>NC_080765.1:27570292-32570292 GCF_020826845.1 Diceros bicornis minor
TACACCAGTGCAGCCCAGCGGCCTCAGAGAGAGCCAGCCTGGCAGGATAACTCGGCGGTTAAGAGCTCAGACTCAGGGTCAGCCAACGCCGAGTTCAAACCTGCCTCTGCCCCTTCTTGCCTGTGCAACCTTGTTCAAATTTCTCAACATCTCTAAGTTTCAGTTTCCTCCATCAGAAAGTTGGAATGGCCAACGAAATGAGATAATATAAATAAAGCACTTAGCATGTCCCTGGGACATAGGCTACGTGGGCAGTGATGATGGTGATGGTTACTCTGCAGCCCGGTGGGTCACTTGTGGGATGCTTCATTCACATCTGTTCCTGCATTCCGGAGGTCCAGTCTGGGAAGCTGGCATGATGCCTATGTCTGGGTGCTGTACGAGGCGTTTCTCCTGTTGTGTTATTTCCTGTGCATTTTTATCCATATCTCACTGGTGAGGGCCCTACAGCTCAGGGAAGTGAAGGCAATGAGCTAAGGGTGACCCAGCCAGGCAGCCGAGCTGCAATTTGAACCCAGGTCTGTTTGTTTCCACTCCCTGTGGGGCCACTGTATAGGACCTCGGGGGATGCCAGACAAAGTGGGTAGAACTGTCACTCACTCCCAGGAGCCAAGGGCAGACAAGGCACAGCCTGGATCAGGTTGGGGGCTCCAGGGCTTCTAGGGGTGGGGCGATCTAGGGGCGTCTCAGCTGGGCTGTGGGGAAGCGGTCTGGGAAGGTGCCCAGAGCAGAATGAAGCCACAGATGGGTCAATCAGTTGTCACCCCAGTGAGCAACATGGCTGCCCGTGCCGTGCCGGCTCTGTGGGGGACGCAGGGAAGAAGGCCAGGACCTTCCCGCGGGAGCTTTGTCTCGTTGGGGAGAGAGAACACAGACTCACACCGGGAGAATGCGTTCAGATTTGGCAGTGAATGCTCAGGGCTCAGAGGGGCTCCCAGAGCCCTGGGCATTCAGGCTGGGGCTTGAAGGAGAGGCTGAGTCTGGTCCCCAGCCAGGACACTGAGGGGGCAAGGCGTGGGGCATGTTTCAGGGGCTGGCATAGCCCAGACTGACAATGAAGGCTCTTCCTGGGGATTGGAAAAGCAGGCTGGGCCTGCTCTTGATGCCCTGCAGGATGGATAAGGCCCAAAGAGCTCCTAAGATCCTCCAAGTGGGGAAGACCTCAAGGTTATTGCTCCAGCCTGGCTCCCAGGCTGTGTGACCTTGGGCAAGTTACTTACACTCTCTGAACCTCACTTTCCTCCTCTGTAAAATAAGGATACTAATAGTACAAGCCCCCTAGGGTGCTGCAGGATTAGATGAGCCAACGCCTGTGAAGCACATGGCACATAGCTGTCTGGCACAGAGTACATGCCCAGTGAATGTTAGCAGTTAAATGATGCTGGTGACGGCGAGGGCGGTGATCAGAGGAGGAGGAAGTGAAGGGACTGGTGTGTTCTGACAGCTGAGGAAGCATGCCTGAGACGTCCCAACATCCCTTCCTTGGCGTTGGAGAAGACCTTTCTCTTAGGTGTCTGGGTGAGACACAGAGATGGGTAAATCTTGGCCAAAGATAGAAAGCCAGTCGGCGGTATGACAACGTGGCCTCGCCCCAGGTCAGCGCTCCATGAATACTTGTTGAATCAATGGGGTTCCAAAAATAATTCTGCAAGGCACTGAGGAGAGGCTGGGGATGCTGAGTTAAGGGAGTGAGCCTGGGGGGTGGGGGGCGCTGGAAGCTCCCATCTCCTTTGAACCTTCAGGTGCACAAGGCCACACCCATGATCTGGAAGCTTCCCTAAGAACATACCAGTGGCCCGCAGGAATTTGCAGCTTCCTTAAGCAGTGGCCCAGGGGCTCACAGCCTTGCAAACTCAGGGCCTCTGTTTTCTCAATCACTGTAAGGCTTAAAGCCCTGGCTCCTTTTTCCCACCCGCTATGGCCTACCTGGATTTCCCGAGTGTGGGGGGCTCCTGGATGGCATGAAACTGAGGGGGAGAGGGCAGAATGGGGGGGAGGAGGAGGAGGAGGAGGAGGAGGAGGCAGTGGTGAGTCTTGGAGAATTTCCGGGTTTCCGAATGAAGCCGCCACACGCCGCTGGGGAGTCGTGGGAGCAGAGGGACATATATATCCATACTGTGAGGGCTGTGGCAGCCCACACATGCAGAACATTTGGTGGTTAAGAAACCCTGGGGAAAGAACTGGGCTTGGGCTTAGACTGAAGAAGAGCTGTTCTCTAGATTCGTCAGTGAGGGTTTGTCACTTTGTCACATCACGATCCTCTGGGGCAACAGGTCGAGGCCACTCATATGACAACTGGACTCACTCACGGCAGTGGGGCTGCCCCGGCCCGAGGCGTCAGGGCCAGCTTCATGGGCCCAGGACATAAGCAGCCTCATGGGGTCCCACGCTCAGAAGAGTCTTGTGCTTGGTTTCATGCTCTGCTCTCACTCTCTTGAAATTCTTAATATTTTTTGAACAAGGGGCATTTTCGTTTTGCACTGGATCCTGTAAATCATGCTGCCAGTCCTGCCTGGCACACCAGCAACCACACAAGACAAACCTGGAGGGGCTCTGTTTTAGGGCATGGGAGACATGCTAGGTATATCTTTTGCCCAGTTTCAGCTTTTTATTGATTCTGAAAGGTGTAGAAAAATAAAGATTGAAAAAACATAAAAGGACTAAAAAAGAAAAAGCAACCCTCTTAATGTAGGGATTATGAGCCTTGACTCTGGAGCCAGAGTGCCTGGGTTCAAATCCCGACCCCCTGCCTCTTCAAGCTGTGTGACCTTGGGCAAGTTGCTTTACCTCTCTGAGCCTCATTTTCCTCATCTGTAAATTGGAGTTAAGAGGATTCATCCCAGAGGGTTGTTGTGAGAAATAAATAAGTTCATACGTGTAAAGTTCTTAGAACAGTGAATGTTTTAGTTACTATTATTTTTTTAAAAAGACAAACTGTTATACACACTGTGATTGCTGTTTATTCAGTGCTTACTGGGTGCTAGAAACATACTTCCATTTAATCCTCACAACAGCCCCATAAGGTACATACTATCATTATCACCCATGTTTTTACAGATGAGAAAACTGAGGTCAGAAAGGGTAAGTGACTTGTGCAAGGAAGCACAGCTAACAAGTGTCAGGGCTGGGCTTCGAACCCAGGTAGTCTAGCTCTGGACTTGAACACTGTGCTCCTGTTTGTTACGCAACTCCGCAAAGCCGGGGAGGGACGCGGATTGTTTTGATGGGGAGGCAGGAGATGCTGAGTAGATTACGGACAGGTCGATGAGGAGAGTATGGTGGAACATCCGCGTGGAGACATCCCGTGAGCTGGGTTCAGCGTTTCAGACCCGCAGCCTCCTCACCAGGAGGCCACGGTTCATGGTGTAAACCTCATTTCTTGCTGCCTAATACAGTCCAGCCACCAATGTTTACTCCATATTCCTTCTCGTTGATGCTGATTTCATATTTAGAGCTGATTGGTGAAGGCTGACTTTAACATTTTTCTTAATCAGCCCCCAAATAGGTCAGGTCCACCAGATGTGCTGACTGATCATGCTGGAAACATCCTGGTCTGTGGACCATAGTCCTGGCTTGCAGAAGACTCACCCTCTCCCCTGTGTCCTCACCCACCCCCATTTCACTTCTTTATCACACCCTTGAAAAGCTCTTAGAGTGTACCAGCTACTTTTGAATAGCACTTTGCATATATGAACTCATAACAATCCCATGGGACTAATATTGTCCCCATTTACAGATGGGAAAACCGAGACACAGAACGGTCAAGTAATGTGCCTTAGGTCCGTCTGTAGAGCTTGTGCTCTTTTGCCCCACACTGTGGCTGAAAGAGGCAACTCAAGTGTCCTGTGGCTGGCTTCCTGCTCCCCGACATAGACAAGGGAAACAGCTTGAGAATGCCCTGAGGACCTGGGTCTTCCTGTCCATGCAGAGAGCTGGCTAGGAAGCAGGACCCTGCGGAGTCCCGGTATTTGTCCCTTGCGGGGACATCACCTAGAGTGTGTCCGGGAGGAGATTCTGCCTCCATCTGAGCTCAAACAACCTCAGGAGAGTAGCTCCACTGAGCTGATCTGTGCACACTGCCTGAGCAGCTCACGGCACGATGTGGGAGTCCAGAAAGTTCCCTCCTCCTCTTCGAGGAGGAGAATACGAGGTGAAATTCCAGTGCATGTGCTCTAGAGCCAGACTGCTCAGGTTGAAATCCCAGCAGCACCAGCTACTAGCTGTGTGACCTTGGGCAAGTCATTTGACCTCCCCGTACCTTGGTTTTCCCCATCTGTAAAGTGGGGATAGCAGCACGAGGTAGCTCACAGAGTTCTTGTGAGGATTAAGTGAGGTACTCTACGGTAAGTGATTAGAACAGTGCCAAACTCATAGTAACCATGTCTAAGTGATGGCTATTTTCATTGTTGGGTCTTTCCAGCTCAGGAAAGTCGATTTCTTGTTATCTTTCCCTTATCTCTATCTCCAAAGCATGTCACTGTTTGGAACATTTCTTCCTCACACCAGCCCAAGCCACCATCACCTCCTACTGGATGGCTCCAGTAACCTCCTGCAAGGTCTCCCTGCTTCCAGTCTTGCTCGTTTATTTCCATAGTGATATTTTACAATGAAAACCACATCACGTGACAACTCTGCTTTAAAGCCCTCCAACGGCTTCCCATCATATTTAGAACTGCATCTGAAGTCCTCAACAGGTACCATGGTGTCCTTCATGATCTGGTCTCTGTCTACCTTCCAGCCCTCGTCTCCTGCCACTCTGCCCCCTTGGTCACTATGCTCCAGTCACGCCAGCTGCAAGTACACTGAGCTCTTCGCTGCCCCAGGGCCTTAGCACAAGCAGTTCCCTCTGCCTAGAATACATCTCCATGTTCTCATATGGTTGGCTTTGTCTTCCCACCCAGGTCTCAGCTCAAATGTCATCTCCTCAGAGAGGCCCTTCTTGCCATCCCATGGTGGAACATCATCTGATTTACTGTTTAAGAAGATCAGTCTCACTGCTTTGTGGAGAAATCATTACTTACACAGCACGTTCTTGCACTGTTTCTACCAGTCCCATCAGGCACCAGGTGCCCCCGCGTGAAAGTACGTGAACCATAATTCATCTGCTCTCGCAACAGGCATTGTGCTGGGAAGTGTGTGCAAAGCCAAGGCAGACAAGTAATACGCTGGCCCACCAGGAGGTCGCAGCCCGAACTAGAAACTTCTCTGGTGGTTTTCTCATGCTGAAAACATTTCAGGGCCCATAGCTTTCTATAAGGAGTGAAGTTGCTCTAACAGGCGTCAGGAGGCCTGGGTTTCAATCCAGGCTCTGATGCTTGCTGTGATGACCTTGGGCAAGTTACTTAACCTCGCTGAGCCTCCCCTATCTCATAGCACTGCTGTTGAGAGAAAAAGACATAAAGTATGAGAAAGTACCTAGCACATATCAGGCACTAAATACCATCTGTTTGCTGCCTTCTTTTTCTACCCTACCTACTCATTAGTCCTTTTTCCTTTGTTCGAATGCCTTAACTTTGTGCACATTGGAGGATATAGAGTGGTGGTTAAGCGCTTGCACTCAGAGCCTGACTCTATTGCTTTATGAGCTGTGTGACCTCAGGCAGGATGCTTGACATCTCTGTGCCTTAGTTTCCACATCTGCAAAGTGAGAATAACAACTCATAGAGCTGTTGTGAAGGTTAAATGAGCAAATTCAGCAAATGGTGTTAATCCAACGTCACATAGTAAATGCTTAAAACTTGTTAGCTTTTACCGTTGATGATATTAATCTATTAAGTGCTTACAATGGGCTCAGGCCTGATCAAGAAGACGCGGGAAGACAGACACAGGTCAGACACAGCCCAGCCACAAGGACGGCTTGTAGAGACACCGGATGGAACTGAAGTATACAAAGCCATAGCCAGAGAAGTTGTGCAGGTTGTGCAGATTCTCGAGTACAAGAGGGGATGGGCGCGCTGCCTCTGCCTTGGCGGCTGCAGGCACTGGAGGAGCAGAGAGCTTCAGGAACAGCCACGCCCAGGCACGAAGCAACGAGGATGGGATCTGCACCATCGCCCTGGGGGCGTGGACTGCCATCATCGACGCAATGGGGAGTTCACTAGGGGCGACCCACCATCTAACCCCCATCACGTGTGGTCATTTCCACCTTTACTGGCCTTCTGCCTGGGTCCCTGGATCATCTGTTCATTCAAGCAATGTATTCTGAGCGTCCATGAAGTCAAAGGCCCCATCCTATGCCAGGAGTTTCAGCTGCAGATAAGCGTTGGCCCCGCACATCGAGAGTTCAGAGCGGAGTGGAGGAGGCAGACGCGGCAGCAAGCCCACTGCCCCCTCAGATGCAGATGAGAGAACACAGGTCTCGCAGCACTGGACCAACAAGGGGAGATCCTTCTATTACGTGCCCAAGGCTGCTGGAGAGATCGTGGCCTCCTCAACCCACCCTCAGGTTGGGAGATGCCACCAACCCCAAGAAGTAGAGCCATGAGTCAGAGACGCAAAGGATGCAATGGAGTCCTCCAGGGGTGAGGTCCCCGCCCATGGCACACCAGGCATGAGTTCTTCCCTGGCTGCACATCCCGACAAGCATTTTGTTATATGTGGGGCCCTCCGGTTCTTCCGAGAGGAGCACAGGGAAATGAGGGGCTTGGGTGCTCTGTCCCTTCTCAGTTTGCTGGGTACCAGATGGAGAGGACGGCGGGTCCAGTTCACAGCAGAGCCTGGGATTTCAGTGTGTGATTTGGGTGTTGTCTTAGTGTGTGTTCCCAGGACAGAGGCTCCTGGAGATTTGCATTCCAGAGGCTATGGGGTGGGCTCTTGGAAACAGTCCCCATGTGGTGGGCCAGTGAGGGACGCAGGACTGGACGGAGGCAGAACGGAAGCGCAATGCGGTTCTCATGTGGACTCAGCGAGTTCCACAGGGACTCTGAGCTGAGATGGCATTTTAGAGACGTCCTGAGTGAAGGCAAGGAGGCGGGGCCTTTGTACCCCCACCTTGACCAGCCATTGGGTGTGGGATGCCTCTGGGAAGGGCGTGTGACCTTGGCTGGAGCAGTTCCCTTATGGTGAGGGCCGTGCCCAGAGAGGGGCTCAGCTGTGAGCAGGCCGTGTCGGCAGGCGCCATCCCCGCAGCTGGGGGGATGGGGGTCTCAAGGGGAGGTCTGGGTGGCGCACCCCAGCATCCGCCACTCAGGTCAAACAGACAGGGTCCCAGTCTTGGCTCTGCCACTTACTAGCTGAGAGACCTTGGGTAAGTAAGTCAACCTCTGGGAGCCTCATTTTCCTCATCCGTAAAATGGGGCCGAGGCCAGGAGGGGCTTCATAGGGCTGGGTGAGGGCTGAGGGAGGGGCTGCACTCTAGCACAGGCTTGGCAGTGTTATGAGAGGTCGTTATTACACCTGAGACAGTGCAGAATGTCACACTGAACGCAAACTGTGGAATTTGTGTGGGGTGGGAGCAGGATTTAGGGGTGGGGAGGATTGGGTCCAGGAAAGCTTCTCACAGTTGTGGACAGTGGAAGTTGGAGGACACCGTAGTACTTGGCCATGCAGGCAAAGGTGTGGAGTGAGGGAGGTGCAAAATAGCCAGAAGGAGTGGTTAATAGCCTGTGGTGAGACAGAGCCCGCGGACCGCCAGGTGGTCGCCGTCTTTGGGGTCAGTGCCAGTGCCTGCCTCCCTTTGCCTCACGCTCCTGCCGCACAGGAAACTGGTTTAGTACCTTTCTGCTTCTGAAGCTGCCATTCAGCTTTTTTACCTTGCTCAGCACGGCTGCTTCATCAGCCAGAGGGAAAAAAATGAAAAGTCCAGAAGGAAGAATAGGAACTTTGAGCTTCCATGGGGATAAACATAAGCCCCAATCAAACACAAAGAAACCCACAGGGCAGCGACCACAGTGACTTGAAGAAAAGACCCCCCATGGACTAATTCCTGCTGCTGCTGAAGAGTGTGGTGCGCGGGATGGACGACCCCAGGGTGGGCACCGAGAAAGCTCGCCTCGGTGGTTCCTTCAAAACGCTCATACCAGCCGGACCTGCCAAACATGCCCTCAATTGCCTGGCATCCGAAAGGAAACTGCGGTCAGCTCTGAGCCCATGACTTTTTTTTTTGTTCAAGTTAGGCAGTTCGGCCTCTGAGAGCCACACTCCCTGGATTCGCCAGAAAGGGTGTGCACGGAGATGATTGGAGGGAAGTAATTCATCAATTAACCAATTAGTTCATTCAACAAGCACTGATTGTCTGGTACTTGCCAGACACTGCTCTAGTCACTGGGCCACAGAGATGACGATGTCGGATTAAACCCTTCGAAAATCAGCAATCAGATTACAATACTACATAAATGTGTCAAAGTAACACCATGCACATCTTAAACTTACACAATGTTACATGTCACATTTATTCATTAAAAAAAAGATTGAGGAGATAGAAGACAAAAAAAGCTTCCATTTTTAAATAAGGTATTGAGTAAAAGTTATACAACTATCCAAGTAATATTATCATATCAATAATAGTGCTTGCTATATAATAGGTATTATGCTAATCACTTTTTTTTCCGTTGTGTTATTTACAAAAAAACCAAAACCCTTCATAAAACTCAGTCTATGCTGTTAAAAGTCAGGGCTGGTCGTAACCAGAAGGAGCATGCGAGAGGCTTCTCAAGGTGGATCAGGCACCATATCTTGATCTGGGTGTTGGTTACACAAGTGCATACAGTTTATGAAATTTCATTGAGTTTTATGCTTAGGATACAGTTCTCTGCAGGCATGTTACACTTCAATGTTTTTTAAAGTTTAAAAATTTAAAAGATCTAAGTACTAAAGAGATGATGCTATCCTTTTCCACGTGTAATTTAAAAAAACACTCTCATTAAAATATGTATAAGGCAGTACAACAAATTCTAGTTTTTTCCATGATGACTACTTTGGTCAGTTTTCAAAATATCAAATCTCATTTTTAAAAAGCTTTTCTCTCTCTTCACTCCCCTCACATGTTCTTGCCCGAAGCACATGCTTAGTTTGCTGTGAACCCAGCTCTGTTGTTAAATAAAACCCACAAGGTCTCTGTCTTCCTGAGACGGAAATCCTGATGAAGGAGAGCAGCCATTCCACAGGCAAATAAAGACAGAAACTGTTAACCGCGGAGAGCAATGAGCGTGGTGAGGAAACCCAACAGAGCAAGGGGACACAGATCTGGAGGCGGTGGGGACAGTCGGGAAGGTTCCCTGAGAAGGTCCCATGTGAGCACAGTCCTAAATGATGAGAAGAAGACAACCAGAGAGGAGCTTTCTAGCAGCAGGAATGCAAGGTGAGGGACTAAGAATTTGCTAGAGTCTGAGGAAAGGGTTGGTGTGGCTGGAGTAGAGGAGAGAGAGAGGAAGGTAGTGGAAATGAAGCTGGAGAGGCGAGCAAGGGACAGAAGGGGCAAAGCAGTGTCTCTACCCCAGTCACACCTTACATCCACCTGGGGATCTTATTAAAAAAATACTGGTGCCCAGAGGCCAGCCCCGTGGCCTAGTGGCTAAGTTGGGGTGCTCCGCTGTGGTGGCCCCGGTTTGGATCCTGGGCACAGACCTACACTACTCCTCGGCAGCCATGCTGTGGGAGTGTCCCACATAAAAATAGAGGAAGACTGGCACAGATGTCAGCTCAGGGCCAATGTTCTTCAGAAAAAAAAAGAAAAAATATCAGTGCCTGGAACCCAACCACACTGGGATGGGGCCCAAGCCTGGGTGTGTTTGGTGAGTCAATGTGCAACCAAGGGTGAGAACCACTGGTGAAAAGCATGGAATTCCAGTTTTTTAGACTTTTATGTGCATCCTAGTCGCCACAGGATCTTGTTAAAATGCAGATTCTGATTCAGTAGGTTGGGTTCAGGAGCTGCATTTCTAAAAAGTTCCCCAGTGATGCAGATGCTCCTGGTCCAAGGACCACACTTTGAGTAGCAAGGTTTTGGGCTGTGATAAGGAGGCTTATTTTTCAAGAGCCATAGGAAGCCACTGGAGAATATTAAGCAGAAGGATAGCATGACCTTATGGATGTTTTCAAAAGATGAGTCAGATGACAATGCCAAAAATGGATTGGAGGAGGACAGTGGAAAGATAAGTGATGAGGAATGAAGGGGAAGGCTGAGTGGCTTCTCTCACATTCCATGTTGCCTGAGGCCCTAGGGACTCTGGGCATTGGGAGAGCGGCGAGAGATTAGAAATTGACAGTGTCCAAGGCTCTACTCTAGAATCCCTCTCTCTGTCATCTCACTAGATACTCTGAACTATCCCATGAGGAGTAACTCACCCAGGTAATGACTTTCAAACCCAGGACTACACCCCAACCATAGGGATCACGGTGAGCAGAAAGGAAGTGCAGATCTAGGGAAGAACAGAAAACCAGAAGAATGTACAGTTGTTTAAACTACAAGAAAATGGTCATTAATGTCTCAACTTTTTTCTTTCCAACTAATAGTGCTCTTTTTGGTGAAAGAACATAGGCTGCATGCCAAGACAAAGGAAGGACATATGGTTTTCATTTGGAGGCCTGATCCTGTGGGATGGATAATAATTCTCCCAGCCCTGTTCCCTGCCTTGGGCAATGCCTTCAAACCAATCCCCACAGCCCTGAATAAGAGTCATGAGTCAGAAGAGCAAAGGAAGCAACGAAGACCGCAGGGAACCGGGAATACACCTTCGAGGGGAGGGGAGAAGTCCTTCCCTGCCCGCACGCTCTCTGTGGCCGTGTCAGGCTGTGGGGCATCACACTTCTCCCAACACTGCACAGAGAAGTTGACTGACTTAGGTTGTTCAGCCTCTGATGGTTTGCTACCTTCCAGTGTTAATCCCTCAACCTTCAGAGAATCTACATTCCAACTTGTCTGGAAACTCACTGACCCAGGAGAGAAAGAAAAGTGAATGTTTTTGCAAGACGAAAAGACCCAGTGTTACCCAAACTTTGTAGTATGTGGGACCTCTTTTTAGTATAAAAATATAGTCATGGATCCCCACATCATTGAGTTGTTATGCTTTTTCTATCAACAGGAGAGTATAAACTGGGGTTCTGAAGGTCATGTCCTGCCCGAGGACATATTTTGGTTGGCTTTTACAGCATTTTGGAAATCATAGCTAACATTTAAAAACTGCAGGGGTTTACAGAAAAATCTAGATTTCTGGCTTCTTCCAAAAAATCAGGGAACCTGGCAACAAGGGCCCACGTTCCTGTAACAGGCCATATTATTTCCAGTTGTCATTGTACTCCCTCCATTCCCTCATGCATAACCCACCTGCCTCTGTAGGAACCTGAGTTTGTGACCCTTGCCTACAGAGTCAAGAGCCCATTGTTGGCCCCGTGAGGTCCCAGCTCCACAAGTTGGGAATAAAAGACTAACTCTTTATCTGGGACTTAAAAGCAGTTTGGAAGCTGTTCAGTTCAAAAGATCTTAGTCATAGCTCAAAAGAGGACTCTACAAAGCGAGAAATAAATGTAGAAATATCCACAGCTTTCCGCCCAGAGTTCTTCTCTGATGTTAGTGGTCTCTGATTCTCAAAGTGAGTGAGTTGTGCACACAAGTACTTTCAGATTTTGATCTCTTCAAGCAAAAAGGACTATAAGTCCCTTAAATAGCATGAGAAAAGTTATCCTAGGATGCATCATTCTCTCCTGTGTGTGTGCGCGACCAACTTCATTAAAACCTGATTGGCAACAAATAGGTTCAGGGCGTACTTCTTATCTCCTGTCTCCCCCTCCCCCACAAAAAAAGTTCATGGAAGGCAACATGGCAATGTAAATCAAAAGCCTTTAAAATATAGCCGTCTTCAAGGAGAAGGAAGGCTGGAATGAATGATGTGATACTGGATTAGAATTGAAGACATCAGTATGAACACATTTGAGCCTAATATAGATACAGATAAACATAGAAATAATTACAGATGTGTCTATACACATGGGTTAGTGTGCACACATGCATGTCCAAGCTCGGTGTGCGGGGAGAGCCTAGAAGCAACAGCAGCAAGGCAGCTCATTGGTAGCAATGAGCATAACCAAGACCCAGATCTTGGTTTCTAATCCCATTCTCCAGTAAAATGCACCAGGGAAACTTGGAGAAATGACTTCTTCTAGTGCTAGGGCAGGGAATACACAAGATGAGCCCAGAGCATCTTGCAAGCCAGACAATAAGGAAGCCTTCAAGATACAAACCAGTGGGGGACATGTCAAAGAGACGCAGGGGCCAACTGAAAGATGGCAGAAGCTGGAACAATTTGAGGAAAAAATAAAAATGGAATAATGGATTATAATCCAAAGGATAAAAGAAATACCTATGAGTCCATACTGATATAAACAAATGAATGAATAAATAAGTAAATGAGAGAGAATAGACAAATCTCCTATACAGAAGAATTCCAAATAATTTATGTAGATATTACCCCCTCGGAAAGCATAGGTCCCCACTCCTTAGGTGTGGGCTGTGTAGCCTAACTTCTTTCCAAATAGTACAGTATGGAAAGGGGGGGAGTAACACTACAGTGGAGAAACCTGATAAACACGACCTCAGCCAGGCGATCAAGGTCAACATCAACAGGGATAAGTCTTGTGGAGAGCATGTACCCTTGATATGATGTGATGAGAGTGGTACTTTGTGTGGTCTTCCTCCCAAAAGCCCTTAAAGCCTGATGTAATAGTGCGAAAAACATCAGACAAAGCCAAATTAATGGACCTTCTACAGAATACCTGGCCAATACTTCTCAAAACTGTCAAGGTCATCAGAAACAAGGAAAGTTTGAGAAACTGTCACAGTCTAGAGGAGCCTAAGGAGACATGATAACTAAACATAATATGGTATCCTGGATAGGATCCTGGAGCAGGAAAAGGACATTAGGTAAAAACTAAGGAAATCAGAAAAAAGTAAGGAATTTAATTAATAATAATGTATCGATATTGGTTCACTAGTTGGAACAAATGTATCATACTAATGTAAGATCTTAACAACAGGGGAAACTGAATGTGGGGTACACAGGAACTCTCCATACTGTCTTTGCAGATTTTCTGTAAATCTAAAACTATTCTAAACAGAAAGTTTCCTTAAAAATATGCTCATCTTTTGACTCAGTAATTTCAGTTCTAGAAATTCCATCATAAAGAAAATATTATGAATGTGTGCAAGAATTTATTTACAATGACGTGTGTGTGTTTATTGTCTTTAATTGGAAGCAAACTAAATGCCCAATAACAGGGTATTAACCAAATAAGTTAAGGTACATCATACAATGAAATACTATCTAGTCATTAAATGATGCAGTAAAACATTTGTTCATGTAGAAAAGATGATCATGATGCTTTAGTAAATGAAAAAGTGCATTACAACAAATGTACACTATAATCCCATTTTGGTTAAAAATAAGGGATAACTACATAGAGTAGAAAATGTAAATATATATTCTCAATGGAGATTATATCTGGGCTAAGAGACTATGAGGATAATCATTACTTGTTACTTTCAAATTAATTTTTATTTTCTAAGTTTTCTATAGTGAATAATGCACTGCTTCTGTAGTAAAACAGAAAAGCAATTATATATATAAATTTATTTTTTAAATAAGAGAAGAAAACAGGTTGCCAGGCGGACTCCCACTGGGACCACGGTGACAAGCAGCTTTGGGGTAGGGTCCAGTCTTTCCCTTGCTCAAGGCCACCAGAAAAATGCAAGGAGATCCTTTTCAGTGCAAGGGTTTTGTCGCTGAACACGTCTGGCAAACAGAACGAAATGGCTCATGTGGGGCGAGAGGTTCTAGAACCGTACAGAGATCTACCTGCCGTCCCTCCCTGTCCACCACTCCAGGCTCCTTTCTTGGACGGTTCCCAGAGGCCTCAGTCTCAGAGAGGTTTCCACGTGCTCAGGCTGCCGAGTATGGGGGACTCTTCGACCCGCCTAGTGTGTAGTAGGTTCTCGATAAACACTTGCTAACTGGGTGAGTGAGTAAACGGAGGGAAGCATGCATCCTCTGCTCTGTTTGCTCCATGTCCTCTCTCGTTTACAGTTCTAAGTTGAGAGGATTTTTATTTTGGTTTTTGGAGGCCTTGCTCCCTGTAGCAGAGCAGTCCTCACCCCAGCCGCCCATTTCAATCCCCTGAGCAGCTTCAAAACAAGCTCCTGCCCAGGATTCTGGTTAAAGTGGGTCTGGAGGAGGAGGGCAGGCATCAGTACTTTTAAGCACTCCCCAGGTGATCTTCGGTGCTGCCAGGACTGAAGACCACCGCTGCCAGCCGCACTCTCAGCTCCTGTCCTGTGTGAGGGGCAGTTGCACAGAAGGGCCATTTGCAAACCCAAAATGACCAGCAGACTCTGAATGAATGATGCAGCCTTTTCTGGCCCAGGGCATCACCTTTCAACTTTCCTGACTCACATAAGCACCAAATAGCCCCTCTCTCTTCCCCTTGATGGTATTCTGAGAGTTCTGGTTTAATAATGGAAAGCTAACGCAATTATTCAGACAGAGTAGTAGTTGCCATGTACACCGAGGAATGAGGAGAGTTAATGCTTTAATATCTTAAGAGGAAAAAAGAGAGAGAGAAAAAAGCATTACTGGGGAAGCTGTAGATCTCAACACATCCACTGGGATGAGCTCACCTCGCCAGCAAACGCAGCCTCCCTTTCCAGAGGATAGTCCAGGAATGCCTTCAGAGATAGCTGCAGTATCGCCTTTGCAGCTCTTATCTCAAAAGTAATTGATTAATTTTTTGTGCACAGCTGGGTGCCTGGTGAGGAAGAGGTTTAATTTTGTTTTCTGCAAGAGAAGCGGTTGATCTGTGTTCTGGAGGAGCTGCAAGTTCAGAAGACAGATTTGCAGAAGGAGAACAAGATGTCAAGTTGGGGAACCCTGTCAGGGCGAACTGGCCCGGCTAATGGTGCGGGAGGGTGATGCAGCCGCTGTAAATGGAAGTCACCCCGAGGGCCGAAGCAGACTAGACCAGGAGTGAGGTCTTGGAGAGCGGAAGACAGTCATGGATGGTGGACGCTGGGAGCACTCCTGACCTTGCCGTCCTGAGGGCAGACTTGAACCTGAATCTAAAGATCTGTATGTCTTATTTTGGTGTGATGTGTCTCATGCAAAATTCTCCTCCTTAGCTCCTCCAGTAGAGCTTGGTCATTAGAGGTAACGGCTCTCATTCAAATCCTGGCTCTGTCACCTGCAGCTGTGAACTTGGAGTGTTACTTAACCTCTCCACGCCTCGGTTTCCTCATCTGTAAAATGGGATAATCCTAATCCTTACCTCTTAGAGTTGTTTTGAGGATTAGAGTTACTGTACAAAGCATGCTCAGAATAATACCCAGTCCATACATCGCTACATCACTCCACAGATGTCAGCTGTTTTTATTATTCACACTGGAGAGGATCGCAGCAGCCTGGGTAGAAACTGCACTCTCTCTGGAGACTGAGATCTAGCTGCTGTCAGCGCCAGGAGCAGCAAGCTGAAGATCCATTTGGGGTCTCCCCATCCCAGTAAGCAGGCCAGGTGGCTCGGCAGCGTGGAAGCCCGTTCTGAAGCTAGCATCTCAGTGGCAGCTGTGACACACCATAGCCTCCAGGGAGCACATCTGGGCTCCAGTTCAGGCTGCAAGTCTGGAGAAAACTGGGCTGACCATTTGGACCCCAGGAAGCAACCTGGAAACTTAGGAAGAGACCAGAGGAAAGAAATTGAACTTCCAGCTAAACTGGCAGATGGAGGTCTGGGACTTGGCCTCTGGAGGGCGCTCCTGAGAAACCATTCCTCCGCTCAGATGGCAATGGCACACCTGTCTTCCCCCACATGCATGTGAGGGCAGTTACCACCTAGCACCACTCTGTCCCCAACGCCTGGCACCTAGTGAACACAGTACCTATCATTTGAATGAATGAATGCATGCATGCATGCATAAATGTAGAAGTGCAATATATTTCTCAAAACCCTTTTATACCTGGTATCTCATTTAATTCTCATAACAGCCCTATGAAATATGCAGGGCAAGAATCATTTTTTCTAATTTTTCCAGATAAACTAACACAAGACTCATAACTGGCAAGATCTCAGGTCTCAGATCCCTCATTGTTCTTTCTGCTTTAGCATGCTGCTTCTAAAATATCTTTCGTTTGTCTGTCTTGCTAGGAGTTAAGGAAAATATGGTTTCATCACCGTTTTCCGCCTGGACTTTTTTGGAGTGTATAAAGTCACTTGACCTCCTTGCCAAGCATGCCCCCGGCTATAAAGACAATTATCTCCTCCAGTGCCCTGGAACCTGGACCTTCTGCCCGTCGGAGCAGACAGACTTCTCCCTCGGCCTGTGGGCAGCATTAATGAACAGTGGCTGGGAACCCCACGGCTTTGGCACAGGCAGCTCTGCTGCCAGCAGGGATGGTGTCATGTCCCTTCACACTGGCTAATTCAGGGGATTTCTCATCCCCAAGCCAAGGGGATGCTGGCCCAGTTGCCTGGAGGGGAAATGTTCTAGTGTCTTCTTCCGATGTCCTCTCTCAGCTAAGAGTTTGCAGAAAAGCAAAAGGAAGCAATTTTGCTACCTAGATTCGTCTTCTTGATCCCGCACCTACAATCTGCTACACAACACTAAGTTTGTGGGGAGAATCCATCTTTTCAGAAGCAGCAAATTTTCTCAGAAGGGAGATAAGGCAAGAGCAGTTTTCAATGAAAACACATTCCTGCAGCTGACGAGGCTGGAGATCAGATGGATGGGATAAGAGGAAAGAGGATTGGAAAGCTCTTGATTCAAGGCCTTTTCCCACCCGTAATGTTTTCTGTATGGGTCCCGGAGCCAGATGCAGGGTCTAGGAGTGAGAAAGAACTTCCCCTTTCCAGCTCGCCCACAGCACATTCAGCAGGCACTCAAAAACGTCTGCTGACTGAGGCTGGGCCGGTGGTTTTGCCTCTCTGGTCCTCAGCTTTCTCAAGCTGGAACTGAAAGGGAACCAGATCCAAGGCACAACCAAATCCCAGTGGCAGAATATTTCCCTGTTGGTTGTAGAGGGTAACACAAGAATCTTATTACCAATAGGAGTCTAAGTTCTGAAATGTGCAAGTGACGTACTTTTTATTTTTATAAATTAGGGCAGGTCTCACTCAGTTGCATTCTGATATACTTTCTTGAGTGGAGTGGAAAAAAAAGTGGAGTGAACCCTATTGTTGTCCATTTCACGGACGAGGAAACTGAGCCCCCTGAGAGTTCAAAGTTCACACCACCAGGCATAAGGTAAGATTCAAATGCTAGCAGTGTGGCTTCCAAGTTCACGCTCTTAACTGGCTGTCAAGTGGTGTGACAAGGTTAAAGAGAATGAGAGACTGAAGGTCAGAGTTGGAAGACCCTGGAGGTCATCTTGTCTAGTCCTCTCATTGTGTAAAGAAGGAAACAGGGCCCTCAAAGGGCGTGATTTATTGCAGGGCACAGAGTAAGCTGGGGCAGAGCTAGACTAGAGCTAAGATTCTGGCTTTTCCAACAGATAAGACTTCAATATTTTCTTTTTTTTTTTCCCTCCCCAAAGTCCCAGTACATAGTTGTATATTCTAGTTTTAAGTCCTTCTAGTTCTTCTGCGTGAGCCACCCCCACAACATGGCTACTGACAGACAGGTGGTGTGGTTCTGCAACTGGGAAGCGAACCTGGGCTTTGGAAGCAGTGAGAGCACCGAACTTTAACCACTAGGCGATCAGGGCTGGCTCGCCAATATTTTCTTGACACTTCCAGGATCTTTAAATACAAGGGACAGGGACTTCTTGTCTTGGGTGGGGACCCACATCCAAAGTGGCCAAGGCCTGAAAGGCCAGATCTCTGCAAGCAATGATCTAAACGTTTCCTGGAGCCGGCTGTTTGGCGCAGAACAGATGTGACGTTCAAATGATTGAATAAACGCTTCCCTTTCTCCCTGCTGGCTTTCAGGTCTCCTGATCAAACGCCTTGGTTTGGTTTCCTCTCCAAAACTGATCTTCAGCTCCTCTCTGCTCTTCCCTGCTCCCCATTCTCTCTGGGGAGCTCAGGCTCTTTTCTCTAATCCATTTCATTTTTCAGGATTATTGTTTGGTTCATTCTGGCTTAGATTGTACCCAAATTTCTTAGGACTGACTCAAAGGAAAAAGCATTTTGTTAAAATAGCTGCGTTGCGTTTAAACAATTTGTCCTCCTACTCACTTTTTCTTTTTGGAAGACAGAAACTGAATATAGATTTGTGGGAGAGAGATAAAGAGGGAAGTGGAGAAGAGAGGTAGAGGGGAAGAAGGGGAAAAGAGAGAGGCTCAGGAGAAGGGATGGGAGAGAGGCGAGGAGACAGAGAAGAGGAGGGGAGGGCAGGACTGGGAGGAATGTGAGCTCCAGGGCTGATTCGAGGAAACTAGCCAGGACCCTTTCCCGTTTCCGGTTGTGTTCAAGCTGTGACCCAAGACCAGGCCTTGTTTACGTCACAAAGGAATCAGCGCCCAGCTCCCTGCAGATCCAATGTCCCTAAACATGTAGTTTCATTTAACAAAGGGAAGGAAAGCCCCTCTCTGGTCCCCTAAAGGGGTCTTGGGGAAGCCAGTGGCTTGAACAGGGAGAAACAGGCATAGACTGCCCTCCACACGGGGATACCTGCTGACTCTGTTTCCCCATTCATGCCTCCCCAGAGGAAAGAGGAACGATTGAAAAATTGAGCTGTTTGGCACAGCGGGAGGACAGTTTATGCATATTCAAATCCCTCCCTTCCAGCGCTAAACTTAGCTGCCACCTTGCTCATCCTGAATGCCTCCCACCTCTGCACGCCCGCCCGGTTATCCGCTCCACCTGTGCCCAGGAGCCCCTCTCGTCTGTTGCCTCCATGTCCTTACCTCATCAATAACCACCCCTCATTTACCTGAGTCTCTCTTTCCCCACCGGCTCACCCTAAAGCTCCACTCTGCCTCCCTTTGAAAGAGCATCCTCCTTAACCCTTTCCTCCACCCCCATGCTGTCTTCAGTTTCTCACCTTCCATTCACTCTGTGGTAACAGCTAACACTTATGCTGGCTTTCCTGGGTGCCCCTGTTCAATGCATCTTACGTGTACCAATTCACTTAATCCGTAGCACAACCATATGAGGTTGGCGCTATTATTCTCTCTCCCCTTTTGTTTAACAGATGAGGAAACTGAAGCACAGAGGGGTCAAGAAACTTGTCCCAGGTCACACAGCCAGTCAGTGGTGGCAACAGCCCTTGAACCCAAAACAGTCTGGCTCCCTATGCCATGATCCTAACCATTAAGTCGTAATAACTCAACTCCGTGCACCTGGCTTTCTCCAACAGAATTTTTCTAAGGAGGATCCTGAAATGGCCTTTCATTCAGGCCTAGGTACTTATAAGGCTCCTTGTCTTCTTCTCCTAAAGGATACTGTTTCTAAGCCCTCATTCAATTATTGAAGCCTGTGTGGTTTGTGCTCAGTTGACACGATAAAACAGCCGTACTTGAATGTTGGCCTGAGAGTGTGGTCTTGAAGTGCATTGTCACACAGCGGTACCAGAAGGATGGCTGAGAGGAGAATATCCGTGAAGGTTGCAGGATATGCAGCCCACCCACCTCCCCGGTATTCTGAATGTCCCTCTGGATGGAGCCAGACTAACGGTGATGAATTACAGTGCAGTCAACATCAACAACAAACAATAATAGTTGAGTGCTAACTGCATACTAAAACCATGCTAAGTGCTTTATCAACTATTATCTCATTTAATTTCCATAATAACTGTAGAAGGGAGGTACTATTATTTCGCCCATACACAGATGAAGAACCGGAGTCCTAGGAAAGTGAAGGTCCCAGCTGCGGTCCTAAGCCCTGTGCACTGTGGCTGTGGGGGTTTCCCCATCAGCCCATGCTGAGGATACCATGTTTTGTTATATGAAACATCACCCTCTTAGGAAGAGAGCTATTCTTATCTGATCTTGGTACCAAGGAGAGTGGTATATATCTCTAAATTCTAAAATTTATTTATCTTAGCTACTGTTTATTGAACATTAACTAAGTGCCTGATGCTGTGATCAACACTTTACATATAGGGCCGGCCCCGTGGCTTAGCGGTTAAGTGCACAAGCTCCGCTACTGGCGGCCCGGGTTCGGATCCCGGGCGCGCACCGACACACCGCTTCTCCGGCCATGCTGAGGCCACGTCCCACATACAGCAACTAGAAGGATGTGCAGCTATGACGTACAACTATCTACTGGGACTTTGGGGGGAAAAAAAGGAGGAGGATTGGCAATAGATGTTGGCTCAGAGCCAGTCTTCCTCAGCAAAAAAACAGGAGGATTAGCATGGATGTTAGCTCAGGGCTGATCTTCTCACACACACAAAAAAAACCAAACACATTACATATATTATTTCATTTTACCCTCAAAATATCCGCATGACTACAATTATTATCCCCATTGCAAATGAAGAAGCTCAGACTCCAGGGATGAAGTAATTTGCATGGGGACAAGCCATGGAGCCTCTTTGTGAGCCCAGGACGGCCTGACCGCAGGTCTGCTTAGCCACCGGGCTTTCCTGCCCGGTGGATGTGTAACCGACCAGGCTTCTCTTAGTCAAGGGGCCACGAGGAAACTTGGTCTACAGGCAGCCTTATGACCCACCCTTAGCAGGAATGTCGTTCATCATGAGGTACGTGTTTAGACTCATTCTTGGCTCTCTTCTGTCCCCATTTTTTCCTTCTTAGTCTAATTCAAAAACTGGACCTATGTTGTTTTGTTTTGTATACCTAGAAACCCTCTTAAATCCTTTCTGGAACAAGCAAATATAAATCAACAAATATATTAAATACTAACTTGAATCCCAGTAGAGCTTCTGACACATAGTATGTCCTCTTTATATCTCTGATGATTTTTGTCCTAACCTCACCCCTGACTTGCTAGATGCTAAGCCTCTCTAATATTCCAGGACTAGGATTCCCAGTGTTCTTAGCCACTACCCCAGATCTTTCTTTGCAGTTGAGCTTTCTCGGCTAATAAATAACAGCCAACATTATTGAATGTTCCTCATGTTCTTGGTACAGTTCTAAGGCACTTTCAAGACTTCACTCACTTAGTCCCCATAGCAGCCCCATTGAGTAGTTATTATCTCCATTTTACAGATGAGGAAACTGAGCACAAAGGAATCAAGTCACTTGAATAAGGTCCTAAGTTTGTAGGTAGTGGAATCAGGCAGTGTGGCTCCTCAGCCTGAATCCTTAACCACTAGGCTGTGCTACCAGCACGACCAGGGCAGTGGGGCAGCTTCGTGGACTGAGCCAGAGTGTCTCCAATGAGCTCTGCTAGGAAGTAGCTAGAAGGGAGACAACGACCCAGGCACGAAGGGCTCCCTGCGAGTGGGTGGCCACCCGTCGTGTTGACGGCTCAGGCCCACAGGCTCATCAAAACCCTCTGAAACGCAAGGCTCCCACTCTTGTCAAATTGAACCGGCTTTGCAGATTTCAGTTTCAATCCTGCCAACTTGAAAGTTTTAGCATTTCAGCTGTTTCAGAATCATAAAAGCCTACAAATGCTAAGGTGCTTTTTTTAGAGTTGAAAAAAATGTGTCTTTTCCCCACCATCACATAACAATCTGAAGGGATTTTTTGCAGATTCTTGCCAAATGTATATTTTTAAAGATTGCATTTGGCCAAAGACCAGAAGTGGAAAATCTGGGAGGAAGGTTGAGGAAGTTCTAAAGCACATTCGTACAGGAGGAGAGGGGAAGCTCTTTCCTCTCTGCGGAGCCCTGGGTTCTGGGGTGGATGCTGTTTATTTCAGCTTCCTTGCTACTTTTGGTGACAAAGTGTTTCCTTAGGCCACTGACGCTTCAGCTGGTTGGGTGGCCCAGAGGACATCTGGCCTGCAGCCCTGGCCAGAGAAGACCACCATCGCTGCATAAAAAGCTCCCAGCTCAGCAACTGTCACCAGGAGCCAGATGGCCCCTCAGTGGACAAAGTTACCGCACCCCTTGGATCAGGTGCCAGCTCAGTCCTCACCAATTAAGTGTCTCGTGTGTGTGTGTGTTTATGTGTCACAGACTCTTCCAGTGTGAATCAGCTCAATCATCATTTTGCAGTGTTTCAGCTTCAGATTGCAAACATCCACCAACAAATAGGAGGCTTGCTTTCTAACGAGCTGGAGATGTGTGGAAAATAGAACCACTCACAGCGGTAGTGAGCCACAGATGTTCCATGGGGACGCCAGGCTATGCCAGGCACAGACGGTATGTGGGGCCACGAGACAGGATGCAGAATCTTGCCATGAATGTGTTGCCCACAGAACCCAGAAGATCAGGATGAAGACAGGCAGGGTGGAATCTGGTTTCTTCTTCCAAAGAAACCTTCCTGGCCTTCTGTAAAGCTGCATGACACTACATTTGGGAAGGGTCCAAGAAGCTGAACACCTAAATTTGAATAACTGCCGCCAAGGCCTTCACTGCCAAAGCAAGGGCAAGGCATGCTTCTAAGGCATCAGAATGGCCTGGGTTCAAATCCCAGCTCCAACACTTACTAATCAAGTGCCGTTGAAAGATTATTTAACCATTTGGGACCTTGATTTTCTCATCTATAAAGGGGGATAATAATAAGACTTACCTGATGAGTTGTTGTGAGGATTAAATGAGAGAGCACAAACAAAGCTCACAGCATAGTTCCTGCTCACAGCAAATGCTCAATACACAATAGCCATCATCATTATCATCATCATCACCACCACCCTCATTTCTAGCTCTGCAATCCTAGCAAAGTTATCCTGATTCTGCCAAGCCTCATTTTTCCCCTCTGTACAATGGAAATAGTTACGTCTACTTCCCAGAGCTGAGTTAATGTTAAGTCCCGGCACAGCGCCTAGCACATAGGCTTCAATCAATGTGATTCATTTTCCTTCTCTCCTTATTAGCCCTCAACCTTACTTTAAAGCATCATTGAACTTACTCATTGAGAATCAGTATTTGCCCAGTAATGTGCAGGTTCCCTCAGGACCTGGAAGCCAAGAGGCAGGGACATTGACCTGTCCCCAAGGAGATGATGCTCTAATAGGTAAGACAAGACACTGAGCAGATGGTTACACTGCCAGGGAGACCAGGAGGATTAGGGAGTCTCAGGAAATTCACTCAAAGATAACAAGGCTGTTTCCAGCCCAGGTCGTTCTGACTCCAGAGTCTACACTTTTTTTTTTTTTTTGGTGAGAAACATTAGCCCTGAGCTAACATCTGTTGCCAATCCTCCTCATTTTTGCTGAGGAAGATTGGCCCTGGGCTAATGTCCATGCTCATCTTCCTCTACTTTATATGGGACGCCACCACAGCATGGCCTGGTAAGCGGTGCGTAGGTCCGCGAACCTGTGAACGCTGGGCCGCTGAAGCGGAGCGCCCGAACTTAACCACTACGCCATCAGGCTGGCCCCTAGAGTCTACACTTTTAACCACGACTGTCTATGAGCTATCATGGGAGAATGGGGAGAGGTCAAACCAAGGGTTCCCATTTCTCCTAATTGCTTCAGTTCTCTGTTTTGGGAAGGAAAGAGAGCAGGAGAGAGAGAGAAGGAAGCTGAATTCCAAGTTGAGCGCAGGAGCAAGCAAACATGTCAGCCTCGTGTCCCAGGGAGCCCAGGCGCTCACTGGGAGAGAGAAGGCCGTTCCTGAGGTCAGGCTCACCTTGAGCACCTTACAGAGGAGTGCTCCTCCCTCACAGTGGGAGGCAGGGCGTGGCCCATTCACAGTGAACGTCAGAGTTCACGGCATTTGTGGGCTCTGATAGAACAGTCGCAACAAAGGCATCCTTGGACGAAATCCCACACAGTGCTTAAGAGCACAGGTCTTAGAGTCAGCAGAACTGGAATCAAATCCCAGCTACACCACCTACTCGATGTGTGACCTTGAGTAAGTGACTTAAACTTTCTAGGCCTCAGTTTCCACTTCTGTAAAGTGAGGATGGTAATTCATAGTATCTATCTCTTACCTTGCAGTGAGCGCAAAAAGAAAAACAGGCGCTTAACTTTATTGTTTTCAGAGTAGTGCCTCCTGGGGGCCAGCATGGAGGTGGCAACAGAGGGTACCAGGGACAACTGAAACTCGGGGCTCATATTTGTGCTTCCGACCCATTCTAGGGGGTCTCCTTTCAAAGTAAAAGTCTTCAAATTTGTGTGGCAGAGCTTTTCTTTTAAAAATGAAGACACTTGCCTGATAACTACCCCAACCCCCTTGCTACAATCTTTCAGGATAATAATCTGTCAATATCTATTAAGATTATAACCCTGTCTCTCTATTGATCCAGCAATCTCTCTTTTGGTAATCTATCTTATCAAAATAAAAGCACCAATACTTAAGAACACATGTATAAGAATGACCCAAAATGAAATCAAACAAAACTGGAAACAAGATGCATGCCCACCAACAGGGAAATGGTTGAATACACAGAAGTGAGTCCATTCTGTGGAATATTATGCAGCAATTAAAAAGACCGAGTTAGATCTGTCGCTATCGACCAGGAAGGATATCTGTGATGCAGATATCCTGAGGGAGAAAGGCAGTGGCAGGCTAATATCTCCAGTGTGAGTCAATTTAAAAAATCCAACAATGCCCTCCCCCGATGTGCGTGTATGTGTGTGTTCTGAGGGTGGGGAGGTATGTGGAGGAAACACAACGGCTGTTAACATTGGTTACTTTGGAGTGGGGATGGGGATGGGGTGGGGTGGGAATTGAGCAGGGTATATTATTACTTCTTCTTTTTCTATTTTTGGGTAGTTATAGTAAACACATGTTATTCTTATAACTTTTGAAGAGGGAACTTACTTGCAGATGTAAGAAAAAAATAATGGAGTGAGGTAATCTTGTGATAGAGGAGATCATATAACTAAGAAAGGATTTTCTTCATACTCCAAGTCCCTGGGGAAAGGGGCCACATCTTTTCAGCTTTGTATGTCTGAGGCCAGCACAGTGCCTTCCTTACCCAGAGGATGCACTCAATGAGTGTGAAACACATGAGTGAACATTTACTCAGCCAGTGTCAGGTTCACTGGCTCTTCAGGGAGCTCACTGAACTTGAAGTGAGTTTATACGCAGATGATTCTTCTGACGGTAATCATGCTTGGCTAATTCTTTACCACAGAGCAACGTTCTTGAACTTTTCCTTTCCAATGATTTTATCAATGACTTGGTGAGAATCGAAGTGGCAAGCTAGTCAATCACACTGGCAGATGACACACAGCTCGGAGGTCTAGTGACTTTGCTGGATGACAGTTGCGATCCCAAAAAGAACCTCTTCCCGTTAAAGCATGACAACCTGAACAAGATGAAATTTTAAATCTGGGTTAAAAATTCCCAAGAGCAAAAACGTGTTGCTCAAAATGGCATTTGGCTAGCTGCCTTAAAACAACTCTTCCCAGCTTCTTAAAATGTACATTAAAAAAACAGGAAGATTTGGAAACTCAAAGCTTAAAAACTGAAGACTGAAAGACAACTTAATGGCACAATCTTGGAAGAAACAACACCCAACTATAAGCGTAGTTGGGGACAAAGTAAGAAAATAGAGAGAAAAAAATAACAACAACCAACTATAAATGCAGTTGGAGACAAAATAAGAAAATAGAGAAGAAAAAATTGACTTGGAAGAAAATAAACTATAAGCAATCACACTGTTCAACTCTATACTAAAACATTTATACATTTCTGTGTAATGAATAATTTTCTAGGAAACAAAAATGACTCTAGAAAAAGGCCTGATGCAGACAATTAAGACATGAAAGAAGTTATCAAAGAACTACTTTCAAAAAGGCCCCAGGCCCAAAGGGTTTTTTTTTTTTTTTTTTTTTTTTTTTTTTTTTTTTAATATTTTTTTTTTTTAAAGATTTTATTTATTTTATTTTTTGCCCCCAAAGCCCCAGTAGATAGTTGTATGTCATAGCTGCACACCCTTCCGGTTGCTGCATGTGGGACTTGGCCTCAGGATGGACAGAGAAGTGGTGCCTCGATGCGCACCCGGGATCCGAACCCGGGCCGCCAGCATCGCAGCGCGCGCACTTAACCACCAAGCCACAGGGCCGGCCCCCCAAAGGGTTTTATATGAGAATTTTCATGCTGTTTAATCTATCTCAGAGCACAGAAAACAAAACTTTTTCAAGCTACTACAACACTGATATCAAAACTTAACAAAAAGTGACATACAAAAGGCAAACTATAGACAAATTTCATTGACAAACAAAAAGAAAAATCCCAAATTGTATATTAGCAAATCTATTTCAGCACTATATTATCAAAAATAAATTATGCCCCAAAAGGATTTATCGTAAGAACAAACAATAGTTTGCTAAAATGAAAGGCATTAACACAACTTATCCTATTAACAAGCCAAAGGAGAAAAAACTTGCTGTCTCAATAGATATCCAAAAATGTAAACCGTCATACCCAGTTAAAATCCTTAGTTAGCTAGACATTGATAGGCATCTCTATAGCATCGTGAAGAAAAGCTTTCTGAACCAATAGCAAATACTGTGCTTCTTGGTGAAACCCTGGAGCAGCTGTTCATTTTAGGGGGAGCAGACAGCACCCGGGGAGTTTGCTAAAATGAAGATTACTAGGTTTGCATAACTTCTGGGATTTATACCCAGATCTGCAAGCACACTTTGAGAAATGCTGTCTGCAAAGCATTACAATTACAGTTAGGAGTAAAGCAAGGTGGGCTTTGAACACCACCTTTATTTAACACTGTTCTCTAAGCTTTGGCCAAAGATAAAAGAGCTGGGGGGAAGAAGTTCTATCTTGGCCAGCCCTGGTGGCCTAGTGGTTGAGTTCGTCACACTCCACTTCAGCAGCCCGGGTTTGGTTCCTGGGTGCAGACCTACACCACCCATCTGTCAGTAGCCATGCTGTGGTGGCAGCTCACATACAAAAAGAGGAAGATTGGCAGCAGATGTTAGCTCAGGGTGAATCTTCCTCAGCAAAAAAAGAAAAAAAGTTCTATTATTTCCAGATGATATGATTGTTTACTTGGAAAACCAAGTGAAATTAATTACAATGTAATTGGTACCAATAAGAAAGTTCAAGCAGCTTACAAATAGATAATTGCAGATCAATAGCTTCCTCACATACCACTAATACTAACCACTTAGAAAATATCCTGGAGAATACCACCCATTAACATTAGTAACCAAAAATATAAAAGCTACCTAAAAATAATGTACCCAATTTATGCACAGGCTTGAATGAGAAAAATGGTACAACTTCTTTTAAAGACATACAAGAAAATGTTAATAAATGGGAGATATGTGTTTTTTTTTTTTTCTGTAAGGAAGATTGTCCCTGAGCTAACATCTGTGCCAATCTTCCTCTATTTTATATGTAGGATGCTGCCACAGCGTGGCTTGATGAGCAGTGTGTAGGTTCACACCCAAGATCTGAACCCATGAACCCCAGGCTGATAAAGCAGAGCATGCTAACTTAACCACTACGCCACCGGGCCAGCCCCAGCAGATATGTTATGTTTTTAAGTGAGGGAAGACTCAGTGTTCTAAAGATGTCAATTGTGCCCAAACAAGTCCATTAATTAAATTTTTATTAATATTCCAGTTTTTCTGGCAACTTGACAGAACAGTCAGAAAATTCATATGGAAAATCAAAATGTAAGAACTAAGAAGATGTTGCTAAAGAAGCATAGTAAAGGAGAACATGCCCTTCTGGTATTAAGAGTCTTATAAAACCATATTAATTCCAACAACAGTATCATAGGACCTCAGAAATAGAAATATAGATTAAAAGAAAAGAATAGAAAGTCCAGAAGCAGATACAGACCTATTATACGTGTGTGTGTGAATTTAATAAAAGATAAAGGTCATCATTCAACTCTATGTGGATGAACTATTTCATAATTCATAAATAGCTTAATTTGCAGTTTAAATATCTAGGTCAACTTTGTGTCCAATTCTTGGGATTCGCCTATCTGCCTATAACAAACACAGAAGGAAATTAACATGGTGGCAGCAGAGAGGTAAAGCATTTGGAATTAGCCTGAATGAGCCCAATGTGAGTCTCCGGGCCTGTGTAGCTTCCTGAACATTCACTAAACCCTTAGGCTACACTATCGCAGGGTCAGAAAGGATGGGCATGGAATTCTAGTCCCCATTCCGCTATTGATTTGACGTTTGACCTAGAGCAAATCCTTCAATTAACCTGAACCTCAATTTCCTCATTGGAAAATGGGGATAATGCTCCCAGGTCCAGTCTCATTCGTAAAGCTGTGAGGGAAAATGAAGTCATGTATGAAAGCCTGTAACTGTAAAGTGTTGAGTGACAGCTGACATCTGAGAACCCTATCCTAATTTAGGATGGTATCATAGCTTAGGGGTTAAGAGCCCAGGTTGTGGTAAGAGGCTGCCTGAATTTGCATTGTGGCTCCGTCATTTACTATCTGTGGGTCTTTGGGAAGGTTACTTCGCCTCTCTGTACCTTGGTTTTGTCATTCACCAGCTGTAGGCCCTTGGGCAAGTTACTCAACCTCATTGTATTTGGCTTTCCTCATCATTAAAAGGGTGATCACAACAGTAACTACGTCAAAGGGTTGTTGCAAGGAGCAAATGAAAAAAGCATGCATACTGCTGAGAACAGTGCCTGACATGTAGTAACTGATCAATAATGCTTGTTGTTTATCATCATAATTTTCTCTGGGGATCTATGCCTCTCCTACTCCAAGGCAGGAGCCGGTGACACAGGGCTCAGCCAATCAGCCCTTTGGGACCCCTTGTCTACACTGATTGGTTCAATAATGGACATGTGACCTAATGGGAGCCAATGAAATGCAGTGAGACTTTTACTTGCTGGGAGAGAAACTCATACTCTTATGCCAGATTGAAGCATAGAAGAATATAGCCCTGAAAGCTGCTGTTATCTACTGTGCATCCCCGAGTCTCCCATCCGTTACTCTGAAATGGAGTCATCAAAGGGGAAGCAGAGAAAAGAATGGTAAAAGAAATAGTACACTTGTGGATTTGATCACTGCATCAAGCCATACCTTACTATCCAGATATGTGAGCCAGCAGAGTTCTCTCTCTCTCTCTCCCTCTCTCTCTCTTTCTCTCCTTAAGTCAATTAGAATTGGATTTTCTGTCACTTGGAACTGAATGAATTCTAGATGATACAACAGTGTCATTGCACTCTTATGACATCAGACAAAATGTTCCCAAATTCTCCAGCACAGATTATTAACTTAAACTCGGCACTTAGTACATTTTTCATCCTCAGTGTGTGGTCAGACACTTATGAATGACGATCCTTCATCTGAATGATGGACATTTTAAGGATGAAAACAACACTGCCCTTTTCCAAATTCTGGTTGAGAGCGCAGGGCTAGAGACAAGTCAAGAGCTTTCAAGTTCATGACCTTCAAGCAGCAGCCCTGGGGCTGGACTGGAAATTAACCAGAAACCATCATTTCAAATTTCAAAAGGTCACCATTTGTGAAAGGATTCTTTAATGTTCACCCCAAACCGGATGATAAGTCAGAAATGGAAGAGGAGGGAGCTGAAACGATGATTACACACAACTTGCTCTCCACGACCCAGTAAACTCTCTATGTGCCCAATTAGACTGGCAGTGACCTCTCGATGTTGCATTCAGACTTTTAACATCAGTTAATCTGTCACACAGAACCTCATCTGATGACCTGTCACTGGTTGCCTCTATTAGAATTAGCAGAGGTTGGAATGTACAAGTTTGATTGTTTCCTGATCAAAAAGTATAGCTACACGTATGGGGAAGTAATTAGACAAGACATCCCTTATGAGTTCTAGATCAGTGGATCCAGTGGCCCTCTTAACATCCTGCTTGAATGTTAGATGGGAAGCTATAAATTCAACAAGTTCAAAACCAAACTCACCATATCCTCCTACAAACTTTCCATCAGTAAAAGACATTACTGTCCATCCAAAGGTTAAAGCTAGAAACACTGGAGTCCCTTGGCCTCATTTCCCCTCACCATTTACATACACCAAACAGGAATTCTGTTGATTCCAGCTTTTAAGCATCTCCCAAAGTGATGGCCAATGTCTCCATCACCACGGCCAACTCCTTAATAGGGGAATCCATCATCACACCTGGATTATTGCATTAAGGCTTCTTACTTGAACTTCAAATATTCCTCTTCCATTCCTCAATCTAGTCCACAGTCCAGCCAGAATGAGCCTCAACAATAAAAACCTTATCATGTCCCGTTTTAAACCTTCCAAAGGATTCCTGGTGCCCCCAGGATAAAGTCTAACTTTGCATACCTTCTATACGTCTACATGACATGGCCCTGCCATTCTCTGTACTCACCTCACCTGTGAATTTACACCTTTTTCCAGCCATTACTGAATGTTTCGGTGTCCCGATTATGCTATGCTCTTTAGAGCCACTGGACCTCCACATGTGGTGCTCCCTCTTCCTGGATCACTATCCTATCCCTTCACCTCTCTCACTCCTGTTCATGCTTCAGCTTTTGTGAGAGTAGTAATTTTTCTTTTGGAAGATTCTTTTCAGTCCAGGGAGGCAGCTTGATGATTAACCGGGAAAGCCGTGGAGTCATATCATTTGAGTCCAAATTGTGTCTCGGATAATAGCTAGGTGTATGACCTTGAACCAGTTACTTAACCTCTCTGTGCCTAAGTTTTCTTATCTGTAAAATGGGGATGATAAGCATTGTTAAAAGGGTCAAATGTGATCATGTAAATTACTTAGCATAGTAGCTGGCACATAAACTCTCAAACAATGTTAGATATTATCATTATTATCTTACTTGCTTTACAGGGATGCCCACAAAGGCTCTGTCTTTGGTTCTGCTCTCTTGTTTTTCACATCTATTGGAGGCTCTTATTCACACACCCAAGGCTCTACCTTTTGCCACTGACGATTTTCATATGTGTATTTCCGGATCAAACCTCCTTCCAAACTTCTAGAGTCTTGGACTGGGGTTAGTGTAATAGACCCCCAGCTTGTCTCCCTGCGCCACTCTGACATCTCTAAAATCTGTTTCCACATAGCAACTGACCACACTTTTAAAAGCATAGGTTCAGATCACACCTCTCCTCTGCTTAAAACCCTTCAATGGCTTCCCGTTACTTTTCTATCAGGGCTCTCAACCTCGGCACTGTTGACATTTGGGACTGGAAACCGCTTTGTTGTGGGAGGCTGTCCTGTGCATTGCAGAACACTTAGCAACATCCCTGGTTTCACCCACTAGATACCAGTAGTGCTCCCCCATACCCCTACCCAAGTTGTGACAACCAAAAATGTTGCCTGAAATTGCCAAGTATCCCCAGGGTGGGAGGAGTGGGGGGCAAAATCATCCTGTATTGAGAACCACTGCCCTAGAATAAACTCTTGATGCCTTATGATAATCTTCAAGGTCATTCCTGGGTCGCTTGCTCGTCCTGAGAGCCAGGCTGGAGTCAGTTCTGCCCAAACCACATAGGTGGAGGACAAAGTGATAGGATAGCATGATAACTCACCCCTGCCCCAAATTAGAATACTATTACCAGAAGAAGGCGGATGGATGTGGGGCTGGCAAAAAGCACAAACAAGCAGGATCAGACAGTCCCAGCAGCATCCCCAAGCCTCCTTTCTATTTCCCATTTCTCTCTCTTTCCCAATTTATAAATTCAACCCCCATCCACCAAAAACCAGAGGAATCAGAGCTCAGTTTTCCTACACTCTCCTTCATCTCCCATGTAAGGAATCTCGCCACAGATCCCGAGCTCTCACCTCTTTGTGGAGTCATGGCTAAGCTTTGTCGATGTTCGTGAGCAAAGACACAAGATGCGATGAATCCTCCCGGCCCTGTCAAACTTGATACCAGCAGGGTTGCATTTTAATCAAAGACATCTCTTTCCGTGCCTGCCGAAATCTCATGTTGACTCTTACATCCCAGTGATGCCGGAACAAGGGCTGAGCTTAGCTGCAACTAAAGAGAACCTAAAAACAGAGAGACTGGAACACTCCAAGGGACCACATTTCATCTCCCAGTGGAGAAGAAAAGGCAGAACTAGAAGGAAATCTTCTGACGAAAGTATGAAACCGGGTCCTTCAGTTTCTCTCCTCAACCACTTGAACTTTGTCATCAGAATTAAAATACAGCTGTAGCAAAGGGTCTCAAGTTTTTTTGATCTCAGGATTCCTTTCCACTTGTGCAAATTATTGAGCTGATGGTGATGTGGATTATATCTATCAACATTTCCTACATAGGAAAATAAAACAAAAATTTAGAAATATTTATTTAAAAATTCATTTGAGGGGGCTGGCCCAGTGGCTTGGTGGTTAGGTGCTCGCGCTCCGCTGTTGGTGGCCCAGGTTCGGATCCCGGGCGCGCACCTACGCACCGCTTCCCCCGCCATGCTGAGGCCGCGTCCCACATACAGCAACTAGAAGGATGTGCAGCTATGACACACAACTATCTACTGGGACTTTGGGGGGAAAATAAATAAATAAATAAAATCTTAAAAAAAAAATTCATTTGAAAATAATGATAAACCCAATTGCATGTTAACATAAATATCTATATGAAAAACAACTATATTTTCTAAAACAAAAAAAAGTGAAAGGAGTGGCATTTGTTTTTATATTTTTGCAAATCTCTTTAGTGTCTGGTTTAATAGAAGGTGAATACATTCTCATATCTGCTTCTGCATTTGATCTGCTGCCAAATGCTGTTTTGGTTGAAGTATATGAAGAAAACCTAGCCTCACACAAATATGTGATTGGCAAAGAGAGGGGTATTTGCATAGCCTTTGAAGATAATTGTAAACATTTTTCTTTGATACTACACCAAAACTCGACAAGTGGTAGTTTCTTAAAGGCTAGTTGCAAAGTGGAATCTGAAATCATATTAATTATCTTTTCATGCTCTAGTATGTTAAAATCCATTGTTCTAATTCTGCACTTTGAATGAATCTTTTACCCAGGAATAATTTTGTAACATCATGCATTGGTCATTTGGAAAATATTGATTTGCTAAGTTATACAAGTCTTCCAAATTTGGCACATTTCATTACACAATATGAAAAAAAAAACACATTTGCTCATGTGGGCAGATAGAAGCAAAATTGTAATTTTCACTTGAAACCTTGAATTTTATCCTTGGCAACAAATTCTTCCAGTTACTTTCCTTGAAGTGACAGGCTCACTTACCTCATTTTCGAGAAAATGTCTGCCAAATACCCATGCCTAAATAACCATAATTTGCCTGTCAGTCGTTCTTTCAAGTAAATATGGTGTTTCATGGAAAAAAAGCAGCTAGTTCAGCTCGCAACTCAGTCGCACAAGTGCCTTTGCTGGAGACCAACAGCATGATTTGCTCGCAACTAGAGAGCTTTCTGTGTACTTCCGATTTTGTTACATACAAGGTTTGAGATTTAATAAAATTAATACTTTTCGGAAAGGACATTTCAAAGCGAAACTAGCACTCTCTTTCACTGTGGCTGAGTGGCGGTGATGAATCCGATGACAACTACTACATTTTGGTGCCACAGCCTTTGTTCGTGTTCAGGCTCCCGCAGTGTTACCCACCATGGATTTGCATCGTCAGTGCAAGTGTCAACACAGTGAAAAAGGCTAGTCACATCTTATTATCACTATGAAATAGTTTTAACCTTGCAGACCCCCATGAAATGGTCTTAGGAGGCCCCTCCGACTCCTGGGGTTAACAGGACACACTTTGAGAACGCTGGACTAGAACCTCAGCATTAAGGACATCGGTTTTCAGATTTAAAAGACCTGGGGTAGAATCCTACCTCTACCACTCACTAGCTGTGAGAATTTGGGACAGTTACTTCTCTGAGTTCCATTTGCTCATCAGTAAAATGAATATAATACCCCATCGGGCTCTTGAGAGGACTAAGTGAGATAATGCATGTAATGGAATGCATTAATGCATGTAAGCACTCAGCATGCACTCACTACTGTTATTTATTAAGTGCTTATGGTTCCCCAGTGTGGTTCATCTGGGGGATATTCTAGAATACAGATTCCCAAAGGTTTTGACCACCTCATCAACCAGTATGAAAAGAATCAGGCCCAAGACATGTCACCAAGGACCATGAGAGCTTCCCTGATAGGATCTCCATCAGCTGTATCACTGTCTTTGCCTCTGGGAAGCAAAGACTTGTGAAGATTCTTTGGGACTAATAGAGCCTGGATAACTGTGGCCTGGATGCTTCCTTGCTGTTGGCAGAACAATGCAGATGGACAGATTCTGTCCGATCTGCTTATCACAGGAAGATGGTAACAACCAACACCAAATTACTACTTATATGTGCCGGGCACTGTTCTAATGGCTGTACAAATGTTAACTCCTTAAATACCCATAGCAACCTTTGAGTAGGTACAATAATAATCCCTGTTTTATAGATGAGGTAACAGACACAGAGAGGTTAAGTAACCTGCCCAAAGTCACACAGCTGTACGTGGTTGACCTGAGATTTGAACCCAAGCAATCTGACTGTAGAGGCTGAGTTCTTAACTACTACACTGTACTAAGGAAGCAGAAAAAAGGGGTGAAAGAGTGATTTTTCCAGAAGATCCTTTCCACCAGCACAGGGCTTATGTTGAAAAAAACCAATTTTGCTCTGAAATGACCTATTAAAAAACACTTTGAGTCAATCCAGGAAAAATGAAAACTGTATCAAAAAGCCTCAGTATGCTGCAAACAAATATATGGCATGATTTTGAACAACTGGCTAAGTGTTAGAAAGGAGACTCCATTTAGACATTTTTCTTTGAATGACTCAGAGATTGTGACATTGAAACCACAAAGAGAAAAATATAATCCTAGAAAAGAACTTAGCTTTGCAGTGAACCTTATCTACATAATAATAATGTTCATTGGTTTTCAAACTTCAGAATTGCTCTATAGCCCCCACATGGAAGGCATTAGCATAGTTATAGACTAGAATGCAAATGGAGTGAATCTTGACCATGACGAAGTAAAAACACAACTAACAGATGTGGGTAGGTGGAAGGGGGAATGTGGACATCCTCATTCTAGAAAGCAGGAAGCTAAGACATCCTACCCAAGGCTGATGGAAAAAGAAATGGAGATTTATGTTATTTTTAGACATTAGAAAGATAATCAATACACAGGGTGGAGTGAGTTAGCTAAATCCTCACCTATTATGGCAGGAAGTCAATAGATTATAAATCAAGAAGTAGAGAATAAACATATTATTTAGAAATATGGATGTAACTGCCAGAAGAACTGAATCAGAAATAGTTAAAAAAAAAAAGCTTGCTCTGAGGAGTAGGACTTGGGGTGAGGAGGGCTGAGCATCTCTGAGGTGGATGCTTGTCATTAAAAACCCTTCTACATGATTTGATTTTTTAAATAGTGTGCATGATTAAATGTCTTAATAAATTGTATGATAATTTTTAAAAGCTTTTGAGTAAATTATGAAGAATATGATCTAGAAGAGGAAAGCATACCCTTTCTAATCTCTTTGACTTGGTAGAGCAGAGAAAGAGGGAAATGATATTTATTAGATAGTCACCAAACAGGAAGTTGCTGTCATTTGGGGCCAGGGGAGGAGATTGTAGTGAGGGCACAGGGGATACCTTGCCTTGTCTATTTTGTTGTAAAAGTTTATACTGAGAATGTGTTTTTGTATTACTTTTATATTAAAAATTTTAATTAAGATAATACATTAGGAAAAATATGCCATTCAAAAGAACATGACAAGAATCAAATATGCAGGATTATTTGTGAAAAGAGAAAGTTCAAAAAGAGAAAAAGAGAGAAATGTGGAGTCACTCAACTTGTCTCCATGGATTTCTAGGGGTCGGCTATTGTCCTGTTCTCTTTCTCCTCTGCTTAAGTAAGAAACCAGGAACTCTGAACTCATTTCCACTCTGGCCCCCAGCACTTAGGAGAGGTCGGTTCTCTGTGTCCCCTGCCCATGCCTTTTTGGCAAATGTGTTTTGAGCATCTATTGTAAGCCAGGCATCTTGGGGACACACAAGCCCTAAGAGAACATTTCTGCAACAGGACCTCCCTCCCCCTGACTAATCCAGGCCCTCTACTCCAGGCTCCAGGAGCATCCTGCACTGTTCAGCTGGGTGCGCTTCTCAGCATCTTCCCTACACAACTGTGAACTCACCAAAGATGAGAACTTGTCTACTTTATTCTCTGCTGAATCGTCAGCACCTAAGGCCATGTCTAGCACAAAGCAGGTGTTCAGTAAGCACTTATAGAGAAGGGGACCCAGGCTGGTGGGCCCCTCCAAATGCAAACCACTCACTCCACACCTCCTATTGGATCTCTAGGCTGAGAAGAGACACCTGCACGGGAGAAGACGCCAGCTTGAGCTGGAGAAGGGTGAGAATCTGTGGGTTAGGAAGGGGCTGCCCAACAAGAATGATGACTCTCTGCTTTGCAAGATTCAATACACATTAGAAAATCACACATCATTTTTACCACCCCCTGCCATTTTCCCACAATAAGAAATACAATACGGAAAACAATAGGGGCCCGTAGACTTGTCTTCAGGGGAAGAAGGAAGACATTTCTGAAGAGATGCTATTCCACTGTGCCCATTCTTAGAGAAGCAAGGGCGAGGTGAGGCGAGAGGTTTAAAGGCTGGAGCTGAAGTCCTTGCCTGTAGGAAGCAAGGGAGGTCACAGAACAAAGTGCTCCTTCTATCAAGGAGCAAATAAGGCTGTTGAGGAGAAGACTCAGACGCGGCCAACTCAAGAATATGTCATTGCTCTAAATCCTCCAAAGGCTTCCAGTTTACTCAGAGTAGAAGTTCAAGTCCTTACAACTTCCTTCAAGGCCCTACACGATCTGGCCTCCAGCACCCTCCACTGATCTGCTCCTCTCTTCCTCACTCCTCCTCTTCAACAGCACTGGCTTCCTTGCTCCTTGAACACCCCAGGCACATCCCCACCTCTGGGCCTTTGCACTTGCTGTTCCTTCTGCTTGCAATATCTTTCCCCCTGAGAGCCACCTGGCTTGGTTTCTCACCTCCTTCATATTTTGGGTTAAATGTCACCTTCTCAGGGAAGCCGACCTTGACCACACTGTTTATATTTTCATCCCCCTCCCCACTCCAGCACATCTTCCCGCTTTAGGAGGAAGTCTACAGTGCTGGGCTAGGACTCTGCATTTCCTACACCAGTGGGATGCCACTGCAGCCCCAGCGACTCCAACTCGAAAATCATCTTTGGGGGTGGGCTAGATGGAATTTTCCTTGGTTCAGACCTTATCATCTCTTGGAACCCCTGCCATCTCTCCCCTGCTCGGGAGCTAAGCCGTCACTCGCTGCAGAGTGGAAAAGCAGAAAAGAGCAATTATTATGCTATGCAACAGACCTTTGACTCAGATTAACATCATCGCCTCTTGATTTGATCTTTCTATTTTTCTCTAAACACTTAGAGCATTTTGATCGCAAGCCAGGTTCATCTTTGGTGAAAAGCAGTATTTAAAAAACCAGGACTTATACTTGGTAGTACATATTTTAAGACATTTTAAGCTGATTGGTAAACTAATTGCTTCTGTGTCCTGTAATTTACAAAAGGTCAAAACGATTTGTTGTAAATATGCGTCTATATTAACAGCTGTATGCCCAAACCAATTTCCACAGGTGACAGAAGAATTTCGTAATGGATGAGGCCATGGAAGACACCTCAATGGTTATCTATGATTTTTGAATCACTTTAATTTAACAGGTAGGTATTATTGTATTCCAAGGCAGCTATGCATGATGCTGAATGGCATATGCTGCAGAATACAGAGTGGTGGAAATTCCATTTCCTAAACATGCAGATAACCAAATATATATAGAGTTTGAAGCACAAGGAATAACAACAGTGCCTGCTGGATCTGTGCACAATATGTCTACACAACGTGGATTTTCTTTTTTCTTTCCCCAAGTTTGCACCCAAGGTACTGAGGAAATTTTTGAATGAGACTATGGAACAACTCCGGATAATCTTTGAGGAAAAAATGGAAAAACAAGGGATGGACAAATAACGTTGAGGTTTTCAAGACTGTGGAGTCAGACTTCTTCAAAATACAGGCTGCTGAATTAGCAACAATTGTGGCAGGGATTATAGAATATATTATTTAAAAAGTGGTTTGTAAGCACTTAAGAGCAGAACAGCATTAGAGATTAGCATGGTTCACTACGAGAAGCTCAAGGTAATCCTATTACCTACCATCAAGGAACAAACTCAGTGTGTATTTACTGACTATCTACTGTGCGCCATGCTCTGGTTCTAGGCTGGTGGTTCAGGGAAATGTGGTGGATAAAGAGTATTTGGATGGCAACAAAATATTTGATAATGTTTCTTACAACATGCCAGTTAAAAGGTGGATAGATGGTGTTAGGCCCTGCCTACCCCCAGCTCACCCTGGCTGCCCACTTCTGGCCTACTCAAGCCCAACGTCACTAAGAACCAGGCCTGGTGGTACATTGGTCTGTTGCATGTCTGGTGGGTATTTGGTGCTTTTCAAAGACAGTTTTTGGCTCTCCAGTGCTGCGTGAGAACTAGGCTGCAGATCCCTAAGTTCCAGAGTTATCTAAGCCAGAAATCTTGACTTGTGCCTGACACAGAGTCTAAAGCTCAAAGAAGTCAAATAAACGATGCGCCCAAGTTTATTCCTCAGGAAACAGGACAGCCATGAACCTAATGCTATCCCCAACTTTGCAAACATCCCAGTTCCAAAGTAGAAGATGCGAGAATCTCCAATAGTTTACTCATCTGCGTCCAGTCAGACTCTTTGAGAAAGACACTCTGTTCTTCTTACTTCCAAATGATTGGTGTTACCCTTTTTTAAAAAAAATTTACATTTGATCTCCAGAGGTGGTATTTCTTTCAGCCTAGTGCTGCAATGTTTAAATCTTGTTAGCTTTTTTTTTTACCAATTCTTTTCCTTGACCTTGGTTTCTGGACTTGGAATGAAAATTGGCAAAGGTTGGGTTAATTATTTTTCACAATATTTCCAGTTGTTGAATGGCTCAGAGCCAGTTACTGACACCAAACTCTCCTTAACATAGGAGTGGGCGGGTTGAAGAAGACCCGCCCCACCAGGCCAGGGCCCTTCAACTAAGGCAGTGCAGTGTGGTGGTCAGAGTGAAGCCTCTGGTTCAGCCCTGCCACCACCTAGCAGATGATCCTGTGCAAGCTACTTCACTTCTCTGAACCTCAGTCTCCTCGTTGGTGGAACAGGCCTACTAGTAGTACACAGGGCTATTATGAGAATCAGTTACATCTATTTGTGCTAAGTGCTTATCCAGATGCATGGAGCAGGGTCATGAAAGGCAGCACAGGGTAGGGCTGGAATCCCAGCTCTGCATTTTACTAAACACGTGCCTCTCTGGGTCTCCATTCTCTCACTTGTGAAATGGGGGTAAAGGTAGCATCCACCTCCTGAAGAAGTCACAAGGATGAAATAATATTTGTCAGGTGCTGACTTAAAACAGTGCCTGGCGTATAGTATGCGCCTGTTAAATAAATAAATAAATGCTCAGGGGTTAGTTCAGAAATGAATGTTCCATCTGCCCCAATAACTGTAGCTTGGCACACAGAAGGTGTTCATTAAGTGTTAGCTATTTATTATTTCGACTACTCCTTGGCACCTCTTTCTGGAGTTCTCATGGCCCATGTTGTCCTTCTACAGCTTCCTTGGAGGCAGCTCCCAGGATGCATACTGGCATCTCACCTGCTCGCTGAGCCCAGGAGGAAGGGCAGACCTACCCTGGAAGTAGGCCCCCTCGTGCAAACCCAGGAAGTAGCCTACAGGTGAGACTACTGCTTTGCAGGTGGCTCTCTTAGGCAAGGAGCTTCTGGTCTGGACTTTGCGGTTCCTCTGCATCCTTTTGGAGCAAGCCTCAGCAGACCCTCAAAATGCTAGTCAAACCCTGAATTCTCCTTCTCCTCCCCCATCTCTGCCTTTTTTTTTTTTTTTTGAGGAAGATTATGCCTGAGCTAACAGCCGGTGCCAATCCTCCTCTTTTTGCTGAGGAAGAGTGGCCCTGGGCTAACATCCATGCCCATCTTCCTCTACTTTATATGGGATGCTGCCACAGCATGACTTAATAAGTGGTGCATAGGTCCACACCCGGGATCCAAACCTGCGAACCCCGGGCCACCAAAGCAGAGCATGTGCACTTAATCGCTATGTCACCTGGCCAGCCCCAATTTCTGCTCTTTTTTTCAATTTCCACCAGTTCCTCTGTTTCTTGCCCCATAGTGTCAATGCTACTTAAGGTCTCTGTATTCATTGGGTTTTCTCTGGCACTGCTTGCTTACTTTCATGTCTTCAATTACCATCTATGTTTGTATGATCCTAAGCATCATCCCGGGTTTCATCTCTGTCCTAAGCTCTACATTAGTGATTCTTAACACTCTCTCCATAAAAGTGCCCATTTACATACTACTTTTCACAAATTTCCTTAAGCATATGAACCTCATCCATACAACTATATGGAAGAGTACCTCTATCTAGACTCCTGTTACCAATGGCTTGTTGTGGACCTCAATTTTTTCACCCTCACCCACCCACTACCCATGTCTGATTGAGTTTACCTTCAATCTGTCTCTACTGTCCCTTTCTTCTCATTGCCATCAGGACACTGGCTCCCAAAGGTTTCTTCTCTGCCAGCCCCAACAGACATTGTTCCCTGTGTACCTGGTCAGGGGCTGCCTTTTCCTGGAGACTATCTGAGAGGGGAGGATCTCATTGACTTTCTTTCAACCCCTGCATGTCTCAGGAAGAGGTCAAGGACTACCTGGGCAAAGAACTAAGTGAGAGCTCTCCAGGAAAGCAAGAGGATCCAACAGAATGCCTGATGAGATGAAGAGTCTATGATAAAGGCAAGCAGTGCATGAAAAAAGAAAAGCAACTCAATACTCTTGGGAAAACAAAGGGTACTTCTAGAAATAAAATGCTATTATAGATTCCTACATGTCTCTCCAGTAAAATGTAGCAGGGGTTGGCAAATTTTGCTTTTTCCATAAAGGGCCAGACAGTAAATATTTTAAGCTTCACAGGCCAAGCAGCAAAATTGAGGATACTATGTAGGTACGTATACAACACAAGAGAAGACAAATTTTTATACATTTTTCATTGGCAACAATCAGAATTATGGATGCTGAAACTTGAATTTCTTATAATTTTTATGTGTTATGTATATTATTGGATGTTATTTAATTTTTTCAACCTTTAAAAAGTATACAAATCTTCTTAGCTTGTGGGCTGTACAAAATAAGCACTGTGCCGAATCTGGCCCATGGGCCATAATTTGTCAATCCCTGAGATATAGTTATGTATCACCATTTATATTCATCGAGTTTCAACTTTTAGAATTTTAGAGACAAAGCATAATGGTATCTATCCTGTTTATTGATGAGTACCAACTTAGTGGAGTATAGACATGCAATCATTTATTTTGGCTTTCAACTGTGTTGTTTCTAATCCTTCATTCCTTAGTGATATTTTGGGCAGACTTTATAACTTCCCAGTCATCTTTGGTTGTTAAAACTTCTAATTGCACATCTGATTGCAAAGCTATATCTCTACTCCTCCCTATTTTAGATTCTAGCACTTTCAGTATGTTGTGGCAGGGAGCAGGAATTAAAAAAGGCCAAAATGTCCCTTCACTTAGCTGGGTGAGGTTGCGAACCTTTACTGTTCGTTGTTACTGCTTCTCCAGCTAACACTGATTGTCAGGGCTCTCTGCGTGCAGGGGTCTACGTGCTGACTGTCTTGTGGAGGCACATGCATTGGTTATTAGAGGGTCCTCTGGGGGCCTTTCCATTGCAACTTCCTTCTCTGGTGTGGAATACCTGAGTCTGGTCCAGCCTTTTCCATCCCACCTTGGATCCCACCACTGGCAACTCATAGCCCCATGCTGCTGAACCTCTGGTGGGCCCACACAGTACCCTTGAATGTTTTTAAATGGCCCTTTTGCCTTTGGATGGAGTCAGTTCTGGATCAAGGTGCATGGTTTGGGGAGTGGAACATGGGCTGACTCTCAGCTCCTTCTTGACGCCTAGGCCAGGCAACTCTGTGCAGCGCAACATCTTCATAGACGTCATGCAGCCCTGGCTAGTGTCTTGTTGCTTAATAGATTGCTTTCTTGGATAGGCTACTGACAAAATGGCTCAAGTTCAGCTATCCACCACCAGACCCACTCAACTCCCAGAACCTCCCCATTCCAAACAGGCTGCCTGATTACCATTTCCTCTTTCAGCCCTGGGGTTCCCCCCAACTCCCTGGCTGAGGTGGGCACATGAGAAGATGAGCAGTTGTGCTGCCTAAGCAAGTGTCCAATCCAGGAACGAGACTCCTGTCGCTCTTTCTTCCAGGCGCCCCCAAGCTTTGTGAATGATTCTTCTTGGAGCCACAGGGAACTCACTGAGGAACTAAAATATTGGGGGGAAGGTGAGTAGTGGTATAAGAAAGCTAACTTATCATTTGTCTTAGCAAATGGCTATTGTCTAGAATGAATCAAGAACAAATGGTCCACATATTATTTAGAGGCATGAAGAAATGAAGGAACCACGAGAAGAACTAAAACAGAAACAGAGTTGAAAGTGCTTGCTACTTGTGTTTCCCCATTTTACAGGTGAGGAAACTCTTGCTCAGAGGTTAAACAACTTCCAAGGTTTCTCAGCCAGTAAAGGGCAGGATCCAGGTAAGAACCTAGGTCCACCTGACCCCAAAGCCCCTGCTGTCATCCAACACTTTCTGTGGTCTCTCATAAATTATTAAAGGCCCGTTTGAAAAAGTGGACACTGGCAGGGTTGTGGAAATAAGGGAAGAAGAAAAACAACCTTAGAGTTTACTAGGCTTCTCTTTAATCTCAGAAACTTTGGTTTCATTGAGGGTACTTCCACGTGTCAGAGCATAATTTTCAAATTGTTAGAAATATAATTCTCCCAAAATATACAGTGAGCTCATGTCAAGTTTTATTTAACTCATCAATGAGGGAACCAGCAGAATGACAAAGCTGGTTCAAAGAAGGATTTTATATATCTTTTTCGGTGAAAAACTTCCAGAATAAGATTGTTAAGTTAGATATAAAATGGATTAATGTCCTAGAGGGTGGGCAATAAAGTCACAACATTGAGGTTATCTCCTCTAATGAACAGAAATCATTTGCACCTCTACTGAACAAGCAATTTATGTGTATCTTCCCAGGTTTTCTACACACAAACATCTAATTATACAACCTGCCCCAAATCTATAATAAAAGCAAAGTCAAACGAAGTTACATTCCCCTAGAGAATCAAATGACCTCTTAGGTAAGATTGTTAGACACTGCTGTATGAAAACATTAAAAGCACACAATCATCTTTTTGCCTACTTTCTTTTTTTATTTTTTTCTTGATGCATGCTAGTAACCCACACTGGCCACCCATGCTAATAACTCGCACTGGTCACCCAACTTCGGAATGCAGATCACTTGCCTTTATTCTAATCCAGAAGATAAAATTTCAAATGATGAAACGAACGAAAGTATTTTTAAGGCATCTACTTCCTAAGATGGATAGAATCCTTGAGTCAGAAGGTAGAGGGCTGGGTTTGAAGTAGAAAGAAGAGAAGTAGGTCCTTTCCACCAGTGATGACACAACTATGAGTAAGGTTCAAAATATTTAACCACCAGTAGGACACAATACCAGTCAATCAGAATGGATGGGTCCATAGAGCTGGAGCAAGATAGCGGTGGGGAGCTGGTGAGGGACTTGGGCCAGATGCTATTTACCAACAGGTAGGGAAGTATTTCAACATTTTAAGAACCAGTATGGGTATACGGACATGTTCTGGCTGAATGTTAATCGTGCTCACACCCTTACCTCTGCCACCTTCCCCATCCTGACCTGCCCCACAGACACAGTCATGGTCACTCACCCCCACCTTCCCTTGAGATTCCAGCTCATTTCTCCCTTCTACTTTCCTCTTGGGCTTTAGGGGCAAGGAAGAAGGGTGCAGGGAAAAGAACAGGGAGAAGGTCAGGAGTAGGGAAGAGAATAAGAGAGTTCTGATGCATTCTGCACCCATGTCTAAGGGAAGGAACAGCACTAAATCTAGGACTATAGATCTAGGGATATAGCAGTGCCCCCAACAGACAAGAATCTCTGTCTTTGTTGAGTTTATATTCTACCGGGGGAGATAGGAGATATGAAAAGTATGAGTTAATGTATATGTGAAAGCACCTAGTGCTGGGCTTGGCAATTGGGAAATACACACCACTGTTAGGACCTTCTCTCCCGCTTGTCCTCAATCACATCTTTCAGCTTCCCCAAAGGCTTCTGAGCACATAAATAAAGCTGGAACCCCATCTGGCTGAAAAAGTCAACCATCTGGAGATTTAGAAATATGGGGGAACTTCTTCTAATGACTGGATATTTTTTTCAGTTTTTCAGCCAGATGTTTGATGTCACCCAGGCCCATCTGTAGCAGAAATAGCAGTTTATTGAATCTCTAGTCTATAGTTTTAAGTTCCCTGTCCTAAAATCCTAAATGGGCTTTCTTTTCTTAGTAGGCATTTTTCTTAATGAATTGAAAATTAATTGTTGACTAATGAAGAGCAATTCGGGAATCAAATATGAAAATATCAGAAATTTGGATTAAAAAGGCCTTTTAGATAATTTCCAGGGTTCAAAACTGGCAGCCCATGGGTCAAGTTCAGCTACAAGGTGAGTTTGGTTTGGCTGGCACTGTGGTTTTAAAAAGTTGGATTAGTTGCCCACATTTTAAAAATCAAAATTCTACATCTGGCATTTTAAAATTTGGAATATTGAGCCAAATTTGACACACATTTCCCCAGGGTAAAAATTAACTCAAGCTAAGTAGTAGTTGTCCCTTAGACGGGGCTGGCGCTCTCCAATTTGCCACAGTTCCCGTCATTCTCTATTGCCCCCATATTGAGACCAAGTTTCATATATTTCTCAAAGACACGGTTACTTCTCCCCCTTAGAATTAAGAGGACTGTGAAATGCTTGTTTCACACTTTACATTACCTGCCTAGCCCACGTGAACATTTGGATTTGTTACTTCTAATCTTACGTGAAGCCCTCATTTTAGAATTGGGTAAACTGTGACCCAAAGGAGGAAAATAACATGCACAATTCACATAACTGTTAGTGACAGAAATGTGATTAGCGCCCAGGGTTCCTTGCTACTAGGCCAGTGGTTTTTCCACCATCTAAACACATCACTTTGATTGTATCTAGGACTTCGAGAGGTCTTCTTAATGAATCGCATATTGAGCATGTTCTCATTCAAGCTCACGTGCTGCCATTGGAAACGTGCAGGTTGGGGCACCAGTTTGTGAATGCCTCGCGTGCTTTCCAGACAATGAGTCAGGCATTCCTTTCGGTTTCTCGGTGTGGGTGTCTCTACACAGGTCGATTGTTTTTTCATTCAAAGCGTGTCCTTTGCTGCCTCTGAGTTTGTGCCTGTCTGGTGGCTCCTGCACCCCTGCAGACGCTGCACAGGCGTGCTGAGTATTCTGAGCTCTGGGGCTTCCGAATGGAAAAACCCATGTGTCTGGGCATTCTCACAAGCTAATGTTTGGACCAGTAGCAACCTACCCACTAGAGCATGAATTAATGTTCTCTAGCAAATTCTCTGAGGAGCAACATGACTTAGGTGAAGTATTGCCTACTGGGTTTTGGTATGTGGCCTTGGGCAAGTTATATGACTTCTCCAGGCCTCAGTTTCCTCATCTATAAGAGAAGGCTAATAATAATACTTACATCATTGAGCACCTTTGAAGATGAAAGAGTTAATTTTTCAAAATTCTTAGAGCAGTCCTTGCACATAATAAGAGCTAAATAGAAATTACATTCTGGTGAGTTATAGAAATGAAACATCCATCTCTCATTTGAGTGACGTGATCCTTCTTAACACGAGGTCATTCTCAGGCCCATTGTAAATGCTCAACGCATAGTGGCTTTAACATCATAATTGCTTGGAGCACTTCTAGAAAATTCAGATTCCAGTGATCCACCGCAGACCTATGGAAGTAGAGAATCTAGTAGTGGGGCCTGATAATCTATTTTTTAAAGCTCCTCATGTGATTCTGATGACTAGCCAAGTTTGGAAACAATTGATGTAGTTTTCTTATACTTAAGTATCTTTGGTGGTGCAGAACTCTTAACCTCTTGAAGCTTCCCATTCCACATTGGATAGTCATTTACATTAAGGTAAAATGTGTTTCCCCTAGCTCCTCCTTCTACCCCCTTAAGGCCACACAGAACATTTCGAATCTCTTTTCAGTATGACAACCTGTCAGATATTTGCAGACAGCTGTCTTGTCCCTCCTAAGCATTGTCTTCTTTTAGACAAAATAGCCCCATTCTCTCATGGCTCTTTAAAAAGTATAGATGAATGGACTCTTCCGATTTGATATCTAAGAAAATTGAGCTACAAGACCCCCAGTATCCTTTGGCACTTAGAGGACCAGAAAAATGAGGATGTTGAGGCTCTGGGAGAGAGGAGATATTGAATGAAAGATGGCTATACACCTTCATTCCAGCAGAGTATGGATGCTGCCTACGGCATGTGTCTTCTCATGCAGAAATCAGAGGCTCCTGTTAATTCCCTGAACACTCAATGTATTCAGTACCTGAGGAAAAGTCTTGGCCTCAGATTTCACCCAGGCCCTTGTAGCGTTGGTTATGTGGGTGTACCAATAGCTAAAAAATCATTGTGATGCGTTAAAGTTTATGCATCTTACTGTATCTAATACTTCAAAAAATGGAAAAATAAAAAATTAGCTGGGCCAAATTGCATGGAGACTGCAACAAATTTTCTCAGAAGAATTCACATGACCAAGAACATACGACTCTAAGAGTCATCCAATTCCTTCTTGATTCAATTTCTCACTTCTCCCACTAAGCCCACAGAATGGCTGAGTGGGATTTCAATTCCTTGTACAGTCTGTGGGTGTAGGACATGATGTTGGAGAAAAGCGAAACCATCAGTTGAGAAATTCTGAGGAAAGGTTCAGGAATTTTAGGCCCTAATGCGGGTAGCTGAAATTGGTGTTTAATTGTGTATTCCCAGGTTAATTTCATGAGGCTTAAGAATTGGAAATAACTAAAACATGGTCTACATATGTGCAATTTTTGGCTTGGGAGAAGCCTCCGATTTTTTATGCCATCCCTAGAACCACGTAGGCCTCAAGTCATCCACCAAATCACAGCTTTACAAAAGATAATTCAAGTCCTTATTGCCAATATAGGAAAGGGAATTATGGAATTTCCCTAAGGTAAATGACTTCACCATACCCGATCACAAATGATCACAAGCATTAGATTTTTGCCAATGTTTAGGGAAGAATTATTCTAGAATTTCCATCAGTACACTGGATACAACATGAGCTTTGGATAGTGCTAATTCAAGACCACCTATTCCAAACTAATCATTTCCCAGACTAATAAACCGAGCGTTAGAGAGGGTAAATGCCTTAGCCAAGATCACACAGATGGTTTGCAGCATTACCCAGGTCTTTCGACTTCAAGCAGTGATCCTCATTGCATTTAAAGTAGTTCTGTCCCACCTGGGCTTCCCACCAGTTGCAAATTTGAGTTGCAAACAGAATCAATTGTAGTAGTGCTATGGTCAGGAGAGCAGTTGTTCAGAGTGTCAGGACACGGGAAGAAGGCCAGGGAATGATGCAATATTAACTAGCAAGTGATGTCATAGCATGACTTCCTAAGCGATTTACATAAATGCAAGTTCTCAAGAAGCCCTCACAAATGCCAGCCAGTGGGATGCAGGCATGGAGAACCAATGACAAGCAGGGGACGGGAGCATATAGAAAACCCAGGCTGCCATGCTCATCACTGTGACAAGCTTCACAGATTCCTCAGAAGCCTGAGCAAGCTCCCTTCTGCCCTTCTAATCCACTGTCTTCTCTTAGGCACATAGGTTCCCAAGAGCTTTGATTTTCTTCTCTATCTTTCTGTTTCCTCCCACTGACATCAGGCATTGCTCAGCGATGCTGAGAGTGACTCCTGGTGTAGTGAAAGAGAGTTTAATAGAGAGACAGGCTATCCAAGAGCTTAACATCTAAAACTGGTCTTTTCCTCTCCATTATAATTTAGAACAAATCCTCAATTTTAAAAATTAGAAGCAGTAAGCTGCAATTCTTGGAGAATCCATCTCATGTAAATATCAAGGAAATACATTTCTTGGGTTTGGGGGATGATTTAGGAAAGAAGACAGGTAGATTCCAAGCACCAAGACTTCAGTTTTGTTTTGATCCTGAATAGTGAAGCATGTTTTAATAAGGAAGTTTTCTTAAAATGTGTGTGTGTGCATGTAGGGGTTCACACATGTTAGTCTAGAACTGGTTGGCAATGGAAGTTCATGCAAATATCTAGTTAAACCAATCTCAGAAGAAACTGATAAGACTGTGTTGAGAAATAAGGAAATAGCTCAGAGTGTGCCAGTCTAGGTTAGGGACTCTCATTCTCTCTCCACCACCCCTATCTCTCTCACTCTCTGTCTCTCTCTCTCTCTCCCCCCTCTCTCACCCTTTCTCTCTCCCTCCCTCCCTCCCTCTCCCACTGAAATGCAATTTAAGCAGAGCCAAAGACCCCATCACAAGCCAGAGAACAAAGCAGTTTATAATATGCCTAGGGATTTTGGATTTGAAGACTTTCTCAACTGCAGAGGCTGCCTCGAGTGCCACAAAATCGCATCTCATGAAGCTTATACAAAAAACAATCAACAAGACCCAATCCCTTCATCCCACACAGTATTCATCTTGCTGGGAACAGTCTGGACATCTGCACATTCTCAGCAATAATTTGAACAATCCTCTTTCCTCATCACTGCCTCCATCTCCCCAAACACCCACTGGGATATCAGAATATCAGAAACTGGATTATTTGGGACCATTGAGAGGAATTTGTAAATACCTTCTAGGCAGCAGGTCCTCCACAGCCCGGAATGGGTCATTACTTCTTCATTCTTCCTGCTGGTTTCATTATCACTTGTAGATTTAGTCCTGCACACACCTCTGGAATATAACCAGTAGTCCGTGCCCACTGCAATGGTCATTAAACTAAAAGCTGCAAAGGCTCCCACAGTGGTGATCAACATCTGGATACCTCTGTCACACATCCTCATAATTCTTCATGGTACTCTGGACGGCTGGGGGTTGGAGGGGGAGGTTCAATGCCGGAGGGGAAAATCACTCTGCAGCTGGGTAACCTAGGACAGGTGCTTCCAAAAATCCGAGTCTCCTTTTGTCAGCATCCACAGGGACTTTGGAAAAGCTGGGATTTCCTGTCTGGGGCTCTGTCCTGTTCTCTGGATCGCCTATGGCCCTCGGAAGGGTGCAGGCTCCAGGGGGTTGGTCCACATCACTGCTGCCTTCTGAGGATCCCCGGGTTCCTTTCATTCCTCAGGAGCTTGGTAAGGATGAGGGTCCGTGCAGGGCATGGCTCCGGAGCCTGAAGATGCCAGCTCGGTTTGAGATGCGCCTGGCTCCTCACAGCCGGAGACTCAAGGCAAAGAAATCCAGAGAGGTCTATGTGTGCGTGTGTGTGTGTGTGTGTGCGTGCGTGCGTGTGTGTGCGAGCGCGTGTGCTGGGGGTGAGGGCGGATGGCAAAAAATAGCACTGCTGGGAGGCGAGTCGCTGAGAAGAGTGTTCATTGCTTCCCCAGCCTCCCAGGAAAGCTCTCCGCCTGCTCCCGACACCCCCGCTCAAACCGGAGAAAAGACAGTCTTGGGGCGGGGGCCGGACGGTTTCACTGGCGAGCAAAGGTCCGCGGTGCTGAAGGGACAGCTCCCCGCCTGTTGCCCCGCCTCCGCCTTCCTAACGCCCAGGCTCTAGGTCCATGGTGCTGAAGGGACAACCTCTCTGCTGCTGCTGCTGCACCCCCGCCTTTCTAGCGCCCCGGCTAGAGACCTGGGGTGCGGCAGGGTCAGTCCTCCCCCGCGCCCCTCCCCCGTCCCTTCCCAGGCCAGCCAGCCGGCTCGGCTCTGCCTAGTCAAGCCCACGCTCCGCGCAAAGTTTCGGGAGCGCAGGGCAGTCAGCGCCCCGGCTCCTTGGCGCTGCAGCACGACTCTGCTCCTCCGCTCCCGGAAGGGTTAAGGAAAGGGGAAGGGGAAAGAAGCCCGCAGCGCACTCTGGCGCTCTGTCAGCTCCCACCCAACGCGGCGTTTCCCCCCCACCAATGAGCCAGGCAAGTTTGCCTTTTGCCACGGGCGCCGCTGGAGCCCACTGGGGAAGACCGAGTCTTCTTAAAGGGACCGGCGACTCCAGGCGACGGTTCTCTGTCTCACTTGGGCGGGCAAAAAGTGTTATCACAGGCGCGTTGTGTGTAGTCTATCTCAATTTGGTTCCCCAGAAAACAAACCAATATGTCTACCCTCCTTTCTCCGGAGCTCTGGTTTACACCGGAGACAACGTGCTCAGATCAGACCCGGAACTGTTCATGTACATATGATCATGTATTCCTAAAAGACAGAAGGAGCTAAATGTATATAGACTCTGTTGCACCCATATCAGAGATTTGGGGCAAAGGGATGTGAGATATTGGTCTCTGAACTCACATGTATTTTAACATCCCCACATTTGGGAGGGTGGGTAGGGTGATGGATTCAAGGTGGGAGAGTCACCAAAAATGTCAGATTCTTTCCAAAGATCCTTGGGATGTTCATTTGTTAACATCCTTGTCTAAGTTAGACTAGGAGGCAAGTGAAGTTAGGTCTGCATTCCTTGTTACTCCAAAGTGCAAATGCCGTTGCACACCTGAAAGCTAGAGAGACTCTCTTTTGGAAAGAGTCAGTGTTGCAAAAGATCAGCATTTAACCAGATTGTTATTACTATGTATTCTGGCATCTGGGAGCACACACTGAGTTGACTAAGGCCAATCCACAGAATGCCTTTATTATTATTTTTTTCATACAGCGTGACGGAACACACACCCAGAGGCTGGGAATTTGGAATCAGGGCTGTTTGAGTTGTTTCTGCAGTCCCTGAGATGTGTCCATAACCAACTGTCATCCTTGAATATAATCAACTGGAAAAAAATATAATGGAAGGTAACCTCAGACACATATAGACCCCTGGTGCCTTCTCTGGCTCTCTGCCTGAGAGATGCTTTACAGATGACTGAGTAGCAGCAACGTATTGAAGAATTCTCGAATGTAGCTCACAACTTCTCGATGACTTTGCTACTTTTTCTTTGGTGTTAAATTCACTCGAAGATTTGGTTCTTGGTGTTAGATATACACGCATGTGCATGCATAGGTTTGAATATATAGTCATGGTGTGATTGTGTTTGCATGTTTACCTGTGCTGTGTTCAATCTAGTTATGAGCTCTGAATGCCTGTGAATTTGTTGTAGAAGTAAAGCAGGTATGTACATATGTGTCTGTACCTGCACGCAGTGTTGTGGGCCACGTGAATACGTTTGCTACAAAACCATAGCTGTGTGCCTGTGTGGGTGTACATGCCTGTGTATAGATATACTGTAGGTTTGTGCACCTAGATGCATTTAATTGCATACGCATGTGTCGTGGTTCACAAACATTGATTTATGAGCAGGAAGAAGAAATATTGAAAATTTGCCACATAACCAAAATGAAACAGATAAACTTGGGAGGAGAACCACAGCCAGCCATACTCCTGGAGAATGACAGGAAATGACGGGGCAAGGTGGACAAGGCCTTCTGTGAGTTACTTAAGTGTTTTTTTCTTTCCTAAAAAGAAAACTTGCTTCTCAATAAAATGTCCTTGCTTGATTATTTATTCATTTATTTATTTATTTTTAAGGAAAAGCCACATGTAACATGGAGGTGAAGTTGGTCTTTCCTGGGAGGGATTATTAAATTAGCGAAATTTTCCTGCCCCTTTCAGAAATTTAAATAATATGATATAATTAACAATGACCCAAATAGCCGTTCAAGGATCTGTTTATTTCTTCCATTACTCCAATAGAGGTGAGAAAGTTCTTTTCTCAAAGCAGGACTGTGTTGGTGGAAGGTCAATGGGCTTTGGGCCTTAGGGAGAGTATGTTCCAGGCACTCCCTTCACCAGACCCACAGTAACACAAGAGCAGCTCCATCTCCACCTCCTCAGCTCTGTAACGTAAGCCAGACAGACAAGGTGTGGTGCCCAGGAGGTCGCAGAACCAGAAGGCATCAGGTATCCAGGCAGGACAGCGCAGGGTTGGGGGAGAGGGTCAGGAACTCAGGCGATGAAGGTGACAATCCTGGGTCAGGATGTGGACAATTTTTCTGAAGGAGAGAAAGGGACACATGTAACAAGAACAGAGCTATCTGCTGAGCCTTTGACCTGGTGAGGCAGGATTATCCTTTGCAACTCTGCCCAGGGCCGAAGCTGATCACAGAGTGTGGGAAGTCCTGAACCTGCATTGGGAGCAAGTCAGAACACCTGACTGGTGGGTGTGCGGAGGCAGGGCGGCCGTCAGTCAGTTCCCGATGGTGCCTCCCCACTTACTAGGAGGTGACCTCATCCTTTCATTCAATTGAATGTGTAGGTGTGTGTACACAGGTGCGTAGAATCGGCTTCTAAGCCTAGATATAATTGCTCATTTTCGCCACTAGAGGGCTCTTTCACCAGATCAGTCAGGGACCCAAGAGATTCAAAGCACTCTCTCTTCTTTTAGTGATGGAGCCAGGCTCTTTCTGTTTGCTGACGATCTTCTCTGATCCTGCTTATGTGGCAGGAGACTGGGAGATATTCAGACAGCTTGAAACTCACGTTTGAGTCTGTTATTAAGGCTTCTCCTTCTTCTTTTTTTCTCCGTTGGACTCTTAGCTATTAGGGTAGCTGGCATGGTGCATCTGTGCTTTTTTCTGTTCAGTCTATCCTATATCAGAGTTAGCCTCACCTCAGGAGGGGTCAGTGCCCCTGAAAGTGATGGTGTCATTTAGGAAGGAGTACTGACAACTGATTCAATTCAATAAGCGCTTCTTGAGTGCCTACTATGTACAAGGCATTCTGATTAGCACTTTGGAGAATACAAAGGTGTGGCTCCTACCCCCCAAGGAGCCCATTATAGAGTAGGGGATATTTTGTTAGCACATTTTGGCTGTAAATATCAGAAACTCACTGGAGCCAGTTTAAGAATTTTGGGGGATTTGATATAAGGATATGGTGATGTTTCAAGGAACCTTCTGGCAAAGACACAATCAGATCTCAGCAAGGAGCTGAAATCAGGAAATAAAAGCCATTGGGAGTCTTGACAGTCACTCCATTTTTATCTCTGCCTCTTCATATTTTTAGTTGAAAAGATTGTTTTGCCTTCGTTACTCTTCGATTCTCAAGAGGAAAGCTAGATTTTGAGTTTTTATGTTTTCTCTATCCAAGAGACTCACTCAGACTAAACTTGGCAGTTTTAGTCTGAATTCAAAGTTTCCAGGAGAGACAAACTGATTGTGTCATGTGCCACTTCCGGGCCCAACCAGCTGTGGTCACAGAGTTGTGTAGCCTGGGTTGTGTAGTACAAACATAGCTATTGGGACCAGCCCCTGTGAGTTGGGGAAGGGAAGATAGTTTCCAGAGTAGGAGGAATTCCCAGGACACCTCAAAAGACTACTACAAAAAGTCAATGTGATTCACTTTTGGAGCCGTTCCGATGATGCCCATGGGCTCAGCAGTAAAACATGATCATAAATGAGAAGACAACACGGCGGGATTTAGGGGCTCTGAAGATACTGGAGCCCTCTGCTGGAAGTGGACCTGGGCTGGGTGTCAGTGGTACCAAACCAGTCTCACTTTTGTCTATGCTCTTCTTCCAAGGGACATAGGTTAAAAGAGAAAACCTCTTCTGAGGTAAAGGCACCCACATGGGTGGAAGTTAAGGAGACGGTGAAAACCAAGCAGACATAGACCGAGTGGTGTAGTGCCCGCCATCTTGTAATTCCCCCTTGAGGTTTTCACATGGTCTGGTTATTAGTTTTCTACTTTTAGATGCAGCCTATAGAAAAAGCATTGAAAACAAAATATGGCTATAAAACCCATCCTCTTATTATTATTTAAACTTCAGCCTTACTAACCTTCTTTCAGTTTTTGAAACTCCCAATTCTATCTCACCCAAGTGCTTGCAAGCTCTGTTCCTATTGTCTAGGACAGAGATAGAAGCTGTACAATGAAGGAGGGGAGAGATGGTAGGGATGCAACATCCTGATATTACAAAGGGAACAGCAGAAACACTGTCTGCAGTTGGTGAAAGGAAAGCTAGAAGTTTGGGAACGTTATTGAAAGTTACAAAGAAAGCCAATAGACGAACTGAAAATGTTATACAACTAGGGGTGAAGTGAGCTAAAGTAAGACAGCAGTAACTGTGGATACCTTTGGGGAGAGGGACTGGAGTGGGACCAGGACAGCTGCTTTTCAGTGCAGCCCCTCTGATCCTATTTGATTTTTTTAAATCTTCTGCATGTATACTTTGATAAATGTTTAAAGTCAATTAAAAAATAAATGAAAACAGCCTGCCACCTGTCCATCTCTCCCGGCCACCTCCTGCTTTATCAGCATAGAAATGCCAGGTGTTTCCTGTGATTCAGCCATCTATTCTCTGGGCTTAGAATGCTCTTCCCCGAGATGTTCTTCTAATAAAGAAAATTTATTTTGAAATAATTTTGAATTTACATAAAAGTTGCTGCCACCAGATGTTCTCATGGTGCAATCCCTCACTTCGTTCATATCTCAGCTCAAATGTCACCGTCTCTGAGAACCCTTCTTTAACTGCTCCAGCTAAAGTAACACCCCATACTTCTCCCTGTGCTCTCACTCTGCTTTGTTTTTCTCCATTGCATTCACCAGTATCCGACGTGTATGTACACACATACGTACATACGTATGTGTATATGTTTTGGTGTTTATTGTCATCTCCCCAACTAGAGCAAAGAATTCCATGAGGACAGGTGCTTTGTCTTATTCACATGTAAATGACAAGACCCTGAAACAGTGCTCAGGATACAGCAGGCACTCAATTAGCATTTGATTAATCAATTAATCGCATAAATAATGATTACATTTCATGCACCGTGATGTGCACTGGCCAGTCAATAATAAGCAAGAAAGACATTGTTCTTGATAACGGAACTCTCAGTCTAATGGAGAGGACGGAGATAGTTGAACAACCAAGAACAACTGTAGTTCTTGCTACTGGTACCCCATAGAGGCTCAGATTCCCTTTCCTGGATTGGTGCATTTGCACCCCCAACCCTGACCTCCCCACCCCCTCTGCCTGCCCTCAGCTGCCCCTTCTTGGGAGAGTTACTCTCAGCTGATAGAAGCTACGTCCATCACCCAAGGAACTACCCACCCTTAGGGGCAGCCAGCAGTCAACGAGTGGCTGAAACAGGAGTGCAAATGGCTGTCCTCCCGTCAGAGGCAGGGACAACTCTATGGCATAATTTATGCTCCAGAGTCGTCCATGGATCAGGCAAGCCTAGACTGTACCTGGGATCACATCCTTGTTGACTTTGTTCCCTTCCCCTGTGGTCCTCAAACTTACATGTGCATCAGAATCACTTAAAAGGCTGGTTAAACAACAGATTACTGGGCTCCACTCCCAGAGTCTCTAGGGTGGTTCTTGAAAATTTTCATTTCTAGCAAGTTCCTGGGTGATCCTAATGCTGCTCCTCTGGGAAATCATAGGTGGAGAATCACCGACCTTCCTGATGCTGTTTCCCATACTCCCTTAGAGGTTTTCCCTCAAGATCACTCCTTCTCTGAGTCAGGTGCACCCGAATCCCTGCCTCAGGCTCTGCTTCCAGGGAACTCTAGCGAAGATAACAAGGAGGGCTGGTGAGCGCTCCGCTGCAGGAAGTGTAGGTCAGGGACAATTAATATCATTGAGGGTCATCGAAGAAAGCTTCACAGAGGACGTTCCATTTAAACTGAACCCTTAAGGATGAGTAGCCAAGGGAAGAGCAGGGGAGGCTGTGTTCTAGACAGCTGGACTAGCATATTCAAAGCACCCGTGCATGATGAGTTTGAGGGATGAATGAAGTTCGGTATGGCTGGAGTGTAACGTGGAGTTAGTGTGGCAAACTCTTCACACTTGATTATTATGTACAGATTATGTTTGGCCATGAATACTCTTCTAGAAAATATTTGAAGCCAATTAGCTTTTTGGAGGAACTGTATTGCCGAATAATTCCCAAGCTTGATATGTAGCAACCAGTGACTATTAAACCCCTAAACTGGTAAACCCCTAAAAGATCCTTGAGCCCAATAGGAAGCTTGTCCTCTCCCAATTCCACCTCAGATGAGTTCAGGGAGAGAGAGGGACAAAGAATATTCCAGAGGGCAGATAGAAGCGTGATGGAAAGTAATAGATGAGGGAGTCCATCCTTGCTAGGCTGGAAACTTCTTCCATTCTTGTGAAAGGGAAATTTTGTTATTCCTGCTCAGCTGAGTTTGGTCATTTCTATGAACCTGTGGATGCTGTGTATACCTCAGTCTCTGCTTTTAAAAGGACCTCTTATTGGCTATCCGGCTCCATCTGCACAATTGAATAATGGGTGTGCTGGTAACAAGTAAGCTGTCTCACAGTTTATGGATGAACCTTGGAGACATTATGCTAAGTGAAAGAAGCCAGACACCAAAGAATGAATGTTGTATCATTCCACTTATATGAGGTACCTAGGACAGGCAAATTCACAGAGACAAAGTAGATTAGATGCTGTCAGGGGCTAAGAGAAGAGGAGAATGAAGAGTTATTGCTTAATGCTTACAGAATTTTTGTTTGGCGTGATGAAAAGTTTTAGAAATAGATAGTGGTGATGGTTGCATAACATTGTGAATGTAATTAATGCCACTAAATTGTACAATTAAATGACAAATTTTATGTTATATACATTTTACCGCAATAAAAACATGGAAGAAAATATTATTCTGTGGGATTTCTGTAAAATCTCCTTAAGGGGGTTGGTGGTCAGACTTTGCTGGCACATGTGTGTTGACTTTTGTTTTTCCCTTTTGTCCCGCCTGGAACGAGAACTAGAACTCAATGCTGGAGTTCCATCAGCCATCTTGTTACCATAAGGTCTCAAGTACATGTTTAGGATGGCTGAAAATAAAATAAAATCGAAGAAGCCTGGGTCCCTGATAGCATTATGGAGCCACCACCCCAGGCCACGACTGCTTATCTCTGAGGTTATTTTATTACATGACGAAAATAGACTCCCTAATTTATTTCAGCTCTTTTCAAGTTTAGTAGATGAACATAAATCCCAATTTATAGAGACAAAGAGAAGTGGAATTAGAGAGGTAGTCTATTGGTCCTGAAGCTTCTAGTCACAGTTGACAGAAACCCAATTCAAAGTGCATAAAACAAACAAAAACAATCAATCAGTGCATGTGACTTAAAAGTGCAAAGTGACTTAAAATATACTCGTGAATGACTGGGTCCAGGGCTTCAAACAGTGGCTCCCAAGATCTGCCTCTCCATCTCAGCCCCGTCTCCCTCTGCTCTGGCTCCGTTCTCAGCCTGCCTCTCTTCTTAAGTACCAGGAACTCCTGGCTTCCTTCCTACCAGCTGAGCAACCCTACACAAAAGAGGACCTTTCCCTGTCAACAGTTTAAAAAAAATGTCTTGGGGCTGGTTTCTCATTGATCCATTTGGTTCGTGCCTATCTGAATCAATCGTGGTGACCAGGAAATGGGATTCATTGATTTTTAGGTCTGGGCTATCTTTCCAGCCCCAGACACTCAAGGGGGAAGATCAGCCTCACCTTAATCCGTGTGGACTGAGAGTGGTAGAGAGCTAACTCTTTAGAGGAATTCAAGGGTGCTGCTACCAGAAGAAGGAAGTAAAAAATAACAGATGTTCACTGTGCACTAGAGATATGTAAATGCCAGAACATGCAGGTCCTTTTAGCTATGTTAGATCATTCAACAAATAGCTATTAAGACCCACTTGTTAACCAGGCCCTGCTGTAGGTACTGAGGATTCAGCAGTGAGCAACACGGGTTCCCTGCCCCTAGGGAACTTACAATGCACGTCAGAGAGATAGCCAGTGAACCTGTACCCAAACAAACAAAAAATGCAGGACGTGATAAATGCTGTGAAGAAAATAAAATCGGGTAATGTGGTAGGTTATGAGCAGAGTTGGTGGTGGAAGATGGACTGCTTTAGGTAGCTGGTCAGGGAGGGCATTCTGAGGAGACTCTGAGTTGAGAAGTCAATGGCGGAAGAGGAGTCAATCCTAAGAGGATGTAGGGAAAATGTTCCCAGCAGAAGGATCAGTGGGTGCAGACGCCCTGAGGTGAGAATGAATGTGGCTTGTTGAAGGACAGAAAGGATAGTGTGGTGGGAATCTTACGAACAAGAGGAAAAATTATAGGCAGTGAGGTTGGGGAGGTGGGCTGGGGCCAGATTATATAGAGCTGGTAGGCCAGGTAAGCAGAGATTGGGTGTTCTTTAACAATGTGATGCCATTTTACGATTTTAAGCAGGAGAGTAACATGACCGGATCTATACTTTGGAAATTTCCCTCTAGCCACTGAGTGAATAACAGACTCTACAGGCACAAGAGTGAAGACCAGGAGACGAATCAGGAGGCTGTTGCTTAACTCGGGTGGAGATATTGGCGCCTTGGACTATGAGTGTTAAGGAATACGACTTTTTCCTGAGGGTGGTGGGCAATGTTGAGAGGCTTCAGCAGGGAGTGACATGATAAGGTTTGTATTTTTTTTAGTGGTACATCAGAGCCTTGGCTCCACTCCACGGAGTAGAAATCGTAGCAGAGACTAGAAGATGGCAAGAAAATAGCAGAGTCCTTTGGCCCCAAGCTTCCCCAGGGCATTTGCTCTCCTTTCACGTTCTAGGTTGAGGTATGTGGGAGGGGGGCACTAGCCTTTCCCCAAGACCTTACTACGGGAATCAGACTCAGGGTAGAGACCCCCAAATGGTGTCCTGGACAAACTTAGCCAGGAGAACTGAGAGAAAAAGCCTTTGCTCTTCTCTAATTCAGAACAGGTTTTGAGAACAGAAGCTTATTCCATGGAAGCACCAAACACTGTACTTGGTACATGGCAGAAAGTGCTGGCAGAGATTATGGGGTTTGGAGTCAGTGAAACCTAGATTCAAGTCCGGATTACATCACTTGCTGTACGACCTTGAGAAAATTATTTAACCCTTCTGTGTCACTCTTTCCTCATAAATAAAATAAGGATAGTAATAGGACCTACGTCTTTGGTCAATAGGACCTTCTTATTGTATAATGAGGATTACATATGATAAAACACATAAGTGCTTAACACAGTGCATGGCACGTATGAAGTGCTTGATAAATGTCAGCTGCAGCTATAAATAAGACAGTGATGCCAAAGAAGCCAGCTCTCTTAATGAGATTTATTTTAATCTGCCACCTTCAGAATAACAAACGGCTGACTATTATGTGGTTAATCACTTTCCATGAGACTTGTGCACTAGGAAAGCAAAATGACCCAAGAGGCAGTTAGAGATGCAAAAACTGTCTTTGTTGAGAAATGAGATAAACACCTCAATAGACAACTAAGAGGCTTAAAACCACTTTGGACACCTTCCTAAAATCAGTGGAAAAGGATGTGGTTTAGGGCTTTTCCTGTTGGCTTAGAATGTTGGTCAAAGCCCCAAAGCTGAAAACAATAAGCATGAAATATTCCCACATTCAGAGCCAAAGAGCTGCCAAGTGACTCCCCAGAGCTCATGAGGAGATGGCCAGACAGGTCCTGCAGTCCTCCCCCTGATGACCCTCAACTAGACTGTAGGGACTGAAGATTAGGGTTCAATGGGGGGAGGGGCAACGAGTCGGGAGCCTGGGGGATGAAGGTGTTTTGGCTCTTCTTATCCCATCCCCATGGTGGAGGAGGGGGTGTCTCTTCCCCACCAAGCCAAGTGAGAAGAGGTCCAATCATCCAATTGGAGGGATTAGGGAGCTGCAAGAGAGGAGACTGGCACCTCGCTCCCCGGTCAGTGCTTGCTGAGCTGTGGAGATCCTACCCTGGCCCCTGGAACAGCGCTGGGCCAGAACGGAGCACCTGGAGGGAGAATTTGAGAGAAACTGACATATTGTCTGGAGTTTGGAGCATGCATGAACACATGAACACTAGTGCCAGGTACTCGCCTGGAGAACTGTGGAGGCAAGAGGCTGCCTGGAGCAGCCCTCCATTACAGGGTGAGGAGAGAGGGCATCAGGGAGGCAGCCTCACTTCCCAGGGTTTGGTGTTGCAAAGATGCACTGAGTACCATGTGGGTACTGAGGGAAATAACAGATCTCAAGTTCTCTTCATGGGCTCATACTCACGAGAGAACAGCATTTGGTTGTGAGCAATGCATAGAGCAGCAGCAGCCAAAAGAGAAGCACTGATGGTACCATCTAAGTAAGAAGACATTTGCCTTTTACCTTCTACCCACCTCCCCCAGCCCCAGGGGAGCCAGCAACAGAGAAGGAGGAGAAGCAGAGAAGGACATCCCAGCCTCCTCCCTCTCCCGCTGCAAAGCCTTCCACTCATGGTTAGGCTGGGGCTGGAGACAGGGAAAGACTTTGAATTGACTGTGAGGTTGAAGTTTTGATTTTGACTCAAGTGGACTCTAAAAACCTTTTCATTATTAAAAAAATTCAAACATGTATCAAAGTGGGGAGGCAAATATAATGAATGAACAGCCTTGTACCACTCATCACTGGCTGCGACAGCTGTTGACTCATGGCCAATCTTGTTTCATCTCTATGTTCTATTAATGGCCTCTCCCCACAGGATTATTTTGAAGCAAGTATCAGATACCATATTGTTTCTGGGGTAGGCTTCTAATGTCTGCAAGTGAGTGCTAATTACAAAATTAAGGTTCTTAACATTGAAATTGACCAGGAGACCTTGAATTCAGCCCATTGTTTATTTTTATAATCGCTAGAACATAAAGTTCCATGAGGGCAGAGAATTTTTCTATTTTATTCACTGCTCTATCTTATAATAGCACACGACTCATAGTAGATGCTTGATGAATACTTGTTGAATAAATGAGTGAATGAATGAATGATTTTATCAAAATAGCCCAGCTTTCCTAACTCGACAGCCAAGTGCAAAAGAATGAAAGTAGACCATTATCTTACACCATATACAAAAATGAACTCAAAATGGCTTAAAGACTTGAATGTAAGACCTGAAACCATAAAACTCTTGGAAGAAAATATAGGCAGTACACTCTTTCACATCGGTCTTAGCAGTTTCTTTTTGAATACCATATCTACTCAGGCAAAGGAAACAAAAGAAAAAATAAACAAATGGGACTATAGCAAACTAAAACGCTTCTGCACTGCAAAGGAAATCATCAACAAAACGAAAAGACAACCCACCAACTGGGAGAAAATATTTGCAAATCATATATTGGACAGGGGTTAATTTCCAAAATATATGAGGAACTCATACAACTCAATAACAAAAAATGAAAAACCTGATCAAAAAATGGGCAAGAGGATATGAACAGGCATTTTTCCAAAGAACATATACAGTTGGCCAACAGGCACAAGAAAAGATGTTCAACATCACTAATTATTAGGGAAATGCAAATCAAAACTACAATGAGATATCACCTCACACCTGTCAGAATGGCTATAATTAACAAGACAAGAAATACCAAGTGTTGGAGAGGATGTGGAGAAAAGGGAACCCTCATACGCTGCTGGGGGGAACACAAACTGGTGCAGCCACTATGGAAAGCAGTATAGAGATTCCTCAAAAAATTAAAAATAGAAATACCATACAATCCAGCTATCCCACTACCGAGTATTTATCCAAAGAACATGAAATCAACAACACAAAGAGATTTATGCACCCCTATGTTCATCGCAGCATTATTCACAACAGCCAAGATGTGGAAGCAACCCAAGCGCCCATCAACGGATGAATGGATAAAGAAGACGTGGTATATATATACAATGGGATACTACTCACCCATAAAAAAGACAAAATCATGCCATTTGCAACAACATGGATGGACCTTGAGAGTATAATGCTAAGTAAAATGTCAGACAGAGAAAGACAAATACCATATGATTTCACTTATATGTGGAAGATAAACAAACACATGGATAGGAGAACAGATTAGTGGTTACTAGAGGGGAAGGGGCTGGGGGGAGGACAAAAGGGGTAAATGGGCACATACGTATGGTGATGGATAAAAACTAAACTTTTGGTGGTGAACACGATGGAGTCTATACAGAAACTGAAATATAATAATATACCCCTGAAATTTACACAATGTTATAAGCCAATATGACCTCAATAAAATAAAATAAAAAATAGTCCAGCCTTCCTTTAACATAACCCGAGAGGTGCTCAGACTGAGGTAAAAGATAAAATCTTATTTTATCTTACTCAATTGGTTTGCCTCAGTGCTGACCGAAGGACTTGTGAGGGTAATTGTCTCTTCTGAGAAACAGTTTTCAAAATGATTCCAGATGATGGTGTGGAGGTCGCCTCTCCCTAAATCCTGGGTAGGTTTACCCTCTCCAGGAGAACTTGCAAACTGGCGGCTCACAGGTTTGTTCCGGTCTGCTAATGTTTTGTTTCACCCACCTCGTCTTACAATTTGCATTGCACTGAATTGATGTGGGCCCACATTCCCGCCACGAATCGGTTGGAGACAGTAGCATCTGTGCCCTTCAATGAGGCATGCCTGCTTCAGTTTCCTGCAGTCCGCAGCCCTCTCTGTGATCTCCCGCCTGCGTCACTCCTAAGTCATCTGCTTGGCTCCAGTGGGACCCCTGGTTTACAACAAAACAGAGACGTGGGAATACAGATCCGCCAACTGCCATATATCTCATCCACGAAACCCACTGGGCCCACTGCCGTTCCTTGACTAATTTTTCAAATTTTCCCATGGTTTTGTATCTCACTCAGACACTTTAACTCTTTTGGAATCAATTTTTTGGCCGTATATGTTTTCCCATAATATAATCTGTTTCACCAAAATTTTCTAATTTATCAGTATGAAGTTGTGCAGAATATTTTCTTGTATTTTTAATTTATTTTCCTTAACTGGATTCTGATTTCTTATTCTTAATGGTGACTTGTCTCTCTTCCCCTCCTTGATTAGATTTACTAAACATTTATTTCTTTTTTATTGCCCCCCAACACCCACTAAAGAGCCACTTTTTTTAATCCTATAATTCTTTTCTTCTTTTTTTTTTTTTAAGGAAAATTGGCCCTGTGCTAACATCTGTTGCCAATCTTCCTCTTTTTCTTTTTTCTCCCCAAAGCCCCAGTACCTGGCTGTGTATCATAGCTGTAGAGTTGTTGCTCTTCTATGTGGGATGCTGCCGCCGTACGACTTGATGAGTGGTGAGCAGGTCCCCGCCCAGGATCTGAACCGGCGTACCCCGGGCCGCCCAAGCGGAAGGCGAGAACTTACCCACTATGCCACCAGGCCGGCCGCTAAAGATCCGCTTTTGAATTTTGTCTTGTCCGTACCATACTGAGTATAAATATTTTAAAGTTTCAAATATATGGGTGGCAGCCTTCCATAACTTCCAGCACAGATACAGCTTAGCTTCTAGTCTTTAAGACACGTGTGTGTGTGTATATAGTGTGTGTGTATATATAGTGTGTGTGTATATATATGTACACACACACACACACACATATACATATATCTTAAACAGGGGAATCTGGGAGAAAGGAGGAGTAGATGTTAGATGCCTGTGATCAAATTACCTTCTTCCTCAGAACTTTGTCTAGATCATTTATTAGTTTTAATTAACTTTTAAATTATTTTATAGTCTTTAATCAATCTGGAATTTACATTGATGTATAGTATGAAATGAAGATTCAATTATGCTTTGTTTATCTCCCCCCCAATATTAATCAATTGTCCCAGTGTCATTTATTGAATAGTTCTTCTTTCTCCATAATCTCGTATGACCCCCCCCCTTTTTTTTTTTGTGAGGAAGATCAGCCCTGAGCTAACATCCGTGCTAATCCTCCTCTTTTTGCTGAGGAAGACCAGCTCTGAGCTAACATCTATTGCCAATCCTCCTCCTTTTTTTTGCCCCCCACAAAGCCCCAGGAGACAGTTGTATGTCATAGCTGCACATCCTTCTAGTTGCTGTATGTGGGACGCGGCCTCAGCACGGCCGGAGAAGCGGTGCGTCGGTGCGCGCCCGGGATCTGAACCCAGGCCGCCAATAGCGGAGCGCGCACACTTAACCGCTAAGCCACGAGGCCGGCCCGCCCCTTTTCTTATCTAATAAAGTCAGGTATGTGAAAGATTGTCTCAGAGCTATCTGTTCTAGTCCATTGATCTATGTTTCACTGCTTATGTACAATGCTCTTGCAACCCTTGAAACTTTACAGTCCATTTTAATATCTATATTCAGCATGTCCCTTAATTATTCTTCGCTTTCAAGTTGTTCTTGGTTATTCTGCCCATTCACTCTTCTAGTTGAATTTTAGAATCACTTTGTCAAATTCTCTCCCTTCCCACCAAAGGAAAACAAATATAAAATTAATTGTAGGTGCATTTTTATTAGAATTGCATCAAACCTATATATTTATTTGGGAAGAACTTAACGTTATTAAATAATCATTCTTTAATTCTATTCATCTGATCTTGTTTAAGTTCCCTTGATGAACTTTTGTTATTTCTTCATATATGTTCTGTACACTTCTAGTTCTGTTTATTTCTAGGCAGGGACAGTTTTTATCCCCATTTTTGAAGTGAAGAAATTAATTGTTGCTCAAGGTCACACAGCTGGTAAGCGGTGGAGAGCGGATTTGAATCCACATCCACCTGATGATGGAGACTGCACTCTTAATCGTATGCTACTTTATTTAAGATCATATTATACTTTGAAAGAATTTTATTAATTATTTTCCAGAAAAGCATCCATTTCATCAAAATTTTCCAGTTTGCAAAGCATAGAATTGCACATGGTACTTTCACTTCCTTTCTTAACTTCTTGAGTTGGATGCTTATTTCGTTTAATTTCCTCCTTTCTTATTTAATTCATGGAAACCATTACGGTTGCCCTCTACTTTCCCTGGCCCTGCCCAGTCTCTCTGCCTGAGTTCAGAACCTCATCATTTTGGCTCTTCTGCATACTGTCACGCCTACCTCCTGTTGCTGGAGTAGGAAGATCATCACTCTGGGTAGACAGCGCACTGGTCAGGCCAAGGGGTTCAAATCTGGATGCCAGGGTTTGATGTTCAGTTCAGTTCAGGGTTATATGCTTCAGCTACATACTTCTCAGTCTACACGAGGAGCAGAGTCTCCCCGCCCACCTGTCTCCCCCTTGGTTTGGTCCATGGAACAGCCAGAAATCACACTTTTTAAAAGTTGACCAGCTCATGTCACTACGCTATTTTTTTTTTTTAAAAAAGCTTCCAAATGTCCCGTTTTTCTTAAAATAGACACACATTCTTCACCTTGGTCAGCAAGGCCTGTGTGGTCTGGCCTCAGCCTCCCCCTTTGCCCTCATCTCATAGCCTGTTTTTTCTTGTTCGCTTCCAGGCTGCCCTCTTTTTTTGTTTCTGGAATGTGCCAAGGCCTTCTCCTAACTCTGGCTTTCCTCTCGGCGTTTCTGCCACCCAGGAAGCTCTTTCTCCAGGATCCCATAGCATAGATCTCACGGCATGTGCCTCAGAGACCACTTCCTCAGAGGCAATTGGAGGCAGCTCCTTAATTACTGCGGTCTCGTCACTATTTCCCTCTCAGCGATGATCACCATCAGCAATGCTGTTCTTTATTTATTGACTTGCTTCTCTGTTTACTTATCGCCTATCTGCTGCACTGGAGTCTGGGTGCAAGAATCTCACCCGTCTTCTTCCCCAGTGTCTCCAGGACCTGGCACCGCGTGTGGCACATCGCAGGAGCTCAATGAATAGATGTGGAATCAGTGAATCAGTGAAAACCTGGCCTTGCTGCACCCCAGCTGTGTGCCTCTGGACAACTTGACTCCTCGAGCTCAGTTCCAAACCTGAAAAAAATGACAATACCATGGGGTGTTTTGAACGAAAAAATGAAAATGGAGGTAAAGTCCTTAGCTCTCTGTGTGGCACATACAAAGTCACAAGAAGCAGTAGCATGAATTATCATCATCATCCTGATTATTTAAATCTAGAAGCACCGTTAAAGGCAGGTAGAGTTACCCAGACAAGATTTTGTAGGATTGGAGTCTACTCAGTTTAGAGTCAAGTCATACAAGTCGAGCAGCTCAGTTTTATTTTTTATTTTTTTGCCAGGGCCCAAGGATTGATCATTTTTTATGGGACTGATTCACCCTAACTGTTCCTAATGGCGATCGTTTATTATTACCTCTCAGGGTTCTGGGAATCGACTGGGATCAGTTACGTGGTTCTCGTTCAGAGTCCTTCCCTGGTGGCAGTCAGATGGTGGCTGGGGCTGGAGTCATCACAAAGGCTTCCCCACGCACAAGTCTTGTGTGGGTGCTGGCTGTGGGTTCAGCGGGGGCTCTCGGAGGGAGCACCTTCACATGGCCTCTGTGCAGCCTGGACTTCCTCACAGCGTGGCAGCTGGGTCCTAAGAGTGAGCATCCCAGGACATGGAGCCAGGTGGAAGCTCTATAGCTTTTTCTAACCTAACCTTGGAAATCACAGAGCATGACTTCCACCACATTCTATTCATTAGAAGCCAGCTCATATTCAAGGAGAGGGGAACTAGTCTCTACCTCTTGATGGGAGGGGTGTCAAAGAACTTGTGGACATGTTTAAGACCACCAAACTAGTCATATTGATGTATGGATCAGATGATTCTTTAATAATTAGCAAAAATAAATACAGTTGTCAAGTGGCTCAGAACATGCATATCAACTCATTAATGCATTCTCTCTCCTGGTAGTGATATGATATTACAGTATGAGGATTAAGTTATAGCGCTAGATTTATAGCCATCCAGGTTCAAACTCTGGCTCTGCCACCTGTTATTCTTGTGACTCTAGGCAAGTTCACTCACCTCTCTGGGCTTCCTTCTCTGTAAAGTGGACGTGATAAAAGCATAGTACATGATGCGTGCCGGCCCGTGGGCAGCATTCACCATATGGTGATGACAACTGTAAGCTCCACCTCCTCCTCCAAACCCTTTACTGGTACAGATGCTCCAACTGGACATCAGGCATGCTCCTTTCAAAAGAGTCAGCAAGCGTGGAGGGCACCTTGCCCTCACCTGGGTCACCTTCGAGACTTGCGTTCCACTCTCCTCGTAGTTCACACAGCTCTCAAGCGAGCCCTTCCAAAGGCTGGCTTCCAGGCTGCTGGGGTGGGTGGGCATGGCAACAGCCCCATCACAGCCTGCGCATGGCCAGGACTCAGATTTGCCAGTGTGGGCGCAAACACTCTCTCTCCAGAAAAGCTGCTTGAAGGCATAGACTAGGGGAAGGGAAGGTTAAAAATAAAGAGTGGTCATGTTCGGTTTTGAAATGAAGGAGCACCATGGACTCAAAGGCCCTTTGATTCTCTTGCTTTGGGAGGGGCAGGGTGCTGAGGTGGGGGCATTGTGGAGCTTCCTTTCCCTAGAACCCTAACTCACAGGAGCACCCAGAATCGGGCACTTGTCCCTCCTGGCTCACAGCTGTGGTCTCATCTGAAACATTCTTGTTTTAGCTGATTTGCAGGGTTTGTGAAGTAGTAGCCCTCGGCCTTATTTTATTCATCTCTCACAGAGATTTTAAATTTTAGAGTCTGAATGATTTTGAATTGGGTATTTGCTCTCCGTTCGGTCCCCCACCCCCTGTTACTTGTGCCCAGCGAGCTCGTCCACATCAAAAGTGTTCTTGGCTCTGACAGACATTCAAGTTTCGTTTTCATCCCGCTGACTTTGGCTTTTCTTGCTCTCCCAATGCCAATGAATCTCCCATGGATGACGCACACGTGGTGTTCCCAGAACTAAGTATTCATGTGCTAAGTATTCATCAGCTAGAACCTCAATGACTATCCCGGAAACCCTGCAAGAGAGAGATGTCCACTCCATAGAGAAGGCAACCAAGGATCAGGGGGGTTAACGGATTTACCCAAAATGACACAGTTTGTGAAAATGGCAGAGCTCGTATTTGAACCCAGGGAGTAGCAATCAGCTTTTAGCTGCAAGTGACAGAAAATCCACTTCAAATTGGTTTAATTCAAGAAAAGAAGAATGATGGTGATTGATTGGCTTAGATAGGATACATCTGGGTCCAGGAGCTCAAACTCCATCTCTCAGCTCTGGTTTCCTCTATGTTGTATCCTTTTCAGGCCAGCTCTATCCTTGCGGTGGCAAGATGGCTTCTAGCATCTCATGGCCAGTGACCTACCCTCTCACCAACCTAAGTCAAAAAATAACTTTTTTCTCCCAATAGTTTTTTTTTTGTTTTTTTTTTTTTTAACGCCCAGGACATGATGACTCTGGTAAGAATCAAATCACATAATCATCTCAGAACCAATCATATGGCCAGAGGTATAAGGTGGGCTTAAGTCACAGCTTCATGCTTGAAGCCTTGGTGGATTAGCTCCACCTGAACCATGGTGACTGAGAATGAGCAACGGATAGTATCACAAGGAGTATTGGTGTGGTCTTTCCAGAAAGGGAAATGTCTGCTACATATGCTAGCAAGGAAGTTTATTGCCTTTCTCATAGGCTTGAGAGGTCTTTAGAACTTTCCATTAAGAGTGAATAGGTAAATACAATAGGGACTAGATGGATCTGTGTCTATAATCTTAGCATCCAGAAGAAGGTGACCCTAAAGGGTGAGCTTTTAGAAGACACCTGTTAGTATCTCTCAGAACTCATTCCCCTTTCTTTTTCAATTACACCACCATTTTCCTCTGGGAAACCATTCATTCCCCATGTGATTCAAGGGGACGGTCTCACATCTCCACACTACTCCAGGGGGGAGCATGTGACCCAGTCTTGGCAAATCTGATGTTTATCCTCCATAGTTAAGATAATTAAGTTAAAGATGGATATTCAAGCCAAGCCAGTAAAACTCAGTCCCATAACTTTTACCGGGACTACTGGAAAAAATAAATTTTCCTTCCATTGGTATTGCTAAGCTCTGGGGTTAGTGTTGGAGCTCCTGGGGGCCACCAAGAAAGTGAAGTCGTGGAGAAAATTAGATGAAGGTAGAGAGGGACAGCTTTCTGATACTGTATGTGTCCCTGGATCCATTTGTACCTGAAGCCAGACAACCCAAGGCCTTTTTACTTACCTAAATAAATAAATAATCCTTTTTTTTTTAATTACTCCAGTTTGAGGTGGGTTTTTCCACTTGTGTAAACCTAAGTGGGTCCAACACACAAGTTCAATACCCAGGCAGGTGCTGGGTTCCAGGAGGGAACAAGGCAGAAGGACACTTCACATTTAGCCAGAGAGAAGGGGAGGGTACATGGTCCTCTTGTTCCAGGGTGCATGGTGTCTGAGAGCTGGCCCTCAGGGGTGCCAGGGAGACAGCCCTAGCGAGGTATATCCTAAACCTTGACCCCTCAGGCACTGACCTTCTCTTTGGAAACTCCCTGGAAGTTACTCCGTGGCTGATTAGCAATTAGTCCTTGTTCCCATTTATTCCACCCCTCCTTAGCAGAAGCAGTTCTAGAAGAAACAAGCTCCTGAACATTTTAATGTGGGGCTTAGACATGCAAGCTGTAGGATCTGACAGACCTGCATTCAAGCCCTCACTTAAGCACCTGTCCGCTGTGTGACCTTGCTCAAGTTACCTGGCATCTCTGAGATTCAGCTTTCTTATCTGTAAAATGGGTTTAATAACAACATCCAGCTCTTACAGTTTATGTGAGGCTGACAGGAACCTAACACTGGTCGGAACCTAGTAATAACTCAATAAAAGCCAGCTATTGTTATCATTATAAAGCAAACTACATTTCCCCCAAAATTTCAGTTTTATTTGTAACTTAATTTGAAATCTCTCCCTTTGCTGTGTTCTTTCTTGCTTACAGGCATTTTTGCAGTGGCTATAACGATGGGTAATTGAAGTTGTCAATCGATTTATGAACAAAGGAAGTGTAGTAGCTAAGAGCATGGACTCAGGAACTGGACTGCCTGGATTCAAATCCTGCCCCTGTTCGTGGCTGTGTGGACTTGGACAAATGGCTTCATGTCTCTATGACTTATTTTCGACGTAAAATGGGGATGATAGAAATAGGACCTGTTGCTTTGGGGTTAAGTAAATGAATAATTGTAGTGTTTAGAATAGTGACTGGCTCATGGTACGTGCTCTGTAAGGGTTAGCCATCATCCATGCGTTTAGTGCCATGTCAACCACAAAAATGGTTCAGTGGCTGAGTACCGACTTCCGGGGGACACAAGCAGCTCTGTGTGCGTGACGAGGCTTTGCTGAGCTCTGACTGCTTGGGTTCCCTCGTGGTCCCGCTAATCCCAACATCACTGAGCAACGCACTCCCTTAGAAATACGCATTTTGGTGAGAGCTCTGGCCATGCCAACATTTTGTGTGGGTTTTTAAAAAATTTCATGTGATTCATAACAAATTTTTTAAAGGCAGCCTGCATGTGAAATCTGGCTCCACCACCTGCTGTTTTGTCTTGAGCAAGTTACTTAACCTCTGAGCTTCAGTTTCCTCCACTGTAAAATCGCAAAAGTAATAGTACTTACCTTATAGGGTTGCTGTGGTGATCAAGTGAGTTATTATGGTAAAGCCCTAGGATGCAGCTTGACACATTGTAAGTGCTAAGTTATTATATTCCAAATAATAATGTCCAGTTAATAAGTTCTACAAATGGAAGTCCCCAAAATACCCCTAGAGTTTTCCTAAAAGAGCTGCGTGCCCATTGATTTGTACATTAGAGGTTTCAAACTTGTAGCCTGCCTGACATACATGTCAAGTGGATATATTTTATTTGCACAGCTGAGAGTTCCAAAAAATTAGAATTAGTGGCCCATATTTTAAAATCAGGACATTTCATATAAAAATTTAGATTTCCAGCTTCCCTTGAGGAATGGGAAAATATGGCATTGTTGGGCTGCATTCTTGCAGGCTGTCTCTTGGAAAGGATGCTGCGGTGGCTGCTCACTTTTTTTTTTTTTTTTTGTGAGGAAGATCAGCCCTGAGCTAACATCCGTGCTAATCCTCCTCGTTTTGCTGAGGAAGACCAGCTCTGAGCTAACATCTATGGCCAATCCTCCTTCTTTTTTTTTTTTCCCCAAAGCCCCAGTAGATAGTTGTATGTCATAGTTGCACATCCTTCTAGTTGCTGTATGTGGGACGCGGCCTCAGCATGGCCGGAGAAGTGGTGCGTTGGTGCACGCCCGGGATCCGAACCCGGGCCACCAGCAGCGGAGCGCGCACACTCAACCACGAAGCTGCCGGGCCGGCCCTGGCTGCTTACTTTAGACAGGACAAGTTTCCCTCCAGGTCAAGAACTCTTGGCTCACAACACTCCTGTTTTATCACTCCTGGAATGCTTCATGCATTTGCCTTATCCGCCTGGCTTCTGGAATAATGAAAATAATAGCTAAGACGTATACAAAACATACTACATTCCAGACACTGTCTCATTAGATCTCCACAACAACCCTAAAGGAGAAGTATTACCATTGAGTGCTTCCATCTTAAGGATGGGAAGACATGGCTAAGTAACTTTCCAAGGTTATGCAGCTGCTTCGTGGCAGAGCTGGGGGTTGAACGCTCCGGCTCTAGCGTCTGGGTTCTCACCACTCCACAGTATTCTAGAACAAGCCCTTCCTTCTGAGCCAGGTAAAGTTTTCTGGAGTTGTATCAGTGAAAGAGGAATAGGTTCCAGGGTGTCGATCTTCAGTTCTCACGGTCCTGTTGGCCAAGTGGGCTTAGTTATGGATGCCCAAGCTCATGATTTAGGGAATTATCTACCTAATTTCCCCATTGCCCTCAGCATCTCCAGACTCGTCTCTGATACCCAAGGACAATCTTACTTAGAAGAGAAGCTCCTGCTGGAAGCCATTGAACTTGAGTGAGAGTCTCTTCCCATCCTAGAGCCTCCCAACTCAGCCTCTGCACTGCAGGGCACGGAGGACAAAACCCATCCACAGAAGCTGGTACTTTCTGCTCATCCTTTACAACTACAGACACATGGCTTCTTAGATGGCTATACTCATTTTCCAAACATGCTGAGAATTGAATCAAGGTGACACAGCCATATACTGAGGGTGATGGGCATCTTTTTTTTGTTTTTTAAACTTGTGTCCCTTTTTGATAAACATAAAAATCTCACCATGGCCAGGAAATTCCGATAAGCCCCCACCCCAGAGCCTGTAATTCTTGATTGAGAAATTCCTCCATTTTCTACACAGCCCTTCTGGCAAGATTTGGTCAAGCTTTTCTTCCTGAAGTCTGTATTATAGAAACAAGACATCTTCTTTCCCTTTTCTGCTTATAAAATTATATGATAATATTTTAAGATGTTGTTTCAAAATACAATTCACCCCTTATTCCAAACCCTGGAGAATCACCGATCTATGAGTGATTCTCATGGATTTTTAAGAGACTGTTTTTACCCAAATGGTAGCTTTTGAGATAATGCCTGACAACTGCTATCAAATGCTTAACATTTGAGAATAAATTCACAAAACACAGAAGATGAACAGATGGTCTGTGAGTTTTGTCCATTCTCTGTAGCTTTCCACCACTCTTTGCAGCATCAGACATACAGGAGTTTGAGCCAACCCTAGGTGGGCGTACTGCAAGGGAGAGGCGAGCTGTCCCCAGGCCTGAACCATACAAAGCAACAGCTGTCTTCAGGGGCCCTGCAGGAGGGCTGCACCCACAGAGGGGGTCCTTTTGCCTGGTTCCAGCTGGTAGGGACAATGCCAATGGGGAAGGGGTTTAAAGTCACCAGGGTCCCCTGGCTGTCAGAGTGGCCTTCCTAGTTTCTTCCTGGGACGATTGGGAGTGACACTCCATCCCTGACTGCACCTACCTAGTGGAACCCCCACATTAGAAGGCTTGGCTCTGGAATCGCAGTTTGGTCAACTTGCCAGTAGTTGGGTCAGACTCTAGGCTATGATCTGGTCCACATTAGGTGTATTAGTTTCTGTAATAAATGACCACAAATTCGATGGCTTAAAACAATAGAAATTTATCCTCTCACAGTTCTGGAGGCCAGAAGTCCAAAATCAAAGTGTTGGCAGGGCCGTGCTCACTAGAGGCTCTAGAGGAGGATCCACTTCTTACCTCTTCCAGCTTCTAGCAGCTGTTGGCATTCCTTGGCTTGTGGCTACAGCCCTCTCTGCCGCGTCTTCGCACTGCCTTCTCCTCTATGTGTCTGTGTCATCTCCCTCTGCCTCTCTCTTATAAGGACACTCATGATGGCATTTAGGGCCCACCCTGGTAATCCAGGGTGATCTCTTCATCTCAAGATTCTCACCTTAATTACTTCTGCAAAAGACTATTTTTCCAAATAAGGTGACTTTTACAAATTCCAGGGTTAGGACTCAATATCTTGGGGTGGTCATTCTTCAACTTACTGTAGCAGGTTTTCCTCACCACTGCTGAACCCCTAATCTTATCCTGCTTCTACTCCCTTCCAGTCCGGCCTCTTTCCTTCAGAAAAGTCACACAGACCCTGGTGGTCTCTAAAGAGACTGATGCTGGGATGGTTGAAAGAGCATCACTTTGGCTGGATTAGTCCGAATCAGTCACCTTCCGTCTCTGTGTTTTTTCTCTCACCTCTACAAGGACGGCAGTGGTCAAGGTAAGCTCATCTCTGCTTCCCCCTGCACTATTGCAATGGACCCGTTGATCTTCCTGCTCTCCCTCTCACCCCTACAAACCGTGTTCTCTAAGGTAAATCAAGTCATGCCAATCCTTTGCTTAATGTCTCTGTGGAAAGACAGAATAAAGGCCCTCCAAAGATGTCCACATCCTAATCCCTGAAAGCTGTGGATATATTCCCTTCCACAGCAAAAGGGACTTTGAAGATGTGTTAAGGATCATGACTAGGGAGGTTATCGTGGATGATCTGGGTGGACCCAATGTAATCACAAGGGAGGTAGGAGGGTCACAGACAGAAAAGATGTGACAGTGTAAGCAGAGGTTGGAGTGAGGTGCTTTGAAATGACAGGGGACCGTGACCCAAGGAATGTAGGTGGCCTCTAGAAAGTGAAAAAGATAAGGAAACAGGTTCTTCCCTAGAGCCTCCAGAAGGAACCAGCTCTGCTGACATCTTGACTTTAGACAAGTGAAACTGATTTTGGACTTCTGGCATCCAGAACTATAAAATAATAAATTTGTGTTGTTTTAAGCCACACAGTTTGTGGTGATTTGTTGTAGCAGCAACAAGAAACTAATACACTGTCCAAGGGATTCTCATTGAACTTAGAACAAAGTCCAACTTCTCACCAAGGTCCACAAATACCTACAAGATCTTGCCCCTGCCTTCCTCTCTGACCTCATCTCCATCACTTTGCCCAGTCTTACCATTCTCCAGTCACATGGGCTACTTTCTGCTCTTCGGCAGGCCAGGCCTCATGCTCTGGCCCTTGCTGTCCACTCCGTCTAGAATGCTTTGCTCTGGCTGCTTGTCACTGAGTTCAAACTATCACCTTCTCAATGAGGCCTTCCTTGAGCATTTGGTTTAAATGACAACCCAACCATCCCCACCCCTGCCCATCTTTCTCCCACCATCCTGCTTTGCTTTTTTTCATAGCACTTATTGTTCTGCAATCATCTTATTCGCTATATTTAATACGTATCCCTCCTAGAACATCAGCCGCGTGAGAACAAGGCCCATGTTTTGTTCCCCATCTGGAACAGTCATTGGTCCTAGAGAGAGATTTGTTGAATGAATAAATGAATGAATGAAATATTCCTTCCTAATGATTTTTCTCTGCAGCCATGGCTGCCTGACAGTTTCAGCCTTTGTAGTATAACAAGAAAATCACTCTCATGCCCAGGTTTGAGCCATGAGATGATAGAGGACGGGATCTGGAGGCATTTTCTGCTTGCTCCTCTATTCAGTCAGAGTTTCCTCCCCCGTAACATAGTTTTAAAATATTTCCCCCTTCTCACCTACCTCCCCTGTAAGCCCTCCCCAGGCTCTGTCCACTTACAACTAGTAGAATTTTCTGAGGATGATCTTGAGGTCAAATACCCTCAAGAGTTCCTCAACTAAAGTTCCCATTGTCCTTTTGGCTTTCTGCTGCTTAACTAAGGCAGAGATGTGAATCTGATGCTGCTCATGTTTTAGGGGCTCAAGGAAACTCCTCTGTTTTGAGACCGAGGGCCCTTAAATCTTGCAGGCTTAAATAAATGCTGACTTCTGTTTTACTCATGAAGGCTCAAATCTTTTGATGCAAGAAAAAAGTCATTTCACTTCAGAAAAATAGTGTCAGTCTGGCCACCCAAACCAGCTCAGAAACTCTTGGTCAGAGAAGGGATTATTATAGGGCCTCCTCCCCACCTCCACTTCACCTCGAAGGAGGAGGGTTGATCTGGTTGATCAAGATTGAGCACATTCATTGGACACAGTGCTGAGACCCCCTTTTCTCTCCCATACTCCACTCCATAGTATGTGTCTTGGAGGATAGCCTTTACACAAGGTAGGCAGCTTCTGACATGGCTCTCAATGGTCTCTGATCTGCCTATTTATACCCCTGTGTAATCCCTTCTCCTTGAGTGTGGGCTGGATCTAGTGACTTGCTTGTAATGAGTAGAATAGGGCAAAAATGATATAATGTCACTTCTGTGATTAATTTTCAAAAGAATGGAACTTCCATCTTACTGGTATTCTCACTATATTGCCTTCTCAGCTTGAACACTTTGATGAATCAAGCCAACATATTGGAAAGGCTCACATGGCAAGGAACTGAGGGCAGACTTCAGCCAAGAGCCAGTGAGGAATTGAGGCTCTCAGTGGAATAATGTGCAAGGAACTGAATCCTGCCGACAACCACGTGAGTGAGTTTAGAAGTGGATTTTTTTCCCTAGCTGAACCTTCAGACGAGACCACAGCCCCTGCCAACACCTCAGTTGCAGCTTATGAGGGACCCTGAAGCAGAGGACCCAGCTAAACTGTGCCTGGATTCCCAACCCACAGAAAATGTGAGCTAATAAATTTATATTGTTTTAAGCTGCTAAGTTTTGGGGTACTTTGTTAACAGTGATAGATAAGTAATATAATCCACATGATATCTAAGAATTTTCTATGAAATCCAACCATCTAAGGGTTAGGATTCCACATTGGGATATGAAGTCAAATTTTCAGATAGTAATCAACTTTTCATTTGTTAGGCATTGTCCTCCATGCATTTATTTCTATCTTGGAACTTGTAAGGAAGAGTGATTGGTTGAAAACAGAACTGAACATTCTCACAGCTCTGGTCCAAATACCATTTGAATCTCACCCTGACATCTGGCCTAACTTGGGCAGGCCATATGCCAGGGAGACTATGGGACAAAATCCATAGTGGAAGGAGTGTGGTTCAATCATTGGCAAGGCCTCTAGTGTTCAAACTTTTATTGTTTCGGGAAATCAGGATTCACTTTTGGAGCCAGCAATGCTTGTCTAGGAAGTGATAAGCAGCAGAATTCCATGTGGGTCAAAGCAGTTTCACATCAAAACCAGCAAAGATACAGGACCTGAGATATTTTGCTTTAGGGCTTTTAGAGCCAGAGATTGATAGGTGGTAGTGGATCAGGTGTCCCAGATTTAGTTCCCATTTATCTTGCTTTGCATTCCTCCCTGATTTCTCCAGCTTCCCAGCTTGCGTGTAAGGTTAGAAAAAGAACCATGGTGGGAATAACGTTTGAGGATTTCAGCATTTGTGCTCATTGGTTTGAAGAGCCTGTACCATCAGCTCTCAAGTGGGCTCTGGTTATCCACCTGACAAGCCTGAACTCTGGCACTGTGTCGTTGTATGTTGAGATTGAAGAGACAAGCAAGAAGACTGACTTCTGGTGACTTATGTGGCCTGACCTTGGGGCAGCCCAAAATGTTCCTGGCAGTTTCTTTCCCATCTGTCTTATTTCTTCGGTCCCCCCTAAGTTCATGAATGGTGCCACTGATGTACTATGTGGTAGATACAAAGTCGGCCACACGTTTTTCCATTGCTGGGTCCACTCGCCTCTGCAATGTGTTTTTACAGTGCCTCCCATCCAGAAGTGGAGTCTATTTCTCCACCCCTTGAATGTGGCTGATGGGAAAGTAGCAAACATGACATAAGCAGAGTCAGGAAAAGTGCTTGTGCACTGGCGTTGGCTTCCCACTGCTGCTCTTTGGCATCGTTAAAGCCACCATACAAAGAACACCATATGTTCTCCATTCTAGTGGGAACATAAGAGAGCACATGGAGCAAAAGCCATCTCAGCTGAGCTTCCCCTGGACCAGTCAGTATGTCAAACACCGTATATGTGAATGAGGCCACCCTATACCATCTAGTCACCAGCTGACTGAAGATACAGGGGCAAGTCCGTCAGAGACAAGCTAGGATGGCCAGACCAGAAAAATCATCATTGTGAGTTAAATAAATGGTTATTTTTTTAAAGCCACCAAGTTTTGAGGTGGTTTCTTACTCAGGATTAGATAATTGACCTAGACTTGTATTGTGTATGTTTCCACCAATTCATCTTCTTGGTGGATTTTGAGTCCCTGGAGGCAAAGGACTATAACTCATCAGGTCAAATTCAGGCCCTTGCCTTTGGTGCTGAGCTTGGCAATGAAACAATGGGGACCTCTGTGGACCAAGAGCAATGACAAGCAAGTCACTTATTTAATTGCTTCTCAATATTAGCCTGTCTCTCTACATCCCTAGCCTTAAGGACTCTTGGGACAGCCCCAAATTCCCATCTGCAGAGAATCTACCATTGTGGTTTGCTTCCTAAGCATATATCCCCCTTGTTCCAAGAAAAGCTTCCAACTTTTATTCAGAGAGCTGTCCCTCGCCCATTCTCAGTTCCTGTGGTTTGAGTGGCACTCTACCCACAGCTGCAGAGGTGCAGCTCATGATGTATGTGGTAGGCAATCTCTAAGATGACACCTGGAGGCCTCCCCTTCCCGGAATTCTCACCTTGTATAATCCCGTCCCCTTACGTGTGGGCTGGACTTATTGACTTGCTTCTAAGGAATAGAAAACAACAACACAATGGGATGTCACTTCTGAGATTGGGTTACTTCTGAGATTAGATGTCATCTAGATTAGGCATTCTCACTTGAATCCTTCACACCAGGGAAAGCCAGCTGTTGTGTGCAGAGGCAGCCCTACGGAGATGACTTCCTGGCGGGGAACTGAGGCTGCCAATAACCATATGAGTAGAGTTAAAAGTGAATCCTATCTCCTCCCCCAGTTGAACCTTCATATGTGACTGCAACCCTGGCCGACAGCTCGAGTGCAACCTCATGAGACACATTAAACCAGCCAAGCCACACCCAGATTCCTGCCCACAGACACTGAGAGGTAATAAATGTTTGTTGTATCAAAATTTTGGAGTGATTCGTTACACAGCAACAAATAACAAATACAATTTGGGTCTGGCCAATCAAAGCACCTCACCTGCCTCCTCTCTCTACCTGACATAGTGTTTGGTTCGGGAATGTACATGTGACCAGGCTGAGCCAATGAGAGTAAACTGGATTTTTATAGGAGCTCCCACTCTTTCTCACTGGACATGATCCGAGGAAGATGAGAGGCTGGGACTTCTGCAGTCTTCTTGTCCCTATGAGTGGAAAGTCCTGGACTATCTTGTTGGTCTCTATATCCCCAACACCCAGAACTATGCCTGGCTCAGAGTAGGTACTCAATATTTACGAAATGAAAGCCGAGTTTATATCCAGCAGAGGGAGAAAATATGACGGGCTGACAAAAATGGGGAGGAATCAGAAGTAGCAATGGTAACCTCTTCTAGAATATCATCTTAAATGGAACACGTCATCAAACATCAATAGAAATACGTGTATTTTTGTTTTCTAAATATGATGCATGGAACACACAGTTTCTTCTTCAAGTTGGCTTTAACGAATTGTAACTGGCAGAATTTCTAAAATTCTGTAGAGTCCACTAGGATCAATGGATTCACTGTATCCTCCCAATGCTCCATTTATTGGGCATCTCCCAAGGAGGGAGGAGATGAAGAAATCCTGTAGAGTCATAACGTACTTGGTGTGACAGGTGTGCTCTTTTCTGCTACCCACTGGCATTAGCAGCTACAAAGGCATGTGCTATAGACTGGGTTACTACATCTTTCAAAAAGAAAATAGAAGCATGACTTCATTCAGAGAAGATATTGGGCAGGCACCCGGTGATTCAGTAATGTGCCACTCTGATCTCAGAGAGAGTGGGGCTCCTTATCAGGCCAACAGCTTTTGAAGCAATCTCCCTTAATTCCCCCTCGTCTTCTGGTCTCCCTGGACAAGTATGGCTGCTGAGAAAAGAGCATGTACTTTTTTTTTTGGCAGATGCTAAATTAGGAGAAAATAGTAAAAGGTAAGTAGTTTTACAAATTGTGACAACCTCATAGACCACGGAAAAGTGTGCTCTCCATACTGACACCAGACTCCTTGCTGACTTTTGTCATCGCTGGAAAGAAATTTTTATCTACTTTGTGCTTGAGGATTTAATAAACACAAACCACACTAAATGGATGACTGAGCAGATACTCTGATTATGGGCACAGGAAGATATTGAGGTCATTAAGCTTGTGACTTGCAAATGGTGGTGGTCTCAACCTCAAATGGCTACAGCAGCCAGGTAAGTGGATGGAGAGTGTAGGGCAATAGGGCATGGTGGAGACTGTAGTGGAATGAGAGCACACGTTGCTTTTAAAGGAGATAGCCCTTTCTCAGTTCTGTCATATTATTTCCACATGGGAACATAGGCCCAGTGCTGCCAGTCTTCTGATTTCTTTCAAGTGAATCTGAAAGCCCAGAAATTTATACAAAATATCCCATTTTTTAATGTTTACAGTGATTTCAATTAAATAAAATTTTGTGCATGTGAAACAGAGCTCAACTATTGGTGGCATCAGCCTATGGTTCTCCAGTTTGTAACCTCTGTACCAGAGTCTATTTAAAAGCAGACATGTTAACAAGAGAGTTTGCATATATTAACTCAGTTTAATCATATCAATTCTTAAACAAAAAATTTCCTCCAAGAGACAACAGTTCACAGTAACTGCAAAGCTTACTCACAATTTTTAAAAATACCAGTCATGCTTAGCATTCAAAGATGATGTTGTAGGATAACCGTAAAAACTTTACCAGGAACATGAGCTTCTGACTTTAAAAATTACAAATACTGAAGCATTTTGGTATCAGACACAGTAGTTTTGACATCATCTGTTCATTTGATGAGTTTCTGGAAGTTTGGAAAATTGAATCTCTATAATTGGATAAAGCGCTTATTCTAAACTAAACATTTTCAATGTAGAAAACAAACTAGCAAGCTACACATACAAAGAAAAGCCCTCTAGGACAAGCTCTCCACATGTTGAATGCCAGCATATGCACCATGAATCCTGGAAGACTAGAATTGATACATACACTTGGCCTGAAGTCTTACACTCCAGGCTCAGCAATGGAATTTGCATTCACCTACACATTAATGACAAACTCTGGGTTAGTATAGGAGAAGCCAGCAAATTCATTTTGGTCCAAGTTCATGATGAAGAGTTTATCAGTAGGCGTGAGTTCCACAGGCTGTCTGGTGAACTCTTTGTCGAAGTTGGAGGTGTCTCGCTTGTCTCTCTGCCAAATGGAAAGCAAACACATTAACACAGCGGCAGCAGAAGAAAATAAGACCAAGACAAGCCAGTTACTGGGAAGCTGATGACATCTCATGGGCAGAGTCAGAAAGAGCCCTGTGCTGACAGATTTTAGCAGCTGCATTGTGCACACCATCCCCTAGCTTTCGTTTCACATTGTATGTTGGCTTCAGGAGAGAAAACTTGGTGTAAAATCTCTGAGAAAGGAAATGGGACATTAAATTTCTTTCAGGGTTGCCATAAAGTGGTGTGTGTGTATGTGTTCTGTTTTCTTTGCCTTTGAGATGAATTGGGTTGGAAACTACTTCTTACCATGAATAACGTCATAGAATTCGTCATGGGGTAGAGAGTCCCAGAAAAAAACATCTAATAGCGACCCCTGTGGCTAGGAGGCTCCTTTCTTTAACAGGGAGACCAGCTGCACAACCGCTCAGCCCCCAAGTAGGCAAAGTGGTGTGTGAGGAAATCAGATCACTGCTAATGAAAGGAGCTGACCACTGTCCGCCCTACATTCCCTGCTGCAATCTAGGCTTGGAAAGGATGCTCGGAAACCCACCCACAGACTGGAATTTGGGTCTTCATCAGCCAGAGGTTCTCTCCAAGGATGTTTATAGCCTGTATCTAGTCAACAAACTGTAAGAAACAAAACCCAAAGCTTAAAGTAAGGTCTGTAGGGGCAGCCTTAAAACAAACAAAAATTCTATTCTCCTAGTTAGTCTGGTATTTCTTTTTTTGGGGGGGATGGGCTTGATCCCAGTTTACTAACTACAGTTTGGGGCAAGGTTTACCAGGGAATGTCAGAGAGTGTTCTACTAAAAACATCTCACAGCTGTGAGATGCTCTCACCTCTTCAGGGTCTATGTCAGCCTATCGTCTTTTCCCATCCTCACCATCCACCTGGGCACAGGCAGAGCTGGAGTCCTCACCCCTCATGGTTTGATATAGGAGAAAACCGAGACCCAGGAAGGTAAAGTGACTTGCCCAAGATTGCACAGTGGGTTAGCGATTTTTACCTGACCACATGGCTCCTAATTATGCCTCATCTCAGCCCCTCTGACTCGAGGGACAGCCTGGTGGCTGGTTCACTACAGGAAAGCCAAGGATATGGCCTGGGTTTCAGCGGTACTGGGAAGATTGTCTGGCTGAAGCCAGAGTTGTATCAGATGGTCAAGAGGGAGGGTCAGTGAGGACTGACTGACTTGCTAGAGTCTGGCCAATGGCCATCCATGCTTTAGGGTTGACTCCCAATGGGCCCTGATTGGGAAGGATTTCTCATTGCTGGGCCCGTTCTCCTTTGCAAAACACCTCTCACAAAAATGCCTCCTTTTGGGCTGCTCCCTTGAAATGGGTGAAATGTGCCTCTGGATTCTCCACTCCGTCTTGTAGTGCGCGTGCTGGGCTGTAGGAGTGAGGGCGACGTCAGAAACGCACTTCAGCACGTGTGGCCAGAGCAGAGCGGCTGAAGGTGCCGATGGAGCTGTTTTCTGGATGATGGGTCATCTCCTGCCGCGCCCCACCCATTCTGCTTTGTCTTGTCCTGCCTGCTGTCAGCTCGTCCTATGCTGTCCCAGGCACCTAATGCGTCACTTCCTGTGATCAGAGAGAAGGTCGAATGCCACCTCTTCCTTTCATACTGTCTCTGCATCCCTTTCCTGACCCCGTAAATCATGCTTCAGCATCCTCTGAATTGTCTTCACGGCACTTGCTGCAGTTAGCAATTGTCTTGTTCATTTATTGCCTCTCTCCAGGAGGGCAGGGTCCTTGTCTGTTTCTTCACTATTGTATTTCCGGTGCCAAGAACAGTGCTTGGCACACAGCAGGCTGTCCACAATTATTTGTTGAAGGAATGAATCAATGAATGAAGACTTGACTAAGGATGAGCCTCTTCACTGTTCTGAACTTATAGTCAGCTCCCGAGCCAGAGACTTCACTCTACAGCAAAACAATTGTTCCCTTTGATCTTAAGGGTCTCTCACATGGGCCACTGCCCATTTTGAACCCCAGTATAGACTGAACTGTGTTAGTCCCCTTCAAGATCTGAGAGCTCCAGGGATGTGTGTGGGTCATGGGTTTATCTCGGGCTAGAAGGCAGGCAGCTGCCTTCTTTCAGGTCTCCCCTGGTAACATCAACCCCATGTGGCCTGCCCTGCCTGTGGGTGTCCAGCGGAGGTTCCCTTCCCACTACCCACAACTTTGAAAGTCCTTCCCCATTTGTTGTGCTGGTGATGTCTCATGCTTCAAACAGCCACATGGTCCAAAGAGGACTAGCCATTATGGACTTTGTCCTATTGGCAGATCCCCCTAGGAAATACCCCTGAATTTTATCCTAGAAGTTGGGAGAGAATGTTGGGACAATTCCTTTCTGGGTTGATAGCATCTGAAGCCACATGAGAATAGTCTCACTCATCCAGTGAGGGTTATTAATTCCATTGGCCTCCTATTAATTCCCCAAGAAGGTCACTGTGCCCATGGTGCTATCTTTTCTTAGAAGAGGAGCAGGTTAGTGAGAAGTCTAAGAAATGAAAAGAGGGGTTCCTGGATCCTGGTAGAAAATTAGCCATGGCTAATGTGGACTGTGTTTAGGTTTCTTTGGATTTTCTTACTTAGTTTCTTTTTTAAAATTCTGCCCTAATTTAAGTTCTTTTGGAAAATCTCAGCCTGTCTTATCTAGAAGAACCAGGTGGTGTCAAGCCAGGGGGCAGTGTGCTGGAAGGAGAGCAGTGTGTCCCTGGGGGCCAGGAAGGGTAATGCCTGCAAGAATCTGAGTCATATATCCCAAGAGGTGAGACTCAGGACTCGGAATTGAGCTGTAAAACCAGCTCCCTCTCTCCATATGGGTATCTGCCTCTGCTCAAATCTTGGTGATCCTGTGGTCTGTTCAAGCAAAGAGACTGTGCCTTTGGCCTTCTCGAAGGAAACCCACCCCTGCTTCTATCCTGCCTCTCTCTTCCCTCACCCATTGCACTATAGGATTGACCCAGAAATCTGGGTCAAGAGGCCGCTGGGGCCCCTTCTTCTTCAGCCTCAAACTGTGGTCTCCAGAGAGAAAGAGGAGCCCCAAATGCCTTTGATGAGTTTTTCTTTCTTTTAAGGAGCTGCACTGACTAACTCAGAGACTAGTTATCTCCAGATCACATCTTGCTTTTAATCACTCGTTTGATGACTGCCCTCCTGGACTGCATCTGGATGGCTCCCCACGGTGCTCCTGGCGCCCAGCATAGAGCATGGCACACAGCTGGTGCTCGGTAAATGCTGGCTGGGTGATGAATGGAGGGTGGTAATACATGGATGATGGCAAAAATAAACTAAAAATCTTCCTTCTTGGATAAATCTGCAAAGTATTGCCCAGAGATTATATATGTTAAAAGCTCTGTTTCTTGGTCTTCTCTGTACTTGAAACGTTGATAGAAAAGGAAACTGCAGGAATTCTGACTAATGATCCCTTACTTCCACAGAAGGCTTCCCTGACCAACCCTCGGCACGGTGTGTTAGGGGAATAGAGACTTTGGCTTGAGTATCTATTTCTGCAAAGTATTAAACTTCTGAAAAATAAGGGCAGCAATTTGGAGAATGTAGAGTGCAGTGTATATATACAGTATATTTTATCTATCTATCTATCTATCTATCTATCTATCTATCTATCTATCTTACATTGTTCTCTAAAGTTGTCTCAAATCATTTGTCAGTGGCCCAGTTTCTTCATGGTTTTGTCTTCCTGAGAGTATATCCGAGGAAAAGCCTGGTGACCCAACAGCCAGATGAAGGACCTCGAATAACTTGCCTGTTGGTGGGCATGGCTCAGAGAGGCCAGTTATAGAGCAGAAAGAGTGGTGCATTGAGAGTCAGGACACCGAGGTTTGCATCCCAGCTGGCTAACCTTGGGCAAGTCACTTCTTCTCTCCAGATGCCAGTTTCCCCAACAATAAAATGAGAGGGTTGTGCCCCGATCTCCCTCCTTCTCTGGCCCCCTAAGCTTCCTAAGCTTGTCAGCTGGGCCTTCAAGTTTGCTTCCCCTGAGGTCTAGATTGCTGCCACCATGGCGGCAGTGGGGATGGTCCCAAAGGAGAAGCAAGAGGGCAGAAAGGAATGAATGGAAGGGCCTTGGCCTCAGCAGAAATCCAAATCATGGTTTTCTTCAGATGAGAAGTCTTACTTCAAGGACATTTATCAAGTTTTTAAAGTTCCCTTGACGGTCTCTCAGAAGCCCTGGTGCTTCTGGAAATCACTCGACTTGTGATAAGAATTCTCTTTAGGGCTGCCTGCGATAGCAGGAGGCAGCAGGCAGGATGGGGAGCCATTTGCTGTCCTGATCTGCTCAGACGGAAATGGGACTTCCCCCACCCAAGGGGTTTCCTTGGGCTTCTGGGGGCTCATAAAGCTGCTTGCTAGAAAGAATATTTAGTCCAAGCTGGGAAGACTGGCGATTTTGATAAGAAAATCAAGAGCATGCCCCAGCCATGCTCCTAGCTGGCCCCTAAACTCGACTCTGGTGGGAAAGTGGGCTTTGAGCTCTGATATCCTTGGAGGCCCCCCTGCTAGCTCACCCCACCCCATTGCAGGCCACCAGGAGTCCCTGAATGGTCCCTGGTCCCAGCATCTCTGACTGGCTGGACACTGGGGCCAAGATTAAGCTGTGGGTTTAGCTCCTTTCTGTCCCGAAGCCTCACGAGGCCCCACTTTGTAGTTTGGGTCCACATTTTTCAAAGACAGTCATTTTCCTTGAAATAGCATTTCTTCTTCTTTCTTTTTTTTATTTATTGTATCTCGATGCTAGAAGAAAAATGGCACATAACAGATATCCAGATACAAATGAGCACTTCCACATACATCTTACAAAACAACATCAAAGTGAAGAATACAACCGTCTATGTGTCAAGAAATGGTGTCTTTCTCAGAGCAAGTAATTAGCTTTCCAAAGCCAGCAACAAACCTAGACAAATCCCACCCACACGGGCACGGGTCTGCCAGGCTCCAGAGCCATCTTCTCGGTAAATCAAAGCAGGTCATTGTGGTTAATAACATTTGGACACATATCTCAAAGCATGTGTAACAAAATGAGTAAATTTTTTTTTTTTTGCATTTGAACAACAACAGAAATAAAACCTCAAAGCAAATAAAGTTTGAAATGTAATGTAAAACCGTGGCCCGGTGGGACCTTGCTGGAGTGACCATGTCTTTTCAGGGAGCGGTGCCAAATGCCCTTTTCAAGTAGTTTGGGGGTGAAGCTGATGGAGAACATACAGTATCAGAAATTACAGCCCTGAGGTAGCACCCAAGTTGGTTGCCTTTTGACCTTTGAGGTGCTTTTAGATGGAAACTGTCTAAAAGCACACTCTTAGAATTTTCAAAGGGCTTAGGTAATCTTCTTAACTTTGAGTTTAAAAAAAATAACAAATAAAATTTTATTTTTAGCATGTTCTTTTCAAAGCTCATGGTGTCTCCAATGAGCAGAACAGAGGAATTTCCTCTAAATCAAAGCAACCATATACTTGGATACAAGCCAAGCTCCAGGTCCAGAAGTGGAAGAATACTGCCAGCATCTGATTATCCACTCATTTGGTAGGAAAAATCTAGATTGGATGGTTGAAGTTGGAGAATGTGTGAAAACAGCAGTGCAGAATAAAAGGGAGAGAAAGCAGGCATTTTCTGTCCCCACTGGATCTACTTAGCTGACATGCTGGAAAAAATAAATTGTAAGAGGACTTTGATAATGTGTTAATTATGCAGCAGCATTTCGACACACCATCTGCATAATCCCATCTCACAGAGATGCTCCAAACTACCTGAGGACATTTGGGCTCTGAAACATGGTCACTCTAGACTCATCAGCAAATAAAAACATGGATGCAACTTTGCAATGAAAGAAAATGTCACCACAATAGCCGTTGAGCTTGAATGACAGAAATGAAGGACGGAGATCTACACATCTACTTAGCTCTTGACTTCAGGTTTTAAAAATTCAGAGTTAACAAAGGAAAATCCTTCGAATTCTGATTGGTCAATATTCCTGATGACTTCCTGGTCAGGAGGAGTTAGGACTGGTGGATGGCGGGTGAAAAATCGGTCGAAGTTTTCAGCATTTCGCCCACACTATGAGAGGGGAAGAAAAGAACTTGTGGTGGGTGGAAAAAAAAAGAACCAAAAATCAAAACAACAGAACCAAACAAAATTGGGTGTGGTTTTCTCCAATCCCTTCCCTTTCACTGCCTCAGAGAGATTGTTTCAATGATCAGAAATGAGAGCAACATAAAATGCAAAATTCTCATGACCTTGGGCTCCCGACCTTCAGTTCCTGTAGCTCGTGAGCTGCCCCTGGTGGCCTTCTGGGCAGTCAGGAGCTGCGTGGCAAAGGCATGAGATGGTGGGGCTGGTGGCATGTAGCATGTCCCCCCACCCCACCCCAATGAGTCAGCCAAGTTCATCTGTTGAAAGAGAGGGGATTAAGGTACCTGAGATGTTTCATTGGCACAAGATGCAAAGTAATGACCCGCTTATACATCACCTGGGAGATCCCAATACTTAGCAGCAGGTCCCTCAAAGTGCTTTCCTCTGGCTCTCAATCAGGAACAAGTGGCATTTTCTAGCTCAAGATACAGGAGTTTACAAACTCCAGTCAATGGAGAAGGATCCCAAGACCCGGGTTTACTGCCTGCAATGCCTGGGCCACCGCAAGGCCCTGGTGAGCTGGGTAAGTCATTGACCCTTACTTACAAGGTGCCAGGAGGTAAACTCAGGCATTCTCTCTTGAGGTGGGAACAACAGGTGTGGGATGAAACACAAACCAGAGTTCGATGGGGCAATCAGATTCTAGGGAGAAAATCCTTGCCATTTCTCACCCATCCTGCGCCCCTTCTACTGTATATGAAAAGGTCCTGGTCTGAGGCAGAGTGGTAACATGTGTGTGTGTGTGTGTGCATGTGTGTACCTGTGTATGTTCATGCATGTGTAAACGTACATGTACACGCTAATTCCCACCTAATGAGAAGAGACCAGTCACTAATCTGGTGTTCTTTGTTCTTCACCAGCAAAATCCATTTGCACAAAAGTTCTAAGTGTTTCAAATATAGTGTCTATAGGAGGTAACCACAACCTCGTAATATAGTAGTAGTAGTAATAATAATAATTATGACAGCTAATATGTATTATGCATCTTCCCTATGCCAGGCACCCTGGAATGCTCTTTCCTTGCGTTATCTCATTTAATCCTCCCAATGACCCTATGAAGTGGGTATTATTATCATCCCTATTGTACAGATGGGGAAACTGAGGCCAGGGAGATTATGTAGTCTGTTCAAGACCACACAGCTAACCACTAGCAGAGCTGCAATGTGAGCCAGGTCTGAGGGATGTCACAGCCAAGCTCCCGGCTGTGTTTTACAAGAACGGTTGACAGGCTGCTGACTGACTGGATAACGGAGTGCAGCAGGGGTGGATGGGGAGGGAGGAGAAGTCAAGATGGGACCATGAGGTCTCCGGTTTGAATGACAGACAATGTGGCTGTAGCAATCACCGAGACAAAGAGAGCAGGAGAATTGGGAGAGATGACTATTTCTATTCTGGACATGAAGACTTTGCGGGACCTGTGAGAGTCTAGGAGGTGACCTGAGGCAGTTAGAAGTACCGGTTCTGGAGCATGGGAGAGAGATCTTGAAAAGAAATTCAAAGGACAGAATATGAAGGGTGGAAAGGAGATAGCAATACTAGTAATAAAAACCACTGAGCAGTTCCCAGGCAATTGACACCTGCCAAGTGTTCCACATATGTTACGTTTTTAATTCACATGACCACCCTGTGAGGTAGGGGTTTCATTCCCATCTGCCAATGAGAAAAGTGCCTCTAAAACTTCAAGCGGTAAGAGGAGAACCAGGAGAGAGTGACAGCAGACAAGCTGAGGACCGAGACGGAGCCGAGGAGAATCCAAGGAGAAGGGCATCGTTATAGTGGAAATATCTCCAAGAGTCAAGCGGGAAAGTCGCTGACAATGGGCCATTGCACTTGGCAACTGGGAGGAGTCTGACGAGAAAATGTAGGGCTGCCATTGAACTTCAGTGGCCGGAAGAGGGAAGGTCAGTTGAGAAAGTCGAGGAGCACCAGCTCCTCTTCCAAGCCCTGTGGTCAACGGAAGCCAAGGTACTAGACATGCGTGACCGGGACCTGGCTCTCAGAGGGCAGCCTCCTGCTCACTTCCTATTTGGGCAGAAGGAAGCCCACACAGCCACACCCTGCAGAGATGGGTTCAAATCCAGGCATCGCTACCCACTACCTGTGCAGCTGTGGGCAAGTCCCTTCAAGTCTCAGTTTCCTCTTTCGTGATGGGGACAATTCTCATTCCTCTCACACGCGGTCCTGAGGAGGATAACGTGAGATAATGTGTGTGATGGGGACAGTGGCTGGCTCAAGACATCTCAGCCATATGTATTATTTGGTTCTCGTGTTCTACTACAAACCCCTCCAGGGAGCATATGCTCCCTACGGTGGGGTGCTTTCATGACGTTTAAGTTTTAAATCCTGAGGAAAGAGCCCTGTATTTTTAAAAGACTCACGTCGGACTTAGAGAAATACGTTTGTTACTCCAAGCTAAATTGTTTCAGCTGCTCTGATATCTTGGCTTCAGGTCGCAGGAAATGAGAAGTGACCTTCAGCCACACACGATCAAGACTTAGGGTCTGCTCAGCTGGCCAGTGGGGAAAATGCCCCAAAAGGATGGACCCTGAGGGTCAACACAGGACTCATTCTCAGTGGTCAGGACTACTGCCCAGATTCTTTCATTGTTTATTCATTTTCTCATTCAACAAATATTTATTGAGTACCTACTATGTGCCAGTAGTAAATTATACAAGATCCGTGCCTCATGGAACTTACATTCTGCTGGGGAAGAAAGGCAACAAACAAATAAAAATATAACTGCAAATGTAAATATATATTTTAATGCCGGACAGAGATAAGCAATATTAAGAAAAATAAAGCCAGGTCAGGGATAAAGAGTGAGAATAATGCCATTTTCAGTAAGGTGGTCCACTCTGAGGAAATGACCTTTGAGGGAGCCCTGAGTGAAGTGAGGGAGGGAGCCTTTTTCATCTGTGGAGGAAAAGCATTGTAGGCAGAAGGAACAGCATATGCAAAGGCCCTGAGACAGGAGCTTGCTTGGCATAGTCACCAAACAGCAATGAGGCCACTGTGACCAGAGCAGTGGTCACACTGCTCTGGGAGTGGGAGACGGGTCAGAGAGGTCAGAGAGGTGGCCAGAAGCCAGATCATAGACCTCACCAGCCATGTGAGGGCAGAGGATTCTCATCTCAGCTTGATGAGAAGCCGCTGGAGAATTCTGAACACTGAGTGCTGTGCTCTCACTTATGTTGAAGCAGGACCATTGGTGCTGTGTACAAAATAGACCGATGGGCGGGGGGCAATGATGGAAACAGTGAGATGAGTTAGGAGGCTGTTAAAATAATTCAGGCAAGAGGTAACAGTGGCTTGGAGGAAGGTGAGAGTGGGGGAGACGGAAAGATATGTTTGCATTGGGGGTATATTTTGAATTTGGAGTTGACAAGATTTGCTGATGGATCAGATGTGGGGTATGAGAGGAAGAGAGGACCTGTCAGTGACCCGAAGACTTTTGGCCTGAGCCACTAGGGGAGTGGAGGGTGCGAGAGGTAGAGCATATTTGTGGGGGGGAAATAGAGCACTTGGTTTCATTACGGTAAGTTTGAGAGTCCAGTGGAGACGTCAAGGATGGAACGGGAGTCTCCTCGCTGTGGTGGGGACTGAAGAGGAGCGAGAGCTAGACTGATGGCAGAGGCAGTGGTGAGGGTAGAAGATGGCTGCAATCATCCAGAGGAGGGAGATGGTGGATAGCGTCGTGGAAAAGGGGGCAGAGCAGAGGGGATGGAGCGGGAAAATACCAAGAGGTGCCCGTGGCGGGGACTATTGGAGTGAGTGGCATATTATAAGGCAGACCTGCGGTGTTTCTCTTTGGCCTGGGTGTTGGGACCCAAACCAGTCAGTGCAGGAAGCATGTTAGCTAGACAAAGAACGTCTTCAGGGGCCATTTTTCTTTAAAAACCATCCATTTCCCATTCGTGCCAGAAGGATGTTGCTTTGCCAGGGCCTCCCCAGAGGCTGTGATGGGAGACAGAGAAACAGCTTCTGGCAGCTCTGCAGCCTCCTCTCCCATCACTCCCCTCACCGCCTCCTCGGAGAACAATGAAATCTTTAAGTGAGATAGCAGAGAGGAGATGCGAGAACAGGGGTTAACCAAGGGGGCACAACACAGCACAAGCGTGAGTTCCCTGCTAATAAGCAGCTTACGGGGCTGGCAGATCACAGCCTCCCTAAGTGTTTCCGTGTTTTTCAAATGGAGCTGTCACTGCCCATTAGCTTCAGGAGCGCTCCCTAAATGGAGACGTCAGCCCTCGGGAGGCACAGCCTGGATCAGCTTTGCGCCTGCGGTGTCCTTGGAGAATGGGCAGCTGGGCGGCCGGGATCTAATTACAGACGCAGTGTGGACCACACCTGCTTCTCTGGCTGTCCTGGGTGGATATTTCAGCCTCACTCAGCTACTAAAAGAAAACCCAACCCCCTTGTCATCCGGATACACCACTGGGGCTCCTGGAACAGGGATGGGGGTCCAAACCAACTAGGTTCCTTACATCAGATGGCACCTCTTCCAGGGCTGGAGAGGGGAGTAAGGATTGTGACTTGTCCAACTGTGCCACTGAAGTTAAGAACCTAGACAGCTGGTAAAGCTTATCTGTGAGCTGTTACATGTGAGCTCTTTTCTTTTTCTTCTCTTCTTTCTAACGTCTGTTTCACTGTGTTAATAACAGCTCCAAGTCTAGCTGTGGGATGTGGAGTTGGCTCCGACACAGCAGCCACAGGGATCTTTCAAAGACGCAAACCTGGATATGTCACTTCCCTGCTCTAATCAGCAATGGCTCCCCATTGCCCCAAGCCCACACTGCTTAGCATGGCTTATGGGGCCATTTAGGACTTGGCCCTGGTCATCTGGTCAATAGCCCCCTCACTGCCCGCATTCCCCAGCCCAGCTCCTTCCACCCCCAACACACCCTCCAGCTGTCTTGAACTCCTCCCAGTTCCTAGAACACTCACGCACTCTCTCACCTCCAAGTCTGTGCACAGCCTGTCTCCTCTGCCAGGAACCCTGGCCCCCCTCGGCACCCCCCACCCTGGGAATCTCCCACGCATCCTCTCTGTCTCCAGACAGATGTCACTTCCTTCAGGAGGCTTTTCCTGGACCCCTCCTCTATACTCCTGGGTTTATCCCATCAAGATACAGGATGTTCATCAAAGAATTGTTAGAGGAGTTTAGAAAAAACCTGAAATCAACTATCAACCAATAGGGAAAACAGTTAAATAAATAATGATACATCTATTTGAAGTATTACCATCCAAAACAGTTCTAAAAATTGAAAGAAGATGTAGAGGAATATTAAATGACAGAGTTATATCTAACTACTAACAGTGTGTACAGTATGTTCCCCTTCTATACATTATATACACAAATGTATATGCAATATCTGTATGCATATTATATAGACGCTTATAGAGATTGGGAAAGTTACAGATTGTTTAATTTTCTCCTTCATCTTTTATGCTTGATTGTGTTTTTGAAAACTTAAATAACAATCAGGTATTTTTTTTTTTTTGGAATAAGAAAAAAAACTATTTTAAATGAGGGAGCTATGTCTGTGGCAGAAAGGAGAAAATAGAAATAAAGAGAATGAGAGGATTTAGCCAAACTGTTAAGGTCTTCCTGATGCTGTTGAACATGTTTCATCTCAGCGAAAAACTCTAAGATCTCCCAAGTGGCTGCCCTAGGGTGTATTTTTTTTGTGAGGGAGATCAGCCCTGAGCTAACATCGGTGCTAATCCTCCTCTTTTTGCTGAGGAAGACCGGCTCTGAGCTAACATCCATTGCCAATCCTCCTCCTTTTTTTTTCTGCCCCAAAGCCCCAGTAGATAGTTGTTATGTCATAGTTGCACATCCTTCTGGTTGCTGTATGTGGGACGCGGCCTCAGCATGGCCGGAGAAGCGGTGCGTCGGTGCGCGCCCGGGATCCGAACCCCGGGCCACCAGTAGCGGAGCGCGTGCACTTAACCGCCAAGCCACCGGGCCGGCCCCCTAGGGTGTATTTTGATGCTCAAGGGATAATGACGAGGGCTAATATTTAGGTCCTGGGCATCTCCTGCCTAGCAGTATGCTGGGCACTGGAAATGCAATGACACCTAAGAGGGTCTCTGTCCTTGTCGTCATGGAGCTTACGATCTAGAGGAGGAGACAGATGCACACACAGGCCACTGCATGGTCCTATGTGACAGAGGCGAGGAACCTAAGAAGGGCCAGGGAGACTTTCTGGTGGAGGTGACATCTAAGCTGAGTGGGACCAGAATGAAGGGCATTGCTTCTTTGAAGGAGGGAAGAAAAGAGCCCAGGGAAAAGATGGAGGCGAAAAGAGGGCAGGGGACAGGCAACGATGCTGGAGAAGAGGATCAAGACCCATCCCACACTGTTCGCTCCTCAACCAGCTTTGACAACATGAGGCTAATGGCAGGGGCAGCTTCCCGCCCGGCCTCCAGACACCAGGGCAGCTTCAGGAACCAAAACTAGGAGGTCACAATGAAAAGGCACCCAAGCCATATAGCCTGGGTAAAAAGACAAAGGAGTCTCTCTTTTTTTTTTCTTAAATGTGCAAATTCAATGAAATTCAGGGTCTTTTTCATGCCTTACAGTTCTCTGCAGCAGGAGAAGGCAGGAGAGACCCACTCAGGGAGAAGCAGCCACTAAGCACGGAGCTGCACACGCATTTGATCATTTGCAAAAGTCGTTTGTGGACCAAGGTTTCCGCCCCCCCCCCCCAGTAGAGTCAGACAATATTCAGCATGGTCTGGCCTTGGGCAAAGAGAAGAAAGATTAAAGCCGCCTTTTCTGCAAATAATGAAGGTCCCTTACAATCGGGGATGTTTGATCTCCTGTGTCTACTTAGGAGGAAGTCGGCGAGAGAGGGGTCTTTTGTGCTCGACAGCAAGTTTCTATTCTTTTTAAATTTTCATTTAAAAATAACACGCAATGTTTTGTTTTCCTCCAGATCTCAGTTTAAATGCCACCTCCTCAGAGAAGCTGTTCCAGATCACCTCCAAATAAAGTAGATCCACCATTCCCCCCTCCTGTTCTTCTCCATCAGAGCACCCTGTTCACTTCTTTCATAGGAAATAAAATATCCGAATACCCCAATCTATAATTACATGTTTATTTCTCTGCTCATCTGTTTATTGTCTGTATTGCCATCTAGACTGTGAAATAGACTCCATGAGAGCTAGTGCCACCTCTGGCTCACCGCTGCATTGCCAGGACCCAGGACAAGCTCTGGCACACAGCAGGCACTCCATATTGTCAAATGGGTGAAGAATGATGTAGATTTAGTGCTTATTATCAGCCAGATACTGTGTAAGTGCTTTACGAGCATTATCTCATTTAATCTCCAGACAGTTCTACGCAGTGCCTGCTGGACAATGAGGAACGAGGTTAGAGAGCTTAAGTACCTCACCAAGATTTGATCCCAGATCTGACAACTGATCCAGACTCTTCTGTCAGTCTTCCACATTTACTGCCAAAACAAACAAGTTGTACAAAAACACCAAGAAAAATAAACACCAAAACCCTTTGTAACTCCACCGCCCCGATATCTTTACTATATTAACGTTTTGGTCTGTGTCCTGGATGGCTGGATGAATGGGAGTCCTTCACTCTTCAAACAAAAGTGGAATTATTACTTTATTCCTTAGCCTGCTTTTAAAACACTAGATGAAACACACTCCAAACGTTTTCCCATGTCAACAAAGCATCCTATTTCTTATCTATTCTTCACCATTCATCCTGAACCCACACTGATGGCTTCAAATAAACTAGCCCTCAAATAGTAATAATCTCTTTTATTTCCCTATGTTTTTATAGCTTTCATTCTCACAGGTCTGTGAAACAGGCAGGAAAAGGATTGGCTTCTTCTAACAGATAACTGGAAAAGTAAACAATTTGGTCAAAGTCATACAAGGTAAAGGAGAGGAAGCAAGATTCAGAGTCGGGTCTGTTCCATTCTAAAGACGACAGGCTTTCTATTACATCTCTCTCATTGACTTACAATTTGTTTCCCATTGTGTGGCATGGACTTAAAAGTTGACCTGGGTACCAATCCTGGCATCATCAATCCCCAGCTATACAACCTTTAAGCAAGTTAGCTAAATTCCCTAAGCCTAGTTTTCTGTTACAGCAAATAGATCTACCTTGTAGTGTGCAGAGAGGATGACCTGATGAAATGCACACGAAATATTTGACACGGCAGCTGGGAGCTGCCATTGGGTGCTGCCTGACCCAGTCCTGTTCAGCGAGCTACACTGATGGGGGTGGCTGTGCTCTGGCTACAGAGGGCTCCTGCAGGCCCTGTCACACCCCAACCTCTCCTAGGATATTACCATTACAGCTATAGGCACTTAAAACACAAAACAAAATCTTTCCCATTAAGGCTGATGGGATATGTGAGGCAGCTGCAAGGTGAAGCCAGGCCCTGGGGTTCTTAGTTAGAGGAAATAAGGAAAAGATGTGTGCCCAGGGGCAAAAGGGACACATTTCCACTCCCACCCAAACCGAAATCCTTTGGAAAGACATTTCAAGCAGATTCACCTACCACCTCTGAGTTGTTGTTTTTCATACCCTACTTTGGGGGGCATTTTGCGGTTGTTTTTAAGAAACTGCATGTGTAAATAAACAAAAAATAAGCTTTTTTCTCTCCCTTTCTAGGTCATGGACACGTCTCAACCCTCCAAGTTCTACTGTCATTGGAAGTCTTCATGGAGTTGGTACTTCTACCGGGAGTGGCTGCGGCGTAGGAGGCAAGTCAGTGAGCTGGGTGCCATAAAAATGAGGGAGAAGAGGGGCTTAAAAGGAGAGAGAGACTCTGAATTTATCCTACAGATATAAGCTATCGAAAGAATGAAGTAGATTTCAATGTGCTGATAAAAAACAATCTCCAAGATGGAAGGGAGTAAAAGAAGGCATGGAAATTGAACACGGGGGCTAAAATCCTTGTGTGTGAGGTGGAGTACTTCTGTGCTTGAACACAGCCTCTCTAGAAGGTCACACAAGACCCTGGTCAGAGTGGGTGGCTCTGGGAAGGAGAACCAAGGAGCCAAGTTAGGAGTCTTTCGGGGAATTGGGGGGGACCTTATTTTCGCTGTATAGCTTTTGATGCTGCTTGAATATTTCAGTTTTTCAGATTTTTCTTTTTAAGGAGGGAAGATCAAAGTACCAAATAATTTGCTCAGGTCAAGAAAGATAAGACAAGTCTTGAAAGGAGGCCATTTTGAGGTCACTGATGAGACCTCAATGAGAGAAATTTCAATAGAATGGTGGAGGCAGAAGGCAGACTGCACCAAACTGAGGACAGAATGGATTGTAATAAAGCGGAGATGACAAGAACTGACAACTCCTTCAAGAGTCTGTTTGTGAGAGAAGATAGGGCAGAAGCCCTAGTGGTAGGAGGGAGGGATCCAGGTTTGAGGGAAGGGGTTTTTAAGATGAGAAAGACTTCGCATGTTCATATGTTGAGGAGGACAAGCCAGGAAAGAGTCAGAATGGACATCTGCTGCTTTGCCTACTCGGCAGGCATTCCCTTTTTTTTCCCTAGCTATAGCGGCTTTATTTTTCTTGGAAAATCTACTCCTTCCCCTCACTCAAGATGTCTGGTATAGACAGGTGTAGACCCAGTCCCTTGGCAGGTGACTCAGACCGGGCCAATCAGCACATTCCACCCCTCTGGCATAGTGATTGCTTCAGAGATGGGCATATGACCTAATATCTTCCAATAAGACTGAGTTCCAGGCTGCTGGGAATTTTGGGAAAAGGAAGCTCTTTTTTGGCAGAAGTTGCTAAGATAATGGGATGTAAGTCTAGAATAGCAGTGTGCCCAAGAAAGCCTGAGCATGAAGAATGAAGTCAATGCAGAGGAAAGCGATCCCAAGGGATACAGAGAAATGGATTCCTTTTGACATTATTTTGGACCCTGGATCCAGGCACTACCGAATACTTAAAAAAATTTTTGTTGTTGTTTAAAAGTCAGTTTGCATCAGGTTCCTATTTGTAATCAAAGGAGCTGTGATTAACGTAGAGAGAAGCTGTAGACACAGACTGGACAGAGGAGATGTGTAAAGGAGATGGGAGAACGGGGGTTCAGAGCAGGAGGGGAGGGTAAGTCTTACATGGCGAGGACACCTGTTCGCTGACACACAGAGGGAAGGAGATCAGGAGGTCAAGATGACTATGCAGGTGCAGGGAGGGTGCAGGAAGTTGAGGGCCACCCACTCACGGGCACCCCTGGGTCTCAATTTCTCCCATGACTCAGGAGATGGGGCTATCAGCTGAGACCAAGGGCACTGGAACTTTCATAGGAGGACCTTCAGAAAAGAAAAGGTTTGGGGATTCGCCAAGGGGACTCAGAGAGGGACTGACTGGAAAGGCTAAGGGCCTGCTGAGATCGGAGAGCTTGCATTTGTGGAGGCTCAGAGGGATCAAGCTACTTCCCATCTCTTTACTTGGCTGCTGAATAGCAAAGCTAGTGTTTGAATCCTGGGTCCATTTGACTCTCAATTCACATTCTTTCTGCTTGACCCAGTCTCCCTGGATCCATTTGCTCATCTCAAGTTCTCCCACCCTTTGGTCAACAGCTTTCTGGGGCATTGTGATAAGAACTACAACCCAGGCAGGGCTGACGGCAGAGTCCAAGAAGCTGGGCTTCATGGACATTCGTTCAACAGAGCCCATCCCCCAGGAAAGTATTTAAACTCGGGACTGGACCAGGAGCCGTTCAAATCCCACACCTGTGCAGCTGAGTTTGGGAGAAGAGAGGAGAAACACTGCAGAGGCCAAGAGTACAGGCTTTGGAGGTAAAGAAATAGGACTTGAAATTAAATTGGCACTCGAACTTACTAGCTGTGTGAGCATGGGCAAGTTACTTAACCTCTCTCAGCCTGTTTCCTTAGGTGTACAGGAGAGGTAATAACAGCATCTATTTCACGGGGTTGTTGTGAGGATGAAATGAAATTAGTACAACAGATAGAGTGCTCTGCTCTCTAGTAAAATTGAATAATTTAATAGAACATGCCTGGCCCATTTTATTGTTGTTGTTATACATAGTGTTATCAATAAAGTCCGGTATCCATTAAGCGGAGTGTCTGTTTTCTTGCCCTGGTTCTGTTATATTCCCTGCGTAAACCACTTAGGCACATCTCTGGGCCTCTGCTTGCTCATCTATGGAATGGAGGAGCTGAATTCCACTTCTAAGGTATCTTTCAATTCTTGACTTCTGTTATGTTTCAGTGGTTATTGCTAGACATATCCTAACAGCTTCATGCTCTCCCCCAGCATGTGACTTTCCCGTTTCCCATTTCAATCCAAACTGTTGGCCTCTCTGCCAGGCAACAGCTCAAAGTCATGCACCTGATTTAGGCAATGATTTAGGAGCTTCACTTGGCCCAGGAACCTGCCAATTCAAACCATCCAAAAGGAGCCTGGTTTGATCTGCAGTTTAAATAGGTTCTCCATGGGTAGGTGCATGGATGGAAAGAGAGAGAAACAGACAGACTCCAGTCTATGTGTCCTAAACGACTGTTGGCTGTTAGGCGTGTACAAATGCAGCTAATATTTTGATTACAATCTCCGCAAACTCCACTCTGTGGATAATCAGAAGAACAAAATGAAGCGAGTGGGGAAATGTCTACTTAATGAGCCCGTCCTGAGTGCCTTGTTTCAGAGGCGGCCATGCCCCACTTCCAGGGGTTATTCATCGTCTGCCGTCTTTGTCAGCCTCGAAATCAAAGCCTTAAGGAACAAGTGAGATTTGCATCTTCTAAAATCCTGCCAGTGAACTGTAAAAGATGTGAGTATGCTACCTGTTTGTTGCAATATTTTAAAATACATTTAAAATCATTTGAATTGTGAGAATATTTAGTCTTTTTCTATTCTATAATAGACACCATTAGACGGTGTTATCATGGCTCTCTCCCATGAGCGCAATCACAAACCTTAAAAGGGGCTCCAAGTTCTTCTCATAATCTTTCCAAGAACATTGGGCAGTACGGAGTCCAGGGTTCAAGTGTTGGGTCTGCCACTCGCTAGCTGCTGGACCTTGAGCAAAAGTCCTCACCTTTCCAAGCCCGATGCCCTCATCTGCACTAGGGTGACAATGACACCTACCTCATAGAGTTGTTGTGAGAATTAAATGAGGTAATGCCTGAATGGCAAAACAGTGCCTGGCACAGACAAGAACTCAATATTTTTTTCCAATACATTTGTATAGTACAGGTTTTATGAGAATTATGTTAAATCCCAATTTTCAAAAAGGCATTGTTCTCTTGAGCATTTGGTACTTCAGGGGAGCTATTTATTCTATTCTTAAATAAACCATACTAAGTAAAAGTTAGATCCTTTGCTTAAGCCTTGAATTTGGAGTTTTAATAGCAAACATACAAAGGTTACGCTTTGTGGCTTCGATTCAGAAATGTCAGCACATCAAACACACATTCAGACACACACACAGAGACACTTACTCATCCGGTGTAAAGGGCAATTGAGTTTGGAGGAGAATGTCACATGAACAGAACTGCAGCTCGTTAAAGCAGCACTTGAAGCTTCTGACCTCAGCTACATAAACAATGTTTTCAGATGACAGAATTGCCGAGAAACCAAGTCCTGTGAGCATGATTTAGTTTCTGAAGCGGTTCAGCATTTAGGCTCCCAGAGGATGCGGGCAGTGGTATGTGATCAGACAACCTATGCAGTATTTTGGAAACGATATTAAATGAAAGGCTGGAAGAAAGTAGAATGGAGACGAGGGGCCCTGCTTTTTCAGACTGCAAGATTTCAAGGCTTTCTTGACGTGCAGATGCCTCAAAATTCTACGGGGCTTTGTGTCAAGCAAAGATGAGGCTAGGTGACAAGAACAGAACTGACTGGAATCAGTCTATGGTACAGGTGGGGCTGGAGTTGGTGAGGCCTGACACCCTGGCTGGAACGGAAGGAAGGAAGGAGTGAGCCCGCTGATCACGTCTGGACAGTCTTGGATGGCTGCCCACGATGAATGGGGCTCATCTTAATGTCCACTTCACGTCTAGCCGTCCTCTTCAACCCTTGCCTAGAGTAGAGCGACGATCAGATTGAATGTATTTTAGAACAACAGTAGAGCCACGTTTACTAGTGGGCAGGTCGCTGTACACACCCTCTGGCACGTGTTGGGTCTAAGACGCCATGGGCTGTACTGAAGCAGGGCGCCCTTGTTGTCTGCTTACTTTTCTCTCACCCTTCAATTTGCTGCATCTAGGCTGCCGGCTGGGTAAGTTGACCTAAGGGCTGCCTCCTTGGGGCAGCTGGAGACTTGAGGCCCAGGTTTGTGTCCCTACCTTGTTTTCACAGCAAGTCCTGCCATATGGACACTACTGGACTTCACTAAGGCAACTTATAATAATACATGAATGCCATCAAAATCTCCATCAGGCATTTCGATGTAAACATACTATGCTAGCATATCTTGCACTGTGACATTATAGCACCACATACTACAAATTCTCCAACAAAACGTGCTCCTCCATGGTGTGGCCTCAATGCAACCTCAGTTACAGCACAGCCATAATTCTGAGCTGATCACCCAGACAAATGGAACTTCCGGTTACAGCCCTCAGCAGATGGAAGCTCCCACACCGCCATATAATTACATTGACAGGAGGGAGGACAACCCATTGCACAACCACGCCCTGCTCTAGGCCCTGCAAGCCGGCTCTCTGAACTCCAGAAGCTTTCACGGCAACAGATTTCATTAGTTCATCCTCCTCTTCACCAGGACCAAGGCTCGGCTGCCACATGTTATACTCCAGGGGCAATTATGCAGGCAGTCTGGAGGAATTCTCCTTCAGCCATTCCTTCATGTCCAGGGGGTAATTACTGAGCGCCGACAAGGCACCAGGAACTGGGGCGGGGCTGGGGATGCCAAGATGAACACAACCCGGAGGCTCTCAAGCAGCTCTGTCCTGTCCAAGTGCCCAGCACCTCCCACCTAGATTATTGCCAGAGCCTCATAACCAGTCTCCTGACTTCACCCTCGTATCTACAGCAGTCAGAGTGATCCTTTTAAAACTCAAAGTCAGATCAAGCTATTTCTCTGCTCACAGCCCTCCAATGGCTGTCCATCTTAGCTGGAGTAAAAGCCAAAGATCCTACAGGGGCCTGCACCATCTGCCCCTCCCATGGCCTCTCTGATCTCATCTCCTTTTACTTTCTCCCTTGCCCACTCAGCTCAGCCACCTGGACTCTTTGCTCTCCTGTGAACATGCCAGGCAAGCTCCTGCCTCAGGGCCTTTGCACCTGTTACTACCACCTGAACCACTCTCCCGCCAGATAGACACATGGCTTACTCACTCCCTCACGTTCCTCCCATCTTTGCTGAAATGTCACTTTCTCAGTGAGGCTTTCCAACTACCCTATTTAAAACTGACCTCTCCTTGACCCGGCTCTTCCAATCCCCATCCCTCCGCAATTATCGACTTCAAACATATTCACACTGATTTCTATGTTTATTATTTGCCCTTTCCCTCTAGAATATAAGTTCCATGAGGGCAGAGATTTTCTTTTATTGCTGTGTCCCCAGCATATAGAACAGGACCTAACCTCGATAAATACTTGCTGAACGGATGGCCCATAGCACCTGGCCATGTCCCCACCAGAGGCCAGAACCTGGAACACACTGCTTCTCAACCCACTGCTCCACCATGCACTCAGCCACATACTCTGCCCCTCAGCACACAAACTAGCACCTCCCACCCACCATACGCTGACCCACGACAGCCTGCCATGTGCCCCGAACCACATTCACCAGCACGTTCTGTACTAAAGCTTATACACTTCAGCACAGCCCCCACCATCCTACATGGCACACTGACTACAACAGGATCTGCCACTCAAATCCCTGGCCTGCGGTGCCCCACTGAACCACGATCTAGCCCCAGCTACACGAAGTGTGGCCCATGGTCCAGCAGCACCCCATCACCAGGAAACATGTTAGAAATTCAGAATCTCTGGCTCTACCCTAGACCGGCTGAATCAGAATCCACATTTTTATCAGATGCCCAAGTGACTTGTGCATGCACATTAAGATTTAAGAAGCTCTGCTAGGCTACATCACGGCCCCCGGAGCATCAGACTGGGCAACGACAGACTGCAGGAGTCACAGCCCTCTCCATCCAAAGTCCAACATTCATGCGTTGAATCATCAGATTCTTCACCAGCACTCTGTCAGCGCACACTGCACAACCATACAAAGCTATGACAGATACAATTCAGCACCCAAATTATAGCCCTTTATAAACAGGGTAGTAACTTACACAACAACCAATTTATCTGCGACATCCTGCTGTACGTGAGAAAAACACCTTGTGCTCTAATGCATATCCCCAAAGAATTCCTTATGCTCCTCAGCATAGTGCATCGCAGCGCCCTATTTTATAGCTATTCATTTATTCAGTAAAAATTATTAAGCACCTGTTATACGCCAGACTTACGCTGAGCACTAGGATTTGACACCAGAAAAGACAATCACAGTCTTTCAGTCTAGTCAAAAATACCGACACTCTATTGAACAAGTAATTATGACAAAGTGTGATGAGTTTGTTCATAGGACACTAGCAATGATCCCTACTCAGGAATCAACTAGAGCCTCCCTGAGGGGGTGATGGTCTACTGATTTGATGAAGGGGAAGGAGCAAGGCCCTGGGAGGGGTGGGAGGTGGAGGGAGCATGGGGAAGGGCTTCCGGCAGCCCAGGTGGATGGCTCTGCATGGACAAAGCTGGGAAGGAAAGACAAGGCAGTGCGTGTTCGAGGAGCGGAAAGAAGCTCAGAAATGCTGGTTGTCATCAGGAGCTGGAGCTGGGGAGAGGGCAGAGGCTGGACTTTGGAAGAGCCCAAAAGCCATATATGCTAAGGAACAACAGACATGATCCTAGGAGAAGCAGAGAGCCATCGGGGGGGCTTCAAGCAAGAGAGCAACACAATCAGATGCACATTAAAAAAAATTACTCTTGTACCCTGAAACAATACACCAAAGCTAGCGTATTTCAGTCATTTCGAATGATACTCTGAGAACAGCTCTTTGCCATAATAAAAGATGGCACTGAGAACAACTTAAAAACCCATTTAAAATGATTTTAATGAACCTGCAATAACAGCACCCTTCAGTGATGCTGGAATACCATCCTTTGCTGTTGCCCTGTTTTTCTCTCCTGCATTCTATTTAACCACACACGAATCAGAAGCACTGAGAGAGACATGCGTGTCTTTTTTGTTTTTTTTTTTTTTTGGTGAGGAAGATCAGCCCTGTGCTAACAACTGCCAATGCTCCTCTTTTTTTTTGCTGAGGAAGACTGGCCCTGGGCTAACATCCGTGCCCATCTTCCTCCACTTTATATGGGACGCCGCCACAGCATGGCCTGACAAGCGGTGCGTCGCTGCGCGCCCGGGATCCGAACCGTCGAACCCTGGGCCACTGCAGCGGAGCTCGCGCACTTAACCGCTTGAGCCACCGGGCCGGCCCCCATGCGTGTCTTTTAATATCCCGCAGGGCACGTGGCACTCTGCACACACTCCCCTCGGGCCTCTGGGAAGGTGCAGGGGATGGGAAATGTGACATCCTCGGGTGGGGGTGGGGGCTCTAAAGCCAGCATCCGCTCTGTGATAGGCATAGGTGCAGGTTGAATCAAATGAGTGGGTGGTGTGTCCATTACTATTATTACCTCTAATTCAGTCTAAGAAGATCAAGGGCAGTGCCTCTTTTCCTTGAAGCTGGAGGCAGAACATCTTGAAGGATTATAGCCCAGGCCAGTTACTGTACTTTGAAAGTCACTGTTAAACCCAGGCAAGCGAATTCAAGCATTGGCTGGTTGGAAACCACGTCAAATGCAGAACAGTTGAAGCATCCTGCTGATCATCACTGATCTTTGTGATCTTTTATATACCTGTCTTTGAGTAATCGCTAGCCCGGAGGTTACAAACTGATGGTCCACGGCCACATGTGGCTCACGGATGTGTTTTGTTTGGCCTGAACTGTGTTTAATTTTTAAAACTTTGTGGTCGATATATCAAAAAATAGTGAGATTTCATATAAAAGTCCTGATGTGTATGGAGCAATGCGGAGCCTGCAGCCCTACAGGGCAAACCTGGCTAGCCCAGCGCCCGGCTCATAGAAGGCGCTCGGAAAAAGGTAGCTGTTCTTACCGTGGATAATAAAAAAAGATTACAATAATTAGTAATGATTGATAGGATCCTCCAACTGGTCAGCTGGAGATGAACAGCCCCTGAGCCTTTTAGATAGCTCGTCAGCTCTCCAGCCTGCCTCTGTCCCCACCATTCCCTCTTCTCTCATTTACATTACCTGCCTGGCCTCTTGGGCATCTGAGTCTATGACCTGTGCCTGGAAGCCACCACCCCTTGCCCAGACGGGGCGAGAACCAGGGTCTTCCTCTTAAAGAGATTTTTCTCCTTGCCACATTCCTCTGGCCTCTGCCTCGCCTCCCTGCCTGAGCTTTTAACGATGAACTCCACAACAGGGATTCTCAACCTGCAGTGTGCATCAGATTCACCTGGAGGGCCCCACCCTCAGAGTGTCTGAGGCTCCCAGGTGATACTGATGTTGCTGGTCTGAGGACCACACTTTGAAAACCATTGCTCTTGGGCCAGCCCGATGGCGCAAGTGGTTAAGTGCGCGCGCTCCTCTGCAGCGGCCCGGGGTTCGCCGGTTCGGATCCCGGGCGCGCACCGACGCACCACTTATCAAGCCATGCTGTGGCGGCGTCCCATATAAAGTGGAGGAAGATGGGCATGGATGTTAGCCCAGGGCCAGTCTTCCTCAGCAGAAAAAGAGGAGGATTGGCAGATGTTAGCTCAGGGCCAATCTTCCTCACAAAAAAGAAAGAAAGAAAGAAAATCATTGCTCTACAACTAAAGAATGAACCCTAATTGTCACTGGGTTCAACACTGGTGGGGATGGGAGCATTTGCATCCTTCCTCTGGCAAGGGAGGAGTGGGAGGGTCCACATTTTCAGAACTCATGAATAGCCCCATGAAACCCAAATGAGTTGTGTGTCCCACCTCCGAGATCCCAGTTTCCTGAGTGGAGAACCAGTTCTTATCTTCCAGATTGCATTTGGATCCCTATCCAAATGGTTCAGTAAAAGTGATGATACTGCTTGTGACGTGCAGGGCCCCTCCCCAACCCCAAGTGTACACATGGACATTATCTCACAAAATAGCATCAGCAGGACTCGACACTGTTCCGCCCCTCAAAGACCCTGCACCTGAGACATTAATCAAGGTGTGACACTGCTAACAAAAATAATTTCAACTCTCCTAGAGTGCCAACTATGTGCCAGGCATGTACTGAGTGCTTTATGCATCATAAAGATCCTCTGATGGAGAAACCATCATCATCGATGTATTACAGATGATGAAACAGAGGAGCAGAGAGGGGAACCGACTCATCCAAGTTCCCCAGCTCCAGAATAATCAAGAGATTGTTTATTGGACCCACTGTATACACTGAGGGTCAGACACTATTGGGAATACTGTGCTCAATCTTGTGTCTGTATTTTAAGATGGATGTTGACTACCTGGGGAGCAATAGGCACCTGGGGGTGATGTCATATGGAACATGCTTGCATATGTGTGTGTGTGTGGGGGGGTTAGCCTGGAAATCACAGGATTCAGGAGTCAAGACCAGCATCTGCAAATGTATGGAGGACGCTCTACAGAGAAAGAGGCTCTGTTGACAGGACAGGACCCAGTGGCCGCAACTCTGGGGAGGCTGATCTGATATCAATATAAGAGTATGCACCAATTAGAAGGGCCATAAAGTAGAACTGGCTGCCTCTAAAGGACCTGGCTTCCTAACACCAGGAAGTGTCCAGAGAGAAACAGGACTCATCAGGGATGCTGTACAGCTGTGATTCTAATCACTTGGGATGGAGGGAAAGTGTAGCACTGGGGAGATGTGAGAATCCTCTGGGGGGCTTTCTTAAACTACATGCCCTTTGCCCACGGGCATTCTGGTTTGCCTCTAATAGAGTCAGACTGTCTCGCTTCATCACACACTAGCGCAGTAACCTTGGACAGAGCACTTAATCTCTCTGCGCCTCCATTTCCTCTTCTATTACACGGAATAGCAGCACCTGTTGTGAGGATTTAATTAGATGCTACATGTGTAGTGCTTAATATGGTGCCTGGCACATAATAAGTGGCCAAGAAATTAATAATAATATCAAAATAACTACCATCATTATCATCGTTATCTTCATCTTAACATCAGAGACCCTTACAACTTCAGGATTCAACAACAATGTTTATGTTCACTTTTCAGCCTCAGTCGGCAGTTTTACAACCCATAATAAAGTCACGAGGTCTCTGCTCTACTTAAGCTAACAAAGAAACATCCTCCCAGCAGAATCGCGGTTCTGATTATTTAGGAGCAAAGTTCTCCTCCCCGGTGCTGACGAGTACTCCCCGCCGGGTCCTGGGGGATGGAAAACCCTCCCGTGTGCACACGACTGGGGGAAATGTGAGACTTTTATTCTTATACTATAAAAGTTATCGCAAAGCCGTATCCACACCCAGAGCCTCCAGGAGGTCTATGAGCACGTCAGCTTCTCCTTCATTCAGCTGTGCCTTGGGTGGGAGCTGGCTGGTGGTGCTGTCTTATTGACTGACTCAGATGTAGTGTATGTTTCAGAATTAAATACTGTTGAAATAAACAACATGACCTTTTCAATGTCAGTATGAAGAGACAATGACACAGTTGAACCAAGGAAAGAACGGGGGCAAAATTAGATTCTTTATCACGGTCCAAAAATGGATCTGAACTCTGCTCACCAAAGAACCGTTCCCAAAAAGTTGCCAGCTAAGACAGTTACAATAATTGACTCAATAAAACAAAAACTCAATATTCAATCGTCTTTCCCGCATTTACACAGGCCCGGCTGTGTGAATGGAAATCTCCATTTTTGTACCCCGTGACTTTGTGCATAAATGTGAGCACTCACAGATATACTCAAGCAGAGGCATTGATGTCCACCCCTCAGAGAGCACTGAGGGCACACACGATCGGAGAGGCAAAGAGCGTGTTATGTGTGTACACCCAACAGTCAGAGAAACCAGTTCACTTACTGCTTTTGGCTTATACGGGGGCTGAATCTCTTTGCGCTCAAGTTTCTCCCAATCAATATACCGGAAAAATGCATGCTCTTTGACGTCACGTTCGCCTTCAGGGCCACAACCCAGACGTTTGCCCGGGTGTTTGGTCATCAGCTTCAAGAGAAAGAGAAACATAGAATTTAATGAACTTCAGAGGAGGAAATGTGAGACATTTGGAAATGGTCACTCCAATGAATTAGGGAAGAAAGCACAATGAAGAGTCCCAATTAACTTTCAATTTTTGCTTTTCAGGCCAGCAATAATTTCCTAGCCAGGGCTTTATAAAAGGAGGACCTGACAATAGTGCCTGCTGCTTCTTGTCCCAGAGCAAATCCCTCATGGTGAATCAAACCTAGGCCTGAATGTGGCCTTGAACTTCAAATTAGAAATGTCACAAGATGCATTCTGATTTAAGAATGAGTCTTATGCAATTACTGGTACATTTAATCAGAACAGTTTCAATATCTTCAAATTCCCCTCCTCCCACCATGAGGAAACTAGAGTTTGACCAAGGCAAAGGCCACATTCATTCAGATAATATTTGCATTTCTCAGTAAAGTGCTTGTGAAAATGACAAAACAGAAGAAAAAATATTAGTGAAATGGACCCAAGTTTCAAGTAATTACTTTCCGAAAGCTCATTAAATAGTCAAAACCTAGGCCAGCTCATTTCTCTTGTATCACACATTACACTCAACTCCGCTGAGGTTTCTTTGGTGTTCCATTTAAATTACTTAATTATCAAAACCCTCCCTCTTTGGGTCTCTGAGCCAGTGCTAAAGAACAAGATGAATAGACGCTCCAAGATGAAACCAGACAGGCTTCCTCTTGTAAATGAATCCAAAGCAGCATGAAAATATCTCTGATCTCAAGACTTCAGCAAATGCACAGAGAGGAAAGACGGAGGAGTTGATGATTTAAAAAAATATACCGACAACAGGGCATCAAAAGAGGTAACAAAAGTGATTGGAACACACAGGTCCAAGAAGTTCCCAGGGTTGACTTGACACCAAGTAGCCATGACGTCAGAATCCTTAGATTTCTGCCCAGGATTTACAAATTATGGGGAAAGCACGAACCCAGCAACTCACACCTACTCTGTTGGACATTCAGCTTAGCCTGATTCCCACTTACAAGGTAATTTGTCATCAGAATCTACCTCCCTCACACACACACATACACAAGCACATACTTTCCATACATGCTTTATCTCCCGGGGAAAAATAATTGGGCACTTAGGTTCTAAGCTATTTTATTTACATGCACGATCTTATCTGATTCTCACAATAACCCAATGAGTTGGGTATATTATTTTTGCCACTGGAATGACAAGGTAATTGACACTGAGAGAAGTTAAGCAACGAGCAAGGACACACAGAGATAGTAAGTGGCGGAGCTGGGATTGGATCCCAAACTCCAAAACTGGGACTTTTAAGAGAAATGGGAGAGCTCTTCACATGTGGTTTCCCCAGAGGTATTTGTGGCTTGGGTTGGTCAGGAAAGATTTCTGGAGGGCAAGCAAATTGAGCTAAGCCTTGACATTTGTGTAGGATTAGGATGGAGGAAAGAAAGGGCTATGAGGTCTTGGCTACTAATAACATCACTAAAGGCTTCCGTGCACACAGCGCTTCCTATGTGCCCAGGCTCCATGCCAAAGGCTCTGCAGCCATCATCCATTACTCTTTCATCTTCACAACAACACTTGGAGGCCTCAGCAACTATTATCCTCATCTTCCAGATAAAGAAACTGGGTCTGGAGAAGGAGTCATTTGTCCAAAGTCACAAAGCTACGTAGCAGAGCCAGGCTTTGAACAGATCTGCCTAATCCGGAGTTCCTACGACTCTGTCCCGCATTGCTTTCACACTGATGTGTGGCCGATTGGGGCTTTTGTCTGCTTTAAGTTTGCTCAAAGTGGGAGTGGCAATTTGAGCAACGTTATACTAATTTTTTTATGGTAGGAAATAGGGTCTTCAATGGGATGGAGATATAAAAGACAATTTCAATTGGAATGGGACTGTTTTCAAAAGCCTAGCTCAATTTCCGTGTAAGCAGAAGGAAAGCCAAGCGAAGAAAAGCCACTGCAGAAATATCCAGCACTAATGTGAGCCTGCCCAGTCCCTCACTCTGTGCTGATGCGCCTGCAGCCATGCAGACAGCTGGATTTAATCACTGTTCCGATCTCTGATCACATCCCAGACGCATCCCCTGGGGCCCACTGTTCAGGAGGAAGCATTTGGCTGTGCGCTTGAATGTCACCCTTCTTTGGAGCATCAACCTTGAAGAAAGAGCCCACACTGGACTCAGCCCACTCAACTCCGAAAGGTCCCCAAACCCAATAGTAAGAAAGTCACCTCAGTTAATCCTGAAGGTCATGGGTCCTAAAAAATAGACATCTACTCCACCAGGGAAACTGCTAATTGGAGCTGAAGCTGAATGCAGCTGACCTGGAAAATTCTCTCTCCTCCATGACCCACTTAGAACCCCAGCTGTCTAGGCCGGGCAGAGTTGTGAAGGGGAGAATCCCGAACACGTATTGAGCACCTACCGCGTGTCAACACCACGCAAGGAGCTTTCGCTTATGTTACCTCTTTCAGTGTTCTCAAAAACTCTGTTCAATGAGTATTATGATTACATTTTTAGAGGTAAAGAAACAGAAGCCTGGAGATGCAGACTTGCTCAAGACCATGCACCTAGACAGTAGAAGGGTTGAGATGTGCAAAGGCTCTCTTGGTCTGGAAAATCCCTCACTCTTAAAATTCCTATCGCAGGGGATGCAAACCCAAATGCCAAGAGCAGCCTGGCGTGCAGCACAGCAGCAGCAGCATTAGTAATAGTAATAACAATAGCCTAAGGCTTTCCGAGCAGAGCACCAGGCTCTGTTCTAAGTGACTCACATGTACTAACTCAATTAATAACCAAAGAATCCTTATGTGTAGACATCATTATTATGCCCAATCTACAGATGAGGTTGAGCAACCTCTACGAGGTCATAGGGCTAATAATGCCAGGACCAGGATTTCAACCTAGATGGGGATTTTTGCAAATTGGAGAGGGCATGCCCTATCTAAAGGGGGGCACTGGCTTCCAATCTAGCTGACTGATGCTTTGCAGGAATGACAGACCGCATGGCAAGATCGGATTTTTCAAGAGAAACTGGAAAGTTGAATGCTTACGGGAAATCCCCGATCTTAAAATGTTGGTAATTATTAAACAAACCAAAAGCTCAGTCCATGACCTTCTCCCTCCCCACTCCTTAAAATGTCTACAGGGGTCTGCACTGACCTGAGTCTGTGCCCTCATTTTCCCAAGGGCCTTGCCTAAGCTCCTAAGGAAACTCTGGGTCTCCACTTTCTGTTCCTCATTTTCCCTCTCCCTGCCTCGTACTCTCAAAGAAAATATTTTCAACCAATTCACTTTAAGATGTTAGGGATTGAGACTAATTCACATGTGGTTCCCCAGGGATATTTGCATCTTAACCTCTGCAGCTGAAACACAAAGCTCAGGTGACTCACTAAGAGTGGGAACTCAGGTGATGTGACAAGGTGCTTCTAGACCGAGAGGTTGGCCCAGCTATTACAAACTGCCTGAATTTTCCAGCTTTTCTTCATCCATGCCAGCTCACGTGGCATCTGATGAACCAGGAAGAGCAGGGCTGGGTCGGGCAATGGGAAATCTGCAAATACCTCAAGGATCTAGGACCAGCCGCCCCGGTCTATTCAGACACACAGGTGGGCACCCACTGGGAGGGCACAGCCATGCTCTGACCTTCAGAAGGCACCTGCACCACTGACTGATGGGAGAGTGAATGCTGTATAAAGGCAGCACCCCTGGGCCATACGCTCTGGGGGTCTCATAGTGATGCTTGCACACTTTCATCAGAGTTGAAAAGTTACCACATTCAGATAAGATGTTTAAAAGCAGTAGTTTTCAAGCCAGATAGAGATTTTTCAAATTACAGATGCGCAGACTCAGTCTCTGGAGTGAGGCTGAGGTACGTGCATTCTGACTTCAGGTCATCCTGATGGCACCAAGGGACTCACCCAGGTCACTGTGAGCATGTCCTGGCCTAACACAAGCTGCATAACAAGCCATCCGTACCCTCAACATGTGTCCTGCTTTCTCCACAGGTGCGATCTGCATATGCTGCATGTGTACAAAGGAGCATGCTTTTCGGCCGTTTGTGTGTTGGACGGGGGGGGGGGAGACACAGAATTTGGGTCATCTTGTCTAAAGAATCCCTTAAACTCAATATTGCTTGATATTTTCTTAGGACAGAAGTTACATGCTCTGAGTATTAACTACACACATATGCAGCAGAGCAGGGCAAGGCTGATTCGTGCTGCAGACCTCTCGTGCACCTTCCCGTGGGTTCCAGCTCTTTGGCAGTCTCTATGCCTCCTACCTCATTCATTCAATCAGCATTCCCCTGCACTGGGCTAGAGGCTGGAGCCCAGCCAGCGGCAAGAGGCTGTTGCAGGCAGGCCTCTACGGTGCTTTTGTGCAAATCAGAAAAAAGCTCCCTTTCCTCTGGGAGGTAGCAGCTCCCTGCCAGGGCTCGCGGGTTGGCAAGTGGGGTGAGGGGCGGAGTTCTCCCTGTGTGGGGTGTCCTTGCCCAGGGCACAGCCTGCACCCCTGTAAGTGGCGGTTTGGGCTGCCAGCTTTAAGGTGCTCACTCACTCCTTTGCAGATGGCCACAGCTTCCTTGGACATGGACTTTGGATAAGCTACATTGTGCTCCATGATGGACTGGAAGAGTTCATCCTCATCCTCCCCTTCAAAGGGCGCCTGTGGACAGAAGAGAGGGTGGGAAGAGAAGAATTCCTGCCTGAACCCCCCAACTGCCCCCCACTAGCAGGCCCTCCTCCCTGGGGTCCACAGCGAGCTCACATTCCAGGGCTTCCGGCGAGAAGATGAAAAATGATCAAGAAACTAGGGTAACCCCAAGGCCGTGGAAGTTAGAGAAGTTCATATCTATGAGCTGGTATCAAGTCGACACTTTCCTCTAAAGAAACCATATAGATGAGGGTGGGGGAGGACTTTTCTTACAAATCACTTAAAATTCAATTACCTGCCCAGCCAACATTTCATACAGCAACACTCCGAATGCCCACCAATCCACGGACTTCCCATAGGGCTGATAAGCAATTATCTGGAAAACAGAAGGCATTCCATCAGGAATGCGTGCAGGTTTTTGTCGTGGCTGGAGACTGAATATACACTCCTTTTACAACAAGATTGGAGCATTGCTGGGGGCGGAGGGTGGCGAGAGTCCTTCCTTTTCCTGCCACCTGCCTATTGTGAAAGATTAAATTGGCTGTCACAGTCCCAGATGCCGGCCACTGCCTAAAAGAGTGAAGAGTGAGTCCGGCATCCACCCCGCTATTTCTTTATCTTCAGAAGATGGATAACCCTTACGGAGACACCTGCAGGCTGGGGAACATCTGGGGATGTCACATTGTCTTTCCGAAGCACTGAGCACAGTGTGTGTGTTATCTTTAATTTTAATACAGTGAGTGTGGCCTTTTTTTTTTTTTTTTTTGTGAGGAGATCAGCCCTGTGCTAACATCCATGCCAATCCTCCTCTTTTTGCTGAGGAAGACTGGCCCTGGGCTAACATCCGTGCCCATCTTCCTCCACTTTATATGGGACGCCGCCACAGCATGGCCTGACAAGCGGTGCATCGGTGCGCGCCCGGGATCTCAACCGGCGAACCCGGGGCCGCCGCAGCAGAGTGCGCGCACTTAACCACTGTGCCACCGGGCCAGCCCGAGTGTGGTCTTTTTAAGAAGAAAAATTGTCTTTGTTCTCATTACAAAAGTAATAATATTTATATAACAATGTAAATATACTTAACACTACTGAACTGTACACTTAGAAATGGATAAGATGTAAATTTTATGTTTTGTGTTTTTTTACCACAATTAAAATTTTTTAAGTTAAAAAATGTAATAGCATGTATTACTATTTTACTATTTATTTTAAAAATATAGGTAAGCTAAGAGAATACAATTAAAATCACTCATAATCCTTTATCAAGAGAAAAATTATGATTGATATTTGCCTTATTTCCTTCTAGATTCTTTTCTATTAATACATATTAAACTCTATATGTGTGTGTTACATAAATCTAAAGACTTTAATAAGTGGAATTTTTTTTTTTAAACAATTTTTACTCCCACTGGCATTTTATTTATTTATTTTTTTTGTGAGGAAGATCAGCCCTGTGCTAACATCTGCCAATCCTCCTCTTTTTTTTGCTGAGGAAGACTGGCCCTGGGCTAACATCCGTGCCTATCTTCCTCCACTTTATATGGGACGCCGCCACAGCATGGCTTGCCAAGCAGTGCGTTGGTGCGCACCCGGGATCCGAACCGGCGAACCCCAGGCCGCCACAGCGGAGCGCGCGCACTTAACCGCTTGCACCACCGGGCCGGCCCCAATAAATGGAATTTTAATAAAGTATTTTATTCACTTAAAATTTCCATGCTAATATTTGTACATTAACATAATCAGTTTTACTTCCGCTTAGCATTCCATTGAATGACTACACCAAAATCTATTTTATCAATTCCCAATTGATTAGGTTTCCTCTGATGCTACAATACATATCCTTGTAATTAGGTATTTGGACATTTGTCCAATTATTTCCTTAAGATAAATTCCCAGAAGCAGAACTGGTGGACCAAATGATATAATATAGTTTTCAGGTTTTTGGTACTTATTACCAAATTGCCAGAGCCTGGAGAAGTCTGGAATAGCTGCATGACCATTCATCTTCAGTACGTACAGGTATAAAACTAACTGTTTCAAAGGGGTTAAGAGGTGATATACCAAAGGTTAAGGGTCAAGGTTTGAGGGTCAAACAGTCTAGACTTTGAATCCTGACTGCTATTTCCTAGTTGTGTGACTTTGGGGGAAATGACTTCACTTCTTTAAGCCTCAGTTTCCTTATCTATAAACCAAAGTTTACAATGATATTTGTGTCATAGGGTCCTGAGAGGATGAAAGAGAAATATGTGCTTCTCACATATAATCCCCTCAAAATGTTAGCTATTACTGGAAAGTTCTCTAACTCAGTGATTGCTTGTTTTACTCCATAAACGTGTCTGAGCAAACCGGGCTATATATGAAGGTCTGTTTATCGAGTTCCATCTCCCACCTTGGCTTCCACCCTAAAACCAGAAATGTCCTCTGAAGAGAATTAACTGCCAGAGACCAAAGGGGAAGCTTTCTGTGAGAACACTTCTCATGGAAAGCGTTTTCACAAGTACTTCATGTCTTACCTGATCCTCATGACGACCTAACAAGCTAATCCCTTTACAAAGGAAAGCAGCCCGGGGAAGTGAAAGAAGCTGCTGGAGGTGATGTGATCAGTTACCGGCAAAGCCAGGGAGGAAGCCTGACTCAGCTGATTCCTGCAGGCAGTGGGCGGAGGAAGACGCGACTCACCCAGCAACACAACTGGCTTCTCTGGCGTGCCGGCATCACAACCGCCCAGCAACTTCTGGAAACCACAGACGCTGGGCCCCACCCTGCAGAGATTCCGATTCGATTGACCTAGGGTGACACCTGGGCCTCTTACATGCTAAAAGCTCCTCAGGTGTGTGTCAAGTGCAGCACGTTGTGAACCGGACAGATCAAGGAATTGTGTCTGATGTCCTAACTAATCAGCAAAATGATAACAAACCAAGGTACGCCACATAGGGAAAACTCCATTCGGCTCTAAGAAAACACATTTTTTTAAGGATTACTCTTTAATTACTCAAGTAATACAAAAATACATTTACCTTGTGAAAAATTTATATACAGACTGATCTAAATTTCCCTTTCCCATGTCCTTATCCTCAGGGGGAATCAATGTTATAAAATCAGTCTGTAATCTCCCAGATTTTCTATGCTTTTACATGCATACATACATACTCACAGGAAACATATGGCAATGTTCTGTGTATTGTTATTTTCCACAAATGGTAAATTGTATTTATCATTCTGTACCTTGATTTTTTTCTCTTAATAGTATATCTCGAAGATCTTTCTGTATCTACATATATATGTAACTCACTCTTTTGAATTGATGTCCAGTAGTATTCCATACTATAAGTAACTCAGTCTGTTGCCCCTTCCCCAATTGATGGACATTGTTCAAGTTTGTACATACAGATGTACTCTGACCTTTGTAAGGGCTGCGTAGTATTTCCTAATATGACTATAGCATATTTTAGCTAACCTTTCTTTTATTGATTATCACTGAAGTTGTCTCCTATTTTTCATTATTAGAAAATCATGCTGCCATGAAGAAAGGACTTTGAACACATATCCTTCCACCCGTGTGTGTGTGTGTTGCAAATTAGGTTCCTGCAGAAGGAACTGCTTTGGTAAAGGGGTATGCAGGTTTTAAATTTGTGCCAAGTTATTTAGTTTGGCCTCCCATCACCATTATTACATACCAAGTGACTGACAGTCAAGAAAAGCAGAATTCTAGAATGTGCATTTCCAAGACTCTGTGCCACGTTCTCAGTTCCTTTCCTAAAAAATCTAGTAACAGATTGCAGAATGCCACCTTTTTGAGCACCAATTCAGAGAAAAAGGAAAGATATCATCTGGCAGAAATTTTTGTACCATGACATGTTGGGGAAATCCATTCTGCAACTGACCGTTTCCTTCAGGAAGGGAGGGGTAGGCACTAGAATTAAATCTTTACCCTTTCATTTATAACTTAATCACAGGAAGAATTTCAGAGTTCAGCACAACTACTGCATACCTATTAGTACACAGGCCCTATGTCATATGTCAGCCCAGGGGATCAATCTCTCTCTTTCTTTCCTTCCTCTTAAACATTTCAATGTCATAGTCAGGAGGTATCATATGGCCATGAGCCATAGCAGCTTGACGACGAATTTTACTGATGTGTGGTGGATGGTTCTTTTGAGTTTTATTTAAATTTTTTCCCAAACCTTGATATATTTTGGGCCTGAGCTTCTGGATGTGTGCTAAGTTAATTTGCATGTGTGATCTCAAAGGAATGATTTAGAGTATAGGAGAAGGACCAGCCTGAGGTTTGTTTGCCAGGTACCCCCTAGACCCTTCCCAGCTCTGATGCGGCCATCAAGGGTACAGGGGAGACATCAACGCAACATAGATGTACGTTCGGGGTCCCATCAGCTCTCACCTCAGGGGCGATGTAGTCTGGAGTGCCGCAGAATGTCTTGGTTGTCGCCCCGTCCCAGATGTTTTCCTTACACATGCCAAAATCGGCGATCTTGATGTGGCCCTCTGAATCTAGCATCACGTTGTCAAGTTTTAGGTCACTGTGGCGGACATAAGAATTTAGGGATTTAATTAAATGCTATTTATTTCAAGTCAACCAACAGCCGCTCATCCCGTGCAAAACACTGTGCTAGATACTGCAGGGGCACAGAGGCAAGTACAAAGCAGCCCTTGCCCTCCAACAGCTTATAATCTGGCAGGGAGATAAAGAAAGGTCCACAAACCTCCGTGTTTTTCTTTTTGTACAGAGCAACTGTGCTAAGAGTCTCACAAGGACACAATGAGACAGCAGCTCTGGGAAGAGAGAGATGTACGGAAAGCTGAATAAAGGGCAGAATGTCCATAGAGGCTTCTTGTATCCAGAAGCATATCAAGAGTTGACTTTTGCAACTTGAGGACCCCTTATATTTCATAGGAAGATGTATTTTTCACAAAATTTTTAATTTGTTAATATCTCTGAGGATCATGGAGAAAAAAACTGATTGAAAGAACATTATTTAATTCCAAGTGCTCCAAGCTCTCCTAGGCCAGTTCCTAGGACATGACCCAGGAGTTTCCATTGATTCTTTCAATCAAAAAATATTTATTGCACACCTACTATGTGACAGGCTCTATGCTTGGAGCTAGGTATATACTGTGAATGAGATGAACAAGCATCCTGCTCTTGTTCAGATTAAATTCCAGGATAGGGAAAAAGACAGTTAACAAGTATTCAGATCTGTAAGTGTGATTATTATAGATGCTGATGGATAGTATAAAGAAAATAAAGATGATGATGAGATAGACAGTAACTGGGGGAGGTCACTTTAAACAGGGTGTCCGGAAGGACCTCTCCAAGGAGGTGACATGTGAAATTTAACCTAAAGGATATGAGCTACACTCTCATTCTTTTATTTCATCTGTGTTGATGAGGAGAGCTCGATATTTTTGGGGGACTCTCTCACATTCCCAGCATATCAGATCACTCTAGTATCAACACACTTTCCTCCTCCCTAAACACCTACTGAAGTCAAAACTTAGTGTTTCAGCACCAATGAGTAGGGATGATCTATGGGCCAGCTTTCCTCAATTCCAATAGAAGGTCAACTTCCTGAGAGGTAAGGGGATCTACTGTTCAATTCAGATCTTGACCTTAAATTGTCTTCACTGGTTGTGAACATTTGTGGTTTCTGCCAATTCTAGCATCTTGGGATGAGGGTATCTTAATATTCCTTTGAAGAACCATTCTTCCCTAATTCTCAAGCCATGTAAGATTGGTGGTATTAATCCTAGCTCCTGGCTCCAGGAGTAGTCATGTGGAAATACCCCATCCTGCTGGTCACAGTGATTGTTTCAGAAATGGCCATGTGACTCAATATGAGCTAATCAAAGTCATTGAGCATCAGTCTTGGCACTTTTGCTGGGACCATCAGGAAAGATATGAGTTCTTCTTACATTGGGATGGCTCAGGTGGCAGAATGTTAGGTCTAGAAGTGCTAGGGGGACCAGATGGAGAGAAGAAAACTAATTGATAAAGGAGAGCCTAGAGAGAGAGTGAAAAAGTGAATGCTCATAACATCATTTGAGCCCTTGGATCCATCCAGACCTAAGGTCACATCTGTCCCATGGACTTTTCAGTTATATCAGCCAAAAACTGCCTCTTAATTTAAGTTAGTTTGAAGTGAGTTGCTGTCATTGTTTTCAACTAAAAGAATACAACCTGAAAATATACCTTGGCATCTCCTATCCGTGTCTGTGGGGTCTCTTCATCCAAGGAGAGGCCCACTTGCATCCCTTGTTTGCCAACAATAACATTCCACACTCTTTGGCACTGTCCATGGTACTACCCATATGGCACCTTCATGATTATCTACAAGCCACGGTGGTCTCTGAATGCCAACTTGGAATAGAAAAACTGGACTTTGCAGCAACTTGCTTTACCTAAACATACCAGGTCTACATGTGATTTCATTAACAGAGACCCATGACATTCTCCTCAGCTTTACCACATGCCCCAAAACAGGCAGCTGGGGCAACTAGGGGTGTGATAAAACCTTCATCTGTCAAGGTATCAAGAGCCAGCAGGTCTTGGGGCTGGAGGACACCCCAGTCATATTCACTGTCACACAGCAGTGTTTTGATTGTCCACTGTATTCTTCTGTTAAATGTAATAAATCTTCATTTCTGCTTCAAAAGGGGGCCAGAGCAACTGTTTTCATTTTCAGAAATCCATGAAGAGCAAAATCAACACACAGTCCAGAGATGGCAATCAATATATCAGATGCTAAGTTTGGAGGGATCTTTTGTTCTCCCCCAACCCAATATCTCCAGCCACGGTCCTCAGAGCGGGCAGGTCTAACATGATTCCTCACCCCTTTTACTTAAGAACTGTCTAATTAACTGAGCTCTAAATAAAGGAGGGAGGGATTTATAACACTTTAAAAGACTTTACCACCATGAAGACAATCTCAATGAAATTATAAAACCACACATCTTCTGTTATGTAATTTTCTTTACAGTTTTCATTTGATTATCAACTTCAAAAACTCTGTCTCAATTGAAGTTCTTGATTGCGAGCAACAAAAACAAACTATTTCAACCTAAAAAGGAATTTTTGAAAGGGTATTGGGGAGCTCACGGAATCTCTAAGGAGGCTGGAGAACCAAATTTGGAGGCTACACAGCCAGGAATCATGCCTAAATGCAACACAGAGCTGGTCCAGAGAAGATGTCACTGATACCACCACTGGGCACAGACATCACCCTTTGTTTCAGGAAGCCCTAATGCTGGACTCTGGACATTGTTGCTAAGAACTGCTTCCCCTCATGCCTCTGAAAACTAGATGTACCTGATCACCATGGCCACTCTCGATTCTATAGTCTCTGCTTTCTTGGTCACTAACTTCTGATTCAAAGTCTTGAGTGAGTGTGACAAGTGTCAGAGCCTGGGTTTTGTGCCTGCCCATGCTGCAGGGAGGTTGTGAAAGTATCTGGCATTTTCAATCTGTATAGTAGGAGATGGACACTGTTCCTACATGCAGTGAAAGGAGTTCAGATACTGAGTGGCTTAAAAGAGTGATAAATATCCTCCCAAAAAACATATAAATAGTGGAGAAAGAATGGGAGAATGTGTGGTTAGGAGAAAGGGCTTTGGGAGTTAGGTATGGTCTTAGCACCTAAAATGCTAATCTTTGGATTTTAGGACCTGAATGGCCAATGTTCTGGATCCATGGATTCCCAGATCCCAATCCAGTTCCCTACTAGATTGCAAACCTGGCCCTGAATCCCAACTGAGTTGACAAGAACTCTATTCTCTCTCCTGGTACCTCCCCTGGGACTGGATTTTCTTCCAATAAACTTGCAGTCTCGTGTTTAATCTTTTCAGTAATCCTTGAGTGGCTTGTTCTATTCTAGTGGAAGCCCAGCTTGAATAGGGGTTAGGTTCTAACATCAGCACATAAGGTGAAAATCATGTTGAGTGAACAATTACCCACGATCCCTGTTTCTTTGGTTAAGCACCAAGGGAAGTTATTGGCATGAATTTAGGGGTCCTGTCATACAGTAGATAATGTGCACCTTTCAACACCAGAACTACATTCTGCACAAGATGCTCCCACTATGACAGTCAAAGGGGCAAGTGAGGGAATTAGAGGCTTCACAGGTCCCATCTCACACTCACACTGTGACACATGTTCACTGAGGGCAAGCATGGGCAGAATGACCACACTATTTACAGTTTCAATTCTTCTTCTCTCTGTTTCTATTTCTTCACTGAGATCATCCATGTGCCAGGTAAAACCACTCCTCTTCCTGACCTTCACCCCTCCACTACCAGGAGTACAGGGAGAGTGGGGACTCTCTGTATTCAGGGTAAGATCGTCCCTCTCCCACTAGAGTCATTATCACTTTAAGGAGTAAAAAAAGCCCCAGGAATTTGCAGCTTTCTGGCAAGGTCCCCATCTTCCATCCCTCCATCCCACCAGCACCCATAGCCTCACCTCCCTATCTACCTTGAGACCACCAGGGCTAATCCCTTTATGCCGTTTAGCCCCATGTCTTTCAGTTGCAGCAAGAGGCCCAGGACTCTCAGGTCACCCTAACTCTCCAGATCCTAATCTTATGCTCTCTACAGAATGACAGGCAACCCGCCACCACCCAGTACCCACTAGCACTTTTCTCCACAGCACTTACCACTACTTGACAGACTATATCTTTGTTTTTTTGTGAGGAAGACCAGCCCTGAGCTAACATCCGATGCCAATCCTCCTCTTTTTGCTGAGGAAGATTGGCCCTGGGCTAACATCCGTGCCCATCTTCCTCTACTTTATATGGGACGCCACCACAGCATGGCCTGACAAGTGGTGCATCGGTGCACGCCCGGGATCCGGACCTTCAAACCCTGGGCCGCCCAAGCAGAGCGCACGCACTTAACCGCTGTGCCACCGGGCCGGCCCCAACAGACTATATCTTTATGATTTACGTATCTCTCCCCCACCACTAGAATAAGCTCTACAAAGGCAAGGGTTTTGTCTGTTTACTTCACTGCTCCGTCTCCACCACCTAGAAGAGTGCCTAGCACATAGTAGGCTTTTGATAAGTGTTTATCAAATGAATGAATGAAATGGACTTTACGGCTCTTCATGATCCCCATGTCCCTGCCAGCCTCTCTTGCATAACAACCCAGCCCAAGCTCGCACTGTCTACGCCGTTTGCATCCAAGTGGTGGAAGGAGAATTGTACACCCCAGACTCACTGACAAATAGCAGCCTCGGGCTCAATAGTCTGCCTTGCATGAAATATAAAATGGTATGAGTCACACAGCTATGATCATACACTTCCTCCTCCAAAAACAGCAAATGCCAAGTCCTGAACTTAATCCTGTCTTTCAGGGCAAGCTACTCAGAGATCCATTTCCAAGTTGTAGTTACACAGCAAAAAAAAAAAAAACTGTTTCATAATAACATGATCCATCACATTTTGCCAGCCAAGATTCTTTGCTTGCTCCCCAAATGTGGGGTCCACGGGCAAGAGAAAGAAGTACCAGGCCCCCACTGCTGATCTTCCTTGTGTTAGAGCAAATGGTCTCACATTTAAGGCTCCGAACCATCATTGGTGGCAGAGTCCATCGAGATCTTCTATCATCATACAGAGCTGCCCAAACTTTGCCAGGGCAGTGGGCGATGCTGCCTGGCAGAACACATGCCCAAGTTAGTACTGGAGGATTCCTCCCCCACCGTGGATTCTAATTTTAAAAGCAGTTAAAGAAAGAGTCAGGGAAGGGAGATGCTGCGGGAGCTGAGGAGATGGAAAGTACAGCAGTGTTCACTTACCGGTAAATGATGCCCTTGCTCTGTAAGAAGAAGAGACCGATGGCAATTTCTGCAGCGTAAAATCTGAAATTTAAAAAAAAAAAAGCGATGGAGAATTCAAGGACACCATAGGCTTGGCAACTCGCAGAATTCAATACAGTATTGAACTAGGCGTAGGGCATTAATGTCCCACCATGGATGGTCAGCCATACATCTCATAAAACGAAGTATGTGAGTGTGGATGGCCTAATAGGGTTTAGAGAGCTAGGAGGCTGCCTTAAGGACAAATTGGGGGTGGGCAGAGGTTCAGTAATTGCTTAGTGGGAGGAGGCCATGGGGTGATAGACTGGACGGAGAACGATAGTTTCAGAAAACAGCAAGTTAAAATATCTTAATAATAACAGCTACCATCTGTTGAAGGCTTACCATCTACCTGGTACCATTTTAGGTTATTATCTGATTAAATCCTAATAACAATCCTATAAGGTAGGTCTTACTATTACCTCCTTGTTCCTCAAAAGAGGAAACTGAGGTTTGGTGACATGAAATAACTTGGCCAAGGTACATAGCTAATGAATGGCACAGCCAGGATTCGAATCAGCATTTGTCTGAAGTGTAAGCTCTTAATGAAGGCCCAGAAGGAACGAGGTTTTGAGAGAACCAGAAAGCCCAGTTTATACCACAAGGGTTAGGGAGGGCTCTGGAGTACTATGTTAAGTGCCCACACGTCTTGTGTGATAATGGGATTAAGGCCTGTGGTGAATTAGATGTTAGAAATAAAAGAAGAGACCCAACCTTGTAATCCCATTAGAATTGTGCCAAGATATACGAAAGGCATGATTTGGAAGCATGAGAACGCAAACTTTATCGGAATATAGTGCTCACGATATTCTTGGCAGGTGGGAGGAGAAGAGGCAAGGCTGATCTGAACAGGAGCCAGCAAGCCTCTGGAATGACAGGATTGGCCCTAGATGAGCCCTGGGGGCTTTCTAGAGGGACAATAGGATCTTAGCAAACTCTCTGGGAGAGGTTATTCTTGCTAATCCTATGACTTGCCATGTCCCTGTTCACCAACAGCAGGAGAGAAACATGATGAGATTTGTATTCTAAAAAGAAGAGAGTGGCAGCCTTGTGGACTGAAGGGGACAGAATTGACTCAACAGGGGAAACACATTTCCAAAAACCTGGAATCAGACTCCTCATCCCACACAGCATAGCCTCTATGCAACTCGGTCTTTCATCTCCCTGGAATGAGGGCATCTAAGAGAGAGAGAGTGGTGTAGGACAGAGAACGTGAGCAAAGGAGATTTGGGTCAGAATTCTGGATCTGCCTCACACAGCTCTGTGATCTTAAGCAAGTTTCTAAAAACTCTCTGGGCCTGGCACATAGTAAGCTCTCAATAAATACTGGCAAATGAATAAACAAAACCTATAATGATATTCCTCAAGGAAGCTATAGGGCCTTTTCTTAAGAGTCAGGGGCAGGAATTAGAGATAAAGAAACAGGTGTGGTTTTCGAGCTTCAAGTTCTTAGCTGGTGTCAGGAAAGAAAGAAGCACCCCATATCAAGCAGAATGCCCTTTGCCCTTGGCCATACATTTCTCATGAAGAAGCCAAGGATGTTTAAAATCCCTATTCAGCTACAAACTCAAGGGAACTAACAACACACCCGTTTATCCCAAGGGAAAAGCACAGCACAAGGTCCCACTTACACAGCGTGAGGCTCCTTAAACCGGCCAACTTGTTGGATGTGGTACATGAGGTCACCCCCGTTCACATACTCCATCACAAAGTACAGGCGGTCCTGGAAGAAGACAGCAAAGAGCAAAATCAACATCCTGCAGTTTCTTGGGTTCCAAGTGGAGAGCAGGGAACAGCTGGGATTTATGATCAAAACCACCAGGACGCTTTGATAGGCCCCTATTTCCCAGGCCCATTGCTTCTTCAAGTGTAGTATGCGTGCCAGTGAGCATAGGTGGCACAGGAATTTGTTTCTTAATTAATAACTCTAAGTTTATATTCATTTGCATGGGAAAAGGTAATTAGCACATTAATCTTGTGACTTAATGGATATTATTGTTTAGGAGAATGCTAATTTTAATAAAAAGTGGGAACTATTAAGTAAATCATATTACAGGTAACAGGTAGCTGTGGTGGCCAACCTCCATGATGGCCCTCCAGTGATTTTCATCTCCCGGTATTCACGTCCTTGTGCAGTCCCTTCCCTCAAGGAATAGGACTGACCTGTGTAACCAACAGCATATTGTAAAGATAACACTGCATGACTTCCAAGACTATGTCATATAAGACATCACAGCTTCTACTTTGCTCTCTCTTGGATCACTTGCTCTAGGGAAAACCAGCTGCCAAGTCATGGGGACACTCAAACAGTACTACGGAAAGGTATGTTTGGCAAAGAACTGAGCCCTCCTGCCAACACCCAGCACTGACTCCTCAGCCACATGAGTGAGCCACCTTGGAAATGGATCCTCTAGCCCCAGTCAAGCCTTCAGATGATGGCAATCCCAGCTGGCAAGTGGACTGCAGCTTTCATTTGAGACCCCAAAGCCAGAACCACCCGGGTAAGCCACTCCTGAATGCCTGCCCCACAGAAACTGTGAGATAATAAATGCTTATTGTTGTTTTAAGCCCCTGAGTTTTGAGGTACTCAGCAACAGATAACTAACAGAGTGGCTATGGGGAAAAAAAATGAATTGTTAAAGTTTGAAAAATAGTAGCTAGGAGGGCCTATCTAGAAGTAAAAGAGTTTGAGCCAAACAAAGAAATCTATACCCCACTCAGGGAATTTTTTTCAACATGTCTTTCAAGGGAGATGTGAAGTCAGGGGCTTGTCCTGCTCAGCTGTGGATGCACCTACTGTGTGCATGACTAGCACACAGTAGGTGCCCAGAGAATGGTGCCAAAGAGACTTTATTTGAAACCTACCTCTGCCTCCTGATAGCTGGGTGTATTTGGAGAAGTTATTAAACATGTGGGACTCCTCATCTGTGAAATGGAGATAATAACTGAACCACAGTTTTGTTGCTGGGATTCAATGAGACAGAGGTGTGTTACGGTCCTTGGTCAGCACCTACAGGAGATTTGCCTTCTCTCCTTCCATGAAAGGGTGTCGCTAAATGAATGAATGACTTCACCTCTCCTTAGAGACTTCCACTTGGGTCAATGCCACATGATCAACTTAAAGAATAAAAGAAAGAGGATGGAATGGAAATTAGAGTGCCCTGCACAAGGTACCACTAGGTGTTACTCTGTGACATGTGTGTTTTGGTTACATTTATATGTTGGGAGGGCTGGGTCGCAACGTAAAAGGAGGTTTGCTGTCAAAAGTCACAGAGCTTTTGTGTGGGGCTATACAACCAGGAGCAGGGTAGTAGAGAAGCGAAGTGGAGGGTCAAGTTTCCACTTTTGAAATCAATGTAAGATTTGAAGTCTCATTCCACTACTTACTAGCTGTGCAACATTCAACAGTTAACTTAACCTCTCAAATCTTACCCGTAAGGTGGACATTATTCACCTGCCCTATAGAGAACCAAGATGACGTATGTAAAGTGTCTAACGTGATGTTGGCCGTATAACAAACGTTTAATCCATCCGTTAAAAACTCTTCCTTATAGTGCATAGAACTTTATCTTATATATAACAGCCCTATGTGCATTTATCAAACGTGCATTGTCTAATAATTAGAATCACAGCAATAATGAAATAAACCTGTCATCTTCTGAGCACTTATGATGTGACTGAGCCAAGCGCTTTATATATTTTGTCTCACTTATCTCTCTCAACAACCCAATGTGACCAGTATTACTATTCTCACCCTTTTAAAGTTGTGAAAGTTGAAGATCAGAAAGGGTAAGTAACTTGCCGAAGGCCACTCAGCTGTTAAGTTGCAGAGCCAGGATTTGAACCCGGGCAGTTCCTTCCCACAGTCTACACTTGCAGTCTCTTATTAGGCTGCCTCCCGCATAAGATTATGAGCTAGACATTGTATTGATGTGTGGGTGTGTCCTCCCCTCTGAGGGCGTACAGACCAGGGCAGGAGAGAAGGGACATAGAGACCCAGCCACACATCAAGACAGAAGCTGGCAGGTCACAGAGGAGGAGTACAGGTTAGTCAATTTTTTTTGAAATGTTGACTTTCTCAGACCGATACTACTTCACCCTCTCAACATCTCTAGTGAGAGGCAGAGAGGGAGGCAGAATTATCACTTCTGTTCTCAGCGTCCAAGCCACATGAGATTTGCAAAAAGGTCACATACAAGTTAGTGGCAGAGTGGAGACACTCAGCCAGAACTGCCGACATCCAGCCCCTGGTTCTTTGGGTTTTTTTTGATAGAAAACAAGCCTAAAAATAGCATCTGTCTTTGCTGCACGTTGAAAAGAACCAAAACACTTGCTTTTAAAAATTATTTTTAAAACTAGCAGATGGCATCGGCCACAGAGAGACAGTAGTGAGTGAGGGAGAGATTTTACTTGCTTGCTTTCTGCTTGGAAGAACCCAACTCGCCCCCCAAACTCATTAGTCAGAATCCCGACATTGGGGAGAGCTCCATTGTGGGTAATGCCACATTCTGTGGTCTGTTTGTACCACTAAGCATATGCGGGGACACCCTGAGACCCATCATCTTTGAAGTGTACTGAGTCTGCGTTTGGCACATCAGTGCTTCAGCTATTAAACATTATGGCATCTCACTGTCTTTTCATTTTCCAAACAAATAGTTAATGATGCCCGTTGTATGCGAGGCACCATTCTACTGCCAGAGATGCTGCTGTGAATAATCCACGATGCCCGATGTGAAGGATTCCCCAGATGAGTGAGGGAGACCAGATAAATTTCCAAACAGCAATGTTTCCTAAAAGGGGGTGGGAGATAATTTTAGGTGGGCTATGGATGCATATGTTTTTACCTTTATAAGTTTGTGTCTGTTTTATTGCATATTGTGAAAAATATAACTAGCACTTGAAGCTCCTTATTTTATGGTTATTATTGCTGGAGAGGGAGACTAGAATGCATGGAGTTCAAAAGCAGAAGGGGGCAAGGTAAGGTGGGACCAGATTATGATAAACTGCCTAAGGCCCGCAGCCCAAACCTCAAGTATGTCATATTCTGGCTTTGAGATTGTTACCATGTTGGTCTGCCTCATCCACTAACATTTACTTATTTTTAAATATCTTTATTAACTTGCTTTTTTTTAAACTTAAACACAGTTATTTTAAAATTTTAAGACTTCATATATAAATGGAAATTCATTGTCTGTAAAAGATAAACGCATACCTGGAGTCTATCAACTCTATGCTGTATCCTGTCTGGCTTTGGTACCCCAATCCCTTAAATGACTTATTTTTAAAACAAATGTAATTTGTCCATGTCCCACCAGTTCATCGCCTGCTCCAAAGTAAAGAACATCGAAATTTGGAAAACACTGCCAGAGGCAATCTAGAGCCAATCTTGAGCTGAGAAGTGAATTTTAGAACTTTTATTGAGCGTTTGTTTTTGCAAGTCATGTATTAGGTGTCAAAGGGTCAAAAATGATGAATAAGATACGGACCTGGCCTTCAGAGAATTCAGAATCATCGTCAAAACAAATACACAACTAACTCAAGCCATAATCTAAAACAGAATGTGATAAAAGAAATTGCACGAGAGGCGTCAAGGGTGAGCTCTGAGGACTTGAGCCTTCACCAACTGCCTCCTGTTGGCACATAATTATTCCCCTCCATGTGCCCTGAAATTTGACTTTGTTACCCACTCTCCCTATAAAGTTATTTCCAGGCCTCCAAAGATCTTCTTAGAGTCACATGCACTGGTTTTTGACTGCTACTTATCTGCTGGACTCCACGCCGTGAAAATCAAAAACTATGTATTGCGTATCAACTCAAGGCCCAGCTTGGCTCTCTGCTACTTGCTCAGTTTTCCAAAGAGGACATGTCATGGCTCAAAACTTCAGTTCTCATCTCTCTGGGCTGATGAATCTTGACTTATATTTCTATCCTCTCCCTTTCTCCTGAGCTCCAGTTGGCTCCAGCTGGTTGCAGGACGTTTCTATGTGGGTGTTCCACTGTGAACTCCAATTAAAAGCTCAGAGAGGCGAGCTCACCATCCTTCTCTTCAAACTAGCCAGTCTGCTCAAGTTTCAAAGTGTTTCTTCCAAATTGTCATTGTTATTGCTGTTATTCTTCATGGCACACTGCCCTTATCCCCTAAGCATGAAGCAACTTCAGTTAATTTTAAATTTCCTTTCTCCTTTATCTCTCATATTTAATCATTAAATAAATAAATTAAATTAAAAGTCTGTCTGCCACCGCAACATGTAAAATGGTTGGATAGAATTTCTCAAATTTGGAGTGTGAGTATGAGGGTAGTCTGATTTAAAACAACGACTGGATGGGATGTGAGGAATTCACCTGGGGGGTCCAGGATAGGGCAGAGAATTCAAAGAGGTAACCATTCTTCTTCCAAGACAGGTGGAAGTGAGATGTGACATGATGCCCATGTGACTGCTAGAGGGACACCTGCCACTTTCAATATGATACCGTGGACAGAGCAAAACAACAACGTGGGCAACTCCAAGAGCACGTCTCAGGCTCTAAGGCAAACTGCAGTAAGCACTTACCTAATTAATGATCTTGAATGATTTCCCAAGCTGATCAGTGAATTAATCCTGTCTGTAAGCTGTTCCCCTTATTGCTCAGATCCATCTGTTTCTCTCGAGAAGCCGTGCAACGCTGTAGTTAAGAGCCTTCACTTTGGCAAGAGCTAGCCGTGGGTTCAAGTTCCACTTATATTGCTTACTCACTCTGAGACCTTGCATCAGATACTTAAACTTCCTCTGCCTTCCTAAAGGGGGTGCTAATAGCTTGTCCTTCATGGGGGTGTTGCAAATATATTATCAGACGATGCCCGTCAAATCCATGCAAACTCACAGAGCCTCGCTCAAGCGAGCGTGTGGTCGAGGACGCGCATCAACCACAGCCTCTCTTTCCTCTGTAGTCTATAGCCTTAGAACCACATCAGAATCAAGTAACTGATGCTCCTCTAACTTTCTTTCAGTTTTCTAAGCCTTGCCCTTCCACACAGACAGCACAGTCCTCGAGGGCTAGGCCCATCTCTCTTCCTCCTTGGAATTCTACGGACCTTTGATTATTGAATATGCAAAGGTCACCATCAAGAAGGCAGAGAGACCCAGGCTGTGTCTATTCCTACCCACTCCAGCTTTATATGCGTGAGTTGCATTCCTGGGTCCTTTCCTGCACTCAAGATCCTCAGAGGGCTTTAGTTGCTCTAAGCCCTGACACCTGTAAAGCTCTCCCCAGCTTCCTCTCCTTGGAGGCACTGAATGCCGTGTTTGCCAAGGCTATGTCCTGCTCCAACCCAGTTAGCTTCTTCGGACTTAAGATGATGTCTCACACCTGACACAAGCACCAATTATTCCTGCCCTGTAGAAACAACCCCTTCTTAAAGGTTCCTACTAAATTAGCAGTAGCCAATCACCAGCTGATTGGGCCAGGAATAAAACACCTCACCTACACTGAACCAATCAGATTCTCTTTCCTATGAGTATTAATTGGAACTCAGGGAATTTGGTGGCAAGGCAAACTGCAAGGGGCTAGAGAAGCCATGTTACCATGAGCAGGGGAAAACAAAGAAAGCAAGGAGAAAGAAATAGAGATCTCTTGTAGAAAGATTTGGAGTTACAGATTCTAGCTCCCCATGAGGCTAAGGCACATCATTGCCTTTGGGTTTTTTCCTTCCAATAAAATCCTTTTTTTTTTTTTTTTTAATTAACATCAGCTGGTTTGGAGGAGGGAGCGCTCTATTTCTCGCAACCCAACCACTGCTGACTGAGACTACCACCAGAGCTTCCGACAGAAATGCCCTTATATCGAAACCATATCCTTGGACATAGCTGCCAACCCAGAGCTGACCCGGAGTTACCAGGACCCTTGGACACTCTCGGGGCTCAACAGACATGCCGTCTGGGGCCAACTCTGCAAATGGAACCCTTCTCATCCCCTTCCCTCTCCCCTCCTGCATTCTGCCTTGACACCCTTCCCAGTATGCCTTGCAACTGAGTTCTTGCTGGGCCACGACAGCAAATTTGGGGAGGAAGCAACTTCTGTCCTTCAATGACTCATACAATCTAATTCTATTTAAAAAAGAAAAAAGAAGTGCATATGTTCAATTGAAAAGAAAACATTTAAAATAGATGTTTTGCTAAGGAGACTTAACTGCCTGTGCCCACTGGCAATTGGGAAATTGCATGAATGTGCCGGGCTGACAATTGTCCCCGGGAGAAACTGCAAAAGGACGGAAGAAACGTTATCCTTTTGTGCTCATGCAGCAAGGTGCCCCTCCAACCCAGCTCTGATAATGCCAGTAGCCTCCATTTATCATTTATTCTGCACTTTGTACAGCATCTCTTTTAATCTTCACTCATTATGCTCACTTTAAAGATGATAAAACCAATATTCAGAGCTGTTAAGTGACTTCCTAGAGGTCACACAGCCAATAATCACAGACCCACATTTATTTGACTGAGGAGCTCATGCTTATCTCTTTGTGCTTCTAGAACAATTCACCTAACTCCATTCTCCCAAGACCAGTTCATCTAACGAGCAATTCTCTAAAAATTCAACCCCCTTCTGATGCCTCTTGCATCTACATGCGCATTAACTTTTGCTGTCCTGTGGCAATTAAACTGTTTTATTATAGACACTTCTGAAATAATATAAATTCAAAACAAAAGACCATTACCACAGACCCCTCCCTAAATCAAAACCAATGTTTTGATTTGTCAGTGTCTCTTTCTGATTCTTTTCCACATGCATATTTAGTTTTAACACACTTAGAATAATCTCTTAAATAGAATTTAATATCTTACATTTTCTGTTAACATTGTGCCATGTATATTTTTCAAAGATTTTTTTAATCCAACTGTCTAAGAATACTTCTGATGTAACTGTGCTTTGTGAATAAGTTTTTAGAAGTTAAATTTGCATCATTTTAAGAATGACAAAAGTTATTTTGTATATGGGTGGGTGTCTTTTTCCTTTTATCTATTTTGACCACCTTAGGGTTTTTTATTCTATTAAAGATCTCATATTGTCAAAATTCTAAGTCTCTAGCAAGAAAAACATATCAAATTTGCAGCATGTTATATTAGGTTTGTCATTTTTTAAAGGTAGCTGATTCATAAAGGAATTCTGGGTCACAAAATACAAAATGACAATCTACTCAGGCTACACTGGCCTCCTAACTGCTCCTCAAACACACCGAGCATGTTCCTGCCTCGGGCATTTACACTCACTCTTCCTGCTGTCTAGAACACTTTGCCCCCAGATATCCACATGCCTCGCTCCTTCACTTGTTCTGGTCTCTGCTCAAATGTCATCCTTATCAGAAAGACCTTCCCTGATCATCCTATCAAAAACAGCATTTCTCTGTCCCCAATCCACCCACATCTCTCCCCTTTATTTTTTATTATTCTTGTTTGTTACCTGTCTCCCCCATTAGAATGTAAATTCCAAAGGGACTTTATCTCTTGTTCACTGATGCACCCCTCACAGTGATGCAGCTCAGTCCTGACACATTTATTTCAACAAATAAATATTTGTTGACAGAATTAATGCGCACGAGTACCCTCTGTAGACTGGCAATAATGATCCGACTTTTAGGGATACTGCCCATTGCAACCTAGGCTGCCTCCTCCTCTGGAGCACCTATCTGGGGGTCGGGGATATGCAATTCTAGAAGGTGAACGTGAGCCAGATAACCACCTTCATGGGCCTTCCCCAAAAAGGGGTGTCACTGTCCTGCTCACCTGAGCCACACTAACAATGGTTTGCCTCATATATATGCAGTGGTCCCTAAATTTTAAAATCATTCCCACTAGAAAATCTTTCTAATTGTTGCAATATCCTTGTGGGATAAGTAGGTGACTTTTTCTTAGTAGAAAGAACACCTGAAGGGGCAATAGGAAACCTGCCACTTACCAACTGTGTAACCAGAGCCCTTTCATCTTTCTGAGGGTCGATTTCCTTTGTGCGGAAATGTGGGCAGTAATACTTGCTCACAGTGTTCTTGTGAAAATTAGACGTAATCATGAAAGTGAAAATAATTTATAAACTAGAAAAAGAATCCGGAGTGAAAGCAGAGGCAGGATAGCAAGGCTTCGGAGTTTGGGGTTCTGGAGTCTTACAGAATAAATCCCAGCGCCACCACTTACCAACTGTGTGGTACTGCACAATTTACTTAACTTCTCTGAATACCAGCGTCCTTATCTATAAACTGGGGATAGTACAGTGCCCACCCAGTAGAGGTGTCGGGAGAGCACCTGCAGAGTGCATAGCAGATGCCTGACACACGCTGAAGTGCTCAATAATGTTGGCGGCTGCTTTCTGTTGTTGTTGTTTTGTTTTGTTTCTTGGTGAGGAAGCTTAGCCCTGAGCTATCATCTGTGGCCAATCCTCCTCTTTTTGCTGAGGAAGATTGGCCCTGGGCTAACATCTGTGCCCATCTTCTTCTACTTTATACGTGGGATGCCACCACAGCATGGCTTGATAAGCAGTGTGTAGGTCCACACCCGGGATCTGAACGCACGAACCTCAGGCCAGTAAAGCGGAGCACACGAACTTAACCACTACGCCACCGGGCTGGCCACTGCTTTTTGTTGTTTTTGTCATCGCTGTCAAGACCATTTTGGTGGCAACTCAACCTAATGTACTAGCAAGAGCTTGGGCTCTGAGTTCAGTAGGCCCATGACCCCATGCTGTGTCTACAGAGAGCTACTCTGCATCTGAGATCCTCAACCTTTTCACCAGCAAAGTGGGATGATAGATAGTCCCTTCCATCGCAAGATTTTTTGTGAGGCTAGAGTGAAATAAAGGCTTTGAAGGCCCATACAATGGTAGATGCTCGGATGAAAAGTCAGTTCCACTCCAGAGACGAGAAAGCTCATCACCATGTGCTTTTACTGAGCAGGTGAGAGCTGAGCAAGGCTTGGTTAGGGCTCCGCCCCTGCTGGAGCCTGGAGACAGGCTGGCTGTTGGCCTTCTGCCCCAGGGGTGTCAGGTACAGTGGAAATCGGGAGATCCACACTCAGCACACTCAAATACCTCACAGTGTAGCAGTTTAGTGTAAAACCCCTTAGAGCCAGGCTGCTTGGGTTAAAATCCTGGCCCTGAAATGTACTAGCTGTGTGGTCTCAGTCCCCTCATCTGTAAAATGGGTGATGACAGGACCCATCCAAAGGTTGTCATGCAGCTTAAGAGTGTTAGTCCTGTGCCTGAGGTAAGTACACATTATTATGTCTTTGAAATAAATTTATGTAAAATTGAAATATATGTGGTTAGCCAAAAAAAAGTAAGTTAAAAAAAGTAATTGACATGGGGTCTTTCACTCAATGAGCATCTGCCGCTGGGAGAATGTGAGAAGGGAGGGGTATCTGCTTTTCCCTCAGCTGGCCGTGCTCAGCCCCCAAGGGCCTCTCGCTCACAGTGAGTACATCTCCTCAAGTCAAGCACAACTCTAAGGTTTAAAGTTACCTGCTTCCCCCAAACCACACAGCCCCTCGAGACAGGACAACTATTTCACCTGCTCCTCACCAATGAGAAAGCAATCTGCTCCGCCCCTGGCCTTGCTGGATGGGGAGAGTGCGTCGGTCTCCAATGCAGGGACTTCATCCCCTTGCAAGACCCGAATACATGGAACCCTCATCTTCTAGACTCTCTCGGCTCTTAATCTCTTCTCTGGCTTGTGACAACTCCTTGAGGGGACCCAGGGTGCTACCCAATTTCCATGCCAACCCAGCCCTGCTCTCTAATTCCCGAAAGCATACTGAAATACAGGTTAGTGAGGCGGCTCAATGTTAAATGAATCATCTCAAATTTACTCTATCATTTTTAAAACAGTAAATTACAAACGAAGATATTGTACTTTAATGAATATTAGCCACAAATGACTAATTTCCTCCAATCTCAACACATCCAACTGAAATTGAAAACTGCTGCTGTGAGGGAGCCCAGCCTCCTCCTTGAGAACAAGATCTCCTTTAGTCTATTTACCAGACTGAGACCGTCCCTCACCTGGTGATGACAGGGGAGTCAATTTGGGGACCGCCAATGGAAAAAAGAGACGATGTGGGCACAAGGGAGTCTAGAGGTTTAAGAGTCTAATCTAGTCCTGTCTCTGCCACCACTGGAATACCTCTAGGCCTTAACTTCCCAAGGTAAACTAGAGATCTGGACTAGTAAGATGTACACCCTTCCCAATCTTTGCCAAGTCCCCATCTGATGTGAATTATTGCGCACTTAATATTTTTCTTTACATGACTCTCTTCTTTTACTCAAAAATTTTATTTTAAAAGTGAACTTTAGTCGCCTTGGGAGCATAATAACTAACCAATTCATGAAAGCTGTTTGATAACAGGAAAGAAGCATGCATTTATCCCGCCTTCCCTATATGACCTGTACCACCAGGGAACCAGGTCATAGATAAGGCAGCCTCTCTTTATAAAAGCATTCCAACTAATAAATGAAAAAGAAATGATAGGATTAGGATATCACAATCCTACAATCCTTAATGAATTAATGGACCCACACACTGAGATCAGTGCTTGCCAACATCACAAAAAAAGAGACAATGAGACATTACATGCCTTCGGATGAAAGAATACACCACCTCCTGTGGCCTTGCCAAAGGGATGGAACCTGAGTCTGACCAAGCCTCTGGGTCAGCTACCAATTTGCAGGAAACACAGAGGAAAGAGGAAATGCGTGGAGGTATCCCACCACTGTGTGATCAGCAAGATCCAGACTGAAAACGCACGGGTCAAACAGCCCAGGGTCTCCAGCAGATAAAAGTGATGGATGGAAGAGATGGAGGAGGAAATCACTATATTAAAAGACGCATCAAATTTCTAAAAATGGGAAAGATTTTTGGGAAACTATCGTATCAAGGGATGATAAAACTATAAAGACAGGCAAGGAAGTCAAGCTACCATTTGGGGGGAGATTGGGATTAGAAGGCAGAAAAGCTTCCAGAGAGGTGGCCAAAGTTCTCTTTTTCGACCTGGCTGGTGGTACAAAGAACTTCCCCTTATGATAACTCATTACTAAAACATCTATTTCACATGGTTTTCTATATTAGTTTTATAATATCTCAAAATTAAAAAACTTTATATTACCGTCATAAATTGAAGAAATCTGTAAAAAAAATATATAAAATGAAAGCCAAACAATGACCTAGAAACTGCTGTTTCCCAAAGCTTAAAACCTGAAGCCTGGTACCTTCTCTTTGTTTAAAAAAACAAGCGTTGGGGGCCTGCCTGGTGGCTTAGCGGTTAAGTGTGCGCGCTCTGCTGCTGGCAGCCCGGGTTCGGATCCCGGGCGCGCACCGACGCACCACTTCTCTGGCCATGCTGAGGTCGCATCCCACATACAGCAACTAGAAGGACGTGCAACTATGACATACAACTATCTGCTGGGGCTTTGGGGGAAGAAAAATAAATAAATAAAATTATTAAAAAAAAAAACAAAAACCAAGCGTTGGAAAGATGTTATGGGAATCCCAGCACCAAATGGAAACATTCTCCTTGAGATACTCAAGAGAACCTGAAGTGAACTGACAAGGGGGATGTAATTTAAAATCCACGCACCACCCAGAACCACCCTCCATACTACCCGGGACCATTTTGCACAGTGGTGCATGCTCTGTACTTTGGCAAACACGATTCCAGCTCTTAGTCTTGCCTGCGGTGGAGCAAAGGATGTTCTTGCAGCCCCGTGTTGCCCAGCAGACCCCAAAGAGGCTGGTGGGCCAAAGCCCCCTCAGGGAATCCTGTACATATTTGCCTGAAATGTTCCCTCCCTTGACGGCCTGTGGTAGGGAGACTGTCTAGGATTTGGGGAATCTGGCCCCTGCAAAAATCGTCTCATCACTCAAACCCAGATGCCGTTGTGGCAATCAGGCAAAAATCCGTGGACTCATCCGCCTCTCCGAGTTCTGCCATCATATCCCCTACTGCGTTGTTTTGTAACTAACCCCACATCTGTTTCTTCTGCTCTAAGGCCATGAACTTCTCAAAAACAGGACCTAGCTGACTCAGCTCTATACCTCAGCACTTAGTCAAGGCCAAGGCTAAATGTTTGGGAAGCGAATAACCAACATCTATTGAGTGCTTACCAGGTACCCAGCACTGTGTTAAGTGCCCTCAGGTGTAATCTCATTGCCTCCTCACAACAACCTTGGATGTAGCTTCTACTATCTCATCCACCCTACAGATGAGGAAACTGAGGCCCAGAGAGGTTTTATCATTTTTCCATGGCCACTCAGCCAGTAAGTGACAGAGCCAGGATCTGAACCCACATCTTTCTGACCCCAAAAATGTATCAAGAGACTACTTTGAACAGGAAAGGAATGAGTTCTGGCTCTCCCTCTTTCACACAGGGCAGTTCTTCGCCTGGCATGTGGTCTGCACTGAGAAAACCACCCGAAATCCAATTATGGGTCTTTCTAGGCCGGGAATGTTTAACCTAACTTAGCAGAGCACAGAACAGAGGAAGTCCCGATCTTTAAATCATGTGCAACATACAACAGCATCCCATCTCACAAAGAGGTTGTGCTCTAAAATTAGCATGTAGGGTAAGAGCTGGAGAGAGTCAAAATAATCTTGAAAAATCCCTTCAAGCATCTTTGAGTCACTGGGCCACTGGCCCTTAGAAGGCAAGACTTAACTTTGTCTCTCTTCGCATTTGGGCTCTGGCCTCCCCCGTCCTTAGGGGTGAGGGCCAAGGTCTAACTAGAACAGGGAAAAGGTAAGAGGTTACTTAAAGGGATGTCTCTTGCTCTTGCAAATAGGGTTGAAATCACAGTCAATAGTGACAGGGGACAAATGCCCCCTTCTCTTCTCAGGAGCCACAGCTCTGAGCTCACAGACCCTGCCTAGGACACTCTGAGGGCTGCGTTCTCAGGCAACCCCTCCTCCAAGAAGGTCCAAGAAGGTCCACACAACTTGCAGAATGTACTCGTGCAAGTATCTGAAGGGTCTGGAGGGCTGACTGTAACCGTCTAAAGTCACAGCGTAGGGACCTTTCACCCATTCCCATCTGGAAGTTCTGCTATTACATCTCACACTGTGAGACCAGAAATCCTGAGTTCCTGTCCCCAAGTCACCTTTTGCTGTCAGGGAAAAGCCCTGCTCTGTTGGTTATAAAACCAATTGCCTGAGTTCCTTTATCTTTGTTGAAACAGCATCTGCCTCAGGGGAGAGCACGTCTCAACAGCAACCTCAGAAATTCTCAGCAGCCTTCCCTGGGCCCCAGATCTTCCTGTCCTAGAATGGGTGAGGCCCAGGGGTTCCTTGGGGGTGGGTGCTGCTGGGACAGCTTTGGCCAAATCCTGGTGAACCCTGGAGGCGGAGTGGCCAGGGCCCCCGGGCCAGTCACCATGGTCTGGAAGCAGGAGTGCAGCTGGGTCAGGAAGGGCGGCTTCCCGGGCAGGGCCAACACGCGCTTCTCCACCATCGTGCATTCCACGTCGTCATCTTGGATCACGACATCCTTCTTGAGGATCTTCACGGCGTAGAGCTCATCTGTGCCTTTTCGCTCTGAAAGCATGACCTGGAAAGTGAGCAAGCGTGTCAGGGTAGTTGGAAGGGGCCCGGGGGAAAGCCACGGGTGGCTGAGGCTCATTCAAATCCACCCCAAGCTTTGTCCAGATCCCTCTGTTGACAGTGCAACAACAGATAAAGTTTTCCACAGACTTCACACTTGGAATGGCTGAACCCAGTCAACAGAGGATGGTTCCAAGAGCAATGATCCAGTATTGACCCCTTTGGGATATGTACCAATGCCCAGCCAACATGGTTAGAACATAAACCCCAGAGGGCAAGCATCTTTGCCTGTTTTGTTCACAGGTATAACCCAAGAGCCATAATGGTGCCCGGCACATAGTAGATGTTTAATAAAGATGTGCTGAATGAGGGAATGAGTGAATTCCTGATAAAACTGAATTTGGGGCTCTTGTTCCCTATTCATTCAATGATTTAATATTCATTAAGAGCCTGCTAGGCACTGGGGACACAGCAAAAAACAAGCAGGCACATTCTCTGACCCTGCACTCCAGAGAGGAAGGCAGACTTCGGACATTAATTACAGGGATGATTAATGTAATATTTTAACATCCTCTCCTGTTGTGCCGGGGCTTCTTTCCACGCAGCTGTGGTCACCATCAGGACATGTTAATCGCTGTGGCTCATGATACATCATTATTTTCACTGGTTCTGACTATGCCAGAGGCAACAGTGACCAGCAGGTACCATTCTCAAGAAGCCGCTTAGGAAGCACAGGGTAGGACCACATTGTATAAGACCCAGCCTGGTCTGGGGGCTTCTGGGAAGGCTTCCTGGAGGAAGTAGCAATCAGATTGAAGTATTTATTGCATGCACTATATCAGATATTTTGCACACAATAATATCAATCACCACAATATTTTTAAGCACATAGCAATGTGCCAGACAATGAGTGGTTTTCATTTATTATTTCTCATTTATTTTGCTTAAGACCTAGGAGGTAGGTACCATTCAGAACCCTATTTTATAGAGAACAGAGGCTCAGGGATGGTAAGTAACCTGTCACACCACAAATTCAGTTAGGGACAGAGGCAAGATTTGTACTCAGGTTTACCTGACCCCAAAGTCTCTGCCTTTAAATGCTTCACTTGCTCCAGAAGAACCCTCCAGGAGTTTAGGTGGTGGAGGAAATAAAATGCTCACACCCGACCCAGCTGGAGGACCAGAGAACGCATCAGAGACCTGGGGCCAGAGGAAGTGATGCACAGAGGGAGCTCCAGGCAGGAGGGCAGCTCAGCACACTCCGCTCAGCTCTTATCCTAAAGGTAAGAGGTCTGACTGGACTCACGCACGGAAGCTTCCAGGCCGAGCTCACCGGCTCACACAGAGGCTCCGTCTCCTGCCCTCACCATCTTCTCTCTCATCACAGCCAGGGGTGGCCCTGGGTGATGCTGACCCAGGAATTTAGAGCACTTAGGAAGAAAGCTGCCTGGCACACACTTTCACAGCAACAGGACGTTCTCAACCTCTTTCTCCTCCAGCCCCACCACAGAAATGTGAGCTGCCAAGCTGAGCAGGTCTTACCTGCCGGCATTGACTCAATCCTCACAGCAGACCCACCAGGACATGTGGCAGGGCAGGGCTCAAAGTGCTGGCATGTGTGTCTCAGTTTATTTCCCATCTCCCCCCATCTCTCACAGGTACCCAAGAGCTGTTTTCCCTTCCCCAGCCCTCAGCAAGGCAGAAACAATGGTTCCAGGAAGCCACTGTCCTGAGATGTACAGAGTCCGGCGGAGAGAGGGGAGTTCTGCTCCCAGATTCCAGAGAAGGCTGGGGCAAGTGCAGGGGGGGCCAGGGAGGTGACTTGGCCAGAAGAAGAATGGGTAGAGGGACTGGAGGTGGGAGGAGGAAGAGCCTTCAGCTGAGAGGATCCCAGAGTACAGCAGGAGGGGCTCAGCACGGAGCTTTGTTCGCGTGTGGACAGCCCCCCTGACCCACCAGACTGGTCCAGGCACCACCTCACAATCCTGAATACTTATAAACATCCCCACCTCCACCCCCACTGCCCAAGAACGCAGGGGCGGGGCCCTGGGCACCCTGAGTGCCGATGCAGCCATGAGAGCACATCTCAGCCCCCTGCTGGAGGAGAAGCAGGACAGCTGGCTGGGAATTCCCCACGCACCAGGGGCAGGGGTGGACATCCTGCATCTGCTTCAATTATCCCCATTCTACAGAGAAGCAAACTGAGGCTCAGAGAGATTAAGCTGCTTGAGCTAACAATTGCTCTAACAATGCAGATCTCACCATGCTACTCCAATGCTGCAAGTCTTCAGTGGTCCCTGCAAGACACACAATCCCATAACCACGTCTTCTTTCTTTTCCTTTCAATATTCTGCTCCCACTGCCTGCAATGTCCTTCCACACAGCTCAGATGATAACCCTCAATGATCCACCTGGACCAAATGGGTCACTCCGTCCTCTGGGCACCAGGACGGCATTGTGTCTATGTCACTTTTTAACGCAGGCTTTTCCAAACTTCAATCAATCCTTCAAGTGCCTTTTTCACATCTTTTCTTACCATCTAAACTGGTATTTGCTTAGTATTTTTAAAATCTAGTCACTTTTTTACTTAACTAAATTTATCTGAAATGGAAACTTTATATTACCACTATTAACGGCAAACCAGTATCACCAGCCATAAATGGAAGATAAGCACAGAAATGAATAAGAGCAAAGCAGTGCGAGGAAATTCTAGCTCAATACTGCTGGCTACTGAAGGTTCTGAGTCAGGCCCCGCCTCTTCTCCTTGCTTTAACAAAAATGATATTAGCAAATGTTAGAGAACTATTAGGGGCATATTGTCATCAAATGAGACCTTCTTTTTTAAGTAATTAGAAAGACTAAAAGAAAACATAAAGAGAGAATAATGGGATATCATGATGTGATATAATTTTACATAATATCACACCCATGTACTACCTAAAAAAATCTCAAGTACTAAATTAAAATCATCTTACAAATCATCAGTGCCATGGCTTCACATCTTAGGAAATACTGTTGCATTTGTAGAGATAGGTTTTTCAGTCAATCAACAGGGCTGTGTAAAGATTCTCATAGCCTTGCCCTGTCCTAACCACATGGGTAGAGGGAAGAAGAAGCCAGTACGAGACAGCACCTTTAACATCATGCGAGTGGTACACAAATGAGCCAAGTTTGGGCAATTCCCTTATATTGGTTGAAGGGAAACAGAACTGACACACACAAAACATTAGTAACAATTTAGATATAGAATTGAATCAAACTCTAGAGCAGGAGTCAGCAAACATTTTCTGTAAAGGCCAACAGTAAACATTATAGGCTTTTCTGGACAATCTCTGTTATCAGCTACTTAACTGCACCATTGTAGCACTAAAGCAGCCACAGACAGTACACAAATGAATGGCTGCGTTCCAATAAAACTTTATTTACAAAAATATATGGGGCCCAGCCAGTGGCGTAGTGGTTAACCCCACTTCGGAGGCCCAGGGTTGGTGGGTTTTGATGCCGGGTGTGGACCTACGCACCACTCATCAGGCCATGCTGTGGCAGCTTCCCATATACAAAATACAGGAAGATTGGCACGGATGTTAGCTCAGGGATAATCTTCCTCAAGCATAAAGAGGAAGATTGGCAACAGATGTTTGCTCAGGGCCAATCTTCCTCATCAAAAAACAAATGTGAGGGGCCAGGCATCAGCAGTTTGCTGACTCCTGTTCTAGAACATGTGTTTCAACAAAGATCAGGAAAAATAAGAGCGACCACATTATCAAAAGTGGCTGCAGTTTAATTTGGAAATGAACCCTAGCATGTCTTTCATTTCTTCCAACTCATTATTAGAAGAACCCTCTGATTGGTCAGTGGACCCATCTGGCCATAGATGATTGGATCAGAGGTAGATAACTGATCTAAGCTGAGCTAGTCAGATTCTCTCTCCTAAGAATTTGGAATTGGGATATTCCAAGTAGTTAGTCCTGGGCCCTTCAATAGAGAAACACACAGATCCGCCTAGAGTGGTCGTTTTCTACCACCCGCAGGCAAAGAGGAATGAAACAGATATGTGGGGGAAAAAGAAGGTCAGAGAATGAGCAGAGGCCTTGCTTTCCAGTTTCTGGTTCCAATCTCTCATGAGGCTTCGCTGTTTCCTGTTAGAAACCTCTGTATCTGTCCAATCAAGTTATCATTTTTATTTATATTAGTTTGAGTGAATTTCTGTTTCTTAGAGATCCTGTAAGACAAAATTATTGCTTGGGTAGCTCAAATTCTCTCTCTTTTTTTTTTTTTTTAATTTTTATTTATTTATTTTTTTCCCCCAAAGCCCCAGTAGATAGTTGTATGTCATAGTTGCACAGCCTTCTAGTTGCTGTATGTGGGACGCGGCCTCAGCATGGCCAGAGAAGTGGTGCGTCGGTGCGCGCCCGGGATTGAACCCGGGCCACCAGTAGGGGGGTGCGCACACTTAACCGCTAAGCCACGGGGCCGGCCCTCAAATTCTTAATAAAAATTTCAGGAAGCCAAATAGCATCAGGTCAGGGCGTGACCTAAAACAAGGCAGATTCCATTCTGTATAAGGACGGTACCTCTTGCCTGTATCAGAAGCCCTTGGGGGTATTTGTTTACAATACAGATTCCAAGCACCTTCTCTCATCCAGAAGCTCTGGGCTCTGGCCTGGGAGTCCGCATTTTAACAAGTGCCTCCCTTCCTCTTCACTCTAATCACTAAATTTGTTCTGCGGTACTATCAAAATTGATTCATTTAATATGGTGGTTAGGAAGAGTCCACAGGTAAAATAGAATCCTTCTATCTTGATTTTCCTGACACTTTCCCAGCAGTCGTTAACAGGGGTGAGAAGGGAACTTTCTTTTGCTCCTTAATATTCTAATTAAGCTTTCCTTTTCAATAGGAATCTCTCTGCCCCCTCTTGGAGAACTTTTTGAGAGCTTTCCCATGTCATGAAGGAAGTGATATTCTGTGGTGGTTTCAAAACATATCTGCAACAGAATCAAGAACCCAGAAATATACCCATGCATTTATGGATGGCTACTTTTTGACAAGGGAGCCAAGAACATACAATGGAGAAAGGAAAGTCTCTTTAATAAATGGGGCTGGGGAAACTGGACAGCCACATGCAAAAGAATGAAAGCAGACCATTATCTCACACCATACACAAAAATTAACTCGAAATGGATTAAAGACTTGAATGTAAGACGTGAAACCATAAACTTCTAGAAGAAAACATAGACAATATGCTCTCTGACATCAGTCTTGGCAGCATCTTTTCGAATACCATGTCTCACCAGGCAAGGGAAACAAAAGAAAAAAATAAACAAATGGGACTACAGCAGACTAAAAAATTCTGCAAGGCAAAGGAAATCGTGAACAAAATGAAAAGACGACCCACCAACTGGGAGAAGATATTTGCAAATCATATATCTGATAAGGGGTTAATGTCCAAAATATATAAAGAACTAATACATCTCAACAACAAAGAAACAAATAACCCAATTAAAAAATGGGCAAAAGATCTGAACAGACATTTTTCCAAAGAAGATATACAGATGGCCCACAGGCACATGAAAAGATGTTCAACATCACTAATTACTAGGGAAATACAAATCAAAACTGCAATGAGATATCACCTCATGCCTGTCAGAATGGCTATAATTAAAAAGACAAGAAATAACAAGTGTTGGAGAGGATGTGGAGAAAAAGGAACTCTCATACACTGCCGGTGGGACTGCAAACTGGTGCAGCCACTATGGAAAACAGTATGAAGACTCCTCAAAAAATTAAGAATAGAACTACCATACGATCCAACTATTCCACTGCTGGGTATTTACCCAAAGAACACAAAAACACAAATGTGTAAAGATATATGCACCCCCCTTGTTCACTGCTGCATTATTCACAATAGCCAAAACTTGGAAACAACCTAAGTGCCCATCAAAGAAGATGTGGTGTATATACACAATGTAATACTATTTAGCTATAAAAAAAGATGAAATCTTGCCATTTGGGACAACATGGATGGACCTTGAGGGTATTAGGCTAAGTGAAATAAGTCAGACAGAGAAAGTCAAATACTGTGTGATCTCACTCATAAGTAGAAGACGACAACAACAACAACAACAAACAAACACATAGAGACAGAGATTGGATTGGTGGTTACCAGATGGGAAGAGGGGAGGGAGGAGGGTGAAAGGGATGATTACGCACATGCGTGTGGTGATGGATGGTGATTAGTTTTTGGGTGGTGAACATGATGTAATCTACTCAGAAATCGAAATAATAATGATGTACACCTGAAACTCATATAATGTTGTAAAGCAATGTTACCTCAATTAAAAAAAAACATGTCTACAAACATTTAATACTCCTCAATCAAGAGGCAGAGTCTATGCCCTCTCCGCTTAAACCCAGGCAGGCCTTTGTGACTGCCTCAACGAACAGAAAACATAATAGAAGTGATCCTGCGTGACAGCTGAGGCAGTAGCTTCTGTCAGTTTCTCTTGGGACGCCTACCTTTGGAGCCCTGAGACCACTCTGCTGGTAAGACCACAGAATGAGATCCTGTGGAGAAGCCCTGAGACTACATGAACAGCTTGGTGCTCAGACAGCACAAATTGGGGCCACACTGTCCCAGCTCCAGCCACTGTAAGAGAAACCCCGAACCACAACCAACCAGCGAGCATTCCCAATTTCCTGACCCACAGGGACCAGGAGAGATAACACATGATTGTTGTTTGAAACCTCTGAGTCTGGGGAGGACTTGTTATGCAGGATGGACATGTACGTTCATATATACACTAATGCAACCCAGTGTTATCAGGTGTGGTCCTGTTACCTTGGCTTGTTTAATTCTTGAGTTTGGTTATGCACACTCTTTTCAATCAATTTTTTTATAACAAAGGCTTCAATTGAGAGGGCCAACAGAGATGGAATTCATTCTGCCTTCCAAATGTATCACCTTTCCTAGTCTAATCCAGGACCTGGAAGGCTGGCCAGTGCATCCATTCATTCAGTAAACATTAAGTGTCTAGGTTGTGCTAGGCACTAAAATAGGCACTGGGGAGGCAGAATGACAAGGCCCTGCCCTCACGAAGCTTACACTCCAGCACAAATAATACCTAATTCAGTCATGATTAAACCCCTGACAGAGAAGTGCATGGTGCTCTGCAAGTGTTTACACCGAGGACTTAACCTGATCTGGTGGGTCAGCAAATGACCCTCTGAGGAACTGACAGTTAAGCTGAGACCTGAAGTATCAAGAGGACTAGCCAGGTGGAGATGGGGGAGGCATCTTCCTGCCCAAGGGAAGAGAACTGTGCTCCCTTCTGATTAAACTCCCTGGATCCATAAAGCCTGGATCCTAGAATCACTGTAGGAAGTGAGCACTGAAGCTCCAGAACTCAAATTCCAGGTCCAACTGCCAACTGAGATGCAGCAAATGACTGTCTCCTGCAGAATCCGAGAGAACCAGCAGCCAGAGCAGCGCTGGTGCTGACTGCAGTGACTGGACAAAGAGAAGGTGATGTATCGTTCAAAGGGGATGGCCCAGGCATGGTGGCACAAGCGGTTAGGTGCGCGCGCTCCGCTGCTGGCGGCCCGGGGTTCGCAGGTTCGGATCCCGGGTGCACACCAATGCACCACTTGTTAGGCTGTGCTGTGGCAGTGTCCCATATAAAGTGGAGGAAGATGGCCACGGATGTTAGCTCAGGGCCAATCTTCCTCAAGAAAAAAAAAGGGGGGGAGAGGATTGGCATCAGATGTCAGCTCACGGCTAGTCCTCCTCACAAAAGAAAAACAAATGTGTTTGTGCTGGGGAAAGAAAAGACAATGTTGGGAGGGAGGGTCAGCACGTGAGGGGAGGTGGCTGGCTTGGGGTTGACAGGACGGCCAATGCCACTTCTTACTTACACTGTGCATTGTCTCATTTAACTCCCACACCAACATGTAGGGTAGGTACCACTACTATCCCCAATTTACAGATCAGGAAGCTGGGTTCTTAGAGATGTTAGGTGACTTGGCCAAAGTCACTCCACTAGGTAGTGACACTTCCTAGGTCACCTGTCTTTAAATCTATGCCCTTAACCACACCCCATCTGATTCTCCAAGCCCTAGATACCAAGTGTTGTGTTATGAGGCTGCCCTGTCCACAGATTATTGCTGGGGTGTTTCAAATCGGTTCCAGATCCTGGCCTTACTCCTCCTTTTCCTACCCACCCTACCTGTTGAGGCTTGGGACCCCATGGGCTAATTCATGGCCAAGGACAGAACAGGCATTTCCTGTCTCCATTTCTTATACAACTAACAAACCCTTCATTTACTTGGCGAGATGAGTGAGGGCTGAGTTAGTACTTCAGTCACAATGTCAGTTCCCTCCGACCCACAAGTTCTGTTGGGAATTCTGTGCTAGGCACTGGTGACGCGCCCACAAACAGAGCAGATGTGACCCTGCTTCTAAGCATTCAGTGGCTTGAGAAGACCTTACTTCCTCCACCTGTGCCCCGAAGCATTGGCATGGGAGAGAGAAACGGCAGAAAAACAGCCATAGCACCGGCAATGGCAAAGGCCGGGTTCTAAAATGTTCCTTTAAGTGGCAACGATCTTTTATTAATTGTCTCAGGCAGTTCCTGGAGCTTCCTCTTGAGTTCATACCAACAAAGAGGGCGTGGGCTGTTTGCTCAGCTGTCCCTCCATCTCCAGGGTGAGGATTCCAAACAGACTGAGGGGATGTGTTGAAGTGACGTTCTTATCAAATTCCAAGCCACATCTGTTACCCAAGAACCTTCTGGGAGAGATGTGATAAATAGCAGCACTCCAGTGACGGTAGATACAATGGAGGAAAGTAACCCAGGGACTCCTGGCTGGAAAGTTTGTTGTGATGAACTTTACTGGTGAATCCGAATGGCGAAATGTGCCTGGAATCTTGGCCCTTGGCCAAGGGACAGTGTGCATAACGGTTAGGGCACCGACTTGAGAGTTAGAAGACCTGGTAAGTGTCCAAATTCCACCATATACTAGCTGTGTGACCTTGGGAAATTCACTTAACTTTCCTGAGTCTTAATTTTCTCATCTGTAAAATAGGGATACCAACAACACTTAGCTTTTGATGGTACTGAGGGAACTTTGTGGAATAACGTGTGCAAAGTACACACCTTAACTCAGCACCATGCCAGGCAAATGATGAGTCATCAATACCTCTGGATGTACTAGCTTCCAAGGGTGCCAGAAGAAGGAACCAGAAACTGGGTGGCATAAAACAACAAGAATTTATTCTCTCATGGTTCTGAAGACCAGAAGTCTGAAATCAAGGTGTTGGCAGGGCTGGTTCCTTCTAGAGGCTCTGAGGGAGACTCTGTTCCATACCTCTCCCTCAGCTTCTGGTGGCTGCCAGCAATCGTTGGTGCTCCTTGGCTTGAAGACAGGTCACTCTAATCTCTGCCTTCGTCTTCACATGGTGTTCTTCCCTGAGTCTCTGTGTCTGTGTCCAAACTTCTTCTTCTTGTAAGGACACCAGTCATCGGATTGGGGCCCACCCTAATCCAGTATGACCTCATCTTAACTTGCAAAGACCCTATGTCTAAATAAGGCTGCATTCACAGTTCCCAGCAGTTAGAACTGGAACATGTATTTTGAGAGGAGACAAGTCTACCCACTACAGTGGTTATCAGCAATTTCACCTTTTCAGAGAACAACAAAGGGGATCGCTTGTGATCCTTGTACACCGGCACCAATGTCCAGTTCTCAACTGGCTAAGGAGATTTGCCCCGAGGGAACTGTGTGTCTATTTGCTGACTAATGTGAGAGGGCAGAGATAGTTAGGGACCAAGGCCCCACTCCTCACTCACCCAACTTCAACAGACACCTGCCAAAAGTCCAAAGCCAAATTGAGCCTCCCTCAACTCCTTTCTCTTGCATCTCTCATCCAACGCATCAGCAAGTTTTGTCAGCTCTACATTCGAAACATATGCCACATCCACCCTCCTTCCTGGCCTAAGGCCCATGGTCTCTAACCTGGGCTCCTGCAACTGTCTCCTAACTAATTCTCTGCTTCCAATCTATTTGCTCCCAACCTCCACGTACACTCTGTTCTCCACAGACCCCAACAATGCTTTAAAACTCAAGATTCCTAGGATCACTCAACCTTCCTAGGATCTTCTTCTATCTTCCCACTACACTTAGGACTAAATCCCACGTCTTGGGATTGCTGCGCCCTATGTGTCCTGCCTGCAGGACTCTTCCCCCAGATATGCTCAATAGTTTGCTCCCTTACTTCATTCAGTGTGACTTCCTTGCAGAGGCCCACCCTGACCACCGTCTCTAAAACTACAGCCCCCTTTATTTCTCCCCATCCCCTTCTTCTTTTTGTTTTTCTTCACAGCACTTACCACACCTGGCAGTATATTAATCTCTATTTGTTTATTTTCCTCCCTCCCTAGAATGGAAGCTCCACGACAGCAGCTATTTGGTTTGACTTGTTCACTGTTGTATCCCCAACACCCAGCACGTAGTAGACACTCAGTAAGTATTTGTTGAATAAATGAATGACAAGATCTGAGTGGGGGGGAAGTAGTTAAAACACCCTAGATCTAGGTCACCAAAGATCTCCAGTTACTCAGGCTTCAGCATTGTTTAATTTATATATGACTATATCCAACCCATATTTCAAAAAGAATATGAGGTAGCATTCAAAATTATATAACATAAACAAGTGGATTTTATGGTATGTAAATTACACTTTAATAAAACTGGTTAAAATGATTACATAGCACATAGTGTGTATGTATACCTATTGTATATATGTATGTATATGTGTATATATGTATATATATGTGTGTATATATATAATACATACAGTGGGTACGTGTGTGTACTCTCAGCTTCCTAGAGGCCCAGGCAACCAGAGATGCATGAAACATAACAAAAGCTCATATTTTCTATAAGGACAATCACTTTTCGAGGAGAAAAATAAGCTTTCCCTAGAACTTAGGTCTAAAAAAATGTCTTGCATGGATCTTGAACATGCAGTGCTACAGTGGATGGTGTGCTTCATGACATCCCTACAACAAGGTCGGCAGAGGACGAGGAGAGGGAGAGGACCAAATCATCGAGCACTGTTGGAGCCTGCAAGCTCGACTAACACTCAGGGATTGGGAAGAGATTCCAACGTGATGAACTCAGATGGTGCATCTAAAATAGAGATACACTTGGGGCTTATAGTATCCCCAAATACCAATTTCAGAGAAAAGGATCAGAAAGGTGCAGTGAGCTGAGGTCAACGTGGGAGAAGCATAGAGACACAAGTTAAAGCCATGTGTGTACACTGTAGGCCCAGTGGGATGGTGAACCCCTCTCTTCCTCCTCTTCTCCTACGCCCACCATGCTAGGGAGTGGACTAACGGACAAGGCTGGGTGCAGGACTGGGGTGCTGATCTACTGCAAGGTGTGTATCCTCCTCTATTTTAGGATTCCATCTCTTTGAGGGTCTCCCTGCTCTCTGGGGCTGTCTCCTGCTTGGGTTGCACCCAGTCCCTCTGAAGACCTGCAGAGGGGACTTTAGATCAGCTCAGCTCTAAGTTTTAAGGCAGATATGGTCTCCTTCCCTCCCCTATCCTTTCCTTGGGTTTGCCTTGCCTGCTTGCACTGAACTCCTGTTTCTCCAGGTTGCACATTAGAATTCCCTGAGGAACTTTTAGAAGCTGATGCTTGGGCCATACTCCAGACCAATTAAATCAGAATCTTCTAAATATCTGGGCCTTTCTGTGCCAGGCCTGACCTGCCATGGGGGAGGGTGGGGTGGTAAGTTGGCAAGAGGCCATCAGGATGCTGATGCCCAGGAAACACTGTTTACTGACCACCCACACTTCCAAGGGTGTTCACCCACTCAGGAGTAGGATTTTGAGAGAAATCTGAGTGAGGCCAGGTTACAAAATGAAGGTTAGCTTCAGCATCCTTATCTTTACAACATGGCAGGTATCCTGACAAGCTCTTCTATATAAGAATGAGATTATGATACCAACAGAGTCTGAGGAGCTGGAAGTTTATATCTAATTAGAATTGTAAAATCATAGTAGGTACAAGTTCAGCTCTGTAATCATGATCTCAAAGCCTGACTCTACCGTGTGCTTGCTGTTTGATCTTGGGCAAGTTACTCAACCTCTCTGAGTCTCAGTTCCCTCATCCATAAAAGGGGCAGAATGATAGTTCCTCCCTCACAGGGTTGTTGTGAGAGCAAGTGACATAATGCCTGTAAACCTCAGTGCCCAGCACACAGCAAGCCATATTGTTAAAGTGAAAGCATAATTATGGGAGAACAAGAGGAACGTTCCAACTCCTTCTGTGGGTATAAGGGTTCTCTCCCACATTCTCCAGATGAGAGAAAGAGAAAGGCAGAAGTGAACCAAAGCAAAATTTCTGCAAAATCTATATCCCAGGAGATCCTTATGCAAAGCCAGAATGAAAGGCAAGGTCGTACTGTCTGTGCTTAGAGGTGGGGCTGGGCACAAGCCCTCTAGAAGAGGCTAAGAGGACTCTCTTGTGGGGAGTGAGATGCTCAGTACGGAAAGGACTTTCCTGTGGAAGCAGCAGACCATTTGTCAACTTCTAAAATTGCAAATACAGAAGGGACTATATACCCTGGTTTCCAGGCCCTCACAGACTCGTCTTTTCTGACATAGAGATTTGCCAAAGCCCTCCTTCAGACTGGGTCAGGGATGAAGAGTTGGCTTAAGCTGCCCAATCCTTGATAACCAGAGGCCTGGAATGAAGGGCAGAAACATTCCAACCAGGAGATCTTACTGGATGTGGGGGTAAAATGTAGATGAGTCCACCAGTTCATAGGGCCATGATGATGATTCAATGATACAAGGCATGTTAAGAGCTTAACATACAGGAAAAACTCAATACACTGTATTCATCATGGTTGGTGAATTGTTAACCTTTTTGAGGGTCTCCCAACTTTCAACTTTCACCAGACATGGAGATGTCCTAACATGTTCTAGGTTATCTTGAAGGCCTTAACTTTGATTCTACAAAGTGTATTCTTAGCGTTCAAACTTTGGATCAAATTTTCTGAGTGTATATATCCACAGATGTGTGTGTTTAAATTTTATTTTTGATGGTGTCCATTTCACATTAATGGAATATGAAATCACGTGGTTTGGGGGAATCAAATGAATTTGCCTCCAGCAGCAAAACGGAAGTTAGCAGTCTAGAAATGATTTCGGGCTTCTAATAGCTTGTTTTGGAGAAGGCAACTGGGTAGACTTGCTAATTGAAGAAGTACTTCAGGAAAAATTGAAAAGTGGTATAGTGGGGAAAAGACGCTAATTGGGAGTTAATAGTACGGATCTGGGTAGGACTGAATCACTTTGTGGATACAATCTTCAAGTTGGCTAGACAAAAATAAGAGCGGTGATACTCAGCATACAGATCAACTCAGATGACACAACTTGGTTATTTCATGATTTATTATGTAAGGCTTTCTGTATTTAAAACAAATCTCTCTATATGGTTACATACCGTATGATTCCAACTATATGACATTCTGGAAAAGGCAAAACCATGGAGACAGTAAAAAGATCAGTGGTTGCTAGGGGGTAGCGAAGAGGAAGGGATGAATAGGCAGAGCGCAGAGGATTTTTAGGGCAGTGAAACTACTCTGTATGATACTATAATGGTGGATACATGTCATTACACATTTGTCCAAACCCATAGGATGGACAAGACCAAGAATGAACTCTAATGTAAACTGTGGACTTTGGGTGATAATGATGTGTCAATGTAGGTTCATCAATTGTATGATGATGAACTCTAGCGGGGGACGTTGATAATGGGGGAGGCATGGATCTGTGTGATAGAAAAGCTGAGTTTTCAGATCAGAGGTCAGGTTGACAGGTGTTACTAAGATTGAAGCCTTTTAAAATGATGCCATGTCACATCTTAGATTTAATTAAGTTGAATTTTTGTTCACTAGCAGAGAAAGCCAATGGAAGTGTGAAGTGAAGTTTAGAATGGAGGTCCTTTTAGCCTACTCATCTCAGGCTCTTGTGGACTTGCTATTATTAAGCAAATGTCACTACACCCATGAGGGGAATGACTCACAATGACTGTTGGGAAGGAGGAGGAGACGGAATAAGGAGATTTAAACCTGAAACGCCTAGCCCCTGTGTTTTAAATGAAGGTGTTTAGTTGGGTTTAATAAGAAATGTTTAATTATTTGATTGGGATGTAATAAGAAATGCAAAAGAGCTACTATTTCAACACTCTGGGCTGTATCAATTCTAATATATCAATAGAATTGATATGATAAAATTGATAGGTATCAATTTGAGTTATTGAAGTGTTCTTCTGAGCCAAAATCAGTGTTGGTGACATGTACGCTTAGTCAATTTTCTTTGAATCATACGTTATATTTGACAAAGCTAGATGGTTAAAATAAAAGCAGATTTAATTTGACCGCCTTTTAGATGGTTCCCAGGGGGAAAAAAACAACCAATAATTGATGCCTTTTACCAAAAGAAAATGCAATGAAACCCTTAAGGGTTTGGCGTCTCAACAATTAGGTTGCACAGAGGAAGCTGTTTCTCTATAATCTGATCTGCCCTGGGCACACAAGCCTCCCTCTGTTGTTGGTATTACAAACAATAGAGAATGGGCTTTCTCCAAGGCAGGAGTGGAACAAAGGAGTGCAGCAGAGGCTGTGTGGCATCATGGTTATGCACTCGGGAGCCAGAATCCCTGGGTTTGACGCTGCATCCACGGCTGCATGACTCTGTAAGTCTCTCACCTCATTGAATCTGTTTCCTCATCTGTCAAATGGAGACAATCATAGCACCCACCTCATGAGATCATTGTGAAAATTAAATGAACGATGCGTATAAAACACTTAGATGAGTTCTCAATGCTCAAAATACATTATCAATCTCTGCAGTGGTTTTCAGTGAGGTCAACACATAACTGGGTGGCGAGGAGGGGATTGAAACAAACCACGGCATATTTAATCATATTAACCATCCACATGTGTACATCCAAAATATTTACCATGGGTGCTGGACGATTATAATCTATAGGTTTCTGCTATTATGTTTGTTGTAAAAAAGATGATGGGTTATGCTGTTAGTAACCAGGGATTCATCTTAACAGGACTGTGAATTCTGCAGCAGCACATAAAGACGCGGTGGAGATGGATACGCGGAGGGGAGCAGGAACTCTGACAGCACAATAATTGGACCAGTGGCCGTGAGTTATCACCTGAGACAGAGTTTCCATGTTAATAGGCTCTATCTGGCCCATCAATGAGAGGACTAACTTTGTATTATTTTTCCCAAAGAGCGAGGCAATGTTTTAAAGAATATAGTCTTAAAGGAAACTCCCACTTTGGTACCAGACAGGCCAGTTATTTTCTTCCTTCTCTTAGAGAAACTACCCATTCCACATCTGCTTTTCAGAGAGTCTGCTCCTGTCGTCCTAACTGACGGGTGGCTGGAAAAGTGACCTCTCCCCCTTGGCCACAGCTAATTGGAGCGTATGGATCCTTGACCCATACTGGCCATCAGCTTCTCATTCCTGGGATTTCAGAATTCTAGGATGTTCTGGACTTGAGAATTGAGAAGCGACATAAGGCTGAGGGAGGTGGTGCTGATGCACATCCACAGAGAGAGATGTAAGCAAGAAGCGGGGATGACAGGTTGGGGGCCCCCAAGATGGAGACAACAGCAGTTGGCTTCCCGGAAGCTTTCTCATTCCAGCTGCATTTCCTGCCTTTGGGTGTTGTGAGAGACACAGAAACATGCCACGTCTTTCCAATAAATACCCACTTTATTCACTTTGCCTTGACAGTCTACCAGCAGCAGGGCAGAGGGTTGTAAAACTTGAATTCCAGGTATTTTATTTCCCTTGATATCACTAATTTTGTTGGGGAAAATGGACCCTTATACTTTCTTGTTCTGTAATTTGCTATCTTCCGAGGAGTGAATGCAGGGGCTACAGAAAAGCAGTAAGTCACTTCACTGAGGAGAGACCTGGAAGAACCTGGAAAGCAGAAGGGCCTCACAATGATTTGGGAAGATGAGTTGGCAAAAATACACTGCAATCAGAATTGCATATGAAAGACTGGGGGCTGGGAGGCAGGTGCCATAATTGGGATAGAACCAAAGAGAAGGCAGAAATCCAAGATCAGACAGCAAATGTCAAAAGGTTCTCTGGAAGAGGATTAAGGGAACAGGTAGCAAAGACTTTGAGCTATCTGTGAACCATAAGATAAAGGAATTCACCATATGGTGCAGGAAGATAGCAGAGCAGGGTGAAGCAAAGGGAAGTGCTTTTGTCTGTAGGATTATATAAACATGTCTAATGTATGTACATATATGTGTGCATGTGAATCCACACCACTAATGAGATTAAAATTAGGATAGACTCCCACAACAGGAGCTCCAAGATGAGAAAAGGCCTTTGTTACTGGTATGAACTAAACTGCCTTTTTAATCTCCTTAGGCAATTTTTTCCCGTGTAAATTCAGTGCTACCCTGGGTTCCAGCACAATGCGCTGTAGTCTGGGGCTTGGAGCCCTGGATTGTTCTCTTGTGCCCAAACCCACAGTGCACGCTAGTTAAGCACCCCGGTGGCTTTCAGGGTGACAAGTTTGGAAGATGCGGAGGGATGCACTGTTGGGGTGCTGGTCCTAGCAACCACGGCGACTCCACCAAGCACACTAGGCACAGAGCTGGGGGCCACCATCTTTTCAGGGGCTCATGAAAGCATTTTAATTTCTTTTAAAATCACAAGAAAAAAGTGAACTTTTAGGTTGAAGAAAATGCTTTAACATATAATATTAATATATTTGTCCTTATACCAATGCAGGCATAAGATATAATTTTTAACTTTGTTTTTCCTGGTGGAAGGAGGAATTCATAAATGTTATTACGCAGTTCTGTAGCAGTTTTGAAACTGCTATTTCAAAAAAGAAAAGATGCATTTTGGTGGAGATGAGTGGACCCCAAAGTAGAGAAGAGTGCTGTTAGAGATGGAAAGAGTCAGCTGGAATCACAAAACCTGGTCCTGTCTCCTTTCAGCTGTGTGGTCTTGGGGAGGTCACTCAATCTCTCTGACTGATAATTCCCATAAAGATATAATAGGGTTAAAATCAGTTACAACCTTGCAGAGCTGTAGCGAGAATTAATATGACGAAATGTGTGTAAACCCACAGCATTGTCCCTGGCAGTTAGTATGAGCTCATTAAAAGTTGGAGGCAAGGAGAATGGGATGAGTGGAATTAAAGAGGGTAGGGAAGGGTGATAGAGTGGGTAAGGGTTAGAAGAAATGGAGGTTGAGAGTTGAAAAGGAACCAGCTGAGCAGTTAATGCACACCCTTGAGATGCTTCCAAGACTTGGAGGATCCCACGAGCTGAAGCCTGCAGAGGAGGTGAGAAGGGCAGAGTCTAGAAGAGTGAAGTCCACTCTCATGAGCCCTCTCAGGAATCCTTGCTGATGGCTCACAGTTCCAATGCATGTTTGCACATGGATAGGTGATTGACAGGCACAGAGTGAAAAGGGAGAACAGAAAATCTGGAGCCTTCCATCACTATGGGCATGCAGTTTGTCTAATGACAGAGTAAAAACAAGGCATGAAAAATCTGCTTACACTTAGAAGGAAAAAGAAGAGAGGGGGAAATGAGAAAATAAGGGAAGGGAACAGTGAATCTCCTAGAATATGTTTGTGATATAGTGAGGTGACCATTGTTGAGACCAGGAAGGCAAATGTTAAGTATCAAGCAATCGAGAGCCCAAGAACCAAACTTGGTCTGTTAAATGCCACTGACTAGCTGTGTGACTTTAGCAAGTTATTTCAAGTTTCTGCATCTCATGTCCTCATCTGTAAAATGGTGCTAATAGTAGCTACATCATAGCCTAAGTGTGAGCCAATACATATAAAGCGTTTACAACAGAGCCTGGGACGTAGTAAGGACTCAGAACGTTAGGTGGTATCCTCATCATCATCATGGCTGGAATATACATGAGAGCAGATATTTTTGTCTATTTTGTTCATGGACATTTCCTCTGCACCTAGAAGAGTGCCTGGCACATAGCAGATGCTTCATAAATAGTTCCTGAATGAAAAAATCCTTAGTTGTGCCTGTCAGTGGACAGTTATTATAAAAGTGATGACTTCTCCCTGCAATGGGGTGTGGGCTCCAATCTCAGTCCCAACTCCTTTCCCTCAGGCCTGCCCTCTACTGTCATCAGCAGCCAGCACGCCTCATGCTCAGATCTGGACAGTTAGGAGCTAGTAGATCACTGATAACCTGGGAAATAGGTGTTTCAGAAGTGGCTGGGGGTAGAAGTCATAATGCAAAAGGATATGGGTGGGTGGGGAGGAAGTGGAGGCAGCAAACCCCAAAAGAGCAGAATGATTCTCTGGATATATTCAGTGAGTAAAGGACGGAGAAGGGAGGTGCAAGATCACAGGAAAGATTTTTAAGGGTACAGGAAATGTTGAGCATGCTCATCTAAAGGAAAGGATATGGGGGACAGGGAAGAACACAGACTTTCTCTACCTTTCAGATACACAAAAGAAATGTAGCAAAAGACCTCACATGCTTATAAATACAAGGATAATTGAAATGCCAAATTGTCATGTGAGTGTAAGATCTTAAGACAGTTTTTCACAAAATATAGTACTTGTACCATCAGCAGTACAAGGACAAGATTTTTTTTTTAATAAATTCTCCTAAAACATGTTAAAATAAATATATAGCTGGTATATCAAGGCTGTGATTTCACATATATTATTGCTTAGGGCAATGCTGAGAAGAAGAAAAGGAGGTCAGCTAAATCAATTTAAAGAAAAATATTTAAGATAGTATAAAGGAAGTATGCACATGGCAACAAATAAACAGGTGCATGAATAACTAATATTTGGGAAACTTGGCCAAGGCTATACTCAACCCTGTTGTACAGTCTGAATTTTGAGCACAAGGAGCTAGCATCAGCACCTTGGAGAGAGGCACTCAAGTGCTGAGACTCTAGGGGTGCCTTAGTGGAAGGGGCCACTGCCTAACCCTCAAAGGCCTCCTTAGTGACACTCAGGCACGTGATGTCATCGAGCTCTTGGGCATTATTCTAAGAAAGTCAAGCACTAGAAGAGGAGGCTTAACGGAATTGTCTCTCACCTCTTTGCTTTTGATTTCAGAGCATCTTAGATGCATACAGAGCAACAGACCTGGATGAGACTTTTTGAAGAGCTGAATGTAATACCTAGGCATTCGGTTTCTAAAGACCTTCCACTTTTTCCTTTTAATTTCATAAGCTGCTGACTTCTTCCTACCTGATTTATTCTTGGCTTATGCTATGCTTCAGGAAAAACAGCACTAACACCTGGCGTGCTCCATGATTTGAACACAAGGAAATGTCACCGAGAAGAGGAGCTTGAAGTTCTTTGTTTGTGGGGCATGATAAATTGGGGATTCTAAAGGGAAGAGTCAGAAGATATTTTGTGTCCCCAAGAAAAATTCCAGCCAGAGCTGAAAAGCAGGGAGAGTGGCTGAGACCACTAGCTTTCCACCAAAATTGTTCTCCCAGCCTCCCTTGCACTGAGGCGTGCCCATGTGACTAAACTGTCCCTAATAGTGTGCAGGCAGAGGCAGTGGGTGCCACTTCCAAACCAAGACTTTTAAGAAGCAGTTCGTGCCTCCTCTGTACTCATCGTCCCCTCCGCCCTCTGAATGTAGACAAAAACAAGGCCGCAGGGATTAATGGAGCCACATAAGATGGAAGGAACCTGAGTCCCTCCATCACCGTTTGCAGAGAGTGGGTGAGGCCAGGAGCAACCATTTTGGACTGTTACATGAACGAAAATTAAACTGCTATTGTGTCTGAGCCAGTACACATTTGGGGGGGGGCTCCATTTGTTGCAGCAGCTGAATCTACTCTGACTAATATAGGAGCTTAGGTGCTTGGCTACCACACAGCTCAACCAAGCCTGGCTTTGGGGGTAGGGTTAGGAAGAGGAGACATTCCAAGATTTCCATTTACTCCCTCCCCTCTTTGCACAGTTAACTCATCCTTTAGATACAGTTCAAGGGCCCCTTGCTCAGGAAGCCTTCACTGCCTTCAATGAGGGCCGATCCCACTCCCACAGGCTCTCACAGCCCACAGCAAACATCACAGTTGTACTTTACATCTGTGAGTGTGATTTTCTGATTAATGTCTACACTCTCATTGGATTTTAAAGTATGCATTTTTCAAAACTCAGAATAACATATTTGTGCATTTTGTTGTATGTAAATTCTACCTTAAAAATTATCAAAAACAAACATTGAATTCTGGTTAAAGGATATGCATGCTGAAGAGTTTAGGGGTAAAGTATACCAATGTCTGAAACTTGCTTTGAAATGCATTAAAAAATGGGTTGATGGAGGGACAGATAGATGGATAGATATGTGATAAGGCAAATACAGTCAATTGCTAATTGTAGAATCTAGGTCTTTGGTATTATGGACGTTCACTGTATAATTCTTTCAGCTTTTCTGTGTTTTTAAAATTTTTCACAATAAATTGCTGGAAGAAAAGTTTAATGAGAGGAGGGACCATGAGTACATTATATAAAGAGAATTATTCTATGTTCAGTTTATTTTCCATTACCAATCATAATGTTCTGTGATTTGCTTCTATTTTTCCTTTGTATTATGTCATGGACGTCTTTCCATGATGACAGACAGACAGATAGAGATGAGAGAGAGAGAGAGAAGACAGAGAGAGACCTCATTCTTTTGAATGTATCATGGATACACCATTATATATTTAACTTTCACACTATTGAGGAACACTTGGGCTATCTTCATTTTTTTCTATTACCAATCAGTTTCCATGATAGATCTCTTACATAGACTTTTGTGCTGTTGGGTTTGAACTCTTGTGCTGTTGGGTTTGAACTCTTATTTTAGATCTATGTCCACCCTGGCGTATACCTGCCTCCCCCCGCCCCCATTAGCACAGTACCCTCCATAGGCAAGAGTCAGAGGTATAAAAGAATAAGAAAGCCCCCATTCAAACTTCCAGTATAACTTTTTTTAAAGATTTGGATCCTACAAATCATTACCACGAACACATCTGAAATCTCAGAAGGCAAGCAATAACAGCATTAATTACAGATTTAATGGATGCTTATTATGGCAGCACTTTAGGGTTAGAGCAGTCAAGTTTATAATGTACAGAGTTGTATTTGTGCTGTGTCTATACTTCCTCAGATACTTGCTGTGTTTATTTATGAGGTCCACTTGTATAATGAATCTGGACAGTCCGTATCTGCCCAGTTTATATATCTGGGGCACAATTTTAATTCCAGCCATCACTCGACAACCACAGAGGTTACATTCCTAAAAAGTGTGGTGGTTGGCAAAGCTGAAGTCAAAGGTTCAAGAAATCATAAAAAATAGATAGTGAAGGATAAAACCATAAAATAGACATTAAATAATAAATGAATAATACATTCGAATGTTCTGTAATGAAAGTTCTAGAAGGCGTCTATCTCCAAGGAAGCCAGACACGCCAAGAGCCCCTGCTCTGGTAAGACAACCCCTCCAGGTGAACACTCTCACCTGTTCGGGAAAGCAAACTCTCCAAACTGCTCTTCTTTTTAAAGTGTTTGAAACAGGCTCACTTGTTTGGAACTCAATGGCCTTCCCATTTGCTTTCTCCCTTGTTTCATGTTCACAGGTCTTAGCGAACTGCTTGTCACTCCCTAGTTGCTCCATAAATTATTATCATGCTGAAGAGTGTGTTTTTCAGGGCCAGACCTGGGTATAGTGGGCCTGGGGGAGGGGAGGTGTAAACGGATTACCCCAAAGGTCAATCTCTGCCATCTCTGTCTGGAAGGGGGAGAGCGACTACTCTGTTGTGTTCGTCTGTTTAAGGGGCTTGATGGATGTACCTAACAAAATTGCAAAAAGTTAAAAAGTAGGCATTCGAATATAAAACCACATTAAAACCATAGTTACCAAAACTGGAGTTGCAAAGGATGACTCTATGCTTTAAAGGATCACAGGGGTTTCTGTTATTCCATTTTGCTTTCATGACATACTGTTATTTTCATCTGTGATGTATTTGATGCCACATTCCCAGTCTGGAACAGAGCTCTCAATTATTATAACAGTTTCCATGGAAACATATGATCTATTTGCTCTCATTCCCTCACTGCTCCCCAGTGACCCACTGTCCCATTTCTTCACCCACCTCCTAACCCCAATCCTTTCCATAAGACCCTCCAGAACTTCCATTCCTCATTCAAAAACTCTCTAACCTATATTGCTAAGTGATCAAAAAGGTGCAGAGAACTATGTGTATAGTATGAAAACTTTTGAGGTAACAAGGACAAGAATAAAAACACATATTTATACTTTTCAAATTAGCATAGGGAAACTGGAAAGATGCAAATTAAATTAACAGTGTTTATATACGGAGGGCAGTAGCAGCGAGGGGGCAGAGAAAGATGTGAACTTGGGTGGGAGCGAGACTTCTCAATGTTTACCCTTTTAATATAATTTTAATTATGAACCACTGGAATACATGCTTATTAAAAATATAATGTAATTTTTTAAATTCCCCGACAGCCTCAGCTTATTAGAACCTCTTCTTCATTTAGGCCGCTTTCTTCATTGTCATCACGGAAACCACTCCAGCTTTGAAATCTAAATGCTTGTATTCTTCCTAGCATTTTATTTTATTTTTTTTCATTTTATTTATTTATTTTTTTTCCCCAAAGCCCCAATAGATAGTTATATGTCATAGTTGCACATCCTTCTAGTTGCTGTACGTGGGACGCGGCCTCAGCATGGCCGGAGCAGTGGTGCATCAGGGCGAGCCGGGGATCCGAACCCGGGCCGCCAGCAGCGGAGCGTGAGCACTTAACCGCTAAGCCACGGGACCGGCCCCTTCCTAGCATTTTAAATCTCTTGATCTTATCCATTTGCTTGTGAGCCTAGGCCTCTAGACTCCTTTCCCACCCAGGTTATGACTCTCTTCCTGCTTTGATTTCCTTCCCGGCCCACTCTAGATACCACTTTTATTCATTTGTTCAGTACACTTTTACTGAGCACCCTAGAAGCGGACTCCACTGGATCTGCAGCGGGCGTCCCTCTGCCCAGAATCCTTAACTCCTTTATTACTGAAATCTTCTGGTTCGCTAGTCCCGCTAATCCTCACCCTTAGTTCAAATCCACCATTGACTTCTCCATCTCCACATCCAGGTTGCTCAGAGTTCCTGGCAAAAAGCACACAGAGGTGTGGACCACTTCCATCACCAACTGCTCATTCTCTAACTTTCTGGACCTCGGAGCTGCTCAGCAAACTTAGTGTGCGTTCCTACTCTCTATCCTCACTCCATGCTGAGGTTCTTCAAACTTTGGACCACCACCTCAGATCCCTTCTTCCATCTCAGCAGATGACCTTGTGACCCTTAGATAGAGAAAAATAATGCATTCAATCTAGGCCCTGAAGGAAGTCACTCCACACGCACTGGAAGTTCAGTGGTGCACACGACAGAGAAGGTTCCTGCTCTTGCGAGGCTTCGATAGAAGAAAAAGAGAGACCAACCAATAAACAAACAAGGAAAGTATCACCTGGTGACAGGTGCTATGAAAGAGTTAAATATAACAGAGAACGAATGTGTGGCTCTTTGAGTGGGTGGTCAGGGAAGGCTTCTCAGAAGAGGTGACATCTAAATTGAGAAGAGAATTACAAGAAGGAGCCAGCCTTGCAAAGACCAAAGGGAACAGCATCACAAAAGCTTAAACAGAGGAAGGAACTTTGTATGTTTCAAAAACCCCAAGAAACACCACTGTGGCCAGAGCACAGTGCATGACAGAGAGAAGAAAAAGAAGTCGCCAAGCAGAGAACAAGGGTCGGATTATCAAGAGCGATGTAAGCCGAGGACGTAGTACAGAATTTATTCTAATTGTGATGGGGAGTCGTTGGACAGTTTTAAGCAGGGGAGAGAATTGACAATGTAAGTTTTTAAAAATGACTACGGCTGCTAAATGGAAAGTATATCGATTATAGGTAACAAGAATGGAAGCGGCGAAAGCAGTTAGGAGTTTCTGCAGTGGTCCAGGTGGTAGACACGGTTTAGATTAGTGGCGCACTAGTGAAGATGCAGAGAAGTCAGTAAATTGATGACACACTTTGGAGGAGAATCTGGCAGGATTCACCAACGGAATATACATGGCTGGGCTAAGGGGAGGGTGAGGAAAACTCAAGGATAACTCCCAGATTTTTGACTTAAGGTACAGAGAGGTGGAAGAAATTTATATTTTTTGTGCACCTGAGTTTGTGGTATGAGATTGATACTAGACAGATTTGTGGCACACAAAGGGATTAAAAGACTCAAAACAACACCACACAAGTCAGGAATACTTATAACACGATCTCAACTTCAGTAAAACAGCGTCTCCTGGTATCTATAAAAGCATCCAGAATCACTCTATGAGTGCCAGGGTCATCCTTCAACTGTGCTGCTGCTCAAAAGGAACTGTTTCCATTCTTGGCTGCGAGAGTGATCTCTTCCAAAGGCAAATCTGATCATGTCACTTCTCTGCTTATAAACTTTCAATGGCTCCCCACTGCACTGTGAATAAAATCCAAACTCCTCATCATAGCTCATGAGGCTTTGCATGATCAGGCCCCCGCCCATCTCTGCAACCTCACATCCTACTACCTCCCCCTGCTCATGACATTTTGGCCCCAACACCTTCTGGTGGTACCTAGGATGCACCAAGCCCTTCCTCACCTCAGGACCTTTGCACTTGCTGCTCTCCCTGCTGGAAACATTCTTTCCTAGCCCTTGGAATGCACAGCTGGTTCATTCTCATCCTTCAGGTCTCAGTTTATATGTCACCTCCTCAGACAGTCTGAGTGAGTCCCCTCTTGATTTGTTTGTGGCACAGCACTCTGTTCATTTCCTTCATGGTATTCATTACGAACTATAGTGTAGACCTATTGACTTATTACTTCCTCCCTCAGTGTAAGCCCCATATGAACAGCAAATGTGCCTGCCTTGTTAGCTGTTCTTCTGGAGCGGGTGCAGCCACCAAGCCATACCATACCTTGCCAAAGCTGCCTTTCCCCAGCACCATCAGGAAGTTAAAATCAGTCAGTTTCATCCGGTCCCTGTTCCCATTGTTGTCAAATTTGGATATGGTGTTGGTCGTCTTTTCTTCTGGGGTCTTGGTCCCCTGACTGATCTTGGCCCTCTGGAGGGGGAAGCACACAGAAAACATCATCAGGGTTTGAAGATGCCCTTGGAGGAAGACACACATACATGGTGCAAGCTGTGGTTCCTGTGGCTCACGCCCCCATCTCGGTGAATAAAAGCCTGGTCAGCATCCACGCTGCAAGCCGGAAACCTGGAGACCGTCCTTGGCACCTCCATTTCTCCTTTATCCCTCATGTCTCATCCGCACCAGGAGCAGTCATTTTTCCCCTCCTAGCTGTCTCTAGAATTCATCTACTTCTTTCCATCTCCATCAACATCGCCTGCCATCATTTCTCACCTGGATAGCCCACTTTGGTCCCTCCACCCTGGGCTTCACATGCAGCCAGAGTGAGTTTCCACTTCTTCACATCCAACCAAGTCACCACCTGCTTCAGTAATGACCCATTATTTTTAGGATAAAGACCTCGATGCTTCCACTGGCCTATATGGCCCAGTATGATCAGGCCCTACCTGGTTCTCCAATCTCACCACTTCTTGTGCCCTTCTTCCCCGCAACCCAGCTTCATTCTCTTTTCATGCCCTTAAATGTGCCAGGCCCCTCCTACCTCAGGGCCTTTGCACATGCTGTTGCTGCTGTGTGGATGGCTATTCTCTCCCCTTTGCCAATCTAGTTACCCCCTGCTTCACGTTTTCACTTCCTCAGGGAAGCCTTCCTTGATCCCCTCTGTCTGGATTAGGTGTCCCTATTTTCTCCCTTCATCCACCTCACTTCCCATTTATATCAGATGATAATTGTCTGTTCATTTGTTCCCCCAGTAGACTGGAAACTCTGCGAAGGCACCGAATGTCTCATTCTGTACCATTTCCCTGACAACTAGGATAGTTTCCGGCTAAATATTTTGTTGGATAAATGGACGAATAAGGCCCATGTTTGTCCTCATGCGGTGGGGGAAGGGCTTGTTGCTGTGAGCAGCAGAACGGTGACTCAGAATGGCAGCAAAGGCTTTGGAATGAGGGGAGAATAGGACACCAGCAGTGAGACCTGCAGCGACCAGGACTTTGTTACCGGATTCGCTTCTAGGAGCAAGAAAGCTGTGAAGCTAAAAGACTCTGGCATGGATAAGCTATGTGATCCTGAGCAAGCCAGTTGGCTCCCGACGCTTGTCCCTGCAAACATCCCACACCTTCCGTCTCTCACAGAGAACCAGCCAAAGGCCACAGATGACCAGGCCCTCTGCGCCCATTCTGGGTTCAGCCCTTTCTCCTTGCTGCTGCCACACTGGCCTCATTGCTATTCTCTGAAAGCCCCAAACGCATGCTTGCCCCTGGGCCTTTGCACTTGCTGTCCCCTGTGCCTAGAGGTTTCTTTTCCCTGAGCTCCCTCACCTCTGAATGGACAGCCTTTCCCAACGCCGACATGACACAGTTCTCATTTGAGTTTGTGACCCTGACACAGCGAGCCTTCGGAGGACAAGAACCCTGTCCTGTGTCCCTCTGAAAGTCTCGTGATTCCTTAGCGGGTCCTCCATCAAACAGAAACTGAGGCCCAGATGAAAATTATCCTTTATCTTGCTGGGCTGGGTACACCTGCAGACACAGGAATATACTAATGGTTGCTTTTCATGTCTGCAATTTAGAGCGCTAGAACTCGCTGCTCAGAGAGAAAGCAAACAGACTCACTTCTGAGCAGAGAGCCCTGCCTCTTCCCAGACTGTGCTGGGGAGAGTGAGGGCACCCCAGCAGCCAGGCTCCAGGGCTCCGCTCAGATGATTCACTCCTGTCCAGGCTTAAACCAGACTCCTCCGCCACCCTGACCCCTACAAGGAGCTCCTCCAGGCACTCCCGGGCCCAGCAGTGGGGCAGAGACCTCAGCAGGCTAGGAGTCCCTGTAGATGCTCGCCAACCCCCACGCAGCCCTTCCAAAGCCCAGAAACAGCACATCCTGGGCATTTTTTTCTTTTGTGAGGAAGATCAGTCCTGAGCTAACATCCATGTCAATCCTCCTCTTTTGCTGAGGAAGACTGGCCCTGGGCTAACATCCGTGCCCATCTTCCTCTACTTTATATGGGACGCCACCACAGCACGGCCTGACAAGTGGTGCGTCGGTGCGCGGCCAGGATCTGAACCTGGGCCGCCAGCAGCAGAGCGCGTGCACTTAACCACTATGCCACCGGGCCGGCCCCTGTCCTAGGCTGTCTTTATCCCCAGGGGAGCTACTAATGACAACAACAAGCCGACATGGGAATGCTCTGACATGCTGGATGCTGTGCTAAATGCATTACCTCATTCAATCCTCACAGAACCTCATGAGGCCAGAAGTAGATGATTCCCCCATTTTACAGACGGGGAATCAAAAGCTCAGAGAGAACAAGGAACTGGCCAGCAGCGCTGAGCAAGGAAGGGGCAGAGCTGGGATTCACACTCAGCAGCAGCCTGGCTCACGAACCACCTGAAAAGAAGATGGGCTGCGCGGCACAGACGCGCCCGGTGTCCCGCCGGGACCCCCTGGCGCTCTCCTCGCCACACCTGGGGCTGCTGACCGCCTACAGCTGTGACGCTGTCTGTGGGCTCCCTTCCCGGCTGCTGCGGCAGGCAGAGCCCACAGGCAGGGCAAGGGGAAAGTACTGGAAAGTCAGTTCCCCTGGAAGCAGCCCTTGGCCAGAGACGGACGGGGAGCTGGTGGGCAATACTTCAGCTCCTGCTCCTTGGCTGGGAGACCCTGCGGCGTGCATTCAACTCCCAGAGTTCTCCTCTGGGTTAAACCCCAGCTGCCCACAGTGGGACCTTGAGAAGACGCGCTCTTCCGGCTCCCTTCCTGTCCCCGCGTCACTTCCCCACTATTCTACGATGCTCTGGGGTCACCGCCCAGAGAAACCACTTGCATTTGGATCCTTATGGTCTGCTTCTGTGAAAACTCAAAGCAGGACCATGACCAGCTTTGGGATGCTAGAAAGTTGCTTAACCTCTCTGGGCCTCAGTTTCCTCATCAGTAAAGGAAAAATGGGGATGATGATAGAACCTACCATTCAGGGTTGCTCTGAAGATGGAGTTAAAAGAGTCAATATTTCTAAAGCACATGACAAATGGCACATAGGAAGCATTTTATTAAACTAAAAAATTCTAAGACTGTCGGAAAACCTATCCTGAACCATCCGAAACGGAGTCTTCTCTTCCCTCGCCCATGAGCAAGCCCACGGTCAGATGAAAGCCCCCACACAGAGCCCACCCCGACATTCTGAAATCTACCATGTGCGCCACCCGCACCAAGCTCACTCTTCCGTGAAATTCTATTACCCCAGTTCCAGAAGCTCGATTTTACCGTCACTCAGAATTTCTCCAGATAAGAGGCTTGAAAGTAATTTCTGAGTCATTCTGGGTGCTAATTGGTTCTTGCACAGGGATTACATTTCTCACATTCAAGGTCAACTAAAATTTCTCTGTGTGTCTGAGCACAATTTTCAGTCTGTTGGAAACATTTTTTTAATCAACAACTATGGTACGGAGCGATTCTAATTCAGGCATAAACAAGCGTTTGCAGGCTCTTGCTAGGAATAAAGGGACACATTTTGTTGCACGCAGATAAAACAGTCCTTTATGTCAAGCCAATGACTGGCCCAGACTAATGCTCTGTTCACATAGGCAATGTTTTCCTTGGTGTTCTCAAATGTCACCCAAGCTGCCCTAGGACAGAAGAAATCATTTTGTAAAACTGAGCCTTCATTTTACAAGAAAAGACTGGCCTTGTTTTTTTACCCATAATAGTACATTTTTAACACAGCAGCAAAGGGACACCACTTCGTCAGAAAGTTGAGGGAAAGAGATGCAGAGCGTTTTCTGGAAGGATTGCCTTCCTGTCCTAATCAACAGTGTCCAGTTGTCAGCTCTACTGGGTGAGAAAGTTCTTTTATCAACTCCTTCGGGCTTGAGCAGGCACTACGGAAATCGCTCTCAGTTACCAAGTTCACTGGAGAATGACTGATAAGCTCAGGGCCAACATGTTTATTCCATTTGTTTCTAGGAAAGGATATCCCACAGGGTGGGAACCGTCACCACAGTCCAGGTTCTGTGGAGGGCACAGGCTCAAGACAAGGGTCAATACTCAAGTGCTATTTCTGTCAAGTTGAGGGGTGAGACTAACATGGCTCTTGGGATAAATGGCAAAATCCTTGCTAAGGCCAGCACAGCCCTTCTACTCTGACCCCCACTTATTTCCCCAGCCTGACCTCGAACTCAACTTTGACTCTTTCTGCTCTACTCACACTGGCCACCTTTCAGTCTCACATAGTTGCTAAAGAACTCCCCCACCACAGGGCCTTTGCACATGCTGACCTCTCTGAATGGAACGCTCTTTTCCCCTCTTTACTTGCTTAACTTCCACAGTTGTCTCCTCAATGACTCCTTCCCTGTCCTCTCAGACAAGGTTACATTTCCCTCTTATGTAGTCCCAAAGCACCATGGACCACTCTTTCACAGAACTTTCTCTGGTCGATTTTTTTTATTCGCTTGTGTGATTATTTGATGAATAACAATGATGGCAATCTATTTCATTTTAGCTATTTTATACACTTTTTCAGTTAGTAGGCCATCATTGCTTATCTAGAACTGTGATTTCCCATCAGACTCAGAATATTGAGTTTGCGTGAACAAAATAATGTGTTTTCCCTTACGAAACTACTTAAAATCATTCAACACACATATAATGAAAGTACTCAAACCCATCTTCCCTAAAATATTTTCTTTATAAAACTAGGATGTGTCCTACGCACCGGATACCTTCATAAAGATGAAAATGGGGTTCATTTGGCCCCACAGAGAGGAAGGGGCTCATCTGAGGTAGAGCAGAGCCAGCACTACAGCCCAAGGTCAGGGCTGAGGGTTCTCATTCATCAGAAGACACACACCCATGGGCATTTCATGAAGTCACCAGCACAATCAATTCATTTGTTAACAGCACAGCACCACCCCACCGATAGATGCGAATCCAGATTCTATTCCTCAGCAAGCCTAGCTGACTCAGCCTCCAAAATACACCACTACTCTCCCTACCTCTTCCATTCACCACCACTACCATCCCAGTCCAAGCCACCATCAAAATGACCTGGGCAATGAAGGAGCACCTTTGAGGAAAGGTCTAAACCTGAATGAGGACAGGGAGGCAAGAACAACTTTGCAAGGCAAGGAACACTGAGTTGGGGTGTTGAAGGATAAATAGGAGTTTCCTGGGAGATAGAACAACATTACAAAGGCACAGAGTCACGAAAGGCCTTGGTAGAAACCACACCATAAACAGAAAACCCAGCACAGAGGCAGACTCAACCGGTACCCACTGATGCAGAAAGAAAGGCATCTCACCTCAAATTTCTGCCGCAGCTCTTCACTGCCCTCGCTTCCTTCCGGCGGCACCGGCACATTGAAGTACTCGCCCTCCTCCTGGCTCAGCAACTTGAACCTACAGGGAGACAAGGGGGCAGGACAAATTCCATGACTCTACTTGATATGATTTTGTTGATTAGGATAAGAGAAGGAGGCCTATAAAAAGCTCTACTTCAAAAAATGTGTTTGGAGTTTTTTGTTTTGGGGTGTGTGTGTGTGTGTGTGTGTGTGTACAGCTGGGTACACTATATGTTTTTGTAACTGTTCCATGGACAAGAGAAAAAAAGGTATATTCTATGCTTATAGGATGCTACGTTCTCTCTCCCTCTCTGTCTGTCTGTCTCTCTCCACACACACTTTTCTTAGTTATATCATTCAATACTGTATGTTTCTACCTCGTTTTTGTCCATCAAGTGCCTCCTCATTCTGAAAGAAGGCCGCAGAGATCTCCCCCTGTCCGTGTACTCCCATCACGCTCACCCAGCCTTTCCACCACCTTCACCTTACGCACGCTGCCGCCTCACCCCTGGCACTCAGATGCATCTAGAGGACGACGGACTTAACCCCACCACGCTGTTTTTCTCTGCAGAAGCCTTCCCAAAGGGTTCCGTATTCAACTTCTTGAGAAATGGTATTCCTTAGTGGTTAAGCACACAAGCCTTGGAGTCAGACTACGCCTGGGTCCAAACCTCACCTCTGCCCTTGCCGCCTTGGATAACTGGGTATGTTGGTTGGGCCCTCTGAGCCTCGATTTTTCTCTTCTGTTATTGGAATAAAGGCCCCTTTTCCATAGGATTATTGTGAAGCCGAGACACGATGATGCATGTATAACCATAAGCATGCCGTGTGGCATTTAGCAAGTGTTCAGTGAAAGGCGTCATCATCATCATTACTGCTATTAAAATTATTAGAACAAACATGATGGCTTCAGTTTTTTTCTTGGGCACAAAGGTGTTTCCATCTAGTCAGAGGATAAGATGAGAGCGAAGAAGGAAAAGAGACGTCTCAAAGGCATTTGAGTCAGCAGAGGGACAAAAGATCCGCAAAGTCCTCACTCCCAGAGAGACTTCCTAACCCAAATTTACAATTTTCATCACAATTTTTTTCTCCATTCACAAATCTTCCAAAGCAGCTTCTAAAAATAGGAGTATAGGTGATTCAAAGCAGAGATGACAATTCAAGCCCCTACGCCTCCACATTTATATTCAAGGCTCTTCTTCCAAATTTCCATTAAAATTACCAAAAGAAATACAAAAATAAGAGAACATCTGTATCTTTGCTGGAAATCAAAAAGGGTGCTGTCCACAAGGCAGGGACTTCCAGGAATTTCCACAAATTAAAATAATAGTGTGAATATGGAGCAGCGTTGGCAAATTTTATCCACCTTTGTGGATAAAATTTTGCTAAATCTGGATATTATTATTGACTTAATGCCTTTCATTAAATCATCTCTTTTTTGTAATAAATTCACTTTAAAAGGACACTTTATATCTCTTCCTTGTACAGAAAGTCAATATCATTTGTTACAAAAAAAAGTAACTGTAAACAAATAAACATATGCAATCAATGTCACTCAAGTCCAAAGAGATGGCGCTGCTTACCAAGGGCTCTAAGACTAATGCCTGCTCTCTTTGTTAAAATGCGAGATCAGCAAGCAGCAAGTGTCAAAGAGTGTTAAGGATACACTCTCTGAGACTTTCTCTTTGTAATCTTAAGATTTGAAGGAGCACCGAGGAAAGAATAGCTTTGTCAGGGAACAATTCAATATTTAGGCCCCAACCATGTACTACCTGAGCTGTTTGGGGTCCCACACTTTGGAAACTACAGGTAAAGGGAGATTGATCAGCTGTGATCAGTCAGTGGGAACCCCAACAGAACCCCCATGAACAACCCTGGGTCAGACCGTCAGGGACTGGATGAGGGTCACCAGCTCTGATCCACGCTCAGGCTGTCGGCACCCGGAGCATCAGGCAGAGCGTGGTGCCCCAGCTACGTTCGCTGTGACCAGTACACTGTCACTCATGTCTCCAAATAAGGACCCTTGAGCAAATGAGAAAAGAGGATCATGGACCCCTTCCAACTTTGAGGTGCACAAAACCAACATGGGGAAGATGCCCCTCCATGGGGCAGCAGGGCTGCCTATTGTGCAGCTGTCTCCAGCTGTAGCCCTCTCCCAAATACCTAGAGGGAACAGGACCCCTGAGCTGACAAAGTGGAATTCCAAAAACTACAAAGGCCTCCTTTCTCCCTTTATCTGGATATGAAAGATCAGAACAGGGACACTCATCATTTCTGTGCTCACCCTTCCATATGGATGGGCAGATAGAGAAAAATAACAGGAAGTATGAAAAACTCATTCAAGTAAAGAGAAACAATGAGGAATCGGATAAGCACCTCCCATGAAATAGAACTATTGCCAACACAGAGAAAATGCTAGAAAATATCTAATTCATATTTTCAATGAGCTTCAAGAGGTTAATGCATCTATGAAGGGAACAATCTGAGATTAGGAAAGACTACTTTCAGAACAAAAATAAATTACTGAATTTGAAAATCCATTGGAGATGGTGAGCACGAGGATGAATAATTCCGAAAAAATTAGTGAATTAGAAGACAAACTTGAGAAATTTTTCTGTCAATTGGCTTGATATTTATTATATTGATTAGAGTTGAATTGAATGCTTTATATACCACTAAGAAAAATGCATATTACCAAAATTAACATGCAACATGAAAAGGGGGAATACTGTAACATACAAGTCAGCAAAGAAATGTTAATATCCTTTTTATATGAAAAGTTATTATAAATCAATAGGAAAATGATAGATAAAAGACAGGACCTAGTCATTTATAAATACAAACAAATGGCAACATACAAATGAAAATGTTCAACATATTTCGTAATAAAATATGTATAATAATGTATATTATGTATGTATAATATGTAAATATGTATAATTAGTAACAAAATATGTATAATCTTTGCATATCTTTGTGGCAATATACAAATGAAAATGTTCAACATAATTCGTAATAAAATATGTATGATAATGTATATTATGTATGTATAATATGTAAATATGTAAAATTAGTAACAAAATATGTATAATCTTTGCATATCTTTGAAATTTATAATACCAGATGTTGACAAGTGTGGGTGAAATGAAAAGTCTCACATAGCACTGGTGAGATGTAAAACTATCGAAAAAAATTACAGAACGTTTTGTCAAATATGTTAATAATGCATATGTTCCCAAAGCCAATTCCAGGTTGAAGAATTTATTAGGAAATACTTAAAGCTATGCATAAAACTTTTGCTACAAGTATGTTTATTGTACAATTATTTATAGAGGTAAGCAATGCATACCTTATAATAAGAATATGACAGTATAAGTTGACACAGATCTATAGAATGGACTATATGAAGCTATTAAAAGTGATGTCGCCCAAGATTACTGAATGACAGGGAAAAGAGTTCATAACGCATTGTTAGGTGAAAACTACAGGCTGCCAAGCACTATGTACAGTAAGATTTCATCTTTGTTTCACAGACACACACACATACACACACAGAAAAAACTCTGACTAGTGTGGATAGTGATTATCTCTGGGCAATGGGATTCTGGATGATATTTTCTGTTTGCTTATTTATATTTTTCTAATAACTACTCAGTTAATAATAATGACTAACATTTACTGCATGTTTACCATTGACCATCTGACACTGGGCCCTTCACTTATACTAACTAATTTAATATCACAACAATCCTATGACATAATTACCAGTGATTATCTTCAAATGATGAAAAGAGGCACACAGAGGTAAAGTAACTTGCCCAAGGGTACACAGCTAGGAAGTGGTACAGCAGAAATTCTAACCTAGGAAGTCTGATTCCAAAACTTTAGTTACTTTTTTTGTAATAAGACCAAAATTTTATTATTAGTAACAACAAAAGCTTAAATAAACATAATTTTAAGATAACAATTATTTAAGATAATAGTTGTCTGTTCAGAAGGAGAAAAAAATGAAACAGGAAAGAAAAAAAACTTTAGAAAGAAAAGCGTCATGATAGAAACGTGGCAATTAAGACCATAAACGTTAAAATATTTCCCTGTCAAAAAGAAGAAAAAACTTTCAGATTTGGGTTTGTTTTTTTTTTAATCCAACAACATGCCACTTGTTATACAAGATCAAAGGACTTAGAAAGATTAGACAGAAGAATGGGCAAGGATCCACCAGGCGAGAAATATCTATCACTCTGCAACCCAAGAGGACAGGTTAAAGGTAGACCAGATCTCCTCACTCCTTGGCTCCTTCACTCACCCAGAGCAGAAAACAAAGACCTTACAAGGCCCCCAGGGGATCTGCCACGCAGCCTCATTCTGCCTGTCCTCACCCCCATCACCCCCGCTTCACTGATCTGGCTCCAGCCACACAGGCCACTTCACTGCTCCTCCAACTTGCCAGGCTCGCTCCTGCCTTGGGGCCTTTGCTCTTGCTGTTTTCTCCATCTGGAACAATCTCTCCCGAGACCTCCGTGTGGTTCCCTCCCTCACCCCCTCAGGTCTTTGCTGTAAGTCACCTTTTCGTTGAGTCCTTTCCTGAGCACTCTAATAAATCAGAATCCACCATTCCCCAACCTCATCTGTTTACTTTCCTCTAAGCACGTATCAGCCTCAAACATGCTATTTTTCACTGTTTCTTTTTGTTCATTTTAAAAGTTTGGTTTCTCATTCTCCAAATAAAAAGAAAACTCCATGAGGCCAAGGATTCTTGTCTGTCATGCTGACTAGAGCCTCCTCAGGACACAGCTATTCACCACGTGTATTCGCTGAAGGAAGGAATGCAGACCAGCAACAAGGCAACATCATGGCAGAAACAGTAACTGCCCCCAACATAATTTTATGTTGATATAATAAGCCATTTTTAAAAAGAAGTCTTTCCTTAAATTGTCTTGAAGAGTTATGTGACTAATAATGATGCCACATACATATAAGCCAAAAATAATTAGAAATGAAAAAAATGTTCAAAAAAATATTTTACTGGGAGAACCCTAACAAGCACTATACACTTAGGTCAGATCAAGCAAACAGAAAGAAAATACGAAGGCAAAGAAGATCTAGATATAATAAGATGGAATTTAATAGACATTAAAATGTATCTCCTACAAATAGTAAATATAATCTTTTTATCGAAATGTCCACAGAACATTTAGCAACAGTGAGCATATACTAAGTTAAATTGAGAAAAAGAAAGAAAGTAAAGTGTACAGGCCATATTCTCTAACACCAACACCATCATTTAACATTAATAATAAAAATGTAAACAAAAAGCTAATACGAGAGGTAAAAAAAACATGCCTCGATAAAAGCACGTTAGAAAGGAAATTAAAAATACAACCATAGACCCTGAGTAAGCAACAAAAGCTAGAAAATGACATATCAAAACTTGGAGGAAATATTTATTCCCTCAAATGCTTGTTCATTATTTTTAAAGAGCAGAGTAAGTTAAAAGAAGAAAAGTAAATGAGCAAAATGTTCAACTGAAATTCAAAGACAACCAAAAAACAAACCTACAGAAAAGAAGAAAAGAGAAATCCAGAACTGATACACGAATCCCAGAGCTAATTCTTTGAAGGAAAAAAACAACAATAAAACAGATGAACCTCTGGAAAACAAGCGAGGAAGAAAGGAGACAGCAGAAATAAATAAAATTAGAAACACAGAAGAGGATTTGACAACAGACACAGAGCTGGTGGCAAAGCGACAGATGAGGGGCCGGAGGCTGGCGTCCCACATCTGGGAGCTTTCACAGCTGCTTCCGCCGTTCCCGCCACGTGGTCTTAAATTACAGCACAACAGAAGAGCAGGGAGAGCTCATCCTCTTCCAGAGAGGGAAACCGAGTCTCAGAGAGGGGATGTGATTACCCAAGATCATTTTAACATAGGCATAAAAGAATTCCTGGGACAAAAATCCAATTTCTAGAATTTGGTACATCTAGAGTTCAGACACTATTATAGATGCGTTGACCCTGAATCCAAAGAGGGCTTTTATCTGCAAAATCTGGAGAGGACTTTTATTTTGCAAAAGTTCCCTCCCAACTATTATTTTATCAACCTCACAACTATCCTAAGAGGTGGATGGGGATGCTATAATTATCCCTGATGAATGGAATCATATCCCCTGAGAAGGCTATAGTACAGGAGGTGAAGTGATTCACCTGAGGTCACAAAGCATCCATCCAGATAGAAGAGTCAAGGTCAAAACCTACCCGTCTACCCTCTAGGTCTCTGCCAACCCCTGTATGAGAAGGCAGAATGGGATGTGTATGTGCTTAGGCTGTGGCACCAAAGAGACCTGGACCCAAACTCCAGCACTGTCACTTATGAGCTGTGTGTCCCTCACACATCGTTAACTACTCTGATCCCGGGAACAATGCTCCACCCAGAACTGCTGGGGGAATTAAAGGATGATGTAAGCGTAAATGTGCTCATTTTTTGGACTTGCTCCTGATGGGCCATCCCTTACATCAAGCTGCTTTGTCCTCCCTGCACTCTGCTGTCTGTTTCCAGGGAGCAGACAAGGCAGGCGCTGGAGCAGGAGGCAGGATGTGGCGCCTGAGGGAGACAGCTCTGCGCTTTCGGGCCTGGAGAACCACAGGAGGGAGAAGGTGGAGCACAGGATGAAAGCAGAGGGGCTTTGCCCCCCCCCCCCCCCCGCATTGGAGTCCTGGCAGAGACCTACGTGGAGGGCCACAGCGTCACAGCAGCAGCTGGGGGCGGGGGGCACAGATGGAGGACTCTGGCTTTCCACGCGGGAGACTCAGAAATGAGGGGCCACGGAAGTGCTGAGGGGGTGGGGCCTGGCAGTGGCCTGGGGGTGGGACAAAGCAGGCACTAAGTGGACGGACCTCACAACCAGAGGCAACAGGCCGGGACCCGGGACTCCCATCCCAGGTCTGGGACCCATCCTGCCTGGGTGGGCACTGGTTCGGGGACCAGGCATGATCAGCCACACTGTAGCAGCAAAACCCAGAAGGCACCCTAGTGAAGGTCCCCTTCTCCTCGGCCACCATGAGGTCACAAAACTGCACAAGGAAGTCTAGGTGCATTATACAAAATAAGGAAGCTGTATTTTTTCTGCACATCGGGTTAGCGCTGTATCAGTGTACGACTCCGAAACACCTGGAAAGTGATGAGCCAGTGCCTGGCATTTAGGAAGAGTCAGTAAGTGGTAGCTATTGTTGTTATAACTGTTATTATTATGTTCTCTCCTGTCTCATTTGTGCCCCCTGGGGACCCTGCATTCTTTCTGTTTAACCTCTTTACGCTCAAGTGAAAGAGGAAGGAACACACGCTCTGTGAGTGGTGATGGCTGGAGCACGCAAAGTCAAATCATCCGTATGTTAAGAAAAATTATCCAAAACTTGGGAAAAAGGCAAAAAGTTGATGGTGTGACCTTCTAACGTCATGCTGGAGCATTTTCAAATTAGTTGTCTCCTTCCTCGCAGTAATATTACTTATTATTCACAACCCAGTAAAACCCAGGTGGTCTCCCAACTCTGCAAAGATAGATGTTAACGTTGGGAAAACCGAGGTAAGATTTTGTTCTCCAGTCTGGGAGATAAGCTTTAACCTCCAAGGCTGCGATTTTACTGCCCTGTTTAGCAGCCAGTTTTCTCTCTAACTTAGCAAAGTTATTTCAACGTTCCTTTGTCTACTGACATACAAATATCAATTTCTCAAACTCTTGGAGTCAACTATTCATCTTCCTGGTTTCCTCATTCATGAGCTAAGGAAAACTGTGACAAATGCTCATTATCTATTTTAAAAGAATTATGTTTTCAGCCATTTGTGAATTGTGCTTTAACACATCTTAATATTATTATTCTTTGTACGCTGAGCTTCCATCCTCCTGCACATCTCTCAGCATGTCGTCACTGATTACTTATTTGTGTAATTTCTTCCTCAAGGTTTGTCTTCCCTTTCCAGAAGCTAAGCACCAGGAGGGCATGTCTGTCTTATACCTGACGTATCTCAAGAGACTAGAATGGAGTCAACACTCAACACATATCTGAATAAAAGCCTATGATACACACGGAAGAGAGACAAGGAAGGGGTAGGATGAGCAACGGAAGGGATGTGTGGTTCTGATGATACGTCCTCTTTCTGGCTCAAGCAGTTTGGTTTTGATTTTCTTTCACTTGTAACTGAAAAAGCCCAGAGTGATACCATTCAGAAATGAGAGGATTCCTCTGAAAGAGATGCGAGCAGCCCCTAGCCCCCACTTCTCCCAAAGTTATAGTGCCAGGTTGGACTATCCATTCTGACTCCTTTACTCAGACAACCGTGGAACAACAGTTGTCAAGGGGGTTTACCTTGCCTTTTCATTGGGAATATTGGGCAAGGATTTTTTGCCATAAGAAGTGAGCAAAGAGCAAAAACTCCTGAATGAAGGAGACACTGCAAGTGACCATGACAGCAAGCCCCAGCACCTTTGTGGCCAGGCTTGGTAAGCGATCCCAATGAAGAGGCATCTTCGTAAGGAGTCGAAATCTGACAGTGGGTTGCACATATCTTTCAGGTAAAATGTGAGAGCCACTTTAGTACCCATGGGGCCTGTCGAGCTATATAATTGTGTAAAGTGGAGCAGATGTAAAGCAATAGGGAGTGGTGGGGACTGTGGCAAATAGAAAATCTATGTCCTGTCTAAAGAGAGCATTAACTATGCAATTGTTCTCAGTTGTTGCCTGCTAGGCCTAGTGTGCCAGATATTTCTGGCTTTTCAAGCTAGAAGTCCAGATTTTTATAGGAAATGTCCTGATTTTTAAAATATTGGCAACTAATTATTATTACTATTTCTTAGTATGAGGACCAAACAAAACATATCTGTGAGGCAGATCCAATCTACCAGTCATCACTCTGTGACTCTGCTTTACTATTTAACTTTTAAGACAAATAGGAAAAAATACTTGATCCCATGTTTGATGGACCAAGCTGTATTGTAGCTTTTAAAGCAAAATCTTCCTCACCAGCCATCAACACCGGCTTTCTGCAATTCAGAAATCCCAAATGATAAAGATCCCATGAAGTCATTCCTGCTGGTCAGATCCCAATCCCAAATCTCTACAGACAGTCTCCTGTCTTTGTCCGATTCTTTCAGCTGGCTGCAAAGAGAAAAAAGACAAGTCAGTGGAGGTTATAACGATTTCTCAAGCAGATGAAATGCACAAGAGGACAAGGCCTGAAGGTAGGAATTTTTAAAGATTACAAGCTGTTGCAAGAAACAAATTCAGTTTCCATCCCAGGCAAGCTCCCCAGGGAGTGAGAGATTTTCCTGTCTGACAGCCTGTGGCTTAAACAGGCGGAGGACCCAGGCCAGCGCCGACAGGAACAGTCCTAACTACTTCTGCTGTCTTATGTCTTTATAGGGTTCGTGGTGTTCAGGAAGTCCCATTGACACAGTCTCTATGAGAAATATAAATGTCAATTATATAACTATGTGTGTGTTTGCATGCATGTGGATTAGGATGAGGCTGAAGAAATGTATGGAGGAAAGAGTCTGTGGATGCTGATCTGGAGGAAATCGTCTATTCTAAGGCATGTCCTTGACTGAGGCTGAGATGGGCCCCGGTTTCACCCTGAGAGAGGAAAGAGGGGATGGGGCTACCACAATGAATCATGCTTTTGGCCCGTGGTCTCTGGAGTCAGACTGTCGGAGGCTGAATCCCCCATGTTGTGAGACTCTGAGTGTGTTCTTTAACTTCTTTAAGCCCCATTGGTAAAACGGAGATGAAACGACCAACGAAGCCAGATCACTTAATACAGTGCTTGTTATACATAGCACACACTCAGTAAATATCAGCTGATATAACTAACACTTGTTGGCCCAGATGCACCAAAAAGGGACCCCAGGCTCTTGGAGCACTGGCCATGGAAGACCCTCCACGGCAGCTGGCAGAAAGCTCCAGCAGGCTGCAGGCCCAGCATCATGCATCAACTCAGCCCCAGGGAGGTTATCACCACACCCTGTGGGTTATGTCCCACTATCTGCTGAGACCCAGAGCTTCTCCCACAACTTGCCTTCACCTAGCAACACATCACACTATTTTCTATCCCACCCACTCCCCCACACTACAGACATTCTCAACTCTATTAAAAAAAAAAGTTCCAATGTTTACTTGGCTTGCAATGCAAAAATGCAGATGGAAGGGGAGGGAGGGAAAGAAGGAAGGAGGGAAGGAGGAAGGGAGAGAGGGAAGGAGGGAAGGAAACAGATGCTGGGAGAGGAACTCTCCAATCTCAGGTGGCCCACAACCCAACCTCCACCACCCATGCTGGGCTGCAAGAATTTCAACTTACAATCTAAACGTCTCATTCCACTCAGGGTTGAGGGAGCACTTGATGGTTTTGGTCTTCTGCTTGCTCTCACTTTTGGGGTCAGGAATCAGTTTGAGTTTCACGTAGGGATCTGACAAGCCATTGGGGTCCATAGGTACAAGGTTTTTAGCATCTCTTACTAAAAAAAGAAAAAGCAGTTTCAGCATTAATAACCACCAAAATGTTTAAGCACCAACCAGAGATGGCTGTAGAACCTATGGAGGGGTCCTTGGCATCATACTTAATCAATGAGAATTTTAGTTTATTAACATCAATATCTAAGAAGCCTACAAAGTGACATAAACTGATAAGATGTAGACTCTGCTCTATATTGGTTTAAAATTGACTTCTGACTTTCATATTACTCTGCCTCCAAGATTAACTATAAGTTCTCTAAGCTTGTTTTCCACAAAGCTTATAAGAAAGATGGGCTTCTTTCATATAGCATAATGTCTTCAAGATTCACCCATGTTGAGTCAGTACTTCATTTATGGCAGAATAATATCACCTTGTATGGATATATCAAATTTTGTTTATCTATTCAACAGTCGATCAACATTTAGGTTGTTTCCATTTTTTGACTATTGTGAATAGCACTGCTATGAACATTTGTGTACTCCAATAAAAAAGGTCACATATTGTATGATTCCATGTACATGAAATATCCAGAACAGGTAAATCCATCAAGACAGAAAACAGACTGGCAGTTGCCAGGGGCTTGGAGGAAGTGGGGGATGGGGAGTGACTACTTAATGGCCATGTGGTTTCCTTTATAGGTGGTGAAAATTTTTTGGAACTAGATAGAGATGATGGTTGCATGCACAATACTGTGAATGTACTACATGCCACTGAATTATAAAATGGTTAATGGTTAACTTTATGTTATGTGAATTTTATCTCAGTTCAAAAAGAAAAAGCTAAAAGAGAAAGAAAGAGTTGCCCTCTAAATCAAGGTGCACCTATCAACCATGTAGCACCATAACCAGTATCTAGACAGGCCTACAGAGAGAAGGCTGGAAAAATATTGGCAAGTATTATAGCTAGGCTCCACCCTCAATCAAGAATATCCTGGATAAAGGAGGCTATAAGACCACCTTAGAGAAGGAAAGGAAGCAGAGGGTCAGCAGTGTAGAGGCAACTGGCCACAGGAAGGATGAGGTGGAACAAGACATCAGCCTGGAGGAACAGGAAGAAGTTAATTAGGAGTCAATTCAAAAACTGGTAACGTAGCTAGCCAAGGGAAGGAGACAAGAAAATAGAAGTTGTAGAGATCTTAAGGATACTGTGCCAACCATCTCACTTATGGTAGAAAAATTCAAAGTAATATATTAACAGATTGAATCAAACTACCTGCCAGAAGGCTAATATATAATGACTCCTACCAGGAATGCAAAGATGGTTCAACCTTAGAAAAATCTATTATTAAAATATTCATCATATTTATAGGTCAAACAAAAAAACCCATAGAATCATTGCAATTAGCTAGAAATAGCAGGGAATTTTCTTCAGAGGATAAAGGCTAGCTGAAATAACAGCACCGCAGTTAATGATAAATGCAATCCATTAAAATCAGGAATAAGACAGATACACATTACCACAGCCATTATTCAACATTTTTTCTAAGTGTTCTATAAGTGCAACCGGACAATAGAAACAGAAGTTCTATAAGTTCAAGATGACAAGAAAATCAAATTAGAAGAAAGAATATTGGAAAGTAGAGACTAAAGCATTCCCTTAATTCCTGAAACCTTTGCTTCTGCCCCATCACAGTCACCTCTGCCTAGAGCTTATCATCCCAGAAATGACACCACTTTCCCAATCTCAGTTTCATGTACCCCACTACCCACACCTTAGACCACTTCCCATTTTCCAGTTCACTAGCTCTAGTACCCCACTGCAACAAACCTTTCACCACCAATCTATTGAGCCTAATATATTTTCTCTTTCCCCTCATTCCCTCTTGCCTTTACTCCATTCACCTGAGCTTAGATTGAATGGTGCATCATAATCACTCCCTTGAAAACATCCTCAACTCCCTTTATTTCCATTTCATTTATCTGACAAAACTCCAGCCCTAGTTAAATTCAAATATCTTCCTTTTATTTTCCTACATCCAAGAAGCTGTCCACTGCTGGGGGCGGGGGGGGGGGGGGACGGGGACGACTGACTTGCCTAAGATCATATAGCTAGTAAGAGGTTGGGACTGAATAAATAAGATGAGAGAAGGGCTGGGTGGGCTGCCAGATGAGGGACAAGGGACCCCAGGATGCAAGCTCTAACTTACTCTGCCCTGACATTTTTCTGCATTCTAGCATATGGCACCTTTTTCCATTTATCCATAGGTTGAATTCACGCTCCCTCTCAGCTTGCAAGGTACATCTCCTTCTTGCATCAGAAACAAGATTTTTTTTTACTTTGATTCAATTCAGTTCAACAAGCAAGTCCCTACTACGTGCTAGGCATGCTGCTCGGCACTGGGGACACAGGGGAAAATATAAGATATTGATCCTGTCCCCAAGGAATATATAAGACGAAATTTATTCAAAGTATAGTTGATTTCTCCTGAGACAGTAACCAGGTCATATAGTACAGTGGGTACAGGACTACAAGATGCCAGGGTCTGCATTTTGCTTAGCACTTCATATTTTGAATCTCAATTTCTTGACCAATGAAATAGAGATAATACATACCTCATTGGGTTGTTATAAAAGTAAATTGGATAAAGCATATACATGTTTAGCATAGAATCCAGCATCTAGAGAATAGTCAATAAATGTTAGCTCTATTCCTGCTATTTTATCATTATTATCATTCATATTCAGTTCCCTCTTTTACTACATTTGTTCATTTTTATTATGAGGACTTAACCATTTCTGAATGGACTGATATCAAACAGAACCACTTGTGGTTTTTATTCTTGAGCATAATGCATCTGACCATTTAAACCCTTCCAGAGGAGTGCTTCTCAAACTTTAGCCGGTGTAAGAGTTACCCAGAGGACTTGTGAGACATGTTCCTGAGAGCCACTCCCACAGATAGATTCTGATTCACTAGGTCTGGAGTGAGACCTGCTCAGTTGTTTTTCTAACAAGTTCCCAGGTGATGCTGATGTTGCTGGTCCATAGAGCACACATTAAGTAAAGCTTTTCTAGATACATATAACTTCTTAAGATCCCCATGCATTTTCCCCACAGAATACTATCTCCAACATTATTTTCTCTCATTTATTGAGGTTTCCAAGGAAAATAGCAAGTGCTAGTTTCTAGGCTGGGCTCTTGGAATGGCACATCTATCACATAGCGAGCTGCATGAAAACACGATTTGAAACACTCTGAAGTGCCAGAAACTCGTCTGGTTGATTGGCAACACATATGCAGTTTGAAATAGCTCGTCTTTCTTCTCTCTGCTAAGACAACACCTTGCTTCCTTGTCCTATGAACTGACACCACAGGACAATCATCAGGAGAACATTCTTCTATTGTAAATTTATGACTTCATCGCTCTTTCAGAGTGCTGTTTGCAGAACAAGTGTGTGGTATTCTTTTGTGTGTGTGTGTGAGGAAGATTAGCCCTGAGCTAACACCTGTTGCCAATCCTCCTCTTTTTTGCTGAGGAAGATTGGCCCTGGGCTAACATCCGTGCCCATCTTCCTCTACTTTATGTGGGACGCTTGCCACAGCATGGCTTGACAAGCAGTGCGTAGGTCCACGCCCGGGATCCAAACCTGCAAACCCTGGGCCGCCAGAAGTGGAGCGTGCGAACTCAACCACTATGCCACCGGGCTGGCCCCAAGTGTGTGGTATTCTTGAGCCAATCTCACAACTAACGGTTTAAGAATGATCTCTCTTTGGGCATCTACTTCCCTTGAACCAAACATTCCTAAGTGAAGCCTGACTCCATCTCTCCCCCAACCCTTATAGATCCTTTCTTCTTCTTCTGTCCTTTTGGGTCTATCCTCTACTGAAGGGGCCAAAAATTTCTGTGGAAAGGAATGGAGTGGAATTGATTCTGGGACTGCTGGCATTCGCATCTCCAAGGGCTCTGGATACTAAAACCACTGTATCATGAGCAGTTGACAGTAGCTGCAGGCTAAGATCCAAAGGCCTGTCCCTCTTGAAGCTTTTCAAAGTAGAGTCATCCTTCCCAGCAGCAAGAGAGCCGCATATGTATCAAGGAAGCAAATCTCTCTAGACCACACTTGGCGAGACTGACTTTGATTTTTCTTGATAAATGTTTCTTTACTATCTTTGTTGAAATCCAGCCAGCCCAGATGGTACAAAATGCTTCACACAAAGCAGAAATAGCAACCTTCCCCCCTGGTGGAAGTTTGCTAAATGTACAGGAGAAAAGTGTCCTGATCCAGGGAACATTGCTTCCCTTGGACGTGAAGCTAGGTGGGGGGTAAGGTCTGGCTGTTTCCATCAAAGGGTCTTCAGAGCAAATGAGGCCTCTGCATTCTGGTGAAAGTTACTTAAAACAGTGCTAAATCCATAAAAAGATAGCACTAATGTTAACTATTTTCCTAAGTATTGTTCTTCACCAAGAACTTTCCAACTCTTTTTTTCCTCCCAAAAAAATACAACTATCTATTGGAAAAGTCTGAATAATTTTGTTGCTTTAAAGCCTTTATCTCACATTGTGAGAACGAGGAACTTGTTTTTATTAACTCCTTTTGAAGGAACTTTCTTCAACCTCATGAGTCCTCACTACGTGTCCTCAGCACAATTATTCAAAGCAACATTCACTAGTATTCAGTTATGTTTGAAGATGTTTGCAAAGACAGAAAGTAGGAAATACCCTGAATGCCCATCAACAAGAGAAAGGGTAAATAATCTATAGCATATTCGTACTGCCAAATACTATGCACATGTTAATAAGACTGGGCTGTCTATATGCACTAACATGAAGAAAACAGCAAGATGAAGATAGATGATTACAATATACTACCTGTTTGTTTAATAAAAAAGGTCTGAGGACTTCCATGGTTCAGTTGATGACATCTGGATCTGGACTGTGGATTAGGTAATAGCATTGGGTCAGTGTTACACCTCCTGATTTGGATAATTATACTATGCATATGTAAGAGAATGTCCTTGTTCTTGGAAATAGACACTGAAGTATTTATGGGCAAATGGAAACCACGACTCCAACTTATTCTCAGATGGCTCAGAAAAAAAAAAGATACACATATACCAAAATATTTACTAAAGAAAATGATAAACCAAACAGGGCAAAATAGAAACAATTGGTAAATCAGGTAAAGCGCATACACATATTCCTTGTACTATTCTTGCAACTTTTCTGTAACTTTGAGATTATGTCAAAATAAAAGGTTTTAAAAAACAAGGCCTTCCAAATCTTCAAGAGAAAAGTACAATAAAATAAATTTCCTACAAGGTCACATATGAATGTAAACAAATAGAAAAGAGTCTGGAAGGATATAGCCAAAATTAATTTAAAATAATGGTTATATCTGACGAAGAAGAAGAGTTGTGGGCAAAAGAGACTTTAGCTTTATCTGTCATGTTTTGAATTTATTACAAAGAGAATGCATTCTTGTATTAATTGTGTTACTAAAACTAATTTTTTTAAAAAACAATTCAGTTGTGATCTCCAGCCTCCACGAATCCATTGTCCTTGCATTCAGGGACCCCATCCTGCTCCCCAAAGACTACAGAGCAATTAGGTCTGGAGAGAGATGCTCAAAAACTCTTGGTTTGAATCACAAAACCCTTGGTGAACAACACACAGACCCAGGAGGACCACATTGAGATCAGCTGGACACCCTCAGCACATTCCCCAGGATCAAAGCAGGGCTGGAGGGCAAGAGACTGAACAGGTGAAAAATTTCAGAGCCACCAACCTATTTTCACTACCCTGCCCTGCTCCTCTCTTTCTATTCCAGTGACTTCCTGGCAGCTGACCGTTTATCTGGGCCTCCCCACCGCCCTGCCACACCTTCTCAAGTTGGAAGCTTCTTTAGCCCTTTGTTCTAAAGTCTACTCCTGGATCTGTGTCCATTTGATTCCTGTTTACTTATTACTTCTTCTAACGCCAATGATCTCTGATGCTGTGGCTTTTGTGAGCCCTGGATTCATCAGAATCCCCTTCCCAGTCTTCTTAACTGGCTGTCCCCTATGGCCTCATCTGATAGGTTCTGACTGCAAAGCAAGCGAACCCGCGGTCTTCGGGCAGCCCACCTGCAGCATCTAAGCCATCCCGAGCACGTCCTGGCCAAGGGCTCCTGGAACAGCTGGCTTCCTGTCACTGCTGGCAGTGGCACAGTTGTCACACAACTAATTATCTGTGTTGAGACAGACTTCCAGCTGGGACCGTCGCAGTGTCTGTCTAGAAGAGAGCCTGTCAAGCCACGGCAAGTGAAACGATGACGGGGAGCTAGCACAGACGAATCGAGAACCACGTTAGCAACAGTTGGATTTTGGAGTCAGAGAAACCTGGGTTTGAATGCTGCCTCTGCCACGACTCCCACTAACCGACCGGGTGGTCTTAGTCAAAGGCTTCTCTGAGCCTCAGCTCCTGCGTCTCCGAAATGCTGAAAAAACCAACCACAACTCTGTTGGATAATAACTAGGGTGACCATACACACTAGTTTGCCCAGGACAGCCTCAGTTTATAGCTGCTGTCCTTTGACTCTCAAAGGGTCCCAGAGCGGACAATAAATTATATAGTTACTCTAATTATAGAGGATAATAGCATTAAAGCAGAATGTAAAGTACGTGGCAGGGGCTCAACAAATGTTGATTTCCTTTCTCCTTTGAGAGAATTTAAATCAAATTATATAACTATCAAGATAAATTTCAGGGCTAAAAGAGTGTGCCTCCAATGTGATTTTCATACAAATGAATCTGGAGGAGGTGCAAGAGAATGATAGACGATCTGAAGCCAAATGTGATCAATCCACTTCTTCTTATTATGGCGTCCTCTCCATTCCAATCCAGCCACCTAGAGTTTCACCCAGAATGACACTTCCTCTGAAGTCCCCAATAATCTTTTATCCTTTTACTTCCCTGCTCCCTTTACACCAATATTTTTGACCTCATCAAACTCTTCAATCCCTCAACTCTTTTCTTTTATCATAAATGGATATTAAATATTGTTTTAAATTTCGATGCTTTTTCTGCATCAATCGATCTGTTCATGTGTTTGTTTTTTCTTTAGATTATTAATACGGTAGATTACACTAATTGATTTTTGGTTATTGAACCAGCCTTACATTCTCAGGATAAAACTCACTTGGTTGGAGTGTATTACTCTTTTTACATACTTCTGGATTTAATTTGCTAATATTTTGTTGAAGATTTGTGAATTTATGTTCATAAAGGATATCTGTCTGTAGTTTCCTCATGCTGTTTTTGTCTGGTTTTGGTATCAGGGTAGCCTCATAAAATAAGTTAGGAATTGTTCCCTCTGCTTCTATTTTCTAGAAGAATCAATGTTATTTCTTCTTCAAACGTTTGGTAGAATTCCACAATATAAATATCATTTCAAGCACTTCTTTATCTGGATTCCACAAATTTTGATGTGTTGTATTTTCATTCGTTCAAAATATTTTTTAATTTTCCTTGAGATTTCCTCTTTGAACCACGGATTATTTAGAAGTTTGTTTTTTAATTCCCATATTTCCCCAGGGGCTCTGCTCCCATTACTGAGATTTATAGAACAGTATATACAGCTGTCTACCAGATATCTTGTACTGGATTTCCCAGGAAGTACATCAAATTCAACATGTCCAGTAATACTCAGGATCTCCCTGTTCTCCTTGATCACCATGTCTGCTCCTCCTCTTTCAATGCCATTCTTAGTGAGTGCTCAACCATCCACCCAGCTGTCCAAGTGAGAAATCTGGAAATCACCCTGGTCTCCTCCCCCTGGTGCAATCTATGACTGTGTGCTTTTCATTCTATCTCTTTATCATTCCATGTACCTGAGCCCTTCTTACCATCCACACTGCTACCACCTTCACAATAATAATTATGTCATAGGGTTATGGTGATTATTAAGTTACCATCCACACTGCTACCACCTTCACAATAATAATTATGTCATAGGGTTACGGTGATTATTAAGTTATCTTAAATCCTGTAAATTGCCTAGTATTGTCTCTGGCAGGTGAGAGAATAGTAAACAGCAGTTACTCACGTGGTGGTTGTTTGAGCTCTCATTTTTCCTCTCCTGGTGAAATTAAGATCCTCCCAGTTGATTTCTTGCCTCCAATCTTGCTCTATCCAGCCCTTCCTCCACCCCAAAGTAATCTTTCAAAAACTCACACACTCTCTAAACAAAACCCCGACAGTTTTAGAAAAATCTATTAATATTATTTTCTATAAAACTAGGTCAAAGGAGAAAAACTATATCATTATCTCACAAAAAAAATGACAAAAAGGCAAGTGACAAAATTCAACAATCATTCTTTCTTTTAACTCTTAGAAAAATAGGAATCGATGGATGCTTTTCTTGGTATAATAAATATATCAAAGGCTTTCATCATGCTTAATGGTAAAAATCTAGAGGCATTTCTATTTCCATTAAGGCCACAATTAAATCAAGAATGCCCACCATCACTGCTATAATTTAACGTCATTTTGGAAGTACCAACCAATGCAATTACACAAAAGAAAAGTATTAAGAGGCTTAAATGTTGGAAAAAAGGAGACAAAATTAGCTAGTATTGTCTACACTGTCTCTGGCATGTGGCTGACACTCTCCTTCTGGTTTACAGCCCTCATAAATCTTTCCCATTTTTAATCTCCTAGTCATTCAGTGGGAATTTGGAAAAAGGAGAAGGGAAATATACAGTCTCAGCTGAGCATGAATTACTTTTTTAATTAGAAAAAAAGTTACTCTAAATTTGAGAGAAAGAATTCTTTGCTTAACAGGAGGCCAGTCTTGTGCACATTATTCTTAACAAACTGATATTGGATACAACTTGGATGTCCCAAGATGCAGTTGGCTGATTCCCCCAAGTTCTGAGTCTGTACATCACTGCCAAAACCATGCAACTTCTGCGCTCTGCAACTGGGTTCTCCTTGGAACCAGCAACTTGGAAAGCTGGGCAGTTCTATAATCCATTAAACCCAGCTGAGTGTCATCTGTTCTCCACAGAGGTTTCTCTGCAATTCCCAGGGCTGCTCTACACCTACTGTGACCTTGTACAACCTCAGCCCCAGAATTCTGGAGACCTCCCTCCTCCCTAAGGAGGACCTGGATCCGTCCTCCTTTGAGGCCTCACAAGCCTAGTCTCTTAACACCTGGCACTCCTCAATGGTGTGGCCAGTACCACCGCCGGTCCCCTGGGGATGCAGGGCAAGTGTGCAGGGCTTGATGCAGACAGAGGAGGAGTTCTTCAAACCAGCGTGGAAAAACAAGAATAAACCCTGGCCCCCATGAACATCTGATCCCCTTGCAGTGGCCCCGGGGTCTTTCCTTGTGCCTACGACAGATGGTTTGTGAGTAAGGCATCCAATATGCAGCTTTATTTCTTGTTTGGAGACAACCTCATACCCTCGAGTTGAGAGCAAAGAAGGACAGACGAAGCTTCCAGCCTGTTTGCCCACATCCTCAGGACAGGAATCATGACGGTGTGCTGAGTAAATGCAGCAGAAGCACCAGGCGAGTGGCGTTCAAACCCTCAGCTGCAGTGGCTGCTGACGTGGCTCTGGGCGCTGCTTCACAATGTGATTATTTCTGAAGATGTGACATAAATACTAACATGGGGTCCCTGGAGCTGCAGAGTTGCTACTTGGCAGCTTAATTTGGACATTCAATCAAAACTATCCATCGGCGGCTTTGCGCAGCCCAAGCAGCAAGGCCCAGGAGCCTCGAAATCTGCTCTCTAAGTGATGGGTTTAATTTCCAGATGCTTGGGACAAAAGCCGCCCCAGCTCCAAGGAAGGCAGGCTTACCTCCCTTCTCTGGAGAAACAGTACATATTTTCTCATTTCTTCAATGGGCTCCCTGCTTTGATAGAAGAGCCCTATCTACATTAACCACATCACTGAATCATGAAATTCAACATATTTTTTAAAACCTGACAGCCACATTCTCACCCCATGTTCCCCAGGCAGTGAGAGGAAAGGGCTGTCATTTGAAGATAAGTTTTCTGTTTCTTCTATTGTCATATGGGGGCGAGGGGGGAAGAAAACATCTGTTAGGAGGAGTCCCAACAGATGAATGTTCTCCCTATGTACTGTCCAACATCCTCAATGGCGCAAAAACACTAAAAGAGGGAGAATTTTCCTGCTGGAGTCATTTATCCTAAATGGATGGATGGATGGATGGATGGATGGATGGATGGATGGATGGATGTGTGGACGGATGGATGGATGTGTGGACGGATGGATGGATGTGTGGATGGATGGATGGATGGGTTGGGTGGATGGATGGATGTTTGGATGGATGGATGGATGTGTGGATGGATGGATGGATGTGTGGATGGATGGATGGATGGATGGATGTGTGGACGGATGGATGGATGTGTGGACGGATGGATGGATGTGTGGATGGATGGATGGATGGGTTGGGTGGATGGATGGATGTTTGGATGGATGGATGGATGTGTGGATGGATGGATGAATGGGTTGGGTGGATGGATGGATGTTTGGATGGATGGATGGATGTGTGGATGGATGGATGGATGGGTTGAGGGGATGGATGATTAAAGTGATGGGTCTTAACCAGCCTGAAGGAAACTGTCATCCTTCCTACTTTCTTTTTATTATAATTTTACCAAACTATTCACATCTCAAGGCCATTGCAGCACCTACTGAATCCTCCCCACCTTCTCCTACTCTTCACCACGGAACACACACACACACACACACACACACACACACACACACACACAGGTGTTATATTCAAAATACTTCCAAATGGCATAGCCCAGGCACCAGCTAACCAGTACTGATGCCATCCTCACCACTGGCACAGGGTCTTGGAGGCCCTGATATGCCCAGGTATTAACTTTAGTTTCTGGGCTGTGGGGAAGTCCAGGGAGGATCCCAGGAGAGCAGCTGGGACAGTGGGGACAGCCATCTTAGGAGGGTCACAGCTATTTGCCACCTGTACAGAAGTATTGCTGGTGTGTTCTGAAAGAATGTCCTAACTGCACTCAGACACTCATGTAAATCTGATGACCATCTATAAAACGGTGCACAGCTGGGGTGGGGAGAGTTTTATTGCTTCTGGTCCATCACAGCCCCACCCTATGCCTCTGCCTGATATTCCATGCTCAGCTCAGACCCAGGTGAACATTCCAGGGGCTCTGCCCATCAGCAGATGCTGTACTCCAGCTCACTGAGAGCAAGCCCTGTGATGTTTCCTTCTGCAGTTCAAACAAGGAGTTCGAGGCACACTTGTGGCAGGGTAATATGCTGAGGTTTTAAGTGATGTGTTTCCCCTACTTCCCACTTCATTGAATTCTGTCACTTATACCCAAGGCCCTTCCCCCTGCCACCCCAACTGTGCAGCTAGACATGAGTCATTCGTGCCTCAGGGAGAGAGTTGTCAAGGTACAACTGAGGGATAAAGGCAGCAAATTCTTGGCTTTTTAGTTCTGAAAGAATCTGTCCCTACCTTCCTCTCCATCAGACCTCAAAAGCCGAGCTCCAGAATGGCAGGGAGAGTACAGGAGGTGGCAAATATCGCTCCTTCGCTACATCACTAGTCCCTCAAGAGAAGGGAAGACTCCAGACTCTGAATTAGCCCACCGTTCTCCTTCTTCAGCCAGAAAAACCAAGGCTCCTATGCATATCTCCTCATGAAACGGACCCCCAGAAGCATCCCCAGCATGCCAATCCTGGAGAGAGACCAAGTTCAAATCTCAAATGGGCTTGGCTGGGACATACAAAGAAGATAAGCACGACTTTCAACAAGCTCAAAACAACTCCCCTTTCCCTCACACCATGAACTGAGAAGTGCTGGTCCAGAGAGGTGGTTCTCAAAGGGAGATCCTAGACCAGAAGCATCGGCATCTCCTGGGAACTTGCTATAAATGCACATTCTCAGGCCTCACCCCAGACCTCGTGAGTCAGAAACTCTGGAGGTGGAGTCCAGCGAGCTGTATTTTAACATGCCTCCTAGGTTATTCAGATGCACACTCAGGTTTGAGAACCACTGCTCTCTCAACCAGCACTGCCCAAAAGAACTTTCTGGAATGATGGAAGTGTTTGCTGTCCAACATAGTAGCCACTAGCCACATGTCACTACTGAGTACTTGAAAGGTCACTATTGTGTCCAAAGAACTGAGTTTTTCATTTTATTTCATTTTCACTAATTTACATGGCCACATGGGCTAGCAGCTGCCATATTTTACAGCGCAGCTCAGACCGTCACATCAGCCTCCTGACCAATCACGCCTCCTTCACCCTCTCCTCCTTCCAGGTCAGCCTGTGAGCTGCAGACAAATTAATCTTCCTAAAGCAGAGATCTTATCGTGTTATTCCTACTTTCAAAAAATCTCCAGTGACTCACCATTGCCTACTGACTTTAAGTCCATGTTCTTTTTGTTCTTTTTTAGGAAGCCAAAAATGATTTATTCCAAAACACAACAGAAATAAAGATTAAATCATAATAGCCAGTAGAGAACGAGCTCTTACTATGAGCCAAGCACTGTTCTAAGTGCTGTACATGTATTACCTCATGTAATGCTCACAAAAATCTTACGATGGGAGTATTACTGTTTTCCCATTTTACTGACATGGGAGCTGAGAGCTGAGGAGGTTAGATGACTTGCCCAAGGTCACGTAGCTGGTAACAGGAGAGCGGGGATTTGAGTGCAGGCTCTCTGGCTCCAAAGCCTGCACCCTCAACAGTGACATCACACTGCCTCTGAAAACCCCTGCGGTCAGACCTTTCCCCTCTGACTGTGCCTCTTATTCAATCCATAACTATGGTGGCAGCTCCGTGGCAGCAGCTTCTAGGTCTGTCTTAAACACATCACTTGCTCTCCTCTAGTGAACAAGCAAAAGCCATCTTCAGATGTGTTGGGCTCCCTCACGGACAGAGCAACATATTTCTCCCCAAAATAGCATCCTTCCATCTCAGAAGGTGTATTTGGCACATTTTAGGTCAATTCAGCACATCATTCATCAAGGTGTAAAAAAACATCATGGAAGGAAAATATTGAACTATAGATTAAGACATTTAAAAAATGGGAAAACTGTTCAAGGTAGGTGGCATGCAAACAGGCGAGAAATGGGAGGCAGTCTTTGGATTAGGAGAGGCTCTGACATCTAGAAGAATTCTAATCCTAACCTCCACCACAGGGCTGATGGTCAAAACAATTAGCATAGTGTTACCCATGGGAACGGACACCACCAAAGCCCTGGAGTAGATCTGAAGGCTCCCACTGGACTAGACATCGGCCTTTCCATTGCTGGATCAATCCCAGGGTCCAGGAGAAGGTGCCGAGGAGGCCAAGGAGGCAGAGGGCACTTGGAGTACCGGTTATTTGCAAACTGGTACAGAAGTATTTTGATATTCTGACAACCAGCCCTGATCTAGATGACCGAGCGCTGCATAATTATGCTCTTCTTTACAGTAAAAGATACTTGAGACCCTGACTAGTTTCATTTTTAGACAGTCTTCAAAAGAGAGTTAAAGAAAGCAGATCGATGGTTGCCAGGGGCTGAGGGCAAGGGGGAACAAGGAGTAACAGCTTAGTGGGTATGGGGTTTTATTTTGGAGTGATGGAAATGTTTTGGAACTAGACAGAGATGGTGGTTGCACATCATTGTGAATGTACTAAATGCCACTGAATTGTTCACTCTAAAATGGTCAAGTTTATGTTATGTGCATTTCACCTCATTAAATTAAAAAAAGAGAGAGAGAGTTAAGTTCAATCCAAATTGCAATCAGCCCAGAAGAGAGCAGCAAGCTGAATGGGCACCTTCAAGATGATAATAGCACCCTAGCTGAGACCCAAAGATGCCTACAATTCCTGCAGAGTGTGTCCACTGTGCTAACTGGCCCCTGTCCCCACCATAACCTTCCAGCCTCCCCTGCACTTCCTCCTTACTTGCGTCCCAAACTCAGCCATACCTGGCTGCTTGCTTCTCCCTGCAAGTTCTTGTCTCTGTAGGAGGAGACAGACAGCGTGTAGTATCCAGGCTTGTGTCCCACGGCTACTTCCTGAGGGCTATGTGCAGAATGGACAAGCCAGGCAGACACTCACTTTCTTCACTAGGACCTTACCCCAAACCACAAGTAGAACCACGCACCCTGGTAAGTTGGGCTGGACCCAAGTTCTCAACTGTGGACACACATCAGAATCAGCGGGAATTGGATGGGCTCCTCTTGCTTCCTTTCCCCTAGTCCTGTCTGTGTGCATGGCAACTCAGAGAGAGTAATGTGTTCCATGCAGGAGACAAGCTTAGGCTCCTCTTACCACCCCAGCCATATGGAGCTCTGGAGGTCTGAGGACAGAGTGTGCCTCAAACAGAAACCCAAGAGAGAATACTTAACGGTGTATCATGATGACAAAGTCGGTAAGCTCCTCCTCATCTCTCTGAAAGCCCCACCTGCCCTCCAGCTAAGTCTCATGAACCAGTAGGATCAGTCTAGTCCTTAGCCCTGACCCATATCCTCACACCGCCCTGAGTGGAGAGGTGCTTTGAGCTCCCCCTAGAGGTCCCAGTGTGCACTACCCTTTACCCAGTGGGTTCCCTCCCTTGACCCTTTGCTCAAAGCCAACCCAACCTTGCAATTAGATCTCTAACACCGCCTCTTCCCTGAAGCCTTTCTTGACTTGATCTGACCCTCCAACAGGATTTGTTCCTTTCTACTGTTCAGTAGCACAGCATAGTTTAGGGATATGTTTACTTGCCTTGCTTGCTGTATTATGTTTAATAGAGCTCATTAAGGGAAAGGACTGTGACTGCCTAGTATTTCCGGAAGGAGCATTGAACAGCGGCTAAGCGCCCGGACTCAAACAGCACTGGGTCTGAGTCAAAGTCGTGCCATTTCTAGTTGTGTGACCTTGAAAAGTTCCCTAACCTCTCCGAGCCTCAGTTTCCTCACCTGTAATATGAGAATATTGACAGTGCTACCTCACAGGGTTGAGGGTTTAGAAGCTGTAATGCATGATAAGTGACTGCCACCCATTATACACTCAACAACTCCCACCCATTATTATTATTCTGTCCTATTAAGTGCCTAGGACTGGGCCAGGTATTTTGTAGGTGCTCAATATATGATTACTAAATGTCATTAAATCCCCTGATTTCCTAGGTCCAAAGCTTCATGAGAGCAGGGTCTGTTTCTATGTCATCACTTTTGTATTCCCAACCCTAGTGCAGTGTCTAGCACACAGTAGGTGCTCAATAAATGTTTGAGGAATGAATTGATAAACGGATGAATGAGACGTTCCCTTCTCCCCACACCCTAAATCCAGTGCAGAGCCCCAGTACCTGCATGGGTTGATGCCCCTTCTGTAGTCTCTCAGAACACCATGCACTGATTATTCAATTACTTGTCTTATTGACAGTGCTGACTCCATGGTCCAGCAGAGTGTGAGGCACACGCTGAAGGAAAGACCGAACGACCGCAGATCATATCACCTGGGAAGCATCCTTTGGCAAGGGAGAAGAAGAATCCCAAAGCCTCAAGCCCAGAGAGAATTTGCAGGCTTTGTGATTTGGGTTCTTCTGGCCGAGGAAGATGACAACAATGACAACAGCATCCACTGAGCAGGTACAATGTGCCAGCGCTTTATCCACATCCAGTGCTGCCCGTCCCCAGTGTCCAAGCGCCTCACCACCACACTCTACCATCTCTCTCTGGGAGGCAGAAATCCTGCCGTTCAGAAAAGGGAGGGTCCTGACTGATTTAAGAACAGACTGTTCTGGGACCATCTGCTTCACTTGCCTCAGGACATGGGGGCTGGACGCTCCCTCCAGCACAGCACCTCCTACATTTCAAGCACCCTAATCTGATCTAAAGCCGCTTTCTTTACCAAATTCGCATAGTGGGGTGGCGAGGAGCTCAGGCATCAAGCCAAGGGTCCTGGGTTTTAGTATAAGCTCTGCCACTCAGCACTGTGTGCCCTAAACTTCACCTAACTTCTCAGTGACTCAGTCTCCTTGTCTAAGAAATGGGGTGAATGATAAGGATGTAGTCTCATAAAGATGTTGTAATAATTAAATAAATTAATAGAATGTCTGGCACATACCAAACATGCAGTATGTGCTAGGCTGTTATTGCTGGCTGTTATTCTGTAACAATACTCCCATAATATACTTAGAGACCTTAACCTCAGTGTGTTCATTTCCTTTCATTTCAGAGTTCTCAGGGTCCCCCTACCAAGACCTGGAAGAAATGCACATTCTTCACTCTGAAGCTCTCACTACCCGCTTTAAAAAAAAAAAATTTTTTTTTTAATGTAATTGCAGATATAACGGAATCCGAAGCAAATATTGCCTTTGGTCCTATCCTAAAATTAAATAAATGCTTTAATTGGTACATTCACCTTCCAGTCTTTATCCACATTAACATTCAATTTTTACATAACTATAAAACCATAAATCCGTTTTGTATTTTACATTTTCACTTAACATCATACCACTTGGGGCTATGATGAAGTAGCTTGTAGAATCTCAACACTCCCGCTGAGAACAAGTACAAAAACCAGAAAAACAAACAAAAAAAATTTTTTTCAAGGAATTGGAATGTTGAAGGAATTGGAATTGAAATGAGCCTAATATTTCATGTGCCACGTTTTCCTTTGAGGCATAAACCAATTCTCAGTACAGGGTAAGAGGCTGAGAAACCAGGCCGAGGGCAGCTGCTATGCAGCAAAGCCAATAGAACTTGAGGCATTCTCTTGGGGCAAGAAATAAGAGTTTCCAGGGACAACAGGACTCGAGGGGCCAAGATTCTAGAGAGAAGAGAAGGGCAAAGATGTGAACTTGACCCTAGGCATTAGTTTTTCCCTTGAGGTTTTGTCAATTCAACTACAGAGGTTAAGACACAAAACAGAAATCAGCTGAGAGTGTTTGGCAGTCATGGTGCTGGAGAAATAAAAATTGGAGTTCAGAACCTGATAAGGAGGACGGCCCTAGGAAGTCTTCAGCCTCACAATTGGAAACCTCTAGCAAGCACGCATGGGAGTGAGAATGAACCAGAGGACGAAGAATATCTCATCTATAGCTCTCCACTTTGGCCTACAATATGGCTGGAATTGAAACCAATGTTCCAAACATCCCAAGAAATAGGACCAGAAGAAAAAAAAGACAATAGGGCAGATCCACACGTGACCAAGACTGGAATTATCAGACATGAACTTAAAAATAACTATGATTAAGATGTTTTTTTTTAAAAAATAGATGACAATATGGAGAATTTCACCAAAAACTATAATCTATTTTTAAAAAACAAATGTAAACTTTAGAACTAAAAATAAAATGATTCCCAAATTGAGGGACATTCTACAAAATACCTGACCAGTACTGCTCAAAACCCATCAAGGTCATAAAAAGCAAAGAAAGACTTAGAAATTGTCATGAACCAGAGGAGACTAAGGAGACACGACAACTAAATGTAGTTCAGTATCTTGGATGGGATCCTGGAACACGTAAAGGACATCAGTGAAAAAACTAGTAACATCTGAATAAAGTGTGGAGTTTACTTAACCATGATGTACTAATTAATGTTAATTTCTTAGTTTGACAAATGTACCATGATAATGCAAGATGTTAACAATAGGGGAAACTGGGTGACTGGTATATGGGAACTCTGTACTGTCTTTGCAACTTTTCTGTAAATCTAATAGTATTCTAAAATTAAAAGTTTGTTAAAAATACAATAATTAAAATTAAGAACTCAATATAAGGGTTTAGCAACAGATTAGAAGCAGTTGGCGGGTATATTAGTGACCTGAAAAATAGGTCATAGAGAACAGTCAGACTAAACAGAGAGAAGAAAGGGATAGAAAGTATTGAAGACAGTGTCAGAGACAGAGGGACATGGTGAAAAGGGCTAACATATGTGTAATCAAAACCCAGGATGAAAAGAGAAAGAATGGGGAAGAGAATGGCCAAGAATTTTCCAATACTGATGAAAAAAGACATAAGCTGACAATTCAAGAAGCATACAAACACCAAACAGGATAAATACACACACACGCGCGCACACACACACATCCCTAGGAACATCACAGTCAAACTGTTGAAAATCAAAGATAAAGAGAAAATCAAAAAAGTAGGCAGAGAAAAAAGACACATTACCTTCAAAGGAGCAACAATAAGAATAATAATAATAAAAAGATGGAAGAAGAACAAGGGGATAACATGATTAAATGCTGAAAGAAAGTAACTCCCAATTTTGAATTCTATACCCAGCAAAAACATTCTTCAAAAGTGAATGTGAAATAAAGGTATTTTTCAATTTATTCCCAGCAGGCCCAAACTAAAGTCAATACTAAAGGGGTTCTCTAGATAGAAGATAGTGATTTTGGATGGAAATGCGACCATGAAAGAAGGAATGAAAAACAGCAGAAAAGATAAATATATTAGTAAATCTAAAGGAATGTTGATTATACAAAGCAATAATAATAATGAATGGTTTAAATGACATGTAAAATTAAAATGCATAGAGTGGGATGGGATAAATAGAACTAAAATGTTTAAGAACCTAAGGTTATTTGGTAATATAATGGACTCTAAAAAGTCAAGGATGCGTGTTGAAATGTCTAGAGCCAACATAAAAATAATAACAATCCATGATGAACAAGTTAACAGAAAGGAGAAATGAAATGATAAAATATACCAGAGTGATCCAAAACAAGGCAAAAACAAAAGGAAAAGGCATGGGACAAATAGAAAATAAATGGGAAGATCACAGATAGAAACTCAAATATATCAGCAATTACATTTAATTTAAATGGTCTAAATGCTCAAATTAAAAATTAAATAACTGACTGTATTTAAAAATTATGCTTATAATAGACACACACACCCTAAATGTAAGGATACAGAAAGATTGACAGTGAAAAGAAAAAGAATATGTATTTTAAAATGTTCTTTTTCCTTTCACTTTCACTTTATATGTTTATCTTTTTCTTTTATATCTACCATGAAACTTTAATCAAAAGAAAACTTATATCTTTATATAAGACAAAGAAGCTTTAAGGCAAGAAGCATTATTTGAGATCAAGAGATACATTTAAAAATGGTAAAAGGATCAATCCACCAAGGAGATACAACCATTATAATTTATGATAATAACATTGCTTCAAAATATATACAGTAGTTCCCCCTTATCCACGGGGCATATGTTCCAAGACCCCCAATGGATGCCTGAAATCATGGATGGTACCGAACCCTATATATACTATATTTTTTGCTATACATACATACCTCTGATAAAGTTTAATTTATAAATTAGGCACAGTAAAAGATTAACAAAAATGACTACTAATAAAATAGAACAATTATAACAATATAATAAAAGTTATGGTAGATCTGAGGGCCAGCCTGGTGGCATAGTGGTTAAGTTCGCGCACTCTGCTTCAGTGGCCCAGGGTTTGCTGGTTCGGAGCCTGGGTGTAGACCTATGTACCACACACCAAGCCATGCTGTGGTGGTGTCCCACATACAAAAATAGAGGAAGATGGGCACAGATGTTAGCTCAGAGCCAATCTTCCTCAGCAAAAAAAGGAAGATTGGCAATGGATGTTAGCGCAGGGCCAATCCTCTTCTCCAAAAAAAAAAAAAAAGTTACAGTAGATCTTAGCAACCTACAGAATATGATTTTTTTTCTTTCCTTATTAAGTTGAGAACTTTCACCTTTTCACTTAAAGGAAGCACTTTATGGCTTCTCTTTGGCATATCTGAATTGCCTGCATCACTACTCTTGCACTTTGGGACCATTATTAAATAAAATAAGGGTTACTTGAACACAAGCATCACAATACTGCACAGTTGATCTGATAACTGAGACCCCCACTAAGGGACTAATGGGGTAGCTGGCCAAAGGGACGATTCACATCCCTGGCAAGAGGGAGCAAGACAACACGACAGTTCATCAGGCTACTCAGAATGGTGCACAATTTAAAACTTATGAATTGTTTATTTCTGGAATTTTCCATTTAATATTTTCAGACTGTGGCTGACCGCAAGTAACTGAAACTGCAGAAATCGAAACCACAGACAAGGGGGAACTACTGTAAAACAAAACTTCAGAAAACTAAAAAGAGAAAACCTACAATCATAATAGGAGAGGTGAACACAGCTCTTTCAGTAACAGAACATGCAAGCAAACTAAAAATCAACGAAGACAGAGAAGATGTGAACAACACAAAGAGCAAACTTAACCTCGTTTACACATAGGGATCTTGCATGCAACAACAGTGGAATATATATTCTTTATAAGTACACACAGAATAACTACCAAAATTTCAAAGGAATGAAATGATGTATGTTCTTTGACTACAGTGGAAACAAACTAGAAATCCATAATGAAAAGATAACAAGAATATCCACAAATGTGTGAAAATTAAACATGCACTTGTAAATAACCCATAGGAAAAAGAAGAAATCACAATGGAAATTCAAAAATTTCAAAACTTGTGAGAGTCAACTGAAGCTGTGCTTAAAGGAAAAAGTAGTCATCTGAAAATCAATGATCTAAGTATTTATCTCAAAAAGTTAGAAAGAGAACAGCAAATTAAATCCGTGTGTACTTTCCCATTTTGCTAGTTCTTTTTTTTCCCCAAGTTCCCCTCTCCCCTCTCTCCCTCGGCTTCCTTCTCCTCCACCACTCCCAGCTAGGCAAGGCTGGCAACCTGGTGTTTACCGTTCCACACCTTTCTCCTTGCTGAGACCATCACCTGGAAACAAATGGACTGGGAGGGTTATTCTACAAAACTGGAATCACACTATATATGTTGCTCCGCAAAGTGCTTTTCCTACCTAACAATGCATCTTGTCTATTTCTCCATGTCAGTCAGTTTGAAACTCACTCATTCTTTTTAAACTGCCTATTATACCACTGCACGGACAGACCACAAACTATTCAGCCATTCATTCTTCCATCAACAGGCATTTAGGAGGTACTCAGCTTTTTGGCAGCACAAACAATGATGCCATAAATATCCTTGTATGTCCTTCCCAGAGTCCTCAGAATTCCCTGAACAGAGCTGAGACAATGGGAACTCACACGGGCCGGAGCTGAAGTTCTCAAACATCCTTCCTGCCACAACAGCAGGTCTGTAGGCTACACACTCCTCTGCATGGGCACGCCCAGCATGATACTCAGTTCCCCAAATTGCAGGCTGCAAACTCCATTTCCTTCTCCCCTTATAAGAAAATAGAACTTAATGAAAATATAGCCACATAGGCCCAAGCAGGAAAGAGAATCCAACTCAGACGGTTCAAGAGACTTTAATTAAGGGATTACTCACAGTGTGAGGACAGGGTTACAGGAACCAACAATGGATGGTGAGGCACCCAGAGACGAGCAACGGTGAATGTCATGAAAGGCAAAGAGAGGAAACAGTGTTACCAGGGCCCAGTGAAATCTGGAGCTGTGGCGAACTACTGCCAAAACACACTGCCCAGGGCAGAGGGACTGGGAAAGAAATGCCTCTCTCCTACAGTCCTACAATCTCTCGCCAGTTCTTCTGACTGCAGGAACTCCACCAGAGGCTAGTGAGCAAGAGAGCCCAGGGGATGCACTCCACAGGGGCCACCCTCCCGAGGCACAGAGAAGAAGAGAGAGCAGACGGGGGCCAAGGGATGAGAGCAGAGAACAACCAGCAAAGCAGGCAAGTGTGAGTCTTAACTAATAAAAGAGCATCATTCCAGGGCTGAGTGAGGGGCCAATCATGTTGATAGTCCCCACAGGGAGCTGTCCTTCTGGATGCCAGCGTGGTAGAAGGAATAAAGGAAGGGGAGACAGAACGTGGAAGCACAGGGAGAGAGCACCCACAATGGGTTGGTTACACAGTGGGTTCTTGGCTTGCCCTCCAGCTTACAGTGAGCCAACCACCAGACAGGAGAGCGAGGCCATCCTAGACCATTCAGCCCAGCAGACAAGCCAGTCCAGATCAGCAGAACTTCCCAGCAGACCCACTAAACTGCAAGAAAGAATGCTTGTTATTTTAAGCTCACTACATCTGGAGTGGTTTGTTATGCAGCAAAAGCTTACTGATACAATTACTAACGAGAAGCTGGCAATCTCCTCACTAATAGCAACACAGTAGTGGATTGGGATACCAGAGGTGCAAATCGTGGGGCAATGCACCAGAGGATGCTCCAGTCACCTGTCCCATGGTGCTGTCCCAAGCGAGCTTTCTCAAAAGCATGGGTACTTTCCAAGTCCGATAAATCTCACGTTTTTAAAAAAAAAAAGGAGAGATACAATCTAAATGTTTAGATTGCTTTGCGCCCCCCCAGGCTTCCTTTTCTTTTCTTTTTTAACAAATTGTCCAGTGTAAGTTCTTTTCTTTTTTCCCTCCCAGGAAGTTATTTATTTTTATGGGCTTCTTTCAGGAAATAAAAATCAATTTTGGAATGCAAGTGATACATTTTACTCTCCCAATAATGAAAGCTAGAAAATTAAAGGCCCCAAGGAACAACCTCTCCGTACGAAAATGATGCAGGATGCAACCCAAATGTTCTTAGGTGAACGTTTCATAAATCATGACTACTGTTTGCTAATGGACACCTGGAAATTGCTCACAGAAGACACAGCCATTGCCAGCGATGGCTTCATACTGGGTGGGCCCAGGCACTTCTAGACAACCTGTCCTGTAATTCACAACTCTGGAAACCTGTATATATCAGGGCACTCCTGGTTGTATGTCTAGGAAACCTGTTCGTTCACTTATTCAACAAATAATTAATGAGCATCTATTACGGGCCGGGTCCTGGTGATACGACATTGAACAAGCCTTCAAAAACCTTACAGTTTAGAGAAAAGATACAGACATTAAACAAAGTGTCTTAAGTCGGGTTCCCTGAAAACAGACTCTGATATGGAGACTGGTGTGCAGTGGGCTTACTGCAGAGTACCCTTGGGAACCCACCCCACCCCCCACCCCCCGTGCAAGGAATGAGGGAAGCAGGATGAAGCAGAGGGAGGAGTTAAACGGCAATGCAGCTGCAACAGAGGCCTCACCCGGTCCACTGGGGAGCTCTGTGATTGGGTGGCCCTTCAGACATGTCCCCAATTGAGGCAGGGGATAGGCCTTTGTTCCCATGCCCTACCAGTAACCAGTCACTGGGGGTGGGCTGCCCCTGAAAAGGGGCATAATCTTGGACACTGCAGCTCTCTTAGAGCAATTCCTGGAGAAGGGCGCAGCTGTGAGTGTCAGCAGTCGACACTGCCCACTGTGAAGGCCTGACACATGCTCCTTTCATCCTTGCCGCGACCTGTGAGCACGTGCTCCCTCCATTAGGCAGACGGGGAAACTGAGACTCAGAAGAGTTGACTCACTTGCCCAGAGCCCCACAGCTAGTAAGAGGCAGAGCTGGGATTTGAACACCTGACTATGTGACCACAAGGCCTAGGACCCTTCTGTGTACTTCCTGTCCCTTTTCCCACGCACCTTGAGCCTTCCTTCACCGTGCTTTCTCCCTTTCACGTTATAAACCTGCTCAAGCTCCTCTCATAAATGACTCTCTCTCAAGCTCCCTCTCCTCACCCTTCCTCTCACAACCCACATTCTCTTAAGAGTTGTCTACACTTCTCTTTCCACTTCCCTGCCTTAACACCTAGCATCCTGGCTTTTCCTCCCACCATGCCATTGAACAAGCACCGTCCAAATCCCTAAGTTCACTGACCACATCCGGTGGCCGTCTCAATTCTTAGCCTGTTCTCTCTACCATCACCAGTTGGCAGCCTCTAACGGGCTGGCCATGTTTACTTTCTTGAACTCTCTCTTCCATTGGCTCCTGTGACTCTCAACTCTCCTGGTTCCATTCTTCCTCTAGGAGTGGCATTTTTTTCCTTCTCTTTCACTGGTTCCTCTTCCTCCACTGAAGGAGGAAGTGGCTCCATTTCCCAGGGTCCCACATACTGTTCTTCCAACTCCCCACTGTCTAACACCTGACACGCCCAACAGCTTCAGCTCCACTGTTAGCTACCGACGCCTGAACCTATACTCTCAGCTCTATTTCCCAAGTTGGATCTCTGGATATATAGACTCATCCACCTACTGGACATAGTCACCCATGTAACCCAAAAACATCTCAGACTCAACCCACACAAAACCAAGATCACCGCCTTTCCCTCCAAGTGAGCTTCTCTGACTTCTAACCCTGACTGGTTATCGCACTCGCTATCCACACATCTTCCTAAGCCACAAATCCCAGCTAACCCTTGACTCCTCCATCCTCTCTCTGATTCTCCATATCCATTTATTCTCATCTGTCCATTTCTGTTGTCACTTCCTTAATTCAAGTGTGCATCACCTCATCCATCCTACTGAGATCCTTCTTTTTAATTGTCACCAGTGGTATCTAGATCATGTTATCACCACCCCCAGTGGCTCACCAACTACTAAATAGAATGCATGAGTGAGGTCTTCTGTGATCTGGCACTGATCAGTCTTCACAGCTACTCTCTGTTGTCTCCACACACCAGAAAGGTAATGTCCCTTCATGCCCCAGGGCCTTCACTCATGCGGTCACTTCAGCCTGACAGCCCGCCTACTTAACCCACTTTTCCACCTATTTAGTCACTTATTCAGCAAACATTAGTGTGATAAGAAGCAAATAAACAAATAAACAACATAATGACAGATACATGTGATAAATACAAAGACAGTATCAGACAGAGGAACCGGGAGGGGCTTTTTTGCATCAGGCTCGGGGGTGGCCTTTTTGAGAAGGTGACATTTAAGTGGACAACTAAGGGGTAACCGGAACATGTAGCGCCCAAGGGGGAACAATCCAGGCTAAGGAAAGAGCAAGTGCAGGAAGGAAGGGAAAATACTTGGTGAAGTGGAGAGGCGGCCACCACGGCAAGCAGATGAAGAGAGAAGATGGGGTTGGCGAGAGGGAACCAGACCCTGCCGGCTCTCAGAGCCGGGGTGCGGGGTCTGGATTGCAGCCGAAAGCTCTGAGAAGACCTGAGAGTAGTTTAAGCAGGGGAGTGACACGGCCTGATTTACATTTCAGCACGCTCCCTCCAGCTGGGTGTGAGGAGTGGATTTCACAGGGCGGAAGCCGTGGAAGCTTCTATTCATCTTTCAAAGTGTGAAGCAGACAAAGCACTGAGCTGAGTCCTGGCAGGGGGTTAGCTCTCCTCCTCGTCCAGAACTGTCCAGAACTAACTCCGTTGCCTTTGACTCTGTGAAGCCTTTCCCAGCCCCACCGGTTGGAATGCTCTCTCCTCGGTGGGCCCCACCCACAGCACTTCCCTCCAAGCTGGTTATTGCTTCACCCACGCGCCCTCTTAGAGCGCGTTCTCTCCTCCTCTCCCTCTCCTGCAGGCTGTGAAAAACCCTGTGTGTAAAGGGTCACGCTCATTCATGGAGCCCTCACGGCGTCTGGCAAGTGGCCTCCCACACAGGGGAGACTCCAGAACAACTGAGAGAATGAATGAATGAGTGAATGAAGTCTAAAAGGGAATATCTTTGTGTTCCCCAGGAATGCTGTGCATTAAGAGCGTAGTTTTAGAATCAGTCACGTCTATATATATTTTTCCTTTTTTTTTTTTTGTGAGGAAGATCAGCCCTGAGCTAACATCCATGCCAATCCTCCTCTTTTCGCTGAGGAAGACCAGCCCTGAGCTAACATCTATTGCCAATCCTCCTCCTTTTTTTTTTTCCTTTTTCTCCCCAAAGCCCCAGTAGGTAGTCGTATGTCATAGTTGCACATCCCTCTAGTTGCTGTACGTGGGACGCGGCCTCAGCATGGCCTGACAAGCAGTCGGTTGGTGCGCGCCCGGGATCCGAACCCGGGCCACCAGTAGCGGAGCGCACGCACTTAACCACTAAGGCACAGGGCTGGCCCCAGTCACATCTATATTTTAATTCATGCCCTACCACTCACTCTCTGTGGGACTTTGGGCAAGTCAATTCACCTCTCTGAGCCGTGTTTTCATTTTCTGTAAAATCAGAATAACAGGAGGTATGGGAGAGGTATTATCTCATAGGGTTGTCACGAGAGCCTAATGAGACTAACGAAGCACCAGTGTCCCTCCTCCTTCCCCAAAGGGTCCAAAACGGACCTGCGACTATACAATACTTGCTGACAACGTTCTGTCTTCTTGGTTAGATTTTTGTTTTCAACAGATATCTGTTGGTGACCACAGACACCATTACAACCACCACTCCCCCTCCATTTTATCTGCTCTAAACACTTGGGAAAGGACACTTGAATGTGCTCACGGCTGAGGGCTGGGTCTGGCCCCTGTCAATGTGCCACGGGCCCAAGACACACGGATAGCAAGGCCACAGAAACAGGCCTTTTCCATTAACTTTCAGACCCCAAGCCCCAATCAACAATCCCCTCCCTGGAGAGCCGGAGGGCAGCACCCCTGCTGAAGAAGTCTGGAGACAAAACATTTCAAGTCCAGGATCTGCCTCCCCATCCTCCCTGTCGAGGGGAACCTGTAGCCCACAAGCCCCTGAGCTGTCTCTTGAGCTAATGATGGGCAGAGACAGCAGTTAGCCCAGGTCACTCTGACGCCAGGGCCAAGCAGGACCACATGGGGCGAGGGAAGAAAGCCGTGTATCTGCTACAAGGCTGAAGGGAAGCATACTCATCCCTCGGCTGAAACCACTGTTTCAATTCCTAAATCCCCAATTTGCCACAGCGGCCGAGGACCTGGGCTTCAGATTCAAACAGATCTGGGATCAAACTTCAGTTCTGCCACTTACTAGCCAAATGACCTTCGGCAAGTCGGTTAACCTCCCTGAGACTCAGTTTCCCCATCCGTAAATGGGGATTAAATGTATTAATACAGGTAAAGGGTTCAGCACTGCACCTGGCACTTAGGAGGCCCTTGTTTTTGTGCATTTTACGTTTACAGAGAGGGAGAGACTTTAATGACTTTGTCGAGGGAACTGCACCATACACGCCCCTGCAAAAGAAGGAGAAATAAGCAGAAAGACGCCATGGAGCATCCTTTGCGTCTGCTGGCTCTTCATGAATATGTGCACATGTATTCCATAATTTCCTGAAGTTTCATTCACTTTTCTTTCTTCAATTCAACGGCCACTTAGATTGGGATTTCTCAAGCTATAGGCAAAGACAGTGAGTCAGATTAGAAGAAGAAATAGGGGCTGGCCCTATTTGGGGTGTGCGTGCTCCGCTCTGGCGGCCTGGGGTTCACTGGTTCGGATCCCGGGCGCGCACCGATGCACCGCTTGGCAAGCCATGCTGTGTCGGCGTCCCATATAAAGTGGAGGAAGATGGGCACGGATGTTAGCCCAGGGCCAGTCTTCCTCAGCATAAAAAGAGGAGGATTGGCAGACGTTAGCTCAGGGCTGATCTCCACACACACACACACACACACACACACACACACACACGCAAAGAAGAAATAAAATCAGAGGACCATTGATCCTCAACTCGGGGGGCAGGCTCTTAGCTCTTATTCCCAGTCCCTGTGGAGACCCACTCTCTGAGCCGAGGCAGGCACTCAGCGAGAACCACAGAGCCGGCGTGAGAGCCCAAATCCAGCCATCCGTGGCTGCCTCACGCAGCTCCGAGAGGGAGGAGGAAGAGACAATAGCAGTCAGTTACCCCCCATTTCCCTTCCTTCCCTGCACTTCTCAGAGCCCAGCAGGCAGCTGATGATAACTCAGTGGCTTCTGACAGCCCATGGAAAGCTCACTGTCTCTCCAGCTTCCAATCACCAGGTGTCTGAAGGGGTTGCAGGAGCAGTCAGCTTCTGCCCTCATTAAGAGCCCTTGTTGGTGGGCAGAAAAGATGATTGTCAAAGGAACTGTCAGGTTCATCAGCCAACTGATGAGGAGGGGGACAGAAGACCCCGGAGCTCTGACCTCCACACGCACACCAATGTGGGTCCCTCATTTGCATCTCATTTGTATTGCATACTTAACGGGACTCCAGCTTACACTTGGAGAAATCATTCTGTCACAAGCTGCAAAGAGGCTCTGCCACTGTGTTTGCTCAAATGATCCTGTCGGGGGTGGGGGTTCCACAAAGGAAGTCTGCCCTCCGGGAAAACAAGACCTCAGTCAGACCACAGTGAGGCGGACAGATGTGGACCACACTATTCTGGATGGATGACCAACTAAATAAAGCCGTGGTTACATCATGCACAAGGCCAGACAGAGGGAAAATTCCAAATGTTTTCAAGAGGCTGTGTTAGAATGATTCGGGCTAATTGCATGCAAGTCTTGTACTATGAATGTCAAGCTGCACCAGCATCACACAAATGAGCTGTCAGCGGCTTGGTCCGAGTTCCCGCAGAAACGAACCTTTCCCCTCTCTCAGAATAGTTCCTGCTTTGTTTGACTGATATACGCACATCCCTCCTTGGCAAAGGTTTTCCATTTTATTGTCCAAAAGCCACAGGTTCCCCCAGTATCCCTGAAGGATTACAGCATTGACTCTCAGTACAACGTGGGTGCTAAAATCTCTATCTTAAGGCAGACTCGGATTCAAATCCCGGCTCTGGCACTTATTAGCTGTGTGACCTTAGCCAAGTCACTCAACCTTTCTGAATTTCAGTTCCCTCCTCTATAGCATGGGGACAATATCAGTATCTACCTCATAGGGATTAAATGATATAATGTATGTAAAAGTGCTTGGTACAATGCCTGGTGCCTCTTACAAAATAGAAAGTCAAGAGATATTGCCTGTAGTTGAGGAAACAAGAAATGGAGTTGTAAATATATAACTTAAAGGAACTATTAGAACTACAAGAGCCACAATAATGGATTCCCATTCCTCTGACCTCCTCTCCTACTCCCCTCCCCTTGGCTCACTCCATACAGATACAGCCTCCTTGCTGTTTCCTCAAGCATGCTGGGCATGCTCAGGCCACAGGGCCTTTGCACTGGCTGTTCCTCTGCCTGGAATGCTCTTCTGCAGCTGCATGGAATGCTCCGTCCTTCATCTCCTTCAAAAATCTTCACTCAAATGTCCCCATCTCGGTGACTCCTTGCCACCATATCTAAATTTGCAAGTCCTGTCCCCTTCCCCATACTTCCCATGTTCCTTTTCTGTTTTATTTTTCTCCCTAGCACTTACTCTCTGACATATTGTATATTTTACCTATTCACCTACTTCATTGTCTGTCTCCCACCCTACAACAGAGGTCTGCAAACTATACCCACAGGCCAAATCTAGCCTGCTGCCTGTTTTTGTAAATAAAGTTTTATTAGAAAACAGCCACACCCATTTGTTTACATCCTGTCGGTGGCCGCTGTCATGCTACAATGGCAGAGTTGAGTGGTTGTGACAGCGACCATACGGCTCCAAAGTCTATCTGGTCCTTAACAGGAAAAGCCGTGGAGCCCTGCACTGTAATATAAGCTCCAGGAGGGCAGGACTTTGTCTTGTTCTCTGACAAATTCCCGTGACCGGGCCAAGGCCTGACACCTACAAGATGCTCCACAATAATACTGTTTTGCCAAATGAGGGAACTACAAATGGCGGCACACCTGTGCCGCAGGTATGTGGGGCAGGGGAACCAGAGGGATGGTGTCAGAGAGTAAATCCTGCTCAGGAAGTCAGAGCCCTGAAGCAGTGAAATGAAATCGTGACAGAGCAGGTCTTTAAAACAGAGTTAAAGAATCAGAAGAAGTAAAAATGGCGTCCTCCAGGCAGTAGCTCTCAGAGCTGGTCCCCGGGAACCGGCTAGAAATTCAAATTCTCAGCCGCACCCCGGACCTACTGAATCAGAAACCAGGGGATGGACCCTGTCTAGGTGATTCTGATGCACACTCAGGTTTGAGAAGCACCACGCTGAAGAGCGGAACTGGGGTTAGGACAGGGGACGTTGCTTTCCATCATCAGCTCTTCAATGCACATTGGGTTTTTTAACTCTATACCTATACCAGTTTGATAATATAATTAAATAAAAATAGTTTCAAATGTATTAATTGTAGCTTTCTACTTTCTGTATTTCTGATGCTTCAACATCTGGGGCCTTGCTGACCTGGGAGAGATTGTCCTCCCCAGGGTGAGCCAGTTCCTAGAGATAGTAGATGACTCCTCTGTGCACACTTTTCATGCATAAACCAACCAATCCAGAGCCCACACCCCAACTCCCTCCTCTATCGGGCTCTCTCACTCTGGGCCACTCTTCCCCTGCCCTCATCACCCCAGGGACAGGGACCTGACAACCAGGGACACCACTGTGTCCTGAGCCCACTGAAATGATTCAAACCAGCCAATCCTACACCTGCTCACCTGCCTCACTCCTTCCTTCCCGTGGAATCCACAAGAAAGGCTCTTGCCCACGTTTTCCCCTCGCTCCTTCTGCCTCCTGACCGGCCCTGGTGCTGCCCAGTGGGGCCCTGTGTGGCATGACACAGCATAACGTGCCCCCTCCTCTGGGGAACTGTGACTAACAAACTGTCCTTTCAATGGCAGTCATCTCCTGACCCGTTGGCCTCACCACGCATGAATAATAATAAGACCTACATTCTAATACAAAAAAAAAAAAAGATGGGGGAGGGGTGGGGGAGGTGGCAAATCTAATACAAAGAACAGTGTCAGGGAAGTGACATCCAGAAGACACTGGCACAAGAGCAAGAGGACATAACAAGCTTTCAACAGGGCCCTAGAGCAAAGGGCCACATCCGGGGAGAAGAAATGCATCCGGCCCAACCTTGAGTCTGAAGAAAACCCAAAAGGCTGCACGAAGATGTGGGAAACAGGCCAGCAGCCCCCGGTGTAACACGTGCAAGAGGTTAAGCCCAGACAAATCAACGGGGTGATGTGGCCGGCCTCACCCCAAACCCCCCAAAAAGAGCAATGTCACCTCAGGATGCAGAAAGAGAATTATGTTGTCCAGAACAGTGTTCCGACCGTGGGTCATGGCACATTTGTCAGTGGTCAACGAAACCAATTGAGAGCCAAGACCACTTTTCTTAAAGGGTTTCTTAAAGGAGCGAGAACAGAACAGGATGAGGCTGCAGAAGAGAAGATGCTCTATCCAAGTGCACAGCTAGCACAAGTAGAGGTATTATTTCCTGACAGTTTGATTTCAGTTGTGAGTGTGCATGTGTGTGTGCCTGTGTGCATGTGTGTGTGTGTGTGATATGTACAACATATTTCCCATAGTGAGCTGCAGTCAGGCAAGTTTGAAAACCCCTGATCTAGAACGAGGAAGGTGACGATCCGTCTCTTCTCCGCCCAACCTGGAGGATTCTCTCAGCCGGGGCATCATGCTTGATGAGGAAGCTACTCCAACTGGAGAGCTGTCTGTGGAGGGGGAGTTCTGGGTCTGCGCTGCTGAAGGGACACTTAGCTGAATCACGTGGTGTTCAAAGTTGTGGGCTGTGGGTTAGGGATTAGACAGCAAATGGCTGAGGGAGTGGGGGCAGCTTCAGCTGGGAACTGAAAGATTCTGAGGCAGCTAGAACTGTCTCCAAATACGTAAAAGGCTGTTGACATGCCTGTACTGGCTGACCCACGGGATGCAACTAGTAGAGCTTCATGAAGTTAATTAACATCCGCTGTGGCAGCTCAACGGGCCTAGCTCCTGGGATCCCCTACCAACTGCACCCTGTGCGCCTGCACCATTGCTCTCCCTCTCATCTTCTGCCTCGCCCTTCCCGACCTTCCCATCTCCAGCTCCTCCGAGCTTGTGTAAGGTCTGATTCTCCAGTAAATCCCTTGCTCCACGGTCCGCACAGTGGCCTGATTCCCTGAATGATACAGGGCCTTGCAAGGCCCAGCATCCATGACGCTAGGTGGGAAGCTGGTTCTGCCACGACGACCTGCCCTTCCCCCGTGCTCAAACCGCTTCGTATCCTGATGTTTCCCAGCGTAACCTGAACACCCCGCGAGCATCTTTTTATTTTTAAGTGAGAATGTGTTCTCAAGATACTGCTGTGAACTTTATCCTATCCTCTCCCTCTCACCTTCTGGATGCCTCAATTCATCTGGGCAGCTCGAGCTGCCCCAGAGCACTCAGGAGGCAGGAGGGGCTAGTGATTAGGAGGACAGGCCCCGGAATCAGCCCAGGTTTGAAGCCTGGATCTGCCACTTCATAACCGTGCAACTTTAAATGAGTTACTTACCCTCTGCAAGCTGCAGCTTCTTTACCTGGACAATGGGGGTAAGACTTCAAAAGCTCAAGATGAGCATTACAGGAGATGGTGCCCTGAAAGCACCCGACGTACAGGAAGTGCTTGGCAAATGTTGGCCAAATATATCACTGGAACAGTGTGTCTTGAAGTGACATGCTCACAAACCAGATCCCTTGATACATCAGCTGGGCAGATCCCCCCTCGGGCCACTTTAGGTAGAGTGGTTTGGCCACCATGGGTACTCCCTCACTTCCTCCTAAAAGATTCAGCCTAGGTGTTGTGATCCAGGATCTGCCATGCCAAGGAGGGAAATAACAAGAGAAAAAACAACAGCTGACATTTATCAGGGGTGCCTCTGACCAAGGCTCTCTCTGCCTGCTCATTATAGGCAGGGACTCCGAGAAGACGGACTTCTCTCTCAAGAAACCAAGTCCTGACATGGCCTCTTCGGGAGGACATAAACAGGAAACTCCAATTTCAGCAAATCTGGCAGAAGTCAGCCAAGAAACTCAGAAAGGATTGGGTAAATCATGCCAAGTAGAATAACAGCAAATACATACGGCATCCCTCGTACATCCCAGGTGGTGTTCTAAATGCTTTACATATACCATTGAGAGAACTCAACGATGATAAGAGGTGAGTGCCTTCACTACCCCCATCTTGTCCTCCTGAGCTACCCAGGTATTCCCTACCTTCCAAGCAGGAAGGGTGGCAGCATCAAAGAACCCAGCCCCTGGCCCCACTGCAGTGAGTTTTAGAAAGAAGACCTTCTCCATCTGTCCACCTCTCACAACCTGGGAATTCAGCCAGCCTCTTGGGCAGGTCTTGGACAATGAAGTCTGCCTTTCTGCAAAAAGACGGGCCGACTTGAAGAAGTGGCCTCATCTTCAGCCTCGCAGTGCAGCAAATATTGGCTCCCACACCCCCAAAGGAGAAAAATGGGCGAGCGGGGAGGGTTGGGAAAACGGAGGCTATGAAGCCAAATCTCTATCAGCACAAGGCAGCCGGTCCTGCACCACTGTTGCCTCATCTGTAGAACGGGAAGGACTGCACTCACGGCGGAGGTTGTGCTTGCAGAGTTCCTAGCACCAGCTGGCACACAGGAAGTGTTCTAGAAAAGGGAGCTAATGCCAATGTTACCCACCATCACCACTCCATCAATGCGGGATAGAGGCAGTATAGATGGCGTTCCAGAGCATAATGCTCTAGAACCAACACTCATGCTCAAGTCCCAGCTCCAACTCTTCCTAATCATGTGACTTGGGCGAGTTACTGAACCTCTCTCTCTGTGCCTCAGTTTCCTCATCTGTGAAATGGAGATAATAGCAGTAACTGTCTCACAGGGTTGTTGATAGGATTACATGAGATGACTAGGACAGTGCTTAGCCCAGGGCCTGGCACTCATCATCAACAAGTGTGCTTGCTGTTCCTGTCCTGGTTGGTAGCAGTAGTCAAGAACCCCAGGCAGACGGAGAGGCCACTCGAGAGCTGGAACCGCATCTCACACGGCACTTTCTGCCCCATGGGTCCAGCACAGCGCCTGGGTCACGGTGCACACACAGTAATGTCAGCCATTGGACCTCCTTTCTCCCCCCCTCCCTTCTATTTTAGACCCATGCTGCATCCTCCAGGGAGCAACCTGGGATGTCTCCAGCCCATACGGCTTTCTCCCTCATCTAAACTCCAATCATATGAAAGATCTGGACCCCGTGATACTGAGGCAACAGGCTAGAGATGAGCAGGTCTTCTCCACGACCTTGATGCTAAACTCTTCCTGACTTGTGCCCTAAAGGAATAGCCAACGTTGACCCACATCCTACCTCTCTCCCCCTGGAATGCTGGGCGTGTCTCTAATACTTTCATAGCCTTCAACCATATCTTTCCAGTGTATGCCCTGATGTGTTGGAATCTGACAGATGGACCCTGGATGCAAATGCTCCCTCCTCCACGTGCTGACTGCATGACCAGAGGCAGGGGCTTAGGTTCTTTAAAAGTTCAATTTCCTCCTTTGTCAAATGAGGAAAATAAAATGACCATCCTCACATGGTGGTTGTGGGGACTGAACACAGTGACCTTGTGTGGTGCTCCTCAAATACTCCTAGGATCTAAATCCCCCTGCACTTAGAAAGAAACCCAAACTCCTAGAGGCTCACAGGCCTACCAGGCCCCCATTCACCCTGCAGCCTCATCCCCCTGCCCCATCACTAGGCTCCAGCCACACCACTTTCTGTCAGTCCCTGCAACGCACAAGCCCACCTCCTCCTTCCTCAGGGCCTTTGCCTGTGCTGTTCCCTCTGCCTGGCATGCTCTTCCCTGGATTTTCAGCGAGCTGGCTTCCTCCTGCTCATCAGTCAGGTCTCAACTCAAGGCCATCATCTCTGCCGATGACCCACAGGTCATCCTCAATCACATCACTCTGCTTTATTTTATTTTCTGTGTGGCCTTTATCACTATCTGAAGGTATTTTGTTTGCTTGGTTCATTTCCCGTGACTAGAAAGAACACTGGGGCCACAAGAGCAGGCGCCTGTCTCTCTTGTCCATGACGCTGAGCAGTGCCCAGCACACAGGAGGCACCCAATGAATATTTGTTGAAGAAGTGGGGGAGCCAGGATTTGAACCCAGGCCTGATCCCTAAGCCGTTGCTCAAGCCCTGTGATCACAGACTACACTGGCCTATAATTAGTATAGACCTGCAATGAGTCAATGAGAAAAGCAGGCGGGGGCTAGCGACTGGAAAGTGAGGTGTGCCTTCTCCCCTGGGTGGCAGGAGACAAGGGCATGGCAGAGAAGACAGGCTCTGGCTCATTTTACATGAACGGCATGCATGAGGCCTATTCCAGTGCACGTGGGTGGGTTCAGGCCACCAACATAAATGGATCCTGGCCCCTCAAGTACTGACACCAACCGTTCATGCCTGCTGAAATGCCATGGCCGAGGTGGGGCTGGATGCACGCAGCATCCCAGGCAGTCCACCCGTGCCGCCCGCACAGGAGCAGAGCACAGGGAAAGCCTGCCACCTAGTGGACGAGATACATCTTCCTGTTTCATTGCTATTGTCTGCAGCAAGCAAAGGGTTACAGAATTTTAAAGTGCATACAAATCACCCGGGGATTTTGCTGGAATGCAGATTCTGATTCAGCCAGTCCGGATGGAACCTGCGATTCTGCATTTCTAACCAGCTCCCAGGTGATGCTGATGCTGCTGGGCCACAGACCACACTTACAGCAGCCAGGGCCTAACTTTCTGAAGCATGAACACCACCACCTGAAACAGGGAGGCCACACACTGGGAAACAGAATTGGAAGGCATCAGAGTATTTGAAGTTTTTTAAGCCAAAGAAGTTTGACCTGGAGGCAGGGTGGGGATGGGAGGGTTGTAGTGTGGGCTGCCCAGTAAGGGGCAGAGGGAAGAGGACACGCTTCCTGGCACAGCAGGAAGGATGACGCAGGTGACTAGGGCTGCACAAAGGCATCCAACGGCAAACACCACGGGAGTCAGAGATCAGGCCCGGCTCACAGGATGGATGCTACACAAGACACACGCTAGCGACTGTGAAAACACACCTCCAGGGCCTGGGCCCTGCCCTGCCCAAGCTGGGAACCACCCACCAGTCCTCAAAGCCACAAACTCCCTGTCACTGGCATCAGTCACTTAATTGCACTGCTTAGTTTTTTCTATTTAAAGATTTTTCTGGTTTTATTTTATTTTTCAAAAATTACAGAAGTGGTATGTGTTTATTGCAACCAAAGAAACAATTCCTAAGACATAAACAGAGGGGATACCAACCCCCTCCCAGCCCCAGTCTCTCTCCATTCCCACTTTCTCAAATGTTTACAGCCTGGTTTGTACCCTTCCACACCTTGCTTCCCACCCTTATAAAACTATACAAACATAACTTCACACGGAGGAAGTGTCTGTTGCAGCTGCTTATTTCTTCGAAATGAGATCATACTAAATATATTTTTATGCAACCTAATTCTCTCACTTAATAATACGTCAAAGATGTTCATCCAGATCAGGGGTTGGCAAATGCTTTCAGTAAAGGCCAGAGAGTAAAAATTTTAGGCTTTGCAGACCGTACAGGCTCTGCCACAACTACTCAAGGAACTCACCATCGTATCCCCAAAGCAGCCACAAAATGACTGGGTGTGGCTGTGTTCCAATAAAACTTTATTTACAAAAACAGGCAGAGGGCCAGATTGGGCCCACAGGCTACAGTCTGTCAACCCCTGCTCCAGGTCAATAGCTGTAGCTCTAACCCACTGGTATTTGTTCTGTTTTTCATAATTTAGAATTTTTATTATTTAAACTTTTAAAATGATAAAAGTATAGTATAAAGTATAATATACATATAGAAAAGTGTACAGATCATAATTGCACAGTTTGATGAATTCTCACAAAGTGAATACATCTGTGTAACTAGTTCCCGTGTCAAAAAACAGAACATGACCAGCTCCACAGAAGTCCCACACGCCCATTTTAATTCGCTGTTTTCAACAACTGCATAATATCCCATAAAATGGATATACCCTAATTAGGCTGATTCCAATTCTTTGCCACCGCAAACAAAACATCAATAAACATGCTTGTTCTGGACTTTATTTCCTTGCATGCTGGCATTTTATTTATTTATTTACTTATTTATTTAGTGAGGAAGATTATCCCTGAGCTAACCTCTGTTGCCAATCCTCCTCTTTTTCCTGAGGAAGACTGGCCCTGAGCTGACATCCGTGCCCACCTTCCTCTATTTTATATGTGGGATGTCTGCCGCAGCATGGCTTGATAAGCGGTGCATAGGTCTGTGCCCGGGGTTCCAAACTCACAAACCCCAGGCCACCAAAGTGGAGCGCGCAAACTTCACCACTACGCCACTGGGCTAGCCCCTGGTGTTTTATTTTGATAGGTCAGATTCCCAAAAGGGAAATGTGAGAGTCAAAATGTACATATGTATACATATTTTAATAGATATTGCCGGACCAGTCCCCCCAGGTGCTCACAAGCTGCAGCCCTGCAGTCCCGGCAGTGCCCCCTTCGATGCAAGTCAGCAGGCATTTAGGAACAACGACTGTGCACCTGGCACCCCCCGAGGTCTGGGGGCCTTGGGCAGTGGTCTGGGCTTCATAATTTTCATGAGACTTAATCATTCAGGGAAGAAGAGAAGGAACATTGAGTAGAAAGACTTCAGCTCCCTCCACCTCCTCAAGTCAACGCCATCTCCTTCCATGCCGAGGACACCCACCTACCACCTCACAAGCCGAAAGGCTTCAAGGGAAGGGTGGGCCGGGGATCCTTTCCCCAGCCTCATGGGTGTTCAGACAACCACCTATAATGCACTGAGAAAGATGGTTAGAGTTCCATAGATGGAGAGGTGATTTAACTCAATTTCTTCATCACAAAAACACTGGGGAAAAGCAAAATAACGTGGGTTTCTTGCTGAGGTTTGTTTTAAGGGAATTTACTCTCCAATGAGTACACAACGAAGTGTTTTCAACAAACCTATTTTACTGCATTATAATTTCTCAAAAAAAAAAATCCAACTCTTACATATGATGTAGGCTAAGAGATCTCAGGTACTATGGCGCCCCAGCTCCCAGAGCTCACGGGTGTAGGTGGGTGTGTGGGGGCATGCATGTCTGCACACACAGGGCATTTCTCTGAGGATGGAGTTCACAGCTTTCACAAGATCCTCTATGGCAACTGTGACATCAAAAAAGAGGATTAACTCGATAGGGGTTGGGTTACACAGTAGTATGCATTGGTCAAAACGTGTACACTTATGATGTGTGCATTTCACTGGATGTAAATTTTACCTCAAAAGTAAAAAAAGAAAACTGTAAATAAGTTTTGAATTCTTGTTGATGTGCATTCTGAGGTGTTTAAGTGGAACTGGATTGATGTTTTCAATTCACTTTGAAATGGGTCAAAAATAAGACAGATTGATGGATGGAGAGTGAGATGGATGGAGAGTGAGATGGACAGACGCGCGATTAAGCAAGTGTAGTAAATGTCAACGGCAGGATCTAGGTGGTGGATAGACGGTTGTTCACTGTAAAATTCCTTCAACTTGGCTGTATGTTGGACATTTTTCATAATAAAGTATTGGGGGGAAAATACTAGTCAGTAATGTATGAGAGGAATCCACAAGAACTGGGTCCTATCCCCCATCCATGATGTGTGACCTTGAGAAGTTACTTCCTTTCTCTGGGCCTCGGTGACCCAGCTGCTTATGAGGGGGAGGGGGCTAACTGTTCTCTGCGACACCTTCCATTATGGACAATGACAGCGCTGCAGTTTTACTTTGTGCAAGATCTGGGCATCTCTTGAAAGAGATCCTTTGGGGAGGAATGGCTTTGAAGGCAGAGACTGTCCCCTAGTGGGCCCCGGTGGCCTAGTTTATGATCATTCCATATACCTGCAGTCGATGCATGGCTGGATAATATCTAGAGCTATTAATCCATCTGGATTTTTATTTACTATATTTCCCTTTTCCTCCCCTCTTCTCTTTCCCTTCAAAGCAGAGAGCCACCTCAGGGAAGTATGCGGCAGAGCAAAAAGCAGAAATAGGCTTCAGGTCATTCTGGCTCTGTGTTCCAAACTCCCAAACCTCAGAGGTTTTAAAGAGGAAATCATGTTAAAGAAGGGACACAGACTCTGTGTGGACACAGAGTATCTGAAAAAAACTCGAAGGGCAGTGAATTTTAACCCAGCAAGAAGGAGATTCTCCATGGCTAATAAAAGGAAGAAAGACAAGGAAAGATTCCAAGTGTCCCAGGGAATTAGCAAGACCCCAGGTTGTGACATTCATCTTGTCTTGTCCCCTGCTGTATCCCAAGGGTCTAGAAAATGCTTGACAAACAGTGGAAACTCAATAAATATTGTTGAACGAATAAGAGACTGACTGGGAGAACGAGTGAATAGATTCTAGAGGAGCTTATATCCAGGACAGAGGGAAGGGAAGCCATACTCAACAGCTACTAGTCTCCCACATTCCTCTCATTTCCGGTCTCCATGCTTCTGCACCACATTCCCTCTGCCTGGAAGGCAGCATCACAGTAAGACTGTGGGCCGTGGAGCCAGACTGCTCAAATCTGAGACCCACCACTTACTGTGTGACTCCTGGAAAGTTATTTAACTGGCTCTGTGCCTCAGTTTCCTCACATGTAAAATGGGGATAATACTAATACCTATGACAGAGGATTGTTGTGAAGATTAATGGGTTGATCTGTGTAAAGCACCCAGCATGTACTAAGTACTCAATAAACACAGCTAGTATTATTTTTCTTATTTACCCTGACACAAAGCTTGTTCCATCCAGTAACTCCTATACATCTTACAGACTCAACTCAGCCATGGCTTCCTTCTGGAAGCTTCCGGTGCCCCTCTGGGTGCTCCCAGGGTATCATCACACTACTTGCCATGCTGCGATATAATTATCTATGTCTATCTCTCCCACTAGGCTGTGAGCTCCCTGAGGGCAGAGACTAGATCTCATTTGTCATTGGATCCAACCTGGTACTCAGGCTCTTCCTGAATGAATGAATGAATGAATGAACACCAGTGCTTACTGAGCTCATCTCACCTTCCTCACACTGTATACACATAATCACTTCAAACTTCCCCCACCTCCCACCTTGGCCATGAGGTACAGCATACCCATGAGGGTACAGGCCTGTACCATGAGGTACAGGCCTGTCCTCTGCTCTTCCGGTCTTGTCCCGCCATATTGGTTTTAGAAGGAAGATATCCAAGTGGACTATCCAGGTGAAGGCCCCTTGTAGGTTTTCCTGTACTCTTTCCCCCTTGTCAGAGTCCCCATGATGGCAAAACCTTCTCTACCTTAAAACAGTTCTTTACATAACAAGGGGGGCTTCTGTGAGCCTTTAACATCAGTTTCCTTTCTCCTAAGAGTGCTTTTAAAACCTCTTTTGACATCTAGCATATAGATAGATGTGATCCTCAACCTTCCCCAATAGCCTGTCAAGAATTTATAACTCTTTGGTGCTCTTTGTCTTTTGACGTATGGAAGTCAGATCTTAGGAAGGATTTAAATACCACAATATTGGGAGTACCTAAGTCTTTCTGGGAGATGCTTCACTCTAAAAAGGTTTTGTATAGAACAATACAATGGTAAGAACACTGAATGGGAGTCCCAACCCCAAATTTTTTTTAAATTGCTCCTTCTGATGTTTTCAAGAAGAGCTCAGCCCCAACTTTTGTGAGATATAATTATGGATATGGTTAAGGATTTGCAGGTGGCTGTAGTGTGGAAGGTAATGTAAATAATGGGATGTCGGTTATTAGGTTAATAGGGAGATACTGAATTGAAAGAGGGTTTTATATACATATATATACGTATACACATATATATATACGTATATATATGTATATATGTATATACGTATATACGTATGTATACGTATATATATATGTGTATACGTATATATATGTATATATATATGTATATGTATATATGTATATACGGACATGGGCTTCATAAACTCCCCAGGAGTGTTTCACAACTTGGATCTGGGCTTCTGACATTGCATTGCCTGCTCCCATGACACCACCGGGCATCATGATGTCCAGATGGTTTCCTGCGATTCCACAAGTCCCACTGCTCTGTGTCTTTGCTATATTATCCATGGAGCAAGGGTGGTCATGGCTCCAAAGGGTGGGTCCCAGTCCCAGTAATACTTGCCGTTGACCTTGGATCTGCTCCTTAAGATTTTCTGTGTGGTCTCCTTCCTATAAGAATAATCATGTGAAATGGATTATCCGCTGAACTTCAGCTCCTGACTTCAGAAGGCACTGATCTGGGGATTATCTGTGAAGTCCTGGTATCTATCAGGATCCTCTAGTGGTATCTCATTCACACATATGTCCATTGATTCCACAAATATTTAGTGATGTTCGTCATACCAGGTCCTGGGGAAAGAGTGGTGAGCCAAAGCACACACGGTCCTGATCCCATGGAGCTTAAAGCCCAGTGGGAGATGCAGACACTAATCAACTCCAACATTAAAGCACAACTGACACAAGGTAAAAGTTCAGGATACCCTGAGCATCTACTATAAGGACAGGTCAGGGGAAGCTTCCTTGCTGGAGACATGAGCTGAAACCTAGAGGAAGAGGAACAGTGAACTGCTGGAAGAAGCCAAGAAGGTGAAGACAAACATTCCAGACTGTGAGAGCAGAATACGCAGATGTCCTAGGGCAGGGGGCTGCCTAGAGAGGACAAAGGCTTCAAAGAAAAGAGGAGAAGACAGAGAATAGAGAATGAAATCATTGTGTTAGATTAGTCTGACTTAAGGGCAGTGAGAACCATTGATGGGTTTTTTAAAGGAGGAGGCTGATCAGATTTCCATTTTGATCTTGACCTGTAAGAACCTTGAGAGCAGATATAAAGCTTGGATTTCAGTAGTCAAGGGAGATGTGGAAACCTTCCGATCTTTCAGAAGCACCTGTAGCCTGGTGGCCTCTGGAGATGCTGGGATTTCCAAAGAGCACATGACCTTGAGAGCAACGGGCAGAGCATCCTGCGCTGGTGAGTGGAAAGTCCTAACATTGAATGTGCTCTAGGGTCTGGATGAAGTGAGGCGATTCAACAAACTCCACACACCACTTCCGGCCTGGCACTGCAGGGAAGGGCCCTACTCAGTCTTTAGCTCTCTCCTCTCTGATCTGTCTGGCTGAGATCAAGGAGGAGGGGCCTGGAGTCTCAACTGTGAAACTGTAAGGACGCTTGGGAGATCAGAGGGACACCCAGGTGTCCTGGGCTCTGCCCAACTCCCCCTACTCCGGCCAATGCAGCCATCCCCCGGCTGCTGTGAGGGTTGGCTGGTAAGGACTCACAGTTGCCCCCATGTCCAGAGAATTGCCCTCAGCCACACAGAAGGCACCTAGCCTGGGAGGTTACACCAGCCTCCCACCTCCAACCCCACAGGCCGGCAGCAAAGACTGTCTTAGTTAGCTCTGGCTGCTATAACAAAATACCACAGACTGGGTGGCTTAACCCACAGACATTTATTTCTCACAGTCTTAGAGGCTGGAAAGTCCAATATCAAGGTGTGGGCCAACTCAGTTCCTGGGGAGAGTCCTCTTCCTGGCTTTACAGACAGCTGCCTTCTGCTGCGCCCTCACATGGCAGAGAGAGAAATCTCTTTCTCTTCTCCTTCTTCTAAAGCCACTAATCCCATCATGAGAGCCCCACCATTATGACTTCCTCTAACCCTAATTACCTCCAAAGGCTCCATCTCCAAATACCATTTCATCAGTGGTTAGGGCTTCAACAAACAAATTTGGTGGGGGGACACAATTCAGTCCACAGCACTGACTGACCCTGATAGAACAGCTCACTTGCCTCAAGGAGGGACTGACTCTGCTGAGATGCATGGTCCAGAACTCCATGGGATCAGGCTAGAGCTAGTCTTCAACAGAGACCATACTCTCTCTTAGCTTTTCTCTGCTCTGTCCTCTCTCCTCTTCTCCCGTGAGCAGCCCCAATAAATCACTTGAACAAAAATCTCCATCTTGGCTCTGTTTTTAGAGAACCTCAGTCAAAGCATGTTATTCTACCATCAATCAATCAACGAGTCCATGCCAAGTACTGACTGTGCCCAGCATGGTGAAGGGGCAACAGCAGGGCACAGGGGCCTGCAGTCAGGAGGCCCAGGTGCCCATCCCTGCTCTGCATGCGACACCAGGCAAGTTGTTCAGCCTCATTGAGTCTTAGTTTCCCCTTCCGTCTGGTGGCAACAACACTACCTCCACTGGATGGCCCAATATCAAAGCACTTGGAAAACCACAGTGTTATTAAAATGCTGCCAGCTATTTAATTAGTGCTATCAGAACCCCCAGCAGGCAGATATTCTGCCTTGAACTTTAAGGGAGCCCCAACTTTCCTCCCTCCCCCCTTGTCATGGTTGAATTGTGTCCCCCAAAAAGATATGTTCAAGTCCTAACCCCAGTACCTGTGAATGTGACCTTGTTTGGAAATAAAGTCTTTGCATATATAATCAAGTTAAGATGAGGTCATACTAGATCAGGGTGGCCCTAATCCAATGACTGGTGTCCTTATAAGAAGAGGAAATTTGGATAGAGAGACACACGGGGAAGAATGCCACGTGATGATGGAGGCAGAGGTTGCAGTGATGCATCTACAAGCCAAGGGACACTGAAGATTGATGGCAACTACCAGAAACTAAGAGAGAGGCATGGAAAAGACTCTCCCATAGAGCCCTCCCGAGGGAACCAACCCTGCTGACACTTTGATTCCAGACTTCTAGCCTCCAGAACTGTGACAGAATAAATATTTGTTGTTTTAAGCCATCGAGTTTGTGGTACTTCGTTACAGCAGCTTTAAGAAACAAATACACCCCCGATTCATAGGCATGTCCTGGGACTGCCTGAAAATCATCAGCTTGTGATCAAGATATGTGTGGCGGATCAGAACGTGCCATCCCAAAATGTGTTTCTTTCACTTGATTATTTTTAAGCACAAAAGAATCTGAAAGAAACTTTGACCTTCCCCCTAACTGCCTAAAAGAATTTAAGATAGAAGCCCTGTCCCTAGGACAGGGCATAATCTTAGATAACTCTGGGTATTGGTAGACTGGGAGGGTCCTTGAGAAGCCCATTTTTTATCAAAGTTCTGTCTCTCGTGTCACACTGTCTATAGAGGGCCCAGCAAACATTTGTTTATCAAACATTTGCATTTCCATCTCCATGTAAATTCCCTTCCTCCCCTTTGAAGTCCCAAACCACTGCCCCCAACATCCACCTTTGTCTTTAGCAGAAGATGGTATTTAAGGTGGTGACTTTGGCAATTTTGGCGAGTTACTCAGTTTTCCTGGGTTTCTCCCACATACACATGTTGTTAAACTTTGATTTTCTCCTGTTATTCTGTCTCATGTCAATTTAATTCTTAGGCCAGACAGAAGGACCTAGAGGGTAGAGAAATAGTTCTTCTTCCCCTACATATGCCAGAGTATATCTATGATTAGGGGGAAGACTTTGACCTTGAATTTGAAGAGATGTTGTATTGTACCACATGGAACAAAGACTCCTCAAGAACTGCACATAAGAAGCAACTTTGCTAAACCACAAAGGTAATAAATAAGGTGGGGCGGGGGGGCGGGGGAGGGGTGAGTGCAGGGAACTTAACTAAAAAGTAACCTGGTATATCATACTCAATAGTCGATCAGACCTAGGTAATGAAGTGTGTGACTCTCTAAGCCTGTTTCCTGATGGGTAGATGATAATCCTACTTAACTCATTCGAGTTGATGAAAAAACTTAAACAAGATACTACCTGTAAGTGCTTTACACAGTGACCGATACATTAAAAAACTCAAATGTTAGCTATTGTTTTATTATTATTATTACTAATGATGTGAGTTCTTACAAGCATAACTTCTCTGAGCCTTAGTATCTTCATAAAACAAGCATAATAAATATTTCACAAAGTTGTTGTGAGGATTGAAGGAGATAATACATAAGGGGTTTTTTTATGGAGATATAATTGACACCTAACTTTGTGTAACTTGAAGGTGTACAACGTGTTGATTTGATACACTTGTATATTGCAATATGATTACCACAGTAGTGTTAGCTAACACCTCTATCACGTCACATAATTCTCTTTTTTTTTTTTATGGTAGGAACAATGGACCCACCTGGAGGGCATTATGCTTAGTAAGGTTTTGAGCACTCTGCATCCCATGGGTTCTATAAATGTTGGCTTCCCCCAGTAACATTATCCAAGTCAGTGTAGTTTCTAGAGAGTGACAGTAGAGGGCAGCAGGGTCTCATTTTTGCCCCTCCAGTCCCAGGACTCAGTCAGTGGGAAAACCCAGCTTCTCTTGAACCTGTGACTGCAGGCTTCTCCCCAGGGTCCCTCAAGCATTCCGCTGGGAACAAGTCAGCCGCTTGCTTTCCTTTTAGAGGAAAAAGCAATTCAGTGGAATGCACATTTCCTAAGAGCTCATGACACTAGGTGTCATGAACCCTAGTTTAAAACAGAGATTATATTTTATCGGGATATTTTTCAACCTTTATATGGCGTAGATGAGGCCCCTCCCAGTAAAGGGCTCAGCCCATGAGAGCTGCAGAACCATTCCAGGGCCTCAGACACAGACCAGTTTCTGCAAAATCAATCCCTTCTATGATCAATTTCCTAAGTTACCAAATCATAAAACCTTGCTTATATTAATTGGTTATAAAGTCCAAGCAGTTTATTCACAAGGCTTTGGGAGAGAATTCCTTCAAAGTTTTAGTCCATTCGGGTCCAGCTGTGTTGGTTTTACATAGCTTTATGGCTGAGTATTCATCAGCCCAGCGCAGCCAGACTGCCCTTGTGCTTGAGTTTTGTATGTCAGAGCCAGGTGTTTCTTGAATGCTCTGATGCATGAGCCACAGACACCACCACGCTCTTTTCTAGCCCCCTAGGCCCACTGCTCCTCTCCAGCAGGCTGTATTATCCCTCTTTCTTATTATTATGAAATATTTCAGAAGTGCAAAAAGTATAGAGAATAATATCACAGGGATCAGCACAGCCACCGTCAGGTTTAAGAAAGAAACATTTCAAACACGAGGAAAGCCCCCAGGGATGCACACCACATCCCTCCTGCTCCCCAAGATGTAACACTCTCCCAAATTTGGTGTTTATCATCAAGACTCTTTTTCCCACCGGAAAAGTTTGGGAAAGGACCAAGCATCCCTTCTCTGCTATCTTAATAAAGTAAATAGAACTGCACACTCCAAAGACAGTGAGCGAAAGAGCGGGAAAGGGACGCGGAGAGAAGGGCACTGGGGAAACGTGAGGAAGTCAGAGGTCCAGGCGCCTCGTCTCTGAGCTCCAGGGAGCCGGAGGTGCTCACAGCGGAGCTCTGCGGGCGGACACTTTCTAAGGATGCCCGCAGCGGGGAAGGCCTGTAATAGGGGCGCGGCGGGCAGTGTCACGCCGCCTCCCTCCTCACCCCTGCGGCCGCCCATCCCTCCTCCAGCCTCCCCGCCCCTAACACAGGGGTAGAGCAAGGTCTGGACCCAGCTGGAGCCAGAGCGGGAGCCCCAGCGCCACCTACCGACAACGATGAGGACTTCCCTCTCGATGTGGGCCTGGATGTAGATGCGCCCGCGGCGCTCCGTGTGGTCCGTGCCGCAGAGGCTGGGGACGTTCATCACGCAGCGCTTGTGGACGTTCATCATGCAGGCTGCGAGGGCAGAGAGGGCGCGGCTCAGGCGGGCCCAGGCTGGTGCCCAGGGCATCTGCCCCCACCCGGGACTGGCTGGGCCCCTCCTGCTCCCCTCCTTCCCTCCAAGGCTGGCTGTGACCAGCCTGCCCTGCCCGAGTCTCATCAGAGGGGCTTCTCCAACTCTTCCCCCAGGCCCTTATGAACAGAGGAGGTGGAACCCGTCCTCCCTCCTGGAAGGCTAAGGGTGCACCTCGCACATCCGCAGTGGCTCTGAAGCCAGATCGCCAACTTCAATGCCACGGGCCGCAGGTAACACAAGTGAGGAAAGATGTGGGAGCGGTGGGACGTGGCCAACTCGAGAACACAGCAGCCCCCACACAGGCACAGCCGTGCCACCTGCGCACCCAAAGTTCCCAAGGCTGCCCATTTTTCAAGATACACAGGAATCCCTATTCGTATGCGACCTCTCCCGAGTTTTAAACATTAACAGCTAATAGGCTGGGTTCCCTGGAAAAAGAGTCTGAAACAAGAGTTTCAGGCAGGTTTATGGTAAGTGCTCTGGGGAGGAAGGAGCTGGCCACACAGAGCCACCCAGGCTGAAGGTTAGGGGAGGCGGGAGCTCTGATGACCTTTCAGAGTTGTCCCAAATTGAGACAAGAGGGCCAGGCCTTTGCAGACCTGCGTCAGCCAGTCTTTGGCCATGAACCACCCCTGGGAGGGGCATCACCTTGGGGGAGATCCCAAGGGCAATTCCCAACGAGGGGTACAGCTATGAACCCACAGTGGCTGGCAAGCAGGGCAGGGTCCTGAAAAGGATCTGAGGAGCCCCATAGTATCCACCATAACTATTTACAAGAAAAAACTTCAGCCCAGGGAAAGACAAATGAAATACGTCTGCAAACTGAATCTGATCGATTGACGTCTCATGTGTTCTACGATAAATATATGCTCCCTTCGCACACTCCTCCTAGTGTATCTGTGTTTGTCCCAGTGGGTGGTTGATTTCCCCGAAGTCTTCCAGAACAATGGCTGCTCCAAGAAGGTGCGCCAGGAATCCAGTGTTCTCTCGGGGGAACCTCTTTCCAGTTCGAGAAATCAGGGGGAGAGGCTGAACCACGGGCAGGGAATGCTGAGGGGGCCCCTTCTCAGTACCCCCAAGCTCTAGGAGGCAGCAGGCAAATTATAAAACGGAAAATGAGTTGTGGAGCGAAAAGGATGGCGGGAGAGGAAGGGAGAGCCCCCTGGGAGCTGAATATCCAATTTCAGGGCCCCCGCGTCAGCCCAAGCTCCCTCCCACCCACCCCTGTTCCTGGGGCAGGGCCATCATTCCCACATTCCAGGCCCCCGTGTGCTAAGAGGAATCCATGTCCTATAGGCAGAAGGCATCATTGTCACTCCCTCTCCCTGCCTGTGTCATGTGTCTACCTGGGGGACCCCACCCACCACATGTGTCTCTGTGGCTCTTGCCCTGTTTCTGTGTCTGTCTGTCTGTCTATCTCTCGGCACCTACATCGGTCTACATCTCTTTCCCTGTCTCTGCTCTTTGTTTCAGTGTGTGCTCGCTGCCTCGGCTGCATCTGTTTCACTCTCCGCGCCTGCGTCATGACTCTGTCTCTCCCCATCTCTCTCTGTGTCTCTCCATGTGTGCGCTTCTCTCTGTCTCTGGTCTCTCTCCATCTCTGTATCTCTGTGTCACTTCCAATCATTCTGTCTGTTGGTCTGTCCATCTGTCCCTCCTCTTGCCTCAGTCTCTCTCTCTAGCTGAGCCCCTTTATAGATCTCACCCCCACTACTCCTGACACCTATGTACGTGTGTGTCGTCCATCCCCCTGCATCTGTCTCTGTCTGTGCTTGAGTGTGTCTCTCTCTCACTCTCTTCCACCCCATCCACACTCACACTCCTCTCTGTCTCTCTCTGCCCCCTGTGAGTTTCTCCCTCTGTCCTCTGGGCTCAGGACGCCTGTGACAGGGACAGTCGGGCCTCGTGACTGGTCAGCCTGCTGCAGGCCAACAAGCCTCTGGGAGCCACCAGCACACTGACCCCCGTCCCTTCGCAGCTGCAGCTCTCGAAGCCTGCTCGCTTCCCTGACCCACAGGCCATTCAGTCCTTCACTAGATAAAGAGGAGTCCTGCCTCCACCTGCCTTCCTTCCACCCCAGCCTGGCTACAGAATCACACTCTCTTTCCTCCTCTCGCATAGACCTGTGGGTGCTACAGGGAGGTAGGTCTTCTCTATGCAAAGAATTCATGAGCCCGCACATCAGTGTTGGAAACAGCTGTGTGCATGGCTGCAGGAGTGGCCCCGATTTGTCCATGCCTCCCCGTATCCACACCCAGGGACTGTCCCCTCCCACACTGACTGGGGACCTTGCTGTGTGACCTGCTTTGATCAATGGGACTTGCCCTCTTGAAGTACTTGGGACCCTGCCACCTCTGTGTGAGCAAGCCCAGGCTAACCTGCTCAGGATGAAAGACACGTGGCCCTGCCATTCCCATCACTCAGATGCCAGCCGTCCTTCCGGACGTGGGTGAGGCCGTCCAAGGCCAGACCCAGCCCCCAGCCAACCCGCTAACCCACCATACATGCTTGAGTAAGTCCAGCTCAGAGCCAAAGGACTGCCTTGCAGAATCTTGAGCTAAATAAATGGTTATTGGTTTAAGCCACTACATTTTGGGATGAGAGGATCGTTACTCAGCAACAGACAACTGGTACACCAGCGCCCCCAGGCCTTGGGAGAATGTGTTGCAGACTTGGACCCCAAACCACCAGGCAGCAGCCCAGTCGGCAGAGGCTGTCAGAGAGCAAGTGTACTTACTGTCACATTTCATCCCCTGGTGGATGAGTCCGTACAGCAGTGACCCACAGTGGTCACAAAACGTGGGGCTGGAATATGTGTGGATCTTGAACTTGTGTTTGCTCCGGGGGTCCTAAGGCCAAGAGAAACAAACAAAAGAGGCCAGCGTCAGTGCACTGACTGAGTACCCCCAGAGAACTCACCGGGAACTGAACTTGGCCCCCAGCGTTCATCATAGCTGTTGGGACCATCACCAGAGCCCTGGGCCCAGACAGGGTGCTTGATGCATGAATGAATGAATGAATGAATGAATGCGACAGCTGACGGCTCCCATTCCAGCCCCAGCACACTCATGGGTGCCTGCAAGTCCTCCATCTGAGAACCCAACCTCCTGACTCCTGCCTGCAGCAAGGACTCCAGAGACACAAAGCCAAGTAACAGGGGGCCAGCCCGGTGGCGCAGGCGGTTAAGTGCATGCACTCCACTGCGGCAGCCCGGGGTTCACAGGTTCGGATCCTGGGCGAGCACCAATGCACCGCTTGGCAAGCCATGCTGTGGCGGCATCCCATATAAAGTGGAGGAAGATGGGTACAAATGTTAGCGCAGGGCCAGTCTTCCTCAGTAAAAAAAGAGGAGGATTGGCAGATGTTAGCACAGGGCTGATTCTCCTCACAAAAAAAAAAAAACAAGTGACAGACACATCAGTTAAATAGGTCCCCTTTCTCCTATTTCTGCCCCCTTTATCCTCGGAGCCAGCTTCCGGAGTAATCTAAAACCAAGTTTGGGCATGAAACCTGCCCACTTAGAGGCCATTTGCTAGTACCACATCGCCTCCAGAACAGAGTTCAAAGTCCAGTGAATAGTCCATAGATTGAGGCAGAGACTGCCAGTTTTCCACCAATATCCATTCTTCCCTTTAATAACAGAATCCTTGAGTTTTAGCAAAAAGCATGGCTGCCCAATTAGAGACCACATTTCCCAGCCTCCCTTGCAGCTTAGTCTGGCCATGTGACTGAGTTCTGGCCAATGGGATGTGTGTGTATCAGGGCCATTCCCTTAAAAGGAATGTGTACAAGCCTCCCTGGCCCCTTTCCCCCTTCCCACTGGCTAGAAGGTGGTGAGAACTGGAAGCAACCACCTTGGACCCAAACTTGGAGCCATGTGTCGAAAGGATAAAACCACCCCACCAGCCTTGGACTTTGTCCCTTTGCACAGACACCTGAGAGAAAACCTACCTTCTGTCTTGTTTAAGTCACTATATTTGGGGGGCTATTTGTTACAGCAGCTTACACGGTACCCTAACTAACAAACATGCCCTTCCTAACCTGGCAGTGTAGTGCAGTGGTTAAAGGTAGACTTGGGAGCGTGAACTGCCTGGGTTCTTAGCTGTATGACTTTGAGCAAGTTACTTCATCTCTTTGTGCTTCAGTGTCCTTGTCTGTAAAGTGGAGATAATGATAGTGCTCTAAGCTTATAGGACCGTTCGGAAGAATACGTGAATTAACCTATGTGGAGATCTTAGAACCACAGGGCACATCGTAAGCAGTATAAGCTCTTCCGTTATTATTACTACACACCCAGGTCATCCCAGCTATGGCCCCAAGCACACACTACGTTCTCAGGACACAAGACTCGTTCATACTCCCAGACATGCCCTACCCTTCCTGACCCTCGGGCTCTGCACATCGTCTTTCTCCTTCAAGAACTGCTTTCCCATCACTGCTCTAACTGCAAAATTCCTTCTTCTCTTTCCCCAACCAGCCTGAAAGCTGCTTTCTCTGTGAAATAGGATACTGCAGACATTAAGAGCATGGGTCTTCGGTTCCAACCCAGGGCTCATCTGACCCCCTAGCCTTCACTATATGCTACTCACCTCTTCCCTCCTTCCTCCCTGCCTTCATTCATCTACTCACATGTGTTTATTGATGTAGGTATGTTCTTCTGACAGACACAGAAAATGACCAAGTAAGCAAATAAAGAGACACAGTAAATAGATATTATTTTATGTGCTATTAAAGTCATGAACATTTCTCCTTAGGAAACTGTTATTTTCAAACTTTAAAAACAATCCTTATACCTACTAGAATGGCTAAAATTTTAGAAAATTGAAACTGACAATACCAATGCTGATGAGGAGAGAACACAGCTCTCCTATGATGCTGGGGGGATGCAAAATGGTAAAGCCACTTTGGAAGACAGTTTGGCAGTTTCCTATCAAGTTACCCATACCCTTATTGTATATGAGCCAGCATTCCCACTCCTAGGTGTGAAGTGAAAACATTTATCTGTACAAAAACCTGTACATGAAAGTTTATAGCTGCTTTACTTACAAAAGCCAAAAGCTGGAAACAACCAAAATGTCCTTGAATGTGTGAATGGTACAGCCACACAATGGAACACTTCTCGGCAGTAAGAAGGAATGAACTACTGCTACAGGGAACAACACACACGAATCTCAAAAGCATTATGCTAACAGAAAGATACAACACATGCTGTTTCATTCCACTTAAATGACGTTCTCGAACAGGCAAAACTATGGGGGCAGAAAACAGATCGGTGGAGAGAGGTTGGGATGGAAAGGAGATTGATAACAAAGGGGCTGCATGCGGGAACTTTTTTGGGGATGATTGGAATGTTCTATATATCAACTGTGGTGAAGTTTATTGTATGTAAAAAAAGTGAATTTTGCTGCATGAAAAGTCTATCTCAATAAGCCTGCCTAAAAAATCCTCAGTCACTGAAGGCTATTGTTGGCCTGCGTCTTCTCAATGAGCTACAAGGCTTCTTTCATGACATTCCAAGCCTCTATGGTCAGGCAGATGAAGTGTTGGCCCTTGCACAGCTCTGGAGGGCCAAGTTTGAGAGGCTGAGTCAGCTCTGCTCTGGCCAGTGGGACCCTGCAGGGCTCCCAGGATGCAGAAGGGCCCCAGCAGCCACCTGTGCCACTCGAGGACTGAGATGCTACCCCAGTAACAACAGCAGGCTTGGAAATCACAAAACAAAAATTAAAGGCTATCAGTTGACGGCTTAACCGGCCATGTCTCCATCCCTGGGCAACAAGACTAAGAAATACACCCAGTTCCTGGAAAGAGTCCCAGTGCTCCGTGCCATGAAACGCTTCCCATGTGCCTGCCCTTTGAGAATTCACCTTAAACTTGAGAAATGAGTGCCTCAAACCCACCTAAAAAGAAACACCTGTTCATGACTAGTATTAGCCTGTAGGGGGCGCTCAAGGCTTCTCTCACTTTGCTACTCAGCCTCTAAGGAGGAGGAGAGCTGATCTGGTTAGTCAGATTCCAAGATGCTGATTGGCCTGGCCTCAGTGGGTGGAGCTTGCACAGGTGTTAAAAGTTATCCCCGCCATCTTTCTCTTCCTCTCCCAACTCTCTCTCTTCTCCCAGGAGGCTGCAGGGTCCAGGTCCCATGGTGACCGTAGTCCCCTAAGACCATTGGGCATGAGTGGCCTGGGCCAGCTCCACTCCAAGCCCTGGGGCAAGCTCTCTCTCTCCTCTTGATGCTTGTGCTTCCTTCTGGGTTCCCTGACATGTTGACCTCAAAGGAGCCGAGAATTAGTTTTGATTAGGTTTTAAATTTCCTTAGGCCTACCCAGTATAGAGAAAAGGAGCCCCTGAGACCTCATGAGCTCTACCTTGAGGCTTCCAGCAAAACCCCAACTGATAATAAATTGCCTCTTTGCTGGCTTTGCACTTTCCTCCATGCATATATCTCCCTGGGGAATCTCAGGGTGGAGGATCCAAACATTTCTGACTAGATGGTATCAGGCCCCTTCTCCATCTCAGCACATCTCTTCAACAACGGGAGATGCCAAGTAGCACAAAGAATGGGAAGGGAAAAGAAAACACATCTACCCTGAGCTGCCCACACGCCAAGGGTATGCTGGATGTCCCACGTGCACTTTCTCCAGTCCTTATGACATGCCACGTGGAGACGTTATGCCTTCCCAGTTCAGGGATGACGAAACAGACTCAGACTAGAGAGTATGACCTTTTCCAAGGTCAACCAGCTGGCCCCCTGCAGAGCTGGGATTTCCCCTGGGGGCTGCCTGGCTCCAAAGCTGGGATGCGCCAAGTTACTCTCCCTTTTCTCTCCACCCCCCAACATCATTAATGCCTCATCATCCAGGTCCAGCTAATATAGCACTTCCTTCCTTCCTTCCCTTGTTCATTCACCCAGCAAATGTTTTCTGAGAGCCAGGTATTTCCTCAGCACTGGGGATACGACTGTGAGCACAGGAGACAGCATGCCCACTCTCGTTGAACTTAACATTCTAACAGCAGAGAGAGACCGAAGAGAAATACACAAATCTCCTGCCCTCCCAAGTCTTCCTCATCACAGCATCTAAACCACTGTATTGTAATTGCATGCTCAACTGCATCTCTCTCACGCTTAGCTGCAAGCAACATGAAGGAATTTTGCTCACCATCATATCCCAGGGCATATGTGGTACTTGGCATATAGAAGGTGCTCAATAAATATTTAATGAGTGAGAGTTAACATTTATTGAGCATTTATTCATGCCAGGCGCTGTTTTCAGGGATTTACCAGGCATTCACTCATTTAATCCTCCTAACATTCCTATGAACTATGTACTACTTATTATCCCCATTTTACAGATGAGGAAACCGAGGGATTGAAAGGTGTGGTGACTTGCCCAGGGCTCCCCAGACTTGGCAGCACAGCATTTTGCACAGTGCTTGGCACGCAGTAAGAGGTCAATGAGTCGTGATGGCAGCCGTGGGGCTGCAATCATCGCCACTAACCACTGAGGGTTCCTGCGCGATGCACATGCTGCTTTAAGAAAATGCATTAGAGTGTGCTGTGCAAGACGGCTTAGAGCCAGGCTGGAGAAAGGAAGGCCAATTAGGCAAGCTGCACAGAAATGTTTGCTTCTTGATGGTTTATTTAGAGGCTGATGGAGGTGCTTCCAACCTTATTCCCCTGCCTCAGCTTTCAAGAGGGCTCCTACTTGTAAGTACCAACTCTGCCCACCCACCGCCCCAATCCCTCAGCCCACTCAGACAAGCCAGGTCATCCCCTGATCGATTCTGCCCCCCTCCCGTCTGCCACTTGGGAGAGCTTGGGATAAACCTGCCCTCCTACAGCCGGGGGCCTCAGGACTCCACGATTATCAAGGAGAATCCTTCAGGGTGCCCATCCATGCCTGTCCATGCCCAGTGCCATCTCTGAGATGGGCGGGTTTGCACTTTGAGATGCCCCCCCACCCTGTGCCCAGACACAGGTGACTGGCACAGAGGTGGACGCTTAACTCAAGGGTCTTACACGTTTAGTGCCTGGGACGCAGGTGGCCAGGAGACACACAGCCCCAGGGCTGAGGTGGATATTTTTTACAGCGGGCTCCAAGGAGCGGAGATCTGTTACCCGCAGTGGGGTGGGAGGAGGGGGCAGTGTGAGAGTCAAGATATTGACAATCACGCTGGCTCCACAATACCCACTGACCAATCAGAATGGACCACAGGGCCTAGTTAACTCTTTAGTTGCCGATCACGGCGAGGTGGGGGAGGGAGGAGCTGGTGGGGAAGAAGTGGATGGATGGAAAATGGGGGGAGGAGGCTCAGAGGGCCCAGTGGCTATTTACCAATCAGTCGAAAAGTATTTCAATTTTGTGTAGTAGTGCCAGTGGATGCAAGTTAAATGTCAGCCCTGCCTTTAACAAAAATACATTCCCTTACCAGCCTCCGAGTCTGTGGCTATTGACCCGCCCTGGGATGAGCCCAGGGGTCCTCGTAGCCTCTAAGTCAGAACTCTCCCTGTGCTCTTGTTTTGGTCCCATTCAGAGATGCAACATCCACTTCTGCCTCAATCCCTCCCCCCATCCCAGGCCACACTGGCCGGACCCTGCCCCAACCCACCTGTAGCCCATCCCCTTCCCTGGCCTGGGTCCTTCTTCATGCTCAGAGGTCACAGTCTGGAGCCCATGGGCCATACAGAGCTTACAAACAGGCTACATTTGGCCCATGTGGTGCATCTTAAAAATCTGAATTAGTAGACTACATTTAAAAATCATAGGGCCGGCCCGGTGGCATAGTGGTTAAGTTCTCACACTCCACTTTAGCAGCCTGGGATTCATGGGTTCAGATCCTGGGCGAGGACCTACACACTGTTCATCAAGCCACATTGTGGCAGTGGCCAACATACAAAATAGAGGAGGATTGGCACAGATGTTAGCTCAGGCTCACTCTTCCTCACCAAAAAAAAATCATAAAATGTCAGATAAAAATGTAAATTTCTGGGCCGGCCCGGTGGCGCAAGCAGTTAAGTGCACGCGCTCCGCTGCGGCAGCCTGGGGTTCGCCAGTTCAGGTCCCAGGCGCGCACCGGCACACTGCTTGGCAGGATGTGCTGTGGTGGCATCCCATGTAAGGTGGAGGAAGATGGGCACAGATGTTAACCCAGGGCCGGTCTTCCTCAGCAAAAAAAGAGGAGGATTGGCAGATGTTAGCTGAGGACTGATCTCCTCACAAAGAAAAAAAATGTAAATTTCTGACTCATTTTGAAAATTCACAAGTTGTGGCAACACCGGACACACATTCCTGTGGGCTGAGCAGTGACTGCCCCCATTAGATAAAGTATAAGCTTCCAGTTCTCCAGTCCCCACCATTCCCTATTGTCTTACACCATCTCTGCTTCACTCTTTTCCCTTCCCCACCTGGTCCCTGTAGGAATTTGGGTCTGTGACTTCTGCCAGATCCCTCCATCCTCTCTCCCTACACCCCACTGGCTGGGATGCAACCACATATGAATACATCCTCTAAACTCCTGAATGAGTTCATTTGGCTCAGTGCCATGTGCTTTCAGAAACAGGTTTGAAACTACAGTTTCCCTACCCCGGCATCACACCTTGATTTCCAGTGGCCCCGGTCATCTCCCCCACTCCTAGGAATCAGGCTTCCACAAGATCCTAGCACCACTCCTCTCCTCACTATTTCACGCGGTTGGGGCTCCATCTTGCCCTGTACTAGGCAAGCTTGGATTCGCAAGTTTATTCCACTTCTGATCCCGATCCGAGAGACTGCTGAATAACAACAAAACAAGAATCAACTCTTGTGACTTGTGCTACCATGCATTGAGCACAGACTGTCTGCCAAGCGCTGTGCTCAGGGCTCCACATGACGTCATTAAATCCTCATAATGGCCAATGAGGGAGGAGTTACTACCCTGGTATTCCAGACGAGCAAACTGAGGCTTAAGGAAGTAACGGGTCTGAGGTCACAAAGCAAGGAAGTGGAACAGCCAGGACTGGAAGCCAAGTCTGCCAGGCTCCAGACATGCGGGCAGCCGGGCGGGAACACCTGAGTGCCAGTTGGCTGCTCCCCGCTCCTCAGCCTTCCCAGAGGGTCTCCCACCCGACAGGGGCTTCCAGGTGATGACACCCTTCGTGACATGCCAGTGACAGGCCACTCAGGGTTCCCCACCCCCACCCCAAAACCAATGTCTTCACCATCAACGCCCAAATCCCAGGCACAAAGGACAGGCAGATCCCAGCTCAACATCTTCAGTTCATCACCTGACTCCAGGCACAAGCAGCTAAGGAGGAAGGAAGCACAGATCAGAAACCAAAAAGAAAAGAAAAAAACTTGAAACCTCTCAGTCAAAACCTAAAATAGCCTTTCTCAGTCTGAATGGGCTGTGTGGCTTTGTTCACAGGTGGGCTGAAATCTGACTGAGCTGGGGCAAAGCTGCAGGACTAAGGAAGCGGCACTGAAGCACAGCCCAGCATCAGTCAGAGGAGGAAGTAAAAGCAGCCCGTAAGTTCAGGCTGTGTCGTCCCTGGACGTTTACAGGCCACAAAAGCCCCTGAAGGTCCATTTCCCGGGAGGTAGACGGGCAAGGCGAAACTGAAGATGCCAGACGGAAATACTGTCAGAACAGAGGGAAGAGTACCAGCCTGGGCTCTGGAGCTAACTGTGTGACCTCAGGCAAGTGGCGTAACCTCTCTGAGTCTCCGGTTCCTTCTCCATAAAATGGAGATAAAAACAGTAGCCACTTCATAGACTGGTTGTGATGATTAAAGCTCTCAGCACAGAGCCCTGCACACAGGAAGTCCAAGCTCTTGATTTTCTTCTTCCAAAGGGAAAAAATAATCATGGTGACACTCCCCAAACTTCAGTCCTGAGCTGTCATAATTTTACACATCTACCTATAACCTATAATATCCTTTAGTCAGCACTTTTCTTTAACTCAGCATGCGATTTTTACTTAAATCAACTTATTTTACAATGAAACTCTAAGAGTGTGAACTCGTGGGATCGATGTGTAAATTATGTTTTTTCTAATACCTTAAAATGAAAGAAACAACTCTTTAAACGAAATTTTAAAATGTTCATCCCAGTGGTTTCTCCGTTGAGAAGCTGTGGAGACACAGACACGTCTGGTGGGCAGGCCAATTGGTGTCACCCTGTCGGGGCAGTCGGGCACTCTCTATCAAAATTACAAATGGGTCTCTCCTTTTGACTCCCTACTCCTTCCACTTCTGCGACTTTATCCTGGAGATCAACCCACATACCTAGGAAATAATATAGGTACCTGGTTGTTCATTGCAGCATTGCTTATAATAGCAAGAAATTTTAAACAAGCCAAGCGTCATAGGGAGGAAGCTGCTTAAATAAACCATACAGTGCAGCTACGTAATGGAATACTACGCAGGCATGAAGAAGGAGGAATTCTCTGCACTAATATGGAAAAATCTTAAGGGTATATTTTTAAGTGAAACCGAAAAAGAAAAAAACAAGAACCCAATGTGCAGAAGAGTGTATACTGCACACTACCTCTTGTGTGAGAAAGTGAGGTGGGATATGAAACTGTATGCTAAATTACTCACACCTGCGTAATGAAACTCTAGAAGGATACGCTGCAAGAGAACCTAATAAAAGTGTTTCTCTATGGAGGCAGGAGGAAGCAGAGTTTACAGGGAATAAGACTCTCCATATATACCTTGGTGTAGTTTTGATATGAAGAAGAATATTCTACCACAGAAATCTCCCAGCTTGTACCACCACGTTGGGTAACACAACAGTCCCGCCGTGCCCCAAAATGTAAACAAAAGGCCAAAAATTCCCAAGAGACAAAGCAGCAGGGAAGCCTTAATTGGGACCGTGTGGCCCAAGATTTTGTGAACATGAAATGCCTACAACGTTAGAAGCTGTAATTACACACGCGCGCCAAGGCTAAAAGAAGGGCACTATAATTTGGGGAAGATCTTTGATTTTGTTCCTGGAGGACAGCGTGAATAGAACTGATAATGCTGTGTAAACGGCTGTGTAAATGTTCCTGCGCCTGGGGACGGTCTACTCCAGCCCTTGATGCACCACGCCTTCCTCTAACCGCCGCCCCTTCGGCAAATAAGTAATTGTTCAATTTGAAGGACGAGCTTCTGTCATGTAAGCTTTCGTCAAATTTTAAATATGATTTCCTGGGTTCAGGTCTACACTGGAGTCAATGTCAATACTAAGGGTTAATTAGTAGCCACGATCAAACTTAACACCTGGCTCTCTGGCAGTTATTAGCTTTTTGACTCTGGGGCAAGTTATTTAACCCTTTTAAGTTTTAGTTTCTTGATCTGAAAATAGAATAATAGTAATAGCTAACTCCTAATTTGATGAGAGAGTTCAGTGAGATACTGCATGGAAACTGCTTAAGCGTCACTGGTGGGAATAAACATTTAATAAGTGTTCACTGTTATCATTAAGTTCCTGTCCGTATCCTTTGTCCATGTTTAAATTCAAGTTTGTTTCTTTCTAAATGATTTCTAAGAAATTTCCTACACAATTATGAAGAATATTAACCATTCACCTATGATAAATGCAGTAAATATTTCCCCAGTTTTTCCTTTGCCTTTTAATTTTGTTGATGTTCATTTTTCAACATATAACACCACAAGTGTGTTTGTGTGTGTGTGTATTTAAATAAAGTGCAAATTCTCCCCTTTTCCTTTATCGTCTCTGTCTCTGCTGTTATATTTAGAAAGTCCTTCCCAGTATTTTCTTCAACCTCTTACGGTTTCATTTTTTTACACTGAAATCATTATTTCCCTTGGAATTCATTTTGGCAGGAGCTCTGAGGAGAGATCTTTATTTTTTTCTTAAATGTTTAGCCAGTTGTAACGACAGATGTATGGAATGTATCTTCCCCTGCTGATGTGAAATGCCTCTTTGACCATACACTAATTTCTCATGTATCCTTTATTCGTTTTAAATTTTCTCTCATGCTCCACTGATCTGTCTCTCTATTTCTGCCTCAGTCCCATACTATGAGCGTATATCATAGGTTTATAATATCTTAGTACCTAGAAACATCCATATTATACCCACCTACCCCTCCCCCAGAATTACTGTCTGTTTTCAAAATTTTCTTGGTTATTCTCACCCACGTATTCTTCCAGATTGTATCGGAAACGCCAGTCTTTGCCAAGCCTACTTATTGTCCCTTCTAGAAAAATTCCCACCTACAGCACCAGCTCAGGAAGAACTGGGCCAATGAGAACTTAGAACAAGGAACCGTGCAGCAGAGCTAAGGTTGTTTGTGTGGCAAGGGATGCTGTAGAATCAGGGCTGGCAGTGGAGAGAGAGAGAGAGACAGAGACAGAGACAGAGACAGAGACAGAGACAGAGAGAATTCATATGTAATTTGAGCCTTCCTTTATGTCCTTCCAGAAAAGTTTTCTTCTTCTAAACTCTTCTTAGTTGCCATTAATGTGAAGCTAGTCTCCTCCTTTCCAGGATTTATACGTTATTTCAACGAGTGATCTCAATTCTAAGCTAAGTCGGCGCTTCTTAACCTGGCTGTGCCATCCTCCATGGTTGAGATGCAAATCTCTTGCAGAGATGTATTTCCAGGCCTCGGGGTGGGACTCACAGCACAGAGAGCCACGATTTTATGGGGGTGTTATATCCGTCATATTTATACAGAACATTAGTGAAGAGCTCAGAACTGGCGACTCAGGGCCAGCTCTCCTGAAGGCAGCCATGGGCTGAACTGAGTCCTGGCCACGCCCGGGTGGGGCATATACTCTGCAAGTCCCCACAGTCCTCACGCAGCCTGCTGGTTACTGCCTGGCCCCTGCAGGCATCTGAGTTCGTAACTCTGGCCGGATCCCAACTCTAAGCAGCGTAACCGAGGGAGACCTCATGAACCAGCAGCTGTGTCCCTTCACTGAGCCTCCGAGAGAGGCACAGACCCAGCCTCAGGTGAAAGTGGGAGTCCTCATTCTCCAGAGCAAACACGAGTTGTCTTCTGGAAGGCTGTGTTCGGGGACAAGCCAGCCCCAACTCTGAGTGGCTTCAAGGCATCAAACACTGGACCCGCAGGCTCAGCTCCAGTTTGGTGCTGTAGTCGGCAGGCACGAGATGCCACATCCTTTCCAGCAGGTGAGGCCTGGAATGGTCAGGTGGCCCTCAGCCTGGGGCAGGACTCAGTTGGCCATAAAGAGGTGGCTTAGTAGGATATTTTAAAGGTGAAGCTCCAGGCCGGGTGCCTGGATTCATAAGGCAGCCTCACCACTTACTGGCCATGTCTGTCCCTTGGCCATGTTCCCTGATCTCTCCATACTTGCGTCCTCATCTGTTAACTAGGGGCAACAACGACATTTATTTCCTGGGATTGTTGTGAGGAGTGAATTACTTAAAACCTTTAAAACAGTTGCCTGGCACAGAGCAGGCACTCAATAACTACCAGCTATTATTATTAATTATTGCTGGCCAGCGCATCTCTATGTCTGCTGAGTTGTAACTTTTCCCAGTAAACCCCGTGTATGTTCCCACTTCTTGAACTTCAGTCTGGACTTCCTGCGCCAATTCCCTCCACTAAGGCAATCAGCCATTCATTTATCTTTCCATTAATTCCCCAAACATTCGTGGAGCACCTTGCACGTGATAGGCGCTGGATGGGCTCCATCAGACACAGGCTCCGCCCTCAGGGGCTCACAGCCTAGCTGGGAGGAGACAGTAAAAAAGCACAAACGAATGGACACTTCTGACCGCTGTGAAGGAGAAGCTCGTGGTGCTCAGAGAGTTCAGAGTGAGGGACTCAGCTGGACAGAGAGGTGTGGAGCCTTCCCCGAGGAAGCGAGGTTGGAGCCGAGATCTGAAGGATGAGAGGGCGGAAGCTGACAGCAGCCACTTGGCCGGCGCTCTGCACGCAATTCACCTGCACAGGGCCCCGCTTCGACCCAGGTGGAACTGGCTGACACCACCCACTGCCACCTGACTGCCTTCAAGCTCTGCCTCAGTCCCCATTCCCTGTCCCAGCTCAGATCCCTCAGCCATGAGACCCAGCCCCCATGAGAGAAAATTCAGTAGAGAGCTCATGAGACAGAATCTAAAGCTAGACAGTCAAAATTCATCCCCAGCTCTGTTACTTCCCAGTCATGCAGCCTCGAGCAAGTTACTTAAGCTCTATGAGCCTTGATGGTCTCACCTGCGAAATGGAGCTAAGAGCTGTCATGTGGAGCGACACTACAGCAGGGTAGCATGCACTGCAAGGCCAGGCTGCCTGAGATCGAATCCCAACTCAACCACTTCGAGCTATGTGACTTTGGACAGGTTACCTAACCTCTCTGTGCTCCAGTCTCATTTTTAAACCGGAAATAATAATAATAGCTCTAAATGTTCTTAGGATTATGAGAATCTAATGAGTTTATATCTGTAAAGGGCTCAGCACAGAGCCTCGTACTTAGTAAACGCTATGTAAGTGTTTATTGAATATAATAAATAAATGTTCCTGCTTTCTAGATTTGCAAGGATTAACGAAATCATGATTATATTGTGCTTATTAGCGCAGTGACTGGCATGTAGTATGCACCTGATAAATGTTAACTTAAAATAAAAACTACATCTGCGATCTTGGGCAAGTCACTTCCAAGTCTCAGTTCCCCCTTCAGAAAACAAAGGGGTTAAGCTGGGTATTCCCCAGGGGGCCTTCAAGTTCTGACAACCTGGGTGGTCCAGGCTGCTCACAGAGTCCGCCCCGCCTCTTCCTGTGGAGGCCGCAACGTGCGTGCACTGCTCAGTGTACAGCAGTCATTTCAAGGAACAGTCACACTGCAACAGATCACACCCTCGTGTTATAAATAAATCCTCCATCACCCACAAAACACGCACACCCATCCTCTCCCCTTCCCAACAGTGCCAGCAGCCAACAGATGGGGGGCTCCCCTCTCTCCCCCTGCTGCGTGGAGGTCGCCCAAATGCAAGACTGTGACCCAGGGTTAGTCAACTTGCAAGGACGCTGTCAGCGTGGTTTCTGGGTGCAGAGCACGGTGCCCGCCTCCTGACAGCTCCCTCTGCCACAGAAGCCCTTCCTGCATTTCCACAGAGCAGGAAGAACCTTTATACAGCAGGACAGGAAGGACGCTGCTGAAGCTGAAGCCAGGCCACCATCAGCACCTGGGACTCAGGACGCCACAAGCCCACGTGGGTTCTGATCCAAATGATCCCAAACACTGGAAACAAGGATCCTAGACCGTTAGGTCCATACAGACAAGGAAGAGAAGTTCCGTGCATGCCAATCCGCCACCCTTTACCAAGAACCTCAGTGGGACACCTCCCTGCTCCACCAACAGCTATCGAAGTGTTATCATGTGCCCTGCGCTGTCCTGGACGTGGAGCGATCAAACAGCAGATGCTGACCCACCTTCAGTGGGAGATTATTATTATTATTACAGTAACAGCTAACACATATAGCTCTCACCGTATGCCAGGCACTGTTCTGAAAGCTTTACATGTAATTAACTCATTTGACCCTCACTGACCATATGAAATAGTTTATTATTATCCTCGTTTTACAGGGCAGAAAACTGAGGCACAGAGAAGTTAAGTAACTTACCCAAGGTCACATAGCTAGTGATTTGGACCCAGAAGCTGGGCTCTTTGTCACCATGTAAATAAATGTAAAGTCACCCCGTGACGTGTGACAGCAAGGAGAGGTATGTGTGCTCTAAGAGTGCAAAAGACAGGGCACTGACCTGGTCAGGGAGGTCAGGGAGGGCTTCCCTGAGGAGGTGATGCTTGAGCTGTGGCCCGGAGGATGAGTACCAGTCAACCAGGGCTGTTAACCCTGGATGCACATTAAAATCCACTGGGGGGCTTTGAATCAATCAGAGATTCCGACTTCATGTATCTGGGATGGTCCCAGGCACCAGCGTTCAGTTATAAAGCTCTGCAGATGATGCAGATCTGCAACCAAGACAGACTCACTGAACTCAGGGGGAAGGAGGGAGAGCAGGGCAGCCTGGCAGAGGGAACAGCATGTGCAAATGCCTATCAGTAGAGGGCTGCTGGGGAGGACAAGAGACTGAAAGAGGGAGGCTCAGAGGGCGAGAGAGTCATCAAGAAGAGGCTGGAGAGACGGACTGGCCCACAGCATGCAGGGTCTTAGGAGTAGTCTTCCAAAGGGGACTCTTGCGAGAAACCCTTTGGGATTCCAATGCAACAGAATAACCAGGTCTGTTTATGAGCAGGCTTGGCAAAGGGGGATGTACGATGATCCAGCTTATGTGTCACGTCAGAGCATCGACTTTGCCCCAAGAACAATGGGAAGACATTGACGTGTTTTCAGCAAGAACGATGACATGATCACAGCTGGTTTTTGGAAAGATGACTCCACAGCAATGTGGAAATGCCAGGCTGGAGAGACAGCGAGGAATCAGGGAAGCAGGACAAGAGGCCACTGGTCCAGGGATGGAGACTGGAGCCCGGAATAAGGTCTCGTCTGTGCAGATGGAGAGAAGTGGGGGGTCGTGTATCACAGTGGTCAAGCGCAGACTCCAGAGCTAGACCAAGTTCAAGTCCAGACTCTGCTTCTGATTAGTCATGCGACCTGGCAAGTCAGACAGCTTCTCTGCCTCAGTTTCCTTCTCTATAAAACGGCATAAAAAGAGTATCTTTCTCATGGGGTGAGGAGTCCATGAGTTAGCGTGTGTAAATCACTTAGAACAGCACCTGCATACAACTGGTGCTATATACATGCTAGCTGTGATTAATGTGTAGGAGGTACAACAGGAGCTGGCAATGCAGAGAATGTGAGGGCGGGGAGAGTCTGGGAACACAGAAGAAGAGGCCCCAAGAATTGACCACTGCTCAGTAAGATTTTGGAGATTCACAGTTAAGGGGTTAGGAGGATCAAAGACAGAAAGTGGCATGGGGAAGGGGTGAGATGCAGAATTAAGGAGCAGGGCCAGGACCCAAAGGCCGAGATTGAAGGCAAAAGCAGGTCCAAGATTTGGGGTCAAGCAAACACTTATATGTTTTAAGCTCTCTGCATACCTTAACTTATTTAATACTCATAACATCCCTTTGAGGTAGATACCACCATCATCTTGTAAAGGAAGAAACAGAGGTACAGAGAGGTTAAGTGATCTATCCAAAGTCACACAGCTAGTAAGTAGCAGAGCCGAGATTTGAACCTAGGCAGGCTGGCTCCAGAGTCCATACTCTTTTTTTCTTGTTGTTGCTAGGAAGATCGGCCCTGAGCTAACATCTGTTACCCATCTTCCTCTTTTTGCTGAGGAAGATTGGTTCTGAGCTGACATCTGTGCCCATCTTCCTCTATTTTGTACGTGGGACGCCACCACAGCGTGGCTTGATGAGCAGTGCGTAGGTCGGCACCCGGGATCCGAAACCGCGAGCCCCAGGCCGCCGAAACAGAGTGCACGAACTTAACCACTACACCACCAAGCTGGCCCCCAGAGTCCATACTCTTAATCAACACACAAGACCACAAGCCTGAGCCTGAACATTTCTCTCTGCCCTCACCGCCAAACTGCCACGGAAAGTACCAAAAGGAATTGTTTAAAAATAGACTCTATTTCAGCCCAGAAATCAGGGAAAGGTGCCAAGTAAATGCCAGAAACTCTTCCAATGGTTTTCAATATATAGAAAAGGTGAGACTGGGGTTGAGGGAAGGGCAGCCTGGCCTGGCTCTCCCCATTTAAAAGAATGAGAGTGACAAGGTCTGAGGGGGGTGGGTAACTGACCAAACACAGGAAGCCAAGGCGAGTCCTCAAAGGTGCCTGTGCTGCACCCAGAAACAACAGTCTCTTGATAAATACGCAGATGTGAATAACCTCCTCTCAAAGCCTTCAGGAGAAGCAAGTGGTTGCCAGACCCACCTGCAGATCCCACTGGACATGGAGGCCTATGTCCAGCAGGGGGCGCTCCAGCAGCTGATTCCTAACCAGGGCAGCGCTCCAGGGTTAGAGAAATGGGTTGCCCCAGCCACCTTCAAGCTCAACCACAGGGCCAGGGAAAAGGCGCCTCTGCATACTGGTCAAGTTCTTTGTCTTAGACTGTTGCTCCCACACGACTCCCCAGAGAAGGCTGATGTGACTAAATCTACATTTTCCCTTTTCTCCCTACATGGGGGGGAGACCTTCCACTGACAGTTCCCATCTACAAATGCAGAGGTTATACACTGGTGGTCCACAGAACGAATCCAGTCCAAAATTGTGTTTAAAATATACCACGGTTGGGGCCGGCCCTGTGGCGAAGCAGTTAAGGGTGCACACTCTGCTCTTGGCGGCACGGGTTCGGATCCTAGGTGCATACCGACGCACCACTTGTCAGGCCATGCTGTGGCAGCGTCCCATATAAAGTGGAGGAAGATGGGCACAGATGTTAGCCCAGGGCCAGTCTTCCTCAGCAAAAAGAGGAGGATTGGAATGGATGTTAGCTCAGGGCTAATCTTCCTCACACACACACACACAAAAATGTATATATATACACCATGGTTGTAATTCTAGATTTATTTATCAACATCTAAATTTAGGAGATTCAGACTCCTCTTGAAAAATTGGAAAATCTGGACCTTGGTCCTTTAAAGAACAGAAATTTTGGGGCCGACCTGGTGGCACAGTGGTTAAGTTCACAGGCTTTGCTTTGGCAGCCCAGGGTTCTCGAGTTTGGATCCCAGGTGCGGACCTACACACTGCTCATCAAGCCATGCTGTGGCAGTGTTCCACATACAAAAATAGAGGAAGATGGGCACAGATGTTAGTTCAGGGCCAATCTTCCTCACCAAAAAAAAAATAACGGGAACTTTTTTCCAATGGAGCTGAGGAGTGGCTGCTCCTTTTGGACCGGGTGCACACGCACCAGAGGGACACTCCCTGTTATCACACACTTGGCTCATTTACTCACCCGCCTGGCCCCGGCTGGCTTTAAAGTTGGACATTCTGATGACTGGAATGCTATGCACCCTTTCAAAGTCACATGGCCACAAACAAAACATTAAGAAAAGCAATCAGACACAAGAGGGTCTATTGTATAATTCCATTTGTAGAGAGTTCAAAAGCAGGCAAACTCTTTTCCATAGTGGCTGCACCATTTTGCATTCCCACCAAGAGTGTGCAAGGGTTCCAATTTCTCCACATTCTTGCCAACACTTGTTGTCTTTTGTGTTTGTTTTTATAACAGTCATCCTGACAGGTGTGAAGTGAGAGCTCATTGTGGTTTCGATTTGCATTTCCTGATGATTAGTGATGTCGAGCATTTTTTCATATACCTATTGGCCATTTGTCTGTCTTCTGTGGAGAAATATCTATCCAAATCCTTAGCTCATTTGAAAGTTCCTCAAAAAATAAAAAATAGAACTACCATATGATCCAGCAACCCCACTTCTGAGTATTTACCCAAAATAATTAAAATCAGGATCTTGAAGCGATATTGGCACTCCTGTGGTCATTGCAGCATTACTCACAATAGCCAAGATGTGGAAACAACCTAAATATATCTATTGACAAATGAATGGATAAAGAAGAGGTGGTATATACATACAATGAAATCTTAGCCCTGAAACAGAAGGAAATTCCACAATATGGGCCAACATGGATGAACTTGGAGGACATTATGCTAAGTGAAATAAGCATCTAAACTAGTCAGACCCATAGAATCAAAGAGGGGAATGATGGTTCCCCAGGGGCTGGAGAGAGCGGGAAATGGGGAGTTACTAACCCACGGGCATAAAGTTTCACTTAAGCAAGATGAGTAGGCTCTAGAGATCTGCTGTACAACATGGTGCCTCTAAGTCAACAATAATGAATTGTTCACTTAAAAATGTGTTAAGAGGCTAGATCTCATGTTAAGTGTTCTGTCCAAAATAAAATGAAAATAAATAGTTCAATAGAAAAAAAGAAGGCAAGCAAATGCCTGCTGGCCTGGGTAGTGGTGACATTAAGGGAAGGGAGTGCAGGTGCAGGGATCAGAAGGGAGCACAGGAGGATTTCTGGGGTTCTGTTTACGGAGACATGTTTGCTGCGTGAGAATTCATCAAGATCGACAATTCTCATGTACAATACATAGACCGTTTTCAAAAACCATGTGACCAGCCCGGACTAAAACCAGCCCCTTTGAATCCAAATTCTAAATTCCTGAAGAGGGAATCTGATTGGTCCAGCTTGGGACAGACGTCCACGTGCATCTGGACCCAATGAGGCTCCAGAGACTTCTGCGGTGCAGATCTGGAAAGGCAGTTCTCGATAGAAAGGCTCGTCTGCTTCAGTTGGATTTGTCCAGGGAACAGCGTTCAGGGAACGAGGCGGGCTGGGGTGCTGGGTAGGAACAACAGATCTGGAGCCAGACTGCCCAGGCGTGAATCCTGGCTCCACCACTCACTGGTCATGTGACCCTGGGCAAGTCACTTAGTCCCTGAGTGCCTCAGTTTCCTTATCTGCAAAATGGGGTTGATAACACGGGTACCTACCTCATAGAGTGTGATGAAGAATAAAGAGTTATTGTATGTAAAGTGGTTAAAACACAATTATATAAATGAATGCTGGCTCTTGGATATTATTATTGTTTTTGGGGCAGGGCAGTGAGGAAGATTGGCCGTGAGCCAACATCCATTGCCAATCTTCCTCTTTTTGCTGAGGAAGATCAGCCCTGAGCTAACATCTGTGTCCATCTTCCTCCATTTTTTACATGTAGGACACCTGCCACAGCATGGCTTGATAAGCAGTGCGTAGGTCCACTCCCCGGATCCGAACCTGCAAACCCCAGGCCGCCGAAGTGGAGCACGAGAACTTAACCACTACGCCACTGGGCTGGCCCCTTGGATATTATAATTTAAAAAAAATACTTGGAAATCCTAGCATCCCAGACCACTGGAGTTGGGGGGAGCCCTCGAGAACACAGAAAGGCAGAGACAGAAGGAAGACCAGAATGAGGTCTTTTGACTCCAGGACCTGTGCCTCTCACATCCCTCCAGGGTCATCTGCCTTTCGATTTCCCCACTTCGCCCAAGTCTGCAGGCTCCACAGGCTCAAGTCTTTTGGGAAATTGCCTTTATCAGGCTCTGAGGCTGGTCCCGCCCCCCAACCAGGAGAAGCCAAAATAATTCATGAGACAGGACATCTCCGCCTCATTCCAGTCCCAGCAGCTCTCCTCTCTGTGCACAGGAGAAACAGCAGGCCTCCATCCTCTAGACGTTGCGCATCATGGATTTGCTTCTTCCTCCACAGCGCGAGGCTATACGTCTTCATGACAGTGAGGGACAAAGGGCTGTGGAGAAGCAATTCGTTCTGACCTTTACAAGCAGGTTCTGCATTGCGGAAGCCATCAGTGGCACACAGCAAATGGGAGCAGAAGAATCGGTGGGATTCGCTTCACAGTCAAAACAATCGCATTTTATCGCATTACCATCATTTTCCCCCAACCGGCCCGTGGGAGGTGCCTTTGTATTTCCATGTGGTGGCAAGCAAGACGGATGCGTGCCATGCCAAAAATAAGGCTGGACTTTTGAAACTCACACTCTAAGACTTGAAAGGACCATTGCTGGTAATAATATTAATTAGCAAGAACTACGTGCCAGGCATGACAAGAAGCCCTTAACATAGATTAACTCCTTTAATCCTCACCTGAACCCTACGAGGAAGGTGCTGTTTCATCCTCTTTTTACAGATAAGGAAACTGAGGTAGAGAGGGTAGGCAACTAGCCCGAGATCATTCAGCTAGTTTTAGTGCCAAACCCGGAATTCAGACCCAACCATTCTGGTTTCAGAGCAACTATACGATATTGCCTTACATTGGTTTCCAAACTTGGCTAGCCATCCAAATTAGCCGAAGGACTTTAAAATACAGATTCCCAGGCCCTCGTCTGTATCTCTTCAGGTGAGGTCTGTTCTATTACCCAAATAATCCTTAGGCATTCAACCTGTCTGTATTCTGCAGAGTAGCATTGAGAAACTGTAGTGGACATGTGTTGTTTTGATCAGCCAAACATCTCTGCTTCCTTTTTTTGGTAGCAGTGTCTCAATTCTCCTTGGACAAGCCATCCCACTCCCACTGTGTTTAGTCTCAAAGAGAACACTTTAAAGGCCCAACCAAGGGCTGGTTAGGTAACTTGCATTGACCAAATCATCTTTCTTCTTCTGAAATTTGAGTTTAAGACAAAAGCAACGCAGGAAGCAAAATAAGATAGAGCTGGTCTAGTTCAGGTTTTCTTCCAGTCCTCTGAAATACATCACACTCTTTCCAATAAATTCCTTTCTAACTTAAGTTAACCAGAGGTGGTTTCTGTTGCATGCAACCAAACAACGCTAACTAGAAGAACCACCAATGGGGTAGAAACCCGCATCTACCACAGACGTCCCCTCTACTTGAATCCTTGGCAATTGATCTTTGCTCTACCGGGATGGGGAGTTAATATCCTTAGACAGCAAGCAGAGAGTCAATTTCGGCTGTTCTTCCTTAGCTGCTGTCTAAGGGAGGTCCTCAGTCCTGATTCTGTCTTTTGAAGCTATACAAAAAAAAAAAAATCCATGCAACAAACAGCTCCTAGGACATCTGATGACAGCATAGCCTCTGAGCTGGACAGGCCAATCCTCAGCATGTCTCCAGCCACCCTTTTGGTGTTTGGTAACACACACCCTGGTTACTGAGCACTTTTCTTGTGAATGCAGACATTATAGACCGCAGTGTTAAGTAATGTAAATAGGATGTACCTTCAGCAAGATGATGCACTTTCAGATTCAGATACGTAATAGATAAATGAGAGAGAAACTGTGCTGTCTAGACTGAACTGCCCCAACATTATAGATCCTTGAGAGATGTAGATGAGTCTTCTGGTCCAGGTGATGGTGAGATCTCACTGTGATGCCAAGAGCGACGTTCAACTCTAATTGTTGCTTCACCTCCTGGAAGGAGCTAGAAAGGCTTGGAGCATCATCAAAGCTGGTGGGGTGTCCCCCCACAAGTCCCCCACTTGGTGTTATGTAAGAGTGAACAACCCAGATTTTGAGAAGAGTGCAGTTGACCGTTGCATTTCTTTTATCTGAGCCAGGGAGACCAGACAATGCCACGGAGGAAGAGGTGGGCCTTTGCTCCGAAGACAGAGTCGTCTTACTGCCACTAGTGCTGAGGCAGGAAATGGGCGGGACCTCAGACTGGCAGAGCTATGACTTCCCTCCTTCTCTGGGGCCCAAAGTGACTTGGCCCAGGCTTATCAGGGGCCAGAATCTCATCAGGGGCACCTCAAGAGTCTCATTTGAGGGACTGAGCTGGCTCCCAGCTGATGGAAGATCTTGAGAGTAACCACATCCGGAAGCAACTGTAATTGCTGACAGTTATACCCAAGCCTTCACTCAGGTTTAATTTTCACTGAATTAAGAGGGAAGCCTGAGTCCACGCTGGAGGTGAAGTGGCACCAAAAACAAACAAGACTGGAAAAACCAGCTACAGAATATCCCAAAGTGATCTTCAGAGTTCGCAGGCAACAGTTTGGAATAAGACAGTGAGCAGAACTGACAAGCGGCCACTAAAATGTGTTTAGGAAATGTGATCTTTTGTTTTTACATGCATATATATTTTTTATATTTTTTGATATACAATACCATACGTAATGTTTTGTTGTCTGCTTTTCTCATTTAGCAATATATAATGACTATATTCCCATGTCAAAAACATTTAATCACTAGGACTTTTTACTGAAGTATAATTTACATACAGTGTACAGATTTTAAGCATACAGCTTCATGAATTTTTAAAAATGTGTACACCTGTAGAGTCATCATCCCAATCAAGATACAGAACATTTCCATCACCCCAGACATCGTGACATTTTAATCACTGCACAGCATCCCACCATATGGATATATTTTACTTACATAAACCCTAATTGGCAGCCATTTAGATTGTTTTCCAAATTATGGTATAAATTCTGATGCAATGTATACCATTTTAGCTAAATATATGCACATACCCTTAAATAATTGCTTAGCAAAAATTCCTAGAATTGCAATTCTTAGGTCAAAAAGGATCGGGTTTAGTAATTCTTACGTCAAAAAGGTCACTAAAGCTTTTGATACATATTGGTAATTTTGAGAAAGATTATATTAACTTACACACTCACCAGTAATATATCAGAGTGCATTTTTCCTCCTTTTCCTCCTGTTTATGTTTTTTGCTTTGAGGCCTATCTCTTTTGAAATTATTACTAAGGCCATGTTTTATATCTATGTGTGTTTTGTGGTATATCTTTGCCCCTTTTATTTTTAACGTGTTTTAAATTTCTCCTACACATTGCCTAGAATTATACATTGTTGATCCAATCTGATAGTCTTTGTCTTTTAGTAGAGAATTTCAATCCATTTATATCAGTTGAGTAACTGATAACTCTGCTATCACTTCTACCATCTTAATTTATACTTTCTAGATTTCATAGTCCCTTGCTGGCTTATTTTTATCTTCGTTCCTATATTTGCTATATTGATCAAATTTTTCTTTGTTACTTTTATCTCTAGATTGTTTCTTTCACATAAAAAAGGTCTATCTGGGGGCCGGCCCAGTGGCGCAAGTGGTTAAGTGAGCACTGTCTTGACATGAGTACAGCCATGTTTGGCCACTCCATTGACCTACAGCCACCAGCACAAAAAGAAATATAAAAGCTGCTTTCTGCGTGGTGGGAACTGGCCCTTCTCTCACGGAGGGAGTTGCAAGTTGTAACATTTCAAGGCTCTTGGAGCGTCGTAGCACGGGATGGACTGGCCATCTGTGCCAGGCTGGGACGATAACCAAAGAGAACAATGCACGTACACAACTACTGGGCTGGGACGTTAGCCAGGGGGCTCAGTGCACATACGCCACTGATAACCATTTTGTGCATGGAAACACTAAATGCTTGCTCTGCAAACTCTGTAATTGCTTACTCTGAAAATTACTGATGGTATAAAAACTGCTGGAAACTGAGACCCGGTGAGAGTTCCACCTGTGGAAGGGACACCTTGCCCAGGACGTGTGATCCTTGCCCAGCCGCGTCGATTGACAGGACTCTCCCGGCAGTAGGGCGTGGATATTGTGAGTTTTTGATTTGATGTGAAGTAATTGATTTGATATGAAGTAATTGATCTGATGTGTTCCCTTTTCAGTCAACCTGGTGTTTCTCTTTCCAGTTGATTTGTGTCATTTCTCTTCAGCCGATGTGGGTGTTTTCCCTTTCCAGTCGGGCTGATGTTTTTTCCCTCTTAATATTTGACCTATTTGGATCTGTCTGCAGACTATCGCCTTTACTATCCTCTATATAATAAAATATACCTTCAGTCCATTTGTTTGGAGTGGAAAGTGTCTTTTACATCTCCGATCGAATCCCCGAACCTCTCATAACAGCATGCTCCACTTTGGTGGCCCGAGGGCGGGCGCACACCGATGCATCGCTTGTCAAGCCATGCTGTGGTGGCATCCCATATAAAGTAGAGGGAGATAGGCACGGATGCTAGCCCAGGGCCAGTCTTCCTCAGCAAAAAGAGGAGGATTGGCAATGGATGTTAGCTCAGGGCTGATCTTCCTCACCAAAAAAAAAAAGGTCTATCTGAACCAATATGTCTATGCCAAGAATTAAATAGTACCAAATATTTTATTTAGGATTTGTTCATCTAGATTCATAGTTTACTATAGTTTACTTTTTTATGCCAGCTTTATTAGGTTATGCTGTTTATTGCAGTCCAGCTAGCTTATAATAATAAATGTGGTAGCTATTGATTTTGTCAGCTCATCGAACTTTCCCATCCTCTCTTCTTATAACAAACACTGCTCTCTGAGCCAATAGGGATGCCACACGATCCAGGCCTGATAAACTGTAAGAGTTCATTCTCCTAACAACTAAGGATCGGAACCCTCCCCTGAGACTGATTATGAATGCAGGAAGAAAGAAGCCCTCTTCTTCCACTAGAGTTTCCATCTTTCCTTGAGGTCGACTATAACCACGTTGATAGACGTATTCATAGACGTGTCCTGTCTACACTGGGAGCAAATGAGGCAAGGACAAATGAGTCGGATCCCAGCAGGAAACAGATGGCATACTCAAATTAAGAGAGTTTAAGGAAGGTTTCACAAAAGGACTATTTATAAAGGTGAGGGCATGGTGTTGGGAGACCACAAGGGATAGTGCAGTAACTAGGGGCTAGTGAGAGCAAAGGGATAAGGGAAGAGACTAGCTCCTGGAATCCGAAAGGAGAGAATTGTGTAGAGAAAACTGCCTTTACAGGAACAGCGACCTTCAGTCAAAGGGTGGAGCCAAGATGACTCCATGATAAATACCCTGGGCTCACTCTCCCCTCACCCTCCAATCTCCTATTGGTCCCTCCCCTTGAGCCCAACCTGAAGTCAGAGGGTAAGGGAACCCCAGTTGATAAGGTCCTTACAGGTCAGTCTCTCAGGGAGAAAGCAGAGTGGATCCAGAAGGACAAATAAAAGGTAAAAGGCAAAATGGCCACAGATTCCTCCCATTCCTGTATGCGTCTTTGCAGTGTGACTTTGCAGCTCCTCTCATCCAGAGATGAAGTCTATTTCCCCACCCCTGAATCTGGTCTTGGCCATAACTAGTGTAACATAAATAAAAGCTTGAAAAACACCTGTGCTTTGGAGATTTCCCTCTCTTGCTGTGCCTGGAACCCTGAGACCAGTGTGTGGATGAGCCTAAGCCAGCCTACTGGAGGAAAAGAGACCCACAGAGAAAAACGAAGCACCCTAGTCAACAGGCTGCCAACCTGTTATGTCATGTTAGTGAGGCCATCACTAGCACTCAGCCAAGTCACTAGCTGTCCAAGATATAAGAGAGAGCCAATGAGAGATGAGCTGAATGGACCCAGATCAGAAGAATCACCCGAGTAGCCCACAGACTCATGAGAAATAATAAATGACCGTTGTTTTAAGCTACTAAATTTTGGGATGGTTCGTTACACAGAAAAGCTAACTGATACAGCTGATAATGAGAAAGCATCTTGCAAGTATCAGAGCCTCAGTTCTAGTGTCTGAGGCCCTTGTCCCTGAAGCTCTTATTCCATTCCCAATGATTTTGCCATAAGCCAACATCTTTCACTGTTGCTAATTTGAGTTGGATTTCTCTCACTTTCAATAAAAAAAAAATGTGAAGCTTTACTTTTTCTCTGTAATCTGATACAGTTTAAAATGAACAGAAATCCTTCATTCCTCTAACATTTAAAATAATGTCCCCCTGCAGTCTATTATTCTGGAGCTTTGAGAGAAGAAAAGTTTCTTGGACAATGTTCTCATTTCTCTCTTGGTTATTCGCCTATTCTGGTTTTCAATTCTTCTTGAGACAAAATCGGCAATTGAAAATTTCCTAGAAAATCATCCATTTCAACCAGATTTCTAAACACATTAGCAATTATATAAATCTTTTTTAATATATAAATTTTTTATTTCCCTTTTATTAAATCTTCAACATTCAACACGATTTATCATTTTTAATATATTTACTCATAAAGTAAGACTTGATTAATAAACACAAAAGAATGGCTATAACCACCAAGACAAAAAATAACAAATGTTGGAGAGGATGTGGAGAAAAGGAAAGCCTCATACACTGCTGGTGGAAATGCAAACTGATGCAGCCACTACGGAAAACAGTACATACATTTCTCAAAAACTTAAAAAGAGAAATACCATACAACCCAGTTATCCCACTACTGGGTATTTATCCAAAGAACTTGAAATCAACAATTCAAAGAGCTCTTTGCACCCCTATGTTCACTGCGGCATTATTCACAATAGCCAAAATGTGGAAGCAACCAAAGTGCCCACTGACTGAAGAATGGATAAAAAAGATGTGGTGTGTATATATAGATACACAATGGAATACTACTCAGCCATAAAAAAAGACAAAATCATCCCATTTGCAACAACATGGATGGACCTTGAGGGTACTATGATAAGTGAGATAAGCCAGACAGAGAAGGACAAACACCATATGACTTCACTCATATGTGGAAGACAAACAAACACACGGACAAAGAGAAGAGATTAGCAGTTACCAGGGGGGAAGAGGGTTGGGGGGTGGGCATAAGGGGTAAAGGGGCACATATATATGGTGACAGACAAATAATAATGTACAACTGAAATTTCACAATGTTATAAACCATTATGACCTCAATAAAACAAAAACATATAAATAAGAGAATGAATGAAGCTAAAGAAACCCTGTGTCAAAAACTTACAGGAGAGAAAAAAGGATACACTCAACATTAGTGCCCATGATCTTTAACTGACCTGATTTAGTGATGGAATCAGGAGAGCCCAGGGCATAACTGGGTTTTATTCAGTATCTTGACTATAAATGATAAGAAATTATTTCTAAAACCATCAAATGTTGAAGAAAGTGTCTTTAGACAAACCAGCTAAAAAGTCCTTTTGTACTTTTGTACTGTCTGGCACAGAGCCCCTACTCCATCAAGTTAGCCATTATTATTAGCTCTTATTCCTTGGCAAGTCAGAGGGTAACCTGCATCCCTTCTTGACCAGGAGAGACTCCTCCAGGGACTAATAATAATTTAGAAACCATTTATTGAGTGTCTTCTTTGTGACAGACACTATTCTGGATGTGGCTCAAGCAGCCTCTCACTGAATACTCACCAAGAAGCTATGATTTAGGTATGATTTTCCCCATTTTAAAGATATAAACTAAGGGTGACAGAACTTAAAATATTTTCCCAAGACCACTGGAGAAATAAATGGCAGTGCTGGAATTTGACACCAAGGTTTTCTGGCTCCAAAGTCCAGGTTCTTTTCTCAGCATTGCACCACAGAATTTGAGGTTTTGTGTAAAGTAATGGAAACAGAAACAGTAATTACCTCATAAGGGCATGCTCTGGGTGGAGGAATGTAGAGAATTCTCTGTACATTCATGATTAGGGGGATAGGTGGAGCAATCAAAATGCCCTTAGCTACATGTATCAACAGCTTACTATGTGACAGGCCTATGCTAAGCACTTTCTTTTTTTTTTTTTTTAATTTTATTTATTAATTTTTTCCCCCAAAGCCCCAGTAGATAGTTGTATGTCACAGCTGCACATCCTTCCAGTTGCTGTATGTGGGACGCGGCCTCAGCATGGCCGGAGAAGCGGTGCATCGGTGCGCGCCCGGGATCCGAACCCGGGCCACCAGCAGCGGAGCACGCACACCCAACCGCTAAGCCACAGGGCCAGCCCCTGTGCTAAGCACTTTCATGCAATGGCTTTTTAATCCTTTTGCTGTTAATCCTTTTATTTATTTTGTTGTTGTTAACCCTTTTTCATTTTAAGGATTTTTTAAAAATTATTACAACAAACCTATGTAGTTAGTACTAATATCCCAGTTTACGGATAAGAAAACCGAGCCACAGAGAGGGAAAATGACACGCCTAACGTCCCCTAATGAGTAACTGACAGAGTCAGGCCCTGAATTCAGGTAGGTCTGACTTCGGAGTCCATAATCTTAACCATCATTGTCTTTGGGCATGACTGATAAATTGCCTACTTCCCTTTTGTAGCTGGAGACGGCCAGGTCAGCCGGGGACCTGGAGCAGGGAATACATGAGGCGCACTCTCTTAATGAGGCCATCTATGACTCTCTGAACCACACCAAGACCTGTGGATCTTTTATGAAGTCTGTGTGATGGTCTCCAAGGATTCGGTTCTGCAGTGGCCCCTTGGGTCAACAGGATCTGCAGTAAGTCGACCAGAGATTCCTCCCCTACCATGAAGAGTAGAGTCTATTTCTCAAACACTTGAATGTGGGCTTGGCTGTGAGACTACATTGTCCAGTGGGACATTATCAAACATGATGCCCAGGTTGAAAAGGCACTTATGCATTGGGGCACGCTCTCTTGCTCTTCTTGGAACCCTGAAACCCCCATGTGAACAAGCCAGAGCTGGCCAGCTGGAAGATGAGAGGCCACGTGGAGGAGAACCAACGCACCCAGGCCAACAATCTGCTCACTGCCAGTCATGTGAATGGGGTCATCCTAGATCATCCAGCCAGCAGATATACACAGACATGGGCGAGAACTTAAATTCTGTGCCCTGGGCACACTTCACCTGACCCACTCTAGTCCCAGTCCTCAGACATAACTCCTCTCCTTCTTGTGGGAAGATCTCTCAGGAGGCTGTGTATGTGGTCAGTATTCTGAGTACTAGGTAACCTATAATGTCCAAATGTAATGCTTATGGCAGTACCAGAGACTTGGTCTCTCTAAGAGGTCTAAGAGACAGCAGAATTGAGGCTTTCCAACCAGGTGAGACCAAGAACCAGGAGGATGCCTGTAAATGACTGGAAGTTCCACCCAGGAACTCTGCCATGTTTTGAGGTCCTCCAACGGTGGGTGCCCATATATGTTGTCTATTTCCATTGGTATTGAATGGCTGGGTCAATAGTTGGGTTCACTGGGACAGTGCCCAGTTCATAAAGTTCCCTAAGGCAGCCTAATATGTCATGATGTGGACCTATCTGCAGAAGAATGCCAACTACACAAAGTTCTACTAATATCCAGAATATTCCCTGGCTCAGACTGGACTTGGAATAGTGGAGGATAGAGGACAGAGCCCAGCACAGTCCTCCTTCACGGACAGAGCCTGTGCTTTTCTGCTCCATGAGCCTGCCGCACAACAGCTCCTCCAAGGTCACACAGGAGAAGGGCACTCCTCCACACCCACATGAGCCTCAGGGGCAGCCAAAAGAGAGCCTTGCCAGGTTGGTGAGCAGGTGTGGTCAGATCTTTAATCATGCCTCCAACCATGGATAGGAAAAGGTCAGTGAACTGAGTCAAGCCAGTTCAGGAGTCTGGACCAATTCATCATCCTCGGTGCCAACTGACCTTTTTGGAACTGTGTCCAGAGATAGAATCATTCCAAGTAGGCTGCCAAATCCTATGCATGTTGGCTGGAAGGCAGTGCCTTCCTGCTTTCCCCATGCCCAAGGTGTTGAATGGCTGCACTGCTCCATTCATACAGAGAGGGGTCTCCTACCACGTATGGAGCCTACACACTCCTAGGAAGCACTGCCAGGTGGCAGGCAGAGGACCTGTTCATTCTTCAGACTTACTGGGTAGACATCTGTCCTTGCTGCCTGCATGCATTCACTCTTATTCATTATCATTGCCATCATCATCTACACAGCTCTTCCTATGAATGAGACACCGTCCTGAGTGCTTTTACAGATATTTATACACTGGATCTCATAACAATGCTATAAGACAGGGACTATTATTTTATCCATTTTTCAGCTGAGGAATCTAAGGCACAAAGAGATTTAAGCACCTTGCCCAAGGTCACACATACATAAACTTAGGAATGCTGGCTTCATAGTCTATGATCTTAACCCGTACACAGTGCTGCTTCTCTAGTTTTCCTCTGAGGGAGGGACCACCTCTCCCTGACTCTCAAATCATGGGGTGGGCATGTGGGCCTTCCTCATCGGGATGAGGCACATAACTCGGTTATGCCAACGAGCATAACCATCTTTCTGGCTACATGTGACCCGTGGTCCAACGAGACTTTAGCTCTTGTCACTGGAGTTGCAGTGCTGACAAGACATAAGACAAAAGGTGCCACAGCCATCATACTCCCATAGGAGAAATGCCTTCCTGAAACTGATACCAAGACAAAGGAAGGCTGAGCCCAGAAGTGGAGAGAGAGATTCCTGAAACCTTATTTCAGCACCTTGATTCACTGCGCCTGAAGCCAGGTCTACTCTTGAGCTTTTCAGTTTCAGGGACCAAAAATTCCCCTTTTCACATAAGCCAGTTTCACATAAACTCATAAGCTGAGTTTCTGTCTTAGGCAACAGACAAAGTTAACAAATATAGACAGGATATGGGAAACCCCATCCTTTCGGCTGCTCCCTGATATCAAGCCTCGGTCTGCGTGAACCTTCAGAGCTGCATAATGGAGCCAGGCTGTCCCCCCAAACTTCTCGCCTGCTTTCCTGGGGATGAGAGAAGGAATTCCACTAAAAGGGCCAGGGAGTGTGATCTGAGAGGACATGATGAAAGGTCCTTCTTCATCTTGGAACACAGGCCTGCAAGGGCTTTGGTTGTTCCATGTTGCCTGAAGTTCCTAAACCCAAGTACCACAGTTTCCAAGCAAAGTAACTACAGCATAAGCTCCAGAGTGTTCATGTTGCTGTGGCAACAGATACGCCCCTGATTTGCAGCAAAATGGCAGATGACTACTTGTAGCAGGCCAGCAAGAGTGGAACAAATGCAATGGCAGAAGGCAGTCACCACTCACTTCTGGCAAGCTGAGGTCAGCCGTCAAGTCTAAGTGGGTAAGAATAGGACCAGTAACAGAGACAAAGCCAATGGGGAACATTCCAGGAAGGTGAACCAAAGCAGGAACAAAGTCAGAGAACTAGGGGAGATGGTTGCACATGGGGTATGCTGAACACAGTTCTTTACTGGGCAGTGGAAGGGTGTGCATGGTGGGAAGTTCTATCAGGACAGTCTCACCTGCATGTAAAAGAATACCCCAAACAATGAGATTTGATGAAGAGGAGCTCCTTATCTCACATACTTAGTCTGGGGACAAAAGAACTCAGAGTGGGCTCAGCAGCTCATCAGTGTCATCAATGACCCAGGTTTCTTCAGCTTTTCCACTCTGTCATGCTCAGGATGTCAGCCGTGTCTCCCTCATTGACCCAAAAAGGCTGCCACAACTCCAAGCATTATATCCTCACACAAAAATGCCCAACAGGACAAAGGAAGGGATGTCTTCTCTTATCAGAAAGGAAAGTCTTTCCTAGAAGCCCTCCCCAGACTTCCCCTCAGGTCCCATTGAGCAGAATTGGGTCACATGCTCATTCACCAGCTACAAGGCAGCCTGGAAAAGCAAATATCAGGCATTTTCAGCTTCTAACATAAAAGGAGACCTCTGCCAGAAAGAAGAGAGTGAGAGCCATGAATGGCTGTTGTGTAGGCAATCAACAATGTACCCCAAACTTTAGACAAACTTGTACCAAGACTTTCCCCATATCCTTATAGCACCCATACTGTCATTCACCTAACAGTCTCCTTAAATCAATCTATCTTTTGTTCAACCTAATTACTTTTACTTAGGTAGGAAATTTTATATCCCTACTGTAAATGCAAAACCACTACTAGATACATTTTTTCAATCCATATTAAAATAAATTCATAATGATTGAAACAAAAATTATTTGCCTGTTTTACCTACAAGCATCCCTTGTCCTACCAGCAGTCGTCATACTCTGGGATGCATAGTTGCAGGATAAACTCATTTCCTCCTAATTCTTGGGCCCTGGTATCAAGAATTCCCTAACGAAGAGTAAAGTGCATTGTAAGGTACCATCCTAACTACCTTTTTACAGGAGTAGTAACAATTCAGCCCCTGCCCACCACACTCCATGCCCCAGCTGTAAAGATGAAGACATTTAGCAAACTCAGAGTAGAGGAACTAGGTGTTTTCTGTACAGTCACACCCCAACTCTCAAAACGTTTTGCTTTGTTTTTTCCATTAAATGAAAAACCTCTCAGAGGCTGTAGGGACCACCACATGCTTTGGAATGAGAACATCCCAACTTTTTTGTTTCAGCGTATTCACTCACATTTACCCCAAACGATGCACGGACTGTGGACAGAGAGAGGTGACCAGTGCCCATTACTTACATCGGAGGCTGGGCCCTTGTCAGCGCCTGGGCAGGAGAAAGTGACAAATTCATGGCACCGCTTGTGCACAACAAAACAGCAGACTGCAAAAGAGAAATAAGGGTAGGAGGAAGGGAAGAAGGAAAGTGGAGAGGAGGAAGAGAGGGAGAGGGAGGAAGAGATCATTAAACGTGGACTTCACGACAAGTAAAGGCTTTATACCAAAACAAACAACGCCTTCAGCGTCCGCACCTTGTCCTTTATTGAAGTCAGACTCTGGGGTACGCTGATGCTGCCTCATGCACATTAGTTAAGCTTCTAAAGTTATCTAGGGTTCAAAAGATCACATATGTTCAAAATTACACCACCCTGAAGATCGCTTAAGTTGTCTGGTTTTGGAACAGAACGTTGTTTCTTAGATCGGGCACCATATGAAGTAGTTGGCTTGTGTTTAGGTCCATAATGCATAAGAAACATGTCTATTTAAACACTAGAATCACACTTAAGAGAGATGTGCATAATACGAAGGGCCTGCAGAAACACAGTGAGCAGGAACGGCAGACCCACGCCTCCATCTCACCCAGGAGCAATGTCAATTATGTGGGAGAGTGGAAGAAATAGGCTGCACTGTTTACGTTGTTACTTTAGTAGTTTGCAACCAGATATATATATATATGTATCTGAATTTGTGTGAGTTAAATGCATCTATGATACGTATGGCTCCACTATTTGGGGATTGTATCACTTGGGGGGAGGGGCAGTCAGAGAATATACACAAAGCAAAACTGATTTTTTTGTTGTTGTTCAAATCTTCTTTTATAGTTTTGTTGTTCCAATCAACTTACACAGCTCTAGACTGTGGGTTCCTGGGGGATGGGTGCCACGCTGTAGGGACCAGCGCAGCATCTTTCTAAAGGACATTCTCCGTAAATGATAATAGAACAGGAAACCTCAAGGCTACCCCTAGTGATATAATGGATCAGGGCAACAAGCATCAATGGCTGCTAATATCACAAAAAGACACCACCTGCCTACTGATGAGAGCACTATGACGTAGCCCCCACCTATGAAGTGTTCTTGCCAGAATAATCGAATCTCAATCAGTTCAAGAGCATCTTGATCCAACTACCAATTTACAGAAAATACAAGCGACAGAGGCGCATATTAAATGACACCACAGGGAGGCAATCAGAAAAAAAAAATTTTTCTTAAATACACCAGTATGTGGAAAACTACAAGATGACCAAACAGTTTCTTCAATAAATAAACTGTGAGAGGACAGGAGAGACTTTTAGGGCAAACTATTCTGTATGATATCGTAATAGTGGATAGGTCTATAGAATGTATAACACAAAGGGTGAACCTAATAAAAACTATAGCTTTTAGTGAATAATAATGTATCAGTATCAGTTCATCAGTGTACAACAACAAATGTACCACAGTAATACAAGATTTTTAAGAGATTTACATATATTAATTCACTTACCATTTATAACAACACTATAAGGCAGGTACTATTTCATTTTTTAAATTGAGATATAATTGACTTATAATATTATATTAGTTTCAGGTGTACAACATAATGATATATTTGTATATATTAGAAAATGATCACCACAATGTCTAGTTAACATCCACCAATACACATAGCTACAAATTTTTTTTTCTTGTGATAAGATCTTTTAAGATTTACTCTCCTAGCAACTTTCAAATACAAAATACAGTACTATTAACTATAGTCCATGCTGTACATTACATCCCCAGAACTTATTTAGTTTATTTTGACCCCCGTCACCCATTTTGCCCACTTCCTAACCCCTGCCTCTGGCTACCACCAATCTGTTCTCTGTATCTATGAGTTCGGGTTTGTTTTGTGTTGTTTTGTTTTTAGATTCTACATATAAGTGAGATCATATGGTATTTGTCTTTGTCTGACTTATTTCACTTGCAAGATGTTAATTATAGGAGGGATGGGGCCAGCCTAGTGGCGCAGGGGTTAAGTTCAGCATGCACCACTTAGTGGCCCGGGATTCGCGGGTTCGGATCCTGGGTGAATACCTACACCACTCATCAAGCCATGCTGTGGCGGCATCCCACGTACAAAACAGAGGAAGATAGGCACAGATGTTAGCTCAGGGCCACTCTTCCTCACCAAGAAAAAAAAGTTAAGGCAAATGGGGTGAAATGTTAACAATATGTTAAAGAATAAAGTGCCTACAGATATTCTTAAAAAAAAATAGGGGGAAAAGGACAGGGGTGGAAATGGGGTTAAGGGAATCTATGGGAACTCTTTGCGCTTTGCAATCAACTTTTCTGTATCCCTAAAACTGCTCAAAAAAAAAAACTGGAAGAGGAGAAAAGCAGGGCAGGAGAGAAAATTACATATTCAAAGAGATTTCAGAAACTTAACTAAATGCAGTATGTAGAACTTGTCTGGATCCTAATTTAAATAAACTAATAGTTTAAAAAATTATGAGATAATCAGGAAAATGGATATACTCACTTTTTGATGATATGACGGAATTATTGTTATTGATATTTGGGAATTATAATTTTTTGATGTGATAATGGTATTGTGGTTATTTTTTGTTAAAGAATCCTTACCCCTGAGGATACATCCTATAATCTTTATGGATAAAATGATTCAATTCAAAATAATTCAGTATGAAAGGAAGGGGATAGAAGGGGAAAGGTTATAATGGGAAAAAAATTAGTCATGACTGATCATTATTGAACCCAGGTGAGGGACACACGAGGACTCATTATATTAATGTCTACTTTTATATATGTCTGATATTTTCCATAATATAAAATTTTTTTTTAAACTCTCATGTCTGGGAATCAAGAAAAGTTCCAAAGAGTTCCAAAATTTCTTTCTCCTTTGCTTACTCTCTTTTCTGTTTTAATATTTATTGTATTTTATAAGTAATATATACTTTGTACAAAGACGTTTGTGTCAAACATTGTGTGTGTGTGTGTGTGTGTGTGTGTGTGTGTGTCGTCCTCTGTGCCTGTATGTCTGTGGATGCTGAGAGAAAAATACAAGCAATGGTCAAAAAATGCCAGTGATGATTATCTCTGGGCAGCAGGACTGCAGATTATTTCTACTTTCAACCTCACATTTTCTACATTGTTTGAAATTTTGACAATGCATACACATTAGTTATATAATCAAGAAAAATAAGCCTACTTCCATTTCAAAACAAAACAAAGAGTTCAAGAAAAACAGAGATCAGGGAATGAAAAACATGACTGTCAAAACTGGAAGCTCAATAGTTGGGCTGATAACAGAATGGACACAGCTAAAGAGGAACTTAGCCAACTGGAAGTCTAAATTGAGGGGTTTTTCCCAGAACTTTACAAGAAGTGCAAGAAAAAAAAAAGAAATGATATGAAACATGTAGGATAGATACAAAACTTCTAATATCCCTCGAAAAGGATGTTCAGGAGAGAACAGACAGAATGGTAGAGAAGGTATAATCAAAGAAAATAGAAGAAGAAAATTCTTTAAAGATTAAGAAGAATTTGAATCATTAAATTGAAAGAAACTATCAAGTGTCAATAGGTATGAATGAAAAAAGACTGATGGTAAGGACACCAAGGCTCTGAGATCATTCTCAGGCGTCCAGCAGCAGCAGGAAGGCAGGAGAAGAAAGATCACCAATAAAGGAAGAAAAATAATTTTAGCATCAGATTTCGCATCTGCAACTTTGAATTCTAGAATATGATGGAGCAATATCTTCAAAGGTTTAGGAAAATTCATTTGAACCTAAAACCTCATACACAGCCAAACTAGCATTCAAGTGAAGGTACAAAATAAAGACATTTCCAGAATACAAGGACTTAGAAAATTTACTTCCCACAAAAGAAGTACTAGAGAATGTACGCCCCGCAAAACAACAACCAAAAAATGAATAGAAGAGGCATAAGAAACAGTGGTGACAGAAAGAGCAGAAAGATGAAGAGGGGAACCTAAGTCAGAAGAAACGGGGCTGTAAAACTGAAATGTGCTAAGGGTCTTGGCTTATTCCTCAAGAGATTATAGATATTGAGAAACTCCATATAAGACATTATAAGTTTAAACATGTATATTAACAATTAAGAATACAAATAAGAATAGAAACATTCTCTATAATTTCTTGGTATCTGATATGAAATGGGAATCTAATTTGCCTCTTTTTTCCAAATAGGTAATCAATTGTCCCAGCATCTTTTATTGAATAATTCATCCCTTCCCCACTGATTTCAAATGCCAGCTTTATTATATGCTAAACAATTATGCACACTGGGGTCTGCCTTGGGCCTTCTGTTCTGTTCCACTGATCTGCCTCGTAGTACAGCAACATGGGTTTTAATTATAGTAGCTTTATAATATGTTATATCTTGGCAGGGTAAGTCCTCCCTCATTATCCTTATTTTCAACATTTTCTTGGCAATCACTCCGTGTTTATTCTTCCAAGTGAACTTGAGAATCAGCTTACCAAGCTTTTAAAAATATCAGTGGAATTTTTTTGGAATTGCATTTATTCAATCCCCCCCCCAAAAAAAAACTTATTGGGACTTCGACCAAAATTGCCTTAAATTTAGAACTTAAACTCAAGATAATTGACATCTTACAACAATGAGTCTTTCTATCAGAAACAGAGTGTCCCCTTGTTAAAATCTTTATCCCTCCCAGTAAAAGCTTTAATTTTTTCCATAGGTCCTACACATTTCCCATCTAGTATTATGTGAGGGATGCTTTTTTTTAAGCTATTGTGATTTTGATATTTTTTCCATTTTGTTTTCCAAATGGTTACTGTTTACAAATAGGAAAGCAATAAACTTTCGGCACATTTATTTTGTAAGCTTTTTTTTAACCGTAAAAGTTTCTGTGGGTTTTCAGTTGCTCCCTTTGAGTTTTCCAGGTAGAGAATCATATTATCCCCCCCCATATTATTTTTCTTTTCTCCTCTCTGATAGACATGTCTCTTTTTTCCCCTTATCATATTTCCGCGTCTAGAACTTTCAAAACAACGTGGACTGAAAGGGAAGATGGCAGACAGCCCGTCCCGCTCTGAGGTTTCACTAGCTTCGCCTCTCCCGCACTCTCTTCTCAAACTCACTTTTGGAATTTATATTTTCCCTGGGAATTGTCCACAGTGTTCTCCTCACTGTCTTTCAACTGTAACATCTCATCTGGGATGACGATTTGCCCTTTCTCATTCCTTCTTCGCAGTGTGTTGTTAGGTAGTCTCTCTTTTCATTTTTGTCCAGAGGTTTGTCTTCCTCGTTGCCTATTTTATTATTCTATCATTTTAAAGAAGCAAATCATGAATATATTTATTAAGTCTACTGGTTTTTTTCCTTCTTTGTTAATTGCTACTTTTATCTGTCCTACTTACTTTATTTGTATTACTTATTTGCATTTGTAGTTGTGTTATTTATCGACTAGGAGTATGAATTCTGGAGTCAGATGTCCAGGTCTGGATCCAGCATCATCATCTGAAAACCAGAACATTATCTTGGGCACATTATCTTATCCCCTGTGTCTCAATTTCCTCTCTGCAAAGTGACAGTGATAATAATAGTACCCATATCATGGTGCTGTTTTCAGAATTAAATGAGTTAATCCGTGTAAACTGCGCCCAGCATATCATGAGTATTGAACAGATGTCTGCTATTATTTATTGTTCTTTTTAAAGCTTCTTGAATTGACTGCTCAGTGAATTTATTCCTATTCTTCTTCATTAAAAATCTCAAGATTTTAAAGCTAAAAACTTTCACGTACAGCTTTGGCTGCCTCCTACATTTTATATTTAATGCCATCACTGTTTTAAGTTTCTAAATGGTCTATTATTATAGTTTTAATTTCTCCTTTGTCACAGAACTATTTAGGAAAGTTATTTTCCTCACCCTCCACCCCCATTTACAAATGGTTGCTTTAGTCTAGAACCTTTCTTCAAAATATCCAAAATGGTAGTTACAATCTTTTTCATCCTTACTCTTTTTGAGGGCAGGGGGCTCACCTCTAGTTTCCTAGTATCTACTACAATCCCTGGTACATAACTATATTTAGCAGATAAATGTTTGGTGAATGAATGCACAAAATAATGAATATCATCAGCCATAGAAAAGAAAAAAGCCCAACCAACTTCATGGTAGACGTAGCTCCTGGCTGGCCTTCCACATTCCACCATGGAGAGGGGCAGCAGTACATCGGCCGTTAACAAGGCCTCTTTAGGCAGCCTTCCCATTAGCCACAAAAATAAATCACCCACTCCCATCAAGGTGTTATCAATATGCCAAGTGACTTGACCATACTCCAGCACACTCTGCAGAGAAGCTGGGAACAGACTTTGGAAAGTTCTGAGCTTCTGGTTTAGGTACTCCCTTTACACAACGTGTTTCCGCAAAGTTGTGCAAATCAAATTTCCTATTAACTAAAACACTTTACAGAAAAGTAGTAGGCTGGCTATTTAAAGAAACAAACTAAATCCTTTTGTGATACAAATAAACACCCCCTCATTCCTGTTTGGCAAATTCAGGATAAAACCAGCTTTTCTTAAATAAGAGGCAACATTTCCTGGGCTGCTGAAACATGTACCAGGTCCTACTTTCAAACAGGTACCTGGGAAGAGCCAAGAATTCCCAGATGCTTCATGGTTTATTCAAGAACTCCTCTCTCCGCAGAGGTTGAAAGCCAGCAGCCCACAGCCTGTAGCCACGCTTTGTTAAGACTACACAATGAGGTCTCACCCAAATGCCTCGGGGCCAGGTAAGCAATGGAAATGTCTGAGGATCAGATGGGAGAATGCATGCATGACCTGTTTAAAAGGGGAAATTGCTACTCAGCTCCAGCAGAGGACGAGATAAAGGTCCCAAGCTCTATCCACCTCCACCTCTCTCTCATTACGTGTCAGATCATATAGGTCACAGAGCAGCTTTTTAGGGAGAATAATGCCTTCCTCCGAACCCTCACCAAAGATGCCCACATCCTAATCCCTGGAACTTGTGAATATGTTACCTTACATGGCAAAACGGACTTTGCAGGTGTGATTAAATTAAAGATCTTGAGAGCCAGCCCTAATGAGCTAATGGTTAAAGTTCGGCATGCTCCGCTTCAGCTGCCCAGGTTCGGTTCCTGGGCACGGAACCACACCACTTGTCTGTCAGTAGCCATGCTGTGGTGGCAGCTCACGTAGAAGAACTAGGACTTACAACTAGAATATACAACTATGTACTGGGGCTTTGGGGAGGGAAAAAAAAAGAGAGAGGAAGACTGGCAACAGATGTTAGCTCAGGGAAAATCTTTGCCAGCAAAAAAAAAATAATTAAAGATCTTGAGATGGGAAATTACACTGGATTATCCTTGTGGGTCCAGTGTAATCATGACAGTCCTATTCAGAGGGAGGCAGGAGGGTCAGCGTCAGAGAAGGAGATGTGACTATAGAAACAGAGGTTGGAGTTATGTCATTGCTGGCAAGGAACATAAGCCAAGGAATGTGGGTGGCCTGTAGAAGCTAGAAAAGGCAAGGAACAGATTGTCCCCTAGAGCCTCTAGAAGGAATGCAGCCTTGCTGACACCTTGATTTTAGCCACATAAGATCCATTTTCAGACTTTTGACCTCCAGAATTATAAGATAATAAATTTGTGTCATTTTAAGCCACAAAGTGTGTAGTGATTTGTTACAGCAGCAATAGGAACCTAATTTACCAGCCAAGGATCAGAAACACCTGGTTGATCCCAGAAGCAACTATAGTCAACTATAGTCAACTAGGCAAACTATAGTCAAAAGCACCAGGGGCCTCTCTGGAGTATCTGCCCCAAGAAAGCACTGGGACCCCAACTCTGCTTCACATTGCACCCTACCCCTGAATTCCCAACTAACTACTATAATTTACTCATTGCATTCCAAAGAGGACTAAACCAAGTCATCAAGATTTTATTTTTTCTCTTTGGAGTTGATCCTCTTCTACCCAATTCTCACTGGGGTCTGTAGTGGAAAACTGACATGTCTGGGGAGCAATTTTTGTCCCTAAATCCACATCAACTGAGATAGAAATTCCAGTGCTAGTTGCAGGTATCTGTGGTGGGAGAAAAAAGAGAGGGGCCCTCAGCACTCTCCTCAGCTCTCCTCTCTCTCAGGAGGCCCCAAAACAGCCAGTTCTCAAGGGAGAAGTCCATCATCTGCAAAAGTCACAGGCCAGGCCTCTGGGATCAGGTGGACCCTGGTTTAAACCGTCATTTTACCACCTAGAAGCTGAAGGACATTAACCCAATTGCTACGCCTCTCTGAGCCTCAGTTTCCCTCTCCAAAATGGGAATGATAATAGTACCTGCTCTTAGAAGGCTGTGGCAAGGCTCAAATGAGACAACACACACAAAGTGCTTGGTGGAAAGGCGCATCTCAGTTGGAGCCACCAGCAAACAAATTTTGCTTTGCAATGTCTGGGGAGGATCCCTTTTTCCTTCCAGGTCAAAGCTGCTGCACAGGCATGACATCCCACCTAGTGTCCAAGATGAGGTGGGGCTCTCTCAAATGCTTTCCTGAACCACGTCCACGATCAAAGGCAGAAAGGCCTGGTTATTATTTCCACCCAACACCTGGCCTCACCGGCATCCAGAAGAGTGACTCCCATGGCCATGTGACTTGAGACCATGAAAGGTATTCACATCCATGACTTCACCTGAGCCTCATCAAGGCCCTGTGAGGAAGGTGGCTGACCCTCATTATATCGACAGGGATGCTGATGCTCAGAGAGAAGTGATTTGCCCGGGGGCGTCCAGCTAGGCAGTGGCAATGCCTGTATCTGAAACCAGGTTTGTCTTCCTCAGAGCCCACACTCTCAACTTACACGGTGTAGTTGCATTTGTGTTTGTCATTCATCTCACTGTTCCAGAAGAAATCCTCCCCTGCTTTCCTCACGCCCGCCATCGAGTCAGTTGCTAAATCCTACTGATTCTTCCTTCGCAACATCTTTTCTGCCATATCCTCCTGTACATTCCCCACTGATTCCACCCTAAGTGTCCTCAGCAACTCAGACGTGGAATTTTGCAATGAAGCGTTAACTGGTCTCCCCAGAAACTGATGAGTCGGCCTTGATATCTCATCTCTATGAACCTTAGATTCCGTAACCACAAAGGAGATAAGACCACCACCGTCACATGATTGTTGTGAAATCTAAATGAAATGTCATGTACGAATTCGGAGCAGCAGGGCACAAAGTAAGCTCTCAGTGAAGGTTCATTTACTTCCTTCCGGGATGGAGGGGTCCACGGTACAAGCTCTGCAGTCAAGCTGCTTGGATTCTATACCGGGCACCACTGTTAGCTCTGTGACCCTGAATAAGTCCAGTGAGTTTGCTGTGTCTCAGTTTACCAGGCTGTAAAATAGAAATAATTACAGTACTTTCCTCACAGAGCTGTTACAAGGATTAAATGAGTTAATCTTAGCACAGTGTATGGACACAGTAAGTGCCAAATAGATGCTAAGTATTGTCAATATTATTCCTACCTACTTCCCTCCATCCCGTGCAGCCCACATACTCCTGGAAAATTCATCCTCTGAAAACTTAGCTTTGATATTATTTCCCTGCTCCAACACATTCACTGGCTGCCTGTTGCCTAGAGCTGCACTTTCCAATATGGTAGCCACTAGCCACATGGGGCTATGCCAATTTAAGTTAATTAAATAAAATTTAAAATTCAGGTCCTCAGACTAATTACGTTTCAAGTGCTTCATCGTCACACGTGGCTAGAAAAATCCATATTAGACAATCATCACGGAAAGTCTTATTGGACAGCACTGGCCTAAAGAATCAAGTTCAAATACCACAGCCTGGTATCCATCCACAGTTTAGTACCGTCAAACTCTACCCTCAATTCTTCTGTCTCCACTGCCCCACACTCCTGCCAAGCTAGATGACTGTCCCTTTCTAAAATGTATTTTACTCATTCCCTATGGTGCAAATTTGTTCCACAAACATATCAATGCCAACAGCCTATCACATGAAGTCCACAAAGAAAATTTAAGGCCGAGGAGCTTAGTTTTCCAACCAGCAGACTGAAGGCCAGATTGGAATAGAGATGGCACATCCCGAAGGATAATTCAACTCAGTAGTCCCGTGGGACAGATAACGGTTGGCTCATCCTACCTAACTTAATGCAAGGGTTACAAAGTCGAATGCCTGCAGAGGCCAGGCCTTGCGACCAAGTGAAGCAAGCCTGGTGGGATACAGCAGGGAAGGGTGGTGGCGGGGCTGACCTGGAGAGCACATGCCCAGCCCAAGGACACAGCTCCATCCAAGAGTGGCCCTGGGACCACCAGTCCAGTGTTGCCAGATAGCATTTTTTTTTTTTTTTTTTTTTTTTGTGAGGAGATCAGCCCTGAGCTAACATCCGCCAATCCTCCTCTTTTTTTTGCTGAGGAAGACGGCCCTGGGCTAACATCGGTGCCCATCTTCCTCCACTTTATATGGGACGCCGCCACAGCATGACTTACCAAGCAGTGCGTCGGTGCGCGCCCGGGATCCGAACCAGCGAACCCCGGGCCGCCGCAGCGGAGCGCGCGCACTTAACCGCTTGCGCCACCGGGCCGGCCCCTGGATAGCATTTTTTTTAAAGCTCTGAGCAGGCCATCCGAAGACAGCTGAGTCCTGCCAGTCTACAGCTCTGTTTTAGCTGGTCATCCTGACTCAAACAGTTCCAGCTTGGCTACATATTATCTCTGCGCTAAAATACCCCCAATCACAGAATGGGGATAACACCACCTATTTCACATATGGTTGTGAGGATGAGACCAGATTAACGTGCCTGGCGTGTGCCTGCCTCATATCTAATTCTTAATAAAAATACGAATGAATGAATGCATTAACAATGAATGAATAAACGAATGACCAGGCTCTTTAGTCACTCCCACACTCAGAAATCACTCAGAGTCAAGCCAGAGGGAGGCAGCTGCAGCCAGGGGCGGTGTGTGTGTATCAGCGGGTGGCTGGCCCAACACCATCAAGTGTGTGAGCTCAGAGGGTCATCTCACTGCCCCGCATGGCCAGCTTTGAGTGTGCAGTGAGAGTTTCTTTTTAAAAGAGTGTACCAAGCTTATGGTTTAAAATTCGAACATTCCAGATGGGTTTCCAGTTGAGAATCAGTGCTCTACTCCATTATCGGAGGGAGCTCTTCTTTCCAGTTTCTTGTGCATCCTTCTAGAGCACGTGAGTGAACACAAGTGTGAGTCTCTATCCACATATGGAGTGGGATAGTCTCTATTTCTTTTTTGCTTTTTTATCTATGTCCCTTTTGTTTTACCAATAGGACACAATTCTACACCACTGGTTCTCAGTCCTGGCTGCAACCGAGTCACCTGGGGGCTTTTAGAACAAATAAGTGCCCAGGCAGGATCCACCTCCAGAAATTCTAATTAATTGACGGGAGATGGGGAGGAGGAGGGCTGAGAGCAGGTACACGTACATTTAAAGAGCTCCCCAAGTGATTCGAATGTTGAAGAGCACTGCTGCTCTGCACATCCTCCACCCTGTGCTTTTTCCCACACTAACACACACAGGGGGCCCATTCCATCCAATTTCTAGAGAATGGCCCCATTCTGTTTTCCCAACTGCATCTTAGTCCATCCTATGAGTGGGCTACCCTTGATTTACCCAGTCTCACAGAGAATCCTTAAAGTTCTGATGATGATGGTTTCCTCCTGTAAGAGAGGAGGAAAAGAGCAAACTTCATTTGTTTATCAACAGCCACGCACTTCGGAGGGAACACAAACGCAAAAGCAACAACCTTGAGTGGTCAGCAACTGCAGGAAAGGACTGTTTTCCTTGAGAATGTTACCCAATTTATTTAACTAAGCAAGATAAAGCAGTGGAGCCAACAAGAGGTAAAGAACAGGCTCAGAAGTAAATAAACCCGTGAGAAGAAAGCCATCCCACCCCCCACCACGTTCTGCTACACCCATCCCAGGGAGACAGGCCCCTGGGCAAGGCAGCTGCTGGCAACACCCTGCTTGAAGGGGAGACTATTCTTGACCCCTCGGCCTCTCCCTTTTGATCAGGCCCCAAAGGTGGGGGCAGCAGGACATAACGCCGCAGCCTAAGAGGAAACATCAACATCCCTTTGTTCACCAGCCACGTCTAAGAGCACTCGGCCCAGGAGAAGACCTTGTCCCGAAAGCAAGTGTGGTGGGTATCTCTTGTTTCTGCCTAACTGACACAAGCTCAACACTAGGTTGACATAAGGGAAGCCATATTGTAGAAAAGAAACACAATCGTAACTTCGAATGACCTCCGACTAACTAACCCAGCTGATATGCACCCTCCAGGAGATCTGACTGCTCTGTAGATTTTACGACCCCTGCTTGTGCATGTATGTCCTAGCTGCAATAAGATGACAACTTTGTTCTTTTGAGTTCCTTAGGAATGTGATGACCCCTAAACAGAGAGTCTATGCTAATAGCCATCATCAATGAAAACTGAAAGATCTGGTGTGACACCAGAGGGTCAACATTCCTAACCCCCTCCTCTATAGCTCACTGGCCTATATAACTGCTGTAAGATTTTGTGCCCCCTTAAGATGGTTCTTTCTGACACGAGTCGGCCATCTTCCCTCTTGCTAGCAAGCTGTAATAAAAAGTCCTTTCTTTCCTACCACCTTGCCTCTTGACTATTGGCATGTCTTGCGGCGAGCAGAAGACCCCCCTTGGGTGGTAACATAACCAGCATCCATCCTTTGTACTTCTCCTTTGAGGAATCACCCCTCTCTGACCACAGTTCCTGAGTCAGCTAAGGCTGTCCTCACCCCTTGGCTCCCAGGGTGGACAAAGGGCCCAGGCCACAGTGTGGATTCAGGGATGAGCATGTGACTCAAGCTGCCCAGTGAGAATCAGCTTCAGGATTTTTGCTGGAATTATTAGGAAAGAGGATTTATTTTCCAGCAGAATTGCTACATCGCTAAGGGATGAGTCTGCATCTGCCATCTTTATGATCACAAAGGAAAGGCTTTTCTGAGAATGAAGCCAACAAAGAGAAAAGCAGAGCCAAGAGATGTCTGACCACATATGAGCACCTGGATCCAACCAGGCCTGATGGGAGACCTCTCAACTTTTCTATATAAGTCAACAAATACCTCTTTGCCTAAACCAACTTGAACTGGGTTTTTGTTTCTTGAGACCAAAGGACTTCTGACTAACAAACTAAATTTGAGACATTTGAGGATGGGCAGTAAGGGCCCCTATTTTTTCCTGTGTTTCATGTATTCCTATATATAAACCTCTTTTCTTTTGTACTTATGTCATCGACTAGGTGCCTGGAGGAACTCAAGGGTGGGTTTGGAAGCATTTAACTGTTTTTCCAAATTGTTTTTTTTTTATCCCCTTTTGTTATGTTAAGGAGTTGCAACCATGAACCACCCTGAACCAGACCAAGCCTCACCACAAGAGCTACACCGATGACCTTTGCCTTATTTTTAAGGCTAAGATCTCTCCAGGAGGAGCTTAGCCCTCATTACCGTAACCTGCAGCGTACATGGAAGCATGTTTTCCAACTGCGCCTGCACAAGCGAATACCCACCTCTCCCTTTTGAATATTCATTCCCCAACCGAAATAAAAGATCCTTGCTTCCCTTTGTTCGGGGACGCCATGACTTTGGAAATTATTCCTCATGGTCTCCTATTTGCTGCAAATACATTTTACTTTGTGAGACAACTTCCACTGGTGTAGTCTTATTTAACCCGCCAGGAGGTGAGCCCATTTGGTTCAGTAACAATTAGGGTTTGGTATTAAGAGCACTCAATTCGATCAGTCCGTGTTGGTGAATTGAGGAAATCTGGGATACAGTGATTCACCCTTCCCTTAATTTCTCTGAATACTGCAGCCCTCTATGAAGACAAGTGCACCAAGGAGTTTGCTCAGGTAAGAGAAAGTGCCAGGAGAAATAAGATCTGACAGGTCTCCTTTATCCACAGGTGCCTGTTCCTTGGGCTTCTTTTTAGTAAGTGCCTGTAGTAAGTACCTCGTTGATGTAATAATGATTTACACTACTGCCTACTACCAGCTCCTACCCTTTCTGATGAAGGCAGGGCCACACAGCCACAACGCCAAGTCCTTTCTTAACATGACAATGAGTCACATCCACCAAACTGTGCCTCTGGAGTTAGGTGGCTTCAAGCCCAGAGATGAATTCATGTCAGTCTCAGTCCCCCAACTCACTCTAAAAAGCAAATAGAGAAAACTTAATCCTTTGGCAGGTGGAACACTAGCAACAACTCTGCAAGGAAGGGTCGCCTGGGATGTGAATATTGCAAAAATCACCAAATCAAAGACAGGGCCATGGAGATTACAGCAGGCATCTGTTGGTTTTGCCTTCCCAGCATCCACTCAACTTCTTCTGGTAACCGGCACGTTGACTTTCCTTTGGGAAACCAGCCATCCTCCATTGCATGCAGTCTTGGTGAGGCTGTCAATGAAGGGTCACAGCTCTCCCCAGGGCAAGGGGTGGGCATGTGACCCAAGATTGGCCAAACGCTCTTTCTCTCAGGAATTCTTGAGTCAATAGTGTTGCCATACAAAGGTTGCCCATTGGTTCCTGCCACCGAGATCCAAGAGCTACTCTAGACAGTATACTTTCTAAGGCCTGGTGCTGCATGAATGTGGTACCCCATACCCTTCCAACTGATTTTTTTAAGACGACTACAGTCAATTTTTGTTGCTTACAAAGAACCAAATAACTCTAGCCAATTCAAAGACATCTGATCTCACTCCATACTGATTCAAGTATCCTTTCTACAACATCCATAGATATGGTCTCCAAGTTTCTCACTGCACACTTCCAAGATAATGAGCTCTCTCCTCCTAAGGACAACTCTAATAGAAAGTTCTTCTTTAGACTGCACAGAAGTCGGCCTCCCTGTAACTTCCCGATCCTGCCCTCTGTGGCCCCTTCCTCCTTTCACTGGCTCCTCCTTCTCCTCCTCCTCCTGTTCCCCCTGCTCTGACATATCGGAATTTCTCAAGACTCTGTCCCAGGTGCTGATCTCCTCCTTGAAGACACCCTCTCCCCAGGACATCTCATCAATCCATGAGACTTCATATCTCTATTCATGGTGGTGACGCCCAAGTTTGTATATCACAGCCCAGAGCTCTTCCCTGAGCCCACACCCACCTCCTTCCTCAGCACCACCATTTGGACATCAAACTGAACACGCCCCAGACCAAGTCCTTTTGCTGCCTCACTTCTGCTGTGTCCTCTTAGGATGCGCCTACATCATTCACCCTGGGAGCTGCCCATGACTCCTCCCTCACCACCACTGCTCATTTCCAATCACCAGTTCTGTCAAATCTAACCCTGAATTACCACTCAAAACCACCCTACTGCCTTCAGTGAAAAAATAACCACTGTCTGCATTCTCTGAAGCTGGCATCTTGTTTACCTAACTCCTATCATCCCTCAGATCTCAGATTAAATGTCATTTCTTCAGAGTCTTCCCTGACCCACTAGTCTAGGTTTAACCTGCTTACTGTATGAACCCATTTGACTTCAATCTCTCTAAGCCACTTTATTATTTTCAATAACAAAATGGGGATAAAAAGAGTACCTACTCATAGAGTTGCTGATAGCTTAAATGCAACAACACATTAAAAACTTTCACAGAAAAAATAAGCTTTAACATAATAACCGGCACATAGTAGGTTCATTATAAATATTAGCTATTGCTATTGTTATTGTTGTTACTACTAATAATAATACCTTTCCCTCCCAGACTGTTAACTCCATTCAAGCAGAAGAACCATATGCTTTATTCACTCCCATATCCTTAGTGCTGGCACATAATAGGAACTCAATAATATTTAATTGACTGATTGATTGGTTGAGATTTGAAGCTAACGACCGTACCCCCCACCCGTTTCCCCAATATGTCCCCTTCATCAGACTAAACATTTTCATTTCCTCCCAATATATTTGGGTAGACAGGAGAAAACCTTCTCACCATCATCCTAGGTGCCCTGAGGCACAGTAAAGTCACGGCAAAAATGTCCTCATGATGAAGACTTTCCACTTGCTTTCTTTTTTATTTGAATAAGACAGTTGGTGGAAAATCTAAGTACAGAAAAAAAAACTGGAAGGAAACACACGAAATGTTGATGCTGATGGTGATCTCTGCTTATAAAGACTTTGGGTTTTGTTCTTCTTTTTATAATTCTGTATTTCCCTAATATTTTAAAATAATATAACAATTTTAATCAACTTCATGAGGTATAATTTAATACAAAAAAATACCATTTTAGATGACCAATTTGATGAGTTTAGACAGATGTACTACACCCATGTAATTACCAGCACAATTAAGATATAAAACATTTGCATCACCCCAAAAATTCCCTTGTGCCCTTTTACAATGAATCCCCTAGCACCACCCCCACCCTTGGCAGCCACTGATCTGCTCTCTGTTACTATAGATTAATGAAATCATACAGTATGTACTATTTTGTGTATGTTCTTTCACTCAGAATAATGTTTTGATTATTAATGATTAATAATGCACTTGTCAGTATCAGTAGTTAGTTCATTTTTATTGCTGACAACAAAAATAAAGTATTCCATTATATGGTTATTCCAAAATCTGTTTATCCATTCATCTGTTGATCAATATTTGGGTTTTTTCCCCAGTTTCTGGCTATTATGAATAAAACTGCTATGAACATTCATTTATATGTCTCGTGTGGGCATATAATTCAATCGATCTTGGTAAGTACCTGGGAGTGGAAATGCTGTGTCATATTGTAACTCTATGTTTGACTAACACAAGAAACTGCTATTGTCTCCCAAAATGGTTGCACTACTTTATTTTTTAGAATGAAAACAATCCAATTGTTTTTTAATAGGTTTGTATGTCCATTGGGGTCTCAGCAGGAAATGGAATTCACCCTAAATGTTCAATTAAAGATGTTACAACTCTGGAAAACTGTTACCACACCTAGGGCTACAGGTATAATTGAAGGAATTAATGTCACAGGAGCTCAGTGGGAGCTGGAACCAAGGAAGAGGGACACCTGCCAGGAGCTGTCATTGCAGTGGGGGCCGCAAATGGAGGGAGGGGGTTGAGGATGGAAATACTCCAAACTCTCTCTCCTCCTGCCCTCTGGTCTCTGGCCGCCACCTCCCACTGGCCTAACTCAGATGAAAGTCAACCAGCAAGGGAGCCCAGGAGATGCAGTCCACAGGGTCTACCTCCCCAGACGCGGGGCAGGCAGAGAAGGGTGGAGAAGGGCGGTCCTAGAGAAGGCATCAAATAGAGAAAAACTAGACACTGTCCATCCTCAGAGGAGGGGAGGAAAAGAACAAAGAGAAGACATGCAATGCTCCCAGAGGTCAACTCTCACAAACCACCATGAGTCTAGGGGGATGGAATCATACCATTACTATTACTGCTACTACTAACCACAACAATAACCGCTACTACTACTAATAGTCCTCATAATAAAAGCACCAGCGAACACTTTATTGAGTGCAAACTGTCTCCCAAGCACATGCTAAATGTTTATAGGATCATCTCATGTAACCCTCACGACAACCATAGAAAGTAAGTCTATTATTATGCCCTGCGTTACGGTGAGAAAAACTGAGACTTAAGTGATCTAGAAAACCTGCCCAAGGGACTCCACAGGTTAGTCAAGCCCTAACCACTACTCCATATTGCCTCCCTGGAGGAGGGTCCAAAGACTCAGGCTCCAGTACTCGCTCTGGGCCCCAGTCTCTTCATTTGTAAAATGAAGGTGCTACCTGTTTATCCTCCCCTCGGGACAATTGTGAGAATTTAACACAATAGACCTGTTCAGCAAACATTTTTTGAGCCCCAGGGATCCTGTAACACCACGATCTCTAACCCTGTAAGGGCTGCAACAATTCCTTTCAAGGAAGGAACTGGTGGCTCAGAAAGACTCGCCAATCTTAAAGCCACTCACTGAAGACTGAAGAGCTAGAAAGAGGCAGAGGATGGATTTGAACTCAGGTCTACTTGTCACACTCTGCCCTTCAGGGAAGCACAGGAAGGGTAAATAAATGTACAAAAGGTGAGGGCTTGGCGCCTTCACTCTTAGATCCACAGTTTCGCACACACACAGTTTGGCTTCAGCTTGTGGCTTCGCATCAGCAGCAAAGCCTCAAAGCTCCAGGCAGCCAGCCCCAAAAGATGTGCTTCTCTCCATCTCCAGGGGCTTCTACCTGCAGAACCCTGTGCCCCAGAGCCCAAGTGTTGCCCTGGGGCAACCACCCTCTCCACTCCTTTTCTGATCTTCCAGAGTGTGTATATATATATATATATATATATACACACATTGGGGGGGCCGCAAGGGGTGTTTCTACCCTTCGGTGCCTTCTTAGAGACACATTAACTCTTGGCACCTCCACTGATTTCTGAAGAAATCCAACGAGGTCGAAACACAAACACACAAGCTGCCTGCAGTCTCAAAACTCAGCATTCTTGTCACGTCTTAATACCCTGCCATTTGAGCAACACTCATCCTCCATGCACTTTGAAATCTCTCTTGCTTTATATCTGCCAAAAGGTTCCAATTTTTCTGTACTGGCATTGACACGATGTAGAAAGGAACATGTGAGCCATGAGGGCTTCAAAAATAGCCTGGAACTCTTCAAGGAAGGGGCCCAAAGCGGGATGACAGGCAAGTTATTCTGCATAACAAAGCACTGTGTCCCCAGAGTCGGGCACAAGCCCTCCCTTCCCCACATACACACACACTCACCCATCAATCATGCCCTGATATATCATGTCTGTGGGAGGACAAGAAGATAATGGTATGATCAGTGGAGCTCCCGAGAGGACGGGTGGGATGGACTCCATCCAGTGGAGAATATTTTATTGACAACAGGTCAGTTTTGCTGGGAGTTAACCCATCGTGGTAACAAGTGATGATGATGATGATGAAGATGATGATGATGATGAAGATGGTGATGATGAAGATGATGATGACGACGATGGCAACAGCAACAGGAGCTACAAATATTGACATACTGCCTACTATGTGCCAGGCACTGTTCTAAGCTCTTTACCTAGATTAACTCATTTCATCCTCACAACCCAATGAGGTAGGAATTACTAATAGCCCCATTTTACAGATGAGGAAAATGAGGCACGGGAAGTTAAGTAACCCGACAGGAAGTGACAGTCAGGATGGAGCCCAGGCTATCTGGCCCAGGGTCTTTGCTCTTAACCGCTATACCTCCACCTCATACTCCCCAAAAAGAAGCACTCAGCCCAGGTAGGTCCCCACTGCAGGGGAGGGAGGGGAGCATCTCTTGATCCTGAGACTGTAGGAAGAGACAATGCACAGAACCCTTTTCTCTGGACCCTTAGCCCGTAGGAACAGCTTGAGACCCACACTGAGTCTCAGCATCTATTGAGCACTTACTATTTACCAGGCACCTCCCTAAGTGAGTACTTTCACCCCCAATAACCTTCTGAGGTAGACTGCCATATTATCCTCTACTCTCAAGATAAGGAAACTGAGGATCAGTGTGTTGGTTGTCCCTCATCTTCCCTCCCAGATCCATTCCCCACCTGACTCTGCTGTGATCTGAGCCCCGGGAGGCTGACCCTGCAGAATGAATCACCCAGTCCCCCTGGCCTCCTGGTTTCCAACTGGGCTCAGCCAATGGGTGGGACCAGCAGGCAATGGCAGAGGAGGAGAGAGGCTGGGGTATTTCTTCCCCTTTCTAATGCCTTGATGTTGCCACTCAGGAAGCAGCTGCATCCATCCAGGACCACCACCCCAGCTGGCGGTCCCTTCTTCCTTAGCTCTATAGGCCCTACACTATTTCCTCCACTTGCTTCTTCCTCCCTAGAGGTGGTAAACAATCCCTTCATTAAACCTTCTTCATTGAAGCCAACCGAGTGATTTCTGTTTCCTGCTGAGATCCTGACAGGCACAATCACAGGAGTAGAGGAACTTATCCAGAGTCACACAGCTGGTAAAAAGCAGATCAGGCAGGTGAGGTTGAGTCCATCATCTCAAACACTGAGCCATAAAGCTTCCCTCAGAGCAGGGGGCACCAGCTCAAAGGCCTCTGAAGGCCAGGCTAGTAGCATAAATGACTCAAGCAAGTGGGTGAAGTGCAACAGGGAGTGGTGGGGATTGAGGCAAACTATAGAGCACACGCCCTACTTACAATACAGGTAACCACATGTAAAAGTAGGCATTTTAAGCACTGTGCACACGAAACAAAAAGTACCACCATGATTATTTCTCACGTTTTCCCAGGAATCTCACCACTCACTCTCCAAAAACCTCCTGCTGTTAGGAATTGTCCCTGATCACATCCTAGAATTCTTTTCTTCCCAATCTTTCCCACACAGTTTTTAGATCAGTTCTCCACTTTTAAAAGATTCAGGCAACAAAGATAATTAGTTTTCTGGCTTCAAAGGCTGCTTCCGACCCACTGCATTTTCTCCACATCGCCACTACCACCTTCTTCCCGCCACGGGTGACTACAGGGAAGCTGCTTCTGTCCTCTTGTCGTCTGCTGTTTAGGGGCTGGGAAGGCCAAAGGAAGGATGAGAGAAGAAATATTCGGACTCGCTGCCTGCAGTCTGCGGCATAGCAGCGTCATCTACATTGTGGGCAGAAGAAGCCACAAGAACCTCCACGTGGGAGAGGGAGGAGGTGCCCTCTGCGCCAACGACCTTGAAATCAGACCAGTTGCTGGTGTGCAGAGCAGAGACACCTCCTCCCAGAGCTGTCCGAGGAGCGTTGCACAGCAGGGACTGCAAACTGGCGGCCCTTGGGCTCCTGGGTTTGCCCACCCTGTGCTTCATAAAGCAATGTGAAACCACTGCCAATACTTAACGTAGGAGAGTTCACAGTTTTTAAAAATCTAAGTTTCTGGCTTTTCTTTCCCCAAATTGGAAGTTATGGCAACAATGGGCCCATATCCTCACATGATGTCAGAGCATTGGACCTGAGTCCACTAAAATGTAAACTCCAAGAGGGCAGAGAATTTTGTCTGGTTCATTCACTGCTGTATCCTCATGCCTAGAACAGCACTTGGCACATCGACAGTACTCAATAAATATGTGTTGTGAATGAGCAATAGCACCCCCTTTCAGACAACCTTGTATTCTCCATTTCACAGCAATCCTCATCACTCATTTACGTTCCTTTCCAGGCCCCTGCAGATGGTCGAGTTTGAGACCCGCAACTTAACGGTGAGGGATTTAAAGGCAGGCAAGACACAGCCCCTGCTCCTCAGAAATGAAAGACTAGAGGAGAGAATCATCATCATCGCCATCGCCATCATCATCATCACTTACAGAACAGTGACTATGTGCCAAGCACTGTTCTAAATGTTTTTCATATATTGGCTCCTTTAATCCTCACAACAGCCATGTGGAAGGTCCTGTTATTATCCTGACTGCGCAGAAGAGGAAGGTGAGGCACAGGGAGAGAAAGTAACTAGTCCAAGATTGCACAGCAGCAGGTGGGGAGGGCAGGATTCAAGTCCAGGCAGTCTAGCTCCAGAGCACAGGAAACAGCGAGGCAACGAGGGCCCCTGGGTTCCAGTCCTCAGAGCCCTGAAGAAGCCCTTCTCCGGGCAAGAGATGGAATTCTGTGACTTCGTGCTCCTTGCTTGTGACGAACTAGATTCTTTTAATGCATCTTCAACTTAATTGAAGCAGTGATGGACCAGATTCATTTAATGCATCTTCAACTTAATTCAATGGGAAGCCACTTTGGGCAGATGCTCCACAAGAAGCCATCTGAGAAGGTGCTTCAAGAGTATACTTACACTCAGCCTCCAGCTGAATGGCTCAAGACATCCCCACGGCCCTCTGAGTTTCGCTGTGACAAATGTGTCAAATCACAGATGGTCTCGACTCAAACCACATGGGCTGCAGTGGCCAAGAGAGAGATCACTCAAACTTGGCTGACCTACTTGGACCCAAGTGCCTCAGCAGCAGAGCTTTGTGGTGCCACAGGCCCAAGGGCACCACAGAGCAGCTGAAGCTGGCCGCTGGAGGAGAGGAGAAACAGACGTCTGGCTGCAGTAGGGAGAGGGGAGGCACCCGCTCTGCACTTTGGCAGGTTCCAGAGGGGGCGGAAGTGGTGGAGCGGAAGGTTTAGGAACCACACAGACCCCTTCAGCTGGAGTCCCAGCTCTACGCTTCCACCAGCTACGGTGCCTCCTATCGAGGCAATTCGCCTCCGGAGGGCCTCTCTTTCCTCATCTGTGCAGCAGAGCTGATCAGATTTTTATATTTACTCATAAAGTCACTTATTCATTTATATATCCATTCATTGCTCACCAAACACGTACTGAATGTCTTTTATTTACCAGGCACTGCCCAGATATAAGAGTAAGTGATGAACAAGACTGATGAGGTCTCTGCCCTCCTGGAAGTTATAGTACAGAACCCTAGTCCCAATTTTCTCATCTCTAGGATAGGGATAACAATACTTACTTTGAAAGGTTATTTGGAGAACTAAAGTTATGTTATTTTTATACAAATAAAAAATAGCAAGCATTCACTTAACATTTACCAAGGGCCAGGCAACCTCTAGACCAGAGGTCAGCAAACTTTTTCTTCAATGATAAGAGAGTGAATATTTTAGGCTCTGCAGGCCACACGGTCTCTGTCGCAACTACTCAATTCTGTGCTTGTAGTGCAAAAGCAGCCATAGATGACACGTAAACAAAGAAGCACAGCTGCGTTCCTATAAAATTCTGTTTACCAGTTCAGTCCGTGGACCCATGAGCCACAGTTTACCGATTCCTATTCTAGACCAGCCCTGTCCATGAGAATTTTCTGTGATGACGGAAATGTGCTATAAACTGCACTGTCCATTTGAAATGTGGCTAGTGTGACTGAGAAACTGAATTTTTTCATTTTATTGAACGTTAAGATTTAAATTTAAGTAGCCACACGTGGCTTGCGGCTACCATATCTCATAGGGTGAAAACAGATGCCTCATAACTCATTTCATCCTCGCAGCCCCCTGAATTACACACAATGTGAGCACACCGTCACTCTCAGATACTCAATCAACCAGAGTGAACGCTGCTGCTTATGTTACGCTGTTTATGGGGATGATGATGCTGATGATGGTGGGTGCTCAAGCCAAGAGCGATATCTGAGGATGACCCATTCCCGTGGCTAGCAAGAGGGAGAAACATGTAGAGATCAACGACGACTAACTGAGACAAAATAAGAAAAGGGGAACACCTCATGCGGCAGCCCCAGGCAGCCCTTGGAACTCCGCAGAAGCAAACCCCTCACTAACCTTAATGAGGCTCTGTCCCAGGAGGGGCAAGGCCACCCTCCTTAGATCAATCAGGCCAACCAGTGCTGGTGACACTCCACCCACCCGGGCACCCCAGCGACATCAGAGAAGACCATCTCCCATCACAAGGGGGATGGCCCCAGCCCCCCACTGAAACTGCCCTCCCCACCTCGAGGAGAAAAATGAGCTCACGACTCCTAATTGATGTGTGGCAAAGGAAGCATCAACGGTTCTTTTTTTTTTCCCCAAATTCTCAAAATGAAAGTTTCAACCATCCAAGGAGCCTACTATGTTTCAGGTTCTGTTCTAGGCTAGTCATAAGATCTATCATTTGTTGACAGTTTATTTTATGCTGGACCCTGGATAAGGTAAAATAATATTAATAGTAAGTAGAAATAATAATAGTTCGCATTGATTCAATGCTTACCATGTGCCAGGCTGTGCTGAGCACTTCGTATGTGAGGTTACCACTTACTCTTCACAGCAGTTCAGTAACGGAGGGGCTATCATTATCTCCAATTTAGAGATGAGAAAACTGAGGCCTGGAGAGGTGAAGGAACTCATCCACGTTCTCACAGCTCAGGAGGGGTGGAGCCTAGATTCAAATCTTAGTTTGTCAGACATTAGCTCAGACTCGTAATCATGTGTGGACTGCTGAAGATATAATGATGAACAAGACAGATGTGGTCCTGCCCTGATGGGGAAGACAGACAATGTGACGGGTCAATAGAGTCTGAGTCACAGTGGCAGAGGAGGTAAAAGCCCAGTGGAGCCCAGCAAAGGGAATCTAACCCAGACTTGGCAGAGAGGGGCGATCAGGGGACAGTCCCAGAAGAAGTGACTTCTGAGCTGAGGTCCAAGTGGTGGATAGGGGTTCACCAACCACAAAGTATGTCAAAGAGGGTTCCAGAATTAGGAAAAGCACATGCAAAAATCCAGAGGGAGTGCGTGGCACATTCAAGAAACCAAAAGAAGCACAATGTGGCTGGAAACCAGGCTGGGGGTAGGGAGGAGGGAGAGATGGAAACCTGAGTGGCCCCACGGATAAAAACAGAGATGTTAGGAAGAGGAACCAGGGGGGAGGTGGCCAGGGTTGGGGCACACCAAGTTTCAGGTCTGGGTGGCACGACCAAATGGAAACGCCTAACTCGAGAGGGTGGGGAAACTGAGGCCACAACTCAGCAGTGAAGTCAGGACTGGAGATAGGAGCTCAGAGTCCTGCCCAGGCAAGCAAGAGCAGAAGTAAGGGGATGATCCGCAGAGCCAGGGAAGAGCAGAGCACTGAGCCCAGAGGCTTGGTGTATGGACAGCTGCTGTTTTTGCCTGTCCAGCATCCATTCCTTTATGTAAGAGCACTTTGGTTTTTCTTGGGAAACCACTTCTCTCCACTCTCAGTCCTTGTCATTCAAGTGGAGCCAACTCTAATCTTGGCTCCACAGGTGATTATGTGGCCCAGCCTGGCCAATAAGAATACTACATCCTTCTGGCCACTGGGATTGGTTTAGGGACATGTACATGATCCAAGATAGGCCAATGAGAATGATATTGAAAACTTCTGCAGGGATTCTCAGGAAAGAGGCACTCCCATTCCATTGATGTAGCTAAGCTGATGGAAGATAAACTTGGACCTACTAGTTGCCATAGCCTCATTAGGGAAGAACCTGCCTGAGAATAAAGCAATGCAGAGGAAAGCAGAGTCACGATGTGGACAGAGTCGGATGGCTGATCATCATCTGAATACCTGGATCACACCTTGCCTGAAGCCAGGGTAACCCAAGATTCCCATTTATGTGATCCAATAATTTATCTTTTTATTTAAACCAGTTTGAGTTGGGTTTTCAGTCATTTATAACTGAAATAACGAGACACTGGAGATGCCTAAAATCAGGTGACCAAAGAAAGGAGAAGAGCCAGTGAACAAGAAAGAAAAGGAGCCATTGAAATAGAAAGAGAATCATACCAGGTGTCACAGAAACCAAAAAGGGGAAGAGTTTGAAGAAGAGAAAGCCATCAATAGTGTCAAACGCCACAAGGAAGATGAAGACACAAAAGGCTACAGAATTTAGTTAGGACCTTGGGCAATTGTTTGGGATACCCCAGAAGCAGATCTAAGAGGACAACAGAAGTAGAAGCAGTTCCTATGAGAGGTGATTCCGAGGAACACCAGTAGGGAGGGGGGAGGTAAGACAGGGAAGGGAAGGAAGCCCATCAAGGATGCGTTTTTAAGGACGTTACTGCTTTGGGCAACTAGCTCCTAATCTTGCTGGGGAACTCTAGGAAACACAAGCCTCAGAGGTATCTATCCTTCGACTCCCATCAGTTACCGGCTGAGGGCTGCTCCTGGGGGAGGGGGCGTTAAATCCCCCACTCCTCACACTTCCAGCCTAACCTTTACGTGGACAGAGTGAGCCAATGGCCAGAGCAAGCCCTCAGGCAGAGACAGGTGCTGCCAGGTGGGAGTCAGGCAGGAAAGCAATGGAATGGAAGGGGGAGGGAATGTTAGCAGACCACCAATAGTGTCGGCAGAGCATGTTGCTTCATTTCTCTGCACCTCAGTGACCTCATCTGTAAAATGGGGGAAACCACCTAGAACCACTATGAAGATTAAATAAGGATAAATCCATGGCAATACTTAGCCTAGCACCTGGGAAATAGTGCTAATAAACATGCTAATATTTTTACTTCTGGCGACCTTCGGGGCAGCAACCTCTATGCAGGGTTATGGAAAGCGGGAGAAGTGAAGAAGTGGCAGCAGAGAATGCAGACTGCTAATTTGAGGCAGCTTCAAACCCAGGAGACTCCGGCTGGATAAACGATAATCGCTAATATTCTATTTAAACAGCAAGCAAGCTTGTGTCTATTTGTGTACAAAAGTCCTCGATTTAGCAAGAAGGCTTTCCTGCTAGGCGCTGCCTTTCCACCCCTCCCTTTGTAAAACATCAGTCACTCCCACTATTGGAAACAGAACAGCAACAGTACATTCGCCTGGTTTCTTTGGTCCTACCCCAAAGCTGCATTAGTGAAAGATTTAGGAAGATCAAACAGAGAGGAAGAGGTCTGGGTGGCAGAAACTGCCCTCACTGTGTCAGCTTCTCCACAGTCAGAGCTCCTCCTTAAAGACTGGCCGGAGTTGATTCTAAAAGCAAAATGGAAAGTGGCCAGGCTAATAACGATGAATCACCATAACACCTCTCATATGCACACAGCACGCCAGGGTTTTCAGCATACTGTTTCCTTTATCCTTGACATGATCCACAGGGGGTAAGTGATGTATCTAAGGGAGATCGTTTATTTTGTAACTATTTTAACAAACATTTACATAGCACTTACAACGAGCCAGATATTCTTTATCTGTGTTACAAATATTAATTCATTTAATCCTCATAACAACCATGCAAGGTAGGTTTCATTATTATCTTCATTTTACAAATGAAGAAAATAAGGCACAGAGATGTTAAGTAACTTGTCTAAGGTGCACACAGCAATAAGCGGCAAAACTGGGATTTGAATGAAGGCTGGCTGGGTCCAGTGTCTGGCTCTTATCTGCCACTCTGCTAACTCTAAGGGAATGAGTGAACTTGAGCTCTCCTAAACTCTGGCACTAGATCAATCTATTCCTGCAGGCATTGGTAAGGAGGCACTTAAAATAACAAAGAAGGAGAAGGAGGAGGAAAAGGAGAAGAAAAAAATAACAGTAGCCAATAACAGCTAACATTTATGAGCATTTCCTAAATGCCAAGTGCCATGCTAAGCAATAATAATAATAACAATCTTCAGGGCAATGCTAGGAGGCAGGATCATTTTATCACCATTTTATAGATGGGGAAATTGAGGCCGAGAACTTGTGTGAGGTTATTCAGCTAGAAAGTAGAGAGCTAGTGTTTGAAGCCTGGTCCGCCTGACTCCAGAGCCTTTACTACTAAATTTAAGATCAGTGACCCTCGTGGGTGCAGAATAATGGAGCTTTGAGTTTAAGGAGAGTAGGGCCATACACTCAATTTCATTGACCGCAGTTCCCTGGTGATGGCCAGACGCAGGGAAAAGTGCAAAGGGGTGTCTCCAAGGCTGATTCAAAGGGTGGTACAAATACTGAAGGATGGGGAGAGGGGCCCCTCTGGGAACAGACTGAGAGATTCGGACTTGAAGAGGGCAAGGAAGGCAGATGCTTCCCATGGGATAAGGCATGGAGGGAAGGAGCACTGGGCCACACTGAGCACTAGAACTTGTGGCTGGAGCTGTTTTGATGGTGTGTTTTTATCTCCTCTCTCCTGGGACACCTGAGGCTTTGGGTGGGTACTCAACTTTCTCAAAACAATAAAAAATAAAGAAACAGAAAACATTTCCTTCCCTTTTCTTTACTCTTCCAGAGCTTACCAGGTTTAGGGGCCACACATATACTATTTATCATTCAACTCTTTTTAGAATAAAAATTGCAGAATCCGAATCCCTGATCACAGTCTCCCAGACACGCGTATGTCTTAAAACTTTTTTATTAACTTCAACTTTATTCACATTGGATTCCATTGTACATTATCCACTGGGTCTATTTTTAATAGTATTTCTTAATTAAATACACAATTAATGAACACATTCTCCTTTTAAAAGGTTACGTTATTTTTACATAACCAAAAAATGCCTAATCTTTTCCTTCATGGTTTCTGGGTTTCCCTCACTCAAGGTTACAGGAATATGCTCCTAAAATTTCCTCTAATATTCTTTATTATTTTTACTTTACAATCTTTACTCTGTAATTTACTCCATTGGTAATTTATTTTTGTATAAAATGTGAATTAAGAATCAAAATTGGCATCCTTGCACACGGCCACCCAATTATGCCAGCACCATTTATTAAATAAACCATTCTTTTCCTACTGATCCAAAATGTCACCTTTTAATACACTAAGTTCCCATTTTTCCCAAGACTTTTCAGTCCTCTTTGGGATTCTAGCTTCTTACACCACAGCTGGAAGAATTTTGGCAATTATTTGAAATGTGTTTCATGGCTTAACAATAGGTATTTTATCTTTTAAAAGACATTTCTAAGAGGCACTTGCACGCTCTGCTGGTGGGTGCACAAATTGGCACAACCTTCTGGAGAGCAATTTAGCAGTATCTACTACAACTGAAAATGTTCACATCCTTTGCCCTAAAAACCCTACTTCTAAGAATATTCTACAGAAATCGTCACTGAAGTGCCCAAGAATGTTCACAGCTGCACTGCTCATAATAGAGAAAAAACTGGGAACAACCCAAATGCCCACCAATAGGTCAAATAATGAATATAAATATCATATAAATAACTAATATGGTGGCCACCACATTATGGAATACAATGTAGCCATTAGAAAAATAAGGAAGGTCTATGTAAAGTATTGATATAGGAAAAAGTCCAAGATATAATAGGTAAAAAAAGGTAGGCTATAAAAAATGTATATAGGATATGATTTCACACAGGAGAGATGTGACATACAGAGCCAAACATCCTAAAGCTGGCCTTGGCTGTAAAAGGCTCTCTACAGCCCTTTAACACCGCCCCCAGATTCAGATCTGCTGCCCCCTGTGGTGTTGCTGCCCCTCCAACCTGACAGCTGTTGTCCAGCAGAACTTGGTTCAGGAGATATGAGCGACGGTGTGATTTTACTTATGGATTGACTCAGTTCCCACTAACTAACCTCTCCATCCCCAACTCTTGCAGTACCCCCAAACACACACACACACACACACACACACACACACAGCTCCAGCCATACTGAACTCTCAGGCATTCCCCACGCGCATCATGCTCTCCCCTCCCAGCCTTTGTACATGCTATTATTCCCCCAATTATTCTTTGCCTGGCTAACTGTTTCCACCCATCCTTGAGTCTCAGTAGTTATCACCTCTTCTGGGAAGGCCTCCCTGACCTATCCCCAAGATTTGAACAGATGTCCTCTATATAGTCTCAGAATTGCCCGGGTGTGCCCCAATCATGGCATCTCGACGTTGGTTTGTAACGCCTGTTTACATCTCTGTCTCCCAGTGAGATCATGAGCTCCTTGAAGGAAAGACTAAATATCATTCACTGTTGCAACTCCAGCACCTGATGCTCAATGAATATGTTGAATGAATGAATGAATGAATGATTGCACTAACACATTACATCTCCTGCTGCAGCCTTCCTTTCCTCCTATGAAGATCCTCACCCAACCACCCACAAATTCTTGAGACTACAGGAAGCAAATCAAATAATCTCAAAAGCTTTAATCAGCAAATGAAAACAACAGCTAAAATTAAACTTAATTTCCGACAGAATGAGGAGCTCTCAGCAGACAATTCTCAATTAATTCAAACAGCCGCTGAGTGTGTGCCCAGGGCTTTCTCCCGGCTGCATCAGGGGTCACCCAGTGCTGGCTGGAGAGCTGGTATTCCACCTAAACTGGGCAGCCTCAGAGGAGCAGCTGCTAGAGGGAAGGGCAGCCCCCAGTCAGCAGCCAGAGCATCCACATTTTCAAGAGAAGCTGGAAACTGTCTACAATTTCTAAATGTCGGCAACAAATTCAACATTGAAAAATAAAACCCCTGTGGACGGCTAGTCAGCTTCCTCTGGGGTAAATCAGAGCGAGAGAAATGGCTAAGTAGTGAAGGCTCAGGCTCTGGAGAACCACAGGGACAGAGGACCTTCGAGCAAGTTGTTCCAGCTCTTCGTGCCTCAGTAAACCAGGAGGATAATGGCATCTCAGAAGGTTGGCGTGAAGATTAAATGCAACAACGCACACAGAATGCTCGGCACAGTACTCTGCACGTGGTAAGCGATAAACATCAAGAAACATGCCCTCTCGGCACAGGCCGACTGGGGGACCGAGGTCTGCAGCCTCGCCCAATTGCACTGCGCTTCTAAACCCACAACGCCCACTCCTAAACCTGCCAATTAGGTGGCAGGGCATCCAAGCACGCTCATTGCTCCTGAGCCGGCTTCCCTCCATTACTCAGATCCCTGTGCGAGCATTTCCATGGCAATAACCTGCTTCACAAAAGGTACAGTAAATATTTACTATTTTTTCACACATTTCAGATTATTTGGGTCTAACAATTTAACTGGCACTCCCTACTGCTTCAGAAAATGACAATGGAGAAGCCAAGCCTCTGGAAACTAAACACAGAAGCGCCTCCAGCAAAAGGGACTCGGCCAGCTGCGTAGACAAGCAAGAGCATCATGCGGCCACAGCTCAAGAGACTTCAGGAAGGAGACTCACAAGGAGTCCCCCCTCCTCCAGAGCTGCTTAAGCCCCTCCAGCCACCCCATCCTCCCAGCAGTAAACGCAATACATTGCCAAGATTCTTAACATCCCCTTCCTCTCTCCCCCTCTCTCCCTCTCTGCTCAGCCCCCAACACCCACACACACACAGGTCCTCTCAGAGATTTTCAAAGCCCTGTTCACACATACACAGAACATGATACCACTCAGAGTTTTAAATGATAAACCCTCTACAAGCACGCCCATGCATGCACACACACACACATACCCACCCCAGCACAACCACACTGTGCCTGCTCAGGAAGGGGGAGGGTCTCCTGGAATGAGGGGGGCTTCTCTGTTCTGGCTTTTGAAATGTCAGCGGAGCCACGGAAGAGCTCATGATTCACTCCCTGACTCACTCCCATCTCTGCAGCCGACCCCATCTCTGCAGGGAGGGCAGCACACGGCTTCTTCATTCACTCTCATTCAGGCACAAACCCTGTTTTCGGCAAAAAAAAAAAAAAAAAAAAAAGCTCATTCAGGCATAAAACTCCGTGCTCAGCCTTGCACCAGTCCCTGAAGAGACAGAGAAGAAAATGCAGTCCCTGCCCTCAAGTTTCTCACAGTCTGACAGACTGTGAAACAAACAGGTCACCTCAAATCAATGTGATAAGTGCTGTCAGAGACAGAGATGAACCCAGCGCCATTGAGAGGACTGTAAAAGTGTGAAATGTCCGCCTGACAAAAAAATTCATCTACAAAAAGGCAAGACATGGGACAGACCAGGATTTATTTTCAACATATAGCACAGATAAGGGATTAGCATCCACAATATATAAAGGCAGTTACTATCAATCAATCAGAAAAAGCCCACTAGAAAAATGGACAAAGAAATATGAAGAGGGAATTCCCAGAGAAAGAAATACAAATGGGCAACGAACCTACAAAGGTGTGCTCGGCTTCATGAATGTCTGGGAAATACAAATTAATACAGGATATTTTTTCATCCATTAGATTTGCAAAAACTGAAAAGATTGATAATTCCAGTGTTGGCAGCCATGGGGGTTGAATGAATGATGAACGAATGAATGAATGAATGAATGAAATATAGTAAAGACCATATATATGAGGGAATGGGCGTTCTATTACTCAGGTATTCATCTCCCTCCTCCCATGAGCTTTGCACGTGGCAGACACTCAGTAACTCTCTGCAGAATTGAGTTAAACACAGGAAGGACTGCTACATATCTGAGCTGCAGAGGATTTTTGTTATTCCAACACCCTTCCCTGAGGCTCTTCTAGGATACTGGGGACGACTGCAAGGAGTCTGATGGACCTGGGAGCAGGAGTGGGGACAAGGCAAGAACAGGGCTTGCTACCCAGGGACCAAAGTGCTCCTTTGATGACGGTCACTTCTCCTGTCATCACCAGAGGGAAACCAGGGGTGCCCAGGCATTCCTCTCCCCACAGACAGAAATGGGGACCAGAGAAAAGGGAGGTTTGTATGTGATCGTTCACTGTGGAGAACAAGGAAGAGACAGATTAAGAGAAGAGAGGCAAAGAGTAGAGCAAGGAGATGCCTTCGCCAAAGTGAAACAGCAGGAGGCACCGCCCTCGAAGGCAGAGCCAAGCCTTAGAAAAGGGGGCGCCAGGCCCGAGGGGCCCGCAGACACTAGGAGGCCCCTTCTATTCTCCCCAACAGTGGAAACAGCCAACACTTACTGTTTACTGGGTGCCAGGCACTGAGCTAAGACCATAGGCGCCTTATCGTTACAGCCCTCTGACATAGGTACTCTCATGCCTATTGTACAAAGGAACTCAGAGAGGTTAATCAGTTTGTTGGAGGCAACACAGCTTGTCAATGGCAGCACTGAGATCTGAACCTAAGTCTATCTGACTCCAGAACCCCCTCTCTTAACCGCACTGCTTGGCTTTAACAGCTTACTACTAGGAAGTCAGCTCTCAGGGAGGAAGTTCTGCCCAGCAATGGGTTGGGACCAGAAGACGGTTTATCCACCAGAGGAAAAGCAGAAGCACAACTGGGGGGTCCCGTGGGCCAGACATCTCAGGAGGGAGTCACTATTACCATTCGGGGCACAAAGGGTCTGGAACCTGGGTCGCTTCCGGGCTTAGGTGAATGTGGGTGTGCCCCACCAACCTCCCCACCCACATCTGTTTCCCCTAGAGGGATCAACAGGAAAAAAAACTTCAAATCTGAAGGGCCGACGCTGCTGTTGGCAGAAGCAGCAAGGAAGTGGGCAGCTGGGGGGGCCACATCCGCCCGGCGACCAGGCTCCTCGGGGCATCATGGGTGGTGGCAACACGGGGGAGAGTGAGGAAGGCTGGTCTCTCGGCCCAGGTGAGGAAGGAAGGAGAGGCTCGGGTCTCGTCCCAGGCTGAGAGGCAGTCCAGAACAGGTTTAGCTGGACTTGTGTGGCTCTGACACTCCTAGATCTCACAGAGATCTGGGCCTAATCATGAGACCTCCGGCAGTTGACTCAAGCTCTCCGGCCTCAGTTTCCTCATCTGTGAAATGTGGCTGAGAATGGTATATTCCTAGGGAGTGGGGTTAGGAATGGGGGTGAGGGGGGAGATACCACCACTTAAATCAGCTTGTACCTGCTGGCTTTGTGCGTACTGGACTACCCCTCTGCCACTAAATTGGACACTCTATGACAGTTGGCCTGCCCAGTTCACTGCTGTATCTCCAGCACCTAGAACCATGTGTGGCACATAGGAGGCACTCAATAAATATTGGTTGAATCAGTAAATAGCAGGTGCTCCAAAATATTTGTTGAAGAAAAATAGAGGAGAGATAAAAAGGAATGAAAGGAGATAGAGAGGAAGGGAAGCAGGGAGGAAGCTGGACTCCCAGGAAGGTTCTCAGCCCATGAGAAGCAGCTGAGGTTGACCAGTTAGCCAATCCGCCTCCTTTGCCTAAAACAATATTAGCTGCTTTGTCACAGTTAACAGGGCCAAGTACTGCTGATCTGTAGGTGGCAGCTGGGCTCACTTTCTGACCCATCTCTGGGCTTGAGCCAAAGCTTCCTTTCCCTTCCTTTTCTAAGGAGGCCCCAGATGACAGTTCTTTCTTTCTCCTTTGAGTTTCAGTCTCATTCTTTCTCCCGAGCAGCCACCTGTAGACTCCAGCAGAGTGTCACATTCTAACGTTCATCTGTGGTCTCACACTGTGAAAACTCTGGGCCAAAGCCAAGTGTTTACACCTGAGTCACTGTCACCGGAGCAGCTGGCCCTATTACCACTCCTGGGGAAAAATGTGGGTTGTCAGTAAAAGCCCAACAGGCACGCCCAGCCCAGGCCTGGATCTAACAAGCCCTGTACTACTGACAAGTGATCTGCGAGGACCTTTCTACACCCACGAATCTCTTACAGAAGATAGGTGGTGGTTAAGAACATGTGCTTTGGGGCCAGATGATCTGCACTCAAATCCCGGCTCCTCCACTTACCAGCCATGCAAGTTAGTTCACCTCCTTGTGCCTTCATTTCTTCAGTCGTAAGAAGAGGATAATAATACCTACCTCACTGGGTTACCTTGAGAATTAAATGAGATAATGCACATAAAGTGTGGCAAGCAGTCAAGATTCTTATTTACAAACAACGGAAACCCGCCCTAACCAGTTTGAGCAGGAACGGCATTTAATCTCTCAGAGGTCTAGAGAATCTGACCAGGAGGCTACACAGCCAAGAGGAACATTGAAACCACACCACGGAACCCACTCAGCAGAGGGACCGCTGCTGCCACCCTAGAGTCCAGACCAGACGGTCTGCACCAAAGACGCTGTGAATACTCCACATTCACATGAGATGAATACTTCTGGAAGCCTTGCCACAGCTGACTCTGTACTCTGGATATATCTACCATCTCCCTCTCCAGAATGGATCACACAGCCTCTGTTCCTTCTCATCACCAGCAGCCAATTCAAAATCCAGCATGGATGCATTCAATCGGCAGGTCCCCAGTCACATGTCTGTGCTCTAGCTGCAAGGGAGGCTGGGAAAGGGAGTTTCTGGATTCTACATTAAGGAGGCATGGGATCATAGGTGGGGAATTCCCAAACATAACAAAGTTGTTCAGGGGTGTGTGGCCAGAAAGCATGACAAGCATCCCTTACTAGCTCTTGGCACAGAGCCTGGCACATACCTGCTAAATAAGTAGTAACTATTCCCTGGAGATGTGATTTAGGCTCCAAAGCAAGGAGGTTCCTGTGCCCCAAACACTCCTCTTCACCTCTCTGGGCCCAGTTGTTATCTTTCCAGAAGGTTTGGATTAAATCCTTACCCTTACTCCTCCTAAGTCCTAACTCTATTCCTCTAAGTGCCTTTGGAGACCCCACTGGAAACCTAGAGCCTAGAACTGAAGTCAAGCACTCCTTATGACCTGGAGGAGAACACAGAAACCAGCTGGAATCACAGATTCCCAGAACATTCCAGAATGCCCCCACTAGAAGGTCACTCTGTCCTCCTGTTTTATTTTGCAATTTTAGAAATTAGATCCTAAAGAGGGGAAAGGATTTGGCAAAGATTGCAAAGCTAAGTCCTGGCAGAACCAAAACTAAGACTATGAAAAACGAAAAGGAGAGAAAACTGGATTCCAGGTCCCCCACAGCAACTGGTGTTGCACTGCAGCAAGATGCCCTCAGCAGGGCTGAGCAGAGGGCTGCTCCAAAGGAACCAGTCTGGAACAAAAAGGATACTGTCTTGTGAAGAGCAATCCTGGAGGCCGTGCGGACAGACAGCAGAGAGTTTTAGCAGCAGGAAGGTCAAATGCTCTGTCAGAGTGTCCTAGCCCTGGCTACTCAAAGGGTGACCCATGGACCAGCAGCATCAACATCATCTGGTAGCTTGTTAAAAATGGAGAATGTCAGGCCTCTCCCCAGACCTGCTGAATCAGAATCCGCAGCTTAACTAGATCCCCAGGTGATTCATATGCACATTAAAGTTTGACAAATCCCAGCACAAAGAGGAACTCAAGAAGAACAAATTAGGCCACTGAGAATTGGCATTTATATGACTCTCTTATGGGTCAGAGAGGATGCTAAGTGCTTTACATACTTATCTCATTTAATCCTCTTAACAATCCTTTGAAGTAGGGTGCCATTTAACAGATGAAGAAACTGGGGGTTAGACAGGAGATGTAACTTACCTTTCACCACTATGCCCACCTGGTAACCCCCCTCTACTCATTCTTTGGGTGGCCTCTTAGGTCACCTCTTTAGCAAAGCTGTCCCTGAATGAAGCCTCTCTCCAATACTGTTCTGGAAGAATCAGCCGCCCTCTTGTTCTCTGGTATTCAAAGGTGCCTCATGAAACTCATCCCTTGACCTCTGACAGCTCAGTGAGGTGAGCGGAGAGGGCATGGGCCTTAGAATCCACTTTGCTGCTGATTACAATAACAGGTGCATTATTGAACCCCTCTGAGCCTCAAGTGCCCCACCTGTAAGAGTGGGACATAAATCCTGGATTCCAGAGTTGCTGCAAGGATAAAATGAGAGGACGTATGTCATATGCATGAAGTCGTGCTGGGGACAGAGCAACACGAGCTTTTTGTTCTATTCGTTGTTGCCCTATTCAACCTCCCTCCTCCAGTGGTGTACATCCCTTCTCAACTCTGTGTTCAGGCATGCCACATGAAATCGACCGTGGTGGGGTATTTACACCAAGGAAATCGGCAATCAGCAAGCATTACGTACCAGGTTTGTGTTGTTTTTGTTTTTTGCCGGAGGGCCAATTATTAATCATTTATCAGGACCCCACTGCTTCCTCTATCCCTCCCTGATCCATAGATCAGTAGGGCCTCCCAGCACTAAGACTCTACAGCTCCTGGTCTTTGACTTCTGGGAAGCTGAGAAGGCACTCAGTACCGCCCACAAAGAAAGTCCACAGTAGTCTCCTCATGTATTCATTCAACCAGTAATTATCGGACACCTGTTACGTGCATGTACAGCCTACCATCTCTCCATGAGGGTGGAGGTGCCCTGCCATCTGTCATCCATCATATTAGAAGAAGGACTTTTCACAGCTATGACAAGTGGGGGAAGGAAATTAATAATAAGTCGCACAGGTGGCGGGGGAAGGATCACATACATCATTTCCGTATCAGCCCCCATCACGGGTAAATTACCTCCTGACAACAGGATAACCTTCCCCCTGGCTCGCCCACAACACCACACAGCAGGAATTGAGTGAAATAAAGAAAGACCCAGTCTTTCATGTTCTCACTGCCAGAATTGTCAGGCTGTCCCTGGGGTGCCTGGAAGGTCAAAAAGCTCGGAGCTTTGGTCATTGAAATGAGGGAGCTGCCACCCCATGTCCCTCAGAACCCCTGCTCTCTGCCCCTCAATCCCACCATGCTCCTTGGTCTCCCTGCTGTGCCCTCATCCCCGTCAACAGCCTCCTCTCTGCCCTTCAGTTCCTTCTCTTTTTGCTCATCACCACCCCCTCCCTGTCCCCTCAGTCTCCTCTCTCTGTCCCTCATTCTCTCCTCTCATTGCTTCTCAGCGTGCAACAACAGGGAGCAGGGATGGAGACAAATCAGACATCCCTTAAAATGCTGATATAAAACTAGTCAACTCACATCAACTTCAGCGAATTGGCTTTTGGAAGACTGACCTAAAGGTGCACCATGAGCTAGAACCCCCTGAGAGTTCATGAGCAGGTGATGGAGGAAAATTACTCGGCTCCCAGAATCTGGTCCATCAGGATGCATCTCTGACCCCCGAACACTGTCACTCTTTGTAGCCCTCCCTCCAGCCATCCAGTGACACATGTCAGCAGGAAGGGGACCTGGCTTGAGTAAGGCATGCACACTGGAGCCCACCTGCACCCCTACACGCTGCCAAGATGAAATGCTGGCAGAACAGAGAGCGATTTGAGACCATGGAGACCCTGGCTTCCCCAGAACGGCCGGAGTGCCCTAACATTTGACTTTGATGACTCAAGCATTTGTCATTCCAACTCCCCCACAGCAGGGTGAATAAAAAATCTAAAGATTTAACTTAAAAAAAAGTTTAACAAGTTAATTTTCTAAATTTAAAATGTTTCAGAAAGAAACACAACCTACAGAAGGATAATTTTAAGCTATATTAAAGCTCAAAGATGACATCATGGAATTCTAATTATATAGACTTTGAGGCAATAGAGTCAGGCAAACCTTTCTGGACACAGTTAGAAACTTTTCACAATATGCCAACACTATGTTGGCATCCCCTCTGGATATACTAAAAGTCCTTCTCAGAGATTTGGAAAAAGAAAAAGTAAAGGCACCCTTCTGAGACCTCAGGCAAGATTAGAGCTCTTCAGTTTCATGTTTACTCTGAATTTCTCTCCTAAATAGATTATTTCTAAGAATATATATGAAGATGGGAGTTGAGAGCAGACCAAATCTATCATGAGCTTATAGATCCATATGGAACCTAGCTGTTACCTCTCTAGAAAAGTGCCAGCAGGGACCCAGTGCCTTCCTCGTGTGATCTCTTTCCCTCTGTGTTGTGAGGAAAAAATGAATTACTTCATTAACAAGATCCTAGCACAGTGCCTGACATGGAGTAAACCCATAATACACACTAGGATTGTTGAAATTCACGATGAGGATGAAGATGCAGAAGATGATGAAAACGTTGGCGCAAGAGGAAGAGTTGCATGCCCAGCTGCCTACGGGGTCCCTGCCTGCCGCTATTTCATGCGAGTGCTGTGTGGCAGGGCGGAAAAAATTTAAATCTCCATTCAATAACTTTTCCTATAAAAATGCATTCCCTATTTCTGAGACGTCTTATGCATCAGAAAGCTTCACATTTTTAAAGGTACATAGTCCTTATATTATATGAGCTATTAATAAGATTTATGTAAATAACATTTACATAAAACACATTCACAGATGTATAGTGTTTCCAACAATGCCCCAAGGTAGATAACATCCTCTTTCTCATTTTACAGCTGAGAACACTCTGAAGCTTCAGAGCAGTTAACAGAGTTTCCTATGAGACGACGCTGGTAGATGGCAGAGCAAGGACTTGAAGGGCACCACTTCTGACACCCGAGTCCATGGTCTCTTCTCCTCACCAGAACTCTCCAGTTTCTGTTGTCCCTCTTTGCCTGACTTGATCTCTATATGCCTATTCCCAGAATTGCCCTGAATACTCTAGGAAAAACAAGAAGGTGAAAGAGACAGACTGCCCCCAAGAAATGATAATTGTGAATAATTTATTTTTCTCTTTTCTTGAAAGGAAAGCAGAGCCCAGAAGCAGGTAGCAGTTGAACCAGACAAGGAGCATAAGCCAAGAGGCCTCAAACTCTGGGACCCACACTTGATTTCCAAAAGGGAGTTTAAGGGCAGGCTTCCCGGCATTTTTAAAAGGCCAAGGGAACTAGCCATTCCTAGGAAGTCTTCAGAAAGGGAATTAACTTTTCATGAGCAGTTGTTGAGGTTCCTTCTTTTACCAAAAAGAAAAAATCGTATTTAATGCTGCAATACCCTAGGAGAAAGATTTGATTATCCTCTAGGCAATGCAATGGAGACTCAAAGAAGTTGAGTAACTGGTTGAAGAATACAAAATTAGAAAAGAAGACAAAAATGGAATTTGAGTCTAGTTGCTGTCCATATTCTTTCCAGTGCTTCTTACTGTCTTCATCAAACCACTTCTTAAACTCCAACACCCCAAGCTCCAGAGTCACACGTCTATGGAAGGAACACGCCATCGGGGAGAACCTAACTCTACACAAATGCAAAATATTTTCCCTGAGACACATTATGCCCCTACTCCGTCCATCACTTTCATTGTGATCTGATGGCATTTGGGATCTGGTGTGCCAAGTGTGACTTTTTTTTTAATAACCACTTTCCTGTAGACACATGGCAGAGGTGGCTTTGGCAATCCACGGTTAATATTCCAGTTTCCCACATTCCCTTCTGTCATAGAGGGTTACAGCACTCTTCTCTGGCTTTCTGCCAAATGTGCAGAGGAGGAAAAGGAGCTGGTGGGCAGGAAGGTGGCAGCTGGAGACGAAAAGGGATTATTTTTCCATTATGTCATCCAACTAGTTAGGGCCGCTCTCTAAGAAAGTTATTGATTTGGGTTGATATGTTTTATAACCAGTATAACTTACCTAACTCTCTTATTAGTATAATAGTTTTTCAGTTGATTCCTTTAGAGTTTCTAAAATAAATAACAATATAACCTGTGAATAACGTTAATTTGGCATTCTTTTCTCCAATACGTAATTACTACTTATATCTGTTTCTTTTCTTGTTTCATTGACTAGGACATCCAAAACAATGACAAATAACGGTGTTGATAGCAACCATCCTTCATTTATTCTTGACTTTAATGGGAATGCCTCAAGTATCACAAAATTAAGTATATTTTTGGCTACTGGTTGGCCACAGATAGTCTTTATCACGCTGAGAAAGTATATTTTTATTCTTAGTTCTTTCTCTAAGAGTTTTCACCAAGAATGAATATTAAAATTATAACAAATGCTTTTTTGGCATCTATGAAGATGATCATATTTTTTTCCTTTGACATATTGATGGGATTTATTAATAGACTTCCTAATAATAAACCATCATGTATTTCTAGAATGAACCTTCCTTGATCATGATGCATTGTTCTTTTAACACCCAAAAGATTCAATTTGCCAGGATTTTACTTAGGATTATTTTCTCTGTGTTTATAAGTGAGATTAGACCATGGTTTTATTATTTGTGTTAACTTTGTCAGATTTTTGTGTCTGTATAACTCTAGGTCAGAGGACAGAACTGAGACAGTTTTCTTTTTTTTCCTCTGGTTTGGAAATATTTTTTAAAAACCAAAAGGATCACTGGTCCTGGAGGTTTTGATGATGAGACTGACAACCTTCATCATTTCCTTCTTTGCTCTTGGTCTAGACCAGGGGCCAGTAAACTATAGCCTGCAGGCCTTCCACATGTTTCTATAAATAAGGTTTTACTGGAACACAGTCATGCCCACTTCTTTACAAATTGTCTACGGCTGCTTTCACGCTACAAAGGCAGAGTTGAGTTGTTGCTACAGAATGCCCCATAAATCTAAAATATTTCCCATCTGGCCCTTTAAGAAAAACTTTCCCAAACCCTAACCTAGACAGGCTTTCTTTTATGGTAGACATTTTGGGCACTTCTGTTTTCTTAGACTTTCAAATTTAGCACCAAAAATTGACAACAACTCCCATCTGAGTTCTACGAAGTGCCCAGCAACGGGTTGAGCTCTCTACATATATTATATCACTGAATCCACACAATCACTGCATTATTATCCCCATTTTACAGTGGAGGAGATTGAAGCTGAGACAGAGTAAATAACTTGCCCAAGATCAGAAGGCGGTAGTGGAAAGGTCTGATATGAATCCACATATACCTGTGCTGAACACCGTGGTAGTATTACGTCTTATCTCATAATTTTTTCTGTTTCTGTGTTTATGTTCTTGCTCATTGTACTTTGCATATTACGGATATATATGTTCACTGTATGTATTATATATTCATTTTATATATATTCAATATATATATTCATGTTATATATATATATAATTAGTTTAAAGTAGATCTATTTTATTGACTTTTGTTTGTTTTGCTTTGTCCTGTTTTCCAGGACTAACTCTTAGAGTTATCAGCACAATGCTTTTTATATATTCTAATGCCATATTGCATCAGAATATAAAATATTATACATTCTAATGTTATATTCTAATTCTACATTTTTACTCCTGCTTTCCTTAGGTTTCTCTTGTGGAGTTTTTTCCCCTACCTCTTGAGTGGAATGCTTAGTTAATTTATAGTCTTTCTTGGTTGGTTAATATCTTTAAAAGCACCTAAGACTATGAATTTTGGATATTGATTAGACACTATCTCATAAGTTGTGATCTATAGCTTAGCATCAACTATACTAAATAGTCTAAAATGAAATTTTTTGTTTTTCTTAATTAAACTTTTTATTTTGAGATGATTCTAGATCTCCATGCAGTTATAAAAAGTAATAGAGAGATCCCATATACCCTTTATGCAGTTTCTCCCAAAGGTAAAGTCTTGCAAAACTATAGTACAATACCACAACCAGGATATTGACACTGACATAATTAAGACACAGAACATTTCACAAGGATCCTTCACATTGCCTTTTTGTAGTCACACCCACTCCTCTCGCTCCCACCCTCTTCTCACTCCTGGCAATCACTAATCTGTTCTCCATTTCTATAATTTTGACATTTCAAGAGTGTTATATAATTGTAATCATACAGTATATAACCTTTGGGGATTGGTTTTTCTCACTTGGCATAATTCTCTGGTGATTCATCCAGGTTGTTAGGAATATCAATAGTCTGTTCCTTTGTATTGCTGACTAGTATTAGATAGTGTAAACATACCACAGTTGGTTTAGCCATTTACCTATTGAAGGACATTTGGGTTGTTTCCAGCTTTTGCCTATTATGAATAAAGCTGCTATAACATTTGCATAGAGGTTTTTGTATGAGTGTACGTTTTCATTTCTCAGGATAAATATCCAAGAGTATAATTCCTGGGTCATATCACAGTTGCATGTTTAGTTTTTGAAGAAACTGCCAAACTATTTTCCAGAGTGGCTGTCCCATTTTACATTCCCACCAAAAATATACAAGAGTGATCCAGCTGCTCCGCATCCTCACTAGCATTTGATGTTGTCGTTATTTTTTATTTTAGCCATTCTGATAGCATGCAATGATATCTCATTGTGGGTTTTGTGTGTGTCTGTGAGACATCGACTATCTTTTCAGGCGCTTATTTGACGTCTGTATCTCCTCTTCAGTGAAATATCTGTTCATATCTTTTGCCCATCTTCTAATTGGAGTGCCTTTCAGTTGAGTTTTGAGGGTTCTTTATATATTCTGAGTAATAGTCCTTTGCAGACATGCGGTTTGTAAATATTTGGTCCCAGTCTGTAGTTTCCCTTTTCATCCTCTTAACAGGGTCTTTCACAGAGCAACAGTTTTAAATTTTGATGGGGTCCAATTTATCAATTTTTTCTTTTATAGTTCAGGCTTTTGGTGTCAAGTCTAAGAACACTTTGCCTGGCCCTAGATTCCAAAGATTTTCTCCTATGTTTTCTTCTAAAAGTTTTATAGTTTTATGTTTTACATTTAAGTCCATGATCTATTCTGAGTTAATTTTTGAGTAAGGTGTGAGACTTAGGCCAAGGTTTATTTTTTTGCCCATAGGTATACAACTACCCCAGCACCGCTTGCTGAAAATTCATTTCCTCCATTAAACTGCTTTTGTGCCTTTGTCAAAAATCAATTGGGCATACCCGTGTGGGTCTATTTCTGGGTTCTCTATTCTGTTCCATGTCTACCAATGCCACAAAGTCTTGATTACTGTAGCTATATAATAAGACTGATTCCTCCCACTTTATTCTTCTTTTTCAAAACTGTTTTAGCTATTCTAGCTCCTTTGCCTTTTCATACAAATTACAGAATAATCTTGTTTATAGCCACAAAATAATTTTGTTAGGATTTGAAAAGGAATTGCATCAAACCTGTACATCAGTTTGGGGAGTACTGACATCTTTACTCTGTTGAGTCTTTCATGGTTATTGCTAGTCTATAGAAATACAATTGATTTTTGTATGTTTATCCTGTATCCTGCAACCTTACCAAACTCATTTATTAGTGGTAGTAGGGTTTTTGGTAGATTCCTTGGGATTTTCTGCATGGACAATCACATCATCTGCAAATAAGGACAGTTTAATTTCTTCCTTTCTTATCTCTATGCCTTTTATTTCTTTTTTTTTTTTTTTTTTTTTTTTTTGCCTTATTAAAATGCTTAGAACTGGCTAGAACATCCAGCACTATGTTGAATATGTCCCAGGGTTATTAAGGAAAGTGTTTTATTTTTCAGTCCTTGAGTTTTATAACTTTTGTTATTAACTTCTAGTTTTATCTCATTTTGATAAGAGAAAGTTAATGGCATATTTTCTGATTAAGTCTTCCATATAAAGAACAATAAATTAAGTGAATTTTCCTTATCCTCATTGCTCTACTATCTACATTGCAGTCTTCATTAACATAAGCTGGGATTTTAGACTCAAATAGATTACAAAGTTATTTTTATACCATATTGCCTTTCATTCACAAATATCTTTGACATCTGCCATCTATCTTACTTTATTATTAAGACTTTATTTTTTAGAGCAGTTTAAAGTTCACAGCAAAATTGAGGCGAAGGTACAGAGATTTCCCATATATCCCTGCCCCTATACATGCATAGCCTCCATCCCCCACCAGAGTGGTACATTTGTTACGATTGATTAACCTTTAGCCATCTATTTTAATACGAGACTTACAGTGATTATTTGGACTCAATATTATGTTTAATTACTTGAAGTGTTCATCCCAGTTCCTCCAAACTATAACTTCTCCATTCTTAAGTTCCTAATATTGGATCTTCTCTCAATCAGATAGAGGACATCTTCAAATAACTCTTTCATTGGTGGGAGATTTCCCGAGCCTTTTTATAGCTGAAACTGTCTTTCTGTCGCCTTCACACATTAATGACAGCTTGACTAAGAATCAAATATGTAGATTATAACATTTCCCCTCAAAATTCTGTAGACACAGCTACGTTATCTTAGGTACTGTATCACTCACTGCAAATACATATCCAGGCCCTATATTTGCCAAAAGAAAGGTTGTGTAGATTATCCTTGGTCCTGCCCTCTGCCCACTCTGGTGATAGTCAAATCCCCTTCTCAAGCCAAGGCTGGAGGGCAGGACAGTGTGCACTGAACCAGGTTTCTAGCAACCACTCATTCACTGCAGCTCTGTTGTCCTGAAACAGACTCTCCCCCCTCCTCCACTACCTGGCTCTCTGACATCAGGATGCACTCACACCATAGTTCCTTTGGTCTCTCCTATGCACCTTACCTATGCAAGCCACACAACTCAAGGTTCAGTTCTTCACCAACAGTTAGTTCCCCACACAAACCAGTGCACAAGTAAACTGCCTCCCTCACCTTCCTGACTTCACAAATGAATCTAGGAAGGTTAGAGGTTGTAAGTAGCCTCTAGTCATTTTAAAAAGTGATTCTTGAGCAGAAGAGGGCTGACTTTTCACTTGGTACAAACTTGGGTCTCTTAGTCTAGGAATAGGACAGTGGAAGAGAGAGAAATGGTCTTCCTACTGTTCTCAGTTGGTCATTATTTCCGGAGGTGATGCCTGGAGTGAGTAGACCCAGTCCAGTCCCATCTGCCTTACAGTTCATGGAGATTTCACTGAGATTCCAACAACTGGCTATCTATTTTCAATGTTGTCAATAGAGTGTTCCTCCTATTCTATGTTATCTTAGGCATTTGAGGGCAAAGTTGGAAATGCTGCCATAGGACCTGACAACCAAATGTTACTATCAAGCTATGCCAAGAATAAGTCTTTACTTGGAATTATAGAGCTTTCAACGTTCACGGCAGTTGCAGATCCCGTCCTGGATGAACAGTGGTCCTACTGTGCTAATCACACGGGAGGGTTTCCTCCCAGGACATTGCTCTACAACAAATCCCCTAGAACCGTGGTTCTCAAAGTCCAGTGGACAGAACCGTCACCTGAGGAGCTTATTAAAAATTGATCAGGCTCCACTCCAAAGATTCTGATGGAGTCCAGGGTCTACATTTTTAACAAACACCAGAGGATGCATGCAGGTGGTCCAGGAACAGCCCTTGGAGAACTGCAGCACCAGAAGCATCTCCTCTAAACCCATCAGACACGAACTTTTCAGCCGCCCCATCTGACAGTTCCTCAAAGCCACGAATGGAAAGCAGCAAATATAATTCTGCACCTGTTACAACTGCTGAAGCACAGCTGTCGGGTATGGCAATACTGGATAATGTGATACCCTCTCAAAATTTCTCATTGCTGGTTAGACTCTGGCAAATGCCCTTTCACCAAGAAATAGCACTTAGGAGAATTCTACAGATGCACTTCTACACGTCTGAAATGATACATTTACCACATTACCACATAAAGGCCCCAAATTGGAAATAATCTAAAGTCCACCTCTAGAGGATGGCTTAATAAATAATAAATAAACAAATAAATAAATGAGAAATAAAACAATGGAATACTTTGCATCTATTTTTTTTTTTTAAGTATAAAGAAGCTCTCTTTGTACTGATACAGAAAGATCTTCAAGATGCGGGGTTGGGGGGTGAGTAGAGGGGAGTAATTCAAATATGTAAAGATTAGCACGGCATGGATCCCTACCAATCAGTGAGGACACCCAACAAATCAGAACAAGTGCTGCCATTACACCATACTGGAGCCTACTAACCAGATATTAGCAGAAAAATCAAAGTGGAGAATATAGGTTAGAGTACACCATCTTTTCCCAGGAAAACAAAGGGAGTAGAAGAAAAAACTTCTGGAAGGATACCCAAAGAAGGGGTGGGAAGTGGGTGGATGGAGGACAGACGGGAATGAGAGACTGTAAAATTGTATAGTTTCTTGTATTTTTTGAACCATGTGAATATATTACCAAAATATTACATTTTAAAACACTCTAAATTTTTTTTTAATTGAAGAAATTTTTGATGTGGAGGAGAGATATGTATGCCCAAGGCTAGTGTGATTTAATTTTAATTTTCTATTCCTTTTGGGTCCCTATAGTTTAGTATTCTCAAATGTGCCCCTTAGTGAGCAGTTTGCTGCAGTAATGAAGGTGGGAAGAGCCTGCCTTGTCTATACTGGTAAGTGGCTATGGTCCAACCCGTGACGTTCAAAAGACTGACTCCATCAGGCTTCATAGAAAGTACAGATTATCCCCCTCAGTGGCTCTCAGACCTGGCTGCCCATTATAATCACCTGGGGAGACTTTAATGAACACTGCTGCTCTGGCCCCACCCCCAGATATTCTGATTTAACTGGTTTGAGGTAGGGCCAGGGCACTGAGACTTTTAAAAGCTCCCCACGTCAATCTAACACGCAGCCGCTAGTGACAACCTCCTGATCTGGCAGATCTGAGGTGAGGTTCCAAATCCAGACGTGTAAACACGTCCTCCAGGTGACTCTGTTCAGCCAGGTTTGTGACCAGCGACTCCAGACGTGCCTGCCGCCCACAACAAACCCCTCCTCTTCCCCAGCCATCACCACACTCAAGCAAGGACTCAGCATTTGCAAGGTCGGTTCAGAAAAGAAAAGCCAACTTTGTTCAAGAAGTAAGAACTCCAGGCGGGCCAGCGGCCAGGGCTCGGCGAGGTGGCGGAACAGCAGAATTTCTACACCAATTAGTCAACAGTGGAGAATGAAGAGATGCAAGAAGGACAAAGAAAGGAAACCAGGCCTGAAGAGCGAGGCAGTGGCACGGTGGAGGCCGAGTTCTCCTACTCGGACTTCATCTCCTGTGACCGGACGGGCCATCAGACCGCGTTCCCTGGCATCCAGGGAGACTCCGGGGCTGTGAGCGTGAGGAAGCTGGCTGGAGACCTGGGCAAGCTGGCACCTGGGGGGCAGAAGGACAGGCGGAGGCGGGCACCCCAGACAAGGAGGCAACCAGCCTCAGCAGTGACAGGACAACCTCGTCTTGAGTCTGACCTTGCCCAAGGAGGCTGGAAGAGAGATCTGCTGTCCCCGCCTGGACGGGGAGTCCTGGCACTGGCACAGATCAGAGTGAAAGGCACCCCCAGAGACCACTGTGGCCCCAACCCTGGGAAGGCCCTCTGCCCACACCCACAGGCTCCACACTCCCACCACCTCCTCCCCATGCCCGGGTACACTTTCCAGACACTGTAACCACAGGATGTTATTCACTCAGCGGGTGCAGGGGCTCAGGGGTTGGGCCCTGCCCACCTGGGCAAGCAGCCCACCAGAGAACGCTCCTCTCATGGGCGGCCTGGGCAGGGACCACAGCCCAGCTCTGCCCTTCTTCTCCAACCCAACCTTCTGGGTCAAGACCTTCTCGTCCCCTTTTAGAAACACACTTTTAAACTTTTTAAAAACTAAACCTTTTTTCAGCAGAGAGGGAGGGAGCTGACAATCAATTCACTTTTTTGGGGGAAGCCACTGTAAGCTAAACTCTGACCTTCTAGGCAGCTCTGAGGTCCCCTCGTGGAGTTTCACAGGTCTGTTTTTAGGAAAGGGAGTCTGTGCTCAAAACTATCTGATCGACTCTTTGCCCTTTCTACCAAGATAAGTGACACCTAGGACCCAGGAAATAAATGCTGATGATTTGTGGGAAAAAAAAAAAGAAGTGCATTTTCTAAATGAAATCGAATACCGTTATTCCTGAGAGTGTGGCTCACACTCCTACTATATAATCTCTTCCTCTTCATCTTTCCTCCCCACGTACAACCCCAGGGGCCTTAATTGGCAATCACACTGACATGCTACTACTGCTCACACCCCACCCTCTAGTACCCCCATCACCACCACCCCAGCAACGACCAGACCAAGAGCAAGAAGGCACCCATATAATACGTTCCATTTCTACCCTGAAGTGGATAACAGTCCACGATGGGTAAAAACTTTATAAACTGAAAATATTTAATAGAATTGATTATTGTAGCAAAGACCAGAGCATCTACTTGAGAGAGCACAATTCTTAAGAATCAAAAAATAAAGAATATTGGGGCTGGCTCGGTGGCGCAGTGGTTAAGTATGCGCGCTCCACATCAGCGGCCCGGGGTTGGTAGGTTCGGATCCCGGGCGCGCACCGATGCACCGCTTGTCAAGCCATGCTGTGGTGGCGACCCATATAAAGTAGAGGAAGATGGGCATGGATGTTAGCCCAGGGCCAGTCTTCCTCAGCAAAAAAGAGGACTGGCATTGGATCTTAGCTCAGGGCTGATCTTCCTCACAAAGAAAGAAATAAAATAAAGAATATCTTCCTCTTAAAATGTCTATTAAAATAGTAATTATTCCCTGAAGGAGGCGCTCCTGATGCGATTCCACAAGATTTCTCTGCAGACATACACTGGCCCTTTCCAGCCAACAAAGCCAGGCCTAAAGCTGACAGAGCTTGACTATGTTTGAGGAAGCTCCAGGGAGCAAAATAAGGGGAAGTGAGAGCTTTTAATGCCCTAAAAACTGAAGAAACACTTTTTTCCCCAACGTCTAAAAATAGACACGTCTCTTAAAAATGCCAGACACTTTGGAAGGCAAGGTGTCCCCAGAGAAAGGCTGCAACAGAATCTCCTTCACACCCTGCTATGACCACCTAATTCTGTTTCTCTACAGGTGACCTAATTGGAGAAAGAAAAGTATTTATACCGAAATGATAACAGACAGAATCGAGCAAGGCTGGGAAGGAAATCCTCCATTGCCCAAAGGAAAAGTTCCATAAAAAGAAAGTCAAATGGAGAGATAGATGGATGGATGGATGGATGGACAAATGATGGATGGATGGATGGATGGATGATGGATGGATGGGTGGGTGGGTGAATGATGATGGATGAATGGATGGATGGCTGGATGGATGATGGATGGATACATGCATGATGAACGGATGGGAGGATGGATGGATATCAGTTCACACAACTCGCAAAGTGAGGGCTCTATAAACCAGGCTATAATACCAGAACTGAAGGTCTTCATGTGGAAAAATGTTAATTTTCTGCTTAAAAAGATTATTTTCCCCAACTGTACATGCTCTTTCACCTTGTTTTCCTCCCAAATCTCCAAACCATGAAGCCAACTGTATCAGTAAAGATGCTTTTAGATTCAATTAACAGACCAGCTACCTAAATGCTACTTAAACAAAAGGGGCTTATCAATAAATCTCACACACACAAAAAGTTTGAAGCAGGAGGTTTCTGGGGCTGTATGAGTGACTCAAGGATGTCAGCACTCGAGGTCGATGTCACCGCAATTAAAAGCATCTGTTTATAGTCACAAGGTGGTCACCACGGCTCCAACCATTATTTTCACATTTGACAATCTCCGAGGCAGGAAGAAGGGGCCGGGGTGAAAAAAGAGTTCTCCTCTCTTACATTGGCCGAAACCGGGTCCTACGCCCGCCTCTAAACCAATCACTGAAAATGGAAATAGAATTACCACGGATCTCTCATACTTTGTCCCTTGGGCACGTTGTCACTAAACAAAACTAAGAACAAAGGAGGAATGGCTGTTGGATGGGCCAACATGACCTGCTACAGCATCTGTTCCCACTTCTAAATCCCCAGATACCTACAAGGCCCCCTCCAAGCAGAACTGCACCCTAATAATTCCCATAATATGCCCTCCAGAGAGACTCCAATAACCTCATTCTCTTTATGGCCAAGTTTTCCGCCTTGATCTCCTCAGCCTCTTACTCAGGGCACTTAGGATTACAAGTGGCAGAATCTCCCTAAAACTAGCTCAAGCAAAGAAAGAAGTTTGTTATAAGGAAACAACGTATCGATGCCAGCCCTGATCTCAGTTCCCCTACACTGAACCCATCCACTTTCCCTGCTTCTCTAAATTACATTCATATTCATATGTAAATATCGGTTTTTTAAGCCTTTGTATCCCTGAACTTCACAAGGCAGATAGAAGTTACAAATTGTTAGAACCCAGGTGGCCTCATGCTAACATTTTGGCTAGTTACGGGCCCTTTTAAGTTTTATTACAGGGAAACTGATATGCAGAGATTATTAAGAAGCTGAAGCTTCCCAGACCCCAACTCCTTGGCTTCCTGGTGCCAGAATCCACCATCCACCACGGAGGCAGACAACCAAGGACAGCCACCTGCGGATTCTCTTATCTCGCCATTCTCCTCCCTGCCAGCAGCCTCACAAGGCCAAACGCAGGCTGGTGGGAAGGTGCCAACCTGCAGAGCCACAGCTCCCCTCGTATAATCGCTCACAGTGTCCAAGATGACACAGAAAGCTGGTTTTGCGGAACCCAAGACACCTGGTCCCAAGGTACTGATAAGGAACCAATAAAGATGACAACTGACTCAACACCAAATGTCTGCTTGGACCCTTGCACAATTGCTCGCCCGATGCCTGTGGTCACGACCACCGTGGCTTCTCTCCTTTGATCTCCCCTTTAAAAACCCTTGCTTGTAGCTTTTCAGGGAGTTCTGAATTACACCGTGAGTTGCCCATTCTCCTTGCTCAGCGCTTTGCAATAAGATTCCTACTTTCTTCCACTACACCTGGTATCAGAGATCGACTTGCTGTGCAACGGGCAAGCGAACTCACTTCAAGTTCCATGTCAGTATCTCACAGAAACCAAGGGCGGTAAGTGTAGTTTGGCTTCAGTTCAGGATCCTCAGGAACCAAGGCAGCCACTTCCGCCTCTCTCTGGTCCACACGACCTCTGAGCCTGCTCCACTCTTCTTTCTCTCTACAGTTAAGCTTCCTCTGCATCTTGGTGCACATCGCACAGTCCCTGAGACAGCACAGCCTTCCAGACTGGTGTTGATGGAAGCTACCTGGCATCTCTCCAGGCTAGGTCCAAGTCCCCAGAGAAGGATGCAGGTGGAGCCATACCTGGTCCATCAGCAACGGGCAGGAACGCCAGGTCACAGAGTCCCAACGTGGATGTTAGGGACCACCCCTTGGGGCCTCTTTACCAAAAAGTAGGGAATGCATAGTCCTCAACGTCACCCTAAAAGGGTCTGTACAATCCCTCTTGCCAGGAACTTCCCCCTTCTCCTGGGACATCAGCCTCCAAGACCCAGCAGGCCAGAAGGATGGGAAGGAAAACACAGCAGTCATCTCAGAATGGCCCCGACCCTCCAGTCTCTTGGTAGCACAGCTGGCAGAGCACAGCTGGAGACGAGGGAGGAAGCCATACCGATTCGCACCACATCTTGCCCGGCAGCTTCTCTTTTCCCTCCTCCCTGCTCTGCCTCAGGTTGGCTCCTGCCCAGGTCTCCTCTCACAGCCTCACACCCACCTAACTACACTCATCCTCACATTCAACGCTCCACCCTGGGCTCCTCTTTGCCAAAATGCTTTCCCACACAGGGGTCCCTGTCTTCCAGCTCACTCTCACGCACATGTCTACCTCAGAAGTGAGCTCCATCTATTTTAAACTCCTGTAGCTGTCTGCCATCTGTCTCGTCTGGGGGCCTCGTGGTCTACTGAGAGGAGAATAGAACCGAATTAGGAAACCCAGAAACTGAAGTCTGGTCCTGGTCCTGCCATTAGCTCCAGAACCTTGAGGCCATCATGGCATCCTTCCCACAGGTGATAGAGAAAACTCCCCCTTTGTTAGTTCCTGGGGCTGTTGGGAGCATCAAAGGTGATGAAAGACAAAAGGCTTCGACAGTGGGATGACAGCAGACTGTAAGGTCTTTGAGGGTGTCTGCTGACCCCTAGCCACGGCAGGGCACTGTTCAGGAACTAATGGCTTCCTTTACTTCTCTGACCAGACACTCCCTGTGTTCTGGGGGACCAGCCAATGCCAGACTGGGAATCCGCAAGTCCATTCTTGGGCACTGATGCTTGGAAATGGTTACCATGGCAATCAGCTCTGCCACTTGCTTTGTGAGTGATCCTGAGCAAGTCATCAACCTCTGTGAGCTTCAGATTCCTTCAAATGTGACTAGGCATCTGTTCATACTCACAAGGTGTGAGTTTGGTCAAGTTGTGTTTCTAATATTGATACAGTAACAGTACCCACCACATAATGTTGTTGTGAGAATTAAATGGACTCTGTGCTAACCAATAACAACAATAACGTTAAATGTTTTCTGTGTATTGGGTACTGCGCTAAGAGCTTTGCATGCATTAATTCATAACAACCCTATGAGGCCTATAATAAATACTAAATGTTTTTGTTTGGAGACATAACAACAAATTAGAAGGAAGAAACCTAGAAAGACAGACCTGAAAACCAAATTTAACTTCATTCCTAGAATCTGCAGACAAGTCATTGAAATGATCTCCAAAAGAGCAACTCCATAAATTCAGGTGGGAAAAACCCATCCACCTTGAGCACCTGCCCATCCACACAAAACCCAGCTGCCTTGGGGCATCGGAAAGACTGGCCCCATCAATATTCCCCCCACACACTTCCTGGCATCTTTCCTCAAGCTGCTATCTTCCCCTAGATGAAAGTTTCCCACATCCGGAAGACACCAGCTGGCTCAGAGACAGATGCCTTCCCGGGTAAGGAGAGTTACGAAGAGTCTGATAGTCACCTGAATCTCCACAAATCCATTTTGACCGTAGGAGATGGTAGACAGACGCATTACAGATGCAAAATGTTACAGAAGATGTTTAGGGGGTCCCATGGGGGTGTCACATTTCACAGGACACAGCCTCCTACCACCCCATCGGTTCTCTCCTCCTTACTGCCTTCCTCCAGGATGGTCTCAGGAACCCCAAAAAACATCTCCTATTTTGCAGAAGAGTCAGCCCCTCCTCTCTGAAACCCAGGCACTGGAAGAAAGGGAATTGCACCCTCTCCTGAAGGCTTTATGAAAATATTTTTCCACATAAAAACAGGTCCCTTCTAAAATGAAATTGGCACAAGTCATTTTTTATCGAAGAAATATTTATCGAGTATCTACTGTACGCCAGACACTATCCTAGGCTCTGAGGCTACAGAAGTGAACAAGTTTTTAAGATGATACAACAGTCTTCATGTTTTTGTGGGTCTGATTATATATAAAGTATTACTATGTTAACACATATTGAGGGATTTCTGTATTCCAGACACTGCTCAGTGCTTTCTATAGATTATCTTACTTCATTCCTCACAATCACCTATGAGGTATTTCACTCCTATATGACAGATGAGAAACTGAGGCTCAGGGAGGTAAATCATCTGCCCAAGACTACACGGCTAGGAAGCAGCAGAGGTCAAATTCAACCCCAGGTCCATCTGGTTTAAATGCTCATACTGTTAGCCAGGATGCTCTGGAGGCCACATCACCCTCTAGTTTCTAATTGCTCAATAACTTCCCTGTGCCTCCATAATGGATCCCAAACTCCGCAGCATGGCATTCAAAACCGTCCTATTTTCTATTATGATTTCCCACAAATGTCTTTCAGCCACCTTGATTCCTGCCAAGGGGAAGGATTAACTTTTCCTGAAAACATCCCTCATGTTTCCCCTCCTCTGGGCCATCCCTCATGCAGCGCCCTCCCACTGATCTGTCCTCTCCCCTTCTCTTCCATTCCCAAACTCCAGCTCCATCTGACAAAAGATCTCCTTCAACACTAAACACAAAAGTCAACGCCTTAGTTTTGCTTATGAGAAAAGAGCAACTACTGCATTATTCATATCCAATGCCAGGTCAGAGTACAAAATTAAAATCATGTATTGAGGTTATTATTCCAGGTTAAAAAAAAAAAGTCACCTTCTCCAGGAAGCCCTCCCAGTCCTCCTAACAGAGGTATGCTTTCCAGCCTATATTGCTCACTGCCCTCTTTTCGTACCTCGCCCCCAGCCCTTGGTACCGTCTCTTTTACATTACGGGCATTTATAGACAGCTTCTCTGCCCCTAATAGCGATCACTTCCTTATACAACGCCCAAGCTCCACTCATTCGAGGGTCCCCCACAACACACGTGCCACAGAGCCTTGCACAAGCTCTTGCTCAATAAATGTTTGCTGAAATAACTCTGTAATGTCTTTCATTTCCACATACTTCAACAATATTTCAAAGCCAGTGTCCCCAGCTTGGGGCCCACTTCTCCTCTCACCAGAATCTACATGAGCTCATGGGGAAAGCTCCTTACTCTCCATGACTGTAATCACCACTGATATGCAGCCGGGTCCCCAGTCTCTGTCCTGAGCCCCGATCCATGCCCCAAGTCCCAGGTCTGAAGATCCACCTGCCAACCGGGAGTGCCATTTGGACATCAACTAGGCACCTACAAGGGGAACTCAAGATTCTCTCAAGACATGTTCCTCTTCCCACGGTTCCCATCTCTGTGAACAGCACCACCAACCCACCACCAAGCCAGAAGCGTTGGAGCCATCGCTGGCTCCTCCCTCTTCCACACTCCTCCCACACCCAATCAATCACCAAGATCTCTTAATAACACTCCTTGAACATCTCTCCAATTCTCCATCCACCTCTCCTTCTCACTGCAATCCAGGTGCCCTCAAGTCCTGCCTAGATTACTACAGCCGCCTCCCAATCCAAGACGCTTCCTCCAGCCTTCCCACCTGGAAATTCATTTCTCAGCTGCAGCCAGAGTGGTTCCTAAAAGGCAAAGCTAATCATGTAATGCTTTATGTAAAAACAAACAAACAAAAAAAAAAGGCCTTTGTACCTTCAGAATAAAATCCACACTCTTTAATTGGACATATGAGCCACTTATGATGGGGTTCCTGCCTTCCTTTTCCATAACAACATCTCCCACCCTATAAATATACAGACACAGATGCTCTGTGCCAGCCATGCCAAATTGATTTTGGTTCCACAATCCTCCTCTGCCTTTGTACACACTGTTCCTTCTGCCTGGAACTCTCTTCCCCTTCGTTCCACACCCTCCTTCACTTAGGTAGACCTATCATCCTTAACGCTGGACTTTGACATCATTTAGTCCTGGGAGCCTTCCTGATGCCTTCAGTGAGGTGCCCCACCTCTGCATCCGCACCTCGGGATCCCACTCTTAGAGTGATCACAGCATGTAGGTGCTACATGGGCACCTGCCTGTTTAAGTGTCTGTATTCTTTACTAGACGACGCTTTTGTAATGGCTGCAACTGTGCAATTGTGTTCACTGTTGAACACCGCATCACCACTAGCACAGCAGGTATTCAATAAATACTTCAATGGATAAATAAATCAACTAATGTATACATCAAGGCTTTTGAGAAAACTCTTGATTAAAATAATCTTGCAGGGCAAATTTTTTAAGCCTGGGAGCTGCCTGGCAGACTGAGATCATTTATTTAAGTTTTTAAGAAGTCTTCATGTTTGGAAGAGAGAGGGGATGATCTCAAGCAGGGATGCTGGGGTCCAGCATCGCGGGGCTGACAAGACAGTGTCAAGAAGAGAGTCCTTAGCACTCTACTAGAAAAGGTGGGAATACGAGCTCTCTTTCCAAGGAAAGAGTCAACCTTAAGAACACACATCTCATGGTTAATGAAAGGAGAGTCAAGCCTCAGAAGGGAGTGAGCATCCATGGCCACAGATGCTCATTGATCAGCCAGGCCTGAGAGTGTCCCAGTGGGCATGTCCTGCAGAATGAAAAGGGAAAGGGTGCCTCTTCCTGGGTAGTGATCCACTAAGGCAGTCCCAGGGCAAAGGACAGAGATCCCAATGGAAGGCCCCCTCATGCAGAGATTTTATAAGGAGAAATAGCCCAAAAGGGGACAATTTCAAAGCTTTCTTATTTTTGGCACCTTCCATTCCATTCCCCTTTCCCCCATCTCTCAACATCCTTCTAGAAGTTGTGTTCCATTCTTCCTCTACTGAGGGCTCAGGATTTGAGGGAAATTAGAAAGTGGCTAAATAACTGTACCAAAAATGTACTAACAATCAGATGTTGACCTAGAAGGCCTTATCTGATGGACTGCAAAAGAGTCCAAGGAAATTGTCAACCTCAGTAGGCTGTTAAATGGTTTTACCCAAATCCAGAAGCAAGTTATATGGGGTCTACTCGTCAAATGAGCAGATGATCGGCAACTGGGTGGGCTTACGGAGCCTCTGGATTTTGGAATCAAGATCTAGAGATATTATGGTCTATTAGGAAGTAACAAAACAAAGATGAATATTAGAGTCTTGTGTTTGAGTCTTGAAAACTTAATTATACCTGTCACTAGAGGACACAGAAATGGGCTAACAAGACAAACACAGAAATATAGAAGTTGAGTTGTGTGGTGGTCACTCAGTCAAAGATTCTGATTCTCCTCTCCTTCCGAGCATATAGCAGTATGGTACCTGCCCACCCCTTACGAAGTTAAGCATGGCCATGTGACTTCCTTTGGCCAATGATATGTGTTTGGCAGTGATAGGTACTTCCAGGGAGAGCTTCAAGAGCCACTACAAGACTGGTCAAGGTCCCCTTTCCTTCCTCAATGATTATGGAAGCATGCCTCAAGTTAGAGTGCCCGTTGGCCAGGTCCTGTTTGTCACCACAATGAGCAACCCCTCCCACCTAGCCAAATCATGTTGACCATGGTTGGGACTAAAAATAATGCCAGGAACTACAGAGATGCCAACATTAGCTCTGTATTAAGAGAAACTCTGTCAATACTAGAGCTGTCCCAACATACCACTTGAGAGCAGTAGGTTAGTAACTAAACACTGGTCCAAGCAATATGCCGTGAAGGGGATTCAAGCATTAGTTGGCACAGTGAATAATTACTCAACCTTCTTTTAATAACAATACCACATATCCTTCTGAAGAACTATCCCTTTCCTACTCTCCGTCCACATAATTCCACCCCGAACTCCAAGAGAACACAAGGCTGGCCAATCAGAGCACTGCCTTCTCACTGGCCCTGGTAGCCAGTTCAGAGGCAGTGAGATACAAGAGAGATGGAGGTACTCTTCCATGTGTAAACTTGAACCTAGAGGAAACGTGGGTAGAGCTTCCACTGCCATCTGGCCATAGTGAGGGAAGGCTCTTCTATCTGAGAATGGAGCCAATAGAGAGGAAGGAGAGATGGAGTGAGAGAAACAATGTCCTGGTAACATAATGAGCCCTTGGATCAAACTATCCCTGAAGGCAGATACCCTTGGACTTTTCAGTTATATGAATTCCCTTCTGAATTAAGCTAGTTTGAGTTTTCTGTCACCTGTAACTGAGACTCCTGCCTCATACAAAGGGTAGTTGGAATAAATGAATGTTAAGGTTTCATCCTACCCTGAGATTTTGATTCAAATGTCAGTATTAGCTAGCTTCCCTCAGCATTAAAAGGTGTAGATAGCTAGGAGCAAATAAAAAAAAAAGATTATTCTAAAGAGCAGGCAAAGCCTATAAGATTAGTCAAGTTTGTACAAATCTAAACCGTGTCTGCCAGCACTGGCTACTTAGGATAAATGGCTGCCCTCCGGATGTTAGCCAGTGGAGGTAGCTCATGTAGACATTAGCCACCATCCCAACTATGTACTCATAATTGTAAATCATACACATCTCCTGATCCCTCATAAGGTGTAGCATTGGGTGATGGTGGCTGGAGCTGGTGGGACTAATACCCTGGAAGAAGGGTGGTTTGCTGGTTGTCTATTCGAGAATGTGTTGTCAAAGCAAACGTGTCATTTAGAGAAGATGCCACTGAAGTGTCTGCAGAGACTGTGCTGTAATGACCACCACAGTCAGTGTGTGTCCTTCAACAGTGACTTGTTCAAAAGTCACGTGCTCTCACCACCCAAAAATTTAATTAAGTAGTTCTTCTAAATACAGTTTGTATATATCCTTAAAAACTTCAAATGGGGTACAGATAAGAGGTTACAGAGTGCCAGCCTGCAGACATCTTTTATATGGTCTAGCCCATGTCTTTAAAAAAAACATGAAATTTTATATAAAATCCAGATTCCCAGCTCCTCTTGAAAAATTAGAAGACCTGGCAGCCCTGGGCTCACATTACAACAGAGCAGAAATTCCTATTAGGTGCCCCTTGTAACAGGGCACCTGCTCTCCAATTCAACACAGACCCCACCACCATCACTGTTCTACACCCAACCCACTTCTCTCATTCAGGTCTCCTGCCTGGCTCCTGTAGGATTTGAGCTTGCAAAGCTTTTACGTTTATGTATGTGTCCACAGATAAATATTAACACGTCCATTTTAATCAGGCACTGTCTTTTTTGAACACGGAATTTCAATGTTTTTGTGATCTTACAGTAGTGTTCCATGCACCATGACACCAAACATCTCAGTCGGTAATTAACCACGAACTCCTGTGCCTCCAAGCCTTTGCTCACACTGTTCCCCCTGCCTGCCCTGCCCTTTCCCTAAGCCTTGCTGATTGGAACCCAGCTGAGCCTGCAAGGTTCAATTCAAATGCCATCTTCTTATGAAGCCCACCTTGACGCCAGCACAAGAATGATGGTTCAGAGTTAAAGGTTCATTTCCTAGCATTCTGGTAACATGAGGGCATATCACATCTTAGCCCTTATTTCTTCCCACTTTGCACTGCAGTTTTGTAGGGACCAGCTGGTCTCCTCATGAAACCAATGGCATTCCAAGGACAAAGACTAAGTCCCCAGCACCTTAACAATAACTTAATCACTCAGCAGGTACGAGCATTTCACCCGCCTTTTCTCATTTAAACCCCACCACAATCCCTATGAAGTAGGCCCTATTAATGACCCCACCTGAAAGATGAGGAAACTGAGGCCTACAGAGACTCAAAGTCCACGAGTAGTTTTCTCAACCACTATGCTACCTGGGCACCCTGCCTCCATTACTCTAGACTTAGAAGGCAATAGAATCTGTCGGATGGACCAGAACAGATTCTGCAGGATCTTGAAGGACTGCCTTCCCCCTCTTCCATCCCCCTCCCCAGGCTCTGCCCTTAGCCCTGACGGGCCTGCCATGGGCGTCTCCCCCACTCCTCTTCCCCACTCCACTCTCCCACTCCTCTCCCCTCTGCTCCCCACAGACTGCCTGACAGCAGAGCTGAGTAACCTTCCCTCATCACACAAGCCTTTCCAGCAGCTCTGCTTCCCTCTGAAATTACATTAAATTGTTCCATTAGTGTCAAAAAAAGGAAGATGCATGATACTTTTATGAATTTCCTTTTTTAAAGAAAGTTATCTTCAGAACTGTGCTTGTGCCGACTGCTTCCAGAAAGCTGGAGGTTATTTGGGGGCAGAATTTATTTGCAGAAAACCACAAAACTGGTCTAAATGCCAGTTTATTTTATTCCAGTTGCCTCGCCTGAATCAATACAGATGTGATAACGCAAAATCATGGAAGTCGACTTGAATAGACAAAGATCATCTTCTCCAAAGATGATATACAAATGGCCAATAAGCACATGAAAAGAAGCTCAATATCTCTCATCAGTAGGGAAATGCAAATCAAAATCACAATAAGATGTTACCTCATACCCATTAAGACGGCTACTATCAAAAAAAAACAACAACAGAAAATAACAAGTGTTGGTGAGGATGTGGAGAAATTGGAACACTTATAGACTGTTGGTGGGAATGCAAAATGGTGCAGCCACTATGGAAAACAGTATGGAGATTCCTCAGAAAATTAAAAATAGAAGTATCATATTATCCAACAATTCCACTTCTGAGTATATATCCAAAAGAATTAAAAGCAGGGTCTTGAAGACCCATGTTCATAGCATTATTATTCACAATAGCCAAAAGGTTTCAGCAGCAACCCAAGTGTCCATCAATGGATGAATGGATAAATAAAATGTGGTCTATACATACAATAGAATATTATGCAGTCTTAGAAAGGAAGGAAATTCTGACACATGCTACAACATGGATGAACCCCGAAGACATTATGCTAACTGAACTAAGCCAGTCACAAAAAAACAAACACTTATATCAGGTACCTAGAGCAGTCAAAATCATAGAGTTAGAAAGTAGAATAGTGGTTGCCAGCGGGAATGGAGAATTGTTTTTTAGTGGGTATAGAGTTTCAGTTTTGCAAGATGAAGAGAGTTCTGGAGATGGGTTGCACAACAATGTGAATGGACTTAACAGTACTGAACTGTACACTTAGAAATGGTTAAGATGCTAAATTTGATGTCAGGTGTATTTTACCACAATTTTTAAAAATCATGGAACTAAGGGCCAGCCCCGTGCCTTAGCAGTTAGGTGCGCGCGCTCCGCCACTGGCGCCCTGGGGTTCGGATCCCGGGGGCGCACCGACGCACCGCTTCTCCGGCCATGCTGAGGCCGCGTCCCACATACAGCAACTAGAGGGATGTGCAACTATGACATACAGCTATCTACTGGGGCTTTGGGGAAAAAAAAAGGAGGAGGATTGGCAATAGATGTTAGCTCAGAGCCAGTCTTCCTCAGCAAAAAGAGGAGGATTAGCATGGATGTTAGCTCAGGGCTGATCTTCCCCACAAAAAAAAATAATAATAAAAATAAAAATCATGGAACTCAATAACTATCATTTCTTTATGATAAAATGGTATAACCCAGAAAGGACCTGGGGGAGAGCTTCATTGAGGCCCTGTGGAATAGAGGGGTTTGGCTTGGAGTTGAGCGAGAGTTGGAGACAAGTTGCTGGGAGCAAAGTGTTATTCCCAGTGAGCCTCTGTCCCAAAATCCAAAAACTATGAGGGTCAGAAATCTCGTGGGAGTCCCTGCAGTCCCCCACCTGGCACATGGTGGAGGAAAGCTGCTGAGTGGAGCAGAGGCACAACCAGGGAAGGGCCGGCTGCTTCAGCGGCTCTGAGCTGCTAGAGCAGAGAGGGAGGGACGGCTCACGGGAGCCGGATGAAGGAAAGCACAAAGACAAGGCTGCCCCTCCCTCTGAGCTCCTCTATCCCCTTCCACTTCTAAGTATCTAAGCTGCCAAAGCAAATTTCTAGACATCTAAACTTTTCCTTCTCCTTTAGTCAGAGACTAAAAATGGTGAAAATGCCCAAACTCTAGCAAAACCCATCTCCACGGTCAATATTGGACAAACATAGACCATCTCTGCAAGAAATAGGAAACAGGAAAACCCCTTTGTGCATTCACTGACTGAAAAGTACTTATTATCTCCAGTTATAAATCACACACGATTCCTGTCTGATGGAGAAGACAGAGTTTCGTCTGGTAAAAATTAATAATTATAAAACCACAATGTATAGAAAATGCTAAGAAGGAAACAAATTTGTCACAAGGATAAAGACTCAAGGGGGTCATTCTGTGGCAGGTCTGCTAGCCGCACACCCAATGTCCATCCCCCCTTCCTTCTTACTAACAGAACCCTGATATCGTTCAATGTTCCCAGATAAAAATATTCTAACTCCCAGCCTCACTTTCAGCCCCAGCCAATGAAATATAGATAGATTCCCTGGGAAGAGTATCACTATCCCTTCTCAAGAAAAAAAGACAGTCTTGCAAGGAAAAGAGTTTTGGCCATCTCATATTCTTCAACCCTGGAATGTAGATTAAATGCTTGGAGGTTCTGCAGCCATTCTGTGACCATGCTAAGGCGATTCTATGACCAAACTACCTGCTAAGGCTGGTGGAGCAGCAAGATCAAAGGAGCCTGAGTCCTTAATGACATCATTTATCTGCTCTACAAGTCCTGGTTTACCTACACTCCTGCCTGTCTTCTTTTTTTCTTTTTGCTTGATCATCCTTTCTTATTTCTGCAATGATGATATGTTGCTTCTGTGTAATAAGAAAAACTAATAAAATATACTTCATTTTGAAATATATAGATCTCTGGTTATATAGCAGAGATCATGAAAATACATTCAGGAATTCTATCCAGTATTTTTGTCAGACTCCAGAAAACTTCTGAGATTTTCCTTCCAGATTCTTCCATGACTCTAACATGAACCTCAGTATTCAAAGTACCTTCACATAGTTTCTTCTCAGATGTGTTTTATTTTTTTTTTAATTTTTTATTTATTATTATTTTTCCCCCCCAAAGCCCCAGTAGATAGTTGTATGTCACAGCTGCACATCCTTCTAGTTGCTGTATGTGGGATGCGGCCTCAGCATGGCCGGAGAAGCGGTTTGTCACTGCACGCCTGGGATCCAAACCCGGGCCACCAGCAGCAGAGCGCACGCACTTAACCACTAAGCCATGGGGCCGGCCCTCAGATGTGCTTTATAAGTAGTTATTCAATTTGGTTTTAGATGCACCCTAGGAAACATTCCAAAAGTAATAGAGCTACAGTTTCTTTCAGAAACAACTTTCTCTGTGTATCCTCGACAATTTATATCCCTTACATCACTTTGTGATCGAGGCTCAAAAACATATTTGATGGGGGCCAGCCCCATGGCCTAGTGGGGTTTGGCGTGCTCCGCTTCAGCAGCCCATGTTTGTGGGTTCAGATCCTGGGCACAGACTTACACTGCTCGTTGGCCATGCTGTGGCAGCGACTCGCATATAAAGTAGAGGAAGATTGGCATAGATATTAGCTCAGATCTAATCTTTCTCAAGCAAAAAAAAAAAAAAGAGGAAGATTGGCAACAGATGTTAGCTCAGGGAGAATCTTCCTCAGTCAAAAAATATATATATATATTTGACAGATAATATAGTTATGGGACTTTTTAAATAAACGTGAATTTAAATAACAAAATGAATGTTTCACCTTCAAAATATTCACCTTAGAAAGTTTAATAAAGAAAACTGGGTCTGAATGAATTTCCTAAAGAGCTACACCAGAAACATTTTCAAGCCATGACAGGTTCATTAGAATAAATTGAGTAGCCAAATTATGTTCAAAGCACAGCACCTCACTGATCATCCATCATGAAAGTGTTCAGGCTATGAACTTCTCTCTAAGCACAGCACTGGCTGATTTCATAAGATTTTTATATAGCACCTTATTTTTCTTCATTTATAACCTCTCTGTAATTGTAGTTTTGAGTCCTATTTGATCCAATAGTTACTTAAGAATGTAATTTTTAATTGCTTGACGGTTAGGTTTGGTTGGATATTTGTTTCATTCCATCTCTCACAAAACAGGTAACATAACAAAAGAATGAGTCTTTCTTGTCCTGATTCTACTCAGTAAGGAAAACTTGGTCACGTGGAGTTGACTGCAATTTAGGGGGAAAGTAACAAAGTCTCTTCTGGGGGACCTAGCCTAATCCATTAAGGACAGAGCATTACTTCCTGGGTTTCCCATTGAAACCCTCTCTGCTTCTCCATCACCACCATCCCAGTTTCTTTTATATCCTTGTGGGCTCCCTCCCATTCCTCTAAGCGAGAGAAATCCCCCATTCCCCGGTCAAATCGCCCTTCTTGTCTTGAGAATCACAATACTCATTTACTTATACAAACGATCCCCGCCAGGCCCTAGCAGGTCCTTCACTGGCCTTGCTGACAAACCCCATTCATTAAGACCCCACATTTTCCTCTCATCACAGCACTTGAAGCATTTCCTCAACCTATTCAAAACATTCTGGGCTAGTAACTTAAGACCACTGGGAAAGACCGAACACCTCAAATGTGAAATTGATTAGTTCATCACTTGCCTTCAATTTGGAGGCATGTGTATGTTTCCAAGGCAGACACAGAATTCTTTCTCGCTTTGAATTGGTTTTATGAGATCACTTACCCTCTGATTCCCCTCAACCTCTTGCCAGAAAGGGAAAGAAGCATCTGATCCTCTCTCTGGGCCTCCGCTGAAACAGTTTCTCAACTAAGTATAAATGAAGGTCAGTGCCTCTGTTTTCAATGTGGTCCATCTGGAGAACTGCAGATAAGTCACAAATGGCCTTTTGCCAGTGACCGCCACCTGGCATGTGACTCACCAGCTCTGCTCTTTGTCTCTGTCACTCAGATCTGTCCAGGCCAATCCCATTCATAATCCTGACCTGCCGTCCCTCCTAATCTCTAAATGGGCATCCTTTCTTTAGTTGCTCCTGGCCAGGCCATATGGACAGGGAGCTTGAACAAAACCACAGGAAAGGTTTCTTGGAGTCAATACATTCCAATTTTAAAAACACACCAGGATGTCTACACCATGGACCAAGATGCCGTCATAAAATAGAATCAGGATGTTCTTTATGTACTGATACGGAACAAGCTCCGAGGTATATTGTTAAGTAAAAAAAAGCAAGGTAAGCTAACATTTGAATGAGTGTGTTTTGTGGAGAGAAAAATAAGTGTAGATGATTTGCATATATATTATGGACTATCTCCAGAAGTATACACAAGAGACTGGTAATATCAGTTGCTTATAGAGAGATAAACTGAGTGGCTAAATGTCAGGGGTGGGAGAGAGACTTCTCAAGGTAAATTTTTGTACCTTTTTAATTTTGAACCAGTGAGTGTATGTAACGATACACAATTTAATTTAATTAAAACTTTCTCAGAAAGAGATCAGAGAGATACAGCCATCAATAAGAGACAATGATGCTCAGTAAAAGATGCCACAGATCTATATTTCTCGACCTGGAAAGATGTTCACAATAATTGTGGGGGATGAAAAGCAGATTTCAGAATAGTATGTTTTAACCTTGATTTCTAATTTTAACTTAAAATACATATAAATGTTGATTAAAATCTGCAAAGATGTAAACCAAAATGTTAATGGTTGGCTTTTTCCTGAGTAGTGGAATTATGGGTGCTTTTTCATTTTCTTTGCTTGGTATATCTTCATTTTCTAATTGTTCTACAGTAGGCAAGCATTTGAGAATTTTTAAACATATTTTTAAATTAAAAAAAAATAAAGAATCTATCTTACGCTTTTGTTCTACACACTCCACTCTTTCCTAGGCAAGGCAGTGGTTCTGAGGCCACAGGACTTCACAGTGAATACCTTATTTGGAGGGGTAGCAAAGGGCCGCCGGGAAACATCTCCGTGGCAAGAAGCAGAACAAGGAAGACAGGATTTCAAAAGGCAGAGCCGTAAACCTCAGTATAAAATAAGCAGCCAGGCTCTCATTTCAGGCATGTAAACAGTAATGTGTATTCATTAAAACTGCATTAGTCTAAGGAGTCCCCAGAGATGGAGCTGGGAGGGGGGAGGGGGGTAGGGAAGGAGGCTGCAACTGCACCTGCTGTTTTCTAACACAATGCCAACAGGACGAAAACAAGTCACAGCCAGAGAAGGGCCACCCAGAGGGGCTTCGCGGCTCTCACCGGTCTGGTTAAAGGTAAACAGAGATTGAGAAAAGGGAAGCAGCCAGGACCCCAAATCTCTGGCTTGCCTGGCCCCAACCTGTCCTGCTAATTGGTTCTCGAGGAAAAGGTATGCCCCAAAGTTGAGGCCTGGTGGCCATTACCAGCGTGGTCCACCGCAGAGCTGGACTGGACCACAAAATGGACATCACAGACAGGCTCCTCCGGCTTCGCCTAGAGGCCAGGCCTAACCTAATCTCCTACCCACCAGGAAGAAGCGTTGTGGCGAGCATGTATTGAAGACTTACTGTTCTAAAGGCTGTGCAGGTCTTAACTCATTTAAATCTGGGTACTATTCTCATCCCCATTTATGGGTGAAAAAAATGAGGCATAGAGAAGTTAAATAATGTGCCCAAGTCACCCAGCTAAGTGGGGGTGTCCAGACTCAGAAGCAAGTGTCACTCCAGAGCCCACAATCTTAGTCACAATACCATTCTGCTTCTCCCAAATCTTGCCAAGCATCCAATTCAAACTGGAGCTTTCAAACGGTGACCTATGACCCTGTGCCAAGGATCTTCCGGGCAGCTAATGAGAGTCGGAACCACAACCGTCAAATTCACAAATACTAATGGTGGGCTGCATTTGCCCCATTGTATGGATTGAGTAACTAAGACTTGAAGGCTTGGCAATATTTCCATATACTGGGGAGCATTCTTACCCTCAGGAGTGGACGGAATGGAAACAGGAATGGAGAGTGGGGCCACCCCAGGCAGGTGGCACAAAGGGGGCACAACTTAACCAAAAAAAAACCCAGAGGAGTGGCAATAGCCCTCAGAAGCAGGGAACAAAGTTTCCTTTCCATTGCAGTGTACACAAAGCCTAAATTCACCTGAGCAGGAATTCTGAGATGAAGGACAAAGAGAAGGAGCCAGAAGGTTCCAATAGGCTCTAAATCTCCCCCCCCCCCCCCCCGAGCCAGAAAAGTGAGAAGAGCTTCCTTCCCCAAAAGTGGGAGCAGACCAGCAGCTTCATGCTTACTTCTCCCTCTCCTAAACTATCTCTATGTCGAGCTTTCAAGGTTAGCAAGTCTGATGTTAACTGTTTTTGTCACATCGCACTCTTTTCCCACACTTACAAATGACTTTTCTAAAGCCTCAGAAAGGAGGAGGAGCTGAGCTTCACGGCTCCAGATCTGCCTCTTCACCCAATAACGAACACCATTGAGGGCTCAGCTCCCAGCGATCCCATCTTGACTGCCTCCCTCCCCCACAGCATTGGTGTTATATGATCCCACCCCTCACTCCAGTTCATTGGCCACCAGATCTAAGCCGGGCCAATCAGATTCTTTCACGGACTCGAATAGAGGCTGAGATTCGAGGGGAAGGACACTGGGCAGCTAAGGGATGTCATCTTCCATTTAATACCGAGAGTAAGAAACAAGGAAGCAGGTGTGCACAGAGGCAAGAATAATGAATATAATTCAGACAAGGAAAAGTAGAGATAAGAGATGCAGAGTCCAACAGTCTTCCAGTTCCCAGTTCTCTTCTCTCTCTTTGGCCAGGCTGACCTTCCCCTTGGTCCCACGCAATGTCCCTGCATTCTTATACTGGATTCCCCCTCTAGCTTTAGCTGACTCCAGTTGGTTTCTGTTACTTGCAAGCAAAAAAGCTTAACTAACACACACCCCTCTCTCACTCTCCTGGGACATGAAGATCTCTGGCAAATACACCCAAACAACTGAAATAAGTTAACTGAAGAGTAAACCACAAGCCAAAAGTAACAGCAAGCAGGGGGAGAGTGAGGACACTGGGGCTGGCTCGAGGCTGAGGGGAGGCTCTGAGGATTCTGCAAGTGTCTATTAAGCACTATGAAGTGAGTCTGCACCGAGAGGGGAACCACGGGCTACTCAATGTAGACCCTGCCTTCAAGCAGCTTATAGAGGAGAGGAAAGACTCACCAACAAAGCCACCAGTGAGAAATGAGGGAAATGCAATTAAGGGTTAAAATGTCGATTCTAGACCAAAGGAGAGTTCAGAAAAGTCTAGCTCCCTGGGGGGTAGAAGGAGGTGGAGCACTTCCTCTCCTTTGAGGAAGGAGAGACACTTGGGGACAGTGAGAAGACTAGCCTGGCTGCACTGCGGCTCCAGGGAATGCAGGGACATAAGACTAGAGAGACGGGTGGGAAACAGTCCATGGAGGGGGCATGTCCAGGCAGAATGCTGACTCTTCCATCATTACACACCACCTTCGTGACATCCACCATATCCACACACCATTTGCAAGACTGTTAATATTTTTTTTTAATTGACTGACTTTTTAACTTAAAGTGTTTTAAAAATGGAAATAGTCTGGAAAAGTTAAACATAGAACATATATCATATAACCCAGCAATTCCACTCCTAGATAAATACCCCAAGAAAGTTGAAAATATGTTCACACAAAAATTGTACATGACTGCTCATGGCAGCATTATTCATAATAACCAAAAGGTGGAAATGACCCAAATGTCCATCAGTTGATGAGTGGGTAAACAAAACATGATATATCTGATGGAATATTTTTCAGCCATAAAAAGGAATACTGAAACACACTACAACATGGATGAACCTCAGAAACATCATACTAAGTGAAAGCAGCCAGTCACAAAGGACCACATGTTGTATGATTCCATTTATATAAAATGTCCAGAATAGGCAAATATAGAGACCAAAAGTAGATTAGTGGTTGCCAGGGGCTGAGGGGAGGGAGAAATGGGGAGTGATTGCTAATGGGTATGGGTTTCTTATGAGGGTGATGAAAATGTTCTAGAATTAGAGAGCAGTGATGGTTGCACAACAACGTAAATATAAAAACCACTGAATTGTACATTTTTAAATGGTGAAATTGATAAATTTTAATAAATTTTAATAATAAATTATTTTTTTAAAAAGGAAATGGATTGAGAAACCGGCATCTCTTAACATAACTAGAAGTCAACCATAAAAACAAACACAACGAAAACAAAACAATGTTTGTTCATTCTGGCTTGACATCATTGCCTGCCCTCCACCCTGAGCCTGAGCTGCTCTCTCTTTGCTAGGATGGGGGCTGGGGAGTTAGAGAGTGTGAATTAAAGGCACACTAGCACCAACCTGAGGCTTCCTGCTTGGCCCAACCAGGATTGGAAGAGAATGGAAAAGGGAATAGTCCCCGACACTATGATCCGACATTAATTAGTGCCGGGTGTTAAGACACTTGCTGCCCGCCCCAGACCCATCCGGTCCTTTGAGAACTTGCTCTAAAGGATGAAACTCCCATGTATGTGCTGCCTTCTATGTGCCGACCGATGCACTTGACACTCTGCATCGGGTCATGTCATCAATCCCTCACAACAAGCCCGCAGAGACAGCGGGGAGCCAGGAGGGGACTCGGAGTGGAGGGGACACATAATGAGGAAGGTGACGCTGACCACAGACACATCAGGATGTGTCGGAGGAGAAAAACTTCAGAGCAAAGATCTCACCGCGCGCTCTTCCCCATGGCAGCACAGCTTGTTGCTATGAACCGAACATGTGTCCCCCCAAAATTCATTTGTTGAAGCCCAATACCCTGTGAGATGGTATTAGGAAGTGGGAGCTTTGGGAGATAATTAGGTCATGAGAGGAGAACCCCATGAGCAGGATTAGTGCCCTTATAAGAAGAGACCCCAGAGAGCTTGCTTCCTCTCTCTCTGCTCTCCGCCATGTGAGGGTTCACTGAGAAAAGGGCCCTCACCATGCTCACACCCTGATCTCAGACTTCCAGCCTCCAGAACTATGAGAAATAATTGATGTTTAAGCCACTCAGTCTGTGGTATTCTGTTATATAGCAGCCTGAACTAACTAAGACATTTGTGATAGAGAAACATGGAAAAAACTCAAAAACAGCAGGAGGACTTGGCTGAGTGAAATATGGCCATCGGCACAGTACGGTGGTTTACACCATGAAAAACCTGGATCCCGGAAGGGATCTACTGACCAGGAAAGTGGGTCATGAACCCTGAGGTGAAAAGGGCAGGTGACATCAGGTTTGCAGTCCGCATTTGTTCATTCCACAAATGAGTACTGAGTGCCAACTGTATGCCCGGCACTGTTCTAGGCTCTGTGCACAAAACAAACCCCTGCCCTCGGGGGGCTTATATACTAGTGGGCAGGAGGCAAGCACCCTAACGATGTGCAGGATAATGGAAAGGTGCTTATGGAGGTGGTCACTGGGCGGGCGACACTGTGCTGTTCTTCACTGTCTTCCTCTGTGCGCCTCTAGTTTATGGCTTTGCTATATAGAGTAGGCGAAGGGTGTTTTGAAACAAAGGGAAAGCCCAAACCCCTTAGCAAGGTGCTCCTGAGTTCTGGCTATGTGTCCCATCACAAGCTACATCCTGTGTTCGAGCCATGTCTGGGGAGGACTCGTGTTGGTCCAACATGCTCCACACAGGTGTCTTTGCAAAAGCTGTCCATCTGCTGGAGCTGTCCTCCCCACATTCTCCACCTGGACAAAAAACTCCGTGTGACCCCCTTCTTCAAATCCCTCCTACGCATCTCCATGCCACTCAGCAACAGTCGTCCCTCCTCCGCAACGCTGTCTTGAGTAATCCCGACCCCACCTCTAACCAGTCAATCAATCTCCAGAGCCACTGCTCAAACCTCAGCCGGTTCCCCTCTGTGTTTCTTCCTTCTCCCAGGCCCCAGGGATGTCACCCACTTCACTCTCCTCTTCAATCTCACTCCCACATCTACCTATTCAATATGGAATTCCTCTCCCACCTGCCGCCCTCAATCTCCTAAACACGCGTGCTTCCGTGCTGTCCCCAGAGACAAGCCCACGTACCTCTTTACTCCTAAGAGAAAGAAGACAATAGATTGACACACTGTCAAATTACAAGACTTCTGCCACCTCACATCTCAGAGTCATTGCTCCTGGATCCAAGGCCCAGTGAGGCCCCTTTGCCTGGGGGTGCGGCTGGCAGGGAGAATGACTCAGGCTAGGATGGAGAGAGTTCTGGAAGATTCTCTGCAGGGCCTGGTGGGAACTTTTCCTACTCCCAGAGTTGACTTGTGGGGTCCCACCCTCCCCTGACAGACCCCACACTCACACCAAACCTGGGGTCTCTGGTCTCTGAGATAGAAAGGCACCTCCCTTCCTGGCTCTTAGACATCTGGAGCCCTCGATATTGTAAACGACAGAATCTCAGAACAACAAAGGGCCTCACACACATCTAATCGAGAGTCTGCTCAACCCAGGCCTGATAAGCAGTGATTCTCAACCTGAGAGGATATGGACCCCTGGGGACATTTTGGCAGTCCGGAGACATTTTTGATTGTCATAACTCGGGGCGAGGGTTGATACCGGCATCTAGAGGGTAGAGGTCAAGGATGCTGCTAAACATCATATGATACACAGGGCAGCCCCCAGTAAAGACTTATCCAGCCCAAAATGTCAATAGCACAAAGGTTAAGAAATGCTAACCCCCAGGGGCCGGCCCCGTGGCTTAGCAGTTAACTGCACACGGTCCCCTACTGGCGGCCCGGGTTTGGATCCCGGGCACGCACCGACGCACCGCTTCTTGGGCCATGCTGAGGCCGCGTCCCACATACAGCAACTAGCAGGATGTGAAACTATGACATACAACTATCTACTGGGGCTTTCGGGGGGGGAAAGGGAAAAAAACAAGAAGAAATGCTAAGCCCCTCCCAGCACCGGGAACTCACTTCCCCCTTCCCCCAGTCCCATCCCCACCCAAGCAACCCACTGCTCCTACACTCGGTATTTGCGGCTAGATGATTCCCAGTGGGCCTTGTTTCCATGCCATCTTTGAGGTCAAGGCCTCTGCCTCTACTCGGCTGAAACCCCCTAAAATCCTTGCTGCCTAGCTGGCTCTGGAGGCTCTCAGAAAATTAGTACAAAATCCCTCCTCCACAATTTAATATACGATAAAGGCAGCATTTCAATTCTGTGGGAAGCGATGGATTATTCAATAAATGGTATTGGGACAACTGGCTGGCCATCTGGCAGAAAATAAAGCTAGATCCTCACCTCCCTCCTAAAACCAAAATAAATTCCAGATGGATTAAAGATTTAAATGCAAAAAAAAGAAGTTAAAGTAGTAAAAGAAAATATGGGAGAATTGCTCTATAATCTCATCGAGAGGGAGGCCTCTCCAAGCAAGACACGAAATGTAGAAAACATGAAAGAAAAGATTCATAAATTTGACTATTCAAGAATGTTTAAACATCTACAGAGCAAAAAATTCCATATAAACTGATTTTTTCAGTTAAAAACCAATGCTGCATACTACTATATATAAAACATACGCCAGAGAAATGCTCATTAATAAATAAAAGCCTGTTAAAATCAACAAGAAAGCAGAAAAAAATAGGCAAAAGACAAGAGGCGGTTCAAGAAAAGAGAAATACAAAGAGCTTTCAAACATAAAAAGGTTCTCATAAGAAAAGAAAGGCAGATTAAGATAAGATACCAATTTTTCACCGATCAGGTTGGCAAAATGATAATATTCTGTGCTGGTAAGGATATAGGAACAAGCTATCTGATGGAAGTGCCTACTGACCCCCTATGGACAGCAATTCATCAGCATCAATCCTCATTTTAAAGCACATACCCTTTGTCCAAGAGATCCCAGTGCTACATCTATCCTCACACATGTATCCAAACCCACACAGGTAAATATATATAGGAACGTTCATTACCGTATTGTTTGTAATAGCAGAAGACAGTCAACATCACCAGTGCCCATGATCAGGGGACTGGTCAAATACATTATCATGCATTCACAAAAGGCAATACACTGAAACTCTTAAAAATAAATGAGGCAGTGCTATGTATCAATCCCCATTACTAAAAGGAAAAGCAATGTATGAAATGGTATTAGAATATATTTCCCGTTGTGTAAAGAAAAATGGGTAGGCACATATTCTTTCATTCAACCAATATTTATGAAGCACTTGCAATGTGCCAGGCCCTGTTCTGGGTGCTGGGGATTCCACCAGGAGTGAGTCTGTCAAAGTATACATGGGTTACACAAGCTTAGAAAATTACTAGCAGGAAACTAGTAACAGGGGAGGCTCTGGGTTGTCAAATTTGGCAAATAAAAATACAGGACACCCAGTTAAATCTGAATTTCATACAAACAGTGGATAATTTTGTAGTATACGTTTGTCCTATGCAATATTTGGGACATACTTATACTAAAAAGATTATTCCTTGTTTATCCAAACTTCAGATTTAACTGGGCATCTTATTCATGGGGCAACTCTACCCTGGAGGGGTGGGGAGGGGAATGAAACATCTAGGATAGGAGAGAGATCTCCTTTGCATGCTACTGTATATAGTAATATATTGCCTTGTTTGGAATTATAATCAGGTATACGTATTGCTTTTATTATTATCTTTTAAGCTGACACAAATGAATAAGAAGAGAGAAGAAATCCCATAGACCCAAGGCCCAACTCAGCTGCAAAGCACGTTCCTGGCCAGCCCAGCCCTCAGAGGCAGCCTGGCAGCCCTGCACCCACATTCCAGGGCCGGCTGCTTCTCTAAACGGAAGAGCTGGTCCCACACTCCAGCAGCAAGTTAGCAAGCGAGATTCGGAGCTGTGCTCTCTTTTTTAAAAACAGGCCCAACGCATAGAAAGCGGTGGGGAAAAGAAACACGGGGCATGCTGGAATCTAGCCTTTTCCAAGAGAATAGAGAGAAATAAAATGTTGCATTTCTTCAACAGCCTGGTTTTAAGCATCTCGTGCCTCTTAGATCATCTCCATCTGTCCTCACATCTTTCTTAGGGGAGATTTTACCACTCAAAGAGGGCAAGTGCTTTTATGTAAAGATCCCACAACCTTTATGTCCCAAATATTTTCTGAGTACTAACAACTGATATTTATGAAACACGATATGCCAGGCACTCTTCTAAGCATTTTAACCAATATTAACTCATTTAATTATCTCAACAACCCCACGAGACAGATGCAATTACTACCTCCCTCTGTACATATGTGGAAACTGAGGCACAGAGGGGCTCAATGACTAATGAAGATCACCCAGCTGGGAAGTAGAAGACCTGGGATTTGAACCCAGATCATTTGACCCCAGCGCCCACACCCTTCATCACAGGACAGGCCTGTCGTAGGCACAAGACAGACACATTCCTGCCCTCATGGAGCTTACGGTTCATAAGGGAATCTGACCTGCCAGCAAGCAAACAGACAAGCTAACAGCAGAAGCGCTAAGTTCTAGGACAGACACAAATAAGGACTGGAAATAGACCACTCATTCATTCATTCAACAAATATTTAACAAGGGCCTAATACGCGCCTAGCACTGTCCTAGCCACTAAAGGAGGCAGCCGTGAACAAGAACAGGTCCTTGACCTCATGAAGCTTACGGTCCAGTAAATACCCAGGAGGAATTTTAGACAGGATGTCAACACAGGTCTGCCTGAGGAGGGGACATTTAAGCTGGAGGAACATTTAAAGCTAAGACTACAGAGCAAGAGCTCAGCATTGGAAAAGTATTATAGGCAGAGGGAACTGATGCTGTAAAGACCCTGGGTGGAAAGTGAGTTCAAGTTTATCCTCAACTTCAAGAACCCTTCCACGGCTGCTTCGGGCCACAGCATCCCCGTCCTCCCAATCTGGAAACCACAGTTCAAACTTTGCTTTTATATTGATTTCCCTCCCAGTCATCTACAAGATGTAAGGCAGAAACAGCTTAGCCTCTTACAGTCCCAAGGCATGTGCTTGCTGATTAATTGAAGCATTATCTTTTTTAACTCTCAAAATTAAGTCACTTCTGACTGTTCATGTTCTGACCAAGCTTTGAGAACTTTTTCCGCTATCGGGAGAGAAATGATGTGGCAATACCAATGCCCAGATATACAGAACAGACCTGTCTAATACAAATGGAAAAAACTAGGACAGAAACCAGCAGAATCTCCATCTCTCCCTCCCTTTCTCCCTTCTCTCTCTCTCTCTCTGTCTCTCCCTGTCTCCTCTCTGTTTCTCTTTGTCTCCTCTCTCTCTCTCTCTCTCTCTCCTCTCTTTCTGTCTCTGTCTCTATCTCTGTCTCTGTCTCTCTCTCTCTCTCACACACACACACACACACAAACTAAGGTTCTCTTCCTGCCCCTACTCACAAAATCTTAGGGCCATGTAGCGCCCTTCATCACAACCCTCTGAGTGAGAGGGAGGGTTTAGAAATAATACATATAAAACTCCGAGTCCACTTCCTGAGCACACTGTCATCGAGATGACAGCTGTTATTGTTATTGTGCAGAAAATAATGATAAAGGGTGAGAATCTGGAGCCAGACAACTTAGGTTTTAAATACGAGCCAGAGGCTAGCTGTATGACTTCTCTGTCCAAACTCCTCTGCCTCAGCTTCCCCCTCTGTAAAATGGGTACTGTTGTAATAGTTCAGCCTCTACCTCACAGGATGCTGAAAGGGTCAAATGAGCTACTGCAGGGCAGGGGAAGGCTTAGAACTAGTGCTTGGCACAGAGTAAGGACCACCTTAACTGCTAACTTCTACTAGTACCACTATTATTATTATCATTTCGTTGTTATTATTATTAAGATCCAAATCAAAGTCACTGGTGAATTCTCAAAGATTTTCTGATTACCCTACAAAAGAGCAGAGACAAATGTCCTATAGTTACATAAGATTAGCATCAGGGGAAACGGAGTGAGGGGTATTCAGGAACTCTCTATAGTAACTTTGCAACTTTTCTGAAAATCTAAAAGTGTTCCAAAATAAAAAGGTTAATTTTTTAAAAGGCAGAAGCAAACATTTTCTCACTGCCTCCTCAAGGTCTTCTCCCTCGTCCTCAAAGAAATCCAACTTTCAGAAAGAAAAGGACATGGTCCACACAGATGAGAGCCCCACTCCCACCCCACATACCCTGCTTTCCCTCCCTCTGGCCTATGGAGCCGCTTATCAACTGGTTGTGAGTTAAAATCAAGACTCTCCCCAGGGGTCAAAATCCCAACAGGCGCAGACCTACACCCGCCATCAAGTTTTCTCTTTTTCCAATGAATATTTATTGAGTGCCTACTGTACACCAGATGCCCTTCCAGGAGCTGGGAAATACAATGAATAAGACACACACGCAGACACAGTATCTTTTTGCGCCAGCTACGGGAACTTAGAGAATGCATCTGCCAGGCCAGAGTTCTTTTGTGGCCCCCAATGCTGGCTTAGGGTCACTGCTGGGTTTCTTTTTGGCCACTCGAATCTTTGGGACCTCAGAGAAGGTGCTGCCACCAGGCAATTCCTGCAAAAGAGACTTCAGGGGGGACCCTCGCAAGCTCAGACCACACTCTGCAACCCCAGGAACCCCATAAGGCTGATTCCTGGGCAGCTCTGGCAGAAGCAACCCCACTTCCCATTCATTCCTACTTGGTATTCCAAAGAGATGGGCAGGAGAAACCTGCCACGTCTGTCTTTAAAAGAAGACATTTCTCCCACGGCTTCCTCTTCTTCTAATTCCCTCATCTATCCATCTATTCTCACTCCCTTTCCGCTCTGAGCTGTTTCCTGCAGATAAAAACACCCCACAACTTCCAGTCTGCAGAGTGCGATTGCAGCCAGCAGGCTCTAAATGCCGACATCCTCCAATCAAGCAGCAGGCGCCCCCGTGGAGTTAACGATTTTTTTTAAGCAAGAGAACCCAAGCCTTCTACTTACCCTCAGGAGAAAGCCCACTGGGGAAGGGAGGGATGCGACTGATCATGAAGGATTGGCTGCAGAGAGAGAAGCTCTTGCTGCGCTGTATGAACCACGAGCAATTTGGAAAAATTATACCCAAAACCCTCACACGCTCAAAGCCTCAGAATGACAGACATAGTTTTTATTTCCAAACTATCCTTGGGAATTCCATTTTGATTAGGAAAAAAAGTTCATCTGGTAGATTAGAGAAATCAGTTCCAATGTGGGGGAGAAGTAGAGGTGCCCCTTTCAGCTCAGGAACCCCACAGGAGATGGGGAGGATCAAGAAGGACTAGAAATGGGAAACATGAAGAATGCTCGGTGCACAGGATCAGAGACCACTGTTGGACAAGTCTAGCCAAGTTTAAAATGCTCATGCCTTTTTACCCAGCGATTCCATTTGCAGGATTTGGGGTCACAGATGTGCTCCCACACGTGTGTCCACAATTAGTACAAGGATGTTCACTGCAACATTGTCTGTTACAGCAAAAGATTGGAAATCACCTACTGCCCATCACCAGGAGACTGCCTGGGACATCCGTAGATGTGCAGCTGTTAAAACGAATCAGGCAGCTCTTTATGGGCTTAAGATCTCTAAGATACGTAGTCAAGTAAAAAAAAAGCAACAAGCAAAAAAATGTGCATAAGGTACTACTAATGTATCAAAAAGATTCATATGTGGAATATCTCTTTAACACATACAAACTAGTAAAAGTGGTGTCCCTCCAGAGAAGGGAATTTGGGGCCTAGGGACAGGAGTGGAGGGGAGATTTCTTGCTACTGTACACCTTTACTGCACCTGTAGGATTTCAAACTTTGCATTATAGATTCAAAACAAACTTTTAATTGGTAATAGATAAATAAAAATACCTAGGAAAAGAAGACAAAGGAGGTTTTATCAATTAAGATCAACACATGCATGCATACACTCACACACAATCCCCTATAAACAGTGATCATTGACCAATTGGCTTTACAAAATTGGTACTTTATAGAGTGAGATCAAGGTTCCTCAACCATGGCACGCTGACATTTTGGACCATACAGCTCTTTGTTGTGAAGCTGTCCTGTGCACTGTAGGGTGTTTAGCAGCATCTCTGCCCTCTCCTCACTAGATTCCAGCAGCAATTCCCCCTCCCCCAGTCATGACAAACAAAACGTCGCCAGAGACGGCCAAATGTCCTCTGGCAGCAAATCACCCAAGACAGATTATGGAGTCCTAAAGAGCAATACCCGTGCCATCTTTATTTCCTTCTCTCTCCATACTTAATAATACACAAAGAGTTCTTACGGATAAATAATTACAAATAAGCAAAAGTAACCTACAGGTCTTGTTTCAAATATTTATACACACACAGTTTGGCACTGGGGCCGTCGGAATGCTGAGAAGGCACGTCCATCATTCTGTTTACCTCAGTGAGTTGGTATTTGATATTTGTAACCAGGGAAATGGCCCTGATGTTCAGAAGAGAGATTTGGGGAAAATGTCTTCCCAACAGTTAAAGAGCAGGAACTGGATCTTATCAATAGATAAGGAATGGAATGTACTGTCTCCCCTAAGCTGTCTGTTCTTTGATAATTATTACCCCTGACCTCCATGCCCTCTGCAAGCCAAGCAATGGTGCAAATGCCCACAGCCAATCCCTGATGTCCTGCTGCTTGGAGGCCAACCCATGGCTGCCTTCTCTCCCCCTCCTTCCTCAGGAGCAGATGGAGAAGCAGTTGTTTCACATGCTTGGCAGTGCTAAGTGGCAGGCTTCCACTTCTGCAGAAATGCCAAGAGTGACCCCAACAAAGAAACTGTCAACAGAACCAACAGAACCAAGCCCTCAGCCCCAGTGAGAACTCCCCGTAACCCAATACAATTCATAAAAAGAATAGTAACAACTACAGTCTTCCGGACAATCACTATGGTCCAGGCATAGTGCTAAGCACTTCCCAGACATTACTTCTTTGGATCCTCAAAACAACCCAATGAAGTACAATCATTATTACCCCATTTTACAGATGCACAAACTAAGGCACAAGAAGGTTAAACGGCTTGGTCAAGATCACACAGTCAAGGACTGCATGGTGCCCGGAAAATAGCAGGTTCTCGTTAAGTAGTAGCTACTATTATTACTTGTATTGTTATTTTATTGTGAATTTTTACCTTCCTCAAAGCTACCATTTTCCTTCCTATCTCAGGGCCTTCGCACAGGCTGTGCCCTCTGCCTGGAATACTTTCCTGCCCATCTTCACCTAGGTTTTGTTTCAACTTTACTTTGTCAAGAAAGACTTCTTTGACTCCCTAAATAAGACAGTTGGCCTATCACCCACTCTATTCTTCTCGTTTATGGCACTTATCATAACTGTAATTATATTATTATCTGTGTAATTATTTGCTTGTCTCTCTCTTATAAGATGGTAAGTTCCATGAGATAGGGACTGTGTCTAATTGGGTGAGTACCAAGCACAGTGCCTGGCACACAGCAGACACTCAATTAAATACTGGATGGATATATGGAAGGATGGAAGGGAAGGAGGGAGGGAAGGTAAGTGAATAAACGAATGACTGAACTTTAAAGATACGCAGGGTCTTAAGAGATCAAATAATCCAATCCCTTCCTCACCTCACAGTTGAAGACAGTACAGTTCACGGAGGTTAGGGTCAAATCAGACAGGAACCACTATCAGAATCTGGTCAGTTGCAGGAAATTGGTCAGTTCTAGGAGTGGAGGATATGAGCTTGCAGGTGACAGCTGGATGAACCAACAGCAGGTGCCTAAGAGACCCCCCAACAGGTGAAAGCTGCGTTTGACTAGTGCTCCACCCGATAGGAGGTGTGCATTTAAATTGATCCTAAGCACCTTCTTCCAGGCTTATAAAATTGGTCTGATTATCCCTTCAAAAAGTCTGAAAAAGCAAAAAAAAAAAAAAAAATTCTTTCACACATCAACGAGCTGTAGTCTTTAGATTCAAAATGCCCTTGCAAACCCACAGGAAACGCTGTTCTTGTGTATCATATCGCAGCACGAAGCCCCCACTTCCTTCAGGGGGAAGAATGAAGCCATCTGGCAGGAGTTGCTCTCGGCTCTTTCCCGCCACCCCCCTTCCTGCTCAGGGCTCTGCAGAGCTCATCACATGTGCCTCCCCCACTCCTCTGGTCCATCCCACTCCAAGAGAAGCACCAAGCTGTATCCTCGTGAGCCCTCCAGCCTGTTCTCACAACTAGGCTCTACAATCCAGGAAGTGCTTATAGTACGTATATGGTTGACACCTGGCACAGAGCCTGGCACATAGTAGGCACTCAATAAATGTTTATTGGATGGATGAATGGATGAAGATCATTCTATCTGGTCTTCAAGTGCCCTTTCCAACCCTTCACTTGGTAGCCTACAAGAGATTACCTGTGTTTATGCGTATTCCTTTAATTCAAAAGCTAATTGTGGAATATAAAAAAAGAATTGAGGGGCCGGCCCTGTAACCTAGTGGTTAAGTTTGGCGCGCTCCATTTTGGCAGCCCAGGTTCAGATCCTGGGTGTGGACCTACACTACTCAGCGGCGGCCATGCTGTATGCTGTGGCAGTGACTCACATACAAAATAGAGGAAGGTTGGCACAGATGTTAGCTCAGGGCGAATCTTCCTCAAGCAAAAAGAGAAAGATTGGCAATAGATGTTAGTTCAGAGCGAATCTTCCTCAGCAAAGAAAAAAAAAGAATTGATGGAAGCAACAGTAGAATAAGATTCTTTCCTCTCTCAGGGCCTTTGCACATGCTGGTCCTTCTGCCTGGCATGCCCTTCCTCCTCCCTTCACATAGCTAATTCCACCTCTTAAGGTGCCAGCATAAATGTCACCTGCACAAGAAACTCCCCCTGATTAAACTTCCTTGAGATACCCCCACACATGCTCACTATTCTCCTTGAGCCTCATATCTACTTCATTTATATTTGTTTTAACTTGCAGTTTACTTCTTTTCTGTCTCTCTCATCCTCTCATGTAGGTTTGATGAAGATACAGACTAGCTCTATGTCACGCATTTTTTCCCCTAGCACCTAGCATGGTGCCTGCATATAGTAGGTGTTTGATAAATATCTGTTGATTGAATTAATGAATCAATCAATTAACTTCTTTTTTTTGGTGAGGAAGATTAGCCCTGAGCTAACATCTGTTGCCAATCCTCCTCTTTTTGCTGAGGAAGACTGGTCCTGGGCTAACATCCGTGCCCATCTTCCTCCACTTCATATGTGGGACATCTGCCATAGCATGGCTTGATAAGCAGTGCGTAGGTCCACACCCAGGATTCAAACCTGCGAACCGCAGGCTGCCGAAACAGATCATGCGAACTTAACCACTATGCCAGCAGGCCGGCCCCTCAATTAACTTCTTAAGAGGGAAATGGGTCCAAAAAAATAAAAGGTGAATAATGAAACAAGTAAATTTTAGGAGTCACATCTCAAAAGGTCATCTTAAATCGCATGAAATAATGCAAATATCAATAACAGTTTGTGTGAAATTAAATACATTTAAATTTTTTCATCAAATTCTAAAATCTTCAAAAGCAGGAGACTAGATTAGGAGAGGGAAGATGTCAAAGTCTGCAAAATGCCTTGTCTTGCAAAAAATGTGAATGGGTTGAATTATCCCATTAAAAGACAAAGATTCATAATTTGGAGAAAAAAATCAAAATTCAAATATATGTGGTTCACAAGACACTTGCTGAAAATGACACAAAATGAAAATGAAGAAATGAGAAAACTGCCGTGAGTAGAAATATTAATATCAGACAAATAAAATTTAAAGCATGAAAATATTACACAGAACAAAGATGGGTGTTTTGTATTCATAAAAAGTACATCAATACTAACAAAAGCAATTGTGATGTGCATTCCATGTGCCTGGCATTATGTTAAGCACTTTACATTGATTATATCATTTAAGTATCCAAAAAAAACTTACACTGGCATTATTTTATCACCAAGCTTTTAGGAGAATATAAAACTGGCCCATCATTTGCTAAGAGCAGCCAAGAAGAACGTGAGCTCAGATCTGTCTGGCTTCACAATGAAGACTGGAGAGTCACGAAACTCTGACTCCTACAACATAAAAATACACCCAAAATAAAGCAAAATTTGTTCTAAAAAACATAAATACGTGTTGGAAAAAAATCACTCTCATAGTGGGAGACTAGCACACCTTGACAAATCAGGAGACCTAAAGAAAATTTTATAAAGGTGTTTAGCTCAAGAAACTAAGAAGAAGTCACAAAACTGAGAAAAGGGTAAAGGATAAAGCATGAATTAATCAACAGGAAACAAAATTGAAGCATAAATTTAAAGGGTGGTTATTTGAGGGGAAAAATAAAACAGTAACATGCTGGCAAAGCAAAGCTCATCGAAAAAAAAATTCAAAAAACAAAAATAGGAACTTCTCAGTAAAAATGAGAAAAGAGTTGGAACTGCAGATGGCAAGGAGACTTTTCAAATCGCTACAGAATAATATATATAGTTCTACACTAATAAATTAGAAATTCAATTAAATGATTATTCTTGGGAAAACAGATTTGAAAGTGTACCAATAATGATCACGGTATAAATGGGAAAAATTGTCAAATAACTAATCCCAGAAAAGGCACGAGGCCCAAAAAGTTGTTTTATTTTGAGTGTATGGCAAATTCACTCAAACTTCTCAAGAACATTATAAATTCTTTGCCATTTAGACTCTCCCTAAGTATTAAAAAAAAAAGTCAATAAAAGATAGTAAGTTTCCCAGATGTTTTGATGAAAATAGCAAAAACTTGTCAAAGATAGCAGACCAAAAAAAAAAGTAAACTACAGACCAATTTTACAAATAAGTATAGGCTCCAAGATCCTAAATATAATGCTAATAAATTTAACCCAATAACATAGCTAAAGAATAATGCCAGAATGAATCAAGTAGTGGAGAAGACAGTAACAATAAAGGTCATACATTGTTTGGTGTTTTACAATAAGCATGTATTTTTCAAAAGCAACAATGTTATTTTCTGGGAGAAAATTAAAGCAATGATTATATCTAGTGATCAAGAGAATTTGGAAATGCATGTGCTGTAGGTGAGTGTATAAATTAGTTACAACTTCTCTGGAGAGCAATCTGGCAACAAAAGCCTTTAAAGTGGCCATACTCTTTGACTCATAAATTCCAATTTCGGGAACTGTGATGGGTTGACTACAACAACGGTCCCCATTTTTTACGCCTCTTGTAACCATACCTTTTGGGACTGTCCTCTGAAACTAGCTCTGGGCTTGGCCATGTCACATGCTTTGGACCATGGGACAGAAGCAAACTTGACACAAGCACAAACTTGAAAAATTTTGTGCATCAGGGGCCTTCATGCTGTTCTTACAACTCTGTGACTGCTATGTAAACAAGCCTGGCCAGCTGGAAGATGAAATATTACAGTCATCCCAGGCGATCCACCAGCTGATCCTAACCTACCTGGGGGAGGCTAACCTACATCCACTGATTCCAGCCCAGACCAAAAGAACTGGCTAGCCCAAACTGCAGACCTGCAGAGCTAAATAAATAGTTGTTGTTTTACACCACTAAGTTGTAGGATGTTTTGTTACACAGCAAAAGCTAACTAATACATGAATTTATCCTTAGGAAATATTCAGAAACAACCATCCATAAAGATAAATATACAAAGATGTTATTTATTATAGTGGTTAAATAATACTAAAAAATAGGTGCTACTTAGGTAAATTTTGGTATATCCATTCAGTGAAAATCTATGCAGCTGTTAAAAATCTCTTGTAGAAAAAGATTTGATGTGGCAAAATATTTACAATAAATCATTTGGTGCAAAAAGAAGGCTATAAAACAATATTATGGTATGAAACTATTTTTGTAAAAAAATGAAAGTACATATATTTATATGCATTGAAAAATACCGGAATGACATAAAAATGTTAACAGTGTCAGTCTTTGAACATGATAGTTTTTTCCTTTGTTTTTTTTCTCCTATACTTATCATATTTTCTGCATTGATCATAAGTCAGGACTTGTAAACAAGTCACTGGACTGCTGCAGGAGCTGAACCTGTAACACTCTGAGCCCACTGAAGGCCACTGCTGAGAAATCAGATAAGGAGTAATCCAGGCATGGATGTTAGAAAATCTTCCTAGTATAATCATTATTAAACCAGCCTAAGCATGGTGCTTGTCAGCACAGCTGGGAAAAGCAAAAGGAAAAAGAGCTGGAACAGCCTGCCATGTCGCTGGCAAAGGTCTTCACACCATCGCCAATTTATTGACTCCAAGTCCAGCAAGGTTTCCTGGCTTCTCCCTTCTACCCCTCAAAAGTCTCATTCTCTCCTCCAGCCTCTCCCTCTCATTATCTTCTTACTTTTCCGTTTATTGACTCTCCATTCGGATTTTCTCAGAGTCCCTTTGAGGGGTAGGGAAGGGATTCAAGGAGGGGGATGGTGAGGAGGTACCCAAAGATGAAGCACATCCAAGGTCTTAGCATGGCTTCCATGACACTCCATCAGACCATCCGTATCGTTCAAGAATAAGCACAAGGGGCATTCCAAGTTCACCCTATAGACTGAGTGACCAGGGGAGATAGATTTCCAGCCCTGCTAAAAGGATGATGATTCCATCCCCATGTTAATAAGCTGGTTCCACTCACATGTGTTGTGGAGACAGGACTGAGTCAGATGACAGGCTGAGATCAGAAGACTTGGATAATAGTCTAGTTCTGATGCTAACTTGATATCGAATCTGAGAATTCACTTCACCTCTCTGTGCCACCTTTTTGTCCTCTGCAAAATGGGTCCAATACACCCCCTGAGACTGTGTTAACCCCCCAAAAGAACTGATGTTTGTCTCATTTGTTCAGCACTGTATACCAATAAGCACTCAATACATATATGCTGAATGAAATAAATAAAACAACCTATCTATTCACTCACACAGGGCTTTGTAAGAAGAACAGATAAATGGGAATGTGAGTACTTTGAATCCGAGTACCTTGAATAAATCACATTACAAAGACGATGTATATTTTAATGTTTTTTACTAATAAGAAATAGAAATAATGTTGTCTTGGAAATAACAAGCTCATCCCTTGAGACAAAAGCTCTGGGGCTTTGCAAAACAAGGTCTGAGAATCACTGAAGTAAGAATTAAAGCTCATGACCTTAAAACGATTTAATCCACCAAATCAGCCGACACTGCATCCTGAAGCAACAGAGCTTTTTCAACCACCCATGTCGTCAGCTGTTAAAGTCCAGGACAAAAGGCACAGAAGGGCAAAGGGGGTGCTATTTCACAACATTCTTATCGAAATGGATGGGGAAAAAAAAGGGAAGCTGTCCCAACACATCCATCTACCACCAATTAAAATGTTGAGTGTTGAAACCCTCACCAAAGATCTCCTCTCAAGGGCTCCCACTAACAGGCATATCTTTATCATGGAGACCAAGAGAGTCATGCCACTTATTAGCAGGCATTTGTTTCAGCAAATGTCACAGGGAGATGTGGGATCCAGCCATCTCCCAATTTGCACACACTTGAAAGCTGTTGGTGATACAGCTCTGGGAGGGCGTGGGCAGGGGGCCTATGGTTTTTCACACATTACACTGGAAAGGATTCTAACTGCACAAGAAGGTAGGTTGTGGGATGCCAGCCAAGCTAAACACTGACAAATTCCCTTCTGGTCAGAGCCTGCAAAATTTCTGTGCTGTCTTTGATGAAAGCTCCTTTCCTGGGTCAATGTGATGGGCAGACATGGGGCATCCTCTTTCACAAATGGCTTCATTCAGATGCTTATCAACCTACCCAGGTCATTCAGAACAACACAGCCCTTTGCAAATGGGCATTGGATCTAGAGCTGAAATCACCACAAGTGACTGGTTCCTCTAGTTAAAAACTCATGCCTCATCCTTTGTTGAACTGGGGATTCTAGAAAAAAATAATAGTAATAACCCCTGACAAACTCCTGTACTTCTTGGAAATATGCCCAACAAAAGAAATTGGGCAACATACTTAGGAAATGCCCAAGACAGCCCCTGCCCCTCAGTTATGATTTTTATTATTTTCAAAAATAATATTTATTAGCACATGCTCAATGGGAAAAAACCGGAGAACAAAGATGCATGCACTGCAAGCATATAAAATTACACACACACACACACACACACACAATGGCACTCATAACTTCACCACTCAATGATAAGCACATATATAAACATATAAAAACATCTTATGTTCCTTTAATTTTTTTCCCAGGCATACACATACACATAAAGATAAACATCCTACTTCATAACCTGATTTTTATCTACCTGGCCATGTATCATGACCATTTTTCCAAGGAAGGCAATGAGTATTTTTCACGCCAGCGTAACAGTCTATCACATGTTTTAAGATTATTTACCTATTGAATAGTTTGAATATTTACAATTATTCTGTTATAAATAGCAGCGTAATGGCCTTCCTAGCACATGTCTTTAGTATATCTCTGTTTCCTAAAGGGGCTCTGGAAGTGAAGATAAATTAAGTAAGGAAGTAAAAAAATTATGAGGCTAGGTAGCAGAAAGGTATGCCTTCATGGATGCTGAAATATCCTGAGATTACAGTAGACACTTGTGTGGGAAGAAGGTTATGAATCAGGTCCCAGTGTCTTCAGTAAAAGGGCGGAGTGACTGGTGGTCTATAGATGAAAGTGGGGAATAAGCAGGAGGGCAGAGTGGTCATTTAATATGAGCCTTAAAGATGAGCTCTTAAACAAAAGTGGGGTCTCCAGGAAGCAACAATAAAGAACAAGAGGAAAGCAAATTCCAACAATTCCAGAAGAGTTGTTGCTCCTGAATGGAATGATGTCCCCAGGAGAAAGTCAGCTTCCTCTTCAGGCAGGAGGAAGAGAAAGTGTTCCACAGAAGCAAGTCCAGAGGGTATGGTGGAAAGAGTCAACAAGCGGATCAAGAGAGCAAGGAGCCAGGTGTGAAGCAGGCGATGGCACTGGGACTGGAGCTTGCCTATGACTGAGAATTACAAAGATGCGAAGCATGGTTGGAAGTAATCTGCCTCCTGAGTCTTGTATGGGGCACAAGTCATTGTGCTTCCAGAAATAGTTAAGGGTCCTGGAGAGTGTCTCTCCTAGTTTCAAAGAAGTGGCAAGAGACATGAGGCTTACAAAGGCATTTTGTTCTGGGTGATGGCTGTCAGAGACAGGGCAAAGGCCCCTATAAGGTTCAGAGCGAGAGAACAGAGCCTTGATCTAGGCAAGGACTCTCTCATAAGGTTCAGGACAGCTTCTTACAACGGACTAAGGGTATTAGGAGGTTTGCAGAGAGACAATGAGGTGTATCTAAGGGAATTTTTTCTTGCTTCAGGCAATAAAACTGGAGAATGAAAGGTCAGTGTGTTCCTTCTCAAATATTAGCTGCGTCAATAAGGATTTTCAAGGGTGCTGTAGAATTCAACAGAACTTCCTAAAAGTTAAACAGATCCATTCATTCATTGATTTATTCATTTAAAGAATATGTATTGAGTGTCTACTATGTGCAAGGCACATTCTAAATACTAGAACCAGAGAAGTCAACAAAGGAGTCCCTGGCCTCATGGAGAATACATTGTATATAATTAACAACAAGCAAATATATAATAAAATGCCCGCTAGTAATAGGTGCTATAAAGAAAAGAGAAAGGAAATAAAATAAGACAGTGGTGTTATTGTACAGAGACAGATGATAGATGAGAGAGAATTAGTCAGGGTAGCTGGGTTATACTGCTGTAATAAACAACCCCCAAATAAGCAAAGGTTTCTTTTTCTCTCATACTGTTCATGCCAGGTCAGCCAGGGTACCTGTTCTACATCTCCAGGATCCAGTTGATAGAGAAGCCTTAACTCAAAGATTGCTCTGAAGAGTCCAGAACCAGTAATGAAATGCTCCAGCATAAAAGTGACATCCATCACTTTGGATTACAACTCATTAGCCAGAACTACTCATATGGTCCTACTCACCCACAAGGGACCAGGAAGTACAATCCTACCTTGGCCCACAAAGCCAAAAACCAGAAATATTTAGGGAAGATCATTAGTGATTATGAACGATGATAGCTAAATAGATGGACAGATGTAATAATAGTAATAGCTAACACTCATATAGCATTGCTACGAGCCAGGCACTATTGAAAGCACCTTACACACATTGACTTACATAACCCTCAAAACAACGCTATGAGGTAGGCTCTATTATTATTTTCAACATCAATTTCATTTTATAGCTGAGGAGGTTGAGGCAAGGAGAGGTTAAAAAACTTAACCACTTGGTGAGCAGCAGAGTTGGGATTCTAACCTAAGCAGAATTACTCCAAAGTATATGCTCTTAACCATTACACTCTGTTGAACGTGGATAGAGGATGGATGGATGGATGGATGGATGGGTAGATGGGTGGGTGGGTGGGTGGGTGAGTGGATGGATGGATGGATGGATGAACAGATGAGTAGATGGGTGGGTGGACGGACGGATGGATGGGTGGGTAGATGGGTGGGTGGGTGGATGACCAGTCATGTTGACTGGCAATAATAGCACCTACTAGGAAAATAAGAGAGCTTGACTCATGCTCCCCCAGTAGAAGGGGACTCACACATTTGTAGGTCTCACATTTGTCCTACCAGTCTTGGTCATCCAGCTAGGTTACCACTTAACATTCCCAACAGCTCCAGCTATGGAAAAGCTGTCACAGGGTTCTAAGGAGAAGGCCATAGGCCTGCAGAGATGTAGTATGTGCTTTCCAGTGAAACCTTTCCAACCATCTTGTAACCACAAGCCTGCTACCCAACCCCCACATAGAAGCCCCTTCTTGGCACGTGGGGAGGAGTAACTCCTTACAGACAAAGACAGACAAGCCCAGGCCAACCCAGGGTTGGCCCAGACAGGCCATGATTGAGAAAAAGCAGACATGACTAGGGCAGTGGAGAAGGGGGAACAAACTGGCAGTTATGACAAAACCAATGGTGCCCGAGTCAGAAGCAGTAGGTTTTGAGGATTTCCCCTTCTCTGGCACCAGCACACACTTAAAATGGGAAATAGTTACCATGCAGCACTTTTCTTGCTCACAGCATTCAGCTTCCTGGATAAGAGGAATACAGAAAGGCAACAAGGACGACAGCACAGAATGTTCCACTCCAGGCTTGCTACGGCCCATGAGGACCCATCATCTGAGAAGGGCTTGTCTGCCAACCCATGAAGCCACCAGGCCCACCCAAAGAGCTTTTACAGAGCTTCCTTTAGCTGAGCTGAGCTGTGCCTTCCATTGCTCAGCCCAAGTGTCTCATCAACTCAACAACCTCAAAAGCCACTCAGATTCAGCATCTGTCCTAGGAGGCAGGCTGAGGAGAGAGAGAGGATCGATTTATCAATGAGGTCACAGCAGTCCACCAAGGAGAAAGAACTTACAAGTTCTCCTCTAGTTAGGCCTTGCCATAACCAGGCTGGGAAAATAGAGAAGGCAGGCCTGATGCCCTCAAAGGGGGAAAGGAGAACAAAGCAAGTCAGATTTGTGTAGTTAGCTGTAGGACCCCAGTGCACTCAAGAAAAAACCAGACCTGGGAAGATGCCTGGGACCCAGCTGGAGAGAAAAGGGCCAAGGCCACACAACTGCTAGCCATAGGGCCTGGCACCCCCAACTAGGGCATCATTCAAGGATATTGCCTGCCAGCTGCTCAGAAAGTCTATGCGGTACCATGGGATTTGGACATTAGTTCCAGAGCCATCTTTAGAAAGGGAATGGAATGGAAGAATGTCCATAGCCCCATTGATCCCCCAGCTGAAAATGGAACTTCCTTTTTCTAAAGTCCAACATGACAGAGAGAGAACTGAGGCAGGGTGAAGTGTAGGAATGTGGGAAGGAGAGGCATGCACCAAAAGAAAAGAGACCATCTTTGTGGTGAGCCAAAGGCAGAGAAGAAGGGGAAGGATAGAACATGAGGCATAAAAAGAGAAAAATGGTAGCAATAACAATGATAACCCTTTATCGAGCACCTACTGAGGCCAAGAACCCTGTTCACCCCTTAACATGTTATATTCCAACCCTCACAGCAACTCTAAGAGGTAAATGAGGTTGAACGCCTTGCCCAAAGTCACGTAGACTGGGATCTGAACCTCAGTCAGTCACATTCCAGAGCTGAGCTTCCCAGAGTAGCAGAGGCAAGGAAGAGAGCCAGGCAAGAGAAGCCCCACTCAAGAGAAGCTTTGATCCATCTACCAGTCAAATAGCAGAGCCAGTCAAACGCCAAGAGACAGCAAAGACGATGGTTAGAGACACCTCTTGGCATAAGGCTTAGGTTCAAATCCCAGCTCTGTGACCTTAAGCAAATCTATCACCCTCTTAGAACCTCAGTCTCCTTATCTTTAACACAGTAACAATAACATCCTTGTCTCAAAGGGTTGGTTTGAGGATTAAAAGAGATCACAGATGCAATGTTATTTAACACAGGGCCGGCACGTGGCAACTGATCAATGAAAGTTTGCTATTGTTAATGTTATTAGTATCATACTCCTCAGACCTGCTGGGGCAGGGTATAGAAACTAAAAGAAATACACTAGGACCAGGGCCATTTTACTACAAGATCAATTTGGTGGGGGTTCAGAGGATTTTAAGGGTGCTAGAAAGACATCTAAAAATATATCCCCCACCAGCTTCCCAGTGTCTGAAATATACATTTCCCAGCTCTCAGTGGCATTCACTTTTCATTTCCCATTTAAAAACAAATTCAGTGCAAGCAAAGGTTCACACTAGGGGGAGGAGTGGGTGGCATGGGCGCCAGAGTTGAAGGTGAACCAAGAGTGTAAAGAGGGAAAAAAAAACCAAGAAGCTGAGGAAAGTGGTAAAAAGCCATAGGATCTCCAGTCTGCCTAAGAAACACAGGATTGATTGGGTTAATAAAAAAGCATAATGATTAGTAAATTTCACTGCTAAAGAAATAATGAGAGTAAAGGGAGGGAAGGTTAACATCGTTGGGATAGTGTCTGGCACATAGCAGGCTCTAACGAACAATATTAATAAAAATAATAATAATAATTATTATTATTATTACTATCATTACTGTTATTATTGATTCCTTTGGGTGATACTTTATACATATCATCTCACCTAATCTTCACAATAACCCCTGAAAGGCGGTATTATTATCTTTAGTTTGCTGTTGAAGAAACTGGAGTCCAGAGAAATTAATAACTTGCCCAAGATCATCCATCTGTTGGACCTGGGACTCAAATCCAGGTTTGTCTGATCCCAAAGTCCCTGCATCTAATCTCTACTCTACCCCATCCATTTAATCATCAATATTTGCTGAACAAATGAATAACCCCACGGACAGAAAAGCTGCTAGAATGCCTCAAAAGAAAAGGAGATGACCTGGGATCCTCGGGATGTGGTAGTCAAACAGAAAGCCAAAAGAAAAAGACAAAAGAGCATGTTCACATTTTTCTAACGAAGTACCGTTTGCAAAGAGGAGCTTGGGCCAAGGAAGGAACTTGGGGTCAATCTCCTCTGGAAAGGAAAATGCAAATATGTGACAAATGCTAGTCCCTGGGTCCACATGTCTATGATATGGGGGAAGTCTATGGAACTTCTGAGATTTGCTAACATCAAGAAGGTCTCAGCCACTGGGGATGGACACAGTGCTGTGAGCACAGGAAGGGTGCCAGAATCAAGTTAGGGTTCAAATCCCAATTCTGTAACCTTGAGTAATTTACACTCTCCGAGCCTTTGTTTCCTCACCTATAACTGTTGCCAACATGGTAGCCACTAGCCACATGTGGCTATTGAGTACTTGAAACGTAGTTAGTTCAAACAGAGATGTGCTGTAAGTGTAAAATATATACCAAATTTTGAAGACTTAGTATGAAAAAAAAAATGTAAAATCTTTCACTAATAATTTTATATTGATTACACGTTGATACGATAATATTTGGGATGCACTGAGTGAAAAGAAACACTATCAAAATTAACTTCACCTGTTTCTTTCGATTTTTTCAATACGGTTACCTAGAACATTTTAAATTACATGTGTGGCTCATGTTCTATTTATGGCTCATGTGATATTTCCACTGGACAGCACTGATTTACAAAATGGTGTTATGAGGTTGATATGAAGTTCAAAGATGTCATATGTAAAGTGTACTAGGCATCAAGTTTTATGTTCATTTCTCTCCCCTACCTGACATCTGATCCACCAGCAAGCCCTTTCAACTCCTAAATCTGCCCATGTCTCTCCAAATGCGTCACGTCTCTCTCATTATCTCTCACCTGGATGTCTGCAGTTGTCTCCTGACTCATCTTCCTAGTTCCACCCCAGCCACCCAACAATCTATTCTCCACTTAACAGCCAATGGGAGATGTTTTACATACAAATCCAGTCTTTTCCATCCCCTACCTAAAACCCTCCAGTGGCCCCACTGCACTCAGCACAGAAGCTTATCCTGGCCTAGAAGCCCTCCATGATTTGGCCTCTGCCCACCTGCCCATCTGCTTCTCCATCCCACGCCCACTATACCCCAGCTACATGCTCATGCCAAGATGGCACGGACTTTACATGGCTCATCCCAGGGCCCAGAGTAGTATTTTCCCCAATTCTGCATGGCTGCCTCCTTCTCAACTTGTAGTTCTCAGGTCACTGGGTTAAGAAGGCCTTTCCCATCTAATAAAGGAGCCACTCACCACATCACTCTGATGCCTTCTTATGATTCAGCCTCTTCGTGACATTTATCACAAATTGAACTCATCCTGTTTTTTCAATTTGCTTACTTGGGTAGCATCTGTCTTCTTGCTGGAATATGAGCTCCATGAGGGCAGACCTGTCTCAGCCATTCCATCGCCACAGCCTAGCTTGGCAACTGGAACATGGCTAGTGCCCAATAAATGTCAAGTGAACGAATGCACGTGTCAGCTGGAGGTGTGGAGGAATTAGAGGCCAGGTCCCCAGAACAGTTTGTCCAAGATGGTTCCACTCCATTCATTCCACGTCTGAGTATATATCCAAGAGAATTGAAAGCAGGGTCTCAAAGAGACATTTGTAAACCTATATTCACAATAGCTAAAAGGTAGAAGCAACTCAAGTGTCCATCAAAAGATGAATGGATAAGCAAAATGTGGTATATACACAAAATGGAATATTATTCAGCCTTAAAAAGGAAGGAAATGCTGACACATGCTACCACACAGATGAACTTTGAGGACATTATGCTAAGTGAAGTAAGCCAGTCACAAAAAGACAAGTATGATTCCACTTATATGAGATATCTAGAGTAGTCAAATTCATAGAAACAGAAAGTAGAATGTTGGTTATGAGGGGCTGGCGGAAGGGGAAATGGGGAGTTGTTTCCAAGGGGCATAGAGTTTCAGATTTGCAAGATGAAAAAGCTCTGGAGATCTGCTGCACAACAACGTGAATATACTTCACACAACCGTACTGTACACTTAAAAATGGTTAAGATGGTAAATTTTATATGTTTTTACAATAATTTAAGATTTTTTAAATATTTTTGAATTTATTTTATTTATTCATTTAGTGTGTTTGTGTGTATGTGAGGAAGATCAGCCCTGAGCTAACATCTGTTGCCAGTCCTCCTCTTTTTGCTGAGGAAGACTGGCCCTGAGCTAACATCCGTGCCCATCTTCCTCCACCTTATACGGGGCGCCGCCACAGCATGGCCTGACAAGCGGTGCGTCGGTGCGCGCCCGGGATCCGAACCCGGGCCGCCAGCAGCGGAGCGCATGCATTTAACTGCTATGCCACAGGGCCAGCCCTAAATATTTTTAAAACAATAAAATTTCCACCTCTCCCAGGGAAGAGAGTGCAAAGCTGTAGCTAAACGGCTAAAAGGAGGGGAAAAAAGAAAAAAAAAAACTGGAATTGGAGAACGAGTCAGGAGAAGAGGAGTAAATGTAGGACCCCGTTAACTGTCCTGTCCGTTCTTTGACATTCACCTTGGGAAGATGGACACAGAGACCCACGGGCCTGGGCCCCCGTGAGCATCTGAGGGAGTCAAGAGGAGAGGCAAATGCTCCCTTTAGCATCACTACTAAAGACTTCTGGAAATCTGCTCTGAGGACCTAATTAGGGATGCAGGCACAGGATGTGTATTGGAGCACCACTTATAACAGGGGGAAATGGAAACACCCTCAGTGACCATCCTCGGAGCACCTGTTAACGAAAGGGCGGTCAAGCCATGTCACGGAGACCACAGAGTCATGGAAAAAACAAGGATGAAATCTGAACTGACAAACAGGTAGTCTCCCATGTCATCACGACCCCACCTGTGTGTGTGTGAGAGTCAGAGGCAGAGAGAAGGATATATACCAAGGTATTAACATTCGTGGGTGGTGAGACTATCTGCTTTCTCTGTATTTTGTAATGTTCTGTAATAATTACACATTGCTTCAGCAATGAGAAAGAATTATTTTAAAGAAGAAAATACGGCAGAAAAAAATGTGCATAAGGAAACACTAGGGGTTCCCAAAGAAAATTCTAGTACCCTAAGAGTCAAATTATAGCACAGAAAGAACTCCCAGTAAGGAACAGAAAATACAAAACCTCAGTTATGTAATTCAGAAAGGCCTGCAGAGCCTGCCTGACACCCACAGAGACCCAAACAGACCTTTTGGAACTCAAACCAGGGCAGAGAAAACACACAAAAAAGTAATAGGGCCCACGAGAGATGAAAGATTAGGCGTGCAGAATCTCAAGAGACAAAAGTGAGTGTCAGAAAGAGGAGACAGGAAACATTCACGCTTCTTTCAGGTACCAGTGCTGGCTGTGGGGGATACAGGGTTGGTTCTCATTCCCCCTTCCAGGGAGCCCCTATAGTTAAGCTAATACTAAGAGGAAGGAGCCCTTCTATTTAGCTGTCATCTGCGTGAGCACAAGAGGTGAGTCAGGCAGCCCCCCTAGCAGAATGGAAAAGACCCAGGAGCCTGCCAGCTGACCCAGCTTCTACGGTGATCGCTGAACTGGGGGTGGGGATACACACAACGACGTCTAGTAATGTGACTCTCAGAGCTGGGGACAAATAATAATAATAGTAAACACTTTTAGAGCATGTCTTATGTGCCAGGCACTGTTCTAAATGCTATATATATATATATATATATATATATATATATATCCATCCTCATTTAATCCTCTCAATGACTCTATGAGATAGTTATTATTATTATCCTCATTTTATAGATGAGAAAACTGAGGCACAGAAAGGTTAAGTAACTTGCCCAGAGTCATAGAGTTAATAAATGACAGAACCAAGATTCAAACCCAGGAAGCTGTGGCTCCAGAGTCTATGCTCTGAACCACTCACTGTTCTCTCTTGGAAATCCAAAGACCACCACCAAGTGTTTTTCCCAGACTACTCTGACAACTGTTTGTAGGAGATTCATCTCAAGGAGAAGTTCCATAGAAAACCTCAGGGTCGAATACCATTGAACTTCATCACAGGCTATGAAGGCAGCCCAATCTTATTCAGGAAAACCACTTGCCCCCTCTCACCTCCTCTACCCCTTCGGTCCATGGCCTTCAGTATTCTCTACTTCCTAAGTGGCCACAAAACACGAACACTAGCTCTCAGTAGGGACCACACTGCACTCAACCACTACACTAGCTGCCTCCTAAGGACACAGACTCTGCAGGCAGAATAGCGAGTCAGACCCTACTCTACTGGCTGCATTACCTGAGGAAAGCTAATTAACCTCTCTCTACACCTCCAATCCCTGTTCGTAAAATAGGGATAATAGTCTTAAAGTTGATATTCATTACTCACCGATTCCATATTTGCAAATTTGCCTATTTGCTAAAATTTACTTGTAACCCCAAAATCAATACCCACAGTACCGTAGTACTTTCATGATCATTCTCGGACACAGCAGAGTGGCGAAAAATTTGAGTCACCCAATGCACACATTTCCAGCTAAGGTTGAACAAGGCGGTGATCTGCCTTCTTGTTTCAGTTTTCATGTTCTAAGCAAGTATTCTTTTTGTGGTATATTTAGTACCACGTTTTTTGCATTTTTGTGCTTTTTGTTGGAAACTTTGCTGTTTAAAATGGCCCCCAAGGCTGTGTTCCTAAGTGCAAGACGGCTGTTATGTGTCTTTCAAAGAAAATACATTTGTTAGATAAGTTTCATTCAAGCATGAGTTGTAGTGCTTTGCTTTCTCTGGCCATGAGTTCAATGTTAATGAGTCAATAATATATATTAAATACGTGACTTTAAACAGAAACACACATAAAACAAGGTTATGTACTGATCGGTTGACAAAAATGTCATGGCCAGAGGCTCACAGGAATCTGACCCTGTATTTCCCCTAGGAGCAATAATTCACTATTCACTAATTCAGCGTTTGCAGTAACTTTATAGAACATAACTACAGCAAAAACAAGAATTGACTGTACCTAACAGAACCGTCTGTCTTAAATGAGCTGATACCACTAAGGCAGTTAGAAAGCGCTTTGACAATACTGGTACTATATAGGCCTTCTCCATTACCATTTACACAGATTCTTAGCTCGAAGACTAAGATGAAATAAAAGAGACCTAGGGCCCCACACAGAACAACTAGCGTTCTTGACTTGAGTTGAATGGGACAACTGAGCAGCCCAGACAAACACCTGAGCTTTGACAGTATGGCACACCATTGGCGATGAGCTCAGAATCAATAACTGGCTTTAGGTTGAGAAAAGAAGACTCCAGGAAACATCCATGGGGTTTACTCATCAAGCATCCACTCCCTTTGGTCTTCCTTGAGGAGTATGACATGGGGTCTTTCAGGAGTCAGCAATTCTGGGATGGTCATGGGACTCAAGGTAGGCCAATCAGAAGTTCCCTCTCTGGATTTTGCATCCTGAACAGAGTTATTCATCCTGTCCATGGTGTCTTGAAGAAATGGACCACTAGGTCCTGCTTTTTAAATCCCCAGAACTTCTCTACTTCTAGAACTTTCCAAAGCCTAACTCTCCATCTTTTCCTTCGCACCTCTGGTTTCTCCCACATCCCTTTTTAGCTTAAGTTAATAAGAGTCAGTTTATGTTACTTGCAACCAAAGGATTCTAAGACAGGAGTTTTCAAGAGATAACCTTTTTTCCATCCACCATTCCCTGTGACATAGAGCTTCAGAATAAAGGAAATTCCAGTGCTAACCACTCGCCCCAACTGAACACTTTGTTTTGAGTAGTGGTACTTTGTTTTTTTTGTTTTTATTGTTTTTTTATAATTTTATTCTACTCTTTTCTTTCCCCCCAAAGCCGCAGCAGATAGTTGTACATCATAGTTGCACATCCTTCTAGTTGCTGTATGTGGGAAGCGGCCTCAGCATGGCTGGAGGGAGAAGCGGTGCGTGGGTGCACGCCCGGGATCCGAACCAGGGCCGCCAGCAGCGGAGCGCGTGCACCCAACCCCTAAGCCACGGGGCCGGCCCCTGAGTGGTGGTATTTTGAAGGGAGAAAACAAAGCAAATACATCTATGCACACTCAGACGCCCTCAAACGAGTTCAGTTCTTCTGGCCCACATGAATTTCTTACCAGGGTTCCAAGAGATCTCACAGATGAGATCACCAAACCACGGCCTAGGACCCCAGAAGAACCCTGGAGAACAAAAAAAAACACTAAGAGGAACACCAATGTCATCCTGTTTTTCAAAAAGGAAAGAAATGGTGGATTCTGCAAACAAAAGAGCCAGCATAAGGAGAGTAAGACATATTAGACTAACCTCATTTCCCTTTTGTGCGTGTTTTGGTTAGTTTTTGGATAGTTGCTAATCCACTGGACAAGGAAAGTGTGATAGGAAATATGTCTCTGGACTTTAGCCAAACTTTCCGCAGTGTTACTCATCATAGTCTTTTGGGAAAGTCAGAAAAGTGTGCTCAGTCTTCTCAGACAACTTGGTGGATTAGTGACAAGTTAAACTTCTAAGCCAAATGGCACTATAATACAATTTGCCTTTGTGGCACTTATAAGTAAAATTATTTATATAATTTTTTCGTATCTAGCCTCCCCAGTAGATTGTAGGATCCATGAGTGAAGGGATAGCATCTGTCTTGGTCACTATTATATCTACCACACCTAGTATTGCGCCTGCCACATAGATCAGGGTTCAAAAAACTACTGCATGCATGCATGCATGCATGCATGAATGAATCAATTAATTTATGCACCTGGTGAGAGACCTCTACAAGAGTTGTAACCATATATTCCTACAGGGCCAGGCCAAACACAAAAAATGAGGCAAATAGAGAGACTGGAGGAACAATGTCCATCCAAAGGAGTTAGCTACCATTGGTTCTAGCCAATGGAATGCAGAACCCGGGCTACCAGTGATCACGATCTTTCAAAACGTGCCTAAATATAGATATTTTATTGTGAAATCCTATTTTTAAATATAGGTCATTAATTTTTTTTAACTCTTTTCAATTGAAGCAAAACATGTCTAGGGCAAGATTCAGTCCTTGGACACCGACCAGTGACCTCTGCTAAAGAGAGGCCCTGGATCTTGGTCTCACTCAGTATATTTATCATAAGACTTAGAGAAAGGACCAAATGGGTCAAGTTTGAAAACAACATGTAACTGAGAAGGCTACTGACATGCTGGAAGACAGAAGTAGGATCTTAAACATACGGAACAGAATGGATTTCATACGAGCAAATATAAGGTCCAGAAACCCAATTTCCAAGTCCAGGAACCCACCTTGGATTAAGAGGTTTTCAGATTAAGCACTTATGAATCACTTAAGGATTTCATTAAACGAAAAACTCAGTGAGTCAGCAGTATGAGAGGGCTGCCAAAAAATAGTTAATGATTTTAGACTAACTGAAGTATATTATCTACATCAGTGATTGCAAATTGGTGGCCACATATTGTTTGACCTGCAAGTTGTTTTTTAGTTTTAAAAACCTAAATAAATTACCAACACTCCAAAATTAGGAAATTTCCCATAAATATTCTGATTTCCTGTCTCTCTTGAAAAAACTGAAGAATCTGGCAATGCTAGGCCTGTGTTCCCACAGTGGCAACAACTGGCTTGAGCTGAGAAGTGGCCACTCCTTGAGATGGGGCATGTTCCCTCTGTTTTGCCATAGTCTCCACCACTCCCTGTGGCCTCCCCATCACCAAGACTGTCAGTTGCCAACTTTCATCACACTTGGACTGTTATTTTCCCTATGGTACACTTCAAAGAAAACAAACATTCTCCTGTACTCATATTTCTGTGAAAAGAGGGGAAAATAAAGACTACATTCAAAAAAATGTATGTTTCAAAAAAAAAAATTAAATACTCCTTTGTGTAAGTGAAAAAAAATTCTTATGGTTTAATATGCAGGTATTTCTTACATTTAGGATGCTTCACTCAATTAAGGTATCTGCCTGGCTCCCGTAGGAATTTAAATTTGTGAACCCCAATCTATAACATGAGATGTGATGGTTCATCTCTATTCAGTGATAGGCAGACTCTAACTGAAGTGTTACATGAGATTTCAGAATCTATTATAAAGTACACAGACGAGCTGGGAAATTGAGGACAGGTTCAAGAACTTTTAGTTCACGCATACAATGAAATTCTATGCTGCCAATTTCTCTCAATGTCTACATGTTCTGATATAGAAAAATAGACATTGTTGGTGAAATAGAAAGCTGTGCAACTGAATATTTAGTCTAATACTATTTTAGTAAATACACGAGTATGTGGGCGTAGGTGTGTGTTTGTTATAAGCATAGAAGACCAGTTTTCCTGTCCAACTTTGAAATTCAGAGATTCTGTGGAGTTTCCACATTCATGACAGCCAAATATAAGATCAGGAAATGACCAAGTGATTTACAGAGGCAGAAGGCAAGAATCTGGTGTAATTAGAGGTAAGTGTGCTGGGGAGTATTTAAAAAATAGTAATTTTGGTGAGGCTGAGTGGGAGTACATGCTTGAGAGCCTTGAAAAGCAGGCAGAGCAGCAGCCTTGAAGCAGATATAGTAGCTGCCTCTAGCTGACATCTTTTGGGGTCTCTTCCCATCCCGGGCAGACTTCTCTGAAACCTACAGGGGCAAGATCCCAGCTAGAGCGTCTGCCGTGTCCATACCGGTTGGCCACAGCTGAATGGCCCAGGGGTAGGAGGCACCAGACCCAAGGAGGGACAATCAGATTATCCCAGAAACTTGGAATTAGACCTAAGAGATGATATCTGTCCCAGGTGGGAAATAGTGAGAATATGACCAGAAAGAGCATGGTTGGTCCAATGCAAACACAGGCCAAGAAAGACAGAGAAAGGAGAACAAGGTAGATGAGCAAGAACAAAACAACCCACAGCCCAGAGACAAAGAGGGATTGAAAAAGCATGGCTGCCCCTGTTCCCGAAGGTTTTCCGGTTCTTCTATCCGGTCCCTTACGAAGCCTGGCTGAACTTCCCGCCCTTCGATCACGCAGGAGAACCTCCAACAATAATAGTAACGGCAGCAGCAGCTCACACTCAGACATGCTTACCATCTGCGCAGCAATAAATGCTTTACGTATATGAAACCATTCATTTTCCTGAAAACCTTAAGAGGCAGCGAATACTATTACTTACTCCCCAATCTTTTTATAGGTGAGGAAACTGAGGCACAGAGAATTTAAGTAGCTTCCCAAAAGTTGCCTAGCTAGGAAGTGGCAGAGCCAGAATGTGAATCCAAACAGCGTAGCTCCAGAGGCCTCGCACGCAACCATTCATTTATTCCACCTCTTGGCCTAAGTTTGCTTGAGTGAATTTCCATCACTGGTGACCCAAAAAGCCCTGCCTGAGACACAGAGAGACCACATGGACTTGGGGAAAAGCAGCCACCTGCAAGGTGCTATCAGAGGAACCCTGCCAGTTCTTCCTGCTAAGCTGGCCAGTGAAGGGCTACGTCCTCCAACTCGAGCGGCTGCTGGCGCCAGAGCCTTTGGCCACAAGGAGAGCCACGGGGAAGCCACTCAGGCCCTGACTTAACATCACCTTGACAAACATGCTGAGCACCCACTACATGCCAGCTATTGTTCTAGATGCTGGAAAAACAGCAGAGGACAAGATAGGAAAGGATTCTGCTCTCCCAAAGCTTACTTTTTAGAAGAAGGACACATACTAATCATTTTAAATATAGATGCCGTGAAAGAAAAAAAAAGACGATGTGATAAGAGTGTTGAAAGGGATACTTTCAATAGGGCAGCTGGAGAAGGCTTCTCAGAGAGGTGACAGTTGAGCTGAAATGGAAATGATGAGACAGAGACACGGTCCTGGGGAAGAGTCAGAGAGAGGCGCTGAGGTCGGAGCAAGCTTGGAGAACTCGAAGGACAGAAAGGAGGCCCAGGGCTGGAGCACATTCATTCCACAATGCCTGTTTGGGCACCTTCGTGCGCCAGGAAAGTGGACAGAACGGCGTCCGTGCTTCAGTCCCTGGGCTGGGGTAACTCAGAGCCTAGTGAAGGAGCGAGTGTAGCAGGCTGCAAAAACGGCCAGTTCTTCATTCCTCCCTGGGTCCACACCCTTGGCAACAAGACTTTGCAGCTCCTCTCCTAAAGGTAGAGCCTATTCCCCCACTTCCTGAACCTGGGATGGGCCGTGACTTGTTTTTGGCCAGCAGAATGCAGCAGAAGTGACAGTGTGCCAATTCTGACACTAGTTCTCAAGAGTCCTTACACAATTGTGTTCTTAGAACCTTGGAACCTTGCCCAACTGCCATGTGAACAAGGCCGAGGTAGCCTGCAGGATGAGGAGACAGACAGGGCCCAGTCTCCCTGTTGCTCTAGGTAACCCACATCCAAGTGCTGGACAAGTGAGTGAAGCCAGCCTAGACCAGCCAGGCCCTAGGGAACCCCCCAGACATATAAGTGAACCCAGCCAAGATCAGCAGAGCCACCCAGCTGACCTATTGACTTTTTTGCAGTTTGGGGGTAGTTTGTAATAAAGAAGTAGCTAATTCTGAGACCTAGGGTGGATGCCCGAACAGACAGAAGCACAGGGGACTGTGGGACCAGTTAGAAACAGCCCATGAGAGCCTGCTTTATGGCTGTGCTTGGCAGGCCTACCTACCACTGCAGGGAGGCCCTGACATGGCCCCAGGCTGATGCCTGGAGCCAGCAACTGCTCTGACGCGCCACAAGAAAGAGAAACACCTAGTGGCTTCATTGAAAGGTCCCAAGGGAGCAGTTTGAAGGAACTCTAGTTCAGCCTAATAGTCTGGAATCAAACAGCCCTGGCTTTGAATCCCAACCCTGTCTTTTACTCACTGGGACAAGTCGCTTAACCTCTCTGACCTGTTTCCTCACCTAATAATGGAATAACTAAGTAGAACACGTAGGAGAGTACCTGTCACACAGCACACGCTATCTAAGAGTTTACAATTATTACATATAAACAAAAGAGAGGGAAACTCCCCACACGAGGCACAGATCACTCACCGGTGGTATGTGAAAGAATTTTAGGTGGGACACAGACATGGCATTCAATCACTCCAAACAACAGGAGGAGGAAATTGTTCCTGTTCCAATTCTTTTTCAAGCCCCCAGATTATATCTGAGGAGAAAGTCTCAGTTTGGTGCTTATATGTTTTTAACACCACTCTACTATTTGTTAAACTCCCTTTTGGAACAAAGAGGGAGGATGTTTCAAACTCGGATCCTTGTCAGCCAACAGTACCTAGCTAGAACTTCATAATATTGTTTTAATTATATTCATGTTTATAATTACTAATTATTTGTGGTGACATTGTTTTTCCATTCATACAGTGATAAAGTTTCCTCTAAAATAAATGAGTTGAAATAAAAAAACTGAGACCATTTAAAGAAAAGTGTATATTTTTTTTAAAAAAAGGACACATAGCACAGATATAGCAAATATCGTGAAGAGCAGAGTACTAGGGAAGATTGAAATGAGGAAAAGAACATGGATAGGATTTGGAATTCAACATGGTTCAAATTCCAGCTTAGCCAAGTTACTAGCTATATGACCATATTGGTCAGCTTTTGCTAGGTAAGGCTGTAAGCAATCCCCAAATTCTAGTGGCTTATGATATGCAGAGTTTAGTTCTTGCTACACGTCATTCCAATTGTCTGTGGCCTATGGCTTTGCTTCATGTGTCTTTTATATCCCAGGATATAAGCAAAGGAAACAGCCCTTGTTTGGTCTTATGGCAGAGGGGGAAAACAGCAATGGCCAAACCATGCAATAACTCTCAAAGCTTCCACCTAGATGTAGAATATATCACGTCTGCTCATCCACTGTCCAGTGTGTGTCACACAGCCAAACTCCACACCAATGGAACAGGAAAGTACATCCCTCCTGTAAGTAGACACCATAAGTCACACAGCAATGGGGAAGGATGTATAATTCTTTTACAGGGAGAAAGAAATAATTGATTCAATAATATAATCCACCACAGTGACCCTGGGCAAGTCATCTCACGTCTATTTCTCCCCCTGTGAAATGAGAATATCTACTTCAGAGTCAAGTTCAATAAATACGAGTTCCCTTCCCCTTTCTCATCTTCTGAGATTCATTCAGGGCAGCTTAAACTGAATTTAGGAAGACCTTGGTAGACTAGTTATATTCAAATGTTTGGTCCAAGATCTGTAACCAGCCAAAGATAAACCCAGTGGACTTGATTATTCACATGAGATGGAATGTTCCCCCCACACCAGCCACAGTCCCCTCTATGCCACTCATGTCACCACTTTACGAAAATCTTACTGGACAAACACTTACCAGTCCTGGAATTAAAGAGAAAATGGACAGGAAATGGTACTATTAATTGACATCATAACGTTAGTGTGATGAGTAAGAGCATACATTTCGGAATTTGAATCATAGCTCTGCCACGTATTTGCTATATGACCTTGAGCAAGTTAAATAACTGAGCCTCAGATTACCCATAAAATGGGGACAATAAACTACTTAAGTCATACATTACTGTGAAAATTAAATGAGATAATTCATATATATGGTTTATTACTGTGCCTGGTCCAAATAAATTCTCAATAAATAGAAAAACTCTTATTAATGCTGGGACATGTCCCAGAGTAGAGATGTTCAAGTATTTCAAATCAACGTTTGGCATCGGTGTAGCAAAGTCCTTGCTTATACTCGTTGTATAAGTCTGAGTTCAATTTTTGTTTCCCACTCTGTAACAGGGGACAGTGCACTGCTCCCTGGGAATCTCGTAGAGATGTCCTGACCTTGCCTCTCTCTATAAGGGATTTTCAATTCTTTTTGAAGGACTTGAAGAAATAAAAGGTACAGAGGTCACTTCTGAAAGTGATAAATGGATGTGGCCCACAGCAACATCGGTTTCCCCAGCCTTCTGTTCACAGGGCATTTCAGCAAAGGGCTGCTGTCAATATACAAGGAGACCCTCAGAAAAGACCCTCTCAAAGGGTCAAAAGACCCTATCCAAAGAGAGGATCTCCATTTACTATTCTTTGAAGTTGCATCCTCTGTGGTGGATTTTTAGCAACAAAGCTTGTTCCATCTCCCAGCTGGAAGACTTGTCACCAATTACTTGGAAAAGAGATGAATAATTAAACAGCCTTTTCTCTCCAGATACCAAGTGGAAGTGTCTGGGTCATAGTGAAAGGTTACAGATAAGACTCTCCCTGAGGCTCACAGCACTTTGGTCTATTTCTAAGTCTGCTCAAGCTTTCAAAGTTTACCCATGACTGCACAAGCTGTGACTCTAAGTTAATCATTTAATCTCTCTGAGCCTCAGTGTTCTCACCTTTAAAGTGGGAATAATGGATTGCTCAAAACGCTTTGCTAGGCTTCAAGAGCTAAATCAATGTAAGGGAGTGTATCATTCCAGACGCCAGAGTGACATAGGACTCAGGACTTGAAAATCGACCAGAATAAACACAAACAACTAATGAAAGACTGGTGTCCAGTAAACTGAAGTAAAAATTCCTACAAATCAATAAGAAAATGTGAAAAAAAAAGAGGGGAGGACATTCATGGAAAATGAAATACAACTGTCCAATAAATACGTAAAAAGATGTTCAACATCACTAGTAATCAAGAAAATGCCTATTCAAATTATTATTTTGTGTGTGTGTGAGGAAGATGAGGCCCGTGCTAACATCCAATGCCAATCCTCCTCTTTTTTTGCTGAGGAAGACTGGCCCTGGGCTAATATCCGTACCCATCTTCCTCCACTTTATATGGGATGCCGCCACAGCATGGCTTTGAAAAGCAGTGCGTCAGTGCGCAACCAGGATCCGAACCTGCGAACCCCAGGCCACCGAAGTGGAGCACACCCACTTAACCACTTGTGCCACCTGGCCAGCCCCATGTCTATTAAAATTAAATGCCATTTTTCTGCCATCAGATCGGCAAAAACGTTAAAGCTTGACAGTATCATGATGTGGGGAAGATGCAGTGAAATGGAAACACACACCGCTGGCGGGTGTGCACACTGGTTCAGCCACTGTGGAGAACATTTGGCAATATGTACTAAAATCTGAATCATGTATACCCCATGAATCATTCTACTTCTCAGTAACTGGAGAAACATTTGCATGTATGTGAGACACATGTAACCACAGGCCTACTAGAACCAGCTCAACTGACCCCATTTTATCAACAGAGTAATTAAGAGTTGTCTTTTGGGAACTGAGAGTCCTCCCTTGTCCAGTTCAGGCCAGTTGAGACCACCAACCCATTAACTGGGCCTGAGCAAATGCTCCATAAGGGACCTTTTTGACATCAAGGGGCTGAAAACTCCACCCTCAGATCATGCTAACGCCACCATTTTGTGAACATGCGTCCTATGAAGAGCCATGAAGCTTGACTACGCTACACAGATCATCAATTACCTCACTTCTTCTTACCTCCAGTCATCTATTCCACACTTCAGACTGCCCTGCCTTTCATCCCATAAATTTTGCTCCAAGCCCTGGATCGACGAGACAGATTTGAGAGCCTTGCCTCCTGTCTCCTTGCAGATCGATCGCACAATAAAGCCTTTCTTCCTTCAAAAGCCAGTGTGCCACGGTGCCAGCTTCTTTGCATATTGGGTAGCGAGCCCTTGCTCAGTAACACATGTCTAAGGATGCTTATTGCAGTACTGTTTATAATAGACACCACCCCTGAAAAAAAGAATCTAAATGATCCTCAACAGGGGAGTAGCCACAAAAATCGGAGGAAGTTCATACTGTGGAATACTACGGAGTAGTTAAAAGTGTAACAACAGAGACTCCTCTTCAAGACACTGTTAAGTGAAAAAGCAAGTTGCAGGATGATGTGTGCTATATGACGCCATTTAGCAAAACACACACACACATAAATCTACCATATAATCTGTTTGGATACAAATATGAACAGAGAAAAGGTTCTAAAAGGAGACTGCAATGGTCACCTCTGGGGAAGGGAGAGGGGATACCTAGAATAGAATGTCAAAAAGGTCTTCCGCCTTTATCTATGACATTTCATTTATCCTAATGAGATGGTACTCATGCATTTCTTATGAACTTTTTTTTTAACATAGCAGGACAACTTCACTGCATCATCCACGATGGGTGACAAAACCCAGCTGACTCCAGAATCAACAGAAGAGATGTGCTGATGGGGATACAAACAGCCATAATTATTACCATATGACTGAGGCTTCTGTCTCCCCCACTGATGCTTTCTCTCTACTCTGAGAAAGAAACAGGAAGCCAGGGCACACCTGGCCTTTTGCTATTCTAACAGCCTAAAACCTACAGGCTTAATCCTTTCCCAGGGGCGATAATTAACATTTTTAACGCAGGCACTTTACAATCAATAGAGTTAACAAGTGCCGCTCTTATCTACTCACACTTAAGTGCAGCGGGGGGGGAAATGCTTTCAAGGTGGAGGAGAAGCGGAAAGGATAGAATTCAACAGGAATCCCAAGCCTGGGAGCAATTTGGCCAGTTAGGGGTTCTGATCGGGGAAGAGGAGGCCCGAGAGTGAATACAAAGTCTAAAAGGCAGCTTCTTTAGAATGACACCCAGAGCCTTTCATATTCTCAGCTTAAGTCTACCTTTCCAGAAACTTTCCTCAGCTCCATCTAGCCCAAGGGGCAGAATCTGTGCCAAGTGTAAAGGCTAAGACCTGTGACAATGGAGGGGAGTGACCAGCAAACCCAGAGGCTCCAGATGAAACACAGTGACCAGCCCAAGAAGAGCCCATTCTGATGCATCCACTGTTTCTTGCATTAAGAGATTTCAGAGGCCCCAGTCATAAGAAACAGCCTGTCTCCACTTGGGAGTGGAGAAATGGAGAGGAAGGCTCTATCTCCTGTTTGATCACAGCACCTCTAAAAGATAGTGATACCGGCTCAAGACAAGGTTGATATAAGGGAAGCTGAAACAGCAAACAGCCACTGATGATTAAGCAGCTAGTAACTATGGGGGATTGGAATTTGCCAACTCAAAATATGTCTCTGCCTGAATGACATTTTGACTCCCACCCCCACTAACTGACCAAAGGAGTTTGGGGTGGGAGGCCTGCCCCCAGAAAAGGCCATTACTATAGATATCTCCTGGTACCTGGTGGGTCGTGCTAAACCCATTCTTAGTTCTGGTTACCCTTTATGAGAGACATTTACATTTGTAAAGAAAATCTCCATTTGTAAAGGTATCTTCTTCCCTGCACCAGGAAGAAGGGGGGATTGCCTTACCTAGAAACTTATCAGAATGGAAGTCGAGGACTTAAATCTGCATGATAAACTTACTCACTGTTAACTGTGCTGTTTGGGCAATATGCTATCTGACTCCCACTAGGTTCCTATAGATGACATCTCCCTGGAGCCTGGGTTACCATGGTAATGGGTGTTTGAGCTATTTTTTTCCAGGAACTGAACCCCTTGTCCACTTCAGGCTAGATTGAGACCACCAACCCATTAACTGGGCCCTTTTACTGCAAGAGGTTGGAACTCCACCCTCAGGGCATGCTAATGCTGCCATTCTGTGAACACGTGTCCTACGAAGAAACATGAAGCCTGACTATGCTTGCGCAGATCACCATTACCTCATCTCTCCTCACCTCCAATCATTTCAGACCACCACCTTGCCCCCTACCCCATAAATATCCCCGAGTCCCTATTTTCGGGGAGGTGGATTTGAGACTTGTTCTGCCGTTTTCCTCACTTGGCTGCCTTGTGATTAAACTCTCTCTCTCTGCAATCTCGTTGGCTTTCTGGGTGGCAGGCAAAAACGGACCTGGTGCGGTAACAAAGCCATATTGTAGAAAAGAAAAACTCTATTGTAACTTTGAAGGACCTCTGACCAACTAACCCAGCTGGATATGCAGCCTCCAGGAGATCTAACTGCTCTGTGGATTTTACGACCCCTGCTTGTGCATGTATGTCCTAGCTGCGATAAGATGATAACTTTGTTTTTTTTGAGTTCCTCAGGAATGTGATGACCCCCAAACAGAGAATCTATGCTGATAGCCATCATCAGTGACAAGTGAAAGACCTCGTGTGGCACTCTCAGTCTGTAACACCAGAAGGTCAACATTCCTAACCCCCTCCCCAATAACCCAATAGCCTATATAAGTGCTGTAAGATTTCGTGCCCCCTTAAGATGGTTCTTTTTGACGTGAGTCAGCCATCTTCCCTCTTGCTAGCAAGCTGTAATAAAAAAGTCCTTTTTCTCCTACCACTTTGCCTCTTGACTATTGGCATGTCTTGCTGCGAGCAAAGGCCCCACGTTGGGCAGTAACAATAGGTTTTTGTTTTAAGAAGTCTCTATATTTTTCTCTTTCCCAGCACTTATCACAATCTATAGTGATCTTTTTTTTTCTTTATTGACTTGTTTGTTGTCAGCCTTCAACTAGAACATAAGTTACGTGAGTAGCAAGGACTTTCCCTGTCTGTTCACTACTGTACCCCCAGTAACTGGCACACTGTAGGTGCTCAAGTAGTTTTAATCTCGAAGGTGGGGGTACTCCCAGAAATACAGCAAGAAGCTTGAAACATAGTACCTGATGGTGAGAGAGATGGCTGAGCAAAGACAGTGGTTAGGAAAGAGAACTGGTGGTGACTCGTTTTGGAGGGGACCGCTTCTGTTCCTCAAGCAAAGAGCATAAAACAATAAGATTTTAGGAGGATTCTTCTCTACGACTCTACGGGTTATTTAAAAGTCAGAAACTTCATACCAGTGGCCCTACAAAGGAGAAAAGGAGACCCTTATTACTAACTGAAAGCTTGACTTAAGCTTAGCTAAGATTTTACTCCACATCCCTCAGTGACAAGGCTGGTACAGAAATGAGGGCCATCACTTCCTCTTTTATTAAAAAAAAAAAAAAATGTAAAAGAAAAAACAGAGAGAGAAAAAAAAACTTACTGAACTCTGAACTTCCTCTCTTTTAACCGCAACTTACTACGGACTTACTTTGGTAAAAAGATTGCCAAATAAATAATAATCAGGCACTTCATTGGTGCTGACTGATAAAGTTTCCATCCAAAACTCTGCCTGGAACAATGCCTACTGATTCCAACCTTGTAAAGCAGCCAGTTGGGGATCCTGACGGTAAGGGGACAAAACTGACCCAAAGCTGCCATGAAACTGTCTAGCTCAGCTTCGGGGCTGCTACAGCTCCACTCACAGGGCAGACACTTTCCACGCCAAAATGAAACCAGGCCCAAACTGGCAGACTAGTCTGAGGCCCAAATCCACAGCCAGATACCCTGGAGGGAGCTTGGACACTGGGGTACAGCAGCCTGAGTCTGGGCTCAGGCTCTTACTAGCTCTGTGATGTTAGGGAAGTGGATTAACCTCTCTGGGCATCCGTGTTTCCATATATTAGAAAGAAAGAAGGCTTTTGTTTCTGGTATGGTCAAGCAAACTTCAACTGGGCCCAACCTTCCCGTAAATAGCAAATATAACTCTGGGAAAAATTTTGTTCTTAATTTTTTATCTGAAAGCAGTGGAGAGTAAACACAAGCAGCAGACTCGGTGTTGGGGGGCGCTGACACTGGAAAGAAGGGAGGAGGTCATTTTACAGCTTTTTACCCTGAGAGCAGGCCGCAGTCAGCACCAAGGGGTAGCTAAAACTCCAACACAAAACCCTAAGTCTTTCTGGCTTGCAGACCCAAGGGACAGATTTCAGGCCAACAAAGTTCCTAGAAAGTGAGGAGGGAATGCAAAGACAGAGAGAGCCAAGAGAGAAGGAACCCCAAATTCTGTGTATAAACTCTACTCAAGAGTCTGCCTGACTCTTGAATCATGCACGCATGGGACAGCCTCAAAGAAGACTCAAAGATAAAATAAAAAATAGAACTGATGTCTGAGCTGATGTCCAAGAGACAGTTTACTGTCTTATGAAGACAAAAATATCAACGTTCTTCAGGAAATACAACAGAATCCAGAGTCTCCCCACACAACACACACACTGTCCAGGATACAACCTGAAATTACTCAACATACGAAAAACCAGGAAAATATGACCCAATCTCAAGAGAAAAGATAGTTAAGCAAGGAAAAAAAAAGAAATAATTCCAACTAGGTTGGGGCAATAATCCGAAATTGTATGAGATACAATGCATTCAGTGGCAAGTAATAGCAAACCCATCTTGAAATGGTTTAGGCAGTAAGAGAATTTATTACCTAACAAAACAAAATTTCCAGAGATAAGGGTATATCAAGGTTAGTTAATTCAGTGTTTCAACGACATCATGAAGGACACAGTTCCTTTCCATCTTTCCACACTGCCATTCACAGCAGGTCAGCCTTGTCCCTCATGGTCAAGATAGTGTTACTGCACAAAATTGGGGTTCTCTTACCTGATACACATAAACAGCCAATTAATTACAGCATCAGCTTTTGGGGGAGAAATCAGCTTTATTCTGCAAGATCAATCTGCAGGGAGACAAGGGGCATATGCCCTCAGATCTGTCTCCCAGATTCAGGATTTGGGGTGGAATTTAAAAGGTTAGGGAGAACAGGCTGGCATGGGGAAATGCTGGCAGGACAGGTTTTGATTGGTGGGCTTCAAGCATTTACGGTAAGGTTTTAAACATTTATGACAGGGTAATAGCTGCCACAATTCCAAGGTATGACATGAGGTACTTGAGACAAATGTTTTGTCCTTTGTCCCCTTCCTTCCTGCTTTGTCATTCTCCTGTGAGGATGACTCTTGGAACTTATTACAGCCTTCTTGGGACCAAGAGGAGAGATACTGATCACACTTGGAGGATGGCAGAGCAAATAAATGGGAGGATCTTGAGTCTTCAATGACCCTGTCAAGCCTCTGATTAAACTAACCCTAGAACCACCTACCTCCAGACAGCTTGTTAAGTGTTCTGTTATTAACAACCAAAGCATCCTATCTGAAACAACTACTACAACTGGAAAACTAATAACATTTTCCCTAAATAGGAGACAAGTATGGAAAACACAATGAAAATTAAAATTATTAAATTCGAGCTGACACATAGCTCCAAGCCTGAGGTTGCCCCATCCTTTCTGTTTAAAAGGGAGGTGAGCATGCATCAGAAAGATGTTTTAAGACCCGATAGCACCGGGTCGGCCCCGTGGCTTGGCGGTTAGGTGCGCACGCTCCGCTGCTGGCAGCCCGGGTTCGGATCCTGGCCGCGCACCGACGCACCGCTTCTCCAGCCATGCTGAGGCCACGTCCCACATACAGCAACTAGAAGGATGTGCAACTATGACGTACAACTATCTACTGGGGCTTTGGGGAAGAAAAAAAGGAGGAGGATTGGCAATAGATGTTAGCTCAGAGCCAGTCTTCCTCAGCAAAAAGAGGAGGATTAGCATGGATGTTAGCTCAGGGCTGATCTTCCTCACAAAAAAAAAACAAAGACCCGATAGCAGCAAACTGAGACATTCTGCTTAACAACCAGAAGAATTAAAAGAGAACTGAAGGAAAAAAAAAAAAAAACTATATAATTCCAAGCTGTGTAATGTCATATACAATTAAAATCTTCAAGTACCACCAGTAATATTCTTTAGATATTTTGAAAAATATAGCCCTGTTATTAGTAATTCCCAAATCTTTACCTCCATCCCCGACTTCTCATTATTCCCAACTGCCTTTTGGACACCTACACCTGAATATACCACAGGTATCTCAAACTCAACATTGGCAATGCAGAATTCACTATCTTCACCCCCAAGCTTTCTCCTCCTCTTCAGTTTTCTACTGCTATTTATAATACTCCTATTCAGCAAGTACTCAAATGAAAACTTCCTCAATAGCTGACAATATTCATACTACTATTTTCCATACCTTGTGCCAGGCAAAGTGCTGCTATGTCCCACACACACATTATCGTATTTGATCCTCACAGCTCTATGAGGAAGGTATATTATTTTCATTTACCTCTTTTTTTTTTTTTTGGCAGGGAAAGATTTGCCCTGAGCTAACATCTGTTGCCAATCTTCCTCTTTTTTGTTTCCTCCCTAAGCCCCTGTACACAGTTGTATATTCTAGTGGTAAATCATTCTAGTTCTTCTATGTGAGCCGCCACCACAGCATGGCAACTGACAAACAGGTGGCATGGTTCCACAACTGGGAAGCGAACCTGGGCCGCTGAAGCAGTGAGCGCCATACTTTAACCACTAGGCCATCAGGGTGGCTCCATTTAGCCCTTTTTAAAAATGAGGAAGCTAAGGATAAGAAATCTGTCTCAGGTGACAGGATTTGAATCCAGATCTGTTTAATTCCCCTTTTTTCCTACTTCACAAAACAAATAGAGACCATCAGACAAGAAGTCCTCAACTGGTCTCTAAACTTATTCTATTTCCCACCCATTTTTCCCTTCTTTTCTCATTTGCACCCATGCTCTCCCCTCCCGAAGCTGTCCTCCTTGGTCCTTCTCTTCCTTGACCCTCTTTCATCAGCACTTAACGTCGTCAACTTAACCACCTTGAGAAGAGTCTTGCTTATTTCTGAATCGTGGACGTCCTTCTCTCCTGCTTTCCAAGTTCTCTCGCCTTCTCTCTGCCCCTCCACATCTTCTCTTCTCCTAGCTTAACATTCCTGGTCCTCCAACTGCTTCCTCCTAACAAGTGTCCCTTCGCTCTCATTCCTCCTCCCACCTCGCTGACTCTCCCTCACTCTTCTGTTGCTTCTGCTCCTCACAACTCAACTCAGAACCTGGGCTTCGGCTCCCCCATGCAGCCTCCCCAGGACCCGGGGAAGCGGACTGCTCCCACCGTCCCCCCCTCCACCACCACGACAGCTCATATCACACTGTGTTATCAATGTCTGGTTTATGGGGCTTTCCTCTGAGCCTGGGGACTGCTTGAGGGCAGAAACATGCCTTATTTCCCTATATCCCCCCATACACGTGGTGGCCAAATATGCCAGCTGGACCACACTGCTGTTACTCCTTTTATATTACTCTCCTCTGAGCGGATTTTGGAAAGGATACACAGGGATGTAAACCACACCTTGTATTCCACCTTCTGTGCCTTGGCCAAAGGCTGATCAGGGCTCCTGGCAGAGAACTTGAACCATGAGCTTCAGAATCATGCGTTTGCCACCCTCTTCAAATATTTCTTAGCTTCGAGACCTAGAGCAAGTTCCTTAATGTCCCTGAGCCTTAGTTTCTTCATGGAGGTAAAATGAGACTTATTCATTTTGTGAGTGTATATGATCATATACACTCATATGTATATGAGATCATATGTGAATCATTCAGCTCAGCGCCTCAAGAAATTAAAACAGCTCTTCAGGGAAGTATTATCATTCCATGGACGTGTCTGCTTCTATGTGACCCCTTCCTTCCAAACGATGCAAAGACTTTCATAGTTCTCAGGCTCCTCCCAGCCCAGCAACTCAGACACAAAGAAATCAGCTGACTGTGGTCACATGACCACCGAAAGCCCTCAGACCAGAAGCCACTTTCTGAACCCCTTATTCAGGGTTACAGCTGAAAATCTATAGATGTGCAAACTTCTGCACTGGAAAAAAACAACTGAACAATTGAAAGCTGTGGCAAGCACGCTTTCCTGGCCCTGAGAGATGAGCAGGCTCACCATCACGCACCGCAGAGCCGGCCCGATTGCTGTTCTGCCTCACTCTGCAGCAGCCTTCCCCACCATGACGCTCACCCACCCTGAGCCCTTCACCTTAGTGGCTGCGAATTTGGAATGTGACTCACACAGACTCAAATTCAATCTAGGCTCTGCAGTTCTCAGGAAAATTCTTTATCCTCGCTGAGCCTGTTTCCTCATCTCTGAATGGGGATAATAATAACAGCAAATCTTAGTGGAGGGTGAAGATTCAAATGGATGAAGTCTGTGAAATGCCCAGCTCACTGCAAGCCCCCAAATATTAGCTGTCTTCATCATCATCGTCACCATCATCATCTCTACATTCTTGGTATACAATCCTAAACTCAAATCTCTGTTTGAATCCTAAACCTGTGTAACTTTGGAAAAACTTCTTAACTCTCTGTTCTTCAGTTTTCTCAGCATAAAATGAGAATAATAACAGTAGCAACCTCATAGGATTGTTGTGAGGATTAAATGAGTTAATATGTAAAGCACTTAGAAAAGTGCCAGGCACACAGTCAGTACTCAGTAAACACCAGCTCAAATCAGAGCATTTGAAAGCCTTATTTGAAGACATCCAGGAAATGGAAAATTTCCTTGGCGTGTCTCCCCAGCTAATAGAGACCCTCCTAGGGACTACAGAAGAATATACATATATGCTCAAGCAGGGACATGGCTGGCCCTGATTTCACTCTTTTCTTGAACTTGACTTATTTCTCCCATCCGGAGCACCCTGGCCCCCCTATGGCCCAAGGGCCCCAAATCAGAGAAGGTCAAAAGAGAAACACAATGAGGCCAGCTGTCATTTGGGCCCCCACCTATTGGGAACACCAGAGAATGTAAACACACAGTGAATCCCAGCCCTTGGAAGTCGCAGCTGGAGGCTGCCCCCAGCAGAGGCCACCATGGGGATACGACCCACCTCCATGCTGGCATGCTGTTCCCACATCTTCCAGTGGCTCTGTGCAACCCCTGAACACATCCTCCTCCTCCCTCTGGGCTGATTCTGTTCATAAAACACTTCTTTCTCAACCCACATCATCCCCCAGATTAACCAGCTCCTTCTCTCTGCAGGAGAGGGACAGCTCTCCACCAGCACTTGACACAGTACTGGGACACTTCACCCAAGTGACAGGTCAGGCCAGGCAGTTCCACCAAAACCAACAATTTCATTTAAAAAAACTCTTATCTCATACTTAGAATTCTATTTGGAAAAAATAACTTTCATCAGTAATATGTTAAAGCTCAAAGATGATAATCAAAATAATCTTGGGATAAGATTATTGTCATCGGGTGAGAATATAAAGAATTATAAAGAATTCAAAACAATGCATTTATATCATCTCTAAAAATAAATAAAGCCTCAACAGTCCATGGGACAATTTCATGAGCCTCTAGCACCTCTTCTCTATACTTTTCACAATGATTTTCAAACTGCGTTGACTATTACCTATGGTGAGAAACACATTTTACATTTGACCCAGTTCACACATGTGTGTGTGTGTGTGTGTATATATATATACACATTATATGAAATAAAAGTTTTCTGCAACAAAACTTGCGCTTCCTGAGTGTGATGCATTCCAATATTTTCCACTCTCTCTCTTCACGGTGCTCATGCCTACTAAATTGATTTCATGACTCTCTAACGAGTGATGATCCACAGTTTAAAAAATAAATGTAGAGGAATTCAAGAAAACTTATCCCAGAGCAGAAATGCAATAAGGTGTAAGGGTTAAGGCCAACAAGGCATTGAAGTCACGGAGCCCCGTCTTAGGATACAGGGTGGGATCTCCTGTGATTCAGGAGAGTATGGCAGAAGGGAAGTTAGGTCAGGTATGTGAATCCCAGACCTCCTTCCTGCTAGCTGGATGACTTCAGCAAGCCACTCCCATGTCCCTAGGCCTAGTTGGATTAAGGATCTCTGTAAATGGTATTCTAGTTTTGGCAAGTTTTGGATTAAGGCTCTCTGGCAATGGTATTAATAGTTCATACGGTCTATGAATCCAGATAACAACTAAATCTTTTCTGTGAAGGGACCAATGAAGCCCCACACGCTTACTAACAGTCAAGGAGGTAGAGTTTGGAATGAACCTCTAAGAGAGACCTGGAAGCATGCAGTGGACCCCAAAGTACATCCCCTAGACCTTCCTCACACCTGCAGGGCCAAGACCCTCATTCCCCCAGCAGCTGGGAATGTTGAGGGCCAACGGCTCACAGCTGCATGCCCCCTGGGAATCCTCCCTTGAAGAAAGAAGCTGTCTTGCTCGAGGCAATGCCACCTTCCCAAGAGCAGCCCAAGCCAATGCCCACGTGGTGCAGGTCCCCACTGTCCCAATTCTGAAGAGCCGGCTCAGCTCCAGCCATGGGATTGGCTTTGGTCTCTATTACAACTACTGCACCACAGTTCAGCTTCTCTCTTCCCCTGCTTCCCTCATCCCTTACAGGGTCGTTCCCAAGAGCTACTCCCCCATACACCACCTGTATGCAAATCTTCACCTTTTAAGGCAAAGCAGCAATGACACTGGCCAGAGTCAGAGGAGGAGAACTAAGTGAGAAGAGTGACCTTAGGACATTTTTCAAGACTGTTTTTGAGAATTTTTTTTTCAGAACTAATATTTAATGAGCAATCATGTTGTTTGCATGCCCCATCTCATTCAATCCACATGGCACCCTAGGCTCTGTGTCGTTGCCTTTATTTCACACATTAGAAAACCAAAGATTAAAGAGGTTAAAAAAGGTGCCCAAGACCTTACATGTGATCAGTGGTGGAGCTGAGGTGAACCCATGCCCTTGACCTCGGCCCACTCCACCGCAGCTCTACGATCACACTTACCACACTGGACTACACAGATTCACTCGCACGTCTGTCTCTATCTTGGATCTCTCCCTCCTCTAGGGCAGGGGCCTCGTATTCTGAATCTCAAGCTCTTAGTGCAATGCCAAGTACATGGCAGGACCCAGGTGGTAGTAATGATAGTATTTGGTGGTAGTATTCAGTAGTAATGGAGGTAGCATTCAGTAGTAATGGTGGTAGCATTCAGTAGTAATGGTGGCAGTATTCAGTAGTAATGCAGGTAGCATTCAGTAGTAATGGTGCCAGTATTCAGTAGTAAGGGTGGCAGTATTCAGCAGCAATGGTGGTAGTACTCAGTAGTAATGGTGGTAGTATTCAGTAGTAATGGTGGCAGTATTTAGTAGCAATGGTGGTAGTATTCAGTAGTAATGGTGGCAGTATTCAGTAGTAATGGTGGTAGTACTCAGTAGTAACAGTGGTAGTATTCAGTAGTAATGGTGGCAGCATTCAGTAGTAATGCAGGTAGCATTCAGTAGTAATAGTGGCAGTACTCAGTAGTAATGGTGGCAGTATTCAGTAGTAATGGTGGCAGCATTCAGTAGCAATGGAGGTAGCATTCAGTAGTAATGGCGGTAGCATTCAGTGTTTCGCGTGCAATAAGCCCTGTGCTGTGCCCTTAGCCCTGTGCTGTGCCCTTTACGCGGCATCTCATTTGGCCCTGCCACTTCCCTATGAATATGTCCCCTTATTAGGTGTAAGCAGTGAGCACTCACTTGGGCTCTGCCACAGATTCAAGTTCAGTTCAGGAGATGCACACTGAAGCATGTTTTAGAGAGTTAAGCAATCATGAGGGCTGCAATGAAATTGGTCTGGTGGGTTTCCAAAAATGCCACACATAATTTGCAGCTTCTCCTATCAAGAGGAAGAGTCTATTCCCTCCTCTATTTCCTCCTTTATTTCTGAGAAGGGCTTGTGATTTGCTTTCACTAATAGAATATGCAGAAATGACACTGTGCAAGTTCTAAGCCTAGGCTTCAAGAGGCCTTGCAGCATCTGCTTTGTGCACTGCAAACGCAGCCACCACCATGTGACTAAGCTTGGGCTAGCCCACTGGAAAATGAGGGACCACCTGGAGAAAGGCCCCAGTGGTCCAAGGCATCCCAGCTAAGGTCTCAGACATGTGAGCCTGGCCAAGAACAGCCAACCCCTGCCTAGACCAGAAGGACCACCCAGCTGAGCCCAGCCCAAATTACTGATCCACAGAAACAAGAGCTAAATAAAATGGAGGTTATTTGAAGCCACTAACGTTTGAAGTGGTTTGTTAGACAACAATAGATAACTGGTTTGTTAGGTGTCCAGTCAAATATCCAAAAGTAGAACCACCAAAGGATTCTTCTATCAGAGAGATGACAAACAAACAAAAGAAAAGAACTAAGTGATCCTGTCCCCAACTCAAAGAGAAGTGTTTATGAGGTCCATTAGCAACCAGAAGAGGGAAGAATTCTGACTGGTTGGAAAACTGGAAATTCTGACGAGAACTAGATTGTTCTAATAGCTAAAAGCAAAAGGGGGCTTCCTTTTTTTTTTTATGAGGAAGATTGGCCCTCAGCTAACATTCGTTGCAATCTTCCTCTCTTTGCTGAGGAAGATTAGCCCTGAGCTAACATCTGTGCCCATCATCCTCTGTTTTGTATGTGGGATGCCGCCACAGCATGGCTTGATGAGCAGTGCGTAGTTCCATGCCCAGGATCTGAACCTGCGAACCCTGGGCAGCCGAATCGGAGTGTGCAAACTTAACCACTATGCCACTGGCCCAGCCCCAAAGGGGGGCTTCTTTATTTCACTCTTAGTAACATAAACAGACTGAGCTTTCCCCGAGACATACCTTCATATGTTTGATAAGATAAAGAGGTTTAGACTTTCACATCTCAGTTTTACTGAAGTCAACCGAAAGATAAAATTAGATACACAACCCCAAAGGAAGTAAAAGGAAACCATGGCTTTGGGGACCGGAACAGGGCTTGCTGTGTTCATCAACACCTGTTTTCTTTTCCTCCCAGACACGGAGCTGGTCAGCAAGCCCCAGGACCCGTTGCAGTTGACACGGCCCGGCGTCTGAGTTCTGGCCGACAGAAGGTGAGCAGAAGTGATCTACGTCCCTTCCAGGCTGAAGCGGTGGTGAAACAACCATGCTTCTTCACGTTCCCTCTCCCCATCCACCAGCCAGTGGAGAGGAACCTGAAGCCCTGAATGACTGTGTGGAAGACTCCCGACCAGACTCCTGCAGTGGTCTGTGCCCTGAGTGAGAAATAAATCCCTTTCCATCAAGCCACAGAGACGCCAAGGCTTATCTACTACAGCAGGCTTCATAGATTCTTACTAATACCTCAACTAATATAGAATTTTTAAAATGCGAGCCCTAAAAATAGTTTATAAGCTCAAGTTTTCCGAGTATTAACAGAGCTAAATTATTGGGTGGGAAAATTGTCAGAATGCCCTGGCTTTCTTGTTCCACAGTTTGCATCCGATGGGCAACACAGAAATGGGAAGCAGATGTCCCCCCAAGAAGCCAAACGGCACCATCCCTCAATGGGCGACTCCAGAAGGAGCTTCTCTCCCATACGGATTTCACTTCTGTGTGCAAAACTGAAAAAGTCCCAACTCACATTTCCCAGATTCAGCCTCAGGAATTTAAAACTCTGCACTTTTTTAATGTTTTTATTAAAGTGTCATATACACAACAGAAAAGTGGGCACAAGTATATAGCTCAATGAACTTTCACAATCTGAACACACCAAGTAATCAGGACCCAGGTCAAGAAACAGAACATTGCCAGCACCCCACGAGCCCCACTTAGTCCCCACCAGTCCCCTTGAGGGTAATGACTATCTTAACTGCTATCACCTATGATTACTTTTACCTGCTCCTGAACTTCAAGTGCATGGACTCAAATAGAATGTACTCTTCTATGTCCGGCTTTTTTAGCTCATGTTATGTTCATGAGCATCATCTATGCTACATATGGCTGTAGCTGGTTCATTCTCATTGCTGTATAGTATTCCATGGTGTTCCCACCATTCTACTGCTGGTGGGGATTTAGGTAGCTTCCAGTTTATACTATGTTAAAGGAAATTCTTTTCACTCCAGTCCACCAGGGTCCATGATGAACAAAGGCAGGGACTTCAATGGAAAAACTGTTTATCTTCACAGAGGAACATGGACAGAGCCTGACGCTTCGTACAAAGTTAAGATCGCAGCATTCATATACTTCTGCAAATCACTTCCCAAAAGGTTCTAATGAGGGCAAATTTTTTTGTTCAAACAAAAATGAATAGAGCTTATAAAATGAAGTGATACACTCTTTATAAAAATCACAGATCAACTACTGCAAAACTACCATCAAAACCCAAATCAAATGACTCCCTCTACTGACTCCTCCACACCATTCATTCATTTAATAAGGACTTATGAGCACATACGACGTGCCAGGTATGGAGCTAGGTTCTCCAGAAACAATGAGAAATGAGACAGATGTGGTCTCTACTCTCATGAAACTGACACTCTGGTGGGGAAGACAGACAGTAAACGCTCAAATGAATATACAATTAGAAAATGTAAAAATGACAAGGGGTTATGAGACTGTACAAGGGGGAACCTGATTTGGAAGATCAAGGAAGGCTTCTCTGAAGAAGTGACATTTGATCTAAGTTCTAAAGGATGAGTAGGAGGTGAGCGGGGGAAGCGGAGAGAGAATAGCAATTCATGCTGAAGGTAGAGCATGTGCTAAGCCCTGGGGTAGACAGAGGTGTGTCGTGATTGAGGAAGCCCAGCTGGATCTTCAGCTAGAGAGTGAAAAGTGAAGGGAAGGCTGGTATAAGGGGAGGCTCGTGAGGGCCCAGATCAGGCAAAAACTTGTAACTCATGTTAAGGATTCTGGAATTAATCCTGGGAAGAAGAGAAAGCCAGCCACCAAAAGGTGGTCATCAACTAAAATAGAAAGAGGTCCCTCACCACTCTATATGCCAATCCTGCTTCCCTAAGTGCACTGTTCGGCCCAGATGGAATTATTAATACCCCTAACCACACATTTTGCCACAAAAAAATCCAGGTGATTATCAAAATTCTCTTTTGCAGCATTGTGTAAACTCTAAAGAATGATCCCCACCTTTAGGGAGGGAAGGAAGAGCCTCAGTATAGGGCTATCCCATGAAAATCACCATCCTCATCATCACAATAAGACAAGAGACAGTCCTGCAGACCTTGCCCTCCACCTGCACCCACATGACTTGCCAGCTTCTTCTTCAACCCAAAAAAGCACGTCAACGTTCCACCCAAAGGGTGAAGAGAACCCAAAATTGAAAAGATGAAATGGTCAGAAATCTATTGAAAATTGAAATGCCATCAACACATTTTCAAAATGAGGCAGCAGACGGGGCAATCGCAGATTTCAATTCAGCTTTCTGAGGTTTCCCACAAATTAAAGCATCAAAAGCCAGGAAATCATTGCACGGAAAGCACTACACTCATCCACGCTCAACTCACCTCTCTGACCTCAGCTAAGCGTTTCTCTCTCAGATCCACTGTATGTTGCACCTGATGCTGTTGACCACGATACGTAAGCACACTCATTCTTGCATCATCTCTTTGATTCAGGAGCACTCATCTTGCCTCCCCAACAAGATTATAAACTCAAGAGGGACAAGACAGTGCCCAACCCTAGGGATAACAGAAATAGCTGCTGTTTAGCAAATGTTCACTCTATGTCAGGTCAGGTACTAAGGAAACACTTGACACGTGCCCTATAACTGGGTACTATTATTATTTCCTTTTACCTCTGAAGAAACAAAAGCTCAGAGTTTAAGTAACATGTTCAAGGTCCCATAACAAGAAGCCAAGACTGAAACCGACACCTTTCTGTCCGCAAAGCACCAACTCCACCACCACTGCCGCACGTGCTCAACAAGCACGTGCTGGATAAGTGACAGCAGCAGAGAGGGAGATAAGGAGTGGGAGGATTCTTTTTGGAGGAAAAATAATTTCTATGGCCCTTTGCGCCTAAGGATGCAGTGAAGAGAGATATCCCTATTGTTAGAACCATAAAAATAACCCAGTAACCACCTCCCGAAATAGAAAAATCAACAATATGAGTGACATAAAAATCCAAATGTCTCTTCAGGATGTGAAAAATAGCCACAGCCCCTAGATGCTCGGAGAACACTCCTCCACGGTTCTAAATGGTCATCGCAAGTTCCTCTTACCTGACCTCCAACCCCGCAAGCCTGGAATTTCAGGGTCTGCGTCATGGCAATTTTAGTTTCAGAACGCATCTCAGGCTCTTCCTTTTCAAACATTTGGCCATTTCATTCACCCCCACACATCCCGCTTTAAACAATGACAACAACCACTTCCTAGTCACTATGCTGCCTTCACAAGGTCCAAACTCTCTGATGTGACGTTTGTCTCCCACCAGCTCCTCCCTCACACACCCGCCCTCCTGCTCCCTGCATGTGCCCTATTCTCTCCTCCACGTCTCAATTTGTGCCGCCCTTTGCCTGAGACGCCCTCCTTGGCCCCCACCCTCTTGTCAATCTGGAAACTCCTACTCCTGCTCTAAGATTGTTCCCAAATGTCACCTCCTCTGTGGAATCTTCTCCACCCCTCCCAGGAGTAAGGATGTCATCCAAAGTGTTTTTATGCCCTGGTGTAGCACTTTTTATTTATGTATCAGAACTAATTGGCCATGTGCTATTCTCTCCTCGAAAGACCAGGAAGATCTGCAAAGTCAAGGTCAGTGTCATATTTCTCATCAAAGCCCATGTGGCAACTTGACATTATATGATATCTTTCTTCTAACTTATTTATTCATTGCTGTTCTCCTTCGACTAGAATGTAAATTCCATGAGGGCGAGGGCTCTGTCTTTTTCACAGCTCTAGTTCTAGTGCCTAGAACGGTACCTGGTAAGGTACATGGTAAGGCACTCAATAAATATTTATTGGACAAATGGATAGACAGACAGATGGTTAGATGGATGGGGGAACGGATGGATGGATGGATGGACAGATGATGGATGGATGACGGATGGATGGAAGCACATCTAGGTTGATAGATGAATGGATTGGAGGGTGAATGGGTGGACTGATGGATAGATGGATGGGTGAATAAAGGCAGGATCATGTTTCACCAGCCCAAGGTCATGGAGCCATGGAGAGACAGAGCCAGGATTTGCAATCAGGTCTGTTTGATTTTTGAACCTATACTCTCAAGCCCAACTTATACTGTCTGTCTAAAAGCCCAAGGTCTGGCCTCTGGGCAGTGGCAAAGTGAAAGAAGAAAGAGTCTAGAATTCCCCCCAGGAATATGGTTATTGCTGAGCTAAGTTCATTTCCATCTACTTAGCAAATGCCAAGCCTCAACAGAGGGGATTGGAGCCCTCCTCGTCTGAGTTTGAGTTCCCCTTCTGACTCGGTAGAGCAACTTTCTACTGTAGGCTGAGAGAAAAGGAGACACAAACAGGCAGGACAAACGACAATTAAAAGGTAACCACAAAAACAGCAACAATAACAACAGTCATATAGAAAGATTCACACTCCTGAATAAAAGCTACCGTCTTTTTCAGACCCTGCCAGAGCCTGCAGGTGCTGCGGCTTTCAATCCTCTGCAACATCAAGCTTCCTTCCAACATCAAACATTTCCAGGAAAGACACTGAACATCCCCTCCCTATTCACAAGGAGGAACAGCCAGTAAAAATTAAGCCCAGAAGTAGAACAGGACCAGACTCAAAATTAGGCAAAAGTGGGGAGCAAAAAAAGTTTACAGGTAGAAACTAACATATCTTTATGTTCTCATAATTCCCTGTAGTTCCTTTATAATAAAAAATAAAGAACATTTACTAAGTGCCCAGATTCGTGTTAGAGAGGTGTTAAAGACATGTTAGCACCATGAGACTTTCTCCTTGATGAAATCAGAAAGATGGAAAGATAACTGACAAAAGATCTTTCTCCATGTGTGATTCAATGCTGTTTATTATGAAACTACTTAAAAGTTATCTTCCAAACGAGAGAAAACACTGCCTAAGTCACAGGAAAGAACAGTTGTGGAATATCAGACATAGATCCAGGGAGAGGAAGGTATTCAGGAGGCAATGCAAGTAATCCTGTGCCCCCAAAAACTGGCTTTCAGCTCACAAAGGCCTCTCACTGAAATGCTTTGCTCTCTCTTTTTGTTGATTCTCAATCTATTGGCTCAGACTTGTTCCTCTACCTCTGAAATGGTCTGATTTGTCTGCATTAGAACAGGCCCCTCAAACTGCAACCCCTGAACAAAAAGAAAGTCAGCTCACTATCTGAGTTAACAGCTAAGAAGAAATGAAGCTCTCTGTCTGTCAAACTGAGAGGGAAGCCATCTTAAATAACCATCTAATTCTACTAAATATTCATCTACTCGTAACGGCACAAATAAAGATTCAGCACTTGTCTACAGAATGCTACAGAGACGAGACATCCTGCAAATCTTTATTGAGGATATGAGCAGTTTCACAACACAGATTTTTAGCTCTGGCTCCTTGACAACTCAGACTTTCTCCAATTACCTCAGAGAATGGAAAGTTTGGTTTTTGTTTTTAATTCTCAGACCAAAGAATTCCCTGACTCCACCCTCAACCATTACATAGGTTAGCATCCCATTATACATTCTCAGAGCATCCTGCATATTTCCTTCAAAGTTCTGAACAAAAGTGAAATTAAATATTGGTGCAATGATTTGTAGAATGTCTTATCTCCCCCATTATAGTATAAGCTCCATGACAATAAGGACCTTCTCAATCTCATTCACCATTGTGTTCCCACCACATAAAACAGTTCCCGACACATAGAACTTAATGAGTGAATACTTTTTGGAAGGATGAATGGATGAATGAATGGATGGATAAATGGAAGGATGGATGGATGGATAAATAGATGTATGTGGTAAATACACAAATTTTCTAGAGATTTTCAAGCGGCCATCACACGTCCAAATGTCATATGTAAAGGATTTTGTATACTATAAAAAGGCCAACAGTCAATCTATAGAATATCACACAATTTCAATGGAGAGATTGGATGAGTAAAGTCAAAGAATCCATGATATTAGACCAAATGCCAAAAATGATAAGGGAACTAGCTTTTGCATGCATCAGCCAAAAATGATGAGCTTTTCAGCTGACCCCCCACCCAACCAAGAATTAACTGGACTGCAGAGTCAAAAAACCAGAGCATTCCCTTCTCTCCATCTTTTTCTTTACTGATCCATATACACCACCAACATGCTGTATTTGGGTCTGGGCAGTACCTGGAGTGTCCACTAGTCCTCGGAAATAATATCTTTTTTTAAATTAGTTTCTAAGAACCTGTATATCATATCAACTAGATTTTCAAAGGTCATATTTTCCATATTTACTTAGAAAGGCATTCTGTTGCCCAGTGACAAAGCTTCACATTTTCCCTGAGTGCTCTACAGCTCAAAATGAATTTGCTGTTGCCTCTTCAACAAACCAGCCCTCCTTTTTAAGACCCAACGTTAATCCATCTACAGAGTTTTATTTCAATTGGGACTGTGGGCCTGAAATCCCACTTCAAGTGGAAAAAATTAAAAAGTCAAACCATCAAACACAAAGTCAAAAAGCTTCTGCCTTTTATCCACACAGAAGCCCCCAGGATGCATTCAGAATCAGCCAAAAGGTGAGTGGAGTTTCACTCACAGGCCTCTGGGATCTGCTCCTGGGAAGGGAGGGAAGTGGAATAACAGAAGACCCAGTAAGTGCAGCCTGGCTTGGTGACTGCGCACACACGCGCACACACACACACACACACACACAAGTCCTCTTTACGATTTTACTGAGAAAGCTCAACGTGAAGTGCAGAATATCATATTATAAGTTCACAGGGAAAACTATGCCAAAAATAAAATTAACCTTTGATTCATCTTTGATTGTTGTTTTTAAAAAGCACATATTCTAATCTATACACATTAACTACAGACTAAAATAAACTAGTATTCTATAGAGTTGATGTTGATGAAAACAGCAATGGTGGATTCATGCAACACTTTGGGGTTTTTTAAGAATAATTTCTATTAGAAGGTTAAAAAACATACTTTCTAACCTACACAGGAAAGTGAAGAGCTGGTTTACTCATTATAACCATCAACGCTAGATCTTCATAGTCAGAAAATTAGTGCACTGGAGTTTTTCTAGAGAATTCATGTTAAGTTTAGATCTTTCTCACAAGGAAAGGTGTGAGAAAACACAACCTAAACAAGCCTGGCTGTCTGGGCCCTGACGCTGAGCTATGTGCTCACTGCTGTTACCCAAAGTCTATGAAGAAACATACTTGAGAAGAAAATCCATCTAAATACACTGAAGAGGCACAGTCATTTAATGAGTTTCAGAATTAACTTTGTTTCACAGTTTCCTCCAGCTAATCAAGCAATAATGATCATCTCACTTAGAGTCATTGACACTTAGCATGGATATCTCTCTTGCACCACCTCATTACTCCTCACCATAAGCCTATGAGGTAGATACTACTAACCCCATTTTACAGATGAGGAAACTGAGGCCACTACAGGTAGATGACTTTCCCAAGGTCACACAGTTAGTAAGTGGCAGAGCAGAGATTCAAACCCAGTTCTACCTGACTCCAAACCCCATGCTACGAGTTCTGAATCTCTATATTTTATTGTCTCCCTATTTCTACTGAAGTGACTTCCTTTAAAAAAAAAAAAAGTTTTTCTCTCTGCCAAATTGCAAAAGCTTCTTGGGGTAAGAGTCTTACTCCACCCAAAGGCTTGTCTTAATTACAATTAAAGCACAAATGCAGATTCTAGGCTCCTCTGAAGCCCCAGTCTCCTGTCATGAGAAACATTCTTAAACTACCTCACAGAGAGCGGTTTAACAGAAAGTAGAGAGAGTAGAAACAAAAAGGAAGAAATTATGTGGCAGTCAATCTAGAGTTTTGTCCTCTAGCAGTACAAAAGCAAGAAAATCTATTCTTAAGCTCCTCTAAGCACATAGAAATCCATAATTTCCCATGATTTATGAACTTTCCATCTTTCCTCTCTCAGCCCATCCCAGCGTCTCCAGTTTCCATGGCAGCACAAGGGAGCACGGAAGCTCACTGGTTTCCTTGCCTTATGATCATCCGACACACCTCCTACTCAAGAATGGCAGAGACTATATCCTCGCTCCCCTTCTACTTTTGAAATGGAACACCCCCCCGCCCTAGCTTTTAGCTGGGAACACGGCCACCTGAAATTAACATTACCTTTCTCACACACTCCTTTGCAGCAAGGTGTGGGTATGCGATAAAGTTCTAGCCAACAGCATATAAGCAGAAGTACCTTGTGGCAACTTCCATAAGCGACAGTGAGCCTTTGTCTTTTGCCTTTCTTTACCCTTTCCTCCTTCCTACCGGTTGAAATAAGGATGTGATGACTGGAGAGTGTAGCAACCTTCTGGGACCATGAGATAATTGTCACTCCTGGGATGGTGGAGCAGAGAACTGAAAGGAATGTAGGGCCCCGGACTTCTGACTTGGATGCGAGAATAAACCTTATGTATCTTCTATACAATGCTGATTCCATCTCAGTTAGATTCACTTTATCAGGAACTACATGGTGCCAAAAATACTCAGATAAAGAACTCCTTTATGGTTCCAAAATGAGTCCCAGGTAACTCTGAGCATGTCTGAGGATAATCTTCTCCCCTTCCTGGATGTCCCCATCCTAAGCATCGCAATTTCAGAGGCTGCCAACCTGCCCCGTCCCCTCTCTTGCTCCTTCCTACTCTCCAGCCCAAATGGAATACACTGCCAAAGCAGTGACATAGGGTGACCACATGTTCATAGCTGGATTTTGACTCTCACCTGGCAGCAGTTCCATAGCAAAGCAACCCTGCAGAGCCAGGCTGCTCTCACAGAGGCTGCCCCACCACTGGGGACAATCATAAGAGCTAATATTTTTTGAGTGCTTACTATGTGCTAAGCTCTGGTCCAAGCATGTAGTATATTGCAACACCTTTGAGCTGCTCAGCAACTTCTTAAGGTAGGTACTGTTATTGGACCCGTTGTACAGATGAGGAGCCTGAGGTACAGAGAAGCTGAGTAACACGGCTGGGTAGTCTCAAAGCCAGGACTCAAACCCACAGTGAACTGCCTGACAGCCTGTGCATATGCTCACTACCCTATACTGCCACCCAGGGAGAGGAGAAAAAGAAAGGCGATTAAAAAAACAGGCCTCCTACCTTTAAAGTGGCCACATTTCATTAGAACTCTTAATTCTGCTTTACTCTCACTACACCAGAAAATTCCTATCGTTTTCCAGGCCTTGAAAAAAAGGATCTCCTGCTTCAGATGTGTCATCATCCTCACATTCTAAAATGACTTTCCCAACCATTAATAACTGCAGAGCAGGTGGGATAGGAGAGTAGCAGTAAAGATGTTCAAAAATCATCCTGACCTCAGCATGAGACAAAGACAGAAACCGATTCATGGAAACGAAAGGTAACCTCAAATATCTACGCATTCCGGCACCAAGACACCATTGGTATTCTGCTTGAAGGGTCAGACAAAGTTCTAGAAAACAATCCAACTGTTTGCACCAGGACCTCAGTTGTTGCCACTCAAAGGGATTTGGGAAGTCCTCCAGGCAGTGCATGAAATTGGGGCTCCAGAGGCTGGGCGGGTCACTGGCTGAGCCGGCCCTGTCCCAGATCTCAAGGGAGAAGACACAAGAGCCTTAGAAGACAGCAGTGCCATGCTGTGAGCATTCTGTACAGCTGACAATGCCACCCACCCTCACCGGGATCACTTTACTTTTCCCTGGAGGGCGGAGGTGCTACAACAAGACTGTCAATCAGTGCTAGGGCACATAGACTTCTTAACAGTCAAACACTTTCTTCTCCTCATCTAAACCCTGCTCACCAGGACGGCCAATTTGCCCCTAGGACATACCCCAGAAATGTGACATTTCTCACCAAACTCAACCACGCCTGGCCCAAATTGGGGGAGGGGGGGCAGGGGGGACGACTCTCCAGACCAGAAGTTGCAAACTCAAATGACTACAGGTGCCAGAAACGGGTGAAGCAGGCCTGGTGGGGAGGCACTGAGACAAAATGGTGAACATGCGCCTTGTCTATGGAAACAGCTGCTCTCAGCTCCAAATGATTGTTCTGACAAGAAAGTGGGACCAATCCTCAGCAACCTCGAAGCTGGAAATTCAGATGAGTATGTGAAATCTCCCACTTCAAAAACGTTGACATCAAATTCAAAAAACGTTTGACACCTATGGGCTAAACAAGACTATCGGTGATTTGGCCCTGGAGAGCAAACCTGTAAGCAGAGACAGTGAGGCCACCTTACACATGATTAAAAGACACCACTAGGTTGGGCATCCCCAGCTAGGGTCAAGGATCTCAAACCAGATGCAAGGACCCAGGTGACCAGCCACTTGGAGTCCCTCCTGTATCTAGCCAGAAGATAGAAAGGGTGATTTAAAGCAGGATCTGAGAGGCAGCCCATCTGGAACCACCTCTTTGAGAGAGGGAGGAGGCCCAGGGACAACCACAGTCACCTTTCAAGGGGATGCACCATCTGCAGAGGCAGCAGCCACCTGCAGAGACCTCTGTGAGGCAGGAGAAGAAGCAGAATCCCACTCTGTGACATGAGGAAGGGCAAGTGAGCAGGAATTAGGGAGGAGGGGTCCTCCCAGAAATGGCCCCTGGAGACACTTCCTCCAGAAGCAGGATTAGCCAGGCAGGACAGGCTCAGGAGACCCGTTTTGACTCTTCTGGAGCTGGGACAGGGGAAAGGGTGGATGCATTTCCTTGGCCTGTAGGCCTTCCCAGCTCCACCAGCCTTTCCTGGATGGAGCATCACTGCCCCATAAACACACACCCCTTAAAAGGACCCTTTTGTGGTGATGAATTCCTAGCATGGGAGGTCACTCTGACAAAAGTGATTCCTTCACTCTCTGCCTAACTCAGTCACTTCTAGAAAGTCTTTTTCACCATCTCTTCCCACAAACAGCATCCCCAGATCCCCACAGCCTACCTTGGCACTGGAATCCTTGCTTCCCGAAGCCCCTGCGAAGAGAGAAGGAGGCATGTCAGGCAGCCCGAGGGGCCCAGCCACCAGCTACTTCCCCCACAGTCACCCCCCCTTCCTCCTACCCCTGCCCCGCTACCCCAGGTGCAACCTCCCAGCCACAGGCGGGTGCCCAAGAGTCTTCCGCCTTTGGGGGGAGGGGAGTAGGTGGGAGCTCGGCGGTAACCCCCACCTCCCCTCAGAAGGCAGAAGAGAGGAGGTTGCTGCGACCACCAGGCGGCGGGATGGGGGGAGCGTTTCCGTGGTGGGGGCGGAGGGCAGGCGGGAGATCTGCCCACAGAGATGCCCGAGCACCCTCGGGAAAGAGAAGAGAAAAAGATGTATCCAGAGGCAGGATGAGAGAGACCCGGGGGAGGTGGTGTTCCCTGGGGGACTGGGAAGGGAGAGAGGACTCCCCATGCCTTGAGGGACAGCGGGGAGAAAGGGGCCCGCAGTGATGTGAGTGGGGGGAGACTAAGAAGTGGCAAGGAGAACCCAGGCCCTCAGGGAGGCGCAATCGGAGATAACACAGGCGCAGCCCCCAGAGACACAGAGGAGGAAAGGATGCCCCATGCCCGCAGGGAGATAGAGCCAGGACTCCCAGGACGCTGTCCCCGGAAAGGAGCGGAGAGGGTGAGGGCGCCTCGAGCCCGGAAGGAGGCGGAGAGATAGGGAACCCTGGGCGAGAGGGCACCCGGGGCGCTGCCCTCCGAGGGAGGGACAGACACCCCGCGCTCTGAACCAGGTGAAGAAAAGGCGCCCGCGACGCGGCCCCTAGGCGCTCCGGAGGCGCCCCGCGGGCGGCCGTCTGGGGCCGAGGGGAGAGGGAACCCGCAGGACTGTCCACCAGGGAGTCCGGGGCAGAAGGCTCCGGAGCCAGGAGCCCGGGGACGCCGAGCCCGGCGGGGCTGCTTCTCCCTTGGGGACGCGGAGGGCACGGAGAGGGGGTCCCCGCGCGCGGCGCTGCCCTCGAGGACCCCGGGAAGGTGCCCTGCGCCGGCGCGCTCTCACCAGATGAAGTCGGTGCAGTGGCTGCAGAAGGTGGGCTGCTTGAAGAAGCGGGCGGTGAATTTGTGGTTCTTCACCTCGTGCACGTTCTTCTGCCGGAGGGCGCCTTTGCGGGCGAAGCGCACGGTGCTCTCCTCGCCCTCGCCTGGCGCCGGCCCCGCAGCCGGGTCAGCCATCTTGCGCGCGGGGAGCGGGAGCCCGAGAGGTGCCGGCCCCGGGGCCGTGGGACCGCGGGCTGCGGGCCCGGGAGGCGCGGGAGGCGGCCGCTGCTGCCGCCCGGGGCCGCGGGCGCTTCCCCTGCGCCGGCTCTGGCGGCCGCGGCGCGCGGAGCTGGGGCTGTCACTCGCCCAGCTGCCGCCGCTCGTCCAGCTGCGCTTGGCACCGCTGGCCCCAGCTGCGGGGGAGGGAGGCGGAGCCCGGGCAGACCCCGCCTCCCTCATTTGCATCGCGCCCCAGGCCCCGCCCAGCGCCGCCAGCTGCTTTACATATTGGCACCCGGAGGCTGCCGGTCTCCCAGAGAAGTGTTAGCCGCAGCGCTGCGGCGCGGGGACCGCAGCCTGCGATCGTCAGACCTGAGCCTCGCTCCCTACCCCGTCCTTGGCCTGGGGTTGCCTTAGGAAGATGAGCACGTCCCGGGGGAACCGAGACCGGAAGGCCCGACGAGGGCCGGGGGTAGGGGGTGGAAAGGGTGGGCGCGACTGATTTCACCCCGGCCTCTGCAGACTGGTACCCATCCAACCCCCATCCATCCCATTGGTCATTCTGCACCCGTCTCCTGTAGGGATGGGCTCCCGCTGTCACTCACTCGGAAAGGCCTGTGGTTCCACACACTTACACACACATACGCACACACGTACCGCAGAGGTAGGGGAGGAGCAATCTTTATTTTAAATGTGTCTAACTCCACCACAAAGACAATTCTTGGCTTTGCTTGCCCGACCATTTAGATGAGAACTCCCTACCTCCCTATCCATCCCCTCCATAAAGAGACTCAGTTTCCTCGACTGTAAAATGGGGCTAATAAAGGAGGTGAGGGAGAAACTTAATAGGTCAGCATTTCCTCAACTTTAATTCATTCCTGACCCGTCTTCACAAATTCTGGTCATATTTGTGCACCATCTGAAAAAAGTCTATCTGGTTTCTGAGTTCGAACAGCAAAAGGTATCCATACAAATCTGTAAACTTTGTATGGGTTTACAGATGCTGCCAACTGCCCAAAACATCTGCGTCTGAGGCCTTTTATTTCTTAAGAAGGGAGATTAACAACTAATAGAGAGATGTTAAAGACACGCTAACATCCAACTGGGACTCTCTCCTGGATGGAATCTGAAGAATGGAAAGATAATCAAAAGAGTAATAATTGTTAGATGGGTAATGCAGTGTGATTTAGAGCCCTGTCCATGCACTACGTCTAAACATCCCCCCACGGTGCCCCACACTCTGGGAACACAGCACTGCATTAGACTACGAACTCCTTGACTAGACCTAGGCTCTGAGGGCAGGAGCTGCTTGCCATTGTGTCATCCGGCACCGAGCTCAGTGCCTGAAACCTTCTAAGAGCTCCATAAATATTAGTTGAATGAGTGTGTGATTGTGCGAACCAATGAGTGAATGTAAATTTAAAGGACAGCACCCTTTACCCCCACCTGTATCCAGTAGGTGTTCAATAATAATAAACATCAGGTGCTGGGTGTATGTCAGGTACCTGTACTGTCTTATTTAGTTCTCCCAACAACCGTGTGTAGGTCCGCTAACTTTCATTATGGATAAGGACGGTGATGCTCAGCGTGATTAAGATATACACTCAAAGTCACACCGTTGAATGATGGCTACAAAGCATACTCATGTTCAAGGGGTGAAAAAGGGCAGGATGGAGTTGCACCAGTGACACTGAACTTCTGCCTAGTGAAGCTCAGGTCCCACTATGACAATTTTGCCCAGAAGCTGCTGAGTGGTAAGTCATTATTAGGTGGCATGTGGAGAGCGATGGCTGTCCTAACAGAATGTCCCTTCCCTACACAGTAATTCAAAGGTAACAAGGCAAAAATAGCATTCACTTTTAAGGTTGACATGTTTGGGAAACTGGACGTGCCTGTCTATTATTAGTCCTTTAAAAGGCCCCATCACCTCCCAGGGAGGCTTGAGAAAACATCCCAGGAGATATTGCTGCTGAAGTAGATTTCCTTTGAACCGATGAGCTGGAAGCTTGCAGCCCACATCCTGCCTTTTGAACAAAGTGCTCTGGATGACTTTGGTCTATAACAACAAACAGTACCTCATGAGGCCTGGGCCTGAAGATGCAAGGGCTGGTGGATCCTGAAGAACCATTCGGTTCCTGGAGGGGCTGCACCATCTGAGGATAGAGGAACATAGTTTCCTTTGGACCCAGATCCCTATCAGGCAACAGTCTCAAACTGGTGGCCCTTGGATACATTTTTTTAGCCAGCGAGCAATTTTTTTTTTTTTTTGGTTCACATTTGGTAGAATTTCACCTAAATATCCAGATTCTGACTTCTCTAGGAAAAAAGATACGGCTATATGGAGCCCGAATTCCTCCACTCACTCATTCATTTGTTCATTCATTCAGCAATGAATTTATTGAGCACTTGCTATGTACTGTGCCACACGTTGTTAAAACAGTCCAAAGCCCCTGCCTTCATGGAGCTTACAGTCTAAAGGGGAAGATGGACAATAACCTACTAAACTAACAAATCTATACAAGGTGGTGTGGAGATTCACGCTGTAAAGAAAAACAAAGCATGGTAAAGGAATAAAGAGTGACGGTGGCCAGGGAAATGCTTTATAACAAGGGGACATCCGAGCTAGAGCTGAACGAAGGAAGGGGGTGAGCCAGGCGGCTACCTGAGGGTAGGAAACAGCAAATGCAAGGAGCTGGAGGAGCAGCATGCTCAGCGTGTTGGAGAAACAGCAAGGAGGCCTCTGTGGCTGGAGTGGAGAGAGAGGCAAAAGCGGGTACAAGAGAGATCAGTAAGGCAGCAGGACTTGCAGACGGGGTAAGGAGTTCGGATTTCACTCCAGTGAATGGGAAGCCATTGGAGGGTTGAGAGCAAAGGAGTGGCCTGATATGACTTAGGTTTTTTTTTTTGTTTTTTGGGTTTTTTTTCTTGCAGGGGAAGATTTGCCCTGAGCTAACATTTGTTGCCAATCTTCCTGGTTTTTTTTTTTTCCCTCCCCAAAGTACCTGGTTGTATATCCTAGTTGTGCACCATTCTAGTTCTTCTGTGTGAGCCACCGCCACAGCATGGCTACTGACAGACGGGTGGTGTGGTTCTGTGCCGGGGAACCACACTCCGGCTGTTGAAGCAGATGCGCCAAACTTTCCCCACTAGGCCATCAGAGCTGGCTCTGGTTTTTTTGTTTTGTTTTGTTTTGTTTTTAAGATTACCCTGGCTACAATGAGGAAAATAGATTGAATGGGAGAAAGAGTAGAAATAAGTTGTGCAGTTGAGGTCATTTGCATAGACGGAGCAAGAGATGACGATAACTTGGCATGGTGCCACACGGAGTTAAAGGACAGCAGCTCCCTATAGATTGGGCATAGGCCCTGTAGGTCACCAGGGCCCCCATGTGGTCCACTGTGCTTATAAAGGAATGGATGCTGGCCACTTGAAAGATTTCAGAGGCATTGAGGAAGCAGGTTGCTCTGGCTTAGAGTGGAGTCCAAGGTCTCTTAAATCTAGGCTTCAAACTTGCTGTATATATTAGTTTCCTGTGGCTGCCATAACAAATTATCACAAAACTAATTGGCTAAAAATGATAGAAATTTATTCTCTCACAATTCTGCAGGCCAGAAGGCTGAAATCAAGTTGTCTGCTGGGCCCTACTCTCTCTGGAGGCTTTAGAGAAGGATCCCTCCCAGCCTCTTCCAAGTTCTGGTGGCTGGCAGCATTCCTTGGCTTCTTTGGCTTGTGGCCACATCATTCCCATCTCTGCCTCCATCTTCACATCAACTTCTCTTTGTGTGTCAGTCGTCTCCTCTTCTGTCTGTCTCATCTCCTCTGTGTCTCTCTTAAAAGGACACTGGTCATTAGATTTAGGGTTCACCCAGATAATCTGGAATAATCTCTTTATCTCAAGATCCTTAACTTAGTTACATCTGTAATAACCCTTTTCCAAACAAGGTAACATTCACAGGTTCCAGGAATTAGGACAGGGACATATCTTTGGGGGGCCACCATTCAACTCACTACATTGCATAACCCTGGGCAAGTCATTTCCTTCCTCTGTGTCTCACTTTCCTCCTCTGTAAGACAGGGGCAGAGATGTAGCAGATTGCCTCCAAATCTTTCCTTCTAAGGCTGCACTCTCCAATATAGTAGTCACTAGCCACATGTGGCTATTGAGCATTTGGAATGTAGCTAGTCTGAATTGAAATGTGATTATAAGTGTAAAATACACCCCAAAATATCAAGCACTTAGTAAGAAAAAGAAGGTAAAATATCTCACAAATATTTTTTTATCTTCATTGTATATTGAAATTATAATATTTTGGATGTATTGGCCTAAATCAAATTTCTCTCTAAAATTAGTTTCATTTTACTTTTTTAATGTGGCTACTAGAAAATGTAAAATTATGTATGTGGCTCACATCATATTTCTTTGGACACCTCTGTTCTAAAGAGTAGATTTAAGATAATATTAAATAAATTCATTTAAAAACTAGATAATCTAAATAAAAGCTCACCTCTATTCTATGTGGCATCAGCAGTGGTGGCTTGGCTAGAGGCTGAAGGATCCACTTTCAAGATGCTCACTCACATGGCTGATAAGTTGGTGCTGGCTGTCAGTTGAGAGCTCACCCGGGGCTTTGAGCCAGGGCCATGGTTCCTGTTTATACAGTCCTCCCCAATGGCAACTTGAGCTTCCTCATAGCATGGTGGCTGGATTCCAAAAGTGAGTGTCCCAAGAGATAGGAAGTAGAGATGACAGTTCCGTAAAGCCTGATCTGGACACCGACATTTTGTCATTTCTGACGTATGCTATCGGTCAAGTAGTCACAGAGCCATATTCAAGGGGAGTCCCCATGTCTCAATGAAAAGAGTGTCAAAGAATTTGAGGGCCACACAAGAGGAGCTCAATAAATATTTATTGAATTAATAAAATATCACAATTGCCAACTGACATATGAGGAAACAGAAATTTGAAAAAAATAAGCAATGGTCACTCTAGAACTGTTGCTACTAATCATTAAAAACTAATATTAAGAAACAGGAAAGTGTGGTCCATTCAAAGGAAAAAATAAACCAACAGAAACTGTCTCAGCGAAAGACCACATAAAGAACCTGCTAGACAAAGACTTTAAAACAACCATCTTAAAGATGCTCAAAGAACTAAAGGAAGACATGGAGAAAGTCAAGAAAATGATGGATGAAAAAAGTGGAAATATCAAGAAAAAGAGAAAAAAATCTAAAAAAAACAAAAAGAAATTCTAGAGCTGAAAAGTACAATAACTGAAATGAAAAATTCACTAGAGGGATTCAAAGGCAGATTTGAGCAGACAGATGAAAGAATCAGTGAATTTAAGATGGAACAATTGAAATTATCGAGGAATAGAAAGGAAAAACATTGAAGAAAAGTGAACAGAGACTCAGGGACCTGTGCAATACCATCAAGTAAATCAACATACGCATTGTGGGAGTCCCAGAAGGAGAAGAGAGACAGAAAGGGCAGAAAGATTATTTGAAGAAATAATGGCTGAAAACTTCCCAAGTTTGATGAAAGACATGAATATAAACATCTAAGAAGCTCAAATAACTCTAAGTAGGGTAAACTCAAAGAGACTCACACTGAGACAGATTATAATCAACCTGTTGAAAGATAAAGACAAAGAAAGAATCTTAAAAGCAGCGAGAGAGAAGTGACTCATCATGTATAAGAGATCCTCAATAAGATTATGAGCAGATTTCTCATCAGAAACTTTGGAAGCCAGAAGGCAGTGGAGTGATATATTCAAAGTGATAAAAGAAAAAAAAAGCTGTTAACAAAGAATCCTATAACTGGCAAAACCATCCTTCAAACTGTGAGGAAGAAATTAAGGCATTTCTAGATAAAAGTTTAGAGACTTTTTTATCACTAGACCTGCCCTGAAGAAATGCTAAAGGGAGTCAAGCAGACTGAAATGAAAGGGTACTAGGTAGTAAATCAAAGCCATATGAAGAAATAAAGGTCTCAGTAAAGGTAAATACATGGGCAATTACAAAAGCTAGTGTTGTCACAGAAATGGTTTGTAACTCTACTCTTTGTTTTCTACATGATTTGAAAGACTAATACATTTTTTTACAAAAGAATTACTAGCCTAAAAGCTGGTATTACTGTAACTTTGGTTGGTAACTCCACATTTCGTTTTCTACATAATTTAAGAGACTAATGCATCATCAAAAACATTGTTAGCTTATGTTTTTGGACACACAATATATAGAGATGTCATTTTGTGACATCAATAACTGAAACAGGTGGGGACAGAACTGTAAAGGAGCAGAGTTTTGTATGCTGTTGAAGTTAAGCTGGTACAAATTCAAATTAGAGTGTTTTAACTTTGGGATATTAAATGTAATCCCCATAGTAACCACAAAGAAAATAGTCATAGAATACACACAAAAGAAAATGAGAAGGGAATTGAAATGTTTCTCTGCAAAAAATCAGCTAAACACGTAGGAAGATAGTAATGTAGGAAATGAGAAATTAAAAAGCTATAAGGCATATAGAAAGCAAATAGAAAAATGACAGAATTCCCTCCTTATCAATAATTACTTTAAATGTAAAATATCCAGTCAAAAGACAGAGACTGGGGCCAGCCCAGTGGTGCAGCGGTTAAGTGCACACGCTCCGCTTCTGTGCCCAGGGGTTCACAGGTTCAGATCCTGGGTGCGTACCGACGCACCGCTTGTCAAGCCATGCTGTGGCGGCGTCCCATATAAAGTAGAGGAAGATGGGCACGGATGTTAGCTCAGGGCCGATCTTCCTCAGCAAAAAAAAAAAAAAAAAAAGATGGAGACTGGCAGAATGGATAAAAAAATATGATCCGACTATATGCTGTCTACAAGAGAATCAGTTTAGATCCAAAGACACAAATAGGTTGAAAATGAAAGCAGGATCTTGAAGAGAAATTTGTACATCAATGTCATAGCAGCATTATTCACAGTAGCTAAAATGTAGAAGCAACTCAAGTGTCCATCAACAGATGAACGGATCAGCAAAATGTGGTATATACATACGATGGAATATTATTCATCCTTAAAAAGGAAGGAAATTCCTACATACAATACAACATGGATGAACTTTGAGAACATTATGCTAAGTGAAATAAGCCTGTTACAAAAAGGCAAAGACTGTGTGATTTGACTTATATGAGGTATCTAGAGTAGTCAAAATCAGAAAGTTAGAATGGTAGTTGAGAAGAATGGGAAGTTATTGTTTAATGGAATATTGAATTTCAATTTTGCAAGATGAAGAGATTTCTGGAGATGAATGGTGATGATGGTTGCACAACCATCTGAATGTACTTTATACCACCGAACTGTAACTTAAAATGGTTAAGATGATAAACTTTATGGCATGTGTATTTTACCACAATAAAAATAATGGGAAAAAGAAGTGAATGGACATAACTGTATTTAAACTAAATCAGACTCAGGAAAACTAAATCTAATAGATTAGCCAAATTAGATAAGGAACTTCTATGTTCCTTGAAATCAGAGCTCAGCAGATAAGATAGAAATGTATAAAATATTCAGGTAAACCTTGATCCTCCTGTAGTGAAAGTGAGAAGTTTTTGCATAGGTTTATATGATGCTTTTTACCATAATTTTGAATAGAAATAACTTCTCTGTATTTCTGTTATATATACTCACTCAACATATGTTACTAAGCCCATAGCACATCTTTCCTGTTCTGGGGTTCTATGGAAGTACTTCATTTGGACATTTTTATAATAAAAGAAAGAAGCCTGTGCCAAGATACACCCCCCACTCCCCCAAAAAAAGAAGTGAATGGATTAGTGGATATAGAATTTCATTTTGAGAAGATAAAAAGTTCTGGAGAGCCAGCCCTGATGGCCTAGTGGTGAAAGTTTGGCACACTCTGCTTCAGCGGCCCGGGTTCAGTTCTAAGGCACCGAACCACACCACTCATCTGTCAGTAGCCTTGCTGTGGCAGCGGTTCACATAGAAGAACTAGAAAGACTCACAACTAGAATATACAACTATGTACCAAGGCTTTGGGGAGGAAAAAAAAAAAGAGAGAGAGGCAGATTGGCAACAGATGTTAGCTCAGGGTGAATCTTTCCAAAAAAAATGTTCTGGAGATGGATGGTGGTAATGGTTGTACAACAATGTGAATGTAGTTAATACCACTGAACTATACACTTAAAAATGGGGGTTAAAATGGTAAATTTTATGTTTTGTATACTTTATCACAATAAAAAAGTGAACAGAAAAAAAACCCATATTGATTAGACACTAACATTGAACCAGATCCTGTGCTAAAGACTTGACTTGCATCAATGTCGCCACTGTTTCATTCCAATTATATAAACAGATGAGGGAACTAAGTCACAGAGAGGTTGAGTAACTTTTCCAAGGCTCCATGTGAGAAACTGACAGCGCTAAGATTTGAACCCAGGTTTTCTGACTCCAGAGCTGATGCTTTAACCACTACAGCTGTTTTTATGGCATTCCTTGAGAAAAATATTCACATCTGCTAAGGATGGGACACTTCTGCATAGGAAGACTCTAACAAAAAAGATAACCAACTACCTTTTAAAAAAAAACAAAAAACTTTTTGGTTGCAGTATAACATATATACAATAAGGTACAGCAATTTTAAACCTACAGCAGAATGTTTTTACATATGTCTACACCTATGTAACCTCCCCCAGATCAAAATACAGAAAGGTTCTAGCTCCCCAGAAAACTCTCTTGTACCCCTTCCCAGGAAATACCCCCTCCAGAGGGAACCACTGTCTGGCTTCTATCGTCATAGATCAGGTTGAATTATTTTTAGGAATTTTTTTAAATTGTGGTATAATATACGTAACATAAAATTTACCATCTTAACCACTTTTTCCCAGTTTTATTGGGATATAATTCACATAAAAACATTGTATTAGTTTAAAGTGTACAACATAATTATTTGATATATGTATATAATTCAAAAGGATTGCCACGATAAGTTTGGATAACATCCTTCACCTCTCATAGTTGCAATTGTTTTCCTTGTGATGAGAACTTTTAAGATCTACTCTCTTAGTAACTTTCAAATATACAATACAGTATTGTTAACTATAATCACCATGCTGTACATTACACCCCAGAACTTATCTTTTAACTGCAAGTTTGTACCTTTTGACCCCCTTCACCCATTTTGCCCAGCCCCCACTTCCTGCCTCTGACAACCACCAATCTGTTCTCTGTTTCTATGAGTTCAGTTTTTTTTAGATTCCACATATAAGTGAGATCATAAGGTATTTGTCTTCCTCAGTCTAACTTATTTCACTTAGCATAATGCCCTCAAGGTCCATCCATGTTGTCACAAATGGCAGGATTTCCTTCTTTTTTTTATTGCTGAATAATATTCCATTGTATATGCATATACCACATTTTCTTTATCCATTCATCCACTGACAAACACTTAGGTTGTTTCCATGTCTTGGCTATTGTAAATAACGTTGCAATGAACATGGGGTGCAGATATCTCTTTGAGATACTGATTTCATTTCCTTCAGATATATACCCAGAATAGAACTGCTGGATCATATGGCAGTTCTACTTTTAATTTTTTGAGGCACCTCCATATTGTTTTCCATAATGGCTTCTCCAATTTACATTCTCACCAATAGTACACAAGGGTTCCCTTTTCTCCATATCCTCACCAACCCTTATCTCTTGTCTTTTTGATGACAGCCATTCTAACAGGTGTGAGGTGATATCTCACTGTGGTTTTGATTAACCATTTCTAAGTGTACAGTTCAGTAGCGTTAAATACATTCACATTGTTGTGCAACCCATCTCCGGAACTCTTTTCATCTTGCAAAACTGAAACTCATTATACCCATTAAACAACATTCCATTTGCCCCTGCCCTCAGCCCCTGGCAACCGCCTTTCTACTTTCTGTCTCTATGAATTTGACTACTCTAGGTGGTTCATGTATGTTGAATCATACAGCATTTATCTTTTTGTGACTAGTGGTCTTACTTCAGGCTGTTATAACAATTTACCATAGACTGAGCGGCTTAAACAACAAACATTTCTCTCTCATGGTTCTGGAGGCTAGAAATCCAAGATCAGGATGCCAGCATGCTCAGGTTCTTGGTGAGAGCTCTCTTCCTGGTCACGTGATCACATGGCCTTTCCTTGGTGCATGCATGCAGAGAGAGATCTTGTGTCTCTTCTTCTTTTTACATGGGTGTTAATCTCATCATTCGGGCTCCACCCTCATAAACTCATCTAAACCTAATTACCTCCCAAAGGCCCCACTTCCACCTACCATCACATTGGGAGCTAGGGCTTCAACAGATGAATTCGGGGGGCACACGAACATTCACTGGCTTATCTCACTTAGCATAATGTTCTCAAGGTTCATTCATGTTGTAGCATGTGTCAGAATTTCCTTCCTTTTTAAGGCTGAGATCATAGATTAGTCTTGCCTATTTTTGAACTTCAGATAAATGGGAATCATAGCTTCTGGATTTTTTCACTCTACATAATGTCTGTAAGATTCCTCCACAGTTTTTTCGTGTCTGTCAGTGTTCATTCTTTTTTTTTTAACACTCTGCATGAATATATCACAATTTGCTTATCTAGTCAATGCCAGTGGCCATTTGGGTTGTTTCCGGTTTGAAACTATTTTGGAAAACTCCACTATGAACATTCCTGTATGTGTCTTTTTGTGAACATATGCACTCATTTCTCTTGGATAAATACCCAGAAGTGGAATTTCTGTAATCAGCTCCTTTAAGTCCTTCGACCCCTGCCTCCTCACAGCTGGGGCCGGGTGTAGCTGTGAAGTCATGTGGTCCTGCATCTACTCCACTCTCTTAGCTGAGGCCTCCTTCAAGGAGGAGGCTGCGTCTCCAGCTTCCCCTTCACTCCTCTCAGGGCCTGCAGTACCTAGGTGGGTTCTCGGAGCACAGCAGCAAACAGGAACTTGAACAGGAAGTAATTGTGGGTAAAACGCTGTGTAATAATGAACACATCATAATTAAACCCAATAGTCAGGTCAGGGAAAGTTCTTGTTGGGTTTACTAAATTCTAGAAAAGGAAACTGAAAAAATGAAGCCATGAGGGCACAAACGAAGAGGTCAAACGTCCAGACTGGGACATGTTCCCATTACAGTCCTCTGGTCCTCCCAGCAGGAATAGCCCAGTAATTCTGGCTCAGACCAAAGGCAGACTTGCTGTCATAAGGTGCCAGCTTGGCTACTCTCCTCATTCAAGGGGCTACAGGAAGAAAGTCAGAGGGCTGCTCATTCTTGTTAAGAGGGTTAGTAGGTGTTAGAGAGGTGTTGAAAACCCACTAGCACCAATCTGAGACTTTCTCCTTAATGTTTTCAGAATAATTGAAAGCAAGTTAAATCAAGAATGACCCTCAGGGGCCCGCCCCGTGGCTTAACAGTTGAGCGCGCGAGCTCCGCTACTGGCGGCCCAGGTTCGGATCCCGGGCGCACACCGACGCACCACTTGTCTGGCCATGCTGAGGCCGCATCCCACATACAGCAACTAGAAGAATGTGCAACTACGGCATACAACTATCTGCTGTGGCTCTGGGGAGAAGGTGGGGGGAAGGAGGAGGATTGGCAATAGATGTTAGCTCAGGGCCAATCTTCCTCAGCAAAAAGAGGAGGATTGGCATGGATGTTAGCTCAGGGCTGATCTTCCTCACAAAAAAAAAAAAAAAAAAGAATGACCCTCATTGTGAGATTCAGTGGGATTTGGCACCTTGTTAAAACAACACTAAAAGTCATTGCAGGGGCCCTATTTGGGGAATCAGGACGCTAAGGGATGACTAAGTCTCAACAGGGAGTACCTTCTCTTTCTCTTTCCTCCCATGACACTGTCTGGAAAGGAGGAACTGGGAATGGCTTCTGCATAGACAGCCTGAATTGGTAGGATAAGCAGTTCTGTCTTAAGCCTTCCTCACTCGGCCTTCCTCAGCAGGGCCAGGACTAGGGTGGGGAGACTGAGGCACTTGACTTGAGTCCAAAATTTGAGGGGCATCAAGAAATCAGTCAGCAAGATAAATAATAGTTCAGTGCAATATATTTAAAAATCGAAGCTAATGCAAAAAAAAAGCATGATGAAGAAAACATCAACATTTTAAAGAAAGGTAGGATCTGATGGGCAGAATTAGGGTGAGGACGACTCATGTAAGTGCAGAGTAGATCCACAAAGAAGTTGTTAGGATTAAATGAGCTAATGCATGTCACGTGCTTGGAACAAGCCATAAATGTTTTAATTATCATCATTATTGCTACTACTGTTACTATTTTTGCTCTGGGAGAGAGAGGGTTGTTTCACTACTGGGTGTAGCAGGGATCTGCTGTTCCCACCCCTGCCTCTGAGATGTCTTTCCTGATTCCTGCAGTTGAAATTAGGTGCCTCTCCTGCGACCCTCTGGCATCCTGAACCGACCTGATCATTGCATTTACCTTGTATGGTGACATCTGTTTACTTGTCCATCTCTCCAGGTAGCCTAGGACCTCTGTGAGTGTAGAGGCAGCCTTATCTTGTTCACCAATTTATCCTCCTTGGGGCTGAGCACAGTACCTGCTACATAATAGCTACTGGAACTATATTTATAATCTTAGAGAAGTGTGCATTGGTGTCCAGAGACCTCTTCTCAATCCTTCTTCAATAGGATTGCACTTAATTGGTCGGGGGTGAGGGATGGGGGACGGCAACCTTTTACATACCTGCCAACTCTCCTATTTAGCCTGAAGTCATATAGTAATAAAATTATCATTACCATTTCTTTCAGTGCTAACATTTATTAGGGACTTGATATGTGCTAAGCATTGTTCCAAACTTTTTTCATGGATTAACTCATTTAATCCTGATAATAGTCATATAGATAGGTAATATTATCATCCCCTTTTTACAGAAACTGAGGAACCGAGACGTCAAGTGTGTGCCCAAGATCCCTCAGTCACCCAGCAGCAGAGCTGTGCTTCAACCCCGTGGTCTGCCTCGAGCATCTGCTACCGAGCACTCATTTAGTGACCTGGCTCTCCAGGCTAACAGAACCCTGCCACCCACACGGGGGAGAAGATGCCAGCTCAAGATTCCCCAGAAATCTTTACTTACTCCTTCTTACGACGAGAGAGTGCCAACAGCGAGAACATACGAGGAAGAGCAAATAGATTTTGTCATTTCTCTAAAAGACCACCTGATCCCTGCAGGTTAAAAAGAAATTTTTAACATAACATCTCTCTTTGTCCTGGAATTCTTTTACATGCTTGGCTGGTCAGCTTCGTCTTGAGCTGGCCAAGCAGAAGGCCCAGCCATAAAACTGTGCTTCCAGACACAGTGCAGCCTGGAGAGGGAAGGATTTAACAAGCTACCACAGTGCCAAATGTGGAAAGCACGAAAGATACTATTCCGTTAAAGGGATGTTTATTGCACACCTCCTCTGCTTTTGGATTTTCATCAGTACATTCCAGGTTTCGGTGTTTTTTAAAACAAGTGTCAAGGTATCAACATAACATATTTTCTTCCCACTGTCCTGACTTCTTCAGACCACAGGCTAGAATAGAACGATATAATACTTTAATCGAAAAATGATTTTTCACTTATGCTCATTTTTGGAACAGTCACTACCTTCGCATTTTCAAAAGTCAAATGATATAAAAAGAGTATCATTGAGAAATGTACCTCCCACCCCAGCCATCTTCTCTCCCCGCTAGAAATAGCTATGTTTATTCATTTATTTAGTTTCTTCTTCATCTTTCTTTACTTCCTTTATTAAACTTACCTATCTAAATACAAGAAAATGAGAATACATATTCTTATATATTCTTCCCTCCCCCCTTTCTTACACAAAAGGTATCATACTATGTACAATATTCTACACTTTGTTTTTTCACTTAACAATCTATCTGGAGGTTTTTCCGTACTAGAGCACAGAGAACTTCATTGATTTTTACAGCTGCATTGTATTCCATGTAAGGATGCACCTAATCAGTTTAACCAGTCCCCCATGGGTAGATCTTGGGTTGTTTCCAAACTTTTACTATTACAAATGACGCTGTAATAAATGACTTGGTACATACATCATTTTCTCCCCCGTGGCAGTGCATCTGGAGAATAAATCCCAGAACTAAGGATGGCTGGGTCAAAGGGTAAGTGCATTTTCCAGGTTGATGGATGCTGCCAGCTTGCCCTCCACAGGAACCACAACCGTCTGCACTCACACCAGTCGTGACGACAGTGCGTGCTTCCCCACAGCCTTAGCAATAAAGTTGTTAGACCTTTCTCTTTTTGCCAAACTGATAAGTGATAAATGGTACCTGTGTGTAATTTCAATTTGCATTTATCTCATTATGAGTAAGATTGGGCATCTTTTCATAAGAACAGTGTGTTAAAAAACACTTTTATTGTGAGTGACAGAAGCTCATTAGGGCTGACTCAAGCAAATAAAGAGGAAATTACTATAAGAATTATAGAGGTGCCTCACGCAGCCAAGAACAGCAATCTAGCCAGGCTCCAGGAGAGACTGGATCTGGAAAACAGGAAAATGTTAACGAGATTCCTCTCTCTTTCTCTTTCTGACGCACTTGTGAAGTATGGCCCCCCCACATCCCCGAAATGTACCTGATACGTTCCCATCCCCCACAGGTGCTATCACATAGTCTCAATTCCAAATACCCAGAGAGAAATTCTCATTGATTCATCTTCCTTCCCCAGTGCATCCCTAGTCCAGTCAGCCATAGTTGGAGGTGGAGAGGATGAGGAGAAACAGAAAATTCATTTGCTGGGGGCCCACCTATAGTAGATATCTATTGTATGCCTACAGAAAACCCCATCGCCCCTTCACTGATGGGGCTCTGCCAAAAAGACAGAAGGCTTCTATTTTTTTGGCAAAGCCACACTTAGTGGGTAGTCTACTCTTCTCTGTACACATCCCCAGTGCTTTTTCAAGCCCAATCATGGTAATTCTATTCCCTTTGCTAGTGATGGGTTTAAGAATAGACATGTGGTGCAGTTCTAGCAAATGACACATAAGGAAACATTCCTCACAGCTAAAAACAAATACCGTGTCAAGATGGCCACCTTCCTGTTACTGTATGTTGTTGCGTCTCTATGCGATTCTACCAATTAGCTTGTGCTGTGTAACAAACCACACCCAAAATCTAGTGACTCAATACAGAATCATTTATTATTCCTCATGATTTTGTGGGTTGGCCAGGTGGTTCCTCTGGTCTGGGCTAGCTCAGCTGGAGCTGGATGGGCTAGAATGGCCTCACTCACGTGTCTGACAAAGGACAGGCTGGTTGGTCTAGAGGGAGTCAGCTGAGAGAGGTGACTGATTTCTGTTCTATCAACAAGTTAGTCCAAGCTTGATAAAACAGTGTCTCGGGTTCCAAAGTGCAGCAAGAGGGGAAAAAAGCTCCCACGTGCAAGTACTTTGCACATTGTCTTCTATCACATTACTATCGTCCCATTGACTAAAGCAAGTCACGTAGCTAAGCCCTGATTGGATGGAGAAATAGACTATATCTCTTGATGGAAGCAGCTAAAATACAGTGTAGCCATTTTTTCAATCTATCACAGTGATGCCTAGAACTCAAGCCATCTTGGGACCATAGCCTGAGGATGCCAAATGAAAAGATGAGAGGATTTTCAATGATGACATTGAACCAATGAATGTGCTAACCCTGGAGAGGGGCTATCTTGGAAGTTCTTGTTATGTGAGATAATTATTTTTCCTTTCTGTCTAAGATAGTTGAATTAGTATTACATTATCTTTGCATATCAATTGAGGTGTTGTGGCAGAGCTGGGGTTGGGGGGTAGAGGGTCAGTTCCCAGACAACAGAAAATGGTTCACCCACAGCCACACATCCCGAATTGGCTAGATATTTTTTAAAGTTTCTGTGAAGAAGTCCTGGCTGATTGCATGCCTAATATGAGCCAACTGTGAGGAGTGGTTACCCAAAAGTCAAATGCCAACTTAAGCATCCTTAATATTGTAGAGTCCAGAAAATGACAAAGTCCAGGTCTGGAGTCCAAAAATCCAGATACACATGTACATAGTTAAGGAGATGGTATAAAATGCACAGTAAGCGAAAAAGGTGTGGGGATTTTAGCTCCACATAATGATATAAATTGTGATGACGCCTATCATGGTCTCTGATGTGCAGTAGGCAACACTCAGTGTTATAATCCTAAGGAATAGAAGAAAGAGAAAAAGAGAAAGGTATCAGAGGAATATTAGGAAGAAAGGGGTTTACTTAATGTCAAACATGGCAAAGAGGTTAAGTACAGGAAGGGCTAAAAGAGATGATAAAATTTTTGTCAGTGGTCACCTTAGCAAGAGCAGATTCGGTGGCATGATACGCTGAAAAGCAGACTATGGTGAACTGAAGAGTGAAATAAAGAAAAGAGGAAAAATAAATTTAGAATGCTGTGTTACCTAGGACTCTTGATTATATGCCTTATAATCTCAATTTAAACCAGCTTGGCAGTTTAATTTTCGTGAAGTCTAATATATCAACTTTTCCTTGCTTTTGATGTCATGTCTAATAACTCCATTATACACTTTCCCCCTTTTTTCTTCTTTTAGAGAATCATCACTCCTCTCATTCTATAAAAATCTTGTTCAATCTGTGTGGTTTGGTGGAATGGAGGCTAACAAGGGTATGGCCAATCAGAACACTCTGTCTCCTGAGCTAGAGGGATTGGTTCAGGGATGGACCTTTCAGAGTCCTTCCTGAGACTTCTGCCACACTGGTTTAAATTGGGATTATGAGGTGTATAATGAAAATTAAAAACATTTTCTTTGTGAAAGACCTTGTAAAGAGGATGAAAATATAAGCTACAGATTGGGAGAAAATATTTGTAAAGCACATAACCCATAAAGAACTAGTATCTAGACTATATAAAAACAATTCTCAAAACTCAGCAATAAAAAAACAAACAATACAATTAGAAAGTGGGCAAAAGACATGAACAGACATTTCACAGAAGAGGATAATACGTTCAACATCAAAATCCATTAGGGAAATGCAAATTAAAATCACAATAATATATATTACCACACACCTATCAGAACGGCTACAACTCAAAAATAGCAATAACACTAAGTGCTGGTAAGAACGCAGAGACACAGGATCACTCATACATTGCTGGTGGGAATGTAAAATGGTACAGCCGCTCTGAAAAAGAGTATGGCACTTTCTTACAAAACTAACTATGCTTGGGACTATATTGAACCTGAAAACTTTTGTGCATCAAAGGGCACAATTAATAGAATGAAAAGGCAACCTACAGAATGGGAGAAAATACTTGCAAATCATATATCTGATAAGGGGTTAAGATCCATAATATATAAAGAACTACTACAACTCAACAACAAATGATCAATAACCCAATTTAAAAATGAGCAAAGGACTTGAACAGACATTTCTCCCAGGATGATATACAAATGGCCAATAGCATATGCAAAGATGCTCAATATCACTAATCATCAGACAAATGCAAATCAAAACCACAATGAGATATTACCTAACACCCATTAGGATAGCTACTATTTAAAAACACAAAACAAAGAAGAAAATTACAAGTGTTGATGAGGATCTGGAGAAATTGGAAAGCTTGTGCGCTGTTGGTGGGATTGTAAAATGGTGCAGCTGCTATGGGAAACGGCATGAAGGTTAAAAATTAAAAATAGAATTATCCTATGATCCAGAAATCCCTATTCTGAATATGTAGCCAAAAGAATTGAAAGCAGGGTCTCAGAGTGATATTTGCACATCTGTATTCATAGCAACCGTATTCACAATAGCCGAGAAGTGGAGGCAATCCAAATGTCCATCAATAGATGAATCAAAAAACAAAATGTGTTACATACATACAGTGGAATATTATTCAGCCTTAAAAGGAAGGAAATCCTATCACGTGCTACAATATGGATGAACCTTGAGGACATTATGCTGAGTGAAATAAGCCAGTCACCAAACACAGGAGGTATGTAAAGTAGTCAAATTCACTTCCTTCCTCCATCCATACAACACAGCACCAGAGAGCCTTCCCCTCCCTCAGCACTATGCTCTGACATAACCAGGGCGCTCTCCTTGTGGTCCTTGGCTGTTGACAGCTTCAGCTCTGAGACTGCTTTAGAGTCCCTGGCCTTCCTGTTAGTGACTCATGCATCGCTTCCTCTATATGATTGGTTGTTTGCCCTTCTTTCCATCTTTCAGACACGTCCTCTAAAATCCAGCCTTACTGGAGGGCTCCTTTTGCAGTCATGCTCCTTCATTGGGCATCCCCTCCCCCTCTTTATTCTTATACACCATTATGAGCATTTCCCAATTCTCTTGAGCTAGCTTCCTTTCTAAGCCTCTTTTCATGAAATCCTGGATAACTTTTTTCTGAATTGTCTGAAATCTGAGTAGTAGTTAGGACTCTTTCAGTTGCAAATGACAAAAGCTGAATTTAAGCTGAATTGAGGATGTGTTTTATTTTTTGGGATTTTTAGTCTCACATAACTAAAAAATCCAAGGATAGGTCTGTCTATCTTCAGGCACAGTTTGATCCAGGCTCTCCAACAATGTCCTCAGGAATCACTCTCTTTTTCATCTCTTGGCTCTGCTTTCCTGGGTTGGTTTCATTCTCAGACAGGCTCTGCCTACGTAGTGCCCCTGGCTGCTCCAAGCATAGCCCTACTGGCTTAGTAACCCCCCAAAGAAGAGAGCTTTTCCTTTCCCCACGGTTTCGACAAATGTCCTGAGCAGAGCTGGCTTCATACATATATTAGTTTCCCATGGCTGCCATAACAAATTACCACAAAGTGGCTGGCAGAAATAACAGAAATTTCACTCTCTCACAGTCCTGGAGGCCAGAGGCTGAAATCAAGGTGTTGGCAGGACACACACTCCCTCTGGAGACTGTAGGTAAGAATCCTTCCCTGCTTCTTCCAGCTTCTGGTGGCTATTGGCATGCCTTGGCTTCCTTGGTTTGTGATCGCATTGCTCCCATCTCTGCCTCCATCTTCACATCAGCTTCTCCTCGTGTGTCTCCCTTCTCCTCTTCCGTCTGTCTAATCTCCCTGTGTATCTCTTATAAGGACACGTGTCATTGGATTTCAGGTCCATCCAGATAATCCAGGTGATCTCTTCATTTCAAGATCCTTAACTTAGTTACATCTGCAAAGACCTTTTTTCCAAATAAGGTCACATTCACAGGGGCTGCGTATTAGGACACGGACCTACTTTTTGAGGGCCAACATTCAACACACTACAATGGGCATGCAACCTATGCAGTCTCAAAGAACTCTGCTCTCAGAAGCTTCGGGACTTGATTTAATGCTCTGCTGTCACTATCTTGAAATTTGTCATTGTTAAACAAGGGACCCCACAGTTTCATTTTGCATTGGACCCCACAAATTATGTAGCCAGTCCTGGTTCTGGGGCAGACAGACTACAAGAAATCTTTCCTTAGGATCTACCCTAGGCCACTTTCTAGATCATCAGGCCCCTGGAATATGTGTGGCTTTCCCATCCTCACTCCATCAATCTTAGATAAAGACTATGAAGGGCATAGGAGGTATTGTGGAGCATCTAGCTTAGGATATCAGGGAAGGCTTCACCTTGGAGGCAGCCTTTTAACTGAAACGTGACGGATGAAGAGTTAGCTAGGCAAAGAAGTGAGAAAAAGTGTTGCAGGCAAAGAGAAGAGCATATGCAAAGAACTGGAGGTAAGAGAGAAGAGGGCATGTTTGGGGAACTTGCTTGTCAGACTTCTTGTTACTGGAAACAGAGCCAGGCTGTCCAGGATGCTGACCACAAAGGATGTTCCCAACTGGGCTGGATGGAGCTGGCGGGTCAACCAAAGTGGTAGGAGGCAGACAGCCTCTAGAATGACAGTCACTTCCTACCAAGGTTCTTGCTGCTTTTCCCCCATCAGCTTGTTCCGCCTGGTTGGCCAGAATTTGGGCCAAGGCAACGGTTCCTCTAGATACTTCCTCTACCTTCTGAAAGAACAACATCAGCAAGAAAAATGAAGAACTGGCCAGAATTTCAGAGTTTAGTTAGCCAAGACTTTGTGCTGGTATCCTTATTACTGAGCCCCTATGTAAGATAAGAGAGGCATTTCCAATAAGTGGGGAGAAGATGGCTTCGTCAATAAATGGTTTTAGGAGATCTGGTAGCCATCCAGATTAAAAAAAAAAAAAAGCTTGGGTTCCTACCTCACTCCTTATATCAAATTAATTCCAGATAGAGCAAAAATGTTAAAGTAAAAACAGAAATAAAATAAAAACAAAACAAAACAAGAAATAAAACCATTAGAATACTAGAAAAATGGAAAATTTTTTATAGTCTTGGAAAAGGGAAGGCCTTTCTAAGAAAGACACAAGTCTGAGAAGTGAAAAGATGGATAAATTTCATTAGATAAAACATTTAAATTTCCACAGGACAAAAAAAAAATACTAAATAAAATCAAAAGACAAATTGCAAATTAGGAAAAATATTCACAAGGTAAGTATCAAAGCATGGGATAATTTGCCTAATATGAAAAGATCTTTTAAAAATTAGTAAGCGGAAAACCAATAACACAATAGAAAACAAAGTTACAAAGGATAAGAATAGGGAGTTCACATGAAGAGAAATGCAAGTGGTTTATAAACATATAAAAAGATGCTCGATCTCGCCATTGATTAAAGAAACCCAGTGAGATACCAGTGTTCACCCATCAGACCAACAACATGAAAAAACTTGACAAGAGACCAGGTTTAAAAGGAAGTATAAACACAGACACCGTCACACATTGTTGGTGTGAGCACATGTTGGTAAAACTTCATTGGAAGGAAATTATGAAATAGGTATCAAAAATTAGAAACGTAAAAAAAAAGAGAAAAAAAACCCTTTGACCCAGTTTGACTCTAGTTTCAAGAATTTATCCTAGACATACTCTTAAATCTGAGTAAAGATGGTTGCTCAAGGTTATTTTCTTGGTCTTTTTTTGTAGGAGTAAAAAGTGAGAAATAATTTTTCCCAATCAATGGGAAAAGGATTCATTGTATTACAGAGCTCCATATAAGAATATTACAAAGCCATTTTTTTTAATGAGGTGGATTTTTATGGGCTCTGATATTAAACAATTTCCAAGATATACTATTGGGGGCAGTACGTATGTGATACACTCACTTGTGTAAAAAGAGTCAAGGATATTATGCAGTCAAGGAGAGAGAGATAAGAGAGAGACTATACTATACAGAACTTATCTGGAGACTTACATAAGAAAGTGATAATAGTAACAGCCTCTGGGGATGCACTTAAAAGAGAAACTCTGTTGTCATTATATACACTTTGTTACTTTTTGAATTTTGCCATGTTATTATTTTTTCTGTAAAATTTTTAAATGAAAAATATTAAGAGGATGGAGATGCCCGGGGAAGGGGAAGGGGAAAAGAAAGTAAAACTATAATCCTAACTTAAAAAAATCTTTTTTTATCATGAAAGAAATAAAATCCCCTCCCCCACGTTAACCACTGACAAGTATTGGGTTCAGGTTCTTCCAGAACTATTTCTGTGTTTATACAAAGGTGGTTGTACCACATTTTGGCTTTAATTTATGGATTTTTATACACTTTGCCTCTCCCCATTGTCTTTCTTCCACCAATCAGAGAGCCAGCCTTGAAAGTCCTAGCCCCAGAGGAGGTTTGTGGCAGGTCTACAGAGCAGAACGCCCCCAAGATTTCTTGGCTTTTGCTCCGAAAATCTAAGCCCATAGGAGAATGTAGAGGGTTTGCAGAAGATCTATCTAGAAGGGAGAAAAAATCTTTCAGGAATAAAAGGCACTGAAAAAGACAAGGATGGTTATTTTGTATTTTACACTGATACAAGGTATATTACTATCATGGATATGTATGATTCGCCTCAGTGGCGCAGAGAACAAAGCACGAGTGTGAAGATTATTAGGAGACATTTAAAATTCAAATAGGTAGAGGAGGAAGAGGGGAGGAGATGCGAATGAGGAAGAGGAAAGGAGAACTTAAAGAAGATCTAGTATGCCAAAAATAAACTCGACCAGGGAGCTGAGTAATAATGTGATCAGATAAAAGAAAGAAAGTACTGAACGGGAGGAGAGAATTTCCATTCGTGTGAAGAACATGAAACGGCAATTCACAGAAAAAGAAACACAAATCGCTTATAAACATAGGAAAAAACATTCGATCTCACATGCAATTAAGGGAATGCCAATTAAAACAAGAGTGAGACGTCGTTTTCCCCCATGAGACTTGCAATCACAAAGCGCACGCCAGGCTGGGGGCGCCTCTGTGCACGTTGGAAAGCAGCGCCCCCTTCTGGGAAGATGAGCCTGGTGACGGGGGACTGGGGCGCGCCTGGATTTCAGTCGGCTTGCCCCCAGCCTGGACCTTTTGCAAACAGACTTGGATCCCTCCGCAAAGCCTAAAATAGTTGAGAATTCACAGTGTTTAGAAAAATGTGGAAAACCAAACAGTCTCCCACTCCTCAGATAACCTTTTCTTCTTTTACCTGTGACATTAACCCTATAATTCTGTTTGTTTTTTTTTCAATTTTATTTATTTATTTCCCCCAAAGCCCCAGTAGATAGTTGTACATCATAGTTGCACATCCTTCTAGTTGCTGTACGTGGGATGCGGCCTCAGCACCACCCGAGAAACGGTGCGTTGGTGCGCACACGGGATCTGAACCCGGGCTGCCAGCAGCGGAGTGCACGCACTTAACCGCTAAGCCACCGGCCGGCCCAACCCTATAATTCTAAATAACCTGATTATTCATCTACAGCTCCGTTTATCCACTTGAAGCTATATTGTCTCCGTTGCTACGAAAGGAGTGAAATTCAGCTCAGCTTCACTATCCCCCTGTCCTATTTCCTCAGTTTCGTGTGATATTATTTTTAGTTAATTCCTGCAGTCAGTCCATAAATATTTATTAAGAATCTACCCACAGTAGGCTCTTTTCTAGGTGCTGGTTGTTCTTATGACTTTATAATTTTTATCTTTTTCTTGTCTTTATGATGTTAAATAACAGACAATTATTTTTTCTATCCACAGAAGCCGTCCTAATTCATATTTTTAATTTGGGTTTTTGCTTTTGCGATTTTGCAAGTAATAGAAACTAACTCTGACTGGCTTAAAGTAGAGGTAGAGGTTCTGAAAAGAAAAATGTGTCAGCTGGGTACTGGGGTACTTGTGGATTCCTAGAAAGGCTGACCAACCAAGGGCCCAGCAGGGCCAGCAGCCAGGACACCTGGGACTCAGCCGCAGGACCGAGCAGACTTCCTCCCCACAGAGCAGCCTTCGCAGCTCTCAGGTCAAAACCTCAAGCTCCACTTGGCTCAAGGGTATAGGGTCATGTGGTGTAGACATGGCTGCTGAGACATTTCCAGAGAAAGGGGAACTCTTGGACCGCTAGCCCCAGAACTTGCACCTGTAACACAAACGTTAATTTTTTTTAATTCATCAGAAAGCTGTTGAATGAGAATGGATTCAGGATCCGTTTGCTGGAAAGACAAGCAACATGTCCCCTCTTCTGTGACAGAGCTATCTCGAGACCAGACTGCCCCTACCCCCAGGGGCTTGGTCCTTGCTCCCTCGGAGAACCCAGAAGTTTCTCTGCACCCACTCTTCTAGGCCAACCATCCCCTTCCTTTGGTGGGATCCTGCTTTGGTGGACCAAAGCTATAGGCAGTTTGTGCAGAGGGAACTGCAAGCAAGTCGGCCTCCTGACTTCTGTGTTCTTTTCCTTTCTGTACACGAAGGTGCAGCCCTGCCCCCTGGTGGAAGCCACGAGACAACCTCAAGGAGGAAATGACTACCGAACCACATGAGGGACTGCTGAACCACATGGGGGAAAATGCCTAATTCAGAGAAATACATGTAAAGTGCTTACAACAGAGCCTGGCCCAGGCTAAGTACTATAGAGGTGTTTGCTCAAAAAAAGAAAAAAAAATTCCTGCTTGGTTAGAGCATTGGCCTTGGGGTCATACCTACCTGAGTTCAAATTCCAGCTCTGTCACATACTAGTTTTGAAGATTTGACATGAGTATTAGTTTCCTAGGACTGCTTTAACAAAGCACCACAAACTGGTGGTTTTATAAAAACAAAATAAAACAAAACCGCAGAAATGTATTGTTTCACAGTTCTGGAGGCTAGAAGTCTGAAATCAAGGTGTTGGCAGGACCACGCTCCCTCTGAGATTTGTAGGCATCCTTCCTTGCCTCTTCCTAGTTTCTAGTGCTGTTCCAGCAATCTTGGGTGTCCTTAGCTCGTAGATGCATCACTCCAATCCTCCATCTTCACCTGGTGCCCTACCTGTGTCTCTTCATGTAGTCTTTCCTCTGCAAATGTCTGTCTGTGTCCACACTCTCCCCCCTCTTTTTTTTTTTTTTGCTGAGGAAGATTGGCCCTGAGCTAACACATGTGCCAGTCTTCCTCTATTTTGTATGTGGGATGCCACCACAGCATGGTTTGATGAGCGGTGCCCAGGATTTGAACCTGCGAACCCTGGGCCGCTGAAACGGAGTGCGCAAACTTAACCACTACACCAGTAGGCCAGCCCCAACATTTCCCCTTTTTATAAGGACAACAGTCATATTGGATTAGGGCCCACCTTTCTACTGTATGGCCTCATCTTAACCAACTACATCTGCAATGATCCTATTTCCAAATAAGGTCACATTCTGAGGTACTGGGGGTAGGACTTCAACATATCTTTTTTGGGGGGAGGGACACAATTCAACCCATCACAGCATGCATGTTTTTTTACCTCCTAGGCCTCAGTTTCTTCAAGTGTAAAATGAAAGTAATCAAAGATGTCTTATAGAATATTGTCCTAACATAGAAAGATGTTTGAGATACGTTGCTCAGACAAATAGGAAGTTTCAGAGTAAAATATACACCATGGTATGTGTATATGGATGGGTACAGAAAATTTCTGGACGGATGCTCAAGAAAAGTACCAGCATTATCTCTGGGGAGTGATTGGTGAGACTGGAGGGCTTGGGGAGAAGTGTTTGGCTTTTCCCATTAGATCCCTTTAATTCTGCTTGAATTGCTTTTACAGAGACACGTTTTGTTTTTATAGTTTAATAATAAAAAGAAAGTGAAATAAACCACAGTCACTTCTGCCTGGTTGGGTTGTTGTGAGGATCAACTAATGAGGAAACTAAACCACTTGGCCAGTAAGTGCTCTGTGAATGATGACTGTGCGTACGCTCACTGCAGCTTTCCCCAAAGCATTAATTTTAACAGACAAAAACTGGAAACAAGCTAATTGTCCAACTAATAGCAAAGATTTATTTGGCAAATTACAGTACAGCCACTTGATATAGTATTAAGAGGCATTAAAAATGATATTGACCAAAAGTCCATAATAACAAGGAAAACTGGTCACAATGTAATGTAAAGGGAAAAATAAAAAGCAGGGTACAAAATTCAAGCTTTGTAGCACGTTTTTGAAAATAACGTAAAATAACGTAACCAATGTAAAGAGCAGTTTTGCTAGTGTAGCAGAATTATGATTGATATTTTTTCTTCCTTCTTTTTTCTTTTTTTTTTTCCTGAGGAAGGTTGGCCCTGAGCTAACATCTGTGCCCATCTGCCTCTACTTTATGTGTGGGTTGCCGCCGCAGCATGGCTTGATAGTGGTGTGTAGGTCTCCGCCTGGGATCCAAACCTGCAAACTCCAGGCCGCCGAAGTGGAGCGTGCAAACTTAACCACTACGCCACCGGGCCAGCCCCCTCTTTTTTCTTTTTTCTTTTTGGTAGTTTCCATGTTTTCTTTAAGGAACATGCCCTACTTTTACAACAAGAAAAAGAATAGCATTGGAAGTGGGAAAAAAAAAAGAGAGAGAGATTAAACGTGACATTATTTTCCCTTTAGAAGGATTTCATATCCAGGTGAATAATCACCCTCCCTACTTTACAGAAACCCCCATTTTCCAGAGAGAGACATCTCCAACATCACTGCTGAGAGGCTACGTTCAAATTTGCAATGATGACTCCTCAAGTCTCCAGATCTTTCCCAACACTTCCTTCTTCCATCTAGTTCCACAGCTCTAGTTGTTTTGTGTGTGTGTGAGGAAGATTAGCCCTGAGCTAACATCTGTTGTCAATCTTCCTCTTTTTGCTGAGAAAGATTGACCCTGAGCTAACATCCGTGCCCCTCTTCCTCTACATTATATGTGGGATGCCGCCACAGCATGGCTTGACGAGCGGTGCATATGTCCCCACCCGGATCCGAACCTGCAAACACCGGGCCGCTGCAGCAGAGCATGCAAACTTAACCACTACGTCACCAGGCCAGCCCCTCCACAGCTCTATTTGAAGCTTTTTTATTTTCCTTTCCAACATGTTCTGGAGTCTCTCCTATCCTTCTTTGACCCAGAGACAGTTGTATTGAGTGATGATGAGGGACAGAGTCCATCTTCCCAAGCTCGGTTTTCCACCTAGACAGCAGGCAATGGGCCAAGCAGCGTTGATGTTCCCAATAGTCTGTCTTCTCTGAACAAACCGAGAGCTGCCTACTTTTGTAGTTCTTATGATTTGAGATTATAAATGACCTTATTGTTGAGTGGCAAGGAGAACATCCTGCTTTTCTCTTGGTAGTTTTCTGAATCTTGAAGAGTTTTGGTTCTTCCTTAGCTCCCCACTACCTTTTCCATCTTCTTGGCTGCTGCCAGGGTAGTTCCTCTCAGCCCTCTCAAATGGGAGCTTTCACTAAAGATGATCCCCAATTCTGTGTCCTTGGGGCCCGGGAGAACTCAAATGCCTCTTTCACTCCATTCTCCCTTTCCATCCTGTATTCTTGGCTCACATGTGTAGTTATGAAAACATATCATTTATTAAGTGCTTATTATCCAAAAACCATGTTCCAGCTTTCTCTTTTCTCCTTCAAGAACCATCTTCCTCTGAAATATTTGGGTAAGACATTAAGACCTTGCTAAGAGGATGAAAAGACAGACTACAGGCCGAGAGGAAATATTTGCAAACCACATATCCAACAAAGGACTAGCATGCAGAATACATAAGGAACTCTCAAAAATCAACTGTAAAAAAAAAAAAAAAAACACCCACAAACAATCCAATTAGAAAATGGGCAAAAGTTATGAAGAGGCATTTTACTGAAGAGTGTATACAAATGGCAAAGAAGCACATGGAAAGATGTTTAATATCATTATCCATGAGGGAAATGCAAGTTAAAACCATAGTAAGATAGCACCTGACACCTATCAGAATGACTAAAATAAAAAATAGTGACAACACCAAATGTTGGCAAGGATAAAAGAAACATACACTGCTAGTGAGAATGTATAATGTTATAGCCACTCTGGGAGGTTTGGCAGGTTCTTAAAAAACAAAATATGCAACTGCTATATGACCCCAGCAGTTGTGCTCTTGGGCATTCATCCCAGAGAAATGAAAATTTATGTTCACACAAAATCTCTACACAGATGTTTACAGCAGCTTTATTCGTATTAGCTGAAAGCTGGAAACAACTCAAATGTCCTTCACTGGATAACTGGCTAAACAAAATATAGATTATCAACACCATGGAATACTATTCAACAATAAAAAGGAACAAACTATTGATACATGCAACAACCTGCATGAATCTCCAGAGAATTAGGCTGAGTGAAAAAAAAACCAATGCCAAAAGGTGTATATGATTCCATTTGTATAACATTCTTGAAATGACAAAATTACAGAAATGGAGAACAGATTAGTGGTTGCTAGGGATTAAGGAGGAGGTGGATGTGGGAGGAAGGTGAATGTGGCTATAAACAGGCAACATAAGAGATCCTTGTGGTGACGAGAGTGTTCTGTATCTTGACTGTGACTATGTCAATCTTCTGGTTGTGATATTGTACAATAGTGCTGCAAGATGTTACCATTGGGAGAAACAGGGTAAATGGTACATGGAATCTCTCTATACTTTTTCTTACAATTGCATATAAATCTACAATTATCTCAAAATAAAAAGTTCAATTTTTTTACAAAGGGAGAATTATAACGTATAAAGGGAGGGGCTGGCCCCATGGCTTAGCGGTTCAGTGTGCGCGCTCCACTACTGGCAGCCCGGGTTCGGATCCCGGGTGCACACCGATGCACTGCTTCTCTGGCCATGCTGAGGCCACGTCCCACATACAGCAACTAGAAGGATGTGCAACTATGACATACAACTATCTAATGGGGCTTTGGGGGAAAAAAAAAAGGAGGAGGATTGGCAATAGATGTTAGCTCAGAGCCGGTCTTCCTCAGCAAAAAATTATATATATATATATATAAAGGGAAAAAATGAAACTGGTTGTTAAATATTACTCACCTCATAGCTAATTCTTATGTAGCATTTATTAAGGGCCAGATACTGCCCATAGGTGCTGCTAGGTACTTCACATTGCTGTCTAATTTAACCTCCTTAAATGCTATGAAGTAGTAATGTTATGATCCTGTTTTACAGAGGAGGAATCTGAGGGTAAATAACTTGCCCAAAGTGACATAGCTGGTGAAGAGGAGGAAGACTATCCTCTACCCACTCTGAGTCCTTTCTGGGTGGGCTACAAATTAAATTGACATGAGACTGAATAGCAGGAGAAAATCAAACACAGCTTTATAACATGTATACATGGGAGAGACCTGGGGAAACTGAGTATCTCAACAAAATGGTGGAGGTTCTCTTCTTAAATAGATTTAGGTAAAGACAAAGCAGGATGTTGGGAGTGAGGGAGTCAGTTATGGGCGATTACCAGAAAAGCACAATAAGATCATTATGCAGCCTTGCCTTCCACATTGATAAGTTTCTAGAGATGAGGTCATCCCCCCTCTTCCCAGTACAGAGAGGGAGACACCTTTACAAATGGAGATTTCCCTTATGAATGTAAATGTTTGGTAAACAGAACTTTGATAAGAATGGGCTTAGCAAAGACCCTCCCAGTCTATTGATCAGTTAGTGGGAGGAGAGGTCAAAGTGTCTTTCAGAAAATTATCAAGGTAAAGAGACATATTTTGAGGTGGCCAATTCTGATCTCCCACACTAGTGATGGATACTGAATTTGAACCCAGTCATTCCGATTCTAGAGACCTTGATTTTAGCCACTATGCTGTACTAAAGGTCAGGCCTCTCAGCTCCTCCCTCTCCTCAGTGCCTCCTTTCTCAGGCCTACAGAGTATACATCTCCATCCCTCTGTTTAGGGAAACTTTCAGCAGCAAGGAACAGAACCTACCAATTCATCTGGCTTTAAACTCTGAAGAAAGGTTATTATCTCACATAATAAAATGAGACAGCTTTGGCGTTGGTTGATTCAGCAGCTCAATTATAACAGTAAAGACCAGCTTCTTTCTGCTGTTCCATTCTGCCATCCTTGACCTATCAGCACCCTCATGGCCACAAGATGGCTGCCTAAGCTCCCAGAAGCACTTTCTCACAACAGTATCCAGAGACAGTAGAGGGGTTGTTTCTTCCCTCTTTGTCTCCTTTCAATCAATGAGGAAAACCTTTGCCACACTTACCGCTGGTGTCTCATTGGCCAGAAGTGCCTCATATGCCCATGCCTAAGCCAATTGTTAAGCAAAAAGGATAAGAAAACATGCTTTGTTTAGACCAATTATGCCACTTCCTGGGAGTGGAGACCACGTTCCCTGAAGAACATTGACCACATAGGAGACAGAAGATAGCTGAAAAAGAAAAAAAAATGGAAATTTTATTACAAGAAAGGAAGAGGAAATTAGTTGTCTAGCAAAAACTAAATTTTTGTCACACTCTACCCACAGGAGTGGACATCACCTTGGGATTCCTCCTCCCTCCACAAGTACAGTCTCTTGAGGACAAGCATTAATGATCAGAAACAGGGCCGTCTACCTCAGCAGTTCTCAAACACTCGTGTGCTCAAGAATCACCCCAGGAGATGGGTGAAAAGGCAGATCTATGGGAAAGCTGGAGATGGAACCCAAGTCCATTTAATTCTAACACCTGGGCTTTTAACCAGTGTGCTATTGAAGTCCTACTATGTGCCAGGTATTGTCCTAGAAGCTCCCTTCATGCCTAGAGCAGAGTTAAGCCTGAGAAGTTCCCCTATACAGTGTGCCCCTGGGTTAATTGTTAATTAATTAATTAACAGCAGGTTTCTTTCAGCCACAGATTGTATCTGGCCCCAGTTTTCCAACCCTTGGGCAGAGGTCTGCTCTCCTTTGAAATTCTCATCAAGGGATCCTCCACAAAGTGGTGGCCCCATTGCGTGTTTCATTCTGCCCTCAACCCTTCAAGATTCCTTCCTTTCAATGAAGAAAGGGAGTGTGTGCGATAAACTGATTCTCTCTCAACTCCTCAGAGGACCAGTTTTGAGTTCCTACCCTCTTGGGGCCACCATTTTCCCATCAGTAACGTTCTGACCTAGAACTCCCTACTGTCCTTCCAAGTTTGACATCCTGAGGCTCTGGGAGTACAGAGGAGCCTTGAGGTGTGAATGGGAAAAGAGGGCGAAAGGAGAATACAATTACTCCTGGGAAACACTGCCTTTCTCTGGGGAGAAAAGTGGTAAATCGTTGACGTGCTGGGTCTCATCAAATGCGCCAGCATCCCTTAGAATACTTCTCTGAAGCTACAACACTAATGAGCAATTGCCAAAGCTACCTTCCTGCTAATGGTGCCACGTTGTATCCCGCTAATGAGCGTTGATTGGCACCACATTCAAATGCAAATCTGGGTCTTTGTTTCTTACAAATAACCTTTTTTTTTTTTTTCTTTTAAAGGCAGGCCCTGGGAGACTGAGAGTTTCAGCTTGATTGCAAATCTAAAGGCGGTTTTGGGATTTTATTCCTTCAGTTCCTACCCCGATTCTGCCTGCTGACCCCATTTTCCCAGAGTTGTCAAAAAATGTTCTTTTGGAGTAGATCTGAAGTTTAAAAGAGATGGTGGGCTCAAAGCTGGGTAGAAGTTGCTGCAGGTTCTGACAACCTAATAAGAGTGTCTGCACCAGTATTATGAAAATATGCCCTCCTTTGCCCACTTTTCTATGAATTCAAGGTCTTACTATCTTGAAGATTCTGAGTCTAACAGTCTTTCATCTTAGTCTTAATATCCAGTGTTAAAAAATAAAATTCAATTGAGTAAATCATGAATTGAGCAGCATCCAATCTAGCAGACAGAAAGGAGCTCCGAGCTATACAAAGCAAGAGATTTTATAGGCAGAAAGGAGCAGGAACAAGGACATTGTACTAGACAAAAAAACCAAGTTGGTTATTGCAAGGTCACTCTCTTTTAGGGGATGGCAGGGGTCTATCAGGCAGATGATCTCATTAATGCTGATCAGGAGGTTCCTGATTGACTGGTTTAAGATTCCACTTCTGGGAGAGCCCAAACTGTAATTAAGTTAAGTCTCGGTTTGATCACATGGGCTTCGCATAAGCGACTCCATTTTGGGCCAGTTGTCTTGCCATGATGGTAACACCATCATGTCTGCGTGGTACCTTAACACACATAACTGAAAACATCCTCTGGAGAACAATTGTTCCCCTGCCTGCACTTCTGCTAAGCAAGCAGGTTCTAGCTCAGACATAGGAGGTGTTTAATGATTACCCGTTGAGCTAATACATTCGTGTGCAGCAAAATGGCCCATTTCTGGGGCCATCTTTTATCCTTTCCATCTATTTCCTACAGTCTATGGAATGTGACTTCTCAAGGCTAGTCCAAGGGTACAGAATCCAGTGCAATAGCTGAACCATTAGTCAGATTCATGAGGATTCTTTTCTTCAGAACTGGAGAGGCTGTCAAGACTGGCTGGCTAGACAGGCAACTGCCAGGCTCTAAGATGGAGTGGCCCCTGGGGGAGGTTGCTTTAGTGAGTTCATCTCTCTCCTCTCCTGAGCTGGTACATGGGGACACAATAGCTCAGGTCTGAGGAGGGAGGCAATATAAAAAGCACAGGACTGAAGGCGCCGACTTTTGCTACCACATAGACCAGTGGGAAGGGGGCAGGTGCTTCTACTCCAATGTCACCGATGACACCCTTCCACTGCCTAGCCCAGACCCAATGAGTAACACACCTACCCACCCAGTGATCTGACCAGAGCCCCTTCCTCACTAGTCAGCAGGTCTGGGGGAAATCTTGGCTATAGTGGAGTCCCATACGGAATGTTTACACTTATGCCCCAATTACAATGCCTCTGAGCCTCCCACATGCACCCTATTCCTGCGTTCAAAGAGCGACCTCATATGCACTCATACACCAGTCTTCCACTGCAGTCTGAAAACACAAAAGTTGCCAAGTTCTTTCTCTCTCTGGCTTCAGACTGAGGTGCAGGAAGCCACATAAAGAAGCCATTAGCTGAGAGTGTCCCTTGTGCGTATGTGCTGGTATTGAGGTGCCACCGCCCAGTGCTCGCAAAGCTACCTGTTCTCAGGGTGCCCAAAGAGAGCGGATCCTGCACAGAACCAGCTATTTCCCATTGCTGCATCACTGCAACCCTGCTTGTTTCCCGACAATCACAAAGGCTCTCACAAAATCAGTTCTGCAGACACACATTTGTAAAAGCCAAACATTAGAAACAACCCAAATGTCCTTTAACTGTAGAATGGGTTAAAAAAAAATAGTGTAGTTAATTCACACAATGGAATGGAATGCCACAGAACAGTGAAAATGTACACACACTCCACATAATCACATGCATGAACTTCACAAACATAAAGTCAAGTGAAAGAAAACACTCACAAAAAAGTATTTTGAATAAATCTACATAAAGTTCAAAAACAGGCAAAAGCAAATGGCACGGTTCAGGGGCGCATTCTAAGGTGATAAAGGTATGAAGAAAAGCAAGAGAGTGATTTCCAAAAGCTCAGGAGCATGGTTTCCTTTTGGGGGGTGGGTTTTGAAAGTGAGGGAGTGTCTGGGGGCATCTGGGGGCCGGTGGTGTTCTCCTTCTTGACCTGGGTGGTGGTTACTTACATGGGTATGCTTTAGAGCCATTCCTTAGGCTGTCCACTTACATTTTACGCATTTTTCTATATGTGTGTTATATACCCCACCCACTCCCCCAAAAAAGATTTAAAAAAACAATTCTGTAGCACACGTCCTTTACACTTCCAATGACAGGGGCTCAAACCTACTCCAGGAGGCCCAGAAGGCGCAGATGCCGTGTCATCCTTTCCGCACTCCCTTGCTCCTGCCTCCCCTCACCGCCTCAGACCCGGGCTCCTAATACCCCCTCCCTGGGCCAGTCATACAACAGTAGCCCCCATGACCATCAATGGGTGCAGCTGGATATTGGCAACGGTGGTGACTAGAGTGGAAAGGTGTTTATTTCTACAACAAGGTCTGAGCTCCTCTTCAGCCAACCACAGTGCCAGTAGTAGTAGCAGCAGCAGTAGTAATCCTAGCAGTAGTCTTCTGCATGGATAATGACCCTGGCTGGAACAAGGCTAGAACTGGCTTGTACATCCTAAGTTGGACTTCTAGTCATACTTGGTTCCCGCTCAGCTTTAGCTCAGCACATATTTCAACAGCAGGGGTGGGTTTGCAAAGGGGGATATGTTCTGTGCCCCATCAACTGAGAGAGATGAGAACAGAGCCCAGAAAAACACCTCCTCCTTTAGAGGAGGAGCAGACATGAGAAGACCTCAAAGGAAACGAGAAAGAGCAGCCAGAGTATGGTCTCCAGGAAGCTTAGGAGTCAGTTCCAAAGACAGTGTGGTCATGTTCCGATGCTGCAAAGTCACATAAGATACAGATGGAATAAGCCCAATTCCCAGAGCTGTGATTCCCTTAATCCACCATTTTCTATAAATTATGCACATTTGTACTAAAACTCCATTAGTCTAAATTGCATTTTGAAAAACAGTTCTGGAAGGATGAACACAAAACTACTCACAGTGGTTATCTCTGGGGACCAAGATAAGTTGAGTGAAGGAAGGACTCTCACCTTTTTACTTTATATGCCTGAATTATTTTAATTCTTTACAAGGAGCATTAATGCATCTGAAATTTTAAATGAAGAAAATAAATTAAAATAGCTATAGGTTAAATGATACAATCATAATGAAGAAGGGACCAGTAGCCCCTGACAATGGGAGGAGGAGAGAGAATCAGCGGAGGGTTGTTGATGACAGATGAGGGATCCGGCAGGGTGAGGACTGAGGAGGGACTGAGAGTGTGGGAAAGGACACGTGGTGAGAGGTGACTTGATCCAGTAACTGCGTAGGTGGGTGGTCTTCACGCAGGTGGAAATACAATAGAGGGAGCAATGCCCCGTTAGGAGTTTGTAGGAGGCTCCTCCAGCTACCAATGGTACTGTAAAGATGGCCAGGAAATGCAAGGCAAAGGAGGAAAGTGAAGATATTTGGGTTCTCACTGGCCCCTGAGGGCCGAGGCTTTGGGGCACTTGTGTGGGCAGCTCACTCTGGGGAAGCCTTCCGCAAGAGGCAATGGGAAATAAGGAAGAAACTGCTCCCCACCTATCCACACCCACCCCCAAGGCAGGGCATACAGGTCCAAGAAAGAACCCAGAGCAGAAAACAGAGGCAATGGAGGTAACAACATGGGGTTAATTTAGCCAAACTGTGTTTCAATTCACCTGACATCGGAAATCTACAAAGTGCCCTTTTCTTTACATCCTAACAAGCATTGATTGTATCTTTCGTTTTTTTTAGTCTTTGCTAACCTGATTGGCAAAAAGGGCTTGATCGTGGCACAGAAGACATTCTATCTAAATTGCTTGCTTACTCAGATCCTTGACGGTGAGATAGTAACTTTCATCTTTGTATTCCAAGCATGTCATTTGACCTAGAATTAATGAATAAAAGTGCCACAGCACTGTTGTTTTATTTATACAGACAATCCTTGATTTAGGATAGTTCGACTTAAGATTTTTTTGACTTTAGGATGGTGCAAAAGCCACACATGTTCAGTAGAAACCATAATTCGAATTTTGAATTTTGATCTTTTCCCAGCTAGCGACATGCAGGGTATACTCTCTGGAGATGCTGGGCAGCGGCAGTGAGCCGCAGCTCCCAGTCAGTCCCACGATCACAATGGTTGTAAGTGTAACTGATGCACTTACAACCATGCTATACCCAGACAGCCATGCTGTTTTTCACTTTCAGGACAGTATTCAATAAATTACATAAGACAGTCAACACTTTATTATAAACAGGCTTTATGTTAAATGATTTTGCCCAACTGTAGGCTAATGTAAGTGTTCTGAGCACGTTTACGGCAGGCTAGGCTAAGCTATGATGTTCGGTAGGTTAGGTGTATTAAATGCATTTTCGACTTAAGACTTATTTTCAACTTACAGTGTTTTTTGGGACATAACCCCATCATAAGTCAAGGAAGATCTTGATTAAAATAATATAAAGAGTTATGCTTTTTCCCCATAGGTTTAAATACAGTGAAAGTTGGGGAATATATGGACCACAATAATGCAAATTCAGGTAACACATAATCAGCAATTGGCTCCCATCATCGCAAAACGTTAACCCAGGTTATTTCCTTAACATTGTAATACACAACCCTGCATTTTATACAACTGGATTGTTGGACCCACTTACAGCGTTGTGGTGAGGTTATAACGTAGTCAGTCTTTCTAGCCTAAAATGCTTCCACTAGGGGGCATCTCTAGACCTCTGAGAGGGATCTAAGAGAATGAGCACAAAACGGTGGGGACAGTGTCTTCTCCATGAGGGGTCAGCAACCTGTGGTCCTTGGGCCAAAGCTGCTTGCCACTGTGTAAATAAAGTTTTATTGGAACACAGTCAAGCTCATTCACTTATATTTTGTCTATGGCGGCTTTTGCACCACAATGTCATAGTTGAGCAGTGATAGAGACCTTATAGCCCACCAAGTCAAAAATATTTACTATCTGACCCTTTATAGACAAAGCTTGCTAACCTCTGTTCTAGACCCTCGTCCCGAAATGGTTTATAGCACAGACCCATCTGAGAAGGAGCTACATCAATGGGTGTGGGGAACATCACAACAACTCTATGTGGTAGGTACTATTATTATCCCCACTTTAAGGATGAGGAAAATGAGGCCCAGAGAGGTTGAACAAATTTCCCAGAGTCCATTATTCTTGGAACTAAGATTTGAACCCGTGTAGTCTGGTTCTAGAATCTACACGCTTAACCACAACCTATGTTGCCTCCTAAAAGTTTTTAGAAAGGGATAACAAAACCAAAAAACAGCCACACACAAAGATTCAAACTCTTCAATAGTGACCTAGAAAGCTAGGAGGAAAACGAAGCAATGTTTTTGCATTTTTGAGTGAAAAAACATTTTCAGTCTAAAATTCTAGACCCTGATAGAATAAAGACATTATCGATCATGTAAACTCTCAAAATATTTTTCACCAATGTACTCTTTCTTAGGATTCTACTAGACAATGTGCTCTACCAAAATGAGGAGTTAAAGCTATAAAGAGAAGATCAGGGGTCCAGGAAACAATGGAACCAGGAAAGAGGACAAAGAATGCCTAGGATGAAAGGAAATCCACAGTGGCAGCAGGCCTAGGGAGAGCCTGTTTGGACTGAAGTGGGAGGACCAGGAGCCTCCAGGGTGGGAGGTTGTATTAGTTAGCTATTGCTGTGTAACAAGTGACTGCAAAAGTTAGCAGCTTAAAACAACAAACATCTATTATCTTATACAGTTTCTAAGGGTCAAAAATCAGGGAGCTGCTTCCCATTAAGGGTCTTTCATGAGGTTGTAGTCAAGCCAAGGCTGATGTCATCTGAAGGCTTGACAGGGGCTGAAGGATTCACCCATTCACAATGCTGCTGGCAAGAGCCCTTGTCACCCAAAGAAGTCCCTAAAACATTTTCCATGCCTAATGCTTTGTTTTCAAGTTGTGCTTGTTTATAGGAACCAGGGCAGAACATTGCCAGATGGCTCAACTGCAGAACTGGCCCAAACCAGAAAGGTCCAAGATAGCAATGGGGTGCCATGCACAAAAGGAAACATGTGCAAAAGGAGTTTGTGCAAGCAGGGAAGATCTGTGCATGCCCCAAATGCCTCCGCCCCGAGCAATGACACAGAGACCCCTCCTCCTTCACATCCCATAAGAACCCTGCTCGCCTTCCCTTCAGGGAGAAGGTGTTTTAGAGCATGAGCTCTGCTTCCTCCATTCACTGATCAATGAGTAAAGCTTCTGCTCTGCTATTCTGAACCTGATCTCATTCTACTGGTGTGAGTGGCTCCCGGCAAAAGGACCCACTTGCAGGTCACTGGTCTCTTAGGGATTGGTAACACCCTCAGTTACTTGTCACGTGGGCCTCTCCATATGGCTGCTTACCACATGGCAGCTGTCTCTCCCCAGAGTGAATGGTCAGACAGAAAGGAAGACAGAGACCAGGATGGAAGCCGTAATGTCTCTTATATTCTAATCTTGGAACTAACATACCCTCACTTCTGCAGCATTCTATTGGTCATTAGTGGCCAACTCTGATACACTGTGGGAGAGGGCTACATGAGGTGTGCATACCGGGAGGCAGGGATCGTTGGGGCCATCTTGGAGGCTGGCTACCACTGAGGTGCTCCAGTTAGTATGGCAGTGTAATGTTGGGGAGGAAAAATTTCTCCTCTACCCTTCTAAGTTCTTCTGGCTGGTCTAAGAATTAAATTGAAATGAGATAGATTAACAAGAGAAGAACGAACAGAAGTTTAATAAGATGTATACCTCCTGCGTACATGGGAGAGACCCAGGAAAACTGAGTAACTTGCCAAAATGGCCGAAGCCACCACCTTAAATACCATCTTCAGCTAAAGACAAAGGAAGACGTTGGGGATGGGGAGTCAGTAATGGGAGGTTCCCAGGAAGCTCAGTAAACAAGGGTAAGATTGTTATGCAGATTTAAATCATTGCCTTCTGCATTAAGAGTTTCTAGAGGTAGCGGGCCAGCCCCATGGCCCAGTGGTTAAGTTCAGTGCACTCCGCTTCAGAGGCCCAGGTTTTGTTCCTGGGCACAGACCCATACCACTTATTGGCAGCCACGCTGTGGCAGCGTCCCACATACAAAATAGAGGAAGACTGGCATAGATGGTAGCTCAGGGAATATTTTCCTCAAGCAAAAAGAGGAAGATTGGCAAAAGATATTTGCTCAGGGCAAATCTGCCTCAGCAAAAAAAAAGAGTTCCTAGAGATAAGGTCATCCCCCTCTTCCTGGTACAATGAGGGAGACACCCTTACAAATGGAGATTTCTCTTATACACGTAAATGTCTTTTACAAACAGGTAACTTCTACATGGTTTTAGAGCTTTTCCTATGTCTGCAGTTTTTAAAAAAAATAATCAGGGGCCGGCCCAAGTGGCCTAGTGGTTAAGTTCGGCGCACTCCACTTCGGCGGCCCTAGTTGGGTTCCCGGGCACGGACCCACACCCCTTGTCAGTGGCCGTGTTGTGGTGGTGACCCACATACAAAATAGAGGAAGATGGGCACAGATGTTAGCTCAGGGTGAGTCTTTCTTAGCAAAAAATAATAACAATAATAATCAGCCTAAAATAATCCTTATGCCATAGAGAGACACATTTTGGGGTGGCAGGTTCTGCTCCCCTACAGTAACAAAACTCAGTGGTGAAAAACAGTGACTTATCATGCTCATGGATTTTGTGGGTTAGTAATTCAAACAAGACACAGAGGAGATGACTTGTCTCTATTACCCAACGTCTAGGGGCCTCAGCTGGAAGACTCAAAGGCTGGAGTCCTCTGAAGAGCTCTTTACTGTAGGCCTGTAGGCCTAGACCACCCGTAGGCCAGGTGGTTGGTGCTGGCTGTCAGCTGTCAGTCATAGTGAGCCTCAGTTTCCCACTCTGTGCTCTGTCCATGTGGGCTTTCTCACAGCAGCAACTGGGTTCTGACGGTAAGAGCCCTAAGAGAGACAGCCAGGCAGAAGACAGCCCATCTTTTACGTCCCAGCCTCAAAGATCACAGTGTCACTTCCACCACAATCTATTTGTCAAAGCAGTCACAAAGTCCCACCCAGGTTCAAGGGAAGGAAAATAGACTCTGCCTTTGATGTGGAGTGACAAGATTCCGGAAGAGCATGTGGGAGAGGAAATATTGCTGTGGCCAGTTTTGGGAAATACAGTTGGCTGCAGGAGGTCTGGGGGGCAGAGTTGGAGATAGGTGATAAATTACCTGCTGTGTTTGAACGTGAAGATTTTACTGAGAAGCTGTTGGTTGGTGCAGGCAGAAGTGGTGATGAGTATGTTGAAAACTAATACAGTAAAATGAAGGAATTTTTCACTGCAGGGAAAACAAAAACTTACACAATAAGAAAAGGTAATCTTAGTACACAACTTGGCTCAGCTTACATAATAATATTTATATCGTCATAATAGTGTAAGCACTAAATTTATTTTTTTTTGTGAGGGAGATCAGCCCTGAGCTAACATCCATGCTAATCCTCCTCTTTTTGCTGAGGAAGGCCGGCTCTGAGCTAACATCTATTGCCAATCCTCCTCCTTTTTTTTCTTCCCCAAAGCCCCAGTAGATAGTTGTATGTCATAGCTGCACATCCTTCTAGTTGCTGTATGTGGGTCGCGGCCTCAGCATGGCCAGAGAAGCAGTGCGTCGGTGCGTGCCCAGGATCCAAACCCAGGCCACCAGTAGTGGAGCGCACGCACTTAACCGCTAAGCCACCGGGCCGGCCCCAAGCACTAAATATTGGTTTAACCAAACCTTGCGATGTGATTAGGTTAAAGATGGAAAGAAACAGAGAGGAGTGTATGAAAAAGTTAAGCCCTTCATATTAGGAAGTCAATAAATAATGTTGCAATATTGTGACATAATGAGAAATATATATTTGGGTTTCATTCCCGGTTCCTGGCACAGAGCTCCTAAAACCCTTGGAATTTCCTAAGTGATGGGGTGTAAAGGGAGCGTCTTTTGTCAATCATTATAAGCCCCCTTTCAACCAGACCTGAGTTTATGCCAATAAGGTGACTTTTGGTGGGCCCCTAAATGGCTTCAGGAGGGGGGCTGGTTGCCAGAGTAACCAATCATGTGATTAGAGGGTTGGAACTTTCAGCTCTACTCCTTGACCTCTGAGGAGGGGGCAGGAGTTGGGGATTGAGTTAATCATCAATGGCCAATGATTTAATCAATGATGCCTACATAATGGAACGTCTGTAAAAACCCTAAACAACAGGGCTCAGAGAGCTTCTAGGTTGGTGAACACATAGAGGTGCTGGGAGGGTGGTGCAGCTGGAGAGGGCATGGAAGCTCCCTGCCCCTGTCCCGTGCCTCGCCCCATGTGTCTCTTCCATTTGGCTGTTCCTGAGTTGTACCCTTTATAATGAACCAATAATAGTAAGTATCCTGTTTTCCTGAGTTTTGTGAATCATTCTAGCAAATTATTGAACCCAAGGAGGGGGTCATGGGAACTCTTGATTTATAGCTGGTCTATCAGAAGTACGGGACTTGAGACTGGTGTCTGAGGTGAGGGCAATCTTTCAGGACTGAGCCCTTAGTTTGTGGGATCTGATGCTAACTCTAGATAGTGTCAGAATTGAATTGAATTATAGGACACTCAGTTGGTGTCAGAGAATTGATTGGTGTGGGGGAACAAACCCACATGTGGTGTCAGAAGTGTGCTGTGGGTAGAAACAGATCATAGTAGCAATGTCTATAACTGAAAAGACAAGAAATGGCAGCACAGATATAGATTTATAAACATGGAGGTAAAGCAGAGAAGAAATAGCCAAAAGAATTGAAAGAAAATGCCTCTCTAGGCTGGGATTGGGTGGGTGGGGGCAGGAGATTGCCCGTGTCCGTGTCCAACTGGGATCTCATATCCTGTCTCCTGTCTTGGTTACCACACTGAGGCCTCTGCAGTCTGTGACCTTCAGGAGACCGTGTCACCCTCTGCTGGGACCTCCAACCTGGCCTCTTCAGACCCCTTCAAATCATGAGACACACCACCCAACTCAGCTTCTTAGGCACAAATGCCTAAACTCAGACTCAAACTTCGCCTGCTCAGAGCTGGCTTACCCCCTCCCACCAGGCCAGTAACTCTTTCCATCCCCAGCCTTGGAAAGAGAGCAAGAGTATGCCCTACAAATGTTGGATTTGCCTTGTACCTGCCGAGAGTAAAAGGGCCCACCTAGCTGGTCCTTTCCAGAAGAAAGGAACTGTCTACCCCAAGCCCAAACTTGAGTCTCCACCCTAAATGGCAGAAACCACTTAAACCTATCTTTTTTATTTTATCAAAGTCATAATGATGACTAGCATTTATTCAGTGCTATGAATAGTAAGTGCCCACAAAGAAGTAGGCATTATTGTTGTTGTTGTTTTAAAGAGAAGTGAGGCACAGACAGATGCAACACTTCAGCATAGCAGCACAGCATCATCCTTACAACCAAGGGCTGTGGTGCCAGTGTTTGGGTTGGAATCTGTCCCAATAATTTTTACTAGCTACGTATCTCTGGGCAAGGTAATTAATCTGTCCATGCCCCTTGGTTCCCCATCTGTGAAATGGAGGTAATAATAGTTCCTATCCCATGGGGTTATTCTGAGACTTAAATGAGTTACTCTTTTTAAAGTGCTCAGAACAGTGCCTGGCACATATTATTGGTGATATAAGTGTTTGATAAATAAAGTAAATAAACTTTCCCAGGGACACTGAGCCAGTAAGTGGTGAAATGGAATTTGAACCCTCACAGTCTGGGCTCCAGAATAGTCACTCTTAATCACTCACACTATGAAACCCATGGTGATAAAAAAAAAAAAAAAATTTAAAGTATAATCTAGAAAGCAAATTCTTCCACCCCCTCCCCTGACCTCCATTCCCACTGCTCAGAAGTAACCAGTATTAACAGTTTCTTGGGTGTTCTCCATGAAAGTATCTACATGTATTGCTTGTAATTTTTTAAATGGACATTTTTAGAGTTTCAAAAAAAATAATAACTCAATGTCCAGTCCCTACCAGACTCTGTTATGTGTGTAAGGAATCTATCTGGAGAATTCAACAATGTTTCCATCTGCACTGAAGGATTTATGTTCTCCACTGTGGGACAGAAAGCAGCATAATTCTTGGCACCCAGAGAACCGCAATCAACCTCTCCAATGTTATCACTTTTAACTAATGTCCAAGGCATGATGCTAAAAACGTCAAAATTTAGGAGGTTGCACAAAAATGACACATTAAAAATACAAATACTTGTTTTGTATTGCTGACACATGTTGATGAGGGATAATTGGGCCAAAAGCAGGTTCAGGTAATATTTTTTAATGCATTGGATTTACATACTGTGAATAAACTATTTCAAGGCGACTTCTTCAATATGCCGCTTGGAGGAGGATGGAAATTAAGGTGCAAACTTTGGAAATCACCAGGAAACATATTTTTCTAGAACTGGCACAGGATCAGATAGGACTTGTCTTCAGCTACTAGTAACAAAGATCCAATTACCATGGATCAAACAATTTAGGGTTTATTCTCTGTTGTAAAATGCTAGAACTGATATGGCCGCTCCATCAAGTTATTTGGAATTCAGGCTCCTTCTCTGATTCTTAGCATATAACTTCAAATGTCAAGGTCAAGGTTGTTCATGTTCACAATGTCCTAAGCAAGCAGACGAGGAGGAGCAAGAGACAAGAGGGATGTCCCTCCCACTTGAGTTATTCCCCTTTAAAGATCTTTAAAGACCTGCTTACAGATCATTGGCCATCCTTAACTGCAAGGGAAACTAGGAAACGTTGACTTGTAGCTGGACACTTTGCCACTCCAAATAAAATCAGCTTTCTGTTACTAAAGAAAGGGGGAATGGAAATGCTATAGTAGGCATTAGTAGTCTCTGCAATGGACACCCTCTCCAAGAGAAGGTATTATTTTGCTTAAGTAGACACAAATCTCTTCATTTTCCCAAACTTATTGCTCCCCTAGAATCTCCCAGCTCTATAAATGGCACCGTTCTCCAACCAGATGCTCAAGGTGGAAACCTATGAACCATCTTTGAGTCTTCCTTTACTTTACCCCCACATTCAAGCCTGAGCACATTTTGTTGACTCTAGATCCAGAATACATTCCATGCCCTTCTAAATCTAACCTCCACTGTCACCATCTTGGTTCAACACATCCTGTTGCCTACCTCATCTTCCTGCTTCCACTTTTTTTTTTTTTTTTAATGGCAGGTCCCAGTGATTCCCCAGACTTGAGGAATCATAATCTCTAGAAAAGAGACCCAGGAAGCTGCATTTTAAGTAAATCCTTGGGTAATTCTTCTATTATTATTATTATTGTGGTAAAATACACATAACGTAAAATTTACCATTTTAACCATTCTCAAGTTTACAGTTCAATGGCATTATACGCATTCCCAATGTTGTGCAACCATCCACACCATCTAGTTTCAGAACTTTTTCATCACCCCAAATGGAAGCCTCATACCCATTAAGCAGTCAAAACCCATGTCCCATGCCCCCAGCCACAAATCTGCATTCTGTCTCTATGGATTTACCTGTTCTGGACATTTAATAGAAGAGGAATTATACAATATGTGGCTTTTTCTATATGGCTGTTTTCACTTAGCATAAACTCTTTGCTTTCAGGGTTCATCCAGGTTGTGGCATGTATCAGTACTTCACTCTTTTTTATGGCTAAATAATATTCCATTGTGTGAATATACCACATTTTGTTTATTCTTCTGTTGGTAGACATTTGGGTTGCTTCCTCTTTGGCTACTATGAACATTCGAGTACAAGCTCTTGTTTGAACATTTGTTTTCAGTTCTTTTGGGTATATACCCAGGAGTGGATTGCTGGGTCATATGGCAATTCTATGTTTAACATATTGAGGAACTGCCAAACCCAACTTCCACTCTGCTTCCTTATAATCTATTCTTCACACAGCAACCAAAGTGACTTGTTTAAAATTTAAAACACATCATGTTTCAACCTCACTTAAAACTCTCCAATGGCTTCCCATTTCCCTTAGAATAAAATCCAAGCTCCTTATACTGGTCTACATAATATGGCCCCTGCTTCTTTCTCCAATGTATCTCATAACTCTCTCTCCTCGCTTACTGAATACTGTCTGTTCCCACCTCAGGACCTTTGCACTTACTTTTCCCTCTGGCTGGAATGCTCTTCCTCCTGACCCTTCCATGGTAGACTTGCTCTCAGCCTTCAGGCCCCACCTCAAATATCACCTCCTTAGACAGGCCTTCGCTGACCACTTTATCTAAACTAGCCCCACTCCACCCTTAATCACTACCTATAAAATCATCTTGTTTTACTTTCTTTACAGCACTTATATTTACGTGAACTTAACTTTTTATATATTTTTGTTGTTTTATTGTATCTGCCTCCTTCTCTAGAATATGAACTCCATGACTGTGGGGTTGTTTGTCTTGCTAATCTCTGTAACACCTGCTTTTAGCTCAGTGCTTGGCATATCAGAGTGTTAATGAATGTTAATAATTAATTAAGTAATCGTTCGCTTGAAACTGAGTCTGAAAATATTGCCCAGAGTCAGGAAAGAGAATGGTAGAAGTTTCAATGAGAAGTTGATGATCTGAGTATTAAATTAAATAACTTTTGTGAATTACTTTTGGGCTAGGAAGTGACAAGCAGACTTCTTAAATATCAAATTAGTGAAGTATAATTATGAGAATCCATATATAAAATTGGAGAGAAATCAGGGACAATGTTTAATTAGAAGAAACACTTATGTGATTAGAAACCAGCAATTTCTCAACAGGCAGAAAGGCTTAATGATTAAGAGCAAACCCCACGGACCTCATCACTTAGCAGCTCCATGACCTTCAGAATATTCACATCCATAATCTAGTGCTAATAAAAATACCCAACTTATAGGTTCGTTGTAAGAATTAAATGAGGTAATGCTTGTGGGAGGCTTAGTTCAATAAGAAATAGCCATTACTATTATGCCTTTCTAGTTATAATTTAGTAAAAATGTAACATTTCATATGGTGTACTTCAGAGCAATGTAGCTATTAGAAAACTTTGGTAATCACTTAAAAAGAAATTTTAAAATTTATATTATGTCCATGGGATATGTGGGCTCACCATTCAGTTCTTTTGACAAAAGTCTATTGAGCATCTGCTATGCACCAGCCAACTGTCAGGCTCAGAAATGCAGATATGGTCCCTGGTCTTAAGGAGGCCACACTCTTAGGTGAAGACCATCAAAAAGAGATAATCCTAAAGCAATATGATAAATGCAATGGTTGGGATAACTCCAAGAAGCTTCCAGTAGTTCCAAACACTTGTGACCATCACAAGTAGTCTCCTGGGAAGTTGAGTTTTTAAACACACTGTTGTAGATACTTCTAGTTGTCCCCCAGACCCATGCTCCTCTTCTTCCTAAAGAATAGAACTTCTAGCTATGCATTTGACCATCTAGAATAGAGACTACATTTCCCAGCCTCTCTTGCATATAAGTAGACTAAGTTCTGGCCAATGGATGTGAGGGGAAATGATGTATGCAACTTCCAAGTAGTGCACCGAAGTGGAAAGGATGCGCCCTCCCTCTTCACCTTTCCCCTCTTCCCATTGGCTGGAACGCAGACACAGCGGTGTGCTATCTTGGACCATGCAGAGGAGAGCAAATTCCTACAAATGGCAGAGTAACAATGTGGAAGGAGGCTGGCCTCCTAACAGACATCCAGAGCCCAGCTGTCACGTCAATTTTGACTTTTATGTGAGAGAGAAATAAATGTCTCTTTTGTTTGAGCCATTATTATTTTGGGTCTCCGTCACCTGCAGACAAATCTATTTCCAAAATAATACACAGAATTCCTGGCTGTACCTCTGCAACTTATATTGTAGTACGTCTATGGTGAAGCCCAGGTATCTGTATTTTTTAAAGTTTCTCAGGTAATTTATTTTAATGTTCACAGTTTGGGGAACTATTGAGTTGCAAATGGATCAACAAAGCACTAGCAGAAAAGGTGTTGAATAATAAGTAGGAACTAACCAGGCAAAGACTGGGGAGAAAGACAGCCCAAGCTAAGGAGAAAGCCAGAGTCGGCGAGAAACCACGTGGTGCCAGCGAGGAAGAACCTCAAACGTTTGGCATTCCTTCCTAGAACATGGGACAATAGGCACGCAGTAATGAAAGATGAAGCTGGAAAGACTGCAGAGGTAACCTACGTTACAGAGGGCCTGGGAAGCTACTTAGACTTTATAAACTGTGGAAAACTATTTAAGAGTTTCAAGGAGAGTGACCCAATTAGACTTTTGTTTTTGTTTTAAAATGTTTAACATCTTAGAACACTCCTCTTTATATGTTTACGTACATTTTTACAAATGGGGTCAGGTTGTACATAATGTTGTCTTTTAATGACAATAAGTATTCATATACAACATCATTTTTTTTTTAAGATTTTATTTATTTATTTTCCCCCAAAGCCCCAGTAGATAGTTGTATGTCACAGCTGCACATCCTTCTAGTTGCTGTATGTGGGACGCGGCCTCAGCATGGCCGGAGAAGCGGTGCATCAGTGCGCGCCCGGGATCCGAACCCGGGCCACCAGCATCGGAGTGCGCGCACTTAACCGCTAAGCCACGGGGCCGGCCCTACAACATCATTTTAAATGGATAAATAGCATCTCATTTTATGAATATATCATATTATTTTGAACCAATCCCATTGTGGTGGCTTCATTCTGCTTCAGTTTAGCTAAGCTGAAACTACATTTCTAAGAATTCCCTTCCCTTTGGTCTGAGTTATGGTTGACCATGAGCAAGATGAATGGAAGATTTGGCAGGCACAAGTGAGGGAGCAGCCACTTTTATGCTCTGGAGGTCGGTGTATGGCACTGTTGCCACACACACACTTTGCGGCTAATCTGCTGGTGCACCTCGTTGGCACGGGGCAGCAGCCAGGCCTGCAGCTCCTCCAGTTACTCTGGGTCTCCTCTGGCTTCTCCAAATCCTGGGCCAGGTACATGTGATGGGGGCCAGCTTCTCCCGCCAGTTACCCACATCATCAAGGTTGGAGGCAGCAATAGATTCAGGTTCCAGTTTGTCCTTGTAGGTTCCACGTTGTCCTCATGGGCTCCTATTCATCTTTGCATTCCTCCAATTTCTGTGTATTTTTCTTCCCAACTGCTGGCTCTGCTGACTTCAGGCTCAACACCAGATTCAGAAGAGCCCTACATACACTCTATATGCCTTACATACATTGTACAATACCTTACATACACTGATTACCTGCTCCCGCATTGTGTAAGGTTTAATCCCTATAGTAAGTCCCTTATTCTGTTTCATGGTTAGTGGTTCTGCTTCTCTGATCAAACTCTAACCAAACTCTAACTCACTCTGTTCCTTAGGTTCTCTGGGAAGCAGACATTGAGATGGAGCTGGGACTTCAGAGGTTGAGAGGAACACCTGGGAAGATAAAATGGTGAGGAAGCAGGATTAGCCAGAGAGAATCTCAGACTGCCTTGCACATCTGGCAAGGGTTCAGCCAACCCAGTGGGGAGTTCTGAAGCAATATTTCCCACTAAAAGAGTCCCATAGATCAGCAAAATTCGCCAGGCCCTAGGACTGGCTAGGGCTTGATTGACTCATTTTTCACTTTGTCATAACTAATACTTAGGTGAACAATTTAGTAGGTCGACCTTTTTGCACATCCTTGATTATTTACTCAAGATAAATTCCTAGAAATGAGAGTTCTGGGTCAAAGAGTATGGCCATTTTTAAGGCTTTTGATTTATAAAACCAGAGTCCTCAGAAGAATCATGAGGCTCAGAAGAATCAGATCCTCAGAAGAATCATGGTTTTAATTAGAATTTCATCAACATTGAGGCTGAACATTTTTATATGCTTTTGGACATTTACATTTCTTTTTTAAAATGTCTTGTTCATATTCTTGCCTGTATGATGTTCATCTTTTTCTAGTGGATTTGAAAGAGCTATTTGTATGTAAAAGCTTTTAACCTCCTGTCTGATATACGTAATGCAAATAATTCTCCAATTTGTCCTTTGTCTTTAAAATTTTTAATGTTGCTTTGGATATACAGAAATTTTTAATTTTTGTATAGTTAACACTATTTTTTTAACTACAGTCATCATGTTGTACATTATATTTCCAGTCCTTTTATCTTATAAACGGAAGTTTGCACCTTGTGACCACCTTCATCCAATTCTTCCTCCCCCCATCCCCCGCCACTGCTAACCACAAATCTGATCTCTTTTTCTATGAGTTAGGTTTGGTGTTATTTTTTTTAGAGTCCATATCTAAGTGAGATCATACAGTATTTGTCTTTCTCTGTCTGACATTTCACTTAGCGTAATGCCCTCTACGTTGGACCTTGCATATGGCAGCATCTCCTTTCGTATGGTTGAATAGTATTCCGTTGTATATTCCATTTCCTTTATCCATTCATCTATTGATAGACAATTAGGCTGTTTCCTTATCTTGGCTATTGTGAATAATGCTGCAGTGAACACGGGGTGCAGATATCTCTTCAACATAGTGATTTCGTTTCCTTCAGAAAAACAGCCAGAAGTGGGATTGTGAACTGTACGGTAGTTCTATTTTTAATATTTTGAAAAACTCCATTCTGTTTTCCACAGTGGCTGTACCAATTTACAGTTCCACCAACAATGCACAATGGTTCTCTTTTATCCACATCCTAGACCAGCATTTGTTATCTCTTGCCTTTTTGATAATGGCTAACAGGTGTGAGGTGATATCTCATTGTGTTTTTTTAAATGTAGAGAAACTCTTATTTATTTATTTTTTTAAACAGCTTTTTTTTTTTTGGAGGAAGATTGGCCCTGAGCTAACATCTGTTGCCAATCTTCCTCTTTTTCTTTTTTCTTCCCAAAGCCCCCAGTACATAGTTGTATATCCTAGTTGTAGGTCCTTCTAGTTCTTCTATGTGGGACGCCGCCTCAACACGGCTTGATGAGCGGTGAGTAGGTCCATGCCCAGGATCCAAACTGCCGAACCTCGGGCCGCCGAAGCTAAGCACCTGAACTTAACCACTACGCCACCAGGCCGGCCCCTCACTGTGGTTTTGATTTGCAGTTCCTTGATGAGTAGTGATGTTGAGCACCTTTTCATATATCTGTTGGCCATTTGTCTGTCTTCTTTGGAGAAATGTCTATTCAGGTCCTCTGCCCATTTTTAAAGTGGATTATTTGTTTTTTGCTATTGAGTTGTGTGAGCTCTTTATATATTTTGGATATTAACCCCTGAGAGATATATAGTTTGCAAATATTTTCTCCCATTCTGTAAGTTGCCTTTTCCTTTCGTTGATCACTTCTTTTGCTGTGCAGAGCTTTTTGCTTTGGTGTAGTCCCACTTATTTATTTTTGATTTTGTTGCTTGTGCTTTAGGTATCATTTCTAAAAATTCATTGCCAAGACCCACGTGAAGGAGCTTTTGTCTTATGTTTTCTTCTAGGAGTTTTATGGTTTCAGGTCTTACATTTAAATCTGAATCCATTTTGAGTTTATTTTTGTATGTAGTATAAAAAAGTGGTGCAGTTTCATTCTTTTGCATATATCTGTCCAGTTTTCCCAACACCATTTATTGAAGAGACCGTCTTTTCCCCATTGTATATTCTTGCCTCCTTTGTCATATATTAATTGACCATACAGGCATGGGTTTATTTCTAGGCTCTCTCTTCTGTTCCACTGATGTATGTATCTGTTTTTGTGCCAGTACCACACTGTTTTGATTACTACACCTTTATAATATAGCTTGAAATCAGGAAGTGTGATGCCTCCAGCTTTGTTCTTCTCAGAATTGCTTTGGTTATGAGAGGTCTTTTGCAGTTTCATGTAAATTTGAGGATTGTTTTTTTTACTTCTGTAAAAAATGCCATTGGAATCTTGATAGGGATTGCGTTGAATCTATAGATGCCTTAGGGTTAGTTAACACTATTAATATTTTTCCTGATGATTATGCTTAGAAAAGCCTTGGGAACCTCAAGATCACAGTAATATTCACTTATACCCTTTGTGTAACCATTTGTTATTTCATTTTATGATATGATTTGGGGTCTAGCATATAAATGTATAATATTATATTGTACTGTATTAAGTGTGTGTGTGTATATATATTTCTGTACTTTCTTTTTTGTCCCATTGATCTTTCTGTAGCAGTATCCCAAATGTCTTAATTATTTTAGTTTCATGATAAATATTAACTATTTAACATATGTCTTAAGCATAGAACATAACTATTTAACATAACTATATTTTAATAATTTTGGTTTCATGATAAGCGTTAACTGGTAAGGAAAAGCCCATCTTACTACTCAACTTTTTAAAAGGTTACTTCCCTTCCCTGTAAGAAGACTATGCATTACCACCTGTAGCCAAGTGTGGCAAGTAAAATATGCCCATAAATTCTTAATACTCCTCCCCTCCAGAGAGCAAGGCTATATTCCCTCCTCTTGTAGGCTCTATGACTGTTTTGTCCCAATGCATCACGGCAGAAGTGACGTTGTGCGTTTCCAGGCCCAGGCTTTTCCACTTCCTGTCTCTGGGAGCCCGGAGCTGCCGTGGAAGAAGTCCCCAACCTTCACTGTTATCCCTACCAGGCGCCTGTGAGTAAAGTCAAGTTGGACCCTCTGGACCAGCCCATCTGCCAGCTGAGTACCCCAGAGTGACCTCAGGCAACACCACATGCAGCAGAAGACTCGCCCACCTGGGCCCTGCCTGAATCCCTGATCCACAAAATCATCAGGTGTGATAAAAATGTGGTTGTTTTAAGCTGCTAAGTTTTAGGAGGATTTGCTACACAGTAACAGAACGTCACATGATAGGCAGTGGCTCCCTGTGGGAGGAGCAGACTTTCCCACCCCGTTGACCTGCCCTATCGTGTGTGCCTTGCTTTGGCCAATGGCATCCACGTAGACAAGGCATATGCCAGGTCCGAGCAGAAACCTAGCCACTGTTTCGGGAAGCTCATTTGCTTTCCCTCTAGCATGAGAATGGCATGTCCCTCATGGCGGCTGCTCCTTCAGCCTGGGTCCTGCAGCTGAAGGACCCAGGTATAGGCAAGAAATACACTCGTGCTGTTGTAAGCCATTGAGACTTAGGGGTTGTCCACTACCACAGTCACACTTAGAATAATGCACTATACAACTGCACTTTCTCTCCCCTTTCCTCATTATTGGTAAAGTCCATTTCCCATGATAAAGTCTGAAAATGTCAGATAGTCATTTTTCCAGCCTCTCTTACAGCCAAAGGTGTTCTTGTTCTGACCAATGACAAGTAAAGGGTAGTCTATGAAGAGGGTATACCTCTGGGGAAAATTTTCCTCAATGATCAAAACAGAGAAACATGAAAGGAGTTACCTTTAGCTGTCCCAGCCATCCACTTAGACACCTGTTCTAGACACTGTTCCTATGAGGATGTGATGGCTAGAGCTACAGCAGCCATCTTATAACCATGAGTCAACAAACCTGAGAATTAAAAGCCATTATACTGAGGAATGGAAGGTTAAAAAGATCTTGGATTCTTAATAAAATTGTTGAGCCACTCAACAACTGTAAGACTGTCTACCACCAAAAACATCTTATAATGTGAGATAATTGTCTTAATTTTTTAAGCCACTGTTAAATTGGTAATTCTGTTATTTGTAGCCAAAACCAAACTAACTAGTATATAGTTATCTGTTGATTTTGCCTGCCTAGCATGCAGCCCTCTTCTGGTAACAGCATTCTGATTTTCCTTTAGGGAATCAGCATACCACACACACACACACACACACTCACACACCCACTGTATTTGGTTCAGTAAGATTGACTGCAAACTCCGGCTCTTGGGGTGAGCATTTGACCAGGTCTGGCCAATTAGAGCAGTACATCCACCTGGTTACAATGAGTAGGCCGAGATTTACTTCTGGGTCCGTTGGCAGAACTGTTGGGAAAGAGAGGCTCTCTGTTCATTGCCATGGCTGCTTAAGAATGAGACCAACAGAGTGAAAAGCAGAGTTGAGAAATGAAAAGACTAATTTCTGATGACATCATTGAGGCTTTGGGTCTCTCACTTGCCTGGTCTACCTTTGGACTTTTCTTTCAGTTATATGAACCAATAAATTCCTGTTCTTTCATAAGCTGGTTAACAACTGAAAGAATCCTGACTGATACAGACCCAAGTCCTAGTTTCCAGATGGGGCCAAGGGGCCTCAGCTGAAGTAAAGCAGGGTTGGGGGTTGAGTGGGGGTGGTGAGGTAGAGGAAGGACAAGATACAACAACTCTAGAATGTAACTGCTGTGCTCTGTCTCTTTCACAGATAATAGAAGCTGAGGCATTGGAGAGCAAAGTTACCTATCAAAGGCTGTACACTGAGTAATTAAAAGGGTCCAGATTCAATCTTAGGCCTAATAGAACTCCAAAGTTATTATTTTTTTTTTTTACTGAATCACACTGATTCTCAGGGTAGGTCTATACCTGGAATCAAGCCTGTATATTGCCTCTTAAACATCGAGAGAGTTTTATTGGTGTTGGCTGGGTGGGGCTGAGGACAACAATACAGAGTTTCCTTCTATTTGAGATTCAAGTTCAGAATTCTTAACTGTTTTCCTGATCACTTAGGAAGAGGCAATGGTAGCCATAATTAGGTTTACACAACATCACTACTTAGGTCCTTCTACTCGCTTCTCTTCCCAGGGCTCCCTATACACACTATTTCAGGTCCAGTCACCTTGGCAAAGAAAGGGCCTTCCTCTGGAATTCTCATCTTCTCTTCAGTATATGTAGATGGGTTCTTCCAGAAAATTTCAGGTCAGCTGAAGCCCTTCCCAGCAGCCCCAGTGGAACAAGTGGGGACAGCCCCAGGGCCAGTTCCACACCTCTCTGGGAAGCCCCTCTCCCGTGAGGATCCCAAGCACCGGGCCTACAGCTGCCTCTGGCCCCTCCCTGGAGGACTCCACCCTCTTAGCCCAGCAGGTGGGCAAGTTCACAGCCGTCTCCGAGCTCACAAGTCCTACTGGGTCTGGAGATAAACGTCAGCAGAGGGCTGTTGCTTTCAACATTCCCAGCTCTATAATAAAGCATCTGTCATATCACCCTGTTTCTTGTCCCTGGACCTGCTCCGATGAGTGGACTCCATTTCAATGGCCAACCTCTCCCAAACCCAATCTGACCAGCGGCCAACTTGAGGGTCAGGATGTCCAAGCCTCCTGATGACTGCCTCCAAATGCTCCCTAGAGGAAGCAGGCTCCACCCAGGACCACTTCCTCACAGCTCCCCTCAGCCAGGGGTTCCCAAAGTGCAGGAAACACACCACTCATGACCACAAGATGATTGTCAGTGGTACCCCACAACTTCAAATAACACTGACTCACACAGTGAAAATTTGCTCTCTTCTCGATTCTTTTTCCATCCTCCAGGTCACCACAGAGAAGCTCTGTTTGGGTCAAGTTTGTCTTTTACAATTCTTCAACACTTGCTAATCTCCCTCTTGACATTTTTTTGGGCTTCTTTGTACGTGTGTTTTTGTGTAGTTATTTTATTTACAGCAATTGGTGCTCGTTTCTAATTTATAGGTTTGATATTCAGTTTGCTATATAAGCTCAAATACATAAATTTTAAATGAGTCCATTTAGAGACAAATAATAAGTTAATAATGGCATAGATTGCAGAGACTGGATGGCAACAATAATGAGGGCAGGGAACAAATCACTGAAATTTGGCAACTGCTGCTTGCAGCACAGGGGTTCCCTACGGGTGCCATCAGCCCCCCGGAACATATCCACAGGCAACTGTCAGAGCTGATATCAAGAGGGTGGGGTTTGAACAGCTTCTTCCACAGCAGCCAGACGCTCCTCCCTGCTGCACGACAAACGGCTCCAACCTCCTAAACTTGGGCAGGATCAGGGGGCTTTCAAGCTGCGCAAAGGTGGGGGCAGTTTGCTCCCCCATCCACCAGGACAGGGAGTGGTCTTGGGGATCCCCTGGGCCCTCCAGGAGCACCATCTTTGGCACAGAGCAGGTGTGGGCAGGAACGGATGGGAGCTCTTCCTGAGAGCCTACGGGCCAGGGCTATGCCCGGTGCTTTGTGGATGTTGGAGAACCCTATAGACAGCTGTCACCAGGAGCCTGGCCAGAAGCTTTAGGTCAATGTTTCTAAAAGTTTGGTCCTTGGACCTCCAACATCAGAATCACATGTTAAAAACAGAGATTTCCCTGGAGACTTATGAGCTCTCACATGGGACCAAAGGGTCTGAACTTTTTTTTTTTTTTTGCAGGGAAAGATTCGCTGTGAGCTAACATCTGCTGCCAATCTTCCTCTTTTTTTTTTTCCCCTCCAGTACATAGTTGTATATCCTAGTCGTAAGTCCTTCTGGTTCTACGTGAGCCACCGCCACGGCATGGCAACTGACAGACGGGTGGTGTGGTTCCATGACTGGAAAGTGAACCCGGGCTACTGAAGCAGTGAGAGCACCAAACTTTAACCACTAGGCCGTCAGGACCAGCTCGGTCTGAACTTTTTAATCAGGGGATATTTGCTATCAGGAAAATTTGAGAAACACCACAATGGAAAAAAGACCAGATAAAAGAAAGATCTCTCTCTCTCTCTCTCCCCCCCTCTATTTCTATTTACAAATCTTACCCTACGCTGCTTGCAAAAAAATAGCCAATAGCCACTCATTGAGTTTCATCCAGACCCCCATCTTTAATTGGGGACAAAGACAAAACAACCATCCCTCAATTGGAAAGCCTTTGTCCGTGTGCTAATCCTGACAAAAATCCCCAAATTCCCTAAGGAATCAAATACCCCTCGCCCCCTTCCCTCAACTATGATGCTCCTCTGTCAGAATCACACTGCAATCAAATCCCAAAAGTTGAAATGGGGTTAATATGCCACCCCGGCCAATGCTGTTTCTAGAGCCTCAAAGGTGCATAGCCTTTATAGGACCTTGAACTCCCTGACCTCCGAAAATACCAGGAGTTGGAGAATCTCAGCTTTCTTTTGTGTTGGTGTCATTCTCAGGAAAGCTGAGATGGAGAATAACTGAGTCCTGATGGTATCATTTGAGCCCTTGGATCCAGCTGCACCTGAGACACTTCCAGACTTTTCCAGTATTCTGAAGATACTTCCAGACTTTTTAATTACATGAGCCCATAAAATCCCTTTTTAACTGAAGTCCCTTTGATTTGGATTTTCAGTCACTTGTAACCAAAAGATTTCTGGCTGATTCACAGATCTGAGATCAGATGAGTTAGACTTTAGTACATACCCTTCTAGCTTTCTCTCCTTGGGCCTAAACAGAGTTCAGTGTAAAAGTAAGAACACAGTTTATTGGGGCAGTGCCTCCACGGGGCTATGGATGAATCCCAAGCAGAACTGGTCTGGGTAAGCTAGCCAAAGGCACAAAGGGGGTCACTTCAGGATCCGGATGCTCATTTTCCGCTCGACGTCCATCTTCTCTAAGGACTGGGGGGAGATGGGAGGTCAAGAGGCTTGAATTCCAACCCTCTATGCTTCCAACCTCCTCTCCCATCCCCAAGGCCCCACAGTTCCCTGAGAACCCCTCTCTTTCTGCCCTCCTCCAACTTCATTTCCCATGTCAGTTTGTCCTAGGGACTCCTGCTCTCAACTCCCCAGGCCCCAGGGACATTCTGACCTTGGCAAACTCCAGGAAGGACACAGCCCCATCTCCATCTTCGTCAGCCTCCTGCACCGTGCGGTCGGCGATGCTCTCCAACTGCTCTTCTGTCACCTGTACCCCGACCATCAGCCGGAGCACCTGGGAGATGGGGGAGAGACAGCCATAAAGAGGAGGCACAGAGGCTACTAGCAACATCACCCAAACCTTGCCAACCTCACCGCAAATTTATTACCAATTTCACAATCCATCCCTCATCCAGTTTTCACCCCATCCCAATCACTTTCCACTATATCCCCCAGTAATTTCCCCTACTGCTTCTCAATCCAACCCCCATCTGTCCCTTACTATCCCACACACTCCTCAACAATATACCCAAACTCATTACCCAACCCCAAACCTTAGAACCCAACCTCCATCCATCTGCCACCCCATTCCTCACCTCATCCTCCAACTACCCCCAATTCCACCCTCCACTTCATCACATCTACTCCAGAGTTTCTCAATCTCAGCACTACTAACATTTGGGGCCAGAAAACTCCTTGCTGTGGAGGGAAGGGGGGCTATCTTGGGTATTGTAAGATGTCTGGCAGCACTCTTGACCTCTGCCCCGTAGACGCCAAGTAGTACCACCCCCTCCCTCAGTTGTGACAGCCAAAAATGTCTCTAGATATTGCTAATGTCATTCCAGGGGCAGAATCACCCCCAGTTGAGAACCAACCTCATAGCTAACTGTTCCCCACCCCATTCCCAACTAACCCACACTTCAACCCCACCCATTCCCATTTCCCACCCAATACCCCAATTATCTGCATCCCCTACCCACCAATCATCCACCCCATGCCCCACAACCACTCCATTCAACCACCCCACCCTACACACATCACATCTCTTGCCCTCGTGTTCTTCTAACCTGTAGCATCTCGAGCCTGGAGATCTTTCCATCTCTATCCAGGTCATAGAGTTGAAATGCAACTGGGAAGAGAATGGAGGGGGAAAAGGAAGGTGGGTCTTCCCTGGTTTTCTTCCAGCAGAAGGTCACCCTGGAGGAGGGCTAGAGGTCATCAACAGGCTGGCAAAAGGAATGGGAGGTGCCTGGGGCCCCTCACTGGTTTGGTAAATCCAGGACCTCACTTGGAGAGGGTCCCTACAAACTCACAGTGAAGTTTGTTCATTCTGCTGTTGAGGGGTTCAGGTTCCTTGGGGTCCCGGAGTGCTGCATCCTCATCATCCACAGGTCGAAAATGAGCCATGACTCTGACAAAGCCTGGGAAATCCACTTGCAGACTCCTGGCGGGGGTGGAATGGAGCAGAGCCAGTGGTCACCTTGGCCCTCCCTTTGCCTCCGTCCCTAACCTCCTCCCTAATTCCCCTCACATAAGCTTTTCCCTCCACCCCCAGCGAGGCCTCACCCATCAGGGAAGAAGCTGTCTATAATGCGGTCTCCCAAGGGGTTCACGGCCAGCGCCCCAATCTGCTGCAGATCCATGCGGCTAGAAAGTCAAAGTTCAAATGCAGGTAGGGCAAAAACGAAGACGGAGAGTCAAAAAGGAGAATGGGGTCAGAGAGACAGAGGTGGGAGGTCACAGGGTCAGCTCACCTCAGGTAGCCCTTCTTGTTCCTGTCCAGGGCCCGAAACCGGTGGTAGAGGCGAAGCAGACTGGCCTGAGAGACTGCGGGACGGAAGGAAGGCGGAGAGGTGACCTGCCAAGGAGGCTTGGACGCGGCTGGACCGAGCGCCCGGGGCGCGCTCCACAAACCCTCCCCGGCGGCCTGGGAGGTGGGCGGGGTGGAGGGGGCTTCTGGGAGAGACCGGGGACCCGGGGGCAGAGCAGGCGGGGTCGGAGGAGGCGTGACGAGTACCGGGAAGCTCCCCTCCGGGAGACCAAGGGACCAAAGCCAACCTCTCCATCCACCATCCGGCTCTGCGGTCAGCCCGATCCGGGCTGGAGGGCACCTGGATTAACCCGGCCCAAGCCGGGGAACCGCGACCCGCCTCAAACCTGCACGCGCGGACCCTCGGTTAACGCGCCCCTAGCGCTGCGGTCCCAGCCCCTCGGACCTTCTAGGGTCGCTCATCCCTCGTCCCACCGCCTACTCCGGGACGCCCGGCTGGAGTCCCTGAGTTAAGCCCCTCGGCCCAGCCCCGGGCGCCCGCCCCGGCGCACTCACAGCCCGTCTCGCGCCGGATGCTGTCGCCGTCGGGAATGCGCGCGGCGTGGGAGCTGCGCGAGCCCATGGCGCCGCCGCGGCCGGAGGGAGCGCGAGGCGCCGCGACCAGGCGCGCTGCTCCCGCCCCGACGCGCGGCCGGCCCCTGGTCCCGGGGCGAAGGGCGCCGGCCTGCCGGGAAGCCAGGCTCGTGAACCCCGGCGTTCCTCGCCTCCCACCCGCCACCCGGGCGACTGGAGAACAATGCCCAGGGCGGCGCGCTCAGAGGGGCGGCGCGAACCACGGGGTGTTTCTGCGCGAGTCCCAGGTCGGCGCGGGCAGAGCCTGGGCGAGGCCGGCCCCGCCTGCCCCCGCCCTGCCTCGGGTCCGCGTTCTCACGCTCGGCCGGGACACCCGCCCCACCTGCTACGGCAGGGCCCGCCCTCCCGCCCAGGGGATCCCCCCGGCTCCCGCCGAGTAAGGCTGCGAGGTCCCCACCGTCTTCATCTGGGCACAGAATCCCAGTCCTTCTGGGAAAGGATGGTGGGTGGGGAGGGGACGTGTTCATCCCCATCCCGGATGGCGCCACCTTGGGGCCCCTCCCCAGGCAGGAGGCCGGGAAGGAGAGGCCTGGAAGGGCTCCCGAAGAGGGGTGAAGTGGGGAGGGTCGTGAGGCTAGAGAAAGGGCTGGGTAAGTGGAAAGAGCACTAGGTCTGGAGGACGTGAACTGGAATCCAGCCATACGGCTAACTCTGGACAAGTCTGTCTGTCTTGGTTTCATCTCTTTTGTTTGGTCCACACAGTGTTATTGTTGTTGTATAATTGAAACAATGCTTAAAAATCAGGAGATTTAACGCCAGATTCCTGGCGTCTCCTGAGAAATCAGAAGTTCTGACACCAATAGGCCCGCGTCCCTGCCTGGCACCACTCGGCTGCAGCTAGGGAAGAGCTGCCGTGTTTAAATGGGGCATCGTGGGCTGTGCACTTGCTGCAGTCCCTACCCAGCCCGGCTGCTCCCTTATGAACCCCGTGGGCCGCTGGTAGAAGCGCCAGGCTGGGAATGACTTAGACCTCTGACCAGTCAAGGACAATGGGAACCCACAGCCTGAGAGAGGGTTACAAACATCCCTGTGACCAAGCTTAACATAATAATAACTGCAACGAGAGCTCTCATTTTTTCAAGCACTTACCATGTGCCAGGCACTTTGCTAAATACTTCATGTGCAGTAGCCATGAGCTCCTCACAGTACCTGCTAGACTGCCTTCCTCTTGCATTTATGCAGTGAAGGCTGCCCAGGGGGCAGGTTGAGAACTATTGTAAAGCCTTTATCCTCGATGGGGGTCACATTGCCCCCAAGGGGGCAAAAAATTTTATTCTTTTTATGTATAAAGCCAAGATATACATACAGCACATAAATAGATACATACTACCTCTGTGGCATTAAAATTTCATGGGAGAGGCATGGTTAGGGGAAAAAAATGTCTAAAAACGCTCCTTAGGTGGCAGCGATAATGAAAAAAAGTTGAGAAACTCAGTTGTAAAGGAACAAGTATCACAGATGCCCGGTTTTGAATCTATCTTTCCCCCGTTCCCCCATCATAATCACACATATACACAAATTTCCCAGGGGAAAAAAAATACAAGCCGTTCATTACAAGGGTTCAGGTTCATACCCGCCCTGGAGAGAGAGAAGCTGGAGAAACAGCCAGTGCTCCAGCCCCAGGCAGAGGCCTGTACCAGATAAGCTTTGAAAATATTGATCTAAGAAGTGCTTGCTTATCTTTCAGATCCCCCAAGGATTAAACAACTGGCATAAGGACCACTTGGTTCCCTTTCAGTTCCCCCCAGAGACTTCAGTGTGGGGAAACCACGCTGCTCCCTAATGAAGCCCAGCACCGACTCCAGTCCGTAGCTGTGAGTCAGGCTGTGAGCTAGTTTGCATTAGGTTCTGAACCCAGGAGGGGATGGGTCCTGGGGCGCTGCAATAATCACCTCAGGCCAGCTTGGGTTGCTGATCTTGGAAAGAGCATCTCTAGTCTTAATCTCTGAGTCAGTGCTACCCTAAAGTACATTAGGCCAGAGAGTGATTAACCACTCCCATGCACACACCATAACAAGGCAACAGGAAAGCACTGTGCGGGAACCCGTTCCTGCTTCACGCGCACAAGTAGGGTTTAAATCAACTTCACAACATATGTGGCCACCTCTTGTCAGGGCATTTAAAGGGGAGATGCTTTGGGGAGACTTACATCTGCAGCATCTGGTGGGCTGGATTTAGGCCGAATGTTTTTTTGCTTTTAATCTACATAAAAGTTGCTAGCTATTCTTGATGAAGCAGTACTGAGGCTCAACTGGGAAAATGCAGATGCAAGAATAGTCAGGAAAATTTAGAACTCTTACAACTCAATAACAAAAAGACAAATAACCCAGTTTTTGAATGAGGAAAAAACTCAAATAGGCATTTCTCCAAAGAAGATATGCAAATGGCCAATAAGCACATTAAAAGGGGCTCAACACCATTAGTCATCAAGGAAATACAAAGAAAACCACAATGAGATATCACTTCACACCCAGCAGACTGGCTAGAATTTTTAAAAAACAAAACAAAAAAACCGGAAATAACAAGTCTTGGCCAGAGTGTTTAGAAATTGGAAACTTTACACATTGCTGGTAGAAATGTAAAATGGTGCAGCTGCTATGGAAAACAGTTTGGAGATTTCTCAGTAAGTTAAACAGAATTACCAGATGAGCAATTCCACTCCTAGGTATATAACCAACAGAACGGAAAAAAGATGTTCAAACAAAAACTTGTACATGAATGTTCGTAGCAGCATTATTTACAATAGCTAACAGGTGGAAACAACCCAAATGTCCACTGATGAATGGATAAACAAAATGTGGTATAGCCACACAATGGAATATTATTCAGCCGTAAAAAGGAATAAAGTACTGATACATGCCACAACATGGATGAACCTTGAAAACACTATACTAGGGCTGGCCCCTGGCTTAGCGGTTAAGTGCGCGCGCTCTGCTGCTGGCGGCCCAAGTTCGGATCCCGGGTGCGCACCGACTCACCGCTTCTCCGGCCATGCTGAGGCCGCGTCCCACATACAGCAACTAGAAGGATGTGCAGTTATGACATACAACTATCTACTGGGGCTTTGGTGGAAAAATAAATAAATAAATAAAATTATTTAAAAAAAAAAAGAAAACACTATACTAAGTAAAATAAACCAGTCACAAAAGACCACATATTATATGATTCCATTTATTATGAAATGTCAAGAATAGGAAAATCTATATAGAGAGAAAGTAGACTAGTGGTTGCTTAGGGTTGGGGGAGCCAGTGGGAAAGAGAATTATTGCTAAAGGGTACAAGATTATTTTTGAGGTTATAAAAATGTTCTAAAATTGACTGTCATGATGGTTGCATGTCTGTGAATATCCAAGATTATTTTTGAGGTTATAAAAATGTTCTAAAATTGACTGTCATGATGGTTGCATGTCTGTGAATATCCTAAATCTATTTGATTGTACCCTTTAAAGGGTGAATTGTATGCTATGTGAATTATATCTCAATAAAGCTGTAAAAAAACAAAAACCAAGAATAGCCAGGAAAGCTCTGGAAAGTAAAAATAATGAAGATGGACTAACTGTAACAGATTTTTAAATATATTATAAAAGTACAATAAGCTGTGTGGTAATCATGCAGGAATAGACAGACAGATAAGAAACAGGCAAGAGAGTGAGAAATAGACCCAAATACAAGTGGGAATTTGGCATGTGATAAAAGTGACATTTCACATCAGTGGGGGAAATGTGGATTACTCAATAAATGTCATTTGGGACATCTGTTTTTTTTGGGGAAAAAAATAAAACCGTACCTCTGTCTTCTTATACCAAAATTAATCCCAGATAGAATAAAGGTTTAAATGCAAAATGAAACCATACAATACCAGAAGAAATCTTAGATTTTGGTATAATCTTAAATTGGAGAAGGCCTTTCTGAACATGAAACAAAGTGTAGAAACCATAGAGGAAAGATTGGCAAATTTGACTGTGTGAAAATTAAAATCACTATATGGAGATATATATACATATCTCAAAGTCAAAAAGACAAACTGAGGAAAACATTCACAGTCTATATAAAAGATAATTTCCTTAAAATACAAAGATGTCTTAAAAATCAAAAAGAAAATGACAAAACACCAAAAAAAACAAAAAACACAACCTATTTCTATTAGGAAAAATGGGATAAGATGCAAAATATAATGGTAAATGAGCATAAAAAGATGCTCAATTTCACAAAGTTTAAAAGTACAAATTAAAACAAGAGACTCTTTTATCTTTGATGTGGTCAAGACAGCAAGGATACAGGTCATGAACATCAAGTAGGCAAGAGTCATCTCTCTCAGGGCCTTTTAGAGTCTTTTAGGCCACAAGTTTTATTTTAGGTGTGATAGGACACGGTTGTAGGATTTTAAGGTGGAGAATGAGATAATCCAATTTCTGTTTTAATAGCATCCCAAGAGTCACTCTGGATATTATGTGCAGACTTAACTGGGGCAAAATGAAAGCTAGAAGACTTGCAGTAATTCAGATGAAAGATGACGGTAGATTAGGGTACTAGCAGTAGAAGTGGTGAGATGGGGTCACATTTGAGTCCTATTTTGAAAGAAGAGTCCACAAGATTTGCTGATATATTGGATGTAAGGTGTGAGAGAAAGAGAGGAATTAAGGATAATTCCAACGTTTTGTTACTAAACAACTGGAAGGTGCCATTAGTTGAGTTGGTGAAGAGCAGGATAGGAGTACATTTCAAAGAGAGAAATTTCAAAAGTCCTTGAGCTACTTGTTATACATGCTAATAAAGATATTAAGTAATTAATTGGATAAGGGAGTTTGGATTTCAAGAGAGAAGTTGAGACAAGGATTATATACTTGCAATGTTGTGTTTTTATTTTCAGTCATCCCAAATTATTTTCTAATTTCCTCTGTGACTTCTTTGATGCACTGGTTGTTTAAGAGTGTGTTGTTTAATTTCCACATATTTGTTAGTTTTCCAGTCTTCTTTCTCTTATTGATTTCTAGTTTCATTCCATTGTAGTCAGAAAAGATACGTTGTATGATGTGAATATTTTTAAATTTATTGAGACTGGTTTTGTGGACTAACATACGATTTATCCTGGAGAATGTTCCATGTGCACTTGAGAAGAATGTGTATTCTGCTGTTGTTGGGTATAGTATTCTATATATGTCTGTTTGGTCTAGTTAATTTATAGTGTTGTTCAAGTCTTCTACTTCCTTATTGATCTTCTGTCTAGATGTTCTATCCAATATCAAAAGTGAGGTATTGAAGTCTCAAACTATTATTGTCTATCTCTCCCTTCAATTCTGTCAACGTTTGCTTCAGCTATTTCAGGGGCTCTGTTGTTTGGTGTATATATGTTTATAATTGCTATATCTTCTTGAGGAGTTGACAGAACTATACATTTGGGCGTTATCAGTGTATAGATAGTATTAAAACTATGAAACTGGATAAGATCATCTGTGATGTGAATGAAAGGAGAAGAGAAGGCGGCCCAGGACTAAGCACTGGGGACCTGCCAACAGCTAGAAGTTGGGAAGAGGAGAAGGAATTGTCAAAGGAGATTGAGAAGGAGTGGCCAGTGAAGTAGAAGCAAATCCAGGAGTGCGGTTTTCCGGCTAAGTGAAGAAAGCGAGTCCAGTAATAAGAGTCAATATACTATTCATAAATTGGTGTTCATGACTCAAATGTGGATAATCATAGGTGAATTTGGGGGTTGTGTGTATAGAATGCTTTTCAAAATGAGGACTGAAAACATCCATCTCCCCTTTTGCTTACTAATGCCAAGCTGGAGGTTACAGGGTAGTGGTGGGGGTTAGCTCTATCAAGAGTTGGCACACTTCTTCTGTAAAGAACCAAATAGTAAATATTTTAGGCATTATGCATCCTACAGTCTCTGTGACAACCACACAATTCTGCTGTTGTAGTGCAAAAGCAGCCATAGACAATACTTAAACAAATGGATATGGCTGTGTTCCAATAAAACTTTACTTATGGACACTAAAATTTGAAATTCACATCGTTTCCATATGTCATAAAATATTATTCTTTTTTTCTTGGCTATGTAAAACCGTGAAAACTATTCTTAGTTTGTGGGCCACACAAAAACAGGCAGCAAGCTAGGTTGGCCCACAGGCCATTGCTTGCTCATCTGCTCTAGATTGTAACTTCTGCATTCTCTACAGATCTGTGCTCAGTAAAAGACTGATAAGCTTTCTCTTCAGAGTTCTCCAGGAAAACTAGAATTTTGCATGAAGACTGGCATAAATCGGAACCCAGTGGGGTATATTGTCTATAGGGCCCCAGAGCCTAATGGATGGCAATGGAAACAACTGACGTTACCCCAGTGGCACCAAGCCATCATTCTGATAGAACGTTAGGACAATTTTGTCGATCTGGGGAGCAAATCTCAGAACTAAAGCCAAACTGGTTTTCTGGGGAGAAGGCTAAAGAATCAGGTTTGGAAAGAGGCGTGAAGTAGGACAGTTCTGGAGAGCTTGACAGCGCGAGTCACCACAGGAACAATGCAAGAATGACCTGGATGACCCAGCAGCTCCTCTCCTCGGTATACACAAGAGAAATGAAAATATGCATTCTCATAAAACCAAAAGGTGGAAACAACTGACGAATAGATAAATAAAATATGGTATATCCACACAATGGAATATTATTCAGCAATAAAAATAAATGAAATACTCATACATGCTACAACATGGATGAACCTTGAAAACGTTACGCTAAGTGAAAGAAGCCGGACACAAAAGACCACATGTTGTGTGATTCCATTTATACGAAATGTTCAGAATGGGCAAATCTGTAGAGACAGAAAATAGATTAGTGGTTGCCCGGGGGTAGGGGAGTGACTGATAAAAGGTATAGGGCTTTTTGTTGGGGTGGTAAAGAGTTTTAAAATTGATTGTGGCGATGGTCACACAACTCCGGATATATACTAAAAACCATTGAATAGTACACTTCACATGAGTGAATTGTATGGTATGTGAATTATACTTCAATAAAGCTGTTATTAAAACAAAACAAAGAATGACCTGGCTTTAAGAGAATGTCCTTCCTCTCTGCCTCTCAGGCTGTGAAAGTACTCAAGGGGGTGGCTAGGTCCTTTGCAAGTGACAATGTAAAAGGTAATTTTTGTCTAGCTTATGACAGTGTAGATCTCTCTCTGTCTCTCTCTCTCTCTCACACACACATACACACACACACACACTTCCCTTCCTATCTGCCTTTCTGCATCTGTGAAGGGAGGACCATAGCGGCCCCTCTTGGTGCCCTGTCTAGATCCCCTTTACCTGCCAGTCACCCAACCCCCAGCTGCCGTAAGTGTTGGCTGATAATTCATGATGCCCCCTTTTCTGGAAAACTTCTCTTGGTCAGAAAGGAGCCAGCCCTCCCTGGAGGTTACACACACACTCTGGGGGCCAATCTCAGCCAGTGGCACACAGTCCAGCCCCTTTGCCTCAAGGTGAGATTCGCTCTGTGGTGAATTCGTGCTCCAGAGCTTCTCTGTGGAGTGAGAAAGAAGCTAGCCTTCAGCTAAGACCACATGCTTGCCTCGAGTTTTATTTTTTGCCCTATCCTGCTTCCTCATTTCCTCAATAAATCACTTGAACAAGAATCCTTGTCTCTGGTTCTGCTTCCAGGGAAGCTGGCCTAAGACAGGAACCTCATAGAACAGAGGAGTGAGACTGGGCAGGGAGGAGGTATGAGGAGAGAGGAAGACGATGGAGGGGGTGGGTGATGTCTTGTCCTCACTGGATCTGTGGTTAGAGGCAGACATGGGAAGCAGCGTTCCTGGGGGGAGCTCCATGAACCTCGGAGCTCAGGTCATGTCGGGCCCAGCAGTGAAGTGTGGCTCTGAGTTAAGGCTGATGCCATTCTCCCCATCTCTCCTTTGAGCCCCGCACACTTCAGGTACCCCAAGGGTTGGAGGCATCTGGGAGAACACTGTCGGCACGGACACTGACATTCCTGGACAGCAAGGAAGGTTCTCCTGATAGCTCCTAGAGGCAACTACTGTTGTCCCCTCTTTCATGTGAATCCTCCAGAGTTCTTCACACACACACAAGAAAATATGTGTGTGTATATACAGGGGTGCATCCTAAGAGAAAGGAATCTGTCCCAGAAGTCTCCCCCAACAGACCTCCCTCCCTTACATCTCATTTACTGAGGTTAAACCACATGCTCATAGAAAAAACCCACCAACAAAGGAAGGGTGCAACCCTGGCTGTACATTAGGATCACCTGGTATTTTTTAAAATGCCAAATGCCGGGGGCCCAACCTCAGGCCGATGAAATCAGAAGCCGAGTCAAAGGGTCCAGAGTCAGGGACAAATGACAACAAAACTAAAACGTGGGACCGGGTCATCTCCTGCCAACAAAGAAGACAAAGTGGTGGAGGAAGAGGGAGTGGAAGAGAAAGACAAGATGGGCGGGAAGTGAGGAGGGAGAGGACGGGGGAGAGAGGAAGAAACAAATATGTCCCTTCCTCTGTGGACTTAAGGGACAATTCTCCCAAGGAAACTCTGTTCCTTCTGTTTATTCATTTCAGAAATATTGATCTAGCAAGCATGTGCTGGATGAGGGGGGTAGGGCTATAAACACAACAGACACCAGCTCTCTGCTTTTTTCACTTAACATTATACCACTTATATCCAGCCACATCGTGCCAGGTCCCTGTGGGTCATTGTTTTGACTGCTGACTAATATTCATGGTGTGACCATTCCAGTCTATTCATCCACTCTCCCACTGATGGGCATCTATATTTCAGTTCTCGTGAACAATGCTGCTATGAACATCCTTGCACATCTTTCCGGTTGTACACATGCAGGAGTTTTTCTTGGTGTAGAAGTAAAATTGCTGGGTCACAGAATAGTGAATATTCAACCGGAGGAGACAAAGCCAAACTGTTTTCGAAGGTGTTGTATACGATTCTACACTTCCGCCAGCGATGGATAAGCACCCTATATATTTATAATCCAAATGCTCAGGACTTGTTGAAAGAAAATTAAATAATTAAAGAAAAGGAGTTTTAGTGTCAGCATCAGAGGAAACTCATGGAAACCCAGAGGAGAAATTTCGGCTCACCAGCGACTGGGTTCTCTCTCCAGGGGCAGATCATCTCCCATCTCTGCCTTTCTCCTTCTGGCTCTTCCTCTCTTCCCTCTGCAGGTCAGCATCCTCTGAAAGGCTCCTGGTGTCTGTATCCTCCATAATTTAGACTTGACCTTGACTTTGGGTTCCACAGCGTCAGCTCTGGCCCAAATCCTACAGTATCTCACAGCTCCAATGCCCCCAAACTTTCCTTCCCTTAATTCAGATTTTAAGGAGAATAGAGCCATCTATTTGGTTTAGCTGGGGTCTGGTGTCCATGCTTGGTCACTCAGCTGTGACCAAAGAGTCTTGGTCACTTTGAGGCAAACGTGACTCCCTAGGTCCACACCTTTTGCAAGGACTGTGAGGGCAATTCCAAAGAATTGCAGGTGAGACACACACCCCAAAAGTGTTTTCCACACCCATCTTTACTTTCCCTAAAGCACAAGAGCCCATACCAGGTACACATGGCCGCTTAGCTTCACACAAATAAACTAGTAATTCCGCCCTCAGCATTAGAAGGCATAAGGCAAAGAACTTAGCATAATTCTTACATGGTAAGAATTAAGGGAAACAGGCTCTCTTATTCAGGACAATGGACTACTGCTAGGCAGGAAATTGAGTTTCTAAGTCAACACGTAATTTAAAAAGCAAGTGCAGGCAAAATTACTCATTACCATGAAACACAGTATATGTGGTTTTGTGTCTACAACCTTGTACCATAACCCATACATCTAATTGAATAATGTATGTCGTATGATGAGATAGTGAAAAAGAGTGCTCTACACCCTCTGATGGATAATCCTCCTCATCTCATGCAACACAGTTTAAACTATTATGTTTCCTCTTTTCTGGGTATGTAATTGGATTCAAATAAGTTAAATAAACACACATTTGATGCAACTCTAGGGGATCAGAATCTAAATGCTTATAAGCATCTCGTTTCTCATGGAAAGCTCAAGAAAACCCACATAAGCTGGGCATTTGGCATGTTTCATGCCTTGAGCTATTAGGTAATGATGTTATAAAACCATCATAATTAGTAAGACATTTCAAAACGAAGCATCCAATTCACCTGTAGTCTTATGAAGATAAATGCAAATTAAAGCTACACTAAGATACCATTTTTCATTTTTGAGATTGGAAAAAGTCCAAAAGTGGAATGTATACTGTTGGTGAGACCATAAGGAAGTAGGCATGCTCGTACATTGCAAGCGGGCGTGTTAATTGGCATAACCTCTGTGGAGGTCACGAGGGCACTATCTATCAAAATTATGAGTGTGTACACTCTCAGCCCAGCAGTCCGACTTCTAAGAATTCACCCTACAGACACGCTTGCCCGCTTGTAAAATGGTGCGTACACAAGGTTATTTGACATAGCACTCTTTTTTCCAGAAAAAAACTGGAAACCACCCAAGTGTCCATGAGGTTAAATAGAGAAGCAGGAAACACAATGAAGCTGTGAAAAAGAAAACACTTTCCACAAACTGATATGGAGACATCTCAAGATGCATCAAGTGAAAAAAGCAAGTTGAAAAACAGTGTGTATCATTGTGAATAAATATGCTCTCTTTTCTGTAAAAAGTTGGGAGAATACAAAAATATATAGATGTGTGTATATATAGTCATATTTGCATAAGTAAATCTTGAAGATACCTAAGAAACTAATAAAAGTGGGTACCTGGAGGGTGGAAGGGCACTGCCCAGCTTAGAAGGATGGACGATAGCAGTTGAAGGGGAGTTTTCACTTCATACATTTTCATACGATTAGGTTTAAAAACCACGTGAATGTCTCCCCTATTCAAAAATTAAATTTTTAAAAATTTAAATTCAGTGTAAAAGGAAAAAACATCTAGCAACCAGAACATGAAGACAAACCTCTACAATCTGAGAGCAAAAATATTTTATACCATTAAATAAACAAAATATTATTTTAGAAGTATATTTCATCCTTAATGTTTTCATCCATAATTATTTTGAAACTCAAAATAATTATGCTGAGGGAAAGAAGCCAGGCCCCCCAAAAAGAGAACATACTGCATGATGCCATTTATATAAAACTTCACAAAATGCAAACTAACCTATAGTGACACAAAGTAGATCAGTGGCTGCTGAGGGCTGGGGGAGCAGGAAAGGTGGGAAGAAGTAATTACAAAGGGACACGACAAAACTTCTGTGGGGCCAGCCTGGTGGTCTGGTGGTTGTTTGTACGCTCTGCTTCAGCAGCTGAGGTTCAGGGGCCTGGATCCCAGGCACGGACCCACACATTGCTCATCAAGCCATGCTGTGGCAGCGTCCCACATACAAAATAGAGGAAGATGGGCACAGATGTTGACTCAGCAACAATCTTCCTCAGGCAAAAAGAGGAGGATTGGCAATAGATGTTAGCTCAGGGCCCATCTTTCTCACACACGCACACAAAAACAACTTTCAAGTATGAAGGTTAGGTTTACTATCTTGACCGCATGATGGTTTCATAGGTGTACACATACGACAAAACTTTTCAAATTGTGCACTTTCAATATGTGTGGCTTATGGTCAATTACTCCTCAGTAAGTGTTTTTAAAAGTTAATTTCTCCATTTTTCTCTATTTTTTAATTTCAATTTTGTTGTATGTTATAATGTTAGGACAGGAATTATGTATATAATTTGTCAATAATTTTACATGTGTTTTAAGGTGCATGTTCAAAACTTTCTCTTGAGAGAGGGGTGTAATCTCAAACGCACTGGAGCTGCTGGTTGAAGCCAGCGTCAAACCAATTCCAGCACCAAAGCCCACACATTTAACCACTGCACTCTGCTGCCCCCTGCTGTAAGGAGGTTTTGTAGCCACTCTCACCTCCTCTAGACTAGTGATTTTAATGAAGGATGAATCCAGAGGTGAAGGATTTTTATCAAAGATCTACCTCGAACCAAACTCTTCTAAACCATACACACACATGCACACATACACACACACATACACACTCACACATTCAAACACATGCATACACACAAACAGTCACACACATACACTCAAACATATACACACCTACACACATACCCATGCATACACATATACACACTCACACACATACACACACGCACACACATGCATACACACATACACATACACAGTCACACACATACACCAATACACACACGCAAACATATACACACCTAGACACATACCCATGCATACACATATACATACTCACACACATACACACACGCACACACATGCATACACACATACACATATACACATACACAGTCACACACATACACCAATACAACACACGCAAACATATACACACATACACACATTCCCACGCATACACACATACACACTCAGACGCATACACACATGCACGTGTATACACACACATACAGACTCACACACGCACAGCAGGAAGCAGCTCCAGATCTCTCTACCACCCCAGCCTCAAGGGAGATATGAGAGGAGACATTTAAAGCTGTGAATGAGAATAAACAAAAGTGAACTGGTCAGGCCAAAGTCCAGCTTCACAATCCTTCCACCCAGAGGGCATCGGGTGGAAAGGGGTCTTGGGTTCCCCTGGGACCAACATTTCCCTTCATCCTTTCTCAGGGTAACTCAAAAGACTTAAAACCAAACCTCTTGTGAGCCAAAGGGGCAAGAAAAGTTAACTCTAAGGACTATTCTGGCTACTTCCCGGGGAGCTCTGGGAGAAGCACCCTCTCAGGTAGGGACCTCACAGGTGCCTCTTAACTGTTGCTTCCAAGGACCTCGAAGGTGGGTAGGCTCATTGGTTCAGCCTCGGCCACACTATGACACATGGCCAAGAACTCACCTACACCCCAGTTCCCATCTCAAATTGCGCTCTATGATGGGATCAGCCAAGACTCACCCTACAGGATTGGGTGATGTGCCCAAGATAACCCCAGGACTAAGTAAGACAATCCTATAGTGCCCCAAGTAAGCCACCACCCTATAAATGCTACCACTATTATCATCAGTTTCCTGCTTCCACAGAAACATAAACCTCACAGCAACATCATTTCATCCTAGAGAAATGAAGGAACCACATGTGTCCAAAGGATCTTCTCTTTGAGAGGCAGTATAGCACAGAGGTTAAGAACTTGGGATTCGGAATCAGACACACCAAGATTCTCATCCTGGCTCTTTAATTTTGCTTTTAAGTTATGTGTCCAGGGAAAGTGAACTCTAAACTTCTCTAAACTTCTCTGTAACTCAGTTCTGTCATCTGTAAAATGGGGGTAATGGTAGTACCTATTTTGTAGGATTGTCACAAGAAATATCTGAGACTATATGTGCAAGGCTCTGAGGATGATGCCCGGCACAAGTCAAACACTTAGTATCTTTATTCTTATTGTTGTTGTTGTTCTATCTTTCCCTTCTCATTCCCCCCAGTCTCAGTCTTAATGGGCTGGAAGGATTCATTCAGTTGGGTTGGTTTTGTCTTCAGGAGCTAGGCTGGCTCACGCTGGTCCATCAAGGCCTCCAGAATTGGAGCCCGAGCTCACATGTCTCTCTTTTCTAAAGTTCTACAAGTCAAGACGACCCATAAGGATATCTCAGGACCAGCTTCACACCCCAAAATTTGGAAAATACAAGCAAATATCAGAACCAAATATGTTGACAGTAGCAGCTTAAAATTGAAACACTGATTCTTTCTTGAAGTAGCATTTCCCACCCCAAAACCTGATCCCAAGTCCAAACGTCTAAACTGGTGTTGCTATTGCCAGCCAAAGGGAAAGTGTGTAGGTGGAGAAGAGAAAAGAGAGAGAGAAAGCTTTCTTAGCTTTGCCAAGATGCCAATTGTCCTAATTTCCCCACCTCTGAACTTAAAATCATGGGAGAAATCTCCCATAGAGAGGTTAATCCCCTCACACTCTGGGGACGAGGTGGAGAGATAAGTCTTCTACCCATGGGTGTATCTCCTCTCTCAGAGAGTGGCCTCTTACATACCGGGACCAGTGATTCTCAAACTAGAGGGAGCATCAGAATCATTAACACCATTTGCTGGGCCCTGTCCACAGAGTTTCTGACTCGATAGGTCTGGGGTGGGGCCAAGATTTTGTACTTCTAACAAGTTCCCAGATTCTGCACTAGACACAAGCCTCAGAAGAGAAATCAATTTGCAAGAGCTTCGCCCACTTGAGGTGAGAGCTTGCCCTCAAGAAGTGCTTTTGCTCCAGAAGTCTGAACATCTGGAGAATCTTAGGTTGGGTCCTCTGAAAGCAGAGCCTGAGACAGGGATTCGAGTGCATGGGTTTACTGAGGGAATCTCTCCAGGAGAAACCTGTAAGGGAGTGAGAGAGAAACAAGATAAGGCAGAGGCAGAGACACAGCAAAGATGTGATCCGGGGGGTTTTTGGAGCATAAACGGTGCTGCAGAATGGTCGCTCCTTGAGACCAGGGGCATGGCTTTTCTGAGGACAACAGAGACGGGAGGAGCAGGGTGACTTTCAGAAGAAGCAGCTTGCATCAGCCCGAGTGATGCTCTGAAGAAGGGAGTCTGATGTGAGCTGTTAACAGCCAACACTGCAGCAGGGAGGTAGTGGTGGGACATTGCAGTGTCTGCTACACGAGGGAGCTTCCTCTGACCCCACAGGAAGCTGCCACTCAACAGCATGGCTGCCTGGCAAACCTAAAGCTGAGACGGCAAGGTTTTGTTTTTTGGGGGAATGAGGTTTTCTTTTACACTGTTCTTATATTTTATTAAGAAAATTAAACAAAGCTACTATGTAGGAGACCCATAAAAGCTTAGATCCATGGCTCTGCTTCTCTGTTTGTTTTTAACCTTTTATTGATCTATAACCAGTGGTGTGCTGGTAAAATTTTAACAACCGGCTCTCCGAATGGAGTTCTGACCTGTACTTGGGTTGATATTTTTCTTTACAATGATGACAAGGAAGAAGAATGTGAAACGGCAAAAATGCATTTCGGAACTTCAATCATTCTTCAATGATGTGAGTAACTTCTTTGCTGAATCAGATAATAGGTTTCAAATATTGGAAGAATATTTCCTTGATTTCTTCTACTCCATTCACAGACACAACACACTTTTAAATTTAATCTGCATTATTAATATTTTCTTCATCACTTTCTTAAGTCTAGGCAATCAACAAAACAATAAGTCAAGCCTTGATCTGTAGCGTCTGCTGATTTCCATGGTGTGAATACTCCCACCGTGGCTGATTTCTATCTGCTAATGTGATGTCACTGAGTGTGGAGTCAGAATGTGATGTGCAGTAGAAACCATTATATAATATTTCCACCACAGAGATACCACAGACGTAAATAATTCCAACAGCAGAGAAAACAGAAAATAATTAGGAAGTGATGAGTTTTGAGTATTTACTACTTTTGTTTTAAATATATTTAATTGTAAATTTATGTAATCTAATTTTTTTTCTTTTTTTTGCTGGGGAAGGTCCACCCTGAGCTAACATCTGTGGCCAATCTTCCTTTTTTTGTATGTGAGCCTCTACCACAGCATGGCCACTGACAGACGAGGGGTGTAGGACTATGCCCAGGAACTGAACCTGGGCCACCAAAGCAGAGCCCACAGAGCTTAACCACTAGGCCACTGGGGCTGGCCCTATATAATCTAATTTTTTTTTTTTTTTTTTTTGTGAGGAGATCAGCCCTGAGCTAACATCCGCCAATCCTCCTCTTTTTTTTTTTGCTGAGGAAGACGGCCCTGGGCTAACATCTGTGCCTATCTTCCTCCACTTTATATGGGACGCCGCCACAGCATGGCTTACCAAGCAGTGCGTCGGTGTGCGCCCGGGATCCGAACCAGCGAACCCCGGGCCGCCGCAGCGGAGCGCGCGCACCCAACTGCTTGCGCCACCGGGCCGGCCCCTATAATCTAATTTTTAACGATGGCTGTGATTAACTGACAGCTCACAAAATTCCACAAAATGTAACAATCAGCTCTCATGAATGACTCCAGCACACCAATGAAGTATACACAAAGTATATGCCCATGCAACCAACACCCATATCAAGAAACACAACATGACCAGATCCCCAGAAGCCTCCCTTGAGCCTGCTCCAGGTCACTAGCCTCCTTCTTCCCTCTGCCTGCTCTGTGAGTAACCAATACTCTGACTTCCAAAGCACGGATTAGTTGCCTGCTTTTGTAGTTCCTGCTAATGGAATCCTAGGAGCCAGCCCAGTGGAGCAGTAGTTAAGTTAGTGCCCTCCACTTCAGAGGCCTGGGTTTGGCACGTTCAGATCCCAGGCACAGACATGCACACCACACATCAAGCCATGCTGTGGCAGCATCCCACATACAAAACAGAGGAAGACTGGCACAGATGTTAGCTCAGGGACAATCTTCCTCAAGCAAAAAGAGGAAGATTGGCAACAGATATTAGCTCAGGGACAATCTTCCTCACCAAATAAATAAAAAATAAATAAATAAGTAAATAAATAATAGAAATCCTAAACCTGCAGTTTGAAGTGTTACCACTAGAGGCCTCTCACGAGGCAAAGACAGAGTGCTCCTCCCACAGGACTTAAAGAATGCTCCTCCCAAACCCCCTGCCGGGCGCTGACTCACCTAGCTCCTCTGTAAGGAGGCCCTTGATGACTCACCCTTGGTGGCTCATGCCCCAGTATGGGAGGAGATAAAGGCCTGAGCGCTGTAGCTGAGCGTGGGTGAGTCATCAGGGGAGATGTGGGGACCAAGTCTGGCAAAGGAACCCCAGTTGGGGCTGGGGACCCAGTTGGAACCTCAAACCTTGTGTGGTCTGTGGGTTCGCTGGCTGGCCCATTGCAGTGAGGACCGCTGCCGCCCAGGTCCTAACAGGCCCACCTGCCACGGTGGCTCCTTTGTCTGGACGAGGTGAACGCATGGAAACACACAGCAAGAAAAGAATAGGAGAAAGGCAGTATGACGCGGAGGTTGAGTTCACAGACTCAGCAGTCGAGCAGAGCTGGGTTTGAATCGCTGCCTTTTCACTGTATAAAAACTTGTAAACTTGGGCGAATTACTTAAGCTCTCTGAAACTTAGATTGCTCCTCTGTAGAATGGGAACGATAAAACCTTCCTTGCAAGTTTGTTAACAGATTAAGTAAGATGATATATCTGAAGCAGGGAGAGAATCTTATATATTTTTTCAACAATGACTATTTTTATACTCAGAGGAGGAAGTGAAGACTTGCTTTGTTTGTGAAGGCATTGTAGAGGGCTGGATTATTATGCACAAACTGGCAGGGTGTGGAAACACAGGGATTAAAATTGCTCTGCATAGTATATAAACAGTTATGTCATTTGGGCAAGGACTTACATGCACATTAATGCGTACACACACACCGCACATCTGTACATCTACTGTTACACAAACGGGATAGATACATGATTTTTTTGAGCAGCTTTTTGTAAAAAACTTTTTTCTTTTTTGCTGGTTTTACCCCTTCATTAGTATTACATATCCCCTCCAGCCTACCACAAAACCCCTGTTAACAAACCAGTATATCGAATTCTGTGTTTTTATCCATGCTCATATAAAATAATATGCAAACATATATATACATACACATGGTTTTACAAAAATAGGTTCCTATAATAACCATCACCCATAGATCATTAAAGTGGCAGATTTTTGTACAGAAGCTGTTTTGAATCTTCACGGTGACAAGCTTAGGCTCCTTTCCTTTTGAATAAAGCAAGTGTATTGTTTGAAAAAACAAAAGCTTCCTACAATGCTCTCTTCTGCATCTTGCTCTTCTTACTCAATATAAGTCATAAAAATAAAAATAAAAACTTATACTCTGAGCTATATTATTTTCAGTGGCTGCATAATACTCCAAAGTGTAGATGTTCTGTCTCAGTTGAAGAATGCCTGCCTTGTTTCTACTTATTTGCACTAATGCTGTGATAAGCACCCTTAGACTGCTACCATTGTAAACCTTTCAAAATATATGTATTTTTAATATATATTTTTATGTTAAGATCTTTTATTTTTATGGGAAAGAGCCCCAAGAGAGGGTTTTCCAGGTCAAAGCGGTTATGCATTTTTTATTTTAAACAATTGTTTCCAGATTGCATTCAAAAAAGTCTGTAATAATTTACATTTCCACCAGTGCCATAGGACAGCGTGCTCTTCACCAAATCCTTGGCAGCAATAGGGTTAGCCTTTTTTGTTTGTTTGAGTTTTTTTTTCTTTTTATTATGGACATTTTCAACCATTTTGAAAGCAAATAGAATAGTATAATGAGCCCTCAAATACTCACAACTCAGCTTCAGCGATTACCAACATTCTGCCATTATTGTAGCCTTCGTTTTAATTTTTGCAAATTTATGGGCATAAAGTGATATACTTGTTACTTTTTAAAATCTTGTTTAAAAATTTCTCTGACTGCTAGTGATTTTGAGCACATTTTTGCATGTTTGGAGTTGATCTTATGTAAGTGCCTCTTCATAGCTTTTGCATATTTTTTGGTTGTTTGTCTTTTTCATGTCAATTTATAGGAGCAGTTTGTATATTATAAATGTTAATCTTTGTCGTCTGTGTTGCCAATGTTTTCCTAATCTGATGTTTGTTTTATGACATCTTTTGCCCTTTTAATGTTTTTGATTTTTTTATATATTTCAAATATATCTTTTTTTTTTCTTTTATAGCTTCTACGTTTTCTGTATTGCATAGAAACTACCCACTACCACCACTGTAAGCTGGTACAACCACTTTGGAAAATTGTTTGACAAAATCTACTGAAGCTGAACACACACATATCTTATGACCTAACAGTTCTGCTCCTAAGTGTATACCCAAAGAAATGCATAAATATGTTCACCAAAACACATGTGCAAGAATATTCATAGCAGCTCTTCATACTAGCCAAAAACTGGTGGGGAAAAAAGCCTAATGCCCATCAACGTTAGAACGGATAAATAATACTGTACAGCAATGATGGCATGCATATTCTTACAAAAATAATATTGAAAAAAGGAGACAGACAGAGAAGAGAACGTACTGGATGATGCCATTTATATAATTATTAAAAAGAAGCAAAACTAATTTATGGTATTAGAAGTCAGGGTAGAGGTTACTCTTAGAATGGGGCACCAGGGGCCTTCTGGGGTTGTTTGGTCACATTCTGTTTTTTAATCTGTGTAAGGGTTAAATGGATGCATCCACTCTGTGACCTATGGTTTGTACACTTTTCTATAGGTATGATATACTTCAATAAAAAGTTGACAAGATCAACATGAAAACCTGCAAACAGATGTTTATAGCAGCTTTATTCATAATCGCCAAGACTTGGAAGCAACCAAGATGTTCTTCAGTAGGTGAATGGATAAATAAGCTGTGGTACATCCAGACAAAGGAATATTATTTAGCCCTAAAAACGAATGAGCTATCAAGCCATGGAAAGACGTGGAGGAAACTTAAATGCATATTACCAAGTAAAAGAAGCCATCTGAAAAGGCTACGTACTGTACGATTCCAACTATGTGACATTCTGGAAAAGGCAAAACTATGCAGACAGTAAAAAGATTAGTGGTTGTCAGGGTTTAGTGGGGAGAAAGGAATAATAGGCAGAGTGCAGAGGATTTTTAGGGCAGTGAAAATACCCTGTATGATACTATAGTGGTGGATACATGTCATTATACATTTGTCCAAACCCATAGAATGTAAAACCCAAGAGTGAATCCTAATATAAACTGTGAACTTTGAATACTAATGATGTGTCAATATAGGTTCATCTACTGTGACAAGTGTACCACTCTGGTGGGGGATGTTGATCATGGGGGCCGCTGTGTGTGTGTGAGGGCAGAGGGGATATAGGATACCTCTGTACCTAATGCTCAATTTTGCTGCAAACCTAAAACTGCTCTAAAAAACAAAATCTGTTTTAGAAGAGAGAGAGATTTACTTTCTTCCTGATGGATAGATAATTATGCCAAGGCATTCATTAAATTCTCCAATGAATTAAAATATCTTTGTCATTTATTAAATTCTCACGTATACTGATATATATTTCTGGATTCTCTATTTGATCTAACTGATACACTTATCTATTTGTTGATTCCGGTGCTAAAATTATATTGATATTGTAGTTTTACAGTATATTCTGATATCTGGTAAGAGAAGCCCCCTTCCCATTATTCTTCCTTTTCATACTTTTCTTGACTATTCTCAGGTATTTATTCTTGCATATGATCTTTATTTTAGCCAATTTCTAAAAACCTTGGGTTAATAGAATTTCACTATACTTATAATTTAATTTGGAGAGAATTGACATTTTAATTATGTTGTCTTCCCACACAAGGTCATATTTTTTATTTGTTCACATTTTGTTTTATATCCTTCATGAGATTTTTTTAATTGAGGTCATAATAGTTTGTAACATTGTGAAATTTCAGTTCTACATTATCATTTGTCAGTCACCATATAAATGTGTCCCTTTACCCCTTAGCCCACCTCCCAACCCCCTTCCCCTCTGGTAACCACTGATCTGTTCTCCTTGTCCATGTGTTAGTTTATCTTCCACATATGAGTGAAGTCATATGGTGTTTGTTTTTCTCTGTCTTGCTTATTTCACTTAACATAATATCCTCAAGGTCCACGCATGATGTTGCAAATGGGACGATTTTGTCTTTTTTTTATGGCTGAGTAGTATTCCATTGTATATATACACCATATCTTCTTTATCCACTTATCAGTTGATGGGCACTTGGGTTGCTTCCACTTCTTGGCTATAGTGAATAATGCTGCAATGAACATAGGGGTGCATAAGCCTCTTTGGATTGCTGATTTCAAGTTCTTTGGATAAATACCCAGTAGTGGGATAGCTGGGTCATATGGTATTTCTATTTTTAATTTTTTGATAACTCTCCATACTGTTTTCCATAGTGGCTGCACCAGTTTGGGTTTCCACCAGCAGTGCATGAGGGTTCCCTTTTCTCCACATCTCTCCAACATATGTTATTTTTTGATTCGTGATTATAGCCATTCTAACAGATGTAAGGTGATATCTTAATGTAGTTTTGATTTGCATTTCCCTGATGATTAGTGATGTTGAACATCTTTTCATGTGCCTGTTGGCCATCTCTGTATCTTTGGAAAAATGTCTGTTCATATCCTCTGCCCATTTTCTGATGGGGTTGTTTGTTTTTTTTTTGTTGAGTTGTGTGAGTTCTTTATATATTTTGGAGATTAACCCCTTGTTGGATATGTGATTTGCAAATATTTTTTCCTTCATGAGATTTTTTATAGTCTTCTTCATATGGGTCCTGTGCCTTTCTAGATAAATTTATTCCTAAGCATTTTCTTTTTATTGCTATTATGATGGGAATATTTTTCCCATTACTGTTCCTGTTTTCTCCATTCTTTTGCTAGAATGGAGAAAGGCTATTGGTTTATGTCTATTTATCTAGGAGCAGAGACTTAAGAGCACCAAATGAGGTATGGAGAAGAAATGTAACTTTAGGTCTTTATAACTCAGTTTAACTTTTTATTTTAAGCTCCCTTTGTGCCAGGTGGAAGAAATTCAGTCCCATCTGGCTTCTCCCATCTTTTCTCCAGGGTGAGTTTAAGTTCCATGGAGTTTATTTAGTGCAAGGAGGCAAGAGGACTGAGTCCTTGTCGTCATCTGTCCTGGCTGGCGTCCCCTGAGATGCCCATGGTCTCACTGGGTCCCGTCTCTTGTCCTTACTGGTCTCTGCTGCATTGTCCTTCTTTTCTTTCTGACAAGTCTCCCTCTCTCTCTCTCTGTCTCTCTCTCTCTCCCTCCCTCCCTCAGGCATGTGGAAAACATTCCCCCACATCCATATCACACTAGACAGTGAGGACCTCCTTGGCACCCCCTCTATGCCCAGACACAGCATGCAGCCTCTCCAGGTCTTAGGACTTCCCCAGGCTCTGCCCAGGAAACAAGACAGATCCCCTATGCCCTTGGACCACACAAACTTACATGGGGTCCTGTCCTTGGGTGAGGGGGCTGCATGGCTCCCCTTTTCTCAGAGACCTGCATCTTCTCCTTGTTCCTCCTTATCCTCCTTCCTCTCCTAATCTGGGGAATCTTTTCTACGCTCATTATTTATTCTCTCAAGTCTAGGTTCATGCCCCGAGTTATTCGAAAACTCAAAAGCTAAAAGAAGCTTCGTTTTCTCTCTTTCTGCTTCCTCATCCCTTCTCTGAGACAATAAGTTCAGAGCAGCTTCACTTGAAGAGGAGAAGGGCTGTCAGGGGAAAAAGAAGCTCAGGAGGAGAAAAACAGTGTTAATATTTCAACATGGTATTTCACCAGACATACAAGCATAGGAAAAACAATACTGGAGGAAATATGACAGAATGTTAACACAGATACTCTGTTTCCAGGAGATGAAAACATGAATGAATTTTGTTTTCTTATTTATATTTTTCTGAATTTTACCAAGTTTCCAGAATGTGTATTACTTTTAGCATCACACAAAAAACAATTATTTATTCCAGTTCGTTTGTAGTTTATATTCTGTGAGAATCAAATTTATCTCATGAGAAATTACTACGAATTCAAGCATGATCAACAAACACGAGGTACTCCAAAACAAATGTACAGTGTACAAAATGTAAAGCATAAAGGATGGTTCATTCACATACTCAGTAGCTTGGGTTGGTTCTTAGAGTGGCAGACAATCACTTTTGTTATGAAGTTGGGACGACTATGCTGATTTTGGAGTATTGGAACCACTAAACCTGAAGAAGTAAGTAAACCAAAGACTTCATGCTGTACATATTTTTTGTGTGTGTGTGAGGAAGATCAGCCCTGAGCTAACATCCATACCATTCCTCCTCTTTTTGCTGAGGAAGACCGGCTCTGAGCTAACATCTATTGCCAATCCTCCTCCTTTTTTTTTTCCCCAAAGCCCCAGTAGATAGTTGTATGTCATAGCTGCACATCCTTCTAGTTGCTGTATGTGGGACGCGGCCTCAGCATGGCCGGAGAAGTGGTGCGTTGGTGCGCACCCGGGATCCGAACCCGGGCCGCCAGTAGCGGAGCACGTGCACTTAACAGCTGAGCCATGGGGCCGGCCCAGCTGTACATATTTCTAAAAGAGGTTTTTGTGCCTTGAGGCAGTTGGGGTTTCTAAGGCTATATTTGATGAAAATGTGATTAGAGTTTTCCTTACATTAGATCCTTAAAAGCAGAGCCTGAGACAGGGATTCTTGCCCAAGTGATGTGTTGGGAAGAACTCTCTAAGAGAAGATGAGGGAGGGAAGCAGATGGGACAGGGGAAAGAGCCAAGTGGAGGGGTCTCGGCTGGAGACGGGCTCCAGCCTGATCCCACGGGGACCTCCGGAGCACAAATTGCACCACAAAGTTGGTCCCACCTTGAAGCAAAGGGGCTAGTCTTCTGTACCCCCATGTCGGTCAGACATGGGCAGGGGGCACTAGGCTGCTGCAGTCAGTCAAGGGCAATTCTATAAAGAAGCGAGCGCCTGTGAGCCCTTAGCAGCCCACCTCGGAGCAGCTGAGGGATGGAGATGCCAGCCAGGCAAAATGGACTTGGGGTTACTTGGGGGAGCCTGGGTAATCGTGAGCTGATTACAGCGTGGGTCAGGGTTAATGTGCAGGAGCAAGTGACACCAAAGCCACTAATGATGATGGCAGGATTTGTAGTGGGGATGAAAGCTATGGGCCACCTAGCAAAGACTTCAGTGACTGTGGGGGTGTGACCAGGAGGGCCAAAGATGACAAAGAGGAGGAAGGGGAGAGGGTGGCAGAGCCAGGCTGCATGATCCTCAAATCAGCAAGGATTTTGACACAAGGAAGCAGGAGAAATAAATGAGCCAAAACTTGAAAACCAGTTGGACCCCTGCAGGGCCTCCTTGAACCAAGCTGGGGAGGTCCGCCTGCACCAGGACTGTAACTGCCGCAGCAAGGATCCTTGATGCTGTATTGCCTGATACCTAACATGTAGGAATCTGTAAGTTCTATGAAGACAGGGATCTTATCTCTCCGGCTTACCAGGCTGGCCTATTAAATACATATTTACTGAATGAGTCAATCAATTCATCCATATTTCATCATCTCTCAGTGGAGGCCACTAGCGTAGTGACAAAGAGCACACGGCTTGAGGTCCTTGAGGTCAGACATCTGAGTTGGAATTCTGGTCCTGAGCCTTTGTTTTTAAATCGGCAATGCTGTGAAGACAAAATGAGCTAATGATGGATGTAAAGCACGAAGTATAGTACTCGGCAGGTGGTAAAATCCCTTTCCCAGGAAAGCTCAGAGCTGTCCTTGCGGGGTGACTGGGGGATGCGGGTGTGTGGTGGGAAGGGCGGAGGAAGGAGCGGAATACAGGCTGAGGTTGCGCCCAAGCCTCTGCGTACCCAACTAGCCCAGCCCGGGGCGGAGTCTCCTCCAGGCCGGGCGGGGGCCGCGCCGTGCCCTGGAGGCACCAAGGGACCGGGCCTGCCGTGCGGCTGCCGTCGGCTATGGCGAGCGCGGCCCGGGGGTCGGGCCCATGGCCCCCGCTCCGGCTCCGGCTCGTGGTCCAGCTCGCGGCGCTGCTCGGGACGCTCGCGCCACAGGTGAGAAGCGGGACAGGCGCGGAGCCTCCAAGGTCGGGGCCGGGGCGCGGAGGGCTGGGGCACGGCGGGGCAACAGGGGGCGCCTCGCCCCCTCCCGGGTCCGGGTCGCCCCAAGTCGGCCCCTGGCCACTGAAAACCGCCTAGCTTTGGGGAGTTACCCGGTTGCTCCCACTAACACCTAGCTGAAAAGACATGCCAGCGTGGAAGGGCGCAGGTGGACGGAACACCCCGCCCCTCCTGCAGGTGGAGGGAACAGCCGGCGGGTGGGTGCGCCTGGTTTCACTGCCATACGTCTAAAACGTCTGGGACCCCGGCTTCCTCGGAACATGTCATCAACGTAAGGGTCCTCCGTCGAGAAACGCGCCCACACACCCGGTTTAAGGCAAATTCAGGCAGTTGACAACACGCCCCTTACCTATGACTGGACCAGAGGTTCCGAACCTCTGAGATAAATAAGTAGATGTGGGGATCTGGTCCAGCTCTGCCGGGAGCAGAAGGGTCCAGTCTTACAGAAATTCAGCAAGGCAAAGGCGCCCAGACTAGAACCCACGTGTCCAGCCTGGAGCCCCCAGAACAGCTAACAGGATCGTAGGGTTAGCTGTTCCTGCCGGCCCCAGGCCCCGCTTCCAGCTCTGGGTCCACCCCACGGTTGCCAAGTAGGAATGGGGGCCCAGTGTAGCCAGATAGAGTGTTTCCAGAAAAACTAGAAAAAACTAGAAATGAGAAAAATTAGAAATCTAGATTCTTTTAAGTGAAATCCTCCATTTTTTAAAATTGGCAGCTAGTTACAGACAAACTTTTAAACACCACGATGGTCAGACAAAACTCAGCTGTGGGCAACCAGTGTGCAGCGTCTTCTCTAGACCGTTTTCCCTCCTGCCATGGTGCAGATCAGGGAACCGGCTGGGGAAAGAGAGGGGCTAGGAGGCAGTTTCCTGACTCTCCACCAAAACCATTGGCTCCGCCCCAAACCTGAGGGTCCTGGAGCAGGATGTGGCCTTTGCAGGGGTGTGGCTGGGCCACCCGGATGTTAGGGTTCCTGCTGGGAGCTCAGCCGCACCCTGTTTGCTCAAGGAGGGGCCAGAGCAAGTGAGTTAACCCAGCGGGGCAGCAGTTAACCCAGATGTAAGGGCAGCTCCAGCCCTCCCTCCCTCGGCCACCCCCAGCCTTGGTTCAGGGGACCCACAGGAGCCTGGCACCAAAAGCAGCTGGGCCGGTTTGGGGGGACAGAAGGGGTCATCCCAAAAGAGGCAGACAGTGTGGCAAAGGAAAAGGAGACCAGGTGCTGGAATCTCAGCGATGGTGGTTCAAGTCTCAGTTCTGCCGTTTGTTATCTGCATGGCTTTAGGCCAATTACCTAACCATCCTGAGCCTTAGTCTCCGGCACCTGTACAATGGTGAGAATAACAGCACCATTCTCCTAGGGGGGCTGTAAGGGTCAGTGAAGTCCTTTTGCAAAGGCCCTCAGTCTTCTTGAAAAACCGAAAGGAACTGAGGGGGGAGGGGAAGTGGTGGGACTTCAGACACAGTGGGAGCTGGAAAAAAGCTGGGAGAAGCCACATGGCACCGAGTTTCTTCCACCTGGCACAAAGGGAGCTTAATAAAAAGTTACATTGAGTTGGCTCCCTCTGTAACCCCTCTCTCGAGTCAAGGAGATCAATGGGTGGGGCCAGCACCTTCTCCAATCATCCTTCCTTCTTTCTCTGTCCGCCAGAGGAGCAGGGAGTCACAACCAGCCCTGCCTGGGGCAGGACAAGGGGTGGTCCCAGGCCTCTCAGAGGTGGTGACTGTGTTTCCCACTGTAGGTCCAGACCCTCAGGCCAGAAAGCCTCCTGCTCGTGTCCACCCTGGATGGAAGTCTCCACGCACTGAGCAAGCAGACGGGGGAGTTGAAATGGACACTGAAAGATGGTGAGCAAAAGGTGGTCACTCCTCCCTCCTTGGACCCCAAATTGGGGCGGGGGGGCATCACTGAGACATAGAGGATAAGAACACGGGGTCTAGAATCCAACCAGCAGTGTCTGCAGGCAGCTTCACCACCTACCAGCCGTGTGGCGTTGGGAAAGTCACTTCTCCTCTCCGAGCCTCGAGGTCCTCACCGTGCCTCACGGAGGTCTTGGGAGGGTTACATTACACACACGTCAAATGCTTGGCTTGGTGTCTGGCACACAGTAAGCCCCCAGTGAATATGAGCTGTGCTTTCCAGTGGGGAGTCTGGAGGGGGCTACTCATGCTCCGTGTCCCTGTCCCTGTCCCTGCAGATCCCATCATCCAAGGGCCAATGTACGTCACGGAGTAAGTGAACCTGTGGTCTTTTAAGGAGGGGCCATCTGGGAGATGGGGAAGCCGTTGTTGTCTAGAGGGTGTTCGGTGGGGAGGAGGGGAGCATGTTGGAAGTAAAGGGAGGAAATTTGGGTCTGGCGCTCTCTGGTGCCTCCTGCAAGGGTGGGCTCCTGCTAGCTGGGAAGGTGGAGGGACAGGGGGCCTTCATGAAACCAGGGGGCGTGCACCCAACCTTCCCTGTGTTCTTCTCTGCTCTGCAGGACAGCCTTTCTCTCAGACCCAGCTGATGGCAGCCTGTACATCTTGGGGACCCAGAAACAACAGGGATTAATGGTATGTTTCCTACGGTGCTTGGGAAGGGAGAGGGCCAGGGCTTCTGTGAGCCAGAGCACTGAAGGGGTAGAAGGAGCTGTGTGGTCAGAATCTGAGTGTCCTGCAGAGGGTTAAGTCAGGGCTCTGAGTGCATTATGGGAAAGCTATCTGGAGGGACCTGTCGACAGGAGGCGGTGGGGTGGTTCTGGCTGTGTCTGCAGAGCAGGCTAACTCTCAGGCCTCTGAGGGCACCACTGGAGCTTCTCCAGGACTCTGAGAGTTTTAGGTAGAGACCTATATATCAGTCAGCTTTTGCTAAGTAACAAATCGTCCCAAAACTCAATGGCTTAAAACAAAAACAATTGATTTAACTCCCAATGTTGTGGGATGACAATGTCGGCCAGACTCAGCTGGGTGGTCTTGACTGAGCTTGCGCAGGCATCTGTGGTCAGCTGCTGCTCACCTAGACGGCTCTCTTTCTGAAAGTTGGTCGGGGGTTGGCTGGGTTTTGACGGAGGCAGCCGGGCCATGTGTCTCTCGGCCTCCAGCAGGCAATCCTGAGCTTGTTCACGTGGAATCAACTAGGGAACCAAAGCAGCAAGAGAGGGCAAGGCCAGTGCACAAGCTCTTTTCAAGCTTCGCTTGTATCACATTCGCTAACGTCTCATCAACCAGCCCTGGTGGTCTAGTGGTTAAGATCCGGCACCACTGTGGCCCAGGTTCATCTCCCAGTCAGGGCGCCACACTACTTGTCTGTTGGTTGTCAGACTGTGGCGGCATTGTGTTGCTGTGATGCTGAAAGCTATGCCACTGGTATTTCAAACACCAGCAGGTTCACCCATGGTGAACAGGTTTCAGTGGAGCTTCCAGACTAAGACAGACTAGGAAGAAGGAGCTGGCCATCCGCTTCCAAAAAAATTGGCCATGAACACCTGTGAATAGCAGGGGAGCATTGCCTGATAGAGCGCTGGAAGTTGAGAGGACGGCGCAGAAAGACCAGGCAGGGTCCCACTCTGCTGTACCCCGGGTCACTAGGAGTCGGAATCAACTCCATGGCACTAACACAAAATGTCTCATCAGCCAAGGCAAGTCACGTGGCCCAGCACAGAGTCAAGTGGTGAAGAAATAGACTCCACCTGTTTACAGGAGGAGCTGAAAAGTCACCTTGCACAGACATACACGGGACAGGAGGAACTTGTGGCCATTTTTTCCATCTTCCACATCAGGACTCTGATGGGGGCTGTTGAACGCAACTCTGGATTATCACAGGGAGTCGGGTGGAATGTGCTTCGTCAGAACTCTGAAGCCTACCAGAAGTCTTAAGTGTGTGATTTAGGAAGCTGTGCAGCAAAATGGTTCAGTGTGCTTGTTCTGGAAACTGTCTGCCTTGGTTCAGGGCCTGGCCCTGCCACTCACTAGCTGTGTGACGTTAGCCAAGTTACTTAGCCTCTCTGGAAAATGGAAATTATAATAACTGTACCGAGTGAAAGTCTGTCTGTGTTTCTCTGCTCTCGTTCCTTCCTGGAACGTCTCCCTCTCCTTAGAAACTGCCCTTCACCATCCCGGAGCTGGTTCACGCCTCCCCATGCCGCAGCTCCGATGGGGTCTTCTACACAGGTAAGCACCTTTCCAGCCTGTGGGTCCAGGTCTGGCCAGCAGAGACAGGGACCTGGGTCATGATGGGCCAGCTGTCCCATGATAGGACAAACACCTTCACCCATGCCATCTTGAGAGCTGGCCTACTTTCCACCTCCACAGGCCGGAAGCAGGATGCCTGGTTTGTGGTGGACCCTGAGTCAGGGGAGACACAGATGACACTGACCACAGAGAGTCCCTCTACCCCCCTCCTCTACATCGGCCGAACACGTGAGTCAGGCCCCAGCTGCTCCCCAAGCTCTGAGCAGCCCCCCGCTTTGCCCTGCCCAGGTCTGGCATTCAACTTGGATTCAACTTGGATAGCAATTGCCAGATAGCCAGTCAGTCAATCTGTCAGTCAACAAACATTTCACTGAGCACTGAACAAGGAGCTGGGGGTACAGCAGTAACCAAAACAGACCTGGTTTCTGCCACTGTGTTGTTCACAGACTCTGGCCTCCAGGCCAGGTGCTCAAGCACTCGCCCCCACAAGATGATGTCCCCTGGGGTGGGGGTGGGAGGAGTGTCAGCTGGGTGTGCTTGGTAACCTTGCTTCTGGGCATCCCCAGAGTACACGGTCACCATGCATGACCCCAGGGCCCCTGCCCTACGCTGGAACACCACTTACCGCCGCTACTCAGCACCACCCATGGATGGCTCGCCTGGGAAGTGTGAGTGCCGCCTTTCTCTGGCCCCACCTTGGAGCAAGGCCCCCAACTCAGGGAACCCTGGGTGGCATCCACGACTAAGCCCCACCGCATTCTGACCCACTTGACCTCATCAGGGACCCCGCATACTGAATGACACACCCTGATGGGTGACCTAAGTGACCCCTCCACTCCCAGCCTGACCGTCCTGTACCGAGAGCCCTTAACATCCTAGCTCCTCCGCACTCCACGGGAGCCCAACTAGGGCACCCTGGGGGACTCCCCACATCCTGAGTGACCCCAAGCAACCCTCATACACCCTGAGCAGTCCCCACATGTCCTAACTGATCCCCAATGTTGAACGACCCCTGACAGATGACCCTAAGCGACCTCCTCCCAGACTGAGTACCCCCTCGACATGACTGTCCTACCCAACTGCCTGAGTGACCTCGTAGGTGCCCCATCAACCCCTTCTACCCTGACTCTCTCAGTCTGCATGAGAACCCACACAGGTAACCCTGACACATCACAAATGACACCCCCAGGGCCCCTGACTGACCCCCTTCACACTCTAAATGTCTCCCAAGTGACCCACATGCCTCCGGGCCACCCTGGTTGACCGATCTTGGGTGACCATCAGTCAGACCGTGACTGACCACCCCACATCCTAAGTGATCTCTCTCTGGACTGACTCACACACCTGAGTTACCTTTGGATGACCCTGACCTGACCCCTGCATCCTGCCCAGCTCCTCAGTTGCCCCTGACTGACCCCCTGACTGACTGAATGATCCAGTGACCTCAGACTGACCTTCTCATGTCCTGATAACCCTCAGGTGATCTCACCTGACCTCATACACCTGAGTGGCCCTCCTCATGGCCCACCCTCAGAGCAGCTCCCCACCCCAAGATGCTCCGAGGTGCCTCACGTCAGAGCTCCCTGACCATATCTCCCCAGCCATCTTTCTTGGCAGACATGAGCCACCTGGCATCCTGTGGGATGGGCCTGCTGCTAACTGTGGACCCAGGAAGTGGGGCGGTGCTGTGGACACAGGACTTGGGCGTGCCTGTGATGGGCATCTACACCTGGCACCAGGACAGCCTGCGCCAGCTACCCCATCTCACACTGGCTCGGGACACCCTGCACTTCCTCGCCCTCCGCTGGGGCCACATCCGGCTGCCTGCCTCGGGTCCCCAAGACACAGCCACCCATTTCTCTGCCTTGGACATCCAGTTGCTGTAGGTGCCCATGCCTGGGGAGTGGGGAGGAGCCCTCTGGAAGTGCTGTTGCCGAGGCCCATGGGCAGGCATGATGTTTGTCCTTGACACACCAGTACAGCTGAATCAGGGGTCAAAATATTTCAAATTGGTTATTTGCCAAACTGGTTGGTAAATAACAGGTTGGTAAATAACCAGTGCCCTGCACCCCCCCCCCCACCATCTGCTTCTAGGACCCCCTGGATAGCCCCACTGCTCGGCAACTGATAGAGTAAAATCTGGCCTAGGAGGGGCCTCCAGGTCTCCACTCCAGGGCTACAGCCAGCACCTGTTCTTCTTGGTAGGTGCTGTGCCTCATTGATTGTTAAAGACTAAATGTCACCCTTCCTTATAGCATTGAGTACCTTAGTGTCCCCATCTTGGAGAATCAAGAGACAGTCTAGGAAAATCAGGGATTATCCCTTCACTTAGTTTGCTCCACAAACATTAATTGACCACTTACTATGGACCAGTCACTTGTTAGGCTCTGGGAGTACAATAATACAGCCAGTGTTCCTACCTATAGAAACTCTCAGAGTCTAATAGGGGAGACAGGGTGTGTAAAGGGGCAATTATAATATGGTATGATAAAGGATGATACAAGAGAAGTATAGATTTGCTGTGGGAATATATAGGAAGGGTAGCTTAATTGAGACTGGGGGTGGGAGGCAGTCATGGAAAGCTTCCTGGAGGAAGGGATATCTAAATTGAAACCTAAAGGATGAATAGGATATAAAAGAGAGAGAAAGCATAGCAACCAGGGAACAGAAAGAAATTTAATAAGACTGGAGCATAGACCTGAGCAGGGAATAAAGTCTGAGACTAAGTTAAGCAGGGATCTGTAGGGTCATTTAAAGAGTTTGGACATTTTCTCCTAGAAGAGAAGTAAGGAAGAGTCACTGGAGGGTTTTAAGCAAGGCAGTGATTTGATCATATTTTCATTTTGGAAAGATAACTCTGGCTGCAGTGTGAACAATATCGTAAGAGTGTCATAGGGGAGGAAGTGGATGCTTATAGAATATTGCATTAGTTCAGGCAAGAGACGAAGACACTTTGGACTAGAGTGGAAACACTAAAGATGGAAATAAGTGGAAGGTAAGAGATATTAAGAGGAAAAACCAGTAAGAATTTGGTGATTAGCAAGTTTGGTGATTGTGAGCAAGGAGTCAAGGGTCATGCTCAGGTGTCTAGAAGCGTGTGGGTGCTGTCATTTTCAGAGGTAGGGAGCACTAGAGGAGGAAGGGGAGGAGAAGGAGGAGGAGGAGGGGGAGGTAAGGAATGAGGTGATGAGTTCAGATGCAGAAAATTGAGCTCTTGAAAGAGGTCTGGGCTAGGCATAGATTTAAAAACATTGACTATAGAGTTTGTATCGGTTAGCTTTTGCTGCATAACAAGCCACCCCCAAGACTTAGAGCTTCAAAACAACAAACATTTATTATTTTTCAAGATTCTTTGGGTAGGTGGTTGGTTTCTCTGGTCTAGGCAGTCTTAGTTAGGCAGGCTGACTAACTGCTCAGGTTTTTCTGGTCAGGCTGACTAGGCAGTTAGATGGTGATCCTGGACGATCTAGGATGGCCTCACTCACCTACATCATAGTTGGTGGACTGTTTGGTCTAGGGGGTGTCAAATAAGGTCTCTCGTGCCCCAGCAGGCTACCATAGCTTTCCTACATGGTGGTCTCAGGGTTCCAAAGAACAACGCGAGAGGACAATCTCCAGTGCACAAGCACTTCTCAAGCCTCTGTTCATGTCACATTTGCTATTTGTCTCACTGGCCAAAGCAAGTCACATGGCCAAGCCCAGAGTCGATGTGGGAGGGGACAAGACAAGGACATGGGTACAGTGATAACTGAAACTACTCGCCACCATCACTCAGCCTTCTCCTCTTTTTCCTCTCCCCAACTAGGATGACGCTGTATGTAGGGAAGGATGAAGCTGGCTTCTATGTTTCCAAAGCACTGGTTCACACAGGGGTGGCCCTAGTGGTGAGAAGGGATTTCTGAGGGGCTGGAGAGAGGGGATGAGCAGGAGAGGAGCCCCTCTTACTCATGAATCTCCATCTCTGCCATAGCCTCGTGGACTGACCCTGGCCCCCGTGGATGGCCCCATCACAGAGGAGGTGACACTCCAAGTCTCAGGAGAGCGAGAGGGCTCACCTAGCACTGCTGTCAGATACCCCTCAGGGAGTGTGGCCCTCCCTAGCCAGTGGCTGCTCATTGGTAAGATCCTCTGGTTCAAATCTGGAATAGATGAACATGAAGGACCTGTGAGCCCAGCTTCTGAGCTGAAAGACTGAGGTCACCTTCAGCCTGCTGACTTTTGCCCTGCCCCTTAGGACACCATGAGCCACCCCCAGTCCTGCATACTACCATGCTGAGAATCCATCCAGCCCCAGTGAGTGGAACTGCTGAGGCCAGACCCTCAGAGAGCACTCAGGCTCCAGCCTTCTTCTTGGAGGTCAGTGCTAGAGGGGCAGAGGACATGGGGGGAGACTCAGCCGGTGGGCGGGCAGCCCTTGGGCCTTTTCCTCAGACTTCTAGGAACAACATTTAGGGGTAGGTCAGTTGACTTCACATAGTTTCCCAGAAGAAAAAATTTTGTTTTGTTATTGCCAGAAATGTGTTAGAAGTGTCAAAAGATATTGGTTATCTAAATTGTGAAACATGAATCACAGTTTTCTTTATTATTCTTCAACATAAAAGTTACAAAACATTTATACAGTGAGAAAATGAAAACAGAAAAACTATAAAAGCATGCTCTCCTGGGAGAGGGCTGGACAAGAATCACCAGTAGTTTAAATTAAGAAGGAACAGCCATGACCTGGAACAATAATTCTCAAATCTGGTTGCTCATCAGAATCGCCTGGGAGCCTACTCCAGACCCACTGAATTCAGAATCTCTGGAGGTGGATATCTGCATTTTTTTGGTGATGCCCCAAGAGTATCTATATTTTTCAGTGACACTGCAGGAGATGCTGGTCATCAGCTAGGTTTGGAAGACGGCTCTCCTGGGGCACCATGATGTTTCAGCACCACGGAGAGTGCCATGTTTCCCACCATACAGACCACTCACTCACTGCCCCTTTAGCTAAGCCCAGCCCTGTACTGGGTGATGAAGAAGGGTTAGGGGTTCCACAGCGGGAGGGGGTGTGTAAGAGTGAAAGCCTCTTTGTCCCCAGCTCCTGAGCCTGAGCCGAGAGGAACCTTGGGACCTGGAGCTGCATCCTGAAGAGAAAACCGCAGACTTGTATCCAGGGCTGGGACCCCAAGACCTGCTGGCAGCTAGCCTCTCTGCTGTCCTCCTGGGCGGGTGGATTCTCTTCCTGATGAGGCAGGTAAGCCCATCGTCCCTGGTCTCAGGTCCGTGTTAGGGTCTTCCTGGGGGGAACTCTGCTCCTCCTCTCCCAGACCATTCGATGACTCTTTCCCTCACACGGCTCCGATTCTGCCCCCTGCCTTCCTCCCAGCAGATCCCCGAGCCCCAGCTGCTGTGCTCTGTATGTTCACGCTCCAGTGCCAGGCCATCTCAGGCACAGCTGCTGGGCCCACCACGGGGCAGGGCCTGGCAGGGCCAAGCCCTCTTAGGCCCTCATGTTTCAGCAGCAGCAGGATCCGCCGGCACCTGCAAGCCCTTCTCACGTCTCACAGGATGCCCAGTGCCAGCTCTTGGGCGCCACCTCACGGGACCTCCAGAGCCCCTCAGAGCAAGCCCAGCCACTTGAAGACCCTGAAGGTGAGCTTGAGTGAACAGGAAAGGGCAGAGTCAGGGACAGAGAAAAAAAGAGGGGGCAGGTTTAGCTTCAAAGTTGGTTTATTAGAAGCCACTATAGTGGGGTGGCTAAGCCTAAATGAGCTAATCAGAGAGTGTTTCAAACAGGGCCTGCCAGGCAGTTGAGCACTCTGGAAATGTCTGCCGTCACTTTTTATTGTTGTTGTTTTTGTCAAGGACTCTGGATGCAGCTAGGGCTGGGTATAGATCTAACTCCACTCTGTTAACGTTGACGAATTGCTTAACACCTCTGAGCTTCAGTTTTCTCATCTGTCAAATGGGAATAATAACACCCACTTCATTGTGAGAGGTTACCATCATCATTGTTATTAAATCGTACCTAGTGATGTTGTTAACATTTGTGTTAAAATAACGTCATATTGGGTAAGAATAATAGTAAATAACCTAGGTACAATTTGGCACCTTTTCTCTTCTTTTTACTTTTTAAACATTTCTCTCCTCTTTTCTCAATTTAATCCTATAAACGAGCCCTTTCAAGCTTCCTCTGGTGTCCGTGGGATGCTCCAGGGATTTCTCACATGCTGTTGTTGGTCCATCCAGGGTACTTCTCCTGCTTCTCTGGCTCTGGGCTGGGCTGGCCTTTGGTCGTTTGCATGAACTGCTGCTGGCACCTCCTGGTCACTGCTCAGACCACTACCTCCTGCCTTGGAGCCACTCTGCTGTCCCTTTAACTCAGGCTGAAGTCTGTCCCTCACTTGGCTGGATGCTCCACTGCTGCTCCCAACATTCACCCTTGTGTTCGCCTTGCCTCTGCTGAGAGGGAACAGCCCCCCTTCCTCGGGGGCCAGCTCTTTTAGGAAGTCCCCCAACACAGAGTTGCCTGAGCCCTGAGGTGCTACAGTTCCTGTCACTTTACTGGCTCTGGGTGGGTCCACATATAACACACCCCACTGCACCCTGAAACGCTCATCTCCTTGGACCTTCTGACTTGAGCTGGGTCTTTCCGAGACAACCCAGACTCCATCTTTTCCCAGGGTAGTTCTCATCAAAGGGCCCTGTGGTCCCCTACCATTGTCCTTCAGTTGTCCCTCACTCACAGTCCATTGGACCCCAGTCATTGGCATGATTCAATTCCTTCCCCAGATGTCTCCTTGATTGTCTGTGTCAGTAGATACAATAATCCTTGGAGGAATAGAAAAGGGAATGTTGAATCCCAGCCCTGGCTCAGCCAGGACACCTTATTATATAAAATACCTAGACTCCTTTACCCACTATAAGAAAATAATCAAAGTGTTATCAAGGCTTCAGAACAAGAATTCAAGAAAATAAAACACGCAGATAGAGCATGGGACCTCTGTTATGAAACTCAGTGATAACTATCTCTACATAATACTGGATTTCCTCTGTAATTAAAAAAAACTTTTCTATTTCTTTCACTTTCTTTGTTTAAAGTGCTAATAAACTCTTTACTTTGGCATTTTCATGACCTCTAGGCAAAGCCTCGGTAGGACATGCATTAGGTAACGTGATAAATGCTGTGATGGTGGGGTCACATAGGCAGCTGTGGGAACACAGAGGAGGGGCATGTAACTCAGATGTGAGGAAATAGAAAGTGTCCTCAGGGGCTGGCCTCGTGGCGTAGCAGTTAAGTTCGCTCACTCTGCTTTGGCGGCCCAGGGTTCGCAGGTTCAATCCTGGGTGCGGACCTACGCACCGTTTATCAAGCCATGCTGTGGCAGCGTCCCATATAAAGTAGAGGAAGATGGGCACAGATGTTAGCCCAGGGCCAAAGGAGGATTGGCAACAGAAGTTAGCTCAGGGCTAATCTTCCTCACACACACAAAAAAAGTGTCCTCAAAGTGATGTCTAAGCTGTGATCCCAAGGATAAGAAGGAATTACCAAGTGAGCAGGGAGGAGTGGGGAGGAGCATTGTAGGTGGCACCAACAGCACAGGCAAAGGTTCAGAGATGAGAGAAAGCAGGGGACACATCCTGGAAGCAGAAAGGAGGGTTGCGAACTTATGCTTACGGGTAGGTCAGCCGGATAAAGTAAACGAGTGAAGCAGCTACATAGGGGAGAGAATAGGGAGTGGTAGGGACTGTGGCAAACTGGAGAACAGGTGCCCTGTCTAAACTGCAGTGGCTAAGCCTGTCTTGCTACAATCTCTTGACACAGAGTATGGCTCAGTGAATATCTGTTGGATCAATGGCTGACACTGGGCACTGGAGATTCTTAAACAGCACTTCTCAACTCAATAAATACATACGAATGAATATGTACTGATCAGGTATGAGAAACAGGCAGAGGTACAGTTAATAGGCTGATTTGCCCATCTGATATGCAGCTATCGAGTGTATCGAAATCTTGATTTAGTCCAGGGGGAGTCAAATAGATGAATGTGGCTGATGGCAGAAAAGCTCCAAGAACCACTCTCTGAAAAAACCCTCTAGCACCAGCCCCTTGTGGCAGCCTCTAACCTATTCTTAGAACATCTATGTCAGGAACCCTGAACTTGAAAGTCTTGCTCTTGCTCTCTTGGTGCAGGGAGAGGGACATTCCTCATGGACCTTTCTATGGCTCACAAAATCTACAGAGGAGTCACATCCTACTCTCGTTGAACTTCCACAAATTCATCTACACGTGCTTGGTTGGGTCCTTCAGGACCGCTGGCTACATCGTATATTCAACAGCAAGTGGATGCAGTCAAGCCAGAGCTTGATTGGCTGAAACAGAGCTAACATTAGAGCTAACAGTTATATAGCGCCTGCTGTGTACCAGGCACTGTCTAAAAGCTTTGCGTGTATTAACTCGTATGATATTCACAGCATCCCTGTGATGCAGATACTATTATAATGCCTGGCTTATGGAAGAGGAGAAGAAGGCAGAAAGGTTCATAGTACTCCCACCCCAGCTCACAAAGCCAGTTAAGTGGAGGCTCAGGGATTCAAAGGCAGGTCAGCTGTGGGACAGTACCTCTGTTTGCACTTTGGCAAACTGACTTGAAGCGTTTCCCGGTGTAAAATCAGCAGCAAAATGCATCACGTGTTCTCAGGATTTTCAGAGGTAATTCTGACTGCACACTGTTTCCCCCTCATATGACAACCTTTGATTACTCTAGAACTTCACTCCTGCATTTGCTCCTGCTGCGTTATAATGATGTAGAAGGCTGAGCCAAGTGATGGTGCATCTGGGTGTGCAGACTAAGCCTCCCCCAGCTCATTATTTTTGCATTCAAGGCCTTCATGGCCATAAGTCTGGCCTCCATCCTAGCATTGAGGGTGCTCCTGAATATCTAACCCAGAAAGCACACAGTGAGTGTTTACCCCACGCCAAGGGCATCGAGAGCAGGAAAGGCAGACACACAGGAGACAGGAAACCCAGCAAAACCAAATGAGCGGTACAAAAGAGGGGCCAGAAGTGCTCAGGGCCCCTCACATGGAGCCAGCTGAGCAGGGCTTGCTCCGACAGGCTTTCCAGCAACTCCGTCCCTGCTTTCCGAGCTGCCGGAGAGACGGGCCCACTCTTACCTGTGGGTGATGTGCTTCCAGCAAGGCCATGCGCCCACCCACCCCTGAGAGTCCAGGGCACACAAATTTAGGTGATTGCCTGCATCTTGCCCACAGAGGGGAATGAATGTTGCAGCAAAGAACCCAGAGAGATGCTGAGGGACAGCTTGGCACTTCTCTCACTGATCCCTGAGGCTGATTTGCATTTGCTTTTCCTAAAGCCGATTGCAGAGACCGAAGCTGGCAGCTCTTCCTACGTAGAGTGTTCTCAGGGCCCCTGAGGGGTGCACAACTCTCGGGGCACCCGATACATTCAGCTGTATGAACGGTGCCCCTTGGAGCTGAGCAGCGCACAGCCTGCCCAGACGTGTCTGGGTCACTGTGAGGGGTCTCTTGCAAGCTCCCCAAAGAGAAGAGCAGTAACTGTCCACATCTACAGCCCTTGGCCGCCTGAGCCAGCCCCACCCTGCTTAACAGGAAACCAAGGCCTTCCGGGGGCTCCCTGCCACCCTAGGACAGTTACTCCAACTGGGGCAGCTTCGCATCCAGATGCCCACTGCTCCCCCTCCTGTCTGGGGCAGTCTTCTCTGCGACCGCACCCCCCCACACACACAGTGCTTCTAACTGCCCAAGCTCACCTTCCTGTTGGAAGCCAATTCCTCCATTTAAAGGGTTTATTATAAATATTAGAGGTAGGGAGAGTGACAGAGGAAGTAAAAACCTGGGCAGAAAATGCCAAACGAGGGAGAATGATGAAAGAGGATACTATATCAAACCTCACCCCCACCTTTCTTCCATTTATTCATTTAATCTGCAATAATTCCGTACGGGATTATTAACACGAGTCCTGCTTTACAGAGGAGAAACCCGGGGCACAGCGGTTAAGTAATTTGCCCAAGGACACACAAGGAGTAGGTGGCAGCCTGGCTGCAGGCTGGGCATGGAAGTCCAGAGAAAGGTGGGGGGCGGCGGGTCTGGACTGGGCAGAGGTGTGGCTGACACCCCGAGACCCCACCCTCTTCTCCCCGCAGCTGAGCAGCTCACCGTGGTGGGGAAGATTTCCTTCAACGCCAAGGACGTGCTGGGCCGTGGGGCAGGCGGGACTTTTGTTTTCCGGTGAGTGGCAGCCAGGAGCCGGGCTGAAGATGAGGCCCTCACAGCCCTTTCAGCCACTGTCCCTTGGAGAGCGATTCTTTCCAAGAATCCCCGAGGTGGGTGCAGGTGGGTAAGTCGCCCACCAGTTGCTAACCTTGTGCTTTATCCGCCCTCCGCGAACCTCTGCTCGCCCACCTCCCAGGGGCCAGTTTGAGGGGCGGGCAGTGGCTGTCAAGCGGCTCCTCCGTGAATGCTTCGGCCTGGTCCGGCGGGAGGTCCAGCTGCTGCAGGAGTCGGACAGGCACCCCAACGTGCTCCGCTACTTCTGCACTGAGCGGGGACCCCAGTTCCACTACATTGCCCTGGAGCTCTGCCGGGCCTCGCTGCAGGAGGTGAGGCTGGAGCTGGGGGGGGGGGGGTGCGGAGGGGGGGGGGTGGCCGCGAGGTCTTGGCTGCAGAGTGACGCTTGGCTCCTTGCTGCTTGTCAGTACGTGGAAACCCCAGAGCTGGGCCGCTGGGGCCTGGAGCCTGAGACGGTGCTGCAGCAGCTGATGTCTGGCCTGGCCCACCTGCATTCCTTACACATAGGTACGGGCCCCCACCTCGCTCCATCCCCAAGCCCTTGCCCTCCCCAGCTGGGCTCTCAGCTCTCCCCTCCACTCGCTCAGTGCACCGGGACCTGAAGCCGGGCAACGTTCTCATCGCGGGGCCCGACAGCCTGGGCCGAGGCAGGGTGGTCCTCTCAGACTTTGGCCTCTGCAAGAAGCTGCCTGCAGGCCGCCACAGCTTCAGCCTCCGCTCCGGCATCCCAGGCACGGAAGGCTGGATGGCGCCCGAACTCCTACAGCTCCGGCCGCCAGACAGCCCTGTGAGTCCTCCCGCCACCCTAGGCAGCCAGAATCCCTCCCTGGCGCATTTCCTCTCCTAACAAGGCTCCACATCACCGCTGTGCGACCTTGAGTCACTCCTCCAAGCCTGTTTCTTCATCTGTTAAGTGGGGATAATTCATCCCTTCTTACCTGGAGCAGTGGTTCTCAACCAAGGGCTATTTCACCACCCAGGGGACACTGGGCAGTGTCTGGAGACATTCTCGGTTGTCACTCTTGGCTGGGGAGAGGGGGCTTACTACTGCCATCTAGTGGGTAGAGGCCAGGGATGCTGCTAAATATCCTACAATGCACAGAACAGCCCCCAGCACAAAGAATTATCTGGCCCAAAATGTCAATAGTGCTGAGAATGAGAAACCCTGAGTTATAAAATGGTTTCAGTCTTCACTGTGCTGCAGAATCACTGAGGAACTTAAAAAAAAGTCAGCTTCCCAGGCCCCACATCCAGTGATTCTCACCTGAATAGCCTGGGGTAAGGCCCCTGGTCACTTAACACGTATCCGAGGTGGAGAACCACTGGTTTCGAGGGTTTGGGGAGCATCCGATGAGCTAATACAATTGAAGCACAGGGCAGTGTCTGACCCCCCAGAGACACTTGAGTTTGGGACCCCAGGATTATAGATTTTTGAGTCATCACTGTGCTGGTGAATGTTGAAGTCATGGGCATAGATGAGAGTAACACAACAGAACAGTCACTAGGCAAAGCCACCCCCACCCCTGAAGTCAAAAGAAAGCTAGAAATGGCCACCTGGAGGCCCCAACACCAAAGGCACTGATGCTGTGAGCCTGTACAGGCTTTGTTTCTTTAATTAGTGGCCAATATTTTAACATTTGGGAAATTCCACATAAAAATCTGGATTTCTGGATTCTCTTTGAAAATCAAAGCTCTGGCACCCCAGGAGAGTCCCCTGGAGGCAACCAGCTGGAGCTAAGTGCCAGCTGCCACCTGCAGACAGGGCCTGGGCCAGACGATGGAGTTCTCAGGCCACTTGATCGTTTCATGCCTGGCTAGCCTCACTCACTTATGCTACCTGCTACACCTGGAGGAGTGGCGCTTGGAAACCTCAACTAGGGCAAAGATGTTGGTTGAAAACCATGGGCCCCTTTCAACGGTACAGAGGGAGGGGATTTGGGGCCAAGGAGATCCTCTCAGCAAGCATCCCTGAGTTCTAGTCTGAACCAAATCCCCAGCTCCATATCAGCCCATAGGAGAGTTTAGCCAGGCAGACTTCCTGGAAGCAGAGGCGTCCTCCTCACGCTCATCTCTCTGGCCCCCAGACCAGCGCGGTGGACATCTTCTCTGCAGGCTGCGTGTTCTACTACGTGCTTTCCGGTGGCGGCCACCCCTTCGGAGAGAGTCTTTATCGCCAGGCAAACATCCTTGCAGGGGCCCCCTGTCTGGCTCACCTGGAGGAAGAGGCCCATGGTGAGGGGGACCCGGCCCGGCAGAAGAGGGAAGCAGACCACGAGGCTGGGCGGGCCTGCAGTCATCCCTCCCCGTTGCCCCTCCAGACAGGGTCGTCGCCCGGGACCTGGTTGAGGCCATGCTGAGCCCGCTCCCGCAGGCACGCCCCTCTGCTCGCCAGGTGCAGGCCCACCCCTTCTTCTGGAGCCGAGCCAAGCAGCTCCAGTTCTTCCAGGTCAGGGGGAAACCTTGGGGACGGCCCCAGAAAGTCCCAAGTTTAGGTCCCAAGCACCAAGAAAGGGGAAGCCAGACTCGCTGGGGGAAAAGAGACTTGTACCTGTTCCAGGCAGCCGGGCTCCTTATCTAAACCAAGATGGAGCCTAGACTCCTACATCGCCATCTTGGCACTCCACAGTTGCTCATTACCACTTTCCTAGCCCCAGCTGCCTGTGTGTGAGAATACAGCCCCCTTTCAGCCCGTGTCATCATGCTATACCCGTGCCCAGAGAGCACATTCCACTTGTGTGACCTTGAGCAAGGGACTTTGTGCCTCTGAGCCTCAGGTTGCTCATCTGTGAAATGGGCACAACAGTACCCACCTCTTAGGTTGGTGAAGATCTGGCGGGATAACCTGGTGGGAGGGGGCGGTGGCGCAGAGAGGCTGCACTCCGTGGGAGGCAGCTGTCCTCACCATCCTAAACCAAGAAGCTTTCAGGGCTTTGCTCCCCAAGCTCCAGAATGCTCCTGGCCTTGTGGCCTGACGCTGGCCACGAGGCTCAGGAGCTCTGTGGGGTCCCAGGACGTCAGCGACTGGCTGGAGAAGGAGTCTGAACAGGGGGCCCTGGTGATGGCGCTGGAGGCAGGAGGCTGCGAGGTGGTCCAGGGCAACTGGCACAAGCACATCTCGGTGCCGCTGCAGACAGGTAGAGGCCAGACCGAGGGTGGGCCCGGGGGGCTGAGGGGGCCGGCAGGGACAGCTTTGCCAGTGATTTCCCTGCCCCCACCAGATCTGAGAAGGTTCCGGACGTACAAGGGGACGTCAGTGCGAGACCTGCTCCGCGCTATGAGGAACAAGGTGTGTTCTAGGGCTTGGGCGCAGCCTGGACCTTGGGCACGCCTGGCACAGCTGAGCCAGGCTCTCTGCTCTCCCCCCTCCAGAAACACCACTACAGGGAGCTCCCGGTCGAGGTGCAGCAGGCACTCGGCCACGTGCCAGACAGCTTCGTCCAGTACTTCACCAGCCGCTTCCCACGGCTGCTCCTCCACACCCACCATGCCATGAGGAGCTGCGCCTCCGAAAGCCTCTTCCTGCCCTACTATCCGACAGCCTTGGACGCCAGGGAGCCGTGCCCAGGGTCTGCTGGGAGCTGAGGCCGGCCAGATAAGCAGTTGGGCCTGTGGCTGAGCCCGGCCTCAGCGTCAGAAAAGACTGGCCGAGGCTTGGCAGCCTGGGGATACTGGAGCAAAGATGTGCCCAGAGCCCACGCCAGGCACCCCTCAGGGAATACAAGAAAAAGAAGATTCCCATGTGTTTAATGTGTATAAAGGCAAGGAGAGGACAGTCCCGAATTCAACAGCGATATTCTGTACAATTCATACGGTGGGGTTGAGAAGGAAGGGGAAGAGGCCACAGAACCCACACCCGAACATGTACAAAAATAACTTACGTAGCAACCCCCACCTACAAAGATGATATAGTTTTCTCCCCAGCCCCCAGGGCTGGGGGCACTTTACAAAAACAAGCACCATGGGAGCTAACCAGTATGGACCAAGGTGCTGGTCGGGGGAGGAAGGGCACCAGTCCGGAGGGGAGGGAGGGCTACGAGGAGGCCTTGAGGCGGTTGGTGGCCGAGCGCGAGCTCAGCAGCTTGTCCACCATGGTGCGGGCGTAGCGGAGCCGGCTGGCCAGCTCCTTGGAGCAGCCGTACTCCTCCAGGAGGCTCAGGCGGTACGTGCGGAAGTCCCGCTTCTCGTCGATGTAGGTCACAGCTGCCATCAGTGGGCACAGGATGAGCTTGGTATGGTCCTACGAGGGAAGGAGGGATGGACAGACAGGGTGAGCAGTGGATGGAAGATCCCAGCTGCTAGTCTATGTGGATAGAGAGAAGATGTCCCAGTTTATGGGGGGGTCTCACCCCAATTCACTCCCCTCCTACTGCAAGGACAGGTCCCATGCCTCCCACTCCCCACCCTACTCCGCGGGCCCCCTGACAGGCAGATACCCCACCCCAACTCTCCCCAGCCCCGGGTCACCTGCGGCTCACCTGGAAGAAGTTGATCTGCACACAGCCATTACTGAGGTGCAGGATGATGGCGCTGCGGGTGCGAAACCAGGTCCGCAGGTAGGGTAGCCGTGCTAGCTCATCACCTTCCCGGGGCGTGATATTGGCACCCGCCTTCAGCAAGTGTTCGCTCATGTAGTTTCGGAAATACTTAAGGAGGGTGATCTGGGTGGAAAGTGAGGGAGGGAATCCGGAGTTAGAGCCTGCCGCCAGCACCTCCCTCACTGCTGGCAACACCGCACACGTGGGCCAGCCGGCACTCACCTTCTTCATCAGGGTGTTGGGATGGGAACTCACGGTGAGGTAGGACTCGGTGCCGTCACGCTCTATGTACTGCAGGCTGTCACCGTCATTGTAGAGGATGAGGCGTGTAGAGTCATTGAAGAGCACCCCCACACTGTTGTCACACAGCTGGTACCCTAGCGGTAGGTGGAGGGAGACCTCAGAAAGGGGGAATAGGGAGCAGGGAGGCACTGGGAGCTGGAACGGGGAGGCCTGGGATGGAGATAGGAAAGTGTTGAGAGAAGACCTGGGAGCCGAAAAAGGCAAGAGCGTGTAACAACTCCAAGGGTCACTAGGCTAGGCCTGAGCAACCCACCCATTCTGGAAGAAACCTACCGAGGCCGTACTTGTCCGAATAGTCCACCCACTTGCTGACCCAGAAGATGGGGATGCAGGCGGGATCCTCAGCCTCCTCTGGGACAGAAACAGACAGACGGTTGGTCAGGACCACCCTCTTCCCCTCTGGTCCCCTCAGGCAGCCCACACCAGGAAGGCTTGCTGGGCACCCCACGTGGGCTCAGTCAAGAGGCCTGGGGCCCCAGAGAAGAGCAGAGCAGGGCCTCTGCCACCAACAAGCTCAGACAGGCAGCAGGACAGACATCTAAGCCGAAAGTTACAGTGCAGAGCCCCAAGTGCCACTTGTTCATTCAGCTGGCCCATTCATCAAAGGCTTGCTGTGTGCCAGGCCCCGTCACAGGTACCGTGAGCAATGACAAAAACCCAGCCTTCTTGGAGCTTGCATTCTAGTCACAGGGACAGAGACTACTCAGAATAAATATGGACAAATATTGAAGTCACTTCTATTACGGTGGGAGTCAGTGGCTGACCGATTACCTGGTTTTCCAGTTTTGAGTGATTAAAACATTTGTGGGAAGATAGACAATTCCAATTACATCAAAATGTTATGTTCGGTGCGTGCAATAATCTCTTATTTTAAATGCAATAAACAAATGTGGAAACTTTAGAATACATTAGGTGATAAGTGCTATGAAGAATTACAACGCAGGTAAGGGGGATGAGAGGTGCTAGGAGTGGGGAGCTAGGGACACGCTCATGGAGGGGACATTTGAAGGAGGCGAGTGTGTGAGCCATGCAGATATCTGGAGGAAGTGTGTTCCAGGAGAAGGGAAGAGTATGAGCAGAAGCCCTGAGGCTGGAGCACATCTGGGGCTGTTATTTCAACCGTCACGAAGGCTGAACAGGAAATCATTGAGCAGAAGAAACAGCGTGTGCAAATGTACACAGGTAGCTTCCTGAGGTGCTGGAAGATGGGGCACTTGTGGAGACAGAACAGATGAGTCAGAAAAGGAAGGAAGGGACCAGGCAGTGGAGGGCCTTAGACATCAGGCTAACTCATTTGGATTTTAATCTACAGGAAATGGGGGAACTAAAGGTATTACGGAGACAGGGGCCTGGACAAGCCACCAACACTCTGCTGGCCGAGACTTCCCTGCCCTCTCCAGATGTCCCAGACAATCCCTGCCAGGCCCCTACAGTGCCCACCTTGCCTCACCAGCCCCCGCTCTGAGGGCCTGGAGGCATTGACGCTGTGTAGCTGCTGCAGCATGTCACCAAGGTGGCAGTCGACAGCCTCACTGGTCTCCCGGACCACTGGTTCCTCTTTTTCCCGGGGCCGCTCGGGCATAGGGTTCTCTACGCCTGGGAAGAAGATGAGAAACAGTCATCAACTGGTTGGGAGGGGCACAGACTCCCTGCTATAGCTGGTACTCTCCCCAGGGTAAAACTCTTAGCTGCCATTGCTTTGGGTAAACTGAGTCAGTGCCAGGTTATTAGAGCTCATGTGCTAATGACAGGCACTTGGTACTCACTGCTACCTCCAGGACCAGGCCAAGCCCTTTAGGAAGGCTTCACGGCCACACGTAGCCACAGAGCTCCAGACAGACACTCAGGCCTCTGACCCTGCAGGTCACAACCTGTCACTCAGGGAGACAGCTCAAAGGCACCAGCAGCTCGTAGCTGCCCATCTTCAAGCCAAGAATTACAAGCATCTTCAGCACCAGGAAAATGGAAGGCTCAGTAAACTGCAGATCAGCAGGACGGATTAAACAGGGATTTAACAAAAATGTAAGATTTTTTTCCATCTAAAATTTGCTTTATATACTTATATATGACCCAAAAGATTCTGAAAAGATATTTTTACATGAAATTTTATATGAAATTTTAATCTCAGTTATATTTGAGTGGTAGAAGCATGGATGATGCTTATTGTCCTTATGCTTAAATGTTGACTTCTTTCCCCACCAACATGTGCTAGCTCTCCTTATATATATGAAATTCTTCTTAAAATATTTAAAGATCAGAGTTTTCAACTACAAAAACATGCTGTGATAAGGACTTAAATGTGAAATAATATGATATTTGGAATTTGTTTTTTAAAACTCTAGCAAAAAAGGGAAGAGGAAGTGGGATAGATAAAAACAAGTATGGGCAAATGTTGATAACTACTCAAAGTGGAGGATGAATACATGGGGAGTCATCATAAAGTTCCCTCTACCTTTGGGTAAGTTTGAAAATTTCCAGCATAAGAAGTTTTTAAAAAATGTTTTATGCTCAAAAATTAAAACCAAAAGAAAAAAAAGCAATCCTTAAAAGAACAATATTACATTATAGCCCAAAGAATAAATATCCATGAGTCCATACTGACATAAATAACCAAATAAATAAATCATGGGAGAGAAGCAACAGCTCTACCTTACAGAAGAATTCCAATTAATAAATGCAGAAGGAGTGAGGAAAAGAGGAAGGTCACCATTAGAATACCACAGTAATAACTGCTGCAGGCGGGATCCACCATGGATGCTAAATTGGTGGGCGAAAGTTTGAGAAGAAACAAGATAGTCTCAAAGTGGCTCCTGGCGAGGTATGCATTATTTACAAAGGGAGAGACAGTAACTGCAGCGGAGAAACCCATCAGACAGCACGTCGACCAAGTGGTCAAGATTAATATCACCAAGGGGCCAACCCGGTGGCATATCAGTTAAGTTCCCACGCTCCGCTTCGGTGGACCAGGATTCACAGGTTCGAATCCTGGGCGCACACTGATGCACCGCTCATCAAGCCATGCTGTGGCGGCGTCCCGTGTACGAAACAGAGGAAGATGGGCACAGATGTTAGCTCAGAGCCAATCTTCCTCGCACAAAAAAAAGATTAATATCACCAACAGAAATATCAAAAATTAAAACCAAAAGAAAAAAGTAATGCTTAACAGTATTAGATTACAACTGAAACAAATGAATTTTATATTAAATTGGTGCTATATCCACAGAGAGAAAAAAAGTATTTCAAGTGACCTTTTTTTACACTATATGTCCTTAGTGAAATATATTCTAAGAACAAATAGAACTGCAAGAAAATAAAACATTATTTAATAAAAGTCATATGTTGAAAAATTTATGTATATTAATGTAAGGAAACAAGATTTTCAGTTTAAGAGAAAAATACAAATATAAAATCAAAGAGGTAAAAATCCTGTAATATATTTGAATCAGACACTTATAAATTACCAAAAGAAAAGTAGTAACTCCACAGTGGAGAAAAAGATTTGATATAAGACAAGATTGTATCAATGTTCAATTTCCTGAACTCGCTGTGTCATGTGCTGTGGTTATGTAAAAGAATCTTTGTTTTTAGGAAATATACACTGAAGTATTAAGTGGTAAAGGCCAGGATATATACAACTTACTTTCAAATGGTTCAGGGGAAAAATATATATATCTATATATCTACAAAAAGAAAAAGACTGATAAAGGAAATGTGAAAAAAATGTTAATTGGTGGATCTGGGTAAAGTGGTATAGGAGGTTTTTGTCTCTTCTAACACCTTTTAATAAGTTTGAAATAAAATAAAATGTTGAAAAAATAGAATGAGAAATATTAGCATAAATTCAAGGTTTCCCCCCCAAATTATGTATTTCCTAATTCTGTCTCCTAAAGAGACCCAGAACAATGACAACCCAAGCAATGAGATGTGGCTGTATAAGAAAATGTCCATCCTTTTAAAGACATGCAGACTAAAGTTCATGGGGATAAAATGACAAGATGTCTGGGATTAACTCCAAAAATACTTCAAAGGAACAAAAGAGGAGAGATGAAGCAAATGTGACAAAATGTTGATAGCTGTTGAATCTGGTGGGTACATGGGGGTCCACTGCACTATGCTCCTGTGTATATTTGAAATTTTCATATTGTTTCAATACCATGCAAGAGTGATGTTAGGAATTTTTTTAAATGATAAGAATTTTTCATTCTTATCATTTAAAATGTGTGTGTGTGGCGCTCAGTTCACTCTTTTTTGGCCTGATGGGTCTGATTCAGCCATGGCAAGGTCTGTCTTTCCTGACAAGGCCAAGGGAAAGAAGGGCATTTTGCTACTGGAGGATGGGGGCCCATGGCTTCAAGGACCAGGGCCTGTCCTACTGCACACCTGAGCTCTGGGGGCCACCCATCCACACATCTGAAGCCTAGGCTCTCTCTGGGGGTCTGCTGTCTACCCAGACCCTTGTTTTACCTTTATTGAGGACTGTGAGAGGCTTCCGGTTGCTGGGGTCCAGGCTGCTGGGAGCGATTGAAAACCTTGGTGGAATAGTGAGGCAGGTGATGGGGAGACGGGCAGGGATATAGCCAGAAGTAAAAAACTCATCATCGAGCAGCTCGTGAATGGTTGGGCGGGCAGTGGGATCTGTCTGAAGCATCTTCTGGATGAGGGAGGCGGCCACGGGGTTGATGTGCTGGAGCAGAGAGAGGGAGCCATAAGCAGGATATGATGGGGGACCCAAGTGGAACACTGTCACAAAGCAACTGCAGATCCTGGCCCCCCAGAGACAGCCCCCTGGTCTCCAGTAGGCCACGTTCCCCACTATCAGCTTTACTGGGTCAGCACATGTCAACATAAGTTGTGAGAATGATCATTTCTCCTTCCTCCTGAGACTCAAAATTAACTTGAGGTCATTTTTTCCCCTGAATGTGCTCTCGCATAATTCAAGTTGCTCACCACTAGAGCAGCACTTGAGAACATAGGCTTTGGGGTCATAAAGACCTGGGTTTAAATCCCAGTTCTGCCACTTAATACCAGCTGTGACAAGTCACTTGACTTTCTGGGGCCTTTGTATCTTCCGCTATAACTGGGGACACAGCACCAAGCTCGGAGCCCCAGTGAGACGATTCACCCTAGCACAGGTCAAATACATAGTAACAGCCTAGCATTAACTCCGCACTTACTGTGTGCCGGGAAAGCATTCTAAGCGCTTCATGAATATTACTCATTTCACCCTCAAAAACATCTACAGGGTGGAGATCTCTATTACCATCCCTCTTTTGCAGATAAGGAAACTGAGGCACAGAGAGGTCAGGAGCCTTTCCTAAGAATACACACCTAATGAGCGGTGGAGCAGCACCCACATGGAGCAGTCTAGAAGGCTCAAGCACCCACACGCTGAACCACACCATGCTATCTGTCTGTCTGACCCTTTATGACAGATTTAGTCCGTCTGTCCTTATGGAGACAGGGCTCCTTGCTTCACACAAGGCGAGGATCCCAAACTGGAAAGCGGCTGTGTGCCAGGCTTCTGTGGGAACAGGCTGTGCCTCTCGACACGTTTACGCTGGTGGCCGTGAAAATGCACACCACTCTGGATTCACGGAGGTGCGCAATTCCGTGAGCTCCTGCTGGATGCAGAGCACTCTGCGAGGTGCTCCAGAGGCAGTGACTCCATTTTATAGACGGGAAACTACAGTTGAGAAGATTCAGGCCATTGGCCCACAGTGATCTGGCTGCTAAGGGGCAGAGCCCATCTGAGTCAAGACAGTCCCTTTCCAAAGCTTAAACAGCACTTCTATTTTGGCCTCTTATACCTCTCCCTCCCCTTTTTTTTTTTTTGCTTTTTACACATTTGAGAATCTACAAACTCCCCCCCTGGAAAAAATGCTTTCATGCACATACGTCAAGTTCTGTATGCAGATTCGGACACGGACCCTCTAAAGCTCTGCAGTTACCCTAGGGGTGGGGTTCACCTCTCTCTGTCCCCAGGATATACTTGGGCTCAGTAAATAGCTTTAGGGAGAAAACAAAACAAAATGAAATAAATTTAAACTTAAAGTGTCTTCAGTCACCTTGGGAATACTGTATTCATTTTTCTTGATCCGGAGGTAGGTCTCTTTTAGGCAAGAGGTCTCAAAAGGCGGTTTGCCCACTAACAAGGTATACCTGTAGGAACAAGGCCGGATTTAGCTCAAGACTCGCAGCGAAAACTCAGACGCAGGAGGAATCATCTCAGGGCCAGAGCGGAGGCCAGGCATCCCCAGGACACTTGCTCTGACCCTGAGGACAGTCCCCAAGTCCACTGAGCAGCCCCAGGAGCCAGGACACTGGTGGGGAGAGCCCTCAGTAGACTTTAGGATGAGACAGAGTTCTTGGGCCAGTGACTTTCCAACTACAGCCTGCAGTGACCTAGGGCCCCGGAGGCTGCCAGCTAACATACAACAGGTCCAAGTGGGTGGGCTACCCGCTCCGACAGAAGCAGCTCCATGTTTAATAGTTCTGTACTTAAAGCTTGAAGTTTTCATTTGAAAAGGCTTCATTGCAAACAAGTATGAAAGCCATTGCTACAACTCATTTCTAACTCTCCAGTACCCAGGCCAACAACAACAACAAAGATGAACACCTGAGAAGGCCCAAGCCTATGCCCACCACCCACGCCCTCTGATGGCCTCCATCCACAGACCACAGACACCTCCTGCTGCCGGCCGTAACTCCCAGCCTAATTCCTGCCACCCAATGCTGCTTTCTAGACCAGGGGTTCTAAAATTTATCGTGTACAAGAATGAACCAGAGATATTTTGAAATCCAGATTGTGATCCAGTAGTCCGGGTCCCGAGATTCTGCATTTCTAACAAGTTCCCAGGGGATGATGCTGCTGGTCTGGGGACCACACTATGAGTAGCCCGGGGCTAGAGCAAGTTTGAGGAGACCTTCCCTCCCCCTTCCCCGGACCCATGGCCCAGGCTGCAGGAATCCTATAGGATAGGCCAGTGACAAGGAAAGAAATGGAAATTAGGCTTTATTTTTGGGCAGCCTGTCCTCTGGAGCAGCCTTTCCCTAGGCAGAAAGGTCCACAGGCTAAGGTCAGCCAGGTGAGATGTCCAAAAGGGCCGAGTGGGTCCTGAGACAACCCCCAACTTACATGATGCACCCAATGGACCACACGTCCACCTCGAAACTGTGCCCTTTCTTGCTCAGCACCTCAGGAGCTATGTAATTAGGAGTCCCACACAGGGTCTTCTTCCGCTCCCCGTCATATTCCACTTTGGTTGCCAGTCCAAAATCCCCTGAGACAGAGGAAGCAAGAGGGGGTATCAGATGCTAGCCTCTGTCATCTGTCAGTGCAGACATCTGGTTCAGGTCTGACCATCAAGAACCAGGGTCGCTTGAACCCTCAAGCCTCTATTCCTTGTGCACAGCAAGGCTTGCCCAGGAATCCCCCCACCATGCTGGCCCCAGGGAAGGGCCTCCCAGTGACCCTCCTCACCCCTGACCTTAGAAAGGAGGGCTAGGCTTCTAAAAGGGACTTGATGGGGATAGCAGAACTCAGACGCCTTCAGGGATCAAGCAAGTAAACTTCAAGACTGTTATCTGGCAAGTTTGTGAGGAAGTAATAGGGAGGAGTGGGGACTGTGGCAAACCAGAGGGAGTCTAAAGGGAACAGCTGCTTTTCAGCCCAGCAAAGAGCTGCCCTGAGGGAATGTTGGCCCTGTATTGCTGGAGCTTCCAGTTGTTTAAAAGGAACTCCAAATCCAAGGTTTTATGTCAAGACTAATTTAAAAAATGGAAACTAATTCAAATCCTTTTAAAAAAAATACCGTGTAGGGGCACAAAATCATGCATCTGCAGGCAAGATACTGGCTTGTGAGCTCTTTGTTTTAAATGTCCGCCCTACAGAGAGGACTCCAGAGGCAATCAACAGCTCAGACTTTCCACCACCCTCTACCTCCTCCGTCCTCTCCTTCCTATTTCCTCCCTCCCGGCCTCCTCCTCATTCCCACTTCTCCTAGTGGTGTCAAGCACCCGTGCAGGCCCAACACCTCACCTATTTTCACCTCCAGATCCTCGTTCAGGAAGAGGTTGCCCAGCTTGAGGTCCCGGTGAATAACCCGGTTGCGGTGCAGGTACTGGCAGCCAAGGACGATCTGCCGCAGGTAGTAGCGGGCCTCGGGCTCAGTCAGGGCTTTCCTCCGCTTGTGCAGCTCCAGGAGAGACTGGGCGGGGGAGGAGAGGAGGAATGCGGAGTCGGTACTGAGGCCCGAGGGGAGACGGGGTGTCATTAGGTAAAGACAGCTAGGACATTCCCCCAATTCCTTCTCCAGGACAACTGCGATCTGGGCCCTCCCCTAATCCTGGCCACCATCGTTCATAGCACCCCCTCTCCTACTAGCTCCCTCTCAAGCCCCTCACCTGGGACTCCTCTCCCAGCCCCACTCCGGAAGCTCAGCGTTCTCAATATCCCCTCCCCCGGCCTCTTGGCAGCAGCAGATCCCTTTCCCGACCCCTCTTCCCCGGAAGCTCCGAGGTCTGGCTCCAACCACCCTCTGCCTGACCCAACCCCACTCCGGAAGCTCCGGGTCCACAGCACCCCTTACCCGGGACTCCTCCCTTAGCAACTCCGGAAGCCCGGGGTCCATTACCAGGGTCCTACCCCGGCCCGCGCCGCCCCCACCCCCACCCCTCTGCCGCACACCTAGGGTCCAGGAGCCGCCTTCCCTAGCAGAAACAGGACTCGGGCTCCACTTAACCGGACCTCGCCTCCACCCTCCCCGCCCCCAGCAGCTCTGAGTGCCCAGCACCCTCTACCCGAGACCTTTTCCATCCCTAGCTCGAGGTTCCCAGCACCGCCACTCCAGCAGCTCCGGGCCCCGGGCGCCCCAACCCCGGCCCCCAGGCAGCTCCGGTCTCCCAGGAGCGACACTCACTCTCCGGCGGCAGAGCTCCAACACCACGAACACGAAGTCGCTGTCCTCGAAAAAGCCGTGGAAGCCCACGATGTGCTGGTGGGCGAGGCTGCGGTGAATGGATATCTCCATGGACATCTTCTCTTTCTGGTGTGGCTTGAGCAGCAGCGACTTAGGCACGATCTTGCCCGCGAACACATCCTTAGTGTCCGCGTCCGAGATCTCGAAGCACTTGGCAAAGCCGCCTTTCCCCAGAAAGCGTCCCCGCAGATAGCGCCGGCGACTGCGCGGGTCCACTAGGACCTCCGGGATCTCTTTCGCCGGCGGGGCGGCCGCCGGGGCCCCGGGAGCCGCAGCGCCGGGGACCCCGGCTTTCCCTGGGTCGGCTGGTGCCCGCGCCAGCTTCCCTGCAGTTGCCGCCGCACTCATGTTCCCCGAGTTGCTCCGCGGACCTAGTAGGGTCTGGGCAAATGCTTGGCACCGCTGCGCTCCTCCTCGAATTCAAACGCGGCGCCGGGAACGTTACAGGAGCCTGCGCGCCACTGATTGGCCGCGGGGATTTAAAATCCAAACCCGCCCGCCGCGCGGCACTATGGGAGCGCTCTACACCGCAGCCGCCTTTAAACCCGTTCCCAGCCGGGGAAAAACACTTGATTGACAGGCGCTCGCGGACGGCAGACACGTGGGATGCCTGGGAAACAGTACCCGGCGTGGGGAAGCCGAGCCCCAGGCCGAGGAGAGGAGACAACTTGCAGTTCACATGCACCGCCTCCAGGAAGCTTTTCCCAACACCTCCCTCCAGCCCCACCCCGCCTTCTGGAATATAAACTCGGAGAAGGGAGACCTGGTAGCGCCGAGAGCGAGCTTGGGAGAGCCTTAGCACCCGCCTCCGATGTCATCAGCTCTCTTCCAAGTCACTCCAATAAAGTAAAATCTAAGTAAAACCAGGATGCTTGCCGGGCAAATGCACCTGCACTGCAAGCCTGCTACTCCCCTCCTTCACATGACAGCTGCTCCTGAGCCTCTCTGGGTTGCAGAGCAACGCTGCTCAGAGGAGGTTCCAGGGACCACCAGCATCACCGCCACCTGGGAGCTTGTTAGAAAGGCGGAATTTCAGGCCTTACCGCAGACCTGCCCAGTCAGAATCTGCCTTTCCACGGGGCTGCCCAGGTGATTCCCACACACACGGCAGTTTGAGAAGCACAGTAGGAGAGCCCCCCACTATGCAAGAAAGTGAGTCGTCTGGCTTGCTCACTGCTGTATTCCCCAGTGCCTGAAAATGTGGACCCTCAATTGTTTGCTCAGAGGGAGGATGGCTAGGGGGCAGAATGCCTGGCAAAGGGGAAGTCCAGGGCCAAATCTGTCCTGCAGGGGTGTTTTGTCAGGCTTCCCACTTTTTAAAATTTGGATTCATTCACAACACTTAGAAATCAAGGGGGTTCACATAAAAATTCAGACTTGTAGCTTTTCCTGAAAAAACTAGAGGCTCTGGCAACTCTCCGCCTACATACCTCCCCAGTGTGCCTCAGGTCCCAGCTATCCCCTTTGCCCATTGCCTATCTGGCAAAATAGAAGCCCTTTCTCTGCGCCCCCATACGTCGCACCTTGTGATGTCTTTGATAGAGCCAGCAGAAACCAACCACACCGTAAAGGTCTCTACCTGCTTCCCAATAAACAGAGGCAAGGACATGTTTCCTCCCCACGTCCAAGCTCCCAGCGCAATGCCTGGTAAAAAGGGTTAATGAACATGTCTGCTGAATAAAAGGAAGTTGTTGTTTTTTTAACTACATTTGTATTTTTTATCCCTGTGGTGTGTAATCTTCTGTTTTATCTTTTTTTTTTTTTTTTTTTTGTGAGGAGATCAGCCCTGTGCTAACATCCACCAATCCTCCTCTTTTTTTGCTGAAGAGGACGGCCCTGGGCTAACATCCGTGCCCATCCTCCTCCACTTTATATGGGATGCCGCCACAGCATGGCTTGCCAAAGCAGTGCGTCGGTGCGCACCCGGGATCCGAACCAGCGAACCCCGGGCCGCCGCAGCGGAGCGCCGCACCCAACCGCTTGCGCCACCGGGCCGGCCCCTGTTTTATCTTTTTATCGAAGTTGAATCTGTGTACAGAAAAAGTGTACATACCATAATTGTAGAGCTCAGTGAATTTTCACAAACTGAACACACCCCGTGTCAGCGCACCCAGACTACCAACACCCCAGAAGTCCCCTTGTTCCCTGCGTGGGGGCCCAGTTCCATGATTCACTAGGAGACTCACAGGACTCAGCATCTAGTCCCACTCACGGCCAGCTAGGACGCATTACAGCTACAGGCTACGGAGCACAAGCACAGGGGGCAAAGGCGCATGGGGCCACGTCCAGAGGAAACCAGGCACAAGCTCCCAGAGTCCTCTCCCAGTGGACTCACACAGGACACCCTTCACTCCTCCAGCAATGAGTTGTGACCACACATGCAACATATTATCTACCAGGGAAGCTCATTAGAGACTCAGTGTCCAGGGTTTTCACTGGGGACTGGTCACACAGGCACCCTCTGCCAAGCACACAACCAAATTCCGGATTCCCAGAAGGAAAGCAGGTATTTGGCATAAACCACATTGTTTGCACAAACAGTTTAGGCACAGTGAGCCACGCTTATCATTCAGGGAATGGTGAGAACCCTCCCCAAATCCAAGCTTCCAGTCGCCAGCCAGGGGCCAACCTTGCAGACAGACCTTTCCAAGGAGAGCAGTCTCAGGCCTGCTTGATCACCTCTTCTCTGTACAGTCCACACCCCTGGCCCTTGGCTATGCTTCTTTACAGCAAATCACGATCAGTAGGACCCCACACAAAACGGTGAGACCAACCTGCAGTACTGATCTCAGTTACACCTGTTAGGGTCCTGGATTTAGCCAGCTACAATAAATCCCAATAACTATAGAAGTCTATCTTAGAAAGCCAAGTGGTCTCCTCCTCAGTTTCTGTATGACTCGTTTTCACCCAAGGCATCAATCAGGTACAGCACAGCTGCGGCCGGTACATTCAAGCTGACCTGAAACCTTCCAGGGCAGAGGCAGTGTGGCGACAGGGCACACAGACAGAAGTGCAATGCCAGAGGGTACACGTGGTTCCCCTGGAAATGAGTTTGCAGTGTTAGGGTACCCCAAGGGGGACATACACTAGTCAGGCAGTAGGGGTTAACAGGGCCCCCAGTGTAGCCTCCTACCATGGGGCCTCTTGCCCTCGAGTTTCCAGTCCAGTCCAAAAATCCATGCAATCCTTGGTTTCTGAGGGACTGCCTGAAGAGAGTTGATTCCAGAGAGATTTGCTTGTCCATGATACAAGTCTATCCACCTCATGAGGGTGCACAACACTTGAAGGAGTTCCGCATGGCAAGGGCAGGAGCTGGGCCCCCTCTGTTGTCACACAGTTAGAGCTGCCAGGTGCGATCCCAGGCTCCACACTCTGAACTCAAAAGCACTCCCAGCGCATGCTCCCAGAGGCAGCACTGGGCGTTTCCCCCAGGAAGAGGGGAAAGCTTCCAGGAAGAGTTCTGAAAAACAGATCATAAATGCCCCCCCTTCCCCAAGGCTCCCCAGGTGCCAAGTTTTTACTTTTTCTCCATTGATACAAAATCAGTGTGCCCCACTGATCAGCAATCCTAACTTGACACTTTTTCCATCACCTCTTACTCTCATCCAGGCCTTTCATCTGGAAGGGTTGTATGCAAGAGGCACAAAAGTATTTCTGTAGATAAACATTTTTATACAATGTAACCAGAAAGACACATTCAGGAATTGGTCAGGATGTGTTAAGGGCTGAATTGTGTTCCCCCAAAATTCATATGTTGAAGCCCTAACCCCCAGTACCTCAGACTGTGACTGTATTTGGAGACAGGGCTTTTAAAGAGGTGATTAAGGTAAAATGGGGTCGTTGGGGTGGGCCCTAATCCAATATGACTGGTGTCCTTATAAGAAGAGATTAGGACACAGACTACTCAGACGGAGGGGCGACCATCTGCAAGCCAGTGAGAGAGGCCCCAGGAGAAACCAACTCTGGTGACACCTTGATTGGACTTCTGGCCTCCAGAACTGTGAGAAAATAAATTTCTACTGTTTAAGCCACTCAGTCTGTGGTATTTCGTTATGGCAGCCCTAGCAGCCTAATAGAGGATGAAATTTTGAATTTTCAAACATTTCAAAATGGGTTTACAGAACCTCCTACCCTTTTTATCCAGAGAGCAGCTTAGAAAAGATCAAGCCCTCTCTAGAGACAGCTACATTTGAATAATCAACCTACCTTACCTTCGTGTCTGTGCTGGGGGAAATGTGAGGCGGCAGAGTCAGGCTATCAGCCCACTGTGGCAAGTTGCAATGAATCCAGAAAGCCAGACACAAGTCAACAGCGGTGAGATGTCCCCCAGAGAAGGCCCAGAAGGTCTGATTTGTCAAAAGCAGGCGGAGGGTCACAGTCCCTGTGACTGCCCTCCCCCAGCCTGCAGCTTTCCACGGGGATCACAAGTTAGGATGCAATTAGCCTCTGCATCAGAGATAAAGAGCTGATCAGTAGCTTGCTATCAGACGGTCCCATCAGAGAACAGGCCCTTTCCTGTGGACATTTGTATGTGACCCAGATGGTCCAGCCAGCATCCACGAGGTATGCTTCCATAATTGAGAGCTCCACAGAAGGGGTCCTAAATCTTCAGGGGTCCCAGGGTCTGAGTCCTGTTCATGGAGCCTGTCTCTGCTTTCAGTTCAGCACAGCTCCTGTGGAGGCTGCAACAGCTCACAGCAGCCAGCATCAGTTTTCTGCTCAGAGTCAGGTCCAGGCAATTGGGATCAGTGAATTGGGGATTCCAAACACGCCAGCTGCTTTTCTTCCGCAGCAGCAAAGGCATGCTGCAGTGCCAGACAGCCAGGTCCACGTCCAAGCGACAAGCAAGGCTTCCTTTTTATCTTGTCAGTCACAGAGTCCAAACTGACCCGCTCAAGAATACGCACATCAGACTGGACAGTCACCAGCCTCTACAGGTCAGACATTCGATTTCAATAAGGGCTCATTAGCAATTTAACTGCTTTTTCAAATTCCAAATGTGTATTTCCATCCAGAGATTGCCTCTTTTTTCACGTTGTCTCCCTCCTTCTAGAGGCTCCAACAGACACAAATCATAGCAAAAATCATCAGTGACGGAGACTTGTTCTGGTTCCAATACCCAAAGAATTTAAATTCCAACCTACCCACCGGCAGCAAAAAGCAGGAGGCTGTATCCCACCAACACCTTCTTAATTTTTTTCTTTTTTGTATCTTTCTTTGATTAGGATGATCCCTCTAGCATTTATAAAATTATAAGCATATAACATTTTAAATCAACTTGATTGTATATCCAGATACAACAGGCACAAAATACAAAGCTATTTTTTTTTAAATCTCCTTTTTTTTTCATTGCAAATTTACTCAAACCCCTAGCAGACAATTCAGCATTTACAGGGTTATAATTGTAGGCCTGCAATGTTAACTCTTTTCTGCAGTGACCTCCTTCCAATAACAACCCCCCAAGGGTATCCACTATCATGATTTGTAAGCAATGGATTCAACCAATAAAACCAAGTTAGAGTGTTTTTCGTTCATACATTCAAAGGCCATTGAGCACCACTGCATGTATGTTTTATTTATCTCATTTAGGAACACTTACTAAAAAATGATGAAGCATTGAAGAAACTTCCTTTAATTCCCTTTCATCCTTTAACAGCTGTTTTCATAGTCCCTTCTAGGCCTTGTCAACGTGGAGTTTCAATTTTATCTAGCTGCAATTATGCCATGTTAGTACAATCTTCAAGTATAGTATCAGTGATAATAATACTAACGGTCAACTCTTACTGAGCACTTACTGTATGCCAGGCACAGGGCTGAGAGCTTTATAGAGGTGATCTCTAATCCTCACAAAGACCTGAGGGGGAAAGGATTATTATTCCCATTTTGAAGATAAGGAAATGAGCACTTCTAGAGTAGGTTACTTGCCCAGGGTCATGTAGCCAAGACTGGCAGAACCTGAATCCCAACCCAGCTCTGCTCCCTCCAAAGTACACCTGACTGTCTACTGCCTCTTGGGGCCTTGTTCGTCTGGCAAGCCCCAAATCCAGACTCATTTGTTCACTTGTTCATTCACTCGCTCGCTTGCTCACTCGCTCACTCTCTACCAAAAAGCAATACGACATATTGGTTAAACTCATTAATTAAAGAACCCTGGGTTAAAATGCCAGCCCTTCCCCTTTAGCTGTATGACCTTGGGCAAGTTACTTAACCTCTCTGTGCCTCAATTTCGATGTCTATAAAATGGAGATAATTATAGTGTCAATCTCCTAGGGGTTCTTGTGAAGAGATTCCGTGAGGACAGCACTTGAACAGTACCAGGCACATGGTCATGTCAGTCGTTGTTGTTATTATTATTGAAATTTTAAAAACCTGTGCCTATTCCCAGGAAGCTCCGAGTCTCCAACGGGCCGTCTCAGTTCCTGGGCCTCTCATATTTCCTATTCTCCCCCTCTCCTCTGGCCCTACTGCTTCCTCAGGCTCTTGCTGCTCCCATGGGAAATCAGAAAGACTACCTAGCAGACACCAAAGGTTGAGATGAATGCAGCTCAAAAGAGACAAGTTGGTAGGGCCAAGAAAAACCACGGGCTAATGTCTAGACCCAAGGTCTGAAAGCCAGAGAGGGTGTGGATTCCTTTCCTGTGTCTCTTGGATGATTTTCATATGCACGAGCCATTTGCCTGATGCCCAACAGACTTGGAGATACAGAACAAGCCATTTACTCTCCTGGGGGAAGCATGATGTCCTGTACTAACTCTTCTCACTTCAGGGTCCAGGTCAGAGTGCATCATGAAAGCAGGTGGGGCCAACCCTCCTGAAAACTTCAGGACAGCAAAGGATTAACCTACCAGGGCTAAGTGCTTTGGAGCCCCAGCATATTGGAGGAGCTGCATAACACATGAAATGTGCAGCCAGATAAGACTTGGCTGTGACTCCAGCTCAGCCATTTATTAGCTGTATGACACTGGGGAAATTTCCTTCACCTCTCTGAAGATCAGTTTCCTCCTCTGTAGGCAAAAATCCCTACTTTTTGACAGTTGGGAGGATTAAATGTTTTCTAATAAGTGCCAGGCAACCCACAGATGCAAAGCAAGGAAGGGTGATTTCTTTTCCCCATCTCTTCTTTGTGATGGACTGATCATAAAGGGATGTTCTTAATTTTATTTTAAAATTTAAAAAACAGAAGAATGCTGTACCTTAAACTATAAGGGGTTTCACTTAAGGTGTATCACTTCCTAATAATAGTAGTTAAAAGGACCATTTATCGAGTGCTTACCCCGAGCCAGTACTCACGCTTTACATGTATGAATGCATTTAAATCCTCGTAACAACCCCTACACATCTTCCCCATTTTATGGATGAGAAATCTGAGGTTCCACAAAGTGAGATAACTTGCCCAAAAGCAAAGGGCTAGGAGATGACCTGCCCATCTCCAGCGCCCACGCTCTTCACCACTATGCTGACCCTCAAGAAGCGCCCCTCAGGCCTCCATGTGAGAACTCTCTTTTGTTTCCTTGGCTTTCTGTCCCACTGAGCTGAAGGTCCCTACAGGCAGTCACTGGCTCCATCTGATTCTCCACTGTATCTCCAGGACCTAGGCCACTGCCTGGCACTCAGCAGCGGCTCAGGAAGTATTTGGTAAATGAATAAATGAGCGATGTAGCATGAGGTCAGGGCCACCTTCCTAGCCCTCAAGGGCAGCAAGTACATGTTCTACAAAAGCACAGTCCCCTCACTGGGGGCTCTAGATGTGTTTCAGTGATCATGGACTTATGGGAACTGGTCCAAGCTGGCAGCACATTTTGCCGACGCCTGTTTTGAAATAACCAGGCCTCTGGACACATTGTCCCAACACTGCCAATGCCATTTCAGGGGCCTTGCAGTGCTATAGAAGCTACCCCCATGAGATCAGCCAGCTAGATCTGACTGCCCATAGCAACCATCCAGGTCTGTGAGATGCCAATCTGTCCTGGAGAAGGGCTGAGGGCAAGTCAGAACGTGGCTGGGGCTCCACGTTCTGGACACCCTGTGGGCTCTCACAGACCAGATCAAGACACGGAGAAAGGCCTCCCTAGCCACCAAGATCCCTTCTTTACAGCTGAGAAACTTCCAAGGATGTGTTAAATAGAAGCAACATTTGTCTGATTCATTTCAATTCTGCCATCACCCAGATGGGTCAGAGTGACTAAGAACGGAACTGTGGCCTCAGGCTCTGAATGAACTGGCTCACGCAAAAGTGACTAATTCAGAAGACACCACAGATCCCAATCACAAGGGCCCTGTGCAGCCATGGGAAACAGAATCGGTGAACAGGAGGCTCACAAGTCAATCATTCAAACTTGTTCCCTGCAGCAGGGATCCTGCAACGTGAGACTTACCTGGGGTTGGGTGGCGACTAGGGGAAGGAGGGCTCACATGCAAGTAATGACCCCATTAAGCATATGCTGCATACCCACAGCCTCACGCCTGCCTCCTCAGGAGCTCACAGCTAGTGTGGGCTAAGACAGGAACACAGGTACATGACTAGAATTCTACCTAGATTTGACAAGGGCCCGCCATAAGGTGCTATAGGGTCCATGAGGAAGCAGTTCCAGGCAGCGGAGCATCCTCCAAATGGCTCTTTATTAAACACTCCACTTTGGCTAAGCAACATCCTCTCTGTGTCCCCTAATCCAGGCCCAGGCACCCCTCAGGAGGTACCCCCCAAGACCAAGAATAATGAGAGATTGGGCAGGGGGTAAGGGTGGGCAGGGAGACAGAGGAAAGTGAAGACATCCAGAGAAAGGGAAGAGCCCTGAGCTAGACACCTGATGATTTTTCCCACCCAGCACCCATTCATCCCTTCTTCTGGTACTATCACCCCCCACCACAACCACCAGGCACCAACTCTCAGTCCATGTGGGCACGTGACCCAGGCCTAACCAATCAGTGTACCCCATCTTCCTGGCACAGTGATCACTCAAGGCTGGACACCTCCCTGATTTGGACCAATGAGAGCCAGATCCAGGGGTTTTGTCAGAGAAGGGGGGCTCTTTCTACCAAAAACTGGAATCACTCGTGAAACCTGAGAATGAAGCCAACTCAGATGAAAGCAGCGTGGAGAGCTGAAGAGAGACAGGTTCCTGAAGACACTGTTGTGAGTCCTGGAATCCAGCCTGCAGCCAGATCTAGCCCTGGCCTTGTCAGCTACACGAGCCAATAAATCCCCCCTCTGTCCTAAGCCAACTGGAAAGAGTCCCAACAAAGGACTCTCCCATCTGCCTGCTCTTCCAGAGTATTCTGAGGACAAAGAGACTTTCTTCTCTGGGGTAATAAAAGTAACTGTCTGGTGACAGATTGTCCCTAGGGTGAAAGCCACCATGGAGACAGAGTCCAGCTGGCCTTTCCTAGGACACACACTCATGACTGTCAACACACTTTCAAACAGTATCAGTCCATAATTGTAGATTTGTTTACCGTTTGTAGTAGCTACTGTTTGTGTCTTCCCAGCACCTTGCTTTGGTAGTGGCCCCTGCTGTTTCTCCACCAGATGGTGGATGGAGGCAAGGTCACGACCCAGGGCAGGTTTATCAGGACTGCACACCCTGGGCCACAGTGATTGACCCAAGAGGTCATGGGGGTCATGAAAAACCACTGAGAACTTTTCCCTGGGATTTTCCAAATTAGAACTAGGGGGAAGGAACCTTTCGTTCAGAGTCACCACGCTAGGAGGATGTAAGTCTGGAGCTCTCAGCTGCCACATGCTCCAGCGCATGCGGAAAGCCCACTTGCAGTAGGAGAAAAGGAAGCCAACACACAGGCCTGGGAGAGTTTGCCTGCTGTCTCCCAAAATCCATTCCCTCTCCTTCTTACTATTAGAATTCTCCTTCCTCAGAGTTTTGGCTGCCTGGCTAGACTAAATTTACAGCCTCCCTTGCAGCTAAATGTGGCCATGTGACAGGAGTAGGAACCTGGGCGTCTGATGACATCATGGAGCCCAGCCACCTACCTGCCCTGGACCACTTGTCTATCCCTGCACCATTAGTGAGAGAGACAGAACCTTCAATCTCGTACTGAAATAACCTTCCACCACTCTATGTTAATGGTCTCTTTGTTACAGCAGCCCAGTCTATACCTTTACTAATGTGAAGGTGAAAAGATATAACAAAGAGCCCTGATGGGGTTTAAATCTCTGGATATAGCTGTCCCTGCTATGATGATAAATTACTCACAGAGCGCTTTCTAAGTGCCAGGAACTGTCCTTCATGTTTACATATTGTACCTCATTTAATCCAGACCAGTTCTACAAGGTGCTTGTCATGGGGTACAGCTTAGGATACCAGGGCACAGAGAGAATAGGTAACTTGGCCAAGGTTCACACTACACTGCCTCTTAAGCTAGTCTTTTCCATGGTTTGCTGTGTAAGCCAATAAAACCCCTTTTTTGCTTAAACTGGTTCAAGCTGGATTTCTGGCACTTACAACAAAGCGTTCTAACTGGATTTTTGTCTAATCTAGTTTGTGTATTCTTCTATAGAGTGCCAACCACGTGGTACAGAATTTTAAGACACCATTTAATGGTTGCAAGCAGGAAAATTCTCCCAAGGAACCTGCTCCCATTTAACTAGCTAGACCACAGCTGTAGCTACAGGGCAACAGGGCACATTGCAAGGAGCAGGTCCCCTCAGAGGGGACACTAGGCTTCTTGCCTGAGGCACACATTGTAGTGGTTCACCCAATACCATTCCCAACCCCCTTTTCCCTTGCCTGCCTTAAAAAGCAAAATACTTTCTCAGCTTTCCGTACAGCAAGGGCTGGCCAGATGACACAATTTGGGGCAATGAAAGGTATTCTGACAGGGAGGGATTCCTGCACAGTGATTAAAAGAATGGTCTCTAGAGCCAGAACGCCTGGATTCACCATCATATGAGCTGTATAAATTTCAGCACTTTACTTAACCTCCGCTCCTTGGGGAGAGTAACTGTATCTAGCTCATGATTGTCGTGAGGATTAAAGGAATTAATAAATGTACAGAACTCAGATGAGTACCTGGTACACGGTAAACACTATAAATGTTAGCGACCACTATTTTATCACCTGTGTGTGCCAATATGGAACAACCGCTAAGACATGGTAAGTAAAAGCAGCAAGGTGCAGAACAGCGTATCTAGTGTGTGCTTGCATTTGTGTGAATACAAAGAGGCTGGCGTGTAGATACATATATCTACTTGTGCAGACACAGGCTATCTCTGGTAGGACAGACCAAAAACTGTTCAGAGTGGTTGCCTCTGTGAAGTGGAACGTGGAACTGGGATTCTGGATTGGGAAGATCTACTTCAGTATATGTCCCTTCTTTACTAAATGGATTGGATTTTTGGAATCATGTACTTGAATTAAAGATTTTTAAATTGTGTTTGTTTTAAGAAGTTCAAAAACCTCCATTTTCTCTTAATTTTGGTTGTTCAGCAACAAAATGGTCAGTCAAAAAAATTACATGTCAATTATATCTCAGTAAAGTTGGAAAAGAATAAATTAAAAAAGAGAATGGACAGTCAGTCCATAAAGTGGCAAGCTTCGTTTTGGAGGTATTCAAACACAGGCCGGATGGTAACCTGTGAGACATGCCCTGGAAGACTTCTCTAGTGAGCAAGAGGTTAGCCTAGAGAGCATCTAAGCTCTGCTCATTTCCGAGTCAACTTTTCAGCGGCATGAGAAGGGAGCTAGGGGAGATGAAAGGATGTGACAAAAAGACAACAACCCTGCAACCATCACAGACTGCTGGTATCAGACAGCACCCACGGCAGATGTGCTCAAAGGGCAAGCCCGTCTCATCTCAGGGCAGAGCTGAAGAGCGTGGGCTGTGGAGCCACACTGATGTGGATGTGACTCCTGGGCCAGCCACTTCTTCACTGTATGGATTGGACCAAGTTCTCTAAAATCTTTGAGTTTGTTTCTCATCTGTAAAATGGGAATAACATTCACCTTACAGGGTTGGTGTGAGCCATAAGCAGGCTAGTGAATGTCAAGTCCGCAACAGGGCACTGGGCACATAGTAAAGTGCCCGAGGAATAGAAGAAGCCATCGCTGGAGGAGAAGAGTGATCATCTCAAATGACCTGTTTCACGTGTCAAGCTTTTAATGTACAAACATAAAAAGAGGAAAAACCAGTTTTTACATGGAACTAGTGGAGATAATTACATATAGCTGGTTTTGCAAACACCGCAACTGGATATTAAGTCAAGACGGCTCCAGCGGCTCCTGCTAGATCCTAACCTTCAAGGCTGAACTGTCCTACCCTATTCACGGCAGAATCAGAGCACTACATAAGGCCAACCTCTCAGGTCTTCACTTCTAAATCTTCCTTCTAAACCAAGAGGTCAGAGCACAACCAGGGAGCGTTATGCTATTACTCAGAAGGAGATGGTAAGAACAGCACTGGCAACTTCATTTACTCCTTGGGGATCTGTGCCCACAGAAAGATTTTAAGAGGCCTTCAGGTATATATGTGTTTGGGTCCAAGTACAGATATTTTGGTCTGAACTGTGAGGTTTACAGCATGTACAGGGTGGGTTGAAGTGTTACAAATCCTACATCTTCAGTGAAATAAGGCGTTTACTGCTGTCCCCAGATACCAAGGCAAGGACTGGCTGCCAGACTAGTCCACCACATGGGAGACTCAAACCTGGGACTTTGCAAAAATAAAATCTGGGTGCTGAGGGATCCCCTTTTAGTGAAAGCCAAAGTTCCTAGAACAGAATGCTAGAAAGTCTTTTATTAGTCACCCTGGGTTAAAATGACAGTTGAGGTCATTTTGGGAAGAAGAGAAATACTAACCACGCCTCCCTTCAAGTTTTAGTAGCCAACAGGAATCTGGGCTCTGAAAAGTCATGAACACTTTTTCTCCAAGATTATGAGCAACTGGCCAAGCGTGTTAGCAGGAGGAAAGCTGAGAGTGATCCATGTGAGTAGTGTTCACGGTGGGGAGCTTACAGCCATGAGCAGCACACCAGCTTCGTAAACTCCACGCTGGGACAGAGTGCTCTGCTCTGCAGGCCTGCTTCAGGCAGGATCCAGCCATCCACAGGACCCAGGGGTGGGAGTGTTGGGAACAGACGATTCTGTGTTCCACAGATAATGGTATGAAGTGACTGTTAATAGATAAGGTTTAAGCACAGCATTTGGAGACGACTCCTCCAGACGTCCTGTTATTAAAGTCTTAACAGCTTAGAGCCTGGAAGGATTGAGAAATTCTAAAGAATTAAACAAAAAAACCCAACAACAACAAAAAAGGAAGGGTGGGAGGTGTCAAAGACACAAGAGCTCTGTGTAGATGCTGACAGGTTCACTTTGTCCCCAAGTTCATCTCAGAGCTCAAGCGAATTCAAGACACGAAGCAGCGACATTAGACCTGGGTCAAGGGCAAAAACTTCTGGTAGTAGCTCTTGGTGACGTCAATCATCAGCTCCTGGGTACATTCTGGGAGCTCCCCTGAGAAGAGTCCTGGGGAAAGAAAGACCTGGTCAACCACAGGGAGCCAGGGGAGGCCTGCAGCTCTGACTTCTGTTTAAACCCCTAGAGGGCTCTTTTCTCTAGTCTGGGGAGTCTAAATGCCAGGTTTTCCATCTTTGGTGTTAACAGAATATTTCTACTGACTATATCTTCCAGATGTTTTGAATTTTCGTGTGGGGGGGAAACAAATAATACTGATCTCAAAACACAGAAATACATTCCAGGTAAAAGAGGTAGATTATTGCATAATCTGAAGAGTTAAGGCTCTCTGACTACATCGGAGGTTGTTCCAGACAAGGAGTCATCCATCCCCTGATTCTGGTGTGACACCTATTGGGCAAGCCAAAGTGAGCGCTCCTGAGGTAAGAAACTGCCCTGCTATTCATATAAGGAAACTGAACGCAACGCCTGAACACGCTACACACAGACAAATCATGGATGGGAGTAGAACAGAAATGTCCTACAGAAAGACAAAGGATGGGGCAATCATATTTAAGAATTTCTGGGAAAGAGGCACTTGTACACAGCATGGGTGGAAGTATAAACTCATATAACCATTTTGAAGAACAATTTAGGACTATCTAGCAACTTTTACAAGTTCATATTCTGTGACCTGACAATCCAACTTCTAACAATGTATTCTACAGCTAATCTTGCCCATTACACAGTACATGTACAAGAGCATCGATGCAGCAAAATTTCTAATCCTGACAAACCAGGTACAACTTCTAACGATCCATTATACTAGAGGACTGATTAATTACATTATGATACACATACGCAATGAAAAACAGGTAACCAGTAAAAGGAAAGAGGTGAGTTTCTACATACTGACAAGAAAAGATGCCCAAGATACACTGTTAAGAAAGCAAGTTTCCAAACAGAATAGTGTGATTCTGTTTATATAAAGTTTCATATACCCATAGTATATACACAAATATATATACACACATATATATACACTCCTATACAGGCAAAAACATATGCACTTGTATATACATAGAGAGAAAATAACAGGTAGGATAGAAAAAAATCGTCTAAAAAAGTACATAATTCCCACAGGCACCTTTTACAAATTAGCAGCCCATGTTAGATTTGCAAACATGTTTGCTCTGCACAGTATTTAATCTTTTTAAAAAATTAGTAGCAAACATTTAAAAATTCAGAGATATCACAAAAATTCAGATTTTTAGCTCCTCATGAAACATCAGAAGATCTCATAATATTAGGCCTGTATTCTTAAACAGCTATGACAGGCTATTACTTCAATCATTTACAGATCTGTCTGGCTCCTGCAGGCACTTGAGTTTTTGGCTCTTGACGCAGATCCTTTCTGGATAGTTTACAGTTTGCCTTTCATCTTGTTCCATGATTCAGTTTCACGCAGTGGAGCCCTATAAAAATGTGCGAGTTTTCCTGCAACCCTATGCCTCTTTATTAAAGATGGAGATTGCCATTAGCAGTATCTACATGGTTAGCATTTGTTTGTGAAACTAAGTAAAATAAACATGGGAAGTATCTTATCACAGTGCAAAAAGTACTAGCCTCTAAATAAGGGGTCTTCAGTGCTAGTCAAGGCTTTCCCACTAACCAGCTCTGACACCTTGGACAATCCACCCCTCTCGGCCTCAGTTTCTTCATTTATACAATGATCTCTAAGGTCCCAGCAGCACGAATCCTCCATCAGAACCTCCAAACACAGAGTTGATTTGGATTTCAAATACCAAGCAGTGCTTCCCTGCCTTCTGCCATCAGTACTGAACAACCACAGTAAGTTCGTTTAACCCTGAATAAGTTAAAAGAGATTAAAATATTTCTCTGGCAATAGCCTCCTCATCTCAGATCAGATGCTTGTTTGACAATCATTTAAAACAACTGCTGGGGCTGTTCTGGTCTAGCACTTGCTAAGAACAATTAAACTTTTTCACACTGGGAACCCAATATGAGGGGAATAACGAAACAAAAGTTTCTTCTTCCTCCTCTGCAAAAGCAGAGATGCATGAAACAGCAGAATGGCCAATTCCTCCCCAAAGAATCTGAGTGGATGATTCGGACATCCTCTGAGTAATGAGATTTTTTTTAATTGGAAAAACAAACCACCAGCGGTAGATATCATATATTGTCAAATCTCTCTCTTCATACCATCTTTCATCCGTGAATTTGTGATGTGCCTCTGTAGACGCTACGTGATTTCAACCGTGTAAAACAATATGTAGAAGAAAACAAACTGTCTTGGGGGGAGGAAGAATGTGAGGTTTTCTTCTCCCTTCTGCCTGTCAGTGTTTTCCAAGCCTCCTAGGATGAACACGTATTTCCTTTGTTGGCTCACGTTTTATAATTTGGAACTCTGAGCTCATGAGGGGCTTTACCTGGCGGTACTCTGCCAGCCAAGGTCAAGAGGTGACATACTTGCTTCCGTCTGGTGTCCTAGAGCCGTGATTGGTCTTAGACCATGTATTATCTTAACTTTTCAGTTTGGGCATTTCTGGGCAGTGTGGGAAGTACAAGTTCAAACTCCCAACCAATGTGGGGGTAAGGCCACAGTTAGAATTCTCTGGAGAGACTTTTCCTTTTCCCATCTAGAGCCCGGGCCAAGAGAGACACGCTTATTTGTACGTTTCCTGTGCTGGTGGCAGATTTGTTCTACATCAACTTTTTATTGAGGGACCACCCTTCAAGAGGCTCTCTCTGCCATGTGTGGTTGCAAGGCTTTATCTCTCATCCCCACATGAGTATCAAACCCTATACCACTCTATTATGAAGATGCATCAACCTAAGCATGCTTACAGTGTGGGTTTAGTTTCCTCTTTGCTTCCGACCCTTGATAATTTCCTTGTGAACCTAATTACGCATTGAAAAGGATACCTGTCATATTTTAGATAGCATTTCTAGGTACTTTGTAGCAGGAGAATTTTTAAGTCAGCTGGAACCACATAGTGTCAGAGACAGATATTGCATGCATTATTTTTGTGATAGGAAATAAACTTGAGTTTTAATAATCAACACCCAAGGTTACCTGGGCAGCCTGAGAAGACGGTGAACGGTGGGACCACAGTTTCTGGGGGTAATACTGTGTTGTCGAGAATTTTGCAGCAGTCCTTCAACACACACCGGCGCCCCTGAAATGAAAATCTTGTTAATAGGAAATAGACCTGGAAATGGGAGTAAAAGCTGTCTAGTCTGCTGTGTGGAGGCTATTTTATATTTTCTCCATTCATGATATTATATAATAGCCAGGGAAAGTGACAAGAGGCTTGGCTACAATTTCATACTTCAGGTGGTACCTGAGAAGGAGGAGGAGGCAGGATGTGAATGTGTAAGTGTGTATGTGTGTGTGTGTTTGTGTACATTTAGGGTGGGGCTGTATGCTAGAGTCAGTTCTGGTTATCTTAGGTATTACAGACTATGTGAAATTTGGTCTTCCAAGAGTTCTGTTTAATTTTTTTGTTCTAATTTCATGGACATCTATTGTTTTGCTTGTTCAACATCCATTCCCTTTTCTTCTGGCAATGGAACCTATATTTTCTTTGGGAACCATCCCTAATCTCATCTCAGTCCATGTGTTTCACATCCCATCCCAAACCCCAAACTCCAAGCCTGGCCACAGCAACTGGTTTAGGGAATCTGCATAGAACCAAATCGGTCTGATAAATCTCAATGTTGGGGCTTCTGCTGGGACTACTGGGAAAAGAAGCTCTTTCTTGAAAGTTTGGGGTTTCTAGAAGATAAGATAGAAGCCTGAACAACTGTGTTGTTCCCATGAGGGAAGAACCTGCCTTGAGAGCCCCCCAGGGGAAAAAAAGGGATGGGGACTAATTCTCATGACATCAATTGAACTCCTGGAGCCATTTGTGCATGAAATTAGGATCTGCTTCTGTACTCTTGGTTTATATTAGCCAATACGTTCCATTTTACACCTATAAGTTTATGGTTTGTTTGTTCTTTTGTCGATTTCAACTGGACAAGTTTTGACAAATTCATTTGGATATGAAGTTATTAGGTCATTTGTTCTCCCACAGATGAGTGGTAATTATTTGAAGATTTAGGCTGAACCCTATGTTTGGCTTTATCCATTGCCATCACTTTTCAATTCTGCCATCACCTATGGCATTTTGAGAGCAAGAAATAAGGTCTGGGAGAGTCATTTATTTCATGGGTTAAGGTAAAGGAGAGGCTTCTGTATACAGTTTAAAGTTGTGCCTCAGACTACTTGCTGAGTAAATGAAAGTTTCAGTCTTCATTGACTGTGTTTACATCACCAGGGCCTGTAAGTTCACTGGTGTTCCAGTCAGATGATTTGGTAAAATATACCCAGCTGAGAATGCGGAACTAACAAAGAGCAGGACAATGCTAACCCATCTAGATCTCAGATTTTACCAAAGAATGTGAAAGATACTTGTTTTGGTTGTGTTCAAATTCTCCCCATTATTAAAAACCCAAATCATATGTATTTCCAGGTAGATTGTCAAATGAATTTTTTAAAGAGCTTATACCTCTAAGGTATGAATTTCTTCTTTGTTTTTTTCTTTTTGCTGAGGAAGATTTGCCCTGAGCTAACATCTGTTGCCAATCGTCCTCTTTTTGTATGTGAGCCACCGCCACAGCATGGCCACTGACAGATGAAAGGTGTAGGTCCACACCTGGGAACCGACCCCAAGCTGCCAAAGCGGAGCACACTGAACCTAACCACTAGGCAACTGGGGCTGTGGCCAAGGTCTGAATTTCTTAAGTGGCTGTAAGTTGTCTCCAGCTGGGTGGATAATAGCTTTGGCAACATCTTTCGCTCAGAAACAAGTTATGACTGCAGCTCTTCATTCCTCCTTGGAAAGTTGTCTTCCATGAATTACCTGCTATGGGCAATTTCAAAAATACGGCAGCTGGCCAGCTCCCCTGGTGACTCCCAAATTAATTCAAAGATGTCCTATGATACCTAAGCTCCTAATGACTCAGACTAAGCATACAGGGCACTTAATAAAAGGAAAGAGAATGTGCTGCATAAGGCATGATCCATTCACATATAGGGATCCATAGACAAAGGGCCCTGGAAAAGAAGAACATGAGAAATGAATCTTTTCACTGTGCACCACAGGCTACCACACAGCCTGTAGGCACCTGCTTTGTTTACTAGTTGGCCATTCTGCCCACTCAGAGAAATGATGCTTAACTGGGTTTCAAAGCATTGTAGGTAAACTCATCAATTAAATAGCAGCCAAACATAAAATGCAAGTACTTCATAGGCATGAAGGGATTGGCAATAGCTGAGGAGGTTAAAAGCCAAAACTAATTCTTTATTCTTTCCTAGGAGGAGTCAAGAACTGCATGTTGCTGGTATTACAGCAATTACTATATCTCTTTAGGCAAGTTATTTAGCATCTCTGAGCCTTGGTTTCCTCATCTATGGTAAAGCCAAACCTGCAGGGATGCTGTCAGGGTTAGAGATAATAAACGTTTAACACTCACAGCACAGTAACAGTGCCTATTAATATTGCCTGTTAGGCTTTTCCTGCAGAAATTTGGGCAATTCTGATTAATACTCACACCTTCACATATCCAAAGAGAAGTTAGACTACCACATAGGATGCTACAGGAAGGATCTGTGTGTTAAGGGGACAGCTAAACTCTAAAAGAGTGCCTGCTAGCTCTGCGATTCTAGAATTCTAAACGGATCTTTCTCCTGAAATTACTTGAGAATTTGTAAAGGTTCAGCAAGTAAGTACAGCAAATAAGTAAGAGTGAACAATGACTACGTCATAAATTGATGTATTAAAAAGTGGTAAAAAAAGCAGAGAACCTAACAATAGGACTGAATTTCCCTAAGCATTGGGAAGAGCATTTGGATTTTAACCTTTCAGACATTTTGCTCTGGGGATAAGACACAGGGCTAAAGGACTAGGCTAATATGGTGATGTCTTCATGTCATTGAGGAAAATAGAAGAAAAACCCAGCTATAGGTTGGAAAGCCAGCTTTTGTCAAATAGTCAGAGTGAGAGGAGAGGATAGATTTCACTATCTTCCCCCTTCCTCCAACATCAGGCTGAACCAAAGACTTTCTGTCTCCAACACATACAAAGGAACTCCTCTGGACGAGAATATTTGGTAAAACAATCACTCTCCTTAATTCTGAGTAACAAGCCAGACTGGAATGTTTTTTGCAGCAATGTGGTTCTCCACTGCACCGTCTACCTTTGCTGTGCCCTCATGGTTTCTGGAACGTTACTGTAAGGTTTCTGCCAGTTTTTTGATACTTTAGTGTCTGAGTCTTATCCAGAGCAAAGAGCTGGCTCTGCATTAATGGGAACAGCCATTTAAAAACCCGGAAAAGGTCTCGGCTTTTCCTAGAATCTAGTCTGAGGTACTAATTAATTTGTTTGTTTGTTTGTTTTCATTCAAACAGTATTTGTTGAGCCCTTGCTGTGGATCAGGTGCCATTTTAGAAGATGGAGACACAAATCTGAAAGGTTCCTGCCCTCCCACCCTCCTGCTGCTGGCTCTGCTGCCTCAGGGCTAAAGCCTTGTGTTTTTACAAGACCTTGGAGCAGGACTAATGTTCTCCTAACCAGCTTTCCGAGGTTTGTGACCCTGTGACTCCAGACTGGTCATTTAATTTCTGTCTCTTGGACTCCTCATCTATAATATCAGGAATAACAATACCTCCCTCAAAGTTATGAGAATGAAATGAAAAAGACTTACGTGGGAAACATAAGGAAACTCAAAGCAGCACGACATCCAACTTAGTGTGCATGCACTAAGTCAAGGCTCATTTTCATTCCATTAATGCTGTGATTTGGATTTCTGTACATTAAATTCTAATTTCACTGTCTCAGGCTTTATAAAGACATTTTAGTGTGAATACTCCTCCAAAGATACTAGTTCACCCTCTCTACTCAGCCTCCAACTTTTTGTTTTTTTGGTGAGGAAGATCAGCCCTGAGCTAACGTCTATTGCCAATCCTCCTCTTTTTGCTGAGGAAGATTGGCCCTGGGCTAACACCCATCCCCATCTTCCTCCACTTTATATGTGGGACGCCTGCCACAGCATGGCTTGATAAGCGGTGCATAGGTCTGTGCCTGGGATCTGAACCCGTGTACTCTGGGCCACCAAAGCGGAGCGCGTGAACTTAACCACTACGCCACTGGACTGGCCCTCCAACTTATTTTTTTATAATGCAAATTTTTCACCTACTTGATTTAAGTGGGGGGTCACCTATATTAAAGAGCCCACCCAGTTTCTAAATTTGTCCTGAAATCTTAGGAACGCAGGCAAAGGTCGCCAGAGGGCAGCCCTGAAGGTAAGAGTTGAATGCATGTACACTCTAAAGATGCCACAACATCAGTAAACCTCCCCGTGCCCACAGGGCTCCCACAGTTTTGCAAAGAATTATTCAGCTTCTTAGACCAGTGGTTGGAGCTGAGAATCTTGTGTCTCACAAAGAAAGAAGAAACAAAATTTTAAAATTTATTCTGTAGACTGTTTACATTGTCCCACAACGCTGTAAACTGTAAGTTTCCCTATTTCTATATTAACTGGTTTCATTCCGTTGAACCTGTTGTTTTAAACAAAAATTCAGTAAAAAATCAGCCCAGGTTCCAGATTAGCTAAAATGCAGCTGGTTTCAGGGTTGGAGAACAGAAAGAATCATAACACCAAGCAAGCTCTGAGCCAGGCTGAGGCCAGGCGGTTTTTCTCAGAGCTCCTCAATTCACAGGACACAAGAGGCAAACTGCCATCGTTTCCCTTCTTGGCACACTTTTGTCACTTCCAGCCTTATCCACACCCTCAACTCTTCTCTCACTTTTAGTTGAGCTTCCCACTTAACTAAAATTGGTTTTCCTCTACGTGTCCTTTAAGATGTCAGCTCTAGGGGGCTTCAACTATAAAGGAGAGTGGTCAGCTCAGGTACTTGATCAGGCAGAGTTCACTGGAGGCTCGGCCGGCTTCACCCTCTCCATGGAGTTAACACTCCTGGTGCCACCATGGGACATCCTGGCACCCCACAGGCTATGTCTGCGAAAGCCTTAGCTGGGTTGCTGCTGCTGCCGCTGGTTCGCTGTGACTGTATCAGGTCATAAAGTTTCACCAGTCTTTAAACCAGAATCACCCTAACTGCAGGTGAGTGGGGGAGGTGGAGCAGGACCTCAGTGTGCCCACTCACCTGCCCCATCCTCTCCCTCCAGGCGGTCTCTGAGGTACAAATTTAATGAGGTGCAAAGGTAGGAAACATTTTCCCTAAACATTTAGGCAGTTCGGCTCTAATCATTAACATTCTCACCCAGGATGTTCTCATAAATTCTTTTTTTTTTTTTTAATTTTATTTATTTATTTATTTTTCCCCCAAAGCCCCAGTAGATAGTTGTATGTCATAGTTGCACATCCTTCCAGTTGCTGCATGTGGGACGCAGCCTCAGCATGTCTGGAGAAGCAGTGCGTCGGTGCGCGCCCGGGATCCGAACCTGGGCCGCCAGCAGCGGAGCGTGCGCACTTAACCGCTAAGCCACAGGGCCGGCCCATGTTCTCATAAATTCTAAGTGAAATCAAGCTCTTCATCTATGAAATACCAAGAAATCCAACCTTATAAAGGCTTTATCGGATTAAACAAACGATGCATAGGCTCCTGTGGACCAAGGTCCTACAGATTCTGCTGAGCAAGGGGTCCACTTGCACCCTGCATGCCTATCACGCTGAACTACTTGCAGCTCCCCTAACACCATGCCCCTGGTGACGCTGACCCTTGCACATGCCAATCTCTTTCCTTTTTTTTTTTTTTTTGTGTGAGGAGATCAGCCCTGTGCTAACATCCGCCAATCCTCCTCTTTTTTTGCCGAGGAAGACGGCCCTGGGCTAACATCCGTGCCCATTCTCCTCCACTTTATATGGGACGCCGCCACAGCATGGCTTGCCAAAGCAGTGCGTCGGTGTGCGCCTGGGGTCCGAACCAGCGAACCCCGGGCCGCCGCAGCGGAGCGCGCACACCCAACCGCTTGCGCCACCGGGCCGGCCCCAACCAATCTCTTTCCTGAAATGCCCATCCTCCCCTTGTCTACAAGCTAACTTCAACTCACCCTTCAAGATCCTCTCACCTCCACTAGACTGTAAGATCCTTGAGCTAAAGCAACAGGTAGGCCATATAGCAGCATGGCTATTCGTACTGCTTGGGTTCAAATCCCAGCTCTACCGCTTACTAGCCTTGTCAAATCCCCTAACATCTAAAGTCTTCAGTCTTCCCATCTGCAAATAGGGATAATAACAGTACCTACCACCCTGGGATAGTTGTGAGGATTAAATGAAATAATCGAAGGAAGCAGTTTAACACCATATGGAAGAGGTTGAATAAAGGTTAATTATGATTATTAATGCCTAGAAAAAACTCCAAATCCAATAACAATTTCGGTAGAGCAGTAGACCAGAAACAACGTCTACCTGCCTGGTTAGAGAAGCAGAGGCCCGCTAATGCGAGGGACAGGAGCTGGAGGGAAGTGAGGCCGCTTAGCCAGCCAAGTCACCATACTCACAATCACACAGTTCTTGCCAACGTGAACGTAAGAGCCAATCTGAGCGGCGTTGACCACACAATCTTCCTCGATAAAGACATGGTCCCCAATATGTAAAGGAAAGAATGCGACACTAGAGAAGGAAAGAAGATGAACAAGGAAAGGTCAAGGTGCTGCACTTCTGGTCAAGGTTTATAGAACTACAGATTGTAATCTCAACTCCATCATTTTGTCTTAATAAGACTGTTCCTAGCAAGGAAAGAATCTTCAACCTAGAGAAATTCTATAATGTTCAAGATGAATGTGACTGCTAGCTCAAAATCATAAATATCAGACCAAAGAAAGGTGCAAGCAAACAGCAAGGCAGAAGGAGCAAGAGCTTCAAAGCTGAAAGAGCCGGCACCAAATAAAAATGAACAAATGTTTGCTCGTTCTTGTTTCCTTTGAAAATGCTCACAGATCACATTTTCAATAATCTACTCTACAATCCTTCAGGGAACTGACATCAGGTTCATGGGATATAATTTCTAGCACCCAACATTCTGAAAATTTATATATTCACTGATTTTATTGAGTGCCTACTATATGCCAGACTCTATGCTAGGAATTGGGGATACAATGGCAAGCAAAAGGGGCACAATCCTGCCCATGAGGAGCTTACAATTAAGAAAAGAAAGATTCAATAAATGATTATATAAGTAATTAGTTACAACTGTGATAAAATAAAGGAAAAATACCCTTTCGAGAGGGTATTATAAGAGTGTCTATAACAAGGAGACTTTACCCAGAGGTAAAAGTCTCTACCCTGGAGGTTTGGTAAAAGCTTAATTGAAAGTGACATCTAAGCCAAGACTTGAAGGGTGAGTAGGAGTCAGTAGGCTTTCTCCACGCTTCTGGCATTGTTCCCATTCTCCAGGATTCCCCAGTCAATGTCATTGACAGTGGTTCTATGATCACATTTACAAGTAATTTCAGTACTTTGGGATGTAAAATATTTGGATTGGAACTAATATAAACTAGCCGATGTTCACTAGCTCTTTCTAGTCTTGCACTCTATTTTGTCAGGAATATTTTGTCAGAGATGATACCTCTCCTCCACAGACCTATAATTTATTTAACTCTTCCTTAATCTGTTCCTGTTATTAGTCTGGACCCCTTGTGTGGCAATGAATTCCTTGAACTCATCACAGTCTATAGCAGTACTGCCAGTTCTTTAATTTCAAATTAAAAATTTGAAACTTTATACTATTATCTGGTTCTAGTATTGGGATATGCAGGGAAAAAAATTTACATTCACCTTCTATTCATGTGTTGCTATTTACACTTTCATACTTCTGCATTTCTCACGTGGACTATTCTTATTTATACATCCCTCCATTCACCAATAAACCTCTTGTTCATTCTTGGTGCTTTCCCTGGACCACATCCAGCCCAATAATGCTTTTATCAGAAGGTGGAGTCAACAACTCTAGCAGAGTATCACTCACTATATGAAACCAGAAGAGGGTACCACAAGGTTTTTTGGTTTCCCCTCAACAGCCTTCTGAACTAATGAGTGAATGTTTTCATGTGAATGATTTACAATGACTCCCTGCTCCAATTCTGGCATGACATGGAAAGCCTGGAGCCCAGTACCGTTATGGGAAATGCAGGATTCTTCCTGCATGATATACTCCTAGGTATTAAAGTTAGTCTGAGTTAGTTGTTCTCTTCTCCATTCCTCCCTAACCATGTTCATACCCCTGCAATAGGAGTATCACACTATATAGTGGCTATCATGTTATATAGTAGCTATCTGTTTGTGTAACTGATTTTACCACTAGGTTTTGAGAACCTTGAGGGAGAAACACCATTTTCTCCATCTTTATATGTCCAGTTTATAACCTAGTGACCAGCATAAGGAAAGCACTCAATAAATGCTTGTAGAATTATTGGATGAAATGCAGATGGTGCCATAGGTAGGAACCAGGAGAGAAAATTAGCCACAGGGGAGACAGGCAAAGAGAATCCCACCACGGCAGGCACAGTGGTCAGTTTATCTGCCTTGTCCATGTCCTGTCTTGGACAATCCCTACTCCCAGTGAGAGATCATTGGGCCTGACTTAACTCTGCCCTCTGGGTCAAAGCTGTTTAGACCAGGGGTGGGCACTTAACTCAAGCTGAGCCAATCAGATTCCCTCTCCAAAGCTTTTGGAAATAAGACCTAAGATCTCTAGTTGGTATCTGCTGGAAGCCTAAATGGAGAAGTGATGTAAATAAGGGACTGAGGCAGCCAGGTTGGCTCCAGGAGCAAAGGCAGAAGATACAGCCAATCTGAAGGAGAGGAGAGGGAAGCAGAAGTGCAGAGAGAAGAACAGATAAGAAACCAGAGAATCTTGGAGACAGAGCAGCAGATAGAATAGTTGTCTTGATTCTGGCTAGCTGTCCAGTAGCAGTTTCTAGTCCCTGGTGAGGCCTGGCCCCTTTTTCTACCCTTAGGTTCCATCAAATATGCCTGTATCTGTTTAATCAGAACACCCTTTGCTTTTGCCAGCTTAAGAGGATTCCATTTCTGGCACCTAACCATCACCTAGACTAAGACAACCACCACCAGAGTTGTGTTCATTATGGTGAATTCTTACTCAGTGTCACAAACAACAACACAGACCTGCTCCTTACACCACAACTCAACACGTGGATAACACCACCAGTAGCAGCAGCTTGCCCAAGACTGAAACAAGGTAATTAAATTACATACCCTTTGCTGAATTTCTTGAATGGTGGCCTTATGACACTCCGACTTTTCACAACACAATGACGTCCAACTCTTACATTTGCCAGATCTCCTCGGATAATACAGTCATTCATCACAATGGTCTATAAAACAAAGCACATTTTTAAAAATTACCAACATAGCCCAAAACATAACAACAAAAAAGAGCAGATATAAGACACTAATTGAGAGTTATGCTCTGATCTACTGAGCTACATGTTCTGTCAAAAGGGGTAACTTGTAAGGGAAAGAGAACTGCCCTCATAACATCGACTCCAGTTGAAGATGTTCCCTTAATATCCCATGAACAGGACTCACTGAATGAACAAACATCTATTGAGAATATCTGTAGCAGACCAAGCTCCTGCACTTCCTCAGATTCACTCGGTTCCACCTGCCCCCAGGCCTTGGCTGCTTGCTCAGTGAGTCCTGGCTGCCCCTACCTTTGTCCAATCTCCTAACACTACTATCTCTAACTTCATTAGCCCAGAGGTGGACCCACTGAGCTGGTTCCTCTCTCAATTTCAGGACTCAGATTAAGTGCTTCACTGCAGGGTGTGACATCTGGCTTCCCCAGAGATTGCCTGGAGGGGGTGAATAACACCACTTAGAAGTTTAGGGGAATTAATGCCCCATACTTAGTAAAGAGTAGGCTTTCTTGAAATGTCTCTTGAATAAATGGGGTAAAAAAAAGTGCATATAGCTGGAGTGACAGCTGGAAAAGTAAGCAAGGGACCAGATGATGAGGAATTACGTATGCTGAGCATAGAAGCTTAGACTCTCTTTCCTAGAGGATATAAGGAATCAATCAAAGATTTTAAGCAGAGGATTAACACAACTGAATCTTCATTTTAGAAATATTACTTTGGAAGCAGTCTGGAGTCTGAATGGAGGAGGCAGGTAAGACTGGAGGGAAAGTGACCCTTCAGATGACTACAGTGGATCAAGGTAAAAAGAGATAACAGGTCTTATCTAAGGCCATGACTGTGCATGAGGAAAGGAGAAATAAATAGGAGGTAGAGGAATCTGCTCAAGCCTCTAGATCTACCTATCAATTTAGAGGGAGGAGAGGGGAACAGAGACTGCAGTAAACAGCCCCATGTAAACAGAATCAGCCAGATTCAGAAATTTGAAAATTCCCCACAGGAGTGAACCAGTTTCCTCAATATATAAATGACACAGGGTAAAAAATGCGGTGGGGAAAGAGAACTGTTATAGGTTAAAAGAGACTTAAGAGACACGTCAACCAAACGCAATGTGTACTCAACCTTGTTTGGATCCTGATTTGAACAAACCAACTACAAAAAGACATCTTGAGGGGCCGACCGGTGGCACAGCAGTTAAGTGCTCGCGCTCCGCTGCGGCGGCCTGGGGTTCGCAGGTTCGGATCCCGGGTGCTTACTGACGCACCACTTGTTAAGCCATGCTGCAGTAATGTCCCATATAAAGTGGAGGAAGATGGGCACTGATGTTAGCCCAGGGCCAATCTTCCTCAGCAAAAAGAGGAGGATTGGCATTGGATGTTAGCTCAGGGCTGGTCTTCCTCACCAACAAAAAAAGACATCTTGAGATACCGGAAAGACTAAATATGGACTGAGGATTACATAATATTAGAGAATTACTATTTTAAAAAAAAAATATTATAATAAGGGTACTCATTTTTTTTAAGTCTTTAAATATTAGTGATACATACTGAAACAGTTATGGGTGAAATAATATGATGCTTGCAATTTGCTTTAAAATTCTCCAGCTTCCCTCCCCGACCTTGGTCAAAATAGGTATGAGTTCGGAAGGCGGGTACAGACATGAAACAAGAATGCCAGAATACTTCTAATCGTAGAAGCTGATAAATGAGTACATGGGGATTCAGTATATGTTTTCTCTACTTTTGTCTATGTCTTAAAAGTTCCAAAATAATACCGCTCACCCAAGAAAAAGTAATGAATTACTAATCCACTAATAAATGTAACAACCTGGATAAATCTCAAAAACATTATGCTCAGTGAAAGAAACCTGACAAAAAGGAGTACATGATTCCAATTATGTGAAACTCTAGAAAATGCTAATCTATATTAGTTTTACATCAGTGGTTACCTGGGGCCAAGGGTAGAAGAAGGGTTGACTGCACTCAGGCACAAGGAAACTAGGGTGATGGAAATATTTTATATCTTGATTGTAGTAGTGGCTGCACAGATGTATGCATCAGTCAAAACTTGTCAAACTGCACACTTAAGATGGGTACATTTTATTGTATGTAAATTATACCTCAATAAAGATGGTTTTTTAAAAACATGCCATTATAAAATGTTTAAAAAGAAAAAAAAGGAAGAGAATCTATATGACTTAATTATTGTTTAGATGTTGGGGGTAAGAGAAAGAGAGGCAAGGATGGAGTGAGCAATTCTGGGGATTAGGCGATAAATTCAATTTTGAAATGCTGAGTTTGAGGTATCTGTGGGAAGACCAATAGGCAGTTGTAAATAAAGCTCTGAGGCCAAGGACAAAAGGTCAGGCTAGAGAGGTAAATGGGGAATACCTCACAGTTAGGTGAATTTAGATAAATCACTAGCCTGAACACCAGGCTCTGAGAGCATACTAAAAAAGAAAGTGAACTCTTAACTTGAAGAGTTTACCAACTTCACCTGCACATGTTCAGTCTATAAAACCTCTACCAAGAAAAAGAAATTTTCACATCTGCTGCTGATTGTAAAGTATAACAGTTCCTCTCGGTTTTTGAAAGCTACCTTTGGGGGCCGGCCCCGTGGCTTAGCGCGTGTTAAGTGCGCACGCTCCGCTACTGGCCACCCAGGTTCGGATCCCGGGCGCACACCGATGCACCGCTTCTCCGGCCATGCTGAGGTCGCATCCCACATACAGCAACTAGAAGGATGTGCAGCTATGACATACAACTATCTACTGGGGCTTTGGGGAAAAAAAGGAGGACTGGAAATAGATGTTAGCTCAGGGCCGGTCTTCCTCAGCAAAAAGAGGAGGATTAGCATGGATGTCAGCTCAGGGCTGAGCTTCCTCACAAAAAAAAAAAAGAAGCTATCTTCTTCAAGCTTAAGGAGACGTTTAATTCTAGTGTGTACTTCTTTCATCTGAGATCCTTAATTTACTTCAATCATTGTTTTCAGTTTGTTTTCATTTACAATCAGAGAAAATGACTTCCTTTTCTTCTGTAAGAAAACAGAATTCCAAGAGTTCTGGGTATTTGTTGATTGTTGTTGTCTTAGAGTGTTTTAAATAAAGATAACAATCTTAATCTGGAAATAAATAAAATCCATATACGTCCCTCAGTCCGGCTAAATTTCACTCCTACTGAAGAAGTAAACACACAAAAAACATAAGAAGTAAATGACATCGTAGGTAGTTAAAGAAATTTAGCAAGGGAAATGCAAATCCTGATTTCCTATCTCATAAAGAGTGGAGCTGAAGGGAGAAGTCAGCTTCAAGATCGAGGCAACAGAGTCTTAAAATGAAACGAGGTGTCTATAAGGACCTCACATGGAAGAAAGTGATGCGAAAGCAGAGTTCACTGAACTCAGCAATGGCTAAGGCACAGGTGGCAAGTTGGAGGTCTAAGGACTTCACCTGGAAAGCTGTTTTGTTTGGCCCATGCAGCGTTTTTTATTATTTAAATTAGATGCTATTATTTGAATAGTGGGACATTTTGCATGAAAAAAATCCAGATTTCCAATTTCTTTTTTTTTGTGAGGAAGATCAGCCCTGAGCTAACATCCAAGCCAATCCCCCTCTTTTTGCTGAGGAAGACTGGCCCTGGGCTAACAGCTGTGCCCATCTTCCTCCACTTTATGTGGGACGCTGCCACAGCATGGCCTGACAAGCGGTACATCGGTGCGCGTCCGGGATCCGAACCTGGGCCGCCAGCAGCAGAGCACGCGCACTTAACCACTACGCCACGGGGCCAGCCCCAGATTTCCAATTTCTTTTGAGAAAATCAGAAGCTCTGGAAATATAGGCCTGTATTGCCACATGGCAACAATCAGCTTGAGCTTAGCTAGGTCATGTATTCATTCTCCAATTCACCCGGCCCCACCACTCTGGATTGTTGACACCCAGTCTTCTTTCCTCGTTTGAGCCCTGTCTATCCCTGCAGGCACTGTGACACTTGATATAAGAGCTCAGGAAAACAGAAATGTCAAAGTTCTGATCCCAGTTCTGACAGGGGCTAGAAACATAAATGGATTGTTTGTAACAACAAAAAACTGGAAACAAAATCCACCAATAGGAGGGAATAAATGGAATTGTACACAGCAGTGAAAATGCACAAACCACAATGAATCTCAGAAACATAGTTGAGAACAATGGTACTTAGTGAGTGTGATACATTTTCTACTGTCATTATAATAATTGAGTATAGAAAAAGTAAGTCATAGAAAACTAAGTAAAGCTGAACAATATATATAATTTAGGGATATATATGTATGTCGTAAAACAATTTTTTTTTTTAAAGAAAGAATTTATAAGACACAAAATTCAGGATAACGGTGTCCTCTCAGAAAGAGGCAAAGGAGAGGGATCGGAGAGGAACATAAAGGTAGTACCGTATTATTATGCATTATGTTCCCATTCTTCAGTTGGGTGGTAGGTTCATGGTGTTGATTTAACATTTATGCTTCCTGGGCCGGCCCTGTGGCTTAGTGGTTAAGTGCGCACGCTCCGCTACTGGTGGCCTGGGTTCGGATCCCCGGCGCAGCGATTAAGTGTGTGCGCTCCACTACTGGCGGCCCGGGGTTCGGATCCCAGGCGCGCACCGACACACCGCTTCTCCGGCCATGCTGAGGCCGTGTCCCACATACAGCAACTAGAAGATGTGCAACTATGACATACAACTATCTACTGGGACTTTGGGGAAAAAAAATGGAGGAGGATTGGCAACAGATGTTTGCTCAGAGCCGGTCTTCCTCAGCAAAAAGAGGAGGATAAGCATGGATGTTAGCTCAGGGCTGATCTTCCTCACACACACACAAAAAGAATTGAGAGTCCAGAAATAAACCTTTACATTGATGGCCCATTGATTTTGTACAAGGATGCCAAGACTATTTAATGGGGAAAGAACAGTCTCTTCAATAAATGGTGCTCGGACAACTGGGTTTCCACATCCAAAAGAATTAATAGGACTCTTACCTTACACCATATACAAAAATTAACTCAAAATGGACTAATGACCTAAATACAAGTACTAAAACCATAAAATTCTTAGAAGAAAATATATGAGTAAATTTTTGTGATGTTGGGTTTGGCAACGGATTCTTAGATACGACAACAAAACCTTCAGAAACAAAAGAAAAATTGGACTTCATCAAAATTAAAACCTTTTGTGCATCAAAGGACATTATCAAGAAAGTGAAAAGACAATCCACAGAATGGTAGAAAATATTTGCAATCATATATATGATAAGAGTTTAATGTCCAGAATATATAAAGAACTCCTACAACTCAGCAATAAAAAGATAACACAATTTAAAAACGGGCAAAGGGGGCCAGCCCCGTGGCGTAGCGTAGCGCTGGCGGCCTGGGTTCGGATCCCAGGCGTGCACTGAGGCACTGCTTGTCAGGCCATGGTGTGGCAGCGTCCCATATAAAGTAGAGGAAGATGGGCACAGATGTTAGCCCAGGGCCAGTCTTCCTCAGCAAAAAGAGGAGGATTGGCATGGATGTTAGCTCAGGGCTGATTTTCCTCACAAAAAAATAAATAAATAAAAATTAAAAAAACAAAAATAAAAATGAGCAAAGGACTGAAGAGACATTTCTCCAAAGGAGATATACAAATGGCCAATAAGCACATTAAAAGATGTTCCTCAACATTAGTCATTAGGGAAACGCAAATCAAAACCACAATGAGATACCATTCACACCCACATCCAAAAAAAGAAAGTAATAAGTGTTGGTAAGGATGTGGAGAAATCAGTACTCTCTTGCATTGCAGTGGGAATGTAAAATGGTGCAGCCTTTATGGAAAACAGTTTGGCAGTTCCTCACAAAGCTAAACATAAAATTACCATATAACCCAGGCATCCCACCCCTAGGTATATACCCAAAAGAATTGAAAACAAGGACTTGAACAGATACCTGTATGCAGCATTATTCACAATCGCCAAAAAGTGGAAACAACCAAAGTGTCTGTCAACAGATGAATGGATAAACAAAATGTGGTATATACATACAATAGAATATTATTCAGCCATGAAAAGGAATAAATTCTGATACATGCTACAACATGGATGAACCTTGAAAACATTATGCTAAGTGAAATAAGTCAGACCAAAAAAAGATAAATATTATATGGCTCCACTTATATGAAATTTCTAGAATAGGCAAATTCACAGAAACAGAAAGTAAATTGAGGTTACTCGGGACTAGGGAGAGAAGGGAATGGGGAGTTATTCCTTAATGGGTACAGAGTTTCTGTTGGGGTGATGAAAATGTTTTGGAAATAGATAGAGATGATGGGTGCACAACACTGTGAATGTAATTAATGCCAATGAACTGTACATTTAAAAATAGTTAAAATGGTAAAATTTGTCACATATATTTCACTTCAATAAAAAAAAAAATCTTCCTACAAGATCACAGAAAATGTTTTGGAATTAGCTAACAGATTTCCAAAAAACCTCCACACATTTGTTATTGAGTCAGATGGAGTTAACTGAATTTGCAAATTCTGTGCAGAAACAATGTGTCTATAATTACTAATGATATCTCATTACTGAACCATATTTCTTTTCTATTAAATTTCATGGTATGATGGGCTAATGGAGCCAGTAATTGTGTCTGTACTGAAAATATCTGTGATATCTCCATTACATCTGATATCTTCACTTCAGTGAGACTATGTTCTCTCTGAAGTTAGAGATGTAACATTTCAAGGAAAATTGAGTGTTCTAGATGGCAGGAAAAAACTGTAGACTTCAGTGTTTGTCAAGCTCAAATATATCCTGATATTTTCTCTGGTTCTGAAATGTTCTGACATTATTCCCAGGCTGATACTCATCTCTCTGCTATTCCAATTTATTCAGACTACAAGATTCTGAGCCTTTCGTATTCCATTTTGCATATCTGTCTCATATTTTAATACCTTTCTCAATTGTCACGTTAATTTTAAGTGTCAATTAATACTGAATCATTATCAAACAGATAATTATATTAGTATTACTTTAGTTTTTAGCCTAAAATATTTTGCTGCCTATTTATGCTTTGTGTCCACTAGTTCAGGGCACACTACAATACTGTATAATAATTTCAGTTCTAGGTGCCATTGTATTTTGTGCCTGGCATAAAAGGAAAAAGGCTTTCTGTTGCCTCCCTTTATTGAATCTGTTTTGTATTCCATAAATACAATTTGGAGAATGAAAAAGAAAAAAAAAAGAAAGAGAATTTTAAAATGTACAGCAATAAACGGGAGACGTGGCAACATTTTATCTGCCCTGCTAAGGTGATCATTAGTAGAGAGAAAGCAAAGGTATGCATCCTGGAGCTGGCTCTGCCCCTTACCTTGCCATTGAGAACGATGTTCTGACTTCCACACAGCACTGACTGGCGACTAACCTTGTTCCCAGACGCCTGAAAGGAAACAGTGGAAAATGGGCGTGAGTAAACCGGGTGGGTTCTGGGCTACAGGTTTCCATCAAGAAAGCTCAGATTGGAGAGAAAAGGACTTGACACGGGGTGTGGTCTGCAACAGAATGAGTCCAGGATATCAAAGAAGCAGGGATGGATTAGGAAACTGGAGATTCAAAGAATGGCTCCAGAGTTTGGATGTGGTAGGTCTACACCCTAATGGCTTCAGAAACATGGATTCAGGTGTCAGCTCTCTACTTCGGTTTTACAGCCCTAAAACCAGGATAATAACTTTACCAATATCATAGGGTTGTGAGAACTCAATGAAAAACAAAATAATAGGAAAGTTGATGAAGCACTTACTCCGTTTCAAGCAACTTACACACATTATGTACCAACTCTAAAGAAGCTAACAGTCTTTAGCACATAGTAGTAAATTACGAAATGTTAGTTTTAAAAAATAGTTTAGGGCCGGCCCCATGGCTTAGCGGTTAAGTGCGCGCGCTCCGCTACTGGCGGCCAGGTTCGGATCCCGGGCGCGCACAGACGCACCACTTGTCGGGCCATGCTGAGGCCGGGTCCCACATACAGCAACTAGAAGGATGTGTAGCTATGACATACAACTATCTATTGGGGCTTTGGGGGAAAAAAAGGAGGATTGGCAATAGATGTTAGCTCAGAGCCGGTCTTCCTCAGCAAAAAAAAAAAAAAGAGGATTAGCACTGATGTTAGCTCAGGGCTGATCTTCCTCACACACACAAAAAATAGTTTAAAAGGGCCAGAAGCCTGGAGCTGTAATTAATATTAGGATGGATGACCTGCTTTCTGGAAGTCATTTTATCTCTACGAGGAAGTCAGGAATAAATGAAAAAACCTAAACTGGCCATGCAAGGAAGATATAACGAAGCCAGACCATACACGAAGTGTTACTAGGTGATCCCCGACGAATTGCCAAAGGGAGCCGGGGTGGGGCAGCGAGAGGATGGGGGCAGCGGCCTCAAAGGGACGCAAGCTTGGAAAGGGGAGGACAGATGACTGGACACGCTCACCGTCTCGATGTACTCGGACTTGTTGTAGAGCAGCTCGCCCAACTCCATGGCCACCAACTCCTTTCCGCAGCTCTCGCTCCTGTCAGTCTGTCTGCCAGTCTGTCTGTCACGGATCCCAGCTACTTCCGGCTGCTCCTCCACTTCCGGTCCAGGCGGCCTCTGGTCTCATCCACGGCTCGGCTCTCCGCTAGGAGGCCCCGCTCCATTGCTCGGCAGTCTCCGGCTGCGCGTGCGCAGGCCGAGCGCTGGCTGTAATTGGCCGGTCTTGACGGCGCGCGGGGCCCGCGTGGGGCGGCTGGTCGCGCGCTGAGGGGATACTGGGCGCCCCGTTTTTCTCCCGGCGCCTCGGGGGTCCAGGGCCCTCCGGAATCTTAGTGTCCTCAGGCCCCGGGCCGGCGACAGCTGCTCTTTTCTTTCGGCCGCTGGCCCGATGGAAGAGCCTCCCGGGAAGCCCCTCAGCTTTGAGGAGAAGGAAAAGGTGCCGAGGGCTGCGGGAAGGGCCGACTCAGAACTCTGACCCCCTCTCCCAGGATGTTAGGCTGGCTGTTTCCTTGGCCGTTCGAGGGCCGCAGTTACTCTGATTTGCGCTTTTCTCTGGACTGGAAAGTGTAGAAGAGCGCTGTGCTCACGTGGTGGCATTTCAAGAACAAATTTCCATTACAGCGCTAATGCATAAATACAAAATGTTAACCTTAGATAAAGCTAAGTCCCCGCCTCCCCTCTCCAATCTTGGCTTCTCCCCTCCCCGCCCCCCGCAAGTAAATCTCTTAGTCTGGTACTTTCGATCTTGGCGCACGTGCGTGTATGTGTGCGTGTGTGTGTGTGTGTGTGTGTGTGTGTATGGTGGGCGGCGTGGGGGATGTGGAGAGGTACCGTTGTATTCCCTAACCACCAAAAAGTAATATGTATTTTTTGGAAGGGAGAATGTTCATAAGTGGTATGATCTGGATGGTTGTGCAACTTCCGTTTTTCTTCTCCAGGTTTAACATCCACGTTAGTACATGTTTGCCTACCTTATTTTTTTAAGTTCCATATAGTATTCTGTAGTGTGGAAGTGCCATCTTTTCTTTAAACATTATTTAGCTGAGACTTTTATGTTGTTTCCAGCTTCTGTTTCTACAACAGTGCTGCTCTAAATATCCTTATCCATGCCACTTTGTGCTTGTGCTGATGTTAGCTTGAATGTGTCTTGTGCTGGCTGTTCCAGGCATTGTGCTGAACTCTATTCACATTTACTTATCAGTCCTCTTATCCAGGCCTACCTTCTAGTGGGGGTGAGAAAGGTCATTTACAAGTCAACAGGATGATTCCCGGATATTGATAAGCTTGGTGATAAATAGGATGCTGTGAAAAGCAGTCTAGCATAGAGGTTAGGAGCACAGACTCTAGAACTGGACTGCTTGGGTTTGAATCATGCCACTTATAAACTGTGATCTTGGACAAATTGCTTTCTCTCTGATCTCCCCAAAGCGAGCTCCTTCCTTCTTCAGGTCTGGGCTCACGTGGTAGTCCTCAGAAACGCCTGCCTGGCCACCCTATCTAAAGTACTGTGGCCCAGGCGCGGTAGGCCAGGCACTCGCACAGCTCCCTGTTTATCCAAGTATTGATTGCCATGCGAAATCATTTTATCTGTTTGTTTTCTTGTTTATTATCTGTGTCTTTCACTGTATGTAATCTTGACCACTCTGTATATCCAGGACCTGGAACAATAACTGACACACACTGGGTATCAGTTATTGTTCCAGGTGCTAGAGATACCTGGACCAATAACTGACAGATAAGAGATGTATTTGTCAAATGAATGTCTGAAGATGACAACTCCTGCTGCCTTCAAGGATCTCACAGGGGGAAACAGAAGTAAACAGATGACATGGTTTAATAAGAACTGTGACAAAGGAAGCACAGAGGAGAGGTGGATTGTCTAACCTGGATTTGGAGAGGGACCTCGAAGTCTACCCCAGGGAAATAAAAATCTAAGTCGAGGCTTGAGGAATCAGTAGGAATTAGCAAAATGAGTTGGGAGGAAATGCTCCAGGTGATAGGAACAGTTTCTGCAAAGGGGCTGGGATATTAGAGACCTTGGTGCTTTGTGAGAACTGAAAGGAGTGTGGGCCAGTGCCACGCCCTCCACTCCTTCTTACTGAGGGACCTGCTGAGCACTGTGCACTGTATCCCTTCTCTCTGACTCCGCCTTTCCACCTGCTCAGTAGGTGTTTTTCTTCTTCCAGTTGAAGGAAAAACTAGCATTCTTGAAAAGGGAATACAGCAAGACCCTGGCCCGCCTTCAGGTAAGTGAGTCCTATTCTCTCAAATTGGGGTATTGTAGTACAGACTATATAAAAACAGTTCATAATAATAAAACTTTAAAAAAAAACTTATTTCTTCTTCTTAAATTTGTTCCTTGAGCTGCTTTTGTTTTCTCTAGCGTGCCCAAAGAGCTGAGAAGATTAAGAATTCTATTAAGAAAACAGTGGAAGAACAAGATTGCTTGCTGCAGCAGGAAATTTCACCACAGCTAAATCACTCAGGTAAAGCTAGCCCATTCACTTATGCTTGCTTCATTATTCATCTCCCAGTATATCTGGCTGTGGTTCTTTTTCTCACAGCCAAAAGACAAGGACTAGCAATAGACGTTTTTTAAAGTGTACAGTTCAGTGGTTCTTTGTATATTCACAAGATTGTGCAACCATCATCACTAAGTAATTTCAGAACATTTTCACTACCCCCATACCCATCCTACACCTAACCCCTCGCAACCACTAATCTGCTTTCTGTCTCTGTAGATTTACCTATTCTGGACATTTTATATAAAATGGAACCATACAATTTGTGGCCTTTTGTAACTGGCTTCTTTCACTTAGCATAGTGTTTTCAGGGGTCATCCATCCATCCATACATCCAAGCATGCATCAGTACTTCATTGCTTTTTGCAGCTGAATAATATTCACTTGTATGGATGTACCATAATTTGTATATCCGTTTATCAGTTGATTGACATTTGGATTGTTTCTACTTTCTGGCTATTGTGAATTTTGGCTATTATGCTGTTGTGAACTATAAGGTACGAGTGTTTTTGGACATATGTTTTCAGTTCTTTTGTGCATATACCTAGGAGTGGAATTGCTGGGTCATATGGTAATTCTATGTTTAACTTTTTGAGGAGCTGCCAGACTTTTTTCTACAGCAGCTGTACCATTTTACATTCCCACCACAATGCACAAAGATTCCAATTTCTCTACATCCTTGCTAATATTTGTAATTTTCCATTTTTAAAATTATAATCTTCCTGGTAGAAGTTAAGTGGTATCTAATTGGTTTTGATTTGCATTTCCTAGTGACTAGTGATTGTGGAACATCTTTTCCTGTGCTTATTGGCCATTTGTATATCTTCTTTGGAGAAATGTTTATTCAAGTACTTTACCAATATTTTAATTAGGTTGTCTTTTTATTGTTGAGCTGTAAAGACTCTTCATATATTCTAGCTGTTAGACCCTTATCAGATACGTGATTTGTAAACATTTTCTCTCATTCCGTAAGCAATAAACTATGCTTTTAGTTGAATTGTTTAATTGCTCTTTTTAAACTAAAAGTTTTAGTTTAAAAATCATTTTTTCCCTCACAGTTCTGTTTGTTTACATTTACTTAAACTTATTATAGTTTATTAGATTATTAAAAACTTAAACTTTGATCTGCCTGAATGAAATACCATTGACTCTCTTAAATAAATATTTGGCAGTATTTATATACAATCTTTTAAAATAAATATGTAGTATTTTTTGTTTCGTTTTAAAAGGAAAATACTAATTATATCATTTTTTTCTCCTCAGAACCTAAAAATAAGGTATCTCCTTGTGACACGTTACAGATCAACACCCATCTGGGTGAGGAACCTGGAGGAAAGACACCTATCACACTTGACGCGGAGCGTGAGTCCTTTAACCCCAGACATGGCCCCATGGAAGGATTACGCATACAAAGAATGGATGATATCCAAGAACATTTTCCCTACAGAGTCAATGGCCCTGATGGTGAGAGAAGGCAGAGTAAGCTGCCAGGGAGAACTAAGCAGCAGAAGAGAACATTTATTTCAAAGGAGAGAGAATCCTTCTTTGATGCTGATTCACTTATACTCTCTGGAAAAAGACTAAAGGAACAGGAAGAAATCAGTAGACAAAATCCTAGGACACCTGTAACTGAAATAAGAACTTACTTTCCAAGTCCTCAGTCTGACATTCCAGATTTTCCAGCATCAGTTACAGAAATTAACATAGAGAGTGTATTAATTCCAAATGCCAAACCACAAAGAGGTGTCGAGGCACTCTTAAGAGGAAATAATTTCCCCAGAGCGACTACACTGCCTTTGCATACTCCAACAGATAGCAGTAATGGTCAGCGTCTTGAACATAAGCCTTCCAAAGGTAACTATGAACTTAGTGCTCACAGTTTAAAAAATGTTAGCCCTGTTTCACCTGTAAACTTAGAGGCACAAGGCAAAAAAATGACTGTCCTTACAGATAACCCAGAGGTAAATAAAGCTGTAAGTGCAAGTGGCCAGCTGCCTAGAAGTCCTAACTTAGAGGCAGATAATTCATGTTCTGTAAATGAACTCACTTATGATAACTTATCAGCAAATGAAAACCAAAACTTCAAAGAACAAAATCACCCAGAAAAGTCTTTAAAATCTCCCAATAACACACTTGGTGGTAGAAATGAAAGTATTCAGGAAAATGAGGTTCTAAGTCAATCTAAGAGTCTTAGCCCAGAAATAATCTCTCCTGATTCTACGGAAAATCAAACACATTCTTGCACAATGCTTGAAGGCCTTCTGTTTCCTGCAGAATATTATGTTAGAACCACACGACGCATGTCAAGTTGCCAGAGGAAAGGAGCTCTGGAGGCTGTAATTGAGAGTCATTTGGGTGTCAGAAAGAAAGGATTTAAAAATAAAAAGGAAGCTACTAAAAATTTAAACTCTTCCAATGAAGAAACTAACCAGAGTGAAATTAGGATGTCTGACACATGCACAGGACGACCAAATTCAAGAAGTCCTCGTCAGAAACTTCTGTCATTAACTGAAGTCACCGCTCCTGGTGGGCCCACTAAAGATGACTTTTCTAGGAAGGCGGTTACCCAGCCATCTGGTAGAAGACACAGAGGAAGAAGAAAGTCAACCTGCACCCCTGTATTAGATCATCATGAACTATTTTTGCCAACTTCCGGCACATCAGGTGTTAATAGGTCCAAGGAAGAAGTCGCCTTGCACAAAGATCAGAATGAAAAAGCAATTATTCACGGTAAGAAGAGAGTTAGAGGTGAATCAAGGGGTGGTTGTTGATGATAATGGTAGTTAACACTATGTGCCTGGCACTTTCCAGATATTGTACAGATGCTAACTTATTGAATCACAGCAACCCTACATGAGGTAGAGTCTGTTTTTCTCTTCACTTTACAGATGAGGAAGCTAAGGCACAAGGAGATTCAAGTGACTTGAATCAATAAAAGTGACAGAGCCAGGATTCAAACCTAGCTGTGTGGTGTCAGAGTTCACTAATGTGGTTGAGAAGGAAAATATATTGGATGTCTTCCTAAAATTAGTATTTTCTCAGGTACTACGCAATCTTTATCCATGGGTAGAAGCTTTACGACTAATACAGGAAGTGTTTTTGAGGTAAAATGAAATGAAATGTGTGTCAGAGTAAGATCCTCTGACAAACTCTCTTGGAATGTAAAAGGTCTGAGCAACTTTTTGGGATAAAATATCTAATAATAGTCTCTCTAAGGTCTGTGGGACATAAGATTTTGGAGGATAGCAAGTGAAGATTTTGGAGGATAGCAAGTGACATGTTATAATTGAAGCTTTTTATTCATTTACTCAGTAGTTATATCTGATAAGCTGAGCACAAAAACTAGATAATTCACTGTGATTCTATACTAGAGATTAGCAAACTTTCTGTAAAGAGCCAGATAGTAAATACAGTCATTGTGCTCTATCATAGCTGTTCAACTATAGTGCAAAAGTAGCCGTAGACAATATGTAGATGTGCCCGTGTTCCAATAAAACTTAATTTACAAAAACAGGCAGCCGTCTGCTCTATACAAGTGGATGCAGGCTTTGGACTCGGAGTTATAGTTAATTGATTAATTTTAAAATAATAATCATTATGACTTTTTTATCTTTTAAGCCAACACGAATACAAAGGAATCAGAAAGTAGGGCAATCTAGTAGTAAACTAGAAACAGTCTCTTGTATACTTTGAAATAACCTGCTGTGATTTTAGTAACCTGCAGCTATATTAAAAATTATTTTTTCTTGAGGTGACATTCACATAACATAAAATTAACCATTTTGAATTAAGTGAACAATCCAGTAGCATTTAGTACATTCACAATGCTATGCAACCATGACCTGTATCTTCCAAAATATTTTCAACACCTCAAAAGGAAACCCCATACCCATTAAGCAGTTGTTCCCCATTTCCTCTCCCCCTAGCCCCTGGCAACCACCAATCTGTATTCTATCTCTATGGATTTACTGATTCTGGATATTTCATATTAATGGAATTATACAGTATGTGACCTTTTGTATCTAGCTCCTTTCACTTAGCGTGTTTTTGACATCTATGTTGTAACATGTATCAGTATTTCATTTTTTTTTTTGCGGCTGAATAATATTCCATCACACGTATGTACCACAGTTTGTTTATGCATTCATTTGATGATGGATGCAGCCATATTTAGAATGGTGTAGAATTCCAGTCACTCTAAGAGCAGTAAATTACTCTTTGCTTGACAAGGGGACTAAGTTTTCTTCAGAGAGAAGAGCCAGCATTTTGTAGACTGTATTCTGGTAGCCTGTTGGAATCAGTTTTAGAGGAAGAAGGACATTAGAGATTCTTAGTCTAGTTCCCTTATGAGGGACAAGGGAAAATGAAGTGAACTGACTTGCCCAAGGTAACACAGCAGATCAGTGGCAGAGCTGGGACTAGACCCGTGTCTTCCTTCTCCCAGCCAATGCTGTCAGCACCATACTGTTTTTGATACTGCAAAAGGAAAGCTGCTAGTTAACTGCTAACCTGTGGCCAAGTTTTGAACCCTTCATTGAGGTTTCAGAGTCATGGGTGGGAAAAGTAATGTACATTTTACACTGTATTGGAGTTCAGAAGCTCACTCCTTGTTGGGTATTAATGTCTCTTCTGTTGGATATTTGTTATTGTTGCTTTCTGTTTTAGGGAAGGAAAGCCATTGTCAAAAAGAGGACTCCCTTTCCTCCAGAAATAATGCTTATTTAGCTTTGGATGATGATGCTTTCAGTGCTCCATTTCAGAAGAATGAAATGCTCAGTTTAAAGCGACTGTCATCTTTCCTCAAAATCACAGACTTTCAGTTACCTGATAAAGACTTCGGATCTCTTAAACTTGAAAAACTGAAGTCCCTCTCAGAAAAGGAAATTGAGCCTTTTGAATCAAAAAAGTATGGAGAGGGGCATCTTAAAGAGGAAAATTGTATTGTTTTGGAGGAACTGACTCCTGAGCAGATCGATATAGAAATGGAGGACTTGGAAGAGGAACTGATTATTTTACCAGAAAAAGCACATCCTAAAATGCCAAACTTAAAAAGCCAGCCTCAGAAGGGCCTGTCTTCATCCATATTACTTTTCACTCCTTTAAATACTGTTACACCGGATGATAATGAGGAACCAGCAGCGGACGTGTGTTCGCCCGCTTTCCCCATCTTAGGTGCTACTCCAGCTGTTGGCTCCCAAGCACACTGTGACCGAGTGTCTGCAGGGGCTGTTGGACGAACTTGCTCTACACCCCAGCTTTCTCACATGAGAGCCCCAGTCAGTCTTGCTACTGATCCTAAGCAGTGTAGCAGGTGGACCAGCCCACCAAAATTGGACAGCAGCCTGCATGTGTCAAGAAGGAAAGGAAAGCCTTCCTGTGACTGTGAATCTGGTCCCCAAGCGACACCTCTACTCACTGAGTCACTCACTCTCAAAGAAAATCAGCTCTGTGGAAATACATGCCTGGAATCGTGGAAACAGCCCATTGACCAGGTACAGTCCACTTCCTGTGTGAAATGTTCTCTGAAGGAATGAAATATCTTGGTGAACGTGGACAGCATGGCTTCCTCACACACTGGCTCCTCAGTGTTTAAGAATGTTTTAATGTGGTCGTTAATGTGACTTCACTGTAAACATGAAGTTCATTCTGGGGAAATTAAGATTAATTAAAAAATATTTTTTTTAAATGTGGGGAATCCTATTCTCTTTGTCATCAGTGAAGCAGTTGCATTTGGAGTTTTGCTGCTTTTACCAGAGAAAATAGAACTTATGAAGTAGACATTTTGATGAGGGAGTGATGCAGGCAGACATCATATATAAAGTGTAGATTAATCATGTGACTTGTTTCCACAGACAGAGACAGCAGACCTTCCTGCTTGTGACAGCATGAACCCAGGCAGCCTACAATTGGTTTCAAAGTTAAAGGTCAGAGGACTGTTATTTTATAATGTGTCTTATGTCTTACATGTGAAAATTTTAATAAATTGATAGGAAAATTGAGAAGAATTTGATCATCTAGCTTCTCATTCCTAGTTTAATACTATTAAATAAACTTGGTAAACCAGATTCGGAAAAAGAGATTTAAATTCTTTGTTTTGGGCCTGGCCTGGTGGCATAGTGGTTAAGTTCACACGCTCTGCTTCAGCAGCTGGAGTTCGCAGGTTTGCTTCCGAGGCATGGACCTACACACCGCTTATCAGGCCATGCCGTGGCAGTGTCCCACATACAAAATAGAGGAAGATGGGCACAGATGTTAGCTCAGGGCTAATCTTCCTCACCAAAAAAGGAAAAAAATCTTTGTTTTTCACAATATTTACCTGTTTGTATTTTTTTTTTTTTTTTTTTTTTTTTTTTTTTTTACATTTTTATTGATATTTTAATGGTTTCTAACATTGTGAGATTTTGGGTTGTACATTTTTGTTTGTCCTTCACCCCATATATGACTCCCTTCACCCCTTGTGCCCACCCCCCACCCCCCACCCCCACTTCCCGGGTAACCACAGTCCAGTTTTCTCTGTCCATGTGTTTGTTTATATTCCACATATGAGTGAGATCATACAGTGTTTGTCTTTCTCTTTCTGGCTTATTTCACTTAACATAATACGCTCCAGGCCCATCCATGTTGTTGCAAATGGGACGATTTTGTCTTTTTTTATGGCTGAGTAGTATTCCATTGTATATATATACCACATTTTCTTAATCCAATCGTCAGTCGAGGGACACTTAGGTTGCTTCCACTTCTTGGCTATGGTGAATAATGCTGCAATGAACATAGGGGTGCATAAGCCTCTTTGGATTGTTGATTTCAGGTGCGTTGGATAGATTCCCAGTAGTGGGATGGCTGGATCATAGGGCATCTCTATTTTTAATTCTTTGAGGAATCTCCATACCGTTTTCCATAGAGGCTGCACCAATTTGCATTCCCACCAGCTGTGTATGAGGGTTCCTGTTTCTCCACATCCTCTCCAACATTTGTTGTTTTTTGTCTTGGTGATTATAGCCATTCTAACGGGCGTGAGGTGGTATCTTAGTGTTGTTTTGATTTGCATTTCCCTGATGATTAGTGATGTTGAGCATCTTTTCATGTGCCTATTGGCCATCTGTATATCTTCCTTGGAGAAGTGTCTGTTCATTTCCTCTGCCCATTTTTTGATCGGGTTGTTTGTTTTTTTGTTGTTCAATTGTGTGAGTTCTTTATATATTATGGAGATCAACCCCTTGTCAGATGTATGTTTTGCAAATATTCTCTCCCAGCTGGTTGGTTGTTTGTTCATCTTGATTCTGATTTCATTTGTCTTATAAAAGCTCTTTAGTCTGATAAAGTCCCACTTGTTTATTTTTTCTTTAGTTTCCCTAGTCTGGGTAGGCATGTCATCGTACCTGTTTGTATTTTGAGATCATCTCCTGAAGAAGTTTATATGTCAAGCTATTGACAAGAACAACTTAAGCTAAGTAACTCAACTTGGTATCTAAATTAAAATCAGGCATTTTGACAGAGGGAGAAAGAGAGAGGAGCCATTTATGACTCTCCTATCCAAATGGTGTAATGTTTCTAGAAGAATCACTTATGGTGATTTATTAGAAAATGGGGAGCAGTTCTAGATTATGATAGAGTGAATGGTTAATCTTTCATATGTTATGTGATATATATATGGTTCTGAGAAATATAAATTACAATAGTCTGTTAATGATATTTTATTTTATTTATTTATTTTTTTGTGTGAGGAAGATCAGCCCTGAGCCAACATCCATGCCAATCGTCCCTTTTTTGCTGCGGAAGACTGGCCCTGGGCTAACAGCTGTGCCCATCTTCCTCCACTTTATATGGGATGCTGCCACAGCATGGCCTGACAAGCGGTGCATCGGTGCAGGCCCGGGATCCAAACCCAAGTCGCCAGCAGCGGAGTATGCGCACTTAACTGCTACGCCATGGGGCCGGCCCCTGTTAGTGATATTTTAGTAAATCCTGAGAATTGGATTGGACCCATTTCCTAGTTAACTTTTTATACATGGTACTTGAAATAGCGTGGTATAGAGCAGGGTTTCTCAATCTTAGCACTGTTGATACTTGGCTGGATAATTCTGTGTTGTGGAGGGCTGGCCTTTGCATTGTAGGATCTTTACCAGCATCCCTGGCCTCTACCCACTAGAGCCAGTAGCAACCCCTCCCCAGTTGTGATAATCAAAAATGTCTCCAGATATTCCTAAATGTTCCCGGGGGGAGGGTTGCAAAATTACCTCCAGTTAAGAATAACTGGTGTAGAAGAAAGAGCTTTAAATCTGCATTAAACTGTTTCTGCCAATAACTGGCTGTGTGACTTTGGGCAGATCATTTGGCCTCTGAACCCAAGATTCCTTTTCTATAAAAGATACATAGTAATACCTATGGTGTTTCAAAGCTATTCTTGAATCAGGTTTTTGTTTTTTTTTGCTGAGGAAGATTAGCCCTGAGCTAACATCTGTTGCCAATCTTCCTCTTTTTTTGCTTGAGGAAGATTAGCCCTGAGCTAACATCTGTGCCAGTCCTCCTCCACTTTATATGTAGGTCGCCGCCACAGCATGGCTGATGAGTGGTGTAGGTCCACGCCTGGGATCTGAACCCGCAAACCCAGGCTGCCGAAGCGGAGTGCACCGAACTTAACCACTATGCCACAGGTCCGGTCCCTTGAATCAGTTTTAATAACTTAATTTCTTAAGGAATCAACCATTTCATTCATATTTTCAAATTCATAAGTAACAGGTTATTTATTATTATTATAGTTTTTTTGTCTGTGTATATGCATTTAAGCCTCTCTCTCCCACTCCCTATTTCTAAAAGTATTTTTTCCCTACATCAGACCTAGGAAATTTCTCCATTCTGTTGGTTTTCAAAAAAACTAGTTTTTGTTTATATTGATTGTTAATTGGGTTTTTTTGTTTCCTATTTCATTTATTTCTGTTTTTGTCCTTAACAACCCCTTCCTTCTGTTTTTCACTGTGCTTATTTCATTGTTCTTTTACTAACTTCTTGAGCTGCTTGCTTACTTTATTTTTATCTTCCTTGTCTTTTGATAAATGCCTTTATGATTGTACATTTTTCTGGAAATACTGCTTTGGCCATGCTCTGTATGTTTGGACACACAGTGCTCTCCTTGTTGTTCGTTTTAGAAATAGTATGTTGTTTCAGTTTATTCCCTCTTCAACCCGTGGGTGGTTCATCAGGATGTTTCATTTCCAGGTGGCCAAGTTCTTATGGGCTCTCTTTTGTGGTTAAATCTGAATCTGTCCCATTCTGGAGCTATACATTTTAAAATGTATCATAATGTAAGTGCGTATGGGCAATTTTTTAGTTGGATAAGACCCACAATGCTCTTTCTTTTGACTTGCATAAAACTTTAATTACATTTACTTGGTATTTCATCTGATCCTTGTAATCCATCACTTTTCATATTTCCTCTTTTCATAAAACACCCCAAGTATCCCTTTAACGTAACTTATTGCTGTTCTGTGTCAGAATCCTTCAGGTTCCTGTTCTGTGGATGTGAGTGCCATGTGGTGGGAAATAGCTGGTTTGAAAGAGCCATGTATCATAACTGCTTGTGAATACGTAGTTTCTCTTTGGAAACCTCTGGATACTTGGCAGTGGGAAAAAATTTATTCCTGGCACTTCACAGAGGTAAGTCAGAATCTTAGAGGTGAAAGAGATCTTTGCAGTCATTTGCATGGTGATGTAAATGGGCTATGCCCACCATCTAGACTCTATGGTTAACACTGTGCTATATTGGCTTTATCACATGTTTATTCAGAGATGGATTTTTACACTAGACCTCCTGGTGGGAGGAGCTTGGAATTTCATGTCTATTCTGACTTGTAAACTTGCTGATACCTGTATTTCTTATACCTTACAAAAGCATCATTCCTGCTTTTTTTCTATATGTATTTTCTTCTAGTCCTTGTCTGCCTTCATACATATCTTACATGGTTGCAATCCGAGTGTGCTTCAAATTGTCAAATCTGCCTTTCCTCACTTACCATATAAACATTTCCTTATATCTATGTATTCTTCATACTTATTTGTTTATGTTGAATTTTATTTATTTATTTTTCCATCTTTATTGAGGCATAATTGACAAATAAAATTGTAATATATTTAAAGTGTACAATGTGATGATTTGATATATGTATACATTGTGAAAGGATTCCCACAATCAAGTTAATTCACACATCCATGACCTCACATAGTTACCTGTTTTTTTTCTTTCTTTTTTATTTTTGTGAGGAGGATCAGCCCTGAGCTAACATCCAATGCCAATCCACCTCTTTTTTGCTGAGGAAGACTGGCCCTGAGCTAGTCACATCCGTGCCAATCTTCCTCCACTTTATGTGGGACGCCACCACAGCATGGCCTGACAAGCGGTGCATCGGTGTGCGCCCGGGATCCGAACCCGGGCCGCCGGCAGCGGAGCACGCACACTTAACTGCTACGCCACGGGGCCTGCCCCCCCTTTTGTTTTTTCTTGGTGAGAATGCTTATGATCTACTTTCTTAGCAAATTTCATTCTTGTTCTCCAGTATGTCCACAGCTTCTAGCACTGTGCTTTGCATAGTAGTGCTCAGTATTTGTTCAGTGAATAAACTTGTTTTAAATGGCTGTTCCATTTGTTCACATGCCAGAATTTATTTAATTATTCCCCTGTTGTTAGAAGTGTAGATTGCATAAATAAACGCTGTAGTAAACACTGTTGTGCGTATAGCTTATTTGGATTTACAGCTTATGAAAAGAGGGTGTTTGTTGAACCTTTTCACTTTTCTTCAAATGTTGGCAACTATCCTGCTACAGGAAGAATAGAAAAGAATGTGATAAGTTCTGGGAAATTTAGATTAATTAAAAATTAAACAAACAAATATAATTTTTGGCTGCTTTGTTTTATTTAGGTTCCTGTATTACAGATAGTTCTAGTGCCTGATGTTTGTAATCTTGTGTTTGTGGCTTTGGGAAATTTGGAAATCAGAGAAATCAGGTATGTAAATCCCACAGAGTAGTTTTTTTCTGTCCCTAGTCTTTGTCTCTGTCAGCTTGTTCTGAGTGCATGTTATAACCTAGGTTTGAGTCTTGAAAGAATCTAAATTTAGGTCTGAAGAGAGATTTGTTTAAAAACAAAACAAAACATCAATAGAATGACAACACTGACTGAAGTTTCCCTTCAAAGTTTGAACGTGGTCCTTTAACATTAAAGGCTTACTCCTGACAGCTCTGCGTTTTTCCTTATATTTGCTTTAGGGCATTACTTTGTTCCTCTGATGGTGAAAGTGAAAAGCAAGTACTCCTGAGTTCTGGAAATATAAAAGCTGTGCTTGGCCTGACACAGAGGAGGCTAGTTACTAGCAGTGGGACCCTTTGTGATCAACAAGTAGAAATCATGACATTGGCAGAAGATGGAAGGTAAGAAAAGCATTGGTTGATTTTAACTATTAGATAAAGAATGTTTTCATCACAGGGTTTCAGAGAGAGCTGGATCCCTAGCATCTTGTTTTCCTGTGCTGTAGGTGCAGTATAGCAGGTTCTGCCTCAACACTGGGCTATAACATAGAAGCAGTTTAGAGAGGTGAAAGCCAGACATGGCAGGGAAGAAGTCAATGGAGTGGAAGCTCAGCAAGTGTAGTTTGTTTTTTCTTCAGTCTTCTTTGAAATCTCTGTGTCCTTTAAATATTACAAGGACCTTAAGATCCTAGACCCTTTTCTTGTTCCACACACTTGGTTTCCTTTGCTTCAGTTTCCATCTAGATACGGACTACTTGCAAACCTATGTTTCTGGCTCTGAGCTCTTTCTCAACCTCTAGACCGGCACACCTATTTATTAGACATCTCGTGGATGCCTCAAATTCAACGTGTTGAAAACAGAACTCATAGCATCCTCTATGTGTACTCCTTATACTTTATTGTGATTATCTGTCTTTCCTAATAACAGAGGGCGTGGACCTTGTTTATCTTATTTATTTATTACCTGTTGCAGTAATCTAGGCAAGAGACAGATAATTGTTTGCTTAAATTAGGAAAGTGTTAGTGGAGATGGGAAGAAGCAGACAGATTTGAGAGAGATGAGATGATAAAATCATGAGAACTTGGTGATTGAGTAGACAGAGAGGAAGGAGACAAGGATAATATCCAGGTTTCTGGGTTGGTCACCTGGGCAGATGGTGGTACAGTTCGTTGAGACAGGAATGCAGAAAGAAACATGAGGTTTAAAGAGAGAGCTGGTGAGTTTAATTTTGGATATGATGAAGTTGAGGTGCTTGCAATATATCCAGGTAGATAATATGAAAATAATATATGTTCATTGTAGAAAGTTTAGAATACATGTTTTCTGGTTGAAATTTTTTTCTGGTATTAGGTTAGTGTTTATTATGCATAACTCAATAATTTGTAGAAGGGCTGCTTAGAAACTGCTTTGATACAAAGTGCTGATTTTTAATACTGTTTTAAATGCAGAAGCAAAGAGAAACACTTTTTGATGCCCCCCGAAGAGACTATACTAACTTTTGCTGAAGTTCAAGGGATGCAGGAAGCTCTGCTTGGTACCACTATAATGAACAACATTGTTATCTGGTAAGCTTTCCCATGAGGCTCTCAGTTTCCTCATCTGTAATATAAGGATATACTTCTAATTTCACAGAGTTGTTAAGATTAGATCAAAGACTCTCTAAACATGATTATGTTCTTGGTTGTTTGCTTTCTGTCAGATGCTATAAACTTATCTTAACAAGAAAATCATATTCAGACATTGTGAAAAAGGTCAGTCTGAGTAGACTATTTAAAATAAATGAAATTTTATTGTTAAAAATATATGATTGTTTCTACTTCTGGTTAATGGCTGAGTAGGTTCCATCCGACCAACTCTCCTACCTCAGATAACTTAAACTCTGAACAAGATATAAAAAACAACTATCTGAAGGCACTGGAGAAGAATAAAAAGAAGATACTAGAGGGGGTTTGACACTTAGCAGAAGGCAACGACACTGCGAGTTTCTCGTTCTTGTGGCTTTTAGTCAGATGGTAGGCCCCAGTCTGTGCACTGGATGACTAAACACCTGATAGAAGACCTTCTGTCCTACTGGCTTAAAGAACCAAAGGACAGAGTTCAGGGTGACTCCAGCAGCTAGAAAGTAAGAGAGAAAATCCCGAAAAGTAGAGGCCAGAGAAGGAGCGCTAAACTGGCTGTAATCTCTGCCTGAATATCTGGCTGATCTTTATCTGCATGTCCACAGGGCAGACTCAGAGCAGCCCAGGTAAGGCAAAAAGAACTGAACTGGGTTTTCAGCATTTGGGATTTGAGCCAAGGTAACTGTTTACTAGGAAAAAAAAAATCAGTATTCTTCAGAGGAAACTAACAGAATCCAGAGTTTATGTGATGTGTCATTCATAATGTCTAGAATACAATCCAAAATTACTAGCTACATAAGAAATGTTTGATTAAGGATCCAAATGAAGAAATTTTTGATGGGGAAACTGAAGTCGAGGAGTCCTCAGCCATCTCTCTTTCCTGACCACAGAGGAGAACCACACCTGGCCATAGGCACTTGCAAGGTTAATTTGTGTTAGGAGAATAGATTGATTTTTTTTCTCGGAAGCCTTCTCCATTAACTGTTTCCTTGGGGCCAGAATGGGTCTTGGTAAGACAAAGTTATGATGTTAGTGTCACTGCTACCCTACCTATTCTGCACTGCCCAACCCCAGCCCTCTAGGAATAAACTAGGAAAGCATGGCCCCTGAGAGACACTTTGTCCCCTCCCCACCAGGGAGCCTCTGAAATTTGACCATGTTCTAATCTGCCAGGAGTCCCTCTTTTCAAATGTCCTGCTGTCTAGAACAGTGAGTTTCCACCTTTGGCACTTTCCTCAGGGTTTCTGCATGTAAATCTTAATTGAGGACAATGTTATTTACAAAAGTTGTCTTTTCTATTCTTTCTGCTATTTCTATAGCTCGGACCTTCATTATTGGGCTCTTAGACTATTAATATAATCTAGTAATTAGTCTCCTTCCCATCAATCGATATTCAACCTCCAGATCATCTTTTATACTATTACTTTGTAAACATTCTTCCTCCCAGCCCTTCCCCTTCTCGCCAGAAATAAAACCTTCAGGGGGACCCATGTTTGCTTTTCTTCAGTGTCCATTTCCCCAATGTTTTATTACAAAAATTCCTCTCCAGCTATTCCATACTATTTAGCTCCCTTTTTTCTTCCCATCCCTCAGTTCCTTCCTTTTTCTAAAAGTAGTCTTTTGGCATTTCATATATAATGGATCACAACAGAATTTGAGGTTAGGGAGGAACCTCTATACAGTCATGCGCAGCATAATGACATTTTGGTCAACAACCGACTGCATATACATCAGTGGTCCCATAAGATTAGTACCATGTAGTCTAGGTGTGTAGTAGACTATACCATCTAGGTTTGTGTAGGTACACTCTATGATGTTAACACAGTGACGAAATCACCTAATGATACATTTCTCAGTACATATCCCCATCGTTACATGATGCATGACTGTACTTAGCTTCTCAGTAATAAGTCTAAGTTCTAAGTTTAAGGGATATCTTCAGCCCCACAGTTGCCTTGAGTTCTGTCATATCACCTCAGCCCTCACTGATGTTTCCCTCTCTTAGTTCATATTGCCCTTATTTTTAACTTAGTATATGCTACTTTTTTACCATGAAAGTCCTTGAAGATAGGTACCATAACTTACATCGGTTCTCAGTGCCTGCTTTAGCTCTTGTATAGGGTAGTTATTCAAAGATGTATGGATCATACTGTCTGTCAAAAGCTATCATTTACCTTTTGGGCTCTATGTAACGTTATATTTACATATAGTAGTTCACTTCCTATTGAACTCCTGATTTGGTAGATATCTAAAGCGATTCATGTTTTGTTTTGTGTTTTTGTGAGGAAGATCAGCCCTGAGCTAGCATCCATGCCAATCCTCCTCTTTTTGCTGAGGAAGACCAGCCCTGAGCTAACATCTATTGCCAATCCTCCTCCTTTTTCTCCCCAAAGCCCCAGTAGATAGCTGTATGTCATAGTTGCACATCCTGCTAGTTGCTGTATGTGGGACGCGGCCTCAGCATGGCCGGAAAAGCGGTGCGTCGGTGCATGCCCGGGATCTGAACCCGGGCCGCCAGTAGTGGAGCGTGCACACTTAACCGCTAAGCCACGGGGCCGGCCCCGCAATTCATGTTATACTCAAAGTTCCAGTGGACCTTTTGAAACTATTGCTGAGGGTCCAAATATTGAATCTTGGTCAAGCTATGTTAACTGAGCACCCATCTTTCAATCATTTAATAGATATTTGAGTCTCTACTTATGTACCATTCTCTCAGAGAGATGCAGATACAAATAAGATATGAATCCTGGTCCTAGGGCCCCTAAAATCTAGTGGGTAAATAAGATTGCTTTACAATTCACAGTGTACAATTCTTTTACAGTTCACATAAGGTCAAAGTGATAGAGATTTGGACAAAGTGCTTTGGGATTTGGGGAAAGAGCAATTACTAAATACAGAGCATGTACTAACCTCTGTAAGGAGTAAACCAATCCTGGTGTCCCTTATGGGGGGAAAACTGCATATGTACATGAGAATTGTTTTCCTTCTTTGGTTTTTGTACACAGTGCCTGTTCCATAGAAAGTTCGCAAGTATTTGTTGAATGAATACATTGTACGCTGTTACAGTATATATTAATGAAAAAATGAGGCATATGGACAGTACTATAGGGAGTTGGAGGAAAGATTTCTGTGGACTGGTGCCAACAGGGAGGAATGAGAGAGTCTAAAGTGAGCTCGTGCAGCTGGAGGAGGTGGGACATAATCTAGGCTGTAAAGAATGGATGGGCATTGGTCAGTCATGGGGTGGGAATTAGTCAGTAATGGAGAGGGCATTGGAAGGGACAGCATGAACACAGGTATAGAGCCAGGAATATGCCTGATACATTGTACGGATAGTGAGAAGATTTCAAGTAAGGGAGCAGTGAAGAGTATAGTATTGCAGTGCTGGATTCATAAGGGTCATAAATACCATGAGGAAGAACTTGGACTTTATCTTGTGGCTCATGGAGAGCCACCAGAAAGTTTTTCATCAGTAGAGTCAACATGATAGAACAGTCATCAATGTCACAAATCCCCAATAAAGCTAAGGAGTGGTTCCAACAAACTTTCTTTTCTCTTCATTATATTCACCCTCTTCTCTCCTCTCTTCCTTTTTCCATTTTTTACTTCATCTCAGTCTTCCCTTCTCTCTCCATCATCTTGGTCTAGCTCTAGTATAAACATATATTATAGAGACATAATTATAAGTCTGTTTTAAGTGTAGTCTCACACCTAACCAAATTTGGTTTCCTGACCATTGTCTTCCTTGGAAAATTTTGGCATAACAAGAAGTGTGACAAAATCATAATGATGGGGCTACACCATGTGCCTAATTTTGATGCCAAGTAAAATGAGATAGTGGAAAACTTTTCTTGTGGAATTTGGAGAGATTTATCCCTTGTGGCATAGCAGATTCAACCTAAAGCTAAACTATCAAATTAAACTACTGGCAAAGTTAAACTATAGTTCTGTCTTTAGCTAAATGTGTGACTAAACAAAACAAAGGTACTGTGTCCCTTAGTTTTTTTCCTTGGTCACCTCCTAAAGGATGCTGTGATAGATAAGAGAGTATTATGTGAAAACCAGTTTGCTGGAAGAATGTTGTCAGCTTATTTATTTTTGGTGTCTAAGGAATTTAAAAACCGGTCAGCTCCTGAAAAAGATGCACATCGGTGATTCCTACCAAGCTTCAGTCTGTCACAAAGCCTATTCTGAAATGGTAAGTAACCATCTGCTGGGACCACTTTGTGTCCACTTTGTGTGTTACTGTTGGTCTCACTGAGTGAGAGCAATAGCTTAGTAAGTAGTCATTAACTGACCCTCCCTGTTGCCGATTTTTTTCAAAATTGGATAGCAGTGTTTGTTCTTTCTTGAAATTTATGGATGAAAATAAGTGTTGGTACAGTATGATTGCTTGGTAAATTTTCTGGCTGTATGACTTAAGGGCAAACAGTTATTTCTACCTGTGAATTTGTACCAAGAAATATGCCTATTATCAGACTTGGCTCCCAATCACATTGCAATAAATGGTTTATGATGTGAATGAATACTCTTAGGGAGGATGATTAAATGGTCCTAGACTTGTTTTTCTCTAGGCTTCAGTGTCCTCATATAGAAATGAACACACCTTCTCAGCCACTGTGTTAATGGACTTGGCTTACAGTCTAGTTTTGACATCTGAGCAGCTTGAAGGTAGTTGCCCAGCAGTCCGGGATAACTGCTTCAGTATTGACCGTTGAACCACGAGCAGAGGCAATAGCAGCCAACTAAGCGCGTATGTACAGACTGAGTTTCCCAGCCTCAGTGGCAGCCCTGTGAGCATCAGTACCTGGAGGTTCTGAATGCAAAGGATGCATCTTTTCCTAGCCTAGCAGGATCTGTGGAATTGAACTCAAAAGTTGTGTGATCTTAGATAACCTGTCACCTAATCTTCAACTTTTTTCATCCTTAAAACAAGAAGGTTGAATTTGTCTCTGGAATTATTACATTTAGCTACTGGGCTTCTAAATAATATCATATCTTTGTTACTACAACATAAATACCTATTTGATATTAAAACATTTAACACAGAAATATGTAAGATAGTAAGTCAAAGTTCCCCATGAAGCCAGCCTCCAGAAATAATAGCTGATAGTTTAGTGGCAGGAATTGGCAAACTTTTTCATAAAGGGCCAGATAGTGAATATTTTCAGCTTTGCAGGCCACATGGTCTCTGTTGCAGCTACTCTGCCCTGCCACTGTAGCACAAAATCTGCCAGAGGTGATATGTAAACAAATGGGTGTGGCTGTGTACCAATAAAACTTTTTGAACAATAAAACTTGCTAAAACTTTCTTATAATTTTCACGTCTCAAAATATTCTTCCTCTGTCTTGTTTCCAACCACTTCAAAATGCAAAAACCATTCTTAGCTCATGGGCCATTCAGAAATAAGCATTGAGCTAGATTTGACCTGTGGGCCATAGTGTGCAGACCCCTAGTTAAGTATATGGCATTTAACAGTTTTTGACTCTCTCTTATTTTCTAATTATCAAGGTAATTCATTCTCATTATAAGAATTCAGTCATTCTAGAAATGTATAAAGTAGAAATGAATGTTTTTAACCCTAAGAAAGCCCTATAATTAATTTTCCCCATTTTCCCATCAAAGATAATTATTTTGGAGCCAGCCCTGATGGCCTAGTGGTTAAAATTTGGCACACTCTACTTCAGCGGCCCAAGTTCGGTTCCCAGGCACGGAACCACACCACTCGTCTGTCAGTAGCCATGCTGTGGCATCAGCTCACATAGAAGAACTAGAAGGACCTACAACTAGAATATACAACCATATACTGGGGCTTTGAGGAGGAAAAAAAAAGATAATTATTTTTAACATATAAGTTTATGTTTATATATGTGTGTGTGACATATATATCTTCACACACAATAACGTTATTATTAGAACATGTAATTTTAAAGCTGAGAGAGGTCTGTAACACATTTTCCCACAGGTGATGGTGTCTTTTTTTGGTGGTCACTCTTACTCTATAAATAGGCTATTGTATAGAATGGCCAAAAAATCCAGTCACCACTTACAAGATTGTTTTTATGGGAAAGTGTGTTCTGAATTCTCACAAACCAACTTATAAACTGACATTTCTAGTATGAGGACTCCCTCCATGTGTTTACACACCCCCTTTCCCTGTGCCAACATTTCCCCAACTGGATGGCATGAGATGTTAGTAGTCTCTAAGGTGGAGGAAATCGATGAGTCAGCTAGATTCACACCTGCAGAGACTGGCTGAAAACTCCCTGGGAGCCGGTGCTGGAGAAGCTGACGTCCAGCTCAGTGGTGATCTCTGCAGTGCCCGCCTGAAAGAGAGTGAGCCAGGGACGGAGTCCCGGATGCTGAAGAGCCGCTCGATCGTTCCTGTAATTCTGTAGTTTTGTCTGTGCCAACCCTTTCTTTTTCCCAACATATTCTTGATGATTTATTTGGTTATTAATTTTTCTCCTAAATTAGGGGCTCCTGTTTGTTGTTCTGAGCCATCCTTGTGCCAAAGACAGTGAGGCGTTGGGAAGCCCTGTGTTTCAGCTGATTGTGATTAACCCGAAGACGACCCTGAGTATGAGTGTGATGCTCTACTGTCTTCCTCAAGGCCAGGCTGGAAGGCAAGTGTGTGACTGCTGTTCAGCAAGTGTGACATTTTGAAATGAACTTGCGCAAATACAAAAAACCAGATATTTTTGTGTCACTCAGATGAATAGAAACATGAAATATTACAGATTATAGTAAAGAATGTTAAGGAGTAGAGTGAAATATGAAGTTGAGTAGATCTGAGTCCAACCTCAGATTCCCTGCATCCTGATCCCTACCAGTATGAGGTTGGATAGATATTTTATGTGTATTCCAGCTCTGTTTTTTCACCGTAACAAAAACATTTTAAATACAAACAGTAATGAATGTTCTCTACAAAAAAACTTATAATTTATGTTCTTTCCATCAAACCTAAATTAAGAAAGTTTTAAATGTACTTTAGGAAGACATCTTTACTTTGAAATTGGACTGGGCCTCCATCATGCAGGCAGTTGATATTTATCTGTTGATAAATATTTATCTGTTGACTGATGAGAAGATCTGTTTGTTCATGACACAGTTACTGGCATCCCGAGAGTTTTCTGAGCTATGTAGAGCTCTGAAGTAGTGCTGATATTGTTATAGGCCAACCAAGCGACATCTGAACATGTCATTCCTAAAGACGGCCTTTACTAATGTTTGAAATTAGCAGCAAAGTCATAGAAAATAGACCTAGAAATCAAGATCACAAAGTCTAGCTTTAATAACTCATGAGGATAAGGAAGCTTGATGTTAAAATGGTTTCTATGTTTCTTTGGACCTTGTGCAAAGCTTGCTGGATCGATTCATGTTCTAAAAGACAGTCTTTTTCCCTGTGCACTTAGTCAGCTGTGGCATTTCTTAGCTCAGCAAGAACCTCAGAACTGTCATCTGCAATATGTGCTTGCATATAGAACTTGTTTTCTTGGATTTGAAGAGAGAACCATAGTTATTGGCCTAGAAATTTAGGGTAAAGATCACTACTTAGTCAAGCATTTCCTTTGTCACTTTTCAAATCTATTTGTTTAGCAAACCTTGAAAGCCTATTTGGTGCCAATCCTGTGGAAGCACTACTGTTTCTAATCTCGTAGAACCTAGAAGAGAAAACAGTGACTACTATTCAGTGCACAAAATGCCACGAGGCTTGCACTGTTTGGGAGCACAAAGGATGGAGGGGCACCTGAATGGGCAGTGGAGGGTTGGGAAGAGACTGTTCAGGAAGACTTTCTGAAGTTTCAAAAGATAAGTTAGGAGTCAGCAACACAGAGTTGGGTGGGAGCCTGGGATAAAAATTATCTTTCAGTTCACTCAGAATATCCACTGAGGGCTGGCCGTGTACCTGCACTCTGCAAGGTGCTGGTGCTCTGGCAGCGAAGAATAACAACTCATTTTTATTAATCACTTCCTGTGTGTTATTTACTGTCCTAAGCTTTTTATATCAACTGTTAATTAAACCTCACAGCAATCCTAAGAAGTAGGTGCTCATATCATCATATCCCTATTTTGCTAGTGAAGTTAAATAACTTGCCCAGAGTCACATAGCTCTGCCTTTGTTAGAATTCAAACCCAGGTAGCTGACTTCAGAGCCCCTGTCTTAAAAAGGCGACTAGATTTCTGCTTTATGATGTTTACATTTTTGTGGGAGAGATATGCACCAAATGTGGAAATAGGATAATCTCACAAAGTGAAAAGTGCTATGAAGATAAAGACAAGTGATGTGGCAGAGAGGGCACAGAGTGTATGTATGTGGACACTACTATAGATAGGTGATTAAGTGTGACCTTTCTATGGAGAGGAAGGTCTGTATGATGACAGAAGCCCACCATGCTAAGATCTGGAGTCAGAGCCTACCAAGGAGAGGGAGTAGCAGGAGCAAAAATCCTGAGGTGAGACTGAGTTTGGCTGGTTTGAAGAGTGGAAGGAAGGCCACTGTGGGCTGGGGTGCAAGGGGTACAAGATACATCAAAGAGGCAGGGACTGGATATGTGATTATGTCCAAGACTACAACACAGTAGCCAGCGGTCCTAGGATTGCAAATACAGGCATTCACATTTCCAGGTATTTTTGTTCTTCTTCTTGTTGCTTTGGGGGGCATGGTTTTGGCCTATTTAAAAAAAATTGGGGGGCCGGCCCGGTGGCACAGGCGGTTAAGTGTGCGCGCTCTGCTGCGGTGGCCCGGGGTTCGCTGGTTCAGATCCCGGGCACGCGCACTGACACACTGCTTTGCAAGCCATGCTGAGGTGGCGTCCCATATAAAGTGGAGGAAGATGGGCACGGATGTTAGCCCAGGGCCAGTCTTCCTCAGCAAAAAAAGGGGAGGATTGGCAGATGTTAGCACAGGGCTGATCTCCTCAAAAGAAAAAAAATTTTTTTTTTTTTTTTTTTTTTTTTGATATGTGATTTGAATTGTCTCTTCTCTGCTTGATGTTAGGTTCCTGGAAGGTGACGTGAAAGATAATTTTGCAGCAGCAGTATTGACTTCTGGAACAATTGCCATTTGGGACTTACTTCTAGGTCATTGCACTGCTCTCCTTCCACCTCTCTCTGATCAAAATTGGTCTTTTGTTAAATGGTCAGGTACAGATTCTCATTTGCTGGCTGGACAGAAAGATGGAAATATATTCATATACCACTACTAATAAGTTAGGGTAAGGTGAAAACACCTTCTGGATGCATGTGGCCACTTAGTACTTTTTGGAGTTGTAACTGTAAAGGAGAATATCTAAATGACATTTAAAATAATTACTTGTATTCATTCAGACAGACTTAACTTTTTATTCTGATAGTGGTGGCACTGCTGATCTTGAATGTTCATTTATATTTACTTTGGGGGAAAGGATTTTAGGTTCATTTTTGTAATTCCTCACATTTGCTTCTAAAAGTGTACATAAAGCTTCAAATGTTAATAAATATTTATTTTGATACATTGTGCTTGGCATATTATTTTTTCCTATCCTATAAAAATCACTTTCAGAAACAAGAACTAATTATTTTACGAGAATAGAATTTAGTCAATAATGCTTACATAGTATAAATTTCAGTTAACTTAGTATACTAATATGCAGTATACTTTTTGTGCTATTTGTAATACTTTATTTTCACATACCTACTAAGAGTAATACAAAATTTATTAAAATATGCTAATTTAGAAATGCTGCTGTTCTTTTCCATTCTCACATGCATCCTTGATAGCAGTGCCTGCATCATCACTGGAGTCACTGAGTCAACAACACAGCTGTCCTGAGTACATCATTTTCACCTTTGCCTAATTAGAGAGCAAAGATTTTTAAAGTCCTAATCTCGTGGTATCATTGGAAATTTTAGAAATGTTAAAGGGACTGATTTAAGGGGAAAAGAGAAGACCACAAATAGGAAAAATTATCTATTTCCATGATAAGAGGGCAATGGATACAAATGCACAAAAAAGAGGTTAGATATGATATCAAAAACATAAAATGAGGGAGGAGGGGAGTTAAAGAGTAGAGCTTTCAGACAGAGGTCAAACTAAAGAGACCATCAATTCTGTATAGAAGGAGAAAGGAACAGAGAAGGACTACTAAAACACTGAGAAAAAAAGTTAAAAAATGGCAGTAAGTACATACTTATCAATAGCTATTTTGAACGTCAATGGACTAAATGCCCCAATTAAAAGGCATAGGGTGGCTGACTGGATAAAACACCAAGACCCATATATATGCTGCATACAAGAGACACACTTCAGACGTAAAGACACTCAAAAACTGAAAGTGAAGGGATGGAAAAAGATACTCCACGCAAATGGCAATGAAAAGAAAGCTGGGGTAGCAGTACTCATATCAGACAAAATAGACTTTAAAACAAAAACTGTAAAAAGAGACAAGAGCATTACATAATGATCAAGGGAACAATCCAATAAGAGGATATAACACTTGTAAATATCTATGCACCCAATGTAGGTGCACCTAAATATATAAAGCAATTATTAACAGACATAAAAAGAGAAATAGACAGTAACACAATAATAGTAGGAGACTTGAACACTCCACTTACACCAATGGATAGATCATCCAAACAGAAGATCAATAAGGAAACATTGGCCTTAAATGACACACTAGAACAGATGGACCTAGTAGATATATAGAGAGCATTCCGTCCAAAAACCGAAGAATACACTTTGTTTTCAAATGCACATGGAACATTCTCCAGGATTGATCACATATTAGGCCACAAAACGAGTCTCCATAAATTTAAGAAGATTGAAATAATACCAAGCATCTTTTCTGACCACAACCGTATGAAACTGGAAATCAACTATAGGAAGAAAATCAGAAAAGCCACAAATACGTGGAGATTAAACAAAATGCTACTGAACAACGACTGGGTCAACGAAGAAATCAAAAAATACCTGGAGACAAATGAAAATGAAAATACGACATGCCAGAATTTATGGGATACAGTAAAAGCAGTTCTAAGAGGGAAGTTTATAGCAATACAGGCCTATCTCAACAAACAAGAAAAATCTCAAATAAACAATCTAACAATGCACCTAAAGGAACTGGAAAAAGAAGAACAAACAAAGCCCAAAATCAGTAGAAGAAGGGAAATAATAAAAATCAGAGCAGAAATAAATGAAATAGAGACTAAAAAAACAATAGAAAAAATTAATAAAACCAAGAGCTGGTTCTTTGAAAAGATCAACAAAATTGACAAACCTTTAGCTAGACTCACCAAGAAAAAAAGAGAGAAGGCACAAATAAGTAAAATCAGAAATGAAAGAGGAGAAATTACAACAGACACCTCAGAAATACGAAGGATTATGAGAGAATACTATGAAAAGCTATATGCCAACCAATTCGACAATCTGGAAGAAATGGATAAATTCTTAGAATCATACAACCTTCCAAAACTGGATCAAGAAGAAGTAGAGAATTTGAATAGACCAATCACCAGTAAGGAGATCGAAATAGTAATCACAAACCTCCCCAAAAATAAAAGTCCAGGACCAGACGGCTTCCCTGGTGAATTCTACCAAACATGCAAAGAAGACTTAATACCTATCCTCAAACTCTTCCAAAAAATTGAGGGGGCGGGGGAAGCTCCCTAACTCATTCTATGAAGCCGACATTACCCTGATACCAAAACCAGACAAGGACAACACAAAAAAAGAAAATTACAGGCCAATATCACTGATGAACATCGACGCAAAAATCCTCAACAAAATACTAGCAAATCGCATACAACAATACGTTAAAAAGATTATACACCATGATCAAGTGGGATTTATTCCAGGTATGCAGGGATGGTTCAACATTCACAAATCAATCAACGTAATACACCACATTAATAAAATGAAGAATAAAAATCACATGATTATCTCAATAGATGCAGAGAAAGCATTTGACAAGATACAGCATCCATTTATGATAAAAACTCTAAATAAAATGGGTATAGAAGGAAAGTACCTCAACATGATAAAGGCCATATATGACAAACCCACAGCTAATATCATCCTCAGTGGTGAAAAACTGAAAGCTATCCCTCTAAGAACAGGAACCAGACAAGGATGCCCACTGTCACCACTCCTATTTAACATAGTACTGGAAGTCCTAGCCAGAGCAATCAGGCAAGAAAAAGAAATAAAAGGGATCCAAATTGGAAAGGAAGTAGTGAAACTGTCACTATTTGCAGATGACATAATTTTATATATAGAAAACCCTAAAGAATCCACCAGAGGGCCGGCCCCATGGCTTAGCGGTTAAGTGCGCGCACTCCGCTGCTGGCAGCCCAGGTTCAGATCCCGGGCGTGCACCAACGCACCGCTTGTCCGGCCATGCTGAGGCCACGTCCCACATACAGCAACTAGAAGGATGTGCAGCTATGACATGCAACTATCTACTGGGGCTTTGGGGGAAAAAATAAATAAATAATAATAATAAAAAATTATTAAAAAGAATCCACCAGAAAACTTTTAGAAGTAATAAACGAATATGGTAAAGTTGCTGGATACAAAATCAACATACAAAAATCAGTTGCATTTCTATACACTAACAACGAAGTAGCAGAAAGAGAAATTAAGAATACCATCCCATTTACAATTGCAACAAAAAGAATAAAATACCTAGGAATAAACTTAACCAAAGAGGTAAAAGATCTGTACACCAAAAACTATAAAACATTGCTGAAAGAAATTGAAGAAAACACAAAGAAATGGAAAGATATTCCATGCTCTTGGATTGGAAGAATTAACATAGTTAAGATGTCCATACTTCCCAAAGCAATCTGTAGATTCAATGCAATCCCTATCAAAGTTCCAACAACATTTTTCACAGAAATAGAACAAAGAATCCTAAAATTTATATGGAACAACAAAAGACCCCAAATAGCTAAAGGAATCCTGAGAAAAAGAACAAAGCTGGAGGTATCACACTTCCTGATTTCAAAATATACTACAAAGCTATAGTAACCAAAACAGCATGGTACTGGCACAAAAACAGACACACAGATCAATGGAATAGAATCGAAATCCCAGAAATAAACCCACACATCTATGGACAGCTAATCTTTGACAAAGGAGCCAAGAACATACAATGGAGAAAAGAAAGTCTCTTCAACAAATGGTGTTGGGAAAACTGGATAGCAATATGCAAAAAAATGAAAGTAGACCCTTACCTTACACCATACACAAAAATTAACGCCAAATGGATTAAAGACTTGAATGTAAGACCTGAAACTGTGAAACTTCTAGAAGAAAACATAGGCAGTAGGCTCTTCGACATTGGTCTTAGCAACATATTTTCAAGACCGATGTCTGACCGGGCAAGAGAAAGAATAGAAAAAATAAACAAATGGGACTACATCAAACTAAAAACCTTCTGCACAGCAAAGGAAACCATCAACAAAACGAAAAGAGAACCTAACAATTGGGAGAATATATTTGCAAACCATACCTCTGATAAGGGCTTAATCTCCAAAATATATAAAGAACTCATGCATCTCAACAACAAAAAAACTACCAACCCAATTAAAAAATGGGCAAAAGACCTGAACAGAAATTTCTCCAAAGAAGATATACAGGTGGCCAGCAGACACATGAAAAGATGCTCAAAATCATTAACTATCAGGGAAATGCAAATCAAAACTACAATGAGATATCACCTCACGCCCGTCAGAATGGCTATAATTAACAAGACAGGAAACAACATGTGTTGGAGAGGATGTGGAGAGAAGGGAACTCTCATACACTGCTGGTGGGAGTGCAAACTGGTGCAGCCACTATGGAAAACAGTATGGAGATTCCTCAAAAAATCAAGGATAGAGCTACCTTATGATCCAGCTATTCCACTGCTGGGTATTTATCCAAAGAACTTGAAAACACCAATGCGTAAACATACGTGCACCCCTGTGTTCATTGCAGCGTTATTCACAATAGCCAAGACTTGGAAGCAACCTAAGTGCCCATCAAGGGACGAATGGATAAAGAAGACGTGGTATATATACACAATGGAATACTACTCAGCCATAAGAAACGATGAAATCCAGCCATTTGTGACAACATGGATGGACATTGAGGGTGTTATGCAAAGTGCAATAAGTCAGAGGGAGAAGGTCAAATACTGTATGATTTCCTTCATTAAGTAGTAGATAATAACAACAATAAACAAACACCTAGAGACAGAGATTGGATTGGTGGTTACCAGAGGGGAATGGGGGAGGGAGGAGGGCGAAAGGGATAATTCGGCACATGTGTGTGGTGATGGGTTGTAATTAGTATTTGGGTGGTGAACATGATGTAATCTATGCAGAAATAGAAGTATAATGATGTACACCTGAAATTTATACAATGTTATAAACCAAGGTTACTGCAATAAACAAAAAATTAAAAAAAAAAAAAAAGAAATTTTATCCCAAGCTACAGCTATTTATTTGCCTAACTTACTGAGTATATTGAGAGTATATATTCATGATCTACATAACTATTTGGTCTTTTACTTGTCTTTTAAAGATAGCTTTTTATGATATTTACTATAGTTGTTATTACTAACTTCATTATTACCCTTTGATACATTTGCATAAAAGATTTAACTTTCTCTCCTATACCAATTGTGTTGTATCTCTAACCTCAAATGAGAGAATACTTTATTTGCTAGCACATCATAGATAATACAGGGCTTTTCACAAAGATTTAATTTACTCAGGAACCCTGAGAAACATATGTTATTTTAATTTAAGAGTTAAGAAAACTGAGTAGAGCTAAGCAGTAATTGTGGTTCAGTAACAGTTGAACAAACAGCACATACCTGACACAGTAGGTATGAAAATGATTGCCGGGAGGCCCCTGCCCTTCAGAAGTGCACAGGTTAGTGATTTAATTTAATTAAAATTAAATACTGTATTTTAAATTTAAAGAGTATGTCCAGAGTGCTGCTGCAGAAGCTCAAAAGATGGGCAGTTAGCACAACACAGGGGGTTCAAGAAAAGCTTCATGGAGAATGACAGCTTAGCTGAGTCTTGCAGGGTAGGTAGGTCAGAGCAGAAACAAAGGATATTCCAGGCAGAAAGGACAGTATGGTGTTTTCTACGCAACGCAGTGTTACAAAATAATTATGCTATGGGGAATGGAGTCAGGAACCTAAAAAGGTAGCCAGGGAGCTTGTGAGGCATGTTAGCAAGCCTGGACTTTATTCGCAGGTGAAGGGACTGTTGAAGGGTTTGAGCAGTGAGATCATAAGGTCCCATTCCAGCTACAGAGTAAATAATGGATTTATGGAGGCCAAGAGTGGAGGCAGGGAGATGACCACAAGGGCCTGACCTGTGGCAGGGACAGTGGGAACAAAATAGCTGAACTGGAGGGAGATTTAGGAGGAAAAAGAACTGAGCAAGACAAAGTGAATACATGATTAGGTAGGAGATGAAGGCGTCTTAAATTTCTGGCTTAGTGGGTGATGGTGTCAGCAATTGAAATGACACACAAGGGGAAAGGTAACTAATCTGCGTGCTTATAGATCATCTGGTAGTAGGCAATTGGATACAGGCCAGGGCTGGATGCAGGTGGGAATTAAAAACCTCTGGAGTAAATCAGTTCTGAAAAGGTGTGTGTTTCAAGTCAAGAGTGGGTTAAGGACAGAACCCCGGGGACCAGTGTTTAAATGATGAGCGGAGGAAACAGAGCCATGAAAAAGGCAGAAAAGGAATGCCCAGAGAGGTTGTGTCTGTAGGTTTGACAATTTAAGATGTAGTGGTGAGCTTTATGAAAAGTTTCAGTGGTGGTGGTGGGGGGAGGTCAAGTAGAATCTAGATTTGAATGGATTAAGGAGTGAATAGGAAATGAGGAATTAAAGACTGAAAGTGCAGATTATTCCTTCAAGAAGCTTGAGATGAAAGGAAGGAGGAGTGGTGATATTAGAGATATATAAAAGGGCAGTGGAGGAGGCCTCTGGTCTTGTTTTTAGGCTAGGAGAAACTTTGGCATGTTTATGGGCTCAAGGGAAAGAGCCAGAAGAAAAAGAGAGGTTGAAGATGTAGGAGAGAAGAGAGAACTGGTGGTGCAAGGAGGGGATGAGACAATAGTGCAAATGGTGGAAGGCAGGAAGGATGATTGGTGGGTTGGTGGGGTGATGTGTGTAGGAAGCTGACATAGGTTATGCTCATACACCCTTTGATGGGAGTGCTACTGAAAAGCACCAGTGTTCTCTCTTAAATCTTCCCCAGCTGCTAAAGACTTGACCTCAGTCTTAATGTTGAACCTTTTACCCTACAGACCACATAGCCTGACATTTTCTCTTTATGTGTTTGCTGAAGAGAAAGGTAGCTCTCCCAACATATGTCATTTAAATAAGAGGTGATATATTATGTTTGACCAAAAGAACTAAATGTAACACAGCAATAGAGATAGGTTATGGGAAGAGAGGGTCCTAAGTGTGGGCTTAGTAGGCCATCAGGCTCTTCCTGAGTGCTCCCTCTTCTGCTAATGCTCTACAGCCACCATCATGGGTCTGCCCCAGAGTGTGGCCAGGAAGGCGTAATCAGAGGCTTGTGTGTCACTGGTGACTTAAGCAGATCTTACAGGCCCTGATCCTAGGACTCCAATCAGATTTTTGGTGCCGGCTAGTTTTCTGCAGAAACGGAAGGCTGCCACTCAAAATGGGACTTGGCCATTTATTCACTGACTATTCCAAAGAGGTGATACAGTTTCTCTTCCAGCTGCTACTTGAGAAGCAGTGAAGTGGTGGCGATGACATTAGGGTGCAGGAGAAGCCTGGTGTCGACTGCTGGCACCGCCACAGAGACTGGTTGGCATCATGAGCAGCAGGGTGATTCCCAACAGTCTGGTTTACCTCCCCCTGACCGATGAAAGTCTTGGCTCAAATACCACCTCCTAAGAGAGGCCTTCAGGGACCCCCCTATCTAAAATAACACACCCCTTGTCTGCCCTCACTGTCCCCTTCCGTGCTTTATTGTTCTTGTTCTTCCTCTACTTCCTGGACTATTTGAGGGCGAGGGGACTGTACATTTGTATCTGTTTATTGTGTGTCTTCCCACTAGAATGTAAACTCTGTGAGAACAGCCTTCTTGGCTGGCTTGCTCACTGCTGTAGCCTTAACGACCAGCGTATAACAGATTCTCAATTTCTTAATGAACACATAAATAGAAATAATATTACAACAGTGGGATCATTCTATTTTAAATTAAAGGCATTACATTTTATTTTACTTGAATTGAACAAAAGTGAAAAGAAACTGAAGTAAAACTGAAGGCACTGTTGGACTGTTCATCCAGGCAGTATGCAGAGTTTGGAGCCATTGTCTATAGGTTTCCATTTCAGTCAGTATCCTTGGGCTCCCTGGTAAGAAATATGAGTGAATTAGCACACTTAAATATCCCCCCCTACCCAATTTTGTGAGCTATAGTATTTATTCATTGTCAAGTTTTAAAACATGTATATTGTTTTTATCATAATTCTCATATTTATTAGTCATATATTTAAATCGACTCATTTTCATATTTACTTTTTACTGAGTTTTGAGCTCTTAAATAATTTTAATACCTGTGGAAGAATCGCGGCATCAAAACTTTAAATAAATGTATCTCACAAGTTTCAGAGAATAAAAATAAGTTTCTTTCTTAGAAACTTATTTTTGTCACTGATTAGTGTTTAGGGAAAGACAATATCTATACAGTGTTAGCTCGGGCACTAGCAGCCGCTACCTCCGGACCTGCAGAGCTGGACCGCGCGCCCCGAGGGCGCAGTGCCGCCAGGAGCCGCTAGGGGTCTCCACCGCCTGCCACGCCGGGCAGCGCCGCTCTGTGCGTCGCCCGCGCCGAGCGGGAGAGGAAACCCGAGCGGAGGGCGCGGCGCAGCGCATCTTGGGTCGGCGTAGCCATGGCGGCTCGTGTCCTTTCCGCTGGTGTCCGCCGACTGCCCGCGGCCTTCGCGCTGCTGCCTCGGGTCCCCACGCTGGCCGCGGCCCGGCCGCTCAGCACCACCCTGTGGCCCGCGGGGGCCCGGACGAGGCCTGGGGCTCCGCAGCCGGCCTCGGTGCTCCCACAGGTGACTCGCGGTGACTTTGCTGGCGCTTGGCAGGGGTCAGGGCTCGGGCCGCTCGCGCCTGGGGGGAGGGCCAGGCAGTGAGGCCGCGCCAGCTGCTGGCGGGGGTGACGGGGGACATCTGACTCGCTCCCGTTCCCACTGCCTGACGGTGCTTGGTTGACCCCTGCCGGGAGCCCGGGTGACCTAGTGATTAGGAGCAAGAGCACAGACCCTCCAGTCAGACACCCCTGGGGGCGCACGCTGTCACTTACCGAAACTTTGGACAAGTCTCGTAGCCTCGCGAAGCCCCAGTCTGAACCGTAAAGCTGGGATGCGTGCTCGTCTCTCCCTTGTGGAGCTGCAGCGAGGTTTAGAGGGGATAATACAGGTGGAGTACCTCGTGCGGTGCTTGGTAAGCTCTCAAAATACGGGTCGCCGTTAGTCGTAGTGATGATAATAAAGACCGTGATCGCTTTCTAGGGGAAGTCTAATGACAGAGTGCAAAGAGGAAGCCACGCTGGCCTACAGCCTTCTCCAGAGCGGTTCTCTCCCTGGATTTCTGTCTCCTTCTGGCACCTTTTGCCTGTTTCTGGGTCTCCTGGAAATAAGGATAGGAAACAAGTACTATCTAGCTTTTTTAAATCTGATGAAACCTTTATGAGGCTGAAAGTCTTCTTGGGGCAGTGATTTTCAACCCTTGCTGCATAGTCAAATCACCTGGGTAGCTTAAAAGAGAAAGAAAAAGAAATCCGTTTCGCCCCTTTCTGCCCAAATTCTGATTTACTCCTCTGGGATAGGCTCTGGCATGGGTTTCGCTTATTTCTTTAAGTTCCCCAGGTGACTCTGAAGTGCCCCAGGATTAAGGACTGCTGTCTTCAGGTAGGGTAGACTCCCAAGGTCAAGTTGAGGATCCCCTTTTCAAACCTAGGGACTTCATGTAATAGTGGTTGCAACCTTGAGTAAAACGTTAGAATAACAAATAAGGATGCCCAGGCCAAATCAATCAGAATCTCTAGAGGTGGGGCCCCAGGGTCTGTTTTTACAAGTTGTCAAGTGATTCTTTTGTGCAGCCAGTGTTGAGATTTACTGATTCATTCATAATGGATGTAGTGTAGTGGATTAATTCCTAGGGCACTGTCTTATTGCCTGAATCAAAAGGTTACTTAAAAGGGCAGTATGTAGAGTTGCTGAGTTTTGTTGCTAAGACTGATTTCAGAGTTAGGCTAACAGGCAAAGTGGTTGTCCCTGTTCTTAGAGCGTTGATACTCAAACTTGATTGTGCATATGCATCACCTGGGTTAAAACAGAGATTCTAGGAAGGGGCCTGAGAATCTTGATTTCCAGTGGGCCTCCAGAAGATCCTGCTGCTGGTCCTTGGACCACGCCTTGAATAGCAAGGTGCTCAAAGATGTCCCACTACCTCTGCTGGGTTGACATATCCAGCAGAGGAACCATTTTATTTATATTTACAAAATGGTTTTGACTAAGCGCTCCCATTTAACCATCTTATATCCTTTGTGGATTGAAGCAGAGATTGAAGCAATCTTTGTTCATTCAAAGATACTGAGGGACAGCTACATGCCCGGCCTTATGCTAGCTGTTGAGGGATACAGAGATGGATACAAAAGAAAGACTTTAGTTCATATCTTCATCAGACACTTTGCAGCCATTATGTTAAACTTGCCAGCTCATTCCCTGCTGCTCTGTCTTCCCTAGGCTATTCTGACACTATTTTCTCTTGGTTTGTCTCCTCTCTCTCTTCTACCCTGTTGGGCATTTTCTCTGCCTAATCTTTAAATGTTGGTAAGCACTCTCCATGAACTGCTCTTCACTCTCTTGGTTTCCGTTACTGCCTGTCTGTCAGTCACCCCAAGTCTCCCCCTGCAGCCCTTGTTCATCTCATCTGGACTGCTGCTTGTTTCACCCATTCTGGTCCATCAGATTTTCCCTCCTCAAATCCATCCACTGTGCTGACCCCAGAGCAACTAGTTGTTTATTTCTATCCTAACTTTTTTCTCCCATAAAAGGAGCTAAGGCAGCTTTCCTGGGTATTAAAAAACAAGACAAAATACAAGACATACAAAACTACAAGACAAAAATACAATACAAAATAGAAAGTAAGAAAACCAGGGCTAGTGGCCTAAAATGGAGCCTGGAAATCGTATACTTGACCCAGGCAGGCCCCGAATCTCAACTGTCTGGCAGCCAGAGCACAAAGAGTTTTTCCAAAGAAAAATGGGGCACAGTACCCAGATGAAGACAAAGCACTTGTGCAGGGAGAGCTCGACTATTCTTGGTTCTGGAACCAGACTTGACATGCACAACAGTGATGGACTCGGGGCTGCAGTCTGTCCGCGCCATTCATTCTCCAGTAAGACAAACCTATTTTGTCTTACTCAAGGCTCTGCAGCCCTGAGCCCCGCCTCTTCAGCCTCGGAGCCCCCATCAGTGAACTTAAATCTTAAATCTCCAGCAGCATGAACTAATTTCTTCCCACACAGACACACTACACTTTCATGCCTCCTTTCCCTTCTTGGCCTGCCCTTCCCTCCTTGAATAATCTGTCCCCATCCTTTTCTTGACTCACTCCAAGTCTGGTATCTCTTCCTTCCTTGCCTCTCAAGTACTGAATGACAACTTTTGTTACTGAAGTAGCCTACCAATACCCCTGTGATGGCTCTTGCCACATTTTGATTACAACTCAAATGATCTGTTTGGATTGGTCTTTTCCATTAGACCATATGCTTCTCTGAGGGTGGAGGTCATGTCTTATTTATCTTTCTAGTTCCAGCCCATAGCACATGCTTGGCACATAAGGTAAAGCTCGTAGGCTGCTGGGACAGTCATGTAAACAGCTAAAGGGAAGACATTGCCATGTGTGAAGACAGGGGTGTGTACAGTGCAGACGCAAGAAGAGGGACTTAACTAACCCCCAGTGAGCATGGTCTTGAAGGTAGCAGTTTCTCAAGCAGTCACGGCGGGATGTAACTGCACGTGCAGAAGCCAGGAAGAGCATGGCTCTTATGGTTGACCCTCGGGATGCCTGTGGCAGGGAGAGGCCCGAGTTGAGGTGGGAAGACAGCAGGCCTACTGTGAAGGGCGCTGTATGCCCCCCTGAGGAATCACCTGTCTAGGTGACAAGGAGTAAACATAAATAAGGTTTGTTGAAGGACTAAGTGAGACCTTTCCTCCTGATCAGCCAGGCTGGATGACCCAGTAAGCATGATGGTAAGAGAATGGGAAGAATGGGGGTTGGCCCTGAGGTTTCTTGCTAGAGCCCCAGGTGGCAGAGAAGGAATAGAGGTCTGTGAGCAGGCGTTTTGGGGACAGGTAAGGAATTGATTTCCAACCCAAGGTTAAAGTTGAGATGTCGGTGCTCCCTGGGTAGAGCTGTCCAGGGGGCGGTTTGTAGAGATGGCCTTTAAAGCCGTCTCCTTAGGTTCTGCTTAGTTTCTCTCAGAGATGGACCCCAGTGGAGGTAAGATGGAGTTTGATGGAAACTAATCAGGTTTATTAGTTTCTACTAGTCCAGAGGGTAGTCACTCATTTCCTGCAAACACTGCCTTCTCTGGTGTCTGTGGGAGGTGATTTATGTTGCATATAATTGTTAATTGTAGATCTTGGGAAAGAACAATTAACACCAGAAACAATGTTGGCTGTTGGGGACACTTTTCAGAGATCCTTGACCATTCTATCTCCTTTTTTGTTGTTGTTTTTTTGAACAGCTGAGATCCAGCAGGAGGGAGGCAGTAAGGCCCTCAGAGAGGCCCTGTCGGGAGACCTGGGGCGAGATACCTGACCTTTCCCTGTCTCAGTTTCCTCATCTGTAAAATGGGGTTGTCCGAAATAAAGGCGATGATGTATGTAAAGTGCTTAGGGCAGTACTATGGCCTGACTTAACGATAAGAAATCAGCAAAGAGACCAGAAGGGGAGGCATGAGAGGGGAGGAGTAGGATCAAGTACTTTGGGGCATCACTACTGCCAAAGTCTCACGCGGGCAAGTCATTATCACCCTGGTCCTACTAGATAGTCCTAAGTAGCACTGACTGTGTATGTGCCAGGCAGTGTTCTAAGCCCTTTACATCATCTTGATGCCTTACAACAGTCCTGTGAGCCCAACGCTGGTGTTTATCCCCATTTTACAGATAGGAAACTGAGGCACAGAAATAAGGTTAAGTAACTTTGCCTAAGGCCAAACTGTAAGAAAGAGCTAGTGCTAGGCAACAGATGTAGGCAGTCTCCTTCCAGAGTCTGAGCTCTCGCCCACTGCACCTTCCTGCCTCGTGCTGAACCCACTGCAGCCACCCACATTAGATTGGCATGTGGCCTCCAACTGGAGACCCTGTTAATTTTTTTTTTTTTTTCCGCTTGAGAAATATTAGCTTTGAGCTAACATCTGTGCCAGTCTTCCTCTACTTTATATGTGGGATGCCTCCAAAGCATGGCTGATGAGTGGAGTAGGTCGGTGCCTGGGATCCGAACCCACAAACCCAGGCCGCCGAAGTGAAGCGTGGAACTTTAACCACTTGGCCACGAGGCTGGCCTCCCCATTAATTTTTTTAATCACCTGGTGCCCACCTGGCTCCTGTAGGCATTTGCCAGTGCTGCTGGGGGGCGATGCTGACACCTAGTGGGCCACGTTGGTAGCTGTGTCTGAACATACCCTCAAGCCAGCCTTGTCCTTTCCCCTTGGGTGCTGTGCACACATCCGCCTCCCCTTTTCTCTCTCCCTTCTGTCAGCGGTAATTCCACTTCACGCCACTTCTTGATATACACACGGACAAGGCCTCTGTTAGATCCTTCCACCTCAAATTTCTTTTCTGTCATTACCACTATTAACTCATTTCTTCTCCCTCTGTGTCTTTAGTCTTTTCTGCTGCTTCATTTTATATGTGGCTTGGAAACCTCTCCTAGTCATTGTTGATAAGTAGGCCTGGTGATGTTCCCATAGCAGAGGTCTCCTTAACCCCTGCTGTAATCAGAAAGGAAAGGAGACCACGAATTCAGACAAAAAAGAATAAGTGCTCTAAAATGCTGAAAGTACCAAGAAATACTCTTTAGAATATCCATAAAACTCATGATCTAATCTCTTTAGCTTGCTGGTTAAACCTGATTTCAATACCTGATTTTTTTGCAAGATAAATGTTTCTTACACAGAGGTGTGTACTGGTCTGGTTCATTTGGCAGTGTTTATTATGATTTTTCAGAGACCTTTGTGACTCTCAGAGACCTGAGCCCCAGCAAGCAAACCTATTTTTTATGGGGAAATGCCCTAAGAACTCCAAACCGCAGACTTAAAATCAACTTTAGAAGGTAAACAAACCAGTTCAGACTAGGGACTTCCATAGTGAGCAGAACCGTCAGCTGTTTTGTTTTCTCTTGTTCTACATTGTACCTTCCATGGCATTAAGCCCGCTGGCCTGTGAGTTGGAGCTCCTTCCACATTTGGTGAAGGAATCCAGTCACGACCCTAATACCTGGTTGACTATCAAGCAGGCTAATATCAGAGAGATTTGAGATATTACTCTGTCATGGCAAAGATGAGAAAAGCTTATGGTTTGGCTGGTGGCAATAAGGCAAGCCTGCCCGGAAGAGAAATAGATTGGGCTGTAATGAATGTCAGGCTCCCTCTTCCTCTCTTTGGGTTGGTCAGTGTCATTACCACTGGGGCCAGCTTAGACCCTTCCAGTGTATGGTCCTCAGTGATTTGCCTTTCAGTTTACCGTGACGGCTTTCTATGTGGGCTGTTTTGACTTGGGTATTAAAGGCCCCATTGCTTTACAGAGGCCATGAGAAGACTCAGGGTCTTCTGCAGACCCCAGACGATTTTAGTGGCAATTAATCTCACTGAGCAGGACAAGTGTCCAAAGCCTGAGGGCTGAACAGAGGAGTCAGAGGGGCCAGTCTTGGCTCTGAGGGGAAAGGAGGCGCATTTGTATGCTGCTGAACTGCTGGGGCTTCTGAGACTGTCCAGCATTGTGACTCAATGTGTCCTAAGGGCCACAATTAGAATCAAATGAGGTGGCTTCTCTAAGGCCCTACAAGCTTTGTGAAAGATATCTGTAGGCTAGTGCGTTTATTTAGAAGCATTTTAGGTTCAACAACGCTTCCTTCCTGCCCTTGCTCTAGGTTCCAGGTGGAGTCCCACAGCTGTGCCGCCAGTACAGTGACGCGCCCCCTTTGACGTTAGAGGGAATCAAGGACCGTGTTCTTTACGTCTTGAAACTCTATGACAAGATTGACCCAGAAAAGGTAACTGATGTGGTTTAAATGGCCTTTCTTTCAATAAGTATTTAATCACATGGTAGAAAATTTAAAGGGTCCAAAAGGATATTCAGTAAAAAGTCTCCCTGGTTCCCAGCCACCCAGTTCCCCATTTGGGAGGCAGCCAGTAGATGCAGCTTCTTGTGTATCTTTCCCAAGATACTTGATGTGTATATAAGGAAGCATATCCACAGGTATGTATATGTGTGTATATTCTGTGTACTGTGTGATCGACGTCTCCTGCCCTTTTTATTTATTTATTTTTTGTGAGGAAGATCAGCTCTGAGTTAACATCCATGCTAATCCTCCTCTTTTTGCTGAGGAAGACCGGCTCTGAGCTAACATCTATTGCCAATCCTCCTCCCTTTTTTTTTTTCTTTTTTTCCCCCCAAAGCCCCAGTAGATAGTTGTATGTCATAGTTGCACATCCTTCTAGTTGCTGTATGTGGGACGCGGCCTCAGCATGGCCGGACAAGCGGTGCGCCAGTGTGCGCCCGGGATCCAAACCCGGGCCACCAGCAGTGGAGCGTGCGCACTTAACTGCTAAGCCACGGGGCCGGCCCTGCACCTCGCTTTTTAAACCTAACTCTTCTTGAAATTTTTCTCATAGTAGTTCATTAAAAAAAAAAAAACTTCTTCAATAATTGAATCTGTTGTGTGGGTAGGATAGTTTGGTTTTTTTGTTGTTGTTGTTGAGGAAGATTGGCCCTGAGCTAACATCTGTGCCAGTCTCCCTTTACTTTGCATGTGGGACAGTGCCACAGGATGGCTTGATGAGTGGTGTGTAGGTCTGCGCTCAGGATCCGAACCTGGGAACCCCAGGCCACTGAAGTGGAGCGTGCAAACTCAACCACTGTGCCACCAGGCCAGCCCCTACGATAGTTTGTTTTTGATGTGGGTTTTTGAAGAATTCTTCTGGTGATCTTGAGGTCTAAATTAAAGGCAGGATGATAATGACCACTGTGTCTCGTCTTCTTGAGGGAGAGGAATGTCACTTCTAAGGTGTGGTGTCTTCGTTGTCAATAAGGCAGCAAGAAAAACCAAACTCCTCAGGTGTCATTTCAGAGCAGTGATCAGTGATCTTAGTAAAATATGTAAAGGGAAATCAGTCATCACTTTGTATATATTGGTAACCAGTTCAAAGCAAGGCTGAATAAGTTAACATATAAAGCAAAGGTCTGTATGTGATATGTTACATAACGTATATGTTATAACATATACACCAAGTATGTGCCAGCATAGGTTAACCTAATATATAATGTTAGTTATGGCTCTCTATGTTTAAAATATGGCTTCTTTATATTTAAAAAAAAAAATCATCTACATAATGATTAAGTGACATTGTACCACTGTTATCTTGAGAAGCACATGCTCTCACGGACTGAATTTTGTTTTTGGTGTTCCTTTCTTGCAGCTCTCGGTAAATTCCCATTTTATGAAAGACCTGGGCTTAGACAGTTTGGACCAAGTGGAGATTATCATGGCCATGGAGGACGAATTTGGTAATACGCACAGGCTTAGTCTTGGATCTGCATGTTGTGATTCTTGATTTAGGTGAATTAAACTGAAAGAAATGCTGGGAGTTTGAATTGGGATTTGAATCAAATATGAACAGAAACAGTACCCCCCACCCCCAAACATGCCTGTTTACCATCAGGTGAAGTAAACATTAGGGACAGTGCACTTACTCACAAAGCACTTAGTGCAGCTCCTGCAGAGTGCCTTGTGTGGTACTGAGGCTGAGTGGCCCGAAAAGGCCTGGAGGAATATGAAACTTAGATTCTTGAGTTTGGGCTCCAAGACAGGCAAAGCCTTCCCCACGGAGAAGCTGACGACACCTTAGCACACCCCCATGAGCTAGGCCTAAATGTCCGTGCCCAGAAAAGTAACTGGGTGTGCCCAGGACAGGACGTGCGTGTGCATACACATATACACACACCCGTGCCTTGGTTTCCTGCAGTGCCTCCTGTGTACACTCTTAACTTATCCTTGTTCATGACAGTAGTTTTAGAGGCAAAAGAGACCTCTGAAAGGCTCCATGGCTCATTTTTGGGGGGGAGACGCCTGAATAGGAAGTCAGGGGTCTTCTGTGCCATCCTGTAGAGCAGAATGAGTTAAAATTCCTCACAGGTTATGCCAACTAGAAGGATGGAATTGCTTAGGGATAGGATGGGCTTGGGGTTTCTTTTGGGGATAATGAAAATATTCTAGAATTAGATAATGGTGATGGTTGCACCACTTTGTGAATATACTAAAAACCATTGAATTTTACACTTTAAATGGGTGAATTTTCTATTATATGAATTATATCTTTTAAAAAAACCACCATTATACCCAATATGACATACATATTATCTAGAACATAACTGGCTCACAACTAAAATTGGATTCAGGGTTGCTGGAAATTTTTGATGTACTTGTGGGTGTTAACAGAAGTATTAGATGCTTTCAATTCTAAAGGAGTTGCTTTTTCTACACTCACACATGGTTGTAAATTTTACCTTTAGGATTTGAAATTCCTGATATAGATGCGGAAAAGTTAATGTGTCCACAAGAAATTGTAGATTACATTGCGGATAAGAAGGATGTATATGAATAAAATATCAGGTAAATAATTTGACTTACAGAATGTTCTCCCATAGAATTAACATGTGGTTCTTCGATAAAGTAAGACTCAGGAAGAAATGGAAAAATGGAAATGTTTGACAGATTTTCACTGGTTATAAAATGCAGGCCCCTTCTGCCACCAGTCAGCCCTGGTGATCAACTTTATCCTCCAGAGGTGTTGAGAGCAGTTCATTCCTGGACAGGACTCCCTTGATTGTCAGCCCTCATGAAAACAGTCTCATACAAAAAACTGAGCAAGGTAACCCAGAAGCAGAGACCTCTGCCTCCCTCCGTTACCTACCCAACGCCTGTCCAGGAAGCTGAGATGGCCTGGCTCTCAATTAGGCAGGAGGGGCCCTCCTGGGTAAAAGAATGGACTCGGGAGTCAGACACCTGAGTTGATTCTCAGCTCTGCCACATCCTGTGAGCCTGGTGATCTCGGGCAGGTTGCCCAGCCTCTGTAAGCCTCAGTTTCCTCATATGTAAATGGGGATAATGATAGGACCTACCTGGGCTTTTGTGAAGGTAAAATTGAAGAGTATGTAAATCACTTAATACAGTGCATGATGGTAAAGAAGCCTCTCAATAAATATTAGCTATTGTTATTTAGGCTCTACAGTTATCAAGGGATAAGACTTTTGTGGTGTCTTGGTGCGCGTCCAAACCTGCGAACCCCGGGCCGCCGCAGTGGAGCGCCCACTTAACTGCTAGGCCACCAGGCCAGCCCTGGGATACGACTTTTTAAATAAAACATTTATTAGTGTCTATAACTTTAGTTACCCTGGATTTAGCACCTCAAAGATGGTCATTTAAAGTCCATAACAATACACCAAAAAGAAACACTAAACTTATTTTGTCTTTGCCAGACCCCTTTTCTTCCCTGAGAGAAGACTCGGAAGATACTGGTGAGTGTCTGGAAGAGAGAACGTATTTTGGCATCACTGCTGACTTTGACAGAATAATTCTGTGTAGACTTGTATTTAAATTGTCTTAAGTTTTTTTGCCCTTTGAAAATAAATCTATAAAACCAACATTTTTCTCAATCTTCAGTTTTTCAATGATTGTCTATAGAGTGTTTTTATATTGACATTGCTTAATATTTTTAAAGATTTGTCTGATTTGTCATTGGTATTCATGCATATCAGAAATATCTGACTTTTCCAGCATGTACCTGAAATAGTTTCTCTCCCATCACCTACAGCATAAGGAGTGAATGATGGTTATAAAAGGACTTTTTCCTGCAAAAAATTATTTCTTTGCCTCCATTAGTTTCTTGATTATCAGATGTATCAGCTGACAGCAGCGTATGGGACTAATTTTTCATTCCTGTCCGAAGGATCCCTTTCTGAATTAACAGAATGTAATAATTTTGGAGGACAGAAGGTTCTCTTTCCCCTGGAAGGTCAGTTTGACATTGTGTCCCTGTGTCACACATCAGGATCAACTCTGCTTTTATTCTTAGCACAGTGCTAGGTTCTTGGGCTTGATATAGGCAGGTGCCTGGCTCTTGACGAGATTAGTTTAGACCTGTCATAAAATAACTGCTCTACTTTTACTGAAACTTCTAGTTTGTAGGATGGCGGGGATCGAGGGCTTATAGGAAGTAGGAAGTAGTGTCACAGAGGTGGGGGGACAGCAGAGACTCTCAGGGCTGAGGGATGAGGTGGACTCCAGGGTCAGGTCTGGGATTGGCTCCACACTCACACCTGCTTCCCCTCCTGGAAGTACCTAATGTTGCCAGTTCCTTCTGTGTCACGAGCATCATTATAGGCATTATTAGGCAGGTACTTCCCTCCTAGTTCAGTAAAAGGAAGCATTTGTTAGTACGCTGTGACGCTGCACCTTTTTTTTTTTTTTTTAATACTTAAGGTATTCTTGGAAAGCCTTGAAATTCAAGCATAAGGAGCTTGTTTTTTGTTTTGTTTTGTTTTTTTTTGGTGAGGAAGATTGGCCCTGAGCTAACCTCTTTTTGCTTGAGGAAGATTGTGGCTGAGCTAACATCTGTGCCCATCTTCCTCTACTTTTTTTTCTATGTGGGACACTGACACAGCATGGCTCAATGAGCGGTGATCCTAGGTCCGTGCCTGGGATCCAAACCCGCGAACCCCGGGCCACTGAAGCGGAGTGCGTGAACTTAACCACTACGGTGGCCCCCCTCATTCTTTTTTACAATTGCATTTATTCAGCAAATAGCTTGAGTGCTTATTAGGCACCGGAGGAGATCCAACAGGGAACAAAACAGGCTGCATGTGACTCCTTTGATTGGAATGTACCTTTAATTTAACATCTGGGGTAATTGGTTCTTCTGGCTATTTTAACCCCTGTGGCAGCTGCACATTTTCCCAAAAAATGCATCTGTGGTTGTTTTTGCCTAAGATCATGAAGTCTAGCAGTACTGCTACTAAAGAGATTGCTTTGCTCACATCTTAACCATACACCTGCTGTGAAATGGCCCATTCACATCGTTCTGTAGCTCTTGTAAGTCCGGAAGGAGCCAGAATGAGAAAAATTCACTGAATTATCACACAGAGATAATTCACTGGTAATACTATTTAGGATCTGGGTCTTTGAACAACAGCAAAGGCCTTTCTGCTCTGAGAATTTTCTGCAATGTTCTTAGAGAGACCTGTGTGCCACTATAAGTAGGCAGTGAACTGGCCAAATGTAGCATTCCAAAGTGTGAGTGAATTAGAATAAATGGATTGTGTGCATACACAGTAGTCCCTGCTTCTCCATGGGGGGTACCTTCCAAGACCCCCAGTGGATGCCTGAAACCGCGGAGGGTACTGAACCCTATATATACTATGTTCTTCCCTATACATACACACCTATGATAAAGTTTAATTTACAAATTAGGCGCAGTAGGGGCCGGCCCCGTGGCTTAGCGGTTAACTGCGCGCACTCTGCTACTGGCAGCCGAGATTCGGATCCCGGGTGCGCACCAACACACCGCTTATCCGGCCATGCTGAGGCCGCGTCCCACATCCAGCAACTAGCAGGATGTGCAACTAGGATATACAACTATCTACTGGGGCTTTGGGGAGAAAAAAAAGGAGGAGGATTGGCAATAGATGTTAGCTCAGGGCCAGTCTTCCTCAGCAAAAAGAGGAGGATTGGCATGGGTGTTAGCTCAGGGCTGACCTTCCTCACAAAAAATAAATAAATAAATTAGGCACAGTAAGAGATTAACAATAATAACTACTAATAAAATAGAACAATTATAACAATATACTGTAATAAAAGTTACTATAGATCTTAGCAACCTCAGCATATGACTTTCTTTTTTTTTGAGGAAGATTGGCTGTGAGCTAACATCTGTTGTCAATCTTCCTCTTTTTTTTTTCTCCCCAAAGCCCCCCAGTACATAGTTGTATATTGTAGTTGTGAGTCCTAGTTCTTCTATGTGGGATGCTGCTTCAGCATGACTTGATGAGCGGTGTGTAGGTCTGCGCTCAGGATCCGAAGTGGCGAACCCCAGGCCACCGAAGCGGAACGTGCAAACTTAAACCACTGCACCGCAAGGCCGGCCCCAACATAGGACTTTTTTAAAGTTGAGAACTTTCACCTTATCACTTAAAGGAAGCGCTTTACTGCTTCTCTTTGGCATATCCAAATTGCCAGCATCACTACTCTTGCACTTTGGGGCCATTATTAAGTAAAATAAAGGATACTTGAACACAAGCACTGCTATACCAAACAGTCAGTCTAATAACCGAGAAGGCTACTGAGTGACTAATTGGCGGGTAGCGTATACAGCATGGATATGCTGGACAAGGGGATGATTCACATCCCCAGGGGGACAGAGCGGGACGGCATGAGACTTCATCATGCTATTCAGAATGGCGGCAATTTAAAACTTATTATTTCTGGAATTTTCCATTTAATATTTTCAGACCATGGTTGACCATGGTAACAAACTGTGGAAAGTGAAACCACAGATAAGGGGACTACTGTAGTTTTACTGGCCTTCCACAAATGCCTTCGAGGATCTGTATGCCTATGGTGGTTTTTTGTGGGGGTGGCTGAGGCCTCAACCCAATCTCCAGTTCAGCCACATCACTCTTCTCACTGTGCCCCCCAAACAGCAAGTGCACTCCTTCACTCAACAAAACAATTACGTGCCCACCACGTGTGAGCACACTCCCCGAGGCGGGGCCTGAGTACACAAAGTAAACAGTAGGTCTCGGCTCTCAGGGAGCTCACCATCGAGTAAGGGAGACAGTTAAAACCCCAGCGATGTGTCACATTCAGCATCACAATAAGGCCACAATGCCAATAACGCTGCTCCTGATGTGATGAACTGAGAAGAACATGTCACCTCTGAGGTATTCTTACTAGAATCATTTAACCTGAATCTGATCATGAGGAACAAACAAATCTAGAAGGTGGGACTTTAAAAAACCAATGTCATGGGAAAAAAGGGCAGGATAAACTGTTCTTAATTAATTAAAGACCAGAGACATGTCAACTTCATGGGAAATGTGAAGCTTGAAAGTTTTGGGGGAAAAAAATATAAAACATTTTGGGGACAATTGGACTACACAGGTGATAAGACAATGTGAAATTTCTTAGGTACAATAACAGTATTACGCAGTGGTTAGACTAACCTTATTCTCAGGAGATATATACTTAATACGTGGGAGTGAAGCATCAAGATGTCTGCAGCTGACTATCAAATGGTTCAGGAAAAAAAGAGAAACAGTAGCAAAATGTTAACAACTGGTGACTAGGCGACAGGTATATGCATGTTCCTTGTATTATTCTTTCAACTATTTGAAATTTGTCAAAATAAAAAGGGAGAAAATTCAACATGATACAGGGCCGGCCCTGTGGCTTAGCGGTTAAGTGTGTGCACTCCACTGCTGGAGGCCCGGGTTCGGATCCTGGGCGCGCACCGACGCACCGCTTCTCCGGCCATGCTGAGGCCGCGTCCCACATACAGCAACTAGAAGGATGTGCAGCTATGACATACAACTATCTACTGGGGCTTTGGGGGGAAAATAAATAAATAAAAAAAATTCAACATGATACATGTGACAAAAAGTATACTGATGGCATACAATTGGATATTCAACAATATGAGATTGGTTAAATAGAAACAGTCTTACACAATGACATGGAAAGACTGGTGTTTTAAGTGAAAATAGATTATAAACAGCATGATCCCATTTCTATAAAATACATACCAAAATGTTAATGATTACCATGATATGGTAGAACTACATTGGCTTATTTTTGTTACTCAATATTTTCTAAATTATAAATACCATGTATTGTGCAATAAATGAAAAATAAAAGTAATATTTAAAGTATGTGAGAACTCGGGGAGTGGTTCAGCAGAAGCTGAGGAGCCGAGGCCTGGGAAGGCGTGAAGGGCAGTGGAGCCTGAGCAGTCTCCAAGGTTCTGCGGGAGTCAGCCACGCGGAAAGGGCAGGAGACACGGATTCCAGGCAGGAAGAGAAGCGTGTGCCAAAGGAGGAGGGGTGGCCTGTGGTTACAGAGTGGCTGCGATCAGGTCACAAAGGAGGGCCCTACATCTGGTTAAGGAACTTGTCGGCCGTGGGGGCAGCAGGACTTTTTGCAGGGGGGACAGAGTCAGATGTACTTGAGCTCAGTCACTGGTGACTAAGCAGAGGGTGGACTGCAGGGGATGAACCTGGTGGTTACTGGCAGAGCTAAGAGAAAAATGTAGATTTGGAGGTTGAGATCAAGAGAGAAGGACTGGAAAGATATTCTGGGAATAAAAACGGCAGTACTTGGTCAGATGAAGGAGAAGGAAACGAGTCTAGGATCTCGCAAGCTGATGGCGGGCTACCGGTACAGGCAGAGCCGCCGTCTAAAATAGAGACTAGAGGCAGAGCGGATTGAAGGGGTATCGTTTCAGTTTGGGGTATGTGGGATCTGTTTGTGGGACACCCAAGCAGATGACAGATAATGAGCAAGAACTCAAGAACAACGCCAGACCAGAGCCATGAGGCTGGAGTCGGAGTGTGCGAGGTGCTTCCCCTGTGCCGGCTCCCTCCTGCTGCCAAGTTCCCATTGAAGAATCCCACCCCCCATTCAAAGCCCCCATCCCCATTCCCCAACCCCCCCATCCCCACCCCTATAAGGGATGTCAGTGGGAGTGACTGGCCCTCTGCTCCTGGGATGGACCCTTACTGCTTAAGCCTAAAGTAAATTCTACTTCCTTCAGGGATGGATCAGAGCTGGGGCTGAGAAGCTAGGAGAACTGAGTGACTTACCTATCACTTGAAATGTCTTTATCAAGTCCATGAACTACTGTCTTAATTTTTTTCAAATGGTAGCCAAGTAATAAGCAAATGTCAAGGTTCAAATTTTAAAAAACAACTCACAAACACAAGGTACTGTCCCTAAGACATACAGCTGAAAAGAAGAAAAGAAGAAGAGAAAGAAGAAAAAATATGAAAGCAAAAAAAAAACAAGTAGCCGAGTTCTTTCCTAAGTTCTCAACAAGAAGGCAAGCATCTAAGAGCACAGACTTTAGCATCAGGCAAATCTGGGTTGTGAATTGGAGCCTCAGTCACTGACAGGCATATATGACCTGAGCTAAGTCACTTAACTTCTCTAAGCTTAAGTTTCCTCTAATGGGTAAAGCGGGGGTGACAAGAGGGATGCGGTGGAGTGTTGACAGTACAATGCACATATTTGACCCAGAGCCTGGAGATGGTAAGACTCAGTGAAGGAGCTGATGTTACAGGACCTGAAGGCTGAGTGTTTGAGCAAGTCCCTCATGGACAGAGCCCCCAGAGGAGGTATCCATTCTTCACACACAAGGCTGGAGCCCTAGAGTGGGTGCTTTCCAAGTAGTAAATACCTGGCACATAGCAAGAGGTCAAAACGCCGCTAGGTGGTCTGCCACAGCTGCTGTTATCTATAGTCTAGAGTATTCGCCTGAAAGCCCCAGACTCACAAGGAATGCAAGTCAGCTAGCACATGTCTTAGATGCCAGTGGTTATCATGTTGGTGTGTTTACGGAGGGCAGGGGTAACAAGCCAATAAGAGCCCTATCTGGTACTTTTACTGCAACTCTTAGGGGAGAAAACAATTCTCTTTCCCTTGGGGTTGCTAGCATGGTAGAATCTAAGTCAACAGAGAACAAAGTACAGCTGAGTTAAGAGAGTCACCTGATGACTCAACTTGAGCCTAGGTCTGACACCCTGGATTTTCTAGTAACATGAGCCAAACCTCTTTGCCTAAGTCATGTGAATTGGGTTTGTCACCAAGTCATGGACCCCTGGAGTCCGTAAGTCTTAGCCTTAGATGTGGGCGGCCATGATCAACCGAGAACACCAAATTAACAAGACTCGTGAAGAGAAGGGAAGGAGGAGAGATTAGGGGTCACAATGAAAATTAAGATAAAAAATATATGGGGGGAAATGACTTTTCTTTAAAGTGAGAGAAAAAAGCCAAGACTAGCAACAACAGAACAGTTAAAAGGGTATTAAAAAGGGGCCAGCCAGGTGGCGCAAGCGGTTAAGTGCCCGCACTCCGCTGCAGTGGCCCGGGGGTTCGCCAGTTTGGATCCCGGGCGCGCAGCGACGCACCGCTTGTCAGGCCATGCTGTGGCGGCGTCCCATATAAAGTGGAGAAAGATGGGCACGGATGTTAGCCCAGGGCCAGTCTTCCTCAGCAAAAAAAGAGGAGGATTGGCAGATGTTAGCACAGGGCTGATCTTCCTCACCAAAAAAAAAAAAGGGGGTATTAAAAAAATACAAGACTAGGATACAGCCTTAGAAACATACAGATTACTGATCAGAAAGAAATAGCTCTAGCAGATACTTTGGCCTGTGTATTAGAAATTACTGAATTGCATTAATTTTCTCAGGTGAGACAATGGTGCTGTGCTAAGGTGTAACCATGTCCTTCTCAGGAGAGGTGTGCTCAGATATCCACAGTGAACTGTCACGATGCCTGCATGTCTGTCACATGTTTCAGCAAAATAAAGTGTGTGTCTAGAGAAAGCAAAGGAAGTCAATATTTTCATAACTGGTGCACCAGGTGAAAAGCATAAAGTGGTCACTGCAGCATATTTCAACTTCCAGTAGGTTGGAAAATTTCCAAAACAAAAAAAAGAGAAAACAGTGAGGGATTAAAAGTAGATGAGGGGAAAGGAGCAAAATAGAAGCAAGAAACTTGAAAATTAGGAGTTATAAAATGGGATGAACAGTAAGGAGAAGTTCTGTCAGAAGGGTAAGATATGCTAACAAGGCTTCAGAACAAAAATAGCCTTGATAAACTAGGAAAAGCCAGAGGTCAACCCTGGCTGAAAGCAGCCAAGCGGAGCTGGCAGATGGCTCCTGCGTGAGAAACATGCCAACTTCCCACAGCGTGGATGGGCTCAACAGACCACCTCCTGGGCAGAAGTAGGAGAAGCTGCCTGTTGTCCTAATGACTGTCTGGTTTGTGGTGTCCCTGTTGCAGAAAGGGTTCTGTTAGTTATCAACAGTTGAGAAAATGCCACATCTCCCCAAAAGGTATGGTAAGATATTCAGACTGGAGTTATCTCATTCTCCATCCGAGGATAGTCAATCACCCTATTTGTTTTAAGGTGCCTGAAACAGCAGTTCAGAATTGGGATAAAATCCAAAAGTACCCACTGTGCAGACAGAAGATTCCCTAGGTGGGTATCAGGCAATGTACAGCATGAGGCACAGTCCTATCCATCCCTCTCTCTCATGTAACAGTCAGGTCCTTAAGAAGCTAACAGCACTGCTTCAGAATGATAAGGTACTGGAAAAATGGAAAGGAGCCAGGAAGGGGCAGTGAGGCCAGAACATTCAGGAACATTTACAAAGTAGGGAGAAAAGGAGAGAGGGTCCATGGGAGTGGTGCTGGGTCAAAATCAGTTCTGACAAGCTAGAATTCCTCTCCATGCCAAGGATTCTGTTTTTGTTCCATTTTTGGTAATAGATCTTCTCCCTCCCTCTTCCCAGGTCTCTGTAGCTCAGCTGGAGCGGTAGCCCCATCCCGGTGTTTCTTTTCTTTTTTTTTTTTTGTGAGGAAGATCAGCCCTGAGCTAACATCCGTGCCCATCTTCCTCCACTTTATGTGGGACGCTGCCACAGCATGGCCTGACAAGCGATGCATCGGTGTGCACCCGTATCCGAACCTGGGCTGCCAACAGCAGAGCGTGTGCACTTAACTGCTACGCCAGGGGGCCGGCCCCCATCCCAGTGTTTCATCAAACTTGTCTTCAAAGGCTAAATGGCCAGGTGAAGGCAACGAGGCACTGGTCAGGAGGCATAAGGAGAGGGAGGCAGCCTCCCCTCCAACACCTGGAGGCCAGGCAGGCAAGGGAGGGCTGTGCTGACACAGATGTGGGTGTGGCTGACTGCCAAGCTGGCCACTGGGACTAACACAGAGTAAATAAAATCAAATCCCTTTATCAACTGTTTTCAGCAGGAACAAATTTGGATATACTTAAAGCCAAATAAATGAGACAGTAATATGGTAGCCCACAGCTGGCAAAAAAAATGGCTCTGGGCCCAGTTCCAAATGTTGGTCAATCCCCAGTACGGATTAGGCGCATGAAGAATTGGAAGGAAAAAGAGACGCAATTAATTATCAAACTTTAATTGACAGACTAATCTTACAGGATAAACAATAAGACAGCTAGTCAAGGTTACACTTTAAAAAAAATCCAGCAGCGCAAATCTAATAGACTAAATACGTTCATCTCCTCTCAAACAGGCATTTGATTTAAAAACAAAAACCAGAACAGAGTGTATACCACAAGGAAACATGGTACTTACGTATATCGTCAAATAATTCTGCAGAACTCTTTAAGAAAAAAAGAGGTTCTTAGAGATGTAGAAAGCAGTAGAACCACCCAGCCTGGCAGGTAAATGGACCAGATGTTCTGCACATCAGAGGGCTCCTGACCACCTGTGACTTCAGGAAGGCCACCAGGCCCTATTAAGAAGCAAACAGGTGCCAATCCTAACTGGAGATGCCTTAATCACAAACCTCTAAGACAAAGGGACCATCCTTTTCCAAGACAACAGGCGTGAACAGAGGCAAGAAGCAAGGGAAAGAGGTCTCCCTCCGAAGATGGGGTGGAAAGAAAGCCTGCCCTTGCACGGCCGTTAGCACGCCGAGTCTGTCCCTGACGAGGAAAGGGCGGGCCAAGTGCAAGAGCCCAGACGGCCCCTCCAGGCACATGGCTGAAGGATGAGGAAAGTAGCCCCTTCTGGCCGAATATGGCAACTTTTCAGAGATGTGGCAACGTGGCAAAGTTAGTCTCCTCGGCCCTCACAGGGTAAAGCAGCAACTAAGGAGCCTACTGAGGCCTCACTGGCACTACTGCATCCACGAGATTACAGGAAAGTGCATCCTTAGCCCAGTCTGACTTCATTTAAAAAGAGCTAGTGCTACTTACAAAAGGCCCATCATCAATTAAAATACTTAATACCAAAGAGTTGCAGCAATTCTCGAGTCTGAGTTCTCTGACCAGGCTGACTGAAAGAGCCGAGAGGGGCTGGGCCGCAGCAGGGATTACCTTGTCATTATTCTGCCAACCCGCCTCAGGGAGGGAAAGAAAGGCATGATGTCTGTGCGCTAAGACCTGCAGGAGGACCAGCAGCATAAATTCTAGAAGAGAAAGCGGCCCAGCAGGAGGCTCAGAGAGGTGTCCCACCCGGAAGAGATGGCCAGCCCCTCGCCTACTTCCTGCACACTGGAGCCCCTCTCAGAACCAGCTCTTCCTTTATCCGCCTGCACGCCCTCCGCCACAGTGAGGGAGGGTCACAACCCCAGGGAAAGAACCAGTCCCCTCCGACAGTGACGAAAGCGTACACAAATGATCCTGAGGAAAAAATTAACACTGTGATGCTACCTAAGGGGAAGAGTACTTCAGTTTGCTAACAGAGATTTAGTCAGTACATTCCAGACCGTAAGAAAAATAGGAAGAGATCGTTCACGGGACCTAGTGACAAAACAGTAAATACTGCTGTGACCCAGACACAGACTCAAATCAAATACTTCTCCCAGTGGCTTCTGGTGCTGTCCCCCTCTGCTCTCCTGAGGGCTTCCAGCAAGGTCTCCATGCAGACAGGGCCAGGAGCCAGAGCTCAAGATTGTTCTAGTAGATTTAGTGAGCTCTGTGATGCAATACCCAAACAGCTCTGTACGAAAAGATGTCATTTACATTATTATTTATATATAATATCTTGAAGTAAGGAAAAAAGCACCATTTTACTTAAAATAAAAAGGCTCACACAGGCTTTGGTCCTGTCCTGAAATGACGCCAGCCTGAGTGAGAAGCGGTTTGGCCCTTGGGAAGCAGGGAGACTACGGAACACACGCTCTCACTGGGAGGAAGGGACGTCAGATGGCACCGGAGGCAAATGAGGAGACCTGGCGGGGAGGGCCTCTGAGAGCAGCACTGCGAGGCCAGTCTGGGGACAGAGATGCCTGCTTCGAGAGAACAAAAGGGGGTGTGTGGCACTGTCAGGACAAATCTCCAGGACAGGGGCGCTGGCCAACAAGGGCAGTATTCAAATGGAGATGACGCTCTGCTTGCTACACCATCGTTTCCTCTGTAGACCTGTCAACTGCAGAGGGAGGCTTCGACAAGTAGCAAAGAAGCACTTTTTTCTCCAGGAACTGCAGGCCAACAAGGACAGAAAAGCTGCAGTTACTGCTCCTTCTTTAAGGGATGAAAAAGAGGCCGCTTTTTGGGTGCTACACTTCACATACGTACTTATGCCCCCCAAAAAGCAAGAGTCGATTTTCCTGCCCAGATGCATAACTTGGCATTGACTACACCATGAAAAGCACGAGTCTGTCTATATGGGCTGGATTCCTGAACTACAGCTTAGAAGGGAAGGGCGTAGAATATCATCATTAACTGGCTCACAAGGAATAGTCATCTTAAGCGAACACATGCTAACACATTTCACAGAATGAGGGGTAAACAGCCTAGAATCCAAAACATGAAGTTTGGAAAATCTCTCGCCAAACCTTACTATGAGAGCCTGCAACCAGTGAGAGGAGAATTGCAGAGACAGCAGCAGAGAAACAGCAAAGAGCACAAAGGATATCATTCACCAAAAGAGTTGTCCTCATTTCAGAGTCAATCAAGTCATAAGGAGACAACAGAAGTTCACATGTACAAAGAACGTAAGGGCTAAAACCAGAAGAGGGTGAGCTAATAACAAAAGCGGTTTATCCCATCTGCGATGTTTAAATACATTGACCAACCCACTAGGTCAGACGTCTTCTTATCGAGAAAGGCAGCATCTCTGAACCTGGGATGAAGGACACTTGAACATAATGCATGAGCAGAAGGACCACATGGAGAAGCATAATTGAAATCATCAGTGGACTGCTAAGAATTTCTTGAAACTTCTGAAGAAAAAGGATCTGGGTCTGTGGCTATATGGCTGTATAAACTGTCTTGCACCTGGCTCCTCCTCAAAGAGGCCTCTGTCAGCCTGGGAGCTGCGGCTTTTGAGCAGCACAGCCCAGGCACACCCATGCCAGGCTGGGCCTTAAGGCCCAATCAGTGAGAGCTGCAGACACCATCAAGCCAGCAGTGGAACTCCCCAGAGATCAAGGCCCACAGGGCAAGATGTTTAGACAGGAGTCACCGTGAGAGACTCTGCTGCTCAGCAAACACCACAGCGAGTGTGAGGGCTCCCCGACCTGGACCAGACAGCTCTTCCTCTCCCACCGCACGTTCACAAGCAGCAGCATGGTGGGAGAGAGGCCAGGAAAGGAAGCATTGATGAGGTACAAAAAGAGGAACTGACATCTTTGGGTTTTTAAACAAAAACTCAAATCTAGGAAGTGAGAAAATAAAAAAGGGAAAGAATTCAATCTGAATCAATGGACAGAAAAATATGGCTTACTAACCCCCCCATTTTGCATACAATTTTATATGAAAAAGAAAAAAAAAAACACCCCAACTCATTACAATGCAGTCCAAATGTTTGCAACCAAAGATTTATGAAAATATTTCAGTTGAAATCACTTAAAAAAAACCAGAAAGCTTTCGATCAATCCTTTCTAAACAAAATTGGCAGATCTACTCTCAAACACACTTAAGAGTATTCCACACAACATGTTCGGAATTCAGATTTATTGATTTCCATTGTATTGACTTTAAAAATGGTATGAAGCTGACTGCAAGAAAGGGAACCGGTGATTTTAAGTTAAAATTAAGCTAATGGTGAAAGTACATCACCTCTGGCTTCAGTCACCACATCGCCTTAGACTGGAAATAGGTTTTTTTTTTTTGAACAAAGTTCCAGAACTCTGAAATCCAGGGATGCTGCAGGCCTCTCCCAGCAATGTCCTTCACTTTGGGTCAGTCTCCTGGGCCAGAGGTGAAAGTGCTTTCAAAAATACTGCCACTTCCCCAGCACAGTGTCTTTGATTGCATCCACATATTGAGTTGGAACCCAGTACACCCAGTAGTAAGAGGCTTCCGTGGGGCCCAACTGAAACGCCTGGAAGGGAAAAAGGAAAACCAAGCGGTACTTCAGAGGTCGGGAGACCAAGCAGGCAGCACAACAAACATGGGGGAGGGCTCAGAAGTGAACTAATTAAAAAGGGAAGGGGAAAAAACTGTGTACATGGGGAGCATTCTCCTGTCAGAAAAAAAAAAGGAGGTGGGAGAGAGAAGCATAGCCGACCCTACAGCAGTGGTTCCCAAACCCAAGGGTGCATTGGAACCATCTGGAGGGCTTGTTAGAACAGATGGGTGGGCTCCACCCCTTAGAGTTTCTGATTTGAGGTCTGGGGTGAGGCCCAAGAATCTGCACTTCTAACAAGTTCCCAGGTGATGTGATACTGCTGATCCAGAGACCAGTTTGAGAACCACTGCCCTAGAAAAACTGTCACACATGCACAAAGAAACAGATACAAATGTTCAAAGCAGCACGATCAGAAATGATAAAACCCTGGAAACAACCTACATATCCATCAGTAAGAGAACGCAAAATTAAGGGTGACGTGGCCCATTCACACGAATACTGGATCACTTTTAACAGGTATGAACTGGATCTATAGTTAATACAGACAGATCATAATGTCGAACCAAAAAAAGCAAGCTGCAGAACGATACATACCATGAGACCATTTACGAAAACTGAAAAAACACAAAACAATACTGTATCTTGTTCATGGATATCTAAGAAATAAAAGCATAGAGACGGGAAGGATCCACATGACAAATCTTGATAATGGTAACGGGGGAGGGGAAGACAAGGGGGAGGTTTCACTGCTGGTAAATTTTATTGCTTTCATTTAAAAAAAGGATTTAAAGTTACAAAATTTTTATAATTGTTATTTCTAGGTGATGGATATTTGGGTTTGTTAGAGTATTCTCTATTCTTTCCTGTATTTTTAAACACTTCTCTAAAAATGAAAAAGCACAACCACCCTTTCCTAACGTGAATCACGATACACGCTCGAGCTAGTGCAATGGCATCTGCAGAAAGAAGGAAATAAATATCGTCATTAGGACAGAGGGAAAGGTGCTGCTTAATGGAGTTTAGAAAAGAGAAGGGGCTCTGAGAACCACCCTCTGCCAGCAACGACTCCAGAGAAAAAGGAGCATCTAAACTAAATACTATGGCATTAACCCGGCCACACCAATTCCTTAAAAGATGTCCACTCAACTTGTTTGAAATCTCTCGCACCAGGCTGCTTGAAAACGGGTTGTAAACCCCACAGGGCCAAACTGGAAAAATGAATGTGTCAAAAGGAAGTGAAGCAGCCCAGCTGAGAATATTAAAAGCCAACTTTCGAAACAGAAAAAATACCTGAGGAGGCAAAACAAATCCATCTGTAATCCTTTAAAGACTACAGAGAGACTAGGGGTGGCACGGCTGCCAGAGGGCCTGGAAGCAGCCCAGTGGCGTCGTCATCACCCCCAGGAGGACCCCCCAGGAGCTTGGTAGCCCAGGGACTGCAGTCCTAACCATGCCTTGCTTCAGCACCTCCGAGCTGACTGACACCAGCAGGGCAGGAAAGGGGACAGGACTGACTTTTCCTAGAGCCAGGGGATCTGCTATCTGCCCAGAAAGAACTGCCATCGTACTTTTCCTGGGATCTTCCAACACCTCTGCCGTCGACTCTGGAACAGCGATCCGCAGGTCAAACCACTAGATAGTCCTTCTCCCTGGGATGGGGCCGACACAGCTACACCACCGGACACTGCAACATCCGTCTCCACAGACAGAGAACGGCAGGCAGCCCCGCGCTTACCCTATTACTGCTCAGGTCAGGTCCGTGTCACAGCAACTTTGGAGTTTAGGTAGCTAAACTGATCACTGAATTCTTGGCCTTGTTCCACACAGATGTGGGGAATGCCCCCAAAGAGTCTGTCTCAGGAAAGAGCAGCCCACCCTCATCAGAGCAGACCCTGTCCTTCCCACAGGGTCCTTGGCCACTCAATGGCTACCCATCACAGAAGGCGACTGCCTGTGTCCTCACAAACATCAAGGCCCATGGGAGGTTTTGTTTTATACGCAAGACAAAAGTTAAAATGAAAACCCACAAGCCATTCCTCCTCTTGATATTTATTTTCCTGGTCTAAAAACAAAATATTACAAATAAGAGGGAGGCAAAAGAGATAAAACATATCCTCTTTAAACTGGAAGGCGGGGTGCAAAATAAACAGAGCTAGGAATAGGTCATGAATTAACTTCTAAGTAGATGAAGAAAACATGAGGATCTTAAAAACCGTGCGTCTTCTGAATACCGAGTTTTCTCCTCAGATAAAAATCCATTCCCTGCCAGAGAGCAGAAGCAGGAGTCTAGTGAGAGGCTACACCACTCCGGCTACTTACCATCATGTGGTAGTCCTCATGTCCTTCGATAGGTTCACTGACCACATTTTTAATGGAGCCCATGGGCAATTTCTCAGTCCGCTCTAAGTTGAAAGGGATTACAGTGATTATTCAAAGGCCCTCCTGTTCTACTCCTGTGACTAAGCAGTCTCTCATCAGGGCTGGTGGCTTTGGGATCAACTGTAAACACAAGTCACCCATGCCCTCTAGGGATGATGGGATAGGATCTTCTATTCAGTTCCCCTAGAGCCCTGCTTGGGAGCTGGGAACTTCTCAGGAGCAAATGGGGAACAGGACTTGGCAGTGGTATATTAAAGGCCCCTGAAAGGAGAGATTTATCTTTCCTGGTGTTATTTTTTAGTCTGATGATTAATAAATACCCAGAAATTCCTTTGCACTCTTATTGCCCAAGCCCAGCACTGGCTAAGGGCTTCGGCACGTGGGAGCCAAGAAGACCAAGCACAAAAAGGCAAGAGCAAGGCCCCTATGAGAGCAAACCTTCATAAAGCCTTCAGAGGAAGGGGCAATGCTTTGGGCTTTACGACCAGTTTCTATCCCAGGATGCTGCTCACTTGCCCTCCCATCCTCATTCATGACCTCCCCTGGTCCCCCACCCCTCCATACACACACACACACACACAAAATTTCTCTTGAAACATTTATAACCTCTTACGATTAACACTCGAGAGACCACTTATGACTTGGGGTCAGAAGACATTTTGCAGCAAGTTTAAGGATGGCGGGTAAGAAAGAGGAGGCAGCGAGGGAGGGAGATGATACTGCTGGAAGTGAGCCAAGCACAGCGGGATGGGGGATGACGGCAGGAGAGGTGTGGAGCGCCTGCGCAACAGGAAACCACCATCCAGGAGCAGCAGACACCTCAGGGATGGGGAGAAGTTCTCAGCAAAGAGTTAAACCAAGTTGGAAAAAACTCATTACAGCCTTTGCAGAAAGAAAAATCTGGAAAAGGTAGAATCTGAAAATAGGTAAGTTAACAAAATAGACCAAGAACTTAGAGACCTGGGTTCTACTCTAGTTGGTGATTTGAGATATTTTATTTCCGTATTGTGGGCCTCAGTCTCTGGAAAATAGGGGTGGGGAGAATGGACCTGAGGATGTTCATTCAGGTTTTGACTTTCAGTGGCTCTAACACAGTGACCCACAGGCAGGACCTGACCAGCAGCTGTCTTTAAGATGGAAACTTTTTAAAACACCAGCCATCTTGAAATGTCCAGCGATCTCACACAAAAATATGGATCTCTGGCTTCTCTTGAAAATGCAGAAGCTTTAACAATCCTGGGCTCACCTTGCTGAGTGACAGCAATCAGCTAGATTAGAGCCTCGACTCCCCTACAAACAGGGCACCTGCACTCCCGTCGCAGCTTCACGTGTTCGCCTGTTCGCGTCTCCTGCCTGCAGCCTGTTCTTCTTGCTCTGTTGGGCCTGAGGGTGTCAGCACTGCCCCTACAGAGGCTTCCACAGAGCATTCAAGCTGCAAGTAGGAGCCTGAAGTGTCCCTCAGGAGAGCACCCCATCGACAAGGAGGCCAACTAGCTGCTGGGATGGTCATTCCACAGCAGCTTCTTGCCAGCAGAAAGATGAAGCCAGTGGCTAGTAGCCAACTCCCAGAACAAGTTGTCCTCCTAGGCAAGTTCTTATGACACTCAGGTGACAGGACTCCTGGGTCAGTGAAAAGAGTGCCTGAGGCACACGGGTACAGCGGTCTGGGTAGGAACGAAAATCTCAGCCTTGGCCAACCCGTGAAGACATGAGAAGTTCACGGCCATGCTTGTTAATAAGGCTGGTGAATAGGGAGGCTTTCAATAGCTCTGAAGCCCCAACACATCAAGATTCTTCTCAAGCTCTGCCTTCACGCCAAAGCAGGAAGGCGGCTGCTCCTACAAGCTGAAAGAAAACCTCAAAACACAGGGACAGGAGGTTCTCATTAGACCCTGCAGTTATGACGTGTTTCCTACACAACTTCATAACACAAAAATATTCCCTGAGGAACCAACGAGCACTTACAGACTTAGTCCTCATCCAGACCCCTCTGCATGCACCTACCCTCTCGGCCCTCAGCGTCCTCCTGGATGAGCCCTAGCCACTGCCTTCAATCAGGCCACCTAAGTGAAAGGAGTCTAGGAAGAGGCTGGCGTTCAGCAAGTTAACGCAATGATGGAGAACCAAGCAAGATCATCTGCCAAGTCACGAATAAGTGAGGATCCGACAGAGGCAGGGCAGCTCACAATTACAGAAAATTGATGATGCGACAGGCTCTGTAGAAGAGAATGATCTATTCAAGGGTTCAAAGGCTCTTGGAAAAACTGAGGAAGCCCTTAAATATTTTCCAAAACTTGCTTTAACCATGCAGTTAGAGTTGAATGTGAAATGAAAAAGATAGCAAGTTATCATAAAATTGTTAGAAAACTCAAGCATTTTCGGCATTTCAGTCTTTGTTCATTTTAAGAACCAGGAAAGGGTTGAAAATAAGAGACTTATTTTCATATTTTAGATGATAAAAATCTCACCCCCATCACCCCTGACCCAATTATTTTCCATAAAACTTTGCTCCTATTTTAAATTGAGTCACACTAAATGGCCTATCTCTGAAACCAATTAATCTCAGATGATGGGATCCCTATACTTCTCTTTAGCATTTACCTCGAACACTGAATACCTACAGTGCTGGCCAGAAACAGGTGAATTAGGCATGTTCGGTTCCCTCCAGGAATCTAACAGGAATCTAACTCATTCCTCTCAGACAAATCAGAGAGGAATGAGTGCTCTGGGGCTCTAAACGGAGTGCTCAATGAACAGAAGCAGCAGCAATTCACTTGGAGGGTGGGGAAGATACCACGGAAGGCGTCATTAGGAGAGGACACTTAAGCAGGGCCTTGGAAGATGTTATTAATAACAAGGAATGGGATGAAGGCATTCCAGGTAAGGGCACAGCACGAGCAAAGATATGGAGCTGTGCAAGGCATGCTGGGAAGTTCAGTGAGTAATGCAGCTGAAATACGTAGGGGACAACAGGGTGAGCGGGGCAGGAAGGTAGGTCAGATGTTTAAACTTGGGCTGCATCATTGAGAACACTGGACACTATGTTTAGGCATGTTTGAACTTGGCCTTAAAGAGCCAAAGGTTTTTGAATATCGGAACCAACGAGGAAAAAACAGTACGGAAGATGGGCAGGACAGAAGAGATCATAGATGGGGCAGGGAACTAGGTTAACTTGCTTTAAAGGACCAAGTTTAAAGATGCTGGGAGTCTTAACTGGCACAACAGAGTGGCAAAGAAGGAGACACAGATAATTCTGGAGTGTAAATGACAAGACCCTGAACCATCTGGGGGAAAGGCGAGGGAGGATAGTCAGAGACACTTCCCAGCAAACAGCAAGCCTGACCCTCCATGCACAGGCAAGGGTGGGTAGGAGCAGGCAGAAGGTAACCAGACAGGGAGAGAGGGGCAGGTCCCTAGTACTAGGAAAACTGCACCCAGTACAGGAGCCAGCTCTGACCAAGAGGGGCCAGACAGGTGACATAAATGAATGAAGCTGGCTACTTATAAGATAAATGGGACAGTGAGCACTGTAGCATGGCCCATCTGGAACTACTACTCGGCTCCAGCTGATCACTGCCAGGTGAGAATGCAGGTCCAAAATGGCTAGATCTTTCGATTTTTTTCAAGAGAAGCCAAAAACATCAGATCAAGTGAAATCTCCTGATTTATATAGATTGTGGGTAAACCCACAAAACCCTTGTCTATGGAACAGACCTGGCCCTCAGGTCACACGTTTGGGACCTCTGGTTTTGGGTGCAACTGAAGAGGCAATGTTTGATGGCCCTGAGATCAGAGGGTTGAAAGAATGAGAGAAAACCGTTCAAACAGAAGGGAAGCATCTAAAATCAAAATCAAAAGCCAGGAGTAAGCAAAGCACAGCGGAGAGAGATTTCCGAGTGAAGAGCAGAATCACACCCAAGACGGGGCTGTGGGGTGCCAGAGGCAGGAGCCGGGAAGACGCTGAGGGCAGTGACGTACCTTTAGTGCCAATCCACAGCTGGTCTTGTTCTAGCTTAAAGGTGAGTCTCACTTTCCCTCCGGACTTATTGTACATGCCGGACAAGGGTACCGTTGGCAGGCGCTCCTGGAGGCACAAGAGCATGGTAAGAGAGAGCAGGACCAGAAACAAAGTAAGACAGAAAAAGGAGAAGGGACAGGATGCAAGGACGTGCTCACAGGAACCTCAGGAAGTTAGAGGGCAGGCTGGCTTGATTTCAGACCGCTCACAGAGGACTCTGGCTTACCTGGGCACCCTTAACAGATGGCATCACATCTTCGGGTTTTCCTTTATCCAAGACTTTCCTGTGTTGCTATAACGTAAGTTAGGAGAGAAAATTAAATCAAACAGTTGACTGCATTTTAGTCATGTTACTACTTCTCTGAAAAAGAGGACGAAGAAAGCCTTAAGGTACTGGTTCAAAAGCTTTCACTGTCTACAGATTATGGGTCCTTCGATAGGACGGGGTGGTGCTATCCAGCAGAAATTGCCATGATGATGGAATGTTCTGTATGCGTGCTGTCCAAAACAGCAGCTGTGAGCCACATACTAAATGTGGCTAGTATGACTGAGGAAATGAATTCTCAATTTTATTGAATTTTAATCAGCCGCATGTGGCTACTGTATTAGAAGTCAAAGCTCTAGAGCAAATAGGATTTCCAGATTGCTAATTCAAATAAACTCCACTCCCCCGCCACCCCAAATCACCACTGAAAAGATTAATCCAACAACAAGCTAAAGACAGCCACAAAGGGTGCTGTTCTCCTGGCAGGTACAAAATGACAGCCATTTCTGTCAACTTAAACTCCCAAAGCAGCCTATAACAAGCTGGTGATCAGCCTAACTGCGTAGCGGGCACTTCTTCAGCAAATGCAGACTCGGCCTAATGCCCAAGTCTTCCCCACTGCCCCACCCTCAACCCCAGCTACACAGAAAGCTCGAAGGACCACATTTCCAAAGAGAAATGCTGATGACTCTATAGCCTGACATTAACAAGTCTTTAACCCCACCCTCAGCCCAGGAGTTTGAGGCGGCTCATTAAAGGTTCTAACTAGGCTCCCGGCCCCCTTAAACTCAGTCTGGCCCAAACGCCTGAGTCTTATTTCCTCTCCATCTGTGGCTTTACAGGCATAGTCACTGTCTGATAAAGCTAGAACTATGGGGCAGTGAGTGGGTAGAAGGTAAAAATGTAATCAACTTTAAGAACCAGGTGGCCATGAGGCAGCTCAAATCCCCACTAGCATCGCAGAAACCCTCTGGTAGGAATAAACTCAATACTGCTGGATTGCCAGCAAAGGGGCACCCTATATATCAGCCCCCAGATTCCTAAAGAAGCTGACAAAAAGCCAGGAAAATGGACCCCTCTCATTGGGCCATGCTATACCTCATCTCCGGCATCAGTGAATCAAAGCATCACCGATCAGAAGCTTAACTGCACTCATACCTCACAAGTACCTTTTGAAGAATTTTCCCTCCACTGTGAGAAGAGTTCTAAGCCTGTGAAGCTATCATTAGTAACTCAAAACCTGTATTTAAGAGGCATGTTATGCTCCAAGGGTGTGACCAGTGGGAATGCTCACTCACGTCTGACAGGCTCATATTTAATGATTTCATACATGTGGCAGAGGAAGACAGGAAAGTGGGGATGAACTCAAGTGGTTACAAGACAGTATGACCCCATATTTGGGGGTGAAAGTGTCCAAATAAACACCTTTTAGATGTTAATACAGTGTTATAACCCCTTGTTTGAGACCCTATGGACAGATGTTTTGGACTTTTATAAACTCCAAAAGTTTTAGGGATTTTATAAATCTAATATAATTTTAAAATACATAATATCCTCCGTGGGGTCTGGGGCAGCACCTTGTCACCAAACATGTTAATATATCTACAGCAAAACGTGAATGTTCACACTAAATCTGGTCAGTTTTTGCTGCCAAATTTATAAAAACACTTTTGGTTTTCAAACTCTTTTTGGGTTTTGAAGCACACATAAGGGATAATGGACCTGTAATACACACTTGTGTCCTTCTCACACTGTTGGCCATATGCCTCGGTGCCTATGGTCACTAAAACCAATGTTGGTTCAAGTTGGTCTACTCTACTCAGGACACAGGGTAAGTTGAGAATACCTATTTTCCTGGAACACTACTAAGAGTGGCCAGGAGGCTCCATAACAATGAGGAGGGTTTGCTAGGTGACAAGATGGCAAGTAATGGTTCTTCCAACCAGTGCCTTCTACCATGAAATACTCTCATTCTTCCCTAGTTACAAAAAGAATTTTAACGGCTACAATGAGCACAAGACAAGCCTGGATCTCTTCCAACAAAAACGAGCAACAGAGAATGTGAAAAATCAGGCCCTCATTCTATGGACCAGAAGGGGGGAAAAAAAAAAAATCAGCATAGTTATCTTCCTAGTCAGCTTTATTCGGCTTCCTGAAACAGTCAGTTTTAGAAGAACCTCTGAAAGCTATTGATTTCCATGCCTATCCAGAAATGGGCTTGTTGACTTGGGGGAAGCCACAAACCAAAAGACAAATAAATGTAAGCACTTGTACAAAATGAGGGGTTAATTCTAGTAGTGGTATTTTTCTCCGGCACTAACAGGAGAGAAACCCACATCTGATCCCTTTCAATACCTCATGTGAAGCCTCCCTTTACGATGGCCTTATCCTACAGTAGATAGACTTGAGACACACTGACCCGCCAGATGAGACAAAGTTGCAAATCTCAGGTAGTTGTCACCTCCACTCAACAGCAAGCCGCACCCACTGCTGCCATAAATTTCCATCATGGGCCCTGTCCGAAAAGGAGCTTATTCTAGGGAGAATATAACCGGCCTAGGCTCGAGAGGACAAAGCCTCCAACTTCCCAGGACTAACAATCACACGACAGACTCACTTTCTGCCTGCAGAGAGGCTCCTTCTTGTTCTCTTCCGCCTTCGCGTCCTGCTGCGCAGCATCTTTGGGCGTGTTGACTGCTAAAACATCATTTATCGTGGAGCCAACAACCATGATCTTGGCCCCGCTGGTCACTTTTATTTCTCTCAACGTCTTATCCTCAGGGACGAGTCCTTTATACATGACTTTCTGCATGGCAGGCGGGAGACCTTGGTAAAAGGTAGAAGACAGCAAAAGGAAGGAATGAAAAATGTACCTGGACCACAGCCCTTGGGCACCAGATCTGGAAGTGAATATTGCTCTACCGTCTACTACTCTGGGGAACTCGGACAATTCACAACCTCTCTGAGCCACAGTTTCCAGAACTTTATAATAGTGATAACAGTCGTTACTTCTGTATGGACTTGTTTTAAGGATTAAGAGATGGGAAAAACACAGACTATTTAGTGCAGCGCCTGCTATTCAGTAATTTTTCAATAAATATTTGCTATCATTCATTCCAAGTTGTTCCTCAATCATGCTATCACTCAAACATTAAGTGAGAGTCCACAGGCCTCAGGAATTCAAACACCACGGAGAACAAAATTCCTGTTTTTATGAGCTTACAGGCTACATGAAGAGAGCTTAAAAAAGAAATCATTTCTGATGGCAGAATGCTGTAAACGAGACAAAACTAATATGAGCATCTGCCAACAGGCCAGCATGATAGTCAACAGCAGTGTTTCCTAAACTTCCCTTGCCAGAGTGACCTAAGATATTTGCTAAAAATAAACTTCTGGCCACATTCCATACTTACTGAATCAAAATCTCCACGGGGAAGGGCCTAGGAGCTGTAAATTTACCAAGTGCCTTAGGTGATTTTTACTAGAGATGTTTGGGCAACACTAGTTAGAAGCATGGGCCTAAGAGTCAGACCACGGTCTGAATCCCAGCTCAGCCACTTACTAGCTGTAGGATCTTGGATCTCATTTTCCCCATCTGAATGATGGGCATTCTAGTACTTAACTTCGGAGGGCTGTTACAAACACTGAGGGAGCTGAGGCAAGGACAGCGGCCAGCGCAGTGCGTGGCACAGTGTAAACACTAGGGATCGGCAGGCGGGGTGGGAAAGGCCGGCTGTGGCTGTCAGTGCACGGGGATTACCTGTAATCGAGTGAATCTTCTGCTTTAGCTCGGAGCCTGTGCTGTCCAGGGGGAACTTCACGTCGTGCTTAGTCTTGTTCCAGATGATCTTCAGGTCCACCAGCTCCCTCCCCGCGCCGCCGCCCGCGTCCTCGCCGTTGCTGACCGAGGCCTGGGCCGCGGGGTCCCCAGGGGGCTGGGCCGGGGCCGGCTGCAGGCTGCCTCGCGCCGCGCAGGAGTCTTCGGTCGCCGCCCCCGCCGCGGCTTCGGCCTCCACGCAGTTGAGGGGCCGCGCGGGCTCCTCGGCCGCCACCGTCTCGGCCTCCGTGTCCATGCCAGGTTCCTCCATGCCTGCAGGGGGGTTAGGGGGTGGGCGCTCGCCGCGGGCTGGGCCTGGGACCGGCCTCTGCCCGGACGCCGCCGGACTACCGCTCCCCGGCCAGGCTACTCCTCCCTGGGCCAGGCCGCATCCCCCACGGAGCGCCCGCTTCCCCTCGGCCCAACCCGGGCGCCCGCCACCCGCGCCACACTCACCATCCGGGGCTCCGGCCGCCGCCATGATGATTGTGTACAACACCCACTGCTCCCGCAGAGGCCGCCGGGAAAAGGCGAGCTGGCTGAGATTGGCCCCCGCAGCAGCCCCTAATCTCGCACAGCCTGGCCGGAAACAGGTGGAGGTCTCTATGGAGACCCGCCTCCTCCACTTCCCCGGCCCGGCCCCTGCCACGCTTTAGCTTTCAGGAGCCGGGGCGGGGGGCGGGCCAGGGAAATCGCCCGCTCGACGGGGTCTGCCCCCTAGAGGCCGAGCGGGGCTGCAGCCGTGCAGGGGGGCGTGAGCTTGCGGGCCAGGAGCCCTGCACCTTTAAGGGGCGGGGTCGCGCCCGCTGTGGCGGAAGCGGATTGGCTGGGAGGAGTCCCCGGAAGTGATGCGTGGGGAGGCCCACGTGTGCGATTCTACCCCACATGGCGGTGCTTCTGAAGGGGCTGCTGCAGCCGGGAAGGCCCCTGGCGGCCTTAGGCCGCCCCGTAGGACGGCGTGAGGCCAGCCTGGGCATTGATCCTGGGGCTGCGGTGCGAGTGCGCTTTGCCCCCAGCCCCACAGGTAATCTTGGCGGACGTGACGCTGCAGGCCGAGGCCCACGATCCCTTGCCCGCCCCCCAAAGTTTCCCAAACGAATCCCTTCCGGTGGAGTCAGACTGTGCGGGGAGGGCGACCCCGTTTTACAGAGGCAGAAACAGGTCCACGATCGGAGACTATTCGCATTGCCAGGAGTTTCTTTGTATTTATTGTACTGTAACATCTTTTTTGGTGTGTTTTTTTTCATGTAGTCAATAAATGTGTATTGAGTATAAACTGCCAGGTACTGTACTAGGCGCTGGGATACAGTGGTCATGGAGAAAGTAGACCCCCCGCTCTCAAGAAGGCTACCCTGTAGTGGCGGCGACAAACATAAAAATAACTGTCATTTTAGAGAATCACGTGTGCCATGCGGCAAGTGAAGCAGAGTAGGGGACTAGGGATTAGATAGGATGCTCAAGAAGGCCTTGCCGAGGAGTTGATATTTGAGCTGAGAACCAAATGATAAGGAGGAGCTAGATATGTAATGCTGTTGCCAATTCAACTCTGTCCCCAACCGAGAGAGACCCAAGGAAGGGTTTCTTGCCCTTCCTCTTGGAGTTCTTCCTCTGTTCAGTGTTGCAACTTTGAAAGGACACCGAAGCTGAGTGAAGCCTATAGGAGAAACCTTCTGGGCAGAGGGAATTGCAGATACAAAGGCCCTGTGGTTAGTGCTGAAGCTTAGCAAGGCAGAGAGTGAGAAAGGAATCCATTGTATACCCTAGTGGAGATCTTGTAAGGGCCTCCCCACCAGTTCCCAAAGTTCTTTTCTCACTGAGGCTACCTTCTGCCCTCTCTACACCCTGCATGCCTCTCATTCTGAACTCCAGGGTCAGCATGTAAGGCTGTCTTTGTGGCAAGATCCCAGCTGCACGGAGTGACAGGATTTTTCTTGGCAGGCAGTATAGTGTAGAGCAAGCTTCTCAAACCATCCATGATGAAAGGATTGGTTTCTAATTTCTAATCGATTGTGGATCAATACTTTTATAAAATCAAAATAAATGAATTACTAGAAAAGTGAAAATCTTAGCCTACAAAATATGAGCCTATTTTTTAAATTAGATTCAACAGATATAAAATTATTCTGTCAAATTGCTACAAGTTTCTAAACACTCTCAATTTCTCTACTTAGTTGGTTGTGAACTGGCAATAGTTTGCAGACCAGCGCTGGTTTGGCTGCCAAGGCCTGGGATTGTCCAGGTCCAAATTTCTGGTTTTGCCACTTCCTAGCTGTTTGACTTGGGCAAATTACTCAACCTCTCTGAGCCTCTGAGTTTTACTGTCTGTCTAACAAGGCTAGTAATAGTATCTACCTCATGGATTTAAGCTAATGCAGCTGAGGCACTTAGCAAGGTCTGGGACTCACACAGAAAGCACTTAATAAACAGTAGCCTCAGTTATGATGATTATAATTATTGTTTCATTGCTGATTTGCAGGAAAAGCCCCCATGGGAAAGACTGTTGACTACAGACAGATTAAAAGAATTATCAAGTGACATAGGTCATTACAGTAACTAAAATTAATTGAAGGGTTTATCTGATCAGCTTTTAGGCCTTACAGCATCGCTGTAAGGAAGGTTTCTACTTTTGAATTTTCAATCTAATAGATGAGGAAATGGAAGCTCAAAAGTTAAGTAGAGTCCTCAAGGAGTAGCAACCAGTAAATGGTGGAGACAGAATTTGAATCCAGGTCTATTTGATGTAAGAGGTCTTGCCTTTCAACAACTGAACCGCTTGTCTTCTATCTTGGGGACCACTAGTTTTGTGGTGGCCTTGCAATAACTAGCTGAAGCTCACACACATAATCAGTGTTGAACTGGAGTTTCCCAGAGGAGCTTTTCCTATCTCATGCTGCCTCCTGGACCTGCAGATGCAGAAGAGCTCATTGTGGAGCTGGGGCCGTGGGCTGGACCAGAGAAGGTAGGGTAAGGGAGAAATGACAGTCCTGGGAAAACTGATCATTGAGTGATGACAAAGTAGAATCTTATGCGTTTAGACTTGGATGAAGTGGAGTCAAATATTACTTTTGGTTCGTATTTAAAGCCAGCACTTAAAGTGAAAATCTCGGGTAGACAAAACTCAAAATGTATGATGTGGAAAGTCGTAACAGTGCATAGAGGGTATATGCAAAATGTAATTTCACAGTATTTTTAGTTTGTGATTATTTTTGCCCAAGCACATCAGTAATTTGCGTAAGTTAAGTGCACGTGTGATATGGCTTCAATGAATAATCCTCTGCTTCTCCTCATTTGGGTGAAACTTGGCCTTGAGGCAAATCTCAAAGTAGAATAACAGGTGCACTTCGAGGGAGTTGGAGCTTTTTTACACAATGACAGGCTCCACGACTTGGGTGGGCCTCTATTTGCGGGATGAGGGGCTAAAGGAGTCGACTACCCCAGTCCTCTTCTGTGGCAGTCTGACTGTCTGGGTGCTGGCTGGAGAAATGGGGTGGGGTGCCTGTTTCTTGGGCTTTGAAATTTGTTGGGACGTTCTGTCGCAAGCAGAGTTTACTTGCCCTCGGCTGAGGCCTGTCAGCTCATCTTCCCTGTCTTGTCTGAGCTGTTCTCTTCTTCTGCCAGGCTTCTTGCACCTGGGCGGCCTCCGCACTGCCTTGTACAACTACATCTTTGCCAAGAAGCACCAAGGGAGCTTCATCTTGAGGCTGGAGGACACGGATCAGACCCGCCTTGTGCCTGGGGCAGCAGAGAATATTGAGGACATGCTGGAGTGGGCAGGTGAGGCTGGCAGAGAAAGGACCCTTCTCCAAGGAGGGAACAAGGAGCAGGGCAAGGAGCCTGTAGGTCTTCCCACAGGGCCCAGGATGGAGAGTGAGGAGTTCCCGGAGAAATGGGTACATTCTGCTGCCTGGGGTGCCAGGTACCACCCAAAAAGATGCTGCAGCTCTCTGAAGAAGAGCCCCAAGGCTGTTTTGAGCTTCCTGTTCTTAGAATCTCAAATCCCACTGGGAGCAGGTGGGAAGCACAGGCCAGGTGTGAGATGGAACTGGAGCGCTCGGTTTATGGTGAGCAAGAGAAAGCTCCCCGTGTTCCCGTGTGGGAATGCTGGCCCAGCTTGTCAAATCTTCTGATTTCCAAGAGGAGCCAGAACTCCAGGTGCTTTGTTGTTGTTTTTTAATGAATACTTCCCATTTTTAAATCTAAGCTCCAGTTTGTTTTTTTAACCACATTGTATGAGCCAAATAAAACGTGTGCAGCCTCTGAAGTCAGTCTTCTCATGGGAAGTTTAATCCAGAGGAGAGCTAAGCTCGGGGAGCTCAAGGCGGGATGTGTTTGTGTTCCCTGGTCAATAGTTGCCTCCCTCTCAGGACAGGTAGGGCTAGTTAAACTCCCCAAGGAAACATACCAAAAATATCAAGACTGTCTTGAGACATGTATTCTAATCTCAGGTAAATTATTAATGAGACTCTGGGTTCTTAAGGGCAGAAACCCATTTCACTTCTACCTTCTGTTGTAGAAGGTTATAGCAGATACTTAGTCGACGTTAGTTGAATAAAGGAATTCATTCATCCAGATCACTTACTGTGATCCAGGTGGTGTTCCAGCATTGAGCAAAGACCCTGTGCTCAGTAAGAGGGGAAGACAGGTAAACAGATTAATTCATTCTTACTGTGCTATTGAGTGTTGATAAGTGCTGTGGAGAAATGAGTAACAGATTAGGGGGTGCTCTTTTAGATAGGGTGGTCTTCTCTGAGGAGGTGACATTAGAGCAGAGACTTGCACGAAGTGAAGACCAGCCTCACGGTTACCTAGGGGAAGAATGTTCAAAGCAGAGGGAATAGCAGGTGCAAAGGCCCTGTGGAAGCTACGTGCTGGGCGTATTAGAGGAGCAGCAGGGAGGCCAGTGTGGCCCAAGCACAGTGAGCAAAGCAGAATAACTGGAGATATGAGGACGGAGAGGCCGGCAGGAGCCAAATTGTGAAATGCCATGCAGGCCACGATGAGAACTTCAATTTCACGGCACGCCTGCTACCCGTCAGACACTGTGCTAGGTATGAGGGGTCCGCTGGTGCACAAGTCCCGCCCTCCTGGAGCGCCCGCTGCAGCACGATGGTGTGAGTGAGGCCTGCAGCCCCTCGGCAGGGCTCCCCCGCCCCAGCATTTTGGTGAGGCGAGGGGCAGATATCCAGGCACCCCCGGGTGGCTCACCTCTGGAGCTTCTTGCTTTGGGAGTCTTTTTTTTCCAATTGACATGTAATTCACATAATACGAAATTCGCTATTTCAAAGTGTACAATTCAGTGGTTTTTAGTGTATTCGCTATGTTGTGCAGCCATCACCAATATCTAATTCCAGAACATTTCCATCACCCCAAAACGAAACCCATACTTATTAGCAGTTAGTCCCTATTCCTCCTTCCCTCCAGCCCCTGGCAACCACTAATCTTTCTATCTCTGTGGTTTACCCATTCTGGACATTTCATAGAAATGGAGTCGTACACTATGTGGCCTTCCATGACTGGCTTTTACTTAGCATGAGGTTCATGTGTGTTGTAGTGTGAATCAGTATTTCATTCCTTTTTATGACCAACTGATATTCATCGTATGGAAATACCCCATTTTGTTTATCCATTCATCAGTGGATGGGCATTTGGATTGTTTCTGCTTTTTGGCTATTATGAATAAAACTGCTATGAACATTTACATAGTAGTTTTTATGTGAACATATGTTTTCAGTTCTCCTAGTGAAGTCACTCTTAAACCCTGGGGCGTTCCACACGCTTAACATGTTAAGTTAGATCAGGAAGAGACCCCTAAATTTACCTAACCAACCCTCTTTTCTGACAAATGAAGAAACAGGCCTGCTGGGAGAGAGAGCCAAATAACACTCATAATAATCAGAGGCAGAACTTTCTGAGCCTTAGCACGTGGCAGGCAATACACGAAGCACTCTACCTGGGTCCTCGTGTTCTAGCCTTGTGACCCTCCGGAGAAAACGACTGTCTGTTTCCTTCTTGTATCAGTGAGGAAAAGAGGCTCAGAAAGGCGGCTCGCTCAAGGCCTCAGAGCTGGCCTGTCCAAACCCAGGCCCATCCACCTCCAGTCTATGTTAACATCGGATGTAGCAGGGTTACCTGTGTCCTGATCTTCCTAATTCATTTGAAAGCTATTTGAGGGCAGAAATGCCATCGTCCAGCTCTTCTCTGTCTCTCTGCCCTGTCTTAGAAGTATTTATAGTTAAATCTATCTTTGGGGCCCACCTGGTGGTGTGGTGGTTAAGTTCATCCGCTCCGCTTTGGTGGCCCGGGGTTCACAGGTTCGGATCCTGGGCACAGACCTACATACCACTCATCCAGCCATTCTGTGGTGGCATCCCACATAGAAAATAGAGGAAGATTGGCACAGATGTTAGCTCAGGGACAATCTTCCTCACCAAAAAAAAAAATCTATGTGACTTGAGGAAGCTGGATCTTGGGTTGGGGGTTTGGCTTATAACAGATCACATTTAATCCACAGCATATGTTGCAGCTACTGGGCTTTGTAAGCACTGGTGCATTTAGTTCTCACAGTCACTGCACGGTAGACTGTCAGTTCTACTTTTCAGAGAAGGAAACTGAGGCTCAGAAAGGCTAAGGACCAGGGGCTGGCCCAGTGGCATAGCGGTTAAGTTCATGTGCTCCGTTTCAGTGGCCCCGGGTTTGCAGGTTCGGATCCTGGGCTCAGACTGACACAGCGCTTATCAAGCCATGCTGTGGCAGCATCCCATATAAAGTAGAGGAAGATGGGCATGGATGTTAGTTCAGGGCCAGTCTTCCTCAGCAAAAAGAGGAAGATTGGGATCAGATGTTAGCTCAGGGATAATCTGCACCAAAAAGAAAAAAGAAAGGCTAAGGAACAAAAGAGGCAGTACAATGAGTGGTTAAGAGCATGGACTCTGGCACCAGCTAGCCGGGGTTTGCATCTAGTTGTGCCCCTTATCCTTGGCCAGGTGGCATAGCAAAGCCCCTCTGTGCTTCAGTGTTCTCCTTACTGAATGGGGGTAGTAATGGCACCTACCAGGTAGGGTGATCCCAAAGCTTAACAGAGATCACAAAACATAAAAGCAGCCTTGCAGGTGCTTGGCACTCTAGCGCTCACACAGCTTCCAGAACCCTTGTCATAGCTCATCAGCAGCAGAGCCAGGAGTCCAGCCAGGACCTGACGGGTTGTGCCTTGAACCACGCTTCTTTGTCCTGAGTCAGCTGTTCCAGGCCTGGGCTAGTTTCTCCCTCCCCGGGGAAAGGATGGACGGAGAGGATGCTCAGTTGAGGGCGTGGACTGTGGAGCTGGTATACCCCTGCCCAACTCCTTATCCACGAGGCTGCCTGACCTTGAGCACTTCATCTCTCTATGCTTTAACTTGTCATCTGTAAAAGGGAAATTGTAATAGTACCAACCTCGTGCATTTTGGGGAGGATTAAAAGTTTTACTATATGTGTCAAGTGCTTAGATCAGTGCCTGGGAATGAGTGCTGTGTGCACCTTAGTTATTGTTCTTTGGTGATCATTCTTTCTGTGCTCCAGGCATTCCCCCTGATGAGAGCCCCCGCCAGGGAGGTCCTGCCGGGCCCTACCTGCAGTCTCAGCGACTTGAGCTGTACGCCCAGGCCACACAAGCTCTGCTGAAGGCCGGCGCTGCTTACCCCTGTTTCTGCTCACCACAGCGGCTGGAGCTGCTCAAGAGGGAGGCCCTGAGGAACCACCAGACGCCCCGGTGAGAGCCCCCGCCTGTCACGGTGCCTCCCCAAAGTCGGATGTGTTTGTTACCTATTGCTGCATGACAGATGACCCCCAAATTTTTATTGTCTCATGGTTTCTCTGCGTCAGGAGTCTGGGCACAGCTTGGCTGGATCCTTTGGCTCAGGGTTTCTCAAAGCTACAATCAAGGTCTTGGTCAGGCTTGCATTTATCTCAAGGCTTGACTCGCAGAGGACCTGCTTCCATCTTCTCTCACTAGGCTGTTGGCAGACCTCAGGGCCTCCCTGGCTGTTGCCTGGAGATGTCACTTCCTTGCCATGTGGCCTCTCCGTAGGGCAGCTCACAACTTGGCAGCTGGCTTTCCCAAGAGTGAGTCGGGCAGAAAGCGAGAGAGAGAGTGAGACTCTAGCGTGGAAGCTTGAGTCTTTTGGTAACCTCCTCAAGGAAGTGACATCGCTCATCATCACTTTGGTTGTACGTACTCTGCTCATTAAAAGGAAGTCATCAGGTCCAGCCCACACTTCAGGGGAGGGGATGACATAAGGGTAGAAACACCAGGAGGCAAGGATCACTGGGGGGGCCATGTCAGAGCTGCCTACCGCACTGGGTCTCAGGCAGTAACGTGGAAAGTAATTTTAATTATTGGTTGTTTTGAATAAGGAAAATTTTCTCATGTCCAGAGAGATATATATGCAAAGATCTCTCCCACTCCTGACTCTGGCTACTCTATCCCTCTCCAGAGACAGCTGGTGTTAGAATTTTCTTATGTCTCCTCCAGGGACATTCAGTGTGTATACTGATAAATGCATATTGTTTCTCTTCTTCCTCATTCAAATGGTAGCACAGTATACTTATTATGCAACTTACATTCCCACTTACTGTCTTGAGGATCAGTCTGTATCATATAGCAGTCCATAAGTTTTTCTAATGCTTGTATAAGATTCCATTGTATTGGTAAACCATCATTTACTTAATCAGTTCCTTACTAATGACCCTTTATGCAATTTCTAATTTTTTGTTATAAAAAAAGAGCTATGGGGCCGGCCCGGTGGCGCAGCAGTTAGGTGCACGCTCTCTGCTTTGGTGGCCCGGGGTTTGCAGGTTCAGATCCCAGGCACGCACTGACACACCGCTTGTTAAGCCTTACTGTGGTGGCATCCCATGTAGGGTGGAGGAGGATAGGCATGGATGTTTGCTCAGGGCTGATTTTCCTCACAAAAAAAAAAAAAAAACAGCTGCGGTGAATAATGTTGACATACGTCGTTTTGCATTTGTGCAGTGTGTTCGTCGGAGACCTTCCTAGACGTGGAATTGTAGGGTCAGTTCACAGCTTTGATGGGTACCATCTGTGGCCCTTTACCGGCTCACACTCCCATTGGCAGTGGCATCATAACATCTAAGTTCCAGTGAACTATTTGGACAAGGGCTCGGATGTTTGTCCAAGGTCATGATGTTCACGGCAGTGTTGCTTTTTTATTATAAACAGTCTACTTGTCTATTGACAGAAGGTTATTTTTTAAATGACACTCAAGCCCTATGATGGAATCCATGCAGCCATTTACTGACTGGACACTCAGCTGTGTGTCACGTACTACACTTACAAGTGTTACTTTTGTGTATGTTAGGACGCTTGTGGGAGCAAGTAACAGAATACACTGTTTAAAAGGGACAAACCAGAGCTTCTCATCCTTTAACGTGCAGACAGATCACCGGGGATCAGTTAACATGCAGATCCTGATTCAGCAGGTCTGGGGGGGCCTGAGATGCTGCATTTCTGACAAATCCCAGGTGAGGCTGATGCTAGGGGTCCACAGACCACACTTTGAGTAGCCAGGGCATAAACCACACAGACAATTATCTTGTCATTCTGCAGAAGTCTCTGGGGTAAAACCAGCAGCTTTGAGATGTCCAGGCTCTGTTTTGGCCTCTCTCTGCCTCCCTTGTCCCCTCCACTTCACCCCTGTCAGTTGTAAGTGGCTGCAGCAGCTCCAAGCATTCTCTGCTCACAGAACAACATCTGAGGAGCACAGAAGGGGGAAGGTGGGAAATAAAAAAAGGGATTTTCGGGGCCTGCCCGGTGGCGCAAGCGGTTGGGTGCGCGCGCTCCGCTGCGGCGGCCCGGGGTTCGCTGGTTCGGATCCCGGGCGCGCACCGACGCACTGCTTGGCAAGCCATGCTGTGGCGGCGTCCCATATAAAGTGGAGGAAGACGGGCACAGATGTTAGCCCAGGGCCGTCTTCCTCAGCAAAAAAAGAGGAGGATTGGCGGATGTTAGCACAGGGCTGATCTCCTCACAAAAAAAAAAAAAAAAAGGGATTTTCCTCTTGTGGCTCACTCTGTCACTTGGAGAGAAAATCTTTCGCAGAACCTGAACCCTCCCCTACCCCCAAGCATACTTTTCTTTGAGTCTCAGTGACTAGAATGGTCCTACCTGGACTGGTCACCAGCAGAGGGGAATAGGATTGTGTAATTGGCTGCACCAGTCATGATTCAACCTCTCGGAGTAGGCATTTTGTCATTTCCTCATTAGCAGGAAGGGGGACAGGCTGGTAGGTGGGCACACATAAGTATCCGCCACACTCTGTTATCCCACTTAGTTCTGCCACACAACAGCCTTTTCATTATCCCCGTTCAAGGTTGAAGAAACAGAGAGGTAAATGACTTTCCCATGGTCACACATCGGAGGCGAAGGTAGGATTATGCCCATCACTGGTACTCTTGGCTCCTATGCTGCTCTGCTTCCCAACAGGTATGACAATCGGTGCCGGAACCTGAGCCCAGGGCAGGTGGCCCAGAAGCTGGCCAAGGACCCCAAGCCTGCTATCCGCTTCCGCCTGGACGAGGGGGCACCGGCTTTCCAGGACCTGGTATACGGCTGGAGTCGGCATGATGTGGCCAGCGTGGAGGGGGACCCGGTCATCCTGAAGAGCGATGGCTTCCCCACGTACCACTTGGCCTGCGTGGTGGACGACCACCACATGGGCATCAGCCACGTGCTGCGGGGCTCGGAGTGGCTGGTCTCCACTTCCAAGCACCTGCTTCTCTACCGGGCCCTGGGCTGGCCACCGCCTCACTTCGCCCACCTGCCCCTGCTGCTTAACAAGGATGGCAGCAAGCTGTCCAAGAGGCAAGGGGACATCTTCCTGGAGCATTTTGCTGCTGCCGGCTTCCTGCCGGATGCCCTGCTCGACATCATCACCAACTGTGGCTCGGGGTTTGCAGGTACCCGCTCACCTGAGGTCGTGGTGGGACCACAGCAGTGAGGAGCTGGGACGTCGGTTCAGGCCCCCCAGGCTTCAGTCCCAGCTGTGCCACCCACCAGCTGCATGAACTTGCACAAGCTCATTCTTTTATTCAACAAATGTTTATTGAGCCAGACACTGTGTTAAGAGCTGGGGCTACAACAGTGAACAAGATATTTGTAATCCCTTCCCTCGAGGAGCTTATGGTTGCTGAGCCTCAATTGCATCATATGCAAAATGGGGATAAGTATCTACCTCAAGGTTAAGTTGGGATCCACTGAGCTCATGGGTCTGAGGCACCCAGCACAGTATCTGCCACACGATAAGCATAAAACTTACAGATCCTCTGAGTATACAACTGTAGTGCTGCTGCTCTGGCGAGTGTGTGTCCAGCAGTATTACCAGGATTGCCATGACCCTAGTTTATTCCAGGCTGAGCCCTTATCTTTGGCCCAAGACTTAGAGGCCAAATCTTAAAGAAGCACTAAATAGGATGACCTCTTTGTGGAAGGGATTTCTGAAAATGTGGCAATAATAGTCTTCTTACTGTTTATTCTGCTCGTATTTAATCCTTAAAATATCCTTGAAAGGTAGATATTTATTATCCCCACTGTTTGTAAGATGACTGCAAGGCTCAGAGAGGTTGAGTAACTTGCTAGAGTCACACAGCGAGTATGGGACATGGCAGAGGCTCACTGTAGGCCTATGCCTGACCAGGATGCCCACTGACTGCATGGGACAGAGCTCCTGCTCAGGAGAAGCAGCTCCCAGCACAGTGGTTCTCAACTCTGGCTGCACTTTGGAACCCCCCAGGAAGCTTGAAAAACACACTAATGCTCAGACCCCATCCAAAACCAGTCAAATCAGAATTTCTGGGATACAACCAGCCAGGGAGTGTGCTATTCTTGCAGCTCACGTCTTTGAGGGCAGTGAAGTTGGGTTTAGCCTGATTGTTTTCAAACTTCTTTTCCCTTAGAGATAGAAGCCTTTCCGCCAATGAAAGCTCATTTGGGCCCTTGTTATATAACAGCTAGAAGCTGAATCCCTTTGGTTCAAGTGGAATGGGGAGTCCAGAGTGTGCTCACTCAGCCTCCCTTGTGATTCAGAATGGAAGGAGGGGCAGAGGAAGGGAGCTGAGCTGCTGAGCTTCCCTCACTTGCAGAGAACCAGATGGGCAGGACCTTGTCAGAGCTGATAACGCAGTTTGACCTGACCCGTATCACCTGCCACTCAGCCCTGCTGGACCTGGAGAAGCTCCCAGAATTCAACAGGTGAGTGGGAACCGGAGAGACCTGGGTAGAAAAGGGCTTTCTTGCTGATGACAGGTCCCCACGGCAGAGAGTCTAGTGGGCCCTGGAGTCACACACACCTGATTCTGACTAATGCTGTGTGACCATAGGTAAGTCACCTAACCTCTTCAAGCCTGTTTCCTCTTCTCTCAAATGGGGCTAATAACAGTACACACCATGTGCAGTTGTTGTTAAGAGTTAAATGTTGCATCAAAGTATTTCACACAGCCCCGGGCACATGGAAAGTGCTCAGTAAATGGTAGCTATTGTTTTTATCATTACCATGATTCCTGGCCACCCCTTGCAAGGATTCTGTTAACAGCCAAAGCCTGGAGGGGAACATCTTCACTTCAGAATCACCCCCTTCCCCCACCCAGCCAACACAGTGAGTGAGCACTGTCGCATGGCATCTACCTTATATTGCAAGTAGTTCTTCACTCTGAAACCTCCAAATGCAGTTATAGTTCCGATCACTGTTGATGTGTCTCGGTCAAAGGGCATTAGTGGTAAAGCCTGCGGACGGGTTTGTACTTGGGGGGCAAGGGACTCATGGATGCCTTCTCTTGAGTGCTGGTTTGGGGACAGGCTCTCCTCGGTCCTTTACTTGCACGAGTCCTGGGAATTCACATTGACTGCAGGTGTTTTAAGGATATTACTTCATTTACTTCCCCTATCAGACCTGTGAGATCAGTTGTGTGATTTTGCCCTATTTTACACATGAGGAAACCAAGATGTAGAGATGTTAAGTAGCCCCAGGTCACAGAGTCAACGGCGGGCATCTCTTGAATGGGGCATTCAAGAGCGAGTGCAGCATACACGGTGAATGCAAGTTGTACTCTCCCTTTCTCATCATAGAGAAAGCAATTTCTCAGGGGAAGGGGGTCAGGCCAGGGGAGATACTCTGTGACCCTTTCCAGTCCTCCCCGAAGCATGTGGGTAGCCAGAGGACGGCAGACATGGGCTTCTGCTTAATGTCAATCAGCAAGAGGATGCAGCGCTGGGACTGATGCCCACAGCTTTCCTGCAGCTGCAGGTGTTATCTTTAGAAGTTTCTGTGGTCAAGGCCCGGCTGTGATTATTTCAGTACTAGTGGTAAAGATAGTAGTGGTAGTTGTCATAGCAGCAGTAGTACTAGTGGTGTGGTGGACGTTGTAATAGTAATTAACATTTATGGAGCACTTACTGTGTCCCAGGCCCTGGACCTTCCTTACTGATATTACCTCAAGCATGGCGACTAGAGTCTCTTGATTTCTTTTTTTCTACTATCTCATCTAGCTACTAAGGTCCTAGAAACAGTTTCATTACCAATTTCATATGAGTTTTCTTAATTTCTTTAAAAAAAATCATTATTATGTTTTTTGGCCAATCTGTGCTCCAGATGGCTTCCCAGGGGATCTCATCCTTCTACGCTGTGACATGCTGAAGCCTCTCTTCAGACGCCTGCCCTTCCCCAGCCCCCGGGTGTGGTCGCAATGCAGGCCTTAGCTCAGGGCTTTACAGATAGTCCATCGTCTAATCTGCACAGCGCCCTGTGAGGGAGGCCTGTTGTCCCTGCCTTACGGATGAGCATCCTGAGGCTCAGAATGGTTATGTAACATGCTGCACACACCTGGCAGGGCTGGCTTCACTCGCAGGCCTGTCCGATTCCAGAGCCCATGGGATGTTCACCCACCCCTTGCTGCCTGCCTTTCTTCTATGCCAGGGACAAGGGGCCATGTGCCTGCAGAGTGGGCCTCAGCCCTGCACTGCTCGCATTTTCTCTCGTGCTCTCTCAAGTCCTTCTACCCCTGCTAGGGACGGGGTGAGGGCAGTGTAGGGGATCAAGGACTGATGGGCATGGTTGGAGGGTTGGAGTCACGAAGGCTTTGCTGTTTCCAAAGCAAGGAACAAGGCAGTTAGAAGAATTCTGGAAAGGTGAACATTTGAACTGACAAGAAAACCTGAACTTTTTAACTGTGAGCCCTGAATTCAAACTCTGCTCTCTGAACTGTCCCATGGCTCTGAGTCTTAGTCCATATTCTTGAACTTTGCCCTTTTGTGCCAGAGCTTTTAAGCTATGTGAGGAGGCAGACACTGAGATTCTGCTTTGTAAACTCAGGGGGCTCTGGAGGCCAGGCAGATGGCACAGCGCAGGGTGGTGGGCCAGGTGAGAGACCCGAGGGAGCAGAGGGACTGGAGTGCTGTGTTACCCTACACTGGGCAGCCTCCACTGCACTCGAGCCAGCTGAAGTGTGGGGACGAGGGCCCTTTGCAGCCAGATCTTCTGATTTCCCAAGAGAAGCCAGAAATCTGTTTTTCTGTGATCTCTTCCTAGTTTAAAGGTGAGCTCCTATTTTAAAGGGCATTGAAAACAGCATGTCTTTGGATTGCTTGGGTCTCTCAGGCTACCTGTTTCAGACTTTTCCTTCTGTAAGTGTAGAGAGAATCCTGCTTCCAGGCTGTGGGAGGGACAGCCCACAAAATGCGTCCTTCTTCAAGCCCCTCCCGCTGCCCTGGGGAGAGAGGGTTTGGGTGGGCTGGAGATGCCGGCAGCAGGCCAGTCCCTGGGCTTCTCCTCCAGGCTGCATCTCCGCCGGCTGGTGAGCTGTGAGACCCAGCGGCGCCGGCTGGTGGGGAAGCTGCAGGCTCTCGTGGAGGAGGCATTTGGGAGCCAGCTGCAGGACAGGGACGTCCTGGACCCAGCCTACGTGGAGAGGATCATCCTGCTGAGACAGGTGTGGGGCTGGGGAGCCCTGGGAGACTGAGGGAGTGGGTGGTGCCCCCATTCTTCCCCCTTCTGCTGTGTCAGAACCCAGTCCCCACAGTGCCTTCAGTAACTGCCTCTTCCCCCAGGGCCACATTTGCCGCCTGCAGGATTTGGTCTCCCCAGCGCACTCCTACCTGTGGACTCGCCCTGCTGTGGGTCGAGCGCAGCTGGGTGCCATCTCGGAGAAGGTGGATGTGATTGCCAAGCGCGTGCTGGGGTGAGTTCCCACAGGGTGATCTAAGGTTCTACACCCTCCTTCCTTCTCCCTCCCAGGGCCCCCTTTACGCCAGGGCTTGACTATTGGGCCTGCAGCACAACCCCATGGCGAGTGAAGAGGTTCTTGGTAAGGTGATCACACACTGGCTCTCAGGTAGGAGGGCTTATCCGGAGGAGCCCAGGCTCTCCCGGGAAGAGGCAGTGGTTCAGGCTCTGCAGTTGGACCCACCTGGGTTCCATCCCAGCTCCACCACTTACCCAGTATGTCTCCTACCCAGGGGGCTTCAGTTTGGCTAAGTTACTGCACCTCTTTGAGCTTCCATTTCCTCATCTGTAAGGTGGAGATGATGCTAGTTCTTAGTGTAACAGTAACAGAACTCTGCCGATTACCAGGGCAGAAAACGTAACCAAAGCTGTCTTCAGCAGGAGGGGAATGATTGGTGGCTGTCATTGCAGGAGCTGGAAGAAGGGCGGACTGGAGACCCAGCCTAGTGCAGGGGCCAAAGATATGTCACCAAAACCTGATTTCTCTCTCCGTCCCTTTGACCTTCTGCCCCACGCTCCTCCACGCTGGCTACTCTTTCTGCAGCGGCTCTTGTATTGGGGGATGGAGGGTGGGATCCTCTTCCAGACAGAAGAAGTCTTCCCCGTTACCTAGCAGTCTGAGCAGGCAGTGAGGGCTGAACCGCGTTTCTCCACGTCTCCAGGGTCCTGCCATCCCTCGGTTTTGCTCGTCCACGTGGTCCATGGTAGCTCACAGACCATCCACGATTCAGCCAGAGGAGGGAGGAGGAAAAGGGGAGGGGGGCAGCACATTCCTTCCCCCTAAGAACCTGACTTAAAAGTTATACATTCATTTCCACCCGGATCCCTCTGGCTAGAGCACCTGTCTTTTCCTTTTTTTTCTGAGGAAGATCAGCCGTGAGCTAACATCCATGCTAATCCTCCTCTTTTTTGCTGAGGAAGACTGGCTCTGAGCTAACATCTATTGCCAATCCTCCTCCTTTTTTTTTCCCCAAAGCCCCAGTAGATAGTTGTATGTCATAGTTGCACATCCTTCTAGTTGCTGTGTGTGGGACGTGGCCTCAGTATGGCCGGAGAAGCGGTGCGTTGGTGCACGCCCGGGATCCGAACCCGGGCCGCCAGCAGCGGAGCGCGCGCACTCAACCGCTAAGCCATGGGGCCGGCCTTAGAGCACCTGTCTTATGGCCGTGCCAAGCTACCAGGGAGTCTGGAAAGTGTAGCTTTTTAACTTGGCAGCCATGTGCCTGGCTAAAAATTTTATCACTACATACAAAAGGGAGAAAGGATACTGGAGGTCTCTTCCAGTCTGCACTGTGGTTGTAAGACAGCTCAGTGGCTCCCCCCACCTCAAAACCTCAGCCTCCAGCGCCAGCTGTGTCTTGAGATTAACTCTGATGGGGCCTGATTGGCCTGGTTTTCCTGTCTCCGAACCAGTCACCAAGGCCTGGGGAATGTGGTGTGCTGATCAGCTTAGGTTAGGTTATATGCAGGGCCCTGCATGGAACCCCAGCCTGTGGGCTGTGAATGGGGAGCAGGTAATTCCCCAGGGAGATTTGGGGCACTGGTATCAGGAGAAAGGGGGATGGATGCTGAGCAGCAAAACCCACAAATGTCCATTTTACTCAACTCCCAGCTTTGTTGTGAAGATTAAATTAGTAATAGCAAACAGTTCTCTGTGTGTTTGCTTACACACGTGTTTGGAACGTGCTATGTTATGTATTATATACATTATATGTATACATCTACGTATGTGGGGTGTGTGTGTATACGCTTAAATTCACAGCAACCTAATAAAGTAGGTGTCTGGCTGCATGCCTAACTGCGAGCAGCGAGGGGTAGGTAGCCGAGAGACCAAAGAAAAGACAGTGAACAAGACATAAGCGTTTATTGGGAACTTACAGGGAGCGCAGGGGCGGCCGGCTGGATGGAGTTGCACCCCACTACTGCGTACAGAGAGGGGGTTGCTTACGTAGGCGGGGGGACAGAGGCCATGTGCTTGTCAAGGGGGACTGTCCTCGCATGACCAGCATTCTAAGGACCAGTAGCTCACGGGAAGGCTCTGTGTTCTTGAAGACGTGCTGTTCTTTGAGATAAGCAGATCTGGGTTGGCCAGGCCCTGGATCGTGACGATACCAGAGGGTTGGCATCATGCCGTGAAGGAGGCCAGGAGGACACATGGTTACTATAGGGCACGCAGGCTGTTGCTGGGCAAGCAAGACCCTACAGTAGGTATTGTTATTATCCCTATTTTTTTTTTGTGGTTAGTGCCATCGAGTCAACTCGGACTCCTAGTGACCCTGTGTACGGCAGAGCTGAGCCCTGCCCAGTCTTTTTGCACTATCCTCTCACCTTCAAGCGCTGTATCAGACTATTCTCCACTGCTTTTCATAGGGTTTTCATGCCAGTTTTTTCAGAAGTGGGTGGCCAGGTGCGTCTTCCTTGTCTGTCTTAGTCTGGAAGCTCTGCTGAAGCCTGTCCACCATGGGTGACTCTGCTGGTGTTTGAAATAGTGGTGGCATAGCTTTCAGCATCATGGTGACAATAGCCGCCACAGTCTGACAACAGAGGGACGGGTGTGTGGTTCTCTGACTGAGAAATGAACCGGCCACGGTGGTGAGAGTGCTGAATCTTAACCACTAGACGACCAGGGCTGGCTGTCCCCATTTTACAGATGAGAAAAGCGAGGCATCAGGCCGGCCCCGTGGCTTAGCGGTTAAGTGCGCGCGTTCCGCTACTGGCAGCCCAGGTTCGGATCCCAGGCGCGCACCGACGTACCGCTTCTCCGGCCATGCTGAGGCCGCGTCCCACATACACCAACTAGAAGGATGTGCAGCTATGACCTATAACTATCTAGTGGGGCGTTGGGGGAAAAATAAATAAATAAAATTATTTAAAAAAAAGAGTAATTTAATTAAAAAAAAAAAAGAAAAGAAAAGCGAGGCACCAAGAGGCTAAGTAACTTGTCTAAAATAATACAGCTAGTAAGCTGGAGGAGCAGGGATTCAGACTCGGGCAGGCTGGGTCTAGAGCCCGTCTGTATGGTCACATTCTTTGTGGCCTCTCTTTGGTGTGCAGTGCTTGGCCAGGGCCTGATACCTGGTGACCGTCAGTATATTATCAGAATATACATTTCGAAGAGGTAAGAACACAAGGACGTGGCAAAAAATACAAACGGCACAAGCGGGTTTATAGCAAAAAGTAAGTCTTCACTCCTACTCCAGCCCCAAAGGGAAAGGCAGCCACACTTAGCAGTTTCCTTTATGAAATATCTGTGTATTCAAGGATATGTATGTATAATACATACATTCTCATATTTTTTCAAGTTTTAAATTTAATATCTTGATTATTAATCAAACCTCTTAAACTTGGGTTTAAAACCTAGAAATTATTTAAAAAGGCATATGTTGGCAGTCCTGTTTTTAATCCTTGTCTCTCATCTGCCCAGTTCCAGGACCCTCTGTATGTTACTACTATTTTTAATTATATCAAAATGATCTCTTATTTTCTCCCTTTTTATACAAAAAGTACAATACAGTAACACTGTTGTGCATCCTTTTTGGTTTTTTCCTTTTTCACTTAACTATATATCTTTGGATCTGTCTGTTGCTTAGACAGCATCCTCCTTCTTTCTTACAGCTACCCCTATTCCATTATTATACCACGTTACCCTAATTTAACTCATCTCCTATTGATGGACATTTGGATTGCTTCCAAATTTTGCTGTTACAAACAGTGCTGCAATGAATAACACTGAATAGACATTGTTAAGCATGTTTGCAAGTATATCTCCAGGATAAATTCCTAAGAGCTACTGTTATTAATAATACTTCCTTAATTTAGGACATTCCACAGTAGGGGCTATTAGTTCTAATTCACTGAGCCTCATGTCTTAACTCTGCATCCTCGCCACGGGATTAGGTTTCAGAGACACTGGGGGCTCCCGCTCAAGGCAGGAAAGCTGACGCCCAAATGTTCTGAAGCTGCCAGATCTCTAGAAGCTCCTTCTGTGCCCACGCCAAGCTCTGGGCCAGCTCTGACGTGTCCTGGGCTGCTGTTGTTGGCCTCCCGGGGCCTGTCATTCTTTCACCAGCTCCTTGGCGGCCTGCTTCCCCACGGTGACATTGAGGAGAGTGTCTCTTTTTCCCACATTACATTTTATATTTTCAACATTTCATCTTTGTTTTGTAAATAACAGTAATCACCTGGCCCAGTTAATGATGCAATGAGCACTGTTACTTTTATCTCAGATGGAAACTCAGTTGCTCAAGTGCTGGTGGTTAGTAGGGAAATCTGCACTGGAAGTCTGCTTCTTCAAATTACGGCTGAACTCAGTTCCCTGAGCCAGTAGCACTCCACGCTAAGCCGAGCTTTAGAATGGAGATGTATGGACCCCGTATGAGCAGGCGATGTCAAAGTTGGCATCCTGGATCATCTGCACCAGTGAAGATCTCCAGCCTCAATCCCTCTTCTCTGTTTCCAATTTGAGTCTCCAGTATAACTTAGGGGACCTGGGAAGGTGCTGTGGAATAGACTCCCCCCACCCGGCTCTCATCTCTTGCTCTAACTCAGAATCAGGGCTGGGACAAAGTGTTTGCAAGTCCATCTCTAACTGAATGGGGACTTTCTCTTGAAATTCAAACATGCTTTCGGGAGAGGACCTCAGCTGGACTGCCAGGAAAGTGGGGAATGGTTGCTGGCCCGTTGAGTTTTAGAAGCTTAAATGCTTCAGTTGGTAGGCAAAGAATGGTTGGAGCAAGTTAGTGGCAGGACATTACTAGAGCTGGGGTGTCCTGATTTCTTTCTTCCTGCTCTTCCGTGCTACATCTGCAAACGTCCCCACCACTAATCTTTTTTTTTTTTTGAGGAAGATTGGCCCTGAGCTAACATCTGTTGCCAATCTTCCTCCTTTTTTCCTTTTTTCTCTCCAAAGCCCCAGTAGATAGTTGTATGTCATAGTTGTACATCCTTCTAGTTGCTCTGTGTGGGACATGGCCTCAGCATGGGTTGACAAGCGGTGCGTAGGTCTGCGCCCAGGATCCGAACCGGCGAACCCTGGGCTGCCGAAGCGGAGCGCGCAGACTTAACCGCTACGCCACCGGGCCTGCCCTTACCCCCTACCAATCTTGAAGCTGTGTTTCAGATAATTTCCTAGAGGGCTTCATTCTTCCATCCTATGTCTAATCCATTCCTAAATTTCTTTTTAGATCCTCTTGCAATCTCTCTGAGCTCTTGGATGTAATAAATATTAGCTATTATTTAACTTTTTATTGGAATATAAGATCTCATACTTTTGAGTACTTACTGTCTGTGAAGGCAACGTACTTAATGCTTTGCAAGTTTTAACTGAGCCCCATCATTGCCCTGTGAGATGCAGACACTATTATTATCCCCACTTACAGGTGAGAAAACTGAGGCATAAAGATTACATGACACAGAGGTAGCAATTAGTAAATCCTCTTATTATGGTACTCTCTCTGTTTCCCTTTATTATACACACTTGCTTGGATTATGTATATGTGGTCCCTTAGTTGTTTTTTCTTCCCCAACTCAGATGGGGATACAGGGAGTAGATATTCCCTCCCTCCCCTTCCCCACAGGCAGGCTTGAATGCTGGTTGTGCCACTTATGTTGTAGCTGATCGATAATCTTCTGAAGTTCTCCCTCCCACTCACTTGCCATTGGCCCATGCAGGCCCCTTATACACTGGCCTCCTTCTAGGCTTTTAGAAGGAACTGGTTCGAGCTTAACTCAGGATGTGCTGAATGGAGAACTGAAGAAGCTGTCAGAAGGTCTGGAAGGCACCAAACACAGTAACGTGATGAAACTCCTCCGAATGGCCCTCAGTGGACAGCTGGTGAGGCGGGCAGATGGGCTGGACTGTTCCCTGGAGCCCCTCATTTATCTGTTAAACTAACATTTACTGCAGGCACTAAGCTCAAGTTTTGGGGTTTCAAAGGTGAAGGAAACATGATCACTCCCCTCATTCAGTCATTCAACGGAGACTATTTATTGAGTATGTGCTATATGCAAGTACCATGCTAGGTGCAGTGGATCCAGTAGTGAATGAAACACGCATGCCCTCTGCCTTCGTGGAGCTGGCGGTGGATTAGGGGTAACAGACATATCAACACAGGAAAGACAGGCTCCTGGGACCCGTCCTCACCCGTGGAAATTCAAGACAGTGAAATGTAATCTGCTCCCTGAGATGCAGGCAGCAGTACTGGGGCTGGCCTGGGGCATAACTTCTGCAGCCTGAGGCTGGGCATTAGTTCCTTAGGCAGTTCAAGGAAATAAAGCAATCTGTTCTCTTTGTTCTTAGCAAGGACCCCCTGTAGCTGAGATGATGGTGTCCTTGGGACCAAAGGAGGTTCGGGAACGAATACAGAAGGTGCTTTCCAGCTAGAGAGAAGATGTGCAGGACAATGGAGGTGGCCCTTGGAACCTGTACGCTCAGAAACTGCCTTCAGAGGGGAGGAGGAGGAGGCCCGAGGCCCATCAGGAAGCTTGTGGAAAGAACCCAGAGTGGAAACAGTCTCAAGGCGTGTCCAAGTGCGTTTATGGCTCCACAGCAGGCCCATTCTCGTTGGCTGGCCAGGGAAGCCCGGCTCCATCTCACCTCGACTCAGGAAAGGAAGGCCTCATATCTGCTTCTCACACCACATTACACAGCAGAGGTTAGGAGCTGGTTCACAGAATAGTCCAGAGGGCTCGTGTTTTAGTCTGCTTGTGCTGCCATAACAAAATACCACAGACCAGTGGCTTAAACAACAGAAAATTATTTTCTTAACAGTCTTGGAGGCTGGGAGTCCAAGATAAGGTGTGGACAGGTTTCATTTCTCCTGAGGTCTCTCTCCTTGGCTTACAGATGGCGGCCTTCTTGCTGTGTCCTCACATGGTCTTTCCTCTGTGCGTACCCTTCGTATCTCTCCGTGGCACCCTTGTCCAAATGTCCTCTTCTTAAAAGGACACCAGTCAGATTCGATTCGGGCCTACCATAATGGTCTCATTTTAACTTAATCACCTCTTTAAAGGCCCCATCTGCAAATACAGTCACATTCTGAGGTCCTGGGGGGGTTAGGGCTTCAACATGTGAGTTTTGAGGGGACACAGTTCAGCCCATAACAGCTTGGCAGCCACCTGGACTCACAGATCCCAGTTCTCAGGCCCAGTCTGGATTTGGAGCAATAAAGGATGATTGACACAAAGTCTGAACTGGAGGTCAGACTTTCTTTGGGGTTGTAAGGGGAGAAGTTACTCATCTGCCCAGGGTGAGCACTTACGTATTGTAATAGTCTTTGTCCTTGGACCTGGGGCACCCTGTGTCTCCCTTCCCTAAAGGTTGTCTGTTCCTTTTTTCCAGTTCTCCAGACCTGGTCCTTGGACTGGAGACCTTCACCCTGTCTATTTTGCATCTTTTTCTTCATATTCACGCCATTTGTAAGTCATTGTCTGTGGGTTTCTGAAATGAGCTGTTCTTCTTGGGGTGAAAAACAAGTGAGAGGACGATGGTGGCTGGCTGCAAAGACCCCCTACAGGGCTTCTAGGCCTCCCTGTGTGGCAGCCAGCATCTCACATGGCCCCCAATCATCTCAGCCTCCTGGTATTCACAATGAATAGGGCTGACTTGTGATACATCATGGTTTCCATCTTGTTCTCTTGGATCCCTTACTTTGCGGGAAGCCAGCTTCCACATCACGAGGACACTCAAGCAGCCCTATAGAGAGGTCCATGTGACAAGGAACTGAGGCCTCCTACCATGTGAGACATGTGAGTGAGCAATCCTGGAGGCCGATCTTCTAGCCCCACTCAAACCTTCAGATGACTGCAACCTTGGCTGACATCTTGATGACAACCTTCATGAAAGATCCTGAGCCAGAACCACTCAGGAAAGCTGCTTCTGAATTTCAGACACACAAATTATGAGATAATAAATGTTTATTATTTAAAGCCACTTGGTTTGCGGATAATTGTTACCCAGCAATAGATAGCTAATACACTCCACTTGCCAAGGGGAGAAGGGAAAGGGGATTAAGAGTTTGTCGAGCCTCACAGAGTCCTAGTCTTTGCTTGAAAAGTACATCAGATAAAATTCTTTGGTTGCAAGCAATAGAAACCAACTCTGCCTAACTTAAGTTTATTGGAGACTGTAAGTTTATGGAGAGTTTGTTTATGGGAGTTTAAGTTTATGTGCGAGTCAGTGAATCTATGAGAAAGCCAAAGAACCAGGTCTCGGAAAAGACAGGAACTGGGGAAGCTCTGGCTATGCAGGCAGCAGGAGCTAATGGCCAGTCTCGTCTGCATTCTTCAGGGGAAACATGAACTCCAACTGTTTTTGTTGTTTGGTTCTCTGTGTTTCCCCTTCAGTTATGGATGACTTGGCTAAAGATTCAGATTCTAAGAAGAGAGTGTCTGGTTGGGCTAGCTGAGGTCGTGTTGCCCTTCCTTAGCCAGGAATAGGTAGTCCCTCAGGGATTATATCCAATGGAGGAAAAGTTGTTCCCGAGGAAAACTAGGGAGCTTTGTCTAGGAGAAGGGGTAAGGACAGAAACAACAGGTGTTGACCACAAAAAAGGACGCAGAATAACAACACTTGCGATTTATTGTGCAGTTAGGTGAGCCTCAGCCACTCCTGGCTTTCAGATTATGTTGGTAAACACTAGCCCATCATCTCATTAAATCTTGACAACCCCATGAGAAAGGTATTATTATTGTTGTTTCTATCTTATAGATAGGGAAACTGAGGCTCAAAAACATTAATGAACTCTTCTGAGGTTATGGTATGAGCAGAGGGAGGATTCAAACTCAGGCTTGTGGCAATCCAGAGTCCAAGCTCAACTCTCACTACTGAGGGGCGTCTGCTTCTAGGACATTAGTATGGGTACAAGAAACTGGCTTGTGAGCAGGGAATGTGAATGTTTTAACAAAATGAGTGATCATAATGCTGAGTTGATAAAGCTGCTGCCACTTCCTCAGCTGGAGGGAGCTGTCTGTAAAGCAGCATGTATATTTTTTGGATTGAGGGTTTTGCTCAGGACCAGCAGGAGTGTACGAAGGGATGCCACACATTTAATATAACCTCAAGTTCGACCTCAAGTCTGTCCCCCTGTGTTTTTGAGAGTATAGTGAAGTGGTAAAGGCCATGGAGGCAGACTGTCTGGACTCAAACCCATTTCTACCACTTACTGTGTGACTTCTGTACCTCAGTTTCCTCTTCTGTAAAATAGGGCTAACAATTGTACCTGTCTCAAAGAGTTGTAAGGATTAAAATAGATAACATATGTAAAGTTCTTAAAACAGGGCCTGGCACTTGACAAATGTTAGCTATTACCATCATGATCATTACCATTATTTCTACTCTTAGAAATGGTGATCTTGGTTGCAAGGCAGAGAAACACACTCAGATTACCTTGAACCATGAAAGGAATTTATGGGAGCAATTAGGACTCACACAGATCCAAAGAGCAGGACTTCCAGGTGGACCTCACAAGAGCCTGGAATCTGTACCTGGAAATCCATCAGGACCCAAAGCAGCTACTTTTGTTCCTCTGAGACCATGCAGTTTCTAACATCTGTCTCTGTCTCTGTGTCTGCTCACCTCATCTTCCCTGTGTAGGCTGGCTTTCTTTTTATCTCTGCACTTGGCCAGCAACTGCCCCAGCCCTAAAGCTGAATCACCTCTCTTCTACACTACCAATTAAGTAACTAGTGTTCCATGTCCAAATTCCCAGGGGAGAACCTGATTGGCCTAGCTTGGGTCAGCTGTCTACCCCTGTTCCAATAACTGGCCAGTGGGACAGAGTCCTGTAGTACAATCATGGCTGCAGGGGACCCACTCTAGTGAGTGGGGAGAGTGCTTCCTTCTCTTGAGCATATTCGCTGTCAATTTCATTTAGAGAGTATCCTTTCCAGAAAATTACTATTTTCCTAGAGCCAAATTTGGAATCTCATTCCTATTACCTTTATCCTACTTGGTTTTTTTCTTCATAGTACTTATTACTATATGAAATTATATAGTATATTTGTACATGTTTACTGTCTATCTTACTCTAAAGAATATAAGATTAAGACAGGCAGGAAGTTTTTCTTATTCTTGGTTATAACCATAGCACCTGGCATATTGCCTGACACATAGTAGGGAATCAAGTAAAGATCTCATGATGAAAAAAATGTTTGAGGGCCTCATCAGTCAGATCAGTTTTTTCAGAAGTGGCATTCATCAGCTGGTCTAACTCTGCCAGATTCCGACAGTTTCACTTTCATTGACTCGGGGAAATCTTGTCTCTCTCCCAAGATTTGCAATTGTAGTTTGCGTTCTGGCCCATTGCCTGTAATTGGCATTGAATCCAGCTATCTGAGAGACTGAGTCTTGACAAAGACCTTGAAGTGAAGGATGGGGACAGATGGAATAGTTCACTATAGGGGGATGTTCAGTAGGGACTATAATTAGAAGTTATCTATTCATCAGTTAATATTTTTGTCTTCTGACAAAATTCCTACCTTCCCAGGACCACGGTAAGGAATACTTAGAAAATGAGGACCCTCTGGGTGCTAGCGGGGTCCAGAGAGGGAAGTTTTTTTTTTTTTTTTTTTTTTGGTGAGGAGATCAGCCCTGTGCTAACATCTGCAAATCCTCCTCTTTTTTTGCTGAGGAAGACTGGCCCTGGGCTAACATCCGTGCCCATCTTCCTCCACTTTATATGGGACTACGCCACAGCATGGCTTTGCATTGGTGTGAGCCCGGGATCTGAACCCGCGAACCCCGGGCCGCTGCAGCGGAGCGCACACACTTAACTGCTTGCACCACTGGGCCGGCCCCAGAGAGGGAAGCTTTTAATCTGTTCAGGGGTGTCAGAGGTCTTTACAGATGAAGTGACCTTTTTTTTTTTTGGTGAGGAAGATTAGTCCTGAGCTAACATCTGTTGCCAATCCTCCTGTTTTTGCTGAGGAAGATTGGCCCTGGGCTAACATCTGTGCTGATCATCCTCTACTTTACACGTGGGATGCCTGCTGCAGCATGGCTTGATGAGCGGTGCATAGGTCTGCGCCCAGATCCGAACCTGTGAACCTCGGGCCTCACAGTGGAGCACGCAAACTTAACACTATGCCACCGGGCCGGCCCCGGAAGTGACCTTTGAAATGGGTTCTGAGGGATGGGTATGAGTTTCCCAGGTCTGTGGGGGTTGGAAGGGTATTTCAAGCAGAGGGAAGAAAAGAACTTCACAAAGTTTGGCGTGATTGGCATCAAGGCTAGGAGTTGAGGGAGTGGTAGAAGTGGCTGAGAAACCAGGCAGAGAGGGGAGATTCAAATGGCCCTTCTTTGCCAGGTCAAGGGTATCAGGCTGCCGTCTGATGCAAATAACAAAAAATCCAGATTCAAACCAGCTTAAACAAGATTTAGTATCCCACATAACAGGAAGTTCAGAGGTAAGGCAGTCTCTAGGGTCGATTAATTAAGCATTCAGTGACGTCAGTGAGGTCTTTCAGCTCACTGCTCTACTGGCCCCAGCATCTGCAACAGCCTTGGGTTTGTTTGCTCTGCTCACAACTGGCTGCCTAAAGCAGCTGGGCCTCTCTGCACTTCCTCTGGTGCAGAGACAGAGTCTGGTCGGAAGGAAAGTGGCTTTCTGTGGCTCTCTCCCTAAAAGCAAGGAAACTTCTCCAGCACCCTCCTCCTCCTGACTTCCCCATTCTTGAACCCGTCACTACTGGGGAAGTGGGAGGATAGTCCCCACAGATCAGTCAAACCCAGAGCTGAGGTGCATGGCTGGAGTGGGGACTGGTGGGTACCTGAACAAAGTGGGAGTTTGGTTAGTGAAGATATGAGTTGGGTCTTCGTGAAGTGAAAGGTGAGGAGCGGTTGAAATGTTTTAAGCAGGGAAGTGACCTGATCAGATCTGTGTTTTTCTTAAAGATCATTCTGGCAGCTATTACTGGGCCCAGGACAGGCCGCCCTAAAATATTGCACAAGGGCATATTGATTATTTTGAATTAAAGCCACTTGAGAAGCAGCCAGTACAAGAAGGGCACTTTGACCTTCCTTTGTCTCTCTGAATGCAGGAAATAAATCTCCCATGTGAAAGGCGCTCTCCCTGCATTCTTATCACCAGAGCTAGGGAATTCAGGGCCTAGAAGCCTGTATAAACAAACTTTGTTACTTTTAGTAATTTACTACCTCAAGCCTAAACTCTGCTTAGATTCTTCACTAATTATATATCCCAAACCTAAGTTTCTTTGTCCTGTCAATTCCTCACGAATTTATTGTTTCTTTGTGTAGAAAGACAGATAAACTGCCTGCGTTGTTCACTCTCTGAGCATAATTTTTCTATGATCTCTCATGCACATGTATTAAATTGGTTTTTCTCCTGTTAATCTGGTCTTGTGTCAGTTTTATCATTAGTCCAGCCATAAGAACTCGAGAGTGGTAAAGAGGGGAATTTCACCCCCTCCAACACTATGCCAAAGAGAGATTTGAACAGGGCTAGCCCAGAAACAAGGAGCCTTGGTAGGAGATGATTGAAAAATGAGGCATGAAGGAGGCTGTTGTCACGATAAGCCATGTTTCCTCATCATGGCCTGACTCTGGTCTACCTTTCCAGCTGTGCTTCACCAATTCCTGCCCATAAATGCCTTCTTCTCTGGTCTCCAGCCACATAAGCCTTCCTTAGGTCCCTGGGCACACTGGGTTCCTTCCTGCCTTTGTATTGCTTTCTCTCTCTGGAATACTCTTGGCCACCTGCTCTCCTTCCACTTGCCTAGTCACTTCTTTCTTAGCCTTCAGATCTCAGCTCCACTATCACCTCCTCAGGGAAGCCTCTGGCTTCCTCCCAGAAGATCTCCTTCCTCTGTCATTAATCATCAGCACCCTAGTCTTTTCCGTAGCACACAGCTGGAATTGATTGTGTAAATAATGGTGTAAGTAATTAGTTCTGCAGTTATTTGTTACTGTCAGGTTGTAAAGTCCATGAGAACAGGGACCTCATCTGTCTGGTTCACTACTGTACACCTAGTACTGAGAATGGTGCCTGTTCACATAGTAGGCCCTCAGTAAATATTGTTGAATGAAAGACCAGATGCACATCTGATTGAATTGAATGGTCAGGGTGAGTAACCAAGTACACAGGTGCTGGCTTTGCCAAAGTCACTATGTTTAGTTAAGATACTGTTTTGCAGCATTCAGGAACTTCACGTCACTTGTGGTTACTATTTTCATCCGTGAATCACAGGATGGGAATGTTTTTTTAATTTAGAAGGTGGTATAAATTTGGCTTGGCACTCATGCTCATGATGCCTTGGAGATCTCCAACTTATCCTTCATAGCTGGACAAAATGTTAGGGTCATAGCCTTTCCCTCCAGGCTGGCGTCCCCTCAGCTCTGCCACCTACCACCCCCCTCAATCCTAACTGCAGTAGGACAGCCTAGTCAAGAGGGGAAGGCCTTCTCTATCTTGAGAACCCCTCTTGACTGAGTCCATTCAATCCTGTCTTCATTCATTCATTTGACAAACACCTACTATGTGCCAGGCCCTGTTAGGCCTGGGTGTGGAAAGGAATAAGACAAGGGCTCATTAAGTGTGGGTGCTCGGTCCACAGGTGCTTGTCACCCCCATTTACTTACTGTATTTGTGAAGCTTTTAAAAATAAACAAACAAATGCACAAAAGATAAGGCTCCTGCCTCAAAGAGATCAGAGTCTCATGGGAGACTAACAAGTACAATAACACAAGTGTGGAGCGGGTGGTTGAAGGGGCAGGCAAAACGATACAGGGATGTGGATATCCTTGGGTGGGGGAAGCCAGTTGGGGAACACTTTCTCGAGAAGGAATTAGGTTGTTGCTTTTTAATTTTAATTTCAGATAAACAGCAAGTAATTTTTCAGTATAAGAACGTCCAATGCAATATTTGCAACGTACTTGTGCTAAAACATTATTTGCTGTTTGTCTGCAATTCAGATTTAACTGGGCTTCCTGTATTTTTATTGGCTAAATCTGGCAGCCCAACTCTAAAGTAGTTTGACAGACAACAGAGAGAGGACATTCCTGGCTGAGGGAACAGAACATGCAAAGGTAAGCAATGGGGAAAGAAGGAATCGAGGTCCAGTTAGCTCCCATCTGGTGCTTAGAGCTAAGCAGCGAGTGCCAGAGGACTCCAGTTCCACCAATAGTTATTTTGTCCTATTAAGTGCTAGAAGTTCGATGAATTAGACATGGGCCCTGCCTATAGTCCAGAAAGGGGAGACAGACCATGGGCCATACACATGACATAGGGAAGGAAATGGAAAGCAGAGGGGAGCTAGGGCAGGAAGGGCTGCACAAGCAGGCAAGAGGGGGCCTAGGAAGGCCTCGTGGGGGGTGACACGTAGTTTTGTCTGAAGCCAAAGCCTATACACGCAACCACTACACTGAACTCCCAAACCACTTCCTTACTGCCCACTTATTCTTTAACCTTTTTTTTTTTTTGGTGAGGGAGATCAGCCCTGAGCTAACATCCGTGCTAATCCTCCTCTTTTTGCTGAGGAAGACCCGCTCTGAGCTAACATCTATTGCCAATCCTCCTCCTTTTTTTCTTCCCCAAAGCCCCAGTAGATAGCTGTATGTCATAGTTGCACATCCTTCTAGCTGCTGTATGTGGGATGCAGCCTCAGCATGGCTGGAGAAGCGGTGCGTCAGTGCGCGCCCGGGATCCGAACCCGGGCGCCAGTAGCAGAGCGCGTGCACTTAACCGCTAAGCCACAGGGCCGGCCCTCTTTAACCTTTTAGTTATGGTCCCCAGACCAGCAGCATCAGCATCGCTTGGAGACTAATTAGATAGACAGATTCTTGGGCATCCCCAGACCTACTGAATCAGAAACTGTGTGGGTTGGGCCCAGCAGTCTGTTTTAACAAGCCCTCCAGGTGATTCTGACAAATGCTAGTTTGAAAACCACTGATCTACATATCAAAATGTTAAATGATTGCAGGTTCTTAAAATAAGTAACGTAAGCCAGGTATAAGAAACACTTAGGGGAGCCCACTCGGTGGCGCAGCGGTTAAGCGCACATTCAGCTTCGGATCCCGGGCACCACCGACACACTGCTAGTCAAGCCACAGCTGTGGCGGCGTCCCATATAAAGTAGAGGAAGGTGGGCACGGATGTTAGCCCAGGGCCAGTCTTCCTTAGCAAAAAAGAGGAGGATTGGCGTCAGATGTTAGCTCAGGGCTGATCTTCCTCACAAAAAAATAAAAGAAATATTTAGGAAGTGATGGATGGTCCTTGGCAAAAGGGAGAGCTCCTGCCCCCTCTACAGGGCACCCTCTCTAGTCATCTCCAGGCATTTGTTGCAATGAGCAAACCCAGCTCCCGTGCTGTCAGATGTTTACAAATTTCAAGAGATGAACATGTGTTAAAGATTTTTTTGGGGTGAGGAAGATTGGCCCTGAGCCAACATGTGTGCCAGTCTTCCAGTCTTCCTCTATTTTCTATGTGGGACGCCGCCACAGCATGGCTCAATGAGTGGTGTGTATGTCCACGCCCAGGATCCGAAACCTCTAACCCCCCGGCCACTGAAGCGGAGTGCACAAACTTAATCACTATGCTACTGGGCCAGCCCCAAAGCTTTTATTTAACTCATTAATGAAGAAACTGGTGAGATGTTACAACTAGTTCAAAGGAGAATCCAAACAACAGACACATTTAGGGCCGGCCCCGTGGCTTAGCGGTTAAGTGCGCATGCTCCGCTGCTGGCGGCCTGGGTTCGGATCCTGGGCACGCATCGACGCACCGCTTCTCCGGCCATGCTGAGGCCGTGTCCCACATACAGCAACTAGAAGGATGTGCAACTGTGACATACAACTGTCTACTGGGGCTTTGGAGGAAAAACAAAAAAGGAGGAGGATTGGCAATAGATGTTAGCTCAGAGCCAGTCTTCCTCAGCAAAAAGAGGAGGATTAGCATGGATGTTAGCTCAGGGCTGATCTTCCTCACAAAAAAAAATTAAAAAGAACAGACTCATTTATAGGTCAGGAATATTGAAATGAATGTGCAAAGGGAGGCAAAACTGATTTTTCCACAGGGAGAGAGTTGTGTCTTCCTGGGACAGAATTTATTTGCACGTCTATAGGCAAGAATAATTTTCCATTGCTTTCAGTTATCTACTGTTTACAGAGATGTAAAATAATTCCCAAAGAACCAAAATCACATAACACAGAAGGGTGTGCTATAGACAATGCACAGTTTTCATTGAAATACAAAATCTCCCCTACATGAATAATGTTATGGACTGAATGTGTCCCCTTAAAATTCATATGTTGAAGCTCTAACCTGCATGTGATGGTATTTGGAAGTGAGGGCTTTGGGGTGTAATTAGGTTTAGATGCTGTTAGGAGGGTGGGGCCCTTATGATGGGATTAGGGCCCTTATAAGAGGAAGAGACCAGAGCTGTCTCTCTCCACTGTGTGAGCACACAGCATGAAGGCAGCCCTCTGCAAACCAAGAAGAGGGTTCTCCCTAAGAACTCAATGTGCAGCACCTTGATCTTGGACTTAGCCTCCAGACCTGTGAGAATTAAATGTCTGTCCTTTAGCCCACCCACTTTACGGTATTTTGTTATAACCCCCCAAGTTTACTAAGACAGGGTAACAACCGTAAAAGGTTTAGCATAGAACCTGGCACATGGTAAGCAGCTCAGTCACTTGTCATTCAGCAACAGTTTCATAATTTCCATGTAGAATGGGGCTGTGGGCAGCAAATCTATCAGATGGAGATGTGTGTGGACTTATTTTGGAGCTGAGATAGCACAGCAAATGTGCTTTTTAACTTAGATTGTATATTTGTGGTAGGGATGGGACCTGAAGTTCCATAGCTACCTCTTGTTGCTTCCACTGTTCATTTGGCCATTCAACAAATACTTATTGGCACTGGTGTACCAGGCACTATTCTAGAAGTCTACAAAGGAAAGTCCCTGCTTATATTAGTGGGGTGAAACAGGTAATGCAGCGTGTAGAGAATTTGTGCTTCAGTGGAAAATTATGCATTGTTTAGACAGCACACCTTTCCAGGCCTAGCTTTCATTGCCTCAGAGATGTCTTACAACTCTGTTAGTTGTAGAGAATTGATACCAATGCAAATAATCCTTGCCTATACACATGCAAATTAATTCCGTCTGCTGGATGGAACAACCCTCGCTGCTGGTAGAAGATCTAGTTTTGAGTCCATTTGCCCATCTGTTCCAACATTCCTTTATTCTGTATAAATTTGCCCTTTGACTTCTCTTTTGAACGAATTATAAAGTCTGCATGGTTCCCTCATTTAGCGAATTAAAGAAAATATTTAACACATGTTCATTTCATATCATTTCATAATGTATGAGAATCATGTCTTTTTTGGGGGGAAATGATCCTTTAACAAAATAAGTAAATCTCTAGTACCTCGATAGTGTAACGTGTTAGGGAGAAAATAAGGTCGAGTATGGAGGGAAGCGGGGCGTGTCATTTTAGAGAAGGTGGTGGAGGAAGACCCTCCTGAATAAAAATACTAAAAGAATTATTCGTTACCTGAAATTCAGATTTCACCAGGCATCCTGTATTTTATCTGTCAAGCCTACTTCTGGAGGATGAGAGGGCGCAGGCCTTGGGAGGCTGGCTTGATGGGCTTTGAGCAGGTTGGTGGTCTGGAAGAAAGAAGGCTGGGCGAGCCTGACCCTCCAGCGCGGTGCCGGGATCTCCGTGGGGCAGCGTGGGGCCTGCGCGGAGGCGTGGCCTGGTGGGCGTGGCCTCCTCTGGCCCCGCCCTATCACGTGCCGACCCGCGCCTGCCGCGTCGGCAGCCCCGGAGCGCGGTGGACCGCGGCGGCGGCTGAAGTGCAGTGGCGGCCACAGCCTCAGCAGCTGGGCTGGGCCCATGGCGGCGGCGACGGCGGTGGCGGCGGGCGCCGGGGCCCCGGCGGGGGCCGAGTCGGTCGAGGGGCCCCGGGGGCCGGCGGCGGCGCTGGAGCTGTGGCTCAGTGAGTAGCCAGGCCGCTCCTCGGCGGGCTCAGCGCCGCCCGTGAGGCCTCGCCTCCCGCCTCCCGGGGCCTTTCTTCTGCGGCCGGCGGGCGGGGAGATGACCCCGGGGAGCCCGGCGCGGGGGGAGGGTCGCCGAGGGGTCCCCCGTGAGGAGCCCCAGGAACCCGCCCGGGCTGCAGACCGCAGCTTGGGCGCTCTGCTCCCCCCACTGCCCACCCCCACTCTGGTCTCAGTATATGAACATCATTAACAACGTAATGGCTAACGTTTGTTACGCGTTTCTTTCCTGCCAAGCATTTCAGCAATTGTTAATCGTCATTACGACCCCGAGAGACAGCTTCTATTAACCCCGTTTAGAGATGGGAACGTGTAGACTTAAGGAGACTCAGTCGTGCAAGATACGCAGCCTCTTGCGGGCTATTTGGGGCTGAGAAAGATCTCTATCTGGCTGCAGTCTTGACTGTCAAAACAAGCCCCTTTTTCCTTTTGTATATGTTTACTCTGACCGGACTTCTTATGTGTGTTTCCTGTAAGCTTCACGACAGTCCTGGGGGGCAGGGGTTGTTATCCCTGTGTTCCCCATGAGGAATTGAGATTCAAAGAGGGTGAAGGATGTGCTGCTTGTATTGGGCTCTGCTGAGTGCTGGGGAAACTGAGATGCGGAACACAGTGTCTTCGTGGGTACGAGGCAACCATAACAGCACCTCGTTATAATTGGCGGGGGTGGGTGCGTTTGTTTAATGTGTGGTGGTGGGAGTTGGTTTGTTTCCTTGGGCATTGTCTCAGCAGACATAGCATTTGAGTGGACAATGGAGGCGACAAGACAGGAAACTGCATGTGCAAAAGCTGGGGGACGAGCGAGTGTGGAGCATTCTGGGGACAAGTAGGTCAGTACTGCGGGAGTGCAAAGCCCCGAGAGCCTGGAAAAGAGGCTGTACGGCTAATCCGGGCAAGATCTTCAAGGGGCTCACATGCTGCAGAAAGGAGTTTATATTTTATCCCGTGAAGGGGGTGGGGGTGTTGGAGGTTTTAGCCAGAGAATCTGTGATCAAGTACACCTGTTAAAAGCATCACCTGCAGCCCTGTGGAGTTGAATTGGTTAGGGAGGGTGAGACTTCAGACAGGGAGTAGGTAAAAAGCTCTTTTGGTAGTGTTTAGGGGCTGAAGTAGGACAGAGACATTGGGAAGGAGAGTAGAAATAATTAGCAGGCACTGTCAGCCGCCTTGATGCATTAGAAGGGAGGCAGGAGAGCAAGAGGAATCTAGAATGGATCCCAGGTTTCAGGCCCCAATAACTGGTTGGTTACAGATGCCTCACCTGTGAGGAAGAGCTGGTTTAGGGAGGAGACAGTCGAGTTGTGGAGAGGGAGGTGCTTGTGGCACGTCACAGGGACCATCTCTGGGCAGTTGGTTGTCTCCCGGGAGGGTCAGAGCTGGAGGTCAGCTTGGGAGTCTTCAGTTCACTGGCAGTGAGCTTGTCCAGGGAGGAGGTAAATTGAGAAGAGCAGAGGTTTGCAGATGGAGCGTGGAGAACCTCAGCTTTTAAGAAGCAGATGGGAAAAGCAGTCTGAAGACGGAAGTCAGAGCAGACCCACGCAGGGGGAAAGCTGGGAGGGTGAGGAGCCACTGATCTCAAAGGAAGGGTGTAGTTGGTAAGTAGTTTTGCTGCTGAAAGATGGAGGGAGGAGAAGGAGGAACTTTGAATTTGGCAACCAAAAGCTTATTAATAAGATATCTTTGGGTAAATGGTGGGGACAGAAGGTAGTTGAATAGGAGGCAATGGAGAACAGTAGGCTAAGAGTTGCAAAAAAAAAAAAAAAGTCCAGTGGGTTAGGTTAGAGGACAGCTAGCAGCTGACCCACGGAGGAGGGTTCTTCAGTGCCAGCTGTTTAGGCTCATGTGATCCCAAAGTTGCTGGATCTTTCAGTTTTTCAGGTAGAGCTGGAACCTGTATTTTTATGGGAAATCTCTTAAGTTTTTAGAACTTGGCAGCTACTTTGAAATATAAAGCTTGTCTGGGACAGGCTAGACAGAGTTAATCTGGGGGGAGGGTGTAGCCTCTGGCCACCAGCCTTTTTTTTTCTTTTTTTAATGGTGTTTGAATGTGAAATGAAGGAGAGAAGATAGCTAGAGGGAATTCAGATGTAAAGGAGGGCTTAAAAGGTGAGAGGCACCTGTGAGCCTCTCTGTGCTGATGTGCCTTTGGGAAACTGTCCCTCCTCAATTCAAGGTCCAGTGTTCAAGCCATTGGAAAGGGTCGTAAAGGAAGTCAGCCGGAGCAGAAAGGGATGCCTTGGCCTAAAGGGCACCGTTTTTCTAACTGGGGAAGAAGATGAAGATGATTGCACATGCAAATAAGTTTGTCAGTATCATCACCACCCCCCTGACGGTTGGGGGCTGAGGTGGAAGAGGGGGCTTGAAGAAGGTGGGGAAGTTTGGGAATGGCTGGTAAGAGAAACAAAAGGGAGCCCACCTGGACACTTGAGAACAGGGTTTCTCAGCCTCATCACTGTTGCCTAACTCTGTGTTGTGGCGGCCCGTCCTGTGCCTGTGCGTTATAGGATGTTTAGTAGAATCCCTGGCCAGATATCAATAGCACACACCCTCTTCCTGGTCATGACAACCAAAAATGTCTCCAAACGTCACCAGATGTCCCCACATTAGAAATGTGTCTTATCGCCTTCATGGTTGAGTAATTCCCCCACCCCCTCTCCCCTCCACTAGGAGCAGAAAAGGGGAACTGTGGTTTAAACCAGATTTGCTAGGAGGTGGGGGTGGGGCACGGTGGTACCGTGGAAGGACAGGGGCGTAGAGGGCTTGGTATGGCAGGGACAGGAGTGTCGCTGAAGGAATGCATGAGTCTAGGCTGGATGGGGAAGGAAGTCACTTTAGGTGGGGTCTGAGGACTGCTGAGCTCAGGTCACTGACAGATCTTATCTCAGCAAGCAGGGCAGCTGTGTCTTTAAGATGGGAATAGTAAATATACATCCCTCTTAGGGTTGTGAGAATCAAAGGACTTAATACTTGTGAAGCACTTAGAATAGCCCCTGGTGCATATAACTATTAGCTGTTACCATTAGTCTAGTTACGAGTGGCAGAAAATTAACTCATATTGGCTTACCAAGAAAAAAATAAAAAGGAAAAACATTGGACCTAGAGTTGGGGAGCAGTAGTTCCCCAAAGGAACATCAGGAAGCTGTTACCAGAAGCTCATGCTTTAAGAATACAAATAGCAGCTTCTGTGCATTCTAGAGCCTTGTTCCCCACACTTGGTTTTGGTCGTTGTTCCACATGACTGCATATAAAACTGCCTCATTCTTGTTAACGAAAAGCCTCATATGCCCCACTGTATGGGTGTACTGTGATTTATTTAACCAGTTCCCTGTTAGTGGACGTCTTAGATTGTTGCTAGTCTTGTGGTGTTAAAAGCAGCGCTGGGTCTCCTGGTCTCTGGGATTCCAGCTCGGGCAGTGCTACCAGGGAGGCAGTAGCTTCAAGTCGGGTGCTGAGTAAATCACTTTCTTGTTCCATCTGGACTTGCTCCCAGGTGATGTGTCCTGTCTTCCTCCCAGCCCCACTTCTATGCCTCCCTTGGGGATCAAGAGTGGTCTTAATTACAATCTATTTATATGTGAGCCTCTCGAGGGTTGAGCTCAATCTGTATCTTGGAGCCAGCATAGGACATTCCTATGGTGGGCTTTCAGCGTGTGCTTAATTGAATGACTGCTGGACTGTAGGGGTCGGTGTATACCTCCAACAGGATTCCCCCATGCAGTGAATACTGCTGAAGGATTGAATTCTAAATGTTCCTCAAGGTGACTGCTTCCCACAGCCTCAGGGTGCCCCTTACTAGCACACGCTGCTCCTATGGCCGGAGTCATGACCCTGGTGGTTGGTTGGCAGCTGGTGTGGGATGATTTTGCTTCTGCATTAGTCACTTTCACATGAGCCATTTCACTCACAGCTGGAGGTCTCAGCTGTTTCCTTAATGCCTTTCCCCCGTAGCTGACTTGAAACGCATACAAGCATTGCTTTTATTAAGCAAATATATGGCAGTAGTCTCATGTGTCCTGTCCAAGTGCCGACTAAATAAACCACCTTGGTGCCAGGGATGGCCATTCCCAGCGCCCTGATGGGGCTGAGATAGTCATGAGAAGCAGAGAAGGGGTTTTTTTGAGTTTCTCCTGGCCATGCTGTGTCTGGCCCCTAGCCACTCCTTGGTGCAGAGTGGTGTCAAGCAGAGCAGGGCGTTGCTATGGCGTGGTCGGACCCAGCTGCTGGTCTTCTGGGGGTCGTTTTCTCTGGAGCTGCTCAAGGCTTCTGAAATAGCTTGGTAGGCTGGGACTATGTGTTCGGAGACTCAGTTATTTCAGAACTGGAATAGCCATCTCCTGGAGTCAGCAGTACGTCCAGCCAACTGGCCAAACTCTGCCTAGCAAAAGATGAATCATTCATTCATTCATTCAGTAAATATTCTAGGTGCTGGAACATGTGCAGGTGAATGAGACAGATCTTCTTGCCTTAGGGAGCTAATAACTTAGTGGCAAGAAGGCAAAGAAACTTGTTCCCAGGAGAGGCCCTTTCTGTGTCAAGGAACTGAGGACTTTACCATAAGACATGTTTGGGCCCTGGAGTCAGGCAGACTTGGGGCTGAATTTATGTTTCTGTCATTTTCCAGCTTTGTGGCTGGGCAGATTTCTTCAACTGTAAAATGGTGAGATAATAGTACCAACTTCAGTTGTTCTGAGGATGAAAGAGAAGGGATGCTTGGAAAACACTCAGCATGGTGTCTAGCCCACAGTAAGTTCTGTAAAAAGGCAGCTGTTACTATTATTGCCTTTGTTTTGGGGCCATAATAAACCTTGAGCGAATCCTCATGATACAAATAAAAAAACTGTTACACTTCCTGGAGCTTCTTGCTGCTTTGCATTGGTTAAGAGTTTGGAACATGACTTAGCCTCATAGAGGTTTTTTCTTCCTTCCCTTGGAAAAGCTGGTGCCTGTCGGCACTCTTTGTACTTGGCAGCAGGGGAGGAGGGAGAGGGCTGGATTCTGCGTGGTCAGCTGGGGCCCTGCCTGCTCTCTGCCTCTAGGCCAGTCATCTGTTGAGTTCTGAATGCCTTCGAGGTATCAACCTTGACCTTGTAGTGAACTGAAACTTCGGGAAGCTTCAAGGGTGTAGAATTATTTTAGATGTGTCAGAGCCCCTTAATCAGAATCTCTGAGAATCACTGCTTTAAATACAGTCATGATTTGCTTAATGACAGGGATACATTCTAAGAAATGCGTCGTAGAGTATGCTTACACACACCTAGATGGTATAGCCTACTGCACATCTGGGTTATATGGGACCTAGGCTTATGGGACCACCATGGTACATTTGGTCCATCACTGACCAAAACATCATTATGTGGCACATGAGTAATTTATTTCATGAGTCATTATTTTGTACCTATGGGGAAGGCATTGTACTAATAAGCACTGTTGGGGATATATGGCTTATGCCTTCAGAGTTTTATTCCCTTTAGGTGTAATAAGGCATGTATACTTATTGTTAAAGTAAAAGGCTATGTATTATAATACATATAATACTGCATATTATAACGATAAGATTAGCTATCCTTTATTGATTACTTACTGTTTGCTGCTGTACTGAGCACTTTAGACACTATGTCTTTTAAATCTCATGACTATCCCATGAGGAAGGTACTATTTTCCTTATTTTATAGTTGAGAACACTGAGGCTTAGAGAGCCCAAGGATGCGTAACTAATAAGGAATGGAGCTAGAGATCTCCATCATAAAAAGGGGCAGGCAGAGTGTGGGCCGTGTGAGGAGGAGGAGATGGCTTGTGTTTTATGGGGATGGGAGATAAGAAGATCAAAGAAACCTTATGAAGAAGGGGTGTTTGAATTGGGACTGGAAGGATAGATAGGATTTCAAGAGATGGGACATAAGGAAAGAGCCTTGAGGAGGAAGAAGGTGAGGGATATATGGGAATTGATCATCTGATTCCTTCGCTCTCCTTTGTCACCTTTTTTCTCTTAGAATGAAGTCAGTGGGTGGGAGGAAGGGTGATTACATGTCCTTTGAGTGTCACTGTTGAGATGGGGAGACACGTGGCATCCACGTGACGTGAATGTGATACAGTCAGGAAAAGTTAAACTCTAGTTGACTGTGGAGTCTTAAGTAATCAGAAGGGAGGAGAATTAGTAGGGGCTGGAACAGTGCAGCAAGAGGTTTTTGGGAGGCGATGGAAATCCAGATGGGCCTTGAAGAACGAATAGGATTTTGAGAAGAGAGGAGTGAACATTCAGGCAAGAGGAGCATTGGCCTGTTTGCAGAGCTTGAAGGAGCTTCTCTATCAGGACTAGAAAGACTTTTTATTGGAGAGGCAAGAGGCCAGGACAGGCTGGACAGAGGGGAGAAGGAGAAGTGTATGAAAGGACAGGATGAAGACGGTCTCAGCAACTCCATTGTGAGGGCGTGGCCTGGTTCACTCTGGGGGCGGCATGTGGAAGGGGCATCCTTGTTGGATTGCTGCACAGGGCAAGCAGCAGTGGGAGGAGAGGAGGAAGCTGCTACCATCTAGCACCAGGAAAGATACGTACAATCTCGTATTCCAGGAAAGTCGAGGATTGCCCCTCCCCTCAGTGGATCATGGTTTTATGTTAGGCTCTTGATAATCCCCCTTTCTCCATGTATCTCCTGCCCCAGGCTGTGCCCTTATGCCCTTGGATGCTCATTGTCCTCAGATTTCATCCAAGTATGACTGTTCCGGTGAGGGAGACCCTAGCGTGATTGTATCTGGGTTCCTCGGGGATGTGTACGGTAGCAGAGAGACAGCATTTTGAGGGGTTAAGGCGAGAAGGTCCTCTTGTCAGACTGGACAAGCCGCTGACACATGGAGAAGCTTCTTACATAGGATGATCAGAGAGGATTTTATCAAGCTGAGGCTTAGATTAAGGGGTGTTGCTTTTGAGGAGATGGTGAGATGACCAAGTGGAGCCACCTAGAGCCTCATGGTGTGTTCTGGTCTTCCTGTCACCTGGCTAAGAAATTTACAAGTAGCCTCCCAGATGCTGGCCCATGTCCATCCTCATTGCAGGGCCAAAGTGGGGGAGTCCTGACAAGGGACATGAAGAAGGTGCACACAGGCCAACCCTTGCACTGGAAATGGAGTCCTTTCCAGGACGATAGCTTGTTAACTAATTTGCTCGTTCATTCAGTCGTCAGATATTCATTGAGGCCATGTCATGTGCTAGACTCCGTGCCTAATGGTGGTGAACAGCACAGGCGTGATCCTCTCCCTTTCGGCTCTCTGCCCCATGAGTCTGATCCCTGAGAGGTGTGATGTCACAGCCCTTGGCTGTCATAGCTTGTTGCTTTTTGTTATGCTTTCTTTAATTTTATTTTTTATTTTCTTGACAGATAAAGCCACAGACCCCAGCATGTCAGAACAGGATTGGTCAGCTATCCAGAATTTCTGTGACCAGGTGAACAGTGATCCTAATGGGTAAGGTGACCTTCACACACACCCCTGACTCTGGAGGCACCTCAGACCGACTGCATGCCTTTGTCTCCTGGGACTGTTTTACACAGCTAGGCTTTCTTTCCTTTTTTTTTTCCCTCCGCAGTCTACTGAGGACATTATTTTTCTAGAAATAGCAAATTCATGTGGTTTTTTTTAAACAAAATAGTCAGTTTGTAACTGGTAGTTATTTAAAAAAATTTTAAATAGTGTTATGAAGCACTAATGCTGATGAGACCTCTGAATGTTACAGATAGAATGTAGCTAGGTTATGTAGCAATGTGAAAAAGATCAATATATTCTCCGTAACTTAAATGTAATCTTTCTTAAGAAAAAGCAGGAAAAGGGTAAGATTTTGTTGAATTCTGTTTCCAGAGCATCTGGATAGGAACTGAAGAATCAAGTCAGTCATCCAGATGTTTAATCTAAATGTTGCTGAATATTCAGAGTTTTGAAATGAGCTAAAAGTTTGATCACACTTTCTCCTCTGGTGTTTACTGAGCATTTATCATATGACAGACAGGGTATGTGCTGTTCATGACTTGGTTACATGTAGGTCTGGGCCCTGACTGCTCAGCTTGGAGTTTTAGGGATGGGTTGGCTCAGGGGAGGATCAGGTGCCCTGGACAGAAGGAGGGGCTCAGGTGCTGTATCTTCAAGAAGGTCGGGTGGGAGTTGGCCTCCTTCAGAGGCTCGTGCATGGGCTGTGTGCCAGTACATTCCACCTCTGCTTTGGGACCCGAGCTCCTGGAAGAGGTGACTTTACCGAGCACATTCAGCCAGACTGGTGAGTTTTTTCCTCTCCACCCAGAGTCCAGGTCTCTTTGTTTTCCCTTAGCTCAACCCATGCGCCCTGGCTACTGGCCCACAAGATCCAGTCTCCACAAGAGAAGGAAGCTCTTTATGCCTTAACGGTGAGTTTGGCTTGCCCCTTAGCCTAAGCTTTCCTGTCCTGATGCTAGAGAGCTAGGCCCCAGTCCCATTTCAGTATGGTAGAGAGCGTCTAAGAGGTTCCTCTTGTCTGGCCTTGAGAAAGCAGGCTGTAAGGAGTTCAGGCTCAGGTTGCCCCATCCTAGATCTGTTTCTAGAGAGCGGCATTGAGCCTGCTTTGGGAGAAGAAAAAGAAGGTTGTATTTCCTATTGTCTTCCTTAGACCAGGGCTGGGAAATTCAAGTGCCCACAGGGCCAGACTGGTAACGTACACGAGTGAGCCGCTGGGTGAGGACAACAAAACTGGAGAGAACCTGCCCAGGCTAAAGGGGGCAGCTGCTGCGTAGGACCAGCTGGCTGTGGCCAGGCATAAGTTTGGGCCAGTATTACTAGAACTTCCTGTTTTTCAAGAGAAATCAGAAATCTGGATTTTTGTATGAATTCTCTGAATTTTTCAATGTTGGTGACTAATTTGAAATGTTAAACAATAGTGTGGACCAAAGAAACCATGTGCCAGCCCAACCTGCCGCTTGAATGGCAGCAGTAACCTCTGGTTGAACTTTCTTGGGCACTGTGTATCAGCTTTCTGCCTCTGAGGAGGAAGTGATTCTCTGACCAGTTTCACCTGCCCAAAGGGTCGCCTGAGAAGGTGAGATGACCTCAGGATATACGCCCCACTGAGCGGTTTCCTGGGCACAGACCTGGCAGTTGCAGCAAAATCAAACAGGTGGCATTTTTTCTGAATCTGAAAATGTCACCTTTTCTTCAAAATTCGAGTGTCTTCATAGTCTTGAGGAAACTCGAGCCATGGTTCCAGCAAATGCTCCTCGGATTTGAGATGAGCCCTGGAGCCAGTGGTTTTCCCGTTCTCCGGGGGTCCTCTGTCCATGCAGGTGCTGGAGACGTGTGTGAACTACTGTGGAGAGAAGTTCCACAACGAGGTGGCCAAGTTCCGCTTTCTAAATGAGCTGATCAAAGTGCTGTCCCCAAAGGTGAGTACCCTGGGCTTAGCCCTGCTCACTGTACTGCACCTACCCTCAGCCTTCAAATTCCTGTCACCCTCTTGGTCCAGGGGCAGGCCTGCTCGTGGGCAGAAGCTGCCAGCCTGTCTCAGGTTTGTGAGAGAGCTGAGAAGGTCCTGTGAGTGAAAGCTTTCATCTCCAAGGTCAAGATGGTGGTCATGGTCATCAGCTGATCCCTGTCCTTCGATTGTTAGTGTTTTCAAATTCTCCCTTTAAAAATGGCCTTGTAGCTGGGTGGTCCAGAGGAGATGAGGAACTCGAGCTTGTAGGCACAGGTTTCCTGGTAGAGATAGCAAGAGATACCAGGTGTGGCTTTCATTCTTGCCTTGTTCTCTGTACCCTTTCTCCTGACAGCTGTCTTAGCGACACCATTCTTGGGTAACTGACATTGGTGGCGCCTTCCTTTGCTGCTTCCCAGTGATTCTCTGCTACCAGCTGTGTGTCCTACAATTTAATTTGATTCTATTCTGACACTAACTACCCAGAGTTAGTACAGACCCTGCATGGTAAGGGCTCAGCCCTGCCTGGACTACGCCTGCTTTAGACACCAGCCATGAGTCTCAGGTATTCCCAAGCTGCTTGCACTTCTGCCCAACAAATACAAATTCAGGGGTTCCCATGATCCCCACCCATAAATCACTAGAAAGACTCACAGAACACAGGGAAGCACTATACTTTTACCCTTTTATTATAGAGGCTATAAATGGAAGAGATACTTAGGGCAAAGTCTTCCATGCCCTCTTCTTGTGGAACCTGACCACACCACCTTCCCAGTACCTCCATGTGTTCCACCAGGAATCCCTCTGAACCTCATTGTTTCAGAGTTTTTATCTGGAGTTATGTAGGTGTGGTTGATTAAATCATCAGCCATGTGACTGAACTCAGTCTCCAGCCCCTGTCCCCTCCTGGGGGCTCGGCATAGGACTGGAAGTTACACCCTCTAATCACGTAGTTGGTCTTTCTGGAATGGTCAGCTCCTCCCTTGAAAGTAAGTGCCCACCATGAGTGGTTAGCATAAGCTTAGGTATGGTCCAGCGGGGCTCGTTGTGAATAACAAAAGATATTCCTATCACTCAGGAAATTCCAAAGGTTTTTGAAACTCTGTGTCAAGAAATGGGGACAAAGACCAAATGTATTCTTTTCTTATTCTACACTTGCCCCAGTCAAAAAACGAGTGTCCCCAGTGGCTCTATCCTAGGCCAGTGTATGGTAGGCTTTAATTTTGACAGTTTTGGAGGCTGACCTCTTGAAACTCAGAAGGAGCCCTGGGGCTGGGTACCAGATAATTTGGCCTCTAGTTGTGCTCTGCTCTCAGCCAGCCTTGGGTGGTGCACTTCTCTGGGCCTCAGCAGCCATCTCTTTAGGGTAGTGTGGGCTAGGTGGTCTACTAAGTCCCTTCCAGCTCTATAATTCTCTTTCCTTTTCATTTTCAGTACCTAGGGTCCTGGACTACAGAAAAAGTTAAAGGAAGAGTCATTGAAATACTCTTTAGTTGGACAGTTTGGTTTCCAGAAGACATCAAGATCCGTGATGCTTATCAGATGCTGAAGAAACAAGGTCTGACTTCTGTTACTTACGCTGCCTTCCCTTTTCACAGTAGTTGTTCCTTCTTGCTTTTTTTAATGCTTTGTAATTTTTTGGTGAAAGGTGGACATCGAGTGTAGGACAGTAGAGACTGAAGCAATTATTAATCCCCGGAAATGGGCCGGGCTTTCCTTCTGGTAGGCTGGAGTTGAGCTGGGTATGTTGCTATAGGTACCCTCACTGTACCAGATTTCAAATGCCTCTAGGGTTCGTGTTTAGAGTGGGGGCTGATTTGCTAGAGGTTTTGGCAGCATCTGCTCCACGCTCAGCTTTAGGTCGTCCTTTTGCTCTGCGCCTCAGAGAAGGTCTTATTCCATTGTGTTTCCTAACAGTAGGCCGTTATTACTTGTTACTGATGCTGGTTAGCCTGGTGTGGTGGTCGTCATTCTCTGTTCTGACGAAGCCTCAGTCTTAGGCAGGCGCTGTGTCCCTGGTCTCGGGAGGACCTGTTGTGACCCTGCCCCATCGCAACGCAGGCCTGGGCCCAGGACACGTTCCTCCCTCCCTCAGTGCACAAGGTTGTCTCTTCTGTTTTTTTTCTCCAGCTGCAGCAGCATGTTACCTCTGCTCGAAGGCTTACAGTGCTGGTTGTCCTTGCCCCAGCAGTTTAAGGCTTTTGTTCTGGAGAGATGGAAGGATTTAGGCAGGACTTAAGGCCTTTCCCGTTCTCTCTTTGTGAGTGCCTGGCGAGGCCCCTGGAAAAGACCCTATGCCTTTTGTGTTGCAGGCCCCAGAGGCTCTAGCTCACAGGCTTGTAAGCAATTCTTAAAAAATTTTAGCTGAATTATTTGTATTGTTGTTACCTCCCATCTCTCCTGGGAAGCACTGTCTCTCCTTTGATTTCAGGTCAGTTGTTTATTGCCCTGTGATCTCAGCTGTCTGATGGATTCCGGCAGAGTGGTGAATTTGTGGGTTGTCCAGTGTTGTGTTGTCAGGGTTGGAGTGATGCAGTCCATGCCTTTCTGTTTCCTGTGTCAAAGCTGGGAGTCCACGTTCCTTTTCTCTTGGGCTCTGTAGAAGGAACCTGGATTGAGGATGGACTATTTTTTCCTGTCACGTGCACTTGTTTAATGTTCTTAGGAGTGTCAGGGATCCTGCAGTAATTTCTGGGCCCTGGGAGGTTATGTATCTACATAAAGTCATCAATATTTTTATAGCATAAGACCCCCAGACTGCTAGCCTTAGGGTCTGGTTCTGCTCTGACTTAGTTGGCTGTGATGTCCCTGTTTTTGTGCTGTTCCTTGGATTCTTCTAAGGGAGTATGTAGAGCCCTGATCATACCTTGGGTGTATCCATTTGAGGTCATTGACAATGTTTTCCTAGCGGGTCATCAGGAACCATGGGTTTCTGGACTTTATACTGGCTCCTGCTAAAGTCAGTGGGTCCCCTATCAGTATCTTAACTTCATGAATTGCATGTTTTAGGAATCATAAAGCAAGACCCTAAACTCCCAGTGGATAAAATCTTGCCCCCGCCTTCTCCCTGGCCCAAGAGCTCCATCTTTGATGCTGATGAAGAAAAGTCAAAGGTAAGGAGCTTCTCCCTGACCTCGGCCTCCCTGGAGTCTCATCAGACACCTTCTTTTAGGGACTCTCCTGAAATGTCCCCTGGATGTCCTCTGATCCCTGAACCAAAGTGTGGGACAATGTGGGGAGGTGGGTTAGTGAATTCCCTCTGGAGCAGGTTCTTACAAGTGAGGTAGCATAAGGTCTGGGTGTTTTCTTTGTGGATGGGCCAAATAATAAATGCCATGTTCGTTGTACCCGCCACCTTATCTATACAAGTGTTTCTGAGGGAAAGAAGTTTCAAAAGGATAACCCAAGTGGGTAGGATGGATGGTCGGTCATATCCAGTGTATGTGTGGTATTGGGGGAGGATGGTGGAGAGGAAAGAATTGGTTGCATGTTGGCTCAGATCTTTTTTAGTGCCAGTAAGCCTGATCCCACCTATTTCCCTTCCACTACTGCCTTCCAGAATTATTGCTCCTCAGACATCAGAAAGGAGAGGGAAGGGAAAAGGAGGGTGGTCAAAACTAGGCCAACACCCAGGGGTAATTCTCGAGTGCTTCTGAATGGGGAAAGGGCCCTTGAGCGCTAGTGGTGCAGTGGTTTTGGTGTTGACTATTCTTGGTCATTCACAAGATCTGGTAATTGTAGTACCAGGAGAGCTCCAGGCCCTGTATGCATCTCTCTTTTGTACCTTCTGCCTTCCAACTGCACCTCTCAGCTGTACCCTTCCCTTGCATCTAGATGCTCAGTGGCTATGGGGTCACTGTAGGCAGAGTGAGCAGGGCTATACTAGGTTCTGGGCTGCCTTTCTCTCTGGCTCCTCTCCTACTGGTGCCTTACAATTGCAGAGGGTGGAGGAGTGAGGGAGGAGGTATGGCATGGACTTTGGAGAAAGATAGAATCCTCTGTCACCTTGAGCAAGCTACTTATACTCTCTGGGGCTCAGTATCCCCATCTTTCTTGCCATCCATCCAACAAAGATTGATTGACTCCTGTGTGCCAAGCATTCTGACAGGCATTGGGAATAAAGTGAACAAGATCGCCAAGGTCTGTCACATCAAAGTACGTGGTCTAGGACAACCTCAGCACTATGGACATTTTGAGCCAGATAATTTTCCTTTTGGGGGCTGTCCTCTGGCACTGTAGGATATTTATAGTATCCCTGGCCTCTGCACACTAGATGCCAGTAGCACCCCTGGTTGTGGCAACCAAAAATGTCTTCAGACTTTGCCAGATGTCCCCTGGGGAACATAACCCACCAGCTCCCTGCCCCACTGAAAACCAGTGATCTGAGGGGATAGTCGTAATACCTACTTCATAGTGTCGTTGTGAGGATTTGGTAAGTTACCGCATGTCAGATGTGCAAGCTATTATTATTACTGTTAATTCTTCTATTGCTGATCTGACACAGAGGGAATTAGTTTCACCTGCTCTTGTTCACTCTTCAGCTTCTGACAAGGCTTCTCAAAAGCAACCACCCTGAGGATCTTCAGGCTGCAAACCGGCTGATCAAGAATTTGGTCAAGGAGGTGGGCATTTTTCCAGTGGGTTCTGCAGAGCCAGCATTTGACGGGGCTGGATGTATGTGGATGTGCTTGAGGGTGTGGGTGCATGGTTGGCCAAGAGAAGGGATGGCCTCCTAGCCCTGAAGTGGGCACCAGCCCGGGGACCCTGAAGGGCAGCAGGCGGGGACTGGAAGCAGAAAGCACGCTGTGAACTTCCCAGGTGCTTTTGTCCAGGAGCTGCAAGCATTTCGTAGGCACTTGTTTCCGTCCCAGTGCCAGGTATAGTGCCTCCGTGTTTGGGAATCTGTTTTTCAGAGGAATGCAGGCTGGTGGTACAAAGCAGTAGATTCCTAGGTCCCCAGACTGCATTGTCTTTCCCAGGAGTTCTGGGCTTTGAGCATTTCCTTCTCCTGCTGGGTGAACAACACTCCCATCTACTCAGCATTCTAGTGACTTCCCTGAGCTCTCCACAGTGCAGTGCCCGTTTCCCATCCCTTGTTCGGGCTTTATCCAGGGCTTCTGCTCCCTCGCTTCCATCCTCTTATTTCTTTCAAAAGGAACAAGAAAAATCAGAGAAGGTGTCCAAGAGAGTTAGTGCCGTGGAGGAAGTACGGAGCCACGTGAAGGTGCTGCAGGAAATGCTGAGCGTGTACCGCAGGCCGGGGCAGGCCCCACCCGACCAGGAGGCCTTGCAGGTACTCTTTTTAAAAGATAAAATAAACAAATTCAGGTATGGTAAGCTGAGTATAACTGACATACTAGAAATTGCACATATTTAAAGCATGTTTGATGTTTGACGTGTATATGTCCATGAAGCCATCATCACAATCATGAGGGATAGTAAACATGTCCCTCACCCCCCAGGATTTCCTCATGCCCCTTGATCATCCCCCACTCCATCCCACTCCTCCCTGGTTCCCTATCCCCAAGCAACCACTGATTTGCTGTCTGTTCTGATTAGTTTATATTTCCTAGACATTTGTATAAATGGAGTGATACAGTATGTACCCTCTCTTTTTTGGGGGGGGTGGTGTCTGGCTTCTCCCCCTCGGCATAATTGAGATCCTTTCATGATGTGTGTGTCAATAGTTTATTCCTTTTTATTGCTGAGTGGTATTCCATTGTATGCGTGTACCACAGTATATATATCCATTCATCTGTAGATGGATTTGTGGGTTGTTTCCAGCTTTGGGTGATTATGAATTGACCTGCTATAAACAGTTGTGTACAGGATTTTGTGTGAACATACATCTTCCTTTCTCTTGGGTAAATGCCTAGGTGTGGGATTGCTAGGTCATACGCTAAGTGTGTAGTTAACCTTTTAAGAAACTGCCAAATTGTTTTCCAAAGTAGTTTTGTTATTTTATGTTCCTAACAGCAATGTATGAGAGTTCTAGTTTCTCCACATCTTGATCTTTCTTTTTTTTTTAGTAACACCTTTATTGAGAATTCACTTAACATAAAAGCAACTGTCATTACCTAACTAGAACATTTTAATCACCCCTAAAAGAAATCCTGTACCCATTAGTAGTCACTCTCCACTCCCATCCTATTCCCCAACAGCTCCTGGTAACCACTAATCTATTTCCTGTGTCTATGGATTTGCCTATATGGACATTTCATAGAATTATACACTACGTGGTCTTTTGAGTCTGGCTTCTTTCACTTAGCGTAATGTTTTCACAGTTCATCCATCTTGTAGCATTTATCAATACTTGATTTCTTTTTAAGACTGAATAACATTCCATTGTATGGCTACATCACTTTTGTGAGTTTCTTGGTTATTTTATTTTTTATTGAGGTCACAGTGGTTTATAACAAATTTCAGGGGTACATCATTATGTTTCAACTTCTGTGTAGACTGCAACGTGTTACATCACATTTTGTTGATCCATTCATCGGTTGGGCATTTGGGTTGTTTCTTCTTTTTGGCTATTATGAGTAATGCTATGAACATTTGTGTACAAGTTTTTATGTGAATGTGAGCTTTTAATTCTGTTGGGTATATACCTAGGGTAGAATTGTTGGATCATATGGTAACTGTTTAACTTTCTGAGCAACTGCCAAACTGTTTTCCAAATCATTGCACCATATTGGACAATCCCACCAGCAATGTATGAGGGTTTTCCACATGCTGCCAACACTTTTTATTGTCTGTCTTTTTGATAATAGCCATCCTAGTGGGTGTGAAGTAGTGTCTCATTGTGGTTTTGATACGTATTTCCCTGATGGCTTAAGTTGAGCTTTCTTTCATCTTTCTATTGGCTACTTGTATGTCATCTTTGGGGAAATGTCTGTTCAAATCCGTTGCCCATTTTTAATTGGGTTGTCTTTCTGTTTTTGAGTTGTAAGAGTTCTTTATATATCCTGGATATAAGGCCCTTATCAGATAGTTTTCTCCCATTCTGTGGGTTGTTTTTTCACTGTCTTGACAATATCTTTTGAAGCAAGTATTTAATTTTGAAGTTCAGTTGATCTATTTTTTTCTTTTGTTGCTGGTGCTGTTGGTGCCATAGCTAAGACACCACATGCTGGTGCAGACAGGTGGTAGTGGGACTGAAATGCTGTCTGAGGTGGACATTCTTAGTCTCTCTTTGGAGCTCTACCCTCTGCCTCCCTCTGCAGGCTACATCTGTCTTCTCTCTGTATTCCAGCTTCTTATGCTTCTCTGCACAGGAGAGACGGGCTTCACATAGCTCCTTAGTTTACTTGTCCTTCCATTTCACAAGGGTAGTAGAGACAAACTAGTGCCTTTCCCAATTCCAAACTCCTGAGAGAGAAACCTCTTTGGCCAGCTTGGCTCATGTATCACCCCAGTCGGTCAGCTATGACTAGGGTTGGGTAGAGTTATGGAGAAGATCATGCTGGCCTTCTTCTGTGACTGGAGGGGACAGTACTCAGAAGCACTGGTGAGCTTGGGCCAGGCAGACACTCCAAAGCTGATATAGCATGATGACATTGCACCAGAGTCCCTCAGGACGGTCAGTTGTGCTTTTAAACAGCACAGCTTTTCCCCACCCAAGATGATAACCAGCTATGAGACAAGAGAAGCATGGCAGGAAACTAAACTTCATCTTTACAGCTCATCCCTAATGGATGGAGCTGAGTTTGGAAAATGTGGCAAATAAGTACTGGCAAGTGGCTTCCCACCCCTAGAATTGGCAGGTTTACCTGCCACCGAAGCTGGTGCTGGCACACCACCGTTCTCCCCACCAGGGGCTTCCATCTTTAAAACTTACAGCAGGTAGGAGCAGAGCCAGTGTGGGCTGCCCCAAAGACAGGGAACTCTCCAGAGCAAGGTGGGAGGGAGGGGCTCCTTCCTTCTTCCTCTCCCCGACCCACCAATCAGATAGGTCATTTCACCAGCTCTGGGGAATGAGGGGCTACGGTCAGAGGGAGGCCTGGAGTGTTAAATTAGTTAATTGAGCTGCCTTGCAAGGAAGGAAGCCTAGGATGTGCAGAAGCTATATCTTCCTCAACAGTGTGTGGAGAGGACGACTGCCCAGAGTGCTCTCCCTGGGACGAGGAAGATGAGACATCCCAGGTGATGTTGGGGGATGCGGTTTAGTTCCGGGAGAGGCTGTGGTGGGAGTCATGGGAGTGTTGTAAAGGGAATGCCGGCATCAGACAACAGCTGGATGGGATGTCTGGGGTGAGTTTTAAAGCAGGGTGGTCCCTGCAGGCTTCCCTGCGGGGTCATCCCGTTGTTACAGCTGTTCTAGGGGCAGGGCAGAGGAGCTTGAAGAAGAGAGAGTGCTGTACACACAGGTGGTAGATTCCTGTCTGAGCCCAAGTTTTTTATCACCTTTGTAACTGTTTTAAACAATGATGGTTTTTGCCTAGACTCTTTCTGAAACCGTACCTGCCGTGTTACTTCAACCCTGCAGTCGTGAACTTGGGGCAGACTAAGGAGAGCTGAAGCCCCAGACTCTGCTGCATGCTTATTGTAGGCATCTGGTGCCTCGCTGGGAGTCCTGGGTGTGTGTCGTGAAACCAAGCTCTGTTTTCGCAGGTCGTGTATGAAAGGTGTGAAAAGCTGCGGCCCACCCTGTTCCGGCTGGCGAGTGACACGACTGACGACGATGACGCGCTCGGTAACAGTTTCATTTCTAGGCATAGAAGCATCCCCAAGTGCAAAACAGCCATGATTCTTCCTGCTGTGCTACTGTGGGGCCAGAAACAAAGCAGAGGGGACTTTAGGTTTTGTGGTGATTGGGGCTTGGGAAGGGCATGGCCTGAGTTGACTTAGAGCTGATTTCCAGAAGAATCTAGGCTTGAGCAAGAAATCAAGAGTAGGTCTGAAAGCATAGAAAGGGGTGGAAATTTGCCATGTAGATTGGGTCTGAGGGAGATAGAAGAAAGAGAAGATGCCACGGAAGGCTTGAAGAAAGGCTGAACAGCCAGAGTTCTAAGGAACAGCTCCCAGTGGTGCATTTTGAAGGTTTGATCAACATAGATGCCTTCAGGGCTGGGTATGTGACCTGAATGAGGCAGGCTGATGAGGAGTGCAAGGGACAATGGTAGGAATAGTGGAGAATCTTAATACCTGTACACAGGTATTAAAACATTTTAAACTTTCTATTACGGAAAATCTCAAAACACATGAAGGAGAATAGTAGAATAAATCCTATGTACTCTTCACCTGTTGTTCACAGTTACCAACTTGTGGCCAATCTTTTGATCTTGTTCCATCTGTACTACTCCCCCCACCCCCACCCAGTTCTATTTTGAAGCAAATTGCTAACATTTCAGAGTAATCAAATATTCAGTCAGTGTTCAGGTTTCCCTGGGCATTTCTCTCTCTAACCATCTCTTGCTAGCCACCCCTCCTTTTTTTAAACAATTTGTTCTAAATCAGGATCAAAAAGAAAAGCCATACTTTATAATTGGTTGATATTTCTTAAGTCTCTTTTAATGGATGGTCCCCCATTCTTCATCTCTCTTTTTTATTTCTTGCATGAAAAATATGTCCTTTGACTCGTAGAGTTTCTCTTGGTCTGAATTTTCTGATGGCATCCCCCATGGTATTTAATGTGTTTCTCAGTTCCTAATATTGCTTATAAATTCCTGACGTTCCTTATAAATTGGGTCAGGGGCTTGATCAGATTCAGATTCAATTGGGATGGAAAGAGGGGAGCAAGAATACTTCATAGCTGGTCTTCAAGATGGCCATGGTATCTGCTTCTTTCGTGATGTAATTTTTGTCTAAATGCGTTATTTTGTCTGGTTGCAATGAGGTCAAAGGTAATCAAATTTAAATGTTTAAGCAACTCGCACATGCCAAATAAAACACTTTGCTGGGTCAGTTCACCCCCGTGTTGTCAGTTTGCAGCCTCCATCCTAAGTTAAAAAATTGGCAGGAAATGGAGTGGTCACCCTTGAAGTCACCCAGCACCTTGGCCTGCACTGTTATATGTAGCCCCTAGCCCTGTTGCTAGTCTTTCTCTCTCTCGGGAGAGATTTTTTTTTTGCAGGCTAACCAGACCCTGAGATGCTCGTGGAGTTTTTGAAATCCAGTGCATATTTTATACTTACAGGACATTTCGATTTGGATGCCGAATTTTCATCAGGAATGTTTGGTCTGTATTTAGATTTTATAAAATTTACAGGTGAAAAAAGTAGATTCATATACCAACTTGTTCTGTACACAAAAGCTTTCCAATAACTGAATAAAGTACCAAAAAATTCTTTTAATAGTCACATCCACATTGACAAAACAGCTTTCAGTTTTAATTTTATTTTTTTTTTAATTTTATTATTATTTTTTTGTATGTGAGGAAGATCAGCCCTGAGCTAACATCTGCCAATCCTCCTCTTTTTTTTCCTGAGGAAGACTGGCCCTGGGCTGACATCCATGCCCATCTTCCTCCACTTTATGTGGGACGCCGCCACAGCATGGCTTGACAAGCGGTGTGTCGGTGCACGCCCGGGATCCGAACCGGCGAACCCCCGGCCGCCGCAGGGGAGTGCGTGCACTTAACTGCTAGTGCCACCGGGCCGGCCCCACTTTTAATTTTAAATTAATTAAAATTAGGTTTTACTCCTTCTGTTGAAAGAGCCATATTTCAAGTGTTGGCCATCATGTTGAACAGTACATAGAAGGTGAGAGAATTTGGTTCCTCCTACACCTTGAGAACTAGAAGTGTTGAGGTTCAAGGATTGAGTGACCAGGTCTGAAGGGGCCTGATCACATGATCTGGGGGAGGAGGCTTGGAGATACTAAACCTGGTAGAGCCATGTGACAGCTGCTTTGTGGAATGGCTTCAAGACTGCGATTGTTGGTAGCTAAACCAGTGGGTTCTGGTTTTTCTCTCATTCTTCAGCGGAGATTCTCCAGGCAAATGACCTCCTTACCCAGGGAGTTCTGCTGTACAAACAGGTGATGGAGGGCCGTGTCATGTTTGGGAACACAGTAACCAGCTCAGTGGGAGACATACCTGTCTCCAGAGGTATGTGCAAGAGCCTCTCCCTGTCCTCTGCCTTGGGGAAGCCTGCAAATCCCAGAAAAGAAATGGATCCTCAGGAGGGCCAGCCCCGTGGCTTAGCTGTTGGGTGCACACACTCTGCTGCTGGTGGCCCGGGTTCGGATCCGGGCTTGCACTGACGCACTGCTTGTCCGGCCATGCTGAGGTGGCATCTCACGTACAGCAACTAGAAGGATGAGCAACTATGACATACAACTATCTACTGGAGCTTTGGGGAGAAAAAGGGGAAAAAAAAAAGGAGGATTGGCAATAGATGTTAGCTCAGGGCCGGTCTTCCTCAGCAAAAAAGAAGAGGATTGGCATGGATGTTAGCTCAGGGCTGATCTTCCTCACACACACACAAAAAAAGAAATGGATCCTCAGAATATTCTGGGTTACGGTGTAGAAATGAGAGAATTTGCCTCTTTTCCGTTTCCTATGAGAACTAGTTTTTTATAGGCAGCCTCTGCCACATATGCCGTTGTGAACTGACTGCCAAGCTGGACCCTAGTTTTGGCTATAGACAGAAGCAGACAGCTATTTTGTACCCAGGTTTGGATTCCTTTTCTCATGAGTGCTTAAGGAAGCTAGAGACTTCCTTTCTTCAGTGCTTCCAAGTGCCAGGCTAGTTGCATCACAATCATCTGGATTACTAGTTAAAATGCGGATTATTAGGTCCCTGGCTTGGACTTTATGAATCAAGACTGTTTGGAGTTAGGCCTGGGGATCTGCATTTTTACAAGCACTCCAGGTGATTCTGATTACGGTCAGAAACCTCAAAAGGCCTCTGAGCTGGAGAAGTCAGCTCTGCTACTTTCCAGGTCAAGTGGACCTTTAGAGGAGGACTCTATGATTGCTGGGTGGGAAGACAGTCCTCCGGCAACCCATGTTCCAGATGCCAGCTCAGGCTGTACATCAAGCTGAGGTGGAAGGTTCTTCTGGAGGTGTTGGGGCCGGGGTGATGCCATGTCTTTTGGGAGAAGGCCTGAGGAAAGCTGACAGGCTTTAAGTGGAGACTTTGCTCTCATTCTGTCTGACTTATTTTCCTGTTTCCTAGTCTTTCAGAATCCAGCAGGCTGTGTGAAGAACTGCCCCCTGATTGACTTGGAGTTGGACAGTGGATCTGAGCAGGCTGGGGCTGTGGCACCATCTTTGCTTCATCAGGATATGGCAGCCTTAGGTGAGGGTGGGTGTTTAGGGGGAGCAGGCACAGAATGGTCCTGACTCCCAGGGACAGTGAGGAAGCTGGTTTCCTTGGGGAGAATCTGCCTGTTTTTAGAGGGCACTAGGTATACCGGGAAGTTCAGAGGTCCTCTTCACACTTAGTCTCAGGTTTGCCATGGCTGAGTTGAATGACTCTGAGTAATTTACTTTGTGTAGGCTTTCTAAATCTTCTAGAAGGGGCGGGCATGGTGTTGATCTCCAGCTCGTATCAGGTGTGCATCTCACTCTGTTCCTTCCTTACAGGAATCAGTGATGTTCCAATTACCACCAAGGTGAGGAAGCTCTTCCCGGGGGCCTGAGAGGGGAGGGGAGGTCCCTCTAATCTACTGTCATGGGGGCAGCGCTGCTGGAGAGGGGAGTGGAGAAGGACTACAGCGTATCCTGGTGGCACTTGTGGACTTGGGAGTCTAAAGCCTCTTCCTCACCTGTACTGTCTTGAGCCCTCAGAGGGAGAAGTCTTTTTCCTCTCCTTCTGTCCTTACCCTCTTCAGTGATATCCAGGCTCCTGCTCACTGAAGGGCTGCTCAGGAATCATGTTCTCTTGCCCTTTTTCCCCTCCCGCCCCAGGAAATGTGGTGAGCCTGGGCTGCAGTGGCTTTGGTGGGGTCAGGAGAGCTATGGCACGGTGTCATCATGGCTCATGGTCACTCATACCCTGGCCTTATTGTAGCCATTCCTGATTTGACAGGTTGCTGGTCAGAATTGCTGTAAGGAAAAGAGGAGTCCTGCCGCCAACACACTGCCAGGTGGTGGTGTTCAGACCCCTTCTGCCGAGAGGAGCTTGTTGGATCTCCTCTCCTCACAGCTGTCTCCGGGCCCTCTGTGAGTCTGGTGGGCAGGGGAAATAGGAGGGTGGCTCCTGTGTGCCATTGAGGCTCACTGCCCAGAGCCAGGCAGAAGGGCCCAGGATGACTCGCTAAGATGGCCAGAGACCTCCCTCCCTGGAGGGACTTCTTCCTCTCCACCGCACGTTCAATGTGTGCTTCCCTTTGTCTCCTTTTCCTCCCCATCCTAAGTCAGGAAAAGACATGCTTTGACTTCTGAAAAGGGGTTTGTTTAAGGAGCGGCAGCAGTAGATGATGATATTTTTGGTGTTTATAGGTTGCTTTTTTCCTGATTACAGTGTAATTTGAAGTTAAGCAAAATTTGATCACTAGTGAAATAGGTAAGATATTTGAAAAGTCCCAAATATCACTCCCTAAAGACAATGTTGAATGTTCCTTCTTTGCTTTTTTTCTTTTTTTTTTTTTTGTGAGGAAGATCAGCCCTGAGCTAACATCTGTTGCCAATCCTCCTCTTTTTGCTGAGGAAGACTGGCCCTGGGCTAACATCTGTGCCCATCCTCCTCTACTTTATATGGGACGCCGCCACAGCATGGCTTGATAAGCGGTGCCTCAGTGTGCCCCCGGGATTCCGGGCCTGCGAACCCTTGGGCCGCCGCAGCGGAGCATGCGCACTTAACCACTACGCCACCGGGCCTGCCCCGCTTTTTTTCTATACATGTAGTAATGTGTTGTTGTGGCTTATTTTTACACAAACAGATCATAATTTACAAACTCCAGTGTGGTTTTTTATATCACATTGTATCTTTGACACATTCTCCTATCAGTTTACAGAAATTTGCCTCATTCTTTCTAATAGTTGTGTAATTCATATACATAGAATATACATAGATTTAATCGTTTCCCTCTTTTGGATATTTACATAGCCTCCAGTTTGGCTGCACCTGGGGGAGTGTTTTTATAGTACAGATTCCTAACAGTAGAAGTACTTTAATGTATGAATATAAATACATTTTCATAGATCCTGTCCCTTTGCCTCTGGAAAGGTTGGAGCAGTCTGCCTTCCCCCAAACAGCCTGAGAGGGCCAGTGTCCCTAGTAGAGACCACAGGGCTCTGGTGGAAAGAGAGATGTGCTGGGAGGTCTTTCCTGTTTGCACTCAGAGGGGGTACTCTTTCTAGCCACTTGACAGGGGGCCAGTAATCATTCTAATTTTGGTGGGTTACTTCTGTCTGGACTTTAATTTTCCAAAAATGTTTTCAGTTTGTATTTCAAATGGACAAAATCATAAAGAAGTACGAATGAAGGGGTCAGTGTAATTTGTGTTGTCGTCTTCCTAGCTTACATCACTCTGGTGATCACGTGTGGGAAATTTAGCCTGACCGAGCTACTCCTTGTCAGATACTGCCTGACAACTATGACGTTACCTTAGTAATGATAGCTCTAGTTTTTTGGGTCCTTATTATGTGCACACTTATTATGTGCTAAATGCTTTTCATACGTTTTCTCATTTAATTCTTATAACAACCCTACGAGGTAGATACTAGATTATTCCCATTTTACAGATGAGAAAATTTAGGCATAGATTAGATTACTTGTCTAAAGTCATATACCTCTAAAATACACACACATACACAGGCACATACATATCTTTCTTTTTTTTCCCCTTCCTTGTTCTTCAGAAAGCCTAATCAGATTCCTGGAATTCTCTATAATTTTTACTAGTCTTAATGTTTTTTATTTCTTTGCAGGAATTATATTCCACAGAAAAGTATTCCTAAGGAAGTGCCACCAGGTACTAAGTCCTCTCCAGGTTGGTCCTGGGAGGCTGGCCCATTGGCTTCTTCCCCATCTTCCCAGAATACACCTCTGGCTCAAGTGTTTGTCCCTTTAGAGTCTGTTAAGCCCAGTAAGTACAGTTTCACCCTTTTCTTCTTTCTCTCTATTAGATGCCCAGTTTTATCCACTCTGGATTGGTAGGAGTGGCTCTTAAACTGGGGAAGATGAGTAGTGGAGATTTTGCCTGGGGGCAGAGGATAGGGAGGTGGCTTTATGGTCTCTTAGCTAATATTTTTCTTTTCTTTTTTTTGTGAGGAGGACCAGCCCTGAGCTAACATCCAATGCCAATCCTCCTCTTTTTTGCTGAGGAAGACTGGCGCATCTTCCTCTACTTTATATGGGACGCCGCCACAGCATGGCTTGACAAGCGGTGCATCGGTGCGCGCCCGGGATCCAAACCGGTGAACCCTGGGCCACCGCAGTGGAGCGCGCGCACTTAACCGCTGGCGCCACTGGGCCGGCCCTGCTAGTATTTTTCTTAAAGTTTTCTCTGTCTTGGGGTTGACACTGTGAAGGATATTGACAGGCGGAATTTAATTAAGCTTGAATGTACTTACGGACATGATGTTCATTCATTTGGAATTCAAGAAGGGAATATTCAGTGTGGCCTGCAGTAACTCAGAAGAGGTGGAATTAGAAAGAAAGGAAGAATTTGGCTGGTGATTCTCTTCCTGTGGGGATCCTCATTAAAGCAGGAAAGTAGATATTACCTCCGTTACAAAGGAAAGGAAATGGAAGGCCCAGCTAAGTAAGGTGACTGCTCGCGGTCAACACACTAGTGTGTGAGCAGGAAGCAACGGGGGTCTTTAGATCTAGGGCCTGGGCCTTTTCTCTATGGCTCGGTGTGATGAGGCCGCATTGCAAAGGGCCCGGGAAACAGGCAGAGGAATTTAAACAGTCAGTAAGCAGTGGGAGCCCTTTGTATACTTTATTAATTTTTGATTTTAAAATAATACATGTTCAATGTTAATTTCCTGGTTTCAATAATTATGCTGTGGTTATGTAAAATGTTAACATTTGAGGAAGCTGGGTGAAGGGTCTATGGGAATTCTTCGTGTTAGTTTTGTAACTTTTTATAAATCTGAAATTATTACAAAACAAAGTAAAAAAGATTAAAAGCAAATAAATGTTCAGTGTAGAAGTTTTATTAGAGAAGAATAGAGCAGAAAATAAAAATCATTTTTACCATCACCACCCAGAGATGGAAGTTCTGTTAGTCTTAATGTATTTTCTTGTCATACACGTATGTAGGTTTTTTAATAAATTGGCATCATTGTAAATATAGACTGTTTTATATCCTGCCTTATTGACTATAAGCCATAGCATTTTTTCATGCCCTTAATTGTTCTTCAAAACCTTGATTTTTTTTAATGAATCCGTACATTATACCACTAAATAGATGTACTGTAATTTATTCAGTTCCTTTCTGAAGGATAATTTGTTTCTAGTTTTTTGCTTGTTGAAAACAGTGCTACAATGAACTCTCTGGAAACCCATTTTTTTTTTAAAACTTTCCTGATTATTTTATTAGGATATATTCTTAACAGTGGAAATGCTGGGCGTAGACATTTAGAATTTTGATCTGCATTACCAAGTTCCCTTCCAGAAGGGTTTCCTCTTTCCCCATATCGTCACCACCATACCTCAAGGGTATTTTCAGTCTTTTAAAACTTTGAAAGTTTCATTGTTAAACTCTATTTTTTTATGTGCATTTTGATAAGTGATGTTTGGCATGAGATAAAGATCTTCATTAAATTTTTTCCAGGTGGTTAGCAAGTTGTATGCCATTTATTGAATCAGCTGCTGATTTTGAAGTATACGTTCCTAACATGTTAAATTCTCGTATTTGGGTCTGTTCTGCATGCTCTGTTTTATATCACTTGGCTTGAATTGCAATTTTGTACATATTCGAGTATTTGTTAATGCAAATAATGTTACCTCCCTCTTTTTTAATGGTCAGTCTCATGTATTTTTTCCCCAAATTAACTTTAGAATAGCTAAATTAAGACAATCCTTTTAAGATTTCCATTGGAATGTCATTAAACCTATTAATTTGAAGAGATCTAGTGTCCTTATACTTTTGCAAAATTAAATATAAGAGGTGTGTGTGTATGTGGTCATACAAAAGAGACCAGAGGAAATAAGCTCAAATGTTAGCAGTGCTTATTTCTGGGTAGAATTAAGCATGTTTTTTATTTCATTCTTTATGATATCCTGTATTTTCTGTAGTATTCATACATTGTTTTAATTGTAATCATCTCTCTCTCAAAAAAATGGTATTTTTAAAAAAAAAAAAAAGATAATATGCCTAAGATGGTTGGCTGGTGGGGAAAGTTCAGTTTGGAGGGTCATAGGAGTCCAGCCAGAGGTAATGAGGACTTGGACTTGGACTAATGGTGGTGTGGAGGGTCAAGTCCACGAGCTGTTCTGACTGGGGAAGCAACAGCATTTGGTGATAAGGTGCACATCTCTTTTCAGGCTTGGCTGTTGGCGGAGTTTGTAGTAGCACTAACCCTTTTGGTTGGGTCCTTCTTTGCCAGGCAGCCTGCCTCCTGTTATCGTGTATGACCGGAATGGATTCCGAATTCTGCTCCACTTTTCCCAGACCGGGGCCCCTGGCCACCCAGAGGTGCAGGTGTTGCTGTTGACCATGATGAGCACTGCCACCCAGCCTGTCTGGGACATCATGTTCCAAGTGGCTGTGCCAAAGGTGAGTCATCTGCCTGCCAGCTCCTTTGAATTTTTCGATAAAGGCTGTCATTTTTGAGCACCAGGTCCTTTGCTGGGACATTATCTATTAGTTAGGTGGAAGGGACAGAATCTTCACTCACAGTAGTTTAAGATAAAATGAGAATTGTATTGGCTCGTTTAACTGGGATTCCTGAAGGTCTGACTTCAGATATGGCTGGATCCAGGCAGGTTCTTACATGATTCCTTAAGAATCTCTTTCCAAACTTGACTTTACTTTTCCTCTTTGGAGCCTCTTCTCTGACACACACTCTCCACAAAGCAGGAAGGTGACTACCAGCAGCTCCAGAGTTACGTGGTCCTTAACCCTTTTTATCTCAGAAAGGAACTCGTACCTGGCATGAGGCATGCACACTGGTTACCCAAGACAGGGCTAGGATTGGCCTTGTTGGTGTTACTTGCATACTCTGGACCAATAACTCGTGTTCAGGGATGTGAGGTGCTCTGGCTAATTTGGGTATTATGTTCACCCATTTTCAAGGGAATTAGGGCCCCCACTGATTAACAGCCATACCAGAATCACAAGAAACAGGGAAGGGGCTTGTTTCCTGAAAGGAAAGATTCAAGGCAGACAAAAATAAAGATATGAATTTTCTAATCCTCCTGGTAATCTTGGGGGGCATGTCATATTACTACCTCTTTTATGAATCTGTCCAAGGCTTAGGAATGTTACATATTTTGCCCAAGATCATCGAGCTAGTATGAGGCAGAGTTAGAATTCAACCCAGGATGTGCCCTGGCTCTTCATGCTGCCTCTCAGAAGCCAACCATTGGCCACACAACTTTAGATACAGTCTGTGTATGGAAGGAAAGGTCTTTTGGATCTTTTCATCAATCAGTGGGGTAGAGGTCACCTGATCTACCTGTTCACCTGATTTCCCTCATGGAAGCTGTAGTTTATTAGGAATGAGTTACATGTTGAATTTTTCCCCCCGATAGTCAATGCGAGTGAAACTGCAGCCGGCATCCAGCTCCAAGCTTCCTGCATTCAGTCCTTTGATGCCTCCAGCTGTGATCTCTCAGATGCTGCTGCTCGACAATCCACACAAAGTATGTTCTGGTATCTTTGGGAACAGGGAAATGGGGCCTCTGAACTTGAGGGAGGCAACTTTGGAGGTGGAGAGAGGTAGATTGAGGTCTTGCTCTAAAGTCTCTGGTTGGTTGGGAGAGGTGGTGGACTAGCCCTGGCTAGAGTCTGTTTTCCTTCGGGGCTTATTGAAAGATCTGTGACTGGATTGTCATAGCTGGGAACCAAGGGAATGACACAAACGCTCCCTAATACCATAGAGTCCTCTGAAAGGGTGAAGCCTGTCTGTCTGCCGTAGCTGGTCTAGGTGTGACCACCTCAGGACTGCAGGTGTGGCAGGACTCCCAGGATGTCTGCCTGTGTTTGTCCTAAAGGGTCCAGGCCAGGGTGTCCCTGTCATAGAGTTGTTTGACGCCCTCACTTGGGTGGAGTTAACATACTGTTCCTTGGTGACTACTGGGTGGGTAAGGGCTTTTACTCTGGGCTGGTCTCTGAGTTGCTCCCCACTAATTTAACATCTTATGTCTTTGCCCAGGAGCCCATCCGGTTACGGTATAAGCTGACATTCAACCAGGGCGGACAGCCTTTCAGCGAAGTAGGAGAAGTGAAAGACTTTCCAGACCTAGCAGTCTTGGGTGCAGCCTAACTTTTCACAAGACAGACCCTGCCATTCAAGCTTAGGCCAGTGTTACTTTTGCTCTCTAGATAGAACTAATCACGGTGACTTAGCGCGAGTGCCAAGAGTTTATCCTGACATCAGACTCTGGATGCCAACCTCTGACTTATTCTGCAGATACTGTTTGTGTGTGTGTGTATGTGTGTGTGTTGCGGGGGGTTGAAGGGAGGGTAGAGCAGGGCTTGGGAGGTGGGCAGTGTGGGAAATGCTAAAGCGTTTCTGATGACATCTGCTACAATCATATCTGTTTCTGCATGTTGGTGGACACTGATGTCCCTGCCTCAGGTTGGTTTTACAAGCCAAAGTTGTTTTTTTTTTTTTTCCCCCACGTATTGTTATCTTTTCATTCATCCACTCTGTGCCTTGCCAGCCTTTGAAAGTCTTGGTTGCTCCCAGGCTGCTGTTCTCAGGGACCTTAAAAGGGACCTGGTTGGTCTTGGGGCAGAGAGTGTCTTCTGGGGCACTCTCTTCCAAGAAAGACCTTGTCTCCATTTCCATTAGAGAATGCTGCTTGCATGTGTTCGGGAAGATCTTTTAAATGGAATGCTTGTTGCACTGTTTTCCAGGCGAGGGGGCTGCCGCTAGACCAGAGGACCACACTTGGTGGGCCAATCATGTCCTTCACCACTGTGCCTTAGAATCACCCATAGATGGACCCTCCAGGGCAGAGGGAAGGCAGATCCCAGGCCTTACTCAGGCCTCAGGTTCCATGGGTTGGGCAGCCTGTCTGGGCCTCACTCAGGACCCTCATCCCCATCCTCATTCTCTTTCTCCACAATCGTTTACTCAGAGTTCTTTGATTGTGACACCGTGCCAGTCATTGTAAATCATAATTAACAGGTTCTCCCTTGCCTGTTGACTTCACAATCCAAGGTGAAGAACTGTGATGCGAAGAGATATGAGAAGAGCTTAGCAATGATTTAAGTGGTGACTAAATATAGAAAGTGATTGAATAAATACCCATGTAGCAAATATACTTTGTGGAGTTTTGAGTAAGTAGGAGATGCAAAGCCCATTGCATTTAGAGATGACAGGCCTAAAGGGAACTGTCATCTATTGAGGAAGGAAGGAAGCCTTCATGAAGGATGTGGAACCTTAAGAACTGCCTCAGTGAAGAGAGAAGCCTGGAGGGTCTGAACACAGCTGGAAAAGAGGTGGATTTCTGTGACATTTATGGTTTGAAGGGAAAATGCAGGTTTGTAATCAATGAATACTTAGCACCTACTGTGTGCGAGGTACTTGGTGCATGTTTACAAGTTCTGCTTGGCCTGGTCGGTTGGAGAAGGATGCCGAGCCTGGCTGAGGTGGCCTAAGGAAGGACTTGGAAATCAGCTTACCTGTCTGGGCAGAACTCTACCTCAGAAACTGCAAGGCTGTTTGGGGCTCTTGATCCCAAAATCTGGTACTTTACAGTCTGATCTTTCAATTTCTACGTATAGTTGGAAATCCACCAACACTAATTGGTGGAGATGGGAACTGAAAAAGATCATCAAGGTATGCTCATTTTTAAGCAAATGTGAAAACTCATAAAACAGATAAACGATGGGGTGATTTCTTCATTTGGCATAACTCACATAAGATTCATTTTCATCTAAAATTACTTTTATGTTTGTGTTCTGTATAGCTCTTATAGGCTCTGGCTACTTCATAAAGTCTTTACGAGGTACCCATCATACTGACTATGTCTGCCTGTGAAGAACTTCCATCAAAACAGGTGAATGGGACTTACACATGAAAAGACTTTTATCCCATAGTTAAAGGTGAACTCGTGTGTGTCTGAACATTCTTCTGTGTGGGAGACAGACTCCGGGTGGTGCTCTGGTTAGATGGAGTTGGACAGGATAAGGGGAGAAGGGGTGTGTGTCCCAAGAGTGACCCTGGTTTATGTTATCCATGCTTTCTAATTATCAGGTTCAGTGACCCCTTAAGGCCCAGCCCCTATCCTTTCATTCACTCAACAAGTAGTTGTTGGGCTGGCCCCGTGGCTTAGCAGTTAAGTGCGTGCGCTCTGCTACTGGCAGCCTGGGTTCGGATCCCGGGTGTGCACTGACGCACCGCTTGTCCGGCCATGCTGTGGCTGCGTCCCACATACAGCAACTAGAAGGATGTGCAACTATGACATACAACTATCCACTGGGGCTTTGGGGAACAAAAAGGAGGAGGATTGGCAATAGATGGTAGCTCAGAGCCGGTCTTCCTCAGCAAAAAAAGAGGAGGATTAGCATGGATGTTGGCTCAGGGCTGATCTTCCTCACAAAAAAAAAAAAAAAACAAGTAGTTGTTGACCAGCTGCTTTGAGCCAGGCACTGTTGTGAGCACTGTGGATACAGCAGAGACAAAGTCCCTGCCCTCATGGATCTTCCATCCTAGTAAGGAGAGAGAAAGCCATCATATCTCTGGTGGAGATTTGACGCTGATGATCAGTATTTTCCCCTATCCTGAACTCCTCTTCCTGGATCCTGCTACCCCTCTTTCTTGACCTACCTCTGTGACTATTCTTCCTCTGTCCCTTAAGTGTGGTGTTCCCCAGGGTTTAGTCCTTTAGACTTGTCTGAGCACATCTGGGCAGTTAACCACTAGACCACTAGATGGGTCCTAGACCTCTGTCTCAGGCTTCCACCTCCTTGCTGACATCATATCCATATTTCAGGCCGTCAGTGGATATCTCTGTCTGGACATTCCACTGTGGAAGACTCCAAATGCTTAGAATGGAACCCAGCCTCCTCCCCTTCCTTCCCCCTACATTTTCTTTATTTGAAAGCACCTATCTGAGCCTTCATAGATTCTTGATTCCTACTCCACCTATATCGGCTTACTACTTTTGTCTGATCTAACTGATTTCTAAATCAGTTTTTAGTGTGACATCTTTTCCTTTGGTGTGATCAAGCAGGACTTGATCCCCTGCTGAAAAATTCAGAATAGCTTCCTAATGCCCTACAAGCCTGTGCGGTCCAATTCAAGTTGCTTACACTGGCATTCAGTGCCATTCTGTAACTGCTCCCCACCCTCTGGCATCATCTGCCAAGAGTAGAGCACACTTGGCCACAGCCACAAGAAGGTCCTTTCATGTTTTGATAATGCATGTTTTTTCATAGCCCTTTGACTACACCTGCTGTTAATGCCTCTCCCTTCACCTCTTCAGTGAATTGAAGACTAGGCCAAAATGCTGCTGTATCTGTCTGTGAGCCATTCTTTGAGTGTAAATGGACTATGGAGGTAGTAAATGTTGAAAACAGGATAACTGAATTAATGACCAAAAGAAAATGAATAATACTGACACGAAAATGAAACAGTGTAAATTGAGAGACCAAACATTAGAGATAGAAAGCCAAGGCGATATTCTAAAATACAAATAGTGGGGCCGGCCCGGTGGCATAGCAGTTAAGTGCGCGCGCTCCGCTGTGGCGGCCCGAGGGTTTGCACGCAGGTTCCGATCCCGGGCGTGCACTGACGCACCACATGTCAAGCCATGCTGTGGCAGCGTCCCATATACAGCAGAGGAAGATGGGCACGGATGTTAGCCCAGGGCCAATCTTCCTCGGCAAAAAGGGGAGAATTGGCATCAGATGTTAGCTTTGGGCTGATCTTCCTCACAAAAAATAAAATAATAATAAAATTGGATTTCTTAGCATCTTATCTAACCAACACCAAAAAAAAAAAAACTTTATAAAATACACATAGTGCTTGACTACTGCAGTGTTTACAAGTCACAAATTCTTTAAATATATCCAATATAGAAAGTGCTTACCCAGCCCCAAAATTCTATCCGCTTCGTGCTTTTTTGTTTTTGAACTAAGAAAACAGTATGGAATGCTAGCTATGGGTTTTTTTGTTGTTTTTTTTTAAAGAAGGTACAGCCTGGCATTTTTCATCTGGAAAGAGGTGGGGCGAAGTAGGAAAAAACAGGAAGTATCCTTAGATAAGATGAGCCAAGCCTTTCATTATATACTTAAGGCACCTAAGTTCTGGAGTTCTCATCTCACATTTAATGTCAGCTGGAATGAAAAAATCTGGGCTTTTTGTTCCTGTCGTCCAATGGATTCCCAATTATACCATGTTCGTTCTGAGAAAGCTTGCGTTTTAAAAAGTGTAAACATTCTGCTCTTTTGACTTTTATTCTTGAATACTTCATCCCACTCCTAGAGGTAATACTATCATTTTAAAAGTTGAAATTGAAAAAACATACTGCAGTGTTACAGGCCCAGATACATAGGCTTTTAAAGTGAGGTCTTCTGAAGCCCTAACAGTTTGAAATTACCAAGTCAACCTTAGTTGTAGTTCTATTCTTGAGTGTCACTACTGCCTCTAAGTTGCCATGTGACCTAGGGCAGGTAACTTATCCTTTTTGGCCTCCTCCCCATGGGTAATAGGATTGTTTTGAGAAGTAAATGAGTTAACATATGTAAACTGACTACAGTACTGCATGGCAGTTAGGTAAGACTCATATTTCATAGTTACAGAAAATAGTAAATGAAATATGAGTCTGTTCTAAGTAAACTTTAAATAGTTATGTTCACCTGGCTTCCAGTACATGAACAGACTTGACTTGCCTATAACTGTTTAAAGTTTACCTCATAAGATAAATGAAAGCAAATATTTAAAATTTTGGTGAGGTTCAAGTTAATACTGAGACACAGTAAATGTCAGGATAACAAAAAATTAGAGTAATTAGAAACTATACTCCTAAATCTAGTCACTAACCAAAAATTCTAGCCAAAAGCAGAAATCCATAACAGAACACTTAGAAACTAAGAATGAATACACTTCCTATAAAACATTTACTCAGTTAATTTTGTAAACAAAGCTATACATTCTAATTCATAACCCTGACACCAAAATCTGAAACATAACTTTTAGTTTATTATTGTTTTTGAATGCATAGGCAAGATATTAGCTTTGAAGCCAGTGGCATTTGAAAGAATACACTGTAAAAAGCATTTTCTGGGAACGCAATTAACCACACTAATAACTCAAATGAACTATTTGATCATCTCAGTAGATGTAGAAAAGGCATTTTATATCTCACTGTTTATTCCTAATAAAATCAAATGACCAGTATCATGTTTAATAAGGAAATACTGCAGTGGCCTAAATACAAAGGTTTATTTTCTCATTTAAAAGAAGGCCAGAAGGGCGTGGCATAGTGATTAAGTTTGGTGTGCTGCGCTTCGGTGGCCTGGGGTTCATGGGTTCGGATTCCGGGCGTGGACCTACACCACTTGTCAGCCATGCTGTGGCAGCGACCCACATACAAAATAGAGGAAGATTATGAAAGATGTTAGCTCAGGGCTAATCTTAAGCAAAAAAAGTGGAAGGCTGGCAACAGATGTTAGCTCAGGGCCAATCTTCCTCACCAAAAAAAAAAGTAAAGAAGGCCAGAAATATTCCAGAATCATTTCTGGTATAAGCATCAAGAAGTCATTAGGCACCTGGCTCCAACTAGCTCTAAATCACCACCCAGGATGTGCTCCTTAATGTCATGTTACAGGATGATGGATTTGGCTGCTAACATTCTAAGCTATAGGAAGGAAGAGGATGAAGAAATAAAGGAAAACTGCCAACATTCTTAAGGTTTCCTGGAAGTTTCACATGCTATTTGCATTCACACCTTACTGGCTGTTTAGTAACATGGCCACAGCTAGGTACAGAGAAGGCTGAGAAATTGTCATATTTCATACAATGCCACACGACATGAAATTGGGTTTTGGCTACTAAGGAAAAAGAGACTGGATGTTATAGTAGTAAATTGCTGTCTACCATAAGATACTATGGCAATCTATTGGGGAAGAAAGCTGCCCTCAAGCTATTGCCAAATGAAAAAACCATGCTTTTATATTTTCATATGACTCCATATGACCTAGATATTTATATGCATATATAACAGTGGTAATCTTTGGGTCATAGAATTGCAGATGAGTTTTCTTTAAATTTTATCTGCATTCTAAAAATTCTAAGCTGAAAAAGCTTTTATGTTTATGCTCAATGTTTTCCAAAATTAAAATACAAAAAGGTGGAAGTTCTTCCCACCCACTCAATTACCCTCTAGGAGACAGTGTACCAGTTCCTCATCTATCCTTGGAGATACTCAGCATGTGCAAGCAAATGAACTGTTCTGTGCTTTGATTTTTTTTCATGTAACAATATAGATAGCTTGGAGAAAATGCCATTATCAGTATGAACTGCTTAATAGAACAAAAGAATAGCCCCTGCTCTCCTCTCCTGACAGCAGATGGTATCCGTCAATCATTTATATGTTGCAAGTGCTCTGTACCGAAGCTCTGGCACAGAATTTCCTCATAGTTTCCGTGTGTCTCCAGCCTCTGCCTCCCATGGCTCCATTCCCGTGGGCCCGAGCATGCTTGTGTCTTCCCCAGTGACCCTCCCCTGCCTCCTGCCTTGTCCTGGCAGCCCGGCATGGTGGAGTGAAACAAGGAGGGGCTTTGGAGTCAGGTTCAGGTTCTAGTTTTTTGCCACCTGTAGCATCTTGGGCAAGTCACTTAACTCTGGGCCTCTGTTTTTATATTCTTAAATGGTGAAAGTGTTAAACATCAACTTTATAGGTTTTGGTGAGGATTTAATGAGATCAACAGAATACCAGATACAATAGATACTCTATAATCATAGGTGCTGTTATTTCTCCTCAAACTGCCTCTGAGGATTTCTCCTTTTTTTATTTACCACCTTAACTGTGGTGACTTCCATTTCATCACTTTGTTCATTTCACAGCCTCTCCTGTTCTCATGGAAACCAATGACATTTTGCTAAGGATACTAATAACCTAATATTTGCAGAGGCAGCAAAAAGGTCGATGCTTTTGATAAAATCTGACAATTCCTCTATGTTAAGGTTAGGATCAGCTGCAAGAAGGGGAAAAAAACCCAAAGTAACAGTGGCTTAAACAAGATATTTATGTTTTTGTATTAGTTTCCTGAGATTGCTGTAACAAAGTACCACAAGTTGGTTAACTTAAAACAGAAATTTATTGTCTAGCAGTCCTGGAGGCTAGAAGTCTGAAATTAGGGCATGCTCACTGTGAAACCTCTAGGAGAATCCTTGTGATTTGCAGCAATCTTGGGCCTTCTCTGGCTCACAGCTGCGTAACTCCAATCTCTGCCTTCATTGTCATGTGGTGGTCTCCCTGTGCGTCTTCACATGACCATCTTCTTATAAGGACACTGATCACAGTGGAATAAGGGCCCACCCTACTTTGGTGTGACCTCATCTTAACTAGTTACGTCTGTAATGATGCCAGTGCCAAATAAGGTCACATTCTGAGGGACTGGGGGTTAGGACTTCATATCTTTTTTTGTGGGGGACATGATTCAATCCATAACTCTCAAATTCAAGAACCCTGGAGGTAGTGAGACTAGGCCTGGTAAGCAGTCCATGGTGTCAGGCACCTAGATGCCTTCAGTCTTGATGCTCTGCCAGGAATGACTCCCATTCCTAAGGACACTTCATGGTTCAAAGATGGCAGTTATGATTCTAGCCATCACATCCACATTCCAGCCAGCAGGAAAGAAGAGGAGTAGTAGGGTATACTCCGTCCTTTTAAGAACACCTTGGGGCCGGCCCCGTGGCTTAGCGGTTAAGTGCGCGCGCTCCGCTACTGGCGGCCCGGGTTCGGATCCCGGGCGCGCACTGACGCACCGCTTGTCTGGCCATGCTGAGGCCGCGTCCCACATACAGCAACTAGAATGTGCAACTATGACAACTATGTACTGGGGCTTTGGGGGAAAAAAAGGAGGAGGATTGGCGATAGATGTTAGCTCAGAGCCGGTCTTCCTCAGCAAAAAGAGGAGGATTAGCACGGATGTTAGCTCAGGGCTGATCTTCCTCACAAAAAAACAAAAGAAACACCTTGAAGTCCCATTTGAAAGTTCTGCTCACATCTCCATAGCCAGAACTTAGTCACATGGGCACACTTAGCTAAAGAACGCTGGCAAATGTGTTTGTTCTGAGAGGCTATGCAGCCACTGGGGAGAGCAGAAATCAGGAGATAACCAGCTGTGTCTGCCACACACTCCTGGTGCTTGCTTGTCCTTGATTTTCTGACACTCTTCTGGTTCTTCAGGTCATTTCTTTCCCCTCTAAACTTCCAAATATAGGCATTTACTAAAAGTTTTATCCTCAACTTTCTTCTCTACTAAATCTCCCTGCAGTACAAATCTGACCCTGCAACTTCCCCTAATCACAACGTTTTGATCATTTCTGCTACCTTTTTGGATGAAGTAAAAGCAATTTGCCTAGCATTCAAGGTTCTCCACAGTATAGCCTCATCCAATCTTGGTTTCTTCTGAACCTCAGTTTCCTTTTTTGAAAATAGAAACGATACCTGCTGTAACTCCACAAGCTGTGAGGATTAAAATGGAAGTGTAAGAGGAAGCAGGTGTTAATCTGTACAAGTCTGTAAACATATAAGGCGTCTAGTGCTCTATTCCTTCACATGGATGGGCCCTATGCTCTAGCCAGTCTGGACTCTTCCCTGACTTATGAGTCTGTCTAGTAGAAATGGAGAGGGCTTCCACACATCTTAGCTCTGAAGAGGAAGGCACTGTCCCTTCTAGCAAACCTCGTTTATGCCCATGACCCAGACGTGCAGCTGCACCTTGATTCTGGTCACTGGGCATTTTCCTCACATCCTGTCTGTTTTCAGCTGTTTCCTTTTGTTGAGTTCCTGTGCTCTGCTCATGGGACAGACACACCTACTAGACAACAATATTATACCTCTGGCAGTGGCCATTACAGTTTTGTCCGTGTTGTGATGTGCTGGCACACACATGGGGTAGCAAGGAAATGTATTAATCAACTTCAAGAACCCCAGAGATATTGAGACTAGGGCTGGTATGACAGTCCCAGATATTTCCGTGTCCTCTCCTTCCACTCCCAACAGCCATTTCTACATGTCCGTAGGAGTTCCTCATGGGCAAGTGTGGTAGGAAGCAAAGCTGTCCCACATGAAGCCAATCTTCATGACCTGGACATGCATTAGGCCCATGTAGGGAAGGGTGAGTCACTTTTGGCACATCTCAAAAAGCATGGGCTCAGGGGCAGCACTTTTGTCTATGGCCCAGTAAAGAGGCTGGCAAATCCTCTCTCCAAAAGCAGCTATAAGGATGGACACATTTGACAAAAATGACCATTTCACTTCTCTGGAAATCAAACAAAGGTAGATGACAATCGGAGAAGTGTTGATGCCTGAAAAGCCACTGAGGTGTGGGTAAGAACATTTACACTCTCTGTCGTTCTTCCCTGGGGCTGCTCCCAGCCTCTCCCTTGCCCCAACTCTGTAGGACTGGTAACTTCTTTGTCATGATGTTAGCAGAAGTGACATTTGCAGTGGTGGGCAAGAGGGGAGGGCCAACAGTTCTACTAGTTTGATGTTGTGGTCATCGTTGAAGAAAACATATTCCTGGGTGAGGCTATGCACGTGTACACCAGGGACCAGAGGGATCCCAAGCTAACCACACAATCCTAGCTGACACCAAGGCCGCGTTCATGTGCTGAGGAGACACAAAAGGGCACAGTAGAATGGAAAAACTGGGACAGACTTGAAAATGGCCTGAATTTTGAGTGTGCTCGCTTACCCACACACAGATCCGTTGACAGAAGCCTTACAAGGTCCAACTTTTTAGCACCACTTTAGTTTGATCGTTAACTGCCACTAAGCTATGCAGACACAGGAAGTCAGATTTTAAAATAAAAATAAAAAGAATAAATAATAGACATTAGTAGCTACACACTACAGAGGAGAAAGATTCCATAAATGTAGCCTAGGCAAGCTACTAAACAAGCAAGCAAACAAAAACAGGAACAACCTTCAGGGGGTTCAGAATCTAGAGTTGCTACAATTATTAACTAAAATATCTGGTTTTCAACAAAAAATTATGAGAAATGCAAAGAAACAGGAAAGAATGATCCACACGGAGGGAAAAAGGCAGTAAATAGAAACTGATTATTTACAGATGATGGATTTAGTGAACAGCCTTCAAAGTAGCTATTATGAATATGTTCAAAGAAGTAAATTAAACCATGTTTAAAGAATTATAGGACAGTATGACAACAGTGATTCTCAATAGCAAGACAGTATAAAGAACTAAATGGAAAAAATTCTCGAGTTGAAAAGTACAATAAAAATAAGTTCACTAGAGCCACACAACAGCAGATTGGGGATGGCAGAAGAAAAGTCAGTTAACTTGAAGATAGATCAATAGAAATTATCCAATTTGAAGAACAGAGAGAAAAAAGAAGAAAAATAGAGCTACAGAGACCTGTGAGACACCATCAGGTGTATGGTGGCCAGACACACACACCAACATACACATAATGGTAGTCCCACAAAGACAAGTGAGAGGAAGGGGAAGAAAAATTATTCAAAGAAATGTCTGAAAACTTCCCAAATTTGCTGAAAAACATTAATCTACACATCCATAAAGCTCAACGAACTTCCAGTAGCATAAACACAAACACACCCCTTCACATTACAGCCAAACTTAAAGCCAAAGCCAAAGATAAAATCTTGAAAGCTGCAAGAGGAAAATGACTCATTATGTACAAAGAGGCTCATAATAATGTTAACAGCTGACTTCTCCTTGGAAACTGGAGGCCACAAGGCAGTGGGAGGACATATTCAATGATCTGAATATGAAAAGGCTTCTATATCCAGCTGAACTGTCCTTGAAAAATGAAGGGACAATAAAGACATTCCCAACTAAAGACATAATTTGAAGTTATCAGATCTGTCTTATGAGAAGTATTAAAGGAAGCTCTTCAGGTTGGAAGCAGCTGAATGATAAATCTACATGAAGAAATAAAAAGTACTGGTGAAGGTAATTATAAAAGAGTATAAATAGAATTTTTAATTGATTTAAAAGACAATTTTATTGTGTTTATAACAAAATAATATATACAACAACAATAGCACAAAGGAGAGGGGATGGAATGGAGCTTTACTGAAGCAAGGAAGTGATAGCAAATGGTACTCGAATCCACAAGAAGAAATGGAAAAGCATCAGAAATGATAAGCATGTAGGTTAATATAAAAGATTCAAATATATTTTTTCTTTAAAAGGCATAAGATTGTATAAAGCAATAATTATAACATATTTTTGGTTTTATTTTATATAAGATAAAACAGGTAAGAGAATAGAGCTATATTGGAGCAAAATTTTCATATTTTATTAGAATTACATTCGTTTTAATCTGATGTAGTTTATTATAAATTAAGATGCATATTGTAATTTCTAGATCAACCACTGAGAAAATAACAAAAAATACAGTATAAACAAGAAATCAACAAAGGAATAAAAATTGTACATTTAAAAATATTTAACTCAAGGGGCCGGCCCCGTGGCATAGCGGTTAGGTGCGTGCGCTCTGCTGCTGTCGGCCCAGGATCGGATCCCGGGTGCGCACCGATGCACCACTTGTCAGGCCATGCTGAGGCCGTGTCCCACATACAGCAACTAGAAGGCTGTGCAACTATGACATACAACTATCTACTGGGGCTTTGGGGGAAACATAAATAAATAAAAATTAAAAAAAAATGCCTATATTAGAAAAGAAGAATAGTTTAAAATGAATACTCTAAGATTCTACTTTAATATACTAAATACAGAAAAGCAAACTAAACTCAAAGCAAGCAGAAGAAAGGAAACTGATTAGTGCAGAAATCGATAGAAACAAAGTCAAGTCAGAAGTTGGTTCTTTGAAAAGATCAATAAAATTAACAAATCTCAGCTAGACTGACCAACAACAGAAAAAGACACAAATTACCAAAGTCAGGAAAGAGGGGACATCACTACAGATTCTATAGAAATTAAAAAAGATTATAAGGGAATATTATGAACAATTTTATGCCATCAAATTTCATAGCTTAGATGAAATGGACAAATTTCTAGAAAGGCCCAAATTACCAACTGATTTAAGAAGGAATAGAAAAATCTGAATAGATCTACAAGTAAAGAAATTGATTTAGTAATTTAAAATGTTCCCACAAAGAAATGTCCAGGCCTAGATGGCTTCACTTTGAATTCTGTTGAATATTTAAAGAAGAGGCATTGCCAGTCTTTCACTTCCCAACTCATTCTATGAGACCAGTATTATTACCCTTAAAATTAGAGAGATATCACAAAAAATATTACAAACTAATTTCCGCTATGAACACAGACACAAAAACCCTCAACAAAATATTAGCACAGCAAATCCAGTAACATGAAATCATTATACACCATGACCAAGTAGAATTTATCCCAGGAATGCAAGATTGCTTTACCATCCAAAAATCATTACTATCTAAAACATATGAATAGAATAAAGGACAAAACCCACACAATTACCTCAATAGGCACAGAAAAGAACATTTATAAAGTTCAACATTTTAACAAACTCAAACTAGGAATAGAAAGGAACTTCCTCAATTTGAATAGGGGCATTTATGAAAAATCTACAGCTAGCATCGAACTTAATGGTTAAAGATTGAATGCTAAAGATAGATGCTTAAGATCTAAAACAAGGCAAGGATGTCTGTTCTTGCCACTTCTATTCAACATTGTACTCAAGCTTCTAACCAGTGCAGTTAGTAGAGGGAAGAAAGAAAGGCACCCAAACTTGAGAGGAAAAAGGAAAAGCATCTGTTTCGCAGATGTCATGATCCTGTACATGTACAAATCCCAGGGAATACATACACGCACACAAATACTAGAACTAATGTTCACAAAATAAATATACAAAAATCAATTGTATTTCTATAACAAAAACTAATATGAAAATCATTAAAATCCCATTCACAATAGGATTAAAATGAATACAATACTTTGCAATGAATTTAACAAAAGAAGTGCAAGACATTTGCAATGTACATGTACAACTGCAAGATATTGCTGAAAGAAACTAAGATCTAAATTAGAAGTTCTCAACCAGGGTGATTGTTCCCACTAGGGGACATTTGGCAATGTGTGGAGACATTTTTGGTTGTCACAACTGGGGGAGGGGATGCTATTGGCATCTAGTGGGTAGAGGCCAGGGATGCAGCTAAACATACAATGCATAGGACAGCCCCCACAGCAAAAAGTTATCCAGCCCCAAATGTCAATAGCACCAAGGTTGAAAATCCAGATCTAAATAAATAGGCATTTCATGTTCATAGATTGGAAGACCAGTATTGTCAAGATGCCAATTCTCAAACTGATTTATAAATTCAATATAATCCCTATTCCAGCAGCATTTTTTTTTGTAGAAATGGATAAGCTGATCTTAAGATGTATATGGAAGTTCAAAGGGTATGGAGTAACAGAACATTTTTTTTTTTTTTTGGTGAGGAAGATCAGCCCTGAGCTAACGTCCATTGCCAATCTTCCTCTTTTTGCTGAGGAAGATCAGCCCAAGCTAACATCCGTGTCCATCTTCCTCTACTTTGTACATGGGATGCTGCTGCAGCATGGCTTGATGAGCAGTGCATATGTCTGTGCCCGGAATCTGAACCTGCGACCCCAGGGCCGCTGAAGCAGAGCGCGCGAACTCAGCCACTACACCAGCGGGCTGGCCCCACAAAACAATTTTTTAAGAGAACAAAGTGGGAGGACTTGCACTACCAGATTTCAAAACTGACTATAAACTACAGTAATCAAGACAGTTTGGTATTAGTATAAGAATAGGCATATAGATAATGGAATAGAATTGAGTCCAGAAACCCTTACATTTATGTCACTTGATTTCTGACAAAGATCTAACGGCAATTCAGGGGAGAAAGGAAAATCTTTTCAACAAATGGCATGGGATAATTGTATATCTGCATGCAAAAAAAAAAAATGAACTTAGAGCTTTACCTCTCACCATACACAAAAAATGAACTCACAGTGGATCACAGACCTAAATGTAAGAGCTAAAACTTTAAAATCTAGGAAAAAATTCTTCATGATTTTGGGTTAGGCACAGATTTCTTAGATACAACACCAAAAGTATGATCCATAAAAGAGAAAAATTGATAATGGACTTTACCAAAATTAAAAACTTTTGCACCTCAAAATACATCATTAAGAAAATGAAAAGACAAGCTACAGATTGGGAGGAAATATTTGCAAACCACATCTCTAATAGAGGAATTATATACAGAATATGTAAAGAACTTAGACAACACAATAATATGAAGACAAGAAAGCCTGTGTGAAAATGGGCAAAAGATTTGAATAGACATTTCACCAAAGAAGATATAAGTATGGCTAGTAAGCACATGAAAAGATGTTGAATATCATTGGTTATTAGGGAAATGCAAATTAAAGCAACATGACTTACCACTACATACCAAGTATTGGTGAGGCTATAGAGGTACTGGAACCCTCATACATTATTGATGGTAATGTAAAGTGTTATTTAGAAGTTTCTTAAAAAGTTAAACATAAATTTATCTTACAACTTAGCAATTCCACTCCTAGAAATCTATCCAAAAGTAAGGAAAACATGGGTCCACACAAACACATGTACTAAGCATTCATAGCAGCATTATTCATAATGGTCTTAAACTAGAAACAGCATAAATGTCCATCAACTGGTGAATGCATAAATAAAATACGTCATACCCACATGATGGAATACTATTCAGCAACATAAAGGAACAAACTACTGATACATGGTACAACACGGATGGACCTCAAAAACATTATGCTCAGTGAAAGAAGCCAGATGCAAAAGACTGCACAGTGTATAATTCCATGTATCTGAAATGTCCAGAAAAGATAAATTTATAGAGACAGAAAGCAGATTCATGGTTTTCTAGGGCTGGGTGTGGGGGCAGAGAACAAGTGCAAATGGACAGGAAGGAACATTTTTGGCTGACGGAAATGTGCTTGTGGAGATAGCACAACTCTAAATTTACTAAAAAAACATTGAATTGTATACTTACAATGGGTGAACTTTATGTCCTGTAAATTAATCAATAAAGCTGTTTTTAAAAAGTGTCAGATCATTGAGGAGAGGAGGGGCATATTGTAGAGGCACCTAAGGCTTCAGAGCATGCCACGGGACCTGATCAATTTGCTCCTACCAAGGCTAGTGTACTAGCTTTCCTAATTTGTGGACTTAAGTTCTTAGATATATAGTCTTCAAGAAGTACCGTATGCAGCGGATCAGAGTATGCCTAGAGTGAGAACGGATAAAAGGCAAAATTATTCACAACTCTACATAATGTTTTTGTTTTTTAAAATTTTGGTTCCCATGACAAAGGAGGCTCTCCCAGATAGTCTCTCTTTTCTGAGGTGTCACATTGTTTTTATCCAGAGGAAACAGTAAGTGCAGAGTGGTGATTTCCAGCGTGGCGGCTTTCAGGAAAGGACAGGGGGCCAATGTGGCTAGAGCTTTGAGACAGGAGCGGGAAGAGTTGGGGGCAGAGGCCAGATCAGGTAGGTTCATCTGCCCCCTTTAGGAGGGCAATAAAGAGTCAGGCTCCAGGGGCAGGCTTGCCTGAGTTCAAATCCCCACAGAGCCACTTGCTAGCTATGTGACTTGGAACCAGTTGCTCAACCGCCTCAGTTCTTCATCTTTACGTTGGGGACAATAATAGTCTCGTAGGACTGTGAGGGCTAAATGCGCTAATCTATGTAAGGCCTTTAAGTGTTCAACAAGCACTTAAGTTAGCAGAAGAAGCGGGATGCTAGCACCCGCCTACCACTCCTCAGCCCTGGCGTTTCTCCTAAACCTAGCTCACCAGGGCGCCCGGAACAGCGGCAGTCACTATGGTAACAGCCACCTACTTCCGGAAGAAGTACGGCGCGCGGCGAGGGTCACTCCCAGCCGTGTACGTCAGCGAGTTGACAGAGAGGTCGCGGAGGGGCCAGTTACCCGGGCTGTGGGTTCCGGCGTCAGCGTCCCGAGCCAGCCTGGGTGCTCTTGCAGGGCCGCCCGCATCGGCAGCCTCGTTGCCGCCCGGAGACAGCCGTTAAGGCCTGGAGGCCAGGGCTGAGGCAGTGCGGCCATGGACTTCTCCAAGTTCCTGGCCGAAGACTTCGACGTGAAGGAGTGGATCAACGCGGCCTTCAGGGCTGGCCCCAAGGAGGCGGCGGCCGGGAAGGCGGACGGCCACGCGGCCACGCTGGTGATGAAGCTGCAGCTGTTCATCCAAGAGGTGAACCACGCCGTGGAGGGTGAGCGGCGCCGTCCGCGCGGCGGGGAGCCCCCCAGACTGGGCCTGGGGCGCCCGGGGGGTCACCTAGTGGGCAGTAAATGTCGCGCGTCCCGTGGCGCAGAGCGAGCCGCGGGCCGATTCTCCTCAGCCCCTCTGGGGACGTCGAGGAGAAGCGCTCAGCCGCTGCTCGGCTGTCTTTAACGTTCGCTGATTTGGGATCTTGGTTTTCCACCTCTGGCGGTGCCATCAAGTTTCCTTTTAAAACTTTTAAAAGAGTGAATATTAAGACTATTAAATAATAGTCAACTGATCCTTACATTTGGCAAAAGCTTGTTGAAGGTGTATGGGAATGACACAAATCTGGGAAACATTGTTTTAGTGGATCTTCATGTCAGCGGGGAAGATGGGCTGGCCTGAAGGGAAACTTGCACCATCTTTTAAGGACAGTTTATTATAAAAAATAATACACACCAGCAACCATTTCATTAACTCCTCGACTTGATTTTTGTTCATTGTGTGTTTATTCAGTACATTCTGCACGCCGGTCTCTCTGCTAGGCTCTGTGGGATAGACGGGTCAAAGAGATTGTCCACTGGAAGCTTATGGCCAAGTAAATAGAACTTTGTTTTATAGAGATGTCCAGTGTTTAAGAAAAGGCGGGTGGGAGGGGCACTTTATTTCACTGCAGTTTCTTTATTGTACTTTGCATCTTTTACTAATTATTGAGCATCTGCTGTGCATGTGTCAAGAAATGGGCACTGGGGATAAAAAGATTACCTTTCTGGAGCTTGCTGCCTTGTGGGGAAGATATATAAACAGTTAAATTACAATGAGGGGTGGCTTTACTGAGAGTAGAACCAGGAGCTGTGAGAGCTGGAGGAAGGGTGCACTTACCTCTTGTCTGGGGAATCATAAAAGGCTTTCCCTGTGTTAAGCCTTGAAGGAAGACTTCATAGGGCAATGACGGGGAGAATATTAATAATAATATAAAAGCAAATATTTGAGTCCTTGGTATGTGTCAGGCCCTGTTTTAAGTGCTTTATATGTATTAACTAAGTAGTCCTCAACCAAGGGTGGTAATGCTGCCTCTCCCTGCGCCCCAGAATATTTGGAAGTGCGTGGGAATTTTTTTAGTTGTTGCAGTGAATGTCACAATGATGGACATTTAGTGGAAGGACCCAGCGATGCTTAATGTCCTGCAATACTTGGCACAGCTGCACAATGAAGAAATGTCCTGGCCCAAATGTTAATAGTGCCCCATTTTTGGCGTGATTGTCTAATTTAAACCTGACAATCCTTAGAGGTAGGCACAGTTATTATTCCCACTTTATAGTTGTAGACTCTGCGGCTGAGAGAAGTAACTTGCCCAGGATCGTGTTGCTAATAAAGGGGGAGCCTGGATTTGAACCACGCAATTGATTTCAGAGCCCAGGCTCTTATCCATTATACTTTATTATATTAAAGTGTTAATATAGTATTAAAGGGGAGAGTACAACACATGCAGAGGTATGTGGATATAAAAAGGTCTAGCCAGCCCAGAGAAGGGTGAGTTCAAACAGACCTTCATCAATAACGTCAATAAATATTAATCATTGGTGTTATTACTATTGGCAGATCACGCTTTCATGGGGGGAAACTTCTGCTGGAGATAATGAGGAAAAGTACATTGGGATCAAACTGTGAAAGGCCTTTTTGGCCATCCTAAGGACTTTGGATTTCATCCCATAGGCAGTGAGAAACCTTCAGAGGTTTAAAGCGTTATTTTTATGGAAGATGAGACAAGGGCCCAAGTCTGCCGTGAAGAGGAGTTATTGCAGAGGTTCAGGTGGGAGATGGTGAGGGCCGCAAATTGGAGGACTGATTTGTTCCTTCAGTCAGTCAGCAAATATTTATTGGGCGCAAACTGTTCTCCAGGGTCCAGAGAGACAATGTTGAACAAGACCCAGTCTTAGGTTAGAGAGTCGGCAGTGGCCAGATCATGCAGGGTTTGAATGTCACATTAAAGAGTTTGGATTTGATTTAAATCAAGTGTAATAGGAAGGCACTGGAGGATTTTTAAGCAGGGGAGTGACATGGTTCGCTGTGTCCCCATTCAGGAGGCTGTTACTGTAGTTCAGAAGAGAGATGATAGCGGCTTCAACCTGGGTTATGGCAGTGGCGTTGGTGAGAAATGGGTAGATTTAAGGTATGTTTAGGAGGAAGAAAGGGGAGAACTTGCTGATGGATTGGAATGAGAAATGAGAGGGGGAGAAAATCAAGAATGATGGCAGATTCTTGAACTGAACAGCTGTGGATGGAGGTGCCAAACATATAGTAATGTTGAGAGCATTTGTAGTGAACATCCATATACCCACCACCTAGATTCTACAATTAACAGTTTCTTGCTTTATCACAAATCTATCCATTTATCCATCCCTCCATCTTATTTTTTGATGTATTTCAAAATAAGTTGCAGGCATCAGCACACTTCTCCCCTAAACATTTCAGTTAGAACCCTAAATGTTATATAGTTCAATACTTGTTTGTAGCTCTTTTTTACTAGATAAAATTTACATAAGGTGACATGCGTGGATCTTATCTGATAAGTTTGATGAGTTTTGACAAATGTATACAGCTAGTATAACTCAAACCTCCATCAAGATACAGAATGTCACCATCAACCAAGAAAGGGTCCCTTGCCCCTTCGCAGTGAAATCTGGTCCTTACTCTCCCAGAGGCAACCACTGCAAGTGGTAGTTTTAAAATGGATACAAGAGTGGACTAAATTTGGGGGGGGCTGTAGAGAGAGAAAAGGAGATACACAGGGAACCAGCCAGGCCTGAAGAGTGACTCTGAGGTTTAGCAGGCGGGAGACCAGGCTGGGGCCAGAACAGTGCTGGTAAAAGTCAGTGAAGTCTGTGCATTGAAGAAATCTGTGTGTGTTCTGCCTTTGTGTTCTTACTCTGAGAACCTTACCTGGAGTCAGTGCTGGAAACAGAATGTTATTTTATGGCAGAGCTGGATGAACAGGTTCCTGAAGTGCATCTTCAAGATGTTAAGGTTCCATTCAGCACACTGGTGGAGCAGAAGACTCTGGGCTTCTTTGCTCGATTCCCCAGTGACTTGCCCCTTAAAGCATTAAAGGGTTATGCTGTTAGCCCTCCCAGTTCCAGATGGCACATCATGGTCTGCAAAGATTTTCAAATTTTATTCTACATTGGGAAGTCTGTTAAATGCAGATTCCTTGATCTCACTTGATCTCCTACCAGACTTACTAAATAAGAATCTCTGGAAGGTGGTCTAGGGATCTGCATGTTAACTGTACTCCAGCTGGTGCTGGTGGTCCGTGGACTACATTTTGAAAAGACCATGGAAAGCAGATGTTGGGTCCAGACACACATAAGACTTGATTTCAACTCTGTGAAATCTTGAGCAAGTTACTTAACTTCTCTGAGCCTTAGTTTTCTTATCTGTAAGAGGTGGCTGCTAATGATTGCCATGAACATTAAGTGATATAATGTGTGTATTGCACGTGGCGCATAGCTGGCATTCATCTGTCAGATTCCTTCATTCTCTTTCCTTGAAAAGGGAGTTCAGTTTAACTCAGTGGTGGAAAACAGTTGATGTTGGGTCAGTTTGATGGTTCATTCCTTGTTAAGTCACAGGACCCTTGCCATCAGTCTGGGGTGGACATGGTCCTGGCAGAGGCCACCTCCCCACTCCCCTCCCCTCCCACCCTCCATTTTCCACAGGCTCGGAAAACTGTGTGGTTAGTAGTGCTTTAGGGAAAATTTCCTTCCTGTCGTCTGATTTATTCATATTATTCCTTGGTAACTGGTCTGATTTTCACATTTGGTGCATATTGCTTTTCTTGGGTTCTTGCTACAGAAACAAGTCACCAGGCCCTTCAGAACATGCCCAAAGTGCTCCGTGATGTCGAAGCCCTTAAACAGGAGGCGTCATTCCTGAAAGAACAAATGATTCTTGTCAAGGAGGACATTAAAAAATTTGAAGAGGACACGTCTCAGTCGATGCAGGTATTTTGGCCCCCATCCTAAATGTCAATTCTTGTTTCTGGAAGGTGTTCACTCTCATAGTGGGAGGCCAGCCTTAACTCAGAATCCTACCAAGCACTCAAATGATGCTTTTGCTAAGTTCTCTCAGCTTATTCATCTCTCTCCAGCGCTCACTGAACAAATGTAGCCCTGTGATTGGTGTTGTAAGAGGTACAGAGGCTCTCTAAAGACAGGAACATGCCCTAATACTTATGTTTCAAGTCGCTGGTGGAGGTAGAGACAATGGAACTGCCACTTCCTTCGTTTTTACTGCTTATTTTTCTTTTAGGTGTTGGTAGAAATCGACCAGGTCAAGTCCAGAATGCAGCTTGCCGCAGAATCTCTTCAAGAAGCAGACAAGTGGAGCACGTTGAGTGCTGATATTGAGGAGACATTTAAGACTCAAGTAGGTTCTTGTTTAAGGGATGTTGTGAAATCTTAACCAGGAATTTCAACAGGAACTTAAGTTTTGGAGAAACAAATGAGTGAGCTATTCCACTCAAAATCATAAGGGATAGTAAATAGGCATGTATGGAAACATTCAGACACGGGGTGGCAAGAGCTGAAACAGCTTTGAGGATTTCCACCCTCTTTAGTTTGTACCCTCTGCTTGACTGAAGCCTTTTAGTCACGGAGAGTGAGTTCAGGAGAAGCCTCAATAAAAAAGGCGGAGAGAACGGATTAGACGAGAGCGTGGAAGATAGGCAGAGGGGCCTGACACACAGTGGCGCCTTGGCAAGTTACTTAACCCCTCCTGGGCTGCGAAGTGGGGAAAATAGATATGCCTTTGGTACCTGGTTAAAAGGATGAGTGAGATGATGTCTTATGAAAAACTCTTTTTCAATTGTAAAGCGAAATGAATTATTTATCATCTTTTTTGCTGTTTTTAAAAACTTTTAAAACTTTTTTACGAAGTTATAAATGCACATGGTAAAAAATTTAGTAAACAGAAACAAGCAGTGGAAAATAAGTCTTTCTCGTAACCCTGACCCTCCTGATCCCCTAAATTCCCCTCTACATACCAACCCTGTTATCGCCTTTATGCCTGTCCTTCCAGATGTACACACACATATATGTTCCTTGCCCTTGTTTTCCACAAATGGTGGTGCATTGTAAACACTGCTTTGCACTTTGTTCTTTCACCATCTATTATTCTATATCAATTATCATTATCCTTAAGTAGAATAGAGCCATACTCCTTCCCATTCCATTTCAGAGCCCCTCAGGGCGCTTGACAAGTTTAATTGATCCAGGCTTCCTAGATGAAAGTTGTAAATCTTATTCTTGGCACATGTGTATGAGAGAGAATGGATTTAAATACGGTCTCTGATTTTAACAGGAGTAAACTGCTCATGTTAATTAGCTAAAAGTTATAAATCTTGATTTTCTCTTCCCAACTATCCTAATATTCAGAACTAACTGCCCACAAGACCACATGCATCTGGTGGACTCCTTCTAGGCACTGCAAACACTGACTTCATTATTTCTGTCCAAAGCCATTCCCCATTTGCTCTTTCTCTTGGCCTCCCTGTCTTGGTTAATGGCATCGTTTTCCATGTGGTATCTAAGCTAGAAACATTAACAGTCCTTAACTGCTCCCTCCTCCCCGTCTCTCCCATCTTTCTCTTCAGTTCTCTGTTCTTTTTATCCTTCTGCCACCACCTAGTCATGCTTTGCGATCCTTTTACTCCTGGAGGAGCGCAACAGCCATCCATTGGTCTTCTTGCCGCCAAGTCCCTCCCACACTCCACTTTATCTTCCACATGCGTCCAGGGGATCTTCTAAAGAGTAGATTGGCACATGGCCTTCCCTGTCCCTCGCCCTCCCATTTTAAGCTTGAACGATTCACTATTTTCTACCAGATAAATTCTAAGCCGGCTCACAAGGCCTGTGTTTCACAACAGCGTTGCGTGTGGCCTGCCTTTCCAGCTTTTTCTCTGGCCGCTGTCTCCATGTGATTTCCACTTTGTCACTGCTCCAGACTGTTAACACACCATCCTCTTTCATGCCTTAGTTCCCTGCCTGAACTGTCCTTCCTCTTATTTTCGTTACAGTACAGTACACTCGTCCCTCAGGTCCAGCTAAAGTGTCACCTCCTTTCATAGTTCTCCCTGCTGGCTCCTTGCCTCTCACAGGCAAAATTCATTGCTCCCTCACCTATGTCCCCATAACACTTGAGCCATACTTCTCAAATTGTATCGTAATCTTTATATCCCAATACATTGTGAACTCCAGGGCTGCAGTGTGACCTTCCTCATCTTTGTGTCTCAGACATCTAATACAGTGTCTGACACATCGCAGGCACCTGTTGAATGCTGAAATGAAATACAATTAGTTATTACACTCTTAATTCTCTTTTTTTTTTTTTGTGAGGAGATCAGCCCTGTGCTAACATCTGCCAATCCTCCTCTTTTTGCTGAGGATGACTGGCCCTGGGCTAACATCCATGCCCATTTTCCTGCACTTTATATTGGACGCTGCCACAGCATGGCTTGCCAAGCAGTGCGTCGGTGCACGCCCGGGATCCGAACCGTCAAACTCTGGGCCGCCGCAGTGGAGCATGCGCACGTAACCGCTTGCGCCACCGGGCTGGACCCTCTTAATTCTTTTTTAAAAATAGCACTTATTTTTCTAATTATAAACATAATTTATGTGTGTCTTAGAAGATTTGGAAAATTCAGAAAAATACAAGGAAGAAAGCAAAATGATCCTCATTCCTATTCCCTAGTAATATGTTTTTTATGTCTAGTAGGTATTTTTCTATGTATTTGTACTTATGTATGTATGCATATATTACAGATATGTATGCATTTATATATTCTAATGTCTATATGCTTTTTTGTCTTGTTTATTTCACTTAATGGTAAGTTGTAAGTATTTTTCTGTGTAATTAATACTTTTCAAAAATATAATTTTTAGTGGCTGCACAATATTCCACATGCCATTATGAGTGATCTGTAATTTATATTTTATTTTTTACTATGGAAGATTTAGCTTGCTTTCATGTTTTTGTTATTACAACACTGAAATCACATTAATTAATTATAATACATTAATATCTCTGTGTCCCTCTGATTATTTCCTTAGGACAAATTTCTAGAAGAGGAAATACCAGGTCAAAAAATGTGAATATTCTTAAAGCTCATGATGCATATTGCTAAATTGCCTTCCAGAAAGACAGTATAAATTTATGGTACCAGAGGGCCGGCCCCGTGGCTTAGTGGTTAAGTGCGCGCGCTCCGCTACTGGCGGCCTGGGTTCGGATCCCGGGCGTGCAACGATGTACCGCTTCTCGGGCCATGCTGAGGCCGCGTCCCACATACAGCAACTGGAAGGATGTGCAACTATGATGTACAACTATCTACTGGGGCTTTGGGGAAAAAAATAAATAAATAAAGTGTACGCTCCACTGATTTAAAAAAAAAAAAAAATTTATGGTACAAGATAGACTTGTTCTTTGCACCCTCACCAACAATAGCTATATTATTTTTCAAAAGTTTTTGCAATTTGTTAGGAGGAAAAGGGCACTTCCTTGTTTTAATTTGCATTTATTTGAATACTAATAATATTGAACATAATATATCTATGGGCCATCTTCTTATCTTATGAATTGCTTGTTCATGTATTTTGTCCATTCCTTTTTTGTGTGTGTGTGTGAGGAAGATCAGCCCTGAGCTAACATCCATGCCAATCCTCCTCTTTTTGCTGAGGAAGGCTGGCTCTCAGCTAACATCTATTGCCAATCCTCCTCCTTTTTTTTTTCCCCCAAAGGCCCAGTAGATAGTTGTATGTGATAGTTACACATCCTTCTAGTTGCTGTATGTGGGACGCGACCTCAGCATGGCCGGAGAAGCGGTGCGTCGGGGTGCGCCCAGGATCGGAACCCGGGCCACCAGTAGTGGAGCGCGCGCACTTAACTGCTAAGCCACAGGGCTGGCCCTTGTCCATTCTTAATTGAAGTAGCAGGGGTCTTTTAAAATAAATATCCTCTATTCTGGTCTTTTTTAGGACATAGCCGTGATTTCTGCTAAGCTAACAGGTATGCAGAACAGCTTAATGATGCTTGTCGATACACCAGACTACTCAGAGAAATGTGTGCACTTGGAGGCTCTGAAGAACAGGCTGGAGGCCTTGGCCAGCCCCCAGATTGTAGCTGCCTTCACCTCACAGTCTGTAGGTGAGTGCTGGCTGTTTCTCATCTCCGTGTCAACCTTTTTCCAAAGATAAGGCTTTCCGAGTTTTCAGTCTTTAGAATGTCTTAATGTTAATTAAATTATGTAGATTGGGAGTAAATCTGTAACTTTATAATGGTTGCCTTTTTTTCAGCATTTTATATGAAATTTTTCAACATATAGAAAAGTTGAAATAATCGTGCAATGAACCCACTATCTAGTGCCTAGTGTTAGCATTTTGCCACCTTTGCTTTATCACACATCCACCCGTCTATCTCTATCCATCCATCTTATTTTTTGGATGCATTTCAGAGTAAGTTGCAGACATCAGTCAACTTCACTCCTAAACACTTTATATTCATATCCGTAACTAGAGTTCAGTGTTGGTTTATGATTTTTTCTTTTTGTGAGGTAAAATTTACATTTCGAGAAATGTACAAATCTTAAGTGTACCATTTGATGAGTTTTGAGCCTTGTCAAGAACATTAGGTTGCTATGTTATTTTTCAGTGGTTTTCCAACAAATATGTTTATCTAACTCTCCCTCTTCCTTTCATCCACAAGACCATTGGTTAAACATGAAGCAGCAGCAAAGTTCTTTTCTTACCTTCACAGCTGTTTATAGTGGACAGAATATAGTCTGTGTCCACTGCTCCTGCTTCCTGACTCCTGCTTATATATCATGCAGGCCCTTCTACTCTGGGTTTATGTTCTCCTGAATCTGTTCTGTTGAAGGGCTCCAACAACGCTGTCATCACCAGACTCGAAGGCCTGATATCAGTTTATACTGTTCTGTTTTTCATTGTCAACAACAGCTCACGATGTTTTTGCTCCCTCGTGTCTGAGAATGCTTTCCTCCTTTGGCTCTTGAAATGCAGCAGCAGTTTTGTTTATATGGTGTAAATTTCCAGTGATGAAATTAAATCGTAAGAAGTTCTAATATCTTTTTTTTCTCGCTTTGGCACTTTTGCTGCATTACTTTTATTTTTTCACTTTTTTTTTTTTCAATTATTTTATTGAGGTAATAATGGTTTATAACATTGTGTAATTTCAGTTGTACATTATTAGTTATCACTTTCTGTATAGACTGCATTGTACTTACCACCAATAGTCTAATTTTTATCCATCATGATATATATGTGCCCCTTTATACCTTTACCCACCCCCCACCCCCTTCCCCTCTGGTAACCACTAATCTGTTCTCTTTATCGATTGTGTTTTTTTTATCTTCCGCGTGTGAGTGAAATTATATGGTGTTTGTCTTTCTCTGTCTGGCTTATTTCGCTTAACATCATACCCTTAAGGTCCATCCATGTTGCAAACAGGGAGAAGTTCTTAGATCTTAAGAGTTCTATTTGATGTTTTAATTTGTTTTAGGATGGGTGGGTATGCTGAGACCAGGCTTTAATAGTTATTTTTTGGGAAATGTATAGCTAGATAATTATATATATGACTATGCAGACATGTGCACATGTAAACTCTTATCATATGTATAAACATTTTAAAATTTCAGTATACTGAGTATGACCATAATTTATTATTAAACTAGGACAATTTTGAGAGGAAAAGAGAGTGCTTTTACTAATGAAGCTGGAATAACAGGTGTAAACCAAGACTGTCCTGGGCCAGCTGGGCCACCCCTGTACCCATGTAGTATAGAACCCTTGGAGAATGACCCTCTGGATAGTTGAGTTTTCAGCGTGGGTGAGAGCAGCTTAACTTCCTCATGCCAAACAGTAACACTGTTCTCCCTCCAAAGATGATTTCTCCCCACTCCAGTTCTCTCCATAGTCAAAGCCTGCAAAGTTTTGGCCTCCCTTGCCCTGGTGGTGAAGCCACATCAAAATGGGCCTTGCTGGAACTCAGCCCTGGAGAGCTGTATACCTCTGCTCCCAGCAGAATCATCTGTACTGTAATCCCTGTGCTGTTCACTAACTCCAGAGGCAGAAACAAATCTCAGTTAGCACTTGATATTATCATGTTAGGTAATTTAAAAAAAATAAATATTATTGTCAAATTTTATTAAATGCCCTTCAGCATCTATCAAGATTGAATGTATTATTTCCTCTGACCTACTAATATGGCAAATCATATTAATAGCGTTCCTAATGTTATATTATTCTTGCAGTTCAAGAACAAATCCTGCTTGTTCACGGGGTGTGTGTGTGTGTGTGTGTGTGTGTGTATGTTAATGTACTACTTGATACTTGCTGATATTTTATTTAGAATTTTTTCATTGAGATCCTGTAAGTGAATATCTTTATCAGGTTTTAGTATCATGATTGTGTTGGCTTCATAAAAACAACTGGGAAGTTTTCATTCTTTCTTACTCCTCTGTTAGGATTTAAATAGCGTTTTTATCAAATATTGCCGTGGCCCCATCGAGTGCTTGCTGTCTGCGGTTCAACTTGGGTATGAATATTACAACCTCTGCCTTCCTTTTTGTTTGTATTTGCTTTAGTATGTCTTTGCCCATTTTCTTTTTACCTTCAAACTTTCTGAAATGTTTTATTTTAGACTTCTCTACTGGAGATGGCGTATAGTTGAACTTTGTTTTTTGATCTAATTCTCATATTTCTTTTTTACTTTTATTTATTTTTATTATTTTTTTTTGTGAAGAAGCTTGGCCTTGAGCTAACATCCATGCCAGTCTTCCTCTTTTTGCTGAGGAAGACTGACCCTGAGCCACCATCCGTGCCCATTCTCCTCCATTTTGTATATGGGACCGCCTCCACAGCATGGTTTGATGAGCGGTGGGTCGTCCCCGCCCGGTATCCGAACCTGCCAATCCCAGGATGCCCAAGCAGAGCCCGTGAACTTAACCACTGTACCACCGGGCCAGCCCCCTCGTATTTCTTTTTTAATAAGTGACTTTATCCCATTTAGGTTTTTTTTTTAACAGAAATTTTCAGATTTTTATGTTTCTATTTGTGTATTTTCTGCTTTAATGTTCTGTTTCTTTTGATCTCTGTATTTTGCTATATATATTTTCTTTGTGTTTTTTTCTCACAGATAATTTAAAAGATATATAACTTGATTTTAGTTTTACTAGTGATTTATGACTTCAAATAATAAACTAAACTTCTTTCTCAGTTTATCAACCTCATAAATGAAACAATATCTGACTTCCCTGATTAGTGCCTTTACACTCCTCTTCCTGCCTGCCCCCCTTGCCCCCAACACTACATTCTAGAGTATTGCATAGTCCAGAATTTTTATCATGATATACTATCAAATTATTAATTCTTTTACATGTAGCTTTTCTCTCTAAAATTTTAAGCATTATAAAATTTTTATAATTTGTAATTTTTTTTTTTTAATAATTTTATTTATTTATTTTTTCCCCCAAAGCCCCAGTAGATAGTTGTATGTCATAGCTGCACATCCTTCTAGTTGCTGTATGTGGGACGCGGCCTCAGCATGGCCGGAGAAGTGGTGCGTCGCTGCGCGCCAGGGATCGAACCCGGGCCGCCAGCAGCGGAGCGGACGCACTTAACCGCTAAGCCACGGGGCCGGCCCCTAATTTGTAATGTTTTATAACCAATATTTGCCATGCTTATTTATGTTTCATATCATGTTTAAATGGATTTGGTACTCACTTCCAGACTTTTCATCCCACATCTTCCCCATTTGTTAATCCTTTATTTTGAGGCGTTTCTTCGTTAGTAGGATTCTGTTTTCAAGTAGGTTTTTTTTTCCCCTCAGGAAGGGCTTGGGGATTATATGCATATCCTTGGTATTTATATAGTACAGAATGTCTTTCTATTGTTTTTATGTGTAGAAAACAATAACTGCTTTGGAATTCTTGGGTCACAGTCTTTGTCCTTCAGAATTCTAGAAGCCTTGCATCATTGTTTTGTGCCATGTATATTCTGCCGATAAGTGTGAGACAGGCCTTGTAGGTGGTTTCTGCCTTTTCCTTGAAAAGTTAAAACAGGGGTTGGAAAACATTTTCTGTTTTCCAACAGGGCCAGATAGTAAATATTTTGGGCTTTGTGGGTCATATGATCTCTCCCAAATACCTAGCTCTGCAGTTGTAGCATGAAAGCCCATATGTAAATGAGTGGGCTTCACTGTGTTCTAATAAAACTTTATTTACAAAAACAGATGGTAATGTGGCCTGCTGTCTCATAGTGTGCTGACTTCTGGTTTATAAGATTCTTTCTTTTACCTTGTAGTTTAGTTAATTCACTATGTTTTTTTTCAGTTTTGAAAATTTTAATTTTTTTCTGGAACATAATATGAGCCCTTTTTATCTGCTGGTTCATATCTTTCTTCGTTTCTGGAAAATTTCTTTCTTAAAAATTTTTTTCTTATTCTGTTTGTCTTCTTTTCCATCATTGAAAATATCAACTATCTGTTCATTAGCTCTCCTTCCCCCCCTCCATATATGTCATTTTCTCACTGTTCTATTTTGGCTCTTTGCCAACTATCCCCCCACCTCACCATAGTCCCTTTATTTTTCAAAAGTTTGTCTTCCAAAATGACCAATAGCATTTTCTAAAGTATCTGTTCTGTGCTTTGTTCTTCTGATTATTTTTAATTTTTGTGATATCATTATTTGCTTCTATTTTTTTCCCTTAGCTCTACCAGCCTCCCTTTATATCTCATTGTGATACTTTAGATCTTAGTAAAGAAAACACATACCTTGTGTAATTTCCTTGAGAGTGTGAAGCAGCTGTAGCCTAAAATTTTCTTCTCTTTCTTGGGGTAAATCTTTGAAGTGCTCTCTCTTTTAAAAAAAGTTTTTTAAAATTGTGGTAAAATACACATAACATAAAACTTACCATTTTAACCATTTCTAAGTGTACAGTTCAGTGGCAGTAAATACATTCATATTGTTGAGCAGCTGTAACCACCAACCATCTCCAGATCTCTTTTCATCTTCCTCAACTGAGACTCTGTACCCATTATACACTAACTCCCCATTCCTCCCTCCCCCTAGTTCCTGGCAACCACCATTCTATTTTCTGTCTCTATGAATTTGACTACTCTAGGTATCTCATATAAGTGGAGTCATACAGTGTTTGTCATTTTGTGATTGGCTTATTTCACTTGAAACCTTGAAGCATGGTTCATCCATGTTGATGAACCTTGTCAGAATTTCCTTCCTTTTCAAGGCTGAATAATATTCCATTGTATGTATATACTACCTTTTGTTTATCTATTTGTCCATCAATAGTCACTTGAGTTGCGTCCACCTTTTGACTGTTGTGAATGAATATACTATGAATGTAAGTGTACAAATACCTGTTTGAATCCCAGCTTTCGGTTCTTTTGGGTATATTCCCAGAAGTGGAATTCTTGGATTGTAAGATAATTCTACTTTTAATTTTTTGAGAAATTATGATTCCCATAGGAGTTGCACCCTTTTACATTCCCACTGGCGATGTACAAGAGTTCCAGTTTCTCCACATCCTTCCTAACCCGTCATTTTCTGTTTTTTTGATAATAGCTGTCCTAGTGGGTATCTAGTGGTATCTCATTGTGATTTTGATTTGCATTTTCCTAATGATTAATGATGTTGAATGTATTTTCATATCCTTATTGGCCGTTTGTATATCTTTGGAGAAATGTCTATTCAAGTCCTTTGCCCATTTTAAAATTGGGTTACAGTTGTCCTTTGGTATCTGCAGGGGATTGGTTCTAGGAACCCCATGAGTACAAAAATCCATGGATGCTCAGGCCCCTTATATAAAATGGCGTAATACAATGAATACGGTCATCCCTTCCTATCCCCTGTATGGAAGGCTAACTATTTGTTTTTTTGTTATTGAGTTGTAGGAGTTTGTTTTATATTTTGGCTATTAATCCCTGATTGGATATATGATTTGCAATATTTTCTCCTGTTCTGTGGGTTGTCTTTTCACTCTATTTATAGTGTTCTTTGATGCACAAGTTTTTAATTTCAATGTAGTCTAATTTGAATGTTTTTTCTTTTGTTGCCTGTGCTTTTGGTTTCATGCTTAAGACACTATTGCCAAATCCAAAGTCATGAGGCTTTTCCTGTTTTACCTCTTACATTTAGGTCTTTGATCTATTTTTAGTTAATTTTTGTATATGGTGTAAGGTAAAGGTCCAACTTCTTTCGTTTGCATGTGGATATCCAGTTTTCTGAGCACCATTTGTTGAAAAGACTGTCTGTTTCCCACTGAATGGTCTTGGCACCCTTGTTGAAAGTCATTTGACCGTGTTTGTGAAGGTTTATTTCTGGGCTCAATCTTCTGTTCCATTGGGCTATTTGTCTATCCTTATGCCAGTACCACACTGTTTTGATTATGGTAGCTTTGTAGTGAGTTTTGAAATCATGAAGTATGAGACCACCAATGTTGTCCTTCCTTTTCAAGATTATTTTGGCTATTTAGGGTCCCTTGAAATTCCATATGAATTTTAGGATAGATTTTTCTGTTTCTCCAGAAAACACATTTGGGGTTTTGATAGGGATTGCATTGAATCTGTAGATTGCTTTGGCTGGTATTACCATCTTAACAATATTAAATCTTCTAATCCATGAACATAGGATGTCTTTCCATTTATTTGCGTCTTCTTTAATTTTTCAGCAGTGTTTTATTGTTTTCATTGTATAGATCTTTCAGCTCCTTGGTTATGTTTATTCCTACATATTTTATTCTTTTTGATGCTATTGTAAATGGAATTGTTTTCTTAATTTCCTTTTCAGGTGGTTCATTTTTAGTGTTAGAAACAATTGATTTTTGTGTGTTGGTTTTGTGTTCAGCAACTTTGCTGAATTTGCTTATTAGTTCTAACAGGTTTTTTTTTTGAATCTTTAGAGTTTTCTATATACAAGATCATATCATCTGCAAACAAAGATAATTTTCCTTCTTCCTTTCCTGTTTGAATGCTTTTATTTCTTTTTCTTGCCTACTTACTCTGTCTAGGACTTCCAGTACTAAGCTGAATAGAAGTGGCAGAAGTAGGCATCCTTGTCTTGTTGCTGATCTCAGAGGAAAAGTTTGAAATGGTCTTTCACCATTGAGTATTACATTAGCTGGGGGCTTTTCATATATGGCCTTTGTTATGTTGAGGTAGTCTGCTTTTATTCCTAGTTTGTTGAGTGTTTATATCATGAAAGAGTGTTGAATTGTTCAAATGGTTTTCTGCATCAGTTGGGATGATCATGTAGATTTTTTTCCTTCATTCTGTTAATGTGGTGTATTACACTCATTGATTTTCATATGTTGAACCATCCTTGCATCCTAGGAATAAATCCTACTTGGTCATGGTGTATAATCCTTTTTTTTTTTTTTTTATAATTTTATTTATTTATTTTTTCCCCCAAAGCCCCAGTAGATAGTTGTATGTCATAGCTGCACATCCTTCTAGTTGCTGTATGTGGGACGCGGCCTCAGCATGGCCAGACAAGCAGTGTGCCGGTGCGCGCCTGGGATCCGAACCTGGGCCACCAGCAGCGGAGCGCCAGCACTTAACTGCTAAGCCATGGGGCCGGCCCTATAATCCTTTTAATGAGCTGTTGAATTTGGTTTACTAGTATTTTGTTGAGGATTTTTGCATCAATATTCATCAGGGATATTGGTCTGTAGGTTTCTTTTCTTGTGGTGTCTTTGTCTGGCTTTGGTATCAGGTTAATGCTGGCCTCATAGAATGAATTAAGTATTCTCACCTCTTCAGTTTTTTGGAGGAGTTTGAAAAGCATTGGCATTAGTTCTTCTTTAAGTGTTTAGTAAAATTCATCAATGAAGCCATCTGGTGTGCTTTTCTTTGTTGAGTGGTTTTTGGTGACTGATTTATTGTCTAGTTTTAGGTGTATTCAGAGTTCCTGTTTCTTCATGATTCAGTCTTGGAAGGTGGTGTGTTTGCAAAAATTTGTCCATTTCATCTAGTTTATCCATTTTGTTGATGTATAATTGTTCATAGTACTTTCTTATAATCCTTTTTATTTCTGTAAAATCGGTAGTAATGTCCCCTCTTTCATTTCTGATTTTATTTATGTGAGTCTTTTCTCTTTTTCTTAGTGAATTTAAATACAAGTTTTTCAATTTTGTTCATCTTTTCAGAGAATCAACTCTTAGTTCCATTGACTTTTCTCTTTTCTTTCTATATTCTCTATTTTATTTATCTCTGCTCTAATCTTTATTATTTCCTCCCTTCTGCTAGCTTTGGGTTTAGTTTGTTCTATTTTTTCCTAGTTCTTTAGGAAGTAAAATTTAAATTGTTGATTTGAGATCTTTCTTCTTTTTAATGTAAGCATTTACAGCTGTAAATTAGCTCTTAGCGCTGCTTTTGTGGCATCCCGTAAGTTTTGGTATGTTGCATTTTTGTTTTCATTTGTCTCAAGATATTTTACACTTTCCCTTGTAGTATCTTCTTTGACCCATTGGTTGCTTTCTTTGACCCATTGGTTGCTTAAGAGTGTGTTGTTTAATTTCCATGTTTGTGAATTTTCCAATTTTCTTTCTTCTGTTGATTTCTAGTTTTATTCCATTGTGACGGAAGATACTATATGATCTATATGATTTCAGTGTTTTAAAATTTATTTAGACTTGTTTTCTGGCCTAAGGTATGGTCTGTCTTGAAGAATGTACCATGGACACTTGAGAAAAATGTGTATTCTGCTGTTGTTGGGTGGAGTGTTCTGTCTGTTAGGTCTGATTGGTTTATAGTGGTGTTTCCTCTGCTTCCTTGTTATCTTCTCTCTGGTTGTTCTCAAAGTACTCTCTTGATGCACCTTCTGCCTGTCTGTTCTTTTTCTTTTTCCCCCAATGTGGTACTTTTGCATAGGTCCCATCGTGGAATTTTTTGTTTGTTCACATTTGTATATGGGTGCTTTTTTCTGGGCCTGCTATTTACTGAAAAATAGTGGGCATGGGATCTCCTTGGAGGCTCCTCCTTGTTTCCTGGGCTTTATCGAGAACCTTCGTCTTGCCCTTGATTTCAATGCTCCATTCTCTGTTGTCCTCTTCAGTTGCCTAAAGTGAAGGGATTCGGTACTCATCTTCAGCCTGTTCGTTCCATATCTTCCCCGTTTGTCGGTTCTCTATTTTGAGTCTTCTCCTCATTAGCAGGATTCTAGGACAGGAGCTGGGCTTTTCGAAAGTCACCGTCTGGCAGCTTTGTTCCTCACATTTTCTCATGAATTTGTTGCAACTGCAGACCCCTGGAGCTCACTTGTGTGGTTGGGGTACACATCCAGTTGTGGGGGGGTGGGGAAGTAGGAGTGGGGCGGGGAGGTGGGGGCTCCATGAATTCAAGTGGTTTTCCTTTCCTTCTGGGTGACTTGGCTACTTGGAGCTGACATCATGTTGGAATGATGCCCTCTGGGTCAGGATCATGGGCTTTGGTTTTTGGGGTAAGCTGTATATGACAGCTTTCGTTCACAAATTTGAATCAGGCTTGATTCCAGACCTGACTCTCTGTAGGCAGGATGCCGACTCAGAAGGCGGAAAATGGCATTTTCCAGCCCTGTGGGCTGTCCCCACTGCTGGGCTGACGCAGAACCAGGCCTTCTTCCCACGTATTGCCCAGGCCTCCCTTTGCTCCCGGCCTTTACCTGTCTACCATGCTGCTCCATGCTTACGTCCGGAGTTCTCCCAGCCTCCCCTCATCTTGGACCAAAATGACTGAATATTTGATTGGCATCCTTTGAAGTTTGCAGTACAGATATTTTCCTTGCTTCAACACAGATGAATGGTATTGTATTTTTCTTTTGGTGGTTAATTTTGGTGAGTAGCAGGAAGGGCCCCTCCTCCCCTCCAAAAGTAATGTGCTCTTTAATCAGCCATCTTTCCTGGAAGGCCAAGGTGCTTCTTTACCTAACAGTTTTTAAAGAGAAATCCCTGATAAATTAGTACATCCCCAGCACATTTCCCTCTCTCTCTCTCTCCCAGAGTGCCAGTCTCCAAGTACACATGCCTACTGCATTTTATACAACCAATGAATTCAGTCGATAAGCTGAAGCAACTTTTTGTAGTATAATTTTACATGTAGCGGGAGGATTCATTTATTTAAGTGATCTTATGAAAATAAACATTTTAAAGGCAAATAGCCATTTTCTAACATGAATTCCTGCCCATTAAATTGAGATCTGCTGGGAGGTCTCCGAAGTTTAGCTGGGTTATCACTGCGGTAGTTGCTATTACGGCTTTTCCTTATTGGGCTTCTAAGAGATGAAGGGGAACAAAGCAGATATAAAAACGTTGGGCACCTGTTAGCTCAGGTTTTTTTTTTTTCTTTCCTTCTTTTTAATTTAATTAAAATTAACTTCCCCCAGTTTTACCAATTTATCTGTTTTTTTTTTTTTATCTGTTTAATTTAATGTACTAGTCTTGAAAAACTGGCATTCCTCTATAGGAGCTAAAGACCTACATATTATTACTTTGAAGTTTTACAATGCTTTTACTAAATGGGTTTGCTATATTGGCAAATTCTGCTTTATTATTTGTTTTAAGAAATAACAAATTCTACTTCGTTGGGTAGAAATTTTTAAAATTATGATTATATATTCAGAGCAGTACACATTATAACAGTTTCTTTCTAAAGGTATTCTTTGAATATACAGCCAAATGTTGATAGTGTTTAACAGAGTGTGATAGGATTATAGCAAATTTTTCTTCTTACTTATTGTTTTCCATTTTTTCCACCTTGAACATGCTACTTATAATGCTGAAAAACAGTGCTATTTGAAAACATCATTAACTTACTGTGTTTTTTTGAGTGCCTGCTGTGTGCTGTGCTGATTTCTAGGAACAGTGAAACAAGACAGGAAAGGTCATGGCCCTCATGGAGCTTTTATTTCCAAGAGTGAGAAAGACAATAAGCTGTTATACAAGTAACTAAATAGAATAATATGGATTGTGATTAGTTCTATGAAGGGGAAGATGTGATAGGGAATAGCAGGGGGAACCTAATATAGGTGGGCTGATTGGGAAAGGCCCTTCTGATAAGGCGACAGCCACACAGAGAGCCAGAATATCATTCCAAGACATAGTAAGTACAAAGGCCCTGGGGCAGTAAAGAGCATGATTTGTTTTTGGCACCTGAGAGAAGGTCTGCTTGTGTGAATATTTTTTAGTTCATATAAATATTAGATTGAGTCATATGAAATTGCTGCCTTTGTAGGTCAGAAATTGAGTAGCAGGAGTTTCATGTCGTTCAACCTGTACTATGTTTAGCAGTCCTGCCATTGAGCTGCAGGTGACTGAAGCTCTCTGGGCTATGGTGTCCTCACCTGTCAAATGAGGTCGATTAATGGTTATTTAAGATACCTTTCTGTTGCTGACATTCTCTGATTCTAGTCAGGCCAGGACGACATGAGGCAGGTGAGTTGTCTAAAGCACAGAAGTGAAGGAGGCGCTCCCCCTGCCGTTGCCCAACCGGAGAGTGAGAGCTGCCTCCAGTGTTACAGCCCAGCTCCTCCCACCCCCGTCCCCATCCTGACTCGAACTCACTTTGCTATTCACATGTATAATCTTAGCTGTATTAATGATGCTTATTGATGCATTATTCTAAACAAGCCAGAGCGTGTGGTGTCTGATTGAGTCATCTGTTCTGCCCTTAACTTTACGTATTTTTCATATTCGTGATCTCCATGCCTGAGTTAATTCGTTGTCTAGGTGGGAGCTTCTGAATCCTAGCTTACATATATCCACACTTACCCTGGTGAATTCCTTATCTTGGCTGCAACAGAAACCTGCTAACAGTGTGGACATGTTTTATGTTGTTCTCCTTTAGATCAGTCCAAAGTGTTTGTGAAGGTTTTTACTGAAATTGACCGGATGCCCCAGCTTCTTGCGTATTACTACAAGTGTCACAAGGTGAGAACTCTTGAGTGATTATGATTGTGGAATGCTTATAACACTGGGCAACAGAATCCCAGTTTCATACTCAAAGTTAAAAATATTTGCCTCCTCAGCCTCAGGTCTTTTTCTTTCAATTAGCCAGTAGGGGGTGCTCTTGGTCCAGCCTTTATAGATTCATTTAATTGCCAGTTGGAAAAAGAATAATCAATTTTAGCCTCATTTGTATTTATAACTGGATTCCATTTACAGACTGAAAAGTTGTTTTAATTTTTCCTATTTTTGTCTTTTAAGGGAGATTCGTGTCTTAAGCTTTAATATGCCCTCAGCAAGCTGTAAGAATTTTACATATTTTCAAGGGTTGTTGAAGTTAGATTACTAAAAAACTTGACAGCTTCTTGGGCTAACCTAATTCCTTCAAGTCCTCATCTGTCTTTTAAGCAGTAGTGTTAGGACGTGAAGCTAAAACACACACCTCTAAGGTCTATTCAGAAGAGTGGTAGCATGCTGAATGGAAGTATATTGGCATGCTTTGGGGGCAAGATAAAAGGAGAAAGGATCACTTAGAGGGCAGCAGATTCAAGCTTTGATTGATGATCAGCGCAGGTGTTTTGGGATTTTTTTCTGGCCTTTTTTTGAAGTGAATGGTCATCAGTGGTTACCAGATTGCTCAGGATAGTAGGCAGAGGTAAAACACTTGCCTTGGTAGAAGGGCAGGGCAGTTTTAGCAGGCAGCATGGCCTGGTGTACCCATAAGGCCCTCTTTGTTCCGTCTCTGCAGGTGCCGCTTTTAGCAGCCTGGCAAGAGCTGTGTCAGAGTGACGTACCCCTGGACCGGCAGCTTACTGGGCTCTACGACGCCTTGCTCGGTGCTTGGCACACGCAAATCCAATGGGCTACGCAGGTAACAGCTCCTTTGGGTTCTAGGGAGAACAAAGCCCGTGGTGACAGGGGAATGGGTGTGGTCTCTTTCAAATGCAGAGCAGAAGAGCCTCGCTTGAAGAACCTCCCAATTTGCTGCCGTCACCAAAGGGGTTAAAAGATATGCTTCAAAACACAAGGCAGTAAAATCTTTAGGTCTCCGTTAAAACTCTTCTTATCACTCTTATCTATATCTTAAATAGAATCTAATGTGACAATGTTGCTTGTTGTTCCGCGAGGGAGCCTGGAATTCCTGAAGGCCATTATCTTCTGATCTGAAAGCAGGAGGCCCTTAGTCAGGTGGTGTTTGAGTGAACAAGATTGTTTTTATCTTAACTTCAGGTAAAATTTACCTGGCCTAAAGTTAGTTCCCTTGTTCTCACAGTACACCAAGAGTTAGAGGAAGAGGATAATTTTAAAGGCATCCTCTGACGTAAGGGGAGAGGTGGAGACGGGGCAACTTCACTTCAAATGGAAGCTTTGCATCACTCACTATCCCAAAGTCTCTGGGTATTGTCAGCCATGAAGGGTACAAACTGTTTTCTCTTGTCTTGATGCCAGAAGGTGCTCCTCTTTTAGAAGGGGAAAAGGCTATCTTACTTCTGAGCAATGACTAACTGGTCTGTTTGTGGTGTGGCTTATTATATTTTTTTCAAGATGATTTGTGAATCGCCCTTCAGATGTTCATCAGTCATTTGCTGGAATGAACTCAACTGTAGTTGGAGAGAATTCCTTGTACAGGGTCTTGTCAGTCAAGGTGGTTAAAGGACTCTTCTCCATCCTCATTTCTTTCTCCTTGAAGCAACCTCGTTCAGACTTAAAAAACAAAACAAAACAAACAAACAAAAGCCCCCCAAATGAAGTAGAAGTTTCACAGTTTTTATGTAATCATAAATTTTCTTCTTTTTTTGAGGAAAATTGGCCCTGAGCTAACATCTGTTGCCAATCTTCCTCTTTTTCTTTTTTCTCCCCAAAGCCCCAGTACATAGCTGTAGATTTGTAGCTCTTCTGTGTGGGATGCTGCCTCAGCGTGGCTTGATGAGTGGTGAGTAAGTCCGTGCCCAGGATCCAAACTGGCGAACCCCAGGCTGCTGCTGAACCAGAATACGCGAACTTAACCGCTACGCCACCCAGCCGACCCCAGTAATCATCAATTTTCAGTGACCCTGTCCGTCTGCACTCATTTATGTGTCCTTGCCTCTTCTACTGCTTGTATCATGAGGATAAAAACAGTTCATGTCCGTGCGTACAAATGTCTTTCTTCATCATTTAAGAAAAAGAGTTTTGACTTCTCAAACTTGTGTTTGGGTCTCATCCCAAATTTTGTAAGACATGAGTTTGTGCTAATTTATGCTTTTGGCCAATGGCCCATTTTCTTTTCAGATGTAAGCATGATAGGTGGCTGTCATCTCCTGAAGCTCAGTATAGTGCAAAAGAAAACCAAAGGCGCCGGGGTAAATGTGTCTCTTTCAGAATTTTATTCCCAGTATTTTAATATGAAAATTTTCCAACATATAAAAAAATTGAAAGAATTGTGCAGTGAACACCCATATACCCACCTCCTAGGTTCTACAGTGAACATTTTGCTGTACTTGCTTTATCACAGATTTATCCATCTATCCATGTGTCTATCCATTCATTGACCCATCTTGTTTTTTTGATACATTTCAAAGTAAGTTGCAAACATTAGTCACTTCAGAACGTACATATCAACTAGCTAATATTTGTTTACAGGTTTTTTGAGGTAAAATTGTGAAATGCAATGGTCTTAAATATGCCATTTGATTAGTTTTGACAAATACAGATACCTATGTAACCTAATCCCCTGTCAAGATACAGAACAATACCATCACCCCAGAAAGTTCTCTCATGCTCCTTCTCAATCTTTATTTCAACACCCCTGAAGGCAACCACTGTTCTGATTTTTTTCCGTCATAAATTAGTTGAGCCTGTTTTAGAATTTCATATAAATGGAATCATACAGTGTGTGTTCTTTTGGTAAGGCTTCTTGCATTCAGCATATTTTTGAGATGTATTCATGTTGTGTGTATTAGTAGTTTCTTCCTTTTTATTGCTGAATGCTATTATATGGCATGAATATACCACAGTGTGTTTATTCATTCTCTTATTGATGGACACTTGGGCTATTTCCAGTTTTGGGCTATTATGCATAAAGCTGCTCCGAACATTGTTCTAAAATTCTTTTTGTTGATACATGTGTTCATATCTCTTGGGTAGATACCTAGGAATGGAATTGCTGGGTTATAGGGTAGGTGCATATTTAAATTTATTTATTTATTTAAATTTCATTTATTTATTTATTTATTTTCCCCCAAAGCCCCAGTAGATAGTTGTATGTCATAGCTGCACATCCTTCTAGTTGATGTATGTGGGACGCAGCCCCAGCATGGCCAGAGAAGCAGTGCATCAGTGCACGCCCGGGATCTGAACCCGGGCCGCCAGCAGGGGAGCGCGTGCACTCAACTGCTAAGCCATGGGGCAGGCCCAGTGCATATTTAAATTTATAAGAAACTGCCAGACATTTTTCCAAAGTGGTTGTACTTTTTACACTCCCACAACACAAGTGTGTGAGAGTTCTGATTGCTCCACATCCTTGCCAACATTGGATGTTGTCAGGTCTTTTTTAATCTTAGCCATTCTGGTGGGTGTGTTATAGAATCTCATTGTGGTTTTAATTTGCATTTCCCTGATGACTAAGGATGTCGAGCACCTTGTCACGTGCTTATATCTTCCTTTGTGAAGTGTCTCTTCAGGTCTTTTTTTTTTTTTTTGTGAGGAAGATCAGCCCTGAGCTAACATCCATGCTAATCCTCCTCTTTTTGCTGAGGAAGACCGGCTCTGAGCTAACATCTATTGCCAATCCTCCGCCTTTTTTTCCCCAAGGCCCCAGTAGATAGTTGTATGTCATAGTTGCACGTCCTTCTAGTTGCTGTGTGTGGGACGCGGCCTCAGCATGGTGGGAGAAGTGGTGCGTTGGTGCGCGCCCGGGATTCGAACCCGGGCCGCTAGCAGCGGAGCATGAGCACTTAACCACTAAGCCACGGGGCCGGCCCCCAGGTCTTTTACCCATTTAAAAAAATTGAGTTATTTGCCTTTTTTTATTGAGTTGTAGGAGTTCTTTGTATATTCCAGATACAAGCCGTTTGTCAGATATGTTTTGTAGATATTTTCTTTCAGCCTGTGGCTTGAGCAGAGATATTGATTTTGATGAAACCTAATTTTTCAATTTTTTCTTTTGTGGTTATTGCTTTCTATATCCTAAGAAACCATAACCAACCCCCAAGTTGCAAAGATATTCTTCTGTGTTTTCTTCTAGAAGCTTGTTTAGCTTTTACAGTTAGGTCTATGGTCCATCTTAAATTAATTTTTGTATATAGTATAAGGTAGAGTCAGATTGTTTTTGTGTGGGCTATTTAGGTTAATTCTGTAGTCCTAGTTGATAAGTTTGGTCTTAGAGTCTGTGAACTTTTTGGTTGCTCTTTGGCCGAGGGCCAGAAAATCCCTTTTGCCAGGTCACTTTAAAGGAAAGAAGACACCATTGAGCGTAAAGGACCCAGCATGTTTTAATTGAAACAAGCATTAAAAAAATGCCTCTGAAGGTCTAGGATATAACTTTATAGTTTCAGCTGACCAACCAATTAGAACTCTTTAGAATAGAGTCATTTAGTCTAATTTTTCCCCCTGCCCCCAGGTTATTTAAGTAGGAGATAAGAGTGAAGTAGATATTCATTGCTCAGTCCTTTCTCACTGTATATAGAGAGGAGTGAGGATTTCCTTTTCTGGACAAGAATAATTTTCATCTCTTCCTTTGATCCCTTCCTTTCTTGTAGTAAAATGTTTCTTCTGTCAAATGAGGCAGTCGGACTGGGTGATATCTGAAGGTCTTTGTGATTCTCTCACATGAGCATGTTTGGGGGATAGTGAGGGGTATGCGTTGGCTGGAGAGGAGGGTTTGTATTGCGCGGCGATGTGTGTAGGGAGTGGGAACATACAATGGAGAAACTTTGAAATCAAGCCACCGGAGTTTGGCATTCTCTAGAAAATAATGAGACTCTGGAGCAATAAGTGAATGATGACATTACTATTTTAAGAATGACTTTAGGGGGCTGGCCCAGGGTTCGCCGGTTTGGATCCCGGGTGCACACCAACCCACCGCTTGTCAAGCCATGCTGTGGCGGCGTCCCATGTAAAGTGGAGGAAGATGGGCATGGATGTTAGCCCAGGGCCAGTCTTCCTCAGCAAAAAGAGGAGGATTGGCAGATGTTAGCTCAGGGCCGATCTTCCTCACAAAAAATAAAAAGAAGAAGAGGAAATAAAGAATGATTTTAGTGTCAAAACATCACCTATATATTTTCTCTGCCAAAAAGGCTTAACCCTAATGCTATCCTGAGGAAACACACAGACAAATTCAAATTAAAGACAGTTTTGCAAAACAACTAACTGTCCTGGACTCTTCAAAAATGTTAGTGCCATGAAAGAAAAAAAGTTGGGGAATTGTTTTTAGATTAAAGAAGACAAAAAAATATAACAACTAAATGTAATCGCATGAGCCTTGATTGGATTCTGCATGATGACAAGGAAACCATCCAGGGCATTAAAGGGACAACTGGGGAAATTTGAACGTGGAGTAAGGTAGGTAAAGGTGTTACATCAAGGTCGCGTTTGATTAGTTGTAGTGTTGTAACGTAGGAGGATACCCTTGTTTTTAAGAGATACGTGCTGAGGTGATGTGTCGTGATGTCCGTGCTAGAAATAAAGCAAAAGTGGCAAAATGTTAATAATTTATAATTCTTACAATATTTAAACATTTAAAATGTAAGTAAAATTTTAAAATAACATTTAGAAATAATGAATTGGGTGGTAGTGTATATGGTGAATTGATGAGGAAAGATTAGAGACAAGGTAAGAAGCTTTGTCTGGTCTAGGATGGTGATGGTAGTGGAGTGCAAGGCATCCAGTTCAAGAGTGAACAGTTGTTAGGACCTGGCAAATGATGAAAGAAAGGAAAGTCGAAAGGGAGATTTTTTATTCTGGTTGACTGGAGATGCTACTGAGAGAAATAGAGAAGTTGAGGGGAACAAGTCTGGGGAGGTCAGTGAGGAAATAATGAATTCCCATTTTTGATACTTCTAAATTCCACGTGAGAGTGGCTCAGCCTAATGGTGACATCCAGTAGATCGTTGGAAGACTGTTGCTCAGGAAATATTAATTGGTTGTTTTGTTATCTGTTGGGTTTGTTTGGTTCTTTCTTTCTTTCTCTCAGACTCTAGCAGGGAGGTTTATCAAACTAAACAGGTGTTCATTGAAGTTTTGTGAGTTATCTATGAGAATTTTAAAAATTTGTTTTCCATTTTGGTAATAATCTAAGAAAAAATATAAGCATATTTTGGATCATTCACGTGACCACCTTATAACTAATTGCTGCTGTGTGATTTCGGTGGGTGCGTTTGTGTCGATAGTCACATTGGTACCCCTATTCTTTTGGGGGCCAATGAGAAAAGAACAGAAACAAACTGAATACTTATATGATATAAGTGGTGTTGTCAACTGAGTGCTGTTTAATGCCATAGCCATCTTAATGTCTTCTTAATGTTTGAATGGAAATAGAAGCAGTGTGAGAATTCTCATCACACACCACAATGCCGAACTCAAAAGAACCTGTGCTCTGGCAATCAGATCAAATTAATGATGAAAAAGGCAGTTTAGTTGCAGTAGAATATCATCTTCATCTCTCCTATTATTTTGAATTTTATTGGTTTTATAGTTAAAAATTTTTTTATTGTAGTAAAATATATATAACAAAATTTACCACTGTAGCCATTTTTAAGTGTACAGTTAAGTGTCGTTAAGTATATTCACAAGTTGATTAACTATCACCACCGTCTGTTTATAGAACTTTTTCATCATCCCAAACAAACTTTGTACCCATTAAGCAATAACTCTCCATTCCCCCCTCCCTCGACCCCTGTGACCTCTATTCTACTGTCTATAAATTTTCCTATTCTAGATACCTCATATAAGTAGAATCATACAATATTTGACTTTTGTCTGGCTTATTTCATTAAGCAAAATGTTTTCAGGCATCATCCATGTTGTAACATGTATCAGAATTTCATTCCTTTTTAAGGCTGAATAATATTCCATTGTATGTATATACCACATTTTGTTTATCCATTAATCTGTTGATAGACTTGGATTGCTTCTACCTTTTGGCTATTGTAAATAATGCTACTGTGAACATAGGTGCACGCGTATCTTTTTGTGTCCCTGTTTTCAATTCTTTTGGGTATATAACTAGGAATGGAATTGCTGGATCATATTGTAATTCTTTAATGTTTTGAGGAGCTGCCAAACTGTTTTCCACAACAGCTGCACTATTTTACATTCCCACTAGCAATGCATGAGGGTTTCAGTTTCTCTACATCCTTGTCAACACTTGTCATTTTCCATTTTTTTTTTCTCAGTTCAAGTTTAATAGAAACTACAAAAGATCAAAAGTGATGTCCCACTACTATACACATCAGTTGGCCTGCCCCACAGCACAGCTCAGGCCATTCCCTCCAGAGGAAGGAAGGCTGGCCTCCCCAACCCCTGCAGGAAAAGTCTGTCCTGTCCCATACCATATCGGGGTTGAGTCTAAGGTCTTGTATTTTAAGCAGGACAATAGTTTTGTTCTCATGGCTGCCCACTGCAGCCTGGCCCTAAAATGGCCCAGTGGCTCATTTCTGCTTAGAGAAATATTCTTTGCTCTTCTAGACATCAGGTTTGATGGTATCACTGCCAGGCTTCCAGCCAGCTGGGCACACTTCCCCATGTTTGTCAGTGAACTGGAAGGCCTGAACTAGTCTCAGAGTCTCATCCACCGAGCGGCCAACACGGAGGTCGTTTACAGTTATCTGCCGAAGGATACCTTTATCGTCAATGATAAAGAGGCCCCTGAACGAGATGCCTTCATCTGCTTTTAAGACCCCATAGTCCTGAGCAATGGTGAGCTTTGGGTCTGATACCAAGGGAATATTCGTGGGTCCCGTCCTCCTTGTTTCTTATGTATGTTGATCCATGCTAGATGACAGAAGTGAGAATCCAGAGAAGCACCAATCACTTGGCAGTTGAGTTTCTTAAATTCTTCTGCCCTATCACTGAAAGCAGTGATCTCTGTGGGGCACACAAAGGTGAAGTCGAGAGGGTAAAAGAACACAACATATTTTCCTTTGTAGTCAGACAGGCTGATATCTTTGAACTGACCATCTGGCATAACATCCGTGGCTTTGAAGTTAGGGGCAGGGTGCCCAATTTTGGCGTTTCCTGAAGACATCTTGCTATCAGCAGCAATTACGCAAAAACCACCAAGACCACTCAGGAAGAAGATCTCCACTTTTTTTATAATAGCCATCCTAGTAGGTGTGCAGTGGTATCTCATTGTGGTTTTGATTTGTATTTCCCTAATGACTAATGATGTTATAATTTATTCATGTGCTTATTGGCCATTTGTATTATCTTCTTTTTAGAAATGTCTGTTAAAGTCTTTTGTCCATTTTGAGTTGGGCTGTTTGTTTTTATGTTGTTGAGTTGTAGGAGTTCTTTATATATTCTGGATAGCAATCTCTTATCAGATATATGATTTGCAAATATTTTCTCCCTTTCTGTGGGTTGTTGTTTTACTTTCTTGTAGTACCTTTTGATGCACAAAATTTTTAAAGTTCAGTGTAGTCCAATTTCTTTTGTTGCCCAGGCTTTTGGTATCATACTTAAGAAACTATTGCTCAATCCCAGGTCATGAGAATTTTCCCCTATGCTTTCCTCTAAGAGTTTTATAGTTTAGCTCTTAATGTTTACATCTGTTTAATTTTGAGTTAATTTTTGTATATGGTGTAAGGTAAGGGTTCAGCTTCTTTCGTTTGCATGTGGATATCCAGTTTTCTGAGCACCATTTGTTGAAAAGACTATCCTTTCCCCCACTGAATGGTTTTGGCACCCTTGTTGAAAGTCATTTGACCATGCATGTGAGAGTTTATTTCTGGGCTCTTTATTCTATTCCATTAGGCTATTTGTCTGTCCTTCTGCCAGTACCACACTGTTTTGATTATTGTAGTTTTGTAGTAAGTTTTGAAATCGAAGAGTGTGAGACTACCAATGTTGTTCTTCTTTTTCAAGATTGTTTTGGCTATTTGGGGTCCCCTGAAATTCCGTATGAATTTTAGGATGAGTTTTCCTATTTCTCCAGAAAATGTCATTGGGATTGCTTTGAAGCTGTGGATTGCTTTGGGTAGCGGTACCATCTTAACAATATTGAGTCTTCTAATTCATGAACATGGAATGTTTTCCATTTTATTTGTGTCTTCTTTAATTTCTTTCAGCAGTGTTTTGTTGTTTTCAGTATACAAGTCTTTCAGCTCCTTGGTTACATTTATTCCTAATTATTTTATTCTTTTTAATGCTGTTATAAGTGGAATTGTTTTCTTAATTTACTTTTCAATTGTTCATTGCTAGTGTATGGAAAGGCAGCTGATTTTTGCATGTTGATTTTATATCCTGCAACTTTGCTGAATTTGTTTATTAACTCTTTAACAGTTTTTTTGGTGTATGTGAATTCTTTAGGGTTTTCTACATATACGATTGTGTCATTTGTGAATAGAGAGAACTTTACTTCTTCCTTTCCAATTTGGATGCCTTTTATTTCTTTTTCTTGTCCAGTTGCTCTGGCTAGAGCAATATGTTGAATAGAAGTGGCAAAAGCAGTCATCCTTGTCTTAGTCCTGATCTTAGGGGAAAAGCTTTCATTCTTTCACCATTGAGTATTATGTTAACTGTGGGTTTTTCAGGTATGGTCTTTATCATATTGAGGAGATTCCTGTCTACTACAAGTTTACTGAATTTTTTTTTTCATGAAACGGTGTTGAATTTTGTCAAATGCTCTTTCTGCATTAATTGAAATGATCATGTGTTTTTCCCTTCATTCTGTTAATGTGGTATGTTACATTGATTGATTTTTATATGTTGAACCATCCTTGCATTCTGGAGATCACTTGGTCATGGTGCATAATCCTTTTAATGCACTGCTGAATTGGGCTTACCAGTATTTTGTTTAGGATTTTTGAATGTGTATTCATAAGGGATATTGATATATAATTTTCTTCTCTTTTTCTATCTATCTGGCTTTGATATCAGGATAATGCTGGCCTCATAGGATGAGTTAGGAAGTGTTCTGTGTTAGTTTGCTAGGGCTGCTATAATAAAGTACCATAGGCTGGGTGGCTTAAACAACAGAAATTTCTTTCTTTCTTTCTTTCTTTTTTTTTTCTGGGAAAGATTCGCCCTGAGCTAATATCTGTTGCCAATCTTTGTCTCTTTTTTTTTTTCCTGCCCAAAGCCCCAGTACATAGTTGTATATTCTAGTTGTAGGTCCTTCTAGTTCTTCTAGAGCCACTGCCACAGCATGGCTACTGACAGGTGAGTGGTGTGGTTCCATGCCTGGGAACTGAACCTGGGCCGCTAAAGCGGAGCGCACAGAGCTCTAACCACTAGGCAATCAGGGCTGTCTCAGAAATTTATATTCTCACAATTCTGGAGGCGGGAAGTCCAAGATCAAGGTATTGGCAGGGTTGGTGTCTTCTGAGGCCCGTCTCCTTGGTTTGCAGATGGCTGCTTCTCCCTGTGCCCTCACATGGTCTTTCCTCTATGTGTCTGCGTCCTAATCTCCTCTTCTTATAAGGACACAAATCAGATTGGATTAGGGCCCACCCAGATCACCTCATTTTACCTTAATTGTCTCTTTAAAGGCCCTACCTCCACATACAGTCACATTCTGATATACTGGGGGGGTATGGACTTCAATATATGAATTTGAGGGGGACACAGTTCAGACCATAACATGCTCCTTCCTCTTCAGTTTTTGGAGAAAGTTTGAGAAGGACTGGTGTTAATTTTTCTTTAAATGTTTGGTGGAATTTTCCAGTGAAGCCATCTGGTTCTGGGTTTTCCTTTGTTGGGAGGTTTTCGATTACCAGTTCAATCTCCTTACTAGTTATAGGTCTATATTTCTTCTTGAGTCAGTTTTGGTAAATTGCATTTCTAGGAATTTGTCCATTTCATCTAGGTTATCTAATTTATTGACATACAATTGTTCATAATATTCTCTTATAATCCTTTTTATTTCTGTAAAATTGGTAGTAATACCCACTTTCATATCTGATTTTAGTGATTTGCGTCTTCTTTCTTTTTTTCTTAGTCAATTTAGGTAAAGATTTGTCCATTTTGTTGATCTTTCCAATGAACCAACTTCTAGTTTTGTTGATTTGCTTTATTGATTTTCTATTCTCTGCTTCATTTGTCTATGCTCTAATCTTTATTATTTCCATTCTTCTGCTATCATTAGGTTTAGTTTGTTCTTCTTTTTCTAGTTCCTTAATGTGTACAGTTAGGTAATTAATTTATCTCTTCTTTTTAATGTGTGCATTTACAGTTATAAATTTACCTCTTAGCTCTGCTTTTGTGGTATCCCATAAGTTTTGCTATGTAGTGTTTTCATTTTCATTCATCTTAAGATATTTTCTAATAAAATTTTGAATTTATTGATTGTACAGTTTTTAAACTTATACCTTTTTTGGCATAAGAATAGTCTTATATCTTATTTCATGTTTTTGCATATTTAAGTTATGTTATAAAAAAGCATTTAATCAACAGTGGGGGGTCTGTGAGAGTCTCTGTCTAAATTCACTGTGTACATTATTCAAGTTTTGTCGAAGATATCTATAATATATAGAATTAGAAAAAAGCCTCAATGAATAAGTGAATCTAGAATCTAAAAAGCTCTGGATACGCTATTCCTGGTGGTCCTTACGAATAAAAGGTAAATCCACCTTCACTGAAGACCTGTGTCGAGAGGAGAGGTGGCTACAGGCTGGTCTGCAAATCTGCTCAGAGGTCCTCCAGCTCTGATTCAGTGACTCACTTTTCTTTTTTTTTTTTTTTTTTGTGTGAGGAAGATCAACCCTGAGCTAACATCCATGCTAATCCTCCTCTTTTTGCTGAGGAAGACCATCTCTGTGCTACATCTATTGCTAATCCTCCTCCTTTTTTTTTTTCCCCCAAAGCCCCAGTAGATAGTTGTATGTCATAGTTGCACATCCTTCTAGTTGCTGTATGTGGGAAGGGGTCTCAGCATGGCCGGAGAAGCGGTGCATCAGTGCGCGTCCGGGATCCAAACCCGGGCCGCCAGTAGTGGAGCGCATGCACTTAACTGCTAAGCCACGAGGCCAGCCCAAATCACTCTTCTTTAATTCTATTTGTTCCCAATTTCTGCATTGTCATGTTCACAGTCCTCTCTCTAGCCAATTTTTGGTGACCATCTAAATACTACATTTGATTGATTTGAAAATAGTGAGGCACTTGGTGCCAGTGGTAGACATGAAGTAGCCAGTTGTTCTGGACAAATTGCAAGTCCTGCCAGTTTACTTGGCTTTCTGAGCATGTTCACATTTGCAGTGAGGAAAACTTGGGGCTTAAAGCTCTTGATTAGACCACTTTGCAGCTATTGGAGGGATTCCTTTGAGCGATCCAGGGGACTGCTTCTTTAAAGGGTATGCTCCTGTTTGGTCCCCGTGCTGATGCAGGTCCCTCTCTCCCACTGCAGGTTTTCAAGAATCCCCACGAGGTGGTGACCGTGCTGCTGATTCAGACCCTGGGGGCCTTGGTGCCCTCTCTGCCCATCTGCCTCAGCTCCAGTGTGGAGAGGGCGGCACCTGAGCTGGAGCTCACCAAACTGCTGGAGTTCTACGAGGCCACCGCCCACTTTGCCAAGGGGTTGGAGATGGCACTGCTTCCCCACGCATGTAAACATTCCTCCTCCCAGCTCTCCTGCTTGTCTTTACTTGCTCTTTTTGAAGCTTGTGGGGCCTGGGTTTGTTTGCCTTTTCAGGTGAGTGATTTTACAGAAATGAAAAGGATCAGTGTTTTCCTTCTCAACAAATATGGAAGCCTTTTCCATGCAAACATTGCCATTATGGAAATAGTTGTTGCTTAATATGTTTACCTAGCACCAGTGCTGCCTAGGTGCACTGGGAAAGTGATGGACACTTCTGCAGGGGCTTAGAATGTAAAAGAGACAGGTAGGTATTAGTGGCAACAAGTTGGCAGCAAGTTGCATTGGGAGGGTAGTGTCCTTCCATTTCAAGTCATCATAAAACCTCAGACAATTCAACCTAAAGAGTAAGTTTAAGAGAACAGATGGGTTAGAGGAGCTTTTTGATGGGGCAACAGCAAGTTTTTGTTTTGTTTTTTTTTGATGAGGAAGACCGTCCCTGGGCTAACATCTATGGCAGTCTTCCTCTAGTTTGTATGTGGGTCCCTGCCACAGCATGGCTTGACGAGTGGTGTATGGCCGCACCTGGGATCCAAACGACGAACCCCGGGCTGCTGAAACAGAGCGCGCTGAACTTAACCACTATACCACCAGGCCGGCCCTAACAGCAAGTTTTTAAGGGCAGGGATGCTATGTTAGGACTAAGGGTGGCTATGGGGAAAATGGGCTTTCACCAGCTGCACCTGAGAGCAGAGGACTGCTTATTCCCATTTGGGCAAACAATGCAGGGGTGACGTTTCCCCAGCTGTTTTCCATCTATGTTAAAAGCATCATAAACTTTTAAGTAACACAGACCTCTTGACGCATGCTGCTGTCAAATCAGGAAATCACTTCAGGAAGGCCTTGTTCTATCATTTGGCTGCTGCGTGTCACTAGCGTGGTTTATTTAATAGTTATTCTCTTTAATTACATTCACATATAATTACCTTGTACATTCCAGGGAGTGTGTTTATTGTTCAGGTTCCTGATGATTCATAGGTGTTTTTGGCACGCTCACCGGTCAGGCCGTGGTTATGAGAGAGGCACGGAGGATGTGATTAGCTTCCAGGGGACCAGGATGCCGTTGTCCAAGTGGCTAAAGAGTGTTTAGGCTGTACATCCTGCTGGAGCAGAGTAGAATGAAGGTAGGGCAAGGAACAGGTTGCCTTCCTCCCACTGGTGCTGGACGTTATTGAAGAAGAGAGAACCACCCTCTGAAGACTCAGATACAGAGGGCTTTGTTAGTCAGCCATGGAAGTTTAGATTTTTAATGATTCCCATTGAGGTTTTCAGTATATATGTGCTGCCCAAGTGAGCACTCTATTGAGGTTTTCAAAAAGTATTTTTTTGATTTAAGAATACTTTGGAAACACACTCAAACATAAAAATAAAAGAAAATAAAAACGATCCATAACTTTATCACTCAGCTGCTGGCAACATTCTATTTTCTCCTAGTAATTAAAATAAAAATATGCATTTTCCATATAAACACATATACACACATATATATACTTTAAAATATTGGTTGTATACAATCTTATATTCTCTTTTTTTGCTTAAAATAATATAATGAGCATTTTTTATGTCATTAAATGTTTTCCTAAGACATGGTTTTTAATGATAACTGTGATAACTATGGCTTACTTTAATTTTTTTATTCACTATTGTAAATAAAACTATTATGAACAATTTTACACATTAATTTTTGAGCCCAACTCTGATTATTCCTTAGGATAAGTTTAAAAATTACAGTTGCTAAGAAATGAACATTTTAAAGATATTTATCGTATTTTGTTCTTTAAAAGGTTTCTACCTATTTTCTTGTCTATCAGTAGGGAATGAGGGTGCCCATTCCCCCGTGCCCTCACCAGCACTAGACTGTGTTTTTTTTCCTTCCCCGTCATTGCCAGGTTCTTAGACAATTAATGATGTATCATTTTAATTTTTTATTTCATTGATTACTAGCAAGTTTGAAAATTTAGTATCAAAATTATATTTTTTTCTCTTTTGAATTGCTTGTTTTTATGCCTATTTTTCTGTGTGAGAGTTTATTTCTGGTTAATTTATAAGAGCAATTTATTTAAAATAATGTATTATTAAATACATTATAAAAAGCAACAAAGTACGTTATAAAAGTTCATGATATAGAAATCCATAACACAAAATGAAAGTCTCTTATAATCCCACTTGCTAGAAACAACAATTGCTAAAAATTTATCCTTGGGCTGGCCCCGTGGCTTAGCGGTTGGGTGTGCGCGCTCCGCTGCTGGCAGCCTGGGTTTGGATCCCGGGTCTGCACCGACTCACTGCTTCTCCAGCCATGCTGAGGCCGTGTCCCACATGCAGCAACTAGAGGGATGTACAGCTGTGACATACAACTATCTACTGGGGCTTTGGGGGGGAAATAAATAAAATCTTAAAAAAAATAAAATAAAATAAAAATTTATCCTTACATAGTAAAGAGTTTTTTCCCATTGTTTATCAAGTATGTTGCAGATATATTTTCTAACTTTATATTTTGCCTTTAACATATTTCTATTTTAATAATTAATACATGTACATGGTATAATTCAAAATATATAAAAGATTATACAGTAAATTTTTTAAATAAAAGTAAATCTTATAAGTAATTTAAGTTGACTCTATAATTAATAAGCAATATGTATTCATTATAGGAAAACCCAGAAAATACAAGGAAGGAAAAAGATCATTCTTAACTTACCACCCAGAAACAGTATTTTGAATTATATACATATGTAGATTTTGCATATGAGTGTGTGTGCGTAAATGTGTCTTTAATAGAATATTTTATTACCATTGTCAAACCCAAGAAATTTAATATTGATTTAATATTGTCTCTTAATATACAATCTGTATTCAAATTTTCCCAGTTGTTCCATAAAAGTCTTTGTAGCTGCTTCCCCACCTCTCCTTCCCATTAAGATCCAGTCAATGTACACATCTTGTATTTGGTTGTCCCGTCTCTTTAATCTCTTACTCTGAGACAGTCATCTCATCTTTCTTTTGTCTTTCATGACATTGATATCTTTGAAGTATATAGGATAGAAGAATATAGGGACATTCTTGTAGAATGTCCCATGTTCTGGAATTGTCTCGTTTCCTCATGATTAGATTTAGATTAAACATTTTTGGAAAGAATTCTACATTGATAATGATGTGTACTTCCTATGGCCTCACATCAGGAGACACATAATATCTGCTTATCAGTGATGAGTTGGATCAGTCACTTGGTAAATGTATCTGCCAGATCTCTCCACTGTCAAGTTATCTATTCCTCTTTGTAATTAATAAGTAATCTGTGGGGTGATGCTTTGAGCCCATAGGAATATACTGTTCCTCAAGAAACATTTACCTAGTGACTTTAGCATCCACTGATAATCCTTGCCTGAATAAACTTTTACATTGCTGATTATAAAATGGTGATTTCCTAATTCTCTGATTCCTTCTACATTTATTTGCTGGCATTCTTTTGTCAAGAAGTGATTTTCCTTTCTTTCTCTTTAATATCACTATGAACTCATGGACTATTTTTTTATTCATTGTGTTACGATCCGTTATTGTCATTATTCATTTTGAGGCTCAGATTATTTCAGATTTGGTCAGTGGTTGCCCCTTCAGGCTGGCACTTGTATCTTTCAATCTTTGAGTGCTTTCTTGCTTTTTGGCACAAACTATTCCAGGAACGTGTACCTTCCATGCCTCAAACTTGGAATCAGCCATTTTCCCAAGGAGTTTGGTTTCTTCTAGTGGGAAATTGTATTTAGAAACTAAGATCTAGGCACCAGGGATTCTCATTTTTGCTGGGCTATCGTTACTTCTAGGCCTTTATGGTGGACAGAACTAGGGAATACATATTTTTTAAAAATTACCAGTTTATACTGATACTTCCAAATCAAATCCAGCACCGCAAGATTTTCACCTCTTGCCATTCCCAGTTGTATCTCTTTTCTCCTCCAGTGAGAATCCTGGTTCCCAACAGTGTTTGTGTTTGAGTGTGTGTGTTTTATATATACTCATACAGTTCTTTTTCATGACTGCATTATGGATAGGTTACACGTATTTAATTTGTTCATTCGACTACAAATGGACTGGTACTGGAGTGCTGGATGCTGAGGATGCTGTGCTCAGTCTCTGCTCTCGTATAAGTATTTTTCAGTGGGAGATAACCAAATGATCACACTGATGGATGTATAATTGCAAAGTGAGATGAGAACTTGGAAGAAAAGCAAAATGGTTCTAGGACAGTATATAAACAAAGATGATTGAGACTGGCTCACTTGAGCTGAGCGAGTATTGAAGGAAGAATAGGAGTTGACCAGATGAAGAGGGGTAGGGAAGAACAAGATCCTTCTAGACAGAAGGAGCAGCATGTGACTAGAAGGGAGCCTGGTGCTTTTGAGGAAATGAGAGAAGGCTGGAAGCTAGGGGGATTGGGAAGGAGGATGAGGCTGTAGAAATAATAACAAAAATAGCTGGTGTTTATTGAGTGCTTACCGTGTGCTAGACATGTATTATTTTATGTCATGTCCACCAAAACCTTATAAAATTGATGCCATTGTTAACCTCATTTTAAAGTTGAGGAAACAGGCATAGAAGAGAGAAGTCATTTGCACACAGTCACATAACTGGGGAGCAGTAGAGCTTTGGTAGAAGAGCCTTCACTCAACTACCACCCTCTTTCACCTCCTGAGGTCAGGCATTACAGGACCTTGTAGGCTATAGAACAGATTTTAGATTCCAACCAAAGACAGAGTTCTTAGGAGTTGAATTGCTGTGCCTTAGAATATGCACATTTAAATTTCTATGTAGTTGAATATAGGAATTTTTGGAATTCTGAGTGTATGGGGTATCCTGTTTTATAAAGTCCCAGGAAGGCTCAGGATGGAAAAATGTTCTTCCTGCAGAGCCTTTTCTCTGTAGCAGTTCTTGAACTTGACCTTGAGGAAGGTTATCATTTGAAGAGATTCTTGACTATGATGGGTTGTGGGATTATGGGGGCTGGTGTCTTTGGTAGTGCTTTAGGCAAATAATACACAAAGCCCGAATTTATCAGAATATTTACTGACATGATTATTGAAGATTCCATGAACGATAAAAGCAGATTAACAAAATGTAGTTGCCCCTGAGATGAAACACGAAAAGTTCCAGAAGAATACCTTTCACCTGTTGTTTTCCAACAATTAATTTCCAATTCTTTGTTCATTATTGCCTTTAATTTCTGGTTCCCTGAAGATGAGCATAACTTGGTGAAAGTCATGGAACTGGTGGATGCTGTGTATGGTCCGTACAAACCCTACCAACTGAAGTATGGCGACATGGAAGAAAAGAACCTCCTCATCCAGATCAGTGCAGTGCCTTTGGTAATGTCGTCATACTGCCCGTGGCCATTAGGAATCATTCTGTTTGCCAGGCAGAGAGTTGGGGGTGAGATGCACTGGAGAAGGTGTGAGGTGGCATCTGGTGTGCAAAGAGTGGGAACAGGTGTGCAAAAAATGGGCTCTAAGTGCCTCATGGGCTCTTGCAATCCAAATGTAAAACGAGACCACAGACGTGCTACCAATTTTCTGTTTAAATCTCCGATAAAGGTCTAGCAAAACAAGGGGCTTAAGTATTCTCGGGATAAGTTGATTATCTCCCTGATTTAGTAATTTCTTATTTTGGCATTCTTTTGTTTAAGGCAGATGTGCAAATGGGCACGGGAGCGGGGCATTTATGGACAGTGCTATGGGGGCAGGTTCACCATGTGGGCACCAGGGGGGAACAGAGGTCATTTCCATGGCAGACATTAAGGTTGTCTAGCATGAGGAGAGTTAACATTTAAGAACTGATCTTACAGTAGTTAAAGTCTGCTGCCTCCTGCCATTTTTCCATTTTCTAGAGACGTACCTAGAAAGTTGTTCCACTTCAGTTAATTCTTGCCCCTGAAGGAAGCATTTTCCTGTTACTACATTCTTTTGGAGTATGAAGTACTCCATTCTTTTGGAGTATGAGTACTGCATTCTTTTTGATATGAAGAATTTGAATCCTAGCTTGAGTGCCAGAGGGAGAGATGCCATTGTAGTCACAGAAAAAGAGGAAAGAAATGAAAAATATAGGGATGCATATCAGGATTTGATCATGCTTTCATCCAGGAGTTAATGTCTGTGTCTCACTGGGTGCTGAGACCATTCTTCCCTGGGTCAGGCTTTTGAAGAGCTGTCACAGTTTGAGTCTGCGTCGCTGATGTCCCTATTAAGAGATTTTACTGTCAGGAGGCTTGGAGGTCTCCCCATCTTCGTGTTGTCTCTTCACTTGTTCTCGAGTCTGAGGCGCCTTTTGTTTGTCTGTATTTGCTGCCCAGGAGCACGGGGAGGTCATTGACTGTGTGCAGGAGCTGAGCCACTCAGTGAACAAGCTCTTTGGCCTGGCGTCTGCAGCTGTTGACAGATGCGTCAGATTCACCAACGGCCTGGGGACCTGTGGCCTGCTGACAGCCCTGAAATCCCTCTTTACCAAGTAAGGCTAGGGGTGGGGATGTGGCTGGCTACATTGGAGGGCGATGTCTATTCCAATGAAAAATGAGCGTGTTCTGTCTTCCTGCTATGAACCCTGGAGAAGCACTGGCACCTGAGCCCAAGGGGGCGTGCTGAAGGATGTTCATGGGGGCACTGTTTGTACTGGTGGAGCATTGAAGCAACCTAAATGTCTGTCTGTTTGGAAATGGCTAAATAAGATATGGTCTATTCATTCAAAGGAACTCTATGGGGCAGTTAAGGTGTTAATTAGATCTACACATACCAACATGGATAGATCTCAAAAATATATTGTTGAGTGAATAAAAACAAGTTGCAGAATCATATATAGAGTCTCATACAGGAGGTGAAAAGAGCATACAAAAAATAGAGTATATTTTCTGTAGCAGGGTTCGGCAAACTGTTTCTGCAAAGGGCCAGATGGTAAATATTTTAGGCTTTGTGGGCCTGATGGTCAATAGAGACTTTTGTAGCAGTCTGCTTTAGCAGCACAAAAGCAACTGTAGACAACATGTAAATGAATGGGTGTGGCCATGTTCCAGTAAAACTTCATTTACAAAAAACCAGGAGCACCGACCCTTGTTCTGGATCTTTTTTAATACTTTGAAATGAATTATATGTTTCTACAGAATAGGAGTCAGCAAATTCTAGCTCATGAGCTGAATCTGGCCTGCCATCTGTTTTTGTAAATAAAGTTTTATTGGAACACAGCCATGCCCATACACATACCTATGGCCTGTGACTCCTTCACACTATGAAGGTCGAGTTGAGTAGTTAGGGCAGAAACTTTGTGACTCTCAAAGCCGAAAATATCTGGACCTTAACAGAAGAAGTTTGCTGAGCTCTGATGTGGAAGGTTGGGCAACAAACTCAAAACATTGGTTATCTTTGGGGAGTTGGGGAAGGACTAGGATGACGGTCATAAGGAATTTAGCTTTATTTGTTATTTTCTGACTTTTTTTAAAAAAGGAACATAAATTCACATGTTTCTTTTGAATATCATGCTAAGTGAAAGAAGCCAGTTGCAAAAGACCACATTATGTGATTTCATCTATCAAAATGTCCAGAACAGGGGCCGGCCCGGTGGCGCAAGCGGTTAAGTGCGCGCGCTCCGCTGCGGCGGCCCGGGGTTCGCTGGTTCGGATCCCGGGCGCGCACCGACGCACTGCTTGGTAAGCCATGCTGTGGCGGCGTCCCATATAAAGTGGAGGAAGATAGGCACAGATGTTAGCCCAGGGCCGTCTTCCTCAGCAAAAAAAGAGGAGGATTGGCGGATGTTAGCTCAGGGCTGATCTCCTCACAAAAAAAAAAAAAAAAAAAAATGTCCAGAACAGGCAAATCTATAGAGACGGAAAACACATTAGTGCTTGCTTAGGTCTGGAGAGAGGGGAGCATTTGGAGGAGATGGAGAATGGCTGCTAAAAGGTATGGGGTTTCTGTTTGGGTTGATGACATGTTCTAAAGTTGATTGTAGTGATGGTTGTACAACTCGGTAACTGCACTAAAAACCGCTGAATTGTCTCTTTACGTGAGTGAATTGTGTAGTATGTGAATTATATCACAATAAAGCTGTTAAAAGAAAGAAAGAAGGGGAAACTAAAATTAAGTTTAGTTAGACAAAAAGAAAGAAAGCAATATGAGGCCGGATTCTTTGACTTGAGCGATTGAGGTGTAAGGGCCCGTCTGTTTTTGTAAATAAAGTTACGTGCTCCAGTTAGATTAGATGGTTAGATGCTCCAGTTTCTGGCTTGTAGACAAATACATTCTTAGGCTCCCTGAGAGACCTTCCCTCGGTAGCTTGTTCTAGAATGAAGTTGGCTTGAGGCGCAAGAAGTTCTTTTGATTGGACTGAACGCTGTTTTGCTGTAGTAAGCTTAGGGAGCTCTTGTCATTCCAGAAATACTGAGCATGCCCCTGTGAGCTCCGAGGGTCCTTGGACCCTGTGCTCTCGGTCACTGCCATGGGCAGTCAGCACCTCCTGAGGGCAGCTCCCCGTGTGGGCACTCAGGGCTGCCCTGCTCGCAGACAGAGGAGTAATCAGATGAGCCCGTAGAAAGAGAAACATCAGCAACAACTTTAATCAAGTAAAATTTACCTCTTTCTCTCTCTGCCACCAGCTAAGATTTGGTGGATGAAAAAAAAATTTTTTTTGAGATCTAAAAATTTTATTATAAAATAAAAATAGTGCTTTCAGAAATAACTTTTTAAAATACAAAAAGGTGTAAGAAAGGGGCCGGCCCGGTGGCGCAAGCGGTTAAGTGCGCGCGCTCCGCTGCGGCGGCCCGGGGTTCGCTGGTTCGGATCCCGGGCGCGCACCGACGCACTGCTTGGCAAGCCATGCTGTGGCGGCGTCCCATATAAAGTGGAGGAAGATAGGCACCGATGTTAGCCCAGGGGCCGTCTTCCTCAGCAAAAAAAGAGGAGGATTGGCGGATGTTAGCTCAGGGCTGATCTCCTCACAAATAAAAAAAAAAAAAAAAAAAAAAAAAAGGTGTAAGAAAGTGGAAGTCTTCCTCCCTTCCTGCCCACCCTTAGGGCTTCTCCTTAGAAATGCTCAGTTTTGAACATTTTGCTTTTAGTCTTCTAATCTTCCTTCCATACTTTAAAGACTTTTTGTTTATCAACTTGATTATATCTTGACTCTCAACTCTGAAAGGTAAGGAACCGAGCTTACTTAAGGCCAGTGCTCTCTCATCCCCTGCTTCTCCCAGCTCTTGTTAGTTATATTTTACTGTTAGTTCTTCTCTTAGTTATTTTGATTACTTCGTTTTTGAAAATAATACAAATCCATATTAAAAATTTCAAATTGTACAAAAGGATATGTGATGAAACCAGGTCAGCTGCTCTAGAAGGGAATATTGTGAAGCTACCACAACTGCTGATGTTTATAAAATCAGTCAGGGAAGTTACTGTGAAGCTAACTGGAGCAGGGTCCCAACGGGGTGTTGTTCAGTAGCAGGGAGGGTTTGGGGAGAGCATTAAGGAAGGCAGGGGCAGGGAGGTTGGAGCTCTCGGTGGGGGGCAGGAGGAGACTGGCCCAACTTGAGCTAGGGTGAAGCCGTAGAAGATAGCAGCTGACAAGGTGTTACACAGCTGTGACGGGAACGTGGGCTCTGGAGCCACCCGAGCTCAGATCCTGGCTCTGACTCACTAGTTGGGACGTTGGGTGGGTTAGTACTCCTCTCGGAGTCTTGGTGCTTTTGCTCTGAGTAAACTGATGGTGGTAATATCTCTTCTCCATGCTGGTTGTGAATATTAAGTGAAAACATGTAATTAAAGCCCCTAATGCAGCAGTTCTCACATGGTAGAGACACTTGGAAACGTTTATTGTGAGAGAATTGGAAGGTTTTGGGACAAATGTGATAAAAATGTGATGGCGATACGCACATCACACGCGATACACACTGTGGCTAAACAAGCCTCCCCTCCACACCCAAGTGCTCGGGGGCCTGGTCCCCACCCCGGGGAGCTCTGTCCTATGAGCTTCTGCAGAGCACGTGCACTGTTGCATAGTGTATTCTTCTCATACTTATTTGTCATATTTGCAGGGTGGTAACACAGTTGTTTAATCTCCTACAGCTAAAGCACAGTTATGTTCCTCGACATTCCCTGGTCAATTTGTCCTTGAGGCCCCTCTCCCTCCCCCAGGGACTAATTCCCCAAGAAAGCTGTCACCTCTCTTGGTGCAAAGAGAAGGTGCTGTCATTGGGATTTTGGTCTCGTAGCTTTGCACTTTAAAGCAAAAGTCCGGCGTAAAGGGAACGGCAGTATCGTTTGTGGTTAGTGGAGTGGTCTGGAGCAGTTTCTTCCACTTGGTTCTTTGAACGGCCTTTCTCTCCAGCACACAGACTTACTCCTCAGGGCTGTGCCCTGGGTCATCACATTGCGCTCTCCTCACTTAGAGTGTAGGGTTTGGGAAGGGAGCGAGGGAAGACCTCTTGTGATGTAAACGAATGTCATAGGTTTTCAGGGAGTCTCTTGGCTTCCAGAGAACATGACCCCCCACCTTTGTCCTTCTCACGTCACCCTCCCAAGGACATGCACTTATTCATGTTATAAGAACTTTACATCCTTAAAAACAATAGCCCCCCCATCAGCTTTCATTTTATACTTTTCAGAGAACTTTTGTATATATTATTTCATTTATTTTATTTTATCATCATGACAACTCTGTGAGGCAATATAGAAGACATCATTAAGTCTGTTTTAAAGATGAGGAAACTTGAGGCCCCCAAACACCTCGATACTTCCCCGAGCCTGCAGTGCAAGTCTTTCATTCGTTCAGGACCTATTTCTGGCTGTCTTCTTCACACTCAGTCCTGTGCTAATTCCTGGGGATGATTGCGAGCTGCAGAGAGATAGTCTCTGTTCTCCCAGAGCTTCTGGTCTGTCTACAGCAATGAACATGAAACACGGACATTAAATAAGCTGTTTAATTGTGCTTGTGTTAGGTGCTGTGAGGGAAGGTGTGTGGTGTATGGCTGGAGCAAGCAGCACAGTCTGGGAGGGAGGGTTGTTGGCTCTGAATCCAGTTTCATGCTCCTGTGCCATTAAAGTCGGGCTCTTGGCTGCCATGGAGCTTGGCTGTTTAATCTAAATTCAGGGGTTTAGGATGATGCAGCAGTACCCTGGATATCAGTGAACCACTTGTAGTATCCCAGGTGACAGTCTGGTCTTATAGAGGGACCATGATGTTTTTAAACAGCTCTTTGAACCAGCTCCCAAAGAAATGCGTCTGTTATGATGAGGGAGTAATTTACCAGCATCATCTCTTGCCTGGTTGGTCACCAGAGTCTCAGTCTTAGTGGCCACCCCCTTCCCCCTCATCTTGAGCATCTCTCTTAAAGTTGCTCTGCCAGGTGAAAAAAATGGTCTTGCCACACAGAGAAGACCTTTTAGTGGTCAGAGCTTTATAAGTAGTCTCACATCTCGGTAGGAGTCTCTAAAGACACTCTCAAGGTCATTAGCAATTTATCCAAATCTGTGTCATTCCAGGTGTCTTTAGGTCTGAGGAGTTTATGATGACATCCCTCTCGTTTTTTGTCCTTCCCCACAGGTACGTGTCTGATTTCACCAGTACTCTCCACTCAGTACGAAAGAAGTGCAAGCTGGAGGATGTTCCTCCCAACTCCCTTTTTCAGGAAGATTGGACAGCTTTTCAGAACTCCGTTAGGTGAAGGGGGGGTTGTGATTTCAGCATATGCCTAATGTAATAAGCATAAACATGCATAATATAGTATATAAAAATGATAAAGGGGGCCGACCTGGTGGCATAGTGGTTAAGTTCGCACGCTCCACTTTGGCGGCCTGGGGTTTGTGGGTTTGGAATCCAGGTGCAGACCTACACACCACTCGTCAGCCATGCTGTGGCAGGCGTCCCACATACAAAATAGAGGAAGATAGGCACAGAAGTTAGCTCAGGGCCAATCTTTCTCATCAAAAAAAAACAAGAAGAATAAGATAAATGTGTGTGTAAGGGATTCATTTTTTTCCTGTCTTTCACTGTTTTTTTTTTAAAAGCAAATACTCTGGAATCTAAAAACAAGCCAATAAACAAAAAATCAAACCAAACCAAACAAACACCAAAAAGATCCCTCTTGCTCTTAAAACATTTTTATAAGTTCTTTATGAATGCCTCATCTTTTTTGGTGAGTTAAATTTTTCGTATTTGCGTCAAGATTTTTCCATCTTAGCCTATAGTTTTTACAGACCTAAAGTAACTTAGAGCTTATGTTTTAGAAAATGCACAGCTGATTCGATCCTGTTTCTGGATCTAAACACATTAGTGCTAAGTGGTAAAACAGTGCTGTTTGGCTTGGAAAGGTCCATGTAAGAGTTCCATGAAAGGCTCTGAGGTACCCCTCCCAAGGGTTATTGACAGCCAGATTCTGGGGTAACCTGTGTGATGGTGGGCCAATAGGTAGACACGCTGTTGCCCCAAGCCCTGAGGTCTGGTGGAAGTGTGAACAGCAGTGGCCTGAGAAGTTTGGCTCTTGGTATGTCCAGAGAGCACAGACTACTGGCCTGTGGCCAGATCTGACCTATGTACATGTTTTGTTTGATCACAGCATTTAAAAATTTTTGGATTAGTTGCCAACATTTAAAAACCAGATTTAACATAATCCAGATTTCTAACATCACTTAAAAATTGGAACTTCTGAAAGCACTGGGCCTGCATTGTCCCAAGGCCATGACCTAGTGGGGCTGGTAGCCAAAGTCCCCAGTAGGCTGGGTATATGTTCTCTGTTGTGCTGTGGTTCTTCTACTCCCATGTGGTCTAACAACTATCCTATTAGGCTGAGCGAAAAAGCAATCTAGAAATTTCTTTTCCTTAAAGCCATTCTTCATGGATATACATTCTGAAAAGAGATGCTGTTCTTCGCTCACTTAGATTTCTTGCCTGACTCCTGGCCTAGGTGGTGTGTGCAGGGTGCCCATGACACATGCAAGTCTCAGTGCAGTATCCCACGCCAGGGCAGATCCAGACCCTCTGAAGGCTGTCTTTAATTAGGGTAAATCCAGGACCATTTGGAGTATCTCCTCATGGGCTCTGATCTGGACTTTTATTTTTTGATGAAATTTAATGTTCTGGATGCTAACTATATCCCCTATCATCTGTACTGACTTGGTGTACTAGAAAATATTATGCACAAGTTTGTTCTGTTGTACCTGAAGTGAGTGGAATATTTCATTTTCTCATAAACCTTTCTTATGATGGAATGCCTAGATACCCTGGTGATGATAGGCGCTTTTAGAGAAAGTTAAAAGTTAACTAGACTTCAGATGTTTTTAATCCTTGGATTTGTCCTGACATTATAGGTTGGTGTTGAAGGATGCAGTGGCTGCAGTTTGAGGCAAGCATAAAATTACCTAAAAATTAAAGGATTATTAGATAAGATATGATGATCATTCAGGCTTATCTCTGAGAGACAGATGGATTAGTCCTCATCTGCCTTTCATGTGATCAGAGAGAGAGAGAATTCTAGTATCAAAACAGTTTTCTTTTCTTTGCCTAGCAAATAGCAGACATCTAACAAATACTAAGTAATGAATTTTGGTTTTTAAATTTTAGATACATAGTATTTCCAACCCATTTTCTCAAGGACAAAGCTCAAAAGCACCTCCGAATTTTGAAAATGTAAAATTATTTGAGATCATGTTGAACAGAATTGTGATTCATAGCAGAGAGGCCTGTGACATGAGGATATTAGAAGGGACTAGCATTTACTTTTTGCATTAATTACTGATTAATGAAACATTTCAGGTAGGCCATCAAATGGTTAATTGCTTTCCCAGAACCCAGCACACCACCAAAAGGAGTGAATAGTTAGAATTTTTATGAATGAGACAATGTTTGTCCTGCAAATGCAGGCATTCCAGATACTTGAACCTGAAGTGCTTTTTGTTTTGTTTAGGATAATAGCCACCTGTGGAGAGCTCTTAAGACAATGTGGGGACTTCGAGCAGCAGCTAGCAAACAGGTAGGAGACAGCTGTGGGGGCTTCCCTGGGTTCTCCACCGGGAAGAACTTGTTACAGTACACAGCACAGCCATGACAGCATATAGTCAAATCTGAAAGCCACAGAGCTCGAGGACTGTCTGTACCAAGATACGAGGTGTCATTATTGTCATCATTAAACATTTATTGAGCACCTAAACAGGGCAAGGCTCTGACCTACTTGGCAATGGTCATATAATTTTGGTTAGATATGGAGTTTCAGCCTAAATGAGGAAACAGTACATATTGTCTCCAAATTACGAATGGGCTGGGTTCCCACTGCTTGTTTGTAAGTCAGTTATTGGGACCAAAATAAATTTCCCCATAGAAACGGTGTTATAAGTGGTGGCGAGGTCTCCTGGGCCAGTCCACCTTCTGGGTTCTGCAGCAGAATTCTGTGTTGTTCAAGGGAGTGTGTGTCAAAGCAGGATTTCTGAGGTCGGCCCTGGGAAAAGTCCCTTCTACTGCCTTTCTCTATTCTGATAGCTGCCAGGGCTTTACATTGCCCTGAAGTGGCCCCGTTCAAAAAGCTTTTCCCCTCAAAGTGCTCCAGTCTCCCAAATTTCCTTCTTTCTTCCTTTCAGCTAAATCTCTCATTCCCTTGATACAGCTGATTTCTCTAGTCTCCATGAGTCTGGGGGAAGAAGTGTGTTTCATACAATTGTGCGAGGGGCTAGCAGCAATCCCTTCACCTCTTTCTGGGATAATTCTTGATTGTCTTTCAGTAATCTCTGCGAGAGGGAATTTCTGGCAGTGGTACAAAGTGGAATGAAAGCTGAGGCTTCCGGGGACCAGATGGGAGAGAGGGATGAGTCGCTAAGGAAGGAGGTCAGAGGTCAAACTGGCCATGGAGTTAGTACTCTGTGTTGGCTATTTCTTCTTTTTGTCTTCTTTCATTTCTGAACCCATGGATTGTCTTCAAGCCCCAAGATTTTTCACCATGGTTCTCATTATGGGGAAAGTCTTGCAGTGGGATAGAATGGGTAACTGTTGCTGTCCATAACTCCCAAACGGCCCAGCACAGAAATTATGTGACTTCCTGGAATGAATAAAACCAAAGCACCACAGGCATACGATGGAATGTGTGTAAATAATATAAATGATGAAGTAAATGCCCCTTCCCTCCCCTTTTCACACACACCTGTGCTCATGTGTGCACACACACCCTTGGTGAGGGGAGCCTGTGGTGGAAGGGTGAGTAGGTCTGGGTTCACAGAGGACTCCTAGGAAGACGTAAAATTTTAACGTTTACGTATTTAAAAGAAAAGCATCGGGGCGGGCCCGGTGGTATAGTGGTTGGATTCGTGTGCTCTGCTTCAGTGGCCCAGGGTTCACAGGTTCGGATCCTGGGTGTGGACCTACACACTGCTCATCAAGCCATGCTGTGGAGGCATCCCACATAAAAAATAGAGGAAGATGGGTACAGATGTTAGTTCAGGGACAATCTTCCTCAGCAAAAAAATAAAAATAAAAAAAATAAAAGAACGGCATGTAGCTTATTATTTTCTTAATTACAGTAGTAATTATAGCCTGGCCCCAGCACATTACAAAAATTAAAACAGTTCACAAGTATACAAAATGAAAACTGAAAATCTACTCACCCTAAAACTTCTTCTCTCCAGAAGAAACATTGTTAACAGTTCCCCTGCCTCCTACTTTATGACATTTATTGAGCCCTGCATTAAGGACTTTACATGAATTAACTATGAATCCTCCCAGTGGCCAAAGAAATAGGTACTATTCTTACTCCCGTTTACAGATGAAGGGACATTGAGGCATAGAATTTGGCACAGGTAATAACTTTTTAGGTAAAAGAAATTATTTGTAGAAAGAGCTGTGTCTGAGGTGATACAGCTACGAGGCAGTGATCTGAACCTGGACATGAGCTGAGTCATCCAGAGCGTGTGAGTGTCCCCCCCACACTGTCCTTTCTCACAGGTTAGTGTCTGGCCTTAGACTTGGGTTTCTCTGTATATATATGTGTCAGACATCTTCCATATCAGAACATACACACTTTCCTTAATATTTTAATGAAGACAAATAGTACATTTTAAAGAGTGAGGAAGGATCTAGTTGGGAAGGTGAATGGGGACATGGCAGATAAAGGATGAGCCTCTCTAACTGCATTTTTCAACCCAGAGAGGCTAAAGGCCTGGCTTGAACTTTGGTGTGAGAGGAGAACAGACTGGGTGTATCCAGAGGAGCCTTTTTAAAGAGGTGATGTCATTCTGGAAGCACTGAGCCTGGAAAGGAAAAAGAGTGAAAGTCACCATCTGTGTTCCCATCAGGGAGGCCACGCGTGTGCAACTGCCTATAAAGCTTATCTTATCTCCCTATAAATCGCACCTGCAGAACCCAGACTCCTACCAAGGACCACTCCCCCTGGGTGGCAGAGGCAATTGCTCGAAACACTCCAGGTTACTTCAGCGACATGAATGACATTGGCTATCAGGCTCTTAATATTACCTCCTCGTAGAGTAAAGCAGGGCCGAGTTGGATGTTACCTGAGGGATTTCTCTTATACTGGGCGAGTTGGGTGAGACACATGGAGATTGCCGCGGCTCCTGTGTACTTTCCTGGTGGCCGCCACTTATCTTTGGAATGGTGGTGTTTTTACCAGGATAAGCTGTTAGTGGGACGGTTCAATGGGACAGTCAGGTTTGGGGGATCCAGTATACAAATTTCCATGGCTGAGGAGTGGGTACAACTTTTCAAGGAAGGGAAATGAGTTGAGGAAATAGATGGAGTTGTAGTTAGTCCCTCCCTCCTCTGCACGTCCTTACTGCATTCTCCTGGCACAGCAGTTGGCACATGTTGGACTCCCCGGTTCATCTCTGAGCTTGGTGAGGGCAAGGACTGTGTTTAATCATCTGATATCCCCAAGACCTAGCTCAGAGCTCATGACAATGATGAGAAAATGTGTCTGTGATGAAGGAAGAATCAAGTGTTCATTTCAGTATGGTTTTCACAATACTAGTAAATATAATAGAAAATCAGCTTCTAATGATCAGAGCATCTAATGGTGTCTGTCTGGATGAAGAGGAGACTAGGGGAAAGATGCCATTAGATCCCTGGGGTTGGAGTTATATTTGTTCTGACTTTTTTTTATATTAGATTTGGTTTTCATTGTAGAGCACACTGTTCTGACATTTAAACTGTAATCTTTAATATTTTTCTTCAACTTGGATGGCAGACTGATGACAGTTTCCCCTAGCTGACTGAGACTGAGATACGTATTGCAGTAATCCTGCAAAGGAGAGCTGACTTCCCAGAGGCCAAAGACGGAAGCTCAGCTCCCAGCATCCTGCTCACTAAACGCAGGGTCCCCTATCATTCAAGAAATAATTAGTGAGCACCTGCCAGGGGCCAGGCACTGTGCTAGGTGCTAGGAATTCAGAGACGGAGGCCACTCAGTGTTTCATCCTTACTATCTAGTGGGAGAGAGATGAGACAACATGTGATAAATGCCGTAAGGGAGGTGAGAGGCTGATGGGAGCAGAACACTGAGTGCCTGGGAGGCACGTTAGGAAAGACTTGGCAGAGGAGAAGCCCCTAGGACCAGTCCTTGAAGAAGAAGTAGGATTTCCCCAGGTGCACAGAGGAGAGGAGAGCATTTCAGATTAAGGGACCACGTGAGCAAGGCATGCAAGTGTGGAAAGCACTGTGTGTGGGGTGGGGTGGGGGGCAGTTGGCGTGAGCAGAGGGAACATTTGTAAGGATATGAGGGCTCCAGTGATGGAGGGCCCTGGGTGCCACACCTAGACATTTTTAGTTTTATCTTGGGGGCACTGAGGGATCTTTGGGAAAGGGCAAAATCAGTTTCACGTTTTGGAAAGATCATTCTGTTAACCCTTAGGAGGACAGATTAAGTGGAGTGTGGAAGGAGTAGAGGAAGGGAAGTCTACTGTGATCTAGACAAGAAATAGCCAAGATTTGGAAGTAAGGCGGTGGCAGGGACAGGCCAGTTTGGCAGATAAAAGCCCCAACCAAAATTACCTGTAGGCTTAAGCAACAGAGAAAACTGTAACTTGACCTTAATGGCAGAGGCATGTGGCTGCTTGTGTCGGCCAGGGTTCCTGAGGAAGCCCCTTGTCTCCAGGATTTGTTTACAAATAGAGGCATTCCTTGGCAAACTCACGGGATTTGTTTTTGAAAAAGTGAGTGCAGCCTAAAAGCTGCCGTGTCCAACGCAATTTCTTTCATGAGAAATTACGGTAAAGGAGGGGTCAGGCTTAGCCACACTTGGGATATGCTATAATGTCTATTCTCCTGGTTACATGGGTTTGTATCATTCTGTACACATTGACATGTGTAGGCTGAACGGCAAAGTTGGGCTAAGGAAAAACTGGGGATTTTCAGCATCCATCAGGGAGCGCTCATCCTTGTTGGAAGTAGAGATTCACCTTCCCCAGCAGCACTAGAGGTGATCATCACACAGAACCTCCTCCGGGCGTTTTTCTTTCTCAGAGGAATTGGAAAGTGCCAGCTTCTTTCAGTAGATCTCACCGTAGCACGTAAACCACAAAAGTAAACTTTACAGTGCTGATGAACACAAACGCCCAGTGTGCCTGACAGTGTGAGTCCTGTGGGTAGAGGCATGCAGCGAGCCGCTGTCACTGTTCTCCAGGGTCCATCTGTCCTGCTGCCAAGTCTAGTGCCTCTGTAAGTAGAGGTGCTGCTGGCTGCTGGCTGCGCATGGCTTTGACTATTCCAAACAGTGATGCTCCTACTGCAGAAAAGGTCTCCATAGAGAGTGCACAGTATTCCAGCTGTAGTAAACTGACAGCTGTCCTGTGTAGGCTGTACGCCATATCAGGAGGATGGCATCTTCTGGTGGCTTGAGTATTAAATAGGAAATAAAAATGCCTGGTGTTTATTGTGCACCTGAGGTCCAGCTCACTTCTAAATGGTGAAAGATGTCTTCCTTTCCTTATAAAATGGACCTTAAATCAATCTGCCTCATGAGGGTATCCTGGGATTTAGTAAGGAGCAATCTAAATGCTCCAAGAAGAAAGTTCCATACAATAGCTCTGGGCATAATGGTCATCACTTTCATTACAGGATTTTGTCCACAGCTGGGAAGTATCTCTCGGACTCCTACAGCCCTCGGAGCCTGACGGGTTTTCAGGATAGCATCTTGACAGACAAGAAGAGCTCTGCCAAGAACCCATGGCAAGAATATAATTACCTCCAGAAAGATAACCCTGCTGAATATGCCAGTTTAATGGAAATACTTTACACCCTCAAGGTATGAGACCAGACCGATGGCATTCTTGCAAATGAAAGCTTTTCCCTTGTCCCTCACCCTTGCCCTGAGCCAGGCTTTCTGGCCCTGTGTGGGGGCCCTGGGCTGTGGTGTGTCCTGCTGCCACGTCTCTGTCTCATTTGTCTTGGGGTTTTAAGGCACTAATAAACTAAACTGGGTTGGAACCAATTGAAATATAGATGTAGGAGTCAGACAAATGGAGCTTTATTACTGACAAAAGGTAGGTTGGAGAATGTGGCTTTCAATCTGCTGCCAAATGGGTTTGCTGTACTTTACTCCAGAGTTCAACTTGTCAACAGGATGAGCAGAGCTGGATAGCCCCTGGCTCCTATGCAGAGTCAGTCCCCTTTTACTGAGTGGCAGAGAGGGGACCAGAACAGGTACTGCCTACAGCTGGGCAGAACCTGTGAAGGAGGCCCCCACCCCAGCAGTCAGAGAAGTCGCTCCTCTTCCCCAGGGAAGGAAGGAGGGTGGAGAGAAGCCAGGAGCACCCCTCTAGTGCAAATTCCTCCACATGGCAACATGAGGACGTGGGGTAAGTGTTCTCTCCTAGCTGTTCCCTTAGTTTAAACTCTTAGTTTGTCTACCATAAAGCTGCCCTTGACTTTGATATTTGGGCCCAGGGACAGGAAAACCTCCCAACGAATGGAATGAGCCACATATCTCCCTGGGAATGGCCCCAGGGTTCTAAGAGGGCCATAAGCATCCTTTCCAGAACCATTCCCTTATCCCCCTGGTCCGAGTTGAACCTTACTCTCTTAATGATAGGCAGAGGAGACATTACTGTTCCCATAGCACTAAATACATTATAAAATCATCCTGATGGGCCTTGAGCTCTGGGGGTGACTGTACAGTGTGCCTCTGCACATGTCTGAGCCTCAGCATTGCCCTTGCAGGCTCTCCCCTATCCGTCTGCAGCTTGGCCCACCAACTGGCTTGACAAACACTTCTTAAAGCAATTCTGCAAGTTCATTCATCCATGCTTCTGTGACTAGGTTAAAGCAACTCTGTTTATCTTTATTGCTAATCTGATTTATGTCTGTTTGCTGTTATGGGTTCATAGCAAAACTAAGGTACATTTTCCATCTCTGTATTTTCTCAGGGTGTTTGGAATTCCTTGAGACTCACACAGGTTGTGCGTACTCTGGCGTACAGCCAAGTGTAATTGACCTGACCTCGCTGGGATCAGGGCTCTCTCCATCACTCTTGTTTATACAGGATACTTCTGATCATTTTTTCCTTCCTCCTCTATCCCTGAGGGACAGTCACAAGTTAATTTTTCCTGAACTGCCAATCCATGAGCTTGTGTTAGCTCAAAATGCATCAGAATCACCTGGGAAAGTGAATTAAAAATATAGGTTCCCAGGGGCTGGCCCTGTGGCACAGTGGTTAAGTGCGCGCGCTGTGCTGCTGGCCACCCGGGTTCGGATCCCGGGCGAGCACCGATACGCATAAAGTGGGGGAAGACAGGCATGGATGTTAGCTCAGGGCTAGTCTTCCTCAGCAAAAAAAAAGAGGAGGTTTGGCGTGGATGTTAGCTCAGGGCTGATTTTCCTCACACACACACACACACACAAAATATATATATATATATGTATATATATAGGTTCCCAGGCTCCAGAACCCTGCTGGATTCCAATTCAGTAGTTCTGGGGGCGAGCCTGTGTATCTAATTCAGCACGTTTCCCAGGGGGTCCTGGGGCACAGCCAGGTTTGGGAACCTCTATTGTGTAGAACCCCCCCTCACTATTTTTCTCTCAGTGGCTGTTCAAAATGTTTAACTCGCTAATACCTTGATTGGATTCAGGGCCTAACAACCTGTCTTTTCCATTTTCTCATACTAGGAAAAAGGATCAAGTAACCACAACCTGCTGTCTGCGTCTCGGGCGGCCCTGACTCGGCTTAACCAGCAGGCCCACCAGCTGGCTTTTGATTCGGTTTTCCTGCGCATCAAACAGCAGCTGCTCCTCGTTTCCAAGATGGATGTGAGTTTCCTACTGACCGCAGAGATCCCCCTGGGCCCTGCCTCCTTCTCAAGCTTATTGAGTTTGGGCTTAACGCCCCCCAACCCAAGAGCTTTAGGAGGAGCCCACTTTGACTTTCTTAGGCTAAAAGTCCCACCATTCAGAGTCACTGTTCCCTTGCAACTTATTGCTTAGCAAGAATTTCTTATCTTAATTGTAGTTACTGTGATTTTATTTTCAGACTGTTTCTTGGGATCATTACTATTGCTTGATTAACTTTCACCATTTGGAGCAGCAGAGCTGTGCCCTCTCAGGGAGAAGTGCCTGAGAAGGGAGATTATGTGCCACTGGTTAGGTGGGGGCAGGTCAGAGGAGCTAATTATCTTGTGAAGTTCCATTGTTTTTGTGCCACAAACATTTCTGGAGCATTGGTTCTGGAACTTTACTCAGGGAATGCCTTACCAGGTTTGCTCTGGTGTTTTTGAGGAGGTTTGAAGGGTTCTGCTCTTTTCTGTCCTTGATGCCTTTTCTATTTGGCTCTTCTTGGCATCTCACTTTCCTTGCCTCTCACCCTCTTCTCTTTTCTGGTTGTCCTGATTCCTTTTCAAGGAATTGCCTGTCAGTCATATTTTCTCTGCTGGCTCTTTCTTCCCCAGGTTTGGATCTCATCACTTCCTTTTGGATTTCTTGGACAGTCCCCTGGTTAGTCTTTCTCCTCAAGTCTCTCTGGATTTGGTGTTTTTTTAAAGATAGTCTTTTGGGAAAGATCCAGTTATGAGCCTTTAATAACCAGGAGATCCTTTTAGGAAGCTACAAGAACTTGTGTGGCATAATTACAAGTTCTTTGCTTTCTGCTGCCCTCTGCAAAGCACACTTGTGTGATCTTGGTCAAGTCTCAGCCCCTCTCTGGATCTCAGAATCTCCATCTGTAAAATGACATGGTTGAACTACACGATTTCAAGGTTCTTTCTACCCCTGAAATTCTGTGATTTTCATTCTCTATGATTTTTCTGTGCAAAATGCCATGAGATCTACTCCCAGCAGATTTTGCATTTCCAGCATGGGTCAAGAGGGGAGGTAAAACTGGAGGAGAGCCACTGCTGTCACAACGTAGCAGAAGTGATGTTGATGACCCATAGCTGTGCCTGAGCACCGCCTGTGTGTGGTCTCAGTGGATCACGTGGCTGAGGTTATTACTTCTTCTGTGAGCCCCCATCTCTTCATCTTTATTTATTTATTTATTTATTTTTATGTTTTTTTGTGAGGAAGATCAGCCCTGAGCTAACATCCATGCCGATCTTCCTCTTTTTGCTGAGGAAGACTGGCCCTGGGCTAACATCTGTGCCCATCTTCCTCCACTTTATTTGGGACGCCGCCACAGCATGGCTTGACAAGCGATGCCTCAGTGCACACCCGGGATCCAAATCTGGGCCAACAGCAGCAGAGCTCGCGCACTTAACCGCTACGCCACGGGGCCGGCCCCTCTTCATCTTTAAAATGGGGTTATGGTAATTCTCACCATATGACTGTGAGGATTAAAGGAGAGTTTCTATATGATAGAATTTAGCACAGCAGGTGCCACAGAGTAGATGCTTAATAAGGGATGGTTTTCTTCCTTTCTGCGATTCTCATTTTTAAGAGGAATGACAATTTTTTAAAATAAAAATTACATATATTCGTTTTCAGAAATTCAGCAATACAGGAAAGTGCAAAGAAAAAAAGCAATAAATCCCTTCAAAATCTCACCATCTAGGGCCGGCCCCGTGGCTTAGTGGTTAAGTGCGCACGCTCCGCTACTGGCGACCCGGGTTCGGATCCCAGGCGCGCACCGACGCACTGCTTCTCCAGCCATGCTGAGGCCATGTCCCACATACAGCAACTAGAAGGATGTGCAACTATGACATACAACTATCTACTGGGGCTTTGGGGGAAAAAAAGGAGGAGGATTGGCAATAGATGTTAGCTCAGAGCTGGTCTCCCTCAGCAAAAAGACGAGGATTAGCATGGATGTTAGCTCAGGGCTGATCTTCCTCACACACACACAAAAAATCCCACCGTCTAGAAATAATCAACCCAGACTTCACTTCCTGCCCACTCACATGTTGAAGGCTGGACGGGCATCAATAGTTAGTCCATAGGAAGAAGTGGAATTGGACTACCCATGCTATTTTTAAAACAAATGAAATGTATACAACATAAATTTTATTTGAATTTAACTAGAAACAGAGGATAAACTAAATGAAACCAAAGGAATTGTTGAACTTAAGATAATAATTTCTTCACCACAAAAGATATTAGTTCCCAGAAGATCTCTCCAAGATTAAGAAAAAGAGATTATGAAAACTGTTAAGAGATTGGAGTCATTGTTTTTTGTTAATCACGTTTCCATTTTAGATAGATACTGATATTGATTCACCTGCTCTGAAAGATGAAGGGATTACCATTCCTTACATCTCTCTTCCCCCTTCCCCAACTGCCAGATTGGATTGCTCTTATTATTTTTATTTTGTCAAAGCTTAAAATCTTGATCTTCTGTTTTAAAACCTTAATTCTCCCCGTTATTTTGTCTTAGTTCTACGTTGAAACGGGTTTGGTGCCTCCCACCTGTCCTTTCGCCTCTACTTCTGCATTCCAGAGCTCCTTATTATGACTCCGTCGTTGGTGGCTCAGGTCTCATCCAGGCCTCACCACCACGCCTCGGTTCTTGGGAATGGACACAGGCAGCTTTGGAGATTAGGAGGAGTTCTCTGCCAGGGTGAAAGCACACAATACAAAGGCAAACACTTTGGCCTTGAGGATTTGAAAATTAAACCTTGGTCATTAAATGTTTGTTTTTAATGTTTGCTGGCAAATTGTATTGCTCTTTTATATTACAAGAATATAAACCAACATTATATTCCATTTCAAAATAGATTGTTGAAGTTTACCTACATTATCTGGTGACAGATGGATAGAAAAGCCCATTCAAAGGAAAGTCAAAATAAACTTTGAACAATTGGAAAATAATCTACAGCATTTCCCTGTTGCCCTCTTCAAATCCCCCTTCTCTGCCTGCTGTTTAAGCCCCTCCCTAACCCAGCGCACTCTGTCTCACTCTTATTCCAAACCACTCTTCCACTCTGGCTCTCCTTTCCTCTCCCCTCGCCTGATCACCTCTGACACTGCTCCTCCCGCCTCCTCTCTGAAGCCTTTCCCAGGGCCTCCAGCCCACGTTGCTGGTCCCTCACATGCACTCCGGTGACGCTGGTCTTCCCCAGAACTGGGCCCTGGCTCCTGCCCACATTGTTGCTCCTCCCACCTCTCTGCTTCTCTGACCTACAGCGTCTCTGCTCCTCGCTGCACCCTTCTTTGCCAATGCCTTCACCACCAAGTTGTATTGTTCCTTCTTTTTCAATATGTTTCTCCTCTGTTTCTGTGGCCACTGCCCTAGTTTGGGTTCTCATCATCTCTGAACTGTTTCTTAAGCTTTTCCTCTGCCTCCTCACCCTCAATCCTCCACAGAGTTGTTGCATTAATCTTCATAAAGTGTCGCTCTGATTTTGTCTCTCCTCATTCAAAACCCTTACCTGGCTTCCCAGGGCCGGTATGATAGTCTATTTTTAAAAACTTTTTTTTTTTTTTTTTTTTAGAATGTTATTTATTTATTTTTCCCCCAAAGCCCCAGTAGATAGTTGTATGTCATAGTTGCACATCTTTCTAGTTGCTGTATGTGGGACGTGGCCTCAGCATGGCCGGAGAAGCGGTGCGTTGGTGCGCGCCCGGGATCCGAACCCGGGCCGCCAGCAGTGGAGCGCGTGCACCTAACCGCTAAGCCACGGGGCCACCCCTAAAAACTTTTTTATTACAGAAATTTTCATTCATATGGAAGAGTAGAGAGAAGAAAATAATGAACTCTATGTCCTCGTCACCCTGCTTCAATGACAACCAGCTCCTGGCCATCCTGTTTCATGTATACCCCCTTGTCTAAAATATAAGAACTCTAAAAATAATCACAATACCATCATCACCCCTAAAAAAGAAAATTAAAAATAACTCCTCAGTGTCGTCAGTCAGTGTTCAAATTTCCAATTGTCTTATAAGTGTCATAATTTAACTGTTTGAAGCAGGATCCAGGTGAGTGTTGCACGTTGAGATTGATTGATAAATCCTTCCTGTCTCTTTTGACCCATGGTTGCCCTTCCATCTCTTCCTCTCTCTCACTTTCCCTTGCAATTTATTTGTTGAAGATAAAGCCTTTCCTTAGTCTAGCGTTCAAAGCCACGTCTTCTCTTTCCAGCCTTCCGTCTCAACACCTCATGCGTCCTGTGGTCAGCCCCTTCCCGAATCATCCTGAGCTCTTGCTCCTGTGAGCTCTGATTGTATAAAACCTTGCACCTGCCTCTGAGAACTCTTGAAGTGGAAGTCTGCGTGTGTGTGTGCATGTGTGTGTGCACGTGGGCACGCACAGGGAGGGGTGGGGGTTATAGGGTGGGAGTGTGTCAGGGGGTCTTGGTTCCCCAAGGAGCTTCTGGAGAGCAAGGACCACGTCTTGAATTTCCTTGTCTCCTCTCTCCAAGGCCCAGCACAAGGTGCTGTACATCATGGGCCCTCGGTACGTGTGGATGATGGGAGTGTTCCTTCTCAGTGAGGTGGGAGTTAACTGAAAGCAACTAGCCCACTTTCCAATGAAAGGGGATTCTCAAGCTAGAACAAGTTTAGAAAACTGTAGGGGCAGGAGTGGGGAAGAAAAGAACTTGTCTAGAGCAAAGAAAATTCGACAGAACTGCATTGGTGCTAGAGAGCGTGGGAAGGACGGCTGAGGCTTAGCCTGGGCTAGAAGCCCAGGAGTGATGTGGTCATTGCGTTCCCAGAACGCTACTTAAAGGATCAAGCAACCAGATCAGCCTCAGGTGGCTGCAGAGAACCCCTACAACGTGACCCCTGTAACCATGTGTGTGCCGGTAATTGGTCTACTTCTTACAACGAACTCTGAGAAGGCTCACACAGTGATATCGCAGACATTTGCACTTTAAATGATGGGAGCAGACATGTTGGTGCTGAGAGTCTCCCCAGACAGAGGGGTCACAAAGAGGACAAAGGGGCAGTGGGTGGGGTTTGGAAGCTCCTTCCCTTCCCTTCCCCTCTGAGCTCTGAATCAGATGAGAACTAGATCCAGAAGGCAGGTAGAAATGAAAGCAGCAGTTTTAACTTGGTAAAGTAGTATTGGTGAAGGTGCAGCCAGAGAGGGCTTCCCAAGTCTCCCTCAAGATATGAGATTTACATATGGGCTCTGTGGAGGATTGTAGGGGTCCTGGTCTCTTCAGAGAGCTGAAGGTCCAAGAGTTAGTGAGGCTCCCTGCACCCAGCACCTTTTTACTTTTTGGCCCCACCCAGTAGGGAAACTCAGACCAAAGGATATCCAGCTCTCTTCATTTCGCATTCTGAGTGAGATAAACAAAAGGGATTGGTTCCCAGAGAATAGTTCAGTTGAGAAAGCGGGAGTTCCTATTTTATGGATCTGCAGGAAAGCAGAGAGAGAGAAAGGATTACGTTCTCTGTGGCAGGCTTCAAGGTGATGATTTAAAGAAGAGAAATCCCTGGTCGGCCAAGTGGTGGTGATTCCAAAGGCCAGCTCTGAGCGAGGGCGACACCTTTGAGAATGCTGCATTCTTCGTGTATTTTCCAGCATGTGACGCTTTCCCGTGCTGCCTGTTGCCATGACGCTGATTGCTTCCTCTCCTTCCTTCCCTAGAGCTGGAACACAGCCGGCATTGGAGAAACCCTGACCGACGACTTGCCCACCTTCAGTCTCACCCCTCTCGAGTACATCAGTAACGTAAGAGCTTCTGTGCACTTTTCTCCGTGGTGGTCATAGCATTTCAGCCCTCGCCCTGTCTTTTGATTCCAGCCCTTCTGGGTAAAGCAGTCATTACCGCATCAGTGCTATCTGGACGTTTGCTCTTGGATAGTCTACATCGAGATCCAGGATTTTCAGGAAATGCACTGATTTCCTGAAATCAGCTGGTGAAATCAGAACCTAGCACGTTCCCACCCCTCCCCGCTCACTGCAGTATGAGGTGTGGCTGGTACCTGAGGGCATCGGAGCGTGAGTCCAGGAGGAAATTCTGACTTGGGAGAACAGGAAGCAGATGGCCGGATTCTTCTCTATGACTTTTCAGAACAATGTGTATATAGTTCTGAAGTCAAATTCAGCAAACTTTTAGTGAGCACCTACTGTGTGCCAGGCCCTGTGCTGAATGCTCTCATGTTTAATTTCACAGCAGCAAATAAATCTCTTAGCAAGAATTGTGGTTATAGAGGCTTAATATTAAAAAAAAGGATAGAATAAGCCCTGCAGGAGAACAGGGAGACTCAGAGTCCCTTCCTCCTTCTCCATTCACCCCTGGGAGTTGAGAGTCACCCAGACGTCTGCACATGGCCTTTCCTTCCATTCCTCCCTGCAGCCCAGCTCAGCTGCTCTGCAATATCAGTGTGCGTAAGAAATATTAGATAGGAGTACTGTACCCCAGCCGTGTGGACCTCACACTGTGGGAGATTTCTGGGATTCTCGGGGGGGATTTTGAGACAGGCAATTTCTGCCTTATGCTCTCACTTTAGAACCCACCCCCATGTAAGCTATGCCTCTGTTGTAATAGATACAAAGGAATCTTAAAAGTAAATATTGTACAGGTAGAAGATGCGTGTGGTGATCCTACTGGTGGGTAGGGAGGATGGCATTCTGCTCTCTGTTCAGTGGGAGCAGTGTCAAGTCCAAAATAGCAGTCATTTTCCTTCTGCTTTCCAGGGCATCACCCAATATTCTGTGCTGATGAAACCGTTAAGGTGGGGGTTGGCCTTTACAACCAATGGAATAATCTTATTTTTAGAATTGAGTCCATATGCCTTCCAGTCTAAATTAATTCAGGAAATGATGTTGCTGGAGGGACTTGAGAGGTTATTGAATTAATTTTAAAGTTAGATGTAGAGGAGTACGGAAGGCTAGGATGAGTTTCCAGGCCAGGGCCCTTTCCCACCTGCTGTGACCCTCATGAGTTGTGGATATTGTACCTGGGGGCTGATGAGCCGAACTCAGGAAGGGAACAGTGATCGAACACACACTGTGTGCAAGGACAGTCCTGGGCTTCTGTCGGTGCCGTGAGACAGTGCACAGTCTAGACAGAATTTGTGTTAACGACAACTCCATGAGCTGATTGGCAGTGGTCCTGTTTAGCAGGCAGGCCCCGAGGCTCTGAGGACTGGGAGTGGGGTGGGAAGCCATTTATCCATCAGCTGCTCTGTTAGAATGCCAGGCGCTTTACAGCGCTTTGAAGTAAGTATGAGATCATCCTCATTTCAGAGATGGTGAAATCAAGGCCCAGACAGATTGAGTAAGTTGCCCAAGGTCACGCAAGGGTAGAGCCAGAACTCAGACCCAAGTCCATCTGACCACAAAGCTTTTTATTTCTCTTGAGTCATTGAGCTTACCCAAACAGGATATCAAGGAGTGTTTATTGAATACGTGAGAATAGTATCATAATAATAGTAACACAAATATCCCCAGATATGATGATAAGCATCCCTTTCCACATTGATTTCCAAAAAGTAGAGACGGAACCCCTGAGAAATCAGGAGCCATGGAATCGGTCCGAGAACCACAGCAATCCCCACAATCTAAGGCCAATTAATTGAAGTTTGAGATGTCACATTATTGAAATTTTGCACCAAATGACATTTTGCCTTGTTGGTGCATGCCCTCACCCACACAGAACGGTGTGAGCATTACAAAGGGATGAAATAGGAGAAAATGCTTTGAAAAATTAAAAATAACATCGATACAAGGTGTAATGATGATGATGCTTTATTTCAAGTAAAACTGGGTCTGTGGATTTAGCCAAAAGTTTATGACTACAGACGAAAGGTGTACCAAATAGAGGATTATGCCTGGAGTCTTTACACTTAGTAGGTGTTCAGGAAGTGCTTGCTGAATGGAATTAGAATGGAGAAATTCCAACCCCAGAAATCAGCATCCTCCTTTTCCTCTAGCCTTGTGGAAAAATGATGAATTTGTAGCCATTTTCAAGCTGAAATGTACAATGTGGTATTGTTAGTGAGGGAAGTGGCCACTTGTCTAGTTTGAGTGAAAGATTGTACTAAGTAAATGAAAGGGAAAAATGCTGATTTAATTTATTTTACCATCTGTGTACCTCTTTAAAGGGAGACCAAATTACGATTTTTTGTTAGCACGATGGACTGTAGGATGTTTAGAGTTACTACAGCCAAACCACATTAAAGGTTTGGAAGCAAGGGTGCAACCTCCTGTAGTCCTCTGGGCTGGGTGGATTTTGGAGTCTGCATCAACTTCTGGACACTGCGCTCTAAGAGGGACCTGCCACAGTGTAGGTGTGTGTGAGGCCAGATTGAGAAGATCCTGCTTTGATAGTCCTCGGACTTTTAGCTTGCAGAATCAGTATCAACTCTATGTTGAGATGATGATATGGAGTGAATACGGTGCCAAGAAAAGCAACTACGGGCTCAAAGACTTTTTAAAAAATATATATTATGTTGTCGCAACCTGAAAATCAACCTTATTTTGAAACAAAACATATACTTACCTTAAAACAAAACATTTATGAGTTATACGAGAAATAGATGTCTAAAATATATACACAATGACAGTCACGTGCATATGACAAACACTGTTATTTGTGGGCTCATCCCAAATGTCTCGTAACCCTACCTTTTGCAATTCCTCACTGGCCAAGAAGGTTTTGTCGCTCTTTATTTTCTAGATTTTGTATAATGAAAACAATATAGTTTTCCCTCCAAATTAATTTATAATTATAAATGGCTTTTTTTCCTAACAAAATTCCTTCCTTCACCTGGTTAAATCACCTAGAATGGAGAGACCCAGACCCAAATCCAGAAGACAGGATTTGAATTCTTGCTCGGCCATGCATTTCTTGACATTGGCATCTTATTGGTTTTTCATCTACTAACAGTAATAACAACTTATATTAAATTATTAAATTTTACAGAACACTTCAGTATCTATTACGTCATTTGAGGTAGAGCTTGCATTGAATGCATTCCAAAAATACTGAGGCCATTAGTGAGAACGATAAATCTGTGATCCCCATGCAAACCACCGCTGTAACCAGTGTTGCCGTAACCAGCATTACCACACACTAGGAAGATCAGATTTGGGTTGCTCCACGTCCAGCAGTTTTCTCGGCCCACGATTTGCCTTCACACAAATATACTGCCTGAAATAATTACCTGTATGCATCAATGTTGGGCTGAAAGCGCTTTCTTTTGTTTCAGATCGGGCAGTATATCATGTCCCTCCCCCTGAATCTTGAGCCATTTGTGACGCAGGAGGACTCTGCTTTAGAGCTGGCATTGCACGCCGGAAAGCTGCCATTTCCTCCGGAGCAAGGTGAGAGAGCTGCAAGTAAGGACACGTGGCCTCACAATGTCACAGTGTGTTCAGTTTAGCACCTTACCCTCAGCACACGCATCTCTCCAAACTCCTGCTGAGATAGTTGTCAGAGTCTGAACTAGTGACTAAGGAGGATTGGGGTTCTCTCATTGCGCCCTCTGAGGAGCTTCTGCAGGACAGTGGATTAGGGAAAGAGCCATCCTAACTTTGTCTCACGTATGCAGAGCGTCCCTGGGAGGAGAGCAGAGAGTCCTTCAGTGAGCTCCACCAGTGCCCCTCAGCCGAGGAGGCAGGGGCAAGTGGGCCTGGGGTCCGAGGGACTCATGGTAGTGGAAGCGAGGTCACAGGGCAAGGGGGTGTGCTCTTGCTGTGTGGGCCACATGCCAAGTAAAGTGGCACCTCACAAGAACAGTTTTTCTTGTTAGGGTAGAAATCAGCTCTTCAGCATAGAGGTAACATTTCCTGTCCAGATGCCTCTGGCTGTAGCTGCTTCCAACTCCCCAAGGCTCCTAGATCTCTAAACTGACAAGGTAAAAAAACAATAAATTAAAACTTCTCCTTTTTCTCAATATCTGGGCCTGACAGATTTGAACAGGGACCACATACTCTCGGGTCAAAAATTATGTTATTCCTAATATTGGGTGTTATAGGCCTCGCTCTGTAAGGTTGAACAAACAGAAAAAAATCACTTGGTATATAAAAGATTCAGCAGCTCAACAGAAGGTACCACACTGAAAATAAAATCACATCAAAAGGTTAAAAATAAAGGGATGCTAAAAGGCATCCTATGTAAAAGCAAATAAAAAGAAAGCAGATGACTGCATTGCTGTTAGATGACGTTGAATCAAATCAAAAGATAATAAAAGGGATCAAAATAATTCTTTTTTTTTTGTGAGGAAGATTAGTCCTGAGCTAACATCCATGCTAATCCTCCTCGTTTTTGCTGAGGAAGACCGACTCTGAGCTAGCATCTATTGCCAGTCCTCCTCCTTTTTTTCCCCAAAGCCCCAGTAGATAGTTGTATGTCATAGTTGCACATCCTTCTAGTTGCTGTATGTGGGACGTGGCCTCAGCATGGCCGGAGAAGCAGTGCGTCGGTGCGCGCCCGGGATCCAAACCCGGGCTGCCAGTAGCAGAGCGCGCGCACTTAACCGCTAAGCCACGGGGCTGGCCCCATTTTTAAAAATTTTTTTTGTGAGGCAGATCAGCCCTGAGCTAACATCTGATGCCAATCCTCCTCTCTTTTGCTGAGAAAGATTGGCCCTGGACTAACATCTGTGCCCATCTTACTTTACTTTATATGGGATGCTGCCACAGCATGGCTTGACAAGCGGTGCGTCAGTGCACACCCAGGATCCGAACCTGCGGACCCCAGGCTGCCAAAGTAGTGTGCGCATGCACTTAACCGCCGCGCCACCAGGCCGGCCCCCAAAGTAATTCTTTATGTTGGTAAAAGGTAGATTCCACAGTGAAACTGTAATAGTCAGGTACACTTGTGTGTCAAATAACATAGCACTGAAGTGTATAACGAAGCAGTCAGACATAGAATGAGAATTTGACAAAGCCACATTAGTATTGAGAAAATTTTGTACCTCTCTTTTAGGCTTTGACACATCAGAAAGGAAAATTAAAGAGGATAAAAGAGGAATTGCTCAGTATAATCAGTACGCTTGATTGAATCAATAATCAAGCTTTTTATCCCACAGACAATAGGCATTGTTGTCAAATTTCCATAAATCATTTGTGGAAATAATACAAATAAAACCTCTATAAGTTTCATAGGATCATAAACATTAAGGGTACTCACATAATTTTTGAAAAAAAGAATAATTCTATTTAAAATATGAAACCTGCTAAGCTAAAATATGAGTGAATATAAATTAATGTTAGGGGTAGGGAATGGAAGACTTTTTGAAATGCAAGATAGAAACTGTAAGGAAATTGAAAGGTAAATGATAAACTGGAAAAAATAGCAACATATATGACTGATGATGGTCAGTATCTTTATTTTATAAAAGTCCTTACAAATCACTAAGAAAAAGGTGAGTACCCCACAGAAAAATAAGTAAATAATATGAAGGCATTCAAATAACCTAAAAACATATGAAGAAATGTTTAACTTCAACAATTCTCAAATAACTGCAAATGAAAGTAGGATATACCATTTTATAACCTATCAAATTGACTTTATATATATGTAAATTTTTAAAGTGTTTACACTTAATATTGGAAGATGGAGAAAAACAGTTTAAACTGTACAGTTTGAATTTCTGAAGGCCTGTTTAACATAAGATCAAAGGCCTTAGAAGTGTGTATACCTTTTAGATCAGGAATTCTACTGCTAGATAATTATGCTAATAAAATAATCATGAGTGTAACTCTATGAATGTTCATCCCAGCATTGTTTATAAAAGTGAAACATTGAAAAGAAAAATAAATGTGAAACTGTAGAGATTGGTTAAAAAATTTTGGTACATCCATGTAGTGAAATGTACATGTAGCCTTTTTTTTTTTGTAACCCTTTTTTTTTTGTGAGGAAGATCAGCCCTGAGCTAACATCCATGCTAATCCTCCTCTTTTTGCTGAGGAAGACCGGCTCTGAGCTAACATCTATTGCCAATCCTCCTCCTTTTTTTTCCCCCCAAAGCCCCAGTAGATAGTTGTATGTCATAGTTGCACATCCTTCTAGTTGCTGTATGTGGGACGCGGCCTCAGCATGGCCGGAGAAGCGATGCCTCAGTGCGCGCCCGGGATCCGAACCCCGGGCCACCAGTAGTGGAGCGCACGCACCTAACCGCTAAGCCACAGGGCCAGCCCCTGTACATGTAACTTTAATTTAAGGTACAGCCATTAAATGATATTATAAAAGAATATTTAATGACATGCAGATATTCTCAGCATGTTAAGTGTGAAGAAGGGTTTTAAAGTAGTATATACAGTGTGAGTCCCTTTAAAAAACTGCTGTGCATATAAATGCAAGAAGAAAAGACTGGAGAACTTTCATCCACCGCTGTAAATTGCTATATCCACTTTGGAAACAGTTTGGCATTTTCCAGTGAAAGTGACAGTGCACATACCCTTTGGCCCTAGAATCTCTTCCATATATATATACATCTGTAAGAATATTCATGGTGATTTGGTAATAGCCCCAGTCTGGAAGCAGCCCAAGTGTCCATCAGCAAAGCTGGAAGGCCTGCTGGGGGATGGGAGAGGCTGCGGAGCAGGGCGGGAGGAGGTTACCCGGGATCTGGCTGTTGGCCACCTGCTACATGGCTTGGAGGGCCGTGTGGGAGCTTTTGGGTGCCGTCAATGGCCTTTTTCTTGACCAGAGAGGTGTTGCACTGGCGTTGGCTTTATAGTTCTCTAAAGCAAATGTAATGTGTTTTATACATTCTCCCATATGTGTGGTAAATCTCAGGATTTAGACAAAGAAGAAAACCAAAGACCAGACCCTGTCGATGGGAGAATAAATTGACAAAGGCTGTTTGGAGGACAGTCTCTATCAAGGGTCAAAGTAAACCCATCCTTTTTGACCCAGCAGTTCCTCTTCTAGATGTCCATTCTAGAGAAATCCATGTTCGTGTGCCCATGGAGGTGCATATGAGGAGGTTCATTGCAGAATTGTCTGTAATGGCAAAAAGTTAGAAACAACCCGAATGTCTATTACATGGGGAGCAGTTAAGTATATTGTGAGATATCCACAGTGTATAAATTTTCTTTATAAGAAAAGAGGTAGGACTTTTTTTTTTGGACTTACAGATGAGATCTTCAAAAATATTGTTAAAACAAAAAAGCAAGAAGCCAAATAATACATATAACATTACTCATGTTTTGAAAAAACTCACTGCCGTGTATTTCTACATGTACATCTGCATGGAAAACAAGTCTGGAAGAATACATACCAAACTGGTATCAGTGGCCCCCTCTGAGCAGAGAGTGGGAGGAAAGGTGTGAAGGAGATTTACTTTTTACTCACTACATTTCTGTATTGTCCAAAGTTTTTTTATAAGGATATGTTGCTGTATTGTGTGTAAAAAATATATGTACACCAAGATGTTGATAATAGTTATTGAAGGGCTTTGAGGTTATGTAAGTGATTTTTATTTTCATCTGTTTGCTAATATACTTTTTAAGTTTAAGAAATTTAGAAAACATTTTTTTGTAGAAATTTTCACACACACACACACACACACAGAAGTAGTGAGAATAGTACAATGAAGCCTCAGACATTCATCATCCAGCTTCAAGAATGGCTTCTTGTTTCATATATTCCCGTCACATTTTTTGTTAGAGTATTTAAATCAAATCCTAGGCATCATATTATTTCACCCCTATATACTTTATTACGTATCTCTTGTTGATAAGGATTAAATTCAGGTTCAAATTCTTTGGCAAGAAAACTGTGGAGCTCTGTCTGCTGTCTGTTGCATCACACCAGGAAGAACATAATGTTTTATTGTTCCACTACAAAGAATATATACAGATTTAGTGAACATGTAATTGTTTTCTCTTGCTCACTCCTTCATTCATTCACTTAAGAAATGTTTATTAACTGTTTACTATGTGCTAGGCACTGGGTTGGGTATTGTTAAGAAGGAAAAGATTGCGACCATAAAGTAGAATTGTAACAATGGTTGAAAACGTAACAACCATCACAACAAGAAGCCAATCTGGGTATTTCTTTTTTTTTTCCTCTCTCTCAACATTTTGTTATGAAAATTTTCAACTATACAGAAAATTGGAAAGAATCACACAGTGAAAACCCATATAAAAATCCGAGGATTTCTAGCATTTTAACAATGCAGGTCTTAAGAACCAGATAGTGAATAGCCAGTAGGAACTTATTGGCTTAGATAAATGGCATTTTCTAAACAATATGATAAGTAGAAGGGAGTTTTAAAAATCTTTTTGAGTCTTTTTCCCACACGGAAATTGAACTTGGAAATTTTGAAGTGATGTATCCAAGGGTCACGCACACACTGAGTTGTAGCAGAGGCATTTGCAGGAAAACTTGAATCTCTGTGCCCGTCATGGGCCTCTTCCTTAGTGGAGTTACCGCGTATGGGCTGCAGTGGGGCGGGAGGTCTGGCAGAGGTGGCTGGCCGCTGGAGTTGTGCTTCTGGGTTGAGGAGGAAAGTGCTGCCCAGGTGTGGTGCTGGGCACTGGGGATGCTCCCGACTCTCTGGGGCCTGGATTACGGGCAGAAGGGGCAGCGGCTGGTGTGGGTGGTCAGGCTCTGGATGGGTCATCTGGTGGGCAGGTGCGGCTTCTCTGCTGAGCTGCTGTTGTGTGGTGGGCCCTCGGGAAGAGCTAGCCCTGTGGGGAGTGCGGCTCAGGAAGAAGCTGCCTTCAGCCGACTTGAAAGTGCTTGTGGCCAGACCATTCCCAAAATCAAACTCAAAAGCTCAAGTGTTGCTGAGCCCAGCACTTCATCTGCCTGGCCATTCACACCCCTCCTTCTAGAGATTTCTTCTCTCTCCTGCAGTTTGTCTATTTTGCTTCCGTTTCCTGGTTCTTGTCCTCACCCTCTGACTAATGATTCCCTGCCTCCTTAAAAACCTCGGATGACCCCAGAACCTACAGAATACAATCCAGCTCCTCCCTGGCCTGGCAGTGGAGCCCCTTCTCAATCCTCCCAGTAAGTGTTTGCAGCCTCATCTCCTCCCTTTCCCTCTCTCCTGTGCCCCCACGTGCTCACATTCCAGCCACTCAGAAGGACTTTTAAATTTTTTTAAATTAAAAAATTCTGAATAAAAGTCTGCTGCCCTGAGATAGTCCCTGGTAACATCTGAGGAACCCGTTCTTGCACACACCTTTCTCTGCAGATGTACGTGTACACTTCTTCATGAACCGGATAATCTCACAGATGCTCTGTTTATCATGAGCACTTTTAATTTTTATTTATTTATTTTTTTTTCCCCCAAAGCCCCAGTAGATAGTTGTACATCATAGCTGCACATCCTTATAGTTGCTGTATGTGGGACGTGGCCTCAGCATGGCCGGAGAAGTGGTGCATCGGTGCGCACCCAGGATCCGAACCCGGGCCGCCAGCAGCGGAGCACGCACACTTAACTGCTAAGCCACGGGGCCGGCCCTCATGAGCACTTTTAAAAGACAACTTTTGTGCTCTCTGCTGGGAAAGCTCTTTTTCCTCATGTGTGTTTGGCAAACGGCCCATCTGTCCAAGCGAAGCGCAGCTACTTGCTCCTGATTGTGGGCTCCCGTTCGCCTGATGGCACCCTTGCTGCAGCACTGACCTTGCTGTGTGGAGGGCCTTCTGTCTCCCCTGGCCGGAGAGTTCGTGAAGGAGAGGGCCACCCAGCACCAGCACCTGCGCCCAGGGCAGCGCCGGGCCCAGCAGGGCCTCAGCAAATGGGACTCGTGCAGCTAACAAATGACTGCCCGCCACTGTCTGTCCAGTGTGGCGCCTCTTCCCCCGACCTGGAGTGTCTCCTGAGGCGCCCGCCTCAGTCTCTTACTCATTTTCATGTCTCCTTCTCATCCGTTTTCAGTCGTCAGCTTTCGTTTCTATCTGACAGCTGTCGAATTTAGGGAGTTGGTGCTCTGGCCTGTATCTTCAGCCCTTTCTGGCTCTTCTACCCTCAGGTCAAAGTCGGTGGGGAGGCGGTTCATCCCCCAAACCAGCCTCCATGCCGAGCTGCGTTTCTGGCCATGCGACCACTGGTCCAGTGGTCGGTTTCCAAGGTGGAAACCCGAGATCACACACTGTTATCTTTGTGCTCATTTATGTTTATCCTGTTTTGTGTTTTAACCTTCTAGTTTGTATTTGTTGTACAGATGCTAGATACAAAACAAGATCACAGTTTTAAAAGAATAAATCGCCATATCCTGCCATTGAACGTGCTGCTATATCCATTTTCTCACACGCCCCTCGGGTTCCGCTCTATATGCAGATGGTGTTTGCCATGTAACTTTATATTCTGTGTTATTATTATTAGCGGAGGTGGTGGTAGTAGCATTTTGCTTATCTTCTCCTAAATGTGTTGTTACTGCTTGTTCCCATACTTCTTTTTCATGTGGCTCTCATTTCTCCCCTTCTTTCTGTTTCTGTTGTCAGGTGTCCTCCTTCCCTCGGAGGCCAGGCCCGCCTTCTCTCGCCTGGATGGCTGCCCCACTCCCTCCTTCGCCCCTCCACAGGCTGACTGGCTGTGCCTGCAGGGCTTGTCATGTCGCAGCCTTGCTGGGCACCTGCAAGGTGCCTTGTCGCCTACTACCTGGGGTCCACATGATTCTTGGGGTGCCCTCCGTGACCGGCCCTATGCCCCCAATGCTGTTTCCCACTGCTGCCTCTTCGTACTCTTTCCCGCTCCACATAATCATTCCAACACTAAGAGCTGCCGTGTGTATAGCACTGAGTGTGTGGCAGGCGCCGTGCCCAGGGCCCCGTGTAAGTCCCACAGCAGCCCTGTAAGCGGGACTGTTGTTATCTCCGTTTCGCAGGTGCAGAAAACAGTCCCTGGGAGGTTAGGTCACCTCAGCTCACTAGAGGTCGAGTGGCCTTGAACCCAGATCTCACGTCTGCTTCGCTGCCTGTGTCTTGACCGTTGCCGGCTGTCTCCTGGGAGGCTGTGCCAACTCTCTCACCTTCTCCCTTTTCGTGTATGGCCCCTCTCACTGGTCCCGCCCCCCCCCCCCCCACTCTGTGCAGAAATCCTCCTGGCCTGCGTGGCTGCACTCACTCCCCAGCCTTGCAGAACTCTGAAGGTATTCTGCCTCACCTGATTGCTTCCTTTTCTGAATCCTCATTGTCCCTAGTTAGTACCAGTTGACCTAAGATGTAATTGTTCTCTGTTTCCTGTGTTTCCCGTGGAGACTGTAAGCTCCCTGGCATGTTTGTGCACATAGCACCTGCTGTGGGCCAGGTCACCCAGTGGGGCTCCGTAAGAGCTGTTGGTGATTGGTTTTTCCTGAGCAGATTCTGTTTCTATGGCGACCTTCTTTCCCTTTCCAGGAGATGAATTGCCCGAGCTGGACAACATGGCTGACAACTGGCTGGGCTCGATCGCCAGAGCCACGATGCAGACCTACTGTGACGTGATCCTGCAGATCCCTGAGCTGACCCCACACTCCACCAAGCAGCTGGCCACTGACATCGGTGGGTGCCCCGGGCCAGGCGGTGGGAGGGACCACTCTGGCCATTGTATCTGTCGGTCCCCCTACCCTCCAGGGATCTCATCCCAGGTCTCCTCTTCGCTTCAACTCTGGGTTTGGCTATGAAGCTTATTAAAAAGCCAGATTCTCCAGCCCCCGCCCCCCCTGCACCCCAAGATCCTGGCTTAATAAGTCTAGGTTGAAGCCCAGACATCTGTATGTTGAAAATGTCCCAGGGGAGTCTGATAGGCTGCTGAGGCCGGGAACCCTTAGGGGAGATTCAGTGAGCTGAGCTGAAATGAATGATGCAGTCTTGCGTTATGCTGCCTTACCCCGCCTTGCCTTCTGCTCCACTTATGTAAGATCACCCAAACTAACATTGATTAAGCTCTTATTGTGCACCAGGCATGCCTGGCGCTGAGCCAAGCACTCGTACCCATCGCCTTATGCAATCGTCAGAACGCCCCTGTGGGGTCGGTCCTCACCTACATCCGGCTGATAAGGAAACAGGCACAGGGCGGTTGCATCATGAGGCCACCTAGAATACCTGCCGCCTCCCAGGTCAGAGGGGCGCGTGCCCACCTGCTCCTGATGGCACCGTCCCTGAGGTCCTCACTGCCCCGTAGTGCTCTGAGGGTGGGGGTGCCATGGGCAGGTGCCAGGAGTCTCCCCAGTCTCTGGATCATTCCATTGACTTGACTTGCCTGTTCTTCACCTGAGACAGCTCTTGGGGTGGTCAAGGGAGAGGGTTCTAGCAACCTTAGAGATCAGCTTCCTGGGCACCAGCCAGAGCTTTGACCTGGGTGACCACAGGGCCAAGCCAGCCTCTTGTTTTGCTGAAGAAGGAGTAGAAGTGAGGTGCTTTCCTCCGGGGCCCAGAGCAGTTAGTGAGGGAGCCAGGCCTAGAATCCAGCTGCCCTGGTTTCCCGAGCTGTGCTCATTTCACAGCAGTGAACAGCCAGAGGCACAGGCAGCTTCTCATCATCTCCCTGGGCACAGTGTTCAGAGAAGAGAGATGGGGAGATTCAGGCACTCGGTGGTGGTCCCTGTTAGTAGAGGCAGCTGTGTTGAGGAGAGAACCAGCTGGAATAGTGAGTGAAGAGAGATTTGGAGATTACCTGTAGATTTCAGGTGTCCACATTATTTCTCCCTCCCTGTTAAGCTCCCCCTCCAGATCCATCGTTCCTCACTCAGCATTGATTGAGCATGTGGTGTGTGCCAGCCATAGTGCTGGGAGGTGGGCTACGACAGAGAGGCACACAGTCCTGTCTGCCTCTTACTGGGCTTGCACTGGAAGGGAGTGTGGTTAGGGGCTGGGAAGAAGAGGCTAATGCGTGAAGCTCGAGGTGTAACGCAGTAGACTGGTGAGGTCTGTGGCAGTGCATGGCCACCTTACAGACGTTCACACTGAACGTTAAAACAGAACCAAAAACACTCTGCTGGCCAAACGAAAAATACCATGGTAGGCCATGGTGGTACCACTTGGCAGCTCCTGGCTTACAGTCGAGTGGAACTCAGTTTTGTGGGTAAACTTGTGCAGGAGACAGGTGCCTGACTGATTGGTGGTGCCGCTCCTGGGAGGCAGCTCACCTGAGCTGGACGTGAGTCCGCCAGCCAGGGCAGAGCAGGCACCTCCTATGGCCCTGCGCTGAGCTGAGCCTCCACAAGAAGACGTGAAGGAAGATAGAGGCCATGCGTGGCGCTCCAGTCCAGTCGGGGAGAAGAGATTGACCAGGGTGGTGATCGCAAAGTAAGGAGGGACCCACTGGGCGGTGCCCACTCCAGTCCTTTAGAGCAGGAAGAGGGAGGGCCCGGAGTGCGCTGTGGAATGCTTCCCTTAGGGTTGGGCTCGACCCACCCAGGAAGGAGGAAGGAAGGAGATGCAGCACCCATTTTTTATTTTATTTTTTTGTTTGGTGAGGAAGATCGGCCTTGAGCTAACGCCTGTTACCAATCTTCCTCTTTTTCTTGAGGAAGGGTGGCCCTGAGCTGACATCTGTGCCCGTCTTCCTCTATTTTGTATGTGGGACGCTGCTGCAGTGTGGCTTGATGAGTGGTATAGGTCTGCGCCCGGCAGCTGAACCTGCAGACCCAGGCTGCTGAAATGGAGCGCACCAAACTTAAACACTATGCCACTGGGCTGGCCCCAGCACCCATTTATTGATCACCTGCAACAGATCAGGGGCTGTCATGGCCTGTCCCAGTCCATCCTTTTAGCAGTGCAGCATCGCCAGGTGGAAGCCAGGCCTCAGAGAGGTTGAAGGGCTTCCCCGAGGTCACCCCCACCTCGGAAACCCGGTTTTCTCCTTCTCACTCTGCCAGTGTCACCCCAGCTTGCCTGGTGGTTAGAATCGTGGGGCTGCTTTTTAGGACGGACTCCTCGGACCCTCTGTTGGAGATTTTCCTGGACTTGGTGGGGGGTGGGCTCAGGAATCTGTATTTAACTAGTACCCCAAGGAGTTACCTGGGGAGCGTGGGAGCCTGCATTGTACCAGGCCACCACCTCAGACACCGTCCTTGTCTTCACTGCTGGGGAGTCTTTGGTAGCTGCTCAGATAAGCTCATGTGTCTCCTGACACCATGGAGGCGGGGCTGGAAACCCAGGGGTCCCCAGTATAGAGCTGCGCATGAGGTCAGCTGGTCCAGCTGGAGAGCTGAGTGTGTAGTAGGGTGGGGGGGATGGCAGTGATGTTGGCTACTCTTTTATTGCATTAGAACTCCTGGACTCGGGCCAGCTCACAGTCAACTTTGATGCTCTTGGAAACCACCTGAGTAAAGGCCCGCCTGCCGAGAGCAGAGCAGGCACCCAGCATTTGGGGGCTTGGGGGCCGGTCTCTGTTTCCCACTCAGGGGCAGCCTCTTGGGGCTCTGTTCCACTTGTGCTTAGTCTGTCGGGCTGTCTCTCTGCTCCCCACCCCCACAGACTACCTGATCAACGTGATGGACGCCCTGGGCCTGCAGCCGTCCCGCACCCTCCAGAACATTGTGACGCTCTTGAAGACCAAACCTGAGGACTACAGACAGGTCAGCAAAGGCCTGCCCCGCCGCCTCACTGCCACGGTGGCTGCCATGCGGAGCGTGGACTACTGACCCCCACGCGTCCGACGGAGAAGATGCTCAGGGCTGGGTGCTGGGGTCATAGCAACTCTCCGGAATGGATTTGCTCTAGAAATCTGCCTGGGATGGGGCAGTTTATTTCAAAAAGACTTAGTTCATTTGTATAATCAGAAAAAAGTTGTAAATTAGGGGTTTATTATTTATTAGAGAGGAATTTTCAGATGATTTTTTAAGTAATCTGATCTGGAAAATGGAATTAATAAATACTGTGAAATGAGAGAAGGTTGTTTTCTTTCCTTCTTTCTTCAGTGAGTGTCTGGTGCTTCCCACGTATATGCTGTCCCCACTGGGGATATTGCCGGGAAGTAGGCCGGCGGTGGGAAGGAGGGAGGGGGAGAATCAGCAGGTAAACCAACAGAGGAGATCGTGTCAGATGTTAGTGCTGGGGAGAAAGAGGGCGTCGGGGTGCAAGGCTGCCTGGGGTAGGGTGAGTGGGCAACCCCCAAACCTAAAGGATGAGAGACGTGTATGGCAAAGAGCCACAGGAGGAGTGTTCAGACGGAGGGAACAGCGCAGAGCAGGCCCTGGGGCACGTCCCAGGTCAGCAGCGTGGAAGTAGGAGGTGAGGTCAGAGAGGAAGGGGGCCGGATCACCGAGGGTCCTGTAGGCCTAGGGAAGGACTTGGGCTTTTCCTTTTTCCTTTTTTAAAACTCACGGGATGATGTGGATTCTGTCAGTTCTTTTGCCAGTAGTTTCTGTATCTCTTAAGATTGTATTTGGCGAGTAACCGAATAATGTAATTTGAGTGATGCAAACAAATAGGAATTGATTTTTCTCAGTGACAAGAAGTCAAACGGTGGTGGCTATGGGCGCCGACGTAGTGGCTGCACGGAGTCAGGACCAGGACCAGCCTCTCTGTGGTCTTGGCCTTTCCCCGTGGGCTGGAGGCCTCATCCTCGCAGGGCGACTCCTGCAGCTGCAGGTGCGGCCTCCGCGGCCAGGGAGGAGGCGAGCAGAGAGGGCATGGCTGAGCAGCAATCCTGTCCCTTCCGCCAGGACCCCTCCCAGAAGCCCCACCGACTTTCTCCTAGGCCTCGCTGGCCATTTCTGGTCCCCAGGCATGCCCCCTGCTGCAAGGGAGGCTGAAGCAGCACTGGCTTCCACTGGCACCAGCGTTGCTGATGTCTTGGGCTGGATAGCTATTTGTTATGAGGCCAACAGCATCTCTAGCCGTTACCGCTGGATGCCGGTAGTACTCCCCTAGTTGTGACAACCAAGAATGTCTCCAGACATGGCCCGAGGGGCAAAATCACCTCCAGTAGAGAAACCCTGGCTTAGCCCAATCGGGGTTTATTGTCTGGGCTGGACTTACTGCTGCCCTGAACAAACCAGGTTTCTGTTAGCAAAGGAGAGGGGAAGGGCTCCTTTATCGGTTGAGCACGCACTGAACACTGCGTTCTGGACGGGCTAAGCTTTGCTTGTCTCTCCCCCATGCCTCTTATCAGCCTTGGGAGGCAGGGAATATTGTCCCCATTCTACACACCCAGGGGCAGAGGCGTGGAGGGGTTTAAGGAGCTTGCCTGGAGTCACTCAGCTACCGCGTGGCAGGGCTGGCGTTCAGAGCGAGCCTGGGACTGTGGCGCCCGCATCCTGACCGTCAGGCAGGAGGCACACAGCGTGACACCTAATCCCAGCCGGGTTGGCCTGCTTGTGCTGGCCCTCTGGAGTGGCAGCGCCATGCCCACGGCCTCTCGTGAACCAGCCCGCCAGTTGCCAGTGCGAGTATCTGGCTGGGTCTGTCGTCCAGGGGTTCCCACACATTCTGTCTTCACATCCTTGGAACCAGTTTTGCTGGCCCGGAAAGAGCATCCGCTGTGAACCCACACCAAGAAAAATATTTTGGTTTCTCACAGACTGTCCCTGGCACAGTCGAGCCTGGCTCCTGCCCTGAAGAAGTGAGAGCTGGAAACCTGGAAGGTGAAATGTGCTGCTGTGAAGTGGAAAGCTCTTTGGGGTGACCTTTGTGCCAGTGTCCATGAGAGCCACTAGGTTTTGAGGGGACAGGCGTGGGCTTGATTCCTGGCTTCGCCACCTCCCAGCTCTGTGACCTTGGGAAAGTCACTTCACCTCTCTGAGCCTTATTTCCTAATCTGGAAAATGGGGGTCATAATGGTACCTAACTCACAGGGTTATTTGAAGAGCCATTGAGACACAGTGGGGTCAATGCATGTCATAAGTGCACAATAAATATGAATTTCCTAGTCCTCCAGCATCTGTAACCTACCTTCCCTTCTCAGGTAGAGGTGGGAATTACAGAATGCCATTTTCTGGGCAGTTTGGGCTCTGCCAGCCTAATTTTTGATCCCTAAAAGGCTCCAACGGGTCCCCAGTGTAGAGGACAGCACTTGTCTCTTCTAGATCTGAAGGAACGGAAGAAATGCCTGTCTGTCTGATGCAGAGCCTGCTTTCAGAGATGGGCCATCGTCCATCTTCACCTTGGCCCTCAATGCTGCCCTGAGAGCAGGGATGGCAACTGAGCCCACCGTCAGCCTGGTCCCTGTCTCACAGTCTACAGGCAGCTCTGGGGGCAGGGAGCATTCTCCTCACTCCTGCTTCAAAGTGTCTCTGAACAGAACCTCTCACGGTTCAGGATGAAGATGTGGCCCAGGCTGATCAATGAGCCTCATTCTAGGGGCTTTTGCTGGGACACTGAAGGAGGAGCTTTCTTCCCACTGTGGTTGCTGAGCTGAGGGAATGGGGCCTAGAACTGTAGGGGGAAGAGGAGCAGATGGAGAGAATCAATTTGAGAGGGACATCAACACAGAAGAAAATAAAGCCAGTAGTTATAGAAATCACCAGATCTAGGTGAACCCCTGGATACAGCCATGCCTGAAATCCCTGGACTTTTATTACACGCACCAATGAATTCCCTTTTTTAGCTTAAGTCAGTTCAAATTAACTTTGGCCAACAAGCTGGCAAAAGGAGCCAGATAACAATCATTGCTCTGCCTGCCCCAGAGCATCAGATGAGACAATAAATATGAAAGCCCTGGGCTCCTGACCACTGGCAGCAAGAGGATGAGGCTGGAGTCTCACCTTTGTCACTTACTAGAATAGTGATCCTGGGGACCTTATTTCACCTCTCTGAGTCTCAATTTACTTACTTGTAAAATGAGACGATAATATTTCTCAGTGGTTATGAGAATTAAACGAAATAAGACTTATAAAGTACATGGCCTGGTGCCTGGCATGCGGTGTGTGTTTGTTTGATACAATGTAGCCATTGTTTAACAACAACAACAACAAATGATCATTTGTGTGGTGATAACTACTGCTAATAATAAAGTCGCAGTCATCATAGTAAGAATGGTAACCACCAAGAACTGTGACTCAAGCCTGCAAGCTCGCCCGGGCCCTCCCCACTCACTCCCTAGCAGTGCTGCCTTTGGCCGGAGTGGCAGCAAGTCCATGGCACTGCCTTCCTCCACAGGTGCCACCGTGGGCACTTAATGGGAGGCCAGCTTGTTTGCCTTTCAGGCCAAGAACCCAGGTGTTCCAGACCAGCAGGGCTGGGCCGTGGGGTGTCCAGGCTCTAAAACCAGAGCTCCTTCACCTCTGGGGGCCGGCCGATGACAGCAGGGCCCATTCTTCTTTGGTAACAGCTCCCGATCTCTTTGGGCAGCCACTAGGGTTGCCATATTTAGCTATTAAAAACACAGGCTGCTCAGTTACATGTAAATTTCAGAAAAACAACGAATGATTTATTAATATAATATGTCCCCATATATTACATGGGCATACTTCTACTAAAAAATAAATTTATTATTTATCTGAAGTTCCTACTTAACTTGGCGGCCTGTATTTTATCCGGCATCCCTAGGAGCTGCGTCCCCACCATCCTCAGAACATGTGATTCTGCTGGGGGCCAATTGGCCTCAGGGATGGGCAGGGTCTGACCAATCGGAGCAGCCTACCCACTGGTCATGCTGATTGGTTCAGAGACAAGCATGTGACCCAATCAGTGACCAATGAGAGTCAGCCTGGGAACTTGCTGTGATAATTAGGACAGAGGTGCTCTCCTCTAGCTGTGGTTGCTGAGCTGGAGAGAGGGAGCCTGGAGTTGCCTGCGGCCTTTTTTGCTGCAATGTACGGAGAGCCTGCCTGGGAAAGCAGAGAGAGACCGAGACATCTTTTGAGCTGCTTGAGAATTTTTCCTTCCCTTCCTCCCTCCCTGTCTTTCTCTCTCTCTCTGTTCTTGTAACGCAAAGAAGTTAAGTTGGGTGGCATTGAAAAAGTCATAAGGCCACTGCATTAGGGATAACTTGAAGGGGACTTTAAAAATCACCTGCTTGGGGGCCTTTCCTCTCAAGCCAGTACAGATGCATCAGGGCACGCCGGCCGCCCAGTCGGACAAAGAACCAGGCTCGACTTGGTGTTTCTAGTTTTATTTTCTAGAACAAAACGTGCCACCTGGCAGGCGCCCCACCCCCCATGCCTGACGCTCTTCCGGCGCTCCACGACCGCCAGCCTCACCAAGCCCGTTCACAGAGGGCAGCCAGGGCCAGGAAGGAGAAGACCGCTGATTCCACGGACAGACAGCACGGCGGGCCCATCTGTTCACCTCTGGAGCAGGCGGTGACTGGCATTGGGAGGGAAGTGGCCTGCTCCCAGGGGCGGGAGTTCCGGGGTCTCTGGAGCCTGGCTAGGGACACCCTAGGCCAAGGATCAGGTCGGGTTGGGGGTGTGGGCAGGAACCAAATGAGTACACAGTTCCCACATCCGTACCAGCACCGTGACCCTACGGCGCCCTCGGCCTGGGACCGGCCAGGAGCTGCTGGTCTCTCCGTAGAGGGTCACAGACTCCGGCCTTGGTCAACTATCGTCCCGGCCCTTTGGAGAGGACACCATAAAATGAGGCCTTGGGGAATGATCTCGCTTCTCAGGTCCGAGTTCTTGGGCTGCCCAGGGTGGGCAGGAGCAGGGTCTAGATGGCATCGCCCTCATTGTCAGACTCGATGATGTCCAGTGGCTGCAGGCGCAGGGAGTCGTAGTTGGGGGGTGGGGTGCCCGGGACGGGCACGGGCTGCTCCTCAGGGTAGGTATCAGTGTTGGGGTGGTGGCTGACCACGTCAGGCTGGAAGCCAAAGTTGGTGTGGGCCTCCACCAGCTCAGACACAGTGGGAGGTGGGCCAGCACAGCGAGCCTGGGCCCGCCTCTGCCGCAGGCTCTTGGAGAGGGCCACCAGCTTGATGATGGTGATCCACACGAAGTCGATGATGATCTCTCCAAACTCGATGAGGCACAGCACCGAGCCCCCCATCCAGAAGCCAAACTGGCCGCCCAGATTGGAGAGCAGCCAGACAATCTGTGGGGAGCAGGGGGCTGAGGGCCTAGTGGGGGCTGGGGTTCAGGCCGCAGATTCCTGCCTCAGCCCCGGCCTCACACGTTCCTGTGGGGCGGGTTGTTGGCTGGGAAGGGGGAAAGGGTGACTGTCTCGGCCCAGGGAAACAATCTGGCCCTGCTTTAGGGGTCTTCCTAATTCCCCTGTTGGGCTGGAGGCCTCCGCACCCTCAGGGGGCAGGGCAGAGGGGGGGCAGGGCAGGGCTGAGGTGTCAGGAGCCCCCAGACTCACGTTATTGGCCGCCGATTCCTCAATGGTGCGATAGTTGAATTCTTGGAAGTAGATGTTGAGCTTGACAACTCCCTTCCTGCAAGAGGCAGCAAGAAGGGCTGGTGCCCTCTCCCCGACACACACACACGCACACACACGGGAAAGGCAGCCAAGGGGCCACCCCAGCCCTCCTGTGGCTCAAGCTTCTCACATGCCCGCTCCCATGAGGGGCGAGGTCTGAGCAAGAGCCAACAGTGCTGCCCTTCCTGGCTCCTCTGGGCCTTGAGGCCACAAATGACATCTCTGCCTAGCACCCATCTGGTGGGCCCCTTTCTGAACCAGCTTCCTAAAGGATACTCTGACCCAAGACAGACTGAGGATTGGCTCTGAGCTCCCCTCTCCCACCCCCAGGGTGGCCCAGCCCATATGCAAGAGGCTGTTCACCTCTGGAGCAGGCGGTGACTGGCATTGGGAGGGAAGTGGCCTGCTCCCAGGGGCGGGAGTTCCGGGTCTCTGGAGCCTGGCTGGGGACATCCTAGTCCTAAGCCCTAAACCTTGCCTCTCTGTCAGGGGCCGTGGGGCAGAGAAGGGTGGCCGAATGGGCTTCCTCTTTACATCTGATCCTCAGAAAGGCTATGATCTCTCACACCTCCAGGCTTCTGCCTGGATACCTTTGTCTCTTCTTATTTATCTCAACAGATCCTTTTCTTCCTTGGAGGGTTAGCTCAAGTGCCACCTCCCTATACAGACCTCCCTTATGTCCCAGGCAGACAGAGGCCCCTTCTCTGCTGTGCTTCTACAGGGAGGGCCTTGTACAGACTCTCATCACCATAAGACTTGTTTGCATATCTCTGTCGTCTAGACTCGAGCTTCCTGATAGTTTGGACTTTGTATGTTTCCTGTGCTGAATGCATGTTTGTGTTGAGTGGATGGAGGATGGGTGAGTGGAAGAATGGAAGGATGGAAAATGGATGGATGGATGGGTGGATGCATGAGTGGATAGATGGATAGGGAGAAGAATGGAAGGATGAGTGACGGATGGATGCATGAGTGGATAGATGGATAGGGAGAAGAATGGAAGGATGAGTGATGGATGGATGCATGGGTGGATAGACGGATAGGGAGAAGAATGGAAAGATGAGTGATGGATGGATGCATGGGTGGATAGATGGATAGGGAGAAGAATGGAAGGATGGATGACGGATGGGTGGATGGGTGGATGAGTGAGTGGGTGGATGAACAGGTGACAGACGGAGGAACAGGCTCTCCTTTAGGAAGCAGCAGACTCTGAGTCCCCCTGGCTGGCCTCTCTCTCACTCCCAGTGCTTCCTCCCCCAGGCTTCCTCCTGGATCTGAGCAGTGTCTGAATAGCTGCCCTATGTCCAAACCCCTGCCCTGAGGCTCTGGTTCCTCCCCTTTTCTGCCTTCCCCAGCCCTGCCCAGACTCCAGGCTCACCTGCTCAAGGTGATATTAGTGCTTTGGTCTCGCTCCTGAGACAAGACGTGGAAAATCCAGTCCTGGAAACCAAGAAGGCAGCTGAAAAAAAATGATGCCTGCAGCATTCCCTCCTGATCATGGGCCCTACTATCTCTGGGAGGCAGAGACCATAGCCCCATATCTTCCTGAAGCCCCCTGAAGCCCCCTGAAGGGGACCATGTGTTGGCACAGGGAGGAGGGGAAAGGTGCACACTGTGGCTGCTATTGTGGGGAGAAGGCCTCCCCCGGAGGCCCAGCCATCCCGTGCCAGCTGTCTCCCACCTCAGGCCTCTGCACCTGCTGTCTCTCTGCCCGGATCCTCCTCCCCAGCTCTGCCCAGGCTGGCTCAGCCCCATCCTCTGGTTTTAACTCAAATGTCTCCTTTTCAGGGAGGTCTTCCCTGATCACCCTATCTAACGTGGTTTCCCCGGTGACTCTCTCATCATCCGGGTTACTTCCTACACAGCCATTATCACACTGTGAAATGATCTTATTTCTGTATATTGTCTGTCTCTCCCACGAAAACGTAAGCTCCGTAAGGGCAAAGGACTATGTCCGTCTCGTTCACTGCTGGGCCCCCAGCACAGTGCCTGGGGGGACACTGGTGGAAGCAGGAAGGGAGGGAGGGAGCACCTTCTCCAAAGTCCCAAACGGCCTGAAGACCTATGCCCACAGCTGCCCCCAGCCCAATGGTGGGCGGCCAGGAGCTTGGCCACTCCACCGTCTCACCTCGGAGGACTCGGAAGGCCAGTCGGCCATGGAGATGGTCATCTTGTACTGCGTGTCACTGGAAGAGAGAAGGCAGCCCTGTGGCTGTCCCCGCCAGCACGGCCCCTGCACGCCCCTGCCTGCCGCCACGCCCCCCGAGTCTCTGTGCTCACACTCACTTGCAGGACTCCTTGCACAAGTTGATGCAGGTCTCCCTCTGGGCCACGTTTATGCGCAGGTCTGAGTAGCAATAGGCTGAGCAGGAGAGAGCGGTGTGGGGGAGGAGACTTTGATCAGAGGATTCTAGGAGCTTGCCTCTCCCCTTTGAGCCTCTGGCTGCCCTCTGCCCTCCTGGCCCTGGGCCACCTTGTCCTGTGGTTAGGTTGTGGGGGGAGTTATCTCTCGCATTGAGATAACTGCCCCCATCCCTCCCCTCCATCTCCAGCCATTGTGCCCGGCCCTCTTCCCAAACATCCCAGACTCAGCCCAGCAGGATCAGGCAGCCTTCCCTCTGCCTGTCATCCCCATTCCTCGCCGGGGACAGGGTGATGGGGTCACGTAGAAGGGATGGGTGGTTGGAAGGGAGAATGGTTCCCTTCCTGTCTACACATTTTGTTGGTTTTCAGAGGCGGTGGGACTCTCTCTGCCACCCACATCCGTCGGTGTTTGGACTCCAGGCCACCAGGGCTCCAGGCCTGGACGCCAGCTTGGTGTGAGCCCAGCAGGAGCTTCTGCCCCTGTGGCTTCAGGTCTTAAGCCCTCAGAGGCCGCTTCACTCTTTCCTCCCACCCCAGCACCCCACAGAGAGACCAGGTGAGCCCACACAGACCCAGACACTCGTGCTGAGGCTAATACACATGGCCTTGTGCGTGCATGCACACACACGTGCACACACACCAACGTGCACAAACGCAGACATGGAAGCAATCCGTGTCCGTGCACAGACACACATGCAGACACGCACGGCGGTCCCGAGTGCTCCTGTGCATTGACACAAACCCACAAATGCCCTTTCACACGTGCACGTGAAAACGTAAATGCTCACACACGCGTGCACTCTCCAGCAGCTGCACACCCAGGCTCACGCACACGTGGGCGTTTACGTGGCACAGAGACACTGCCTAGGAGGACAAATTCACTCTCGCACATGCACATTTCGAGTGTGCATTTCACGGACTGGAGGAGGCGGGGGGTGCCGGAGGGGGGTGCTATGGACCGTGGACGGCACATCCCCGGGCCCTGCTCAGGGCATGGAGCTCCGCCCCCTCCTTCATGGTCAGAGCCTTTGAGGGCAGTGGCCCAGCTAGCCAGGGCACCGATGCCAGGGTTCCGTACTCACCCCAGTCTGGGAAGTCCTGGTTGTTGCAGTGTTTCTCCCCAGGGGGCAGCGGGTACAGGTAGTGGCCGCAGCTGCAGTTACGGATCATTTGGTCTTGGAAGCAGGAGTGGATACAGGCCTGGGGGAGAGGACACAGACATGGCTGGTGATGGGGCCCAGGGAGGTTCACGTCCAGGCCAGGGAGCTGGGGGCGCCAGGGGCAGTGCCCCTCCCGCTAGGAAGTGGTGATGAGGTGGCCGAGCTGCGCCCACTGACCCCGCAGTCGGGGTGCAGCTGTCCTTCCCCGTCCCTGGCCCCCGTGGAGGGACTTAGGCCTGAACCCAGCACCCCAGCTCTCTGAGGATGGCCCCCGCCACCCTTCAGACCTGGGGCCCCATAGGTGACATGGGGATGGGGGGCTTGTTCCAAACACTAAAGCCATCACTGAGAGCTCCTGTTGCAAGGCTGCCAGCAGCCTTCCGAGCCCTTTACACAGAAGGCCCCAGAAGGGCAGTCTTGAGGAAGCCAGGCAGGCTTGCTCTGTGTTCCTCCTTCCTGGAGGGAAACACTCAGGGAGAGGAAGGAGATCTTTGATGCTCAGAGCCGACAGAGGAGGAAGTGAGCAGAATGTCCCCTGGTGGGAGGGGGAGGGCGAGAGTGGCCTCAGGCCCCCCAGGGGTGTGATGAATGTGATGACTCTCTACTCAGACTGGGGTTGCAGGTCATTCCAACCTGGTTTCAGTCCACTCGGAAAGGAGCTATGTGTCCCGGGCTGGTTATTAACCTCTGAGCCTCAGTTTACTCATGTCGCACCCGTCCCGTAAGGTCAGGAGGTTCGGCTTGGCATGTGGCACTCAGTAAGCGCTTGGGGAGTGGAAGCGGCTGTTAGTCATGCCTCTCCGTCTGTCCAGTTTGCTAAGTCCTGACTACGGGGGACTCCTCGCTCCAACCCTTGCCTGCTCTCTCCACCTCTCTCAGTCCTGCCCCACCCGGCCTGTCCTCAGCTCCCAGCAGCCAAGGAGCCACGAGCTTCTCTCCCACTCCTCCTTCCCAGGCTCACATGTCCCGTCCTTCTGTCCTCCCCGACAAACCCGTGGGCTCCCTGCCACCGGCGGGTGAAATGGCACAGCCCAAGGAGCAGATCTGGGGTGGGGTGGGAGGGTCTGTGTCTTCCAGTCTTGCAGAACTCACTGTCTCACCCGGAAGGCAGAAGTCCTCTCCAGGCGCCGAGACTGAGCCTGGGGATGGGGCAGGACGGGCTCCGACAGAGCACCTGACCAGGGCCTGGGTATTTGCCAAGGTCTCAGCCAGAGTGGCTACTGCACTGGACGAAGCAAAACTGAGGTTTTTCTGGATGGAGGTCCCTAGGGCTGGGGCCCGATGCCTCTGTGGCCTCCCTCTCCAGGCTCCGACTACGCTGCGCTGCCTTGTCTGTCTGTCTGTCCCTCCAGAGGATCGGAAGATTCCCCGCGTTCTCCATCGCAGGCAGAAGCCCCTCCAGACAGGAGGTGGCCAAACCAGCCGGGTCAGAGTGTGGGGTACATGGGGTCAGCTGGACGGGGCGGGCAGGCGGGTGGGCACGGAGGAAGGTGGATTTCCTGTGACTAAGGCAAAGGGAAAACCACGCCATGCTCGGGGCTCTCAGATGCGGAGGCAGGCACTAGGCAGCCCCCGTGTTATGCAGACTGGGCTGGGAGAGGAAGTGTCAGCCAGTGGTCACTTCTGTCACTTTTGCAAAGATTCAGACTGTCTTCTCCACTGGGGCCAGGTCTGGGGCCCAGCCTTCCTGGGCTGACCCTGGAGAGCAGGGCAAGAGGGAAGCCCGCAGCTCCAGGGGATGGAGGCCAGATACAAAGAGGGACTTCTCAGGTACGTTAATGAGGCATTCAGCCTGGGGGCTGTAAATCCCTATTCCTCATTCCTAATAACAGTATCCATATCTCAGGGTGTTGTGAGAATTACATGAGTCAATATATGTAAAGCACTTGGACCAGTGCCTACCCAGCCCATGATAAGCCTGCTATTATCAGTACATTAATAATTGCTAACAATAACTAATAATTATTGTTAGTGTAGTATTGCCTCGGGGGGGTATTGAAAGAATCAAATGATAATGTAACACAAGCAAGCCCTTAGCACAGTGTCTCACACATATAAGGGTTCTTCTTGGGAGACCCCAAGTGAGACCCTATAATCCTGAGCATCCCCAAGGGCACACCTGCCGAGTGAGAACCCAGGGACTGGGCTGGCTCCGTAGCCCCAAGGACACCCTGTGGTCACAAAATCCAGCAGAGCCAGCCTTGCGGGGATCAGCTCTCCCAGAGACCTGAAGCGTCAGGTCAGGTTGACATGGACGGGCCCAAGGGTCACGAGGCCTGCACCATGTTCCCACCTGGATGGAGTAGGTTGTGTTGTAGTCGCTGTAGAGGTTTGGGATGGGGACGTCAGAGCCATTCTTAGTGCACTGGCTGTAGGGCTCGCCCTTGCGCTCCAGCCTGTCCTGTATCCAGAGAGGTGGCTCGTGGGGGCCCCTGGTCCCCCCAGGAAGCCCCTTCTGGACCCCCATCCCATCAAGCGTGTGGGTCTAGGGGATGCTGAAAGGGGTTGGAGAGCTGTAGGCCCCAGCAGGTGCCAGAGGGTGCTCATCTTCCCCCACAGCGTGGCCGCCTTGGTGGGTTCCAGCCAGAAGCAAGGCAGCAGTGAACCGAGGGGGAGGGCCAGGTCTTGAGGAGGCTCGGACCCCTTCCTCTCAGACCGTGGGAGGTCGGTCCTGGGCAGGTGGGCCTCCACCCTCAGTCTCCCTCAGGCTGCCCTTGGGCTGCGGCCATACCACCAGCACCCCGATGGACGTCTCGGTCCCCGACATGGCGTAGATGCCTTCCTCTTTGATGAAGGGGTACGACCTCTGCTCGTGAAGCAGCAGCCGGGCGCCGGCTGTGGACGTGAGGAAGGGCACGTAGTCTTCCTGGCCTATGTCCAGGATCAGCTTCAGGCCTGTGGGGAAGGTGAGGCCAAGGGCTGCCTGAACGCGCTCCCCAAGGCTGAGGGGAGACCCACCACCCACTTGTCCAAGCTCCCCGAAGCCAAGTGGCCTCCAGGGCCTGCCCAGGAAGCTGGCTCCACTTGGCGAAAATCCAGACTTCTTGCCTTCTCCAAGGCCCCCATCCTAGTCCAAGCCACCACTGTGTCTGACTTGGGCCCCTCTCTCCTCCCATAATTTCTTTTCCACATGGCAGGTAGATCTAGGGGCACAGCAGAGCCCCACCTCAAATCACAGGGGTTCTGATTCTCTCCGTTCAGTCCCTCTTAGCTTCCATGCTCCTTCCTGCTGCTGGGCCTTCACCAATGTTGTTCCCTCGAGAATGCTGCTCCCTCACTCTGGAATGCTGACCTCGCCGTCACCCTTCACCTAGAAACTCCTGCTCTTTCTTCACATCTCAGCCCAAGTGTCACTTCCTCCAGAAGCCTTCTCTGACTACCTAGACTAGGCCTCAGGGTCTTTGTTATATGCTCTCCTAGCTCTGGAACTTTCCTTAGCAGTACCTGCCTCATTCGTGTGATTCTTCTTTGTCTGTCTTCCTTCCCCACTCGACTGTTCCCTTCTTGAGGGCAGAGACCAGATCCAATATTTTATGCACCACAGGACCATGCAGGTGGTTAGGACAATAAGGGGAGCATTTATTGAGCACTTGCTGAGTGCTAGACTAAGTGCTTTATTATACATGGTCTCACTGGTGCTCACAAGAGCAATGGTACTACTATTATCCCCATTTTATGGATGAGGAAATGGAGGCACAGAGAGGCCAGGGGACTTGTGCGACGTCAGCCAGCAAAGAGGTGAAGTTGCTGGGGTTCTAATACAGGCAGCCGGCTCCTTGATCCTAATCCCCCTCCCGTAACGTGAGTGACCAGCATTTCTGTGATACACACTGTTTTCAGGGGCACAGAGACTGGGTGAAGGGCGGTCAGTCCACCCCTGCCTCTCTGGACCAACAGCCCTGATAGTTACTGAATGACAACCCGCCTCTTGGTGGCTGGGGAGGTCAGAACCTGAGGGGGAAGGATTTGCTCCCACATGTGCCTGGCTTGCAGCCCGAAAGCCGCAGCCATCCTGAGTCCGCCAGCCTCTCCCCCAAGACAGGCCGAGGCAGCGCCTCTGGCATCACCACCTCTCACTTCCTGACTTCTGTTCGCTCCTTGGCCCTCTCTCTTCTCTCTCAAGAACCACATAGCAACGAGGCTGAGGAAGGACTCTGCCCCGTGCTGACTGTGTGAACTTGGGCGAGTTCTGTACGACTTCTCAGAAAATCTGGCACAGAGCGAGCATCTACCACCAGCCAGGTGCTGCGCTAAGCGGTTTACCCGCACTCCGTCCCAATGACTCAGCGAGGTGTACGCTGGATGCTATGCTACTATAGACTATCTTTGAGTGGGGAAACCAAGGCTTCCAGAAATTGGGTCTTGACTCAGCCTCTCGCAGAGGGTAAATGGTGGAGCTGAGATCACACCCAGGCACAGAAGCCTGAGCTCTCGACCACTACGCTGTCCTGCCGCTGAATCCTCGCATTGCTCATCAGCAGGGTGGAGGCACCAGTCCCTGCCCAAGATTGATGAGCGTTGGGTGAGGGATGGCTGAGGGGCTCCTGGCCGCCCTCCTGTGCAGGCGTCGTCTCACCCAGGTCCTGCCCCTCAATGGTTGATGGAAATTTGGTCTTTCGGCGCTATGTGGTGGGGAGTTCAAAGCCTTAAGGCTGTGGCCCCAGGAGGAACCAAGACTTACCGAACTCAGCTCCGGGGTTGGCTGAAGGGAGCGCCTTCTCTGTCATGCCCCAGTTGAAGATGTAACAGTTGCCGTAATCAGGGTGGAAGATGGACGTGAAGTTCCTAAAAGAAACACCATCAGCTGGAGGGCAGGGCCCACCCCACCCGCTGCCTGCCCCGACAGTCTGCTGTCCAGGGCTCGTGGCAGAGGGAGCTGGCAGCTGCTCCCCGCCCTTCACTTACTGCTCAGAGAGGATCAGGAAGTGAGAGGGGAGCAACAGGTCATTCCATCCAGCCCCCTGCATCCGTGCACAAGCCAGACAGGAGATTCCCAGATTCCCTTGGGAAGGAGGGCCGGAAGGAGTCTCTCTGGGGTCGGGGCTCAGGCTCTCTGCTTAGCCATGAATTATGAGAAATACATTTCTTTGATGTTTTCATCTGTCTCATCTACAAGGTCTTATAAGACCATGTAGTGGGTTGAATGGTGGCCCCAAAAGAGATATGTCCACATCCTAACCCCAGGGACCTTGTGTATGTGACCTTATTTGGAAAAAGGGTCTTTGCAGATGTCATTAAGGGTCCTGAGATGAGGTTATCCTGGCTTATCCAGGTGGGCCCTAAATCCAATCACAAGTGTCCTTAGAAGAGACAAAAGAGGAGACACATACAGAGGAGACGGCCACGTGAAGACAGAAGCAGAGATGGGAGTGATGCAAACACAGGCCAAGGAACACGTGGGCCCACCAGAAGCTGGGAGAGGCGAGGAAGGATTCTCCCCTAGTGCCTTTGGAGGGAGCCCAGGCCTGCTGACACCTTGATTTGGGACTTCTGGCCTCCTCTGTGAAAGAATACATTTCTGTTGTTTTAAGCCACTCAGTTTGTGGTACTTAGTTATAGCAGCCACAGGAAACTAACACAGATCCCAAGAGAGGGCGGGGCCAGGCCAGGCAGTGAGTGGTGGAAGGAGCCGGCAGAATCCAGACAGGTGGGCTTGTGGGAACCTGGGGACTCAGGTAAAGAGGGAAGTGGACTGAGAGGGAGGGTCACGGAGGGAGGGGAATCAGGGTGGGGTGGAAGCACAGGCCAAGGAAAGAGAGAGCTTCAAAATGAGGCATGAAGAGCCTTGTGTGAGATTCTCTCTTATGTCCTGGAAATACTTCCTAAGGAAATAATTCAACAACAAGAAACGTTTCCATAAAGATGTGCATACAAGTAGCAACAGCATAGTGTAGTTTCAAAGAATTCAGTTAAAAATGTTTTTTTATATGAAACATTTCAAACACAAAAAAGTAGAGAAAACAAAGCCCACCACCAGCTTCAACAACCATCACCCCACAGCCAGTCGTGTTTCATCTCTGCCCGCCCCCCACCCTCCCTTCCATATCATTTTGAAGCAAATCTCAGATGTCATAATTTTATTTGTAAACATTTCCATATGTATCTCTAAAAGAACTCAAAAAATAATGCTATTACCATGTTAAAAATAATTAACCAAAATTCCTTAATATTATTAAACATTCAGTTCAAAGTTCCAGTTGTCTCATAAATGTCAATTTCATTTTTACAATTTATTTGTTTAAATCAGGATCCAAATGATGTTAACATGGGATTAGTTAGTCTCTTAAGTCTCTTTTAACCTATGGCTCCCTCCGTCTGACATTTTTTTTCCTTGCAATATAGCTGTAAAAAGAGTTCTGGTTTGATCCAGCTAATAACTGAAGAGGCACTGATACAATTAGTGGATCACCATTTTGCATGTCCGACGAATGAACGACTTTGGGCAGCAGGCGCCAGTGGTGACCAACGCTGTGTGTCTTCCATGCAAGGAAGTGGGCTTGCCAAAGAAAAAAAAAATCAGCCCTGAACAGGATGGAGCATCTGTCTCCAACTACCATTTACAGGAAACACTGGAGACAGAAGAACAGGTTCAAAGACACCACAGAAAGTCAATCTCCAAACTCCAGACCTTGGGGAACTCTAGAGGATAAACACTCCAATTTCTTCAACAAATAAACTGTGAAAGAGGGAAAGGGAGGCAACCTATAGGTTAAAAGGAACTTCAAAGACTTGGTTATAATCACAGTGTGCAGACTTTAATTGGATCCTGATTCAAACAAGCAAACAAAAAAATGACATTTACAAGTGTGAACACAACTGGATAGTTGAGGATATTGAGGAATTATTGTTAATTCTTTTTCAGGTGGGATAATGGTATTGTGGTTCTGTTAAAAAAAGTCTTTCTCTTTTACAGATACATTCTGAACTCTTTACATGTGAACGAGTGTGGTGTCTGGGATTTGCTGCAGAGTAAACAGCACAGGAGGGGAAGCGAGTCGTGGTTGTTGGACCTGGGTGGCGAGTCCCTGTGAGTTCATCATACTCTGTTCTGTCTCTCTGCACGTTCTCAAGTCTCCACAAGAACTAGCTTTAAAAATGTCTTTGGATGTTTTTATATTGTTTTTCTTATTTTATTAAAAAAGGGGAGGAAAGGGGCTAAGTGCATCCAATGCTCTGGAAACATCAGCTGAAACGCAGTCTTGTCCCCGAGCCTTATATTTCACGACATGTGCTGAGCAACTCTTTCGGGGCCAGGCCTGTGCAGACTATTTCTGTATACATTCTCTCATTTAATCCTCAAAATAACCCCATGAGGTCAGCTGCCATTGGTCCCTGTGTTCAGATCAGGAGGCCACTCCTCTATCTTTCGCCTCACGCTCTGCACCAGCAGAAGGAGGGGGGTCTAGGGCAGGCTGTGAAATCCCATCTGGGAACTGACCCCGTCACACAGATTTGAGCTGCTTCCTCAGCCTCTGAGCTTTGGTTTCCCCAACAGTGGAAGGGAAATCAGGAGGAAACCACATTTCTTCACCCAAAAATGTTTATTGAGGCCAGAAAGACAGCCCTGGAAGCTCAGTGGTGTGGCAGAGGGCATGGAGCAGCATCACAGCAATTCTCTCCTTCCAAAATGTGTCTCTGGCCTGTCCACTCTCTCCATCTCTGAGGCTCCCACCCTGGTCTGAGCCACCAGCCCCCGGGGCCTGGATTCCTGCAGGAGCCTCTGCTCCCACTCTTGCTCTCTCACAATCTTCCGCCTGCACAGCGGTCAGGGCGATTGTTTAAATTGTGACTCAGTCCACAGCATGCCCCTGCTTAGAACCTTCTAGAAGATCCTTGCTGCTCACAGAATAAAATGCTAACTCTCTACTTTGGCCTTATCTCCCCTGTTTGTTACACTCCAGCAAAACTCCAACATATTTCCAAATTCAAGGCCCTGATGCCCACTACTCCTTGTGCCTGGAATATTCTCTGACCAGTTCTTCAAATCACTGGTCTCTCCTCGTCCCTCAGGTTTCATCTGCTCTGAGACCTCCCGATGCAAAGTCACTTCCCTGCCCAGTTCCTCGATCATTTCTACCTGCTAGTCCCTTGATAGCAGCCATCAAAATCTGAAATCATCTTCTCTATTGAATTGCTTGCTTATCAGCTCCTCCTGCTTTAGAATGTAAGCCCAGTGCGGGCAGGGGTCTTGTCTGTCTTTGGGGAGAAAGAACTTGGAGGCTAAGAGCCCAAGCCTGGGAGTCAGCCTGCTTGAACTCAAATTCTGGCTCTGTCATTTACTAGCTGGTGAGCTAGCGGAAGTTAATGCACCTCTCTGTGCCTCGTTTTCCCCTCCTGTAACACTGGAGTAATAACAGCCCCCACTCAAAAGGACTGAGATGAGGGTCGGATGCCAAACATACTGAAGCACTCAACAGAGCGGCTGCCACCACTCACCGCTCTGTCCTCAGACCCTGGCACCCAGCAGACAGACACTCAGTAAATATTTGTTGGATAAATTATAATATGTGATAAGAGCATCAAGAGAGATAAGCACGGAGGAGCGACACCTAATTCCCCTGGGAGTGGGGTGTGGGGAGTGGGTCAGGGAAGGGTTCTTGGAGGAGGTGAGGCCTGAGCTAGACTCTAAGAGGTAGTGAACCTAGGGGGTGGGGAAGGGAAAGGGCACATGGGCAGGTGGTGAGGCACAGGCAAAGGCCCGGAGGGAGGAAACAGCTCCGGGCGGGCGCTGTGGAGTCTGCACTCTGTGTGGAATCAGGGCTGTGGCCACAAGGAAGGAACAGAGCGGAGCAAACCAGCTCGAGCAGGGCGCTGCTCTAGAAGGAGAGACCCGCCCGAGAGGCGCGGGGACGCTGTGTTCCCGAGAAACTGTCTGGGACATCTGCAGCCCAGGAGCAGCAGGCTGCTCAGGGTGTGGCCCCATCCCTTCTGCCCGGGTCTGCACTCCTGGTCTCCCGAGTGTGCCAACTATTTGCTCCTTGATAATGCTCTTTACCCAGAGAGGCTGCTCCCAAGGCATTTCCCTCCAGAAACCTTTCCTGGGACAGGGGCCAGGCATGCAGACAGAGACCAGCCAGCCTCCAGAAAAGACCGGGAAATAGAGCATCCTAGCAGGAAGCAGTATAACAACAGTGGTACTGTGTGGTAGGGGTCAGGGAAGGCTTCCCAGGGCAGAAACTAGCTAGCCAATCCCTGAGGCAATAATAATATTAATAATGCTTATCTATGCCCAGATCTTGGTTTCTAAATACCATTCTCCAACAAAAGGAACAGGGCTCCTCAGAGAAATGGCCCATTCCAGGGCTGGGGCATCTTGTAGTGCCAGAAAGTAAGCAAGTGCTCAAAAAAATAAATAAATAGATGGGGACATGTCAAGGGGACACAGGAGCCAACTGAAGGAGCACCCAGTGGCCAAGGCTGGAAGAATCTGAGTAAGAAAATAAATAATGTGGTATTGGATTACAACCCAAATACACACGAGTCCACACTGGTGTAAAGAAAGGATCGAATAAATAAACAAGTGGAGATGAGACAAATCCTCCTTCCAGAAGAATTCCAAATAGTATATATGCCCCTCTTTAGGAGGGCTGAAGCTCAGCCCCTCTCTCCCAAAGACCCCCGCCCCCCTGAGTACAGGCTGGACTTAGAGACCAGTTCCACCGCACAGAGCACGGGGAGGGGAAGAGGTCACCTGACCACAGAACCTCACCAGGTGAGGAAGGGCAACGTCGTGGGCGTGTCATGTGGTTACCGTGACCCCGGATACGATGTGATGAGGAGGGCCCCTCACTTCTGTATATTCTTCCCCCGAACCCACGCCTCCAGTTGAGAAAAACAATGGAGGACTTTCTATAAAACACCTGACCAGTGCTCTGAAACTGTCACAGTCATCCAAAACACCGGCGTCTGAGCAGTTGCCGCAGCCCAGAGGAGACTAAGCAGACAGGATAACTAAGTGCCGTGTGGTCTCCTGGATGGAGTCTTGGAACAGGAAAAGGTCGCCGGGAAAAACAGATGAAATCTGAATAAGTGTTTAGTTAACAGTAATGTGCCGATGTTGGTTGCTTAGCGTTGACAAATGACCACAGCGACGGAAGATGTTAACAACAGGGAAACTGCTTGAGGGGGGTAAAGAAACTCTGTGTGCTATCTTTGCAACTGTCCTATAAATCTAAAATTATTCCACAACTAAAAGTTGATTTTTAAAGTTCTCATATAATTCTTACCCTGTGCTAGCCAAGTAAGCACTGTTCTAAGTACTTTATCTACATTAACTCATTTAATCCCCATGAGAGCCCTGTGAGGTCATTTCACTGTCCCCACTTTCCAGACAGGAAAACTGAGGCCCAGAGAGGCTAAGTAGCGTGCCCAACAGCACACAGAGCTGCCATTCACATTCAGGCAGCTTGGTGTCGGGTCCAAATGTGGCTCATATCTTCCTAAGACAGCAGCTGCTGTCTTGAGCAGTTGCCATGTGCAAGGGTAAGAGGATAAAGTCAGACAGAGAGTGAGGAAGCTGGTGTTTGGAGCCCAGCGTTGGGAGGGCAGAGAGAGGCGCATGTCCTCCGTGTCCTCTGGCACCGTGTTTGAGGCTGACTCAGGGAGGCGGGTGACCAGTTGGCTGTGGGAGTGAAGGGAGCACAGAGACTGATGGACTGAGGTTTCTGTGCCAAGTGGCCGGTGCGCCTTCCGCTCAGGCCTGCTGAGGGCTGGAGCAACAGGCTTGGGAGAGGTGGGTGGGGAGGGGAGGTGATGCTCTCGATTTCTGATGAGGTGGTATAGAGTCACATGGGACGGGCCTGGCCCGGACTGCCAGCTCTGCCACTCACCAGCTGTGTGACCTCAGAGACATTGCTTAACATCTCTGGGCCTCGGTTGCATCATATAAAATGGGGTGAAGTAATAGTACCTTTCTCATGGGCTTGTTGCCAGGGTTAAACTAATTTTATATATGTAGACTGCTAAGAACAACGCCTGGCACATCAGAAGGGCTCAATAAATGCTAGCAGTATTATTAAATAATGAGTTCCTTGTCAAATGTGGGTTTAATGATGGTAACAGCTGATTGAGCCCAGCACTATTGTCAGCCCCTCGTGCATATTAACTCATTTAATATTCAAAATAACCCTGTAGGAGAGTGTCTTGACATGAGTACAGCCATGTTTGGCCGCTCCATTGACCTACAGCCACCAGCACAAAAAGAAATATAAAAGCTGCTTTCTGCGTGGTGAGAACTGGCCCTTCTCCCACGGAGAGAGTTGCAAGCTGTAACATTTCAAGGCTCTTGGAGCATCGTAGCACGGGATGGACTGGCCATCTGTGCCGGGCTAAGACGATAACCAAAGAGAACAATGCACGTACACAACTACTGGGCTGGGACATTAGCCAAGGGGCTCAGTGCACCTATGCCACTGATAACCATTTTGTGCATGGGAACACTAGATGCTTGCTCTGCAAACTCTGTAACTGCTTATATAAACTGCTGGAGACTGAGACCCGGTGAGAGTTCCACCTGTGGAAGGGACACCTTCCCCAGGCCGTGTGATCCTTGCCCAGCCGTGTCGATTGACAGGACTCTCCCGGCAGTGGGGCGTGGATGTTGTGAGTAATTGATTTACTGTGAAGTAACTGATCTGATGTGTTCTCTTTTCGGTCAACCTGGTGTTTCTCTTTCCGGTTGATTTGTGTCATTTCCCTTCAGTCGATCTGGTGTTTCCCTTTCCTATCGATCTGATGTTTTTCCCTCTTATTATATGACCTATTCGGATCTGCTGCTATCTCAGCCGATGTGGATGTTTTCCCTTTCCAGTTGAGCTGGTGTTTTTTCCCTCTTATTATTTGACCTATTCGGATCTGTTTGCGGACTATCGCCTTTACTATCCTCTATATAATAAAATATACCTTCAGTCCATTTGTTTGGAGTGGAAAGTTTCTTTTACGTCTCCAATCAAATCCCCAAACCTCTCATAACAGAGAGACATTGTTATCACCATCTTTTAGGGAGGAGGAAGACTGAGGCACATCAAGGTTAAACTTGTTTAAGGTCACACAGCTTGTAAGATAGAGCAAGGATTGAACACAATGGACTCACCAGAGAGCCCAGCCTTGACCCTTCACTAGACTTGCTGCCTGGCCACAGCCACACCTCAGAAGCTATGTGGCTAACACTGGGTGTTTGGCTGCCCATCAACCACCAATTTCCCCTTCTCCTGCTAACAGCTCCTTGGGTTCTCTTTGCGGGATCACCCATCCCTCACCCCCAGTCCATATGACCCAAAAGGAAAGTTCTAGAACTCACTCTGGAGGGCGCCATGTTGGCAACAGGCACACCATCCCCAGTTGGTCCAGCCCAGCCCGGTGGCCTCCAGGGCTGGCACAGCCCCTGAGTAGTGGCTCAGTTTAGGGGCCGAGCTGTGTGCAGAATGCACGCCTTTGAACACTGGGGTCCCCTTAGTGGGAGAAGCGCCCACTTCAGGCACCACGGACAGAACAGCAGATCCCACTTGCCCACCTCCCTCGCACTCCAGGGCACGCTCTCACTGAGCCGATGGGCCGTATATTTGAAGGGACAGTATCACACCTCTCTTTTAGCTGAGAGGGTCAAGGTGAACTTGTGGGCATGACACCAGTCCACTGGGTACCCCCAGCCTCACGCAGGGCTGCCAGGAGTGGTTGGGCAGGGGTGCCCTGAGCGAAGTCCCCTGGCCGAGAGAGAGGGGTTGGGATCCAGCCTGAACAAGCAGCCAAGCGGCAGCGCACAAGGCAGGACATGTCCGGTCAGCAGGGCGCCATCTTGCTGGTCTCCCACCTGCGGGGCTGGCCTTCTCTGCTTCACACGATGGGCCAGGTGTGCAGCTCTGCCTGCGGGGGGCCTTGGTTCCTTGACACTACCTGCAAAATGCCTGCCCGTGTGCGCCAGTGCGTTTGGGGGACACAGGGTCCAGGGCTGTCAGCAGATTCTCCGCAGAGCTTCCCAAAGGTTCATGAGTTGAGAGAGCTGGGCTGAGGCCACAGTCCCCAGGAGGGTGAAACCAAAAGCCTGTCACTCGTCCAAAGTGGCAAGACTCAGCAAAAAGCCCCTTATCTCCAGCAGCCTAAAGTATGAGAATTTGAAGCCCCAGACCAAGAGGACATCAGCTTCTCTGGGAAACAGGACTGGCCGAAGGCTGGGGCGGGGCCAAGGTGGTGTGGCCCCCCCACACCTGGAGGCCTGGCCCCGAGGCCAGGGAAGCCCCTGGGGCCTCCACTGCTCTGCCTCCCTTGCCACGTCCAGGGGAGCCTGCAGCCCTCCGCCAGCCACCCCAGAGGCGGGACAAAGCTTGGCTCTCAGGCCCAGGCTTGGTTTGTCAGGAGCTGGGGAGGTGAAGAAGGTGGGGATCTGTGACCCAGCTGTCAGAGAACCCAGACTTTCAGGGTCCATGTTACCCTCATTCTGTCATCCTCTCCACACTGGGGGCTGTTTGGGAAAAAGGATAGTTACAGCGAACACTTACAGGGCCCTGCTGTAAGTGCTGACCTGAGCCAACTTATTCACTCTCATCTAACTCTAGGAGGTGGGCACAGTTTTTGCCCCTGTTTTAGAGACGAGAAAACTCAGGGCCATCGAGGCTGGGGTGCCCGCCTGGGGCCCCAGCTGCTAGGTGTTGGAGGCTAACAGCGCACGGCTGCCCCTTCTCCAGCCCCCTTGCCCGGGAAGTCAGGGGACCCTGCCCCATCCTCCTGGCGTGGCACGCAGCCGATGAGTGAGAGACGGGGGCACGTACAAAGGCTGGCCCTCGCTGGTGTGGTTCGGGCCCCAGGACCCCCTATGGATCAGGCCCGGGCCAGACATCTCCTGAGAGCCCATCCTCGCTTCGCTCTGCCCTCCCTCCCTATGCCGCTTCCCTTACAGACTTGTCCTAGCGCGATTCCCTCAGTACCTCCTGGGGCCTTCAACGCATCCCTGCCTCAGGCTCTGCCTCCGGGAAACCCGAGCGGAGACACCAGGCGCAGAATATTGTGGTGCAGAGCGGGGCTGTGAACCCGGCAGGCGGCTCTCACCTGAAGCTGCAGGGCTCCGCCCCGAACAGGCAGGCCAGGATCAGCCGCTCAGCGGGGTAGCCCATCGCCACCAGCTCCTGCCGAGGCACCTGCGAGAAGATGTTGGTGGCCTGCAGGACGTACCACTCCATCACGGCCTGGGTGGCGCTGGTGAAGTTCCGGAAGGTGCACACGGTCCCGTTGAGGCTGCACTGTGGAGGCCAAGAGGGGTTCCTGTGGGTGCGGGAGCCGCCGGCAGGGCCCCAGCCACTGCCCCCAGGGCAAGGGCAGCGAGGGCTCTGCCGGCCGCCCTGCCTCTGGCTGCACCCTGGGGCCAGTGGGGACCACGTGTACACTCTCGCTCACCGTGCTAAGGGGCTGCCCCCTCACACACAGCTGCACGGTCACAGGGAACACACACACACGCACACGTATGCCCAAGAACCCACGCACACGCATACAGAAGTATGTACACAGAGACAGACACCCACTTTCTGACATCCCCAGCCCCGCGAAGTCATGGTCACAACCACGCACACACGTATCCATACTCCCCCGAAGCCCATGCACCTGGATCCCCACAGTGGCACCTCCCTTGTGCGCACGTGGGTGCGTATACAACAGACAGCCCCGCAGGACTTCCGGGGCAGCTCCCCGGGGCTGTGTGGACCATGAAGGACTCGAGTCCAAGGCTCTGCCTCCCCCTCCCCTGGGGGAAGGACCTGGGCTTTGTCAGCCTGAGCCCACCGAGGGGTGCAAGGACCCCTTCTCGCCACAGCCAGCTCACCACAAAGCCCAGGTCCCCCACAGACACAGGACAGACTTGGCCCTGATCTCTGGCCTTGGCGACTCATAATGGGCCTCCCTTCCGAAAACCAGGAAGCCAGAGGGAGAAGCTCCTCCTGACGTGGGACAGCCCTCCCGGGGCCAGCCAGGGCCCTGTTGTCAGGGCCAGTCCTGGAGGCCTCCTTGTCACCCATGAGGGAGATGACAATAATACTCAATGCCCACTCTGTTCTCAGGGCTTTATTAACCCCTTCAGTTCTCACTGCAACCCTCTGCCACCGTCATGAAGAAACTGAGGCCCAGAGAGGTAAGAGAGGTTAAGTAAGGCGTGACAGCAGCAGACCGCCCGCCGCACGTGCACACACACTCCATGCCCACACACACACACACACACACACGCACACGTGGGCCCGACCCTGGGAGCTGGTGCAGCACCAGGAACCAGGCTGCTTTACAGATGAGGACACAGTCACGGGAACCTGGGTAACTGCACCAAAAAGGAGTCGGGCTCTGGGTCAGAGCTGCCTCTGGGGCTCTGGAGTCTCATGCTATTTGCTGGTTTGTGTGGCAAAGTGAGGGGAGGCCCAGCCTAGGTCCCCAACAAAAGGGATCATCAGAATCACCAGACAGCCTGTGAACAATACAGATTCCTGGGCCCAGGCCCAGAACTGCCCACTTGGACTCCCCAGGAGTGGGGCCCAGGTACCTGCAAGTTACACAGCCCTCAGGGGATCCAGGCCCAGGGAACCTTCTTCCCGCCTGTGGGCTGCAGGCTCCCAGCATCCCAGCACAGGGCAGCTGCAGTGTGGCATCTGACGGTACTGCACAGCTGTGGTTTTTCACCTGCCCAATATTTATGCCCCTGTCTTTTGATAACAGATGTAATTCCTCCTTCAGGGAACCATCCCTTCCCCTTCACGAAGTCCATGTGGTCTGATGGAGGCTGACATCACCCCCAGCTCCAGGGCACATGGCCCAGGACTGGCCGATCATGAGAGCCCATTGTCCATCCCACAGTGATAGATTTAGGAGTGAGCATGTGACCCCATGAGTCAGCCCCAGGGCTTTTGCTGGGGCTACTGGGAAAGAGCAGCTCTGTTTCTGGGGAGAGTGCTGTGCTGGTGGGGTGTATATCTGGCATCGTCAGGGCCCTCTATGTGGGGAAAGCTTGCCAGAGAGTGAAGTCAACTGAGAGAAAAGCTGAGCCGAGATGGAGAGAGATCGAGTCCTGACGACAGCATTTGAACACCTGGATCCAGTCATACCTGAACCCAATGCCCCTAGACTTCTTAGTATGTGAGCCAATGAATTCCCTGTTTTGCTTAAGCTAGTTTGAGCTAGGTCACTTGCGTCCAAAAGTATCTTGACTAACATACCAGCCATTTCTATTTTTCAAAGAGCTCAGCAAACATACAAAATAGGCACTGGCTTCCAGCCTGCCTTTTTCCCAATAAGACCCAGATTATCAAAGACAAGAAACTCCCACCAGCCTCACTGGGTGGAGCCCATTGCTTGACATGTGCCCGAGGCCCACTTACCAGTCTCATGGCCACTTTGCACCCCTGGGCATTGCAGGTCCTTCCAGCTGGGCTGGTGCTTGCTGAGCCATTGTGGTTGCCCCCAAAGAGGTCGAGGACCACCGGCTGGTAGGGGTTCTGCTCATCAATAAGGACCAGGGGAGTGTGGTTCCAGATGGTGAAGTTCAGGGCCCCGGTGGTATTGGCATGGCTCAGCTCGGGAGCCAGGATCTTCTCCAGAACTGCATCCATCAGTTCATCCAGGTCCCTCAGCAAATGCCTGACTTTGGAATACCTGGGTGGGGGAGAGGGTGGGTCAGGGGAGCAAGGGGCAGCTGTGGGGCAGAGCAACTACAGTCTGGGATCCCCTCCTACTCCGGGGTGGCTGCCACCACGTGTGAGAATGCCCCGCCTCTCTACCCACCCACCCACGCACCCATGTGTCAATCCACCCAGCCACTCGCTAAATATTTAATGAATCCTACTATGTGCCAGGCACCATGCAAGGCACAGAGGATACAGTAGCAAACGGGACAGACTGGGTCTCTTTCCCTACGAAACTCACATTCTCGTGAGGAAGAATCCTAAGAGCTCATGGTTATTGATCGCTGGCCATGTGCCAGGTGCTAGGTGCTGTCTGTGTCTTATTTTATTTAATCTTTGCCACAATTCTATGATCATCCCCACATATAGATAAGGAAACAGGCTCTGGGAGTTGCTCTGATTTCCCAAGTTCGCCCCACTGACGAGGGACAGAGCTGAGATCAGAACCCGGGTTTGGGGCTCCAGAGGGCATGCTGTGCACAGGGGTTCTGACCTCTCCCTCCCAGGAGGGGGTAGAAGATGTAGGGAGGAGGGCAGGTCTGTGATCCCGAGGTCCTAATTCTTCAGCAGCGATTTTGGGAACAGGAGCCAGTTTCAGAAGGGAGAAGGTGGATAGGACTGCGGAGCTGGGCTCCAGAATCTTCTCTCAGCCCCTGGAGGCTCCCATATTGGACATGGTGACCAGTCAGGCTGGCAGGAACGTGTCCATACGGGGGAGCGTCCCCATCAGGCCCCAGGTGGGGGCCCCGGGCCCTGCACTCCAGTCATTCCATACCCAGTTTACCCCAGAGCCTGCCCCAGAGTGTGGCCTCCGGGGCAGTGTGTGTCAGCTCTGGCTGGGGGGCGTCCTAGAGTGAAAGCATCAGACCCTGAACACAGGCCCAGGGCCTGGTACAAAGGTGCCAGCAGCCAGGGCTGACATCGGCCTGACATTGGCCTGACCGTTACACCCACCACCTGTGCGCACACAGGAACAGGAAGATTCGGAAGGGTAGGGGGCTGCGAAGTGGGGCTGCTATTACAGTCTAGAGGGCAGCAGCTGCGGTCGAGCTCGGGAGGGTCATTGCATGGGCTCTGGGTTCGAATCCCGGCATGACACTTAATATCTGCGCAACCTCGGGCAAGTTAACCTCTCTGAGGCTCTGTTCTCTCATCTACAGAGTGGGGGGACTGAAATATGTACCCCAGAGGCTGGGAGGACTTAATGTGGTGATGCTCATAGAGCACTTGGAACAGTGACGGAACAGCATCGTTATTATAATTATTAAGGATTCTCTTGAGTAGTTCTGAGGACTCACCCAAGCAGGCAGGAGCCCTATTACTAGAAAGGAGGGACTTTCTGATAACTGGAAATGTAATCAGGAAGTATGAATTCCCTTCCAGGACCTTCTGTGGGACAAGAATGTTCTCTGTGACTCAGCTACACTGGTTCTTCTCTCAATTCCTTGAATGCACCAAGCTCTGTCTCACCCCAGGGCCTTTGCACGTGCTGTATCCTCCACTTGGGACACTCTCTTCATTCTGCCTAGTTAATGTCTACTCATTCCTTGGGGCATTTTTCTCTGACTGACTCCTTGTCTCTCCTCAACAAAGTTGAGGTCCCCTTGACTAGGGGACCTCCCCTAGTCAGTCCCCTTGACTGTGTGTCCCTGTCATAGGCCTTGCCATCAAGCAGTTAAACAGTGGCAGCTCTGGAGTCACATTGGGCCTGGGTTCAACTCTTACCGTTGCCCACTGTGAGTCTCTTGGCAAGTTCCCTCACCTCTCTGAATCTCCATTTCCTGGCCTGTGAATCAGGGCCATCACAGTAGTGCCCACCCCTAGGGAGGCTTTGTGGATCAGAATTACACAACTTACCCAAAGAACACCCAACACACTGCCTGGCATCTTGTAGACACGCGATGCACGTTGCTATATATTTTTTTTATCATCACAATTATAATTAATTAATATTTACGGGGGAAGAAGATTAACGTCTGTTTTCTCTGGTGGGCTGTGAAGAGGGCGGGGTTTGTTTTATTCACTAATGTGGTTGGTCCCAGTGCCTGGCAGACAGTAGGTGCTCAAGAAATGAATCAAGAATTAGGCACCGGCGTGCCTGAAGGCAGGGCCCACCAGATATGTTCATGCTCTCGTTAAGCCTAGAAAGTTCATGAATTTTGAATCTTACTGGCTGCAAAGGGGTGAAAGCAAAGAGGGAAAGAGAGAGAAGGAGAGAGAAGAGAAGGAGAGGAAGGAGGGAAGAGGGGGAGAAAGAGAGAGGGAGCCCGGGGAGGAAGGAGGGAAGGGAAACGAGGAGAAGCGGCCCGCGGAGGCCGCCGCGCCCGGGGAGCACCTACTGGAAGGGGCTGGCGTTGCAGATGGTGATGGCCGGGAAGTCCATGGTCTTGAAGCCCACGGAGAGGGAGACGCTGACCTCCCAGCTCAGGTAGGTCCTGATGAAGACGCCCCACTGCCAGCAGACGAGGGCGGCGAAGAGCAGGGTGAGCACGAACCACAGGGCCTTCTTCTTGGGCCCCTCGCAGATGATGCGCTTGGGGCCGTGCGTGTTGGTGTTGTCGCAGTACCACACCAGCAGCTCCTTGTACGTGTAGCCGGGGCCCTTCTGCAGCCGGTGCAGGCACTTCAGCAGGTACTTCTTCACGTGCATCGTGGCGCCTGCCACACGGAAACACACGGGACAGCCGCGACATCAGCCTCGCGTCCGAGGGTGTCTCAGTCGTGGCCAGAGCGGGGGCACTGGAGACGGCAGACCGGGCTGCACATCCCAGCCCCCCGCCCCTCCCTTCCTGCCACCTATCACGCATCCATCCACACAGACAAAAAGCATTTATCGAGTGCCTACTGTACACCACGCCCTGAATGAGTCCCTCTGGACTCAATGATGAGCAAAACGGACACGGTTTCTGCCCTCTAGGAATTTCCAGCCTAGCGGAAGAGTTACTTAAGCTCTCAATTCCTTAGGTGCTCCACCTGTAAAGCGGGGATAATTATACCTAATTTATCGGATTGCTGAGAGGGTGAAATTAGGTGATGTATAAAAAGTGCTAAGTGCAGTGCCCAGCACAGATGACGAGCTCAATCTGTTAGCTGCCGTCATGACAAGCTGTTAGTGGGTGAGACAGATGTTGATCAAATAACCCATCAAAGATGCATGGTTCCCAAACATGGGAGGAAGGATTGGAGCCTGTGTTCTGAGGTCCCAGAGGCAGTAAAGAGCGGTGGTGAAGAATGGGGGTGCTGCATCTGAAACGTCTAGCTTTGAATCTCGCTCTGCCTCTTTCTAACTGTGTGACTTTGAGCCCATCACTTTCTCTGTGCCTCAGTTTCCTCACCTGTAAAATGAAGATAATAGTGGCCTCCATCTCACAGGGTTGCCAGGAAGACTGAAGGAACGGGTGCAGTGTGTGGATTAGTGCCTGGCACCTCAGTGTCAGCCATGGCTATGACAAAGGGGGGGACCCACAAGTCTGAGAGTCCTGGGAGAAGCAGAGACTTAAAGGACAGCAGCGTTAATTAGGTGACAAGGAGTTGGGGGCACTCAGGTGGAGGGCACAGCAGGGGCAAAGGCTGTGAGCAGGGAGGGAGCCTGTAGAGGTGAGCAGGGCCTCGTGGCCATGATGAGGATTTGGGTTTCAATCCCGAGAGAATTGGAACCTTTGGAGGCGTGGAGGTGTGATGCCGTCAAATCTGTGATCTGAAAAGAACACTCCAGTTGCTCTGTGGACACGGCCTGGAACACAGGAGGCTGGGCCGGGAGTCCCCGGTGCCAGCTGTGGGTCGTTGTGGAAGGGCCAGCCTTTCTGAGCCTGTTTCCCCTCTGCACGAGCAGACAGGGTTCTCGTGAAGATAACCAAGATACTTGCCGCAGAGCCTGCACAGGATGGCTTCTCAGGAAAGACCTGTTTCCTCTTTGCTTCTCCCCAAATACAGAGCAGGAACCTGCTGCAGTAGCACCCCAGCCCTATCCAAAGGCTGCCTCCTTCATGAAGCTGTCCTGACTTCATGGCCAGAATGACCCTCGCCTTCCTCTCGGAGCCTCTGTCTTCCTGGGGGCACTGTGGTGAGCAGTGCGGTGCCTGCTCGTCCAGCATCCTCTCCCCTCGGCTCTGATGTCTCCTCAGGTGAACTGCCCCTCCCCCAGCCTCAGTTGGTGTGAGTTGCCAGGTTGACCTCCACCCCTAGTCTAGGGGGGTGCTCAGATGAGCCCCATTTGAATTGAGCACTGGGACTCAATTCCATTACTTTATGCTGGAATAACTGAGGAAGAGACTCCCTTTTAGCTAAGGCTACTAAGCTGGTGGTATTTGGTACCACAAATGGGGAGACGGCTTGAGAACAAAGCCAACACAGAGGAAAGCAGAGCCACAAGATGGAGAGAGAGATTTCTGACAACATCATTTGAACACCTGGATCCAGCCATTCCTGAAGCTATTATTCTTGGACTCATCAGATATGGGAACCAATAAATTTTCTTTCTTACTGCTGCTTATCCAAATTGGGTGCCTGTCATTTGCAACCATTAGAATCCTAACAGAACAAGAAATTCACCTCTTCTACCCTGTGTCATAGTTACTTCTGCCTGCGGCTTCTCACTCTGATGAGATCATAAGCCCTTGGAGGGTAGCAGCTCTGTATCCCCGACAAGCCCAGCACAGTGCCTGGAGCTCCACTGGATAGCCAAATGCATAATTACAGACCTTCATATCTAAGCAGAGATCTTCAACTTGTCCAAGCGTGTTCACTCCTGACCTAATTTTCTGACACAGTAACATCTCTCACCTTTCCAGCCAAAGCATTAAAGCTTTTCTCCTCTAACTCCAATGCCTCTGCTCTGTGATGGAAATCAAGGTCCACGTGCCTTCCCAGGCCATCATGGCTATAAGATGGACATTCACAGACTCATCCACCCACCGCCGTTCCCCAGAGGGCCCATTCCCTGCTCTGGGATAATAAAATAACAATAATTATAATAATAACAACTACAAGAGCTACATCAAAGTACTACGATCTAGGCCCTGCAAGGTGCTTCATATGTTACTTCATTCTTATACATTATTATCCACAACTACAAACTTGGAAATAACTGGGGCTTCCTCTGTCTTGTATCGGCCAGCACCCGAAGGCCTAATAGATGAACAGCACATGAGGCTCCAATAAATAGTTGTGAAAGAAACAGACAAAGGGCCTCTCCGATGTCCACCATTTCCCATTCTCATTCAGCCATTCTGATTCAGTCAAGGAGAAAGTCTCAGTTTGGTACAATGGGTCATTAACGTCTACCTAACCCCTGCTGAACTCCCAGTTGAACAATGAGGCCTCAGGTCCAGAGCCTTGTCAGGCAACAGGATCTAGTTAGAATTAACACCATTCCGTTTGCACTGGGCTTATTTTTAAGAGAGACCTTCTGTTTACGGCAAGAGATACTTGCCTTTGCTTCGGATTCATAAATACACTTAAGTAAAGAAAAAGAAGATGCATTTAAAGAAGAATCTTCAGTAAACATTACTATTACATGCAGCAAAAATTGTGACAATGGTAGGCAAATAACAAAAGCTTGTTGAGTCCTGGCTTATCTCCTAACTAGTTTGGTCCCTTGGGCCTTTTGCCAAGTAAAAATCAATAAATGCTCCAAACAACTTCATGTTGTTCCTGTCAGATTTTACCCCCAAGGTGATAAATGGTCTGTGTTTGGAATGTATACACAGCTTGCGTAGAAAGTTCTAAGTCGGTTTACAGCTTAAACCAACAAACCAACCCAAACAAGCCAAGTGGAGACTGGGTCCACATATGGACGCAGGAAACACGGACACCGTCACGCTTCAGGAAGTCACAGATCGCTATCTACACTTTGACCTCCAACTCACGGCAAACGTTCCTGGCAGCAAACGCAAAAACAATACGTGTTGTGTACAACCGTTGCTGTTTTCTTACAGGAGAAAACATCCACTCACTTTCGGAGATGAATTTTCCCTGAGATTTGACTCAGTCTCCTGGCAGAAGGACAATTAGGAACCCAGCGTGTGTCTCTACTTAATATTTTGACAGAAGACACACAAATGCTATTCATCTGACCAATTCTTCTGAACATTCTGAATGAGAGGTTGCAAATGGATGACCCAGGAGATGTACTGCTTTAGTAGAATTTTTTTTCATGTTAGTACAATATCGTTTTTAGTTCCCTTTAAAAAATAACAGCTTGATTGTGATATAATTCACATACCATATAACTCATCCATTTGAAGTGTAGAATTCAGTGGATTTTAGTATACACAGAGTTTTTCAACCATCACCACAATAAATTTTAAAATATTTTCATCTCCCCCAAAAGAAGCTCTGTACCCATTAGCAGTGCACCCTCATTCCTCCCTCCAGCCTCCCCAAACCCACGGCAACCACTAACCTATTTTCTGTCTCTAGATTTGCCTATTTTGGACATTTCATATAAATGGAACTTACATTGTATGGTCTTTTGTGACTAGTTTCTTTCACTTAGCTTAATGTTTTCAAGGTTCTTCCATGTTGTAGCATGTATCAGAACTTCACCTCTTTCTATTGCCAAATAATATTCCATATTATGGATATATCTCATTTTATGTATCCATTCATCAGTTGATGGACATTTGGATTGTTTCTACTTTTTGGCTATTTTGAGTAATACTGCTATGAACATTCTTGTACAAGTGTTTGTGTGAACATATGTTTTCATTTCTCTTGGGTATACACCTAGGAGAGGATATACCCACTGGATCATATGGTAATTCTATGTTTAACCTTTTAAAGGACTGCCAGACTGTTTTCCAAAGTGGCTGCACTATTTTACAATTCCATCCACAGTGTTTGAAGGTTCTCATTTCTCCACATCCTCTTCTAACACTTATTATGGATTAAAAAAAATTATCATAGCCATTCTAGTGGGTGTGAAGTGGTATCTTATTCTAATTTTGATTTGCATTTTCCTGATAGCTAATGGTGTTGACCATCTTTTCATGTGCTTACTGGCCAATATATCCATTATATGGCCAATATATCTTCTTTGGAGAAATATCCATTCAGATCCTTTGCTCATACTTTAATTGGATTGTCTTTTTATTATTAAGTTGTAAGGGTTATTTATATATTCTGTATACAAGTCCCTTATCAGATATAGGATTTGTAAAAATGTTCTCCTATTTTGTGGGTTATCTTTTCACTTTCTTGAGGGTGTCCTGTGAAGCACAAAAGTTTTTAATTTTGATGATGCCCAATTTGTCTATATATTTTTTGTTACTCGTACTTTGGTGTCATATCTAAGAATCCATTGCCTAATCCAAGGTCATACAGATTTATTCCTGTGATTTATTCTAAGAGTTTTATAATTTTAGCTTTTATATTTAGGTCTTTGATCCAGTTTGAATTAATTTTTGTATGTGGTGTGAGGTAGGGGTTCAACTTCATTCTTTCGCATGTGGACATCCACTTATCCCAAGACCAAGACTATTCTTTCTCCATTTAACTGCTTAGCACCCTTAGTGGTTTTTGAAAAATATTACTTAAATTAAAGAAAACCTAAATAAATGGGGAGATGTACCATGTTCATGGGTCAGATATCATTAAGATGTCAATTAACTCTAAATTAATCTCTAGAGTTAATTCAATCTCAATTAAAATCCCAGCAGACTTTTGGCAGAAATTGACATGCTGATTCTAAACTTTATATGGAAAAGCAAGAGAACCAAAATAGAAAAAAAAACACTTGAAAAAGAAGAACAAAGTTGAAGAACATATACTATCTGATATCAAAACTTACTATGAGGTACAATAATCAGAACAGGGTGATACTTGTGTAATGATAGACATCTTGATCAATGGAATAGAGTCCAAAAATACACCTACAAAGGAGCCAAGGTAATTCAAGGCAGAAAGGATAGTCTTTCCAACCAAAGATGCTGGAAAATGGATGTTCATGTAAGAAAAAGTGAATCTCAACTCCTACCCCACACGATATACAAAAATTAGCTTGAAATGGATCAGAGACCTGAACACAAGAGCTAAAGCTATAAAACATCCAGAAGAAAGTACAGGAGAAAATCTATGCAACCTTGAGTTAGGCAAAGATCTTTTAGATAGGACACCATAATCATGAGTCACAAAAGAAAAAAAACTTATAAATTGTACTTTATTAAAATTAAAATCTTGTGTTCTTTAAAACACAGTGTTAAGAAAATGAAAGAGCAAGCCACTGGGAGAATATGCTTGTAATAATATGTCTGATAAAGAATTTGTATGTAGAATATATAAAGAGTTCTTACAACTCAATGAGAAAGACAAACAACCCAACAAAAAGTAGGCAAAAGATTTGAAAAGACACTTCATAAAAGAAGATGTTAATGGCCCATAAGCACGTGAAAAGATGCTTAACACCATTAGTCACTTGGGAAATGCAAATCAAAACCACAATGAGATACCATTTCCCACCCACCAGAAGGACTGACAGTACCTAGTGTTAGTGAGGCTGTGGGGCAATCAGAACTCTCCTACATGACTGGTTGGAATGCAAAATGGTATAGTCACTTTGGAAGACAGTTTGGCAGTTTCTCATGAAGTTAAATGGACATTTATCATATGACCTAGTGATTCCACTTTTCTTTATCCATGAGAACTGAAAACATATGTTCATACAAAGACTTGTACATAAATATTCACAACAGCCTTATTCATTAACAACCTCCAACTGGAAACAATCCAGATGTCCACCAACAGGTGGATAAATAAATAAATTGTGGCATATGCATACAATGGAATACTATTCAGCAACAAAAAAAGGAACCAACTAATGATACATACAACAACATGGGTGGATATAAAAAAAACATCATGCTGAGTAAAAGAAGCTAGGGAGAAAAGAGTACGCACTATATGATTCCATTTAAATGAAGCCCTAGAAAAGACAGACTAATCTACAGTGACAGAAAGCAGATCAGAGATTCCCTAGGCCTGGGGTAAATAGAGAACTGACTAGAAAGGTACACAAGGGAACTTTCTGGAGGTGATGAAAATCTTCTATATCTTGAGTGAGATGATGATTAACTGGATATATACATTCATAAAAACTTATCAAACACTGTACTTAAAAATGGAGTTATTTTATTGTATATAAATTCTATCTAAAGTTTTAACATAATGTGTAAATCCATTGCTCTTTAAAAATTATGAAAATTAAATTATATTAAATATTTAATAATTATTTATTTCATATTTTTAAAAATGTAAATTTTCTTCATCTTTTGAAAAATCAGAAAGATCTGACAATTGTCCCCACATGGAACTTTCTGCCCACCTATGATGGAGCACTTGCTTCCCACTCCACTCCAGTTCACCCCATTCTCTATTTTCCTATACTCAGCCCACTTTACTCACTTTTTTATTCCCTGCTTTGGCTCACATGGACATCTGACTTTGTGACCCCTGTAAATCATAGGTCAGATGCTTTCATTAAAATCCCCCTGTACTTATGTTTACAGCAAAACCTCAATTATCCAAGGTTACCAGGGAATAAGGTTCTGGGTAGCTGGATTTTTATAGTTAATTGAAGGTTAACCTGAAAATGGATTTGACTCTGGTTATTGAAAAAGCTTTCATGTTTCCGTCTCTGCTAGGGCAGCCCCAGAACACGACTGCCTCTTTCTCCTCAAGCACCTCACCAGGGTCAGAGCCACAGACGCAGCTCACCGTACCAGGCTAGAGATGGTGAAGGAGAGTTTTTTAGGGGAGCGGTCAGAATCTCTCCAGGGGCCAGGACATACCCTGGACATCATTTCTATTTGGAAATGCAAATATCATGTGCTTTCCATGCACCCAGATTTTGGTCTCTAAATACCATTCTTGACTGTAAGGAACCAAGGCTTCTTAGAAAAATGGCTGATATCAGTTTTGGTGCAGGAAATGTACAAGATGAGCCTGGGATATTTGATCACCCCAGAAAGCAAAGGCAGGTATCAAAGATCAAAAGGACTCCTTGAAGGGGTTCTCACTGGCAAAGACGGGACAATTGGAGCGTCTTTTAAAAACAACAACAACATGCAATTGATTGAAACATATTAAAGGCATAAAAAATCCACAAGTTCACCTCATACACAGCTGGTGGGAATGCAAATTGGTGCAGCCTCTATGGAAAACGGTATGGAGATTCCTCAAAGAATTAAAAATAGAAATGCCCTATGATCCAGCCATCCCACTACTGGGAATCTATCCAACGCACCTGAAATCAACAATCCAAAGAGGCTTATGCACCCCTATGTTCATTGCAGCATTATTCACCATAGCCAAGAAGTGGAAGCAACCTAAGTGTCCCTCGACTGACGATTGGATTAAGAAAATGTGGTATATATATACAATGGAATACTACTCAGCCATAAAAAAAGACAAAATCGTCCCATTTGCAACAACATGGATGGGCCTGGAGCGTATTATGTTAAGTGAAATAAGCCAGAAAGAGAAAGACAAACACTGTATGATCTCACTCATATGTGGAATATAAACCAACACATGGACAGAGAAAACTGGACTGTGGTTACCCGGGCAGTGGGGGTGGGGGGTGGGCACAAGGGGTGAAGGAAGTCATATATGGGGTGATGGACAAACAAAAATGTACAACCCAAAATTTCACAATGTTAGAAACCATTAAAACATCAATAAAAAAAAAATCCACAAGTTCAGAATGATACCAAAAAAGAGGGGAGTGAGTAAAACATTAATGTTATTAATAAATGGCATTAATAAATGGGTCTCATTCAGTTGTTTTACCTGTATTTGGGGCACTAGCAGCTATTATGTTCAATAAACTCCTTAATTTACTGCAGGGGTCTGCAAATTTCAGCTCAAAATCCAGCCCAAAGCCTGTTTTGGTGTCTATTGGAACTAAGAATGGTTTTTATATTTTTAGACGGGTGTTAAAAAAAGGCTATATGGCAGAGAAGTATGTGGTCCTTTACAGAAAAAGCTTGTCAATGCCTGATTTACTGTGTCCTACATGTTTGCATTAAATAAAAAGAAATCTTTAAAATGGGTTTTCATATAAGTATCTGTAAGTTTGATTTTGTTATTTTTCCCCAAAATGTCTGCTAATTCAATGTTTCCCAAACATTAGTCATTTGCATACCACCTTCACAATTTTTGCTAAATCACTGTAGCACTTGTGTCGTTATTTACTTAATATATAACACGACCTCACTTTCTCTGCTTAAAAAAATTCAGCCTTGTCCTAAGCAATACTGAGACTATCAAGCAATACTGTGCCTGTGAAATAACTTTGACATGCTAAGCCATTTTGCCTAATACACATTAAAATAATTTCACTATTTAAGAAAGGTTTCTCGAGCCAGCCCTGATGGCCTAGTGGTTAAAGTTTAGTGCTCTCACTGCTTCAGGGGCCTGAGTTCATTTCCTGGTCATGGAACCACACCACTGGTCTGTCAGTTGCCATGCTGTGGCGTCGGCTCACATAGAAGATCTAGAAGGACTTACAACTAGGATACACAACCATGCACTGGGACTTTGGGCAGGAAAAAAAAAGAGGAAGATTGGCAACAGATGTTAGCTCAGGGCAAATCTTTCCCCACACACACACACAAAAAATTACTGTAGAGGGTTGTATACATAAACTCATGAACATTACAAAAATAAAATAAAAAAATAGGGGGCCGGCCCTGTGGCTTAGCTGTTGAGTGCACGCACTCTGCTACTGGCAGCCCAGGTTCGGATCCCAGGCGCGCACCGACGCACCGCTTGTCTGGCCATGCTGAGGCGGCGTCCCACATACAGCAACTAGAAGGACGTGCAACTATGACATACAACTATCCACTGGGGCTTTGGGGAGAAAAAGAAGGAGGATTGGCAATAGGTGTTAGCTCAGGGCCAGTCCTCCTCAGCAAAAAAGAGGAGGATTGGCATGGATGTTAGCTCAGGGCTGATCTTCCTTACAAAAAAAAAAACGTTTTCTCTGTGTACCACTTAAAATCATCTTGCTTACTACCCTTTAGGAAATTCTCTGTTAATTGTTTTCTACCCAGCTAAAACATACAATCTCTTCTAAGTATTTCCTCATGCATCTGCACACCGTCCTTTTAAGTATGTTGGGGTAGGCATAATTATGCCCATTTCACAGAGAACATAACTAGAGCACAGAGGGACTTACTCATGGTCACAGTGAGTCAGAGGCAGATCTGGAAATAAAAACCAGGTCACCTGGCTTTCAGCCACCCCTCACCTGACCTCTTGCACTTGCTCTGGTGGGCATGCGCGAAGTCCACAGTGTAGCAATGGGGCTGGCCCTCCTCCTCCACGAAGGCATATGTACCTCCTTCACCCAAGGCTGCCATTCTCCCACATCCAAGGGTCCTCCCATAAAGCGAAACTCAGCGTGACTAATGGAGGTCATAAGAAAAGTGGCTCCCTCCACAGTCCTCCAGGAGGGGTGACACAATGGTCTTATCTGAGCTGATCAGAGGTGGAGAATGTTGCCAAGGTACATTGTTAAGTGAGAGAAAAGACAGAGCAGAACAGTACATAAAGCCTGCATGCATTTGTGTGGAAAAAAAAAAAAAAGGAAACAGAAGTAGTATTGAGACATTTACTGTGTGTGCATAGCCATTGCCTTCAAGAAGGAGAACTAGGTGGCTGGGGGACAGGCAGGGAAGGAGACTTTTAAACATGAGCTACTCTTTTTGTATTTTGGACCATATCAATGTCTAATCTATTCATTCAATCAGTCAATAAATATGAAGCACTGTTCTGGGTGCTGAGCATCCATCAGTAAATAAATAAACAGGAAAGAAAGAAATCCCTGTCTTTGTGTAGCTTGCATGCCCGCAGGACACAGAAAAAAAATATTAAAAAGAGCAATTTTTAAATTTATGCTGATTGGAGTTGTTACAAAAAAATCTATAGGGCAACCATTAGAATCGCGAAGATGAAAAGGTTTTGTAATACCCAGTATTGGCCAAGCTTTGGGGAAAAGCACACCTTTACACGCCGATGGGGTTTAGGTTGGTGCGGTCTCTTGGAGAGTAATTTGGCAGTTTCTATTACATTTGAAATGAGACAGCCGTGGCCCAACAGTTCCACTTCTTGTGCATGCGTGCATGCATGGGTGCTTGGGGCATGCCGGTGTGTGTACAGCAATGATGGGGATTGCAACACTGTCATGCCCTCAAACTGGGAACAACCTGCCCGCCCAGAATGAAAAGGCTGCTGTGGGTGTACGGGGTGCACGGCTCCACCATGGGAGCCGTGGCAGCAAAGCAAGGAAGAACAGCTGCGTGTCAGGCTTGTCGGGGGGTTTGGCTGCAGGTGAGGGCTGGACTAGAGCGGTCCCGACAGGTGTGCCGTGAGTGCTTCAGGTGAGACAAGGTGTTGATGCTCTCAGCCTTGCCTTCGGGTGGCCCGGCTGGGCTGGAGCAGCTGGAGTACCCGCCCCCCCGGCCCCCCCCCCGCCGTCAGCCACAAGCTGCCCTGTCTCTACCGCAGTGCATGAGATAAAAACTGGATTATTGGTGGTGAGCACGATGCAGTCTACACAGAAACTGACATATAATAATGTACACCTGAAATTACACAATGCTATAAACCAATATGACCTCAATAAAATAATTAAAAAAAATAAACAAAAAATAAAACTATAATAAAACCAAATATGCCCATTCTCTGTCCACCACGACCTGAGAGGTTGGAGGCAACGTGAAAGATTTAGAAGTGCTTTCAAGTTCATTCCAGCCCCGAAATGCTAAGAATTTATGGCGATGTCACGCTGAGGTCACTTCCGAGTTCTCTGCAGCGGGGTCATGGATGGGTCACTGTCCCCCCTCGCTATGGTGTCAGGGAAGTGGCCACACTCCTGCACCCTATGGAGATGTCTTTTGGAGTCACTGCCCCACATTTTAGGGTGGTGTCTGGCAGTGTGGAGGGGCATGTTGGTAGGTGTTCCACTGTTTCACTCCATGGTGGGGATTTGGTGGAGTCACCCTCTCATTCCATGGGGCAGGGAGCAACCTCAAAGGGCAATGAGAAGTTCCCATCCGCAGCACAGACAAGCACAGGCCACCAAATGCCCGATGTTAAGGACCCAGAAGAGACTTACATCCATCAGGGGGTGGATGGCATAGGGTTTGGGAGTCAGATCCCAGTTAGGGGCTGGCTCTGCTGTTTCCTCAAGAGAGGGATTCAATCCACAACGGCATAGGTTGCCCTTTTGGAGTCTTAACTTTCTCATCTGTAAAAGGGGGATAATAGTACCTGTGCCTTCTAGGTTGTTGTCAGGATTCAACGAGATAATGCATGGGAAGCACCTTGTGCCTGCACATAGTAAGTCTTGATAAATGGTAGCTGCTCTTATTATTATTATTATCATTATTATTTTGTGCAAGGAGCAGAATTATTCAAAATGACCCTGAGTATTCACCCTGGGTGGTTGGGACTGTCATTCGTGGGAAAATGGCCAGCCGGAGAAGTGGCATCTGGGCTCTACTTCTTGTGGGACTGAGTCCTTCGCTGGCAGGGCATTCCCACAGTCTCCAAGGTCTGCAGTGGCTGGCAACTGGCTTTCCCAGACAACTCCTGTAAATAGCTCCCCTAAACCCAGCCTGCCTGGCACCAGCAGCCAGGTACGCAGCCCATGTGTGCTCACCACTGGCAAGGCCATGTCCCATACTTGTGCCATACGAGGCAAGACCCAGGGGGCTGGGGATCCCTCCCCTGGAATGGAGCCCTCTCCACCCCAGCAGCTGCCCTGGCCCCGGCATGCCTCTCTGCGGGATGACGGAAGCCGGGGAGATCAAAAACACCTCTGTGCTAGTGACTTTGACCTTGTAGGTTTCCCTATAAAGCCTTTTCCTTAACCCACACCCTGTGGTGTGGTGGCATAGATTCATCCCGCCCCTCTGCATGGCCAGTGCCAGCCCACAAGGATGCAGGTGGTGAGGCAGAGCCCAGACCTGGAATACAGACTCCCTTCCTCCTGTGCTAATTCCAAGCCATCCTGGGAAAGAAGTGGTGCGGGCTCCCTGTCGAAGGCTGGCAGCGTCAGGCTGAGGGGCAGGGGACCCCACTCTGTGCACTCTCCTCCCTGCACCTTCTGTAAAACCCTGGGACATCCTGCAGTGACTCAGGTGCCAGCACTCTCCCTTTGTCCCCAAGCAAAATGAAACCATCTTTCCCGAGGAGGCAAATTACGACAGGCGCTCTGTGATCTCAGGTCTTGGGAAATGAAAGGAGCCTGTTCAGCCAACGCTGCAGACACTGAACACGGCCCAGGAGGGCTAAAAGCAGAGCAGGGACCCTGACAGAAGCCAGCGTGGGGGATGGGCAAAGCACGAGGGGCAGAGGCCTGCGCCATTGTCACCCCAACCCAGCTCGAAGTGGCCCTGCTGTGCCAGTCTGGCTGGTCCTGGGACGAAAGATGAGTAGTGAGGTCAGGTAAGTGCTCAGAGCTGCTGGTGGTGGCGAAGAACACGGGCCATGCCTTGCAGGGAGCCGGTGCCAGGGTCTTTGGAAAACCTGGTCTGGTCTCCAGACGTGAAGTCATAACTGAGGTCCCCCCCCCGGCTCCAGGGAGGCCTGGAGCACAAGGCACCCCGCTGCACAGAGCTCAGCATGCCACACGCCCTCGCCCCTCGGGCACCACACGAAAAGCTGGGCGCAGGACCCAAAAGAGAGAGGCACTTGGGAGAAAACGCTTTACCACTTGATGCTCTTGGTGGTATGGGGCCTCTATGGGCCCCAAGAATGGCTGCTTACACCTGCTTTCTTCCCTAACCATCGGGGGACCAAGAATGAGTGTGCGGTTTGGGCCTGTTCAGGTTGGAGGCTGGGGGACAGGAGTGAAGCCCAGCCTGTGCTCCGCAGGCCCAGTCGTGGGCCCCCAATCACGCATCCACATAGAGAGGCGCCGTTTTCTAATTCACTCGAAGGCGTCATATGGGCTGGCAGAGGCGGTCCTGCCAAACAACAGCTTCTGCCTGAAAATATGGCTGAGCTGGGCCATATTTTCAAAGAAGAAAGTCTCCTGTCCCTTGGCTGGAACGTGGGGGTGAATTTCCTCCGATATGGGAAAAAATCCAATAAAGAGAGTTTGCAGGAAAGGCTCCCATGACCCCCTGTATAGGGGACTGGCTCAGGACTTAGATACTGGAGCCAAGCTTTGAGTTTGATTCCAGGTGTGCTGTGCGACCTTGGGCAAACTACGTGGTGTCTCTGGGCCTCCATTTCCTCCTCTGAATACCGGGAACAATATTACACCTCCCTCTGAGGGTGCTTAGAACAAGGTCTGGTCCACAGTGCTATATGTGCATCAGCTCTTACTAGCCTTTATTCTTTCAAGGGCCTATGCAAGTGGAAAAAAATGATTGTTTTCCAAATACAAAATGAAAACCGCAGCATTTTAAATAAACAGAACAGTTAAATCAATGTCTGCAACATGATGCCAACCAGATAAATGCCACTCGGCTCTTAGGTGGTGATATGCAAATGATATAGGAGCTCACTTATTTGATAGTGAAAGTTACAAAGGTCACCAAAGAAGATGGCCGCAGGATGAGGAACCTCAGTCTGCACTCTCCTTGAACTTTGGGCCATGCCACCCGAGACCTGGGGACCTCCTTCCCGTGGCGATCCATGACCCACTTCCTAAGAGTCACTTTGACCAGCTCCAACCAAGAGCTCAGAGTCAAAAGCCTAGAACCTTTCCTTTTCAAAGACTCACACATACATAAATGGGTCATCAACAAGAGTTGGGAGACCCCTTGGACCCCTTCATACGCCAACACGATAATCCAAAGTCTAAAGAAAATCTCAAATACACAAATCCTTTTAAAAATCTCACTTCAAAAAGAAATGCTTGAGTTACGGCACAGACGGTGAAACCACGTCCCGCAGTTCAGGGGCATTTATAACAAAGTTTTAGGACAGGACTTCCATGTTCAAAAGTGATGGGACCAGACCAGCTTCTAGGTTTTAAGAACTCAGATGATGAGTCTGTGCCGACTGGTTGTTTCCAGTACCTTCTGGGATCTTGATCCAGCTCACACTGGAGGGGCAAAGAAGCTCTGAGAAGCTGCCTTTCAAGACAGAGGCCTCTTGTAGCAAAGGCAGGTCAAAGACTGGGGCTGAGGACGGCTGCTGGCTTTCTGTCCCCGGGGACTAACTGCTTGACTGCCACGTTCATGACTTGGGCTGTATCTGGGCACCAATTACACTCTCACTGACTTAATATTGTTCTTTACACTGACTCACTCTTGTTTTTACTTAAATACCTCCTTAAGCAAGAATGTCAACAAAATCACAGGTTTGATCTTACTAATTATATATGTTTTCTAATACATCTCAACATAAATAATTACTAATGAGATGAAAGACATTTGTCTGGGCACCATCTAAAAACCATCTCCACACGCCACACTGCACAGGAAGACCGATTCAGCAAAGATCCTCCCTTGTCTCGTAAACTCACCAGATTAGATAAAATACCTTGTCACTTGCTACTCAAAGACAACCCACCGTCCTGACCCTTCGGCCCCCAGCTGCGTGGCGATGGTCTTACAAAACTCGTTCTGTAGGTTTCTCCACTCCTGGGTATCAGCCTCCATCTCAGGAGTAGCCTGACACGTGTCCTGCCGCCCCAGCCAGAAGACCCCAAACTCCAAGCATCAGATGTGGCCGTAACTGCCATTCTTTTTGAACGGCCTTTTAGAGGAGAAACAAATGTGCATCTGGCCTTAGGCCAATATGCTAAGCCTTGGAGGATCTGTCTTACCATGAGACCAGAGTGCTCTTGCTGTATCATCTCCTTGTTCACCTGGTGACCAAGTACCACAGGTAGATTTGAAAAGTGACCGGATCTTCTGATGATAGAACCCTCACTGCCTGGCTTCTCTGCATGAACACAGACTCTCATGGCAAGAAAACCTAAATGTACAACAGGAACAGAAGGATGTGATAAACTATGATACGGGCACATGATGGAATATGGGGAGCTGTTAAGAAGGATGGTTAATTATTTTTGTTTTAAAAAACTATGGATTTGTAGGTATCTCTGTACACAGGAAAAAAAAATTTGTATGGGATTAACCAGAAGGTTTTTTGTGATTACCTTTGGGTGGAAGGATCTTGGGTTATTAAAAAAAATGTTTTTAGTTTATTGGTGTTTTGTAGCTTTCCTACAATGAACATATATTGCTTGTATCATAAAAAACAATAAATGAAAAAATGATTTTTTATACCAACACGGAAAAAGCTTATGATAGACTGTTACTTGTTAAAAGTGAGATTATAACTATATGGAAAAATTGATTGTCAGGAACAATGGTTGTTAGGGCAGTGGGAGTTATAGAAGAATTTTTTTTAAATGTAGGCATTCTAGAATTTAGATGCAGCTGGGGAAGGGGGTATCGGGGTGCTGGATTGGCTGGGTTAAGTGTCTACTATTTGGCAGAGTGGGAGCTCGTAAGAGAAGTTCAGATCAGATTGTACACTTCAGCTGTGTTATAATCTTTGTAACTGTTCCAAAATTTTGTTACTCATAGTTTTTTTAAAAATTAAAGAAAAAAACCCAAAGGGAAGGGCTTTCAGTCAGCTAGGAAAATCAGCCAGGGGTCTCCAGTAGCCTAATCATTCTTTCCACAATTTATGCAGGAGGACATTTCCTTTCCTCCCAGGGACAAGGTGAGCCAAGGATGGATTTCAGAGGAGGTGGCAGCATCAGAACTCGTATTTCCTGGATGGCTCCTGTCCTCCCAACCCTTGTTGACAGAGTCTCAACACTGTGTTTGCTTTCCTTATTGCCGAGGACTCAGCTACACCAGGCTTTGTCCTGCGCAATCACAATTACAGGGGAAAACACCTCACCCACCAGGCCTGGCGCCAGGAGCCGTGTCATCGTGTCCTCACGGGCAGATGACTTGGGGGTGCCAATGGCGAGTACGCAAGCCCATGGCCCTGCCCCCATCCAGCCATGCAAGTGGCTCCTTGCCCAGAGTGGGTGGTGTGTGTTGACAGCCGGCAGGGAAGAATGTGGTCAGTTTCATTGGCTCCCTACGTCCCTCCCTGGCAAGGCTGGAAGCATCCTGCAGCGGAGAGCCGAGCCCTGCAAGATGCCGGGGGGTGGGCGTAGAGGTGGAGGAGGGAGGTGGTTATTCCACTGGGAATAAAATGCAGTGTCCCTGCTTAAAGTCAGAAAAACAAGGTCAACCTGGTAATATTTTGAGGCTCACGTAGGAGGTCCAGCTCTATAGCCTCTCTCTCTGTTTCCCATTGGGAAACGTGAATTATTCTAGTTTTATTTATTTATTTATTTATTTATTTATTTATTTATTTATTTATTTGTGACGAAGATCAGCCCTGAGCTAACATCCATGCTAATCCTCCGCTTTTTGCTGAGGAAGACTGGCCCTGAGCTAACATCTATTGCCAATCCTCCTCCTTTTTTCCCCCTTTTCCTTCCCAAAGCCCCAGTAGATAGTTGTATGTCATAGTTGCACATCCTTCTAGTTGCTGTATGTGGGACGCAGCCTCAGCATGGCTGGACAAGCGGTGCGTCGGTGCGCGCCCGGGACCCGTACCCAGGCCACCAGTAGAGGAGCGCGCGCACTTAACCGCTAAGCCACGGGGCGGGCCCCAATTATTTTATTATTATTAAAAATATGGGCTTTTGGGCCGGCCTGGTGGTGTAGTGGTTAAGTTCGCTGGCTCCATTTCAGCGCCCCAGGGTTCACAGGTTCGGATCCCGGGCACGGACCTACACACCGCACATCAAGCCATGCTGTGGTGGCATCCCACATAGAAAACAGAGGAGAATGGGCACGGATGTTAGCTCAGGGCAAATCTTCTTCACCAAAGGAAAAAAAAAGTGGGCTTTGGAGTCAGACAGACTTGAGTGGAGTTTTGAACCCATCACATCACCTCCTTGAGCCTCAGTTGTCTCATCTATAAATGGGGCCAGCAAGGGTATCTCCCTCCCTGGGCTTTTATTTTCAGTGATGATTAAAATGAGATCACGCACGTAAAGCCCTCAGCATGGTGTTGAATAAACGCTGGCTCCGATTATCATTATTTGGGGAAAGAAGGATGAAAGTACGTGGGTGGCTCGTAAATGTACAGACTTATCTGCAAGGCTGCTTTAGAAAGGGCAGGTGCTGGAAGGGGAGTTTCCCAGCTCCGTAAATGAATGACTTGGTTTTGGGACTGCACTTCCCGGAGGCTCAGCTGTCACCGTGTCACATTCCTGACAGAAACTTTCAATGGCTCCCGGTGTCTGCAGAATAAAGGCCAAACCCTTAGCTGGCTTTCAAGATGCCTTACAAAAGGGCCCCAACCTACACATCTCCTTATATTCCCCTCACTTCCTTTCAAAATGGGGTGGTGGTTAAGAATCTGGGTTCAAATGCCAGCTCTATTACTTACTTGCTGTGTGACCTTGTGGAACTGACTTAACCTCTCTATGCCCTAGTTTTCCTATGTGTAAAATGAGGGGCAAATAGTACCTACCTCATTGGGTTAGTATGAAAATGAAATTGTAAATAAGAAGCACCTTGTAAAGTGTCCGGCACAGAGGGATGAATGTCTGTGAGCAACTCCTCTTGTGCCTCTCATACCCATGTCCCATCAGACCAGTCGCTGAATCCCATGTATACTCTGGAAATTCCCACCAGCACACTATTTCTCTCCTAGAGCACCTTCCCTCCAGGCCCAGCTCCAAGGCCACCTCTTCCAAGAAGTTTCCCAGTCTCCACTGAATGGAAGCCATCGTCCCTCCTCCATAGCCCTGTCATATTTTCTGCAGACCAACCCCTCCTATTTTATTTGCTCCCATCTGCCTCATACCATGGCTATTTATATCCCTCTCCAATCCACCTACTGGGTCGGGAGGTCCCTGCACAGACTCCCCGATGAGTGAGCTTGGAACTCTGCACACAGTAGGTGTTCAATAAATACTTGTGGACTTCAGGGCTGGGGGCAGGGTTGACATTCAGCTGATATGCCCTGAAATGGTCGCAAGGCGTGGTTATGGCTGGAAACCTTTCCACTTGGAAGGTGCCTTTCTCCTAAACATTCTAAACACCACAGGTGCTTGTGTGTGTAGGGGTGAGTGGAGCGGGGTATGCGGGCACTTGGTCTCCCTCCATCCACCTGCCACTTTGAGCTGTGTTAGGGGCTGAGTTGTGTCTCTCAAAATTCATGTGTTGAAGTCCTAACCCCCCAGGACCTCAGAATGTGACTGTATTTGGAGATAGGATGTTTACATGGGTGATTAAGTTAAATGAGGCCATTAGGGTGGGCCCTAATACAATCTGACTGGTGTCCTCATAAGAAAAGGACATTTGGACACAGAGACCCCAGGGATGCCTGCTCTCAGAGGAAAGGCCATGTGAGGACACAGCGAGAAAGTGGCTGTCTGCAAGCCAAGAAGAGAGGCCTCAGGAGAAACCAACCCTGCCAGCACCTTGATCTTGGACTTTAGCCTCCAGAACCGTGAGAAAATAAATGTCTGTTGTTTAAGCCCCTAGTCTGTGGCCTTTTGTTATAGCAGCCTTAGCAGACTCAGGAAAGCTGAAAAGAGAGAAGGAACCAGGAGGCATGAGGGTGAGTGGGTGTGCCGAGAGGGAGAATGGAGGGTGCCCTCCTGACTTGAGGATTGGAAAGACTGGCAGTGAGTCTCTCCCCTGCCCCCCAAACAGGAACAGTTTCGGCTCACGGGTGAATCTATTCTTTTTATTCCCCCAACTAAGGGATGCCAGAACCTTCCTGGAAACACACTCCCGTATTTTACCACCTGCCTTGGAAGTCCTTCCTCACTGCCAGGTTAAAGGCAATGCCTGGAACCTTAAACCTGTTTTTGTTTTTGTATTGTTTTTACTCAGGCAGAGACAAAGAGTGAATGTCCAAAACTTTTGGCAAAAAGACCTTGCAGTTTTTCCCACGATGAGTCCAGCAATGGCTTCCTGTCGCACTTCGAATAAAACCCAAACTCCTTACAAGGCCAGCAAGGCCTGGCCCCTGCCCTCCTCCAGACTCACCTCCTACCCATCTCTCCCTTCCTCACTTCTGCTCCTCCAATGCTCCAAGATCATTCCACCTCAGGTCCTTTGCACTTGCTGTGCCCACTGTGTGGAACGGCGCCCTGTGGATCACTGGTCCCCAGCAGCTTTCACAGCTCTCCTGGCCGTGCATCAGGATCACTCAGTGAGCTCTGGAAAAATACACGGGCCAGGGCCTCATGTACAGTGACTCTGACTGCGCCGATGGAGGCGGGGGCTGGCATCTGTGTATTAATTTAAACTTCCGCACAGAGTCTGATGCACAGGCAGGGCTGAGGACCATCACCCTAGATCTTCATGGGGCTGGCTTCTTCTTTGAAGCCTCAGTTCAAACGCCACCCCCCAGAAGTGACCTGACTCCCAACACTGCCTCCCCCAGCGCTCTAGCCCACTGCCCTATTTATTTTCCCTGAAGAACCTGACACCATCAGAGACTGTAATCCATTCACTGGTTTCCCGTCTCTCTCCCTCCATTAGAGGTTTGCTCCCACAAGCGTGCCCAGGGCTCTCTCCTTCCCGGCTTTACCCCAGGAGCTGAGCCTCTGTGCCCGATACAGCAGCCACTCTCCACATGCAGCAACTACTGGGCACTGGAAACACTGCTGGTCAAACCGAGATGGGTTCTCCGTGTAAAACACAACCCAGATTTCCAAGAAATTGTACAAAAAAGAGACGTAAAATATTAACCTTGTACATGATGAAAAGAGTTCTGGAGATGGGTTACACTGCAATGTGAATGTACTTAACACTACCGAACTTAGAAACGGTTAAGATGGTTAAATTTTACATTATGTGTTTTTTACCACAATTAAAAATTTTAAAAAGGGGCCGGCCCCGTGGCTTAGCAGTTAACTGCACGCGCTTTGCTGCTGGCAGCCCAGGTTCGGATCTGGGCGCGCACCGACCACCGCTTGTCCGGCTATGCTGAGGCCACGTCCCACATACAGCAACTAGAAGGATGTGCAACAATAACATACAACTATCTACTGGGGCTTCGGGGAGAAAAATGGGAAAAACAAAGGAGGAGGATTGGCAATAGATGTTAGCTCAGAGCCGGTCTTCCTCAGCAAAAAGAGGAGGACTGGCATGGATGTTAGCTCAGGGCTGATCTTCCTCACACACACAAAAAAATTTTTAAAAAGACACGTTGAGGGGCCGGCCCCGTGGTGTAGCAGTTAAGTGCGCATGCTCTGCTGCTGGCGGCCTGGGTTCAGATCCCAGGTGCGCACCGATGCACTGCTTGTCAAGCCATGCTGTGACGGCATCCCATATAAAAAAAGAGGAGGAAAATGAGCACAGATGTTAGCCCAGGGCCAGTCTTCCTCAGCAAAAAGAGGAGGATTGGCATGGATGTTAGCTCAGGGCTGATCTTCCTCACAAAAAAAAAAAACAACCAAACCAAACAAAGACACGTTGAACATAAAAAAACTCAGTAATGTTTAATATTGATTACATGTTCAAGTGATAATGTGTTGAATGTATGGGGGTCAATAAAATATATGATTAAAATTAATTTCACTCGTTTGTTTTTACTTTTTTAAATGTGGCTATTAGGAAATCTTAAGTTGCTTATGTGCCTCAGATTTGTGGTTTGTTCTATATTTATATTGGACAGTGCTGACCCAGAACCATGGCTGACACACAGTAGGCACTTAAATATAATTTGAATATTGAAATGAGTACAGTTGCTGCCAAATAAGTGCTTTTTTGAGCATACGTTAACTGTCCTGCCTGTCAGGCTGCAGAAGAACAGGAGGGAGGCTGTGGGGGAGCAAGTTACATAACTAAATAGTCGTAATAAATATCTATTCTTCTGCTGAGGATAGCAACTACTGCTTGGCGAGCAGTGTGCTAGAAACTGTCAGGCCCTTTACACACATGATCTCATTTAATCATGGATTCAATCCTGCAAAGTCTGCTTCCACAGCAGAGACGGCCGCCCAAGGTCACCCAGTTGGTGAGGGGAGAGCCAGCGTTTGCACAAGGGCTGTCCAAGCCTCCCCAAATGCCTGCTCACCCCAGGGGCCAGGCCCCACGAGCCGTCCTGTCACGTGGGACCTGAAGGCCCTGCCTGGGACCAACAGCGGGCAGGGGCTTCTGGTTTCTGGAGCCAACAAAGAGCCCCTGTGAGGCAGCGAGTCCCTGCTCTCAAGGGTCCGGGAAGAGCACTAAATAACTCACAATCTCCGATCTCCTCAGGCTCACCCATCCAGATCCAGCCGCCAGCCTTCTCAAGTTCAAGGACTCTGGGGAACCAGTCCTGGCCCAGGTGGTCATTCTTGTTCAAGGCAGTCGTGGCGGATGGCACTGGGCCCAGCCTGATCCAGAGGGGGCCCTGCCCATGTCCCTGAAGCTACTGCAGCCACAGCTATCTGCGGGGTGTGGCTGCTCCCCTGCGCCCTGTGGCTTCAGGCCGGGAGCTGCAGGCCTGGGCCCACCTAAGACCCCTTATCTGGGACTCAGATCTGCTTGAGCAGGGCTCCCTGTGGTATCTAATGTTAGACCTCCTCGGAGGGGGCCTTTGTGGTAAGATGCACAGATCAGAACCCCTTGGAATGAGGAAGAGGTTTGCAACGCATGGACAGAAAGTTCTGCCGTCTCCGGGCTCCAGTTATGTCTTTAAATTGTGGATGTGAACTTGGGGAAACCGCTTGGGTCTGGTCAAAGAGACAGTTGCCTTAAGAAGCCAATGAAGATCTCATTCCCTCGGTGACAGCTGGGTGTCAAGGAGACTGACCTCAGGGGGAACAAAAATCCCGCCATCTGGGGGACCTCAGAGCACCCCCACTCTAGGTGAGAGCCAATGGGCCGGGCACACAGCGCAGAGCCTGGAGCAGTGGTTCTCAAAGCAAGATTCTGGGCCACCCCAAAGTATGAGAACCCTGCAGACTTAATACTCAAAACATGGCCACCACGAGCAGATCGGTACGGTCTGGCGGCTTGCTCGAGATGGCGCTTGACCTACTGAATCAGAATCTACACTTACCAAGCCCCAGGGCACTTGTGTGCGTGTTAAAATTTGACACGTGCCAGCCTGGACTTCCTTACCCTTAAGTCGGGGGTCTCAAACTCAAATGCTTTCAGCGGCCAAGCAAGTGATGTTAAAAAAATGAAGCCAAGTCAGATCCAGCTGATGACTGCCATTTGGAAATCGCTCAGGATGGCCAGATCTTCCAATTTTTCAAGAAAATCTGGAAATCCAGATGCCAAAGTGAAATTTCCTGATTTAAAAATTACAGTGTGGGTCACATAAAATAAGGCCCGTGGGGCTCCAGGCCGCAACCCTGCTCACAGGGCTCGGGGCAGGAAAGGTGCCTTAAGCTCTGGGTGAGCTTTCTGAGCTCAGGACTGCCCTCCCAGGCGTGGCAAGAGGACACGGGAGGGACTCAAGAGGGCTGGGACAGAGGTTCTCAAACTTGGCTGCGCAGTGGCATCACGGGCAAGTCTTTAAAAAATACTGATACCTGACTCCCACGCTACACAGCCTGATTCACTCGGTCTGGGGTGTGACCTGAGCATCCAACTTTTAAAAAGTTCCCCAGGTAACTACAACCTGCAGCAGAGTTTGGGAACCACAGCGAGAGCAGGGGTCGGTGAGCTTTTTCAGTAAAGGGCCAGGCAGTCACAGCTTAGGCTTCGAGGGTCATACGGTCAGTGTTGCAGCTACTCATGGCTGCCACGGCAGTGCAAAAGCAGCCACAGAGAATATTAAATGATTGAGCACGGCTGTGTTTCAATAACACTTTATATAAAAACACCGAATTTTGAATTTCATTTAATTTGCATGCGTCACAGAATATTATTTTTCTCTTGATTTTTGTCAACCATGGGAAAACCATTCTCAGCTCATTGGCTGCACAAAAACAGGTGGCGGACGAAACTTGGCCTTTGGGCCGTAGTTTGCTGGCCCCTGGGCTAGAGGAATGAATTGAGGGCCCGGGGGCCTGGACTGCAGGCCACCTTCTGCTTCCCGGTATTTGCCTGCACAACCTCCCCTGCACAGCCTCCAAAACCTTAGTGGCACTTGATGACAAAAGGGTTATGTTGACAAGGGCCAATCAAGTATTGGCTTGATCTGGCTCTGGGCCAAAGACTTCAGATGGGACCCCAAAGCCTCCATCGTCCTGGCAGGAGTTCAGGGAGCTGCCTTTCGGTGGGTGACTGCGAGCCCAACATCCCTGGCTGGCGATTGACCTTTCACCTGTAGTGACCACTTAACTCTGTGGCAGACTGTGCTAAGAGTTCTACCTGCACCATCCTGTTTCCTTTCATGGCAGCTCCACGAGAGAAAGAACCAGTATATACCCACGTGTACTGTTATATACCCAGTTTTTAGATGAGGAAACTGAGGCACAGAGAGGTCAGCTGATTTGGCCAAAGTCACACAGTGAGAGTAGCAGAGCAGAACTGAACCTTATCTGTCTGATTCCAGAGCCTGCTCTCATAACCACTTTGCTATATTGCCTCTCAAAAATCTATGTTAAGGACGACCAATCATCCATCACCATCACCAGTCACCACAATGCCCAGACACAACCTTCTTAAACACGAGCCTTGGGCAGCAAACCTGGGCTCTCTGCACCTTGACTGGCATCCAGACGCCACTCAACCTTTTCTGCCTTGAGCTGCAGGCAGACCTGGAACACCCAACCTAGATTCTGCACCCTCTCCAGGGAGAAGGAAGCTGGCAGAGCTGCCTCATATGGCTGTGCAGGTTGTGCACTGCACAACTCTAGTGGGCATCATTCACAATGTAGTCTGTGTGAATGACACCACTGGAGTTATGGAGCACACAACCCACACAGCTGTTCATGGCAGCCCCAGAGGCTGGAGATGAGATGCTCAGGGTTGCGTGATGTAGGATTGACCTTGGGTACCCACCGTCAATCCACTGCTGTTCAGAAACATACCATTAAAAAGGGAGAAGGGCTCAGAAGGAAATGCCATGGATGGTGGGGGTCTGGGCTGGCAGCTTGGGGAGCCCTTTGGGTCAGGAGCAGGAAGTGGCTGGCTCTTCCTGGGGCCTCCTCCCTCCAGCTTGAAAAGGATCCTGCTCCCGGATCTCTCTCAGCCTGGACAGATCGCAGCTCCAGCTCTGAGCTCTCAGCCCCGCTCCAGGTGAGGCTCCCCTTCTCACCCCTCCCACCCCGGCTCCTTGAGAAGAGAGAAGGGCCCTTGAGCAGTCTCTCCAGTCCTGCCCTCAAGCTACCCTGCTGGCCCTCCAGTGCCCGTTCTCACGCTAGGCAGCACCTGCCCCTCGCCATCCAGTGCTGCTGGGAACTCCCAGCCAAACGCCCCAAGCTCTCCCCTTCACTGCGGCTCCCCTTGCCAGAGTGTTCTCCCATGTTTGCTTTGCTTTTATGATTTGAGCCAGGCCCTGTGCCAGCACTTTACACGCACCAGCTCGTGTGACGATCATCACAGCCCTATGAGGCAGGAACTGTGATCATCCTCACTTTACAGACAAGGACTCTGAGGTTCAGAGAGGTTAGGTCACTTGCTCAAAGTCACACAGCTAGAAAGTGTCAGAGCTAGGAATCAAATCTGAGTCTTCCATACTTTAGAGTCCAAACTCTTAATAATTCTTTCTAGGGGATGGATGAGTCATGTCCTCTGGGTCTGTTTCCCCATCTGTAGGTTGGGCCTTGAGTCTGAGAAGCCATGTGAGTGGGCACGATGTTCTGCTGGTGATGATGGGGATGACAGTGATGACGATGGGAGTGGTGATGACAGCAATGATGATGGCATGATGATGGGGATGATGAGGATGATGATGGTGATGATGATGGGGTGATGATGAGGATGGGGATGATGAGGATGAGGATGATGACAGCAATGGGGTTGGGGATGATGTGATGACGATGGGGTGATGATGGGGATGGGGATGGTGGTGCTGGTGGGGGTGGGGATGGTAGTGATGACGACGGGGGTGACGATGATGATGGGAATGAGGATGATAATGGTGATGATGATGATACACCTACTTGATAGGGTTATTGTGCAGATTAAGTGAAGTAACTCAGGCAAACACTGCTCGCTGCGCCTGCTCTACAGTAAGCACTCTGTAAGCGTCAGGTCAGCCGGGCTCCCTGTGCCCTAGACCTCCAGAGTAGGCTCCACTGCATTGGAGTTTATTAAATAAACACCTTCCTCCTCAAACACCAGGTGAAACGCATGAATCAGAGACAAGAAAGGGAAAAAATGGTGACATTTTTTTCCCTTGGCCTCTCCTGTTCCCTGCTAAGTCCCCATTTCCTGTCAGCTTCTGAAATCCAGCGTGGTGTTTCTAGGCCTTGGGTCCAGGCTGTGGAACCACATCCTTGGGAGGCAGGCCCAGCCCTGGTGGGCTTCCCGGGCCTCCAGGGAGAGGGGGAGGCTGAGGGTCTGGTGCCTAGGAAGGTGAGGGGCTGCTGCCCCAAGAATCACAGCCACATGCACGCTGGGCTCTGGCTGCCCCTCTCTGTTGAGGGATTAGGCTCGCCAACCACACAGCGACCCAGGGTGGTTCCTGGGGCAGTGAACAGATGAAACCTTATACCTGGCTGCAGGTGAACCAAGGGCTTCGAGAGCCATGTCACGGACAAAAAATTTCCACTCGTCCTCCACACTCCCCTCTCAGATGACACTGGAAGCCAGGAGAGGCAGGGTGGGGAGAGCAAAGTGCACCCGGCCGTCGGCCTGCTTGGGTTTAAGCCCGAGCCCCACCATTTGCTAGCTCTGTGTGACCTTGGGCAAGTTACTTAACCTTTCTGGCCCGTTTTCTTATCTGCAAAATGCAGACAATTACACTGCCTGTTTCACTGGACTGTTGGAAGGATACAACGAAATCACGCAGTGAGAGAGTGAAGTTTCTCCAGGTGTCAAGTGGGGGAGAATACTTGTACCTGCCCTTTATGGTTGCTGAAAGAGTTCCATGAAATAACGCATGTGCCTGGCATGTAGTGTACACTTAAAAAACGCTGCCTGTTTTGATTATCACCATAAAGGAGAAATTCACATGGGCCCCATCGGCATTTATTTGACGAACCATACACATCATGTGTCGAAAGAGAAACTGAAGCCAGTTCATCCCTTTGGACAAGGCAAATGAACAACACGGTTCCCGGAAGGAGTGGCCACACCTCCTCGAGTGAAGGAGATGCTTTTCGGAGCTGTCTGACAGCAGGGAGGGGTCTTTACGGCGGGGTTTTTAGCAAACTAGATCATAAGATCCAACAAGAACGCAGCCCACTCATCTCAGGCCCAGCCGCCATTGGTGGGCCCCAGTGGGAGTTCACGGGTAGAAGAAAGGATGGAGGGGGTCCTGGGGTGGGAAGCTGAGGGGTCTCCTGGGGGCTGAGAGACGTAGCTTGCTCACCACTGTATCTCCAGTGTCCAGCCCATTGCTGGCACTCCTCCATCCATCATTCATTCAACAAACATCCATGGAGCATCTACTGGGAGCTGGGGCTGCAGCAGCAAGGCAGTGAACAAAACAGACAAAACCTTGCCCTCTAGAAGTTGAAATCCTGTGACCTAGTGTTGTAGCATTCAGAAGACACTCTTAAATATTCCCAAATGCTGGGAAATGCGTCTCCCCCGACCCCCCCCCCGACCCCGCCACACACTCCAGGCCCTGCTCCTGCAGGTTCTGCCTTCTGCAGGAGGAGATATGCCCAACGGGCTGGTCATCCTATGGTTGTGGTCTGGCTGCCACCCCCTGTCATCTGGTGGCAGAGGGGTCAGGGAGGGGTGAGGCCCAGACCGACTCCTGTTCCAACAGCCAGCGAGTTACAACCAAACAGTCCACCCTCCACTGGAACATCACCCCTCCCTCGACACACACCCCCAGGCCCTGATTCTGATCTTTCAACTTTCCCTGAATTCTGCAGCAAAGGTGTTTCTGGCTTTTCAGCCCAGGCCCCTCCCCCCACCGCCCTACCCTCATGGCTTCTCAAAGCAGAGCCAGGACAGTGCAGCCTGTCTGCAGTTAATCAGAGCAGTGGGGAGGGTGGGGCCGTGACTGGGGTCAGTCACCTGCCCGCCACTGAGCTAAGGCACCCTGCGCTCAGCTCGCTGACGCCCCACAAGGGCCCCACGGGAGGTACCCCTGTCCCGTCCACAGGCCAGGGGTGGGGCTCAGGGAGTGAGCATCTTGCCCAAGGTCACATGCAGCTCAGCCCCAACTCCAGCCCGCCTGACTCCCCAACTCTTAGCTGTTCCACAGACTGCCCGTCCGAGAAAGAGCAGGAAGGAGTCTGGGAGATTTGGACACCTAAACCTTGGCGGTAAGTCTTTTCTCTCGAAGCAGCCTGCAGCAAACCAGGACTCCCCCAGGAAAGGGCCCCTCCTTCATTCAGGAGGACCGACATAGGCACACTTGGAAACAGTTTACATTTTTCCCTAGTCTCTAAACCAACCTTCAAAGCCTGCCTTCAGGTCCAAGGCCTCAGACCCCAAAGGTTTCTTATGGTCTCTCTCACGAACCAGACTCGCCAAAGCCTCTATCCAGCTCCTTCTCACTGCAGTGCAAACCACTGGGCAAGGACAGAGGTGATCCCTCCTGGGGTAGGGGTGTGCCTTTCCTTCAACCCGGAAAACCAATCAACTCCACACACAGACACAGGTGCGAGACCCACCGTGGAATTTCAGCAATCAGCGTGCAGGTGGGGGAAGCTTGTTTGGGAGGTGGCGAGCTAGCTCCTACTTAAGGTCCTCAGCGGGGCCAAGTCAGACAGCTCCTGAGGGAGGGGGTACCAGACCTCCCAGATCTCAGCCCTTCTTCTAGACCTTGGCTCGGGGAGGAGCTCCCTGGCACATCAGGAGGAAACAAGGCTGCCTGGATTGTCCCAGAGGTCTGCAAGGAAAAGGCTGTGTTTGCTGTAGGGCCCCCAAATCCCCAGCCCCCAATCCTCAAGACTCTCCCCGTTATGGAGGCACTGGGGAGGAGGAGAAAGTTGGGGCTGAATTCGGGTTGTGTTGTTATTGCTGTGTTGCCTCTTAGGCAAATCCCTGAACCACTTAGACCCTCAGTCTCTTATTACCCTACCCCTCACCAGCTGGGCACCCTTTATCTTCCTTCTGCCTCACCAAGCTACCTCCTAGCACACCCACCCCAGGGCCTCCTCCAGGTTCAGCTCAGCCCATGACTGTATCTTGGCTAGGACACCACCTCCTTAGTGTAAAAAATAAATTCCTTCTTTAAAAACAAAAATGCTAAGACTTTCAGGCTTATTTCAAGTTAACTTATTTACTTAACAAACATTTATTTAGGACTTACTGTGCCTGGCACTGTTCTAAGCACTTGACACATCTAATCCTCATAACATCCCTAAGGAGGTGAGAATTATTATCATCTCCAGTTTACAGATGAGAAAACTGAAGCACAGAGAGGTTAAGTAACTTGCCTGCGGTCACACAGCTGGTAAGTGGCTGAGCCAGGATTCAGATCTCTGTTGGTTAGCAGGCCCCAGGTTAAGAAATGCTGCATCCTTTGTGTATTCCCACCAGACAAGAAGATTTTGTCTGACTCTATATTTTATCATTTACATTATGGAAACATAATTTTTTTATTTGCAAATGCATAGTGATATAAAAAGATAGATGATGCTTTTACAAACTCCCTAGACACTTATCCCACCTGAATCTGCTAGTGTTAATATTTGGTCCAGTGGCTGATTCCAGCCTCCCTATTCTCCTAAACCTGACCTTCTACGATAGCTCCAGAGATGCAGAACAAGCCCTTTGTATGGACAAAGTCATTCAATCCTGGCAGGATTCCTGTGAGCTGGCACACAGTGACAGCCCCATTTTACAGGTGGGAAAACTGAGGCTTAGGGACGTACACACACTTGATCAGGTACACACAGCTAAGAAGTGGTGGAACCAAGGACTAGAACCCAAGGAATCTGATATCAAAACTCCTACCTTTTTTTTTTTTGTCATCTCTAATTTTTTTTTATTGTGGCAAAATATACAACATAAAATTTACCATTTTAACCATTTTTAAGTGTACATTTCAGTGGCATTCAGTGCATTCGTATTGTTGTGCAACCATCACCACCGTCCATCTCCAGACCTTTTTCATCATCTCAAACAGAATGAAATGCTGTACGCATCAAACACCAACTCCCCACTCTCCGCCCACCCTAGCCCCTGGGGACCTCTCTTCTGCTCCTGTCGCTATGAATTTGCCTATTCTAGGGACTCATACAGGATTTGTTCTTGTGTGATCAAAGGCCCTACTTTTAAAAATATTAACTCATTTTCCATTTGAAAATATATAATTTGGGTAGTGATCAAAAGGGGGAGTTCACCTTATCTCTAATGTCGTGCTTGTTTATAATAAGGAGAAATGTGCGCGGCTAGATTTTATAAGTATAATATAACCAATGTATGGGGGAAAAAACTTCTAGAGTTCCAAATGGTATGCAGTGAAAAGTAAGTCTCCTTCTCACCTAAGACCCTCAGTTTCCCCCCCAAGTCAACCACTATCACCAGCTTCCAGAGTCTTCCAGATTGTAATGTGCATATACAAACACGGACATATGTATGCATATCAAGTCACTTTTTAAAACACACACGTAGACGGTAGAAGACTATATAAAAATACCTTGCATTTTTCTTTTAACAAAACATCCCGGAGATGGTTTCCCAACCATTCATAAAGGGCTACTGCTTCCTTTTGAATGGCTGCAGCGTATTCTCCTGTGGCTGTTTCGACATGGATAGTACTCAGTTCCTTTCTGACGGCTGTTTAGATGGTTTCTGATCATTTGCTCTCACACACGACGCTGACTATCTTTGTTCTAACATGTTGGGCCCCACGCAAGGATGCCCACTAAGTCAATTCCCAGAGGTGAAATTGCAGAGTCGTGGGGGTACAGGCATCTTCAATATTGACAGTTTTCCTAACTCCCCCCGAGGCTGCACCAATTTGTGCTCTCACCTGGGGAGTTTGCGAGTCCTGGTTTCTCCACCAACACTGAGTGTTACCCGGCCATCTGGCGGCTGGAAAACAGAATCAGTGTGGTTTTTTTGTGCATTTCTGTGTTCAGAGTACGGTCGAGCATCTTTTCATCTGTTTGAATGCAATTTGTATTTCTTTTTATGTAAATAGCCAAATCATATCTTTTGCTCTCTTTTTTTTTTTTGGAAGAGGCACTTGGTCTTTAATTTGCAAGAGCTCTCCACGAAATTAACTCTTTGTCATAAAAGTGGCAAAGATTTTTACTAGCTTCATGTGCCTGACCTTTTGGGTGTTTGGTTTTTTTTGTTTGTTTGGTCATGTGTAAAATATTAATTTTTATGTAGGCAGTCCTAGCAATCTTGATCTTTCAGGCAAGGCCCATGGTTCTACCCATTAGGCTGTACTGCCTCGCACTCTTGATCAGTGCATCAAAGAGGACGTGCAGAGGGGGGCTGCTTCTCCATTAGAAGTCCTCTGCAGAATGTGACTGTCCCCAACCTGGACTTAGCTCCTTATCACTTGACCTGGGACCTTCTTAATGGTCCTCACTGCAGAGTCGTGGGATTGTTCCCTACCCTCAGGACTTGTGCCAGGACACATGTTCCCATGGGGGCCAAGGGAGAAGAGACTGCCCACAAAGGCCCCAGGCACAGAGGGGCCTCTGATAACAGGCTTTTTATGGGAGAAGAATGAGTCCTCAGCTGCCAGAGGGCCTCCTTCACTGGGAAACAGCTCCTCTGAAAGTCAAATCTTGCCCCAGACCCTCAAGGTGAGCAGATTGGAGGCTGCAAGATTAGGAAGGAGAGCAAGTTCTAAAGAATAATAACCCTGGGAACTCCACTCAGCCCCTCGGCAATTTTCCTATCCATAAAGAAATGTTTCTTTCCAGCCTGCTGTGCTGAGTGGGCCGTGACTTGTTTTAGGACTCGCCCTCCAGCTTTAGTCTTTGCTGAGAACAGAATTCTCACCATCTACCCACTTTTCTAGTGAAAGGTGGGTGCAGGTGGCCAGAGGGGATCCCATTTAAAGTTTTTCTCTAGGCTAGAGAAAATTTTCTCTAAAAATTTCTAAAATTCTCTCTAGAAATTTTAGCGTACGTGAGAATCACCCAGAAGGCTTGTTAAAATAGAGGTTGCTGGGGGCCGGCCCTGTGGCTTAGCAGTTAAGTGCTCGCGCTCTGCTGCTGGCTGCCCGGGTTCGGATCCTGGACGTGCACCACTTCTCCGGCCATGCTGAGGCCGTGTCCCACACGGCCTCAGCAACTAGAAGGATGTGCAGCTATGACATACAACTATCTACTGGGGCTTTGGGGGGAAAAATAAATAAATAAAATCTTTTAAAAAAAAAAAAAATAGAGGTTGCTGGGCCCACCCCCGGTGTCTCTGATTCAGTAGGTCTGGGAGGCCTGAGAATCTGCATTCCTAACAAGCTCCAAGTGACGCTGATGCTTCTGGTCCAGGGCCCACACTTCGAGACCCACAGGCCCAGGTCATTCACGCCCTGGGGTCCTCCATCTGAGGCTGGGCAGTGGTGCGAGTCAGGCCGAGAGGCCTGGAGAAACACGGGCTTTGTTCCCATCAAAATAACAACGGCACTGCCGTGTGCCAGGGCTGTGCTGAGAGCTGTGCATTTGTTCTCTCATCTGATCCTACACCAAACCTCTGTGGTGGGTTTTCCTGGTACCATCTCCACTTCACAATGAGAAAACTGAGACTCAGAGAGGGTGAACTGGCTTTAGCACCAGACAGATCTGGGGCTTGACCCCAGCTCTGCCGCTGACCCATCGTGCAAACTCTTAGGTGAGCGGCTGACCCTCCCTGAGCCTGTCTAACGCAGCAGTACAATGAGGATCACAAAACCTGATTCCCGGGGGCTTTATGAAGACTACAGGGTGGTGAGTAAAAGCACCAGCACACAGTAGGTGCTCAAGAAATGTTCATCCCCTTTCCTGCTGCAAGCCCCATCGTGATCTCAAGGTCCTTTTCTGTCTCCCCAGACTCATCTTCCTGCCTCTCCCCATACTTGGAGATACCTTACCTCAAAGCCACATTCGACTACTTGTCATTTCCTAAACATGCTTCACTTGGTCATGCCTCCAGGCCTTTGTAAAGGTTGTTTCCTCTGTGTGAAAATGCGTTTCTCACTCCACTGCTCCAAAGAAACTCCTATTCATCCTTCAAAACCCATCTTAGAAGTCCCCTGCTCTTTGTATCTTTCCTTGAAATGTTGTCCTCTTCCTGTCCTTGGGCAGAAAATATATCTAGGGTTGTGGCATCTTATTTGAAGAAGGCACTCAAAGTGTTACTTTCCATCCTTCCTTCCTCCTTCACTTGTAGTTCGACAGCATTTTATATGGAGTGCAATTTGGAGTACAAACTGCACCGTTCCAGGGACCAGGCAAGCTAACACCACCATTATCAGCATCAGCATCAGCATCATCAACATTTAGACAGTATTTACCACACACCAGGCACTGTTCTAAGATCTTTAGGTGTGTTGACTCATTTAATGCCTAGAATACCCTTTGAGGCATAATAAATATATTATTCCCACTTTACATGTTAGGAAGTGAAGTCACAAAGATGCTAAATAATTTGCCTGAGACCACACAACTCACCTGTGGCAGGGCTGGGACGTAGAAGCTGGCTGTGTCTGTTATTAACTTTTATATTATGCTGCTCTTTATGAAGGGCGAGCAGGTGGGGACCACAGAATTGTCAGCTTTTCTGATCCTCTTTTCTCAAGAGGATACAGAAATATGGAGTTCTAGGTGGCATCTTGCACTTTTTAAAATCTTAGGAGTAAGCTAAAATTTACAAAGGCGTATAGGCTCACAAACCTGCCCACAGGCCTCGTTTGTGACTTCTGCCCACTTTATTTCTGCATCTTCGCTCAGGGCCAGGTGCACAGTAGGCCCTTTGTGGGTGCTGTGACCCTTCCGGGATCCACTGCGAGCTGGGCCTGGCTCTCGACAAGCAGACATCTCATCCTCAGTCCCACTCAGCACTCAGGAGTCTCTAGCCTGCACCTGGGGTGTGGATGCGGTCCCTAACGGTGGCTCTGAGGTCACCCCCACCTGGGGCCAGCCCCGGCTCAGGACAAGACTTCCTGCTCACCGAGAGCTGACAGAGCTCTGAGAATTTTATTTCATCATCCCTCTGGCCACTCAACAGTTTGGGGAGGTTGCCGTTGTCATCTCTGTGACACAGACGCGAAAACTGTGGCTCAGACGGGGAAGGGAGGTGCCCAGGCTAGGAAGTGGTGGGGCTGGGATTGGAAGGCAAGTGGCCCTGATTCCAGCTTTTCCCCAGCCAGCTGTTATCAGGCACTCCACCAGACTTGTGACGGCCCTGGCACACATTCCAGGGCAAGCACAGCTCACGCCACAGCCTGGACCTGGAAACTTGGTGGGGCACAAACAGGACCCTGGACACTCCAGTCCGCCAGCCATGGTTCCTAACTCTTGTTTCCTGTTGGAGGGTGGGGGTGGCAGTGGTGGCATCTTAAGAGAACCCCTGGACGCAGTCCCTTACGGGAATTCTGCCCCCTCGGGCCTGGACAGGCAGAACTTGTGGCCTGGCTCAGGCCCAGGCCTTTGGGCTCAGCGGAGATGGCAGCTACAGCGGGTGTAGTGTTCATCATTGCCTACAGACAGACAGGATAGAGACATGCGTACGTGCACTCGTGCATGTGTGCGTGTGTGCAGTGTGTGTATGTGAACGTGTGCACACAGACCTGTGTGCACGTGTGTATACATTGTATGCACGCACATGTGCATGTCTGTATGCCTTGTGTGTGTGCATGTATATATGCATGTGTGCACACATGTGCATGTGCAACGGACAAGAGCGGATTTTTCCCCCAAATTCAGATCCTGGGAAGTTAGTTTAGGACAAAGAACAAAGACATCTTACTTAACCCAGAAATGTCAATTTACAGAAGAGATTGAAATAAAAACCAGTCCCGAAATTTTTATAACCTAAATGCCCACCAGTAGGCATATTCATGGTGGGAAACTATGCAGTGGTTCAAATAAATAAGCGAGATTTATATGCAGCAACATGGATAACTCTCAAGGAAGCCATAACCGGAGGTGGGAGGAGGGAAGCCATGTTGCAGAATGATGTGGATGGATTATGTCATTTCTATTAGACATCCACCCACCACATTAGTATGCAGTTTACATACTTTCTGTGGGTATGCACACATATGACTACATGGGTGTAGGAAAGGTCTAGAAGGAAATTAGGAAGGTGGTTACCTTTGGGGGGCAGGGAGGGCAGGGAGGGAAGGTCACAGACAAGGGAGAATGGACCCATGTGTCTCTGTGGAATGACACAGTTCAGTGGGTAGGTCGGTCGGGTCACTGGTGGATGTCGAAGCCAGGGGGATGCCTAGGCCTGAGGAGTGTCACACAGGTCCTCCTGGCCCCCCCACCCCGACTCTCTGAGGGCTGGCAGCCAGGGACAGCCTGCGCTCCTGGATAGAGATGGGTGGGGGCGCTGTTGTGCCCCTTGTGAATGGGAGAAGCTCCGGGCTTCCTCCCTAAACTCCGTGCCTCAGTTTCTCCCTCCACGCCAGTGCGGGAGGTCCTCGCTCCACGCGGCATACCTCCGTTCCCAATTTCACCCTGCCCTAGCACACGGAGGGGATAGGACATTTCTCAGACGTGCCCCGTCCTGGGGGATAGATAGCAGGGAGGTCGGATCTGACCTCTCCCCAGCACGGCCCCAAGGGGGACACTCGGAGAACACACCCGCATTCCCCCACAGGGTAAGAGGTAGGTTCTGGGGTCAGACTCCCTGGGTTCAAATCTGGGCTCCGCCACTTGTCGCTGGGACCTAGGGAAGCTGCTCCAACCCTCTGACCCTCAGTTTTCCCCTCTGTAAAATGGGAACACCCAGAAGGCCCACCACCCAGGGATGCTGGGTGGGTGAAGTCAGATAATTGCAGCGAAGCGTTGTGCTCCCCGGCGCCTCCTGGCCATCCGAGCTCTCGGGTGTCGCGGCTGTCATCCTCTTGAACCTCCCCCCGCCCTCGGCGCCGGGACTCCGCAGCCCTCTCTGTCGCCCCGTCCCTCGCCTCCCACTCCGGGGGCTTTTCTCACCCCACCAGTGCTCCCCCTGCGCCCCGAGGCGAGCCGCCAAGCGCCCAAGCGCCCCCCGGTGGGAAACTGAGGTAGGGACAGCGGAGGGCGCGAGGCGCAGGCGGGGTCGCCCGGGGTCGCCTGTCATACCTGCTTCCCGCGGCGGCTCGGCGGCCGGGATGCGGCGGCGGCGGCGGCGGCCGGGCGGCTGTGGCGTTGGGGCTGGGAGCGCGGCGACAGGGACGGGGAGGGAGCGGTGGAGGAGGCGGGGATCCCGGGAGCGCCCGCGGGCGGAGCTAGCCGGCACCCACGGCCCGGCCACCGCACCGGTCCGACTCCCCGGCCGCCTCCCGGGCGGCTCTCGCTCACCCGCGCCCCGCCGAGCTCCAGGCCCGCACACGCCCTCGCGCGCCCACGCCCCCGCCGCCCCCAGCGCGCACACACCCCCTTCTCCCTCCGCACATCCGGACCCCCACCACACCCACACCTGCCCCACATACGTACATATAGCGCCCCCCATCCGCGTGGCCCCCAGACAGACCGCTGTCCCCCACAGGCCCCCCACTGCGCATCACGTGCCACATACAACACTCCCCCTGCCCCGCGGCGCACCGGAACAGGGCGCACGCCTGCACAGCCGCAAGCCCGCCCGTCACATCCACACCCCGGCAGGCACAGCTGGTCCTCGGGGCGAGATGAGGACGTTCGGGAATTTGCATAGGATCGGGCTCCTGCAGCTGATCTCCCCAGGAAAGTCCACGCACCTCACCTGACCTCTGCATTGGCTCGCCTTCGCTTTCCCAGGGACCTTCCCCTTCCCTCTGCCTCAGCCACCCCCTCCGAAGTCACTCCTGGATTCCTGTCATCCCCTGAAGGCCCCACCCAGTATTAGAAATTCAAACAACCTCTGGCTTCCTCCCAGTGACTCCCACACACCTGTGCTGCGGCCTCAGCCAAGACCAGGCCTTGGGGCAGCCTCTCCTTCTCACTGTTTTCTCTCTTCTCTGCCCATCAGGTCAAGGTTCCAAGGACTGCCCTTTCAGCCACTTTCTTGCCAATATCCTTCACACGTGGGTCTTCATTTCACACGTGCCTGGCAAACCCCAAATATCTGCCTTGTGTCTCCCACCACAGACAGACGATTCCTTTTCCATTGTTGCTGGATCAAATGACCATAAATGTAGTGGTTTAGAAAACACAAATTTAGGGGGTGGCCTGGTGGCATAGTGGTTAAAGTTCAGTGCTCTGCTTCAGCTGCCTGGGGTTCGTGGGTTGGGATCCCAGGCATGGACTTACTCACCCGCTCATCATGCCATGCTGAGGTGGCAACCCACATACAAAATAGAGGAAGATTGGCACAGATGTTAGCTCACACACACTCAAAATAAATAAATAATAAAAAACACAAATTTATTACCTTACAGTTCTAGAGGTCAGAAGTCCCACACCACTAAAATCAAGAAGTGGGTAGGAAGGTGTTCCTTCTGGAGGCTCTGGGGAAGAATCTAGTTCCTTGCCTTTTCCAGCTAAATACTACCTGCATTCCTTGGCTTGTGGCCCCTTCCCCTATTGTAAGAGCAGCAATGTCAGGCCAAGTCTTTCTCACACACGGCATCTCTGGTTCTCTCTCTTCTGCCTCCCTCTTCCCCTTATAAGGACCCTTGTAATTACATTTGGCCTGTCTAGATAATCCAAGATAATCTCTCCATTTCTAGGTCAACTGATCACCAACCTTAATTCTATCTGCAAGCTTAATTCCCCTTTGCCATGTAATTTAACATATTCACAGATTCTAGGAATGAGGACATAGACATCTTTGGGGGACCTGTCTTCTGTCTACCATAGATGCTGTGCCTGCAGGAGGCTGAGCCCTACTGGAGAAAATCAGTCAACCAAGAAGTTTTGATGCTGTAAATTTATGAACCTCTACAAGTAGAAAGAAGTTTACCATTGTCATTATTTGTGGTTGATAAATAACAAAATAAAATGTGGAATGGTTATTTGATGGAATAGTATACAGCATTTAAAACGAACATATTCCATCTATGTATATGAATGTTCATAGACTTCAAAATTGTGAGTAAAAAAATGAGAGACTTAGAATAATAATGAGAATGAACACTTTTTATAGTGCCAGACACAAAACTCACAACAACTCCATAGAATAGGTACCGGTATTATCCCTGTTTTATAGATGAGGAAACTGTGGCACAGAGAGGTTGAGTAACTTGCCCAAGATCACACAGCTAGGAGGCATAAGAGTTGGGATTTGAACACAGGCAGTCTTAATTCAGAGCCTGTGTGCTTAACTGCAGCAGATTAATTTGTACAGTACGAATTGTTTCAAGTAAATTTTTTAAAGCACATAGAACAATTATATATACTTTAGGGAATTCATAACTATATATACTGGAAGGAAACCACTAGAATTCATGATAGTGGTTACCTAGGCAGTTCGGAAGTGGGATGGAGACCAAAGGGATTCTAACTTTAGCTGGAAAGTTTCATCAATTAATTAATTTGTTTTAAAGACTCAAAGCAAATATTACAAAATGTTAACTTTCAGTTATGAGTGGTGAGGCCCTGGGTGATGGTTTCATTATTTTCTGTACTTTTCTCTATTTAAAAAATTGATCTTTCTAAAAAGTACTGTGGCCTCTGAATTCAGTGCTGTCTCAAATTTTTCTATTTTCTTATCGTTCTGATTGTTTCCACTTCATTTCATGTATGTTTCTCTGTAGATTGTCCTAATATAGGAGTTCTCACAGTTTTTGGGCTCAGGAATCCTTCGCACTTTTAAAAATTATTGGAAACCCCAGAGTTTTCGTTTAGGTGGGTTACATCGATGGATACTTAACACGTTAGAAATTAAAACGGATACTTAAAAATATTTTTTAATTTCATTGGAATATATCAGTAATACACCCATTGCATGTTAACATAAATAAAATGCCTTTAAAATATTTTCTGAAACCAAAAAAATTAATGGGAAGAATGGCATTGTTTAGAATTTTTGCAAATCTCTTTAACGTCTGGCTTAATAAAAGCCGGATTCTCAGATCTCCTTCTGCACGAGGTCTCTCGCAATAGGTTGTTTTAGCTGAACTATGTGAAGGAAATGCAGCCTTATATACTTTTACCACTTTTATCAACGCAAATATCAACATGGTAAAAAAGGCAAAAAACATCTTAGTATTAATATGAAAATAATTTTGACTTCATGTTCCTCTTGAAAGGGTCTTTGGGATACTCCCCGCCACCCCCCCCACCCCCCCCCGGCCCGCAGGGAGTCTGTGGACCTCACTTTGAAAACCACTGCCCTGGTATATTTAGTTGTGACCATATGAAATTGTTGCTATTTGACGATTACTGACATAGAAAAAATGGCAGTTTCATATGGTTCCACCCAAAACATGTTATTTTGGATGGTGTTCCTTTTGGTTCACACACTGTTTTCCCGGCCAGACCCCGTTGTTGGACATTATTGGGGTCTGTCTCCTCAGGGACCTGTTGCTGTGAGCAGCTGTGTCCAAATGACGTATCTTTCTTTGTGTCGTGATTTCCAGCGTGGGGCAGCTGGAGGTTTGGGGGTGTCTGGGAACTACAGACTGGTTGATGTTAGGCGGACAATTTTTAAGGGACGTATTTTAGGCAATTGTGAACAGAGGCAGTTGCGTTCTTGGAGTTGACTCGGCTTCTTGGAGAGTGAACCAGCTTCTTTCCCTGTTTTCGATAGGGACTCTGATCTGCAGGCCGTCAGAGAGAGTCGCCATGGACTTCCGCCAGGTGTTCAGAACTACGAATCATTTGACTAAACAAAAAAAAAAAAAACTTTTCTTAGATGAAGACACGTGGGCTGAATTATGGCACAGCCAGACGAATTCATGTCGGATGGATTCATGACTGGTTTGGAAGGTCTCTAAGCGCCAAAAATAAAAGTTCTATTGAATGTTTATATACGAGTGTGGAAGGACAGTTCTCCTGCTCTCTTTTATTTATTTATTTATTTTTTTGTGAGGAAGATCAGGCCTGAGCTAACATCCGTGCTAATCCTCCTCTTTTTGCTGAGGAAGACCTGCTCTGAGCTAACATCTATTGCCAATCCTCCTCCTTTTTTTTTTTCCCCAAAGCCCGAGTAGATAGTGGTATGTCATAGTTGCACATCCCTCTAGTTGCTGTATGTGGGACGCGGTCTCAGCATGGCCAGAGAAGCGGTGCATTGGTGCGCGCCCGGGATCCGAACCCGGGCCGCCAGCAGCAGAGTGCGCGAACTTAACCGCTAAACCACGGGGCCGGCCCGTCTCCTGCTCTCTTTAATCAGGTTAGTGCAATTCTAAGAGATGATGAGATATGAAAGTGGATCCAAGATCAGGCAAGCCAGCCCTCATGATCAACGGGGTGTTAGATGCTGTGCTTTATAACCACTATTTAATCAACACTTGGCATGAAAGATAAGGTGAAAATTTTTGTTTTTTTGGAAGGAGTGGGGCACTGAGCATCCATTCATTCTACTTCAGGTAACTGTACCTGAGTTAGCTCTGGGGTCACCACCCTTTCTCACCCCCAGTCCATATTTTGATCCTAGGGATGTTGGTTTCACTTGTTACCACCCCATTCAGGGTTGATACCGCCTCGGCCTAGCAATGAGCACATTATATTCCTTTTGGAATACTGATTGGTTCGGGGAGGGAACATGACCCAAGTCAGGCTAACCACAGTCAACGAAACTCTACACAGAGGCTTTTTCTTGGAGCTCTCGGGGTGTCCCACCTGCTTTGGAGTTGTTCAGATGAGGCGCTGCAGCTGAGAAGAGGCTGTGTAAGAAAGGATGCCATCCAGGAAGGTGACAGAGAGAAGCTAGGTCCTGGTTTCGTCATTTGACCCACATCAAGCCATACCTGAAGCTAGCCCTACCACCTGGACGTACTAGGTGTGTGAGGCTATCAGTTTCCTTTTTACTAAGCCATCTTGGGTTGGGGCATCTGTTGGAACCAAAAGACTCCTAACTGATTCTGGTGAAAATTTTAGCCTAACTACAAAAGAAGGAAGCCAGGAGGGACAATTCATACATCTATTTACAAAATCTTGACAGTCTGGAGTCAGGCCCCAAACTACGGAGATGGACTACAACAAGCACAGATGTAAAGTCCTACAGTTGGGCTCAGACAGACAACTGACTGCCGTGCTTCAGTACAGAACAGGAAGCCCTGGCTTGGGACCTCTGCCACCCCCTGAGATAGAAAGCCTCTCAGAGACGCAGCGCCACCTCCAGGTCCGGAGGCCCCGGGCCCTGGGTCTCTGGCTTGGTTGGCAGAATCCTTACCTGAGTCGGTTGATCAAAGGTGGGTCCCTGGATCTTCAGTCTCATTCCCCCAGGCCACAGCAAGCTTCTGTGCTCCCCTGCCTGTGACCACAACACACCAGCTGACACCATGGGTGCCCGTTTTGTTATTCCTCTCTCTCTCTCCAATATTCCCCAGGCCCTTTGCCCCCCCCCCATTACTACTACGACTGCTATTGAACTGGGGGACTATTTGCCAGGCACCTGCTAAGTCTCCTTTATCCTCCCAAACGATCTTATGAGGTAGGTCCTATTTTTGTCTCCATTTTACAGATAAAGAGACTCACAGATGTCAAGGAACTTGTCCAAACAGCAGCAAAGCCAGGTCTCTCTGGAACCCAAGTCCATGTTCTTGAACCTTCTGCTAAACCACAGAGCTGTAAAATGGTAGCCCTGGAGTGAGGGATGTGGGGGATGGAGGAGGTCCTGTTTTCAAATGTGTTGTGTCAGATCACATGGTCCTTTAAAAAATTTTGAACCAAAGTTTAAAAGTCAGGAAATAGCACATAAAGATCAACTTCCTGATTCTCTGGAAAATAAGCAGTCAAGAGGTCTTGCAACATGGGGCTTCCATTCCTGCTTGGCAGGGTCGCCTGGAGCTGAGTGGCAGCTGAATGGGCCTTCGTTCCCGTGATCCCCACCCCTGCTGTGCCCAGTGTCTGCCCACCTAGCCTGCCCACTGGTTTCTGCCCCGTGGGCATCTGAGTGCGAGGCCTCTGTTCCCAGCACATCCGGCCACCTCTGCTTGGCCTTCCCCTTCACCTGGCCAGCCGGCCACAAAAACCTCTGACCACAGCCAAGCCTGGTAGTTTTCACTTTGTTCCCAGAGATCCAGCCACAGAGGCCGGGTCACACAGGGCGCAGCCTGGCTGGCGCTCGCCTGGTCACTCGGGACACATACCTTTCCATTTTTCTCTCCCTACGGGCCCAGAGGAAAAATTTAATCAGTGCCTGGGGCCTTGACCTGGGGAAGAAGAAGATCTGGGAAGAAATTTCACAACTTTGGTATTGACGGTTTCAGTTGCATCCGGGAACCCTGAGAAAGGTCAGGTCATGGCTTGGAGGTGTTAAAACACTCTAACGCTCTTACATTCTAGTGAAGGAAGACAGACAATAAACAAATAATATTAAAAAAATCTTTTAGATGGTAAATAACTGCTGTTGGGAAACAAAATGCAGGCCAAAGGAGATGGGGTAGAGGTTGAATTTTAAATAGGACGATCAGCCTAAAGAAGGTGAGGAAGCCAGCCCTGCAGGTATCTCAGAGAAGAATGCACTAGGCAGAGGGAATAGCAAGTGCAAAGGCCCTGAGGCATGAAACACGTGCCTGGTGTGTTTGAGGAGCAGTAAGGAGGCTAGCGTGCCTGGTGTGTTTGAGGAGCAGTAAGGAGGCTAGCGTGTCCGGAGCAGAAGTGAACAAGGAGAAGCAAATAAGAGGGGAGTACAGAAAGGTAATGGGGGGGAGTGGGAACAAAACATGGGGGAGGGACTTGTAGGCCAGTAGAGGGACTTTGGTCTTGAGTTAGAGTGAGGCGGAGGGCCTTTAGAGGGTTTAGGGTGATGTAACCTGACTGAAAAATTTTTTATGTATTCTTTTTTTTTTTTTTTTTAGTGAGGAAGATTGGCTCTGAGCTAACATCTGTGCCCATCTTCCTCTATTTTGTATATGGGACGCTGCCACAGCATGGCTTGATGAGCAGTGTGTAAGTCCGCACCCTGGATCCGAAACCGTGAACCCTGAGCTGCCAAAGCATGTGAGAACTTAACCGCTATGCCACCAGGCTGGGCCCTATGTATTTCTTTTATTGTGATAAAATATGTATAACACAAAATTTACCATTTTAACCATTTTTAAGTGTACAGTGCAGTGGCATTAAGTACATTCACATTGTTGTTCAACCATCACCACCACCTGTCTCCAGAACTTTTTCATCTTCTCAAACTGAAACTCTATACCCATTAAACAATAACTAAGCAGTCCCCTCTCCTCCCAGCCCCTCGTAACCATATTCTAACTTGTGTTTCTATGAATTTGACTACTCTAGGTACCCCAGTATTTAAGGTGGAATCATATAGTATTTGCCTTTTTGTGTCTGGTTTATTTCATAATGTCTTCAAGTTTCATCTGTGTTGTAGCATGTGGCAGAATTCTCTTCCTTTTTAAGGCTGAATAATATTCCACTGTATGTGTATGTGACACATTTTGTTCATCCAGTCATCTGCTGGTGGACATTTGGGTTGTTTCTACTTTTTGGCTACTGTGAATAACGCTGCAGTGAACATGGGTGTACAAATATCTGTTCGAGTCCTTGTTTTCCATTCTTTCGGGTACATCTGACTGAAAGTTGAAAAGGCTCACTTTACAGGAATTGTTGAGAATGTGCCATAGGGTGGCAAGGGAGAAAGAAGGGACCAGGGTGAGCAGTGTGGAGGTGGTGATAAGTGGTTAGATTCTGGATGTATTTTTCAGCAATAGCTGATGTAGTTTGCTGAGGGATTGGATGTGGGGTGCGAGAGAATTTAGGACCAAGGCTTCCCAGACAGTAGGGGGTTTAACGAGTTATATTCACTTTTGAAGATATTTAAGCAAGTTATAGAACAATGCCTGCAGTATAACATTATTTACATAAAAACCATATAAAACAATAAAATACACTTTAATGAGTACATAGAAGTTTATGCAAATGCAGAGACAAAGTTCTGGAAGGATACATATCAAATTGTTAACTGTGGTTACCTCCAAAATGAAAGAGAGGAAACAGAGATGGGGGTGGTCATGGAGAATTTTATTCTTAGCTGTGTTACTTTATTTTTTTTTTAAGGAGTATATTCATATATCACATTTGCAATTAAAAACTTGAAAAACCCTAATAAGTAATGTTTATACTTAAAAAAAAATAAGAGGGGTATGATTTAATTTAGGACCAAGTCCTCCCAGAGAATTAGGTGATGAATGAGTCAGATTCACATATGAAGCTATTTAATTGCTACTGAAGTGGCCGGACATCACTGGTTCACGCTGGAACAGGAGACCTTCATTCGGCACAGTCTACTGAAAGACAAAACCTTTCTAGCTAGTGAGGGCCCACAGCCCACCATGGGCCAGGCAGCCTTAGCGAAGTCAGAAATGATGTGGCCTTAAAATCAGAGTTTAATCACGTAAGTAACCATAATCATTTCAACAACAATAAAATAGTAGCGCAACAGCTTACACTTAATAGCTGGCCGCTGTTCTAAATATTTTATATGTACTAACTCATTTAATCCTCACAATAGCTCAGCGAGGTAAATACTTTTTTACGGGGAGGAAATGAAGACGATTTCCACTGGTTGTGCATTCTGGAGATCAAATCCGTCTCCTGTTGTTTCCTCGCAGCTGTTTCTTGCATTTTTCCTTCAGCGATAAGGTTTGCATCATATCAAAAGGTTTAATATTGAACTAGCAAACACTGAGCCTGTGGGGATGCTTACAGCAGGTCAGTTTGCTTTCACCCTTGCCTCCGTGGTGTATAGTCTCCACACAGCAGCCAGAATAGCATCCTTTTCTCCTATAATAATCCAAGTCATACTAAACAAACAAAAAATGAAACTCAGCAGTCACCTCTGGAGGATGCTAGGTGTGGCAGGACCTAAGATGACCCCCAAAGATTCATCCTCCTGGTGTTAACAGCCTTGTGTAATCAGCTCCCCAACCATCTAAGTGAGCTTAGAAGCAAATCTTTCCCCAGTCAAGCCTTCAGATGAGACTGCAGCCCTGACTAACACCTTGATGGCAGCCTCGTGAGAAACTCTGCAGCAGAGGACCCAGCTAAGCCATGCCAGGATTCCTGAGTCACAGAAACTGTGAGATAATAAAGATGTATTGTTTGAAGCCACTAAGTGTGGTAATTTGTTATGTGGTAATAGAGAACTAATAGACTAGGGAACCAATTCATTATTTTGAAAACTCGTAAATAAAGGGAAAGAGTCAAGCCTGTATTCTGCCTGTTCTATACAGGGTAACCAAACAGCTGATGTGGGGAAGTTTTCCTTTATATATATGTATGTTCCAGCTAATAAAAGAAGGAAAAAATAAAATGTCAATGCTTTGAAATGTCTAAAGAATGAATGGATGTAGGCACAGATCATTTGTGGCTGCTGATGTCATGAGATGAGGGACAATCAAATATTAAGCACCTCCTGATCAAAGTACCCAACATCACCTAGGAAGTATTCTTGCCAAAAAAAAAAAAAAAAGTGAATTTGAATCTGATCAGGTCTCTAGATAAAACTACCAAATTACAAGAAATCCAGAGAACAGAGCGCCGTGTTAAATGACACCATGGGGATGTAACCAGCAAAATTCAGATGGTGGGGAAACTCTTCAGGACAAATGACCCAGTTTCTTCAACAGAAAAATGGAAAGAAACAAATAGAGGTCAAAGACAATCTTAGACATTAAAAAAGACTTAAGAGCTATTTGAGCAATTGCAATTCATGAATCTTATTTGGATGCTGATTCATATAAACTCTATGAAAATTATTGATAAAACAATTGGGGCATTTGAACACTAAATAGTTTATGATATTTAGGAGTTATTGTTAATTGTTTAGGTATGAAGATGGTTTTGTTGTGAGTTTTCTAAAAGAGACCTTATATTTTAAAGATATACAAAAATATTTAGAGGCAAAATGATACGATATCTGGGATTTGCTTCAAAATAATCCATTAGTGTGGGTGGGAGACATAGAGGAAATAAAATTGGCCATGAATCAGTGTTGAAGCTGCGTGATTGGTACTTGAGCGCTCATTATACTATTCTCTCTACTTTTGTATGTTTATAAATTTCCATAAAAATAATTGGAAAAAAAAAAACTAAGTCAAGTTACATCCTTCCTCTAGTGTTTTCCATCTCCCTCAGAGTAAGAGCTAAAATGGCTGTAAGTTTCCCCATCATCTGCAACGCTCCATCCCCTTCACTGCTTCTCTGAGCTCATCTCCTACCATTCTCCGCCTTGTTCATTCCACATGACCCTCATTGGCCTCCTTGTTGCTTTTTGAATACCTCCAAGCATGCTCCTACCTCAGGGCCTTTGCACTTGCCATTCCCTTTGCTTGAAACTCTTGCTCCTCTTCCGGGTATCCAGTGGCTGTTTTTCTCATTTTTTTTGGTCTCTGCTTAAATGTCAACCCCTCAGAGAGATCTTCCTTGATTATCCCACATAAAATAGCAATATCTACCCCATATCGATTTTCTTCTTGTCCTCATTTTCTTGCCCTTATTTTTCTCCATGGCACTTGTCACCACTTGACATACATTATACTTTACCTACTTGGTTTGTTAATTGTCTTCCTTCTCCAACTGGATGTAATTCTAGGAGGACAAGGAATTTTTTTTAAAAATTCAATTACAATAGCACCAATTCCTAGATCAGTACCTGACACATAGTAGGTGCTCAATAAATATTTGTGGAATAAATGACCGCTTGTTTAGCTTGCACTTGTCTTTCGTTCTTTACTATGAATAGTTTCAAACATACAGAAAAGGAGAGAGAATCATATAATGAACATCCAGATGCACATCTCTTAGATATAACAATTATGAACATTTTGCATATTTGCTTCATCTACTTTTTCTTTTTTGGCTGAAGTATCTTAAAGTATTTATAGTCAACATGATATTTCATGCCTAAATACTTTAGTATGCATCCTTAAAAAAATCAGACACTTGTTTACTTAACCACAGTACCATTATCACACCTAACAAAATGAACCCCACATTCGTAGTATCATCAGATTCCTCCACATCCACATTTTCTCAATGGCCCCCAAATCGTCTTTCATGTTTGATTCAAACCAGGCCCCAGTCAAGATCCACAAATTGCATTTGATCAGGTCTCCTGAGCCTCTTTAAGTCTAGACTCTCCTTTCCTCTCGTTCCTCCTCCCTTTTTTCCAGGTCATTGACTTGTTGAAGGAACCAAGTCTATTGTCTTTCTGGTAGAATACCCTACCTTCTTGGCTCTGTCTGATTGCTTCCTTGTGGCGTGTTTAACTTGTCCCTCTATCTCCTGTATTTCCTGTAAACTAGAAGCTAGATCTAAAGGTTTGATCAGATTTTGGCTAAAGGTTTTGGCAAGAATTCTTCCCAGGCGGTGCCCTGAGTGTCCTATTGCATCACACCAAAAGGCTCAGAATGACTGGTTGTCTCATGATTAAAGCTAAGACTGATCAGCTTGGTGACAACCTGACCCCTCCATCGTGAAGTTAGTTCTTCTCATATAACCAGTAAGTGCGCTGCGGGCTGATGATTCGGCACCTTGTGAATATCCAGTCTTTCTTGAACCTTCCACCTCGTGGTTTCAGCATCCATTGATGATCATTGCCAGAGTCAATTATTTCATTTGAGGCTGCAAAATTCTAATGCTATCCTTCCTTCAACATTTATGAGCTGGCGTTCTTCTGTAAAGAATAGCTTCTTTTCCCTCATTGACTAGGGCAAAAAAAAGGATTTCCTTCTAATTATTACTACTGTTTTATTTTATTTTTTTTGGTTTTTTTGTGAGGAAGATCAGCCCTGAGCTAACATTCATGCTAATCCTCCTCTTTTTGCTGAGGAAGACCGGCTCTGAGCTAACACCTATTGCCAATCCTCCTCCTTTTTTTTTTTTTCCCCAAAGCCCCAGTAGATAGCTGTATGTCACAGCTCCACATCCTTCCAGCTGCTGCATGTGGGACGCGGCCTCAGCATGGCTGGAGAAGCGGTGCGTCAGTGCGCGCCCGGGATCCGAACCCTGGCCTCCAGCAGCGAAGGGTGCGTACCCAACCGCCAAGCCACGGGGCCGGCCCTATTACTACTGTTTTAGAGTAAGGGCTTGATGCAATGGTTGCCTCCAATGGTGACAAATTAGTTCTTTCTTTTTTGTTTTCTCTTTTTGTTGAGTATCATTATGAACTCATTGATCTTTAAAAATAGAGTTAAGGTGTTTCATTCAATCACACTCATTATTATTTAAAAAAAAAACTTTTTACTTTGGAGTAATTTTATACCTACTGAAAAGTTGCAAAGATAGTCTGGAGAGTTCCTCTATGCCCTTATCCAGTTACCTAATGATAGCATCTTACATTACCATGCTTCCTTTGACAAAACTGAGAAACCAACATTGATACGTTGCTATTAACTAAATTCCAGACTTTATTTAGATTTTACTAGTTTTTCTGCTAATATCCTTTTGCTGTTCCAGGATCTATTCTTGGATCACTCATTCATTCGTTCTTTTTCATGCTTAAAAATGACCAACTTAAGCAAGTGGGAGCCCCATGAGGCTGGCTCTGTGTCCTCTTGACGTGACATGACCCCAAGTAGCCTTCGATAAGCTTCTTTCTGGCCCAACAAGATGTCCAAAGCTCATCTGGATTTGACTTCTTTGTATTTAAAAAGCGGTGGATGTAACTTGAATGTCAGAAGTTTCAGTTTTTCCTGAACAGCCAGCAGATCCGGCAACACGGAACCTGCCGCCTTCCTGCTTGTCAAAAGTTGGCCGAAGCTTAGTCGGGCTGGTCCATTTGGACGGGGCGGGCCCGCTCCAACTGGACACAGTCCCCACCACTCCCTCTAACCGGGTCGCACTATGCCTTTATGTAAGCTGCCTGCTTCTGTAGGCATTCGGGGTTGCTCCCTCTGGGTTAGGAACAGACCCTGGTGTCTGCCCATCCCCCTCCCTCCCATCGTTCCTTCCTGTTTATGAAGTGCCTTCTATGTGCTGAGCTCTATGTGAGGGGGCTTCCAACGGCCAATGAGACAAATGTGTGGGTCATTGGCCTGTTTCATCTTAGATCAAACTGGCCAGCTGGCTTCCAGCTCAGTAGAGCCAAAAGAGGCCCCAGCAGGAGGTTGGATGCTGGGATAAAAGGAGGAGCGAGGGCGCTCCCCCTTCCCAGTTTCAGAGGGCATTTTCCAGAAGAGGCTGTATCTCCTCCTTGGTTTAACTCCTCACTGGGCAGCCCCTGCTATGGTTCTAGCTCCTCCTTGATGGCCCCAGAGGGACACCACCTCCTCCCTGTGCTCTAGCAATGAGAGCAGCTTCCTGCTGTTGCTAAGCCCAGGGTTGCTTCACCATCACCTCTTTGGCTTCTCAGCTGCTGGCTTCTTTGTGTAATCAATTCTTTGCGTGACGTTCCCTCTGAAATATCTAGAATGGTTTCTGATTTTCTGATACAACAGACCTGGCTCCTGACCTGGTGGAGCATATACCTGTGCCTTTTCTTTCTCTGCATGTACTTGCTTCGTGATTCTTGGCAAATTGCTTCATCTCTCTTAGCCTCAGCCTTCCTGCCATGAAAATAGGATAACAATGGTACCCACCTCATATTACCGTCGTGAGGATTAAATGCAATGACGCATAGTATAAGGTGCTTAGCTCAGTGCCTGGAACCTAATAAGCGTTCAAAGATGCCATCTATTCTTATTCTAGGTTACAAGGTACAAAGTGTACCCGACCCCACTAGAGGACAGCCGTAGACCACAGCTAGTGTTGATTGAGCACCTACTATTATCAAGGTCTTGACTTATTTAATCTTGACAAATATGTTTAAGGTGTAGGTATTGCTATTCTCCCCATTTTCCAGATGAGGAAGTCAAAGCACAGAGAGGTTGAGTAAGTTGCTCAGGGTCTCACAGCTAGTACAGAAGAGGAGGCATGATTTGAACCTGAGCGAGCTGCCTCCAGAGCCCATGCCCTTTGACGTGTATATAAATCTCCTCGATATGTTGGACTCTCTTGTTAGAGTAGGCAGAAAAGTGTCTCTCCCCTGAGTAGCTGCAGTCTAGCTGGAGAGACAGGCTCCTTCATTACTAAGCACAGTGCAATGTGATATACACTAATCATTCTTGTGTGTGCTTGTTCATTCAATCATTCACTCATTCAGCAAGCTCTGGACGCTGGTTATATGCCAATCCCTGGGCTAAGGGCTGAGAAGCCTCATGGTGGCTTGAGGGACCCAGACCTGCATACCTTCTCTAGCCACTGAGTGCAGAGTAGTGGAATGGAAGCTTTCTGACATTTTCTGTTTTAATTACACCAAAAGCACAGGGGTTTAGAGCTGGACATATCTGAGTTTGCTTCCTGCTTCTTGATTTACTTGCTGCGTGACCTTCCACAAATCACTTAACCTCTCTGTGCTTGTTTATACATGTAAAACTGGGGCTAATAATAATAATACCTATCTCACAGGCTTAATGTTCGGGCAGAATGAGATGATGGATGCAAAGCTCTTAGCAGAGTGCTGGGCACACAGGAAGGGCTTAACTATCAGCTGTTACTATTACTTGCTGGTGATGGTTGTTAATTGCCCGTGACTACCAACAATGGAAGACTGTTGCTCTAAATACTGTATCCTTTAGTTTGGCAAAGTTTTAGTTTGCTAAAAAAACAGATGCATTCCGTCTGGCTTTTCAACTGACAAGTCTCAGCAGGATGAAAACAATGCTGGGAGGTATGACAGACAAATCGTTATTGAAGACGCACAGTCGGCTGATGTTTTCCAAGGGCTGCATAGAAGAACTCGAGAGAGCCTGAAGCTCTCAGCCTTCCTCCTCCCCCCAGCAAGCCCAGCCCTGCCTGGCTCCGCAATGGTCATGCCTGGATGGGCTTAAAAAGCTGCAATCCATTCTCATGGAGAAGGTATGAATTTCATTCACAAACTTGGACATGTGACACATGAAATTGTTTTCTTTTCTGTAAGAACATAATTTCTCTTTCTGGCCTCTTGTTTCCAGGAAGCCGAAACTTACTATCAGCCAATTCCAAGTCTAAAGATGGGCTATATGCTGAAGACTCCCACATATCTCCAGCATCTTCCCAGAAATCCAAGCACATGTTTATCTATCTCCTTGACAGTCTCACTGGAATGTTCAATAGGCAGCTCCAAATTAACGATCTGAACTGAACACCAGAATTTCTTCCCAACTCTGCTCCTCCTATGGTCTTCCCCAACTAAGTAGATGGCAACCTTATTCTTCAAGTTTTCAGATCAAAGACTTGGGAGTTATATATTTTTTTACCTTTTTGTTGAGGTGAAATTCACACAACATAAAATTAACCATTTTAAACTGAACAATTCAGTGCATTTACAATGTTGTACAACCACCATCTCTGTCTAATCCCAAAACATCTTCATCACCCCATAAGAAAACCCTAGGGGCTGGCCCGGTGGCATAGTGGTGAAGTTCACGTGTTCCACTTTGGCAGCCTGGGGTTCGCAGGTTCGGATCTCGGGTGTGGCCCTACACACCGCTTATCAAGCCATGCTGTGGCGGCATCCCATATACAAAATAGAGGGAGACGGGCACGGCTGTTAGCTCAGTGCCACTCTTCCTCAGGGAAAAGAGGAGGATTGGCAATGGATGTTAGCTCAGGGCTAATCTTCCTCACCAAAAAAAAAGATAAAAAAAGAAAACCACATACCTACTAAGTAGTCACTCTCCTTCCTACCCCCAGCCCCCAGCAACTCCTAATCAACTTTCTGTCTCTATGGCTTTACCTACTCTGAGTGTTTTATATAAACACAATCATACAATATGTGGCCTTTTGTGTCTGGCTTCTTTCACTTAAAATGTTTTTGAGGTTCACGAGTGTTGTGGCATGTGTTAGTACATTGTTCCTTTTTATGACTGAATAATACTCGGAAAACGTTCCTTTTTTTTTTTTTTTTTGAGGAAGATTGGCCCTGCGCTAACATCTGTTGCCAATCTTCCTCTTTTTTCCTTTTTCTCCCCAAAGCCCCAGTACATAGTTGTGTAGCATAGTTGTAGAGTTGTAGCTCTTCTATGTGGGATGCCGCCTCAACATGGCTTGATGAGCGCTGAGTAGGTCCGTGCCCAGAATCCGAACTGGTGAACCCTGGGCCGCTGAAGCGGAACGGGCGAACTTAACGGCTAGGCCACTGGACGGGCCCCTCTGGAAACATTCTTGATGCCTCTCTCTTATACCCCACAACCAGCTAATCAGCTAATCCAACTGGCTCTACCTTCAAAATACTTCCAGAATGGATTCACTTCTCACCATCTCCACTGCTGCCTTCTGGTCTCATCCACCATCCCCTCTCGCTCGATTGTTGCATTTTTTAACTTCTGTGCGTCATACCCCAGTCCCCACCCTTTCTGCTCCAATCTTTTCACCACACAGGATCCAGAGTGATTCTGTTAAAACCCAAGTCACATCATGTCCCTTCTCTGATCAAAACTCTCCAGTGCCCCTGTCCTCATCTCACTCACAGGCAGAGATGAAGTGCTGACAGTGTCGATAAGGCCCTACATCTCTTGGCCTCCTGCTACTTCTCTGACTTCACCTCTGCCATTACCCCCTCGCTCTGTGTTGTCCGGCCACTTGGGCTGGCATCTTTGCTCTCAATGCTGGTGACCATCGCTCTTCTACCTCAGGCCATTTGTACTCATGCTCTCTCTGGAACATTCGACGGATGCTTTTCAGCCCTTAATTTACTTTACCTTAGTAGGGGAGGAAGAAATTTTCCTCTACCCTTCTGTGTTCTTCTGACTGGTCTAAGAATTAAATTGGCAGGAGGCAGATGAACAGGGGAAAAAAATCAAAGTTTAATAACATGTATACATGAGAGAGACCAAGGAAAACTGAGTAACACGCAAAAACGGCCGAAGCCACCACTTTAAATATCATCTTCAGCCAAAGACAAAACAGGACGTTGGGGTAGTGGTTTGGAAATTCAAAGGAGAGGAAGGCAATACGCATGGAAATGAAAAAGCAAATGTTTGGCAAACAAATGTTTGCCCTGCCTTGCAGAGACAATAGAACACAGCGGTGGCGGTGGCGAGGACGCTGATCTCTAGGCTCTGCCAGGAGTCTCCCCCACCACACCTAGCCCATAGTCTTCGTAGATATCTCTGGTGATAGCTCTGTTCCTGTTACAAGCCATTTACCTAAATATTTTTAAGCAGTTAAGGGGGAGGTAAAAGAAAAACATCCCGAGTCTTCCGTTTCTTAAAAATAATCAACCTAAAATAATCAATATCTCAAAGAGGCGTATTTTGGGGTAGCAAACTGTTCCCTTTCACCTCTCTGCAAGTTTTACCCTGTTGACCACTCACGCCTTAGTGAACCTGTTTCTTTTCTTGATTTTCATGATGCCACATGCTCAGTTTCTTTGGGGACCAACAAACTGTACCTGGCTGTGTTGTATCAGATGCCTGTGTGAGCCCCATTTCCTCTGGGCACCCCTTAAATGTTGGCATTTCACGAGGTTTCATTCCAGGTCCTCTTCTCTTCTCTCCTTTCTACTCTCCCTGGATTGACTACATCTTCAACCTAAATCCTTTTCTTAGTCTTTGGACCCACATGTAATTGCCTGCAGAGCATCTCTCTCTAACTGTCCCATAGGCACTACAAACTCAAGAGATCAAAGTGAAATTAGCTCTGGGGCTGGCCTGGTGGCGCAAGCGGTTAAGTGCGTGCCCTCCGCTGCGGCGGCCCGGGGTTCACCGGTTCGGATCCCAGGTGTGCACCGACACACCGCTTGTCAAGCCATGCTGTGGTGGCGTCCCATATAAAGTGGAGGAAGATGGGCATGGATGTTAGCCCAGGGCCAGTCTTCCTCAGCAAAAAAGAGGAGGATTGGCAGATGTTAGCTCAGGGCGGATCTTCCTCACCAAAAAAAAAAAAAAAAAAAAGTGAAATTAGCCCTACCACAAAACAGACAAGCCAGGGTTGTCTCTCTTGGAAAATGGAATCACCAGCCATTCAATTATCCAACAGGGAAGGAAGCCCAGCCCTTATCCTCAATGCATCTCTTGTGCTTAGTTGCACATCACAAATCCTATAAATCCTACATCCTGATATCTGGAACTGTCTGCTTCTCTCTGCAGCCACTCCCATTGTTCAGATGTCATCTTTTCTCAGACAGCTGGTCTTCTGGCATTTTCTCTGGTCCCTTTCCAATCTATTCTCCACACAGAAGCCAGAGAGATTTTTCTAGAATACAAACTTGATGCTCAAGTGATAAACCTTTCATGGCTTCCATTACTCTTGAGATAAATTCCTTAACCCGGCTTATCCTGCCCGCCTGGTCCAGCCCCCGTGACTGCTCCACCACCACGGCTTGTCTTCTGCCCTCTAGACAAGCAGAACTTCTTCTCCTCAACAAACCGTGATTTTCAATGCTTTGTGTTCTTGTTTACGTTGATGTTTGTCTACAACACCGCCCTTTCCACTTTCTCCTGCCTCCCTTCATCTGGTAACTCTTAATGTATCCCCCAGGTAGCAGCTTAGAAAGCACCCCTCCGGAAGTTTTCCCCATCTTCCCAAGTCTGCTATGTGTTCACCAAACTCTGGTTCTGTTTCTTCTTGGGCTAACAGCTGGAATACATTTCCCAGACTCCCACGCAGCTGGGTGGGGCCATGTGACTCAATTCAGGCCAATGGAAAGTGGGCAGAATGATGAACACCTATTCAAGTCCTAGCCAGTAAAAACCTCCCATGTCATCCTCCATAGTCTCTCTTTCCCTCCTCTGCCAGGTGGATGCAGGGGACCCCATGGAGAACTTTCACACCCTGGAGGAGGGCAGTGAAGCCATTAGATAGAAGGAGCCTGGATCCCTGAAGGACTCTGTGGAGCAGAGCCCCACCTGCCCTCTCCCCAGCCAGCGTTAGATTATAACATGAGTGAGAAGTAGACTTTTTTTTTCTTTTTTTTGTGAGGAAGATCAGCCCTGAGCTAACATCCATGCCAATCCTCCTCTTTTTTTGCTGAGGAAGACCGGCCCTGAGCTCACAACCATGCCCATCTTCCTCTGCTTTATATGGGACGCCGCCACAGCATGGCCTAACAAGCAGTGCATCAGTGCTCGCCCGGGATCCGAACCCAGGCCGCCAGCAGCAGAGTGCGCGCACTCAACCACTACGCCACGGGGCCGTCCCGAGAAGTAGACTTTATTGTATTAAATCACTGAGACTCGAGGTTGTTGGTTATAGCAGTTAGCCTACTCTGACAAAGATATTTGGATTAATTGTCCTTCTCACCCCCACCCCCGTTCTCCCATAGAATTCTTTACCTCCCACCACAGCACTTACCATATTGAATAGCAACAGCCTCTCACCTGACCAAGAGGCTGTGGGAAGACAGTGACGGATCGTGCCTGTCTCGTCCTAGGTGTAAACCAGCATTCAACTCAGCACCTCGTTTGTCATAGCCACTAAGTCAATATTTGTGGAATTGTTTTGTGGTTGTTGAGTTCTCTGTTCCTGAATGCCTATTTTGGTAACTTGCCTGGGACTGAGATTCCTCCTACATCTCACCAAGCCTCTCCTAACACCCAGGACCTGCCTCTGAACTAGTCCAGTAGCTGGAGCTCCCTGATGACACAGCTCCTGAAGCTGACCCGCCTCCTGGAGTTCCCAAGATTGTCACGGTTCCCAGGCCTGGGCCTCCACCCACCTGTCAGGCTCCCTGACACTGCCTGATTTTCTCGAGCCTGCTGGCTGCCTTCTGAATGTCACATCTCTATCTGCTGGACTGGATTTCCTCTCCAGTCCTGCAACTTTCCTGCTTATGAGCTGAGGCTCTGGCAGCGGGGCGATCGTCAAGATACGTTGTTAGCAAAAAGAAGTCAGGGGTGGCAAACAGGGTATGCAGTGTGCAGTCATTTGTGAAAAAATACAAAAGACAAAGATACATTGGAGTTTGCAGCCGATCTTTAGATGAGCACTTCATAAACTGGGAATGAAGCAAGGTGGGGGGAGTAGAGTCCTGGGATTAGGGGGGATTTATCTTTTACCCTTCATACTGTGTGGTAGGCTGAAGGTGGCTCTCCACCTCCCTACCCTGCAAAGATATTTACATGCCAACTCCCAAAACCTGTGAATATGTTACCTTACATGACAAAACTGATTTTGAACATGCGATTAAGTTGAGGACCTTGAGACGGGGAGATTGTCCTGGATTATCTGGGTGGTCTTAATGTAATCACAAGGGTCCTTCCTTATAAGAGGGAGGCAGGAGAATCAGAATGAGAGAAGTCAATGTGACATTGGAAGCAGAGCGGGGAAGGGGGAGAGATAGAAATTTGAAGATGCTACACTGGGGCTTTGGGGCTTTTTTTGTCTGTGTCTGTTTGCATTTTCAGCTTCCAGGTTCCTCAGCTCCAAGTCTGGGATATATGAGGCAAAAAGAAAACCCAAGGAATCCGACACTGTGTGTCCCCTGGGTCCTGATGTCCCTGGCCTGTTTGCTTTCTTCTCTCCACCTGGCAGAGTCTCCTGAGGCTGATGTTGTATATAATGCTCAGAGTTTTTAATTGCATTTAGTGGGAGGAATAGAGAAAGGACTTCTACTCTATCTTTCTGGAAGTAAGTCACCAGTATCTTTTTAAGGTTTACCGGATGATTGTAATGTGCAGCCAGAGTTAAGAATCACTGTGATTGGGAGCGGCCCTGTGGCTTAGCAGTTAAGTGCGCGCGCTCCGCTACTGGTGGCCCGGGTTCGGATCCCGGGTGTGCACCGACGCACCGCTTCTCCGGCCATGCTGAGGCCGCGTCCCACATAGAGCAACTAGAAGGATGTGCAACTATGACATACAACTATCTACTGGGGCTTTGGGGGAAAAAAAGGAGGAGGATGGGCAATAGACGTTAGCTCAGGGCCGGTCTTCCTCAGCAAAAAGAGGAGGATTAGCACGGATGTTAGCTCAGGGCTGATCTTCCTCACACACACACACACACACACACACACAAAGGATGAACTCCAGCCAGAAAGAAATGACTGGGGGAGGGGGGAGAAAAGAATCACTGTGATTAATGGGGGGAAAAAGCTGATTTCAAAATAGCCTATAAAACACAAATATATATGCATAAAAAGAGTCTGGAAGAAAGAAGTGACAAAATGTTAACAATAGTTATTTTTGGGTGGTCGGATTATAAGCAATTTTTTACTATGATTTTTTATTTTGAAGTAGTTTAAGACTCCCAAGAAGCTGCAAAAATAGCACAGGGAGGTTCCACGTGCCTTTCACCAAGCTTCCCCCATGATATTATCTTACCTACTATTACAGTACTTTTTTGTGTGTGTGAGGAAGATTGGCCCTAAGCTAACACCTGTTGCCAATCCTCCTCTTTTTGCTTAAGGAAGATTGGCCCCGAGCTAACATCTGTGCCAATCCTCCTCTATTTTGTGTGTGGGTTGCCACCACAGCATGGCTTGATGAGTGGTGTAGGTCTGTGCCCGGGATCTGAACCCGCAAACCTGGGCTGCCATAGTGGAGTGCACCAAACTTAACCACTATGCCACCGGGCTGGCCCCTACAATACTATTAACTTGGGTACAGGCATTATTCAGACTTTGCCAGTTTTTAAATTACAGGCAATTTTTCTCTTTTGCTGATCTGAATATATCACCCGTATAACAACACAAAATTTTGAAAAAATCAACACCTCTGTTGGGGGTGTCTGAACTGGCTCCCCTCTGACGCCTGAGGTCTTCCCTAGGTTTTCATTTCTGGCTCTATTTCTCCACCCAGATCATAAACACCCTCCACAGGACAGCCATGGGAAGGAAGGTACATGGGACACGTCTTTACTGTCCTGGGAATTCATTCATTCAATAAATATTTTTGACATGCTCTACTATGAGCCAGGAAGCAATGGAGAATAACATGTAATGCAGCTTTGCATGGTCTATATTTTTTATCTTCTGTGTTACAATGTTTTGACGTCTCGAAAGCTTTTCTGGCTGGGGAGAGAGTGCCCTTCCTGGGGCTGGCCAATTCCTAGAGAAAGCAAGGGACTCAGCCCCCTTTGATATACAAACGAGTCAATCCAGAGCCGTATATGCTCTCTCTGGCCCTTACGCCCCAGGAATATCTCTCACCTTAAACATCCCACGGCCAGATACCAGGCAACGAGGGACCACCCCTATAGGTTACAGCCTGCTGAGATTATTCAACCTAGCCAGTCCTAGCCCACTTTCCCCTTGCTCCTGCTTTCTGTCTCCTGACCACACTGAGGCTTCCCCATGTGGCCCTGAGTGGTGGGGTGTGCCTCCTGTTTCGGGGACCTGTGATAGAATAAACTTTGTTTTCCTGAGCCTCTCCTGAGTTCCCTCTAGTATCTGCGCCTGACTGACCATCGCATATGAGACCCTGGAACAAGCTTCCTCCACAGGAGTGCATACTCTAGTCATGGGATAGACATTGATAAGATATTACACCCGTAAATGCAAAATTATACCCATGCAGAAATTCTATAAGGAAGAAGTTCATGGTGCTCAGAGCGTTCCAACAGGAAGATCTGACGTAGGCATGGGGGGTCAGAGTCTCTCTGAAGAAATGACAAGTGGGTGAGATCTGAGGATGAGCGGTAGAAATGAAACAGAGAAGTGGAGGAAGGGCCCGTGGCTTAGCGGTTAAGTGTGCGTGCTTTGCTACTGGTGGCCCGGGTTCGGATCCCAGGCGCGCACCGACGCACCGCTTCTCCGGCCATGCTGAGGCCGTGTCCCACATACAGCAACTAGAAGGATGTGCAACTATGACATACAACTATCTACTGGGGCTTTGGGGAAAAAAAAGGAGGAGAATTGGCAATAGATGTTAGCTCAGAGCCGGTCTTCCTCAGCAAAAAGAGGAGGATTAGCACGGATGTTAACTCAGGGTTGATCTCACTCACAAAAAGAAAAAAAAAGAAGAAGAAGAAGTGGAGGAAGGTTTCCCAGGCAGAGGGAACAGCATGTGCAGAGGCCTCACAACTGAGACTGATGTGTAGAGTGACCAACCATCCTGGCTTGCTCGAGACTGAGTGGGTGGGCTGGGTTCTGGGCACGAGATTTTCAGTTTTAAAACTGGGACAGTCCTGGGCAAAGCATTCTGGTTCACCAGGGACAGGGGGCATTTCCTGGGACACAGGACCTTCAGTGCTAGTACTGGGAAAGTCCTGGACAACCTGGGGCAAGTGGGTCATCCTGCACAGCACCTTCAAGAAACTGAAGAAAGTTCTTAGAGTGAGTGCCCTCAGAAGCAGACCCTGAGAAGAGGATTCAAGTGCAAGTAGTTTATTTGGGAGACGGAAGAGTAGAGGAATGAGAAAGTGAGACAGAGAAGGGAAGGCATCCAATAAAGATAGATGGATAGATAGATAAAGATATTATATCAAGGAATTAACTCACATGAGCGTAGGGGCTGGCAATTCAAAATCTGTAGGGTAGGTGGGCATGCTGGAGACACAGGGAGGTGTTGATGCAGTCTTGAGGCAGAATTTCTTCTTGGGAAACCTCAGTTTTTGCTTTTTAGGCCTTCAACTGATTGAAACTCATCCATATCATCAAGAGTAATCGCCTTTACGTTTTGTGTGTGTGTGTGTGTGAAGAAGATTGGCTCTGAGCTAACATCTGTTGCCAATCTTCCTCTTTTTGCTGAGGAAGATTAGCCCTGAGCTAACATCTGTGCCCATCTTCCTCTATTTTGTATGTGGGACGCCACCACAGCATGGCTTGATGAGTGGTACGAACATCTGCATCCGGAATCCAAACCTGCGAACCCTGGGCCACTGAAGTGGAGCGCGTGAACTTAATCACTACACAACTGGGCCGGCCCCATCTCCTTTACCTAAAGTCAGCTGATGGTAGGTGTTAATCACGTCTACCAAATACCTTCACAGCCACACTTGGATTAGTATTGATTGAATATCTGGATACCATAACCCAGCCATGTGGACACATAAAGTCAACCATCAAACTCACAGCCAGTGACCACCGTGGGCAATTGGTTTAACTCTGCTGAAGCACACTGGAAGACAGAGTGGAACACATGTCAGAATGACCCACCGAGGCGAGAGACCTTGGAGGTATACACCCAACTCTCATCAGCCATGGTCTGAGGGCTGCTGGGGGCATGGGAGGCAGGGAGGCCAACAGTTTCAGAGACCAGAGGAAGCACTCAGGCCAGACAGAGCACGTGCTGGTAGCTGGAAGCGAGCAGACACGCTCTGTGCTGTTAGGATGAGGGGCGGGTGGAGCATCCGCCACAGAAGCCCTCTGTGAATGAAGTAGGGAGAGCAAAGTAGGAAGGGGCCCGGGCATAAAGAGCCCTAGGCCATGTGAGGATTGAAGTATATATTAAGAACACTGAGGGGGGATGGGGGGGCTGCCCCGGTGGCGCCAGCGGTTAAGTGCATGCGCTCCGCTGTGGCGGCCTGGGGTTCGTCAGTTCGGATCCCAGGCGTGCACCGAGGCACTGCTTGGCAAGCCACGCTGTGGCGGCGTCCCATATAAAGTGGAGGAAGATGGGCACGGATGTTAGCCCAGGGCCAGCCTTCCTCAGCAAAAAAAAAAAAAAAAAAAAAGAGGAGGATTGGCAGATGTTAGCACAGGGCTGATCTCCTCACAAAAAAAAAAAAAAAGGAACAACGGGAAGGCATTATATTGTGGTGGGGGGGAGGTAAGGGGAGGCATAATGACCAGATTTGTGTTTTCAAAAGATCTTAGGCTGTGAAGAGAAAAATGAATTGTAAAGGACTGAGAGGGTGTGGAGCCACCAGCTGGGAGGATCTTGCTGGGGTCCACGTGGCAGATGGTGGCATCTGGGAGTAGGTGGTGACAGTGAGGATGGAGAGAAGACAGATCCTAGGGCCACTCAGGAAGCTAAAGCAACAGGTCTGGGTTATCAACTGGAAATATTGGCAGAGGGGAAAAGGAGGGTGTGGGAGCTGGCCCCACTCCAGGAATCCCTGGATGTATTTTAAAACCCTTTTTTTTTCGATAGCCGGTGCCCCAGTGTGGACCAAACAGCCCAGAAGTTGCCTGCAACCAGTTTGACCATGAAAATAACCTTAAGCTGACCTTGCCTGCTGCCTGACCTGTTTCTACATCCTAAGATGCTTATTGCATAACCAGAAACCTCCTGTTGAAAATACAGCTGGAAGATACAGTGTAAATGGAGGGTAACCATGGAAAACATTCCTTTGATCTCTCAGCATGAGGGCACGTCTCATAACCAGACCAGGGGTGGCATGAGGCTGAGAAATCAGACACCCAGAGCCTGTCACCTTGAAACAGGTACCCTTAACTCTCATGACTTAGTTGTCCCAAACATCAGATATTCCTTAAATTGCCACCTGCTTTCTGTGTCTTATTTTGTTTTGTCCACTGTGAGGAACAAAAGATGGATTTGCCCACTCTATGGGGGGAGGAGTTAGGATGGGATGGGAAGAGCAATGTCACATTAAGACTTTCCCAGTTGTCCTTGGTTTTAAGAAGCCAGGTGTAATAAGAAAGCACCAGATGGTATTGGCATAGTTTCCAAGAAACTGGAATTTCCCCACGCCTTCCCCCAGCACCGTAAGAACCTTCTAGAGAGGATCTTGGCCCAAGTGGTGAGCAAGAAGATGGAGACAGATCATTGTGACCAGACCATACAAATGACTAGAAAACCAAACTGGGCTTTAGTTTCCATTGCCTTCTAAGCCCAGGCTGTAGTGTTTCTCATCTCATCCCCAACCAAGGGATTCAAGCTGGAAATCTAAGGGGGGTTGTGGAAGACCCTCAATGATTCACGCCTCCTGGTATTCATGTCCTTGGATAGTCTCCTCTCACATTGTACTATGATTGGTCTGTGTGGTAGGTGGAATAATGGCTTCCAAAGATTCCATGTCCTAATCCTTGGAGCTGTGAATATGTTATGTTACATGACAAGGGGGAGTTAAGGTTGCAGACGGAATTAAGGTTGCTAATCAATTGACCTTGAGAGGGGGAGATTATCCTAGATGGGCCCAGTGTAATCCCAAGTGTCCTTAAATGGGGAAGAGGGAGGCAGAAGAGTCAGAATCAGAGGGATGGCTTCATTAGAAAGACTCCATCGGGCATTAGGGCTTTGGAGATGGAAGGGGACGTGAGCCAAGGACTGCAGGCAGCCTCTAGGAGCTGGGAAAGGCAAGAAAATGGATTCTCCCCTAGGACCTCTGGAGAGTTCACAGCCCTGTTGACACCTTGAATTGTAGCCCAGTGAGACCATTTCAGACTTCTGACATCCAGAACTATAAGATATTAAATCTGTGTTGTTTAAAGCCACCCAGTTTGTGGTCATTTGTTACAGCAGCAATAGGAAACTACCACAGTCGTGTGGCTAACAGCATAAGACAGAATGTGATGGCACGTCCTTTCTGAGATTAGGTTTAAAACACTGAGGCTTCCATTTTGAGCCGTCCCTCTCTCTTTCATTCTCTTTTTCTCAGTACTTGCTCTGAGGGAAGCCATGTTGTGAACAGCCCTCTGGAGAGGCCCACATCACAAGGAACTGAAGCCTCCTGCCAACTGCCATGTGAATGAACTTAGAAAAAGATCCTCCAGCCCCAGTGGAGCCTTCAGAGACTGCAGCCCCAGACAACGGTTTGACTGCAGCCTCCATAAGAGAACCTGAGTGAGAACTGCCCAGCTAAGCTGCTCCTGGATTTCTAACCCTCAGAAACTGTGAGGTAATAAATGCTTGTTGACCTAAGCCCCTAAGGTTTGGGGTAATTTGTTACACAGCACTAGATAACTAACACAGGGTTATTCTATACCTTTCCCCTGAGCATCACATACCATGTTTCATCAGGCAATAAGTCCTATTGACTCTACTTCCTAGTGATCACTCCAGCTGTTCCCCTGCTCTCGTGGACTATTATAATGGTCCTCTGGCACCTCAAGACCTTTGCACCTGCTGTTCCACTGCTGGGAACAGTCCAACTGGATCTTCCCATAGTTGGCACCTTCTCATCAGGTCTCAGATTAAACGTCACATGGAGAGGCCTTCTCTGATCATCCTATTTCATGTTTCTGTTTTATTTCATGCAGAACACATAACACTGAAATTATCTTTGAAAAAACCACTTACTTGTTTATTTGTAAATTGTCTATCTTCTTCAATAAAACATAAGCTCCATGAGGTGAGGGACCTTCCTTGTCTGTGTCCCCAGGACCTTAACACAATGCCTGGCACATAGAGTGTGTAGTAGGCAGAATAATGGCCCCCCAAAGATGTCCACATCCTAACCCCCAGAACCTGTGAATATGTGACCTTATATGGCAAAGGGGAATTCAAGTTGCAGATTTAAGTTTACTAATTAGTTGACCTTGAGATGGAGAGATTATTCTGGATTATCTGGGTGGATCCAATGTAATGATAAGGATCCTTAAATAGGGAAGAGGGAGGCAGAGAAAGAGAGTCAGAGAGAAGAACCCAGCTTGGTGATGCTGACGTTGAAGATGAAGGAAGGGGTCAGGAGACAAAGAATGTGGTGGCCTCTACAAGCTGGGAGAGGCAAGGAAATGGATTCTCCCCTAGCACCTCCAGAAGGAACACAGCCCTGTTCACACCCTGAGTTTAGCCCAATGAGATCCATTTCAGGCTTCTGACATCCAGAATTGTGTTGGCTTAAGCCACTAAGTTTGTGGTAATTTGTTACAGGAGCAATAGGAAACTAATACAGGGTGCACTCAGCAAATATTTGTGAAATTGAGTGAAAGATAGGTCTCTCTGGTCCAACCCATCCCCTGCTTTGTTTCAGTGGTATCTTTCTAAATGAGGATCTGATCTCATCATCTCTCTGCCCATGTGCCTTTAACTGTCTCCCTGTGGCTGTAGGATAAGTCAAAGCCCCTTCAAGACCCGCATGACCCTCAGCCCACCATTCCAGCCCTCATGGAAGAATCCATTGGATGTCTTGCTTCACCTGAACTTGGCCATGCTCTTCTGTGCCTATGTGCATTCTTATATGGTGTTCCCTCTTCCAGGACCCTCATAGCCCACACTTGGTGAACCATCCATCCTTCAAGATTCAGCTCAAATATCACTTCTGGAAGAACTTCTCTAGCTCCTCAGGTCAGAATCAGAACCCATTGTAACTTTCTGTACTAACTTGCAGCCTGACATTGATCACCCTGCACTGTGTTAAAGCTTCCCACCGGTCTGTCTCCAGTATCACGTGGAGTAGACCCTGAGCCAGCCGCTGGCAGGTGGGGCTGGTGTCTTAGTCATCCTTGCATCCACTTGGGATAAAGAATATGGGGAGGGAACATCACTCCCAAAGATTAAGGACTAGCTCAAGCATCCTAGTTTTTTCTTTCTTTGCTCTCTCCTCCAGAGATTTAGTTAAACCTCTGTGTCACCTCTAAAAAAAAAGACAAAATGTAAACAACCTTTTCTTGATTATAATAGTAATACCTTATCAGGGACTAGTACTTGGGAAACGCAGAAATCTACACAGAAGAAAATAAACTCCCACCCGGACCACCCCCATTATCTCTAAACCTGTCACCCATCGTAATGAACAGCTAATATTTCCTTAGTTCTTGCCATGTTGCCAGGCTAAGCACTCTCTTGGGGAGGTTCCATCATTAACCCCATTCACAGATGGAGAAATTGAGGCTCAGGAAGGTTAAGTGGGAGAGCCCTACTTTATACACTTTAGTTCTTCTGGGTCCCTGCCTGATGTCATTAACAGGCGGAAGGGTATCTCTTTTTGTTAACTCTTTGCTATATCTGGCTTTTGTCATCCCTGATTATCATGAACTCTCCTATGTCTCAAATTAGAAGCTTAAAAAGTAAAGATAAAAACTTGAAGACAAGATTATACTGCAGGAAGTGAACTCAGAGGCCTCAGGGGCCTGGCAGTTTCCTTAATTGGTGAAGGGGCCTGGTCGTTCTGTGACAAATAGTTCTTCCTAGTTTACAGCTTAGCTTTTAATAACTTTGTTTATGGTTTTGTTTTTACCATACATTCATTTGAATTTTTATGTCACCAAATCTATCGCTTTTTCCCCCTTTCATGTTTTCTGGATTTCCTTCTAGGTTTAGCAAGCCTTCTTCCCTTCCAGGTCATAGGCTTACCCTCCTCCACTTTCCTCTGTTTTTATTTTTTTCCTCATGTTTTTATTTTTCTTGTGTAAAATTTAAGTCTAAACTATCTTTTAAAATATTTGAGAGTGAGATCTTATTTTTTCTAAACAAAAAGTCAAATGTCTCCATACTTTTATTAGCATTTCACTATCAATTTGAAAAGTCATTAAAAAATTTTTTTTTATTATGGAAAATGTCAAATGATACAAAAGTACTATAATGATATAATGATTCCCAAATACCTATCTACCAACTTAAACACTGATCAATGTGGGGCTAATTAAAAAATTGTAGTAAAATGCACATAACATAAAATTTACCATCTTAACCATTTTTAAGTGTACAGTTCAGTAAAGTACATTCACGTTGTTTTGCAATCAATCTCCTGAAAGGTCGTTTTTATATTCTAATAGCCTTATGTATCTAGACTGTTCTGATTTTATTAACGTCTTTGTTTAGTACTATACGACCTACTATATCGCTTTGCTTATTTTATTTTTAAAATTATCATACAGTAAAATTGCCCTTTTTTGGGGCGTACAGTTCTATGGATTTTAACATATGCATATATTTGTGTAACCGTCACCACAACCAGGATATGAAACACTTCCATCACCCTGAAAAACTCCCTCCCTCATATTGCCGCTTCATCATCACCACACCATACCATCCCCCCCCCCCATTAAGTGGCAACTGATCTGTTCTCCAGCCACATGGTTTTATGTTTTCCAGAATGTCATATAAATGGAATCACCGGTTGGTAAGCTTCTGAGATTGGCTTTAATCACAGCATAATGTCTTTGAGATTCACTTAGGTTGTAGTGTAGTGTGTTCCCTATTGTTGTTTTGTGTGTGTGTGTGTGTGTGTGTGTGTGTGTGTGTGTGTTTTGTGAGGAAGATCAGCCCTGAGCTAACATCTGTTGCCAATCCTCCTTCTTTTGCTGAGAAAGATTGGCCCTGGGCTAACATCTGTTCCTATCTTCCTCTATTTTATATGTGGGACGGCTGCCACAGCATGGCTTGATAAGCAGTGCATAGGTCTGTGCCCAGGATCTGAACCTGTGAACCCCAGGCTGCCGAAACGGAGCATGTGAACTTAACCACTATGCCACCAGGCCAGCCCCCCTATTATTGTTTAGTGTGTTCCATCAGATGGCTGGCCACACAGAGCTGCTATATAGATCACAGTTTTAAGGACTGTAGCTTTATGGCGATTTTGATATCTGGTGGTAAATTTCCTACCCACCAACATTGCTCCTATTCTATTTGTCCAGCAAAAGTGTCTCGGCTATTCTAGTGTACTAATTCCTAGGTATTTTTGTAGCTTTGTTTGCTATTGTGAGTGGTTCCTTTAATCACGCAATTTTCCAAGCTAGGAATCTCAAAGACAACCCAAGAACACACTTAACAAACACTGTATGCAAGACTCTTCTGAAGAAAACTATAACGCTATACATGGGGACCCAAAGAAAGACTTCAGTGCATGATACAACATGTTCCTGGATATGAAGACTCGAGATGGAAAAGATGTCTATTCTCTCCAAATTAATTGAGATATTTTGTAGCTTTAATTGATATGAATCTTTTTCATCAATATTTTCAACTTAATAGCATAAAATAAGTGATTTTTTAAAAATGGTGTTAACCTCCTCCATATCACTGGTCATGTCCCTTTTCTCTTTCTAAAAGCTTCGTATTTTCCTTTTTTTTTAGCTTGCCTTAACTGAATCTAAGTATGCCTGGGGCCCACGTGGCTGGTCTTGGAGTGTTTTCATGTTCCAGAAGTGTATTATGGCAAGCCAAAGTCATTTGGAAAGACTATGCCACGTTTTCCTCCCATCTCATGAAATATCCTGAAGAGGCAGGAAGGGGATTTAATCATGCTGCAAAGTCCTAAGGATCCAGTGCCACCTCAAGTGGCCCCAACACCTCCTCCAAGCTCAGCCTTCTCTCCACAGGCTAGTTACCCCCAACGTCATTTCTTGCTTTTCATTATTGGATTGGTTATAATAACTATATTAACTATCCTATTACCAGAATGTTTATAACAGGGAGAAGAAGGAGCTAAATGGGAAATAGATAAATACAGGATTTTTAAAGGTGGTCAGAAAGAAAGAGGGAGTTTGTGAACATAATTTACACACACACATAATTTATTGACTAGTCCTTCCCAATAAACAGCTCTTAGTTTTACCAATTCTGCCCTTTTTTCCCTTTCCCTTCCCCAACTTCAGTGTGTAATTTTGTACATTTTCTCCTTCTGCTTTCTTTTGATTTATTTTCTTTTACTTTTCCTAATTTCTTGAGTTGAGTTCACTTGTTTTAGAATTGCTTGTTTATTAATAAAAGCATTTAAGGCTAGGCATTTTCCTCTGAATACCACCTTGGCAGCATCCTCCAAAGCTGTTGCATGGGCACTTGGAGGCAAAGTCTGCTTTATATAGAAAACCATCTGTGCCACATGAATTGTGTGGGGCAACTAGGGCCCTGCAGGCTGAGTCATGCCCCTGAAGTCCCTAGTGTGCTGGACTGCCCCTCCTTGGGGGAGGCGTGGAGTAGGGGACATGGGACAGCTTTGCTGGGACTTCCTCTTCTAATCCAGACACCTCTGATGAACATCATAGGGAATAGACATCAAACGGTGTGTTTCCTGTCCTTCCCAAAGCCTCTCTGTGCCATCCACCCTCTCCCCAAAAGGGCAGGGAGGTGACAGGCCCTGTATTACTTATTATTTCTGTTTACATGGAGCTCAGGAGTGGGCCATATGGGTTGTGCTTGGCATTCCTTTCAACTTGATCCAAGCTGTCCAACATTTTTCAGTTTTGTTTTATGATGTTGAGGCCTTTTTCAAGTTCAACATAGATGGTAGTTTTTTCTCTATAACGAAGTTCTTTTCGGTGTGTATCCAGAAGTGTCTTTTGTTTGTTCATATTTTGGTTTTGAAACATACATTCTGTATTAGTGGGCACTCTTAATGTGATAAAAATCCAACTCAAACTGGCTTAATCCAGAAAAAGGAAATTTACTGAAATGAATCAATATTCATATTTATAGGGAATGTTGATACTCACACGTCCTGCTGGATCAGATGCTGATCTCCTCAGAAGCCCTTGTGCATGTTTCCATCTCCTGGCTCTTTTCTGTGTGTTGGCCTCCCGCTGCCCCAGGCCTCCCCTCCACCAGAAGTAGTGGGGGCCCCAGATCCGACTTATTCATCTGCTTGGCCCTGTGCAGCCTACTCCTGACTAAGCACTGTGGCCAGAGAAACGGAATGCTCTGGTTGGGGTCAGGGATGCCCAGCTGACAGAAAACCTGGTGTCCAGTATATGGTTTATATGGCCGCCCTCGTCCTAAAACACCTGTCTAATCATGGTCAGACTTGTCTTAAAATTTTACTGTCTCCACCCCAGGGCGGACAAACTCTTCCCCACCTCACCTCGGCCGTCTTTACAACCTCAGCTCCCGGCTTTCTCCCACACCCTGTGTTCCAGCCACAGCAAACTACTCCCCATTTCCAAACAAACCTGCACTTTTGTTTCTCTGCCTTTGTACATGCTGTTCCTTTCGCTGGGAATAACCTCTTGTCCTTTACTCATTCTTTAAGATCCTAAGTCATCACCGGGAATCACCAGGCAGAGCTTGTCCATCTCCTCCCTGGGTTCCCACCCATCTCTCCTCTCACATTCCTCCTCTTCCTCCTAGAGGGGACCGGTCAGGTATGACTGTCACCCCTGCAAGACCTCAGGACCGGAGCCCTGAGGAGAGGCTGTGCCTCAACAATTTCCGGGCAGTGTCTACAATGTAATCGGTATTCGGTAAACGTCTGTTGAAAGAATGTAGATGCGGGTCAGCTCTTGCATACCGTTTTGATTATTTTACCATTTTTGCACACTACGGGCTTCTCTCTGGTTTCAGTCCCAACAGCCAGTACCTTCATCTCTTTGTTGAAGGGCTGCCCTCAGGCTGCCAGAACCTGCTTTTCCTGCATGTTTGAGAGAGCCAGAAATGCCTCAAAGTTTTCATGCCCAGGACAGCCCTTAATCAATGACTAACATAGGGGGTGGAGGGGATACTCCAGCTCCTTTGGCCTTAATGAGATAATTCTAGGTGTGACCCACACTGTCCCCAAACGGAGGATTGAGCCGCCATTATCTTCTGTGTGACTTAACTTGAAAACACACGCTGCTTGCCCTCCCTACCCCACTTCCTCACTCCCTATCAGTCTTCCCTGGGAACACTTCCTAAAAAATCACTTCCACACAAATCCTGGTTGCAGGTCCCCAGATCTGCTTCTGGGGACCCAGCCTAAGACTGAGTGGATGATTCAATGGAAGGAAGGAGAAGAATAATGAATTCAGAAATTAGTAACTGTTTCTTGGTCACCAACTGCTTAGAAGAAACAGGGGCAGGAGAGGACCCCCTTCTGCGATATATCTTCTTAAGAAGAAAAATAACTAATACATGAAATGAAATGTGTTGAAGAGCAAGCAGGTTTAAGGCTCAAGGAAGGAGGGAGCAATATGAACACGAGGGGATGTCAGAGGCTGGTGAGACTCCATGGGCGGAAGTGAGACGCGATCTGGGCCTTGAAGGAAGGGATAAGATGGCACAGGCAAAGGCCGAGTGATGTCACACAGCACTATGATGAGACTACAATGATGAGAGGTCGAGGCAGGACATTAAGACTTGGAATCCATTCAAATGAGTTTGGACTTTATCTCATAAGGTGATGGGGGGGTCAACATTAATTTATTCATTCAACAAACATTTATTGGGTGCCTATAACATGTGGCACACCCAGACAAGAATGAGGTGTACTCTAGGAGGAGTGTTCCTTAACTGAACTGCCTGTTCTGGCCACCAGAATCTTAACTATATTTGTTAGTTGGATCCACCTATAATTCTTGGATAGATTTTTTTCTTATGCACTTTTATCTTGTGTGTGTATGTTTTTCTGATTATAAAGAAAAACATCATTATAAAAATTCAACTAGTTGGAGAACTATGTACGATAGGAAAAAAAATGTCTTCTATTCAAGAGAGAGGACTGGAAATCTTCTTGAATGAGGGTTGAACTGGCCCTCACCCTGTGGAAGTCTGTTGGGAAATAGTCGTCCTTGGGATGGGCTTGGGCTTGTGGCCCCCAGGCACGAATACTTGGAGAAGTGGTGTCGGGTGGCTTGTGGGCTGTATTTCTGTTTTTCTCCAAGCATTCAGGCAAGTTTGGTTCAACACTTGCATTATGCTTGGAAAAGGGATTAAGGTTAAGGTCAGGGCCTGTGTCTGTGACTGGAAAGGTATGGGGACCACAAAACAGACAGCTCAAGATGAACTGCAAAGTCCTGAGCAGCAGAGATTCAGAGCAAGGTGAGCCGGTGGACGTGGCAAGTGACATGGTAATGAACTTCCAAGCATTCCTTGGAGATCCAAGAATAGGGATGGGGAAGACTGCACCTTCTGCTATCTGGGAAAGTTGGGGATTATAGTCATCATTTTATGAACTTTAAAAAACACAACTTTATTTGGTAGGCATGGGCTGGCCATATCTGGAGAGCCCCACGTAGCATATATTTTATATTTTAGAGGAGAATGTGAGGAGCCCTCCACAAAGGTTGTGCCCACTTATAGAACCACCAATCAGACTGCCTGTTCCTCTATATCTTCTCAAACACTGGTATTACCAAATTTTATCTTTGTTAACCCAATTAGTGAAATTGAACAAAAATTATTGTTTGTTTTAGCTTGTACACATTGAATCATTAGTAAGGCTGAGCATCTTTGGTATGTTTTTTAGTCATTTTTATTTCCTCTGGAATGTCCTCATTTGCTTATACTTTTCTCATTGATTTGTAAGAACTCTTTGTATACAAAAAATATTATTAATTTTATTTGACATATCCTGCAAGTGATATTCCCAGTTGAATACAATTAAGTAATTATCATGAGGATGTTTCTTTCAGTATTTGTAACAATTATTACACCTTATTTTTTGTAGCTCTAGTTATTAATTTCTCACCTTAATTCTCTTCAGACTTAGTTCTATGTTCCTTGGGGTATAGTATTCACTACCAGTTCTTTCACACTAGACATTGTCTGTGCATTCCTTCTTCATTTTGGTTCATCTTTCAGCTGGCTACATTGTGTCCTCAAGTAGATTTTTCCAGAGTGAGTCATCGTGCTCTAATACCTGAGTTCTTCCAAATTTGAGGATGTCTTTTGGTTCTCTTTACCCATGAATAATATTCCAATGGGATATAGAATTCAGCACTCTGTTGACATTGGTCTTGGCATTCCAGGTGGGGGACAAAAAAGCGGGCTTTAGTAAGGAGAATGAATAGAAGGAGTGAATTGTGTGAATCAGAAACAAATGAAAGACACAATTGGAGATAAAGGCTGTGGTCAGCTTTTGGAGGCCAATGAACGCCAAGATAGAGGGCACTGAAGGCATCTGGTCAGAGGGAGGACATGCACACAGCCAGATTTTAGGAAGATCAACCTGGCAAAAGTAATGGGGAGAATTAGAAGGGGAGAGAGAGGACTGTCTTGTTATCAGTTAGGAATGAATTTGTTTACAAGTCATGGAAAGTGATAAATAGAAGTTCATTTATATCGTATAATAAGCAGTCCAGAAGAGCAGGTACTAGTGTTATTTAGCTGCTCATTGATGTCAGGCTGATGTGTTGTAGGTCTTTTGGCCTTTCCCTCATAGCTGCAAGATGACTGCTGCAGTCCATGCATCCTATTTGCATTCAAGGCACAAGATGGAGGGAAGGACAGGTATAGCCACAGCTGACTCATTTTATTAGGAAAGCAAAAATTTCCCAGAACTCCCCTGCTCCCAGCACTTTTCTCTTTCTATCTCATTGGCCAGAGCTATGCCATACATCCATCCTATCTGCAAGGGAGGCTAAGAAGGCAACTTATTTAGCTGGGCACACTTCAAAGGAAAAATGGGGAATGAATATTTACGGGCAACTGAAAATGTCTGCCAGAACACAAAAAGTGCCACCACCACCGAAAAATAAAAATAAATTGGACTAAATTAAAACTAAGAACATTTGTCTATTTGTCAGATAACACCATAAAGAGAGTGAAAAGGCAAAGAGCATTGGGAAAAAAGACGCCAACAAGGGAATTGTATTCCGAATATTCCAAAGATCTACAAATCAATAAGGAAAAAACAACCCAATAGAAAAAAAAGGCATATATATATATATCATTTCACAATAGAGAGTATCCAATGGTCTATAAACACTTAGAAATGTACTCACCATCATTAGTCATCAGGGATATATCCATTAAAAACACAATGAATTACCGTGACACAGCCACCAGTATGGCTAAAATGAAAATGGAAACTACCAAGTGTTTATGAGCATATGGAGCAACTGAAACACTCCTACTCTGCTGGTGGGAGTGAAAATTGGTGCAATCACTTTGGAAAACTGGTGGTATCTACTAAAGCTGGACTTTATATGCATACTCATAATTCCGCTTTCAGCAGACATACCCAGCAAAGGAAAAAATATACATATAAATATACTTGTGTGTGTATTTATTTATTAACAATAGATATGTACTAGCATATTCATAGCAGCACTATTTGTAATAACCCCAAACTAGAAACGACCAAATGCCTATTAACCGTAGAATGGATAAATAAATTGTGGTATATTCATCCATGGGAATACTATCAACAATGAGAATGAACCCTTACAAGTATGTGCAACAACATATATGGACCTTAAACCTAATGTTGAGCAAAAGAATCCATGCAGTATACACTGTATGTTTACGTTTATATAAAACACAGAAACAGGAGAATCAGTTTACACTGTTAAAAGTCAGGATAGTGGCTATTCTTGGTGGGGGAAGGGTGGGGACCAGAGGGGGCTGTTAGTGACTAAAAGAAGACATGAGGTGGACTTCTGGTGGGTGCTGGTGATGTCCTGTGTCTTGAGCTGGGTGTTGGCCATCCAGTTGTGTTCAGTCTGTGTCAATTCATCATGCTGCATATTTATTGATGTGTGTACTTCTGTATGTAGGTTACACTTCAATGAAGAAACTAAGATTTTTAAAAAGTGACTGTCATATACCAGGTATGAGATTAAGGAAAGGGGTCCCCTTCACCATCTCCTTCCTAAGTGTGACAGGCTCTGCCCACTGTAGCTGGCCTCTTCAGGTATATCATTCTGATGCAGGTATACAGCAGTACCACCTGCCCCTGCCCCAGCTCACCAAGCGGGCTACTTGTTCAACTGAAACAGCAGTTACACGACAGTTACTGAATAATTACTGTGTATCGCGGGGGTCCCGCAGTCAAATGCCTACAGGAGGCAGGCGGGTTATGGGGGTCCCGCAGTCAAATGCCTACAGGAGGCAGGTGGGTTATGTAAGTGAGTGGGATGGCCGGTTATCACAATAACCAGGGACTGTGGTGAAGTGGCTTCTAAAGGGGGAAGTTGCCTGTAGCTCAAGATGATTAATGCCACACTGGAACACAGGCCAGATTTTCCAAATTTTTTTTAAAGAAGCCAGAAATCCAGATTGCGCTATAAAGCCTTTCAGTATTCACATTTTGGCAATTCCCTCAAATGAAATGGGCCAATCAAAACATGCCCTGGGGCCAGATTGGGACTACAAGCCTCCTATTTGCAACCTCTGGTCTCCTGGTTGAATGAATCACTCTGGAAGCACAGTCCACTGGAACTGTAAAAATAAAAACAATAGCTACGCTTTATTGGGCATTACTGACCCCTCTACCAACCATATATCCTTGCTGCTAAGATGCCGCCCACACTGTTTATATAACAACAGCTTTCCAGGAAAAGAAAAAAACTACCACGTGAAATGTATTCATCTATTAAAAGACACACTTAGATCTGAGAAACATTAAAATGTAAAACAAACCGACAAAACAAGTGTGCGCCTGAAAAATGAAGAAAATACGGGACAGTTTCTCATTTAATTCTCACAAAATCATTATGTGGTAGGTGTGGTTGTGAGGCCCATTTTACAGTGTGAAGCTCAGTGAGGTTAATTAACTGTTCCAAGTTTACGCCTCTAATAAGTGACAGGGCCAGGACTTAAACCCCTATCTGCCCCACGTCCAAGGCCGTACTCACAATTATTGCGATACATTGTTTCCCTTTGTGAGTGAACATCATTGCCAGCAGAAGTTGTAGGTTTTGCTGAGTGTTACAGTAGGCTAAGCAGCTGTAACAAATAGGTCCAGGCGTGACCTGGCATGGATGACATGAAAATGCATTTCTTGCTCGTCTAATAGTCTTTGGTGGCTGTTCAGGGATGGGAGCAACGCTTCCATGCAGTCCTTCAGAGCAGTGAGTCTGCCATCTTCAACCGGTGGCTTCCAAGATGTCACCGACATTGTGAGCTAGAATGGAAAGCACATGGAGGAGGCACCTGCAGTCTTAGAAGTCCTCAGAAGTAGCATCCACTCACATTCTCCTTGGAAAAACCCAGGCCACACTAAACCACAAGAGAGGCCAGGACAGCCACTACACTCTTACTACGGAAGGTAAAAAAGAATTTTGGTGAAAAGCTATTGGTCTCTTTCATGAAGTGGCTTACAGATATCAAATAATACTGAATCACAGAGAAAAATCTCAGTTTGGTGCTCGTAGATCTTGAACACTTCTCCACTTTTGCTAGCCTCTTTTTTAACAAGGAGAGCAGATGATGGTGTTTAATAGAGCTTACTAACATCGTTTATTTTTGTGGTACTCTTCAGTTGTCTTCTCCTTTTGGCAATGGATGCTGGGCAGGCATATAAGATTTCCTTTTATAATTAATGTGTTTAAATTGAAAATAGTCAGTAGATGTTTTAAAATGTTAACTAACTGTGCAGTGGCATTTGGATATGACGAAAATTGTGACGGCGCTTTGCAAATGACTCTACTCTGATAAAGGATGCATTATACTGCAGACACAGATTGTTCCTGAAGCTAGAGGAAGTAATCCAGCATGTGGGGGTGGCCAGCTTGGTACTTAGTGTTGTGTGATTCAGGCTGAGAGCAGACAGGCCCTGCTTGAGGCCAGGGCTGGTCTGAGCGGCCTGTGAGAGCAGGCCAACTCTGAGGGACGTCTGAGGCCAGGTCCCTGTTCCTGTGTTCCCACTGGCCAGTTCCTCAGGGCATAAGCAGGAGCCTGTGAGTCCAGCCAGGTGCCCAAAGTTCGCACTGGCAAGCTTACTGATGTCTCCACCCTCCCTATTCCCCTTTGCCCCATTGGGCCACCCTCCAGAGGGCAGAATTCTTGGGCGCTTTCTATGGAAGGCTCTGTACTGTGGCTCAGCACCCCGCTGGCTGCTGCCTCTTGCTGTCATCTGCCATAATTCCTGAGGGAAAGGGAGGGAGTGAAGCCGGCCCCCAGTCCTGAACTGGGCTGTGCAGACGGCAGTCAGAAGCCTGTATCCTTCCTGGAAATGACTGGCCAACTGAGGCATTTTTAAGTATTCCATCAGGCCAGTGACAAAGAACAGACTTTGCCCAGGGGATGGAGGATCCTGGGAAAATTCTTGGGAGACGAGCTTCCCAGGAGTGATCTGATGAGCTTTATGTCCTGTGTTGTTGAGGACTCTGGCCCCGAGTATGCTTCCTGAGGCTCTGGGTGGACATGCCCATTGGTTATCAGGGAAATGTAAATTAGAACAATGAGATTCTTTTCAACTCTTCAGCATGGCAAGAAGTTTGAAAGTCTGACAGTATCAGTGCTCTCAGGGACACAGGTGGAAACGGTACTCTCGAACACTCGTAGTGCAGACTATATGGGATATCTACTTTGGAGAACAAATTAGCACTCTCCAGAAAAATTTTAGTGTTTGTTGCCTACAAGGGTCTTACATATGTGCATAAGGAAGCTTGCACAAGTTTGTTCATTGCAGCATGGTTTGTAATGGCAAAAAACCAGAAGCAACCTAGATACCTACCAGGAATGTATGAGTAAAATGTGGTTGTGGCAGTCAAAATAAATAACCTGATCTATGTGTATTAATATGGCTAGGGCTAAAAGACTCAATATTAAGGGAAAAAAGCATGATGCAGAATTATATGTGTATTAGCTATCTGTTGTCATATGACAAATTATCCCCAAACTTAGTGGCTCTAAATAACAATAAACATTTATTATCTTCATAGTTTGTGTGAGTCATGAATTCAAGTGTAGCTTAGTTGGGACGGTCTGGTTCAGGGTCTCTTGTGAAGTTATGGTCAAGATGTCAGCTGGGGCTACAGTCATCTGAAGACTTGACTGGGGCTGGAGGATCCATTTCTAAGGTGGTTTACTCATATGGCTGTCAAGTTTGTGCTGATTATTTGTGAAAGGCCTGAGTTTCTCCCCATGTGGACCTCTCCACAGGGCTACTTGAGTATCCTTACAAGATGGCAGCTGACTACCCCCAGAGTGAGCAATCCAAGACAGCCCAGGTGGAAGTGGCAATGTGAGCTTTGGAAGTCACATACCATCACTTCTGCCACGTTCTATTCATTAGGAATAAGTCACTAAGTTTGGTCTACATTTAGGGCAAGAGGAATTAGACTCCATCTTTCAAAGGAAGGAGTGTCAAAGAATTTGTGGACACATTTGAAAACTAGTGTATGTATGGTTTGATACCATTTATGTAGTTTAAAGTGATACATTACACACATAGGCCTGGCCAGTCAGAGCCCCCTACCACCCTGGCTATGGTTAGTGCCTCAGGGATGGAAATGACACAACTTAAGCCAATGAGAATTCTCCCTGGCACTTGGGTACTAGAGATTCTCTCTTTGTTCTGGGGTTGCCAAGCTTTTAGGATATGAATCTTGGACTATTAGAGCTCTTTTTGTCCACCAGAATTGAGAGAGCCTTTCTGAAAAACTGAGAGAGAGAGATACAGCCTTAATGAGATCATCTGAACTGCTGGATCAAGACATGCCTGAAGCCAGCATGATTATCTCTAGACTTTCTAGTTACACAAGACAATAAATCCCTCTTTTAGTTTATGCCAGCTTGAATTTGGTTTCTGTCCCTTGCCACCACAATACTCCTGATGAATACAATAGCTATGGTATTGCTGCATTAGTCAGGGTTCTCCAGAGAAACAGAACCAATGTGAGATATAGGTAGATACAGAGAGAGAGAGAGAGAGAGAGGGATTTATTATAAAGAATTGGCATTGGCTCATGGCTCATGTGATTATGGAGGCTGAGATGTCCCACCATCTGCCATCTGCAAGGTGGAGACTCAGGAAAGCTGGTAGGGTAGTTCCTGTTCAAGTCCAAAGGCCTGAGAACCAAGAAAACTGATGGTGTAGGTTCTAATCCAAGTCTGAAGGCCTGAGAGCCAGAGAGCCATATAAGTCTCAGTCCAACAGCAGGAGAAGACCAGTGTTTCAGGTCAGTCACGCAGAGAGAGCGAATTCTCCCTTCCTGTGCCTTTTTGTTCTATTCAGGCCCTCATCTGATTGAACGAGGCCCACTCACACTGGGGAGGGCAATCTGCTTTACTCAGTCTACCGATTCAAATGCTACTAAGCCACTAAGTTTTGGGGTAATTTGTAATGTGGCAATAGATACTTAATGAAAGTTTAGAATCAAGATTGATATTATTAAAATTATCTGAGATATTTAGATCTAGATTGCTTATCTCTCTTTCACTAGCGTTTTGTTCTTTGTCATTCCTGCTCCTGGGATCTTTATTTGGAATTGTTTCTTAGGCTAGCAAAATTTTTTATGAAATTCATTTTGGAAAGGTGCATGTGGTATCTTTTTTGAACTCTTGCATGCCTGATTTTTTTCTGTTTCACTTGCATGTAAATGGACCACAATCTTTCCCACTAAAAATCGTACACATTTCTTGAGTGTTACTGCGATGTATAAGTCTTAGAAATCTGCTGACAACCTAACTTGTATGTAACCTGGTTTTTCTGCCTGGGTTCTTGTCGGAATTTTTCTGTATGTTTGAAATTTTTTAAAGTTTCACAAGCTATATACAGATTTTGGAGTTTTTTTCCATTAATTTTTGCCATGTAATCAAGGAATCATTTTATTCCATAGATTCACATATTTCTTCTGTTTCGTGACACTTTCTCCTGTTTCTCCCTTGAATCTTTCTTCTCCGTTCTGTTCTTCTGGGCATCCAGTATATACACATTTATCCCTTGAATCTCTTTGTCAATTTGCTTATCTTTTTTTTTTCTTTATCTTTTCTCTCTGAGCTTTACAACCTTTTAGTCAGTTCTTCAGATTCACTGTCTTGATTTTATGCAGCATTAAATCTTTTGTTAACTGCCTTTATGGCCTTTTAAAACTCCATAGATAACATTTTTCATCTTCAGAATAGTTTTATGTACTAGGGTTATTTTCTCGTGTTAAGAATTGTTTGAGAGATCCAAAAGCCTCTAATCTTAAGACTATAAATTGCAAATTTTGTCCTCTGGGCCCTCAGGGTGATTTATCCGGGGACATTTGCTCTAAGGCTCTATGTCAGCATCCTTTGACGTGCTAGATCTCCAGATATGCCCAGTCATTATTCTCTATTTGCTCATTCTTATGGAAGGAGGCCCATGTTTGTTCAACAGTGGGCGTTAAGATGCGTTAAAGAGTCTGTTTAAATATTTTTGGCCTGGACTAAGACAGGAGGGAAAAGTTTATATGTACTGCACCTTTGCTCACCCTATTAAAGAGTCAGCAACCTGTGGGGAGAGGGAGGGATCTGCAGCCCAGCGCAGACGCACTAGAGGATTTCACCTTTGTGCCAAATGGCCTCCGTTACAGTCCGGTGTGACTGGGGCAGTGACACCTTCTTTAATAAGCACAGCTGGCCTTATTGGAGGCCATGTTTGGGGGTGATCCTGTTCAATCTGGTACATCTCTTGGGTTGAGGAGATGTTGCTGGACACTTTAGCAGAATCAAGTTTGGTTTCCCCTCATCCCCACACACTGTACCACTGGTGTCCTCAGCTGGTGTCCTCGGAGCTAGCAGGAATTCTTTTTGTCCCTTCCATCTCTTCTTTGAATGGGCTTTTCTCTCGCTTGGAATGAATCATGGCTTGGCAATCCTTACCCTCAATCTGGTTTAAGCTCAGTGTAGCTTGCAGAAAATCCTTAATGTTTCCGGCCTGCCCTATAAGGGGCGTCCTTCACTATTTTCCATCTGTGGGGTGAGGTTTTTCCTCTTATGATAAACCTCATTCTCCCTTTGCCTCATCCTCCTTCACTGGGCTAACCAAGCCATGCCTCAGGCCTCAGCTTAAACCTCACTTCCTCCAGGACGTGTTCCGGGAAGCCCCCAAGTAGATACCCTATGCTGTGCTCTTAGACATTCTTGTATTCTGTCTCACCACCTGGAATTCTAGCTCTGCAGACTGAGGTCTACAGAGCATGTGCAATGCCTAGTCATTCATTCAAAAAATATTTATGGAGAGCCAAGTATATATGAGGCACGGTACTAGTATTTTTGTCTCCTGCCCAGTGTCTGTCACAGATTATTTAGTAAATATTCACTGAAAGAATTGAAAGCCAGCTTCAAGGAACCAAACCCGAGATGGCGGCCGGTGATCAGAAAAGAATGTTGGAGCACTAGTGGGTGGGGCTTGCTCCAGGGAGGAAGATAAGTTCTAGGGTAGAGGCGACTGAGTTCTCCTAACCTGGGCTGGTGCCCTGAGGTCAGCCTGCAGTGGAAACTGCCCGACAGCAGTCGTCAGGAATTTGTTCTGGAGGGCTCAGGCAAAGAGCGAGCCAGGCCTGGGAGGTGGGCGGACCCTCTGACATTGTAGTAAGAAATCTCAATGTGTCTGTGGCTGATTACTCCATGACTAGAGTTCTGCACCAGTGAGCCACTGTGCTGGAGTGTAGTAAAGTGGTTAAGCTGGTGGACTTTGCAGTCAAGGAAAGTTACTTAAGTACTCAGAGCCTCAGTTTCCTTTTCTGTAAAATGGGGATAAGATTAGTATCCATTTTGTAGGCCATCATGAGGATTAAAGGAGATCATATGTGTAGCACATCTAATGTCTGGCGTATAGTGAAAGTTTAATCAATGTTAACAATTATTATTATGTAGGTTCGCTTTTATTATTTGCAGTGCCTCTGCGGAGGATAGGAGGAGCAAACTTTTTGCCCCAGTTTGGAGGTATATCTTCAGCTATCTCTTAGAGCCCCAGGAATGTGCCAGCCAATGGCACATGAAAGGCCCCTTCCTGGACTTCTCTGTGGCTGGGTTGTAGCACAGAATGGCTGGATCTTCCCCAATGTGCTGCATCTGTAGATAAGGCGCAGGCAGCCCTTACCCGTGTGAAAAGGTAAAAAAACCTCAATACTAGCTAACCATACCTAAGCACAGTCAAACATCCTAAGATAAAAGGAGTTACCTGGACATCATGGAAAAAGCCAGATAAAAGAGCTATCCTGGGACCAAGTGGAGAGGAATGTAGGCCAAAGGAGGTTTGAAGAGCCAGTGATGAAGACCTCTGTCCCCAAATTCAGATGTCTAAATTACGGCTCTAGTCCAATGCATTGGAATAACTTCTTTTCAAGCCCACCCAACATTTAGGACTTGGTGACTGATTGGATTGGGGATGAGGGCAGAAAGACTTCCAAGTTTTTTCTCTGACTGACTGGGTAGATGGAGATGCCACCAGCTGACATTTTGGGAAGATGAACAGATTTGGAAGGGGAGGAGACGAAATCTAGTTTTGAACATAGAGACTTTTGAGGTGTTTGAAGGGTGTTGAGGTAGAAGTGTCTAGAAGGCAATTGAAAATGTGGATCTGAAGCTCCCGAGAGTTATATAAAGATATAGAATTAGAATTGTATACAAGAAGGGGACAATGGCTGCTGTGGGCAAGAACAAGTAGCCCAGAAGTATAAAGCAGAGTGAGGAGAGGATTAAGGAGAAAACCACGGAGAATTGCCATTTGGAGAGGAGAATGGAGGAAGGGAAGCTAGCGAAGAAGATGGGGAAGGAAAAAAAAAAACAGAGAAGTAAGAGCAAAACCAGGGGCTAGGTGTGTTGCCCCCAGACGTTTTAAGGAGAATTTTGATTCACTGGAAATGCAATCGAATTTTAAAGACGTGAAAACATACTCAATCTCACTCATAACGGAAGAAATGCACGATAAAACAATGAAGAGGGACCACTAGAAAAAAAATCTGGGGGCCAGTCCCATGGCGTAGTGGTTAAGTGTGCACGCTCCGCTGCTGGCAGCCCGGGTTCGGATCCCGGGCGCACACTGATGCACCGCTTGTCAGGCCATGCTGTGGTGGCGTCCCATATAAAGTAGAGGAAGATGGGCACAGATGTTAGCCCAGGGCCGGTCTTCCTCAGCAAAAAGAGGAGGATTGGCATGGATGTTAGCTCAGGGCTGATCTTCCTCACAGAAAAAAAAAAAGAAAAAAATCTACCAGGGGGCAGGCCCACTGGCATAGTGGTTAAGTTCATGTGCTCCGCTTTGGTGATCTGGGTTCGAGGGTTCTGTTCCTGGGCGGGGACCTACACACCGTTCATCGAGCCAGGCTGTGGCGATGTTCTATATACAAAAATAGAGGAAGATTGGCACAGGTGTTAGCTCAGGGATAATCTTCCTCAGTAAAAAGAGGAAGGTTGATCACAGACGTTAGCTCAGGGCCAAATCTTCCTCATTTAAAAAAAAAAATCTACCAGATTGGCAAGAATGGAAAAGTTTAACACTGTGTGGGAGAGGATGTGGGGAAATAGGCACTCAAAAATAGTAAAGACAAACACGTTTGGCCCAGTAATCCCACTTCTAGGTACGTGTTGGATGAATATGCTCGTACATGCATGCAGAGAGGCTGGTCCAAGGATAGTCACCGCAGCATTATTGTTGTAGCAAAGGGTTGGAAACAACCTAACCATCCATCAATAGGGGATTTGCCAAATAAAGAATGGCACATCGTTTCAGTGGAATACGTGGGGTTGTTAAAACAAGTAAGGGAAATAGTAAACCCTGATGTGGAACCATATCCAAGATATTTGAAGTGAAAAGAGTCAGAAGCAGAATAGAACAGGATGTGCCATCATTTATGTCAAAATGGGTAAAGGTTTGGCTTTGGGGCCAGATTGGCTTGGTTTAAATCCCAACTCTATCACTTCCTAGCTGTGTAACCAGGGAAAAGTTACCTGTGCCTCAGTTTCCTCAGCTGTCACCTTCACAGGTTATCAGGGATATGAAGGAGAATTAGTTTCCTCTTTTGTACCTCTTGAATTTTTTTGAAACCATGGGCACGTGTTGCCCTAATTTTTTTAATGAAAAATTTTAACCAAAGAAGATACACGAGTAGCAAATAAGCACACGAAAAGATGCTCAAATTCACAGTCACTAGGGAAATGCACATTAAAACTGCAATGAGATACCACCTCATACCTATTAGTATGGCTAAAATTAGAAAGACTGACAATACTAAGTGCTGATGAAGATGTAAAGCAACTTGAACTCTCACTCCTTGCTGGTGGGAATGTAAAATGGTACAGCCGCTTTGGGAAATGGATTGGCAGTTTCTTCTAAAGTTATACAGGCACCTACATAGTGTCCCAGGAATTCCACTCCTAGAAATTTAACCAAGAGAATTGAAAAACTTATATTCACAGAAAGACTTGTACTTGAATGTTCCTAACAGCTTTATTCAAAATAGCCAAAAACTGGAAACAACCCAAAAGTCAACCTCGGAATGGATACACAAACTGTGGTATTTCCATACAATGGAATAAAAAGGAATAAACTACTGATACTCACAACAACATTGATGAATCTTAAACGCATTATGCTAAGAGAAAGAATCCAGAAACAAAAACCCAAATACTATGTGATTCCGCTTGTATAAAATTCAAGAAAAGGCAAAACTATAGTGATAAAAAGCTGATTAGTGGTTGCCAGGGTCTGGCAAAGGGGAGAGATTGACTGCAAAGAGGCACAAGAGAACTTTTTGAAGTGATGGAAATATTCTATATTATGACTGTTGTGGTGTTTACTTGACTGTATATGTTTGTCAGACTTGAAGTAGATACATAAAATTGTAAATTCTGTAAACAGAGCTGGATTTTAAAAAAACAGGTTCAGGGGCCCGGCCCCATGGCATAGCGGTTAAGTGCACGTGATCCGCTGTGGTGGCTCGGGGTTTGGATCCTGGGCGCGTACTGATGCACCACTTGTCAGGCCATGGTGTGGCGGCGTCCCATACAAAGTGGAGGAAGATGGGGACGATGTTAGCCCAGGGCCAGTCTTCCTCAGCAAAAAGAGGAGGATTGGTATGGATGTTAGCTCAGGGCTGATCTTCCTCACACACACACAAAAAAAATACGCAAAAAAAACCAGGCTCAGTCTAACAACCACAAATTTATTTATTTATTTATTTAAAAATTTTCTTTCTTTGCTGAGGAAGATTCACGCTGAGCTAACATCCATACCAATCTTCCTCTATTTTTTAGTATGTGGGCTGCTAGCACAGCATGGCCGCTAACACAGCTGTGTAGGTCCGTGCCCAGGAGTGAACCCAGGCCGCCGAAGCAGAGTGCACTGAATTTAACTGCTAGGCCACTAAGGCTGGCTCCACAAATTTGTTTTAAAGGATGGCCTGATCTATAACGTTCAGTGACAAAGGGTGATTAAACAGGATGAAGATTGGGAGGGCCCATTTGGTGGGTGCCTATGCGGCAGACTTTGCTGGAGTATCTTGGAGGGGAAAGGATGAAGTTGGATCCCAGACTGTAAGGAGTTGGAGAGTCAACGGGGAATGAACAAGTGGAGGCAGCAATCCGAGGTCATCTTCCAAGAAATTCTTCTATACGTAGATACCAACAAACATGCCACAACCTCTCTGCTTACAAAAGAAACGCAGATTGAGATCCCACCACTGTGGCCTATCTGATTGGTAAATCTGATAGCGTGGGTGGGCCTGGGTGTAGGGAAGTGGTGCATAATCTTGGTAGACAGCAATTGGAAATCAAAAGATGCCGACACGCCCTGCCCCCAAAGTGTCAACTTTTTGACCTGGCCGGTCCACTAGGAATTCATCCTGAGGAAATAATTGGACAATGGGGCAAAGGTGTAGACATCAGATTGTTAAATCAAAGTGTCATTTATAATGTAAACCAGTGGAAACATCCTAAGTGTCCAGTAATAGAGGAGTGATTAAGCAAAATACTGGTTTATTCATCCCAGAATTTGCTTTCAGGCTTTAACATTTTTTGATCTGTACAGTAATTTGGGAGAGAAAGGGATTGGGTGAGTGAGAAATGGAGATGGATGATTTTTGCTAAATATCCTTTTCTACCTTTTGAATTTTGAACCATGTGAATCTGTTCCATCAAAAAGTGAAAATAAAAATTTTAATGAAATAAAAATTTGTGATCTGGAGCTATAATTACTAATGTGGGAAGCCATTTATAATATAGTATTTAGTGGGAAAAGCAGATTGCAGGGCAGGGTAAGTGTATTTTTGTAAAAAATGTATATTTATATGGGTAAAACATAGCAGGAGAAAAAATAAAATGTTACCTGTAATTGTGTCTGAATGGTGGTTTTGGTGATCATGATCTTTTTTTCTTTTTATATCTGTTCTTTCTAATTTTTGAAAGGATGAATATGATGAAAAATATACACTTTTTGGACCTTAGTGGAAAAACTGGTGAAATCGAATAAAGTTTGTAGTTTAGTTCATAGTAGTGTACCAACATCAATTTTTTAGTTTTGACAAATGTGCCATGGTTTGTAAAACGTAAACATTAGGGGAAGTGGGGTGAAGGGTACACGGGAACTCTCTACTATTTTTGCAATTCACCTGTAAATCTAAAATGATTTCAAAATAAAAAAGCTTTTAAAAATGTTTAAAAAATAAGTTTTCTGATATAAAAGATCCCTTTTTAATTATAGCACTATAGGATATAGATAGACAAGATAAAAAAAAAAACAAAACCTTGGTGGTGAAGAGAAGAGGAAGATAGAGTATGAGTAGTGAAGAATTTTAGGACAGGATAGTTTTCACAGGCAGAGAAGGGGCTGGGAGAGGGGCAGAGGCTGAAGATACAGCATGAAACGAAGCTGCATGCATGCAATGGGGCAGCGTGGCTGAGGAAGGCTGGTGGGACGGGTTAAGGTGGACGAGGTGTCTCTTTCTCCAAGACTGGAGGCAGAAGAACAAAGATAAGAGGGACTAGCGCAGTAGAGTTCATTGGCAGAAGAGTTTGTGCCAACCCACCTGGTTTTCTCCGAGGTGTCTCTTTCTCCAAGACTAGAGGCAGAAGAACAAAGATAAGAGGGACTAGCGCGGTAGAGTTCATTGGCAGAAGAGTTTGTGCCAACCCACCTGGTTTTCTCCGGGAGGTAGGGGCCAGCTCACCTGCTGAAGGTGAGGGGGATGGGGAACGGGTGGAGCCTGCAAGCCAAAATGAGTCATTCAACCAAATGGCGGTGAGACAGCAGTATTTCCCAACTATCCCAGGAGATAAGAGTCATCTGGGATGTGTTAAAATCAAGAGTCCCTGGACCTCCAATTCACACCTACTCAATCTGAAATTCCAGGGAGGAAACTTGATAACATTTATATTTAAAAAGTGCCCCAGGTTGTTCTCCCTGGAGAAAAGTAGGAGGGACACTGTGGTAAGGGATTGCTAAACCCTGGCTGCTCACAGAGTGCTCTGAGGGTCAGCAACGTTGGCCTCACCTGGGAGCCAGTTAGAACTGCACACCTCACTCCAGACCTAAGAAATCAGCATCTGCATTTTAAATTTGATCCCTCAGTGAATCACATGCACATCAAAATTTGAGAAGCACTGTGCTAAGTAACCGCCATTACCATAAACAGGGCCCCTGCTGCCCTGTTTGTGTACAATGACACAAACTTGTGTACAATGACACAAAAACATGACTTCCCTCACTGGTGAGCCCATTAGCAGGAAGAAGAAACTCCCTCTTGGACTGACCAGGGCTGTGAGGGTGGAAAGATGAGGATGGTGGTGAGAGGGAGGTTGAAATGTTTGAACATGGGGTCAAGGATGGAAGGAAGATAAGGAAGAGGGCTGATGAGCTGGGAGTCTAGGGAAGGCTGAGGGGGTCTAGAGATTCAGATTGGGTCAAGAGGCAGGGATGGAGGAAGTACAGAGTGGGAAAGGTGGAGGGATGGGAGGTATGTTTCTGTCCAAGGTGTAGCCTTGAGAGTGGGTGGCTACAGAGGAATGGAGTGAAAGCTGTTGGAGTAGACGAACTCAAGGAATTGTGAGGTCTCCTGATTGAGCTGGTCATTCACAGTTCAAGTTCAATTTGCTCAAGGTGAGGATCTATGCTTGTTGGCTCTCAGCCACCATTCTTTGGGGATCCATGTGACTTGGGTGGAATTCACTCTTATCAAGGTTGGGTATGTGACATAGACATGGCTAGCTAGAGACTCCATCCTCTGGCCACAGTGATTGGTTCAGAGCAGGGCATGTGACCCAAGCAGAACCAATCACAATCCCTTGATGAGTTTGATCTATGTATGCTGGCGGAAGAAGGATCGCCTTTTCTTTGACATGAACAAGCTGTCAAAGCAAGGTAGGCTTGGAGTGGTGGTGGTGGATGTCAGAGACCATCTTCCCACTTTATGGAGAGAAGTGGTCTTGAGAATAAAGGCAAGGAGATGAGGGCACTGGGGGAGAGGAATGGATGAAGTCCCGACAACTGACTGAACACATGGGTCCATCCATGTCTAAAGCTGGAGGCATCTACACAATTCATTTAAGTGAGTCCAAGTATTCTCCCACCCCATCTTTTGCCAAAGCCATTGAGAGTTGGGATATCCACCACAACTGGAAAAGCACTAATGTAAGAAGAAACAGGGCAGTGGGGGCTGACGTCTTCAGGGGATGTGAACAAGGGCCCTGGATGACAGTGGGTCATGTGGGCAAGAATGAACGAGGGTGGTATGTCACATGCAGGAGCCTCAAAGGAGGAGGCTGTAAGGAGTGGCACGGTAGTAGCAGAAAAGGTCCAGGGAATGTTAAGCCCACCTTGAGGAATGCCTGTAGGCAAGGAGGCGGCCTCCACCGCAAGCCTGACTGTGAAGTGGGGTCAGCAGGACCAGAGACCTGGTACTGACTGGGCCTGGCCCTAATGTGGGTTGAACCCTGAACCTGACCACAGATTGACTCTTGACTCTGAGTATAGGCTGCGCCTTCCTGTGACCACAGGTTGATCCTTGACTCGGGCCCCATGCCAAGCCCGGATCCTGTTCTTTTTCTCTCTTTCTTCTCAGACTCAGTGCAAAGCCTTTGGAACAAGCTGGCTGGCTCAGGGCAACCATAGTCTCCCCTTATTTCTTGAGCTGCTTCCTTCACTCAGGAGAGCCTGGAACATTATTCCAAGATCTCAAGTCTTGGCCAAGAAATGCAAATCCAATTTGCCATCTAGAGAACCAGCTAGTGACCTCCCCAGTCCTCCTCTTTCCCAACATCTCTGCCTCAGGGGGAAGAAGTGATGAGGACACCCTCTTGGCTCCTGAGGCGTTCTGTAAGCCTGTCAGTTTCCATAAACTGTCCATCAAGGGTCTGAAGGGCAGGCTGGTACTTGTCTGTCCCACTCCCCAGATCTGCATTAAAACGGAGGCTCTCCAATGGTCCAGTTGGGCCATTTCTCAGGTGCTCAGCCTTAAGCCGGGAAGTCTAAGCAGCAATAGCAGATCCCAGGGCCACACCACTGCCTTGAGGGCCTTCAGGAGCTGCAAAGCCGGAGCTGCCTTTTTTTTTTTTTTAAACCGAGATATAGCAGCTTTTTTATCAGTAAATCCCAGAGGGCATTTCCCTGAGGGCCTCACAGTTCTTCATAGCCAGAACCTCCCTCTAGGCAGCGAAAAGGGAAAAGTTGGAGTAGGTGGTGCTCTTCCAAACTTAGCCCATTCAGCTACCTGGAGGGAGCCCGGCTAACGTCTGATCGTGGTAAATACCTAATGTTATAAAAACAACAAAACCCAAATCTAGACAGCTCTACTGAGAATCTTTTGTGAGCCAGGCCCTCAGCTAACCTTAGTATCTCCCTTATCTCATTTTATCTGCAAAATAATCTTATGCAGTAGAAACTGTTATTAGCCTCCCTTTACAGATGAGGAAACTGAGGTACAGGTTGGTTAAGTAACTTGCCCAAAGTCACACAGTTGATAAGTGTTGGGAACTAGATTTGAGCCAGGTCCCAGGACCAGGCAGTCTGACTTCAGAACTTTTTGGATAGATGGGTGGTAGGATGGATGGATGGACATGTGAATGGAAGGTTACGTGAATGGACAGATGAATCGATGAACAAACCAATGATGGATGGATGGGTGGCTGGGGGTATTCAAAGAGGCAGAAATTTGTTGAGGTTAGTGGGGACCTGAGGACTGACTGGCTGTGGGAGGTTGGCAGAGACCATGGAGAGCCAGTCTCACAGTCTCACCAAAGCTCTCTTTGCTTTGCTTTTCTTCTCTTTCTCATGTTCTTGGATCCCTGCCATGCTGCTGGGTTGGGGCCTCCTCTGAGCTTGACTGAGTTTCCTCATGTGTGAGAAGATAGCCCGGAGGATCTCTCAAGGAAGCCTGTCATGGTGGAACAATAGCTGGTCTTTATTTTCTTCTCTGTGCTTTCCTGAAATTTTCCAATTTTCTGTAACACGTCGCAGGTTTCTACTGTTTGTGCTGGACAGCAAACAGTCTTCCTTCTTCTGACAGCAGCACCCTGGCAGCTCTGGGGCAGCCACTCCTTACCTCACTCTCCCTCTGGAGTTCTGGAGGAATGCAGGCGCTCCTTCAGTGCAGAAAGAAGCACCATCCAGGCCTGGCCCATCACAGGATTTCATCTCTTTGGCCACAGTGATTGGTTCAAGAAAAGACCAATGACCCAAGTATGTCAAATACAAGCCCATTAGATAATTTTGTTTTTTGGAATAGTTGTAAAAGAGAAGCTCTCTTTCTTTTGAGGGTGCTGAGAGATGGGACACATGTCTGGGGCCTCTAGCAACCATCTTGACACTCTGTAGGGGAGTGTGCCTGAGAATGGAACTAAGACAAGGGAAAGCACAGAGGAGAGGTGGGTAGTGCGAGTTCTGATCTTATCATTTGAGTCTCTGGATCCAACCATACCTGACGCAAGAGACCCATTTCCAGTTATGTGAGCCAAAATGTCTTCCTTTTTTCTTAATCCAATGTGAATTAGATTTTTGGCCCTTGCAGACAAGATTCCTAACGCAATATTTATTACTTTTGTATAAATACAAATACAAATTTGTACTTGTTATAATGTTATTCAAAAAGAACAAAAGACAACTGTCAGATTCCTGAGTACATGCAGTCAGTCAACAGACAGGACTGTCAAATAGAGTTTGTCAAACAAACACCTGCAAGTCGGGCCAGAGCTAGGAGCAGATAAGGCTGGGAAGATTCCTCCTGGAGTGTTCCTGGAGGAGGGGGAAGGAGCATTTTAACAGTTCTGTTTCACCTCCTCCTCCCCCTCCTTCCAGCTTCCAGCTGGACACAATGAGGCTCCTTCAGGCTGCAGCCTGCAATTAGAGCACGGTGTCTCAGGAATCCTGCCGATCCAGGCCCCTTCTCCACCCGGGACTGGTTCTGCCTCGGAAGAGAAGGCGCTGGAACAGTTCCTCAGCTTGTTAGGAGGTAGCGGTGGCTGCGTGGGCCAGAGCTGGGCTTGGCCAGGGACCTTCCCAGGGCACCCACGCTGGACGATGTCTCACTGGCCATCTCCCGGGGCTGCCTCAGTGGAGGAGGGAGGGTCAGAGCCAGAGCATTATTTGCCCCTTGGGGGCAGTTCCAGGAACACAATGTTGCTTTTAGGATGCTGTTAACATCCACACGATACCTATGTTACTACCCACCCATCATTTTCTTTCTTTTCTGAGATTTTTTAAATTGTGCAAAATCATGCACTATAGAGTGCATAAAACACATATGTGTGGTTTAAACAAACAGGAAAGCAAACACTCACGTTCGTACTCCCACTTAAGATGAGAACCAGCTCGTTGCCAGCCAGTTCTTCATGTGCCCTGTGTACCTCTGATCCCCTCCCCTCCCGCCCCCCCGGATGTTTCCGCTGTCCTGACTTCTGTGATCAGTGCATCTTGCTTTTCACTTATTATTTTTCTTTAAGTCCACTCACTCTTTTAATTCAAATAAATTTATTTTTTTGACTTTTTTAATTGAGGTAAAATTCACATAACATAAAATTAACCATTTTAAAGTGTACAGTTCAGTGGCACTTAGTACTTTCACCTTTATCTAGTTCCAAAATATTTCCATCCCCCCAAAGGAGAAGCTGTATCCATTAAGCAGTCCCTCCCCATTCTCTCATCCCCTAATCCCCTGCAACTACTAATCCACTTCGTCTCTGTGGATTTACTTATTTGGAGTATTTCGTATACATGGAATCATACCACACGTAGCCTTTTGTGCCTGGCTTCTTTCACTTAGCATAATGGTTTTGAGGTTCATCTGTGTTGTATTATGTGTCAGCAGTTCATTCATTTTTATGGCTGAATAATATTCCACTGTAAGTAAATTCATTTTAAAGAGAAACTGTTTCGTTACCACTGGCTTTTTCCTCTGCCTGGAACATTCTCCACCCAGATATATCTGCACGAATGGCACCCTCAAGCTGTTCAGATAACACCCTTGCAAGAATGTCTCCCCAACCTCATAATAATGAGACTGGCCACCTCTGCCTCTGAATTCCAAGTACCCCCGGAAGTAAGAAATTAAGTAAATTACTGCTCATATTGATCATTTAGTGTCTGTCTCTTCCCGCAATGGCGTGTAAGTTCCATGAGAGCGGGAGTTTTGTCCGCTTCACTCACAGATGCATCGCCAGCTCCTACCTCGCCAGCCTGCAGCAAGCACTTGTGGGAGGCTGCATAATGGACCTCCGAGATATCCATGTCCCAATCCCTGGACCCTGTGAATGTTACCTTCTACGGCACAAATGGAGACTTCGCAGATATGATTAAATTAAGGATCTTGAGATGGGAAGACTATCCTGCATTTTCCACGTGGGCCCTAAATGTAACCACAAGTGCCCTTATTGGGAGATTTGGCTGCATCAGAAGAGGTCAGTGTGACAACTGAAGCAAGATGCTAGTCGGTGGGCTTTGAAGGTGGAGGAAGGGGCCAGGAGCCAAGGAATGCAGTTTTATAGAAGCCAGCAAAGGCAGGGAAACGGATTCTCCCCTAGAGCCTCTGCAGGGAGCACAGCCCTGCTGACACCTTGATTTTAGCCCTATAAGACTCTTTTCGGAGTTCTGGCCTCCAGAACTGTAAGAGAATAAATTTCTGTGGTTTCAAGCCACAAGTTTGTGGTAATTTGTTACAGCATCCGTAGGAAACTGCCAATTAACATTTGTTGAATGAATAAACACTTGTAGAACCAGCGACTCAAAACACCAGTATGGCTTACAGTAAGCAGAAGGTATCTGAGGAAAGAAAGGCAGTGTAAATACAATGATGCTGTGAAATTCGGTTCCATAGCTAGAGAGCTGCAGGCCTGAGGCAGCTCTTAGAAAAGAGGGTTTAGCGCATGTCAGAGAGTGTTAAAGACCTGTGAGCACCACATTGGGACTTTGTCCTTGCACGTTGAAAAATGGAATGGTTTTCTTATTCTGTCAGTCAATCGTACCTAATTCTCGAATTTGCTGGGACAAGGGAGGGGGTCAAGGTAGACTTTACAAAGGTGACATCTGTACCTGGTCTTGGAGGATGAGTGGAGAAAGAGAGAGGGGGACATTTTGCATAGCAGTTAATTGTGCATGCCACCTAAGCCACCGTGGGGTGAGTCCTGTAACTTGAGAAATGTAGCCAAGGTGATGGGGAGCCGCCCGAGGCTTCTGAGCCAGAAAGTGCAGTGGTCCAGCCTGCCCTTTGGAGACATCCTCCTGGCATAGCCTGGAGGAGGGATGGGAGGAAGGAGAGTTGGGCGATTCATGGGACAAAGAGATCCATGGGGAGGAGGGGAGCCTTGTGCTGCTGCTTCATCTTCTGTCCAGGATCCTTCTCGTGTTCCAGATGCTTCTTAATTGTAGAGGTCCCACGGTCTCCATCCTCAACTCGCTCCTCCTCTCTGACCTGCTTTTCCTCCGTGGTGACCTAACCCACACCCTTGAGGAGTCCCACATGTCCGGCTCAGGCCCCTCCTGAGTTTGCACCCCCAGGAGAGGTTGGAGTCTTTTGTCTGATGTCTCCCCTTGGGGTGCAGACTCACAAGAGACATGCTGAGTTTGAGGTGTCTGTGTCATCAGGGAGATGTTCCATGGGCTGTGGGATACTTAGGTCTGGGACTCAGGACCTAGGAGGATAGTCAGAGGAGTAGTGACGATGGCAGCTCAAATAGTTTGAGAAGAATAAGGTGCATCAAGAACAAATATTCCCACGACCCACAAATGGAGTCATTGTCCCTTGGAGTCAGTAACTCCTGGCCGTGATGGCTGCTTGTCCAAGAGGTCTGCAGATGAAGTGTTTCTCCTGCGCCCTTGCCTCTGTCCTGGCACAAGAGGGCCCTTTGGCTGAGCAGGCTGTACCTGAAGCCAGAGAGGACCGAAGGAAACTTCTTCAGGAGCAAGTGGACTTGGCCTCTGGGGAAAAGCTTCCATCTGAAAGGCAGTTTGCACAGTGGTTAAGCACACAAGCTCTTGGGGGCAGACCTCGGCCCACCAGTTACTAGCAGTGGGGCCCTGAGGAGAACTCTGTGCCTTGGTTTCCCTATTTGCAAGAGTGCCTGAGCTGTGAGAATTCCACGAGCTGATGTGTGTGAGGTGCTTAGCAGAATCCCTAGCAAACAATGTGTTCAATAAATATTAGCCATTATTATGATTGTTATGGTTTTTATTAGCTCCATAAATTTTTCCTAAGTGCCATCACTGTACTTAGTCCTGTCCCAGTCTGGGGCCAAAGAGATAAGACACAATTCCTGCCCTCAAGGAGCTCATTTAATGAGGGAGACAGACAAATGCATAAAAAATCGTATCAGGAAGTGAAAAATTCTTTAATTGTGGAAGCTCCAACTTCTTGGGGCAAGGGAAGGGTCAGGGAAGGCTTGACAGAGGTGGTGACGTTTGTGCCTGGCCTGGAAGGATGAGTGGAGGAGAGAGAGCAGCATTTGGCATGGCAGGCACACAAGGCAAGGTTGGATGCCAAGCAGGCAGGGAGACGCTGGAGCCATGGGGCATGTGCACGTGTGCTCGGGGAGCAACGGGTGGCTGTTGGCTCCAGAGGCTCATGGCCCCGCCTTTGACAAAGCCAGCAGCAACCTTGGCCTGGCTGGAAATGTTCCTGCCTGTGACATCAGGCTGAGGCTGGTCAATTCCACGAATCTGAGGGCGTGGCCGCCGCCCCTCCTGCCTTAAGGTGGGAGGAGGAAGCTCCTCTCCGGGCAATGCCCAGGCCCACATCCACTTCAAGTTCCCTGTTGGCACCAGCTGCAGACGCCCCGGCCCAGCAAGGACAGGAGCCAGGCTTGTGCCCTCTGTAACCTAATGCTTGCTTGCATCGGCTCCAGCTTCTGAGCCCACTCCTCAGGGGAGCTCCAGCCAGCCTGGGGTAACGGTGACCTCCTCCCTGCTGGCTGTCATGCCTCCTGGCAGCACCCTGCCCCGTGAGGTCCAGTGGAATCACAGCACGGGGCCAAGAAGGCTATTGCAGCCACGGGTCTGGGATGGGGTTAGAGCGAATGTCCCTGGGCCCAGGCAGGTCCCCACATCCCCTGTTCTTTCACCAAGACTCCTGCCTCCTCTAGTAGCCAAACTTGTGCAGAAGCAGTCCTGATACACAGGCCTCCCCACGCTAGTAGATGAAGGACTTCCTTCTGCCCCACAGCCAGGGCGCTGAGCCTCCCCCTCTTCCCACCCAAACTGACGTGAACCTCACCCTTAAAAGGGACAGACACTGACTGGATACAAAGTGATGGAATGAGGAGTGCACAGGCTCTGGAGTCAGACTGCCTGGGTTCGCATCCCAGCTCTGCAACTTCCTAGCTGTCTCACCCTGGGCGAGAAACAACCTTTGTATGCCTTGGTTTCTTCATCCATACAATGGGATAATCATACCTACTTATGGGGTCGGCAGATTTTTTCTGTAAAGGGCTAGAGAGTAAGTATTTTAGGCTCTGCAGGCCATAGGGTCTCTGTCGCAGCTACCCCACTCCACCTGGTAGCACAAACACGGCCGCAGACAATACATAAACGCATGGGTGTGACTGTATGCCAATAAAACTTTATTCATGGACATGGAAATTTGAATCTCATATAATTTTCATGAGTCACAAAATATTTTTCTTTTGATATTTTTAACCATTTAAAAATGAAAAAGAAAAACCCATTCTTAGCTCAGGGGCAAAAGCAAGATTTGGCCCGCGAGTTGTAGTTTGCGAGTCCCCCATGCTGATCTCTGTAAGTGCTTAGAAGGGCACCCAGGACACCGTTCTGACATTGAACAACTACTATGTACTTAACACACGTTAGCTATCATCCCTGTCAGAAGTGTGAACGTGGCAGGAAGCAGTTCTCTGCGGTGGTTGGCTTGTTGGTGAGGGCCAGGCCACTGGTGGGGGGCGGGGGAGGGGTCTGCCCCCCAACTGGTGCGGGGGAGGAAGAACAGCTGATGTAGGTTATCAGCAGCCAATCCTTTATGCCTTGGACTACCACTGGACAAGAGTGTCCCCAGTGCCCTTCAACTGGCCCTTCTCTGCTCAGGTATGGGGCCCAGGGCACTGGCTTAGCTGCTCAGAATGTGGCCCCACCCCACCCCCAGAGTGAAGACCTTCTGTCACGCCCTAGACCTCCCCACACCGCAGCCCTCCCCTCTACACACTCCAAGGACCTTGGGCCAGCTCCCTGCCTGAGGACACAGAGGAGACCTTGCCCTTTATCCACAAACAGCTCCAGGCTGGCGCTTCCTCCTATCTTTGGCACCAGCAATGGTTATCCATTCTCGATACCTAAGGTCACATCCTTGGGCCCCAAGCCCGGGCTGGGGGAGCGAGTGAAACCCCCGGCTCGGGGCTGTGGAGGAGTGCTTCTCTCTCCAGATCTGGCAAAGAGCTGTGTCAGGCTTCCCTCTGGCCTGTGTCCAGGCTGACCATTTCCTGGGCCCCCGTCTCTCTCTGCAGCAGATGTGCGAAGGGTTTGGGCCGCAGGATCTATCTCATCTTAGACGGTCCAACCGGTCCCCTGCACATGCCTAGGCCCATCTTGTTGTTCAAGGCAGACTGCTAGTCAATGTCTTTGAAACACCCAGAGAGGGTGCAGAGGGTCCCCCCTGTGTCCAGGAGGTTTCAGACCATGACTGGTGGTCCTGGCTAGATCTTTCTTTCCCACACTGCCTCAGGACTCAGCTGGCACCTGGGTGTCTGTGAGCTGGTTGGAGAAGGCCCTCTCTAAGCGCAAGGTATTGTATTTAGGGGGCGGTGTGCCAGGTACCCGGGCCCCTGGGGCTGGAGGGAGGCGCAAAGCAGAGGTGAAAGTGGGCAGGTCATCGTCTATATTGAGGACTGGGTTGTCCTGGCCCTGAGGACTCGGAGGAGCTTCAGGGCAGGGGGGTGCCTGCCTCCGGGCCCACCACTCCTTGGCTTTCTGCCACTGCTGGCGGGCAATGATTGAGAGGGAGTCGATGAAGAAAACCTCAATGATCTCGATGATACAGACGATGGAGCAGCTCATCCACAGGCCCAGCTGGCCACCAAAGTTGGACAGAAGCATCTCGATCTGCAAGGGAGGTCAAGCTACACCATCAGGAAGGAACCCCCCCCAGCAAGTTGGCCTCTTGCAGGCACCCTGATTCCCGAGAGAGCCACCAGCTAGCCCTGGCCATGAACAGGCTTGGAGGACGAAGTGGGCAGGCTTCCTGTCCCGTCCTACTCGGCTCACTCTGATCCAAGGCCTGGCTGGCCTGTGGCAGCCCTACTAGCTCAGGCTGGACCCCCATGACCCGACTCTGCTCCCTGAGGCTAGGCAGATGGGGACATTTGCACACCCAGGGCAGGTCCCAGAAAGAAGCCACTCACACTATTGGCAGGGTTCTCCATGATGGATCTCTGGTTCAGGTCTTTGTAGAATATCAAGAGTTTGGCCAAGTCTGTCCTGCAGAAAGTCCAACAGGTAGGGCCAAGGTGAGTCACGTGCCTTTGCATTCTACAGATGACCAGCCCATCAGTGTGGTTCTCCCTCCCGCCCAGCTGCCTGCACGGCCCAGGCTCTGAGTTCCACGGGGGTCTTACAGCCTGGTCCACGGGGCTCCTCTACATCCCAGAACACATCCCCAGCCTGGGCCTGGTTGCTCAGGCTATTCACTCACTCAAAAACCATTTCCCAACCTCCAAACCAAGTCAGTCCACTCAGCTATACTCCCATAGCACCCTATTCTTCATTAAACTATATGACATTTGTGATTGTTTGATTGTAATCTCAAATACGTACAGGAGACAGGCAAGTAATATAGATGAGCGAGGTCGGCTGGGTATAAGGTAATGATGATGATAATCATAATAGCAGCTGGCATTTATTGGCAACACTTCCTGTGTTGTCAAGCACTGTTCCAAGAACCTTTCGTGAATTAACTAATTTAATTCCCACAACAAACCTATGAGGCAGGTATGTTTTCATCGTCCCTATTTTACAGATGTGGAAACTAAGACACGGATCACTTAAGTAACTTGCCCAAGACTACACAGCTTGTAACTGGCAGAGCCAGTATTCAAACCTAGAGAGATCTGGCTTCAAAGTCCATGCTCCTCACTGCTGGGCTAAACTGCCTCCTGATAGGACGGGGCAAGCTGGAAAGTTCATGCTTATTCCAAAGGAACAGTTACTCCTCAGCTGTTTAGTGCTATGCAAGAATGGAGGTTTGTTGTTGCCAGAACTTTTGATCTTTCAGGAAAAGCTGGAAATAATGGATTACTTTTGTGGAGCTAGATTTGGCCTGGGGGTCACCAGTTTGCAAACACTTGGTTTAATAGTTTGCAATTGCTTGGTCAAAGTTTATCATTAGCGCTAGGCTGTAAGCACCTCGGAGGCAGGGACCATGTCTGTTTGGTCATCATGGTACCCCCAGCACTTCACACAGTGCCTGAGCCTGGTGGATATTCAATAAATGCTGGAGGGCAGACTGGATCCCAGTGGGGCCAGGCCCAGTGCTGGGTACCGAGGAGATGGTGATGGCGCAGAGAGATGTGAGTTCATATGGCGACCCCCTCGCCTCCCCCGACCTTTGTCTCTGTCTGCTGAGGTCCCTGAGCTCTGGCCTGCCTGATTTTTGCCAAAGCTCCCTTGGAAGTGAATTTCAATGTGGAAAATTCAAGTGTGATTAGAAGCCACAAGGCTCAGAGAAGTATTTTTCCAACTGGGTCATGATACATCAGGAAGCCATGAACTAAATTTACTGGGCCATGACCAACATCGTTCACAAAGTGAAACAGAATAGAAAACATCGGATTGCATCCACAGAGATAACAAAAATTTTTGTCAACTGACATGGGCATCGATCAATCAGACTTGTGCTATGACCAATTGGAAGGGATGTAAACAACTGGTTTGGCTCTACTCGTGTGCACCGTCTGAAAACCAGCCTGAATGCATCCTACATCCTAAGAAAGTGCCACTTCATGAGACTTATTTTGGTTATATATTCAACGGGCCACAACTGCAAAAGTATTTCATACTGTGGCTTGAGGTCAAAAGTTTGAGAGCCCCAGGCCTAGAGCAGGTCCTGGCTTGTGATTCCAGCTCAATAAATATTTGTTGACTAAAGCAATGAGTGAATGAAAAGGAGAGGGTTTGGCAATAAGGAAGCAAGTGAGGAGGCTGGGGCCCGGGGCCAACGGAGGCAGAAGAAACAGGGCAGAGGTTAACGTACTTGTTGAGTTTTTCCTTGATTTGCAGGCCTTGGTCCCACGTGAGAACGGACAGCAACCATTTCTGTGATGGAGAAAGAGGGAGTGGCCTGAGGGGGCCGGAGAGGCCAGGGCCAGCCCGTCTTCCCTCCCACCTCAGCCACAGCTCCCGACCTGGCCGCCTCCATGCATTACCCCCAGGCCAGAGGACACAGCCAGGACGTCACAAGTCTCCAGGCCAAGGGCTCGAGGGGGAAGAGTGGGCAGAACTTACCTCAGAAACCTCAGACGGCCACTGCGCCAGGCTGGTGGTCAGGGTCCACTCCTTAAAGCTAAGAGGAGAAGGGCACGGAGTGACGCGGGTGGCCTGGCCAGCCCCGCCCTGCCGGTCCCATCCCTCCTGGTCCACTCACCTGCATGCTTCCCGGCACACCGACTGGCAGCCCAGCTCCTCACGGACAAAGGCCTGGTGCAGTTGGTAGTAACAGTACACTGAGGGACAAGGTAGGGGACAGCGTGAGCTTCGGGGCCACAGGGCCCTTCCTGGGGTCTCCAGTGGTGCCCCCACAGTCCCCTTTTAATGATTTCACCTCTGACTCCCTCTAAACACTGGTTTTCTGGAAACAAACGCTGCTTTGTGATGTTGGGAGACTGAATAGCGCAGTGGTTAAGGACATGAGTTGGGGGACTGGTGGCTCTTGAGTTGGGTCCAGCTCTGTTACTCCCTGGCTGTGTGACCTTGGCAAATTGCTTAACCTTTCTGAGCCTCAGTTACCTATTCTGTGAAAGGGGACTATCAATAGTTCCCACCTCCTGGACTTGACTCAGGTGGGCAAGCTCTTAGCACAGGCTGGGGTGTACATTTGGTCCTTAACTGGGAAGTATGACTCCAGCCAGGCTTGACAACAGAAGTAAAACTCTGGTTAACATCTCTCTATCAATACCTCCCTCAGGCAAAAGGCCTTAGCGCAGGCTGCCACCGGGGCTGGGCCGACCCTATTCCTGGGTGTGCCAGGCTGGGGCGGGTCTCACTCACTCCAGTTGGGGTGCTGCTGGTAGTTGCAGTAGTTGGCTGCTGGAGGTAGAGGCTGGCTGTACTGGGCACACCCACACTTCTCCACCATTTTTGTCTGGAAGCACGAGTGAAGGCAGATCTGAAAGAGGAGACCCAGGGATTCCCTTAACACCCTCAGACGGTGTTGCCAGAAAGCTCCCTCCCTATGTGACCCTCACCCAGAGAGTCAGCCTCCCACAGCCTTGGCAGACGGCATAAACCTGCCCCTTATATCACAGCCGAGTGGGCCAGGGTGGTCCCCTGACTCCAAAGGGACCAAGCTAGAAAATTCACTGAGAATTTAGACTAACTGAGACGTGGAGACCAGGCTGAGCTGGAGCTGGGCCGGGGGCAGTCATTTTGTATCATGTGAGTGCTGACACAGAGATAAATGGGAAAATTGGTGCAGATACCAAGAAACAGAAAGAAACAAGCAAGTCTCCAACTTTCCAGTTCTCAGGTCCAAGCCCTCCATGAAAGCTTACAGCATAAAAGCTAATGGCAGGGGCTCTGAAGGCAGGCTACTCGGGTTCAAATCCCAGCTTTACCCCCTCCCAGCAATGTGACCTCAGGTAAGTTACTTAACTTCTCTGATGCTTTGGTTTCTTCCTCTTTGAAATAAGTACAACAATACCTACTTCACGAGGTTATTGTGAGCATGAAATGGATCAATATATGTAAAGTGTTTATACACGGTAGCCTCTCACTGAATATTATCCAGGAGTGTCTTTCCAATGAGCTGAACGTTTTTTTGCAGGGGGGGTGGGGGTGGGGGTGGGGGTGGGGGTGGGGTGGGATCTTGAAATCAGTTTGATTGTATTCTATTTCCTACAAGCAGACATTCTCTGACTAGCAGTCTCTTTTCGCTCAGTGTGTCCTACCTCCTCTTAGCTGGGCTCTGATGTAAGCTACAGGACTCAGCGTGGCGTGCGCCTGGCCCTTTTATTCTGCTGGGACGACTTTCATCGACTCTCAGAATGTGAGACAGGGCACAACAGACGACCACACTCAAAGGTTGAAAACTCAAGTGTGACGGGTCAGTGATGTAGGAATACAGTAGGGGGTGACGAGGACCTGGGGAGTTAGAGAACACCTGTCTCATTGAACGGGGCCCCTCGGTCCACTGTCTATCCTGTAGGAATACCGGCCCAGTGTGGCCAGATCTTGTTTTTCAAGAGAAGCTGGAAATCTGGGTTTTCTTGTGAAATTCCCTGACTTTTAAACACCCTCCAGGCCAGAAAAACCAGTGTAGCCTGGAAGGGTCCTGGGAGCTGCCAGATAGCAGCCCTGATCCAATCCAACCTCCCCCAGCGACTGTTGAGGTAACACAACTTGCCCAAGGCCCAGAGTGAGTGGAGGACACCGGTGGGCCCAGAAGCCAAGCTCTAGACCCCTTTGCCAGAGCCTCCCCAGCCTGCTCCCTGCTGTCCCTCACTGGCCAAGGCCCAGTTAGGAAGTGGGCCTGTCTCGGCTGGACAGCGTGGTCCACGCAAACCTCAGTGAATCAACTAAGCTCTGGTCACAGACGGATGGAAGAGGACTGGAACCAGCCGCCATCATTTGTCCTTGAGGTCTCTCCCCAGAGTTCCTGGTCCCAGACACACCCCAGCCTGCAGATAACTTTGCCGCCTGAGTCCAGGCCACAGCCCAGGGCTGGGTGTCCCCTCCAGCCCGTACCTTGAGGGAGTAGGCAGCTTTGTAGATGTTCTTGATTGGCACGTCACTCCCGTCCTCCGTGCACTGGCTGTAGGGTTCACTCAGCTTGAAGGACTCCGTCTGTAATCACAGCAGCGCGCATTCAGCCCTGCCCTCCCCCAGGCCCCACACAGGGGGTATGGCTAGCAGCCACTTAGTCATTCATTTAACAAGTATTCATTGAGCATCTACTAGGTGCCTGGTGCTATTCTAGGCACTGTGGAATTAACAAGGATCAAAATGGACAAGTTGTCTGCTCCCCTGCAGCTTACATTCTAGTGGGGTAGACAGATGGTCAAAAAGCAAATAAATAATCAGATAATTTTGGACAGTGATCAATGAAACTGGGCAGACTGGAGGGTTGGGAGGAGGCGGTAGTCTTTCCAATAGAGTGATCAGGAGAGATGTCTTTGAGAAAGGGACACGTTGGCTCAACATGGAACGGCAAGAAAGAGCTGACCTCGCCAAGAAATGGAGGAAGAGGATTGAGCAGACAGAGCAGCAAAGGCTGGAGGTAGGAGAGGTCCTGGGTGGCTCGAATGTGGCAAAAGGGAGAGAAGTCACTGGAGACGACATCAGACAGGGAGGCCAAGGCCACATCACGTCGGCCTTCTATGCTGTGCCGAGAAATCTGGGTTTGGTTTTCAGAATGGTACTGAGCCACTGGAGCATCCAATGGGAGGGGGCAGGAGGGATTAGACAGATGAGTGGTGACTGTGAGCTGCATGGGATTCTCGTCCCAGGGAAGGACCCATTTCCTACCCTGTTGTCTTCTGGCCCCAGAAATTGACGTGGAAAAATGGACTTCCTTAGAGAAGGCCAAGGAATGCCCAACAGAGAAGAATGATACCCTAATCAGAGAGGTAAGAGCATTGTAACTTGCACTTTGAAAACCTTATTAAATTATGCTTTATTGTGGTTTACTAAGGTTGGCTCTAGCTTAATATTTGTCACTGCAAATAAACAATCAGACAAGCCTGTTAAGGAAAAAAAAAGGATAATATCTCCCAAGAGGGAATAATAATAGAATATAAATTATGACCAGCTTTTGGCTAGGTCCCAGGGTGTGTGTGTGTGTGTGTGTGTGTGCGTGCGTGCACACAGTTTTGTTTTGTTCTGAGAGTGGGGGCAAAGGGAAAATGGATGGTAGATTTGTGGGAAGGAAGAAGATTCTCTTTTTTTTTGAAGACTGGCCTGACAGAGAGAATGATAATTGGGGGGAAAAAAGGAATCAAGAAGTTTGAAGCAGGTAGAAACTATAGACACCTGGAGTGGCTATAATCTCTTTCTGTTTATATTGTAATTCATCTGCAGACCCATTAGTCTCCCTCAATTAACTGCAAGTACCTCAAGGGCAATTAACAGGGCTCATTTTAAAACATTTAAACAGTAGAAGCAAACAAAAGGGAAAGTAGCCGTGGTCTCTCTTCCCCAGGATACCTACCACTCCAACAGGTCAAATCCTGAGCTCAGACAGACAGACAGGCAGGTAGGCAGACAGACCAATACTTACACATTCCCTTTGCCCTGCAATCTCCCCTTCTCACCAACAATAGAGTGAGCATCTTTCCATGTTAGTATGGAATAAACAGACTGACTTCATTCCTCTAATAGCTGAGTAGCAAACACATTTAGAGCCTCTAGCACATGCCAGGGCTGGGCTGGGCACTGGGGTACGAAGATGCCCAGCAGGGGCTTCCCTTGAGGGCACCTCAATTCAATCCCACCCTCTGAGCTTCTCCAAGCAGCGGGATCCCTGGGCAGATGCTCCGTGGAGCCCCTGGGTCCTGCTGAGCTGTCCACAGAGCCTAGAGTGTTAGCTGCAGCTCGAGCTGCCTGAGGGGACAGACAACGCCCTGGCACCTAGGTAAGAGGGTCTGTCCACTCAGGTAAGTTCTGTGCAGCCAGCAGCCAGCAAAGGTGGCTGGGGCTCCTTCTACTGTGAGCACCAGCCCATGTGCCACTTCCAGGAAACCAATTATGAGATATCATCTTTTGATTTTTATGCTTTTTGAGAACTCAATGGCCCTTTACTCTGCAATGGTGCTTATTGAACTCAGAGCTCCTGGGTTATTCAGGTTGCTTCCTGAAGCAACTGGGGGTGGGACAGATGGGGCAAATGGCCTTTGTAGGGTGGGATAAAGGTCTTTAGCTTCTCAAAGCCTCAGCTGGATGAATGTGGACAGAGTGCTCTCTCTCTCCCCTCCCCCATCCCTTCACTCTCCCACTCCACTGTCAGTTTCCCAGAACCGCTGATCTGTGCAGGGTGGGGAAACATTTTGGCTTCTGTCTTGACCGCCAGGGACACAAAAATGAGAATGAGTACATGTGCGTGTGAATGTGTGCAAGTTATGTGTATATATGTGTGAGTGTGCATGCATGTCTATGCATACAGGTGTGTGACAGTGTGTGTATATGGGTATATATGTGTGCACATGCATGCACAGGTATGTGTAGGTGTGATTAAGTGTATATGTGCACATGAGTGTATGTGGGTGTATGCATGGGAAACAGGACCCATTTTTATCAAACCGGGTCCCCTCCGCTTCCTTCTGAGAATCCTGGGGAGGAGGGCAGTTCCACCCGAGTCCTTAGCTTACCTCTTTAAAGGTATGAACTGTGCCAGGGAAAAGCCCAGGCGGCAGCATGATGCCCTAGATGGAATTATGGGTGGTTTAACTCTTTTTTCTTTTGTTCTGTTTTTATATTGTAATAAATTACAAAAGTTATTTGCATATGATAAAATTTACACTTCTAAACAATGAAGAAAAAAAGAATTACTCAATATTTGAAGTGAACTATTTGGAGGAAGCAATAAATTCTATCTCTACTTCACATCCTACAGAAAAAAATGCCAGTGGGTTAAAGTATTAAATGAAACAATAAAGTAACTAGAAGGAAACTCAGCTCAGTATCTGATCTCAAGGAGGGAAAATCCTCAATACACATGATGACAAAAGAAGAAAACAAAGATTTTGACCATATAAACATTTGATGTCTTTGCATGCGAAAGTGGCATAAAGAAAACCAAAAGGAAAGTACAAACTGGGAAAGAGATTTGCAACACGTATGGCAAATAATTAGTACTCTTTGTATATACATAGAAGTGATCAAAGTCTTACTCATACAAAAGGGGATATCACAAAGAACAAGAAAAACCTCCTCTAACCCCTCTTTTTGCTTCAAGCTTATTTTTCCTTCCCTTGTCTTTACTTAAAAAAAAGTATAGTAATAGCCAATATTTTTGGAGCGCTTACTACTTGCCAAGCACTGTTATAAGTGCTTCACATCGGGGCTGGCCAGGTGGTTCAGTGGTTAAGTGCGCACGCTCTGCTGTGGCGGCCCGGGGTTCGCAGGTTCGGATCCCAGACGCGCACTGACACACCGCTTGTTAAGCCATGCTGTGGCGGCGTCCCATATAAAGTAGAGGAAGATGGGCACGGATGTTAGCCCAGGGCCAATCTTCCTCAAGAAGAAAAGGGGAGGATTAGCAACAGATGTTAGCTCAGGGCTGGTCCTCCTCACAAAAAAAAAAGTGCTTCACATGAATCAACTCATTGAATTCTCACCAGCCTATGGGGTAGCATTATTATTATCATCCCCATTTTACAGATGAGGTGACTGAGACACAGATTACACAACCAAAGTGCAAAGCTAGGGCTTGAACCCCAGCTGTCTGGCTCCACAGTCTGAGCACTTAATCTCTCTTATACATATGCTTGTGAAAAGAGGTGCGTATGTGCTCCAAGATAAAAAGGTACAGTAGGGTTTGCAATGATGGTGATGTCTCCCCCACTCCAGGGCCTGGCTCCACACCCCCGGGGTGAGTTGTCCACAACTGCCCACTTCCTCATCTCCTATTAATGATCCAGCCCAAACTGTGGTTTCTGTACTGCTGCTTCTGCTGAAAACTGCTCTGGCAAAGAACACTGGTGGCCTCTTGGTGGCCAAACCCAGAGAATACCTTTCACCCTTTATCTTGCTTGACCTCTCAACTGCATTGGGCACTATGGCTCACATCTTCCTTGAAACTCTCTTCCTTGCTTTATCTGACACCAACTCTTTCTGGCTTCTGCTCCTACTTCTCTGTCTCTGTTTCTCGATTTTCTTTCTGCTCAGCACTTAAACACTTGCATTCTGTCTCAGATCTTGGGTGATGGCATTTATTTCCAAGTCTAGAATTATGCTAGATGTCCCTCTCCTTCAATTTTTCTCCTAAGCTCCAGGTTCTATTTTCACCTTGGTTTCCCAAAGGCACAACAACTTGAGTCTGTCCCAAACTGAAGTGGTCATCTTCTCCCCTATATTTACTCCTCCTCTTATACTCCCTAATTCTGAGCCTGGCACCTCCATCCACCCCACTGCCCAAGCCAGAACCTAAATATCAATCTAACTTCCCCTGGCCTCTCCTCGCTGACCTCAGCTGTCAAGCCCTGTTGCTTCTGTGCTGTAATATCCTCAAATCCATTCACTTCTGCTCATGCCCACAGCCATTGCCTCAGCTAAGAGCCTCATCATTTTTTTCTAGAATTACTGTACAGTCATGCACCGCATAACAATGTTTCGGTCAACGATGGACCGCATATATGATGGTGGTCCCATAAGGTTAGTACCATATAGCCTAGGTGTGTAGTAGGCTATACCATCTAGGTTTGTGTAAGTATACTTTATGATGCTCACATGATGACGAAATCCCCTAATGACCCTTTTTTCAGAATGTATCCCCGTCATTAAGCAATGCATGACTGTAAATGGGCTGCCTCCAGTATCTTGATTACACTTCAGCCAAAGTGATTTTTCAAAAAGTTTCACTACACAGCTTAAAATCCTTTGTGTGACCCCTCTGGGATTGCTGTTCCCTTTGTCTGGACTAGCTCTTTCTGACACTATTTGCCTGACCCTTGTCCTTCAAGAATCCATCACCTAGAAAGCCCTTGCCAACAGCTTCTGTCTGAGCCTCCCATCCATCCATCCATCCATCCATCCATCCATCCATCCATCCATCCATCCATCCAACAATATGTACTGAGGATCTGCTATGTTCTAAGAACTGAGCCTGGGAACAAGACAGAGAAGGTCCCTGTTCCCATAGAGCTGGGAACTGTGTTGCAAAGATGTGTTGCGTCCTCCTCTTAAAGGTAAGATGTTTGAAGGTAGGTGCTCTGTTGTATTCATCTCTGAAAATCCAGTGCTTTGGACACACAGTCCCTCAATGAATGAAGGAAGATTTGTTAACAACTACCTAACCAACTGACTGGGTCTACCAGCTTAACATGCCTATCAAAATAAATAAATAAACAAAAATTAAATAAGAAAGGAAGGAAGTCTAGTTTGTTTGGATTTATTGTTAGTGACCCCCTGCTGACCTCTTAGTAATCCCTGGGTTTTTGTTGTTCTAAATGCTCATAAATCAGAACTAGAGCTGACTGATCCTGCTCTGTGGCTTTGATTTTGTATATCTCAAATTAGGTGTAGCCGACAACCCACCCATGCCTTTGTTTACCCACCAATGGTAAAGAGAATATTTGCTTAACAATGTGGTAGGTATTTCTAAGCTCAGAGAAGAAAACCAGAGGGCAGAATTCCTTGGTTCTTGTACTTTTCCAAGCTCTTATAGCTCTCCTCCAAGTTTGTACGCAACATGAGAGGCAGAACGGAAGGAGAGGGCAAAAGAATAAGGTAAGGATGTGCTGCAAATCCCAGGTTCTTCTTCAGGGTGTAGATAAAACTGTATGGGAAACGTCAGATCAAAATGATCACTATTTTGATCTGGGGATCTCACGATCTGCCGGTGAAGAGAGGAATCAATGACCTAGCTCCCTAAGTGGTACCCAAAAGGCTTTTCAAGCTACAGTTTGAGCAGGTTGGGGCTAAAGATTTTTTTCTTAGACAATCAGCATTCACATAGCCTGAGCTGGTGCACACTACTTCTCATGCTGGAACAGACTTCCCACATTGGAACAAAGCCCCTAAGCAACATGCCTCCCTAGAGCACCCGGGTCCCCAGACGACCATCCCAATGGTTTCTCTTGTCCACGGCTGCCCTTTGATGGGACACCATGAGGCACCGAAGCCACAGATTTCCTCTGGAATATCACCATTCCTGTTCATTACCTCTGCTGTCTCAACTTAAATATCACTTCCTCAGGAAAGCATTGCTTGAACTCCCCACCTCACCTCATAATAAAAAGCCCTAGGTCAGGCAACCCTGTGCTATGCTGTCATGCATCCTGCATTTCTCCTTCTTAGCACTTATGACAATTATAATTAATCATTTGCGTAATTTTTTGTTATTGATCCTTCCTGCTGGACTCTAAGTTTCAACAGGACAGGAACAGTGTCTTCCACACTGATGCAGTGCCAGGATCTAGCACATAGGAGGCATTCAGAAAATGCTTGTTGAATGGATAAACGATGAAGGGATACACAAGCCTCAATGCCTACCATATTACTTTATAACCCAATACAAAGCCATCATTTATGGCTGGGCTAAATCTGTTGCGTCATTCTAGCTTTACTTTCTCTTGGGAAGACACAATTTTCTTCTCCTCTCATTCGGAACTACTCAAGTTTCTAAAGCTGAGGTTCCTGAGTTTGCTGCCTCTTGGAATAACCACTGGAGTTTGGTAAAAAAACGGATCCTTGGGCTCATCTCTTAAAGATTCTGATTCAGTAGATCTGAATCTGATCAACCAGGTTTAGAAACCACTGGTCTGGAGGACAAACTTGTGAGGGATGAAGAAGGCTAAGCAGTTTAATTTGGGACATTAAGTTTGGATATAAATAAAGGCATAAACAGACGGTCCACAAGGAGATTTTCCCCCCACAAACAGGTGAAAAAATACCACTACGAAGGACTGTAAATTAAAATTATAATAGATACCATTTTTCTCTTGACAGATCAGCAAAGATTAGAAGTTGGATAATATCCAGGTTGGTGAGAGTGTGGGAAACAGCTACTCTCACATATTGCTGGTGAGGTTGGAAATTGCTACAACCTCACAGGAGGGCAATTTGACAAACACACGTACTGTCTGACATACTTCCAGGAAGTAATCAGACAAATACACAGCACATTACACCACTGCTTTAGTTGTGCCTGGAAATGACCTAAGGTCTATCAACAGGGAATTGCTTCAATAACTTATCCACCCAATGGAATATTACAGGTCATTAAGAAGAATGAGGCAGATCTATACGTATTGATATGGAACCATTTCCAAGCTATAGCGTCAAGTGGAAAAATGGTGCAGAACACTATTTTGTATTTGCATAAAAGGAGAAATGCTTATACCTATACACACCCACTTGAAGAAAACTTAAAATTCCTGCCAAGACACAGAAGCAACAGCGATGGTCTGTGTGGAGAGCAAGGAGGGGACTGGAGGTCAGAGATGGAAGAGAGATACATCTGCATAGTATGCTCCTCGGTGTGATTTAGGTTCTTTACTTTGTGTGTCTACTCCCTTTAAATAAGTTCTTAATAGTCATTCTGTTAGAGAGAGCAAGAGACAGTGAGAGAGCAAGAGACGGAGAGAGAGACAGGTATAAAAAGACCCCAGGCCTGCAAACAAGAAAACCGCCTAAGCAGTGGAGTGACCAGCAGCATCAGTGCACACTCTCTACCTTGCCCTTCTGCTCCCATTGGGCTGGCTGACTCAGGATTGGAGTCTGCAGCCCAGATGTTCTTTCGTTGACAGGTGTGATTGTTCTTGGTACCCAACGAGGTCAGAGAAGGTCAAACACTTGAGGGAGAAGGGAGTTCTCGGTAAATGAGGTGAAATTGATGGGAGTGTCATGGGTTAAATAGAGCTTTGATGGCCCAGTGACTTTCCATTAGGCTTTCATGGTTTACATGCCTCATAGGCCTCTAGGCAGCCCAGAAAGAAGGTGTTAATCTGCTCTATTTATATTACTGACAAATACATAGTTAGTGTCTGATGCCTTGCTTCCAGCACATGTTCCACAAATGCTGTTGTCTGTCTTTGGAACGAGGAAGGTTCCTTAAATTCTTTCCCCAAATGGCATCCTGTCCTTGTTCATCCACACAGAAGATATAAAGACAGCCTTTAGTGTAACTACTGGAATGACCATGGGGGTAACCATGGGAAAAATACAGGACCATGTTCCCTTTTGAAACCAACACCCTTTTCCATAAGCTGCACTTCACTGGTTATCGTTGAAAGAAATCTGTCCTCCTCACCAAGCCTACAGAAATCAGAATATTCTCTTACCAGGTGCATCCCTATGGAGGTGGCCATCGCCGTCTCAATCTCTGTTCCCACGTCCTCGATGAAGGGGTATTCATCCTGCCGGTGGACAATCACCTTGGCCCCACTGGAGGACACCAGGAAGGGGTTATACTCCTCTTCGTTTATGTGCAAGATGACCTGCAGTCCTGGGAGGAGAAGGCAGCCTGCTGTGGTCAAAGGCCAGGAAAACATTCCCTGGGGGCAGCCCACCTCTCCTGCTGCTTTGGGAGCTGCAAGACGAAGACCCAGGAATTTCCAACAAGTGAGAGGTGGACAGGGGCCAGACTAGAAGTTCCATGAGGCGAGGAGTTCTGCTAAGCATAAGTCAGAGAACTGCTACCCCGCCTGGGACATGCATCCTCACGTGGTCCTTTGAAATGGGGAGTTCTGCTGAGCATCCAAAGGGATGGGTAGTGCTGTGGTTACTTAAACCCTTAGGGAGAAGCACTCACGGTGTATCTGATCAGTGAGCTAACTTCTCTCCCTGCTCCCGCTTTCGCCCCTGCAGTCTATTCTGCACCCAGCAGCCAGAGGCACCTTTTACAATCAGAAACTAGATCAGGTCACTCCCTTGCCTGAAACCCTTCAGTGGCATCTCACTGGATATATGGGAATGCCACGGAATAAAATCCATGAACTCGACTGCGGCTGTCAAGGCTTTGATGATGTGGCCCCTGCCTCCCTCTCCCTCCTCGTCCCGCTCTCCCTCTCCCTCAAGAAGCTCCAAGTGCACTGGTCTTCTTTCTGTTTCTAGAGCACATCAAACTGGTTTCCTTCTCAGGGTCTGATACTTGCTAGTGCCCAGAATGCTCTTCTGAGGACTTTAACACGGATCTTCTCATTCTTAAATATCCCTCCTCACAAAGGCCCTTCTGGACCTCCTTATGTGAAATAAAACCCCCATCCCGACCCCAGCCACTCTCTCTTCCCCTTCACTGCTTTCTTTTCCTCATTAGGATTTATAACTGGATAATGTCTATGCACTTGTTCACTCATCTGTCTCTCTCCACTAAAATGAAAGTCCCCTAAAAGCAGAGATGGCATCTGTCCTGTTCACCATTGTGTCCCTGGTACCTGGAAGAGGGCCTGGCACCCAGCAGATACTCAATAAATGACTGGTAAATGAATGAGCGAATGAGCATGGTCTCTACGGATTGAAAGAAGAGAACTTTGAGAGTCTTTCTGACTTCTTCCACTTGTAAATAAAGAAACCAAAGCCCAGAGTGGGGAAGCGATTTTCTCAAGGTCACATAGCCCCTGCGTAGCAGAGCCAGGGCTGTGTAACTCTTCGCTCCCAGTTCCCAGACTACTTCTTCCCACTGAAGTATGCGCCCTGAATTAGGGCTCCTGGCACACTTGGTAAGAACACAGGCTACACAGTAACAAGCATTGGGAGTCCATGTGTGGTTTTCCTCCATGACAAGGCCTGGCCTTTCCTTGTGGCAGCACATTCAATTTGCTTAGGACCTTTCAAGAATTCTTTTTGTGGGTAAGACATGTCAACCTGTTGAGTTCCTGCCTTCCCGACAAAAGTTGTAGCAATAGAGTAGTAGTAATGGTAATCCTGGAGGTAGTGATGGTGTTATCGGTGGTGCTAGCAGTAGTAGCAGCAGCAGTGGTAGAACAGCAGCAGTGCTAGTAATGGTAGTAATGTAGTAATGACAACCACAACTAGCATTTAGTGTGTGCTGAGTATGTGCTATGCACTGAATTGTGACCCCCCTCCCCATTCACATGTTGAAACTCCAGCCCCTTATGTGACTGCATTTGGAGACAGGGCCTTTAGGGAGGTCATTAAGGTTAAATGAAGTCATAAGGTGGGGCCCTAATCCCATGGGGCAGCATCCTTATAAGAAGAGGAAGAGACACCAGAGCTCTCTCTCTGCATGCCACAGAGGAAAGGCCACGTGAGGACACAGCGAGAAGGCAGTTGTCTGCAAGCCAGGAAGAAAGGCCTCCCCAGAAACTGAATATGCCAGCATCTTGATCATGGACTTTCAGCCTCCAGAACTGTGAGAAAATAAATGTCTGTTGTTTAAGCCCCCCAGTCTGTGACATTTTCTTAAGGCAGCCCGAGTAGATTGATACAGTGTGTGTTGGGTCTTATTCTAAGTGCCTTACATATTTTGAGTCCTCTCAATAATCTTATATCAGAGACACTATTATTACTCCCACTTTAAAGATGAAAAGCAGTAACTTGCACAGGGTCACACAGTGAGAGGCAGAGCTGGGTTTTGCCTCCAGAATCTGTCATCTAAGATAAAGGTGTGTTTGCCTCGCTAATCTCCTGTTCAGCATACCTGGGTTTAACTCCATCTGGAAGCTGCCTGCTTACTCCCATTACTCACTCCAGCTACAAGCTAAACCAGAGTGGTTTCCCAGGGGAAGGAACCCCAGCAATGTCCCTGTTGCTCTCTCAAAAGTAAAGAGGAGACATCAAAAAGGAAAACAGACACTGATAAAGAAGGACGGAACCAACATGGATGCTGATGGAAACACTGCAAAAGGAAAAGTGGTGTCCCACGTTTCTGGCCACATGGAGAGATCCTGCATTTCTGGAAGGCTCAAGTATCCCCAATTGTCCTGTGGCCAGCATGCTCACTGACAGAGGACCCCAGGATCTCCTCAGTGCAGATTTCCTTACCATATTCACTGCCCCCCATGGAGGTGCTGAGGATGGTCTCATTTTGTCTATTGTTGAACGTGTAGCAATTCCCATACATTGGATGGTGGAAAAGTGTGAAGTTCCTATGGAGAAAGATTATGCGTCAGAAAAGGCTGTGCTGGGAACCCCTCTCGTGCATCTGAGCTGAAGTCTGGATGAGCAGTGCTAACGGGGCCAACTCTCTTTTGTGGACAATGGACGATAGACGTGACTCACTTTCCCCATCTTTCCTCTGATAAATGACAAAGCCCCTCATCTGGTTGACACATATTGATGTAGAATTACTTTTTGCTTTCTGTTCTCCTTCTAAATCCTCTCACCTCTGTCTCCATCCTGACCCGGCATTCCTTGTGCCAACATATCTGTTCCAAATTCCTCTACTCTTGAATTTCTCAGCCAACACTTGAAATTTTTCCATTCCATTCTTAAGAAATGATCTCCAGAGAAAGGATCACATCATGTATGCCCTTACAGTGACTTTAGATCCCAATCCTCAGGGACACATGATTCCTATCACTCAGTTTTTGCAAAGACCAATAAAAATACTAACAAATAGAAAGGCTTGGTATTTAAAAGAATGAGGTAAGCCCTTCAGATAGGCAGGAACACTTTAGAATGTCCCATCACTGCCCAGTCACCACCAGGGATCTTAGTGTTATCTTAATGGTGGAAAGGTTTGAAAGCTCACATGTCTGTGCATAGACATTTTTCTTCCCTTCCTCCTTCCTTTCCTTCTTTCCTTCCTTTCTTCTTCTGTGCTAGATTGGTGGTTCTCAATCATTGGTATGCATGATGGTAATATACAAGGTTATACACACACCATCAACTACTCGGTGTTTATGAGTAATTTAATGAGTTTAAGGACATTTTGACTCTACGCCATCTCCATCTTCCTCACTGACTCTAGAGCCTAGCTCCCGTGTAAGCTGTTTTCCAAAGGGCAGGGTCACTGAGAAGAGCACTTTTCCCTCCCAAGACCTACAGCCGAGCTGCAGGTGCATGCAAAGCACGTGAAGCTGAGAGAGCAACCTTCCTCTGCTGACCTGGCATTGCAGGACACCCCGTCAAAGAAGCAAGTAACCAGCAGCTCCTCGGCAGTGTAGCTCATGTTGATTTTCTTCTCTAGAGACACTTGTGCCATGATGTTCATGTAGTGCAGCTTGTACCACTCCTGGATGGCATTGACCCCCGAGCTGAAGGTGTAGACAGCACATTTGGACGTGTCATTTGAACACTGTGAATAAGAGGAGACACTAGGCTTAAGCCATCGGCCCTACTGTTGACCTTCAGAAGGACTGTAAGGATGAGGAACTGAGACTCTAGAACACATACTTAGGGGAAAAGGAGGATACCTGGGGCAAGATGGGCTTCCTCTCACTTCTAGGAGACATCATCCTCAAGCCTCAAGGACAAAGGAGGGGCTGAACGAGGAAGGACACAGTCTCACTCTCAAGACTCCCTATCAGGAGAGAAGCAAAACCAGCTTCTTCAGGGTCCCCAGACATCCAGGCTTTGGCTTATTATTGCTACTGAGTTTCTACATAACCCTCACCATTTCCTTTTGGATCAACAGTCCAGAAATCTGGATTCTAGACTCTGACACTACTTCTTTGCTGGATCTTGGGCAAGGCACTATGTACCCACTATTTCACCTACAAGATGTTGAGAAAAATGCCATCCTTTCCAACCTCAGACGGTAGTTGGGAGGACCAGCATTTAAAATACATAATAATGAGAGCTTTATAGGGAAATTCTGGTACATTCTAGAAGTTCTCATCACACAAGGCTATGTATTTCTTGACAGACATCAAAGGATTGATTTTCGTATCAAGAAGAAAATTTGGGGTATCTTATGAAAGGACCCAGGAAGACTTTGAAAAGTCTCAACAATTAAGAGAAAAGGCCATTTTTCAGGATTTTTGACTGAGGCCATGAAGTCTCGCAATCAGCAATCAAGCTTATAAGGTATAGAAGTAGCTCTCGGCCTGCAGAGGTGGCTGGGGCATGGAGACGAGGGTGGTGATTGAGGTTGCCCAGCAAGGTAAAGGAATTCATTTTTGGCAAATAGTTGCTTCTTCAGAGCCCCTCAAATGAGACCAAAGAGGGAGAGGTGAGAAGCCAGGCTTTGGCACCTCACAAAGGCAAAGTACTGCAGGGAACACTGGGTGTTACTGCTCTCTATTATCTATTTTCTTCCTTCTGATGTCTGCACCCCAATTTTGCTTTGGTGGAATTTCCTTTCCCCCTTTGGATACAGCCTGGTGAGACTGTCCATCAAGATGCCCCACCCTCTGTAAGCCATCAGGTGATCCAAACTTGACCAATCAGATGGTCCCAAAATGGATTTGAATCCACCTTTGCAGATGGATTAACAAAAAGACTGAAAATGGTTGAAGTTTATTTAATCCAGTAGCAGTATATGAAATGACTTTCCATGATTTCTTGTCACCAAGATCCCTGGATCTTCCTTAACTTCTATCTTCCATGAACTACTGGTCACCTTCTGAGGCATTTTTTTCTGCTTAAGGTGGCCTGAGTCAGTTTCAGGTGCTTGTAGCCGCTTCACCCTAACTGGGCGTGTTTCTTCCTGTGGGACTATAGGGGCTAATGGCAAAGGAGAAACCTCCCTGGACCCACTGTCTCCAGCCCATCCCATGCCCCCAAACGGTAAGAAGGTGCATCTCACCAGTTGGAATCCCACCATCTCCTTGGACTCGTGGACAGTCACGACGTCTGAATCTTGGCGAATGATGCTTCCGCTGACTTTCCGCTTCCGCCCGGTGAGGAAGTCCCTGGCCTTGCCCGTCTCACCCTCATTGAAGGCCAGCAGCGGGACCACGTTGAGGAATTTGGGCCGCGTGCCCTCCCAGACTGAACTCCAGGACTCTGCCTCTCGGCGATTCCGAGAGTTAATCTCTGAAAAGCCGTACAGGGTCTTCAAGGCGCCTCTGGTTTCCTGTTCCAAGTCGGCTAGAAGGTCCCGCACGGCACTGTACCTGTCGAGGTGGGAAGGAGGAGTCAGGGACAGCAGAAGCCCCTCTGGCAGAATGCTGGCACTTGTCTGTGCTGCTTTCCATCACCGTGTGTCAGCCTGGTGCCCACTGCTCCCGCCCCCTTGGCAAGGAGACCAGGCCTGTTATGATTTGCCCCATCCAAAGTGTCTGCCGGCTCGAGTCAATGGGGGCAGGCTCCCGTGTGACCCTTGTGTGACTTCCTGTGGCTTTCCCTCTGCCACTACTGTCTGCTTGCTCTCGGGGCGTGTTGATGAGTTTGCCCCAACCAGCATTTCTGGAGTGGCGACTGTCAGGTGCCTCCCATAAGCCAGCCACCGTGAGGACAGGTAAATAACTACTAACCGACCGTCCCCCCAGGGGCAGGCTCCATCTCCACCCAGCACACTTGCCCCTGCCTGCCGATTCTCCCCGAGTCTGGGAGTGCTGGGAAGGGAGAGGTATAACTGCCACCTGGACAACCCCCAAGAACAGAAGAATGTTACAGGAGTTGACTGCATGAAGCATAATGAAACCATCTTTTCATTTTCACTATACCAAATGGTCCTGGCCTCCCTCTTAACCCTCCTCTCTCCCCTCTCTCTCCCCCTTGCTCTGTGCAGAGGCAACACAGCAGAGTGATTGAGCATATAAACTCCAGAGCCAAACCACCTGGGTACAGTCCCCCATCCTGGTTCTAGATGTGTGACCTTGGACAAGTCATTTAGCCTTTCTGTGTCTCAGTTTCCCCCATCTGTAAAATGAGGTTATAGGGAAGAGTCAATGAGTTTATTATCTCTATCTATCTATCTATCTATCTATCTATCTATCTATCTATCTATCTATTTATCTATCTGTCTATGTGTGTATGTATGTGTGTATATACGTAATTAAGTGGTCGCTATTATGACTTTTCTTAGTGTAATTACATTTGTTCATATTTCATTCCTCCACTACAATATCAGCTCCACCAGGACAAAGACTGCATTTGAGTTTTTCAGTTCTACGCCCCAGAACCTAGCACAGTGTGTGACAATTTGTAGGTGCTGAGTAAATGATTATGGAACAAACAATGGATGGAAGGAAGAAAGGAGGAAAGGAAGGAGGGAGAGAGGGAGGAAGAAAGACAAACTTTGAAGTGGAAGATGAGTCTTAGACCTGTTTTTTTTTTTCTTAGACCTGATTTTGATTTCGAGCTTTGCCACCAACTCATTGATGACTCTGGACCAGTTATTTCCCTTTGATAACCTTCCTGCCCTGCTCTTCCCTCCTCCCCACCCCCACACCGGCTCTAACAAATTCTGCCAGGTTCTGATCTGCCTCACAGAGCAGTTTTTGATAATCCTGGGGAGGACTCCAATGACCCATTTAGAACAAGTCCTGCAGCAGGCAGTAGGGCAGTACCAAGGGCTGACGCTGCTCGGAGCCCAGTGATCTCAATTAGTGGGGCTGGGTTCACACAGGTGAGGATTTGGGGCAGGTAAGATGCTTCCAGAAGTCACCTGAGTGTCATGTCTGAGTCAGCCTTGAGCTCACATTCTGGGGAGAGTGAGGGTGTGAACTTGGAGAGCTCAGGCGAAATGGCTACGCTGGGCTCAGGGCGTGTGTGTGTGTGCATGTCCAGGGTGGGGGGTTCTAGTTCATTCTAGGCCCAACTTCCAAGTGAAACTGATCCCTGCAGCCTCCCCCTCCCACCTTCCCTGGGCTAGCCCATCCTCGGAAGTAGATGATGGACTGAACTTGTGGTACAGATTTAGAACCTAGGAGAGAGCAGTTTACCAATGTTGGCAACAAATTCCAGTTTCTAAAGAGCATGTCTGTAGGCTGGAGTGTGTCACCTTTGGGAGGGGCTTTGGCATCTGGAGTGAGCAGGACCCCCACTCCATGTCCCTGTTCCTGCCTCTTACTTGTAAGGGTTAATGTTGCAAATGGTGACAGCAGGGAAATCCAGCTTCTGGAAGTGGACTTTGATGGAGACAGAGACGGTGTAGAAGGAGATGATGAGGAGGGCACACTGCCAGAAAATCAGTGCTACAGCTGTGAGCGTGAACAGAATCCAGAGCAGGCGCCGCAGGCGGCCACGGGACACCACGATGCGGCGGCAGCCGTGCGTGTTGGTGGTCAGGCAGTACCACTGCATCAGCTCTTTAATGGTGGGTGCCTGAGGCCCCGTCACGGGCAGATTCTTCTTAATTTTGGCTTTGATCTTCTCTCCAGGAGCCATGGCAGGGATGGGACTTGGAGGGGCAGGCAAGCTGGAGGGGCAGGGAAGAAAAGCAGGTGAGCTCACGTCCCCCGGCCTGCGGGCACGTCCCTGGAGGCCACGTGCTGGGAAACACCAGTCCACGTGCCCTCAGAGGTCGCTTCCTTTTTCCCACTGTGGGCTGGACAGTCTGCATTCTGAGGCCTTGGCCCCTTCTCCAGGATATTTGTTTTTTGGCCACCACAGCTGGCAAAGAGCCGCCACCTCCTCTTGCGGCTCCCAGGTGGGCCATGTGGGGCTGGGTGAGGTTTAACCTGTGAATCACTGGACGGGTTTCAAGGGCCTTCAGTCCTTCCCTCCTACCTGGAGCAGGAGCCCTCTGAGCAGCCTCTGCACCTCCCTTATCATGCTCTGCGGTGACTAGAGCACTGCCACCTGCGCCTTATCGCTTCCACTAGCCTGCCCTCCTCGAGGGCAGCATTCCTACCCTGTCCTGCCCCCTGGTGCCTAGCTCGGCATCTAGCACAGAGCAAACACCCTGTAAATTGATTCCGACAGATAAAATCTGCCAAGAGAATTTCCTGGCAGCCACCCTAGACCATGTTCAGTCCCTTCCTGGCCGTGTCTTCCCAGCCCTTTCCTGCGGCTTGACTGCAGGTAGTGTTTCTGTTTCATTTCTGTTTCACGTCTTCTCTTTACAGTCCAAGCCCTTGCTGTTACTAGGACAACAGCCTACCACCATTGGCCACCTAGTATTTGCCAGGCACTGTGCATATTTCCTTGATTCTGAGATCCCACTAATTTGGGGAATACACTTTGATTTAATAACAGCTTTGTTTGGGAGAGAGTGTTGGAAAGCAAATTACCACATTCACCAATGAACGTGATGCAACTCAATTACAGAAACTTTACAATGTGAAATAACATTCTTTTTAGAAATGAACTCATATATATATATACATACAGGGTCATCTCATGATTATAATATATGTAGTCATAAATATATAGTGTCTCTCTCTATATATACACATAATCTCTATATATCTCAATTCATATTTCAACAGCCCCACAAGGTAGGCACGCTGTTATTATCTCCATGTTACAGAAGAGAAAAACGAGCTCAGAGAGGTGGAGCACCTTGTGCAAGATCACACAGCTAGTAAGTGGAAGAGGTGGACTGGAAGCTTGCAGGCTTCGCCACCTTGGCCTATGCCTCTGAGGGGCAGTGCTGGGTGCTGCCCCCTCCCCCAGACAGTTAATTAACAGCACCTTGGACCAAAGGACGCAAGAAAGAGAAGGCACCCTGAGCTACTGAATTTCCAAACTCTGGACAGTAGATGAGCCCACTCCCCAACGGTCGTGAGCCCTGGTATTGCGGGAGGGGGGTATATGGAAACCTTGTCCCCTACTGTAGGCGACAGAGGCAAATTAGGACATACTGTACTTTGGAGAGGGATGTACAGGGTGGCCTCCGTACCCCCAGAGGGCCTGTGTCAGGACAAGAACTTTAGTTTGGCCCATCAGCTTCTTCAGACAGGATTCTGGACTTGAGGAGTGACTTTTTCTCCGCCCTGAACCCGTGGGATATCAGCCAGTCAGGATCTGGAGCAAAGCTTTCAAGTTTAGGATGCTGATGGTTTCAGGTTTACAATGCAAAAGAAATAGAATGCGGGGTGGGGGAAGGTGGAGGTGAGGCAGCCAAACCACTCCAAACCCTTCACTGACGTATATGACCTTGCTGGGAGGAAGGGAACCATCTCTGACCCTCAAAATCATACTATTAGCCTCTTGGCAAGAGGAATGTAATTATTTTGTTTTATCATTTAAAGTATTGCCCATTCTCACCTCCTCTCTCACTACGATCCAAAAGCAAAAACGTTAGCAAGTTTGTTTTCAAAACCTAGGTCCACGTTCAATTTCCACGTCAAACAAAACTGCAACCCAGGGAAGGTTTCTCCTCTGCGAATGTTCAGCAGAAACTGTGATTCTGGAAGCTCCGGTCTCCAACCCTCCTTTTTCTCACTGAAGATGACCCCTGGGGTCCCTCTGCCCCGTCAGCCCCTTCCCCAGGACTGACCTTGACCCCAAAGGATCAGCCACCAATGTCAGTGAAGCCACAAGTGAAAGGAGGGAACCCATCTTGCTTATCACAAAACAGATAAATGTTCACACCATGTTTCAACTTCAAAGCAGGGCAAGGCTGTAGCTCTATTATGCTGTACTGCTTGATTAAACGTGATGCATTGGTGGAAGAATTGGTAGCTGACACACAGCACTCACTCTTCTAGGCACTTTACAGGTACTAATTTCCACAACAATCTTCTGAGGTAGGTACTATAACTTCCTCCATTATACAAATGCAACTGAGACACTGAGAAGTTAGTTTACCCAAGGTCACCTAGAAAGTGGCTGAGCGGGAATTTGGACCCAGGAGTCCATGCCTTTAAGTACTAGCTATGCTGCTCCTCAAATAACAGCAACTACAACAGCAATAATAGCTGCTATCATGTATTGATCCCTTACTCTACTCCCAGGCATCTTACTCAGCGCTTTTTACACATTACCTTATTTAATCCTCACTCGAATTATATGAGGTACTAGTGCTATCCCATTTCACAGAGGAGGAAACTGAGGTGCAGAGAGGTAAGGCAACTTGCCCAAGGCCACACAGGTAGGAAGGATTCCTTGGAATTCTAGGGTCCTGGCTCATGATAGCGACTCTCTACTGCTCCCCCTCGCCTCCCCCTCTTCCCCCCTTCTCTGACCTCACCTTATCCCCATACCACAGTGAGGAAACCCGAACCTCAGGCTCTGGCCGCGGGACCCGAGCTCCTCCCCCGCGACTCTGCAGCCCCTGCTACCTCGCGCAGAGCGACCGACCGGACGCTGTCCTGTGGCCGAAGCCACGTCCGCCCCAGGGCAGCCCCGGCTGAAGCCGCGGGAGAGAATCCAACCAACCCGCTTCAAGTGTTTGCTTCTTTCCGCAACCACAATCACGCAGAGGAAACATTCCAGAGGGTAAAAGGAACAATCGTGGTCAAGTCCATGCGCCTCACCAAGGCCAGGAAGGGGGCTGAGCAGATGCTAGGCGGAGAGGCGAGGGGCAGCCCCGGACCCCCGGACCCTGGACCCCGTGTCTGAGAAATGCCTCTCGCTCCAGCTCTGTGCCCCGGGCCACGGCGGGGGCAGACGCCAGAGAGCCGGACCCGCACTGATCCGGGAAGCTGCCCCAGCATCCCAGCCATGGGGGGCAGCCCCGGGCTGACGCCGGCACCGCCACTGACCGCGCGGACGGCGTCCGGGAAGCCACGGGGCCCCGCGTCCGCTCCGGTCCCCCGAGCTGGTGCGACCCGAACCCGCCTGGGCTCACCTTACTCGGTTCCGAAGCGTCCGGGGCTCGCGTGCGCGCGATCTGGGTACGCTCTGCTCTGCTCCGGCTGCAGCGCAGGCATCCCGCAGCAGCCGAGGCCACCGGCTCTTGTGGGCCGGGCCTGGGCCCCGCCCCCTCGGGCCCCGCCCCCACCTGCCCAGGTGTATTCCCCAGGCGGCCGAGGATGCGCGGCCGCCCGGAGCCGGCCACGACTCCGCAGCGCCCCCTGCCATCCCGAGGCTGCTCTGCGTCCCAGCCTGTCCCGCCCTGTGCCTTCCTGTGGCACCGCGCAGTGCCTGCTGCCGCCTTGAGGCCACCGTGCACGCCGCATTCCCGCTGGGAGTGCGCCCAAGCATGTCGCAGCGCCCCCTGCCGCCCTGTTACTGCCCAGCGCCTTCCACTCTTGTCCGGTTGGGCGTCCTCCCACCAGGAGAAATCTCAAGGAGCCTCTTGCTCCTGACCTGGAGCGTAGGCTGCTTCAGTGCCCACTTGCGTCCAGCTGTGGGCAGCAGGGGCTGTTCAGCCAGGCGGTTCCTCCTGTGGTCTCTTCAGCTGCCTTTCTACAGTGGCTCAAGGAGATAATTACAAGAAATGAGCTTAGAAAATTGCAACTAAGAGGGACCATAGGAGACACCGCCGTCACAGCCCCTTTGAGTAGGGAAGAGACCCAGAGAGGAGAAAGGGTCTGTTCTCGCTCAGCGCTTCTCAGACTTTAACGTGTATGCAATCACCTGCGGGTTGTGTTAAAATGCAGATTCTAATTTAGTAGGAGTAGGGTGGGACTTGGGAATCTGCATTTTTAAGTTCCCAGCTGATGCCTCTGTTGCTGGTCCAAGGACCACACTTTGAGTAACAAGGTGAATAGAAACAAGTTCAGTATTTTTGGAGGGCAATTTAAAGAAAAGCCTGTAAAAAAAAATCTCAACTGTTTTTTTGCAACAACACATGCTTATTGTAAAGAATTGAAATGATAAGGAGAAAATGGAAGTCTTTCCGCAATTTTCCACCCCCACTAAATAAGCATAGTTAACACTTTGGTTATTATTTGGTATGTATATATAATAACATATGTGTATATATTACGTATATAATGGGATAATGAAATACACACTGTTTTTTAATTTCGTAAGTTTGTTTTAATGACAATAAACTACACAGTTATATTCTCATTGTAAAATAAAGCCAGCTTTTCCACTTCATGGTATATTATGGGTAACGTTCCTTGCCAATATATACATTTACCTAAGTATTCCATTCACATAACTTATTTACTCAGTCTAATGATATCTTTTAAGGTTTGCCTCCAATTTTTCACTAATATAAATTATTTTCTGTATAATATCTTCATGTGCATCTCTGATTATTTCCTTGGAATAAATTCCTACTAGTGAGATTTTTTTTGTCTATATACTTACCCAGTTTAATTGGCACAACAAAAAGAACAGTTAGAAAAGAGCAACCTGTGAAAACAGCATATAGAATATAGAATATATATCAAAATGTTTGAAAAAAAGAGGTTATCTCTCAAGGTAGGCTTACAAGTAATTTTTACTTATCTGTGTTTTATTGTTTTTCTATAATGGGGAGATTATATATATAAATATATAGTATATATTTATTTTATATATATTAAACATATTTCTGTATATATCACCTGTGCCATATAAATAAGAATGTTTTTAAAAGATAGCAAGCTAGTTGAAGTCAGAGATAAGACTTGAAATCAGATCTATGTCACTATTGGATAGGGTGAATTTAGGCTGAATTGACTTCTTTTTAAAAATCAAGTTAAAATTTATATACAGTGAAATGCATAGATCTCAAGGGTACAATTCAATGAATTTTGGTAAATGTATGCACTCATATAACCATCACCCTAATCAACATATAGAACATCGCCTCAGAAATTTCCCTCAGCTCATTTCTACTCAATTCCCACATAGACAACCACCATTCAGATGTATATCACAACAGATTAGTTTTCTTGGTTCTTAAACTTCATATAAATGAAGTCACACAGTATGTACCCTTTTGTGTCTGGTTTCTTTCATGAATTCAATTCTGACTTTCTTTTTTCTACTATGTCATTATTGCCTCTGGTTACTGCGTTACCCAGTTTTACAGATGAGGGGACTGAATGTCAAAGAGGTTATGTTTACCATTTGTTTACCAGTAAGTAAGTGGTAGAACCAAGATTTGCATCCAATCTGCCCTTCTACAAAGTCAACACCCTCATCCACAAAGCTGCAGGAGAATCTTGCTGTGAGTGGGGCTGACCTTCATCCTCCCAGGTCCCACATGAGTGATGACAAAAAGTCCTTGGAACAGCTGAGGTGGAGAGAAGGCCCTCATGTCCTAGGCCACAGGGCAGCAAGACTTCTATCAAGACATCTGCATAAGGCATGGTTGATCAAAGTTATACAAACTATCTTGGGTACAGAGTGGTGCTGTCTCTGAACCACCTCTGTCATCATTAGACCACAGGCAACTTCCCTTCCCTTTGAAAGCATCAGCATCCATTTTTATAAAATATATCTACAGTCTACTTCTCACCACCTCTGGGGCCGCCACCATGCTCCAGTCCATCACTATCTCTCACCTGGATCATTGCCATGGCCTCCTAACTAGTCTCGCGGAGCTGGCCCTCTACGGCCTATTGTCGATACACTAGCCAAAGGGATCCTATTAAATTAGAGTCAGATCATGTCACTCCTCTGTTTGAACCTGTTCAGTGACTTCTTACTTCATTAAGAGTAAAAGCCAAATGGTCACTGAGGAGGCCCTCCGTGACCTGACCCCTGTTGTCACCCTTCCCTCGTCTCCTACCACTCTCACTCTGGCTCATTCTGCTTTGTTCTCATTGGCCTCTCTGTTGTCCCTTGAATCTGACTGACACACTCCAGCCTCAGGCCTCGTTACTGGTGTTCACTCTACCTGAACCACCCTCTCTACACACACTTACACAGGCTCAGATAATCATGTGGATCATCTCCCTGTCTCCTTCAAGTTTTTGCTTTGTTGTTAATCAGAACTTCCCTGGCTACCCTATTTAAAATTGCAATGTTTCCCATCTTCCCAATACTACCTATCCTCCTTCCTATGTTATTTTTCTGTAAAGCAAGCCGAATCAAGATAAGCAGAATTGCCTAGCCAACTCACCAGCTGATTCTAGGTGCACCAGTCATGCAATCTTATTGTGGCAATTGATAACTGATACAACTTCATTCAAACAGAAGCTTTGAAAGACCCAAGCATTTCAGGACTATTGGGACTAGTGACAGGCTCAGCAGCAAGCCGCTGATAGAGGAGCTCAGGGCCTAGGAAATACAACCACAGGGGCCAAGTTCACAGGGCATTAAAATCACTTACATTCAACATCAGCTGCTCCTTCCTCAATGCTACTGGAATCCTGTGACTGGAATTAGTCTTGGTAAAGTTGTTTGGTTTCAAGTAACAAAAACAGACTCAAATTAGTGTAAGCAAAACCAAGAAATTATTAAATGGATGCAGGCAGAGTCTTTTATAGAATCCAAAGAAACACAAATAAGGCCTCAGCAGAATGGGAACTAGTAAAGTTCTACATCCCTTAAGAGGAGGATTTTGTGAGCTTTCTTGAGTTCCCAAACTCCCTCTCAGTCTCAGTGGATCCCCAGGAAGTATTTGATTGGCCACTGGCCTGCCAATGAGCTAGCTTCTTTGAGTCAGCTGTCCTCATCCCTGGTCCAATCAGCTAGCACCATAAGGGTAGGAATGTACAGAACAAATATGGTTGTAGAAGTCCACCACTATGGGCAAACGGGCAATTCTCAGAGAATGTGGCTGTGAGTGAGGAAGGAACCTTAAAAGGAAGTGAACCAACACTTCCCTTTGTTATTAATACCATTTCTAGTCTACTTAGGAAAAGGCAATATTAGATGAGACTTACACTGTCTCCTAAATACACAGATTTTTATAGACTTGCTTGCCAAAAGCAATGGTGTAGTGGTTATTTGTTGTTGTTTCCTACCAACATCCATTCTCTCTTATTCTGGAGACATCCTGAATTTCCTTCAGAGAACCATTCATTCCCCTTTCTCAGTCCATGTGGTTCAAGTTGGGTTGATCCCACTTCTGGCTCTAGGTCTAGCCAATCAGCTTATCACTCAGGTCACAGTGTTTTGTTCAGGAGTTTGCATGGGCTCCAGTTCAATCCAGTGAGAGTCAGGCCCACCCAGGACATTTTCTGGAAGATTGCAAAGGAGAACCTGTCTTTCTGTTCAAGCTACTAGCAGAAAGGTCTGTGTAATCTAAGAGCTGTGGGGAGTATCACATGGGGCCTGAGAGAGAAGCCAACACAAAGGAAAGAGGAGCTGAGGGATGGAAAGTGTTCCAGCCCTGATAATAAAATGTGAGTCTCTGGACCCAGCACTACCTGGAGCTGAGTCAACCTCCTAGATTTTTTAGTCATGTGAACCAAAACATTTCCTATTGTGCTTAAGACATTTTGAGTTCAACTTTTCTCACTATAAGTCCAAAGAGTCCCAACTAATATTGAGGATAAACATCCTATCTTCCCACTTGGATGAGGTGATGCCATCTTCTCTTTGTTAAAGTGATTGTATTCCATATTCAGTTCCAGAGGCAGAATCTACAAATCTTCCAGGGAACATTTTTCAATGCCAAATGATACCAGTGAGGACCCCACACTACTAAAAGGGAAAAGGGAAATTTGAACTTTGATAAGAAAACAGACTCTTCTTGATCCTGGACCTCTTTAGCTATCTCAGTAAAGCCTAAAGTTCACCAAATTATCTCCACAGGACCTACAGCTTGATGTAAATCAGGTGTGGGGTCAATGGGACTCAAATTTCCAGGTTCGTATTTATACTATATAGAAGAATAGTAGCGACCTGGGAAGTTAGCAACAAGAACTTCCATGACCTGTGAGGCTCATGAGGGGTGGTGGAATGATAAAAGATCATTCTTATTTATTAATAAGACCCTAGTTACCAATGACCTGGGAACTATTTCCGTGTATAGTCTTAGCTTGGGGCACTAGCATCAATTGTTGCAATATTACAGAAATGAAAATTTGGTTATGTCCATTTTCTAGGACACTTTCTTTCTCCAAAGGGCACACAAGCTTCTGACAAAAGTTATCATCACTTTCCTAGTGTAAGAAACATTCTTTGATTAATCATATTCTTTAAGGATCAAGAAACATGCACAGATTACTCATGATGATGTGGGGCTTGTTGAAAGCACACACAAGATGACTATCACAGGAGAGTTCTTGATGGAATCTGTTTCTCTTGCCTTCATGGAATCCATTCCACTTTCTACTGGCAACAGAGCCTACATTTTCCTTTGGGGAATCATATTCCCCAACCTTATGTCCATTTGATTCTGGTAGGAACCCCATCCTCAGCACCAATCATTTCTCTCTCTGGCCGCAGCTGGTTCTGAGAAGGACATGCTTTCCAAGCCAGCCAGTGAAAACCTTCCCCTGGAGAGAGTTTAACCAGCATTTTTGCTAACAGATGAAAAGTCTTGCCAACTTCTCAGCTGTGTCAGGAGGATTTTCAACGCTCTATATCCCACCTACTAGGTCCTTGCCAATTCTACACTTTAGCCTGTGTCACCTAAAACACTCCATGTCTAGTACTTATTTGTAATTCAAGCAGGACTGTGCATATTGCAAGTATCAGAAACAAACAACCCTGAACTAGCTTAGGTTTAAGGATGGAACAAATTTTCTCACGTACTTGGGAGTTTGGCTTCAGGCCCAGCTTAAAGCTTGATTCAAATGATGTCACCAGGACCTGGTTTCTCTGCCTTTAAGTTTTGGCTCTACTTTCTCAGTGCTCTTGCCATTCTCTGTCCAGTGCAGTTATAAAAAGGCTGCATTAGCTCCAGCTTCTACGTGAACATAACTAAGTCCAGCAGGACTGGTGGCTCAAGCATGGACTGCAGGATTAGCTCTGAATTAGGCTTTATTACTTTGCTTGAGGTATGTTTCAAGCCCTAACTGAACACCATGATTAGAACAATAGAATGCACTGATTGGCTTAGGTTGGATTATATGCTCCACCTCTGAGTAGAATTGGCTTCACCCAAAACACATGGGCTGAGAATGAGGAAGAAGTGGTTCTCCCAAAGCAAAATCAGAGTAAATTCTGGGTTACAAAACATCTAGTCTTCCATCATTTCCCTACTTTTGCCTTCTCTGGCACTTGTAATAGATAGTTGCTTCAGTAGAACTCTTTCTTCTCTTGGCTTCTCTGATGTACCACTTTTTATAAAATTTATTTATACTTCTTTTAATGCCTCTGTAGAGTTTCTGGGTTTTAGAGGATCAGTGCTGGGGTTCAGGGACTAAGGAAATCAGTCATGAAAAATAATAGGAGATCATGAATCTTCTGCAGAGTCAGAGGAGATCTGAAGTGGTTTAGAAGGCTAGGTTAAACTGATACTAGGCTGAGGCCTCAGAAGCACAGGATTAGCTAAGTATGGGAACCCAGTGGTAATAAGTAAGCTTACTCCCAAGTCTGGCTCTTTCCAGGACTCCTGTGGCTCTAGAATGATGTCCCTTAGATCTTGTGGATGTTATCTTGCCCCATGAGGATGGGATCAAGGCTCTCTCTTTATGCATGCTCATTAACCCAGTCTTTTTGGAAACTTACTCTCCTTGATCACTAGGGAGTAGGAGACAGGATCCTTGGATTCACTTGTTGTGAATTTCATAATGATTTTTCCTATGCTCCTTCTCTCGCAGGAAGCTGGCTTTAGATGATCAGCACCGCGGACAGCAGCTGTTGTGAGTTCTCCCTTTATGCAGGAGGTCTCTAATGGGGTGCTCCTCTCCCACGAAATGCCACTTGCAGCTTTGAGATGGATACAGTAAGAAAGATGAAGTAGTGAAAGTGACCTCCTCCAGCCAAGTTATTCAGTTGGTATGGATGAGAGATGTCACGGTCAGCTTGCCTACGGAAATAGAAATGTACAGTTGATTCTTGATATTTGTGTTTGCAGTAGTTATGTTCTATAAAGTCGCCACAAACACTGAATTAGCAAATACTGAACCATTGCTCCCAGGCGAAACGTACACTTAGGTTCCTGCGAGCCTCTGGTGACAACATATTCATCAACCGATCAATGCATAACTTTTTTTAATGTGTGCTTCTGTTTAAAGATATCTTATTTAATATATATTATTCATTCATTAACACTGGACTCATGGCCAATGGCACTATAACTCATGCATGAACAAAACTTATCTAACACATTTTCTCTGAAAGGCACATCACAGCCTTCTGTTGTTGGCTGTCTTCGTTGGACAGCACTTCAGTACCACACTTGGGGCCACTTTAAACAGCAAAATCACCAACAAAAAGCACAAAAAAGGGGAAAAACATGGCACTAAATAGACTGCAAAAAAGAACACTTGTTTACAGTATGAGAGCTCAATCAAGAAGGCAGAGAGGTAGATGTCCCCGCTCCAGAAGAGAGAGAGAAAATTCACCTTTCCTCTGTCTTTTTTTTCCATTCAGACCCTCAAGGGATTAGATGATGCTTGCCCATATTGGTGAGGGTGATCTTCTTAACTCAGTCTACTGATTCAAATGTTAATCTCTTCCAGAAACACCTTCACAGAAGCACTCAGAAATAATGTTTTACCAGCTATCTGGGCATCCCTATGCCCAGTCAAGTTGACACATAAAATTAACAGTCATGCCAGGTCTCAGGATACAAAACGTATTCAGAGGTTATAGAAGCTCAAACCCATACGGCTCTTTATGATTTAGTTTGCTCTTCATTTTCTTGTATCTTAGGGTGGAAGTTTAGGTTATTCTTTAATATAGGTGTTTATGACTATAAATTTCCCTCTAAGAACTGCTGGAGCCACATCCCAAAAGTTTTCATATGTTTTCTCTTCATTTTCATTCATTTCAAAGTATTTTCTAATTTGCCTTATGGTTTCTTCTTTGACCATTGGTTATTTAGGAGTGTCTTTAATTTGCACGTATTTGTGAATGTCCCATATTTCTTTCTGTTACTGATTTCTAATTTAACTAAATTGTGGTCAGATAACATGCGATGTATGATTTCAATCCTTTTTAATGTATTGGGGCCTGGTTTATGGTCTACCATATGGTTTATCCTGGAGCCCTACAAGAGTTAACACCACTAAACCGGTTACCACTCTAACCTCAGATCCGACTACTTGCCCTTCATTTATTCCCCTCCAGCCACCCTAGCCTCCTTGCTGTTTCTCAAACACACCCGGGCATGTTCTTATCTCGAGGCCTTTGCATTGTGCTGCCTCTGGCTGGAATGCTCTTCTTCCTAATTTTTGCCCAGCTCACTGCTTCTCCTCCTTCTTTGCTCAAAAGTCTTTGATCTTTGTTCAAAAGTCACCTTCCCAGCAAGCCTTTCATGACCACTTTATTTAAAATTTCAGCCTCTACAGAAGCGTTGTTTCCCCCTTTCCTACTTTATTTTTCTCCATAGCACCAATTTTCATCTGACACACTGTATTTGTTAACTTGCTTGTTGTCTCTCTTTCCCCATTAGAATGTAAGCTCCTTGACAGCAAGCATTTTTGCCTGTTTTGTTCACTGCTCTGTACTCAGTGTATAAAACAGTGCCTGGCACACAATAGGGCTCAACATATATTTTATGAATAAATGAGTGAGTAAAATAATAGACTCAGTTCTAGTTTGTGTTATGATTGGCTCCACTGGCTCTAGAAGGCTATGCCCGGGCAGAAAGAGGTGTCTCAAACAGTGGAAATGCCCAGCTAACTGCAGGCTGGGGGGTTGAATGGACTGGTAAGAGACAGTAATACTACAATTTGTGTGTTCTGTGAGGGCTTTGACCTGCTTATAAATGATACACACAGGGCCAGCTTCATGGGTGTGTGACTTGTTTAGTTGCACAAGGCCCCACACTTAGAAGGCCTTGTGTTTGGTTTAATGCTCTGCTGTCACTATCTTAAAATTCTTAATAACGGTTGAACAAGGGGCTCTGCATTTTCATTTTCACTGGGCCCCACAAATTATGTAGCCAGTCCTCAGTATGCAGACTTCTTGGATTTAAGAACACTGTGGGTGATAAAAGTGGAGAATTGCTACAGCAAACATGAACAGAATCCAGCTGGACTTGGAGCTTTCCTAACAGGAGAGGAGCCAGTCAGAGTGAGAATATGGGCCAGAAAGTTCCAGTTCTGGAGGAAAAAAAATAAGTAAGCTATCATTTACTAAATTTTAAGCTCTATGAGGGCAGGGATCTGGTCTGTTTGTATTGGAAAAAAAAGAATGGATGTTTAATGTACTGTTCTTTCAGCTTTTCTCTATGTTTGAAAAATTTCATAACAAAAAGTTTAGAAAATAAGTAGAATAGTTAGCAATGTGTTTTTTGATGTAATATGTACATTTCTAGGTTTGTTATTCATCTACTGATGAAGTTGATGATCTGTTGCTTTCATGGTTTGATCAATAGCTTACTCAACAATTGATTGATCTTCACAATGTTTTCCAGAGACTCTTAACAAATAATTAATTTAGATTTTCAAGATGGAGTTTGCTATTTCAATAGCTATTAGTGTTTTCTCAACAATCTTTTTTTAAAAAATTGAAATGTACTTAAATTTTGTTTGATAATATTAATCATTGTAAAAATGTTAAGCAATACAGAAACAATGAAAATCTTGCTTAATAACCACTCACCTGAGACACAAAATCCCACTTCATTATTAACAATTTTGTGTATTCTTTCAGACTTAAAAATTGTTATATAAATATTGAAAGCTATTTATATTACCTAAGTGGTTTTATATTTCTTTGCAATCTTCTTTTTTCACTTAACTACAAATTATGGTCATCTTTTCATGTAAATCCATATAGAGGTATCATATTCTTTTTAATGGCTGCATAGTATTTACTATGCCACCTGGTCTGTAGATATTTTTCCATAACCCATTCAGCCGGCAAGTTTTCATCAAAATATTACGCAAATAAGCAAAATTTTAAAAACATGTTTATTTAAAGTTAAAATAACATTTTTAAAGAGATTCTAGGTTTTCTCCAGGTTATCCCAATCAGGTTTTCTCCCCCAACTAAATTCAAGATACCTAATGGAAGCTTTCAATTATTGTTTTACAAAACTCTAGACCATGATGTTAACGGTGCCCCCCTGAATTTGTGCAAGGAGCAACTAAGTAAGATTTCATTCTGCTCTGAGTATTGGAAACCCTGGTTAACAGTCACTTAAATGACTGAGTCTGGAGGATGTAACTAAAGCAGTGCTCAGGTGGAAATTTGTAACTCTAATGCACATATTTAAAAAGAATATTTCTTGGCAAGCATGCGGAGAGGCTGGAGCTATCATACATTGCTGGTGGGAAAGTAAAGTGGTACTCTGGAAAATAGTTTGTCAGTTTCTTATAAAACCAAACATGCACTTACCATAAAACCTAGCAATCACATCCTTGGGCATTGGGCGTTTTTCCTAGAGAAATGAAAATTTATGTTCAGACAAATACTTGTACATGAATGTTCATAACAGCTTTGTTTATAATAGCCAAAAACTGGGAATAACCCAAACGTTTTTCAGTAGGCAAATGGTTAAACAAACTCTAACACATCTATGCAATGGAATACCACTCAGCAATAAAACAGAATGAGTACTGATAAGTGTGACAACATGGACAGATCCCAGACGCATTATGTTTGGTGTAAAAAGATAATTTCAAAAGGTCACATAATATACGATTCCATTTATAAAACATTCTCAAATTGACTAAACCATGGAGATGGAGAACAGTTTGATGGTTGCTACAGGACAGGGATGGGGGTAAGAAAGGGTGAGTGGGAGTATAAAGGGGCAGCAGGAGGTGGTGATATTGTGGTGATAGACCAATTCTGCATCTTGATTGTAATGTGGTTACATGAATCTACACATGGGACCAAACAGCCTAGAACTCCCTCTTCTCACACGCACAAATGAGTGCATGTCAAAACTGGTGAAAACCAAATAAAGCCCGTAGTCTATTCGACAACATTGTGCTAAGGTCAGTTTCCTGGTTTTGATATTGTACTTCAGTTATACATCATTACAGGTAGAAACTGGGTGAAGGGTTCAAGGAACTCTATGTACAGTTTTGCAACTCCTTGTGAGTCTTGTATTATTACTTCAAAATAAAAAATGAAATAGTTTTAAAAAAGAATTTTTGAAAGTCAGTGCTCTAAGCTTCCATCTCAAGAAGCTAGAACAAGAAGAGCAAATTAAACCCAAAGAAAGTAGAAGGAAGGAAATGATAAAGAGCAGATAACAACAAAATAATAAAAATTAAATTATTTATATAAAGTCTTAATCTCTGGTAGTGTAAGTCCTCATTCTTCAAGATTGCTTTCATTATTCTAGGTCTTTTTCATGTCATTATAAAGTTTAGAATTAGCTTGTCAAATTCCACAAAAAAATCTCACTGTGATTTTGATAAGCAATGTGTTGAATCTATAGACTAATTTTATGAGAACTAGCATTACAATATTGTCTTGACAATATTGAGTCTTCTAACCATGAACATGTATATCCTTTCATTTATTTAGGTTTTCTTAATTTCTTTTAGAAATATTTTGTAGTTTTCAGTGTAGAGGTCTTATGGTTCTTATCAGATTTATTTCTCAGACATGTTATGAGTTTTGGTGTCTGTTATAAATAGTTTTGTTTTTAATTTCATTTTCTGCATGTGTGTTACTAGTACCTACAAGTTAGTGCAGCTGCTCAAGTATTTTGTCAAGGACCAGTCTCCTGTTTTCTTTGGCTCCACCATCGTTAGCATCTCAGAGTCACAAGATGGCTGTTGCATCCCGAGGTCTGGAATCTGCCTTTCTGAGAAGAGGAAGAAGTGAGTGACAAGGTGGAAGGGACAGCACCTAGATCAGGAAAGAAAAACTTTCCCAGAAATCTCTAGACTTCTGTTCCATTTCGGTCATTAGAACAGTGTTGGCTGCTCCTAGATGCAGAGGAGGTGATGACGGAGTTGCTGCACATTGCTGCCCCAAACAAAATCAGAGGTCTATTGGTAAATCTTAAGGGGAGAATAGATAGTAGGTGGGCACCTAGCAATGACAGCCACAGTGTAGAAAGGGATTTAATACTTTTCATAGCACCATGAACTCCTATCATCCTTTCAATATGGTTAAGGAACATTTTTTTTTTTTTTGGTGAGGAGGATTGTCCCTGAGCTAACATCTGTGCCAATCGTCCTCTATTTTGTATGTGGGATGCTGCCACAGCATGGCTTGATGAGGGGTGTGTAGGTCCGAGACCCGCATGTGAACCTGCGAACTCTGGGCTGCTGAGGAAGAATGCGCGAACTTAACCACTATGCCACTGGACGGGCCCCAAGGCACACTTTTTATTTAACTTAGCATTTTTTATGTTATTTTGACTATGTAAATATCATTCCATGCTAATCTGTGTCATGTACTATGATTACATTTCCTCTCTGGGTCAACTTTTGTGTTCTCCTTGGAGTTATGGCTTTTTGTATTTGTTTGTTTGGTTTTCTATGTCACTGTCTCTAATCCTTTCATAACTCTCCAACAGAATTGCAAAATCTCACTAAAAAAACATTTTTTTTTTCATGCAGTCAGACACATCGAGTTTCCCTTTTTTCACCCTTGGAAATATCTCTCCTGGAGTCTTCTGTAATCTTACTCAATCTGAACTGGTTGTTCTCTAAGCATTCTGGAATTTTCTTTAGCCTCTTCCTGTGTAGAGTTTTCTGTGTCCTGGCTGTCCCATCAGTCTTTATGGTTTAATCTCTCATTTTAGTTGACTGTATTTTCCAATATTTTCTTTCCTGACAAAGACGTCGTAGGAAGTACCTTTTTGAGGCATTGCATGAAAACACCTTTATTTCATTTTTACACTTGATGGATATAGTTTGGGAATAGAATTCTAGATTGGAAATAGTCCCTCATTATTTTGAAGGCATTACTTCATTGTGTTTACATCCCGTTTTGCTTTTGAGATTTATTTTTTCCGCCCCCAAAGCCCCAGTAGATAGTTGTACGTCATAGCTGCACATCCTTCTAGTTGCTGTATGTGGGACGCGGCCTCAGCATGGCTGGAGAAGCGGTGCGTCGGTGCGCGCCCGGGATCCGAACCCGGGCCGCCAGCAGCGGAGCGCGTGAACCTAACCGCTAAGCCACTTGGCGGGCCCTGCGGCTTGTTGTCTTCATCAGGAAAGTTTTGAAGCTGTTTTTGTTCTTGGCATTCTAAACTTTCCCAATCACATGCCTTGGTGGGGATCTTTTTTGAATACATTGTGCTGGACACTTTTGATCTAGACCCTCATGTTCTTCAGCCCTGGACATTTTCTTCTCCTATTTCCTGGTATAAATTACTGCTCTCTTTGTAGAACTCCCGTCAGTTGATTACTGAACTGCAACGGTTAATTCTCTAATTTCATCATCCTTTCTTTTCTCTTTCCCATCTGTTTTCTTTTTAATTCTACTTCCTAGGAGATTTCTGCAACTTTATTTTCCAACTCTTCTGTTCAGTTTTAAATTTCTTCTATCAAATCTTTAATTTCTAAAAGCCATTTATATTCTAGTTTTTAAAAAATCGTGTTATTGTTTTACAGATGCAATATTTTCTATCTCTTTGAGCACGTTAAATATAATTTTTAATAAGTCTTCCTCGGGTCTCTGCTTTGTCTCAATTTCCTCCAAGTTTTTTTTTTCTTTTTTTTTTTTTTTCTGATTGCTTGCTTTGCAAAGCTGGGGGCCTTCTTCAATGTCTAATGATCCTGAGCTGACTATTCACTTTTAACAGCGAGGTATTAAAAAACTGTGGATGTGACATGTAACTTTTCAACTCAGAGGGCTTCGATATAAGATGTTCGGAAGGAATCCAGCCATTTGTGTCAGACTCCCAAATGTCACTGTGTGCAGACCATTATCAGAGCCCTATCTCTCTAGAAAAGAGGCTAATTTCCTGCCAATTATCATCTACAACTGTCTTGGACCAAATGGCAAAAGTGGGTTGGGTCAAAGATGGTGTCTCAGTCTTTAGGCAACAATCTTTTACTTGGTTGCCCCATTTTCAGAATAGTTCCAATTCTCTGCCCTTTCTAGGCCTTGTTTCTCCAAATTTGGAGCCTCTCTAGTTTAATAAACTTGTCAAATAAACTTCATGCTGGAGGTGGGGGCTAGAAGCGTTGTTTCCTGGATGTGTGTGATAAGTGAGTGTCCCTAAGGGTCTAACTATATAGAGTTTCAACTAAGCTTCTTATTTAAAGTCTCATGCCTCACCCCATCTTTGGTGCATCTGATGCCTCTAATTCCTGACTGCATTAGTTTGTTAGGGCTGCCATAACAAACTACCACACATGGAGTGGCTTTAACAACAGAAATATACTTTCTCACAGTTCTAGAGGCTTCAAGTCCAAGATCAAGGTGTTGGCAGGGTTGGTTTCTTCTGAGGCCTCGCTCCTTGGCTTGTAGACGACCATCTTCTCCTTGTGCCTCCACATGGTCTTCCCCCATGTGTGTCTGTGTCCTAATTTCCTCTTCTTATAAGGTCACCAACCTTAATGGGTTAGAGCCCACCTTAATGACCTTATTTTAACTTCATTACCTCTTTAAAGACCCTATTTCCAAATACAGTTACATTCTGAAGTACCGAGGGTTAAGACTTCAACATATGAATCCGGCAGGGGGTGGGGGAAGGAGACACAATTTAGCCCATAACACTGGCCATTTACAGATTTTACAAATTGGTTTGCTTGTTTTCTTCCTCTCTGCAACTATTTGATATTCATAGTTCTTAGTTCTGCTACTATCTTTACCTGATTTCCATCTTTTGAAACTTCTTGACATTTCTCTGCTGGATTATCTGTTATTAACTTGACAGCATTACCTCCCTCTTCTATAGTTTCCTCTGCATCACAGGGAAGAAGCCTAGAATTACATTTCCAAGAATCTCTTTCTTAGAGTTTGCTAATGAGAGGTACTGGCAAAGGATTTGGAAGATAAAAGAGAAGTCGTCATTCTTTGGTGGCAGTTGTGGGCAGACAGGTAAGCAGGCAGTAGACCTGAAGTTCTCATTAGCTTCCAGGCGAGCTGCTACAAATCACTCCCTTTAGTACTGTGGGTAGCTGAGAAGACAATGGGTCCTCCCAGACTCTTGAGCAGGGCTGGGATCAGGGTGAGGGTGAGTTGAGGCCGGGGCGTGCAAGTGCAGGGTCAGATTCTGTTTTCGTTTAAAATTTTGACATTTTATTCATCTTGGGTTTTTTTTTGCATTAAGCTTGTTTTTTAAAAAAATATTGTATTAAAATATTCTTTATTTTGGGGCCTGCCCGGTAGTGCAGCGGTTAAGTTCGTGCGCTCCACTTTGGTGGCCCAGGGATCACAGGTTCAGATCCCGGGCGCAGACCTACACACCGCTTATCAAAGCCATGCTGTGGCGGCGTCCCATATAAAGTAGAGGAAGATGGGCATGGATGTTAGCCCAGGGCCAATCTTCCTCAGCAAAAAAGAGGAGGATTGGCAACAGATGTTAGCTCAGGGCTAATCTTCCTCACACACACACAAAATATATATATTCTTTATTTTGATAAGTGAGTTGTGACGGTTAATTTTATGTGTCAACTTGACTGGGTTAAGGGATGCCCAAACATTATTTCCGGGTGTGTCTGTGAGGGTGTTTCTGGAGGAGATTAGCATTTCAATCAGTAGACTGAGTAAAGATCTCCATTACCAATGCAGTTGGGCATCATCCAATCTGTTGAGGGCCTGAATAGAACAAAAAGGCTGAGAGAGGGCAAATTTAATTTTTTACTTCAGCTGAGACATTCATCTTCTCCTGCCCTTGGACATCGGCACCCCAGGTTCTCGGGGCTTCAGACTCGCACTGGGAGTTACGCCAGCAGCCTTCCCGGGTCTCCAGCCTGCAGACAGCAGATTATGGGACTTCTTGGCCTTCATAACTGTGTGAGCCAATTTACATAATGAATCTCCTCTTATGTGTACCTATACATATCCTATTGGTTCTGTTTCTCTAGAGAACCCTAACACAGGAGTGTTTTGGAGCCCTCTTAAAATTTGTGTCCAAGGCCACTGCCCCACTAGCCTTACTCTATGCCTACCCTTGCCCTTGGGTTGCAGCAGAGCTTCCGGATTGCCCCTGAGACTCACTCCCTTTGGTGCTACAGGCTGAGACTGCTGACAGGGGTTTGCTTCCCCTTCACTCCTCAGCCTTCCAGTGGTGAAGCAAGCCTCAACTTCCCCTCTCCTATTCGAAATACACAGAGTGGCTTCTGTTTTCCTGATGGAACCTGGATTTATACAATCTCTCATCAACCATGTTCTCCTTTTCTGATCTCTCTTTTGTGGATTTATATCTTTTTTATTATTTTACTCTGTCTTAATAATCTTTTGGTTTGGAGCAGAGGAAAATTTATATGTTTAATCTGCACATTTTTCTAGAAATAACTCTATCCTCAACTTTCTAAAGTTCTGATTCATTTGGACAATTGCACTTTACCCGTTGCATCCTATCCGAATTACAATTGACAGCATCTTCTGCATGGTTGTGCACATTTTCATCTTCAGTGCTCCTCACTGTGGCCACAAGGTCCTACAATATCTGACCTCTTGTCCACCTCCTTAACCTCACCTCCTCATCTCCAGCCATTTTCCGCTGAGCTCAATTCACTGCAGCCACCCTGACCTTCTCTTCCTCGAACATGCCAAACTCATTCTCAGCTCAGGGTTTTTGCACTACCTCTTCCTACTGAAGGGGTTCAGAACAGGTGTCCCCAAGATGTGCCACTTTGGCATGTGGAATATTTTGAGCCAAAGGCAATCGAGACCCTGCAGGCTCAAGAGAAACTTTTACCTCTCTCTTAAAGAATTTAAATTGAGGGTCTTGTCCATAATAAAAGTCATTACCAGAAATAAATTTTTACGACCTATCTGTACAGCAGGGAAAACCTCTAATTACCGAACATCTGCTCTTCTTATTGTCCTGTGAATTACCCTCCTCTGCGCCGAGCCTCAGGCTCCTAGCTCATTCCTTAGCTCAAGATGGCATATATACCTCATTTCACCTTTTTGTCTCTGAATCTCTCACATATGTTGGGTCTCTGACCCTCTCATGTATGTGGGTTTCCCATGCATATGAAATTAAATTTGATTTTCTCCTCTTAATCTGTCTCATGTCAATTTAATTCTTAGACCAGCCAGAAGACCCTAGAAGGGTAGGGGAAAATTTCTTCCTCCCTCACACCTCTGTCTGGAATGGTCTTCTCCAGATTTTCCAAAGGCGCTTGTTTCCTTGCTTCATTCAGTTCTCTGTTCAATGTCCTCCCTTGGAGAGGTCTTCTTTAACACTCTATGTAAAATAGTCTATTCCCCCTCGTGCTTTATCTCCTTACTTGGTTTTAGTTTTCTTCAAAGCAATTATCAGTAGCTGAAATTATATTTTTGTTTATTTGCTTATTTTCTGTTCTCTCCCTCTAGAATGGAAAACATTTCGTATTTTCCCTGCTGCCTCCCCAGAATCTTAACAAGCACCTGCCACGTAGTGAGCACTCCAATATTTGTCGAATGTTTACACTAGAATGAATCTCACAATTCTCTTATTTTGGTAAAAAAGTTAGAGGTTTTCTTTTTTTCTTTCCATCGAGTTCTGGTGTCACTCAGGTGTCTACAACTCTCCCAGGGTCTCCATCCCATTGTTCCTGACTCCTGTCTGTGATGGTCTTAGGATTCCCAGGAGGACTTCTGCTCTCCGCCCTTTGTCATGTGAGTAAGGGTCACCAGACACCCCCCTCCATACTGGCTTGCCTGATCTCGGAGACCTGAAGTTGAGAGCCCCAATGTGTGCCCCCTGTACCCAACAAACACATCAGTTGCCTCTCAAGGTGCCCAGATGTGAACTCTCCCTCAAAGGAATCATTATTTCCTCAGTCATTCTCAGCCATTCTTACAAAATTTGGCTTATTTATTACTCAATATTATTTTTTAAATCTAGCCCTCCTTTTTAAAAAAATGTAAATGCATTTTTAATAACCTTTTTAATGTTGTAATAATTTTAGATTTACAGAACAGTTACAAAGATAGTACAGAAAGTTCCTGTATAAACTTTCCCCAGTTTCACCCAATGTTAACATCTCACACAACCATGGGACATTTGTTGAAACTTGACATTGGTATCACACTATTAGAAATTAACATTGGTATCACACTATTAGCTAGAGTCTAGATTTTATGTGTATTTCATCAGGTTTTCCATTAATATCCTTTCTATGTTTTAGGATCCAATACTGGAGACCATGTTGCATTTGGTCATCACGTCTTCTTAGTCTCCTTTGGTCTGTGACAGTTTCTCAGTCTTTGATTTTCCTGAGCTTAGCGGTTTTGAAGAGTACTGGTCCTTTTTGTAGAATGTCTCTAAATTTGGGTTTATATGATGTTTTTCCTTGTGATTAGACTGGGTAATGGGTTTTAGTGAAGAATACCATAGAAATGAAGTGCCTTCTTCATTACATTGCATTGGAGTTTGATGTTTAATTTTACGTGTCATCTTGACTAGGTCATGGTGAGGGTCCAGATATTTGGTCAAACATTGCTCTGGGTGTTTCTGTGAGAGTACTTTTGGATGAGATTAACATTTAAATTGAGACTGAGTAAAGCACACTGCCCTCCGCAATTTGGATGGGCCTCATCCAATCAATTGAAGGCCTGAATAGAACAAAAAGACTGATTCCTCTGAATAAGAGGGAACTCCTCCTGCCTGACTGCTGAGCTGGGACATTGGTTCTTTCCTGCCTTTGGACTCGAACTGAAATGCTGGCTGTTCCCGGGTCTCCAGCTTGCTGACTACAGGTCTTGGGACTTGTCAACCTCTGTAATCATTATGTGAGTCAATTCCTTATAATAAATCTCTCTCTACACACACACACACACACACACACACACACACACACACACCCTATTGGTTCTGTTTCTCTGGAGAACCCTGACTAACACAAGGGGTTACTTGATATCAACATGACTTATTGCTGGGTGACGTTAACCTTGATCAAATGGTTAAGGTAATGTCTGCTGGGTCTCTCCACAGTTATTATTTCTTCCTCTTCACACTTTGTTCTTTGGAAGTGAGTCACTAAGTCCAGCCCACACTCAAGGGGCAAATGTCTTTTAAAGGAAAATTTCATATCATTGCAGGAAAATAGAAAATCAGTGTTGCTATAAATAGAGGGTGAATGTAAAAATGAATAGAGGAAAACAAAACAATGTATTTAAAATCTGTCTAGATACTTATTAAGTTATCCAATTGTAACAAATTACCCCACAACTTAATGGGTTAAAACAACACAATAATTTATTTTGCCTGTGAATCTGCAATCTGGGCAGGGCTTGGCAGGGGAGGCTTGTCTCTGTTCTATGGGGCATCATTGGGCTGGACTGACTGAGGGTTGGAGGACCCACTTCCAAGATTGCTCGCTCATGGCTGGCAAGTTGGTGCTGGTTGTCAGCTGGAGCTCAGCCAGGGCCTAGGGCTCGGGGCCTTGGTTTCTTTCCATGTGGGCCTCTCAGTGTGGCCTGGGCTTCCTCACAGCATGGTGGCTGGATTCCAAGGGTGAGCATCCTGAAAGAGAGCCAAATGGAAGGTATATCATCTTTTATGATCTGGCTTCAGAAGACACAGAGTGTTACTCCTACTGAATTCTATCAGTCGAGGTAGTCACAAAAACTCACCAAGTTTCAAAAGGGAGAAGGTATAGATTCTACTCTTGATGGCGGAGTGGCACGGTTCTCAAAGAGTGCGTGGGATGCCGACCACAAACTACTGTACTGTTGCCTGCCCAAGGCTGTGACCTTGACGCCTGCTCCATTTGTGTTTAAAAAACGGGAGAACGGAAGAGATTATTAGCAAGTGGTGGAGAGGTTTACAAAACACACCAGCACCACACTGAGACTCTTCCTTTTAAAAGAAAATGAAAGACAAGAACACACTTTGCTTCTCCTGTATTTCTAAGTCTGTAGAGCTACCTGGAACTCGAGCTCCCTGGACACGCCAAGACTTTTCATGCCCCTGGGTCATTACACACGTGATTTTCTCTTCTTAAGTTTCCTTCACTCTCTTCTCTGCCTAGAAAACTCATTTTTACTCTTCCAAACCCAGCTCCATTCTCTGAGGCAAGAACAACATCTTGTTTATTTTAGCTCTTATTGATCTCTTGCGTTGAAATTTCTCTGAGACCCATTTGGCTTCCCAAGTTCACTCACCACATTTTGAGTTCCTAAAGCATAGGAACCATATGTTATTTGTAATTGTAAGTTTTTGCCCACTTTATCTCTGCTTGTAACACTCCAGCTCCACACTGTATTTCCTATCTGGTCATCTCCTATTCATCCTTAAAAACCCAGATGGACCAACACTTTCTGAAGGAAATATTCACTATCTCCTCCCAGTTGAGTTATTAACTTCATCCTCTGTGTTCTCACAGGATTTCATCTGTATCTCTAGGCAGTGTCCAGGTGTTAGAGTGTAATTCATTAGTTGGTATGCCAGGCTTTAGGGCAGGGACTAAGTTAAATCATCTTTGTCTTAGACCAGTTCCCCAGAGCCAGACCCTGGGACGAGAAATCATGTGCAAGTGATTTATTAAGGAAGAACTCTTAGAAGAAATTCATAAAGGGTGACGGGAGCAGGTCATGGAATTGGAAGAAGTCGAGCAAGGATAGGATTTGGGGCAAGGTTCTGGAAAGATTACCTTCGGCCTCATCCTGCAGGGAGGCTCTGGAATGTAAGTTATGCCTCAGAATTTGTTATGACTGGAGGCAGAGAAGCCGGCTTCCATACTCCTGCACCCAATAGTCATTGGCTAAGGGCCACCCCAGGAAACAGAAACCCCAGGCACTTCCAGCTCTCTGACTGCAGACAAGGCGGTGCCAGTAGCCCAAAGGTCAGAAGACAGTCACAGGTGCAGCCATTCAAGCAAAGCACACAGCTAGGGACAGGTACAAAGAAAAAGCAAAAGGCTCCCACGGGATCTGGCTGGGACACCGACAGTGCTGGCTACAATCCTGGAGCTTAGAGAATGTCCTCGGAAAGAAGAAATGACTAGGGGACAGGGAGGGCCATCACCACACACCAGTGATAACAGAGTCACAAATTGAGGAATCTCTTTAACTCATTTCCGTGGCCCTGAGCTAAAAAAGAAAATAGAATTTTAAGATAATTCTTTGTAAGATTTTGCTAACGAATTAGAAAACATGGGTGATTTTCTAGCAAAAGAAAATGACTAAAATTAATTCAAGAGGGGAAAGAAAACTTAGGCAGACCAATATTAATGGATGAAAATTATAAAATATTTCAAAGAACTGCCTTCCCTACTAGATCCAGAGAGTAAATTGGGTGAATTCTTATAACCTTTGAAAACACATCATGTAAATTGTTCCAGGGCCTAAAGAAAATAGGGACGCTTCACAGTTGTTTTTAAACAGCGGGTAAAAATGAAACCTGACAAGGATAGTGAGCGCACACACAGACTGCAAGCTGGCTTTCTTATAAAAATAGATATAAAATTCTACATGAAATGTTAGCAAGTAGGTAAAGCAATACATTTGATGCTATCATTGCGACACACACGTGCATAGGTGGTACTGGACATTTGTCATTTTTGTCCGCCCAGCATGCAGTAGTCTTCCTTTTGGAGGGAATCTCAAGATAAAGGGGGGCAGCTCCATCTCCCATTATGGGAGCTGTAGAAAGATATGGTCCCTCCCCTACTTCCCAGCTGTTGGTGACCAGACCTAGTATCTAGCCCAACCAAATGGATGCTTCTGCTTTGGGTTTAGAATTTTGAAGGTATGACAGCAAAAGTTCAAGGACAACCAGAAATTATTCAAGATCATTCATAGTGGCTATTGCAGAACCAAGAGTCCAGCAGTGTGGCTGCCACCGTCCAATGGTGGTGCCAGCCTTGGTGGCAGCAGCAAGTGTCCAGCTTCACGAATGGTACCAACAATGACACCATAAGCAGCATTTTTTGGAGCAAGTACTGTCCTGCTATATTTCCTAGCTAGGTACTGTCTTCCTTGGTTTCCCAAGTCTGATTCTAAAGGTTTCTGACGGTTCTGTGAACTGCTTAGTATCTATCCTTCCAATGAACTCGTTTTATGCTTGAGTTAGCCAAAAGTAGTTTACATTGTTCGCTACCAAGAACCTGTGATGGGTATACAGGTCAAAGGGAAAAAAAGCAAATGCTCATCTCTGTTGATGCCCAGAAGGCATTTGATAAAATTCAAGATCCATTTCTGATAATAACTCTTTCTGAAGTAGGAATAAATGGATACCACTTTAATGCAATAAATAATATATATCTCAAACCAAAAGTAAGCATCATGCTTAATGGTGAAGCAATGGAAGCATTGCTATTAATGTCAGGAACAAAGCAGGCGTCCCCACTCTCATTATCATTGCTTAACAGAGTTCTGGGAGGGCAATTAGACAAGAGGAAAAAAGGAGGAGGTACAAATATCACAAAGGAACAGGCCAGATTATTATCTCATGCATTGATACGAATTCCTGAAAAACCCAAGAGAATCAACTGAAAATTATGAGAAAGTGGCTGGTTACAAAAATAATTTTGTCTTAGAGCTAAACAATAGAAAACATAATGGCATAAAAATATCCCATTCATAACAGCAACCAATAGGAATAAACTTATTAATGTAACACAGACCTGTGGAAGGAAACTACAGTACTCTTGAGGGACATGAAAAGCCCTTGTATAATCTTAAAAAGACACACATTATCCTCAGATAAGAAGATAAATATTGTGATGATGTCAGTTTTCCTAAATTAATCTTATAAATCAATCCTCCAAAAGGATTAAATTATCTGAGAGAATAATCAAACAGCTAATAAAATACTAGGAGGTATTGCCCTACCAAACATTTCAATATATTCTAAACCTGTATTATCATGGAATATAGAGACACATCAATGAGAGAGAATGGAATTTTCTAAAATCCTTAAATGTATGTGGAGTTTAATCTATGATAAAAAGTGATATTTTAGAGCAGTGGGAAGAGGTTAGATTACATTTAAAAAAATGGTGCTGAGACAACTGGCTAGCCATGTAGGGTGGGGAAAAGGTGAGATCCCTACCTCATTTCTTACACAAAGATAAATTCCAGATGGAGCCAACATTAAAGGTAAGAAAAACAGAAAAAAAATAGTAATCATGACAGCACTAAATGAAAAGACAGATGAGTATTCTTACGATCTTAGAGCAAGGAAAGGCTGCCAAAAAAAAAAAAATCAGAAAATTTTATGAAAAAAACTGATCAATCTGACTATATAAAAGAATTAAAATTCTCTATTTGATATGAAAACACTGTAAATACAGTGAAAGGTAAATAACCAAATGGAATGGTACAAACCAAGGAATAATATAATTCACATACAAAGTACTTTTACCAGCCAACATTTATAAAAGGAGTGCCCCAGAAGAAAAATGGGCAAATCATATGAGCAGGTAAATCACACCAGTAAAAATACAAATTACTAATAAAAATGTATTACTAGTTATTATCTTGATTGTAAACAACAGAAACTGACACTAGTTAGTTTCAGCAATAAAGGAATTTATAGGAAGCCTATCAGGTTAGCTCACAAAATAAAACAGAGCCAGGGAAACAGGCTTGGGCAGAAACCCAGGAAGGAGAATACCAGTAAGAACTTGCCACTAGAGCAGCCGGCTGAACGCTTGCTACCACCATTCCTGGCACCTAGGCCACTGGACCCTCATTGCTGAATACAGAGCGCTAGATTCACTAATTTGCTGCATTACCTCCAATTAACCTTGTGTCAATACTTTCAGATCCAAAGTCCAGGTGGGAGCATTTGATTGATTTGATTAGGTCATCTTCTTGGGCCCTAGCTTCTGGGGGTGGGAAGGGGAATACCTACTCCCCATCCCCTCCCCAGTTTTTATAATGAGAGCTCGAGTTGTCCTGCCTAATTTTTCCCTCCAAATAGGACGGAAGTCTTTTCAGATGTTGGATAGTTGACAGACGAGCACATGATGTTCAACTTCACTCCTACAAATAAAAGCACATCAATATGCCATCTTTTGTTCATTGAATTGGCCAATGTGAAAAAGACTGAAAAACTCAACACTGTCTTGGGATTGGGAAATGTGCACTCCCCATTCATTGTTTGCAGGATACAACCTTTCTGGAGGTCAGCTTGACAATAGGTGTCAGAATATGAAATGCGCATACCCTTTGATCTGATGTGTCAGCTTAAGGAGATAGTTGCAGGAACGGACCAAGTTTAGATCATGACGATATTCACTGTGCTGTTGTTTCTAATTTGTGTCTCCCTAGCTCGGGGGTAAGGGGTGAGTACAGAGAGGGATGGTGGAAGATTTACTACAGAATGTTGTTTGGGGCGGGTCTCAAAGAATGACTATCTGAGCGCTCTTACTAGCGATTCTTTTCCAAAACTGTTCTGGCCAAGCTGGGATAGGATGGCTTTGGGGCCCCATTGTACCAATAAGCCTGGAATGGTGGGAGGGGGCCAGATTGGGTAAGGGGTTCATGTGTTCCACCAAGGAGTTCAGGTGCTGATTAGATATCCTGCTGCCAAATAGTCAATATGCTATATGATGACTACCTTACTAGGTATCCAATAATGAGCAAGACGAGCCTCTGCTGGGTTGAAGCCTGCACTTTAGGGCAGGTGACAGACTGTAGGCTGACTTCCAGCATGGTCAAGTGAGTGTCATGACTGAGAGAACTTGCAGAAGGGACGCCTCCTGGAGCAGGTGATTCCTAAGGTGAGATGTTAAGGATGTGGAGAGGTTAGCTAAGTGAAGAGGCTCAGGAAAGGGGTTAGGGACAGAGGAAACAGCTTGAGCAAAGGCCCATATGTCTGGATCAAATTGCCTGAGAGTGTGGCGGGAAGAACCAGACAGTCCATAATGTTGGATGATAAGTGGGGACTGGAGGACCACTCCTACGTGAGAATTAGAGAGGATCGTATTTTATTGGACTCCAGTGACCACGGAAACCACCCTCCGCATTAGTGCTGAACTGTACCAATTACATTTTGGATTTCGGGTACATGCTGGTGGGAAAAGGTGGCAGTGGCAGCTGGGTAGTACTGGGCTTGGGGAGGGGTCAATGTTCAAAGGGTGAACCCCAGCTTGCTCCTGTCTGGCCGTGCTAAATCAAGGGAGTCAGATCTGGTGATGGGCTCAGCCCTAATGTCTCTGAAGCACAGGACAGAATGGGATTCCAAGTGGCTTGTTTGAACTAGAGAGGAGGGCTCGGGCAATGGAGGCTAAGGCTCCAGTATAAGGAAGAGAAGCAAGATGGTAAACTTCCGCTGGTCTTTGACTCTCAGTTTAATAAATTTAAAAAAAGAACAACATTTGTTAGCACATACTGTCTGCCAGGCATGTATGCTAGTAACGGAAGGCATGATGTTCCGTAAAGCAGCCGGCAGGAGAGCCATGTGGACAAAGCCTGTTGGTGGAGAAGGCAGAGGGTTGCTTACAGCAGCTGGGAGAAAACCCGATCTCCACCAATTCCAGATCTGTCTTGGGTTTGAATTTCCCAGAGCTGATTAAAGTTGCTCAATGTCTTAGTTTGGGTTCTCCTTAGATCAGAGCCTGAGACAAAGGCCTGGGTGCAGGTAGTTTATTTGGGAGGTGATCTTGGAAACAGGAGTGAGGGAATAAGAAGAGTGAGACAGAGAAGTCAAGAAATCCAGAAAAGGGTGTGTTATTGAACTGGTTACCACTGAGGGCACGTGGGGCTCAATCCCGCCGGGGACTCGCTGAAGAATCCTGCGGGATGCGCCACAGGGCTGTCCATCCAAAGGATGGGAGGCTGGGGCACTTATCCACTGGCTGGTATTTCCCACTGGTCGAGGGTTGCCCCTGTTGGGGGAGGGGGAATTGTGAAATCAACTCCCCCAGTGAGTTCTTTGGCTTTAAAACTTTCAGGCAGAAAAGCAAAGAGATAAACAGCAGGCGTTTGAAGTGGGGGGCTGTCACAATGCCATGGCTCACACAGTTTATAGTTGTGGCTGAAATTAGAGATGAATTCAGGGCACAAGACATGAGGATGAAAGCTTTTGCTATGCTCAGTTTCTCTCTGAGGCAGCTTATTCATTCAACCAAACATTTATTAGAACCACGGTCAGTGCTGGGCATCTACGGTCAGCAAAATAGATCTAGTCTCTGCCTTAAGGGCTGATAGTCTTTTGCAGATTTTGAGCGAGCGTGATGGGTGCTATGAACATCTGAGTTCAAAATGGAGAAGTGCTAAAAAACAAAAAAATAGAAGCAGCATAGGGAAGCTAACCTTGCGGGCTAACTTCCACGTCTGCTTGACATCTAGCGAGACCACAGCCCCCAAACCCTTTCCATCTCCTAAAATCAAGCAAGCAAGCAAACAAACAAACATACAAACAACTTTTAATATAATGGCTGAATATTGTGATAAAATATTGTCAAACTGCTTGAAATTCCACCAAAAGCTATTTCTTTTTTTGTCGCTCCCTCCCCCACAATCATCATATTTGAATTAACTCAAACATATCTGCAAAGGTCTAGGGCCATTGCATTCACACTTTGGTAAGAATAATCAGATTGCTTTCTTCCTGATGTTCAGATGAGCTCAAGGTGCAGTAAGGAATGAATATTTTGACCAGGAGGTAGGAATGGAGGTGATATGGGGGCTAGTGCTGAGCATCCTGGGGGTGTCACCATAAGGGCCCTGCTTACTATGGGGAGGCAAGCCAGAGGCAAAAGCCATTTACTCTGACCTGTGGTGTAAGGTGGGATTTATGTTTTAAAAGGGAAAAGGCTCTCCCTTCCCTATTTCTCCCTTCTGCAGTAACCAGGACTCAGGCTAAGGGTTAGCAAAGAAGAGAATCTACAGAGAGGTCTCAAACCAGCGGATTTCAGGCTGAAGGCGGCACAAAGATGTACTTTTTTTTTTCTGCACTATTTTTTTATTTTTTAATTGAACCAACATTTAAAAATAGGATTTCATCTTCTCTTAAAAAATCAAATGATCTGAGCCCTCATTTCTGCGTGAGAACAATTGGCTAGAGCAGCCACTCCCTTCAGAAGGATGTCGGTTTGCTGTTTGCTGTATTCCCCACCATTCTTTATATTCTCCCCAACACTGAAAGCCAGGCCATTTGAAGTATTAATAGGTCAATATGATGACTGAAACACCACGGTTCTTCACTCACTGATAGGACTTATCTTAGTCCCTGTGATATTTGTGGGTCTGTGACCTTTCGTTTAGAGGTCAAGTCTAGGGGCTTTGAAACACACTTGGGTTTGAAGCAGATAAGAGTCATACCAATCTCAAAGGCATTGAACTGAAGATATTGCATGCTTAGCACAATGCTTGGAACATAGCAGCTATTATCGACATCCACTAGGAGTGTAAGCTGCAGGAGGGCGGGCAGAAACCGCATTAGTTTCATACTTTGTCATATTCCCAGTATCTAGCACAGCGCCTGGCACGTAGCAGTAACTATCTGTTCAATGAATGAATGATGGTGAAGCTCAGCGGGGTTTTAAAGGCTGATCTGAAAACGACGGTAACTCTGATAATACTGTTTCATTGCGACCCCAAGGTGCCGCCTGGGAGACAAGCCCGCCAGGACGTGCCAGGCTCTGTGTTGGCGTTCGGGTGAGCACACAGGCGGTCGGGGTCCCTCGGGAGCCAGGCTGGGCTGGCTTGCCCAGGACTGGTCAGTGCCACGTCCATCACCTCTTCCAAGGTCTGGTAAGAGGTAGCGTCCTGATCCCTGGACTTTCCCAAGGCCTCCGCCAGCATATTAGCGAAACCAAAGATCCACCCCGGGGGTCCACCACCCAGCGCGAACCTAGCGCTCTCCACCACGCCCGGACTCTGCCCACACTAGACATGGCCTCTCTCGGGCTTCACACAGCAAGACTGCGCCCGGAGCCGCGAGTCATTTCGTCTGGCTGAAGGGGCGGCTCCGTTCCCACAGTCAACATGGCGGCTTCGGCGGCTTCAGCGCGAGGCGGGCGGCGCCGGGAGGCGGGTCACGTGAGCGGCCCAGCTGGGCGGATCGCGCGCGCGCCCGCCCGCCCCGCCGGCCGCTGCTTGCTCGCTGGCTCGCTCGGCGGTGCTCTGAGGTGTGCGGGGCGTCGAGCCCCCGGCCCGGTGAGGCGCGGCGCGGCGGGATGCGGCGGCGGCCGTGGCGGGGCCGCGGGCCGGGCGGGCAGGCGCGGTGATGAGCGTCGGCGGCCGCCGCCATGTCCAAGGTAACGGCGCCCGAGCCCGGGCCGCCGGCGGCGGCGGCGGGCGGGAAGGAGAAGCGCTCCTTCAGCAAGCGGCTGTTCCGGAGCGGCCGCGCGGGCGGCGGCGGCGGCGCGGGGGGCCCCGGGCCGGCCGCGCCCTCCTCGCCCTCGTCGGCGCGCTCGGTGGGCAGCTTCATGAGCCGCGTCCTCAAGACGCTGTCCACGCTCTCGCACCTTAGCTCCGAGGGTGCCGCCCCGGACCGCGGCGGCCTCCGCAGCTGCTTCCCGCCCGGGCCGGCCGCCGCGCCCACGCCGCCGCCCTGCCCGCCGCCGCCCGCCGCGCCCGCGCCCGCGCCGCCCGCCTGCGCCGCCGAGCCGGTGCCCGGGGTGGCGGGGCTCCGGAACCACGGCAACACGTGCTTCATGAACGCCACGCTGCAGTGCCTCAGCAACACCGAGCTCTTCGCCGAGTACCTGGCGCTCGGCCAGTACCGCGCGGGCCGGCCCGAGCCCTCGCCTGACCCCGAGCAGCCGGCCGGCCGCGGCGCGCAGGGCCACGGCGAGGTCACCGAGCAGCTGGCGCACCTGGTGCGCGCCCTCTGGACCCTGGAGTACACCCCGCAGCACAGCCGCGACTTCAAGGTGAGCCCCGCGGCGCCTCGCCCCGGGAGAGGCCCTGCGCCCCGAGATCCTGGGACACCACCTGCCGCAGTCTTCTGCCCTCCCGCTCCGGCGGAGTCCTGCACCGATTGTCTAAAGAGGTGTGGGCGCCGAGTCTGGGACAGATACCACCCTCTGTAGGGGAGATTCATTCATCCGTCCGTCCGTCCACTGCCCCCCCCGCCAATCGTGTATCTGTTGAGGGCTTACTACGTGCCTGGCCCTGTGATGGGCACTGGGGAGGGAGGGCTGTGACAATGAACAAGACTCCGCCTTCATGGAACTTGCGTTCTTGGGGATGGACGTGTTGAGCCTGGGTTCAAATCCTGGTTTTGCCACTTACTGGCAGTGTACCCTTGGGCAAGTTGCACAAACTCTCTGTGCCACAGTTTCCTCTCCTCTGGTGTCTCCCTCCTAAGGTGGTCGTGAGTGGCAACCAAGTTGATTTATGTTTGGTTGAACCCTTTGAAATTACCCATTTTTGACCCTTATGACTTACAGATTGGCAGTTTTATAGGGTTCAGCCTGGTATGTAAAGTGCTTCCGTTGTGCGTAGTGCCATGAGTATTTGCTGCCATTACTGGTTTTATTGTTAAAAGCTTTAATAGGTTAAGGACATAATATCAGATAGTGGTTTGGAGAAAGTAAAACCGGTGATGTGAATTGATGTACTGGCAGGCTGCTTTAAATGGGGAGGGGTAGGTTAGGGTGACCTCTTGGAGGAGGTGACATTGGAACTGAGACTTGAGTAACCCCAGAGAGAGCTAGCCTCCAGGAGGTCAGGGGGAAGCGCTTCCCAGGTGTGGGAAAGCGGAAGCCCTGAGATGGGAATGAGCTTGGTGCGCTTGGAACAGCCTAGCTCTGGGATGGGCAAACTCTTTCTGTGAAGGGCTGCATAGAAAATAGTTTAGGCTTTGCTGGTCAAGATGCAAAATCGAGGATATTATGTGGGTACTTATATAACAAGAGAAAGCACATTTCCACAAATTTTTTATTGACTAAAATGAAATAAGTACAATATTTTGTAATACAGGTCTGCTAATAAAAATGGGATTCCTTTTTTGGAGGAGATGACGTTTAGCTTAATTGGAGTTCATAATTAGTGTTCCACTGTCATCAAATTGGTTACAAGTATTCATCTCTACAAACCATTCTTAGCTCACGGGCCATGCAAAAACAGGCTGTCGGCTGGATATGGCCCTTGGGTCCTTGTAGTGAGTGGGTGAGAGCTGAGCGTGGGCTGGGACTAGATGGTTTCGGACCATTTAGGCTGCACTAAAGAAGTGGGCTCTTATTCTGAGCAAAAAGGGATGATGATTTGAGATTGTATGAGGGATACTTTTAGGTGGGAAGTGGATATAAATAGAATTAAATTAAATAGAATGAAATCACACAGTGAGAAAGTGAATCCCTTTTCCCTTCTCTTTCTGCCCTGATCATGCCCAAGAGAGAGTCTCAGCTTGCTGGTAGCCTGTCTTCAACACCTCTTGCTCACTCCCCCACCTTTTTTTTTTTTTTTTTTTTTAAAACAAATGGAGAACAAACTTCAAGTAAGAGGCTTCAGTAGGCAACAGGAGCTGGAATTTAATAAGGTTATGTTTTCATTGGGTTTGTTTTTACATTTGTCTTCCATTTATGGCCAGTGGTACTGGCTTTCCGTTGGTGCCATGAAGTTTCTTCCTAAAATACATGTATTTAAGTAAAAGTAAATGATTTGATTAACATATACAATGGTAATCTATCTGAGGAGTCAGCACTTGGTTGAGGACCTGCTTTCTTGCTGAGGAACAACACTGCCAGGGTGTACCCCTCCCCTTTTAATATGTTTTACTTATGTTTTATTTATATTTATTTATGGTGTTATACTCTGTTTTTCTCAAAAAGAAAAAATGGTAGCTGTTTGGTCTTGGAAATTTGAATGGAAATACTTGACTGGGATAGGAACTGGAAAAAAATGAGGTCCGTGTCAGAGATCTCAAAATAAGAAAGTAGGAGAGAATGGCCACTGACCAGTTACTATAAGTCTTTTTCATTTTTCTCTTTGTTTATAGTTTCCTGTAAGTAGCCACAGCAGTTGCAAACTTTTCAGGGTCAGAGCTAGTGTCTTGAGTTTGGTTTTCTACTCTTTTCCAAAATGTGAAAATCAATTTCTACAGCATTTTTGTATGTGAACATTTCCATTGCTTTTTAAGAGGTTATGTTCATTTTCTTATCCATTAAAAAGCTGTGAACAGAAATGGGTCAATAAGTCTAGAAATGCAGAGACTGATTTATAGACTTGCTTTGGCAAAGTTGAACAGATTCTTAGAGGCTCTAATTTTAAGAAATGTAATCCTCTGAACCTTTAGGAGTTTCACTTTGTATTCATTCATTCCCTTCCCATTTATGGAGGGTTTACTCAGTCAGTTAGGGATGCATTCAGCACAAGAAAGAGGAAGCCCTAATGATGATGCCTTAAGCAATAAAGATGTTGAATTAGCTCACACAGTAAGTCTGGAGGTAGGTGATTCTAAGGTGGTACAGTAGCTGGATGGGGCCCAGCAAGGACCCAGACTGTTTCTACTCTGTAGTCCTTAGTTATTATTGGCTTTTGGTGCTTAATGTTTGTCAAGGTAGGAAGTCATTAGGGAAATAAAAGTTATTCCAGAAGTCTCCTCAGCAGGCTTCTGCTGACGTTCCATTGACTATAACCATTGTTGGTTGGCTACCTCTGGCTGCCATGGAGGCTGGAAGGTGGATATTGGGTTTGCCTGCCTTAATAGAAGAGATGAGTAAAGGAAGACACTGCCTCAGAGGCAGCCCGCCAGAGTGCCTCACCTACCATGTGCCAGGCACTTGCATTTGGGGAAGGCACTGTACCTGCCTGTGAAGAACTGAGTCTGGTGGGATCTGGCAAGTTCCCCAAGACCTCGCTTCTCACACTTTAATGTGCACATAATTCTCCTGGGCATCTTGTCACAAAGCAGATCTGGTAGAGCTGGGCTAGGGCCTGAGATTCTGCATTTCTAACAGGTTTCCTGGTGATGCTGATGCTGCTGGTCCAAGGACCCTACTTTGACTAGCAGGCTCCAGGGAACAGGTAAAGCATCACAGAGCAGTGTTTTGAAGGATGAGTAGAAATTTGCTGGGCAGAGAAGTGGTGGGGGGTCATGAAAGGGAATGTGGTTTTGGGTGAGACATTTGGTGGCTGGTTATGCCATGGAGAGCTATGGTGCAGAAAGTCTGGGAGAATTCTGTTGTAAATGGGTTGTGAAGGGCTTTGTAGGCTATGCTGGTTTGGACTTGATCCTCTGGAAGTTGAGAATCCAGATCTGATTTTTAAGCAGGAGAGTGATAGGATCAGATCCCCACCCCCATTAGGTAAGCCTGTTGGCACTGTGGAGGATTACTTTTTTTTTTTCTTTTTTTTACAGTGTTTTATTACAGCCAAATTTGATGGGTATTATTCTGAGCATGAAGAAAGTTGAACACCAAGAAGGTGGATGCGAGGTATACTCGTCACCTCAACCCCTCTGGATATTTCATGCAGATACTCTCTTGGAGCTCCCGTTCAGCCTTAGAACGCTGCTCAGTTCTGGGCTCTAGGCAGCCATTCCAGTTGATTGGAGTTGGCAGAGGAGAGAAAACCATTTGCCATCTTGAGATAGTTTGCCTTGAGGTCTTGAAAAGCACTCAGTATGTCTTTGAATGTTCTTTTATGTCTTAAAACTTCCTTAAGTTACTAATGATTTTCTTTGTAAGTTTCTCAATTAGAATTCTTTCTTGCTTTCTAACCACATTGTTTTGAGCTTTAAGAGCTTGCCAGGTAAACAGATTTTTGGTTTTGGATGAGCTAGCTAGTTGTTAAGGTTGGATTTTCATTTCCCAGAGTGAAATGGGTTGACTGGCCCAAGCTTGGTATGCTTGAAGAAACTTCTCTGGCTGCCACCTATATCCTTTTTTCTTTTTATGCAGATATTTTTCTCCTCCTCTTAAAGCGGTGGTTCCCAACCAGAGCGCTTTTGCCTTCTCCCAGCGCCTTGCTCCTGGGGACATTTGGCAGTGTCTGGAGACATACTTTGTCACAGCTAGGGTGGGGGTGCTACTGGCATCTAGTGGGGAGAGTCCAGGGGTGGGGTTAAATGTCACACAGTGCGCAGGACAGCCCCCCTCAATACAGGATTATCCAGCCCGCCATGTCAGTAGGGCTGATATTGAGAAACTCTCTGTTGGAGGAATGTTTTGAGCCTCCTTAGCACAAGTTTCCCTTACTTCCCAGCCCTTAGAATGGTTACTTTGCTACTTTTTCCTTCTTTCTGTGTGGATATGTTTGCAGCAGCACTAGAGTAAGATTTGGACTTCACTGGCAGGATCCTCGGATCACTGTCTGGAAACAATGAGAGCAAATAAAGCAGTTTGAAACCTAAATACTCAATATGCTGTTTAAGAGGAGATCAGTGTATTATCTTAACTGTAATAGGATGCTAGCCTGGCTGCTCCAGGTTCTTGCAGCTGCTCTGTGATTTCTATTACTCAGTGGCCTTTTGCAGTAAGTAAAAGATGGTCATCTTTCAAGTAACAAAGATAAGTTTCATAACAGCCATTTTCAAAGCATGCTCCCAGAGAACAAGTGGAACAGAGTGATCTACTGATAAAAGAACTGTGGGGACTCCTTCCAAATTTGCAGTGAAACAAAAAGTAATTGATGATAGAATTTTCTCTGCCGCGTTTTTTTCCTTGCACTTTGGTGCCTGGTGGTGCTTATTTATTAGTGAGAGTTTTCAGGTTACAAAGAGAATAAACATGTGTAAATGAGCAGCGGCAGACAAGCTACAGTCAGTGCTTTCACTGGCTCCGTTTCACACCTTACTGTTTTGTGGACTCGTGCTGGGAGCTCTGATTTTATGCTGTAGAAAATGAAATTGTGTAGGTCACGTTTAGATTTCTGACAGAGTGTAAAGTAGAAAGTACATCTCTTTCTGGTCAGTTCTCTTGTCTGTCAAATGCTGTCACTTTTGTTTTAGTGAAGCTCCAAATCTCTGAAGGAGAAGGAGGTGATAGAATCATCAAATTTTAGACCTGGAGGGAGACTTGGGTGAGAAGTGAGTAGTCCCCGGCCTTTCTGGATGAGGGAACTGCGGGTCACCTGCTGGCTAGAGGCCGAGGGGGCAGAATCAGAGTTCTGACTTGCCCTGGTTGTCACCCCTGCGTAGCTGAGGCGCACACTGAGTCCTGCGTCTGTGGTGGCCTTATCAGTACAACCACCGAAACGACAGGTCTCAACATAAAACAGACAGGCAGGGTGGACGGGCTGAAACGTGTAGCATTTTTTCCCTCTGAGGTGGTGGTGCTGAATCGTAGTGAACATAAAGTCATCTGCAGCCAGTTATATGTGTGCCGTTGCTCCTGAGACTTCGGCACTTTTGGAAGTCTTCCTTAAAAAATAATTCTTTCAGACTGTTTAAATGAGTATATAAACATGTGTACATCTTTTACATGGACGGACTCTTACTCTCCATATAGTTCTGTAACTTCCTGTCCCCCTTCCTCCTACCCTGGACTTTAAAATATATCACAGATAGCATAGCATTGGTTGTTTTTTTGTTGGTACATCCAAGGCTACCTCATTCTTTTTAACAGTTGTATAGAAGCCCATTGATGGATGTTTAGGTTGTATAAAGTTTTTAACCATTATAGCCAATCCTTCAACATACATCATCTCCTTTTCTAAAGAATGAGTCTTAGAAGTGGCATTGCTGAGCCGAAGGAAATGTGCATTAAAAATGTTGATACCCCTCGCCAGATTGCGCAGCAGAAGGTTGTGTAGGACAAGATTCTCTGACCTCTCCATGGTGCATGCCAGGGTCTACTGCCTGATGTGTGCTTTGACTGTCCTGCTCTTCATTTTTCAGACTTACAATTATTTTCTTTCACGTGGGTTGGTTTTGTTTCCTTTTCTCCACTCTTTTTAAACAAATGGATCTCCCTCCAGTAAGTGTCCAGCTGATGTATGGAGCTTCTTATCAGCTGGTAAAGGGGAATCATAAGAAAGCATAAGAAAATTGCCAAGAGGACTACTTGGGGAATAAAAATACACAGGACAGTTATGGAACTCCATATTTGCTGACTTAAACCACATTTACCGAGCAATTATTGTGTGTAAAGGAACGAGTTTAGGGGAGGGATTGGGAATAGATGATTAAATGTGAAGATTATAGGAAAGGTTCTTGCCCTCAGAGAACTTACCTGTTGGTAGGGAAGCTGTTTTAAACTGTACTGACTAGGAAAGTTCAGTGGGAGTTCAGAGAAGGGTGACAACATTGTGAGCTGAAGTGTTAGTAGAAGATTCATTCATTGCCAGCGGTTAAGCTTCTACAACTTTATTGCGCTCCTGACTCCATGCCACATGCTGTGCTAGTCATTGGGTATATAGTGGTAAACCAAATGGTATGGTAATGGTGAAAAATTGGTACAAGGCCATGTGGTCCCTTCCTGGAAATTTTTTATTGTCACAGGGGAGGCAAATATTAACAAATAAACATGAATAAGTATGAAATTTAGAGTTATAAGAGCTAAGGAGGAAAAGAGAAAGTGTATGAGAGAGTAATGGGTGTGGCCAGGCAGGGGCAATAAAAGGTATGCAAAAGGCCCTGCGGGGGGGAAAGGGCTGGTGCTACATTTGAAAGTCTGACAGGCCTTGTTCGAAGCTTAGAGAGCTGGCAGGGCTCGGGGGAGAGTGGGATAGATGAGGCTGGAAAAGAAGTGGGCAGAGGCTGGGTCTTTTAGGGCCTTGTAGGCCAGGATAAGGGGTTTAGATTTGATTCTAAGAGCAATGGGGAGCTGTTGCAGGTTTTAAGCAGAGTTCTGGCATGATCTCATTAAAATGTGAAATGATCATTCAGTGCTGAATAGTGAATAGAATGGAAGTAGGGAGACTTGTGAGGAGGCTTTTGTGATAGAGCAGGTAAAAGTGGCGGTGGATGGAGATGGAGAAGTGGATGGATTTGAGATATATCTGGAGGTCGACCAACAGGATTTGCTAATGGACTGATTCAGGGGAAGGCGCTGATAGTTCACGGTAGAGTTTTGACAAGAGATTTTTATTAGTTATAAAACCGCCATTCTGAGGTTTTAAAAATATCTTTCCAACCAGCAACATAAACCAGCACTTAATCTGGTATTTTGATTTGACCTACTTTGGTTCTTTACGCATTTGCAGGGGCAGAGCCTCAACTCGAACTCAGGGCCGTGTACTGATAACATTCCTGTGCTCGCTGTCCTGAACACATTCCCTTAGAGTGTCATCAGTGTACATTTTTGTGCTTGTTCACATGCCTACATATTCTACATAGTTGCTGGTCATCCTGGCCAGACCATTTGGATTGTGATTTTTTTCATGCAATTTATAAAATATTTTTCCATGTTTCTAGATGGTGCTCATAATACAGTTTACTGTTTAATGATATTTATGGTATCATATTGCTAAGTGATCATTTACTCATCCAGTCCTTTTTGATTGGGCATTTCCCCCTTACTCTTTTTACTGTAATGAACATGAATCATGTTTATGGCCTTTTGCTTTGTCATGTTATTTAGTTAGAATAAATTTCCAGACATGTCCTCAGAGCATCAAAAGCTTATGGACATCTTTTTGACTTCTTATATGTATTATAATATTACTCTTCAAAAACAAGAAATTACAAAAATTACAGTGCTGCTAGTTTGATCATAAACTTCACCCAGCCCAGTGAATGGTGCATGTTGGATGCTGAAAAACCGTTTGTAGAATGAGTTGGCTTTTATAATTTTAATTTATCATCGGTTTATATTCATTCCTTGCTCCTTTGTCTATTGGCATTTTTTTTCCAATTATTTTTTGTTGTAAAATATAAATAACATAAAATTTATCATTTTAACTACTTTTAAGTACAACTCAGTGGTTATTAAGGACTGTCACAGTGTTGTGCAACCATCACCCTCTATCCATTTACAGAACTTTTTCATCATCCCCAACAGGACCTCTGTGGATTAAGCAATAACTCCCCTCCAGTCCCTGGTAACCTCTATTCTACTTTCTGTCTCTGTGTTTGCCTATTCTAGGTACCCCATATGCCTAGAATTATACAACACAATACACAAAATCCTTTTGTGTCTGGCTTTTTTCACTTAGCATAATGTTTTCAAGATTGATCCACGTTGTAGCACGTAGCAGAACTCCATTTCTTTTTATGGCTGAATAATATTTCTTTATATGTATATACCACATTTTGTTTATCCATTCATCTGTTGATGGACACCTGGGTTGTTTCTGCTTTTTGCCTATTTTGAGGAATGATGCTATGAATATTGGTTTACAAGTATCTGTTTGAGTCCCTGTTTTCATTTTTTTTGGATCGTGGTAATTCTATGTTTAACTTTTTGAGAAACTGTCAAATTGTTTTCCACAATGGCTGCACCATTTCACATTCCCACCAGCAATGCTTGAGGTTCCAGTTTCTCCACGTCCTTGCCAATACTTGTTATTTTCCTTTTTTTTTTTTATATTAGCCATCCTAGTGTGTCAAGTATTTCATTGTGGTTTTAATTTGTATTTTTCTAATGACTAATGATCATTAGTCATTAATGATTTACCTAATGACTTGGGCCATCTTTTCAAGTGCTTTTTGGCTGGCCATTTGTATATCTTCTTTGGAGAAATGTCTAAGTACTTTCTCTATTTATGAGTTGGATTTTTTTTTTTTGTTGCTGTTGAGTTGTAGGACTTCTTTATATATTCTGGGTACTAATCCCTTATCAGATATATGATTGGCAAGTATTTGCTCCCATTCTGTGGGTTGTTGTTTCACTCTCTTGATATTGTCCTTTGATGTACAAAGTTTTTAAATTTTTTTTTTTGTGAGGAAGATCAGCCCTGAGCTAACATCTGCCTACCCTCCTCTTTTTGCTGAGGAAGACTGGCCCTGGGCTAACATCTGTGCCCATTTTCCTCCACTTTATGTGGGACACCTGCCACAGCATGGCTTGACAAGCAGTGCGTCTGTGCGTGCCTGGGATCTGAACCTGCGAACCCTGGGCCGCCGAAATGGAGCACGCGCACTTAACTGCTGCGCCACCAGGCAGGCCCCACAAAGTTTTTAATTTTGATGAAGTCCAGTTTATCTATTTTTTTCTTTTGTTGCCTTTGCTTTTGTTGTCATATCCAAGAAGTCATTGCCAAATCCAATGTCATGAAGTTTTCTCTCTCTGTTTTCTACTAAGAATTTTATAGTTTTAGCTCTTAGGTTTTGGATTCATTTTGAATTAGTTTTTGTACATGGTGTAAGGTAAGGTTACTTCATTCTTTTGCATGTGGATATCTAGTTTTCCCAGCACCATTACTGAGACTACTGTTCTTCCTCATTGAGTGGTCTCAGTGTTCTTCTCAAAAATTAGTTGACCTTATATGTGAGGGTTTATTTTGGGGCCTTTTATTCTATTCCATTGGTCTGTATGTCTGTCTTTATTTCAGTACCACACTCTTTTGATTGCTCTAGCTGTGGAGTAAGTTTTGAAATCAGGAAGTCTGAGTCCTCCAACCTCATTCTTGGTTTTCAAGATTGTTTTGGCTTTGGAATCCCTGGAGATTCCATGAGTTTTAGAATAGGCTTTTCTCTTTCTGCAAAAAAATGCTATTAGGATTTTCCTAGGAATTGCACTGAATCTGTAGATTGCTTTGGGTAGAATTGTCATCTTAACAATATTAAGTCTTCCAATCCATGAACATGGAATGTCTTTCCATTTATTTATGTTTTCTTTAATTTCCTTCACTTAAGTTTTGTAATTTTCAGCGTACACGTTTTTCACCTCCGTGGTTAAATTTATTCCTAAGTATTTTATTCTTTCTGATGCTTTTGTAAATGCAGTTGTTTTCTTAATATATATATATTTTTGGATTGTTCATTAGTAGTGTATAGAAATGCAGCTGGTTTTTGTGTGTTAATATTGTATCCTGCACTTTGCTGAATTCATTTGTTAGCTCTAACAGATTTTTGTGGCTCTTTAGGGTTTTCTACAGATAAGATCATGTTGTCTGTGAACAGAGATAATTTTACATCTTTCTTTCCAATGAGGGTACCTTTTATTTCTTTTTCTCACCTAGTTGCTCTGGCTAGAACTTCGAATACTCTGTTGAATATAAGTGGTGAAAGTGGGCATGCTTGTCTTGTTTCTTGATCTTAGGGGAAAAGTCTTCAGTCTTTTACCATTGAATATGATGTTAGCTGTGGGCATTTCAGATATGGCTTTTATCGTATTGAGGAAGTTTCCTTCTATTCCTAGTTTGTTGAGAGTTTTTATCCTGAAAGAGTGTTCAATTTTGTCAAATGTTTTTTCTGCATCAATTGAGGTGATCATGTGGTATTTTTTCTTCATTCTCGTAATGTGACATATTACATGGATTGATTTTCATATGTTGAACCTCCTTTCATTCCAGGAATATATCCCACTTGGTCATGGTGTCTATTGAGATTTTGTAGCTTCTTCTCTTTTTTTAAAACTTTGTAATAGCTCTTTACAGAGTGTAGATGTGTGTAAGGCAACAACTTCATTAAGCCCTTGATACATTTGATGTAGGTATTTCCCTCAGTCTCTTGCTCTTTTAGTTTTCTTACTTTTGTGTACTATAGAAGGTTTTAATTTATATATATATATATGTATTTTTTTTTTTTTTGTGCGGAAGATCAGCCCTGAGCTAACATCCATGCCAATCCTCCTCTTTTTGCTGAGGAAGACTTGCCTTGGGCTAACATCTGTGCTTTTTTTCCTCCACTTTATATGGGACGCCGCCACAGCATGGCCGGAGAAGCAGTGCCTCGGTGCGCACCCGGGATCCGAACCCAGGCCGCCAGCAGCGGAGCGCACGCACTTAACCGCTATGCCACAGGGCCGGCCCCTTAATTTATATTTTTGAACCTGTCCATTTCTCTTATTGCTTTTGTTGCTGTATAGCTGAAAAAGTTATTCTTGCATAGAGGATAATTTTTCTATTTTATTTTTTGTTAATTTTTTTCTATTTTCGAAAATATTTATCTCTTCAGTAGTTTGGAGTGTACTTTGGTGCATGTGTAAAGTGGGAATTTATTTTAAGGTTTGCAATTTCCCATCTTGTATAGTATAGTGAGTGGCTGAGAGCCTGGGCTGGGGAGCCAGACTGCCTGTGTTCACATCCTGGCTGCACCACTTATTAGCCAGAGGACCTTGGGCACTTAATTCTCTGGGCTTAGTTCCTTCATCTGTAAAATGGGGATAAGAGTATATCTACCTTATTTGGTTGTTTTAAAAACAAATAAGAGAAAAACTTGACTGAGGGCCTGGCATACCGTCACTGCTCAGTGTTAACTGATATTGTCACCCCAACCTTATTGTCACCCTGCTAGTTTACAAAAGCCTTCTTCATATTTAGGGTTTTATGGTCTGTTTCTGCATTTTGTCTTCTCTTTCATCAATACTTTTATTGGTACCACATGGCATTGTTGCTTATTCTTCTTTTCATGTTATTTTTTTTTCCACTGTGAAACATTTATTTTTGTTTTGCAGTATTAACTGTGATTAAAACCAGTGCAGAAAACTTCTAAGTACATTGGGTTAGAGTGCGCTATCTTGCTATTCTTTAAAGGTTCTCCAGACAAATTTTAGAATCGTTTTGTCAGGTTTCAAAAAACATAGTAATCCTGTGTGAATTTTAGTGTTAAATATCTACATTAGTTTGGGACAAATAACTATCTTTGTGGAATGCCTGCCTCGCCTCTAAAATTAGTAACTTTCAACAAAACATAAACTAATAACAGTGTTACAGTAAGAAAGCCTGAATCGACTGATAACTGAGGGAGACATTGAAAGAGTTATTAAAAGAACAGCTTGTTCTCCCAAAAGATAACAGGGTTGGATGGATTTACTCATACATTCTTCCAAGGATCAGATAATCCCCGTGTCGTATGACTGTCAAAAGCATAGAAAAATTTCCTCTCAAGGGCAAGAACATTCTGTTGCTTAAACCCGTTCGTGTCTGTCTCCTCCACTCCATTGTAAGTCCCACGAAGGCAGTGAGTCTGTCTTATTCAGCATTGGTTTGTAGGAGGTGCACAATGTGTTGGTTAATCTGAGCTGAAGATGCCACGGGCGAGCACAGCTTGCAGACCAGCCTCAGTTGTAAATGTTACATGTACTGGTGATGGGCCACTTCTGTTGGGGACATGGGTCAGACCTCGCTTGAGGACTGTGATCACTCTTAGACTTGAAGCTTTGAGAAAGGGGGGGAGAAATTGGAAAAGGGGGTGCACATCTCAGTATACAGAATTTTTTGAGCAAGTTGTCTGAAAATGAAATGAGCTGCCTCACATAATAGCATTTTTATCACTTGGCAAGTTTAAGCAGAGTCTTGGGTGATATTGTAAGAGAGAGTCACATACCACATAGTGGATCGGGCTGGGTTCAGTTTATTTCTTTGCTTTTGCTTATCTACTGCTCCTTTCCTCTGACTTTTGAACATATGTAAAATGTATATTTGAAGCAGAGTTGACAGTGTTTGGCAGCTTTATGGGTGTGTGAAGGGTGAATAAGAAGGAGGAGATGGAAATAACTTTGAGATATTGACACAGGGTGTCTTGGGATGGTGCTCCTCAAGACTGGAAGCACAGAACGGAACACAGTTCTGGAGGTGGGTGGATAAGTTCAGTTTAGACAGGTCACATGATATTTGAACATACGAGTCCTAGGAAAACTTTCTTTTTTTTTAAGTTACATGTGTTGAATGTCTATCATATATTAGGCACCATGTGAAGTGAATCGTTTAAGTTTTTGGTGACCCATGTAGAAATGAGCTGATCTGGGGCCGGCCTGGTGGTGTAGCGGTTGGGTGCACACACTCTGCTTTGGCGGCCCGGGGTTCACAGGTTCGGATCCTGGGCGTGCACCGACGCACCGCTTGTCGAGCCATGCTGTGGCGACATCCCATATAAAGTAGAGGAAGGTGGGCATGGATGTTAGCCCAGGGCCAATCTTCCTCAGCAAAAAGAGGAGGATTGGCGTCAGACGTTAGCTCAGGGCTAATCTTCCTCACAAAAAAAAAAAGAAGAAGAGGAAATGAGCTGATCTGGTCTAAACATGGAAATCTATCTTAAATCGATACAGTTGTAGTAATAAGGATGCTTCGATACACATGTAGTAATACAGATGCTTGTCCTGAGTTAGTTGTTTTACGTCTTCCTTTGTGTGGCTGAACGTTTTTAGTTTGACTCTGCCGCTTTTGTTTTGTTATTAGTGTGTGATGTGATGGATTTTTCCTGTCCCCATCTATCCACTTGTCACAATGAGGGGCTACTAAATAGGGCAATGTTCTCTGTTTGTGTAGTTCCCCACAGCTGTTTCCTATAGTAAAGACTCTGGAAAACAATGACCTCATGGTTTCCACAGAAAAACCTTTTATATACAGTAGTGGAAAAGAAATCATTCAAAACTGAGTAATTTAAAGTTCTGCCCTCTGTGGCTTTTTCCTTCAAAAATATTCTTGTTTGCTCTGCTAATTAATTGTGCATTGGCTGTTCCTCAAATGACCTTTTATGTTTAACAAACAACATTTTTGCAGTGGAACACATTGAGATATCTTGTCTTTCATTTGATTGTGATCTTTCTCTATTTAGAAATCATTGTTTTATGCCACAGACTGTGGCAGTTCCTGGAGGAATTGACCAGTCACCGAACATCTGTTGCTTCTTCCCTCCAGTTGTTGAGCTTGGACGGTACCAAACTTGTGTCTACAAACCAACAGTTCATGCTTTAGAAGATTTCATAGGACTGGTCGGGAAATACTATTGTTGCTTCTACTGTAAGGAACCTTTGTAAGGTTATCACCAGCTCAGTAAATTCTTTGACTTTAACTCTTGGTCTTGTAATATTTAAGAGCAGGGCAGAGCTGTCTGATTCTCAGGAGATTTAAGAAACAATAATAATCATAATAATGAAAATACCATTTATTTGTGTGGAGCCAGATCATTTGCAAAGTACATTCATATACAGTTTTTTCATTTAATTTTCACAGCAGCCTTGTGAAAGAGGCATTTTTATTTCATTTTAAGCATTAGGATATTGGGATTCAGTGCTAGTAAGTAGCAGAGCCAGAACTCCAACCTTGTATGGTTTTTATGAGGGTTAAATGAGAAGATGTGAGGGTTTAGTATAGAAACTCTCACATAGAAAGTTTTCCAGAAACGGTAGGTGGTGATAATGGAGGTGCTGATTCAAGTCTGTGGCCACCTGAATACCCTTCCCCATTTCTAAACTCTCTTCCAATTGTCAGTTTTTATTGCTGCCAGATTAATCTTCTTAAAGTTTATCTGTAATTACATTATTTCTCTTTTAAAAAATTGCCTTTATTTTTTCTTTTATTTACAAAATGTGGTATAAATTTCTTAGCTCGGCATTTAACCTTTCCAGAAAAATGAAATAAAACAGGCATACATAAAAGCAGCCCCATTAAAAAAATTGTTAGATTCAATAGACATAAAATTACTGTTAATTTTCTCTGTATGTTTCTAAATGCTTGCTCTCAGCTTCTGTACTTATCTTGTCGTGGACTGGTCACAGAAGTTCACACTCACCTGGCGTCTGTCTGTGGATCGTACCTTGAAGAGCATGACTGTGGAGCTTCCCAGTCTGATTTTGCCTGTTGTATTCCTATAGCTTGAATTAAAATGTTCTTCTGTCCTTGTATTTCCTGTAAGTTGGTAGTTAGATGTACAGGCTTAATGAGATTCAGGGTTTTTTTTTTGTTTTTTTTTGTTTTTTTTACCCCCCTGCCTGCTTTTTGGTAAAACCAGTTTGTGAGTGGTGTTGTAAACTTCCATCAGGAAGCTTATAATGTCTGGTTTTGTCTCTTGTAGTGTTAGCAGTCATCAGTGGTTATTCCTTGATCCATTAGTTCGTTGAGAGTGAAAAAATGGTGCTGTCATATTTTAACATTCCTTCTTAACTTATTAGCTGGAACACTTCTATAGAGACTCTTACCGTCGTCACTTATTTGTTTACCCCAAAGTAAATTTAGAGAAGAAAAGCAAGATAAATACTTGATTTTTTTCCCTTTTTTTTCCAGTTTTCAGACTAATTACTTGATTTCCAAATGGGTGAGTTTTTGTTGTAACTGTATAAACTCATGGATTTAAATGCATATTTGATGTGTTTTGGTCAATTACAGTTATTAACCTTATTAATGCTCGAATTGTCCCATTTTTGGCCATTGGGACAAGTTGGCTACCAAGTCCTTTTGACATGATACTAGTAGTCTGTGATGTCAAACCAGAATGCAGGAAGTTATGTTCCAGGCTCAGCTTATATGTTTCCTGCCTCAGATCTGGAATCAGTCATTTCTTTGAGGAGCCCTGGTTCCTTTTGTTGGCCCGTGGTACTGAGAGACCACTATCTGGGCACTAGAGGTACACGTGGTTTCTCTGTCTTCTAAGTAGACAGAGCTATGAAATGTGTAATTTCTTTTAAAGATGTAATAAATCATGAATTCATATTGATAATTCCATTCAGGATTTCAGAGTTTCAGTTTAACGTCATTGATAGTACATTTGTATTTCCTTCTCCTATGCTGAAAATCCTATTCTTAACATCAGTGTAAATTCTCATTTGCATTATCCCACAGTGCATTCATAAGTCTCATAATAATAATCCTAATACTACCACCAACACTATGAGTATTTGAAAAAGGTTTAAGATTTACTTCTGGTATTTTTTTTTGTCCGTAGGATATGACTTAGTAGAACTCAATAGTCAAATTACTATGTTTTAAAGTCACTTAGAATAGTTCTCAACATGGCTTTGTCACCAACTGGATACATAGTTAGATTTGTTTCTTTTTGTTTTTGATTTTGAAGCGTTGCTTTTTAAAATTAATTTTGTTGCATAATAATGTAAAAAGTAAAATATATGGCCTGAAGTCAAATCTACAAAACAAGATCTATTCAAAGAAATCTCATTTCTGTCTGATTCTTACACCCTACCCTTTTCCCTAAATTTTATGATATTCTTTTATTGTTTTAATATAATCAAATACGTGTGTATTCATATTTTCCCTCTTATTTAGATAAATGGTAGCACACTATACATAATTTTCTCTATCTTGCTTTTGTCCTATAGCTAACATGTGAGTGCTTACCCTATGCCATACACAGTGGATATTTTATTTATTCCTTATGACATTGTAAAGTAGATACACATATTATTATTTGTGTTTTACCAATGAAGGAACAGGCATTTCTACAGACCTTTAATTCCGTGATTCTCTTTATTCCCGATGGTAACTGGTCCTGTCCCTGTGTGCATGTTCATGAGTGAGTGAAGGAGCAGCGAACTAACTTCTGTATCTGCTTCTTTGAGCAATGAGGGGGACAGAGAAAGGCTGTTTTTAAACTGTAGGGAAGGAAATTCAGCCTTTTCTTTGAGGTCCCTAGCTCTCTATTGCTGGAGAAGAAGAATAGTGAAAACCTCTTTCCTGACCAGAGGGGTTCCTAGTAATTATAAAGATACCTTAACTAGGAATGTTCTTTAATCTTACCCTAAAATGAGTCCCTTTTTAACAGGGCAGTGACAACTTGGAAAATCTCCCTCATTTTAGAGGCTTTAATAAACTAGAATAGCTAAAGAAAAGACAAACTCCTTTAAAAGCAACAACTTGTGAGAAATAACTACTAGTTAATGATTTCAGGATTTTAATAGTGACGGGAAGGAAGGAAGGAGAGAGGAGAGTAGCCTCATTCCCCTGCAGGCGGGAGAGAGAGGAGCATTGGCAGCTTTTTATCTTATATGCAGCGGGAGGAAGGGTTAGTTAGGTTGGAGACCTTTGGTCATTACTCTCTGAGGGTCTGTTGTGATGTCAGGCAGCTGGTTAGGCTGTTGTAACTGCCCCCACCTGCTTCCTGGTGATACTCTATTCTCTCTCAGGCTTTAGGCTGTCAGCATCAGAGGACAGTGCTGGGAGGAGGGTGAGGGCAGCCAGGTGCAGGTCTGCTCCTTTTGTTTTGAAAATCTGTGAACCCATGAATTTTGAATTTACTCAGAATCCTGGTGCAGCTGAGATCTTGGGCTGGGCACTGAGCCTCAGTTTCCTTATTTTCCTTTTCATTGCTGTACAGCAATATCAACCTCACAGATGGTGATGTTTAACAGCCATTGGTTCCTTTACACCCGAGTGATGGAAATATTTTAGCAGGAAAAACCAACCAGCCAGCCTGCCCACACACCCACTCGGCCTGCAAGAGCAAGCCTGGGACATAGGAAAGGGACCCTGGTAGGAAGATGTGGAGGATCCTGCAGAAGGCACTGCAGTTAAGTGCTAAAGAGAAACGTGTCCCACCTCAGCATTGCTCTGGGTCTGGCCTTGCAGCTCTAACTGTTCCGTAGCTCACCCTTGATGCGTATGTGCTCTGGGTTTTGACCTCTTGAGTTGTAGACTGTTTTTGCAGGGGTGGTGTTTAAATCTGCAGTGTTATAGTGCTAGATGACTCACTGAGGCCTCCGTCCCCCGAGTCCCCTGAGAGGGTACTTCTCAGTGTGATATGTTCTGTGGCATTGTCTTGCCATTGTACAATCTTTTTGAATCACACAATAATAACCCATTCATCTGGCCTTTTGAGGGAATAAGTCTTCTATGTAAGTTACTTTCCAGGTAATTATTTATTTGAACATTGGTCTTTAAAATTTTAACTTTTTTTTGGTAAATGGCTTGATAGCATATTTTACACACCCACTTTCCCAGGGAGAGAATCCTGGACTACTTTACTCTCTCTCTGGTGATTTAGAGTCTTTGTTATGAGCATCATCCGTTGCACTCTTCTTCTGTAATATGGAGGTTTCTTGGGGCTACTGGGACTCTGTAGGACTTACATATAGTCCTGGATTGCTATATTGTTTGAATTCTCATTTTGCTTTTATAATACTCCCTCTCCCTCCCCACCATCTTCCTTCATGGTCCTTCCTTAGTTTTCTCTTGCTTTATCCTGGGAGCCTATACCTCCTACTTCCTCACTCCTATATTTCGCAGTTTCTAATATGCTTCTAGTTAAGTAACCAGTTGAATAGAATCGGCTCTAAAAAGACTAAATAAACTGAGTTAGGGCCTGGGAGTCTGGCTAAATTAAGAAACTTTAGTGTTTTCCTTTTTGTAGTCAACTGTTTAACTTTTTAATGTAGTATGGCATACATACAGAAAGATGCATACATTATTAGTGTACAGCTTGGTAAATCCTAAATCCTAAAGTGATAATGTATCAACCAGATGGAGAAAGGGGGTGTCTTCAGCACTCCAGAAGCTCCCTCTTTTGCCCCCTCCCAAACTCTACCCCCCCCCTCCTCCCCAAAAGTAATCACTCTCCTGGCTTCTAACACCATTGATTAGTTTTGTCTGCTCTTGAATTTTATTAATGAAATAATAAAGTATATATTCTTTTTAAAAATAGCTTTATTGAGCTGTAATTTACATACCATATAAAGTAATCCACCCATTTAACGTGTACAATTCAATGGTTTTTAGTATATTCACAGAGTTGTGCAACCATCACCACAATCAATTTTAGAACATTTTTATTATCCCCCAAAGAAATCCCACACCCATTAACAGTCACTCTTCATTGCCCCCTGACCTCCTAGCCCTAGGTGTCCACTAATCTACTTTCTGTTTCTGTAGATTTTCCTATTTTGGACATTTCATATAAATGGAATCATACAATGTGTGGTTTTGCATTTAGCTTCTGTCACTTAGCATGATGTTTTCAAGGTTCATCATGTTGTACCATGTATCACACTTCATTCTTTTTTATGGCTGAAAAATATTCCATTATATGAGTATACCATATTTTGTTTCTCTCTTCACCTGTTGATGGACCTTTGGGTTGTTACTACTTTTTGGCTGTTATGAATAATGCTGCTATGAATATTCATGTACAAATTTTTGTGTGGACATATGTTTTCATTTCTCTTGGGTATATACCTAGGAATGGAATTGCTGGGTGGTATGGTAATTCCTTGTTTACTTTTTTGAGCAGCTGCCCAACTGTTTTCCACAGTGGCTGTACCATTTTCCATTCCCACCAGCAGTGTGTGAGGGTTCCAGTTTCTCTGCATCCTTGTCAACACTTGTTATTGTCTGTCTTTTATTGCATACAGCCATCCTAGTGGGTGTGAAGTAGTCTCTCGTTGTAGTTTGATTTACATTAAGTGTAGTATATTCTTTTGTGTTTGGTTTCTTTTGCTAAAATTCATTATGAGATAACATCTATTTTGATAAAAGTAATGTCTAAATTGTTGTGGAAAACTTGGAAAATATGTAAAAGTTGAAAAAGGAAAATTGAAAATGTATAGAAGTTGTTTGGCATATTGCTTTTTGTTTTCCTTTTTTGTGTGTTAGCATAATTTGGATACAACTGTGAATTTGTTTTGCATTATGTGATTTTCGTTTCATGTTGTATTATGAGTAATTTTTGTCACAAAAACTCTTCAGATCATGAAGGTACTATAACCTACTTTTGGATGGTTTCTGGTTTCAATGAACATATTTTTTACATAAATCTTTCACTTTTTGATTATTTCTTTAGGATATATAGAACTGAAATTCCTGGGTCAGTGGTTATCTACTTTGAAGCTTCTTAAATCATATTGTTACTTTATTTTACAGAAGGACTGTGCTGTTAGCAGCGTGTAAGAATGTCTGTCATACCCCACTGTTGCAAAAAAGAAATCTTACGTTGATAAGTGGAAAAATAACATTTTATTGTTTTAATTTGCATTCATCTATTCTTTGAAGTGGGAGTATACCTATATGATAGTAACATTTTGATAATTTAGGGATTTACCCTGTTTTGACTTCACAGACTTCTCTTTGTCTGTTATCTCTGTATTCACGCACTTCTCCGTGTAGCCTTCACATTCCAAGGCAGATAACCAAGGCCTGCACACACTAGAATTGGTCAGGATTAGGGCAGGTCAGACCAGGCCTAGGCTGGGAAGGTTCTAAATTGTACTTTGCTAGGAAACCCTGGAGCCAGGATGAGTTGGAGGCTTGAATCTGTGTGGTGTTTTTTTTCCAGAGGAGGATTTACCTTGAGCTAACATCTGTGCCAGTCTTCCTCTGTTTTGTATGTGGGTTGCTGCCACAGCATGGCTTGATGAGTTGTGTAGGTTGGCGTCTGGATCTGAACCCAAGAACCCGCGCCGCCACAGTGGAGCACGTGGAACTGGAACAACTCGGCCACGGGGCTGGCCCTGTGTTGGTTTTTGCACTCCGATTCTGGTGGTGCGAGTTGAAAGACCTGGTGGAGGCCAGGATTGATTTGGAGACTACACCTGTGTGTGGCTTAGGCGTCAGTCTGGCTTGACCACAGTGTGGAGTGTGGAGAAGAGTGGTACGGCAGGCCCATGACTTGAAAGCATCTTTACCCAGTTAAAATTTATTGGGAATACTCTGGGTTTATGGCAGTATGAATACGTAATTTATAGTGAAACTTGCTGGATCTCTATCTGCTTATGAGTAATGTCTCTTGGTTACTACTGATTGATATTTCAGTTATCAAAATGCAATAACAGAATATTGATTCAGAGCAAGATTATTTCCAGAATATTTTGAATCCCTTTATAAAATTGGCCATTTGGTCAAAAACATTTTAGATCTGTTTATCATCAAATACTGATATATTCAAGTCCAGAGGATGTATACATTGCTTCTTTGTGTGTGTGTGTGTGTGTGTGTGTATCAACACACACACACTGATTACAGAAGAAATATATGTATGTTTGGCCTTGGGGTAGTTCAAGTCTTGACCTCATGCCTTCCCTACTTCTTGGTCTTTCCCACCCTGTTCCACTTCCGGGGATGTGTAGGTTACTTCACTTCCATTCCCAAGAGGAGTGCCACTTAGAACACTGATTGGCCCCTGTGCTGGTGAGTAGGGCATGTGCTGAGTCCATAAGCCAGGCCCATGTTCCTCCTCTGTTTCCCTCCACTTGTCAGGAAGCTGACGCTGCTGTTGTTTTTTTCTCTTCCTAGGGCTAAGCTTTCACCTCCCACCTGGCAAGCCAGAGTGGCCTAAAAAGGCCTCTGGTGGGTGGCTGTAGGCATAAACTCTCTTTTTCTCTCTCTCTCCCTCATTTTTCTTTGATGCTAGCTGCTGTCACTTTTTTCCCCTCATTGGTAAGATCCAAAGATTGGTTTGGGCTTTGGGTTTGGAATTAATATAGGCAGAGGACTTTGGTTTAAGGCTCCCTAGGTCTGTCTAGCAGAGAAGAAAGAAATTCTCAGCGTAGTGCAACCTGACTCTGGGATTTGGGGCCAGCTAGAAATAAGCCTCAGCTAGAAATAAGGTATATTCTTTGATTTGCCAGCCCTGTCTTCTGTGCATAAGATTTGGGTTCCCTGGGCAAAATGCCAGGGTGTGTTATCATAAGATCACCCCTAAGTACCCCTTGGTTATCATTATCAACAAATTCGTTTAAGAAAACGTGGAAAATACAGAAACGTGTAAACAAGAAAAATCACCTAAAACTTGCCACTCTAAGATAATGGCCGTTAGTGTTTTGGGTATATTGAGAATGATAAAAGACAAAAAGGCCTTTAAAAATGTTTTTTTAAAAGTTTGAAGTCATGTGCATAGGTAGTTTTGTATCTTCTTTCCACTTAATTTTGTTATGTATTTATTTATTGATATTTTCTGAAACTTTGAAACATTTGTAGTATTCTGTGGTAGGAATATATAATAATTTCTTAGATATTTAGATGGCCTTTCCAGTTTTGCTGTTTTGACTTTTAGCTGTTGAAGATTATTACACTCCCCGTATGATGACCTTTTAGTTACATCAGGACTGGGTGTTTACTTTTTTGATTGTAAGACAAAATTTACCCTGCTTCCTCCTTAAAAAAAAAAAAGGCTGTATTTTACTGTAGTTAGGAAGGATCTTAGATTGTGTTGGAAAATGACAAGGAGGCCAAAAAGAAGATGCTCTTGAGTTACTTGCTTGGATACATAAACACATTTTGGTGACCCCACCTGACTTTAAACTTGGGGCGGACTAGGCTTGGCCATTAGAGTGTGCTGGGAAGGATGGAGGGGATCAGAACTCATCTGCACCAGCAGAGCGGCTTGAGCAGTATAAGGTGAAGAACACTCCCCTTTACGTTAGGTGATGAGACAGATGCAGTTCTCCACGGCCAGATCCTTGTCTCTCTCTTGCTCTCTCTAGCATCCTGGGACACTAAAGTGAGACACAGTTCTTCACATGCTGCAACTTGATCTTCTGACATAGTCCAAATTCCTCCTTACTAACCTCAAATAATAACATCTCAATTAGATAAACTGCATTTTTGTTTCTGGGCCATATTTCAGTCATAGGAAAAAATGCAAATTACGACAAAACAAACACTGATTAACAGGGATTTATTTAAAAGCAAATAAACTCCCTGAAGCTCAGGCTTGGTGCAGCTGTAGTTTAAACTCTCCAGCACATGTTCTATGTCTGCGTTGAGGACTGACGTTCAGAATGAAGAACCTCAAGCCCTGTATCATCCTGAGTCATGTAAGGGAAAAAATCATTTACTGAAGAAGGATTATGGACAAAAATGTTTTAAGGCTGTTTTTTAACTTTGGACAAGTTACTTCATTTCTCTTGAGCCTGAGTTTTTTCATCTGTAAATAATAATAATGATTCTTTATAGGATAGGAAATTTTACAGGGATTAATTTTATAGGAAATAATATCTATAAATAATTGGTGTAGTGCCTGATACATTATAAGCACTCAAATATTAACTGTTATTATTATTATTACTCTTTGTGTCAAGTGTTGTATTTGCTAGATACTGGGGAAATAATATTGAATAAGACCTTCCTGATTACTGTCTAGTGGTGGAGACGGATATGAGATTATGTCCTGGCGATATGAATAAAATACAGTGTAATAAGTGATATAATAACAGTTATGACAAAAGAACCTCCCATAAGTTTTAATGCTTTTGGAATTGAAACTTCAGAGCTTTTCCACTGTGGCCATGTTCATTCTCAGTCTTAGCTTCACATTAGAAATAGAATCATTAAAAAAAAAAAACACACTTGAAAAAAAATAGCAATGATCAGGCGCTACCATAGACTAATTAAATCAGCATCTTTGGGCTCCTGCCATGACATGGTTTTTATTTTTTAAAAATTTCCCCAGGTGATTGTACTGTGCAGCCAGGGTTGAGGACCAGTGCTTTAGATATTTTCTCCTTTTCTTTCTCGCTGGCGTTTTCCAGGATCATGTAGTACCACAGGGTAATTCCTTTCTTTTTTCTTGGCTTTTGAAACTTACGTAGTAGCAGCTGTGTAGAGTTTGAGAGTTTATAAAATGTTTTTCTGATCTCATTTAAACCTCACAGTAATCTTTTTAAAAAAGTATCGTCTTCCCCCTTATGCAGCAAAGATAGCCAAGGCTCAGAGAAAACACACGTTAAGTAAAAGGTGGTGGAAAGAGGTCTTGACCCCAAATGTTTGGAATCCAGTCTTTCGGTTTCTGTTGGGTTTCTAACAGAAACTTCCAACCATGGTTCAAATACTTGGCGGTCTTCTCTTGCTGCTGTTTTTTCTACCTGTACAACTTTATGATCTGTTGGGAAATCTTTGCTCATTGTTCATCTGGCTGAGCCACTTCTGGTATATTCCTTTTTATATTTCTCCCTTTTGTCCTGGACCTAATGCCCTTGACCGTACTTCCACCCTTAATTATAATTTCTTGAGATGCAGTAACCATTTCTCAGCCCTTTTATTACAGCTTTTTCTTTTAGACTATATATATCTATATATCGATATATCTGTATTTACATATCTATCTTGTCTCTTTCCTAGTCTTTATTTCAGGAATGAGTCTCTGCCACCAAGTCTTTGTGGTACATGTGAGTTTGTTTAATAATATCTAAAGCTAATCTTATAGCTGTGCAAATATCCCTTGCTGTCCAAATCCATTTAGTTCCTGAGTTTGGATCATGTCCCTTGGCTACAAGGGACGCCTGTACTTGAGCTACCCTGTATTAGGCCCTTCTGTCTGTAAGGATCAAGGAGCTCTGTACCAGAAATAACTGAGTTTTCCGTGTGGCCAAACATGAACACATGAACAGGTTGTGCATGGCATTCTCCACTGTGCTCATTGAGTTGTCTTTCCATGCTAGATGGAAGCACCTTTCCTTTTGCCTCCTTCCTTTTCTATCTCTCTTCTCCCACCAGGGTCCCTGCTCCATCCTGCTGAGGAAGGAGAGTGAGGGGGTGCATTTAGCGGATGAGAGTGGAGGGCTTTCCAGGCATAGGGAAAGTGTGTGAGAAAGTCTAGAGGCCTTAGAGTCTCTTTCAAGGGCTGGTTGTTGCCACAGCTGGCTAATACTGAGGGCCTCTCAGCCTAATTTGTGCTGTTATGTGAGAAGACCTCCCCACCAGAGGTGAATATGAGGGGGAAAGAAAGGATGAAGGGCACAGAGAGCCCTATTGGGGGCATGGCTACTTTCTGTACCCTGGTGTGGAGTACTATTGTATGGACACTTTCTCTGTCACTGTTTTTCATGGTCATACGTGTTTTTACAGTATTCATCCGTTTGCACCAATTGCATCCCCTATATTTTAGTTAATTATTCTTCATCAACTTAGTAGGTGTCCAGAAAGTCAGATTCAAAAGATGAAACTTTTCTCAAGGCAGGTGCTTATCATTCTGTTCTTTCCAGCACAGTCCAGAAACCAGATTTCACTTTTAGCTACCGTGTATGAACCCTGCTGCTCACATTTCATCTTTCTCTTAAAATGTCAACACTCTTGTTCTCCAAAGTTCTTCTGTTTCTTACCCAGAATCACTGAAAATAAATTCTCCGTGTCTTCTGGCATAGAATCAAGGAGAGTGGGTGATGATTGGGTTTGATGAGTCTCAGAAAGCTACCTTTTTCCCAAAAGAGTAACCCAGCTCTTGATCGTCATGTTAGACCGATATGGCCATGACCGTTGCCCGTGGGAGGAAGTCATTGCTCTGTCTTCTTCCTGGGTTCAGGTAAAGGGTGGCTTGAACCAGTTACTGTCCTTTCCCTGGAGCCCAGGGTTCTGCTGCTTCTTTACTAGCGCTGTATGGAAAGAAAGACCCTCGTGTCTGATTTTACAGCTCTGGTTGTATAGATTTCATTCTTTTTCTTTTCTGGGCCGTGTTTCCAACCCTTTCTTTTTTTCCTTTCTTTAAGGGGAAAAGTTCTTTTTGTACTGTAGTCCTTAATGTTTTATTTGAAGGGTAAAGAGAAATTTTATGAAACTTGAAAGCCCTACAAATATGTTTTGACTTTTACTTTATTGTTTAGTAACTGGATCTTAAGGATCATCCCAGCTGTGGGGAAAATTGGAGTGATGGTCAAATTTATTTATAATAGGATGTATAGGATTTAAACCAATAGACTTAGTTTAATATTTTTCCAAACACCATGCCCAAATTCTATAAAAGAGACACAGATATGTAAGGTTAACTTTAAGAAGGTTTATATTCTATTTTTCATAGAAGTGACAAATTTAAATAATTTCTCAGATTGTAGTAATGCTTCTATTTACAGATGACATATTCCAATGATAAACAGCTTTAAAACTACAAAAATGCAGGAGGATTAATTTTAGGACTTCAAATAAACTGAGGTTTAATTATAAAAAAAATCATTAAGACAAACCAAAGCAGTGCAGATGTGGCCCAAAACAAAAGCCAGATCACTTGCTGGGACTCTAGGAGAAGAGCTTGGCTGAAGATTTGGGAAGCCAGGCAGAGTGTCCCATCGATGGCCCAGCTCAATTGCTTTGTTTTATAAACCCGGAATCACAGGTTCAGTGCGCTGCCTGAGATAACCAGTGGTTTGTGGCAGAGCCAGGGCTTGAACCCAGGTTTCTTGACTCCCACTATTTTTCTTTCTTCTGTAACACATACTAAGGATGGTTATTAGATTACTCCATGTTCTGTTTTGTCTGGGGAAGAAGTTAAGTAAACAGTGCTTTGGGTTTCTGCAGTGAGAAGTCACCATTGTGAAGGGGGAAAAAGAGGCAGAAAGAGGAGCCTTTGAGTATGTTCAGTGAGGTTTTCTGTAAAATTTCCTTTAGTTTCTGATATAGTGATTTAGGATGGAGTTGACCCAGAGCAGGTTTTGCCCCAGTTACAGAGGGTTGTGGAAGTCCTGTGGCCTGTTTGGGTGTGCCCAACAAAAGTCCTGTTGAGCAGCCTCAGCACGGTGCCTTGTGCATAGCGATTGGTGGATACGTGCTGGATGAGTTGAAGTGGTAGTGGCAGGAAGCATAAACATTTAATGCAGTCTTGATAAAGAATTGAATATCGTCTCCTCCTTGAAATTTGATGGACAATGTGTATTAGATATCTACTTTGACACATAATGAAGGGTTTGATTTCAGCTAATTTGTTTCTTAGGATGCATAAGCTGAGAACTTTTTTTTCCCATCAGCGTATGGCCGCTCTAATTTAACCTTCCAGCTCAGATGTCTTTCCTGAGCACCAGACTTAACCTCACTTGTCACCAGTTACCTGTTTCTCTTCCATCCAGAGGCAGATACATAACTGACAGTGCTGCTAGTGCTGAGTTTTTTATTGATCCATTTTTCTTTAGGAAATCTCCTTTCTTTTGTAGCTCACGTTCTTCCACTGTCCATACCAATGGCTCTGGTTTTGATTCTCCTAACTGAGAACATAACGCGACAAGCCCAACCATTTCAAGATGAAGAAAGATGTCAAGTATATAAAATGCTACAGGGAGATTGAGGAAGGTGAAGACTAAGAAAGGAATTGAATTTGGTGGTTCAAGTGGCATCTGACTTCTGGGAGAAGTTTTGTAGTGTAGTGAAGACTTTCCCCCACATCTGTTCCTCCTCTTGTGTACCTGTTTTGGAGATGGCTTCCAAGTGGTATCCTTCCAGTCACTTGAAACCTTGATTGTTGTGAGGGTCCTTCCTCTCCCTTGCTCACTTTATTCACTTAGTAAGTTTTACCAGTGACACTTCCATGTTCTCTCTCATTTGTGTCCCTTTGATTTTTCCTTCCTAAATTTGAATCTTTGTAAATCAACTTTGTTATCATTCACATCTAATTGACCATCAAGTTATGATGGTTCTTCTTCATAACTGAATTGCAAATGTATCCATTCTTTTCATCTCTATTATCATTATCTTAATTGGAAAATACAACGGACAGTTTTTAGTTCTTTGACCTACTTTATCATTTTTTCAATTTTAACACTATCGAACACTCTCTCCTCTATAACTTTCTTCTCTTGACTCTTGAGACTGTATTCTCCTCATTTTCTTGCCACATCTTTCATGGCTTTTTCTTGGTCTCCTTTGAGGGGCCCCCTAAATATAGTATCCTCTGGATTCTGTCCTCTGGCATGACCTCTCATGATTATGTCTGGGCAATCTCAGCCATACTCTTGATTTCAACTATCACCATCTGCTGATTCCCAGATCTTTGTCCTTAGCCACACTGTTCCATTGTGTCCCAGATCTGTATTTTTCAGTTGTTTACCAGATACTTCACTTGGAGGTTCCACAGAACTTTAAATACAGTGGATTCAAACAGAAACTCGTCACCCTCTTTCCCAGACATCTTCCTTTTTTATTTTGTCTTTTTTTTTTTTTTTTGTGAGGAAGACCAGCCCTGAGCTAACATCCAATGCCAATCCTTCTCTTTTTTGCTGAGGAAGCCTGGCCCTGGGCTAACATCCGTGCCCATCTTCCTCCACTTTATATGGGATGCCGCCACAGCATGGCTTGCCAAGCGGTGCGTCGGTGCGTGCCTGGGATCCGAACCGGTGAACCCCGGGCCGCTGCAGCAGAGCGTGCGCACTTAACCGCTTGTGCCACCGGGCCGGCCCCGTATTTTGTCTTGATGAAGGGTACTACCAGTGACACATCATCCAGATAAGACACCCGGGTGACATTAATGCCGCCTTTTTCATTCTTCACATTCGTTAGGTCACAAATCCTATTGATTCTACTGCCTCAATTCCTAAATCTCTGTCAAATATGTCTTCATCTTGCTGTCCTCACTGCCTTAGCTTAGACCTTCATTATTTCTTGCCTCACCATTTTGTCTCCTAACTGCTCTCCCGTTGTGCAGTTGTCTTTCCTTTTTTCTCCCTACTACCAGATTTAATACTCATAGCTAAAATTTGAGTGCTTATTATATCTCCTTTACATGTGAAATATTTTGCATGCATTCTCACTTAACCATTACACTAAATCGTTATTATCCTTTTACTTTGGAGGAGAGTAGGCCCAAGCCTCCCAAATAGTAAGTGGTGGGCCAGAGATTTGAACCCAGGCTATGTGCTCTGAGCCCATGATCTTAATTAAGCAGTTCACTTAACAACCTTTCACTGGCTACCCCTCTTTCCATACTGTGGTCTTTGGAAGCAAGTCACTATCGCAGCCCATACTCAAGGCGGGGGGTTAAGGTCTACCTCCGGGAGGGGGGATTATTGTCATAAATTATTTAGCATTCTTCTGTAAGGAAGATTTGTCTCTTTCTCCCACTTATTTATTCATTCAATCATTTATGTTAGTGTAGACTTGTTTATTTTATACTTTAGTTTATAATATAATACTATGTTACTTATTTAACCAATTCTCATTTTTAAAATGTTTAAGTTATTACCAATTTTTTGCTGTTATAAAGCCTGATGAGTGAATATCTTCTTAGAAGTCTTAACATGCTGTTTTGATGGTTTTCTTTAGATATATTCCTAAAAGTAGGATTGTTGGGTAGGTACATTTAAAAGTTTTTGGTACATGTTTCTGGGGGTGGGCTTTTTACATTGCTTTCTTTCTGGGAAGTACTCTCTAACACGCTTGAGATCTTACATCCCTCTTTGGGATTATGAATAGTTTTTATCTTTAAAGCTAGGAACTCACAACTATTCATGCTGTTTTATTTACCTGTATAGAGTATTGTGTCGAAGAATGCACTGCAATATCGGGGAAATTCCCAGCATGATGCCCAGGAGTTTCTGCTGTGGCTTTTGGACCGAGTTCACGAAGACCTCAATCATGCTGTGAAGCAGAGTGGGCAGCCTCCTCTGAAGGTGAGGGTACCACCCCACCGGGGCAGTCAGGATCAGTGACAGGGTGCTCAGTGGCCGTTTGGTGAGTGGAGTAAGGGGAGTGTAGGTTCTCCCAGAGCTCCACTGAGGAGTTGTTGCAGTTTGCGTTCAGTTAGTATGGTGAACTTGACTAAGCTCTGGGTGAGTATAAAATTCATGGATACTTAGAGGATTTTCCCCATGTTTACTACTATTTCTTGGCGGTGTAATATACCAGAGACGCTGTCTCCAGGGAGCTTCTAGTCTAGTGAGAGGGGACACATTTGCACGTATGACTAGCTTTAGATAAAATTTAAGTAATTCCGTTTCACTAAACTGTTCTTAAAACACAAGTTTGCTTTCTCTTCCAGTGAGACACATAGCCTGTAGATCACTGGAATGAATATACAATCAAAAGGAAACACATGGATATCTCTGCTGTTACGATTGGATTTGAGTGTAGGAACTGAACCCCTAGAATGTTCTTACTGAGAAACAGTGATTCATTCTCAGTTTTTGTGCATGTAGCCTTAATGTGGGTAAAGTGATTTATGTAATGGAAATAAAGAATTGCCTTCCTTTCACAACTTTTAAAGTTTTTGATAGTTCTGCTCTTTACCTCAAATTTTAAATTTCTGGTTTTGGTAAATTGTTAAATTATTCTGATTCAAGGTCCTTTTGTGCCTGAACACTCTTTACTGTCATATGACTATATGCTTTTGGCTGACTCTCCCATCAACTTGAGACTTACTAAAGGTCAGGCACTGTGTCTTATTTATCTTTGTATCCTAATGGCCTTTACAGTGCTGTCTGTACATGGTAGCAGATGGTCAGTAACTAATTGTTAGGTGGAGGGACATGAAAAAGTTGAGTAAAATATGAAGTAGAGTGATTAGGCATCAAAATGAAGAGCTAATAAGTGCTAGAGAATTTGGACATGGGGGGAATTGGTCCTTTTGAAGTGGTTAGGATTATTTCCTAGAAGAGGTTGGAGGAAGACTTGGAGAGTTGGAGGGAGATTGGAGCATCCTGGGGAAGGAGAACTGCCTGACTGCCTGGATGGGGTGGAGAGACAGGGATAACACGGTCTGTGGGAGTGCCTGTAGGACATGAGTCCATGGGACCCACATCCTGGCAGGTGGTTTCTGGTTCCTTTAGCAGATGCCTTTCACTGAGACATCTGGACCTGACACATAGCTTATAAAGGAAGTCAAGAACATTTGTGACTTTTTCAGGGTCATCTTCAAAAATTGGTACTTCTAATCCATGAAATTGTACTTTCTTTTTTTAAGCCACCATCAGAGACTGATATGATGCCTGAGGGACCATCCTTTCCTGTCTGTAGCACTTTTGTACAAGAACTTTTTCAAGCCCAATACAGGTATGAGTAGACTAAATTTTCCCTTATGTTGTCTCCTTACGTAGTTCTAGGTGATCTTACTGTGAGTGTCTTACATTTTTGTTTTTGAAGATCTTCTTTGACATGTCCTCATTGTCAGAAGCAGAGCAACACTTTTGACCCTTTCCTCTGCATTTCTTTGCCAATTCCTCTACCCCACACAAGGTAAGAACAGATTTAATAAAATTAAGACTTTTTATTCCTATGTGTTTCTTTTCCTCTGTAGGTTCCTATTAGGTCTTCTTACTTATTGAGACAAGTAATGGGATTAGTGATAAATTGAATACAGGCATTTTTAAAACCTTACAGAAACTTGTGAATGCCGGTCTGAGTTTGCAGGGTGAGCAGGTGCATGGGGCAAGCAAGTCTGTTCAGTCGGTCATCCATTGACAGAATGGGGGAGAAGGGGAAAGGTTGTTGAGTGCCTTCTGGATTCTCTAGAGACCTTACATTGCACTTTTAATTAATTGCTTTATTTGAACTGTTTCTCAAAATTTCTAGGAGTTATGCTGTTTTAAAGAAAATATAAAGCACAAACCAAGTATTGATATATTTTTGTTTTATGAAGATTGCCTTTTCCAAAGATCCGTTGATTATTGTTTGATAGTTCTACTTTAGTCCAAATGAAGTTTTTCCATTTGACTTCCAAATAAAGATGTAGGTTAGCTTCGGTTCTGTATTGATTTCACATCAGGTTTGTTTTGCTTCTGTATTTTAGTTGAAATAAGCGACTAATGAGAAGATCTGACTTTGATCTGTACAGGCCTCTCTATGTCACTGTAGTGTATCAAGGGAAATGTTCTCACTGCATGAGGATTGGTGTGGCCGTGCCTCTGTCTGGGACTGTCGCCAGACTTCGGGAAGCAGTGTCTATGGAAACAAAGATCCCCACTGATCAGGTAAGAAGCCTGCTAAGTCCAAGTGCACGTGAGCCACAAAAGTGTTGCTTTCTGTTCTCCTGGAATTTTTTAACAGTTCTCTGCCAAATATAGTTAGATAAAAATGTAAAACCAGTTGTTTTTGTGTTGAGGGAAAAAAAAATCAAGACTCAAAGGAGAAAAGTGTACGCAAAAACTTTTCATGTTTCGTTGTTTATGTATTTTTAAAGGTAAAAACTGTGACTTTACAGCAAGACCTTCTTTTAGCTTTGCTTGTGAAGTATAATTACTTAACCCCTCTTAAATCGTTTTTATGGATGCTTATCCCTGGGATAGAGGGAAGAGCATCCCTCTGGTATCTGAGGGTCAGAGAGGCTTAGAACACTCGACTAGTGGCTCTTGAAAGCCCTTGCCGTTATGGTGATAAGAATGGGCCTCTTCTTGCTGCTACAGTACACGATAGATGTTCAGTTCCGTTTGTTTTCTGATGAAAGATGGATCAGTCTCTTACCTGGTTTAGATAAGAGAAAGGAAGGTGGTGTGCCCCCACCCACCCTTTGAGTAAATTTTTGATAAGTAGTTATGTTTAAATTGACCCAGAATACTTTTAGCCTGTTTGTGACTTGACATATTTTTGCATACATTTTTTACTCAATTCACTATTATGATTTTATTTGGAAAAACATTCCTATTTAGGATTTACTAAGGAGAGATGATTCCAGTGGCTGAACAGCTTTTCTCCAGATAGCTTCTGGAAGCTGCTGTTTAATCACTTAGATAATAAAGGTGTTTTGTTCTTTGGCCTCCTGTGGCCTCGTCTGTGAGGTTACCACAGTAAAACAAATACAACCAGCACTGTTGCCCTCATATAGCAAGTATCTCGTATTTTCATAGGCCAAGTACTGGCACATTGATAAAATGTTCATATTCTTCCTGACTCTGAAGAGCTCGTTGATGCTTCTTCTTTCCTTTAGGATGAGGGGAACAAGAGAAAGAGAGAGAGGCTTAGGTGTATGTCTAAGGCAAATCTGGTTGTATCTTTAAAGCTTCCAGTGCTCTGGCTCTTTTTGCATGTGATTTGAATAAGTGTTATAAGTACAAGTTTGTTTTTGATCTTAACTTGCTGGGGAAAGTAAGTTATACTTGCGTGTTCACCTGCAGAACAACGTGGTCATTAAAATCATTGGACGGAAAAGGTGCTGGGAATATTTGTCTTGGACTATTTGTGGACTATGCCACAGCTCCTTTCACAGTCGTAGTGTGTTTGTGTTAGTAGAGGAGACTTCAGGGGTCCAGTCCAACCCCCTCATTTGAAAGAGGCCCAGAGAAACCCTGTGACTTGTTCAAGGTCACAGGGCTGGTTGGTGGCAGGCCGAGACTGGAACCTCCTCATGCCCGATCCAGTGCTTTTTCACTAACAATGCTGCTGAGCGCGTAAGGAAGGCTCTAAATGTCCCCATTGTTTTTCCCCATCTTTTGTTTTTCTGTTTCATTGTAAAATACTCCACCGTTTCAGAAACATAACTTAGAAAGTGAAAGAATCTTGTACTAAGTATCTTAGAACTAGTGGTTACTAGCTTTAATACTGTGTTGTATATTCATTCCTATTTTTTCCTGTGCATATATTACATTTATTATTTTATAAAAATGGAATCATTTACACACATTGTTCTTTACCTTGCTTCTTATTTACTTAGGAGATCTTTCCATGTTAGTGCAAATATATGTAGCTCATTCTTTGTAATAGCTTTATGATTCCAGTAGGGCTATAATATATTTAACTAGATCCTATTGTTGGACATTTGAGTTGATTTCATTTTTTTTATGATACAAATACCCATGGTTATTTGACATTTTTTTTACCTGAAAAGAAGAAAATGTAATGACGTAGGAGAAGGTCTTGGAGTCAGATCTTGACTCTATCGTTGCCATGAGACTGAAGAGTTGGTATACGCTTAGGCAAGTCACTCCACCTCTCTTTAGTTTCTTCCCCCTGTGAAACAAGGGGTTAGATTTTATAGTCTCCTGGGTCTCTTCTCCAGCAAACTTAGAGGAACTTTGGATTTACTGCCGTAGTATTCTGAAACCAGAGTATATTGTTATACAATTTCAGAGAATATTGTGCTTCCAGGATTGTCTTATTAAAGGCAAGTAACGTGGGCCCTATGAGATGTTTCAGAGCTCTCTCAGATCACTGGAAGTCCTGACGGTCTGGAGAAGTTCATACCAGAATTGGGAGATCAATTCGTGTTGACTTTCTGGTTATCCAACTATTTACATTTTTCCCATTTTTAGATTGTGTTAACAGAAATGTACTATGATGGGTTCCATCGTTCCTTTTGTGACACAGACGACCTGGAAACAGTCCATGAAAGTGACTGCATTTTTGCCTTTGAGACTCCAGAAATATTTAGGCCTGAAGGAATTCTCAGTCAAAGAGGTAAATGAGCATCTGTTTCCAGAATACCACCTGGGTTTGCAGAGTTAACAAAAATCTGCCTTTTTAGATGTCTATTTTATGATGGTGTAATTTTTTTTTAATTGTGGTAAAATATGTATAATGCTTTTTTTTATGATGGTATAAATTTTATGGTAACACATTTCCCTGGAAGAAGGCACTGTTTTAGGCAAAGATATTTCCTTAATTTCTAACCTTTCCTGTCCGAACTTGGGGCAGCCCCTTTCTGAAGCTCAAGACTGACTCTGTCCTCCTTTAAGTGGCCTCTTTGGCATCTTATGACAGCACTCGGGAAGGTATACTATGCCATAGCTTTTTTTGTTTGTTTTTTGCTACCAGCTTTAATGCTTAATTTCTAAATTCTAAAGTCATTGCTGTAGAGTGTTTTCTTGATACTTGCGTTTAAGAAATTTGCATGTAACTCTTCACTGATAGGAAGCAAAAGAGAGTACTGTGGACTGTGCTGATCTTTTCCTGCGGTTTGGGCTGTGATATGGAACTTAGCCTGTCTCTCCACTGTGCTTGGAGGACTTTGGGGCTGTTTCTAATTTTGAGAGTTGCCGGGCAACTTGAACTTTGTTTCCGGCCTTAGTGTTCTTGGTTCTGGGGCTCCTCTTCTTTTTGCTCTACTCCAACATCAGTGTCACCTGGGAGCTGGTCAAAAATGCAAATTCTTGGACCCTACCCCAGACCTACTGAATGAGAAACTCTGGGGGTGGGGACCAGCAGTCTGTTTTTAACAGCTGATTCTGATGCACATTAAAGTTTGAGGACTGCTGCTCTACCCAGCCTTATCAGTATTTGCTACTGCCGTGATTTTTAGAACTAAACTCCTCCACTAGCCCCCACCTTTCTTCTGGTTCCATTCCCTGACTTCCAGCTGTCCACTGGAGTCTCTGCTTGGAAGTCCTGCAGGCATTTACACTCAGCAGTTCTTTCTTAGACTGGTTCCTCCTGCGTTTGCTCTAGAATAATGGAACCACCCTCCTTCTCTTCACCCGAGATGGATCCAGCACTTCTCCCTCAAAATTCACACAGAACTGATCAATCACTGTGCAGTTTTCCTCTTCATCCTGCTGCCACTGACATGGTTCAGACCAGACTCAGCTGGGCTTTTCTAGTAACTTCTTTACTAGTTACCCCTGGGCTTTCTCCTGTTAAGTTATTTCTCCACAGTGCACCAGACCTGTTCTGACATACAGTTCTGATCATGTTACATGCTTATTGATTGACCGGTGGTTCCCCTTTGTGTAAGATTAAATCTAAACTCCTGGAAGAATCCTGGTGCCTCAGGACTTGGTCCTTGCCTTCCTTTCCAGCCTTTCTGCTATATTCCACCTCCTACCCCATGTCGCCTTTCCAAGATCCTCTTTCTTTCTCAAACATGCCATGTGCTTTTACACTTTCCCTACTGTTTGCTCTGCTGAGAATTCACTTCTCCAGCTCCTGTCTCATTAGCTGCTACTTTGTCTCCCCTATGCACACCTCCACCCAATCTCCCATCCCACCCGGTCCTAAGCAACCACTAGTCAACTTTCTGCCTGTATGGATGTCCCTAGTCTAGACTTTCATGTGGATGGACTCATATCATATGTGGCCTTTTGTCACTGACTTCATCCACATTGTAGCATGTATCAGTCCTTCATTCCTTTTTATGGCTGAATATTATTCCATTATATGTATATACTGCATTTTGTTTATTCATCTACTGATGGACATTTGGGTTGTTTCCACCTTTTGGCTATTGTGAAATAGTGCTGCTATGGCAAGTATTTGTTTGAATACCTGTTTTCAGTTCTTTTGGGGTATATACATAGGAATGGAAATGCTGGGTCATATGATAATTCTGTGTTTAACTTTCTGAGGAATTGCCAAACTGGTTTCCACAGCACCTATATCATTTTTCATTCCTACCAACAATATATGAGGGTTACAATTTCTGCACATTCTTGGCCAACATTTGTTATTTTCCATTTTTTTGATTATAGCCATCCTAGTGGGTGTGAAATTATATGTCATTGTGGTTTTTATTTGCATTTCCGTAATGATAAATGATATTGATCATCTTTTCATGTGGTCGTTGGCCATTTGTATATTCTCTTTAGAGAAATATCTATTCAAGTCCTTTTTCCAACCATTTTAAAATTGGGTTGTTTGCCTTTTGGTGTTGAGTTGTAAGAGTTCTTTATATATGCTAGATACTAGACCTTTATCAAATACATGACTTGCAAATATTTTCTCCCATTCTCTGGGTTATCTTTTTCACTTTCTTGATAGTGTCTTTTGATGCACAAAAGTTCTTAATTTTGATGAAGTCTGATTTATCTCCTTTTCTTTTGTTGCTTATGCTTTTGGTGTCATATCTAAGAATCTGTTGCCAAATCCAAGGCCATGAAGATTTACCCTTATGTTTTCTTCCAGAAGTTGTTTTTTTTTTTTTTTTTAATCATTGTAGGTCTTACATTTAGGTCTTTGATCCATTTTGAATTAGTTTTTGTATGTGGTGTGGTGTAGGGGTCCAACTCCATTCTTCTGCATGTAAATATTCAGTAGTCTCAGCACCATTTGTTGCAGAGACTGTTCTTTCCTCATTGAATGTCTCGGTGCCCTTGTTGAAAGTCCTTATTTTAGCTTCCCTTTTCCTTCACCTCCAACTTCCAGAGATCTCTGGTGCCTCTAGTTTCTGAACCTTTTGGTAATTCTGCATAATGGATTGGTTAGCTTTTTCCGCTGCCAGCTTAGGATTCAATTTTCTGTGGTCTGCTCATATTAGCATTATTTTCTAGACAATCTTGTTCTTTCACTTTTCATTCTTCTTTGACCTAGGAGCTTTTTTGTTTGTTTTCCAGTTGTTGTGTATTCATGCACGTGCTTTTGTTTGTTTAAATTGTTTTCTAATTTTAATTGCATTACAGTCAAAGATACCCAATCATCCCCTTATCCAGACAGCCTTTCCTCACTTACCCCACCCTAGGCTGGCTGACTGACTCCTGCTCTTCTGTGCTGTAATCGTAGCTTCTGCTAATCTGTGACTCTAACATGCTGTGTGGAAATGATATGTTTTCTCCTCTGTCCTTCCACCACACTGTGAAATTCTCTGCAGTTGGGACTATGTTTTGCTTCATCTTTCTGTACCCATCAGTTCAGTATAGTTCCTGATGTACAACAAGAGCTCAATGTGTTCAACTGAAAATTTCCCAGTATCTCCCTTTGCACCCCAGTTGCCAAGGGTTAACACTAAATTTCTATTTATAAGTGAATTTGGTGAAGTCCAAGGTTATCACCAGATAGTGCTTTTGTTGGAAGAATATACCCACTTATTGAGTATGTGTTAGCCTCTGTTCTAGAGCCTTATAAATCTTTTGTTCAATACATATGCAACTACTACGGTGCCCACTTCACAAATGAAGGAACTGAGACTTGGAGATGCTAAGTAACCGCCTGGGTCACCCAGCTGGTAGTAAAGGGCCTACACTTTGAATGCAGAGCTTGATTTCTGTGGCATCTCCTCAGCTCATTAGGGATCCTGATCACTTTTAGCACGGTCTTCCCAGTCTTACTTCTGCCAGGAACCTGGGAAATGAGGTTATTCGTTGTCTCGAATTCAGACTTCTGTTATTTTTATGTTCTCATACCAAAGTTTCAAATGGTCATAAAGTGAAATCTGCTCTTCCTCTTGTGATTTATTTGTGGTGTTTAAGCTTCAAAAGTTTGCTTCCCTCTAAGAGCTTGATGAAGATTCAGTTTTTCCTTATTTCTAGTTTCTGTGTTCTTTCTTTAAACTCTAATTCATTTGGAATTTATTCTGGTATTAACTACATAGTCGTCATTTTAAATTGTTGTACTGATGTACCTTAATAGGTTCAGCAAGTCTCGTATTGCTTGCTCGATGTTTAGGTTATTGCCAGAATTCTGCTATGAATACTTTTGTGTAAACCACTTTTTATTTTATTCTCCTTCTGGTGGTGTTATTGTTTTCCTGTGTGTGTGTGTGGTGGTGGTAGAGGGCTTCCTTCTATTCTCCAGTTGCAGTATCATTTCCTTATTGAGTTCCTCCTAAGTGCAGGGTGTTGCGCTAGGTGCTGAATTGCTGAGTACCTCTGATTGACAGATAGCTCTGCCTTGGGGCATTTCTAAAGACCTGGTTTTCAGCAACCAGAACTGTGTCTGTGAAACATATTTTTGTTCACTTTAATGTAGGTTGATCCAGTCTAGTGGATTATATTAAAGTTGACATGGTCTATAATGGCTGTGGGTTTAGTAATTGTAGTTTATCTTTTGTTTCTTATAAGTCTGGCTCTTTAATTAGGGAGAAGAAACTGCTCATAGAATATTGAAAATCATTCCACATCTACTAGTCTTTATTTTTTATTAAAAAAAATTTATTTGCTTGTTAGTTGCATGGTTTCCCTTTAAATTTGTCTTGGTGGATTCTCTCAGCAAACTTGCCTTTCGCACACTGTATCTAATATTCATTGAAGTGAAGAGTTTTAATTTCCAGTTTTTAAGATAGGTAAGGCTTGTTTAGATGGAAAAATGGATGCTAAGGAAATTATCTTAATGGCTAGGTGAATAATCTCTAAGTAGATCATTTATTCCTTTTTTTATGTTGCAGTTTAAATTACATAATGAAAACTTCTTAATTTACCCTTTGGGTAAATATCTTTGTAATGAATGAATGGAAGGAATTTTGAAGAGATAAAATAAGTTGTTTTTTAATTCTATTTCAGGAATCCACTTAAACAGCAATCTGAATCACTTGAAATTTGGCTTGGATCATTGTAGACTGTCTTCTCCTACACACTCAGCAGCAAAGCTAGGGAAAGCAGACTTGCCCCCCACAAGAGCAGGAAGCGACAAGATTGTTCTGTTAGTGTGTAACCGAGCCTGCACTGGGCAGCAAGGGAAAAGGTAAAAACAGACTTATTTTCCAATAAGTACTGAGACTGTAAAACTCTAATACTTTCAAACATTTTTAAAAGTAGGGATGAAAAATCCTTACTTTTAGTAGTTAATCTTTGATTCTGATATTTAGAAGGAATATGTGTATAAGTTGACCTGATTGGAGAGGTTGGGAGGGGGAGAATATAAAATTAGAATGAAAGAATCTGAGTTAGAAAGGCTCTTCAAGCTCATCTAGTTTTTAAAGGCTCATTTCATATGTTTATTTTCAGCTCAGGCTCCTCTTGGGACTCTAGACCTATAGACCTATATCCAGCTACTTTCTTAACAGCCTTTTTTTTTTTTTTAATTCTTAATATATCTGCTTGGATGGTATGTGCACCTCCATCTTATGTCCCTAAGTGCACTCATTATCTCTCCCTATAAACCTGGCCCTCCGGTATTTCCTGTCTCAGCAGATGGCACCACTGTTCATTCAGCTGCTTATGTCAGAAATTTGGGAGTCAGAAATCTCTCTCAAATCTGTTTCCCTTTGTAAGAATTTTTGGAAGTTTTAGACTGTCTTTTAAAGTAGCTTTATCACAATAGTAATGTAACTTGAGTAATGACAAGATATGGCTATGTTTCACAGAGAAAGGACTCAGTGTTTCCAGTAGTTGTCAGGGTAGCATTTATATTAGCCTTTTAAAATGTTGGTTGGAAATAAGTTCCTTATTTAAGGCTGGTAAACAACCTAAAAGCAAAATGTGTTGATGTGTAAATTTATGATATTCATTAACAAATACTTAAGTGTTTCCAGTGTGTTGGGCACTGTTCTAAACACAGGGGATACGGCAGCAAATGAGACTGGCAGGGTCTGTGTCTTATGGAGCTGACATCCTAGTTAGCACAGGCTGACTGTAAACACGTAAACACATTTACTTTCAGACAGTCGTTATTACCACTGTGAAGATATTAAAACAAGCTGGTGTGATGGAATGTGCTGGTGGGGGGCTGGCGAAACTGTGTGAGAGAGGGGGATCAGGGAGAGCTTCCCTGAGTTGGCAGCCGCTGAGCCAAGCCCGAGTGAGGAGAGGGCATGAACTGTGTGAGCCTCTGGGGAAAAGGATCCATGGAGAGGGGGTGTGAGTACAAAGATGCGGAGACTAGAAGGAGCTTGGCGTGTTTGAGGGACAGAAGAAAGGCAGCTCATCATATTGATATGAAATAAAGGACTTGTGGAGTCCCCTTCCTGATGCTGGTCACTTAAAAGGAAGGACATTGTATGAAAATATGGCTGGCTGATTTACATGTGCTTGTACCTTATTTTGCATCACAGTCGTTTTTAGACAGATAGGTTCACTGTTGAGTACTGCGAGTAAACTGACGCTTGTTAGGGACGGGCTTCTTGGTGACCTTAGTACCTCTGCTTCGGCCTGAGTCAGGGTTTATCTGTTTGCTCCCTCCTTGGTTCATGCATTCGTTCATTAAGCATTTACTATTTTCTAGGCGGTGGCTGTTTGGGCGACTATGATAAATGAATCGCAGTTCCTGCTGGCAAATAACTCAGTCTATTGGTGGAGGCAGAAAAATAGACAGCATTTGCAGCACAGTGTAGTTAGTGCTGTGGTACAGATAGCACAGGGGAACAAAGCAGTAGGGTGCTTCCTGGAGAAGAATGTCTCCACTGGCTCTTGATGTGGATGAGCAGGAGATAGCCTAGAGGAAGGGTGGGAAGCGTATTCTAAGCTGAGGGAACTGGCTGCACAGAGACCTGGGTGTGTGAGGAGGACACATTCAGGGCACAGCAAGTAGGTCTGAACGGCTGGGGCTTGGGTGATAGTGAGGCTAGGCCAGTGATCCTCCAGCTTGGCTGCATGTTAGAACCACCTGAGGAGCTCCTTAAAAAAACCTCAGTGCTCAAGCCACATCCCAGAGTGATTACAAGCAGAATCTCGGGGTGGGGGATGCACTTGGGCATCCTTGTTTTTTAAAGCTCCTTCGGTGATTTCAGTGTGTAGCCAAAGCTGAGAGCCCAGCAGTGGCAGGGGCCGCATGGCTTCTACCCTAGGCTAGGAGCTACTTTCAGTGTCACTCTCTTGCCAATGCCTTCCTTGTTGTCAGACTGTTGGGATATGGCCGCCTGCCTGCTAGACCTTCCAGCCCTGTCTGTTCCTCTGACACCTAACCCCTTATATGTTTGACCCATGCCGTGTGCGAGCCTCATGTCCACTCTCACCCTCTTTTGTCACCATCTCCGCTAATCCTGTCCTCTTGCTACCTAATATCCTAGCATCGTACTCCTGAGAAGCAATTTTGGTGTATGGGCTGTTAAATTTTATTTAGAAATCTAAGCTTCTCTTCTGACTTTTTCATCTACTTATGAGAGTTACTATTAAATTTCCTGTTTGTTCTGCGAACTATCCTAAAACCAGTTTTATAGTGATTCCATTTAAAAAGATCATGAATAAAGAATTACAGTATTAAAGGAATTGCCAAACTTTTAAGGCAATTACAGTATTTATGTGTGTTAGATTTGGACTGCCTTTTGTGCTGCACTTAGAGAAGACAATAGCATGGGACCTTCTGCAGAAGGAAATCTTGGAGAAGATGAAGTATTTCTTGAGGCCCACGGTTTGCATTCAGGTGTGTAAGCCTTCTGATACTCCAGCATAGCGTGTATGTGTACCCAGTGAAGAAACAGTCCTTACAGTGAAATTTGAAATTCAGACTCTGCAGTTAGGGAGGAGTGGGCACTGAGCTGGAATGTTGGGAAGCCCAGAGAACAGCTGTTGAGTAAAATCAGCTGTGCTCAGATTTTCAAGACTGAGGACTTAGCCCTCATTTTATGAAGGGAGCTGGCCACTGCATGATTTTCCTTGAACTGCTAGATAGTCCTTTATAATATTTGTCTAATAAAGATTAGCACATGACCAGCTTGGAGAGATTTTGTAGAACATTTATCTTTGTATTTCAAAATTATGATTCTATATTAAGGTATCCATGCAAAACTTACATTAAGTTAGTGTCCAGCTGAAGTAACATGTTACTTGTGTTGCATAACATACTTGGTATGTAAATTGCATTTGGGTAAATCGTATTTAAAGTATATTAGAATGGCTCACCAACCTAACAGAATATTGTAGAGAAGCATTTTGCAAAACAGTGCTATCCTTCTGATCTGTTTTGGAAATGCCACTGCGAAACAGATGCCCTTGAAGAGAAATTCAGCCTGATTCTCCTTTACTGTTTGACGCAGGTGTGTCCGTTCAGTTTGCGTGTGGTCAGTGTTGTGGGAATAACATACTTGCTGCCCCAGGAGGAGCAGCCCCTGTGCCACCCAACAGTAGAAAGGTAAAAAAAAAATCACCTTCTGGAATTTCATATATACTGATGTATAATTTCTAGTGATGTCTGGTATAATTTCCACATAAGTGTGGTGGGTTCTTTAGGCTCATTTAGAAATTAAGTACTTATTTTACTTTTGATTCGTATTTGAGTATGATGTTTTATGATCTTTCTTAAAACAGAAAAACCTGGAGGACTCATGTTAAGAAAGCAAATTAATATATGTCCCAGAACTACAGATGAATTACACTTTCATATTCACCAAGATTGAAGTTTTCCCAAGTAGAATTCTAATTATACTACTTTCCTCCTGGAAATCCTTAAGTGGTAACCTGTGGCCTAAAGGAGAAAGCCCACGTTCCACAGTGTGTGAAGTTCTCCATAGTTTGAACTCTGATTCCTTCCCTTTTTTGTCAGGCCTTGCTCTTCTCCCCACCATCCTAAGCAGTATGCAAGTCCTGAGGGTTGTTTGCACGTGTGATGCTGGGTTATGTGTCCCTTTGCATGGATAGTTTCCTCCGTTGATAAATTCCATTCCTTTGAGTCTTTCTTTACACTGTCCTTCCTTCCCTGCACTCCAGTAGAATTAGTCACTCCACTCCTCTACCTCGTGCTTTCTACATTATATTGCAACAATCTATTATATTAATAAAATAATAGAGATGTGTATATGTATATATACATGCTATACATATATGGGTACATAAGTATAAAAACTCACATTATTGTTTTTATTATAATGATTTTTTCAACAAATATTGTAGTGTCTGCCTTTCATAATATTGATGTTAATGCTGCAAGAGTTTCTCAGGAGATGGCAATGAGCCGAGGAAGTTGGGGGCTTGATGAAGGAAGGAGGTGGAAATTGTGTGGTGCCTTGCAGGAAGGGCATAGTTTAGATTGGTGTGGGCATAGTCCAAGGACTAGGCATGTATATGAGGGAAGGTGGAGGGGTGCAGGAGCAGGCTTTGTTCCCAGAGGGACTGTTGTCTCGTCTCTATTTGGCTTGGTGAGAAATGGGACGAAAAGTTGGAAAAGTCATAAAGAACATGTGATTGTGGACAGCCTTATAACCTGATGCTAGATTTCTTCCAATCTCTTTATTTCTGTATTGGACATTTTAGTTTAAAGATTTTTCAGTCCAATTATAACTTAATTATTAAATATGAGATTGTAATGATCTCGTTACAACCTTTTTCTGATGGAGAACGATGATAAAGATTTTCAATAATCATATTCTGATTTCAAATTTCAGAAAGGATGTAATCATGTTTAAGTAATATCATTTATTTAGAAAATAATGTGTGACTTCCCCGCCTTTCCCTCCCCATCCTATAGGGCATTAAAATCTTGTGGACCAGGTGGCACTGCTCATGTGAAATTAGTGGTAGAATGGGACAAGGAGACAAAAGATTTGTGAGTATTTTTTTACTTAGTGTTTATAGAGTCGTCGTTTTAATTATCATTTCAGTAGCATACCTTTGATCTTTCAAATGAGCTGAAACACAAATCTCTCTTTTCTTTAGCTAAGTATCCAAGTGTGCTGCTAGTCCTTTATTTAAGCAGTTTATTCTTTCCTTCCTATTCGTTCTGTTGTCTGGATCCCAAACCTTAGAACGTTTGTTTGCTGCTAATGAGACAGAAGCTGTATATGCGTTAACTACTGTATAGGTGCAATTACTTTGATTTTTATTACAGGCCCATTGACTCTAGTAAGTTATGTCAAATGCATACCCTTAGATACAAAGGACAGGAGTATGTGAATTAATCAGCGCAGTTCAGGGCCAATCCCAGAAAAACCAGCTCCATGTTATTTCTTGAAAACAACTTGATAGAGAACTTTTCAAGATCATTTAGGAACTCAGAAAAGGTGGCTTACCACTTTGGCTTTCTTACACATTGATCTTTTTGGTTATGAATTTATAGTCACATTGTGAAGCTGTACTTGTATTTTTGTGTCAGTTTTGCAAGACGGTTTCTAATAACAATGCTTTTTTTTTTTTCCCCGAATTGCAGCTTGTTTGTAAATACTGAAGATGAGTATATTCCTGATGCAGAAAGTGTCCGTCTGCAAAGGGAGCGTCACCATCAGCCTCAGACTTGCACTTTATCCCAGTGTTTCCAACTCTACACCAAAGAGGAACGGGTAAGGATTGGGCAGCATTCTTGGCTAGGGAGCGGGGCATGGCAGGATGACATGGAGGAACAAATTATGCCCCAGAAAACTCCCCAGGATTTTTGCGTTTACATAGGTTCTACACACATAATGGGCATCTTAGTATTATTCCTTTTAGGGCTTTAACAAAAAGTAGTTGAAGTTTCCAGAAAACCTTGATTAATTAAAATGCTCTAGAAATGAACCTTTGTGGTTAATTCTTTTTTTTCTTTTTAATGGTTAATAGTAAATTTATTTTTTGTTTCAATTTAGAGATTTTAAATTATTTTCCTTAGTAACTAGACCAGTGATTCTCATCTTTTTGATGCAAGAACATAGGTACTAGGACCTATTTAAAATTTAAACTTAAATTAATTAAAATTAAATAAAATTAAAAATCCAGTTTCTTAGTTGCATTAGCCACATTTCGTGTTCTCAGTAGACACATGTGGCTAGTGGCTCTCATATTGGGCAGTGTAGGTATAGACAGAAAGTTGTATTGGACAACATGCTTTGGACTACTTAGCAGAGTGCTTTGCAGTTAGTAAGGGCTCAGTAAATATTTGAATGAAGTGATGGACAGATAGATGGATAAATGTCTCTGTGGATGAGGCCCAGGCTTGTGTGGTTTTTCAGACTCTCCCGATTTAATGCACCTTGAGAAACGTTGACTAGAGCATGTGGAGTTTGTCTAATCTTAAGTTGATGTTAAGGATCATAATTTTGACCACTAATTGTTACTGCTCACTCTTGTATATAAAGAATCATGCAATTTCAGGGTTGGAGGGGACTTTAAAGCTCCTTTTTTCTGATGGTTGAGTTCTTCTATATAATAGGTAATTGTCCACTGTTTGAATACCTTTAGTTATGAGACTTTTCTCTACTCAAGAAACATACCATTTCCTCTCTGGATCTCTCTGATGGTGACTGAAGTTAACCTGAAATACGTCCCCAGTTACTATAACCAACAGGTGTTGTCTCTCTTGAGTTCATTAAAAACAGTTGAGGACAAGGCTTAATTTTCTTCCACTTGTCTGTCTGTTAAATATTTGAAAATAGTTTTCATATTCTCAGAGTCTTTCCCCCACCAAGCTGTTTAGTTCTTTTAATAATTTTTCATAAGACATGTTTTTTCAGTTTTGGGTTGGTTTTGAAACTGGTTGATTACATGCTCTATGTAGCGCCTTATCCTATTTAGCTTTTTAAAAATTGATTTGGGAGATATTTGCAAATGTCACAAAGCTTAAAGGTGAGCAAATCTACTAGATGACAACATCGGTATTCTACAAAACATTCCGCTGATCTAGAGGGATGATACATTTTCATAGGAACTCATTCATTCAGTGAATGTTTATCGAGTACATACTATGTGCCAGGTACTGCTCTAGGTCCTGGAGATATAGCAGGGACCAAGAAGGATGGCGTTTCTGCCCTCAGGCTGTTTACAGTCTAGTGAGATAAACAAGTAAATAAAGGAAGCAAAGGCCCTGGGGTGGGAAGGAACTTGGCATGGTTGAGAAACAGGAATGAGGCCAGTGTGGCTGGAGCACAGGGGGTAAGGGAGAGAGTTAAGAGAATCTGTCCTGGTCATAAAATAATCCTAGTATCTATAGCAGTGCCTGGCACATGGAAAGCATCCAATAATTATAGACTGGAGTGAATGAATGAATGAGTGTTACTTGGAAAGTTCATTCACTGGGTCCAAAAACAATGGTACAAACATAGAAGGGGAGAAGGTGAGACTTAGCAGTAGGCCGTGTGATGATAACTTTGGGGTCTAGTTGTCTGCCAGCTCAGTATTGACCAGCAGTGTCATGTGTGTGTCAGCCACTGTCATGCTGCCTTAGGAGCAGTTGTCCAGCACTCGGATGGTAACAGTGCTGCTTTTTTCATTACCTTAAACATTTACTGTTAAGAGACTGGTGAACTGGGGCGCAGGCAGAGAGTGGATGGGGAATGGTGCATCTGGAAATCATGACACACTGAATATACTTTGATGAAGGAGGCCTTAAGTGGGGATCCGATAGTTATTTTCAGGCACTCCGAGGACTGTCCGTGGATGAGAGATTGGACTTAATTTTATCTAAAAAGCAGAACTTTAAGATTGGATTTTGTCTTAATATGAGGAAGAACTTGGTAACAGACTATGTGAAAATGGAGTAGCTGCCTACTGAGATAGCTCCTCTTCATTTGCTAGGCAGAGTTAGCTAGACCAGCGATGCTCTGAGTGTGGTCTGCAGGTCTGGGAGCTCTTTTTAACAGTTTACAAGATAAGTACAGCAATCAGAGAAGTGTTTTAGAAACCGTCATAGCTATTAGACATTGTCATGACATTCTTATTGCATCCTATGAAAGTATTTGTTCGTAATGTATTGGAAATGAAAAATCAAATAAACAACAACCTGCTCTTCTACCACAGGCAATGGGTTGGATGGCCATATATGTAGACTATTAATATGTCGCACAGATGTGGACTTACCAGGTGACGGTTTAGGTCCTTTCCAGTCTAACTTTCTGATTCACTTTCATCCATCCAAACTTCTGTCCCTCCCCCTCTTTCCTACAAACATGATTGGGTCTCCCTGTGATGAAAAAAACATTCTTCAGTTCTGCTTCCCTTTCAAATTACCTTACCAGTCTTTCTCCTCCTCTTTTCTGCCTAACTTCACCAATAGGGGTTTCAGCTCTTTTCCATCCCTCCCTCCTTCCTTTCCAAACCTCTCGTCACCTCTCTGACTTGCATTTCTGACTCTGCTCTCTGGAGTTCTCAGTGGCCCCTAGTTTGTGCTCAATTCAGTGGCCTCTGCTCAGTCTACCTTTGACCTCTCCATAGGATGTGGTACTGGTAACCACCACCTTGTTCTCGCCACTCTCTTTTCTTGGTGTGCATAAAAGGGAATGCTTCTGATTTGCCTGTTTGTCTGACTATGCGTCCTCAGGTTCTGGTGGTTTCTCAACTTGTTATTTCCCTTAAAAATAGGCATTCCCCAAGGTTCTGTTCTTGGCTTCTTTCTTTCTCTTCCATCTCAGTGGACATTGCCATCCATTCCCAATGCTTCCTTTACCTCATCATGTTGATGCATCAGATCTGATGCATCTTCTGAACTCTGGAGTAGATTTTTAAAATCTCTCACCAGACATGTCCTATTGGTACCTCTAACTTAATATGTCCCCATCCTGAAACCCTTGCCTACAGAGATGACATACAGGGATTTGAGGCCTCAGATTGATGTTCAGAAAGATCTTGTTGATAGCAGGAGGGGGAGGATTGCTTGGAGCAGTTCAGTGCTTGGGAGAGATAGAGCAGTTAAGAGACTTGAAGAAGTCCAGGTAGGAGAATGAGTGAGGACTTCGAATTAAGGTAGTGTTAGTGGGGTCGGAGAGGAGGAGACAGGTATGAGAAATGGCAGAGAGAATTACTTTGGATGGCCGTGGAGCAGGAGGAATAGGGAGGGGTTTGGGGGTTTGAGATAACCACCCGTGTTCTGCTTGTGGGGGGTGGTGGTGGTATCTGCTGAGGTGGGACATACAGGAGGAGGAGAAAGGGGCACTATATTGATGCAAAGGCGATGAGTTGAGTTTGGGAGTTATGCCGAGTGTGAGGTGCTTCTATGCATTCAACATCCTCTATTTACCTATTTAGTCATTCCTTTTTGAGAAGTAATCTATTCAGCAAACATTCGGGTGCCAACTCTGGCCAGGTGCCACTTTTGATTGTGTTTTTCCATTGACTCCGTCATATGGAGTTTCCAGAGAGATTCTGAGTTGTACTGTGCCCTGGCCAAGAAGTGAGTCCAGCTGTCTCCTGTAAAAAAGTCTTGCCTTAAGTGGCGCTTAACAGAAGCCGTGCTCCTTGTTTTCAGCTTGCCCCGGATGACGCCTGGCGTTGCCCACACTGTAAGCAGCTGCAGCAGGGGAGCATTACGTTAAGCCTCTGGACTCTGCCTGATGTGCTTATTATACATCTAAAGAGATTTCGACAGGTAAGGAAATCATCTGCTGTAGGGAAAAAAGCTGTGACCAAGTTTCTTGTGCCCCCTGCTGGTGGGCTGCGTGGGGTCTTTGGTGTCCCCGTTTGATCCAGTGATCCTGTCTTTGTTGTTAGACACACATCTATCTGCCCCTGTCTTTAGGGTCATGTTTTCTTCTTCCCCAAAGCAAAATTTGGGCATCCTGTGGCCCTTTAAATCCTAAACATTTTAGTTCATACTGCAGATATTTTACTTTCTTCTTGAGGATTTGCTTTAGATTTGTAAATGTGTGCTTAAGTAAGCGTACTTTGGGATTTAAAAAAGAAAAGTAGAGCTTCTTTCTTGGGGCGGGTAGAATTCTATTTCTACCTCAAGTAATGACGGTTGTCGTTCTGCTCCCTAGGAGCTGTTGTATAGTTGGGGAGGTGAGTCATAAATATATACAAAGAAGACTTGCTTTGAATTGTATTGCTTTGTGAGTCAGTTTTTCCAAAAAGCATGTCTATTCCCTAAGGTTAGGGTTGTCCTGGGCAGCCGCATTGTAAGAGAGGTCAGTGGGAGGTAAACGTTACAGGAGTCTCTGAGGCCTGGCTTTAAGAAGGTTTGTATCTGAAAGGTTAGGGGTAGGCATTTACCAGGCGAGGAGGGAGCAGGGCTGCACGCACATAGTGGCAGAGGGAGGCAGTGGGTGCAAAGCATGCAGAGGGGGCTGAAAGCAGGCCCACTTGGCTGGAGCTCCCGAGGGTGGGGAGAGAGTTCTGAGTGGAGGTAGAAGAGGTGGGCAGGGGCTGGACATCCGAGCAGATCCTTGTAGGCAGAGTGGGGTTCTGATGAGGGTTTTAAGCAGAGAAGCAACATTACCAAATTTGTGTTTTGAAGAGACCATTCAGGCTGCTGTGTGGAGAATTAGAGGCTACAAGAACGAAGAGAGGGGGATCAGAAGGAGGCCATTTTGGTCATCCAGTGGGGAGGGATGCTCATGGCTTGGAATGGAGTTGTGGCAGTGGAGATGGAGAGTCCTGAATAGATTTGAGAGGTGTTTAGGACTTGCTGATGAAGTGAGGGTGTCAGAGGTGACACGCACATGGCCACCAGGGCTGGGCTTTCACACAGAGGTTTGGAGTCCGGCTCCTGTAGTAGTCAAGAGTGGGCATTTGCCTTGAATGTCCCAACTGCATACTTCCATTGGATCCGCGGGTAGATAGCTGGTTGACGGTTTGGACCCCAGCCTTCTCTGTCTCCTTCTACACACACAGACTAATTTCCTTTGCTTTCTGTTTCTTTTGAAGGCATATCATCACCCTTCCAGCACCCCGGACTCAAAACTGCAGTGTCATCTTTGACTTTTCTTTCTTGTCCCTCTCATCTAGGTAGTCACCTCTTCAGTTTGGTTGTACCTCTCCATTGCCTTCTGTATGTGTCTCTTTCTCCCCATTCTTGCTGTCACCCTGCCATTTCCCACTTTTGATACTTTCCAGCTGATTGCAGTTGCAGTGTCTTTTAATTGATTTCTTAACCTATACTATTCTTCCCTTCTGCCATGTTTTATGCACTGCTTACACAACTCTTCACTCACCACTCTGATGACATGACCTTTGCCCTCAAAGCCTCAGTACTTCCCCTGTGACTACACAACAAGATCCAAATTCTTTAGCCTGACCTTCCTGACCATCCAGGGCCCATCCTACCTGTCTCTTACAAAGATTTTTCTTCGCTTAGTAGATCCATGGCTCCTTGGCGTGGGCATTATCTGTGCCCCGTTAATTTTTATAAAGCTCCCATAGACACAGGAAACATTCAGTAAATATCTATTCAACTGATGGTTGGATTTCAAAGGATTGCCCAGTGGGCTTAATGGAAAATACAGATTACCCAAGATCGTCAGCTAAATGAATGTATTAAGCTAAGTCACTGTTAATGTCTTGCTGGAGGAGGTGAGGAGGAGAGAGGCACTGCTTACTGAATGGCTGTTCTGTGCCGGCACTATGCTTGGCCCTTCACGTGTGTTATTACTCCATTACTTTTCGTGCATGCCTCTGTGACAGAGGCATCAGGATGAACCACCTGAAATTGTCGTTTTGTAAGTCAAAAGCCTAAAAGCCCTTGATCAGATAAGGAAATAAAAACTCAGAGAAGCTCATTACCCTTTATATGTAGATCATCACTGATTCCATTTTTGGTGACTTAAAAACCTGTTCCTCCAAGTAGTTAAAACTGTTAGTCTGTTTCCCTATTTTATGTGTGTCTTGGGAAACATCAGATAGGTAATTCAAACCGACTTCAGCTGATAGAGGCCACATTCCACGCTAAACTGATCTGTCATCTGCTTACGTGAAAATATCATCAGAACTTGTTTTTCTTCTTGCAACAGGAAGGAGACAGGCGTATGAAACTTCAGAACATGGTCAAGTTCCCCTTGACTGGCCTGGACATGACACCTCATGTGGTTAAGAGGAGCCAGAGCAGCTGGAGTTTGCCATCCCATTGGTCTCCGTGGAGACGGCCCTATGGACTCGGGAGGGACCCTGAGGACTACGTCTATGACCTGTATGCTGTGTGCAATCATCATGGCACCATGCAAGGGGGGCACTACACAGGTCTGCAGTGCGAGAGGCCGGGTGTCTGTGCTGACAATGCCTTCAGATTTGCTTGTGACTTGGTTACTTTGCTTTAGAGCCTGAGTTTCTCTTCCGGTGGGCAGTGTGCCAACTCGGAGGGCATTTTTCATCCTCAGGATCTCCATCCTGGAACAAATAAACGAAATTCTTCCCCCTTTTCCTGAGTTGGCGCATCCAGTAGGTGTCTGACCTGATGGGGGAATGGCGTGTGCAGATAGACAGCATCGTTGGGGTCACTGAGGATTCGCTTTATCTCACCTGCACTCCCCATTTAACGTTTCGCTCTACTTCCTTGAGGTTCTAGCTTCTCCCTTATTTGGAGTGATTGTGTATCACTTTTATAGTGTCTTTAAAGTGACTTGGAAGGGTTTTTCTTTTTGTTTTAAGGTTAAATTTACTTCTTCATTTGTAAAAGCAACAGTGCTCATCATTTGAATTTAACGGCTAGAGAGAGGTAGAAAGAACAGTACCATCATCCGTGGGCTTACCCCTCAAAAATAACCACTGGTAACCTTTTTTTTAAATTGTGGTAAAGTATACCTAGCAAAATTTACCATTTTAACCATACAGTTCAGCGTCATTAAGTACATTCACATCTTTGTGAATCACCATCACCACTATCCATCTCTAAAACTTTTTTCATCTTCTCAAATTGAGACTTTGTGCCTATTAAACAATAACTCCTGTCACCCCCAGCCCGTATCCACCGGCAGCCACCATTCTTTCTGTCTCTGTGAATGTGACTACTCTAGATACTGCATATAAGTGGAATCATACACTATGTGTCCTTTTGTGATTGGCTTATTTCACTTAGCGTAATGTCTTTAAGAGTCACCCGTATCGTATCATGTATCAGAATTTCCTTCCTTTTTAAGACTGAATAATATCTCATTGTATGTAGGTAACGTTTTGACATATGGTGTTTCCTTCCAGTGTGTCTCTGTAAGTTTTGGCTGTTATTTTACACTGTTGTGATTGTACTGGTGTGTTCGGTTTAGGTGAACATTTTCAGAGCATGTCCTCTAAAGCTCACACTAGGCTATATCACATGAGAGGCACATTGGAAAGGAATACGTCTCAACCTCTGCCTTCCAAGAGTGTCATCAAGGAGGGGGCTGTAGGTACAAATGAAATGAAAGAGTAGTGCTGTGTAATAATGGGTTCTGTCTGGCAGTGTGAACAGTGGTAGAGCAGGGGGCCGAGGAGAGAGTGGTCAGAGCATGCTCTTCCTGGAGGGATGGGAGAAGCTATTGGAATTAGTAGCCTGCTGCCTGCACTGAGGACCTTACGGGCTAATGTGGGAGATGCTTAATTTTTATAAACACTATTTTTAATGAGCACGGAATATTCTGTTGATAGAACTCTGATTTTATATAACCATTCCCCATTGTTGAACATGTATATTGTTTCTGGTTTTTAACTTTGAATATAACAGTGATGAACATCTCTGTGCATATTTGCCTCTTCTGTATTTTAGTTCTGTATTTCCACGAGATAGAGTCTCAGACATGGAATTATTGGGTTAAGGGCATACCTGAACACTGGGGAGGCAGGTAGATGTGGGGGTTCTTGCTTGGACATCCATGTATGTGGAGTTGATGTGAGGGCACCACTATTCATTTGGTTGCCCTGTATGGGTGGCAAGGACTCGGATTTCTGCATCCTTCACACTCAGCATATTTGGCATGCGTACTTCTCAGGGACTTTCTTTCTTCGTTAATTCAGTGGTTTCTGCAACAAGACCCCAGGGTACTAGTGATTCATGAAGGTAGGGGAGGTAGAGGAGGGTGAGCTCTGCCAGCTGGTATTTCAGAGTCTCTGAGACTCTTCCCTAGCAGTTAGCCCTGAGACTCCCACCAACAAGGTAAAGGAGCCTGTTGGGCCTCCAACCCCGCCTTGGCTCAGCACACTCACCCTCTCAACCTCCTCTCCCCACAGGAGGTAGGGGATGCAGAATGTGACTGGATACAGTAATCTTTTATTTTTGAAACCCTTCTAGTTCAAGTTCTTTCAGTATGTAGATGCTGCAGGCAACAATTATTTGTGAGAGGAATGATCCCACTTTGACTGTATCTCATAATGGAATGGTTTGGATTGCCTCTACTTGCCCTAGGAAGCACTTTCAAGGAGAAAGAGGAGGTAGAGAAGTTCAAAAGATCCTTGCAGTCTGTAGAAGACAAAGTTAATATTAATTAAATGTTTAAATATATTTTGCCTTGTCTATTGGTTTAAAGCAAATTTAGATTCTGATAATACTGTATTTTGTGTCTTGGGTATTTTATATTTCTATTTTATGGGGGCCACTTGTATAATAAACGTGTGTCTAGCTGGATCTATGCCTTTGTGGCATTACTAGTCATAACTGTGTTCTTTGAGACTGAGTCATAGAATTAGGTACTCATGGATGCTTAGAATTGAGAGACTTAGAGGTAATTTAATTTCACTAATTAGGTGTACTAATACCTTTGCCAGCGTCCCTGGTTGGTGTTCATCCACCTTCAGCTTTGGTAAAGAATGCATCTTCCATGTATGACACTGTTTCTCAGGAAAATATGGGCTGGCATGTTGTGTAGTTTCCAGCAGGAAATTGTTAAGAAAAATAGGACAGTGCTAGATTTTAGCGTATCACATTGCTTCCTATATAGAATAGACTGGAAAATGTCTGAAAACCCACAACTGCCATGGAGGCAGTACGAGTTAGTGAGAGGAGCTTGGGTTAGAAGCTACACACATCTTCCTAACCCCACGACCTCAGGTGAGGAACCTTACTCTAACATGGCGAACACATTAGCGAGCCAGTGGGGTCGTGCCTGCCTCACGGGACCTGTTACCGAGGAGGAGCATGGATATTTTCTGCATTATTTCCTTTTCCCCTGCTTAGGCCATGCCACTGTTTTTCTGGTATATAAAATGTTTAGAGTCTTAGTTTAGAGGACATTTTTAAATACCTCAGCATTGTTAAAGATACTTGTTTTAAGTTTTCATTTGGAATGTTTATTTTGATGTGTTCTTTATTTTGCACTAGTTCTAGCTATAATTACATGGTATGTGTATGGCTAAGTTCTGTAAGGATTCTAGAACAGTGCTTCCCAAACTATCTGTGATGAAGAACCTGTCTTTTTCTTTTTTAAAATTTCGAATCCTTCATGAACCAATACTTCTGCAAAAATACAATAAAAATATCGTGGCAGTATCAGCTTGCCATAAAAGTTTTTAAGTGCTCATCTCAATTTTGGTGTTTATCTTGTGGACTGATGCCAGTCTGTGGGCTACAGTTTGAGGAGCACTGGTCTAGAAAACACTTCAGAAAATAGTGCTAGGAAGAAAAGCAAATAGAATTATTTTGTAAATACATTGTTTACCCATTGAGTTACTGTGCTCCTTACTTTCCAATCTGTGACTGAGGACAGACCATCTTAAAGAGAAACAGACTGAAGCTAGTGGGAGGTTGCTCTGTCCCCTTCTCTTGGGCATGTTGCCCCTTACAGTTCTACTCCCATTCTCCCCCCAGAATAGCAGCCACCTCGCCAGCTGGGTCGTGTGTCCATCAAGCCTGACCTGACACCATTGACCAAACAGTTGCTGTTTTACTAGCTCCATTTGCTGCTTCTATCTCCATTTCTCTCCCTTGCTGGTTCTAGTGAGTCCGTAGCTGCAGATGACTTTCCTCCCTACAATCGTAGATTCGTATTCTGCTCTTTTTTGGGACCTGTCTGGTATGGCCCCTCCTCTCCTGGGTCCCTTTCATCTCTTAGGGTTCCATACTTGCAGAAGTGGTGGTGGCCTATCGAGGGGGTGACTCCTGGTGCCTCTCAGGACCTTATGTCCCCTGGAGCCATACTAAGTCTGTTCTTGTATTCAGCTAAATATTCTAGCACTCACTTATTCTCACCCCAATAAATGGGTATTTTAGAAAGTGTGATAAGAATGTACCTTTCTGGATCAAGCTTATCACACCCTTTGATAAATCCTTACAGGATGACGTGGCTTCTTGAACACTAAGTTGTTGTCTGTTTTTGCTGGTTCTTGAACGCTCTTTATTTCTATCTCAGGTTCAGAACTTGACCTGAGAAAAGGCCACGTGCATTCATGAGCTCAAATGTTCTCAGTTTGCCTGGGAATTTCCATGGGGCAGTCGTTGATGCTGCCCCTGAGGGAGGTAAGGGTTTAAGTGCAAGCTCAGGGACGAGATAATCTGAAATGAGCTGTGCCCTGCCCTTCACCAGCCTTGTGACCTTGGGCAAAAGCTGGTTCATCTTTTTGAGCCTATGTAAAATGGGAATAATGATAGAACAAATCTCATAGGACTGAATAAAATGCCGGGCACATAGTAAGTGCTAAACAAATATTAGCTGCTCTATTATTAGTATCACTATTTCTACTTCTGTTATTTCCTATCTCTAATAAACACTAAAACATTATGACATGCTTTAATCAGGGTATCTCAGCCCTAGCACTATTAACATTTTTGCTGGATAATTCTTTGCTGTGGGGCTGTCTTGTGCATAGTAGGATGTTTAGCAGCGTCCTTGGTCTCTACCCACTAGATACCAGTAGCATCGTCCCCCCCTGTTGTGATAATCAAAAACATCTCCATTCATTACCAGCTGTCCCCTGGGTGGCAAAACCATCCCTGGTTGAGTCCCACTGGTTTAACTAAATAAGTATATTGTGTTTTCTAAGATTAGATAGAATTTCATCTATTTGGATATTTGGAATTTCTTGAAACATATTGCCCGAGTGTGATACGGGATTCGGAATTTTTACTTCTTTCTGTGTTACTACATGCAGTCTTAAAAAGTTCTTGAATTAATTATATAGGCCTAAGAAATGGTGTCTGTGGGTAGACTGATGGCTGGTGCAGCCACCCCCGTACTGATGGTGGGCTCTTTTGGCAGCATACTGTAAGAACTCGGTGGACGGTCTCTGGTACTGCTTCGATGACAGTGATGTGCAGCAGCTATCGGAAGATGAAGTCTGCACACAGACGGCGTACATCCTTTTCTACCAGAGGCGGACAGCTATACCATCGTGGTCGGCCAACAGCTCAGTGGCAGGTAAGGCTGGCTCTCTTCTTGGGCAGTTTTTTCCAGAGCAGGAGATTATAATTAATGGTCCAGAGAACTTCTCCAGAAGGTCTCATGACTCTGTGAGTTTGATCAGATTAATTCTCACATTTGCATTTAATCTGGAAACCAAAATGATTGCAATCAAGGAAATGGGGTGGAGTGTGTGAGCAGCTGTGAACCAGCAGAGTTCAGATGGAGGTGGAGTAGAGCTGGTCTCAAAGTAAGTTCGTGATTTTTACTTGTGGAATAAATGAATGAATGAATGAGCTAAAAAGCAGTGTGGCATGCTACTCTAATAAGGGTAGGGATTAGGGATTAGAATGAGGGATTTGGAAATAGAGTGGAGACTTCGCTTTGCCATATTTTGGTTGGGTTATCTTGGAGCACGTCCCATCCAAGCCACATGTTTATCATCTGTGATATGGGTGTAATAACAGTACCTACCTCATGGGGTCATTGTATGCATTGGATTAGCTAAATGTACGTTACAGCATTTTGTAAAGGGTAAAGCACCATTAGAAATAGTTGTTCTTTCCAGTAAGATTGGCCTGTTCTGTTAGGGGAAGGGTTGAAGGCTGTCATAATAGTGGATGGATTGGGTTTAGCCTGATGGGATCTAGTCTGTTGTGTTTAATAAACACAGAAACCAATACCCACACACAGTATGGATGCATCCACACACAATCCAAACAAGGGGGCGCTTAATGCAGAGGTTAAGAGAATATGACAAAGGACAGTGGTAATGTGTCATCGGGGGAGGGAATATTAATCCCTGCTCCCCTTGAAGCTTGTGAGGGCTAGGTATGAAGCCACTAAAGGGAAGCACCACTGAAGCAGAGTGAGCCCCCGCTGGAGTCAAACCCCAGCCAGTACACCCATCTGTCTGTAGCACTCACTCAGTTAACAGAAAGTGGAAATTCAGTGCTTCAAGGCCTTCCCTCAGTGCTTTCCCGAGTCTGAGAGATGCTCAGAGGTCTACTTGAGTCATGTTCTCAATTTCGAGAGCAATTTCTGTTGCTCTAATATATATTTAAGGGCATCCCTGGAACAGATTAACATACAGCCCTGTGTGTCTGCATTTTTGTGTGTGTTAGTATATTAATATTGTGGAAATGATTTAAAAATTCCATGAAACAGCGAGGCTAAGAAAATAACCCTGCACTACCGCTCTCTTTCTTTTCTTTCTCTGTGTCAGGAATATTACTGCAAGTGCTTAGAACAGTGCCTGGCACATAGGTGCTTAATAAATATTTATAGAATGAATGAATAGATGAACGATTGTCTATATTCCATTCTACTGCTGGCACTTGAGACTTGGACTTTGCATTATGAAATGTCCATCCCTATACTTGTATTTCATTACCAAACGTGTGTGGGAACCTGCACTCCCAGTTAAGTTACTCACCTTAACAGGGTATTTGAGCAGGCACAGTGTGGAGTCTGGGAGTTGATGCTGACCTGGTGGTGAGGACATCAGCCACGCCCCAGCTCAGGCGCAGCATCTTCCTGAGGGTGTGTGCAGTGCAGGCCGGTCCCGGGATTCTGGCCTGACTTCAATGCCAGCTTCCTTTTCTGCAGGCTCCACAAGTTCTTCCTTGTGCGAACACTGGGTGAGCCGGCTCCCGGGGAGCAAGCAAGCCAGCGTGACCTCTGCAGCCTCCTCCAGACGCACCTCTTTGGCCTCGCTGTCTGAGTCCGTGGAGATGACTGGGGAAAGGAGTGAAGATGATGGTAGGTGTGAGTTTTGGTGACAGATTTCCAAAATGGCAACTCATGGACACAGCACAGAGTCCCTCATGGTTAGGAACAGGTTCCAAGAAGATTGTGGGAGAACGCAAAACGGATTATGGAGAGCGGGGCTGCATAGCTGTGGGTTATGATCTTAAGTAACATTTTATAAAACAGGGTCATTTGCTTTTCCTAGTGCCCTAGGACTTTTCCTTCCACTTCATTATTTTCCACTTTTTTTTTTTTTTTTGGTGAGGTAGATCTCTTGGCCCTGAGCTAACATCTGCCAATCCTCCTCTTTTTGCTGAGGAAGACTGGCCCTGGGCTAATATCCATGCCCATCTTCCTCCACTTTATATGGGACGCCACCACAGCATGGCTTGACAAGCAGTGCGTCAATGCGCGCCAGGGATCCGAACCTGCGAACCCCGGGCCGCCGCAGCAGAGCACGCGCACTTAACCGCTTGCGCCAGTGGGCCAGCCCCTATTTTCCACTTTTAAGGTCTAGTGTGCAGGCTGGAGCTTAACTCTGTACAATAATGAATACATTTTTTTCCAAGTGCTTTTTAAGGTCCTCAGAATAGCTGTAAGGGGACTCACTGAGTTGTGATTTGCCCAGGGCCACGTGGTGAGGAGTCGCTGTGCTGGGCCTGGTATAGAGGCTTTCTGACTCAGCTTCTCACCTTTCCACCATGCTGTTTCCCTTAGAGGCATTTGTGGCCTATCCTTTTAAGTACAGAATACAGAAGTGTCTAGAACAAAAACTATTGCCTCTGCATAAAAGTAGTTTTTAGGAATTCTGAAGATAGTCACAATAAAAAACTTTGAAAATCTGATAAAAATTGACCTCTGTTTTTTTTTTTTTTTTACCTTCACTTACTGCTTGAGTAGTGGCAGCTCAGCCCTTAGTTCTAACAGGGCCCCCCGGTGGTATGGGAAGGAGCAGGCAGCCAAAGCACTGAGAGCTGGAAGGAGGAGAGAGTGAGCTCAGCTTCTATAATGAGGACGGTGACTCATCTTCTAACAAATCTCATTCTGCGGCCAGCATTTCGATCGCTGTAATCTGCTTCTAGTAGTGATGGATAATTCTGAGAACATGAAATGGAGAAAAAAAAGCAGGAGATTGGAAGTACAATGCCAGACTAAGAGATCTGCGTTGTAGCTCCGGCTCTGCTGCTGCTTCTGGCTTGTCGCTTTTTTATTTGTAAAATAAAAGCATTAGGCTGTAATTGCTAAGCTCCTGACAGTTTATGAAAAGCTGATGAGTGCATCTTTGCTTGTGTAGGTAGAGGTTATTTTCAATACAGCCTTTAAACTTACAATTTAGTGTCATTTTAACAATAAGCCTAGATATCATTTGCCCCTAGTCTATTTTTAAGCAGTGCAGTTGGTGAAATCGATATCCTCTTAAGCATCATCATCACATTGTGATGCTGGGTGGTGCCCATAGAACAGTGCTTATCTTAGGATCTCATCCAGACACAGCTTTATAAATACTACAGCTATGGTATCAAGTATGTGTAGAATTTCACTTAGAATATTTTCTTTGGAAGTTTTAAGTCACTCAGGGTGGGAGTATATTATTCTAATTATGAATATTGTCTTTGGAAGTTTTAAGTCACTCGGCATAGGGGTATATTGTTTCGAAGTCTCTTTAGTTTTTTCCACTGGTCCACTTCGATAGTTAGTACTTACAGGCCAACCTACATGTGGCATTGAGGGCAGGACAAGTGGTTGTGGTTCTGATATTAGCACTGCTTCTGATTATCTCTGTGATCTTGGGCAAGGACGTCACTTCTGTGAGCCCTGGATGTCCTTAGGAAGAAGCAGCAGGTGGATCACCAGCTCGCATTGATTGAGCGTCTGTGGAATGCTAGGTGCCTTGCTGGGCACAAGACTTTCAAGATTTTAGTTAATTCTCATAGTAGCCTTGTGAGTTAGAACAGGGGTCAGCAGGCTACAGCTCACAGACCAAATATGGCCCCTGCCTTTATTTGTAAATCAAGTTTTATTGGAACCCAGTCACACCCATTTGTTTATGTGTCACCTGTGGCTGCTTTGGTGCTACAGTGGCAGAGTTGGGTGGCTAGCCCATGAAGTCTGAAATATTTGCTGTCTGGGCTTTTGCAGGAAAAGTCTGCTGACCCCTAATGTGGAGCAAGAAGGTAAAGAGTCGACTGGCTGAATCCCCGAGTTAGAATGTCCCTGTTTTATAGATAGGGGAACTGGGCTCAGAGAAGTTGAAGTCACATGGCTGCTCTTTGACCCCAGACGTGCTGACTCTGAGGCCATGCTCCTATCATTCCACGAGGCTTGCCTTCCTTCCATCTTCCTTCCATCTTTAGATGTTATGAGGAAGTTTTGTTGTTTAGCTTAACAAAATTCTCTTTGCTGTATTCAGGAGGTTTCTCAACTCGACCGTTTGTGAGAAGTGTCCAGCGTCAGAGCTTGTCGTCCAGATCTTCTGTCACCAGCCCTTTGGCGGTCAGCGAAAATTGCATTCGACCTTCTTGGTCCCTGTCTGCTAAGCTGCAGATGCGCTCCAGTTCTCCTTCCCGATTCTCAGGGGACTCTCCGATTCACACCTCCGCCTCTACCTTGGAGAAGATCGGGGAGGCAGTGGACGACAAGGTCTCCATCTCTTGCTTTGGTAGCTTGAGGAACCTTGCCAGCAGTTACCAGGAACCAAGCGATAGTCATAGTCGACGTGAGCACAAGGCTATGGGTCGGGCCCCTCTGGCTGTCATGGAAGGTGTGTTCAAAGACGAATCAGACACCCGCAAATTGAACTCCAGTGGTGTAGATACACAGAGCAAAAACTCAGCACAAGGGGATCGTGTGCCCCCCATCTCTGATCCTTTTGATAACAATAACCAGATTGCTTATGTGGATCAGAGTGATTCTGTAGACAGCTCTCCAGTCAAAGAGGTGAAACCCCCCAGCCAGCCAGGCTCCCTCACGAAGAAACCAGAGAGCACAACCAAGAGATCCCCCAGCTCCAAAGGCGCTTCTGAGCCAGATAGAAGTGTGCGGAAGGGGAGACCAGTCTTGGCAAGCCAGGAGTCATCTCTTTCGAGTACATCCCCTTCTTCTCCTGTTCCTGTAAAAGTTTCTATAAAGCCCTCTCGCTCCCGAGGCAAAGCAGATTCTTCTTCCAGGGCCAGTGGACGGCATTCCTCCCCTGCCCCTGCACAACCCAAAAAAGAGTCCTCCCCCAAATCCCAGGACTCCGTGTCGTCTCGTTCACCCCAGAAACAGAAGTCAGCCCCTTCTCTCACTTACCTTGCTTCCTCCACATCTGCCAAAAAAGTCTCGGGCCCTGCCATGAGGGGCCCCTTCCCTCCTGGGAAGGGCAGGACTTCAGACAGGAGCTTAAGTAGAGAGGGCTCCAGACAAAGCCTGGCTTCCGACAGAGCCAGCATTGCCTCCAGCTCCAAACCCGGCTCCCCACGGGTGAGCCAGGCCAGGGTGGGGGAGGGCCGAGGGGATGGAAAACACGTCAGGAGCTCTTCCATGGCCAGCCTGCGCTCCCCCAACACGAGCGTGAAGGCTGGTCTGAAGCGGGACAGCAAGTCGGAGGACAAGGGTCTGTCCTTCTTCAAGTCAGCCTTGAGACAGAAGGAAACCCGGCGGTCGACTGATCTTGGCAAGACAACCTTGCTCTCCAAGAAGGCCAGTGGGAGCTCTGTCAAGTTGGCCTGTAAGAATGCCGGGGATGAGAAGGCCGAGAAAGCCTCCCAGCCTCCCGGTTCCCAGCAACCAAATGCAAATGCATTTGGAAAAGAGCAGCTTGTCACCAAGGACCCTGCTTCTGTTAAACATTCCCTGCTGTCCACTCGCAAATCCAAGTCTTCCCAGCTAGATTCTGGAGTGCCCTCGTCTCCTGGTGGCAGGCAGTCTGCTGAGAAATCTTCAAAAAAGTTATCTTCTAGCATGCAAACCTCTGCACGGCTTTCTCAAAAACCTCAGTGATATTTCTGCAATCCGAGTGTTTTATCTGTAAAGATGTTTATTTATTTAGAACCCCATCCCTCCCACCAAAGCCCTCTATGCTTTCGTTTTGTATTTTTTGGGTTACGTGCCTGATGTGTGTGTGTATGTGAGTGTGCGTGTGTGTTTGTGTGTGTGTGTGTGTGTGAGAGGAGAATTCAATTGCAAATTGTTAAAAGCATCGCCTTATTCTGCCATTGAACCAAATAACAGCCATAGGCAAAGCATTGATACCAAGCTAACTGGAATAATTGTAGACGATACCCTGGATGGTCCCTTTAGCAACTGTACATATTTCTTTCTAGAGAACTCTAATGACTTTCGTTGGACACTAGGGTTTTGAAACCTGTGAACCAGTTAAGCTATCATTAGTGTGCTCTGTGGAAGGACGAATTATTTGACTTGGGTTTCATCTGAGCAGGATTTGTCCTCACTACGGATTGTCATGTGGCACCAGGAGCTCTAAAAACTGTGACACTAACAGTGAAACAAACTGAGAGAAAACTTGCTTTCTGCACTTTGGCCCCCTCTACCAGTCTTTGTAAAGGGCAATATTTTAACACTAATGTTTCTCAGGTATATACTCAGCTAGTCTAGGATGGATATGAATCAGTAAAAGGATTAGAGAGGAAGGTGGCCTGGGGGTGGCTGTCATTTCTCCTACTGCCACAGATAGAAGTTTTAGAGCTAGAAATGAAGTCTTTCACTGCCTTCATATCTGCAAAGATGTATGTACCATCATATGTACCATATGACTCTTGGGATATGTCCTAAGAGGTGGCAAATTGGATAGCCAGGAAGCCAGTCACTAGTAGTTAATTTTTTTTTCCTTCTAAATTTGCTAGCTAAGGCCATTGGGATTTTGAAATGTAGTAGAGCAGTTAACACCTTTGAAAGATTCCTGGAAAAAAATGGATTCTAAACTGGATGCATGAATCTGTACCGTTTTCCTTCTCTGGTGTTGCTTTTCTCTGTGTTAGAAGTTGAAAGCTCCATGCTGCCCCATGTGTGCATGCCCTTGTTTCCTCCTCTTGCAACTTGGAGAGGAAAGAAGTTGCCTAATGCCAAAAGTCAGTGCTGGTGTGTTGAAGCGATGTGTGACACAGTATTACACGTACACTTCTGATCCTGCCTGTCCGTCTTAGTTATGACTGCTTTTCAGTAACTCATTTACTTCTTCTTTGTGCTTAAGATTTAATCTCTTACCCAGAACTCACAAGCAGGATTGGAGTGTGTTCCATTGGGCATTGTCGGTGCAAGTTGCATTTCTTGTTTAGAAAAATGGGAACCTCATGAAAATCTCACAGATAAGCAAGATATATAGTTTTTCAAGGTTTTTGGAGGTATCCTGGCAGTTTAGCTTTTTCTATTTTTTTTTATATGTCAGGAGTGTCACGGTCCTGATTCTCTTTGAATAGCATTTGTCACTTTGCCATGAAATATAGCATGCTAAGTTTATATGCTTTTAAATATTAGTTTTTTTTTAAATCACAGAGTCTTCAAGTTCTTCCTGACCTCCTGGTGCACAGATCCATTTATAATCTCCCTTTTCAGTATTGCCATGTGTGAAGTAACTAGAACACATATACACCTATACCTATGAATTCTGCACTGCCTTTTTTTTTTTTTTCTTTTTTTTCCGTGAATACCTCTTGGGAAATGTTTCCAGTAGGTTCCTTAACTTTATTTTGCTGCTAATTTGAGCATTAGCAGGTAACTTGCAAGTCTAGAGGCCATTTATGTTGAGGGTAGCTGGAATTTTAGACCCTTGCAATATATGAGACGCATATTCAGCCTTGTGAAAGTTACTCTAGTGCTCCATGAAATTCGCTTAACACAGGCCTGTTGCCCATTGCACTCAGTCCTGCACTCACCGCTTCACTAGGTGTCCTCGTTCCCCTGATGGGCATCTGGTTTCCCAAAGCAGCGTTACCCTCCTCTGCTGTAGTGTGCCTGCCGACGACTGGCTGCCTTTGATGTTATTGCTTCCAGCAGCACATTGACAGCCCGATCAGTGTTTAGCCCCTGCTAGTTTTCCTGTATCACTTTTATTTCCTGAAAAAGATGCGCCAAATATGGGATCGTCAATATCAAGAATTGAATGTGTGTCTGATTTGAACTTCTCATCTGTCTTTAATAGGTAAATCTCATTTGAAATCTCCTTTCTGAAGCTCTGAAACAGTCTTAGAATTATAGTTGACTGCACAAAGGGTTTTAATAATGCCTTTTTGAGTGGCTGTAATCAGTTAAGCAGTAGTGGAAACTAGTTTAATTTTCACAATGGTAAATATTTTTGTTCTTGAGTCCTCCAGGAATGAATTCTCCATCCTACCTAGTGTCTTAAAAAACAAAACAAAACTATACAAACTCCTTTAGTTTTCCATGGGATCTAGAAATAAAATTTCACTATCTATAAACTGTATGTCTTTGGAGTTTAGTCCTTGTTTCAGATTTAAGTGGAAAATCAGGAAGTATTATGGCATTGTCTAGACATCTTTAGGCTATTATATTTCTGTGGTTGATCAACAACAAGAATTTCATCCCTAACTCTGAGGTGCATCTTTTAAGCCACAGAAAAGGAGAACTTGCCCAAAAATGTGGAAGTGCTCTTCGAGCACTGAAGTACCTTATGGGAAAATCATTACTTGGTTCAGTTCAGCTCTTTGGTAGGGTTTGGGGCATGGTGTGTGTTTTGTTTTTTATTTTCCCGGTGATGTTCGGCACAATAAACATATATGTGTTTTGGGTTAAGAATCATCTGCTAAGGATAGTAGGCCTGAGTTTCTGTTTGACAGCCAGGTGGGCCCAATTAGAGCAGACATTCCTGGTAGGCGCAAAATAATCCCCAACCCTAGTGCTGCATCTGTAATGTTTGTTTGCTTTTAAAAAACTTTTTACTCTGGATTTCTTTTCCTGTAAACATCCAGTGCACTGAGCCTATATCATTCCTTAAGACAGCCCTGCCCCTTGCCTTTGTAGTCCCTTGTATAATGTGGAAGCACAAAGAAACTGTTAAACTCATGTCTTCTGAAGACCATCTCCTACCCCTTTTAGTATCTTCTCATCCTAAAAGCAGCCTAACTGAAAGTAAGTACTGCACTGGACCAGTAGAAGTGGATGTGGGAGTATTTGTGGTGTGGTAAAATATTGTATTATCTGTGAGGCTGCCCTAAACTCGTGTAATCATTCTTTCATCATTCATTCATTCATTCTGCACATGTTCATTGAGGGCCTGCTTTGCTTGTAAAGGGAAGCGGAAAGCGTCAGGAATTTGCTGTAGCTGAGGAACCCTGGGGCACAGCCGCTGAACCAGGGGACGCTGATGATGTCCTAAGTGGAGTGACAGTCCTCCTGAACAAAGAGACCACATGGATTCTGGTGAATCGGCTAAGGCTTGTGGTCTTCTTGAGCAAGTCTGTTCCGTTCTGGAAACCAGAAGTGCCCTTCTTCATCTTTGGAGACGTTTTACTCTTATATCCACTTTTTCAGACTGAGCTGTCTCTTCTGCTTAGGGGTTGAAAATCCATTACGAAGTCACTTTTCATTAGAATTTGGTCATCCACGTTTGTATGAGTTGGATGTGGGGGGGTTTTTTGGGGAGTGGGGGGAAAAATTGTCATCCCTCTAAAATAACTATCATGAAAAAAAGTAAGAACAGTATGTAAAGGAAACAGTAGTGGCAGCCTAGGAAAAATGGAGCAGAGAAGAGCTGTGGACAAAGCTCATGTATTTCAAATAAACATGTTTTTAAAAGTAGATTGACATCTGACCTTACATTTTATTCTGACAAATTACTGAACAGCTGAAGTTGTTGTTTCCAATGTGGGTTATTGTAATTATTGGATGCAAAGATAATTAGTGTTTCTGGGTTGGGTTTTTGAGATAGTATGCAAATCATAAGCACAGTTTCAATAAAACACATATTCTGTGAGGCATACTGAACTTTTATTATTCGGAATTGAGAAGGGAAAAATTGGCTGACAAACCAGCCAATTTTTATGTCATAAACATAAACGAAAAAAGTAGCTGTTACTGCGCGGGCTGTCTTCAATTGCGTAAAGGGTACATTATCGTTAAACCTGACTACATATTTTGGGGGGAAATACTTTGCTTTTATGTAAATGAACACTCAGTGTCTCACCCTGCCTTACGGTCAGCTCACAAAATGTTTTGCAGCTGCATTTTGAGCGTGACTGATCATTTTTTTCCCCAAGTAATGCAAACAGTTTTGCATGGCCTCCATCTAACCCAGAAAGCATGCTGTTACTACCTATGCAAGCAACTGATGAAAAATAGAGACTACACTAAATGTAAGTTTAAAAAAACAAAAAGGGAACTCTTAGATGATGGAGCTCTATTTTTGAATTTGTAATTTTTCAAATGTGGCTTAATCATCAGTATAGAAGAGCATGAATGTGGTTTCTTGTTTTGCTTAGCATATATTTCTGTTGGCTGATTTTTTTTGATCATTGGCAAGATTGTGTGTAAAATAAGTATTGTGCAAGCAGAAGAGGAATTGGATGTGTTGAACACATGCTGGTTTATATACTGTATTTAGCCTAAAGACTTTGGTAAAGTATTTTGTTCTAAAACTAACCTGCCATTTTCTATAGATTTTAATTTTTTATATCTTCTAGGGTTCTATCGTGGTCACAAGGAGAGAATGTGGCTTCTAATAGTGCTAACAATTTTAAAATGCTTTTGTAGAGACTTAGAGCTGTTTTGGAAAACTTTGGAGCTTCCCAGCCACTGGTCACACAATAAGACTAAGCTCGTGGGATTTATGGCAGTGTTGTACAGCGGATTAGGTTCTAGATCCATCCCACATTCATTTAAAACTGGTGTTTCCCAGTTTTGGGGAGAGGGGAGATCCATAGCAGCCTTGGGAGGCTTTTTCAGATGTCACATGTGCTCTCCCCACATTCTGTTAAGCCTCTTCTGAGTGACTTGTCTGAGATTCTGATACCTGACATTCACTAGAAGCATCTAGGGAACTTTTAAAAGTGCCTGGGTCCTCCTCCTAAGCTTTTGATCTAATTAGTGTGGGGTGGGTCCCAGGAATTGACATATATTTTAAAGCTCCTATGTGTTTCTAATTTGCTGTCAGAACTGAGAACCACTGTGATTTGCCCTCTGCCGAGAACCATGGTGAGAACCACTGCCATACAGAGTACTCAGGAGTGACTCAGATTCCTCTGTTACATTGGAGAGGAAAGAAAAAAAAAAGATTGACAACTACTGATATCAACCTCCTGTTGACATAAGGGGGCCTTTCTGATTTGAGGCCTGACTCGGGAGCTTGGAGCATTCATTTTGTGGGTGGCCCAGCACTTGCCAGTCTGGTGGGAGTTGGTAGTCCTTAGTTTGCTATGGCGGCCAGAGTGCCCTTTGTGGTGTGCATCCTTCCCAGAGCCTTTCTCCCGGATGCCACCGTGGGGCCAGACCCCTTGGGGGTAGAGAAGTCACTCTGAGTTAGAAAATGCTGAAGTAAAGCCTTCACTGACCCTGGAAAACCTGTCCCTGATTTTGATAGAAGGATTGTCTCTTTGTAGTAATTATAATAGCAAACCCCAGGCTGCCGCCAGGTTTCCCATTTAGCTTATTCTCTACTTATCCAGAATGTAGTTTCAAGAGTTATTTTTAGTTTAAAAATGAATGTGAAGCATTTTATTTGAAGTCCTTTTTTTTTGGTAACCTTCGTTGGTATTTTTTCATGTAATTAAAAAAAATCAATACTCATCCAAAAGTTGGGCAGATATATGTTACCTATGGCGACAAGTGAAATTTAGTTTTAATCTGTGGTGAGCTGAGCGCACTGCAACATCCTCAGACTAACCCGCTGTGCTTCTCCAGTGGTTTCATCCTGGTGAGCATAATGCTGCCTACAAAAAAAGGAAATCAACACAATTTACCTGGTGTTTTCAACATTTCAAAGAATAAAGATTTAAGTCAAAATCCAAGCTGGAAGTGCCCCTTTAGAAAGGCCATCCAGGGCAGTGATGCTGCTGTCGTGAAGACGCAATACGAAATCTCCCAGGTGCTATTCTAAATGGTGTGGTGTCGTTACTGCAAGAGAGGAGACAGTGATGGGGTCTCCGAAGCTCAAGTTCTCTTTGTAGGCCTGTCAGATGTGCATTTATGTTCCCGCTAGGCTTGCTCACCAACTGTGCCTCTCACCACTGGTTAAAATTGAATTCAAGCCCCATTACGAAAATAATTTCTGGACTGAAGTCTTCAGTTTCTACACTGGAATTTCTATAGCTGTCTGAAAAGCTGCATGTCATATCACTGTACACAGAAATGCTTTGGTATTGTTCATTCACCGTTCCTAGTGATTTCTGTATAATTTTCTTCTTTAGTTGTACAGTAATCTGGAAGGCAGGATGTCTTTCCTTGAGGCTGGAAGAAAAGTGTATCACACATTTTAAATTATTTCAGAACAAGTGCATGAGATGTGTCACTGACTTCTGTTATTTATTTGTATGTTTTACTATTCAAGGTGTATGCACTTTTAAGAAGCAGAATTTATATTTTTATGTTGAAAACGTTTTATTTCTGGAACAGCAGTTGATTATATAGTATACAGTTGGAATTAAGAGAAAAGTGGAAAATGTAACAAAATATAATAAATTTATTACATGATGCCCTCTTCAAGCCATATTCCTCTTTCTCCCCTTGCCAACCTCTATCTTTTTGGTGTTGACTAACCTTGGAAATTAAGCAGAAATTATATTTGTACTACATTATACAAAAGGTTTTAAAATCGTAGTGTTAAATGAAAAAATCAAGTTACAGAAGGATTCATACAGATACTCTATGTAAAATTTTAAGACCGAAAAACACGTCCATGCTGATTTAATTTTCACAATCAGTGGTTATTATTCCCACTTTCTCCAAGAGGCAGTTTGTCGTGGGCTGTGGAGCTGAATAAGAGCTCACATTCTGACTCCATTCTAATGGACTTTCAACATTTCATTTATCTCCCTTTTCTACCAGATTTTATGATGGGAGGAAACATCAACATAAAAGGAAGCATTCTTTTCTGGGCCCTCTCTTGCTCCTGGTATCTTCTTTTTTAACCATCCTGTTCTGATGTTTTTCCAGCCGTCTTTACTACCCTTCAGGACAGGACTCCTATTGAGGATGCCATATCACTTATGACCACTTGGGGGCACTGAAGATCGCCATTATCAAATGTCTTTTCGAAGTCCCACGCGCATGTGCTTAGGCTCTCTGTCGAGATGCTTATTCAGTATGAGCTGAGGATTGCGTTCTCAGTGAGCAGGGGTTCAGTTTAGATGAGTTCCACTAGCCATCATTTTTCCTAGAAATCGTTAAATACAGATCATAGAGCAGATCTTGTTTTCCTAAAGCACAGCGTTATGGTTTAGGGTTGGGCCAGGGAAACTGTTACTAACCAAGGACAAGTGTAAACCACATGCCATAAAACCCAAGGTACAGCACTTACAAACCTCTCATTTTAAATGGCAAACTTCTGCGCTAGGTTCTATAAAGAGTTTAACCATGTAGTACACTAATGATTCAGGAGGCTTCATTATGCGTGAAAGTGTTCACATGTCATAAAATACAGATTTTAATAGTTATACAAATAGTTAAGGATCATTTTGTCTGTTGCCTTAGAATTTGGAAGATTATTTTCAAATATTTGAATGATCAGTCTCTCCCTGAACACTTTTCTCTCCTCTGTCCGTCTTCATGGAGAAAGCAAAACCATGAAGCCCCTTGCCCTGGACCACAACCCTCTTGAGTGATTCTAGGCCACTGTCACTCCGCAGGATGTGGCTTGAGGCTTGTGCCCACCTCCAGTATTCCCTTTATGTTTCCCAGCCTGACTCCTGAGTTCTCCCAGGGGGGTGTTTTCCTTTTTGCAGCCCTGTTCCGTGTCCAGGTGTCCCCACATGGGTCATCTGATAGATTTCAGCTCTCTGGGAGGGTTGGGTCTACCTTGTGTGGAACCCTCTGTAATTCAGCCTTGATTTGGTGTGGTCTTCCCCGTGTTTCTCACCCCCTGCCAACCTTTGCTGCACGGAGAGAGGACAAGGGCTCCCCCCTCCCAGAGTGATGGGTATTTTTTGCGTGATGCTGTATAAGCCAATGGCCATGCACCCCATTTCTTAGAGCGTTCAGGAATGTGACGTTAATTTGACTTGCTCTTTGGATTTATGACAGCTCAGTTTTTCTTAAAGAAAGTAGCAAGATAATGTGAATGAAACCGGTGTTGTAGTCAGAATCAGGCCTCCCTGCCACTGGCAGGCCCTCCTGTGCCTTTCCTTTGTTTAGGAAGGATTCATAGAGGCCCAGAGTACACAGAGCCGGTTCCCGAGACTCGGGGACAGGTGTCAGATGCGTCATCCCTTGGGGGAGGGGGAGGCACGGGGATGGCGCAGTGTGGACGAGGATGGACGGTGCCAGCCGGTAAAAGGTTGTGGTGGGGAAGGTGCCCCTTTACTGCCGCACTCAAAATTCAAGTCCAAGTCCCTTTTAGCAGAGCCTCCCGTGTGCACAAATGCTGGGGATACGACTGTACCCTGAGGCGCTCACTGTCTAGTCAGGGGGTCAAGTTGGTTGGTAGATAATTAACATTTCAGTGCTCTTCCCTCAAGGCATCGCTGTGTTCCCACCCTGCTTCCCATGCCCTTCCTGGTGCTGGTCTCTGAGATGCCCACACAGCTCATTCCCTTAACTCCTTCAAGTCTTTACTCACGTCACTGGCTCAGCAAGGCCTTCCCTGACCACCATTTTAAAACAGTGCAACCCGCTTCACATTTTCTCCCTCCTCCCTGCTTATTTTCTTCATATCACTTATCACCAACTGCCACAGTATATGTGCATATACAGTATCTATGCCCACAGGAGGGCAGGGATGTCTGCCTGTTCTGTTCGCTGCTCTGTTCCCAGCACCTCAAAGAGTGCCAGGCACATGGTAGTTACTTAGTAAACATTTACTAACTGAATTAATGGATATTCTTGGGTATACCGCTTAACTGTTCTGAGTTGCCTTCCCATCTAGAAGATGAAGAACAGTACCTGCATCACTGAGTTGTGAGGGTTAGATGGGAATGATGCCCATGAAGTGTTCAGCACAGTGCCTGGCACAGAGGAAGTGCTCAGTGAACGATGCCCTTCATCATCATAACAGTAGGGTGGGGAGGAAGGGCTGACCCTCGTGGGAGATTTACAGAGGAGGCGCATTGGAGCATAACTCACATACTTCAGCCTGGGGAAATGGCTTGGACTGTTTGGAAAGGCCAGGAGTCCAGTCTTCCTGGAATGTAGGGCAGGAAGGCAGGAAACAGCAGATGGGGGTGGAGGGGCTTGGCAGAGGCCTCATCTAGAAGGACCTTTTATGACCTACTATGTTTGTCCTGAAGTGAAGGAGAATCCAGGAAGAGATTTTAGTTTAGGAGAGAGGTGAGATTCGGTGTGCGCCTTAGCATGGTTACCATGGCAAGGCTGTGGCACCAAGGAGGCCTGGTTAGGAGCCGGTTGAGGAATCTGGGTGCAGGCTGTGGAAGGGCTGACCAAGAGGAGGGGAGCTCCTGGAGAGGTGACGTCCTCAGGCCCTGGAGGCAGGCTGCTATGTTCAAATTCTGGTACCGTGACTTCCTAGCTGGACAACTTTGAGCAGGTTGCTTAACTTCTCTGTGCCTCAAATTCTTCACCTGTAAAATGTGGCTAATAGTATGTATATGGCTATTGGGAGGCTTAATTGGGGTAGTTGGCTTATTTACATTTCATATAATTACCAATGTATTTGGTTTTATCTACTCTCTTACTTTTTCTTTGACATTTGTCCCACCTGTTTTGTATTTCTTTATATTTTTTCTTTATTTTATTTTATATTTCTATAAAATATAAATATTTTCTTGTCTTCCTTGCCTGCTTTTTAGATCAATCAAGCATTTTTTAAATTCCAGTTTTTCACCTCTGTTAGCTTGTTGGTTATTCATTCTTTTAGTCTTCTTTTAGTGGTTATCCTTGTGATTTCAACATGCATTCTTGATTTATAAGAGTCTAAGAAAAATTAGTAATTTTTACTGCGTAAGGGCCTTAGAACACTTTAATTCCATACTCTTTCTGCCATTTGCTATTTGTTGTTGTGCATTCTAATTCTATGTATATTTAACATACACAGATATAAAACTCATATAACATTATTATTAACGTTGGAAGTCAGTATTCACTTAGATTTACCCATGTATTTACTTTCCATTGCTCTTCAATCCTTCCTGCATTTCAGAGTTTCTTCTGCCATCATTTTCCTTCTGCCTGAGGAATTCCCCCTAGTGTTTCTTTTTTAAGCCTAAACTAACTCTCTTAGTTTTTGTTTGATTGGAAATGTCTTTATTTTGCCTTTACTTTTGAAGGGTATTTTCACTGGGAATAGAATTCTAGGTTGGAAGTTATTTTCTCTCATTTTTATTCCATGATCTTCTGCCTTTTATTATTTCTGTGGATCAGTCAGTTATTAGTCTTGTAACTGTTCCTTTGAAGGTATGTGTTTTTTTCCTAAATGCTTTGAAGATGCCTCTCTTTGTTTTTCATCAGGTTTATTATGCTGGACCTAGGTGTGGGTTTTTTTTAATTCGTTTGTTTTTATCCTGCACTTCATGAATCAGACTTGGGAAAATTTTCAGCCATTATCTCTTTAAACATTGCTTCTGATCCATTTTTCCATCCCCTTCTAGGACTCAGTAAATGGCATCACCATCCACCCCAGCTGCTCTGTCCAGAAACCAGGGATCCATCCTTGACTCTGCCCTTTCCCTCAACCCCCATCCTGACATCTAATCCATTTGCAAGCCCTGTCCAGGTCTACTTCCACAATCATGTCCCAAATCTACCCACTGCTCTTTCTCTCCACTGATAGCTCCCAAGTCCACGTCACCCTAGTCTCTCGACAGGGCTTCTGCATCAGCCTCTTAAATCTGTCCACTTCTCCAACCCTGTCTTATATCACTCTTCCTTCGCTTCAGGCACGGAAGCCATCTTTTACTTTCTTGACCACAGGGCCTTGGCACTGGCAGTTTCCACTGCCAGGAAGGCTCTTCCCCCAGATGTTCATATGACGAGTCCTTTCTCATCTCAGCAGAACCTTGGGAGGTCCTCCTTAAATTATCCAATGTCTTCCCACTTTCCTCTCATTACCCTATTTTATTTTCATAGCACTGCTCCATCTCTGAAATTCTTAATTATTTCTTCACTAGTTTATCATGGGTCTTCTCACCACAGTGTAGTTACCGTGAGAGTAGAGTCTTTGTCTGTCTTTGGTCTGATACTTATGTCATTTTGGATGCTTTCAGCTATAAGTAATAAAGTGCCCAACCAAAGTCAGCTCCATTATTCAGTGTTACACGTGTGTATACTGAGGCTCAGAGAGACTAAGCAACTTACCTAGAAATCACAGGTAATAAGTGGTAGATCTTGGGTGTGAACCTAAGCCTATATCTTCAAAGCTTATGATTTTGGGGTTTTTTGTTTTGTTTGTTTGGGTTTGTCTCATGCGTTGTTATGATTAAATTGAGGTTTTGCAGTTTTTGGCAAGAATATCGCAAAAGCAATGTGCCCTTCTCAGTGTGTCATAGGGAGAACGTTACATTGATATGTCTCATTACTGGTGATGTTAAAACCTCGGTCGCTTGGTTAAGGTGGTGTCTTCTGGGTTTTTCCACTGTAGAGTTACTGTTTTTCCCTTTGTACTTAATAAATGTCTTGCAGGAGATACTGTTAGACCATGCAAATATCCTGTTTCTCCACAAACTTTGGCCCACTAATTTTAGCATCCATCAGTGGATGTTGCCTGCAACAATTTTTATTACTGTGGTATTCTAATGGCGGAAGAAAGACATCTTAAAAATCTCACTTAACAAGAAGTCCAGAATCAGGGCAGGCACAGGGATTGGCCCAGTGCCAACAGTGTCATCAAGGACTGAGGCTCTTCTTAGTCTTCTCTCTGTTCCTCTGAGCCTGTTAGCCTTTGTTCTCAGCTTTGGCCTTCAGTGACAGCAGTGAAGAAGGCGGGACCTTGCACTGCCTAGGTGACTTGACCGGTGAGGAAAATACTTCTCAGATCCCCTCCCCACTCTCTGAAAACCTTCCCTCAGATCCCATTGACCAGGATCTTGGTTACCTGCCTGTGACCAAGCTGCAGGGAAAGTGAAGGAAGTGAGCATCTGGCATTTCCAGCCAGTGTTGGGAGGTGGGAGAGTGGGCTCTGGTGGAGAAGAAACTCAGAGGAGTGAGCGCTGGGGGGCAGCCCCCGGTGTGGGCCGCATTGTGTCACCCCCAGCACCTGACGCAGTACTCTGCTCCTGCAGGTGCTCAGTAAATCTTCGCGGAGTGAATGAGTTTTTTGTCTCTTGCCTGGTGGCATAACCTGCCATTACCTGGAAGCATTAGAGTGACTTGAGTGTGGATCGGGAACAGTGAGGTCTGTGTGGCAAGGACGGCAGAAGGGCACGGTTGGGTCCCTGGAGGGCGAGTCCCCAGCTCAGTGACACCCTTCACTTCATCATGCTTTGGTCTCCTGCAGGATGATGCCCCTCGGCCTGCACTCCTCTCTACCAGAGTCTGGAGAGGACTCCAGAGACGTTTTTGAAGGAAGGCAGGGAAACCTGTCTGCTAGACCCAACCTCCTCTACTGAAGAGGTTCTCCAGAGGAAGAGGGTGCGAGGGGAGGTACCTGCTCTGTACGCACAGGAGTCTGGCTCTGGGGGCCTCGGACACAGCCTGGTAGCTTGTTTGGTAAATAATGACATTGTTATAAATATTTAATAAGTCAGGGGACTGCAGCACATGAAAAATTGATGAGGTCCCTGTGTGGGAAATGTGGGCTTTTCTCTACGTGTGCTCTGGAGGAGGCAGTTAGAGGCTGACGTCTGCTGGGGCTGACACCTGTGTTTGTGGTAGGGCTGACGAATGGCCAGAGAAATGTTCGCGATGTTTAGGAAGCATCAATCCATCATACTGGAGTTTAGGCTGAGGGAGGAACTCACGGCCATCAATATTCTCCGTGTTTATTAAGCATCGTGTGTTGCTTGAGATGGCGAGTCCCGCGTTGGTCCTGGGAGCAGCGCCTCCAGAAAGGGCACGGTGGCTCTGTGATGAATGACTTTAATAAGAAGCAGCTTGGAAGTACCTTCAAGTAAGAAACGAATAACAATAATTAGATGTTTCTTAATCATTTATTTATTTTATAATTCATGCCCTGCCTGCTTCCGGAGAAAGAATGGAAGTGGCTTGCAATTAAAACACATCTACCCAGGATGGTTCAAATGAAGATCAACAAGAGATCAGAAACCATATTGAAGGAGTGAATTTTTCTTAATCAACTTTCCTGCTCCCTGCGGAGAATATTGTATTCCCACTCCTGGCAGTCGCCTTTTGCTCCGAGGAGCCACGGAATGTAGCAGATGTAAAGCAGCGGCCGAAAGTGTCACGGAGACGGGAAGATGAGGCAGGAGCGTGATGTGACCTGCAGTCTCAGCGTCTCGGCACTGGGCTTCCAGCCACATTTGCATTTCATTTATCATCGCTTTAAACAAATCTGCGTGTCTGCGGCAGGATGGCATGAAAAATTAATGCCCCGGTGTCAGGCAAAGCTTGTCAGAGTGACAGTGCAGAAAGGGAATAACAAAGGGGCGACATGCGTGGTGCTGTCTACTTAACAACCACGCTCGTGTTCCCTGAACGCCTTCTCCGGAGCCTGTGTGTTGAGGCTAACGGGGCTTCAGCAGCCAGACCCTCCCTGTGGGCTGAGGGCGGAGAGCCTGTCTTTGTGCAGAAGCTCAGGCCATGTGTCTGGAGCATGTGAGAGGAGAAGTGGCTGTGGTCAGAGCTGGGTGACCAGGTGACCAGTCTTTGCTGAGCCATCCTGGGCTCAGAGAGCAGGCTAGGGCGGAGATGTTCTAGAGAGGCTCCGGTGTGGGATTACCTGGGGAACAGGTGGGCGAGAGGACGGAGGGGAGGAGGGAGGTTTGAGTGTTGCTTCAGAACCTCCGTGAGAGGTAGAGGGGAAGTTTCCCCGCACATTTAGATGCCCAGCAAACGTTTGTTCACTCTGAATCTCATGTTGGCTTCTCTCTGACCTGTGCTCATAGTGGTGGGAATAGCTGCCCCCTTCCTGCAGCACAGATGGTTTTGTGTAGCAGCTTTAAAATCATGGATTCTGAAGCCAGACTACCTGGGTTCAAATCCTAGCTTTACCTCTTCCTAACTTTGTGGCCTTGGGAGAATTGTTTAACCTTTTTGTGCCTCAATTTCATATATGTAAAGTACTTAGAAAAATGTCTGATACTTGGTGTTAATTGGATTAGCGATTGGATTTCCCTGATTTTCATCCAAGGTGAGTGGATCAGGAAGGCCTATGGAACTCAGTGACTTAGCCTTGAGCCATATGACAAAGGTCTTGTGGCTAGAGCTTTGGAGCGGGAGTTAGGAGCTTGTAGACCTGCTGAGTGGCCTTGGGAAATAGACATCTTCTTCTGTCTGGTTAACCCACTGAAAAAAACCCTCCCTTCCCCTCCAAGGATGAGCATAAATGTGATGTTTGGTTTACAAGATGAACCATCTTCACCCAAGCCAGGGCCGACTGAGCAAGGCACTCTCTTCTTATGAAATAGAGAGGAACAACGCTTTTCTGCCCTCTGGAAATTAAGTAGTATTTCTGAATGTTAAGGCACTGGATCTCTTCCCTTATTGCACATTAGAATCCCCTGGGGAGTTTTAAAAAATTACTGAAGTCTAGAACCCTCACCTAGAAATTCAGATCCAATTAGTCTAAGGTGAAGCCTGGATAACAGTGTATTTTTATAGTTCCCTATATGTTAAATCTGGAGTACTTTTCCTGTTAAAGAAGGGAGGAGGTGATGAATGAGGAGAATCTGTGGAGGTGTGTAGGACTGATGATAACAAGATCAGGAAAGGTGTGTGCACCTCTGGTGTAAGGGCTGCGACATGATTTTGCATGGGACATGGATAATAACTGTAGCAAAAATTGTGAAGGTGGTTCTAAAATGGCTGGAGTTGGGCAAAACTCTGGGACAGATCATTCACTGTGGTTTGGGGTTTGGTGGACCATGAAGTTTCCTGCTCTAGCCCATAAAATTGGAACTTCTGTCAACACTTAGCCAAGTGTTAAGAGGCGCTGAGAAATGAATTTATTTCTCTGGGTTAATGATCTTGTTCTCTGCAGTTGAAAGCGGCAATTGTTCTCCGTTATCCGTTCTCCTCTACACTGCCAGAGGCTGCACGTCTCAGCCTCTCTACAGGTAGGTATGGTCATGTGACTAAAGTCTGACCATGAGAGTGTGAGAGGAAGTGATATGTGCCACTTCCTGATCACGTCTTTGAGAAGGAAGCAGGCTGCCCTCCACTTCCTCTCTTTCCCTCTTCTTGCTGGCTGGGAAATGGTAGCAAACTGGAGTGGAAATGGAAGCTGCGTGTCAGGGGGCCATGCAGTCTTGCAGCTCTGGGCTCTTACGTGAGAGGAAATAAAAGCCTGTTCTTTTATTTAAGATACCACATCATTAGGTCTTTGTTTCAACAGCATGGCCTCTACCCTAACTAGTGTATGATTCATTTGGCTCTAATTTTGGCACACTCTAGAATTCTAGGAAAGGCCAGAGAAGAGTGGAAAGAGGAGGGGAAGAAGAATAGGGAAGAAGGAAAGAGTAGGAGGATTTCCCTCCCTTTGTCACCTAGTTGATCTGTATTAACCGCTTCTCAAATAGTAGAAAAGTCTTCCCTGACTCCACGATCAGGTCTGTCCCCGCAGCACCGCTATCAGATGCCTCTTTGGTTCCATGCACCCCTGATTTACAGTGTTTATCACAGTTGCGATTTTACACGCTCTTTTGGCTCCTGTTCACCTTCAGGTTTGCTCTCCACTGGCTCAGGTTCTTGGTTGGTGGTCCAAAGCCTGCCAGGGCAGGGGGACGTTATTCCTTGAGCCCCTTGTCCTACTGCCATCAGGAAGCAATGATCTGCAGCCGGACTCCATGCCCTGTTCCTGGGGTCAAAACATGGACCCGCAGGTCCAGCTGAAGCCCTACGTTTTCACTGTGGATTCCACTTGGCTGCCCAGTGGTTTGCTGAAGATTTGTCTTTCATTCAACAAATATTTATTGAAGGCTTACTGTGTGTCAGCTACAGTATGCTAGGCACTGGGGATATAGTGTTGAGCAAAAGTGACATGCCCTTTGCCTTTATGTAGCTTACAGTCAAGTGGGGAGAAAGATATTAATTGAATAACCTCATTGACCCACGTGATTCACAGAGAAACATTTGTATTTTTCTACTTTGCTCAAGTCTATTGGAAAAATAAGAGAATAATATTAGCCACCAGTAGCTTTTCTCTTGGAAATGGGGAAGAACTCTAATGTCATTTCGATTCCTGTGACTTAGACTTTTCCCTCTGATGGGACAGCAAAGAATAAGCTGGAGAAAAGGACTCTTACAGACCAGACGACAAGGTAAAGCTGTGTGTCTGACTGCTCTCTCTTCCAATATCCCATTGAGGTGTCCTAGCTTAAACAAGAGAATGCTGTAAGCCACTCCTAGAAATAAAAGTGGAGTCCTTTCACACCTGAAAGCTCAAAAAGCATCAGTGGAGAGCTCAGTGTGGGGGCAGGCAGTGGCCCACTGAAACCCATGGCCTTGAGAAGATACTTGCCCCCCAAAATGGTAAAAGGATTCCCCCACCTCCAACTTCCCTCAACCCCTTAGCGTCTGTGGAATCAGTGAGAGGATAGAGACAAGGACCAGTGAGAGCAGAACAATCAGAGGGACAAGTCCTGAGCTTCCAACCATGGATGGTGGTTCTGGGGAGTGGGAGTTCCACAGGGGTGCCTAGAGCCTGCCTTCACAACTCATAGGGGTAGAGAGTGGGGATCCTGCTGTGATCGGCACCTGCTAGGTAGCCAATTGGAGAGGGGTTTTGAGTTAAGGGGAGAGGGTAGTAACTACATAAATACATGAATAAAGTAAGAGAAGAAGGCTTTTCACAGACTGAAGATGATAATATGCCATAAACTGAGGGGAATGTTTACCTCAACTTTCTGCAACTGAGATCAATTAGATAAACATTCTAATCATCAAACAAGTAGAATTTCCTTCTTTGGTCTCACAATTCGTCAACATGAGGAATTGTTAATGAAGCTCACTCTCAGCTACTGGCACTGAACTATCTTCACCTTATTTCTGAGAAAAATCTCCAGACACGTGAAGAAAGTCATCAGAGTGAGAGAGGGGGTCTACCCTGAGGGGTCAGAACAAGTGACACGTTGTGAAGCCACATTACTGCAGTGAGATTTAGGAGGATAAGGCAATGATATAAGTAAAAGCAGGATACTATGAAAAGGTATTATCAGAGAAGCAAAAGGAATTTTTGGAGATACAAAGCATGATTGAAAAAAGGGAATAACATAATCAAATGAATAAATTAAAAGCTTTATCAAGAAACTCCCCCTAGAACTTGGTTAAAAAGGATGAAGAAACAAAAATCATAAAAGACAAAATAAGATATAAAACTAGATCAAATGATTCAATATTTAGGTAAAAGGAGTTCCAGAAACACATAATGAAGTAGATGGAGGAGAAGAAATGAAGAGGAAAATTTACTTGACCTGAATACTTAAATCTTTATGTCAAAAGGGCTTCCTGATTTATGCTCAGGATTAATTGAAAAAAAGTCTGCACTTGGACATATTTTGTGGATTTTTATAAATTCTAAGTATAAAAAGAAAATATTAAAATCAGGTTGAAATGTGACTATTAAAAAGGAAAAAGATTAGATGCACTGGATTGCTCCCCCGCAACACTGAATATTAGAAGGCAATGGCAAGAAGTGTACAGAGTTCTGAGGAAAAATTATTGTGACCCCAGAATTCTGTACCTTTCCAAACTATTGTTTTTGCATAAGGATAAAAGAGAAATATTTTTAGATGTTCAAAACCTCAGAAAAGATACCATCCACATATAGCTATACGAAATTTACTTGAAGCAGCTCTCCAGCAAAATGGGAAAATTCAAAATAAGGAACTGAACAAAGGGAAGACTTGGTAGTGAAAAAACAGTGGTTCCAACTATATCCACAAAAACATTAAATATGAGTGGTTTAAAATAATCCAATCAAAAGGCAGAGCTTGTCAGACTGGATTTAAAAACAAGATCTAACTATATTCTATTTATAGGAGATACACTTTAGACTCAAAGATAGAAGTAAGATGGAAATAAAAGGATATAAAGGAAATAGCATGCAAACAGTAACCATAAGAAAGCTGGAGTGGCTATACTAATATCAGGTAAAATAGACTTTCAAACAAAAAGCCAGATACTAGAAGGGCATTTTATAATGATGAAAGGATTGATACATCAGGAAGATATAATAATTATATATATCCATCTAACAACAGTGCCCCAAAATATATAAAACGGAAATGGACAAAATTGAGGGAGAAATAGGTAATTCAACAGTAACAGTTGGAGACTTCAATACCCCACTTTCAATAATGGATAGAACTAAGGAGATCAACAAAAAAATAGAAGACTTGAACAAGACTATAAATGAATTAGATCTAACAGACATCTATAGAACACTCTACCCAACACCAGCAGATTATACATTCTTCTCACAGGGGACATTCTCCAGGATAAATCATATAATATGCTATAAAACAAGCCTCAATAAATTTAATAGGATTGAAATCATACAAAGTATGTTCTCTGACTACAATGAAGTGAATTAGAAATGAATAACAGAAGTAAATTTGGAGAATTCACAAATATGTGGAAATTAAATAACACACTCCTAAATAACCAATGGGTAAAAGAAGAAATCACAAGAAGTTAGAAAATATTTTGAGATGAATGAAAAGGGAGCTACCTCATACCAAAATTTATGGGATGCAGCTAAAATGGTGGAAAATTTATACCTGTAAACACCTACATTTTAAAAAAATTAGAAAGATCTCAAATCAACAGCATAATCTTCCACCTTAAGATGTGGGGAAAAAGAGGAGCAAACTAAACCCAAAGCAAGGAGAAAGAAATAATAAAGATTAGGGCAAAAATTAGTAAAATAGAGACTAGAAAAACAATAGAGAAAAATAAAGCCAAAATTTTGGGGCCGGCCCTGGTGGCCTAGTGGTTGGGTTCAGTGTACTCCACTTCTGTGGCCTACGTTTGGTTCCCAGGTGCGGACCCACACCACTGTCTGTTAGTGGCCATGCTGTGGTAGCAGCTCACCTTAAAATAAAAAAAAATGGTACTTTGAATAGGTCAACAAAATTTGCAAATCTTTAGCTAGACTAATCAAGGAAAAAAGAAGACTCAAATTACTAGAATCAAGAAAGAAAAAGAGGACATTTGTGATATTGTGATTTATAATAAGAAATATTTGGTCTTCATCAGGTTCCTGGCACAGAACTCCTAAAACCTTTAGAATTTCCAGAGTGATAAGACTGATAAATGTGAAAGGAGTATCTTTTCTTATTCATAACAGGCCCCTTTCAACCACATCTGAGCTTATGTTAATGAGGTGACCGAGAAAGCCCTTAAGAATGGGGGAGGGGGGCGGGTACCACTTGCCAGGGGAACCAACCTTATGATCAGAGGGTAGGAACGTTCAGCCCCTCCTCCCCAATTTCTAGGGAGGATGGGAGGGGCTGGAGGTCGAGTTAATCACCAATGGTTGATGATTTAATCAATCATGCCTATGTAATGAAGCCTCCATAAAAATTCTTAAAGTACAGGTTTGGAGAGCTTCCTAGTTGGTGAACATGAAGGTCCTGGGAGGGTGATGTTCTTGGAGAGGGCATGTCCTCACCCATCCCACGTAGCTTGCCCTATTCATCTCTCTTATTTGGCTGTTCTTGAGTTGTATCCTTTTATAATAAACTGGTAATCTAGTAAGTAAACTGTTTCCTGAGTTCTGTGAGCCATTATAGCAAATTATAAGACCTGAGAAGGAGGTCATGGGAACCTTTGACTTGTAGCCAGTTGGCCAGAAGCACAGGTGACAACCTCGTCGTGCAGTTGGTGTCTAAAATGGAGGGAGGAGGCAGTCTCGTGGAACTGAACCCTTAACCTGTGGGGTCTATGCTAACAGCAGGTAGATAGTGTCAGAACTATTAAATTATAGGGCATCCAGTTGGTGTCTGCAGAGAATTGGAGAATTGCTTGGTAGAAAAAAACCCTCCCACGTTTGGGTGTCAGAAGTGAAGTATTGAGAATAGTAGTGGAGTAGAGATTTGAGAGGAGAGTTTTTTTCTCCTTATTACTACTGACCTTACAGAAAAAAAAGGTTTATAAGAGAATCCTATGAACAGTGTAGCCAACAAATTAGATAACTTAGACAAAATGGACAAATTCCTATAAAGATTTAAACTACCAAAACTGACTCGAGAAGTAGAACATCTGCATAAACTTTTAACAAATAAAGAGATTAAGTAAAACAAAACAAACAAAAAATTACCCACAAAGAAAAGCCCAGACCCAGGTGGCTTCATTGATAATTTCTACCAAACATTTAAATAGGATTAATACCAAACTCTTCCGAAAAACAGAAGAGGGAACACTTTGCAACTCATTCTATGAGGCTAGTGTTGTTACGGCCCAACGTGGGGCCTTGTGCTCGCCGCAAGACATGCCAATAGTCAAGAGGCAAGGTGGTAGGAGAAAAAGGACTTTTTATTACAGTTTGCTAGCAAGAGGGAAGATGGCCGACTCATGTCCAAAAGAACCATCTTAAGGGGCACAAAGTCTTACAGCAGTTTTATAGGCCATTGGGTTATAGGGGAGGAGGTTAGGAATGTTGACTTTCTGGTGTTACAGACTGGGAGTGCTACACCAGATCTTTCAGTTTTCACTGATGATGGCTATCAGCATAGATTCTCTGTTTGGGGGTCATCACATTCCTAAGGAACTCAAAAAAACAAAGTTATCGTCTTATCGCAGCTGGGAGTTACATGCACAGGCAGGGGTCGTAAAATCTACAGAGCAGTTAGATCTCCTGGAAAGTGCATATCCAGCTGGGTTAGTTTGCCACGGTCATCCGAAGTTACAATAGAAATTTTCTTTTCTACAATATGGCTTCCCTTATGTCAACCTTGTCTTGAGCCGGTATCAGTGTTACTCTGATACCGAAACAAGATAAAGGTATCACAAGAAAAGGAAACTATAAACCAATATCTCTTATGGATACGGATGCAAAAATCCTCAACGAAAACTAGTAAACCAAATCCAGCAATATATAAAAAAAGATTACACACCATGACCAAGTGGATTTATCCCAGCAATGCAAGGTTGGTTTAACATCTTAAAGTCAATTAATTTATACCATATGAATAGAATAAAGGACAAAAGCCACCCAATCATCTCAATAGATGCAGAAAATGTATTTGACACTATTCAACATCGCTTCATTATAAAAATACTCAATAAACTAGGAATAGAAGTAAACTTCCTCAAACTGATAAACGACGTCTATGAAAACCCATGGCTAACATCATACTTAGTAGTGAAAAACTGAATGTTTTCCCCCTAAGATCAGGAATAAGTGCTCCCACCACTTCTATTCAACATGGTACTGGTGGTTCTAGCCAGGGCAATTAGGCTAGAAAATGAAATAAAAGACATCTAGAATGGAAAGGAAGAAGTCGGATTATCCCTATTTGCAGATGACATGGTCTTGTATGTAGAAAATTCTAAAGAATCCACTGAAAAACGATTAGAACTAATAAATGAGTTCAGTTAGCCTGCACAATACAAGATCAATATACAAAAATCAGTTGTATTTCCATACACTAGTAATGAAAATCTGGAAATGAAATTAAGAAAACAATTCCATTTATAGCAGCATCAAAAAAACTACTCAGGAATAAACTTAACAAAAGAGATGCAAAACTTGTACACTAAAACATATGAAAAGATGTCAACATTATTAGCCGTCAGGGAAACGCAAATCAAACCCACAATGAGATACCACTTTACACCCACTAGAATGGCTAAGATAAAAAGACAGATAATAACAAGGGTTGGAGAAGACATGGAGAATTTGGAACTCTCATATACTATTGGTAGGAATGTAGAATGGTGCAGCCACTTTGAAAAACAGCTTGGAAGTTCCTCAAAAAGTTAAACATAGAGTTAACATACAACCCAGCAATTTCACTCCCATGTATATATCCAAAAGAATTGAAAACAGGTGTTCAAACAAAAACTTGTACACGAATATTCATAGCAACATTTTTCATGATAGCAAAAAAATAGAAACAAGTCAAATGTCCATCTAACAATGAATGAGTAAAAAAATGTGGCATATTCATACAATGTAGTAATATTCAGGATTAAAAAGAAATGCAGTACTGATACGTGCTACTGCATGGATGAACCATGAAAACACAATAAGTGGAAGAAGCTACTCATAAAAGACCACAGAATGTGTCATTCCATTTATATGGGATATCCAGAGGAGGCAAATCCATAGAGACAGAAAATAGATAAGCAGTTACCTAGGGCTGCTGGTGAGAGTGGGATGGGGGAAGGGTGCAAGAGGTGAGGGGAGGTTGGGGTGAAATAGAGGGTGTTTCTAATGGGTACAGGGTTTCTTGTTGGGGTGATGAAAATATTCTAAAATAGATTGTGGTGATGTTGGCATAACTCTGTGAATATACTAAAAACCATTAAATCGTACACTTTAAATTGGTGAATTATATGGAATATGAATTATATCTCAATAAAGCTGATATAAAAAACAGGACAGTGGTGAATCAATATCAGTGAAAGTTAGAGTTGGCTAAGTAATTGTTAGTATGGTTGTTAAGCCTATTATAATTGATAAAAAATATATTTTATTGGGAAAAAATAGATTCTTTGTACAACAGTTACCAATGTTTTGCCAATCTCATAGCATATTTTTAAAGATCAGTGATAATCTGGAGCCATATAAACTCTTTTGCATATTTAGAATGCATATTGAGCACTCTTTTCAGATGTCCACAGATGGTCGGAAAGACTCACTTCTCTTGTGTCTTCCTCTTTTACTCTCACACTATTACCACACTCACAGCACTTTTGATGCCCAACGTGTAGAGTTTTTTCTCAAACCAAGCAATTCTCTGTGATACCACCTGGGTGTCCTACAATTCAATTCAATTCTGGCATTAACTGGAATTAGTGAATACCACACAGGTTAAGGGCTCAGTCCCATATGACTGCACCCTATTTCAGATGCCAATCTCAAGTAGTAGGTCCTCAGGTTACCCACAACTTCTGTCCAACTTGGCTACAAATCAGAGGTTCCCATGACCTGTCCGCTTGCCCACGCTCCCCTCCCCTCGCCTCCCCTAATTCAATTATTTGCTAGAACAGCTCGCAGAACTCAGGGAAACACTTACATTTACTAGGACAATAAAGGATAATGATAAAGGATACAGATGAACAGTGAGACGGAGAGATACGTAGGGCAAGGTCTAGGAGGTCCTGAGCACAGGAGCTTCTGTCCCTGTGAATTTAGGGTACATCACCCTCCTGGTACGTGGGTGTGTTCACCAACTTGGAAGTTCTCCAAACCCCATACTATTGGATTTTTATGGAGGCTTCATCATGTAGGCATGATTAATTACTAACTCCATTTCCAGCCCCTCTCCCCTCCCTGGAGAATGGGGGGTTGGGCTGATAATTCCAAGCTTCTAATCATGGTTGGTCTTTCTGGTGACCAGCCTCCATCCAGGAACCCACCAAGAGTCACCCATTAGAATAAAAGACACTGCTATCACCTAGGAAATTCCAAAGGATTTAGGAACTCTGTGTCAGGAATTGGGGTCAAAGACCAAATATTAGAAAAAAGGTGCTCCTAAGTGCTCTTATCACTTAGGAAATTACAAGAGTTTTAGGAGATCTGTGCCAGAACCAGGAGCTGAGACCAATATATATATATATATTGTATTATCTCACCACAGAATACTTCCAAAGGATTGTTATTCACTAAAGATGGGAATTGTCTATCTGGTGTACATGCTGAATTCTTTTATGCCTCAGAAATGCTTTCAGATGCAAGTAACAAGAAACCCAACCACGATGACTTATACAGACATGAGTTATTTTTTTCTTCATATGAGAAATCCGCAAGTAGGCAGCTGCTGGTATTGGTTCAGATGCTCAACAATGTTAAGGCAAATATTTCTGGGATTCTCTTGGCCTTTCTCACATTAGCAGTCAAGACAAGAAGAAGGAGAAAGGAGACAGGGCAGCATCAATATTGGAAAAGTAAAAGCTTTTTGAGGAACCCCACTGACTTCCACTCATAACTGAGTCACATGGCCACCTCTGGCTGAATGGGAAAGGGTTGGGGATGGGATTGGGAGGCAGGGCACCAAATAACGATATCTGCCAGGATCCCAATGTCTATAACAATCTTTGGTATACAGTGGGAGATATCGCTATAGTTCTTTATAAATATCTGTTGAATGCATATGTAGAATACATCACAGATATTCAGTGCTCCTCCCTTTAGAGGATAAGACATCCATATTCTCTTGAATTCAGGCATCTGAATTTTCTTTGGCCAATGAAATGGGCACAGAAGTGGCTTTTAAGAGCCAGGCTCTCTTTTCTTTGTCTCTGTGATCATGGAAGCATGTGTCAAAATGGAGCTTTCACCAGCTTGGGTCCCTGAATGACTATGATGAGAAGAACTCCCAGGTTACCCACGTTATTTAAGCCACTGAGATTTTTTTGGTTGGTTGTTACTGCAGCTTAACCTAACCTATACTGACTGATACAATGTATGTACCAGGTAAAGAAATCCACAACAAATCCCCAAATTAAAATCTTACAAACTGTATTTCCTGATCACGTGATAGCAAGAGTATCTCTAAATTAAGATAAATGATAGTCATTTGGAAATAAAACAAAATAAAAAATAACTTGTCAAAGTGGAAATCAATACTAAAAAATAGACATAATAGATAATACATAATACAAAAAATAGACATTTAAGATGACATTTAAGATGATGAGACCAAGGTATAAAAATACATATGGGGGTGTCACTAAGTTATTCTCAGTAAAATTTATAATCTAAAGCTGTTATTACTAAAACAAATATGCTTATATGTTGAAAGACTGAGAATAATTGGATTAAGAATTCAAAATAAGAAGCTGGAAAATGAACAGCAAAATAAAAATGAAAGGAAAGAATTAATAAAAATAAGAGCCTACATTAATCATAAAGCAAAAAGTCCGTGGAATTGATTAATCAAATCAAGAACCAGAACTTTGAAAAGATACATCAAAGAGACAAATCTCTTGGAAGTCTGGCTCCCCTCAAAGCAGGTGAAAACAGAGAGAAATGCTCAGTGTAAGGTATGAGAAAAGGCCAGTATAAATTGGTACATTTCTGGTAGGCAGTTTGACACAACTGTCAAAATGTAAAATGTGCATACCTTGAAAATTTGATGAATAAATAAATGTTAGATTGAACTGAATGAGGTTCTCAGATGTGAAATCTCATGAAAAAATACTTCTTTTTTGTAAGAAGTTGGGACCCTGGACCTGGTGAGCAGGAGATGAAAGGGAGCCCCCTCCCACCCTCTCTAATAGGCTTATGAATGACCTTATGAATCTGTACAAAGGAGATGGTCCTGGCTATCCCACCTCCCTTCCCTCTTCCTTTTCCAGAAATTTTTCCTGGCTTGTCCTGATGCTCTAACAGACAAAATCATCCCTAGGCTCCCAGAGCACCCACAAACTCAATGGGTGTTCACAGAGATGTCTTATCCATTCAGTGAGCTGTCCCCATCTCTGATGCCTCCAAAAGCTCCTTGAGTCAGCTTGTCCCTTCTCATGCTATGAACCAGGGCCCTTTATGAACTTAGGTTCAAGCTCCCTCCTCTTTCACCATTTTGCCCTAGGGTTACATCAGCACTTATGGCTGGAAGGCTGGGGCTCATGTCAAGCTCTGGACCTCTGCCCTTAGCATCTCCATCTTCCATGCCAAGATTTCTTTAATGCCCAGAATCCTAGAATGCAAAGTGCAAACACATCCAAGCTCCTGGCCTAGAGTAGACCCTGGTCCTTGGACTTCATGGCCAGAAACGAATGACAGATTGTTCATTCATTTATGCATGTTTACATGTATTCGTTTACTCCATTCACTCAAAAGAATATGTATTTGCACACCTACTTAGTGCTGGGCTTTTTTCTAGACTCTGGGGATTCAGCAGTGAAACAGAAAAATCCTCGCCCTCCTGTAGCTAGTATTCTAGTAGGGTGGATAAACAATAAAATAAACAGGTGAACTGAAATGTGTGTTAGTAGTAAGATCTATGGAGGAAAATAAAACAGAGATGGAGGATAGGGAGTAGGGGTAGTTGCAACTTTAAATAGGGTGGTTAGAGGCCCCATAGAGAGGTGACATTTGGATCAAGGCGTGAAGGAGTGAGCCATGCCCATTTCCAGGAGAGACAGATTCCAGGTAGGGGGAATGACAAGTGAAAAGCCCTAAGGAGGAGGCATGTGAAGAGTGATCAAGGAGACAGCAAGGAGTCGGTGGAGCTGGAGCTGAGTGAGCGAAGGGAGAGAACTAGGAGACGTAGTTGGAGGGAACAGCAGGGCGGAGGCCATTGTCAGAACCCTGGCTTTCTTCTCAGTGAGCTGGGAGCCATGGGAGGGTTCTCAGATGGGGAGGGACGGGAAAGGCCTCTGGCTGCTGTGCTGGGAACAGACTATAGTGAAGCTGGGATAGATGCAGGAGGCCAAGTGAGAGGCTTCTACAGTGACCTGATTGAGAGGTGATGGTGGCTTGGACCTTGATGATGGCATGGAGGTGATGAGAAATGGCTGGATTCTGGTGGCACTAAAGGTAGTGCTGCTGAGAAAGGGAGTGTGAGAGAAAGGGGGTGTCAGTGATGGCTCCAACACCAGCTTTTAACACCAAGAACTTGTCCCTTCTGTAGGAGACCCTACAAGGTAGTGCAATCTCTCATAACTCATCTTTTTACTGCCCTCTTCCCCTCCAAGGACTCCTGCATGAGATCATTTCCGAAAGCTGTTCCCTCCGTGATTCTCCCTGCAGAGGGCTCTGCTTCCCATTGTTGGACAAAAAATGATGAGAGCCCGGACTCATCTGAATTCTGCCTCAGTCCCTTTGTTCTCTTCAGTGACAGGAAGAAAACATCACTGGGTAGGCTGCTCAATGAAAAACAATATTTAATTAGGGCTGAGAGAGTTAGACAAGCAAACAATTAAATGTTCTATTATGATCAGTCTTGAGCCATTTAAGCTTCAGTTCAATAAGAAATCATTATAAAGGTCCAATGGAAATGAAAATATAAGTAGTGTAGTTTTGGGTGGCGTTTCAATTGTTTCCTCAGCCTTGCAGGTCTAAAGTCGGTTTGACCACAGCCAATGAAGACTCAACCACACGGAGGTTCAGCTGAGCGGAAGGAGGTGGAAGGGGGGCATGTCCACCAGCCGGCTGGGGTGGGAGCAGGAGCTGGTTTAGACCTACACGACAGGGGCTTTTTCATCTGATTTTTAATGTCTGAGAAGCAACACGAGAATTCTGCCTGAGAGGGAGGAGAGGCAACTTAAAAGAAACCCTTGGATGTCTTGTGAGATGCTGGATTATAGAATAAATATGTCTAATAAAATCCCTCTGGTTACTCAGCTTTGAGGATTTGGAAATAACTTCAGACTGTTTCACGAAGGAATTGCTTCACTGCAACTGGAAAAATACCTGCTCAGGGCACAACAACCACAGCGGAGGGCTTTGGGACGAAGATACCGTCCATCGCTGAGGTCTGAGTCTCTGCAGCCTCTGGGGATGTAGAGACACAAGCCCAGGTCACCTCTTCCTTGTATCCTCTCAACATGTCCCCCCTTCTCGAGGAGTTCCAGTCTCCTCTCTGGAAGACCCAGTGTGTCGTGAGGGTATGGCCTGGATGTAGTCCTAATATCAGTCAGGTCTTGGGGGTTGCAAGTGACAGAAAATCCCACTCAAATTGGTTTAAGCAAAATGGAGAACCTGCTGACTCATGTGACTGAAAAGTCCAGGGCTAGATCTAGCCTCAGGCATGACTGGATCCAGGTGCTGAAATGATGTCCATAGGAATCGGTCCCCCTCAGCCTTGACTCTGATTTCCTAGGTGTTGGCATTACCCTCAGACAAGCTCTCCCCATGTGGTGGCAAGATGGCTCCTGGAAGCATCAGGTTTACACACCAGCCTTCCAGCAATGGCTGCTTCTCTTTTCTAATAGCTCTAGTCAAAGATCAGTTTGGGTTATGTGCCCATCTCAATCCAATTATGGTGCCCAGAGGAGTGGAACGTTCAGATGGGCCAGGTTACGGTCACATGCCCATCCCTGGACCCAGAGTGGGTATTAGCCCCTATGGAAACCACATGATTATGGATAGGAGAGGGGTGGTTTCCCAAAGGAAAATCAGAGTACATAATTCCCCAAAGTGGTAGATGTTTCCTGGGTGACAGGAACAGATTACCCACATCCTGATTTTCACAGTCATGGTCAAAAGCTTGTATATCTCTTTAAGCTCAGACACACACTGGGCGTGGTAGGATTGCTGGTGTAGCTCCATGATGAAGGCAGTGGCCAGCGGGAGGAGCCAACCTGGACATGGCGAGATGATGCACATCCTGCCCTTGATCTTCCATACTTTTCAGGCTCTGAACTCTGGACTTGTAGTTCCCTTATTCACTTCAGGGTCTTGTTCGAGATCAGTTATGAGCCAAGGAGGAACACACATAAAATGAGGCACAGAGTGGGTGTCTCAGGCTCCTGGGTCTAGGCCTTGGAAGGAGACCCTCTTTTTTCATTGCATTGGTCTTTGTTTGCCGTTAGAACTGTGATATCTAGAGCAGAGACTGGCAAACTTTTTCTGTAAAGGGCCAGATATTAAATATTTTAGGCTTTGCAGGTCTCTGTTGCAACTACTCAACCCTGCCATTGTAGTGCAAAAGTAGCCATAGACGATAAGTAAAGCAACAGGCTTGGCTGTGTGCCAATAAAACTTTATTTACAAAAACAGGCCACGGGCTAGGATTGGACCATGGACCATAATTTATTGACCTCCAATCTAGAGCGCTCTTGCAGGCTGGGTTCCTCAGGACCCTGCAATGGAGTTAGAGTGCAAAAGGTTTTGCAAGGAATAACACCTGTATAAAGAAAATGAGAGAAGGCAGGATGGGGCCAGAGGAGGTATGAGGCCACATCGCAGACCTCATAAGATCTCTGCCAGCCTAGGAGGAACTCCGGATCACAGGTTGCCCATTAGAGGAGTCCTGTGGTGGACAGAAATGGCCAGGCCCTAGTACCACTGCCTTGCTCAGTCATTGGCCAATGACTGGGCCAATGACATTGGCCAGGGGCCAGTCCGAGAGAAGAGTGACCTTGGTTCAAAAGCTGGGGACCTGAAGGAGCTGCCAGATGGAGGCTGTCTGAGATTCACACTCCTTGCCACTAGGCAGCATGCTTTCTCTTGAAGGGGGACTTGAGTGGTGCATCTCTGTGTCTTCCATAAGCCCACGATCAAGCAGTAAACTCAGGGGGAAGACACCAGGGAGCGAGACTCGCTTGGGTCAGAGGAGGACTTTGGCTTGCCTCTAGAAATGGCCAGAAGGTATAGATTGGGGACAAAAGCCTTTCAGGTCAAAGTGTGATTTTTGCCTGGAGCATTCCTTCTCTTGAGAACCTGTGGTGGCATTCAGCGGCTGAATGAGAAGTCAGAGGCCCTGCATCCTGGCCAAACTCATCATGGCCACCACATTTGTGGTGCATCAAACTCATTTAGTTCAGTTTTATTTTTAAGTGGCAAACTTTTGATTATAATTTGGCTTCCCATGTGGCTTTCTCTATAGCAAAGAATGTGCAGGCCACTGGGCTTGAGTGAACAATTGTATTTCTCATTGTAAGTGAATACTTTGGAATTATAGCTTATGTCCCAGCCTCAGTGTCTGAGGTGGGTGAGTCCGCCTCGGTGAAATTGGTTCACTGTCCGAGTCTGGACGACAATTCAGCCTAATAAACCGCGAACCAGACTACGAACCTCTGAAATGCACCAGAGCAGATTCCGCCCTATCAGGCTTTTTAGATCTTGAGAAGATGCCTTCCTTAGAAACTCCTCTACCTTGTCAAGCTCTTCTTTGGACCTTCTACATTACAAATACATGAGAAGGTTGTTTGGGTGGATGACAACCACCAAATCTTGTCAGATGTGAAAGGACCCATCATTCACAAACCGTCTGTGACACTAGGAGGCTGATGCAGAGGCTAACAACCATAAGTGGATTTCAAACCCCCCTGCAGTGGGTCTGAAAGGCACATGGCTCCCAGCTAGAGACTACGTTTCCCTGACTCCCAATGGGGAGCTCCAGGTTGACACTCTTTACATGCTTGTGAGAGCAGAGCCACGCTTGCAGCACCATGACCTGAGCCAGGGGCCACACAAAGCCTCTAGGGGGTGGCACCTTCCTGAGGAGTGGAGTTGACACCACAGAGCTGCAGAATTTCCCACCATCATGTTAGGCACGGCATGGTTGGCCACTGGTATATGTGCATCTCTGAGGTGGGTGAAATTGTGTGTGGGGTCTGCATGTGGAGGCACTTTCCCTGGGTGGTCTCCTGGTGAGTGGTGTGCATCCCGAGGGAGAGGGGTTTTGCATCTGAAGGCATCAGAGGGAGCACACGCATCATGTCTGTGTGAATGTGACAGATGAGGAGTCTGTGCCTTGAACAGAGGGGGTAAAACGTGTGTGCAGCATCTGAATGAATGAGCTTAATTTTGATCATCACAAAGCTCTTTATCAGCATATTATTTCAGTTTAATTGATAACAGCTCTCCCTCCTCTGGGATAATTCATTCAGGTTTATCATTGAAAACAGAGCCAAGGACCATCCATCCTGGTTTCACAAGGTATTCTGGCTTACCTCCTGCTCCTGGATTGCCTATCTATTTAGTTGGTTAGCTAGCTAGTTGAGTGGTCATACTTTAATGTACCTCTGTGGGTTTCTTCTCTTTTCTGAGCCGCATTTTTTGCTTGTTCTGGAGTTATCAAACCCCCGTTCTCTCTGCAGCTCATTGCTGCAGAATTCCTTTTTTTTAAATTTAAATGAGTTTAAATCATCTCAGAATATATTAGATTACCCTCTCCCTTGGGTTGGATGTTCGTAAGGATGGAAGTAAACTGAACAGTTAGCAGACATCTTTTCTTCTCTTAATTGAATAGGGGTGGGCTGCCGGGAGGATTGGTATTCTGCCCAAACACGTCCCTGAGCATCCACAGCTGGGGTCCTGTTGGGGCTGTAAACACACAAGGCCAGGCCAAGTGATGGGGCTTCAGCATTTAGAGCTGAAACCTCGCCTTGTGAACAAAGCCCATTGGAGGCACCCCGTTTGAGGCCCTCTTGAATCCAGGATGGTGAGTCTCTCCTTAATTGGCAGCCGTCTGCCTCCTATAGTAATTCACAGAGACTTCATGCCAGCATTTAGGCAACTTCTGATTTTGCAAATGATTTCTGATTCATAATGAGCAAAAGATTGCTCTTCAGATGACCTGTCAGGGTAAGCCTGACCTGGGGCTGGGGTCCATGGGACAGGAACCTATTCTCCATGTTCTGAGGGGTAGGAGAGATGGGAGGGGCCACGATAGCTCAAGGGTAATGCAGATCAGGGCTTGCTGCCAGCCTATACAGCACACTTGTGTGGATTTGCAAAATGTGCCCCTGTGGGTAGATACAGCTCTACCGCCACACAGTTTGGCAAGGGGAGGGCTCCTTTAAGCAAGAAAACGTGCCTCTTCCTCCTGGCATGTTCAGCCCGTGCCAGGGAGCGTGCCTTGGGGAGGAGGGTGTGGACCGTATTTCAGGCACCACTTGACCCCTTGGCAGGACTTTAGTGCAGAGCCCTGATGCAGATGCTGCCCACTCTCTCATGGCAACTGGGCCCTGGATCTTCCCACCTTGAGAGTGTTGAAAACAAGACAACAGGCCCAAAATGGGGTTGTTTATGCTAAGCCCCATGTCACCAAACCAAGACTTAACTTAATTACAGCTTTGGTTCTCCCAGAAATGGAATCTGAAACCAGTCAATCAGGAGTTGCCTGATCAGCACTAGCTATCAGCACTGCCCGATAAACCCCTGCCTTCCCCTAAAGGAAAGTGACCTTGCAATAACCAACCTGCCTTTTTGCCTAGTACAATGTCCTTGTTCTTGCTCCCTTCTGCCTATAAAATCTCTTGCCTTATGTAGCTCTTTGGAGCTCCTTTCTATCTGCTAGCTCGGATGCTGCCGGATTCATGAATTGTTGAATAAAGTCAATAAGATCTTTAAAATTTACTGTTGAATTTTGTTTTTTAATAAGAGAAACAATAATCTACCCTCTTTGCCTTCTGTTCCTCATGTCCTCCTCTTGTCTTAACCATTCTGCTATGAGGTAGGTATTATTGGTCCCATTTTAGAGATGAGAAAACTGAGCATCAGAGCAGTTTTCCATGGCTGCGCAGCTTATAAGTGATGGAATGGGGTGATTAGAACTCAAGTCTGTCTACTCCAAAGCCCATGTTCTTTCAACTACATTTCCTTGTAGAAATCATTGGATGGATTCCAATTTTATGTGATCGGGATATGCAGTGTTGGCTCTCCCCCTCTTCAACCTGGGATAATGCCGTTAGTGTAACTCTGGCTACCGACTCTTTGCCAGGCTCTGTGATAAATGCTGGGTTTAAGAGGTAAATGATCAAAAGGAGCTTCTTGTCTAGTTTGGGGAGATTGACAAGTCCTGTGCCCAACTCCCCTGTGTCCGTGTCTGTTTCTCTGTAAGAGGCACCTGGGGGAGAAGAAGGAGCCCTGGACTGGGGGTCAGGGATCTGGGAGCCTCATCTCAGGCTGGCTGCGGATTTGCTGTGTGATGCCCAGAGCATATCACTCAACTACGTGACCAGCTCCTTGTGTGTGGTTTGCCTGGGACTTTCCTGGTTTTAGCACTGAAAGTTCTACGTCCTGGGAAACCCCCACCCCCTCCCTGGCGAATCGCCACAGTTGGTCACCCTACACTCAACCCTATAACTTCCATCTAGCTCCTTCATGACACTGCAAAGCACTTTGCAGGAAAGAGGGGGCAGCATTTTTCTTATTGTTTTGCTTTTTTTATTCTACAAGTCATGCATGTTGATTGCTGAACATAGATAAAACCAAAAAAGTACTCTGCTCAAATGGCTAATAAACATAAGAAACGGTGCTCGATTTCGCTCTTAAAGAAATGCAAATCAAAACAAGATATCATTTTCACCTCTCAGATTGGAAAAGAAAATGAAAACATTGAGACCACTTAGTTTAAGCTAGAAAGACTGCTGAGGACACGTGCCTTTTCATTTTGTGAGATGGGAATGCAAATTGGTGCAACCTCTGAAGTGGTCCATTTGGCATGTCTATCAGCTTTTGAGTGTGTATATCCTTTGTCCTAGCAAATCCATTTCTAAGAATATTCCCTACAGAAATACTTGCATGGGTCCATGAAGATGTGTATGAAAGAATGTCCAATACAGACCTTTTGTTGTTGAAAGAAAACATTGGAACTAATCCAGGAGTCCACCAACTGGGGTGAACAATAGAACAAGTGCACATGTTGGGATTTTAGACATCCTTCCTGTGATTCCTGTAGATGGGAGTTCTTAAATGTCAGTGTGCATCAGAATCCTCTGGAGGGCTTGTTCCAACAGATTACTGGGTCTCATCCCCAGAGTTTTTTGTTTATTGGATCTGGGGTGGAGTCAGAGAAATTGCATTTCTAATATGCTCCCAGCTGCTGCTGCTGGTCCCGGGACCACATTTTGAGAACCACTGATATGGAGAGAAATGAGAAAATCTTCTTCAAGTGTGACCTAGTCCAGATCTGGGAGCAGCACAGTCAGAAACAGAGAGGCCTGGGCAGAAATCCAAGAGAGGAGTGAGGGGTACCCTCTGATTCCCCCTCCACTGGCCTGGAGCCCCCACCTGATCACCCAGAGCATGAGCCAGGTAAAACGCGGCTGGAATCCTTGGCAAACATGAATGCCAAGGATTCCTGCAGAGCGGGGCTCAGCTGTGGGCAGAGGGAGGTAGCAGCTTGTGGATTGGCCTTTCAGGCAAAGGTACAGTGCTGGGAGGAGGAGAAAGGACTGGCTGGGTGACTTCTGCCAGCTGTGTTTGTTGATGTCTGTGCTCCTCCCTGGGAAGCTGGCATTCTGGTTTCAAGGACAACATCAGATGCTTGGGGGAATAGAGGAGCAGGTGTTCTCAGGAACCAAACCTTGCAAATGAATTAACAGGTGTTGATTGCTGCCAGGTAGAGGTGTGTTACGTGTGGATATTGTTTTCTGCCTTCTTTTCCCTTCAGTGCCAGGCTAACACCACCACCTCACCCCCCTCAGCTAGAGCAGCTCTTGAACTCTCCCCATGTGCACACTTAATGTGGCGCTTTTCCCTAGGTCCACAGTTTTTCTCTGTCTTCTTCATCCAGGGCAGTGGTTTGCGGCATGATGAGGAATATGAGAAAGAAGTGGAGAAACAGCCCCCTTCTTGCTTTCCTTTTGGAAACTCCCACAATCTCCAGCACCACCAACACCTTTGCTAGAATTTTTCTCAATGTTCTAGGAAAGGTCAATGGAGGGAGGAAAAAGTAAAATGAATCATTGCTACTGCACTGCTCCTCACCCACCAATCTGGGCTTTGCTCCATTTCTGGTCTCTCTTCCCTCAGTGCTCCATCTTTTGTTCTCACCAGGCTGATCCAGCTCCTTTAAAATGCCATACCTTCTCCTGCATTTCCTATGAATCACCTAGAAAGGACATTCAGGTGCCTGCTCACTATTCATGGTCATGTTCTTGAACCACTTTGATTCATTCATTGCACCTTGCTTCATTCTGGACTTGACTATTCTGGCTGTTGAATTTGCTATGCATTCCCTCATTTGTCTCTTTTCCTCATCCTTCAGATTCATACCAAGTTGGCTCTTTTCAAAAATTCTTTTAGTTCTCCACCCAAGCTACGTTGTTCTACGTTACCATGGGTAATTCCCATGCCTAGTTCTCCCTAGTAGCCTTCAAATCTCCCTTCGCCTTCCAGCACCATGCCTGCAGACAGAGCAGCCCCAAAGAAAAAGATTGGGAATTTCAGTTCCAGGGCAGAGGAATCCCTGCCCTGAACTCGAGAAGAGAAATACGAATTTGGGAGCAAATCAAAGCCAGAGCCGTAAGACTCCAGCCTAACACCAAGTCAACTGTACAGCTCACAGGATATATTTGAGCCATGCGCTGGCAGGAAGGGGCCAAACTCCAGATAATCTGGTCAGCAGTATCTCTGCTGTCCATGGTGCTGAACCCACCAATCATTTGCCTCTAGGAGAGGAACAGGATCCAGAAGTCCACATGGAGGAAATTAAAACCAACAGCCCTGGAACCTAAGTCCCCACCAGGAAGGTGCATACCACTAAATTAAGGTCTAGTTAAACTGTAGTTATTTGAGAAATGGAAATGACACTGAACACATGACCTGTCATTATGTTTGACATGTTGGATACATTATTTATCTTAATCTTTAAAATAACCAGCGGGAGTAGCTATTATAATCTCCATTTTACTGATGAGGGAATAGAGGCACAGAGAATTGCTCACACTTTGACCAAGCTCATACAGGTATTAAGTGGTGGAGCTAGGGCTCAAACGCAGAGGTTCCCAAAGCTGGAACTGCTGACATTAACTCATATGCCCCCAGGCTAGTGCCAATGGCTCTTTGTTAGGCAGCTGCCCAAGAGCTGCTGACATTTGGGCAGGTCCCCAGATTGCATGTTTTCTCCCTGGGTCATTTCAAATTTCAAATCTTTGAGACTCTGAAACCATTTCAAAAGCCGTCATTGTCCTCAAAAAACACACACCACACCCACACAAATGAACAAGCTTCATTTACTTCCTCATTTATGGGAAAATGATGTGAATATAAGCAAGACATTCAAATTAAAATTGAGTTTTATTTTAATTGACCTTTGATTCCCAACTCACTCTCTCCCTCACGTCCCTGCTCTGGCCTCTTGCATCCCTTGCTGTGCTCTGTGATTCATCAGGGCCTGAGGCTCAGCAGCTGTAATTGGTTTGTAACTTCCTGGAATGTCAAAGCCAGGATGGAAATTTTACGTATCACTCCACCAATTCCGTCCTGGCTTTAATAATAAGTTGGCAGAAGGGAAGGCAGATTTACAGCAGGAGAGAAATGTAATCAAATTTGGAGGTGAAATGCAATAAGCACAAATGCTAGTTTTCATTTGGAAGCTTCTTAGATAAACCTGATCTCACCTGGCTCCCTAGCCAAATCTATTGTTTCTTTTCCTGGAGCAGTGGAGGCCCCGGTGGAGTAACAGTCCTCAAAGGGAGAGTTTGTATCCAGGATCCCCCACCCCAGCGCCAGCAGTGTGACCCTGGTGGACTGGGAGGCAATGGTGAAAGAAGCATGAAGAGTCAGTTCGGGAAACAAGGCTTAATTGGGGCCTCTGATAAACTGAATGCTGGGGGGAAAGCAGAGTTAGGTACTTGCTAGCACTGTAGTAGGTGCCTTGCATGTCTTATCTATTTGAGTTTCGTGGCAACCCTGTAAGGTAAGTAATGTTATTCTTCCCATTTCATAGAGGAATAAAGTGAGGTTTAGGGAGGAGATTCTCAGCTATAGTAGAGTGAAGTTCTGTTCGACTCTGAAGCTTATACTATTAACCCCTCTCTCACAGGGATAGTATCAGTTAATATTTCTTGAATACTTACTTGCCAGCCCCTCCTCAGGTACTTCATGAGAACTTTCACAGCCTCTCTGTGTGGTAAGTCCTGTTGTCGTTATTATCTCCATTTATAAAGTGGGAAAACTCTCTCAAGACTGATCTTGTAAAAGTTAGTGAGAGTCACGTGAAAAGATGTTCACATCATTAGCCGTTTGGGAAATGCAAATTAGAACCACGAGAAGATACCACTATTTCTCTATCAGGATGATCAAAATTTTAAAAAATATTCATCACACCAAACGCTGGTGGGGATGTAGAGGACCTGGATCACTCATTCATTGCTGGTGGGGACGTAAAAGGGTACAGCCACTGTCAAAAAGAGTACGGCAGTTTCTTACCAAATTCAACACGTGCTTGCCATACAACCCAGCAACTGCACTCTCGGGCGTTTGTCCCAGAGAAATGAAGACTTATGTTCACACAAAAGCCTGTACATGAATGTTCAAAGCAGATTTATTCATAATAGCCAATAATTGGAAACAACCCAAATGTCCTTCAATGGGTGAATGGTTAGACAAACTGTGGAACATCCATCCCGTGAATTACTAGTCAGCAATAAAAAGGAACAAGCTATTGATACAGGCAAAAACTTGGGTGGATCTCAAGGGAATTAGGCTGAGTGGGAAAAAAAGCCAATCCCAAAAGATTACATACTGTATAATTCCATTTATATAACATTCTTGAAATGACAAAATTATAGAAATGAAGACAGAGTGATGGTTGCCATGGATTAGAGAGTAGCAAAGGGAGGCAGGTGGCTGTGGCTATAAAAGGACAGCACGAGGGATTCTTGTGGTAATGCATCTTGACTGTGGTGGTCACACACATCCACACATATGATAAAATTGCAGAGAACTAAACACACACACACACACAGTGCATGTAAAACTAGTGAAATCTGAGTAAGGTCTGTGGATTGTATCAGTGCCAAGTTCCCAGCTGTGATATTGTATTATATTTATGCAAGATGTTACCATTAGGGAAAATTGGGTAAAAGGATCTTTGATCTCTTTCTATTTTTTCTTAAAACTGCATGTGAATCTATAATTTCTTAAAATAAAAAGTTTTTTTGTGTGTGTGTGTGAGGAAGATTGGCCCTGTGCTAACATCTGCCAATCTTCCTCTTTTTTTGCTGAGGAAGACTGGCCCTGGGCTAACATCCGTGCCCATCTTCCTCCACTTTATATGGGATGCCGCCACAGCATGGCTTGCCAAGCGTTGCGTCAGTGTGCGCCCGGGATCTGAACCGGCGGACCCTAGGCTGCCACAGCAGAGTGTGCGCACTTAACTGCTTGCGCCACCGGCCGGCCCCTAAAAAGTTTTTTTTAATGTCAATGAGAGAAAAGGATGGAGAGAGCTCCGAGGAGGGAGGTGAAGTCACTTGCCAAAGTCCACACATTGGGCGATCCGACTCCAGAGCCTTGGGCTCATCACCTCTGCTCCGGGCCGCCTTCCCATCTGATAGAAAACTGTCGTGTTCTTTACTTCTGGGAACTTCCCCTTCCTCTCTCCATCTGACTCTATGATGTGATCAATAAAGGGGCCTTGACCCCTCGAATACAAGGCCCAAGCTCTTACCCACACTTAAGGTTGGGTGTGCAAGTTCCGTACGCACCACTCCCACAACACAGAAAGAGGGGTGCAGGAGGGCTGTGAGCCACGTGGAGTCAGAGTCCTTTTAGAGGAACTATCATGGACACTGAGGAAGAGAGAGACTCTTTAGTTCTGAAGGGACTGTTGAAACAGAAATTTCTGAGTGCCATTTTCCTCCCACGTAGACATAGTGTGCTTGAGAATATCAAGTTAGCAGGGAATCAGAGGCGAGGGATGGAGGAAGAGAGGCAGAAACCTGAAGATAAAAACCGAGCATCCGATCTATACATCTATGCCTATATCTATGCCTATGCCTTTGCATCTACGTCTGCCTCTACCTCTATATCTATATTATTTGTCTGTATTCATGTCTGAAGCATCCAAACTCATGGACTTCTTAGGCATATGAAGCAATATATTCAGTTTTTTCGGTGCTTGGGTAAGTTTGAGTATCATTTCTATTTCTCGAAACCTCAAGAGTCCCAACATATCCCCTTGCTTGCTATATGTCTCCTAGCACTTTGCCCACTAGCCCAAGCCCTACTCAACCACGGGAGTCATTAGTGAACTCACAACCCTGCGTGTACCAAGACCTGGTCAGCTCCCAGATATTTGAGGATTCTAACCTGAGATTCCTTCTGCAGGGTGTCCTGAGCCCAGTCTGAGAAAGGGGAGAGGTAGGCTGTGTTCTGAGATGGCAGCAGCATCTCTGGGGTGAGGAGTAGCAAGATCCAATTTACACTGGGTTTTCCTTGGAGCCTGCACCTTGGAGTCTGTTTCCTACTTCAGTCGTCAGTCCATCTCCAAAATGATTTAAATTGGGACTCTGGGAATATAGATTCTCACCAAGGTTCTGACACCAGCTGTGGGACATGGGGCAAGTCACCTCACCACCACCAGTTTCAAAGGAGTTGAGAATAGTTGCCCTCAATGCCTGGGACTTGACCCCCACCAATGAGGGCTCACTGTGGGAGCCTGGTGGCTTCTGTTGCTAGTTACTGGACAAGAACCATGGATGAAGTCATAGCATGAAGGTCGTACCACTTCACTAAGGTCCTCACAGAACGTTTAAGGTCATAGCCAGGTTCTGGGAGATGCTCTGCAGGTTGAGGGAGAGGGAAGCACAAGTCTTCGTGAGCTTTGAAGTGGGTGCATGTCAGGAAGTACACTTAGGCGGATCCATGCTTGCACCTGTACAGTGGCCTCTTTCTATCCCTTTCTCGTATTGATCTTACCAAGGAAGGCAGCCTTGGGGTCCCCTCCCCAGACCATCCCTTGATGTCCTGTTTAGATAATGACTATGTTGAAGGACCCCATGTTTAGTCAGGAGGCAGGTTACCCCACTTCAATTTTTTCTTCCCCTCTCTATGCCCCCTCACACCACCTCACCTGTCCCTCCTCTGTCCCCCTATTCACCACATCCCATCCCACTTCAGCCCACACTCCTCCTCTACTTCCCGTCTGCTCCGCTCCTTTCTTTTCCAGCTCACTCCATCTTTCTTGTTTCATTCCAGCCATCCCCCTTCACTGCATTCCACTTACCTCCACTTTATCCCATTCAGTGTTGAATCTAGAATCCAACCCACCCAGCAGTGCCTGGGTCAAATCCCAGGCAACAAGGCACCTATTCTCATCTCCTCTTGAAAAGTGAGAACACTCAGAGTGAGAGTTGCATGCGACTCCCTCCCAAACCATTGCGTGAGAGAATGATCGAAGAGGAGTGGTTCTCGAATCTCAGATAAAGACAACAGCTGTTACTCCAGCTGGCACTGTCCTAAGCACTTTGATTCTCTTAAACAGCTTAATGAGGGAGATACAAGCATTATCTCCATTTTTCAGATGAGCAAACTGAGGGACACAATGCTAAATAACTTCTCCAGGGTCAAACAGCCCCTGAGTAGAATAGCCAGAAATTGAACCCATTGCTCAGGCTTTTGTCCACGCTCAGTAGCAATGGTGGATGTCTCCATGAGAGGATAGTCAAGGGCTGCTTTGACTTCCTACCTTGACTAAGTAATTGTGATGCTTAAATATCTGCAGGACAAATAGGGCAGGAGCTCATAAGTCAGGGAACTACTCCTCTGCCACTCTGTTTGGGTGGAACTGACCTCATCCCTGGCTCCAGGGGTGGCCACGTGACCTGGTCTGTCCAATCAGGATCCATATTCTCCTGGCCACAGTGATTAATTCAGTGATGGGCACTTGATACAAACCAGATCAACGAGATTCCATTTGGGACTTTTAATGGCCTAAGGCAGTTGGAGAGTGGCATATGTTTGTCGATTGGCCAGGCCTGGGTCCAACCACTGTGGAGAAAGGGATGAGATAGGCTGATGGGCTCACTGTGGGAGTCCTAGGCCATGATCAGTTCCATCAGAACTGAGGGTAGGAGAGGAGTGGGGCCCAAAGAAAAACTGGGTGTTTCCATACCAGAGGAAGAAGGAGCAGATGCTCTTCACTTCACTCCCCACCGCCCTGCTCCCATGCTCCTGCCCTGTGGTCCTCAGTCCTGCTGAGGCTGGGCTAAGTGCTCCTTTACTGGACCAGCCCAGCCCCAAGCCCAAACCCAGCCAGAATGGAGGAAGCAAGCCTGATCCTGTGAGGTGAAACAGAGCGTCACCCCCAGCAGACTGATCTTCGGGATCCCAGAGTCCCAGACCACTTATGTTGAGATGCTCCCATCTGATCAACAGGCTCCTGGCCCCCTGAGCACTCCAATCTCTGTCTCTCGGTTACAGAACAAAGCTTCTAGTCTGCCTCCCATCCCACATTCCTGCCATAGGTATTGTCCAGGCTCCCAGCTCCTCCCTTAAGGGAATTGCAAACCGGTGGTCCATGGACATATTTTCTTCAGCTCATGCAACTTTTAAAGAATGAAATTCTTTGACATCATTGAAAAATAAGCATATTTCATTTCAAAATCTAGACTTTCAGATCGTCTTGACAAACCTGGAGGATCTTGTGTGGCAACAAGCTGAGCAATGGCTGCCCCAGGTAGAGGGCCTGTGGTTTTCAGGCCAGCCCACTCCAGTCTCTGGCGTTGCCCGCCTGGTCTCCGTGGGCACTGGGTCGAGACCCCTGCTCTGTGCGCCTGGGTTTACCTTCATCTGCCGGCCCTCTCCCTTGGAGCTGGGATTGTCCCTGGAAGGCTGCCCAGCCTTCCTCTGAGCTGAGATCACAGATGCCAGGAGGAGCTTCCTTCCACTCCTCTGGGTGACCTTGGGGGAGCCACCCAAGCTCTGGGACTCAGGTGCCTGCAGGGAAGAGACAGTGAGATAAGAGATATGAACAACTGAACAGCAGAAGTACCTAAATGCATGGCTCGTGACTTGGGTAGGACCCCAGTTTTTAGTATGTTGGACTTATTCAGGTTCTGCAGAAGTTGAAAAGATGTCAAAGACCCATCTGGCTGGCAGTAAATAGAGGGACTTTACTGTTTTCAAGTACCTAGTTACTTGCTCCAAGCTTGTCTCCAAGGAGGTGATTTTCCCCGACACTTACAGGCCTTCGGAGACACCTTCTCCCAGGGCAAGAGTAAACAGTCTCTCCCCGTTTTTAGTCACTCCCATGCAGGATTATAACTAGCTCACATTGTGTAACTGGGCAGGATGTGGGGTGGGGAAGGAATGCCATCAGGAGACAGGGAGAAATCCACTTTCTGCTCTATCTTGGGTGGGTCCCCATCTTCCCCTCCTGAACTCATCATCACTTTAGGATTTTTAATGCCTACTCAGAATATTTGGAGGATATGGGCTGTTTACTAACCAGTGTTGATGCCCCTCCTCTGACCTCACGTCCTGAGGGATACCAACATTAAACCCATCCCTCACAGCCGTGAGATGGATGTTTCTCATAGCAGAGTCCATCGTCAGGCTCCACCCCAGACCCACTGGACCCAGGAATCTGCATTTTACTAAACTATACCAAAGCCAGGTAAAACTTACTCAAAAGGAAGATTGAGATTTAACTGATATAGCTCTAAATTTTAGAGGAAAGGTAAAAAAATATATAGGCAATGGAAACTGAGTTTTTCACTAGGTGGCTCTGTTTTGTAGATAAGGTTTGTCAGGATAGAGAGCTGCAGTATTTAAGGCTGGTTTAAAGGCATTAAGCATTGAAAAAAGTATGGTGTTCCCAAGATCTGCCATTATTAATTCAAAATGAAAACAATGCTAATGCATAAAACACAAAGTGGACATGTCGAAATAGCTTCCATCTAGATGGGCTATTTGGCAAAAGTAGAACAAGTTTATGGAAATGGAAACAGTCTTATTTTGGGGCTGCCACTGCTTAGCTCGTCTCCCAGGATGATACTTGTTCTGTCTCATGAGTCATCTGGCTCTGGTAACATTCATTCATTCATTCATTCATTCACGCAACAAATATTTATTGAGCTCGGCACAGCAGTTAACCGAAAGACAAACATCTTTGCCCCTATGGAATGCACATTCTAGTGCTGGGGAGACAGGCAAGAAACAAAGTCAGTATATAAAATATACGGCATGTTAGCAGCGATAAGTGCTCTGGAGAAAAATAAGGCAGGGAAGAGGGCTAGAAGTTCCGGGAGTTGGAGGAGGGGTGATCAGGGAAGGCTTCTCAGAAGGTAAAGTTTAAGAAAAGTCCTGAAGGAGGTGAGCAAGTGAGCCATGTGGCCCTGAAGGAGGAGGATGCAGGCAGAGGGGACAGAACTTTGCCTAATTTTGGAGCAGCCAAGACGCAGGAACCCTGGCCCTCAGGGAGAAAGACCTGAATAGTCCCCAATCCAGAGGGAAGCCACACCAGGCCATGGCTCCCATCTCATTGTAGCAACAGAGTTTGACCTGCTCCCCACTGCCAGGTAACCGTAGGGGCTGTCACATAAGCCCTGCCCACAGTTGCCACCTTTTCGTTGTGGGGTCAGGTCAGATCTGTTCCTTGAAAGCCAATTAAGCACTGATTCCATGCCCCACCCTGTGCCAGGCACCTGTGCCAGAGACTGGTCAGCAGACCTGACAGCGAAAATTAGAATCTAAGTGTGGGAGATGGAGCTGGGCACGGAGCCCAGCCTGAGGGGGGATCAGGGCCGCCCCCCTCTCTGACTATCTCTCATTCCACTTCTCCCTCACTCACACTGTCCAGACACACTGCTTCTTTCTAGGTCTCAAAGTTATCAAGTCTGTTCTTGCTTTGGGGCTTTCGCTGTCTCTTTCCCTTGGATTCTCTCTCCCCAGACGTTTCAGGGGTCAGTTCTTAGTATTCAGCCAAATGTGTCCTGCTCAGGAAGGCCTTCCTGGACCACCCTGTAGCCTGCGTCACCGTCACTCTATGTCTCATCCTTGTTTCCTTGCTGTCCCATCACCATCTGAAACGATCGGTGTTGGTGTCCCCTCCCCCCACCCTCTCCATGACAGCGGGGACCCAGTTTCTCTCATTCATTGCCCCATCCCCAGGGCCTGACAAATAGGAGGTGCTCAATAAATCTGGACTAGTGCATTTATTTATTGAACAAGGAACCATGTATGCATACTTGAACAACCCACGCTCCCTGACCAACTCTCCTCCTACCCACACCCCTCTTCCTGCTGTTCAGGCCCATGTGGTACAGTCTCGGATGCTCTCGCTGGCCATGGAGAGCTATCGCCATCCATCCTACAAGATGGAAGGCGAGGTGATGGTTAAGAATATGGATTGGGGATCCAGACAGGCTTGCTTTAACCTCTGGCTCTGCCACTTTCAAACTGTGTGCTCTGGGCAAGTTAATCAACCTCTCTGAGCCTCAGTTTCCCCACGTGAGCAGAGGATGCTTTCAGTAAACAGTAGCCTTTGTTATTCTGACCAAATGATGATTACTGGACTCCTCTGTCTGGAAGGGAGATTTGAACTACTTTCTTCTTGAGATGAGAGCCCTGGCCCAGGCTGGAGCCCCCAGAGATCCCTGCAGAGAGACCGACAAAATGAAAAGTCCACACTCAGTGATTGTGCCCCTGGGGACCACGAGTTAATGATCCGAGGACAGTTAATGAGCTTCCTCCTCTGCTCTCTCCCATCGCAGGTGGCATGGCAGCCTTCCAGGCCCGGCGGCTGCTCCCGGCACCTGCCCCCTCCACATCCAATTTCTTTGCCGTGTCCTAAAAAGCTAACCAAGCTGAAATCGCTTACAGTAAGGCTCTAAAACCCCTGCACCAGTGTTCAGTGTTCTCCAAGGCCCCAACCTTGTCCCTGCCTCCCAATCCCTTCCATCTGTTGGGGGCGGTCAAAGGACTCAGCGATGATTACTGCTGAGACGGTCTCTTCAATGCCGCTGGGGAGGGGAAGACAGAATGAGGCTGCCCCAGAGGGCTTGCTTTGGTTGAGAATTCCTGCAGCATCCCTTCTCACCCCTGAGTGTTCTTCCTGGGTGCTTCCTGAGGTAGTCCCGTAGATTAGAGTCACAGTTATATTATGATATAATAAAATGCTGCCAGTGATTACACCTGGAGAGGTGGCAGGCCATAGTGGTGCAGAGCATAGACTGGGAATCAGGATGCCTGGACTGAATCCTGGCTCCACCGTTTAGTAACTGCGTGATCTTGGCCCCAAATAATGTTAGCTTTTATATTACATACAGCCTACTTCATAGGAGCCAGGCATTGTTCATGAACCCTCAAGCTAATAATAATAATAATAATAATAGCTAATATTTATTGAGAGCCAGGCAATGCTTTGATGAATCCACTTAATCTCCAGAAGACAGATGTATTAATGGGTAAGTTTTGTGGAGATCAGTGCTCTGCCTCAGCTGAGACTGGACTCAGAATCCTAGGACCCCCAGGCATTATTTGCATGGGTGGGTTGCAGGAGGGCAGGGGAAGTGTGGTGAGGACAATTTAAGGGCTCCTTTCTGGGCTCAGAGCAGACAGGATGGCATATCCTCAGTCCAGCCCACATCACACCCCTGGGACCTTGTCAGATTTCGGCAGCAGCCACGATGGGTGGTTCTCATGCATGTGGACAGCAGCTCACCTCAAGTGCCCTCCTTCTCTCTGTTTCTCTGCCTCAGTAGGAGATAATGCCCTCAGGGATAGTCCTCCACCAATGAGATGTGGGGATGGTGGATAAATGTCCCAGCCTCCTGTCCTTCAGAGGGACGGTTCCTCAGAGTCCTCTCTGGGACTGAGTCCTGGATCCCACAGTGGTGATTGGGTCAACAGCTCACAATTTATTGGCTCCTCCTCCTTCACCTAGTCCTCTCCCTGCTTCTTCACTCCTACTTCTTGGGATCAGCTCTCAAATCAACGACCGGCACTCCAATCCTTGTCTCTGGTTGCTCTGAGGGTGTTAAACTAAGTCATACAATGCTGGGAGCCCAGGGAACCACCCCTTGGTCAGGGCAGTGCATTCTCTGCCAATTCCCAGAGCACTAGCAGAGCAGACATGGCTGATGAGGAGGGAACCGTGGTACTTGGGTGGTGTTCAAGCACATGTGAAACATCCTCCAAGGCTCCCAGCGAAACTTGAGGTGGTGCTGTCACATAGACTCCTTATTGCTCCCCAGAATGTACTCTTTCCTTCTTTTATTAATAGGACTCTGCAGCTACCCAGTGGAGACTACATTTCCCAGCCTCCCTTGCAGCTAGGCGTGGCCATGTTCTTACCAGTGCAATGTGAGAGGAAGTGATGTGTCACTTCCTTAAAAGGAAATTATGTGGCCTCTACTTCCTCTTTTTCCCTTCTGTGGGGGCTGGAACATGGACTCGGTGGTGGTGCATGAGCTCTGACTTGAATGAGAACAACACCTCAGGAATCAGGAAGGTAGAAGGAACCAGAATCTTGAGTGTCATTGTGGAGCAGAGTTGCCTTCCTGCCCAGGACCACTGTCTATCTCTGAGATGTTACGTGACAGAGAAATAAATTTCTATTCTGCTTGAACTACTAGTATTTGAGTCTCTGTTGCAGCAACTTATCCTGTGCTCTAATGAAGGGGTCTGAGCAAGCAAATTATAAGTGTAAATGCTGATGTGACCTCATTTGTACCCTAAGGCTGGTACGCCTGGGGCCATTCAGGTTACACAACTCTCTTGTGTGGTGTGCTATGCACTACACACAGAGCACCTGGGAGCTAGGTGGGACCCAGGCTCCTCTCTGACTTGTCACAGACCTCAGGGGCTCCCGTCTTAGCTTGTGCTGCCTTTCCTGTAATGCTGTCTGCTTCCACGTGCTTTCTTCCAATTCTCCTCCCGGGCTTGGCTGTACACTGGGGCTAGGGCTGTCTCATGTAGAGAGGGCTTCAAAGGGAGTACTCAGTCAGCTTCAGGGAAGTGGGCCCTACAATAAACAGGCAGCAGTTCTGGAGCAAACATGCCCTGGCTTGTCTTCTCATCTGTGTTCTGCAGGTGTGGGCAATATTTCACCTCTTGGTCATCCTGTATCTCCTCGTCTATTGAACAGAGCCAGGCAGTGATAACTAGTGGTATTAGCTTTCTATTGCTATGTAACTAATTACCACAAACTTGGTGGCTTAAAACAGCAGCCATTTATTGTCTCACAGTTCTGTGGGTCAGGAGTCAGGGCGGGCTCATCGGGGTTCTCTGTGTCAGGTCTCTCAAGGCTGAAGCCAAGGTGTCAGCCAGGCTGTGCTCTCATCTGGAGGCCCTGGGGAAAAAACCACTTCCAGTATCATTAAGAGTATTGGCAGAATTCATTTCCTTGTGTTTTTGGGGCTGAGGTTCCAGTTTGTTTCCTGGCTGTTGGCCACTCTCTGGTCCTTACATGTGGTCTTCTTCATATTCAAAGCCAGCAATGGGACGTCAAATCTTTCTCATCCTTTGACTCTCTCTGACTTACTCGTCTGCTATCAGCCTGAGAAAACTCTCAGCTTTTAAAGGGCTCACATGATTATATTAGGCTCATAGATAACCTCCCTTTTGATCAACTCAAAGTCAACTGGTAAGTAACCTAATTACACCTGCAAAATCCCCTTTGCCACGTAGGGTAATGTGATCACAGGCAGGTTTTTTATCATATTCATGGTCCTGGGCATTAGAGCAGGAAATCTTGGGGGCCATCTTAGAATTCTGCCTCCCACATCTACAGTCCCTTGAACCTGAGTATGTTTAACCTTCATCTTTCCTCAGGGGGAAGTAAAGGTGATCTCTTGATGCTGGATTTGGGGGAAGAGCTCCCCCTGACTATGGCATGGTGTCCAGGGGTGCTGGGTGAGAGTGGGAGTAAGAGCCAGAAGCACGATTAGTCTTGGATGAAGGATGGACATTTTATTTGCTCATCCAGCTTATTTATGGAGAACCTCTAGTGCTAGGTGCTCAGGATCTGGCAGCCTTGTGGAGCTGATGGTTGGTGGGGTAGCAGATATTAAAGATGATGAGGGTTCCCCAAGGAGAAGTATGGGGTTCAGTGGCAGGGAAACTGAGACTTAATGTCAGCTAACTGTGAAGAGGGCAGGGATTGACAAGGGGTTGAGGTAAAGTTTTATAGCTTCTGTGAGGAATGGAAAGGACACCATCTCCTAGCTGAGGTTAGAGCTCAAACACATATAATCTGATCTAAAGAACACTGAGAATTCTGAACTCTCCTTGGGTCCCATGAAGCACCAGGAAACTCCATGACTTAGCTTATTAGCTTAGCCTGAGGATCACTACCTTGAGCAGAAATGCCTACCAGGGCAGGAACTTAACATAAATAAATGCAGCCGACAAAGTGTGAACAAAAGAATAGGGCAAGTGTGATGGTAAATGGTGACTGGCCTGGCCTCAGTGTCAGGGGTAACAGGGAGTGGTGGCGTCTTAGCAAACTGGAACATGGACACCTGTCTAAAGGGGTCGCCAGTACTAACTCCAGCTGATTGTGCCAACCAGAGGCAAATCATCAGGTCTTCTGATTTTTAACAAAATTCAGATAATTTTGTAGAACATCCCAGATTTTTAAAATTGAAGTAATTTTCAAAACAAGAGGATCTTCAAAGAGGTGACGTAGGTGCAGATGTTTGTGGCCCAGGGCCAGCCTGCCGGCTTCCGTGTGTGACCTGCAGCAGCGTAGCCCTCACTGAGTTGTGTTTGGAAGCTCCATCATCAGCTTTAACTGAGAACAATTCTGAGATCGCAGGTGGCCTGTGCATCTCAGGCTTCCCAACCTGAAGCTCTGCATCAGACATGCCTTTGAGATTTCAGCAGAGGAAACCTGTGTCTCCTCGGTGAGATTTCCCCTGCTTTCTCCTCTTCCATCGTGACCATGAGAACAATCGCATGGCCTCTCTGCCATGCATGTTAGAAGCTCACGGTTCAATGCAACTCACCCCTACTCCAGAATCCAGCATTTTGTCTTCCTCTTCCTCCTCATGGTCTTATCAACTCTGGCAGCTGTACAGGCTTCTCTTCCGTCTTCTAGTACTTACTCTCTGACTCCAGGCAGAGGAGATAAGTATTTTAATTGCTTCGATATCGACGGTGCCTAGTATGTGGTAGACAGTCAATAAATGTTTGAGGGATGGACAGATGACATGTTGGCCATTATTTTTGTTTGATACAAGAAATGGACATGTGTAAAAAGAACTCTGTACGTTTTGTAAACATTATTATTGAGAATTCATACCTCAATGTCCCTTAATTAATTGGGGTAACCAACCGTCCTCATTTGCACAAAACTGAGGAGATTCTTGGGATGCAGGATGTTCAGTTTTAAAACTGGGATGGAGGAGTTTCCCAAGATGTGAAACTTTCCGTGCTCAAAGTGGGAAAGTCCCAGGGAAACTGGGACAAATTGGTCACCCTCCCCTAAATGAGGCCCGCAAGGAAAACAAGATTTTCTTGAAGCTCAAAAAAGGGAAAAAGACTGTTTCTCCTGTTAAATCAGGATGTTTCCTCTTATCTGCTGATGAGAGGTTTGAAAGCGCTCATGTTTCCCTCTTTACCTTGACCTCCAGGAAGCTCTGAAGTAAGTTCTCTGGATAATGTCAGTAGCATCTGTCAATCTAGGTTGTCTGACATAACTGTTTCGTTGCCTCTGCCTTGCTTTTTATTGTCTTTTTTCCCTTTAAAAATTTTAACATATGGTGCAAATTGCACCCAGAATTATGTTAAATGACTCTTAGTAAGCAAATATGAGAGAATGCCTGTGTCTTTTGTCTTTTTGTTTCTTTTTAATTTGTTGCTGTTTCATTCTATGCATGTATTATTTCAGGGGATGGCAAACTATGGCCTGTGGGCCAAATCTGAGCCCATGGCCTCTTTTTGTAAATAAACTTTTATTCAAATGAACCCATGCTTATTAACTTACGTATTGTCTATGGCTGTTTTCATGTCACAATGGCAGACTTGAGGAGTTATGACAGAGACCCACAAAGCCTAAAATATTTACTATCTGTGAAGTTTGCCAATCCTTGCATTATATCACAAACCTCAAATCCTTTTGAAAGGATTTATATAGAATTTCAAATTATATGTATATATATACTTTCTGTTCCAAAATGTACAGTTTCAAAATTTATGTATATATATTTACAAAAGTAATATATGCTTATTATAAAAATGTTAACGTCACAGAAATATGTAATAATGATAGTAACCATCCCTTTTTAAACTCAATTCCTATTGGTGGCCTCAGTTAACTAGTTGGTGTAGATTCCTTCTGATTCCTTTCAGTGCATAAACTAATCTACGTATACCATTAAGACAATACTGAAAAAGAAATATATCTCTAAGTGAGCAAATTTTCCTGGGTAAGCATTCTTAAATTCTCCATCAGCAGCGTTTTTCACCCACGTCTCCACTGAAACATTTGCAGACATTCGCCTCATTGTATCTAATATCTTTCCTCATTGATCTAGTTGAATCAAAAGCCCTTTCTAACTCGTCTTCACAACAGCATCATCATTGCGAGTTCTGATTGTTCCTGGTACCTCTCATTATAATGATTATTCTTTTTTAATCATTACTAATTACTGTTACTTCAAAACGTCTCTCAGAACCAATGAGGGTGTCAGATGCCAGAAGATTGTCACTTTGCTTGCAAACCATCAAGCTAAGTATTCAGAACCGCGGCTTCAGCTGATTATCCACTTGCTTCTGGGAGACTGTCAGGACCAGCGCCCTCAAAAGCTCATATCTGATTGCATCACTCGCCTCCAGAAGTCCAAGTCTTCAAGGGCATCTGTCATCACCCAGAATCTTAGATCCATAGTGCTTTCTACATGCTGATTGGACCAGTTTCCCTGATCTCCCCTCACTTCCCTCGCAAAACACGAACTCTGTGCCCTCTGGAACTCCCAGTTGGTAACCAGCAGACATCCCTAGATTCTCAACCTCTTCCCAAACATTTTCTTTCATTTCTTTTTTTTTTTTTTGTGAAGAAGATCAGCCCTGAGCTAACATCCATGCTAATCCTCCTCTTTTTGCTGAGGAAGACCGGCTCTGAGCTAACATCTATTGCCAATCCTGCTCCTTTTTTTTCCCCAAAGCCCCAGTAGATAGTTGTATGTCATAGTTGCACATCCTTCTAGTTGCTGTATGTGGGACTCGGCCTCAGCATGGCTGGAGAAGCGGTGCATCGGTGCGCGCCCGGGATCCGAACCTGGGCCCCCAGTAGCAGAGCGCATGCACTTAACCGCTAAGCCACGGGGCCGGCCCTGAGTCACTATCTTTATTTCCACCATATTCTCATCGTTCTTGGTGATTTTAACATTGACACAGATCCAACCCTTTGACTTCTCCATTCCTTGGCCTTGCCACACACCCATGATCCTTTCCCCCATCCCTTCTCAGCCTTCCCATAGCCTTGCCATTGACGGTAACTGTACAACCTCTTAAATCTGAATTTCAAGTTTCCCACTTTCTGACCAATATTTTCTCTCCTACTCTAATACTTCCACTCCAAACATTTTCCCGACTCAGTGAGACTTTTAGTTCAGCCCTGTCCTTTAGGAATACAATGCAAGCCACATATGTCATTTAAATTTTTCTAGTAGCCACGTTAAGAAATATAAAATAAAGAATTAAATTCATTTTAATAATATTTTTATTTAACCCAATAGATCCAAAATGTTGTATTATCATTGTAACCAATATAAAATTATTAATGAGATATTTTGCATCTTTTGTTGTTCATACTGTCTTTGAAATTCGTGTGTACTTTACACTTCCAGCGCATCTCAATTCAGACCAGATGCATTTCAAGTGCTTAATAGCCACATGTGGCTAGTGGCTACCTTATTGGACAGAGCAGCTCTAATCTAGTCCATTGACCTAATTAAGTTTTCATCCAGCCTCTTGAATGTCCTTCCATTTTGTCTTATTCACAGTAGATTCCATGTCCCATTACTATCATCACACTACTTCAAACGTCCTCCACTATCCCTTCGTCTATTCTTCTAGAAAAGAGTCATTATTGGTTGGACCAAACCATCGGTCTGTACTCACGCAACTGAATATTACAGGAGAAAATCACACATCTGGGCTGCTTTGTTGCACCTTAGCTTCACGACGACAAATTTCCAATGGGCACATAAAGCTCCTCGGAAACCTCATCACATGTTCCTCATGAAATTTGCTCAATCGCTGAGACTACTATTGCCAATATTTCTGTCTCTTCTCAAACCTCCCTCCTTCCTCCCACCTCCCTCTCAGCAGATGCCCTGCCTCTTTATTCACCAACGGATGTCCCAAATGGAGCTCTCCACTCCTCAGCCTGTTCAATTCAAGTGATGGTGCTGTTGTTAAGCCCCAAACCTAGGAGTCAGCTTTAATTGTTTCCTCACTTCTAATTCAACAGCACGTCTTATCGTCCAGAAGGAATCTAAAATCTGTCCCCTTCTCTTCACGTCTATAGCCACCACCTTGGATCTAGTCACCATCATCTCTTGCCTGGACTTCAGCGACAGCCAGCTGGTCTTCCCTGTTTCCATTCTGCCACCTCACAGTCCCTTTTCTACTCAACAGCCAGAGCAGTCTTTAGAAAACATAGGTTGGAGCATGTCGCTCCCTTTCTTACAATTGCTCATTTCCGTGGCTACAAAGGTCCACCATCATGGCCCTTGCTTACTTCTTCAATGGAATCTTTCATTGCTCTTCTCCCCACTCCTCACACTATAGTTGTACTGGCTTCTCTCTCGTTCCTTGAACACACCAAGCTCTTTCTTGCCTTCTGGCTTTTGCATTACTGTTCCCTCTGCCTGGAAAGATCTTCCCTTAGTGTTTCTCATGATTGATTCCTTTTCTCCTTTTTGTCTTTAGAGACATCTTCCTTTATTTTATTTTATTTTTTTTTATAATTTTATTTATTTATTTTTTCCCCCAAAGCCCAGTAGATAGTTGTATGTCATAGCTGCACATCCTTCTAGTTGCTGTATGTGGGACACGGCCTCAGCATGGCTGGAGAAGCAGTGCGTCGGTGTGCGCCCGGGATCCGAACCCGGGTCGCCAGCACCGGAGCGCACGTACTTAACCGCTAAGCCACGGGGCCGGCCGAGACATCTTCCTTTAAAAACCCATGTAAAGCTCTCCTCTCCCCTCCCCCATCAGTTAGTCTCTGATTAGGTGTCTCTGTTATTTCCCTCATGGCATTTATTATCTGAAATTATCTGGTTTATTTCCTTGTTTACTTCTTTATAATCTGTTTACCCACTAGAAATAAGCTCCCTGATGGTAAGGATGTTGTCTTGTTCACCACTGTATTCCCTGAGCCTGGCACAGTACCCAACACATAACAAACTCCGTGAATATTCATTGAACGAATGAATGAGTCAAGGAACTGGATGTTCCAGTATTTCAGGACTCCCCTCATTACAGTGAAATGCATAGACTCACAAGATTGAACTTAACAGCTCCAGCAAGATCATTAACCTCTGATCTGGGTCACTGAGATTGACAAAGTACCTCTTTCCCTCCAGCTTGATGGAGATCATATCTATAAATACGTCTGGGTATTTGAGCTCTTTAAATGTGGTAAAACAGTGAGTCTAAATAGACTGCTTTCCTGACAGAGTTGGGTCAACAGAATACTTTATCCCAGAGAGGCAGAGGGGGTTGAAGCCTCAAGGCTACATCAGTTCGGGAGCTCAAGGGATGTTCATCATGCAAGCTGTACAAATAAGTTGTGACCTAGTGGTAGTTCTGGGAACTTATCACATATTCACTTAAAAAATCATGCTGGCTTCTGCATGGAGGATGGATTGGAAGGAGGCAAGAAGGAGTATGGGGCATTTGTTAGTGGTCTTTCATTTGCGAGTGAACAGAAATTCAACACAAATTGGTTCCAGCAATAAAAGAACATGTTGACTCATGTAACTGAGAAGGCTGAGCATGTAGGGCTTCAGGTATAGGTGGATCCAGGGGCTCAAAACTACTATTAGCCAAGATGTGTAGCTTAATTACCTCCTCTCTCTTGAGCATGAGCTGGACTTAATGACTTGCTTCCAAAGAACAGAGTATGGAAAGGGGAAAAAAACAAGGTAACTCTAAGTGGAGAAGCCTGGCAAACATTATGTTGGCCAGGTGATCAAGGTTAACATCGCCATTGGCCATTGACAAGTCATTTTGATAACACGTGCTCCCTGCTATGACGTGACCAGGAGGGCACCTCACTTCTGGGATATTTTTCCCCAAAGCCCATAACTCCATTCCATGATAAAATCATTAGACAAACCCAAATTAAGGGACAATCTGCAAAATATCTGACCAGTACTCTACAAAACTCTCAAAACCGTGAAAAACAAGAAAAGACTGAGAAACTATCACAGACTATAGGAGCCCCAGGATATATGACAACTAAATAGAATGGTCTCCTGGATTGGATCCTGAAACCGCGAATGTCATTAGTGGAAAAGCTAGTGAAATCTGAATAAAGTCTGGACTTTAGTTAACGGTAATGTACCAGAGTTGGTTTCTTAGCTGTGATAAATGTCCCAGGGCGATGTAAGACGTTAACTTCGAGGGAAACTGGGTGAGGAACTCTGTACTATCTTTGCAACTTTTCTGTAAATCTAAAATTGTTCCCAAGTAAAAAGTTTATTAAATCCTTGGTATCTACCCAAATAAGTTGAAAACTTACGTCCACACAAAAGCCGGCACACGGATGTTTATTGCAGCTTTGTTCGTAATTGCCAAAAGATGGAAGCAACCAAGATGTCCTTCAGTAGATGAATGGAGAAATCAGCTGTGGTACATTCGGACAATGGAACAGTGTTCAGCACTAAAAAGAAATGAGCTATCAAGCTGTGAAAAGATATAGAGGAAGCTTAAATGCATATTACTAAGTGAAAGAAGTCTGAAGAGGCTACATACTATATGATGCCAACACTACGACATTTTGGAAAAGGCAAAACTGGAGAGGCATTAAAAAGATCAGTGGTTGCCAGGGGTTAGGAAGGAGGGAGGGATGGATAGGCAGAGCACAGAGGATTTGTAGAGTAGTGAAACTATTTTGTGTGATACTATAATGGTGGATACACACATACATAGATACATACATTTTATCCAAGTCTAAACCTATACAATGTACAGCATCACGAATGAACCCTAATGTAAACTAGGGACTTTGGCTGAGAATAAAGTGTCAATGTAGGTTCATCAATTGTCACAAATGTACCAGTCTGGTGGGGGTGTTGATAGTGAGGGAAGCTGTGGGTGTGTGGGGACGGGGATATAAGCGATCTCTGTATACTTTCCACTCAATTTTGCTGTGAACCTAAAACTGCTCTAAACATACAGTCTATTGTTTAAAAGTTTATTAAAAAAACAAAACTATCAGCAGGACCCAGTTTCTCCCTATTTCTGAGTTCTGCTTTCCTTGCTGTCAGCTCTTCTCATAGGTAGGATGACCAATCACCCTGGTTTCCCTGAGACAGTCCCAATGTTTGCCTATTATCCAGCATAATTATTAATGGCATCTCCTTTTACTCTGAAAAGTGTCCTGGTTTGGATGATAAATTACAGGGTCACCCAACTCCCGGTGTGGACCTCAGGAGCTTTAGGGCCAAGAGGAAGGAGAAGGTCTTGTTTCTTAGCCGTTCTGACAAAAGTCCCAGCACTGAGTCTGACTGGCTTGGATTGAGTAGGTGACCAATCGGGAAGCAGCAGTCTGGCTAGGGGCGTGTTTTGCTCCCGTTGGCCAAGTCTGGGCCACATGCCCACCACTCGCACCAGCACTGGAGCCGGCTCCACCCAAATCACGTTAGAAAGGGGGAGGGCTTGTTTTTAAGGCTGAATTAGAGGCAGGATGGGTACTAGGCAGGCAAAAACACCAACGTCAACCAGATGGGGAGAGATGAGGTTTTTGAATGATTTCCTTTCCACCTTCCCAAATTAGGATGGGTTTAAAGTGTCACTCATAACTCCTTGCTCTCACTCTCTTGCATCATGGTTAGTGTGTTAAGAATCACACATGACCTGCAGACTATCTTGTCTTGGCCACAGTTCAGAGTGATCGATTGGTGCCATGTTTGTTGTTGTTTTCTTACCTGTGAGAGCTGGGAGTTATTGGACTGCTTGTGAGTTGTGATTTGTACTTGCTTCAAGTTTCTCTTACATTTTACCCATGCCCAAAGGAGAAATTTTGCTATATCTGCAGAGGAATATTGTGAATTCCACCTGGAATATGTGTCAATGATGGGGGCTGTGTGAGAACCATCGCTGCAGTGAATGGATGGTCGTTCTCTATAACAAGAGGTCTCAGGGCCACCAAGCATGCTGGGTTCTTGGCAAGTCCCACCCACTTGGGCAGTAGATGTAAGCACTGATTAAGGTCACAGGCTCAGAGGGAGGACAGCCTGTGTTGGAACCTCAGGGCTGCCACAACTGTGTGACCTTGGGCAAGTTACTCAATCTCTCTGAGAATGAGACTAATAATCGTGCCTGCTTCATAGCATTATTTTAGGATTAAAATCACATTTTAATATAATGCATAGGAAGCACTTAGCAGTGAGTTGCAACTGGTAAGAGTTCAATTAATCTTCCCTGTTATTTTTACTCTCAGGACAACTCCAGAGGCTTGCCTGCAAGAAGTCAGCATTTTAATCCAGGATGCCCTAAGGCAGTACAACTCAAAGTGTGGTCCTCAGTCCTGCAGCAGCCGCAGCAGCAGCTGAGCGCCTATTAGAAAGGCAGATTTCCGGCCCCACTTCACACCTTCTGAACCCGAATCTCTGGGGTTGAGGTTGCAGTTTACCAAGCTCTCCAGTGATTTATATGCTCGCAAAGTTGAGAACCACCGCCTTAAAGTGCTTTTGCGTTAACCCCAGCTCCAGACGGCAGTGTTTCCAAGACGCAACCTTGCTGTCGTGAGAAATGATGGGAGGAAAGAGGATAAAGCAGAAGCCACGAGGTGTGAGGAGGAGGCGTTGGTCCCTGGGGATGCTCTCTGGGACCTGGACTCTGTCCCGAGGTGCAGGAGACTCTGTAAACGTGAGCCGCCCCCTGAGGCCACACCTGTCTGGAAGACTTTAAGATGCAAAGAAAGAGGATGGGTAGTTATTCATTAATGAAGCTTTTACTTTGTGGAAGTCTTTCTCTCTTCTTCTGGCTTCCATAACTATTCTGAGCTATCCTGATTTTCCTTGACCCCAAAGTCTCCTTTTGCATCTCCTTCCTCCCCCGCCCTCAAACACTGTTCTCCAGAGCCCCTCTCTCAGCCCAGCCCTCAACACTCAGGTGTATCTGCCCATGTGATCTCATGCGTGCCCGTCGCTTCAACCATCATGAGTCTTTGTCTGGAGCCTTGACTTCTCTCTGGAACTCCAGGTCAGTACCTCTAATCGCCAATAGCACTTTCCACCAAGAGGCCACTCTGTCACCTCTGACTTAAAATGCCCAACACAACCTCAGTTATCTCCCTCTCTCACACCTGATTTTCTCTCTGGGTTCCTCGTCCTTGAATGACCTCTTGCACCTTTCCTTCCCACCCGCACCCACCTTACACTCCAACTGCACTGGATTAGTAGCAGATTCTCAAAGGTATGCTGCATTTTCCCAACTTGATGGCTTCAATATTACCTCCACCCAGAATCCTTTTCATCTAACGTCTACTCATAAATTGCCTACTCCTCCTTCTTCCTCTTTCTAGCAAATGGCACCACCGTCCATCCAGTTGCTGAAGCCCCAAATCTAGGAGCGTCCTGGCCTCCTCGCTTTTTCTTACCCATAGCTAGCAGGACAGCAGCAAGTCCTGCTGTCTGTCTTCCATATGTGTCTAGGATCCCTCCAATTCTTTCTATCTCCACTGCCACCCCCTTAATCCAAGTCACCATCACCTCTAGCCCACACTGGGATGAGACTTCCTAGCAAGTCTCCCTGCCTCCATCCTCTCTTCACCTAACAACTAGAACCATCTTTCTAAACTACAGAAAGTATCACTCCCCAGCTTTGACTCTGCCAATGCCTTTCCATCTTTCTTAGAATAAAATCCAAACACGTAATCTTCAAGGCCTTACATGATCTGGGCCCCACTGGCCTTTCTCTCATGTCCGCTCTCATTTTGTCATGTGGGTATTCGTTCTGTTCCTTAAACTCACCCAGCTCGTTCCCATCTCAGGGCCTTTGCACTTGCCATTTCCTCCCCCTGGTCCCTGTCCCCTAGATCTGCACATGGCTGACCTCTTCGACATTTGGGCGGAAGACTACCTACCCAAAGGAGCCCTTCCTTGTCACTTCCTATCATATTATTAGCTGACGCCATTTTTCTTTCCTTCTTAGCACTTCTCACTGGCTGAAAATACCTTGTTTATTTATTTATGTATGAGACCAGTGACCATAGCTCCTGCTGCCCCCGTGCCTAGAACAGTGCCAGGTCAGAATAGGCACTCAGTAGACATTGGTTGAATAAATGTCTAAAGTGCCTTTCCAAATTTTCTAGTTTGAATAAACTCCTTGCCCCTTGTACCTTGTCGTAGGCTGGATTCTAAGGAAACAGACTGTGAGGCAGAGATTTGCATGTGGGAAACATTTTGGGGGGGTGCTCTTAGGCACAGCACCAGTGAGGGAGCAAGAGAAGTAGGAATGGGTGGAGGGAGAAGTTGAGCCACGATGGAGCGGCAAGAGAGAGCTCGGCTGATCCAGGGGGTACTCCATAGCTGGGATGGCCCTTCGGAGATGTCCTTAATCGAGGCAAGGCTCTTGTAACCCCACATCAGCCAGTCGTTGCATGAGGCTGCCCCTGGGGAGGATGTATAACCTTAAACAAGGCGGATTTCCTCAGCTGAGGGCAGCTCCTGGAGAAGCATCCAGTTGTGAGCAGATAGCAACCAACACTTCTGGCAGCCGGGGAAATGAAGCCATACAAAGACTATCTGGGCAGCCCACGTGGTGTCCACTACCCGCCCCATACATAGCATTTCGCAGAATCTACTGTATGTCACTTAGTTCTGTATATCCAGCTCTCCCTCTCAATTTACAAGCCCCTGGAAAGCAGGAACTAAGATTTTCCCATTTTGATGTTCCCTGTAATGCTCAACACATATCATGTGTTTAGTAAACGGTATTTGAACTTAATTTAGCAGGAAAAAATTGTAGCTAAGAATTTCCTTTATGTTTGAGAAATTCTCAAGGTAGACTCCATAAAAGGATTAATGGCAACCCTCTTTGGGTTGGAGAAAGGAGGCCATAGCCAGGCTCCCAGAAGTGTAGGCACAGGAACTGAGCAAGAATATTCCTCTACTTAATGAATAAGTTTCAGACTCTTAGCCACTGGGTGCCTTCCTCTATTTGAAAAGCAGAACACAAGTGAGCGCTGAGCAACACAGATCTGAACCCCTGGTACACAATACTCCAGTGTGGGAGTGTTTTCATAAGATGAAAATTTTTTGGTGAATTCAATGTATTTTGTTGCATTCCTTCCGGACACAATACCTAGAATACGCAGGCTGGAGGAAGGAGCCAGAAGGAAGAGGAATAATTGAGAAAAATAATGGGTTTCAAACTAGAGTTCAACCCTAGTTAGCAAAAAATTCAATGTGTCTTTCTAACAGATGAATAATTGAACAGAATAAGACATAGGATGCCGAACATAAGGCTCTTGACAAGGATTATCAATTCTGGGTTGAACCATCTCAAATCTATGCTGGTGCCAGACTCTCCACCCAGCTGGAATGGCTTATGTCTCTCTTACTCCTTGTTTCTTAGACTCACAGCGGTTGGGGTTTTACCAGCCCTGTCCCAGCTGGGTGAAGACAGTGAGAGGTGCTAGGGCAGTGGTAGAAGGGGTCTCATTGATTTAGGAATTGGAGGAGCAGCTGGAATGGAGAGAGGAAACCATCTACTTGGACTGTGATAAAATGCTGTGAACTGTGTCCCTTTGGACTCCAGGATTAAACACAGAAAAGTCAGAGACCAGAATATATCACAACACCTTTGAAGTTTTATTAATGTCATGATCTTTCTACACATGGGAATAAGACTATGATGTCCCCAGCAAACTCAAAGGAGTTATGTGTATTTGAAGAGTGTTTCATAAGTCACCAACCAATTCAGCCATTCTTCTCATCATCTTAATAACCTACCTTCCATGTCAAGTTGCAGGGAGGTACCCTACTCATCAAAAGAGGTAGCTTAAGCAAATTTCATGTACATTATGGCTTTGGATGGTTTCTTTGTGTTTCCCATTTTTGAGATCTTAGTGGCTTATGATAGTCAGCATGTGCTGAGTGTAGAGGACAGTCGACGAGAAGGCTCCAGGGAGTATTCCGCAGCTTCCTCTCAACAATCTCACCATGTCTACCATGGATCAATCAGACAAATACCCAGACTGGAGTCTGGCCAGATTATGAAGATTGACACTTGGGGTGACTGGGCAGGCACTAAGTGTCCCAGGACAGGGCAAGCCCAGTGGGCCTGAGTACGTGGCCTGGGGTGTCTCTCATGAAGCCTTAGGGCCTGCAGGTGGTTGGATCCCAATGGTGATAGAGACAGATCTGATGATACTAGATTGGCCATTGGAAGGCAGGTGGGTATTGTCAGGGAGACTCTCTGTTGTGGCTTGAATTGTCTCCCCCTAAAAAGATGTGTTGAAGTATGAACCCTCAGTAATTCAGAGTGTGACCTTGTTTGGAAATAGGCGTTTATAGAGGTAATTAAGTTAAAATGAGATCATCAGAGTGGGGACTAATCCAGTATGACCGGTGTCCTTATAGAAAGGGGAAATTTGGACACAGAGACAGACAGGCACACAGGGAAGATGATGATAAGACACGCAGGGAGAGGTTGACCATGTGACTGGAGTGAAGCATCTAGAAGGCAAGGGATGCCAAGGAATGTCGGCAAGCATCAGAAGCTAGAAGAGGCTGTGAAGGATTCTCCCCTAGAGCCGTCAGAGGGAGCATGACCTGCTGACACCTTGATTTCCAACTTCTAACCTTTAGAACCATGAGACAATAAGTTTCTGTTGTTTACGCCACCCAGCTGTTGGTATTTTTTACAACAGCCTTAGGAAACGAATACACTTTTCAAGAGAAATTGTGGCCAAGCGAGTGAGGGCAAGTACACATGGCATGGTGAGGAGCGGGTTTCGTTAGGGACATTTGCACCAAGAGCCACCGAGATGAGGCAAGCAACACCCCTCTCCCTGGTCTCTCACCATCCCACAGAGTGATTTGTACATAACATGGGGCTGTCCTATGGGGGAGGAGCCTGGTCCTCTGCCTCTCTACCTGTTTATAGTGCCTTTGTATAAGTGGGCTTGTGGGGACTAGAAGGCTGGCACGGGTCATCTATACGTAGATGCCAGCTGTGCAGGAATTGCACAAGACATTCCAGTTTCTTGTACCCGGAAGCCTTGTGGAAGTTGGACATGAGCTGCAGCCTCGCCTCTGAGAACGGTGGAACCTCTGATCCCTCTAGCTCACTGCCAGGAAGCCCGAACTTCTAGGATCCCTCACTGGACAGTCCTATTTGTCTCTTCGGAGGAAGCCATTCCTCGACACGGGCTCTAGGCAGGATTCAGGGATGTGCTTCTATTTCTCGGGTGATGCCAGAGCAAGAGAGGAAGGCAGGAGCAGTGCAGATAGAAACTGGGAGGGTTACAGCTCAGGGCACAGTACGGAGCCCAGCAATTATCACTTGGCACCAGGTCTCAGATCAGAGTCGCAGAGAAGGAGACGAGATGTAGGAGACAGCCCAGGAGCGAGTGCTGGGGCACCCAGATCCCAAGTCTGGCTCTGTGACTAAGGCTGCATTCCAAGAGGAGAAGGAGTGGGTGCAAGAGAAAGAGGCTGTGGGCGCTGCTGAAGAAGTTTAGTTCAGAAAAATCAACCATGCTTAGCGCTGCAGGAAGGAAGGCTTTTTCAGGATTGGTTTAGGGCCTGGGGGAGATGAAGCGAACCCAAATCTGCACAGGGAGGAAGGAGTGGGTGGATGGGATGGGCCAGTGCTGGGGAGAGAGTCAGACAATGACAGACTCCAGGGGCATACAGAGGCAATGGGAAAGAGGCAAGTGGACAATGTGGAAACTAAACTTTCTGTGGAATTCTGTTAACAGTGGTTGATTCTATGTGGGTGGCATCCTCTTCCTGTTTGCTTCCTTTTTCCAAGAACTCCTCGAAGGCAGAGACCAAGCTTGGTTTATCTTCGTGTTCTCCATGCCTGACTGAGTGCTGCCATGAAATAGGTGCACAAAAAAGTTTGTTGTTGCATGGATTATTATTATGGCTACTTGTGAATAAATTATTGTTGCATTTGTGGCCCTGGAGAAGAGAGGTTTTAGTATGATTGTTTTCCCATCTGTGGGGAGAGTGAGCTCCAAAGGATTGCCCGTCTCTGGGGCGGGAACTGATACACAGTCTTGAAATGGTGATTTTGGGGCTCAGTGGAGGTCAACCATTGACCAGCGCTTTACTTCAGAAATCGATACTGAGCGAGAGGGAGAAAGGGGTAGGAGAGATGTGGACTAGCCAAGTGAAGTTGGTGTTCACCAACTTGTGTGTGAGCTGGTAGAAGTACCAGGACCCTCCACTGCTTAATCAACGAGGCTGCCTGGCTCTCAGGGTCATGTAGAGAAGGGCAGAGACTACTCTGGCTTAAGGAATTTTAGCCAACTTTCTGGGCCTCAGAGTACCATCTAGCAACATGGAAATAGGAAGTACAATAGGGTAAGCCTGGCTCAGGGGATGCATAGCCAATAAAATCTGTATGAAGCAAACAATCATTTTTACATTGGAAAATGTTCACAGTCCTCTCTTCACCCATTCTCCACCTCTCCCACCATCTCCATCCATGACCCATGAATAGTGGCAAGGATGCTGTCAAGAGAGACAAGAAACAAGACTGCTAAGCAAAGCTCCCCGATTTGGAGATGTTCCTCCTTAGCACCTCCCCCGGGAAGCTATCACCTGTGGGCCCCAGGAACCCCCCGACATACGCTGCTGCTGAGTGGGTTAGGCTGATCTGGGCACCAAGGGCGTGCTTGGGCTTGCAAGTTCCCTCCTCTCTGCCCAGCATTTGCATCAGTTGATTTTGCCTTTTCCCCATGTCTCTATTGGGAGTTTGATGAGTTTCTTATCAAACTGAACGACTTGTTTAGATAATACAGACCTTCGTTTGTGCCATGTCAAGAAACGTTCCTCTCTAGTCCATTTTTCTTTTTATTAGAGAATGCCAAAGGAGAAGAAAAAAAATTTAGCCTATTGAATTTCCAGTGGCAAAAACAGACAAAGATATCAAAGTGCTCAAAAAGAGATTTCCCACAGCTTGGATGGAAAGGATGCTTCAAACACCACTTCCTAACTTCCTGGTGGCTGGCAGATATTTGCATCAGGCAGAACTCTTGATTTAAGTGATGAAAAAAGATAATTGATGAGCTTATGAACTCTAAAAGTCAGGGGAACAGTTAGCTCCAGACACGGCTGGATTCAGGGGCTTGGGCAGTGTCCTCAGGACGTGTCTCTCGGCTCTGCGGGACTGTCCAGGTTGGTTTCATTCTCAGGCAGACCCTCCTCAAGTGGTGGCAAGGACAACCCCTCCGTGGCTCTAGGCTGACATCCAACTAGCTTGCACATCTAGGAGAAAGAGAGAACCTGTTGCCTAAGTTCCAGCTAAAACCCTGGGGATGACGCTTGTTGGCTCTGATCGGTGCAGCGGGGCCATCTGCTCACCTCTGAACCCATCACTGAGGCCAAGGACAGGCAGTGCCCTCACTGGCCAGGCCTGGCTTTCTAGCCCAGCCGTGGAGCGAGAGAGTGGGATCAGCTCCCCTAAACCTCAGGACTTATAGGATGATGGGGAGAGAAGGGGGGCAGGGAGGGAAAGTGGTTTCATAAAAAAAAACCACGATGCTTTTGTCAACACAGAGGGAATAGTATGCCGGACAGAAAAATGTGTCCATGACACTATTTCTACACACTTGCAACCAGACTTAGAGTGTCTGTTCTCTGGCATATGGTAGGCTGTTCAAGTTGGGGCTGCAGCTGATCAAAGACTTTGTTGGTCGTTCTTTTGTTGTTACTGAACAATTTCTTTCCTTTAGCTTCTATTGTAGGTAAACTAATGAGACGTGGAAAGGGTGGGCTCCCGCATCTTCCCAGAAGCCGTTTCTGATTACCCTCCTTCCACTGGCTCCCTCTCATTACTTTGTAACCGAAGTGGCACGGTGCCTTAGAGACTGGCGGCTTTGGAACACAGCTGTTCTTCTGCTCGGCCTTGGGGACTCCAGTCTGATCACGGGGGCTCCCCACCTAGTCATTAGCACATCCAAACATGTTTTTTTCCCCTTTTTAAAGGAAACATAAAAGCAGCTTTTGTCCGCACTTTGGAGTGTAGTGCAGTTCGAGTCTGGGAGGGTGTCGGGTCCCGCAGGGATACTTCTGGCCCCAGAAACCTCTCTGACTGTGAAGGACATAATTGTGAGGTGAACATGAGTGTGAGCGGCCGAGGTGGAGGGGAGGAAAGAGCCCAGAAGGATGATGTCCCCCCAGTGGCTACAGAGGCTCTGAGAGCCTAATTGCACAGTAGCCAGGAGTGGGCAGCGGCTTCTAGCCTGTGCCGACAGGGGGATGGGCGTTCTTTAAATGGACCAGTGCAGTGCAAAATCTCTGTAGGAAATGGGCTTGTCTCCCGGGGAGTAGCTAGGTCTCTCCAGCTGCTGCAGAGGAGGCACTTTGGCCAGGCTGGAGGGCGTGCCAGGTTATCTCACTTTGTCCCCACTATTCCTGTCAGACTCCTTCTGAAGTGGCATGTGCCCCGCTCAAGCCACACAGACTCAGAGTAGGGGGTGGTTTTATCCAAAGAGGGGAGAGGGTTGCCGGAAAGCACGAGATGTCCACTGATGCCTATGTGCACAGGACTTCTCTGATGACAGTTGGGCTCTATGATAATGACAACGATGTAGTGCTGGGGATGGGTCGGTAAAGCCTTGTAATTGCTAGAGCCAGTCAAGGATGAAGTGTCCCTCACTGCATCCAGGTGGGACTGTACTTTGGCTAAGCAAATGGGATAAGAGGCTCACATAACTGGTGACAGCCAGCCTCTGCGTGCACCATCCCGTGTGATTCTCTCAGCAGCCTTTGAAGGAGATGCTCTTAGCTCTCTTTTGCAGCCGAGGAGCCCAAGGCTCAGAGAAGTTATGTAACATGTCCAAGTCAGTGGAGAGCTGGGGTCCGGGCCTAGGGCTGTCTGTTTTAGGGATCAGAACCACGAGGACACCCTACACTGTACAAGGGCTCACTCTGGGTGTGGGGGAAGGGCGGTGAGGCAGAGCCCACTCGCCTGAGTTTTCAGCGGAAGAGAAAGGAGAGGGGGAGCAGAGGCTCCCCCGCCGCCCACCACCCATCTCAGGAAATCCACCCAGACCAATGGAAGAAGGCCCTCAGAATGGCGGCGACAAGTCTCAGCTGGAACCAGGCTTTGACTCTCCCAAGACCCAGAATCGCCTTGCTGGGGGGACCCTGGGCTTTGAGAGGCTTTTCCTGGCTGAGCAAACTTTTCCTGGAAAGGGAACTTAATTTACTGCCTCACCTATCTGCAACACAGATAGTAAATATTTTATGCTTTGGGGCCACAAGTTTTCTGACGCATCTACCCAACTCTGCCCTAACTGGAAGCGGCCATGGACAGCATGCGATGACGGGTGTGGTTGTATGCCAATAAAACCTTATTTACAAAACCAAGTCTGAGCAGGCTGTAGTTTGCTTTAGGGGCACTTGGAGGGACAGCCTGACTGCTAGCACCTGGCTAGACTGCAGGAAGTGTGGGGTTTCGCCGTGGAATCGACATTTCTGGGGGAACTTCTTCCTAATGAACTGTACCCACCCCAGATTTCTTTGTTCTCAGCCTCAGTGGAAGGGCTCAGGGCCCTTGCACTGTCCCATCTCTGACAAATGAAAGATGATGGGTCATCAGCACCATGGGGTCATGTGCAGGACCCAAGATGGTGGTGGAGAAATAGTCCAGCAAGACCCAGCTGCTCTCCCTGTGGATAGAGTTTTATACCAAACAAAAGTGGATCAAGCCATATAGGGAGTGGAGCAACTTTCCTAGTTCACACTGCTTTATTAGATCGTGTCACTTCTCAGCTGGAGACTCCCGTGACTCCCTCTCACCCAAAGTGAAAGCCAACGTCCTTGTGATGGTCTGCAAAGCCCTGCACAATTGGGGCCCGGGACACCTCTTGGCCTGTATCTCCTACCCTTCTCCCCCTAACTCCCTCCAGTCACCTGACCTCCTTGCTGTTCCTTGAACACACTGGACACACTCCCACCCCAGGACATTTGCACTGCCCGTGGCTTCTGCCTTGGATTCTTTCCCCCTGTTTAGTTGCATAACTTGCTCAGTCATCACCTCCCTCAAGTCTTTGCTCATATTCACCTTCTCATTGGGTCCTTCTCTGGCCATCTTCTTTGAAATTGCAACCTTCCCTTCCCCCACCTCCTCCCACTCCTTATTCCTTTTCCCTGCTGTATTGTCGTCCATCGCAGATACCACCATCTGACATTCTACGCATCATAATTTGCTCTCCATTACAATGCAGGCTCCAAGAGGGCAGAGATTTAGTTTTATTCACCGCTTTATCTCTAACATCTAGAATAAAACCTGGCACATAGTATATATTTAATAAATATTTGTTGCATCTTCCTAATTAATGTAAATTAATTACACAGCTTTTATAAATTCCATTATGTGGTCCTCATTTATTTAAATGACTTCCTTTTGTTGGATGGCATCTACTGGTCCCAATGTTTTGTTATTAAAAATAGCGCTGCAAAATCTAGACTGAAAAACTCGAGACAAATGACCTTGTTTCTTCAGCAAAGAAATTGCAAGGAAAATGAGAGAGAAATGAGTGGTGGGTGGGGTGGGGGGAGAGACTACAGATTAAAAGGAACTTGAGAAACACATCAATAAATAGCAATATGTGAACCTTCGTTAGATCCTGATCCAAATATGTATTTTAAACAAAATATTTTTGACATTAATGATACAATTGGAAATCTAAACACTGGATATTTAGTGATATTAGGAAAATATTGTTAATTTTGTTGAGATATGATAATGGTTATGTTAAAAGAATAAAGTCCTCACCTTTTGAGATATTTAATGAAATACTTGCAGATGAAATGATTTGATGTCTGAAGTATGCTTGTAGATAATATAGGGATGGGGGAAGTGAGAGGGATATAGATGAAAAAAGACTGGCCATGGATTGATAATAATTGAAGTTGGGAGGTAGGTTTATGGGGGTTTATTGTACTGTTGTGACTACATTAGTATATGTTTGACATTTTCCATAATAAAAAATAAAAAAAAATACAGTGCTGTATAATCTAGTATGTGGGGTGAGATGGAGTGGGTGGGGTTTTAGGTTAAATAAAATTGCCCACCAGTTGGATAATCGTTGAAACCGGGTGCTGGGTACACGGATGTTTGTTACACCATTCTCTCCACTTCTATATGTGCTTCACTTTTTCTATAATGGAAAGTTAAACAGTTGCACTGCCCTGAACATCCTGTCATAAACCCCTTCTTAAGTCTTCCCTGGTCTCAGTCTCCTTCATTCCTGATGTGGCTGGGTCCAAAGTTGCTACGAGTGGTGTCTGACCAAGCTTTGCATCTGCCTTGATGTAATAAAACTGTTTTTTAAAAAAACAACTTTATGGAGGTGTTATTTACATACCATTACACACAATTTGCCTGTGTAATTCAATGATTTTTAGTAACTTGACAGAGTTGTGCATCCATCACCTTAATCTAGTTTTAGAAATTTCCATCACCCAATAAGGCCCCTTGAGCCCATTTACACTTAATCTCCTTTCCCACCCCCAGCCCCAGGCAAGCACTGATCTACTTTCTGTCTCTATAGGTTTACCTTTTCTGGACATTTACCTTTTTAACTAGTGTCCTTGCCTGGAATTTTTGACATTTTCTTTCCTGCTCTACAAAATACCATTTCTTACTCAAAGATGCTTCTTGTTCCAATATTGCTGACCATTTTTTGAGACATATCTTCTCACTTCTGTTCAGAAATTCAAATGATTCAGTTCCCTACATTTTGGGAATTATTGTGTCACAGTGATGGTCTGTGACCCTTGCTTTACATAGAAATTAATGGTATGCTAATAAGGCAGTAATGATCAACGCTCAGAGAACTTCCTGCAGATTAATTAGTGGCTTAGAGAGAAGAGAGACAAATCCGAATCTAGAGGTCACGAACCCCGATGAGTGAATTTCTCAATAAATGTTCCCAGGACCATGGTAGTTGATAAAGTCTGAGAGCTCTCTGGTATTTCTTGCAGTCCCAGGGCTCAATTTTGCTTTACTTCCTTGTCACAGATCTTTGGCACTAGATCCTATGGGACATCAATATCATGATATTGCTAAGGTTTAGTTCTTTACTTTGTAATGGACCACATCCTGCTGGTTCATTAGAAAGTATTTACCGGGGGATCTTACATTTTGTGAGCTAGATTTCTCCCAGGATCAAGAATATTGATGTAGGATCTGACTACCTAGTGACTGAATTGTCTCTATCTATCCAATAACTTCATCTATAAATCCAGAGCTATGGGGGCCATTCACTCATTCAATAAACACATGTGAACAAGTACCTACTGTGTGTCAGATGCTGTTCCAGGAATTGGGGATACAAAGACGAAGAAAAAAGAAAAAACTAGTTCTTGTCCTTAAGAAGTTACAGTCTGGTGATGGAGACAGACATATGGAAATAATGGCAAAAACTTAAGTATTATGTGCAAGGTCTCGTGTTAGTATAGAGGGAATCAGGGAGTATTTCACAGAACTTAAGTTTGATTTGGGTCTTGAGGGATGAGTAGGAGTTTGCATATGGCAAAAAGGGGCAAGAACATTTTAAGAAATGGAACATATATAAAGCATGAGGTGTAAAATGAGATATGAGAGCCCAATTATTTCCTTCCTTTTATTTTCTTTTGAGTATGTTTTTCTCCCTTCAAAAAATCTAAGATGATATATTTTTTTTCCTTTTTAGATATTAGTATGATTTAAAGCTGTAAATTTACCCTCGTATGCCACATTGGATACATCCCATACTTTTTGACATGAAGAGTTTTATGCTACTTCCCAGATCAATACCCTTTGGGTAGAAATCCAGTTAAAAGATACAGTTCCAAATTTGTCAGCATGACATAGTACAGTCTTTGTGAGCTGATCACTGCTTATTTCTTCAATTTTACATCCTACTTTTCACCCCCAACACTCACGCAGTAGCAATATTCATAGTTTGTGAACATACCATGTTGTTTCTTGCCCTGGTAAATTTGTACATATTATTATCTTCTCCTGGAGTAGGGAAACCTCAGTCATGTTTCCAGAGGATGTTTGATATTGACAACACAGTCTCCCTATGAGTCTGCCAGGTTGAGTGGGCAGCAAAACAGACATAGACACCCCAAAATGTTAACCTGGTAGAGAGTCATTTAATGTTGATCAAATGAATTTGAGGGATGTCTACCAAAGACGGTAATTTTCAGTATTACAAGGCTGATATCGAGCTATTTTTTACGATTACAGTTAAATACCAGAGTTATTTGTTTCCTGAGGTCCATGGTAATAAATCTTGGTTCAGGATAATGAAACCATGTCCCCAGCACATGAGCATATATTTCTCTTCCTGTTCGCTATGGCAGAATGGCGTGGACTCACTTCATGGAGAAGTAATATATCAGGTTACCAACATCTAAATCAGAGGACTGGGCTATAATGGAACTTTGTTTTAAAAAATGGAGATTTGGGGCCGACCCAGTGGCACAAGCTGTTAAGTGCACGCCGCTCTGCTGTGGCGGCCCAGGGTTCGCTGGTTCGGATCCCGGGTGCACACTGATGCACCACTTGTCAAGCCATGCTGTGGCGGCGTCCCATATAAAGTAGAGGAAGATGGGCACGGATGTTAGCCCAGGGCCAATCTTCCTCAGCAAAAAGAGGAGGATTGGCAGATGTTAGCTCAGGGCTAATCTTCCTCACACACACACACACACACACACACACACACACACAAAATGGAGATTTGATCTGTCCCCAAACTAGTCTTATTTTCTCTGGCTTTGGTAGTGAAATAAAGATACAGACCTTTCAGATCACTTAACGCCTGAAGATTTATCTCAAGTTCCTAGATCTTGGAAAATTCTATCCACAGAATCAAAGACCAACAAGAAAAGTTAATAAAAGCTTCCAACAGCCTTACTTTTCTCTTGGTAGATGTCTTTATAGGGCATAGGAAACTTTGTAGTTAATAGAAAACAAATGCCTTAAATACGTTTGCTACTGAAATGAGGCAACAGGCTGATTTATCCAGAATTGCAGTCAGTTGAGTAGAAAGCTAGCATATGGATTTGAAGGATTATCTGGAAAATGAACAGCTCTGTAGCTTTGGGGGAGGATAAAGTTGCAGGTTGAGTTCATCCAGATGGGACAGTGCACTAGGGGCAATGGAGGGAACTGTGAAGCATCCACTAGAAAAGGCTTTATAAAGTTATGGTGGCAAAAGACTTTCTGGACCAGCATGTTTCAGAGTGGGAGCTTCTGCACACTTCAGCATCTTCAAAAGGAACACCTGACCATCCCCACCTTAGGACACCATTGAGATGCCTTATGCTGTTAAGATTCTGGCCAAACTTACATAGGATCACCAAACCCACAGATCTGATTGTATGCACATTTCTTTGTACATTTTATACCTTTTTTCTGGGCTCAACTTTCTTTCTTCCTGAAATACTTCCTTTATTAATTCTTTAATGAAGACATTATTTTATTTTATTTGCTTTAAATGGCATTATTTAGTTCTTGTTAGAGAGCGATAGATTAGCTGGGTATACAATTCTAGGTTGACAGTGATTTTCTTTCAGCACATTGAGATCTCATTCCATTGTCTATGGATTTCCATTGCTGTTATTGAGAAGTCTTCTGCTACTCCAACTTCTATTCCTTTGTCTTTTATTTCTGGCTGCTCTCAAGATCTTTCATCTTGGTGGTGGTAGTGGGGAGAGAAGGAGGAGTTTGCGTATTATTCAGTTTTGGTGTGATGTGCACAAGTGTGTATTTAAAAAAACTTTTTGAATTTGTATGCTTTCTGAGTCTGAGGATTAATTTCTTTATCAATTTCAGAAAATTCTCAGTCATTATTTCTTCAAGGATTGCTTTTCCTCATTCTCCCTGTTCTCTTCCTTTGTTCCCTCTTGGGGGTAGAGGGGAAGGGTTAGGGCTTAGTGCCTTCTCTCCATCCCACAAAGTCAGGCTAGGTGCCGAGAGCCTCCTGCTTATCTTCCCCAGGGAAGTGCCCTGAAGTGTTCAAGGTCATGTGCTTTCTCCCAACCCCACAGAATAGAGCCCACTGCTGATATCTATGTGCTGTCTGTGGGGGATTGTGTGGGCCCTCTGCGGGAGCCCCCATACGCTATCTGTGGAGGCTCATGTGCACTGTCAAGGGGGTGTGAGTGGAGTACTGGGGGCTGCACTGGCCAGCTTGGGGGTGCTGTAGGTGAGGACTCCTGTGGGATTCGTGGGCAGGCCTCTTGGTGGAGTCTGAGAGCCAGTTAGTAGGATCGGTGGCCAATTTTTGAGATCCGTGGGGTGGTTGCTATGAGCCCCTGTGTGTTTTCCATGCTCCTAGCTCCCCCCAGACTATTCAGTCATGCTAATCCCCTCAGTGATCTTGGTGGGATGAGGCAGAAATGGGTCTCTTGGGCAACATCTCTGGAGGCTGGGAGAAGCCAGGCACTCACTCTGCCCTCACTTTCCCCCATGGGAGAAACTGTGGGCTGAGGGGGCCTCTCTTGTCACTGAGCTGTGCAGACTTGGAGTGACACAGTTAAAGGGAAACTGTTCCTCTTACTCTCTTCATTGCATCTGTTCTTGGATTTTTTTCTTAAATGGGGTTCTGGAATCTCTTAGCTGGACTCCTGATTTCCACAGAGGTATTCCTGTCCATGGATGGTTGTCAAAATCCATGTTTCTGTTGAGGCATGAGGGCTGGAATCTCCTATTCCACATCTTGCTTACTCATAGCTCTCCATTCCCTTCTTTAGGAAATATGATTAGATAATATGTTCTAGAATCAATGTTTCTTACCCAGTCATAATTTTATATCTCTTTATCTCTCTGTGCAATATTCTGGGTGGTTTTTTCAGGTCTATTTTCTAGGTCATTATTTTCTTTCTATCTGTTTCTAATCTACTGATTTATCTGTTTATTGAGTTTTTCGTCTAAATTATTTTTTTTATTTCCAAAAGTGATATTTGGTTATTTTCAGTCTTGCCTCTGCTCTTTTTGCATTATATTTTATTTCCTTCTCCTTTAAAAAAATACCTATTTCATATTCTGAATTGACAATTCTATGTTATGAAGTTCTTGGGGGTCTGTTTGTTGTTTCTGCTTATTTCATTCATGGTGGCTTATTTATTCATGTGTTTTTTAGTTTTGGTTAGTGAGCTAATGTTTAGTGGATTCCTGGGAGGCTTGAGCAGAGGGTGGGAACCTCTAGAGAGAATCTGCATTTTGTTCTTCTGGGCACTCTGAAGTGCTGCCATCCTGGACTCACTCTACTAATTTTTCAGCTTGGGGTTTTCCAGACCATGTAGGGGCTAAATGCACGTGAGAATAATTTTGTGGTTATGAATTCTCAGGGAAACGTTTTTTTCCCTTTAAGATCCCAGACTGAATCCAATGGGCTTCCTTAGTCTTATCTCTTTGCCAGTGGGTGAATTATTTTCTAATCAGACTGTTCACTAAGAAGTTGAGGGTCCTGGCCGTATTTTCCCACCATGGGTAAGTCTAGGACTTTGGTCATTTGTTCCCACATACCTATTAAAACTGTAAAAACCTCTTGGTCTATAATCTCAAGGTCAATTTGCCACTCATATTTTCAGCTCTCACTTCATATTTTGGCATCTGGGGATTTCTGTTATTTGCATATTGGCTCATCTATTCCTTTAAAAGAATTTCTACATATTTTGTGTCTGAGATTTTTTCAGGATATCTAGTCAAAGTATTAGAAATGCAAGTCCTGTGTTGTTTTATTTCATTTTTTCCTTAACAATATATAATGAACATATTTGGTACCAATAAATAGTCATTTAAAACATAATTTTTATGAATGAAAGTATTTACCTATTTGCATATTTCTTTGTACATTTCTATAAGAAGTTTTTATTTCATTAAATTATTTTTTCCCTAGACAAATTTAAACATATGGATTGATTTCTCCACTTTGAAAGGGAGCATTTTTTTCTCATGGAAAACAGGCAATTATATCCTTATTGTTGCTGCATCTTAATGATAACTTAGGATTTTCCCTTGAACTCATGTCCCAGATGTGGGTCTTTTGTTTCTTCCTCGTGCAGACATTTTTTTTTTCTCTCCTTGGCTAACTGTCTCAGACATCATTATCATTGTACATGCTTGCCAATGCTATTTATAAAGGCAGAAAAAATTATCCAGAATGTATGTGTGTGTTTGTGTGAGAGAGAGAGACAAAGACACAGAGAGATAGAGAGAAAGAGACAGAAAGAGATAGAGACAAAGAGAGAGAAACATACACACAGAGACAGAGAGACAGAGACAGAGACTGAAGACACTCACAGACTCATGTACTTACCCGCTATGCAGATGTCTTTATGGGAAAGTATACACTCACTTGACTGAAGTTTTCCCCCTAGTGAGCTCCTGAAACACCACAGAAGCTTAACTAGGGCTGTGGCTATGACTGTTTTAGCATTTCTTAGGGCTGGTCTGGACTGTCTATTGATTTCAGGGTTGCTAATGACCATGTGGAATAGAAGAAGCTTTTGTGGACAGACTGATTCCAGTCTGGGAATTGCTTGACTAACCGTTCTTGAGACATCATCTGCTGAGGTAGTCAAAGTGGATTTTATTTTTGACAAACTTTCTATCTCCAGTATCCCTATGGCTACTGGTGAGGTACAGCTGGGAGAGCAGTCTGGGCAGGGCTGGGTGCTGCTGAGAGCTTGAGTACTTAACAACAAAGAAGCTTTCTTCCTGGCAGTAGGTCTGTGGATCAGCATTTGGACACAATACCCATAGGAGGTGCAATCTTCCCTTAATGTTACCCAGACAATGGTCCCTTCAGGACTATCCCCTTGGGAATATGTACTTTATGGGGCAGGCCTGGTCTCTAGCATTTGCTTTATGCAAGGTTATGTAAAAAGTGCTCACAAAAAGGCCCACACGCCAAGCCCTAAGTCAGCAGATGTTGCGTGCACACTGAAAATTCCCTACTGTGTCCAAAGCCCAGTTTTTAGAACGTCTCTCACCTCAGTTGTGATGACTACTGAGGAGGAGAGGCTCCAGTTCCAGCTCCTCTCAGGCGTCTGATGAGATTCCTCACTCCTCAGGGCTTCAGATGTGTCTACAATGTTTATGTGTTTAGTGGAGGGCATCTCTTGAATATCCTTAGCTGAGTGGTCAGCTCCATGAAGTACTCTAAAATTGACCAATTGTAACTCCATAGTCTGAACAAGGCGAATTCGGGGAAATGGAATTTCCACCCGTGTCGTTCAGACATCCATCCATCCATCCCTCCGTCCATCCATGCATCCACCCACCCACCCACGCATTGGAGTGCCCACTCAGTGTCAAGTCTGGGCGCTGGGGCACAGAATAAAGAAGACAGGGCTGGTTCCTGACAGCAGAGAGCTCATGGTCTGTCAGGAGTGCGGACAGAACACAAATGATTATAGAGTATAATTGCACATGAGACGTGTTGACTCCGTTGTAAGACTTGTCCTCAGACAGAGTCGTTTCCAGATTCCCACCATTTCTCACTGTCTGGTCCAGCCACCACATTGCTTGCTTCCTGAGTGGATGCCTTGCCTCTGCACTTGCCCCTTGTCATCCCTGCCTTCTTTAGTCCACTCTCAGTGGACTGAGAGTTGCACATAATTTAGATCTTGTCATTGCTCTACTCAAAGCTCCCCAGTGGCTCCCAAGACCCTCGCCTTCTGGCCCACTCAGTACCTCTTTGACCTCATCTCCGACTCTTCTCCTCTCTCTCCCCCAACCTGGCCACACTGGCCTCCCTGTAGCTCCTGGAACATGCTACAGTCCCACTGCAGGGCTTTGCACTTGCCCTTTCCTCCGCCTGGAATGTTCCTCTCCTGGATATCCACATGGCTCCATCCCTCCCCTCATCCCTCCTTCTCATTCCCCTGATTTATTTTTCTGTAGCACTTATAACTAATACACCATGTGTCTTACTTATTTATCTTACTTATTGTCCATCTCTCTGCTTTGGAATTCAGGTCCAGGAGACCATGGATGTTTGTCTGTTTTATTCTCAGCTGTATCTCCAGCACCTCAATAGTGCCTGGCACGTAGTAAGAGCTCATTAAATATCAGTCAAGGGCCAGTCTGGTGGCACAGCAGTTAAGTTCACGTGTTCAGCTTTGGAAGCCCGGGGTTCACCAGTTCGGATCCTGGCGTGGACCTTCTCACTGTTCATCAAGCCATGCTGAGGTGGCATCCCACATAGAAGAGCTACAACTCTACAACTATGACACACAACTATGTACTGGGGCTTTGGGGAGAAAAAAGAAAAAAGAGGAAGATTGGCGACAGATGTTAGCTCAGGGCCAATCTTCCTCAAAAAAAAAATATATATCAGTTGAAAGAAAAGACTGAGTCTCCGTCTCCTTGGGTGGTTCTCTCTCATCAGCTCATAGTCTCTTTTGTCTGTCGTCATAAGGAAGCTGAGGGAAAGAGAAAGTGTGGAGAGGCCCCATTCACATGGCATGGCCTCTCCTGCCATTACTGGGATGGTGGAAAACATAAGACATCCCTAAGCTCAACTAATCCTTGCAGCACCCTCTCCCCTTGCAGGAGGAGGATCTGCCTCTTCGTCTGGCTCCTGCTTGGTGAGGACAGTGAGGAAAGCGAGGACAGCGGCAGAGAAAAGGAGCCTGAAGCTACCGTTTCAGAGGCCGGCCCAGGGCGCTTTTGTAGAGTGATTAGTGGCCCCATTTGACAGAGGTGAGTAGACAATGCCACCTTGCTGTGGTTCGGGTTTCTTCTGGGCAGGGCAGAGTCCACATCCAGGTCTCTTATGGAAGGGAAAGGGGCCCCTCTAGCTGGCCGCATTTTATCCACAGGTGGGGGCAGACCAGCTGGCTTGAGCCACAATGATGGCACAGAGCCAAATTAGGGTCCAAACATGCACAGCGTCCTATGACTAAATAGTTGAGACCGGAAACTGGACACGCTAACCAAACCAGTGGTAAAGCAGCAGGCCAAATAACCACGAACCAAACCAGAGGCCAAGTAGTTCAGTCCAGAGACCAGCCAGCCAAGATCAAGAGGAGAATCCCCAAACAAGCTGAAAAGCCAGGGTTGTCATGGGGAGTGGAGTGCAATGGCAGAGAGTGGTGCAGGAATGGACCTGCGGACAGTTCCTAAGCTCATTGAGTGGCCAGCCACCTCTCTCTGCATTTGCTTTCTACTGTGGAATCAGAGCTTTCTATCCGCCCGCAGGGCCCATGTTTTTGCCCTTCTTTTCTCTGATGCCCTGTAGAGCCTACAGTTACTCTCTTAAACCACTAGGTGGTGACCGTGTTTGGAGGAGTCAAAACCCTGAGGTTATTGGCTGGGAGCTGGGCTCTGCCATGGGCAAGCACGTTGCATGCATGCTCTCATTTAAACTTCGGACATCCCTGAGGAGTAAGTGCTATTATTATCCCTATTTTACAGATGAAAAACACTGAGGCTTAGCGAGTTTTAAGAGCTTTACCTAAAGCCACTCATCCATCAGGAGGCTCTCTTAACATATTGCTTTCTGAGTAAGTTTGGGATTGGCAGAAACTGAACAGTGACCATTGTGAATGCTAGACAGTGCCAGTGCTCTCAGGTGAACATGTACATTGAAAAAATCATTAATAGTACCTAGTGCTCACTGGGGAGCCCTTCCTGTGTCTCAGGTGCCAGAACAATGTTTTACAAACACGATTTAATGCAACTCTCAAATAACCCTATAGATCAGACTCTGTTGTTATTCTCATTATGTAGATGAGTTTGTCAATTGCTGTGTAGGTGTGTCTGAGTAGGTGACAGCCCCAAGGCCAAAAACAGAAATTGTTTTACTTCAAGGTGCTTCAGGTTCTGAGTGGGAACTGGGAGAGGGATCTAGGTCCTGGTCCTCAGGTAGGAAAGGTGGGTCTCAGAAAGGCAGAATCCCCAACCTCCCACAAATGGGAAGCAGTCAGAATTTTGACCCCAAGTCCCAGCACTGGCCATGACTCAGGGATGTTGAGCTTCCACTGGGGGGGTGGGGCTTGATGTTGTCATCTGCAAAAGGAGGAGTTGGACTCTTTCTGTACAAAAGTTCCAAGCTCAACTGCTTGCAGGGTAACAGGCAGGTAACAAAAATGAGTCAGGCGAGGACTATGGGAAACTGGTGGACACATGCCCCATTTTAAGGGGCAGTTCCAGCCAATTGCTGCCATGCAGAAAGGTGGGCTTATTGTTGCTAGATTCCCTGATTTTCCAGGAGAAACTAGAAAGCTAGATTTTTGTGTAAAACTCCTTTAAAAAGTGTGGGGCTGGCCCCGTGGCGTAGCGGTTAAGTGCGCGCGCTCCGCTACTGGCGGCCCGGGTTCGGATCCCAGGCGCGCACCGACCCACCGCTTGTCCGGCCATGCTGAGGCCGCGTCCCACATGCAGCAACTAGAAGGATGTGCAACTATGACATACAACTATCTACTGGGGCTTTGGGGAGAAAAAGAGAAAAAAAGGAGGAGGATTGGCATGGATGTTAGCTCAGTGCTGATCTTCCTCACAAAAAAAAAAGAAAAGTGTTGGCAATGGAGTCAAAGTTTTTTAAAAAACTAGCTGTGTAGATTAAAACACACACACACACACACATTCACACACACACACGCCATGAGCTGGATTTGGCTGGCAGACCCCTATTTATTGTGCTCGAAGATGTCGCTATTCCTTCCAGTTCTCAGAGTCTCCTGTTCCTTGAGCTTTAGGAGCCATGGTGCTGGCCACGCAGAATTAGGAAAGAGGAGAAATTAGGAAGAAAAGAGCTGCCTGGAGGCTGCATGGTCTCTTCCCCTCACAGAGGCTCCCCTAGACCAGCCCTACGCCTACTTGGTCACTTTCAGAATCTCCGGGGAACTTGGTTCTTCTCACCAAGCCGAGGACTATCCTTCTTCAGCAAGCCGGGCCCTCTGTGCCCCTGGTGAGCTCTCCAGATGATTCTGACACACACCAAAGTGAGAACTGTTGTCCTAGCTCAGTGGTTCTTAGCACTGGCTGCATGTGAGGATCAACTGGGGAGCTTTTAAGACCACTGATGTGCAAGCACTATTCAGGGCTGATTAAAGCAGATGCTCTGAGTATGGAGGACAGGCTTTGCCATTTTAAACAGCCCCCAGAGAATCCTGATGTGCACCCAGGGCTGGGACCCACTGACCTGGATCAATGCTCCTGGTCGATGCTTTTCATGCTGTAATGTGCTGCAGGGTCACCTCCAGGATCTCGTTAGAAACGCAGGTTCTGAATCAGCAGGTCTGGGGCGGAGCCTGAGACTCTGCATTTCTAACCAGCTCCAGGTGCTGCTGCTGCTGCTGCTCTGGGGACCACTCTTTGAGTAGCAAGGGTCTAGGATGCTGTTTTCCAAACTTCCCTGATGATAAGAATCACTTGTTTCTATTAAATATTTAAATTCTATGGAAATAAATGAAGACCACCCAAATGAGAACAAGCAAAGGCTATTTATTCGGAGCTTGCTCTAGCAGGGGAGGCAGCCATCATTGCTTGAGTTTTAGCAGAGACTCAAAGGCAGGCAAAGGACTGGGAAAGGTTTATAGTGGAAAAAAATGAAGGCTTCAGTGTGTCCTGATTGGAGACTGTCAGCTTGGGGAAGCTGGAGGTGGGCTAATTAGAAGTGAGCATCCTATGGGATGGGTTAGGGGGGCATATCTGACTTTCTCTGCTTCATCCTAAATTGGAAGTGGGGCCAATAATTAGGGAAGCTATCGATCAAGTCCTGATCATTTGGGGATGATGGCTACAGGATTGTTGTTTAGCTTCCTGAGCCGGTTGCTGCAGATAATGGGTCAGAGTTCTATTTTGATATGTGGTCTGGCCAATGTCCATTTGTGTATTCAGTCTCTCAGCTCTTGGGTCTCTTTCCTAGACTTTCCGATTCAGAAGTTCTGGGTTGGGGCCCAGGAATCTCCAGGTGATTCTTATCATCAGGAAAGATGGGGGGACAATGATGGAAACCACGTGAATTAGAATTGTCTGGCGAGACCTAAAGACACTCACAAACTGAAAGCGAAGGGATGGAAAAAGATACTCCACGCAAATGGCAATGAAAAGAAAGCTGTGGTAGCAGTACTCATTTCAGACAAAATAGACTTTGAAACAAAAACTGTAAAAAGAGACAAAGAAGGGCATTACATAATGATCAAGGGAACACTCCAACAATAGGATATAACACTTGTAAATATCTACGCACCCAATATAGGTGCAGCTAAATATGTAAAGCAATTATTAACAGACATAAAAAGAGAAATAGACAGTAACACAATAATAGTAGGGGACTTTAACACTCCACTTACACCAACGGATAGATCATCCAAACAGAAGATCAATAAGGAAACAATGGCTTTAAATGACACACTAGAACAGATGGACCTAGTAGGTATATACAGAGCATTCCATCCAAACACCAAAGAATACATGTTCTTTTCAAATGCACATGGAACATTCTCCAGGATTGATCACATATTAGGCCACAAAACAAGTCTCCATAAATTTAAGAAGATTGAAATAATACCAAGCATCTTTTCTGACCACAATGGTATGAAACTGGAAATCAACTATAGGAAGAAAATCAGAAAAGCCACAAATACGTGGAGATTAAACAAAATGCTACTGAACAACGACTGGGTCAACGAAGAAATCAAAGAAGAAATCAAAAAATACCTGGAGACAAATGAAAATGAAAATACGACATGCCAGAATTTATGGGATACAGCAAAAGGAGTTGTGAGAAGGAAGTTTATAGCAATACAGGCATATCTCGACAAACAAGAAAAATCTCAAATAAACAATCTAACAATGCACCTAAAGGAACTGGAAAAAGAAGAACAAACAAAGCCCCAAATCAGTAGAAGAAGGGAAATAATAAAAATCAGAGCAGAAATAAATGAAATAGAGACTAAAAAAAATAGAAAAAATTAATAAAACCAAGAGCTGGTTCTTTGAAAAGATCAACAAAATTGACAAACCCTTGGCTAGACTCACCAAGAAAAAAAGAGAGAAGGCACAAATAAGTAAAATCAGAAATGAAAGAGGAGAAGTTACAACAGACACCTCAGAAATACAAAAGATTATAAGAGAATACTATGAAAAGCTATATGCCAACAAATTCGACAATCTGGAAGAAATGGATAAATTCTTAGAATCATACAACCTTCCAAAACTGGATCAAGAAGAAGTAGAGAATTTGAATAGACCAATCACCAGTAAGGAGATCGAAACAGTAATCAAAAACCTCCCCAAAAATAAAAGTCCAGGACCAGACGGCTTCCCTGGTGAATTCTACCAAACATTCAAAGAAGACTTAATACTTGTCCTTCTCAAACTCTTCCAAAAAACTGAGGAGGGGGGGAGGCTCCCTAACTCATTCTATGAAGCCGACATTACCCTGATACCAAAACCAGACAAGGACAACAAAAAAAAAGAAAATTACAGGCCAATATCACTGATGAACATCGATGCAAAAATCCTCAACAAAATACTAGCAAATCGCATACAACAATATGTTAAAAAGATTATACACCATGATCAAGTGGGATTTATTCCAGGTATGCAGGGATGGTCCAACATTCACAAATCAATCAACGTAATACACCACATTAATAAAATGAAGAATAAAAATCACATGATCATCTCAATAGATGCAGAGAAAGCATTTGACAAGATACAGCATCCATTTATGATAAAAACTCTGAATAAAATGGGGATAGAAGGAAAGTACCTCAACATAATAAAGGCCATATATGACAAACCCACAGCTAATATCATCCTCAATGGTGAAAAACTGAAGCCCATCCCTCTAAGAACAGGAACCAGACAAGGATGCCCACTGTCACCACTCCTATTTAACATAGTACTGGAAGTCCTAGCCAGAGCAATCAGGCAAGAGAAATAAATAAAAGGGATCCAAATTGGAAAGGAAGAGGTGAAACTCTCACTATTTGCAGATGACATGATTTTATATATAGAAAACCCTAAAAAATCCACCAGAAAACTTTTAGAAGTAATAAACGAATACGGTAAAGTTGAAGGATACAAAATCAACATACAAAAATCAGTTGCATTTCTATACACTAACAACGAAGTAGCAGAAAGAGAAATTAAGAATACAACTCCATTTACAATTGCAACAAAAAGAATAAAATACCTAGGAATAAACTTAACCAAAGAGGTGAAAGATATGTACACCAAAAACTATAAAACATTGCTGAAAGAAATTGAAGAAGACGCAAAGAAATGGAAAGATATTCCATGCTCTTGTATTGGAAGAATTAACATAGTTAAGATGTCTATACTTCCTAAAGCAATCTATAGATTCAATGTAATCCCTATCAAAGTTCCAACAACATTTTTCACAGAAACAGGACAAAGAATCCTAAAATTTATAAGAAGAACAAAAGACCCCGAATAGCTAAAGGAATCTTGAGAAAAAAGAACAAAGCTGGAGGTATCACACTCCCTGATTTCAAAATATACTGCAAAGCTATAGTAACCAAAACAGTATAGTACTGGCACAAAAACAGACACACAGATCAATGGGATAGAATCGAAAGCCCAGAAATAAACCCACACATCTATGGACAGCTAATCTTTGACAAAGGAGCCAAGAACATACAATGGGGAAAAGAAAGTCTCTTCAACAAATGGTGTTGGGAAAACTGGACAGCCACATGCAACAAAATGAAAGTAGACCCTTACCTTACACCATACACAAAAATTAACTCCAAATGGATTAAAGACTTGAATGTAAGACCTGAAACTATGAAACTACTAGAAGAAAACATAGGCAGTATGCTCTTCGACATCAGTCTTAGCAACATATTTTCAAGCACCATGTCTGACGGGGCAAGAGAAACAATAGAAAAAATAAACAAATGGGACTACAGCAAACTAAAAAGCTTCTGCACAGCAAAGGAAACCATCAAGAAAACGAAAAGACAACCTGACAATTGGGAGAAGATATTTGCAAACCATACATCTGATAAGGGGTTAATCTCCAAAATATATAAAGAACTCATGCATCTCAACAACAAAAAAACTAACAACCTAATTAAGAAACGGGCAAAAGACCTGAACACACATTTCTCCAAAGAAGATATACAGATGGCCAACAGACACATGAAAAGATGTTCAAAATCATTAACTATCAGAGAAATGCAAATCAAAACTATGATGAGATATCACCTCACGCCCGTCAGAATGGCTATAATTAACAAGACAGGAAACAACATGTGTTGGAGAGGATGTGGAGAGAAGGGAACTCTCATACACTGCTGGTGGGAGTGCAAACTGGTGCAGCCACTATGGAAAACAGTATGGAGATTCCTCAAAAAATCAAGGATAGAACTACCATACGATCCAGCTATTCCACTGCTGGGTATTTATCCAAAGAACTTGAAAACACCAATGTGTAAACATACGTGCACCCCTGTGTTCATTGCAGCGTTATTCACAGTAGCCAAGACTTGGAAGCAACCTAAGTGCCCATCAAGGGACGAATGGATAAAGAAGCTGTGGTATATATACACAATGGAATACTACTCAGCCATAAGAAACGATGAAATCCAGGCATTTGTGACAACATGGATGGACATTGAGGGTATTATGCAAAGTGAAATAAGTCAGAGGGAGAAGGACAAATAACATATGATTTCCTTCATTAAGTAGTAGATAATAACAACAGTAAACAAACACGTAGAGACAGAGATTGGATTGGTGGTTACCAGAGGGGAAGGTGGGAGGGAGGAAGGTGAAAGGGATAATTCGGCACATGTGTGTGGTGATGGGTTGTAATTGGTATTTGAGTGCTGAACATGATGTAATCTATGCAGAAATAGAAGTATAATTATGTACACCTGAAATTTATACAATGTTATAAACCAATGTTACTGCAATAAACAAAAAATTAAAATAAAAAAAAGAAAAAAAAAAAAGAATTGTCTGGCGACACAAGTTAACGGTAGCTACCAGACCCTATCCCAGACTTAATGAGTCAGAATCTCTGGGAGTGGGGTGAGGAATCCGCCTGTGTTGTCTCTCAGTTATCTGGTCCTGAGGAATGAAGCACCTTAAAATGTAGTGGTGGTTTATTACTTAAAACAATAATGGTTTATTACTTCTCGTGTTCTGGGGGCTGACTGGGACCTCCCGAGGCTTTGTCCAGGGACAACTGTGGGAACCGCCACCCCGGGTCAATGTGTCCCTTAGGAAGGAAACTTTGTAAGCACTAGGGAGTCAGCAACCAATTAGGTCGACGTGAGCCCCTAAACTGTATTTGGCAGATTTTAAATATCAAAGTGTAGTGATTCCAACGGTCTCCAACAGGGAGTTTCTTTCAGTACGATGTTGTGACTAACAAGTGTTTAATTTGCTGCATGAAGCCTGCTCTGGTGGGAATGATGTAAATGTTTGAAGTTTTTGGATGACAGAGGTTGTGAGAAGGTACATTTCAAATAAGTAATAATAATGATAACTAATATGTATTGAATACATACTATGTGCCACACACTGTTCTTAACATTTTACATATTTAATCCTCATTTAATCTTCACGACAATCTTATGAGTTAAGTCCCACTTGACAAATAGGGAAACTGAAGCACAGAGAATTAATTAATTTGCCTGAAGTCATAAAGCTCGTAGGTGGGGAGCCGGGATTTGAACCCTGGCAGTCTGACTACACTGTATACCCTCAAATGCACTGTAGATATTGCATACACTCTATTAAGAGGAATTAGCTCCTTCTGAAGCCCAGGTGTAACCTCTCTCACCACGTATTTCATGGGTTGTAGGAAAGAGGCTGCTTTGCCTGGAATGGCTGGATTAAATGGGCAGTGATTGTCAGGCCAGCAAGGACTGGTTAGGGGTCTCCGTCTCCCAAAAGAAATTACTTCCGGTCGCTGTCCAGTCCTCAGCCAGAGGGAGGTCAACCCTCTGACCCTCTTCCCCTGTCCAGTGCTGTGACTGTCCGAACACACCTGGGGCCAGCTCGACAACCTAGAGCTGGTAAATATAAAACTATGGTGAAAACAGCCACATTATTGGTTGCTATGCCAACTCGTGCTGCAACCAAGGCTATTTTCTGGGAGTGTTGAGGTAGAAAATGTTCTGGAGGCTATAGTGGGGGAGATTCAGAACCTCCCTCAATGGATTTTGAGTCTAGTCTGCCCCAAATATCCTTCAGTGGCTTACACTGCCTTAGGATAAAGTCTCCCTGCTTAACACGGCTGACCAGCTGTTCCCATCCCTCTAGCTTCATCTCTCTCCACTTCCTCTTCAAGTTCTCTATTCCCACCAGACTGAACAAATCCTGTTCTCCATTGCCTTGCCCTCCACCACCTCCAAGCCTTTGCACTTGTTGTTCTCTGCCTACACCTCTGTTCCCTCCTACTCTCCTCCTGCTTTATTCATCCTCTGGCTTCAGTTTGTGTCACTTTCTTTGGGAACCTGCGGGCATCAAGAGCTGTGAACGGTCTGGGTTTTGCCTTCCTTACAAGCTGACCTGTTAGCTTTGCCACAGCTTCCTGGATGCTGGCAGAAGACACGAGCTGCCTGGGTCAGAGAATGAGGACTGTTTATGACTCACAGCAATAGCAGAGTCCAGAGTATCATCATTTTGCATTGGTTTTCTGAGCCTCAGCTCCGACAGGGTGATGTGAAGAGGGCCCAGTGACCCCTGTGAACACAATGGGCTGCATTACAAGAGAGGAACCCAGAGCTCAGGGACGTGAGCCTTTTATGCTGGGCAGTGAGCATGCCTACACATCGCTCCAGAGGGAGAGGTTATCTTTATCTTTCAAGGCTGTTTGCTATACAAATATCCTTGAAAAGCTGGCCCAGGACAAAGGCAGTCAGGAACTGCTTTCAAGATTTGCAGACATGCACGAAATCTATGGCGAATTGTCTCCCAGTAACTCTGGGTTCAATGTCATCTCCCCTGATCCTCCCAGTTTAACTTCCTCTCAACTGTCCTTCAGTTGAGGGACTTTCCTTCATTCCTCCCTCTCATGGTCTACACCAAGTTCCTTTGTGATATCTTCTCATAGAACCGGGCTTTTGTCATTCAGAGTGCTTACCTCTGTCTGCAATTATATGCTCATTACTGAGATTATTTAATTAACAACTATTTTCCCATTATGCTAAATGCTTCACTACAGGCAGGACTGTCTCGTTTCACAACTGTATCTGTGTTGTCCAGCACAATGGCTGGCACGCAGTGAGAACCTAATAAAGGTGTTTTGAGTGAATGGGGCTATTGAATTGAATAAAATCAAATCAGTGAGGCCCAGAGAGATGAGGTGATCTGCCCAAAGTCCCACAGCTAGTTCCAGGTAACTGGATTCAAACTCCCTGATTCATAATCCATATCCTTTTCCTTCCACAGATACTTGGTCAGATTCCGTCTTCACACAATGGTGGGGCACCGATTGGGTGGGGCAATGGGAGAAGGGAGGAATGACTTGAGCACGCATCAAGAGCATTTAGTCCCTTTCGGCTGTAAGATTCCTCCCGGCTGTTCTTGCTCTGGGCTCCACTGAGAGTCAGAGTTGGGTTAAGACCATTAGAAGCCTAAGAGGCAGTTTAGTGAGTGGTTCAGAGCTAAGACTATTGTGGAGATTGTAAAAATAGCCCCTAATTATTCCCTTCCCTATGTCCATGACCTTGGGTGGTCCCCTCCCACACTGACTCTGGGCTGGGCTTGTAACTTGCTTTGGCCAATGGGACATTGGCAAACATGATACAAACAGAAGCTTGAAAAGCACTTGTTCCTTGGGATCTTCCCTCTCTCATCCATCTTGGGATGCCTGTGAGCATCTCTATGTGAATAAGTTCAGGGTAGCCTGCTGGATGATGAGAGATGCACAGCCAAGTCATCCCCATCACCCCAGCTGACTTGGGTCCAACCACCAGACGTGTGGGTGAGGCTGACCGAGACCATCCAGCCCTGGCCGAGCTGCCAGCTGACCACAGAGATCAGCTGAGCTGGTCCAGACCTGAAGTACCAGCCTGCCAACTCACATAATCCTGAGAAATAATAAATGTGTGCCATCTAGAGCCATTCAGTTTTGGGATGGTTTTTACGTAGCAAAAGCTAACTGATACAACTATGGTGCACATTTGTTTGGGTTGAAATCCCAGCCTCATCATTTAATTGTTTAATCTGAGAAAAGTTCCTTAACCTCTCTGTGTCTTAGTTTCCTTATCTGTAAAATAAGGATAAAAATAGATCATGAAATTTACAATGTTAAAGTATTAAATGAAATAATATTTTAAAAATTCTCAGAATGGAGCCTGGTGCACAGTAAGTGCTATACACAAGCATAGTTATTGTAAAAGATTATGGTTTCCATCCCTCATCCCATACATAATTAAAACAAAAACTTAAAAACCAATTAATACACATAAGGATGTCTACAATGTTTGTTTGGAACTATCGAATGCCAAGTGCCATCAGCATTCCCCACCCCTCATGCTGTGTGCACCCCCTGGTGCTGGTGCCCTCATTGTGTTGTAGTCTGGGGGAACCCTGGCTGAGAACCCCTGGGTGGAGGGGTTCTCCCTGGTCTCCTGCAGACATTAAAAGGGCTTGAGCTGGCTGCCTCCCTGCAGCGGCCGCTGTGTTTCAGCAGGCTCATCTGTATGCAAGCCAGGGTGTGACAGCACAGAGAAAGGAATTCAAATGGCCATTCGAGACCCCATGAAGCCTGTTCTCTGGACCAGACCGTGATCTGCAGGGAGGATCTGCAGGGAGGCCAGAGCCCTTCCCGCTGCCCCGGGGCCTCTGCCCTCCCTCCTCGGGGTGGGGGCTGTGCTCGCTAGAGGGAGAGCTCAGTTAACGGGGGCGCTCATTGACCCGACCCGCACATGCTCTGCATGCATAGCCTTGCAGGGCTCAAAGGGTTACAGAGACCAAGGCCTTTGCCTGCTTCTCTAGCCGCAGAAGCTGATGCAGGTCTGTTTCTTTAACAAATTTCCACCGAATGGTATTAATAGAAAGAGATGGAGCCGTCTCGTCACCCTTGTATTGTGTGATATCATGAAATCATCCCGTGGGGGCGGTGTCATTGTGAGCACTCGTCTCTCCTTGAGGCCTTTGGTTTACATCCAGCTCATTATTATTTACCAGGCCCCCAACGTCCCGAAATGCTTAGCAGAACAAAATGTTAGAGTATAGGAGAAAAAGATGTAATGCTGAAAGAAATACTACAGGCTGTCCCAGCATTTCTCAACCCTTTTTATTTGACATTGTTTGTCTCCTGTGGCATAGATAAGGCACACAGGGGATGACTCAGAACAGTGGCTCTGATGGCACCAGATATGTGTCTGGGTCCCAGCTGAGTGACTTACTGGCTGCGTGAGCTTGAGCATGCCACTTCACCTCCCCACACCTCAGTTTCCCCAACTGCAAAATGAGGATGATACTAGTTCCTATTCGATAGAGTTGTTTGAGGACTAAAAGAGATAAGGCAGGCCTCCTTTGCCAAACTCCACGTGCTTCTCTACTCTTAGATACTGGAACACCTACTAGGTGCATCCTCTCTCCTCCCACTTGATGGAACTACTTGATTCTATTTAGGCGGAGGCAAGAAGACCTGAGATGGAAGCAGGTTGCTCCAGGCATAATGAAGAGCTGTTCTTGGATGCAGGTCCCCTGATCGCCAAGCTTGTTACTTGTTGCTCTGTCATTCCTCCTATTAGGAACCTCTCCACATCAACATGGTGCCGGCCTTCCAAGTATCAACTGGACCAGGGCTAGATGCCTGGCCCGAGGGATGGCCAATCCATTCTTGCTGTTAGGAATTTTGCTTGGGACACTTAGAGAGGCTATCACGTTGAGTAGGGACCATGTAAGGGAGGGGTGTGTGTCATGAGCAAGGGACAGCTGAGAAGCAACAGGATTTATAATGTAGAGAAAAGATAAAGTACAGATGACTAGGACACTGGTGGAAGCACCAAGAAATGCAGACCGCCCGGAAAAGAGCAGACATCAGCCAGCAGCCGAGTGGAGAGCGAACCTGGCCCAGAGTGGGCACTGGGCAGGTGTAAACGGAATGCTGGAGGGGCAAAAATAAACCACTTGGAACTTCCCCAAGTTCTGCTCGCCTCTGGCTTCCCAGCCTCACCAAGGCCAGCCTGACTATGGCTCCTGCTCTTGGGTATCTGGAAGACTTGCAACGCTTAATGCCCGCAGGCAATCCAAACAAACCTCCTCTTTCCACCTTTTCTGTAGGCTAATCTCTACTTTCTGCACATGAGATGCACCGCAGCAAAGTGAGGGGCAGGTGGTGAGGTGTGAAGGTTTAGAAGGAGGAAGGTATGGTTGAAGGGCAGGAGGGGGATAACTAGGAGCACTGACAACCTTTCTGGTTGGGCACTGTTCTGGTTATTTATTCTGCTCTAACAAACCATCCCAAAGCTTAGTGGCTTGAAACAACTATTTATTTTTATTTCTCATGGTTCTGTGGGTTGGTTGGATCCAGCGGGGTGGTTCTTACTCGAGGTCTTTCATGTAGGGTGGGCTGCAGTCATCCGAAGTCTCAACTGGGTCCGACGTCCAAAATGGCCCTCTCCCATGGCTGGCAGTTGATGCTGGCTGACGTCTGGAAGCTTGGCTGGGGATCTGGGCTGGGGTGCCGACACATGGCCTCTTTGTGTGGCTTGGGCTTCTCACAGCATCATGGCTGCATTCTGAGAAGGAGCATCTCAAGAGCGAGAGTTCCACAAGATCCTAGCAGAAGCTGAAAGGCCAAGCCTTGGAAGTCCCAGAACATCACTTTTGCTGCATTCTATTGGTCAAGCAAGTCACTAAGAGCATTCCAGATTCAAGAGCAGGGGAATCAGACACCACCTCTCAATGAGAGGAGTGTCAAAGAATTTGTGTCCATCTCGAATCTGCCAGAGACGCCAATCTGAACGAGTATGAAAATGTCTCCCCAGCATTCCAGCAGAGATGACGAGGGTGCATGGATCCTGGACTGGGATTTTGCAGGGCAGATGGGGCTAAAGGGATGGGGCAAAAAACGGGACGGTAGGGGCCGGCCCCGTGGCTTAGCGGTTAAGTGCGCGCGCTCCGCTACTGGTGGCCCGGGTTCAGATCCCGGGCACTCACAGACACACCATTTCTCCCGCCATGCTGAGGCCGCGTCCCACATACAGCAACTAGAAGGATGTGCAGCTATGACACACAACTATCTACTGGGGCTTTGGGGGGGAAACAAAAGGAGGAGGATTGGCAATAGATGTTAGCTCAGAGCCGGTCTTCCTCAGTAAAAAGAGGAGGATTAGCATGGATGTTAGCTCAGGGCTGATCTTCCTCACACACACACACAAAAAACAGGGGACAGGAAGGCAGGCTCCAAAGGCTCCTCATTCCTCTAGTCATCTTCATCTTCATGATCATCATCATCGTCATCATCGTCAGCTTGTTAATAAAATTAGCTAATACTTACTGAATACTTCCTATGTGCTGGTGCTGCCCACAACAATCCAATGAGGTAGTGACTATTATTATCCCCATTTTAAGGAGGAGAAACTGAGCCACAGAGACACTAAATAGCTAGATCAAGGTCACACAGCATGTAAGCCATAGAGCTGGGCTTTGAACAAAAGGAATCTAGCTCTAGAGCCTATGCCTTGAGCCACTATCCTACACTGCCTAAGATGATTGCCCAACTAGCCATTACTGAGCTACAATGTCCCAGGCCCTGTTTTAAGTCCTTTATATTTGTTATCTCATTTAGTAAATGGAAATGAGGAATATGGCAGGAAGTCAGCTCTGCGATCCCACAGTGGATATAATTCCCACTAACTGGACCCAATTTGTCCCCCCATGCCTATAGCCTGTCGCTGGGATTTGCCAACGGGGAGGGGGCAAGTGACCATATCACAATGTGAGTACTACAGACCTACAAGCTAAGTGAGCCCTGTCACTCAGGCCACACAGGCCAAGGTGAAGCCGTAGTTTAGGGGTTTCCCAAGGCAGCCATGTGGGCTGAGTGCTTGAATGATCCATGGCCTCATGGCTAGAGCTAAATTGGATCTAGCGTAGCTGTATCATTATTTAAAGAATTATAGAGTAACACATTGTATGTATTTAATAAGAAAGGTCTTATGTGCTTATACTGGTGGGAAAAGCTTGCCTCCTTCTGATCCCTTCATGCACCGCTTCCATGGACCAGATGAATAAGTCTTGCCCATAAGCAAAGATGTTGGTGTGCTCTTAGTTCCCAAAGATGGGGAGATCTGTTGTCAAAGAGACTAGCTCCATCCTTACTCTAGAGTTAAGAACCCCTCAGGACAGGCAAGCTGCCCTTGCCCCTGAGTGCTAATCCTTCCACGCATGGACAACCTCTTGCTTCCTTAGGTGATTGTGCAAGGACATAGTGATCAATATGGGTCTTTGAGGAATGCTACCACAAGGCTCCAATGCAAAGTGGTGAGAAATTGATTCCAGAAGCCTCTGAGACTGTCCCCAGGGCAAGCATGGTGGTCTCTTAAATGGAACAATGGCAGCAGTATCACAACCCACAGAATCTATTAAAATAGAACCTTGTTGCTACTCGAGTCAGAGGCAGTGGTTGGTCTTACCTTTGTCACAGGTTCTTTTCCATACAAGCACCAACATTTCCATGAAGCTAAAAGACTTGATTGAGTTTGACAATTAAATCAAAATATGTTTATAATTGACTTCCTTCTTCATCTAATTCCTAGACTGGCTGCAGAGTGAAGCCGATGGTGGAGATCATGTATTTGTAGTGACATTTGTGTGAGTTTCTGCAGTGGTTTTCAGCAGCCTGAATGGATTCCCAGTTAGGCAGGTGGTGGCAGAGGAACAGGGGATTGAGAATGTGGGTGGCAAGCAGTTAATTGCAATGAGGGATTGTGGGGTCTAGGCTGGTTAGGGAAGGATGTGAAGCTAAGAAGAAGTTCACAGGCCAGGAAAAAGAGAAGGACAAGACCCTGAAGTTCTCAATGTTATTGGAGCAGTGGAGAGGATAAGAGATTACAGCTGGAGAATTTAGCATTTATGACATGGGGCACTTCTAGGAGATGCTGAGAAGATCCAGGTATGGCTCCAGTTGATATAGGGAGACATCAAAGTGGTGGAGTCCAAGAACTGGGGGACTTTTTGTTAGACAGGTCATCCTCATGGACACTGAAGTTATCGAAGCTGTGGAGGAGTGTCCAGGAGGTCACGGATGTCAGTGATGAGGCTAGAGTGAGAGGTGGTAAGACGGCATGGACTTCTTTTTAACTTGGGGTTGGAAGAGTTGGTGGGGAAGAAGTTCGGGATAATGTGGGGATGGGAAAAATCTAGAGGATAGAAGATCCAAGCCATTTGCATTTTGTATGGTGGCCAAGAATGGCAGAGCTGTCTGGTGGCATGAACTGCCTTCAAGTTTGTGGCTTAGGCTAATAATTTTGCAGGAGTCCAAGAGGCATTGGCTTCTTCTGATGTTTGTTCAAGGCTCACATAGTTTGTGGGTCTTGACAAAGAATTTGTTACAGAAGCAAATGGGGATTGGCGTTGGGAAGCCACCATGATGGACACATGCCCCCACAGCCTTAGGGGAGAAAAAACCTTGCTGCTTCTTTCCCTCTATGGAATCGTTTACCCCCCTCCTTTTATGTTTCTATGGAACTTTGGAGTGAAGAAAGCCACCGATGGCCTCTGAACCCAGAGGAAGCTCCCTCCCTGCAGTAATTTCCACCACTAACTTCTCCATTACTGATCCACTCTCTCTCATTCCTTCTAGCAGCACCAGCTGTGTTCAAAATGGTGCTGTGTGATAGATGCTCCCCAAATGGTTAGGGTCTTCCTTTTGGACCCCTTGATCTATTCCCAACCACCCACCATTTTTCCTTTGTAACACTTGTAAATAATTACTGTAGATATTAACCAAGGAGTCTCTGTCCTTCCTTGTCCATTAAGGCAGTGGCATTTAGTGCTTCAGAGGACGAATGGTACAGTAGAAAAGCACTGAGTGTGTGCTATTTGGGGAGAAGGGTTTGGAAATAGCTGATGACTGGGCAGTGGGACTCTGCCATAAAAATGAGCAGATCTCAGCAAGGACTCTGCGTGGACAGTGGACAAAGGCCAAGACAGGAGAGGAGCAGGGTGGCTTGGAAGATGCAAGCATGAGTGGTGGACGCTGACCAAGGACCAGATTCACCCTCTGGCACTTGGCCTTTCTGCCCACAGAATGTAGGTGACACACCCATCCAAGGAACAAGTGTGGGGGCCTCTCTGAATTGCTGAGATGGTGTTTCCATGCCTGAAGGAAATGGGGCTTGGAATACCAATGAAGCCCAGCTGTAGAACAACCCAGAAAGCTCCATTTCTTGTACCCCTAATTTGTATACTGAAATTCTTACTTTGGGGAGCAGTCCATCAGGAATCCTAATCAATCACCTTTTAGATTAAATTGCATGTGTTCATGCCATACTGATAGCAGATGGTAGAAATGAAACCATGTTGCCTCAAGGCAACACTGTGGCTTGGAGAGAGCTGGTGAGCAGAGGTGAGGTGGCTTTCAGATGTAACTGCTGATTTTAAAAACGATGCTGCCTGTGCTAAGAACGAAGAAGTGCAGCTGAGCAGGAGCTGAAGGAACGTAGACCAGAGAGGGAGGCGGGCTGCAAGAGATTTCTCTTAGAGGTGGAATTTCCGAGAGAACCAGATCTTTACTGGAGAGGGCAGGGCCAGGCCAGCATGGCAGAGAAGATTCTGACATCAAACCTAACCAGCTTGCCTCTGCATTCTCCCGAATGTGAGCCACTGGGTAGTTTGGGGAGGAGCGGTACAAGAATTCTCTTAGGCAGGGCTCTCAAGGGTGGAGTTGGTGGTCAGGGTCCTCAGCCTCAGGAGTGCGGCCCTCATTAGCAGTCTCTGGTGTCCCTGAGCGTGGATTGGAATAGTTTAGACATGAATGCCGCGTTCCTGATTGACTTGTTTCCATTGAGTCCATACCTATTAGGGATCTGTTGGTAATTACCCGGCTCCACTTCAGCCCCTGGGGGCCTGTATTCTGCAGCAGTAATGAGTCTGAGCAGCCTCTCTGGCATAATAAACAGCACTAGCACCCGTGCAAGGGCACTGCTTCCTCTCCCAATAGGGTAAGTCGGGCTTCAAGGACGATCAAGAGACTCACAGTCGCGGGCGGGCTTTAATTGCTTTTGTAAAACTGCAGATGAGTAGCAGGCACTCGGGTCCCCTTGAGTCTCGGTTGAGAAGTGAGATCTTGATTCATTTGGCTTGTTTGGAAAGTAGAGGGATTAGTCACAACAACAGCTATCATTTAGTGAGTGTTTATTATGTGCCAGGCTCTGTGTCAAGGGCTTTCTATGCATTATTTTATTTAAAACTCACCACTACATTATGAGCTAGAGACTGCTGTTGTCTCAATTTTACAGATGAAGAAAGCGAGGCTCTGAAGAAGTGATGTGATTTGCCAGGTTGGTAGAGAATGGATCTGGCTATAAATTTTGGGATGCTGGGGAGAAGACAGGAGTCCTGGACAGGAGGACAAGAGGAGCCTTTCTCGTTCCCTATCTTCAAGCTTGACGAGGGGGTGGCTATTTAAAACAGATGGAGGTAAAGTCATATTTTCATATGCGAAATCTTTGTCACAGTTCCTCTTTGTCTCTCATAAGGAAGGAGAGAAGACACCAATAAAATCTGCTGAAATCTGCCTGTCAAACAATCTTCATGTTCATATAAGTTGCTGTAGGACCCTAAAAGTTCATAACCCCCGAACAGTAGCAAGAAGTCCTAATAACCACACATATAATATCTAGGAAAGAAAGTGGCTTTTAAGACAAAATAGATCATATGGCTTTTTAAAAGGAAAGGAAAGAAGCAACCACATGCACCAATGATTGGAAAGATGTATACAACCAGCTAAGTGGTAGAATTCTGGATGATTTTTCCCTTCTTTTTGTTTTGTATAACGAACCTATTTTTAATTTAAAGTAATCTCTGAAACAGTTACTTAAAAAAACAACCATAAAAACTCTCTCCTAAAAACTCAGCTGTGGATATAAGCAATTTCAAAGAAGGTGGAAATGAAATGCAACATCTTTGATTTTATGGGATAAGCTAAAGCTAGATTCAGGAAAAATAATTGCCTTTAAATGCTTTAGTCATTGAACAAGCAAAAAGTGAAAATAAATGAAATGAGCATTGACCTCAAGAATTAGAAAGGAAGGTCAACAAAATAAACACAAGGAGAGCAGGAGAGAGCACTTAGAAAAAAAGAACAATCGTAAATTGAACTAGAAAATCCAAGACCAATACAAATGGATAGCTACATCCAAGACCTGGTTTTTTAAAAAGACTGATGAAAATAGACAAACCTCTGGGAAATCTAAGAAAATAAAATTCAGAATGGAAAAGACATCAGAAGATTGGAATTAGAGGATACTTTTAAAAAACTATCAAAGGATATACTACCACACAAGGCTAAGGAATTTGAAAATCTGGATGAAATGGATTCTTTTCAAGGAAAATACAAATGAATAAAATTGACTAAAGAAAGAAGTGAGAAATGTAGATGGACCAGTAGCCCTGAAAGAAATAGTAAAAGTTGTAAAGAAACAAACAAAACCCCACTTCTCCAAAAGATTCCATGCTCAATTTTATGGATGAGTTCTTTTAAATACACCAAGATTAAGTCATTTCCAGACTACTTGAACAGATAGAGCAAATAAAAAGAAGAAAAGTTCCTCAAGTTGTTTTTATGAAGCTAGCATAACTGATAGCAAAATCCCATAAAAACATCACAAAAAAAGAATATTACCAACCAAACTTCTTTATGAATATTGATGTTAAAATCGTAAATAGATCCTCATCAAATTGATCCTATTCAAATTGATTCTAACACTATACCAAAAGTACAATACAGCTTGACCCAACCAAGGTTAGTCTTGTAATGCAAGGATGGTTTAATATCAGGAAAGTTATTAACACACCTGATTGCACCAATAAGTACAAAGAGGAAAGCCAAATGAGCAGCTCTGTAGATTTTGTAAAAAACATTTGATAACCATTAATATTCATTTTTCTTAACAACTCTAGGTAAAATTAGAATAAAGGTGTAATTGCTTAACATGACGAAGAATTTCTATCTTAAACAATATCCTCATCAACTTAAAAGCAAAATACTAGAGATAATCCCATATGGTCAAGGGAAAAAAGATATCCCTGTTTTGATTTCCATATCATTGATATTTAACCTTGCCAGTTTTTAAGCAAAGATTTTCAAGGATAATAACATCCAGTCAGAAATGGTCTGAGGGGTAGTCTCTTCTGGGCATGCTACAATTTGGTGCCTCTTCAAACCTGATTAAAATTTAAACATTTGAATTATACAAGTTGTATGTACTTGTTGAAACAATTCAAACAATTGATGTAATTCAAGCACCTAAAGTAAAATTAATAATCTTTTCTTCCCCTCTACAAACTAATATCCCTAATAGGCACTGTTTAAAATATATATTTTCTTCTATATTTTCCCTTGCTTATATAAACATATGGAAACATATGAGTGCTTACATAGGTTCTCTTTAAAGAGCGTGAAATACAAAAGATATGGTTCTTCAGCTTGCTCTTATCAGTTACCAGTTTATCATGGCTATCCTTCCTGTTAATGCAAAATGCTCTACATGATCAAAACTGATGTTCCTCAAGCATTTGTTCAGTAGTTAAAAAGTGGAGTGGCTGAGTGCTTTGTGGGGAAGAGTGGAAAAGGAGGACAACTGACAGTGGTCTTCGGCCTCCCTGTCTATGCCCAACAATTCAGCTCTGGCCCTGAACTTGCATGCTCCACAGAGCAAAATAACATCCCTGCAGTTATCTGGATCCACCCTTCTTAGACAGTAGCTTAACGACCACCTATTTGTTTCTTAAGTAAGCCTTCTTTACAATGGCTCATCAGCATATTCCTTCCAACCACAGAAGAACCTCTCTTTGAGAGGAATTTTGGTGAATACAACGTTCAGTAACATTTGAGTGCCCCAGCAACGCTTTCATGGATATCTCAGATGAAGCTCTAGGTGTCTCGCCCCATAATCTAGCTCTAAATCTACTGTGGGTGAGGGGGAGGAGAAATGAGCGCTCATCCACAGCATGTGGAAATTTGGTACAAAATTTATGTAGGGAACCTTGTGCATCAAAATTGGCATGCCATTTGACGAGGTAGCTTAACATAAAATAATATAAATAAATAAATGTATAATGTAAATGATATAAATAAAATAATCAGAGCTATGGGCAAGCTTTTCTGGAAAAGGATGTTTACCACCAATGTATTTACAACATTAAAAAATTGGAAACAATCTTAACGCTCATCAACAGAAAATATAATTATGGTACATTCAGGCAATGGAATTCTCTGTGGTTGTTAAAAATAATGTTACAGAAAAATATTTATTGTCCCAGGAAAATAATTGTGATATGTGGTTGTACGAAAGACATGATTTTGAAATGTTGTATTATACACACACACATAGGTAAAAATATTGAAAAAGTATTTAAAAAGTTCCCCACTTTTATTCATAATGTTTTACTAGAAGTATCTTGGGAAGTTGGCTCTCTGAAAGTGAAACAGTAGGCTCATATGTTACAAAGGATTTCTATTCCTAGAAAGCTAAAAACAATGAAAGTCCTGACGTGTGGTTGCTACAAATCTCACGTGGAGAGGGAGACTCTTCAGAGGTGTTCTGCCTGGACCAAGGTAGGAGGGTTTGACAGTATGGACACTGACCCTCCTCCATTCACTCAACAGTGCTCACTAAGTACCTACTATGTGCCAGTGCCTCTGCTGGGCACCAGAGACACATCAGGGAATGAAACCAGACTCATTTCTTAGTCCCACGGAGCTCACAAGCCAGTGTGGGGGGGCACATCTTAATGAAATAACTACATGAATGAATGTGCCCTCAAAGAAAAGAACACATCAACTGTCCCCCTTAGCAGGGGCAATTGGGAAAATGGCCTTGAGCATGTCCCCTCACCCAGGACCTGCTGGCCCTTCCCTCCTCTTCCTGGGAGCCAGGGCTGATGGTTGGCAGCCCCCAACCTTGAATCTTCCACCTAAACCCTCATCTGAGCCATCAATCAGAGCATCACTGGGGGACTCAAATGTTACTGAACATGGTAGTCACCAAAATTCCTCTCCAAGAGAGGTTCTTCTGCAGTTGGAAGGAACATGCTGGTGCGCCATTTGTGGAGGAGGGATGAAATGCCAGAGAAGGGGCAGAAACTGTCTTCCTTCATTGTCTTAGTGGCAGGGGATAAGTGGGGCCTTTGCTGACTGCCCCTCCCCCCAACTGCCCAAGCACAGGACATTCAGAGGGAGGTTCCCCGCCTAGGAAGAGACCTCTTGAGGCCACACCATGCAGAAAGCAAGGAGAGCGGGTGCAGGAGTAGGAAAGGGGAAGAGAAGCTGCCCCAGGAGAAAGGAAGGCCCTGGGATGACCCGAAAACATTTTCAGTTACCAGACACCCCGCAGTCCAGATTAGGCCTATTTGTTTTGCACAGTGTTTTTGTTTTTTGTTTTTAATTGAGTTAGTTGCCAGCATTTAAAAATTGGGTGATTTTATTTAAAAATCCAAATTTATAGCCCCTTTTGAAAAATCATAAGATTCTGGCACCACTAGTCCCACATCCCTACATTGTAAGAATTCCCAGGAGCTGCTCTGGCCCTTTAGTTTATCTGTAACTTGCTTCGTGTTGTCTTCCCAGGCCCTGTACATGGTTGCCAAGTACAGCTGCACAGATCGTGCACTGCACAACTTCAGAAGCTGTCATTCCCATAGACCAATATGAATGGTGCCCCCCGGAATTGTGCCATGTGGTGGCCCTGCCCTTGTTTTTACTTGCATTTTGGATCTCTGAATGAGGGATTTTGGCATACAGTGCACAATTTGCACAAAAGCCGTATTTAAGAAAGTCAAGGATCACTTGCATCTCCATATGTTAGCCGTGGTCATTTCTGGCTGGTGGCATTACAGTTGAGTTTTATTCTCTTTGTAATTTTTCACATTTTCCATTTTTTCCACAATGAACATGTATGTATTCCTTCTTTAATCAGAGAACAGGGGGCAAATGGCAATAAATGTTACATTAAGAAAAAGGTAAATCAGGCGCCTTGAGATTCTGGCAGGAAGGAGAGCAGAGGCCGGCATTTGCTTGCAAGCGAGAGGCTGGAAGAGGCAACGGGAAGGTTTCTAAGGAGGCCAGCAGTCCAGAGAATGCGCCAGAAGGGGGCTGTGATTACCATCTGAATGTAACCACCGTCTTTAGAAATTAGTAAGTGCATGGTGTCCTGGGAACACAGGGAGACGCGGGAACCAGCACAGGAGCAGGGTGCATCGCCCTAGCAGGGAGGACCGAGGTTTGCTTTCTTTTCTCTCTCTCCCAGTGAAAGGAAGCGAACAGAGGCTCCAGGCTTGGGACAAGCTTGATTAATTGCCAAGCTGTGGCTAGCTAATAAAAGTTCAATTAGAATCATGCTTGCTAATGAAAGCCCAGTGCTGGAGCGGGAAACCAGCAGAGGCAGCCCTGTTTTCTGAAAGCACACCCCTGGGGGCTGGAAAGGGTGGGGCCGGGGGTGCTGGGGAGAGAATGTGGGTGCTCCCCTGGGCCAGAAGCGCCGTGGGCGAGAGTGGTTTCATTGCAGCCTGGGCAGGAAAAACTGCGTTCAAGTGCGTAAGCTGTAAACCCTTTTGTACTTCAGTGTCCTCATCTGTAAAGTGAGGATAATAATACCTTCCTCACAGGGTTATTGCAAGAATGAAATGGGATAACTTACGGAAAGTTAGTGTTCCTTTCCTTTTTCTCAAGCTAGTTCAATACTTCCAGCTTCCTGAGCCCCTGCAGAAGGCTGGCCGCTGGGCTAGGCTCTGAGGAAGTAGACTGAGGGATAAAATAGAGCGCCATATTCTTTATGTCTATAATCTCTTTTAACATCACCATGGTCCCATGAGATGAATATTTTTGTGTGTGTGTGTGTGAGGAAGATTAGCCCTGAGCTAACATCTGATGCCAATCCTCCTCTTTTTGCTGAGGAAGATTGGCCCTGCGCTAACATCTGGGCCCATCTTCCCCAACTTTATATGTGGGACGCCTGCCACAGCATGGCTTGATAAGCGGTGTGTAGGTCTGTACCCGGGATCTGAACCTGCAAACCCCAGGCTGCCGAAGTGGAGCACGTGAACCCAACCACTATGCCACCAGGCCGCCCCCAGAACTTCATTTTTTACTTTTCATTTTGAAATAATTTTAGACTCACAGAAAAGTTGAAAAAAATGGTATAGAGAGTTTCTACGTACCCTTCATCTAGCTTCCCCTAATGTTAACATCTTGTGTAACCATCGGCCGATTTTCAAAACTAGGAAATTAACATTGGTACCATTCTGCTAAGTAAACTACACCCTTCCTCAGATTTCACCAGTTTTCCCTAACACCCTTTTTCTGGTCCAGGACCCACCCCAGGATCCCACATTGCATTCAGTTGTGGTGTCTCTTTAGTTTCCTCCAGGCTTGACAGTTTCTTGTCTTTCGTAATCTTGACACTTTTGATGAGCAGTGGTCAGTTTTGTAGAATGCCCCTCAATCTGATTTTGTCTGCTGTTTCCTCGTGATTATATTGAGGTTACGCATTTTTGGCAAGAATACCGTAGAAGTGATGTTGTGTCCTTCTCGGTGCATCCTACCAGGGGGTTCGTGATGTTACTATGTCTTATAATAACTTTTTAAAAAACAGATGAGTTAAGAAGTTATGGAGATGAAATAACTTGCCTGAGGTCTACAGTTTTGAGCCAGGCAGAATCGCAGTCCAGATAAAAGTGGTCTTGAGAAGCAGGAAGGGTTCATAGACTTGACTACACATGGGATTGAAATGTAGGTAGGAGATCATGACTGCACCGTGACTTAAGTTGTCATTCGCACGTAGATGTGAACTAAGCCAAGAAGATCCCCCACAGAGCTCCAGGGTCACCGATTCGGGAGCGTAAGCAGCATTAGGAGGGCGGGTGGACACAGCGGGAAACCGGGGCTGCATCTGCAGGGGCAGCTCCACTCAGCTGAGCCTGCCGCGGCCACAAAGGAACGTGGGCCCAGGGTGACCAGATCTTCCAATTTGTGAGAGCGTCCAGTAATCGGGCTTCCCATGTGAAACAGCCTGGTTTTTTAATACTTTCCCCCAGCTTTGTTGAGATATAACTCACATATGACATTGTGTAGGTTTAAGGTGTACAATATGACGATTTGATACACGTATATATTGCAAAGTGATTACCACACTAAGGTTAGTTAACACATCCATCATCTCACGTAATTAACAAGTTTGTGTGTGTGTGTGGTAAGAACATTTAAGATCTACTCTCTTGGCAACTTTCAAGTACGTAACAGTATTGTTAACTCTGGTCACCATGCTGTACATTAGATCCCCAGGACTTATTCATCTAACTGGAAATTTGTACCCTTTGACAAACATCTCCCCATTTCCCCCACCCCCAACCCCCGGCAACCACCATTCTGCTCTCTATTTCTATGTGTTTGGCTTTTGTTTTAGATTCCACATATAAGTCAGATCATATAGTATTTGTCTTTCTCTGTCTGACTTATTTTACTTAGCATCATGCCCTCAGGGTCCATCCATATTGTTGCACATCACAGGATTTCCTTCTTTTTTTATGGCTGAATAATATTCTATTGTTTATATATACCACATTTTCTTTATCCATTCATCTATTGACAGACACAGGTTATTTCCACGTCTTGGTTGTTGTAAATAATGCTACAATGAACATGGGGGTACAGATATCTCTTCACCATAGTGATTTCAATTCCTTTGGATATATACCCAGAAGTGGAATTGCTGGATCATATGGAAACTCCATTTTTAGCTTTTTGAGGAAGCTGCATACTGTTTTCCATAGTGGCTACACCAATTTACATTCCCACCAACAACGCACTAGAGTTCCCTTTTCTCCACATCCTTGCCAGCACTTACTATCTCTTGTGTTTTTGACAATAGCCATTCTAACAGGTGTGAGATGATATCTCATTGTGGGTTTAATTTGCATTTCTCTGATGATTAGTGATGTTCAGCATCTTTTCATGTACCTGTTGGCTATTTATTTGTCTTCTTTGGAAAAATGTCTATTCAGGTCCTCTGCCCATTTTTTGTTTTTTTTGCTATTGAGTTGCATGAGTTCCTTATATAAATTTTGGATATTAACCGCTTATTTGATATACGGTTTGCAATTATTTTCTCCCATTCCATAGGTTGCCTCTCCATTCTCTTGATTGTTTCTTTTGTTTTGCAGAAGCTTTTTAGTTTGATGTAAATGTTGGAAATGAATTAATTTAAAAACAATAAGAGCAACCCTCTATGGGCGAGCAAAAAACATCTTTTTACTAGATGTGGCTCACATATCACCTGTGGGCAAGGAGAGCAGAGAGCTGAGAAATGATCTTTGAGGTGAAGGAGGGGGAGAGAAGCCAGCCCCCAAGACCCAGAAGTCTTGGCCTGATGGCTAGCGTAGCAAGTGAGGGCAGCACCCCAAAGCCCAATGGGGAGGGGCGGGCAGGAGAAGGTAGGGGTGTCAACACTGATGAACGCAGGAGAAAGGCAAAGAACAGTGCGGCAGAGACTGCCAGGGGCCCCTTCCTCCTTCTTAACAAAATGCTGATACTTAGTGGGGCTCATTGCCACTTCGAATAAAAGACTATCTTCCATTCTCTCTTGTAGGTAAGTATGGCCATGTGATTAAATTGTGGCCATTGAGATGTAAAAGGAAGTGTGAGGGTCTCCAGGAAGTCTCCTTAAAAGGTAAGGGGACATCCTTCTTTCCTCCTTTCCTTCCTCTGGCTGCCTGGAATATGGATGTAATGGCTAAGCACAAGCACCCATCTTGGACCATGAGGTGATGGGCTAAGGATAGTGGAACATCAGGATAGAAGGAGCCTGGGTCCTTGATAGCCATGGAGTTACCAGAGCAGTCCTGGACTCCCTATCTCAAGGCTTCTTATTACTGCAAGAGGAAAATAAATTTGTGTATTGCTCACGGTACTGATATTTTGAGGGGTTTTGGTTGCATGCATCTTGAGTGAGGAATGAGGAAAGGGCATTTTGTGTGAGAAGGATCCAGCTAGCAAGTTCCATCTGAGATTAAATCAGTGTTTCTCAAAATGATCCTTATTTCACCAGACATCAGGGTCACCTGTAGTGACCACGCAGATCCCAGGGGACCACCCTAGACCTCCTAAATCAGCCTCTCTGGAGGGAGATCCTAGAAACTGCCTTGTTACTTGCTTCACGGTGGTTTTCTGCACATTAAAGTTTGTAACCTAAAGGAAGGGATGTATAGGGAGGGGAGGAAGGAAGTAGAGTATTAACGATTTACCTAAATCCAATGTACTTGAAGTGGAGGGTTGTTATGTGCACCCTCCTTGTAGGACAGTTACCCATCCCTGTCCTGTAGAGCTCAGGCAAAGCAACAAGATTTGCTTCAGTCAATCAAATGTGAGCAGAAGTGACATGTGTCACTCCTAAGCAGAACCTCTTAATGCTAGTACATGGTTTACCACATCTCAGTAATACTCCACGTAGAGGCTGTACTGTCAGCCTGGGTCCTGGAATGAAGATGACATAGAGCAAAGCTTTATTCAACCTGTGCTGGCAATGTGGAGTAAGCAAGAAAAATCTTCACTGTGTTAATAAGCCCCTTACATCTGAGGGTTGTTACTGCAGCAGATCCTAACCCATTCTGATTGACAGCAGCTAATTTATCTAAAGCTAATTCACTGAGTTGCCTGTACACATAAACATAAGGATATTTTCTTCAATTTACCTAAGGGAATTTTTAACTTGATTTTTAATTTCTTTGAAACATTTTCTAAATGTGTTCTATTTTATTCTTGTGGATGTCTTTTTTCTCTTCTGTCTGAATAACCTTTCTTTAATGTATATGTTTCTCCCGATAAATATTTTCAGACCTGCAGCATTTTTTACAGGATTTACCAAATTCATCCCTTTTGCTTATTTTTGTTTCCTTCTTGATTTTTTTTGTTTTGTTTTGTACTGTGCATGCCTGATGTACTTCAGGAGCTAAGCCAAATTAATATGTGGCGACCATCCTCTCCTGTTTAAGAAGGCATTGGCATTTTGACAGCAAGGATGAAGACATGAGATAGATGGGTTCAGAATTGTACTGAATTCCACTCTATTTTATTTTTCAAGACACTTAATTCATAAAGGGATTCTGGGACTATGAGACACAATGATACACATGACTTTACTACAAAATATATTTATTACTAAATGATAAAACTTTGCAGAAAAAGTCTCTAGACAAGCTGACAAAATGTCATTACAGTGTTTGAACATTCATTCATTCAACAAATACTTAGCGAGTGCCTGAAATCTACCAGGGATACAGCAGGGAATAGACAGGTGGCTGCCTTCGTGGAGGGTTCGTTAAGACTAAATGGCTGGAGGCAGGATTTAGGGCCAGTGGTATGACTGAACTATTTACTTCACCCTCCCTCACCAGAGCCTCAGTTTCCCCACCTGTCAAATGCAGATGATCCTAATTCACATGGTTTTGTGAGAAATGGCTGAGCTCACGTATATCAAGTGACATGGAGCTGGCAGACTGCAAACGCTTAAGAAGTGGTAGCCTTGTCGGCATTAGACAAATTATCCTCGAGTGAGGATGCAGGGGCCGTGAACAGAGGTTCCTTTTTTGGAGAAGAAAAGTGTAACCGTGGAGAAAGGAAGATGGCACCAGGGCTGAGGGAAAGGGTCATTTGTTTAGCTTGGGACACTTAAGTATGCTTACTGGCAGAGGGAGAATGAAAAAATATTGATGACTCAAGAGAGAGAGGCAACAGATGGAATAAGCCTCGGAAAACCCAGGCTGGTGTGGAATCCGGGGCGGGGGCAGAGAGGACAGGCTCAAACAAGAGGGAGGGAGCCGCCGCTGCCGAGGCAGTGAGGAAGTCTCGAATGAGAGCATGAAGATGCCTATGAATCCTGAGAGAGGGGGCTAGAAGTTGAGAGCTCTCAGCTCCAGGGGCCCCTTGGTCTCTGTAAGGCGGAGGACACTGACGTGGCATCTTGAAGCAGTTGGCAAAGGCTGGCCAACTAAGGGCAGCTCTGGCCTAATCCCTTCCCTCTGGTCCTGCCCCACGCGTCAGCAGGCCCTGAGAAACCAATGGGATAACATTGGGTAGAACTATCCTCTCCTTCCTTGGCTTTTTAAGACTGCCTAAACCCCCAGCCCCTCAAAAGAAAATTAAAAAAGAACTCATAATATTTCTAATCTGAGAAGCATGCATTTTTTTGCCCTAGGCTTCCTAGGAACCTAAGAGCAGCCAGGTTGTCACTCTGTCCCCAGAGCGATGATGTGGGAAGGAGATGGTCAGGTCCCCATCACTGAGCCCTTCGATGACTTGCCATTTGCCCTTTGCCTGAGAAAGGCCAAATGAGTTCACCTGGCTTACGACCTGGCCCTGCTTCCCTCCCTGTTCACTCTGCCTCTATCCTGTATTACAATCGCCTGTTTAAATGTCCGTCTCCTCGCTAGACTGTAGGTACCTTGTGTCCCGCGGCCTCCAGCCCAGTTCCGTGCTCCTGGCACAGAGCAGAAATCGATAAATGTCTGTGCAATGACGCACCGAATGAATGAATAAATGAATGAATTCAACGGTTGCCCAATAGAAACAGTGACCAGCTCTACCTGCAGGTGGCGGTAGTTGAACAGACAGACGCGAGTGGGAAGGGCATTCAGGAGTCTGCAGACGGCAGTGGGCAAAGAGTGCATGTAGTGGGCAGGGGCTCTTAATGGTTCCATCCGTGTGCCCGAGCGTTCTTTGACCTTTGTTGCAGGTAAACCACGTTATACTTATGCAGCTGGCTTTTGAGGCTGAAGTGATGGCCTTATCTTTATTAAAATGTGGGTGCTGCGGAGTCATCGGTGATTAAATCAAGACCACTGCCTTTGGAGTTTAAATCCAGGTTTTGCTACTTACCAGCTGTGAAATCTCGAGCAAGCCTCTTAACTTCTCGAGCCTCGGGCTAGCCCTCTGAGAAATGGGCACGATGATAATTGTACCTGCGCCCTCGTACAGCTGCTACAGAGGTGGCAGGGGCAGTGAGGCGCTCGGGGGCACCTGGCACGGAGCAGGGCGCAGGCATTTAGCGGTGATCAGCATGCGAGTGAGGCTTGGGCTTTGGGGTGTGACTTGAGCGGGGCTGCGGGCCTCTCGCTCCGCTCATGCGCACTCCGGCGGCGGGGACTGCTCTCCAGGCCAGGCGCACCGGCCCGCAGTTCCTGCAGCCTCTCCCGCAGGCGGGGAGAGGGCAGCAGAGGTTCTGGCTTTCCTAGGCCTATTAGGGGCTCGAGAGGAGGCTCCAGGGCTTGTGGGTCCGTGGCTTCCGCTGCTTCCCTCCTCCTCTGGTGAGGGCAGCGCGGCGGCTCACAAAGTGGCCCTTTCAGTGGTTTTTATAGCGGCATAAAAGCGCCGGCGGGCGGCGGGGCCCCTCCCGTGACCTCCGAGCTGGTGCTAAATTGCCTCTTGGCAGAGGCGGCCGCGGGGAGCGCCAGGATCAATAGCTGAGCCCGCGGCCTGCGGAGGGGAGCGCTGGCGCGCTGGGCCGTGCAGCTCCGGCCTGATTGCTGGCGCTGCGGTGGGGTGGGGGTCGGGGGCCAAGGCCAAGAGGTGCTCTGGACTGCTGGACTGGGCCCGCAGGGCCGAAGCCAGGCCACCACGAGGCCCCCTGGTCCTACAGGGGGCTGGGGCCCTGCGTCCTACGAATCCTGGGGATGGTGGGAGTGTGTTGGGGGTGGGGTTGGCAGAGATGGAGCTTGGATCCTGGGTCTGAAGAGAGGCTGGAGCCCAAGCCCAAAGCAGCCCCTGTTATTCCCCTTCTGCCTAAGGGCCTGGCAGGCTGGTGTCGAATTCGGTGGCTATCATAAGACAGTGGTTGCCAGCATCAGTCCTAGACTCAACAAGCTTAGGTGTGTGATTCAAGCTTTGCCTCTTACTAACTATGACTTTGAGGAAATTAGTTATTTGGGCCTCAGTTTCCTCATCTCCAAAATGGAATTATTCAAGTAGCTTCCTCAAGTTGATGTGCTCTTGCCAGGTTGGCGTATACAGCTCACTCACCATCTGCTGTTGTCTGACTGCTTGTGTCCCCCCCAAATTCAGATGTTGAAATGTAAGGCCCAATATAATGGTGTTAGGAGGTGAGGACTGTGGGAGGTGATTAGGTCATAAGGGTGGATCCCAATCTAGGGGAACCCAATTTAGGACAATGGCCATATAAAAGAGACCCCAGAGAGCTCTCTCACCCGTTCTGCCATGTGAGGGCGTAGCAAGAAGAGGGCTGTCTACGAACCAGGAGGCGGGCCCTCACTGGACATCCTCATCCGAAACCAAATCTGCTGATGCCTGGATTTTGGACTTCCCAGCTTCCAGAACTGTGAGAAATAAATTTCTCTTGTTTATAAGCCACACAGTTTATGGTATTTTTGTTACAACAGCTGTAGGGCCCAAGACACAGTCCTGCAGCCATGCAGGCATGACTAATCCATCACAGAAGTCTTTCCTGCTAAGCCTAGAGTGCCTCAGTTATTGCTCCAAGTGCCAGCTAATCAATCGGAGTTGGTGCTCAGGATGAAATCTACAGGCGGTCACTGGCTGTGGGCCTCCCAGAGAAAGGGCTTCAAGCTACATCACAGTTACACCATTTTCACCTCACTTAAGAATGTGTAACCCACAATTATTGCATGTTAGCACATTTCAGCTTTCACTGCACTAGAAAAGTTTGCATCAGCCAATATCTTTACAAATAAATGCGCATATCTTCTCAGCCATTATCTGGAGGAAGATAATGTGTCTGAGGACATTTAATCTGCAGAATCTAATCAACTAAACATCCTCAGATATTTTCTTAAAACAAATGGAAACTTTGGTGTATCATTTGCCTGTTAGGACCTGTTATGATGCTGTAATAGCTCATCAGGTTTTGAAAATCAGGTGAGATAATGTATATAAAGTACTTGGCACAGTCCTTAGAACGTGGCATTTGCTCGATGACAGCTGTTGATAATATTAAGATATCAGTGACTGCAGCCCATAGGGTGTGATTGCGTGTCATTGTTTAGTTAGGATTAGGTTCTGCTGCATAAACAGAAACTGCTCTGCTTGATACCCTGCTCATGCTTCACCCCTTCCCTTCCTGGTCCCACCTTCCTACCCCTCCACAGGCTTTTCCTGAGAGCACATCTAATAAATGACTTTCACCTGAATCCTTGTTTTGGGGCCTGCTTGGTGGGAACCCAATCTAGGACAAGCAACATCTCACAATATTGGGACCAGTCAGATTCCCAGCCAGTTCAGCCAATCAGAACTCAGCAGCACCCTTATCCCTGCTGGTCATGCCCACATCAATAGTAGCTGACACTTGTGCCAGACACTATGCTAAGTGTTTGACATTTATTAATTGACTCAGTCCTCACAGTAACTCCTGTTATCCATATTTCTAGATGAAGAGAACCAGAGAGGCTAAGTCACTTGCCCAAGGTCTCACAACCAGTAAGCGGCAGAGCCTGAATTCAACCCTACGCAATTTGGCTCTTAGAGTTTGGGTCTTAACAGTGTGCTCTGTAGCCACTCACTACAAGGCGCCCAGAACTCAGTAATTGAACTGGCAGGGGTTGTTGATGTGAGCAACAGATAGGTTGGGAAATGAATTATCCATGGCTAATAAAATAATTTCGTTGGAAAAGCAAACAAAATGTCTATGAGAAGAAATTTGAGTAAGGCCAGGTAAATAAATAAATAAATAAGATTGAGTGATTTTTGAAAAAAAAAAATGAGTTTGTGTATAATGTTTTCCTGGGGCCTTGCTGGCCCTTGCTGACCTCTGACCTCTGGACATCCTGACTCTGGGGTCCTATAACCCAAATCATAAATAGTTTCTGTTCAGGCCTCCTGCCTAAAGATTCAGGTGACAGGTAAGTGGGCAAGGATGTGCAAGTGTAACACTGCACACACGCACACACACACACACACGCACGCACACACACACGCATACCTTTAGAAAACTAAAGAGGCCCAAATTGCTCTCATGAGACCTCTGTTGTCTGGATTCTCCTCACAGGAGCTGGGGTCACCTCATCTAGGTGATGGTGAAGAGGTGTGGTGTGTTGAGGGCGGTCACTCAAAGCTTGAGCTATGGTGAGAGAGACAGGCACAGAATGTAAGGAAGGGGCAGGAATGTTCAAGATGGCCTCTTCATTCACAGGTTGGTGCTGGGACGGCTGAACCAGCTGGGGGCTGACCAGCACCTCTCGCTCTGTCTTTCTGTCCCTCTCTCTTTTCAGTGGCTTCTCCTCATGGCTAGCTTGGGCTTCCTCACAGCATGGAAGTTTCACTGTAATCTGACTTCCTACATGGTGGCAGGCTTCTACCCAAGAGTGCCAGCAGAGGCTGTCCATCCTCTTAAAGGCTAGGCCTAGAACGAGTGTCACTTCTGGCAAATTCCATTAGTCAAGCCAGTCATAGGCCAACCCAGATTCAAGGAGGGGAAAAAGACCCCATCTTGCAGCTGGAAGTGACAAAGAATTTACTCTGTCACAGAGGGTGATGTAAGCAAGATATAAAGTTTTATTGTGAAGCTACCAGGATGCTGGGATTGTTTGTTATAGCAGCTGGCCTATACTGACTAATACACCTGGTCATAACTCATGTGTAGGGGCTCATTCGCACCTTCCCTCAAAAAGGAGTCCCTTCCACAAGGAGCATCTAGTGTATGAAGCAAAACAGAGAGAATGGAAGACATTGTACAGGGAATAACCTCTGGTTCTTGTAAAGACCTCCGTTTTTGATCTTTCAACTCCTTTTGCGTTAAAAGAAAATAAGTTCAAGCAAGAGATATATGCTTTACTGAACCAGGTTCGTTTTGCCCACCACATGATTATGCCAATTACCAAGACAATGAGTTTGCCAAGAGAAAGGATTTAATCACAAGGCGGCCAAGTGAGGAGGCGGGAGAATAAATTTCAGATCCACCTCCTCAAAAATGGGGACCCAGGCATGTTTATGGGATGGGGGGAAGTGTTTTGGAAGTGTGGGAATAGATGATTAGAGGTAACTGATCTGCGAGAGCATAGTCAAGCTTCATGCTTATGAAGATAGAATGCATTTTCACAACATGGCAGTGTTACCATGATCTGAGAGTAGAGTTTTTAGCCCTTTTATGTCAAAAAGGTCACTTGTGGAGCATTTGCGCAGGCCCAGTTGATGGGTTGGTGGTCTCAATTGGCCTGAACTGGGCAAGGGGTCAGCTCTCAGTTCCTGAAAAACTCAAGCACTCCACACATTACCATGGTGACCCAGGCCTCAGAGGTGTTATCTATAGGGTAGATTTTAGTAATGCATTATCTAACTACTTTTGCAAACAAACAACTGAGTGTAATTAAAGCAAGTTGCCCCCCCCGCCACGCTCCCCACCCCTTTATTAGAGAAATCAAGCTAGTAGTCAAAATGATCTATAGCCAAAATGGACTGTCTTGGAAGTAATGAGTTTCCCATCACGAGAGGCGTTTAAGCAGAGGCTGGTGTCACTGGGATGTTGGAGGAGGAATCCAGTCTTCATCACGCCCTTCCTTGGGACTAGTTTTACTCAAATCCAGAGAGATCTCAGGTTGGTGGGAATCTTTCCCATCCCAGGAGACCATCTAGTTAGAAATCTAAGCTCTAGATCATACTGAGCAGGCAAATAGGGAGAGTGAACATTCATCTTTCTAGAAAGTTCCAAGGCCATGTAATAAGAAATTAGTCCTTGGCATTTGATAGAAATAATGTATTTTACAAAAGTGTTTTGTGATCTACTGTGAATTTCCCTAGAATAGGAACAATTTCTTAAACATGCTTGGTTCCTTTCTGTCCCTCATCCCCAACACCCAGTGCTTCAGCATGACCTGCCATCTCTATCTCCAAAGTACCCCCTGCATGTGTCCACTTCTCTTTGTCTCCACTGCCTCCACCCTGGTCCACGCCACCATCATTTTTGGCTGTAGTACTGCACCAGCCACCTAAGCGACCTTGACCGCAGGCTCATCTCTCCCCACCAATCCATTTTGCACATCGGAGCCTGAGAGATCGTTTTGACACAGAACATTTCACTCTTCTGATTAAAACTCTCCCATGGTTTCTCATGGCACTTAGAATAGTTAGAATTCCTGCTATGACTAGAGGCTCTACAGGTTCTGGCCTTTTTGTGTCTCATTGACTTCATCTCCTACCTCTTGTCCTCACGACTTATGCTCAGCCACGCTGGCTTTCTTCCAGTCATTCAAACACGCCTGGCATGACCCCACTTGCTTCTTCCTCTCCATGGAATGTTATTCTCCCCATCATCTTCTCATCATCCTTATCTATCTGCTCAAGGTCGCCTCATCTAAGGGACCTTCCCTTATCAGTCTACATAAAATAGAGATTCCTATCATTCTCCATCCCTTACTCTGCTTTGCTTTCTTTCTGTCATCAATTTATTTAATTACTTATTTGTGTATCTTATGTCTTCCCCCATAAAATGTTATTTCCACAAGACGCCTTGGCCATGTCATGTATGCTGTTGTACCACTAGAGCCCAGAACAGTGCCTGGTACGGAGTGTACATTGAAGAAGTATCAGTGAAATGAACGGGAAAATGAATGGATATGTGGAGCTCCCCCAGTCTCCAGCACAGAGCCTGGCACAGAGCAAGCACCCAGTGACTTCTCAGGTGACTAAAAGGGCACTGGGATTGGCAGCGGCTTCACGTTGTCAGCTATGTCACGGTTCTGTGTATCAGCACGTGCAGCATGGAGATTTTATCCTTCAGAGGGGTCTCTGAAATCCAAGAGAGAATGACAGGGGTAACAAACTGCAAGATGGGTCAGCCCGCGAGGGATTCTGCCCAGCTCTAGCCTGAGCTTCCAAAGACTCTTCCACCGACCTCCTCTGAGTGCATAGATGTGCTCCTGAAAGGACAGACTGTTTGGGTGGATATAACATGTCGTCAGAATTTCTTAAATGCTAGTGTTTGGATAATATTGTGAGACATTAATTTGTGTTTTCTCCCTTTTCCTTCCTCCCATGCAGGCAGGTGGCAGGCTTGGAGTTTGATTGCCTCGGGGGAGGAATGTGTTAGGACTGAAGGCAGAAGTATCCCCCGAGATTTATGTCATTGTTGCTGAAAACCTAAACATGTTGAGGATAGGTTTGTGGGAGGAGGGAGAATGGCTTGGAAGACTCAGGAAGGAGAGAGAGGCTTCCCTCAGACTCAGAAAAGAGATAGCCCCTGGGCTGGGGTAAGGGAGAGAGGCCAGTGGGTCCCTGGAGCAGTGGGAAGGCAGAACGACCCCAGGAAGAAACAGGCATGTGGTGTGTCCGGGGACACAGACCACAGGGACCTGCGTTCCCAGCCTGGCCAGAGACCCCTGTGTCCCGCGCCTGGGGTGGAAGCAGCAGAGAGAATTCAGAGTGGAAGGCACCACACAGATGGAAGATAGAATTCTCAGTGGTGATTGATGACTGAAGATCCTGTGCCCCTCGCCCTGGCACTGCATAAGATCCCAGATCTTGACAGTATAGCCTGGCTGAGATGAGGGAGGCCCCGAAAAACTGAGGTGGAGGTTCCTGCTAGCACCGAGAGGTTCAGGATGGGAAATTAGGCTGGTTATTGAAAATAGAGAGATGTGACCGTTCTCGCCCCCCTGACTTTTGAGACAGAGATTCATATCCGCTCTATATTTATTATTGGTGGGCTGAGAACTGAGAGAGGAAATGCTTGACGGGCGTGATGGCGGCATTTCCGGTTGACTAGGCGGGTAGCTGAGTCTGAATTGGTTTCTAGGGTGTCCTTGAGGAGTTCTAGAGCGGTTGCTTCCCCTGGGCTGCAGTATTCACAGTTAAGGAAGTAATCCATGCCTAATGATGCCATAAGCAGCATCACACCTTTTTTTGTGTAAATAATGTCTGATAAAATGAGGTGTGAGCCTGCTGTCGCAAAGAACACTTAGCTGTTAAATGCTTTCCTTTCCACTCCATTGACTTTCCCTATTTATAGCTATTCCAGCAGAGCGTTTGTGTCATATTCGTTTCCTGCCAGCTGCTGGTTTCCTCGTCTTAGTTCTGGAGGGACACCCATAGGTCCCTCCCCAGGACCACCCACACCCCATGCACTGACCTCTGCTGGGCTCAGCAGTCAACAGAGAAAACGCAGAGCGAGGTCTCCTCTCTTCCTCTCTGGACTTGGCTCAGAACCTTCTTTGCCAGCTGAGACAGTAATAGTTCCTTGACCTGGGTTTACCCGCTGGTGTGGAGCCCTGCAGGGGTGAGGAGCATATCACGAGAGGAGAGTATTAAAGAATCTGTGGTGGGAAGCAGCTTTTTGTCTCAAAAAGAGGACGGAGGATGTGGAAGTAACAACTAATGTAAAGATTCCAATGACTTCTGAGGAGGATGATGACGGACTAATACTGACACCAATATTAATAGTAATAGTGACACTGTTCGTTAATCTTGATTGAGTTGTTTGCTCTGGACTGAGCACCAAACTAAGAACTTAAAAGCATTATCCATTTAACCTCATCCCAACCCCATGAAGTAGGTCTGGAGTGAGCAGTATTGATCAGAGGGCAATCCGCTTATAGGTGGAGATAAGATATTGTGGCTGGTGAGCAGAAGTAAAATGAGTTATGTGAGTGCATTCGGGAGAAACCGTAGAGGTCAGCTAAGTCTTGCCTGGAGAAAGACAAACTAAGGAAAGTGGCTCGCGGAACCGTGGGATGCTTTTTCTTTGATCTCAAGAGTGGATTTTATTTTATTTTATTTTTTTTTTTAAGATTTTATTTATTTATTTTCCCCCCAAAGCCCCAGTAGATAGTTGTATGTCGTAGTTGCACATCCTTCTAGTTGCTGTATGTGGGACGTGGCCTCAGCATGGCCGGAGAAGCGGTGTGTCGGTGCTCGCCCGGGATCCGAACCCGGGCCGCCAGCAGCGGAGCGTGCGCACTTAACCGCTAAGCCACGGGGCCAGCCCTCAAGAGTGGATTTTAACCAAGTAGAATTTAGGTTTCAGTCAAGACTGAATCCACATAGGCACCGCTTCTGGTTGCCCCGGTAATAGGACTCTCACTTTAGGATAATAACATTATAATGAGAAAAAGCCAATGAAATAAACAGTCATTAGAGAAAGAGCTGTTTTGGCCTACTTAGTACCACCTTGGGGGAAGATAGACAGGAGACGAGGGCAGGAGGGAGACATTTGTGTTGTATGCAAAAGCTACGTTGAGAGAACTAGGCATGGCGTGTACCTTTGGTTTCTCCCGCAGACTTTGCTAGAAATGGAATGGATAATAAAGCATGCAGTTGCTTATCCACATTGACTTTCTTTCTACCATTGGCATAGCTGCCTAGAGAAACGTTTTCCTGGGAAATGGTGAAAGACCATCCTCCTGGTGACCTGTGGCTCTGCACTTGGCTTTGGACACTGGGGTCGTGGCTGGCCTGGGATCTGAGACGGATAGCATCAAGTCAGTTCTTGCCTCTGTTGGCAGGGAGGCTCAGGGTGCCCACCAGACAGTGATTTTGATAATCTGCTGCTTAGATTTTTCTGCCTGTCCTTAATACTGGAGGATTGGGCATGCCCCAAAGGAGTAATACAAATAGACCAAGGGGTTGGAAGTTCTTGCTATTGACATCACTGTATAGAGAGAAAACTGAAGTTCAGAAAGGCTAAGTAATACAAGTGGTAGAGCTGAGGTTAGAACCCAAATGTTTCTTACTCCAGTCCAAGCACGTCATTCCTTCTAGCTTCTTACACGCCTTCTCAAAACCAAAGAGACTGAAGGAAGACAAAGAAGTATGATGGACTGATTACAAAAAATGGTCACGATCCTTCCCTTCTCTGAATCCTTTTCCCTTCCAAGGTGACTCTGAAGTTCTTCCTTTCAAGAGGCCCTTCAATCTGGAAACTGGGCCAGCCTTGTTACTCACTATGGAAGTGAATGGTGTGTCAGGTCTGAGCCCACACCTCAGGGGCTCTTGTAGGCTTCCACTCATATCCTGGAACCCTGCCATTGCCGTGTGAAGTAGCCCAGGCTAGCCTGCAGGACGATGAGAAACCCCATGGAGTAGAGCTGAGGACCCCAGCTGACTGCAGACCCGTGAGATCAGCTGATAATGGCCCAGATCAGCAAAACAGCTCAGCCAACCCAGGGGCTCATGAGCCACAAAAAATGCTTATTGTTGTAGCCACTGAAGTTTTCTGATTGTTACACAGCCCTATTCTGGCAATAGGTAACTAATACAGAAAGCTGTGGAGTCTCCACCCTGAAAGATAGAACACAATAGAGCATTGGGCAGCAGGATGGCGAAGTAGATTCGGTGGGTCACAAGGTCTCTAGGAGTCTGAAACTCTCTGAGGATTCTGCACTCAGTGATGGATAGGAAAAAATAGATATTACCTAATACCGTCCTTGGAGACATCACCCTTGGGGAAAGAGAAAGGAAACCAACCTTCTGTGCCAGGTAGTTTAGAGTCGCTGTTCCATTTTCTCTTCACACCTACCCCTGTGGACACCATTTCACAGCAGAGGGAGGGGAAGGGACGAGCTCAAGGTCACACAGCTAAGAAGTGGCAGAGTATGGATTCTCATCCAGGTCTGATGGACCCCAAAGACCACCTTCTTCCCAACTGACCCCGTGCTTTCCATCTAGTCATCGAGCGAGGATTTAGTGTGCTGAGCCTGTGCTAAGCCTGGGATTTCCTGGTTGAGTGGAGGATAGCCTCTGTCCCCCAAGAACTGGAAGTCCATGTGAAATTAGGTGTTTTGGGTGCTATGAGACAAGCCTATTCAGAGTGAGATTCCCTCCCAGTACAGAAATGCTGGGTCAGAGGGCTCTGGATTCAGGTAATGATTAATGGACGAAGGTTTCCAATAACTTGATGCCCTTGAGTCCCCACCTTATTCCTCATCCTGACATGGGCTTGGGATTTGGGCCCTGGTTGTGGATTTTAGGCAAGACTGAATTCAGGGCTACTATTCCCTTGGGTTCTGGGTTTGGCAGTGTTCTAGAAGGGGTTATGGAGAGGACTCTAGGGTTATACTTGGGTTAGACTTTGGCTTGCGTCTGAATTGCCCTGGGAATTGTTGTGTCCTCACTTTGCTTTGATTTTGGCTAGGATTGGGACTAAGTTTGTGCTCCATTGGGCTCTGTACTTGGCTTTGGACACTGGGGTCTTGGCTGAGCTGGGATCAGAGATGGATAAGGCAGGTGGGCTCAGGGCCACCACCAGAGAGTGACATCCTGGCCAGGCTCTCTCTGATTGTTCTTTCCTTCTCTTGCTCAAGCAGCCTCTAACATCTCATCTCCTGGGAGGTCTTCCTCATCCTCATTAGAAGAAGGCCGTGCCTCTTTGGGGAAAAAAAAAAAAAAAGGAGGATTGGCAATAGATGTTAGCTCAGAGCCGGTCTTCCTCAGCAGAAAGAGGAGGATTAGCATGGATGTTAGCTCAGGGCTGATATGCCTCAGGAAAAAAAAAAAAAAAAAAGAAGAAGAAGGCCATGCTTTCTCCTTCACCCAGGAGTGGACGAATAAAAGCATGCTTTGCATGGTTCCTCAACCCATTTGCCACTTCCCCAATTATCCATACCACTTCCCTGACACTTGCTATTGGTGAATCCTGTGTTAATCTATGTCCTAGAAGCTAGAACAGGAGAACTCTAATGACAGATTCTGACTGCAAAATGCCAAGGCGTCCTCTCTAAGAGCCTTCAGCCACTGAGTTGAAGCAGCCAGGTACTCCCCTATGGTCTCCTTCTGAATGGGTTGGGGCTGCCAGGCCGAGTGCAGTGGGGTTCAGTTTGTGCAAAGTGAGCTGAGCAAACCTGGGGACCTGGGATGCTTTGTTGGCTGCGTTTTTTTTTTAGGAGGGGGGCCCAATAAGAAAAGTTGGTAACTACCCTATTTCTTCAGGGTCCAGGCCAATGGATGACTGTCCACCCATGCTCAGTGAAAAGCCACAGGGTCAGAAACAGGTTTGCAGAAGTAAATTTCAAGGTTCTGGGCTGGAGAAGACAGCATTGACACAGATAGAACCACAGCTGGAAGCCACATTGAGAGAAGATAGAGGAGCAAGGAGATGGGAAATTTAATAATTACATTAAAAAATTAAACACCAGGCCCCAGTGGTTGTCGCTTTCCATCTGCTGAGATTCACAACACTTGACATCCAATTATAATTGTGGGTTCCTATAAAACAGCCCATTAACTGCAACCATAAATTATCATTGCTTATGTGGAGTAGGCTGCTGGTTTAGTAACTGATACTGAGGATTATGGAAATTATTAACAAGCAACAATGTCTCTCGGAGTTCTCTTGCTCCTGGGAAGATGCACGGACCCTGGAGAAATGAAGACGCTGCCTAGGAGTTTGGAACTACATGTTCTGCCACAAAGTACAGCTGCTTTTGTATTTGATGGAGGGAGGGCTTCCTTCTCTACTGCTCCTCAAAGTTCCCATCTGGTCACCTTCCAGCGACAGGAGCCTACATGGCTGTGCCTGAGGACCTAGAATACAAATACGTGCATGTACAACACCTCTTACCACTCACTCACACAAGCACCACACGCACACGCAGACACTGACACACACACACACACACACTCTTTGTGTAACTCCTGCAAACCACTCCCTCCTCTCAAGGAAAAACCAACATGTTCCATGGATCCAAGGAAACACTTCAAAAAATTCTTAAAGAGCTTATTCCATTCTTTATCAGTCCCTGAACTGGCAGCTTCTGCTCTCTCCGTTCTTCCTCTCAGGCAGCACTACTCCTGGGAGGGGAGGGCCAGCTGCCAAGGGTTCTTTGTACCCCCAGCCAGGCCCCGATGGAGTTTTCTGTCAGCCTGACTGCATCCATTTCACGTCTTCCAGGAATTCCCCAGAGCTTCTTGTCTATTGTAGTAGCTTTCTCCCTTTTCCAGGGTTACTAAAATTTTTGCTTTTTATCATTTCAGTGGTATTTTGAGAGAGAATAGTGGTAAACATGTAGGCTAAATTCACCCTCTGCAAACCAGAAGCTGTCCATTGCATTTTAAAATTTGGTAAGGTTTGTTGATTTTTTTGCTGAGGCAGAGTGGCCCTGAGCTAACATCTGTGCCAATCTTCCTCTATTTTGTATGTGGGTCACTGCCACAGCATGACTGCCAATGAGTGGTGTAGGTCTGACTCAGGAACTGAACCCGGGCCGCCGAGGCTGAGTGTGTCAAACTTAACCACTAGGCCACGGGGCTGCCCCCTTTAATTTTTTTTTTAAACAGCATGAAGAATATGTAACATTAGTGACTGCTCTGCCAAACATTTGACGTGTATCATCCCACTCATCTTCTTGAGAATTCTGTGAGATGAGGACTATCATTTCCAGCCCTTTTTACAGATGAAGAAACTAAGGCAGAGAGAGGTCAAGATCACACAGCTAATAAACAGCAGAGCCAAAATTTGCACCCGGGTGGGCTGTGTAAATCCAAAACCTGTCCTTTAACCTAACCTATGCCTTCTTTTGGCAAAAAAATAGTATTTCTTAATACCATCTCTTTATAAAATGTAATGTCTTTTCAAATCTCATAAAAAATATGAAATAAGAATCATTATAGAAAGTGTTCTCATTTTTCTTGGCTTAAGTCTAAGCACAATCTTTATTTAAACTCCTGAATCGTCTCGTAGTCGCCACCCCCCCAACATCGCGCCCTGTAATTTTTCTCTCCTTGGGCATCTTTACAGAGGGAGATCTTGTTCGTTCCTGGGTTTTAAAAATAGGATCTATCAGAGAGCCTGTGGGGCCTTGTTCCTTCTTTCTGTCTCAGACGAAAGGGAGATGGGAAGGCTTGTATTTTTGCAGTTTTCTGGAGCTGGATGAGGGTTTCGGTTGCCTGTGATGTGTAGGAAGTGACTTTCCGGGGGAGTCAGCATTGCAGGAAAGAAGTTTCCTGCTGGGCAAAGCAGTTTCCTTTCTGAGTTTATTTTGGCAGCAGAAGTTAGCAGGGCCCTGCCCTCTCCTTTAAGTACCCTCATTAGGAGCTCGCAGCGGAAATGCCTGTGTGTTGTTGCTTGGCATGCCGCCCAGGGAGACTCGCCAGGGCCGGCAGCTCCATGGGCCCATGTCGCAGGTCCTGTGTCCTGCCCTGTCCCCATCACTCTGAGCTGAAAGTTCTTTGTGGAAATCCCACATTCTGCTGGTTGCTTGGCAAGCTTCCCTGTTTTTCAACGCTAATGACGATCTCCCCCCACCCACCTAGTTTTATTTATTTTTCTGTGGCCATTTTAATTGGGATTTATGAAAAAGAAGAATTAAAAGCATGTGCTGAAATAATTATAATAAAAATGCAAATTTTAAGTTTCCTTTTTTTTTGAGGAAGATTGGCCCTGAGCTAACATCTATTGCCAATCCTCCTCCTTTTTTCCTTTTTTCTCCCCAAAGCCCCAGTAGATAGTTGTATGTCATAGTTGCACATCCTTCTAGTTGCTCTATGTGGGATGCTGCCTCAGCATGGCTTGATGAGCGGTGGATAGGTCCATGCCCAGGATCTGAACCGGTGAATCCTGGGCCACCGAAGCAGAACGCGCGAACCCAGCTGCTATGCCACTGGGCCTGCCCCAAGTTTCCTTTTTAACAAGAAAAGGGACTGAGAGGATAAATACCCAAAGGTATATCTGGGTAGTAGAATTATGGATTATTTTTATCCTTTTCTTTGCCATTTTTCTTATCTCAAGTATCTGTTACTTTTACTTAATAGTTTTTAAATCTTTTAATTTCAAAATTTCAAATATACAGGAAATAATATAACAGACATCTAAGTACCCCCCATAGAAGTTTCACAAATGTTATCATTTGCCCAATTTGTTGCAGATCTTGTTTTTTTAGGGCTTCTATTCCTTTTATCATCAAAGGCTTCAATGCTCAGAGAAAGTTAACTCAAGGATTCTCTATAGTCCTTCTGGAAATAACTCATTTCTTGACAGTGGAACAGGCAGCTAACATTGTCAACAGGAGGCCTGGTACCTGGCTGTCCAGGGACTTAAATCAGATTTGGGGCACTGTTGCTATTGGCACAGCCCTCGGGTGGGAAGTTGGGGGGTGCATACACAGCTTTGATACCTGGACGCTTTCTCCCAATTCCAGAGGCTGGTGCCATCACTCCTGCCCTCCAGACGGCTGAGAGCCTTGCTACTCAAAGTGGGTCTGCAGACTAGTATCTCCTGGCAGTGTTGTTTTTAGGGGGGGAAATCCTTCAGTACTGTCTTTTTTTTTTTTAACACCTTTATTGAGGTATAATTGTATACGAAAAAACTGCACGTGTTTAAACATACAATTTGGTGATTTTGGATATATGGATATACTCATGATACCATCACCACAATCAAGGTAGTAAACATATTTCCTTGTGTCCCTTTGTGTTTATTATTATTATTGTGGGAAGAACACTTAACAGGGGATCTACCCTCTTAACAAAATTTGAAGTGCACAGTACGGTATTGTTAAATACAGGCGCTATGTTGCACAGCGGATCTCCAGATCTTATTCATTTGGCATAAGTGAGACTTCCTACCCATTAAGCAACAATTCCCCATTTCCCCTCCCCCCTGGCAACTTTTCAGAAATGCAGAAACGCACTGTGCTTCTCACACGTTAACGTGCATGTGATCATGTGGGGATCTTGTTAAAAGGCAGATTCTGATCCAGCAGGCCTGGAGTGAGCCTGAGAGTCTGCATTTCTAACGAACTCCCAGGGTTGCTGCCGCTGCTGCTCTGCAGGACCCGCTCTGGGTAGCAGGGTCTCAGAGGACTTTTCATGGCCCAAGCTGAAGGAGGCCCCCTGGTTATATATGGCTGCAATCTATTCTCCTTGTTCAGAGACAATGTTGTACTGGTTTTTCAATCTTTTGAATGCCCCCCTACTCCTGGAAAAAATATCTGGTCACTAGAATGCTTTAGATTTTGCTCTCAGTTTTGAGAGTCCCAGTTATTACAAATTATTATCATTAACTCTTTGAATAGAGTCCATCAGGGTAAACTCAAAGTATAACCTATTCCAGCTAGAAACTAAAGGATAAATTTCTACAACTTCCCAAATCATTGTCTGTGTTTGGTGTATCCCAAAGTGGGATGACTGTCTCATTGTTCGTGCATGAGAAGATTTTAGGTAGCAAATTGATAATTTTTATAAAAATTTTAATATTTGCTGGGATTTGAGGGACCCAATAAGGTACAACCCTATTCTTTCCATCTGAATTCTGAACCTACTGAGAACAAAGACAAAAAGCACAGGGCAGATGGGAGATTACAATGACATTCTTATTATGATAAAGGCTGGACTGAGCCCTGGCTTTATTAGGGTCAAGGGGCCCTACTAACACCCTCCCCACCTCACCCACCTGGGACAGCCCACCGGAGGGAGAGTGTGAGTCTGAGGAACAGACCCACTTATCCAATCACTGCCTGACCGCAGTCTGGGTGGAGAGGGAAAGAGAAAGAAACAAAACTAGGATTTTTGATAAGTTACCTCCACGCATTCAGGAAATGTAGACCAATGACTGTGTCCACCAACCAGGTAAATTCTCACCACCTCTGAGAAAAGGAGAAAGAGTAGGTAAGAATCTAGCTGTGTTTCATGAAAATGCCTTCTCTTCGAAACCAGAAGAATGGGGAAAAGACATCTCCTCCTAGCAATAGTTATGCTTTTGTATTTTAATTAATTAGGGTTAGTGGAACTGATTTTCCATGTATGATGGAAACAAAGTTTCCTTTTAAAATAAATTTAAGTAAAAAGGAGATGATTAAAAGAAAAAGACTGAGGTAATGATAATACAAATAGTATGTGGATATGAGAAAAATTATAAAAGTGAGGCTCAAAAGTCTAAAGTTTGGGAAACATTGGTCCAGTTAATATTCCCTGAGATCTCAATGCCACATTGCATCTTCACAAACTGCCGATCAGGGTCTCTGGTCCTAATGTTCTCCATGGCAGGCAGCTTTAGTTCAGTTATCTGACCATTGATCATGGTTTGATTCTGTTTCACTCAACAGAGAGTGGTTAAATCGAATAAACTAAAACCCTTGATATATTATTGGCTTTGATTTCATATGTATAAATCATTTATGGGTCAAGTCATATGATCTTAGTAGTATTGATCCAAAGCTTTTAATTCTCTCTCTCTCTCGTTTTTCTAAATTCACTATAAGAATTAGAGTGGGTAGTATAGCAAATTCCATTTTTTAAAATAGCTTAAAATGAGACTGTGTCCTTCAACAATTTAATGCAGTTTCTAGATGAACTAAAAACATTTCCTAGTGCTACAGCAAACCAGGAGACAGTATCCTTTTACGCACTGGATGTCAAGGTTATAGTCACCAGTTCCAGAGACAACATGAAACAGCCAAACCTGTTGGCTAAGTGGTGCCAGGCAGAATTAGCTAAATGTGAATTACACCAAAAAGAAAACCTGTGTTTGGCAAAAAAATCTTGGCATGCAAATGGGAAACATTAAATTATCCTAATCAAAAGTTTCATTCACTCAGTTACCTGGGGGCCATTTTGCTGCCAAATTTTCTTGAAAGGTTAATTGCTGTACACTTGTACTCAAAATTGAGAAAGTAGTCTCTAAATATGCTTATATGTATAAGGGATGACAGCTCCCCCCACTAAAAATTTCCCTCAGAGAAGACGGAGTCATCTTATACTTGAGTCCTTATAAAGTCTCTATATTAAAGGACAGTCTCTAAATTACTTTATTTTGAACGATGAAGTACTCTTTGTACAACCTGAAGGGAGCTGACTCAGTGCTAATTTGGGATGTTTATGTAGGTTGCCAGATGGATAACAGAGAAGGCAAGAGAAATTGAACACAGATTTGGTTGTTATTCCTTGTGATGTGAACTCACAGTGCGAGTTGGACGTAAGCAAGCCCTTGGAAGGTCGTCTTGACAAGTGAGAGGGTAAATGATTATGTTGAGGGGATCATGACTCCACCAGAAAGGTCAGCTGGCCTAATGTCCTAATGTCCTATTGCCCAGCATGGTGGAGAACTGTCGTGTTGTTAGTGCTGTAGAGTCGATTCTGACTCCTAGTGACCCTGTGTACAACAGAGCAGAACCCCGCTCAATCTTTCTGCTCTATCCTCTCACTTTCCGGCGCTACATCAGACAATGCTCTGCTGCTATTCATAGGGTTTTCATGGCCAATATTTTTGGAAGTGGCTGGCCAGGTCCTTCTTCCTCGTCTGTCTAGTCTGGAAACTCCACTGAAACCTGTCCACCGTGGGCGACCCTGCTGGTATTTGAAATACTGGCGGCATTGCTTTCAGCATCACAGCAACACGCAGCCACTGCAGTGTGATAACCGCCAGATGGGTGTGTGGTTCCCTGACCAGGAAGTGAACCCGGGCTGCGGTGGTGACAGAAGAGAATCTCTGTTAGACTAGAGAGCTGCTAGATTAACTCAAAACAAGACCTTGATGCCAAAGATTAACGAGAAAGAAATTAAATAACATCATTTCGTGAGATATGAGAAGGGGAAAAAGCAGTATTTTAAGTCCATACATTTGTCCAGATAATGTGGTTTTAAATATCTCTTAGAGACTGAAATGAGACATTAGAAGTAGATAGCTAACAATGTCCTCTAAATTCTTGAAAGTTTATATTAGGTTGAACTCTATGGGATTGCCATTTTTGCCAGTCAAAACAACTGAATGTTGGCAATTTCATATGGTTCAACTTCACAAACTCAAGTTGGCAAAACACTTAAAGAAATCACTGGGAAAACGATGGCTCACCCTAGCGGTGGGGCCACCTTCCATGCAGGCATATGTACTACGAGGTGACAGAGGGACCATGGAACTTTCTAACCACAGAACCTTCGAGGCCCGGGCCGTGATTGTATTTTGAAGAGTCACTGGATATTTGTTGAATTTTTTAGTTAACTGAGGGCCATTTTGGGAGACAAATTCTTGGCTCTGTCAGTAGTTACTCCAGTAATCCTCATCTTTTACTAATAATCTCGTTTTTAGTTGTTTTCATTATAAATTATAATTTTGTTCACTATTTGCTTAATTTCTTTATTAGAAGGTCTTTCACACGAAGTCACAAAATACTTGTCTTCCATATGCTCACCGGTGACATCAGTGGTGAATCATTTGCCTACGGCTACTGCCAAAATCAGATGGCTGATGCTCTAGGAAGGAGAAGATGACAGTTATTCCCTCTCAGAATCCTCCAGGCTTTGTCCCTCTATCAGTTTGGACCAACCATCATTTGCAATTCTGCACAATATCACCTTGATTCCCCAGAGCATCCCCTTAATGGACCCATTATTCCATATTCTTACTGTTTCATGTTTATCATTATTTTATGTAAGAAAGACTAATATGTGAGTTATCCCAGATTTCCTGTGAAAGTGATTATTGAGGACACGTTATGCTGACCAGCGGTTCCTATGGAACGATCTCCCTCAGGAAGCCGATTCTCTCTGCTTTGAGCTCACATCACTAGATCACACAAGGCACGTTACTCATCGATTCTTCCTCTTTGCCCTGACTCTTAGGAAACTCAGAGCTGTGTTTGAACTCAGTCAATGTGGAACATTTATCATGGACCTTTCTGGATATGATTCTCTCTTCCTCTTGATGATTTAACTCTTGATCTGGAATTTTATGTTGATCTCTGCAGCAACTCTGCTCTCCAAATGTTGGTTTAGATTCTGAGGGCAGCCTTAGGTCAAATGCTCAACCCTCTCTGCTTGCCCTTTTTGACACAAACAAAACACCAGGATTTATGCCCAATTTCTTCTTCTTATCTGCATGTCTCAGATATTAATATAGTGGACTTAAAGAATGCTAGCTAAGAAACATTACGTGTCTGGTCTTCATGCCCAGGTCTAACCACCTTTGTGGATGTCAAATGCTTCCCAAAAGACAAAATTTTAGTGCTGCAGCACAAGTCTCTTCCTTATAAAGACAAGGAATTTGGAGGTAGAAGTTGTAGATAGGAGTTTTGGCTGTGTGACCTCAGATAAATCGCTTTAAAAAAAATCTCTGGGCCTCAATTTCTTCCCTCAGCAAAATGGAATAAAAATCCTAGTTATTACAAAGAGAAAATGGTGTAAAGTATGTGAAAAGACTTTATTGCCTTAAACCAGCTTACAAGTCATGTAATCATTATTCAAAGGCAGGAGAAAGACTGAAGTCCTGTATAAACACCTTTGTTTCCTGGATACTTAGCCTCTGCCATTTTACCTTTGCATCTCCATGTTACTCAGAGTTCCCTTGCTCTGAGCAGCTGCAGCCTCTGGAGAGAGGGTTCAGGACTCTGAAGGTGCCATGAGATGCCTTTAAAGCCACTTCGAGGAGCCTAGAATTGAACCCTGTGAGGACCAGGTTCAAGTGGGTAGAGTGGGCTGCAGGGCCCATGCTGGGCTCTGGTACAGCCAGATGCCCAGCATGGAAGGAGGGCCAGGTCAGGGCTGAGGAGCAGCCTCAGCCAAGCCATAAATGCCTTTGCTCTGGGCCTGGAGAGGAATAGAGCCCCTTCCCAGAAGCCTGAGGTAGGATTGCAGGGCCATCAGTATGTGGCAAGATGCCAGCCCCACTGCAAGGCTGAGTGTACATCAGTCAGACTGGTACTCTCAGACGAGCTCCAGCCTGAGGTGTGCTGGGCAGGCCGTGACCACAAAGCACGTGTCAGTCAGCCGTGATCCAATTAGTCCCGTGTAGTCAATCGCGTTCCCGTCAGACATGGATGAGCCAGACACGTGTCAGTCACACAGACTCATCGCCATTCCTTCGAGGCACACGGGAGTGAAATAAATGTCAGTCACACACACGCTCACTGGATGCATTTCCACCAAACACTCTGCCAGGTAAGGAAGAGCGCAAACCATGTGCTCCCAGCAGCAAGCAGGGGGAAGGATGATGTAGGGATAACGAAGCTGCTGGAAGCCCTTGTGTCCTGCCCTGCTTTTCTCTGGCCACATTTCATTCGTGCTCTTGTCCTTTCTCCTGCAGCCTGAGCGTGTGTGTGTGTGCGCACAGGGGATGTGGAAGCCACGTGGGGGGCGGAGGGGGTGCAAATAACGTGGAGTTGCCTCTTACTCAGAGACTGGGTTCTAAAGTCAACAGGTCACGTGACAAAGGTAAAATCTTGAGGAACCTCCTCGCTGCCACTGTTACCTTCCATCATTGCTATGGATTTCTGTTTATTTATCCAGGTGGGCATCTGAGGGAGTAGCTGCCTTGCATTTAGGGGCCATGGAGTATGAAAAATAAGTAATAACCAACGTTAGAATCACAGTCAGAGAGGCAAAATGCTCACGCTGTGACGGGCACGCAGGCTGGAGGGGATGAAAGATCCGGGCGCCGTATCACTGGAGGATACACTCCTGGAGCAAAATGGCAGATGAAACTGCTCACACTATTTAAATCAGCCTCTCCTCTCTCTCTGACAGAAGAGAATTGAATTTAGGTGGATTAAATGCTTGTATGATGTGACTCCTTCGCGTCATCAGATGAAATGCAGTCTGACTCACTGGAGAGGTGGGAATATGCTCGGTCCAGTGCCCGGAGCTCAGGTTCAGTCCAGGCTCCAGGCACACAAGTGCGTAACAAGGCTCCGGGGCCTCTGGTCTCTTCTCTCCGGCGTTTCCTGGCTGGGGAGGCAGGGAGGTGAGAGACGATGCAGTGGTGTGTCAGAGCCGGCTAGTTCTGACTGCCGAGAGCCGAGAGTGCAGCCTCCGGAGAGAGGCTTCAGGACTCTGAAGGTGTCCCGACTCTGCATTCAGTGACGGCACAGCTTGAAATTGCCCATGGTGGGTGCGTTTACACCAGGGCAATTGGCAAATGCTACAAACCAGATGTCCCCCTCCCTGCCACCGCACCCCCCAAACTCCCCCCCACCCCACCAGCTGGTTTACTAGCTGGAGACAAGGGCAGAGAGAAGCTGGTGCTCCGGCATTTGCCTTGAGAAGTCAAGCAGAAGCAATAGGGAGAAAATTGGAGGTCTCAGAGGCAGGAGGTGCTGGAACCATTGTGAAGACTGGTTGGAAAATCTTGGTAATCTTCGAGACAGCTTTTTCAAATAGTTGGAGTTTTATTGTAACAGAGACTGTTAATTGCCTTCTCAGTATCCACTATCTCCTTCTTCCTTAGCATGAAAGGCCTGGGTTTTCAGAGAGACAATGTATTCAGCTAAAAGACTACATTTTGTGGCCTCCCTTTCAGCTAGAGGTGGTCAATGAGATGTAAATATAAGTTACCAGGTAGAATTTCTGGGAAATCTCATCAAGTGGGATTGACTTAGTTAGGAGGAGTGTTTTCCTGACTTCTTTCTTTTCCTCTTCTTTTCAACTGGAATATAGATGTGGTAGCTGGAGCACCAGCATCCACCTTGGACCATGAGGATGGAAGCCATGGACTAAGGATGATGTGACAGAAAGACAGAAGGAGCCTGAGTCCCTGATAAGATAACAGAACTGCTGTACCAGCCCTGGATCATCCAACTCCAGACTTCCTTATTTTGAGAGAATAAATCCCTAATTTGTCTGAGCCACTGTTGTCAGTAAGAAGCAGTTAGGAACATAGTTCCTAAATGGCACATTCATATTTCTGTTTCACCCTAGAAAAATGGAATAACATTTGTTCTAAGTTTGTTTTGGGGGCTGAGGTATATATGCTTGCCTTTTTTTTCCCAAACGATAAAAGCAACATGTTCTCCTTACTTATCAGGAAGCCAAGTTTATCAAGATCCCAGTTCACTGTCAAAGTGTGAGGAGCCCAACTGGGGCACCTATTTATCCTCCTGAACTGGTTCTTCAGGTCTCCGGTCCCGGGCTCTGGGAGGTGGGATGAGGGGACAAGGAGATTACATCTGTCTCTCTTGGAAGGAGTCCATGTTGACTAGTGGCCCCTTCCTAGAAGAAGAGTGGACCTGCATTTCTGCCCTTAGTACAGGCAGGCAGGTGGAGACCCACCCTGAATCTGTGGGAAGACAGAGTAGGCCTTGCGCTGGGGTGTGGTGTAGATGGACCCAGGGTCCAATCCAGTGACCAGAATTTAGCCCAGTGACCTTAATCCTTGATTCTAGTTGCCCCAACCCAGAAAAAGCATGCCCAGGGGCATTTCAGACTGGCATGTAACACTCTTCTCCAAAAGATGAATTCCTACTCACTCTTTAAGACTTGGCTCCACTGTCACTTCCTCCAGGAGAGTCCCCGCTCTCTTCCCTGTGCCCCTCATCACATAGTTTCACTTTATTACATTATATAGTAATTATTTGTTTATGTGACTCTCATGCTCATTCCTTTTCATTTCATCTTTTCATGTTCACTTTTCATATTCATCTAGCAGGTTCTTCACCAAATTTGAGGAATGGATCATATTAAGTCCTTCTTGTTCCTGGGAGATGTGATGTCATTGCATCTGTGGTGTCTGATAAACAAGCTGAACTTTAGTCAAGAGGTTGTGAGATTTGTTACAAGTAGAGAGGAGCAGGAAGGCGCTCCCTGTCCTTCTTCATGAAGTCCCTGCAATTATGTTACGTTTCCCTCCTTTATGCCACCTTCAACTCCCGCATTTGCTTCAGTTACCGCACTGGACTCACTCTCCTATACATCTCTTGTGTGACCTGCTCCAGGACAGTGTCCACACTGCCGCGATCAAAGCCATGGCCTTGAGAGTTGTGACTGGTTTGACTCCCGGCTCCACCACTTGTGTGAAATTGAGAAATTTTCTTCACTCTTTTCAGCCTCAGTTTCCTCATCTCAAAAATGGGGATGATATCAATATCAGCTATCACTTTGGAATATGATTCTTAACACTTCACGTGAACTAAGTTGTCTAATACTCATAAAACCAGTATAATGTTGGTACTATTATTAGCACCCCTATTTTATAGGTGGGAAACCTGAGGCACAGAAAGCATAAAATAACTTGCCCAAGATCCCAGAGTAAGAGAGTAGTGAGCTGGAGTTAGAACACAGGCAGCCCGTGTTCTGAACCAGCACACTCATTTATTACACCTGAAAGAGTACTTGCTTCATAGGGTTGATAACTTATGGAAAGCACAACAGCTGGCACACAGAAAGCATTCAATAAATGCCAGCTGCCATTACCTCCCTAACCTCCTTTTGCAAACATTAAGTAAATATTTGCTGAATAGTTTTGAGTATTACTAAGTGTATATGAGGATATACGAAAGAGACAGACACACACATACAAGAAGACACACAGAAGCGTGCATCCACAGAGATACAGGCATGCATGCACCAGAAGGATTGAATATGAAGTGTGGAGAATCACTAAGCATCATACCAGTAGGGATGGGGGAGGTCCTCAAAGCCAGGGCAGGGAGCTAGGGGAATAGAAAGCATCTGGCTGTCTCAGTACTAATTTTAGGAGCATTCCAGGCCAGGGAATCCCAATGAATGGGGGGAATGGCAGTCAGGGCTGCTGTGCATGATTGTGCCTTCTGTGCCCTACACAAAGATGTCAGCTTGGGTGGAGGAGAGTGGGAGCTGATATCCAATCTGCATTCCATCCTCTATACTGTGTGCCCACAAGGCTGTGTCCATCCCAAAGGGGCACTCTTTTCTCACTTATCTGCCAAGAGGGCGTACCTTTTTCTAACTCCCACAAAGGTGCTGTATAGGCTAATAATGGCAATAAAGATCCTAGGAGACCTAACAGATCCAAGGCAGGAGGTAGTGCTTAGAGACAGTGTCCATTCTTGGGGTTAAGCAATGGTCAAAAAGGCTAGTGTTCAGGGTAGAATGCCAGTAGTTCATTCATTTTCTCAAATAATTATTAAGCACCTACTGTATGCTGGGCCTTGTGCTGAAGAAGATGGACATGACCTTCACTTTCATGAAGCTGACCCATGGAGGAGACAGACACCAAGCAAGGAAACTAATATATAATGTCAGGTAGTGGTAAGTGCTATAACAGAAGGAAAACAGAATTACAAGGTTGAGAATGACAGGGGAGATAGAGGGCAACTTCAGGTAGATATTTGAGCTGAGAAGTGGATGATGAGAAGGAGGCAGTCATGACAGCTCCAGGATCAGCCCTTTAAGAGGAATTAGTGGTGTTGGAGTTCAGGGTAAGATCAGAGTCATAGGTATGGAAAATGGTTGGAACCAAAGGCAACCCAGGAGAAGACTGGACGGGGGGCTAGGCCAGCATGAACAGAACATTGGGACAATTTTGGCATGAGGGCAATAAGGACCCCCGTGGATTTACTGTCCAAACAACTGGGACACTGTTAAGAGTGAAAGGGGCAATGTTAATAATCACTCCAGGACAACAGGTACAGACTGAATCTGTCCTGGGACAAGCAGGGTGAATGGTCACCCTCCCCTGGGAGTAAGAGGTATTGGGTTTACTGGGCCAGAGACTCTGAAGCGCAGCAGTTTAGACTCAGCCACTTGATCCTGGGTCATGAGAGTGACTTAAGTACAAGGCACACGGGAAGAGGTAGGATGGAGGAAAGTGCTGCAGCTGATCTAAAGGATCCCGTCCATGATGGGAGTGGAGGAGCTGGGTGGATTCCACAGCCAGGAACCAAATAAGTGAGAATAAAGGGAAGACAAATTGAACCCCTACTATGTGTCGGGCACGTACTCTCTTACTTAATCTTCCCGACAAACCCCTTATCATGGGTACAATTTGTCCCAATTAACTGATGATAAAACTCGCTTAAAGAAGTTAGACAATTGGACAAAGGTCGTACAGCTAGGAAACAGCAGAGGTAGGATTCAAACTGAGACCCATTGCACTCCCAAAGTTGTGCTTTCCTCAACGATACAGTGTCTATAGACAGAGGCAGGGAAAGCCAAGCAGGGCTGACCCAGGCCTAGCACCTTCCGTGCATACTCACAGATCGACACTCCCAGAGCCACAGGGAGACCCAGACACATCCGGAAGCTTTGATACATGGATAAGTTTCCGTGACCCAGACCGCTAAGCATCCCCCAATATCTGCTCTTTCCTTCTTCTATAGAATACTCCCTTTTTAGCTGAGTACTGTGCCACTCAAGTGAAAGATTACCTTTCCCAGCTTCCCTCACATCTAAGTGTGACCAAGTGGCTGAGTTCTACCCAAGGGGATGTGAACAAAAGTAGTAGCACTACCCTTGCACAACCCTATGGGGCACGATTCACAATCAGAGGAAGCTGAGTGGAAAGGATACTGCAACCTCAAATGGAAGAGGCTTGTTCTTCCTGTGCCCCCTTTCCCTCTTGACAGACTGAATGTTTCAGTGGACAACGGCCAGACCAATATGGCAATGGAACTCTGACCAACAACCTCTGCAGCAACTGGCCCAGAACGGCCAGGAGTTGGTCAACGACTGCCAGCTTTCCTATTTCTATGTCCCTGCTTCCAACTCAGGACAAACCAGAGAAAGTCAAATAGGCCCGCACACCAATTACACAGGATGCTCTATCTCTAGTTAGCCCACCTCCAGCTTCCCCACGCCAACAGCCCCAGTCGGGGCACACCGGAAGCCTTCCCCTAGATAGACTGCTTGCTATAGCAAGCTCCGAGTCAATGGCTCTGTGTGTTCTCTTTTGAGTGGTCTTCACTGATTTCTACACACCCTTCCTGCTGGGTGGAACGCAGATATGGGGTGAGCCACTGTGAACTGTGAGCCGAGGATGGAAGGAGCCTGATTCTCTGGTTCATGGACGTGCCATACACCCCGGACTGTTGGTGAGAGAGAAACACACTACACACACACACGCCCAGAGAAGCCTTTTTGGTCTCAGACTGAACAGTCAAACTCCATCTATTTAAACTGTACTAACATGGACCCTGTGCAGGTTTGCCCTGGGGCGGCTTGGGCAAAAGGGTACATGGCACAGGATTAGAACTCAGAGTGCTGAGCAGATTACTGTACACCAGGTTTCACTCATGTAAACTAGGATTTTAAAGGCACTTTAGCATCTTTCACTTGCATACAATGGTTGACGTGCTAATTACAACAGACTCTGACTTATTTGTTAATACTTGGAGGCTACTTTGTCTGAGAATGCTTGTAATGCAAAGGAATAAAGTTGCATTTGTGCACACGAAATGCAGAATTTTCATCAATTCTGACTGGACTCTCCCCAATCGGGATAAACAAGCAAGTTCCACCAACACTTTCTTAGGTGTTTCCTTTATGTCCCAATGTAATTCTGTCTCTCTTTGGATACAGTCTTGGCCAGCACATGGCCTAGGATCACAGGACACCAAATACTTTTGGATAGGGAATGTATAAGGGTAACTTATTAATGTCTACATACAACTCATCCTTCTTCTGGTCACCAGAGGTTTAGGGCCCCAGCTTCTGGGCAGTAACAGCTCCCACTGGCCTCTGTATCATCTTTCCATGCCCACAGGGGAAGCACAGAGTGGGCAGACCCCCAGAACTGACTTCTTGGTACCATGGTCTCAGTCATTTGACCTCCTGTGAGATGCTTAGGGCAGGAAGATGGGCCAAGAAACAGAACTAATGTCTTAGGCTTTTGTGTCCTCTTTTCTTGTAAGTCAGATTCTCATTTTTAGGAAGCTGCCACCATGCCTGACAGAGCAGACAAAGGCAAAGTGGCCTCAGCAATCCTTCCCGGCCACCTGTGGGTACCATGGAGCCATCTGGGAAGTGTGTCCCAGAAGTGCAGTTCCTTGGGGCATTCCTGTACAAGCCCCCAGGCCTCCAACTTCCATCCACTCACTCACCCATTCATCCATTAAACATGTGCCGTGTGCCTACTATATGTTAGCAAGATACAATCTTGACCCTCGAGGAGCCATGGTCTACGGTGGAGACAGACATTTACACAAATAATGAAAATCTAGTGTGATAAAAGCTACGTACAAATCACCAAGAAAATGCAGAAGAGCGAGCAGATGACTCAGCTCGGTTGGGGATGGCCTCACAAATATCAAGTGACACTTGAGTGAAGTCGTATGAGAGCTTCCATTAGCTGGAGACGTGGGGGGCAGGGATGGGGGAAAGCATTCCAGGCAAAGGCATGGAGACTGGAAAGAGTCAAGAAAAGGCATGCAGCTCTGTGACGTTGGAGCAGAGGATGAGTGAGAAGCAGGAGATGATCCAGAAACTGTGATTGAGGTTGTCTTGGGCACTGTGCTGGAGGATTTAGACTTTATTCTGGGGTCACGGTCCACACTCAAAGCAGAGTCGTGAACTCACATGCCCACAGGGGCCAGGCAGATGATGTAAATCAGTGAGGTGGGGCTAGGTGGGGATTGGAAAACCGGGGAGTACAGGCCTCATCCAGAGATGGCAGCCAATTGCTGCCATGCTGGGTGCAGGCTCAGTGTAGCCATGTCTCCACTAAAAAAAATAGAATCTGGAGACCCATACTTTTATATGAACACACCCAAATTTTAAATGTTGGAAATTATTTCAAAACATCATGCTGGCTAAGCAAAAACATACCTGATGTTCTATCAATCAGCCCCTGGGCCTCTAGTTTGGCATTTCGGATGTAAAGCTTAAGCAGAGAGCGGGCCCAATCAGAATTATGTTTCAGAAACAGGACGTTCCCACATAACATCTGTCCCAGCCTCTGCCAGCAAGAACCTCTTTACCCCACCTCCCCCTCGTGCTTCTTGCCCATGCCCTCCCAGACCATCCCCAGCACCAGTCGCATCTTCTATGGGAGGAGCTGAGTGAATGAGCTGTGCTCCAGGCCTGGCTGACAGAAGAGCCCAGCGTTAAGGACACGAGAGAGCCATATTTATTTCACATGGACAAGCATGATTCTGTTGCATGCTGAACATGAAAGCTAGCGTGAGGAGAATACCCGTAAGAGCAGAATTATGTGCTTTTGTCCACAGGGAGCAGGGAGAGTCACAAAGTGGTTTGCAAAGACAGTTACCCTTCAAGCACTGTTGAGACCACCGGCTTTGAAACCTCTGGTTTATTTCATCATCAAAGGGTCTGTCTCCTGGGAGTGGCCAGGGGATGCTTCTGGCTCTGCAATCTCTCGATGAGCTGCTAAGGTCAGGAGGATGAGGATGCGCTCCCATCCCACCAACCAGGGCGGCTCCAGAGAGTCAAGCTTAGAGGGGAGGTACATGCCACTCGGAATTAACAAGCCCACTCTGGGGTGGACAGGGATGGGGACAGACTGCTGTGTTCATAGCAACAGCACCATCACCACTTATAATATCTATCATAATTGCAAGATCCCCTCTTCTTAAAGCAATTTCCCAAGGCCTCTTATGGGCTGAAGGGAAACGCTTCAGAATTGACTGGACATGCCAGAAGCAGATCAACTTTGCCTGGACACACTGGGGAGAGCTAATGGCAGGGACCCCCGGTCTCTTGGCCTTAGCTGGGCTTCCTGGTTCCAGGATGATGGAACCCAAAATGGGGAAATGAGGCTGGAGCCTGGATTTACTGGGGGAAGAGGATCATAGGCTCTGAGGGCAAACCTCATGGAAGAGACCAGAAGAGCCTTTGCATCTCGGTGGCTTATTCCCACCTGAAGTCCTGCCCAACAGTTTCATAAAATTTAATATTATAAGGTCTATAAAATTCCCGGAGCTGGTCTATCACTTCAGGATCGATCTGTACATGAGTTCTGCCTTTTGATTTGCCCAGGCATCGAGGCAGGAGGCTCGATTCTGTTTTTTTCAAGCAAGGGAATCCTTTGGTCTTGTTGAAGTAGAAGTGCTTGTCCGTGATGAACCTCTTAATGCCCAGGAAGTCCTGGACGCGCCCCATTTCGCCGGCCGGGTCGGTGATGAGCCGCTCGCCGCTGACGAAGTGGATCTGAGCCAGGGGGAAGTACCGCAGCCAGCTCTCCAGGTGCAGCACGTACATGCCGATGCGGATCGCGTTCCAAGACACGTCCACCACGCCCAGCGTGCGGTTGCGGAAGGACAGGCCCTCGAAGGTGGGGATGTCTGGCTTCTTGGAGAGCGTCTGCGTGTAATCGGAGATGGCGCGGGTCACCGGGTTCCGCACGACCACGATCAGCTTGGTATCTCGGGACATGTTGAAGATGCGTCGAGGGGCCTCTTGAGTGACGAAGTAGCTGGGCGTCTTCTCCAGTGTGATCTGGCTCTCGAGGGTCCGGGGCATCAGGCTCCTGTGGGGCAGAAACAGCACATCGTCAGACAGGGTGCCCAGGGAGATCACTGCCCTACACCCAGCTCCCTAGTTGAGTCTCTTCTCTCTGCTGTGACATTTGAGGCCCACCTGCTCTCACCTGGTGAGGAACCCACCCTACCATCGGTGAGGAGCCCACCTTACCACGAAGTCTTTAAGCAAGTTTGATGTCTATCATACAGTATTGTTGTCTATAATCACTACACTTTGCATTAGCTCTCCAGTGAGAAACTCACTTTAACTCTGGTTGATTTTTTTAAAAAAACCTTGAACAAGTTTGCTTTAAGACAAGAAATAACCTAAATGTTCATCAGTATGGGTTAAATAAATTATAGAATAGCCAATTAATAGAGTTGGGTAGATCTGTAAGTACTAATACAGAATGATTCCCAAGATATAGTATTAAATGGAAAAGGGCAAGACACAGCATGTTCCTCTCAGGAAGGATACACAAGAAACCGATAAAAGTGGTTGCTTCTGGGGAGGGGATTGAGATGGGAGCAGAGCGAGGAGGTTGGGGATAAATAAAAATTAATTTTTATTGTATAACCTTTTACGCTGCTTGAAATTTTTAATGCGTTTATTACATATGCAAAAAACACAAAGGAAGCCATCAAATATTGTTCTGGCAAAAGATACTTCTCCAAATATATTAAGAAAGTCTTGGGGCGGGGGGTCGGGGTGGAGGAAGGCTCGTTTTGTAGGAACAGCAAGTGTTTTAGAAATGGGTTCCAGTATCTTTTCCTCCTGAAACACATTTGAAATACATCCTTGGTGTAAGCCTGAAGAAGCAAAGATCTCCAGGCCAGTTGGGGCCTCAGTCGAAGCCAGGTATCGCAAACACTTGCTCCTGTAATTTTTCATTTCCTGGCTCTGCTTGAGACTTAAGGAATGATGGTGGGAAACTCTCAAGTCTCCTTCCCAGGAGTGTCTCTTTCAGGCCTCGATGGAGGGGGATGCTCTTGGCTTCCAGTGGCTACTTCTTTCTGAAGGTCATGTTTTACCTTAAACTAGTTTTCCTTAATCCTGGCTGCACGTTAGACCACCGAGGAATCAAAAAAACAAAAAAACAGATGACTCATCCTAGACCAACTGATTAAAAATATTTGGGAGTAGGTATTTTTAGAAAGCTCCTCAGACGATTCCAACGTGAAGGCAGAGGTGAGAACCACTGCTAGATCATTCTTTCCCCAGTCCTAACACTATGATTTACCAACCCCCAAAACACTGATCTTCACATTCCTCTGGAATACAGACTCCTGGTTCCTAGTCTTCTTCTTCCCACCTCCCCTCATCATCTCCATCCAATAACCTGGCCTCATAGTTCTTTGACCTAATATCTCCATTTTCTCTTCCCTTTTAGCAACTCTTCCTCATGGCCTCTCTTGAGTCTTGTCATTAGAACTGTCCTAATTATGAAATGATTCATTTGGAAATTCTACTCTAGGACTATGTAGTGGGTTGAATGGTGACCCTCCAAAAGATATGTCCACCCAGATCCTATGATTGTGACCTTATTTGAAAAAAAGGATCTTTGTAGATGTAAGTAAATTAAGGATCCCAAGATAAGATCATTGTCAATTAGGTTGGGCCCTAAATCCAACGAGGAATATCCTTAGAAGAGAAGGAGAGAAGAGACACACAGAGAAGACGGCAATGTGAACATGGAGGCAGAGCATGGAGTGATAGATCTACAAACCAAGAAATGCCAAGGATTGTTGGCAGCCACCAGAAGCAAGGAGAGAAACATGGAGTGGATTCTTCCTCAGAGCCTCCAGAAGGAACCAACCCTGCTGACAATTTGGTTTCAGACCTCTGGCCTCCAAAAATGTGAAAGAATAAACTTCTGCTGTTTTAAGCCACCCAGTTTGTGAGAATTTGGTACGGCAGCCACAGGAAACTAATACAGATTACAACTTGACTTCTTTCTACATTTACCACAGTCTCAAACTTATTATATCTGATCTTCAAATCCATCTATGATCCTCTTGATTTCACTTTTTTCCACATGAACTTCTCTGGACCCAACGAACAATCATTTCAATAGCATCATCATCATCATCATCATCAATATCATCATTATCTTCATTTCAATAGCATCACCATCAACATCAATATCCTCATTATCTTCATCATCATTAATTTCCTTGTACTATATGCTCCTCCAGTCTCTAATAATGCATCCTTCCAACCTTTCAGCACTTCTAATTCTGTCTCTGGGTTGACAAACAGCAGTAGAGAAAACTGCTGACCCTGACAAGTGGATCCTTTATATATGTAGTAATTTAACCCTTAGCACTGCTCAATAATCTTTTTATTTGTCTTTACAGACCCGCCTATCATTCTTCATAGTAAGTGTTCCAAATTCTCACTATAAGCTCCCACGCCTGTCACCCACCCTTAACACACAACTAGTTTCCCACTACACTGAAAGGCGTAAGCTTCAACCTTCCTCTCCTCCATACTGAAACTGACTGTTATCTGCACCCATCATGCGCCCCTCCTGCTAGTCTCAGAGGACAAGGCAGGCAGGGGCTCACCTGCCCACCTGTGCTCTCAGATGCCTTCCCCTCCCGCCTTCCCTGCAAATCTGCCCATTATTCCCTTGAACCTTCAGATTCACTGTGCAACTGATAGGCTGATACAACTGAAAATCTCCTTCCAGGCCCAAGGTCTATAATGGACCCTTGTGAGTTGCAAATTTTAATAGTATTTATTAATATTGAGAAGGCCAATATTTTTAAAAAATAGGATATCTTTATTAGCGAACAATCACAAGTACACTTGAATAGAACTCTTTGGCTGGATTTTCTTAGAAATCTGGCTAATTATAATATGACCCTGGCACACATTGTAATCAGGTGTCGGCCTTGAGGACGAGAGTAGACGAAATTACACAAATGTGACGGGGCATTTAAACTTAAGGACTTTCCAAACTCTGTGGGGGTTATTTTGGTTCTTGCCCTTTCTGAGACCTAATTCTTCCACTTTCCTCTGTATTCTTTAAGTTACTACACATCCTTCTTAAAAATCATTACCTCTTGAAGTTAGTCAGAATCAGTTTCTGTTGCTCGCAACCCAAGAACTCTGACCTATCTTTTACAACTTGGCTTCCTCTCTGTGGAAGCTATGCTCACCCCACTCGATTATAAACTCCATGAGGGCAGGGCAGGGTGCGTCTTATTTGCATCTCTATCTCCAGCGCCTACCACAGTCCATGGCACAAGTAAGGTCTCCATCAATATTTTTAAAGTTTAAATGAAACCAACAACCTGTCTAATCCAGTCATGCGTTGAAGCCCTCATCCCCTTTTCAAATTCTCAACTGTCTCCAAACCATTCTGGATCTTCCCACAGGTCTATCTCCCACTGCTCTCATTCTACATGGTCTTCCTGGATGGCTGCGTTCCTTCCCCAGCCTTTGACCACCACCTAGAAGCTGTTGGCTCACAAGTCTCTAACTGCAGCTCCAACTTTCCCATGATCTAGACTGGAATGTCCAACCGTCCACGGACTGGACACTTCACCTCAACAACTGAACTCACCATTTTCCTCCCCAAACTGACTTCTCTCTTTTGCCTATTCTTGCAAATGATATCCCCATGAATCCACTCACAAAGCAGAAAAATCTCAGAGTCATTCTTGACTCTTCCTCACATCTAACGTCTTTCATTCTCGAACGTTTTCATGTCTCCCCTCCACTCCTAGCCCACTCATATAGCCTCAGGGCCTTGTCATCTATTCCTCCGACAACAGATTTCTCTCTGACCTCCATGCTTCTACTCTCTTCTCTCTTTCAATCCATTCTGCATTCTGTGTCCACCAGGGAAATCTTTCTAAAGCAAATTCAATCTGTCAACCATCAGTTATTCTTTTGAATAAAGCCCATATGCCTTGACTTGGTACTCAAGGCCTCTGCTTACCTTCCCAGAATTCATCTCTGGCCACTTCCTGATAAGCTGATGCTTACACGGTGCTGCATGCAAAATCAGCTCCCCAAACGCAGCCTGCTCTTCCACCTGTTTTCCACTTGCTGAGTTCTTTGTTTTCATTTTTTAAGACCCTGGGTCACCTTTCTTGTCTCTCTCACCCTGGTGAACATTTACTCATCTTTCCGAGTCCAAACCAAAAGTCATAGCCCCTGTGAACCCTTTCTTGTAATTTCACGGCCCTTTGTGCATGCAGCTACCAGGACCCTCATCCCATTGTGTGGAACCTATTAGATACGCAGCCACTCATATCAACAGATGGTCAGTGACTTGCGCAATGTGTTTCTTGTTCATTTTTGCCTTCCTAGCGCAATATCTGGCACACTGTAGGTGCTCAATAAATTGATCAAAGACCCAGGGTCAAAGGTAGGTGCCTATTGAGAGGTTATCTTGGGTCCTCAGAGGTGACCACTGTTAGTTTACGAAGCCCAGCCTTTTCCTGGCATTCTGGCCTTGGACTGGGGAAGGATTTTTTAGCAGAGAGTCCTGGGGAGGGGGGGGTCACTGCACCATTTTTAAGATTTCATCACGGCCACAGGTGCTTGGGCTCGCAGACTGAGGGGGCTCCAAGCTCTGCTTCACCCCAACCCTCCAAATGGAAGAAGCTAAAATGAGATTTAAAGGAACACGTCTCGGGCCATTTCTGTTTCGCCCTCTGCATGCTGTCCTTTGCCCAAGGCTCCCTCTAGTGTTGAGAGAGAAGGCGGCTGCGGTCACTCTGCAGGGAGTGGGAAAGTCAAATTGCACATTGGGATCACCTGGAGGGCTTTTGGAGTTATGTAAATAGCTGGGCCCAACGCCAGACTAATTAAATCAGAAACTCTGGGAGTGTGGCCCAGACGCCTGCAATTCTAAAGCTCCCCAGATGATCCCAGGTCCAGGAACCCAATGGTGCAGCCCACGTGTTCCTTTAGCCACTTAGCCTGTAATACGGTTGTTCATGAGCATCAAATGGGGGCACCTTGAGAAAAGGAATCCCAGGCCCCTCCCCTGGGCATTCTGATTCAATGGGTTTGGGGTGCTTTCCAGGAATCTACATTTTTAACAAGTTCCTCTGTGATTCTTATGATCAGAGACTTGGGAAGAACAACCTTAATAAAAGGTACTCTCATAAGTAACACGACTACACTCATTACCATCTAATATACTCTATATTTATTCGTATGTTTATGTCACTGCCCATCCCAGCCCCCAACCGCAGACTGTAAGTCCCAAGAGAATAGGGTTGGTGTCTGTGTTGTTCATGGCTGTATTCTCAGCACCCAGGGGCTGACTGGCACTTGGTGGGGGTGCAGTAAATACTTGCTGAAGGGAGAAACATACAAACAGGGTATTAATCTGGGAACAATCAGGAAGAAGCATACTTGTGTGTGCCAGCCGAGACATGAGCCTCCCCCCCGGCCACAAAAGTCTGTGTGCTCTCTTCTCCTGAGGGAAAAATCATAGACTTCCCACGGCCCCGCCAAAAAAAAAAGAAAAACATCTAAATACTCTCTTGTCAGCTGGAGGCTCTCTGGAAATGATATTTTTTGACCCACCCAGTGGGGCAGAGACAGCTCCCTCGGCCCCCACCGTCCACACAAGGGACATTCTCTGCATGTGTCCGCACACGGGAGCCCATCTGAGCAGGGCCTCGCTGGGAACTTACAGAATTGGCACACCTCTGATTATTACCCATAGGACTCTCCGGAAGATTCCATTTTCTGCTAAATCTGTACACTCTGTGTCTGTGTTCTGGAAGGCCTGGCTGCCTGGGGGACTTTGGTGATTTATTAGCTCCTAGCTGGGCAACCAGTTTCCTTGAAAATCATTGTAGTCTCCAGAGGGATAATTAAGAGTGGAAGAGGAGGGGAAAGGCTTTAGCGCAAGAAACGGGTTCTTAACATGAAACCTGTTAAAGCCCCCCGTGCTGAGCCGAGCGCAGGCCCAGCACCTGTGGCCATTTATCCTCACCTGGTTGAGAGCGGAAACGAGAACAACTTCCTCCCTAGTCCACATCCCCAAATCCTCACACTCATGTGACCCAGGAGCAAAACATTAAGTCCCGGCGTGGACTCCATCAATAATTCTTCATTGTTCACAGGGAAGAGGCCTTAACAGGATTTACGTGGCTCTTCTGAATCTGGCCCATGGCCACCCCAGGCTCTGGCCAGATTGGACGATTCCAAGTTCTCCCTGCAAGACTGTACTTTTCACACTAAGGGACCTTTGACATGTTGTACCCTTCGAGGGAAGCCCTGTGTAGCCTGTCAGGCAAAACTTCTCTCAACTCCTAGCTCATCATCACCTCCACCTGGGAGCCTTCCCTGACTGTAAGAGTTAGGCATTTGTTACCCTGTGATTCCATGGTACCCGCTATAGACATATCCTATTTTTTACACATTATCTCCGTCTATCATTGCCCTAGAGTGTAAGGTCACAGAAGGCAGGGATCATGACTGTCACATCTCTATATCGACAATGCCTGTCCTGTGCGTGGTATGCATTCATGTATTCATTCATTGAACAAGCATTTATTGAGCACCCACTGTGTGCCAGGGATACAAAGATAGGCAAGGTGTAGTCTCTGTCCTCAAGGAGTCAACAGCCTCGTGGCCCAGGGGGTGGGGGTGGGGTTACCTTTTCCCTGTGTGAGGGACAGCACCTGAACTGGGCTTCCCACAAGGGCTGGTGGCTTCCTCCCTCTGGCAGGAGGGGGTCTGCCTGAACCCAGTTTCCCACAGGTCACCAAGGTCCCCAGGTTCTGGTAGCTGGCTTTCCCAGATAACTCCTGTCAACAGTGGGCACCAAAGCCCAGCCTGCCTGGTGTCCCAGTAGTTTGATCACCCCCCAGCTGGCAAGGCAGCTCTCACTCCTGCCCTATGAGAAGGGAAGTGGATGGAGGCGTGGGGGCAGAGCCCCTTCCTGGGAGCGTAAACCCGGTTTGTGCAGGCCCTGACATGTCCGTGACGGCGAGAGGACAGAGTAACCCGTGCCTGCCTCTTCTATCGAGACCCTTGGCTTGCAAGCGTCCCCAGCAAAGTCTGTTCTTTCAACCACACCTTGTGCACCGTGGAATTTGTCCTGCATGCGACAGGCGGCGACTAGAAAGGGATCCTCCTGGCATGATATATCCACACAGAGATGTTCAGGGGGCAGGGAACATCTTTGGCGAACAACCAACTTCAACGGCTGGTTGTGAGTATGGGATTTGGAATCGAAGAGCCCTGAGTTTGAGTTCTGTCACTTGCTTACCATAAGAAATGGGCACACAGCTTACTGCACTGAGCATAATGTCCTCCAGGTTCATCCATGCTGTTGCAAATGGCAGGATTTCCTTCTTTTTTATGGCTGAGTGAAATAAGCCAGACACAGAAAGACAAATACTATACGATTTCACTTCTATGTGGAATCTATAAGTTGAACTCACAGAACCAGAGAGTGGAAGGGTGGTTGCCAGGGCTGGGGGGGGGGCGGTGGGGGAAATGCGAAGATGTTGGTCAGAGGGCACAAACTTTCAGTTATAAGATGCATAAGTCTTGGGGATCTAATGTACAGCATGGTGACTATAGTTAATAATACTGAATTGTATACTTGAAATTTGCTGAGAGTAGATCTTAAGTGTTCTTACTACACACAAAAAATTGTAACTATGTGAGGTGATGGATGTGTTAATTAACTCGACTGTGGTAATCATTTCACAATGTATACGTATATTAAATCATCATGTTGTATATCTTAAAAGGGGGGCATGCAGCATACGTCAGCCATACACATAGTCTGCTTCAGACTAAACGTTTGTGTTTCCCCCACATTCATACACTGATGCCCTAATCCCCAGTGTGATGGTATTTGGAGGCGGGGCCTGTGGGAGGTAATTAGGTCACGATGGTGGAGCTCTCACAAATGGGCTTAGTGCTCTTATAAGAAGAGACATGACAGACGAGAGACATGACAAACGATCTCTCTCTCTCCACCGTGTAAGGATACAGCAAGAAGACAACCATCTGTAAACCAGGAACAGAGTCCTCACCAGGAACCAAATGGGCCGGCACCTTGATCTTGGACTTCCAGCCTCCAGACTGTGAGAAATAAATTTCTGTTGTTTAAGCCACCCAGTCTATGGTATTTTTGTTAACGGCAGCCTGAGATTCTGCACCCAATTCTGATGTGTGAGTTTTTTCCCCTACACCAATAAGCAATTCTCCGACACCAGCTGGGTGTCCTACAAGTCAACTAAATTCTGACACTGTCTAGGTGGAGATAGCGTCAGATCCCACAGGTTAGGGCTCAGTCCTACAAGACTGCTCCCCCCTTCAGACAGCAATTGCAAGTCAGGTTGTCACCTGTGCTTCTGACCAACAGGCTATTAATCAGAGGTTCCCACAACCCCCTCGTTGAGTTCGATTAATTTGCTAGAGCGGCTCACAGAACTCAGAGAAACAGTTTACTTACTAGGTCACTGGTTTTTTATAAAAGGATACATCTCAGGAACAGCCAGAAGGAAGACATGCACAGGGTAAGGTATGTGGGAAGGGGCTTGGAGCTTCCACGCTCTCCGAGCACACCACTCTCCCTGAATCTTCGTGTGTTCACCAACCTGAAGCTCCCCAAACCTTATCCTTTAGGAGTTTTGTGGAGGTTTCATTACACAGGCACGATTGATTAAATCATTGGCCACTGGTGACCGAACTCAATTTCCAGCCCCTCTCCCCTCCCTGGAGGTCAGGGGGGTGGGACTGAAAGTTCCAACCCTCTAATCACATGGTTGGCTCTCCAGGCAACCAGCCTCCATCTTTAGGTGTGGTCCAACAGTCATCTCATAAACATAACACAAGACACCTTTATTGCTCTCCCCACTTAGGAAATTCCAAAGGTTTTAGGAGCTCTGTGCCAGGAACAGGGACGGAGACCAAATATATACTTCGTATCATAAATCCCAGTATCACACAGCCCGAGCTGACTGAGACATGGTCATAGACGCACTGGACATATGTCAACAGCTAAGATTTCCTGTGCAGTGACGGGGGGCCAGCTGTGGTTCTCAGCTCTGTATGAAGCATCTCACTCAGTCTTCAGTTTAACCCTAGGAGGCAGGCACTCTCATGAGTCCTGTTTGTGGGCTGAGGAAACGGGGACACCGAGAACCAAACTCAATCGTCAAAGCAACGCAGCAAGTTGCAGAGTCTGGATTCAAGTGTGACTCTAGCAAGAGAGGAAAACGTGAGAACATAAAATTAATCTTGGCACGAGGACAGCCTTTCTAAGCATGAGACAAAAATCACGAAGGAAAAGACTGAAAAGTTAGACTACATAAAAAATGTAAGACTTAGAGATGGAAAGATACCATAAATAAAAGGAAAATGACTAGCTGGGAAAATATTTGCAGCATATAAGATAGGAAAAAAAGGGGATTATTTCATATATATATACATATATATATTTACACATTTTATATATTTTTTCAAAGTTCTTGCAAATCAATAAGAAAAAGAGAACCAGAGAACACAGGCTATGAGAAGAGTTAATAGTAAAAGAGCTATGAATGGAAAATAAATATATGGAAAGATACTCCATCTTTCTTAAAATTAAAGAAATGCAAATTAAAACCATAAGATAATATTATTCACCTATAAGACTGGAAAATATGTTTTTAAAAATTGTAACAGTTATTGCAGGCAAAAGTGTGTAGAACTAAGTACTCTCCAATGTTGGTATTGATACCGGCTCAAGACAAGGTTGACATAAGGGAAGCCATATTGTAGAAAAGAAGCCCTTTTGGGACTTTGAATGAACTCTAACTAACCCAGCTGGATATGCACCTTCCAGGAGACCTAACTTCTCTGTAGATTTTATGACCCCTGCTTGTGCATGTATCTCCCAGCTGCAATAAGATGATAACTTTGTTCTTTTGAGTTCCTTAGGAATGTGATGACCCCCAAACAGAGAGTCTATGCTGATAGCCATCATCAATGAAAACTGAAAGATCTGGTGTGGCGATTCCAAGTCTGTAACACCAGAAGGTCAACATTCCTAACCCCCCCCCCCATAGCCCACTGGCCTATGCAACTGCAGTAAGATTTTGTGCCCCTATAAGATGGTTCTTTGAGACATTTAGTTGGCTATCCTCCCCCCTTGCTAGCAAGTTGTAATAAACTGCTCTTTCTTTCCCACCATCTTGCCTCTTGACGAGTGGCTTTTGTCCGGTGGCGAGCAGATCGTGCCCATTGTGCGGTAACAGTATGAGCATAAATCAATGAGGTTTTCAGGAGGGCAATTAGATATTTTCTACCCAAATATAAAATGCACATCCCCTTTAACCCAGCAATTCCACTTCTGGAAATTTATTTGTACAAGCACATAAAGACCAGTGTGCAAGGATGTTCATTGTAGTATTTGTGGCAGAGATGGGGAGGCGTCCACCAAAGATTCTCCCCCACTCCTCCAGAGTATAGCTCTGTTTCTAGCCAGCTTGCGCAGCCAAGGACTACATTTCCCAGAACCCCCTGCATCCAGGTGGGGCCCTGTGGCTTGTTCTCACCATGGACAGTGAGTAGAAGTGCGGTGTGTTTCCTCCAGGCCAAGGGGCTTACAAAGTAGGTGTGTCCTCTTCACTGTCTTTGCTGTCCAATTTGGAGGCCCTAGAAGGGGGCAGGTCCAAAAGGTAGAAGGGGCACGGAAGACCCTACAACTAGGAAAACAACCTCCTTGGGCTATTGTGAGCAAGACATAAAACTCTGGTCTTGGGGTTTGTTATAGCAGTTGGCATTGACCTAACTACTAATAGAAAGAGACCAGAAACAACCTACATCTCCATTAGTAGGATACTGCTTAAAGGAACCATCATGAGGCCAGACAACAGATTATTATGCGGCTGTTAAAAAATGAGTCAGATCTATAGATATTGACACAGAAAAGAGACCAAGATGCATTATTAAGTGAAAAAAGCAAGCTGCAGAAGAGTGAGTTCAATATGCGCCTGTTTACATACAAAACACACACCCACACATGCTTGTATGGATATGCACAAACCATCTCTAAAAGGAAACACAGTCAACTGCTACCAGTGACGACCTCTGGGGAATAACCTTGGGGACCTGGGATGGATGGTAGCGCAGAATGGGACTTTATTTCCACCTTTACCATTCTGCACTCATTGGATTTTTTTTTTCTTTGCCATAAGATGTATTCTTTGTAGTTTAAAAAACTACGTTAAAAAGTCTCTGTTGATATTGTTAAAGTAGAAGATCGCCTGTGTGGAAGGAGTTTCCTGGAGTGAGGGGGAGGAAAAAGGCGTGGGTGGAAAGGGAGGATATGGGAGGCCAAGAATGTTCAGCTCCTTTCTCAGCAAGCTTGGCTTGCAGAGGAAGGGCGATCGTGGGCGTTGAGTGAATGGTTTTGGCTGCTGCATGCAGAGCTCTGGTAACTTTCCAGGCAATTGGACCTCGATTTGTCAGGCGCCATCTGCAGCTAGCCTGGCCTGATGATGGGGACACTATCAGGGCGTCTTCTGGGGGTAACTCTGGATCTCTCACCTGCTTTCTTAGTCTGGGCTTTCTGAGTCCTTCCTCACACTTAAGCCTCCTCCCTTTCCCAGGGATAGTGGGTCCCTTAAGTCAGTGCTTCTCACACGTTACCGTGCATTTGAATTGCCTAGGGGGTCTTGTGGAAATGCAGATTCTGATTCCTAAGGGAGGGAGCCTGAGATTCTGCATTTCTAACAGGCTCCGAGGGAGGTGAGGCTGACCTGTTGGTCCACGGCCCACACTTTGAGTAGCAAGGTCTTATGCCAGTCCCGTCAACACCGGCACAAATTGCAGAGTCAGTGAATGTTTCCGGCATTAAATGAAATTGGCTCATTGATGTTGGGTGAGGAACTGTGGATGATTTGATTCAGAAAACCCAGATTTGAGGCCCAACTTTTCCGTTTCCTGGCCTTGTGACTTTCATAGTAGTTTCCTCATTGCAACATGTGGATGATGATAGCTCAGACTTCACCTGGCTGTTTGAGGTCTAAGCTGGATCAACACAAGAGTCTCACATAAACCATAAAGCACTGTACCAGCCATCAGTGGATTCCTCTTTCTCTATTTAATCAGGACCCATCACGGCTTCCTCGTTCATGGTCAGAGCTGCATGGAGCAGCTCAGCATCTTTCTCTTGCTAGGTTCTGCTTTCCAGCATCCATTCTGCTTGCTCTTGTCTGACAGGCCCCAGTGACATCAACATCCAGGAAGCAAGATGGTACCTGAGGCCTACTAAGTGGTACCAAGGCTACCAGGGATGGTACCAAGTGGTGGCTGAGGGGATGTGCATCCCCTTTATTTTAAGGGGATCCTCCCTTTATTTTAAGTCTTTTTCTTTTTCATTTATTTATTTTTATTGAGATATAATTGACATATCACATTGTATTAGTTTCAGGTGTAGAACATAATGATTCAATAATTATATATATTGTGAAATGACCACCACAATAAGTCTACTGAACATACATCACCAAGCATAGTTACAAATTTTTTTTCTCGTGATGAGAACTTTTAAGATCTACTCTCTTAGCAATTTCCAAATACAGAATACAGTATTATTATTATTGTTTTTTCTGAGCAAGATTCACCCTGAGCTAACATCCATTGCCAATCTTCCTCTTTTTTTTCATTTTGCTTGAGGAAGATTGTCCCTGAGGTAACATCTGTGCCAATCTTCCTCTATTTTGTATGTGGGACGCCACCACAGCATGGCTGACGAGTGGTATAGGTCCGTGCCTGGGATCTGAAGCTGCAAACCTGGGCCACTGAAGTGGAACGTGCTGATTGTAACCACTACGCCATGGGGCTGGCCCCACAATACAGTATTATTAATTCTAGTCACCATGCTGTACAATTTGTCTTTTTCATTTTCAAAAAGCCAATCATCCATCCCTTTCCTGCTACAGCCCTATAGCTCCTTTTCTTCCCAAAGTTCTCGAGATAAATCTCAACAGCTCCACTTCCTCACATTCATCCTTGACTTGTCACATCTGCCTCCCACTCCCTCACCCTCTGAAGTGGCTCTCTCCAAGTGCACCCCTAAATGCTGGTCCCACCTTTGGTCCTGGTTTTGTCTCAACTTTCTGTGGTATCTGAGGCCTTGCCCATCCCCTACTTCTTGAGGAACGTGTTTTTCTTCTTGGCTTTGGGAACACACTGTCTCGGTTTCCTTTTTACTCCGCTGACCAGTTCTTCTCCATACGTATTTCAATTATTTTTCCTCGACTTACCACTTATCTCCTCACGTCTCAGTTAATGGCCCCACCATCCATCAGTTGCCTCAGCAACACCCACGTCTAATCTATAACCAAATCCAACTGGTAAACCTCCTACCCAGTGTCTTCTGACATCCATCCCAGGACCCATCACGGCTTCCTCATTCGTGGGCAGAGCTGCATGGAGTAGCTCAGCATCTTTCTTTTGCTAGGTTCTGCTTTCCAGCATCCATTCTGAGCCAGCTTGCTCTTGGTGACAGTCCCCAGTGACATCAACATCCAGGAACCAAGATGGTACCTGAGGGCTACTAAGTAGTACCAAGGCTACCAGGGATGGTACCAAGTGGTGGCTTAGGGGATGTGCATCCCCCTTACAGCCACCCAAAGTCAATATAAGTGGAAACAGATGGAGGGGAGGAAGGGGAAGAGTGCTGCTGGACAACATCTGAAATGGGCAGGTTAACTCCACTACCAATACCCGATCACCAACACAAAGAGGGCCTCAGCACAGCTAGCAATTCCGCCATGTTCCTCTGGCCAACTTTCTCTCCCACTCTGCACAACGACTATTTCAGACCTTTTCTGTTCTCTGCAAATGATCAAAGCTTGCCCTTTCCTGCCTCTCTCAGCAGATGAGCTTGCATCATACTCCACAGAGAATATAGAAATCGTTAGAATGGAGTATTTTCAGTATCCTGCTGCCACACACGTAAAGTTTTCCACACTGACCAGCCCCAGGCTGAGGATGGAGCCAGTCAACCCAGTGGCCTCCTGATGCCAGTCTCCCCAGCCTGTGCATCTCCACCTCCCAGTGTTCCCTGCCTGCAGTGTCCATGGAGGCCCTACCCTCCACCTGTGCTCGGATCCGCTCTAAGGAGCTGTCAGTCCCCACCAGTTCTGAATGCTTCCCAGGCATCTGCAAACTCCCCAGGCTATTGCAGCATGAAATCAGTGAGTTTACTTTATTTTTTAACACTCAGCTTTACAATCTCACACTCCAGAGTCCCCAGGGGTACTAAGTGTGCAGGGTGAGTGCTGCAAGGCTGCCCCACTTCCAGCAGCATAACAGTGCCCCCTAGTGGGAGGTGGTCCAACTGCAGCTGTTGGGTGAACACCTCCTGCCTGTCCCTCCACAGTTCCCTGTTGCCTCCCTGGGAGAAATTAGCCACGATCAGCAGTCCTTTCCATTCTGTCTCCCGCAGATGCAGGTGGGAATACAGGGCACATTAAGCTCAATGGTTGCAAACGGTTAGCAGGGGTTGTCTTTCTGATCATGCAGGAGGCAATCTACTGGGAAGTCAGCTGCTCAGATGTCATGCAGGCCTGTGATGTGCCTAAAGCTGAATGCATGGTTGTTGAGTCAACAATACTTCTGCAGAGCCCAAGGCCCGCCCAAAGTGTGCAAACCTGGATTCTCGTCCAGGCTATGGTGTAGAACGGTCCACTTCCTCATTTCAGTTCCGGAAGGCATCCAGGATGCCCAGCAAGATGAGCTATCAGACACTCTTGAATCCCTCAGTCTTACCCTTTCCTGTCTCCAGGCATTTGCTGTTCTTTCTGCCTGGAACACTTTCCCCGGGCTCTTCCCATAGCTCAGTCCTTCTCATCTTCAGGTCTCTTCCAATGTCACCTCTATCAAATGTCACTCTCTAACCCCCTTAGTTTATTGCCCTCATAGCTCTAAGCACAATCTGCAGTTATCTTGCATATCTGTTTGTTTATCTAGTGCCTGTCCTCCCAATTAGTCTGCAAACCCCATCAGGAAGGGATGGTGTCTTCCTCGCTGACTGTGGTATCTTCAGTCTTTGTCACTGTGCCATCCCGTCAGAGGCAGCCAGAAAAGAATGACTCACGCTTGTCGAATGAATAATATGGGAAGGAATCTAAACCTAAATCAAGATCTGGGCTCCTTGAGGAAATGCAGCAGCCTGAGCTCTTTAGAAAGGGTTTCCCAAAGTGCGGTCACTTATCATCTGTGGTGTGCAAGCAATTCGTGGATGAAACTTACATTTTTTATAGTTACATGCTTATTTTAGAAAATTGGAACTAGGACATCACTTTTACTTAACAGACTTTACTGCTTAGGATGAGGCTTAAATATCCAGTGAACAAAGAAAATGTGACTTGATCTAAAGACAAATATTAAGTAAATAATAGTACAAATGGTATATGAATATGGAAAAAAGGTGATCCTTCAATGACTAAAGTTTGGGAACTTCTGGCTTATAACAATGTTGCTACAGCCAAAAGGAATCTGAGCCAGAGTAATGTGGACATACACTCATTTAACAAATAATTATTAAGCACCTACTGTTTGTCAGCCATTGTGCTAGGCACTGAGGTCATAGCTAAAATAGATGTAGCACTTGCCCTCATGGAGCCTCTGGTCTGGTGGAGGAGATAAGAGACAAATAAGTAAATATATAACTATAACTTGGGGTGAAGCAAAAGCAGAGTTAGTGTAACAAGGGAACTGGGTGGTCAGAGAAACCCCAGAGGGGACGTTTGGGCAGAAGGCCAACGCGTGAGCATTGGCTTGGATGAAAAAACCATAGGATGACATGAAAAGACAACAGGATAAGAAAAAACCAGGTACGGATGAGGTAAGATGGTACCACAGAGAATCTAAAAATGCATTAGCAAACTTCACTGACAGCAGTAGAGAGTAGAACTAGTGATGTGAAAATAAAAATCAGAACAAACTTGAGCCTGATCTTGGGCTTCTCAAGTAAAAGTCAACAAGATTGAACTGATGAGTGACAAGGTGACATGGAAGACAGAGTAGTCATAGGCAAGATACAGTTTGTGCTGTCATTGAAGAAGAAACCCGAAACAAATTGGACAGAGCTATAAGCAAAGATTCCATTAAAGAGACATTTCCAGAGATAAAAGATGGCTATGTGAGCAGATCAAAAGGCCAGCTTCGTCCAAACAAAATCAAACCCACATCCATGAATCTATCCATCCATTCATCCATCCATCCATCATCTATCTGTACAAACATGCATCAGGGAAAATATTTTAAATTATATAAAGAAGCAAAAGTTTTATAAGTATTATAGGTACCCAGGATGGATAAAGCAAACGAAACAGATTTTCTACAAATTCAAGCCGGATAAGGACTTTGTAGCAGCTAATTAAACACTAGAAAACACAGATTATCATCCACACAGTTTTGCAGAAAAAAATATGTGACTCCCAATGCCTAGTACTTAGTCAATTTTCTCGTGAAGGCAAAAGAAACACATTATAAGATATGCAACAGCTTGAAAAGCATTCCACTCGCTCTCCAAAAAGTTCCTTGAAAATAAAAGTGACTCCCTGAGTGAGGGTGTGAAAGAATTCGAGAACGGGGACATTGTGCATAACACGGCAGTGATTGGGATGGAACAAAGTGCTGAGTCCAAATACCTAATCAATTTAGCTTCTCATAGCAAGACGTTTTTAAAAAGATATAAAAATTAAAAATTCATATTTCAATACAGTTGAAAAAATAATTTGATAAATCAAATCCAAAATCCCAGATTACATCAACAAAGACTGAGAAGTTGACAAAAGAGGAAGGAGGGGAGGGAAGGGGCACAGCAAGTACATGAGATCTTCACCAAAAGGTACTGCCACTCATTTACTCTATTAGAGAAACGTAAAATGAAAAGTTAAAACACAGGACATGCAACTTCTGAAATATTGGAAAATAAAGAAGCAGAGACAAGGCAGCTCATGTAACAAAAGAGACAGGAAAGGAAAGCAAGAAAAAAATAGCCAAAATTGTAGAGCAAGATGACAGAAGTATAGAAGTAAGACTGATTGTGTTAATATTAAAAATTATTGAAAATAGGCGAAACACTATAATTTTTTAAAATGACAACAATAAAGAATTCTCCTTCTAAAATAAAACCTAGTCATATTTGTGTTTATAAGACCACCCCAGAACACAGGGACAGAAACATTTCATATGAAAACGGAGAGGTTCAGATATATCAGGCAAATGCCAGCCTCAAGAAAGCTCGAGTCATGATATTTTTTTTTTCTTTTTTTTGTGAGGAAGGTCAGCCCTGAGCTAACATCCATGCTAATCCTCCTCTTTTTGCTGAGGAAGACCGGCTCTGAGCTGACATCTATTGCCAATCCTCCTTTTTTTCCCCCAAAGCCCCAGTAGATGGTTTTATGTCATAGTTGCACATCCTTCTAGTTGCTGTATGTGGGACGCGGCCTCAGCATGGCTGGAGAAGCGGTGCATTGGTGTGTGCCCAGGATCCGAACCCGGGCTGCCAGTAGCGGATTGCACGCACTTAACCGCTACGCCACAGGGCCGGCCTGAGTTACGATATTAATACCAGAAAAAGTAGAATCCAAGGCAAAAGACATTGAATGAGACCAAGTGGATCACTTCTTATTGACGGGCCCAATTCATAGTGGTGCTTCCATATAACACGGTGGATCAAACACAGCGTTTATCTTTACTCCCTCTTGGGTCACCACTAAATTGATAATGAATGGATAAAAAGTAGAAAGTCAAAATATCAAAAGAAAGGATGAAGAGTTGGTGGTAGATAATGAATAGAGACATATTTTGGAAGAAAGGAGGCTGACATTAAGCTGAAACTTAAGTGGCTGAGGGGAGAAGGGGGGCGTCACTAATAAGAAGAAAGTGAATTCTTGTCACAGAATCTTCCAGTAGCTCCAGAACTGGAGGCACCAGAGACTTTGGTGGGGTGAGAGGCGCAGGCAGAAGCACAGTCAGTGTTAGAGGTCTCAAAAAGGAGCAGCTAGATGTGTAGAGCTTCCCCCCAACTCTACAGCCAGGCTGGAGCTCCACTCCTGCTAGAGCAGAGATGCGGAAGATTATCCTTTGGAGCTATGGAGCCAGGCAGCCCCCAGGCACTGGGCACAGGGAGTGGGGCGAGACACCTGCAGAACGCTGTCTTGCAGGCTTATCCACCTCAAGCTCACAAGTGGAAGATCCCTCTCAAGAGACACTGACCAGTCAAGATTGCGAGTAATATCCACCAAAGCACAATTTATTAAAAGAAAAGTTGCCATGTCCCATCGAGATCCATGTCATTACATCTAATACAGAATCATAATTCAGCACAGAAATCGGTCAACAGAAAAAATGATCATCTCAACAGATTCCAAAAAGGCACTTAGTAAATTCAACATCCACTACTAATGAAGAAAAAAATAACCTTAAGAAACCAGGAAGGCTGCATCTTTAACACGAAAAAGAAGATCCATCTCAAACCCACGGGCACTTGCATATTGAAGGATGAAATAATATCAATAGCTAACATTGATTGAGAGCCATCTGGCAGGCACGGTTCCAAGTACTTTCACTTGTATTATCTCATTTAAACATCACCCCAACATCACCAGGTTGGTATTTGTACCAGCTTTATTATTCACGTAAGGAAATTTGGCCCAGAGAAGTCACCAGCCCAAAAATCCAAAGTACTGATTGGTGAAGCCTGGAAATAAATCCAAGCGTTTGGATCCAGTGCCTGTGCTGGTAATCTCCAGGCTACGAGTCTCATTAAAGTTAGGCAAGACAGATGCCTGCTAACACAATTAATATTTAATATTGTTCTATAATTTATAGACAGTTCAATTAAAACTTTAATAAATGGAGAGATGGGAAATCGTAATATTAGAAAGACATCCCTTCTTCTCAAATTAATCTATAAATCAAATGTAATACCAACCCAAATCCCAAGAGGACTTAAAAAATTGAATTTGACATTACAATTATAAAGTTTCTTTTGGATGAATAAATCAAAGATAAGCGCCAATGTGTTGTGTTAGAAGGAAGAATTATGGGGAGGAAACGGCAATGTCACACAATATATATTATAAAGCTGCAGTAATTAAAACAGTGTGGTTCTGGCTCAGGAACAGGCCAGTGGATTAATAGAACAGAATACGGAGTCGGAAATAAGCACAGCTATATAAAAAGCTCATGCTAAAGGTGGCGTTTCAAATCAGTTGAGAAATTATGGATTATTGGGACTTTGTTGGGACAATTAGCTAATCAGCTGGGAAAAAAATGGAGTCACGGTTCCTCATTAATGCCCACAGCAATATCAATTCAAGATGAGTGAGATAATTCAATGTTAAAAAGAAAACAATGGAGTAAAAGATTAAAATATTGGTAAATATGTATATATTCTTGAGAATTGGAAGGGCTTTATAACCATGATACCCAAGGAAGAAAGCAAAGCAAAAGACTTTACATGTGACCACATACAAATTTTAAGGTTTGGAAGGCAAAAAATCACCCTACAGGGAAATAAAATGCAAAAGAACAAACTGTTTTCCACATATAATAGATAAATATTTAATATCTGTAATAAATAGAGCTTTCATAAATCAATAAGGAAAACACCAACGGAAAACTGAGGACAAGACATAATTCCTGAAAGAAGATATAAATTGGAAAAATATTAAAAGTCATTAGATATCAAAGGAATACAAATTAAATCCAAATAAGATAGCAGTTTGGCCTATCACAAAGTTAAGAATTATTTAATGCTATCCATGGTGCATAACAATGTGCACTCTCATACAAATGTTAGGATTGCAAATAAGTTTAAATTTTAAGTTTAAAGGGCACTCTTTAGAATTTATCCTGTTGAAATGTTAGGATATTTGCAGAAAGATGTATAGTATAAGGATGCTCAACACAGTATTATTTATTTAAGTAGTGAAATAATAGAAACAACCTAAATGTACACAATACCATACCGACTAAATGACGGTATATGCATTTAATGAAATGCTATGCTGTGATTATAAATGATGTTGCAGAAAATATTTAAGACGTGAGGAAAATGCTGGTATTAAATTGGTAGGTAAAAAAGGAAGTTAGAAAATATTATGTACACGTGATGACTAGTCTCCGTGTGTGTGCAAATGTGTGTGTACTTGATATTAAAAGGAATGACATAGTTCCCTATGATATTCTGGTATCCTCTATCTCCCCCAACTAGACATAAATATACCACCTGCTGTTCTTGATGACTTTTCCTGAAAGGTGTGTAGAACAGCCTGTTCTTTCATATTCATACAAAACCTTTCCCCACTATGCTCCCAAAGCATTTATAAATTCTAAATAGGAAATTTCAGTACAGAACCATAGTCCATTTCAGCCCAACAACTTATAACAGCAACTCCAAGGAGAAAATAAGGTGTAGATGCACAGGATATAATGGATGACACATAACAACACAGGAGGGTGGGCCTGGCTAAGGGCTGGAAGGAAACTCTTTTTCATTATGTATCCTTTTCATATCCTTTGACTTTTTTGTCAAGTGCATTTTTTCAAATGAAGAGTGCAGAAGAGGAACAACTACAGGTTTTGCAGCCAGACGTGTCTCAGTTTGAGTTCCTGTTTTGCCACTTCGTGGAGCCTTGGGGAAGTCACTAACCTCTCTCTGAGCCTGTTTTCTGCAGGCTTGTGGAAAGGACTGGAGATAATGCATGGAGATTTCCCAGTGTGTTGGCTGGTGCATAGTAGGCACCTGTTAGCTATAGTTATTATGATTAATCTTGTACCTGCCTGAGACTGTAGGAGAGCTGAAGCAGAATGTAATTATCCATGTTGGAACAAAGCCAGGATACCTGCCTGAATCTTGCAAAGCATGCTGTTGAATGTTCAATCAAGATATGTAAGTACACACAGCCACAGAACATACCCACTGCTTTCCCCCGGGGATCGAGAAGTAAAATGCATTTTACCATGGCACATCTGCTCGTTTTTTTAACATTCCACAACTAATTAACCAGAATCCTCATCAGCAATCTCCATGTGGATTAACTAAACATGTCAGCAAACGCTGGCCCTTTTCTGTTCAACACAGCCGATTTCTTCTACCCATGAGTGCCTCCAGCAAGATGCTGAATGCCTGGGGAGTTGAACAGCAGACAAAGTCTAATTTTTACTTAACTCACTGGACGGTGGTCAGTTTGATAGCTCTTTAAAATTAGCAAGGTACAATAACTTAGTGGTCAAACCCACAGACTCTGGAGTTGGTCTGACATGGCTTTTAATTCTAATTGATCACCTCTTAGCTGAGAAGTCATTGGTAAGTTATTTAACCTGTGTAGGCCTCAGTTTTCTCATCTGTTAAATGGGGCCAATCCTCATTGGATTATTATAATAATTAAGAGTGAAGATGGATGAGAATTAAATGTACTTTGCACAGTGTCTGGTGCTCAGCAAAGTCTCAAAAAAAATGTTAACAAAACAAAGATGCATGTGCTTTTTATATTAGAAGATCCAAATGGAGGATAACGTTCTCATGAAGGCAATGGAGATGTCATCTATTGCAGAAAGATGTGTGTAGCTGAGCTCTCTTTAAGGAACCCTGTAACGACCAGAAAAAAAGAGTCACCAAGAACATTCACATTGTCCTCTGTGTTAAGCTTATAAATAATTTGCTTATTAAATATCCGTAAGAGGAAAACTGTTTAAAAGTATGATTCCATTATGGTCAAAAACATTTCAATGGTTTCAAAGAAAAAAAAGTAAAGTAATGCTCCTTTAAGAAGAAAATCTCCTTAGAAAACCCCAAAGTCTGGTTATTACTGTGAATATCTAACGGGGTCTCTCACATATCAACATGTTTTCAAGGGGTGGGCTGTCATATAAATGTAACTAATTATTATTTAACTCCAAGCATTTATGTGAAAAGTAATTTTCTGATCAGCAAGGCAGTCAAAGGAGAGATGTCAGGAGCATTTTTTTCCCTTTCTGATTATACGAGATGGTCATGGGGGAGACATGGATTTTTCCTTATTATATCAAGAATCTTGAAATGGAAGAAGGGAGTCACTATTTAATTGCTATACCTTGAAATCAAACCTAAGAATAGTCATTGCTCAAAAGGCAGCTCTTTAGTCTGTTCTATTTTTATTTTAAAGAAATGTTTTTGTCAAAAGTCCATTATTTCCCAGAAAAAGGTTATAGACAATTCCCCAAATCTCCCACCTCCTAGATGTGATAAAAAAACCTGTTGAATGTGTTTAGCGTTAACGCCACAAAAAGCTATTTCAGCGTCGTGAAAAACTCAGGCCTAAGCTGTGAGCCAGTCTCCAGCACCAGGACGCTGGGGCACCCTGAGCAAGTCACTTCAACTCTGGGTCAGTTTCCACACACATAAAACGGAGGAAGTCATGTTTCTGCCATGGATAATTTTATGTGTCAATCTGACTGGGCTAAGGGATGCCCAGATAGCTGGTAAGACATAGTTCTGGGTGTGTCTGCGAGGAGGTTTCTGGAAGAGATTAGCATTGAATCAGTAGACTGAGTATAGAGATCTCCCTCACCAATGTGAGTGGGCATCCCCTCATCGGCTGAGGGCCTGAATGGAACAAAAAGACGGAAAAAGGGAGAATTCACTGTCTCTTCTTGAGCTGGGACATCCATTTTTTCCTGCCCTCAGACATCAGGGCTTCTGGTCCTCTGGCCTTTGGCCTCAGACTGGAATTTAAACCATCGACTTCCCTGGTTCTCAGGCCTTCAGACTTGGATTGAATTCCAGCACCGGCTTTCCTGGGTCTCCAGCTTGCAGACAGCAGATTGTGGGACTTCTGGGCCTCCGTAATCACGCGAGCCAATTCCTATAATAAATCTCCTCTTATATATATCTATATATATCGTATTGGTTCTGTTTCTCTGGAGAACCTCGACTAATACAATTTCTTGTAGGGCTTCTGTGAGGATTAAATAAAATGTACATAAGGTGTTAGCACAGTGCCCCGCACGTGAGCAATGGAAGGCTTGGAGGGAGCAAGGTCACCTGCCGAAGGGCTGGGAGAGGTGGGCAGAATGCTAGGGACTCTGACGACGCCTGGGACCCCCAATTCAGAAGGGGAATCAATGCCACAGTAACGTCTTTGAAGTGTGAGGTATAAACCAGTGAAGGAGGGTGGAGCAAAGGTCTCCTCGAGTTCTTGAGTTTTTGTTCTGTTTTTTTTAAATCTGTGAACCAGAGGTCACTTTCTGGGCAGTGTAAAAGTACCTACGTTGGCCCACTACTTAACGCTCTGCAAGTTGTTTCCAGCCAGGGGAGAAATGGGGTGAAATTCCGTCTCCATCTGGTTTCCCGAGCTGTCTCTCACGCAGCTGGGTTTGCTGGGAGTGGCGCCTCCGTCTATTTTGCAGGAAGCTGGTGGCGGCCTGGGCTTCATTCAAGGAATCCCATTCACCGAGGTTGGGGCCAAAGGTGGGTCCCCCAGGCCCCGTGTCCAGTGGAGGGATGCGAACACACCCTTACCTGATAGCACCCCCTTGCTGAGTTGTACTTGCTAAGAAAGGTTTCCTGCCTATTAGTATCAAAGAGAGAAAAGAAAAGCTGTATTTCAGTTTGTTTACAGCTCTAAAGCATCTGTTACTTTGCTACGCTTTGCGGGGAAACCTGGCATCTCATATTCATAAATGGGCTGCTTTGGGTTTAATTGTGCAGCTAACTTGAGCCATAAAGAGGGATCCGTGGTGGCCTGGAAAGGGTTTTGAGGGAGAAGCAAACGAGCCTTCAAGGCTACTTTGCTCAGAAGACGATCTGAGTGTTAAGTGCACTCCTGCAGGTGATGCACACGTAGCTCTGGGGCGTGAGGAAGCCTGAGCCCCCACACGAGCCACGAGAAAAAGGCTGATTCCTGAGGACCTCGCAGGGAGCCGGGCTGGGTCTGACGGAGTCTATCCAAATCTCTGACTCCCAGCCTTTTGGCAACCAATGACCAGAGGTGGTTTGACCCAGCGACTGTGTGCCAGACCTTCCCCTCAGTGTTCTACTCAAGACCTCATTTCTTCCTGACACATCAGAGGGAGGCAGAGGAGGGTCCCCACTTGATCCCCAGCAGAGGAGCATCTCTGGTAAAAATCTAGGACAAAATGGAACCCCCGGGGACATACAGCGAGTCCACTCTAGCAGGAAGGGAGATTTGAGGGCAAGAGCCCACGTTCCAACGCTCTGTTTTTCCTGGGGTTTTCTTCACCTCTCTCAGTTTCCTCTCCAGGGACTGTGGACTGAGTTGGCCCCTGGGGGATTCTCCTGATTGGAAGCTTAGGGGAACAAGCGTGGGAAGGCTTTGCTCTTCCAAGCCACCTCTCATGGAACCTTAAGTTAAAGAGGCAAAAACAGGGGTTGGGGTGGGGGTGGTGTGTCACATAAGAGCGAAAAACTCAAGGGTTTGGGGCTGAAGATCTAGCTGGCAAAAAGGAATGAACGTCAAAGTAGACGTCTAGATGGGATCAGATCCTGCCTAACTGTTCACAGGGGATAAAACTGACAGGAGATATTTTTTCCTCCATTTTACAGATGGAAAAACTGAGGTTAGGGAAGTTACCCAAGGTCATCCAGCTCAAAAGTGGCAGAGGGTTGAACCAGCTCTGTTTAACCCAAAGCCTGCCCTGGAGGGTGAAACTGTAGGACCTAGGGTCCAGGGAGAAGATGTAGGATATTATGGAGCTCTGCGCCAAGGGGCCATGGAGAACCCTGCCAAAACTTGCATCTTGGAAAAGCATCTTCTGCGCTTCCTTCTGTCTTGGGTGGAGCTACAGTCTGGAGTCAGGTGGACCTCGGTTTGAAGCTCAGCTCAACCTCTCACTAGTATGTTTTTAGGCAAGTTACTTAACTTCTCTGTTCCTTGGGTTTCTTATCTATAAAATAGAGACACAGTAATACTTAATAGGGTTGTTGCAAGGATTAAATGAGATAATACAATGAGATAGATCACAGGAAGCCCTTAGAATGGTCCCTGACACGTAATCAGCTCTCCGTGTTAGATGTCAGAATCAACATTTATATGGTGACATTTGGGTCAAGTATGGCTCAGCTTCTTTCTTGACCCTGTGTTTCTCCCTCTTCCTCTGTCTCTGTGACTTGCCTGGAAATGGAGCCCTTATCCTGCCTGGGGCAGGACCCACGTGTTCTGGTTTCTAGAGACAGGTCTGGAAGCCACCCCTCTGGCTCTTCTCTACTAGACCTAAAAGGGTGTGAGGCACATCCAGCCTCTCTGTGGCTGGCTGGGGGGATGCCCCAACTTTTCCTGTTGGCTGATCCCAAAGTTAGGGTTAAGGGGTGGTTGGCAGTTGTAGAATGCTTACTGTGGTCTTGGGTTCAAGATGCATTCTTCAATCTAGCTTGACCAGGAATAAAAGGAGAATTATATTTTCATTTCCACCTGCATCTATTTTTTAAATTTCGTTTAGAACCAGGAGGTGAGGAGGGGTGTGATTAATTGCTACCCTCAAACCTCAACAGAAGGGGCAGTATACAGTTCAACTATCATCTAATATTTTACCCTCAAGCCAAAAACAAGGCCTCCTCCTCAAAGAAAAAACCCAGTTAAAAGTGGTTATTCCAGCCACTCTAGTGACTTCCCAAGATAGCTTACTTCATTTTTTTTTTTTTTTGTGACGAAGACTGGCTCTGGGCTAACATCCATTGCCAATCCTCCTCTTTTTGCTGAGGAAGATTAGCCCTGAGCTGACATCTGTGCCCATCCTCCTCTACTTTGTATATGGGGATGCTGCCACAGCATGACCTGATGAGTGGTGTGTAGGGCAGCGCCTGGGATCCAAACCCGCGAACCGAAGCAGAGCGTGCCAACTTAACCACTACGCCACTGGCCCGGCCCTCATTACTTCATTTTTTTGATAGTGCTAATTGTGATTCCTTGAACTTCCCATCTATCTTCCACTCACAGGCAGGCCGTCCATGCAACCGCTCTGCCAAGTAACAGCTTTTCAAATACTTCTATCTTAGAACTCATTTGTCCGGGCAAAATTGCTCCTATTCCTTCAACTCGTGCCCATTTGACCAGTTTTTTTTTTTGTTTGTTTGTTTGTTTTAGTTTTCTTGCCTTTCTGGCCTCTCCAATTTATCTGGCTTGCTCTTCAAGGATGTGAAACCCTCTGTGTTGCTAGACTGATGTTCTGGGCAGCCCTTGCCTGACACAACAGGCTGAGAAATGTTCCCTGAGCTTCTTTACTATCACTTTCTTTCATCCCATGACTCTCAGAGAAGGAAGCACAAATGGTCAAACGTGTTCAGAAATTGGCATCTGTTTGCAGTTTATAATATTCTGCAAGCGCTATAAAGTGATCTGAATTTGTCCCAAATGGAGCATATGGTTAGCAGGAGTGTTGCTATGGTCTGGGAATCTTAATGCAACTAAGTTCACCTCCCTCGCTGATCCCCAAGACTCTCTTTGGAAATCCCACATATGCTATTTTTTTAAGTGAACTGAGAAATAAAGATTTCCACGTGAAATTTCTCAATGATAAAATTTGGCAAGTGTTTTGAAACAACATCAACAGCTACAAAAACATGATAAGGACTAATTCAAATATGTCCCCTGATGCTACAGCCTAGTGGCTGCCAGTTTGCAACCCATGTGCCTAGGCCACCGGCATTTTCTTCTTTCTTTACCAGATGTTGATTAAGGATTGATTACAGGCCAAGCACTTGAGAAGATGCTGGGAGAAGAGAAGCCAGCAAAGGACCCACAATTCTTGCCCTCGTGGATCTTGCAAGCAATTAAATTAAGCTAAGAACCTTTGGCATAAGTTTCTGAGATGCTATGGAGTGTCTTCTACAACTTCCCAACGTTACTGGAAAACTTCCTGTCCTCATTTGGGTGAGAAGTTTGGATTCCACCATGGAAGTCACCTATACCTCTGTAAACCTTTGTTCCTACTCCCGTTAGCTTCCTGCAAGCTCCACTTTCTCGCAACTTGGTTTCCTTTGTCGGTTACCATGCCGACATATCTGGGCATGCATTCTGGTGCCCTCTGTAGAGCATGGAGGGGGCTGGTGACTGAGGGGAGATGGGGAAACAGAGGATGGGAGTAGAGGCAGGGCAGGAGGCAGCACCTGAGAGCAGCCCTCAGAGCTGCAGTGTTCGTGTAGATTCTGCTGTATCTCCTCCTGACAGCGCCAGTGTCCGCACTACCCACCAAGAGCAGAATATTCTCTCAGGTCTCCCTCTGCATCAGGGAAGGAAGGGAATCGGAATGGCGCTGAGCACCTGGTTAATGTCAAGAAACGGTTGGGAGCATTCACATCCCACCATCCCAACAGCCCTACCAGGCACGTACTATCATGATTCCTATTTCGCAGATGAGCAAAGTGAGTTTAGACGAGGTAAGTTCTTTCCCAAGATCAAGAATTAGTAGACGGCAGAGCTAGGATTTGAACTGAGGTCTCTTGGTTGCAAGTGACAGAAACTCAGCTCAAATTAACTCAAACTACAAGGGACTGTATTGCTGCACATACTTTGGAAGTCCAGTGATCCACCCAGTCTCAGGCCCATCTGGATCTGGGGGTTCAGAGAGTGCCATCAGGGCTCTCTGTCTCCATCACTTGGCTCTGCTGCCCTTGGTATGTTGGCTTCACTTGGCAGGTGGCTCCCTCCATGTGACTGGCAAAGATGTTCATTGGCACAGCTTGAGCTCCCGGAGGAAAGGAGACTCATTTCTCCCAGAGTCCATATGTCCTATCTTAGGGAAATTCTGATTGCACCAGTCTGAGTCACATGCCATCCCTGAACAATGGCCAAGGGATGGAGTTCCCCGATTGGCCAGCCTAGGTCATGTGCCCACCTCAGGGGATAAGGTGCAGTCTTATATACTCCTCAACTAGGACCTCATGGCACAATGAGGTTCCCCAGAGGAAAATCAAGGTCTAGTACCAGCCAGAGAGGGGAACGGACGCTAGGCAGGCCAAACCAACAGATATCATCTATACTTTCTGACAGCAAAGTTTTTTTCCACATCTTTAATGGAAAGAAGACAAATCAAGATAGCAGACTTAGCAAATTTGAGCCTTTCCTCATTCATCTGATTACTCCCTAATATCTAGGTTGGCAGAATGTCCTTAAATAGTCCCAGAGGCTGGCTTTATGCTGTATGGAGCCTTGTGGGGCTGTGGCGGTTCTTTGCTCTCTTATCCTGGCTCACCTGGTCCATGGTGGGCAGTCATGGTATCCCTCCCAGGCCAGTGGCCCCTGAGCCCTGCCTGGGGTGCCTGACCACGGAAAATCCCCATGCTTCGGTGGCCGAAGATGAAAGTGACTGCTTCACCCTCTCTGGGAGCCCAGGGAAAGATTTCAGACTCAAACACATTTGGAGGAAGAATTCGGCAGTGGGGTTGCTACCTCCAGATTAATTTACACTCCAGCAGCGCCCAGAGAAGCTGACAGACTGACTGATGGCAATGCCTACTGGGAGTGCGACCGCATTAATGCTGCCACGAACTCAGCTCATTAGCTCCGAGTTCCTTTCCTTCCCTCGCCACACCTCCGACACAGCTATATCATGGAAAATGGGGCCAGCTCACCAGGGCCGTCTGCACTCAATGGCAGACCCCTGTGGTGGATACCCAACTGGGCTACCGACACAGCAGAGGGTGCTCAGCCCCCGCCTCCGTCTGCCATCTGTCTTCATCCTTCCAAGGGCATGGCGCAGGACATGCGGGATGCCCGGCAAGAACACGTTCCACAAGAGGAGCTCAGTTACCTTCCCCCGGGGCTCTCAGTGACAGTTTGGAGGACAGGAGAGCTCCCGACATCACAGTCTCGCCCTGCAGGGCATTAGGCACCTGAAGGCTCCTGAGGTGGTCTACAAGACGCTGAAACTCTTGGTGGATTCTGTTGGAATCTCAAGAAATAATCAGTCAAACTGGCTATTTGCTCAGAAAGCAGAGCCTGAGTTCGAGGCTGTCTAGACACAGATGCTGGGTTGGTGATGACATAGTACTGATGTTGAGTGGGTAGCCAGAGCCCGGACTATCTATGTAGATGGTCCTGGCACTGGCTGATGAAGATTGGTGCTCAGCTCGTGAAAATGGAGTACAAAATGGCTGACTGGGTTTTTCACATATCCCCCATTCCCCAGCCCGGTTCCTGGTTCTTGTAGGAATATATAGATATGGCTTTGGGCAAATGCCAGGAGACTGTCTGCACCCTCCTCCTTACTTCTCTGACTTCATCTCCAACCATTCCCCTCCCTCTCCACTCCAGCTTCAGTGTCTATTTTGCAGTTGAACACTCCAGGCATACACCCACCTCAGGGCCTTTGCACTTGCCGTTCTCTCTGCATGGAAAGCTCTTCCCTCAGATCTCCATGCCTCCCTCCCCTTCTTCAAGTCTGTACTCAAACGCACCTTCTCAGGGAAGACCTCCCTGACCTCCCTAGTTAAAACCCCCTCCCTCAGCACTCTTTATCCTCATTTCTTGTTTTATTTTCTCTGCATCACTTACCACCTTCTAATATACTCTATAATTTACTCACTTCTGTTGTTTGGGTCACGTTATGCCCCTGTTTAACATCCTTCAGCAGTTCCCCATGGCTTTCGGGTCCCCCGCAGGGTGGGGTGATTTGAGTGGTCCTTGGGCTCATCATTAATTAACACTGCATCGCAGATCAAAAAGGTTAATCCCTTTCCAATCTCTCCTTCTTAGCCAAGGGCCAAATCTCAGTTTGGTGTTATGTTAGTGTGTCTCTAACACATGTTATTCTCCATTTTTAACAAAAAGAGCTCTGAGCTTTTGGCAGGCAACAGTGTCTAATCAGAATTGAATGACATCATTTTGTTTTTGTTGTATTTATTTCTTTGACAAACTATAGCAATTTTCCATTTACCATAGTGATAAAAAGTCTACTTTCTAGATAATTTAAGTAGAAAACCCCAGTACCTGATAGGAAGAAGATCATAAAGGGGCTACATGAATGACAGACGTTTAAGAAATCGTAATGTGTACAGCAAGTTCTAAATACCCTTATTAAACGGTGCACTTGGTCTTGCACGACTGGTACTTGCTGTGATCTCTGAGATAATCTACTTTACGCACGCTCGACTCTGGAAATAAAGGAGTATTTAAGGCTCCCCAGGACTTGGTGCAGTTCCACACATCCCTGCCCAGAATGGGTGTCCCAGCGTTGTTTTCCGGGCGAACTCCTGCTCATGCTTCAGAAGTCAGCGTCAGCATCACCTCCTCTGAGAAGGCCCTCGCTACCCCTCTATGCAAGACAGAGTTTGTCCTTTGCTCCTCTCTGCCGCCTATAAACCTTGTTTATACCTGTATTGTTGCACGAGTTACACAGCACTGTCCTACTGGTTTAGACAGCAGTTCCCTGAGGGGCAGAGACTGTCCTATTCCTCTTCATATCTACCATGACCCCCATAGCATCTGGCTCATATTGGATGCTAGATAAATCTTGAGTGAAATGCTACCTCACGGGCACTCTGTAGGGCAATCTGATTGCCTGGCACTTTGGGGTTGGGGATAGGTCTGGGATGAAATCCAAGCCAATACTGGCCTGCACCCTCCTCAAGGTAAGTCATGACCCAAGGACTCCCCCAGATTCTCAGAGCCTCTCCTCTGTCCAAGTGAGAGTCTCTCAGGCCAGCACAAAGGGACATGCATCCTCCTCTATACACTGAGTTACCCGGCCAACTGGGTGTGTCAAAAGGGACCTCCATTCCCCTGTCCCCTTATAATCATATGGAAAGCCTTCAGTTAGAATAACACCCTGGTCTCTCTCTCCACCCTTCAGTCACTCCTCACGTTGACTTAACCAGCTGGCAAGTTTGGGAGAAGTAACCAAACAGAGTGTGGTCAGCAACCCTCCTTGAGCCCTGCTAGAACCAGCTACCCCAAACAAGGGTATTACCCGCTCCTCTGGGCCATCAATGCCGAGGGGCAGCCTGTGGGGGACACCTGCAGGTGCCCAGCTATGCTGGTGACCAGGTGGGTCAGTCTAACTCACCAGGACAATTTGCAGGCTCTCTCGACTACATTCCCCAGCCACCTTCATCAGTGACAGAGCTGACATTCTGATCGCCATCTGTCTGACTCTTGACTCAGTTGGTTCTGAACTTGGGAAGGGAAGAGAGGAATGCAGTCGTACGCAGTGCCCTCTTCCCCACCCCAACTTTCAACAGGGTGTAAAGTCTTGGAAGTCTATGGGGGCCAGAAGTCACGGGCTCAGGCTGATGACCTGGGCTCACATTGTCCCCAGGGAATCTGTAGTCAGGACCCAACTGAGGGTGCTGTTGGAAGACTAAGTGCCCCACGCCAAAGCTCCAGAGTCCCGGCCCCTTTAAAAGGATCTGGTTCATGTGAGAACCCCACCACAGCAAGAGTCCACCCTTTCTGGGTTCACTTCTTCCCCCTTTCCACTTCATCTTTCCTGCTTCCCCTCCAACCTCTCAGGGCCACCTCATCCGCCCAATGTTGGCATCCAGGTGTAGTGATTAAGGGCTCTGCGTCAGAAACACAGGCTAGGCTTGATCAGCATCCCCTCCACTGACCCCAGGCTGAGCCAGCACCAGTGACCACATCTCCCAGGTCTCAGTTTCTATTTCTTTAAAATACTAATAACAACAATACTGACCTTGCAGGGCACATGCTCAGCATGGGGCCTGGCACATGGTAAACGCTCTGTCAATGTTGGCTGCTATTATGATGGTCCCACTAGGGCATGTTTCTGCAGCCTTGGCCTCTCACACCCTTTCTTGTTCATGATTTGGTATCACCCCTCATACTCCAGCTGCAGGTAAGAGTCCTGCTCCCCACACTGACCTAGCCCTGGGGGGGCCAGACAGGAGGATGCAGCCCACGCTGCCTTCCCATGGGGTAGAAGGATCAGGCAGGTCCCAGACTGTACAAATACTGGCAAAGTTCCATGGGGTGTAAACCCTGGTGAGTCTCTCCTGAGGATCTTTGGGACTCAGGACGCTAGCCCCCTTGGGTGCTAACGGCCTAGGGACATAGGATCCAGAGGTCTGAGGAGAACCAGGAGATCTGTCACTGGTCCAGCTGGTTCAGCTTCCTGGGGCCTGCAGGTACAGCAGGTGCCAGTGCTTGTCCTGACTGTGACAGGTTTCAGCCCCAGCAGCTGCCTCTGCCAGTTCTCAGCAATGATGTTCACAGTGAATAATGCCTTTTCCCAGACAGCATATGGCCTTGGCAGAGTTTGGCATTCAAGAGGCACAGACTCACAGCCGTATGGGCCCACTGCCTGAGCTACTCTGGCCAAGGCAGGCCACGCAGGGAAGCACGGGGGACTTGAATGGGTATTGCTGTGAACCAGGCTTGAAGAGAGGGCTCTTCCCTGCTGGAAGGCTGGCTGGCGTGGTCGCCAAGGAACAAATTCCCAGCAAGTCCGAGAACTTGGAGATGGGATGTGTGGGAGGAATACTCACCTTCTGGATTTTCCACTTGATAAAAGTCAAGGGAGTAGTTTTCTAGCTTGGCTTATGGTCATGGTGGGACTGTTTGCAAAAACGGCTACAGTAACTCCCCTTCCTGTATTAACCTCCTTTGGCAGAACCCTCCTACAATGACTCTAAACGTGGCCGCGTGACTTCCTTTGGCCAACAGGACAGTGGCAAATGTGACACATGCAGAGTCTTGAAAGCTCTCGTGCATTGAGGCTTGCCCTCTTGATGCTCCTGGACCCTTGTGGCCACTTTTGAGCATGCCCAGGCTAACCTTCTGGAGGATGGGAGACCATGTGGAGATGGGGTTCCCATCATCTCAGGCATCCTGGACCAAGCCACCATACAGCTACCAGCACTAGTCGACCCACTAGTTGGCCACACATGCGTGAGTGAGCCCAGCCGAGTTCAGGTGAGCCTGGCCTAGACCAGAAGAACTGCCCAGATGAGCTCAGGCCAAACTGCCAACCTGCAGAGTTGCTGAGTTTAATAAATGGCTGTTGTTTTAAGCCACTAAGTTTTGGAGTAGTTTGTGACACAACAAAAGCCAACTGAAACACATGAATTTTGTGTTGTCAGAGATTGCCAGAGTAGACATGGCTTAATCAAGCTAGACTGATATATCCATCCAGAACATCCCAGAATGGTCATTTACAAAATTTAAAGAACAAGGGGAGTGATTATGTATTCTAAATTACCTGCACCAGGAACAAAAAGCCATGTCCCATCGCTCCCTCATTCCAGTCTAGGATATCTGTCACCCAAAAGCTTTAGTTGGCTATAAGTAGAGGTCAAGGGAAATGGTCCAAGAAACTTGCCACTGAAGTGGGAGAATATTTCATGGACATTTAAATGTCTACTATGTGCTAGGCTTTGAACTTGGTGTTTTAAACATTCTCAGTTTCATTTGTCTCCTCCCCGCTCCCCCCCATTTAATAACCTATGAGATGGATTCAGCTTCCACGGGTTCAAGCCCAGGCTCAGAGAAGTGGTGTTGTTTTCCCCAGGAGTGGAGGAGCCAGGGTTTGAAATCTGCTGTGCTAACTCAAGTTCAAGCATTTTCACAACACCACAGGATCTCTACTCCAGGGGACACTTGTTGACCACTACTTATGTGCCAGGTCCTTGCCTGAGTGCTTTACATGAATAATTTAACCCTCAACTCCAACCCAGTGGGGTAGGAACTACTGTTCTCATCACAAGACAGATGAGGAAACGGAGACATGGAGAGGTTAAGAAACCTGTGCATGGTCACACGTCTGAGGAGTGGTCGAGCCAGAACTGGACACCAGGCCTCTGCCTTGAGAGCCCACCTTAGCCAGGGTGTTCAGTATTAGTGGCTGAAAGCCTGGAAGTCATTATATAAATAGCTCCTTCGCATTTGCCTCTTAGAAACCAACACTAGGGTCCTAGGTAGGGAAGCAGATTGTCTAACAAGTCCACATTTTGGATTCTTTGGGGTGAAGTTTGAGAGAATCTTATATTCTGGGGTCCTGAGCTGCCCCCTCCGTTATTCTCAACAGAGCAGCCCAGCACTCAGTAGTCAGGCAGGTACCAGATGAGTGGAACGGGCTGAGGGGACTGCTGGGGAACCCTAAGCTGCACCCCTCATCTAAAGAGGAATCATTTCTTTCTATCTGATGGCTAGCAAGCAGGAATATGGGTCCACTGTTGCCCAATTTCCCCATTTTTCAAGACAAGCCAGAAATTTAATTTTTTCTTGTGTTTTCATTTTCAAGTTGGCATCCAATAAAATTTTTTTTCCCTCAAAATATCATGTGAGCCAAACAAAATTTCTCTGGGCCAAATACTGCCCAAGAGCAGCATTTGCTATATTTGGTATAGGAGATAAAATTCAGGGTAAATGACAATAAAAATCAGAATGAGTTTAAAGGGGGAACTTATCTCCTGGAAAATAAGTCTGGAATAATCATCTTTAGGGTCGATATGAGAAGTGAAGGGTGGATTATTAAATAGTCTTTTACTTGAGTTTATCTCCAGGGCTGCCATTTGACATCCTAATACTCAGTTGACAAATAACAAAACTGTCCCACTTCTGTGTAGAGAGCCGATTTATAAGCCAAGTTCTGAAATTTTCATCTCCAAGTGTCTGCTGTGCTACGGGCTCTCTCAGTTTGTACAGTATACAGATCTCGTTTCCATCAACAATAAACAGACTGTCTGCAGAACACAGGCACCATCTGTAATCGTTCCACTGGCACCCAACGGAATGTCTGTATGCCTGGTCAGTTCCCTAGAGAGCTATCGGAGCCTGTCTGCACCTCCCAGGTGAGCCTACCCTGGCCCTGGCAATGAATCCTTGTCCCTGCCAACATCAGAGTCTGAGCCACACAGGTTTCTAGGCCATGTGGTATTGCCAAGAATGGCTGCTTTCAATGTAGGAGCCTTGCTAGCTTCCCTGGGACTTTGCCTCCAAAGCCCAAATCCTCCAAATGCCCCTGTGCGTAGAAGGATATTGGACCAGGTTCATCCATTCATCAAATATTTACTGAGTGTTGACTACGTGCCAGGCACTGTTCCAGAGTCCAGCGGTAGCCTGAACCAGAGAGACAAACATCCCTGCCTTCATGAAGAGTGTGTTGTTGTGGGGAGATGGGCAATAAACAAGATGAATAAACAAATATATAGCCTGTTAAATGATTATAAGTGCTAAGGAGAAAAAACAAAGCAGGAACAGGGATGACGAAGGGTCAGGGAGGTTAAAATTTTACCAAGGGTGTCCGGGGAAGGCTTCAATCTGAAGGGGTGTTTGAGCAGAGACTGCAAGGGAGTGAGTGAGCGGGCACCAGGCTCTCAGAGGAGCAAGCGTCCCAGGTGAGGCAAGCACAGGCGCACAGTTCCCGAGGTGGGACTGCATCTGGTGTATGCTAGGGACAGTGGGCAAGCCAGTATCGCTGGAACAGAACGGACAAGGGGGAGAAGAGGTGAGAGAGACAAAGTGGAAGGGGCAGGGGTGTGGGACCTGGGAGGTCGTAGAAGGACTCTGACGTTGACTCTGAAGGAAACGAGAAGCAGAGGAGTGGTGTGATCGACTTATGTCCCAGCAGGTCTCGTGGGCTGCAGCGCTGGGGACAGATGGAAGGGAGGAAAGGGCAGAAGCAAGAATCAGTTCGGAGGCTGTTGACAGTCATCCACGAAAGTGACGATGGTGGCTTGGCCAAGAATGGGTGAGAAGTGGTCAGATTCTGGATACACCCAAATCCTCGATTATTCCTGCCACCACAGCTTACTGGGCATTCCTGGTGGGCTTCAGAGAGGTCCGTGGATCCCCTAAAATTGTCTGCAAAATGCTGTTTTGTGTATGGTGTATATAGGGGAGGGTCAGCATTGGCAGCACATCCCAGGGGGTGTAAGCTGCACTCGGCAGTCAAATGGCCCGAGTTCCAATTCTACCTGAGCCACTTACTCTCTCTATAACCCTAGGCAAGCTTTTAAACCTCTAAGCTCAATATCCTCACCTGTAACCTCAGGGATATTAATAACTGCATATACCTTACAAATTTCATGTGAGAATTTAAGACTATGTTTGTAAAACACGTCATAGTAAGTGTTCAATACACTTAGCTATTTCTACCAAGTTTTTTCAAGGCATCAGTGACCCAAGTAAAGTTGAGACTTAACAGGCTTTGCCTTCAACCTAAGCTGGACGACAGGTGATGTAAAGGGCTCCTTTTGCTTCCCTGGCCTAAATTCAAAGAAGGTAAAGGTCTTGGGATTTTAGCTCAGGCCTGCTCTATAATCTTGGATCAGGAAACCGAGTCTTGGGTGGGCTGAGTAATTTGCAGTCACCTGCCCAAGATGACAGAGCTAGAAAATGGCAAAGCTAGGTTTGAACCCACGGCTATCTGATGCTAAAGCCATATCTTGACAATACCATGCTGCCTCCCGAATGTGATGGAAGACTTTCTGCTCCAAGATTGGGTCCAGCAGGGCTGCTGAGAGAGGCCTCCATCAGAAGGCGAAGTCAGAAGCAGCCCTGTCTCGGAGGGCTAGTTGCACAGAGCCCTCCTTCTCTGGCTTCACTGGCTTTCTTCTGCCCTTCCAGCAACACAAATCCCAGCTGCAGGTCTCACTGCTTAATACCTGTCAGGAAAATGCTAATTTCACTGTAGGTCGCACGGCTGTTCAGATGATCACAAACAGGTCCATCGAAAACCCTCAGGAGACAGCATTTATAAGCGATTCCCCCTGTGGACTCCACCGGCGGAGCCGCCTCCAACGGCTGTTTCATTAATGGGCCATCTTCATACTTGTTAATGTCTAATTACTGACACTAATGGGCCCATGTATTTTAAAAATGAAATTATGGGTTTTATTCAATTAGGAAAAGCACTAGATAAACTGCTGAATAAATCTGGCAGGGGATACGAAGGACTGGTAGTTAAAGCAGGCACCCCCCAGCTCAGGAGACCTCAGAATGCTGCAGTGGCAAAATCAACTACAAAAAGAAACAAATCAATGCCTGTAATTGTAAGACAGAGCACAGTGGTGGATGAATTCATCTTCAGATTAACAACAGCCCTGGGTAGGGCCCAGGCTCAGAAATGGATCTGAAACTTAACTGCTGCTGACTTTAAAATATTTCCTGACTTCGCATTCTCTGGCTGATTTACACGGAAATAACACGTCGGATAAGTAAAAAGGAAAAAACGAGAATCCTGTATAATCTCACCATGCAGAGATAAACACTATTAACAGTGTGTTGTATATTCTTCCAGACTTTTTATGTTTCTATTTGTATGATTTTGTGGGTGTAGAGTATTTTCAAAAAGTAAACAAAGTCATGCTAGATGACGATGGTAGTTAACTTTTTAAAACTTGTTAATATGCAAAGGATAATATTCCATGCTAATAAGTTTACTTTCATGTACTTCATTTCTTTGTAAACAGTTGTATAGTATTCTATACCAATCTCCTAATCAGATGTTTGTTTGCATTTTTGAATATTCAAACACAACTATATTAAACATCCTTGAGATTAAATATGCATATACCCTTTATTTTCTTGAAATTGTTTTCTAAATGCAGAATTTCTGAGTGTGGCTGAGTCTGAGGCTTTTCAACAAACAGCCAAATTTCCTTCCAGAACAGTTATACCAATTGACATTCATAATAGCACTATAAGAATATATTTTTCACATTTTCCAACTTCATAGGTAAAAAAATGCTACCATTATTTTTACTTCATTTTTTTCACGACTACTGAGTTAAACATCTTTCTTTCATTTGTAAATTGGCCATTTACACATTTACACTTTTACATATTGCTTATTCATGCTCATTGCCCGATTTGCTATTAGGGTGTCTGTCTCTTATTCATATTACACATTATGGATAGTTCATATTTGACTATACTTGTTGCATATACCATTACCCATTTTAACTTTTGCTTTACTTTTATGATTTTTTTTTAGTATAAAAATGTTTTTACATTTTTATGTAGTCCAATTTTTTTTTTTTTTTTTTTGCTGAGGAAGATTCACTCTGAGCTAATATCTGTTGCCAATCTTCCTCTTTTTGTATGTGAGCTGCTGCCACAGCATGGCCACTGACAGACGAGTGGTGTGGGTCCGTGCCAGGGAACCGAACCCGAAGTGGAGCAAGCAGAACTTAACCACTAGGCCACTGGGGCTCGCCCATATGTAGTCCAATTTTTTAGCCTTTTCCTTTATGTTTTCTGTCTTAGGTGTCAGGCTTAAAAATTTTTCACCATTCCATAACTACAAAGTGGTTTAATTTTTAATATTTAAATCTGGAATCATGTAGAGACATTTTGATATACGTGAAGGAAAAATTATTTTCCAAATGGCTAGCCAGTTGTCCCAACACCATTTGTTGAATAAGTCTTTCCCACCGATTCAAATGGCACCTTATCATGTATTAAATTCAAATATTTTTAATGGATTGTCTATTCTATTCCATTGATCTTTCTTATAGTAGTACTATACTTTTAATTATTATAAACTTATATTATATTTTAATATAATAACCTTGGTCTCCAGTTCAAAATTTTCTCCAGTGTTCTCACTGATCTCCAGATGAACCTTAAAAGTCAAAGTTTTTCTTTTCATGGGAGTTTCCATTTAATCGAATGAAAGGAATAGGTTAATTTGAGAAGCACTGACATCCAGGTACATGCCATGCCCTCCATTTATTCAGGTCTTTTGTTTACATTATCTTATAAAGTTTTATAGTTTTCTTCACACAGATTCTTTCTGTGCACTTATATTTATGTATTTAACATTTTTGTTTCTGTTGTAAACAACCCTTCTCCCCTCAAACACACAATATTGTTGAACCGGTTATTTTGTGTGTGTGTGTGTGTGTGTGTGTGTGTGTGTGTATGTGTGTGTATGTATTTTCACCTCAGGCCAAACTCTGCTAAGCTCTCTTATTAGTTCTAATAGACTGTCAGTTGATTCTCTTTGGTTTTGTGGGCAGACAATATTGCCATCTGCTAACCATAAAAAACAATGACTTCTTTTCAGGATTTGTGTCTATTTTCTTGTCTTATTACATTGGCTATTCTTTCCACAACTATACTAAATAACTGCAGTTATTATAGTGTTGTTCCAGGATTTAAATGCTGCTTAAACAAAATGTAGAGATCTAGCTAGATTAAAAAAAGACTATCTTCTAGTCCTAATTTAGCATTTTGTCTTCAGAAATAATCATTGACTTCCATCAACGCCTAATTTAAAAGCCATCCAACTGATCGTGCATTTTTCCTTCTTTTGACCCACCGTAGTGCTTTGAATTATATTGTTAGGCCTCCTAATAACAAGACATTTTTAGCATTCTTGGAAGAAATCCTACTTGGCTACCATACATCCCCTCCCCACAAATTCTCTAGGTACCTTATTTCTTTTTGCTAATTTAGTTGAATACTATTTGCTCCTATGTTATTCAAATTTTCTGCATCTGTATTCAGAGTTTGGTATCAGGCAATCAAGTTACCTGCTAGTGAAATAAATATGGAAGTATGTTTTTTATATGTCTGGAACAGCATAAATAAACTAGTTCTTTGAAGATTTGACTGAACTCATACATTGAATCTTTTTGGTCTAGCAGCTTTTTTTGGACATTGTTTTCAAATACTCACATGGCTGTTAGTATATTTTTACCTTTTTCTACATTTTTTGAGTCATTTGTTTTACCTAGAAAACCATCTGCTTAAATGAGGTTTTACCTTTTAATAAATGCAATATATATATAAATAATGTAATATATATATCATATATCATTGAGATATAATTGACATATAACACTATATTAGTTTCAGGTGTACAATATAATGATTCGATACTTGCATATTTTGTGAAATAATCACCACAATAAATCTAGTTAACAACCGTCACCACACATAGTTACAAATTTTTTTCTTGTGATAAGAACTTTTAAGATCTACTCTCTTAGCAACTTTCAAATATACAATACAGTATCATTAACTCAGTCATGATGTTGTACATTACATCCCTGGGACTTATTTATTTTAGAACTGGAAGTTTGTACCTTTTGACTATCTTCACCCATTTTGCCCAGCTCCCACCCCCCTCCCACCCACCACCTTTGGTAACCACCAATCTGTTCTCTGTATCTATGAGTTCTTTTTCTTTTTTAGATTCCACATATAAGTGACATCATACAGTATTTGTAGAGATGCTAGTTTAGTTTGCCATTTGCTCAAACAGATAATTACTGCCTACAGTACTTCATGAGGTTCTCCATATTTCCTATACTTGGTTCCATGAAATATCCCTGTAACTTTATAATAAACTCTCTTTCTGCTTTACCTAATTTGAACAAGTTTCTGCATTTGTAACCAGATGATACTTGATTAAGACAGTCACTGAGGGTCAGAAATCCACCACGTCACCACCTCCAGAAGTAGAGAAATTACAACTGACCATGATGGTGTGGCCTCAACTGAAAGGACAGTGCCGATCGGATGACTGCCAGTCCTTCTACAGTCTTAGTTTTTAATGTTATATGTTACCTTGAGACTTCAATTTCCACCCTGCTTACTAGGAGAACGTTTGTCCCATACATTTGAGGTTACTCTGCGCTCCACGAAAGGGCCTTTCAGATAGAGTGAGGAACCTCGCCAAACTCAATATAGGAAGGACAGTGGAGCCCTGTCATGGGTGTTGGGAGCTACAGGGGATGAGAGGAGAGAGCAGTGGGTATTTGCCATTGAATTTCTTGGATGGCCTGGAGGACTATGGATTATACTAGAAGAGCCAGAATGTCTGTCTCATTGACGGGACTTCTAGGTACACCCCCATGTGTGAGTCTTGTGAGTAAATGCTGCTTGCTGGATCAGAGGGGCAGTGGCAGGAGATGATGATTTTAAGGGCATCCCAAAGACGAGTCCTTCAGAAGGGTCCTCTCCTGGGAAGTCAGAGATTTTTGAGGGCTTCTCAGAGGAAGAGGGCATTGAGTCAGGGGACACAGGTACGGAATGACACCAGTGAGTGAGATGGGCATTTCCATGAACACATCCGTGAGAATAAGAACAACTTTATGGCCCCAAAGGGGACAAACTGGCAATAGCATCTACTGATGTGATATTCCAGAAGGCAGGATTCAGGAGGCACGTCATTCTCAAACACGTACCATGAGTCCTGTTCATTTAGGGGCACCAGCGGGGCTACCAGGAAGCCCGGAAGATCTCATAGAAGGTCCTTGGCAATTTCTGGTGCCTCACTGGCAGCACTGCATGACTGGGAAGACTGTGTGTACTTGGCTGAATAATGGTCCCAAAGCTATCTGGGCCTAAGGCCCGGAACTGTAAACAATGAAGTTAAAGACCTTAAGTTGGGGAGACTTTCCTGGATGATCAGGGTGGGCCCTAAGTGCAGTCACATGTATCTTTATAAGAGGGAGGCAGAGAGAGATCTGACACACACAGAGGAGAAGGCGATGTGAAGACAGAGCAGAGAGACATTTGAAGATGCTGGCTTTGAAGACTGAAGTGATATGGCCATAAGCCAAGGAATGTAGGCAACCACCAGAAGCTGGAAGATGCAAGGAACGGATTCCCCCCGAGAGCCTCCAGAAGGAGTGTAGCCCTGCCAACACCTTGATTTCGGCCCAGTGCCACTGATTTCGTACTTCTGGCCTCCAGCTATGTGAGAGAATAAACGCTCGTTGTTTTAAGCCACTAACGTTGTGGTAATTTATTACAGCAGCCTGAGGAAACTAATACACTGTCCTTGTGGCTCTCCTGAGAGCACCGTGGCCAATGTGCCTGTTCACAGAATGTCCCTGAGGGAGGCTGTTCTCACGACGGTTCTGAGTTGGCAGGTAGAGAGCCATTTGTGAGAGTCAAGTCAGGCTCAGGTGGCAAGCTGACAAGATCTCAAGGCAGAAAACCATTTGCAGGAGCTAGTGGACCCATGACTATCAGGAGGTTGGGAGGACTTTTTGGGTCACAAACCAAGGGTCAGAAACTAAAACAAAAAGGGCTTAAATGGGGAGAGAATTTTTTCCACAAAATGGGAAGATGCAGACCCAGCTGGGTCTGGGGGTTCAGATGATGTCCTCAGCGCTCTGTCTCTCTCTGCTCCTCTCAGTTCTGACTCCCTCACTGCTTTCTCCACGTGGCAGGGCCGGGCACCCTATCAGCCCAACAAGCCCAATGGAAAAATGAAGTCATGCTGATGATTCTGCGGGAGAATCCTGCAGTAGACACTATGGTTCAGTTTGTGCCATGGACCAGTCACTGTGGCCGGGGCCATGGACATTCAAGTATGTGTGAGATTTGGAAGTGGACGTGATGACAGAGGTGCAGACAGCACACCTGGGCCTGACAAAGCTGGATGGTAGTGCAGAGATGCTGGGATTTCAGCTGGGCAGATGGGTGGTTAATACATTGCAGAAGGCTTGACCACATGTCTTCGTTTCCAGGGCCCAAAGGTTTTTTACCTCAAGTGGAGTTGTCTCCTGTCAAGTTCAAGTTCATGGGAGTAGGAACATTGTGCCAAGGAATTCTTAGGATACACCGGCATTGGCAGGTATGCTGAACTTTTTATTGGGCCACCCACACACTGTCACTTTGATCCCATTGCATTTTAAAGGCACCACAGGACAGTGAAGTCACCATTATCTAGTTTCTCTGCTCTTCTCACCAGGTTGATGGGGAAAGTAATAAAACCTAACTAAATGGAGATGCCGTAGATTCAAAAGCAAACACTGTCATTTTAGCCACGGCAATTTAAAAAATTCAACTCAAGTATTTCCTCAACATCCACTATTTTCCAAGCTGTGCAGGTGCTGAGGATACTAGCAGTGGACAAAAAAAACCTGGCTTCTGCTCTCATGGGCTGCCTCCTGCATCCCCACATCCAAACCTTTACTCTCCACCCCATTCTCCTTTCCTCTTGGCTGTTAACCTTGCTCAACTTCTCAGGAAAGATGAAAGCCATCAGCCATATCTTGCTACCGCCATGAGCCTGGGAATGTCACAGACATGTCAGGAGACTGGTTCTCCAGACAACTTCCTGAGAACGGACTCTGATCCGTGAGCACGGCGCTGGAGCCACAGAAGGTGTCTGAGTGTTTTGAGTCCAAATGATCCATCAGTCCAGGGTCGATAAGTGCAAAGACTGCTGGAGCCATTCAGGTAACGGAAACGTGTGAGATGGGAAGAGGATAAGACAATTGATGCTAAACAGCCGAGACTGCAAGAACAGGTGCCCGGTTTGTGTGCCTTTAAAAAACCGTGGGAGGCCAATCAAACCACTTCAACAAATCCACAGGCTCCCTCTAGCCCCACAGTCTACCAGTTTGCAATCTTTGCTGCTGATTCTCTTCAAAGAGACTGAGGAGAAGCCTTGTGAATGAAACACACAACCATACCAGGTACCTTTAGATCCTAAAACAAGAATGTCTAATTGGCCTGTTGGTACGTTCATTCATTTATTCATTCAATAAATGTTTATTGAGTACCTACTAAGTGTGGGGAGCTGAGCTGGGCATTAAGGCTACAGTGGTAAATGAACCCCCACTCTCACACAGCTCACATTCCCAAGGTGGGGGTGGAGAGACAAGCAGTGAAAACTAAACAAATAAGAAAGTGAAACATGTTACAAAGAAAATAAACAGGATGGGAGAGGCTACTTTAGACAGGAAAGGTCTCTCCAATGGGATATACTGGGCTCAGGTTTGAATGATGAGAAGGGGCCAAGAGTGGGGAGTAGAGCACTCTAGGAAACAGGTGCAAAGGCCCTTCGGCAGGGAAGTAGCTTGGTGGGTTCAAGAAATAGAGAGGCCCCTATGGCCGGAGTGTGGTGAGCAAGTGGGGAGTAGGAGACACGGCCGCAGAGGTCAGGAGTGGCCAAGATCTTAGAGGCCACGGTAAGAGGTTTGCATTGTATTTTAAGTGCCATTGACCCATGACTGGAAGGAGGCTGCCCCCCCAACTCTGGATTAAAAATTAATTAGTATTCAGATGCTGGTGCAGAGGCCTGCCTAAGAGAGACGACTGAGGCTGGTCCTAGAGATGGCAGCTCTTCCGGCAACCCTGTCACCACCCCTCCCCACAGATTCCAGGGCCCAGCCCAGCCTCCAGCCTCTCGGAATCAAGGATCCCCTCCCCAGCAGGCACAGGGTGTCAACACCGTGTGCGCCACCAGCCGGCTGGTTCAGCTAGGTTCAGACACAGCTGGAGAAGCCATCCCCAGGCCACAAGCAGAGACAAGGGTGAGAGACTGGTGCCCACAAGCCGAGAGTCCCCGATGGGCCCCAGAGTGGGCTGGGGTTCTTGAGGCCAGAAAAGCAATGCGTCTCTCCAAAGCCCGTGACAAGACTGTGGCTGCTTCCTCTGTTCCTGCAGCAAATATTTATCAGGAGCCTACGACGGCCAGAAACGGTTCTAGGTGCTGGAGATTGCAGCACTGAACAAGACAGGTAGCAACTCCTGCCGGGAGGGGGAGACAGACTGCTCCCCAAAAGTCAATTATATAGTATAAAGTGATAATCGTGAAGAAGAAAAGTAAAGCCCGGGAGCAGGATGGGGTGTTCTGGTGTGTACCCAGCTGGGGGGGTTTTGCAATTTTAGAGTGCTTAGGGCGAGTCTCACTCACCGTGAAGCAGGGATTGGAGTGAAATAGGGGAACCGGCCATGTGGCCGTGGGGGGAAGAGAATTCCAGGGAGAGGAGCGGGTGCAAAGGCTCTGAGGCGGGTGTGCTTGACATGTCTGACGGGGAGCCATGTGGTTGGATGGCAGAGTGGGCAGGAGGTCAGACGGGGGTCAGAACTCTCTGGTTCTGAGCCACCTGGTTGCCACTCACCCACGACCTGCCCAAATCCTACCCCTCCATCAGGTCTCAGTTCAACTGCCACCTCCCCCAAGAAACCCTCTGGGACCAGACCAGATGAAAGGGACTCTCCCTCCTCAGAAATACGGCATTTGTTTCCTGCCACCCTCATTTGGTGCTCAGTTACTGCCAGAGATGAACGTTCGTAGGTTTAATTCAGCGATAAATCACAGGTTACAGATTGCTGGAATTTTCCATCAAGACTGGAAGTGGGAATTTTGAAGGCAGAGGTAGGGACTTCCTCGAAGATGGGCTAAGAAGTCAACTCTGGCAGGAGAGGACCATTCTGGCCCAACAAAGAAGACTTTGAGACAGGGGTAGGGGCGGGGGGGGTGAGGTGCATGCAGGACTCTAGACGCACGCCCCGGAAAGGATGTAAGCAAGTCCGGCCACTATACCATCCAAAACAAGAATGAGCAGGAAATTATTGATTCAATTACATTTTCAGCAAATAATAACAGAACATGTACTAAATTCAGTATTCTAGCCTTCTGCAAATTTGTGAGTTCCCAACATCTTTCCTAAAATATCCCCTTTGTGCTAAGAATTATGAGGCAGTCTGCATTGTTTGCAAACAGGAACAAGAACTCATGCCGTGAGTATTGCAAAATCCTTCACACTAGTCTCTAATGTGAAGGCTTGGGCCTTTCCGGAGCACGGGTAACATTTGACCTGGACATAGGGGTGGGGAGGTAGGATCAGGAAACAAGGACAGAGTGGTTTTATCACATTTCTGATCAGCAAGACTTTGAGTTTTCTTTTCTTTTTTTTTTTTTTTTTGTGGGAAAGATCAGCCCTGAGCTAACATCCGTGCTAATCCTCCTCTTTTTGCTGAGGAAGACCGGCTCTGAGCTAACATCTATTGCCAATCCTTCTCCTTTTTTTCTTCCCCAAAGCCCCAGTAGATAGTTGTACGTCATAGTTGCACATCCTTCTAGTTGCTGTATGTGGGCCGCGGCCTCGGCATGGCCGGACAAGCGGTGCGTTGGTGCGCGCCCGGGATCCGAACCCGGGCCGCCAGCAGCGGAGCGCAAGCACTTAACCGCTAAGCCACGGGGCCGGCCCTGAGTTTTCTTTATTATCCTGATGTAGCGCTTTGCACTCCATACAACAAATGCATGAATGTTATCGCAGAGACGCCCAGTGAGGGAGGCATTTCCCTCATTTTACAATGCAGAAACGGGCTCAGAGAGGTGAAGGGACTTGTCTAAGGTCACACAGCACAGAGCAGGGACTTGAACCCAGGCTGTCCAACTCTACGTTTAATGATCTTACTTCTCTCGTCGACTACCTTGCCAGAATAGTTCACTCTCCTCAAACAGAAGAAATTGGTTCCAAACAGGCCTTCCCAGAATTATATTTGTAATAACACAGTAATCTAATTATCCTATACTTCTTAGTTTGAGAACATAAAACATCTTGGTTGTTTCAGCAGCTGAATTTTCTGGCTTATAAACAAGCGCAATCTACACCACAAACATAGGTGTTTATGCATCTTCCTCAAGAGTCCGTGAGCTGCTCAAGAGGCCCACGAGTGGGCTCTTCCTTTACATCTGGCGTCCAGCACTGTGCCTGGCACGTTGTGGACGTCAGCAAAGGCCCGTAAAATGAATGAATGAACAACCACCGAACAAGCTACCCTACTTAAGAATCCCTCCCGTCTCTCCTTCAGCTCCCCTCCGAAGCACTGAGTGGCTTATTAATTATGGATGGAAATGGAAGCCTGAAACAGAAGCTGATGTGAGTATAATCACACCCTCTGTTTGCATGATCATAAGTAGATTATTAAAAATGGATAAGGCAGCCGTAATTGGGCTCCAGCCTACCAGAAACCTTAGAGGAAGCAGATGGAGCATTTGGGCATTTTTCTGCGCTTTAATCTAAACCAGCAGAAAAAAGAAATTGATGAGAAGATTGTCTTTCACATTCCATTATTGATGCCCAGGCTATCATTAGCACACGGGGCACCGTCAGAGCTTTCCCCAGTGCAGAAGGAGAGACATGGGGATTTTATTTAGAGAGAGTTAAACTTTGTTCTGTGTGTCAGGCTCCTTTGAGAGTTTGGGCATTTGGCCAAAGTTGTAAGTGAATTTTTCCCCAAACACATTTCCCTTTCATTTTGAAATGAGGCTGCAAAGGAAATGATATTGACGCGTTTTCCACTGTTTATGCTTTAAAATCATCTCAAATGCTCATCAAGAGGCTACAGTGGAAATAACAAGGAGGGGCTTTCTTACAAGGAAATCTTCCAAGGCTGGAGGAAAGAAAACGGTGGTGGGATAACAGACGTGCGGAAAGATGCAAGAAGTGTCTCGTGAAACAATTAGAGTTTGTATTTTCTCGTAGAAAAAATTATAACCGTGGAAACCCAAGGTTAACCAGTAAATACATGTAAAAAATCAGGGAGGGGCATTTACCGAGTGCTTATATCATTGCCAAGTGGTCATATGAACTCATTTCATCCTCCTGACCATCTTATGAGGCAAGTATCATTATCTCCACTTTACAGAAGAGAAAATAAAGGTCAAAGTCAAAGAGGTATTAAGTAACAAAGGCCCAGTCTGAACTCAGCCCTGTCTCAATCCATATCACCGGCTCATCCGCATTTGCATACAAATGTGAGTTATTAAAATTTATTTTTGTCACTGTACTTAGCATCAGGAAATCGCACATGAAGTTAGGGGTATGGAACCTAACTGATTTTTTTTTTTTTAACAAACAGGTGTCACTTAGCCTCTCTGAGCCCCACTTTCCTCATTTATAAAATGGGGGTGATGGTCATACATACCTGTGGGGTTGTTGTAAGGATTAAATAACACAGTGTGTATAAAACACCTAGGGCAGGGCTTCAGATACTGTACTATACATTAGCATTGAATAAAGGGTTGTTATTGAGATTATGTAGCATCAGTAATAACCAACTTGATGACACATCAGCTGCCAAACGGAAGCAGATATGGACCCCTCCCCCTCTTCCAGAGCCCAATCCACCCACGCCCCCAAATGGACGTCCCCCCACTCTTTATCCTCAGAAATGCTCAGAACCTAAGAGGTAAGGGCTGGGGAAAGCTTGGTTTCTTAGTGAAGGTCTGTGTTTTGGGGCTAGGCATAGGGGCAAGGGAGGAGAATAATCCTATATTAGCAATGGGATTTCTATTTCTGGGAAATGACACAAGATTGAGGACTTACCTATGTAAACACTCAAAAATAACCTGAAGAAACTGCATCAGGACTGGCAGCTCAATGAAAGGAATTAAAGTTGCAGAAAGAACCATTGAGTAACGACACCTTGAGAGGCCTGCCATTTGATACTAGCCTACAAGGCACCTTTATGCAATTAGTAAAAGATGCCCCATCTGATACTTCCATCTGCTGGGAAACTGTAAAAGTTATAAAAATCTATAGTGTCTATAATGTGACTTGGGCTCCTTAGATGTGGCATAGTTGTGTAGTGCACAACCTGCCCAACTGTACATTGCAGCCCTGCTGAGTCAGTTCACAACTTACCACTCTGTGGAAATAGAGTAGTTTTACAGAATTAAATGGAGAAGTCTTCTATAATGGACATCAACTGTAAGCGCCACTACCATCCATTCATCCTTCTTATAGTAATAGTACCCCAACATTTCTTTTTAGGATTTGGATGGGAGAGATTCCAATCCCTCCTTGAGAAGTGGCTACATGACCCATGCCTAAACCAGGCAGAATATCCCACCCCCTCTAGCTGTGATGAGTGGTTCAAAGATGAGAATGTGCTTCAATCAGAGCCAATGAGTCCACAACTAGACTTTTCCTGGGAATGCTGGGAGAGAAGAAAATATTCTTTCTGTTGAACTTGGAATTGTGAGGATATGAGGACTGAAGCTGTAGCAGGCATCAGGCCACAGTAAAGAGCCTAAGAGTGAGGTCAGCACATGGCGTGGACAAAAGAGAGAGAGACTTGATGCATTGTTTCTAATACCATCGAACCCAACCACACATGAAGCCAGGATGAGCCCTAAACTTTTCAGTTACGTGAGACAATAAATTCTCTTTTGCTTAAGCCAGTGTGGGTTTGTTTTTATGTCGCTTGCGCACAAGAGTCCCGAGCCTCAAAACCCTTGACCTGGAGGGGTCTGGCCACCTGGTGTATTTGAAGCTTGCCATGGCAGCCTTGTCAAATGTGGACAAATCACAGTCCAGTGCTGGGACCGTCTCTGGCCTCACCTTCCGTCGCTCAATCCCTGAACTTGTAAAATCTTCCAGCTCAGGATCCCTGTGTGTGTGGGGGGAAATTACTAGAAGAATCCACTGCCTCCTACTTAAGAGGAAATGCAGACCTGGATAGAACTCTCATCAATTAAAATAATAAAATGGAAAAAAATGTGAAGCATATGAAAACTGTCTGTGTCATAAAATGGGCAGAGGACAAATGTGCTTTTGAAAACGATTTTCTGCAGGAAACAGAAGTCAATTCCAAAGGCATTTACTTTGTACTGTCAATAAAATTAAAGAAAATGCAGACATCATGAAACAAAAACATAGATGAGATAAAAAGCAAAAAGAGGTGAAAATGATTATGGTTTAGAGGCAGAAAGAAATTAAACCACTTAAAAATGTATTTGATACAGTAACAGCTAAATTAACAATGCAGAAAAGAAACTCAGCGACCATGAGGACAAGCTTGAGAAAGTTCCCCAGGATTCAGAGGAAAAGGTCAGAGGTGAAAAGGGTGAGAGGTGGGAGATATTCAAGACAGACAGCGGGATATAGCACAAAGAAAATTTATATCCGAGAACAATATGCCAAAACAAATGTAACAGGAGCCATATTTGATACAAGAAAAAAAATTTCCTGAATTAAAGAAAAACCAAATCTGTGTTACAAAAGAGTGCAAACTGTATCAGGAAAAAAAAATTCATAAAAAGACACCAAAACCTACACATGTATCCTGGGAAAGCTCTAACTTCAAGGAAAAGAATTCTACAAATCTTCAGGGAAAAAATTACCTATAAAGGGAAAAAGTCCACCTGGCCTCAGACTTCACCTCTGTCACATTAGACAGAGACAATGTCGAGTTTTGAGAGTTCCAGAAGCCGGCAACCCTAGGACTTGACACACAGTCAAGTTGCTGTCCCCATGTGCAGCGACGGAAAGATATTCTCAGCTATTCAAAGGCTAGGAAGGTTCAATATCCACATTCTACAATATTGAAATAATACTCCAGCCAACCATCCACTGACTCAAAATACAATTGTGAGACTATGTGTGTCCACGCTTATAAACTGAAAAGTTGGATGAAACGGATGTTTTTCTAAGAAAAGATAAATCAACAAAATTGACTCAAGAAGAGTCAACCTGCTTAGACCAATAAGCATGCCAGGCTTCTTGCTGGATCAGACAACCAGCCTCAGAGAATGCCCGTCCCAGTGGTTTTTTATTTGCTTTGGCTGTCAGCACTGGGAGATGTCTTCCATGGAGCTTTTCTGCGCATGGCAGCCTTCCAGTCCTGGAGGAAGCCCAACCATTACACTGGCTCCTGCTTTAGGGATCTTTGCCTGCCCATGGCCCTCTTCCCTCCTCTCAGCATGGGGAAAGCGAGGCTGCCTTCCACGGCCCCTTCAGACCAGCCTCATCTGTACCAGTCTAGCAGAAATTCCTTGACTTTCTATCAAACAGTTGAAGCTATTCCTAGTATCTAAAATCAATGCAGATTTTCCTTTTATTGTGTTGATCATTGTCACGGGAGTGTGGGAGAAGGGGAGGAAAACCTAGATGCCCATCTTCTCCAGAAATCCTTAATTCTCTCTTTTACCTATTCCTGGACTCCTGAAACAGCAGTGGTTGAAATTTTACCAAATCCTTCCTCTTCCCTAAGGAAGAAGGCATTTGGAATCCTCTAAATGATACACTCAACAATGTGGATGAGTTTCAAAACATTACATGGATGGAAAGAAGCCAGACACAAATAAGTAAACACTGTATGATACACTATATGATGTTTGAGAACAAGCAAAATTAATCTTTGGTGATAGAAGACAGAACAGTGGTTACCTCCGTGGGGGTAGTGATTGCCTGGAAAGGGGCACAAGCGGACTTTCTGAGGTGATGGAATGTTCTAGATCTTGACCTAGGTAGTGTTTATAGAGTATATACAGATGTAAACACTGATCAAGCTGTACCCTTTGGATTTGTGCACTTTACTGTATGAAAATTATATCTCAATTTAAAAAAATTCTTCAAAGTGGGTGAAAAAGGTAAGCTGATACAAAATGGGATAGCATGTTCAATAGGTAAAAAATGTTTCCATAGTTTCTTTTGCACAGATTATTCAGAACCCGATTCTTTTCTCAGTTTGGGAACCAAGACTACATAAAAAGATCCTAAGGGATGTGGGGATTTTATGAAGGACCAAAAGGAACACTTTTCATCTTTTCCGAAAAAGTACAGAATGAATTAGTTTCCTTGGGGACACGAGTCATCACCAAGGGCATATAACCGTCAGGGCTGGAGAGTCTGGCCTGGAATGATGAAAGAAAAGGCTGAGGTTTTCTGCAGGAGAAAACAAGCATTAATAACCACCTGGAGAAAATTTTTCAGACAAATTGAATGTGACAGAGAGGGGAAGGGGCAGGCCTTGCGAGGCAGAGAGTCATTAAAGGCTTCAGGAGGCAAGAAAGAGGATGACATGAAGCTTGAGGGAGGAATCTTTGGGGCCTAAGGTGGTGCCTTTCTTCCTTAGAAAGGAGGGAGGCCTAAGAGCTAGTAAGAATCCACGCTGATCTGCTAGGCTGCCCTTTGCCAGAGGAGATGACTGGGGACCAGAGCCAGCAAGGAGATTGCAAAGTTTAGCTGGGAGGAACTATTTGTTGACTGTGTCTCATAAAACATGGTTCTCACGTTTACCATTATATCTGCCATTTGTAACCAATAATGCTGCATTAAAAACCTTTCTCAAAACTCAGAGATTTCAAATAACAATCACTTATTTTTGCTCACATGTCTACAGGTAGGCTGGCAGTTTGCTAATCTAGCTCAGGGTTTCTCAACCTCTACACTACTGACATTTAGGGCCAGATAATTCTTTGTTGTAGGGGGCTGTCCTGTGCACTGTAGGACGTTTACCAGCGTCCCTGACCTGTCCACCCACTAGATGCCCATGGCACCCTCCTAGTTGTGACAACCGAAAATGTCTCCAGACATTGCCAAACGTTCCCTGGTGGGCAAAAACACTTTCAGTTGAGAACCACTGGTCCAGGGTGAGCTTGAGCTGGGCGTACCTGGCCTTGGGTCTAAGCTTCAGGGTGCGTCCAGACCCGCTCCACGTGTCTCCCATCCTTTTAGGACCAGCTGGCTACGTGGGGCATATTCTCATGGTGGTTGCAGGAGCACAAGGGAACAAGCCCAATGGTACAAGCACATTTCCAACCTTTGATCATGTTACATCAGCTAACATCCCTTTGGGCAAAGCACGTAACATGACCAAGCCCAAGCCCAACACTGATGAAGTAAGGAAGCATACTATGCCACATTGGAGGGGAGATGGGAGTGAATATTTATGGACTAATAATCCAAACTATCCCAGCCATCAACACCATAACTGGCTGAAAATTCTATTAGTCTAAGAAGTTCTTTACCTTAAATTATCCTAGAGGAGACCCAGGGGATGTGATACAACAAGGAGCGGGTGGAAAACACCCATGAGTCAGGAGAATACGGAAGGAGGAAGGAGCTTCCTCCTTCAGCAGGATGGATTTTCATCTTCATTCTTAAATCTATATACAATAGCTGTGCCACTCCAAAGAGGAGACAGCTGGGCTGCAATGAAGAAAAAAATAACATTGACTTGGAATCAGAAGGCCTGAGTGCTAGTCCTTGCTTTGCCACTTACTAGCTGTTTGATTTCAGGCAAGTCCCTTGACTCCACCAAGATTTTGGTTTCCTCATCTATAAAATGGGGCTACATCAGTTTCTACCCGATAGAGTTGCGGTGAAGGTTAAATTACATAATGCACATAAGAGGCATGTAGTTGATAGTCTCCAAGATGACCCTATCAATTCCTTCCCTCCCTGTACACACATGCTGCTCCTCTCATAAGGGATGGGGTCTAATTCCTTTCTGCCCTTGAATCTAGACTGGCCTCAGTGACTTGCTTGACTAAGAGAATGCAGCAAAAGTGATGTTCTGGGATTTCTGAGGCTAAGTCATAAGAAGTCCTGCAGCTTCTGACTGGACCTCTTGCAACACCTGCTCTTGAGATGCTTCTTCTCAGAACCCAGCTGCCATGCTGCTAGAAACCCAGGCCATATGGAGAAGCCATGTGTCAGTCAGTCACTCTGGTTGACAGCCCCAGCTGAGCTCACAGCTGAGCTCACAGCTGACAGCCATGTGAATGAGCCATCTTGGACATTTATCCCAGTAGAATCTTCAGATGGTTACAGCCCCAGCTGACATTTGACTGCAACTGCATGAGAGATGCTATGCAAGAACCACCCAGCAGAGCCCAGTCACCCCAGGGAACCATGAGAGACAATAATAAATCATTGGTTTAAGTGACTAAGCTTTGGGGTTGTTTGTTACAGAGCAATAGATAACCAGAACAGTGTCACACCATTGTAAGGTATTAGTTTAGGGCTATGACACACATAAACCTAGGGGGAGCATCACACCCATTCAGCCCTAGCGTACTTAACGATAGTGAAAAACTGTGGTTTATGCCACTCAGTAGACATTGTCTCTGAGTCTGATAACATAGCATCCAACTTTGGTTTGGAGGAACCACCCTGTCCCTGCATGCGTTTTGGGAAGGGGCTCCCATATGGGGTCACCAGTTTTAGCAAATAAAAATACAGGATATCTAGTTAAATTTGAATTTCAGATAAACAATGAATAATTTTTTAGTGTAAGTATGACCCCTGCAATATTTGAGACTTACTTATACCAAAAAAAAAAAAAAATTCAGTTTCTTATCTGAAGTTGAAGTTTAACTGGGCATCCTGTATTTTATTTTATGAGAGCAACCCTATCCCCATACTCAGCCGTGGAGTGAGGATGACCTACACTAAGCCAATAATGCACCGTATTGCCCCAGCCATGGCTGTCACTTCAGAATGGCTGTATTACTCAATGCAGGCAATGAGAGAGGGACTCCCAGGATTTATGTGGGGACTATCTGAGGGAACCCTGTCTCTTTTGCTGAAATGGGTGCTGTGACGATGTAAAGCCTAGAACTGCTGGAATCCAAGGATGGAGATAACCCAGAGGAAGCAGATCCGAAAGATGGAGCATAATGGCCTTGCTTGTGCCCTGAATCAACCTTTCCTGAAGCTGCTTCCAGGCAAACATGTTCAGAGCCAGTACACACTATTTCCCACATTCCCTTTCTACTTCTGTGGTGACCTTGGACGCCCATGTCAAAATGCATCTTCCGTGAAGAGAATCCCTGAGTGACCACAATGAGCAGAGGTCCCCAGCTGACACTTGAGGGACGTGAAGCATGAGCAAGAACTAGACCTTTGCTGTGTGAAGCCACTGATATGTTTGGGGGTTGTTTGTTACTGCAGCACAACCTAGCCTATTCAGTCTGTTAAAACCGAGTTAGAATGAGACCTTGACGGTAAAATGGGTGGTATTCCCATATATAGAAGATGAGCCATAATATTTCTATACAGCAAACATTGTAGTAAAAGGCTTTTTCCCCTTGAATTTATACTCAGTCTCTGGGTGGGTTGGCTTATTTTAAAGAGATGGAGGGCCAGATTATTATTATTATTATTTATTTTTTTTGGTGAGGAGGATTGTCACTGAGCTAACATCTGTGCCAATCTTGCTCTACTTTGTATAGGGAAGATGCCACCACACCACCACGCCTGGGATCTGAACCTGTGAATCCCGGGCCACCGAAGTGGAGCGTGCGCACTTAACCACTACGCCACCTGGCCGGCCCCAAGGGCCACGTTATTTTAAAGAGGTAGTGTGTTCGTCTGTGAGCTCCTGCTGGCTGGAGTGGTGAAATATCACAGGTGGGAGAGTGAACTGCCAGAAAGCAAGACTATCTCCATGAAACCTGCTGTTTAGAGCACACTGCATGCTTCACGTCCCTCTGGGTGTTTACGCCATGCTGAAGATCATTCCCGTTTCCTAGATGAGAAAAACAAGGCATAGAGAGGTAAAAACACCCACCCAAACCACAGCGAGTCAGTTGCATTGTCCAGATCTGCTGGATTTCAAATGTTCAAAATGTGAAAGCTTTTAAAGACTCTCACATTGAATGCAAGATTTCAGAAAGCAGCTGGATAATTTTAGAGCGTGTAGAACCTGCTGCTAAGATGAATGCAATCAATCTAAAGGCCTCAGAACATCACCACAGTCCACGGTGGAGTGGCAGGGTTTCTCCACTCCACCGCAGGCGTGGGGATAATCACGCAGCCTCAGGTTAAGTTATGGGCTCTCTAACAGACAGCAGAGAACACAAAGGAGAGAGAAATCAACTTGAATACACAGAGTACTTCTCCCCAGCCCAGCAGGGAGGAAGGTGAGTGAGAAGTGACAGAGTCCTCAAGGCTGAACGCGGAGAAACAGAGCTGAGGAGTGGGATGGCGGAGGCGTGTGTGCAAGAGGAGAATTCCTTTCTAAAGGGACTCAGAAGAGAATATTTCACAATCGCACTCAGAAGCCACCCTGATGCTTTCCAAAAAAAAAAAAAAAAAGCTGTTTGGAAGTTTTGTTTCAGCTGGATCTAAAGCTACCATCTTTTGCTCCAGTATATGGTTCATTTTCGTTTAAAAAATCTTGATAGAACACCTATAATGTGTTGGAGACTATGGGAAACATAACGAGGGGATGCCAGCATTTATCGAATATCTCCTATAGGCACTGAACTGGGTATAATAGTTCATATTTCTTCATTTAGTCCTTGTAACAACCCCCAGAGGTCTTTTTGTCCTTGTTTTCCAAATGTGGAAACTGAGGCTCAGAAAGATAATGTGACCTTGCCCAAGGTCATAAAGTCAGTGGAGGAGGCTCATCTGACCCCCAAATCCATCCTCTTTCCACTACATCTTGCTGCAGCCGTGTAACAACAAACAGGATACAATACTTATAACCAAAGAGCTTATGAGTGAGTTGGAGGGAAAGGATACATATTAAAATAAGAATTACAGGATTCCAGAAAACACACGCGGCTGGCCTGATCAGGCAAGAACTCAAGGAGAAAATGAGACTCCCAACTGAACAAATGTTTCTTAATTTTTTTTTAACGTCACGTGTTGAGCGTTAATCATACTCTTTGCTCTGTCTTATCATCACTGTCGGTCTGTGCATGGCCACTTTCTTATGTATTTATTAATTAATGTATTCACTTTCCTCCTCATTCCCCTCTCCCATAAGCAATCCATTCTCATATATTTAATGTGTATCTTTTTGCGTCAGTATGTTCTTGCAAAATGCATATTGTTTTGCATGTGGGTTTTTAAAAATTTACATAAATGGTATTGCGCTGAATATCTCATTCCCTTTCTTGTGTTTTTCACTTGGTGCTATACTTTTAAGATCTCTCCGTGTTGCTTTGTGTTCATCTAATCTGCTGATTCTAAGCACACGCTATATATCCCCACTTTGCTTACCCATTTGCCCAGGGATGGACATCGAGACTGTGCCCAACTCCCCACCACCATGACTACACTGCAATTAGCTTCCTTGTACATGTCTTTTTATGAAGCTTTGTGAAAATGACTTTGGGCTATCTGCCCAGGAGTGGAACTATGGAGTCTGATATGTTTAATTTGACAGTAATGTCAGATTGCTCTTCAGAATTAGACCAGCCTGCCTTCCCATCAGCAGTGCATGGGAGTTCTTATATCCTCTCATCCACTCCAAAATGTGGCATTTCTCTAACTGTTGTTAGTCTCATAGGTGCGAAATGACATCTCAAATGGTTTTAATTTTAATATCTCCAATTACAAACGAGTTCATGTCAAGTGTACAGTTTTTTTTTTTAACTGCTAGTATGTGCTTGGCACTGTGGGTGATATGAAACAAATATGCGACATGGTCCAGGATATTACCAAGTTTACGTGAGTGTACAAAGTAAGAGCAAGCATATAACAAGAGAGGCATTACACGTGGGAGGACAGAAAGAGTTTGCAATGACACGTATCGGGGACATCACTGTCCAAAGCCGATAATAATATATTAGCAAGTGTTGACTGAGCCTCTTGGCCCAATGCAGCGACCAATCTGAAGGGCCAACTCATGTCGGACCCTCCTGAAGTGCATTCAGACTATAAAGGTCTTTTGCTAAGGAGAAGAAAACTCAATTTCAAAAAACTGAACTTACCAAAAGTTGAATTTGCTTTAACACAAAAGCCTTATCTTCAGCATCCTAATAAGTTGCTTATTGAAAGCAAATGTAGCTATGATTAAAGAGACACCATGAGGCCTCACAGCAAAGTAGCCTGAGTCAACATGAATTTTCCTATCAATAGAAATGCTAGATAAAATATTACAATAAAAAATACATAGATGAATTCACACACACACACATACACACACACAAAAAGGGAAATCCCTGAATGCCAGAAATGAAGAGAACGTTGATAGTTAGAATGATGCCAACGCAGCCCATAGAGATAATAGACCATATATAGGCATTAATCAATGGAGTTGTTATACCCCCAGAAGGACCAAAGGTGTGACCCTGAGCTCATGTGAGGGGTTACCAGGAATCAAGACCCTTGCATAGAGCTGAGAATCTTATAAGGGTTGTCATCTTTGGGACGGAAGACTAGAGAAACTCTTCCCACTGGCCCAGGGGAACTATAAGGAATTTTCTCCTTACTCAGGGCTCTGGGAGGAAAAACTAAGTCTCGAGAAATTGAAACCCTGAGCCTTTGTTTAGCAAGTTGCAGGAATCCCAGAGTGAGAAATTAACACAAAAGTTTGTCCCAGTGCAGCAGAAGCAAATGCAAAGCCACTCAGTAAAAACACTTCCACCCCTAAGACACATGGCCCTCAGAAGGCAAAAACAACCCTAGCTAAGATGACCTCGAAATTTAACAAATACAAAACATGCCAGGACATGATCCATCACCATGGAGAGTAAGAAGACATGACAAAAAGGGAATGGGATCTTCCCAAGAACTTGAGATAAGAAGCAATTTTAAAAAATGATAAATATGTTTAACCTAATTGAAGAGACTAAAAGAAAAACTAGAAACACTAATGAAGGAATAGCAGATTATGAGGGAAAAAACACAGGCAAATCCACGTTTTGGCAAAAGTTCTAGGTTTTCCAAATTGAGCCTTTTTCTCATTAAAAACAAATACTCTCAAACAAATGAAAATGCAAAGGAAATTTTCTATAGTTCAACACAGAGAGATTAAAGGAAGGAAAACAGGAGAGAATGTTAAGAGATGAGAGAAATGCTTTAAAAGGTGCAACATGTGTCTAACAGGAGGTCCTAGAAAGAGGAAATAGAGAGAATAGAAAAGAAAACACTCAAAGAGACAATGGATGAGAATTCTCCAGAATTGATAAAAGGTATTAATCCTCAAATTTAGGAAGCAAAATAAAATAAAACAAAACAAATAAAATAGAACAAATCCATACATACATTGTAGTGAAATTACAGAAAACCAAAGATAGAGAAACAAGCAACCAGAGATAAAAGACATATTTGCCTATAAAGGAATGACAACTAGATTCAGAGCAGATTTCTCAACAACAACAAGAAATTTCAGAAGACACTGGAATTATATCTTCCAGGATCTGAAAGAGGATAACTGCCAACTTAGAATTCCGTACTGAGCTAATTATTAATTAAGAGTAAAGGCAAAATAGAGACATCTTCAGAAAAAAAAGAGATCGACAGAATTTACCAGTGAAAAAACGAGTAAAGGGCATACTTTAGTAGATAGCAACTGATCTCAGAAGGAGGGAGTGGGTAAAAGAAGCAATGGTGAACAAGAAATTAGGAAACCTCTGGATAAATCTACATAGATGTTTACTGTTTTTTAAAAAAAGGAGTAATAATGATAATAGGATTTGGGTTGGTAAAAACAAGGTGTAACTAAAATCCTAGACAAAAACATGGTAGGTGGGGGTTGGCGATAGGAATTAGCATGCTAAGGTTCTTGTATTTTTTGGGAAGAAGGTAAAATATTGATAAATTCTGGACCGTTAAGTTAAAACTGTAAGGATAACCCATAAAAGAATATAAGTAGAACAGGTAACTTCCAAAGTAGTTGAAGGAGAGCAGTCAGTGTGGCTTTTGAGCTGGTTCACGGCTTGGAGCAGAGGAAGAAATCTAAGAGGCACCTCTGTAGAACATCACCATTCACGCCAGAACCTCTGTCGTTTCTCCTAACGGCGTGAGGCAGGTCGTGGAGGAGATGATAACTACACCATTGTCTCTAGCGTGCAGCTGGATAAAATTGCTGATATCTCCCAGTGCAGCCAGCAGCTCGTTTCCACCTCTTATATGCACCCTGACACCATCAAAGAATTCCTATTTTGTGAGCTCCTTTGGGTAATTGCAGAAGCAGGCGACATCTCTGAAATAATGAAGTTTCCTTGCCAAGCAAAGAATATGCAGACTGGGCTCGAGGTGACCTCTCCGACACGAGAACAAAGGAAATGATGCAGCATGAATTCAACTTAAGGAGTCTTGGGGAAATCCTGTGCTCTCTTCCTCAAGGCCACCCTCATTGGTCAGAGCTACCCATGGAATCTCTGATTCCATTCGTTTCTACTTACACCTTTGGAAATCTGGTGCCCGTCGCCATCAAAACCAAAAGTCAGAATCGATTTGATGTCAACGATGACGCACACTGCACCACAATTTCAGCTTCTTGCACAAGCTAAACATCAGCAGCATTATCACTGAAATTTCTTTTTGAGTAAAGTTAAAGGCTACCTTTTGTCTTATTTTGCACAACTCTGAAGGTTTTTTTTTAAAATGATCATTTATTTTACATTAAAAAGCTGAGGTAAAAATAAATATCTCTTTGCAAAGGTTTATATTGCATGGATTTGAAAGCAATCAATTTCCATTGCAATAAGATGGATTCTCTGCAAATATGTTGCATGTACGTATTTATAAATAGAAAGGGGATGGGAATATAGCTTTCATCGTGTTCTCAGAGAAATTTATAAGCAAAATGAAGTTAGAAGCATCTAAGACATTAATTCTAACAGGCAAGAGTGGCAGGTGGGGGCATATCAGAATCTTGGGTTGAAAGAGGGAAATACTGGGTGTCATCTAAAAAACAGCATATAATATGCCACCTTGAGTTGACGAAAAAGAGTAGAGCTGCTGCCACCCAGGAAAGAAAATTTCACAGAACTTGCAGAAGTTACCTACACAGCAGCTTTTGTGCCAAGAAGAAAACAACGTTGAAAACGCTCCTCTGCGGTATGACTTAATTTACGAAATGTGATTGACAGGCCATTCAAAATTACAACTATTTTAAAGCTATCAGCCGAAAGGAATACTGTTATACTCCTCCTTCACTACTTACACTTTTGTTCTTTTCAAGAGCTCCCTCCAGATTTCCTGCGAAGCTTTTCATTCTTTTAGGCATCTGCAGCTGTGAGTCAACAGTCCCATGTGCTTTCAGTGGGTGCTTGTGAGCTTCGCTGAGCCCTGCCCTGCCCAGGTGGTACAAACACTCGTTCATTCACTCATTCAACAAACAGTTATGTTAGTAGGTGTCAGGCACTTTCCTAGGCATAGAGGAGATAGCCAGGGACGAGGTTGTGCTTCATTTCACAGTAATGCACAGGTGTATAAGGATGTTCAGTGTAGTGAGGGAATGCATTATATAGGGTTGCCCAGGGCAACGCAGGGATGCACTGTGATCATCACGATTTAGTGCAGTTCACAGATGGGGTGACAGTGTCGGCTGGTGTTGTGCAGTGAAGTGTGGGGCTGGGTGTTCGTGAGTGGGCAGTGGAGAGCAGCACTGGACTGGGCTGGGCAGTGCTGGGACTGTGCGATAAAAACAGAAGGTCAGTGTCCCCATGCCTGAGTCCCAGGGTAACAAGACCAAGGCAGGATCTCCTAGGAAGAAACAGCATCCCCTGGATTCTTTCTAGGCTGCAAATGGTAGTAGGGCTCACCCCAGCAGACACCTGGACCCTCCACCCTACCACCTGGAATGAGGAAGAACTGACTTTTCGGTGGCTGCCTGCCTTCACACGCCATTGTCCTTTAAACAAATTGTCTCCCTCAATCACATTCTTGCCCTTCACTGTGACCCCTGCCCTTTCATAAATGCAGCTCCAGGAGCTCCCGCTGCTGGGTTTCAGCCGCCGTGGACACCTAATCGATAGCTTTTCATAACGATTTTCTCCCCAGCAAGGACTCTGGCCCAAACTATTCAGCTACAACACACCTGGATTGAACTAAACAAGGATGTCAAAGCAGCCAAAGAAGCAATTTGTCGTTTATGATTTTTAAGGACTCCTTCTCTGGCTGCTGTAGGAGACAGAAGCCTCCACCAACTGTCAAAAAAGCCCCTTTGATCCAACGGTGCAACCACATTGCATCCGACGGGTGGTGCTTGTTGGGTCTTCTGGGAACACATTCCAAAGGAATCCAAAGCAGATCATTCAAAATCCTGAGCCGTGGAATATTGCATCCTGAGTCCCAACTGCATGATGGATTTTCGCTCAAAGAGATTCTACAGCCAGACCTAAGTCCCTTTTCTCCATATTCAGTCATTCACATACAACCCCCACAATTCTGGCCATAGTCTTGCACTATTGTTTCTACTTTTCTTTAAACTCCACTCATTTTTTTTTTTTGCTTACTTAAATCTATTTTTTTAGTTTTTTTCTAAAACTTTGTTAGAACCATAAATGGAAAACCGGTATCTTTTGCCACAAACAGTAGGTAGTTGTAAAAATAAATATTGGGGGGGGGAGATTAAATTCTAATTAGGTTGTGTTGCGGTGGTAGAGAGGTGTTAAGGACCTATGAACTCCAAACAGATCTTTTCCTTGACTCAAGCAGAAGGAGGGAATGAGGAATGGGAACTGGCAAGGGAATTGTGTTTTCACGATGTGCTTTGATGCATGTAATGTGAGTGCATGTCATCCTAAACCATCTCAGGGACACCTGGACCACCTAGTTTATGACATGTTCTCCACTCAGGTTACACGAATCTAGTCTAATTCTCTAATTCTACAAACGAAAACAGTGACACTAAGAACACACAAGTCACTCACCCAAGGTCAAAGGCAAGTTGATGAACTTAGTGGAACTAAAATATGGATTTCTTGGCCCAAGACCAAAGTCCTTTGGACACCACTACTGGATTAAGCTTTCCTTCCCTCACGGCACAGGATGCCTGAGCATCACTTACTTCCCTGGGAGAAACAGGCTACTGTTATTAGTCTACGAAGGCTCGGCTCTCTCCCACCCATCTGAGGTCAGCACTGACTGGACACAGTGCAGCGCAGAGCCCTAGAAATGGGTGGCTGCTCTGGCACTGTGCCTCAAGGCACGCCCTCCTGGAGGAGAAAGCCTGGTCTGATGGATTCAGAGCAAATGAAGGCCTGATAGGCACCTTTTAGCAAGAGACCAAGATGGGACTGAGAACCTGACCCTCGGTCTAGACTAAGCTCAACCTAAAAAACTGAGGGGTCTTGAAATTCATTGCTGAGTTGTCAATATTGAGCAGCAAATTAGATCCGGTGGGATGCGCAGTGCCTGGTCCTTGGTAGCTCTCCACACATGCTTCCAGAGAAAGGACTTTGGAAAAGAAACTGGTTGGAGAGCTTGACTTCTTTTCGAGCTTGGGAGTGAGAGTGCTTTGACATGTTATGTAGCATTCTGCATTCTGTGCCCCATTTCACTCCCCTTAGGCCACCGTGGATTCCAGCGGCAGCTGTGGACAGTTCCTGTGAGCCCTGACAGCACCCTTTCTTAAGTAGCTATTGAGTCTCTTTGCTATTCTGTCCAAGGGCTTTCCCCAAAGCCCCTCTCCATCGTTCCTGCTTCCAGGAATCACCTCCTAAATAAACTACCTGCACTCATGCTCTCATCTCCAGCTCTGTTTTTAGGGAAACTCAGACACATGGGGAGGTCAAGGGTGCCAATATCTCATGCGACCCAGATAAGGCACCAGTGTGTGTCACACCGGGGAGAGGTTATGACCCTCAGCAACTCTGGAGAGAAGAGACCAACTCCTATCCTACTCGATGAGGGTACTCTACGCTGGAGAGAGAGCGCGCCCTGAAAGCCCAATCAGAATGCATAAAAATGTAAACTCTTATTGAGAGATGATTATCAGACTAGATAAAAATATAAAATCCAGCCAAATTCTATTCACCCACTAGAAATATATCGGAAATAATATGACATTAAAAGTATGAAATCAACCCAGAATAAGCATCATTAATCATTAAGCACCTTCTTTTAAAAAGAAAAAGAAAAATCTCCAGCAGGAACAAACAATTAACAAATAATTTTAGAAAATAAATCCAAATGGGCAGTGAACCTTTTTAAATAGCTATCAAAATTTTCAAATTAAAAGGAGATCATTTCCATGTGTTAGATTGGCAAAGATCACATAGATCATTAATAGTCAGTGTTACTAGTTAGCGACAAGGTTGTGGAAAAAAAGCCCTTTTAGGCTCTGCTAGTGGAATATAAATGCCTTTTTGTTATGGGGGTAGGGGAGAGCTGGCAATTTGTATCAAAAGCTTTTCTTTTTTTTTTTTTAAGCATGCTATTTTCAAACCTAAAAATTCCTCTATCAGAGATTTATCTTGAGGGGGAAAAAGGTCGACAAAATGCTTGCTGCTGTCATTTTTATTTTTAAATAATAAAACGTGAAGAAAATCTAAATGTCCATCAATAGGAAATTTAGTTGAGATAATGATATATATAAATATGCACACAAACTAATGCTATATAGGCATTTTAAGTGATTCTGTGGCTCTATAATTATCATGGAACGATATCCATGTCATACTGTTAAATGAAATTGCAAATTATAAAATGATATATAAAACATATGATATATATATGTACATATAAAATGTTATATAAAGTAGACACATGATTTGTCTGGAGTGATAAAAAGCAAAATTCTATCAGTGGTTACAACCAGAAGTACAATTTTGGGTGGCTTTTTAGTTCTTTTATCAGTTTGTTAATTTTTCCACATTGTACAATTTCTACTAATTTTTCAAAGAATATTCTCACATATGTTAAAAAATAAATAAAAGGTATGTAGTGAAAAGTCTCCCTCCTACTACCCCTGTCCCCATCCACCCACTTTCACCCCCAGGAAACTGCTGTTATTAGTTTCTGTGGATCCTTTCAGAACTTACTGATGCATAAATAAGAAATTTGAATATGTATTATTCCTTTCCCTTTTGCACAAAAGATAATCTATTCTTCACCTTCCTGTTTTTTTAACTGAATAATATATCTTGAGAACTTTCCATATCAGTACATGTTTTTCTTTCTTTATCTGCTATGCTGAATTCCACCATGTGGATGTTTCTTTATTTGCTTGTTTGCTTATTTATTTACTTATAGATGAGTTATAATCAGAAAAAGTACAAGTATGTATATTTGGGGGACAATGATGACAGTAACAGATGTCAGATGTCTTGATACATAGTATGATCATCATCATTTTTTTTTTTTTTTGGTGAGGAAGATTGGCCCTGAGCTAACATCTATTGCCAATCCTCCTCTTTTTGCTTGAGGAAGATTCACCTTGAGCTAACATCTGTGCCAATCTTCCTTTATTTTGTATGTGGGATGCCATCACAGCATGGCTGGATGAGTAGTGTAGGTCCGCGCTCAGGATCCAAACCTGCAAACCCTGGGCTGCCGAAGCAGAGCACACGAACTTAACCACTACACCACCAGGCCAGCCCCTCATCATCATTTTTGAAATAGGTTAATATGAATAACCAAAGCTGACCTGGTAGAGTCCAAACAGACCAATAACCATGGGAAAATGTCAAAGTTAAGAAATATAAACCATCCCTTCTTTAGGTGCTGGCACAGAGTAAGAGATGTTGGAGGTGTGGACACCTCAGACATGCCTGGTGCACAGACCTCTGCTCCACGTGGTTTATGCATAAACCGCCCCTCCCATCCCTCCCCATCACTGTGTTAACTTACTTCTCGGTTACGCGTCATATTGTCACCCCCCTTTCCAGCTATACCGGCTCCTGAGATATTGCAGCCACTTCCATGAACTCAGTTATCACCCACTGGCTGGCCACACTCACATTTCGCCTCCAGCCCAGGGGGCTTCAGCACAACCACCCAAATCATGTCTCAGTCACCTGAGGAAAAGAAGCCATTCACACTAACCCCAGTAAAAACAGGGATTTGTGAAAGGATGCAAGGGAGCCTTCTGGATAGAAAGTGCAAGTAGTACAGCCGGGCTTTAACGGCTACTCTCTCTGTTGTTCACAGGGTTTCTGCCCAATTTCAGATGCCATGGGAAGAGAGAACACGATGGGTGGCCCATCTGTAGCAGAGGCTGGGGAGTGAAGTCTTGTGGCATGGCGGGCTCTGGGAAGTATGACTTCTTTACCAAACACCGGGAAGAGGGAGCTGTGGGCATCTCCAGTCCAGGGGAGAGGGGGGCGTTCTTCCCCAGCTTTGGGGTGCTCTGGCTGGAGAGGGTGAATTCCGGTGCTTTTTGTCTCTGCTGAGCTGGCTCCGGGTGGAAGGTGGGATGAGCAGGAGGATGCTTTTACCTCAGTCCTTAGGCTGCCTGCTGGTCAGGAGGGCAGCCGTGCTGTCGGCAGATTGTGAATTGTTCTTTTTGGGGGAAAACCTCTGCACACCTCTTTCACTGCGCTATGACCCATTTTTCCCCATCCCGTATCCTCTTCTACTCTCCCCAGGACCTCAGCCAGATTTTCTTATCCACCAACAGGCACTCTGATTATGAGACACATTTCCCACGGCTGCCTCTCACAGTCCTGACCTCAGACCTTTAGGTGGAAGCCTAACCAGACATCTGTGTTGGCCACTGTGGCCTGAGACCACAATGGAAATTTCCCAACGTTTGCTTCAGATCCTAGTGTCATTCAGGAGTGTGGGTGTGGGATGGGGAAGATGTAAACGCCTTGATTCTAACTCATAATAAGGATGGAAGTTAGGGAGGCTTGTGCACTCCAGAAATTTGGGAGCTGGATCTCTGACAATTAAGAATTAATGGTATAGGATTCCCATCAGTAGCAGAATTCTATAATCATGGATGATTTTAAATAAATATTTTTTTTAATCTTTAAAAGTATTATACAGTTAAATAAAGAGTTTGTATTGGTGTTCTGCTCTATGAATTTTAACACATGTATAGATACATGTGACTACCACCACAATCAGGATACAGAACGGTTCCATCACCCCCTAAATATTGCCTGGTTTGCCTCTTTATAGCCATACCCTCCCCCTCCCCTAAACTCTGGCAAACACTGACTTGTTCTTCATCATTTTAGTTTTGTCTATTTGAGAGTGTCATATAAATGGAATCATACAGTATGTAACCTTTCTTTCACTCAGCATAATGCCTTTGAGACTCACCCAAGTCACAGTTTTTTTAAAGAACAATAAATACAGGTTTTACATAGGTCATTTAAATTGGAATTGTAAAGAAATTTTGGGTTAGCCCGCAGGTAATACATTGGAGAACAGATATTGGAACTGATCAAACCCAGAGTCCAGATAAAATTATACAAAACTGATCTAGGGAAAAAGATCTAAAAATACTGCATAGCTGGATCTTTTCCTCCAGTTCTTCACGTCTGCATTCGCTTTTCCCATGATGCCCCATCAATTTGCAATTTAAATTGGAATCACAGCTTTTTAAACCACCCAGACTTTGTAATGTCAGCCAGTCCCTCCTAAGCTGTTGATGGACCATGACAACCAAGTATGATAAAATAATACAGTGACATCAAAGCCAGAGGGCTCTAGGTGGGTAGGTCAACATTTCCCAAAGTGTGGGATATGAACCACTAATAATTAAAAAAAAAAAAAAAAACACCTTTAGGTGGCACATAGACATGACTTTAAACACCACCTAATCACATCATTAGAAAATAATTATCTTCTCTTTTTCATTCTATTCAAATCTTCTGATTACATCACGGAGAAAGTTAGTTAGGTGCTAAAATGTGGTTAACACCTCTCTAACAGTTTTTGATCTCTCCCTTTAACAGAAGAAAGAGGCTGCCTCAGGCAGAACATGGCACAGGCAAGAGTTCGGGCTGGAATTTAATTGCATTGTTTGATTTTTACTGCATTGCTTTTTATGACTGCTTTCTATTTCTGGCAAGTGATGATTCCCATTTAGGATAGTAATATAAAGTTTCATGTTTAAGTAAATAAGTTAAAGCAAAAGTTATAAGTGAACTTTAATACCATGTAAAGTAAATAAAAGTATTTATAGATATATCCAAAAATAAATCATAAAGATGACACCCAAATGACTGAAGGTTGGGAAACAATATGTCAGATTTTAGATAGAACTTTGATGACCCTATGATTAAGGAGGCTTGTAGACAGATCGCCCCAGAGGCAAGACCAAGCCTGCATGATCTCCCAGCTCTTCCAGCAATGGTTCACGCATCCAGGCTCTCAATAATGACCATGCAACCATGGTCTCCCTTCACACTGAAGCTTTGCTTGGCTTTAAATGGAATCATGTCATCTCTGACACAATTCATTCCCCCGAGTGGCAGCTGCCTTCTCTGCTCCATCATGCTCTTTTCCCTCTAGCCTCCTCTGATCCACCATCCCAATGTTCTTCTGTCATTTTGCAGGTGCCAACTACTGATCAAGGCTGAACAGAAATTCTTCCAGGTTGGTCTTTATGGTCCACTTCTGCCCATCCCTTAGCCTTTCCTTGTTAGCAAGATCCCACTCTCGAGGTTGGACTTCCACCTACACCAAACCACCAAATCAGAGACACATTCACCTTCTGTGGAAGCAAGGTCATCTCTAAAACATGAAACTCTGAGCACCTCTACCCTATCCAGGTGACTGAAGCCAAGAGAAGTGTGTAGAAGGATGGAGCGCTCTGAGCTGTTCTGAATATGGCACTGTGAGTTGGGCATAGTGACCCAGCTGCGGAGAGCTTCTATCCCACGGAGAAGCAGTGAGGAGCAGTGACGGCATCACAAACTCAAAATCCTCAGGGACTCCGTGGGCACACACAAGAATGACAGTAAGGAGCAGTGGGGATTGCTGGCTCCCTCCCTGGGAGCCAGTTCTACAACCAAATGGGTTTCTCCAACCTTGGGTCATCCTGGCTCCAGACTCTTCTCTTCTCCATTGGTCTAAGTGATAAGACTTGAGCTTTCCTCACCTTGACAAACATCCACGTTATGCTTCTTGTCTTCCAGGCACGCCCATCAACTTAGCAATGGTCATACCTTCTCCAAGCACAACCCAGGAAGGGGGACCCACATCACTAATGAAATCTAACATGTACTTATGACATGGAATCACTACAACAACCTGGGAGATAGGAACATTTGATATCCTCAACTTATATAGGAGAAACCAAAGCTAACGAAGGTGAAGCAGCTTACCCCACAGCTAATAAGGGGCAGAAGCAGGATTAGAAAGCACTAGAGCCTGTTTCTAAGGACCACCCTCTCACAGTCAATGAAAGAAGAGCTTACAGATAATATCCAGTCCGCAAACATGTTCGGTTTGGTCCACAAGTGTTTTATAAAAGTTATGAATCACTAAGACACAGTTATAAATTGAGAGTTCACTTTTTTTTTAAAAAAATGCCATATTTCAAGTTTTCTTCTAAAAAAGAAAAAACCTAGAAGATCTGGCATTATAGGGATGGCAAAAAATCTGTTGGGATTGACTAGTGGTTGTTCCCTCTAAATGGGACAAGTGCCCTCTCTAAATGAGACTTGTCTAAGTGGGACAAGTCTCCCCCCTCCTTATTGTCCCACAGCCAACTTCACCGATTCATGTATGTACCCAGGGTCCCTGTAGGATGCTGAGTCTGTGATGCCACTGCTGCTCCACACTGCTTCCCCATGGGACAGAAGCTCTCTGCAGCTGGGTCACTGCCCCCAGCTCACAGTGCCATATTCAGAACAGCTCAGAGCTCTCCATCCTTCTACACACTTCCCTGGGCATCAGCCACCTGGATAGGGTAGAGGTGCTCAGAGTTTCATGTTTGAGAGATGACCTTGCTTGCACAGTTGTCATTTGAATGGTGTCCAAATTCAAGTACCTATAAAAATGCCTTTGACATAAGTACCTCCCAGAGTCATTTACACCTATTTCCCCCTCTTCATCCTTGGCAGGAAAGAACTGAATTAAGTCAAGTTCTTTCCCTCCCAGAGAAATGACTGACAGACCGAGATTTGGCCAAGTTGCCCCCAAATTTCTGGTTAACGGAGATGTTGTACTAGAGAAAATATGAGAGAGGGGGCTTAAAGTAGGGATTTTGCCACCACAGAGCTTTGCAATGACTTAACTCATTTTTCACGGCATTAATAATTCAGATCCCACACTGTTTCAGCCCGAAGTGGCCATAAACGGCAGAGAGTTTAACCAACCACTCCTGAAAATGGGGATTGATCCTGGGAAATGCTACCTCCACTTCAAGCCATCTCGCTTGAGCAAAATGAAAGCTGTTAGATGATTTCATATCTTCATTAAACCATCAAAGCACAAACATAGTGCAAAGAGGCTGCCACAGCAGAGAACATTCCCCATGCTTCAGCAGCTTTGGGGAAGTCGGGAAGATTCAGATCCTGATTTCTTGCAGGAAGGTGTTATGGTGTTCAATTCTGTTTGAAGGAAACCATACATATAAGCCCCCCAAGTCTAGCAATGCCAGCAAGGCAGCTACCTCGTCATGCATGTTGATGAGGCTGGAACAAGAATGGGAAACCGGGTGACACACACACTGAGCGACACGTGCCTTTTCTGGGTTGGAACAAAGCTAATTCAACTTTCAAAAAATCTCAAGAGGTTACCTAAGAACGTTGCATTTATAAAAAGGGCCACAAAGACCCCCTAGAAAGAAGGACTATGCCATCTCCCACTTATCTGGGGTGACCCTGAAGCCTCTAAGTTACAGCAGAACATGACTCCTTTCTTTGGTTAGTTCAAGAACACCTACAGATAGATGCTTGGCCAGTCAAGCCAGGGGCTGTATTGGGAAGTATGTTAGGTTCAAACCCCAGCCTGTCACTTGTAAGGGCCTGAAGGATAGCAAGCCCTTCACAGATGTCATCACCACCAACAGCAGCAGCAGCACTACCACCATCACCATCATCATCCTCACCACCATCTTCCTTGACTCCTCTCTCTCACACCTTGCCCCATGCCATCCATCAGCAACTCCTGCAACTGTACCTCCAGAAGGCATCCAGCATCGACCCACTTCCCATCCCTCCACCACCCATTACCATCCAAAAGCCGCCAACCAGCTTCCCTGCTTCCATCCTCGCTCCCCTACAGAGCAGCCCTGGAGATCTTTTTTTTTGTGAGGAAGATCAGCCCCGAGCTAACATCTGCCAATCCTCCTCTTTTTGCCGAGGAAGCCTGGCCCTGGGCTAATATCCGTGCCCATCTTCCTCTACTTTATATGGGACGCCGCCACAGTATGGCTTGACAAGCAGTGCGTTGGTGCGCGCCCGGGATCCTAACCGGCGAACCCCGGGCCGCCGCAGTGGAGCGCGCGCACCTAACCGCCTGTGCCACCGGGCTGGCCCCAGAGATCCTTTTAAAATGCAGGTCAGATCATATCACTCCTTAGCTCCAAACTATCTGCTATCTCCCCACTTACTCAGAGCAGAAGCCAAAGTTCTTGCAAATGGCCAACAAGGCCCTGCATGATCTGGCCCTGGCTACCTCTCCAAATTTATTTCCCGTCACTCTTCTCCTTGCTCACACCCCTCCAGCCATATTGGCCCCTAAATTTTCCTGTCATATCAGTCGCCCTGCTGTCCTCGGAGCCTTTGCCTTTGTTTCCCCCTCTGCCTAGAATGTTCTTCGCCCAGATCACAGCATGCTTTGCCCCTTCACCTCCTTCAGGTCTTTGCTCCAATATCACCTTCCTACCCACCCTATCTAAAACCGCACCCTCCCGCCCACCGAGCACTCTCTGTCCTCTCCCTATATTTCCTCCACAGCGCTCACCACCATCTGATGTAGATATGACTTACTTCTTCGTTTACTGACCATCTCCTTCCCACCCCATAGAAAGGAGGCACCACCGGGCAGGGACTTGCGCCTGTTTTTCCACTGCTCTCTCTGCAGTGACTATAACGATGCCTGGCACAGAGTCGGTGCTCAATAAATATCTGATGAAGTGATGGCCGGGTCATCAGCATCTGCGTCCCGCATCCTCTCACCCAGTCTCCAGAGACCCATGTGTGAAAAGGGGCGGGGCCAGTTGGTGGCCTTGGAACAGACTCACCAATGCCTGGTCACCCCCCATACCTGAGTGTCTACACTCAACAACTATTTATGGAGCACCTCCTGCGTGCCAGGCACTGTTCTGAGCTCCAGGGATACAGGCACGAACAAGACAGACAAGGTCCCTGCTCTCAGGGAGTTTTCAGTCTATGGGGGAGACAGGAAGTGAGAAGAAAAATGAACAAGATAAATTCAGATTGCAATAAGAAGTACGAAGTAAATAAAACAAGGTGGTGATGAGAGAGAGAGGCTGACGGGGAGGGTGAGCAGGCTCAGATTGGGCGGCTAAGGAAGGTGTCTTTGAGGATGTGACATTTGAGCTGGAAGCTGCATGATGAGAAGCAGCCAGCTCTAGGATGCTTTAGGGGAAGAGTGATCAGGTGGAGGAAACAGTAAATGCAAATCTCCTAAAGCTTAGGCATCAGTTTCCCCAAAAGCCTCTCTGACCCACCCAGGGTGGGGGCCCCTTCTCTGTGACCCCACAACGCCAGGTGTGTTCTCTCTCTCTCAAGTCTTGCTATTGAACTTGTCTGCCCCTTCAGCTCTTTAAAGGAGAGATCCTCTTTCTCATCTTCATTCTTTCAGGGCTTAGTCCAGTGCCTGGCATATAGTAGCTGGTTAACAAATGCGTGCAGAACTAAAATGATCCAAAATAATTTTATTTTGTGATTTGACTGTAATCAGAGGTGAAATTGTGGGATGCATATATTTAGAAACAGCATCTCTATAGGGCCACCCCCTTAATCCACCCCCTGTGAAAATCCTATCTGCCCACTGAGACCCAAATAACATACCACCTCCTCCAGGAAGCCTTCCAAAATTCCCCTAATTGGATTTCATCTCCTTTCTGTGTTACTATAGCTCTGCTTGTTCTCTATGATGGTACTATCACCACCTCACTTGTGTAGAAATCTTCTATAAACATCTCATAACCCCATCAAACTGAGAAGAGCCCAGTGGCAGGACCTGTGTCCTATTCATATCTAGGTCCTCGGCACTTAACTCAATAAAGATATGATGAAAAAACTCAATGACTAATATTGACAGCTAACACTTGCTGGATGCATTCCACATGCCGGGAATTATCTGAGCACTTTATCATGTTGCCCCTCATTCAGTCCTCACAGCAGCCCAACGTGGTCGGTGATATGATTTGTCCCAGTGTGCAGATGGAACTGGGGCAGAGAGAAGCCACTGGCTAGGGGACAGATATCTAGCAGATGGCGGAACTGAGATTCTAACTCATTCATTCTGATTTGAGACCCGGAGCTTTTAATCACCGTGCCGAGACTGCCACCCCTCGCAGTTTCCAACTCCTTACCTCCATGCTGAGTTCATCTCATCCTTTTGAATCTGGGCTGCTCTCTCTCCCTCCAACAAGATCCCTCTTTTCCATGCTCCCTGAGGAGCCCCGCTCCACCCAGAGGCACTGCTTCGACGCCTGCTCATCTCTCCACCAGCCTCAGGGTCCATCTGGGATTCCTTCACCCAGCAGTGAGCACCCAGGCCAGGGGGCCCCTGAGACGGCAGGAAGCCCCCTCCTCACCAGTGTGGATGACGCTCTGCCCAACTAAACGCAACCTTGGGGAGCCCTGCTACCATGGACACCCACTACGTTGCTTCTGTTAACAATATGGGAAGGCCCAGGGACAACTGTCCTCAGCAGAGTTTCTTTTACGCAGCTAAGAAAGTACGTAGAAAGAAACGACATTGTCCTCCCCTCTTTATTCAGTGAGATTAAACTGAGAAAGCAGAAGTGACACCTCTCTGCCACTATGTTTAAGCCTCATGTCATGCATCGCAGAGTGGAAGAAAAGGAACTTTGCATCCTGAGATTCTAAAAAGACATCCTGTCTCACATGAGCCTCAAAATTTTTTTAAAAAAAGGCCTGAGCCCCTTGCCCATAAGTTGCTGAGTTCTTAGTAGAAACAACTTTATCTCTGACTTTTGCAACACTGACCTATGAAGATCTGATAACCATGGAGAGACTGCTGATTTTCCACCAGTGAGAATAGTGAAGAAACCAACAGGAACCCTGTGGGGTTTTTTTTCTTTTATTACTTGCCATACTCTTTATTCAGGGAACCCCGTTCTTCTGAAGGCTAGACTATCTTGTAAATATTGCAAGTCAAAATACTTTTCTGAATGCTCATATTTGTTCTGAGTTTTCCTTTGGCTTATCTCTCCCAATCATTAGCACATCAAAGGAATCTGAAAGCTGGAAACATCACTGAATTTACTGAAGCTCGATTTTCTGCAAACTCGAGCAGTGTTTCCTTGATGTCGGTGTGTAGCCCACCTTGGTAATTTTAGGTACTACAAAGACCTACTAAATATCACCGAATCACATATGAGAAAATGTATTATCTTTTCCACTTCACTTTCATCCCTCCTGGTTACATCAAGGAGAAAAGTCTCACATTGATATTAGTATTTCCTTAACTGCTCTTACGAGTGCCCCTAATATCCTCTTTTTTTTTGCTTTCTTTCTTGTTTTTTTTTTTTTTGCTGAGGAAGACTGGCCCTGAGCTAACATCCGTTGCCAATCTTCCTCTTTTTCCTTGAGGAAGATTTGCCCTGACCTAAGATCTGTGCCCATCTTCCTCTATTTTGTATGTGGGTCGCCACCACAGTATGGCTGATGAGTGGTGTAGGTCCGCGCCTGGGAACTGAACCCGGGCCGCTGAAGCAGAGCATGCCAAACTTAACCACTAGGCCACAGGGCCAGCCTCCCTAATATCCTCTTGTAAACAAAGATAGAGCAGGCTGCAGGCTTGGAACATTCTAGCCACCTTTGGTAGCAAAAATTCAATAGCATTGTTTTGTCTTCAATCTATTTACTTTTACAATTACTCTCTAATTATGGCAAGTGATGATGGTTTTCCAATTAGGGTGGTTTTCAAATAAAGCTGTTTTTGAAAAATATGTATTTTAACTATATTTGGATAATGTGTGTTAGGTTCACAAATGCACAGCACATCTCTAGAAGGTACCTGTAATTGCTTTTGGGAAGAGGAAGTGCATGGTGCAGAGGCGGGGAGGAAGGAGAAGAATAATTTTCATTGAATATCCTTTGTCATTTTTGAAGTTTGCATTATGTGAATAATATTATCTATCCTAAACTATATACTTTGAAGAAAAAATAAGCCCAGTTCTTTATGAAAAAATTATAATTTTTAAATGCATTAACTTAAACAAAAATATTAAGAAAATAATAGTAGAGATCGTGCCAGGCAAATATCAAGAAGGTGGTACAAGAGTGTCTAAAGCGTGGAAAACTTTACCCTCAGAGAATGTGGGAGTGGTGCCACCCCTCAGAAGATGGCGGGAAGAGCTCCTCGGGCCTCCTTCCAGAGCAGACACCCCTAGTTGTCTTACTCATGGGAGCTGGTGGCCATGGGCACTGAGATGGGACCACTGTTAGTGCCTCTGATCCTAAAGCTTGGGAAGATACTCCCAGTGGACTTGTGCCCAGGAAATCCACGTGACGCTCAACCCCAGCTAACCCAGCCTGAACCTCTGGCCCATGTTCCTTGGAAGAACATGCTCAGTAATAGCCCTTTGCCCACCTCCCTATGCCATCATCCTGCCGAGAAAGCCCCCATGACTGCAGCATTGGACCAACAGGCCAGCTGGGTAACTTGACAGGCAGCAATTACCTCTGAAATGCTAAGTTATTTCCACTCACTGGAGGCTTTTACCCACCTCGTCAAGCGCCCATGGACTACAAAGCACTTCAGCCCATCAGCGCAGCCCATTAGGAGAACAAAGTGGCAGCAGAGCCGGCCTACAGCAGCCTGGCACTGAGCCTGGCAAATGGTAGGCGTTTGACAAATAAACAGATTAACCCGCTCCGGGGGTAGCTATGGAGGAGGCAGTGAGTCCCACAGGTTTAGTTCGGCTACCTGACCTTTCAGACCCCTCCAGCCTGACTCGCAGTCCACGTGCTTGTCTACCCACTCCCCCTGCCGCAGCAGCCTCGCACATAGAGACAGCCTCCCCTCCAAGCCCTCCAGTGGACCCCCATCAATAGGAGCTGTGTGCTTCCGCCCCCTCCCCACTCACTCTGTCACTCAATCATTCAGGAATGATTCATGGAGGTCTAACCAAAGGGAAGGAAGTTATTCTACAGTCCTGCACGCCAGACGCATGGAACATTAGCAAGCATGCAGGTATATAGCACCTGGGCATCGACTCTGCCCTGAGCCTGTTAGGGACTCTTGGGATGTGCCTCCAAATACCTGGGCAGTACAGCAGCCCACGAAGAACACGCCCACCATAGCGTCTTGTTACCTCCTGATGGGTATCAGCTTGCCCTTTCCCTCATTTCAGGACAGATGTTTAAGGAAGATGGCATGGGTACCAATCAAAAATCTAAAATGGGTACAGCTCCTTGACCAATCAGACGAGGCCCCTGCTGGCTGCAGAGAGAAGCAGGGTCTGGGGGCTCCCTGCCGTGCCAGGCATTTTCCATCTATGAATGGCTCTTTGGAAGGTCCAGTGGGTCTCCAAGGTAGAGGGCACCACTGGGGGAGAGAGATTCCATCCAACATGGAAGCATCATATCTCACCGAATCTAAGACCCCATCAATCTTCAGACATCCTAATTTCAGAGATGTTAAAATGTAAGGAAAAAATGTGCTCCTTAGACTCTATGATAAGTGATATTTTCACATTTTAGCATCCAAAACAGCCTTAACAATGTGTGCTGGCTGAGAAGCACTGAGGCTGTTAGGGTCTGTCCCCCTACATATCCACACACCAAAGGCCTTGGGGAAAGCCTGGTCTCATTCCAAGCTCTTCCACTGTCCCTCTAAGCTCCAAGGGGGAGTGAAGCCAGCTCTTCAAAAAGCCTCCTCAAGCAATGACAGTTCTGCTTGCCCATTTGGAATGTTCCCCGGTGCCTGACAAGATCCACACATGTGCTGGAACTGACTATCATATCTCCAGCACGCTGGGAAGCTACACGATGGATGGGGGAACTTATGGACTCCAGGGTTTCATTTAATCAGTGTGTCTGACATCCTCCTGGACTGACGCTGGAAAACTCCTTATGAAGACGTGTCTGCCCAGACAAGGTAATTGTGCATGTGAGTGCATGCGTGTGGGGTGTACACACACACGCATCAGTGCACACTCGATGAGCATAGATCAATCTGTATTGTGTGTCGATTAGTTTGTGCAAGACGGTAAAGCCTCTGCATTAACTACTGCACACAGAAGGCCCCTTGCCTTCTGCCTTTGGTTTTATTTCTTCCTAAAGATTGCCTTTCTAGAGTTTGGCTTTGCCATTAGAATTTGATTTCCTGATTGAAATGAGCTGAATAAGGTGATAAACGTTATTCTGTGCTTTTTATTCTTTCTTACTTAGACTGTTGCCTCCAGAGCAAATCTCGTGTCTTTTTCGCCTCACACCGTCCCAAGAACACCATCACCCTGAAGAAATAAATAATCAGAGTTGTGAAGTGGAGTCTGAAATTTACAGAACGGGCTCATCTATCAAAATTCTGACACCAGAACACAGAGTCAATTAGCACGTATTAACTTGCTCTTGTTGGCATTTCAATGCATTTAGAGAAGATTCACTTCCTATCCACATTGCCCCATCAACACCCTCCCACCCCTCTCTTTCCATCACTGAAAACTAGCAAAACTCAGCCTCCTCTAAGACCCAAAAAACCACTGGACAAAACACAGCTTCTATCTCTTCATAAAAGATGCAGACCCTCATTTGGTGAATGATAGCAACCTAAAGATAATTATAAATTAGGAGGAGCATTTCACATACACTGTCTTACTTGATTTTCACAAGATTGTAAAGCAAGTCAGACATCATTCCCATCTTAAAGGTGAGCAAACTGACACCCAGAATGTGAAGCAACCTTTCATCGATGCAGAAGGATGGGAGGGAGGACGAAAAAGAAAACTGCAGTGGAATTGACAGTAGAACTTAAGGCCAGGACCCTTCCTAGTCTATCATGGAATTACTTTTCCAGCAATTAATTCCTCAGCCCCATCTGGTAACAGCAGCAGGGACAGAAACCAATAGTTTTAATACTAATAGTATTGATGCTGAGAACAGAAGTGTTGGTAGAGACGCAGCAGTAGTAACAGTGACCATAGTAGTAACATTGCTGCCTTATCTTTACATACCCTAGAATTTTCAAGGGCATTTTCATATACAGCGTTTCATTCGTTCTTCAAAACAACTTTCTATGATAGTTACTACAGGTGCGATTCTGTGACAGGGAAGCCGAGACTCGAAGATCACTCTGCTTCCCATTACACAGCATCCAGGTGACCATCTCCCGCCTTCTGACAGCAGGTCCTATCCTGGGTCCCTCATCAGTCAGTGTGGTCTCACTTTGCCACCTGTCCAAGCAGCTGGCTGACCCCACCCCGCAGGCCCCGCTGCTACCCTGGGGAGGAAACTGGGAGAGGGAACCGGGCCAGATGCACAGGTGACGTAAGCTTAGTGACGGGCTCTCAGAAAAATATCTAGGGGAGGGATCCCACCACAGAGGGCTGGGCTCTCCTAGGGTGCCCTGAACGGGGCTGCTTCCCAAGACGGGGCTCAGGCTGGGGGTAAGGAAGGTGCAGATTCCGTCTCCCGGTCTCTCTGGCCGATGGTGTCTCTCTGGCTGTATCACTCTGCCTTCAGGTACGGTTTGTCACCTCCCGGTTTATCTCCATTTACTCACAGAAAGAAGTCTCTCCTTTGGGTTGAGAGCTAAGCTTTTGATTTTTCCATTGTCTCACTGATTTGGGCCTCTGGACCCAGGCAGTTATCCCCAGGGGCTTAGCCGTGGGCAGATGTAATGAGATCCACTGCCCAAAACTCTGCACTCCACCTTTGGAAAACACAGTCTACCACAATGGACACAAGGGCTCTTTGGCCATGTCTACCCAATGGACCCTGGCTTTATGGTGGCAAGCTGTGCAGAGCAGTGGTTAGAGCGTATGGCTAGAAATGCACACAGGCACACACAAACACAAACACACATGTGTGTATCTTTGTGGAATATTGTACGCCAGTGACTTGTGGTCCTAAATTTCATCAACTTGCTTTGTGACCCCATTCCAGATGCTCTCTCTTTTTGGGGTTGCAGTTTTCACATCTGTATAATAATAGGGGCAGTGGGCAGAGAGAGGAGCATCATATCACCTGCCCTCTGAACCCGTGGAATTCAAGAATAAAGTGAGAACGTGGGTTTTAAAGGATCCCAGAAATCCCCATCATTTCTGTAATTATGCATATTACTTGAGTGATAATAAAGGATCAAACACATACAGAGAAATTTTCAGACAATTATAGAAACAGCATCCAAATGGGGCAGTATTACCTTAGGCAGAAATGGCAATCCACAGCCAAAACCCTGGACTCTGGGGGTGTGGATTTGCTACTGAAAGCAGCACAGATCACAGGGCTCTTTCCTGACACTGTAGGGGCCCAGCCTTCCCGGTGAAGTGACAGGCATGGGGTAATTAGTACCAGACCACCAGGCTAACTGTCCTTTTAGAAATATAAAGGGAGAAAGGGAGGGTAAGTCAGACCCTGGGAAGTAGGGGAGAGTAGAGAGAGAAGTGGAGCTGTCAGTGTGCTTGATGTTAAATAAAACCTACCAAGATTCAGCTGAGAATTTTAGCAGAATCCAAATGTGCTATAAAAAAAAAAAAAAAAGACACGGCTCCCATCTCTAAGGTTCACAGCTAAGCTGGCTTAGAATCACACATGCCAAGGTTAAAAATAAAAAGCAGCCATCCCTGAATGACACGGGCTCCGGGAAGGCAGCCTGAGGTAGGGTGTTTAGGGGTGGAGCGAGGAGAGGGGAGCGCAGAGACTGTGTGCAGGGTATCGGTGTTTATTGGAGGGCACAATATCTAAAAGCCAGATACTCAGCATTTTGCTATTTTGCACTTAAAAGGCACTTCACATTGGCAAAGGGTTTCAGAATGATCTTCAGATTTTCCACTGAGGACACCCGCCGTGCATTAGAGTGTGACCACGCTGACCCACACAGGGCTTTGCCGTTCACTGCATTTGCCTTCCCTGCCCTGGGGTCTGTCTCCGTACACCTCGTACACCCAGATGGGATGCCTATGGGTCACAGCTGGGAAAGCTCCAGACCTACCACTCTGTGCCACCCTATTCCATTAAGCTGGCATAACGGTGCTGGGGCCACCCACAGGCCAGCTATCCCCTGCTGGGCTCCATTGGAGACAGACTGTGTGTCTGCCTCCCGAGGACGGTTCATGCACTGCCCCTTGACCCCACAACCATGACTGCTGCAGGCCAGGGCTAACTGGCAAAGGCAACAAGTCGGCCCTGTTGCCCTTCTTCTTGCAAATCCAGGGTCCCCTATTATGAGCCCAGTGGGGTCCTCCTTCCAATGAATTTGTCCCTTGTCCAAAATGCTTATGACTTGCTACTTCCTAAAGGGTTGACTTTTACAAAAATAAAAAAATTAGCCTCAGCTACTGTAGCAGCTACCATGCTGCCCCTCCCCGGTCCCACTATTATGCAGACACTTCCAGAAAGTCTTGAAGGGGTCAGGTGAATGGGAGAATTCTGTGATCCATATGTTATGGGGACCCCATACATTACACCACCCCCAGGGATGTCCTGATCAGCCCACCTGTGGGCCAGTCCTACACCTCAGCACCATACAGGGCTTGGGAGGCAGATGCACAGTGAAGAGTGAAGGCTGACACCTTCCAGAAGCTTCAGGCTGTCCCCAGACACCACCAGCCTGGGTGGTTCTCATCCTGGGCAGTGCAGTGGGGGAGTGGGCAGTCTACATAGGACTGGCTGCCCCTGCGACTCTGGCTAGCCTTCATCTGAGATGCCCACCAGTATCCCAAATTCCACATCCTGGCTGCTGGTTTAGAAGCATCACTCAGTGCCACGTGTTTTTGCTACACTTTTAAAGCACTTTAGAAAGGCCTTGGGAGGCAGACAAGGCAGGGACTGTTTTCCTGCCCATTGTGATGGATGAAAAAATTGAGGCTCAAAGAGTTTTAGGAATTTGCTCAAGCTAAGTGACAGAACCAAGACTCAAATCCAAGGCTCCTGTCCACTACTCTAAGACCACCGATTCAGGGTCAGAGCGACTGAGGGTCTCAGCCCGGATACAGCAGCAAATACCTGGAGCTGGGAAGGAAGCTTCGAAGGGACCTTCTGAGCCCGACGCCTCAGGAGATGCCCTCCCAGTTGGCCTGAACTATGGGGACCTCGCCCAAGCGCAGAGCCCTGCCGCAAGGGGGCCCTGTTCTGACTTTTCTTTCCCAGGGTCCTTCAGGGGCCAGGAAAGATCTGCCGAGGGTCAGGAGGGGGCTGTGTTCAGACAGCACGTGTCCTGGCCTGCCCCGTCCCTGGGCACCCTGCTCAACCCCAAAGGCTCGACATGGAGCCAGCCTTCCAGCTCGCTCTGAGGTTTGGTTAGAGATCCCCCTTCCCTTCCGGGGACTCCAGAGACAAGTGCCCTTTGCAGTTCAAGAAACTGCGTGCCCGTCTACATAATCACTGGAAGTTCTGAGTAAATCCTTCCGCTAAAGCCCCCCACATGTCAGCCTGAACCCACACAACGAGCCGGGTTAAGGAGAAGAGAAGGCGCAGGAGATGGCTCCAAGGATGGAGCCGATTGGAGACCGGGCGCGTGGAGCGGGGCTCCCCCTCCTTACCTGTACCAGTCCAGCCCGCGGCCGTAGTTCCTGTCGAAGAAGTGGGGCTCCGTGCCCAAGGCCCGCACGTCCGGGTGCACGCGGATAAACTCCAGCACGGCCCGGGTGCCCCCCTTCTTCACCCCCACAATGAGGGCTTGGGGCAGCCGCTTGGTACCCAGCTTCGGTGAGCCGGAGTGGTTGGAACCAGAGAGGCGAGGGGCGGGCACCGCCGCGGCGGGCGCGCCGGGAGCGCTCGGCTCGCCGGGCGTCGGCCCCGGGAGATCACAGGGGCGGGACTTCTGGAGAAGTTTCTGGCCGCCCGCGCTGGGGCCGCGGAGGCAGCGAGGCGCGCCGAGGAGGCGGCTCTGGCCGAGGTCGTCGCAGCAGCACAGGAGGCTGTAACACAGGTAAGTGCAGGAGAGCGAGAGCGTGAAGGCGAAGAGCAGCCTGCGCGCCCTCCGCGGCTGAGGTGGCCCCGCGCGGCCCAGGACCCTATAGGCCATGGCTCCATGGGCCCGCGCCGGGGGTCATGGTTTCCGAGGGGACGCCGGCGGCGGAGCTGCTGTGGCCCTGCGGCCGCCTAGAGGACTCATGCGGCGCTGCCCGGGCCACGCGGGTCGGGCGAAGGGGGCGCCGTCTTCTCCAGGCGCTGCTGGCCGGGGCGCGCACCATGCCCGGGGATCCCGGGGACGGCGGCTCCTCGGGGAACAGGCGGCTGCGCTTCCAACATCTCCCGGTCCAAGGCGACGGGGCTCCGGGCAGCGGGGCGGCTCCGGGCGCTCCTCTGCCCTTACGTGCGCCGGGTTCGGAGCGCGCCCAGCGCCCGAAGCCCCATTCCCGATCCTCGGAGCACGGCGCACCGAACGCTCGGCGGCGGCGCGGCTGTGCGGGCTGGAGGGCGGACCGGACGGTGGCGCTGGCGCCGGCCGCGTGCCGGCTCCTCCAGAAATGCCGAGCGGAGCGCGCTGCCGGCTCTATTTAAGGAGTCGCCTGACGTCAGCCGCGCGGGTCCTCCGAGCCCGCGCCCCGCCCGGGTACCTGGCCCGCCCCCTGCGCCCCGACTCTCTCACCCCTCCCAGGGACTCACCACCTCAAGCCTTCCCGACTCAGGCCGCTCCCTAAGGAGCCCTGGCCGGTTTGGGGCGGTGAGGGGAGAGTGTCGAGGCATTTACTCCGCCAGGAGCCTGGACACCCCCACCACTCTGGCCTCCCGACACCCAGGGGTGGGAACCTGGGTCCAGATTGCGCCAACATCCTGACCCAGACATAGACCTGGGCGCAGACGCAAGCACCCTACGCTAATCAACAGTCCCCCCACACTGACACACGCACGCACACACATGCACAGGTACACACGTACCCTGACCGGGACACACCCCCACACCCCACATGGGGTCGCGGAGCGAGAAATCGCCTAACCTGGGCATAGAAACACCGACATGGACACTCCCCGCTTCGCCCCTCTCCACCCCCATCTCACCAAGCAGACACACATAGCCTGGAATCGGACATCGTGCCGTGTGCGCACACACGCGCGGGACCCGGACACACGCCCTAGACGGCATGGGTGGAGGAGCCGAGCGTGAGTGAGATTCCGTGACTATTCATGGAGCTCCTTAGTCCCCCGCGCGCTGACTCACACCCAGGCGGCTCGCTCTGTCTCACACCCATGAAGCATGCACCCCCACCCCACTGTCACTCCACCTCTCCCGGGGCCTGGCTGGAGAGCGAGCTCGAATTGGAGCGGACTCCGGGCCGGGCGGGTTCCTCTCTTACCGGCCGCCCCCTAGCGGCGGACTGCTCCCCGGGGAGCTGTTCAGGGTCCCACAGCATCCCTAAGGTCCAGGATGCTGTGGACCTCTTCACGCAGTGGCACAAGGAGGAGGAAACAGAGGGCCGGGAGGACTTATGCAGGAGCAATTCCACTTCGAATGATTCCTCAGTGGCGGCCCACAGGACAGTTCTCAGTGACCGTGCCCAGAACAGGCTTGAGTCACTCAAGCCTGACCAACCCCAGTATTGCCCTGAGTGACCACAAAGTAGATCAGAACCGTGCATCAGAACAGGTCTAAATGGCCATGGCCAAGAACGCAGCTAAGTTGTCACTCCACAACAATGCCAAGTCACCGTGCCCAGGTGTTCACCAAGTGAGTACCCCCCTATAATGTCTAAGTGACCACCAGCGCCCTGCCCCCAACTTCCCCCCAACTGAACATCCTTATTCAGGGTCTTTCTTCAGGGATAACCTGATCAGGCTCTGTGAACCTTAGCCCAAGCCAGGGAATATTTTGTCCTGAAACCAGTCCCATCCCTAGACGCCTTAGGCCAATCCCTCTACTACAGATAGTAACTACAACTTTGTTTCAAGCACTCAGCATGTGTTAACCCATTCAGTATTCACCACAACCGGTGAGACTGTTACCATTATCCCCACTTCACTTTGCTTCCTCAATCCTAATAGTAGCTAACATTTATTGAGTGCTTGTTTTGTGCCAGTAATGTGCAAATCACTTGACATGTACTACCTCGTTTATCTTTGGAGATAGGTACTATTCTAATTTACAGATAGTGAGATAAAGGCTTAATGAGCATATATCAGTAATTGACAGAGCTGGTGTTAAACCCAGGCAGTCTGACTCCAAGATTCAAGCTCTTAATGACAGTGCTTTGCAGTTCCCTAACTTCCTTTGATGATCCTCACATAATTCCATCCTCGGCTCCTCTCCCGAATGTGAACTCGTTTGTCTATATCACTTCTAAAATCTGACACCTGGGACTGAATGAGGCATTCCAGGTATAGATTGGAAAGTTCAACAGGACTCTCACTTCCCTTCTGAAAAATCTATTTCTAGTAATGCCACCTGTGACTCTATTATCTTTTTCTTGTAGCTACATCACACATCTCAAACTTACAGCCAAGCAACATCTCTAAGTGTTTCTTACAAGTGTTGCTGATTAAGGCACATCTGCCCCATACTGTGCTTGTACAGTGGGCTTTTTTGCACCCAACATGTAGGTCCTTGCACATTTGACCTGATTAAATTTTATCTTGCCTCATCAGCTCACTGCTCCAATTTCTTAAAAATGTCTACTCGAAACTTGAATCATGACATAGTTTTCATTTATTCAAACAGAAAAAGTAGAAAGATTGAATCTCAGCAGCTTTGCCCTTGATTCCAGGTGTACCTTGGGGCAAGTGGGTTGACCTCGCCAAGCCTCAGTTTTTTCAGCTGTAAGATGGGGTGTTAGGATTAACTTCAAAAACCTCTTGGAGTTCTGATGCGTAATTCTATGATTTCATTATTCAAGGCATGAACCATTCTATTGGCATCATGTCATCTCTGTGTTTGATTACAATTTAATTAATTCCCCACTCAAATTGTTAATAAAAATGTCAAAACAAACATGTTGAAAGGAGTTCTAATATGCACTTTCAACAGTTTTTCACATTGTGAACCTGCTATTTTTGCACTTCATTGTTAAAATTACAAGGTTATATGTGGATTAATCCACTGTGACAAGCGCTTTTTTCTTAGGGAAAAAACCCCATGGATATAGTTATTTCTCAGAATTCTGTGCTTGGCTCAATTTTAAAATTATTTTTATCTTTGAATTCATATACTCTGAAATTCCTGGGTATTCAGATACATCAGAGCCAGTCAAATTTGCCTCTTCAAATTTTCAACGAGAGTAGGGACCGTGACTTGGATGGAATTTTTCAGGGAGTGAGACAGTGGACATGCCTGCTCATTATCCCCCACCCCTGTCTTTTTACAATAGTGCCATGATTCTGCTTTGCCGGGATCAAGTACGATTATGTTGGGTTGAGTGGTTTGTCAAATAGCAATCACTTAAACAAGATACATGTTTATTTTTCTATCACATGAAAGAAGGTAAATCAAAGCTGGCATGGCCCCACAGTGTTAGGGACCCAGGCTCCACCACGTGATTCCTCCATTCCAAAATCGTCACGTAGTCCAAGAGGCCTTATTCATCTCCAGCCATCAGTCCACATTCTGGCCATCAGTAAGGAAGAAAGGACAGAGAAAGACATGACATATCCCTTTGAGGACATTTCCTGAAAGTTGCCTGTATTACTTCCACTTATAGTCAATTGGTGAGAACATTGTCACATGACTTTCTAGCTTCAAGAGATCCTTTGAAATGTAGTCTTGACTCTGGGTGGCTATATGTCTGGCTAATATTTGGATGTTTTCTTACCCAGAAAGAACTGAAGAAAACTTATGGAGGGCAAGTAGTAATCTCTCCCATGCTTCGAGAAAGAGTTTCCCCTCATTCTTTTCCTGTGTGGTTTGTGTGGGCTGAGGCTAGTTCAAAGGCAATCATATGACCAAGCCTTGAAATCATAATTTTCTAATCATGTTTCAGTGACTGAAAGCAGCTCAAATCTTTCCAGTGAGCATCAGCCACAGAACTTCTGTTGAAACTATTGGAAAAGGAGAACTTTTTCTTCTGAGATGATGAACTAGTACAAAATAAGCCTGAAGCTTCCAGTGGTCATCTCTGCCATCAAGAGGGGAAACTCTGGAGCATGAAGCAAACACAGAGGAAAGCAGGGCTGAAAGATGGAGACTCAGATTCCTGATGGTATCCTTTGAGCCTCTGAACCTAGCCATTCCAGAAGCATGGTCCCTGGACTTTTTCTTTCCAACTGACTGGTTATTTTTCTGTTACTTACAATTGAAAGAACCTTGACTAATACAAAAAAGTTGCCACCTCAATTACAAAGAACGGGGACTATTTTAATTTAAAAAATGGTGGAGGTGGGGTGGAAGCTTATTTTTAAGGATATGCACAGACTAGGACTAGAATCCTTCAAAATCTGAGACAGTCGTAGGATCCGGCTCCTTTCTCCATCTTCTCTATTCCTCTTTGTACCTTATTCATTTTCTTCTCACTCTTAACTGCCTTTTTTCCCCTTTATTTATGAATCAGTAAGGATTACTGAGTTGCAACAACAGAAACTGACTCCAGCTAATATAAGCAAGAAGAGGAATTCGGAATAGCTCACACAGAAAAAGAACTTTGAGGTAGCTTGCAGAATTAATAAGAAGGCTGGAGAACTGGGCTCATAAACAGAATAGCAACCATGGAACACATTTCTTTCTGTTCCCTTTCTTTTCTTCATTTCTCTTCATTTTCTCATTTGCATCAGCATTATCTTGAATCCTCCTTCCCACTCTAATACCCTGCATTTAAGACTTTGAATTTGAAATTATAAAACAAGGAAATTTTCTTTCCCTTAAGTCTTTGGACCAAATCAAGCCTTATTATTCAGTTTTATTTCAGTGTAAGTTTCAAATTTCTTCCCTAGAGTCAAGTTTTGTAAAATGTGAGAAAATGTTCCCAAGACAGTGGTTTCTGTGAGGCAAAAGACTATGAAATAGAGTCACGCATGTGGTCTACAGGTTGTGTGAGGTGCAAAGTTCATATCTGAGCCAAGAGGATGTGAATGAATATTCTCCCTTTAGGAAAGAGGTTGGGAGTGAGGGTGAGAGATGATCTTATGCATATTCCATTCTCTGGATAAAATCAGAGGGCAAAAGTTCAAGGGACCAGATCCTGCCTATAAAAGGGAACCAAATCTAGAAGACCAGGAACCATGGTTGATTTTAAGGACATACTTGATAACATTCTAGACTGTTTGTCATCTTCATGTTGGTTTCCTTCTGCTATTGGCAATACTTATCATCATCATAATAGGCACCGGTTATGGAGCATTTTCTCAGCATCAGGCACTGGGCTAAGTATTTAGATGCATTACCTAATTTAATCCTTTCAATAAACCAATAAGATAGAGATTATTACTATCTCTATTTTATGAACAAGGAAGCAGTCTCAAGTAGGTTGAATTTTCCACGTTCCCACAGATGCTGCAGGCTGAAGAAGGAGGAAACTAGTGCAAAAAAGCATGAATGGGGAGAGTAACGATCAGCTTTACCCATAATCCTCCCTTGGGCCAGTACTGTTTAGCGCCCCCACCTCCCATCTTGCATTATTTAACTCACGCTATCTTATCCTCACCCTATCTTATCCTCACCCTGTCTTGCCATCTTGCCTTCCTAATGAGACTGTAAACCAAGCTGTTCGAACTCTGCCTGGTACTTGGAGTTTGGGCTGCATATTCATGTTGGAACTCCCTTGGTTTCTTCATCTCCTTTCTCCTTCTTGATGGACCACTAAATATTGCCCCTGCCAGGGCTTCCAAGGAAGAACGAATATTTCATTTCAAAGTTGATCCAAAATGGATTATGTGCAATGTCAGGGAAGATAGTAAGCCTATTCACTTATACAATAATATGGGAGAGTGACCTAGTGATATTCACTCTCGTCTCCTTGTCTTCAAGCAAATGGAAGCAGATAAAAATGTCTCTACTGGTGTCGTCACCCCCAACCTATCCATTTCCTGAGGTACGGATCCTGGTGGTATAGGAGTGGAAGAGTGCCTAGCTACAGAGAACAATTTAGGGAGATATATTGGTTGTCTTGTATTGAGTTTTTTGTTTCCCTTCCACATTTTTATTATACAGGTAATATATCCTCAATGTAGAAACAAATGAAAATACTGAGAAGCAAAAAGAAAAAAGTCCCCAAATCGTGACACTCAGAAATAACTATTGTTAATGGTTTTTAAAATATCCTTCCAATTGTAAATGTATTTGTTTGTTTGTTTGTGGGTCAGACCAAATTGTTTTGTAAAATGTTTTTTTACTTATCAATATTGTGAATCTATTTTACATCATTAAATACAGACCAATTTAGGTCTAGTACTTTCAGAAAGAGAAAATAAATTTCTTCTGAAAATGCTAGATGAAAGGATGCTATAAGCCTGCAGCTACCATGAATGAAGGGAGTCTAACATACATGTGAATTAATTCAACACAGAAGTAAGCAGAGAGTGAAAGACTGAATCCTGGAAATAATGTTTGAACCCCTGGATCCAGCTTTGCCTGAAGCTCTCTGCTACGGAGACAGTAAAACATAGTGGTTAGGAGTGCAGAGTCTGGAAGCAGACTGCCTGAGTTCAAATCCTTGGCTCTGCTACTAAGATTAAACAAGATTATAAATGTAATGCACTTAGAACAGAGCCTGGCTAACAATAAGCCTTTACTAAACATTAGCCATTATTATGCTACAAACTTTTCAATTACATCCATCAATAAATTCTCCTTCTGACTTAAGCTATTTTGATTGATACAGATATGTACTTTTCAACTAGATATGTATCTTTCAACCTACTTGAAAATTTTATTGACAACAAAATAACATCAACCTCTGTTCTCAGTATTCAGCTAAGATCCCTCTCTGACATTTTAAATGTTTCTAGGGAAGTAACCAAATATCCTCTCTGTACGTAGTTCATGGCAGGTGTTCAATGAACACTTATTGGATAAATAGATAGGTAGTAGCCTCAAAGACCCCTCTGCCAGGAGGACATGGTCCAACTTATCTTAAAGGACCAAATTGTCTGTTTATTGATCACCTCCTTCCTCTCCTCTCGTCCCTCTTAATTCAGTCTAATTCAGTTCTTAATTCAGTTCCGTGGATAACCATGAGAATCACTTTTTTGCTTATATCATCAACTCCCTTGACCCTTTCTCGCTATGCTGCATTTCCTGGTTAAAATCACCCTTCTGTCCAGTCAGTGCCCAATGCAGCTGTGCATCCGCACAGCTGAGCACAGCAAATACACCAGCGTGATGACTAGTCTCACGTAAAAGTCATCATTTCTCCTCTCAGGTGGACCCTTAATCACTTCCTAGCAATCATACTACATTTCCCTAGGCCATTCATTCTCCTGTTCTCCTGTAGTTCTCCTATACAACTATTGAGTTCCTTCTCTCCTCTGCTCAAACCTCTAACACCTCCTCCCGTATCCCATCAGCTGATGACCTTGCTTCCTCCTTCGCTGGAATGGAGGCAGTTGGAAGAGAACCTTTACCACTACCTCTACCCGTCTGCAGCTATGTTCATATACTTTGTTTTCTCTCCTGTTAATATGGTTTTATGGTCTGTGTTTTTAGATAAGGCCAGCCCTTCCACTTGTGTACTATATCCAATCTGCTCTTGTTTACTCGAGGACATGACTCCAGCAATCCTTCCCTGTTTCTCCTGCATCATCAGTTTTTCCCCTCTCCACTGGGTCCTTCCCATCAGCATACAAATACACTGATATTTCTTCCCTCTTAAAAAGAAAGAGAGAAACAACTCTGTCTTGACGGCACCTCTTCCTCCAGCTAGAGCACCATTTATGTTCCTCTCTTTACACCTCCACTCCTCAAGAGTGAGCTCTACTCGCTGACTCCAAATTCTCTCCTCCCACTCACCCTGAGCCCATTTCAATCAGGCTGATGCTCCCATGTCTCCTCTAAATCTGTTCTTTTCAAGGCCACCAAAGTCATCCTTAGTGCTGAACTCATGTCAATTCTTAATCTTCATTGAACCTGATCTATAAGCAGCATTTGACACAGTGGACACTTTTTTCTTCTTGAAACTCTGTTCACCAGAATTTCAAGATGCCACGTTCTCCTGGTGTTTTTCTCACCTCTCTGCTCTCCTTCTAAGCTTCCTTTGATGGTTTCTTTTTGCCTCCATGACCTCTAACTTGGGGTATCCCCAGGGATTAGTCCTCGGACATCATCTCTTTTCTATCTACACTCACTCTCTTAGTGACATCGTAAGTCTTGTGGCTTTTTATACTATACACTTATATTTCACTGCATGTCAAATTTGTATCTCCTTTTCCTTGAACTGTCTACTCAAACTTCTCCACCTGGATATGTAATAAGCATCTCAAACTAAACATGTCTCAAACTGAACTCATACTAGTTCTCTAAAACCTGCTTTTATCATAGTCCTAGTCATCTAAGTAAATGGTAACTCTCACCTTCCATTTGCTCAAGAATAATCTAGAGTTAGCCTTGACTCCTCTCTTTCTCTCATACCCCATGTCTGATCTGTGAGTAAATCCTGTTGATTCTCCCCTCAAAATATATACTGAATTTGACTGCCTCTCACCACTCCCATTGCTATCATTTTAGTCCAAGCCACCTTTCTTTCTCACCTAAATGCCTGCAGTAGCTACTGCCAATCCTTTCTTTTCTCTCATTTCTAGTCCCACTCTTCCATGTTCTCCTTTGGATTGCGAGATGCTGGAAGCCTGAAAACTACATTTTCCAGAATCCTTTTCCAGCTGGTTTCCAGTTAGGTTTGCCCAGTGGGGGTCCCTGGCAGGAGACTGGAAAAGAAATGGAAAGGAGAAGCCATGTTTTGCTTCTAGAAGTGTCTCACTTAGCATTAGCAGCAACAGCAATGTTGGTTAAGTGCAGGTTTTTAAATTTCCTGTTCATGTAGCATGGAGGTTGAAGTGGGCATCCCTATAGCCTGAGCAGCACAGAACTCGTGGCTGTAGCGGACCCTCCACCTCTCAGACAATTTGGGTGCCCCGAGGATCCCGTAGTATTAGTGGGAGTGTGACCTCCTGGCTTCTTGCACGGTGGGTGTGGCTGTGGTTCCTAAGGCAGCAGTAAGAGTAGCAGATGCTCCTGCAATCACAGTGATGTAGCAGTCTTGGGCTCTGGTAACTCATTTTCCCTTTTGCTCCTGTGGCCTAAGGGTAGTTCCTGCAGTTATTAATTTCTAAGTGACTTTATCCTCTTTTTACTCCTCCCACCCTTCCATCACGTTTTAGATCTAATCTACTAGATTAAATTCTTTCTGTTTGAAATACCTAGAGTGGTTCTTTTTTTCTGAGCAGACACTGATTGATGTAGCCCCCAACAGGTCTTCCTAAAGTCATCTCAACGATGAGAGGGATCCTTCTATTTAAAGCCCTCTGTGGCTTCTAATCTCACTCAGAGAGCAGATCCACCACAGGGCCTAAAGACTTGTCAACCTGGTAAGAATTGTTTTGAGAAAATAAAGCCAAAATAAAATTGCCAACTGCCCAGACCACTCCCCTCCGCCTACCCCTACGCTATTCTCAGGCAACTAGCAGACTCAGAACTGCCCTCATTCAAAAATGAGAAACAATCGAAAGAATCTGGTATAGGACCCACAGATAAATACTGCGTAAGAGGATGAGTTTAACCTAATTCTCTTTGGTTCATACCAACACTTCTCTTCTTCTCCCGCTATGTTTGAGGTCTCCCTGTCTGGAGCTCATCTTACTCAATGTTTCTATAGAATAAGTGCCTAGAGAGCAGGCAGCACAATATCCTGGTTGTGTGCATGACACAGGGTACCTAGGGGTCCAGCTGCTCAGCCTTGTACCTCTTTCCTGCTTCGCACAGCACCCAATGCCTCCAAGTGCTGAGCTGTTTGAAGATTCTCTCGGGCAGTATTTCCTACTTTAGGCGTTCACTGCGACTTTTGCAGCTCTGCTGTGCCAGGTACTGCTTCCAATTTTTTATTGTAATTTCTCATTTGCTGTGGCATCCTCTCACTTTCTTTGTGCTTGTAGATTAATACCTTTATTTCATTCCTTTAGACACAGTGGTATTGTAAGAAATACAATCTGTGTGACGGGGGTTCTGAAAGAACCTTGAATTTCTCAGACAAAGAACACCAAGGTGGTGGCTCTCGAGCTAATCTCTGTGTGCCCAAGAGTCTGCTCCTCCAGCTCCGAGGCTTCAGCTCTGACATTTCTCCATCGTGGACCCTGCAGGCGGCAAGCAGCGGGCAAGGAAACAGTTTAAGAAGGTCAGCTGGTGGGTAGGTGGGAAACCTAATTAATTTGTACCACACAAGTAGTACATAAATCATTCCTTTGGTAAAAATGTAGAACAGCCCAAGATAAGGTGCCCTTTGACCATCCCCCAGGAATTTTTGTCCTCTCCCCAAGAGTTACTAACATGATCACAGTTTAGGTAGTATACTTTCAGTCTTTCTTCTATGCTTTCATGTATAGGGAAAAAAGGAGAACCCAGCATACTTTATTGGGGGTTTGAGGAGACATCTACATATATGATTATGATATTCTGCAACTTGCTTTTTTTCACGCAACACATTCATGCCTATAGATTTAGTTCCATCTCTGCAAAGTATTTTATCATATATATAATGCCTCAGGTTGTTTCCAATTTATATTTTTTATATGTCATGGTTGATATAGCCATTTCCCTGTTAATAGGCATTTAGCTTTGTATACATTGTGATTAAACTTGGCTGCATATAACCGAGAAACCCAAAGCAATAGCCATTTGGATACGATATCAATTTGTTTGTCTCACTCAGAGGAAGTCCAGAAGGAGACAGTCTGGGTCTGTATTGTGGCCCTATGAAGTTATCAGTCACTCAAGCTGCTTCCAGCTCTCAGTAGCCTTGGCTGTGTCCCACCTCCTCGTCATTGAAGATGGGTGCTACAGTTCCCACAATCACATCCTCAATCCAGGCGACTGCATGGAGGAAGGGGAGAAGGGTGCCCATCATCCCTCTTATGATGTCCTGGAAGTCCCACACTAATGTCTGCTCACTGTTCATTGGCTACAATTTAATCACATGGCCACACCTGGCTGCAAGGAAAGCTGGGACGGGGACTCTTTGGACAGACAGTAATGTTAATAGGTTCCGTGGGTTTGAAAGAGAAACCGGATATTTGGCAGGGAGTTAGCAGTCTCTGCCTCAAGCTGTTTCCAATCTGTTGTTCTTACAACAATGCTTCGATGAACATCTTTTAACACAGGGATCACAGTCAAATATCCCCAACTGACTAAAACAGACTCTGGGCCCGGGGCTGGAGGAGGGTCCTGGATCTCTCTCTGTGCTGGTCATTAACTCCTTAGTTGCTGGATCACAGGACAGTATGGGGCTGAGGGGAAAAGTTTCAAGTGGCCTGGACAGTGGGATCACGGGCACTTGCAGGACTTGAGGTGGGGCTGTCTACCAACCGGAAGAGAAGTATTTTGGTATTTTACCAACTGGTAGAGCCCTGCTAATACTTCCCTTACTGTGTATACGTGCTAGTGTTTCTCTGAGTAGATTAACTAGGAAATAGAGTGTGTGTGTTTTAAATTTTAATAGATCCTCCCCAATTTCCCTCCAGCATGGCTATGCTAATCCATACTCTCCTGGCAATTCCCCCCAACCTCGTCAACTCTACATATTAAAAAATTATATTTTAGAAATAATTTTGCCAATCATATGGAATAAAAACAATACCGAATTGTTATTTTTATTTGCATTTCCCTGATTATCACGGAGGGTAAGAATCTTTTTGTATGTTTCTTGGCCATTTAGGATTCCTTGTCTGTAAATTGACTGTTCACGGACTTTGCCAATTTTCCAGGAAAATTGGCAAGATTTTGGAAAAGATTTATTTTTATATATAATCTGAGGTAGCATTCTAATGTTTTCCAACTGGGTAAGCAATTGTCCAAAATTAAATACTGAATAGTCCTCTCTTTTCTCACAGATATAAAATACTATGTTTCTCATCCCTGGACGCTCTCTTTGGCTCCATAGACCTATTTGTCAATATTTGCAAACAATATTGTCTTAACATGGATTAATTTTGTAATATTTTTACAAGATTTTCCCAAAATAGTATTCAAGAAAGAATCACAAAGAATAGACAAAATGCTTTTAAAAATAAAAATAAGACTGATGTACTATTTGGGAGATCTTAAAGTTACGGTAATTAAAACAGTGTGGTATTAGCTCAGGAAAGAACAGACAGAGTGATCAACAGGGCAGGAGATAAAGCTCAGAAACAAACCCTCATGTTTAATAGGTGATGGAGTTGGCATTTGGGTGTTGGACTTGAGGCCATTTATTTGCCAAAACAAGTTCCAGATGAATCAAAGCATTTAATATTAGAAATTAGGCCATAAAATAATCATAAGAACATTTTGAGATTGAAAAAGAACTTTTAAACACAAAAGCAGTGGAAGATACTGTAAAGGATAAGACTGGTAAATTTGGCTACATGAACAGTTTACACTTGTATATCTAAAACAATTTGTATCAATAAAATTAAAAGCAAATGACACCAAGAAAAATACTAGCAATATATATGACACACAAAGTTTAAGACCCTTAATATCTAAAGAGTCTTAAAAAATGAAAATGAAAAAAGGAATGCCACAGTGGAAAAATGGTCAAAGTACATGAATAGCCATTTCAGAAAAGAAGAAATACAAGTGACTGATATACAAATGGAAAAACTGAACATTAAAGAAGTGCAAAATAAAATAATGTTAAATATAATTTATTACCAATCAAGTTGGCCAATAATTTTTAAATGATAAAGATCGTCAAACGTATGGAAAAAAGAGCAAACTCATATATACTTGAGTATGTCAACTGGAACAGTTGTTCTGGAAGACAGTTTGGCAATGTGTATTACAAACTTTAGAAAGTATTTATACCTTTTTACTCATGGTAGAAATTTATCCCAAGAAAATAGATTATGGAGACGTACAACGTTTGTTCATAAGGTGATTGGTTTATTATTTATATAAAATTGGAAGCAATCTTAAAACTACGTCAATTGGTTTTTGCATAAATAAATTGCGATCTCTTGTTCTCTCAGTGCTAATCCTCTATCTCCACCCCAGTTCAGAGTGTACTAGGAAGAGGCGAGAGATCACAGATTAGAGAAGGAACAAGACTGGCATCCCACATGTGTCTGAACTTGGCCCCTTAAGGATCTAGCCTAGTGGTTCTCAGCTGCAACAGTGGTTCTTGACCCTGGCTGCACGTTAGAATCACCTGGGGCACTTTTAAAATGGACTGATATCTGAGGCCCCACCAATTGGTCCTGGGTGAGATCTAGGAGTACTATTACTTTTAAAGCTCTCTGGGTGATTCTAGTGTGCAGCCAGGGTCAAGAACCATTGCTAACCAGCACTCCCTTTAAGTTGATTAATTACATAGGCTATTGACCAAAGCTGGAACTAACAGCCTCCAGAAGCCCCAGGGAAGCCAAACCATTGCTTGAGCCGGGCTGATTGCAAGTGGGCAGTGGCCAACCTCACGCCCCGAGAGACTGGCCTCCCTGGCCTTGCTACAGCCCAGCCAGCCAAGTGTCTGTTAGATTTAATACCAAAGAGGTCATGGGTGACCTTGACAAGCACACTTACCGGTGAGGCATTCTTGACTGTTCTGTGACAAACTGCCACGCCAAAGCTACACACCAGTTCGTGTTTCCATTTTTAGCCTCTTTATTACTTCCATCTGTTGATGGAGATGCGGCTGCAAACACACGGAGTGTGAGCTGCGGAGTTATCTGGTATTGTGTCAATAAGGACAGCCAAACTCCCACAGCCTTCCACTTGCGGTGAGGGCTGATGCTTCCTAAGTGGGTCCCTCCTTCTGTCCACACATTCCATCTCTACCCCCTCAGTCTCTGCTCCCTTCTCCTCCACCTCAATAACACGCTTGCAGTTTACAGTCCATTTCACACAAACAACTTTCTAGCACTTCCTTGCTCACACAGTGATTGGAGGCTTGGGGCTTAGCTGCAGACCTTGAAAATGCTTATTTTCATCAGCGACTGCCTCTTCCCTAATCCCTCTCACTGCCCTATCTCTGCCTCTCCCCCCTCACCCCTCTGTCTAATGATATTGCTAGCTGCAAGGATCACAGCTCGTTTCAGGTAATTTATTAACATACTAAAGGAGGTGATGTATTCATGGCTAGAATCCCCCCTTCTAAGTATAAGATGAATGAATAAAAGGGAGAAGGAAAAGATGTGGATAGTATTTATTGGGGTTCTTTAATTTTCTATGCCCTTTCCACCATGCTCAGATTCCTAAGAGAGAGAAAGCAGGAAGTGGGACTATTCCAGAGCAGCATTTCCTGAATTTCAGTCATTTACATGGCAACTTCATGATTTCTGCCCTGCCCATGCACCAAAAATTCGGGTATTTCTATAAAATTTCTCTATATCATCTCACGTTTTCTATTTAAATAGATATTGTGAAGTGAGCCTGATCATTACTCAAAGTAAAAAAAAAAAAAAAATCATTTCCCAAAATTGAAGGTAACCTTAAAAACATAGACAAATAAAGACAAAACGGTGTTATTACGTTCTTTAGATATTGCTGCCTGCTGGAGGCTGAGTTTGAGACTTGCTCTCTCCTTGTTCAGAAGGTGAATAAGCAAGAGTCGTGTTAAAGACATTTCAGCACCAGACTGGGAAGTCCCCTGGATGTAATCAGAAGGATTGAGAGATGTTTGTAAAAGGATAACTTTCTTTGTGAGTTGATGGCTGTGTGACACCTGAAATTATCTTGGTGCCATCACTAATGGACACCCCACACTGGGGGAAACACTGCTCTAGCCCAGTGCTTACTTTTTATTTCTAGTGAGAGCCTCTATCTGCCCCCTTTCCAAAAGTAAGCCCAAATATGATTTTGGATCTTTTTCCCTTTAAAGCAGGCCAACCATCTATTGACCAATAAATCTCCCTGAGAGATTTTAATTCGGTAGGTCTGGGTTGTGACTCAAAAGCTGTAATTCTATGAAGTGCACCAGATGATGCTGATGGCAAGATAAGTCTGGGAAACTCTTGCCTAGGAGCTACCTTGGGCAGCAAGGTACCTCCAGTACCCCCAGAAACACCTAGATTATCTCATCCCCCCTCCACCGCTCAGCCGCTAAACTAAATCCCTCCAAAACACTACAGCCAAAAAAAATCCTCTCCTCTCTAACCACCTCCCTGCAAAACTGAGAAATATTTCCTTTATTAATAATCCCTAAAACCATCCCACACTCCCAAACCTTACACCTGGGCTGTGGAGAGAGACAAGGAAACAGAGAAGAGGATGCCTGCCTTCTCTCGGCCAACAGGATGACATATGCATCACCTCCCGCTCACTCGCTGGCTATTCTCCATTTCCACTGGGCTTCTTTAGTCCTATCTCTACAACTTCGACCTCTGTGAATCCTTGGTCCTAAAGAAGATTGGTGAGAGGAGAGGGTGTCAGGCCAACAGTGTTAAAATATCCTTGAACTCAGCTTGATAGCCTGCCCCAGGGGACACACTGTACGATGAAATTATCCTAGGGGGTGTCCTCATTCAGGACCAGACATTTGTATGGGGGCATAATTCAGGTTTTCTATATAGTCAAGGCAAATAGCTGTTAACACATATTTTGATTTTTAGGTTCAAAATCGTCCCTACCAGTCTGTTCTCTAGAGTGCGTCTGGTGCAGTGGTAAGGCTTGTAGACCCTGGAGCCAGGCATACTTGAGTTCAAAGCCTGTCTTTGCTGCTTGCTGCCCAAGTGACCTTGACCAGATTATCTAACCTCTTAGCATCCCAGTTTTCTTATCTCTGTTGGAAGTGGCAATAATAAAAGGGACTACAACCTAGAGTTGTTATGAGGATTAAATAAGATAATTAAATAAGATAATGCCTGACAGAAGTGAATACTCAATAAATGTTAGCCCCTATCATTATCACCATCATCTATGAATCTCTGAGCTGACAATGGATAATATCTAAGTGCTAAAGCATCAGAGTGGACATGTGTTCTTCTTTTAGGCTGCTCAGCTTTGAGCATCTTTCCTATGTTTATGGAATTCCCCACACTATAAGTCTTGGTGGCAGGCAAAACCTGTCCTCCACTAAGAAGCCAAAAGTGTCAGATCTCACTTTCCTGGACTCCTTTGCAGGTAGGGAGACCCAGACTCTGGCTGTGTCCCTTCTCATGGAGTGAGGAGTCCACAGGATCAAGGAGATGTGCCCACCTATGACCCTCCTTATAGATGACATTCCAGGGATCCTGGATCCTGAAATACCTGGTGAAATAGCCTCAACCCATTTCCAAGTCCACACTGATATCTTCCCCAGGTTTGTCTCTCTGAGAGTGGACTGCACCGCCAGCTTGCACACCCTGAGGCCCAAAGGGTGGCCAAGAAATGGATCTTGGCGGAGAGGGTGTGTTTGGAGCTTGGATGTTTACATGCTTGTGAACGAGGCAGCTTGAAGTGGAGGATGAGCCAGGGGTGGAAAGGGAAGGAGAGTGGGCCACAGGCCAGGGGCTGGCTCTTCCCAGATCATCATCTTCAAGGGAAGAACTCTGAGGAGTCAGAATTCTAAATCTGAACTTGGCCTTCCAGGATGCTCCGAAGGTGCATCTATCAGGACTGGATTATAGAACATACTATTTAATAGTTTGTAGTTTGGATGATAACTTTTAAATGTTTATGCATATAGTATGTGGGTCTCCGTTTGTGCTCTTGCCCCAGGTCCTGAGAATGATAGGATTTGCCTGTGCATCTGCTCCAGGCTTTGAGTCACAAGCAAAGGACACAGGACGCAGGGACCGCAGAGTCTCCCTCTCTCTATTTCCATAGCAGTAGTGGTTACAGCAAGATTGAAGTTCTGGAGGCAAGTGTTAGCGGGGGAGTGGGGGCAGCCAGAGTTGCTTGCCTGTGATGCTGATGGGCAAGCTGCTTCATCACAGCAGCTCAGGGCAGCAGCAGTGGTGCCCCAGCCAGACCCTCTGTGATAGGACTGGCCGGAGATTTCTGCTGCCCAGCTGCCCCGGCCCTTCCTCACTTTTCTCTTTCTCCAGACATCTCAGCGATTCTGCGAACCACCCAACAGCCTTTTATTTTCTTTTTAAGAATCTTTACTTATTTTCATCCCACTAATCCGTGTGTCCAGTAGAGAAAGTAGAACACACACAGAAATAGAAAAAGAAAAAGAAAGTTACCCATAGCCCCTCCACCCAGAAGAATTCACTGTTATCACTTCAGCATATATTCCACATTTTATATTTATTAATATAAATACACAAAATTATCAAAATAAATTGTATCTTTATTCTATATTGTAACCTGATTTTCTCACAAAACCCTATATTGTGGATATCTTTACATGCCAATGTATTTTTCTTTTTTTTAATTCAACTTTTAATTTTGAGATAGTTGTGGATTCACATGCAGTTGTAAGAAATAACGCAGAGAATAGTACAGAGATCTGCGTACTCTTTACCCAGTTTCCCCCAATGGTAGCATCTCGCCAAACTAGAGTACAATCTCACGGCGAGGATATTAACATTGATGCAATCTATTGATCTTGCTCAGATCCCCAGTCTTACTCGTCCTCCCTTGTGTGTGTCTATTTAGCTCTATACAATGTTATCGCGTGTGCATGTATCCACCAGCACAGTCAACATACAGAGCAATTCCGTCAGCATAGGGTCCTTCATCCTGCCCTTTATTAAGCACAGTCACCTCTCTCCCACCCTGCTCCCCACCCCTAACACCTAATCTGTTCACTTCTAAAATTTTGTCTTTCACAAATGTTATATAAATGGAATCATACAGTATGTAACCTTTTGAGATTGGCTTTTTTCATTCAGCGTAAGTCCCTGGAGATCCATCCACGTTGTTGTGTGTATCAATAGTTCATTCCTGTTGATTTCTGAGTAGTATTTCGTAGTATGGATGTATCACAGTGTCTTGAATCATTCACCCATTGAAGGACATTTGGGTTGTTTCCCATTGTTGCCTATTCCAATATAGCCTCTATGAAATTCATATACAGGTTGTTGTGTGGACATCAGTTTTCATTTCTGGGATAAATACCCAAGAGCTTAATTGCTGGATCAAATGGTCATTGCGTGTTTCGTTTATAAGAAACTGCCAAACTGTTTCCCAGAGTAGCTGTACCGTTTTACGATATATGAGTGATCCAATTTCTTTACATTGTCACTACCATTTGGTGTTGTCACTATTTTTAATTTTCGCCATTCTGATAGGTGTGTAGTGATACCTTATTGTGGTTTTAACTTACGTTTCCGTGATGTCTAATAATGTTGAACATCTTTTGATGTGCTTATTTTCCATCTGCATATCCTTTTGGGGGAAACGTCTTTTGCCCATTTTCTAATCTGATTTGTTTTTTTACTGTTGGGTCTTGAGAATTTTCTATATGTTCTATATGTTCTAGATACTAGTGCTTTGTCAGATATGTGGTTTGCAAATATTTTCTTCCAATCTGCAGCTTTTCTTTTCATTCTTTTAACAATTCTTTTGCAGAGCAAAATTTTTTAATTTTGATGAGGTCAAATTTATCAATTTTTCCTTTTACCGATTGTGCTTTTGGTGTCAAATCTAAGAATTCTTTGCCTCGCTCTAGATCCTGAAGGTTTTCCTTTATGTTTTTTTCTAAAAGTTTTATAGGTTTACATTTTATATTTAAGTCCATGATCCATATTGCGTTAATTTCTATATCAGATGTGAAGGTTAGGTCAAAGTTCACATTTTCCCCAAATTTTGTATATAACTATTAATATAAATATATGCTATTATAAAAATAAATTGTATCATATCTTACATCTGTTCTATAACCTAATTTTCTCATTATAGAGAGCTCTATATTGTGGACATATTTACACTCCACACATTTTAATCTGCATGATAGTTTCTAATGGCTGTATAATAAGTCATTGCATTAATGTATCATAGTTTATTAAGGCAGGCATATTTTAAAACCTTCTTACACTGTCCCAATACCCATTTAATGGCATTCTTTTTAGCTTAAAGCAGGCAGCATCAGTATCTGTTGCTGAAGCTAAAAGCTCTCACACAAGCATGTAAGCTGCTTTCTGAGAGGTTATTTAAGCAAAGATCACATGTCAAGTATGTCAGAAAAGGAGCTAGAACCTATAAAACAGTTCTTTCCTCGAATCCCTTAGGCCTCAGTATTAGACTGAATCAGAGAATCATGCAGCTTCAAGTTTAACCTCATCTTTGGGTGTGTTAAAATACTCCCGGGCCGGCCCTGTGGCTTAGCGGTTAAGTGCACGCGCTCCACTACTGGCGGCCCGGGTTCGGATCCCGGGCGCGCACCGACACACAGCTTCTCCGGCCATGCTGAGGCCGCGTCCCACATACAGCAACTAGAAGGATGTGCAGCTATGACATACAACTATCTATTGGGGCTTTGGGGAAATAAAAAGGAGGAGGATTGGCAATAGATGTTAGCTCAGAGCCGGTCCTCCTCAGCAAAAAGAGGAGGATTTGCACAGATGTTAGCTCAGGGCTGATCTTCCTCACAAAAAAAAAAAAAAAAAGAAAGAAAAAAGAAAATACTCCCCAGCTCATGGTGGTCATGTTATTTATGTTTCTATTTCAGTATATATTTGAAGATTTACATAGATTTTTTTTTTTTTAAGGACCCGAGTCATTGCCAAGGTTGATGTTGGGGCTTGTAGAGGTCATCCGTCTCGCTCAGTGGTTCTTCCCTAGGAGTGCTTACCAGCGTTATCAGGGGAGCTTGTTCAATTTGTACCTGTTCAGCCCTTACCCGACTTGACTAGACTATAGTCTTGCAGGATGAGCCCTAGACCTGGGTACTTGGGGAAGCTCTTCAGGCGATTCTAATTCACACTCAGGGTACAGAACCTCTGCTCTGGTCCAGTCTCTTTCCCTTTCAAGTATTCCAAAGTAGGGATTTCTTTTTGAAAATTCTCTTGATTGATTACCTCCAGAAATGTGGAGCTCACTTCTGGAGCAGCCCATTCGGGTGTTTACATTCTTTGACTATTAGAAAGTTCTATCTGCCGGGTATGAGTTTATTTGCCTTAGAACTTCGTCCCACAGGTTATCATTCCATTATGAAGCTGTAGTTCTTGCCCTTGACTACACCTTGGAACCATTTTGGGGAGTTGTAAGAAATACTGCTGCTGAGTCCCACCCCCAGAGAGTCCGATGGATTGGTCTGGGGTGTAGTCTTAGCACTGGGGGTTTTTTAAACTCTACAGGTGATTTGTATGCAAAGGGAAAGTTGAGAACCACTGGATAAAAGGCACATGGAGTCACAAATTCAAATACCTGTAGTAGTCAACCAGGTAATAAGGTGAGAACTGTGATGAACTAGAGAGCTCTAGACTCGTCCAAAGGGACATCAGCTGCTCAGCTCCAGGCCTTTGTTGCCGAGCAGGAAGGTGGGCCCAGTATTACCAAATGTAGGGATTTTTTAAGAGAAAGGCTGGAATTCCAGATCTTTATGTGAAATCTCAGGATTCTTTAATGTAGGCAAGTGATAGAAAAAGAAAAAAACCTATAGGCCAAATCCAGCCGGGGGCCAGTTTGGGCTTCTGCTCTATAATGTTTTAGTGTAGAAATTCCTTCTAAAGCAGCTTTCTCAAGCTCAGCACTATTAACATTTAGGGCTGGATAATTCTTTGTTCTAGAGGCTGTCTTATACATTGTAGGATGTTAAGAAGCATCCTTGGCCTCTACTCACTAGATAACAGTAGCAACCCCACTTCCTCCCAGTTGTGACGATCAACAACGTCTCTATCTCCTGGGGGGCAAAATTGCCCCTGACAACCACTTTTCTGAAACAACTCTGATTAATTGCCTCTAATGGTGAGGAACTCACTCCTGAGGCCGCCCAGTCTATTGTTGGGTAGGTCTAAGGATAAGGAAGTTGTCTGTTTTTCTAAGCAGAACTTACCGTTCCCATAACTTCCATCTATAATTCCATTTTCTAATGCCACACAGAAGCAAGCCTTCCAAATTTTAAAATCGCCTCTTGTATCCCCCTGCAAAGTCTTCTCTTTTACCTGCTAAATTTCCTGATTGGTTTCCTCCTCCTCACATGGCGTGTTTTCCAGACCATTTGCCCTCTGCCAAATGCCCTCCAGGTTTTTGATATCCCTCATAAACTGCGGTACCGAGTTGAGCACAGCATTCCAGGTGCGGCCTAACCAGCAAGGCCGGCAGAGGAGCTGTTTCCTGCCTCGCTCCGAACGTTGTGCTTCTATTAATGCATCTTTGGATCACATTAGTAGTTTTTTTGGCAACCACATCCCACTGTTGACTCAGACTGAGCTTGTGGTCAATTAAAACCCACAACTCTTGGTCATGCTGCTCTTAGACCAGTTTTACTCCATCCTGTGCTGCTGCAGGGGTGTGTGTGTGTGCATGTGTGTGTGTGTGTGTGTGTGTGTGTGTCTGCACATATGCACTTTAACCTAATTTTAGTATATTACATTTACTGTTGTTAAATTTCGTCTCCTTGGTTTCAGTATATCATTCTAGTCTACTAAAGATTTTGCATCCATATTCATCATTCAACAGAAGAGCTGTTATGGCCAATTTTGTGTCATTCACAAGCTATTAGCTTGGCAGTCCTCCTGTGTCCTCATTTAAGTCATTGTTAGAAATGTTATCCAGGACAGTCTGGACAGGAGTATTGTGGAACTTCCCAAGACTGCTTTCCCCCCAGAAGACACAGACTCAGTAATGTTCCAGTGTCCTATCCCTCAGTCCACATTCCTGCCATTTATCCACAGGATATCGGGATAAAATTTATCTTATTGAAATTGAGATACACTATTATTTGGCCTTAAAAAGGAAAGAAATTCTGACACGTGACAACACGGATGACCCTTGAGGACATTATGCTAAGTGAAATAAAACAGTCAAAAAAGGACAAATATTGTATTGTCTCTCTTATATGAGGTACCTAGAATAGTCAAATTCATAGAGACAGAAAGTAGAATGGTGGTTGCCAGGGGCTGGGGGAAAAGGGGAATCCAGGATTCATTGTTTAATGAGCACAGTTTCAATTTGGGAAGATGAAAAAGTTCTAGACATGGATGGTGGTGATGGTTGCACAACAATGTGATTGTGCTTAGTGCCACTGAGATGTACACTTAAAAATGGTTAAAGTTGGGGGCCGACCCCATGGCTTAGCGGTTAAGTGCGCGCGCTCTGCTACTGGCGGCCCGGGTTCGGATCCCGGGCGCGCACCGATCCACCGCTTCTCCGGCCACGCTGAGGCTGCGTCCCACGTACTGCAACTAGAAGGATGTGCAGCTATGACGTACAACTATCTACTGGGGCTTTGGGGCAAAAAAGGAGGAGGATTGGCAATAGATGTTAGCTCAGAGCCGGTCTTCCTCAGCAAAAAGAGGAGGATTAGCATGGATGTTAGCTCAGGGCTGATCTTCCTCACACACAAAAAAAATGGTTAAAGTTGTAAATTTTGTTATAATAATTTACCACAATACAACAATTTTTTAAGTACATTACATAGTAAAAAAAATTGAGATACACAACTTCTATGTCATATATATTTTTGAAACTAATCCCTTCAGAGTTAGGAAATTAGGTCAATTTTATACAACTTACTCAGTAACCGTGTCATCCTTTTCCAAGTGCTCACAAAGCAAAAATTTACATAAGGATTCCTTTAGGGTTTTGCCACTTACCTGTCTTCAGCATCTTGGAATTTGCCTTTTTTGGAAACAGATTAGTGTCTTTTCCTAGTCTCTGGATTTTCTTCCCATAAAATTTATGGGTGGTTGCTGTTCCAGGTTACAAAGATGGATGAGACTCAGTTTCTGCCCCTCAAGAAGTCAAATCGTTTCTGGCAGTTGTTTGGAATCTCATTTTCATATACAGTCATGCGCCATATAATGATGTTTCAGTCAATGATGAACCGCATATACAATGGTGGTGCCATAAGATGAGTACCATATAGCCTAAGTGGGTAGTAGGCTATCCTATCTAGATTTGTATAAGTACTCTCTATGATGTTCGCACAATGACGAAATCGCCTAAAGATGCATTTCTCTGAACATATCCCCGTGGTTAAGTGACACATGACTGTATTTTACAACTATTATATTTCAAAGTGAGTCAGGAAGAACAGAAGTCACAGTAAAATGGAGTAGGTAGGCCAGACTCACCATGATCTAGACTAGATTCTCCTTCTAGAAAGAAAAAGGCATGGAAAGGAGGAGGGCTGACTTCCCAGGTTCAATCAGCAAGGTATGGTTTCCAAGAGCTGTGACCATCTGTGGTCATGGTTTAAGTAAAGGGTTGGTTGGCACAATGGTTGCTGTGAAGAGTGGTGACTTATGGTAGGGGATAGGCCCCAGAGGAACAGTGCTCAGAAACCCAGGCAGACAGAAAGACCATGTCTGAGAAGTCTCCTTGTGGGTGGCAGGTCCAAACCCCCAGCTGGAGTGAGAATGGTGTCCCCATGGGAGATGGAAGACATAAACAATTTGTAAGAATAAGAACAAAGAGTGGAAATCAAAATGGGAGCCATTCGTATGAACTGAGAAATGGGATACATGTTGGGGGACAGAGTTGGATCCCAATGGTCAGATGACCACATGGAAACCTAGTGGGCAGTCCAGAGTACAACAGTCAAGGTCAGTCTATCAGGGAGACAATGGATAAAGTATGAGTTTTACCTATGAAAAAGAGAGGGCAAGAAGAGCATGATCAGGAAAGATCAGTGGAAAGGGACAGCAGGTTCTAGAAGAAAGAATTTATAAGTGGATTAAAGCATGTTAAAGTGGATATGAGATATGTCCAAATTCCAGGGAATCACATTCAAGCAATAATCAAATGTTGAAAAATATTTTCCACTAGTGGCAATATAAAGAATGGGGGAAGAGGGCCTTAGGAGATCTTGATGCAGGATTAGGATGTGAAGAAAATGACTACATTTGCTATATTGTGTTTGGCCAGAATTATGATGTGGGATGGTGGAAATTGCTCTCCGACCACCATGATGCAGGGGGCATCACTCTGAAGGATAAGACCAGCAATTGTTACTTGGGGCATCTCTCCGACAACCTGCCCAGGGTTTTCTGCATCTCAGGAACATTTTGTGGGGCTCCCAGAAGAGAAGGCAAGGTCTTATCAACTGTTTTTGGAGTACTTAGTAGAAAGCTGGAAAATCCAAAAGTATGTCTATGTTATACTTACTAGCAGCAGGGGAGCAATAGCCCTTATGCTCCCCCAACTCTCCTACCTCTGGTGGAGGAGATGCTCGGTGATAATAAGGCCTAGTTCACTGTCATCAGAAGACACTCCCCTTGACCTCCCTGGTAAAGAAATACACTTGTGCACATACACACACACAACCAAGCACATGGGTGCTCACCCACTCATGTCCCTTTGTTGGAGGAGGTCCTCGAGAGGATGTGACCTCTGGTTGGCCCTCAAGCTGGACTCAGGCAATCAGAAGCTCCTCACCTCCTCCCCTGTCCTTGGAATATACATCCCTCCCACTGTTCTCATACTAGGAGCTGGTTTCAAGGATGCAGACTTGAGAGAGTAAGGTGTTGTTGAGACCATCTGGACAGTACACGTGACTGAATCCAGTTAAGGCCTCTATACAAACTTTTAAGATTCTGGCGGGCGGGTGCAGAGATCTACTCATCTTGCTGATGCCCAGGACAAGCCTCAAAAGTAAGTTCTCTTGCTTATTAAACCTGCCACCTGCCAATCTGGAGTGGTCTGCCTCTTTTCTTCGGTCTCTCCTTACCCTCCATGTATGGGAGCCAGTTTTGAATTTCACCCAGGGAATTCCCGAGGTTGTGAACCAACACCCTTCTAGTATGATCATGGATAAGAAAAGACTCCTCTACAGAAGAGTAACTCTTTCTGCCATGTCTCATCTGACATGGCTCCTTACTCTTCTCTTTCATCAGACTGAGCTGTGACCTAGGTAGGAACATGTCCAGAACCAGATGGGTAACCTGGGTGCCAAGCTTGGGGAGAAGAAAAAGATCTATGAAATGAAGTGGGGGATTGAATTGACTATTACATTGGGTATGAAGGCTCAACCTCATTTAATGAAGCAGAATTCTGTCGGCCTCTTTTCGTACCTCTGTGGCTCTTTAAATTTCATTTTTAAGGATTTCTTATTTCAAATCTGAAGACCATTTTCTTTGTTGAAAACAAACTAAGATTTGAGTTTTGCTTTTAATCTGTCATCTGTTGGCACAATCCTGTCATTTATCTTCTTGCTTCAATGTACCCCCAAATCAATTTTTCTCATCCTTAACATTTTTGCAGACCTTAGCTCCTTTTGGCCACAGCCTCTCTGAAACCATTCTTCTCCATGCTTATCACTCTTTTATATTCATCTTTGGTCTTGTGCCCATCTTTCCAGCTTTTATGTACTGATTGTTTTAGGATCAGAACTCGCCAGAGAACTCCCTGTGAGAACACATTTGTTTCTTTAGGGCCTTCACTCTTTTTTTTCCCATGGGAATTATACAGGAAATTATCAAACATCCCTTTATTGAGTTCCACATATTCTGCTTTGCCTTTCTGGCCATGGGACTATGGCCTATGAAAATGTCTAAATCTTTCTGTCTAACAGTTAAGCCATTGGGTACAGGAACTCATTTGATCTTCACAGCAGCCCCATGAGCTAGGCAGGGCAGATATTAATGTCCCCACCTCACAACTAAGAAAGATGAATCTCAGGGAGGTCACATGAGGTTATAATTGAGACTAAATTCCAGATTATTTGACTCTGACTCACCAGCAACAACATGCAGCAACAATATTGATTGGGCATCTACCACGAGCTGGGTGCTGTTCTTGACTATGGGGATACAGCAATGAACAAAACAAAGAGTGGTCTCATGGGACTTGCATTCTAGTGGAGAGAGACAAACAATAAACAAGTAAACAAATAAATATAGAGAGTATGCCAGGTGGTGATAAGAAGGGAAAGGATGTTGCTTTATATCAGATCAGGGCATACCTCACTGATAAGGTGATATTTGAAGGATATGAAGGAAATGAGAGAGCCATGTGGATAAGTGGGGAAAGAGAGGGAAAGAGTGTTTCAGACAAAAGGAAGAGCCAGTGCAAAGGCCCTGAGGTGGGAATGTGCTTGGAGTCTTTGGGCAACAGAACAAGGCCAATGTGGGTAGAACAAAGTGAGGGAGGGAGATGGTAGCAAGAGATAATATCAGAGGGTCCAGAGTATGTAGGACTTTATGGATTATTTTAAGATCTTTGGTTTTTATTCTGAGTCATATGGAAATCCACTAGATTTCCTGGAGAGTTGGATGTGGGGTGTTAGAGGAAAGGAGGAGTCAGTGATAAATTCAAGGTTTTAGACTTCAACATTTGGAAGGTTGGAAGTGCCATTAGCTGAAATAGGCAGGATTACAGAGGAAGCAAGTTTTGGGGAGGAGTGGGGATCAAGAGTTCAGGGTGGAGGGGCCAGCCCCGCGGCTTAGTGGTTAAGTGCATGCGCTCCGCTACTGGCGGCCCAGGTTTGGATCCTGGCCGCACACAGACGCACCACTTGTCCGGCCATGCTGAGGCCGCGTCCCACATACAGCAACTAGAAGGATGTGCAGCTATGACATACAAATATCTACTGGGGCTTTGGGGAAAAAAAGGGAAAAAAAATGAGGAGGATTGGCAATAGATGTTAGCTCAGGGCCAGTCTTCCTCAGCAAAAAGAGGAGGGTTGGCATGGATGTTAGCTCAGGGCTGATCTTCCTCACAAAAAAAAAAAAAAAGAGTTCAGTGTGGACCTGCCATTTATTGGAATGAAGAAGACCAAGAGAGAAGCAAGTGGGGTTGGGGGCAGAGGAGGTTGAGGATATAGGGGCGTTTATTGATCACAGTATAAGAGTTCCAGGAGGTCAATGGAAAGGTTTGGGAGAATGATGTAGGGGATGCACAGAGAAGTATAGGGCTGAGAACATCTTTCCTGATGCCGGACTTGCATATCCAATTGCTTTCTTGGCCACACCATTTGGAAATCTTAGTCTCTCAAACTTAACAGGTTCAAAACCAGTTTATTGATCTTCCACTCCAAATTTGTGCCTCCACCAGTGTTTCTCACATCAGTAAATTGCAACATCACCTTCCCAGTGTTCAAACCAGCTAGCCTTCTTTGAGCCCTCCCCGTCTCCAGCCCACCCCCAGTGCAATCTTTCAACAAGACCTGTTATGTCATCCTCCTGTAAAAGAGATCTCAAATGCAACTACTTCTTTTCCCCCCACTAATTCTGGCCTTTCTTGCTTCTTCCCCGGGGTGTGCAAAAACCTCCTCATTCATACACCCACCCCAACTTAGCCCTCTGGTCTATTTTTCCCACAGCAGGCTAGATTAATATTTTTTTAAACATCCATTGAATCACATCCCTCCTTTGCTTATGACCCTTAGAAAGACGTCCAGATCCTTACTTCAGGTTTCAAAGTTCTACAAGCCAAGGTCTTTTCACTTGGAGAGCTTTGCAATACTGTTCCCTCTGCTGGGATGTCTGACATGCTCTTCTGTTGTCCTCATACCTGAATACTCACTTAGATGCATATTGAGTTACAGTCTTCTTTTCTCAAAGTCATAAAGGCACCACTCGAGCCTATCATGGAATTTATTGCTGAAGCGGAAAGGTCTGAGCTACTCGCATCCTTTTTTAAAATATATATTTTATTATGTTTTCCTTTTGTGTTTGTGTTTGTTTTTGAAGATAATTATTTTCCTGCTTGGATGCTTGCTGCATAATTTCTTTATCTTCAAAATGTAAAAGACATTTTTAGATTGTGTCTAGTGGTCTAGGTCTTTTTTCATTAATTTTTTTCCTGATAAAATAATGAAGTTTTTCATTTAAGAAGAGGAAATTTTTTGCTATTATGTCTTTTAAAATTCTATATTCACTGTACTGCTATTTCCCTGCTCTCTTTTATATTTTACTTTCACTAGTTACAGTTTTTCCAAACTGAGGAAGAAGGCGTAAATCTGGTGAAGCGAGAACCTTGACCAGACCAATGGCTGCCTCCCACAACAATCACGGCGACCTCTTTTAGTGCCCAGCACGACTTCTCTTATGGGGTTGTCGTAACAGAAGCATGAAATGTCCATTCGGAGATACACACAGCCCCATCCTCAAGGAGCAGAGGAGCCAAGGGTGTACAGTCTGGAAATAACAAATAAGATTAGAGGCAGTATTCTGGCCTTGATGTCTTCGTCAGGATCTGAGTAGAATAGATCAAAGTTTGTCTTTATTTCCACAGCCAAAAAAAAAGGCCTCAGGCCAAAAAATGTCACTGCTAATTCAATTTTCTTTTTCTAATGTGTATGTCACTCACCACCTTTTGATTTTGTAGCCCTCCACCTGCTGATGTAGTTTTTAATCCTGTTATAACTGAACTTCGTGGCCAGTGGCTTCGGTCTTAGAGAGGCACAAATGAGACCCTGTGGACTGCCCTCTCTCCCTGGCAGGGAATTCAGTTATGAAGTTTGGAATTACTGGTCTCCTACAAGCCTAGGAGAGAAAAACAGCCATTCACTAAAGTCTTTGCCCAAATGCCTGCCTTTTCTGTTTTCCACTTTTTTCTTGAATACAACAAGAACTTGGGGGTGGAAGAAGTGACATTTTAAGCGTTTTTTAATCACAAAAGTTAATTCCGCAGGGCAAAATCAGAGTTAATTCCACAATGCCCAGAATTTAGGCAGAGTCATGGTTGAAATAGTCCAGAGCCCTTTATGGTTGGCGAAAAATCGTTAAACATATAAAGCTTCCAGAATTTGTAATCCAAATCTATAAACAGATTTCCATACACTGATGTAGAGAAAACACAATTATCATTCATCAGGGGTCTGTTATTGTCAGAGCATCGGAGCTGAGGCCAGTCCGGCGGCAGCAGAACTCACGCTTCTCCACCACACCCCAACTGAAGCCTGAAGAGATGGGGATGTGAGATAGACACTGAATAATGCAGGCCCAAATCACCCCTGAGCTCCCTCTCTGTGTGTCTAGTTCTCTGTAGATCTGAGTGGTTTTGTGCACATCTATGGGTTTGAATCAGGAAATTACCTCTATTGATTTCGCTGGAGTGTGTGATATAAATTTATATTCTGTCTCCCTCAAGCTAAATGCCAACAAGAGTCCCCTTCCAAACAGCCAAGTACACCAGCCATTCAGCTGGCCCTGTGGTTTGTGAGCCTCTGCTGGATAGGTAATGCTCTGCAAGCATTTTTATTATGATCATTTTAATTTTTAAATATTTATGAACTGTTTCAAACATACAGTAAATACCAGACATCTATGTACCCAGCACCCAAATTGTACAGATATTCACATTTTCCCATATTTGCTTCGGATTTGTATACATGTAGAATGTCACAGATAAAGCAAAAGACACCCCCTCCCCCACGTGCACACTCCATCCTAGTCTCCTCCCAGCCTTCCTCCTCAGATGTAAACACAGCCCTGAAGCTGGTATATATCCTTCCCATGAATGTTTCAGTATTTTTACCACATATGGATGCATCTTTAAATTTTGGAGAAATGATCCCATGCTTTCCATATCTTCAACATTATGATTTTGAGATTTCTCAATGTCGAAAAATGTGGATCTAGGTTACTTTAACTGCAGGATTGTATTCCACTAAGTAGGTAAATACAACTTTTTTTCATCAGACTTTACGCTATGTTTAATTTTCACTATTACAAATAACACTACAATAAGCGCTCTTATCTCTACCTCCTTGTGTAGAAATGTGAGAGTTTCTTTAGGGCAGTGTCTGTTAAATTCTTTTCTCACCATGACCCCCGGAAAGCATACATTTATACTGCCACCAACACACACACAATTTTTACAAAACCAATACCTAATCTTACTATGTGTAATGCACTTTGATATGTTCTTTTTCTTCTTCTTTTACTTTTAAGGCTGTTGAGGACCCTTTGACTTCACATCTCGCTAATGGTGGTGGCCAGTCCAGGGTACATGCCTCGAAATTCCTGAGTTGGAGGGTGAGCATGCTGACAAGCCCCCTCTTCTGAACTGCTCTAGCGTTTGCACCACCAGCAGCAGTTTGGAGGCCTTGCCATCTCATATCCTTGCCAATGCTTGTTGTTGTCAGACTTTTTCAAAATTTTTGCCATACTGATAGGTGTAAAAGAATCTCATTGCTATTTCAATTTGCATTTCCCCTGAACTTGACCCTTTACTCTTTCATATGAATTTTTAGAGTGGGCATCCACCTGTTTTAATAGGAAGTGTTTTTCGTTGTTGCTTATGTCTAAATATTTTCTAATATCTATCATATTTCTTCTTTGACACATGAATTTTTTAAAGTGTAATCATTTCCCAATAGAGTAGGGAGAGAGTTTGACTGCCTTTCTGCCCTTCTGTTCCAATTTTATTACATCATCAAGGAAGTGGTCTACATGGTATTGATTCTTTGGTATTTTTTGAGACTTGCTTTGTAGCCTTGGAAATTTTTAAGAATGTTCCATGAGTGCTTAACAGAATATATTCTAATTTTTAGAATCTGTATCCTAAACATGTTCATTAGTCCCAGCTTATTAGTTGTGATGTTCAAAACTTCAATCTCCTTTCTTACTTTTCATTTCCTTTGTGCATCAGTTTTTGAGAAATGTTTGTTAAAGTCTCCCTCCATGTTTGTAGATTTGTCAAATTCTTCCTGTAATTCTATCGTGTCTGCTCTATATGTTTTGAAGCTGTGTTGTTAGTTGAACACAAATTCAGGTGTTTGTATTTTACTGGTAAATTTTCCCTTTAATAATTGTATAGTGGTCATTTTTATCCCTGATTGTGCTTCATTGTCTTAAATAACATTTTATCTGATGCTGCTGGTGATACACCAGGCTTGTTTGATAAGCATTTGCCTGAGATACCTTCTTCCATCCCTTTACTTTCAAAAATTACTTTTTAGATATATCTCTAATAAATAGCATATAGCTACATCCAGATATTTTTATCCAATCCAAGAATCCCTGTGTGTTAACTAATGACAATGATCCATTTACATTTATTGTGATTGCACATTTGGATTTATTTTTGCCCATCTTATTTTGTGATTTTATTTTATTTTATATAGTTTATATTTCCTACTTTTATATTTAATTAATTAGGTATTCTTTCGTCTCTACTGTTTTGGAAGGTATGAATTCTATTTCTATTCTTTTAGTAGTTTCCCTTAAGTTTGTTTTTTTTTGTTTTGCTGAGGAAGATTGGCCCTGAGCTAACATCTGTGCCCATCTTCCTCTATTAATATGTGGGCTGCCACCACAGCGTGGCTTGATGAGCAATATGTGGGTCCCCTCCAGGGATCCGAACCTGCGAACCCCGGGCCACCGAAGCAGAGCGCCTGAACTTCACCACTAGGCCACCAGGCTGGCCCCTTCCCTTAAGTTTTTAATATGCATATTTCGTCTCTGTAGTTGATCACTATTTCTACTCTCCTCCAGAACAATACAAGGACCTTAGAAAGCTTTAACTTCCATTGCTTTCCTTTTATTTGATTCATTTTTGTTGTCTGGTTATTTTATTTCCACCTAGCTTTTACCCTCTCTTCCAATATTAGTTACTATTTTTTAAGAGAAATGCTTTCTTGGAGTTAACCCACAGATGTCACCAGTTTGCTTGCTCAGTAATGCTTCTGGCACCCTGCTCCTTTGTTCTGTGGTCAATATCCTTTTATTGAACTACATCTCTGGGATCATTAAACTCCCTCCATCTATTCTGTCTAGAGATGTCTTTTTATTACCTTCATTGTTGATATTTAAACTGAGTACAGAATTCTAGATGGGCAGTTTTCTTTTTCAGGAGTTTGAAGGGACTATTCCATTGTTCTGGGCTTCTATTATGGTGATCAATCTGTTTTTCCTTTGCAGATAATTTTATTGTCTTTAATATTTTCTTTGTCTTTGTTATTTTTCAGTTTCAACTGGATGTATCCAGATGTGAATATATGTTTATATGGTTCAGAACTCAGTGTGCTTCCTAAATTCTGAAAATTCTCATTGAATATTGCCTATTTCCCATTCTCATCTTTCCTTCTAGAACTCTTCTATCATTCTGTTCTCCATATCTTTTATTCATCTTGTCCATCTCTTCTTCTCTGCACCTTTATTCTGGCTAATATCCTCAGCTTTATCTTATTCTTCAATAATTAGCTTTTTAGCAGTGTTTAATCTGTTGTCTACTGCATTTATTGAGGTTTATTTTTTGCGCCCACATTTTTTTTTATTGGCAGACATTCTATTTGATTCTCTTTGAGATCTGCTTGTTATTATTTTCATATTATCCTGCTCTTTCAGGATGATTTCTATTTTTTCTTTTATCTCTTGAAAATTTTTAAATGGACTTATAACGTCTTTCAGATTGTCTTTCTGCGACCTGAATTTCCTGGGGTGGCTAATTTTACGGTTTGTGATGTCTGCTGTCTCTTCCACATGGTTGACAATTTCTTCCTATGGTTTGTAGTTTTTTAATGATAGCTACATCCTAGTGGGGATCATTTATACCGTGCAAGTCCCATAGAACCTAGGGTTATGGTAATGACATTACAGAGTGATTTTTGCATTTGTCTCTGCCGGGAACCCTGGGGGTTTTATCAGTCTAGAACAAGTTTGTTGTTTTTTTTGTTGGTGGTGAGGAAGATTCGTCCTGAGCTAACATCTGCTGCCAATCTTTCTTTATTTTGTACATGGGACACCACCACAGCATGGCTTGATGAGCAGTGTGTAGGTCTGTGCTCAGGATCCAAACCTGCAAACCCCAGGCCACTGAAGTGGAGCACACAAACTTAACCACTGTGCCACCAGGCCAGCCCCTAGAACAAGTTTTTAATGTGAATTTATCACTTTTGAAATCCAGGCACTTACCAGTAGTGTAAATTTGATTTTCAACATCACCATGAGATGCAGACTTGGCATTTCAGTTTCTCATGGGTGGGTTGGTTTTGTAATCTTCCAACCCAGAGGCCTAATTTGCAATGAACTCCCCAGTTTGCTTCCCTGGGCTGATGGGCACCATTTTTTAAACCCCCTCTCACTGAGGCAGTAACCCTATCAGGGTTCTAGCTTTCGTTACGTAGACCTTAATTTTCAATACTCCCACCATCCTGGTAGGGACTGCGGGTGGAGAAACCCAAATAGACAGGTAACAGTTTGCCTTTCAAGGACCAGCGATGCTGACTTCAGTACAGGAAAGTTCTCTCCGCTCACCATAAGGCAGGCTACTGTGTCCACAGTCCCCAAGGCCAATTGTTTTTCTATTGGTCACAGGAACACATTTCAAACTTCAAACTCAGGTGTGCAATAAATATTCCCTTTTTTGTCCAGCTCATCTTAATTATCTGACTGCATGCTCTCTCTCCCTTTGATCTGTAGAAAAAGTTAACTTTGGTCCCTCCTAGGGTCAATCACGTCCATGTCTTTGGCATCCAAAGAATGGCTGTGTTTGGTTCTCAGTCATCTGTCTACACGGGTTGCCACTGAAGCATCCATTGTCCCTGTCTGCATGGCTTCTTTTCATCCACTCCCTCTCTATGTTTCTTTGTAAAGCTTGGAAAGTGCGAGTCTTTTGTGAGGCTTCCTGTGATCCCTTCTACCTAGCACCACACAGCCTTTCTTCTCTGAGGTGTTGTGATCTCTCCCAGCAGTGCTCCTGGGAAGTAAGGTTCATCTCTGCTGCTCAGGGATCCAAAGGTCGGTCTCTCTCTCTTTCTCTTCCCTACCCACACTGCTCATTGTCTCCCTCCTCCCCCAGTCTAGCAGACCCTAATTCTACACTACAGAAACTCACAAGCAGAGCCTAATTCTAATGGAACAAATGGACTCTCCCCATTTCTTCAAGCTAATACACTTTGTCTGTGTTCTTAGATCCCTTTTCCATAAGGGTTCTTTTGGGAGGAAAGCCCAAAAGGAAACCCTGTTTTCTGATTTCCACTCCACTACAAATGTCCCATGAGGAAAGCATCTCAGACACTGCTCCTTGATTGAACAGAGGGAAGGAAATGGGAGAAGGGGAAGGGAAATTTGTGGGGAGTGAAATAAACATTAATACCTCAAAACATTCTCTTAGAGTTTGGTTTTGGAGTCTGACATTCCTGATTTCAAATCCTGGCCATGCCACTGCAGTAATGTCATTTGGGGCTAGTTACGTAATTCCTCCTAGCATTTGTTTCCTCATTTCAATTGGGGGAGAATAAGATCACTTACCCTGTAGGTTTGTTACGAGCAGTAAATGAGATAGTGCATGTAGAGCATGCTTTTCACCACGTAGCACATAGTCATTTAATTAATAACTGGTAGTTATTTTTATGAACACAGTAGTTGTTAGGATTCACTTCTTACTTAGAGCTAGATAACCTTGGATGAGTTATTTAAGCTCTTGATCCCTCCGTCCCTCATGTATCATAAGTTGCAAGGGTGTCATTTTTAATGAGAGTATAAGCCTATAGCATATGCCCTTGGTTCACGACCCGGTCCCCTCTACACCACCCAGCTCCTGAGGTTGACTGCTAGGGCTTCATACTTGCACTCCTCTTGAAGTCAACGGGAGCCACCCTGCCTGGAGATGCTTCAGAAATCATGACGCTCCTCCTCAGGACCACCTGCAGCCAATAGCTGACTGATGTAGGGGTACAAAAGCCAGCCCCCTTTCTTCAAGACAGGACTGACCCTGTGGTGCAATTCACACCCCAGAGCGCTCTACAGGATTGGACTGAGGCCAGACTGAGGCACCAGAAACCACCACATCTTTGTCTAGCTTCTTATTCTGCTTTATCCTGCCACCTTCACTTTCTTACAAGTTTCTCCTGAGACCAGTCTCATCATTTGCCCAAGAAGCCCCTTCTCAGGTCTGCTTCTAGGAATCCCACCTAAGACAGAGCCCAAATTCATAGTAAGGCTTAGAAGACATTTATATTTAGAAAGTATTAGAATATTTAGAAATATTTAGAAAATATTTAGAATAGTTAGAAGATATTTCTAACACCAAAGACAAAGATTGTAACTTCTATATTGTACTGTCTTTCTCTAAATTAAAAGTTATTTTAGAGATACACACACAAATGCCTAAGATGAGGTAGGTGCACAAGATATGATGGTTCATTCATTCTTTCATTCAAAAATATTTATTGAGGACTTACTATATGCCAGACACTGTTATAGGCACTGGAACTTACGCAAAAAGCATAAATATATATATATTTAAAAAACCTGGATTTTGAAATAGGTATTAAAAGTTATCATTTATTGGTCATCTAGTCTATGCCAGATACTTTATATATTATATCTAATAGTCACAACAACACTGCAAAACTGACATTATTTTTACCTTCCTTTGTCATAAAGCAACTAAGATCCAGAAAGGTCAGATAACTTGTCAAGGTCATATGGCTAGGAAGTGGTGGAGGCAGAATTCATATTGAGGTCTCTGCACAACTCACACTCTTTTACTAAGACATCACGGCCTGTTTCATCACCAGAATTTCAGTTATCTGTTTAAATGTCTGCGTCCCCTCACTGGACTTGAGTTAATGACACGACAGGATCTTTTACATTTTAATAGCCCCAGACCTAGGAAAATTCTTGACATAATAGGTACCCAGAAGTGTTTGTTGAATGAATAAATGGGAATGAATGGTCAGGACTTGGAGGGTGATCTGTTTCCAAAATTGATGCTGCACACCCTCCTGTGGTTTTCCATTCCAGAAAAGGCTGGTAAGAGGAGACACAATCTAGCTTTTAGTAAGCCATTTCAGTTTAATTCAACACACACTTTCTGTGGGCCTAATATGGGAAAACTCATTGTCAATTCCCAGCTAACAGTCAAGCTTAGCTGAGCGATCAGCCTCAGCTGGGCTGATAAAGCCCATGAATGAAGCCCAGTGTCCTGAATGTTAAGAACCATTAAGGAGAAAAGCAACTGGGGGAAACAACTTAGGCAGCTAAGGCAGATAAGATTACCCGAATTTCTGGGCATATTCTGGTATCTACAAAGAGATTGTGTCTCTGGGTGTTTCTGCAGAAGTTCAGGGTGATTTGGGACATTTAAGGCAGGCTCCAGGAAAGGTGCTCGGTTAGAATTTATTGGGAAGTGTCAAGTCGAGAAAGAGAGAGAGTCTTCAGAGCTGTGAGGCAAGTAGATGCTTTTTCCTAAGGTTAGATAAGATATCATCTGACACAAGCATCTATTAGATGATTTACCAGCCACTTATCTCAGAGCATCACCATGTTGATTGCTCAGAGCCACGGCTTTATGTTTCCACTGCATCACACTTCTCCTGGCCATCCGTGATTGGGTCAGGGGTAGACACTTAACCCAAGCTGGGCCAATCGGATTCTGTCTCCTGAAAAATTTAACTTATGGACCCAGAGTCCGGGAGTTGGAAGTTGTGTCGGGCCATGGCAGAGCTTTAGAGGGATGGTTGATAAAGTCCTGTTACTGAGGTCCCCTCGGCTGCCCTGGTTCCTGCAATTCCTTGAGTTGCTTGTTCATCTTTCACTTGGATTCCAAGAATTTATTATATCCTTCCAATAAATTTCCTTTTTCATTTAAACTAGCAAGATTAGGTTTCTGTTGCCTGCAATCAAAAGAGCCTTAACTAAAACACTGCTAGGTAAAGGTGGAGGAGAGCCTCAGCGCAGCTGCCTTTAGCTGTATTTATCCTTCCTTTGGCGTATTTTCCCTGATTCTTAAGAGGGAAATAGAGGAGGCTTCTGATGCTTACAGTCTAGAGGGAGAGACAGATGTACACAAATCATTTCAATACAATGTGGTAAGTTCTCTAATAGAGGTATAATGAAAGTGTCATGGGAACAGGAAGGAGGAATCGTCTAACTCCACTTGGGGATGGCTTCATACAGAGCTGAGTCTCTAAGGATGGGTGGGAGTTTTGATATACTGATATATTATCAGGAGCATCAGAAGAGTGTTAACAGCTTTTATATTTCTTAAAATGATAAGAGATGAAAAGGAAATAAAGTAAGGTGTAATTTGCTTCTGTCTATAAGATGCCTTTTAGGCAAGATAGTCTAGGTTTTTCTGTGGTGACATTAACTCTGGAATCTCAGTGGCTTAATGCAACAAGTTATATTTCCTTCTCATGGTACATAGGCAGCAAGGTCGTTGGGGGGCTGTGCTCCATATAGTCACTTAGGGCACAGGATGATGGAGGCTCTGATATCTTGTTGCTGCACCATCTGGAACACGAGGTCTCCTTGGTCACCGTAACAGGGTCATCATGACAAATGCTTTAGCTCAGAAGTGACACATCCACTCCAGCCCGTTGTTCAGAACTAATCCCATGGTCCCCCCCAATGCCATGGGAGCAGGGCTGCATCATTCTTCAGTGTGCCCAGGAGAAGAGGGTGAGCACTAGAAGTCTCCGCTGCAGGAGGAGACCACCATTTTTTACCCGGATCTCTGTCTTAGTCCTTGAGCCTGAGACCCTGTCTTGGTCATTTGTTCCAAATCCCACTCAGTCCTCTCTTGCTCCATCAATGATAGACACCCTTGCCACATCTTATCTTAGCAGCAAGGAGTCCCTAGGTTTCTATGGAGAAAGAACAGAGATCAGTGTGGCTTTAAGACTCTCAGGAAATCTTGTGACTTGATGAAACCCATCAGCTTTATGGCAGCAGTGCAATGGGATTCTTCACAACTTACTTGTGAAATACTTTCAGAGAAGAATTATATGAGGAAAGCCCATCTCTTTCTTTGCACATTTCCCCAGTTCCCTTTTGAGTCATCTCAGCTCCCATCACGTCAAGCCACATTCCATGATTAATCAAAGGATATTATGAGAGGCATAAGAAATAAGCCTTCAAATGTCTGAAATGAGCTCCTTATCTCCCGCCCTCAAAACCTGCCCCACAGCCTTCCTCACCTTAGTTGAAGGCAACTCCATCCTTTGACTTGCTCATGTCAACCTTGACTTCTTTCCTTCTCTTACATCCCACATCCAGTACATCAGGAAATCCCATTGGCTCTACCTTCAAAATACACCCAAAATCCAACTATTCAGCACTTTTATTCCTATCATCCTGATCTGAGCCACCATCATCTCAGGATTTGTCCATTAGATCCCTTACTGACCTCACTGCTTCTCTTCTTGCTTAGCTACAGTCTCTTCTCAGCAAAGCAGCCATCCGATCCTACTAAAAAATATGTCAGATCATGTCATTCCTCTGCTCAAAGCCTTACGAATGGGTTTCCATGTCATCCAAAGGAAAAGCCAAAGTCCTTACGATGGCCTCCAAGGTCCTTGCTCTTCCCACTCCATTACCTTTCTTACCTCATCTCCTCCTCGTTGTTTTTCCCCTGCCCTACTAGAAGGTACGCTCGTCGACGGCAAGTTCTTTCTCAGTTTGGTTCCTTTGATATATTACAAGCATCTATTCACTTGATGCATTCCAAGCATCTAGAATGGTTCTTGGCACATAGTAAGTGCTCAATAAATATTGTGGAATAAATTAATGAAACATGGTTTCAGACACATTTGCTTTCAGTGATTTGATGTGGTGAACTTATCCCTCTACAATCTTGGGATGTGAAATACCTACTTAGAAGCACCAGAAAAGTGGCAAATATACCAGATCACTTCTAACACCCAACACTAAGGAGCACATTGGTCCCTTTATGGGTCATCCCCAAGGGATGTGACAAATTACATAAATCTACAGACAAAAGAGGGGGAAGGTGAGAGGAAACTTTGCAAAGAGTGCAGGTTAGCACAGGATGACGCCATCCCTAGAAGAGAACATACAGAGTGTTAGCAAGCTCTAGCAAGAATCTCAGTGAGCATTTATAGGCCAGAGAAGCTGACTGTACATCTCTGCCACAGGCTGGGTTTGTGAGGCTGACACAAATTCTTCCTTTTTATGTCCACTTTGATAGCCAAGTAGTGCTCACAGCCTCTCACCAGCACTAACCCCACAGCTTGGCCATTCTGCTCCTGATGCTGCAGCCAGCCTGCATCCTTGACTATGACTATAGTCATGTGGAGAAACACGATGCGGCAGGCTAGGGTGGTGGAGAGTTTCAAAGTCAGACAAACCTGAATCAAGATCCAGAGTCTTAGTTCCCTCATTTTCAAAATGTGAATAATGATATCTACACCATGGTGTTATTAAGAGGATTAAGTTACATAGTGGATGTTAAGACTCTAACACAGTACCTGGCACTGACTCAGTACTTACTCAATGCCTGATCCCATTGTTTGTTTCTGATCACCTGTAATGACACTCCATTTCCTATAAGACTCTCAACACTGATGCTTGTCCAGTCTATCACTTGTTGTCTAATGATGTCTAATGATATCACTGACCCAGTTATGCCTCCCAACACCCGTGGCTGAGTCTGTCTTCCAAGGAATCTGTCTATTCCCAGGGCTTAGCTCAAGATATGAAGTGGCTTCCACTGTTGGAAAAGGAAGAATGTGTCTGGAGTCTTGGCTGGAAAAACAGGTTTTAGTTGAAAATCTATCAGTGTGAATCTGCTGGGGGACCAAGCCTGATTCTGCTAAAGAATTCTACGTGACTGATTCTGATTCTACACGACTAGATGTCAATTTTGCTTGACCAAAACATTACTTACACAGAGCAAGTCCATGTATCAGCTGCCAAACTCAATAAAGTCCTCTGAAGATCAACCACTTCCCTAGAAAAAAGGTTGGAGAATAAATATATAATGCTGAAGGTAGAGAAGAATTTTCTAAGTATGATGATACAGACAGAAACTACAAAATAAAGGAGTCATAAATTTCACCAAATAAAAACTTCTTAATGTGTTCCAAAACATATTTTTAAAAAGACAAAGTTTTAAAAACTGGTGTGAATAATTTGCACTTAATATATAAAGAGCTCAGACAAATCAATAAGATAAAGATCAACTGTTGCAATAGAAAAATGAACATGAAATATAAATTTATAAAAGAAATAGGAACAGCTAATAAAAATATTCTACCTCATTCATAAGCAAATAAATGCAAATAAAACAAGATACCATTCCCAGCTATTAAATTGGCAAAGATTAACGAGAAAAATACTGTCTAGTCTGGGCAAGTGTGCAGGAAAGTTAGCATTCCCATATACTACATTTTTAGGAGGGTAAATATCTTTCCAGTAAGTATTAAAAACCGTAATATTGTGCATATGTTTTGACCCATCAGTAATCACAAATGGGCACAAACATTTGACTATTAGAATTGAAGCATTATTATATATTTATAATATATATGTTATATATTATATTATATTATATATATCAATTAATATTATTATATTAATTGAAGCATTGGTTATATTAGCAAAAAGTCTGGAAACTAGATGTGTGCCAAAAGGAAGTTAATTCTCTAACCTATGGTACCTTCAAACAACAGAAGATAATCTAGTCATTAAGAATGACACTGGAGGAAAAAAATGCCTGCAATGGATAATTCATCCATTCAGCTATGTCCATTCATTCCACAATTATTTACTGCACACACATTCATTATATTTAGCACCACTGGTGTCAACATGAACAAGACAGAGTCCCTCCCATCCAGAAACACACATTTTGTTGTGGGATACATTTGGTGACTGACACGAAAGAGGTGTGAACTGAGTGTGGCCATACTCTTCCCCTCACCCTCTGCAAAAAAAGTCTATTCTGGCAAGTGATCCATATTTGGGAGAATCAATAGCACCACTTAGCAGTTCTACACCATAAGTAAAATTCCTAGAGACAGAGATGGGATCAAACTGAGAAGGAATGTAGTTATTGAAGCTCCAAACCCAAAGGGAGTGTGTGTTAGTTCTCTATTGCTACGTAACAAATAATATCACCACAAACTTAGCAGCTTAGAACAACTCACCTTTATTATATCACAGTTTCTGTGGCTCAGGAGTTTGAGCACAGCTTAGCTGAGTCTTCTGCTTCAGGGTCTCAGAAGGCTACAATCAAAGTGTTGGCCGGGTCTGTGATTTCATGTGAAGACTCAACTGGGGCAGAGTCAGCTTCCAAGCTCATGGGGTTGTGGCAGGATTCAGGTCCTTCTGGGCTGTCAGACTGAGGGCCTCTGTTTCTTGCTGGTTGTTGGCCAGAAGTCACCCTCAGTTCCCAGGTGCTTGTTGGCCACCAGTAGCTTCAGATCCTTGCATGTGGGCCTCCCCAATGTGGCCACTTGCTTCATCAAAGCCAGCAAGGGAAGACAGTCTGCTGGCAAGACAGACACCCTAGTCTCATGTAATATAATCACGGCAGTGACATCCTGTCCCCTTTGCTATATTCTTTTGGTTAGAAGTAAGTCATGGCCCTGCCCATACTCAAAGGGAGAAGCTTACACAATAGCACAAGTACCAGGAGGCAAGGATAATTTGGGACCATCTTAGAGTCTGTCCATCACAGGGTACAAGAAGAGAAACATTAGGCCACTGAAGTTGAGTCACAGGAGCAGCCAAATCAGAAGAACGGTGTGGATTGGAATGAAGGAATTCTCAGCTGAGCCCAATGGAGTAGTCTTGGCCTCAGCAGTCTGCCAGATGATCCCCAGATTTGCAAAATGGTCCATCCCACGGGTCTTTCACAGCATGAGTGTGCATTATCTGGGGCAGGAAACTCAAACTCAAATGCTCACAAGGGCCAGACAGGTAACGTAATACATATAGCTGAAAGAGTAGTAGAGAAAGGTGAGGACTGTGGCAAAGGAGAACACATAGCTCTTTGCAAAGGGGCAGCCACCAGGCAGCTCAAGGAGATCGTTGCCTATGCAGGAATGCTGGGCTGCTCCTGCCATAGTATCTTATTTTACAAAGAACCCCTCAAGCCACATCTGTACATGAAATTCCCCCCAATTTAAAATTATTTGTAGACTAAACAAAACATCTGCAAGCCGGAGCCAGCCCCCAGGACCCCAATTTCAGATCCCGACCTGGCACCTCTGTGCCTTTTACAGGGATACAGAGCAAGGCCATTTGCTGAATTGCAAGCTATGTTCCACTCTGCTAGCTCCTGGCTGTTACTAACTTGTTCTCTTCTCTTTTGAGCTTCTGATTTTGTGAACTCGCATTCAAAGCCGACTAGCTTGCTGATTAGTTTTAAATTTCAGGAGCTTTCAAGTCTCCAAATTTGGAAGTAAGCAGACTCTCATTAAGAAGTCATTTGATAAAAATTAATCCCTCCAGGAATATCTTGGACTCAGAAGAAAGCTCCGGCTCTCTCATTAGCGGGTTGTAAGTACTCACTCCACCTTGGAGGCCCAATCCTCCCTGGGTTTGACTCCGAGCCTGCAGACAGCTGCCATAGAGTCTGGGGACCAGATGCCAGCGATTCTAAAAATCACAGGAAAGGATGCAACAGAACTTCGAACTCAAAGGCTGCAGCCAGCCCCCTGCCCGCTGAGCCCAACTCCTCAAATTTAATCATTTCCACTTGAGCCTGAGAATGAAGGGACAGATTTTCATCTTACTGAGTAGATTTCAGAGCTTAGCTCGCCTAATCCTTGTAGATCTGTCACTGACCCAGCAAAGAGAATAGCTAAATGAATGTGCGGGGTCTGCACAGAAGGGCTCCTGGGAGGGCAGAACTCGAGAAGAAACATCCCTTTGGGCTCATCCGGGAGGATGGGCCTGAGCCCAGGCCCCACAGGGCTCTCAGCCTGGTGCCAGCTACCTTGCCCCTCGGGGTGGCTGCAGTGTCCCCCCAGGGGCCTGTGAACTCGTCCAGAACAGGCCTCAACTTTAATCTCTTACTAACCCAGTTATAAAAGCTTTTATGTAAGTCAGTGGTTGAGTCTGAAACAAGGTGGATATTTTCTTTTCTTTTCTAAATGTCTCTATTTTCGTGCTTTGAAAAGATAATACATGCATATGGTTAAAAAAAAATCCAAACAGAACAAAAGGGACTCCCATGAAAATTCTGTCCCTCACCCCCACTCCAGCGTCCCCATTCCCCACCCCAGGGCAACCGCTGTTAGAAGTTTCTAGGGGAAGAAAGATGGCTGGTTTTAAATTTTCTAATTTGGTCTCAAAAATAGCCCAAGGCCAAACAGAGCCCACAATAATGTAATTAAAATGAGTGATGGGGTTATACACGTAACGTATCACAGGGAGACAGAGATCACAGGCATGAACTCACACCCACAGAAAAAAATCAGTGTGTGCACGCATACTCGCGCACATGTGTAGGGTGTGCGTGGTGAGTGTGTGCAGAGAGTGCTCTGTGGTAGAGAGGGTGTGTGTGTGGACAATATGTGTGTGTGTTTGGTCAGGGTGTGTGTGTGTGTGTGTGTGTGTGTGTGTGTGTGTGTTTGGTCCCCCATCTCTCTGAACACTCCAGTCCATTCCATAAACATTTATTGTATGCTGTGTGCCAGGCCCTGTTCCCAGTGCTGTGGGTTATACCGAGATAAATCATACAAGGTCCCTGGCTTTGGGGAGCTTACAATAAGAATAACTCACGTTTGATTGGCCCCTTTTCCTTTACAGGGGAATTTTCAGGCGAGTTATGTCATAACTCAGGCCGGCTGCAGCTTGAGGCATGCTGGGACTTGAGCGCCGGGGCTGGAGGGAGGGGAAGCCAAGATGGGGGATGGGAAAATGGAACTGGCAGCAGAGCCTGGGACTCTAAGAGCTGCTGAGGACCAGGGGCTTGGGCCGGACACTCCAGCCCCTCAGGGAGGTTCGAGTAGGCTCCAACATCAAATAGGCTGGATGCATGCTGCTTTGGCCTGGTAGTTCTGTCATCAGACAGCCCTGCTTCAGAGCCCAGCTCTGTCACTAATTACAAGTGTGATCCTGTGCAAATTACTTAACCTCTGTGCACCTCAATCTCTTCAACAGAGAGAAATGATAGTTCCTCCTCCTAGAGCTGATATAAGGATTAGTGAGATAAGGCAAGTAAATAGATAGCATGGCGTTACATAGTAAGTGCTCAGTAAAGGGCGGCATTACTGCTGTTATACTGTTATTATTCAATAGTGTGAAATTCTGACTGTCTATGATTTAATACAAGAAGGAGGATGCCCTGGTTAAGAGGGATGTCTGATCAAGGGCCCTCAGACACACCCTCCTAAATGTCACTTCCATTTGAGGCCCCTCCCTCGATTCTGGCTCTTGCTGCTTCTCCTTTTAAACTCCAGCCCCAACATAGCATAAGGGAAACAGGACAGAATTTTCAAAGTCTGGCCTAAATTTTAAGGGAAGTCAGCACTCCATATATGAAGAATCTGACTCCACTCCATCTAGCCAGCTCACCACGGCTTTCAGGCCCATCTCTTTCCAGGTGGAACCCCAAGGAAAGAGGTGGAAATGAGTCCCTCACTTCCTGGCTCTGAGTCTGATGGGTGCCTAAGCTTTGAAAGTATATTCCAGACATCCTAACCAAGTGGAGGGTCAGGAAAGTTCCCCAGAGAAAGCAACACTTGAGCAGAGACCAGAAGAATGAGTTGGAGTGTCTGGACAAGGGATGGGAGAGGTCAGGAATGAGAGAGAACATTCCAGGCAGAGGAGAGAGCACGTGCAAAGGTCCTGCAGAAAGGAGCATGGTGAATTTGAGACACTGAACAAAAAAACAGTGTTCCTGAAAAGTCAACAGTAAGGGGGGAAATAACAAAACATGACACTAGAGAAGTAGGCAACAGCCCAAGTGTGAAGAATGCTGTGGCCATGTGTGGTGAACACTGTGCTATACCACTCAGAACCCCAGTCAAGGAAGGACTTGTTACCCCAGATGCTGGGCTTGCCGTCAGCAGCCATCCTTCAGCTGTCAGGCCCTTCAGGGACTGCTCCCACCGCAGAGAGCTGCCTCACTCATATCACATTCTTCATGGGGCAGCTCATACCCATTGAGGGTTTTAAGGGCCCTCTCGGGTCAACTCAGCACAACTTTGATGGACCAGTCTAAATCCAGAGCTCCCTGTGGGGTCAGCTTGAGGCTGTTATTGGGCCCATATCATGCATGGCTCAACTCTTTCTGCCCACTTGTGTTTCCATCCCCCCTTCCACAGGTGTTGGTCCCAAGGGCACCCCTTAATAAACAGGGTTCATGCTAAACTCCATCTTAGACTCTGCTTTCTGGGGAACTCAACCTGCAACACCATGTTAAGCATTTTGGATTTTATCCTAAGAGCCATAAGGAGCCACTGAAGTGTTTACACAAGGCAGTGACATGATCAGAGTTGCATTTTAGAAAGATCAATTCACTCCACTGTAGATAATGGGTTGGAAAATGATGCTTCCAAATGAGTTGGGGTGGGGTTTCTCCTAGCCATCTAAGTGCCCCACCTCATTCTGAGAAATATGGCCTTCCTTAAATAATCAACACTAGGTCTTACCCTTCAGGAATCACCTTCTCACTCATCCTTTGCATAGTGGAATGCCATCTGAATTCAACACCACAACCACTGCAGTCATGCTTCAGGAGTTACATACCCACAATAATGGGGGTGGGATTGGAAGTGGGGGGATATGTAGGAAGTTACCTCAATAAAGTCATACTGAAGATTATAGTCCTAGGCATTTAATAAAATGCTTTTGTAGTGATTCTCTGTAATGATAGGTGCACAAAGGGTTTTGTATACCCCTTACCATCACTTCTCAGCTTGGAGACCATGCTTAAGCTCATTGCAATGGTGTAACCCCATCATCATGGAACAAATCTAGTATTTATATGAATGCTATAGATCAATGGTTCTCAAAGTATGGTCCCCGGACCAGCAGCATCAGCATCACCTGGGAACCTGTTAAAATGCAAACCATCAGGCCCATATCAACTGAATCAGAAACTCTGGAGGTGGGACCCAGCAAGCTCTCCAGGTGCTCTGTTGCATGCTTAAGTCTGAGATCCACTACTAATAAGACACGATGATGCATTTAGGTCTGCAAGAGTCAAGTCTATGCACATGTGTTTAAACAGGTGGGCTCTCACCTGAAAAGTAAGGTTGGCCACTAAAAGAGGACAATTGCCTGGAGAATGGATATTTAGCCCTGGCTGTGTATCAGAATCACCTGTGAAATCGTGTTTATTTTTCTTTAATACCGATGGCCAATAGTTAACATAGATATTCAGCTCAGTCTGTATTTTAAGTTCCACAGATGATTCTGATACATAGCCAAGAGTGAAATCCCTACTAACTCACAGATAGAATTCTGTGTGAGCTGTAGAGTAGGGATTTAATGGTCAAGACTAAGAAGGAGTTTCCAAACCAGTGGCTACCAACTCTGACTGCACATTAAAATGACCTGGAGGAGCTTTTAAAAATCCCAAAGCCTGAGCTGAATCCCCCAGGCCTATTACATAAGAGCACTCTAGGTGGTCCCAAGAGAGCATCTTGCACTTGGAGACAGGCTAGAAGTGAGAGAAGAAGGGAACTCTGACATAATGTTATGAAATTGTAAAAATTATTTTGTAAAAAAATTTTCAAAAGATCTTAAAAAAATTTTTTTAATCCTTTGGAGCTGGAGCAGTGGTTCTTAATCGGGGCGGGGGGGGGATGCTTACCATCAACTAGAGAGCCCTTTATATACAATGTATATATTATATGTGTATGTGTATGTGTATGTGACTTATCTATTTCTGAAAGATGCCCAGACCCCACGCCAGGCCCACTGAAGCAGAATTTCCTGGGATGCAAACCTTAGGCAGGTTTCTAATGAAAAACCTCCACAGTTTGTTCTCATGCTCACCCTGATTAGGAATCATTCATTCAGAGAAAGAAAAAACACAAATAACCAAAATTTTTAAGAAGCGGGGACACTTGTTAGAATAGATATATTTTATACTCCTTAGAATAGGTATATTATAAAGACACAATGATTAAAATACTAATGGAGCTAAAACATATAAATTAATGGAACAGAATAAAATTTCCAGAAATTGACATAAATATATAAAAGGCAATGTAGTAAATGGTAAAATTGGCATTTTTAATCAGAGGGATTATTCAATAAATGACATTAAGACACGTGATAATCATTTAGAGAAAAATTCATGATATCCCTACGTCACACCATACACCAAAATTAATTCCAGGTGGTTTTAAAAAGTTGTACGTAAAAATAAAACCAAAAAGGCACTTGAAAATATTTTGAGTGAGTAATTTTAGAATTTGGGAAAGGGAAGGATTCTCTAAGCATGACACTAAAGGCAGAAAACATAAAGGAAAAGGCTGGCAAATTTTATTACAAAAAAAAGAAGTGAAAACTTAACTGATGTCCAAAACCATCATAAATAAAATTGAAGGGCAAATGGTGCACAGCAGAATATATTTGCTATACATGAAAATATCCTTAATATTGAAACAAGTCCTTCAACTCAAAAAGAAAAGATGAATACCCCAACAGACTAAAGGATACAGGACCTGAAAATGCAATTCACAACAGAAAAATTGCAAATTGACCAGTGCACATAAAAAGCATATTTCACATCAGTAGGAATCAAAGAAATAGAAATTAAGGCAATAACACAATGTCACCTTTCTCCAGTGTAACTATAAACATAATGGGAATTATAATAATCCAGTGTTGGCTAAGATGTAGGGATAGGGGCATTATCATTTACTGCAGGCAGGAATATAAATCGACCTGTTGATACAGCAGTTCCACTATTTCTGAGACTTTACTCTGAGAGAATGATGGATGTATACAAAGTTTTGTTCAATAATGATATTCTTTGTAACACTTTTCACAATGGTGAAAAATAAATAAGGACTCGCTGTTGGGAGAATTTGGCTATATATGTAATGTTTTTTCTTAAAAAAATGACTGAAAGCAAATATAACAAAATATTAACAGTTGTTAATTGTACATGGTGGGAGTGTAGGTGTCTATTATGTTGTTCTTTGTACTTTTCCGTAACTTTAAATTCTTTCCAGATTGTGGTCAAAGAAAGATATTGTTATAAGAGAATAGTTGTTGGCCTGGGGAAATAGTCAAAATATATTTTTAATGAAAATAAACACAGATTACAAAAGCATTTGAATATAATATCAATTTTATCTCAAAAACATAGATGCAGAGGCTGGCCCCATGGCCTAGTGGTTAAGTTTGGCACGCTCTGCTTTGGTGGCCTGGGTTCAGTTCCCGGGCATGGACCTACACCATTTGTCAGTGGCCATGCTGTGGCAGCGACCCACATATAAAATAGAGGAAGATGGGCACAGATGTTAGCTCAGGGTGAATCTTCCTCAGTAAAAAAAAAAAAAAGAAAAGATGCAAAGAAAAACTGGTGTGCCAAGTAATACATTCATGAGTAGTTAGAGACATAATTTTTATCTCCTTCTTCATGCTTTTCTGTATTCTCTATAGTGAGCATGTATACTTTTGAAGCATACTAAAAGCAATATCTGAACATACTTAGAAGGCATGTCTTAATTCCTATGCTTCGTGACTGACAATAAATAAAATTCCTTTTTAAAGCTGCAAAGGTAAATATGAAGAGCCAGTAGATGCCACATTGGGCATCACATCAAACTTCTCAATGTGAAAAATGGAAACAATGTGAGCAAGATTCAAATTTCTTAAGGTTGCTTCCAGCAGACTTTTGATGTTTTTATCCATTGCATAAATATTCACTAAGCACTGTATTAATCAGGACTCTTGGGTTGCACGTGACAAAATCAAATCAAAATGACAAGTTTTTTTAAAAAAAATAATTGACTCACAAAGCTAGTAATCTAGGGGTTTGTGCAACAGGCTCTGCTAGGTCCAGCCACCAAATGACGTCATCAGGACGTAATCCCTCTCCATCTCTCAGGTCTCCTCTGTGTTGGCTTTGTGCTCAGGCAGACTCTTCCCCAGGTGGCAAAGGTGGCCTCTGGTAGTTGTCGACTTTTAAATTATATCTCATCACATTATATCCCTAAAGCCATCAAAAAAGAGGATGCCTCTTCCCTAATGGCACCAGGCAAAGTCCAAGGGATGGCTCTCATTAGATCTACATGGTCAGGTGTTCCTGTCTGAACCAATCAATGTGACCAGGAAAATAAATATACTGATCAGCCAGACCTGGGTCACCTGTTCACCGTGGAGTTGGAGGGAAATCAGCCCCATTTAAACCAAAGGACGTGAGAAAGGGAGAAGGGTGGTTCCCCAAGGGAAAAACCAGGATGCAGTTACAGGAATAAGGGGGATTGATGCCACACAGGCAAAAATAACAGATGCCCTTTTCAAGTTTTCAAGTATATGTGCATGCCCTGAATGGCTCCATAAGCGGGCAATCTCCTACAATTGAGCTGCCGCAGTTGCTACAATGCAGTAAGCTTTGGAAGGTCTCTAGGTATGATCGTATTTTCTTAAAAGTCTCTTGATAGTGAAGCACTGCTGGAACTGTGGCCTTGGTTTTGCCCTCAAAAATTCCCTTTCAAATTGCTGACCCCCAGCACCCCCTATTCCCTTTCCCTAATTTATATATTTTACGTGTTTATCATTTATCTTTATCACCAGGAAGTAAACTCCTTGAAGGCAAATCTCCACCTTGTTCATTGCTCTATCTCCAACGCCTAGAACAGTGCCTAGCACACAGCAGGTGCTAAATAAATATTTGATGGATGAATGGAAGGAAGGATGAAGGCATGAATTAATGAATTTCACCTCTAATTTCAAAAGAAAGATGCTCCCCTGTAAAGCTTTGCTCCAACATGAAGATATAAAAGGAATATAAAAAGGCTCTATCTGTAGCCCACATTTCCTCACTGCTACCATCCTGGCATCAGTATTTCTCACCCCTATAGATCCCTGGACTCATCATTGCATGGGGCAGAGCTTGATGTCTCCATCTCTAAGTTTTCGATCTATGACTTTCCAGCCCCAGAAAAGATGCAACTATAGAATTTACTGTGGGACTCCCACTCTCTGGAGCTGCCACCCTGTCCATTATCAAAGCTGTCTTATAGGCAATAGAGCATTTTCCTATCAGAGAGATGGGACTGACACTCCCTATACAGCACTTAACCCCCCAAATGGCCCCAAGCAAACAATTCTAGAAATTAGTAAACATCTGTATTAGTCAGCTAGGGCTGCCATAACAAAATACCAGAAACTGGGTGGCTTAAAGAGCAGAAATTTATTTTTCACAATTCTGGAGGCTGAAAGTCTGAAAGCAAAGTGGCAGCATGGTCGGGTTCTGGTGAGGACTCTCTTCCTGGCTTGCAAACAGCCACTGTCTTGCTCTGTTCTCACATGGCTGGGAGGAACACAGCGAGAGAGAGAATGCAAGCTCTCTCTTCTTCCTTCTCTTCTTATAAGGGCACTAATCCCGTCATGAGGCCCCCACCCTCATGACCTCATCTAAACCTAATTACCTCCCAGAGGCTCCACCTTCAAATACCATCATATTGGGGGTTAGGGCTTCAACATATGAACGGTGGGGGAGGAACACAATTCAGTCCATAGCACACTCCCAAACTAAACAGAAATTCATTCCTAAAACCCCATGGCAGAATAATGCAAGCTGGTAGAATAAGAGCTAAGGCAATAAATTCCTGGTTCTGTAAGAAGGCAGTAATAAACAGTATCAACAGTTAACCCTTATTGAGCAGATACCACGTGCCAGGAACTACTTAAAATGTTTTACATGCGTCATCTTAAAATAGTGTGATGAGGCTGGTACTATTACATGCCCATTTTACAGAAGAGGAAAGTGGAGTCACAGAGAGGTGGGATGAACTTGCCCAGGCTCATATGATTAGTCGGCAGCACCAGGATTTGACCCAGGCAGTCTGGCTCCAGAGCCCTTGAACTTCACTACATTATGCTGCCTTTCTGGTAGCTACCCTTGGGGGAGGACTTCAATTAACCTGCTCCTTTCTCAGAACACTGACACAGGGAGAGGTGCAACAAAGAGTCCTGGGTGTCCTGGGGAAGAGTTTTAACCTATCTGGGCCTCAGTTTCCTTACATGTTAAATAACCAATAGTATTTACCTAATACGGTCACTGTAAATAATTAATGAAATAAAACATGTAAGCTCTTAGTACTGCATGAAGCATATAATAAGCTATAATAATTAGCTAGGAATATTACTATTATTATGCCTTCAGAGAGGCTCTCTGCAGCCATCCAAAAAGTGCCTGGTCACATGCCTAACCACTCCCTGTCCAAAGGGAAGCTACATCAGCAAAGCTACTGGAGTCCCTGGGTTCCATGCGGGCACCATGAAGATGCGCAGCAAACATCTGTTAAATGAATGAATGAAGGGCGCAAATAACTTCCGGCTCCAATGACTGAGTCCTCTCTCACCCTCCTGGAATGCACATTGATTTGTTCTGGATTTCTTGATAATTAATCTCTTGACAAAATTTAAACCTGTTAATTACCCCTGATTAATTAGGGTGAACTTTTTAATTGCTTCCCTAAGCTGAAATACACTGTCAATAGGCCCCATAATTAGTGACCCAGTAATCAGTTTTAAACCAATTATCCCATGGTAACAAGTGAAACTAGGCAAGATGCGCCCCGGGGGCTTGGGCCAATTTCAGTGGAACTCAGAATAATACAAATTGGCACTCAAGTGGGTGAAGAATGCATGTTCGATGTAATTGGAAATACAGATCCTCAGATTCTCTTGGGTGTTTCATTTGTCTGGGTTTTCACTGCTGTATTATTTGAAAGCAATAAAATAAGTGTACTCCCCACCCACCCAATCAAAGGCCTGGAGTGGATTCTTGGAGGTGCCTGACTGCCATTGGGCACAATTAGGGCCATCACATAAGGTTGAGCAAGTTGTGTACTGCACAACTCCAGTGTGTCGTTCACACTGTAGTCTGTGTGAATAGCACCCCTGAAGGTTGTGCACTACGCAACCTGGGTGCAATAACCTGTGGGTCACGTGATGCAAAGTATAGGGACCTAATCATAAAGAATTCCTCCAAAGGCAGTGGTGGGCCTGGAGGCACGCTCAGCTTTCTCAAAATGGGGAAATGCAAGTGGCAGGCACCTTTTATGGTCTGTCTAGAACTATGGAGTTGTATCACATGGGCATTTAATCTCTACAAATTTAACCACTTGGATTTGAAAAAAAAATTAAGAAAAAGAAATAATAACTTAAATAGTACAGGCAGTTCTTTCTGCCACTTCATTCAAGAAGTGTACACCTCAGAGCAAGACTGAAATGGGGCCTTGAATCTGCTCCTCCTTGTGTGCCTCCTATAAAGAGAATCCTATAATCTCGCCACATGGAGTATTTAAAGATTGGTACTTTTTTGTTGTTGTTGTTAAGATCAGCCCTGAGCTAATATCCATGCCAATCCTCCTCTTTTTGCTGAGGAAGACCGGCTCTGAGCTAACATCTATTGCCAATCCTCCTCCTTTTCTTCCCCAAAGCCCCAGTAGATAGTTGTATGTCATAGTTGCACATCCTTCTAGTTGCTGGATGTGGGACGCGGCCTCAGCATGGCCAGAGAAGTGGTGCGTCGGTGCGCGCCCGGGATATGAACCCAGGCCGCCAGTAGTGGAGCGCACGCACGTAACCGCTACGCCACGGGGCCGGCCCCAAGATTGGTACTTTTTAAACAGCAGGACCTCCAAGCCAGACATTCATTTGACGACCACCAAAGAAACGGCAATTTCTCCCCATAGTGGAGGAAAGCTGGCTGGGCTGGTCTTTTTAAAAGATGATATAACAACTTCCAATATGGCACCTTCCTAACTGATTTCAGGAGTAATTTTGACAACGTGAGATTTTTCGCCTTTTCTGCCTACTTGAGAACCTAATGTCCTTAAGATGAGGCAGAATTCCAGTTTGCGGAAGTGGGTGCTAATTGTCTGACCCAGGAGCTCTTTTCCTCAATATGTAAGATTCCTGGTAGACTCAAGATATGGCTGGGACCAACTGCATTAGACTCACCAAGGATGTTTGGTATTAAAAGCAGATTCCTGGTCCCCACTCCAGACCTACCACATTAGACTATCTAGACATGTGGCCCCAGGATCTGCATTATAAGAAATTCCATGTGGTTCTGATATACAGTCTCACCTGTAAGCTCCAGTGAGGGTAGGAAGAGCGCCAGTGTTATTCATTGCCCTGTCTTCAGGACACAAGCCTGGCACATGGTAAATGTTTAATAGATATTAGTTGACTGAATGAGCACAAGCCTCTGATTCAGCAATCCACAGGACGGGGGTTAAGATATCAGCCAAGTTGGGCCTTAAGGAAGAAGAGGTATAGATCTTTCTCTTCCCCCTTCTCAGGGCTTCTCCAGGACCAACGCCTGGGACCTGTCTTCTTAAACACCACAGTTCAGAATGTTCCCTCCACCTGCTTCATGTCCTCTGTGCAGCATCTCACTGCAGCCATTAACCACTCATTTAGTGCCTAATCCTCTAATCCAACTGCTTGTTGATTTGCCAAGTGAGAAATATGCAGAGACACAAGCCACTTGTTCCCAGGGCTATTTCCAGCTGGTGAGAAGAAGGCAGCTGGGGAAGAGGCTTTAGCTTTTGTTCTCTGAGCCGGGAAATCCCAGAGTGATACTGGGATACAGTTTCTCCATTTGAACCCTTCTGGTGTTGGGATTCCTCTAAGAGCAGTTCCTAAAAAGATCAGGACACCTCAACGGACCTGGGAGATCTAGGTGCTGAGAAAAACAGCAGGATGGTTCTACGTGAGAATGTAATCAGACTGCCACACTTTGTGCAAACATCTCATGCATGCAGCAGGTATTTACTGAGCACCTACTGTATGCCAGGCACCGCTTGAGTTGCTTGGGATACATCAAGGAACAAAGCAGATTCAGATCCCTGTCTTTGTGGAGCTGCCGACAAGCCTCATGCACTCTCGATTGTCTGTCCCTTTAGCAAAGGATGGATCCTCTCTATGGGCCTGAACTGCCTACCTCCAGCCAAGTTCCCTCTGGGCTGCCCCTAGTGATACCTTCTTTCCAGGCTCTCTTCTACATTACTTAAAATGTGGGTAGGGCTGGTGACTTGGCTATGTGGAAAGCAACTCTGAGAGTTTGGACCTGACCCAACAGAAGCCTTAGAAATCCTCAGATATCTGTTGCTTCCATTCCCTATGCCAGATGTCTCCATTTGTCCCTCCAGGTCTCCTCTCCACTCCCCTCCATCCTGCTCTCTGCCCCAGAGGCTGAGCTATATGTGTTACACCCATGGGCTTCCATGGCCTCTCACTTCCGGTTGGGTTTGGCCAATGGGAGGCAACAGGAGCCGGAGGGCAGGAGGTCAGGACATTTATTTCTCTGGTTCCCTCTCTGGGAGGTGAGCTAGGGCTGGCATGTCCCTCAGCAGAAGGTACCTTTCCAAGAGGCTTGTTCTATACAACTCTCCCTCCCCTTGTCTCTTTGGGGTGTGGGGTGACAACACCACCACTGTCAGCCACAGGTCCTGAACTATTCCCGAGGCTCCCCATCATCCAACCCACAGTTTTGCAATCCGTTTATTTCTTAATAAATCCTTCTCAACTTGTACTAATTTGAATGTGCCATCTGTTTTCTGAGCGGAACCTGACTGATCTACTCCCTCGTCTCGCTTTTTTCTCATATATCTCAATGAAGAAGCTAAAATCAAGGCTGCAAACTCAGTTCCTCAGGCCACATCTGGCTCACAGATGTGTCTTCTTGGGCCTGCACCATGTTGGCCCTTGTATGCTTTTATATTTGGAAGAACAAGGTATTTCACTAAAAGTCAAGGTATTTCACATAAAAACCAAAATGTCTAGGTTCTCTTAAAAAGTTAGAATTTCTGGCAACACTAGGCCCATGGTTCTGCATGGCATTAATGGTCTAGAGCTAAGTGTTAGCTGCCCACTGAACATAGAACATAAAGCAGAACATAGTTTCCTATTTGTCGTCATCTCCACCACTCCCTACAGTCTCTTTGATATTGAGATTGTATTTCAGCTGCTATTTATTGTTGTACTTGTCTTGTTTTTCTTAGAGTTAAGAGGGAAATGAAATTTTTTTGTTCCTATGTCTAGTGCAAAATGGGAAAGTAAAAGCTAGACCAGGATAAGTAGGGGGAAGGGCGTGAGCAAATTTCTTTGTAGAAATAAAGACCATTCCTACTTTTAAATATTGAATTCCCTGCCTACTTCACTCACTTTTGTTACCTTCCAAACTCAAGTAAGCATTTGTTGGCTTTGAAATACAGCTTTAGATAAATCTCTGTCTTAAAGGCATCAAATGAGAGCTCAGAATGAGAGAGAAAAATAAATGAATTAAAACTGAATTAGGCTAAGGTGGGCTAGGTAGATTTTAGAATGAGTCCAGCTATACGTACATCTTCTCATTCTCCCACCTTTGAGCTGTAGCCTTCCTGAAACACAGACTCTAATAAAAAAAGTCTAGAGCAATTCTAGAAAAGTTAGTCAGAGTTTACAGAGGATAGCCAAGGTTGATAAGGAATTGATCTAGTCTACTTTATATGCAGACTTTCATTTCTATCACCTCCTTTTTACCTTTCAGGAAATGGGAACTGGCATTTATTAAGTTTTAATTCATTATCTCTCTTAAACATCCTAAGAATTCTATGAAATGGCTGGTATGACTCTCATTTTAAATATAAAGAAATTGAGGTTCAAAGAAGTTAAGCAACTTGGCCCAAATTGCACAGCTCGTAAATGATGGGAATGAGAGTCAAGTATTTGCTTTTACTTTTTTATTTCTTATGACTTCAGAACAAAGGTTAAGAAAAGCTATACGCAAGCTGGGTATTCCTCATTATTTAATTAATATAAGCTTTGCTTTCTTTAGTTAATGATATAGAGATCTTTCCACATCAGTAAATACAGACCCACTTCATTCTCATTAACAGCTGCAGAGTATCTGGATGAACCATAGATGATTTAACTGCTCCCCTATTGGTGGACATTTAGGTTGTTTCCCAACGTTTCACTATTATGAAAAGTGCTGCAATAAATATCTGTATTTATATCTATATCCATATAGATAGAGAGAGAGAGAGAGAGAGATTTTTGCATACTTTTGTGAATAGCTCTATGAAGTAAATTACTAGAACTGGAATTGCTTTCTCAATGATATGTATATTTTAAATTTTGATAGCTACTACCAGATTTTCCTCTAACGTTCTTGGGCCAATTCACAGACCTTGCCAATGGGAATGCCTGTTTCACAGCAACCTCACCAACAATGCCTATTATTATTAATCTTTAATCTTTGCCAGACCAAGTTCAAAGTTGATATCTTATTGTAATTTTATTTGCATTTATTATTATTATTACTTGTTTATTGGCCACTTGTATTTTGTCTCCTATAATTTGACTGTTTCTTTTGCTCCTTTAGGGGAGGGGATAGCCCTTTATCATATATATTGAAAAGCTCAATTCAGATGAGGTCAAGGGCAAAAGGAACCTCAAATAGAGTCTCTGGTCCAAAGAGAGAACGGCGCTGTCTCAGTTATGGTTGCTTTGGTTGATGAGAATGGAGTCTGGAGCCCTCTTCTGATGGTCTCAAGGAAGAAGTGACGAGCAGCGCACAAGCCAGGAAGGCCAGACAAAGAGCATCTTGGGATCCTCCTAGTGCACGGCAGTAGTTACTGTGTGTCACGTTGCCCCCCAGCCTCCTCACCTGGCAGATCTACAGGTGAGGAGCATCTGCCCCAGCAGCTCCAGGGAATGCAGCCCTGGTGTGGGAGACACATATCGGGGAGAGTCACTAGGGATACTGGACAAAGCCATAGCTGCAGAAAGGGGCACATCTCTGAAGACTGGAGTGTCTTAGAACTCAGTGATGAACACTGATAAACAGGCTACAAAACATGTGTCCACAACTATGCCTGTTTCTTCCAAGTGAAGAGTGTTGCCCTGAGTTGGAAATAGAGAAGGCACAATGAAGGGACAAAGCCTTTCCATACTGAGAACAAAAGGATTATTTTTATCCCACTATTGTAGGCAAGGTCAAGCCATGTAGTTGTTAGAAATACAAATTCCCAGGCTTCATCCCCGAGGCATGTGGATCAGAATCTCCAGGGGAGGGGCCCAGGAAGCTGTGTGCTTGACAAGCACCCCAGGTGATTCACACTGGCAGGGGAGTTGGGGAAATATTGCACAGAGACTATGGCTCTCAACGCTGGCTGCACAGTAGAAACCCCTAGGAACATTCAAAACAAAACCCCTGGGCCCCACCCAGAAAGATTCTAGTTTATTGTTGGAATGGAGCCCAGGCACCAGTTTTTGTTGTTGTTGTTGTTGTTGGTTTGTTTGTTTGTTTGTTTTTAGCTCAGCTGGTGATCCTACGGGGCAGCCCATGTTGAGAACCCCTGGCTAGGTCATTGGTTTCCAAACCTGTCAGAGGATCAGAATCACCTGGGATGCTAAAATACCAATTTCACTGTCTAGATCAAAATGCAGATTCACAGTCCCCAATTCTGAAAAATCTGATGGGACAGGTCTGGGCAGGGCCCTGGGAATAGAGTTACAATATCCAGTGGGACCACTGATTTAGTTGACTCACAAGTTGGAAGTCTCTCCCAGGAAGACAAGTCCACACCATGTATTAAGGCAAAGAGATGGGATGCAAGGAAGCAGCAGCCGTCCAGAAAAATGGCATGTGTGTGTGTGTGTACGTGTATATATGGGTATGTGTGTATGTATGTGTGTGTGTGTATTTGTATATGTGTGTGTATGTATGGGTATGTGTGTTTGTGTATGTGTATGTGTATGCATGTATGGGTATGTGTGTGTGTGTGTGTGTGTGTGTGTGTGTTTGTGTGTGTGAGATGAAGGTGGGGGCAAGGAAAGCCCCCAGCCACCATGTCACATCCTGAGTTTACCTTGAACTAACAGGAAAGTTGTTGAATCCCCACTATTATTCTATGGAAGAAACACAACAAGGAGAACTTGGCCTGTTAGCAGAATTTCTTTTTTCTTGTCTTTTTTTTCTTTTCAACCTGTGATATCTCCACTGATCTGTGCAAGCCTCCTCCCTTGTTCTCTTGGATTATCCTCTTCCCCCACCCCCTTCCCCACACCACAGACAGTACAGCTCTGTGTTTTTAAGATCCATCCATGTTGTTCTCTGTGCCACTAGTCTAACTGCTTCATAGTCCTCCAGGCTTTGCCTATCCGCCCTCCCAGTGACGGACACCAAGACTGTCACCACAATTAATGCTGCAGGGAACATTCTCATCCATGTCCCCTCCTTTGTGAGCAGGCTTGCTGGTTTGAGGGTATGAATACTCGGTCTGACTTAGTATTGCCAGGGTGCTCTGCAGAATGGCTGCACCAGTCTGCGTTTCCAGGACGTAAGGCTCCAAGACCTCCATTTCCCACCCAAACTTGGCATTATCTAGCTTTCTAATTTTGCCAGTCTAAGGTATAAGGATATCTTGTTACTGTTTTAATTTTCATTTCTCTTATTACTAATGAATTTGGGCATCTCTTCATAGGCTGGTTCGCCTCTTAGATTTCAAATTTTCTTTTATACCAGTCTACCTCCTGTGGAATTAGTACCAAATTGATTTACCTTCTTACCAGGCATCATTTCAGAGGATTCCATTCGAGCATGCGTCTTCCCACCTCTCCTCCCTGATCTTGAGGGCTAAGGAGAGGCGGGGTGGCACTGGGATTATCTCTACTCGGTTTCCTGTAGAACAGAGGCAGATTACTTTGCTGGCTGCTGCTGCTGCTGCCCATTCCTGTAAGAAGCACAAAGCAGGAAAAGAGGTCCCTTACATCCTTGCATTGTCCAGGGCCTTAACACTAAACCACTTGCCCTGACCAATTTCGTGCTCCATAGCCCATTTTGCTCCCTGACTCAATTTCCCAAGTGCAGCCTCACCTCTCCTCTTAGACGGGGACTCTGACCTCCAAATACCATCACACTGGGGTTAGAGTTCCAACACAGGAATTTTAGGGGGACACAAAAATTCAGTCCATTGCAGTTCCTTTGGCTGCAAGTAATAGAAATACACTAGAGAAATCACTGGAAAGCTACTGGGACATCAGGGAATCGACAGAGGTTTCGGACATCCAATCCCCGGCAAGGACAGAACTGGGAAAATTGGGGTGCTCTCAGCAGTGGGTTTCTGCATCTTCCCTCTGGAGCAGTGGCCCCCCAAAGTGGTGTGCACACACCCCTTGGAGTAACAAGACCATCCACTGAGATACAGGAAGAAAATGTTCGAATTTCTATTTCTACTTAGTTTTATGTCATTTTAAATTTTTCCTATTTTTGTATGCTTTATAATCTACATAATAGTATTATATTTGCATAAATTTAGAAATAAATGTACACCTATTTGGGGTATATGATAAAAAATAATTTCTATTAGAAAAAGGAGTATGCTATAGGTGCTTGCTACTCAAAATGTGGTCCAGGAAGCAGCAGCATAGATATCACCTGAGCACCTGTTGGAAATGCAGAATCTCAGGCCCACCCCAAACCTTTTAACAAGACCCCCACTGACTGGTGTGCAAGTGTGAGAAGCACTGCTTTAGAGGACTACCATGAATATAGTATGACCTTTGACCTCTGCCCATACAAAATTCCAAACTCCCAGAGGAAGAAGCTGATTGGTCTAGCTTGGGTCAAGTGTCCACCCCTGGACCTATCAGCTATGGCTAGGAGGGGGTCAGGATCACTTAGCAGGAACATAGCCACTGAGAGCCACTTCTGTGAACAGAATAAGCGATCTAGGTAAGTCCAGAAAAGATAGCCCAAGAGGTATCCACAATACATTTTGTAAACATGTGGCCTGTGTAATTCTCCCCCATAGAGAGAGGGAGGCGCTCTGGCTGGGTATGTCCAGGACCTGCAAGCAAGATTCAGGCTTGGGCCCCCACACAAACCAAACCCCAAACTCCTGTTAAGATCTCAGCCTGGCCCCATGGGAATAGGCTTCACCCTTATTGCCAGATCTTGAGCCTCAGTTTCCTTTTACAGAGACAACTGAATCAGCCAAGGCCTGGCTAGAACTAATGTGTCACAAGTGAACCAACTAGAATTCTTCCAAAGTCACCCATTGTGTCCTCTGTGTGTATAACCGAATTAACATGCTCTCCCCTGGTCTCTCTAGTTCATAAAAGTTTTGGCAATGAGTGTAAAGCACAAGGTCATTTGGATCAAGGGCCCCATCCTTGTGACAGCAGGACTTCATTCCCTTGCCATTTCTCTCTGGAAGTCCTCAGAGGGATGCTCCACACGTGCTCCTGCACCAGACCATCAGCTGCAGCCACCATGCAGATCTGCCCTCCTCTTTCTCCCTTTTCAGTTCCCACCTGTCCACGTCTAGTGTCTACAGAGATACTTAGAGTCTCTCCCCACCCCAACCAGCCACAAAAATGTCCATGTCGACCATGCTGTCTTTGGATGTTTCTAAAATCTCCAAAACTCAGGGTTCCATGCTGGTACTGGGTTGTTTGCAAGAACAGGGAGAAGGGCATCCTTCCCAATACTGGGCTACACACTTTCACCCAAGCACTCGGAGAAAATATGCCTGGAGCCTAGAGTTTCCTAAAATGTCAGTTCCATAGTCAGATTCAGCTCCCAAATCCAATCCTTAACTTGGGAACAGGGGATTTCTCTTCCCTTCTCTGACCTCTTTCCCCTTCCAAACTCCTTTCCCCTCTTATAGTTTAAAAACAAGCTTCTATGGATGTGAATGGACATAGACAGATGGGGGCATGGCGGCAGGAGGGGGTGGTTAAGGAGAGATTGAGTGTTTTATTAGCATCAGCTAGTAAAAATGCCCTATTACGTGTAACTTTATTATTTTCTCATCGCTCACTACCCCCAGGTCATTTGCTTTTCTTAAATTGATCTATGTTCCTTATAAAGTGCCATGGCAACTACTCCTGCACTTTGGTACCCAGACTCTGTGAGCTGGCAGAAATGAACACAATGTGTAGGGATGATCAGTGCAGAGTCAGGACATTGCAGAGTTCCGATGGGAGGAACTTGTGGTCAGTTGCTCCAAAGCCAGTCAAGGAGGCCAGTTCACACAGGCACAGTTTTGGGGACCACTGCTGCCATGTCTCAAACTGCTCATGTCTTTTGTTTTCTTTGCATCATATATAATCACTTTATTTGCTCTAAGTAAATACCCAGTGACGCCCAGTTCAATAGCTTCTGCAACTGAAATGTTCTCCACTGCTCCCCCAACATGCATCCCTCAGAAAAAATGAAACACAGGCACATTCTTACCAAGTTTAGGCAAAGTGCATGACTGAGATCATTCAGGAGCAACATCTTCTGGGGGCAGGAGCGGGTTATTAGTCCCTTGAGTTTGGCTTGGGGAAGAGCTGGCTCTGCCCATACTCCTTTGCTTTGCTCCCCGAGGGGAAGGGACAACTAGAGACAAACATGAGTCCTTACATTACAGGCTCAATAATACCTAAGAGGATTTAGGCCTTTGTGCCAGTTCCACAACTTAGTGATATGCTAGCCAATTAAGCCATCCTTCATCCCAACTCTCTTGCCCCCAATGGATTATATTCCACACTTCCTTTGTTCCATAGATTTTTCCTCTGCCAAAGCCTTGGACCCAGAAGCTGTTTCTTACCTTTATTTCTTCTGCCTCAGGCATACTATACATTCCTTTTCCTTCGCTTTGCATTGAACTTTCTCTTTATGCATGTAGCTGGTCCAAAAAGCCTACAGACTCTCCCACACAAAGATTTGGTTGGCCATGTGGAATTAACTTAATTCAGAAGAATAAACCTTCCCCAACTCCCGTGGCGTCCCTTGAGCAGCAACAACAGTTCCGTAATCCTAGACCTTCTCCCACACACTGTAGCTTCCTAGCTGTGACCTCCCATTTTCCAAGAGGCCTCTCTCCTTATGTACAAGGTAGACAAGGTTTTACAAGCAGACTTTGATCTGCCATGTTTATCTGCAAAGGACTATATTTTAGAAAATGAATTCCCTGTCAAGTTTCTTCTTTGACAGTAAAGAAAAAAGTGTGCAAGAAATGGGCTGGCCAGAGGAATCACAGTCAATGTATAGTGTCCATCTCTGAACTCCTAGATTTACACACTACAATAGGAAATGGATTCTTTCTAGTGGGGTCAATGCCCCAATTGATGGGTCAATGGATATGCTTTCACATGTGTCTCTCCTCCCATCAAGGTTGCTAAATAGAGACTTTCTAGCTAACGTCAACTGAGGATTTCTGCCCTTACATTGTCTATGTACCTATAACTAGCATAAATATTCCCGGGGCCCTGCCTTTCAGGATTGACCAAGCTTTACCTGGAGACATCTGAAGGTGGAGGTTATATCTTTCAGAACCACTGCTCTAGGGGATAGTCACACTGATTCATCAACTAATAGCCATTTCCTACTGGTAGAGTTTAATATTGTTAGAACAAATCTTGGATAAGCATTATCTATTTAACTTAGGGACAAGTGATATATATTGATTAATACTTAACCCCTCATGGCTTTTCTCCCCTCCATGAGAAGAAAACTAATAAAAATCCGTTCTCCCCTTCCCAGCCCCCTCATCATAACCAGCTTCCCAAGAGCACTCTCCAAACCAGTTTCTACTGACGAAGGGACTAGTAATTTACTTTTCACTTGATTTCACTACCGCAGGTGAAGCAATACTCGGGGGGGGGGGGACCTTCTCCCACCAGAATTATTTAAAACTTCCCAAATTGTTCATATCAGTTAACTAAGCAGAAATTTAGCTTAGCCCACCATCTAAAGAGATGGCCTCAGTACTTCCTGAAAACGATTCATTATTTTACAGGACGCTTTCTCAAAATGTTTGCCAGCTTTATTCTTCATACGCTTCAGGCTTGGATCTTCTGTCCAACATCTTACCCTGGAAGCAACCAAGATTGAGTGTATCTTCTCTTCTACTGACCACCATTATACGTTCTTTCACCTAATGGAGAAACATCAAATCATTTGCAGCTCTCCTTGGTCCTTGGTTCCACGGGGAGGAAGTGGCTGCAGAACGAGGCAAATGTTAGCGCCTATCCACTCATTCAACAAGCTTTCATGTGGAGGCCTGCACAGCGCCAGGGCCCTGGAACAAAGATGGAAGAGCCTGGTCCCTGACTGCAGAAAACTGATTTCCCAGACCAGGAGCACTTATTAAAAATATGGATTCCACATTCTCACCTCAGCTTCCCAAGAGAGCCAGATTTTCTAGAGCTGGGGTCCCCAAAAGATGTTTTAACAAAGGTCCCGGCAGATTCTGACACAGCCTGGTTTAGTGATCACTACAATGGGAACATTCATATTAATGGGGATACAGGCCAATGGGACTGATCCCATGGTAGCACTTTGTATGAGGTCCTGTGAGAGTGGGTTTATCAGTCAGGGTCCAATCAGGAGACAGGAGCCACACCAGTTATTGGAACAGGAAGGAGTTAGTATAAGGAATTGTTAACAAGGTAAAAGTTGATAACTAGGTCACTGGAAGAGGAAAAAGATAACTCTAAGGTATCACAGACAGGCCCTGCAGGAAGCAGCTCCCAACACCCCAGTTGGGGCAGCAAGAGAAGAGGTTGGAATTATTAAAACTCAGTAGCTCAGAGAAGGGGCCGGTGGGTCTGGAACCCAAATCTCTGAGGAGGGGCTGCTGGCCAGCTGGTGTCGGAGTATCCAATGAAACTGGTTCTGTGAGTTCAACTACAGACTGAATCCAGGGCGGAGTAGTGTTGTTAAGGAGACACTTACAGGAACAGGAAGCCAACAGGAAGAAACAAGTCTCACCTTCCTCTTCTGGCCTCTCAGTTTCCCTCTAGCGCACCCTATAGACAGAGCCTAACAGGGAGCAGCTGGCACGGCTCCAGATGGTTGCCAGTCCCACTCCCAGCATCACAAAGCTGAATAGAGAGGTTGGGTGTGGAGCTGAGAGACAATAATGTAATAACTGCACAGTGCATGAAAGAAGAGAGAGGAATTTACTAAGCAGGCATCATGCTCTTTTACAAATGGAATTTGATTTAATCCTCACAATCCCATGAGGATGAAGCCCAGAGAGGTCACTTCTCCTGTGAAAGATCACACAGCAAGTAAGTGGTGGAGCTGGATGAGTCCATATTTATTCTGTGAGTTGGCTTCACCCTCGTAGAGGACTCAAATTAGGACGTTATCCTCCCTTTCCTAATTCTTTTCTCTGGAACTGCTTTCCATTCCACTTTACCCTCCAGAGGGACTGCATCCTAGCTGTAATTTAATTATGTAAGAGGTAAGTTTTCCTTTTCTGATTTTCTGAATTCCGTGTAAATGGAGTATCATTGACTGCTGTCCAACTGGATGGATGAAGGAAGTGATCTCAAGCTGGGGAAGTCAAATAACCCCCTCCAGAGCATAAGTGAGGAGGTGTCCCCACCACGACTCCATTAGGATCCCGGACCCCACCCCCTGGGGGGCTTGTCCTGGGGAATTGTGAGGGGGTGGGTGGGATAATGTTCACATGGTCTAATCAGACAGAGACAGAGGGAATTTGCGGTAAGATAGGCAACATTCCTGTTGGGGCATTAAACAAGCTGCTAAGTGCTGATGCAGGGAAGTGAAAGTCAGTGAGAGTAACAAGAATCCCAGGACTCAGCAGAAGGCAGGGACCTGGTCCAGGGGAGGCTGGGCTCGTTCATCCTTAGTTTAATTGCTTAGAATTAGATTTTCCACCCTACCGGCTCCTTTCACAAGTATCCCCTCTATAAACACAAAGTTTAAAGACCCTTCCCTAACCCTACGCCCTCATCAAGGCTTTATATCATTCAAGATTCTTGAAAGAGTTGTCTGTACTCACAGTCTCCACTCCCTCACCTTTGACCAACTCTGATCTGGCTTCTGCTTGCACTTCTCCATAGAAACAGTTCGTACTAAGGTGACAGACAACCTACTTGCTCATAAATCCAATGGGCCTTTCTCAGTCCTTATATGACTTCTAGCCACCACTTGGCACTGTTGACCATGGCTTCCATTTTGAAACATTCTCTTCCATTGGCTTCCAAGACTTGGGGGTAGATAAAGCCCATTCTACCTTCCAGCTCTGCATCAGTGAGAGTTCTTTTGTCACAAGCAACAAAAACTAACTCTGGGGGGTAAAATAAATTTATCAGGAAGTTTTGAACTAGGTCATGGCATTTGGCTGATTCAATAATATCTCAAATTCTTCAGCCCTCCCTCTATCCACACTCTGTAATGTGACTTTGTAACTCCTCCCAACTCTGTAACTTTCTTTGGCCAATGGAATGTTAGCAGTTGTGACAGAAGCAGAGGCTTGGAAAAGCACTGGTACTTCCCCCTCTCTCTTTTGTTCTTCTGCCTTTATCCTGAGAACATGCCCTGCCAACTTTCTGGAGGCTGAGACATGTTGAACACAGCTGAGTCACCCCATTTGTCCCAGCTGAGGTCATCTTGGACCAGCTAACTCTCTTCCCAGCTGACCCCCTAGACACATGAGAGTCCAGCCAAGACCAGTAGAGTTGTTTAGCTGACCTTCAGCTAATCACAGATTCATGAGTGAATGTAACCAAGACCAGAAGACCCATTTAGGTGAGCCACAGATTTATGAGCTGAATAAATGCTTAGTGTTTTAAGTCACTAAATTTCAGGATGGTTTGTCTGCTGGTTGGTTAGGGCTACAATAACCAAATACCACAGATTGGGTGGCTTAAACAACAGAAATTTATTTTCTCACAGTTCTGGAGGCTGAACTCCAAGATCAAGGTGTCAGCAGGTTTGGTTTCTTCTGAGGCCTCTCTCCTTGGCTTGCAGATGGCCACCTTGGTGCTGTGTCCTTACATGGTCTTTCTTCTGTGTGTGCGCATGTCTGTTGATTCTCCATGTGCCCAAATTTCCTCTTCTTATAAGGACACCATTCAGATTGGATTAGAGCCCACTCTAGTGACTTCATCTTAATTTAGTCACCTCTTTAAAGGCCCTATCTCCATATACAGTCACATTCTGAGGTCCTGGGGGTTAGGACTTTAACCTATGAATTTGGGGAGGACACAACTCAGCCCTTAACAGTTTGTTACACAGCGTTCTTGTGGCAATAAATACCTGATATTTCAAAACCGAAGAACCAGGCCCTGGCAGGACAGGAAAAAGGCAGTTCTCAGGATCCATAGATTAGGACCTAGTGGACAATCTCTTGAAGTAGCTGCTCTCGGGATGAACCAGTTCTGACTTTTTTTTTTTTTTTCTTTTTCTTGGGTAGGGAGGGTTCCTTGTGTCCTTCTCTCAATAGTTAGGTTCCAGAGAAAGAATCTGATTGGCTCAGCTTGGGACCCGTACCCTCCTCCAGCACCTTGATTGACAACCCCACCAAAGCTTCATGCCATGGGAGAGGGATGGTTCCCTACAGGAATATTAACATGCAGTTGCCAAAAAATGGAGCATGAATTCTGGACAGGCAGGACCAACATAAGTCCACTACAAGCTCTGGCCCTTCCTCCTGGTTTTACAACATCCACTTTGTCCACAAGCCAGGATAGTAGGAACGCTGGCCAATGTTGGATGGCAGACTGAGTGTCCCAAAGATTCTTGAACAATTGGAATCACAGCACAAAGCTAGCAGGATGAAATTAAATAGGGATTAATATGAAGGCGTATACTGGAGTCCAAAGGGAATAACAGCTGGTGGACGACAAGTGAAGAGTGGTGGCGCTTAACGGCAGCACGTGCGGAAAAGACCGGAAGCCCAGAATGAGCCAGCAGTGGGAGAAGATGGCCAAGGACGGTGGCCTGATGCCGGGCTAATGAAAGAGCTAGGGGATAGTGCCCTCTTCCTGAGGACTGTCCCTAGTTCTGTGTGGTTCGCTTGGATAACAATAGCCTAAGATGACTGATTGAGTGCCTGCTACACACCAGGCGCTGTTCTAGGTGCTTTACCTGGATTAGCTCAATCAACACAAGCACACAGTGTGATTTTTCCCGTTTTACAGGTGAGGTAAGTGAGGCAAGGAGAGGCTAAGTATCTGGCCCAAGGTCACACAGCTTTGATGGAGCCAGTGTTGGACCCAGGCGATCTGTGCTCATAGCCACTAGCTAGGCTGGCTCCTGGGAATTGGGACAATGACAGTCTGCTCTCATGTGGGGGACAGGAGGGAAGAGCACCTACTGTGTGCTACAAACATTCTGGGAGCTTTAATATACACGAACTCATTCCCTCCTGGAAGGTAAGTATTACAGTCCCTATTTTCAACATGAGGCTTGATGGGAAAAGAACTAGGATGTCTGGATGAGTAGCCGAAGGAACTGGTGCCTTTTCACGTGAAATAAGCATAACTTAGGGTACATTTGGGAGTGGAGCAAATATTTGAGGGTTGTCAGGATGAAATTTGTTCTGTTTAGCTTCAAGAGGATGGAGTTAGGGCAATGGGTAGAATTTATAGCAATGTAATTTCATCTCAAAGTTATAAAAGTCTTTCTGATATAGCTTATTAATAATTATAATCATACTAAATATAATAGCATAAAGATTATACCACTCCCTAAGCATTTATTATGTGCTAAGAACTTCACGGTCATTATACATAGTGCCATTTTCATAATAAAATCACAGTAACGGTTGTCATTGGGCACTTACTCTATGTCAGGCACTGTGCCACAACTTTAAATGGTAGATGCCATTATTAGCCCCATTTTATAAATGATCAAGTGAGCCACAGAGAGGTTAAGTAAGTGTACACGAGGTCACACAGCTAGGAAGAGGTACATAAATCCAACAGCATGGCTCCAGGCCAGGGTTCCTAAGAATCATGCTACACTGTCCTCCTGGAAGAACAGTGAGCAATCCTGGACTCTTTGCTAGAAAACACTAGAATCCCAGCACCCAGTGTGGGATTCTCCTGGCTGAAATCTAAGGCTCCTCCCATCCTGGGAATCCAGAGACCAGGAGTACAGACCTGGGCGAATAAGAGCAGATAAACCCTACACAGATGGGCTGTGCAGGGACCCCTCCCCGACTCCCTGGGTCCAGGCTGTTAAGACCAGGCTGCTCAACGCACAGCAGTTTCGGCCCCGCTGAGACCAGCACGCATGTGTTTTATTAAAAGGAAGTGTTTACCCGGCCTGCTCCTGGCAGGGCTGCGGCGGCAGTTTATTAGGACTTCATTTGGAGTGTAAATTGTTGCTGGTTATAAAAAGGCTCTGCAGAGCAGCTCCGCCGGGATGGCCCCAATCCACAGCACGGGGCATGTGAGGCTTTAACTAAACCATTGATTTCCCTCCGGAAGGAGCAGCCAGATAGAAGCCACTCATTTCGCGGCTTAGCTGCTGTCTTCCCCCAGCTGGAGGGCAAAGGTGGCGAGATTCCTCCTTCCCTCCTGTCTCGATCTCTGTACACACGCACACGCGTACACACCACTAACTTCTGTGAGGGCCCAGGGCCAGTAAGGTCTGAAGAGTCCCTGACTCGGAGGGGCACCTGAGAGCTGCTGTTTGATCTTGTGTTTCGGTTACAGTATGTGGTGTTGGCTGCAAGCTCCATCTCTGCAGTCAGATTCGGGTCCAAATGCCGGTTGGATGATCTTGAGCGTGGGTGGTCAGATTTAGTGAATAAAAATACAGAGCACACAGTTTAATTTGAATTTCAGATAAACAACGAATAAATTTTGGGTATAAACATGGGACATGGCTTCTCTGAAATTTCAGTTTAACTGGAGGCCCTACGTTCTATCTGGCAACACCCCCGGGGGCAGGGGACTGACCTTTAAGCTTTAGTTTCCTCATCTGTAAACTCTCACGTTTCTTGTGTGATTTAGGCAAGGCTATGCCTGTCCAGTGCTTAACACAGTGTCCAGCACACTGTTAGTGCTCAATAAGTGTTATCTGCTATGTTATTATTATTACTTTTACATTTTATTTAATCCAATCTGCAGTCTATTAACGGTCATTTGTTTACATCGTCACCTCTAGATTCATCAGAGGACCGGTCCATCCTAATCTTTGTATCCCCAATGCCTAGAAAGTTCCTTGAACAGAGTAGGTGCTAGTAATATATGCTAAATAATTTAACTGATTATCAGCTTAACAGCTGCAAAAAATCAAGAGCCAATGATCCTGGGTATATTTATCCCAAAAGCAAGATTCCCAACTTTTAAAAAGAAACAGCAAGATTGCCTATCTGTTGACACATATTTATAGTGTCGCAGTGAAGATATTAAGGACACCTGAGACAGTCTGCCATGGTTCAAATTGGGATTCCTCCTCTTCTCTGGGGTTCTCAGTTTTCTCATCTGTAAAATGGAGATAATATTGGTACCTACCTCATAAGGTTCATGCAAGTTCATACATGTCAAATACTTATTACAGCACCAGCACGCAGAACTCGGTGCTCAGTGAACGGTAGCTATTATTTATGCCAGCCCTTGTCCTATGTCACCAGGGAGAACTTGACAGAAGGACAGCAGGGAGCACAGGAAGAGGAGGGTCCAATGGTAGACACAGGAGCTCCTTGCCCACAACCTGCGGGCCAGAGTAGGGATGGCCTTGCTGTGTCCTCAGAGGAAAACAGAGACTTCCTCAAGGAGGCCTGGATAATGAACACAGTATGCAGAGAGGGGAGGCCCATGACACTTAGCAACGTCTGCCACATTCATTTAGTGTCTATCTCCCCTACTAGAATGGAACTCAATGAAGGCAGAAATTTTTAGGTTTTTTGTTTACTGGAACGTCCTAGAAGAACACCTGGCACAGAGTAGGTATATCTGTCAGTTGTCTGGGCAGGGCAATGAGGAGTTCAGGCTGAGAGAGATTTTGCATTTTAATTTTCCTTCCTTTCCTCCCTTCTGCCCTCCTCCATCCCTCCCTTCCTTCTTTCCTTCCTTTGAGTGTGAGGTGAGCACGTGCATAGAGGCTAGAGGGAAAGGGTCGAGGAAGAAGTAGAGATAGAAAGTAATGAAGAGACACATCCTCCAGATGAGGCAGGAGGGGATGGAATCCTCTCTCACCTCTTAAGCAAGCTCATTCAGGCAACAAGTACTTCTTGTACATCTATTGTGATGTTAGGAATGATCATTCACTCTCATCCACCTCCCTGTGTGAGGGAGTGTAAAACACAGCTTAGGCACTCAAAGAATGAAGTGGATCTATATGTTGTGATTTAGAAAGTTCTCCAAGATATATTACGTTGGAGGATGTTGAGTAGTATATAGTGTATGCTCTTGCTTGTGTGTGTGTGTGTGTGTGTGTGTGTGTGTGTTTACATTACATAGAACATTCCCACAGGATGTTAAAGAAACTGCTCATAGTGGTTGCCTCTTAGGGAGAGAAGTGGGGAAGAGGGAAGTTTCTGGAATAAGAAGGAGGTAACTTTTCATTGTATACCATTTTGTTTTATTGACTATTTTGCCATATACATTAATTACTGTTATAATTTTTAGAGCAGTGTTAAAAATATTTGGGGACCAACCAAAAATATTTTTAAATTCTTTTTTCTAATTATAAAATAATACATTCTGGAAAAAAATGCAAAGCAATTTAAAAAGAGAGAGAAAGAAAATAAAGCCACCTGTGATTCCATCATTCAGATATAACCTTTGGTAACATTTTGGTGGATTTTCTACTATTTTTTCCAATGTACATATACTTTTTTCCCCCACAAAATGCTAGTGTTTTGTATCCTCGTTTTTTTTTTCAATATCTAACCATGTATTGGGCACATTCTCACATCATTAAAACAGATTTCTGATTGCAGTGGCCAACCATTATAAATAATGCTGCAATAGACATTTCATATATACATATATACTATATTCCTTCATGAAAATTCTTTGATATGAAATTGCTGAGTGAAAGGCTAGATATATCTATTTTAATCTATATTAAGACAAAGAAAATGTTTATGCTATATTCAGAAAAAGCAAGATATAAAATAGTATGATTCATTTTTGCACGTGTGTGTGTATATTGTATATATATCTGTATACATCTGTATATATCTGTATACATCTGTATACATATTGTATATATATCTGTATATATATAATATTGTGTATTATATGTGTGTACATAATACACATTTATGTGTATTATGTATGTGTGTACATAATACACATTTCATATACATACATATATCTGTATGATATAAAAGATTAAGAAGATATACATCAAAAAATTAACAATCCTTGGTGGGATCTGGGGTAATTTTTATTTTCTTCTTTTTGCTTCTATTTTCTAAACTGTCTACTATGGTGGACACTGTGGGGTGCACCCAGACCCCTGATCCGGGACGGAGCTACCTCTGTCCCCAGCTTCTGAGAGTGTTGGCGACCGACAGCTCTCAGCTGGGACACTTTCCCGGAACTGTCCTCAGATGAGGGAGCAGCCTCACCCGGGGTCACACACACACTTTCTGGGGGCATCTGCATCCAGTGACTGGTGGATGTTGGCATACAATCCTTTGCCTTCGTCCCAGCTCCAGAGCTCCCACGGGATCAGCTGAGGCCTTTGTTGCGACTGCATCACCACCCAATTTCTCCCTGTGCCCGGTCCTGCTCTCCTCACTCCTGCTCCCCGGGTAAGCCAACCTACAGCATCTAAAAATGAGCACTTAATCATTTGGTAATGAGGAAAACTTTTAATTAAAAGAAAATTCCTTATAAAATGCCCTACTTCTTTTGTTCTTGGTGATCTTCCACAACAAAAAGTTGTCTGCTCTCCAAAGTGACCAATGAAATAGAATATGATATCTGATTCCACAGTCATACTGGGAACGGCACTGAAGGCAATTAATCAATTAGTCTTCTTGTCTCCCAATAAATTCCCTTCCAGTGGTGCCTGGCCCTGACCAGCTGACATTTCCATAACCCACTTGCCACCGTACGTGTGTTAAATGACTTCTTCTTGTCCTAAACTTGGAGATTTTAATCTCATCTATTAAGCCAGCAGGCCCAGTAATTCCCCGAATGCATTTTTATTGACTTTGTAAATCAGACTTCCTCACGTCAGGGACCGTGACCAGGAGAGAGGTGTTTGTCTGTGAAATTGGCTGGACACAGACCATTGACTGTGATGATAACCAGTGATTTGTGGGGCCAGATAGACAAGCCACACGCACTACGCAGATTAAAATATAACAAAACAAAAAGGTTCCATTACCAAGAATACTGGCAAAGGGCAGCAGGATGTTTGTGATAAAAGATAGACAACAAACTAATTCCAAATCTGGAAGGAAGCCCAAAACAGCGCTTTGCTCCTCTTCAGTGAGCCAAAGAGAAAGTGCGAGGCTGCTAAACACAGCTAAGTAAACCAATTTCTGAAAGCCCTTTAGCAAAAGTCAGGGAATGCTTGGCTCTTGCCCCACCGGGGCTGTATTCACGATGTTGTGCACGCCTCCTTGCCTCCTGTGGCAGGAATAGCTAATAAAAGGTGCAGTGACAATTTTAAACAGCTTCAAAGAACACTCTTCTGGTGGCCTTCTTCCCACTGAGGATGAAATCTAAATGGTTTGGCCTCTGCCTGCTGCTCTGACTTTGTCCTTGTCGCTCTCACCCTTGCCTACTCCTCTCCAGCCACACTGTCTTCTTGCTCTGACTCCAAAAACACTAGCCCCTTCTGGCCTCAGGACCTTTGCACTTGCTGTTCCTTCTGCCTGTGATGCTCTTGCACCAAATATCTCCAAGTCTAGCTTATACACTTCACTCAGGTCTCTGGACAGATGTCACCTTCTCAAAGAAGCTTCCCTGGTCACTCAGTGGAAATGCACACCTCATCACTCTCCATCCCTCCATTCTATTCTATTTTTATTCATAGGATTTATGGTGAACTGACATATTATTTATTATAGGCTTATTTGTTTACTTGAAGCCTCATTCCTCCAAAGAACAGGAATTTTGGTCTATTTTGTTTACTGTTTTGTTTACTATTCCAAGTGCCTAGAACAGAAAGTGCTCGAGTATTTGTTGAATGAATGAATTATGTATTCTCCGTCCTCTTCTTTAATCTTCATCTCAATGGCCTAATTTATTCATATATTTACTCAATAAATGTTTGTGGAGGACCTACGATAAGCCAGGCCTTGTGCTAAATGCTGGTTCTTGTAAGGATCATATGATGATATGAATGAAATTCTAATGCACTATCAAAATTTAAGGTGCAACTTAGCAATGGTATCTATACAGTTATTGGAAAGAATTGTACGTGTGTTTCTCTTTTAAACAGGAAGATAATGATCTTGTGACTAATTTCCGGCCAATGGGCTGTGAGCTTCAGTGATGTATACATTTTCCAGGGGTCTAGACAAGCACTGTCCAATAGAAATATAATGTGAGCCACATATGTAATTTTGAATGTTCTAGTATGCAAATTTTTAAAAAGTAAAAAGAAACAGGTTATATTAACTTTAATAATTAATATACTTTATTTAGCCCAATAGATCTAAAATGTTATCATTTCAACATGTTATCAATATTAAAAAATTATTAATGAGATAATTTTATATTCTTTCTTCCATTCTCAGTCTTAAGAATCTAGTGGGCATTTTATACATATAGCGTATCTCAAAAAAGATGCTAAATTTTCATTGGAAATAGTTGATCTGTCTTCAGGTTTCATAAATTCACAGTGGAAAAAGTATATTCATATATCCAAGTTGTTCCAAACATACTTACAGTTTTTCCAATAACCGAACAGCGAATTGATTTTTAATTTAAATTTAAACTAAATACAAAATTCACCTCCTCAGTTTCACGAGCCACAAGTGTCCAATAGCCACCGGTGGCTGGTAGCTGCCATATTGGATAGCTTAAGTATAGGTCCTAAAAAGGATAGGCATGCGTCTCACTGTGCTTTCCCTCTTTCCTCTGGCCAGGAAGTGGTATCAGCTGAAAGAGTTGGACCCAGAGACAGAAGCCACGTGTTGGGGTTGGCAAAACCACCCTACCCACCTCCAGACTGTCTTGTGAGAAAGAGATCAATCTTCATTCTATTTAAGCCTCTGTATTTTAGGTCCCTTTGTTACAGCAGCCTAGCCTAGACCCCAACTAATCTACCTCCCAGCTTAGCCTGTATCCTAACTGATGCATGCACTGGAGGCTTCCAGCACCTCCCAGTCCTGGCTTCACTGCTAAAAACATTGGTTATTATTTGTTTGTTTGTTTGTTTGTTTGTTTTTGTGAGGGAGATCAGCCCTGAGCTAACATCCATGCTAATCCTCCTCTTTTTTGCTGAGGAAGATTGGCTCTGAGCTAACATCTATTGCCAATCCTCCTCCTTTTTTCTCCCCAAAGCCTCAGTAGATAGTTGTATGTCACAGTTGCAGATCCTTCTAGTTGCTGTATGTGGGACGCGGCCTCAGCATGGCCGGAGAAGCGGTGTGTCGGTGTGCACCTGGGATCCGAACCCGGGCCACCAGTAGTGGAGCACACGCACTTAACCGCTAAGCCACGGGGCCGGCCCAGTTATTATTAACAATACCATCAGTACTAGCATGTCTCAGCTTATATTTTCCTTGGGGCATTACGTCAACCACTCCTCAACATCTCAGCCTGTGATCTACCATGTCAGCAAATTTTCACCTTTGGACTCTAGTGGGAGCCCAGGGTGGGTAGAGATTGCCTGGGTTTGGACTTGGGCTCCACCACCATGATGGTTAAGTTTATGTGTCAACTTGACTGGGCTATGGGGTGCCCAGACACTTGGTCAAGCACTGTTCTGGGTGTGCCTGTGAAGGTGTTTCTGGATGAGATTGACATTTGAATCAGTAGACTAAGTAAAGCAGATTGCTCTACCCAGTGTGGGTGAGGCACATCCAATCAGTTGAAGGTCTGAATAGAACAAAAAGACTGACCCCCCCGAATAAGAGGGAACTCCTTCTGCCTGACTGCCCAGCTGGGACATTGGTTCTTTCCTGCCTTTGACCTCGAACTGCAACATTGCTCTTTCTGGCTCTCGAGCCTGCCGGAATTCTGACTGGAAGTGCACCATCGGCTCTCCTGGGTCTCCAGCTTGCAGACTGTAGATCTTGAGACTTGTCAGCCTCTATAATCACGTGGTTCGAGTATTCGTCATAACACATCTCTCTCTGACAGAGGATTCCATCCCCTCCTGCCTCATCTGGAAGACATGTCTCTTCATTATTTTCTATCTCTACTCCTTCCTCAACCTTTTCCCTCTAGCCAAGAGACAGAAGGAGAGAGAGAGACAGAGAGAGAGCTCTCTAGCTATATATCCATTGGTTCTGTTTCTCAGAAGAGCCCTGACTAATACAACCATTAATTGTCTGTGTAATCTCTCTGTGCCTCAGTTTCCTCATCTGTAAAATGGGGGAAATGATAACCCTCTACTAAATATCAATTATTTTTGTTATTTTATTATCACAGCACAAGGACTTCTGAGCATTGCTGGGCGAAAAAAATAAACCATGCAAGTATGTACAGGGGGACATTTCAAATTCAAAGTCTCCAGCTTTGTTAGCCCCTCAGCATGCAGGACAATCCTCTTACATGCCCCTGGTCATCTCCCTCTCCTGCTCCCCTCAGCAGCTGATGTGCGGCAAACCCACATCGCCACCTCCTCTTGCCCCTAAGTTAGCCCAGTCCCCTTGGATTAGACCGTGCCTTCTATTTCAGAGAGAAAAGGCTGGGTCTCAGGCATGAGCCTGTTAATTAATCTTGTTTCATCCACACACGCTTTTGATCTTGCGCCCTCTCCCTCCTTAGGGACGTTCTCTCCACATTCACTTTTCTCTCTGTCTTGGTTTCATAGCCTCTCCCTTTCCAACAGCTCCTTCTATTTTAACCAAAACTCATGCCCGGGGCCATGTTATTGTTGAAAGCTTCCCTCCGACCCGCCTCTTCCTAGTACCCCGTTGTCCTCCTTGCTCCCCTGCAGACTGCCTCAAAAAATGGTCTGCCCCTAGCATTTCGTGTACTCACTACCACTCCCTCTGGAGGAGCTCAGGAAAGGGAGCGAGTCCTGCAGATTGCTGGGGGAAGAATATTCCAGACAGGATCAAAGTGCACAGGCCCTGAGGTGGGAGTGTGCTTGGATTGGCTGAGGAACATCAAGGCTGGTGTGGAACAGAGTGAGCAAGGGGGCGAGTGACCAGGGGTGAAATGAGGGCAGAAACTGTGGTCCAGGTGTGGTGGGTGTTGGCTTTGACTCTGAATCAAGTGGGGAGCCATCGAAGGGTTCTGAGCAGAGAAGTGGTGTGCTCTGACTTAAATCTGAAAAGGCTCCTTTTGCAGAGAAGCAAGAGCAGAAACAAGGAGACCCATCAGAAGGCAATGACAATAATCCAGGAAGAGAAGAGGGGGCTCGACCAGATTGGAAGCATCAGAAGCTGGGGAGGAGCTGTCAAACTCTGGATATGTTTTGAAGGCAGAGCCAAGAGAGTCTGCTGGTGCTTTGGATGTGGACTGTAAGAGAAAGAGAGGCATGAAGATGTCTCCAAAGCTTTGATCTTCCTCACCTGCCATTCACTCCTCCCACAGCCACTGACCTCCCACCAGGGCTGTCATAGACCTCACATTTATAAAGCCCTGAAATTTAAAATTTTGGCCTAAATTTGTTCCTAAAATTGCAAATATAAGCACATATAATAAGATAATTATAGCAGAAAGATGGGAGAGAGTAGACGGGATGGAGTGAAAAATGAGTTAAATTCCTGTCTATCAAGGCTGGCCATCAATAGATAATGTCTACAGTTGATAAACTAAGAAATAGCAGGGGTTTTTTTGGGTTTTTTTTTGTGTGTGTGAGAGGAAGATCAGCCCTGAGCTAACATCCAATGCCAATCCTCCTCTTTTTGCTGAGGAAAACTGGCCCTGGGCTAACATCCGTGCCCATCTTCCTCTACTTTATATGGGATGCCGCCACAGCATGGCTTGAGAAGCGGTGCATCAGTCAGCGCCCAGGATCCGAACCTGCGAACCCCAGGCCGCCCAAGCAGAGCACGCGAACTTAACTGCTACGCCACTGGACCGGCCCCAAGAAATAGCAGTTTTTGCATGTTATTTAGAAATATGGAGGGAACCACTAGAAGAAATAGTTAAAAAGACTTAAAATTAGTTGCCTCTGAGAAACAGGATTGAGAGGGGGAAGGGTAGAGCAAGAATATTGTTTTTCATTAAAAGCTATTTTGTACTGTCTATTTTCTTTCTTTCTTTGTCTCTTTCCTTTTTCTTTTTTAAATAATGAGCATGTATTATTTTCATTAAAAAAATTAAGAGGCTCTTCCTCCATACTAGTAAATCTCTAGCATAAGAATTGTTATATCCTCTTGTGTTCAACTGGTGGTTACGTTTCTTTATTTGTTTGGGTTTTACAAAATTCCCTTTACTGTCATTAGAATGTTGATCTTGCTATAAATTTTTTAAAGAGCTTCAGCAAAACAGAAAGGCTTTAGCTCCCAAATGACACTGCCTGTAAACACCGTTTATAAGCTTGTTTCTTATAACATATTTTGAATGAAATAGCTGAGTATTGCAGAGCAAATGAGCTGTTTGCATGTTTTGGGTTTTATGGGTTTTTTTTTGACATAGATCATGGCATGTCTGTGTGTGTTGAATTTATAGCTGTTACGTGGAGGCGATGACAGAGATAATTGGCATTGTTTCCAATTATTAACCTCGTTAAATATCCATGCAAAACAAAACCAATCTTGGCTGGCTCCGAGTTGCCTCAAGTCCAAAGTGTGGACTAGATGGGTTTGCAATCTAGACCTAAAATCCTGTGTCACTTCCTGCCACTCTCATGTCCCCCAGTGCCCCTTCCCCTCCACTCCTGCTCACTCTGGGCCTGGCCACTCTGGACAGCAAGCACTTCCCAGCCTACGGGCCTTTGCCTGTGAGGGTCCTCTGCCAGGTGAGCTCTTCATTCAAAGACTGACTACAACATCACCTGGTCTCCTGCTGAGCCTAGTGCCACTGTCCCCAGCCTAGGCTGGTTCCCTGAGCTTTTCTTCTATCAGGCTTTAGACCCCTGAACACCTCTGTAACTGTCCCCACTCACTCCATCCCTGAAGGCCGCCCGATGAATGGGAACCTCCGAGCTCTCCCTTTCTGCGCTGCTCCTGAAGGTAGGCGTTTGCTCATTCATTCCTCCTACAGATCTTCATGGAGCACCTAGAGTTTTGTAGGCACTGTGCTAAGCATTAGGAACACCATAGTGAGCAAGGCATCAAAGACACAAAGTCATCGGAAATGTGGACAGTTAAACAAGATGTGACAACAGTGTCACAGGTACTTTAATAGAAGATGTACAACGAGCTGAGAGAATATATAAATAGGAATGACTAAACAAGGGAGCAGAGAGAGTTGACAGAAAGTGACATTTTAGCTGGTACCTCAACTCTGTGTAGGAGTTTATGAGGCAAGGGTGGTGGGAAGGAGGAAGAAGTGTGTCCTGGCAGAGAGAACAGCATGGGCAGGAGTCCAGGATGGCTGGGGAGTGGATGATTGGAGTGGCGCAGGGACGAGGGGGCAGGGGACAGCAGAGGACAGAGAGGCAGACCAAGCCAGCATCAGAGGCCTCAAAAGTCTGCTTAGGGAGTTTGGACTTTATTCTAAAGCAATAGGGAGCTATGGAAAGATGTTAAGGAGGGGAGTGACATGGTCAAAATAGTGCTCCCTCGGGGGCCAGCCCGGTGGTGTAGCAGTTAAGTTCTTGCACTCCGTTTCCGTGGCCCGGGGTTCGGCCCGGGGTTCACAGGTTCGGATCCTGGGAGCAGATCTACGCACTGCTTGTCAAGACATGATGTGGTGGCATTCCACATATAAAGTAGAGGAGGATGGGCACGAATGTTAGCCCAGGGCCAATCTTCCTCAGCAAAAAGACGAGGATTGGCAACGGATGTTAGCTCAGTGCTGATCTTCCTCACAAAAACAATAGTGCTCCCTCACTTTTTTTTTCTTTTTTAGGGTTTTACTGTAGTTACCACATGAAAATAGTCAGGAAACAAAATAAGATAACAAATATGAAGATATTCAAATTGTCAAATTTCACAGAATGTTTACAGATGTGTTTCCTGATCTGTATGCTTTTTCTGACATTCTTGTGGGTATTCATTTTTATTAGTAATTTTAATTACAAAATAACATGTAGATATAATAACAGAAATTCTTATTAATTTAAAAAATTTTGTTACAACGTTAGTTATAGTTATTATATCAGAAAATACAGAAAAGAAGAATATAAAATCATCCCTAGGCTCACCGACAAGAGATAACCAGCATCTCTCCCTGTGCACACAGTCACAGACCCATAAACATCCTATCAACATGGCATCAACCCACATGGAACAAATTTTGCCATCTACTTTTTCCACTTAACAAATCTCATCATTTTCCACATCATTAAGCATGTTATTCAAAAACTTCATATGGGAATGTTCATGTGGAATTATATTTATTGTGTGTTTTTTATTCCTCAAGTGATAATTCGTAATGCAGAAACCCCAGAAAAAAAGAAAAGCACAAAACAGAAGTCTGTTGTAACCAGGTAAGCATTTTAAAAAGAGAAGGCACTTGCAATCTTTCACTTTCTATGCATCTGTTTATTTCCAAAACCTCATTTTTTTAATAAATGGAAAGAAAAACACATTTTTCTTAGAAATAAACATGGTACATATCATTTTATAGCCTGCTTTTCATTTAGCAATATGTTGTGAACATTTTTCCACATTGGATAAATATTTCTATGTGGAGCTGGAAGCCCCGTTGGATGTCTGCCCTCCACTTTCATTTTATTGAGGTCAGACTTAGCAAACCTCTCTCATTGTTCTTACTTACCTCAGGAGCTCTTACTGCTAAGAAAGGTAATCTGCCTAGTTCTTAGGCCTGAACTAAGTAGAAAAAAACTCCCCTTTGTTGTAAGTGGCATCTTAAGAACTCCAAGACGGATGCCTTGTTCCCTCAGCCCTGCCTAATGTTAAGGATCTCTGTGAATCTCCTGTGAAACCTTAATAACGCCCCTTCCAGAATAGTCAGTTTCTCCCTTCACTAGATATCCATTTAGGTTCGTGCATTTCTCAATGCTACACATTATATTGTATGAAAGTTAGTTTTCTCTATTTCCTTAGTTAACACTATTTTAAAAAACGTTTATGAACACCTTACTATACTTACTTACTATAAGACTGCTGTGCAGGTTGATGTACAATTAATCAAGTTATAGTCTCAACACTCATATAGCTTACAAATTAGTGGAGGATATAGTGAAGTACAGACAAACATAATGCTGGGTAATAAGCATTTCATTGGGTATTGAATATGGGGTATTATGGCAGGACAGAGAGGAGCATCAACTCTATGGCGGGCAGGTGGGATAGGGGTAGTCATGGAAAGCTTCCTGGAAGAAGAGACAGCTAAGCTAATTTTTTTTATCATTAAAGTTTAAAGTCAGATTTCTGCCCCCATCACCCTATTGAGGCTGCCACTGCTCCTCCCAAAGTCACTAACAACTCTACAATCGCCTCTCTTCAACCCAGTGGCCTCTCTTTGATCTGCATGCTACACGATTTCTCTGCTAGACTTGATACTGCCCATTGCCCACTACTTCATTCATTCATTCATTTATCAAATATTTATTATGTGCTGATGATGGGGATACAATGGCGGGTCCTTTCCTTTTGTGACAGCATCTCTCCTGATTCCACACCTGTGTCCATTCCTCCTCAGTCTCCCTCAATTCATTCTCTCTCCCTCCCTCAGCCCAGGGCCCTCCCTCCCATGCTCTCCCCAGCAAACTCAGTTACTGCATTGACTTTGAGAAGCTACTGATGACTTACAAATCTTGACCTCGAAATCTAACTTTTCATGCAGTCTCCAAAAGCATAATTCCAGTTGCTTCCTGGACATTTTATACAGAAAAAACTTATTGTGTGTCTACTGTGTGCCAAGCACCGTGCTAATCACTGGAACGAGAAGGATGAACAAAACAAATTCCCTCCTCTCAAGAAGCTCACAGTCAAGCGGAAAAGTTAAATCTGAGTATCTTCAGGCACACTAAGCACACATCCAAACATGTATATCTCTGTCCATTCTGGAATATGTGACGTCTGGTCTCTGACAGGGCTTATGTGATAACACTGCACAACCCCAGGGGGTGACATTCACATAGTCTACAATGTGACTAAGACCCTCTACAGTTGAACAGTACACAACCTACAGAACCTTACGTGGCAGCTTCCACTGACTCCATGAGGGGCTGAGAACGAAACAGGCTGGAACCAACCGTCAGCCCTGATGGCTCACTTGGTGGTTTCCCTGGTGGTCATTCTCTGCCGGGTCAAGGGGTTGGACAGGGATTATGTTTCCCCACTTTGATCATAGAGTCCTTTAGGAGCAGAGTTCTGAAAATACCAATCTTGTCCCGATAAGAAAAGAGAATCAAAGCCCTGGTGTTGAGGGACCCAATATTTAATCTTCCCTCTTTTTGTGAGGGTCCCAAGCAGATGTAAGCTACTGAGATAAAAGAATTTCTTCCCTTCACAATCTAGACCCAAGGTTGCAAATGTGTGTGTGTGGGGGGCCTATGTCACTTGTGTCTTGTGTGACTTGCAGAGATATTCTGAATTCAGCTGCCAACTAATTCCATGTAAAAATCCAGATGTTCAGCTTCTTTTGAAAAAACTGCACGAGGGGGCACCACTGAGCCCACCTTCCCATTCGGCAACCATCAGCTGGAGGTGAGGCACAGCGGCCCCTTGAGACAGGAACCTGCTTTCCAGCCCTCTTCAGCCCCACCCCTGCCTAGTGGCTCCTTGACCCACCTGGCCTCCCCTCCGTCACCTGCCTGACCCCTGTAGTCAGTCACATTAACTTCAATTTAAAAAATTCTTTTCCCCCAGAAATGACGTACTGATTATTTTATTCATTTGCAGAGTCTATTAATTTATTGAATTTTCTAGTGACAACAAGTCTTGGCTATAGAATAAAAACTGGAAACCTGCAACAGAACAGATTCCAAGAGCTATTTTTCTCATTGCACACAACCAATTAGTCCTGAGGAAGCCCCCTCCTTCACATCCCCCCCAAAAGCCACCCAGCGATGAATACATTTTCACAAATCATCTCTGATCTACCTTGAAATGAGCTCAGAGATCTCCCAGAGCCTGTATAATTAGTTGTATCTCGGAGGCAGGGCTCCCCTGTGGAGGGATCAGGCCATTTTAAATTAACCCTTTGTGACCTGAGCAGACATTGATGAAGAGGGAATGCAGCTCAAAAGCGAGTACACGGAAAGAATAGCAATTCCAAGCAACAAGACACAGCATTTTCCTCCAAAAAAGTAGCAGATGTTTTAAAAAATACCAGTGAAGGAACAGAGCTGGCACTCCTGTTTCTTGCTTTGGGCAGTGTAAACTGGTTTACCTTTTAGGAAAGGTGATTTAGAGGCACGTTTCAAGAGAAATAGTTTTTAGGTTCCTAATTCTCGGTGTTGGAAGCACAGCTTTCTAGCACCTCCACTCACCAGTAGCTAACAGAACCTACAGATGGGATGCCATTGACATGTCAGGAGCTTCGAGGAATTTCTGCCCAGTGCAGCATGGACAGGACCAGATGAAAGGAGTTCTTTGAGGTCTGATATGGGATTACGCTTCTTGGAGAGGTGGTGTGTTGGGGAATAATGGGGAGAATCTGGTAGAACTTCCCCCAACCCTATGTCCCCTAAGTCAGAGAGATGTGGGCTCCAGGCACCAGCAGGTTGAGAGTCTAGGCTCCTGTCCCCTTCCTGGAGGCCTCAGGAGGCCCTAGAAGAGCCTGCAGGACAGGTTTCCTTGGGCCATGACCAACCTGGTGGACTCAACCCCATGGATTCCAGCAGGGGAGGTCATCCTCCTGCACCCCATGGAGAAGGGGCAGATCAATAGGCCCGAATAAGTAACTGATTTTCCCTGTCTGTCCCCACACACACTTGGGCAAACCCACCTACATAAGTAGCTGGTTTTCACACAGAAAAAAAAACGAAACAAAAATAAAAAACACACTGCGCCCTTCAGCAGCGGGCCCACCCTCAGGTGAGCAGTGGGACCACCTCTCAGGTCCTGGTAGATCTTCCTGAACCTAAACCTCCTCCTCCTCCTCCCACCCTGCCTGACACCGCCTCCCCAGCCCAGAGATTCTCTGCTTCCAGAGTGACTTTTCCAAAAGGCAAATCTGATTGTGTCATCACCCCTTCCCACTCCACCCTCAAAGAAACCCTCCAGGCTCCCCTTGCTCTTAAGATGAATCCTGGGCCCTTAACTATGACCCAGCCAACTCTTCTGACCTCGTCTGGTACCGCTTCCCAACCCCCACCCTCCACCTCCACCCCCCAACTTCTCCTGCCCACACTCCAACCACAGGAGCGGTTTTCCTTCCGATTCTTCAAATAGTTCAGGCTTCCTCCCACCGCAAAGCTTTGCACTCCCTCTGCCTCGCGTGCTTTTCCGCCCTCACCCATTTGGGGTTGCTTAACCCCTGTTCATCCTTCAGATCACAGCTCACACACCACCTCCTCCAGGAAGCACCCCCGGACCTCCCTCCCTGCTCCCAGTTACACACTCTCAGTTTGTTTGCATTTATTAGTACGATTATTGGATTAACGTCTGACTACTACCTTATAGATTATAAATTCCATGAAAGTAAAGACTATGTCTGTTCTCCTCACCCTTGTAGCCCCAGCACCCAGAACAATGTCACTGAATGTATTTTCAAAGTATAATTCAAGGGAAGATGAAGCTTAGAACACAGCCTCCCTAGTTGAGGTGGGGATGGGAGGGTGGATTTAAAAACCCAAACTCAGAACTTCGTAGCCAAACCAACTCTCTACTGGTGATTGATAGAGTAAAACCCTCTGATTGCAGGTCCATGTTTAGTGAGATCTCGTATATTCGTGGAAAAACCTCTGCCTTCCCTTACCCCTGTGTTATACACACTGTACTTCTGGGTCCGAGGTGTGCCATGGAGAGACGCTGGGTTTTGTTCTAGTGACTGTGACAAAGTCCCGAGCAGGGGCTCCCAGAGACTCATCTCCTTCCATTATCTCTAAGCTCCCCGCCCCCACACACAGAAAAGCTTCTGGATCCTTAAACTTGGCCACTGACTGGTAGCCTTTCAGTTTTCTTCCCTTTTTCTCTTTGACTACGAACCTGGAGGTCCTTATAAAAATCCGGGCAAATGTGAGAAGGAGCACGAGGCGTCACAAATAGTCTGCAGTTAGAGGAAGGGCAGCTCTCTACAGAGTCAGGGGAAGTTAATTTACTGCCAAGCAAAAGAAAGAAAGAAGAGGAAGAGGAAAAGGAGGAAGGTAGAAGGGAGGAGGAAGGAAGGGAAGGAGAAAAACCTTGTTAAAATCTCTGATCTGCCATCTCAACAAGATCCAAGAAGTCTTTTTAATCTATGAAACAGGGACGAGTGGTCACAATGAGAAATTAATTCCGGATTAGGAAGGATTATCTAAGGATGAAAAACAATAGTTAATTTAGAAGCCACTTTGGAGGAGGTCACAGGACAGAATCGGCAAAATGGAAATAAACTTGAGGAAACTAGCTCCCCCTCCCACTAAACTCAGAGGAATTGGTAAAATGATAAAAAGGAGAGGAAACAAAAACAAATAGTAGAAATCTCAAAAGGAGCAGACACACCATCAAATAATAGAAGAAAAATTTTGGATCTAAATAAAGATAATAGTTTAAAAATGGGAGACTGGACTTTTGTTTATGCAAATAAAATCCACACATAGAAATATTGGAGCAAGAAAAAATTTTTTAAATTCCTATAAGTAAGTATCCAAGGAGAAATATCATGTTGGCTTCAGACTTGCATTCTACAACACTAAATGGCAGGAAATACTGGAGCATCATTTACAAAACACTAAAGTAAAGAGTCGTGACCAAAGGATTCCGTATCCAGCCAAGTTGTCATTTGGGGAGAATCACCAGAAGGATTTTCTCAAACATGCAAACCCATATCCTGAATAAAATACTTGAAAACCTGTGCCAGACAAATGAAAAAGCAATCAGAAGTAAATACTCAAGAATGAGGGAACAAGGACGTGTTGTGTCTACTGAAGCCAGTTAAACAGAATAGAGATAATAACGCTAAAATATTGTTTTAGTATGGATACAAGAATACAGTTTTTTTAATATCATTTTAAAAGTGATAGAGTTAAATTCACAAAGTCTGGGGCAGGGGAAATTCCAACATGAAATTTCTCATCTTCCACAAAAAGGAGCACCCCAAAATTGCAGTTCTGTAATTGATTTTGATAGCTTAATAAAGATTTAAGAATTTCTTTTTTCTCCCTAAAGCCCCAGTACATAGTTGTATATTCAAATTGTAAGTCCTAGTTCTTCCGTGTGAGCTGCCACCACAGCATGGCTACTGACGGACAAGTGGTGTGGTTCTACACCCAGGAACCAAACCCGGGCCGCCAAAGTGGAGCGCACCAAACTTTAACCACTAGGCCATCAGGGCTGGCTCAGATTTAAGAATTTTTTAAAAATCTTTAAGGTAATTACTAATAGAATTAAAATCAAGGTGCATACCTTCAAAGTTTTCACAAAAGGTAACAGAAGTCAAAACAATTTGTAGAGAAAAAAATAAAATTAAAAAGAAAAATAGAGGAAACTTGAACAAAAAGATGACAAAACCCAAGTGGGGTCACCAGTTGGAAAAGGGCTACTGCAATAGTCACAAAACAGTCCGTGAGGGCCTGTACTGCGGTGGTGGCAGGAGGCATGGAGCCAGGGCCATGTTTGAGGACTATTTGAGAAATAGCAGCTGCTGACTTGATGGCCAATTGGACATGAGGGTGGGGATTGAAAGAGAGGGAAGAAATTGAGCATCCCAGGTTCATAGCCTGAGTGACCAGAAGGACGGTGGTGCCACCAACTGAAAAAGAAGACTCAGAAAAAGTATCAGTACAGCTTCGGACATTTTAATCTGATGTGCCCGAGACATCTCAGTGGATCTGTGGAGTAGGCTGTTTAGATATGTGGCCTGGGCAACAGAATTTTCACTGCAGTAGGAGAATAGGGTCCACCCTGCCAAGATTTTCACCAACTACTATACCTGGAGGGATTTTCCAGCTCAACACTTTATGAAGACCACAAAAGGATTTATTTAGAATTATATAGCCCCCACCAAGGAATGGGAACTATATACATTTCACTCCAAATGAAGGAATAACTAGAAACAACAAAGTATGAATGATTTACACCCGCAGTTCTGATTTTAGTTTCTATAAAGGAAATAGTAAGGACTCTGACAGCATACTCAGTCCCAGGCTTATTTCAATTCTGGCTCTACCACTTATTAGCTATTGTGCCTCGGTTTCCTCATTGATACAATGGGGACATTATTATACCCATGTCCTTGGGTTGTTATGAGGATTAATCCATGTTAAAGGCTCATACGGTGTCTGGGCACTCAATATTACCATTTGTTGTTATTATTGAGGTCCAATCTAGATTCTAATTGTTGCATCATCCAAGTTTTCTTTATCCTCAATTTCACTGTTTAAGGTGGGTGCCACTTTTGTTTTTAATTCAGACCTTATTGCTATTTGCAACACATTCTTGTTTATTGCCATGCGCTTGCTTAAAGGTCTGATTAAGTACCAAGATTATTAATGGTATTGTAAGGCGGCATTACCTCCCTCCAACAGGATCCCAGAAAGTTTCAATAAATACTAAACATACTTGAGTTAAAAATGTGTGTGTCTGTATATGTTGTTTTCTACTTACTTCCCCCAAATTACTAGACTGTTGAGTTCAAAACCTGACACCAGTAAGGCTACCCTCCAAGAAGTTCTATGGAATGCTACTGTCTGCTCTACCCTTTAATCTGCAAATGACTCTACCAGCTTACAGCTTCAAGACATCACTCCCTAGTCTTTAGGTTGTGTTCTGGTCAACTCTTCGGCCACACAGAAGCAATGTTCACAGACTGGGGTTGGATGAGACACTTCTCAATGCGACCTGGGCTGACAATGAACTTCCCCCATTGGACACGACTGCTGACGCCCACTGGGCTTCCTTACGTGTTTTCTGACCTTACAGTGATGACAACCAGCAGGACAGAAGTAGAGCTGTGGTTTCATTATCTCTTGGTCTCTCACACTTGCAGGAGAAAGGATGGTCTTGTGCTGTGCCCAAGACATTCTCCCCAACACAAACCCAGAATATCCCTGTGATTCATGGCATTAGCCTTTCCATGTGCAATCCCACTCTTTATTCTCTACGTAAGCTTCTCCAAAATTTCACTCCACTCCTTCTCTCAAGGTGAGGCAGGCAAGCCCACATTTTACTCCGCTCATAGTTAACATTTTCTTCATTGCTTTTTTTTTTTTTTGTGAGGAAGATCAGCCCTGAGCTAACATCCATGCTAATCCTCCTCTTTTTTTGCTGAGGAAGACTGGCTCTGAGCTAACATCTGTTGCCAATCCTCCTCCTTCCCGCCCCCCCCAAAGCCCCAGTAGATAGTTGTATGTCATAGTTGCACATCCTTCTAGTTGCTGTATGTGGGACGAGGCCTCAGCATGGCCGGAGAAGCGGTGCGGCGTTGCGCGCCTGGATCCGAACCGGGGCTGCCAGTAGCGGAGCACGCGCACTTAACCGCTAAGCCACGGGGCCAGCCCTCTTCATTGCTTATTGCTGGCAGCCAGGAGTGGTGTCCACACAATGTAACATGACCTGGGCCTTCTGCTCCACATGGGTGAAATCCAGCTGTGTTCTTGGTTTACTTCACTGTTTTTTTTTCTTTTTTTCTCTCCTTTTTTTTTGAGGAAGATTGGCTCTGAGCTAACGTGTTACCAATCATCCTCTTTATTTTTTTTCCCCTTTTTTCTCCCCAAAGCCCCGGTAGATAGCTGTATGTGACGGTTGTACATCCTTCTAGTTGCCCTGTGTGGGACGCCACCTCAGCATGGCTTGATGAGCAGTGTGTAGGCCCGCACCCAGGATCTGAACCTGCGAACCCTGGGCGGCTGAAGCGGAGCGCACGAACTTAACTGCTACGCTACTGGGCCAGCCCCTCACTTTACTCTTATGATCAGAAAAAAACACTCCAGTATTCCTTCTCATTATCTCATTTGAGTCCTCAAGTATCTTTCCAATCAAGTCTTGTCCTCTCAAACCCACTTAGTATACAGTCATGCGTTGCTTAACGATAGGGATACGCTCTGAGAAATGCGTCATTAGGCAATTTCGTCATCGTGCAAACATCATAGAGTGTACTTACACAAACCTACATGGTATAGCCTGCTACACACCTAGACCATATGGTACTCATCTTATGGGACCACCATGGTGCATGCAGTCCATCGTTGACAGAAACGTTGTGTGGCACATGACTGTACATTACACTTCTACCCATATGAGAAGCACAGCGTTCCTCAAGTGACATAACCAAATCATCCGACCTTTACAAACCCTGTTAAAAGAAAAATGCTTTCTCTACTCACAATACTTCTGACATGGAATGTGTGAGTTTTCCAAGCAATTCTCCAATTCTCTGTGGACACTAACTGGGTGTCCTACAATTTAATTCAATTCTGGCACTAACTTCCCAGAGTCAGTGCAGACCCCACAGGTTAAGTAAAGGCTCAGTCCCACAAGACCGCCCTGTTTCAGATGCCAGTCACAAGCAGTGGGTTCCCAGGTTACCCACTACTCTGTCCAAGTTGGCTACAAATTGGCCGTTCCCACAACTCCCTCCTCAGATTCGATAATTTGCTATAATGGCTCACAGACCCAAGGAAACACTTTACTTACTAATTCCAGTTTCTCATAAAGGATACAAATGGGGGCCGGCCCCATGGCTTAGCGGTCAAGTGCACGTGCTCCGCTACTGGCGGCCTGGGTTCGGATCCCCAGCGCACAGCGACGCACCGCTTCTCCAGCCATGCTGAGGCGGCGTCCCACATACAGCAACTAGAAGGATGTGCAACCATGACATACAACTATCTACTGGGGCTTTGGGGGAAAAAAAAGGAGGAGGATTGGCAATAGATGTTAGCTCAGAGCTGGTCTTCCTCAGCAAAAAGAGGAGGATTAGCATGGATGTTGGCTCAGGGCTGATCTTCCTCACACACACCAAAAAAAAAAAAAAAACACAATAATAATAATAAGATCTTAGATTCCTTTTTATTAGTTTTCTTTTTTAGGTAAAATTCACCGAGTACTAACAGTGCCAGACACTTGCACTTCTAACCATCTAATCTTCATGACAACCCAAAAGCTAGATACTATTATTAACCTCCATTTGCAAGCTGATGAAAGTAAGGCATGGAGGGGTTAAGCAACTTGTCCAAAGCCACACGGCTGGTAATTAGTGGAGTCACGATTCAAAGCCAGCTGGTCTGCTCCATCATCAATATCAGTATAACTACCCTCCAGCCCACCTTGCCATCGTATCTGCAAACCCACCTCTACCTTTCAAAAGGCCCTCCTCTACCTTGCTCAACAAGATGCACATCACACCCCTTACACAACAATGCTTAAGGAACCCAAACATACTGTCTGAGCTATCCAGGCTTCCACTGACATCCTGACAAGTCGCAGTCAGCCATTCCTCAGTGTACGTGGGTTTGTCTTACACACATTTGGAATGGTGGGGACTTTCTATTTAGGGTTCCTCCAATTCTGAACCCTGTTCTCTTAATAATTTCCATAATATTGGAGGTGAGGATGAGTTTCAAACAAGGCCTGGTGTGAACTCTGGGCTGGCGATCATCTGGCATGACACTGAGGATGAGGGGGGCTGTGGGCACAGGTGTACACGCACCGGGAACGCATATGGGGCACCTGGCTATGTGGTATGCCAAGGCTTATAAGGTCATTGAAGCAAAGTCAAGAGGGGCATTGCAGGCAATACAGGATGTTATCTTCTCTGTTGGGAACCTCGCTGTTTACTGATTGCTGAACTGGTGGCCTTTCCTGTAAGTCAGCTAACAAGGGGCCACCAAAGTGGAGTGTTTGCCAAGCGGCAGTGTCGGTCCCACAGTCCCCTCACACAGGACAGGGCCCTTAGGCATCAGAATGAAAGCAAAGTTATTTTTTTAATGTGTTCTTGGCTCTCACTGGGCACGGCATGACAGGGGCCCAGAGTGGCATCTTTAACAGATGACTCAAGCACGCTATTTCAATCCGTTCCAAGTTCTGCAGTGACAGTCGATTTTTTAAGCCTTGTCATCCTTCAGAGCCATTAAGTCAGCAGGCGCAGTTGTCTGGCACTGAGACACAGCTACGACTTCACAAGGTTTAGCAGACAATCCATAAAAGGCATTTCTCTCCGCTTTGCACCCACCCACCTCCCACCCCCACTGCTTCAAACACAAAAAAAGAAAAAATGGTATTGCCACCCCAAAAATAAATAAATAAGAAGAATGCCTTTGGTGCCCTGAATGTGGTTCTGCACAAGGAATCTGCAAAGACATCCAAGTTATTCTTGGAGTTTTAATTCAAAGAAGGAAGTAGATGGTAATGTCTCGGTGTGTGCACTCTAGTGTCAAATTGCCTGGGTCCGAGCCACAACCCTGCCTCTTACAAGCAACATGATCTCAGGAAGCTCCTTGGCTCCTGTGAGCCTCAGTTTCCTCGTCTGTCACACTGGTGACATCAACAGTACCTACTTCTGTAAATTTTCAATTAAGTGAGATGATGTGTGGTGAGTGCCTGGCTTAGAGCAAGGGCACAATCGACACTAGATATTATTAGGAAAAAGCAGAGAAAGAGATTAACTGGATGAAAATCATCGGCAGAAATCCAAATTCTCAAAGGGAAGGAAGTAGAGGGAAGGGTAAGGATCTGGGAAAGAGTGAAGGGTGAGCTTCTGACAGCTGGGTTCCCCAAGGTTGCTGGGAAAGCTTTGGTGTCGTTTCCTGCATGTTTAAAAAATAAAAATGAAAAGGTCCTGGGTTTCCTGCCTACTTCACAGCAAGGCGAGGAGATCAAACTACTTGCTGTTGAGTGGAGCAAGCTCTCTAGAGAAGGGTATTACCTAAACAGAAGTTATTTTTTAATCTTTTTATAGGCAGTGAAGGTAAAAGACTTTCTTTGAAATTAATTACAGAGTCAGAACTGGCCCTGTTTCCAAGTCCCTTTTCGGCCTTATAAAAATGGCAGTCAGATTTCCCAGCAGGGCAGGAGGAAGAAATGTTGTCTTTAGCAGGGGACTGCGGGCCATTTCTCATTCGGCCTCCTTTGGGCAAGAATCCCAGGTCTTCAGACCTCCATTTAGAAAGCCTTAATGGGGAGATAATAATAATATGTCCTTGTTCCTCCAAGATTTTCAAGTGTCATGCAGATATTAACTAATTAATTCTCCTAAGTCAGTAGAGAAAATTGCTTCCAAAGCTTTCTGAGCACTCTTGAAACGTAAATGAAGTCTCAACCCAGACCACCTCTCTCATGCTGAGAGCATTGCAATGGCTATCTGTGCACCTGGAACAAAAGTGGAATCTACTTCGAAGATCTGGCTGCTACTCACTCTCTTCTCATCAGATTGGCTCCCAGCTCATTCCACCTTGAGGCTTTTGCACTTGCTGTTCCCTCCGCCTGGAATTCAGTTCCCCAAACTTTATGCCTGCCTCTCACCCTTCAAGTCTCATCTCAGAGGTTACCTTCTCAGAGAGGCCTCCCCAACCACTGTCTCAAGCACACTCGCCCCATCTCTGTCTCTTATTTTCCACATAACATTTATGTTCAAGTTAAATTGCCTTGTATGTTTCTTTGTTGGTTACCTGTTAACTGCCACCCCAGCTAGAAGAGGAGCTCCAAGAGGACTTCTGTTTGCTTCTGTGTTTCCAGCTCCTTTTGCCATACATGGCACATATAGTACTCAGTAATTTTTTGATGAACAAATAAATGAAGCTAAGAGAACTTGATTCATTTACCCATGCCCAAATTTAGAGGAATAACACGACATGCTGTGAGTAGAAGGCCCATCTCTAAGATGCTTAAAACTCTGACAGACATTGTCCCAGTGCTGATCCTGCCCCCAAGCCTTCTTCCTTTGGCTTGAGCGGACTCAGAATGTCCTCAGGATGTCAAATCCATGCCTCTAAGGACAAACTGCTGTCCCCGAAGACCACGTGTTCTCACCCGGCCCCCAGGACTCAGCCTGCTTTGAAGGTTGACATTAAGGCTCCATGTGACAGCATGGAGAGTTGGGGACGTGAGATCAGGGCTACTGGGCTTTCAGAGCTGGAGCCTCGGAGGTCTAGTCCCACTCCCTTGATCATGAGGAACCAAGGTCAAGAGTGGAAGGGACTCACGGGAAGACAAGACCATAGCGAGCCAGGATTCGAGCCTGAGTTCCCCTTGTTCCGCTGGACCCAGAGATTCCCCAGGAAAGGAGACCTAACAGCTCCTGACCACCTACTGTGTGCAATGCAGGTGAGGTACTATTGTGCCCATTTTACACATGAATACACCAAGGCTCAGAGAGTTTAAGTGCCTGCGTTCCAGGTCATTGAGATGTCAAGGGAAGAGACCATATTTGAATTCAAGTCTATCAAACTTCAAATACTCTGTTATTTCAACTCTCACACCTCCTCCCTCTCTCAGTGGTATGTTAACATTATCTTAAAGGTGGTGTGGGCCAAAATTCTCACAAAAGCTAACCTATTTCCCACATAACAGTAAAACAAAATACTATTACTTTATGTGAGACCCTGTGCTATGACCTCAATTAATTCTCACATTGGCACTTGGAGACTGAGGCAGGTTGGAGCAAGGCTGCGTGGATTTACATCATAGCCCTTACAAGAGAAGTCAGCTTAGTCAGGCATTATCTTTCTGTGCCTCAGTTTCCTCATCAGTAGAACGCGGGTAACAATATCTACCTCATAAGGGCATTGTGAGGATTAATTAATTATTACATATAAAGTGCTTAGAGCCACAGCTGGCACAAGTAAGCATCAATAAACGCCATCTATTATTACTCACCATCCTTCAACAGAGAATGAAACGAAGGCTCCGAGGGAGAACGCAACGTCTCCACGTGGGTGACCTTCAGGAACTTCAAGCTCAGGATGTTGAAATGGAATTCTTCACTACCAGTGCTCTCCCTCCCTGCCTGGATTCTGCACAGCTGCCCAAACTAGAAACCTCCAACAGCCTCTCTTCCTCCTCCCTCTCACTCTCTACGTTCAAGTGGTCGCCTACACTCAGGAATGTCCTTTGAACCCGCCCCCCATCCATGTGTTCCAGGTCATTGAGACGTCAAGGGAAGAGACCACCTCCAATGCCTCCATCTCCACTGCCTTTGCCTGAGTTCAGATTCTCATCGTGGATCCTCTAGAATCCTGTGTTAGTTTCCTCATTGGCCTCCCTAACACCAGCCCACCCTTCCTCAACAGAGCTGCTACAGCAATCTCCCTAGAAAACAGAACTGATCCTGTAGCCCACCCTGTCTGTTTGCCCGCAGATCCTTTCTTGCCCTTGTCCTGCAAGCTGTGTTTCTCCTCAGGCTTCCCTGCCGGCTGTCTTCTGATCACATTTGGCCAAAGGGAGGCATTGGTGGAAGATCTAGGGTGGGAAAGAGAGAAGTCAGGGCATTTCTCTCGCAGCTTCTCTGCCTCGGGCAGTGACCCTGGCAGCTTCTGCATCTCTCCCACGGCTTGAGCTCAGCTGGACAGCACCCACTGTGGATCTACTTCCTACTGGATAACCCCAGCTTCTGGATTCTAGTAACACTACCTTCTCCCCATGTCCCCCCAGTCCAGAGTGGTACTGGCTTCCTGCCATTGATAACCTGTAAGCTGCTATACCATGCCTTGGTTGGTTCCTCAGCTCGTCCCTGTGTTAAATTGCTTCTGTTTGAAATACCTAGACAGATTTATGTTTTTCTGGTTGACCAATTGTACTTCCTATCAATCTCTGCTTAAATAACTTTCCAGAATCTTTTCTCCATAATAAAGTCCAAATACTTTGGAATGTCCTTCAGGCCTTAAAAATCTAGGACCAAGTCACATTTGCAGATTCATCTTCCTCTAAGCACACTAGGTTCCTGCCACCCTGAAATGTTTCTGTTCCCCAAAACAAACTATGTTCATCCTCAAGTCAGGACCTTTGGCTATGACATTTCCTCCCTCTGAAATGCTCTCTCCGCCTGGCATATTCTGTTCACATTTCCAATCTTGTCCCTACAGCTCATTCTCCTACAATGGTCTCTTCTATTTATTTATTTTATTTTTATTTTTTATTAAGATATAGTTGACATACAACATTGTATTAGTTTTAGGTGTCCAACACAATGATTTGCTGTATGTATATATTGCAAAATGATCAACACGATAAGTTTGGTTAACATCCATCATCACACAGTCACAAAAAGTTTTTTCTTGTGATGAGAACTTTTACAATCAACACTCTCAGCAACTTTCAACTATACAACACAGTATTGTTAACTATGGTCACCATGGTGTACATTACATCCCCAGGGCTTATTTATCTTATAACTGGAAGTTTGTACCTTTTGACTACCTTCCCCAATTTTGACCCCTTGCCCCGACCCCACCACCACCTCTGGCAACCATCAATCTGTTCTCTATATCTGTCAGTTCAGTTTTTTGTTTTTGTTCTTTTTTTAGATTCCACATATAAGTGAGATCATAAGTATTTGTCTTTCTCTATCTGACATTTCACTAGCATAATGCCCTCAAGGTCCATCTATGTTGTCATAAATGCAGGATTCCCTTCTTTTCTTAAGGTTGAATAATATTCCATTGTATATGTATGTACCATATTTTCCTTATCCATTCATCCATCGATGGACACTTAGGTTGTTTCCACGTCTTGGCTATTGTAAATAATGCTGCAATGAACATGGAGGTGCAGATATCTTTTTAAATAGTGATTTCATTTTCTTTGGATCAATACCCAGAAATAGATTGCTGGATCATATGATAGTCCTATTTTTAATTTTCTAGACACCTCTGTTTTCCACAGGCTGACCTTTTTAAAATCGGTCATGTCATGCCCCTTCTTAAAACCTTCTAACACCTCCACACAAGATCTAAACTCCTTGCTGTGACTTAAAGGACCCTGTGTGATCTGACCTCCTCTCCTACCACTGCCCCCTATGCACTCTGCTCCAGCTACACTAGCCCCCCTGCTGTGCCTTGAGCAAACCAAACTCCATTCCTCCTAAGGCCACTGCACCTCCTGTTCTCTCTGCTTGGGAGGCTCTCTCCCAAGATCCTCCCCTGGCTTCTTCTTCTTGCCATTCAGGTTTCAGACCAAATGTCCCCTCCTCAGAGCAGCCTTCTCCTGACCATACAGTCCAATGTTGCTCCTCCAACATCACTTATCTGTTAATGAATCCTTCCAGATCTAGTTCAAGGTCAACTCAGTGGTTTCTTCCTCAAAGTTTCCACAGAACACGGTGTGTTTGCCATCATCATTATTAGCATCATCATTGCTAAGATTTATTGAGCACTGCACTTACTATGCATGAGACACTTTCTAGGAGCTTTATTGAAGGAGCTTTAATGAAATGTATTATTTCATTAAATTCTCACAACAACTCTATGCCCAGTACTATTATTACCTCTATTTCACAGAATGGGAAACTGAGGCACAGAGAGGCAGATGAACTGTCCATGGCCACTCGGCTGGTGATTAGCAAACCCAGAGGATTGTGAACACCCCAAGGGTAGGAAACATGACCTCATTCCTTCCCTGCTGAATGGTTATTGAGCACCAAAAGTGTACTCTGTGCTAAGCACTGGGGATACAGTGGCAAAAAAGACAGAATGGCCTCCATTCACATGGAACTTAGGTTCTAGGAGGGGAATAGATGGTAAGCCATAGTTACCTACGTTACTTAATGATGTTTGAGCTGCATGCTGGGAAGGAGAAGTAGAGGGTGCTAAGACTGCATGGGTCCTGGAGACTCAGGAAGGCTTTCCTAAGGAAGAGGCCTGGGTGGGGCGGGAGAAAGGAATGGGCTTTCCAAGCGAAGAGAACATCTCCATGCAAAGGTCTTGGGAGAAAGATGTAGGTGTTTGGAGGAACTCAAAGGAGGCCAATGTAGCCCTCAAGGGAAGGGGTGGGAGAGAGAAGGCTGGAGGGGGAAGTCATACATGATTGTAGGCATATCAAGAGCCCTGGGCTCAGTTATCTCTGTAACCCCAGCACGGGGAACACAGTGGGCACTCCATAGTGGTTTGTGCTGTGGTTACTGTTTTAAATGAATGAATGAACAACTGAAACAATGAAGAAACACTTCTGTGTGTTCTGGCTGCCAGCAGCTGCTCTACCTGTTTTCCAAGTCAGAAATATTTAAAAGAGAAAAAGACCCTTATCTTTGACTTGGTGAAGAAAAATTCCACCAGGGAAAAACTGGATTTTGAAACAAAAGAGATGAGTCTCTTTGCACTGGGAAGGGTTTATACTTTCATCACTGGTGTTTGGACAATGGTTACTGAAACCATAGGAAAGGCTTACATGAATCCATAGCTATGGATTTTTTTTATTTTTATCTTTTACTGAACCTGAGCTCAAGAGACTGATGTTCATTACAAGCAGGTGTCTCTGGTTTTTGGAAACCTTTTATTTATAGTTACCTGGTATTTGAAATAGGTTATGTGACTTATGGGATAGTTGTTTAAGGCAATAACTGCATGGGCCCCGCGGAACAGACCAAGTTAGTATAGTCTGGTGCCCCAGAAACTGATGGGGACTAAGTGGGACAGCATGACACCCTGTATATGAAGCCCTATCTGTGGTCTGGAGATTCAGGGCAGAGGCCCAGGAAGCCAGTGGACCCCCACTCAGGAGGAACAGGGAACCTCCACACCACCTTCCAGCCAATTCCACTTGGCCACGCATCTTGCCCATCCCTACTATCTTCAGTGAAGCTACTGTCATCAGCAGTCTCATCTACAGAAAGAAGAAGGATCATAGATACAAAGATAATGCCAATAAAATAATAATAATAGCTAACATTTAGTGAATGTTTACCAAGGACTTAAACTAGACTAAGTTATCTTCACAACCATCCGTAGGCAAGTGCTCATTATTACCCCAATTTCACATAGATGGGGAAACTGAGGCACCATGAAGGTAAGTATGTTGCCAAGAACACACAACTGATACGTGGAAGATCTGAGATTCTGAACCCAGGTAGTCTGGCTCCAGAGCCCTGCTCTTAACCAAGCATCACCAAACAAAAAGAAAACTTATATGAAATGGGGGACACATCCAGAAGTTGCCAAATCCATCTAGTAGGAGTTCCAGAAAGGAGAACAGACAGAAATGAATGGAGGCAATAATCAAATATTATAGAAGAAAATTTCCCAGACCTGAATTGAAATTGTGTCTTCAGATTGGACGGGCCCACTAAACAATAAACAGCATAAATTGTAAAAGTGAATTTTCAGAATATCTGAATGCCAAGGATAACCAGAAAAGGTAAAAAGGCTGAGGAGTATGGTAGACAGAAAAACGCCACCCCCTTACAAAGATGTCCACATCCTAATTCCCAGAACCTGTGAATGTGTCATATTACATGGCAATGGGACATTAAAGTTGCAGGTGGAATTAAGGCTGCTAATCAGCTGACCTTAAAATAAAAAGATCATCCTGGATTATCCAAGTGGACCCAAACTAATCACAAGCATCAGTTTAAAGAAGCAGAAGGAGGTGCGACCAGAGAAGAGGAGGCTGGAGTGATGCAGTGTGAGGAGGAGTCACACTGCTGGCTTCGAAGGAAGAGGGTCATGAGCCAAGGAATGTGGGAAGCCTCTAGAACTTGTTGTGAAGCTTAAATGAATTTATGCACATAAAGTGCTCAGAACAGTGGCTGGTACAGAACAGGCCCACATGTGTACATGTTTGATATTATTACTTTTATGAGATGAGAATCATTTTATTATCTAAGTCTGAAAAAGAAAACATAAAAAATGAGAGCATGCACAAATTCACTTATAAATACAGATACACAATTTTAAATGAATTAGAAAATCAAATCCATCAGTTCATCAAAAGAATAATACACATATATTAGGAATACAAGGATGGCTAAACATCACAACATCTATTACTGCACTCCATTAGATCAAACAATTAAAAGGGAAATTGCATGTTGTATGGTTATAAAATAAATCTACAAAAATCAAATGTTTTTTTTACTACACTAGTAATTACCAAGTATTACTTTTAATAATAATTAAACTTAGAAAAGCGGGTTTGAGCAATATAAGAAGATCATGGAATGCTAGTCCAATAAATCTGGTATTTATTAAATATACAGTGGGAAAAATTCAAATTGGAAAAATAACATAATTCTATTTTTGTGGAAATGGGTAGCAATGGAGATACTGAAGGCAGAGAGACTCTTAGGAAATTATTGCAATAGTCCAGTCAACAGGTAATGAGAAACTGAGCTGGGACAGCGGTCTTCCCAGAGGAATAATTATTAGTAATATTTTGGAGAAATCAACAGAATTTAGTAACTAAAGTCTGGACTGGGTAGATGGTTATACTGCTGGGCTATGTAGTGAAGGATGACAGAAGTATTTCCGGAAAGACAGCATGGCGTTTAGTCAAGCTGATTTTGAAATACCTCCAGAACACCCAAGTGGTAGGAAATACAGATCAGAGGCTTCAAATAAAAAGTAGGCACTAAAACATTAATAGAGAAATCACTCATGGAGAGATGATTGGAGCTACACAAGTAAATGAGATCACCTAGAGAGAATGTGTAGCCCACAAGGAGGCCCAAGATGGAACGCGAGAAAATGCTGACATTTAAGGGATGGAATGAAGACAAGAAGTCAGTAAGAAGCTTGAGTAGTTGGAGAGCCAGGAGTGGGCAGAGCCATGTAAGCCAGGGAAGAGTTCCAGGAAGGATTACGGCAGCCAGCAGTCTGGAATGCCAAAGAAGGGTCAAGTAGGGAAGCATTCAGCAACACGGCCTCCAGGTCTTCGGGGAAAGGTCAGTGAAATGTTGGGGTTGAATGGAAGCATCCTGCAGCGTACCCGTTAGGCAGAGATAAGGAGTAGGTGAACTAAAGAATCTAACGTACTTTTCAATAAAAGCGAGTAAGAGCTTAAACTGGGGGATTTGACTAACGGATTCAAATCCCAGCTCTCTGAGCTCAACCTTCCTTACACGTAAAATAGGGGTAATACTCATACCAACTTTGTAGGAGTTATTGTGATAATTGAGATAATTGATTTCAGGGGCTTAAATGGCACCTAACCCATAAGTGGTCGATAAATGTTAGGTATTATTTCAATCAAATAGATGACGAGACCATCTGCTGAGAAAGGGCAGGAAGCAGGAGGAAAAAGCAGAAACAGCTGCTATGTGTCTAGTTAAATAACTAGACAACGTCTCAAAGCTTAGAAAAAAAAAAAAAAGATGACCAGGAGGCAGCAAGGAGTCAACTGAAGCAAGCTGAGATGAACGTGTAATGGACCCAACCAACACTCAACCACTGAGCAGCGGGGTGGTGGTGGATCAAGTGAACTTGGAGAATGGCAAAGGTTAAAATAATCCGGTGTGACTGCAACCTCCAGAGAGACCTCAAGCCAGGGGCACTCAGCTAAGCCTCGCCTAGATTCCTGGCCCACAGAAACTGAGAGATAATACATGCTCATTTTTTGAAGCTGCTAAGTGTTGGGGTAATTGATTATGCTGTTCTGTGCCTGACACTTTCTGGATGTTGGGAATACAGAACTACTTAAGACTCCATCTCTGACATTTGGGCACTTTTAGGTGAAACAAGGATATGAAGAAGTGATTCCAACAGAGCACGGTCCAGGCATGGCGGTGGGTGGACCACTGGTCAACTCCAATTGAGGGGAATCAGAAAACCGTCGCAGAGGAAGTGAAACTTGATTGTAGTCTTGAAGGATGAATCAAAGTTAGCCAGATGGACAAGGTGGGGTATGGATAGTTTTATTCAGAGGAACAGATGTGTGCCAAAGTACAGAGGACAAAATAGCATTTAAATACCCGTGGTTGAGTGTGGCTGGCATTAGACACAACCAAATAATGGGAAGTCTTGTGTGCTTTGCAAAAACTCCCAAACATTCAAAGGATGGTCATGGATAATATATATTTGATTTATTCAAGAACCTAGATTATTTTTGAAGTCATTTTTAGGTCAGAGGTCACAAGTTGGCATCCCCTGGGGAATATGGCCTGCACACATGCCTGTTTGGTCCTCAAAGTTGTTTTATTATAGTTTGAATTAGTCATTAACATTAACAAATAAGAGGTTTCAGATAAATATCCAGATGTCTAGCTTTGATTAAAATGTCAGAAGATCTGAAAACTGAGTTTGCATTCCCATTTAACAACAACTGGCTGGAGTGAGACGGCAGGTGCCCCCTTAGACAGAGAACACACACCCCAGGTTACCACCGTTCCCACCTCGCCCACTGAAGGCATTTGGCTTTGCATCTCCTGCTCTGGGAAGATAAATGTGTACTCAGTATAAACATCACAGCTGTCAGGGGATGTGTTGGTGAACCCCCACCACCTCATCAACTGAGCAACCACTTGGAAGGATCAAGCAGAAAAAGTATTGATTTAAGGCAGTGATTCTTACACTTTAACGTGCATGCGAATCACCTGGGGTCTTGTTAAAATACAAATTCTGATTCAGTAGGTCTGTGGAGGAGCCTGAGATTGTGCATGTCTAACAAGCTCCCAGATGATACCGATGCTGCTGGGCCAAGGACCACCCTTTGAGTAGCAAGGGGCTAGGGGACCTTGGCATCACCCTCTAGTCTTGAGAGTCAGAGTTCTTCTGGGATTGGAGGGTGTCTTCTCTGCTGAAACAGAGCCTCTTCTCATGGGAGTCAGCCCTGGATTTGTGCTGGGCTGGTGATGGAAGCTGACTGAAAACAAAATAATCAGTGTATTGAAAAGATCACTCCTTCCAGAGTTGTGTAGAACTTGTGGAAAGTAAAGTGCACTAATTGACATCTTCCATGTGCCCCAGGTTATCTCATTTAATCTTCTCCCAAAAAAACCCACAACAACAAATTATTAGGTATAAGTATAGGGCAGAGGGTAGAACGTGGGCTCCAGAGCCAGACTGTCTGGGTTCATATCCCAATTCTGCCACTTATTATCTGTGCAACTTTGGGCAAGCTACTTACCTCTCTGTGCTTCAGTTTCCCGTTAGTAAAATTGGGGATCATAATAGTACCCACCTCATGAGATGTTGTGAGGATTAAATGGGTGAATACATGGATTATGCTCAGGACAGTGTCTGGCATACAGTAAGCGGCCAACAAATATTTGCTATTATTAATATCCCTTTTTGGTGGATAAGGAAAACAAGGTAAGGAGAAGGTAATTTGGTCATAGATTAAATAGTGGGCCCAGTTTTCTTTTCAATGACCTTAGAGAGTAAGGGAGGAGAAAAAGTCCTGGGTGAATGAGACCTTATCTGGGAATAAAAACAGTCCATGCCCTCCCTCTAAGCCCTTTCCAATTTTATTCTGCAGCTCAGTCTTGTCCAGGAGACACTGGCACATGGCAATAATAATAAAGAAAATTTATTGAATATGTACATCAGCTCATTTAATCCTCACAACAATCTTACGATGTAGGTACCATTGCATTGTTATTCCTCCACTTTGAAGATGGATGTTTGGAGACTTGCCCATGCTCACATACTTGGTAAGTCTTAGAACTAGGAAGGATTCAAACCAAGGCAGTCTGGCTCTAGAACCTGGAGAGCTATACTGCCTGGAAAAAAATGGATATATAGATGGCTTAATTGATGAAGTCTATCAAACATCTAAGGAAGAAATAATACCAATTCTGTATAAAGTCTTCTAGAAAATAGAAAAGAGAAGAATACTTTTCAACTGATTCTATAAGACCAACATTACTACCAAGATCAGACAAAGACATTACAATAAAACTGCAAACCAATATCCCTCAGGATTAGACATGCAAAACTACTAAATAAAATATAAGCATATTGAAACTAACAATATACAAAAAGGATAATACACTATGACCAATAGGGCTTATCCCAGGAATGTAAGGTTGGTTTAACATTCAAAACTAAATCAAATAATTCACCATATTAGCAAACTAAAAAGAAAAAAAAAACCCATATAATCATCTCAATAGATGCAAAAAAACTCATTTGTAAAAATTCAACAATATTTATTCCTAATAAAAACTCTCAGCAGTGTATGACTAGGAGGGAACTTCTTCAACCTGGTAAAGAGCATCTACAAATAACCCCCAGCAAACATCACAATGAAAGAATGAATGCTTTTCCCCTAGGATTAGGAACAAGACAAGGATGTCCTCTCTTGCCACTTCTATTCAACATTGTACTAAAGGTTCTAACTAGCACAATAAGGCAAAAAAAGAAGGAAGGAAGGAAAGTAGGAAGGAAGGAAAAAAGAGAAAGAAAAGACAGGCATTTAGATAGAAAAGGAACAAGTAAAACTGTCTTTATTTGCATGTGGCATGATCATCTATGCAGAAAATCTGATGGAATCAACAAAAAAGCCAGTAGAACAAATAAGTGAGTTGCAGGATACAATCTCAACATACAAAAATCAATTAGATGCCTATATAATAGTAATAAACAATCAGAAATTGAAATTAATACATTCACAATAACATCAAAAATATGAAATATTTATGGATAAATTTGACAAAAGATGTGAAAGACTTACACACTGAAAATTACAAAACTTTGCTAAGAGAAGTTTTAAAAAGACCTAAATAAATGGAGGGATATACTCTGTTCATGGGTTCACAACAACTCAATATTGTTAAGATGATATAAATTCTCTCAACCTGATCTACAGAACCCATGCAATCCAAATAAAAATTGCCAGCAGGCTTCTCTGTAGAAATTAACAAACTGATTCTAAAATGTATGTGGAAATACAAAGGACCTAGAAGAGCCCAAATACCTTTGAAAAAAAGAACAGAATACTAACACTATCAAATTTCAAAATTTATTATAAAGCTATAGTAACCAAGACAGTGTGGTGTTGACATAAAGATAGAAAAATAGATCAATGAAACAGAATACAGAGTCCATAAATAGACCTACATATATATGAACAACTGACTTTTAACAAAGGCACAAAGACAATTCAGTGGAGAAAGGATAGTCTCTTCAACAAATGGTACTGGAACAATTAAGATATTCATATTCAAAAAGAAAAATGAACTTCTATCCATACCTGACATATATAAAAATTAACTAAAAATGTATCATATATCTAAACATAAAACTTAAAACTGTAAAAAATTTAGAACATAGGAGAATACCTTTGTAACCTTGATCTCAGCAAAGATTTTTCAGATTCATCATCAAAAGCATGATGCATAAAAGAACAAACTGATAAACTGGACTTCATCAAATTTTAAAACTTCTCTTCAAAAGACACTGTTAAAAGAATGAAAGACAAGATACAGACTGAGAGAATCATATATCTGATAAATCGTATAGCTGATAACGGACTTGCATCTCAAATATATTAAGAACTCTCAAAACTCAATAATAAGAAAACCAAACAAGGCAATAAAAAATGGTCGAAATATTTGAACAATATTTCACCAGAGACAAACATCTAGATGGAAAATAAGCACATGAAAAAAAGATTCAATCATTAATCTTTAGAGAAATGTAAATTAAAATCACATACCACTTCTGTACTTATTAGAAGGGTTAAAACTTAAAAGACTGACCATACCAAGTGTTGATGAGCATGTGGAGAACACAGAATTCTCATATACTGCTGGTGGGAATGTAAAATAGCACAATCACTTTGGAAAACAGTTTGCCAGTTTCTTAAAAAGTTAAAAATGTACCTACCATATGAACCAGGCATTCTACTCCTGGGGATTTACCCAAGAACAAACAAAACTATGTCCATACAAAAATACGTACATGATTGTTCATAGCAGCTTTATTTTTAATAGCCCCAAAACTGTAAACAACCCAAATACCCATCAACAGGTAAATTAATCTGTGTTGTGCCCATACAATGGAAATTCAGCAACAAGAAAGAATGAAATATTGATACATGCTTCAACACAGATAAATCTCAAAATCATTACACTGAGTGAAGGAAACCAGACCAAATCAAAGTACATACTGTATTATTCCATTTTCATAAATTGTGGGAAATGCAAACTAATGTGTACTGGCAGAAGACAGATCAGTGGTTATCCGGGAAGGTGCATGAGAAGACCCACAAAGGGGCACAGGAAACTTTTGAGGGTGATGGACATGTTTATTACCTCGATTGTAGTGATGGTTTCACTGGTGTACACATAGGTCAAAACTTATCAAATTGCACACTTTAAATATGTGCAGTGGAGTCTATGTCAATTATACCTCACAAAGGCTGTTTAAGTATAATAAAATTTTTTAACTGGATAGATAGATGGGTGGGTGGATGAGTGGGTAGATGGGAAGATGGATGGATGGATGGATGGATGGATGGATGGATGGATGGATGGATAAATGGAAGGAGGGAGGGAGGGAGTCATCTTTCCTTCACTTGTGGCCTCAGAAACAGGACATTTCCCCACTGGATTTTTTCAACAAGCCTTTCCTATCACCTTAGGGCTCATTTGACTTCCGGTTCATAGTGTGTTTACTGTCTGTCCCAACTCCTTCTACCCCTAAGGACCAAACTCTTTTTTTTTTTTTTTAGGAAGATTGGCCCTGAGCTAACATCTGTTGCCAATCTTTCTCTTTTGTTTCTTTCTTTTTTCTTTTCTCCCCAAAGCCCCTAGTACATAGTAGTATAGCATAGCTGTAGGTCCCTATAGTTCTTCTATGTGGGATGCTGCCTCAGCATGGCTTGATGAGCTGTGAGTAGGTCCACACCCAGGATTGGAACCTGTGACCCCAGGCCGCTGAAGCAGAATGTGCAGACTTAACCACTGCACCACTGGTCGGCCCCAGGACCAAACTCTTTATCACTAATTACATTGTCATTAGATTGGTCTCCCTCTGGGACTGTACAACCTTTATTAGTTCAGAGCTTATCATTTTCTTGTCTCACCACATTCCCAGCACCAACCTTAGCACACTCACTCAATAAAGGCACTCAATAAAGATTTTTCTGGTTAATTGATTTACTGATTAATTAATTGGAAAAGCTAAAAATTCTATAAGGTGTTGTTTTCAAAATCCAATAGGATTTAGGGGATTGGGTTTTTACTGAACTGCTTATCTTAAAAATAAGTATGGGATCTTTGATTTCCAAATTTCTGATAATTGCCACATAATGGTTTTATAATCAGAACTGGATCTAAAAATAACTAAATAAGTACACGTACCACTTAAATTTTAAAAACAGCAGCCCCATCAGATTCATTGGTGACTCAGGCCAAATCAGACTGGGTCTTTTCACTGTCTGTGCCATGTCAGAGGTTGGCCTCCCACCCTCCTCTCCTCTTTAAGCTTAAAGTGGTTCTGGAAGATTCCAGTAGAAACCACAGAGTAAACTGAAACAATGGATTCATGGAACACGGCACTCAGAAAAGGGAGCCAAGGCCAACCAAAGTAGTCTGCTTAGACAAAAGCCTTGATCCAGCAAATTTCTCAGAAAGTTCCATCTATATTTATAGCTTTGGAAAGCTTTTGGGAACATGGAACACTCAGGTTGGTGGAATCTTGGCTTTGAGAGGTACTGGGAATAAAGCGTTCCCTCCTGGCTTAGACAGTAAGAGAGCCGAGCCTGGGGTTTCTGAGTCCTTCCTGACCTAGAGGAGACATTTGTTCTCTTTGTGCCTCCGTTTCTCCCTTTGTCTAGTGGAATTTATGTTGACCTACTTGACTCATAAAGCACACAGTAATAACAGCCACCATTACTTACTTAGTGCTCATTATGTTTGAGGCACTGGGCTGAGTCATCCCATTTTCACAAACAGCACTATTTTTTAATGCCCATTGTATAGATGGTATAACTGAGGTGCATGGTGACTAAGTAACTTACCGAAGGTTCACACTGCCAAGTAAGTGGTGGATCAAGGATTTGAACTCAGGTCTACCTGACTCTAAAGTGCTGTGGGGCTCAGATTAAATGTGATAAAGTATAAACAGAAGAGCAGAGGAAACAACCATTTCTTAAGCCTCTATTACGAGCCAAGCACCTTACGCCAGCCACAAATATGAATTGCTCTCAAGTTGAAAGGTGAAAGTAATATTATGTTTCTTTATTTGTTTAACCAAACATAATCTAATTCAAATCCCACTCCCAGCCCCAAGAAAACAGGATTATCAAGAAGTTGAGTTAGCAGTCATTGATTAGGCCCTCCCGTCCATCATGTTTCAAGCCCCCATTCTTCTTTCTGGGATCCTGGGAAGCCCCAAGCCATATCTGTGGTTGGTCTCCCGCTGGGCATCCAGTGGCACCATCTGCTCCCCTTCCTGGGGGAGAGGGGAGCAGGGGAACCACTGGCCACCCTCCCCCCAGAGCCTGGCCTCAGGTATCCACCCCATGACTCCCCAGGCCCCCCACAGTGCCTGCTCTTCAGAGACCACCTCCCCTGCACTGCTGTTGAGCAAAGCTCTCAGAGAAACCACACCCTCTCTCCCTTCCCGGACTCCTGAGATCCAACAGCCTATGGAAAAGTCTGTCAACTCTTCCCTCCGAGCCAGTACAAACTCCAACTTGAAGGACACAAAGATAGACTTACCCTCCTGAGCAAGAGAAGAACAAGAACATCCCATCCTTTTCTGATGAACCTCCAGCTGAGAAAAGAAGATACAATTCATTCTTCAACAGGCTGTTCTGCCATATTAACCACCTGCATTATCTCATTTAATCCTCCCACCGCTCTGGGAGGTATATTTGGAGGCTGGAGCAGGGGTGCATTGCTTTGCTACCCTCTATCCGAGAGGGCTCCTCCCCATTGTGGGAAGGGCATCAGCTAGCAGCAGATACAGTTTTAGGAAGAAGATACATGCAATAGAGAAGAAGGAAGGAGAGTCTTCCCCAGCTATCGGTCCTGATGTCACCCTAAAGCCCCCAGGTTCTCAGGGGTGGTGAGAGGCATCATTTCCAGGCAGTAGCTGTGGTCACTGTTAATATTTATCAAGCACCTAGTACATCCAGGTAATGTGCTAAACCCCTTAAGTACATTGTTTTATTTCATCTCACAACAACCAAGAAACAGAAGTGTTATTACCCCAGTTTTGCAGACAAGAAAACTAAAGCTTATAGAAATTAAGGGTTTTTCTCAAGGTCTCAGGGCCAGCGCAGAGGTAGGATTTGAACCCAGGCAGTCCAACTCCAGAGATTATACTGGCTCACATAGCACCTTTACAACCAAACCCATGAGGCAGCTGTTAGTACCCTCTTTTCACAGCTGAGCAAGCAAAGGGTTAAAGAGGTGAACTAACTTCACTCAAATTACAGACTAACAGAACCAGAATCCCCCCCTCACCAAAATCAGCCTCCTAGAATATTTGCCCAAACTGAAGGAAAGCACTTTGAAAAGCCAAGGAGAAATGCAAACCTAAACCTAATTTTTCCCCCAAACTTTAGTTTGTCCTCTCCCTTAGAGGAGAATCAATAGGTCTTTCCTTAAGCTGCTGGATCCTGGGGATCTGGGAAGGAAGAAGGGCTCACAGCTCCTCAGAGGGCCCTGCTCACACACAGTGGCCATTGGATCTGCACTAGAAAAATTTGTAAAAAGGTATGAACAAATAACAGCAAATTTTTATATGGTACATACTATGTGCCCAGGCTCTGTTCCAAGCAATTATAAACATATTAACTATTTAATCCTCCAAAAAACTTTATTAGGTCAATACTAGCGGGGTGCTCTTAAAAGTTGAACAACTAGCTCTCAGGCGGAAGGTTTGCACATGTCCCTGGTGTAAGACTCCCACCATGGCCAGTTTCAAGCAACCAGTGTGACGTCATGGATCTCAGGGTTGGGAAGCAATGCACAGTGACACTCATATTGCCACCATGCAGACACAACAGACCTAAATAGCCTCAAGAGCTTAGATAATAGTAAAATAATTAGGAATTGATGACTTATTACCTTTGGTTTTAATATAATTTATTTAAGTTCAAGTTTGTAAAATTTAATTTTTAATAATGGCTGTATTTAACAACCAGCTCACAAAATTCCTGATAATTAAACAGTTCGCTTTCATGAGCTTGCTCTGGCTTCATCATGTAACTGATCAATACCATTACTGCCATTTTACAGAGGAGGAAACTGAGGCACAGAAAGGCTGGGTAATTTGCAGAAGTTCACACAGCGTGGAAATGGCAAAGCCAGAATTCAAACCCCAGGCAGTCTGCCTCCAGAATCTGGGCTCTTAACCATCTCACCTAGTGCTTCTCTTGCAAAATGCAAAACTGCTGTGTCTTTCTGCCCGGACTCACAGAAGGGCTTGGGGTTTTAGTGCTGCTTGTTCCCAGGACCTTGGGGGAAGAGCAGCGGCCTCCATCCGCCTCCACAGCGGAGGGTCTCTGGCCCTGCGATTGGCTGTGGACGACCACACCTGGCCGTGCTCCGCGTCTGGCCGCGCTGGGCCTGGCCCTCCAGGCCCGACTGCGCCTGCGTCCAACCGCACATCCATTATGGAAAGGAGGGTCCCTTAATGTAGCGCAAATTATAGCTGGAACACAAGCAAATTGCCGGCTTTTACTAGCACATAAACTGAGCGGAACCTTTGAGATAGATCCGCATTACCCTAAACGGCATCCATAATTCATACCTGCAGCAGAAATGCTTCCCTCTCCGAGGCTGGAGCCGATCTATTATTGATGGGCCCCTTAGAAGGCCACGGCAGAGTGTTTCTCGTGCTCCAGCCATCTGCCGGCGTGGTCAATTCCTCAGGCGGCGGCAGCACATTTGTTCATCAGAATCAACTCCCAATTAGTTTCCTTGCAGGACCCGGGGGGGATTTATTTGAGGAATCAAAGTGAGTGTATCTAGAACAGTACCCCCATTCCGACCCCTGTGACGCTAATCAATACATACAGAACCAGCGAGCAGCAGGCAAGCGTTCGTTTTCACTCACAAATGCTGCTGCCTTTGGAAATCACGGGGAGCAAAACTAAAAAGCAATACCCCTCCTTCCCCGCAGAGGGGTTGGCTGGCCGAAGGCTTCTAGGGACAAGTCACTAGATTGTCAGAGCACAGGCATCGGTGTGATTTTTCCATCACCCAGCCTTTTGAAGCGCCAATTACATTCTAGGCTCTTTGTAAAACAGCTTATAACAACTCTGTGAGATGGGTATTTATTATTCTCCCCCATTTTATAGATGGGGAAACTGAGGTTAAGGAACTCGCCCAAGGTCACACAGCTAGTAAGTGGCAGTGCCAGGATTTGAGTCCAGAAAATGTGATTCCAAAATGCATGGGCTTAACCGCTACTCTGTGCTGCCACCTGGAGGAAGAGGGAAGGGAACCCACAGGCTATTTCCAGTGGATCACAAATCGCTCATGACACTGCGACATCCAGCTACCATAACACCACAACAGGTTGACAAACACCCCAACAGACTGGTTACATAAGGAGGTAAATGGTGTTTTTTTAATGTTATTGCTATTTCATATTGTGATTTATTGTTTCATTGAATGCCTAATTTTTAAATGACTAAATGTACTAATGGCATTAATAAACAGATGGTTTAAGAAGACAATCTTTTTAAGTGAGGATTTGGGGGGCATGGAGGATAAATCACGAAAGGGGTACCCAGAAGTTAAAATGTTGAGATACACTGGACAAAGATCAAACCATCAGAGTTTAGAGCTGCAAGGAGACATTTGTCAAACATTCATGTCCATGAAACACCTTCCCACGTACCAGGCTCTGTGCCTGGCTCTGGGGATACAAGAATCAATAAGATGTGGATCCTAATGTCCCGAACAGACTAGTCAGGTAGAGAGACAAGTAAATAACTAACTATAACATGTGCAGAATAACACAGGGCTGGATGTACACAGGGCTTCCTGCAACCGTGCCTTCTCCTTCCCACCCCAGGGGAGGCTGAGCCCGGGTGGAAGAAATCGCACCACAGTGTGGACTGGTGAGACTCTACATGCAAGCCCCCCAACCTCTATAGGGCTCTCACCCTCGTAGGCCATCCTCTTTAAGTGTCTCTGGGCAGCTTCCTCTTCCATTTCCTTCGACCTCATATCCTCCTTCTCCTAGAAAATTGTGGCCAACGGTAGGAAGAGCGTAGAGCTTCCCCTACACCACCAGCAAACTTCCCTGCATCTGTATCTCCCAACCTTTGCGTCTCATCTTCATCCTCTCCACTGTGGGCAAAACCACAGAGACGGTTCAGTTGGTGTGAGGTGTGTGATGGGCCCAAAGCCATGGACCTGCCGTTGAATAGAAACCAAGATGGTACACAGAGCTGACAGTGGAACAGGAAAGGGGAGCACGTAGAGCCAAGGGGAAGGTTTACATAACTAAGGGCGATCAATTGCAAAGTCCAAGCGAGTTGCCTGAATGATGAGGCATCCTAGCATATGGAGCCAGGGATGGAAAACCCAAAGACAGGCAAGCAGGATAGTGGGTCAAGCAGGCACGTGACTGTTTAGAATACTTCAGTGCCCATATCCCCCATGACCCACAGGAGAAAGTCCAAAATGTGAAAGAGTATTATGAGATTGGGAACTTAGAGAATGTTGGAAATATCCCAAGACCCCTAAACTATTTCCCCACTGCTTTTTCACTGCCAGACAGCTTATAAATAGCAGCAACTGCAGATGGGTGGGAGGCAGTGGGAGAGAGATGCTGCCATCTTGATGGTGCTGGCCCGGCCTGCCCAAGAGGCCAGCACCCCATCATTCCCCAATAAATCAGGAGGTCATTTTTCACTGAACTGAAGCTCAATATTCCCATCGTTTTCTCCCCTAACCAGCCCCGAGATTGCTCTGTGCTCTTTATTACCTTTCAATGACTTAAGCCCCTGAACTGAATAACTTCATCAAGGTGTCAACCTAAACAGATTTTCCCCATAATGGCCCAACTCTCACAGGTTCTTAATGAAAAATATTGATTCCCAAGGATTAGTTGCAGATTTATGTGTTGGGATGCTGATCTCTCTGTCACCTGGCACCTTATCAGTGGATGAAAGGACCTAGTTTCCCTTCGTGGTTTTCAAAAAGCAATCACTGACTATGTCAAGGGGCAGCTTAGGTCCAGAAAAACAAATAAAATTCTGTGTCTGGATCCCATGGAATACTTAAGAGACAGTGGAGGAAGTGGGAGGTGGTGGCGCTGAGACACCTGTCTGTCTTTCCTCATTAGCATCTTCACGGGTTGGGTTCTTGGGGAGACCAGTTACAGAGACGCTGGGAGCAAATGTGACAAGCAGCCCTCCTGGTATGACTGATCTCTGGGACACAGTCTGGAGAAAAACATGCTGTGTACACCCTGTCTGGGGCTAGAGACACCAACTGGAAGGAATTCAACAGCTGCTGTCTCAAAGTGGCATTCAATCAACACCAGCCTAGGTTGGCTCTGCCAACTCACTCTGTTAAATGTGATTCTCCAGGGATGATGTTGAGACTCTGGCACCTAAAAGCTCAACAAACTGCAGAGCAGAATCTCGCCCATCACCCAGAGGTGGCTGGAATGGAATAAGACTCATTCTTTATCTATTTGATAAATATTTATTGACGGTCTGCTGTGTGCCAGGCACTGGGGACACCAGGGTCAGCCAAGTCAGATGCAGCTTCTTCCTCTCATGGAAAAGGCAGACAAAAAAACTACCGCAAATAAATGTAGAATTGCACCTATGACAAGACAAGATGCTGGGGGTGGGGACACAGGGCTGCAGGAGCCTGTAACAAGGGGATTTCCCTAGTGAGAGAGGTCAACAGAGATTTCTCCAAGGAAGTGATGGTCAGGGTAACACCTGAAGGATGAGAAGGAGTTCATTGGAATAGCAGGGAGGGTGGGGAGCATTGGGGCAGAGAAGTAGTGTTCTAGCAAAGTCCTGTTCTGCAGGGAGCACGGCACTGCCTGTGTGGCGGGAGGGCAGACAGAGGTGGGAGTGTGTCCTGAGAGGGCTCCGGAGAGGCAGACAGAGGCCAGGCTGGATTTGGGTCACTATTCTAGGAACAATAGGAAGCCACTGAAGGATTTCCAGCAGGAGGGTGACCTGATCACCTTCCCTTTGCAAAGATCACTTTGGCTGCTCTGTGAAGCACGGATGGAAACAGCTTCGGAGTGAAAGCAGAAAGAAGAGGAAGGCTTAGGAGGGGACTGCAGTGGTCCAGGCAAGAGATGAAGCAGTGATGTTGCTGGCGATGGAGAGAAGTGGACAGAACGGAGGAATATTCTGGAGGAAAAATCAACAGGCATTGGTGCTGAATTGAACGTGGGGTGCAGGTTGAATGAAGGAAAGGAGGGGATAAGGATGACTCCCAGGCTTCTTGACTGAGCTGCTCCTTCTCTGAAGTGATGGCTGCCTCACCTTGGGCCATCCAGGGTTTCTCTAACCACTGGGAAGCTCCTAGAGCAGAGGCCGGCAAAGGTTTTCTGTAAAGGGCCGGATAGAAAATATGTTAGGCTTGAAAGACATCTGGTCTCTGTCTGTTACTGAGCTCTGCTGTTGTAAAGCAAAAGCAGCCCCAGACAATATGTAAACAAATGGGTGTGGCTGTCTTCCAATAAAACTTTATTTACAAAAACAAATGGCCAACAGGATTGGCCCTTTTGGCTGTAGTTTGCTGATCCTTGCCCTAGAGAACAGGGAGGAATTTGAAAGCTAGGCTGAACTTCTGGATTCCCCAGTCCCAATGAGCTGGCATATTCCATTGAAATACTGTGCTCATTCTCAGCCCTGGAAGCTTTAGACCTGCCCAGGGAAATGAAATAGACCACTGAGGACTGGAGGGAGGAGGGGACGGGTGCAGGGCCCCACAAAACACCTAAGGTCAGCGGGAGACTCCCAGAGCTGGAGCTGAGCTGACAAAGTAGACCTCTAGCATCCCCAGGCCTCCGTGGGGTTGTCCCCAACACATTCTAGAAAGGAAATCCAGGATAAGTCCTGACTGTACATATTCATCAGCACTTATAACAATAAAATTTTTTTAAGTATTAATAAATTTTTTTAAAATCAGAAAGGTACACAAGAAACCAATAAGTGCTTACCTATAGGCCTGAGAGTGGAAATGGGGTAGGAATGAGACTTTCACATATATACATTTTTATATCATTTTGGTTTTTGAACCACAGGACTGTATTACCCAAGTATTATCTACTCCAAAAAATTAGTAAATAAATTTCTTCATAAAACACACTCTGTTTCTATATGACTAGAAATGTATCTAGTTGCCTACCATTAGATTTATGTATTTTTTTTTAACTTTGAAAAAGACCTATATTGGGGACAGCCTGGTGGTGTAGTGGTTAAGTTCGCGTGCTCTGCTTTGGTGGCCCAGGGTTCACCAGTTCGGATCCTGGGCACGGACATACTCACCGCTCATCAAGCCATGCTGAGGTGGTGTCCCACATAGAAGAACTAGAAGGACCTACAGCTGGGATATACAACAATGTACTGGGGGCTTTGGGGAGAAAAAAGAAAAAGAGGAAGATTGGCAACAGATGTTAGCACAGCGCCAACCTTCCTCAGGAAAAAAAAAAAAAAGACCTATATTTATCCCAAAATCACAACCCAAAATTAGGCGTGGGGCAGATTTTAAGCATAGCTGCATTACATACAGAACTGCAGATTGGTTAGCAAAAAATTAACAAAAGCACCCTTTTCTGGTTTGATTCTCAGGTCTGCTCTCTCAGTTACTAAAAGTCTGCTCCCAGCTTCTGCTCTTACGTTTTAAACAACTCCCCTTCTTCAGGTCACAGCACCAGCGTTTAAGCTCCTCCTGCGTTGGAGACAGTCTGGTGGGACTGTCAATCAAAAAGTTCCGCCCCCCTAGATGTTGGTCATGTGACCCAGGCTAGACCAATCGGATTATCTCTCCCTGGAAAGAGTCTTTAGGGCGTCCTGCAGAGAAGGAGAAATAGTAAAAGTTCCTTGAAGAGTTTTCTATTAGTTCTTGTTTGCTAGATCTTTGGGGCAGCTCTTTCAAGGGTATGATTATTTGACCTTTGTTTCCATTTTAATTGCTTTTTATTATTATTATTATTATTTGCCTAAGTTGGTCAGAATCCATTTTTGTGGCTTAATACTGCTGAAGGGATCCTGCTTAAAAATCTCCAGCATCTCCCTGTGGTTTATAACACAAAGGGCAGACTGGATATACAAGTCCCAACAAACTCTGATTTGGTGTCCCCCTCACCCTAGGCACCCTCTGCTTCAGCCCCAGTAAAATTTCTGCTCTTTCTGCTAATGCACTGACTATACGTCTGTGCTCTATTCCTATTTTGTCACCTGAAAACTTCCATACTGATCATTTGAGACAGGGACTGTGGCGGATCAGAGTGCCAGTTCTAGTGGAGACAGGCCCGGTAGCCAGTGATTGCTTTTTGATAAGCCCTGCTCTCCAAATATGAGACTGGTCAGGCTCTTCTCCCTTGAGAATCACACCAGAGTCTACCACAACTCTAGGACCAGTTCCTGAGCCCATTTCCAAGGTCCGGGATGATAGTGTTGTGGCTATGACAGCACTGAATTCAAGTGTCTCCACCAGTGGCCCTTGGGCGAGGTGTTTACTCCTTCTAGCTTTTGGTTTTCTCATCTGTAAAATGAGGATATGGATTCTACCTACATCACAGGGAGGCTTTATTTATATATTTAACACTATATTATCCCCATTTTGCAGATGAGGAAACTGAGGCACAGAGAGGTTGTTAGTTATCCAAGGTTACAAAGCTAGTATGGAGATGAAATGAAAGATTGCATGGGCATTACTTAGCACAGGGCAAAGGAGATGTAATAAATGTTTCATAGAGTGGTAGCTATTTGTTATGGACTGAATTGTGTCCCCCTAAAATTAATATGTTGAAGCCTTAACCCCCAATGTCACTGCATTTGGAGATAGGGGCTTTAAAGGGGTAACTAAGGTTAAATGAGGTCATGAGGGTGGGGCCCTAATCTAATATGACTGGTGTCCTTATAGGGAGAGAGAGACCTGGGGATGCTGGCACACAGAGAGAAGACCATGTGAGGACACAGCAAGAAGACAGCCATCTGCAAGCCAAGGAGAGAGGTCTCAGGAGAAACCAAACCTGCCAACACCTTGATCTTGGACTTCCAGCCTCTAAAACTGTGATAAGTAAATGTCTTTTTAAGCCCCTACCTGTGGCATTTTGTTATGGCAGCCCTATGGACTATTGAAGAGACTCCGCCTTGTGGTGGAAATCACAGCTGCTTTTAAATGTTCATCTGACAGCATTAGCCCAGGATGTAATTTCCTTCAGCAATTCCCGGTCCCATTCAGGATAAAGTGAAACATCCTTTGCAAGATTTATGGCCCCCTCCAAAGTACCTCTCCAAGTTCATCTTCTGTCACCCCATCCACTCTCACCCTCGCTTCAACCATAACAAACTTCACACTTCCCTAAACATGCCAGGCCTTTGTATGTACTGTTTCCACCTCTCATGTCCTCCTCCTCTCGTGCCTTCACCCATCCCCTGTCCCTGGTGAACTTCTGTGCATCCTGCAAGACCCAGCCTCAGCATTTCCTCTGAAGCTTTCATGGAAGTTCCCAGGTGGAGTTGGATATTTCCTTCTCTGTGCCACTACCATACCTTGCACATAGTTCTGCTATATTACACTGCAATTATTTGACCTCATGTCTCTCTCTCTCATTAGAATTTTGAACTCCCTGAGTTTCAGACTATGTGTCTAATTTACTTTGGCATCTCTAGCATAATGCCTGACTCAGAGTAGATGTTCAATACATGTTTAATGATGCAATAAATGAAAAAGCACCTGAATCCAGGTTAGTTTATTTTCCCTTCCATTAAAAACTCTGAAGTCTATCATGATCTGTCTCAAATAAGATAACTTCTGGGTAGGCTTTAAGAAATTCTGCAGGATTACAGAGAGTAGACATCAGGCTAAGGAATTTAACTCACAGTCACTCTCAAGCTCTTTCTTCTCCTTGCTATCTTGGGTGGTACATTCTCTCCTAACTCTGGTTCCCACCCACAAGACTGTCACTGTGGTATATACAGCCTGTAAGAGAGCCCCCAATGGTCCCCCACCTCCCAGTGTTCATGCCCTCATTTAATCCCTTCCCTTTGAGCGTGGCCTGGACTTACTGATTCATTTCTAACAAATAGAATGGCAGAAGTGATGTGATGTTTGAGATTAAGTTATAAAGAGTCTGAGGCTTCCATCTTTGGCACTTCCTCTTGCTCTCTCTTGGATTGCTCACCCTGGAGAAAGCCAGATGCCATGTCATGTGGCATTCTGTGGAAAAGTCCATATGCCAAGGGACGAGGCTTGCCAACAACCACATAAGTGAGTTTGGAAGCAGAGCCACATTCCCTCTCAATCTAGCATTCAGATGAGACCAAAGCCCCAGCCAACAGCTTGACTGTAGCCTCACGAGAGACCCCAAGCCAGAGGCAACCACCTAAGCTGCACATAGACTCCTGACCCACAGATGCTGTGAGATAAATGTTTGTTGTGATAAGCTGATAAGTTTTGGGATAATTTGTTGTATACCCACAGACAACTAATATGGCCACCAAATGGACCCTCCCACAAGAACAGGTGCAAGTAAGACATCCTCTCTCTTCCTTTTCATCCCTGGGTTTGGATCTCTAGGCTTAGGGCTTGATAAGTCACAGATTTTTGTATTGTCACCATTAGCTCCATCATCATCACCATCTTCACTGTCATCATCTCTAACATCCATTGATGTGCTATTTGCTAGTTACTGGGCTTAGTGGTTGACACACATCATCTTAAATCCTCATGATAACTTTGTAAATAGGGCTTATCAGGGTACTTTGGTTGCAAGAAACAGAAACTGACTGCAGGTAACTTAAGCCCCAGGGAATTTCCTGGAAGGAAATGGGGACCAGACCCTCTAAGATGGGCTCTAGACTATAGCCAGGACTAGGAACAGGCAGGGACCAAGGCACCTCCAGAGGCTCAGAAGGAAGAAGCACAACCAAGATAGGATAGCCTGATGTTTAAAACCATGGAGTCTGGGACCAGACTCCCTGGGTTCAAATCCTCACCCTGCTACTTACTAGCTTTGAGATTGGGCAAGTTACTTGGGCTCTGCCTGCCTTGGTTTTCCCATCTGTGAAATGGGGATAATAATAGTATGTGTTTGATGGCTTTGTTGTAAGTATAATACAAGTTAATATAATTAAAGTGTTTAGCACAGTGCTGGACACTTAGTGAGTGCTATATAGGTGTTAGCTGTTATTATTAAGAGTCTTGTGGAATGAGTCTGGATAGGAAACCACCGTTATAACTAAATCTAACTGCACCCACTATCAGTCAGTTTGTCTCACTGCTTAGGATTCAAATCCTAGGTAGAAAGCCTCAGAGTACCCCAGCTTGGTTCCTGTGCCCACTCCTTGTCTAGGAGAGGGTGAAGTCTTTATATTGTCCCATTAACCTGCATCAAGTGGAAGAAAGGTTATTCTTCAAAAGAAAACTAAGGGAGTTTAGAAATAAACCCACACATAAATTGTCAAATGATTTTCAACAAGGGGCCAAGGTAATTCAAATAGGAAAGGATAATCTTCCAACAAATGATGTGAGAACCATTGGATATCTTTATGTTAAAAAATGAGCTTAGGGGCCGGCCCTGTGGCCTAGTAGTTGAATTTGGCACACTCTGCTTTGGTGGACCAGGTTCAGTTCCCAGGTGCGGACCTACACCACTCATCAGCAGCCATGCTGGACAGTGACCCACATACGAAAAGAGCAAGATTGGCACAGCTGTTAGCTCAGGGTAAATCTTCCTCAGCAAAAAAAAAAAAAAAAAAAGAAGAAGAACTTAGACCCTTACCTCACACCACACACACAAATTAACTTGAAATGAATCATAACCTAACTATAAGAGATAAAACTTCTAGAAGAAAATATATGAGAAAACTTTTGTGACCTTGGGCTAGGCAAACATTTCTTAGCTAGGACTTTAAAGGTACAATCCAGGGGCTGGCCTGGTGGCATAGTGGTTAAGTTTGTGCGCTCTGCTTCAGCGGCCCAGGGTTCGCAGTTTCGGATCCTGGGCGCAGACCTACGTGCTGCTTATCAAGCCATGCTGTAGCAGGTGTCCCACATAACATAGGGGAAGATGGGACGGATGTTAGCTCAGGGCCAATCTTTCTCAGCAAAAAAAAGAGGAGGATTGGCAACAGATGTTAGCTCAGGGCTAACCTTCCTCACAAAAAAAGAAAAAAGTACAATCCATAAAAAAAATTAACAAATCGGACTTCATCAAAATTTAAAACTTTTGCTCTTTAAAAGACGCCACTAAGAAGAATGAAAAAACAAGCCATAGACTGGAGGGAAACATTTGCAGAACACATATCTGATAAAGGATTTGTGTCTAAAATAATGAATGCTTACAACTCAGAGAAGAAGACAAACAACGTAATTTTTTTAATGGGCAAAAATTTGAATAAACACCTCACTAAAGAAGATATACCAATGGATAATAAGTGTATGAAAAGGTGCTCAACGGCATTAGCCAGCAAAGAAATGCACATTTAAACCACAGTGAGCTCCATCACACATCCTTTAGAATGGTTAAATAAAAAAAGACTGACAAATCAAGTGTTGGTGAGGATATAGAGCAGTTGGAATACTCATACTGATGGTGGGAAGGTAAAATGGCGTAGCCACTTTGGAAAACGGTTTGGCAGTTTCTTAAAAAAGTTACTGAGCATACAACCCAGCAGTTCCACTCCTAGATATCTACTCAAAAGAAATGAAAATATGTATCCACACAAAGACATCTATGCAACTGCACATAGTAGTTCATAACAGCCAAAACTGGGCAATTCAAATATCCCTCAACTGGTGAATGGGTAACATGTGGTATAGCCATGCCAGCAATAAAAGGAAACAAACCACTGACACATGCAACGACACAGATAGACCTCGGAAACATTCTGCTAAGTGAAAGAAGCCAGACGCATAAGACGTGTTGTACAATTCAATTTACATGAAATTTCTAGAAAAGGCAAACGTAGAGATGGAAAACACATCGATGGTTGCCTAGAGCTGGAGGTGGGAGCAGGGGTCGACTATGGGAACGAGGAAGTGGGAACGAGGAAACTTTGGGGGGTGATGGAAGTATTCTAAACTGGATTGTGGAGATAATTGCACAATTATATAAATTTGCTAAAATCTCCTTGCACTGTACATTTAAAATGGGTGAATTGTAATGTATGTAAATTGTACCTCAATAGAGCTTTTAAAAAATAAATGATAAACAAGAAGAGAAAACCAGTGCTATTAGGTGGAGGGAAAAGGACGCTAGGCTGGGAGAGAGGAACACAAAGATGTGTTGCCCCGTTTTATCCATTAGGAAAATGAGAAACGATGATTTGCCCGATGTCACCCAGCTAGTAAGTGGCAGAACCCAGGTGTGAACCTTACCTCTTTGACCCTGAACCCACGCTCCTGACCCCTCAACCAATTGAACTTTCTCCCTTACAGCCTGTCTCCAGTACAGGGCGACCACGAGGGCCTCAGCTCACATCGCTATGTGACCGGAATGCTCATCTGAACGGCACGTGAGTGAGAGACACTCCGAGGCCTGATGTCCTTGGACGGTTCATTTAGGTTGTGGTTGTTACTTTTTCTCGAGCTTGGTGTGCTCAGGTTGACTTGGTGCTTTTTGTATATTGCTCATCTGGCAGAGAATTACTACTCTGCTCTACAAGTTCCCACAGATGGCTTTATTTTCCATTGCTATTAAATTGGTTTTGAACAAGACATAATTCTTCAAGTGCCTGGTGAGCTCTCTGGGTTTGCTCAGGCAAGATTCCATAAAAATGTAAATAATCAGAACACTTCTGGGATTATTTATCACAACTGACTTCTGGCTGTAAATTTATGTATTAATTTCAGCTATAAGCTTCAGTGGGGAAAAGATGAACAGTTGAAAATAGACTCTCCCGCCTAACACCCTCTCTATGTCCCCATTTCCCCTCGGCTTCCAGGGAGCATACTGTAGAATGGCCCATAGATCTGGGTCTGAAAGACACTGGACAGGATTGGAAAGAAATCAGGCGGCAAGCAGGAAAGAATCATCCCTCAGCAAGCCAGAGGCTTGTCTCTTACCACTCTCCCCTTGCACTTGGAGCTCCAGCCATACCGGCCTTCTTTCAGATCTGCCTGCTGATTCCTGCCTCAGGACCCTTGCACATACTCCCTTGGCTTATAATGTTCTTTCTTCCCTTTTTTGCCTGGTTCTACTCATCCTTCAGCTCTTGGCTCAGCATCACTTGTTCAGAGAAGCCTTCCATGCCCACCCACTCACCACACCAGGTTCCCCAGGTAACATGTCCTTCTCATCCACAGCACTAAACACAATTACAGTTCCTCATTGTTGTAGGCTTTTTTAAAACTTAACATCTGTCTCCCTTACTCAACTGTAAGCTTCATGAGGTCTGGGACCATGTCTTTGTCACCTGCATCCCCAGAGCCTGGCATGGAGTTGAAGAGGGATGAGTATGTGTTGAATGAACTGATGAGTCCACTTGCAGTGGGAGAACATAGCAGCGCTCTTGGTGCTCTGCCCACTGGCACTCAGATCCCTTCTCCATTGTCTGCACACAGGCACAGGTGTGCAGCTCCAGGCGCACTTGCACCCAGCCACCCCTGCATCTCATTGTCAGAGGACTGCTCTCGCCTTGCCTGAGTGCACCAAGAGCCTGTAGTGCCTAGGAAGTTACGTCCCCTTTAGGGGAAGCCCTTAACCAGTTAGTGATGGGTACAGGCTTATAAATTCGCCAGCTCTCTTGACTTAATGGGACAACTGTGAGGGGTCCCCTGTACTGCCCCAGAGCTGCCCTGTGGGACTGAGCCATACTGACCCTCCATGGGATCTGGCTTGCTGATACCACACTCCCTACCAGTGTTCCTGGAGAACTCCTCCTCATACGTTACTCAAATCCTCATCTCAGGATCTGCGTCTGGGGCACCTAACCTAAAACAGAGAGCCTTCTGCTGGAAAGGGTTCTCGCTGAGCTGTGATTAATATTGTAAATTTTAGTGCATGAAAGCACTCCAACCAGACAGACCATTTGCTGGTTCAGACAAAGATAGGTCCTGGTTCAGACAAGGATAGGTCCTGCCAGGAACTCTCTAGCTGGCGAGGGAGAGTCATGTCTACAATGGGGAGGGAAATAAACTTTCCACATTTGAATCTTCACCCCCATGACCCAGTGCCTCACCAGAAAGGGGTCAGGAGACTGTACCCTGGCATCCCAACCAAACTGGACATGGGAGCCTGCTGGCAAGACTGCCTTGGGAGTAAGCCAGTATCCTGTCTACCCGCTCCTTCTCCAGGATTTCAGCCGAGGCCAGGTCAGGGCAGGACTGGCCTATGGGCAGGGAGAGGGGCTCCCTCTGGCTAGAGGATCTTAGGGGATGATATGCAGGCTGTTAAGTTCGATGCAGTAAGCATGCCTTCAGCTTTGAGGACCGGAATACCCAGTTAAAAGAGGCTTAAATAATAGGGGCATATTTATCGAGGAATTTGCAATAAAGTGAAGTAACAAGGTGTTCTGAGAGAAAATCAGGGGAAACCTACGTAGATGGGGTTGGCAGAAAGGCCTGTCTGAGGAGGTACATTAAAGTCAAGACCAGAGATGGAAAGGAATCAGTTACATGAGGAAGAGCACTGCAGTTGGCAGAATACCGCCACCCACAGAGATATCCATGTCCTATTCTCCAGAACCTATGCATCTGTTACCTTATGTGGCAGAAGGCACTTCACAGATGTGATTAATTCGGGATCATGAGGTGGGGAGATTATCCTGTATTATTCAGCTGGGCCCGCTGTCATCACAAGGTCCTTATGAAGGAAAGTGGGAGGCAGGAGAGTCAGGGGTCAGAGTGATGCGGCCACGAGCCAAGGAATACAGGCAGCCTCTACTTCTGGAAAAGGCAAAGAATCAGATTCTCCCCTTAGAGTCTCCAGAAGGAATATACCTTGATTTTAGCCCAGCGAGACCCATGTTGGACTCATGACCTCCAGAACTGTTAGGTGAGAAATATGTGTTGCTTTAAGCCACTAAGTTTGTGGTAATTTGTTACAGCAGCAAGAGGAAGCTAATACAGGCATTGTCACAGAGGGAACAGTGTGTACAAACTCCTGAGGCAGGAGGGATTTTAGTGTACGTATTTGAGAAATATGAAGATGACTAGTGTGGCTGGTATCTAGTGGGCTGGCCTGTGATGAGGTGAGAGAGGTGGGCAGGGCCAAATCATGTGGGGCCTCATAGAACAATGTAAGAAGTATGGATTTTATTCTAACATTGATGGGAAGCCATTAAAAAGTTCTAATATAATCTAATCTGCATCTTTCCAAAATCACTGTGGCTGGAGCATGGAGAAATGGGTAGGGGGCTGAGGACCAGTAAGAGCAGAAGCTCAGAGACCAGTCAGGAAGCCGGTCCAGCAATCCAGGAGTGAGATGGTGATGGTCCCCACCAAGGCAGTGGGGGTGCAGATAGGAGAAGGCTGACAGATATATTTCAGACACTGATTTATTGGCTCTGAAAAAAATCAAATAAAATAATTTGGACATCTTAATGCCGGAGGCCCTTTGATCAAATAAGAGCCAGCTTTTCAGAGGCATATGTTGGCTGCCGACAGTGTCGCCCCAGAAGTAGTCCCCAGAGCAGGGACTTGGGGATGTTCTGGTAGAGCAGGGAGGACTGGAAGGAAAATGTATGTCCCTTCCTAAATGTCCAGCAACAAATGACTGCCTAGCGAGAAACAAATCTAGCCAAAGTGCAGAAGAATGGTCTGGCCACGCTGTGGACACTTGAGAAGTCAGAATGTTGTTTATGGGAACAATGACTTATTCTTCTAAACAACCATAAAGTCCTGACCTGTCTGAGTTCCCTGAAAACCTCTATTTCAACCTCTAATTTGAAGTTACAAAAATCAGCATGGATCCTTCGTGAATTCGGATTTGATGTGAAGCATATCAAAAGACCTGCCAACAGGTGTTACAGAGTTCTGGAAATGTTAAAGACTCATGCCTATGACAGAAGTGTTAAGTAGAATCAGTGTTCTGATTTTATTTTTAAGCCAAGAGGGGAGATTGTATTTGTCCTGGGGTGACCTTCCTGAGTGCCTTCTGTTCCTCACAAGAAACAATAATCATAATGATGATACTAACAAGAAAGCTTACATGTCTTGAGCACTTAACAACAATCCTATAGACCTATTATTGCCCCCATGTTAGACATGAGGAAATAGAATCTCAAGAAGCAAAATAATTTGCCAACATCATACAAAGGAGCTGTGGAGATGGGCCTAACTGCAACATCAAGTTCTAAACCGGGGATCTGCAAACTATGGCCCAAAGGCAAAATCCCACCTGCCACTTGTTTTTGTAAATAAAGTTTTATTGGAACACACCCACGCCCGTTTGTTTCCCTACCACCTATGGCTGCTTTTGCACTCCAAGGGCAGAGCTGAGTAGTTGTAACAGAGACCTTATGGCCCACAGAGCCACAGATATTTACTATCTGGCCCTTTACAGAAAAAGTTTGCCAATTTCTGTTCTAGATCCTACATTATGCTGGGAGCATTTCCTCATAACTCATCCTCCTACTCCTTCATGCCACTCCCACACCATCCACCCCACTCACAAGTTAGAGTCTATTCTGGATCCTTGAATGAGACACCCAGGATCCTTCCCAGATGCCTCGCACTCCCATAGTTAGTCTGGCAAGACCCCTGCCAACCTTCCTCCTTGGCCTGCTCTGTGGTTGAAAGGAGGGGTCAGGTAAGGGCTGGACACAGGAAGTAGGACCCCTGGGTGCCCTGTGCCTCCAAGACCAGTTCTACACCTGAGAGGATGAGCCAGAGACTCCCTCGGGGAACACCCATCCCAGGCATGATTTCTTGAGAAGTATGAATGTTATGAGACAGTTTACTTTTCTAACCAACTGTAATGTCCTGACCTGGGTGAGTGCTATGAAACACTCATCCCAAGCATGATTTCTATCACATGAAGCCTTTCCATTGGGTGCCTCCCAGAAACTCTGCACAGCCAGAGGGAGGGGAAATGAGGATGGGGTGATTCTGACCATCTTGCAGCCCTGCCCCAAAGCTAACAGGAATAGTGCAGTGGGAAGGTGGGGTCAGAGTCAGGCACTGTAGATGCTCTAACTGGCCGGCAACTGGACCCACAACCTATTCTGGCCTGACCTGCTCTGCACTGTTCCCTTCCTCCAGCTTCCACTTCTCTTTGATTTTTAAAAGATTATCTTTGTGGGCCGGCCCCGTGGCTTAGCAGTTAAGTGCACAAGCTCCACTACTGGTGGCCCGGGTTCGGATCCCGGGCGCGCACCGACGCACCGCTTCTCCAGCCATGCTGAGGCCGCGTCCCACATACAGCAACTAGAAGGACGTGCAACTATGACATACAACTATTTATTGGGGCTTTGGGGAAAAAAAGGAGGAGGATTGGCAATAGATGTTAGCTCAGAGCCGGTCTTCCTCAGCAAAAAAAGAGGAGGATTAGCATGGATGTTAGCTCAGGGCTGATCTTCCTCACACACACACAAAAAAAGATTATCTTTGCATTGTTTGTTTTCCACTTACCACCTTTGCTGATTGTTAAACTCATACATAGTTAAGTATCTGTGTCATTTACCTGGCTCTGAATTTTTGAGCCAAGCCATCTTGGTTTTTTTGTTTGTTGTTTGTTTATTGAAGTATAATTGACATACAATATTATGTTAATTTCAGGTGTACAACATGGCGATCGGCATTTATATACATTATGAAATGATCACCATGATAAGTCTAGTAACCACCATGCCATCTTGTTTTAATTGTTAGAGCTTTGTAACATGTTATCATACCTGGTGTTTCAAGTCTCCTGTTATGACTCCTAATGAACCACAGAATTATTTTATTAAACTAGTAAAAACTGTAAATTCCATGTGTTAAGTCTGTAAGCTAATTTTGGAAGAATTTAAATCTATAAACTCTTTAGGTTCCCATTCAGGCAATTGATACATCCCTTTATTTATTTAAACCATGTGTATTGCTCAGTAAATTTTTATAGTTTTCTTCACGTACATCTGTTACAGACAGTCAGGGTATTTTATTTTTTGTTGCTATTGCAAATAAGACATTTAATAATAGTTTTCTCATTGGTTATTGATTTTTACATGTTTATCTGCTATTCAACCATGTTCCCGAACTGTCCTATTGATGTTGTTATAGTTATGATACATCACTTGTAAATGATAAATTAGTCTCTTTCTCATAGTTGTATCTCTTATTTCTCTATTATGTCATATGGTCATTGGTCAAAAATTTCACAACACACATATAATATCAGTGAAGGTGAGTGTACTAGTTTGCTAGGGCTGCCATAACACCAGAGACTGGGTGGCTTAAACAACAGAAATTTATTTTCTTGCAATTCTGGAGGCTAGAAGTCCAAGATCAAGGTGTCAGCAGGGTTGGTTTCTTCTGAGGGATGAGAGGGAAGGATCTGTTGCATACCTTTTTCCTTGGCTTGTGGACAGTTATCTTCTCCTTGTGTCTTTACCTGGTCATCCCTCTGTACATGTCTGTGTCCTAATTTCCTCTTCTTATAAGGACACCAGTCATATTGGATTAGGGCCCATCCTAGCGACTTCATTTTAACTTAATTACTTCTTTAAAGGCTGCATCTCCAAATACAGTCACATGCTGATGTACTGGGGATTAGGACTTCAACATATGAAATTGGGGGGACACAATTCAGGCCAAAGTATGCATTCTTATCTCTAATGAGAATGCATCTGATGTTTCATCAGGAAATCTGATATGCACCTTGTTTAAAAGAGAGACTTTTATCATGCTTCTATTCCTAAATTTTCAAAGAGCTTTTTCTCAGGAATGAATCTCAAATTCTATTGAATGCATTGGTATTTTGCATTTGGTGTTTTTTGATATATCATATGGGGTATTTTTTTTACCTATTTCTGTGATGTAATATGTTAATAGATTTCCTATTATTAAATGGTTCTGGATCAGCATTTAGAATATGTAAAGAAATGCTACAAATCAATAGGAAAAGGATTTTTAAAATCTTTTATAAATTAAATGAAGGATATAAACAGATGATTCAGAGGAAAGGATACATTTCTGATAAATGAACAGTGGAAAAATCTCCACCTCACTAGTAATTAAGGAGATGCAAATTAAAAGAGGAATAAAATTGCATCCCATACAAGAGTTAGCAAGGATGTGGAAGACAGAATTCTCACCCTCTTGACAGGAGAGTAGACTACACCAACCCATTCACACGTGCAAGTGAGGAAATGTACACAATGTCTGTAGCAGCATTGTCTGTAACAGCCACCCAAAAGGGGAAACAACCTAAATGTCCACGTGTAAAAAATAATGAATAAATTGTGGTGCATTTGTACAATGAGTGAGCTAGATCCACTTGTATCAACACGGATAAATTTCAAGACATAATGTTGAAAGAACCAAAACAAGTTCCAGAAAGGCACATTTAGGAGAAAGCTGGTTATGAAATTTTAAGGACATGCAAAATAATAAGCAGCTAAATATTTATGGACGCTTATGAAAGTTGTGGAGATGCAAAATGTAGATTAGAAGGATAAATTCCAACTTCAAAATAGTTGTCGTCTCTGGTTTTTACAAGGGATGGAGGATGGAAGGAGGGAGGGAGGGAAGAGAAACCAGGAGAGTACAAAAAGGAGCCTCAACTAATCTATTACCTTTTCTTTTTTAATAAAATGGTCTGAAAAACAAAAGTCTTTGCATTCTGGGGCTAAATTCTACTTGGTCATGGTGGATGATTCTATTAATGTATTATTGAATTGTTGGCTATTATTTTATTTATAAGTTTTCATCTAGTGCCTTGGTCTTCTGTTCTCTCCCCCCCCCCCCCACTATATTCTTCAAGATTGGATTTCAGGGTTGTTCTATCCTCAGAAAATGAATTAGAGAGTTTTCCATGCTTTTCTATAATCTGGAACCACTGGTCAAGTATAGGAATAATCTGTTACTGGAAAATTTGGGGAAAAAAACACATTAGAAAAATCTCTTTTCAAGGAGGCTATTTTAGAATTACCATTTAATAACACTTTAACTTTTTAATTTTTATGTGATTATTTTTCTCTTCAGACATTACTTTTTCATGAGTCACCTTTTGTAATTCATACTTCACAAAAGAATCTGCATCATTTTTTCATTTCTTTACAGAGTCATACATAGTAATATCTTGGCTTTTTAATCTCTCACTTGCCTTTTAGAGTTCCTCATCATTTATAATTGTATTTGTTTTGTTTTTCCCCTTTTCAGTCAATTTGCCAGAGGTTTATTTATGTTATTGGTTTTCTTCCAAGAGCCACCTCTCAGATGCATTTATTATATCTTGAACTTTTCTGTTTTCAAATCTATGGATTTCTGCTTTGTTCTTGAAATGATTTATTTTTCTTGACTGCCTTAAAATTTTTTGCTAATTTTCAGACTTCTTGATTTTAAAGCTAACTTCATTCATTTTTATTTTCAACAATAAAAAGCAATTTAAGGGCTTTGGCTATATTCCTATAAGCTTTCATATGTATTATTCACATTCTCATTATTCTCTAAATCATCTTTGATTGTATATTTTATTTCTCCTTTGACTCAATAATTAGTTAGGAGACTGTTATTTTTTTCCCATTTCCATATAGTAGTAGCTGTTCAGTATTAATGTGAAAAACACAGAGTATAGGAGCAAGGCCAGTGATGTACCTAGCACGGTGCCCAGCACTCCATAAACATTTGCTAGAGGATGTACAGACTGATGGTGACACAAACATAAAGCCTGGTCAGCCTGAAGAATAATGTCAACTCCCTCATTATGTCTCAAAAGTTGAAATAATAATAACAATGAAATAAAAGGGGAAAAGGAGAGTCAGAAGTCATCTGCCCTTTAGTCCATTACACAGTTTGAATATTAGGCCTCCACATTTGTCTATAGATGACATAACCAACAATAGGAGCCTTCACACAAGCAAATGAAACCACAAGACTCAGACTTAGTGAACAGCAAAGACCTTTTGGAAACTAGGACCCAATCTCATCCTCTCTCCATCTGCAAGAGAACCTACCAAGTGCAGGCACAGCATATGCTATTTGCTGAAATGTAAGATGCATGCCCCCTCAATGCATCCAATGTGTCCACTCTTCAGATAGAAGGTCCAGCATGACCAAGGTCAATGGCTGATACCATCCCCTGGTAGCAGAGCATGGTGGCACAAACATCACAGCCAAGACTAGCCAATAGGAGCTCTTACCAACTCTCCATGAAATAGACCTTTGACTATGACTGGGACATGCAGGTCCCAGCAGGTTTACCCTAAGATTTAGGATGTCAACCTGTACCTGCCCATTGTTGTAATTTGTTTCAGGGACATAGGTACACTGTGTCCTTTTTTATAGATACTATCATGAATTTTCCTTTCAAACTACAACAGCAATATATGCCCACGTGACCCCTTCGCTTCAGAGTAACTAATGTCAACTATTTGGTATGTGTCTTTCCATGTTTTTCCTGGGCTCATGCAAACATTCATACATAATAATTCACGTGAATAGCTTTTCTTTTTTTTTTAATGGGATCATACTATACAGATTTTTTTTTACTTAAGATATTATAGGTATATCTATATAAACTTTTTTTAATAGCTGCATAAAACTCCAGAATATGAAATAATATAACTTATTAAATAATTTCCAATTTTTGGACATTTGAACTGTTTCCAGATTTTTGCAAGTATCAGATATGTTGTAATAAACATTTTTCTTTTGATCTGGTATTTTTATTTCTGTCTGCCCAAAGTGAAATGATTGGGTCAAAGGGTATGCATATTTTAAATTTCAGCAGCTACTTCCAGATTTTTTTTTTTGAATGGTTAAAGCAATTCATACTCATTCCAGCAAAGTATGAGTCCTTATTTCCCCCATACAATCACAAGACATGGATTATGAATCATTTCAATTTTGGCCAAACTGATGAATTTCTAACGTGATCTTATTGTCATTTTTATTTACATTTTCCTTCTTCCATAAGAATGAGCATAATTTAATTTACTTATTGGCCATTTGCATTTCCTCTTCTGAAAATCGCTTACTCTTATCTTTTGCCTTTTTCTTTATTGCATTTTTAAAGTCTTTACAATTTGCAGACATTTTTTGTAGATTAGAAAAATTAACCCTGGAGCCCTCCCCGGTACTTTTCTTGGAACTATCAAAAAAAGAAGCACAGTCTTATTGCTGGGATCATTGGTATGAGAGCAATGGAAGCCTAGAGGTGCTGATGCCATCTCTGCCACTATCTGAAAAAATGATGAAAAGAAAATCAATACAGAGAAAACAAGTCAGAGTTGAGTGAGAGAAAGAGCTAATGACATCATTTGAATACCTAGCTAGATACAGCCATACTTGAAGCTGGAAGAGTTTAGCCATTGAATTTCTCAGTTAAGAGTGCCAATAGATTTCCTTTTTTTTTGGTTTGTGCTGAGTTTCTGTCACTTGCAACCAAAACATTCCTGACTGTAATGAGTGTGCACACACTTGGATCACACTCTGTTACTGGAACAACACCTTACCATCCAAAAGAACTGGACATTCTAAATTCTGGGTCCAGGTAATATTTCAACTGGTCTCATCATTGTTCCTGAATGTCCCTCAGGTTTCCTACTACATGGCAACCTCTAGAAGTTTTCTGGTTCCCTAGCACACCAAGCCCATGAGAAGAGTTCACAGTGCACACCTGTTTATTGACCACCAAAAGAATGCGAGTCCCTACAAATCACGTGGTTTACACCTCAAAGTTGGCCAAACACACTTAAATGAGACCCAAGCCAGAAAATGTGCAGAGGCCTAGGTCAAATCACAGGTTACTCTTACAACTGCCAGATATTTGTGAAAAAGGAGTCCTCGAGTCCACAGATGTGTCAGAGGCCTATGCAGGCTAGGTCTCCAACTGCTCATTGAAAACACGATGCCTCCCTAAGTGGGCTGTTATCATAAGGTTGATTTTTGTACTTTCTTAAACTCTATATGTATTGTGGGATTATTAGATAGTGCCGGAAAGGAGGAAGTAAATAGGACTATGCATTATATGGCTTTGTCAACTCTGGCAGCTCTTGAACAGAGGGGAATCAAAGGTGCCTGATGTGGAACTTCTGATTAGGTGGGATTGCAAAAATACCAAAATGCTAGGAGTTTAAATAAACTTTGGGCATACTATCACAATATCACACATGGGGTCATTTAGGCCCCAACTACAACAGCAGTAATAGCAAGTATATAGGCATCCCAACTACAACAGCAGTAATAGCAAGCACTGACATTCATTAAGTACTTGCTGTGTGCCCGACATCAAGTGAACACTTTTTGTGAACTACTTTATTTTTTTCCTCATATAACAACCCGATGAGGCAGATACCAAAGCTTTGAAGAAATCAAAGCTCAGAGAGGTTCTATCAGGCAGGATAAGCCATGCGATGCTGAAATAACAAAGACCCCAACATCTCAATGACTTAACACAACAAGTTTACTCCTTGCCCATGCTCCATGACCAATGCAGGTCGGCAGGAAGGACCCTGCCCATCTTAGGCTAATGGGGGCTCTGTCTGAACCATGTTTCCATGGTTGTGTTTCCACGATTGCTGCAGCAGAGGAAGAAAACATGGCAATTTGCACACTACCTCCTCAAGCTTCCACATGGAACTGATACCCATCACTTCTTCATTTCATTGACCAAACAAATCTCACTCCCTTATCCAACTTCAAGGTGGGGGAGGGGAGGAGTGCAATCCTGCTTGTGCCCAGAAAGAGGAGAACTGGAAATATTTGAACTGGTCTGAACTGGTCTCACTGAATACAACCACTGAGCACAGCTGGTCTGGCCTCAGCCTGCTCGGTTTCTCTCTCTGCATTTGCTGCATCTTAACGCTGTAATGTGGAAATTCTCTTTGCTTCGACTACCCACAGCATGACTGTTTCTCTATTGTTATGCTGTTCTCACAGCTAAGGGCACTTAGGTAACCTACACCCGGCCAGAATTTCGGAAGGAAAAACATTTTATGGGTTCCCACCAAGTATAACCATTCTGCCTGTGCAGGTCCTTTGCACCGCCACCAGGAGGGGTTTTGTAGAACTCCACAGTTAGGGCTGTGGAAATGGATTATCGTTTAGATTGCCTGCTATCTGAGGGACTCTGGGAGCTACAGCAAAATGTCTGTTTGTAACACAACATTGCGACACATGTGGCTATGTGTCCACATATCTTCTAAAAGTGTGAAAATAGGAAATACAAGTTTCTCGAAACTTCTCCCAGATATCTGCTTTATTCACAATTTGGGCTACCTCTCCCTTTCCTGACCACCCCCATTTTCTGTCTATAACACCTTTCTACGGGAATTCTCATCTTCTCACTTTATTTTAATAGAACTTTCAGCTCCTAGGCATAAAACTCTTTAAAGTGCACATTTGGTTCAGAGGGGTGGTGTTTTTTTTCCCAAGGAAGTTTAAAAACCTTCATTTTGTATTCAAGAATAAATGAGAACTGGTGTTATTTATAATTGGCTCCCTCTAATTCAGACAAAATGTAGATTAATCCTAATTGATAACACATAAAATTTAATTAAACCTTAATAAAGAACCTGAGAACGAGTTCTCAATAGCTGATATCAATGGTAATGCTGGATGCTGCATGCTGCAGTCCTTGAGATAAAACACAATTCACAGAAGTATTTTCAGGGCTTTGCGCGAGTCCAGATACAGGTCATTATCTCAAACGCGACATTCATTAAAATTGTGGATAAATCTGAGAGATGGTATTCTCCGTTACAGCTCACGGATAAGAAGTTTGGTCCACGAGAGCTCCCAACGACCACTTCAACCCTCCTTCCTCTCCCCAGCCTGTTGGTCAGATGGCTGTTCAGTTCCCCGACCATGAAGCCACCCTGAGTCATTGCCAAGAGCTGCTGTCACAGCCCACGTTTCATCAGATAAACCCCAACCCATTGACCATCTCATTGTAGAATCCAATTAACAACGTGACATAAACATCATCCTTCTGATCGATGTTCCCAGCACAGTAACATTTTCATTTCATGTATTCACGAATATTTTTATGTATTCAGGAGTGACTGAGAACTGATCTTCTGTGGGGAATCACCCCAGTATCTAATTACTTAAAACATGAATAGAGAGCCCAGGCGGAGGGGAGACCTGGCCCACAGGAATGGAATGCCTGCCCTAGAGATGGGAGCACAGACACATCAGCTATTAGCAAAGTTAGTCAAAGGAAGCAAACCCAGATGCCCCAGGGGCCAGAAGGTAACCTAAGTGAGGAAAGGGGGTTGCGTTGGTACCGTAGCTAACAGGAGAGGGTCTGCCCGGCCTAAAACGGGCAACCATTTCTCCACTCTGTCCACAGTTTCCATTAGAGAATGTGGATCCAATGTTACCACACCATTTTATTCTCCCTTAGGATTTTAAAATCTGGATTGTAATCTGAAAAATAAAACCAGATTTTTAAGTTGGTAGCAAATATTTTTAAATGTTTAAATGCTTTGCAAGCCTTGTGATTTCTCATTTATAAGTTGTCTCTAGATCTTTAAAATTGTTCCTTCCTTTGGTTTAGTCTTTCCTTTAACAAACATTTAATGAATGCCTACTGTATGCCGGGCACTGTTCTAGGCACTGGATCTAGAACAACGAACGAAACAAAGACCCCTGTCCTTATGGAGTTTATATTCTGGCAGGGGGAGACTGACAATAAGCAATAAATGTAATGCATAAGTAAAGTATATCATATGTTAGTTGGGATAAGTGTTAAGAAAAGATAGGTAAAACACAGCGCAGTAAGTGGACTTGGAAATTGCAGAGGGGCTATCTATAGATATTTAGACAGATGGTCACGGAAGGCCTCATAGAGGTGATATTTGAGCAGAGACTTGAAGGAGGGGAGAGAATGAGCAAATATCTGGGAGAAGAGCATTCCAGGAAGAAGGAACAGCCCATGCAAAGTGCCCAAAATAGGAGTATGCCTGGTGTGTTCAAGAAACAGCAGATAAACTAGTGTGGCTGGACTGGAACGAGTGAGGAGGTGAGTGGTAGGAGGTGAGGAGAGAGAGGAACAGGGGAGGGAGCAGATCACATAGGGAGAGACCTATGGGGCCTCATGGGTCATTGCAATGACTTGTGTTTACTCTGGGGGAGATGGGGAAGCAGTGGAGGGGTTTGAGCAGAGAAGACACATGGACTGACTTGCGTTTTACCAGGATCCCTCTGTCTGCTGTGTTGAGAAAATACTGTAGGGGATAAGGACAGAAGCAAGGAGACCAGCTAGGAGGCTGTAGCAGAGTCCAGGAGCGAGATGATGGTGGCTCAGACCACAGTGGGAGCAATGGAGGCGTTAAGATCTAGCTAGATTCTAGCTATATTTTAAAGGTAGAGCCAACAGGAATGCCTGATGGCCTGGTTGTGGGGAATGAGAGAAAAAAGAAGATTCAAGGACAAGTCCAAGCTTTTTAGCTTGAACAACTGGAAGGATACATATCCATATATACCCCTAATCCCAAATTTTCTCAGATAATTGCAAATAGCCAGGATATCCCATTTATCATCCCCTGTTCAATAATCATAATGATGTTAACGAGTATTATCTTTTTATTGAGCACTTACTATATGGCCAGGCATTTGATCTGCATGATTGCATTTAATCCTACATCGACTCTGTGAGTTAGACACTGCTATTTAGTGCCATTTTCCCCATGGGCACACTGAGGTTCAGAAAAAGTTAAATAAGTTGTCAAGTTCACAAAGCTAGCAAGTGACAGAGCCAAGACTGAAGCCCAGGGCTCCATGACAGTGAGGCCCTTGACCATAACCACTATGACACACTGCCTCTTCAAATCTATCTTTTTATGACCACCTACTACGCGCCAGGCATGGGCTGGGGCATTTTACGTATGTGACTATACTTAATCTTTACAACAATCCTATGAAGTTGGTATTCATGTTCCCATTTTCAAATGGAAGCTATCCAAGCCCTACTTCTCTTGTTCAGAAATCTATGTTCTCCAGGAAAATATGATGGGGCAGGTGACATCTACCCACCGGCCCTGGCTTGGATAGAACAAGAAACTTAGTAAATTGGGGGGATATGAAGAGGCATGAGACACAATCTCTGCGTTTAGGGGGTGTGACTCTCCCTGGGAAGATGTTCAGTTGCAATGGCCAGCTGAATGTCATTATGTCTCAGTATGTGCATTCCTTAGGCAGACCACCAATGCACAGAGGGCTCACTCCATGCCACATTCTCTACTAAGCATTGAAGATAGAAAGATGGACAAGAGGAAGCTCCTACAAAATCCATGGGCAATTAAGAATTTTGGAGGCGTATGCATTTCTGTAAATGATTTGCAAGGCTTATTTAAATGCATCATAACTGCCACTGAGCCGAGTGTCTATTCCCAGTTCTTTTCCTTAAATGTTAAAGACTAAAGACAGCACTCACCATCTGCTATAGCTCAAGATCTGCTCTTTCCCCCAAGGTCTTCTGACAGGGCAGGCCCTGGCTGGCAGCCCCATCCAACACAATGGACCAGCAACATCTAGAAGCAGTCAGAACATCTGCTGGCCTCTCCTCTGCAATATGCAGCTGTGCTGAATTGTAACCCTTGCCTCTCAGGTCACTTCAGCCTGTGGACAATCAGGAACCTGGGTCCTAGGGTATTCAGCTCAGCTCTCATCTAGTGTGGGTCCTTGGACTCCTGGTTATTTATTCACAAATGTTTACTAAGCATCTACTATGAGCCAGGCATGGTCGTGGATGATACCATGATGGACAAGAAAGATGCAGGTTCTTCCCTCATGAAACAAAATGTAGAAGGGCAACAAACTTTGAATAAGTTCACTGGATAGTGGGAAGATGTGCAGAGTACTTCACAGAAACAATAACAGGTAGATCTAAACCCGCATGGGGTCTCCTGGAATAAGTGATATTTGAGCTAAGAAGTGAAGCAGCTGTTAGCTAGGTGAAGGTGGGGACTGGTGAACCATTCCAGGCAGAGCGTGAGAAAGGTCTTGAGTCAGGACAGAACATGTGGGTTTGGAAGAAAAGAAAGAACTATAGAACAATGAAGAGAGGGATGTAAGATACATCCAAGATACCGGATCCCATTAGGCCCAATCATCTTAAGGAGTTCTTTTTATCTCCTAAAGTCAGTGGGGAGCCATTAAATGGTTTCAGCAAATGAGTGACCTTTTTTGCATTTAATAATGCAAAAAAGATTTCCATTGTTAAAAGATCATTCTGATGGCTGTGTGGAGATTGATGGAAGGCAACAAGAGAACAAGGAGGGATGAGTTCCAGGCCATCGCAGTCCTCCAGGTGAGAGAGGGTGGTGCCTGAGGCCATAATGGTGGCAGTGGAAATGAAGAGGAGGGTGTCTAGATATGTTTTTGGGAGATGCAACAAAAAATGGTGAGATGGCAGGAGGCAGGAGAGAGGGGAGGTATAATCAAGGCTGATTCCACCTTTTAGGGATGATGGTGTCATTTGTGAGATGGGGAAAAGTGGAAGAGGGGCTAGTTTGACAAGTAAGGGTGATGAATTCATTTCTAGATGTTCTGGATTTGAGATGACTACATGACATTCAAGAGGGTATGTATGTCCAGAAAGAAAACTCAGCCAGCCTCCTATACTGGTCAGTTATTTGTTCTGACTCTCTGTATGTAAAGATGACACAGCTAGAAAAGAAAAACTTCTGTCCTGTGAGTGCTCTTGGTTCATGCTGCTGCTGTTGCAGACAAAAACATACAAACTGATTCATTGCCTTGCCTGAGATATTTCGGCACCCATTGCATAGCTCCTTGGAGAGCACCCTGGCTGTCCTCCACACAGATCTTGGCTTAAATCATTCTACTATGCATCTTGTCTTCTATCCTGCCCCTTACTGCCCCCACTGACCTCAAAGACTACTTTGTGTATGTCATTCATCTGCTCCCCTTACTTACAACTTGGAACTCAAACAACACAATCTTGAATTTAAAGTCTTCCACCATCTGATTCCTGAGTGAGATGCCACAAGACTAGCCTAAGGAGAAATACAGGCTGGAGACCCATGAAGATCTTTCCAGCATCTGACAGGGTGCAGAGGAAAGAACACTAAGCCAGGGAAAGCGTGAAGGGAGAGAGAAGCACAAGAGAACTGACTGAGAAATTAATGGTGCCCAATGGATCCTACCAAAGGCTGAAGTTTACTTAGGAGGTCAAGACCAGAGTGAGCCCTGCAGGGTATGGAATGAAAGAGACTGGAAAAGTGACCAGGGGAGATAACGCAGGAAGAGGAGCTGCGGGAGAGAAGTCTCGATATAGCTGCCAGCAGCCCCAAAGAACAGCGTGCACTTAAAATGCTGCAGGACTGGAAGGATGAAGCTTGGTAGTGCCTAAAAACACGACAGGAATGGTATTGATTTAGATCCGCAACTTCTAATTAGGAGATAAAAGAAAAGGCAAGAGCATAGGTTATTCTTTGTGAGCTCACAGAGCAATATTGTTCACAAGATACTCTTTTTTGAGAGGGGAGAAAAGCACAGCTTGTGGTACAGAATGCATGGTATCATCTTGTTTGTGTTTGCACAGAAAACTTTTGAAAGTCTGGAAGGATATATCCTAAGCTGTTAGCAGTAGTCATCTCTGAGAGGTAGGATTCATAGTAAGATTCTCCTTTTCAGTAGTGTTTTCATTTTTTGTAATGATTCTATACTGGGTCAATGTATGGCCAGTGTGCACAGGTGCAGCTGTGTGGATTGTTAAAATAATGAAATACTTCTGTATTGATTGGAAAAGCCGCTCTCCCAAGTGCTCCCCCCAAAAAAACCCATCCCCAATCTACCCATGATCCAGCAGGTGAAGGGTTAACCCCAAGTACAGCTGGGACCTTCCAGGTCCCCTCTAAGGCCAGTGTCCATTCTGATTCGTCAATTTGTTGGCTGGGCAAATTGTTAATTTTTAAAACATCTATTGCTTGCAAAAAAAATTGATATTCATTTTTTTCCACAAAGCATGATCAATCAGAATTGATAATGGCCGTCCTGCTGGAAGAATTCAGAACGCTGGTTTGCAGTTATCGTGGTCCCTACTCACATGTGAATGATGTTTTCATAGAAGACTCACTCTTATAGATTTACCCAAATTCTAAAAATTATTTTAAAATGTTTAAAGCAAATGGTGCTCCCGAGACCTTGTTTATCCTCATTTGCATTTCACCCAGATGTAAGCTGCCGACACGGGATTCCTACCCAGGACACTCTGCCGGAGGCTGTGTCACACGCCCCAGTGTGATGGCTCCTTCCCAAAGGCCTGGGTCAGCTCCCTTCTTACCACTCCTTTTATACTACTTGGCCTCTGCTCCTTAATATTTCTCATTATGTTCTGTCACCCTAACTGCTTTGTGAGCACTCTGAAGACATATACTTTGGCAGATTTTTTGTGTCCTCACTCTACGTAGCCTACTGCCTGGTCTGAGGAGCCTCTCAAGGATATTTATTGCTATTGGTACCGAAACGTGTTATTTGCAAAGTGATCCTCTTGCCTGGTTACTGCCAGAACTGTCTCTGCGGGTTAGTGCAGTGGAGGTTACAAAGCCTGTTATCGGAGGCTTCAACAGGACTGGGGTGGGAAGTATTCTCCTACCTTAATGGACAGAAATCACTCGTCTGCCTGCCTGTCCCAGTGGGTATCGCTTTTACAGTCCTCTCTCCTCCTTATTGTCTTTATCTACTCTCATACCATTATCTGGGAGCAAATATCATTCTCTTTTCTCTTAGAATGGTGTCATAGGACAAAAATTCTTTACCTATCCCAGACGTTCCATGCTGGACATTATGAAGAGTCATTGCTCTTTGCATCTCTGTATCAGAAAGTCCAAGCGTCTTAAGCCAGATGAAGATCTTCAGTACCCTGCTGATCAGCCAGTGCATGGTTAATGAGGGTAATCCACACAGGTGGAATAAGCAAACCCCCAAATTCCAGTGGTTTAGCATAATAAGAGCTTATTTCTCACTCACATCAAAGCCCAGTGAGGGTGTTTCTGGCCAGCAGGCAACTTTCTTCCATGCAGTGATTCAGGGCCTCAGGTTCTTTCCATCTTATGATTCCAATTCCCCCTAGGGCTGTGGAATTCTCTGCACTCGAATGGCAGAGAAGGAAAGAGAAATGGAAAGGGCACCCACTTAAAAAACTCCGGCCCAGAAGTGACACACATCACTTCTGCTCATGTTCTGTTGGTAAGGACCAACGAGATGACCACACACTGATGCAATGGGAGCTGGGTCATGTGGTCCCTGGCTGGGAAGTTGCCTCCCAGTGGAACGCCATGCTATAGAAAGGGGATTGTGAGGTTTGGGTGGATAGCTAGCCATCTCCCGTAGCAAATGAATTTCAAAGGCTTAGATCATCTAATGAGACTCTTAAGGAAAACCATCTCCAAACGGAGGCAAAGGAAGCATTTTCAGGTTTTTTTCCCCAAAGCTCTTAATAATACCCCTGTTCCTTATTATAGGATGCGGGGTTTTATGGTAATAGAGGAAGGTCTTGAATTGGGAGGGGATTACGCTATGTGACAAGGCTTCGACCCATATAAACCTTCCAGCCAGGCTTGTAGAACTGTATAGCCTACTTTCATAAAGCTTGTGGGCATCAGGAAGCCAATAAAACATCCTGTAATTCTTTGAGCCAAATTGGTCTCCATTCTCTATATTACCACTGCCCGCCAGAGCATCCTGGCGCTGTATCCATCCATACTTCCTGTCCTCGAGGCCAGAATCAAGCCTGTGAGGAAGGCCTGAAGTCAACTCACAGAACATGTGTCTAATAAAGCTATTTCCTTTAAAAATATAAGCAACTGCTATTGGTCCATAATGAACATTTTTATTTTTAAAGTATTTTCTCTCACAGGGAAGAAATATAATTCATTCTTTTCCCCAAAATAATAAAGAAAATTGCTACTGGGAACAGTTTGACATTTGAAACCTAGTGGGAGATTTCTCCAGCAGATGGTTTAGTGGCAAAAAGCTTTTAAGAATTCCTGACTGCTAGGGAAAAATATACGAGAGAGAGAAAAAGATTTGATGTGATAAAGAAACGATGTATCCAAAGAAAGCAATCCTTATTCAAGATGTGATGACTCAAATGATCCATGGACTAGATGGTAGATTCCAGAACCTGGCTGTGCATCAGAATAGCATGGTAAGCTTGTTTAAAATACCCATGGAGTCAGAACATCTGTGGGTGGTGACCAGACATGCATATTTTTTAAAGATCCGTAGATGATTCTGTTGAAACCCAGTGGCCCAGTTGTTTTTTTGCTTCTGATGGTGGTTATGGAGCTAGGCAGTATTATTAGCTTGGCAAGTATTCTGCATTTTGGCCACTTGGATATCATTTGCTATATGCTCAAGTCCACCAGCAGTAGGCATTTCCCCGGTCCCTCATCTTTCCACACAAAGCATTTGGATGATGTTCTTAAGAACCTCATGAGCAAAGATGCCAGTGCATCTGATTATTTTATTTGGAAGCAAGGGAGGCCAAGCTCACAGCCAATCCACTCAGCATTATCTGCAGAGAATCAGAGCTATGTCACAGCCAGTGGCTCTGTTGAATACCATTGGCCACATCTCTGGGGAGGCAGGGTGGTCTCCTGGGAGGGGCACAGGCTTCAGCAGATCAGCTTTAACTCCCAGCATAGCCACCTGCTAGCTGAGAGGCCAGGACAAGTCCCTCCAACCCAGTTTGTTTATATGTAAAATAAGAATTGATAACACTGACCCCATAGTGTTATGAGTTACAAATGGGAAAAATGTAAGAAATACATCTGGAAAAGAGCCTGCCGTAGAAAAGGAACTTGATCAATGGTACTTTCCTTACCACATTTCTTTTAACCTCCTTCTCCTCGGAAAAAGGAGAACCAATTATCAAAGGCCAACGGAAGACATGCATGTTTTCCCAATACTCCATGAATTGTCTGCAGAAGAGTTATCCAGGAAGGAATTTGGAGACAGGTGTCCCTCTCTATTATGGTTTATGTGAGGTGGCTACCATTGAATAAACTCTTACCCCGGTCCCAAGTGTCACTCCAATCGGAAAGCATCTCCCGTTACTTGAGGCCAATGCCAGGAAATGCCAGACATGGTTTTTGCACCTGTAACTTGGGTTATAGGCATGATCTCTGTGAGCACCACGTGGTCAAATACTAAATTATATGGGATTCAAATTAATCACATAGACAGTCATAAAACACCAGACTCTAAATATTATTTACCCAGCATCAAGCAGATGTTTGTTTCCAAAGCCACAATCTCCTCTAATTGGCTGATGCTGTGCTGCATAAACTCCAATGCAAGCTTATGTTCTATAATGAATGACAAATGCCTAGAAGAATCCTCTGTGAATTGGCAGCCTCCCCCTCCAGCATGCAAATTACGTCGAAATTCTATCAGCACACGCAGATAAGCTCATCTGCATGATTGGAGACTAGTGGATAAACACACCCATGGATTCATTCTCCAAATTCAATTTGGGCGGTTCATCTTCGTTTTGTTAATTTATTCCTTCAGCCATTTAATGAGCAGCTATTCCACAACTGGCACTGTCTTAGGCTTTAGGAATAAAAGATGAATGAAGATATGGTCTCTTCCTTCAAGAAGTCCATAATGAAGGAAGAGAGACAACACTGGTAAAGAAAGAAAATGAACAATGTGAGAACTGCAAAAACAGAGATGTGGGCAAGCATCTGTGGTAATACAGAGAGGGAATTATCAACTCTACCTACAGTGGTGGAGGATGGCTTCACAAATTTTCAAAGCAAAACTTAGAGGAAGATTTTAGAGTCAGCTAAACAGACAAGGTGTGGAAAGGGAGGTTCCAGCAAAGAGAATAGTAAGGATACATGACCAAACATGTCATGTCCTGGGAAACACTAGCAGTTTGAACTTGCTAGAGCATAAGGTGCAGGCGAGTGTCTTCTCTGTTGTGGCTCCTTAAAAATGCACCCTGGGGCCAGCCCAGTGGCATAGCCGTTAAGTTCACGCGTTCCACTTCAGCAGCCCAGGGTTCGTGGGTTCAGATCCTGGGAGCGGACCTATTCACCATTCATCAAGCCATGCTGAGGCAGCATCCCACATAGAAGAGCTACAATTCTACAACTATGATACACAACTATGTACTGGGGCTTTGGGGAGAAAAAAGAAAAAAAGGGGAAGACTGGCAACAGATGTTAACTCAGGGCCAATCTTCCTAAAAAAAAAAAAAAAAAAGCACCCAGGTGGGCATGCAAACTGCACAGCCCCTCTGAAGGGCAACATGGCTATAGCCATTGAAATTTAAAATTTGCATGTCTTGGTTTTTTTTTTTTGGTTGTTCGTTTGTTTTTTGAGGAAGATAGGCCCTGAGCTAACATCTGTCACCAATCGTCCTCCTTTTTTCCTTCTTTCTCCCCACAACCCCAGTAGATAGTTGTATGTCACAGTTGTACATCCTTCTAGTTGCTATATGTGGGACGCTGCCTCAGCATGGCTTGACAAGCAGTGTATAGGTCCACACCCAGCATCTAAACTGGTGAACCCCGGGCCGCCGAAGCCGAGTGCATGAACTTAACTGCTACGCCACCTCGCCGGCCCCTTCATGTCTTGTTTATAGTAGCAAAAGATAGTGGAAAAAGTCATCCTTTATAAGGGACTAGTTAAATCAACTATGGTATATCAGTGCATGCGTATACGCTCTAGATCTTTATATGAGAAGATTTACAGTTATGGGGAGCTCTCCAGAATATATTGTCAAGTGAAAAGAATAGTGAGATGAAGAATATATATATATAATATGCTACCTTTTGTGTAAGAAAGAGGAGAAAATAGGAATACATATTCTTCTTTGCTTTATTTTCATAAAGAAACCCTGGAAGGATATATAAGAAACTAATATCTATAAGGTTGGGGAGGGCAAAATAGATTCGGAATGAGGTGGGGTGAGATTTGCAATTTATACCTTGTATATCATTTTTGATTTTTCAATTATGTAAATGCATGGCCTATTCAAAAAGTAGGACTAAATTTTAAAATGTTCTGCCTAATGGCTCAGAAGTTCTAGTCTTGGTATCCATCACAGAAAATCATCCACACATGTGCATAAGGAGGTGTATATAAGCAAACTTGTTATAGCATTGTGTATTGTAGCAAAAAAACAAACAAACCTGGAAACAACCAAAATGTCCATTAATAGAATTTTGGATAAACTGCTGTATGTTTATACTTTGGAATATCATGCAGAAGTTAAAACAATGAAGTAGATCTATGTCTACTAACATGGACAAATCTCCAAGACTCATTGTTCCTGAAAAAAAGGTACAGAAAGATATGATACCATTACAGTAACACAAACACACATACACACACCTCCTAAATCATACAGTGCTATATAAGCTGAAAGAATTCACACCAAACTGGTAACAGTGCCAACTTCTAGAGAAGTTCTAGAGCAGTGTTCAGCACATCTCTTCTGTAAAGGGCCAGATAGTTAATATTTTAGGCTTTTCAGGCCTTACAGTCTCTGTTGTGACAAATCACCTCTTCCATTGGAATGCAAAGGCAGCCATAGACAATATATACATGAATGAGCTGTGTTCCAATAAAACTTTACTTCAAAAACAGATAGTGAACTGTTTTTGAACTGGGCCTGAGGGCTGTAGTTTGCCAACCCCTGGTCTAGAGAACCAAGATGGGAGGTGTTGGTTGTATAACTAAAATTAATTAAAACCAATGTGGGTCCATTAGTCTGCTGGGGCTCCATAACAAAATACCACAGACTGGGTGGCTTAAACAACAAACATTTATTTTCTCATGGTTCTGGAGGTTAGAAGTCTAAGATCAAGGTGCCAAGAAGAGAGCCCTTGGTTTGTGGTGAGGACTCCTCTTGGCCTGCAGACAGCCGCCTTCTTGCTACGTCCTCACATGGCCTTTCCTCTATGCTTGCACAGAGAGGGGGAGAGCTCTTTGGTGTCTCTTCCTCTTCTTATAAGGACATCAGTCCTACTGGATTAGGGCTCCACTCTTATCATCTCATTCAATCTTAACTACCTTCCTAAAGGCCCTACCTCCACATACAGTCGCATTAGTGGTTAGGCTTTCAACGTATGAATTTAAGGCGACACAATTCAGTCTACAACAGTGGGTAAAGACTTGAACCCTATAATAACAATACACACAAGCTCCTCTTCCCAGAATCCAGGAGAATCAGTCAAGATCATGATGGTTCTCAACATGAGGAGGTCCAGCCAGAGGTTATACCTTCCTGCCCTAGCACGCTTTCCTCCTCCCTGGCAGGAATGCTTCTCTCACTAAGAGAGTGCTGTTGTCTTGCTTGGGTAGGAAGTCTTTACCTCACCACTCTCTCTCTCTCTCTCTCTCTCTCTCTGGATTCCTCCTCATCTGTCAGAGTGCTAGAAAGGCATGTGTTGAGAGAAAACCATGGCAATAGATCCAGATCCTCTTTGGGACTCTATGGCGGTTTAGTTGGACCACCACAAAGCAGGTCCCTAACTCCCTGCCTTGGAGGAAGGAAAGAGACACAGAGTCAGACTAAGATATGCAAGTCCCTTAGGCAGGATAATAGTGTGGAGCCCTTCAAACTTTTATAGGTTAAGTATTTTTTCAACATTTATTTATGCAGAGGCTGGGCCCACCATTAGGGGAAGGGTAGAGATGACAAGTGCGTGGTGACAGCGCCCAGTCTCTCCTACATATTCTAACCAATTCCATCCCCCAGTCAGCAAAACCAAAGCTCTAAAGTCAATAAGGCCCCTTACAAGGCCAATTAGCAACCACCTTTTATTATAATAAGATGATGCCCCCTTTTGTGAAGGGAGGACTTGTTTCTGACCCCTGACCCAAAGATCTGAGAGTTTGATTCTTTCCAACTACATCTAGTAATCTCCCAGAAAGAAGTTCTGATGAATTAATGTTTTTCATCTCAATACAGTCCAGGAATTTTTTAGCATCCTGGTCATATTTTAGTGTCCTTTATAAATCAGCATCGCAGGCAGCTGCCTGGCTGGCCCATTCCATAACCCAGCATTGAGAAACACATGGACTTAAAGGTGGAAGAAACAAAAGCTTTCTTCAAGTCTCTCTGAATTTGGCTGTGCTTCTGTACCTGGGGCAGGCTCTGGCTGTTTGGGGCTCATCTTGTTGGTGAAAGACTAGACAGTATTCTTCAGAATTCCATCCATCCCCCTCTTAAGGTGAGTCGGCCTCTTTGGAGTAGTAATTCCCAAGTCTCATGGGCTTCTTGTTCTGCGATTCAGCACACACTTTCTCTTCACTATCGCCTCTTATCCACAGCTACAAAACAGACTGACCTCCAGATTCACCTCTCCCTGTCAAAGAGCTGGGTCAGGTGTTATTATAGTGCTGCTTGGCCAAATGAGAAAGAGAGGAATCTAGAATAGCTTTGAGATTTCTGGGCTGAGTCTCATTATCCAGGATAGAGAAATACCAGAGAGACCCTGGCTGGGGCAGGAGAGACCATGATGAGTTCTCTTATGGTATATTTGAGGCACATCTGGGATATCCAAGTAGAGTTTTGGACAGTAAAATCTGGAGCTCAGTCCTAGAAAAAATTTCAAATCGAAAAATGGGCAAATGCTGTGATCAGTCAGTTGACGGAAAAGGATAAAGAATAGCTTTTAAATATACAAAAAAATGTTCAACCTCACTCATCACATGAGGAATGCAAACTGACTACCTGAATACCATTTCTTACCTATAAGATTGGAAAAAATCCAAGAATTTGATAACACACTTTACTGATAAGGGCCATGGGGAAAGAGAAACTCTCCAACATTGCTGATGAGGATATAATTTTATATAATCACTATAGAGAGCAATTTGGCACTCTAACAAAATTATAATGTACATACCCTTTGTCCCCAAAATTCTACTTTGGGGAATTTATTCTAAGGATATATGTGCAATGTGTGAAATTATATTTGTACGAAGTTATTTATTACAACACCGTTTGTAATGCAAATGTATTAGTCAGGGTTTTCCAGAAAAACAGAACCAATAGGACAGATAGATATAGATATAGATATAGATATAGATATAGATATGGATATCCAGATCTATGTAGTTATATAACGTGTGTATATGTGTGTGTGTGTATATATATACATATATACATATGTATATATGTATACATATATATATAGAGAGAGAGAGAGAGAGGGAGGGAGAAAGAGAGAGAGGGAGAGATTATAAGGAATTGGCTTATATAATTATGGAGGCTGAGAAGTCCAGACCCAGGAGAGCCAATGGTGTAAGTTCCAACCTGAGTCCAAGTCCAAATGCAGGAGAATACTGATGTCCCAGCTAGAAGACAGTCAGGCAGAGAGAGAGAGAGAATATTCTTAGCCTTTTATTCTTTTCAGGCCTTCAGTGGGCCCCTCAATGAGACCCACCATACTGGGGAGGGCAAGGTGCTTTACTCAGTCTACTGATTCAAATGTTCATCTCATCTAGAAACATCCTCACAGACACACCCAGAAATAATATTTAACCAAATATCTGGCACCTCGTGGCCCAGTTTAACTGACACATAACATGAACCATCATAGCAAACGACTGGAAAAAACTCAAATGTCCATCAACAGGAGACTGGTTAAATAAATTATGGGACAGCCAGACAATGGAACACTGTGCCATTGTGAAGTTAAAAGAGAAAAAGAGAACGAAGAAGTTCTCTGTGTAGTGTCATAGAAAGATTTTAAGTGCAAAAAGCAAAGCACTGAATATGTGTATAATATGGTACATTTGAGGAGAAAATGAGGAAAAATTATTTATATCTGTATTTTCTTGTACATGTGTAAAGAACCTCTGGAAGGAGTCATAAGAAATGAGCAATGATCTGTGAAGATGGTAACCAGGAGGATGCAAGTCAAAGAAGGAAGCGAGAATTTTTACTGACTGTTTATATTGTCTGGATTTTAATGAGGAAATTGTAGTACCTATTCAAAAAGATTTTAAATAACTGAGAAGGGAATACAAGTGTCGGGCACCTAGGAAGTTACAATTTGGAAGTCATCAGTACACAGCCAGCCAGTAGTAACAGCCATGAAGAAGATGAGGTTGTCCAGGCAGATGTGGAGAGAAAAGGAAATCATGTGGATGACAGACCCTGGGAACACCAACATTCCAGGGATGGGGGACAGAGAGGCGACGCGGGAACAGTCAGAAAGGTAGAGAACAGGAGAGGCAGGTGGGCTCAGAGGGTATGTAATGGTCTCAGGCAAGCAATATAAAGTGCAGACTTAAGCATTTGGCAGTTGGGTCGTTTCTGGGATGATATATTTAACCAGATAGTCTCTATTGTGTTTGTACTTTCCACAGGAAATATATCATGTAGTTACATTTCTTCCCTGGAATTCCTTTCGCTCCTGTCAGTGCAACCTGATTTGAGATGTAAATAAACTGCAGAGATAATACTGGGATCTCGGCAGACTCCGAGTTCTGGATAAGAGTGGTGATGGATGGTGCAAGGGGCTGCTGCATAATCTCTTCTGTTTTAATACTCGATTATCTTGTCCCTCATCTTCCCCAGAACTGAGACTCGACACATTAAAATCTCTTTGTTCCTTCCACAATGCCTGTATCTCCATTGCATCTGCAGCCTCCTTTAATATTGTTCATTACTGAAATGAACACAGAAAACCAATTACCCAGGTGGCAGCAGGAGTTGGTCATGTGCCCAGCTGGCCACACTGAGAGCCTGATTCCCCGCTGAGATAAACAAGAATCCCCAGGCACAGCCAAACCCCTCACCTCAGGCTCCTGGGAGCCACCCTGAGGCAGCCATGGGGCTTTAGACATTCACGTTCAGCTAATTCAGCGCATGCTTATTGTCACGAGGTGCAGTGGGAGGGCTCGGCAGGTTTGAGGTGCCAGCCAGGCAGCTCTGCAGGCAAAGCAGTTGTTAACACAGTGGTGGAGAGCATAGACTCCCAGAACACCTGAGTTCAAATTCTGGCTCCACTAGTAAAGCTGTGTGACTTTAGACTGCTTCTTAACCTCTCAATACCTTGGATTTTTATCTGTGGAATAGAAATAATAATAGTACCTACCTGTTGTGGGTTGAATTGTTTCCCTCAAAAAGTCGAAGTCCTAACCCCAGGACCTATGAATGTGACCTTACTTGGAAACAGGGTCTTCGTGGATATAATGAAGTCAAGATGAGATCCTACTGGATTAGGGTGGCCCGTAAATGCAAGGACTGGTGTCCTTGTGAGGAGAACAGATTTGGACACATGGAGACAGACACAGGGAAGACTGCCACGTGATGACAGAGGCAGAAATTGGAGTGATGCAGCCACAAGCCAAGGAACACAGGCAACCACCAGAAGCTAAACGAGGCAAGGAAGGATTCTCCCCCAGAGCCTTCGGAGGGAAGATGGCCCAGACGACACCTTGATTTCAGACTTCTGGCCTCCAGAGCTATGAGAGAATAAATTTCTGTTGTTTTAAGCCGCCTGGTTGTGGCAATTTGTTACAGCACCGTGGGAAACTAGTACACTCCCTCAAAGGGTCGTTATGAAGATTAATGTATTATAAATGCAATTCACATAAGGTGCTTAGGAGAGTAGGTAATACCAAGTGAATCATATACAAGTCTAGCATAATTGTTGTTACTAATTCTGATTATTATTACCGTGGTTGCTTTGTCCCATAAACAGGCAATTGTCCCCCATCACACTGAGTACTAGCTGACAACTGGACAGATTGGGTGCCTCCCCCTTGCACAGAAGCCTGGAGCTTCTAGTCAGCAGGTAGGTCCTCAGACCCTCTCTGGGGCTGGTGAAGAGACCAAGTTCTCCCATCTACACTGCTGCAGTCACCTTGGCAGGGGTATTGTGAGAGGAGGACCTCAAGGGCATCTGCACAGGTTGACAACTTTCCAAAGACTGCGCTGGTTACTGTTATGCTGAATCATCCTGAGGGGAAGAACCAATTCCTTAGTCAAAGTAATTGAGGCCTGGGTAGCATTGTGGTTAAGCACATGGGTCTTGGAGTCAGACTGACTGGCTCAAATCCCACTCTCTCCCCTTACCAGCTCTGTGACCTTCAGCAATTCTTTAACCTCTCTGAACCTCAGTTTCCTCATCTGTAAAATGGGCAAAGGCTAACAAAATGTGTGTAATAACGGATAGGTGAATAATCTAGAGAATGTTGGAAAGGGCCGTTTCTTCAGGACCAACACAGCCCCTCTCCCTCCTACACACACACACGCAAGTCTGGTGGCACTTCTGAGGTTACTCTCACAGCCTACTGTAATTATCTGCTCTTTTGTCTGTCTCTCTGTGTTGACTAAGCTCCTTCAAGAGAGGGGAAGTGTGTTCCCAGTATTCTGAATGTACAGAGTAGTTGTGAAAAGGAACGCATAGTGAACAAAGTGAGAGCTTAAACCAAAGTTTCTCAATCGTAAGGTATTTGCATTCCAGCTTTATGATTTCTGCTATACCCACTTATTCCCTGAACTCTTGTTTTAATAATAATTTCCTTTAAATCAGGAGCTGGCAAACAATAGCCTACAAACCCAATCTGGCCACGCCCATTCCTGTACGTAATGTCTGTTGCTGCTTTCAAGCTATAACAGCAGAACTGAGTAGTTGCAACGTAGACCATTTGGCCCGCAAAGCCGAAAATATTTACTATTTGGCCCTTTACAGAAAAATTTGTCAACTCCTGCTTTCAATCAACTCATTTTTAATTTACATGCATTTTTAAATAGGAAACTTCATATAACTAATGTAATAGAAACCAGTATTCCTTGCCATAGATGGAAAGTAACAATCAGATAAATATTTAACTATTAAAATAAACCACATCCAGCTAAAGGTACCTACCTCGCCCCAGGAAGCCAGGTTGTAGTGGAGAAAACAGAAGGCTAGGACGAGGCGGAGAAGACGGATGGTGGAAACTTGGTAGCCGACTTCTCTACAGGAACAAATGTAAAGAGAGAAAAGGAGAGGGTTAATACTGGATCTTGAAGGACATTCATGTGTTAGTGTGGGAGGAGGAAGAATATGCCAATAAATGAGTCCAAGAAGAAACACGCAGGGCAGTAGAAGAACCAGGATTTATAAGAGCAGAGCATCAGAAGGAACGCAGGCAGAGGAGCCCTTGAAAAAGACAGTGATGGCTCCTCAGGAAAGAACAGAGTGAATAAAGGCGTAAAGGAAAAAGGACGCTGGGAACAACTTTTCAACATCTGAAAGTAATAAGCATAATTTATAAACTAGATTAGAAAAGAACATCGCAGCAGATTTATAATGAAAACAGCTGATGCTAATGAGAGCAATAACATTTAAATAGAAATCTGTTTACCTTTGGGAAATTCATGCATAACTTCAACGATGTACTGATTGATTTAAGGACCAGGGACCAGACTGATTAACCTTCCTAGTTTTTTCATTTTTAAAGGATAGCTGGCTGGGGTACAAAGGCACGCTGGGAACTCAACAGCTCAACCAGTGATTGGGAGTAATTGGAACCAGGTGGATCAGAGGTCGGAGCACCCAACCTGGCCATATGCTACAGTTCTCTCCTTTATGAGTATCACAGACTTCTTCGAAAACCTAAAGAAAGCTATGCCCCTCCTTCCCAGAAATATGCACAGAAATACATACATCAAAACTTTCACATTTAAATTTTTTCTACATTGGTAATGTATTCCAGCACATGAAGAGAAGTTAAAAGCAATCTTTAAAAGAAAAAGTCTTGGTCTCGTTTTTTTTATAACTTAAGATTCAAGGTCTATTTGAGTGCTAGGGAATAAATCTTTTGAATCTAAAATTGCACAGAAAACAAAAATTTTCAGTTCTTCTCAAAATCACATGTTAATGAGATTGCTGTGATTTCTTGGCTTGAGTAAAAAGTTGGACGTGTGGAGGGGTCTTTGATATCAATTTCAAATGCTCATTTAAATGGCACCAAGGGTCAAAAACCCTGACCCCCCAGAATGCATAGGAAAACAAAAAATTAACATTCCTGTTATTCACTTTGCCAACTTAGACTGGGTTGTGTCAATAAACACCAAATCCACCAAAATTTTTTCAATTTTTTACATTGAATTTATGTCACTTGTTTTCTTTTGTTATTAAGTTAATGAGGCTGGGTCAATGAGGGAAGAACTTACGAATCATGTTTAAATTTGAAGATGGTCTGAGTATAAGTAATTCTCAAGTGAATTCCTGTGATATTGTGATTTATAATAAATATGTATTTGGTCTTCGTCTCTTTCTGGCACAGAGCTCCGAGAATCCTTGGAATTTCCTAAGTGATGAGAGTGATCAAGGTGTCTTTTGTCATGTTAATGAGGCGACTCTTGTAAAGCACCTAAGGATGGGGCTGGTTGCCAGTGGAGCCAACCATGTGATTAGAGGGTTGGAATTTTCAGTCTCATGCCCCAAACTCTGGGAAGGAGAGAGGGACGGGAGGTTGAATCAGTCACCAACGGCAGTGAGCTAATCAATCTTGCTTATGTAATGAAGCCTCCATAAAAACTCAAAAGGATGGGGTTCAGAGACCTTCCTCGTTGGTGAACACGTGGAGGTGCTGATGATACCGGCCTTGATATCAATTCCCCTACATTAAACCCAGCGTATATGGGGTTAAAACCAAAAGCACCCATCCCCTTTCCTACTTCTCTAAGTTACATTCATATGTAAATATCGGTTTTTTAAACCTTTGTATCCCTGAACTTCACAAGGCAAATAGAAGTTACAAACTGTTAGAGCCCAGGTGGCCTCATGCTTACATTTTGGCTAGTTACGGGTCCTTTTAAGTTTTAAGGTCCTTTTAAGGGAAACTGATACCCAGAGAATGTCAAGAAGCTGAAGCTTCCCAGACCTCAACTCCTTGGCTTCCTGGTGCCAGAATCCACCATCCACCACGGAGACAGACAACCAAGGACAGCCTCCTGCGGATTCTCTTGTCTCACCATTCTCCTCCCTGCCAGCAGCCTCACAAGTCCAAACGCAGGCTGGTGGGAGGCGCCAACCTGCAGAGCCACAGCTCCCCCTCCCCTCCCTAAAACCTCAAATAAAAACCCCTACCTTTTTTCCTTCAGGGAGGTGGGTCTGAGTTCTAACTCCCGTCTCCTCCTCTGGCTGCCTTTTGATAATAGTAAACCTCTTTCCTTGCCACAAGCCTGGTGTTTCAGTTTTTTCTTTATTGGCCTTACTATGCGGCGGGTAAAAGAGCTTGTGTTTGGGTTTGGTAACACTGAGAGAGTGGCACTCTTGCAGACAGCATGGGAGCCCTGTGCCCTTTCCCCATACCTTGCCCTACGCATCTCTTCTGTCTGGCTGTTCCTGAGTTACATCCTTTTGTAATAAACCAATAATCTAGTAACTAAGATGTTTCTCTGAGTTCTGTGAGCAGCTCTAGCAAATAAATCAAACCTAAGGAGGGGAGTCTTGGGAACCTCTGTTTTATAGCCAATTGATCAGAAGTACAGGTGACAACCTTGCAACTGGTGTCTCTAGTGCGGGCAGTCTTGTAGGACTGAACCCTTAACCTGTGGAATCTGATGCTACCTCCAGGTAGATAGTGTCAGAATCAAGTTGAATTGTAGGACACCCAGTCGGTGTCTTGAGAACTGCTTGTTGGTGTGGGGAACCTCCTGCCCCACATTGGAACTGATACCAGAACTTATTTAGTTCCTCAGCATTCCTAGGTGTCTTCAGATTTTGGCACACCAAAAAATGAACAAGGTTCTCTCATTCTCAACTCTAGTCTGCAGAAGTGTTTTTGTTCAGCCTTGTAAAGTTTGGAGAGTTGTCTACCTGCAGGGTAACTGTTTGGCCAAATGAGTTCATGGTTTTTCTGCAACATCCATAATGGCAACTGAAGGACCTTGAGTGGAAATATTTGCTTCATTCAGATGGCCAATAAAGTCCTCCAAAGTAAGTCCAGTGGTGAAAAATTCACTGCCAAATTGTTCTGCCAGGGGATTTTTTCATTCCCTCATAAAGGCAAAAATTCTGTCTAGTGTTAATCAAGAGTTTCGGAATTTGATTTATGGAAAAGCAACACACTTGTGTTTAACTAAAAGGAACATAATATTGTGCATCCATTTCGTGACAAAAACTCCTGAAAAGTCCAGCTTGTAGACAAGACTCTTTCAAAGATTTTAGCTGAGTCTTTGATGCCAATGTAGACAGTCATGAAGCGTGCGGCGTTGCCACCAAAGCGAGGAAGCCATATGTGTTGTCAAGCACGCCAGGTACTCCCGTCCCTCCCCACACGTTTTTCCCAGTTAAAGTTGTACCTGAAAGAAATAATCTTCTCAGCATGAATGTTTCCAAAGGGACTCACCAAAGGAAAATGTTTCTTCTGATGGCGCCAGAGTGCACGTAACGGATGAAGAGCGTTGGCTCCACACTGAAAGGTGTAGGCAGTCTCATGCAATGGCAGGCTGAAGGAAAGAGAAAGAGCGACAATTCCTACTTTAAGATATCAGGAGAAATGTTCGTCTCTTAGAGTAGGTGAAGGTATTTGGCAGAGGCACCACTTTATTGGCATCTCTGCTCCAAGTCATAAACAGCTTGATCATGGCTAGGGCACAGGTCTTCTACAAGACATCCCTTATCGCACAGATACTCTGTTGCTTGGCAGCGTGAGAGACAAAGTTATAGAATGTTCCATGGTATGGCTTTGGGGCAGGGGCAAAGGCAAATTCAGGTGTTCCATCCTTTCCCAATCCAACCTTCTCAGGAAACACACTTACACCGCAAGACGCGATATGCAGATGCTGAGAAGGAAGGTGCTCCTTCAGCTGTTTGTTTTGTGCATCCATTGACAAGTAATTTGCATTCCAAGAACCACTGCGACTTTAGTGACCCATTATGTTCAATAGTAGAAGTGAAACCATGGGGTACATACATTGCTTTGTGCTTTTATTTCTTGATACTTCCCAAATTAACTAAGCTTCAGATTTCCTTAAGCATTATGGCAAGGTATACCTTCTTTAATTTCTATCGGTGAGAAATTAATCTAGGCATTGACATGTGACAACCATAGACTTTGTATATTACCTCACTGAGCAAGCATCTCATTCCACAGCACAATTGTTTGGAATGAAACAACACCTCATTATGTAATTTGATAACAAGGGTTTTTTTTCAGAGATGACTTCTGTTACTTCAAAGCAACAGAAAGAAAACTGGAAGAAAAGCATTGTGTGTGTATGACTCCCAGAACACTTGACACTCGTCCACAGGCGCCACATCTGCCCCGCCCCCCTCCCCTGCCCCAGGTTAAGAAACTCTGCACTTAACATTGACTAGTCCACTGATGCTTGTACAGTCTCTTGGAACAGGCACTTCAAGTAGGATAATCAAATGGAATTGTAGTGAGCTGTTCTGGGCAACCAGACCAAGGGACGGAGATCTACAGTTAACATATATTTCAAGCCCAAATTGGCCCATATTTCCCACTCTCCCTCCCATTTTTACACTCTAATGTTGTCCAAATCCCTATATGGATGGGGGCCTCCACTGATAACCGATATTCCCTTTGTGATATTTGAGGAGCCTAGATTATTAGAGCATGGGCCCTTCACTTTCCTCCAGAGACTCCATGCAGCCCTTGTCAAGTGAACAGATTTGGAAGTCAGATGGGCCTGAGTTTGACTCCCAGATCCACTATTTATTTTATTTCTTTAATAGTTATGTGGCAAATTTAATCCTTCTAAGGCTGTCACCTCATCTGTAAAATAGGATTAAATGATATAATGTATCTGTGATAAGGAGTCTGACTCCATTTTTGATTTTTGACTGCTGACAGCTTCCAAGCCCTACCCTTTCTCTTCCCCTTCTGCTCCACATCTGAACAAGCTGATAAGAAAGCCCGGGTGTTCTTTGGTGATGGCAAGATGTTCAAACCACACAAGCCGTGGCATGTGGGCAAAACCCCTCACCCCAGCCCTACACCCTAACCACCACAGAAGCCAAGCCAGTGTCCTTTCCTTGCTCTCTCAAGACATATTGGACCTGCTTGGGAAAGCTGCTCTGGTCTCCCCAGAAAGCCTCATTATGTGAGTAATAAGCCTTGTTGTACCTTCTTGGTGTGTGTGTGGCATATGAACCAAACTTTGGGTGATGGGGTCCATCCCACTTCTTCAGGGTGATCATAACAATTGGCGCTGTGAGCAGGATGTCTAGGCGATGACCACCGCCACTGAGGGTCTATCTTTTCTTGCTTTGGCTGGTTAGCTGGCTCTGCTGTCTGCTGGAGAGCACGCATTGTGAGCTGCTGCTGGCTAGCATGCTCTGGGGTTGTGCTGCTGCCTGCACTTTGAGCTGAGCTGCTTTGTGCTGTGTTTGCTGAATTCTTTCAAGCCTGTGTTATATTTAACCAACCTAAGTTAGAATTTTCAATAATCGGCATTTAGGAACGGGAGTGTGGAATTGAGGCTTTCTTAAAGTAGCCCGGGGTCATGTGTCTTGGTCTGGATGCATCTGTGTGTCTCAGATTGAATTGTGTGTCTCAATTCCAGTATAAGCCATGAAAGCCACTAGGCTCAGGAGAATGACTCTTACGCTGTGACCATTGTGTGTGTCTCAACCAGGCTTTAGCCCCCCGGAGGGCTCAGAGGAAAGACTGATACCCTATGCAACATGCATGCCCTTTGGGTGGTCACTCATACAGAAGAACAGGCTGAGGTCATATGGTTAAAAGTAGATGTCTCACTAGGACCCTCAAAATACTTTTGCTGCTGCCTATGCCTCTGTCGCAATGAAACTTTTATCCTCGGGGTTATAGGAAAAAACACTCATGGCACCCACATGGCACCGCCAAAGTGTTAATTCAAACATAACTTAAGTCATGAGTCCTAAAACCCAATAAAGCAACCACTCCATGGGGAAGGCCTCTAATCCTGACAATACTAATTTGAGGGTCTCTGGAGAAAGAAATTTCTAAATATGAGCTGGGTAGAGAGGACCCGCTCTCCGAACTATATCTAGTAACCACCACTAAACAATAATAATAATAATATCACCTGGATAGAGGAGGAAACAAAAACACTGAAACAGAGATCCACAATTTGGCCCAATTGGAAATCCAAAATTTACTAAAAGAATTTATACAATGAAAAGATAAAGGAGTGCAGATCGGCTTTTACAGCCCTACAGCATAGGTTCGGAATTAACTTTAAAATCTGCTGAGGTGCACCAGTTGGCAAACTTTCACGGCTTTAATCAATACTGAGACTCAAATTATAGTTATACCTGGGGATGCCACTAAATTTAAACAAGGTACTCCATATAATCTTAGGGGAGTTACTGAACATAAAATAGAAGAGCAAAAAGGTGTGCCTCTCATTAGCCATCAGAAATATTGCCTGGCTTAAATTCCCCATCGGCAAATTGCCCATTGCCCTAAAATATCCCACAGTGGGCATGGACACTCTGATTCAAAGTGTGATAAATTAAAGTTAAATTCACTCTTTGGCACTTACAATCTGCTTAACAAAAATGGGGCCCCATAGACCTCCCTACCCCTGGTTAAAATATTTAATACAGTCTAATATAAATCCAAACAGGGCATTTAAGATTGAAACCCATTATGCAAGACATATTTAGAGAAAGGAATTATTATCCCCATTACTGCTCCATTTAATAGCCCAATTTGGCCTGTTCTTGACCTTGGAAGGCAAGAATGGTGCCTCACCATGGATACCGCAATCTGAATGTCATGATCCCACCCATTGAGGCCCCCATACCCAGTATTATTTAAATTACTGATTTCATCCAATCAGCAACTGGTAAATAGTTTGCAGTCATAGATTTGGCTAAATCTCTTCTATTCAGTGCTTATTTTAACAGCCTGTCAGTCACACTTTGTCTTCACCATCGAAGGGCCACAATACAGCTTTACCTGGCTACCCATGGGGTACCTCAACAGACCTGCCATTGCACACAGTCTTTGCAGGCAAGATCATAACCACACCCAATGTGATGGAACATGTTAGAAAGCTGCTGCTTTCCATCCCTAACCAGAACATCCCTGAAAGAGGATGGGATCCAAGGGTCAGCACAATTGGCTGAACCTGAGGAAGTTATCTTAGCACTGAATGCCCTGGCTAACAATCACCCCATCTGCACACTTTTAGAGACTCTTGGACCATTGTCAATGGTCTGGCCATCTGGTCTTGCCAATGACAGAAACAATTCCTTATCCAAGGTTGCCCCCTTTGGGGTAAAGAACTCTGTGAATCTCTTGCGTCACGGATCCCCAAAACATAAATCAAGGTCACACATATATCTGTACATACTAAAGCTACAGTACAAGGCCTCACCAAGACGCTTCTTATCTCCTTCAGACTTTGGACCAAAGCATTTATTTCACCTCTCAATACACATAGTGCTGGGCTCTTTAATGTGTCATTCAATGGAATTTTCATCTCTCTTACTTATCTCAAGATACAGGCTCATAGAGAACCATAATGGCTTAATTAAGCAAGTTCAAGCTCAAACGAAGTGGCACATTTCAGTTATTAGTCAAACATCAAGAGTGAATTGTAATAAAGAGACTTTCTCAATTTTTGATGTTTGATTGCTGACATCTTGCAAACCCACCCCTCCCTCTTCCCCTTCTGCCCCACATGTGAGCAAGCTGATAAGAAAGCCCAGGCGCCAGCGGGAAGTTCATAGCCTTAGCTCTCACACAAGATCCTTCACTCCAGCCCCACCGCCTAACCACCACAAACGCTAAGCCAGTCTCCTGTCTCTGCTCTCTCAAGCCATTTTTGGACCTGCTTGGGAGTCTATCCTGCTCTCCCTAGAAAGCCTCATTATGTAAGCAATAAACCTTTTTCCTACTCTCTTTGTATCTGTGTGGTATCAACAATCTTGACATCTGAACTAAGTTTGGGGAGGAGGGGAGAGTCCATGTCATCCTTGCAGGGTGTCCACAAGAGTACCCAGCACATTATGTGTTTAATGAATGGAAATTAGTGTTATTTTCATTTCCCTATTTAAATTGATGGATATATGTGAGCCTGATAGTTATCATATTTATGCTTGGATACAAGAGAGGCAATGGATTAATCTAAGTGATATCCTTGCTGCCAAAAATGTCAGAGAGTTTCTGTGCCAATGGCAGATCCCTCACATCACAGGATGCTAAGAACTCATAATAAAAAGCACTGAATCAAAACTTAGAGGATAAATATCTCCAGATTAAGGGAGAAGGTTGTACATATTGGGCATTCAATAAACATTTGTTAAATGGATGAATGGCCTCAGTATGTGGGATTTGAGAACTGATTAGATATAAGGCAGGGAAAAGTCAAAAGTCAAAAATAATTCAGAAATCAAGAATGAGAAAGTTGCCCTGATGTGCTTCATCCTTGCACTCGGCAAACTTTAGTGATTAAGAAAATAACGTTTTTAAAAAAAGTTTTGGTGGTGAAACATTCAGAAAAAACTATCAATAAGCAGCAAGCCTGGTTCTTCTTAAGACACTATGTAGAAATAATTCCAAAAAGATTAAAATCAGTGCAGAAACCAAGGAACCATTTTTTCTATATCATATTGATCATTCCAAGTAGGACTGTTAGCTATCTTAGAAAAATTGTGGTTCTGAATTGCTTTTGCCTCTAACTCTGGACCTCTGTTCCTAAAGGATTATTTCCTAAAGGAAAACATTCAACCAGAAAATTTTAGCACATCAGACTCTTTCTAAAGATTAAGAAGTCTCTGTGAAGGACTGACTGTCTAAATTGAAAAGTTTTTGCTGTCACATTGAGGTATAAGTGAAATAGTTCTTCAAATCTCCTTCCTTTCTGTCTGTAGTTCACCTATGTCAACTTTTCTCTCAGAAGTGAAATAAAATTAAAGCCCATGACACTGAGTGCCAGTCATGGAGGGACATGTCCCCAAGTTTGCCTTTGCTCAAGTGTTTCCAGAGACACTTGTCCCACACCAAGTCTCCACTCTATTTCCTTTCTACCAATTTCACATAATCCAAAAGTCACATTTCAGGTGCACAGTTTCTACTGGGGTAACCTCATTAGGCCTGGCCACCTCTGTAACTATTTGAAAAATCTCTTATTTGAAGGATTCATCCCCCTCTCCAGACTGTGTGGGTTGACTTTCTCCCCATCTGGGGTTGCTTGGAACAAAAATAACTACCTCAACTCCTTGTCACTAAAGTAAGAGGAGATAGCATTAGATTTCTCAGAACAGGATGTCATTACGGGTTTTCCTTGTTAGCTACATGTAAGACATTTGAGTGGCTCTCTCTCTGCTGACCTTGCTACGCGGTCTTCCCACATCTGGCATTTGGCCTCCAGAGTGCCGCCAGAAAAGGGACTCAGGGTCCAGCAACTTAAGGACGATCCAACACAAGGCTGTGGGCTCCAACTTTAGTGACTCCACCGGTGTCTTTGTGCAGCTCTGCTTCTACATAGCCAAGAGAAGCGCTTTCAAAATGGCGGCCAACCCTCTCAACTGTTGGCTAATCTGAATATGTAACCCCACGTCCTCCAAATCCGACAAAAAGTCAGCTGTTGGCTGGACTTCAGGTGCCAGGGAAAGGCCAGGTTTGGCTGCTACCTTTGGAACCCTGGTAACATCACACGTGGACCTAGGATGGAAAGAGACACGGGAAATCAGATCATGGTTTTACTACTCTTCCCTCTAGCTCGATTCTTCTTTGAAACCAAGGTAATTTTCCTGCTTAAAGAACTATTTTTTTAGGGTAATGGGCAAGGTGGACATGTCTTACTTCAGTGCTGTCAAACTTTCATTTCATACCACCTTCACTATTTTAGCTGCGTACCATTTGTTCTATTATTTGCTTAGCATTGTTCTTTAAGTCAGCTCATTCTTAATTTATTTTTTTTAATCTTAAGTGATAATATCTAAGAACTAAGGTATTTGAGGTGTTAGTTATATATTTCTTTTCACAAAACACATTATACTAAATAAATACCCATTCAAATATTTCTTAAATATTCAACTTGGTACCATTTAAAATAATCTTATACACCATATGTAACAGTCAAGATTCAGCAGGACAACAGACACTGTGCAAGTTTATTTGATCAGAATTTTCTAAACAGTATGAGAGAACTAAAAATGCAAGAAAGGAACACAGAAAGGGTTAACACAGAAATAGTAATTGTATGAAGCAGTTACTATCCTGCAGGAACAGAGGGAAGAGTGTGGGGTTACTAGAATCTAGAAGCTTGGAAGAAGAATCCCACAGAGCTGGGAGTCAGACCTCCAAGGAGGAGACAATGCCTGGACAGTGCTGGTGTCTCTGAGGGGGCTCCAAGGCTGGTTCTGGGAGTGTGGGGAAGAAATTGGGAGTTGGAATTACCGCTGGTCTGATCAACTGCCCCTGCCACAATACAGAATCATTGCTGGAGTATGCTAACCAGAAGAACAAGCAAAGAAAAAGGAAGGTGTCCCTTCTTCTTCCTCCTTCCTTCCAGTCTCCCTATTAACAGATCATCCAGCTGGCAAAGGAGAAAGATGGTTCCCAGATCCCCAGCCCCAGCATCCCAGAGTATAGTCTAGAAGGATGGGCTAATTGAGAGACAATAGCTTAACAACCAGCACAGCACACTTGGCAAAAGACTGCCTTAAAAGATGCTTAGAAGGGAAATGCCAGTTTGGGCAAATATGCTTGTGTGTTGTGAGAGAGAGAAGTTGGAACAGGCTTTCCAGACCCCCCTCAAGGCCCAACAAACAAATTGTAATTTAGACAAGTCTGGGATTCTTCGCAGCTCAGCTTGTGGTGAGGGTATTAGCTTCACAGCTCCAAACAAGCTAAGCTGTCTGTATGAAACCTCGCCGGGAAGCCTGGAAGTGCGGAGAATATAAAGGTTTCGATTCTTGTTTCCAGCCGAGGTGGTTGAGCCAGCAGATGGGCTTTATGTCCAGTCCTGGCAAAGGATACCACAGACCTTGCATCTAAAGAGCTCACAACCAAGATGGCAAGGTAAGACATAGACTCTTGAAGATTTCCAGCACCACGCAGCACAAATCACCTTGGCCATGTGCCCTCTTACAGCTAGTTCCTGCTTAAACATCTCCTGTGCCTTCCAATCACAAAAATTCCCTACATAGGAGCAAAAATGCCCTCAATTGTTCACTCTTCCCTGTATCCCGCCCGCCCTTTGCAATGTGACTTTGCAGCTTCTCCTATCAAGAGTTGGAGTCTATTTCCTTACCCCTTGATTGGGTTGGCCATGTAATGTGCTTTGGCCAATAGAATGTGGCAGAAATGATGGAGTGCCAGTTCTGAGAGTAAGTCTCAAGAGGCCCTGCGTGCTTTCACTTCCTCTCAGAACCCTGCCACCACGTGAACAAGCCTGCCTGAGCCAGCCTCACAGAGGATGAGAGATCATGTGAAGGAGAGCCGAGGTGCCCCAGCCAACAGCCAACCTACTCCCAGAAGCAGAGGCACCTGCTGATCCATAGCTGACTGCAGATGCAAAAGGGAGTTCACCCTCGGTCACAGAAGCCTCTCAGCTGAGTCCAGCCTCAACTGCCTGTGTCAGCCTCAACTGCTGAAGCGTGAACTAATAAATTACTGCCATTTTAAGCCACGACATTTTGGAGTAGCTGATATGCAGCAATGGCTAACTGATACACATGGCCTACAAGGCTGCGGGAGAATTTTCCCTGTAGAATTTTTCTCTGCAGCCACATATTTCCTTTCTCTCCCCCTACTTCACTATTCTAATCCCTCTACCCAGACCACCCTTTCCCCTCCCTCATCCACCAGCCAACTCTAGCACATTCATTTTTTAGCTCTCAGCTTACATGATACTTCCTCTAAGACCTCCCTCAATCTCTAATTAAAACTAGGTCCCCATTTCATACTCTTCCACAGAAGACTCTATTTTCCTTCAAGGAATGCTTCATAATTTGTAATTATATATCTACCTGTTGGGTTCTTTGTTTAATGTCTACTTCCTCCCATCTCTTGGAAGCTCCATGAGGACCTCTGTGTACCCAGCACCTAGGCAATGCCTGGCACGTAGAAGGTGCTCCATTAATTATCCGTTAAATGACTGAACGGATTCCAAGTTAGATAACTGGGCATCCTTGATAGCAGATTCTTAAAGAAAGAAAAGAGGCCTATTTGAAAGATCAAAGAAGAAAGTGGTGCCATCCCCTCTTCCTCACTATTTTGCCCACTCCTGGTGCTGGTTCGGGATGCGTGGAATGGATGCGACTGATGACAGATGCGGAATTATTGCCTTTTCCTGGACCATCATCCTGCCAGGCTCTGAACTCCAGTGGCAGGGATAGCTAATTGTCCTCCAACATCTATCACCCTCTTCCTTTTAGACTCCCCTCATGGAGTTTTAGCAGGTCAGGTGGCCACTCCACTGGAATCTCACTTCTCAGCTTCCCTTGCAACTACGTATGGCCATATGACTAAATTCTCACCAAAGAAATGTGAGTGCAGTGATGTACCAGCATCTTCATCACTTCCCTTAAAAGGAAATTGCTGGCCCTTGACTTTCTCTTTCACCCTTCCCATGAGCTGGAACAAGGATGTGGTGCTGGTGAGTCAGCTTCAATCATGTGACTAAAGGCAAAACTCCACAGATGCCAAAGCAATAAGACAGAAGGAACCCAAGACTCTGGATGAGTTTGTGGAACCAGCAGCCTACCCCACCTTGGACCAACCTGGACTGGAACATGGAAAAGAAATAAGCTTGAATTATATTTTTGAGGCATTGTATTTTAGGGCTCCTTTGTTACAGCAGCTCAGCCTGGAGTCTAACCAATACACCTCACCAAGTCTCCTGTTCCTGGGGGAGTCAGAAGAGGAAAATGAGTCTCAGAACATCATCCAAACCGAATGGATATAGAACATGAACTCCACCAGCCTTGGTCTGTGACTAGAGCTCAGACTCTTTCAATGCTCCTTCTCCACACCCCCCAACCTTGCTCCTGTCATCAGACAGGACAAATTCCCACTGGTCCTTTCCCCTCACAGATGTTACGTTAGAAACGAGAGCTTGGTCTTCACTGCCCTGGGTCCTCCTAAGACTCATTCAGGAAAGAGGGACATGTAATCATTTCCAGCATAATGCTTTATCTTGCTGAGGCTGACAGGATTTAACTAATGGTAGGAATTAACACATTCCAATCACCAACTCATGACAACTCACCAAAAAAGATTATTTTAACTCATTATACTTTTTATTTATTTTTTCAATTTTTTATTTGTTTCGTTTTTTGTGAGGAAGATCAGCCCATGAGGAACATCAGCCCTGAGCTAACATCCACGCCAATCCTCCTCTTTTTGCTGAGGAAGACTGGCCCTGAGCTAACATCTATTTTTCCCTTTAGCTCCCCAAAGCCCCAGTAGATAGTTGTATGTCATAGTTGCACATCCTTCTAGTTGCTGTATGTGGGACGCTGCCTCAGCATGGCGTGAGAAGTGGTGCGTCGGTGCGCACCTGGGATCCAAGCCTGGGCCGCCAGTAGCAGAGCGCACGCACTTAACTGCTAAGCCACAGGACCAGCCCCTCATTATACATTTTAAATGAAAACAAACTTAATGTCTTCACCTAAACAGATTCATTACTTAGGAGATTCCTTACACATGTGGACACCTGCTCTCCTGAACTTTTAAGAAAATCGCCCTTATGCTGATGTGCAAGACTTCTCAAACTTCTCTCTCAGTTTCCTTAACAGGACAGGAAAGAGAATCTGTACCCAAAGATATCTGGGGATTTAGCGCAAAATAGCCCTTCACAAGCAGGAGATTTCTTTAAAGTATTATATTTTGTCTTTAAAATTCCAATGAAAATTATTTACATACTCTGCTTGTTTTAATATGAAATAATGTTTTCATTTGCCTGCCATCATTTTTAAGCAGTTGAAAATATGTTCAACCTCACTCATAATAAAAATAAAAGCAAATTAAAACTACAATGACATCATATTTTTCACCTATAAAATTGGGAACACTTTTAAATGTGATCATAGACTCTGTTGACAATGGTGTGAGAAAAGAATTCTCTCCTCCCTCCCTGACTGTAAATCGGTACAGCCTCGTGGGAGGAGAGGGTGGCTAGATGATGCGTATCGAAAGTTTTAACGTGAAATTGAAATTGACCCACAATTTGACCTCTGGAAATTTATTCTCCAGATATTCTTGTGCATGTGTGCAAAGACATGTGTGTAAGAATTTGCATTCAGCACTACCTGTAATACTGAAAGCAATCTCAGTGTCAATCAATAGAAGACTGAATACATGAGATGCAGTATGTGGGTATGTGTCGAGTGGGTCCTCTAAGAAGCAGATGCCGAGAAAGACTGCAAAAGGTTTATTAGGGAGTAATGGCTATGAAGGGACAAAAGGGTAAATAGAACTGGGGGTATGTGGCGGGGTGCCTTTAGAGCTAATGAAGTCCCCACTAGCCCACAGGAAAGCAAAGATTCCCTGTTAGAGAAATGGCCAGGCCCTTCCTTGTACCACCACCTTGCCCAGTCAAGGGCTGGAGACTGCCCTGAGAAGAGCGTGACCCCAACTCGACAGCTGAGGGGGACCCTGACATATCTGCCACCTTAAGGCTGTCAGCTACCCACTCCTGGGCAGCGAGCCCTTAAAGGTGGGTCTGAGCAGCTCATCCTGAGTCTGGCACAAGGGGTACCCATAGAATAAAGAAGAAAGAGATGAATCTGTATTTCCTAGTATGGGATAATCTGCAGGATATATTGTTAAGTGAAAAATAAATAAATAAAGAGCAAAAGAGAACACAACGTTTTGGAACCAGATAGAGGTAATAGTTGCATAACAATGTGAGTGTACTAAATACCACTGAATTGTACACATTGAAATGGTTAATTTTGTTATGGGAATTTCACCTCAATTTTTTTAAAAAGAGAGAGAACACAGTGTATATCACTGTGTGAATAAAAAAGGAAATGTATTTATGTGCATGTATGAACAGAAAGGCGTGGAAAATCTCTGGAAGGAGCCACAAAACGCTGCTGCTATGCTCGCCACTGAAGAGAGAGACTTAATTTTCACTGAACACCCTTGGTCTGCTTAAATTTTTGCAATGTGCGTGTAATTATACCACCTCTAAAAAGAACATCATTAAAGTTGTTTAATTGTTCTGATGAATGAATAAATTACTTGCCATCAGGAAAAACAAATGAAAAATTCCCTGCCAGATTTTATTAGCAAGTCACTGTTATACTGATCTTTCAATTTCTGAAAATTCAGCCTCTGGAGAGGTGAGCAGACATCAGATATCAGGTTCAGCTCTGTCCTTTCTCTCAGGGTCAGAGTACTTCCAGAACACAGACACTGTAAATTTCTGGAACCACATGGCAAATATCGATAACTTCCTGGAAAAGGAGAAGAATTATATCTTACTGAAAAGTCCTTCACCCACTTCTAGACCATTCGGCATTGAGCAAATCGGCATGCCTTCGTTATTTTAAAGACGGTAAAGTGGCCAACTCATTGATTTTTCCCCTTTCATCAAAAGTTAAATGACTGGCTGCCCCTGGGTCTTTCCACCAATTGCTCAGGTACATCTTTTGAACCCATTTGATGGTGTCACTCAATAAGGACACCTTTTTCAACTTGGCTGCCTCTTTTTGACCCAAAATAATTTCAACCATTTCCGCAGCTCCAGGCTCCACCACGTTTTCTGCTACTGCATGGACCTTCCACAGTGATTCTGAACCGATCTTGAAAAAAGAGACAAACAATTTTTTATCTGTTTGTTTGATTGTACTTCTCCAAGCCAAGACTTTTCTTATGAGTTGCAAAAGACTCTAGTTCTTGGCCTCCAAAGTCACACAGTGGTTTTTCAATGTCTCTGTAAGTGTTTAGTTTCATGCAATCAATGCTCAGGCTTTTCTCGATGGAGAGACATATGGTTTGGGCCCATTTTAGCAACTCCATAATAAAACCAATTATAAAAATAAGCATCTAAGAATATCTTATGCTTTTAAGATTGACACCACTGCTCACTACTCAATTGCTAGTTGTGGCTGGCAGCGCACTCAGCGTCTTTGTGGTCAAGTTAACTGTGGCAAACTCAGAGGCAGTGCCACATTACAGCTCAGGGACTTCGGGTTGTATGCAATCCATTCATTATGTGGCACATGTCACTGATTTCAAGTTTTTGCTTCAAATTCTTATACCTTGTAGGTGAAAATGTAACTTTAAACTTACTGCTCTTTAAGAAAGTAAATGAAAAATGATACTAATATCCCAAAAAGCTAGAATTGTCAGCAATCCTATTTGTATTCATTCATTCAATCATTCATTCATTCAACAAATATTTATCGAGTGCCTATTTACATGCCAGGCACTGCGTGGGGCCCTGGAAACACAGTGCTGAGGAATAAGAACGAGTCCCTGCCCATACAGTGCTTGATCAAACAGGGAGATAGAGATGTTAAATAAATCATCAAACAAAACATATAACTACATATTGTGAAAAATATACTACTCTAAATGAGTATAAGAGACCTACTTTATTTCGGTCAGGTAGAGAAGTGACATTTAAGGTGAGACTTCGTCTTAGTCTGTTCACAGTGCTATAACAGAATACCAGAGACTGGGTGGCTTATAAACAACAGATGTTTATTTCTTTTAGTTGTGGAGGCTGGAAGTCCAAGATCAGGGTGCCAGCATGATAGAGTCCTGGTGAGGATCCTCTTCCGGGTTACAGACCGCTAGCTTCTCATTGTGTTCTCACGTGGTGGAGAGCAGGGAGAGAGAGCAAGCTCTCTCATGACTCTTATAAGGGCACTCATCCCATTCATGAGGGCTCCACCCTCATGACTTCATCTAATTCTAATTATCTCCCAAAGGCTCCACCTCCTAAGACCATCACATTGGAGGGTAGGGTTTTAACACAGGAATTTTGGGGAGACACAGACATTCAGTCCACAACAGACCTGAAAGATAAGTAATTTCACTGGTGAAAAGTGGAAGGAAAAGTGTTTTAAGTGGAGGGAACAGCACAAGTGAAGACCATGGGGGAAGGAAAGAGAGGATGTAGTCAAGGAAATAAAGGAAGGTCAGCATGGCCGGGGTGCAATGATCGAGGATGGTGAAGAAGGTATGACCAGAGGGGTTGGCAGGGAGCAGACCATGCTGGGCTTTGTGGGACACAAGGAGAGTTCTGGATTCTACTGTAACTTTAAGGGAGACTTTGAAGGTTGTAACAGAGGGAATAGCTTTAGTGGGCATGCATTTGTTTGAGGTTCCTCTGGCTTTTGTTGAAAGAGCAGACTAGGCAGGAGGCAAAAGAGAAAGTGGGGGGATCAGCTGTTGCCAGGTACAGTTGGGACATCATGGTAGCCTAGAATGATGACAGAGGAGACAGAAAGAAGTAGATGAATTGGAGGTATATTTTGAAGGTAGAATAGACAATATTTGGAAAGAGAATGACTGTTGAGAGCACAGGAACGAGAGAGGGAGAGTGTCAAGAATGTCCCCTTTTTGAAACCCATCTGACCATCTTCAATATCGTAGCCAAGCCTTGGTTTCCTTATCTATGAGCTAAGAACACCACTGCTTATCTTTTCAGGTTCTTGTGCTGATTGAAGAGGATAATGCATGGAAAGCATCAACGGGCAATGCTTGCAAATGGCCTTTTTATGATTATCCTTTTTGCCCCATATCTTCAACTCTGCCCTTTGTAATACCGCTATTCTTCAAGTGGGCTGGATTTTGTCCTCACTTTACCTTCCACTCACCTCCACCCAAATTCCTCTCTCTTCCTTTTATGCAAGACTGAGGTTACCCCTTTTCCGTCCATAAGTGCCCCCATCAATAACTTTCTTGTCCAAGGCAATTTCTTCAGTAATGCTGAGCAGAGAGCTGGGTTCTCTTCTACCATCAGCAGGTCCTTTAGGTCCTAGGGTCTATTCAACAGTCCCTCATCTTTTGTTATTTTTGATGGCAACAGCGTTGGCTACGTATGGTTTTCCTCCTCCCCATTGTGGTTACTAGGGCATTTGCTCAAACAAATGAAGAGTAAAATACCCTCCAATAAGGTATTCTGGATGTGCTTGTTGACCACACACATCATTCTCAAAGAAGAGTCACCACAATGAAGAAAATCACCATTGGCCCCCTCACAACAGGGGACGTCATCATGGAAATTTCTAAAGTATGAGCTGTTGGCTGTTCTCATAGAGCCTAATTGCAACTTCTTAGGTCAGGAATTCCAAGGTTTGTGGTAGTTGGCTGTTTCTGGGTAACTCCCCAATTAAATTAATTAAGAAATTAATAAATAAACAAAGCTTAAAAGTTAATTGTGGGGCTGGCCCCGTGGTTTAGCGGTTAAATGCACGCGCTCCTCTGCTGGTGGCCCGGGTTCGGATCCCGGGCACGCACCGAAGCACCTCTTGTCCGGCCATGCTGAGGCTGCGTCTCACATACAGCAACTAGCAGGATGTGCAACTATGACATACAACTATCTACTGGGGCTTTGGGGAGAAAAAAGGAGGAAGATTGGCAATAGATGTTGGCTCAGAGCCGGTCTTCCTCAGCAAAAAGAGGAGGATTAGCATGGATGTTAGCTCAGGGCTGATCTTCCTCACACACACACAAAAAAATTAATTGGGAGAGTATTATGCCAACATCAATTTCCTGGTTTTGACAATGTCACAGGGTTACGTAAATATCATTGGAGAAGCTGGATGATGGGTATACACAAAATCTCTGGGCTCTTTTTGTAACACTTGTATGTCAAACTATTTCAGAATAAGAGGTTATAATTTTTAAAATCAAATGCAACTTAAAAAATTAATTATGGCAATTCAGTTATGAAACACTCTGTGATTGTACTGCTACATACTCTGAGGAGGAAGAAAATGCTTCACAATCATCAAAAGCAGAAAGCGAGTCCTGTGGAAACCCAGGTGGACACAGCACTATAAAAATACATCCATTGACAGAGTCTGAGTTTCGAGCCTATTATCCCAGAAACCTGAGCGGTAGCAGTGGTCCCCAGGTCTTGTGACAAAGATTATCTCCTATCCTGGGGCTCTCAGGACCCCAGTGCAAGAGCCTTCCACTATGCCGGCCATCCCCAGGGCCCTCCTCACCTTCCTCAGCCTAAATCCTGAAAAGTTCACCGGATCAAAAGGTCAACCACACATTTTATTCTCCCATAACGCTTGGCACAAATGTCCTCCAATATGCCTGGTCAGTTCACATGCAGAACTGAGGATAACAGCAGCCAACATTGACTGGACACTGCTAAGCTCTTTGCATCCATTATCTCACTTAATTCTTATAACATGACAAGAGTTCGATAAAATAATCCACTGTTAAGCCAGCAATCCTAAACCAGTGTCTCCTCCACGTGGTCTCCTGTTCCCCTGGCAATCAGGGTCTGTCTCCTCACACCCACCTTCATTTCTAACCCTTCTGGAAACCTCTGCCCCTCCTCCTCTGAGGTCGAAGAATTTATAAGTGAAACACCACCCCATCTTTCTGAGATGTGGAGGGAGGGGAACAATCACTCCTGCCTTCGACTAAGAGTGTGAAAAATAAGCTTAACCAAACCTGAGATAAATTTTTAAATGCCTTGGAAAAGACTTATAAATCAAATAGCATTTGTCTATCTCTCTGCTCTTCAAAATTATCATGCATGCACCCGAAGTTTAAGCAAAGAAATCCATTAAACAAACAAACCTACAATCATAAAACCCAGATTTAGAGATTTATGCCCTCACTCTAATGAATGTCCAATTCAGAATAGCATTTTGTCTTCAAAGAGCCCCGAAGGTTCTTATCTTTGTTATCTTTCTGTACTGTTAGCAGAAATATTACATCTTTGAAAAGAAGAAAAACATTATTCCCAGAGCTAAAACAGAAAAGGCTTTGAACTATTTAGGGATAAATCAACTCATAGTTACTATACACCAAAAGGAATAAAAGAGACTATTTCACACTAAGAACAGTAGTCCCCCCTTATCCACAGTTTCGGTTTCTGAGGTTTCAGTTACCTGTGGTCAACCTGTCTGAAAATATTAAATGGAAAATTCCAGAAATAAAGAATTCATAAGTTTAAAATTGCACACCATTCTGAGTAGCATTATTTAATAACGGCCCCAAAGCGCAGGAATAGTGATGCTGGCAATTTATTACAGTACATTGTTATAATTGTTCTATTTCTTATTAGTGATTGTTGTTAATCTCTTACTGTGCCTAATTTATAAATGAAACTTTATCCTAGGTGTGTCTGTATAGGAACAAACATGGTCTATAGAGGGGTCAGTACCCTCCGCGGTTTCAGTCATCCACTGGGGTTCTTGGAATGTACCCCCCTGGATAAGGGGGGACTACTGTAAGCCTCTCTTACATATATTCAAGTGTTAATTTCCAAATCAGCCTTAGAATATACACATATATCTTCACATTCTGCTGAAACGTCACACAAACCCCCGTTCAATCAGTTAAACAATTGAATTCTTTCTCTAAGGATGAATCAGGTTGTCAAATAAGCAAACTTCAAGTAAAGCTTCGAGCCCCTGATTCAGGTAGACATTACCAGTGCCATATAACCTCTTTCACCAGGACGGCCTCCCTTATAATTTATACACAAATTTACTTCAACGTCATTTAAATTTTAAAATGCTTCTCTCAGCTGAGCTGCTGAGTTTTGTAATGAGGAGGAATAGCAGGTACCCTCAGGTCCTCCAAGCACAGTTGGGCTGTGTGTGCACTGCACAAAGGCACCTGGCCAAGGTGAAGAGTGGGGACAGAAATCCGGTCCATGCTCTGATCACTAGTTAAATTATCTGGTCCAAAGTGCTTTAGCCTAGAGGAAGGGATGCTTTTTGGTAATTTGTCTGCCCTACCCAGAGGAGGCACTTTCTAAAATTCACCTGTGCAGGAGTGGCACCTCTTTGAACTTCACCTAAAGGAAGTGTAGGTGCCGGCTGTGGCTCTGGACATCACCCACCTATAACCTACCTCCCTAAGGTGATCCACACACCTCTTGTAGGCGGAACGGGGCTTTTGTCTGCAACACTCCTCAGATCCAGCCCTTCTCCACTATTGTCTCTCACGCTGCATCCTTATTGTAAACTTTGGATTTCCAGTTCCACATATTGCAAGTACAAGACCCATTCTCTCTGATCCTTATTTTACCTAGAATTCAAGTACAGATGTTTCCCGGAATACTCAACCTTTGACACACACAGACTGTTTTGTAAAATGCATAATACAATTTCAGAGATAAAGAAAATGTTGCATTACAGAGGAACACACAAAATAGTCTGGTGTCCACATGAACACCAAAGAATCTCAATATCAGTCAATTTATTTATTTTTTTATAATTTTTTATTTATTTTTCCCCCAAAGCTCCAGTAGATAGTTGTATGTCATAGTTGCACATCCTTCTAGTTGCTGTATGTGGGACACGGCCTCAGCATGGCTGGAGAAGCGGTGCGTCGGTGCGCGCCCAGGATCCGAACCCAGGCCGCCAGCATCGGAGTGTGAGCACTTAACCACTAAGCCACAGGGCCGGCCCAGTATCAGTCAATTTAAAATTAAGTTTCTGTCTTACAGTTTCATATGAAAATGGCTGGACAGATTGTCACCAAAGTTGAAGCATACGTTTTTGATGAGTTTGATTTAAAATATAGGACACATGACACACGGGGCATCCACTTTGGGGGCTGCTGGAGAATCTCAAAGAGGCAGATTTTTACACTCTGGAGTTCTACGAGAGGCCTCTGTGATCAGGAGACACATGCCATACACATCAAGACGCTGTCATTAGAGAAAACCAGCAGTGTTTCAAATAGAAGCCCCAGTCCATTGGCTGGGCAACCACTTTTTTTTTTTTCTTTTTTTGGAAATTTTTTTCCAGCTTTATTGGGGTATAATTGACAAATTAATATTGTATATATTTAAGGTATACAACGTGATGTTTTGATACACACATACATTATGAAATGGTTACCACAATCAAGCTAATTAACATGTCCATCTCCTCATATAGTTCCCTTTTTTGGTGAAAACACTTAAGATCTACTCTCTTAGCAAATTTCAAATACAATATTGTTAACTATAATCATCATGCTGTACATGAGATCTCCAAGACTTATTTATCTTGCATAACTGCAAGTTTGTACCTTTGACCAACATCTCCCCATTTCCCTCACATCCCCCACCCCCACCCCCGCCGCCCGGCAACCACTGTTCTGCTCTCTGGTCCTATAAGTTCGACTTTTTCAGAGTCCACATATAAGTGATCACACAGTGTTTGTCTTTCTATGTCTGGCTTATTTAGCATAACGTGCTCCAGTTTCATCTATGCCATCCCACATGACAGGATTTCCTCATTTTTTGAAGTCGAATAACATTCCATTGTATGTATATACCACATTTTCTTTATCCCCTCATCCATCGACAGACACTTAGGTTGTTTCCATGTCTTGGTTATTGTAAACAACGCTGCAATGGACATGGGAGTGCGGATATCTCCTTAAGATAGTGATTTCACTTCATTTGGATATGCATCCGGAAGTGGAATTGCTGGATCATATTTTTAATTCTATTCTATTCTATTCTATTTAGTTCTATTTTTAATTTCTTGAGGAACTTCCATCCTGTTTCCCATAGTGGCTGAACCAATTTACATTCCTACCAGCAGTGAACAAAGGGTTCCCTTTTCTTCACATCCTTGCCAACACCTGTTATCTTTGTCTTTTTAATAATAGCCATTCCAACAGTTGTGAGGTGATATCTCATTGCTGTTTTGATTTGCATTTTCCTGATGATTTGTGATGCCGAGCACCTTTTCACGTACCTGTTGACCATTTGTATGTCTTCTTTGGAGAAGTGTCTACTGAGGTCCTTAGGATAGCCACTCTTAATTACAGGTGCTGACTTGGAATTGAGCTACTTCTCACATGGGCAGCTCTATATATCCTATTCCCGAGAAGAGCAGTGAAGATTCACTTATTAAATGATGTCTAACCATTCTCCAGGCAATTGCTCAGAGGTTGAGTGAAAAATAAGAGGAAAACTGTACAAATATGGGAATGTTTTGCCCTTATTTGTATAAGTTACTCTCAAGAGTGTGCAATTTAAAAAGAATACTTGAATCAATTTGACAACTTGTGTGGAATTTTTCTACACTATTTGTAGGATGCTAGTATCTCCTTAGCAGCTACTATTTTCCTATGAACATACAGTGAGTTCTTGAACACATGGTATCCTTTCATTCATTCATTCAACAAATGTTTATTGAGCACCTACCATGTGCCAGACACTGGTCTAGGTACTGAGGATAGAGCAGTAAACAGACAGACAAAAATCCCTGCCTCGTAGAGCTTACATTCCGGGACAGGGATGGGGAGACAGACAATAAACCAAAACGGGAGCAAACTATGTAATATGTCAGATGTGCCACAGAGGAAAAAGAAGCAGGGAAGAAACACTGAAATGTCGGGAATGTGCTTTTATTGGGAGTGGTCTGGGAGATAACCAAGAGGTGACATTTGAGCAAAAACCTAAATGGGGTAAGGGAGGAGGCCATGGGGGAATAAGCACCTCGCAGGCACAAAGAGCCAGTGCACAGCCCTGAGGCAGGAGCAGGTCTGGGTTTCTGGAGGGACGGGGAGGAAGCTGGTGTGGCAGGAGGAAGGAGGAGGAAGCTCAGACAAGTCGGAGTAGGAGAGAGTGTTGAGCCTTGTAGACAATTTCAAGAACGTTAGTTTTGACTCTAACATGGAAAACCATTGGCAGGTTTTGAGCGGAGCAATGTCATGATCTGACGGTTTTTTTCATTCGTCCCTGAAACAACACACCTCTTTGATCTCTCACCATTTCTATCTTTGGGAAAGCTATGATGTGTTACTGGGTGTTGAGAATTCTTTGCTTTTCAATGTGCAGTCACCAAAATGAATTTATTCTTACTCAAGACTGGATAGGGACTGTAAATCCAGCGACTCTCCAAAATTTAAGTTTTTCATACATCTTTTTTTTAATAGCTGTAATTGAGATATAATTCATACACCATACAATTAACCCATTTAAAGTATACAAGTCAATGGTTTTTCAGTGTATTCACAAAGTTGTGCAACCATCACCACAATCAATTTGAGAACATTTCTATCACTCCAAAAAGAAACCCTATACCCATTAGCACTCACTCCCCATTCTGCCCTCCCCGCAAATCCTGGCAGTCATGAATCTACTTTTCATCTCTGTAGATTCTAGACATTTCATGTAAATGGAATCACATGACAGATGAACTTTTGTGACTGACTTCTTTCACTTAATGTTTTCAATGTTTACCCATGTTGTAGCATGTACCCGGGCCTCATTCTGTCATATGGATATACCACATTTTGTTTATCCATTCCTCAGTTGATGGACATTTGGGTTGTTTCCACCTTTTGACTGGTATGAATAATGCTCTTACTTTTTTTGAGGATCATGTTCATTGTTGTGTTGAAAATAGACCCTAAAGGGGCAAGTCTAAGACAGGGAGAACAGCTAGAAAGTTCTTACAAGGAGGCCGGCCCAGTGGCGCAGTGGTTAAAGTGCGCGTGCTCCGCTTCAGCGGCCCAGGGTTCGCAGGTTTGGATCCCGGGCGCGCACCAACATATCACTTGTCAAGCCATGCTGTGGCAGCATCTCATATAAAGTAGAGGAAGATGGGCACGGATGTTAGCCCAGGGCCGGTCTTCCTCAGCAAAAAGAGGAGGATTGGCATCGGATGTTAGCTCAGGGCTGATCTTCCTCACAAAAAAAAAAAAAAGAAAGAAAGAAAGTTCTTGCAGGGATCCAGGCTAGAGCTCTTGGTGGCTCACACATCAGTGGAGAAGTTAGAAATGGCCACATTCTGATGTATTTTTATATAACCTGCTCCTGAAGTGTTCCTTGCTTCTTTTTCTTTTTTTAACCATTATTATAAGTACTTCACTGCATTTTTGCCAGCTTCTTGGATCACGTATTTAAAACCTTGATGTAAACACTTACGTTTATATTTCTTGCTGGGTATGTGTGAGGTATTCAACAAAGTCTTAGCTCTCCCAGGATTTGCCTGCATAAACCAAATCAAAATCTGCAAAACAGGAACTTAACAATGTATTTACAGTTTCACTGTAAAGATTTCACAGCCTCAGCCTCCAGAATTATTTCATCAAGTTGAATGGATACATGTTCTTCAATTCTTTTCTAGTCCATATTTTTCCAGCAATGTTGCTAACGATATTTCTGTAGCAGCCTTCTCGTCTAAAATTCTAGCGGAAATGTCAAAAAGCGTAGGGTTTAAAAAGCTTCCTCCAGTGGAATGTACTTCTCCTTCACATGTGACATGATAACTTGATTCAGACAATGTCATAAGGACATTTTCTTTGTTAGATTAGAATTTTGTTTGCACGCATTTTTCAATAGTTTTAAGCTGTTGAATAGCAATCTGCGTAAGGAGAAGCTGAGAGACTTCTGTAACAGATATTTCCTATATCTGTAAGCTGCACTGTTCCCTAAGAAAGGTGGGCTGTGTGAACAGAGAAGACTTTGTTCTGCTGGACGTCCAGAGGAACTTGTCAACAGCTTTGGGAGTAGAAGTCAGAAAGAACTAAAATTCTCTGCAAAGTAGACAGAGAAAGAATTGAAAACCCAGAGGAAGATAACAGACAATGACGCTGTGCATTGCAAAACTGAAGAATGCTGTTAAGAGAGAGCAAGAGCAAGACAGAGGACCCCTCAGCACTGAGAGAGCTGAGGATGCACAGAAATGCCTGACGGGTTGGTCGCTTAGCTATTCGTTGTGAGATGTGCAACGCAAATACCATTTTGGTCTCCCCAGTGGACTCATCGGCAAAGTCTAGGCTGCTGTATTATCTTGTGCTGCATAACAAATTACCCCAAAACTTAGCAGCTTAAAACAACACACATTTATTATCTCACAGTTTCTCTGGGTCAGGAATTTGAGCATGGATTAGCTGGGCCCTCTGCTTCAGAGTCTCTCACAGGTTGCCATCAAGGTGTCAGCCAGGTCTCATCTCAAGGCTAGACTGGGGAAGGATCGGCTTCCAAACTCACTCACGTGGTTGTTGGAAGGATTTAGTTCCTCATAATCTGCTGGCAGAAGCTGCCCTCAGATCCTTGCCATGTGGGCCTCTCCATAAGGCAGTTTACAACATGGCAGCTTGATTTATCAGAGCGAGCAAGAGTGTGCCAGGAAGAAGGAAGTCCCAGCCTTTTCTAAACTCATCTCAGGGTGACAACTCATCACTTTTGCTGTCTTCTACTGACTAAAAACAAGTCAGTGGGCCCAGCCCACACTCAGGGGAGTGAGTTACACAAGAGTGTGAATACAGGAGGTGGGGATCATTGGGGGCCATCTTGGAAGTTGCCCACCACAATTACCCACTACTGCTTTGGTGGGAATGAATTATTTGAGGAGATTCACACCTGGGGCAATGAGGTGCCTAAAGAGCATACAATTAGGAGTAGCCCAGAGGCTGTGATTCACTGGGAATTCACAGAAACCCAAGTGAGGCTTTCGTTTTCCTTGGCCATGGAATTGGGAGCTCCTCACAGGCTGGATAGACTCAGCTGACACCCCGATGAATTTCACAGCTGTATCCAGGTCTTTAACTGCAGGTGCAGGGCCCAGCTAGCTATTTCTGAGCCAGAAGTAAAAGGTATGCATCCTCATGACATCAATAACAAACTTGATCAGATCAAATAGGGCAGCATTCATTGACCTGATTCAGGCAACACTGGAAGTGGAGGACCACCTCAAATCAGAGGGACGTTGGAGAAACTTCTCTGGGATTCCACTTGCAGCCTTTGGAGGGTGTGTTCTTGATATCACATATTTTAAATGGACCCATCAGGAAATGGATGGCTCCCTCAAAAGGGGTAAAAGAAGACAGTTTAATGAAGAGATTATCACAGAGGTGTGGGCAGGGTTAAGAGAAAACAAAGGATGTGAAGTACCCTGGAATGGTCAACAGTGGGGAGCCCTTGCCACTCAGGTCTGAAAGGAAAGGGGAGAGACAGGCTTCTGGAACCCAGAGAGAGCTGTAGCTTTAAGAAAGAGCTGCCCAACAGGAACTGTGGCCTTTGAGGAGGAACGCAGCCACTGCCACCCCTCAGGCTGGCAGGAAGGGAGCCAAGACCCTCCAGTCTCCTGCTGGGCCCCTTTGGCAAATTGCAGCTGGAAGCCAGAGGCAGAGGAGCCTCACCAGGCTGCCAGGGCACAGTGGAGGTGAGAGACGTCGTCGACAGTGGATCTGGAAGGACAAGTAGAAATTATCCAAAACATCAACCAAAAGCCAGGCAGCTTGATCTGAGCCTTTAAAAAGTACAGAAGTCATAGAAAGTCTCCTGGGAATCAGCAGACATCGCAGGCCTCGGAAGCCTGTATTTCAACCAGCATGGAGAAACACAAAATAGCTTTTAAAATAAAGGTCTTCTCTGGAAGGGACAAGGCATGCATGCCTGGCAGTATGCTTGGGAGGATTGAAGTGCCCACCCTCACCCCCACTCGGCTGCATCCCCCTAGAGAGGATTCCCCAGAGCCTGGACTAAGGCCAACCTCGGGCCCACTGGAAGAAGCTATGACTACCCCAAATGAGAGCCATGATTTGGAAGTGCAGTGCCCGGCACTGGAGAGAAGGTTTTCGAGCATGCCACAAGGATGCTGCAAGAGTGTCGGGCCTGGGGGGGAGGTGGGGAGTGAAGAACCTTAACAGCATGTTTATAGGGATCAGTGTCGGGGGTCAGCATCACTGCATATTGTCCCCAAGCTTCCATTCTTTCATTTCTATAGCCAAGTACTTGACAAGACCAGTGTGGGTGTTTGATTATGGGGACAGTCATGGACTAAACACCAACAAAGAGAAAAGCCCCCGCATCTGGGAGAAGACCGGAAAGGCCTTTATGAGAAGTCATATGACAAGGCGCTGCTGGATGCTGCTTAGAAAGTCAGACTTGACGAGAGCAGGCTGCTGTGTAAGCAAACCCAGATTCTACAGGAGAACCAAAGGCACCTCCCCTGCACCCCAGAATTCTTGCCCAGCATGATGCTAAATCAGAAGGAAGAAAAGCAAGAGACATATTGGCTGTCCTCAGGGGACAGGAAGCATCAACCCAGTTGGACAAGCAGATCAGCATCCAGACTTGGGTACCTGGAGTCAGTCAGGTATGACTCAGCCCCCTGAGGCCAAATTCCCAACAAGGAAGGCCCCTGGAGGGTGCAAGGAGCAAATCTCCTACCTCCATGAGAGTCATCTCCTGAAGAAGTCTAGGGCTCAAGGCAAAAACCTTGAACACTATTTTGCCATTTTATCGTCTGTGTATAAAGACAGTTTTCAAAAACAGGGCCCTGTAGCCAGACACCAGACACTCAGATGCATCTGGGCCAAACTCAGGGTAAAGCTTGGGCTGTTAGGAGCCTGTGAAGCCAAGGAGTCCATACCCTGTTTGTTCTGGTTATGGAGAGGATGGCACTTTGTGATCAGCTACACCCACAATAAAAAACAATCTGCAGACACCCAAAAATTAAGAAAATTAAGCAGGGAAGTGAAGTCATCCAAAACAGGTGTAAGTATCAGAAAATCCAACTTAAATTTGTTCATGTAACTAACTGAATGGTCCAGAAGCAGAGCTGCAGGTATGGTTTGATTTAGCCTCCAAAAACTTTTATCAGAACCCAGTTTTTCTCACATCATTTTTTAACTCCATTCTTCTCATTCCACTTCTTAATTCCACTCCTTCAAACAGCTTCTCTTCTCACGATTTCAAGATGGCCGACCAGTTCATGTCCAGAAGGAAAGAGGGGGTCTCTCTTTCTCTAGTCCAACAGTTGAACAAAAATCCAGGGCCTGGCTTTCATTGGTCCATCCCTGAATCAATCACCGTGGCCTAGGGAATGGGATATGCTGATTGCTTTAAGTGAATCAGAGCCCAGCACTGGGGCTGAGGGTGGGATTAATCCCACCTAATCCACATGAGTGAGTCCCAGAGGGATATTTGCCCAAAGGAAATTCACAGTATTGCAGGGAAGGAAGAATTGATGCTAAGTCACCATAAATGACAAATGCATGACAAAGTCACATAGCAAAAGGCTTAGATGTATAATCCTAATAAAGGGGGTAATCTGAGGGGTTAGGAACAGTCATCTAGCCCCCTACACACAGGAGTGTTCCAGGGGCTCTCAGAGACTGCAGGGAACTCCTCAGGGCCAGAGTTCTCCTGGGAAATGACAGCCTCTCCCTCCAGATTTCATCAGCATATATCTAGTCTGCCTCATAGAAGGCCAAGATGGAGATGAAGGCAAATAAGGTCTTCACTTGCCGGCAAGCTGCAAATATCTCCAAGGATCAGACAAGCCCATGTCCCCCCCCCTTTTTTTGTGTGTGTGAGGAAGATCAGCCCTGAGCTAACATCCGATGCCAATCCTCTCTTTTTTTGCTGAGGAAGATCGGCCCTGAGCTAACATCCATGCCCATCTTCCTCCACTTTATATGGGACGCCGCCACAGCATGGCTTGACAAGTGGTGCGTCGGTGCGTGCCCGGGATCTGAACCTGCGAACCCTGGGCCGCCGAAGTGGAGCACATGCACTTAACCGCTGTGCCACTGGGCCGGCCCCAGCCCATGTCCCTTTCTGAAACAATAGTAACAGAGGCAGTGAAGGCAGAGAGGTGTAAAACGAACCTCCTGTGGTGGCTGAGAGCCCCAGGACTCAGTGGACATCTGCATGGATTTGTAGAGAGGGCACTCACTTCAAGACATACTTTACGGAAGTCTCACCGAGACACTGTGTGGCCTGGCCATTCTACAGCACTTAGCTTTTTATTACACATATGTTTAATAGGGGGGCAATATAGATGTTTTTAAAGGCCCTCAGGAGGCAAAGATGGGCAAGAACTTTTAAGGACTAAGAAATACCTAATATTGAATATTAAGTTGTTTACTGTGTTGTCACCCTCTTCCATGACAGCATTTCTTCAGGAAAGCCAGGTAAAGACACACACACCCCCAAGACACAGCCACCTCTCCTCGGCAGTACAGCCCCTCTCTGCAGCTGTGGCTGAACCCCTGGGTACCAGGGCTGGAGAGAATAACTTAATTCTGACTCCCAATGGATGGTAGACAGAAGTTGTGGGAAGACTTCCAGGCCCCATCAAGCCGGGCTCAGTGTCTGGAGTGGGCCTGAAGGTGGGGGCTCTGCAGAAGGATCTAGCTGGGGCGATATTCAAAATATTTAGTAACCAGGATGGTATAGGTCCTGAGCAATCAGAACCATGGCTAGCACACTGTGACCTGCATGCAAGTGACGGTGATTCCTGCATCCAGCTGGGGGACATTGTAGAAGATGGAGGCTGGGAATCCAACAGCAGGGTTGACATTGAAAGGTGAACGGGAGCAGCACCCGGAAGCCAGCGTGACCCGCTGCTTTCCCACGTGCAAAGGACTGCACATTTCAACTGGAGACCCCGGGGGGCCTGCAGGGCATAAGCTACGTTTGTCTTCCTGCCTGAGGCAATCCCCAATTATATGAGCTGTGAGGCAAACTGGCCTCCTGCCAGAGGAGGAGGTGAAGGGATTTACAGAATCTGTCTCTGATCTGACTTATTGGAGAAGTTGAAGGACACCCATCCAGGAGGCAGCCTAGTGCGAGATAACAAGTCAGGATGCAAATCCTTCCGATCTGATAGGCCTTACACAAGAGTTCTTTCATGTCTCTTGGGCTCAGTCCCCTCACCTGGAAAATGGTAATTAGAACAGCATCCACCCGGCAGGGTCATGATGACAATGACCTGAGCTAATGACACAGGTGGAGCCCTTAGAGTAGAGGGCTGATGCAGATTTGGCCTCCAGAACAGGAGCCATTACTGTCATCCAAGACAGGAGAAACGATGTAGGAATTAAATCAAAAACAAAGGAGCAGGAGGGAAGGTGAGACCCCAAAGCTACATGACACAGGCAGTGTGAAGTCTGACTCAGAGGAAAGTGGTTTTGTTGTTGTCGCTCAGGATAATCCAAAGCAGGAAGAAAGTGGGATTCCTGAGCAAGTCCAAGGCCTTTCCGACGGGACTCTGTGCAGACACCTTCTCATCCAGCATCCTTCTCATCAAGCATCCCTCACCAAGCCACGCGTCTGGCCCCACTAGACCAGGGGCTGGAGTTGCATAACAAGATAAATGGTCTGCGCTTGAGAAGCAGCATTAGCTGCCACCTCCCCACCAGGATGAAAGAAAACCAAATCAGACCCTAAATAACACCTGCAGGGCCACACGTTCCACATGCTGGTCTTTTAATTTTCTATGATAACCATGCGTGACATCTGAAAATCCGCCAGTCTCTACCACACCTACCCACGCTGCTGTTTAAGATCCACCCACCTCTTAGGGAACACCAGAGATATCTGGAAACTCAAGCAGGCCTTCCTTCTTATCTCCAGATGAGACGTCTACTGTGGATGTGTAACCAGGAAAAGAACACAGGACATGCTGGTGGCAGAACAGAAGTGTCCAGGATACCTAACCACCTAAGGGAAGCCACGCGAAACAACTTTGCTGTCTTTGAAAAGGCGTAACACTTACGAGGTGGCAAAGCACCACAGGTGTCCCCCTTCCTGACCCGAAGGCCAAGGGCATCCTGTGACTTTCCAGAAGTAACTCCATCCCAGCCTTCAAAAGGATTGGGCCAGTGGGCTAAGTTTGCTCTGCTGTGCCATAATCACATGGGTGACTGACTTATACGATGTGTTTTCTTTTATTGCAACCCAGCCCCAGAGCCCAGAGCAACTTAAAACAAGAAGAGCCACCACCACCACCAAAAAAGGAATATTTTGAAAGCTTAACTGATCACTCCACAGCCATTCACTCAGCTGACTCCCAAGGAAATGGAAGGCATCTGGAAAATGTATTTAAAAATTGATTTAACGTTGAGCCATGTTAAATGTTTTAATTTCCAAGCAATGCAATGCCCACCAAAACATCAATTAGCCCCAGCAATCGGGCAGGAATATTGGCTTCTGTTGAGGGATTCATTTATTTTAGTTTTGCTAAGTACCTAAGTATCTAGCTCCGAGGAAGAGAATTTAAGTCAGAGTAGAAACCAGTTAGGCCCTGGCTGAAATGGTGCCTCTGTCTGCACCCACCGCTCCCCGGCATCTCTCTCTGGAGGGAGGGCAGTAACTTGTACCTAAGGTCCTCATGCTGATGACAGAAGACATCCATCTGTCCCACAGCTTCTCTGTCTCCAAGTTGGAAAACAGGAAAGGCTCCAAGGAGACAGACAACGGCTCCCTGCTGAGGACACAAGCCAGCTTAAGAATTTGCAAGATCATTTTTAATAATTATTCTTCCTCTTGGTGCATTTTAAATTTCAAGGCTCCAGGGTCTCCCTGCCCTCGTTGGGGCTCTGGATCCGGGTAGGGGTCTCCCGCAGACCGAAGCGGCCTCTGTCTCCACGCGCCTTGGGCACTGAAGGGCGACGCGTGCCCACCGCTCACCACACGAGCTTGGGCGTTAGAACCAGCAGGAGGCAGACAAGCCAAAGCCCCCTGGAGATGGAAGCTCCTAAAAGGAAACAAGGCAAGAGTGCAGTGAGGTCTCAGCAGCCGTGGAGGGGGGATGCATCTTACCCGACCCCCTGAGGCTCCCCTGGAACCACTCACTTGATCTTGCTGCACCTTGGTTTGCTCATCTCTTAAATGGGAATAATGACCCCAAAGGAGGAGTGAGAATTAAATGAGATTGTGTGAATCAGCAAGTACCAGAGTTGTCTTTAGCATAACAGTCAGCTGGGGAGATTGTTAAAAATGCAAATTCAGGGGTCCTCCCCAGGAGACTCTGCTTCAGCAAGTCTGAGACAAGGCCCAGGAGTCTGTATTTTAAGCCTCAGTCCCAGGGGATTGGGATAATGAAGCAAGTTTAGGAAATAAGCGATTAAGGGCCTGGCCCACAGGAAAGGTTCAGCCAAGGTCAGCCCCACTCAGGCCTGTGGGGTGAGGGGAGAGCATCTGGCATCCTGCCTGGCTGGGGACCTGTGGGCACACCTTTTTAAAGGGCCCTCCCCACTTTCTGACACTGCCGGTTCAAGGGAAAACTGATTGGGCCTCTCTGCGGGGGATTTGGCAACACCCACCAAAACCACAAACACACACACCCTCTGACCCAGCAATCCCACTCTGAAGACTTCATCCGGCAGACAAACTTGAACAGATGCAAAGTATACAAGGTCACTCACTGCAACATTGTTTGTAACAGCAAAAAAATAGAAACAACTGAATTGTTCGTCAGCAGAGATCTGGTTAAATATGGTTATGGCGTAGCCAGAAAACCACCAATTACACGGCTCCTGTGTGCAGATACGGAACTGTCTCCAAGGTATGTTGTTAGGAGAGAAACGCAAGGTGCAGAACAAAGGGTATAATAAGCTTTTGTAAAAATGCAGAGAGAATCTATGGATATGCATAGCACAAGAAGCTGGCAACATTGGTTGCCTCTGGAGTAGGGAACTGGGTGACTAGGGGACAGGGGACAGAGGGAGAGGTTTCACTGCACACCTTTTCAGATCTTACATATTTTGAACATGTGCATTATTTATTGTGTATATTACGTAATATACACAAAACACTACCATTTTAAAATAATTTTTAAACATATGCATATTATATTTCAATGAAAAGTTTTAAAAATAATAATAGTAATCAAAGGGTATGGCTCCTGTTTGTAAGTGCCACCTCTGGCCACTTGTGGCTGCAGAAATTGGGAATCCCGCAATTTGCCATCATCCCCAGGGGAAGGCTGGGGCTGACCTGGGGACGTTCGAGTCAGGAAAAGGGAGAGTGGAGGTTTTAGGTAAGCATAGAGTTCTCTTTGCTCTCTGGGTGTCTGCACACGCTGTTCTCTACCCGGGACACTCTCCACCTGGCTGAGTCCATCTTCTCCCCAGCTTGGGCTGCAGCTCAGACATCACTGTCTTCAGGTGGTTTCCATGGCCGTTTGCCGCCCCATCCCCCCAGCCTAGGTCAGCTGCCTCTCCTACGTGTTCCCTCTGTGCCTGTGTTCCCCCATCACAGCACCAGTCACATTGGCTCACGCTCGCCTGGGTACGTGTGTCTTCCCTCACTCTCATGCTCCACTGAGTGAGGACAGAGGACACATGCTGGCCATTCACAGCTGTCTCCCCAGAGCCTAGCACCACGCTTAGTCCAAAGATGGTGCTCACTAATGACTCCTGGTGCTCACTAAAGACAGGAGTTATGCAAAAGTGGGAGAGGGAGGAGAGGAGGAAGAAAGGCAAGAAGGAAGAAAGGGAAGGAAAGCCACGCCCCCCACTGCCCCTCCTCAGCTCAGTTACCATCACCTCCCTCTGCATCTTTCCTTCCCTGGTCTTCTCAGATCTGAAATCTTCCTGTTCATTTACAAGAGAGCCTTACCTGTCTTGCGCGCCTCTGTATTCCCAGCCCCTACCGCAGGCTTGGCACATCGTAGGTGCCCACTATATACTGATTGGATTTATTAATTAATACTGGACAGTGAGAAGCAGGGAGCATGCAAAGGAACCACTGAGATGAATTTAGTCCTGAGAGATTTTGATTCAATGGGTTCTGGGTGGGGTTCGCGAACCGGCGGTTTTTAAAAGCCCCCCCCGGGGTACTTGCAAGTGCAGCCGGAGTTGAGAGTCATTTATATACAGCTTGTAGAGACTCTGGATTTTTCTGTGAAGGCAGAATCTCCAATGACTGTCAGAGATCCCATCCTGAATCTTAGGAACCTTCCCGCCCCAGCCCCAGCAGGGCGGACAAAGGGACAGAGAAGGGGGCAGGGGTGGAGGACGGGGCAGGAGGCTGGCCCGCTCACCTGGGAGAGAACGGGAGGAGGGGGTCCGGATGGGGCGGGCGCTCGGGGGCGCGTCCAGCCAGGAGCGAGTCTTGGCGCCATCTAGCGCCCGCTGGAGGCTCTGCAGCTGCAACATGCTGAGCTGCCGGCGCTGAGCTGGGGTCACGGCCGCGGCGTTCTCGGGGCCCAGGGCGGCGATCTGCTCCGCGGACAGCTCCTGCAGGGGTGCAGGGGCAGGGGGCAGCGCCCTCAGGGCCGCCCCTCCGCGGGTTTCCCAGACCTCAGTCACCCGCCCAGGGCCCGCACAACTTTGCCCTATGCATGTGCCATTTGTGCTCTTTGGGATTTTTCCTTAAAATCAGATCACTCTTTCACTACTGAAATAAATTTATTTTTTAAATAGAAATTTCCAAAAATATAAAACTGGGATGACTTACCATCAGTAATCGTTAAAAATAAGCCAAAAGAAATAAAACAACATTATTGAATTCTAGCTAGATGGCCAACATCTGAACTGGAGGCCTCTTTAAAAAGAAAAAAAAAAAGAAAAAGAAAAAAGAGGGCATTTTAAAAGTGTTAAAGACATTTTAGCTCCAAATTGAGACTTCCCCCTTGAAATAATCAGTATTAAAGGAGAGTTGAACGAGTCGTGATTTTCTCACGGTGTGACTTAACGTTTAATGCAATACGAGGCACTTCCCCAATGCTTCAAGGCCCCCACCTGAGAAACGCTGCTGTGGAGGAGAAAACACAAGCCTAAAGGCCAAAGCCCTGAATCTGAGCCCCAGCTTTGCCACATACGAGCTGTGTGACCTTGGGCAAGTTACATAGCCTCTCTGGGCTTTTGGACTAGAGGCGGGATGGCACAGAGAACTCATCTCCTATGAGGATTCTGATCCTTTGCTATGACTGCCTGAACACCATAGGGGTGAGTCCTGTTGGGGCTCAGAGGAGGAAAGGTATGGCGATCTATTAATGATGTCTGCCATGGACACTGGGAGTGGGAAAGCTGCCACGCACACACTGTCTTTGAGGACCCTGAATAAGATGTTTTCTGAAGTTGCTTCCAGCGTAGAGGACTTGGTGACTAGCTGCAGTGGGTCTGGAATGAGATGGGATGGCAGGGGCCTCTAGAGTCATCCTGCTTATTTTCAAAGAGCCCCAAAGATTCCGAGATAGAGGGTTATGTTCCTTCACCCCTTCCTCCTCTCTCCTTCACCCTCTTCTTCTTTCCTGTCTAGGCAGATGCTTCCCTGAATCGTGTCATTCCTCTGCTTAGAACCTGTCCCTGCCCCCACTCCAGGACACAGTTCCAGCTCCTGAACGTGGCAATGAGGCCTTCAAGCTCTGGGTCCTCCCCACCTCTCCAGCAGCCTCCCCCCGGCACTCTTCACTGCAGAAAGAGCATCCATATTTGTAGACCCCAGGAGGCAGCACCTTTGCCATGCTCTTCCTTCTGCTGGAACACTGTTCCTCCCTCTCCACTAGCTAACCTGTCCTGCGAGATTCCGCATCACCTCCTCCCTCTCACCACACACGCGCGCGCGCGCGCGCGCGCGCGCACACACACACACACACACACACACACACACACACAGAGTATAGCTGCTCTTCTGGCCTACATCTTAACATCTACCATTAACACAAAGTCTGCATTATGAAAATGATCTATTTTTCCAGCATTGTTGACATGCAACCCAGAAGCCAGATTCAGTCTCTAGGCCTAATGCACTGTGTTTTAAAAGATAAATTCAAAGTGGTTGCCAACATTTAATTATCAGGAGATTCACATGAAAATGGAGACTTCTGGATTCTTCAAAAAAAACAAAATAAGGATAGAGCAATACTGTGCCCACACTGTCACACTGCATTAATGTGCCAGAGATGAGAAGCAGTTTCCTCATTTAGACAGGGCTCTCCAGTTCACCTTGGTCCCTACCCAGGCCACTGCACTCCTGTATGTTACCTTCCAAGCCCCTGAAGGCACTGTGTTGTACCCCATCACTGGTGCATCCCCAGGTGCACCTAGGCTGGAGCCTACACCCTAACACCTAGGCTGGAGCCTACTGCAATGTAGGCAGTCAATAGGAATTTCTGGAATAGATAACTACCTGAACAAAGCAGCAGCCACAAAGTATACTCAAAACAAGACCAGGAGAAAGTGCTCAGCATCCAGGACCAAGCTACCTATCCCATGCAGAGCCCCCCAGAGGGGACGCCCAATAGCCGTAAGGACTATGTATTTCCCCCAAACAGCTATTGCGCCTGCTCTGTGCTGGGAACTGTCCTCGGTGCTGAAGTGGTTCAAGGTTGGCTGTCTTGAAATGAACCAATGATGTGGCACCATGGGTGTTTGTCTAGCCTCGTTTGCGTGTCTTATCCAGTTGTGGTGGACAGAATGTGTTCCCAACTTACCCAGCAAGCAAGAACACCAGTTCACTCCTCATCAGAGCAGACCGTCCCCACCAAACGCTCTCCTAATCTGTCACATGGACGGAAGCCAGATCCTCTCACTGGACTCCCTGCTTCCCTAACTTCAGTTGATCCAATTCCACACTCTCAACTGTTTCCATAGCAGTTTATCACCTGTCTTGTTGTGGTTTTCTTAATATTTTTCTTTAAATTAACTAAAATATTTTTACTTAAATTTATTTTAAAAGGAAATGTTATCCAGGTCCACAATCCCTCATCTGCAATTCTGAAATCCAAAGAAGTCTGAAAACTAAAAGTTTTTCCCGAAGTTTAAGACAAACGTATTTGCCAGCAAAACCTCACCTGAATTGGCGTGAGGCCATTTATAGTCTCTAGTTATTACAATTAGTGTGACTTGTGACAGATTTCTTCACAGAAATATTAATGTGTTTCCTTACGAGGTGCTTCCTCCAGACGCTGTTACGTAGTGTAGATGCATGGAATGATCTTTCTAAAATCTGGAAAATTCTGAATTCTGAAATATATCTGTCCCCAAAGGTTTTAGATAAGGAAATATGAAGCCATCATACCATCATAAGTAGAAAATCAGTACCACTTGCTATGAAGAGATGGAATCAGAAAAAAATAAAATTGAAACATAAATTAAAGTTTTAAGAAAAAAAAAACCACCTAAAATTATCTTGTGACCCATCCACTGTTGGCACACAGCTCTTCTCTGGCCCTGTCAGCAGAAGCCTGGTTACAAGCCCCTAGAACCCAAGGCCTGTCAACTGCTTCCCTGTGCGATTTGAAATGGGGTCAGGCTCCCATTCTCCTTGAGGGACTGAGTACCTACTTTGAATATCTCATCAGGAAGGCATTTGATTGCTGATGGCTGGAAATATGGCATCAAATCCTTGTCAAGCATTTGGAGCTCTTCCCTAGTTAATCCAGCTGGGGAGAAAAAGGAATCACAAGGGTTTAGCTCAAGCCGTCGGAACTCCGCTTGTTTTATTAATGGTGCTGCATAATGTACAGATCCGCGTGTTCTAGGCAAGCACCACTCCTTACAAAAGGCCCTGAAAATCACACTGGGGAATCAAGTTCCTTAATCAACTTGGGGAAAAAAAATGTGGGTCACATTAGCCCTGATTGATCTCCTACAAGGAAATGTGTGCCCAGAAGGAGCTTCACTTTACACAGTTTCAGATTGTGTACAAACCTATTTAGGAGCCAACTAAATCACATTTTAAACCACTTTAAAGTGCACAAGAATCACCAACAGAGCTTGGTTAAAAAGCAAATTTGCAGACCCCACCCTCTGCGACTTCAAGTCGTGAAATCCAGGATCTCCTGTAACTCTATAGACATTCGCTACACATGGCCTCGGATTCTTTTATTTTTTTTGTTTTTGTCCCCAGTTTTAAGACTCAAAGTGCCTCTTACCTGCAATGGTCCCAAGCTCCTGCAAGACAGAGCTGGACCACTCAGTGGGATTCCCAAACACAACTTCTGCCTTCCTCTTAAACTCAGCCAAGACTTGGATGCTGCAGAGCAGGGTCCCGATTCTGGCCACCACCACTCTGGTTAAGAGGGAGGGATATAGTGTGAGCCTGGGAGACTCTCCAGCCAAAAAAGATGTGCAGAAGGTAGGTAGGCTCAGCACTGAGAAAGGATCCAGCTAATCCTACTCCCTATTTTAGCCCAGAGAGGTGGCAAAGCATGAGGAAGCAGAGAACATCTAGCTGCATGAATTAATGGATCAGTTATTCAATCATTTACCACTTTGCACACTAGTGGTTTGGTTACCTGAATTCTGAGATCTTTATAAGTGAGATTTCGGTGATGTTCACAGCACACAGGGTTGCACCAAGTCCTACTAAGTGGAAGCTCTTCAGATCCTGGATCCTATAGCCTGAATCCTCTAGGAACCCTTGCAGAATGGCTTTAGCCTATAAAAATGAGGAAGGATAGGAGATGAACTATCCAGGGATGATCAAGACCCCAAGGCCCAAGGGGATAACTGAGCATTTGCAGTAGCCTCTTGGCTGATCCTGCACCCTACTCCTCTGGACGACCCCCCATTCCAGCCATCCGAGCCACTGCATCCAGGTTAACGTCCCTAAGGTACTACTTCTTCTGAGTGTGTCCCTGATCTATGGAGGTAACTTTAGGCAGTGAAACTCTCATATCCTTCACCAACATTAAAGGAACTGTATCCTGTGTCTGCTGGCTTATTTGCTTCAGTCACTCATGACCTTCAGTTTGTTTGGTCACTTAAGTTCTCCAGCAGTAGGATCCAAGCTTTTTCAGCATCTGTTTCTGCAACTTTGTGACAAAACCTTGTAATTTTCTGCCTTTTTTCCTCTGCTCAGATCAGTCCCTCCATCTCAAATGCCCTTCCTGCATTCCCAACTGTTAAAATCCAACCATCCTTTTATTTGGAGGGTTCAAGTCAAATGTCACCTTCTTCATGAAGTCTTCCCTGACTATCTCAGCCAGAATAAATTTTTCTTTCTCTAAGGTCCTACTGAAATAGCTTTGCCCCTCACTCTTCAATTTCAGAGAGTAATACATTAAATTCTTTGGTGTTAAAAACCACACAGGGATCTCTTGAATGAGCTTTGATTCAGGGGGGCTGACGTGTAGGTTCCTATAACTTTAGCATAGTGGCCATTCATTGTGCATGACTTTCCCTGGAGAACCACCCCTCCCGCACTCTTACTTCACGTGGTCCCGTTGGAGCTAACTGCATTCTGAGTTCCAGGGGAGATGCTATGGCCCAGTCCTGGCCAGTCAGGTCATCTCTTAGCCTGGCTGCAGTGACTGGTTCCAGATTGGGCAAGTGATCCAGTCAAAACCAACCAGGACCCTGGCTGAAACAATTAGGACAGAAGAGCTTTCTTTACTCTGGACTGGACCTTGGAAGGATAAACAATTGAATCTGCTACAACTCACCACGTAGAAAGAGCCTGCCTCCGAAGGAAGCCAACACAAAGGAAAGCAGGGTCAAAAAATGATGAGAGACAGATTCCTGACAACAGTGTTGAAGCTCCTGGATCCAGCTATACCTGAACTCTGCCCTTGAACTTTTTAATAAATTCCTTTTCTTGCTCCAGCCACTTTGAGTTGGGTTTTCTGCCACTTGTAACTAAATGAACCTTGATTTGTTTGATCTACCTATGTTGGACCTGAGGAAGGATCCAAGTCAATCCCTTGGAGATGAGCTGTATAATAATGTCTGGATCCCTCATTGCTCATGGAGGCAGGTGCAAAAGATTACAAGAGGAGAAGAGCTCATAAGGCAAAGATGGGGAGGAGACATCCAAGGACGAACATCTCCTGACTGAGAGCGAGGGTCACAGGGATATAGTGAATCTTCCCATCTCCCTTTAATGTCAGTCCATCCCCATCCCACAATATGGATCATTCCAGTGTCGAGAGAAAGTGTTGGCAAAGATTGTGAAATGTTGCAATGGGATGCCCCTTCTTATGTGGCTGTTGCCTTCCCAGCCCTCAGGTCTGTTTAAACGCTACCTCCTCAGAAAAGACTGCCTGGATTCCCCCATCTCAAGTAGCCTCCCTCCCCACTATTTCTGTGAGAACCTTGTCCATTTTCGGCTTATCATTTCTCACGATTTCTTAAATTGTTCACTTCTTTAGTTTTTCACTCACTTTTTTGTCTGTATTACCGAGTAGAGTCCCCAAAGACAAGAACCATGTCCAGTTAGTGCACTATTGCATCCCCAGCACCTGGCACACAGTGCCTGGCACATAGTAGGGTCCAGTAACTACTTTTTGAATTAATGAATGAATGAACATCTGAGTGAGTGATCCATAGAAGTTGTAGGCAATATGTACTCCTTTGAAATGGCATCAGATTGCTTCCTTCACATGATGGATTGGCTTCAGAGAGATTTTCCATGTTTCTGCAAATCCGACTGCTCAGTGTCTCCATGAAGTTGCTCTCGGTGGTTACAAAGCTCACAGGTTCTATAAGGGAATTTCAGTAAAACCATGCGCAGACTTAAATGTCTTTGGCTGCATGGGAATGTGCATCGAAAATAATAATAGCTGATATTTATCAAATGCTTACTGTGTGCCAGCACTTTACCTATACCATGTCATCTAATCCTCACAACAATCCTATAAAAGGAAGTATTAATATTATCCCTATTTTACAGATGAGGAAACTGAGGCACAGAGAGGTTAAGTAACTATGCCCAAGTTACACAGCTAGTAAATAATAGTTCTAGGATTAAAACCCAGGCAGTCTGACTCCAGAGCCTGTACTCTTCACCAGTGAAGATGTCTGGGTATGGAGAAAAGATGGAGATTCAAGTTAGCTTTTGAACTTTTCTTATTAAGTCTTCACCATCAGGTTTCACTAGTTGACTCATAGCAATTTTTGCTCTCCAACTATCAGGCATGCCCATTTTAAAATGAAAGTGCAAAAATACAATTCAAATAAAATTACTCTGAAGATGTGATATTAAATTGTCCTTGCCACTGGAACCTGGAAAATGCAAGTGCAGCCTGCAAGGTGATAAGCCAAAATATATTTACTTGAACGACTAGACCAGTGTATCTGTAATGATGCCGAGACAATTAATGCCAACACTTTTCAGCAATATTAACTACTGAAAAATGAATAGCTGTAAGATTTCAATCTCTCTGTTCATCCCTCCGGCTTCTATAATAGTTTTTTTTCCCTTATATTGGTTTTTAAGCTGAACTATCTGTTAATGTAGTTCCGCCAGGTCTGACTATTAATCTAGAAATATGCATTTAAGGGTTTGATTGGGAGCTGAAGTTGAGGAACCGACTGCAAATGATATATGCAAATGTTAGGTTTTCATATCCTCTTCAAACATATTGATAAATCTCACTGCCATCCATGGGAATTAAAATTGGTGCAAAGGGAAAGAGAGACTCTAGTTTCTAAGTTGGATATGTTTTTCTGTTTTCTCTCAGACTGTGAATAGAATGATTTTAATATCAGAGGCATGATGTGGCACTTCTCAAATGTCAAAACTAGTTTCAGAGTCATGGAACCCCACGATTATAGAATGTCAGAGTGGAAGGAACCTCAGATTGCTAGGTCTAACCCTCACATCTTCCAAATGAGGAAACTATTAAACTGCCAGAGAGAGGGAGTGTGATGATGATGATGATGATGACAATGATGAGGAAAACAACCACTTTTTATTGAATGCTGCGCACCAAGCATTGTTCAAAATGTTTTACATCTATTAACTCATTTAATCCTCATGGCCAGGACCCCCATGTTGCCCAACTCCGGGGGGGCACAATTCACACTGTGTTCTATTTGAATGGTGCCACTCAGAGTTATGGGGCATGGCAATCCTGGTTAGAAAAAGCTCATGAAAGTAGGGGACACGCATTAGTTCTGCCCGCCCAGCACCCATTCTCCCTTTGTTGATAACACCATGCTTTTCCTTTGGCAAGCCGCAGCGTATTAGTTTTCTCTCGCTACTCTAACAAATTACCATAGATTTAGCAGTTTAAAACAACATAAATTTATCCTCTTACAGCTCTGGAGGTTGTAAGTCTTCAAAGGGGTCAGCAGGGTGTGTTCCTTCTGGAGGCTCTAGAGAGAATTCATTTCCTTGCCTTTTCTAGCTTCCAGAGGCTGCCTGCAGTCCTTGACTCATAGCATCATCCTCCATCTTCAAAACCAGCAGCACAGGGTCTGGCCCCGTAGCTTAGCGGTTAAGTGCCCACGCTCCGCTACTGGAGGCCCGGGTTTGGATCCCAGGTGTGCACCGACGCGGTGCGGCTTGTCGGGCCACACTGAGGTGGTGTCCCACATAGAGCAACTAGAAGGATGTGCAACTATGACATACAACTATCCACTGGGGCTTTGGGGAGAAAAAAGGGGGAAAGAAAAGGAGGAAGATTGGCAATAGGTGTTAGCTCAGAGCCGGTCTGCCTCAGCAAAAAGAGGAGGATTGGCATGGATGTTAGCTCAGGGCTGATCTTCCTCAAAAAAAAAAAAAAAACTAGCAGCACACCACCTTCAAATCTCTCTCTGTGTCCCTCTGCTTCCATCGTCACATTGCCTTCTGTAGTGGTGTGCCCTGCTGCCTCCTCCTTATGAAGGACTTTTGTGATTATATTGGGCTACTGAGGAGAATCTCCCCATCTCAAGATCCTTAAATTAATCACATCTGCAAAGTCCCTTTTGCCACATAAGGTCACGTATTCACAGGTTCTAGGGATTAGGATGTGGACATCTCTGGGGGCCTTTATGCAGCCTACACACACCCATTCCCTACTCCCAGTTCACATGGACATGGTGAGATGGACTCCACTCCCTGATGCGTACCTGGCCAGCCAACACCTTCTACCCCTGGCCAGATTCTTTATGGGTGGGCAATTACATGATTGGAGTCTATGCTGGGACTTTTTCAAAAATTAATGAGAAAGGGCAATTTTTTATGGGGTTGCTCATTAGATAATATGTAAGCCTAGTGCTGGAAGCAATCACTGAGAAAGAGCTGCCTGAGAATGAAGAATTAACTGACTCGGGACTCACCCTCCCACTGTAAACAGTGAGAAAACCGAACAAATGATATGAAACAACTGTATTCAGACACTGGAGAACAATGAGCATAGAACTATAATCCTGAGAGAAGGAAAACAAATAAAGTGAACCCTAAAACTGCCCTTGCTTACTGCCCAGAGGCAGTTGCCAGGCCATTGAGCAGGAAAAGGAACACAAATAAGCCTGGTGGTCCAGCTGAGTTGAGGATACAGAGATCCAAGTTCAGAGAGGCCAGGGCACCTGTAATCTGTAGGGCAAAGTAGTGGAGAGAAAGAAACTGCACAGAGAGCTCCAGAAATCTGCAGAGAAGTCTTCTCAAGCCTTTGGCTGAGTACCGAGTACATGCAAGGAGTGAAACTCCACACAAATATCGGAAAGACATATCAGCAAGCGGTAAGCTGAACAATGTCCAGAGCTCGTCTGGAGTTGGAAAGAGTTCATTCCCACCTGCCAGAATGGAGAGGTTTTGAAATACGTGGAGCATTGGGTAGAGTCCTCAGAAGACTCGTGTCTCAGTAATGGGGACAAATTAACCACAGAATAAAGGTCACTCTGGACTCGCCCTAATAAAGCTCAAAAGGAAGTCTCAAAAGGATCAAACTGAAAGTAACTTAAATGTACCCCAGAACAAAGCCCAATACTCTTCAAAGGAGTACAACTAAATCAAGCACTCAACAATGTTAAATTCACAATGCTCATCATCCAGTCAAAATTATTAGGCTTGCAATTAAGAAAATGTGACCCATAACTAGGAGAAAAATTAGTCAATAGAAACAGCCTCAGAAATGACAGTGACGACAGAATTAGCGGCAAAAATTTTAAAGCAGCTATTATAAAGACTACAGGTATGTTCAATGATATAAAGGAAAATATACAAAATTAAGACAGAAGTGGAATATTTAAAAGATCTAGCAACATCTACCTACCTGTCCTGGGGTCCATTCTGTCTGTTGGCTTAGGGAAGCCACAGTGTCAATGGAGCTGAGATCCAGCTGCTCCAGCTCACTTTCGTTAAGAGCCAGAGCAATGCGCCCCAGGGATACAATATGCTGTTCTCTCCAGTATGAAGGCATGTCCCAAACCTTCAGATTAAAAAAAAAAAAGCCAGTTAAGACTGAACACTAGTGACAGCATTTAAAACAGACATAGGGTAAATCTCCTTAATATATAAAGTTCTCTTATAAATCACTAATAAAAAATGACTACATTTGTTTAAAAAAAATAGACAAAAGACATGAACAGGAAATTCACAAAAGAAGAAATAAATATACAGAAAAAAGTTCAATCTCAGCCATAATTAAAGAAACGTACATTAACAACAATCAAAGAATACCATGTTGGCTGATCATATTGACAAGGAATAAAAAGAATGATCATTTCTGTTGGTGGAAAGCTATGGGGTAAAGGATACTCTCATATATTGTTGATGTTGAGAATATAAATTGGTACACATTTTAAGAGGGCAATTTGGCTATATTTAAAATACTTATACTCTTTGACCCAGAAATTCCACCTCTGGGAATTTAGCCTAAGTAAATAATGAGAGAAGTGCCCAAAGAAATATGTACAAATATGTACCTTGAGGCATTAAAAAATATAAACAATCTAAAAGTCTAACAATTAGCTAAAAAAAATAAGAACCAGCCACAAAATGAAATATTATACAGTTATTTAAAATACTGATATAGATTTATATTTCTCATATGGAAAACATGCATTGTATGCTGTTGAGTGTGGACAGCAAGTTATTGAACAGTAGGTGAGTATGATACTATTTTTCGTAACACATATATGTGAGTATACATGAAATAAATGTATGAAATATCCAAATATATTCTACACACATATACAGAAGTCTGGGAAGCTCTATATTTTAGTGACGATACCAAAATATTAACAGTGCTTATTTCTGGGTAAAAGATTATGACTGTTTTTTCCTCTTTATTATTTTCTGACTTTTCTACAATAAACTTGAGTTACGTAAAAAATAGAGTTATAATTTAAGAAATGTAATGTCTTAACTCTACCAGGGTAACTAGATATTACTAGACAGCTGAAACAAGCCATTCAAAGGGACTTTTATAAAGATGGCAAACTACTTCCAGCCCTCTTTTTACTTCTTTCTGCTATGTTTTCTGACGAATTCGCAACAGATTCTGAGAAAACCTGCTGTGAGCAGCAGCTGGGGTTCTCCAAATGGAGAAAGAAAAGACACAATTCCTGGAAACTGTCTCGGTCAGAGCACCAGAATTTGATTTACTGAGCGTCCATTAGATGCCAAGACGCATCTCCTTCTGTTCTCCACCACAGCCCTAAGAGGGAAGCACTAGAAATTTCTCAGATGCGGGGATCACAGCTCAGGCACTCAGCCGGTGGAGTGAAATTTCTACAAGATACCACAAGCGAAAACTCCCGGAGAAGGGCTCTATGCACAGAAGTGCTGGGACCGTTATGTTGGGTTTCTTCCTCTGTGGAATGCTTCCTCCCTGAGGTGGGCTGTACCTGTACTGCCTTCTCCTTCAGGGTCATCAGCTGAGGCCAGCTGAAACCCCGGACGGCCCCCAGAAGCTCCACGCTCCTGATGAACGTGTCTTCCTCCATGCAGAGCAGGTCCTCAGGGGCCCAGCAGGCATTGGCTTCAGCCAACTTGAAGATGTCTTCTGAAGAGGGAGCCGCAACTCCATGGCAACCTGAAGAATGGGGAGACGCAGGGAAGGAACAGAGGAAAGAGAATTTCAGGAAACGTTAGTCTGTTTCTTTATCGAAATGAGTAATATCCTTCTCCAGTTGGATTTATTCACGAGAAATTGAGAGCAGGGACTCAGGGACCAGTCTGAATCCCATTTCTGCCATTTCTTGCTAATTACGTGGTAACAAAATTGTGGAAATGCCAACTTTTTGCACAGCCACGTGCACAGAGTAGGAGCCCTGTAAAATTACAACTGGACTGCACATTGCCTTGTGGGAGTAGGAGCTGGTGGTGAACAGTTCTGGCTTTAGATTCAAATCCAAAGTTATTTAGCCCCTCTGTGCCTCAGTTTCCTCATCTCTAAAATGAGGATAAAATTACCTCATAGAATTTTTGTGAGGACTAAATGTGTTATTATATATAAACCACTTAGAAAAGTGCCAGGTATACAGTAAGCACTCAATATATGTTAGCCATTTTTATTATTAATGTTACCTGCCGCCACCACCCCATGCATTTGAGCTTGCAACCCAGAGTGAAGGCTTCCAGAATGATGAGGAAGGAGCACTCCTATCTAAGCATGGAAAGGGAGGATGATTTGCCCTCCATAAAAATCTTAGTGGGGGCTGTGGCCTTCCCCTCCCAGGAGAGAGGAGAAATGGGCCTGCTGCATTGTTCTTGGCAACAGGAGAAACCCATCCATTTCACTCTCTGAATAAGTTGAACCTTACCTGGTCAAACCAGCTCCCCATCATCAACACACAAATGAGATCTTGTCTTTGCTGGCTCAGATGTGCCCAACCTGGGAGAGAAGCCACGGCTCCTTGCCTTAAGAGCAATCCTGGACTTCTGGTCTCAGTGGCTGACCACGCGGAGGCTAACAGACTCACCTGCACCACCGGGGCCCCAGCATCTCCCAAGCCCTGTGGCCCCTCCCTTCGCACTGCATCTTCAGTGGAAATTCACTGGACTCCAATCAAGAGGCAAAAGTGGACCAGGTCAAGGGGGCCATGTGTGGTCCTCACACATCATTATCACAGCCCACTTGGTGGGGAGAAAAGACCCACCCCCCCCAGACCCCCCTCGACCCCAATTTCCAGTGAAAGGAGGATCCAGTGATCACAGAGGTAGAGAGGAGCAGAAGGGTTAAATAGTGCAGCAAGGACTTGGTCTTATCATTGCTGTATCCCCAGGCCTGGCATAGTAGGTGTTCAGCAAATATTTGTTGAATGAATCAATACACACATAAAAATTAAGTAAAATAAAACCAAGTAGTAATTCAGCTAATTCATTAATTACTAGAAGCACAGCAGCAATTAATACTCAGAACCAACTAAAGAAAACTGACTATGCACTGGTAACAGAGCATCCCCCCCCCCGAGCATGGAAATCCTACTTTCATATATCCTCGGGGACTGAGCAGGAGCATTGCAATATGACAACCAGACTGCTAGGCTGGGAGGGCAGTAGGAGCTAGGGGCGAACACCACCAGCTTTGGGTACAAATCCAACAGCTGCCATTTACTACCTCTGTGACTTTGGCCAAGTCTGTTAATCTCTCTGAACCTCAGTTTCCTTTGTCAAGAAAATGGAAGAAATCATAGTGCCACCTCATGGGACAGAGGTCAAGATGAGATAGTGCGTGGACAGATGAGCAACCAAAGTAAACATAAATCAGGTTGTGACACTTCTTTGCCTGATGGTCCCCAAGAAACCCCCACCCAGAGTAAAAGCCGAAGCCCTTAGGGTTTCCTTTATATATGACCAGTCTTGTCTCTCACTCCACTCCAGCCACACTGGCCTCTCCTTTCCCATTCCTCTCCATCTCCTGGCACACTTCCTTCTGCCTAGAAGACTCTGATGCCCAATATCCACATTGCCCCTCCCCTGGGCCTTTCCTCAAATGTCATCCTCTCATTTACTGAATGTCACCTTCTTGGATCATTCTCTTCTCAAATTAAAACCCCCACCCCACACTCCATGACCCCTTCCCTTGCTTTATTTTCTTTCTTGCATTTACCAGTACACAACACACCATGTATTTTATTTATGTATGTAATTTATTGCCTGGCTATCCCCATTTGAACGTCAGCTCTGTGAGGACACGGATTTTTGTCTGTTTTGGTCACAGAGTCAGCGCTCCAAAATTATTTGTTGCAGGACAGAAAGCGAGCACTGAATAATAGTCGGCTCTCACTATTACAATTATTATTGGCTCTGATTAGCTTTGTCTCCTCCTGCCTGGCACAAGTATGTGCTTAGTAGGTGCACAATAATAATAAAAATATTTGACACTTACTGAGCATTTCCCACATGCCAGACACTGTTGTGAGCAAGTTTACAGGTTTAAACCCATTGATCCACAGAATAACCTAATGAGGTCGGGACTTCCATTATCCCCATTTTACAGAGGATGAACACTGAGGCACAGAGAGGTTAAGGAGCTTACCCAAAGTCCCACAGCCAGGAAGCAGCAGACCCAGGGTTCAAACCCCGCCAGCCTGGCCCCAGCACTACAGTACATCGCCACTCAGCCATTTTGGCTTTTAAGTCTATCATTTTGATATGTTTGTTGCACATGTTCACCCACTAAACCTACTAGCCTGGGTAAGGAGTGCAGGATATGATTCCAAACCATTTTATAAAGATGTGGATTTTTGCATTCTATTGCCTTGCAAACATTTCATCCAGTCCCCTGGACAAGGAGGGCTCAATGCCAGGGACTGAGCCTAACACTACCGCCATGGCACGGGCTCGGATACCGCAGAAACACTCACTAGAGATGGGCTCAGAGCTGGGCCTCTTCTCATCGCTGTTCCGAACAGACTCAAAGACAGCCCAGAGGAATTCTTGTGGCGGCAGAGTCCCCGCCATCTTGGAAGCTGTCTGTTGAAGGATGTGAGGAAACTGTGTGGGGTAGAGAAGACGAAAGAGGAGAAACGTATAGTAATTCAAGCACATTAAACAGATTTAAATCAGAGTTTAAACTGTAACACTACCTCACTGCCTCCATTGTCTTTTTTTCTTTACAGCAGCTTCTCATATAAGTTTAATCCCTAGCCCAATTAACTTGGTCTCTAGAAAGAATCATATAAAATGGTACCCAACCTCAATGATAATCCAATAAATGTTCAATAACGTAAGTATACGTTGTTTTCCGCCCATCGGATTGTCAAAAATAGAATAGTGATAATACCTAGTGCTGGCCAAGATATAGGCAACATGCACACTTGTTTTTCTGTGGGACTGTTAGATGGTACAGCATTACCAGGGCAATCTGATAATTTCTATAAAAAAATGTAGGTGTGTCTACCCCTTTTTGGTTTGGTGCTGTTTTAGTTTTATTAAACTTTATCAGAAAAAGGAGGAAGAGAGGGTTATCTCTGGATTCTGGGTGAAGACTAGCCATGAGGGGACTTCTGGCTACCCTGGAGAAGGTGCCATTTCTCAGCTAGAACTGATGCACTTTGTCAAGACTTGGGATATTATTGGTAGACCTGTCAAGAGACCAGAGAATTCATCAGACGGTCCCACATGGCTGTGTGCCACTGTGTCCCCGTTCTCCCAAAGAGAAAGCGCCTCGGGTTCTACAGCTCCTCTTTCTAGTTTAATCTTGAGAATCAGAGCCACAGTCTAAACCAGTAGCTCCCAGCCCTGGCTGGAGGCGAGAATCACCTGGGAAACCTGCAGACACCCAGGCCCCACCCCAGAGATTCTGAGACCACTCTGTCCATTTTAGAATCTCCCCAGTGATTCGAAGGTCGAGATCAGCTGTTCTGAGATAAACAGTTAACTTTTAAAAATCAAAGTGCTGGGCCGGCCTGGTGGCCCAAGTGGTTAAGTGTGCGCGCTCCCCTGTGGCGGCCCGGGGTTCACCAGTTCGGATCCCAGGTGCGCACTGACGCACCGCTTGGCAAGCTATGCTGTGGCAGCATCCCATATAAAGTGGAGGAAGATGGGCACGGATGTTAGCCTAGGGCCGGTCTTCCTCAGCAAAAAAAGAGGAGGATTGGCAGATGTTAGCACAGGGCCGATCTTCCTCACAAAATAAAAAGCAAAGTGCACTGCAAGGTGAATGGTGTTTTCCATTTTGTATTTTTTAAAAGGAGAACAAGTATAGGCAGGAGGAGGATTTTTCTGAAAGGATGCGGAGGAAACTGGGAACAGCCATTGCCGCTGAGGCCCCAGAAATGTGGAATGGGAGGGAGACTTGTTCTCATCCTACGGCCTTTGGTATAGTTGGGAAATTTTAACAAGCAGCATATATTACTTGTTTTATTAAATATTTCAGGCATTAAAACAAAAAGTATAGAGAATAATACAACAAAACATCCATGTATTCACAACCCAGCTTAAGAAATAAAACATCACAACTATAATCAATAGGTCCCTACCTCAGCCTTTGGCCTCCCTCCTTCCCCAGAAGTAACTGTCACCTTGAATTTGATATTTGGTAACTAACCATTCTCGTGTACGTTTGCACTTCTCTTACATATAGAATTGTTTGGCATGTGCTTAAAATTAATTTAACTGATATTTATTTATTTACGTTCTTCTCCTGTACGTATTCTTTTGCAACTCACTTTTTTGTAACCCTACATTGTGTTTTTGAGCTTTAACCGTGTTGACACAAGACTTTTTCAATTTCTAAAGTTGATTTCTTTAAAGATTAGATACGTATATAATATTGATGCATCCACCACTTATGACTATGTGTTTGGACAGCCTGGAAGCTGACTTTCCCACGACTGGACATTGGAATGTATGCTGCGCACGTGTGAACCTGGGGGACGTGCCGTGTGTTCGGGCCCTGCTGAGCACGTGTGACAACATACATCGTGCGAGTGCAACCACGAGGATGTGCTGTGCAGTCGACCTGATTCTGGTTCGGCAAACATTTACTCCTTCCCCCGTCCACCTGCAGGGGGCACCTGCTTCCTGCCTTGCTGAGGTTGGGCTTGGCCACGTGACTTGCTTTGGCCAATGGAAAGAGTCAGTGTGCCATTTCCCAGCTTGGGCCTGAAGGAGAATTGCACTTTGCATTCTCTTTTTTGGAGTTTCAGACCTTCACAGTGAGAAGAACATGCTGCAGGTAGCCTGGGCCCCAGAGGCAGACTCACGAAGCAGAGCTGTCCCCATGACCTGCGGACCAGTCAGCAAGAAATCAATGCTTATTGCTGCAAGCCAGTGAGACTGTGTGGCTTTGTTATGCAGCACAAGATGGCGAATTCAGGCTTGTCTGGCATGCCTCTTGGCCTAGACCATCTGATTCTCGGACAGTTACTCCAAGTAGAGGGCTATACCCAAAGGCAATGCTCACTAAGATTTGTTTTGGGGTTAAATGTGTTTGCACCTGTGATTGCACACACTCGACATACATATACGTGTGCACGTGGTGCTGGTGGGTGTAAGACTTCAAACGGGCACGCGGGGGGAAGCACACAGACAGCAGAGTGGCAGCTAAAGGACAGCTCCCACCTTGGCATGTCTGCCTGGAGGGCCATGCAGAAGGCCGGAGTGTGTTCAGCTGCTGCCTCACTCTCTTTTCCTGAACCTTGGACATCCTGGAGTGGAGCTGGAAACATCTGAGCTCTTTGAGGCAGGGAGGAAGTTTCCAAAAACACAAACTGGCAGCAAACCCAGTGGAGAATAACTGACCACACTTTCTCTCCCCTTCAAACTCCTTCAGCCTTCTAAAGACAGAACACAGAGGTACCTTTGTGGCAATAGAGCTCAATTCTTCTCCTGAGAAAAGTTCTAGAAAGGGTCCCAAGTCCTTTGTAGTCTCGGCTGTCCAGTTCTGGGGAAGTCTAAGAAGAGATAATAAGCAGGAAATTGAAAAACCGTGCTGTTGTCCTTTTCCCCCAGCATCCTCTTCTTTCAGGAGATTAACGTCTCACCTGGAGAGGCTGTCAATCACATGGTCCCACTTCCCTGACCAAGAAAATGGGCATGTGATGCAGGCTGATCAATTAGAGTCATCCCTGGGAATTTTGATGGAACTACTAGAGAAGCTTTCTCTCTTTCTTCTGGGATCTCTAGCAGTAAAAAGAATATTGGAGGCCACTCCTATCACCAAGTGGAGAAAATAAAGACAACACCCAAGAACACAGAGCTGAGGGATGGGAGGAATATATTCCTGTTGACATCACTTGAGCCCCTGGATCCAGCCCTGACTGAAGTCCACTCCTGGAGTTTTCCATTACATTCAATTTCTGAACTTAATAAATTCCCATTTTTTTAGTTTGAATTGAACTACTGAATTTGTGTCATTTGCATCACAGTGACTCCTTCCTCCTCTTCCTCAGTAGAACAGTAGTGATATATTTGTTCCTTTTAAATTACCATAACAGTCTTCTCTTATAGCAAGATGAAATCTCGTCTTGAACTTGGCAAGATAATAACAACATTGACCCAGAATCCACTGTTGTTCTTATAGAGACCACAAATGTCCACAGCAAGTGCTTCACACTGTACTTTGTGACATCTCTAACGCAAGTCTGCCCAATTAGCAACAATAATCCTTCTCTTGGGGCCAAGGCAAACCATCTCTTTATCTCTCTGATTAAAAATATTACCCCACTCACTGGAAGTTCCATGAGGGCAGCAGCCATAGCTAGCTTAGTGACCACTGTATCTTCAGTCCTAGCAGCAAAGCAGGTAAAACGCTGTGTAACACACTCAGCACTGTGTGCCGGGCACTACTGTAAGCCTCATTTAATCATTGCAACAACCCTGTGGGGACCATTAGTGTCCCCATTCTACAGATGTGGAAATAAAGTGCAAAAAGATTAAGTAGCTTTTCCCAGGTCACATGACAGTAGACGACAGAAACAAAATTTTAACCCAAAGAGTCTGGCTCCTGAGTCCATGCTCTTAAACTTTATATAATAGGACAATGCCTGGGACTCAGGAATTGAGTTGTCTAACTGTTGACCGACAGCTAGGCCCTACTCAAACATCTGAGCTGACTTCAGAAAACTCTTCATGGGAAAGGACAGTTTTATTTTCCCCAGGGAGCCCTCATTCATGCCTCGATTATTGGCATTATTATTACTGTTGTTGTTTCATAACTAAAATAATAATACCATCTCCTTGCCCGTTTGTAAGATGCCGCCTTTTCAGAACTCTTTCCCTTTCCATTTGCGGAGATGTATTTTTACTTTACAGGGAATCTGAAAGAAGAAAGGTCACATTTCCAGAATAAACACAAGCACCTAAGCTCGTCCTAAGCCAGGGGCTCTCTCTGTCGGGAGGGCGGGAGAGCCAGGGCTGGGGGCCCCTCAGCCCGCGCGCCCACCCCGCAGCCGAGCCCCGCCCCGCTCACCCGCGCTGCTCCAGGAGCCTGAGCCTCAGCGCGGCCTTCTGCTCGGGGCTGAGGTCTGCGCAGTCTCTGAGGCCGTGCAGGGCGGTGGCCCAGGCCCCGGGGGACACCCCGCGGTGGACGATGGCCGCCGGCAGGTGGCAGAGCAGGTTCCCCATGATGTCCACGGCATACTCGTCAGCAACGGAGTCGTTCTGAAACCGACAAGTGGAGCTGATGGAAAGATCCAGCAGGGCTCCAGATCATCATCTCTTAAAAACACTTCCCGACCCAAAACCTCGTAAAGGTTCTGGAATCTGCATCGCCGACCTGCCGTGGACTAGTATAGACGGGGCGGGGCCTGACTTTCCCCCGGGGACGCAGGGCTCCGGAGTGGGGGAGACCCCACCGGGAGCAGATGTGGGCAGACTTGCCGCATGGTGATCACTCAGTAAATGCGGGCTGGACCACGTTGTTACAGCTCTGAGGACGCCCCCGAGTCAACAAGCATCATAATAATAGTACAATAATAAAAATGGCATTCAATGTTTGTATGGCACTTGAAAGCCTTCAAAGCTCTTTCTCAAAATGACAAAAACAGAGGCTGGCCCATGGCCGAGTGGTTAAGTTCCGCACACTCGGCTTCAGTGGCCTGGGTTCCCTGGTGATGCCCTACAACACTTGTCACTGGCTGTGCTGTGGTGGCAACCCACATACAAACAGAGGAAGACGGGCACAGATGTTAGCTCAAGGTGAATCTTCCTCACCAAAAAGAGGAAGATGGGCAACAGATATTAGCTCAGGGTGAATTTTCCTCAGCAAAGAAGAAAAGACAAAATTTGCTAATGTTTGTTGAGTGCTTACCATGTGCCAGACACCATTCTAAGGGCTTAGAGGTCTTAATCCCTTCATCTTCAAAGTAACTGTAAGAAGTAAGTACTACTACCCTCCATTTTTATATAATTTTTTTTTGGTAAGGAAGACTGGCCCTGAGCTAACATCTGTTGCCAATCCTCCTCTTTTTTCTTTTTTTTTTTTTAAAGATTTATTTATTTATTTTCCCCCCAAAGCCCCAGTAGATAGTTGTATGTCATAGTTGCACATCCTGCTAGTTGCTGCATGTGGGACGCAGCCTCAGCATGGCTGGAGAAGCGGTGCGTCGGTGCGCGCCCGGGATCTGAACCGGGGCCGCCAGCAGCGGAGCACGCACCCAACCGCTAAGCCACGGGGCCGGCCCCCTCCTCTTTTTTCTTGAGGAAGATTGTCCCTGAACTAACATCTGCGCCAATCTTCCTCTATTTTCTATGCAGGATGCTGCCACAGCATGGCCTGATGAGCGGTGTGTAGGTCCACGCCCGGGATCCAAACCCTTGAACCCCAGGCCGCCAAAGTGGAGCACATGAACTTAACCACTATGCCACCAGACCAGCCCCTACCCTCCACTTTTTAAAGATACAGAAACTGCCAGTTACTGCCAGGCTAGGATTCACACTCAGACCATCTGTCCTCTGTTTCGTGCCCTCAGACTCTATGAAGGAAGTGCTATTGCACCCATCTTACAGGTGAGGAGGCTGAGGCTTGGGGAGGGGATGTGACTTGCCCAAAGCCACATAACCAACTACTGGCAGAGATATGTCTAGAACCCAGATTCTGTGTACTGTGCTCTTTCCAGTCCCCCAGAGTGGCCTCCCCTCATTCAGGGCCCAGAATGGCAGTTTCCAGAACCAATAGCCAAGACTGTCCTACTCAGTGGCTTCAGAGCCAGCTTTGAGACCCAAATGTCAGACTCTGGCCATTACAGCAGGCTGAAGACTCCGGCCAGATCCCTTGAGGCTTCCCTGGAATGGCCAACGACACCCAGAGGAAGGGACACCAGTGAAACTGTCACCCAGGAAGAGTTTCCTTACCAGGCACTGCTGCACTTTCCCGAGGACCAAATTCTTTTTGTGGGAATCTAAAACCAAGGAGTCCAACTGACTCTTGCCCAGGCTGATGAGAAAGGGCACACACCGGGAGGCGGGGACAGAAGCCAGGTAGCGAGCCCTGGAGAGAGACGGGGAGAATGAGGGAAGGTAAACAGTGGCTGCTCTGTATTTGCCCCAGAAATCAGGGTCTGCATGCTAGTGCAGCTAGCATGTGATAAATCAGCTGGCGATAATTGTAAGGAGGAAAACAGAATGGCCATAGTGGAGAATGATGGTGGGACAGCCAGGAGGAGCCCCTTCTAAGGCAGGACTATTTGAGCTGAGACATGGATGAGTGGAGGGAGACAGCCATGCCAAGGTCGAGGCTACAGAAATAAGCTTCCGCCATGTCCCTCCTTCCAGCCAGGGCCCCTGCATTCTGTCCTCTCTGTGGGCAGTGGTGATGGTCTCTCTGAAACATACATCTGAGGGCTGTGCCCAGAATACAGGTGAAACAGCTCAGGTGTCACACAAGTCCTCCCTGATCTGACCGTCCCTGTACTCTCTCCCAGCTACTCTGCAGGTGCACACCATGGGTTCCCCAGAGTGCTTCACTTCCCTTACCCACTGCCGGACCGAACATCCCTTGTGTCCCGCCTGGAGTGTTCATCTTGAATCTCGAACCCCAACTCATTCTTCAAGCTTTAGCTCACTCTCCTCTGACTCCAGTCTGAAGGAGATATTCCTCCTCTGTGCCCAGTGTCCATCACCCCTTACCACGATAACAGCAGTTTGCTTTCTTGGAGAATCACCCCCTTCACTCTAAATCCTTGTGGTTAGAGGTGGAGCCCATTTCATTCTCAGCTCCAAGGGTGCAATACAGACCTAAGCCAGTCAAAGTTACCCATCCTCCCAACCCCAGTGATTAGCTCATGGAGAGCAAATTGGCCCAATTTAAGTCAATGAAAGTCAAAACCAAGACTTTTACTGAGAAGGATGGGAAGAGAAAGTCTCTTTCTTTTCCCTGAATATGAAATGAGGAAGATGTAATCTTGGATCTGCCAGGGACCATCACAGAGAAAGAACCTGTCTGACAGAGAAGCCTACAAAGGAAAGCTGGGCCAAGAAAGAGATAGATTACATCCTCTGAGCCCCTGGATCCAGCCATGCCTGAAGCCCATCCCTGGACTTTCCAGTTAACTGAACCCAAAATTTGCCTTTTATTTTATTTTTTGCTGAGTAAGATTCACCCTGAGCTAACATCTGTCACCAATCCTCCTCTTTTTGCTTGAGGAAGATTTGCCCTGAGCTAACATCTGTGCCAATCTTCCTCTATTTTGTATGTGGACCACTCCCACAGCATGGCCACTGACAAGTGGTGTAGGTCCACACCTGGGAACTGAACCTGGCTGCCACAGTGGAGCGTACAAACTAAACCACTTTGCCACCATGGCTGGCCCCAAAATTTGCTTTTTATTGCCTTAGCCAGTTTGAGTTAAGTTTGCATCACTTTCAACCAAATATCAACTTGATATTATAATTGGCTTCTTGCTCATCTATTCCCCCCCCACGAGGTTGTAAGCTTTTATAAGGGGAAAATTTTGTTATCTCTGAGAACTAGCTACATAGTAATCGCTCAATAAATATTTTTTGAACGAATGAAGACAATAACAGCAAGAGAAGGGAGCGGGAAAGAAAGAAAGAGGAAAAGAGAGAAACAGTGTCCAAACCATATTTAAAAAGCAGGGCTGCCCTCACAACCTGAACGCCCACACATCCCAGGAGAAGTCCCCACTGCTCACACCAGCTCTGGTGCCCCTGGAGCCTGGCCCGGCTATGAGGCCAGACCAGATGGACCTGCTTCCCTGGCACTCATTCAGGCTTGCATTGCTTTGGCATTGGTTTTTAAATAACAAAAAAAAAGCAAGAGAGTCTGTCTGAAATATCTACGTGGGGCTCAGAATCTAAATCCTAGTTCTCAAGGGCTTAACTGTCAAAGGCATGATCCACTCCGCCTCTGGCTCCTTGCAAAACCCCGGGGGAGAGACCACTTTGGCTCGAGTCATTCCCACCAATCTACTGCTCAGCCAGAAAGGGGGCCAGTGTTCACTCACGGGAGTGCAGCCAGGAGGAAGGGTGGCATAGAGGACCTGGAAACGTCCCAGTACTTCCACGCCAAACAATTAACCTGAAAGAGTAAAGCAGTTCTAGGAATGTAGTCCAATAATAAGAGCAAACACAGATTGTGCTTTCGGTGTGTCAGGCGCTGTTCTAAGTGCTTTATATATGTTTACTTATTTAATAGAACACCCCACGATGCAGGTACCACTACGGCGCCCAGTTTATGGATGAGAAAACTGTGGCAACAGCAAGACGAACACAAAAACTTAAGTCTGAGAATGCTCGCCACAGTTTTGTTTATAACTACAAGAAAGTGAGAGCTAACCTTAATGTCCCTCAGTAGGGGACTGGTTAAGCAAATTATGGCATATCCATACAATGGAATACTATGCAACTATTATGTTTCCATATGGTAGATTTATATAGATTAACATGGAATGATGTCCAGGCCCTATTTTATTTTATTTTTTAATTTTATTTATTCATTTTTTCCCCCAAAGCCCCAGTAGATAGTTGTATGTCATAGCTGCACATCCTTCCATTTGCTGTATGTGGGACGCGGCCCCAACATGGCCGGAGAAGCAGCGCGTCGGTGCGCGCCCGGGATCCGAACCTGGGCCGCCAGCAGCAGAGTGCGCGCACTTAACCGCCAAGCCACGGGACCGGCCCCAGGCCCTATTTTATATGTATGTGTGTTATATATAAAGTTAAACAGAACAGTGTGTATAGTATGAGCTCATTTGTGGTTTTTAAATTACACGTAAATATGTTTTATATATACCAAAAAACTCTCCAAGTCAACAGCAAACTTTTCCCTGTGGTTACCTCTGGAGCAGGGCTTCTCAGCCTCAGCACTATTGACATTCGGGGCTGGATAACTCTTTGTTGTGGTCCTGTCCTCTGCACTGTGGGATGTTAAGCAGCATCCCTGGTCTCAACCCACTAGACGCTGGTAACATCTCCTCCTGGCGTGACAACCAAAAGTGTCTCCAGATACAGCCAAATGGTCCCCTGTTGAGAACCACTGCTCCAGGGCAAATTTTACTTTCTCACTATTTCTTTTGAAATAATAATTATGTGTTTCCAGGAAAAATATAAACAATAAAGGTAAATTTTCCAATGAACTGGTATTTGAAGGTTCTGAGAACTGGGGAGAGTCTAGGTAAGGGGCTTTTTTAGGGCGACTCTTCCTGCTCGAACATGTAGGCCTTCCTCAAAGCAGGTCTGGCCTCCATCCATTTGATCAGCTATTGGCTTCCCTCCCTTCCCGGGCAAGGCTTTTAATATAGTTCAAAGGTTCTCACAAGGGAACTGGTTAGAAACATAAATTATCAGGCGTCACTCCAGACCTACTATAAGGGAAACTCTGCAAGTAGGGCTCTGCAATCTGTTTGTTAACAGTTTTATTGAGGTATAATTGATATGCAAAGAACTGCACATATTTAATGTGTACAATTTGATGAGTTTGGACATATGCAAAACCCATGATACCATCACCACAATCAAATAATAGACATATCCGACACCTCCCCAAGCTTCCTGTGTCCTTTTGTTTTCATGGTAAGAGCAGTTAACGTGAAATCTACCTTCTTAACAAATTCTGAAATGCACAATACCATATTGTTAACTACAGGCACTGAGTTGTACAGCAGATCTATAGAACTTATTCATGCAGCAAAACTGAAACTTTATACCCACTGAACAACTCCAGCCTTCCAGGTAACGCTGATGCAAGCTCATATTTGAGAACCACTGATAGAATGGACAATCGGAGGGAATGACAGGGCTTCATTAAAATTGCGCACATTCCTCTAATGATCTCAAAGGATTATAAGCCAAGCTTTACGCTTCCTGGCTCTCGGGGAGAGAATTCATTGTTTGGAAACTTCATTCAGATCTGAAGGCACTGAGGCCAGAGTTGGGAAGATGCCTCGTGTATCCGCCTGCTCACCCTCCCAGGACTCTGCACAGCTGGCAGTTTACTTTCAAAGTCCAAACGCTGTTCCCAAGGCCCATTTTCAGTTGCTTAGATACTGTGAAAAGTCAGTTACCGCCTCTGGTCTCCCCAAAGGGTTAAAGCGTCTCCATAACCGTTTGGAAAATGAAGTTTTAAATAAAAAGTGAAATGCTCTTAGAAGATTGTTCCCATTGCAGGCTTCCCCTGGGAAAGATAGGAATGTTGGATGAAGGAATGACCTTCAGTCTCCGGAGAACATAATTATGAACATGCAAAATGGTCCACCTTCCAACCGTATTTACGGTTCCAATCTGAGAATGGAATAACCAGTCTGTTGACACTCTGGCTGTGGAGACATTGGTATTTGGAGCCTTTAAAAAAGAAACTGGAGAAAACCTGGCTCAATATTTGACCCACATCATCACATCCATCTGAATAATCCTGATATAAATATCTCAAGACGCCACAGTCAATCCAGGCCTGGTGACTGGGGTTGGAAGAGAGAAAATAAGAAGCAGAAATGTGCCTCGATGATACCTGATGTGGTGAAAGCAGGGAGAGGTTGTTCTCAAAATACTGGAAATGGGCCAGAAAGGATTCCGCGCTCATGGCATCAATGTGGGAACACGTCACGCCTTTGACCAGCTGCCTCGTGCTAGAAAACAAAACAAGGGACCCAGGAGAAGGGAAGTAGGGAAGAGAGAGGAAGAAGGAACAGGAGAAGGCAGATCTGATCTGACACAGGCTGCCGACGGGACAGCCCAGCTCTCCTTCCGGGAAATCAGGCTCCCCACGCGGAAGGCTCCAAAGAGCCCATCAGCCCCAGGCTGGGTTACCGTCTCCTACCTCAGGAGCTCCGCAGGCCTTCTGGTTGTCTTGGACAGAAGTTCATACAGGAACAAGGCCTGAGGGGAGAGAATGATTGCCAGCATTGATGGAGGGATGGAGCACTCGCTCACCGTGATGAGCATGGCGGTGTGCCCAGGACGGGGAGGCCCTATGGGGAAGGCACGCCACGATCCCACTTTACAGATGGGAAAATGGAGGCTTAACGGGCTATGTTACTTATCAGGGACCACACAACTGCTAAGTGGCAGAGCTGGGATTTGAACTGGTATCCAAGTAATTGCAGAGCCCACGCCCTCACACCTCAGGTGATCCCCTATGCTCTAGGAGGCCAATGAGGAGCAACGCCACTGGGCAGCACGGCTGGAGGTTTACTTCCTGTGCTTTATGAAGCCGCTGTCCAGTCGAGGACCCTCTGTAGGCCCCATGTCCGCGCCCACCTGCCGGCAGCACGCGCCCCCCCTCAAACCCTCCCAGACGGGCACTCTGGGAGAACAATACCCAGTAGGCAGGGGAGTCGTTTGTTTTAAGGAACGTAATTTTACAGAACACCTAACTTGCAGATGCGATCAAGTACAATATTCATCTATTTTATAGACTCTGAAACTTTGAACATAATTCCCCAAACAGAATAAATCATGAGCTGGCATTAGGCGGAGGCGTCTGTGACGTGGCAGCTAGGCCCAGGAGAAAGGAGCAGCAGGGGAGGTTGGTTCCCAGCGCTGTGTGTGTGTGTGGCCCGGGAGATTTCCTCGGGCACAGGGTCAAGTTCTGGGTCACTCCCACAGTCTTCCCCATCTCAGGAATGGCAACTCCATTAATTCAGTTGCTGGGACAAAAATATCTTGATGGCCTCCATGGCAGGATGTGTTTTCCAAAGTGGCCACATATTTTCTGTCCAATATGCTCTTCTAGAACCTTCCAGAACCACTACCCTATCATGAGGTGGAATCTATAGCCCCTCCACTTGAAGCTGGGGGGCCTTTGTGACTGCCTCAAAAGAGTGCAGCAAAAGTGACACTATGTGACTTTCCAGGTGAGGTCATCAAAGCTGACAGAGCTTCTCCAGTCTCTCTCTCTCTCAGGACATACACCTTGGGAGCCCTCAACTGCCCACATAAGGCCAGCCCCCCTAAAGCCACCATTCTGGAGTGTGTTTGATTCCTAGGGCTGCCGCAACAAATTACCACAAACTTGGTGGCTTAAAACAATAGAATTTATTCTCTCACAGTTCTGGAGGCCAGAGGTCCGAAATCAAGGTGTCAGCAGGACCAGGCTCCCTCTGAAGCCTATAGGGGAGAATCTTTTCTCGCCTCTTCCAGCTTCTGGGGGCTCCAGGCGTTCCTTGGCTTGTGGCTGCATCACTCCAATCTCTGCCTCCGTCTTCACACAGCCTTCTCCTCTGTGTGTGTCCAATCTCTTTCGACTATGTCTTCTCTTCTGCTGCCTGGGTCTTCTCCTCTTACAAGGACACTTGTCATTGGATTTAGGGCCCATTCAGATAACCGAAAATGATCTCATCTTGAGATCCTTAACTGAATTAAATCTGCAAAGACTCTTTTTTCCAAATAAGGTCACATTTTCACCCACAGGTTTTGGGTGGCATATCTTTTGGGGGGCACCATTCAGCCCACTACATGGAGAGACCTCATGCAGCTAGAGAGAGACACCCCCAGCTGAGTCTCCCCAGCACAGGTGTCAGACACATGAGTGAGCTTCCAGATGACTCTGGTCTCTACCTGAATCTAATTCATGGGAGACCCTGAGCAAGAACTCCCGGAGCCGGGGTCTGGCCCCGTGGCTTAGCGGTTAAGTGCGTGTGCTCCACTGTGGTGGCCTGGGTTCAGATCCCGGGCGCGCACCGACGCACCGCTTGTCTGGCCATGCTGAGGCCGCGACCCACATACAGCAACTAGAGGGATGTGCAACTGTGACATACAACTATCTACTGGGGCTTTGGGGAGAAAAAGGGAAAAAAAGGAGGAGGATTGACAATAGATGTTAGCTTAGGGCCGGTCTTCCTCAGCAAAAAGAGGAGGATTGGCATGGATGTTAGCTCAGGGTTGATCTCCCACCCTCCCCCAAAAAAAAGAACTCCCAGAACCATGCGCGTAAATAAGAAAACGATCGCTACTGCCACTGAATTGGGAGGCAGTTAGGCAGCAATAGATCACTGGACCATCAGCCTTGACACCTCACTCTCTTTCACACCCACATCCAATCTGACGGCCAATCCTGTTGCCATTACCTTCAAAATGTATCCAGAATCTGACCATTGGTCACTACCTACATTGCCACCTCCTAGTCTGAGCCAGCCACTGTTGTCCCTCGCCTGAATTAGGCAATAGCCTCCTAACTGGTTCCTTTGCTCCCTCTCTGCTCCTCTCAATTCAGCCCCCACGCAGCAGCCCAGTGATTCTTTGAAAATAGAAGTCAGATCTCGTCCCTTCTCAGAGCCTCCTCCAGCTCCTCTTCTCACCCAGAGTGGAAGGCAGTCCTCACAGTGCCCGTGAGGTCCCAAAGATCGGCGCCTCCACTCTCTGAGCTCAGTGAGGTTGTCTCTGGCTACCCTGTCTAAAACACTCACTACCCGCCCTCCAAAACCCTTCCCCATTCCCCGAGTTATTTCCTCCTTAGCGCTCATCAGCATCTAACACAGCACACATTTGACTTACTAATCTTACGTATTGTCTATCACCCCCACAAGGATGGAAGCTCACTGAGGGCAGGGACTCTCCTCTGTTTTGTTCAATTCTGCGTCCCCAGCACCAGCACCATGAACAGCGCCCGGCACGTAGTGGGCAGGTGCTCCGCAAACACTGGATGAGTGAATGCAATGGAAGCGTGGACTCAACGAAAAGGAAGTCAGGAAAAGTCCTAAGGTAGCACATCGGCCTCCACAGCACATTCCACCCCATGCTTCCGTGCTGGCAGCATTAATAATACACATAATAACTGCTAATATTTATAGCACACTGCCCACGTGCCAGGTGGTGATTATGTATATATATATATATATATTTCTCTTATATCATTGATTCTCATGAGAAATTATCCCCATTTCCACAAGAAACTGAGGCCAAGTAAGGGGAAGTAGAGACCCCAAAGTTAATAAATGGCAACACCCGAATTCATGCTCAGGTCTTGTCTAACTTCTTAACACTACACTATTCTGCCCCCTGAGTTTAATCACATAGAAATAAGTTTCTTTTACCAAATTAACCTGAAAACAGACCCTTCCCACAAGACAGTCAGAAGCCCAGGCACAATCTGTGGGCCTCGTGTTCATACCTGACTCCTCCGAAGTTCCTTTTCCTTGAGGACTGTAGCGTTGAATCCGGGTTCCTTCCATAAATCAAAGAGAGACACTTCCTTAAAGAAAGCCCCTTGTATTTCCACAACACCTGAGGTGGTATCTCCTGCTTCGATCATCTGCCAAAGTGAGAAGAAACATAAGAAGAAGCATGTAGAAGGTGCACTGAACTTTGGGTAAGGGCCAGGCACTGTGGCAAGTGCTTCACGGGCAACAAAATCCATCAGATCTGCTCAACAACCCAATGAGGTGAGGACTATCCTTATCCCCATTTTACAGGTAAGAAAACGAGGCTTCATGAGCAATTGGTTGAAAGTCGGTAAGTCAGATTCAAGCCCGAGTCTGTCTTATTCCAAAACCCAGGCTCTTCAGTTTAACCATATGTGCTGCTGCCCTCTGCAAGGCAGATGCTGGTGTTCTAGGTAAAACCCCTTAACAGATTTTGCAACTGGACGTAGCAGGTCTGATAGAACAGGATGCCCCAAAGACCCCCTGCCAAATGAGAAAGAGGAACATAGGCGTGACTTTGCATCATGGAAGGGGCTTTCAGAAGCACTCTGGGAACTGCAGGATTCACTTCTAGATTTGAAAAACAAACTTCTAAAACATTATTATATCAAGAAACCTAATTTAAGAAAGGCTTCCAGATTAGACTGGTTAGGGAGAGAATGGGGTCTCGGAAGAAATACAGCATGACCCGAGGGGCTCTTTCTGGAATGAGGGAGGGTGGGCATCGGGAGAAGACATTCTCCAGACCAAACCCACAGCAAGGGCAGAGCTAACCCCAGCCCTGAGCCAATGGCCCAAAGTCACAGCCCACTGCCCACACCCAAACCCACGTGCTCTCTGAGCCATGCAGCCGAGGACCAGATGTCCTCCTCTCACCTTGCTGAGGATACCCTGCTGCTGGGCAGGCGACAAGTCAGACACGTGCAGGGAGATGGTGCTCCTCAGGATGTGTAAGAGGTCCCTGCGATCCATGCCGTAGAAGGCCTGGGTGCCGAGCCCAGCCAGCAGCACGCCCATCTGGCTGACACTGTAGAGGGACAGCACCTGGGCGAGGACCAGCCACAGGGAGGTGAGGCTCTGCTCTGGCCTCTCACCTCTCAGACATTTACCAGGCCCCGCTGCATGCTGGGTACTGGGATGGGCACTTGGGGCACCGCGGTGAACAAGACACACGCTGCCCTCCCAGACTTTCCTTCCTTCTATCAGGAAAGAGAGTTCAACATCAAAACACGAGACTGGTGGTAACTGCCCCGCTGCGGGAATTATCCTGCTACCTGAGGCCACAGTGTAAACATCAAAAGGCGGTGACCCATGCACCACAGCTGACTAGGCAATGGGCTTTTTTGTGTTTAATTTGAACCAGCTGACAACATTTAAAAATTGTAGGAATTCCCATAAAAATCCAGATTTGAGTTTCTGTTTTTTTCAAAAAAATCTGCACATCAGGCAATCCTGGGCCCACATCAGCAACAATGGGTAAGAACTGGCCAGCAGCCACCCCTTCAGGCTGGTCACAGGGCTCTCGGTTCACCCAGCCCCCACCCCCTCTCACAGCGCCTTGAGACAGCCAGCTTCTCTCACTGTGTCACCTGACAGGAATCTGACAGCAAAGCCCCACGCTCATCTATCTCCATGTAGAAGCTCTGAGTTGAAATACAGAAATGTTTCAGGATGTAAGTCTAATATTGTATGACAAATATGATTGTAGCTGGCTGCCCTATCAGGAATTATACTTGTTTTCTTCCCCTCCCTGGAAGTGAAGACGCCAGATAGTTTTCCATATAATCAGGGACAGTCCTTGGTTCTACAAAAAGACAGTTGAGTGGTTTCCTTTAGTTATTCTCTTAGAAGGGATAGTCTCTTACTGTCCCCAAAGAAGGCAAGATCTTTCGAGCTCTTGGCTTCTTAGTAAAAGTCGCCTCACCCCTTGTGGGAAGAGTTGGACACTGGGAAAGAAACAAGCCACTTTGTCCAAGGCTGGGAGGGGACAAGACAGTCTCCCTCAGCTCCCGAAAACCAAATTCACAGAAAACTGGCCAGATGGACCCACGTGGCCCCAGTCAAAACAGAAGGACTGCAAAGTCTTCAAACTAAAGTCACCATGAGGCTAGAAGTGACTAGAAGAATGGGCCAGCCTTGGCCTTGAGTCAGAAAGTGAGAATGGGTGTGCAGTGGTCATGGCGCCATCATGGATGTAGTTCGCATGGGCGTCAAGTAAGCAGGCTTTGGAGCCAAATGCCCTAGGTTCAATCCCAGCTGTGTCCCTTTTATATGGCCTTGGAAATTCCCTTATGTGCTCTCTGCTTCCCCTGAATGACCTGGAAAATGAAGGTTATAACACTACTGACCTCACAGAGTTGTTGGGAAGATTAAATGATTAACTCACTTAGAACAGAAGTGGCACACAGTAAGTGCTTAGTAAATGTTTGTTATTATCGTCATATTGGCATTGGTCCCAATCCAATCTTCACGAGCCAGTTTGCATCCTGGGAAGTGGATATGCATGTAAACTGAAAAAGCAGGACGCCAAAATGCTTAGGGGTCAAGTCTCTGGACCCTTTCCACTGGGTCTGGCACAGCGAGACTAATTCCCCAGGAAAAGGTCCATTTCCCACCCCAGGAGCAGCTAGAGCATGGACTAAGGCTCCTGTCCCCTCCAAACAGGACCTTCCATGGGGACAATTCTCTCCCTGCAGCCCAAGACTGGAATAAAATAGCATTATCTCTGATCCCAGAATGAGGGATGTGTTCACAGCCTCAACAACAAGCAAAGAAATCCTAGGGTGGGTGCCACACACTGCTCAGTATCTCAAGACAGCTAACCCTCATCGCTCATACTCCAGGTCATGTGTTGTGTCTACCTCTTCCTGTACTGACTCAAACAATCGCTGCAGCAGTCTTGTGGAGTAGGGGCTATTGTTATCCTCATCTTACAATTAGGGAAACTGAGGCAAAGAGAGGTTAAGCCAATCGTCCACTGTCACACAGCCAGTAAATGGCAGAGCAAGGATTCGGACCCAAGTAGTCCTCCTCAGCACCATCTTCTTACTGCTTGGCTGCCCCTGCTGTGTGTGGATAAGCGGCCCTCGGGTCTCAGGACATTAAAAAAGAGTTCTAAGCTCCAACTGACCTTCTCATGGGCCAAGTATTTGGCAGACAAGATGACGACCTGGCTCTTGGACCAGCCTGAGACCTGGTTGAGGGTAGAGATGGCGCTGTGCACAGCCTCGGGGGAGAGGGATTCCAGCTGACTCTGGGTCAAGCCCACAACCGCATCAGACAAAGAGCCCAGAGTCTCATTGAGGGTGTGGTTCTCCGTGGCGATGTCCAGGAGGTTGGCTTTGAGCTAGAAGGGGAGCAAGCCGGAATGAAGATAGACAGCAAGCAGAACGGTGGTTCCCTCTGACTACATCCTGGGATGGAAGGAGTCCACAACACCCTCACCCCACCCTGCCCCATCAGAGGGAGAAGGACTCCTCCAAGCCCGGACAATGAGTCATCCCACTGAGAACGCCGCCTCCTCTAGCCTTGGCCTTAATATGCCACAAATTCACTGTGGGCTTCATTTAAATATTAATTTGCTATTAAATCAACCTTAAAGCATGGCAGAAGGAAATTTTGTGCACTTCACCCATAACTCCACACTCTTGTAGCATCTAGTTTCCTTTTGTGACCTTGAACTCCATATCCATACATATGGCTGTTTTTCTTTCATAAAATATCCAGAGGAGTTTTCATGATAATATACAATCTGTGTAAAAATAACTCTCAACGGTAACATGAAAGTAAAAGTGTCCTGAAAATCCTACCTCATAAAAATAACTATGATTAGTGATTGGGTGTATATGTTTCCAAGACTTCCTATGCCTTTATAAATCCTATGCACTTCATAAACCACGGTATGTAGTTTTTACATAGTTGTAATATGAATGAAAGTGCGATTTTCTGCTCTATATTTTTCACTTAAAATTACGTCACGTTTCCGGGATCACCTAAATTATTTTATAATATGCCTGTCTAGTTATAGTTGTGTCTCCCAACTGCTTCCAGTAGCGAAAATGATACATTCACCTATCGTAACATGAACTCTGTACAAAAAAATGAGAACAGTTCATGTTTTTTGTTTTTAAATAGAGAATAACGCTTTTTTTTTTTTTTTTGCTGGGAAAGATTTGCTCTGAGATAACACCTGTTGCCAGTCTTCCTCTTTTTTTTTTCCTCCCCAAAGCCCCAGTACAGAGTTGTATATTCTAGTTGTAAGTCCTTCTAGTTCTATGCGAGCCGCCACCCCAGCATGGCTACTGACAGAGGAGTGGTGTGGTTCCGCACCCGAGAACTGGGCGCGGGCCGCCACAGTGGAGCGCACAGAACTTCAACTGCTAGGCCATCAGGGCTAGCTCAAAGAGTTCATGTTTCAACACCTGAATTTGTATGAACAATATATTCATTTCAGAGGTGTGCACACCAGTGTTTCAGGCAATACTGAAATGGCCACTGGGGGGCAGCAGAGAGAAGCGAAAGAAACAGCAGTTCCAGCTCCTGGTTCTCCACATTCAGCAACTTCTTCCCTGGGTCTGCTTCCGCTTCTGTATAAACGAAGGAGTGGACTAGAGCAGCGCTTCTCCGAGTGCGCTCCTCCACCAGCAGCATCAGCATCTCTCCTGGGAACTTGTTAGAAATTCTTAGGCCCCACCCCAGACCTCCTGAATCAGAGACTCTGCAATCTGTATGTCAACAAGCCTTCTGGATGATTCTGATGCACCTTCAAGTTTAAGAACTACTGACCTAGATGATCCCAAAGGCTTCTTTCGTATCTAATTGTACCTGACTTTCTCGCTCAGGGCTGCCACGGCTACCCTTGTGGCCTTAAAATACATTTATTTTCTTATTTTCACTTGAGCTTGCTTGGGAGGGATTCTTTTCCCTGAAAAACAAAAATATGTACTGACCAAGACAGATGGTAATGCCGAATGTCAACTGTGATTGGGGATTTTATGGTTATGTGTAAAGCTGCTGTGGAATTACTGATGGCATTATCAAGCTTTTCTTTAATATTGTTCTCATGTCATCTTTTCAATTAAAAAAAAAATGAGAAGGACCAAAAGAAGTCAGAGAAGCAGGACAGTACTGAGACTTCAAGGGGAGAAAGATGAGAGAGATGGGGAGGAGGGCGACAATGGGTGACAGTCTGCAGGTGCCAATTTGCCCAGAACTTTGGTCTAGAAATTCAGTGCATACGTTCTAACCCAGTGCCCTCAATCGTGGCTGCGCCGGAATCATCTGAGGAGCTTTTAAAACAGGTCACACCCAGGCCACACCCCAGACCAATAAGGTGAGAATCTCTGGGGGCGGAGCCTGGCAGGGTGTTGCTAAGCAGAGCCAAGTTGGAGAACCACTGCTTTATCTCCCTGTTCTTCCAGCGGGTCACGGGACCACCAGCAGCTTCAGGATCCCCTGGAAGCTTGTTAGAAACAGTCGCAGGCCCCACCCAGACCTACCTAATCAGAATGTGCATTTAAGATCCCCAGCCGAGGCTTATGCACATTTAAGTTTGAGGCGGCTGCTCTGATAGAATTTTGATCTATCCAAGCTTCTTCCTACACTGTTTTTTCTTGTTTCTTTCCACTTGAAGCTCATCCCAGGATTTGAGATACCACCTGCTATGGCTGGACTAGATCCGGATTAACCCACGTGTTTTCTCTCAAAGGCCAGGCAGGACCGTTGTCCCCATTTCTCTAGCGAGTGAAACTGAGGCAGAGGCCCCAGGGCCTTGCGTCCCATCTGCACCTTCTGAACTCCGGCCTGGAAGCCCCTCAGGTGGCTGCACTTGATCATCTGGTGAAGGAGGACTTGGGCCATGGCGGCATCCAGCAACTCCAGGTCATTGTAGAAACAAACCAGCAGGCCCAGCCTGTGTGAGAAAATACGGGATGCTGGCGGAGGGCCCAGGGCTGGGGGCCGCAACCACAGCCCCGCCCCAGTCGGAACCAAGGGGGTCATGATCATAGCAGCTGCCCCGTACCAGGTACTGTGCTGAGTCTATCTCATCACAACAACCCTGCGAGGAAGGTGGACTCATTAAGCCCATTTCACAGAAGGACAAACTGAGACTCAGAGGGATCACGAGACCTGCCCCAGGGAAGTAGTGGAGCTGGGACTTAAACCTAGATCCATCCAATTATGTCATCTCTCCTCCTGGGGCCATAAGGAGCACAAGGAAAGAATGGTGCTGAGTTGGCCACACAAAACTCCCCATTTTCCACATGGAGATAAGGGGTTTGTCCACCCTGAGGGATTCACTGAGGTAGAGATTGATTTCCAGGATACTTTACAACCTACATCCCCAAATGATGATGACCTCAAAAGGAAAAAAAAAAGACAGGAGGCAGAACAGTGTAGGGGCAGAGGTGGGATTTGAACGCTAGTCTAGCTGGGAGCACTATACCTAGTGGTTAAGAGCACCGCTTCAGGCCAACTGGAGTGTGAAGCCCAGCTCTGTGAGGTGTTTGACCTCCAGCAAGTTACTTAAGCTCTCTGCAAGACTGCTGCACACAGTTGTACAGTGCACACACTCTACTACTGTACAGGGTGGTCCTGCCTCTCTGAGCCTTTAATAAAGGGGAGGTTTGCTTTGTTCATCATAGCACAACATAATAAATATGATGACTGTAGGAGTGAGGAGTAGTATGAGAGTTAAATGAGATGAGGCATACCTACTAATTAACATACTTCCTGGTGGATACTAAGCACGCATTCATGAATGGATGCTCTCAGAGTTAGTATGAAATCTACTTGACTTAGCATGGCTGGACCACCTAGCCACCTAGCCACCATGCTCAACCTGGCTCCACCCTCTCAGAAGGACACTGATACGCCCAGACATGTCCACAGGAGAGCAACCAGGTCGGGAAAAGGATTTGAAAATGTGTCTGACGAGAAAAGAAGATGGGGGGAAGTGAAGACTGAATATTAATAACTCTAATATCTCTTGAGCACTTACAATGTGTCAGGTGTGTGTAATCCTTACGAGGACCTTACTGAGGTAGGCAGGTTACCATCTCCCATTGTACAGATGGGGAAATGGAGGCACAGCGAGGTGCAGTAACATGGCCAAGATCACACAACTTGCAAGTGGCAGACCCAGGATTAAATCCGGAAGTCTGGCTCCAGGTCCCATGTTCTTAACCACTCAGCTATTTTTGGTGTAACCATAGAAAAACAGGGCCCATGCTGATGGGTGAAAGTTACTAGAGATGGGGGAGAAGGTGTAATGGTTTTATATGAGAACATTCTCTACCGGTGCCTCTTTGCAAAAATTTAAGGTAATACGGTGATGTCAGAGGAAGCCCTGTGACAGCGAGGCCCTGGGAGATGGAGAGAAGACGGCTGAACAGTGCTCAGCACCCCTCCCCATTGCACGCTCCCTCCCCTGACATTCAGACCCTTTCTGGGATCACCCTGGCCCTCCCCTGCTGGAAATGGTTCTGGGGATCATGTTACAATCACTAAATTCTAGAGCTGATCTCATCCAGGTGCTACCCACCTAAGAGTCGAGATAACGAAGGGTTTGCAAATATAGGGACTCACGAGCTATTTCCAATACTCGACCCAACCTAATGGAAATTACACTTTTACGTCCGAATGGATGGAGGACTGAGTATTTAAAATGTTCCATTTCCATGCTCGGAGCTGGAATCATAGCACTTCATAAGGTTGCACAAAACGTCTGGCACACAGGAGATGCTCAGAAAGCATTCGTCCCCACCCTGCACTTCAGAACCCCTTCAAAGGGTGTTTTCTTTGGAGAACCATCTCCCCTCATGCACAGAGACATGAGTATTACAGAGATGGACCAGCCGCCCCCCGTCCCTCCCCGGGGTCTTTTGCTGCTCCCAGGAAGCTGATGCTTAGACGGCATCTTGGGAAACAGCTCCGAGGGCCCAGGGCCCGCGCCCCTCGCCTGTGGATGGTAGACGTATTCCTCATGTCGAAGCTGGAGGAGCTGATCCTCTCCAGAAACGCCTGCGCCAGTTCAGGCGTGATGTCATAAACCGTGTCCAGCTGCTTGGTGGCGTTGTCATAGCTGATAAACAGCCCAATCTGGCGGACAAGGACAGGAAGATGGGTGAGGAGGGCGGAAGTGGCCCCGTGCAGCCCCACCCTGGCGGTCTGTGCTGTGCCCCATCCCAGATGCCCGCTCTTCATGGTCATTGATTTCCTAGTGGTCACTGACTGCTACTTTGGTCTCCTCTTCAACACAACTGTTATTTAGGGAAGTATTATTTTTTAATATCCGAGCAGTTGAACTTTCTCAGATTTACACATTTATTTCTAGATTTGTTATACTGAGGTCAGAGAATGGGATCCACATATTTTCTGCTTAGTGGAATCAGAGGTTTTCTCCAGTAGATGAGGGAGTTTGTAAACGGCCCTCTGGTGATGAAAAAGTGTGTTCTCTTTGTAAGATACAAATATAAGTATATTCAACTTTATTAAACGTACTATTCAAAGTCTTTCTATTCTTGTTCGCTTTTTGCCTATGTGTCCAATGGTGTCACACTAAGTCTCCTGTATTTCAATGCACTGTTACTCTGTGCTTAAAGGACTCAAAAATCACCTCTCCCTCATGGATTGTACTTTGTCCATATAAAAGTCCCTTAGTGTTGGTGCTCTGTGGCTTCTCCTCTCTTCTCTACATTTTTAGATGATGAAAAAAAGTTGCAAATGGCCTCTTGATCTTAGAAATTCCCCCCAGGGGCCCAGCTTCCTAAGAATTTAACCTCTATATATTTCCCAAAATTCACTCAACATTGGGAGAGTAAAATGCAGGTTTAATCCATTTTATAACTGAGGGTTATAACATTAAAAGAGATATTCCTAGCCACCGAGGAAAAAGAGGAACCTAGTTACGCCTCTGGTTTCTTTCTTTCTTTTTTTTTTTTTTTTTGAGGAAGATCAGCCCTGAGCTAACATCCATGCCAATCCTCTTTTTGCTGAGGAAGACTGGCCCTGAGCTAACATCTATTGCCAATCCTCCTCCTTTGTTTTTTCCCTTTTTCTCCCCAAAACCCCAGTAGATAGTTGTATGTCATAGTTGCACATCCTTCTAGTTGCTGTATGTGGGACGCCACCTCAGCATGGCCTGACAAGCGGTGCATTGGTGCGCGCCCGGGATCCAAACCCCGGCCGCCAGTAGCGGAGCACGCGCACTTAACCGCCAAGCCACAGGGCCGGCCCCTGCCTCTGGTTTCATAATAGCCAGACATGGTTGGGTCAATCGGTTCTTGATCAAGCCAGTCATTTCATGTAAGCACTTCTCTTACTGACCAGGAGAAAGTCAGAGTACACATGATAAAAACTGGAGGCAAGCCCCAAACTTTTTATGAATGCCTCCTTGTTGGCAGCACTCTTAGAGGCTGCATTCCAGAATCATGATGCCCAAGGGATTTTAGTGTCATTGTGGCCACTTCAAGAGAAGGAGAGAGACAGGCTGACCAGTGAGTTAGGTAACCTTAGAACATGTCAATTTCTCCACCATCAACTCTAGAGTTAAAATCCAATCATTGCTCATGCTGCAGTAGCTATCAATAGAAGTAGCTATAAATAGAAGTAGCTATTCATCCATGTCGCTTTTGATGTGGGTTCATGCTTCCAAGGACTGGAAACTTTACAGCTATTGTCCTTGGCCTTTCTTGAATACAAAAATACCCTTAAATGATTTTTGGTTCAGAGCCAACACTCTCTTTCATGTTTGCTCACATCAGAGCTATCTTAGTTGTCCACAACTCTCTCTTTTCTTAGCTCTTCTATACTAGAACACAGTCCGATGGCTGACCACTTGAGGCCTCATTCCAAGAGTTTTCTTTAGAGGCTCAAGATATATGTGGCAGAAGTGGGTGTCCAATTGCCAGGGCACCTTGACTGGCTGGCCGAGCACGAAAGGTTTAGAATATACCTTACCCCAGATGTGTCAGTAATAGGAACATGGAAAGGTACTTTTCCAACTTACTTCTATAGGACTAATGTTCATAATTTCTTCAAATGATAGGTGAACCATATATCTGCCCAAAATCCATAAGTCTTCTGCAGTGACCCATGAAACAGAATCATCTGCAAAAAATAAATAAATGGGTAAATAAGTAAACAAAGTAAATAAATGAATAAAAGCCTTTGCACTGGTATGTGATAGTCAAAAGCATCTTTGATGTCAGGACCTCCTTCTTGCACTCATTAATTCATTAACTCATTCAACAACCATTTTGGGGGAGCCTCCAACCCGTGAGATGCTATACTACACAGGCAACCCCAGATGTCCGCCACCTGAGGCGGGTTTGTTACTCAATAGTATGGTCACGGGACCAGCCCCATCAGCATCACCTGGAACTTATTATAAATGCAGATTATGTTTTAAGACTTAAGACCACAAAATACAGTTTTATTTTTAGTTCACTTAGTAACTAACTTGAAATATGTTTGACTCTCCTTTATTACTGCCAGTAACAACCATTATCTTCCTTATTGATGATCACCATGCTACTACACTTGAGCCAAACTGAACTACTCATCCTTCCTCATGTGCACCTCAAATGTTCTCCAAATCTTCGCTCGCTTGGACCCTTCACATCAGCTGGAATGCCTTTCCCCTAACTCTTCTGCTTCCAAATCCTATCTTCAAAATTAAGCTCAAACGGTTTCCTCTTCCTTAAAGCCTTTTCTTGTCTCCCCAGTCAGTGGATGTCAGTGGGACTTTAAGAACCATCATGTCCAGGATGCAACTTCAGGTTTCACTGAGCTAGAATTGGCCACCATTGCCCCCAATCCTTCAGTAAAGGACTTTTACACACAACAACATTGTGTTGGTGGCATTTTGGGGAAATGAAAGCAGGAGGGGAGCATTTACAGGGTGTAGGGAATCAGTCACCAAGAGCTGTTGCAGGAAGCCGTGGGCAATGGCCGATGCCCAGATGAGATGGTGAAGTCAGCTCCTGTGTGGGCTGAGTCACAAGAACAACAGGGTGCATCCCCAACCCAGGAATCGGAGCTGTTGGGGGTAGCACAGCCAGATGTCCTACATTCCCCTAGATGGGGACTCTGGACATTTGACTCGGTTATGAGAAGGGTGGCCCCAGAAGGCTAGAGAATTTTGGGGGAAAATCACTAAATTCACCAAGAACCAAGTTGAATTGTTCATTTTTAATTAATCAGTAAGTATGAACTGTGTTTCTGCAGACCAGGGATCCCTAAGATTGGGATATTTTTAACACCCAAAGTATTTCCAGTTACCTTATGGAATTTCATGAAAGAAAAAAAAGTTCAAAGTCCAAATAGAAATCATTTTAATTCACTTTAGTTTAATAATGAAACATATCATATAGGAATTTTAGAAGGAAAGTCTGTCTTTAGAAGAAGTCTAAGGGTTGAATGGCTTTCTCAGGGTTACATAGTGAGATTCAGATTCTTGGAGGCCATAATTACACACCAGGCAGAGAGAACTCGGCTGCTTTGAAAACATTGACTATTCTGGTGTTTAATGCGGGCCGGCCCCCTATATTCAAATCTCAGAGCTTAACTCCAGGAAAAGGATTGGTTGGCACTCCCTACACTAGCTACCTTTCTGTTTACCCGACACATCCAGCTCATTCCTACCTCAGGGCCTCTGTGTCTGCTGGTGCCACTGCCTGGAACGCCCTTCCTCCAGAGCCTGGCATGACTGTTTCCATTTCTCATTTTTGTCTCAATTCAAATGTCACCTGCTTGGAGAGGTCATCTCTGATCTTAGCCCAGGGGTTGGCAAACTATAGCCCATGGGCCAAACCTAGCCCGCCACCTGTTTTTACCACCTGCTAGCTTGGTTTTTACACTTTTAAAGAGTTGAAAGGAAAATCAAAAGAAGAATATTTTTTGAAACGTGAAAATGATATGAAATTCAAGTTTCAGTGTCCATAAATAAGGTTTTACTGGGACACAGCCACGCCTGTTCATCTATTGTCTATGTCCATTCCACGCTATAACATCAGAGTTGAGTAGTTGAGACAGAGACTGTAGCCCACAAAGCCTAAAATATTTACTCTGGCCCTTTACAGGAAACATTTGCCAAGCACTGTTCTAGTCTAAAGTGGTAACCCTTTCCATGGCATTCATCCATTTTATTCTCTTCATAGCAGTACAAGCATCTGAGTTATCTCTCTCGCTCTCTCTCTTTTTTTTTTTTATTTACTTGTTTAAAATGTTTCTCCACCTACCCTCCCACAAGAAAACAACAGCTCCATGAGAACCAAGACTTTGTCTTCTTTTCCTCTCTGTCCCCAGTGGCTGACACATACTACACTTTTTTTACATGTTTATTCTGTTTACATGACTGACACTAAGCATTCAACAAGTTGAGGCTATCCAAGAAATTGTTTGCATTACTCTACATAGCCATTCTTTTCTACATTTCTCTTTTTTTCCCAATTGTGGTAAAATACACATAACAAAATTTACCATCTTAGCCATTTTTAAGTGTGCAGTTCAGTGGTATTAAGTACGTTCACTTTATTGTGCAACCATCACCACTATCCATTTCCAGAACTTTTTTCATCTTGCAAAACTGAAACTCTGTACTCATTAAACAATAACTCCCCATTCCTCTCTCCTCTCAGCCCCCGGCAACCACCATTTTACCTTCTGTCTCTAAGAATTTGACTACTCTAGGACATAGTTGGTTTTTAATAAACATCTGTCAACTAAATGAATCCTGACCTATTTCTGCTTTGGTTGCCAGAAAGCTTAGCACTAATTGTCTGTGCTTTATTGCTTAGATTTTCTTTAAAAAAATGATCTTGTCTCTCACTCTAATACAGATGTTTTAATACAGATTTTGAACTCGTTACCTTATTCTAAAGGTTCTCATTGAGTCTAAGACGCCATCACTATTTACATTCCACTAAGAAACCAGGATGCACCATTAATCGTGAGATACAGACGCATCCTTACTTCGGAGACTTCAACACGGGAAAAGTGCACTGATGAAATGGGCTGGGCGTTTTATTCCATAAGCCACATGAAATCCTTTTTGGAAGTTGTGGGAGGGAATCATAAGTGACAATGAAATCAAATCCCTCTTTTCAGAGATGAAGCACCTCTTTCGAGGATGAACGCCCCCTACACGTGATCCCACCTCAAAGCATGGGCTCACCAGTGGTGTTGGAGGAGGTCTGCAAAATCCCGGTCATCCACGAGTAGAGAGCTCGCTGGGAATGGGCCGAGGTTCCGTCGTAGAGCTCTTTGAACACAGCAGATCTAAATGACACAAACATGAGTGTCAGGTAAGGAACAAATAGGCGGCAGCTGCTCTGAGGCCGGGTCAGAACAGCGAGTGTACTTGAAGCCATCTTGTGCTAAAAACCTTCCTGCTCCCTTGCTCTATGTAGCTATGTTCCCATTTCTCCTCTTCCCCTCACAGCTACCTTCCAAAGAGTGGTCTCCACTTTCTCACCTCTTGGTCACTTTTTTTTTTTGTAACAGCTTTATTCAGATATAATTCACACGCCATACAATCCGCCCATTTAAAGTATACAATTCAATGGTTCCCAGTATATCCACAGAGTTGTGCAACCATCACCGCTATCAATCATAGAACATTTTCAGCACCTCAAAAAGAAACCCTGTACCCTTTAGCTATCAGCCCTGAACCTCCAGTCACCCCAGCTTCTAGAAACCACTAATCTACTTTCTGTCTATATAGATTTGCTTCTTCTGGACACTTCAGATAAATGGAATCATACAATATGTCATCTTTGTGTCTGGCTTCTTTCACTTGGCATGATGTTTTCAAGGCTCATCCACATTGTAGTGTGTGTCAGTCCTTCATTCCTTGGTATGGCCAAATTCTACTCCATTGTACGAATGTACCACATTTTGTTTATCTATTCATCAGTCGATGGACATCCAGGTTGTTTCCACCTTTTGTTGGTTATGAATCACGCTGCCATAAACATTCGTGTACAAGTGTTTGTGTGGACATAAGTTTTCATTCCTCTTAGGTATATACCCAGGAGTGGAACTGCTGGGTTAAATGACAACCCTATGTTTAGCCCTTTGAGCAACTGCCAGACTATTTTCCAAAGTGGCTACGCCATGTTACATTCTCACCAACAGTGATGAGGGCTCTGATTTCTCCACATCCTCACCAACAATTGTGATTATCTGACATTGTGATTATAGACATCCTGCTGGGTGGGAAGTGTCTTGGTCACTTTTTAAGCCACTGCAATCTCATTTTCCCACCACCACCCCACTCCTAGTGGCCCAAGTCGCCAAGGACCTCCTTGTCGCCATATCCAGGGGTCCCATTTGGTCCAAACACGATTTGACCTTTCACAGGATTTGGCCCTGATCACCGCTCTGGTTCATCCTGCAAAATAGCTGTGTCTCCTCATGCTGGAAGCCTTCCCTCACCCCCACCCACCACCACTGGATATCAGTTCACCAAATGACCAATTCGCCAACCTTTTCTAAGCTTAAAGTTTATCTCTGCCACTCTCCCAGTCATTTCATACATGAATAGGCAAACTTTCCCTGAAAGCCATCTTCTAATATCTTCTCTCTGTACTTTTCTTCTTCTTCTTCTTGTTTCGTTTTCTTGTTTTTTCATAAGAGCAGAGTAGATGAAAGGGACAGGAGATCGATACGTTCTGGACAAATGGTAAATGTCATTTAAGGGAAAGCTTGCCCATCTGCACAAATGCTGGCTCTATCATTCCCTAGAAGTCTTACCTAGGGCAAGTTATGTCATCTCTCTGTGCCACAATATCCTCATCTGAGAAATGGGGATGGGATTAATGACTTCATCCTCACAGAGAGAGGAGGGATGGCAGGGTAGGGGAGGAAGAGGGCAAAGCTGGGGCTCAGGTCACCTGGGTTCAGATTAAGTCAAGCCCCACGGGTTCACCTGAGGGATGCTGTCTCCTCTTTGGGCCTCAGTTTCTTCATCTATGAAAGAAAGCGTTGGATTAGATGAAGCCCATTAGGATGACTTCAGTGCAAGTGAGGACTCCCCTCAAGAACTGAGACTCTGGAGTCGGGTAATGTGATATCTGTATTATTCTGCTGTCTTTCTGTCTACAAGGCTTGTCACCTTTCCCCGGCTCATATTCAGGGTCTATACAAAGTTTCCATAGTGATCATCTGTGGGTTTTGACTGCCCAGCATCTATCCCCTCTTTCCTAATAACAACATCTCAGTGTTTCTTGGGGAAGTGACGTTTCTGCCACTCTTGGTTCATGTTGTTTGGGTGGGACTGTGACCCACATCTAAGCCTTTCAAGATATTAGATCGCATTGGACCACAGTGATTGGCTCGAGGATAGGCACATCACCCAGTCTAGACCAATGAGAATTGGGTCTAGGACTGTGCTTGGAAATTTTGGACAGAGAGACTCTGCCTCCTTTGCACAGGGCACTCTGAGGAGGTGGGTCTGGAACTGCCAGTGCTCCCTCAAGGAGAGAGGCTGCCTGAGAGTGAGGCCAACTTAGCTGAGAGATAAAGAGCCAAAGATGTTCTTGATGGCATAATTTCAGCTTCTGGATCCAACTGTGCCTGAAGCCAGACCTACACATAAAACTATTCAATTGCGTGATCCAATAATTCCCTTTGTGAAATGGGAATTTCAAAAAAGTTTGAATGGGTTTTCTGATACTTGCAATCAAGTGAGCAATAGCCAAATAAACTCCCTCTCCCAATTATGTGCTCTCCACCTCCACTCCCACCCACACACAACCTGAGTGAATGGGGGAGAGGGGAGATGCTGAGTTACGAGGGATTGTGTAATGGCCTGCAGAGCAAAGGGGTTTCACATAATATACGTCTTGGCCAAAAAATGGACACCCTGGAGACAGAATGAGATCAGTATATAGTCTGTTTCCCCTACAGTCCTTTGGCTGTAAAAAAAAAAAAACAAAAAAAAAAAAAAAAAAAACATTCTACATCACTTTTAGATTTAGAAAGGGCCTTTTGGGACCAAAAAGTGATGTCATTAGTAAAAGGGGGAGCTGGCAGTGGTCGCAATACCTAGGCTCTGTCAAGTCCTAGACACAATCCTCTAATCTGGTGTCCCCCAGAGTATAATTTCATATAGGGTAGGCGCTTACAAACATTAACTGGGACGACATCTCAAAAGGAGAAAAGTACTCTCTTTTCAGTGCTCTGTCAATCCTGCTGCTCCTCAAGGAGAAAGTCTGTCTAGTGCTAGTCAGTCTTCAACACACTCTCAGCTCCTTTTTTAACCAAGAGAACAGGCCCCAGGCTCAGAGCCTTGGAAAAGCAATATATCTAGCTAGGACGTAATGACACTGTTTTGGTGGTTTTTTTCATTGATTTTATTTATGATTACTTTTACTTAAGACAAATGATACTGGTTTCCTACTTACATAATTATATTTACTTTAAAAACAGATGTTTTTAAGTAAAAGGAATGATTCATTATAAAGAAATCATTTATTGGTGGTATACAGATATGGCAAAAATTGTGAGGATGGTACCAGAATGATTGAAATTTGGGAGACACTGTTTTAATCAAACCATCTCTAAACTCCACAGATTTTAAGCTTCTGTTCCAGACCTCAAATATTAACCTGCCCCTCCATCCCACCCTGTCTCTCCTTCCTCATATTACCTCCTTCAGTTCTCACAACAGCCTCTGAGGGGCAGTGAGTGGAGGTAGAGGGTTGGGGGGAACACTCACAGGTTCTTGAAGGCGTCCTTGCACAGGTCCCGGGGGAGCCTCTCTGTGATGTCTGGCTGGAGAAAGCTGCCCGAGGACCCCCTCAGCAGCCTGCCCAGGATCTCTACACACTCGAGGGAGTTCAGCACCTGGAAACACCTCTCCAGCGTGATGAGAAACAGGCTGCGGTTCACACCCGGGCTCTGCAAGGCTTGTTTCCGAATCTCTCCCAAGTCAATAACAATGTCTTCCAGCTCCTAAAGGAATGAAAGAAGGTAGGGTTGTCCTGAGAGATGCCTCTCGATTTGGAAGTCCTGGGAGGGATCACACTTAGCAGCAGTGGGGAAATTCAGGACCACTGTTTAACACCATGCCGCTACGTCAAACCTTCTAGAACTTTCCATGACCTACAGAACAAAGTCAAGGCCTCAACTGCTTTACCTATACTAGGCAACTTCTTGTTCTCCAGATACACCGTGACTGTCACTTCAGGCCCTTATTGTAGCTAGAATTCTCTCCCCAGCTCCTTCTCCTAGCAAAATCCAGCTCACCCTTTAAGGCCAAACTCAGTCACCACCTAACTGGAATCTTCTCTGATGTCCTCCTACTTTGGTTCAATCAAATCTCCCTCCACTATGTGCTCCCAAGAGCATCTTGAACCAAACTCTATGATGCATTAGAGATGCTTATGGACCTGTCTTTACTCCAGGCCAGTGGTTCTCAACCCTGGCTGCACGTCAGAATCACCAGGAAGCACCACTGTATGCAGTCTGATTTAACTGGTCTAGGGTGGAGCCCCGGCATCGGATTCTAGTATGCAGCTGGGGTTGAGCCAGGAAGTCCTAGAGGCCCAAGCCATGTGCCTAGTGGAATGCCTGGTACCTAGGAGACATTGAGAAATAGCCTGTTAGAATGAATGAATCCTTTGAACCACAGAACCCAGGAAGGCTGACGGGGTTTAGTCACAATCTGACTAGTCCCTCTGTCTTTCACTCAACATACCCTCTGAAAATAACAGCCACCGTTTACCGGGTATTGACTACACACCAGGCACTGTGCCAAGCAGAGTGAACTATTATGTAATTATCTCATGTATCGCGCATTGTCTCACGTAATTCTCATGACAGTCCTATAGGTTAAGCCCCATAGGTCCAAGGGTCAGACATTCCAAGGTTCCAATCCAAGGCCCTCTACTTATTGTATGTCCTTGAGCAATCACTTATCTTCTTTAAGTCTCAGTTTCCTCCTCTGTAAAATGAAGATACAATCGGTGCCTACCTCTCAGATTTGTATAGGAATTGAATGAGATAATGAATGGGGGCGCCTAGTTCCCAGTGAACACTCAACAAATGTTATATGCTATTATTGTCTCAATATCACAGGGGATGCAAACAAAAGAGAGAATAAGCAGCCTGCCCGAACTGACACAGAGCTGGCATCTGAAACAAGCGTATCTGCATCCAAGCCTGAACTTTATTTTTTTTGCGGGAGGAAGACTGGCTCTGAGCTAACATCCATCGCCAATCCTCCCCTCCTCTTTTTGCTGAGGAATATTGGCCCTGGGATAACATCCATGCCCATCTTCCTCTATTTTGTATATGGGATGCCGCCACAGAATGCCTTGATGAGCAGTGCATTGGTCCGCACCCAGGACTTGAACCTGTGAACCCTGGGCCACTGAAGTGGAGTGCGCAAATTTAACCACTGCACCACCGGGCTGGCCCCTAAGCCCATACTTCTAACCATGATGGAGTGTTTCCTGATGTTAGTCATATACTGTCAGGGCTGAACAGTGTAGTGGTTAAGAATGCAACTTAGGAGTTCTTAGGCAGGGCTCTCCGGATAGAATTTAGGGCATCTGTGATCATTGGGGGAAATTGCATCCTCTTTTTTTCTCTTTTTTCAGTGAGGAAGATTGGACCTGAGCTAACATCCGTGCTAATCTTCGTCTATTTTGTGTGTGGGACGCTGCCACAGCATGGCTTGATGAGCCGTGTGTAGGTCCGCACCAGGGATCCAAACCCACAAACCTTGGGCCACCAAAGTAGAGCATGTGAACTTAACCACTAAGCTACTGGGCTGGCCCCCTGCATCCTCATTTTTACTGCCATAGAACTGACACCCGGCATCTCCTTCAGGGATGAATGCAGCAACAAGCCACCAAGGCAGTAGCAAGACCTTTGATTTGTCATCAACAGAAATCACAGACACTCCCACAGTGTGTAACAGTTGTCACAGATGTCTTGAAATCCTGCTTACACTCAATACTTCCTCAAAATTCCAGAAGCTATTAGACCCACTGCTAAATCTTGTTATTGGATGTGTTAAAGCAGCACATGAATTACTATACTCCAAATTCGTTTGTTTTCTCTATTTTGATAAATGTCTTTCAATAGAATTGGCTTCCTTTGTAACCCTTTGTATTTTATTTTATAAATTTTAACACATTAGTCAGAGAAGGGCCCCACAGGCTTCCCCAGATGCCAGAGGGCTCATAGCTGGAGTCAGGAGCCCAGGGCCCAATCTCAGATTTCCCATTTTCAAGCTGTATAACCCAAGGTTACTTACTCAACCTCCCCAAGCCCGTTTCCTCATCTGAATATTGAAATGGTAAGATTCTAATTACCCTTATTTCAGAAGGTTCTGGAGGGATTCAATGGGCCCATGCATGTTAAACTCTTAGAATACTATTGGCAAACATAGCCCAGGCTAAATCTGCCCCAATGCCTGTTTTTGTGAAGAAAGTTTTATGGGAACACATCCACACCCATTCATTTACCCGCCTTCTATGCCTGCTTTCACACTACAATAGCAGAGTCGAGTAGCTGTGACAGAGATTATATGACCTGCAGAGCCTAAAATATTTACCCTCAGGCCCTTTACAGAAACAGCTTGCTGACTATTTCCTTAGAATAATACCTGACACATACAACCCTCAATAAACATTCATCAATATCACTTTCATAGACCATCATCCTCATTTCTGCCATATTTTTACACTACCTCTACTATTATTTACTTCATATTTTTCTTTAAATTGACTCTTTATTAAACTTAAATTTATTTCAAAAGGAAATATTACATGTCTACCAAACTCAGGTTTGATGTGTCCATTCTATTTTAATAACAGACATGAAAATAAATCTACGCAGGAGCTTGCCCAGTGGCATAGTGGTTAAGTTCACATGCTCCTGCTAGGGTTCACAGGTTCGGATCCCAGGCACGGTCCTATGCACCGCTTATCAAGCCATGCTGTGGCAGCGTTCCATATAAAGTGGAGGAAGATGGGCACAGAGGTTAGCCCAGGGCTAATCTTCCTCAGCAAAAAAAGGAGGATTGGCAACACATATTAGCTCAGGGCTAATCTTCTTCACGAAAAAATAATAAAATAAAATAAAAATAAATAAATCTATGCAAGTTAAAATGTTTAAATGGTTCAACTCCTTTTGGGAAACGCTGCTCCACCCTAAACTCTCTCTGAAAAAGAAAACTCTAAACCTCACCTATCTCGGTCCCAAGGATTTTTCTGGGTCTCAGAGGCTTGCTTTGCTCTTACATCACCACTCTCGTTTTGTGGAAATGATCTGTTTCTGCTTTTGGTCTCCCCTCCGGACAGTAAGCTCCTTGAGGGCAGGAACAGTCTTTCATCTCTGAACCTAGTGTCTGCTGGTGCATAGTAGTCATTCATGGATGTTTATCGAGCCAAACTGTTGGAAGCTCTTCAGTACCCTTCATTCCTTAGTACCCATAAGAATATGAATTATAAGGCTCTTCATTTGAACTTTGGAGAAAGTGAGTGAGAAAACCTGGGGTCCCAAACCTCCCGAGGAAGTTGTGGAGGGAGAAGAAAGGAAGAAGAGATAAGGAAGGGCCAAAGCCTGAGTCAGGCTCAATTCAATTCAGCTCAACACACATCAACAGGCCCTGGACTCCCTACTCCCCCTACTCCCTGGATGCCAACAATGCCTCACCAGGCGGTCTTTCTTGTCTTCTAAGAGATATTTCATGGCGGTGTGGAACTGCTGAGCATCTGTTTCCCTCAGGTCCTCCAGCAGCTTCTGGGGCTGGTACAAACGCTGCTCCAGGTGGTTTTCCATGGCTGCCTGGATATGGGGTGTTGGGAGAGTCAGTGAGCACAGGACAGGAGTACGTGACCAGCACCACGGCCAGCAGCCCCACCAGGCTACCCACTTCCCTGCCGAGACCACAAGCTGACAGCACGCACACGCTTTTGGATTGGCTGGCTCCCAAGTTTTTCATTAGCTGCCAACATTTAAAAGTCAGGGGTTGCCTCACAAAAATCCAGATTTCCAATTTCTCTTGGAAATCACACAGATTTGGCAAGGCCAGGCACGTATCCCCTTCCTGGCGATAATCGGTAGGCTGAGGGGCAGCTGCTCACTGTAATTACCCTCCTGCTCACCACCTGCCCAGCCAGCCGATTTCTCCGTGGCCTGCCTGGTCCCTGTAGGTGACTGAGGTTTCAAGTCCAGAGCAGCTGGCCTCTGCCCAGAAATTTTCCTACCCTAGATAGGCACTGTTCGAATCCTCTCCCATGCCCCAAGCTACCAGTGCAGGACAAAAATTCAGGCAGCATGAACAAATTCCCCGTGGCGTTCCCCTCAGGGTGAGGAGCAGAGGCCAGCAGCCTCTCCTGAAAGAGATTTCCTCTGCTATCTGGGGAATTAGAAGTGCTCTAGAAAGACAGCGTAGCATAATGTCGTGGGCAAAAGGGGGGCTCTAGAACCAGATAACCCACGTGCAAATCCCCACCTTGCCACTTACTGGCTACGTAGCCTTGAGCAAGTTACTTAACTAGGGTTGCTAGGTAAAATATAGGATGCCCAGTTAAATTTCAATGGTAGATAAATAGCGAATAATTTTTTAGCATAAGTATACCCCAAATTTTGCATGGGACATACTTATACTAAAAAAAATTATTTATTGTTCATCTGCAAGTCAAATGTAACTGGGCAGCGTGTCTTTCTCTTTGCTAACTGAGGCCACTACCTGTGGGCCTCAGTTCTCTCAGCTGAAAAATAGAGACAACAGTAGGACTCACTATGTAGGGTCGTTATGAGGATGGAATGAGTGTGTGCAGTGTTTTCAATAGTGCCTGGCACAAGGCCAATCAGTGTCAGCCATTATTCTCCATCCTGAATGAGCTGAATAATTATTTACTCAATGTCTCTCCCCATAGCATGAAAGGCCCATGTGGGTAGTAACATGACTGCCTGTTCTCTGAGTCTCCAGTGTCTAAAACTGTGCCCGGCACAGAGTAGAGGCTAGATAAGTGGATATTGAGTGAATAAATGAATATCTACATAGGAAGAGAGGTAGTCAGTATATCTACTAATCAGGGTAAAATATACACATCTCATGAGAAACCCTACCGCTAGAGAGAAAAGAGGCAGCCATTACCTCTCTTTAGGATGCCACAGACCAATGAACAAGAGAAAGAAAGCAGATGCCCTGAGGTCAACAGCCACCTCCAGCTAGAGAGGTGTCCTGGTAAATGGTTAACAACCAGCTCTCTGAGTGTAGTTCTCATGGGAATGTTGTTTGGTATTTTTGTTTTCATTAAAAAAAAGTTAAAAAAAAAAGAAGTAAAAATTGAAACAAGGATGTATGTCAGAACTTTATTTATCAATGATATGAATTCTTTGCCGAATCAGATAACAGTTCTTGAATACTGAAAGAATATTTCCTCAACTTTCTATGCTAGTCACAGTGTAATAGTAAAGACAGAACATACCACACTGGGCTAGTGGTCATGCTAAGGAGGCACGTGTTGTCCAGTTCACCACAGTCCCCACCATGCCCTATTGCTTCCTAAGGCAAATATCCACTGCCATCTATTAACATGCTTGAGTTACTGGTTTTCTCATAGTAGATTTAGAAGAGAAAAAAAATATTTCTTGGACTCATAATTGAAAGACTAACAAGTATACTCAAAGATTCACTCTCCTGCTGTTCCTTTTAGAAACAGAATCCCACAAGTCTTAGCTGTGTACATGGTGTCTCAGAAAGGCCTCTCATCTTACTCCTCTGCAGGCAGACGTGACTATGGACTGTGAGCCAATGGAGGGAAGCAGAAGGAAGTGTGCAACTTGCAGGTCATATCCTTAAAAGAGAAGACGCTCACCCTTCACTTCCTCTCTCCTCCCACCCCCTCCCTGGGGCTGGAGAAAGAATGTGCTGTTTCAACCACATGTGCAACAACTCCCTAAAGGATGAGAAAGCAACAAGAAAGAAGAAACCGGGGCCCCTAGGCGGCCTTTTGAAAGAGAGCTGCCTCTCCTCTCTGGATCTCCCACCTAGTTCTGGACTATTACATGGGATAGAAATAACTAAATGGTTTAAGCCACTGTAATTTTGGGTCTGTTTGTTACAGCAGCTCAACCTATACCCTAATACAACATGTCTCCATCAAAGGTGGAAAAATGAAAGACAGACAGAAAAGAAGATACAAGAAAAACTGGTATCATGCTTCAAGAAAAACTGGACAGAACACATTTTTGTGTGCGTGTGTGGAGTGAAGACTAGCTCTACACCTAGCCTGCTTCTCCAACTTACCAGCCCCCTGAGTTTGCAATCCCTGAGCACTGAGAGGGGAACATATACAGATGGGTCTCAGGTACACACCTGCAGGCTGGGGATGGTGAAGGCAACATTCCGTGAATTCAGATAGGCCAGGACTCTGTGGGACAGGTCTGCCGTCCACATGGGGGAGCTTCAGTCGAAGACAGACGGGAAAAGGTCAAAATGACAGTTCCTCTATGATGAGTAGTTCCCCTACTAGCTGAGTGACCAGGGGATCAGGGTTCAGAGAGGGTGGTGGGCTCAGGCTGGGGATGCTAGAAACGTTGTGCTTGGAGGTAGGAGATGTGTTAACCTGCCACAGTGGTGGGGAGTTTCCAATTCTAGGAATCTATCTGGATCTCATTCTCTCAAAGACAATGATCAATTTCTGAGCTGTGTGCCATATTCTAATTCCCATAACAATCCACTTAAATTAACTGTGATCCAAACAGATTGACTTAGGAAGATGTCAAAGCTACATTAAGTTTAAAAAAAGATACTGTGTATACCATGAGAGGCTGGAACAGCATTGTTAAGAGTGTGGGCTCAAAATCTGGACTTGAATCCTGGCTCTACCACCTTAGGCAATTTACTGAATTTTCCTGTGCCTCAGTTTCCCTTTCCATGTAATATAGTTAACAATTGTGAGGATTCAATTCATTCACACATGTAAAGTGCTTAAAACAGTGCCCACCACATAGAAAATGCACAGTTCCATTCATAACAGCCAAAATTGGAAACAACTCAAACATCCAACAACAGGTGAAAGGTTAAACAAATATGGTATAGCCATTCAATGGCATACCACTCATCAACAAAAAAGGAATGAGTTGGACTTTTGCTTCCAGATATGATGGAATAATTGGCAATAGATTACCCCTCTTGCTGTAAGCAATTAGAAGACCTTTCATAATCTCACTTTTGTTATAAGTGAATGAATGAATGAATAAATAAATAAATTTTAACCTGAAAGAATATACCCAAAACTATCAACTGGAGTTATCTTAGGGAGAGGAGTGTCTATGGGGATCTTTCACTTCAGCATAATTGGGTGCCCCTGTCATGAGGCCCCAAGGCTCCCATTTCTTCTCCTTCATGGTACTCCTCATATTAGAATTATCTGTTAATATCTATCTTTCCACAATACTATCTAGCACCCTGCCCCATATCCGGGTATCTAACACCGGCCCACGTACAGGGTATAACCTGACAGAGGGCAAGGAACTCTGGAGCCAGGCACTGGAAACACCTCAGCTCCCTCACTTCCCAGCTGTGTGAACTTGATTCACTCTCCCTGGGCCTCGGTTTCATCATTCTATCCAATGGGATAATAACAGGCCTACCCCCAGAAGCACTCGTGAGGATGAGATGCATACCTATGCATAAAGCACTTAGAACAGTACCAGCTACATAGTAAGCACTTAATAAATGTTAGCTCTCGTGCTAGAGCAGAGAGGAATACAAGTTTGTGGAGCAAAGGTGTCTACTTTAAAACACTTGTGCATTGGTTAACATTGTTTGTAATGAGTATGTATTACTTTTTACAATGAAGAGACTTCCATTAAGAATTTTTAATAAAAATCTATTCCATCCCTTCCCCTCCCCTCTAAGGTGGGTTACCTTTGAAACTGTATGAGATCCAGTAATGCTACAATGGGAATAAAATGAAAAGACAACTTAAAAAGGAATCATTCCAGAAAGATCACAGGCGCATTCTGTTTGAAATTCTGAGAAGCAGCAAGTGGGGACAGAGTGAGTACATTACCGTTCAGATAGCTTCCTTGTATTATCTCTTCCTAAAAGGCAAGGAGATAACGTCGAGCATAACATCCAAAAGTTGGCAGTTCCAGTAGAGGGGATTTTGATTAAAAGAACATGGAATACTCACTGCCATTTTTTGCAACAATGGATGCAAATCTGCAAGAAAGCCATTGAGTGTATAACTAGAATTGAATTGTGTGACTTTCAAAAATACAAATATAGGTTAGGAAAAGAGCCCCCAAAAAGTCACTGGTGAAGGACAATTTTAGTGACTTTTAATTATACCTGTGCCCATATGTACCCAGCATGAGAAAACCGTGGTTTGAAACACCTTTTTAGAATAATCCTGAAAATCCTACATGTGTGTGCATGCACACACACATGCACACAGGCACACACACACATGCACATATCCCAAAACACTTTATAGCAACATGTACCTAAATTGATCTAACCTCACTCCATTCCTAGGATGTGTGGAAACCCTGACAGGTGATTTCTGCCTCGGGACTTACCCTGCTTGGAATCTGGAACTGTAGGACTTGCCACTCCATGGCTCAGAAAAAGGCACAGGAAAAGGGAGTATGTCCTGGGTTCCTGAGACATTCTCCTGTAGTTAATTCAAGCATAGAAGTGCTTCAGGTTTGTATTTTTGGAATCTAAGAAGATTCAAAAGACAAAGGGCAAGACAGATATACCCTTGAGGTTTTTAAAAAAATAATTTTAAATTCCATCTACTTTGCTCCATCTAAACCCCTATGCTAGTCTAACACACAATCATCTCTTTCCTGTTTAAATTCTTAACCCCCCCACCCCATTCAATCCAGCAGAGGAGTAGTTAAAAGCATGGACTCTGTTATATCTGACAAGGGATTTATATCCAGAATATAGAAAGAACTCTTATAATTCGTTAAGAAGAAGATAAACAAGCCAATGGGAGAGAATAGAGAAAAGATATGAACTTACACTTCATAAAACAAATACAGACTGGGCCACCCCAGTGGCGCAAGTGGTTAGGTGCGTGCACTCTGCTGTGGCGGCGGCCCAGGGTTCGCCGGTTCGGATCCCAGGCGCGCACCGATGCACCGCTTGTTAAGCCATGCTGTGGTGGTGTCCCATATAAAGTAGAGGAAGATGGGCACAGATGTTAGCCCAGGGCCAGTCTTCCTCAGCAAAAAGAGGAGGATTGGCATGGATGTTAGCTCAGGGCTGGTCCTCCTCACACACACAAAAAATAGAAAAAAATACAGACTGCCAAGAAGCACATAAAAGATTATCAATACCTTTAGTTATCAGGAACATGCAAATTAAGTCCACAATGAGATACCACTGCATACACGCTAGAATGGCTAAAAGGACTGACAATACCAAGTGTTGGCGATGATGCGGAACAACAAGAACTCTTGTGCCTTGCTGATACAGCCACTTTGGAAGACTGTTTGGCAGTGCCTTATAAAGTTAAATATACAATACTCTATGATCCAGGAATTCCACTCCTAGGATTTACCCAAGACAAGTTAAAACATATGTCATACAAAGACTTGTACAGTTTAACTGATAATAGTCAAAAATTGGACACAACTCAAATGTCCAACAGGTGAAAGGTTAAACAAATATGATATAACCATTCAACGGAATACCACTATCAATAAAAAAGGAATGAGTTGGACTTTTGCTTCCAGTTACAATGGAGTAATTGGCAGTGGATAAACCCTCCTGCCTTAAACAATTAGAAAACCAACCAAAATATATAAAACAAATAAAAAAATATTTGAAGAAATAATGGCCAAAAATTTTTCAAGTTTGATAAAGCTATAAACCCACAGATCCAAGAAGCGCAACAAACTCCAAGCAGAAGAAACATGAAGAAAACCATACCAAGGCGCATCATAATCAAATTGCTAAAAAACCAACCACACACACAAAAAAATCCAACAAAAGAGTTGCATCTAGAATAAAGAACTCTCAAAACCAAAGAATAAAAAATAAATAAATAAATAAACAATTCAATTAGAAAATGGGCAAAAGATATGACCAGACATTTCACCAAAGTGGATATACAGATGGCAAATAAGCACGGAAAAAGACATGCAACATCAGCTATTAGAGAAATAAACGTTAAAACCACAATATCACTATAGACCTATCAGATGGCAAAATTATTATTATTATATTTTTTTTGCTGAGGAAGATTTACTCTGAGCTAACATCCATGCCAATCTTCCTCTATTTTTTAGTATGTGGGCCACGAGCACAGCATGGCCACTAACAGAGGGGTGTAGGTCCACGCCCAGGAACCAAACCTGAGCTGCCAAAGCAGAGCACACTGAACTTAACCACTAGGCCTCCGGGGCTGGCCCACAAAAATTTTGTTTTAAGTGATAATGCTAAATGCTGTAAAGAATGCGAAGAAACTGAATCACTCATACATTACTGGTGAGAAAATAAAATGGTTAACAGCTATTCTGGAAAATAGTTTAGTAGTTTCTTATAAAACTAAAATATGCATTTAACATACAGCCCAGCAACTACACTCTTGGGCATTTATCCCAGAGAAATGAAAAGCTTACGCTCACATAAAAACCTGTACGCAAATGTCCACAGCAGTTTTATTTATAATAGCCAAAGAACCAATCCAAACATCCTTCCCCCAGTGAATGGTCAAACAAACTGTGGTATATCCACGCCATGGAATACTACTTAGCAATAAAAGGAGCAAGCTATGGATACGCAGAAATTTTGGTGGACCTCAAGGGAATTATCCTGAGTGAGAAAAGCCAACCACAAAGGTTACATACTATATGATTCCACTTATACAACATTCTTGAAATAAAATTATAGAGAGAATAGTGTTTGCCACAGGGAGCGGGAAGTGTGGCTACTACGCAGAGGAGAATTTTGGTCGTGGAACAGTTCTGGATTTTGAATGGGGTAACAAATGTTGTGACAAAATTGCAAACTATATACAAATACACATAAATAAATGCATGTAAAACTAGTGAAATCTGATTAAGTTCTGTGGATTCTAACAATGTCCATTTCCTGGTTTCGATATTGTACTACAGTTACATAAGATGTAACCACTGGGGGAAACTGGGTGAAGAGTACGTGGGACCTTGTCCTTTTTTCTTTTCTTTTTGCAACTTTCTGTGAATCTATAATTATTTCAAAATAATAAATTTTTTAAAGCACCCAAAGAAAAAAATGCACATGTGCATAGTAAAAGAAACAAACTCACTTATGCAACAACATGGGCGAACCACAAAACATTTTGCCAAGAAAAAGCAGCCAATCCAAGAGAGTACATATCGCGTGATTCCATTTCCATGACACTCTAGGATAGGCAAAAGAATCTACAGTGACAGAAAACAAATCAGGAGTTGCCTGGGGCTATACGGGGGTACAGTGGTACGAGTTTATTGCAAAATGGCACAAGGGCACTTTTTGGGGGGATGGAAATATATTTTGATTGTGGTTGTTGTTACACAGATACAGAGATTTATAGAATCTCATTGAACTATACACTTAAAATGGATGCATTTTATTATAATGTAAATTATACCTCACAAAAGTTGATTTCAAAAGAGAAAGGAAAAGCATGAACTATAGGGCCAGACTGCCTGCTTGAATCTCACCTCCACCATTTACCAGCTGTGTGATGTTGTACAAATTATTTAATCTCTCTGTGCTTTCATTTTCTCATCTGTTAGACGGGGTCAATAATGGCACCCACATCATAGTGTCATATGAAGAGAAAATGAGTTAGTAATAGTAAATCACTTAGAACAATGCTTGGCACAAAGAAAGCTCTCTATATGGGTTTATTAAATAAGCCAGACTGATGTTTTCAAAATTCAAATCATGGGAATGTCTGAACGCCTGGGGAAAGAATGTTTCAGAAAAAGGGAACCACAGTGCAAAGGCCTTTGGTTAGGTTATGAGGTTAGGAATGCAGTTTTCACGTTCAATAATTTCCATGAGGATGAGAGCAACAGGAGATGAGATTAGGCCATTGTAAGCACCTTGACTTTTACTTGGAGGGAGAGGGGAGCCACTGAACGGATATTAGCACAAGAGTGGACTCTGACTTTCTTTTAACTGGATCAATAACACTGATTGCTGTGTTGAGAATACCCTGGAGGGGGACGATGGCTGAAGCAGGGAGACCAGTCTAGGTTAGAGATGATAACAATGACTTAGTCATGGATCGCAGTGAGGGTAGTGAGAAGTGATTGGATTCTGGACGTATTCTGAAGGTGGAACCAAAAGATTGGATGTGGGGAATAAAAGAAAGAGAGAATTCATAGATGACTCCAAGGATTTCAGCTTGAGCATCTAGAAAGATGGGAAATAGGGAAAACCAGAGGAGTTGCAGGTTTTGGGGAGAAGCCCTGGAGCGCAGACATGGACACGCTAAGCTTGAGATGCCTATTCAATATCCGAGTAGAGATAGTAAGTAGTTTTTTTAAAAGAAGAAGAAGATTGGCCCTGAGCAACATCTGTCGCCAATCTTCCTCTTTTTCTTTTTTCTCCCCAAAGCCCCAGTACATAGTTGTATATCATAGTTGTAGAGTTGTAGCTCTTCTATGTGGGACACTGCCTCAGCATGGCTTGATGAGCAGTGAGTAGGTCTGCGCCCAGGATCCAAACCAGTGAACCCCGGGCCGCCAAAGCCAAACGCATGAATTTAACCGCTAGGCCACCAGGCTGGCCACGGGCAGCTTGGTATCTGCATCTGCAATTAGGGGAGAGCTCCTAAATGGAGCTGTCTATACAGAGCACTCAGCCTGTATTTAAACCCACAACACTGGGTGAGATCACCCAGAAACTAAGCATAGGGAGAAACCAGATGAGTTTTAAGGGCTGAGACCCAGGGCATTCTTTTGTTAAGATACTGGGTAGACCAGGTGCAACCAGCAAAATCAAGACTGTAGGGGGGCCGGCCCCGTGGCTTAGTGGTTAGGTGCGCGCGCTCTGCTACTGGTGGCCCAGGTTTGGATTCCAGGCACGCACCAACGCACCCCTTCTCTGGCCATGCTGAGGCCGCGTCCCACATACAGCACCTAGAAGGATGTGCAGCTATGACATACAACTATCTACTGGGGCTTTGGGGGGAAAAAGGAGGAGGATTGGCAATAGATGTTAGCTCAGAGCCGGTCCTCCTCAGCAAAAAGAGGAGGATTAGCATGGATGTTAGCTCAGGGCTGATCTTCCTCACACAAAAAAAAGAAAAAAGAAAAAAAAAGACTGTAGGGAACGCCCCAGAACAACTAGTTTCTTCAGCAAACATGTTGCTAGGAGAGAGACAGAGACAGCGACAGAGAGAGGAAGGAACTATGGACTTAAAAAAAAAAAAAAACCTTAAGAGATCTATCAATCACTTCTAGCATAAAGACTTTATTTGGATCCTGATTCAAACAAACCATAAAAAACAAAAATGATGAGACAATTGGGGAAATTTGAGAGCTGACTGGATAGTTGAAGATTTCAAAGAGTTGTTGTTAATATTTTTAAGTTTGATAACGGAATTATGGTTATATTTTTAAAGGAGTGCTTATCTTCCAAAGGAATGGCGTTGGTTGGCAAACTGGCCCCCATACTCGGAGGGCAAGGAGAGACCAAGGAAAGAGTCAGACCCCTCCAGGGTGGTAGGTGGCAGTTGTGGCAATGGAACTTATTACATAGGAGGCTTGTCTGTGGGTGGCCGCAAGACACGTAGATCTCTGCACCTGCCTGCTAGAATCTTAAGGGTTTATATAGAGGCCTTAACGGGGTTCAGCCACGTATACCAACCAGATGGTCTCAACAACACCTTACTCTCTCAAGGCTACAACCTTGAAAACGGCTCCCACTGTGGGAGCGGTGGGCAGAATGTACATTCCAAGCACAGGCGGGGGGTAAGGAGTCACTAATTGCCCAGGTCCAGCTCATGGGTCAACCGGCGGTCACGCCCTCTCGATGACCTCCTCCAACAAGGGGTCAGCAAACGACAACCCAAGGGCCAAATCCAAATGGCTGCCTGGTTTCGTGTGGCTCACAAGCTAAAAATGGTTTTTACATTTCTAAATGGTTAAAAAAAAAAAAAAAAAGAACAATATTTTTGAAGTATGAAAATTTCCTGTATGAAATGTAAAGGTTAGTGTCCATAAATAAAGTTTTGTTGGAATATGGCCAGGCTCGTTCATGTGAGTATTGTCTATGGCTGCTTCACGCTGTGGTGGCAGAACTGAGAAGTCGCGACAGAGACTGTGTGGTCTACAAAGTCGAAAATATTTACTCTCTGTTCCTTCACTGAAAAAGTTCGCCAGATCCCCTTTTAGAGCTACATATCTACATACTTACAGAAGAAATGTGATGTTTGAGATGGCTTCAAAATAATACGGGAGGGAGGAAACAGGTGGGAGGTGGGTATAGATGAAACAAGATTGGCTATGGGTTGACAGTTGAAGCTGGGTGATGGGTGCATGAGGTACGTTATATTCTTCTGTCTACTTTTGTATATGTTAGAAATTTTTCACATAAACGATTTTTAAAAAGAAAAAGCAAAACAAAAGAGGCTGTGTGTTTTTAATAGAAGAGGGTGGATAGATGAGGAGGAACTGGGAAAGAGGGGTGAGAGGAGAGCAGAAGGCCAGGAGAAAAGCAGGTCAGCATGGTGTCCTTGAGGTCAAGTGCAGAGAGGGGAGGAGGACCACTCAAGAGCTACTTCTGGTCCAGTCAGATGAGGACTGGGAATTGCACTTTGCCGCACCTCATTCTCAGGCAGCCCGCACCCCAGTTATAGGATGCCACCGTCTTAACAGGAACTTGACAGGAACACCGTAATGCACACCCGCGGTTTCTTGAGATATTTTATAGGTGCCCCAGCATCCTTTGATACAGACTTCCCTGGTATTGTCTGGCTTGTAATGCAAATGGATTCTTTATCCCTCAAGAGGACTTCCACAACCAGCTTTGGAAATAGTTATGCTCATTTTACTGCCCAGGGCGAAAACAAATGGAAACTTTTGAAACCTCCAGACGCGAAAAGCCAAGCATTCTAACAGGTTTTGAGCAAACTCGATCCCAAAGCACCTTGCAGATGTGTTCTGCCCCCCACCAATCCCACCCCACGCTGGTATGTTCAACTCTCACAATAACTCTTACTGGGTTTGGGGCTTTGGGGCTTTGAGGCACCTCTGGCCCTTTTTTCTCCCTTCCCTTTGGTCAGCTGCCCTGGGCACTGGCCTCATTCACAACTCTCCAGTTTCCCAGACAATGAGCTTTCTTGTGCTTCCTGCTCCAGCGTTCCTGCTAACTCGGAGAGGTTTACGGTTACTGGAACAGATGCTTCGCTTTCTGCTACGCATAATGTCTTCGTTCCAATGAAACTCCAGCCCATCGCCAGTACAGGATTTGGGTTTAATTAAAGGCCCTCTGGGTCACTCTCTTTCGGGAGATTGGCCAAAAGGATGGAAAGGATTGTGCAGGGCAATGGAAATTTGGGGGTCACTGGCTTTCTCCACGGGCCCCGCCCCGTCCCCAACAAAAGGCTCCCCCGCGGCAGACCAGCAGAAATCTGGCAAGCAAGGACTTTGGTGAAATCTAAAATGAAAACAGCAACAATAACCACAAACCTGAAATGAACACGGCCTCCTGAGAAACTGCCCACGTTTGGATGAGCAGGGAGACCAACCGTCACGGTTTCCTGGGACTGAGGGGTTGAGTTTAAAAACCAGGAAAGTCACAGTCAAAGCTGGACGAGTTGGTCACCCTATGGATGAGAGACATTTCGTCTTCTATGAAACTTGCAAAGGTGCCAGGAGGTTCCCCCAATGCTGGGGCCTCCCATCCCAGACACAAACCAACAATTCACAATTACATGGAGTTTTACTGTTGCAAAGCAGCTCCATTTAAGTTCTGTATTATGGATACATACATATGGGCCTATAGATACTAACTTGGAGATTTTCCATAAAAAAAAGAAGACACGAGACCATTTTCATTACTACTAATGCAAAATGGGCTAACTTGTCTAGCTTGTAGAATTCCAGGCGAATTGAGCTGGATTTGGATTTTATTTCAAACCTTGGTGCTGGAACGGCCCGGCTCACAAGGGTTGTAGAAGTCAAGCGAATGGGCACTTTCTGGACTGGAGGCATGGAGGCCTGAGCTTTCGTCCCAGCTCTGCCCCTGATGGTGAGACTCTGGACAGTCATTCCCCTTCCTCTCTTTTAGTCTCAGGGGAGCAAAATGGAAGGCTTGGGATTCCATGATGAAAGGTGGAGAGGGAGAAACTGGTCTCGCCAAGCATCTTCCATGCGCCTGCATCATGCCAGGCGCCCGCATCATGCCAGGCATCCCCTTCTATTTATTCTTTCCATCAGCCCTGAAGGTTTATTTTCCTTGGTTCACAGATGAGTTCAGTGGACACGCAGAGGTTGCACAGCAAGCAAAGGACAGAGAGGGGTCCCAACGCAGAGCTGCCTGTCTCCCTAGTAATCACAATCCTAGCAACCACTGAATGAGAGAGAATAAGTATATGCCTCTCCTTATACGTTGTCTCACTTGATCCTTGCAAAATCTTTGAGGGAAATATTACCATTATCTCTATTTCACAGATGAGGAAACAAGTTCTAAGAGGTCAAGTGACCTGCTCAAGGTCACACAGCTACTAAGTGGCAGGGCCAGGTCCCAAACCCAGAGGCTTTGCTCTCCAGCCTCTCTGCTCTGCAGCCCTGAACCTAAAACTCCAGGCGGCTGGCGCCACCTCAGGGATAGAAGCCCTAGCTTTAATTTGGACCACTCATCATGAGCTGTGTGCTCTTGGGCAAATTCCTTAACCTCTGTTAATTCCTCCTCTGTACAATAGGGATGGCTATAGTACCTCCCACCCAAGGACTGTGTAAATGTTTTTAAAGTTCATAAGTTTATCCAATGCATAGTTGGTGCTGTCTGCCTTACCTGCATTTTCCCATTTCTTGCTCACAACAGCTATGAGGTAATACATGTAAACAACTTTCCTTGTATGTAAAATATGTAAAGAACTGAGCCCAGCATTGGCACACATAAGCACTCAGTGAATAGTAGCTATTATTATCCTTGATGCTATTGTTTTTGCTGCTGATATTATTATTGCACAGCTGTAGTCATCATTGCTATTCTTATTACTATTATTAAGTGGGCTCGGATCCCCTTCCTGGAAGCGTCATCACCCACCCTCCTATGGACGCACGCACCCCATGAGCTCTCCTTTCTCTCTCGGTCATTCCCCTCCCCGTGCACATCTCGTGCCCCTCCCCTGGGAAGGCCCCGCGGCGAGCCCGCAGCCCGCACCCCTCGCGCCTGCCCGCGGGGTCCTCCTCCCCGGCCCGCCGCGCGCCTCACCTGCGGAGCCCGGGTCGGCCGCTCTGAGTCCCCCGCGCGGGCGGGCGGGCGGCGCGGGGCGGGGCCGCGGGACACACCCGGCGGGGCTCCGGCGCGGAGGCAGCGGGGGCGATGGGGGCAGCGCCAGCCTGCACGGCGCGACCTGCTCCCTGCTGTGGCCCAAGTGGAAACCGAGGCACCGAGAGCCGCGGGGCTCCCAGTCCCCGCCCGGGGCTTCCTCTCCAGACCGCAGCGCGCAAGACGCCGGCGACAACGCACTCTCCCTCGCCCCCCTCTGAGACTGCAGCTAGGGAGGAGGATGAGGAGCGCTAAGGACATATCCACCAATTGCAGTGTGGGGACTGGATTGGGATCCGCATTCAACAACTGAAAATGTATAAGACAACTGGAGCTATGTGGTCACTGGATATTTAATGCTTAGGTTTTTAAGGTGTGATAATTATACTGAGGCTCTCTTTTAAGAGGCATTTTTTGCAGATATAGATTTACAAAACTGAAATATGATGTCTGGGATTTGCCTGGAAATAATGGGGACCGAGGAGTGTGCATGAAACAAGATTGGCCATGCGTTGATAACCGCAGTAGCCGTGTTAGCAGGGTCATTATTACCTCATTTTCTTCTTTTATATGTGATTGGAATTTTCCCTAATAAAAAGTTTTTCTTTTTAAATAAAAGAACTGTAAAGATGTTCAGACCCCTTCATCAGGAAATGTGACTAAATTTATCTAAAGGAAAAAAAAACTCCTCAGAAGTAAAAAAGTTTTGTGCACCAAAATATTTACTGCAGCAGCATTACATATATATACAAAACAAGGGGGGAGTAGGGGGAAAAGATCCAACTTAAGCGTCCACCAATAAAGAAATGGTTACATAAACTGATACCTCAACTCTATGGGTTCTACAGCCATTAATATGAGCGTTAACCAAGACCGTGTAATAGTAACACAAGGAAACGATTTTATATCCCCCAAAGCCAAATATTAAGTAATTAAGTGCATATGTGTATGCACTTTTATTAAAACAGAAAGAAAATATATTGAAGCATTAGGTTTGCATGATGAGATCATGCACAACTTTTCTCTTTTCTAATGAAAATATAATTGCGAACTCGAGAGAGTCTCTTGCAATCCCTCACATTTAATGAAACACATCTCAATACCTGAAAAATTTTTAAGTAGCAACTGAAATGTGTACTGCTGACCGTCAGTGGCAAAATTAGACATTCTCTTCAGAAACGGGCAAGTGCGCTGTTCTGTTGTTCATCTGGTGGTGATCTATATTAGTGCTCAGCATCCTCAAAAACATCTTTTATCACCCAGCTCTTGGTTTCATCCTTTGAAAAAGCAGCTTACTCTCAAGCCCTAAATGATGGAAAATGTCTTCCAGCTTTTGTCAATTTTTTCTTTTGGTGAGGAAGATTGGCCTTGAGCTAACATTAGGGCCAATCTTCCCCTTTTCTGTATGTGGGACGCCACCACAGCATGGTTTGAGGAGCGGTGCGTAGGACCGAACCCGGGATCAGAACCCAAGAACCCCGGGCTGCCAAAGCGGAGCACACGAACCAACCACTACACCACCAGGCTGGCCCCTATCAATTTTTGATTTAGAAAATAGGTATCTGTGAGTTTCACATGATTCACCTTGGAAGGATGAAGGTATCTTTTCATTTTTACATTTTTTAATGTTAAAAGTTTATAAATGTGTATGTGTGGGTACATACATGCATAGAAAAGAGTCTGGAAGGGCATATACCCAAACGTTAATAGTGGTGCTCTCAAGGTTATGGGATTGGTCAAGTTTATGTATATTTTCTTCTTTCCAACCATCTGTATTTTCTGCTTTTTCTATAACAAACATGTTACTTATAATGCAAAAACCAGTAGGGCTTTATGATCAGTTATAGCCACCTTATAAATAATAAATAATAAAAACATGCAGGCAAAATCAAGTGCAGGAAAAACTGTTTCGTTCTGCTGAGTATAAAAAGGACTGCCAAGGTATTCTCAACCACTTCAACTCTACTGTTTGAAAAGTGTGGAAGGTTCGAAGGCATGTAAAACCAAGATTCTGTGTTGACTCCTGAACGTCTTATAAGAAAATAGCATTTGGGCATTCTGTCTGTTCTTAACTATTTTCCAGAACTTAAGTGCAGATGTATAAGACATTCCAATTTTACATGGTCGTTTATTTGGGGAAAAAATCTTTACTGGATTGTATCATTTTACATGTATTGAAAGTAATTTTTAAACGGCCTTGTAACAAAAATATAGTATTTAATTCATGTGAATATAGCATATTGACTCTAAAGTCCAGAGGGAAATCTTAAGTTCTAGTTATGTAATAATATTCTCCTAATTCTCCAAAAGTATAAAATTTCATAGCTAAAAAGATATACTTCGGTATCAGTGAACACTTGTTCCAATTCATTGATATCAATATAGATAGCAAGCTACAAAGCACAAATTACTAGTAAATGGAACCCAATGCCATACAAGTTGTACTATAAAAACAAATCACTAGTGAAATGCAAATGAAAACCACAGAGAGATACGACCTCACACTCATTCGGATGGCCACTATCAAGAAAAATAGAAAATAACAAGTGTTACTGAGGATGTGGAGAAATTGGAACTCTTGTGCACTGTTGGTGGGACCATAAAATGGTGCAGCTGCTGTGGAAAACACAATAATTCCTCAAAAAATTAAACATAGAATTACCATATGATCCAGCAATTCCACTTCTGGGTATCCACCCAAAAGAAGTGAAAACAGAGACTCAAACAGGTATTTGTACACCATGTTCATAGAGGCATTATTCACAATAATGAAGAGGTGGAAGTAACGCAAGTGTCCATTGACAGATGAGTGAATAAGCACAATGTGGTATATTACATACAGTGGAATATTATGCAGCCTTAAAAAGGAAATACTGACACATGCTACAACATGGATGAACCTTGAGAACATTAAGCTAAGTGAAATAAGCCAGTCACAAAAAGACAAATGTTGTATGATTCCACTTATATGAGGTACCTAGATTGGTCAGACTCATAGAAAGTAGAATGGTGGCTGCCAGGGGCTGGTGGGAAGAGGGAATGGGGAGTTAAGTGTTTAATGGGTAAAGAGTTTCAGTTTTGCAAGACGAAGAGTTTTAAAGATTCATGGTGATGATGGTTGCACAATATGAATGTACTAATACCACTGAACTGTACACCTAAAAATGGTTAAGATGGTAAATTTTATGTGTATTTTACTACAATAAAAAAAACTGGGAGAGAGAGATAAATAACGGTACTGTGTCAGTGAACACTAATAATTTTAAAAGTAAGCAACTAAATGGGATGTGGTATCCTGAATTGACTCCTAGAACAGAAAAAAGTCGTTAATGGAAAAATGGGCAAAATCCCAATAATGTGTAGTTTACTTAATAGTAATGTACCAGTGTTAATTTCTTAGTTTTGACAACACACCATGGCTATGTAAGATAGTTAACATTATGAAAACTAGGTAAAGAGTATACAGGAATTCTCTGTCCTATCTTTGCAAGATTTCTCCAAATCTAACATTATTCCAAAGTAAGTTTATTTAAAAATAAAATTTCAAAAGGCAAGTGATAAATAAAAGGAAATTAAAATCAATTCCTACATAGACTACACAAATGTATTAGAAGAATTGATAAAGCAGCAAAATATGAATGCCTATACAGATAGCTACAGTAGGTGTGAAATTTTTATTTTTATTGGGCTGTTCACTGTTGTCTAGCTATTGTCTCATCATCTACTAATTGCAAAAAGGCAGGCTGTTGAATTTTACATTGTAGCAAGATTTCCTTAATGATTCCAGGTGAAGTTTTTTCACTTAGATCAGAAATGTTTTTTAGCATGGAAACAGTGTGAAATTCCTTCTGCCAATCCATGACTTTATATCTTTGATAAGTTGGTTCTAAGTTTGTGAGCATCCTGACTGTTTCAAGTCAATTATGAATTCAAGTTTGGGTTCAGTGGACTCCTAGGTGGTACAACTCAGCCAGACAGACCTGAGTCAGTGCGCCGTCTCCAGCTGTAATATGGATACGTTGGATATAAGCTTATTTGGTGGTACTTAGGCACCTGCACATACAGCGTAGGTGGCTTTAGCCACTGGAAGTCCATGTGGAATGTGCTGTAGTTGTTAGAGAAAAAGGATCAAGAAACACTACTATCAGTAAAAATGGGGTGGGAAGCAATTGCTAAAAACATCTTGCTTCATTACGAGTCTAGTTAAACACTATCCTCAGAACTAAGTGAAAACAAAGCTTTACTCAGAAAGACGACCTGAAACAACTAAGTTTTACTTTATCTCCCAGCCCAGCTTCTTTTCTGTTAAAGGTCAACTATGTAAGTTTTGATGACATATGGAAGGGTAGAAAATACACTATTGCTTTTAACGACTCTGCACAAGGGACAAATGACTAAGGCTATTGTATCTCCCTTCCTGGCCTTCTCTGAAATCAGGGGTCTAGACATTCAGGGGACTTACAACTGCAGGTGCAGAGAGCTCGGACTCCCAGGTGCAGCTTGCATTTCCTTTCTCCAGAACCTTTAAGGTCAACTGGTTAGCTTGCTTTGACCATAAATAGAGCTGTCTTAATTTCTCTAGCACAACCCTAACTTGATATGAAGCACTTACACGAGGAATGGTGCAGACAAAAAGGCAGCTTTATTACACTTTGGGAAAAAAAACAAAACATGATTCCATTTCGGGAAAACAAGCCATTGACACTTGATAACCAACACTGCCATCTAGCGGAATGGTGAAACACCACCAAGACTTTCAAGACCAGATACGAAACGTGAGCGGATTTGCTGGTTTAAATTTTCACCATAAAAGGGAACTTTTAATATGCTGGTCTTCAGAGAACCCTAGATTTTGAGAAACTATTTATCTGTGACATGCATAAATGTTATGTGCTTTCTCCGCTTTTTTGGGTAAAGAATGAGTTTTTAAAAAAATAGACCATCAAATTAATTCTCGATTTCAAAACGATGGAACACTTTGGGGCTACCTGCCTCTTTGAACATCCATCACTCTTACACTCTTGTTTGGCAGTCTAAACAGCAACCCCTGATTATGACAGAGAGGTTATAAAGAGGCAAAACTCAACTGTACAAGAACTACATTAAGTTTACTCATTTCCTCTGTTTTTACAATCTAGGGTGCTAAGTATTTGCATTGCACTTATTTGAATTCCCGGAAAAAAGCATTAGAATGCACCAATAACAATTTTGCATAAATCACATAACCCAAAGCTTATTATGACTACAGAATAACAGTGGAAGACATTGGTGTGAGGATGTGGGAATGCTGTTCTTAATGAATAATAAAGTAATTCTTGTCAAGGCTTTAATTCTTCTTTATACCCAGGTGTTGCAGTAACTGTGTTAATTTGATGACTTCTATGAGCATATAAATGAGAATATCTAATGAAACACCTGGATGAAAAAAGAAATAAAGTTGTGAGAATGACATATTGTTAATAACCACAATCTCAAACTGGCATCCCTGTTATTACTGAGATTTTAGATTCTAGGTTAAGTGCTCTGCTCTTTGGAATATCCACAATGGTTATTGATCTTGCTAATGAGTTCCTCTACTGCAACATTTCTGGGTATATGGTTGGAGGCACTCACGGATTCCAGAATGCATGAGTCTGACACGGTCTTCAAACCATATTCTTTGCAAATAATCAACTCAGTTAAGGAATTCAGGAAGAGCCAAGTTCTGGGAGAGAGGTATACAAGTCTAGAGTAAGAAGTTGAATTAAAACATTTTTAGGTTGCATCCCTGTCAGTAGACACAACTGAATGTTTCAATTCTGAGAGCCTGAGATAGTCCAGAAAAAATTCTGAGCGTAGGACATGAGCGATCACAAAGTCAGAACCCAGTGGGTTGCGTTTCCCAGAGCAACATGAACTGAGGAGTGGCGGGTGGTCCCTGAAGTACTGTATCTGGATGAGGTTGTTCTTTTGAGGGTTAGTCTCGACTGCCTCAGTGTCCACTGCAATGTGCAACAACCACCCCCCTTCCCCAAGTGTGAAGCCTTCCTTTACCACATATTCAAGTCGACTGCATCTTTCACGTAACACTACTATTTGGCCACCCCTGAAGCCAAAGCAATAAAAGATGCTGGGGGAGCCTTTTATTAACTCAAACGTGATGCCCAAGTCATCTCCAAAAAAGTTTATTAGCATGATTAAAAACATGAATAATGACAGAAAGAATTTCTAAACATGAAAGATTATCAGTGGCTATACTTTATAACCAATATTGGCAATTCAATGGACAACTTTATTGCCAGTCTTCATTTTATTAAAAACAATCCATATTTATTGGTTCCATGTGAAGTCACGACTATTGCTTTGACTGGAAATGAGTCCCTACTGCAATTAAGTATAAAAAATATCTTCCATAATTGGAGCGTGACTTGCATTACTGAGTAAAGAGTTGATAAAAATCCTCAAAGAGTTGGGTTTTTGTTTTTTAAAAACATTCCTTTTACACACTACAAAGAAATAATTAGTATTTTGGCTTTTTAAATTCCTACATGATATTTAGAATGGCAGTCCCCAAAGGTCCTCCCTTCACATAATCACAAATGCAGACCCTCGTCTGGAGTGCACATTCTTGGGGTGGACTCTGAAGACCTCAGCCTCTGTGTTTATACTGGTTTGAGAACAAAGACAGCATCATCCAGAACGTAGTAGTCATTGTACATGTCACCTTCGCACAGGTATGGCAGTCTGGTGAAAGCTTCGATAACAAACCCAGCTTTTCTGAAAACTTCAGGCAGACTATTCACTTGTTCTTCCCAATTCTGTCCCTTGATTTCCAAAATTTCTGATGGCTTCTCCCACTTGCCACCTACTAAAACAAATAAAAACATTAAGTTAAATTCTTGAACAAAGAAGTTATTTAAAGAGAGAAGGGGGAAGAACAGTATTTGTCAAGGACTTAGTATGTGCCAAGCCAAGCACTGGGTGCTTTGATGAATCATCTCCCACGTACCCCTGAGGCAGGAGGACAAAGCAAGAAAGCAGACTCAGAAGGGCTGAAGAACTTGCCCAAGCTTGCATGGGTAATGAGCATCAGAGCACAATTGTAATCCCAGGTTTATCTGGATCCAAAGCCCACCCTATGACCTTCTCTGAGACTTTCGGATATTACCCTCCCTTTGACTGACTGAGTAACGGTTAATGGTTTTGGAAGACTGCTCATTAAATGCTGTAATATTGAAACAAAGAGTAACACACAAAATTTGAAAGACGGTTTTGGATAAATGCAAGAAAATACCACTGATAGAGTGAGCTTATACAATGTATTAACTAGAGAAGTTTATCAGGCTGAATACAGACTAACGAAACGATTTTAATTTATAAAGCCAGATCATCAGTGAAGGGGAAGCTGATCCACTCCCTAACTTTTCAGAACAATTTCATAAAAGTTAAGCTCCAGGACCAGAGAGAGGTAGAACCAGAATGGATGAGTCAACCTAGCATTTCTTGGAAGAGTGACTAAAGTCATGTCAGCCACTTCTAAACCTATGAGCATCAGATGCCTGAGGGGTTGGGAGGCTAGATAAGGTCTTCAAGTTCACACACACACAGATAATGGTGTATATAAATTCTGGAATGCTTCTAGGTACTATGGTGAAGTAAAAACAATATACATATATTAAAAGTGTTACTTAATTCAGACTGAGAATAACTTTCTGTAAATGAGAAAATATACAATGAACAGGTACCAAGGGTACAAACACTACAGTGGAAAGATTTTTCATTCTTTTCAGTGGCCCAGCACCTGATACCTCTTGGTGGGAGGCAAAGCCCAGGGCAGCAGCTTTCCCCGCCATTCCTGTAGCTAAGGCACGGGCACGTGACCAGGAAGGTAGAGCTCGTGACCCAGAGAGGTGGGGACGTGGGCTCCTTCTCTGCGAGATGGAGCAGTGGCAGTTCGATCAAATGGGTGGGGCAGCACTGAGTGGTACTAACGACAGTTTGGTCCACGCCATGGCATGTACTGCTTGGTGGCAGCAGTGTGCTTTTCAGATCAGTCTTATAGCACGATTTGGGGCATTCTTCCTGGTCCATGGTGGACCCCAACCATGATTCTCCAGTTCTCCCACTGACTCTCTGAGCTACCCCCAAACCCTTTTGCTTAAGTCAGCCCCAGTTTCTGCTGCTTACAAAGAAGAACCTGACTGATGAAACCTCCCAGCGTGCTGGGGGTGGGGATGATGGACACACAAGAGAGGGCTCACACAGTTGTTTCACAGCACATTAAAATGGGGTTACATCAAACTGGGGTACAACTAGTTAATGTCATACAACTTATTTCTTCATTGTACCATGATGTATTGTTCGCTAATTTTTCTCTTGTCTCTATATGAAGATACTTCCTTCTGCTGCTTCTCAATTTCCAGCAGTTACCAGTCCAGCACGAGGCCCCAGAGTAGGTGCCCCAGGACAAGTGATTGAACCACTCTGGAAATTAAAAGTATGAATTATCTGTCAAACAATACTCCTTTACAAGAGCTACACGTAAATCGAAATCTTACTCAAAACATCTAACACCTACGAAGATTTGTAAAATCCAAGCATTTATCATATGAACATTTAGAAATGTGCCCTAGGCTAACATCCCAACTTTAAATGGTGAAACTCGGTTACAATCTTTACACAATTTCAAAAAGTTCCCGACGATGGTTCCTTAATAAGAGTTCCTCTCTTCAGTTCTTCCTTTCTAAAAAGAGCAAGAAAAAAAAGCCAGCTCTCTTCAAATACACACTCCCCCTCCAGACACACACACATACACACAGACATGGAGATCGTGAACGGAGGCAAGATCATTCTCGGTCTGAAAATCAAACTGATTCTATTTTATGTAGGTAAGGTTCTTTTTCTTCCTCCTCCATTTTATTTGCATCAATCGCTATTTTTTTCACCTAATGCATTTATATTTTAAGCAGCTAGAGATTAATTTTCAAATGTACAACATGATGGAAATTGTCTAATGTGATAAGTTTCCTTTTTCCCCAGAGAAATAGGTAATAAAAGAACAGCTGAGAAGTTTCATATTAACCTTGAAAATTCCCTTCGCTATTACACTGCTTTCAAGAAGAGCACCTCACCAAACAAATGGTTGAAAATATCCTTAAAATCACATATGCTAGTCATCAACAATTTAGTTCCCACACAGGCAAACTGCCTGTGCACATGGCAGGCTCTAAACAATACCTGCTGAATATTTTCAAAGAACAATGTTTCTGAAAAGCTGCATTTCTATAAACTAAAGTACTTATTTAAAAAAAAACTGCAATGGCTCCTTCTACAGAGAATGATGATCTCATAATATATATTTTTAAAATTCTGCCTATATCTGTTTTTTCCTTATGAAAGATAAAGTGTTCCCTATACAGAGTTCTAATAATTTCATCATGGTTTAAATAAATCTAACAATCTCAGATTTGCCCACAAAATTTGGGTCAGAGGGCAGGGAAGGGGGCAAAAGCTCTTAAAATTAATTTTTTCTCATCTGTAAACAAATGCATCAAAATGTTAGTGGGTTTTTTGGGCGAAAGGATGATAGGTGATTCCTTGCTCTTTCTTTCAGTAATATTCTATTTTTTTTCTAATAAGTATATATTACTTTTACAAACTATTTTAATTAGTGAATTCATATAGTGAATTTAATAGTGAATTTAATTAGAAGAATTCATATCTTTTATAAATATATTTTGCAAGATGTGCAGATAAAATATCTGGAATTTGTAATACTACATGGGAGTAAAGGACCAGGCAGGGCGAGAGGTGAAATATGATCGGGTTGAAGTCGGGAGATGGCAAGGAGTTCATTCTGCTAGCCTGCTACTTCTGCATATGTTTGAAAATTTCCATAATAAGACTTCTTTTAAGTTATCAAAACTTACTTTTCTACTTATTTTCTAGCTTGCTTTTAAAAACAGTAAAGTGATCTTTTTTTATTCCTTCTACCAAAGAGACAAACTTTCAACCTTTTCAGAGAGTACTGTGTTTTAAAAAAAAAAAAAAATCCTACAGAATATGAGAGTTCGTAAAAAGAAGTTGTTCACGGGAGTAGGCTGTGGTGTGACATATTATCCAAACTTCCCTTTTTTGCTAATATGTTGCATAACAGTGGGGGCGGGGGAGAGACAGCAGTTTCCTCATAAGTCATAAGAAACCGATACAACTGGTTTTCTCCCAACTCAGGCTAACTGCGCAAAAGTCAAAAATAAGTGGAGATATGAAACTCCAAAGTTGCAAATAGTTATTTTACCCTGGGACATGAGTTCTCTAAGAAAAGTGTTACAAGTCAGCTTCCCTTGTAAAAAACACATCTGACAGAGGACTTGAGACCCAGATGCAGTTGGTTAACGTTGTTACGTTTTGGCAGGCCCAATTCCACTCCAGATTTCCAACAGACAATGATCATTATACACTGCAAAGTGTTTCTCTGTACTTCTGAGGTGACTGAGTCCCGGTAGGAGACACGAGGTTCCCTCAGCTGAAGCCGTGTGAGAAACCTGCTGGTCTTCTCCAGGTGATTTTACCCCCTCATCCGGTTTGTTCTTATCAGGTCACTAAAGAGCTCCCAGGTCATCTCAAATTGTACAAATACTAAAATTAAAACATGGTGAGAACAGAGCTGCCTCACAATAAGACCTAGAAGAAAAATGTTAAGTGCAAAAAGCCCATCTGAAACTTAAGCATCAGACCACTTGGATTACTTTTCAATTTCAGTTACAGTAGCAAAGGACAAACTCAGACAAATAAGACCATTTGGAAACATATAACCAGGCAGAAGTCAGACTAAAAACTCCCCAAAATTCCCAATTTGTCTGAACCAGTACTATTTTACACAGGGCCTCCCTTGCCCCAAAAAGGGTTTAGGGCAGGTCTCCTCATTATAAACACCTGAGTGGCTTTCCAGCTTCACATGCCAGGCATTAGAAACCCACAGTCAGGACCCAACCTCCATAACCTGGGAAGCAGCACGACATGGTGGAGAGAGCAGAGCACTGGACCGGGTGTCTAGTCCCAGGCCTGCTAACATATGGCTGAGACATCCACAATTATCTCTAAAAGGGGCAGCTGACAATGTGGGAACAGGAGTCGTGACAGCAGCAGAAATAGCCACCTTCTATTAAACACTTACTATGGCTTAGGCAAGTAAGTACTCATTATGAATCGATGGTCTCACTTAAACTTCACACAAACCCCAGGAGATGTATAATGCCATCCCCATTTTGCTAATGAGGAAACTGAGATGCACAGAACAGAGAGCTAAGATCTGAACTCCAGTCTGTGCTCTTTATCACAACATTGTTCATCAAATAAGATAAAAGCTACAAGGGACTACAAAGCAGTGTACAAGTGCCAGGAAGAAATCACATTTGCTTAGCCGTTCCATGGCAGCTCATTAGGCCTCTGCTTAGTAACCAAAAACGTCACAGGCTAAGCCAGGGCTGCATTTCCCCAGGTGTCCACCTTGCTTTTACAACGTTTCCCATAGGGACAACCAGGTTCACAAAGGAACATTTGTGAACTGCCATGAATTCCTAGTGATCCCAACCCCCAAAAGACAAAAACAACCCCTACTACTCATGGGCTCAATCAGCGGCGGTGGTATTTGCATGAGGGGCTTTGATACCCGTTACCACATTGAACACAACACTCCCGTGAGGCCAGGGGTCCAGATGAGGAAAGAGGCTCTGAGAGATGAAGTGATCTGCACGAGATCGAAGGACAGCTTGTAACACCAAAAGTGCACATGTGGACCCCAAACTTCTGACTCTGGATCTGCTGCCACCTCTGCTCACGATGCAAATTCCACTGGAACCTCTGGGGCTTTCCCCAAGTAACATGACATCACTGCGAACCAGCAGGCTAAGACCAGGAACCACGGAGAGTTAGGAAAAGTGAGGACCGCTAGGGTCTATTTTTATGGTTCTGTTGTGTGGGAGTGAGGTAAGAAAAAAAAAGGAATTTTCGGTCTTCTAACCCCAAAATGCCAATAAAATAGAAGCAGAGGCAAAGCGGGGTGAGAAACCCACTCAGCACGGTTCATCCGCTTCCTCCCACAGGTGCCGCAGGCGACTGCACCGTCTCGGTCTCTCAACCGAGTCAGCTCACGGTGGACTACACTCAAGAGGCCGTTACCCTGCAGTGTTCCTTCTCCACAGCCGGGTGCCCTTCAGAGCCCCCAACGAGCCTGTGGTTTCGCTATGGTGCTCAGCAGCCCGAGAACCTCTGCTCGGATGGATGTAGAAGTGAGGCAGACAAGTTCGTAGTGAGGGAAGCCCTGGCACAGAACCAAGTTTCTCTCACTGTGCACCGGGTGGCTTTCAACGACAGTGCAATCTACATCTGTGGGATAGCCTTTCCCAGTTCACGGGAACCCAGGGCTAAGCGAACCGGAGGAGGGACCACGCTGGTGGTTAGAGGTCAGTCACTTCAGGCTTTATCCCTGTAAGTCGCATGTTGCTCAGCCCCTTAAATGCATTACATTACTTATACGCAGAGATTATGAGATAAATTTGTAGGGCGTGATCTGAGCACAAGCCGACATGAAGTTTTGATTGAAGAACTACTCTGACCCCATCTCCCAGCTTCCACAGGCACAAAGTCAGGGTTATGTTGAGTGCTGTATTCTCTCTCAACGTCCAGATTTTACTAGTGAAGGCTGACCAACTATGTCCTCCTTTCTGTATATTGCAGTGACTGTGTAAGGTACCAAGTCCAAAGAGAAACTTGTGAGGACTGCCAGCTGGTATGGCACCATCTAGAACAAAGCACTGGAGAAGCATAAGCAATCAATAAATTGGACCTCCCCAAAATACGCATTATGGAAAACAAACACAAATTTGGGGAGAAGCCACTGGGGGATCCCTGACCCTACCCCCATTCTGAATGGACAGCAGAGAAAGGGATTGGGGTGGCTCTGGCTTCTTGAAATTTCCTAAAACTCATGATAATTTCCTCATTCAAGTGAAGACAATGAACCCAGCTAAGTCCTGTAAACTAAGAAATTAAATTAAGAAATTTCAGAAAAAAAAGCTTCACACGATTCTGGGGGAAAGAAGAGAAGGGCAGTAACTCCTTGCTTTTTTTGGATTTCTTCTCTTAAAAAGACTTGTATGATGAGCACTGAGATCATTAAAATATGACCTCAAAATCAACCAGCCTTTTCCATTTTAAAATAGGACTTTGAGGACCTGAGATTGTCCTGTATTGTAATCCCTGCTTTTAATTACTAGGGGTGTTCTAACGGGCTTCTGATATTTCACTGTCATTTAACCTTAGTTTATTCTCACCGTAAGATAAAGTATAAATGTGTTAATACACATAAAGCACTTTTAATGGTGCCTGGCTTATAGCCACTACTAAGTAAATGTTAGCTACAGATATTAAAACAAACACACAACAACTTTGGAGGGCTGTATATCTTACTGCATTAGTCTCCTACAAAAAAATGTTAGCCAAAAGAAAAAATGGTTTGTAAAGAGATGAGGTCTCAAAACTGCAAGATTTGTGAAGAGAGATTCTTCTTCTTTAGGAGCAGAAAATGAAAACTATCATTAAGATAGACAAGGCAATTTCCTGCCTTTTCTACAGAGCTCCTAACTTAGCACTTGAAACCTTTTCTTTTTTTTTTTTTTGCTGAGGAAGATTCACCCTGAGCTAACATCTGTTACCAATCTTCCTTCTTTTTTGTTTTTTATTTTTTTTTTTACTGTGTGCCACCGCCACAGCATGGCCACTGAAAGACGAGTGGTGTAGGTCCACATCTGGAAACCAAACCCAGGCCGCTGAAGCAGAGCATGACAAATTATTAACCACTAGGCCACTGGGGCTGGCCCTCCAAATTTTTTTTTCGTAAAGTTTTACAGATATGGTTTATTAGTTTCACAACAAAAATGTAAACATTGTATAAATTGAGTTCACAGGATAAGCATCTATGGGATATTTAGTTGAAAAGTACAGGTTACTCAGATAATAATTACAAACCTAATTTCTATGGCATGCTTCAAATAATCAGGTACTTTAAGACGTGGCATGTTACTCCATCCCCACCTAGAGCACAGGACACTTCCTGCAAGGAGGGAGAAACTCAGACTGTGAAAATGGATTCAATAATTCTATTTCCAAAACCTAATTAGAAAGAAGGGGCAGATGTAACAACGCCTGTCTTTAAGCGTCGGTGAACACTAAGAGCCTCAATGTGTGGCCTTCTCAGGTTCTTTACAGGTTCTATTCAGCTGTGTATACTAAACAGCTCAAGGGTATACATACCAGCATTAAGAAATACACGGGAAAATACCCTAACTCCATAAACAGACTCTTGGTGACACTTGTACATCATGTCTACCAAAAGAAATTTTAAGTGCCCTTGAACAAATTGTCTGAAAATGTTTATCTAACTTTAAGTAACACTTGATATAAAAAGGGATTCTTAGCATCATGACAAGTAATTAATTGAAGTTTTAAAAATTTTTGGTTTTAAAAACAAGTAACATTTTTGGTATAATACATTTAAAAAACTGACGAACTGGCTTTAACCACATCATATACTTGAGCATCTTCTGAATCAAGAGACCCTGAATAAATTTTTATGTGAACAGGCGGCAGAGGAAGTTCATGTTTCACCTCTAACAGGTCGCTTCAGTCATACTTTATATATGTGTTTGCAGTAATGTTTCAATAGTGACTGTGGCTCTTTCTGTTTTTGTAATTAACAAAAGAAGTTAAGCTTCTGAGCAAGGAACTGCAGAGTCTCCTGACAGCTCTCCTAACACTGCTCTCTATCTATGTTACCGGAGTCCTCGTGATCTTCATAGTCCTCTCCAAAGTAAGTCAAATTTCTTTGCATTAGATGTCCCTATTGCCTTGAATGTTATCATAAGAAAATAGTTCCCTTGGGCCGGCCTCGTGGCTTAGCAGTTAAGTGCTCACACTCTGATGCTGGCGGCCCAGGTTCGGATCCCGGGCGCGCACCGACGCACCACTTCTCCGGCCATGCTGAGGCCGCGTCCCACATACAGCAACTAGAAGGATGTGCAACTATGACATACAACTATCTACTGGGGCTTTGGGGGGAAAATAAATAAATAAATAAAATTATAAAAAAAAAAAAAAAAAAGAAAATAGTTCCCATCGCTCCACACATGAGCCTCAGAAATAGCTCACCTAATTAACATCTTCCTGTGCATCTGCAGGAAACACCACCTGCAGGAGAGGTCTGTACAAGAAAATACACATTTTCATCATTGGAATTATTATTAACTGGAGTACACAATTTACAGTGCTTGCTCTTTAAAACTCAGTAATATGGGAATAAGAGACTCTTCTTCTTCATAACCATTTTATATGTTATCTTTCTACTGGGGGGAAGGGGGTTAATGTTATCTATGAAAGGTCTAAGAATAATCTTTAAGAGCAAAAAGGGGTTAACAAAGAGATTAGAAGCTGCCTTAAAGTTTCTGAGAAAGAATATCTTCTGGCTGTTTATACACTATAAGAGAGGGTACATATGTGTTATATTAGGATTACTATAAATCCTATAATCAACATCAGTTTGAGTTGTTATTTTATTAATAAAATCATCTCAGAAATGACATGAAATATTCAGCTAGTTTAATCTTATTATGGTATGAGATAGCTGCCACCATTGTTCTGAGTGCATAAAAGGTCTTATAAGACTTTCCTTTTCTTCTTGACAGTCGAAATCTGACACTCTAAGAAACAAAGAAACAGAAGATTCACAAAAGGTACAGACCACTGCTTATAAAATATCTTTTAAATTGTGGCTGGTTGTAACTATTTCAAATCTGAAATAGTTTAAGAAACACAGAGAACATCATGGTACCTTTCAACCATAGATACTGTTTCCTATTGTTGAGAAACTCAGTGATAATCTCAAGTGGCAAACTGTGATTTAAATTTGATAGTTCTCAACCATAAAGCCTACTTAATATACTTAAAATACAAGAATTGACAGCAGGTGTAGATGTGCTGGTGGGGGGTGGTTTCTGAGACTGATGGCCATAAAGAAGAAAAAGTTCTGAGGATGTGCAACCATCATCGCTTCCAGCCCTAAGAGAGAGAGACATTTTTTCTCATTTGTATTTACAGAAGAAGAGTGCCCGGCGTATTTTTCAGGAAATTGCTCAAGAACTATATAATAAGAGACACGTGGAAACAAGCCAACAACCTGTAAGTGTAAAATATCAAAAAGCTATAACGCAGATAAAAAGCACGTTTGACTAAAAACACTAAGCTGCCCACAAGCCGTTAATAATCATGTTTTCCTTTAGAAAGAGTCTGAAAGAGGACTTCCACATATAATGCATTTTATATAGAACCTGTTTTGATAAACAGGTAACAAAGGACATCTGATACAATATTAAATAGAGACCAGGCTGGCATCTTAGCAACATGGAATCTTTCAGAAACACACCAGATACAGGCAATGTTTTCAATACAGACAAGGATGCCCTTATGGATTAAAAGCTACTTTGCACAGTATCTTGCATGCAGCAGTAGGCCCTAAGTAGATGCTGCAAACACTTGTGAATCAAATTATATAGAAAACAGTACTTGTTGCTAATAAAGCAGAAATAAACTCACATTAGAAAAGATGCAGCTAATGAAAATAAAAATTGAATATTTCTTCAGTCTGGGGTTGCAGTGGTAGGAAGAATAATCTATATTATCTATAATACGTTCTGACAATGTCTCTTTGAAGTCCCATAGAAACAGGTTTTTCAAATAAGATGCTGCTTTAGAACTGGTACAGTAGATACTCGGTTTCCATGATGCATGATCAGACTGCTCAGATTTAAATTAAAACATATAAAAACAATGAACTTATATACTACTAAGGATATTTTCATCTTAAACAGCAACTGGGAGGGCAAATGTAACAGGTTTCTGATATGAGGTGTGTTTCTTTTAAATCCAACTTTTAAAAAGGATTTTCATCCAGGAAAGAATATCGTCTAAGTAGTCATTTCATCCTTTAACGTATATACAAATAGATAAAGAAAAGGTCTAATTACCGAAGACAAATGCCTATTCACACTTGTGACTTACTGAGGCTGGGGCACCTTTTTCAGCAAAGAGGCAAAGGGAAGTGGCCTGCAGACAGGCCTGGAAGTCAGAACTGTAACACGCTGTAAGCCAGGGCTTTGACAATGGCATCTGAACAAGAAAATTAATTTCAGTTCCCACATCTTGATCTAAATACAGGAAAAATGGTAACTTGAACTTTAAGATTACTGGAAGGGTACTTCGGTCCCAGAATGCAAGATGGCATTGTAGCTTATACGTTGCTTGCGGCATGGCATCATTGCTTATATAACCTTAAATATGGCTTGTTCTTTACTACTGCAGGAGAAGGACAACACTTATGAAAACAGAAGAGCACTTTCCAACTATGAAAGACCATAAAATCTTTTAATTTTCAATTAAGTCACTTAAAATCCAACTCCAAAAGCTATGGCAGTGTTAATGGAGATACACTCAACAGGGCTTTGAAAAAACAAACAAAGGTAAATGGAAAAGACAACTGGCTACAAGGAGGGATGCCAGGGTACAAGGAAACTGTAACCCATGGTAATTACCAAAATACTAAAACCCAACAAAATGCAACTGAAAAATACTTTCCTAATTTGCTAGGAGAATGCTAAGCAGTCTAACATTTTTGAAAGCTTCCATTTTTATAACATATATCCTATATTTGTTTCATTCAACAAACGAGGTATGGGATGGCTGTTACCCTGAAGAAGATCTGAAGTCACACCACACGCCTCAGTCTTGAGTGGAAGAATTGTCTTTATGGCCTGTGGACGTGATGTGCCAATTAGACTAAGCTGGGAGGGAAGGCGGAGGGAAGAAAGGGCCAACATTTCAGTTAGAGAAAATCATCTTGAAAAGTACCCTGGAGCGAAATTATTTCCTCTGGTATTGCCATGGGGCAACAGCACAGTGCATATTTTCCTGCCAGGGTATGCAAAAGAACTTACATCATGCTACCAACAAGAAGCAAGACTAGAATAGAACAGAGAGCAGAGTAAGAAAATGATAGCTAAAATACAGAAAATCCAAAGCAGAAGGTTAAACAGAGAAAACTTAGAACAAATGAGCCACAACCAACTCTAGATGTCAGTGTTGTGCCAAATAACAGCACCAGGGGCGGGGTGGGCAAGGCGCCGTTCTTGACAGTGCCTTGGCAATACTGATTTTTAACCAATTTAGGAGGGAAATATCAGATTTGGGGCTGGGTTACAGCAAAGATGTTTATGGAATTCATTACCATCTACCTAAGAAAATATGTTATGGATTGTTCTTTGAAAGCTACTTTGGTATAAAAAAATCTATTTAAACTACCCACAAGTATGTGTTCATTATTAAACATGAATTACAACTTATTATGCTTATTTCATTAAAGTGTTTCTTTTAAACTGGTATTAAATGAAGCGTATTCTTATTTTTAAAACCCAGATAGAATTTTAAGATATTTTAAGATCCATGGCTTAAATTAGTGACCTCTAACCTTTCTAATCACACATGTCAGGAAAAATGGAAAGGGGGGGAGCATATAACCTCATTTTATTTATCTCTATGTATATATATGTGAGTGCATATGTTGTGTATTTGTGTGTGTTTTGTATAGTGTATGTGGATGCATATATATGTACGTGTGTATAATGTGCTTGTATCATATACACAATTATTGAAATTAAACAATTAGCACAAAAAGTAATATAAATTAAAATGCTAATATTTTCTTCCTATATCCCGAAACAAATTGTCTTGTATACCCCCTACTTTGAGACCACTGCCTTGGATGAAATAAATGAACTTCTAAACCAGGTGGCTAAAAGGGTAAATTCACCATGTAGGTGAATAGGAGTGTTGGTTTATATCATCTACTTTTCATTTCATTATATTTTGGTACTTCCAGGGCTGAAAATATACTGTTCTTTGTGTAACTTAGCAAGGAGACAAAATCCCTAAGATAAACTAGTATCTGACTCAGAATAAGCCTTTCCCAATGCAAACAAACACTATGTTTCAAAGACTGATTTTTGAGCCAAAATTTGGAATAAACTTTACCAAAGAAAGTAGTTATATTCCCTCAGGTCATAGAGTACCTGATGTATTTATAATATTTATTCTTTTACTCATCCATCTAGCCAACAATACTTACTGAGTGCTATAATATTACACAATCAAAGGCCTCTGCTGTAGGCCATCCTTGGGTCACGCTGAACGTCTTTCCAGAAGCCCACTTTGTTCATACTTCATGCTTTCGCATATGCTATTCCCTCTGCCCCGGAAAATGCTTTACAGACACAAACACAGCTCAAATGTCACCTCCTATATGAAACCTCCTATAACTCCCCCGGCAGTTAATGGGTCTTTCCTTCTCTAAACACAGAGTATTTTGTCATATTTCTTGTCAGACTATCCTGCTATGTCTGTTTACATCTATTTTCTGTACTAGTCTCTAAGTATTTTAGGACTAGCAGTACATTTTTCCTTTATCTCTGCATTTCCACTGCCTAGCACTGCCTGTTACATAGTAGGCTCTCAAATGCCTTTATATGAATACTACTGAACAATGTTTCTATAGAAAAATATTTTTTCAGCATTTCAACTGAGATATGAGGCACACTACACTCTCTAGCCATCAACCTTCACTCTTCTCCATAAGGACTGTCTCTTCAAGCCCTAACAGTATTAATTTTCCTACTATCTAAGCATCCAGAATTTTCCCTGAAAATGATTAACCTATAGCTGTCTGTTTACATTTGAGTTTCCCATGACAATAAAAAGAGAATAATACTGAAAACAACTCAAAGATGGAAACGGACACAGATGTGGTTCTAGTGTCTATACACCCTACCCTCTAGACAAGAGCATACCAATGGGATTTTCAGAATAAGAAATCTCTTTTTCTCTACTATATGACTTGAGAGAATCTGAAACCCCTGGCTAATAGGCGTATAGTTAAGTCTCTGTGGGCTCAAGTCACATAAACCAACGGAGAAGGCACAGACTTTGAGATGAAGTTAAAATGCAGAATGAAGACATCAAATTATGATTATTATTGTTAAAAGAGTTTCACAGGCAGATCTAAAACACATTGACAAATATTTCAAACTGAAGAACTGTGAACAAATATGATGAATAAAACCACGAATAACAAAGTAAGAGAACAGAATGGAGTGAAATAAATGTAACATGTATCAAATACCAACACTGAGACAGACACAGTTGGGCACTGTCTTATAAACTGTGTTATTTAATCCTCACAACAAACTTCAAGGTAGGTATTAGCCCATTTTTATAGATGAAACACTAAGCATAATGAGAGGCCCAGGTCTAAGGGCTGACCCATATTTGAAATATGGTTCTTTCCACAAAAGTTCAAACTCTTTGCACAAAACAGTCCGGCCAGAGTCTTGCTTATTTCTATTTAGACTGATCAGAACTTTAAGACTAAACATGCCTAATTTAACCAGAACAATGACCCTGGAAGAAAGTGAGAAAGTTGCCAAGGGCTATCTCTCAAAAAGCACAGGCCCGGCTGGTTTCACAGGAGAATTCTAGCAAACTTGCAAAGACCAGATAACCACAATGCTATTTAAACTGTTACAGAGCATAGAAAAAACAAATCCCAAATTATTTTTCACAAAGCCAGTAGAACATTGATACCAAAACATGACAAAGATAACATCCTCCAAATAAATAAAAGATCAGATATACACCAACTATCATTTATCAATAATATTAATACTAATATTTCTATTTAGAATTTTTGTAAATACACTCTAGTGATGCAACACAAGACGACTATCCTATCTAAGCCTGGAGATGCAAGGGTGGATGTGTATTAGAAAAATACTATTAATGTAATGTCGAAGGAGAAAAAACAGGATGACTATCTCATAGATGTTGAAAACACAGGAAACAAAATTCAACACGGACTCCTGACTTTTCAGCTCTTAATAAAACAGGATCATCTCAAGCCAAACAGCAAGCTCACGCCAAAACACAGCATCATATTTAAAGCAGAAGTATTTTTTTCATTAATGTCAAAAGCAAGGAAAAAAGGTCTACCATTTTTTAAACATTTTCTGGAAGTAACTACCAATTCACTTTGACAATAAAAAGTCTATGGGCCAGCCCCATGGTGTAGTGGTTAAGTTCAGTGTGCTCCGCTTTGGCAGCCTGGATCCCAGGCATGGATCTACACCACTAGTCAGCCATGCTGTGGCGGTGACCCACATACAAAATAGAGGAAGACTGGCACAGATGCTAGCTCACAGCAAATTTTCCTCAAGCAAAAAGAGGAAGATTGGCAACAGGTGTTAGCTCGGGCCCAATCTTCCTCAAAAAAAAAAAAAAAGTCTAAAAATAAAAAGGATGTAGTAAGACCATTTGCAGATGCCATAACCATGTATCAAGAAAATCCAAGAGAATCAATGGCAGAAACTATTGGAAACGTCAAGATAATTCAATAAGATAAACAGTTACAAAATTGGTACACACCAAAAAAATAATTGCTTGTGTATGTATGTATAATATCCATTCTAAAATATGATGGAAGAGCCATTTGCTACAACATGGATGAACTGGAGGACATTATGCTCAGTGAAATAAGCTACACACAGAAAGACAAATATTGTATGTATGATCTCACTCATACGTGGAATCTAAACAAGTCAAACTCGCAGAACCAGAGTATAGAACAATGGTTGCCAAACTCGCAGAACCAGAGCATAGAACAATGGTTGCCAAACTCGCAGAACCAGAGCATGGAGCCGTGTTTGCCAGGAGCTGGGGGTGGGGGAAACGGGAAGATGTTGGTCAAAGGATACAAACTTTCAGTAATAAGATAAATAAGTTCTAGGAATCTAATGTACAGCATGGTGACTACAGTTAATAACACTGAACTGTATACTTGAAATTTGCTAATAGAATAGATCTTAAGTGTTCTCATCACATACACACACAACGGTAACTATGTGAGGTTAATTAACTTGATTGTGGTAATCACTGCACAATGTGTACCTACATTAAATCATCAGTTGTACACCTTAAATACACACAATTTTTATTTGTCAATTACATCTCAATAAAGCTGGAAAACTTTTTTTGAATTTTTTAAAAATGTGAAATAAAAATTCCTACTTACAATTTCACACATGCACACAACACACCCCATCAGAATAAATCTAACAAAAATTGTGCAAGACCTTAATGAAGAAAATTTTATGTTACTAAAGAACACAAAGAATTGAATAAATTGAAACACACACCCTTTTATTAGCTAGGAAGACTCAAAACTCCCTAAATTAACCTATAAATTTAATATACGGGAACTAGACAAGCTAGTGCTAAAACCGATCTGTTAATTAAGTCAGTCAAGAAAAATCTAAAAGGAACTGATTGAGGGGGGATTAGTCCTATGATATTAAAGTGTGAGATAAAGGTAAAGTAATTAAAATAGTTTGGTATTGGCACATACATAGGATAAATCTTAATAGAACAGAACCAAACACATACAGGACTTCAGTCTATAATAAAGGTGGCATTTCAAAGCACTGAGAAAGAGATGATTATTCAATAAATGGTTTTAGGATCACAGGCTAGCTATGTGGAAAACTTACTTCACCCCAAGCAGTTCCACCCCTAGAGATGTATCACACAGATAACCTTAAATGTACCTCCTTCAGGTCTTTTCTCCATGTCACCGTCTCAGTGAGGCCCTTCCCCGAGCACCCTATTTAAAATTACAGCGCCAACCCAACTCCAAATTCCAGAAACCTCTTTCTTGCTTTTAGTGTTTCCTTTTCTCCACAACACTTATCACCACCAATATGCCATTTTGTTTACTGTCTGTCTTCCTCACTACAACATAAGCTCCCTGAAGGCAAGGATATTTGTATGTTTTCTGCTCACTTATCTCCAGCATCTAGGCACTCAGTGAACACTTTTTAAATGAATGAAGATATTCTGTGTCATGAGAGTGTTCAGCAGGCAATTCCCTTGCACCTTCACTGCGAGCTCAGCCCCACAGTGTAAACAATTATGCTCAAGGCAGATGACTTCCTCCCCAAACCTGGAGAGTGTGTCATGACTGTCCCAAGCCCCTTGCCAGTTGCTGGCTGGGAAGGCACATGTGCCCCCATCCTTGCCAATGGGACCTGAAGTGCAGTGTGCTAGGGAGATTTCTGGGAAAGGTTTCCCTCACTAAAAAAAAAAAATGATGTATATGAGAAAATGCCCCTTTCTTTTGAAGATTTTGTCATGCCTACACATATTTGGCACAACATCAGCCATTTTGCAGTTTTGAGGGGAATGTCAGCACACTGAAGATGAAGAAAAGAAAGCAAGCTCTGAACTTCAATGGAACAGTTTTATCACTAAATTAACCAACCTTGGAATCACTTTTTAAAAATAAACTCAATTTTTACAAGCTACTTTTAGTTGCTCCTTCTGTTTCTTGAAGCAGAAAGCATCCTGATATATACTTACACATGTGTGCAAAGACTTGCCTAAGAGTGTTCATTTCACTATTATTTATAAAGCAAACTGCTGGTATCTAACAGTATATCAACAGGGGCCTCCTCCAGTAAAAGTATCATATATCCAGTGGTGTGCTAGTAAATGTTTACCAACCAGCCTGGAGAAGGGAGAGGCTATTTGTAGTGTCTGCCAATTTCTGCGTGTAAGTACTCCCACCACGGTCAATTTCAATAATCGCCATGTTTAACAACCAGTTCAGTACATTCCCACCAATGTCACAATCAGCTCTCAAGAGCCAATAAAACCAGCTGCAGCAAACCACTGCTTACATCCAGACAATGCAGATACGTGTGCTAGTAAGGAATAATTTCCTAGATACACTTAAGAGGAAAAAGGCAATGAAAGTATTTATAAAGGGCTTTAATTATATAATTGATTTTTTCATGTACACACATACTTATATTTGTATAGACTATCTTTAGAAGAATATTCAAGAAACCTGAACAAGATTGTGGAACTGGAGTGGATGGGAAACTTTTTATTATATACCCTCATGCAAGCTGCTTGAACTTTTTACCATGAATTACCTTTTTATAAAAATTACAATTTTGAAAAATTAAACATGTCATTAAATTTTCATTTTTGCAATATAATTCTCCTTTACTCGATTACAAACTTTTCCCTTTTTTGATGCTTAAAACAATTCTCACTAGATGTAATAACCCCTGACCAAAATTGGGTCAGTAAACCAAACAAACTGAAATTAGAAAGATATATTTTGCATTTTTTTCCCAAATTAACCTAAGTAACAAAGTTGCTGTGATTCAACTTCAAGAAATTTCAAAAAAATTACACAAGTAACCATTTCACCTACAATTAACTTTTTGCTAAAAAGTAAATTGAGCCAAGGATGCAAAGCACACTCAGCTATCCTTAAAACACCCCAATATTCAATATTCATGAACTCACACAGCAAGATCACTCTGCAGCTCACCGTCCTCTCGGTGTCACATGGAAATCATCAGGATCTAATTAGTGACTCAGAAAGGAGGCAATAATAGAGCGCTGCGGAGCAGTCTGCAAAATTTATAGGTCGCTGAAGGTCAGCCATAGCAACAAGGCTTCTTGTCTCTGGTTTGCTACGTGTCACATGCCAGACTCCTTGGACTCAATAGGCAACTCTGAGTCCACAATCAAGGAGCTGTTTTCAGTCCTTACTGGAGACTGCCCTCTTGTCCAGTTTGACTTCCTCTCAATTTCTAGTGTCAGAAGCACAAGGAAATAAACTCCATGACTAGACTGAGGGTTCTTCCCCCGCTCTCCCACCTCCTGCTACGCCAGGAAGCAGCATTCACGTCCTGTCATCTAACAGGACACAGGCAGCCAGTCCTCCGACCTGATGGCCAGTGACTGCAGGGCAAAGAGGGAGCTGAGGCCTAACTACACTGGGAACAGCACTGAGATAAGGTCAGCTCGCTGCATTATCAAGAAGGACATTTATTAGACTTCTCACTGTACAACATATCTACGCTACATGGACACTCAACAGCAGTTCTTTCTTTACCACGACAAACGATTTAACAACAGGAATGTAAAAATGGAGAAGTCAGATGGGGGAGGGGACATCTGTTCTATCTGTTCTCCTTCCCACCCTCCTATGTCTAAAGAATTCTCCATTTTCCCCACCATGGACACAAATCTAAAACCATTTGGTAAACGTTAAGACAAGCATTAAATCTGAAGGAACTAAGACCTGAGGGGAAAAAGTAAGGACAGGAAGAAATGAAGGAGCAAGTGAGTAGCAACACAATCCACAGTTATAAAAAATATGAGCATTACTTCTTAAGACAGATTTTCACAGATATTCAATAGCTACGATGCTTGCAAAATATTAATGGATTTCTTCAAAATGTCTTCGAGCTCTTAGAGTTTTTGAACCCAAGGCTGAACTAGGTAGTAAAATAGAAAAGCTAAAGATTTTTAAATATTAACATGTATTACTTATATAATAATTTTTATTTACTGTACATTAACTTATGAAAATGCAAGAGAGGCGTAAAGTCATAACTTTCAGCATGACCTAAAACGCAAACCACATAAGCTAAAACTATGAATTAATGTGACTACAGCCAGAAGTCATAGTAAATATGAATATAAAATCAAACCATTTCTTCTAAGATATTCTTCATTTAATATCGCTGAAGAGCAAAGACCATGCAATCAAAAACCAAATGTTACACAAAGAAATGACACATGCTGGAACACAAATGGTGTTTAAAAGGAAAAAAGAGATAACAGCATTTATCATTTTTAGAGTCTGGGACAAGAGATGTAAAATACAAAAAGCTATGACATTTGGCCAAGTATATATGGGTAGATTAAAAGGCATCATTTGCTGCTTGACTCAGCTTATAAACTAATAAATAAATGGTTCAAGCTCCATTTAAAAGCAGAAAATGCAGACATATTTTAGGCTTTCAATCTCAAGCAGCCAGAGTAAGCTGAGTATTAATTATTACCACTGCAAAGGGAATACTCAAGTTCTATAAAATCCACATTAAGATGAACATTAACCAAGGTGATATTTTACATGGGTTAACTGTATTCTTTTCAATTCCAGGCTATTCTAAGAAACAGAATCACAAATACCAATAAACATCCACGCTGGGTAAGAGGCAGCCTGATCACACTTACCGTTTTCCACATAGGGATGAAAGGGTAAGACCAGGGCAAGGATGACCCTGCCTCTAGTTGGCTCCAAGACACTTCTGATATCTTTTAACAAAGTTAAGGGCTGATCACAGCGGTCCAGCAAATTCAGGCAGCTGATGACATCATACTGGAACCCTGTATTCTGCCACTCATTTATACCAAGCACTCTGGAAAAATCAGAAAGAACTAGATTGATATGAACTCCCTTTTAAGACATCTTTAAAAATAACTGAGATGCCAGTAAAGGCTCTAACTTGTCTTCTAAATCAAAGTAAATTCAAAATCTTCATTTATAATTTATATTTGCAGTAATAAAATGGCCAGGCAAGAGAAAAACAGCAACCATATTTCTTTAAATTTAGCATTTCACTTATTTCCAAATCCCAAAACATATAAAATTTCCTTTACAAGAACTAATCATATGTTAGTAAGTATGAAGATAATATGGTGATAAAAATGGTTATAAAACTAGGGCATCAAATTCTGGAACATCAGTTAAAGAACAAAGAGTCCTACTTTCTACAATCATTGGAATTTAATCATAAAATATATCATACATTCTTTTCTATTCCTAGGGTCCCTCCTATTTAAGAATGGCTAGGGGTGGTATAAGATAATTTCCATTTACAACCTATGACCTTTTGAGCACATCTCTGTTCCCAGGAGAGAGCTACTATTTCATACTCTAGAATCTTCATATCTGAATAACTATAGAGAAAAAGATAAAGCACAAGACATCCTATTAAAACTGTAAGTGAAGAGCATAGTTAACACACCACTTCTCAGCCTTCAATATCACACACCAACACACGCACACTCGCTCTCTAAGAACATTTCTAGTCCTTCACAATGTTGTATGCATAAAAAGCGTTGTACCCATAAAAAGCGGCAGTTCTTACATCAAGAGTCTTTGTTAACCACACCCTTAAGGTAATTCTATAAATTACTCACTACTGCTTGGTAATACCAATCAGAATGTGGTGGGTGAGGCACGTTAAGATAGATATGGTGGAAAAAGGAGACAGGAAAAGGGATCTTTGGTAAACAAGTCTTTGATAATGCTAAGCAGATATAGCAGAGACAGTTTAGAAAATTCTAAAAGTATAATGGAAAAGTATAACTCATTAGCATAATGATATTTTAGAGCATTTTTTAACAGTAGAATAAAAAGGAACACAAACCACTCAGTTGCATCTTCTTTTCAATCTAGATTTTTTAAAAACTAAAGCTTCCTCTAAAACTAACGAACGTCAAGGGACTAAGTCACATTCCTTTGTAGCTTGAAATAAGTAGAGCATGAGGGCTTCACAGCCACTTTGTTGTACTGAAATTGTGACCACAATGACGATTTTAGAAACTGGACTTAGTTCACTCAAACCCCAAGAGAAGATTCTACTCTCAGGATAAACATGTCATCAATTCTCATTTTAAAAACCAAAACAAACAATTAAAACAAAGGCTATTTGTATATTAATACCTTAGCCAAACAGCCAATTTAAATTCATAAATTGCAAAAAACAAATTATATACTTGATTTTAAAAAACAAAACAACAGGGGGCCTGCCCGGTGGCGCAAGCGGTTAAGTGCGCGCGCTCTGCTGCGGGAGCCTGGGGTTTGCCGGTTCGGATCCCGGGCGCGCACCAACCGCACCGCTTGGCAAGCCATGCTGTGGCGGTGTCCCACATAAAGTAGAGGAAGATGGGCATGGATGTTAGCCCAGGGCCAGTCTTCCTCAGCAAAAAGAGGAGGATTGGCAGATGTTAGCTCAGGGCAGATCTCCTCACACAAAAAAACAAAACCAAAAAACAAATTTAGGCCTATCTACAATGAAGCAGAAGCCAAATATCATCAGCATGTTTTAGTCTAAAATAATACCACTAAATCCATCTCAGAATTAGTTGCAGATAGTTTCCATGTCAGTAATTTTGAAAGATAGAAATATATGCTCATAACAGAAAATTATGGCTTTATGCTGGGACAGGTAAAAACTATACCCATAGAAGTCCAACTTCATCTTTATTTCTGTTTTGTGATTTCTACTTGTAAAGTCAGTTCAAGTGATGAAGACAAATTTATTAGCCCAGGAATCCTAACAAGTTGTTAGAATTTTCCTCTTCTTATGAGAAAAATCAAAGAAGTGACTTGTCCAAGGTCACACCGCAAATCACTGGTAGGGTAGAAATTACAACTTGGACATTCTCCTAGTATGCTCTTCAGGTCAATGAACCTGCTCTCTCCATGTAGTGAGAAAGAACCTGACAATCATCTGAATAAATGCTTCTAGGGCAGTGGGTTGGGAGTGGACGGCAATCTGCACTTCAGTCTTCAATACCTTGTTGTTAAAAAAAGAAAATAAAGAGGATATTAAAATGAGAAATAGAATTCTCAACTATAATATTTTCTTTTCAAGAAAGATCCCAAACCTACAGATAATGGATTACAGTCAAGGATCTTTCAAATTTACATTACAGATCTTTGTTCTCTGGTGTCAAATTGTATATACAATTCCTTTTTGATTACCCGTGTGTGAACTGGCTGTGTGGATTTAATTTCAAACCCATCCCCATCACCACTCAGTACCTTGCCATGCACTTGTTTCCTCCACCACCTACTAACCAACATTTGGATCATGTAAACTAATTTTAACATTAACTTTTGGTAAACCAGACTGAGGAAGGTAAACATGCTGCCAAAATCTTTTCCTGCCAAAGAATGGTTTTTATTTATTGACATTTGAATTGTGGAATTATAAGTCAGTACACATAATCAAAAGTTAATTGTATAATCCTTTCCCATGTTTATGGCTTTTCCAAAACAGCACTTCTAACCCAAGAAGCAAGGTATCTGTTTAGGGATTATTATTTTCAAGAAAACGAGTTAAGTAACAGTTTACCTTCTAGGAGGATTTAAAATACCTTTTTCTTAGAGAAGTGACAAAGAGAATTTATTTTGATAAATTCTAAATAAAAAACAAAACTCCAACAATATAAAGAAAAGTTATTGTTTTGTTTTAAAAAATCAAAGGCACATCCTTAAATTTTACAATAGAGTTTTCTTCTATAAACAATGATATACTGGCAATAGAGAGGAAAAACCTGGCCATTTTCTGTTTATTGATTTATTTCAAAAATGACATCCAGAATCTTTATTAAAAAGCTAGTTTTTCATGGGCCCAGATATTGAAGAGAAACAAAAAACAGCTACTTCCCAAAAAGAAGCCAAAAAACAAGGAATTAAGCTAAAAGTTTGCCCTGTCATCATTAGTAAGATATCACTTCCTCACCAAAATCTCAAACCGCATCAAAAGCTGCCACTTTGTGAATATGTTTTTATTTCATACTCACATTATGGAGAGTGTCAACCAGTATGAACTTCCTACTTAGGTCAAAGTGCAAACAGATTTTGGCATAGGTGCTATGTATTAGGAAAAAAATTAAACTAAGTATTTTTTATATGGTGGGTAAATTTACTAAGTTACATAGCATGTGAACTCTAGATACACTGAATTACTAATTCAAACATCTGCAGCTTCAATGAAAATTCCATTTGGGCATTTAGTCTCAGGAAGGGCTTTAATGGCAAGCAAGCAAGGAAAGGGGCTGGGTAGGTGGGAGGGGAACGAAGACATGTTTCAACACCATCCTCCCCAAACCCACTTTCAAAACACAGATTTTTTTTTTAAGTGGCGGAAGAAAGTCAGATTAGGAATTCAGCATGATTTTTTTTTAATTTTTTTTAATTTATTTATTTTTCACACAAAGCCCCAGTAGATAGTTGTATGTCATAGCTGCACATCTTTCTAGTTGCTGTATGTGGGACGCGGCCTCAGCATGGCCAGAGAAGCAGTGCGTCGGTGTGCACCCGGGATCCGAACCCAGGCCCCCAATAGCGGAGCGTGCGCACTTAACCGCTAAGCCACGGGGCCGGCCCATTCAGCATGATTTAAGCCACTGTTATAACAAAGGTCAGAGCATTCCAAGTTTTGAAATAGTGAATTAATTTTTAATTGAAGGAATATGTTTCAAATATCACCACACAGACCCACTAGGATCTAATCTGAGACAGATCGCTGGAGCTAAGGGGGATCTTACATATCACCTAGTTCAACCTCACACAGAAGTCTCCTATAAGACAATCCTAACAGCTATTGATCTATCTGATCATACCAAATCATACCAGATCTACCAGATCAGACCATACTACACTTACTTCCTCCTTCCATATAAAATCCTATTAAACATTTGTTCACAGTAATCTTCCCTTCCACCCCCTTCCTACTTGGTCTTCTCTTCCCCAGGCTAAAAATTTCCATGTTTTGCTAATGTTCAATCCAGTCCTGCTCTAAAGAGCTACGCTAATGCTCTGTCTCTGGGGTTAGTCTGTGTAAGTAGAAACTTAGGTGGATAGGAAAATGAGTGCATAATTTTTTCTCCTTTCTTTTTTTTTGTGAGGAAGATCAGCCCTGAGCCAACATCCATGCCAATCCTCCTCTTTTTGCTGAGGAAGACTGGTCCTGTGCTAACATCTATTGCCAATCCTCCTCCTTTTTTTTTTTTTCCCTTTTTCTCCCCGAAGCCCCAGTAGATAGGTGTATGTCATAGTTGCACATCCTGCTAGTTGCTGTATGTGGGACGCGGCCTCAGCATGGCCCGACAAGCGGTGCATCGGTGCACGCCCGGGATCCGAACCCAGGCCGCCAGTAGTGGAGTGCGTGCACTTAACCGCTGAGCCACAGGGCCGGCCCCTCTCCCTTCTTTCTAAGGCTAAGTCCGGCTTCCAAAATATCAGAGAGGGAGGCAGGCTCTACCCACACCTCCCCATTCTATACTCAGTACCTTCTTCTCCCTTTCAATAGAATCCATACTGAATAAGGATTAACCTTCTTCCTAAGTCTCTCAAGCAGCAAAACCTCAAGCTTAAAACCAAGATTTGACACTTCACATCCATTTGGAGGGCTATTATCAAAAAAACAGAAAATAAGTACTGGTGAAGATGTAGAAAAACCGGAATCTTTGTGCATTGCTGGTGGAACGTAAAATGGTGCAGCTGCTATGGAAAACAGTATGGCAACTCCTCAAAAAATTAAACATAGACTTACCATATGATCCAGCAATTCCACTTCTGGGCATGTACTCAAAAGGAGTGAAAGCAGCGACTCAGATATTTGTACACTCACGTTCACAGTAGCACTATTCACAATAGCTAAAAGGTGGAAGCAACTCAAGTGTCCACTGGCAGATGAACAGATAAAATATGGTGCATATATACACAATGGCATATTATTCAGTCTTAAAAAGGAAGAAGATTTGACACATGCTACAACATGGATGAACCTTGAGGACACTATGTTAAGTAAAATAAGCCAGTCACAAAGGACAAATATTGTATGATTCCTCTTATTTGAGGTTCCTAGAGTAGTTTTAAATTCAGACACCAAAAGTAGAATGGTGGCTGTCAGGGGCTGTGGGGGGGATTGGGGAGTTACTGTTTAATGGGTACAGTTTCAGCAGGGAAAATGAAAAAGTTCTGGAGATGGATGGTGGCGACAGTTACACAACAATGTGACTGTACTTAAGACCACTGAACTGTACACTTAAAATGCTTAAATAGTAATTTCTATGTTATGTATTTTTACCACAATAAAAATTTTTTTTTTTAATTAAGAAAAACAAGACGAAAATTCCAGGTTCCAATTAGGGAACAAGTCCCTACATCTGATCTCTCTTTTCCAAGTTGTCTCTCATCCGCCCTCTTCCTCCCTATGGTGCCAATTCCTCTAGTCCAAAACACACTGCAAGCAAAAATGATTTCTCTCTCAATTTCCACTTAATTGTAACATGGAAAGTTTTTTTAAAATTCCTAATCATGGAAAACTGTTTCTGATTCATATCCTTTAAATAATATACTCCCAAGAAGAAATACATCTAAAACAAAGAAATATACCCCAAAACCTGTCTAAAAATTATACCTGTATTTCTTCTTCTGAAGCTGCCATATCATAGTTTCAGACAGCTCGGTGGCATAAATTTCTTCAAAATGAGGACTCATGATTTTTGTGACTTCTCCATCTCCAGCACCTAAATCAAGAAGTCGATGGGTTTTCCAGTCTGGATTAATTTTAAGCAGTCTCTGAAACTGATCTGGTGAAAACACAAACATTGAGCCTCTTCCTAGCAACCTGGAAGGAAAAGAACAAAAATGGAAGAGTCTATACAAACTAAGCAGCCCCCACACGCACACAGAGTAATGAAGCGACTCGGCACCAAAAGCCTTTTGAACTTACAAAATGTTTATTTTATATGATTAAAATATATATTATCTTTTATATGATTAAAAAACGAAGTTAGTAACATAAGAAAATACCTCCAGGTATCATCATCTGTCTCATTTGCAAATAAAACCCAGAAAGAGCAGGGAAAGAGAGGAAGAAAAGGTGGAATGGAAAAAGATGAGAGCGGAAGCAAAAAAGAAATGAATAAGAAATTAAAAGATGAATGTGAACAACTTAGGTCAAAATAGGAAGGAAAGATGGAAGGAGCAACAGAAAACACGTTTATTAGTTAAACAGATGACAGACCAACAGAATCAGACCACAGCACTAGCCGATAACACTAAGCAGAGAAATCAAATAGGAAAATAACACCGTTAGGAAACTAAACAATGGGTGAGAAAACAATAGCTTTAGGATAATAGATTTTTTTAAATTTTTATTTATTTACTTATTTTTTTGTGAGGAAGATCAGCGCTGAGCTAACATCCGATGCCAATCCTCCTCTTTTTTGCTGAGGAAGGTTGGTCCTGGGCTAACATCTGTGCCCATCTTCCTCTAATTTATATGGGACGCCGCCACAGCATGGCCTGACAAGTGGTGCATCGGTGCGCACCCGGGATCCGAACCGGCGAACCCCGGGCCACTGAAGCTGAGCGCGACACTTAACCGCTGCACCACAGGGTCGGCACAGGATAACAGATTTTTAAGAGACATGAGAGAAAAGAGGAAAAGAGTAGTCTTTGGGATATCAGTTAAATTTGCATTAAAAAAGCAGATTCATGGGGTCAGCCCGCTGGCCTATGGGTTAAGCGTGGGCACTAGCAACCCAGGGTTCGCAGGTTCAGATCCCAGGTGCCCAGTGATGCACCACTTGTTAAGCCATGCTGTGGTGGCGTCCCCTCTAAGTAGAGGAAGATGGGCACAGATGTTAGCCCAGGGCCAGTCTTCCTCAGCAAAAAAAAAAGAGGAGGATTGGCATCGAATGTTAGCTCAGTGCTGATATTCCTCACAAAAAAAAAACAGATTCATACTTGTGTCAGTTTATATGTTATACAATTGGTTGGGTCCTCTTATTTCTAAAGATTCTCAAAAACATTCAAAAACCACAGTAATATCTTTGAAAAAAGAAGTTGAGAGGAGTGAAAATGGAGATCAAAGAGAACCCTCAGGACAGCAGCTGTGGGAATAAAATGCACTCCTATTTAGAACTTGTTTTCTAGCCCTCAAATCCTACTTTGTCTAGGGCAGGGATTTGCAAACTCCTTTGAAGCAGCAGAACCCTCTCCTTAGATGAAGCTGAACTCACAACAATATAAAATGGTAAAAGGAGAGTTGCTGCTGAAATGAGAGGGAGAGCCCCGGGCTGCCGCCAGCCCACTTCTAGGCCTTTCTCTGCAGCCTGAAGCAGCTCCTGAGGCACTTCCTCTTCAGATCCTGGGAAACAGTTTGAAAATCACTGATCTAGGAAATGGCAAGGAAATCTATACTGTACTGTTACTTTCTGGAGACAATCACAAGGTACAGTATGTTTGTTATACAGTGACTGGAAAGATGCATGCAACTTGGTACTCCTGGTGTGACCAATTTCAGGGGAAAATTAAAATTATAGAGTTCATATAACAAACTCACCCTCCTCTTTTCCCATTAAGGCCTTGAGAGACTTTAATCAAATCTAATAAATTTATGGTATTTACGGTAAATCTTCTGCCCCAAAGAAATAGTAAAAAAAAACAGGGCGGGGGTGGGGTGGACTTCAGAGACTGCTAAATATGATACTATCCACTACAACCGTTTACCAAAGAAAACCATATCTCCTAAAAGACAAGTCGTTTTTAGTCCTCAATTGCTCATATCCTCTAGTGGAAAAACAGGCTGCAGAAAGCAAACGTGAAAAAAGGAACTAAACTTATTACTGAAATAGCTATACAAAATTTCACCCAGGAGCCAGAGTCAGAGCAAGAAGGGGTTAAAGGCAACATGGCTTGGGGCATGCATGTTTCAAATGTTGGTGCTAACTTGCCAAAGGACCAAAAGTAAGTTGCAAATTAGTTATCTGGCTTAAACTTTCCCAGTTATAAAACAACATGCTTCCCTAGCCATCTCTTTGGGATGTAAGGAAACTTGACAGGATAACGGTAAAATTCTAGAGCTGGAGGTCATCTGAGGTCAGAGCTCAGGAGGTCATCTGACTGGTTTACATCTAAAGGCACCAGAGAGAGAACTGTCCTATTTCCAAAGATCATGAGCAACAGAGGCTCCACAAAAAGATTAAAACTGTCAAAAAAGAAATCAAAATTCATCGAGCCCAGTCTTTCTCAACCAAGACCAACTTTGCCCTCTAGGTGGCATTGGGAATAGGTGGGAGAGTTTGGGGTAGTCACAATGACTTGGGGATGCTACTGTCATTTAGTGGGCAAGGCCAGAAAAGTTAGACTTCCTGTAATGTGTGGGGCAGTCCCACACGATGAAGAATTATCCCATTTAAAATACCAAGACACTGACCTAGCTCAACACAAGGTTTCCAGCAAACATACACCGTGGAGAGGTATGGCTCTCTAATTTGTCTTTAACTTCCTAAGTTAGCGATGTCCATGTGTGGGGTTTTGTTTTGTTTTGTTTTAGTGTTTAACAGCCATCCTAGGTTCTGTAGCCGCCATCTAAATTCTCTGTAGCTTTAGAGTCTATAGAGGAGGTGCACTCTCTTATAAAATAAACTCTGAAAACAGCTATTAAGTCTCTCCTTACTTGGCCCTTCTCCTTTCCAACATAAAGGAAGTCTGATAAATATCTTATCTTCTTAATTCAAGCAGGTACCATAGTAATTATTTCTGTAAGAGACAGCCACTCATGGTAATAATCTACCACTGCCATGAATGGAAAGTACCAATGGGCTTAAAATTAAGCTTTCAGCCGGGAATAGGACACAGGGCAAGAGATGTGTTGGAGTTTTGTTTCTTTTGTGTGGCGGGGTGGGGGTGGGGTTAGGGTTAAAAAAAAAAAGCAGAAGATCTGTAGATAAGAGAAGCCAAAAAGGATTTATTAATTGTATTGCCTCTTTTTGACCAAATTGTGAAATTCCAGAGCAAAAATTTTAACCAGGGTCCAGTGGGGTAGAGGTAAGCGGAAATGGTTCAGAGTTTGAAATCTCTCAAACTGTTGAAAAATGTTGAATGTAAATACTACTTGAAGAGAAGATTCCTACTTTTTATAGCTTTCAGAGAAGCACAGGACCCCATAAAGGATAAGAATCACTCCACAGTGACTTGTTTGCTTTCCAATGAAAAAATAAGTGACATAGAACAGGAACTCAGTGCAGCCAATTTTAGAAACAAAATGTCAGACCACGTCCTATAAACTCAACTACCAATACAAAAATAACAACCGTTTGCTGAAGCAAACTTAGGGCAATTTCTTACCAACAGTGAAGAAAATCAAGTACGAAACCTTTAGAAATGGCTCATGGTGTCCGAAAACATATTTAAGGGCCAGATGATAGACTGGGGATCCAGACATTCCACAGGAGCTGACTCCAAACCTCAAGGGGGAAAAAAAGTGTGCCCAACTAGTGACGTTAAGTGGTCTAACAAGGCTTTTTAAGCACCGAGCCCTGTTGCTTGCCTCTTTAGCATTCTGGATTCTTGGGCCTTGGGGATGTTTAAAAATTTGGCCAAGAAAGGATAAAAAATACTCCTAAAGCTTTTTTCCACAGATTTATATGACAGAACCACTCTAAGGACAGATAATTCCACAATTAAGTTTACAAAATTCTACTGAGCCTAAACATTACGTAAGAAGAGATGTAGGACCCTTCACTCAAAATAAACCATCACCCACTGCTGGGCTGAATTAGACCCCCCAAAAAAAAACTTCCTCCCGGGAAGTGTGCTTAAAGCAAAGATCTTACTCTTCAGCCTATCTATGTTTCAAGTGTCTTGCTACTCTCAACGGTAGGGGACTAGCAGCATCACGGGCATCACCTGAGAGCTTGTTAAAAATGCAGAATCTCAGGCCCCAGACCTACTGACGTAGAATCTAAATCTACAGGTGATTCCTGTGCACATCAAAGCTGAGAAGCACTGCTCTATGTAACTCCCACCATAGAAATACAGACTCATGAGGCTATTTCCCAAGTTACGGTGAATTTAAAAAGCATAGCTATAGAAGGCTGGGGCACTGGACCTACTGCCAAGGATACTGACTAGTAGAAGCGTTGTAGCTGAGGAAGTAGTCAACATCTTGAACAAGGTAACTTTTCTTTTTCATTTTTTTTTAAACCTAAAGATAAAGAAAAAATATCCAAGATTCACTTACCCATTAATAGATGTTCTAGACATAAACAGGCTAAAAACAGATGACACAAAAGAGTGATATAACTGGATAAATAGCCAGCCCGATTTCTCAATGCTGTTGTTTAAGAAGACCTGTGTTCCTTGATCAAGATAACTCTGAACAAAGACAGCCTGGAGTGATTCGCATAATTTCTCTCTGTTGCACACATACCACTATAAAAAAAAGAAGAAAAATGAAAACACACATCTGAAGTGTCATCTAAGAAGTCCAAAGACAAAAACCAGAAGACTAAATCAAATCTAAGATTTCCAAAAATTATAATCTCATGGCACTTTGAAGATAATTATCATCGCTTATGTTCATACGACCTGTAAAGTATAAAATTCTTCTCACGAGTAATTTCTCATTTACTTCTCGTAACCCTCAGAGTAGGTAGAAGGGGGAAGGGGTGAAGATGCTTGTGAATCACGCAGCTTAGCAGGTAGCAAGCCAGGCCATAGCCCAGGTGCTCTGTCCTGGCCCAATGCTTCAGTCACTATAGCCCCTGGACCCCGAGATCGAGGAAAGCTCTGTGGGCCCCTCCCTCACTGAAATTTAGTATCAGAAGACAATAACTAGCATTATTAACCTTGTTTTTAGATAAAAAAATAATCATAATCCAATGATTTAACTCAAAACTACCAAACAAAGGTGCTGCCTTTCTTCTTGTAGGCTATATAGAGCCCTTCAGAAATATTGAGGTGTGCTTTATGAAGTTCTATGACATTCTTACAGACAGGAGCAAAACGTGCTCGAGAAAGACTAAAAAGTTACTTAAGGTCACACTGCAATCAATCACACTGGAGAAGACAAAGTAACAACACGCTAAGAACCAGATTTCCAGGAACAGGCTCTAACCAGAACGTACTTTTTAGAACAAAATTCATGAACTTCAACTGTGGGTGAAATTTAATCTTCCATAACAAACGTTTTCCATTTGCATTTAGTGTGCCAGAGAAGGAGGGAAGTACAGTGTAGGGCACATCAGCTTTAGAGTCAGCCCCATGACCTGGCTCTGCCATTCCTGTGTGAGCTCAGACAAGCCACTTAACGGCTGAGCCTCTGTTCATTCATCTGTAGTCTACAGATGTCATCGGTATCTATCCATCCCGCTAGGGTATTGAGAGGATTAAACAAGATAATACAGGCAAATCCTCAATATAGTACCAGACACACAGGAGAATCCTGTAATAACAACAGCAAAGAGATTCCTCTAACATGGCCTAATAAATAAGAGTAAGCCCATTCATTAAGTACAATCATGAAACTGCAGAGTAGACCAGTTACTATTAATCCATTATCTGCTAAGAAACAATCAATTTTTCCCAATAAGGACTCTACTGGCAAAAGTAACTTGCTTCCCCCTGACAAATCTGACCATTTATTAGCAGTAGGTGTCCTACTGTAACTGCTTGCACAACTGTGGACCAATTTTACAGTCATCCTAAGCTTGCTAAATGTTGAATGAAATCTTGGGTAACATTCCTGACACTAACATTGAAAGGAACCAGTTATAAACCAAAACAAACATGCAAACAGGCACAATAAAATTTCAAAGATTAATCTTCTTATAAACTCTGTACTCTAAAGTGGATAAACCAAATCTTTCCAATTGTTGACTGATTTGTGTAAATTTACCATTGAAACATTGTTACCAAAACTGCTTGGACTTGAAAAATATTTTTTTTCCCACCCTCTACGATAAGCTATGAAGCTTCTTACATTCATTGCCTACATTTTTTCCCTTGGTCTGAAAATGTTCTTGCTTAATCATTAACCAATTCTTAACACTCATTGTACCTGAAGTTACGCCCCGCTGCAGGTCATAAACCATTTTTTATTATACTCGTGACCTCCTAGTGCACATTCTGAACTCTGTAATACTGAGGCCACTCTGACTTTTATTTATTTTTTATTCTCTGAAATAACTAATGAAGATGAAAGCCATCACTTCGGTAATAGGCAATCAGGTGCATTCTATTAATGTGGACAAGAAATCATTCAAGTGAAACAGAGGAACTAAGATTGGCATCCACTTGTAAATGGACAACCAGAACAACAATGGACTCTGACTTCCAGAACTAAGCAAGAATTGGCACCATTAACTGCAAAGATTGCTCTCAAGTGCCAAAAGGAAAACTCAAGTTTGTAACAGCATTTCTCTCAATTCAGCAACATGAACACACGTGGTTGAACCTTTACTGTCATATAAGTCTTTCAGAAAAGAAACTGCTTACTGAACAGAATGTGCTACATAATAAAAAGCAAAGCCCTTCTCTTTAAAGATAAGGTTGAAATCCATGTTCCTTCTGACCATTTGCATGATACAAAGGTCACAATCACCAAAGAATAGAAACAACCCAAATAAATGCCCATCAAGTGATGAATGGATAAATAAGATATGATTAGATACGATTCACCAATACAATATTATTCAACCATCAAAAGGAATGAAGTACTGATTCATGCAACAACATGGATAAACTTTGAAAACATTATGCTAAAGTGAAAGAAGTCACAAAAAGCCACAAATTACATGATTTCACTTACATGAATCGTCCACAAGAGGCAGATCCAGAGACAGAAAGTAGATTGTCGTTGCCAAGAATTTGGAGAGGGGGCACTGGGAGTGTCTGCTAATAGATAGGGGGTTTCTTTTTGCAGTAATGAAAATGTTCTGCAATTAGAGAGTGGTGACAGTTGCACAACTCTGTGGACATAGTAAACACCACTGAACTGTACACTTTAAAAGGATGAATTTTATGGTATGTGAATTGTATCTCAATAAAGCTGTTATTTTTTAAAAACATACACATACACATCTATATGTAGGTGGCATTTTGATCTTCCAGAAGTTAAAAGCAGTTTGAAAAATTAAGTGACCAAGCAAAGCTCTTTAAAAATGCAAATTTTTAAATGCAAATCTGATCATGTCACTACCCTTCTTCACACCCCCACACCCCTCTTAGGATAATACCTAAAATGCTCAATACGGCTTACAAAGCCCTACACAATTTGTCCATTCTGCGTCCACAGCTTCACCTCATGGCACTCCCTACCAACCCATAATACCTGGCCATTCACTATGTCAAACACTGTACCCTTCTTTCGTTTTCTGGAAGGCTCCTTTCCCATGGCTGTCTCACATGGTATTTGTTCTGTCCCCTACATTTTCCACCACCCCAACCCGCCTCCTCTCCACCTAGTCAATTCGACCTAAACCTAAATATTTCTTCAAATATGTTTCCCTTAAACTTCCAGACTGGGTTGGATCCCCTTGTTCTAATACCCTCTCATACATCCCATATGTCTCCTCGGTAACATTTATGACCACTGAACCGAGTAACTATACATAAGTGCATGTTCGGTGTCTATCTTCCCAGGTAGATGGAAAGCTTCATAAAGGTAGGGACAACGACTCACTTCAGCGCCTGGCACAGACACAGATGAACAATAATTGTTCATCAAATGAATTACTGTTAAAAATCACAGGCAGTCTAACCCACAGAACTTGGAGTTTCTAGCAAAATGCTGGAGGGAACATAAGGATAACCACAGAGACAGTGGTCACTGCGTTTGTGTCAATTTCTAAAACTCCAGGGTTTTTGCAAGGCCTTGCTTAAACCCGATTCCGCAAAACAGTGGTTAAAGTTACCCACCCACCACAAAATTGCGTTACCACAAGCAAGCAACAAGAAAGACAGCAACTGAGCACCCACCCTTACCAGGCACCTGGCCAAGTGCTTCATTTAGGTGCATTTAGCACCTAATAGCACTCATAACTTAGCACTCATAACTTCTGAATAAATGGGGAGCTACTGCTTCCAAGCGCTTCCAGCTGATTCAAGTTCCTGCCGTAGGTGCATGTTTTTTTTTTGTGTGTGTGTGTGTGTGAGGAAGATCAGCCCTGAGCTAACATCCATGCTAATCCTCCTCTTTTTGCTGAGGAAGACCGGCTCTGAGCTAACATCTATTGCCAATCCTCCTCCTTTTTCTCCCCAAAGCCCCAGTAGATAATTGTATGTCATAGCTGCACATCCTTCTAGTTGCTGGACGTGGGACGTGGCCTCAGCATGGCCAGAGAAGCGGTGCGTCGGTGCATGCCCGGGATCCGAACCCGGGCCGCCAGTAGTGGAGCGCGCGCACTTAACCGCTAAGCCACGGGGCCGGCCCCTGCATGTTGTTTTATAAAAGCTTCTCTCAAAGAAGCTTCTCTTCACTTCACTCTACCCAGTGTGTCTGTCTAAGATTCACTTTTAGAGAAGAAAGCAGGACTATTCTGCCCAATTAAACTGGATTGGGTGTGTTTAAAGCAAAGATAATCTGATCCAGATAGCAACTAAATTTCTATAGGCCAGGGTTTCTCAACCTCAGCACTATTGACATTTGGGGCCAGATAATCCTTTGATAATCCTTTCCAGACTAGGAAGAAGGACTTGGCCACCCACTGCCAAAAAACTGGCCATGAAAACCCTATGAATAGCAGTGAATCATATGTCTCATATAGCACAGGAAGATGAGAGGACGGCACAAAAACACTGGGCAGGTTCCACTCTGCTGTATACGGGGTCACTAAGAGTTGGAATTGACTCGAAGGCACTAATATCAACAAATCCTTTGTTAGGGGGCTGTTCTGTGCATTGTAGAATGTTTAACAACCCATCAGATGCCAGCAGCACTCCCCCATCCCCCCGTCATGATAACCCAAAATGTCCCGGACGTTGCCAAATGTCCCCTAGGAGCCAAAACTGCCATGCTTAGGCACACCTACGTGGACCTACTGAGAAAACGTCATTGTTCTGACTCGCCAGTAGTGTTTCCTAACTATCCCAGCTTAACAGTGGTCTAGGGAAAATTAAAAGATAGATTCACTGGCCTCCAAGAACTTATACTCCAGAGGGGAGAAAAGATCAGAAACCAAGAGAAACAAGTAATGGGATTACGACTCTGGCCAGGACCTTCAGCTCCTTAAATGAGCAGTCACCTTAACCTTAAAGGCAAGATGCTGACTAGAGAGAAAAATCAGTGCAGGAGTTCCTGCAACCGTTTGGCAGTCCCCCTGGAGTGACCTCTCTCCAGACAACCGGCGTAAATGAAAAGCTGTAACGAGCTCACAGCACTGGTGGCCTGTCTGTAGGCTCCCGTGCACTTTCAAGCAGGTGAGTTCTTTGAATGCGTGCTCCTCAAAGACTACAGAGACAAAGGCACGCAGGCAAGAACAAAGTAGTATGCGTGTTAAATGTTCACACTGGAAGGACTGTGCACCAGCTCTGCTGTAGGCCTGGAGACCCAGCGCCTGAAATTAGCATCTTCCACAATGTCATCTTAGCAACTTCCTTTAAAGCTCAGTCAAATTTTATTCAATCTAAATAAGTAATGAAATCTTTTAAATAACAAACTCTAATCAAATAAGAGTTGTGCCATGCAGTCATCTGCTGATGCCAAGTACAAACATGTGATAACTAAACATAACATCTTCTAAAAGCTACAGTAAATAGCAATGTTCTCCCTACTTGTAACAAGACTGTAAAGATACTAATTGGCCAAATAATAAACAGCCAAATCAGGTAGACACGAGTTCTGAATGTGTTATTTGACCGTATTAGCTAATCAAAATAATAAAGTATTAGGTCATGTCTTAAAGATTTCATTAAGCCTATGAACACCTCCTAATCTTTACATAATGTTGGTTGATGAATCATTCCTTTAAAGTAGAAATGCAATTTTCCTATAAAATTATATTTGCTTATCAGACTGAGGGACACAGTTAAAAGTTTTTCTGAAATTATTTTTTGGAGTTCCCCAACTAGTCAAACATGTGCTATATGTAACAGTCTTGTCTTCCAAAATACAAAGGATTTGAGCGCATTGGTAGAATGAGAAAGTTATTTTTAAAAACCCACTTCCGGATTTTAGGTAATGTGGTATAATAAAAAATAAATATTTGGTCTTTATTCCGGGTTCCTGGCAAGAGACTCCTAAAACCTTCGCGGAATCTCCAGAGTGATAAGAGTACTTTTTGTAAGCTAATAAATGAGGGAGGTGGGGGGGAGTTAGAACTTTTCATCCCCATCCCCCCAACCTCCGGGGAGGGGAGGGGAGAGGGGCTGGAGATTGAATTCAGTCACCAACGGCCAATGATTTAATCCATCATGCCTACCTAATGAAGCCCCCATAAAACCCTTAACAGACAGGGTTCTGGGAGCCTGCAAGTTCCTGAACACACTGGTGGGCTGGGAGGGCGGCTCACCTAAGAGGGCACGGAAGCTCTGTGCAAACCCCAGCCCACATTCCTTGCCCTCGAATCTCTTCCATTTGGCTGTTCCTGAGTTGTATCCTTGTAAGTAAAGTGTTTTCCTGAGTTCTAGATAATTTCTAGCAAATTATCTAACCTGAGGGGGGGGGTTGTGGGAACCCCAGAATTTGCAACCAAGTCAAACAGAAGCATAGGTAGTCTGTAGATTGCAACTTGTGGCTGGTGTCTGAAGTGAGGGCAGTCTTGGGGGTGCTGAGCCCTTAAACCTGTGGACTGATCCTAACTGCGGGTAGTTAATGTCAGAACAGAACCAAAATGTGGGATACTCAGTTGGTGTCAGAGAACTGGAGAATCAGTTGGTGTCAGAAAAAACACACCATAGATAAGAAATGGTTTTTTGTTCCAACGTTAAACTTGACAAAAAGCATGCACAAACTGGATGACGGCCGGCACTTCAAGCAGCCGTCCCATCCTTGACTAACTCACAAACGGCCAGAACTTCAGCTGGTATTTTGCAGACAGCTCCATAACTTTAATGTCTACACAGAGGTCCCCTGGAGTGGGCGCACTTCCCCATGAAGCAGACGGCCTATATTCACAGCCCTTCAGACAACACAGTTCTCCTAGGAGGGACACCATGAAGCAACAGAAAAAGCCTGGGCCTTCAAACTAGAAAGAAGTGGGTTCAAAATCCAACTCTGCCATCTATTAACTGTACTTCTGAGCAAGTTTCATCTCTCTTAGCCTCAATCTTCTGTCTGTAAAATGGCGATGTATCACCTACCTCCCAGAGTTGTTATGAGGATTAGAGCGAATAATATATTTAAGTGCCTGGCATATAACAGAAGCCCAATAACTGCGGATTTCCTTCCCTTTCCTGTCCAAGGTCCACAAAAGCGGGTCAGAGGAGAACCGAAGTTCAAGGAGATCCCTAAAAACCACACTGTGGGTCTGGGCACAAGGCCATCCTCAAAGAAATGAGTAACCAAAGACCTGAGGCCTTCAGTGCCACTAAAAACAATGGGAAAGGCTCCACTGATCGGGGTCCAGGAACACAGAACCTTTTCTACTACAGGGGTGGTCAGATCAAGCCCGGCAACACTGACCTTGACAGCTAAGGATTCAAAAATCATGCTCTAAGTTTCTGCAATGCAATCCAGTCAGTCCAGACATTTCATCATCGACACCTTCTTTGCATCAAAGCACAGCACAGGAATAAATAGTCAAACCATTCATTACTGTTTCTACTAATGATACAAACCTAAACCAACAATCTCTTCATGTGAGATTTCAACATGTAGAGTGACAAAGCACCCTCATGTCCATGCAGGGAAATAATTTACAGATTTGATTAAGTTGCTTTAGCTTTGATTTAACAAATAAATTACTGGCAATCTTCATTTCAAATATTCACTCACTGTTCGTATTTTATAATCCTCAGATTTTAATAAAGCTTCAGAGGGTGTAAACAGCAGTCTTTTACTGGAAGTTACCAGGGTCCCCTAGGTCACCTTCAAAGTGGAACACACAGGCCTCTGGTAAATCCAGCAGAAGAGAGAGATCCTAGTGTTCCATGAAATGGAAGCAAACATTTGTTTAGGGTTTCAACACAAGTTATAAGCAAAGAAAGAAACCCTTTCCAAAATTTCTTTGGTATTTGGCTGCAAAGTCTTCCAGACTCTGAAAGGCAGTTCAGAGCAGGACACGGATGCATCAGTGTCTGTCTGTCTGGCTGGCTGACTGCCTTGAGCATTGTTAACTCATGCCTGACTTCTGTCCGCTCCACAAGGTAAATGGGGACTTAAGGGAGAAGGGATAGAAATCTACCCTTTAGCACAACCTTTGACCTCTGGCTGTGATATCCAAGTATTTTTTCATTTGGAAAAAAATCCTAAATCATTTCAGTCCTATCTTGAATCATGATCACTTGTGGCATAGCACAGTTCTGAGCTTACATAAGAAGGTGAAAAAATAAAATAAGTCAGATATACACATACTTGCAATTTTAAGTTACACCTTAATAATTCCAGATATTGAACGTTATCTGTGCTTTTAAAAAACCTTGCAGTATGTCACCTGGAGAAATTGTCCTGGCTTGGTTCCAGGGAGTTCTATAATTCTTTTTTCCCTCCATCCATTGAGAAGCTGCTGAATGACTTTGTTACCAAGAACCTAGTTAGTGGGGCCTAAGAGTCCTTTCAAGTTTCAATAGCTCTAAAATAGTTGTATGAACTTTAAGTCCAAGGTGCAACTGAAAAGACTAGATTCAAAGTTGCTTCTGTTGTTATTTTCAAGTTCTCAGGCTGCCAATATTGAAAAGTGACATATCTAGTTTCTTGTTGCCTGGCTCTATTTCTTCCCAATGAGTCAAACTACCCACCTGGCAACCTGTGATTAGAATGTGCTGCTGATTAAGGAAGCTGGAAAATTTCTCTTGGGAAAACTCTTTTCTGTAAAGAACAGATAGTAAATATTTCAGGCTTGTGGGTCATACAATCCCAATTACTCAACTCTGCCATTGTAGGCCGGACGAACGTGGTGGCTCTATTCCAACAAAACTTAATTTGTGGACACTAAGATACGAATTTCATATAAGAAATTTCCACACGTTACAAAAAATTTTTTGCAACCATTTAAAAATGCAAAACCATTCTTACTTCACAGGCTGTACCAAAGTCAGTGAGCCCAGTCTCGCCTGCAAGCCATATTCCTGCTCCAAGCAAAGTCCTCACTTCTTGCTTGCCCAAAGTGAAACAACCCCAGTTCTGAAGCCAGCACTCAAAACCAAGTTATTAAAATGGTGCCGCTACTATAGTTTTAGAGCTGCTTTAGCTCAAAGGAGCCTTGCAGCTCCAGGCTACAGTGACTCAATAGCAATTTTTAATGAATAAACATTGCCCAAGATCTCTCTTTTAACTATAGAATCCTCCACCATAATTTCTTAAAAAAAATAACCATAAGGAATACTTGGGCTGAGTACAGTTCAGTCAAATCCATAAACCTACTTTTATGCAACTCCAAAAGAACCAAATGTGGCTGGCTATGGAACCGGCAAACCCAAATGAACACCAGAGGACCTTGTATAGAACTAGTGATTTGAAGGAGGAAAAGCCATCAGAGTTAAGTTACTTCACAAGCAAAACAAAGTTTATAAAGCAAATCCAGGATCTTGGAATATAAAGCAGATAAATCATCAACTTGGCCACGCTGCAGAGGACAGTCTCCTATTCCACTTTATCTCACTGGGGTTCCTATATACACTTTTCTTTTGTTCATTTAAATCTTTATTCATGGATAATATCTTCATAATGTGAATGGATCATCCCCAAATAACGTCTGAATTGATTATTCTAAAGAAAAGAGCCAATCTCCCCCTAAATATTCAGAAAGCACCGGATTAGTCTTCATCTTGGAGAAATTAGCTGCCAAATTGTTAGTGCAACTGGTTAAAATGCACGCGCGCACACACACACGAGTATCTCAGAAGCATAAGGACGTGAGGTATCAGAAACCAGTATTAATTTTCCTTAGAACTTGCTTTAAAAAGGTACACAATTAGAAAGTATCCTGTTTGGAGATATTCTGAAGCTATGTCTACAGCTATAATTCTATCTAAGCTCCATAAAAATCAAATTGTTTAAACAGTTTTTCAATTTTTAAAATACGTCCAATTCTTTTTTGAGCACTGAAAACATCTCAAGTGTGCTGAGGAGAGGCAATCACGACAAGTGTTATGATAAATACCTAGAGCTACGACTCAACCATAATACCACATCAATGGAAATAAGCCTCCTTTTTATCCTATCCAGAATCTTATTACTACCAACTGTTGAAAATTACATTTCTAATTCATTGTTTTACACCATTATCCACATTCCATCTGGATATGTGACATTTTGGTGACTGTACATTATCACTATGGTACTTTAGAGTTGTTTCTCTAAGAATGACTAGTGCAAGGAAGCAATCCATAGCAAAAAATGTGGTTTTACAACTTAAGATCACCTATTAACTTCATGCCTAACAATATCATAGGAGCGATTACCTAATAAATTGCAATAGCTGTAGGATTACAAAAAATTTTACGGAAATTTATGATTTCCTTTAATAATAGAAAAAGGGCCACTATTATTCTTTGCTAAATGACAACTAAATGCTACTTTTCTAAATGAACTGCTTTTTCAATTTTCATTAAAACACACGAAATCAACCCGAGTGTAAACTCTCTGAACACCTGGCATAATAAGTAACATAGGAAAATGAGAAATCTATGAAAATGATGAGACGCAAGACAGAAAATAATTAGTTACTGCTCTCTGGAAAGGCAAAATGTACTATATAAACGCTAGCTATTATGAGCCAACACTCTGGCACAGTTCAAAAACCTCTTTTCAATGAATGTAACGTTAACCGCAAACTACATTATGGCCAAATATGAAATGTCTCACTCAATTCTACAGCTGACCTGCACACACTTCCTTAAGTGGCACAAAACTAAGCTAATGAAAAGATTACCTCGCCGCTCACATCACATTGTTCATGATTCACATCTACAACTCTTAAAAGAATTCAGTCCCGCCCAGATCTGTTTTAAACACCCTTCCCGTAAAAGCTTGCACCATCTTCCTTCTTATATCTTCCTCGTCAGGTACCAACATGGGAATTTAAAGGAGATCTCTCCTCGACAGGAGGGGAAGGTTCGGTAGGATGCGCGTGAGGACCTGTCAAACACACACACAAGCGCTTAGGGACAATGTCACCCGAATAAGCCTGGCGAGTTAAACGCCTCACGATGCTCGGTTCCATTTCTTTCCGGCCCTTTGTATGTGCGTAGATTCAGCTAGACAAAAAGAGGGCCGGGTTTTCACCTTGATCCTCGGGGGTGAGGAGGGTTGTCGGGGTAACGGGTCTGGTCTGGTCCTTTAAAGCTCAGGGCCGGAGCCCCGCAGGCGCCCGTGCCACGCGCCGGCCGCCACTTGCTCGGTCCTGCCGCGGGAGCGGGCGCCCGCGGTCACCGCCCGGCGCCGGGAACAATGCGGGCTCCGGGCGCCCAGCTGGGCCGGGAGGGGACGGGGAGCCGCGCTCCGCCAGCGCCGCCGAACAAAAGGAGCCGCGGGGAAACTTTCCGAGCGGCCGGGGCCCGCGGACGCCCTGGCCGCGCCGCCCCGCACAATAGCCGGCCGCCCGCGGAAAGCGCCCCCGCCCCCGCCGGGCCGGGCCGGCCGGTACCTGGTGGTTCTCCTTCCTGCCGCCCGCGGCCGCCGCCGGCCCGCCCGGGCCGCTCGTCATGTTCCCGTGCAGGGAGCGGGGGAGCGGGCTGCGCAGCGTCCACATCCTCCGCGCCAGCCACACGGACGCCAGGCTCAGGCACAGCCAGCCCGCCAACAGTCTCATCGGGCGCCCCGGCCGCTCGCGCCGATCACCGCCGGCGCCGCGGCGAAGAGCAGGAGGCGCCGCCGCCTCCGGCCGCCGCCGCCGCCGCCCGGGCTCGAGCCATCGCGCCCGACTTGCCCATCCAGCCCTGCAGGGCCGAGGGGGGCGGGGAGGAGCGGGCGGCGCACGGCCTTCCCGCCTCCCCCTTCCTGTCCGCCCGCGGAACGCCGCCGCCGCCGGCGCCTGTTTCCAGCCGGAGCACGCACGAGCGGCCGGGAGGCGGGACAAGGGGGGCGCGCGTCCCCGCTCCCTCTGGGCCGCGGCTCCACGTAATGGCGGAGATTTAATTTTTTTAGGCCAGGGGAGAGCACTTCCGGAGGCGGAAACTGAAGCCTCCCGGGCCCTCCGGGGTGGTGCCCGCAGGACTTGCGGTCTTTCCTCGTCTTAGTCTCTGCTTCCGGGCCCCTCGTCCCGCCCCCGCGGGATGTCCGCTTGGCTGTGCAGATGGACGGGGGTGACGAGGGGACTCGCATCCATTTCGGACGTCCCGACACCTCAGGCCGAGTTCCTGCCAGAGACGGACGCTGGCAGTTCTTACTGTTACCGGCTCAGCTGCGTAACCTCCTTGTTACCATTTAGAGCCGACGAGGCAGACCCCCACCCCAAAGGCCCCCAGCCCGCTTCGCAGGCGCTGCAAAGCAGACGGGAATCTCCGGGAAGCGGTACCGCCTCCCCTCCCCACCTCCCCGCCCCGCTTCCCAAGCCTGGCAAGTTGCTGGCGGCATGTTTCTGGGAGACATCGGCGAAAGCTCTGCCTTTGTTGAGCTGGGCCACTTGCAAGTAATGTTTTGATGTATTGATGACCCTGTTTCCAAGAATGAAGACCCCGAATTAGAGTCCCTGCTTGCTTGTTTCCTTGACCTAACAGACCGAAGCTGGACCCAACAGTCTCCAAGCGAACTAAGCTCTGGGAGCAGTATTTACCCGGATGTTTCTTTGATCATTTATAGCACGGGGAGACCTAGCAACGTTTCAAAACTGAAGGGTTACGCTGTGTTCCTGTCTGAGGTTCTTCCTGCTGCTACCCAAGCTACAACTGAGTAACATACCGTATTTCATGGGTCCTCTAGCTTTAACACCTTGCTAGGTTTGTTGAGAAAATGCTTTTAACTGCACTAGAAGTAATGTGAATGCATTTTATTTTAGTTCAAAAGAAATAAACCTTTCTGATAACTCCAGTATTGCACTTCAGAGATGGTCACTTACGAAATATTAGTGTGGTGATCTGCTGATGAGGAACAAAACTGTTCCTTACCCACAAACATTTTTATTAGCTTCTGAGACTCTCAGCCTGGCACGTTTCGCTGACAGGGACATCTTGTTGCCTAATGTGACATAGGTTATTAACAAAACAAAACACAAAAGGTGGGGTGGGGAAGAGGAGAGGGTATTTTGTGTTCTTTCTTTCTAGTATACTCCCTGTCTGCTTCCAGCCAAAACTCCAAAGAGCCTGCCTCTTACTAAATCTAGTTCAGACCTCTACTGGTCCTGGCCCAATCATGAAAAAGAAACTAGAGTAGCAAGTCCAAGTCAGTCAGTTTGTTTACCGTGTCACCTTTTCCTCCTTTGTCTCTTGGGATCAGCGTCACAGATAAAGCAGCTCTGTGCCAAAGAAAGCCTTCATCTTTTTAGAGGGGGTGAGGTGGGGTGGGGAAGGGGGTGAAAGCCACAAGAGTATATAAAATGACATATTTCATTTCTGACAACAAAGGAGACAAAAAGGTATGCCCTCCAGCTGTAAATAAAGTAAGCCTGATGAGCTGTAGCTCAGAGACTGCAAAATGTGTCAGATGAACAAGATGCAACTAGATGGCTGCCGTAGTCTGAAGGATTTGGGGTCAGTTGACTGCCATGAAGCCTAGCATCTCAAAGGAGCAGATTTTCGCTTTAGACCTGAGCAGCTGGCCGGGAAAAATAAACCACTCACCCATTTTAAATACTCTATAATAATCACAAAATACTCAAATACATGTTATTTACGCTTAGCAAGCACAAGAAGAAACCAAAGCACAGCGTGATCAAATGATTTGCCTAAAAGTAGCAGAGCAAATGCAAGAGCAGACCTTTTCATATAACCTGGTATCCCAGCTCGTGGTCTTTCGATCCATCTAAGATGCCTCGCTGTCTCTCTCTTCTCAGAGAGCCTCTTGAATTACAAATGAGGAGGAAGGAAAACAGCAAGAGCAAATATACTAAGCAGAAGTTCAGATTGCCCTCGGGGACTGCCTCCTTCCTTCACTGACTAGAATGTCACTACTGTATATTAAAACCTCAGTTATCCATAATGGAGAGGGGAAGAGGCACAGATAGCACAAAAAGCCAAATATAAGCCAATATCCTTTCTAACGTGGCTTTGAAGTGCAGTCAGTGGTATTCAAGAGACACATAAATGACACCCTCTGTGCTGAGCTCTGCTCACTGCCCTCCTGACCCAGAGCTCAGGTGACTAGCTTGGGTCGCAGCTCTGTGCACAGGCCCGAAATCCCAACTGGATCACCTTCCTATCTAGAATTCCAGGAAAAGGTGCTTTTTGTTGTATGTAATTGTTCTTATCAGCTACAGATTATGGCATTTTCATGTTCTCTTTTCAATTACAAAGTATAATGTAAAGAGAATCGTAGGGAGAGAGACTTGGATCTGAGAAGGCATAAAATGTGCAGGTCACTGTTGGTCATTGTCATCTCCTTGAAGAGATAATAGTCTAAAAAGAACTCATACAATCAATCACACGTTTTCATGGACTTAGATTTTTTTATGCTTCTTAACAATGTTTTGTAGTGTCAGAGAAATGGTGCAAGTTTTCCCCAATATATTCAGTAGATGTGCCCTGTGGTTATTAAGCAGTGAGCACCTCTAAAAAATAAAATTAGTAAATGTATTCAACAATTTTTTAAAATGAGTAAATGTAGGGGATTTTTATGTGAACGTGGTTGATATAATTTCAGTCATGTGCAATGACATCACTATGGTCTCTGATAAATTCTAAGCTGAGGTGAAACTACAAACAGGTTAAAAAACATTGGCAAGGCCCTGTGGCTTAGTGGTTAAGTGCGCGAGCTCTGCTGCTGGCGGCCCAGGTTCGGATCCCGGGCACGCACCGATGCACCGCTTCTCTGGCCATGCTGAGGCCATGTCCCACATACAGCAACTAGAAGGATGTGCAGCTATGACTTACAACTATCTACTGGGGGGGGGGGGCGGGAAACAAAACATTGGCAAGATAAAGTAGCAAAACCGAACAAGGAGTCAGAAAACCTATAGAAGCAAGTACAAATAACACAGTGTACTCTATTGGATATCTCCCAATGCCGCTTATTAGCATAAGCATAGTGGTTGATCCTCTGCGCTTTTGAGACAGACTACCTGGGTCTGAAGCCTGGCTCTATGCTTCTTGGTTATGCAATTTGAGGCAAATAACGTAACCTCTATAGGTCTCAGTCTCCTCATCTGTAAAATGGGAATAATAATAGTAGTTACCTATCTCATGGGGTGTGGTGAGGTTTAAATTACATATCCCAAATATAAAGGGCTTAGTGTAGTGCCTCAACACATAGTAAGCTCTCAAAAAAATTAATTTGCTCTTGTTTTCACTATAACTTGCATAAATCGACCTCTTCTGAGCCTCCCTTTCTTTTATCTATTCTGAGGGCCATGATCCTGAGCTGCCTACTTCACAACACACGTATGACAATCAGATGGTCTGAAAGTTTCAACCAAGGTTATCATAATAATGATGCTCAGTCCTAATATGACTATGGTCTCTGCGAAGCTACTCTCCATAAAACCTTCCCTTCGAGCCCCTGATGGGAGCTCCTCCTCATAATGTGTCTATTCCCAGACCCCTTCCTGAGACTCTGAACTAACTAACGGAGTGAGGATGGAAGTGGGGGAAAGGAATATAAAACACAAACTACAAAACATTCACACCTCAAATCACAAAATCAGGCAGCAAACTCAAGTCATCTACTTGTCAGGGATGCCTGTCTTAGTAGGAAAGCCTTTCCCCCTCTGACATATAGAACTATTCCCTGCTGTCTCATTGTACGCCTCTGTGCCATTTCACCTGCTTAGAACCGTCCAAACCTTCCTTTCCATGGCAATCTCATACCTGTTTCAGTTTATGTCAGAGTAACATCAGAAAGACAAAGAAATACCACTTTCACATAGTCGATAAATATTTATTGAGTACAAGCAATACTCCAGGTACTGGACTAAATGGAATAGAAAACAAAATAAACACAATGCCTCCCCCTCTTACAGCTTACTCTCTAGTAGGGAGGCCAGTCCAAGTAATCACAAAATGAATATATAATTACAAACTGCTGAGTGCTAGACAAGAATTGTGTACTGTTCGGAGAACTTATAACAGAGAGACTTGACTTATCTGGGGTGACTGGGGGGAGTGTGCAGGGAAAGCTGCCCTGAGGAAGTGTGGCTTTGTGGCCCTCATTTTGACATCTCCTTGCTAAGCTTGAGAGCGTCCGAGTTGCCCAAGTTCCTCTGGACTACAGGGGCACCCAGGAACTGTGAGCAAAGAAATGGGCTACCCCTCAGAGCCTTCTGGGACGTGAAGACTCATGTTGGGCCACCTATGTACTTATGTCGTGCATACACGCAACTGCTCCTAGGATCCTTAAAAGGAATTTGCACAGTAATGGTTTAAGCCACTTAAAGGACTATATGTATTTTTAAAATACATATATTTCAACTCAGCAAGGTCCTTCTACTAGCAGGTCTGAGTCAGAGCTCTGATAAAAGAGAGAAGGCTGTTGTTTGCATTCACTTTCTGGGGCACTTTCAAAGGTTCAAAGATCTTTCATCTTGTTTTAAGTATATTTTCAAAACATCCCTATCCTTGGCCTCTTCAATTGCTGTCTCCTTCATGTATGTGGCTTTGGTCTTATGAATGGTTGCTTCCTCTCCACCCAACACACCATGTAACTTCATGCCACTGTGTTTTCATTGCTTATTTTGAAACTATAAAGCCTTCTTATTTTGTGACTATAAAACATTCAAACTTATGGTTTATATGAAAAAATTGCATGGTACAATGAGAAAGCTTTTAAAACTTAAAATCTAAATATTTCCTAGTAGACAAAATATGTATGTATGTACATAAACATGAGTGATCTTAAAGAGTTTGTGTAACATACCACAGAACCGCATCTCTGCTGGCATGAAAGAGGACCACTGTTTTATTTTTGCACAACCACAAACTGGTCTGAAAATGAGGAAAAATGCGTTTATGAAAGAGGATTCTTGAGCAATCAACCAACCTGAAAAATCAGACAAAACTATTTTCCTTCTCTTGTGAAAACTGTGATTGATGTTTTAATAGCCACAACGAATGTGAGCTGTTTTACAACTTAGCCTAGGATCGTCCTTAAACTTATTTTAAGGACAAATCATTTATGCATTTATGCACAAATCATTAAATCCAGAGGAAAGGCATTTGGTTATTAGACACCCAAAACCTCAGCATTGTGAGAGCCCTACAGTTTTTCTTTGATCACAGTTTCCCCTTACCAAGCATCCTTTGTTCTATACAGTTTTCTAAAATTGACAGTCAACACTGAAAGCAGCTATTAAGCTATTCTACAATAGAAACTTTATTTCCAAGTTCATTAGCTTTCTATGCTCAAGTCTTTTGAAAAAAAGTCTTAGATATGACAGGGCTGGGTATTAGAGGCCAGCAGCTTTTCCTCCAGCAAGAAGACTCTTTTCTTCAGCCAGCAGAACTCAGATTCCACCTTCCTCCCCTCTCACAGCAGCCCTGGGGGTGAGGGTGGGAATGGGGGAAGAAGCTTTGCTGAGGAACCTCACTAAAGTGTAGTTTGGTATTTGTGAATACAGAACAGGCTATTTTCCCTCCAGGAAAAGTCAATTTTATAACCAAAACTATAAATGACATTGGAGCCAAATTTGCAGCTTTTCCAACAGACATCTCACAATTTTAAACAAATTGCTTTAGTTCATTAAATGCACTTTGCTTTCATAAGGAGACATGTTTACAGATAATTTTCACCACATCTACAATGCTCATCATGATTATTCAATGGAATAAGTCTTCAGGAAAAAAAATCTAAGTTATTTCTGTACGATTTGATAGTACAATGGATTCATTTTTAGAATCTACAACACCCTGTTTGATTCATGGAATGGAATTTCTCCATTATTGTACTGTAAATAGCAGTTCAAGGACGGTCTTTCCATCTTGACACATAGTAAATCACATCATATTTGAGGACATCTAACATTTATTAGCTCTTTTACCCCATTTAGAACTTATATCTGTTTGGACACAAGTATCAGGAATACATTTTATTTTTCACATATATGTTTAAAGATGTTTCAAGCAAAAAATTTTGAGTCAGGTCTTTCTGACATAGTAGGCGGTACATGGAGTCGGTCACAAAATTGCCCTGAAAAAAATTCTGGTAATAAGGAAATTTATAAAATTGCTGTCTGAGAATCACACTTTTTAAAAGCATGCATATAATAGATCAGAGTAAAGAGATGCAAAGTCACCTTTAAAAAAGGCAGGTCCCCAAGCCAAGACTTTACTGCCAATTGAGTGAAGGAAGGTAATAACATATTTATAAAAATAACAGTTCATTGTGGGGGGGGGGGCGGGGAGTTGGGTCAGTTTTGAAAACCTAGGAAATGGAAAGGCAAGCTGATTTGGTAGCAGATCTCCATCACCAGCCCTGGAGACAGTACCCTGGTCTGCCCTGCTCAGTGCATCAGGTGTCTCTCTGTGTGGATGGAGATGGGTGCCTCCATCTTACCAAGGCTCGATGACAACATCCATTAACATCATCCTAAATCATCGTGTTCCTCAGTCCATGCTCACCACATCCCTTATAGAGGGTGAGAATGTGCTGATGGGGGAACACAGCACCTGGCTCATTGATAGTTAAGTGTCTCAGTATAAATTAGTAAATAGGTTTTTTTTTTTTGCCTTGTTCTGTGAGTTTGGTCCATGCTAATGTGCCTGTGAGAGATGATTCCATTCTCAATGTACCCACATGTCAAGCTTCTACACTAATAAAACCTCAGACAATGATGATTTACCCACATCATGCTCCTTATGGGAACTGAAGATGACCAGCCAGCCTCCCTTCACCGAACAGACATCAAACCTCACTTGCTGGAAAGGACAATGGATAGGAATGAGAGCTTTCCCAGATTCTTCAAGTATGCCTGTGGTTCTCTCTTAAAGTCTGTTTTGACCCACACACTCCTAGTTCCTGATCCCCATGTTAATTTATCCAGCTCTCATCTTTATCATCAAAAACAGGGGGAATATTTACACCAGGAGGCAGAAAACTCAAATTCTAGTTATATCCCTGACATTTTCCATGTGACCTTGGAATATCATATAACCTCAACTATTTTGTTCGTAAAAATGGTAATTAATAAAGGCCACCTGTACATAAAGTTATGGACCTGGATCAGAGACTCGTAAAGTCTCTTCCAGTTACAAAATCTGTTCCTTCACCTGCTTACTTTCTTTCGTGAATTATGAATTCTGTGGATTTTTTTCCAAAATGCTAATATAAATATATCTGTACTTACATAGTACACAAGAGAAGTGGTATAATTTTCTGCATTTTTCCACACACTTTATAAACAAATCTCACAAATTCAGAGTTCCATAACATTCCATAAAATAGGAAATAATTCACTATAAATGCTACATACCTGTGACATAGTTTCTAAGTGGAGACATCTTTTGTTTTTAGAGTTGTGTGCTTGACAAATTGTCAGCTCCTTATGACTTGAAACCAAAATCCTTGCATTTCTTCTCCTCCGTATTCTTCACCCTCTCCCTTATCCCCACCTGCTGTTTCATAGTATGAGGCTTGCCCAGTCCCCTGGGAGGAAGAGTACTTGAGAAATGAAAATAGATGTATTTCTACTCCATGAAATTCTAGATCTGGGCTACAGCCTCACTCTTTATGAAAAAGAGCCCCTACAGCAGCATTGCCAGAGCACCACACATGCCACGGACGACGACGCCGCCAGACGTCGTGCAAAGAGTCCTACATGTGTTACCTCTTTTAATTCTCATTGCAATCTAATGAGGTTGATACTATTATTATCACCTTTTTTTTTTTTTTTTTTTTTTACAGAAGAAGAATCTAAGGCAAGAAAGCTTCCATCGCACAGCAAATGAGTGGTTGAGGCAGGATTTTAAAGTAAACAGTCTGAATTCAGAACCCACATTCTTCACACGCTGCTCTACTGCCTCCTAGTGTTTATGAACAGTCCTCAGAGCACAAGCATCAGAATCCCCAGGGTTCTAGCAATTTCCTGGGCCATCCAGGTGTATTGATTCAGAATCTTACTGTAAATGCAGAGTTTTCAACATGACTCACAAGAGAGAAGTGGTCCTTAGCAGAAGCAATATGCACTTTCAAGTGTTTAAAGGTCATGAAATTATTTTTTTAAGGAGGTAATTATTTTTAAAGTGTTGAGATAATCTAAAAGAAGAAAAAAACATTGCTAAATAGCAAGTCAAATGGCATTTGTGCAATGACTTCAGGACACCTTTACAAAAATAAAATAAACACAATTTCTATGATCTGTAAAATTTTTTAAGTCAGGTAATTTACCCTCTGTAGTGTACAATTTATGAGTTTTGACAAATGCATACAATTGTGTAATCAACACCACAATCAAAATACAGACTGTTTCTATTACCTAAAAAAATTCCCTGTGTCCCTCTGTAGTCAAGACCTCGCCCCACCTTCAGGCTCTGGCAACCACTAATGTGTTTGCTGCCCCAATAGTTTTGCCTTTTCCAGAATATAAATGTAAATAAAACTATCTTTTGAGTGTGGCTTCTTTCACTTAGCATAATGCGTTTGCCATTCATTCATGTTGTGTGTATCAGTAGATCAGTCTTTTTTTTTTTGCTGAGGAAGATTTGCCCTGAGCTAACATCTGTTGCCAATCTTCCTCTTTTTGTATGTAAGCCATCGCCACAGCATGGCCACTGACAGACGAGTGGTATAGGTCCGCGCCCAGGAACCGAACCCCGGGCTGCTGAAGCGGAGCACATGGAACTTAACCACTAGGCCACGAGGGCTGGCCCTAGATCAGTCTTTTTTATTGATGTGCAGCATGCCATGGTGTAGATGTATCACAATTTGTTTACCTATTAATCAGCTGAAGGACATTTGAGTTGTTTCTAGTTTTTTGGTGATTATGAATACAGCTGCCATAAACCATTGTGTACGTGTTTTGTGTGAACGTAAGTTTTTGTTTCCCCTGGGCAAATAGCTAGCGGTGGGATTTCTGGATCATGTGTCAAGTGTATATTTAACTTTATAAGAAGCTGCCAAACTATTTTCCAAAGCAGCTGTACCATTTTAATTCTTACCAGGAATGTATGAGAGTTCTGGGTGCTCCACAACCTTGTCAGCATGTGGTATTGTCAGTTTTTATTCTAGCCATTCTAATAGTTCTGTAGTGGTATCTCACTATGGTTTTAATTTGCATTTTCCTAATGATCAGTAATGTTAAACAATTTTTCGTGTACTTATTTTCCATCTGTATATATCTTCTTTGGTGGAATATCTGTTCAAATATTTGCCGATTTTTTATTGGGTTGTCATCTTTTAATTGGTTGTGAGAGTTCTTTATATATTCTACATGCAAGTCCTTTATCAAATAGGAATTTTGCAAATATTTTCTCCCAGTATGTAGCTTACAATTTCATTTCCTTAACAATGTCTTTCAAAGATCAGAAGTTTTTAATTTTTTTCCAGATTTATTGAGGTATGATTGACAAATAAAAATTGTATATATTTAGGTTGTACAACATTATTTTTTAAAGGTGTACAACAGGATGATTTAATATACATATACATCGTGAAATAATTAGCATAATTAAATTAATTAACACATCCATCACCTCTCATAGTTACCTCTTTTTTTTGGTGGTGAGAACACTTTTCAAGATCTACTCTTTTAGCAAATTTCAAGCATAGAATACAGTATTGTTAACTATAGTCATCATGCTGTACATTAGATCCCCAGAACTTATTAGTCTTATAAATGGAAGTTTGTACTCTTTGACCAACATCTCCCCATTTTCCTCACCAACCCGCATCCCCTGGCAACTACTCTTCTGCTCTCTGGTTCTGTGAGTTTGACATTTTTAGATTCCACTTATAAGTGAGATCGTATGGTATTTGTCTTTCTCTGTCTGGCTTATTTCACTTAGCATAACGCCCTCAAGGGCTATCCATGTTGTCACAAATGGCAGAATTTCCTTCTTTTTATGGCTGAATAATATTCCATTGTATATATGTACCACAACTTCTTTCTCCACTCATCGGCCGGTGGATACTTAGGTTGTTTCCATGTCTTGGCTATTGTAAATAATGCTACTATGAACATGGCGGGGGGCAGATATCTCTTCAACATAGTGTTTTCATTTCCTTCAGATATATTCCCAGAAGTGGAATTGCTGGATCATTCAGTAGTTCTATTTTTAGTTTTTTGAGGAATCTCCATACCGTTTCCATAGTGGTTGTACCAATTTACAATTCCACCAACAGAGCACAAAGATTCCCTTTTCTCCACATCCTCGCCAGCATTTGTTATCTCTTGTCTTTTTTTTTGAGGAAGATTAGCTCTGAGCTAACATCTGTTGCCAATCCTCCTCTTTTTTGCTGAGGAAGATTGGCCCTGGGCTAACATCCATGCCCATCTTCCTCTACTTCATATGGGACACCACCACAGCATGGTTTGATAAGTGGTGCATAGGTCTGCACCCAGGATCCGAACTTGCGAACCCCGGGCCACTGAAGCGGAGCGTGCAAACTCAACCGCTATGCCACCGGGCTGGCCACCCCTCTTGTCTTTTTGATGATAGGTATTCTAACAGGCATCTGTTTTCAATTTTATTAGTTTCTTATCTTTATTATTTCCTTCTGCTTGATTTGAGTTTAATTTACTCTTCTTTTTCTACTTTCTTAAGGTATAAGCACAGATTATTGATTTGAGACCCTTCTTCTTTTCTAATGGAAGCATTTAGTGCCATACATTTCCTTCTATATCCTGCTTTTGCTGCATTCCACAAATTTTGATATGTTGTGTTTTCATTTTTGTTCAATTTAAAATATTTTCTAATTTCCCTTGTGACTTTCTCTTTAACCCATGAGTTATTTAAAAGTATATTTTTAACTTCCAGATATTTGGGTATTTCCCAGGTATTTTTGTTATTGGTTTCTAATTTAACGCCATTGTGATCAGAAGACATACTTTATATGATTCCTATTCTTTACATGTGTTGTTTAATTTATTGCCCAGAACATAGTCTATCTTGGTAAATGTTCCATGTGCACTTGAAGAGAATGTGTATTCTGCTGTTGTTGGGCAGAGTGTTCCATAAATGTCAACTGGGTCAAGTTTCCTGATAGTATTGTTCAATTCTATATGCTTACTGATTTTTTGGCTATTTGTCCTACTGATTACTAAAAGAGAAGTGAAGTCTCCACCTATAATTGTGGATTTGTCTATTTCTCCATTCACTTCTATCAGTTTTTGAAGCTCTGTTGTTAGGTGCATACACATTTAAGATTGTTATATCTCATTGGTAAACCGACCCATTTACCATTATGTGATCTCCCTCTTTATTCTGGTAATATTCCTGCTTCTGAAGTGATTTTGATATTAACATAGCCAATCCAACTTTCCTTTGCTTAGTGTTTGTATATTATATTTTTTGATCCTTTTGCTTTTAACATGTCTATGTCTTTATATTTAAAGTGGGTTTTTGTAAATATGTTGTTGGATCTTGCTTATATATATAATATTTTATACATATATAATATTTATATATATATAATGTTTTTATATACATATATATATTTTTTTTTGCTGAGGAAGATTTTCCCTGAGCTAACATCTGTTGCCAATCTTCCTCTTTGTTTTCCTTGAGGAAGAGGAGGCAGTTTGTTTACATTTTCATACTGAAACCAGTTGCTATTACCAGAACCGATGTATCATTCATTCACCTAAAACAAATAGGTATGTGATTACTAATGTGCCAGGTACTGGGCTAAGTAGTAGGAATTCAATGGTAGGCAACACTGATAGAGGTCTTACCCTCATGGAGCATACTTCCTAGTGCAGGAAATAGATCTTAATCAAATAATCACAAGTAAGACTGATTTACATATGATGACATAAGGTGACTGTGAAAAGTGCCGTGATGGAAAAGCACAAGGTATTAGATGGGAGCACAGAACCAGAGAGTCTGGCCTCCTCTTGGCAAGTGGAGTCCAGAGAAGGTTCCCCTGGGGAAGTGGTATTTGAGCTAAGTTCTGAAGGAAAAGTAGGTGTTAACTAGAAGGCCTCTGCCTAGAATCATGTGCAAAACCTCCAACCATCACTATGTCCTCCTCTAAGCTGGAAATGTCCTTGGTGCTCCGGATCTGACTGCATTTGTTAGGTATGGCCGTCCCTCCCAACTACTGCTCTATGAGACCACTCTTCACCTCGAGTCCCACTCGGTCCAAGAAGTGACTGATTATGATCTACCCACCCTTTGCTCTTCTGCTGCTACTTTCTGGGCTCTGAGATAACCACAGAGGCTTGGGTCATAGGCTGGACCATTGAATGCATACTGACTGTAGCCTCTAGAAGTAACAGAGGCGCCAAGGGTGCTGTTGGGATGTGCTTACACTTCTGTCTCACTCAAACTATCTATGGAAAAACTTCATTTCTGGGAGTACATGGTGTTTTGTCTTCCCAGTATCCCTTCTTTTAAGAAAAATCCTCTCCTTTCTTCCATAGTAAGCCTGTCAGTCCTAAAGACTCAGTGGAGACTGAGTGCTTCACTGCCACCCCCAGGGTCACACACATGCCCAGAACTGTTCAAAGTACTCCAGTTCAGGCTACAACTACTGCCTCAGGGATGGGCACGTGACTTGCTGAGCCTTTCTGGATCCACTTGGGGACTTTTGCTGTGCTACTGGGACAAACGTATATGTTTCTTCTAGGATCATAGGCTGTTAGGCCCATGCAAACCTGGAGTTATCTTGCCGCCATACGGTGAAACCTTGCACTCAACACAGAGGGAAGTCCGGGACAGAGAGCAGGTTCCTGACGTGATTTGAGTACCTGCCTGACTTTTCATTTATATGAGCTGGTAAATACCTTTTTTGTTTAAACCCTGCATTGGGTTTCTCTCACTTGCAGCCAAAGTGGCCTGAATAATGTACCTTTCACATTGGGACTTACGTCCAAATTACCATAAATTGGCTGCCTCTGACCACGATGGGGAAAGGATTCAGTGATGTCTAATTGGCCACTACTAACAAGGACACAGAAGGTTTGAAACAGCTGAGGGCAGATTTCAAGAATGAGAAGACAAAGTCATGATTGTACTTTTGAACTTGATGTTGTAGGTGCACACAAGCATGATGCTTCTCTCACTACCTTTGACTCTTCACTGATTGGAACCACAAGACAGACCAGATGGGAGAACTGGACCAACAATGGGTGCAAGATGCCAGTGAGGTAATGGAAACCCAAGTTCCACTTTGAAGCAGCCTAAATCACACATTTCTCAAATACTAAGAAGAAAGGAAGTGGCCTAATCAAGACCTTTAACAGGGAAAAAAACCACAGAGCCATAGCCATGAGCTGCTAGTCACAGAATTACTACAATATGTGCTCAGAAGCCCAGTGTTTTATGAAAAGACTGATTTTTGCTTGGCTCAGGCACCTCTGTGCTTTTTATCTGAGTGTTGGGTTAGCAGCAGGAGCCCATTATCCTTCAGCACTCTCTAGTTATAACAGATTCCAGTTTCAGAAATATCAAGAAATTGGATTCCAGCTGCCTGGGATTCTCTCTGGGAGATTTTCGATCTCCAAGACAGAATTGTCTTTTTCTCTTTTTTCCATGGTGAGAGGGGGCATGGGGAACACCTGTGATAATCTGCAGAGGCAAAGCCTCATGTGAGCATGCTGACGACCCTGCAGAGAGACAGCCTTAGGCTGGAAGTTCAAGGGAAGGCAGGGGAATGAACATTTAAATGAATAAGGCAATTTGATAACTACCGTGTTGTAGTCTCAGACCCAATGCTTTCAGGCGTATGTTGTTATTATTGAAGCTGAACCATTTTCATGGCTTCATATTCTCCAAAGCCAAGGTCCTTTCCCTACCACTTCATTGAATCACTTGATGCTCTTCAAAAATTTCCTTGGTTTTTCTGGTCCTTTCTTAAGATTTCTTCCTTCTCTTAAGATGTTATTCTAATCTAGAAGAGATGCCCATGATGTAGAGAATTTCTTCTCCTCTCTCACATTACATTCACTCTACTGGGATACAGATGAACCTATCGACCAGTTGGGTCTTTATGGTTTCAGAGTGTCAATTCCAACCTTAACAGCATTTGTGAATGAATCTTTGGTAGAAAAATAATTCCTAAGCCCTGCTTATAATTTCATTCACTCAACAAGTATTTATTGCACACTTACTGTTTTCCGTGCTTGTGATTTAGAGTAAATAAATCAATAATCCTTACCCTCAACAAAGCTTACATTCTAAGGAGGCAAAGAGACAATAAACTAATATATTTAATTTTAACTTATAATAATAAAAATTGCACCTCCACTTATGGAAAAATTTTTGCACCCAATTTTCTCTCACAATGCTCTAATTTCAAAAGAAAGAAATATCTACCTGCAGGTTATGATATTATAAAATACATACTGTCTGGTGTCTTTTTCCTCATTTTCTCGTCTCAGCTTACACCTGTTAAACCATTTGTAGACTCAGCACTATGAGGTAAAGGGGGCCATATAAATCATCAACCTCTCACTTCTAATCCTATCATCTTCAGGATCTTGCACATCACAAAACTAAAGCAAAGTCTGGCTTCTTTCCACTCTCCTTTTCTGCTATCAATGTAAGCTCAAAAAAAGTATAAAATTAATAAAGTTGCTTCCCGATGGAGTCAGTGAAATATGTTTATGGTCATTAGTATAAAAATAGACAAGTTTATCAAAGGAGTTGCCGCCAAAATCAGTAGCAATGAGCACTCCTGCAGAGAAAAGAGGAGCTCAAGATGGAAAAGGCTAAAGAAGCAGAAATATAGTTTCATGACAGTATAGTCTATTTTGAATTAGGGTCAGGAAAACTTGAGTCCACATAAGCTGTTGCTACCTCAAGAACTGAGAGGGAATTTCTCCTTTCCAGGGTCAGCCTGATGAATCTCTTATAAGAATAACGATGATGCAACATATACTGCAGGCTTCCTATGTGTCTGGCCCTGTTTGATATTTTGTCATTGCTACTAATTTTCACAGTAACCTGAAGAAGACACTAAGGCTTAGCCAGGTTAATTCAATTGCCCAAAGTTCCACAGCTAGTAAGTTTGGAGCTAAGCTTTTTACCTAGATCTGAACTAAAAAAGTCTCTCCAAGAGAAAATGGCATTTATAATACAAATTTATCAGAAGGAAAAAAACCTCATTTTTTAAGAAGAAAGTCATGTGCTTTCTGTGGAAATGAATTCAGAAACTCTCATAGAAAGGCAATGGCCTATCACAGATATGGAGAACACCAATAGCTTGATAGATGACATTGCTGACGTGGAAACGTGAGGATTTAACTCCTGATATACCTGTTCTTCTTTGCCAGAGGTTGGGGGCTTGTTTACTGTTAATGTTTCCATCTATAAAGACTAGATGGAAAAAAGTAAGAGCATAAAATTTCTCCAAAAAACCCCCCCTAATGTTGATTATCTCCTCCTTTGGACATAATCTTGTCCTCAGGTGCTCCCTTTGCAACGAAACACTATGACCCTTATTTACAGAGGAAGAGAAGTGAGCTATGGGGAAGAAATCAACAACGTCATTGATAACCCTGTGGTAAAGCATAAGATATATATTATTGTGGTCCTATGAACTTCTGGATAGAATTCCCTCCACAAAATTTCACATCACAGCCCCATTTCTGACACACTATAGTAAACTGATTTAGCCTCAATCATTATCTTTTGGCGAAATGTTCTTAATTTAAAACACTACAAGTGCTCACATTCATTATAGCTGGCAAATGGACTTATTATGTAAGAACACTGTTAAAGACTAACTGATTATCCCAATATCCATTCTAGCAACCCCAACAAATGTATATGCTTATATGTACACAGTTCTTTGCAGCTGAAATATTTTGTAATATTTTACATATGTTTTTAATCCTATCTTCCCAAACAGACAGTGATGGGGGAGGGGAAAATCATGTCTCACCAAAATACAAAATTTGAGGCTCTGAATACGTGGAGTGTTCTAACTGCTGACTATTTCTAGCTCTTCCAGTGATCCTATAGGAGGGTGCATGAGCTCTTCACAGGAGGGGTTATTTTCTTCCTTTTCAAGGCTCTATGCTTCAATCACTTCATAGATCAAGAATATGTAAAAACATTAAAGAAATTTACAACAATGATTTCAGAACTACAGCAGAATCAACAGTATGACATAGAATTGATGCTTTGAAAGAACAAAATCCACCAGCACCAAGTATAATGCATAAGACTAGCTCATTTCTAGTCTAGGTAACCTAATCTCTAACACTGAATAAAACCACCGATTTAGTCCTAATATGAAACATAAGTCATTAAACAAGCAGGAGAGATGCCTGCCTGAGAATTTCCAGGTTGTTGCTACAGTAAATCTCTGTTGAAAGCACTTGTTTTTTTAAAAAAATAGTTTTAAAATTGATTTTAATGGTTAGCTACATATAATTAAACCCAAGAATATTTTTATTACTTAAAAGACAAAGCCTTGATAAGGATGTCAGCAACATGGTGGCATGAGCTATTCCCTTTGTCTCTCCCCCTTCCAACTACAACTAAAAGGACATTCATTGATCAGCAGATGATACCTCACACAGCACATCAGGATGCCTGAGAGACTTGCACAGCCATACATCCGAAGATGGACGAGCTACCTCCCGAGGAGATGGTAGAGATAGGTGAGCAGCCTCTGGACCCCAGCCCAGTGCACATGTGTGACTGCTTTCCTCGCTGGAGCGATCATAGCACTGCTGCGGCCCCGAGGGTGGGAGCATGCCTCAGCGTGACTGTGGAAACAGGTGACAGCTGTCCTGAGCCCCTGATATGATCGCTTCCCTGTCTGGTGGGAGAGTCCTCAGGGGCCACACGGCCCACAGAGAGCAGCACAGGCTTGGACCCAGTGGGGAAGCCCACCCACCAATCACAAAGGCTGGTTACCTAGAAGCAGATGGTGGCTGAGCTGCTGCCCAGGCAAACAAGCGTCTGACTGCTGTGAACACCCATAGTACCACTGCAGCCCTGAAGAGGGGAAGTGTGTCTTGGTGGGACCATGGGAGCAGGCGGCAGTAGCCCTGAGCTCCCATGTGATCACTCTCTCACCCAGTGAGAGAGTCCACAATCCCAGGGAGTGGCTTGGGCTCAGTCCCAGAGGGGAGGTCCCACCCACTAAGGACAATGGCTTGTGTGACCTAGGAGCAGATGGTTGCTGAGCTCCGAGTCTGGGAGAACGAGCTCCAGGCTGCCGTGAACCCCTATAGTACCACTCAGTCCACAATTCTGCAAGACTGTGGGAGCAGGCAGCAGCAGCGCTGAGCCCTCCACATGACTACTTTTGCATTTGGTGGGAGACCCCACGGGGCCACTGCAATCCCAAGGAGTGGCCCAGGCTCAGACAGACACAACTGACAGGGATCGCGGTAGCAGGCTTAGATTATACAGCTCCTGCCCTTCCCCCCCAGTGGCGGCAGGTGGAACCTGCATCCAGAAACTATCACTGTGCACTGGCACAAGTCCACTACATCAAATGGTATAAAGAAATATAATACTCTAGACCAGAAGGAGAAAGACAAACACCCAGAAATCAATTCTGAAGGCATGGAAATCTACAATCTAAATGACAGAGAATTCAAGACAGCCATCATAAGAAAACTCAAAGAGTTACAAGAGAATTCTGAAAGAAAGTTCAATGAAATCAGGAACCAAGTTACTGAACAGAGAGAATTCTTCACAAAAGAGATCAAAACTATAAAGAAAAACCAATCAGAATTGTTGGAGATGAAAAACACAATGGATGAGAAAAGAAAACAACAGAGCTGACAATATAGAGGATGGAATTACCAATCTAGAGGATAGGAATACAGAAATGCTTCAGATGGAGGAGGAGAGAGAACTTAGACTAAAAAGAAATGAAGAAATTCTCCGAGAAATATCCAACTCAATGAGGAAATGCAGGATAAGGATTATAGGTATTCCAGAGGGAGAAGAGGGGGGAAAAAGGAGGAGAGAGCTTGTTCAAAGAAATAATAACTGAGAACTTCCCAAACCTGCAGAAGGAGCTGGAATTACACGTAAAAGAAGCCAACAGAACTCCTAATTACATCAATGTAAAAAGACCTTCTCCAAGGCATATATTAGTAAAGCTGGCAAAAGTCAATGACAGGGCCGGCCCTGTGGCTTAGCAGTTAAGTGCGCGCACTCCGCTGCTGGCGGTCCGGGTTCGGATCCCGGGCGCGCACCAACGCACTGCTTCTCCGGCCACGCTGAGGCCGCGTCCCACATACAGCAACCAGAAGGCTGTGCAACTATGACATACAACTATCTACTGGGGCTTTGGAGGGGGAAAAAAAAAAAAGTCAATGACAAAGAAAAAATATTAAGGGCAGCAAGACAAAAGAAAATAACCTACAAAGGAAGCCCTATTAGGCTTTCAGTGGATTTCTCAGCAGAAACCTTACAGGCTAGAAGAGAATGGAATGATATATTCCAAATACTGAAAGACAAAAACTTTCAACCAAGAATACCATATCCAGTGAAAATATCCTTCAGATATGATGGAGAAATAAAAACTTTCCCAGATAAACAAAAGCTGAGGGAGTTCATTGCCAAAAGACCCACTCCCTGCTACAAGATTTGATCAAGAAGGCCCTCATACCTGAAAAAAAAAAAAGAAGATTTACAAAGCCTTGAGCAAGGAGATAAATAGGCAGACAAAAATCAGAAAATTGCAACTCTCTATCAGAAGATATTAGCAAACACTTAATTATAACTCTAAAGATAAAGGGAAGGAAAATATCAAAAATAAATATTATCACTTTATTTTAACTACAAATTTACAACACATAACAGAATAAGTTGTGACAACAACAACCTAGAAGGGGAAGAGAAAAGGGATGAAACCTGCTTAGACTAGGGGAACAAGGGGCTCTCAAGGAACAGACTATCTCATCTATGAGATCTTTTATACAAACCTCATGGTAACCAAACAAAAAATCATAACAAAGACACTAATGATAAACAAAGAGAAAACCGAGAAACCCATCATAGAGAGCCACCAAAGTGAACTGGCAGTCTGAAATTCATGGGACGAGAAACAAGGGAAATATACAATACCGGAAAAACAAGCAATAAAATGGCAGCACTAAGCCCTCATATATCAATAATCACTCTAAATGTAAATGGATTGGATTTCCCAATCAAAAGACACAGAGTAGCTGGATGGATTAAAAAATAAGACCCACCAATTTGCTGCCTCCAGGAAACACATCTCAGCTCTAAAGATAAACACAGGCTCAGAGTGAAGGGATGGAAGACGATACTCCAAGCTAATGGCAAACAAAAGAAGGCAGGTGTTCCCATACTGCTATCAGACAAAGTAGACTTCAAGACAAAACAGGTAATGAGCGACTAGGGGGGGTCAGTATATAATGATAAAAGGGACACTCCACCAAAAAGACATATCACTTATAAATATATATGCACCTAACACAGGAGCACCAAAGTACATAAAGCAACTGTTAACAAACCTAAAGGGAGATAATAACAACGACACAATAATAGTAGGGGACTTTAACATCCCACTTACATCAATGGATAGATCATCCAGACAGAAAGTCAATAAGGAAATAGTGGCCTTAAATGAAAAACTAGACCAGATGGAGTTAATAGATATATATAGAGCACTCTATCCAAACATAGCAGAACACACATTGTTCTCAAGCATGCATAGAACATTCTCAAGGATAGACCATATGTTGGGAAACAAGGCAAGCCTCTATAAATTTAAGAAGATTGAAATCATAAAGAGCATCTTTTCCGACCATAATGCTATGAAACTGGAAATAAACTACAAGAAAAAAACAGGGAAAGTGACAAAGATGTGGAGACTAAACAACATGCTACCGAACAACCAATGGATCATTAAAGAAATTAAAGGAGAAATCAAAGAATATCTGGAGACAAATAAAAATGAAAATACACCATACCAACTCATATGGGATGCAGCAAAAGCAGTCCTGAGAGGGAAATTCATAGGAATACAGGCCCACCTTAACAAACAAGAAAAATCCCAAATAAGCAATCTTTTCTTTTTGCGAGGAAGATCAGCCCTGAGCTAACATCCATGCTAATCCTCCTCTTTTTGCTGAGGAAGACTGGCTCTGAGCTAACATCTATTGCCAACCCCCTCCTTTTTTTCCCCAAAGCCCCAGCAGATAGTTGTATGTCATAGTTGCACATCCTTCCAGTTGCTGTATGTGAGATGCGGCCTCAGCATGGCTGGAGAAGCCGTGCGTCGGTGCGCGCCCGGGATCCGAATCCGGGCCGCCAGTAGCGGAGCGCGCGCACTTAACCGCTAAGCCACGGGGCCAGCCCCCAAACAAGCAATCTTAAACTACACCTAACAGAATTAGAAAAAGAAGAACAAACAAAGCCCAAAGTCAGCAGAAGGAGGGAAATAATGAACATTAGAGAAGAAATAAATGAAATTGAAACCAAAAAAAACAGTAGACAGGATCACTGAAACAAAGAGCTGGTTCTTTGAGAAGATAAACAAAATTGACAAACCCTTAGCCAGACTCACCAAGAAAAAAAGAGAGAAGGCTCAAATAAATAAAATTATAAGTGAAAGAGGAGAAATCATAACGGATAGCACAGAAATACAAAGGATTATAAGAGAATACTATGAAAAACTATATGCCAACAAATTGGACAATTTAGAAGAAATGGATAAATTCTTAGACTCATACAACCTCCCAAAACTGAATCAAGAAGAAATAGAGAATCTGAATAGACCAATCACAAGTAAAGAGATTGAAACAGTAATCAAAAACCTCCCCAAAAATAAAAGTCCAGGACCAGATGGCTTCTCTGGAGAATTTTACCAAACATTCAAAGAAGATTCAATACCTATCCTTCTCAAACTATTCCAAAAAATAGAGGAAGATGGAACCCTTCCTAACACATTTTACGAGGCCAACATCACCCTGATACCAAAGCCAGACAAGGACCTTACAAAGAAGGAAAATTACAGGCCAATATCGCTGATGAACATAGATGCAAAAATCCTCACCAAAATCCTGGCAAACCGAATCAGCAATACATTAAAAAGATCATACACCATGATCAAGTGGGATTTATACCGGGGACACAGGGAAGGTTCAATATCCACAAATCAATCAACGTGATACACCACATTAACAAAATGAAGAATAAAAATCACATGATCATTTCAATAGATGCCGAGAAAGCATTTGACAAGATACAGCATCCACTTATGATAAAAACTCTCAATAAAATGGGCATAAAAGGAAAATATCTCAACATAATAAAGGTCATATACGACAAACTCACAGCTAACATCATACTTAGTGGTGGAAAACTGAAAGCCATCCCCCTAAGAACAGGAACAAGACATAGATGCCCACTTTCACCACTCTTATGAAACACAGTATCGGAAGTCCTAGTCAGAGCAATTAGGCAAGACAAAGAAATAAAAGGGATCCAAATTGAAAAGGAAGAAGTAAAACTGTCATTATTTGTGGATGACATGATTTTGTATATAGAAAACCCTAAAGGATCCACCAAAAAACTACTAAAAATAATAAATGAACACAGTAAAGTTGCAGAGTACAAAATCAACATACAAAAATCAGCTGCATTTCTATACACCAACAATGAACTAGCAGAAAGAGAAATCAAGAATACAATCCCAACAACAAGAATAAAATACCTAGGATTAAACTTAACCAAGGAGGTGAAAGACCTCCTGAAAACTATAAGACATTGTTGAAAGAAACCAAAGACACAAAGAAATGGAAAGATATTTTGTGTTCATGGATTAGAAGAATTTATATAGTTAAAATGTCCATATTACCTAAAGCAATCTACAGATTCAATGCAATCCCTATCAAAATCCTGACAACATTTTTCATGGGAATAAAACAAAGAATCTTAAAATTTATATGGAACAACAAAAAACCCTGAATAGCTGAAGCAATCCTGAGGAAAAAAAAAACAAAGCTGGAGTTGTGTCACACTCGCTGATTTCAAAATATACTACAAAGCTATAGTAATCAAAACAGCATGGTAATGGCAGAAAAACAGACACACAGATTAACAGAACAGCATTGAAAGCTCAGAAATGAAACCACACATTTATGGACAGCTAATTTCTGACAAAGGAGCCAAGAACATACAATGGAGAAAGGAAAGTCTCCTCAATAAACGGTGTTGGGAAAACTGGACAGCCACATGCAAAAGAATGAAAGTAGGCCATTATCTGAGACCATACACAGAAATTAACTCAAAATGGATTGAAGACTTGAATGTAAGACCTGAAACCATGAAACTTCTAGAAGAAAACATAGGCAGTATGCTCTGTGACAACAGTCTTAGCAGGATCCTTTTGCATATGTCTCCCCAGGCAAGGGAAACAAGAAAAAGTAAACAAATGGGACTACATCAGACTAAAAATCTTCTGCACTGCGAAATAAATGATCAACAAAATGAAAAGACAACCTACCAATTAGGAGAAGATATTTGCAAATCATATATTTGATAAGAGATTAATATCCAAAATATATAAAGAACTCATACAACTCAACAACAAAAAAACAAAGAACCCAATTAAAAAATGGACAGAGGAGCAGAGCAGACATTTTTCCTAAGAAGATAGACAGATGGCCAACAGGCACATGAAAAGATATTCAACATCACTAATTGTTAGGGAAACGCAAATCAAAACTACAATGAGATATCACCTCACATCCCTCACATCAGCTATTATTAAAAAGACAAGAAGTAAGTGTTGGAGAGGATGTGGAGAAAAGGGAACTCTCACACACTGTTGATGGGAGTATAAACTGGTGCAGCCACCTTGGAAAACAGTATGGAGATTCCTCAAAAAATTAAAAATATAACTACCACATGATCTAGCTATTCCCCTTCTGGGTATTTATCCAGACAACACAAAGACACAGAGTCAAAAAGACATATGCACCCCTGTGTTCATTGCAGCGTTATTCACAATAGCCAAGACTTGGAAACAAACTTAGTGCCCATCGACAGATGAATGCATAAAGATGTGGTACATATACAATGGAATACTACTCAGCTATAAAAAAGGATGAAATCTTGCCATTTGGGCCAATGTGGATGGACCTTGGGGGTATTGTGCTAAGTGAAATAAGTCAGATGGAGAAAGCCAAATACCTTATGATTTCACTCATATGTGGAAGATAAACAACCAAACACTAGATACAGAGAAGAGCTTGGTGGGGGGCGGGGTGAAAGGGGTAAAGGGGCACATGTGTACCGTGAGGAATGCCAATCAGACTTTTGGTGGGGAACATGATGTAGTCTATACAGAGGGTGAAACATAATAACGTACATCTGAAACTTACACAATGTTATAAATCAATGTGACCTCAATTAAAAAAAGAAAAGTGGAAAGGGGATACTAGGGCGGGGAAGCAACCAGAACCAGGCCCTGTTTCCGGGGCTCCGCCCAACCCCACCCCCGAAATCACCAAATCGCCCGCTCATCTGCTCCAAGAACGGCCTGCTCCACCAACTGCTCTCGCCCGGAGAACACCCTAACTTGGAGCAAATCCAGGAAGCGGGGTTCCCGGGGCCTTCCCTAACAGTGACCCAGGGGGGTCTCCCAGCTGCTCCCGGGGCGAGGGGAGCAGCCTCCCGCCGAGGGGCGGCCCGGCTCCAAGTGACCCCCACGGGAGCCGAGAAAGAAAAAAAGCTTCTTACGAGTGAGAAGTCACCAAGTTGGTACAAAGCCTCTGAAGTGTCTCCCTCAGGCTGTGGAACCTGCTGGAAACGCAGCAGCTCCGGTTCTCCCTGGGGAAGCAGCGGGGCTGAGGCGTAGGCTCTTCCTTCGCGGCGCTGCCCTTGGTCCTAAAAGCCGAGCGCGAGCGCCCCCTGCCGGCCAGCCGTTGCTGCGCCCGGAGGGAAACCTCCCCCATCCTGGGAGTGGTGACCGCGCGCTCCTCCTCCTTGCCGCCCTTGGAATCCTGAAATTCTCAATGCCATCGTCGCTCAGCTGACGGCACTATGGAGGCTCTGCTCCAGCCAAGCCTGTTCTCTTGACTGCGCCATGTATTACCGACAGAGACTGGAAAACAAAGAAATCTTTTATGTTCCTTTTGAATGATGAATGAAACGTCGAATTTGTTAACGTATTTTCATAATTTCTAAGATTTTAAGCACTAGTCTCATAAATATAGACTACACATTTACAAGTGCTATGCAATAATTGTGTTTGCCCACCAAGATATTTGGCTTCGATATAAAACTGATACAATTTACACTATTTTTAGAATTTCTCTTTCCTTCTTCATTAAAAAAAAAAAATTTCCAGTCGGTTTAGAACATATGAAATTCAATTTATAGCAGACAGGTTCTCTAGCATCACCACCTTGATCGTAAGGGCTTATGTTAAAAGTTGCCACTAATGTGTTTGGTGACACATGCACGACAGGGTCAGAATGCAAACCCAGAGGGGGCTACACATCTGTTATTAATTTACTGCGTGTACCCTTGGCTAATATTTTTAATGAAAAGTGCTTTAGAGATGGCAGATGGATGAAATCATTTCCATCAGTCCTATAAGTAATCAATTTTATCTTCAAATAATTATAGCCATCTCTTCACAACCAGAGAAAGGCGTGGTGAAGAAAGAAGCTTCTGCTCTGACGTAAGAGAAGGCAGTTTTAAACTGTCCAGCTACCATCCGGCATCCCAGATGGGCAGTGGGCATGAGGATAGTGACCCAAAATCTTGGTGCACATTGCCAGTGCCGCAGGGAGTGATATGGACCTTCTTTTCTTTTCTTTTCTTTTTTTTTTAGTGAGGAAGACTAGCCCTGAGCTAACATCTGATGCCAATCCTCCTCTTTTTCTTTTTTTTTTTTTTGCTGAGGAAGATTGGCCGTGGGCTAACATCCGTGCCCATCTTCTTCTACTTTATGTGGGACGCTGCCTCAGCATGGCTCGACAAGCCGTGCGTCAGCGTGCGCCCGGGATCCGGGCCTGTGAACCCCGGGCCGCCAAAGCTGAGTGTGCGCACTTAACTGCTGTGCCACCAGGGCTGGCCGCTGGACCTTATTTTCAAATAATTTTGGTTGTGAGTCTCAGCGTGTCTGTCGGCTCCCTCAGGGACCAGTGGAAAGGCTTTCTTTGTTTTGCCCAGCTAGGAGTATTCTCGGGGGTAAATCGACTTCACAGGTAGCTTGTGCCAAAAGCATTGAAAGGCATAGGTGCTGGCCTCAGAAGCCCAGGCAATTTAATGGGTTGAGGTGCAGGTTTCGTGGGGTCAATACAGCCCTTGATGCTGTCTGCAACTCTGTCGTGTGTGTATATGTGCACACTTATTTAGGTACTAAGTCCACGCCATTACTCAGAATATCAAGGAAAATGTGACCCACAATTGCGTAGGAATCGCTGGTACAGATATTCCATTGAAAATAACGTGATGAATCTAAGTCCCCGTATTCACTTATTCACGCATTCACTCATTTACCAAATATGTTGCAGACCTTGTTTTGGTTCTGGGAAGTAAATGGTAAGTGACAAAATGTCCCTACCGAAAGAGCTCCCTTCTAGTGAAGTGAGGCAAGCAAAAAACAAGGAAACAACCAGATACAATAAATGAAGATCGTGATATTGAAAGAGGTAATTAATGTGTAACGAAGGCAAGAAGCCAGCTGTTGTAATTGGAAATATCAGCATCTTTCCGTACAGTGACAGCCAACCCGCTTATCTCTAAGTATAAGACATTTGTGCTGAGACACAGGGCATTAGGAATTTTCCTCACAAAGACTCAGGAACAAACGATTCCAGACAGAAGCTTGAGGATGTCCAGTGGTGTGAAACCTAGAAAGTACTTGGTTTATTAGTTTGTGAGCTACGAAAAATGTAATAAATTCTGGATAGAATAAAAATGTTAAATGAGACCTGATTTCTTGCCCTGATCCATCCCCATAGAAGAGCTGCTGCCCTTTCCTGTTCTCCACTCAGGTCTGCATTTTTCTCCACCCATCACCTGCCACGCTGGATTAAACTCACCAGCTGATTCATCTGCCTCCTCGAGTCGATCTGGAGCTTCTGCTTTCTTACTCATCTCTATTGCCTGTGTTCTCCACATGCCTGAGCACACTGCAGCCCCTACATGGTTAATGCATCAATTATCTCCCCGCAGAAAGCCAGGACTTAATGAAAACGCACTTCTTTACTCACCCTCTTAATCCACAGCCTTACGGAGGCTGCACCAAATCAGTGAATGTGTTGGGTAGAGCATGATTCCCTACTGAGTCCCTGGGCACAGTAAGAATCACAGAGACCTGGCAAAGCACAACTGGAGACGAGAGTCAGGGACATGACCTGGTTAGGACAAGAAGATCCAGGCCCTGGAGATGGTAGAAGAGATAGAAGACTAGATATCCTCCAGAAACAATAATGTTCTCATTTCAAAAGAAAGGGGAAATCCCTACCATCCATGGCTGCGATGTCAATTTCCAGACACCGCCTTCCTTCCTCTGAGTTCCCCTTCTAGGGATTGGCAGAGCCCTAATTTGGTAGAGCTCAGAGAGGAGAAAGGAGCCATGAGAATCCTAATTTCCTCAATTCCTGAGGTATGTCATTCAAAATCCCCAACCCTTCCACTAGGAGGGGCCCAGGCTAGCCCACATGCTCACGCAGAGTGCTCTGAGCAGATCACGTGCAGCGCTCTCCTCCCCAGGGAGAAACTCAGAGGAGACTCATATCTGTGTTCTACAGATGAGAAAATGGAGATTTGTAGTGCCATATAATTAACATAGTCCATGTTTTTCTTAATTTTAATTTTATTTATTTATTTTTTCCCCCCAAAGCCCCAGTAGATAGTTGTCTGTCATAGCTGCACATCCTTCTAGTTGCTGTATGTGGGACGCGGCCTCAGCATGGCCGGAGAAGCGGTGCGTCGCTGCGTGCCTGGGATCCGAACCCTGGCCGCCAGCAGCAGAGCGCGTGCACTTAACTGCTAAGCCATGTTTTTCTAATTATTTATATAACTTCTTCTTGCTTTCCAGTATTTTTCTGTGTTTCTGTTTGCAATATTTTCTCTTAACCTGTATTCAAGCTTACAGATTAAGTCTTCTAGGGGTTCAGTCTGCCTAACTCATCCTTTGAGTTCTTCATCTCAGATTTAATTTGGGTCCTGTGTTCTCAAATGTCCAATTGACTTTTTAATAGGTTGACATTCTCTATGAAAATTCTCTCTTTTGATTTCCAAAAATTTCATTTATTTTTAAAATTTATAATATTTGTTGTAAATTCCTTTTCATCCATCTCCAACATCTTGTCATAGGTGGGTCTTCTATTATTTTTTGTTGTTTTGCTCTTTACTATTGATCACAGTCTCGGCACTTTGCACAGGATTATATTTTTAATTGTGTGTCAGACACTGTGCTCTGCCTATACCCATGAGGGGAAATCAAAGGTGCATAGGGCAGCTGGTGGCTGGGTGATTGACATGCAAGCACAGGTGGGTAGGGATTTCCCCATTCTTTTGAAATTAGAAATTGGTTATTTCCAGAGGATAGGTTGCTACTCCTCTCATCCCCATGGTTGGGATCTCCTTTAGAGCCTGTATCCATCGCAGCTACATTCTGTTCACAAATAGAGACTGAAGTTGATGTTTTCCTAAGAGAGTTGGTCCTTCTATCTTTTAGGCGATAGGTACCCCTTCACCTCTTTCTAATCAGCAGTTGAGCCACATTGAGGGTGAGTTTCAGCTCATTTTAGAGTCAGCCACCACTGGTTTCCAGTGCTCACATGTTTGCTGTGTTTCTTAGAGCCTCTCCCTGTAGTTAGGTTTGTCTCCTATGCTCTCTGGGACTGCAGGTGGTTTACATAGCCTTTTCACCCTGATCTCCAACCTCACCTGCTGTCCCAGAGCCAGAGCTAATGTCCTGAGGGGAATCCCATAGTGTGTTAGGGGCTCTTCCAGATTCCACCCCATCCCTCCAGCCAGCATCAAAATCCCTGCTCATTTCCTTGTCTTCTAGAGGGGTCCTTCTGCCTAGACAAAGCCTGATCCTCCATGTACAAAGAACATTCCCCAGGTATGAGAAGGCCTGTGACCTTGTTCACAGAGCAATGGCTCTTCCTCCTCTGAAACTGTAGTCCATCAGGTCCTCTTTACTTCCTTCCATAGCCCTCTCATGTTCTAAAACATGTAAATTTGGTAATGTTTCCTTTTTTCCACTTGTTGCCACGCCCCTCCTGTCTACACCCCACCTGGAAGCAGAAGTTCCATCCACTTTGCTGGGATCAAACACCACCCTCTTTCCCCTCAGCCCAGCACAACCACCATTTCTGCTCGAAATTGATTCTCCCACCTAGAGAACAGGCAAATGCCACAAGGCGGAGGACAGTGTGGCATGGGGCTCGCATTGTCGTGCGTCTCTTTTCTCAGAGAGCGCAGCCCGTCAACTCCTGTTTGGGCTGGTTTTTCTCCACTGCCTTCACTCCAGTTTTAGGTAGTTTTTCACGTTTTACAGCTGTTTTTCTTTGAAGAGTTTGCCCAGTTATGGCGCTCTATTATGAATAAAATTGGGATTATTTTATGCTGTTGTTTTGAACCCCAAAAGAGGTTCATCTTATTTTTATATAGAGAAGCATGTAAATAGTGATTTTACCAGAAACATCCACTCTTGTTTCAGGAAGAATTCTCCATCATCACATTAAAATGAATCATGTTAAATCCTTGATGCATTCTCCTCCGAGACTAGTTAGAATATCTCTAGTCTCTTTTTGGAGACAGGTTTATAACAGACATCTCTTATGCACTGTTTTAGAGCCTCTTTGCCTCTCCTCTCTTGTTTCATGTGTCCTTGTAGCAACCGGCTCTCCAAGGCTCTGATGCACTTTATCCAAGTGCAACCTAACACACCTCGCATTTTGTCCCTCTGCCACATTCCTCCCACTCATCCTGGGTATCTGTGTAGAGGCTGAGGTATCAGATGTTCCCTGATCAAAGTCCGCACACACAGTCAGGGGTCTGTTAATGTCACTGAGCGTTTGCTGTCAGTGACTGTGTGTCTTCAGTCACTGTGTGATCTGCGTGTGTGGTGGCTCGTTGCTAGGCACTGTGTTCACATGTTTTTAGCATTTGTTGTGATCAGAAGGCAAAGGGTCATTTCGGGGTCTGTGTATATATGTGTCTGTGTGTGTGTGTTCACAATGTGGTGAGAGATCGGTGGTGGGGAGAGGCACTGTAAACTCACTACCTCATTCTTGAGAGCTGTAGCACCTGCCGCTCTGCAAAAATGACCCTGGTCTATTCACCCCTTTCCCAGCCATCACAGCAATTCATTACCATGATTATGTCCTATTTGTCATGGAATAATGCAATGCATGCTTTTATTTTATTTTATTTTATTATTATTTTTTTTGTGAGGAAGATCAGTCCTGAGCTAACATCCCTGCCAATCCTCCTCTTTTTGCTGAGGAAGACCTGCCCTAAGCTAACATCTATTACCAATCCTCCTCCCTTTTTCCCCTTTTTCTCCCCAAAGCCCCAGTAGATAGTTGTATGTCATAGTTGCATATCCCTCTAGTTGCTGTATGTGGGACACCGCCTCAGCATGGCCGGACAAGCAGTGCATCTGTGCGTGCCCAGGATTCGAACCTGGGCCCCCAGTAGCGGAGCGCACGCACTTAACCGCTAAGCCATGGGGCCAGCCCCATAATGTATGCTTTTATATTTCATAAAGTTGCTTATATTTTAAATAAAAAATACTCACATACATGCTGTATTTTGTGTTTCTACTGTTATTTACTGTAATGCACGACTGAATGCTATCAGAGGACCAATTTCCCGAGACAAAGTTGACTTGCCATGGGCGTACTCAAAACTTCACAGGACTGTCGATGTTCCAAATGGACACTAATTCATTAGCCTGAGTCCCCTCAGGAAGACGTGGAACAGAGCCACAGCTGACCTGTTGTGGACATGTAGTCTGTGACAGAAATAAACCTTCACTGTGGTAAGCCACTGGGAGTTGGGAATCACTTGTTAACATGTCATAACCCTCTTTGTCCTAACTGATGCATCATTTAATGTCATTATAAGAGAAATTTCCCAAGACAAAGTCAACAGGCTTCCTCAAAACCTCAGAGAGCAGGCCTTGAAGGGGGTTCAGGGTGGAATCCCTATCCAAGGTCGACCTTGCTTCAAGGTCAGGTACAACACTCACCAACTATGAGACCTCAGGCAATTCACTTCCTCTGTCTCCTCATCCACAAAGTGGGTTATTGAGAGTGTTAGGTAAATGTGACTACCCACATAAAGATTGTTGCTCTGGGCACATTATGCTGCTCAGAGTGAATCCTCAACACATTTTACCTAATATTAATCAGAGCGTTGGTGCTCGCAATGTGCTAGGGTTGGAAGCATTTCTGATTGACAGCAGGAAGAGATCCCGTGTCCTTGAAGTCTGACCACCCTGGATGGGATTCAATCCTATCTCTGCCAGTACCAAGTATGGGACCTTGGGGGCAGTGCAGTGCCTGATACCTGGTTTTAGAACATAATGCAGGTGCAGCTGGTGTGGGTGGATATGCCGTATGGACTCAGTCTGAGGACGACTGCTCAGGGTCAGCTCCCCACAGGGCAGGCTCTGGAGTTTATTGCCAAGTGGCATTCCATTCCCCTGAAAGTCAACCCTGTAAGTGACTGACCCAGAGGCTCACCCCAGCAACCCCAGGCAAAATAGGAGGTACCCACATTTCTAAGTGTGATGGCCCCTGCAGAGCACAGCCCTAGGGAGGTTGGAGCCTTGGAGCCTAAGGAACCCCGAAGACCAGGATTCCTGCCTTTCTGCCCCCTCCACTCTGGGCCCCTTCACAGAGTCACTCCAGCCTGGGCCATTGCTCCCTCTCCACCCACCCTAGGCCGGCTCCCCCTTTCCTCCTTGCTTCCTCTGGTCTCTGCTTCTCTCTACTCCTGTCCCCCTCTGTCTCCTCCTGTCACTCTCTAGGACTTGATCACCCTCCGACACACATCTCTCACTCACTGTCTCTCCCCTGCCTGTCCCTTTCTTGTCTCTCTCCCCAGGCCCTCAGGCCCTCTGCTCCACTGCAGCCCTGTCCAGGACCACAGGACACCGCCATCGCCACTTCCCCACCCTTCCTGCCATGTTTTGGCCCAGGCTCTGCTCGCAGTGACTGAGAACCCAGTTTACAGAGTGTGCTCATGCTGAGATTTACTGCTGTGCTGCTGTTCCCAGCCACTCCTGGGCAGCACATGCACAGTCAAACCTTGACCCTTTGGTCTGGTCTCGACCCCAGAGCTGCTGGAGGGCTGGCCACTCACCCCTACTTGGCAGGAGGGCAGGCCCTTCAGGCTCCAGGGGCTGCTGGGGCAGAATGGATTGGAATTGGGGACCTGGAGGGAGCCAGATGTTTCCACTCCAGCACCTTCTCCTTGGTTTGTGTGTGTGTGTGTGGGGGGGTCCCATGCCATTGACCTCTGCCCTGCCCATCCCTCAATAAGCAAATTGTGGGAGGATTATGGGAGTTCATGGGACTTACCAAAAAGTCTGCTGCCAGCATTCCCCCCAAAGCCCGCCTGGACTTAGTGCTATTAGGGGGCAGCTGGCAAGTTGAGTGAAGGGCAGAAAACCTGGATTATTGCAGGGCCGCCTCACAGGTCTCCTGGAGCCACTCCTGGCCCCTCATCCATTCCCCACCATCAGAAATTGGCCACTTCCTGGGGATGGATAGCTGTCTCTCTGATCACCAGACACCCCTTGGACCGGCAGGCACCATGCTGAGTATTTATTGACTGAACCAACACAGCCACGGCCAGATCTAGATGTAGGCTGTGTCCACCACCTGAAGGACCACTCAGGCCCCTGGCAGTCAATAGTACCTCCAAGGAATAACCTTGCTTCTGCCCCATCCCCGTGGTTTCTGCCTGTTTTTGAACTGTGCGTACAAGAATCACACTGTGTACACTCCCTGGGGTGAGTTGGATGGTCCTCCAAAAAGCAGACACTGATACTGAGTTAGAACTGTAAAGAGTGTATTAGGGGTGACAACAGGAAAGATAAAAGTGGAGGGGGCAGGATCCGGCAGGGAAAACCATAATAATTTGCCACAGCCTGTTTATTACAGCTCAGTGTCCTCCTTCAAAATGAGTGTCCTGTAAGGCAAAGAGATTTGGGGTTATTTCAATGATAGGCTATTCTTCCTACCTACATTTGTCTTCTATAACGTATCTATGGCTTCTGATGAACACTTTAGTGTGTGGCTGCATCTGTGTGTTTATAGTGAATGGAAAATAAAATTGTCTTCAGGTCTCGGGTATAGATCTCTGAACTCACACATTCTCAAAATTATCTTTTCCATCTTTAACTGGTGGGATCCGAATTTCAATAGAAAAAAGGAGGGTCTTTTCCTTATCTTTTGAAACAGGGATTGTGAATCTCTGGGCCTGAGCTCTTACACCCTTAATTTAATTGAATGTACTTCAATGACTATCTTCTGATAATCTTCTGTGTGGAGATATTTTCATTTAAACAGTGACAGTTGTGAGTGCCAACATGTCCCAGCCATTTTGCAGACACTTTCATTATGTACTTAATCTCGTCTTCCTCACAATGACCTCAGAAACCAGTATCACCCCCTCTTACACACAACGGGGCTGAGGCTCTGAGTACACCTCACTGAGAGTTGGTATTAGGGGCTGAGACAGCAGGTACACAGGCAAAGAATCGGGATACTGTGTGGTAAGTCTGGGGAGATGCAAAGCTGACAGTCAGGGGTGGTGACTAGAGGATGCAGGGATGTGGTGAGAGGGATCCAGCAGGGGCGGCTCCTGATCAACGTTGAATGCCCCAGGAAGAGTATGACTTATGCTGAAGGCCAGGGCAGCCACTCGGCTGATCTAGACCCTGTCTTCACATTTAGTCTCACTGGGGCACAATAAAATCAGGCAGACAAAGGATCCTCAAAGAGCCCAGTTACATTTCCAAACCTCCAGAGATTTTTCTGTCATACAGATCCAGAACTTTCAGAAATCCAAGGGAAACAAGAATCTTTATTTCAATTATGAACTAAGGGCTTTAGGGCAACAGCAACATTTTGATGAGGATAATTGCATTGCCCACACTGTGTGATTTGAAAACACGCAGCAGCTCTGCGTGGACCTCGCACTGCCTTCACGCTCCCTGCTCAAGCTGCTTGCCTGGCTGGGAATGGCCTTCCAGCTCCATCTAAGGAACCCAACCCACCCCCGCTGGGCACCTCCTCAACTCTTCCTTCTCTTCACAACCTCCCGCTTCACTCTGGTGAGATTCATGTCGCCCTCTTTTGTTCTCTGGGTCCCTTCACTGCTGCTTCCATTACGTGATCACAGGATCTTGAATGGAAATCTCCCTCTGCTATAGGACACCTTAAGCCCTTGAAGTTAGGGGTGCGCCTCATCCCCCACAGAGCCTGGCACATGGTCTGTGTACAATGTACAGTTCTGCATCTGTAGAACTGCTCTTTCTGCCTTTCTGCAAAAAGCCTCTTCCCTTCTCCACGAGAGACACCTGCTGTCCAGCTCAGGATGGGGAAATTCGTGGCCCATGGTATGTATGTCGTGAGAAACTTGAGGAACGTTACAATGTCCTCAGCCAGGTTTACCCTTGCATTGCCAAGCCCTCAGTACCATCTCTACCTTTCCTCCAAAAACTCCATAGGAAAAAAGATGAATATGCCTTGCAGTCAACTCATACTCTTCAGATCATCTTACCGAGTGGGACACGTGGAGGCAGCGGGTGAGGGCCTAGAGGCCTCCAGGATGGAGGAGACAGATGTGGCCCAGAGCCCACAGGGTTGGTTGTGCAGGGTGGTGCTGCAAAAGAAGGAGGCCCTCTTGCCTCAACATTGACCTGCGGAACAGAAGTTTAAAGTCAGGTGGATGTGGCAGACACAAGCGCCAGCACCAACCAAAGCTGAAACCCAGTGAACCCGGGGAAGCACTTGGCACCCTCCCCGCCCCCAGGTGCCAAGAGAGCGGCATCCGTGCCAGACCGCTCTACCCCCTCCCACGGGGGCCCGGCCAGCTTGGGGAGGAACAAACACCACGGGGATGAACCACTGTCACCACACGTCACCGCCCGTGTCAGCGAAAGCACAAGAGCATGGGGTCCTGTCCCAGAGGACCGGAGGAGGCAACACCAGACTGAGAGAGGAGCCGATTCCAGGCAGACCGGCATCTCGGTCCAGGACCGGCCTCCACCCTCCTCACCACCACCAGCACCACAGAAGCTTGTGTGCTCTCTACTCAGAAGAGAGAGCCCGAGAGGGATGGAAAAGCCCGCTCCCCACCTCTGGAAGCCGAGCTGCTCCTGGGGAAAAGCTCTGCCTGCAGGCCCCTGCCCTACCCGTCCCCCGCCTCAGCTTCCCTCCCCGACAAAGGGGTCTTCTCCTCCGCTCGGGGTCTGCCCACGGGCACCAGGACCTCTGGGGAGCCAGGCACCCCCCGGGCACCTGCGTTTTCTGAGAGGAACGATGTGACCCACAGGACTCGGTTAGGCTCAGCTCTATCTATCGTCACCCACAGGGAATGCAGATTTCTAAGCCCACCATGAGAGGCGGACTAATTGTGTCCAACGGAAACGTGAGGAGGGGATTCTAAAGGACAGAATGAACACAGACGTGTTTGGATTCCAGTGGTAAAACCCCGTGACGGGGGGCGGGGGGGATGAGGGAAGGGCCCCGCTCTAACGGCGCCACAGGACACCACAGGACTGCCTTCACGTCAAGGCAAGTGAAGGCCTCTGGGGGCAATGGGTCCTGCAGCGCAGTCCTGATGCTCACTCTTCACTCCTTCGGTGTCCGTGCCCATTTCCTACTGCAAATAGGCCATCTCTGATCACTCAGACTATTCTGACCTAGGCTACCACTGGAGGGATCCTGGAGAGTACACTGACCCACAGAGAGGGGACTCTGAGGAACTGTGACATCGGCTGGATCCAAGAACATTCGACATCACACGAAGCACCCAACATGAAGTTGGAGGGATGGACTCTCACATTCCTCTCCCACAAGGATGACGTCAGACTCTCCCAATAGGCTCATCACCAAACGCAAAAAGGAATGGAGCAAAGGAACCACAACAACAACAATCCCACGTCAAGGAGTTTGGGAAGGAGTCGGCTCTGCCAGGAGACTTCAGTGTGGGCTTAAGTGTAACCCTCTAAGTGTTACTTCCAGAAACACACCGTGAGAGCCCTGCAGTCCTCGGCCCAGAAGCACTGAAGGCTTCTGGAGGCGCCACCAAAGATGAGAGCCAAGAGTGGAGAAGCCCAAAGGCTCCCGGGGAAGACTGTGCTTTCGGGGAAGGAAATGACACCGGTGACGTGCCACGGAACACACAAACCGGACATGAGGCCAAGAGAGGCTGCTGCACACACACATCAACGTTTCCAGAAACAGTTACAACTGAAAATGACCACAGCATTTACCTTGCCCCCGGAGCTGCTGCTCCTCACAGCCGCAGCACCAGGTCCCGGATCTGAAAGAGGCCAGAGAGGAGGGATGGGGGTTTAGTCGGACTTGCATAGACTGTGAGGAAGGAAAACAAACCCTCCGCGCCTTCCTCCACCGTCTGACATTCTTTCCCACTTCTGGGCCCTTTCCAGCGGCAGAGGGCTCCCCACACACCTCAGGTGACCCCCGAGGAGAAGGGGAGACCCATCACCTGACCCTTGAGGAAGACACCACAGGGCCCTGGTTCAGGGGTTTTCATAACTCATCAACCACCTGTGGTCAGGTCCAGGCTCAACTAGTTGGAAATCAACACTGAAACAGGGGTGTCCCAAAACACATCAGGGGAAACCACCATTTCATCATAGAGTAAAATTAAAATGAGAATAACCTCCGATGGGATAACAGCAACAACCCCTCAACATGAACAGCACAGGTCCTTTTCTTCAGGCTGCAGGTGGATTTTCCAATCTCTCACTCTTTGTATATAAGCTGCCTTTCACATGTGACCAGGAATTATGTAAATATTTATGAACAGAAATGGACTTAGACTAATATTATAGTAATGAGAAAATGGAAGATACGGGGATTTAACAGCAAAGCTGTAGCGTTACACTGATAATGTCAGGAGTAAAATTACATAGAAATTTAATTTATGAATGGAATACTAAAGTCCACAAGCAAAAGTTAAACAGGAAGAATAAAGGAACCTCCAAAATAGTAAATAAATGCCTTTTTCTCAACTCAAAGAAAAATCAAGTCTTCAGCATTGACTCCAGTTGGGAAGGAAGCATGCACCCACTTCCCCTCCAGGCACGTCTCTCCAGTTGAGAGCAATCCAAGAGCACGCGAGGCGGGTGTTGGGGGCAGAGAGGGTCCACAGTCAGTGGCGGGGCATGAGCTCCACCAGTCACAGGGTGCAGGCCCAGAAAGCCAGTCTGGCTGGGGCACCTGAGGAAAACATCTTCCTGTCACCCCTTGAGATAACCTGTTGTCTTTAGGTCGTGCTTGGGATTGGTTCCAGGCAACACGGTGATTCCCCCACAGGAACTGGTAGGACACGGAGTGGTTTTGCAGCAGAAATTAAGTGGCTGCACTTCACAATGTGCTCCCTACCTCTCTGTGGAGGGTTCTGCATCCCAGGTCTTCCCGACATTGGTTTGTGCAGCCTGTATCCCTCAGGCAGTCTCTTATTGGACATTATCTCCAATCTTGAATGTAGAAAAAGAATGGACTTCAATAAGAATTACAACACCAAGTCCTTTACTAGGTACTAAACAGCTTAGCCTTAATAACTCAAAAACACCTGTAAAAAATGTATGTCAACATCCCATACCTGTGTTTCAAGTGGGCGGCTTCCCTGCTCTGCTCTGCTATCTCCCTCTCCCAAATCCGAGCCTTGATCTGTGGGAGAAAAACACATCCACCTTCAGTTGTGGCAGACTGTGCACAAAGGGAAGGAAAGAAAGCAAAACTTACCCAATTGTCGTGAGCATTCTTCTCATACATAGCCATCTGAAAAAGCCAACATGTCATAAACCCTATGTTGAGGGCTTCCAAGGCCGTTATGACCCTCTGCATTGGGTGCTGAAGGAGGCAGGGACTGTGGGCAGAATGCAGGTTACCTGGTGTCTGAAGGTGAACTCTGCTTGCTGCACTTGTTGTCGCATTTGATCAATTTGGTGCCTATGAGTGACAATTGCTTTCATCAGATAAAGCACGATATTGAGGATGATTTTAAATAGTCTTCCCATGGCCCCAGTATCCAAACTGTACCCTTATAGACATTATCCAATCCTATAAGACACACTTCACATGATTATAAAAGTACAGTAGGATCAAAGCTATTGCTACATTGTTTCCTTATTATCGAATGCCCGCCAGCTTCTGAGTTGATATAATTCCATTACCCATTCTCAATATCTCCCTAATTTATCCTGCAATGAGCGTCTTTCATCATACAGCTCGATTCTTCTTTTCCTTGCACCCCGATCATATTCTCAGGGCTACAACACTGGGTCTCTAAAATGGCATGCTCGTATCTACTGATGTGATTCATCCGACACCAAACTGCTTCCCTAAATTTACAACAGTTTTTACCTCCTCCAGGAACATTTTTGTGAACCACATTTCCACATACTCTGGAACATTGAGGATCAGGAAATTTTTGGCAACTTTATTTGTTTATTTTTTTTGTAAGGAAGATCACCCCTAGCTAACATCCGATGCCAATTCTCCTGTTTTTTGCTGAGGAAGATTGGCCCTGGGCTAACACACATGCCCATCTCCCTCTCCTTCTGTGGGACGCTGCCACAGCACGGCCTGACAAGCGGTGCATCGATGCACGCCTGGGATCCGAACCTGCGAAGCCCGGGCCGCCGAAGCAGAGCGCGCGCACTCAACTGCCGTGCCACCGGGCCGGCCCCTACTTGTTTTAAGTTAATATTTTAACTTCACATTTGTAAAACTTAACATTTTTCTTTCTTGTGTGAAATCTCTATATAAATGTCTTCTGAACATTTGTTTATATTTGTGTATAAATTGGTCTAAACATTGTACAAAAGTTAAAAAAAAAAATCTAACAAAGGTTTTACGAGCTGCTAGTATTCAGGAGCTGAACTCACCTGTAGTTCTGCATTTCTTCCTCAGCCAGTTTCAGTCTCTTTTCTGCTGCTGAGAGCTGCTGCTCCTTTTCCACCCGCTCACGGTCTTTCATTCTCAGCTTCCTAAGAGGGGAAAGACATATGCATTATCCAGTAGCCTTTCTTCCCTCCAAGAAATCTAAAGGGCAAGATTCAAATGTCCCCTCCCATCCTATCCCACAAATGCCTAGATGGACAAACATAATCAGAGGAAAGCATTTAAGCCCCCCATTAGAGCACAAAGAAAAATCAAACTCCATCCTGCTGGCAAGTCTTTGGCAATTCTGAGCTTCTCTTCACAGCTCTGTGTTCCTAGTCATTAGTAAATGAACTAAACAAATATAAAAAGCACATATGAGACGCACCATGTGCCCTCCCAGGCTCAGGCTCTTGTGACTGGGACAGCATAAGCTCATTTTCTTTCAGTGTGGAAACCAGGCCTGACCAGCTCATCACAAGTAAGCACATTAGGATGAAGTAGGGGTTCATGACTTGTTTGATTTCTCCCAGGGAGAGACCTGAGGCCATGACACAGCCATAGATCCTTCCTGGATGTGGCATCATAAAATCAGACAATTAACTACTGGACACTTCTACAGTTCAAGAGTGGAACTCCTGCCACCAACTTCAAAGATCCTAGTTGATGAGAATGGAAACTAGGCTGAATGAAAAATGATCTGAATTGCCCCATAGTCAGGGTGTTATCTCCTCAAAGTGGAAAACCTTCAAAGTGAGAGTATCAATATACGTTAACAAGTAGATTGATTTCATTAACAAGTATCTTGATTTCATTGACAGTGGAGGCTGCAAAGGGCAAAGGCTTAAGGCAGATTTGTTGTGTTGTCTTCAAACTACTTTGTTCAAGGTTCTGATTCAAAAGATTCTCAACTTGACATTGGATTTGCTATGCATCACACACAAAATTAAAAGAGCTCTAGGAAACAGGGACAAAAACACTAAAGAGAGAAAGTTCATGCATTTGTTTCTGGCCACCCAGCCAATCTTTCAGCAAATGCTTTCTGGACCGGCTTGAATGTAGTGGGTGCATTGTAAGATGATGGGGATATAGAGAAGAGTAGGGCAGTATCCCCACCCTAAAACATCTCATAGTGTAATGCAAACAAGATGCCAGTGAGGACAGAGCAACCCTACCCCAGCCCTGGGCAGGGAGAACATAAACCTGGCTCTTGAGGGAGTATAAGAAAAGTTTTGACTTTGAACATGGGTGAGTGAGTCTGAAGTCCCTCATCTCCCCCTGACAAGAATAGGAAACATTGGCCAAAATATGAAATTCATGATAGAATGCACCAAATTGCTAACAAGCCAGTAAAGAAACTGAGGCCAAGATGGAGAAGAAGGAAGCCCAGGATTAAGCTCAGCCTGGCATTTGGGGCCACTTTCCCCAAGGTTCATCAACTAATCCCAGAGGAGACTTCTGAGATGCAAAGAGGCTGAGCCGCCTTTGCACACATCCCTGGGCACAGAAGTCAAACAACTGGACTTCATGGTCAGTCAGCGAAGGTCACCCCAGAAAATCCTGCGGGCCTTAGCTGGGTCCCAGGAGACTTACACACTAAGAACAAAGGCAGACAGAAAACACACTGGCCTTAGGAGGGACTAAGCCTGCAGTGAGTGGTCTCAGTCGCTAATTGGATTAATAGGATTCAGTACTGCTGGCGTCCCTGATCACCTGCCAGATGTAAACTCCCATCTTTTCTGCAGCAAGATGACATCAGACTAGGCCTCAATTTTTCTGTAAATATTTTCTACCCAATGTCTAGAATTTAATAGGAAATGATAGACATAACGGCAGGTCAGGACAATACGATGGGATTGAAACCTAGAGTACAATGTAAATGAACCCAGAGGGTTCCAGATAATGAAGTGATTAAAGCTGGTACCAGTACGCCCTCTAATCTTAAATTAATTACAAATAAGAATCTCTGACAACCAGTTAGAATGGAAAGGAAGATGCAGATTACAAAAATCAAGGCAGAAAGGAGAAACACAATTCTATACTGACTGAATACGGCAAAAATACAGTGATAAATATTCTAAAAAAAATTATAATTCTCTACATTGGTCCACACATTCACTAATACAACAGTATTTGTAACAATCAACATATGCATAGCTTACTCTTCTGCGACCATCTTTCTTTGTCCACAGATTTCATCAACCATACATATGTTCTTCTTTAGCATTTTTAATTCAGCTTCCTTTGTCTCTTTAACAGATCTCAATGCCTCACAGTTGTCTTCTAGTTTCTTTCTCCTTTCTGTAAAGCACAAAACACTTTTCTTTGTGTGTGTGCACATGTTCCCAAGAACTTGATTGTGGTGGGGAGAGAAGAAAGGAGAGAATCCTGAAGGCAAGAAGTCATTTTTTACCTTCTCACTGCAAACTCATTTTTACTATATGGGGTTTCTTCCCAACAATCAACATACCTTCTAGATTACATTTATTAGACGTCGAGGCTGTCTGCTTCGAATCCTTGAATCCTCCACTCACATCTCCTGACTTTAAGAGAGATTTGAGAAAAGGTATTCAAGAAGTAATGATTGTACAACAATGTGAATGTACTTACTACTAAAATGTAGACTTAAAAATGGTTAGATGGTAAATTTTATGTGTATTTTATCTCAATTAAAAATAAGAAAATTAAAAAGGAAGTAATGATACTTAGTTCTCTGATTTATATAATCTATGGGAGTAACTTTTTGTTATTTGCTCCTTTTTGATCTTAAGCTGAGCATCTTCCTTCTGTACATGCTGTTCTTCAGACTTCAATTTCAGTTCACTGACACGAATTTCATTCAGGGGGATTCAAACCCAAAGCAAAACATCCTCACTAATGACTTAGTTCCCAAGAAGAAAAATCCCTAAGTCAATAACATATAAATTTAATATTCTAAGACATGACACATTTGTTCTTCACCAAAGCTAAGGTCTACAATGAAATTCTTGCAGCAAATATAGGTAGTTTACTTCTGAAATTCCTGAGGTGTTCACTGAAATATCAACTTTTAAGTTTTCTGTAGATTTTTCTTTTCTGATATTTGCATGTAGGATAGAAACAAAACATGTATTGGATTTCAATAGAAACACTGGATATGCTAAAAAGAAGAAATGCCAACCAAACATGTGCCACATCAGCCCCTGTACCACTAAAAGCAGTAGATCCAGTTTGAGCCAAGGAGAAAAGTCAAACACATAGAGAAATGAGGAACTAAGAGAATAGTTGAAGTCAGAAATATTTCATGGGCGCTCTGACTTTCCTACATTCAAGACAATGGGATACTTGACTGGGTGACAAGGCAAAAGCAAAGAAGGCCTAAAATCTTGAAGCCAAACAGCTCAAATGAACAGCTCTTCTTAGTGAAAGGTAAATATTGTCACGAGATTCACTTTGAAAATTCTCTGCTCTGTACTAAGAGGGATAGGACTGTCCAATACGGCTAGAAACCTCTAGTACCCTCTCCTACAATTTCTCAGTTCCACGTTTCTTGGAGGGGAGGGAGTGCTGAATGATATAAAAAAATTACTCAGGGTTGTAAAAACAGAAAAAAATTCTTCCTAAGTCCTTAAATTAAAAAAGGCACTGTGGTATTAGTACTTGAAATGCAGTGAACAGCATGGAAGAATGCAGGGCTCAATTTACCCAGCGAACAAAAAGGCTCAAAAGTCAAATTATGGTAACAACTTAGTAGCAAAACTCTCACCAAGTCCTGATTCTCCCTGTTTCGATCTCTGTCAGATGCCAGTTCAGCAGATATACTTTCAATCATGTCATTAATGCTTCCAAGCATTTTGATGTTTTTCTTAAACAAAACATATAGAAATTAGTCATATTTATTCATTACTTTTATTTCTGTTTTTAGAGTGTAATCTAGGAAAAAGGAGGGATTTTTACCTCCAATTTATGTGCTTCATCACTAAGAATCTTGTTCTGCCTCTTATTTTCTTGAGCACATTTCTTTGCTTCATTGATCTATACAAATATGTAATAATGGATTCAGAATTCAAAAATACTAATCATAGTGATAGTGAAACCTATCTCCTATGGGTATCTCCTTTTATATCGTTACAGATATAAAAAAAGTGGTACTTTATGTATAAGATGCTTGCTTTGAATTTAGACTGTTATACAACGTAATGAAATGGAACACTAGAATGAAAGAAGAGACAGCAAAATAAGTGAACTAGAAGAAAGAGGAAGTACTTCAAGGTGAAGCCATGAAAATAAAAATTAAAGGATGATCATACCTTCTGTTCATAAACAGATATTTTTTTGGCCAGTTCTGAGTTTTCTTTCAAGTAATTCTTCTTCTTCTCAGAAATTTGATGTAAATTAACTAAAAAGAGATAAAAACCATTTCTCAGATTATTACCAAAACCAATAAAATTGAATTACCCCAATGTGTCAACAGCAAAGGCACATTATTGACACTATGAGCATAAATAACTTTTTAGCACGACTATGATCCCTGAAGAAAGCAAGTTTCAGTTAGTGGCATTTTAAATGTAGGGAACAAATATGAAAATAAGAACCCTAATTCAATGAGATTCCTACTTAATCTTTTTTCAAAGACGAGGAAACACAATACAATGTCTTAGCCTAACATCCCATCATTAGGCAATATTCTTAGAAAATGTGAACAGTTCAAACAGCCCTGTCATCACCAGAGGGGAAACAGAGAAAATTCAAGCATCTCATGTACTTATATTCTGTCCTCCAACTATCACATAAAATAAACAGATCAGTGCAATTGCTTTAAAAAACAAAAATCAAAATGAAAAAAGAAAAAAAAAACACCTGACTTCTTCCAGGTTTTCCCCACCCTTTAATATTACCCAGAGATGGGCAGGCCCTGTGGCTTAGTGGTTAAGTGCGCGCGCTCCGCTGCTGGCGGCCCGGGTTCGGATCCCGGGCGCGCACCGACGCACCGCTTCTCCGGCCATGCTGAGGCCGCGTCCCACGTACAGCAACTAGAAGGATGTGCAACTACGACATACAACTATCTGCTGGGGCTTTGGGGGAAAAATAATTAAAATTATAAAAAAAAAAACAGTTAATATTACCCAGAGAGATTCTTCTAAATGTCACTTGACGGGCTACTGAAAAGCCTCTAATGCCTTCCTGCTGCCCAGCAGAATCCCCTTCATGAGAACCAGGGTGGGAGGCTCAAGAGGACAAGGTCTTTAGAATCAAACACACTTGGGTACAATCTCAGCTTTACCACTTAGTCGCTAGAGGACCTGGATAACTCACAATCCCTATAAGACAATATCCTTCAGCCCCAAGAAGAGAATGTTACAATCCACCATTACAGGAATACAGCACAGGTAAAGCACCCAGTAACAGGTGGATAACACATGGAAAGCTCTAGAACACAGCCCATAATTCCACACTCCTCTCAGAGGCATTGAATTCTCTCACCTGACCACAAAGTGCAAACTTATCTTCTATTTGCCCAGCATGAGAGCTCTGATACCCTGGTCACTCTTCTCACCACCAGCACTGCTGCATTCGCTGTGACAAACTCCAGCAGCTGAGGGCCTACTAAGTGTCAGGCAGCCACCCTGGCTCTCAACAGACAGCACCACGTAATCATCACAGTCTGGGAAGCCGTACAGAATGTCTTATCCCTATTTTGCATCAGGTTCATTTCCACCCATTCTCCACTGGCATGAGTGGCTCCCTCCGCTTCAGACTCATAACCCAGGGTCGTGACACACACTTTGCCTGGCAATATCTGGTTCATCTCTCAGCCATAAACTTCTTGATAGGCTCTAGTAGTGTTGTATCATCTCTACATTTCACCAAGAGCCAGGTCATGTCAACATAGTCACTCCAAACTGCAGCCTCATGCCATCACTTGCTTCCTAAACATTTCTATGCAAAATTAAACTCACCCTATCGTCCCTAGTCCCATGATCCATTCCTCCTGCGGGTCTCTTATCTCAATAGATGGCAACTCCCCTTATGTTGTCATTTAGTTTCCAACCCAGGACGAGTAAAATTTTCAAGCGTTAAAAAGTCAATTAGTGGGGCCGGCCCAGTGGCACAAGCGGTTAAGTGCGCGCTCCGCTGCGGCGGCCCGGGGTTCGATGGTTCAGATCCCGGGCACACACCGACGCACCGCTTGTCAAGCCATGCTGTGGCGGCGTCCCATGTAAAGTGGAGGAAGATGGGCATGGATGTTAGCCCAGGGCCAGTCTTCCTCAGTAAAAAGAGGACTCACAGATGTTTGCTAAGGGCCAATCTTCCTCACACAAAAAAAAAGTCAATTAGACATCAGAAGTCACTGTATTTACTCCCAATTGAATTAAAACCCACATCAAACACTAGAACTGAGAAAATACTACGAAGGAAACAAAAGCCTAAACTCTTACCTTGATATACTCGAGGCTTTACCTAGGAGAGGAAGAAACAAAATTAAATATGATGTAAAAATATATTATTAGTAAAAATCTATCATTCCGACAAAATATCAAAATAATAACCCAATGAAATTATAATCATCATTTTGTTGAGCATAATGATTAATTATAGGATTAAAAGTAAGGGAAAATCATAATTTCCTGTTTAAGTCATGAAACTTCACAACCATCTCTGATAAAGAGCACAAAAGTAAATAACTTATTTTTGACCAAAAGATCTGTTTATGCTCTATTAAGTGAACACTAATCTATTTAATTTTGATAATGGATATGGCAAACATTTTTATAAACACACTAATGCATCATTTACCTGATTTTTTTTTGTCAAACCCAGTATCCACACTGACGTCCAGAACCTGGGATTGTTTTAAAAGCCTCCAAAAAAACTTAAAAAAAAAAAAAAAAAAGAAAAGGCAAAATATTTGTACTAAGACATACCTCTTTCAATCAATAGAAAGCCTTTCTGAAATCTTACAGAGTTGGCTGATTGCTGAATTAATAAACAGTTACAGCACATCAGGTCCTATGATTTTCCCAGACCACTAAAAACAGAGGGTCATCAAATGAGAAAGAGAGTGGGAGATGGCTAGAGAACAAGCACAATAAACAACAGAAATGACAGCTAATATTTCAAGAAAGGGCAAAAAGTGCTTCCCAGACCCGAGGCATCCCCTGTGGAATTACAGCTCGATAAAATCCAGGCAGGATCCGATTTTAGTACCATGGAAAGACACATTTTCTTGAGCCCTAAAACATATTTCCCCATTCAAGAGTTTTAAATGGTGATCAGACACTGAGGTCAGCCCGAAAAACATGCCAAGACATTGGAATATCATTACGGGATCAAAAGCCAGTCATAATAATAATGTCATAGGAAAATGCATCCATGGATGGCAAACAGAAAATCTCAGATATTCCTTTAACTTCACAGGATGCTCAGGAAACAGTGAACTTCCCTGTCCCTTGTCACCCAATCCCACAGGCAGGGACAAGTGGGAAGTGGGATGGGCTCAAGAAATACTTAATATCTGTATTTTCTTTTTGAAGGGAAGGGTTTACAAATTGTAGTTTTCTCATTGAAAATATATTGTTGTCTTGCTCAATGAGTTCTTTACTAAAAAGATTAGAATATTTTACAAAGTTAACTTCCATTTCAAACATTAATTTGTGTTCAAGTTAGTGATCTAAAGGAAATAAGAGAGCTAGACTCCTGGATTCTGATCCAGCTTGTAAGGAGCTTGGAAGCCGTCACTCCTGTCCACATAATAAGACACAAGCTGAACAAATTGAAGGTCAAAAACTCTTCATAGATCTATCAGAGAACTGATGTCACAAATGCTGCCTGCAGAATCAGAGACCCAGACTGGCCAATACAGAAAATCACCCCTTATTGGAGCAGAAGCCCAAGGTCAGAAATCTCTGTAGAAACCAGAACACTATGGTAGGAAAAGACTTACTGTAATTGATGAATTCCTGGATACTCAGTGTGGACAAGCAAGAGATTTAAAAATGCCAGGGTGCCCAATCTGGAAGGGTTCCCATACTTGTGTGAGTTTTATCTCCAGGAATCCCAACAGTTTCTCACAGTAAATACTGGAGAAAAATCCCCTCATGCTATTGGCAGGGACAGGGGAAAAATAGCTATTTAGAAATAAACTCATACTATTCTGTTCTTCTTAAAAAGACTTGCCCATAAGAGAAACTACTTTAGCAGAGACTTATTGGTGTTTTTCCAAAGACTAAGTGACCTAGGTGAAGGGAAATACCCAACTCCAGAGCTCTCTCTTCTTCCTGTCTCACCTAAGAGTAAACTCAGCCTAACCACTAGCCAGATAAACATAAATCCTCAGACTAAAGGCCTGTTTACCTCAATTGTTCCTTTAAACCAGGACACGACATCTAGCTTTCAATAAAACCTTACAAGGCAGACTAAAAGAAAAAACCACACAGTTTGAACACCGAGACAAAGCATTAGAATCACACTCAGTATGGCAGAGATGATGGAATATCAGGTTGAGAATTGGAAACCATAATGATTAACATGCTAAGGGCTCTAGCAAAAAAAGTGGACAACATGCAAGAAGAGATGGTGAAGATAAGCAGAGATGAAGATTATAATGATCCAAAAGAAATTCTAGAATCAAAAACCCCATAACAGAAATGAAGAATGCCTTTGATGCATTCATTAACAGACTCGACATGGCTGAAGAAAGAATCAACGAGTTTGAAGAAATGTCAGTAAACTTTCAAAACCGAAATGCAAAGGAAAAAAAACCCCAAAATACAGCACACAAAATCCAAGACCAGTGGGACGATTACAAAAGGATGTAACATATACATAATGGGAATACCAGCAGAATAAAGGAAAGGAGGAAATATTTGAAGCCATAATGACTGAGAATTTTCCAAAATTAATGATAGTCATGAAACCATAGATCCGGGAAGCTCAAAGAATTCCAAGCAGGATAAATACAAAACAAGAAAAAAGGTACACCTAGACATATAACATTTCAACTACAGAAAAGCAAAGACAGGGCCGGCCCCGTGGCTTGGTGGTGAAGTGCACGCACTCTGCTCCTGGCGGCCTGGGTTCGGATCCCGGGCGCGCACTGACGCACTGCTTCTCTGGCCATGCTGAGGCCGCGTCCCACGTACAGCACCTAGAAGGATGTGCAACTATGACATACAACTATCTGCTGGGGCTTTGGGGGAAAAATAAATAAAAAAAAAAAAAGAAAGAAAGAAAAGCAAAGACAAAAAATTTTAAAAGAAGCAAGGGGCAGATCAGGGGCAGAGGGGTATAGCGTTTCACCCATAGAGGAACAAGGATAAGAAGTACATTCAACTTCTCTTCAGAAATCGTGCAATCAGCAAGAAAGTAGAATGAAATATTTAAAGTATTAAAAGAAAGGAACCATCAACCTAAATTTCTGTAGCCAGTGAAACTTATCCTTCAAAACAATACTACAGAGTAAGGAAAATTATCAGGGATAATGAGGGGCATCACTTTAAAGGTAAAGGGGTCAATTCTCGAAGAAGACATAGTAATCCCTAATATGTATGTATTAACAACAAAGTGGCAAAATTCATGAGGCAAAAACTGACAGAATTGCTAGGAGAAATAGATGAATCCATTATTATAGCTGGAAACTTCAAAACCCTCTATCATTGACAGATCCAGCTTACAGAAATTCAATAAGAATACAGTTGAACTGACCAGCATCTTCAATCAAATGGATCTATTGACATCTGCAGAAGACTTCATCCAACAGCACAATATACATTCTCCTCAAGCTCACATAAAAAATTCACTCAGATACACCATATTTGGGCCCATAAAATACATCCTAACAAATTTAAAGTAAAAGAAATCGTAGAAACTATGTTCTTACACCACAATGGATTCAAACCAGAAATCAGTAACAGAAAGATAGCTGGAAAAATACAAAAAATTTGGAGACTAAACAACACACTTCTAAAGAACACACGGGTCAAAGAAGACATCTCAACAGAAATTTAAAAATAATTCAATCTAAATGATAATGAAAATAGGACTTATTAAAATTTGTGGGATACAGTGAAAGCAGTACTTAGAGGAAAATTTGTAGGAATGAATGCAAATACAAGTTTCAGTGACTAGCAAAATTCCTACTTATTTATGATTAAAAGTCTATCCATAAATTACTTTAGTATACTCACAGCAAGGACGGTTCTCCAGAGAAAAATTAAAAATGCGGAAATTCCCAAAGAAGTAATAATAATGGTCAACTTCCACAGAATTCCAAAAACATCAGGGCCAAGACGGAAATAGTCAGGCAGAATATGGACTGGCTGAAATAATAATGGAGATCATGAGGAACCTCAAAGACATTTACAATACATCTGTCACAAAGAGTCATCTTTAGAAACCCTAAACCAGCCTCCAGGAGGTAACCACACCTCTCAAATATCTCCTCATGGAGGAGAGGGAAGACAGATGGATTAAAAGGAGCAGGAGGAAACTTTTGGGAGTGATGAGTGTGTTTACTATCTTAACGTGGTGATGGTTTCATTGCTGTAAACGTACGTTAAATATCAACAAATTGTATTCACTAAAATGGTGCCATTATTATACAAAAATTATACCACACTTAAGCTGTAGGAAAAAAATCTAATACGCACACTTGAAGATTTTATTTTTCTGACAAACACATTGCAAATACTTTTTAAATAGTTAACAGCACATAAACTATGAACTTATAAACCAATTAAAATTGAAATAAGTAAAATCAAACTTAGAGTGGATGGGAAGCCTCAATCTTCTGTTGTATATTCATGAAGCACCTGGATAAAATTATTTGGAACATCACCAAAAATATACCCAAATGTATAGAAGAATAGGAAAAAATAACAATGAAAAATGTGTGCTAGAGATACAAATGAGAATAATATATAGAGAGATGTTTATAGAAATGTACATAACTGAGAGACATGGGCAGCTGCTATTATAATAACACTGGGATTATTACTCCCACAAAAATTAATTCCAGATTTTTGTTTAGCCCAAGTTTCTAAAACTATTGGGGTTTTCTTTCAATGTTCACTTTGATTCTGAACCAGAGCACATAATGTCAGATTTCTGAAGTACATAAAGATTTTCATAACAGTGTAATCTTGTATATTATGATTAAAACTATGAGAACTGTAGTTAGTTAAAAACACACTTCCGAATGCCAATAAAAAGAATTCACATTCGTATTTTACAGTATTGCACCTAAATCAATCAATAGCAATCATGAAAATTAATTTGTAAAGGAATATAAAATTTCTAGGATGTATGTTCATCGAAACAAAAGGCAAACATGTCATTTTACAAAAACTAGACCTATAAGTATTTTAGAAGACAACAGACTCACAATGTAATTCCCACTAATCCACATACCAAGCTTTAGTTTTGTGCAAATAAAACTTCTCTAGAAAGTGGCCTCTGAAATCTATAATGGTTTCATCTTCAGCCCTCACAGCTGGGGTCAGTAAAATGTGTGCTTATGGGAAACATACACTGTCTTTGAGTCACCACTGACTGAGAGAGAGCAGTAGCTCAGCACAATGGTTAAACATGTGGATCAAATGCACAAAAAAAAACAAAGACCATCTTGTCACTACTTGGTAAAACATCCCCAGTCATGGGCACTCTTGTTACATCTGGCAACTGTTGGGAGCTGATATCAGTAGTTCACTCCTACCTAGATTCGATCCAATGGGGCCAATAAAGCTGAGGTTCTGATACTCAATGGCCATGGGCAAGGGAGGAGGTGGAAATGCAAGACAAGTGAGTTTATCCAGGTGCTCAAAGATGAGGTAGGAAAGAGAGCTTAACTCATCTATGAGAATGCAGCCTAGGTAGAGGGGGGAAAATTCCAATAAAGACTATCAAGAAATTTCTGCCTTCATAGACTCAAAGGAAACAGAATAGATTCTTCTTCGATTGGAGGTATTCATTGGGATGATTCTGCCTCAATGTGAGGGTTGTTCCTGACCACTGGACCTTTCCAGATCCCTAAGAACCTGATGCATGCCAATCAAAACAAATCTACTTATCTCTAAGGGCTGTTCTCAGTCTCTCTCTCTCTCTCTCCTCTCAGGGTAGAAGTGTTTTCTAATGAGAGAGTGAAAACTTTCACAGTAGGAATCTGGAATTTCTTTAATGTCCAATTCTAAGGACAATAAGGAACCTTTTTGCTTTGAGTAAGTCAATACTCTGGACATGAACACTTTACTAAAGAAAGGACAACTCATTCACCTCCTGGTCATGTCACTCCTAATGATTTCCCCATTATAAACATCCCAGCAGGATGCAGCCACTTATTTTCTGATGGACTTCTCAGGGCTCCCATCAACCTGGTTGTACACAGAGTCCCTGGGGGCAGCTTCCAAGAGCAGAAAGGAAGGGATGACTCAGAAGTTGCTAAAAGTCAACAAGCCAGAAAGCACCGAGCACAAAAGACATTTCACTTTTTAACAGACTAGCACCAACACCAATGCTTAGACACCACTGTTCCCAGGGCTGCCAGCCTACAGGTATATGAATCACGTACTTATAGGGAAACAAACTACACATGAGATGGTCCCTACACCTGCAGAGCTTGAAGCAGGATCTTGACAAGGCTTCCAGGAGCTAGTCTAACTCCCATGACTCCTATTAAATAAGAATTCCTTACATTTTTAAAAACAACTTTATTGAGATATAATTCATATATCATACAATTCTCCCATTGAAGACTTACAACTCAATGGCTTTTAATATATTCACAAATCCTTCCTTCTTGATGCTATAAAGTTACTATTTTCAGGTTTCCATCCTATCAACCCTGCTGTGTCTGGTCCAAGCAATGCTGACAGGACCCAGAACTTGATGTGGACAGCTGTGGCCAGAACCATTCAGGCTGGTCAAGAAACCTGGCCTGAGGTCCTCAGTCTTCAGGAATGTCTGAGTTCCCATTCAGGAACCCATGAAAAATTTGTTATTTAACCACCGTGTGAAAGAGCCCAATAAGAAGGAGGAAAGATCTGATGTCCAATGTCTACTCACGTTTGTGTCTGGGTAACCGGCAAACCCGAGCAGGAGGAGCCAGAAGATCAACCTCTGCGCCCCCATGTCCTGGTCCTCTCAGGGGATCGTGGTCAGGAGGAAGGAGGTGTGGAGGGAGGGATGCAAAGGGCGTGAGGAGAGGGATGGGGGAGGAAGGGAGTGAGGGGAGGGGTGGGGAGTGTGTTGGGGGGAGAGGTTGGAATTGGGGGTGGGATTGGGGAGGGGGTGTGGCAGGAAGAGGGGTTTTGGCAGGGGGGAGGAGGAGAAGAGGGGTGTCAGGGAAAGTACTGGGTCAGATCAAGTCCTAGAGGGGAAGGAGGAGGGTTCAGACAGGTCAGTAGGTCAGTAGGTCAGCAGGACACAAGGAGCAGTGAAGTGGACTCTCAGGAGCAGTTGGAGGGGACGAGGGCTTCGTCTTCCTCCGAGTCTTCTCCTGTCTGGGCGCTGCCTTAGCAACCACGATGCTTTATACTCCCCTTTGACCAATCCCCTGCCTTCACCCCTGGGTCATCACCATGGACACCGTGTGACCTCACTTTTAGAATGCCCCCCCCCACCCAGTGCCTCACCGAGAGCCACCCCAAGGACAGGTCCTCTCTGGAACCTTCACAGACCTTCAGGTTTCTGGTCCTTCCCAACTCAGGTCCCCCGTCTCCCACTTCTGGCACTGCCTTCTTCCTTTCTGACATCCCAAGGTTTCCCATGGCCATTGGCTGAAAAACATACAAAGCAAAGGATGACTTTGAAGTGAAGTCAAAAAAAGAATCAAATACACAAATAGAGTGTACTCAGGCTGAGAAAAGGGTCATAGGGGACTTGGGTCTGGGAAGGGATGTTGGGAGAGGGGGAGGTTGAGGCTAGGAGACTCCAGAGGGAGAAGGGGCCAGAAAGAAGCTTTGCCCAGGGCCTACCTTTGCTTGGAGTGTGCCCTGCTCAGAAGATGGGGTCAAACCAGCTGGCCATGGTCACACCCCCTGCTCCTCGACCTGGGACCAATGGTCAGTCATTGCTGTGGTGATGATAATATTGTCATATGATAGTCCTGCTGATGCATTATTCTTATTGTTCTTATTGTGGGAGAGGGTGAAGCCCACTCTGACACATGGCAGGGTCCTGGGGAGGCTCGCCTCTCTCTCTCTCTTCTCCTGGGGATCTGCTAAGCTCCACGCAACACCTCCACTCTAAGTGCACCCTGTCAGGGTCCCTATCCCTATCCTGGGCCCTTGTCCCCAAAGCAACCCTACACTTGTCACTCTCTGGCATCTCAGGACGCAGGCACAGCCCTTCCAGAAGTTCCTGGCATGGGGCAGATGTCCAGCACTCGGGTTGGAACCAGGAAAACACCCCCTTCCTTGACAGCTTTAGTTGGGGCTGGTCATGCCGGAGTCCATTCATTCTGTCTGCCTGCGGTGGCCTCCACTGAGTGCCAGAGCTCTCTGTTTTGTGGGCTGGGGTAGGGGGTGAGGGTCTGGGAGTGTGTGTGTGTGCATGTGTGTTTGGTTGTGTAATTCTACATTACGGACCTGAGAGTCTGAGTTTCTGTGTCTATGAGTATATTGATTGTGGACATGAGTTTTTCTCTGTGTGTCTGTGTATATTTTAAGTGATATACTTTTTTTTTTTTTTTTTTTTTTTTTTTTTGTGAGGAGATCAGCCCTGAGCTAACATCCGCCAATCCTCCTCTTCTTTTGCTGAGGAAGACGGCCCTGGGCTAACATCTGTGCCTATCTTCCTCCACTTTATATGGGACGCCGCCACAGCATGGCTTACCAAGCAGTGCGTCGGTGCGCGCCCGGGATCCGAACCAGCGAACCCCGGGCCGCCGCAGCGGAGCGCGCGCACTTAACCGCTTGCGCCACCGGGCCGGCCCCTTTAAGTGATATACTTTTGTAATATATTTTGAATATATCATTCCACTCTCTCCTACCCTGTAGAGTTTCCACTGATAGCCTGATGGGGGTTCCTTTCTAAGTTATTTTCTTTTCCCTGGCCACCCTTAATATTCTTTCTTTGTCACTGACATTTTTTTTTTTTCTTGTCCTTCCAGCTTTATTGGGGTATAATTGACAAATAGGAATTGTAGGGGCCGGCCCGGTGGCACAAGCGGTTAAGTGTGCGTGCTCCGCTGCGGCGGCCAGGGGTTCGCCACTTTGGATCCTGGGCGCGCACCAACGCACCGCTTGTCAAGCCATGCTGTGGCGGTGTCCCATATAAAGTGGAGGAAGATGGGCATGGATGTTAGCCCACGGCCAGTCTTCCTCAGCAAAAAGAGGAGGATTGGCAGATGTTAGCTCAGGGCCAATCTTCCTCACAAAAAAAAAAAAGGAATTGTATACATTTAAGGTGTACATATTGATGTTTTGATATATATGTACATTTTGAAAAACTCACCACACTGAAGCTAATTAACACATCCTTCACCTCACATAGTTACCATTGTGTGTGTGTGTGTGTGTGTGTGTGCGTGTGTGGTGACGACACTTGAGATCTCTCAGTAAATTTGAAGTATATAACACATTATTAACTATAATCACCACACTGGACATCAGGTCTCCAGAACTTATTGATCTTATAACAGACAGTTTGTTACTTTTGATCAACATCTCTTCTTTTTCCCCATCCCCCAGCCTCTGGTAATCACCATTCTACTCTTGTGTTACTATGAATTCAGTTGTTTTTTTTATTCTACATAAAAGTGAAATTATGCAATATTTATCTTTCTGTCTGTCTTATTTCACTTAGCATAATGTCCTCCAGGTTCATCCATCTAGTCACAAATGGCAGGATGTCCTTCTTTTTTTAAGGCTGAATAATATCCCATTGTGTATAAATACATCACATTTTCTTTATCAATACAACCATTGATGGACATTTGGGTTGTTCCCATATCTTGGCTATTGTTAACAATGCTGCAATGAACATGGGGTGCAGATATGTCTTCAAGATCCTGATTTCATTTCCTTTGGATCTATCCCCAGAGTGGCATTGCTGGATCATATGGTAGCCCTATTTTCAGTTTTTTGAGGGACATCCATACCACCTGTAGGGCCTGTGGGTGGGCTGGCTGACAGTGTCTGTGGGCTGGGTGTTGAGATCCCACAGTGGTTGCTGTGAACTCCTCTCCATTTCTTTGTTCTTAGCTGCCCCCGGAGGATCCAGCCATGCTGATTATCTCAGCAAGACAGGAGTGGACTTTCAAGCTGCACCTGGAAAGGCTGCAGCAGTGACGCTCACATTGCTCTCTTCCTCCTGGGAGAAATCGCAGGTGGAGGGGTCTCTCTGTGCTGAGCTGAGCCAGCCTGTGGGAAGGGTGATGCAGATGAAGAAGCTGTTCTTTCTACCCTTTCACTACGGTTGTTCTCAGATTTTCTGCTCCACTGGCATGCTGAGACCTCACACCTGGATTCCAGTGCTTTCCTAAAGGTATTTTCGTCCATGGATGGTGGTTAAATCGTGGTTTCTGTGGGCGATGAGTGCTGGGCCTTCCTATCCCACCATCTTGCTGACACACATCATTGTCATTTTATTTTGCATTTCCCTAATGACTAACAATGGTGAACATCTTTTCCTGTGCTCCTTGTTTATTTGTAGAAATATGTCTTCTTGCAGAATATCTTTTCTTTAGAAATGTCTACTCAAGTCCTTTGACCATTTTTTTAATTGTATTTTTTGTTGTTGTTGTATGTATTCTTTTCTTTTTATTGTGGTCATATTGGCTTATAACATTGTGTAAATTTCAGGTGTACATTATTATATATCAGTTTCTGTATAGACTGCATCATTTTCACCACCAATAGTTTTTATCTGTCACCATACATATGTGCCCCTTTACCCCTTTTGCCCTCCCCCCACCCCCTTCCCCTCTGGTAATGTCATTGACATAAAACTGACTTTTGACAGTTTTAATATAATGTGCCTTGGAGACAAGAGAAACAATAGAAAAAATAAACAAATGAGACTACATCAAACTAAAAATCTTCTGCACAGCAAAGGAAACCATCAACAAAATGAAAAGACAACCTAACAATTGGGAGAAGATATTTGCAAACCATACATCTGATAAGGGCTTAATCTCCAAAATATATAAAGAACTCATGCATCTCAACAACAAAAAAACTAACAACCCAATTAAAAAATGGGCGAAAGGCCTGAACAGACATTTCTCCAAAGAAGATATACAGATGGCCAACAGACACGTGAAAAGATGTTCAAAATCATTAACTATCAGGGAAATGCAAATCAAAACTACAATGAGATATCACCTCACGCCCGTCAGAATGGCTATAATTAACAAGACAGGAAACAACATGTGTTGGAGAGGATGTGGAGAGAAGGGAACTCTCATACACTGCTGGTGGGAGTGCAAACTGGTGCAGCCACTATGGAAAACAGTATGGAGATTCCTCAAAAAATCAAGGATAGAACTACCATATGATCCAGCTATTCCACTGCTGGATACTTATCCAAAGAACTTGAAAACACCAATGCATAAAGATACATGCACCCCTGTGTTCATTGCAGCGTTATTCACAATAGCCAAGACTTGGAAGCAACCATCAAGGGACGAATGGATAAAGAAGATGTGGCATATATACACAATGGAATACTACTCAGCCATAAGAAACGATGAAATCCAGCCATTTGTGACAACATGGATGGACATTGAGGGTATTATGCAAAGTGAAATAAGTCAGAGGGAGAAGGTCAAATACCGTATGATTTCCTTCATTAAGTAGTAGATAATAACAACAATAAACAAACACATAGAGACAGAGATTGGATTGGTGGTTACCAGAGGGGAAGAGGGGAGGGAGGAGGGCGAAAGGGACAATTCGGCACATGTGTGTGGTGATGGGTTGTAATTAGTATTTGGGTGGTGAACATGATGTAATCTATGCAGAAATAGAAGTATAATGATGTACACCTGAAACTTATATAATGTTATAAACCAATGTTACCGCAATAAACAAAAAATTAAAAAAAATAAACCAGTAATAGTAAAAAAAAAATATATATATATATAATGTGCCTTGGAGAAAGTGTTTTTATGTTGAGATAATTAGGAGTTCTATTAGCTTCATGTACTTGTATATCCAGTCCCTTCCCCTGGTTTGGGAAGTTCTCAGCTATTATTTCTTTAAATAAGCTCTCTGCTCCTTTCTCCCTCTCTTCTGCTTCTGGGATACCCATCATCCTTACATTGCTTTTCCTAATAGAGTTGGATATTTTTTGTACAATTTCTTCATTTTTTAAAAATCTTAGTTTTCTCTCCACTTCCACTTAAATCATTTCCATATTTCTATCTTCGAGATTGCTAATTCTCTGTTCTACATTTTCTACTCTATTTCCAATGACTTGTACTTTATTTTTCATCTCATTAATTGTGGTTTTCATCTCTAGAATTTGAGTTTTTTTTAGAGTTTCAATCTCTTTGGTGAAGTACTTCTTGTGTTCCTTAATTTTATTCCTGAGCTCACTAAATGTCTTTCTGAGTTTTCTTGTAACTCGTTGAGTTTCTTCATGACAGCTATTTTGAATTCGCTGTCAATTAAATCACAGTCATCTGTGACTTATAATTTGGTTTCTGGAGAGTTGTCATTTTCTTTCTGTTCTCCTTTGTTACTATAGTTCTTCACGGTGCTTGATGGGTTGATCCTCTGCTGATGCATTTGTGGTGGTAAACACCTTTTGTTTTGGGGTAAATCTTTTGTTACTTTGATTCTGAGTTGCTTCTGGTTGTATTTGAGAGCCTGCTCTTTCTACCCTCCACTGCCTCTGCCAGAGGCTTCGTCAGTGCCCCCCTGTGCTGCTTGTGCCTCTGAGGTTGCTGGTACCTTGCTGCTTACAATGTTGCTACAGTTGTGGGTGCCGCTGCTGTGGTCACCAGGCTGCAAGCACTTCTGCTGCTTTTGGGGTCATGTGGGTCTTGTGTTCCCCCACTGGCTCACCATAGGTTCGGGTGCTGCTGCCATGTGCACCACCTGCACTGCCGCTCTGAGGTTAACTGGGGTTTCTGGGAGCACCACTGCCAGGGGTGCTGGGTTCATGAGTGTCACTGCTGCTGCCAGGGGCCCAGGGTCTTGTACACATCCCCCACTGCTGGTAGGGTCAGAGTCATGGGTGCCGCCACTGAGGGCTGGGTCATGGGCACTGCTGTGGCTCCTGAAGCCTCAAGTCACAGGTGTCACATGCCACTGCTGGGGGAGGGGTGGGGATGAGCCATGAGCACCACTGCTGTTCCTACAGCCTCTGGTCCCCAGCACCACTGTGCTTTTCGAAACCTCAGGTCAGGGCACCACTGCCCTTGGCAGTTGGTGTCTGTGTTTTGGATTGTCACTGCTGGGAAAAGGGGAGGGAGCTGCTACCCTAGTTCCACTGCCTCCCGGAAGCCCAGTCCACCCACCTTCAGATGTATAGATGTATGGATCTCTCAGGCACTCTGGTGTGCTGTGCAGGGAGTCCTTTGTTGGTTTGAAAGCTCTTCTCTTAGGGAAGGAAGGGACAGTTTCATGGGACTAAAGCTAAGAAAAGAGTTACTTACCCAAGACTGCAGAAAATGTCAATATTGAGAGAAGGAACCTGACTGAAAGCAAAGGGGGAAGGTGAACACAAAAGGATCAAAAACAAATTACTGTAGAGCCAGAAATCTAGTGTCTGGGGGAGAGGGGAAAAGCAGTGGGTCCATGCAGCTGGGGAGAGATCCAGGGCAATTACCCAAAAGATACGTTACCTGTTCTTCTATGCTAATAGAACCATGGTGAACAACTGTGTTGACCTCTACATGTAGTGATAAACACAAAGGCAGAGTCACAACTTATAAGGGGTTTGGGTCTAGACTCAGCATCTAAGATGAAAATCCCATGTCATCAATACAACTCTTTAAAAAACTTCTTTTAAATAGCTCATGGATACTATACTATCTCTTGACAAATCCAATCTAGTCAAGTTTTCCTCCAGCATTGAACCTGATTTCAATGTCTTTGGTTGAACACCCATTGAAGTAATTGGCTTGCATTTGTTTTGGTTTCTCAACCTTACAGTCAATTCTGCCTAAGATAAATGGTTGTGTGTTGTGACTCCATGCTCAAGTTCTCTTAACAAACTTTACCCAAGGATCCCTTAGGGGAAGGAGGTACAGGTATATGTGTTGCCCAACCTCACCACAAAGTCTTTGACTCTTTATGAGCTATAAAAACCAGTGGATATCAGGTAGAGAATTAGAATTGGAGAAACTGAAATTATTCATTTATTCAATCCATGAATTCATAAAAGTGCCTGCTGGATAACGTCCAAGACCCCCTAAAGCCCTGGTACCTGGAAGGCAACATAAAGCCAATTAAGACAGATACTGACAGAATTTAAGGAGATTCTATTGGCCTCAAGGTTATAGCCTGAGAGTCAGGAAATGTCCCCAAGTCACACAGATCTAGAGAGAAAGGAGATTTCACAGTGATTTTGTAAAATCTAGGATTATAATATGTGCCAAGTCCCTAGTCTCCAATTCCACCTCCCTCACAATATAAGACCAAAACCACCCACATCATTATGATGGGGATACTGAGATAAGAGGGGACCTGAGGCACCTGGAGGGCTGAAATCGGGTCAGAGGCCTACAGGCAGGTGTTTAACAGATGTTGTGTTCTAACGCAAATATCAGAAGACATAAGCAATCAAGGAAAGCTAACCACAGATTTAGGACCATACAGAATCAACTTGTCTTAAAGAGGTCAAAGAGTACAGGAATTGAGAACAGGTTTGAAGTTCTCTATCTAACGTCATTTCCAAATCTGTGTTCGTTGTAGGTCTCCACACTAAGTGTGATATCTGATCTCTACTCTGTGTTGGTCACTAGATTGGGAGAAAGGAAGGGTTCAAAGATGAGTCAGGTGTGAACTTTACCCTCAAGAAGTCCACAGGGTAGTCAGAGAGCCAAGACAAGCCTATGAATAACTGTAGTGCATGGCAGAAATTGTAGTTCCTTAGGAGAAAGCATTACGGGGCTCAGAGGACAGAGCAGTCATTTCCAAAAGAGAGGGGCATATAAAGGATTGGAGGTGAACTCTGTATACGGGATTTGATTATGTGGAGGTGAGAGTGGAAAGAGCATTCAGAGCAAAGGAAATAATGTAAACCAAGGCAAAGCCTGGAAGAGAAAAAGCAAGAGGATGTACAGAGCACAGGGCCAGTTTGGCTGAAGTATAAGGTGTGGAAAGAAATGAAATGAGAGTGAGGGTGAGGTCAGATGGCCTTGAATATCAGAAAAGAATATGGCCTTTAGCATGACAGCAGTGGGGAGCCATTGAAGGGTTTTTTTTTTAAGCAGGAAAATATGATAATCAGAACAGAGTTCTAGAACATGAGATGGTTAGAGCAGGAGGCAGTGGCAGAGGCAGTTTAGCTCATAACAGCCAGAATAACAGTCCTGCACATCCCTAGCCCTCCTGCTCTGCCATATAAATCTGGAGAATTCCCTGATGCCATACTTTACTCTGGAGGTCTGACTCCAAAGAATTATTTGCTCCCAGCACAAAAGCAAGGGAAGTGTTGAGCACTGAGGTGGCTCTGGCATTAAATGGATAAGCATTCAAACCTCAATTCTGCCAATGACTAGGTGTGACCTTAGGCAAGTCATTTCACCTCATGATACTTCAGTGTCCTCATTTGTAAAATGGGATAATGCTGTATTTTGTGGACTCCAAGATGCACATTTTTTTACATTTCACTCTCTTAAGGTCAGAAAGTGCCTTACAATCAACAGCATGCCCAAATTTAAGTAGCATTGCTTTGTGTTGTCTTGATGAGTCATAAAGCAATGGCGTGACTCACAATTGATGGCATCTTAGAAATACAGTAACATCTACCTCCTAAGGTTGTGAGATTTAAATGAGCTACTGCACATAGCATGCTTAGCTAAATGCCTGGCCTGAGGCTGGAAATTAACAATAGCAGCTACCATCACAGAGGGAGGAGGCAGTATGACATGGTGCTTAAGAGCCCATTGGCTAGATCTAGGTTCAAATTCCAAGTCGGCACTCACCGCCTTGGACTAGCTTTTTCATGTCTCTGAGACAGTCATGAAACTGTCCCTCATCTATCAAAATGCCAATCCTATAGGGTTTTGGTAAGAATTAAATTAGATATAATTTGAGGTAAAATTTAGCAACATCTCTCAAGATACAAATGCACATGCCCTTTTACCCAGCTGTGCATTTCCAGGAATTTATCCCACAGAGACATTGCCATACATGCAAGCTGTCATCACCACAAGGACAGCTGTTGCAACACAATTTATAATAGCAAAAAGGTTGGGTTTGGGGGCTGGGTAAACAAATAATGGTATATCTATCCAATGGAACATTATGCTACTATTTAAAAAATATAGCACTTCCTTATGTTTGATATGGAAAGATTTTCAGTATGTGCTGCTCAGGAAAATAAGCAGTGCGGAACAGTGTGTAGGGTGTGCTGCTATTTGCATAGAAGAAAGTATTTAATATGTTAACATATGTAAAGCACTGAACACAGTACCAGATATGTGGTGTAAGAGCCTGAATACACAAATGGACAATGGCCAGACCACATATCAAAATAGAACTCTCACCCACAATCTACAGCAACCAGCCCAGGAAACCAACCCATTATCTACAGTAACCAGACCAGGAAACCAGCCTGCTGTCTCGGAATCAGACTTGGAGGAAGTCAGACCACTATCTCTAGCAACCAACTCAGGAAGCATGCAACAATCAGCCCCAAATAGCCAGGAATTAATTAATAACTGACAGCTTCCCTAATTTTTGTCCTGCTTCTAAGATAGGACCAACTAGAGATAGCCAAATGCGCACCCCTAACCAATCACACAGAACACACACCTCTAGTTAGCCCTCCTACAGCTTCCCCACGCCAACAGCCTCCAATCAGGGCACGTCTGGATCCCTCCCTTTTCTCCACCAAAAAGCTTTCCCAGTCCTCTGCCTGCCTTTGAGTCTCTGCTAAAATGCAAACGGTGGTGGCTGACTCCCTTGCTATAGCAAACTCTGAGTAAATAGCCTTTGTTTGTTCTCATTTGAATGGCTTTATTTCCACAGGTTCATGCCTAATTCCCAGCAATTCTTCTTGTTGTTGCTAGCACCAATGCAAGAGAATTCAGATGTTTTTCCTATTTCTCTTTAGACAGTGGATGGACTTTCAGCCAACAGATGTCTTGTGGTGTTTGGGTGATACCCTTGGTGAAACTTTGTCTCTGAGCAATGTCTTGGGAGCTTGTCTCCAAGGAGCCTGTGTGTTTCTGTATCACATGCCAGCCTTCTGCCCTGAGTCTCTTCTAAACATAAGACCAGCTCCCTGTGTGGGCCGGGGCAAAGGACAGAAAGGAAGCATTAGCAATGGCCCAGTGACTCATGCTCACCATGGGGTGAATCAAGAATTAAATTGGAAGTGTGATCCTGACCTGAGGATGTTCTCCCTCCTTCTGAAAGCAATGTCCTTGCACTGCTCTAGGCTCTTTGGAATCAGGAGGACTTGGCTGCTTCAACCGAATCACTGAAAAGGAAATTTTAAAAGGGGATAATTATAATGAAGATGACAATATTAATATCAGCTACCTTTTGCTGACCATGTACTGGCACTTAACATGCATTATTTCATTTCATCTCCCCAACAACCCTGTGAGGTAGAAACTGGGGAAACTGAGGTTCAGAGAGGTTAACTAACTAGCCCAATGAATCAGGGATGGAACCAGGAATAAAACTGGGTCTATTGGATTCCATCACACAATATCTAAACTGCTGTGTTAATCTCTAAATTACCTTCACAAATCAAAATTTTGCTGACGACATCCAGGCTTATTAATCAAAGCAATAAAGAGCTAAGCCAGGGGTTTCTGGGATCCAGAAGTAAATGCCAAGCTGTGTATCCATTCAGTTATTGGGCGATTAACATGATAGCTCCTAGAGAAGGGAACTCTCATACACTGCTGGTGGGAGCGCAAACTGGTGCAGCCACTATGGAAAACAGTATGGAGATTCCTCAAAAAATCAAGGATAGAACTACCATATGATCCAGCTATTCCACTGCTGGGTATTTATCCAAAGAACTTGAAAACACCAATGCATAAAGATACATGCACCCCTGTGTTCATTGCAGCGTTATTCACAATAGCCAAGACTTGGAAGCAACCTAAGTGCCCATCAAGGGACGAATGGATAAAGAAGATGTGGTATATATACACAATGGAATACTACTCAGCCATAAGAAACGATGAAATCCAGCCATTTGTGACAACATGGATGGACATTGAGGGTATTATGCAAAGTGAAATAAGTCAGAGGGAGAAGGTCAAATACCGTATGATTTCCTTCATTAAGTAGTAGATAACAACAACAATAAACAAACACATAGAGACAGAGATTGGATTGGTGGTTACCAGAGGGGAAGGGGGGAGGGAGGAGGGTGAAAGGGATAATTCGGCACATGTGTGTGGTGATGGGTTGTAATTAGTATTTCGGTGGTGAACATGATGTAATCTATGCAGAAATAGTATAGTGATGTCCACCTGAAATTTATACAATGTTATAAACCAATGTTACTGCAATAAACAAAAAATTAAAAACAAAAAACAAAAAAACATGATAGCTCCTAGATCCAGGTAGGTAAAGCTAATTCCTCTTCTAAGGCTCATTAAGATAAAGGACTTGCTCCAGCTGAGTCTTTTTTTTTTTTTTTTTGTGAGGAAGATCAGCCCTGAGCTAACATCCATCCCAATCCTCCTCTTTTTGCTGAGGAAGACTGGCCCTGAGCTAACATCCGTGCCCATCTTCCTCTACTTTATATGGGATGCTGCCACAGCATGGCTTGATGAGTGGTGCATTGGTGCACGCCCAGGATCCGAACCCTGGCCGCCAGCAGCGGAGCGCGTGCACTTAACCGCTTCGCCACCTGCCGGCCCCTCCAGCTGAGTCTTGAAGTTAGTGATCCTCTCCCCTGGATGTTCCCCCCATGAGTCTCACTGTCTTTCCCATCTTCACACACAGATTTTGTTTTTCCTTCCTTGGGGCCCAGGCCCTATCCAGGTTTCCCATCATCACTCTATCTAGAAATCCAGGGATGTACCAGGAACTGCTTCAGCACAAGTGTTTTGCCAGGTAAGAGAGGATCTCTCCAGAGAGTCCACTTCCACTCGTGGTACCATAAATGAGACTGGGAACCCTCAATCTATTGAAATAGATCCAATTCTACCCTTCATTAACACATCCACCTTGTTGCCATCTATGACAATAACTCCATTAGGTTGTGGGACTATTTTTATTCCCTTGAGACTTCTGAAGTCCATATCTTCTGGCTCCAAAGGAGTCCAGAATATAAAACTTAGTTATAATCAAAAGGTTGGATGTGTTTAATTAATTTGTAATTATACCTCCCTTTAAAAAGATAAACATTTGGGGCTGGCCTGGTGGCGCAAGCAGTTAAGTGTGTGTGCTCTGCTGCGGCCGCCCGGGGTTTACGTGTTCGGATCCCCGGCGCGCACTGATGCACTGATTGTCCGGACATGCTGAGGCGGCGTCCCACATACAGCAACTAGAAGGATGTGCAACTATGACATACAACTATCTACTGGGGCCTTGGGGAGAAAAAGGGAAAAAAAGGAGGAGGATTGGCAATAGATGTTAGCTCAGAGCCGGTCTTCCTCAGCAAAAAGAGGAGGATTGGCATAGATGTTAGCTCAGGGCTGATCTTCCTCACACACACACACACACAATAAATAAAATAAAATAAAATAAAATAAAATAAAATAAAATAAATCTATATCTATGTATCTATCCCCATAGAAATACATTCTAATATTGGGGAGGGATTATGTAGAAGGTATCATTCTGTATATTATGGTGAAGTTTGCATTTTTCACTCCACACTGTACCTTAGAGCTTTATTCATGACAGTATGTGATCATATATCTTATTCTTTCAAATTATTGCATAATGTTCCTTAGTATGGAAAAATTATAGTTTAATGAGCCTATTGCCTATCAAAGATACTTGGATTTTTTCCAAGCTGCTAAAATGAGCATCTTCGCACATACCCTGAGAAGTGGAATTTCTTATCATCATCAATAAAGATTAATGAGAAATCACAGGTCCAAAGCATTGTATCAAGCCTCAGAGTTTGCTAAATAATAATTTCTAAATTTCACTGTAGCTATGTGGACATACAGAAGGAAGGAATGAAGCATTTGTGATAGGAAATGATATCAGCATATTACATTAAGATTACATGAAGAAAGCACATGACTTAATTGGTATTTTATGGAGCAGCAAAAAATACAGTTATGTTCAAATATGGCATGTCTTCACTCATCAACGTGCCATCACCTTATGAAATGTCTAGATTATTTCTTACACTCTTAAAAGAAAAGCGTTTAAAATGTTCAAAATAGTCAACTCTCACTTGTGCCCAGAAAGCAATGATAATACAAAGACAAAGACATAATGGTGCTTTGGGAATTAATTTAGCAACGGTTCTCCAAGTTTGATCTGTCTTAGTCTCAGGAGCTGACTGGGTAGTCAGATATTATCTAATACAGATGAGCTATCAAGTAACCACTAATTGACACTCTCATGTTCAAAATACACAGGGTCACTCTGCCTCTATCTGAGACCACAAAGAGTTTTGCTCCAATCTTCTTCCCACATCTGACTCTTTCACCATCACCAAAATCAAATACACATAAAATGAATTATGGGTTTATAAAATGTGTTCACTACTATCCTATCTATGCCTGAGGCCCCACGGAAACTTCTCATAATATCCAGAGACTTTGAGCCCAGTTTGTAAAATAATAGGCTATCTTTTTATCCTCAGAGTTCATAAAAGTAGATTCTGCTTTATATTCCCATTTCTGACACATCCTTCACACAGCTCAGGCTTTGGAGAAGTAAAAGAAACTCAGAAGGGTTTCTCCAGATGGCTGGCTTCCTTCCATCGTTAGTACTATCATTTTATTGATTCACTTTTAACACTAACAAACATCTCTTCTCAAGAAGAGTAAGTGAGAGTCTTCACGGAAGTTGATCCAAACTGGATGTCTGAATAGATCATCTTATAGAATGGTAATAAGAACATCAACTACCACTTAATGAGTGCCTCCTATATATTTGACAATAAGCTGTATCATTTTCCCAAGATTATTCCTTACAATAGACCTACTATTGGTAGAAATATTCATCAAGTCTAAAAACAATTTTTGATGGTTTCTGCTACAGATTCAAGAGTCTGAAGCATTGTGTGGCTGCAGGAAGATCCATCAGCCCTGGGGAGATGGAGGACTGGAAACACATCACTAAGCTGGACATCTGCGAAGGCTATGGACAGACTAAAACTGCAGGTTGATGCTGATTTGCCATTCAGCCAGAGGACCAAACTTGTCCATCTGCTACATAAATGCACTGTCAAAGCACCAGGCACACTCTAGAAATGCAGCTAGCTGGATCTTAAACACGGGAAGAGAGACTGGCTTAAACTAGAGGGATCTCTCTTCCACCATAAGACAAAGGATTATGGGTACAGACAAATGTAAGCTTGTAGATTCCACAGCAGGAAGTTCAGCTAGTTTCCCTCTGATGATTCCTAGTTTCTCTGTGAAATATGACTCAGTGTCATCTGATCAGAATGGTAAAAATGGTGCCATAGGAGTCTGAGTAGACAATGTTTAAAATTATCATTGTTGAAAATGAAAGAGAGAGCAGGTGACAGAATTGCAGGAGAAATGGGTGATGATAAGAACACATTTGCGGTTGGTGACCATCCATCTTCAAAGTCACTGTCTATGTAGTTATGTAATTTTCTCCAATGTCACTCTAAAATATTGGAGAATTATTCTCTAATATTAGAGAAAATCACCCTAAAATATTGCAGAAAATCACAGATACAAGTGGAGAGTAGGAATGACCCAGAATTAAGGTTTTTCCAAGCAGGTACAATAAAAGGGGAGTGGGCAAGGGATCTAGGGATATTGGCAAGAAAATGGTTAAAGTGAAGGACAAAGAATCTAAGCTGATTAGGGAAGAAACTGCATTCAAGCAAAAGGTAGATCAATGGTGAGAAGACAAGGTACTGAAGGTGTTAGTAGAGCTGGAAAGACTGAAGGTGACTGTCTTAATCTGCTGGGGCTGCCAGAACAGTACCATAGATTGAGTGGCTTAAACAACAGATATTTATTTTTCACAATTCTAGAGGCTGCAAGCCCGAGATCAGGGTGCCAGCACAGTTGGGTTCTAGTGAGAGCTCTGTCCCTGACTTGCAGACAGCTGCCTTCTGTGTCCTCACACAGTGGAGAGAGAGACTAAGCTTTCTAGTATCTCTTCTTATACCAGAACTAACATCATCACGAGGGCCCCACCCTAATGACCTCATCTAAACCTAATTACCTTCCAAGGTCCCACCTCCAAATACCATCATACTGGGGTTTAGGGCTTCAATATATGAATTTCAGGGGGACACAATTCAGTCCACAGCAGTAGTCATCAAAAAATGAGATGCACGGACTTAAGATTTCAGAGGTGAAACATTTACAGGTGATGCCATAGTCAAAGGCATGGTCATAGGTGGATTAAGTATCATGAAACTCCCTGAAGGTACAGGTCAAGGAAGGAAGAGACTAGGGTGTAGGATTGGTCATCCATATAGACGTAGGAGTCACTCAGGATAATGGTGGGACATGGAGTCAAAGGAAAGATCATGAACCTCATGCTACAGGCTTTAATGGACAAGGGATAAATGGAGGTTGGTAAATTACAGCAAGCAGGAGTGGCAGAGGGTGGTAAAGGTAAATGGCATGAGTCTCAAAGAGACAGAGGGATTGTACATAGGGTCAGAGGGGTAATGGTCAGGAGGTGGTACTGGAAGCTCAGAGGGTGCCAAACCCAAGTAGTATGGAAGAATCAACAGCCTCCATTTAAAAGGGGGAAATGGTAACCTATTCTCATGACGAGCCAGATCTCTAGAAAGGCAAATGATGAAGAGAACATTCAGTGAAGAGGATGTAGAAGATGTTGATATAGAAGAATTTATTAACTACTCAACTGATGTTCAATCTAGAGGGTACCATGAAAAGATTTGAAGGGAGAGTAAGGTTCAGGGAACAAAAAGTCCTGTTCCTGTGCAACATGAAGTTGAGAGAGCAAGAAAAGAGAATTAAGTAGAGGGGTTCATATAATGGATATGCTACAGATAACAGGAATGTGAGAGGGGGCACATTAGGCTGGCTGCCTATAGAAGCAATAGAGAATAGAGAGATGCTGTCTGGATTAATTGCATTCACTGCTAGGTTGTCCATAAAACAGGGTAACTGAGAAGCAGGAGCACACAAGATACTTTTGAAACAATTTAATATCCAATGTTTTTTAAAAACATTGAAATAGCCAACATGGGAAAAATAAGGATGTTGTTGGAACTTCTTACATTTATTTTATATATTACTATTATTTTTATGAATTACACTAAGAAGGGAATTCCATATTTGTAACACCTTTTTATAGGGCTTAGTTCTTTCTGCCCTTATACTTCCAAAGGGATTCTGTGGTGGGTGGAAAACCCCAGGCTATCTGGAAGGAGACAAAGGCAGTCTGGATTGATTGCCCAGGCTCTGGTGAGAGACTTACAGTTGGAGGACTCTGCTGGAGCCATGTGGTTCCACATGGCTCAGGAAATGCTCTCATTTAGCAAGTTAAAGAAAACTCAGAATACAAGGTTCAAATCTTCAGGACAGGTGAAGGCAGGTTACGATTCAAAACTATGAAAAAGGCAACTTGAGAAATGGCCCGATTCCATCTCAGACTCTCCCTATACCATACTCATAGATCCAGTTAAGTCCAAAGACTTGACATGTTCATCACCCTTGACTCATTGCGCTGTTTCTTCCCCCACTGATCTCATGTGAAAAATTCTGTCTAGTGAGAAACTGCATGTCATAGGCAATATTAATTTTGGCTTTATCTTTCTTTTTATGAAAGACATATATGACTGACACTCAAAATTTCTGAAATGCGCAAAGTTGACACATTGAGTTGATATGATTCTAGCAATAGCTAACAAACTTGGTATTTTTAGTTAGCCATGCAGCCTACACAGGAGAAAATGTATACCTTCCATTCAATTGTAAAATACCAGCAGCAGCTAAAGAACCTTGCGTTAGCCAGCAATATTTGGGATACAAGTAGCAGAAACCAGCCTGAGCAAAAAGGTGAAATGATAAATCCATTCTGCTGGGAAGACCATCAAGGTGGATTATGGAATCAAAGATTGAAGTAGTCATAATTTTAGGAGAAAAAATGGAACTAAATAACATCAGACCTCTCTTTGTCTCTCTCCCTCTTGTTCTCAATCTCTCTGTCTGCTTTTCTCTGTGAGTAGTTCCCTGATGAGTTTCCTCCAAAAAGCAGATATAATGGCCACTAGCAACTCTACACTCACATTTCTTCAGTTTAAGGTCTAAATAGCCTTACTTTTCCACCTCCACTTTGGAAAATTCTTGGAAAGGACTCTCATTGGCCAGGCTTCTGTCATATGCCTGTCCCTAAGACTGTGTCTTAAGAGGCTCAACCTGGGATGTTTGTTCATCCCAGGGGAGGGAGTTGAAGAACGATGATTGACAGTCTCACTGGGATTACGTGGAGACGAGGAGGAATTCTTAAAGGAAACAGAAAATAAGAGATGGGAAGACCTTCGAGGTAGAAATAAACTATAGTAACCACAGTCCACTACAGGGAGATCCCTATGGCCATCTTTGAAAATCTTGAAGAGTCTAGGGGTCCCAAGTGGATAGCATCAGGTAAATACAACTCAATGTCAACAAAAAATATTAAGTGTCTTTTATGTGCAAGACTCGGCAATAGGTGCTGGGGACATAACTATGAACAAGACAGAATCCCTGCCCTCGCAGAACACACAGTCAAGGAAACAGGCAATTGTAATATAGTAGAGAAAGCATGATAAAGCAGAAACACAGGTTACACTGGGAGTGCATAGAAGGGACTCCTAACTGAGGCTGGGGAGTCAGATAGCTTCTCGGGATGGGAGGGAGAAGTGAATGAAGAGAGTGTTCGGGGTAGGGAAACTAGCAAGTGCAAAAGCTTGGGGCACTGATATTGTAAAATAAAGTGAACAGGATCAGTCCTTACTCTAGTGAGTATGTTACATCTGTCTCAGAAGTCACTTGTGGGCCTTCCTGTCCCTTTGAGTTTGAACCTCCAAATCTAAAAATCTGCTAGAATGCAGGGCCCTGTCTATGATTTGTGTGAATTCTGACCTTACTTTCACATGATTCCGTCTCTCTTTTCCTACATCTGTGTGTGCTAACTCCATTTGTCCCTTGCTGTTTTCCACAAGACACAATCACATGTGTGAATTCACAAAAGAAGTAGCTTTATGGTAGTAGACTGGGGAACTGTGGAGAGGAATCCCATCACGCACTGCCCTGCCTCCTGTCATCTTGCTAATCATTCTGCCTTGCCTTTCAGAAGTCTGAGCCCCTAAACTTTCCCACAATACTCAGCACTCCAGGAAGTGTAGTCCAAGTCCTACACTCAGAATATTTCTCTCATAGGAACCAGGCTCTCCAGCTAATAAGTCCATCTTCCCTGGTTCCTGTAAAATTCTGATGAATAAAAAATTATCCATCTCATTATACCCATGAGTGACTCATACAAGATTCAATTCTCAGGTCCTCCAAGGAAGATATTTGTGCTTTCCTTGGGGAGTCCCACATGCTGTGCTGAAGTATCTCTCAGCATCCTGACACAATTACCTATTTTTGAAACATTTATTATGGAAAAATGTCAAAGATATACAAAAATAGACAAAATGGTATAATGAATTCCCATGTATCCATTGCCCAATTTCACTCATTATTACTTCATGGCTAATCTTGTTTCATCATTATGCCTAACCACTTCCAGAAATCATGTTTTATCCATAGACAGTTTTAGTATATATCTCCAAAAGATAATGACTTTTTAAAAACAAACATTCTGTTATTATATCTAAAAGTTAACAATTCCCTCTTATCATCACATATCCACTGTTCACATTTTCATCCATCAAAGAAGTCATGAATGTTCTCTTGTTTCCCATTTGTTTGAATCAGGCCCGCACATTGTGATTAGTTAAGTCTTTCATGTATCTTTTAATCTAAGGATTTCTTCATTTCCTCTTTTTTTTTTCCTTTGCAATTTGTTACTTGAGGAAACTGAGTTGTTGGTCCTTTTGAATATTTGACAGCCTGGATTTTGCTAATTGCATCCCTATGATGTTTAACATGCTCCTCTGTCCTTTGTATTTGCTGAAAATTGGTAGATAGATCTAGAGGTTTAATCAGATTCCTGCCTGATTCTTTCTTTTGGTCAAGACTATTTCTTAGGTCATCTGATGCTCTTTCATCAGGAGGCATGTAATGTCTGGCTATCATCATAGCAGCCATTGGTGATCAAGGACTAGATCTATTAATTCACTGCTTTTTCAAAGATAAAAAACTTGTCCACATGTCTTTAAACAGGGGCTGCTCAGGGGCCCGCCCAGTAGTGCAGCGGTTAAGTGCTTGTGCTCTGCTTTGACGGCCCAGGATTCACAGGTTCAGATCTCAGGTGCGCACTGACACACTGCTTGTCAAGCCGTGCTGTGGCGGCGTCCCATATAAATTAGAGGAAGATGGGCACGGATGTTAGCCCAGGGCCAATCTTCCTCAGCAAAAAGAGGAGGATTGGCACTGGATGTTAGCTCAGGGCTAATCTTCCTCACAAAAAAAAAAAAAAAGAGCGAGAGAGAGAAAAATAAAAAAGGGCTGCTCTGTGCCATTTCCAAAAGAATAAAACTGAAGCCAGTTCTCTACAGAAGCCATTGCCACGTTATATTGTTATATTGTCCAGGTAAGAGATTATAAATAATGATTAGGCAAGCATTGTTAATTGAGCTCTTACTAAGTACCAAGCACTGTCTTTACCACTTAGCAATGTTATTTCATTTGCTCATAGCAACAACTCTAGCATGAGGGTACCATTATCATCCCCATTTAACAGATGAGAAAATGGAGGCTTAGGAAGGTTGGGTAAATTTTCCAAGATTACCCAGCTAATAAGTGGTAATGTCCACTTTCAAACCCAAGAAGTCTGACTCCAGAGCCCATACTTCTAACTATAGTGTAAAATAATACATTTTTTAATGCCACTATTTGGCCAAATAGCAATGATATATTTCCTCTTAAAATTTATTCTGAAATGTTACCAGAAGTCTGGAGAATGAAAAGCACTGAGCTTAGAGCTGGTGTTATAAAGATGAATTAGACAAAGTCCTTACTCTTTGAGGGGCTGAAACTACCCTAGGGGAGATAAATAAATGGAGGACAATTTAATGCAATCAGGAAGGTCATAGATAAACTGCTAAAGGAGTTCAAAAGAAGAAGAAATTCCTTTCAGCTAGAAGACCAGGGAAGAATTCTGCAAGAAGGCAGTACAAACATTCACATTCCCACTGCAAATGAACTACCCTGGGTGACTATACCTTTGTTTTAACAGTATTGCTTCTGCTCAAAAATATTTGAGGGTAATTCTTTGAGAAAGGGCCACCAAAAAAAGCAGCATCATTACTTTAAAGTTTATTTTTTAATTGAGAAATGTATTCCCCAGTTCAAGACTTCAATACCTACTTTCAGTCATGGAGAGAACAACTAGACAGAAGATCAACAAGGAAACAGAAGACTTGAACAACACTTTAAAACAACTAGATTTAACAGACATCTATAGAACACTCCACCCAACAACAGCAGAATGAACGTTTTTTTCAAGTGTACAGTGAACATTCTCCAAGATAGACCATATGTTAGGTCAGGAAATAAGTTTAAGAGGACTTAAGTCATACAAAGTATGTTTTCTAATCATAACGGAACAAACTAAGAAAGCCAAAACAGAAAGAAATTTAGAAAACTTACAAATATGTGGAAAATAAACAATACATTACTAAATAATCAATGGGTCAAAGAAGAAATCACAAGGGAAATTAGAAAATACCTTGATATAAATGAAAACAAAACACAACATATCAAAACTTATGGTATGCAGCAAAAGCAGTGCTCAGAGGGAAATTTATAGCTGCAAATGCCTACATTAAAAATTTGAAAGATCTGAAATCAATAGCCTAACTTTTCACTTCAAGAACCTAAAAAAAAAAAAAATAGCAAACTAAACCCACAGCGAGTGTAAAGAAGGAAATAATAAAGATTACCTTGGAAATAAATGAAATAGTGAATACAAAAACAATGAAGAAAATCAACTAAACAAAAGTTGTTTCTTGAAAAGATCATCAAAACTGACAATTCTTTAAATAGAATAACCAAGAAAAAAAGAGAAAACTCAAATTATTCCTGATTTTAGAATCAGGAATGAAAGAGAGGACATTATTACTGACCGTACAGAAAGAAAAAGGAATATAACGAAATACTATGAACAATTGTATGTCAACAAATTAGACAACCTAGATGAAAGGAACAAATTCCTAGAAAAACACAAATTACCAAAAAAGACTCAAGAAGAAATAGAAAATCTGATTAGACCTATAACAAGTAAAGAGATCAACTGGTAATCAAAAAACTTCCCACAAAGAAAAGCCCTAGCCTAGAGGGCTTCACTAGTCAATTCTATCCAATGTTTAAAGAATTAACATCAATCCTTCACAAACTCTTCCAAAAATATGACACCAGGATTTTTAAGGCCTAACCTCAAAATAAGGCCATAAAATGAGGCCATTCTATGAGTCCAGGATTATCCTCATACCAAAACCAAAAGCATCACAGGAAAAGAAAACTACAAACTAATATCCCTTATGAATACAGACCCAAAAATTCTCAACAAAATTCTAGCAAACCTAACTAGCAACATATAAATGGATTATACACTGTGATCAACTGAGATTATTCCAGGAATACAAGGTTAGTTCAACATATGAAAATCAATCAATATAATATACCATATTAGTAGAATAAATGACAGAAACCACATGATCATCTGAATAGATGCAGAAAAAGCATTTGATACAACACCTGTTAATGGTAAAAACCCTCAAAAAACTAGAATAAAAGGGAACTTCCTTAACCTTATAAAGGGTGTCTACAAAAACTCACAGTTAACATCATACTTAATGGTGAAGGACTGAGAGCTTTCCCCCTAAGATCATGACTTACAAGGATGTTTGCTCTTGCCATTTTCATTACAAATGCTTCTTCAGTGAGCATCCACGTTAACTCTTTAAATGTCATATTTTTATTATTTCCTATGGAAAAATATCAAAAGCCGAATTTCTGAGTTAAGGGCTAGGTAAATTTTTTTAAACATTGTAATATTACAAAATTTCTGTAGGGCGACAATGCATAATATTTCCAAACTTTGACACGATAACTTAAATACACTGAGACTTAAAAATCTCTTTCTTGCGGCCAGACTGGTGGCGTCGCGGTTAAATGCATGCACTCTGCTTCAGTGGCCCGGGGTTGGCAGGTTCTGATCCTGGGCGTGCACCGACGCACCGCTTGTCAAGCTATGCTGTGGCAGCGTCCCATATAAAGTAGAGGAAGATGGGTGAGGATGTTAGCCCAGGGCCAGTCTTCCTCAGCAAAAAGAGGAGGATTGGCATTGGATGTTAGCTAAGGGCTAATCTTCCTCACCAAAAAAAAAAATATATCTCTTTCTCTCCCATAATAGAGGGATTCCAAAGACGAGACTCAGACATCTCATATACCTACTGGGATTATTGTGCTGTTTGGAAACGAGTTGCTTACACAGTGTTTTACTAAAGTGCATTAGAACATTAATAAGCAGATTGCCACTAGATCTAAGAATCTGGACAAATTAGTCGTGTGGTTTTGACAGCAGTCAGAGTCAAATGCTGTTAGAATCTGTGGATACTCTACAGAATGATCAAGCAAAATGGGGCTGCCTGTGCAAAGAGCTATTTGTACTAATCACCCCATTGTGTTTCTGGTGTAAGAATCTTAATCCAAAGCTACTTTCTTCTGCTGGAAAGGTAGTCATGGACAGTGTGGAAATTGAAGGCACAATTTAAGAGCAGTGATTGTGTTTGATGGACAACGAGACTAAGAAAATAGTAGCCGCCATCCCTTACACACACTGTAACTGGGCCTATGCTAAATGATATGCTTGCATTGCCTCATTTCAGCCTCAGAAAAAAGCCTCAGAGTAAAGTACCATCATTATTCCTGTTTCCAGCTTTAAAAAAAAAAAAAAAAAAAAAAGCTGATGCTAAGAGAGGTCACCAAGCAAAGTTCTGTGTGTGTGTGAGTTTTCTATAGGGGAAGCCCCTGGAGAGTGGGGATCCTGTGATTTTTCTCTATCTCCCTTTGGAGTTAGCCACTGTGCTCAGTTCATACCATTAAATGATTGTGGAAGTGAAGTAAACCCAGGTTTCTGGATTTGTTGTTCTATCCGATGAGCTGAGAGGAATATGCTTCAACAAGAGGCCATATGCCTTACCTCACAGGGGACAGAGGGATCATGGATGAAGACGGCTACCTCTGGTGGGCTGGTAGAACGGATGATGCCATCAATGCATCGGGGTGGGAGGTGGTGAAGCTTGTGGTTACAGCTATTGAGCCTGGGGAATGAGGGAGTCTGGTGAGGGACTTATAGAAAGTTTAGAAATGCAAACAAGCAGAAACAAAAACCATTCACAATCTCTTTTTTTGGCATCTATTCTTCCAATCTTCTTTCTTCTTATACATAAACATTTGTTTTAGTACAAGTAAGCTCTAGCATATCTTGCCTTTTTCCCTCAGCAATACAAAAGAAATATTTTTCTGTGTAATAAAGTATACTTATATGATATCTTTTTAAATTTTAATTGAGTATAATATGTGCAGTAAGTGCATAAACCTTACATGAGCAGCTCAATGAATGTTTACATATGTATATACCCCTGTAATCACCAGCTAGATCAAGATATAGGATCCTTTCAGCACCTTAATAGGCTCCCTCATGTCCTCATACCTCCATGAAAGCTGTACTTCTCCCTTCATGAACTTTGAACTGAACTCCGTGCCTAAAGGCAATTTCAGGAACTGAGAAAAGCAGATTAAATCCCAAGGAGCAATAAATTCTGAGGAGCAGACGGTTGCAAGCAGATTCCATGGGCCACCCTGGTTCAGAGCTTGCTGACCCAAAAGTCACAGGACCATTGAAATGTGACAAGCAGTGTGAGCATCCCACTCTGTCAGCGAACTGGCTTCCCCACTGCTCTTCCACTCTGACCCATGACCCAATTAGAAAACCCCAATGAAATTTTGCTCAGGAGGTCCCTCTCCCTTGAGTGCTCCCTACTGCAGGAACTCTGAATGAAGTGCTTGCTTTCAGCTCAAACTGATCTCAACTTTTACTCTCAGCCCCCTCTCCACAAGTGACCACTATTCTGACTTCTAAAACCATAGATTAACTTTGCCTGCTCCTGCACTTCATACAAATGGAATCATACAGTATGTACTCTCTTGTGTCTGGTTTCTTTCTCTCAAAATAATGCCCACGAGATTCATCCATGTCATTATCTATATCTGTATCAACAGTTCATTCTTCTTCATTGCTGTAGAATTCCATTGCATGAATATACCTAGAATTTATTTATCCATTCTACAGTTGAGGAGAGATGGGGATTATTTCCAATTTGGGATAACATGAATAAAGCTTCTATGAATATTCTTCTACATGTCTATTGGTGAACATATGCAGAGATTTATGATTGGTATATACCTAAAAGTGCAAATTCTGCGTCAGAAAGTATGTATACTTTAAGCTTTAATAGATATTGCCACACAGTTTTCTAATTGCCAATTTATACTCCTACCACAGGGGAGTGAAGTGTTCCAGTTGCTCCATATCCTCATCAACATTTGTTATTGTGAATCTTTTAAATTTTAGCCATGTCTGGTAAGTGTGTAATAGTATTTCATTATAGTTTTACTATAATTTTAATGGCCACATAGTAATTCAATCTCTCAAGATATTAAAGTTTTTTACATTACTAATCCACTATTGTTAAACATTCAGAGGTTTTTTTCAGTTTTTAATTTTAAAAAACACTTGTATGATCATCCTTTAACAATAATTTTGTGTGCTAATATCAGGATTGAAAAAGGAGTTATCACTACAGATCTCACACACATTAAAAAGATAATAAAGAAATATTCTTGCCGCTGGTCCCATGGTGTAGCGGTAAGTGCGTGTGCTCCGCTGCTGGCGGCCCGGGTTCGGATCCCAGGCACGCACTGACACACCACTTGTCAGGCCATGCTGTGGCGGCATCCCACGTAAAGTGGAGGAAGATGGGCACGGATGTTAGCCCAGGGCCAGTCTTCCTCGGCAAAAAGAGGAGGATTGGTATGGATGTTAGCTCAGGGCTAATCTTCCTCACATAAAAAAAAAAAAAGAAATATTCTGAACAATTTTATGTCAACAAATTCAACAATGTAGATGAAATGGAAAGATTCCTTGAAAAATATAACTTTCTACACGAAATAAAACAAAAAGTCTGAATAATCCAATATCTACTTTAAAAATTGAAATAATTATTAACAACCTTATCACAAGTAGTTTTACTGGTAAATCCTATCAAACATTTACAGAAGAAATAACACCAAACTTACAAAAATTCTTTCAGAAATTGATACTGAACCTTTTAATCTCAAGTTCATGTGCCCCATGCACAGTAAGCCAATCACTGAGACATTGGTGCTCGGAGATGGAGAAAGGTTTGTTTGAATTGGCCAAAACAAGAAGGCAGGAGGATAGGTTCTCTCAAACCCACCTTAACAAGAGAAGAGAGCAGGGGGTTTTATAGAGCTAAGGGGTTTGGCAGAGGGGGGGCTTCAAAGAAACAAAGGAACCTTGTTTCTTTCACTCCTGATAAGCCCCTAGGAAATCTGACTTCTGGGTGTCAGCAGCAGCTAGGGGCTGGTTATCTGGGGATCCTTGAAAGCATTATTTTTCTTCTGTAAAACAAGCTCATAAATCCTTGTGACCCTTGAGTCACCCCTCAGGTTAAACAAGAAAACAGCAAGTTGACAAGATTAGCTTCTTTTCATAACAAGGTCCAAAAGTAACCTTATTGAATATTGACAGTAACTCTCAGGTACCCGGCTTCAAAAGCAGAGGAGGAGTTAACCCTGGATATTTTTTAACTCTTGGCCAATGTGATAAGTGAAAAACATTTCATTGTTAGTCTTATTTGTTCTTTGATTACTATGCAAGACAGACGTTTTCTTATGTTTGTTGGTCGTTTTCCCACTTTAAAATCTGAATGTTTGTCTTTTTCTGATTGAATTTTTAGAGCTTACTACAAAGTTTAGATATTATTTCTTTAACTATCAAATGTGCTACAAACAGAAGCTACTTTTTAAAACCCTAAACAACGATTTCATATGATAGCTACGTGTGTAAGACGCAATAGCATGGGGTGATGCACGGATTATGAAATAAAAAGTCCTCAATGTGCAGTCCTTCCACCTACCTGCTGTGGCCTAAAATACCTGCTCATCATTAGAGAACTTTTGAGTTAAGTTAATATCTATAAAGATCAAAAATGTGGGAGGAACGTGCCACTAATCCAGTTAAAAGAATACTCATCCTTCTGTATCAAGAAATCACTTACCAGAGAACTGGAGCTGGGAGGCTGACAGCAGGAGGGGTGAGCATTTGCCCCTCTGGAGCCTCAGGCCTGGGAGTAAAGGGCTGGTTCCCCAGAGGTCACCACACTTTCCCCAGGTTGGCTTTGCATATCTGCAGTCTCAAGTCGCTGAGTCCCAGAATCCTGTATCCAACTGCTTATCAAAAAACCTCCACGAAACCTCCACCCTGCAAGCAAGCTGGATCAAGGGCTATCGGGTCCCCAGTGTTCTCAGCCTGCCATACCTTGGATAGAGCCTCCACCTATATGTGGAGCCTGGGTGGAGGAAGGGAGCCCCTGTCTTCTCAGCCATACCTACCAGAGCTGGGGGATGAGAAATGCTGGTGGTCTGCCCCTCCATATCCCTTGACTGGGAGCTGAGAGGATAGGGAGCTCCATTTTCTTGGTAATACCTTCCCGCGTCAGAGCTTCTGTCAACAAGCATGAGATGGGAATGGGAGAGGGGCGGATTGTGCCACAGACCCTTGCCGTTCTTATCAAGATCTACTAGATTTTCTTTAATAAAGGTTTCTTTGTTTGCTATATGCCCTTAGGACGATTTCCAGAGATTTTAATGGTTGGGATATACATATAATGTTCACTAGTTATGGTTGTTTCTCTGAGGAGTGGGTCCATACTGCACCTCACACCACTGTTTCAGAAGTGGGAGTCACGAAGGTTTTAAAGAGGTGTTTTAAGCATGATGAAAAGATCCTTCTGGGTGTTGGGTGGAGAATGGATCAAAGGGAGATCAGAGTGTAAGCAGACACGTCAGTTAGAAGATAAATGGAGCTGTCCAACACAGACGTAATGGCGACTAAAGTGTTGGTGTGGAGATGGTGAAATGGACAGGGACCGTATCTATCTTCTGTTAATCATTGTAATCTCAGCACCTAGCACATTAGTGGATACTCAATAAATATTTGTTGAATGAAAGAAAAAAACCACTTACTAGATTTTCAGTAGTGTCCTGAGGCACCAGGAGACGTGATAGGTTGGTTTTGCTGGAAAAAGGAGACAAGTGATAAAGAACCAGAGCGAAAAAACCATAAAACCCCACAGTAGAGAAGGAAGCCCTAAGCAGCCAGATAAGTGGAGACAATGAAGCAAGACAAGCCCTCAAATCGAGAAATACTTCATTACAGACCAAGGCCCACAGCACTTTTGCCTGAGGCACAATCTATAAAGGGAATTGGAAATGTAGCAAGACAAAGGAAAATGTAGTATTATAACTCCTCTCAGAGAGACTATAGTGTGTGGCTGGAAGTAATTTGGGATACTGTGTAAGAATCCCATGAAAGATACACTTGAGTAAAAGCAGGTAGTTGCTAACCACCCACCTAAGGAGAGTGGGTCAGATCAACTGCAGAGCTTTCCTTCTGGCTAAGAGGGGCGTGCAAGTTTGGGGCTGGAGCTGAACTGCTTGGAATGGTAGAGAAGAGGCTGAGCACTGTCACCTATTTCTTTCTTCTTCATCCTTCCCCCACTCAGCAAACAGCCTGCCTCCAAATAAACGGTGAACAAGTGCATAAAGAATATTGGTTGAAGGCAACCAGAGAGGCTACATGTCTCAATCTCTCCCTGGCTGCAGGGAGGTGGAGGGAAGAGGAGTGGAGAAACACCACAGTTTTCATGGGACTCACTTTAATCTTCAAGCTTGCTCCCTCCTGCCTTCCTTATAAAAGAAAGAGAAAAAGAACAGAAGGGTGAAAGTCAGGGGATGTATTTGGTTGAAAAAACAAACGCCAAAATTCCCTTTCCCTCCCTATAAAGTAAGGATGATAGATGTCCACCAAATTTCTCCTTGGGAGAAAAATGCATATGTGATCCAAGCAAGGACAAAAGGAAGATCCCCCAAAGAAGAGCCTACACATATTAATGTTGCCATAGGAGAAATATATTAATTCGTTTAAGAAATATTGAGAAAGCTACTATTTGCCAGGCATTATCCAAAGTGCTAGAGATAGGAGAGGGAACAGAACAGACAAAAATCCCTCCTTTTGTGGAGCTTATATTCCAACGGAGTGAGGGAGGAGAATGACATGGCTCCAAAAGCATTTAACTGTGCTGGTATACACTCTCCGCATTTCTCATGATCCGAGCATCCAGCTGAATAAATGAGAAATGTGGCAAGCCGAAAACCTCCCTCTTGCCTCAACATTTAGACTAAAATCTGAAGCAATATGTGTGGTAATCTAACCTACACCATCTGGGGCCCTGAAATGCAGATCATTAATTTGGCTTAAACTCTTAAATACTGGTTTTTTATTTCCTTTCATAGGAAACAACAGCTTTTTCTTCTTCTGGCTGCACCTGGGGTCCTGCCCAGTGGCCTAGAGAAAGAAGTGGAGTTGATGTTTTGATCACTACACCTGGCATCTAAGGTACCCTTCATCCCCTTGGGAACCCCTGAAGATATGACTCTCCCTTCCAGCAATTATCCCCTCAGGCCAGAAGGCTCAGGGGGTAGAGCTTGAAGTCAATGGTAACACCATTAGCATAGAAAACACTGCAACTCATGGTCAGCTATTGTCTAATCTACGTGCCGTCAGTTCCAAGGGGGACAAAGACAGTGACAGTCCTACCCCATTTCTTTTATTCCAATAACTATGAGCTGCTGTATATCTGTACCTTGTGTATCTCTAGGACCCTGAACAGAGTCTGGTACAAAGTATGTTAACTGGTAAATATTTGAGGAGGAAATGTGCCCTAAATAACTGTAGGCTTCAACCAAATACAGACAGCTATACAGACATGAAATCAAAAGCAGGGAGGTCAGTTCAACTTACTGTCTTGCCTCCTGACTCCTTTATGATGTAGTGCACTATCGGCCAAAATGCCCCAGTCGCTGTTCTAATACTATACTATGAGGCCAAACCTGATTAGCCATTCTTATATTAGTAAAGCACAACAGCAAATGATGGTTGATTAACTGGTCGTCAAATACCATTTCTCACTACAAGAAACCAGGACTCCTTGGAGAAACAGCTGATTTTAGAACCTGGACAAGAAATGTACAAGATGAACCTGGGATATCTTATTGCACCAGAAAGAAAGTAAGCTTTCAGCGACTGACAGAGTCATATCAAAAGGACACAGAAACCAGCCTGAAGGGGCTCCCATGAGTCACTTTGGGACAATTTGAGCTATAAAAAAAAATGACTTCATTAGATTGAAACACTGTGTGTGTGTGTGTGTGTGTGTCTGTATATATATGAATATATAAAATTATATATTTATAAGTTTATAATCATACTTTAAAAATTTATTAGTCAAAAAATTCATTAGCCACCATTGCAGATTGCAAGAGCACCAACTCATTATGCTGAAAATTGACAATAAAGAGAAAGAATCAACCATTAAAATAAGACTCGGCCCTAAGCAACTACTTAACCTCTCAGAGTTCTAGTTTCTTCATTTATAAAATAATGGTACTAGTAGTGCCTAGTCCATAGGATTTTTACGAGGATTACATGAAATAATAGTGTATGGGATTCCAGGAAATGATAAAGTACTGTATGCATGAAAAGGATAGCTATTATTACTATGTGGACAGTTTCCAAGTGAAACAGACCTCCGAGGATTTTTAGACTCCTAGCTTCTGGATTTCTGTGCTTATAAGACCCTGAAGAGTGAGTCAACATTCTCAGCCTCTGATCCAAGCAGCTTATCTAAGGGGTTAAGTGTAGATTCTCTATTCTGATATGATTTGCAATCACCCCCTTGAAATCGATGCTGGGTTATAATTACTGTGTTCCTTGCTCACCAGGGACGGAGTATGCCCCCAAAGGCCCAGCTAATGGTCCAAGCTTCGTGTCCATATACTCCCTGGGGTCTCCTGCATAACAAGGTCCCTGGTGCTTATCATCACTGGAAGAAATCTTGGCCCTTCCAAAAGAACCATTAGAGAGCTGGTGGCAAACTAATGGTGGTGACTTATCTTGCCTTCCTAGTTTAAGCAAGAGGCTCCCACAGGACACCTGTATAACCAAGTAAGAAAGCATAGAATACATACTGCCCTTTGTGGGAGGGAGAATTCAGCGCTTACAATCCAAATGAAGCATCCAACGACTTCAGAGATGCTCAAAGAGCCAAATAGATCCCAAGTGACCATGGTTGGATGACTCTGCTCTAAATTTTGGATGAAAGCACTAAGGAGAGAGAATATCTGAGAAGTGGAATTCAGGAGAAGGTTGTCCAGGAATTAGTGATTTTTTTTCACCACATCCCTGAGAGAGAAGATTGAGTACTGTCTCACATCGCCAGCTCCTAGTCCTGAGATTGGTGGATAACAAGCATTTAATAAGTGAGGCAGATATCTAGGATTATCTGCCTAGCAACTTCTTGGAATAGCCTATCTCCTCAACTATATGACTATCATGACAGCTTCCATGTTCTTTCTTGGCCCCATCCCCACCCTGGCTTCTATTGATTGGTCTTGTGGCTGGCATTTAACCCAACTCAAAGCTCTTTTCCAGAATTTTTCAAAGTATAAATGGTCAATCTCTTGAGTGGCAGGGGTCTTAAGATAAAAAACCTAGGGATTAACAAAGGCCCACATTTTCTACCATGCAGAGAAAGCCAATTTTCAGGAAAAGAAAATGCAATCAACCCACATAGAGAAACAGAGACAAGAAATGGAAAGAGAGACTCCTAATGATGTTCAAGCCCCCGGTTTTCCTAAGGCCCAGCTGCACCTTGATCTTCCTATGGTTTGGCTGATGAATACATTCTTGATCAGCAAGCTGGTAAGTCCTTTTTCTCCCCCTAACCTGTATAGATTGGGATTCTGTCACTTACAATCAAAAAGGTCTTGACCAATATAGTACTGGTTTCTCCCAGTTTCATGTGGACCAGAAACAGAGCTCAGTATCCAACCAATCTTTCTGTTTCACCTCTGGGACACCTCCCAACTCCTATGTGCCCCTGGAATCTTCACTTCCTACACATTGGCTACAACATCACCAGAGAAACCATTCTAAATACCTCTTCTTTGAAAAACATGTCCTGGCTCTCACACCTCTTTCCTCACCACCACCAGGGTATAATCAACTATGCTCTCCTTAAACCTGTTCACATGTCACGTGCAATACTTCAGCACACTAACTTCTTTACATATCTCTCCCCAACCAGAATGTAACATCCTTCAGGACAAACGTCATGTTTTATTCATCTGTGACACCTCTGTTCCTAGTGCACAGCCTGAAATATTGTCATGTCCAGTGATTATTTGCTCCCCTGGCCTGTCTCTATGTAGAGTTAATATGGTCCTTATCAGGCTCCTCAACTTTCTGGAGAGGATGTCAATCCAACTCCCACCTCAGCAGAGTATCTGGACTTAGCTGCTGTGTTCCAGTTACTTCTCTGCTCCTAAACGTCATGGAATTTGCTTTGATCAAATTGAATATTGCTGAAATGCTATTGCCTTGGGTACAAACATGAACTAAAGAGAAACTCATTGCTGAATTTACTGTAGAAATGATATTGAAGATGATTTTCACAGTAAGATACAAGGGAAAACTTTCCCTCTGGTCTAAATATCAGGAAAAAGTGGGATTTTTCTGGACACTGGTCAGTATTTGTCTTTGGACACTACATGTGCCTGATCATGTTCCCCTCTTTCAGCTGGATGGAAGAAAGCTCTAGCCAAATTTCTGGCACACTTTTAGCAAATGGATTTGTCTTTGTGGCATGTGTTTTGTGTATTTATATCACTCTGGCTTTTATCTTGCTTTTCTACCCTATTATTTATTTACTTTCATTTTCCCAGCTCCTTTTTTTAAAAGAAAAATAGTTTTTTACCCTATTTAATTTCTCAAAAACCACAATTATTTACTGATGGGATGTATCCACCTACTGGGCACTGCAGAACTTCTCAAACCTTGAAATCATATTGGAAACAGCCACCGTTATTTCTTCTTCACACTGATTTCCATGTGGTACGTTTTAAAAAAGAGATCTAATCCATTCTTTATTTTATTTCCCTGAACATAATTTCAACAATAATTTTTATTTTAGAATAGTTTTAATTTCCAGAAAAGTTTCAAATACAGTACAGAGAGTTCCAATATACCCCTCATCTAGTTTCCCGTATTGTTAACATCTGATATTACTATAGCACATCTGTCACAATTAAGAAACCAATATAGATTTGTAGTAACTAAACTCCACACTTCATTCAGTTCTCACTAGTTTTTCCCCAACGTCCTTCTTGTTCCAAGATCCCATCCAGAATACCATATTACACTGAGTCATTATGTGTCTCCTTACTTAGTTTCCTTTGGTCTGTGACAGTTTCTCAGACTTCCCTTGTTTTTGATGACCTTGACAGTTTCCAAGAGTGCTGGTTGGGTATTTTGTAGGATGTCGCTCAATTTGGGGTTTGTCTGATGTTTTTCCTATGATTAGCCTGGGGTCACTGGTTCTTGGGAGGAAGGTCACAGAGGTGAAGTGCCATTCTCATTGCACCATATCAAGGGTGCACGCTATTAACTTGACTTATCGCTCATGACGTTAACCTTGATCACCTGGCTGAGCTAGTGTTTTCTGGGTTTCTCCACTGTAAAGTGACTCCCAATCCCCTTTCTGTACTCTACTCTTTAGAATCACATCACCAAGTGCAGCCCACACTCAAGGGGTGGGAAGTTAAGCTCCACTTCCTTCAGGGGGTACTCACATAAATTATTTGGAATTCTTATGTCCCATTTATTTATTCATTGAATCATTTGTTTAAATCAGTATGGAGTCATAGTTATTTTCTTTTTCCTCAACGACATTTTAAATACTGAGTGGGATGATATTTGGAGATACTGACTGAGGTTGTTTTGAGTTCCAAAATGTGCTCTTGAAACCCTTACCACCATCAGTAATCTTGAAAACAAGGTTTTCAATTGAAGATCCAGGTTTTTTATAAAATATTGTGTATCTTTGTGGTGTGTGGGTGTGTGTGTGTGTCTAGAAGCTTGGCTATGAATATCAAGAACCAAAGACTCTGATAACTCAGAGTATAAGGTGTAGGAAGACAACATGAATAGGTAAAAGCACTTATTCTGCCACAAAGAAGATAACGGTTAACTAGAGAGTGGGTAGTGTGACTGCCTAAGAAGGAGCTCTATGCCACATATTCCAGGGCTAGACCCCTCCCCACCCCCACACAAACAGTGGGCATTAAATCTGAGGGAGCCACAGGACTGAGAGGCCCTATGCCTCACTGCTCAGGTGAAGCCCACAGGACTGTATATCCCCATATAGAGATGCCTCTCCCCTTACACAATGCCAACACGCAGCCACTGGAGTAAAAAGGAAATGATGATGTGGAAGAGAAAACCTAAGACATCCCTGACACCCCAAAATAACATAACATAGGAAAGCATCCAAACGTGTTCCAAGAGGGGTGCAGAAGTGGCTGAGAGGAGGCTGGAAGGCTGGGCCTGCCTTGCAGTCAGGATGATAAAGAGGACCACTTGACCCTGATGGCTATAGAGCAGAGCATTGTGGGGACCCTTCACCGTAGATGCAGCAGGAGGGTGCAAGGATTGAAGATGGGCTCCTGCCCATCTCAGCAGGAGCCACAATGGATGACGTCATGGAACTTTCTAGAAAGATGGAAATGTTCTCTATCTGGGCTGTCCAATATGGTTGTCAGCAGCCACATGAGGCTGCCGACCACTTGAAATGTGGCTAGTGTGACTGAGGAACTAAATTTTTAAATTGCATTTAAGTTTAAGCAATTTAAATTTAAAATATAACATGTAATTCAACTATAGGAAAACTTTTATGTAAGTCTGGGACACATTGAGTATGTGAATCTAGCTTTTCAACAGCCAATTTAATGAACTCTGAATTGAGATCAAATGTTTTTGATAACATTTTAGCATTCAATTTGGGATATGATGTCAATATAAAATACACCAAGGATTTCAAAAACTTTTGAAGACATTAATGTGAAATAGCTCATTCATAATTTTTTTATATTGACTCTATGTAGAAATAATAATATTTTAGATAGATGGAGTTAAGTAAAATATATTGTAAAATTCATTTTGCTTGTTTCTTTTTACTTTTTAAAACGTGGCTGCTAAAAACTTTTAAATTACCTATGTGACTCGCTTTCTGGCTCTATAGGACAGCAATGCTGTGGAGCAATGGGAGCCATAGAAGGTTACAGAGAGAGGAAAGGTCCAACCCTAGAAAGGGTAGATGAAGCAGAAGGTCTGTAAGAGAAGCAAGAAGCAAACCTTGGAAGGCCCCTATATGTGGGTGGTGGGGCCAGGGGGGGTCTACATGTAAGTCTACAGAGCACTATCATTGGTTGGGCCTGTGCTATTTTCCTGGTGCTGTGCCAGGTGCGGCCTTCCTCTTATGAGGACCCTTGTGATTACATCAGGCCCACCCAGATAAGCTAAGATAATCTTCCCACCTCAAGATCCTTAATTTAATCACATCTGCAAAGTCCCTTTTGCCATATAAGGTAACATACTGACAGGTTCTGGGGATTAGGATGTGGATATCTTTGGGGAGCTTTTATTCAGTCTACCACAGTGGGCTTACCCTTGGACTTCATTTATTAAAGGACCAGGGAGCCCTCTTCAAGTCTGAGCCCATAAGAGACACTCTCTTCTGGGTATCATGTGGAGTACCAATGAATCCTTAAGGTGAAAAGTGCCACTCTCTTATCACTGTCACCAACAAGCAACATTTAGGCACAGACCTCACAAAACCCAATTCCTGTTGCCAGCAACTGACATTCACAAGGGTTTAGGCAGGCAAAGCTTATGTTCAAACCAGTCAGTGACACTGTCCCAAGATGATGTCCAAGTGAAATAACATCAGGACAGACACCTAGCGGTGACTGGCACATAGTCAGTGCTCAATAAAAGTCAGGAGTAAGGAGGATTTCTTATAATCTACTCTAATCAATGAGTTGAGTTCAGGCAGGTTTGCCAGGCCAGATCCAGTCATGCCACAATAATCAAGCATGCCGATGTCCTGGGCTACTTGCAAATCAAGTCGAGAGGCTCTGATAATAGGCCACTTGAGCATTATCAATCTTGATAGCATCAGCTCCATGGACAAGAATAATCCATTAATGTGCTGGGGCTTAGCCATCGTTTGGCACTGAACCACGAGACGAGGTTGCTCCTGCATTTCCTCCTGCCCTTCCCAGCTATGTCTTATAAGTTGCTGTCCCTTTAACCACAGGTTGTCCAGAGAAACGACAACTCTCCTCCCAGGGGATTATGATCCTCCCAACTGTGCACCAGAGACTCAGGGCTACAATGACATAGATGCCACCAAAAGAAAAGAAAGAAGGAACCAATTTTCTGGCAGATACACAGGTGAGTCTTTGTGAAGGAGCTGAAGACCTTTCTGGATCAATACCATTTTCTGGTAAGAAAAAATGCGTGTGGTGACATGGAAGTAAATCTAGTAAATGAGAAGTCATGATAGTGTATTTAAATCTATAGAACAGCAGTAAGAGAAGAGTCACATTGTCTTGCCATAATTGGATAACTGCAGACCCAACCCCGGATAGGAAAATGGACTTTTTTCCTTTGACAGGAAAATGGACTGTTCTCCTACTTTTGGAGGTTGGTAGAAATATAGCAAAAATCTGTGATAGTATTTCCTTGCATTGGCTTGGAAGACAACAAATGTGGGCTGGATATTTGTGCTGCTTGCTAGATGAACGGCCTTGGTAAACTACTCACCTCTCAGTGCCTCAGTCACTTAATGTATAAAATAAAATACCTGCCTCCTATGGCTATTGAGAGAATTAAAAGAGATATTGCAATGGAAATACTTAACGCAGTGCTGAGTGCACACCAGTTGCTCAAACATCTTTCCACTGTTAAGATTTCCCTTAACCCTCGGGAAATCACTAAGACTTCAGATTTGACCTTGGAATCATATGCACTTCCCACAGAAGCCCAAGTCAGGAAACGACACTGTTCAAATGCAAAATGGTGGCTCTTCAGAGTTTCCAGCTCTCCTTAAAGCCCTATCCATACAAATCTATTCAGAAAATCAAAAGCAGACCAAAGAAATAGAAAGAAGGAACTTTACTGGCAAAAAAATGTTAAAGTTTAATTGAAAAATCCTACTCTACGATAGCTTGATTTGTATTTTATTACTAAGGATTGTGTTTGCATATGCAAGACCTATTTCACTCTATGCACATAACATGGGAAATGCTAAAATGTATATTCAGATCAGATCTGTTTATGATATTTAGTTTTAGATTTGTTGATATGTTAATTTGATAATTTATTAAGGTATGGAAAATTTGTGTATGGAGATGTGGGAAATAAGAACAATTTGTGAAAAATCATCATTTTTTTCAATATGGAGGAAAAGATGGAGAGGAGATTTGCATTAGAAACTATCTGCTATTCTCCTTAGGAACGAAGAATGTTCCAGGTGTCCCATGTCTTGAGAGTTTTTCCAATTCATCATTAAACTAGGACCAAGAAAGTTCAAAATGATGGAAATGAAGGCTAGAAATGCTTCAGACTGATGGGGGCTCAGGTCAGCCCTGAAAGCCTAGAGCACAGTGACAGGGTATTAAAAGAGGCAGAAATAAGACAAGCCACCAAGATGTTGGTGGCTCCAATCCAATAGTTTTCTAGTTTTTTTTTGTTTGTTTGTGTGAAGAAGATCAGCCCTGAGCTAACATCCGATGCCAATTCTCTTTTTGCTGAGGGAGATTGGCCCTGGGCTAACATCCATGCCCATCTTCCTCTACTTTTATATAGGATGCTGCCACAGCATGGCTTGACAAGTGGTGCGTCAGTGCACACCCGGGGTCCAAACCTGCAAACCCCAGGCCGTCAAAGGCCACCAAAGCAGAGCATGTGCGCTTAACCGCTGCGCCACCAGGCTGGCCCCTAGTTTTCTAACTTTTTTATATGTCAAGCAGCTAAAGTCTTCTGCCAGAAACAGTTTTGAGATTTGATTATTTTTTCGTTTTCTTTGTTTTTTTTTTGGTGAGGAAGATTAGCCCTAAGCTAACGTCTGTTGCCAATCCTCCTCTTTTTGCTGAGGAAGATTGGCCCTGGGCTAACATCCGTGCCTATCTTCCTCCACTTTATATGTGGGACGCCTGCCACAGCGTGGCTTGATAAGCAGTGCGTAGGTCTGCACCCAGGGTCCGAACCTGTGAACTCCGGGCTGCTGAAGCAGAGCGCGTGAACTTAACCACTACGCCACCGGGCCAGCCCTGAGGTTTGATTTTTAATGCATAGCACTTATTACATCCTGGCCACATACCAGGCACTGTGCTAAGGTGCTCACTTAAACCCCAAACTAGCCAGTGAAGGAGGTATTATCATTACTCTCATTGCACAGATGAAATGAGACTTGGAGATGTTAAGCAACTTGGCAAAGGTCATCCAGAGAGGCAATTGTGGGTGCAAATGTGCATGTGGTATGTGTGTTTAGGAGAGGAATGGGGTCTCACATTCAGCGGAATGATAAATCATCAGCATGGCCCCAACAACTTCCTCTCTCCCCGCTCTTCTTTAATCTTGATTCCTCCACCACACTTCCAGAAAATTGCCCAGGTAAGGCTTGATCCCTGTTTTTTCTACCTTGAAGTAATGGAGAGTTTCATACCAATGACACTGGCAGAAATAGCTTATTCCTGGGCTACAGTAAACTGCATTCACACCAAATGGGCCTCTCAGTTCTCCAGCACTCTGAGCAGCAAAGACGACTTGGCAACAACGAGGGAATGGTACACCCTGCGCCCTTTGTTCTATTGTTTATGTTATCACCATGCTGCAGACTCGAGCACTCTTTGCACCTGCAGATTTTTCCACTCCATGCAAGGCAACTAAGTAGGACTGAAGGGCAAAAGGGTGAGGGTATTCACCATCAACAAGAAACCTTTATTGGAGAAGGCAGCACAAAGGAGACTGAACAGCAGAGAGGCTGAGTAGGCAAGCTCTCAAGTCAGACCATATAGGTTCAAGCCTTGCCTCTGTGACCAGGAGATGGATGACCTCGGGCAAGTTACTTAAGCCTACACAGGTCTCACTTTCCCCATCTGTAAAATGGAGATAATGATAGCACCAGCCTCACAAGCTTGTCACAAATGCTGAATGACATTAGGAGTGCATAGTGCCTGGTCTACAGCAAGCACTTAACAAACATTGGCTTTTATTACTGAAAATAGCTCTATGAGTCATGTTAAGTGCTAAGGACGCAATACATAGCCTCTACCCACACCATCTAGGCAGGTTAGGGAGATAGGATACATATATTAAAAATAATAATTAATAATATAAGGTAGAAAATTGTCACAGGAGTAGTACAGAGACATATTATGGAAATTCAAAGGAAGAAATAACAATATTAGAAAAAAAAATGCTGGATTACAGATGGCAGTCCAGAAACGGAAGGTGACTTTACCAATGTCACAAAGCTAGTTTTGAAAAGATTTGGGAGTAAAGTCAAGGTCTCCTAATTCATAGCGTAAAACTGTTTCGGGAAACTATGCCACAATAGCACTAATGAAAATCATCTTAACAATAGCATTAGTTAACACTTTGAAGATACTTTTTATGTGCCAGGCATTTACGCATGTTATCTTATTAAATCCTCATAATAACCCTAGGAGAGAGGTATTACATTTTCCCCCATTTTACAGATGAGAAAATTGAGGTACAGGGAGGCTAAGTAATTTCCCCAAAGTCTGACAGCCAGAAAGTGGCTGAACCAGGACTTAAATGAAGGTTTCTAACCAGTTATAATAGAGGACTGAAAGGGAGAGGAAGGCAGGGTAGCCAGAAGCAAGGGGAATGACAGACTAAATTTTAGTGGTAGAAATGGACATTCATGAAAAGTGAGTAGACTGCTTTTACTGGAAGAGGAAATTCAAGTAGAGGAGTTAGAAAATACAGTTAGAACAGAGTTTGAGGCAGACAGAGAGGGGCTTGAATGTCAATCCAGGCAGCAAATATTCTCTTTGTCTATTGTTTGGTTGGGGGAAAGGTAGGGACAGAAGATGGGAGCTTGACAATTCTATAGTTGTGCATTTTGTTTTTAAGACTAATCTGGTCACAGACAGAATGAAGGAGACCCCAGTGGCAGGGAGACTGGTCAGTGGCTAACTGCCACAGCTCTGAAGAAGGATAGGGTGTTTTTCAGGTGTTCCCCAACTTCCTGGGGGCACACAGCCACAAGTCCACTTCCCAATCTTACTACAGAGCACTGGGAGAGACTAACACTCTCCACCCATCTCTCCGCACAGGCTGCAGTACTCCCACATCCCCATCAGTCGACAACGCCCTTGGGAAATCATGAAGATTTTTTCCCGCTACCAGACGTTCAGATTCATCTGGTTCCCCAAGCCATCTGGCCAGCACTTTCACAAGGATCACCAACTTCGGGCACCTCTGACTCTTGTTGACTTTGAAGCCATAAATCGCTGTGAGAGGCCGTTGCCTAAGAACTTTAACTTTGCTGGGGATGTGCTGGACCAGTGGTCCCAAAAAGAGAAGGTATAAGATGATGGGCTTCCATTAGATGCTTGGTGTCTCACCCTTCTCTTTCCTTGTTCTGTGGTCCACTTGTTATTTTTAATTCAGTTCTTTCATCCCTCCTGGTTTCCTTTGTTTGTTTTCCAGTTGCCCTCTCTCTCCCCAGGGAAGATCTTTGATCCTCAACTATGCATGGCTGTGTTTCTCTGGAGCCTCCTCTGTCCCCCTCATCGCGGCTACTCACAGAGTTAGGCCTCTTTTCCCTCATTTTCTCCAAGTCCCATGCAGCAGCTATTTGCTCTCCATTCATTTGTTTGGGCTGGTCACAAGCTTATCCAAAAAGCAGTAATTTGAGCTTTGGTTTTATGAATAGTCATCATTGGAGTAATTAGGAGAGAATCAGAGGTTAAGAATAAAGCAACAAGCCTTGAGTGTTTGCAGTGCAGCCTTAGATCAAGGTCCCTGCTTACTGACCTCACCCCATGCCAGGCACTCAGCTAAATGCTTTCCCTACGAGTGCTTACCAAAAGGCACCACAAGGGCCTGTGCTTCAGAAGATGCAGGTACCAGGCAGACAAGGTATTAAATAGTGTTGCATCAGTCCTTCCTATTAGAGAGGGCAAAGTCTTCCTTTAAATCCATTATGTTTTGAACAGCTCTCTTACACTTGCTAAACTCTCTTTTGAATAGAAAGAGCAGGTAGAAATTGAAAATCTCTAGATAAAATTTAAGGGCATATTTTGTTTTCAATATATTTATTTTTCAGTAACCTGTTTTCAGCAAATGATACTGATTTTCCAATTATGGTGGTGATTAAATGCATTTTCCTTGGGCTGGCCCCGTGGCTTAGCAGTTAAGCGCATGCGCTCTGCTACTGGCGGCCCGGCTTCGGATCCGAGCACACACTGCATTTTCCTTAAGTAAATGCATGCAAGTAAAAGTGAGTTGATGTAACTAAAAATACAAAGAACAATAGCACAAGTGTAGATCTGGCAAAAAAAAAAAAAGTGATACTCAAATGATTAAAGATTGAGAAATACTGACCTATATTATTTCATCAAATCCCCATCACTACCCTGGGGGGTTGCAGATAAGGAACTTAACCTTACAGAAAATAAGCTATTTATCCAAGGTCAGCAGTTGCAAAGGTACAGGAACCAGCCCCTGATCTTAGGGAGCTTACATCTGATAGGTAGGGCCGCATCCGTAATACAGTACAGTGTACTGGAGTCACCTAGAATATGAGCACAGAGCTGCAGGAACAGGGAGAAGTCAGAGAGGAGAAGAGAAGGAGGCTAAGAAAGGCTTCACAGAGGAAGCAAAATGGAAATTGGGCTTTGAAGTACTTCCCAACCAGGGAAGGTAAAAGGAGCATTCCAGATAGTGGAAGGAAGGGAGAGTAATTTTTTTTCCAGGTAATACACAAAGCAAAGAGGTTTTGCAGTATAGATGACTCGCTTTGTAGAATCATGTATGAGAAGTAAATCAATCAATCAAGTTGATGCCCCTCTCCCAAAGGCCCTCCACCCTGCTCCTTGTTACCCATGAAAACCCATCCCTCAGCCTTTTGGGTAAAAAGAGATGTTAAGTGCCTAATCAACTTAGTACACCGGTTAGGGTTATTTGGATGGAACAGACCCTGACCTAAGCAAGAAAGACATTCATTGGAGGGATATGGGAGAGCTCACAAAATTGGGTTGGAAGCTGGAGTCAGTCTCAGCAAAGACAGACACCAAGACAGCTCCCTGAGGATGCATAAGTACCAGGAGCAGATAGACAGGTTTTGCTCCAACCATTTTCTATCTTTTGGTTCTTTTCAGAAACCAAGTTTTTCAGAAAACTTAAAATCCGAGAGAGAAGGTCTGATTGGCCCAACTTGGGTCACATGCCCACCCACTGGTCAAGGAAGGACGAGCACCTTGATAGGTTGTGTCACCAAGGCTGTGTTCAATAGGAGAGGAGTAGTTCCCCCAAAGACAACCTGGGGTGCTGTCACTGGAACCCACCGGCACAGATGCTGAGGGGAAGTAACAGCAGATGTCCCGTCTACTTGGTGTCCAGTTATTTATAAGCCTTCTCCTCTCTTTCCTGCGTGCCCTGGCCAGACAGGAGAGAGACCAGCCAACCCAGCCCTGTGGTGGGTGAATGGCAAAGGGGACGAGGTGAAATGGAGCTTTGGAGAACTGGGATCTTTGTCTCGAAAGGCTGCCAATGTGCTCACCAAGCCCTGTGGCCTCAGAAGAGGAGACCGAGTGGCCGTGATTCTGCCCCGAATCCCAGAGTGGTGGCTCATAAACGTGGCTTGTATGCGAACAGGTCAGTGCCAACATTTAACACTTCTAAATCATGCGGAATCAGAGAGAGACTGAAGGTTGAGGTTTTTCTGAATTGTTAGTTCTGACTGAAGCTATGCTTACAAAGGACCGAAAAATAAGAGTTGAAATGAAGAGCAGTCATGATGTAATAATAATAACAACTACCACAAGAGGTAGGTATTATTATGATGCCCATTTTGCAAGAGAGGAAACTGAGGCTCAGAGAGGATAAGAAGCTTGCCCAAAGTCATACAGCTAGAAAGCTATGTAATTGGGATTTAAATACAAAGCTCTGTAAAAGCAAATGTGGGTACCGATGCCTCTTTGCAGTGCTGATTATGATGTGTTTGTCCAGATGATCCAGAATTTACTTCTCTGAATATATCTGGATTCTCTCTCATATGAAAAAGCAAAAGGAAGAAAAAACATCTTACAACACAAGGACTTGTGAGAATGTGACTGTGGATCCTAGTAGGAAAACCTCTGCCTCTTTCCAGACAAAAAGATTCATGTCTTTAATGACACATTTTCTCCCAAAGTAGTAATTTATAATGTACCCTAAATAAAAATTCTACAGGATTCTTTTCCCCACTAGGACAGGGGTCAGCAAAAACCATGGCCTAGGGTTGGCCGTCTGTTTTTGTAAATAAAGTTTTAACGTTTTAATGGAATACAGCATATTTACATATCATCTAGGGCTCTTTTTGTTCTACGGCAGCAGAATTGCTAATTGAGAGAGAAATGGCACAGCTCACAAAGATGAAAATATTTACTATCTGGTCCTTTACCAAAAATCTTTGCCAATCCTTGCTCTAGAACATGACATAAATGTTCATAAAACAATTAAAAAAAATAAGAATACCAAAGGTTATACCACTGTAGAGAATACAGAGGTGCTTGTTGCAATATAGTTAATAATAGAATAAATTGGAATCAATTATACAGAACTGATTAAATAAATTATAACTTACCTGAGACTAAAGTTTAATTGAGGTATGTTTATTGCTAATTGAAAATAAGATGCCTGACCTTGGTGGGATATCATTAAAAGGATAATTATAAAGATTTGATAATGGTGTTGAAAAATGCTCTTACTGCCAATATTAAATAAAAACAGCAATATATAAAAATTTTTTTGCATTCACTGTTAAAAGGAACTTGCAAATGTGAAACCAATTGTGGAGTGGAAGGAGATTAAAGGTGGTTCACATGTCATAAAAAATGTATTTAATATTACTTAACATAATTTATGCAATTTGTGAAATGCCAAGATTAAAACAAACCCACAAGTTGAATGGTCAAAAATACTCAGTAAATTAAATGTTAAGCAAGCAGTTGAGGATTATGTTTTCTAACTCAGAATTGTTAAATCTTCTGAGTGAATATTGAAATGCTTGTACTACACCACATGGCAAAAGATTTTGCTTTTGCTGTAAAGTGTATACAGCTTAAGATCTGCTAGAAGAGAACACCCCGCCTAACCCCCAGACTGGACATCTATCCATTGAACACATTCATGTCACAAATTTACCAAGAGTGCTAATAATTTCTGAGCCTATAAGAACACGTGGTTTGCAAAAAAAACAGTTGTCGGGGAAGAGGGAGAATCCCCCTTCGCCCTTTCCCTTAAGGTTCTTATGGCTGACCAAATAATTAAAAGACAGGTTAGCAGGAGAAAATAATACCAAGTTTAATAACACGTATACATGGGAGAAACCAGGGAAACTGAGTTTCTCAACACAATGGCAGAGACTCTCATCTTGAATACCATCTTCAGCTAAAGACAAAAGAGGATGTTGGGGGTGGGGAGGGAGACAAAAGGGAGACAGAAAACACAGTAATCAAGGGTATGCAGATTTAAGTCCTCTCCTTCCATACTGATAAGTTTCTAGAGATGAGGTCATACCCCCCTCTTCCTAGTACAGAGAGGGAGATAACTTTACAAATGGAGATTTCCCTTATAAATGTAAATGTTTGTCTGGCAACTCTTTGCAGGGCCACCTAGAGAATGTGGCCTGGGAGAGACAGAATTTTTGATAAGAGGGGCTTGTGGTGCCTTTCGTATTGTAACATCTATTTTACATTATATTACAGTCATCATATGATAGTAACTCATTCCTGGAACAGGTATTCTATGTTAAATTCTTTAGGAAGTTTGGGGGAGGTCAAATGTCCGTCAGAGAAAATACTCAAGGTAAAGAGATATATTTCAGCATGGTCAATTTTGATCTCCCACACAGTCTTATATTTTTATATTAGTGAACGATCTGAGGTTCTCCGAGGTGTTTTCTTAATTAACTTCCTTATCATCACATGTTTATTCATTTTCTCAAGAGGGGATGACATTTAAGAGCTTTTAAAATATATTCAATAGGGCCGGCCCCGTGGCTTAGCGGTTAAGTGCGCGTGCTCTGCTACTGGCGGCCTGGGTTCAGATCCTGGGTGTGCACCGATGCACTGCTTCTCCGGCCATGCTGAGGCCGCGTCCCACATACAGCAACTAGAAGGACGTGCAGCTATAACACACAACTATCTACTGGGGCTTTGGGGGAAAAATGAATTAAAAAAAAATTAAAATATATTCAATACAGTCTCCTTCCAGGAATTCAACTCCACATCTTACTATTATTTTCCCCATTTTACAGATAAGGAAAGGAAGGCACAGAGAGATCAAGTAACATGCTCAAGGTCACAAAGCTAGTAAGTTGCAAAGACAGGATTAGACCCAGGGACTGTCAGACTCTGAAGCCAGTAGTCTAAGGATCTCCCAGTGATCAGGATCAGGGTCCTGTGGGACGTCCCTGGGGACCAAGGCAGGGATAGCTGAAGGCTGGATTCCACAGTTCCTCCTCATCTAGGCACACAGTTCAAGTTTCCACAGTCATCATCTTACCTAATGGACAACAGTTCTGTTCAGCTCAGAGCCCTCTCTCCTTCCCAGGGCTCATCTTCATGCCGGGAACAACCCAGCTGACGGCAAAAGACATCCTCTATCGGCTACGAGCATCCAAGGCCAAGTGCATTGTGGCCAGTGAGGAGGTGGTGCCTGCAGTGGAGTCCATTGTGTCAGAGTGTCCCGACTTGAAGACCAAACTCCTGCTGTCTCCACACAGCCAGAACGGATGGCTCAGCTTCGAGGAGTTATTTCAGTGAGTATTTGCCCCCACCTCATCTACAGTACCAGCAATAACACCAATCACAGCTACATCTCGGAGTCTCCTTGCCTCCAAGGACTCAGCAACACCGTGAGTTGATCCCGGCTCCCTCCCAGAAAAGAATCACCTAACAAAAGGTTTTGAAGGACAGAAGGAAGGGATGTAGCTCTGGCTCCATTTCCCTGTTTCCTACCATGGCCTGTCATGAGTATCCTGCATGGCTTGGCCCTTGCCTAACTCATGGACCACATCTCCCACCACTCTCTCTGCCTTGTCTCCCTCTGGCTACCCTTTTATGCCTCCAACATGCCCCACCTCAGGGCCTTTGCACCTGCCGTTTCTTCTGCTAGGAAGAAATGCTCTTCCTTAGTCCTTTTTACATTGTCTCCTTCTTGTGAGATTGCAGCTCGAATGTTTTCTCCTCAATGAGGCTGTTCCTGATCACCCTATCTAAAGTAGAATTCCAAGCCACTCGAACACATCATCCTGTTGTTTTCTTCATAGCACTCATCACTATCTGAATGTCATGTCTATTCACTTGTTCCCTTCTTTACTCTCTGTTTTCCCTTCTATGGTAGGGGTGGGCAAATGAGGGCGCACAGGCCTATTCTGGGTTAGCATCTGTTTTAGCAAAGTTTTATTGGAACACAGCCACACCCACTTGTTCACATGTTGTCTATGGCTGCTTTCATCTCACAACAGCACAGGTGAGTAGTTGCAACAGAGACCATACGGCCCACAAAGCCTAAGACATTTACTATCTGGCCCTTTACAGAAAAAGCGCGCCAACCCCTGCCCTAAACTATAAGCTCCATGAAGGCGAAGGCTCTGTCTGTCTGTCTGGTTGATCACTCTGTCCCCAGTTCCTATCATGTAGTTGGAGCTTAAGAAGAATTTACTGAATGAACGAACAAAACAGCTTACTTAACCTCAGTTTTCTCACATGTAAAATGGGAATAATTATACTGCCCATATCTCAAGTGTTGTTTTGAGGATAAAATGATCTTATATTTGAGAAAGTGCTTCCTAAAATGTAAAAAAAGAGAATAAAATGTTAATTAATGGTATTATCCTTCAAAGAGCTGTTAAATAGCTTATGTTTAAAAAAAATTTCTTCCAGAGAAGCTCATAGAAAGAAGACAAATAAACCCAGTTGAATAATAGGGCAGTTTCCTTTGTTGGAAGGAAATTTTATCCTTCTAATTGATGTAAACAAAATCCTATTGGTCAATCCCAAAATTCTCTCCCAAGCACCATGCCAGTGGATCCTATTTGTATCCTTTATAAACTGTGGAACTTTGGATAAATCAAGTAACATCTCTGAAACTCTCTCTTATCCATAAAATGGAGATAAGGATAGTATCTACCTCACGGGGTTGTAAAAGAATCAAATGTGATGAAGCATGTGAAGTGTTTAGCACAATGCCTGGCACACACCCCATAAATATTATAGTAATTATAATTACTATTATTATTTTCAAGTTAATAAAGTCACTCAGCAGTTCTGTGATTTCCTAAGGTAGCAGCCCACATAGAAGAACTAGAAGGACTTACAGCTAGGATATACAACCATGCACTGGGGGGCTTTGGGGAGGGGAAAAAGATTGGCAACAGATGTTAGCTCAGGGCAAATCCTTCCCTGCAAAAAAAAAAAAAAAAGAGAGAGAGAGAGAGAGAAAAAGTCTCTTCGGCATTCACAGATTATAATGTCTCTTCTTTTAGTAAAAGAAAAAAATATGAAAAGCCTTATATCAAAAGGTTTCCATACTGGTTTGAGAAGCATTCAAAACAAGAGTTTTCTTTTTTCCTTTTTTTGGTGAGGAAGATTAGCCCTGGGCTAACATCCATGCCCATCTTCCTCTACTTTATATGTGGGATGCCTGCCACAGCATAGCTTGACAAGCGGTGCATAGGTCTGCGCTCGAGATCTGAACCTGCAAACTCCAGGGTGCCGAAGCAGAGCTCACTAACTTAGCTACTACGCCACTGGGCCGTCCCAAGAGTTTTCTTTTTTTTCAGGGTATTAGATACTGTGAAGAAACCCCCCTCTCTCCAGCCCAGCACATACCAGCTTCACCCTATACATATATACAGTCACGCACCACATAGCGATGTTTCGTCAATGATGGACCGCATATATGATGGTGGTCCCAGAAGATTAATACCATACAGCCTAGGTGTGTAGTAGGCTATGCCATCTAGGTTTGTGTAAGTACTCAATGATGTTAGCACAACGCAATTGCCTAATGATGCATTTCTCAGAACATATCCCTGTTGTTAAGTGACACGTGACTGTATTGAAGGAAATCAATACAATTGAATAATCTTTTTCTATTTTGGGGGAGAGAAGGTGAGTTACCAAGAAAACCACATTAATATTTCATGAAACCCTTTTTGATAATATGGTGTAAGTTTATGTTATTAATCCTCACTGTTTTACAGTTTCAGTGACAATCTTATTCATTCATCATCAGGATGAATTAAAATGGCATCCTCAACCCAGTTTCCTTCAACCTGGGAAATTAAAAATATGCCACATGAGTCTCAAAAATTCTTAGATATTGTATGACTTATCCAAAACTAAGTAACAAATCATCCCCAAACTTAGTGGTATAATACAAAAATCATTTTATTTGCTCACTATTCTGTGGGTTAGAAGTTCTTGCAGGCCTCAGCAGAGGCAGCTGTCTCTGCTCCACATCATCTTGACCGGAGCTGGAGGACCCAAGTGGGTTCACTCATAAGTCTGAGGCATTGGTGTTGTCTGTTGACTGAAGCACCTCACTTCTCCCACACCTGGGCTCTCTCTCCAGCAGGACAGTCTGAACATTTTTTTGGTGAGGAAGATTAGCCCTGAGCTAACCTCCATTGCCAATCCTCCTCTTTTTCCTGGGGAATATTGGCCCTGGGCTAACATCTTGCCCACCTTCCTCTATTTTATATGTGGGACATCTGTCACAGCATGACCTGATAAGCAGTGCATAGGTCCACGCCTGGGATCCGAACCCGCAAACCCTGGGCCGCCAAAGCGGAGCGCACGAACTTAACCACTACTCCGCTGCGCCAGCCCCAGTCTGAACATTTTTAATGGTGGCTGGGTTCCCCCCAGTGAAAGTGAAAACTATAAAGCCTCTTGAGGCCTAGGCTAAGAAGTTGCAGAACTTCTGCCACACTCTATCGGTCAAAGCAAGTCATGAGGCCAGCCCAGATTCAAGGAGACAGGACGTAGGCTCTACCCCTCAATGAGTGAGCGGCATGCTTATACAGGGATAGAAGGAATTGTTGGAGCTGTCTGTGCAGTCTCACACAGATATTGTTGTCGGTTAGAATGCTCTTGGCTTTAGTAATAGGAAACCCAAGTAAAAGTAGCTTAAACAATACAATTTTATTATATCACAAATAAGAAGCATAGAGGTATAGTAGAATGAGAGTTTGTTCATTCAGTGGTTTGATGAAGTTATTCATCATCTGAATGACCCAGATTCATTCATTTTTCCATCATGCCATCCTCAGTGTGTCTGCTAATCCCCCTGTGATCCCAACATGGCTAGGGTAGTTCCAGATACCCTGTACTTTCACAACAATATCCAAAGGCCAGAAAACAAGAAAGGCGGGGCAGGGAAAGGCAGCATCCTTTCCTCTCGACTTGTTTTAGAATAAGGACACGTTTCCCATAAAGCCTTTAAATCTCATTGGCCATAACTGCACCATGTGCCCATTCCTAAACCAGTCCCTGGTAAGGGAAGGAATGACCAGGATTGGCTTAGGTTACTCAAGATTCACCCTTGGAGTTATATAGGGAACAGTCTCCCCTGAAGCACACGACCGCCTGATAGCTGAACAAAATCAGTTTTATCAGTGCGAGAAAAATGGGATGCTATTTGGTGCACAACTAATTGTGTCTGCCAGTGATATTGAAGATATTGAATAAAAAGTATTAAAAAGTTTGATTCAAATGCCAAAAGATCTTCCTTTAAATCATAAAAACTCCTGAAATGTTAATAACAATTTACAGAAATTCAATACTTATTTTTTAAAATTCATGGAGTAAACAAAAGCACTTAGGAAAAAAATGTTTAAATAAATAAAATACACATCCTTTTGTTATTGATATTGCAAGTTATCTTCCCTTTCTATTTGGCTATAGGGAGGTGGAGCTTAAAAAAGAGAGAGAGGGGGCCAGCCCAGTTGCGTAGTGGTTAAGTTTGTGCGTTCCGCTTCAGTGGCCTGGGGTTCACGGGTTCAGATCCCATGCGTGGACCTACGCACCACTTATCAAGCCATGCTGTGGCAGGTGTCCCACATATAAAGTAGAGGAAGATGGACACAGATGTTAGCTCAGGGCTAATCTTCCTTAACAGAAAAAAAAAAAAGAGAGAGAGAGAGAGAGAGATGAGCTGTTAAATCTTAGCACTGATCTGCAAAGTCCCTCTAAGACTTCTTCAGAAATTCCTCTCAGGGAGGCTCTGAACAGGTTTTGCTCTATTAACCATCTTCTGGTAACAAGAGGGCATAAATAGCAGAACAAAAGAACTATCAGAGTTAAACTGGTCTGCCATCTTCAGCCACCATCTTGGGGTCCATATTTTACAGATCCGCCTCTGCACAACACAGCTGTGTGGAGACAGGAAGTCAAGAACCAATGGCCATTTATTTCACCAGTGGGACCACAGGCTCTCCCAAGATGGCCCAGCACTCTCAGAGCAGCCTTGGAATTGGGTACACTCTTTGTGGAAGGTAGGGAGGAAACTCTGTTTTTGCTAAATTCTCCCCTGAGCCTCCAACATGTGTATCCAACTGCCTAGGTGACACCTTTACTTGGATGGCTATTAGATATCTCCAGTGTAACATCTATGAAACAGCACTCTTGGGACCGGCCCTGTGGCATAGTGGTTAAGTGCACGTGCTCCACTTTGGCGGTCCAGAGTTCACAGGTTCGGATCCTGGGCGTGCACCAATGCACCACTTGTCAAGCCATGCTGTGGCAGCATCCCATATAAAGTAGAGGAAGATGGGCATGGATGTTAGCCCAGGGCCAATCTTCCTCAGCAAAAAGAGGAGATTTGGGGGGCCAGCCCGGTGGCACAAGCGGTTAAGTGCACACATTCCGCTGCGGCGGCCCGGGCTTCGCCGGTTCGGATCCCGGGTGCGCACCGACGCACAGCTTGTTAAGCCATGCTGTGGCGGCGTCCCATATAAAGTGGAGGAAGATGGGCATGGATGTTAGCCCAGGGCCAGTCTTCCTCAGCAAAAAAGAGGAGGATTGGCATTGGATGTTAGCTCAGGGCTGGTCCTCCTCACAGAAAAAAAAGAGGAGATTTGGCAATGGATGTTAGCTCAGGGCCAATCTTCCTCACACACACACACACACACACACACACACACACACACACACACACAAAAAAAACAGCACTCTTGATGCCCCTGCCCAACCTTAGCTCAGTAAATGGCACCATCTCACCAACCGATCAAGCAAGAGCTTAGGAATCAACCTTGATTCAATCCCCACAACAGCATGTCTGGCTCCTTCTCCTCATTGCCAGGTAAATTTCCCCACCCAGAGAGGCCTTCCTAGATATCCTAAAATTATCACATTAATCTGTTTTATTTTCCTCATAGCACTTATCACTATTTGAAATTATGATATTGATTTATATAATTACTCATTTTATTATGTTCTCATTCAGTATCTCCCTAAAATAAGAGCAGAGATCTGGTCTACCTTGCTCACCATGCTAGGCAGAACAGTGCCTAGCATATAATACTTGTTCAATAAATATTTGTTGCATGAATGGGCAAACTCAGAAAATCATGCCAAACTCAGCCTCCTGCTCCACTCTCAGACAACTTAGGATTCTGAAAAAGTCCTCTAACAAAAGGGGTAAAATTGCTCATCCTGCCTTGGGGCTTCTTTTGATCCTCCTCTGTAGCCACTGAGGTTCTGGCCAGTCTTCAAAGACACAAGTTTGTTTGCTTTCCTGATATTTCTGGTGTGTCTTGTTGCTTCTCTGTGTCATGTAGGTATTGGCTAGACCTGAAGTCCTCAGATATCATATGGAACATGTCCGACACTGGCTGGATCAAGGCCGCCATTGGCAGTGTGTTTTCTTCCTGGCTTCAGGGAGCCTGTGTCTTTGTGCATCGGATGGCCCAGTTTGACACTGACACCTTTCTAGATGTAAGTCATGACTTCCAGCTACATCTCTCCCTTGTCTCCCCCAAAACCACAGAAAAATGATTCCTCAGAATACAAGGTGTCTTGGGCTTATGGAAATCATTCCTTTTTAAGAAGCAAAGTCTTCAGGGACTTGGCTTTTGGTGTATTTAACAGAGTGGAGAGGGAATGTCCACAACACTCTCAGGCATAAAATTCACTCTTCTGCTTCAAATTGTTCAGGATGTGCTAGTGTCATGAAATCTGTGGCTGCTTAATAATCTGGTTCTAAATAACAGATTAGAAGTCTCAAGTCTAAACACATCTTTGGTTTCCGATTCAATGAAATAAAGACAATACTGATAAATCCGAACTCCTGTGCAGAGGAGACTAAAGCTGGGGTCACCTTTCTCCTAGAGCAGCTCCATCCATTCTCCTCTCACCCCATGCTTCTCACTTTGTTAATCCTCAGAACTCAATATTCTTGAAGCCAGGTATGCCTCTCCTTCTCAGCCACAGACAGCTAGATTGAGGTATCAGATGACTCTGATTTCTTTAGCCTTTAGAAAAATGTGATTCAGGGGCCTGGCCCAGTGGCATAGTGGTTAAGTTCATGCGCTCCACTTCGGTGGCCCGGGGTTCACAGGTTTGGATCTCGGGTGCCAACCTACGTACCACTTATCAAGCCATGCTGTGGTAGGCCTCCCACATATAAAGTAGAAGATGGGCATGGATGTTAGCCCAGGGCCAATCTTCCTCAGCAAAAAGAGGAGGATTGGCAACAGATGTTAGCTCAGGGCTAATCTTTCTCACTAAAGAAACACAAAAAACAAAAAGAAACAAAAAAAAGAAAAATGTGATTCAGGCCAATTATTTTTCAATCATGAAAAATCAATTAAGTTTAACAAAATACATATTATTTAATAAACACCACACCTGTGTGTGAATAAAAGCTATACTCACCCTGCTATTCTGCTAACTGGTCTGAGAAGATGGCTTGAGGGTCTTAACAGAAATGTGGGATAACACAAGAACTGGGATCTCTACATCAGGTTTGCAAAGTGCCCTGAAGTAAATAATTAACTTTGCAGTTTCGAAATCTACATTTCATAAAATAAGAATATTGCTTTTTATAAAATATTATTTTATAATATTTAACTAAGAATATTAAAATATATTCTTATTTTAACATTCTTACTTAATATATTAAATAAGATATATTAATAATAAATCATATTAATAGATTGACATTAAGATATTAATATATCTTAATATTCTTATTTTACACAGATAATGTGTTTTTTATTTTTGTGAGGAAGATCAGCCCTGAGCTAACATCCATGCCAATCCTCCTCTTTTTGCTGAGGAAGACTGGCCCTGAGCTAACATCCGTGCCCATCTTCCTCCACTTCATGTGGGACGCTGCCACAGCATGGCCTGACAAGCGGTGCGTCAGTGCACACCCGGGATCCGAACGTGGGCTGCTAGCAGCGGAGCACGCGCACTTAACCGCTACGCCACAGGGCCGGCCCAACACAGATAATGTGTATACTTTAAGTGCTATAAAAACTGTCATGGACTGACACACTTTTAGTTATATACATTACATTTATTATGAACAGTTGGAATCTAGGGAGCAAGTACACACAGTAGAAATGCTCACTTACAGATCACAAGTTATTCTTGATCTATGACAATCCAGATAGCGTAGACATACATCATGAAAGCGTTCTCCCAAATGCTTAAATTTAATACAAACTGTCAATTCATTATGTGACATAGTGGAACCTCTCTAGAAAGAGGATCTCTAAAGTATTAGTATTTCTCCAGATTTAAGATGTCTAGGTCATTATTTGAGTTTAAGGAGCTGGAGGTATTATGAACCCAGCAAATCTTAAACAATTAAGAAAAGGCCTGATAAATGCCTTACTTATGCATTTAACCAATCCATTCAAAAGGACTAATGTCTTCTATAGAAACAGTGTTGGCTCAAGTTCAACAATGTACTTTTTATTGAATTTGATTGTGTATGTCTATTACTATAACATATAAACATTCTTCCCCAAATTGGAAATTCCCAAAAGACATACACCTACTAGTAACAACTAATAAATATTTGCTTTCTTATTCCTAGCAGTGACCATGAGATGGGCACATATTAATGAAAGAGATTAAGAGGTTAGACATCAGCTCTAGTTGTGGCCTTTAATTAACCACTTCTGACATCTGTGTCTTTCTCCATCATCCAGACGCTTACCACTTATCCCATCACGACCCTGTGCAGCGCTCCCACTGTGTACCGGATGCTTGTGCAGAAAGACCTGAAGAGGTACTTGGGCAGAAATCTCCACTTGAACCACAAACAAAAGCTATAATCCAGCATCACAGATCTCCCCTTTTCAGAACAGGAAAGACCAGGGTTTCTCAGTCTCCTCACTACTGACATTTTGGACTGAATAATTCTGTGTCGTGGGGGGCTGTCCTGCACACTGTAGGATGTTGAGCAGCATTCTACCTGGCCTCTACCTACTAGATGCCAGCAGCACCTCCCTCTCCACCAGTCATGACAATCAAAAACGTCTCCAGATATTGCCTGCCTAAAGTCTCCTAGGGGGCAAAAATCGCCCCCCAGTTTAAGAATAACAGAGAACAACTAGAGGCAACTGAATATTTTCCTGGGGACAATCAGAGCCCTACAGTCCCAGAACTCCCACTCCTCTCCCCCAAAAACACAAGTACATTTATACTGCCTTAAAGAGAAGCTAATAAAGTCTTAGGACTTGAAGATTATATTCAATTTAGCCAAATTACCTGAATATCCAGAGGAGTTGCAATGTATATTTATCTAACTAATATGAATGCAATACATAAGGAGAGAGAAAGGAAGAGAGAATCAATTAAGTGGTGCAGGCTCACCCATCCCGTTCCCCCAAGGTTGGGACGTCCAGGAGGTAGAGTGCTATGAGAGACAGAGTAAACAGATAGGAATCTTCTCTTATCCTACTCAGTGTCAACTCCTTTGTGGCCCTCAAAGTAATTAAAGGGCTATTCAAGAGTTATTCTGAATAGGCACCATTCCTGTCCTAGCACACCTTCCTGCTCAGTTGGGACCTCACTGTATCAGTCGGGCTGTTCCAGACTTTGTCACCTGAGTCCTGGGGGCAGCTGAGTAGTAAGGCCAGTGGTTACAAAGCTCAAGCTCCAAGTCAAACAGGCGGGGCTCTGCTACTGACTAACCTGTGACTCAGACACTGAAGATGACCTTGATAAGCCTCCCTTCACTCCACCCATAAGAGAGGATTAATAGCCACCTCGTGGGGTGGTGGTGAGAATTCAATGTCAGCAGCAGGCTTGGTGAGATCCCTGATGTGTGGTAAGTGCAGAGTATCCATCTCCACCCTTTATTCTTTGAGGCCTTGGGCAAGTTCTTTAACTTCTCTCAGCCTCAATTTCCTCATCTGTAAAACAGGGGCTGTGAGGATTATGAGAGTGCTCCTAAAGCCCTTACAACATCGGAAATGCTCAATCAACATTAGCTGTTATACCACCTGATTCATAATAAATGCTTAATTTCATTATTAGCATTTTCTCCTACCCTTTTCCCTCTTTAATAGCCTGCTAAAATGTAAGCCCTGTCAGGAACCTTTGTTTTAATCACTAACATACCCCACATGCCTAGAACAATGTCTGGCAATATATTAGGTGCTCAACAAAATATTCGTTGAATGAACTTCCCTGAGACTTGCCTCTCCCAGCTCCTTTGCTTGTTGCTTGAATGTCCTAATTATCTTGTAATGGAAGCCACTCAGATTTCTCTCCCTAAAGACCCCCAGCAACTCTGTCTCTCCAGATATAAATTCAGGAAGTTGCAGCACTGCTTGACGGGAGGGGAGCCGCTCAATCCAGAGGTGTTGGAACAGTGGAAGGCACAAACTGGGCTGGAGCTATATGAGGGCTACGGACAGACAGAAGTGGTATGTTTAATAGGCCAAGTTTAAGTTTAGCACATTGGGAGCCTTTAAACCCCAGGACTGTCAACTGAGCCCCTGAAGTGTCCCCATCTTGCTCTAAATTTTTATGGAGTTTCCCAGAATATCTTACCTTGCCAGTAATTACCAAAACCTCTAAATTGCTCAATTAGGTTTGGCTCAAGGGGAATTATAATTATTCCTTACAGTCTTCCTGCCTCCTCCCAATGCAGGAGAAGTCTCAGAGGTACTAGGGGTTGGAGAGGTTCAGAATTGAGCAGCTCGTCTTTCCATTGCACTGGGAAGGACCCCAGAGAGCCCCAGTGGGGAATTTATTCCAACGCGCTCTTAATGGTACCCTTAGTCTAAAGGAGTGGTTTTCAAAGTGTGGTTCTCAAACCAGTAGTATCAGCAGCTCGTGGGAATTTGGTAGAAATACAAATTTTCACACACGCCCCCACCCCCAGACCTACGGAATCAGAAACTCTGGGATGGGTCCCAGCAATCTGTGTTTTAACAGTGCTCCAGGTGATTCTGATACACACTCAAGTTTGAAAACCACTGGTCTAAAATAATGTATTGCATAAGAGGAGCTTGCATACTGGGAAAATCAGTCAAAACTGAGTCTTAAGTTTCATTATCACGATAAAAATAGCTACAGAAAATGAATTTTTACATACTTATATAAAATATGTCCTCTCAATAGGGAATAATTTGTGCCAACCTGAAAGGACAAGAAATTAAACCGGGCTCGATGGGGAAAGGAGTAGTACCCTATGATGTTCAGGTGGGTAACATCTGACTTGTTCAGTAAAGGAGAGAGAATGTTTTACAGTTTCTGCTACTCATTATACAACTATTCACAACCCATTTTCATTTTGTGAAAAGAAAATTTTAAGAACCTAAATTGTTTCTTTTATTCTAGATTATAGATGAAAATGGCAACATCCTACCACCTGGCAAAGAAGGGGAAATTGCCCTCAGACTAAACTCTACACGGCCCTTCTGTTTCTTCTCTGAATATGTGGTACAAGAATGCAGAACGTGCTCTTTACACTTTAATAGAAAAGGTGGTACAGGGAGTCAGACTTGGATCCAAATTTCATATCCACCACGTTTTGCTATGTAGCCTTGGGCAAGTCACAAAATCCAAGTCTATTTCATCAACTGTAAAATGGGGAGAATACCATCCATCTCCTAAGAGTTTTGTAAAGATGAAATTCTATGTGTAAGAAGCCAGTTGCAGTGGTTGTCCTCAGAAAGGACAACTGGGCAGGCTGCGGAGCGGGGGAGGGGCATACAGGGTGCTGGAGGTGGAAGAGAAGTTTACTCTTTATTATACTCGTGGACCTTTGGTATTCTACATTAGGAACTACCTTTTTAAAGAATTAATTTCTTTTAGAAATATAATGTGCAATATACTAGTCACATCCTGGTGTCCATACTTCTTTTTCTGTTCTGACCAAGTTAATCCCTGAAGTCATCTCTGATTCCTAGGACAATCCAGAGAAAACTGCCGCCACGATAAGGGGGAGTTTTTATGTCACTGGAGACAGAGGAGTAATGGACAGCGACGGGTATTTCTGGTTTGTCGGCAGAGCCGATGATGTCATCATTTCCTCTGGGTCTGTATATTTGCCACTTGAAGAAAGTAACACTTTGCCAGGGGAGATCTCCTACTTGGGGAGTGTAGTGACCAAAGGCTTCTTCTCTTCTAGGTACCGTATCGGGCCATTTGAAGTGGAGAGTGCACTGATTGAGCACCCAGCAGTTGTTGAATCAGCTGTTGTCAGCAGTCCAGATCCAATCAGAGGAGAGGTAGAGTGCATGTCACTAATTAAAGTAGCAATTTCATAGTTTCAAGTTCTGTCCATTTGACCACTCTAAGGAGTGAATCAAGAGTAGTCACGTATTTCTCATTATGAGGCACTCACGTGGCAAAAATGTACCCTAGGCAATCAACTTTTACAAATAAGTTGTGTCCCAAAGGAGATATATTAGGATTCTTTTGGTGGCAAGTGACAGAAACTCAAGTTAAACTGATTTAAGAAAAAAAAAAAGTGAGGTCGTCAGGTATAGCTACATCCAAGGGTTCCTGTGAAGTTAGCAAAACTTAGTCTTTCTCCATTTCTTGGCTCTGCTGTTCTTTATGTTGGCTCCCTTTGGGCAGGTTCTTTCTACTTGATAGCAACCAACTCCAGACGTACACAGCTGAACAACCCCAGGGAAGGAGACAGCTCCCTTTCCAACAGCTTCAAGAGACTCTCAGAATTGCATTTGCCTATCTTAGATCACATCTCTAAACGTGGTCTGGGGAATGCTATATGCTGAGTGGCCAGACCTGGATCATAGGCCCATCATTGGAGGTGGCAGTAATCCTCCATCAGAAAATCATAAAATCAGAGTACTGTTATTCAAAATGGGGGATCAGCTATTGCATAAGCAAAAGCAGCAGATGTTACTGTATGTACAATTGTCATCGAACTCAGAATACATTTTCTCACAGAAACAATGAAAACAGGAAACTGTGGCCAGGTTCCCAAACAAGTCTCACAAGCCTAATTAGGACCCAATGAAAAGGAATTCAGGGAATGACAGCAATAGCCTTAGTTCCTGGAAGAAGCCATAGAGTATGGAAGGGAGAAGTTTCCTTTCCTCATGGAAGTTTCCTACAGACTCAGGAAGTGGCAAAATTTCAAAAGCAGTTTGCTTTTGAAATTTTGAAATTGAAAGTTTGCATCCTCCCACATCTCTTTCTGTACCCTGGCTCACATACCAGTGACCCTCTGCAGTGACACTATGGATCCCATACTCATACCTCCTGTACCACCTCCACACTCAATGGATTCCATTCTCCAAAATATTTTTCTCCTGCCACCATCTTCTCATTCTCTCAATATAACTGATATCAGCTGAATATCAGAAGTAAACACCAATTAGAATGTATGAATAATTAATAATTTAAACTATACTTACTAATCTCAATAATTATCTAATTGGTGGGTTTTAAATAGTATTACAAAGAAAAGCAAAATATATCAGGCAAGAAAAACCTGATAGAGGTAGAGGTAGACTGACCCTTCCTGAGAGTCCATCTCCCAGCATACACAACCCTTCCTCCATCAGGCCTCCCCAAACCCCTTTCAAAACACATGTTCTCTAGAACCGCCATTTGTTCCCCACTACATACTTCTAACAGCACAGGTCTGTGGGAGTAAGTGGTCATCTATACATCAAGGATTGCCTGTAGAATAAATAGGATTAGTCTGGTGGAAATGTTAAATACATGCGCAACGTAAATAAAACTCAACCTTCAATTTCATTGAACCACTGCACCCCTCACACTCACAAACCATTCATCTGCAATTGGATGTCAAAACCTCACTTTAGAGTTGTATCCAAGCTTTGTTTAGAGGCGATCTCTGGCATTTGGCTTCATCACTCAAGCTGCTAGTAACAAATAAAAAGTACCTGTGTTCAGCATTGGTTCCGAACTATTGATACGTCTGAAAAACAAACATATCAACATAAATTGACTTTTCTCCTGCAGGTAGTGAAAGCTTTTGTTGTCTTATCTGCACCCTTTAAATCATCTAACCCAGAGAAATTAACTCTCGAACTTCAGAATCACGTGAAAAAATCAACTGCACCTTATAAATATCCAAGAAAGGCAAGTATTTTGCTCAAAAGTTCAAGTGTGTTATCAAACAAGGGTCTAAGCATATAGATTTTATTAGCTTTTGACTTTATAGTAACTCATTATATAAGTAGAAGACACCTATGTCAACTTGTTTAGCCCTAAGAATTTTGCTTTAAAATATTTCATACTAGGACACTACAAATGCTTGATAAACTGCAAGTTTTGATCAACTCTGCAGTACTGAGTAACCAGCTACCAAGGATCCTCATCAGACTAATTAGTACAACTCTATATGAGGAAAAAAGATGGTGGCCAATTGTTTTTAAAGACAGCACCTGATCCATCTATCACAGTACTCTTGGGCCATATACCCTTACAAATCCATAGTACATGCCCTTAAGTATCAAGTGACTGAATTTAAGGCTCAGGAAGAAGATATTATCCAAAGAAACTGTGGAATCTTTCCTAAAACCTTCTTCAAAGAGATTTAAGAATAATTCTACATAAAGACTCAGAGATGGCATTGCAATTTCCTTCTAGTCCTTTCCTGTTGATGGTGACTGATGCTCTACATCATTTCAGCCAAAAAGCAGTTAATTTCAACCTAGGAACTAGTTACATTTCCTCCATTAAATTCACTAAATCAATGACAAGTTGATTTTCAGAACTGTGGTTTGAGGACATTTTAAAACATAGTAGTCTTATCTTGAAAGAGGGGAACAGAGAGAATTCTACTATCAAGTCAGGGCATAGGGGAAAAAATGTGCCCCAGAATATCCAGGACCCAGCTCGTAAAAGCTCAAAAGCCAAGAATCAACTTGCTGTTTCTCTTGGCATTTATGTGTGGCCGCTATTTCCCAGGGGCAGTAGAGGCCTACGTCTGGTTTGAACTGGGGAAAAGCAATGGAGTAAAACAATTAGTCGTCTTCTGGCAAAGCACAGAGGTGAATTTGCACCAAAATATCCTATGCTGGACCTCCGCTGTCCTCTTTACTGTATAAACAGAACAGTTTCTGGTGTTCAAGAAATTCAATAAGCTTAGGCTAAGCCAAGCCCCAGACTCTGAAACTCAATGCTCGTTTCATGAAAGCTCTCTCCTATTGTACTGACAGCTGGGATAGTCAAAATGGAATCAAGTGTCTCATAATGTTTTTCTGTTGCTTAGGTGGAATTTGTTCCAGAACTCCCAAAGACAATCACTGGGAAAATCAAACGCAACGTCTTAAGAGACCATGAATGGGGTCGAACATAGCCTGATAAAACTGTGGCATTATGTAGTTATAGGGCTGCTTTCTTTTAGTCCTGGCTTCCTGATAATTCAGTGTCTACTCTCTTAAAGTGCTTAAGATTTTTCCTGTTGAAACACTCAACTGAGTTTCTGTTTTGTACTTAGCCAAAAAATAAATAAAAATCTAAAAATACTTGGGAATAAACTGTTATGATGACCAAACTGACAAAGGCAATGACTGTAATGCCTTCTAGCGTGTAAAACAGCAAGGGTCACAGTGGACAATGAATTTATCTTGTCTGATTAATTCCAAATAAAGATTAGAACTACTCTAAGAGAAACGTTCAAGACAATTTCTTCTGTTTAACATCTTTATATTACAAATCCTTTAAAGTGGATTAAAATATTAATGTTAAAATGAAAAATATGGGCCAGCCCCGTGATCTAGTGGTTAAGTTCGGCGCACTCTGCTTCAGCAGCCTGGGTTTGGTTCCCAGGCATGGACCTACAGCACTCATTGGCAGCCATGCTGTGGCGACAACCCACATACAAAATAGAGTAAGATTGGCAGGGATGTTAGCTCAGAGCGAATCTTCCTCAGCAAAAAAAAAAAAAAAATACATATATATATATATATATAAACAATTCAAAAGACAATTAGCGAATTTAATTAACTACTGTATTACTATACCTCATTTTGAAGCACTTCACTGTAAAATATCTTAAGCTTGGATTACTTAAAGAGTATTTAATTATTCAAGAGCAATTAATAAATTTTTTGTATTTTTACTTTTAGGACAATGTACATGACTTTTATTGACATAATTTGACACAGAAACATCTTTCTTGATATATCTACTTATTATAAAGCAAGAGATTTACTAAGAGGCAGAAAGAAAAAGTACAGAACACCAATCTTTACAGATCAAATTTATTTTGATTTTTCTGAAAAATATCAGGAACTATGAAAAACAAGCTGAATATGTGGCCATACCAAAAGCAAAATACAAGTGAAAATAACTTGGAGAAATCAAGTTTAACCTTACAGAAACATGTTTTAAAGTACCAACTTTAACATTCTTCCCTCCATAGAGCAAAACAGGTTTACCAAACCACAACACTACAGTGGAGCTTTTTTGACTGACATAATTTTTTCAAATAAGAATCAAAAGAACCAAAAAAGCACTCAATTCCCACCTTGGAATCTCATCATTTATAAAATAACATACTCAACTGTCAGTGAAAATAAACAGTTGGTAAACCTGAAAACAAACCTTTCAATCAACTCAGATTCCAACAGAACACAGTATACCTGAGAGCTGGGGAAGAACAGCTTTTATCACTCTCAGGTCTTACCAAACGCCAATAAATACAAACGGAGATTAAAAACAAACTATTAAATCAAAATCTTTCCGGGGAATAGCAGCTTTCACAAACTAAAAGGAAACCAATTCCACAAAGCTGTATGTTCTATAAGGATATAGCCTATTTTATTCCCAGAGTCTTGCACTGTCAAAATACAAGTATTTTTGTCTTGGACAAGTCTGTTGAAGGCACCAAAATCCTATCCTCCAAATGACATTTATGACACTCTTATCACCCTTTGGATGACTTCAACCTATTAACTTTCTAAATATCTAAAGATATATAAAAAAGTGCCAGCCTCATCTGCATTAGCAAGGCCCTGTCTATTCTCTTTGCCCCTCCCAAATCCTTAAAGTCTGGTTTACCAAGCAGGACCACTAGCTAGGATAAAAATATATGCCCACATTCACTAGCCATTAAACCAACAGCCACTGGTGCAGGAAGTCTTAGCACTTATAAGACTTTCAAACTTTTTAAAACTTAAAAAATAAACCCATCTCCAAAAGCTAATTTCACAGTCCCTTAATATTCTGAATTGGGACATCTTATTTTGCAGCCCTCTTCGGTGTCTGTCTCTTCCAGCCTTATTCAGTAGTTTTACTCTAGAGGAACCCTTGAAAAAGTTTTCAAATTAAGGGAACCCTCAAGGCACGTGAATGTGAGCACTAAGTTGAAGGATACTGTCGTTGCACAGAAATCCAGAACTGTCAGACCAGGACTCACAGAGTTCTTTCTCTTCTCTCAAAGACACAATCTCAGGCTGAGGACATTTAGAGAAAGGGTTCCTCATCAAGTCACACACCAGTGTTGGGAAAAAGAGGGGAAACGCTATTTGATTTGATTTTGCAGCTCTTCAAGGAGAGTTTTAGTAAGGCTTGATACTTGTTGCTGTCTTTCTTCATTCTGAAGCCCAAGTGGCTGTGGAAACATTTCAAGAGTTCCTTTGGCAATGTGACTGTTCCAAAGACTCGGTTTCTTTTTCATCTAAGAATCACGTCACTTAAGAAAAGACATTTTCTCCAGGACCTTGCAGAAACTTGTTCATACAATGAAAAATGTTTGCTAAACAGACTAGTTTCTGTAGCCATTCTTCATCTTCAAAGCATTCAGCAAAATCTGACCTAGTATTTTCTTGTAAGTACTCTGGAAATTCACTTTTCAACTCAAATATCCTGTTGAGAAATCTTCCTCTGATAAGCCACTGGATTTCTCTATGTAGCAGATTTAGGTGCCCTTCGTTCAGGTTTTAGTTTTTGATTTTTTTAGAACATTCTCGCATAAATGGGTCTTTAATAAAGTTAACCATTTTTGTAGCATTATTCAGAACTTTCTTCATTTCATCTCCAAGTTTTTTATATCAGCACCTCTCTGTGAAGCAAGCAGTGTGCTGTAACATCAACATCAGGATTTTCTTTTACTAAAATGAGCCAAAACTTGTCATGGAATGAACCGCTGATGGGGCACTAGGCATTGAGATGACAAATCTTTGGTTTTCAAATATGGAGGAGACCCATTAAATTTATATTGGCCTTTGTTTCAGGGAGGCTCCTAACAGCAGAAAAAGTTTTCTTGAATTTCACCATCATTTACAAATCTTACAAATGCTATAGCACAACAAATATCTGGGAAATATGTTGAGTCATTAACCCAGACAGAGAAGCTCCTGCCTTTCAGTTAATTACACAAAACCTCTTCAGCATCATGTGACATAAGTCAATCTATTAAATTGAGAGTAAAGTCTTTTCAATTTCAGGTACTCTTTCTTGACCTAGCATTTTAATGTTGGTGTTATTAGATTCTTACCAACTAGGTGAATTTTTCTTTTCTGGAATAAATTCTGCTACTAAATAATTTGCTTCCTAAACCTTTTCACTGAATGTGATTTTTTTGAACAAAAGCTTTACCATTTAGACATGCCAAAAGTCATTTAAAATAATCAACGCCTTTACTTATCAAATGGCTATGATTTATAGTTACAATTGCTGGAGAAAATGCTAGGTTTGTACATTGCATTCCACAGACGATGTGCAATGGAATAGGACAGCTTGGACTGAGTCTATATAAAGCCACTGAGAAGTAGCTTTCCTTGTAAACAAACAATTTCTTTGTGTCCCTGGTAGCACTAGTATACTATAGTAACTCAGAATACTGTAATTCTTCATCACTAACCTTATCAGAAATATCTGTAGTTCTATACCTAAAATGCTTCTCTTCTATCTCACACCTTGCCTTCAAAAATTGCAGCACTGGACCGTCAGATCTGTTTGTAACAAACAAATGTTAATAAAATATAAAAACTGGCACAATAACTAAAGAAAATCACAAAAAGTACAAACACGTCACAAAACAATTCACTTCTAACCTACATGACCCATGTTTTTGCAATGTTTACAACAAAGAGGTAGGAGACAGCTGAGTTGCAACACAAAAATTCTTTCCTTAGAACTTCCCTTCGGGTTTATCTGTCACAAAGCTTGTTTGCTTGCATTAAGTCAGTCGGCAATGCAGAAAGGGAGGCTGGGAAGGTAGTCAAGAGGGACAGGCCATCATCATCCTCCTCCTACCACTCCCCTCCCTGTGCAACTGTTCACCAATTATCCACAGCTTCTCCTAGCTCACCCCAATGCATGTGAGCCTACTGCACACTGTTACACAGGGCAGAAAAGATCTCTAACAAAACTGTTAACAGGGCTGCTCAATCATCGTTCACTACTGTGAGCACAGCATTATGCAGCATACAAAGTTCAAAAATAATATTTTCAGTCAAAATTTTATATGGAATCCCAGCAACATCTCACAGAACCCCAGTTCAGAAACCCACCTCTAACACCAAATGATTTTTTTTCCTATGAGACGTCATTTCCGTTTGACTCACATTCTTCTGTGACTTGACTTGCAAGTTCAGGCTTAGCTCCTCCCTCATTCACCACCTGAGTCTCAGACATTGGTTTTGTCTGCTCCAGCTCCCCACTATTCGCTGGTACCACTTGCTGGTTATTTGTTCCTTCCGCTGGGTCATTTTGATTTGATGTGTCACCAGATTCCAGTTTAGCTTCTCTCCCATTTCCTGCTTGTGCTGCCTGCTTTGGATTAAGCTGTGATGGGTCCTTAGCACTCTTCACCACCTCCTGGAGATTATATTTTCTGAACAACATATAATCTTTCACAACACTCAGGCAACAGACAGCTTTAATGATTTCTACTACCACTGTGTACTGTGGATTGGTAAGATCCACTTTGTTTTCTGAATTGAGGTTGCCTACTATTCCTGTAACAAAAACAATAGGGACACAGTCTGAGAAGGATACATGAAGCTTGATGGACAAAAAACAATCTTTCATCTCTTTCTGTTCGGGACTTGCTAAAGCAATATATATACTAGTCCACTCACGGTATATACACTAGTCCACTACACGGACCTCAATCAAATTCCCTGAACTTTTTCAATAAATAAATACAAATGAAATCCTGAAACATTTAAGAGTATTTTTTTTCCCAAAGAAAATTCAATCGATTTGGAAAACACTTATTATCTAACTACCAGAAAATCTCATATCCAACATACTGAAATCATTTAGGTTGGATATTATAAGGACATTTTAATATACTTGTTCTACATTCGAAAAAGTAACCCTTAAATCTTTTAAAGACGTTCTTAAAAACAAGTACTTACCATTGCACACCAATGTAAAAGCACTAAGAGAAACATACCTGCCAATTCTTTGATAACTTCTTCTCTATTCATGTGACTGTTATTTCGAGATTTGTATACAATCTGAAATGTCCCTTTGTTTGGAGCTTTAAACCAGGGTTCCAAAAATGTTTCTGCATATTTCTTCATATCTTCTAAGAAAGCCTTGCATGTGCCTGAGATGGGTAACATTCGTAGAATAACCCGAGTCTTCTTCTTTTTGGTTTTGTACATATCCTGCAGAATGTGATGGACCAATTTTTCAGGTTCTAAAAGAAAAAAATCAGCACAGAGCAAACGAGAAAGAATATAAGTTCTCATTTTAAAGACTCTTCAAACTCTCTAAAATGAATTTTCAATGGCAGTGACATAAGTCAACAATAGAGTAGAAGAAATTATCATAATGAATTTAAATTAGTCTAACCAATCATTTTTTCCACCTTAATATTTCTTCAGTGTTTACTATGTATTAACACTGTATCTAATACTCTACCTCTTCAGCATTATTACCGCTTTCACTAGAAACAATTGTTCATGAAGACACTGGAGTTAACATCTTTGTGATGTCTGATTTACCCAAGGACACCACTGTACCGTTGTTTTCCTATAACAATAGCAACTATCGATAACAACTATCAAAGTAACAAACATTAAATAGTACACTTTTACAAAAACGGACAAAACAAAAATCTGCAAGTCACTTAAGAAGATTTCACTAATCCATTAGCTAGAGTTGTACAGAAGTCTAGACCCCAGACCTTGGAGGAGCTCCAGAACCATGAATTGCACAAGATCATGATATCGTCCTTAGGCCACATCCTGACTACATACAAGTCCATTTTGGGCTGCTCAGCGTTTCCAATACTTTTAAATCACTTAACCACATTTAAAAATCTAGAAACTTCTCCTGATTTCCAACTTCTGAAAAACCAGAAGATCTGGCCCTACCAGAACTACCTTCCCAAATGGCTGGAGCCATTCCAAATTAGCTGGAGCTGAGTAGCAGCTGCTCCTTTTAGACAGAACATATACTCTTGTTTTGCCTAAAGTTACATACAAAGAAAGTAGTAAAGCCAAGCTTCCACTCCTAAGCCAATGCTTAGGAAGCCACCACCCCTTCTACCTCTCCATATGCCTAGGGCTAACACAGTACAGACAGGATGCAATCAAGTGATTAACTGAGCCATGGCCATGAAGCCATTTTGTAGGCAGTGCTCTCTAAGACAGGGAGATGCCCAGACATTATAGGACCAGTAATCTTAAGGCGTATTAGCCAGACACACCTATGCCAAGTGTCCTGATGAAGACTACATTATTTGCTCCACTCTCCACTGACTGGAATCTTCTTAGCCTCATCTCCGTAGATGCCTTAAGGTCACCAACTTCTTTCTTCAAAGCAGCCTCCACGTCATCATCACCTCCCTCACTTCCAGAGGGCTGATGATCCTTGTCTGTAAACTGTTTGCATAACATTAACAAGCAGAAACGCCACAACAGTTCATGTTAAAAGCTATAATTAACTACTTATGTGAAATCCCCAATGTCGGATGGCTCAACATCAACAATAAAGCTTTTTATTAAGAGACTGAGACATCACTCCCTCCAAAATTCAGAGGAAGAAGGGAGTTCCCTCAGACTATGGTACATATAATTTTAAAATGTTTTCAAAAGCATCTTGACAGTCTGAGACAGAGAGCAATGTGCTTACTAAATGATTTCAGGGTGGACCTTAATCCCGTCACTAGATATCTTTGTGCCTAATACGACACTCTCCTCTTGGTGAGATTAGACCAAATAGTTATGGAATTAGAAACTCTTACTCCTGTTCTACTGAGGAACAGGGAAGAGAAACAGCTCAAGAACTTGCTCACGGTACCAGTGTAGAAAGGACATGCACTTGTTGTCCAGTTCTCTGCCTCACCAACAGAGCTGCCAATCAGGCACTAACATAACTGTACACATTACACAGCCTTTATTATATACTGGGATGTATTTTATGTACATAAGCAACCGTTTAGCTAACCTTAAAAAATACTATCATTGTTCTCTTCTTTATCTAGCTCAGCAGAATTAGATAACGTGCCCAAGCCCCAGAGCTAGTAAATGACAATACCTGAATTCAAATCCCCTTGGGACGATCCTGCATTTAATTCCTTGGGGTGTTCGTGTGTGTTATTAGTCCAGACCCTAAGCCAAGAATATAATTACTTCCAAACTGTGACGGGGCAATTAGATCTTTAGGCGGTATTGGTACAAAAGTTTTTACTTTTTAAAATGTATTTATACGTGCATTTGAGACATAACTAGCACTAATACTAAACCCACTCTTCCAGAGATACTGCTTAGGACCAACACATTATCACCGCCACGGTGTTCAGATGGCGGTAAGACACGGCAAAAACCACGAGGAATGAGGTTTGCTCGTGTGAACTGGACCATCTACCGAACCTACTCGAGCCTCAGTGTCCTCGCGAACATTACGTCACAAGGATATCGTGAGGAGTAAATGTTTCTGAAAGAGCTTCAGAAACAGACGCCCTGAGCCGCAGGAAGCAATCTAGAAAGGGGAGCCACCGTGATTCACAATGGGTAAAAAAAACCCCAAGGTGCAAGCATTGCACGAAGCGAGGGGGCGGGAACCGGGGAAGACACGCCCCTTCCTCGCCACGCTCACGACAAAACCAGCGCATGCGTATACAGAAAGCCGGCCTTCCAGCCTTACCGCCTTCCCTCCTTCCTCAAAGCCCTAATGGCCGCCGGCCCTCCGCGAGCCTGTACCTTCTCGGGGCCGTAGACGTCGTCTCCGTACTCGTTGAGCAGGCTGTAGGCCTCCTCCACGCACCTGCGCTCGTTCATGTTGCAGGTGATGAGAATGCCCTGTAATCCGGGTTCCAGTTGCCGGGGCCCGCCACCGTCACAGCGTCGAGCCCGCTTGGCCGGCACATACTGAGCCTTGCCTTTGCGCTTCCCGCCGCCAGACTGAGGAGGCTGCTGGACAGGGGTCGCCATGGTCCGGGAGAGCCGAGGCTCCCGAGAATCGGGCTATCACACGGCTCTCGGCGTCCTCACCTCTGCGGGCGCGGGCTGGTGACGTCAGACGTTCGCGGCGGCCTCCCCTAGCCCCGCCTCCCAGCTTCCTTCCGTGCTGCGCCAGTCCTAAAGCCCGTTGGAGGCTGTCTGTGGAGAGGGAGCGCGAGGCCCGCCGCTGCCCCGCCCCTCGCGAGGATTGACAGGCGTTTCTTTCACGTCACTCCCGGAAGGAGGGGTTTCCCTGGAAAGTAGCCTGTGGAGGGAACCGGACTGTAAAGTTAGATGCTGGTCTCCAAGTGGCTTTAGATCGTGCTTGCAAAGAACTGTTTCATTTACTCATTCATATTCATTGATCCATTCAGTTAATATTTATTAAGCACCTGTGCGCTAGTTATTGTCCTGAGTACTGAGGTTGAGACCATTGGCAAAGCTTCATACTCACGTTGCCCTTGTAGGCTAATGTTTCCTAGAAGTCAGTGCGGCCGTCCAAACCACCCTACTTATTTTTGCTCCTATTGAAATGTGCATATTCAATAGACTTTCCCTTAGTATTCTTGTTGCAGGACCCCAAAGGCACAAAGAAAAACAGGACACGACATACAAGGAACTCGTTGAAGTTACAGACCTGATTATCAGAATGACAAATACAAAATACAGGGAAACTGGGCCAAACTTCTTAACATTAAGTTGTCACCATGGGGACATTTTAACTTGTAAAACATATTTACATTAATACCAAAAATATTGTCCGTATCAATGTCTTCACACACTTTTGTTGGACACTGGTGTCATAAGTGATAGTGACATTTTGGTGAATTATTGTTCCAAGTGCATTTGGTTTGGACAGGAAATCACATTCCTCACTTCTGAACAAAATCATGAAAAGCCAAAACAGGGTTTGTCGTTTGTTGCCCTAGGAAGGATTATCTAAACCTTCCTAGGTAACCAGGATTACCATTTTGGTCCAGTGACCCCAAAATGTGGAGTGGATTGTAGTAAAGGATGTCAGGAAAAAAGAACCTATTATTTACTGTGAGGACTGCATCTCTCAGATTCCCATTCTTCTGACTCCCATGAAAAAGTAATGCTGATATGAAGTAATGGTCTAGAACTCCATATACATCTCAAAAAATTTTCACTAAGAGTAAAGGAAAATATTCATCTTTTCTCCAATGAAGTATACCTTGCCATTTTCTTTTCTTCATACCTGTCCCCAAAATGTTTAAGAATCCATTCAGACTGGATAAGTAAGCAATCCCTTCAGAGTTAACCTCATAATATTCCCCATACCCTGAAGTCAGGAATCCAGCTCCTTTACTTCATACGGTTAGAAGTCAACTTGACCTTTATAAATCCCTTGTCTTGGGGTTACACTTTTGACAGTGTACTGCTTTTGGTGAGCAAATGCAGGAATACTGTGCATTTTACTGACCTAGATATTTCAGTCTCACATTCTGAGATTTGTTGTCTATGGAGGAACAAAATATTAAGAGAAAAAGTAATTAGCCTGATGCTGAACTTCATGGTTAACTTGTTTTTTTCTTCATTATATAATGTGTAATGTAAAAAATATATATATATATATATATGTGTGTGTTGTTTGCATAACCTTATCTTTCCTTAGGTTCTTTTGCTTAAATTACTAATATTAAGCCTTGAGTTCTTGATGCTAAGGTGTTAACTGTCCTATTCCACACTGCAGAGTAGGACAAATGGAAAACATTCATTTCTCTTTCATGGTGACCCTTCTGGCCAACTATGGAAGTGATTTCATAACAAACGGGATACTTGAGGAAGTGTTTTCCAATATGTCTTTATTTAATACTATTATTCTAGGGGCCGAAGGCAGAGAAATAACCAGATTCTATTTGCAAAAAACCAACTTCACTTGACTGTTTCTAAAGGCTTTCAGTAGTGGTAGGAGCTGGGTTGGAATTTGGTGTTTAGGTATGAACTTACAGGTAATTGAAGGTTACAGTATTCTTTGTCTTCTTGTAATGATGAAGGCTTGGTTATATAGACTTTGTTTGTTCTCCTTGTTGATTGTATGATTTGGAGGAAGCTGGTTGTATGATTGTGGAGAGATTTGGATTCAGGGAGCTGTCTTTAACTTCCAGACCCTGAAGGCTCTCCCAAAGTTTTTACAAGTATCTATTTTCACCTGCCTTTCCAATACGTAATGCTGTCAGTATTGTTTGTTTTCTCAGTGTGATGGTTGAAGATGGTATTCCATTGCCAACTTCATTTTTAACTAATGAATTCTAGCATCGCTGCATATTGGTTATCTGTAATTATTTCTCAGTAAATTTTTTATTCACATCCTTTGACAGTTTACTAATTGGGTTTTTGGAGCTCCTTCAGTATTGATGTGAATCATTTGTCTATTTTACATGTTGCTAATGTTTTTTTCTGAGTCTGACGCATCTTTTAACTGTGTTTATAGTATTGTTGCTGAATGGAATAGTGTATTTTCTGAGTCTTTGCACATTCATGTAAATCTTTTTGTCTTCACTCGTGGATGAGAGATTGTCTGGCTATATAATGCTCATCTCACAACATTTTGCCCCTCATCTCTATCCACACACATTGCACCATTCTATTCTAGAATTGCAGATGAGCAGTCTAATGCCAATATGACCTTTTTATTTCTTTCTTCCCAGATGCCTAGGAAATTTTATTTCTTCTCTAAATTCAAAAACTTTCTCAATATGCGTTATGGTAATATTTTTTTCTTATCATTCTTGCCTGGTATATGATGTTTTCCTTTTGATGATTGGGGCCTTCCTTCAGTTCTCGAAAGTTTTTTCTGACATGTGTTTAAGTACTGTTTCTCCAATTTGCTCTGTTCTCTCCATCAGACATGCCAATCATTCTTATATTGAAAACCTCTTCCACCTCTGGAATCTTCTGACTCATTATTTTCTCTCTTTTCCTTTATCCCTTTCTTTCTGAAAGAATTTCTCAAGAATGACTTCAACATTATTGGTTTAGTTCCCGGTAGTATAAATTCTGATCTTGACTGTTTCTAAGCTGCATTTAATCTCAAGGGAAATTTTATTCTTTTCAAAATATTTCCTCTTTATCTATTTCTATCATGCCAACCTCTCCCTTTACAGCTCAATCTCTCAACTTATCATATAATTTTTCATTTCCTGTTTCGGAGAGCAATTTCCTGAATTTTATTGAGAACACAAACAAAACAGAAGCTTTCTGAAGTGTGCTTCTGTTTCCTCTAATAGAACTCTTTCAAAGACTCTTCTTCAGACTGTTACACTTAACATTTCTGTATTCATGCTATACAATCTGAAAAAAAAAGGCCAAGATACATGGCTAAGATATATGTTGTTCTTATATTCACTTCTGCTTATTCATCAAGGAATAAGAAATGTATAGCCTTTTCCTATTTGTTATATATTATTTCTCCTTCGTTCCCCTGAGTTCGCATCAGGTTGCTATGTGATCTATTTCTTCTTCTTGCTCTGAAGTTGGAGAACCATGTGATGTACACAGCCTTTAGCCAAATTTTCAGTTTAAAACAGCCAGTGATCATTGAACTTCCCAGTTTAAAAAGTCACTTATTCTTTAAAATAATAACCTGATGTTTAAGGAGACATACTGTGACTTTTTTTCCTACAATATTTAAAATTTATCCCTGGATGGGGTCTTTCTGCATTCATGACTAAAACCCTACAAATTCACCATGGCCACTCCACAGTTCCTTTCCTTCCAAATGCAGATTTCAGATCATAACTAATGCTGCATAAGGGTGTTAAAAGACTCTGAAGACTCTAGTAAATAGTTTCCATACTGGGGGAGATGTGAATTCCTTCACTCAGATGAAAGAAAGTCTAAGCTTGTGAGATTTCTTGAAATATTTTTCCATGAATGGCTCCACCACTATACCTATAGGTTTTAAAGGTTTAACTCGTGGAAGTTCTTCCCGTTTTCTAGCAGTTCATTGTATAATATTCCTGGTTCTTAGTGCTATTGAAATTCTCCATCTCCTCTTGAGTTTTTATGTCTGTGTGAGTCTGGGGAATGGCTCATCAGAAAGCACCGTCTTTCTCTGATCATGACTCTGAGCTAAGTAGTTTGTGATTATGTCGCTTTGCTGCATAAAATCCTTTAAGGGTTTCCAATTGTATATAGTGTCAGGTATAACAGCCTCAGAATAGCATGTGAGCTCTTTACAATCTGGCATCAACCCAGCTTTTCAGCTTCATGTGTATTCACTTCCTGCCATATATCTCAAACTCTCACCATACTAGACTATTAATCTCTTTCTCCAGACCTGCCAGGTAATTTCAGACCTTTCTACTTCTGCTTGTATACTGTTCTTTCTGCCTGAATTCCCTCTCAGTGGGAAATTTATATTTATCCTTCAAAGTGGAACAGAAATAGCATCTCCTTTTTGTCGTATTCCCGGATGCCCAAAGCAAAATTAATTATACCAGTCTCTGTGGCCCCATTGCTATGCTCTAAATGTTGTGTCCCCCAAAAATTCATTTGTTAACTCCTAATGCCCAATGTGATGGTATTGGAGGTGGGGCCTTTGGGAGGTGATTAGGTCATGAGGGCAGAGCCCTCAGGAATGGGATTAGTGCTCTTACAAAAGAGGCTTCAGGGACCCCTCTAGCCTTTGTCTCAGGGAAATTATCTTCTAACAGATCACTGAATTTTTCCTCCTTTTATTACCTCTGTTCTCTGCCTCCAGAACCCCAATAAAAGAAATGGCAGACATCTATGCTGCTTCATATTTCTCTTATACATTCCATTATTTTGCCTCTGGCTCAGGTCTGCAAGATTCCATTGACTTTATCACCAGATCACTGACATGGTTGTTAACCATAGCCATTCTCTTATTTTCTTAATTAAGAGAATTAATTAAAATAAATTATTTTAATAATTTTAAAATATCTTTCGTTACCAGGTACCCATTTTTGCTCTCTGATTGCTCCGTTTCTGCAGCAGCAGTTGGTTCTTACTTATGTATGTGCCATCTTTCCAATCTCACTAGAGTCATTTATTAATCTTTTAAAATTGTTTTGTTTCCTGAATGATCTTTATTTCCTAAAAACACAATTATTTTACTTGTTAATCTTAGTGTTACTCATGTATGTGATTTCTTTTCTTCACATGTTAGTTGACCCTTGGTTGTTAGTTCATGTTTATGAATAAAGATCTAGGCTATTAAGTAGTGACAGTTTCATTTGGATTTGTGTAGATCTATTTTTCAGGAAACTTATCCCTGGAGGATGCTGTACTAGTGGGTAGGATGTGATAACTGGAAAACTACATTTCAGAGTTGGAGGGGTCCGCAGGCTGGGGATAACAAGTCAGAAAAGGGAGGACTTGACTTTAGCAGTGGATTATTTTGATGTGTTCCTTCTTGAGAAAAGCTGTGTTGCCTCTCTGTTTTCATTAAGGTGCCTGCTGTGTGTTCCAGAGTTTCCTCAAACTCTGCTTTGCTTCCCACTCACATTCTAATGCTCAAATGAGGTGGCATCTGCATGTAAGCAGGTCACTTTCTTTAGTGCACAGCTTGGATTTTTATGTGGGGGCCAAAAGCCCTGTTACCTGCTGTATATATTTGAGGGGAGGGCAGGGAAGAGAGATGGGGTCCAACTAGTCCAACCTTCCCAGATCCAGTTTTTTAAATCAAATATATTCAGCATATGTGTATATTGAGCAGTACAATAAGAATGCAAAAATGGCTGCAAGTTCTGTCCACCCTTATCCATGCCCCTTTGCAATGTGACTTTGGAGCTCCTCCTAGCAAGAGGTAGAGTCTGTTTCTCCATCCCCTTGAATCTGGGCTTGGCCATGGGGCTTACTTTGTTCAACTAGAAAAGTGACCTAAAGAGAGACTTGAAAACCACCTGCACACTGGGCTTGCTCTCTCTTGCTGCCCTTGTGAGAAGAGAGATAAAAGACCAGAGAGTTAAACATACATTTTTTTGAATATGAATTCTGGGCTATCAAAAGTAACAGTCCTGTGAAGAAGCCCAAGAGGATAACAAGAGGATGTGGCCCATTTGCTTCTGTTGCCCTGATCACCAGCCTGCTAGATACATGGTGTGTGAAAAAGACTTCCCTAGATATCCAACCAGCAGCCAACCCATGGATGCTTCAAAGAGCCCAGCAGAGGTGAGCTGAGCTCACACAGATAAGAACTGCCTAGCTGATCAAATCATGACCTAAATGAGGAGTTGTTGTTTGAGGCCACTAAGTTTGGAGGTAGTTTATTACCCAGCGAAAGCTAACTGATACAAACACCAAATTGTGCTAATGTTCCAGGTACTGTAGATACTCTGATAAACAAAGTAGATAAGGCCTTTGCCCTCAGATGATGATAAACAAAGAAATAAACGAGTAAGATAGTTTCAGAGACTCCTATAGGCTATGAAGGAAAGGAAGCGGGGTGATGTGACTGGCTGGGGTTGGGATCTAATTTAGATATTGCAACCAGAGAAGAAGTCTTTGAGTAGCTAAAGCTTGAGCCAAGATCTGAATGACAAGGAAGAGCCAACCGTGTGAAGGTCTAGAAATAGATTGTTCCAGACGGAGGAAACAGCAAGCGTAAAGGCATTGAGGTGGGAACATACTTCACATATTAAAGGGACATAAAGAAGGTCAATGAAGCTAGAGTAGGGTGAGCAACAGAGAGAGTGCGGGGAAGGATGTAAAGGCAGGGAAACAGACCACGCGGGAGGACTTGGCCTATACTTAATCTATCAGTTACCTTAATGCTTGTACCGTATCGCATCCCCGTCCTTTGTGTTTGTGGACTAGGACCTCGGAGCTCTTAAAAGACTCCTATGGGAGGAGCCCTCTTTTCTCCAGCCTTTTGGGCTACAGCTTCCCATGATCTGTTCTCATCAATCAGGTCCATCTGCTTTCTCTCTTCTAGGATTTCTTCAAAATGTCCTCAGGCTGCCTGCCGTTCTAGCTTTCCAGCATTACTATGGATTCATTCTTTTTAAAATACAACTTTTTTTTTTTTGACATTTTTAAGGACCTTGGTATATGTCAGTCCTCAATTCACCATCTTATTTGAAATTCTCTTATCTCATGTTTAAATTTGGAGCTCTAAGCTCATCTTAATCTCTTATCCTCCTTTCATTATCCTGTCTTTTCCTTTTTGTTTCTTCTCTTTTCAGCTTGTCTTTAGAGTGACTGGTGAGAGAAGAGGCCTCAATGGGATCTTTGTTCACTATCCAATAAATATATTGAGGACCCTTTATCTGCAAACAAACTTGAGGTCCTTCTCTCCTACCTGTTGCCCTTGCAGCCGCTTGCCTTGCTTAGTTCCAGTGAGTTGAGTACAGCTCAACAAAAAACCGCATGCTGGGACACTGAGGAGAAACAAGGGTTAATTCTTCCCAGTGCCTTACGTTTCACTGGACACTGCAGGTGTTTCGTTTCCTAGGGAGGTTTTGATATCTCAGAATTCATATGCCAAAAAATGTATTTTAACTCCCTGATCCTCTCTGTCAGTCTATCTGTCTGTCTGTCTGTCTATCTATCTATCTATCTATCTATCTATCTATCTATCTATCTGTCTATCTTCACTGAGTTTTGGGTGCCATAAATCTTCAGGAGATGGCACATAGTCTGTTATAGCTGGGCGGGATGGACCGTGTTACCCCATTGAGAACAGAAGACTCTACACCTTTGCAGACCAAGAGCTTGTCCTTTCTGGGCATTTGTAAAGATTCTAGGCACAGGAACCTTCACTCATCTCCCTAAAGCAGATAAATATGCTTTTGTACAGAGATTAGGACACTAATAGGTGACATTAGCAATCTTCAGGGTCCAGTAAATACGCATAATATTTTCTTCCACAAATCTGTTGGGTCCTTTGCAGAATCCCACAGTACAGAACTCTCTGCCTGCCCTGCATTTGCCTTATGGAAATACCCTACACTCTCTCCCTCTTTCCCTCAGGAGGCCAGAGCACCTTGAATGAAGAAAAAAGGAGGCCAACATTCTCATCTCTACCCCAGGGCCATTGCATTTGCTGTGCCCTTCACCTGGGACACCATTCTCCCTGCTTCTCCTCCAAGTCTCTTATTTATCCTGACTCTTACTTATCCTTCTGGGCTCAGCTTATAAGCTGCTTGCTCAGAGAGGCCTTGTCTGCTTTTCTAATCTTCCCTTCCCTCCCCAAGCGTAGTGGATGCTGCTGGTGCCCTGCCCATGTCCCTTTCACTGGTGGCACATTCATTCCTCAGTTGCTGTGAGCATTCATTGCTAAAATGGAGCTACCTTGCCCGGGAGGTTACGCCTGGCCACAGGGGACAGTCAGTGACTAATGACTGACGGGTACGAAAGGCCAAGGCCGGCTGCCTGGCCTCAAGGTGGACCAGAGCTTTCCGGGATATGAGGCTGAAGTTAGTCTCCAGCTGAGACCACACCTTTGCTTAGTTTTCTTCTCCTATCTTCTCCTGCTTCCCCCTGCCCCCGAGAGCACTCCTCAGTAAATCATTTTCACCAGAATTACCATCTCAGGGCCCGCCTCTAGGAAACCTGACCTAAACCTTTATTTAAGAGGTTTATCTATGTATTTACATCACTGAAAACAACTTCTCTCTCTGATCCCTTCACCTCTAACTGTGATGGAGAGTCACATGGACGGACTCTAATGTGAGTAGTGCCCCCAGGACTGGCCACACAGTAGCCCCCCATCTGAGGCCGCTGAAGAGCTTCTCCCCATGGAAGTGGAAGTGAAAGAAGAAAAAGATGTGCCGCACACGAGCACTGCACCCTGGAGGCTGTGCTGCCATTGCTGAAGCAAAGCTGTGTGTCTGACCTGATGAAAAGGGCTACGTTTTAGAGACTTTAGTAAAATCATTTAATCTAAAATTAAATATAAATGCCACTCTGTGTTAATCTTTAAGAAACAACAAGTCAATCTCAGATCTGTTCTTTCCTTGAAGTGAAACTAATTTGGTTAAGGATGGAGTTTTTTGAGTTTATTTCTCAAAAAGTTCAAATTTCAAAGCCATGATTAAGTCTCTTTTCCCAAATGGAACCCCTTGGGAGCCACAGCAATGGCACAAACTAATAAAACATGGTGAATTCCTGTTTTGTTTTTATTTATTTGTTTATTTAATTTTTTGTTTATTGCAGTAACATTGGTTTATAACATTGTATAAATTTCAGGTGTACATCATTATACTTCTATTTCTGCATAGATTACATCATGTTCACCACCCAAATACTAATTGCAACCCATCACCATACACATGTGCCGAATTATCCCTTTCGCCCTCCCCCCTCCCTCCTTCCCCTCCGGTAACCACCAATCCAATCTCTGTCTCTAGGTGTTTGTTTATTGTTGTTATTATCTACTACTTAATGAGGGAAATGATACGGTATTTGACCTTCTCCCTCTGACTTATTTCACTTTGCATAATACCTGAAATGTCCTCCATGTTGTCACAAATGGCTGGATTTCATCGTTTCTTATGGCTGAGTAGTATTCCATGGTGTATATATACCACATCTTCTTTATCCATTCGTCCCTTGATGGACACTTAGGTTGCTTCCAAGTCTTGGCTATTGTGAATAACGCTGCAATGAACACAGGGGTGCATGTATCTTTACGCATTGGTGTTTTCAAGTTCTTTGGATAAATACCCAGCAGTGGAATAGCTGGATCATATGGTAGTTCTATCCTTGATTTTTTGAGGAATCTCCATACTGTTTTCCATAGTGGCTGCACCAGTTTGCACTCCCACCAGCAGTGTATGAGAGTTCCCTTCTCTCCACATCCTCTCCAACACCTGTTGTTTCCTGTCTTGTTAATTATAGCCATTCTGACGGGCGTGAGGTGATATCTCATCATAGTTTTGATTTGCATTTCCCTGATAGTTAATGATTTTGAACATCTTTTCATGTGTCTGTTGGCCATCTGTATATCTTCTTTGGAGAAATGTCTGTTCAGGTCTTTCGCCCATTTTTTAATTGGGTTGGTAGTTTTTTTGTTGTTGAGATGCATGAGTTCTTTATATGTTTTGGAGATTAAGACCTTATCAGATGTATGATTTGCAAATATCTTCTCCCAATTGTTAGGTTGTCTTTTCATTTTGTTGATGGTTTCCTTTGCTGTGCAGAAGCTTTTTAGTTTGATGTAGTCCCATTTGTTTATTTTTTCTATTGTTTCTCTTGCCCGGTCAGACATGGTGCTTGAAAATATGTTGCTAAGACTGATGTCGAAGAGTGTACTGCCTATGTTTTCTTCTAGAAGTTTCATAGTTTCAGGTCTTACATTCAACTCTTTAATCCATTTGGAGTTAATTTTTGTGTATGGTGTAAGGTAAGGGTCTACTTTCATTTTTTTGCATGTGGCTATCCAGTTTACCCAGCACCATTTGTTAAAGAGACTTTCTTTTCCCCATTGTATGTTCTTGGCTCCTTTGTCAAAGATTAGCTGTCCATAGATGTGTGGGTTTCTTTCTGGGCTTTCGATTCTATTCCATTGATCTGTGTGTCTGTTTTTGTGCCAGTACCATGCTGTTTTGGTTGCTATAGCTTTGTAGTATATTTTGAAATCAGGGAGTGTGATACCTCCAGCTTTGTTCTTTTTTCTCAGGATTCCTTTAGCTATTCGGGTTCTTTTGTTGTTCTATATAAATTTTAGGATTCTTTGTTCTATTCCTGTGAAAAATGTTGTTGGACCTTAGATAGGGATTGCATTGAATCTATAGATTGCTTTAGGAAGTATGGACATCTTAACTATGTGAATTCTTCCAATCCAAGAGCACGGAATAACTTTCCATTTCTTTGTGTCTTCTTCAATTTCTTTCAGCAATCTTTTATAGTTTTTGGTGTACAGATCCTTCACCTCTTTGGTTAAGTTTATTCCTAGGTATTTTATTCTTTTTGTTGCAATTGTAAATGGGATGGTATTCTTAATTGCTCTTTCTGCTACTTCATTGTTAGTGTATAGAAATGCAACTCTTTTTTGTATGTTGATTTTTTATCCTGCAACTTTACCGTATTTGTTTATTACTTCTAAAAGCTTTCTGGTGGATTCTTTAGGGTTTTCTATATATAAAATCATGTCATCTGCAAATAGTGACAGTTTCACTTCTTCTTTTCCAATTTGGATCCCTTTTATTTCTTTCTGATTGCTCTGGCTAGGACTTCCAGTACTATGTTAAATAGGAGTGGTGAGAGTGGGCATCCTTGTCTGGTTCCTATTCTTAGAGGGATAGCTTTCAGTTTTTCACCATTGAGGATGATATTAGCTGTGGGTTTCTCATATATGGTCTTTATTATGTTGAGGTACTTTCCTTCTATACCCATTTATTCAGAATTTTCATCATAAATGGATGCTGTATCTTGTCAAATGCTTTCTCTGCATCTATTGAGATGATCATGTGATTTTATTCTTCATTTTATTAATGTGGTGTATCACGTTGATTGATTTGCAAATGTTAAACCATCCCTGAATACCTGGAATAAATCCCACTTGATCATGGTGTATAATCTTTTTAACGTATTGTTGTATGCCATTTGCTAGTATTTTGTTGAGGATTTTTGCATCGATGTTCATCAGTGATATTGGCCTGTAGTTTTCTTTTTTTGTGTTGTCCTTCTCTGGTTTTGGTATCAGGGTAATGTTGGCTTCGTAGAATGAGTTAGGGAGCTCCCCCCCCTCAATTTTTTGGAAGAGTTTGAGAAGGATAGGTATTAAGTCTTCTTTGAATGTTTGGTAGAGTTCACCAGGGAAGCCGTCTGGTCGTGGACTTTTATTTTTGGGGAGGTTTTTGATTACTGTTTCGATCTCCTTACTGGTGATTGGTCTATTCAAATTCTCTACTTCTTCTTGATCCAGTTTTGGAAGGTTGTATGATTCTAAGAATTTATCCATTTCTTCCAGATTGTCGAATTGGTTGGCATATAGCTTTTCATAGTATTCTCTTATAATCTTTTGTATTTCTGAGGTGTCTGTTGTAATTTCTCCTCTTTAATTTATGATTTTACTTATTTGTGCCTTCTCTCTTTTTTTCTTTGTGAGTCTAGCTAAAGGTTTGTCAATTTTGTTGATCTTTTCAAAGAACTAGCTCTTGGTTTTATTAATTTTTTCTATTGTTTTCTTGGTCTCTATTTCATTTATTTCTGCTCTAATTTTTATGATTTCCCTTCTTCTACTGATTTTGGGCTTTGTTTGTTCTCCTTTTTCCAGTTCCTTTAGGTGCATTGTTAGATTGTTTACTTGAGATTTTTCTTGTTTGTTGAGATAGGCCTGTATCGCTATAAACTTCCCTCTTAGAACTGCTTTTGCTGTATCCCATAAATTCTAGCATGTCGTATTTTCATTTTCATTTGTCTCCAGGTATTTTTTGATTTCTTCTTTGATTTCTTCATTGACCCAGTCATTGTTCAGTAGCATTTTGTTTAATCTGCACGTATTTGTGGCTTTTCTGATTTTCTTCCTATAGTTGATTTCCAGTTTCATACTGTTGTGGTCCGAAAAGATGCTTGGTATTATTTCAATCTTCTTAAATTTATGGAAACTTGTTTTGTGACCTAATACGTGATCAATCCTGGAGAATGTTCCATGAGCATTTGAAAAGAACGTGTATTCTTTGGTTTTTGGATGGAATGCTCTGTATATATCTACTAAGTCCATCTGTTCTAGTGTGTCATTTAAGGCCAATGTTTCCTTATTAATCTTCTGTTTGGATGATCTATCCGTTGGTGTAAGTGGAGTGTTAAAGTCCTCTACTATTATTGTGTTACTGTCTATTTTTGTTTTTATGTCTGTTAATAATTGCTTTATATATTTAGGTGCACCTACATTGGGTGCATAGATATTTACAAGTGTTATATCCTCTTGTTGGATTGTTCCCTTGATCATTATGTAATGCCCTTCTTTGTCTCTTTTTACAGTTTTTGTTTTAAAGTCTATTTTGTCTGATATGAGTACTGCTACCCCAGCTTTCTTTTCATTGCCATTTGCGTGGAGTATCTTTTTCCATCCCTTCACTTTCAGTTTGTGAGTGTTTTTACGTCTAAAGTGTGTCTCTTGTATGCAGCATATATATGGGTCTTGTTTTTTTATCCAGTCAGCCACCCTATCCCTTTTAATTGGAGCATTAAGTCCATTGACGTTTAAAGTAGCTATTGATAAGTATGTACTCACTGCCATTTTTTAACTTTTGTTTTTTTTCTCAGTGTTTTAGTAGTCCTTCTCTGTTCCTTTCTTCTTCTATACAGAATTGATGGTCTCTTTAGTTTGACCTCTGTCTGAAAGCTCTACTCTTTAACTCCCCTCCTCCCTCCTTTTATGTTTTTGATATCATATCTAACCTCATTTTTGTGCATTTGTATCCATTACGTTCTTATCATGGAAATAGATAATTTTTCCTATTTGTGGTCTTCTCTTTTTCCCTTAAATCAGTCCCTTTAACATTTCTTGTAGCACTGGTTTCTTGTTGATGAACTCCTTTAATTTTTGCTTGTCTGGGAAATTTTTGATCTCTCCTTCCATTTTGAATGATAACCTTGCTGGGTAGAGTATTCTTGGCTGTAAGTTTTTTCCTTTTAGCACTTTAAATATATCGTGCCACTCTCTTCTAGCCTGTAAGGTTTCTGCTGAGAAGTCAGCTGATAACCTTATGGGGTTTCCTTTGTATGTAACTTGACTTTCTCTTGCGACTTTTAGGATTCTCTCTTTATCTTTAATTCTGGACATTTTGATTATGATGTGTCTTGGTGTGGGCCTTTTTGGGTTTATCTTGTTTGGGGCTCTCTGTGCTTCCTGTACCTGGATGTCTGTCTCCTTCCTTAGGTTAGGGAAGTTTTCATCTATTATTTCTTGAAATAGATTCTCTGCCCCTTTGTCTCTCTCTTCTCCTTCCGGGACACCTATAAAACGGATGTTAGTGTGCTTGATGTTGTCCCAGAGGTCCCTTAGACTGTCCTCACTCTTTTTAATTCTTTTCTCTTTTACCTGTTCAGCTTGGGTAATTTCTTCTAGCTTTTGTCCAGCTCGCATATCCGTTCTTCTGTATCCTCTACTCTGCTTTTGAGTCCTTCTAGTGAATTTTTCATTTCCAGTATTGTATTCTTCATTTCTGATTGGTTCTTTTTTATATCTTCCATTTCTTTGTTGACATTCTCATTGAGTTCATCTATTCTTCTCCCCAGATCAGTGAGCATCCTTAACACTCTTTGAACTCACTGTCAGGTAGGTTGCTCATTTCTGTTTCACTTAGTTCCTTTTCTGGGATTTTGTCCTGTTCCCTTACTTGGAATGTATTCCTTTGCCTCCTCATTTTGCCTCTTTCCCTGTGCTTGTGTCTACGTATTAGGTAGGTCAGCTACGTCTCCTGCTCTTGGATAGGTGACCTTATGTACCTGATGGCTTAGGAGGCCTGCAGTGTGCTTCCCTCAGTTCTCAATGTTCCAGGGGTGACCCCTATGTGGGCTACGTGTGTCCTTCTGTTGTGGCCTGTTTGCTCTCCCTGTAGGCGCCCAGGGAGGCCGAGTTATGCTCCTGGCCAGCTGTTGTAATGCTCAGCTGCTTGTAGTTGTTGTGGGCCCTTCAGTCTCTTTATTGGGTGTGCCCCAGCACAGTTGGTTGCAAGTTCTAATACCACATTTGTGTTGCAGTATTTCTTTTAAGTGAGTAAGCCCCCAGCGTGGCAGGTTGTTAGACTCAGGGCCTTACAATTGCTATAAGCCTCCAGCCCTTAGGTCTCTTGTCAGCTCTCTGAGGATTGCAGCTGGGTGAGACTGGCCTCAGGCACAGGAGCACCCAATTTTTTCAGGCTTTGGAAGGTGGGGCAAACCCCCTATGTGGGTCTTTGAGAAGCACAAGTCTTCTGCAGCTGACAAGCCCTGCCGCCCACAGGTCCACACACACAGTCAACACAGTCCTGCCCCGTGTGCGCGCCCCAATCTCCTGAAGCGGACCCAGTCTCTCCATGGGGGGAGCTCCACACACTCCACCACCGCCCCACACTCTCCACCCACTCCTTGTGCACGTCCTGCCCTGCTTAAGTTGGCTCCGTTGCGGGGCGCAGAGAATCCGGTCACCAATCTATGCAGGCCCACAAGTTGCCCTAGGGCTTGTTGTTGGGTGGGCTGCCTGCCCTGGCTGAGCTGGATTAAATCGGTGCTCTAGCCAGTGGGGCAGACCTGGGCTAGCAGGCCTCAGGGAGAACTCCAATGGCGTCTGTGTCAGCACGGCCAAACCGGGCCACAACAATGGCCGCCGCCAATGTCCCAGTCCCTGGAGAGGTCTCACCCCTCACCGAGATGCACTCACGGCCTATTAGGTGAGTCTCTTTTCACCACAGCACTGTGCACCTTTCTTTCTGGTGATTTTAGGATGCTTTCTGAATGGGTGAGTTTGCGTGTGGGCCCTTTAAGAGCCAGTTTTAATTTCTTTGTGAACCAGCTTTTCTGGGGGTACTCCCCAATGTTTTAGTAGCAGAAAAGTCAGATATTATGCCACTCGTCTCGATTGTGCTGGGTCCACAAAAAGCTCACAGCGGGGGTGCTCCCCGGCTCAGAGCTCAGCTCCTCCATGGAGGCTGCCTACCTGTGCGCTGCTCCCGGGCAGCCATGACGCTGGCGGCTTGTGAAGGCGGTGTTTTTCCTCTCCAGAAGGGAGTTTCTGCCTCTTCTACCTCAGTTAGGGTTGTCCGTTGTTGCTGGAGCTCCTCTTATCCAGTTTTCAGTTCTGTCTCAGGGTTAATTTTTCCACGAGTAGTTGTAAATTGGCTGTGTCCGCAGGAGGAGGTGAGTTCAGAGTCTGCCTACGCCGCCATCTTGACTTTAATGGTCATGAATTCCTCTTTTGAAGAGCCTATAGAGACATTGACTAATGGCACGAGACCCACAGGATGGTTTAGAAATTAGTCATATGCAAATATTTTTAAACACCAGTCCCTTGTCACTTACACATTCAATACTTAAAATTTAGATTAGTTGATAGTGACTCTGAGATGTAACAATTGTGCAATTTTGTTGAGGCATGAACTCAATTCACACGTACTACAAAGTTGGAAGCCAAAGTTGGTAGATGGTGAGTGAATGAGGTGACCTCTCAGCAACTACTTGGCTGGTGTGCAGTAACTCACATGAAGGTATTTACTATCTTTCCAACTGTTAACTGTGCTAATGGAAGTGCAGAGGTGGAGGAAAGAAATGGCAAGTAATGGCTTTGAGGGTACCCAAGACCAAAGCTCTCACAGCTGTTGAATGATTAATATAGTCCATCCATCTCAGCCTCCATGACGGCTGCCTTAGAATCTGATTTTCCAAATGCACAATTAAGGAAACAGAGGCGCTAGCGTGCTGTCTTAGGAAGAAGATGGAGCTGAGATGTCCATTAAATTGAAATCTGAAAGTGGTTAAAATGGCCATGTCACCTCTGATTTCCTCAACTTCTCACCTGCAGTTCAAGAAGCCATCTCTTTGTAGCCTCAGGCAGACTACTTCCACCAATTCCTTATTCACAGTGTAGGATTGCTTTTCTTTCTGCATCTTTTCTGTTTATGGCACCACCATCATCCTAGTTGCTGAAGTTTCAAACCTTGACTTTTGGCCCCTGTACCTTTTTCCTTCTTCTCTCTTCTCCTGCCATTATCCTCAGGGCCACCTCCATCCTTAACCTTCTGGCTGTGATTCCTTGAGCTCCTCATGCGATGTGACCATCACTTCCACACCACTTGAGTTATTCATGGGCCTGGCTGCACCTTGTATCTTTGTATTACTCTGAGTCTCTCCTCCTCCAAGAGCATCATTATGGGACCCATTGGGAAAATCCTCTACTTCCGCTCTGCTACCAAGATCTCCTCCTACACCAGATTGTGCTGATTTTTCCTTATCACGGGAAGCATGTGAGATTAACTGTTTTGACTCTTTTCTCTTGTTTTAAAGAAAGCAACACCAAGATCTGTGTGTTTCCTCCCAGAAAGGATAGAGATAGGCCACAAGGAAGGGGAAAATGTGTCTGCAAATCTGCAGCTTAAAGCCTCATGTGTTTAAAAATCATTCTTGTTTCCCTTTTATAATAAAATATATAGAGAATCTTATCTCTCAGGATTCCAAACAAGATCAAAGAAGCCTGTGTTTGGATAGCACCATTAGAAGAGGAGGGGACCCTCTCTCCCTGCTGTCCCTGAACAAAGGCTCCCCTGCCAGCTGGGACAATCACTCTGAAACCTGCTGTGTCACCAGGTGAACCATAGCAGCTCTAGGGCCCAGGCCTGTCCTGACTATGGTCAGAAGACAGGAATAGTGGAGGTTGTAATACCTAAATAGTACTTGGCATTGGATTTGATAGACAGTGAAGGGATTAATAAACCCCTCAACCAGTTTTATTCTTTTAATATCTCATAATTTTTCTTTCATTTCCATCAGATGGAATGAAAACATGGTATTGGCCAGTGAGAAGATGTAACCCTGATGTTGACCTACCCTAAACCTAGCGTGAATTCTGAAATCCTCCCCACTGGTCACAGTGACTTCTCCTTCCACCTCTTCATCTCTATTCTCCCCTGGAACCTGTTGTCTGGCTAGCTCAGGAGCTCCATGCTCACACCTCTCAGGTCTTGCTTGTTTCAGCCCATGATCAGCTACTTTGCTGGTTCTCATGAGCATCCCTGATGCCCTTGCCTCCATGAACTTCCATTACCCCTGCCTTCCCATCCTCCGCTGTGCCACTCTTTACCCTCTTCAATATCTGGAATGTCACGTAACGCTGAATAAAATCACAGGAGTGATTTTCTCTTTATGTAGTTGGCCCTTTGATGGCTTTAACATCCTCAATGCTTCACTGCTTGGCTACATAACATATTCTTAAAGGACTTCAAATCTATGCCACTCTGATCAAGGCCCATATTCCATCCCTACAGCCAAACCCTGCAAAATCATATTTTGTGGTGACCAGTCCCTCCAGTGTAAATTTTCTCAAATTCTCTCCTAACTACCTCAAATTTATATTTGTATTTGCCTCTGTCTTTTTTTTCTTCTTGCCTCCAATAAAGAAATTTCACTTGGTATTACCTAATAAAGTTGAAAATGTACATGGTCCATGACCCAGTATTTTTTTCCTGTCTATTAATCTCCTTGCCCATTTTCCTCTTAACTTATTCTACTTATATGTTTTAGAGGGTCTCTTTATTTATCCAGGGGATGAGGCTGTAGAGAGAGCCATGCTAATTATGTATGTCCCTTTCCTCCAGAATGTAAACCTGTCCCAAGATAGACACAGAGGTCAGACACTGTCCTTGTGGAACTCAGAGGTCAGTGGGGAAGGTGGAGCCTAGACAAAGAGTCACAGTGCAGCATAAGTGCTGTAGTGGATGTCCACTCCAGGTACGGTTGTGGCACAAAGAAGTGGATGAACTCACTGGTGGTGGAGGCAGGAAAGCATTACAGACAAGGTGCAGCTGAGCTGGATTTACTTGACATGAAGGTGTTGGGGAAGAGGGAGAATCCCCCTCCACCCTTTCCCTTAAGGTTCTTATGGCTGGCCAAATAATTAAAAAGACAGGTTAGCAGGAGAAAATAATACCAAGTTTAATAACATGTATACATGGGAGAAACCAGGGAAACTGAGTTTCTCAACAAATGGCAAAGGTTTTCACCTTAAATAGCATATTCACGTAGACAAAGGAGGATGTTGGGGGGCGGGTATTGGTTTGGGATTTAAGAGGGGAAGAAGACAATTCACATGGAGAGGGAAATGTAGATGTTTGCCAGACAATTCTTTGTAGGGCCACCTATAGAGAATGTGGCCGGAGAGACAGAAATTATAGTAATCAAGAGTATGTAGATTTAAGTCCTCTCCTTCTGTCCTGATAAGAGTTTCTAGAGATAAGATTATCCCCCCCTCTTCCCAGTACACAGAGGGAGCTACCTTTACAAATGTAAATATTTGGTAAATAGAACTTTGATAAGAATGGGCTTATTGGTGCCTTTCCTATTATAGCATCTATTTTACATTATATTACAGCCATCATATGGTATTCACTCCTTCCTGAAACAGGTCTTCTATGTTAAATTCTTTAGGCAGTTTGGGGGAGGTCAAATGTCTGCCAGAGAAAATAATCAAGGTGAAGAGACATATTTCAGGGTGGCCAATTTTGATCTCCCACAAAGGATTATTGGTATTATTATTATTATTAATTTTTTTCCTCAAAATGAAGTATGCTTGAGGATTGAGGTGAGAAAGTGGCACACCTCAAAGCATTTTTCTTTCCTCTAAATTCACCAAAAAGTTTGAAAATGAAGTTCTTGCCAGGCTTCAATTTCATAGTCTTCTAAATAAAGTTTTCATGACACTGTTTTTCACCTCCTTGTACTGATTTGAAAGAATGGTGAGGTGTCCAGTGCCTGTGGTTGTTCACAGAAAAAGGCCACCCCTTGCTCAGTGCTTATAATCAGCCTCAAAGCTCCTCTCTGTATCTCCTAGCTGCCTCCTACCTGGGCTGACTTCTACCCTGGAGTCACATGCGTGAAAGCACAGCCCAGTAGTTTGCAGTCTGTACCAGAGATATGGGAGTTGCAGCTAAGCCTCTCTGCTTGTGATTTCCAACCACCTGGCAAATTCTGCTCATAGAAGAAGCATTTGTTGTTGCTACTACTCTTGCTGCTGAATGTATTGAATGCTAATGATCTGAGTATCTGCTGTTAATAAGATGATGAGTAAATAGAGATGAATTTATTTTCATTTTAAAGGCAAATAAAAACCTGGGAGTAATATTTGCCAGAAAAAGAACTACTAATGTCCTTAATATATAAATAACTCTGACAAATCAATAAGAAACCCCAAAACCCTACTGCTTAATAAAAATCAAAGTAAAACTGTAACATTTTAACCCACAAAATCATCTAATTAAAAAAATTTATTGTTGATTTGGGGCAAGGTATATCTGACCTACTGAGGAGAATGGAAATTCGCACAAACTTCTAAAAAATCCAATCTGAAATAATGTATAAAGAACTTTAAAATAATCCCCTTTGGAGCAATAATTCTCCTTCTAGGAATTTATCCCTGGGAAAACAACTGGCGATTCAGACAAAGATTGATGTACAACAATGTAATCAAAGCATTTATGATAAAAAAAATAGAAAGTATCTAAGTTGTTAAAAATTATGTTATATCCTATGATGGAAAAATATGCAATCATTAAAATGGTGATTTTATTAAAATTTTATAACACAAGAAACTGCTCCCAATCTTACGTGATAAGTAACAAATATATAAAATATTTCATTTAGTATGTAAGTGTGTGGGAGAATGAGCAGGGATCAAGATGGGAAAAAGCCTCAGAGTAGTAGCAGAGGTTATTTGGGGATGGTGGATCATGAGTGAGTCTTTGTCGGTATCTTTATCTTTATGATCATTCCAATTCCTGTACAATAGGCAGGTACAATTTGATAATTCAAAAATTGTGAAAGATTTTTAAAATCTGGAGGCAACCGATCTGGAGGGAAGCTCACTGAACTTAGACTCAGAGAGACCCGAGTCTGACTCCAAGCTCAGCTTCTCACTAAGGCTGGACCTTGAGAATCCTGCCTTATCCTCTGGGAACTTCAGGCTCTAAATGGGGAAAACAATACCTACCTCTTGCAGCTGTTCTGATAGTTAAATGAGATGATGTACCATGGTAGGTCTGTTGAGGCTGCCCAATAATTGTTAAATAATTGAAGAACTGAATCTGAGACATGAGGAGCCAGAACAATGAAACTACTCTGGGAATGAAAGAATTCACCCAGACACGATAGTGTAGGAAATCCTGAGCTGGAATCCTGAATCTGCCACTTACGGCTCGGAGATCTCATGCAAGTTACTTCGTCTCTCTGAGAGTCAGTTTCTTTATCTGTATAATGGGGAATAGTAATAGTACCTACTTCACAGTATCATGAGGGTCAATGAGATAATGCAGGGGTTAGCAAATATAGCTTGTGTGCCAAATCTGTATTTGTAAATAAAGTGTTATTAGAACACATATTAGGCACACATATTTGTCTACCTATTGTCTATGGCTGCTTTTGTGCCACCAGGGCAGACTTGAGTTCTTGCGACTGAGACCATGTAGCCCACAAAACCTAAAACATTTACTATCTGGCCCTTTACAGCAGAAGTTAGCCGACTCCTGAGACAATGTACAGTAACAACCTAGAAGAGTATCTGTCACTCAAAAGATGATACTGCTGTTATTAGTATATTATTGTTATCATTATTGACTGACTCCTCTGCTTAGAAGTAATTCTGAAAGATTATGTAGTCCAACCCTATTTTTGTCAGTATTAAACCTAATGAATCCCAGATGGCTGAGTCATTCTTGCTGACTCACTCTTTAAAAAGTGTCAGAGCAACAGTTCCTAAGGAATCCTTCTGTAATTCAGCCCAATATATATCTATCATCACCGTTAGGAAAATATTTTCTCTGCCTTCCCTTTCACCGCTGTTTCTATGTATGTTCTACTCCCAACGAAGAAAAAGACATTTTTGGTGTGAACTTTCTGTACAGCCACTTTTCTTGCCTTAAGAATAGTGTGTGGTCACTTCACAGTTTTCCCCCTGAAGGCCATATGACCCCAATTCTCTGCTGTTACTCAGGCAGACTCAGGTCATAGGCATCTTGGGACTCCAGGAATTCAGCCATTGTAGACAAGGAGAGAGGCAAGGGTTGAGGAAACTGACCTCACTGTAGGGCTGGCCCCATCCCAAATATACAATGTCTAAAATGGGGCGGTAGGTTCAGGCTAGGTTGAGGAAATGTCATGATCTGAGGAGCCCAATCCAGTGGAGATGGTGAAATCAGGGGAGCCCAGGCAGCAAGCAGGACCCAAAGTCAGTACAGGCAGGTGGCAATGGCATTGGCTGTGGATCTGTCCAATCTGATCTCAAGTGCCTGCTAGGGAAACTGAGGCAGAAGATGATTTATCTGGATTGGGCCAATGTGGTGAAAGTAGAAGCAGTCTGTCTTATGAGCCTGTGAATGCCCAGGCTCAGGGTAGGTTATCCAACACCAAGTCTCAGCCCAGCTCATTGGCTCAGGATGGGAGCACAGGTGAGCCCACAGGTGGGGGTGTCGGGGATTCCAGAGGAAAGAAGCTGTGGAAGCTCCATCTTACACATATTAACCTTTTCCCTTGGTATCTCTCACCTGCAAAACTGCAGCCACCCATGAGTCTTTTTTTGTGTGTGTGAGGAAGATCAGCCATGAGCTAACATCTATGCCAATCCTCCTCTTTTTGCTGAAGAAGACTGGCCCTGGGCTAACACCCATGCCTATCTTCCTCTCCTTTATATGGGACACCGCCACAGCATGGCCTGACAAGCAGTAAGTTGGTGCGTGCCCGGGATCCGAACCAAGGCCACCAGCAGCAGAGCACATGCACTTAACCGCTACCCCACAGGGCCAGCCCCCACCCATGAGTCTTGATGGAACTTTCTCCACGTAAATTATGGAGCTCGTGATGGGCTTTTGATCCTGGTGAAATCCAGGCAAAATTCCACTCTCCCCTGAAATACCTGCAATTCATCAAGCATTTAGGTGTTGAGTGGGGCCTGAAGGTTTGTATTTCTACCAAGTTCTCAGGTGACATTAGTGCTGCTGGTCCAGGGACATACTTGGAGAAACTCTGGGTATAGCAACAACTCGTGTGTAAAACAGAGGTTTAGAGCTTAAAGCATGATCTCCCCCTCCATTTAATCTTGATCAGAACCCTGAATAGGTGCTATCAATCCATTTTACAGATGAATAGATTGAGGTACAAAGAGATAAAATGGGCAGCTCTTGATAAAACGCTTGGGAGCAGTCATCTCAGCCGGGGAGGGAGTGGAGAGGTGAGGGCATGAACTAGGAGCTGCAAACTTCAATGCCAGCAGAGGCCATGCAGACATCATTAGTGAACGAAGTAGTTCTGCAGCAGCTTGGAGCATGTCTATTCTGTCTCCAGGTGTCATCACGTGAGAATGGAGGCCCAGTATTGCTAGATCCTCCAATTTTTCAAGAGAAGTCAAAAATCCCAATTTTTAAGTGTAAATTAATTCTAAATTTTAAAAAATACTGTGCAAGCCAGGTAATATACATCTGCCAGCTAAATTTGGCTCAGAGGCTGCACATCTGTACCCTCTACGTGTTAGTGCCTTTCAATCTTTGGTGTGCATATAAATTTCGTAGAGCCCTTTTAAAAACATGGATGCTGATATAACAGGTCTGAGAGAGGCTTGAGATTTTTAATATCTAACGAGCTCCTGGATGATGCCTAGACCCCTGCTCCATGGACTACACACTGAGTAGCAAAGCTCTAGAACAGAGCCACTCAATGTATGGTCTGTGGACAGGCAGCAAAAGCATCACCTGGGAGCTTGTTAAAAAGGCATATTATTGGGTCCAGCCCTAGAAATACTGAATCCAAAATTCTGGGGCTGGGGCTTGGGAATCTGTGTTTAAATATGCCCTAGGGATGATTCTTATGCACATTCCACTTTGAGAAGCCCTACCTTGATCAGTGGTTCTCTACCTTGGTGTGTGCTGAAATCACTTGAGGAGTTTTAAAAATACTGATGCCTGGAGACTCTTTTAATTGGTCTAGAGTGGAGCTGGGCTCCAGAATTTCTAAGACTTCTCAGCTTGTTCTAATATGAAGTGAAGGTTGAAGACCACTGTCCTAGAAGTTCATATCAGATTCTTCTGTGTATTTTGTCTTAATTTGAGAAATAGCAATGTGCTTTTTGAAAAGAAGAGATGATTCCAGCTAACACCTGGGCATGGGGGTTGCGTATACCTGAAGCCGTTGTGCCTGCACAGCAGTCCGTGTGCCCAGGAAGAAATGCTGAGAGGCTATCTGGGGCAGGAGCCCCAACTCTTTCTCGCGTCCCAAGAAGCTAGCACCACTGCTTTCCTTGGCACTTCGCAATTATTCCCACAGCTGAGACCCTGTCGGGAAATGAAGCCAACCCCACTCTTGACCACTTGGAGGATGATAACCAGCCAATGCCTAGAGCAGCCTATGGCCAAAGTAACTGACCCACAAATAGCCCATCTGGTCAGGCCTGGCTTCAGTGCTCTGCCTAGTTGTGTACTTATAAAGCAAGTCACTCTGTTTTCTGGTTTTATAGGTTAATTCACAACCAGTTAAATGTTCAAAATAGCAATACTAATCACAGCAGATAATGACCATCTCACTTCCCCTCCTGAGTGATGTTTGAACTCTCTTGCCTGGACTGTGGTCTCTAAAGACCAGTCGATCAAGAAAATGGGATTAGTCCAGGGCTCCAGAACACAGAGCAAAGAACCGAGATCAGGTTCCCAGAGGAGAGTGGGTTTATTTGGCCAGTGGCCAAGTGCGGAGCAAACGAACAGAGGAATAGAATCGTCAGGTCCACCAAGCGTACAAAGAGAAGGAACGGGAACTAAAGTAGATAATCAGCCATAGAGAAGAAGTGAAACAAAGCGAGTGGGTTCTAGAGGCAGAATTTGGAAAGCATCCCAGAAGAGCATAGGATGCAGGTGGACGCAGACATTTATGCAATGCCTGTAGCTGAGCTGGTGGGCTGGAAAGGAGATACCAAGGGCAATAAGCCTGTTTGGACAACATCTCTCATTACCTCCTTCCACATTTGTCAGTTGGTCAACAAATATTTATTGAGCCCTGACTATGGGCCAGGCAATGGGTGAAGTTGGACTGAGGTTCTCCAGTTTCCTTGATGAATAGTTTTAACATGAACAAACATGTTCTAAAGGTTCACTCATACATTTTGCAAACATTTGTTGGTACTTTTTGTATTCCAGGTACTGTGTTTAACACTAGGGGTACCATTGCAGAGAAAGCATACTGTATGCGTACCTCCCTCATGGAGATTACATGCCAGTGGTGGAGGCAGATCAGAAACAAACAAGAGAACAACACCAATAAATATACTTCAGTGCTGTGAAGAAAAACTATAGAGTACCAACAAGAAAACTTTTCTTAAAGAAAAATTTTCTTTCAGGAGTGTGGACAAGTTTCCCAGAAGTGACGTTTGAGTTGTTATCTGAAAGGAGAATAGGAGTTAATCAAGCCAAAGCTGTTATGAGACGCTGGCAAAGGGCAGAGAATGTGCAAAGGCCAAGAGGCAGGAAGGAGCATGATGTTTTCAACAAACGGAAAGGAGGCTAGTATGGCTAGAACATAGTGAACAAGAAGAAGGAACCAGCTCTTGCCAAGCTTAGTGTGCAATGCAAGGGACTTGGAGTTTTATCCAAGAGGAATGAGATACCAGTTAAGTGCTTTAAGCAATCAGGATCGCCTGATGAGTGAGGCTGGACAAATTCTTCAGGTTGTCGGACAATGAGGATGCCCCAGTCACCTCTGATAAAAGGAGCTTTGCTTGACCTCAAATTCTCACCTGATCAGGAGTTCTCAAGATTTCCAGGTAATGGAAGCTGTCATTTCCCAGCAGAGCCCCTAGCTGGCAACTAAATTCAGATTTCTAGCAACCGATCCCTAAATGTTTGTAGGACCCATGTATCTTCTGATCCTCCTACGGAAGAGATACAGCCAGGATCAAGCTACACTGCTGGGTTCACCTGAGCTCTTGGTTTGACTGTGGCGTAGTCAGCTACTGTGTGCAGAGGGCACTGGAGGCTCTAGAGCAAATGCACGACGGTGTGCTCTCTCCGTATTTGTACGTTACAATGGTTGAAATGATCCAGGATCTCTTTATTGTGCTCTCTTTACATATATGTGTGTACTAGAATGGCTGAATTGGATCCATCATCTCCTCACTATGATCTCTCTATATACTGTCGTGTGTCACTTAATGACAGGGATTCATTCTGAAAAATGCATTTTTAGGCGATTTTGTCATTATGCGAACATCATAGAGTATACTTACACAAACCTAGATGGTATAGCTTACTACACACCTAGGCTACATGGTACTAATCTTAGGGGAACAACACAGTATATGTGGTCCATCACTTTTCTGCTTTTTTGGGGAAGGCTCTCATATAGACCTCAAGAGTGTATTTTGGATACTAGCAGAACAATACACACACACAGACGCGTGAGGTGCACTTCTATAAACAGCATATTGCTAGAGACCAGTTCCCAGCACAGGGACTGTAGCTAAGCATCTCTGATAATGACTAGGTTTCTTCAGCTGCTGACCACATAGATGGGTTTTCTTTAATCATGGGATTCTTGGCCGTGGGCTTGAGAATGTCCAGGAAGTCCATGAAATTATATGCCAATGTGTGTGTGGATGATCGTTTCTGGGGAGAGGGTTGTTAGAACCTCCATCTAATATGGGAAACAAGGTTTCTATTCCTAAAGACTGCTCTAAGATTCAAAGACTACAATTAAGTCCACTGCCCTGTGACCTGCTAAGCGCTTCTTTAGAAGTTATATTAACACATTGCCACGTATGCTCCATTTAAACTCCTCTCACCATTTCCCAGCTTTCTCTTCCAATTCCTTCCTCTCAGTCTGAGTGCACTGCAATTCTTTTCTCCATATAGTTGGATGACTACAAATTCAGTATTCTGCTTTTAAGATCACCTGCCAATGTTATGACTAAGACAGAATGAAGGCTCAAATATCAGACATACTAAAAGGTGTGTGGCTCAAAAAAGAGAGGGAAAATGACTGTAGATTTCCACTGGGAACCATTCAGATTAGATATTTGCATTTCAGTGGGCTTTAAACACTCCTTATTATGTTTCTGGAATGCCCAATAAGGGGGCAATCACATGCCTTTTATACAACATTGCTATAAACAAATATACATTACACATTATTTTGGAGAGCCTAACCAATTAAAGAAGGAATGACAAAGAAATCACTGAAATAAATAATAGAAAAATAAGAAATAAAAACATAACAGATAATATTATATACCTAGAAATTCAAAGTAACAAAATTATCAATATTAGCTAAGTTGTAAAGTAAATAAATATATATAAACATTAATACCACCTATGTTCAACAACTAAACTAAACTAATTAGGCACTACTCTCAACAACACCGAAAAGAAAGCTTAGGAAGCCCATAAAACCTTTGTACCTATAAAGAGAAGTGCCATGCTCATGTTGTAAAGATATCCATTCTCCCCAAGGTTTAGTTCACAGATTTACTAGACCATAAATGCCTGGGTTTTAGTTATTTTTGTATCCTCAGGACCTAGCCCATAGTATGAACCCAATAAATATTATTTGGATGAATGAGCTCCAAACCAACCAAAATTGTAAATGAATTTTTCTAGGAAATAGAAAAGAAGCGATACCAAAATTCATTTTTATATGTAAAAAATACATTTTATATAAAAAATATATTTTGATATAAAAATAGGAGAGAATAATGAAAAAAGAAAACCTGAAGGAGTCCAGCTCTACCAGATTTAAACTATGTTACAGATCCACAGATATTCACACAGTGTGGTATTGGTGTGCACACATGCATGCGCGTACACACACACGTGCGCACACACACACATACACACACACAAAGCCATAAGTCAATGGAAGAGAAAGCCAACAAAAAAGTAGATATAAGAACTATAAGTTGAGCCAGCCCTGATGGCCTAGTGTTAAATTCAGCACTTGCTGATTTGGTGGCCCAGGTTCGGTTTCTGGGCACGGACCCATACCATTCGTCTATCAGTAGCCATGCTGTGGTGGTGGCTCAGATAGAGGAAATAGAAGGGCTTACAACTAGAATATACAACTAGGTACTGGGGCTTTGGAGAGGGAAAAAAAAAGAGGACGATTGGCAACAGATTTTGGCTCAGGGTGAATCATTCCCAGCAAAAACAACAACAACAAAAGAATTATAAGTAAATAAAGAGAAGCAGTATAAAACAATGAAAGAATGAAGAATCACTGTGTTACCTTTTCAGTAAATAACATCCAACCATAACCCGAATCTTCTTAACGCTTCCCTTTCTCTTTTCTTCGCCCCCAACGTTATGGCGTTAAATATTTTTTCCAGTCAGTCTCCAATGCCATTGTCTTGGCTCTGGCCGTCATCCCCTCTCTTAGCCTGTTGCAGTAACTTCCTAACTAGTCTCCTTTCACCTTCTCCACTTTCCCTTCCCCCACAATCCTAACTCCACCTGCTGCCAGACTTGTCTTCCTAAAGCAGCAACTTAAATTTCTCAACCCTCTGTAGGTAAGGGCTCCCCAAATTCTACCACAGTGGTCCTCCAACTATGATCCACCCAAAACTGGCACAGAAGCTTTCTAATGACGGTCTTCTCCAGATGAAAACAAAAGCCAATCAATACAGCTGGTCTCCAACAGTTGATGTTCACAGTCATCGGTGGTCGTGTATGTGTGTCCTGCTATCTTGGGGTTCTTTGGGGAATATTATTAATCCTAGTGTGTCCAGAAATGCAAAAGCAGTGAGAGTATTGAAAAGGTTGTAAAAGGAGATGAACAAGTATAATGAAAATTAAAGAATTTAAAAGAGACACTACGAGAAATGATGCCTCAATAGATTTTGGTACTACAACAAAATTGTATATTTTCAGGAAAGATGGCCATCAGTTTATGCTAGGCAAAGAAAGTTGAGTATGCTGCTTTTAAAGCTTTTTAAAGCTCTGAAGAACCAACTGACTCCTTCTATCAGCTGGAAATGCATCCAGGGTTTGTGAATTTAAATACCACAGTCACTCTGGACTTGAGAACATGTGGATCTACACACAGCCATTTACCACCTAATTTGAAAATAAGAGCTGGAGAGAGTTTTTCTGCTGCTAAGAATCAGATATTGTCTCTTTGTAATTCATAGACAAAAAATGTTAGCTTACTGGTAAAATTTTCAGTTTCTCAGGTCTCCCCTAAGAATTTTTCTTCCTTCTTGGAATTCTCTATCACCTGGCATCTCTACCTGCCTGTTATTAAGATTGCTCAAGTGTCACATGTCAGAGAAGCCTTCCCGGAACCCCAAGCACATCTCAGAAACCCCGTGCCTGTGCCCAAGCTCCCTCTATCCAGCACTCACCAGATCTAGCAAAGTAGGAACACTCTGGTGAATTTCCTCCGCGTACAGCTGGGCATGGGTTCAAGTGGCCACTCCAGCCCACGCATCTGCAAGTATCCAATGCCCACGTGAAATCCAACCTGGCTGATTTATTAATGTTCACACTGACAGACGACAGGAAGCTAGTAGGTGCTTAGAAGAATTTCTGTGCCTTTCTGAGCATTTATGTACATATTTGTATTCATTTGAGCGCCTGTTTACTAGTCTATGATTTATGATTTAAACTCTTTAGGAGGCATAAATTGGCATAAATCCACATAAGTAAGCCATGTGGAAGAACGCTGAGAAACTATAGAAGAAATGCTAATGAAACATTAAAGGAGGGATCAAGTTGAATACCAGACCAAAAGTCTGTCTGAGAAGAAAGACGCCTAAAAAGAAGAACCGTGGGAAAGGAGAGGAAGGGAGAAACATCTTAGGACTAATCCAAAGGAAGCAGCCTATGCACATAATCCATAAGCTGTAATTAACGTGAAATATCAAGGCATGGAAACAAGTCTGACAACCCGGAGGGCTGAGATGAACTGAATATTGTCCTCATATCATCGGCTACAAATAGGCTCTACCCACTCAAAAGCAGTTTCTTAGACAAATCACAGATTGGGACTTTCAACATGATCTCCTTTATCTTCTGAAACCTGTATCAAAGCTGCGCTTAGTAAGCGGGGGCGGGCCCTGGAGAGGCTGAGAATCGCCCCCCAACCCCGGGCCGGCCCAGCCTCAGGCGCCCAGTGACAGGAGCGGTGGCCCCAGGCAGCGAGCCCGGGCAGCAGGTCTCGGGGAGGACAGGGGAAGGGGCAGGTCCCTGCTCTCCGGGGCGGGGACACGGGCAGTGGGGACCCCGAAGGAGATGCGGAGGGAGGCGGCCCGCCCCTCGACCCCCGCCCGCGGTGCCCGGCCCGGGCCCTCGCCTGCCCGCGGTCTGCTGGGCTGCGCTGCTTCCCGGCGGCGGACGGGACGGCCCGGCGGCTCCTCCACCGCCCCCTGGCCTTTCCCCTACTCACCGCTCGCTCGACTGCTGCGTGGAACTCACTTCCCTGACTAGATTCAAACACGTGTTGACGAAGGCAGACACACGGCGTGTCCACGGTGTGACACCCCGTATCACAAGAGCCCCCAAACTCATCCAGGGGACCCCTCTCCCTGCGGGGCTGCTCGGGGAGGAGGCGAGGCTGTGGGGAGAGGACCCGGGACCCGCCGGGATGATGGAAATGGTCAGTGTCTTCATCAGGGTCGCGCTTCTGCGCAGGTGTAGACATTTGTCCAAACACAGAACTCCTCAGATGGGTGCGGGTCACCGTGTAAATTTTACCTCAGATTATTTTTAAGTGAAAACCAGCAGCTGCAGGACAATACGGACCGTGTGCTCCACTTGGTGACATCAGAGCAATGGGTCCTTTCTTCAGAGCGCGGACACGCGCACGGGGGAGGCCGTGTGGGGACTGCCACCTCGAGAGCGGCTGTCATGGCGGCCGGCGCGAGGTGGCAGGAGGGGCGCTGGCACCGGGGACGTCACTGGGGCAGCGGGAGAAGGGGCCCGACCCCGCGGTGGGAAGTCATCGGGGTGAGCGGAGGCCCCGGGTGACAGGGTGGGTGGGGAGGGTGACTGGAGACCCATTGGTGAGGTCCCGGGCCAGGCCCCGGGCTCCAGGCAGCCCCTCCCCCACCCCGGCGGTTGGCGCCCCACCCCACCCCCACCCCGGAGCCCCGTTGCCTAGGAACCCTCGGCGTGTTTGGACTCTTCGCCTCGCGCAGGCGCCGGTGCCCGACACTTGGCGGGACTGGCCGACTGGGCTGGAAGCTTTGCGCCGAGCGGACCAGGTCAGCTCTGCGACCCGCGGCGATGGCCTCCTGGTTTGGTGGCCTAGGCTCTGGCTTAGGCCATTCCCTGGGGCAAGTGGGCGGCAGTGTGGCTTCCCTCACTGGACACATCTCTAACTTCACCAAAGATGTGCTGAGGAAGGGAAGGGAGAAGGCGGAAGAGTCACCGGACTCTGGGAGGACGGAGATGGAGGACGTTCAGGCAATTGTAGCGTCAGAGGAGAGACTGAGAACCCAAGCTTTGAGAAAAGCTGAAAGTTTACAGCAGATGGTGGAGGAAAAAGACACAAGGCTTGCCTCCATGAGAGAAGAAAACAGTCACCTGATAGAAGCCCTGGAACGACTGAGAGAACAGACTGGAACTGCACCTGTGGTTGACCCTAAAACCCTGGACAGGATGACACAACTAGAATCTGAGGTCTCTCAGGTGATGGTGATAAAAGGTCATCTGGAGGAGGAAGTAAAACTTCATCAAAAGATGAGTGAAGAGCAAAACCAGAGGAAGACACAGCTCCTTCGAACATTACAAGAGCAGAAACAGGAAATCAATGAACTTAAATACCAGCGTGAGCAAATGCATATGAAACACACTCAGCTCTTTTCAGCCAAAGATGAGGAAATTAAGAATTTGCAAAACACGATAAAAGAGATCAAAACCCAGTTGCCTGAAAAAACCCAGCACATACAGACAAAAGATTCAGAGATTTGTCAAGTACCAAAAGTTGAGAGTCTGAGTATGGAAAACAGAATTGAAAAGCATGATTTATCTAAAGCCGAAACTGAAAGATTAGAAGGAAGAAAAGAACAGGAATGGGAGATGAAACTTCGAGCTGAAAAGAGTATCCCTTTGACGGAGCAGATTGACGAGCCTTACAAACATGAGATTGGTCAACTAACTCAGATTATCCAGCAAAAAGATTTGGAGATACAGGGTCTTCAAGCTAGAATAGCTTCAGCTCCCTACATCCAGGCTGTTGGGGACCATCAGCAGCAACCGCAAGCCTATGCTTTGGAAAGGGAACAAATGTTAGCTGTTTTCAATGAGAAGGTGAGGGAAAACAGCAACCTAAAGAGAGAGTATCACAAAATGATGGACATACTGGTTGCCAAAGAAGCAGACCTTGTGAAGCTGCAAGATGAAAATACAAAACGGTCCACGAGATTTGAAAGTAGTGGTCAGGATATGTTTAGAGAAACAATTCAGAGCTTATCACACATCATTCGAGCAAAAGACGTGGAAATCGCTGCCTTGAGTCAGAAATGTCAGACTTTATGGACAATTTTGCAGACATCCAGCACTGGCAGTGAGGTTGGAGGGGTTACTGTGAATCAGCTGGAGGAGCTTCTGCAGGAACGTGACACATTACAGCAGCAGGTCTCCCTAATGGAGGACTGGACACAGCAGGTGATGACCGTGGTGCGCAACATGCAGCGAGAGTCAGCCCAGCTCCAGAAAGAGCTTCCACAGCTTCAGGCTTGGGTCTTAATGGACAGCGATAATAAGTCTCAACTACGGATGACCTCTACTGACCTGATCCAAAATTATAAAGAGGATGAAATCCAAGTCACACATTTGGCAAAGAAATTAGCACAAACGCAGCTCAGCCTAGAGCAGCTGTGCAATGCCAAGGATGTTCTTTTAGGTCCATTTGACATCATTTCACCACAGCCTCCCACCACATCATCACTTACTTCAGAGTCAGCCGACTCTCTGAAGGCAGCTAGATCTGATGCAGTGAGTGAGTCTTCTAAAGCGCTCCCAGAAGAGATAGAAGAGTTAAGGAGATCCACCGAGGAAAAAGAGGCAGCCATTAGAAGCCTCCAGGAGGAGAATCAGAGACTGTCTGCTGCGATTGCTGCCACCTCCGCACGAGAAAGAAAACAACGCGAAGAAACAGATTCTGAAATCCAGCAGCTCAGGGAGAAACAAGATGTTTTACAAAACTTCCTTCAGGAAAAAGAGCTCTTAGTCAACGCAGAAAGTGAGGAATTACTTTCTTTGAGTGAAAACTACACAACTGAAGTGAATGAAAATGAACTTTTGAGGCAGGCAGTAACAAACCTGAAGGAGAGAATATTACATTTTGAAGTGGATTTGCATAAAGTAAAACAAGAAAATGAAAAAATACTAGAAAGGTCCAGGGAAAAGGAAACAGAAAACCAGGCATTACAAGAGACAAATATGCGGCTTTCTATGATGCTGAGAGAGAAAGAGTTCGAATCTGCTGCAGTGAAGAGAAGGCTCTTGCTTTGGAGCGACTCCTGAAAGAAAAGCAGCAGGGCCAGGCTGGGGAGTTAAACCAGCTTTTACATGCAGTCACGTCCATGCAGGAAAAGACAGGTCTGTTTCAGCAGGAGAGAGATGAAGTCGTGTTGGCACTGAAACAGCAACAAATGGAAAACTGTGCCCTACAGAATGAGGTTCACCATTTACGTGACAATGAATTACGCTTACACCAGGAGCTAGAGATCTCATACCCAGGCTTTAGAGTCAGAAGATGCTCATCTCCGTGCAATGCTGGTTGCAGAAGACAGAGCACCTCAACTAAGAAAGAGGGTCACAACACTAGAGGCAAAGCTACTTTTATCTTCCCAGGCAATGCAAAAGGCAAGCCATCAAGCCAGTGAACAGGTAGAGTCACTAGAGGAACAAGTGAACGTTGTCACCAAGCAGAAAGCTGAAACCGCATTACAGCTTTCTGTCTCCCAGGAACAAGAAAAGCAGTATGCTCGAGCACTAGCCAACCTGAAGATGACACTAGCGGAATGGATGGAAAAGGCAGACGATCTAGAAGGAAAACTGATGACATTGCAGGGAAGACTGGAGAAAGCAAATGCTGTCTTGGATCTGAAGGAGGAACAAATTGGAGAATTTAAAAAGCAAAATGAGGTCCAACAGGAAATGTTGGATGAGGTGCAAAAGAAATGGATGAACTTAGTAAGTAGCATGGAAGGAAAAGTAGACAAAGTTCTAGTGAGAAAGCTCTTCCTGGACTATTTTCAAACACCCAAACGGGAACGTCAGGAAGTGTTACGATTAATGGGAAGCACTCTGGGAATGAAACGGGAAGAAATGGAGCAGCTCGTCCAGGAAGAGCAAAGCGGCCTTACCAGATGGATGACTGGGTGGCTTGGATCAAGAAGTGTCCCCAACACACCTCTGACCCCAAATCAGCAATCTGAGCTCAATGGTTCTTTTTCAGAACTTTTTGTTAAATTTCTAGAAACTGAGTCTCATGTAGCTTTTCCACCACAAAAGCTCTCTGCTCAGGATGGGAAGCATCTGGATGCACCCAGAAGGAATAAACTGGCGAAAAATGTACCACCACATCTTAAAACCACCCTCAGATCCACACCCAGAAAATCAGATGTGAATGCCTGCTCCACAGCTGTGTCTCTTATTGACCCACCCGGCCCTGGGACTGGGGGGTCTGGGCATCTTCTTTTAAACGCTGTTACTGATGTTGTGCCCACATGTACACCTTTGCTCCTGTCACCTGCCAAGAGTGCTGCAGTTACCCTGAAAGACCTTTCAAAGCAGTAGAGGATCCCCAAGGCTGAGACAAGACAACGCTTTAGAGAAACCAGGTCGCTTTGTGTGTGTTTCTTATCACAAAGTGGCCTTCTGGAAAAAGTAGTAGATTTGTTTGCAATTTTACTTTAAGTTTAATATAAATATTGTTCATACTTTAAAAAAGTGTCCTTTAAGGTATTCACCCCACTTAAACCAGAGATTACCTCTTGGGAGAGTGGGCCTGGGTGGGACTGGAGGCTGTGGTCAAAGGAGACTTCCAGTCATGTTTGTAGCACTTTCACTTTTTACAAGGAACGGGTGTTTTTTTAGGTGAACCTTGGGTAATTAGAACAGTAACTTGTGTTAATGCTCAAAAATTATAAAATACACAAATGCACGCTCCTTGTATAAGAAGAAAGGTGAACAGAGCAAAAGGGCAAGATGCATAAAAATTTAAAAAGGAAAGTTCCGTTTTCCTGGCTCAATCCTACTCCTCTTTCATTGCCTAGGAAACCACTCTATTGCGAACCTGGATTCTCTCAGGCCTTTTAGATATATATGTATATTTGTATATAGGGGAGGATGTTACTCCCAGACTCACTTTTTAAAAAAAGTCACTACACCTTAAAGATCTTTCCAAATGTGAATGAATTCCATCATGTACCTTAATTTATTGAACTAGCACCTCGTGATAAGCATTGGAGCAGTTTCCACACCAAATCCTATCAAAGGTCCGTGGTCCACTCCCTTGCCCATTTCCTTAAGAGTCACTCCAAGTCTTCATCGTTTCCACAAGCATGAGCCTCCTTATACCCTCTTGAAGAGATCAGAGGCCAGATAGTCAAGAACTCTCCATTTCCCGCACCCCCTTCCTAGATTCCACCATCCCTCTATTTCTCTCCATCCATCTCTACTCTTTCCCTTTTGTTTTACAGGAAAAGGGATCCAGCTTTGCATTTCCAGGGGAATTGCTCCATTGTACCCTGGAAAATTATCTCTTCATACTTCTTCAAAGACCTCAGTCCATTAATTTCCATCTGCTTTCTCTTCAGCCTGTCTCTTTCCCTAAGCAGAGGAGCTCACCCGCGTCTCTCCCAGGATCTACACCTCTCGTTTCTGCTCCTCCAACGACCACCTCCTCTCTCTACCTTTCATGGCTAAGCTTCTGCAAAAATTCTCTACTCCTCCTCCTCATCTCATCTCTCACTGACTTCTTGAAAGGTTCTCAAAATCTTGTGTTTGTAATGTCCTAGGATGTTTCGAATGCACACTCTTTAGTCCTTTATTTACCTAAACTCTCAGTGGTGTCCGATGAATTCTATCCACATGTTTGGTCTTTAAACATTCTCTCCACCCTCTTTCTTGTTGGAATGCCACTTTCTCCAGGTGCCCTTCCTAACCCCAGACCCTTCTTTCTCAGCATCCTGTGTGGCTTCTTCTTCTGACCACTTCTTAAAGGTTTATGCTCTCTAAGGCATCATCTTCAGGGAACAGGATCTTCTCACTCTCCCTGTGGTCTCAAAGAAGGTCATCCACTCCCATGATTGGACTCTCACCTGGATGCTAATGACTTCTGAATGCCTGTGTCTAACCTCACCCTTCTCCTGACTCCACACTGGTTTATCTCACTGTCTGCTGGACACCTCCATCAGGATGTCCATAGGCTTCTCAAAATCAACATGTCTGAAAGGGAACCCAGTATCTTCCCGTACTATCCTCCTCCTCCTCCTCTGTTCCTATTATCACCTGATAAAACTCTCTCCATCTTATCACCCAAGCAAGAGGCCTCAGAGCCATGGTTGATCTCTCTGTCTCATCCACTTCATATCTAATCAACTACCAAACTGAGCTTAATTCCTTCCCTTCTTTTCTGTTCCCACTGCTCTGGTCTATCCCTCCCTGTCTCCTGCTTGGACTAGCACCATAGACTCCTTACTGATGTTGCTGGTTGCACTCTTGCCCCCGCCCCTTGAATCCATCTTCCACACTGCTGGGAGGGGGAACTAAGGTGAAAACCTGCTGTTACTGAAATGATACCTGGTACCCACAAGGTTGACCCAGGAAGCAAAGTAACCAAAGTTTCTGAGCTTGTTTTACAGAACAACAGGAAGACTGCTGATTAGAGAGCAGCTTGGCAACAGCCTCCTCTCCCCCACCTGACTACATATCATGCAGATACATCGAGAAGCTAAAGTGACCGATCGTGAACTTTAGACATCACAGACAAAGATCCATTCCATGCAACATATAGGATGCCACTGGATTTGCACATGTGACCTACAAAGAAGTATGAATGACAGCTGCGCCTGAGCAGAGGACTCTTCACACTTCAGCCCCCAAAGCCCTCCTACTCCCTTCCCTACCCAAAACCCTAGATAAAAACCCCAACTGTTTTCCTGTGAAGAGCTGGATTTGAGTTTTCTTCCCACCTCCTTGTCTGGCTGCCTTTTGATAATAAACCTGTTTCTTTGCTACAATCCTGGTGTTACTCTGATTGGCTTTGCTGCGTATCTGGTAAACGAACCTGAGTTTGTGCTCCGTTTCATTACTTCCATGTTTTAAATTATTTCAGGGCTCCCCACTGCCTGGCGTCCAAACTTTAGCAGAATAGCCAAGGCCTTGCCTCTGCAGCCTTACTTCCTGCTCATCAACCACACATAGGCCGCCCTCCAGGCACATGCAACTTTCTGCAAACCCCGAATGGATTCTTACTCAAATAACTTCCAACCCATGAGCCTAATCACAGCAGGGTAATTGCTTCAAGAAAGTGCACACCAGAAGTGTTTCATTTGCCTCCTCTTGACCAGGATGGTGAGGGAGAGATTCCCACTCACCCTAAGGTGATGGGGATGGCTGAATGCTGAACAGATGAGCTCAACAGCAATTTATGAGTCAGGTAAACAGAGAGCCCAGGGGAGGACACCACACACCATGTGCAGCCACATGGGGGTGCTCTTGGGAAGAGAGTAAAGATGCAGGGTTGTAGGGGGCAGACTTTGTAGTAATAAGAGGGTGGAGGGGACCCCTGGTTCCTGCAGGTGTGATTGTCTTGTTTGAATAATTTGACAGTCTGGCAGGGAACTGGAGCCCGCTACCTGGGGAGCAACTGTGCATGATCCCTGTGATAAAGGGGGTTGTTTGGCGAGGGGACCTTACCTGTGGGAGCAGAGAGGGAGGGGAACTTGCAGGTAGGCCATTTGAGGCCCTCCGATTTGACCAGATGTCAAGACCACACTTAATATTGAATCTTCATTTCAGGCATTATACCACAATTGACCTTTTGATGCCTTGACGTCAATTTATACCTTGGTGATGTCTGAGACTTAGGGAGGATGAGAAGTGCTTCCCTAAGAAGCGAAGTTGTCACTTGACCAGGAGGGAGAGGTGGTGGTTGACAACCTCAGGTGTATGAACTCTCATTGATGTTCACTCAGTTGATCCCAAGGAAATCCCGAGGTAGCCAAGGGGACTGGGGGTGGATTGACATCCTCCAGCACTGTGGTATCTGGCAACGGACTGATGATAGGGGAGGCCACACCCACTGGCAGGTAGGACATGACACAGGGCCCAGGTTTGGTTCCATCTTGTAGCAAGGAGGCATTGGTAACCTTCCTGAACTTGTGGTGCTGCTTGTATGACCCAAGTGATAATAGGCAGCTGGATATGGAGGCTCAGGGTCTAGACAGATACTATTTCCAGAAGAGCCCAGTGCATGGCCAGTAATTGCTGCTTTAATACTGAATAATGCAGGGCCAAGGAGGGAAAGTTCTAGTATCAGAAGCCCAGAGACAACTTGTGCACGTCATCTGTGGTCCAGAGCCTCTGGGAAGCATGAGAGGAGGAGGCTGAAGCCTCCTCCCTGAAGGAATCTCTGAGGGCTCTAACAGGAATGCCTGTTGATTTTAATATGGGTGGATTCTAGGGTCTATTGTTGGAGGGGGCCCCCAGTGAAGGTGGGCAATTTATAAATAACAGCATAAATGAGCTTAAGTAAAATTTGTAGACAAGGTCTATGTTGCCTCCAGAACCAAAAAAGGACTAAAAGATGTTGGAGTTGTATGTCCTTAAAAGTGTGTGAAACAAATGTCCTCAAAGGAAGATGTCATAAAAGTCATGTCATACCTGTACTCCTGGGGAAAGGTGAACGCAGTGAAGGTCCTGCCTGCAAAGACTGTGTGTGAGAGCAGAATGGCTCATGGACTTGTGGGTAACAAGGTAAAAATGTGTCCCCTCACAGGTGATGGCAAACAGTGGCTGAGAGGACGTTGAAACAGGATCTGAACAGAACATTTTAGCCAAGTCTAAAATGGCAAAATATTCAGCCATGTTTAAATGCAGTGAGATCCCAGGCGTTTTGAGGGTACCCAGGATTTGTTTCCATCAGGTACAGTAGGACAAGAAGATCCAGAAATAACTGTCATGGAGGAGAAGTTTTCTATCCTCACAGATCCCGAGCAGCAGGAGGCAGGGCACACCATGGAGGGCCACACAGGGCAGCACGGGGGTCGGTCAGGAGGCAGAAGGAATGAGGGGAAAACGTGGGCAAGAGCCTTTCTTGTGGATTCCATGGGAAGGAAGGAGTGAGGCAGGATGAGCAGGTGTAGGATTGGCTAGTTTGAATCATTTCAGTGGCCTCAGGGCACAGTGGTGTCCCTGGTTGTCTGGCCCCTATCCCTGGGGTGATGAGGGCAGGGGAAGAGTGGCCCAGAGTGGAAGAGCCTGAGAGAGGAGGGGGTTGGGGTGTGGGCTCTGGATTGGATGGTTTAAACAAGAAAGGAGTGCACAGAAGACTCATTTACTATCTCTAGGAATTAGGTAATCCTGGCAGGGACAGTTCTTGCAAGGTCACCAAGGCCACAGATGTCAAAGCATTCAATACGGAAACTAGAAAACTTGGTTGTTACATTAGGTATGACCATATTTCAACCTCTGGTATGAAGTCCATGAAGGTTTGCCAACTGGTGCATTTTAGTAGACATTAAAGTTAGTTCAGAACCTATATTGTGGAGACACAAAGGCCATATCTTTTTGCCATATAAATTAATTTATTAAATTTTTCAATTTCCATTGGGCCAAATTGTGAACCTTTCTTGAATCAATTATTTTGTTTGAATGTTTCCTCCCCATGTATCCAGGTCTCTTTCTTTCATTTATCTTTTTTTTTTTTTTTTGTGAGGAAGATCAGCCCTGAGCTAACATCCGTGCTAATCCTCCTCTTTTTGCTGAGGAAGACCGGCTCTGAGCTAACATCTATTGCTAATCCTCCTCCTTTTCTTCCCCAAAGCCCCAGTAGATAGTTGTATGTCATAGTTGCACATCCTTCTAGTTGCTGTATGTGGGACATGGCCTCAGCATGGCTGGAGAAGCAGTGCGTGGGTGCGCGCCCGGGATCCGAACCCGGGCCACCAGCAGCGGAGCGTGCGCACTTAACCGCTAAGCCACAGGGCCAATCCTCTTTCATTTATCTTTTTATTGGTTTGTTGGTCACTGGATATACTTGTGGGTGGGGGAATGTCTTTCTACTCTGCTCATAGTTATCAGTTTTTTCCTTCACAGATTCTCAGGTCAGAATCATCCGGGTTAGGGCTTCTCTCACCGCAACAGTTGTATGGTTTAAGGACCCTGGGCTGAAGTCAGGTTTGAACCGAAACCTTCACTGTGCCACAGGGGTGCTGTGGATTGTTTTCCCCATAGCCCTGAGGATCAGGAGTTTGTGCCACACAGGCACAGGCAGCAGGGTGCAGTGGAGGAGCACAGGGCCCGCCCACCATCCAGAAGCTGAGGGATGGAAGCCATCTTCTGCTGTAGCCCCGCCTTTTCCCTATGAGGACTGTTTCCTTTTCCCCACCCTCTCTCCATACATATTCCCTCAGGATACTTTTGCCTGTGGAGTCACAGTTTTGTGTTTCTCCATCCAATCACACGTGGTGCAGACCTTCTGGGTGGTGATGGGGAAAGAGAACCAGGTGTTGGGCCTCACAGATGAGTATCCTCTTCCTCCGGGGAATGCCAGTCAATCTCCCCAGTGTTGAAGTCCACATCCAGTGGGTCATTTTGTCTATGGCCAAGATGGTGGCCTCAAGCCCCTTGATGACAAGATTCGTCCTTTGGTGTGCTGATAAGGAAAAACACTAAGCAAAGCCCAAGTGTGCTGGTTAGGTGTTTGGCATTGGGAGAGAAGTCGAATACCAAATGTTCCCCCCACACTTTTGGTTTTTCTCATCAGTGCCTGGGCCGTGGGCTGCCGTGCATGTGCACCTCGAAACCCTTAGGGGTCAGGAGAGCACGTGACAGCAGCAAGATGAGCAGCAGCCCAGGAGATGGGTGAGGTCACTGCCTTTCCCTGAACAACAATGACTCAGGAGGGAACCGGGGAGTCATTCTGTAATCCTTCTGGGGTCGTGGCCTCCTTCCATTTCTCAAGCTAAAGAGGGAGTCATCCTCAGGACTGTGCTGGGGTTACACTTTCCCAAACAGTGTCTCTGTGACTGCCCCAAGCAGCCACTGATGGTCATCAGGCTAGACACAGTGACCAAGGAGCACTAGCCCTACATTCAGTAATTGGAACTTGAGCACCCACCAGTGAGGATGTTGTGTGTCACTGCCCTCATGTGGGAGCCAAGGAGACTACCTGCCAGACACAAGCCACACCCAACAGCACCTCACTCTGGAATATAGTCAATTAAGAATAGTTCTCACCTGTGGGCAAGAATGAGCCATTAGGGTGGGAAGAGATGGCAGCATCCTCTTGAGAGAACAGAATGCGAGCTAAAGCCCAGGCTGGCCAACAATTGGCCCTCATGTCCCAGACAGGAACTGCTGCCTATGACCCAGTTAGTTAGCAAAGGAGTAGTTAGTGAAAGCTGGCCACATGTCCTCAGGTGAGGTTGGGCCATCCTGTTTGTGATGCCAGCTGTTTTAGTCCCCTCCTCTACACTCCATTGGTGAGAGAGAGAGTCCCACCCTAGACTCATCAGGATGCCAGAACACAGGACACCCAACAGTGGACAGTTGGGATGGGCAGCAGTTTATTAGTTTATTACATATACTCACAGTTCAAGGGAGGAGGACCTCACACCATGCAGGGCCACACGGGGATTGCACTTGGAAACAGAGTGAACAAGCAAGGGCTTGGGAGGTTGACTTTGCAGTAACAAGAGGGTGAAGTGAACCCTGGTTCCCGCAGGAGGGTGTGATGGGCTGGTTTGAATATTTCCGTGATGGGGAAGTGAACTCTGAGCTTGGGAATAAGCAGGCACTGTGTCTGGTCCCCGTGATGAGAAGCGTTGTTTGGCCAAGGACCCTTATCTCTGGGAGAAGAGGGAGAAGAGGTGTGGAGAATTGCAGTTAGACCATTTGAGGTCCCCTTGATTTACCAGATGTCAAGACTGCTCATAATATTGAATCTTAATTTCAGATCTTATACCACAAGAAGTTATTAAAAAGTAATTATTTCTAGAAGTAATAATTGAGTTCAACAATCTCATAGGATAACAAATAAATGTATAAAAGTTAGTGTATTTCTATGTATTAGGAATGAACATGTGGACACCAATATTAAAAACACATTTATGATCACCAATAAAAATAAAAGACTTAGGTGTAAACCTAACAAAACATGTCCAGGACTTGTACGCTGAAAAGTACACAACACTGATAAAAGCAGTGAAAGATCTAAATAAGTGGAGAGATATACCATGTTAATGAATTGGAAGACGAAACATAGTAAAGATGTGAATTCTCCCCAAATTGATATAGAGATGTAATAAAATCAAAATCCAGTAAGATTTTTTTTTGTAGCTATAGACAAAATAATTCTAAAATTTATATGGAAAAACAAAGGAACTAAAATAGCTAATACAATTTCTTTTTTGTGTGTGTGAGGAAGATCAGCCCTGAACTAACACTCAATGTCAAGCCTCCTCTTTTTCGCTGAGGAAGATCAGCCCTGGGCTAACATCCATGCCCATCCTCCTCTATTTTATGTGTGATGCCTCCAAAGCATGGTTTGACAAGCAGTGTGACGATGTTTGCCCAGGATCCGAACCTGCGAACCCAGGGCCACCACAGCGGAGCGCGCCCACTTAACCACTGCGCCACCAGGCCGGCCCCAAGCTAAAACAATTTTGAAAAAGAAGAATAAGTGGGAGCAATCAGTCTAGCCAGTTTCACAACTTACTGTACAGCTACAGTAACCAGGACTGTACAGTATTTGCAGAGGGATAGATGCATAGATAAATGGAACAGAAGAAAGAACCCAGAAATAGTCCCAACAATTATGCCCAACTGATTTTTGACAAAAGTGCAACAGTGATTCAATGGAAGAAAGACAGCCTTTCTAAAAGACTACAGCCATTCAAAGCTTATGAGGAAATCATAGTCCAAAAACTAGGAAAGTTGAACCACTAGGAAGGAAGATAATGGTTTGACTGAGGTACTACCAGGTGGTGATGGGAGGAGAGGGATAGTCTGCCCCCCACTCAGGAGGAGAGCTGCAAGAGCTGAATGACTGTTTACTTCATCTTTTTGAATTTAGCTTCTTCTGACTGACCAGCCCCACAAGCTCTTGTCATTTTCGCATCAGCTCCCACACTCCAAAATCAGGTCACCCCTAACTGAGCGTACAGTGATCCAGACTCCATTAGCCTTCCCATTAGCATCATTCTCAGCCTATATGAGGTGGCAAGATGGCTCTCAGTAGTCGCAAAGGTACATCCTCCCAGGTTCAAGTCTGGCCCAAAAGAGAGCTCTTCTAGACTTAGCAACTGCCATTCAACTCCTGCGATTCAATCTGATTGGACCAACGTAGTAATCCCCCCCTTTGCCCCCCCCATACACACCCCTGAAGCATATCTGGGGTGATTTGTATGTGATTGCCAGGCCTTGGTAAGATTTCACCCCCAGTGCCAGGCATGCAACCTCACCTGATCCACATGGACTGAAAGGAGAGTTTACTTCTCTAGAATAAACTCTAGCTGTTGTTATAGAAGAAAGGAATATTGGACAGCCAACGCAACAAATGCCCACTGTAGCCTCTCAGGGAGAAATTTCATAGTTCATGCCCAGCTTTTGCTCCCAATATTAATGTTCACAGGGATTATGAACTCCAGTTTCTCCTTTTTTGACTTTGTCAGAGAATGCAGATTAGCTGGCAGTGACCTTTCTCTGGCTGAGAACTTGTTCATGACTACCGCAGTGCAGACACATATTTAGAGGCATCACGCAGCCTGAGATGGCTAAGCTTGCCGTTTCCAGACTCCACTGCTGTTTCATAAAGTTCCAGCCCCTTGATCAGGAACTTGAATGGAAGGAGCTGGCCCTGCCTGCAGCAAGCCTTTGGGGTGGCCCCTCGGTGAAAAACTGACCAAAGTCCTCTGAATCATCAGTTTTTCTGAATCAAATGCTCAGCAAAGAACACAAGGATTCTTTGCTCGTCAATCAACAGAGGTGTATTAATGCATCTGCCTCCACCTTCTTCCAGTCACCCTCAGCCTCATCATCCAGACGCATGGGATCCACACTTTCTACTACTTGTTGACACTTATTACCCAGAAACACACATGGAATGTCTACACTGCGAAGCTGGAAGACTATGTTCAATGGGTTGCATTACCCTTTAGGCTGAGGATGAGTCAAAGAAAGTGGTGTATTTCATCTCACCACTACTCCCCCTGGCTCAACTCCCTAACCTCAGCTTTCCACACTGTCATTTCTACTTCGGGTATCAATGAGCTCTTGTTCCTCCATTGAAAACCTAGCAAGCATTTAATATCTGATCTTGTCCCAAGATATGCGTACTGGGTTTTTTGTTGTTGTTGTTTGTTAGTTTTGCTTGTGTGTGTGTGTGTAATTGAAGGTTCTTCAAGTTTGAGTATATCCATCCCCTGGCTCCCAACAGATAATGAAATGGAATATACAAGGACACTCCTTTTCTTATTTATTTAGAAAATGTTTTATAATAAATCCAGTAGAAAATCTATGTTATGAACATCTTGAATACGCTTAAAATGAAACATACACATGTGAATGCACCCCAACTTGAGAAATCATTGAGGTGTCTCCTGTACTCCTTCCATATTCCCTTTCTTTGCCCTCCAGTGTCCTAGGCCCCCACTCCCTAAAGGTCACAAATAATCTGATTCCTGATTTTCTCCCTCATTCTTCTACTTTTTTGTATAGTGTTTACCATATATGTATGTTTCTCTAAACATTAGTTTTGCTTGGTTTGAACTTTACAAAAATGTTATATTTCCTTTTTCGCTGAATATTATGTTGCTGAAATTCAGCCAGTGATGCTTGTAACTGATAGCTCTAGTTTGTTTTCACTGCCACATAGTTTTCCACACGGTCCTTCCTTCACAACACTGGCGAATATGTGTGCAAGGCCCATAGCACAGTTCCTGGCTCAGACATAACGCTCAATAAATATTTGTTAAATTGTTGAATGAGACTGAGCCCCGACTGACTGCAACACTGACACTTGTTTCCCCCGGCTGGATTCTCCGTCCTTCGCCTCACTGCTGAGGATCCTGCCAGCTCTTCTGCCCTGAGCTAATTACAGTTATAAAATTTCCTACCAGCTGTAAGATCCCCGGTAGCTTGCCTACGCACCTAAAACTACAATTCCCTGGAAGTATTGCGGTGCTCTTGCGTCAATTTCTTTACTTTCCTCCTCGGCGAACTTCCGGAGTGTGTGGGCGGGGTCAAATGAGTTCTCCAATGAGCGCGTCCGCCGTTGAAGGGGGCGGGGAAATTGTCCAGTGCGCGGCTCGGCTGAGGCGCCAACGAGCGGGCCGGTTGCTGGGCAGCCGTCGTGGGCGGTGTCGCTGAGCCGCGGCGGCGGAGCGGAGTGGAGTGTAGCCTCTCTCTGCTGCCTGCTCCCAGGCTCGCTCCTTCTCCTGGCGTCTGTCGACCCCCTCCATGTCCCCGGTGGGCACAGCACCGCGGAACCTCCACGCCCACGCCCACTAGCCTGAGGAGGCCCTCCTTCACGTCCGGTTCTTGCTCCTCGACCGACACAGACGACGAGGGCGTGCGCGGCTCTGCGAGGATGCCTCTGTCTGCAGGAGGTGCCTGCGGCGCGTGGGGTTGGGGGCTCCGTGGGACGCGGGCCTGTGTCTGAGGAACACGCGTGTGCGCCAGGAGGTACCTGTCAAGTCGTGCGACGGCTGTGCAGTGCACGGAGCGGGGGTTCGCTGGTTGAGCTCACGTTTACCTGACCTGTGACGTGTGCCGGGCGCGGTGCCAGCCTGGGGATGCGGTGACCCGGAGTCAGGCGCTGAACCAGCGGACGTGGTCGTGGCTCTTGGAGCTCAAGTCTTGCTGGAAGGACAGACGTGAAGCAACGAGTAACGACAATCTTGGTGGGTTATGAGAAGTGCAGGTCTCCCTCTTTTATAGGCTTGTTGAGGCACCTTCTAGTTTAGTCTTTGAATTTGTCTTTTTCTTCTTTTTTTAAAAAATTGATCAAATCTCACTGTATTGTTGTGCTATGTGGCGTTTCTGTCTTAATATTTGGATTTCTAATTCTAGGTTTTTTTTTTTTTTAACATCTTCAAATGCTCGTTTGGAATAATTAAATGTGGAGTGTTATGCTATAGTTTTTCTCCATGTTTTTGGAGGAGCAGAGGAGAAAATTTTTATTTGCTGAAATGTTATGATTCACTTTTTCTGTTTTCTTCTTACAGAAACTTTGTACAGACTTTGTTTTTTTCCTATTCCTAGGTATTTTGTGGACAGGGTTCCCAGTTTGAGAGAGCCCACTTCTGTCAGTATAGTGGAGTGCAGTTTCTTTAATGGATAATGTTATTGGGAAGTGAGAGAGATATTTTGTTTGTCTTTCATTTATGCAAAATCCTTAATATTCCTTTTTTATTTCCTTCCTTCCTTTTTCCTTCATTGCCATATCTCTAAGGAGCACCATCTCTTTTCCATATTTCTGATGCCCCCTTGGAAGCACTACTTCTTCAAGGCTGACACCTCCAGAGCCTTTCACTTTCAAACAGCGTGCTCATGGCCAATGCTGAGAACCACCAAGTCCTAGATCTGTGTTGAGTATTTCAGCATTTAGTGATAGACTTCCTCTTTTGAGGATGATGTTGTGTGTTTTATCTGATTCTTCCATGACCCTCTCCTTTTTATGGAGGCTCTTAAACCTTCTAATCCTCCACTCTCCCAAAGGCTTTCAGCAGTGGTTGGAGCTAGGTTGGAATTTGGTGTTTGTTTATGAACCTACAGGTAATTTGAAGGTTATGGTGTTGTCTTCTTGTAATGCTGCATGCTTGGTTATCTGTAGCTTTGTTTGTTCTCCTTGTCGATTCTATGATTCTTTCTCCCCAGAGAACTTCTTTTAACATTTCTTTCAAGGCAAGTCTACTGGTGACAATTCTCTCAATCCTCAATTTTTTTTTTGAGAAATTCTTTATTCCAAACTCACTTTTGAAGAATAAATTCACAGGGTACAGAATTTTAGGTTGGTGGTTTTCTTGTTTCAACACTTTAAATATTTCACTCCGCTCTCTTCTTGCTTGCAGGATGTTTTGGATTCAGGGAGCCATCTTTTATGTTCCAGACCCTGAAGGCTCTCCCAGAGTTTTTACAAGTATCTATTTTCACGTGCCTTTCCAACACATAATATTATTAGCATTTTTTGTTTTCTCAATGTGATAGTTGAAGATGGTATTCCATTGCCAATTTCATTTTTAATTAATGAATTCTAACATTGCTGCATATTGGTCATCTGTGTATTTCTCAGTAGATTGTTTATCCATATCCTTTGCCAGTTTATTAGTTAGGTTTTTGGAGCTCCTTCTTCAGTACTGATATTAATCATTTGTCTATTTTGTGTATTGCTGATGTTTTTTTCTGAGTCTGATTCATCTTTTAACTGTGTTTATAGTATTGTTGCTAAATGGAATAGTGTTATTTTCTGAGTCTCTGCACATTACTGTAAATCTTTTCGTTCTTTTGGTCTTCACTCATGGATGAGAGATTGTCTGGCTATAGAATGCTTATCTCACAACATTTTACCCCTCATCTCTATCCACACACATGGCTCTATTGTCTTCTAGAATTGCAGATGAGCAGTCTAATGCCAATATGACCTTTTTCCTCTTTCTTCCTACATGCCTAGAAAATTTTATTTCTTTTCTAAATTCAAAAACTTTCTCAGTATGTGTTATGGTAATATTTTTTCTCATTGATTGTGCCCGGTATATGATATGTTCCTTTTGATGATTGGGGCCTTCCTTGAGTTCTGGAAAGTTTTCTGACATATCTTTAAATATTGTTTTTCCCATTTGCTCTGTTCTCTCCATCAGACATGCCAATGATTCTTATATTGAAAATCTCTTCCATCTCTGGAATCGTCTCACTCATTATTTTATCTCTTTTCCTTTATCCCCTTCTTTCTGAAAGAGTTTCTCAAGAATGGCTTCAACATTATTGATTTAATTCCCAGTAGTATAAATTTTGATCTTGATTGTTTCTAAGCTGCATTTAATCTCAAGGGAAATTTTGTTCTTTTCAAAATATTTCCTCTTTATCTATTTCTGTCATGCCAACATCTCCCTTTACAGCTCAGTCTCTCAACTTATCATATAATTTTTCATTTCTTGTTTCCTAGAGCAAACAATATTGAGAACATGAACACAACAGAAGCTTTCTAAAGTGTGCTTCTGTTTCCTCTAACAGAACTCTTTCGAAGACTCTTATTCTAAGGACAGCAGGTGGCTCTCTCTTAGTCCGGGGAGCACTGGCTATCAGAGCCCCTCGCCCTAGCTTCCTCAGTGCACACTGGCCTGACTTTGAGCTGCCAGCACTTCTCTGCCTGGGGACTTTCCTCACTGCTGGAGACTCCTTGGCCACCTGTGTGAGAGGCTGAAGTGTAGAGACTTGCTGTCCTCCAGGAGCATCTTCAGCCAGTACCCCAACTGCCTCACCCCTTGGGTGGGAGAGCTCTGAGGGGCGTGCTCTGCCCCGGCTGCCAGGGCTCTCTGTGGACCGAGCTCCTGTTGCCCACAGTGGTGGGTGTCCTGAGCGGGCGCCCCCGCAGTGGTGGGCAGCTTGCTAGTAGCCATTACTAGCCACCTTCTCTTCCTTCTCCCGCTTCCCGACCCCCCTTGCCTTCGCCTCCCAGATAAACTGCTTGCTCCAGAATCCTTCTCTCCAGGTCTGCATCTGGCGCCGCACAAGCTGAGGCATCCGTGGCCTAAGCATACGTACATGTCAAGCCTCGTCCTGGCTCTGGAAGACCTGCTGGAGACAGTCCCCTGGGCCGTGACTTAACAGGTGTGAGGCTGCTTCTGTGACCTCGCATCTGTTCACTGCAGTTTGGAATGTCATCCTGTTCCTGGTTCTCATCCTTGTGGGCAGGAAACCGGAGGGCTGCAGGCCATTCTCAGCTGCCTGGTGCCCCACCCATGCTGACGCCAGGACCACGTGTACACACAGATGTCATCCATCCCAGGTTCTGCCCAGCCCCTCTCTGCCTCTTCTCCCCACATCACTCAGGGCTCTTTCTGCTCTAGGACTGGTGATGATACTCCGTGGGGTGCAAGGGCATCCTCTGAATGTACCATCCTTGGTTTAAGTGGGACTCTGCTGTGTGTTGCTGTTAGTGTGTGAGGTTGGGGCCAGCTTTGTCGTGGGTTTACACAACAAACATTCCGCTGGAGCCTGCTCTGCTTGGTGCACGAGGACGCTGGCTCTGGGCCTGCAGATGCGTCATCTGCAGATGGCAGCTGCCCTCGCACTGTAGGTCTGCCCTTGAACAGTCGCCCAGCAGCCTAGCGGCAGGGAGCTCACATTCTCCTATTACACCTTCAGGCAGGCGGTGAGAGAAGCAGCTTTACTGGTCAGCTACTCTGGGCCAGGCCTGTGCCTTGTCTCCTTACAACATTTTAGGGGGCTAATTGTTACTATCATTCCCAATCCGCAGATGAGGAAACCGAGGCTCCTATAGGTTGAGTGACTTCTGAGGTCACTTGGGGCTAGGGCTGGGGCTGGGACCGGGAAGGTCTGACTCAGGGTCCGTGCTTGTTCCCTGGCGTGTTGTGGCCTCTCAGCCACAGGACACCCCAGAATGATGGGGCTCCTGATTTGCTGCATTGCTGCACCTCCACCATTTAACAAGAAGCCTCTGTGTTGTCTTGGCACTGGCGACCCTACAGTGAACCTAACAAATCCCTTGTCCTCACGGGGGTTTCCTCCTAACAAGGAAGACAGAGACAGTAAACAGACATCAGTAAGACAGCGTCAGGTGGCCCTGAGGGAAGGCTACCAAGCGGGTGATGGAGGAGAGGCTTTGAGGAGGAGTCTGTCTATTGCTGGGTAACAAATGACTCCAACGCTTGGCAGCCCACAGCAGCAAATGGTTATTGTCTTGGCCTCTGTGGGTCAGGAACCCAGGAGCAGCATGGCTCTGACTCAGGGCTCTCGTGAGGTCTCCGTCAGGATGTCGGCTGGGGCCGCATCTTCTCAGGGGCTGGGAAATCTACCTGTCAGCTCACAGGCGTGGCTGCTGGCAGGAGGCATCAGGTTGTCACCATGTGGGCCTTTCCACAGGGCCGCTCACAGGCAGGGCAGCTGGCTTACCAGGGGGAGAGATGGAGATGAAGATCGAGGTAGACACATGTACACGTGCACACACACGTATGCACGCACGCACCACCCCTGCCTGCTTTCCTTCCGCACGGCTGTGATGAAATGGGAAACAAAACAAGGAACAAGCACCTGTTCCTGCTGCTCCCGGGCCACCCTTCCTCACTGTCCGTGGCTTGCTTTCCTTCAGGCTTCCTGAGAATGGCCTTGGAGAGTCGTCCAGCTGACAGAGGGCTGTCTGCACCTTGTCCCTGTCCCCCTGGGGCAAGGAGACAGCACAAGTTTCCGCTGGCCATTCTGGTCTTCTGTCACTTGCCCTCAGAGGGGGCAGTGTGGCGGGCACCGATGCCCACTTGGAATTGCTGGACAGGGAGTCGAGTGTCCTTCTAGAACAAGGGGTTTACATTCAGGCAGCTGGAACACACATTGCTGGGAACTACCTGCTCTGGGTCTTATTTGCTGCTGGCGAGAGCACAGGGGAGATTGGGTGCTGCCAGGGGAGGCCGGGTGGTCCACCTGTGACAACAGGCCTGGATATTCGAGGAGCAAAATGGGGTCTCTCTCCTCGTTTTTTTTTTTTTTTTTTTTTTTTTTGTGAGGAGATCAGCCCCTGTGCTAACATCCGCCAATCCTCCTCTTTTTTTGTCGAGGAAGACGGCCCTGGGCTAACATCCGTGCCCATCTTCCTCCACTTTATATGGGACGCCGCCACAGCATGGCTTGCCAAGCAGTGCGTCGGTGCGCGCCCGGGATCCGAACCAGCGAACCCCGGGCCGCCGCAGCGGAGCGCGTGCACTTAACCGCTTGCGCCACCGGGCCGGCCCCTCTCTCCTCGTTTTTAAAATAATAATCCATTACTTTGTTGAACCATTGTTCATTTTGTCCATTTTAAAATTGTGACATACACACAGAAGACACACAAAATACACTTGCATACATATGTGTATGTGTGTGTGTATACAGTTTAAAGATTCACGTGGTATATACATCTGTATTCACCACAAAGTCAGTAAGTGGGACATTTCCAGCAGCCCAGAAGCACTTGTGTCCCTTGTGACAGCAGCCCCTCTCCCTGGGGAACCCGTGCCCTGACTTTTGTGACGGTCAAGTCCTTGCTCAGCCTCACAGTCTCACTCCCTGGCAGGCACCTCTCCGCTGAGGCGTTGTGTTTTGCTCGTTTTCTTCATTCATGTGGATTGTGATGCGTGCCGTCTTTGGAGACTGGCTGCCTGGGTGACTCACTCGGCTGCTGGGGGCAGCCAGGGCGCGTGCGTTCCCGTGGCTGGTTAGTCTCCCTTGTGTGCATGGGCCACATTCATCCATTCTCATGTTGAAACATGCTGGGCCCATTCCAGCGCGGGGCTCCGGGAGCACACGGCCCCAGGCTGTGTCCTCCGCTTCACTGGCCTTTATGAGTAGGAGCAGAACTTCTGGGTCAAGAGGTGCCCTTACCTTTGTGGGCAGTGCTGCTGTCTCTTCCACGGTGGAGCACTTGTGTGTGCCAGGTCCTGTGCTGAGCTCAGGGAGGGGCAGCGTTCTCCCGGGAATCTCAGCAGCAGACTGGCCTGTGCTGTGGCGGAAGGGCAGGCTGCTTAGAGAGGGATGAACAGGGAGGGAGGCCTGGCCGAGTGTGTGGAGGGCGGTCAGAGATCCCCCCGCTGCGTTAGAGACATGGTTGCTGAGAGTGACCGATGGTCAGACGTTAACTACGTGGAGTGTTCCAGGCAGGAGGAGTGTGTGCAGAGGCTTTGAGGTGGGGGGGTGATCCATCAGCTCGGCTGCCACAAGAAAGTGCCACAGGCTGGGCCGCATGAGCAACAGAATTCACTTTCCCACAGTTCTGGAGGCTGCAAGTCCCAGGTGAATGTCTGGCAGGGCGGCTTCCTGGTGGGACCTCTCTTCCTGGCTAGTGCCTTCTCTCCATGTCCTCACGTGGTGGAGAGAGAGCTCTCATGACTCTTCCTCTTGTGAGGGCACTAGTCCTGCCGAGTCAGGGTCCCACCCTTATGGCTGCATTTAGCCTTTAACGCCTCCCCACAGACCCCCTCTCCAGACACAGCCACACTGGGGGTTACGGCTTCAACATATGAATTTGGGGGCCCACAACCATTCAGTCTGTAACGGGGGTGAGGGGAATTTGAAGAACTGGAGCGTGCATGGACCAAGGGCTGAGGTGGTGTTTTAGTTATTGGTCCTTGTGTAACACATCACCCCTAAACTTAGTGGTTTAAAACGAGAATCATCATTTATTTACTCAAGATTTCACAGTTTGGGCAGGGCCCAGGGGGACAGCTCCTCTCTGCCCTATGTGACGTCAGCCGAGGCCTTGCTCACAAGGGCTGGCAAGTTGGTGCTGGCTGACAGCTGGGAGCTCAGCTGGGCTGGTGGCCAGGGGCCTTGGTCCTCCTCCACGTGGCTGCGTGGCCTTCCTCACAGCATGGTGGCTGGTTTCTAAGAGTGAGAAAGCAAAATGTTGCCAGTCCTTTTAAAGGTTGGTCCTGATCCTGGCAGGAGTGTCATTTCCGCCGTTGTAGAAGTCACAGAGTCCAGGTATAGCTACTGGGCGTTCATATCACAGACCTCGTCTTTTTTTTTTTAATAAAAATGATATATATTTAAGGCGTACAACATGTTTTGGTATACAGATACATAGTGAAATGGTTGCTACAATAAAGCTAATTAATATGTCCATGTCTTTACATAATTGTCTTTTTTTTGTGGTGCAAGCACCTGAAATCTCTTCTTAGCAAGTTTCCAGTATATGAAACAGCCTTGTTAGCTATAGTCATCATGCTGCACATTAGATCTCTAGCCTTATTTATCCTACCTAACTGCAGCTGGGTGCCCTTTGACTGCCCTGTCCCCGTTTCCCCCCGACCTGGCCCCTACTGACCACACAGACCTCGTCTTCTCTCGGCCACATGCTGCAGGAAACGTGCCACCTTTTATGTTGGGCATCACCTCCTAGGCTTGAAGCACATATTGGCCAGCTCTTGCCCCAAGACAGCACAACCTCAGATAGTTAAGACACGGGGCAGGAGCACACCAAAGCTGTGAAAGTCAGGGCCAGCTGGAAGAAAAAACAAAAGTGGATCATTCACCCTGCTCAACAGAGAAGCTTCCCTTGTCCCCCCTTCCACAGCAAACCCTCCTAAAAATAGTGGGCAGAGGGGCTGCATTTGATGACTCAGAAAGGCAGTGTCTGGATTTCATTAGCTTGGCTCACTAAGGTACTGGTGGACGCCAGGAGCTGATGGTCTTTGCTAAATGTGAAGGAAATGAACCCTGAGAGTCCCGTCTGTATCCCACCCCCTACCCCGGGGGTCCCTGCTTGCTGAGGTTATTTTTCTTTAGATGCAAGTGCATCTTTAGCTGCCACGTTTCTGGTTGGCTGTTTCAGCCTCCCGGAGCAGCAGGAAACTTTTTACCAGAGAAACCTGTGTGTGAATTCGTGTGCAGTATTTTCCCCGAGGCGAGACATTTGCGAGATCCGATGTATTCATTTTCCACAAATGAAATTGTTACTGAACCAGAAGTGGGTTCGGTCACCCATCACGCATTAAGCCAATCTCTGACAGCGGGTGTAGTGGAAGAAAGTAGGGCAAAGTGCTGAGCAAGGAGAACGGGCAGCCAACTCCCGAAATCCCTGACAAGCTACAATCAAGGGTTTTTATTTGGGGTTTTAGGTAGGGGAGGGGGAGCATCCATGTGGCCTTGGGGGCGGAAGTAAGAAGAGGGCTGGGGATGGGCTGGGAGTCTTGTCACTCCCCGTTCATGTCCCCCGTTTTGGTTTTCTTCACGCTAAGTGGCCCGATGTGTGGTCAGCCAGTGTTGCTCTCCTTGAAATCTGTCCGTGGCTCTCATTCCCTTCAGGGCAAGTCCCAGTTCCTTAGTGGGCTTTCGGGACCCTCTGTGACCTGTCCCCCTGCAGACCTTTTCACTGCCACCCCGTCCTTGCACTGTACCCACACCGAATTGTTCAGTTTCCCACAGATACTCTGCCCATAAGCTTTCCTCTCTGGGAAGCCCACAAACTCCATCAGGCTCCCCAAGATGAATCAGACATAGATCTCGCCTGAAGAGCATGGTCCAGCTGGGAAGACAAGACAGGTACCTAACGATAGTACAGTCACATTCACAGCACAGCACACACTCACCCGCTGCTGGCAGTATCAGGACAGCGTCTTGAGGGAGGTGGCGTTTAGCAGGGCATGGCTCTGACCACAAGAGACAGAGAGGAGGCATTCCAGACAGAAGGAAGCTGGAGTGTTAGGCACGTACCAGACAGAGGTGGGGAGTGAGGCTGAGGAGTGGGGGTTGGACCAGCACCCCTTGTTTCTAGGACCACTTCCCACTGGTGCATTTTGCTCTGCGTCTCCAAACTTAAATATCCTCTAGCTCACAGCCTGGAAAGCAGTCAGCTCTGATGATAGGACGCTCTGCTATGAGACTCTCCTCTTCCGTGAGCTTTGGGCCTTGGCTGCCTGGGCCCGCGGCTGCCTCTGATCTCCCTCATCAGTCCAAGCTCAGTTCCACAGGAAGGGCTTTGGGTTTTGTTCTGAGGAGCAGGGGCTCCGTGAGCAGGGAGTGACATGATCGACTTCCATTGGAGAAGATGCTTCTGGCTGCATGTACACAGTGGGCTCTTGGGGGGAGAGAATCTGAGTTGGTAATGGAGTCTCACCAGCGATTTGCCAGCACATCTAATGAAAAGCACCCACTGGCCCATGATTTTCAGCTGGTTCCTGAATTACGAATTACTTAATGCAATTTGTCTGATGGACAATTTTTTATAAGACATGAACTCAGGGCAGGGAGTGGTTGGGTGGTGGGAGGAAACATTAAAAGGGGTGTGACAGAGAGGTCCAGGTGGCCCCCAATTGCATTGTCCACTCCTCAGAGCAACTGAACACCTGACTTTTAGCTGGGCATGTGGCCACCGAAGACTGCAGAGCTCCCAGCCTCCTCTGCAGCTGGGCCGGGTGTGTGACCAAGCTCTCCCTCCAGGATGGGAAGGGAAACAACTTGTGCGGCTTCTAGGATATTTCCTAGGAGAGAGCAGCAGGCCCTTCTTTCTGCTTCACCCTCTGTCCTGCTGCCGGGAGCATGAGCCCTGAGGCTGGAGCTCCATCCTGACCCACATTGATGAGGGCAGCTCCTCTGGGATGACAGGGCAGCAGGGAGAGGAGCCTCCTGGAGCAGCCCTGCCAGACCAGCCCGGGCTGTCTGCCTCCAGACTGAGCATGGGGGAGATGCCTGTTCTGTTTGCCACTCTCCTCTGGCGGCCCTTTATTGCAGCAGCTGAACCTTATCCTGACCAGGACAGCAGGCTTGGAGGGGACTTTCTGTGGGGTTCCCTTGGATCAGGCTGCTCCCAGGGCCACAGCTGCCTGAAGCTTTCAGCCCTCCTTTCCGTGGGGTGACAGCCAAGCTCAGCTCCAACCCACTCCCCTTTCCGGGCGCTTCTCTGGAAATCTGCGTGAAGGTCGATGCCCCCAAGGAAACAAGTGTGGAGCTGGTATCGCCCAGGGCATCCTCTTGTTCTGTCCTCCCACACTGTGCACCGCCCACTCTCTCCCAAAGATGCACCTTGTTCTGAAATAGGCTGGACTGACTCTTTCCCTGCTAATATCTGCAGATTCTCGTAAATAACTCAGGGAACAGGCCGTCTCACGCATGGTATAACTTGATTATTGTTAGAAAGATGAGTTTGGAACTGACGAGTTCCCTGCTAAACTTTTAAACAAGTTTAAAAGCTGAATTTGAAAAATGAACCAAATTCTAGTCACAGTGTGAGGGCAGAGACTGGGACTCCCATCAAGCCTTGGCCTGAGCCCTCAGTCTGGGGAGACAGATATTTAGGACTTCCCAGGGGTCTCTTGTCCATGTAATCTCTGATATGCCCTCCACTCTTATGGAACCTCCAATTTTATGGGGAAAAGGAATTCTAACGTACATTTAAAAACTTGTTGAAGATATTGTAAAAGGGTGCATAGTACATTTGTTCTTCATTTGTTTATGCTAAGCATCTGCAAAGTGTCTTGTAGGGCTGGTTTAAAATAGAAGGTATTGGGGCCAGCCCAGTGGCGTAGTGGTTAAGTTCGCGCACTCCACTTTGGCAGCCTGAGGTTCGCAGGTTCAGATCCCAGGTGCAGACCTGTGCACTGCTCATTAAGCCATGCTGTGACGGCGTCCCATATAAAGTAGAGGAAGATGAGCACAGACGTTAGCCCAGGGCCAATTTTCCTCAGCAAAAAGAGGAGGATTGGCAACAGATGTTAGCTCACGGCTAGTCTTCCTCACACACACACAGAAAAACCCAGAATGTATTAATGGAAAATTTGAGGTTCAGTAAGGCCAACAGATCAGGAGACGACACCATTGAGAAGATAGTTTGTTACAGTTCCCAGAGGAGGGGCACGCCGTGCCACACAGGGCCTCACGGGGAAGCACTCAGGTGGTCAGGAGGCAGAGGGAGCAGGGGAACTGTGGGCAGGAGCCTTTACTGTGGGTTCTGCAGGAAGGAGCAGCCGGGCGGGGTAAGCAGGCTTAGGACTGGCTGGTCTGAATAATTTCACAGGCTCAGGGGCATAGGGGCTGTCCCAGTTGTCTGGTACCTGCCCTGGGTGATAAGGGCAGGGGGATAGTGGCCCGGAGTATGAGTGTCCGATAGAGGAGGTGGTTGGGGTGTGCGTGGACACTGGATTGGTTGGTTTGTATTTGGGCCCAAGACTGGAGGATTTTTCCTGAGGGTGGGGGGAGGGAGCCACAGGGAGGCAGGAGGCCAAGTCGGGATTCAGAATAAGGCGTGTCCCGCTTATGCATGCAGGACAGATGCTAAAGCCTCAGGTTTACAGAAGCTAGAAACATGGTCCAGACAAGGGCTCAGCTCAAATGTCACCTCCTCAGTGGAGCCTTCCCTGCCTACTCCATCTACAGTGACAGACTCCCCACCCTAGTCTCCCTACCATCACCCACTTCATTCCCCTCACAGCGTTCAGGGCCTGGCCCCCTGCTCAGCACCCCACCCTGACTCTCCCCACTCAGATGAAAACTCCTCACCGGGGCCCCCAGGCCCTGCACCATCTGGGGCCCTCCACCTCTCTCGTCTCCTCCCACTACTGTCCCCCCCAGCCCCTGCCTCCTGATCCCTGCGCCCTGCTTTTCCTCTGTAGCACTTCTGCCTTCTAACCTGCTGTGCTCTGCTCACTCTTTGTCCCGCTCCGCGTTGTTGGCTCCATGGGGGCAGCGGAGTTTGTTTTCTCGTCTCTTTCACTGCCCTCCGTGCCTGCAGCCTAAGTCAGGGCGGGGCATAGAGCGGGGCTCCACAAACAGCGAATGAGCGAAGAACGCTCAGCACTCCTGGAAACGTGCTTGTTTGTGGCCTGCAGTGTTCACTAGCCCGGCGCACGTCACTGAGGCCCTACTGCGCACTGGGCCGGCTTCAAACACTGGGCACAGCAGCGGGCGAAGCAGGCAGAGGTCTCCATTCTCATACAGCTGACAGCCTAGTGGGGGAGACAGAGAAAAAATAAGTAAAATATACACAAAGTTAGGCGGTGATATGTACCATGGAGAAAAATAAAGTCAGGAAGGACATTTGAGCAAATTCCTGAAAGTGTTTAGGGAGCAAGCAATGCAGAGGGTAGAGTGTTCCAGGCTGTGAGACCAGCAAGTGCAAAGGCCCTGAGGCGACAGTGGGCTGCATGTTTGAGAGTCTTAGTTATTAGTGTGGATTCTTAGTTTTGTCTTGAGTCTCTATTTCGCTTTTGTTTGTAATCCTTGGTTTCACCTTTCTAGCCAGTTAACCTGAGTTCAGGAAATTCTGTTCTATTCTGTGATTTAAAGTAGAAATGGGCAAATTTGAGTCAAGTCAGTATGCGTTTATTGAGTGGGCCCAGCTCTGTTAGGCATCAGGAGGCTGTGAAATCAACATGGCAGTCTCTGCCTTGATGACCCCAGTTAATGAACGTCCTCGACGTCCTCCAGCCCCTTCCACTGTCCCTCTGCCCCGTCTCATCTGGGTCTCAAGCTCTGACCCTGACCCTCTGTCGCACCTTCACCCCCACATCCACCTCCTCCTAGACCTCTCTGTCTGGGTGTCCCCTGAGCTTCTCGAAGTCAGCATGTCCCAAACTGAGTTCAGCCCTTGCCCCACAACTGCCTCCTCTCCATGAAGTCCCACTTGGTGAGGGAGCCACCACCAGCAGGATCCTCAACCCCTGGGCAGGGCTCCTCCCCACCCCGCCCTGCCGATGCATGCCACCCCGTGGATCCACCACCTCGGGAACCCCTTGATCCTCTCCCTCACAGCTTCAGCCTTGGGCTGCACACCGACCTCCCCCTCTTCACAAACCCCCAAGAGGCTGGTACAGTTATACATGGGGACACGGAAGTGACGCACATGGGTGTGGCTGGGAATGACAAGCAGTATCCCAGAGCAGAGGGCAGACCAGGGCTCCTGAGTGGCCGGAGCACAGCTATTGTGGCGGCAAAATGCCCAGAAAGGGGGTGAGGCTGGCACCCCACTGCAGCCCCTCCCCATGTTCCCCAGAGTGCCCTATGTTTCATGCCTCGGCTTGGGCTGGCTGCCCCTCCTTGCTGTCTGTTAGGTGGGTGCCTATTCATTCATTCACTCATTCATTCTTTCATCATGTATTTGGTTCCTGCTCGGTGCCAGGCCCTGGCTAGGTGGTGGCTCATCCTTGGAGGCCCAGCTTAGATGTCACCTCCTCCATGAAGCCATTCTTGATCCCCACTCCCTCCTGCAGCCCCCTCTGGCCTCACCTGGGACCCCCCCTCCCCAGTGCTGTGATCACACTCTGGTGACCTCTGCAGCCTGTGAGCTCTGGGCCAGGTGCAGAAAGGGGCTCAGAAAAATGTGATGATGGCAAAAACACTGAATAGATGAAAGGATTACACACAGGCCACATGGGGGTCAAGTTCACCGTCTCCCCCTCTCCCTCCAGGACCAGGGCTCCTTCATTATCAGGAGCCTGGGGGACCTTCTCTCACCCTGTGCTCATTTAGACCATTAACAGTCTGGATATTTTTTCAATTTTAATTTTTTTTAAACTTTGAAGACATGTCATGAGGGTATCCCTCAGTAAAGAGAAACTTAATTATCATTTCAAGGAAGGGAATCCATCTGTTGTGTCTGAGCCAAGACAGGACAATATGGAAAGCACAGGGTGTTGAGGGGGAGGCGGCTCAGGGGCTGGGCCTCAGGGCAGCAGGAGGAGGGGAGACAGAGAGACGGATGGAGGCCGAGCTGCCAGGGCCACGGGCAAGCCAGGAGGAGGGGGTGTCCAGGGGCTTCCGCCTGTGAGGGAAGTGTCCCCCTCTGTCACATATAAGCATGTTTCTCACGCTGCAGCACACCTCCAGGCCTTTTTATAACTATCAATGCCCTACATATGTGTTGTGTGAATAAATCACTATTTATTTATCTACCCATTCTCGCACATGTAGTCGTTTGTCTTGTTTCCAGCCATTTACTGGAAAACTGCTGCTGTGAACACATTTGTCCATGCCTCTGGTTCACAGATACTAAAGTTGCTCTTTGGAATATATCTAGGTGTGGAATTGTTAGATCATGGGATGTGGGGATGTTCAACTTTACAAGAAAGTTTAATTTATAAGTTTAAAATTTAATTAATAAGTTTAATTTTGCTAAAGCGTTTGTGCCAATTTACATTTCCAAAAGAATCCTAAGGGCAGGTCACCATGGTCTCCGGACACTTGTGATCCCCTTCACTGCCAGTAGGAGTGTAACAGCTTGGCCCTTTTGATAAAGTAACTTGATATCCAGGGCTGTGAAACTGGTCATACTGTTTGGCTCAGGAATTCCATCTTTGGATATTCCATCTTTTCTTTCTACAAAGAAAATAACTCAAAATGCAGGAAAATGTTTGGCACACCAAGATGTTCACTGCAGCATTTTTTATAACTGAAAAATGGAGGAGAAACTCAAAATTGAAGAAATGGTTCAGTGAAGTGTAGTAGGTTGACAGTCTAGCAGGTGTAAAATGTTATCTCATGGTATTGTTTCCATTTCCTTGGTTACTAGTGAAGTTAAATATCTCTTCATATGTTTATTAGCCATTTCTATTCCTTCTTTTTGAAACGCCTGTTCATGCCTTTGCCAACTTTTATTGAGTTGTTTGTCTTTTCTAATTGATTTACAAGAGTTCTTAATATATTCTTGATACTGATCCTTTTTTTGTTGTATCAGATGCAAACATTTTCTCCCACTTTGTAGCTTATCTTTTCACTTTCTTTAAGGTATTTTTGTTGAATAGAAGTTTTCGTTTTCACGTAGTCGAATCAATAAGTCATTTCTTCTTTGGTTAGTGCTTTGGTTGTCTTATTTATTAGATCATTTTCTACCCTGAGGTAGGAAATATATATTCACTTACATTTTCTTCCAACAGTTTTAAAGTTGTGCTTTTGACTTTTAAGTTTCTAATGCATCTGTGGTTGATTTATGTATGGTATGAGGTGAGGATCTATTTTATTTTTTCCACATGGGTAGCCAATTTGTTGAACAACTCTCCTTTCCCCAGTGATCTGTGCTGTCAACTTGGTCAGATATAGAAGTTTGATATATCCATAGATAAATAAGTTTGGGCACTTTCTTCTACTTAGTTGTCACTTGTTTTATCTGTGCTGGTACCAGAGAGCCTTGTCCACGAACCGTTCTCATAAGTCTTGACATCTAGTAGAGCAAGTCTCTCCTTCTCACTCAGCTTCTTTGACATGTTTAACCTATTCTTGGCCCTCTGCTCTTTCATATACATTTAGAGTCAACTTGGCAAGTTCCACGCAAAATGTTTGTTAGCATTTTAATTGGGGTTGCATTAAGTCTATAGATCAATTTGGGGATATTTAACATCTTAATGATATTAACTTCTTCTATCTTTCCATTTATTTATATCTTCTTTAAAGTTCTGTAGAGTTTTAAGTTTTCTGTGTACATTTCTTACAGATTTTGTATTAGATTTATTTTTAGGTACTGATAGCTTAGTTTTTTCTTTTTTCTCAGAATGCATTTTTTAAATTGAGGCATAATTTACATACAATAAAATGCACCTGTGTTAAATGTACAGGTCAATGACTTCTGACAAATGTGTCTACCTGTGTAACCACCACCACAATCAAGATATGGAACATTTTTATCACCTCTAAAAGTTCCTTGTGCCCCTTTGCCCAGCCCCAAGCCCCAGGCAATTGATAAATTATTTGTTGTCACTATAGAATAATTTTGCCTTTTTAAAAAAAATGACTTCATATAAATGGAATCATAAAGTGTTAACGTGTGTGTGTGTCTGGTTTCTTTTACTCGGTGTAGTGTCTTTGAGTCTCATCCACGTTGTTGCACATCCTCAGTCATTTGTTTCTTTTTCTTTCTGAGTAGTAGCTTTTTCTTAGAACTTTGAGAATCAGAGTTTTTTTTCTCTTTCCTCTACCCTTGCGTTTTGGCCAGCCCCTCGCTTTCTACCTTCAGTGATTCCTGAGCACACAGTATCAGTGTGTTTTTTAACCCTAAAAACCAAGCCTGTGCCCTCCCTCCTGCATTCAACTATGCTTCCCAGGACCCCTCTAAAGATGGTAGTGGGTGGCCGTCCTTAATCATTTCCTGGCAGCTTCCTTCCAGTTAAAAGAGGGAAAACTGACCAATTCACGGCTCCTTGTCCACTGGGGAATTCTGGCCACTTTGGGCTTTGGGGACTGCTGGACTTGCTGTTGAGGAAGCCCCAGCCTCCTGCATGGGGATCCTTGGGCCATAGCTGGCCAGAGTGGCTGTTCCCAGATGGCCAGCCCTTCCCGGGCTTTCTTTGTCTCTCGGGACAATCCTGAGAAGACGGCCGCATCAGAACGAGGGGACTTTTACATCACGGGGGACCGAGCCCACCTGGACAAGGATGGCTACTTTTGGTTCATGGGAAGAAACGACGATGTGATCAATTCCGCAAGGTCAAGCTGTCTGCTCTTTTCTTCTCCCTTCGAAGCTTCATGGGGGAGGGGAGGTCACGTGGAAGAGCTTGCTTTCCTCTTCCAGCTACCGGATTGGGCCCGTTGAAGTGGAAAGTGCCCTTGCCGAGCACCTAGCTGTCCTGGAGTCTGCTGTGGTCAGCAGCCCAGACCCCGTCAGAGGAGAGGTAACCAGTCCAGCCAAGAACATTGCCTCCTGGTTCTGTGCCTATTAGCACCCAGCAGAATAATCTGGAAGGCCCAGATTCCCCCATATCTTTCCCCATCCAGGCACCATAGAGTCTGAAATGCCACCATCAGACACACATTAGTTTTGGTTCAGCATTGCCCTCATGTCTTTAGAGACATAAATACTCTCTAGAGGGACACCATGGGAAGATACCAACACTTTGGTGACAACTAGAGACAGAACTGGGTGCAAAAGAGGCTGACTGTCAGCGGGAGATGGTGGTGGTAGGTGCGAGCTTTGTCCTCTATTCTGTCCCATCTGTCCTTTTCCATTTGCAGATGAGGACATAGCAAGTGCCCCAGACATAGTTACTGGTGGCTCGAACCTGGAGGGAATAGCCAACTTGAGGGATGACAGAATAAGTATCCAAGGTGACCTTGATCTATCAGAAAGATGTGTCAAATTCAATAAGCTAACTTTTCTCAGGAGAAATGCCAGTTCCTTCCCAGGGGTCCCAGAGGAATGGATAGAATGGGAGAAATAAGCTCATAAGCTGAACTGTGTACTTTTCACTGGCTGTAAATCCAACGTAATCCTGAAGTTGTATGTAGTTACTTGATGAAAGTTGGTGTAACATCAAGCTACATTCTCAGAAGCACTGGGGCCAGAGGAGTGATGCTCAGTCTGGGCCCTGAACTGCTCACAGCTGCATCATCTGGGATTCTTGTTTAAGATGCAGGTTTCTAGACCTCAAGTCAGACTTGCTGAATCCAAGTGACTGGGGATGCAGCCCAAGGAATTTTCATTTTGACCAGAAGCCCCTAGCCAAGTGATTCTGATGCCCACTAAAATTTGAGGCCACTAATGTAGAATGAGGGAGGTGAGAGTCTCATCTACATGCTGGAGAAATGACACCTGGAAAAGTATGCCTAGTTCTGCATGCCGTGAATTAGCTGCGACTATGACGAATGGCTGTGTGCTCACAGTTAATCCATGTAAAGTGTTCAAAACAGAGCCTGGCACATAGAAAGTGCTCAATAAATGTTTGGTAGTTTTGGCAGTAAGAGAAAGCCCTTCCTAAAAGCCAGATCTGTCTGAACATGAAATGGTGGTGAGATGCCCACCTTTGGAAGTATGCAAGGACAGTGAACCACCGCTTAACAGGATGTGTTGACAGAGTTGTATGCTGGTATGAACAAGCAACCTCCTGGCCTTTGGACTCTTCTGTTCCTACCAGAAACCACGTTTTGTTGTGCCTGAGTTTGGGACTCTTCCTCCTCCTTGGCAGGAGGCAGCCTGCAAGAAAGACGTGGGCAGAGAGCGCCAAGGTGCAGCATGTCCCTCAGGATGCCTGGAATAGAGGCCGTGCAGCAAAATGTTTGCTGATTGCAGACGCTCACACATGCAGTCTCAGAAAGAGCCCCCTCCCCTTGAAAGTGGTCTGCACTGTTCCCCGATCCTGCCTCTCCAAACCTATGCCGTTACCTTCCTAGTCAGGAAAACCTGGACATATGGGACTTAAGGAGTTTGTGAGGCTTTTTTCTCCAAAGTATTTGCATCCTAAGAGAAGCACGTTGGCTCCTAAGGGTGTCACTTCAGGTATGGAGACTAGTTTGGGAAATAGGTAGGAGTCTGAAATCATTCCACAAAAGCCAGTGCTCCCGAGTTGGTGCTGGAAAGGCAGACAACAGAAAAAAGTTGGTGTTGTCCATTTCACTGGCTGAGCACAAGGAATTGTAGAACTTGCTTGTTGGGCTGGTGAAAGTGAGCGCTTATTCACAGGCTAGGTTAAGAAGAAAAGTGTTGTTATACAAGGCCTGAATTTTTTTGTCAGGTGGTAAAGGCGTTTATACTCCTTTCTCGGCCTGCTCCTCTCATGACCCAGAGGAACTAACCCGGGAACTCCAGGAGCACGTGAAAAGGGTGACTGCTCCGTACAAGTACCCCAGGAAGGTAAACATCGGGGGTTCCAGGACATGATGAGCTGGGGACTCAGGAGGGCACACGCTACCTGGGCTCCCCCTCCGGGCTCGGCGCTGGGGAGATGAAGGCACAAACAGGCCCAGCAGCTGCTGCAGCCTTTTCTGCCTGTCTGTTCACGGGGCCTCCCCAAAGCACATTCTGTTCCTCCTCTAAGAAGTGACTGTAAATCAGATTCAGGGGGTGGTGCTGACACACTGTGGGAAAGATCACATGCTCCAGGCTCTGGCTGATTTGATTGTTGCCATTTGGAGAAAACCGTGACTCATGGAGGCTTTCTGACGAAGTGGCCGATGGTAATGACTTTTTGAGACAAAAGTCTTTCTGGGAAATGATGATTTCAAAGTGTTTTTGTTTTTGTTTTATGGTCACTAGGTGGCCTTAGTTTCAGAATTGCCCAAGATGGTTTCTGGAAAGATCCAAAGGAGTAAACTGAGAAGCCAAGAGTGGAGGAGACAAGATATAACCCCAGGAGGGCCCCACAGGCCTCTGAAGGTTCTAAGGGGAACTGGTGGGATCACTGCTTAGTCCCCACTTGGAGCATCATTCCTTCAACCCTGTGACATCACAGGCTCTCGGCTTCCAAATGGGCATCTCCAGAATCACTGGATGACCCTGGAAGAGAAGAACATCACTGACCCAGAGAGCATGGTCACTGGCCAGTCTAGCAAACGTTTGGTGGCTCGACTTCCCCCTCTGTCTGGAGGCGTCTTCAGCAGCTGCCCACTGGTCTTACTTCCTAAGAGCTTGCAGCTGGCCCTCCGAGGGACGGGTCACCAGAGTGTCAGAGCACTTCTGATCTCTTTCACTGTCGGTGGGAGTGTAACCACTTGACCCTTTTGATAAAGCCATTTGGTAATCATATCTAGGGCCATAAAAAATTGGTCATACCCTTTAGCTCACAAATTCCATCTTTGGGAATCACTACAAAAGGAAGGATTCAAGAGATGTTTACTGTAGCATTGTTTAAAATCGTCAAAACAAAATAAGGAAAAAAATCAATATCCAAACAATAGAGTAATGATTAACTGAGTTGTAGTAGAGTAACTCGATAAGATATCATGTGGCCATTAAAAATAAGCCTTGGGGAAATCTTGAGCTATCTTAATTTTAAATCAGAACAAAAATAATATGTGAATACTGGAGAGTCACAGCTTTGAAAGATAAAAGAAAAACTGTAGATGGAAAAATGATGAGAAGGAAATATACTAAAATGTTAATAGTAATTTTCCTGGGTATTGAAAATAATGGATGATGGTTTTTTTCTTTTCGTCTACATTTCTTGTTTTCCAGGTTTTCTCAGTAAGTATATATAACGATTTTAATGAAAAAATTATTTTAAAGAAACAATCCCCCCAAACCACACTCTGCCTCGTGTCTGGTTCTTTCTCCACATCCTAAGTCATTGTCCCCAAATGCCAGTGTTGTATGTCTTACCCAGGAAGGACACGAGGACCTGAAGTCATGTCCCAGGCCCAGAAACAGAAAGGATGATTCTGGGCAGCTGAGACCAGCCAGGTGGAGAAGAAACTCAGAGTGAACCCAGTGCTGCTTACCCGACCCCCAGCACCTCCACTCACGCACCAATCATTATTTATTGAGCACCTACTCAGTGCTGGGCTCTGCGAATGCGATGATAAGCAACAGCCAACCCAGTCCCTCCCTGTATCAGCCAGCTCGGGCTGCCAACCAGAGTGCCACAGACTGGGGGGCTTTAACAGCCAGGATTTATTTCCTCAGTTCTGGAGGCTGGACGTCCAAGATCAAGGTGTTGACAGGGTTGATTTCATTCTGAGGTCTCTCTCCTTGGTTTGTAGACGGCTGTCTCCTCCTGTGTCTTCACATGGCCTGTTCTCCGTGCGTGTCTGTGTCCTCATCTCCTCTTATAAGAACTACAGTCGCATTGGGTTAGGGCCCACCCTAACGACCTCATTTAACTTACTCACATCTTTGCAGGCCCCGTCTCTGAATACAGCCACATTCTGCACTACTGGGGGTTAGGGCTTCAGCATATGAATTTGAGGGGACACAGTTCAGCTCATGACACTAGCCTTGTGGAGTTTACGGTCTAGTGGGGAGGTTGATATTATTCATCAAAGCATAATGCAAATAATGCCCAACTGTGATAAATGCTATGAAGGAAACACTACAGTTAAAACATATTTGGGGGCTGATCAAGACTGGGGGGCACCCAGGGTATCAGGAGAGTCTTCCATAAGGAGGTCCCCCCTGAGCTGGGGTTGAAGGAAAGGTGGCAGTAAACCAAGAGACTGGGGCTGAGCTTTCTGAACAAAGGATACCCACGTGCAAAGGCCCTGAGGTGGGCAAGGCAGGTCAGTGTTTCTAAGAACAGCTCACACTCGGCGCCAGCTATGTGCAGGCACAGCTCTAAATGTTACCTCTCAGCCATCCTGTTGGACAGGTGCTGATAACATCCTCTTTTTACAGATGAACAAAGAGGTTAAGCAGTTTGCTGAAGTTCACACGGCTAGTATCTCACAAGGAGTCCAGCTCCAGCGTCCACACATGCTTCGCCTTTCACAACTGATTCACGATGACCTGGTTTCAGAATTTTGTCTTTCTCCAATGAGTGCTGGGGAGATGACAGAAATGACCACCTTAAGGTTTCCTAGCCCTTAAAAAGGAAAAAATCGTGTCAAAGTGATTTACTTATTCTTTTTTTTATTGAACAAATCTGACGTAACATTGTGTAAGTTTAAGGTGTACAGTGTGTTACTTTGATACATTCAAATGTTGTAATATGATTGCCGATGTAGCGATATTTGTCACATTACATCATTATGACACAATATTGTTGTCTATATTGATTATACTGTGCATTAGATCCCCACGGTTTATTTACTACTCCTTACAAGTTTGTACCCTTAAACGCCAAGACTCTTATCCCGCCTCATCCCTGGGTACCACTCTGTTTTTTACATGTTTAACTTTTTTAGATTCCACATATAAGTGATATCCAGTACTTGTCTTTCTCTTGTTCTTTATGCTGTTTATCTTTATGCCTTCCTGGGCTGGGCAAATTCTCCTCATTTTAAAGGTGGAAATTCAGAAAGGGGATTTGCCCAGGCCCAACAGGAGGGGGCGCCAGAGGCCAGGAAAACAGGCAGGTCTGACTCCACATCACTAGTGCTCTTGGGCTGGGGCTTGTCCTCTTGACATGGGGCGCTGCTGGGATTCCTAATGAGCCCCCAAAATGTCAGTTCCCTGAAAGCCGTGGCTTGGGTGGAAATGACGCCTGGGGGAAGCAGCACCTGCTGTCACTGTGCTGTGGTCACACTGCTCCCGTCTCTCAGCCTCAGATGCCTTGTCTGCAGGGCAGATGCTGTCTGGATTCCCCTCCTCTCCCCTCTGGGCTGAACCAGTCTGTTCTCCCGCTGCAGTCAGAGCTCTCCACCAGGGGCCTTGGCTCAGACTTCAGTCGTGACAAGCCAAGGATGATAAAGGGTGGGGGAAACCCAATCACCCTCCCCCAAGGGGCCCGGCTGACACACGTGGCTCCCAGCCAGCTCTCCCACGGTCACTTCAGCCCAGCTCAGCTCCAAAAGGAAAAGACAAAACTCCCAGCTGCAGCCACACCACAGGGAGCCAGCACCACCACCCAGCACTTCCCAGCTGCACCCCCAGCCCCAGACGTCATCGGTAGTTAGAGCAGCACGGACGAGTGCTACCGCCATCCTTTACTCCCAGTTTATTCTGTGCCAGGCATCGTGCTGAATGCTCTGCTGAAATCCTCTGTTATTCTTGATCTTCACTCATTCCCATTCTACCCTCATGACTGTAGCTCTATCCACAGACCATCCATGATGTAAATCAACTTACTTCTAGAATAAAATATCTTCATCCTAAGAAATAGAACATTCATTAAAGGCCGCATCTGGAGTTCTGTTCATATTTTCCTAATACACATCAAAATAACCACAAACATGAAAACTGCTCGTCTAAAATCACCTTGCAGGTCTTGGCTGTTGTGAATAATGTTGCAGTGAACACAGGGATGCACGCATCTTTTTGAATTAGTGTTTTCATGTTCTTTGCATAAATACTCAGAGGGGGAATAGCTGGATCAAATGGTATTTCTATTTTCAATTTTTTGAGAAATATCTATATATTTTCCATCGTAGCTGCACCAGTTTGAAGCAACCTAAGTGCCCATCAGTGGATGAGTGGATAAAGACGATGTGATACATATACACAATGGAATATGTGTACTCAGCCACAAAGAAAGACAAAATCGTGCCATTTGCAACAACATGGATGGACCTTGAAGGTATTATGCTAAGCGAAATATGTCAGACAGAGAAAGACAAATACCATATAATTTCACTCATGTGTGGAAGATAAGCAAACACATGGATATGGAGAAGAGATTAGTAGTTACCAGAGGGGAAGGGGGGGCTAGGGGAGGGCGAAAGTGGTAAAGGGGTACATGTGTACGGTGATGGATATAAACTAGAATATTGGTGGTAACACGATGTAGTCTATACAGAAGCCGATACATAATGATGTACACCTGAAATTTACACAATGTTATAAACCAATGTGACCTCAGTAAGTAAGTAATTAATTAGGGGCTGGCCTGGTGGCGTAGTGGTTAAGTTCACATGCTCCGCTTCAGCGGCCCAGGGTTCGTGGATTCGGATCCTGGGTGCGGACCTACGCACTGCTTATCAAGCCATGCTGTGGCGGCGTCCCATATAAAGTAGAGGATAGTGGGCACGGATGTTAGCCCAGCACCAATTTTCCTCAGTCAAGAGAGGAGGATTGGCAACAAATGTTAGCTCAGGGCTAATCTTCCTCACCAAAAAAAATAATAATAATAATAAATAAATAAATAAAATCACCTTAAAAAACCCACTTTGGGGAAAACTGATCTAACTGAATTCCCACTGTAATCCTAAGAAGAAAATATTATTATCTCCGTTGAACAGAGGAGAAGACTGACGTAAACATTTTGACATTTATTTTGCATGAAATTGGGATTCACTGCTGGGTATTGAGCAGAACTGTGACATGATCTGACCTCTGATCTATAGGAGCGAGGTGTGCAATCCCTAGGGTCTTCGAAAGGGAGTATCTGCCAGGTCTCAGTGAGGAGGCCGCACTGGGCAAAGGAAACGGGGCCTTTAGCACAACAAAAGTGGGGGCCTGGGGTATCTGGGAGAAGGGCGGTCAAAGAGGAGTGGGAGAGGGTGGTGGTCAGGGAAGGAGGTGTCTCTGAGGAGACAAGGCCAGAAGAATGAGAAAGAGCCAGCCATGGAAAGAGAAGGACCAGCAGGAACAAAGGCAATCAATATTCATGCCCAGGTGCTGTTAAGGAAATCTTCACTCCTTGTTCTTTTGGAAAATAGGAGAGTAGGCACAAGTGTCAGAGACGTTGAGCATTCTGGCTGCTGCTTCCTAGATAATGGGATGGAAATGCAGCCAATTGGTGGGACTCCTGGAATCAAAGTTCATTAGATTTAAATTCTGCAACCCCTATCAAGGTGTACATGGAGAAACTCAGAGACCAGCCTGCACAGCCTTGGAACTACTTTCTCTGGAGCCAGTGCATGGATGGAAATGATAATTACAACTGTTACAATTTCTACAGTGATTCTCTGTGTCAGGTCCTCTGTGCTAGGTGCTTAGTATTCAAGATGTCTGAGTCAAGGTTCAGTTGAAGGAAATAGAGGCTGCTTGTATTAGTCAGCATTTACTGTAGTAACAAACATCCCAACGTCTCAGGAGCTTATAACCATGCATATTTTTTCCCATGGGTCTGTGGGTTGACCATGGATGTGCTGGACTCAGGTCAGCTCACATGTGCTATCATTCTGGGACCCAGGCTGAAGGTAGGCACCTATCTGGGACATGCTGCTCTCAAGACAGAGGGCAGAAATGCAAGAGTTCCTGACCAACCACACAGTCGCATCCACTCATTGACCAAAGCGTATCCTATGGGCAAGCCAGAGTCAATGAGAGGTGGATATTACTCTTCCCCAGATTGCACTGGGCAAGTCACATGAAAATGAATGGGGACATATATCCTACTACAGGGAACGGGCAAATTTGTTGGGAACAACAATTCATCTACCACACCACTGTATTTTAAGAACAAAGGGATTTGTTGCATGGAATTGGGTGTTCACAAAGCTTTCGGAGGCGCTGGATATATAGGATCTAGACAGGGTGTTGTGTTTTTGGAGAATGGCACACCAGAAGGAAACTGAAATGTGCCAGTTCACTCACAAGCACAACAGATTAATTTCTGGAAGAACCTTATGAGGCTGGGATGAATCTCCTTAAGCAGCTGATGACTATACAGGAAAGACTTACTTCTGTCTCCTGTTTCCTTCATAGGTCTGACCATGCACTGGCTGCAGAGACTCCAGGGGCTTTGTATCCCGTGGGGGCTCAGATGTCCAAGCTCACTGTCTGCATTCATACCAAGCAATTGGCAGCCCTGCAGTGGGGCCACCAGGAAGTCCCTGCCAAGTTCAACTTTGCTAGTGTTGTGGTGGATCACTGGGCTGGCGTGGAGAAGGTAATGGGGTGGGGATGAGGCACAGGGTTGGACACATTGGCTGAGTTCATTAATCACCCATTCATTCAATAAATATTTATTGAGCACTTACATGTCAGGCACTAGGATGAGCTATGAAGATGTCTACTTTCCATGAAGGCAGCACGGGGTGGGAGCAAGAGAGCATGAACTTGGCAGAAAGACGAGCCTAAGAGACTGGTGCAGAGTGGAGCAAAAACCCTGGGCACTGACACACAGTTTGCCTGCACATGATGCACGTGCTCTGTTGTGACCTCCCGGAGTGAAACAAGGACTAGTGTGTTGGGGTCATAGAGGAGGTGGCTTTGGGTTTAATAAGAGAAAATCAGCACTGACCAAAGACTGCATGTCTTCTCAGAAAGTTATGTGTCCTTGTCATCAAGGTGTGTAAGCAGGACGGCAACTAGGCAGGGATTGTCAAAAGGGCTCCAACATGAGAAATCAGAGAAAGAGAGTGATGTGGAAATTTCTGATTTTCCTTTCCTGCCCTGGACTTTTAGAATTCTACCCCATTCACTGCTGATCCCGCCCCTGCCTTCGCTTGAAGTTCTATGTAGTTTTATGGAGGGTGGAAGGATTCATCTTGGCTGGGATGGGGAGAGAGGTGGATCTGCCAGCATGGGCTTAAAAGAAGTCATAATCTCGGTGTTGTCATGCAGTCCCGACACCATGACACAGCCTTAGTGCAGAAATCGCAAATGCTGGGCCTCTAGGCTGGAGATGGCTCATGGCACTGAGTGTTCTTAAGAAAATTTGGTCAACATTTTAAAACTGAAAAATTTCAGATAAAAATTTAGATTTCTGGCTTTTCTATAAAAGTAAGACCTCCTTAGAATAATGAGGAAGGCCTTTACTACCATGACTCAAAATCCTGATTCCATAAAAGAAGTGATTTAATAAATCTGCTACATAAACATCATAAAAATCTCTCCTTTGATGAATAACAGTATAAGCAAAATCAAAAAACTAATGACACCCAGGGGAAAAATGTTCAACTCATACCACAGCAGAAGAGTTAATATCCCTAACACAGAAAGAGCTCCGAGAAGTCAAGAATGAAAAGACACAACCCAATGTAAAAGTGGGCAAAGTAGATGAAAGGACAGTTCACAGAAGAGTGAACTCGAATGGCCCTTAAATGTGAGAAAAAATGCTCAGCCTCACTCCTAAGAAGAGTAATGAAAATTAAAACTTCACTGAAATAAGATTTTTTACCTCCCAGTGCAGTTAAATACAAAAGTTTGACAATATGCTCTGTGGACAGGGCTATGTCCACAGAGGAAATGGACACTCACACATTACTGAGCAAAGTGCAAAATGGCAGAACTCTATGGAGAGGAATTTTGAATTATCTAACCCAATTACCAATACATTTTCTCTTTGACTTTGCATTATTGCTCTCAAACTATGATATGGGGACCGCAGAGGATACCAGAGACCGTGAAATCAAAACTATACCAAAACAAAATTAAGACAAATTGGAACCCTTGTGCATCACCAGTGGGAGTATAAAATGGTACAGCTTCCATGGAAAAAAATGTGGCAGTTCCTCAAAAAATTTAAAATAATTAAATAATTTTAAAAATTAAATAATTAAAATAGTTACCATATAATCCAGCAATTACACTTTTAGGTATGTACCCCAAAGAATCAGAAGCAGGGTCTTGAAGAGATATTTGTACACCCCTGCTCATCGTTATTTACAATAGCCGAAAGGTAGGAACAACCCAATGTCCGTCAGTGGACGAATGGATAAACAAAATCGGCATATCCATATAAAAGAATATTATTCAACCTTGAAGAATGAAATGCTGATGTCTGCTACAACATAGATGAGCGTTGAAGACATTATGTTGTGAAATAAACCAGACACAAAAGGACAAATATTGTGCGATTTCTTTATAAGAGGTGCCTAGAGTAGTAAATTCATAGAGACAGAAAGTAGAGTGATGGTTACCAGGCTGGTGGGGAGGTGAGACTGGGGAGTTGTTGTATAATGGGTACAGAGTTTCAGTATTGGATGATGAAAAAGTTCTGGAGAAGGATGGTGGTGATAGTTGAACAATAATGTGAATGTACTTAATGTCACTGAACTGTACGCTTAAAAATAGTTAAAATGGCAAATTCTATGTTATATATATTTTAACACAATAAAAAAGGAAAACAAAATAAATACGCAAATAGAGAAAGGGAGAGAGAAATAAATTCATAAATAAACAAATAAATACACAAATCTAAGGTAACAGTTGCCTTCTTCACTTTCACTCTCTCACAAGTGCGCAGTGGCATTTTCCAGAGGCTCAATGATGGGTGATCCTGCAACAAAGTAAGTGCAGAAACAGAAAAGAAAATCCGACTGTCTTCTATTAAGGAAGACGTTAAAGACATTTGCAAATATGTAAAATGATACCTCTCATTATCTATGTTTGTTTTGGAAAGTATACTTACCTCTGTATCAAAATGTATCTTATTTGTGGTAATGTATAATGGGTTTATTACTGTTACTTTTAAAATTTCTCAGTTTTAATTTCTAGTACAGTAAATATTGATTGATGGAATCCATATAAATAAACATTCTTTATGGTTTTTAATACTGCCTAAGAATGTATAGGGGTCCTGAGATTAAAAAGCCGACTAAGCATTGGTGGGGCAATCCCAGGACTGGCATTTATTCTACGTGCTCATGTACCAGCCCAGCCTGATCAGTAGGTCTTCTCTTTCTTCAGGCTGGGAAGTGGCCCCCCAGCCCAGCCCTGTGGTGCGTGAGTGGTGATGGGGATGAAGTGATGTGGAACTTCAGCGAACTGTGAACTCAGCCAGCAGGTGGCCGATGTCCTCTTGGGGGCGTGTGGCCTGTAGCGTGGGGACCGTGTGGTGGTGGTGCTGCCCCGAGTGCCTGAGTGGTGGCTGGTGACCCTGGGCTGCATGCGAGCAGGTTGGTAATTGAGCACCTGGACTGGGCACTGTCTCCCTTGTGAAAGAAACTGATGGCAGAGAAGTGCAACCACTACCCCCTCAAAGATGCCCCCTCCCCATAGCGTGCTGTCCTTCCTCGTATGGAAATACTATCCTTCTTCCATTTCTTTACAGAAACTATGTGCCAAGCACTATGCTAGAGGTTGCTAGTATGGGGTGAACAAAACATGGTGTGTGTACTCATGGGACTTACAGGTCTTTGGAGAAAGATAGCTATTAAACTATTAATTGCACACATAATTATTTATTCACAATTTTGACAAGTAGCATGAGAATTTCCTAAGAACCTATTCAAGAAAAGTTGGCAAACTGTGACCTGTAGGCCACATCCAGCCCACAGCCTGGTTTTGTAAATAATGTTTTATTGGAACAGAGCCATGCCCTACTCACAGGTTCTCTGGTTGCTTTTGCACGATAATGGCAGACTTCAGCAGTTTGGACAGAGAGCGTCTGGCCCACAAAGCCTAAAATATTTACTGTTTTGCCCTTTGCAGAAAAAGTTCACCCATCCTTGCTATAAAAGGAGATTCAAACTGACTAATCTGAGGGGGTCACAGAAGGCTCAGTGGAAGCGAAATTTGGGCTGAGATCTGAAGGATGAGTAGGATTTGGCCAGGAGAGGAGGCAGAGACGCGTGCTCCAAGCAGTGGGAATGCACAGAGGGGAGAGAGGCTTGAAAATGATGAGAGAAGCTGCAAGGACGTCTGTGTGCCTGGAGTCCAGGCAGCGAGGAGCAAGGGTGGCAAACGGGCCTGGAAAGATGGGTGGGCGCTGAACTACAGACCCTTGGGGGCCGTGGTAAGGGTTCTGGCCCTTATCCACTGAGGAATGGGAAACCGTGGACGGATTGAGTGATGTGATCATTTTCTGTTTGTAAAAGGTCATTCTGGATGGTATGTAGACAATAGGATGAAGGAGGACAAGAATGGGGGTAAGAAACCCAGATAGGAGATGAGGGATGATGGTGGCTTCAAAGTGGATGGGGTGGTGGAGGTGGAGATGAGTGGATGGATTTAGGAGACAATGAGGAAGAAACTGATAGCAAGATTTTCTGATGAATGATGTATGGTAGAGGAAGAGGCCAGGGAGATGGAGAAGTCACAGACACTTAGACAACTGGGTGGATGCGGCTCTCTTTCACTGGAGTGAGGGACACAGGGAGAAGCAGGAATGGGGGTGTCGGGGAAATACGACTAGTTCAATTTGGTAACTGTTGAGTTGGGGGTACCCGGGTGATGTTCAAGAAGGGATGAGGAGTTCTAGTTATAAAATAAATAAGTCCTGGGGATGTAATGCACAGCATGAGGACTATAGTTAACAATACTGTATCATATATTTGAAAGTTGCTAAGGGAGTAGTTCTTAAAAGTTCTCATCACAAGAAAAAAAATTTGTAATTACATGTGGTGATGGATGTTAACCTATTGTAATCATTTCACAGTGTATGCATACATCAAGTTACAGACATACCTCATTTTATTGTGCCTTGCTTTATTGCGCTTCACAGATGTTACATTTTTTACAAGACCCTCCACCAGCACAAAGATTACAACTCGCTGAAGGCTCAGATGATGGTTAGCATTTTTAACATTTTTTAGCAATAAAGTATTTTTTTTTTTTTGTGGCTTCTGAAGTGTTGCGAGTGGAAAGAAAGTGAGCCAGGGCTAAGAGCTATTTAACAGGAGGAACGTGAAATCAGCTTCATAAAAGGTGAAACATAAGTCTAGTTATTCTCCAAAAGAATAAAACAAAGTGACAAGAGTTTCTTCAAGACAGAAAACAAAAACAAAGAAAAACTAAGAGCCCTCTTGCCTAAGAAATTGCATTCAGGGTCCCGGGTTTGAGAGAAACAGCCGGGACCTAGAGCACTGCCGTGCTGTGGGACCATGGACAGTTCCAGGTGCCTTTCCTTATTTTAGTGACTGTGAGTCTGGATACAGGAAACTCCTGCAGGGCATTTTGTATGTGTGTTGGGGGGCAGGGGGAAGGTTGTGTTGGCCTTAGACTATCAATGGTGTGACATTAGGCAAGTCACTTTCTCTCCTTAGACCCCTTACAGCTCTGACAACCCAGGGAAATCTGGGTTGCAATCGCTCTCTGATCCTCAGTCCCCTTGTTATTATTATTCTCCATTGGTCACCACGACCCAGACTCCCCCCCACCCCCAATTTACTCCCCACTGGGTGTTTACATCGGGCTTCTCTGGGGAAGAAGGTAGCCCTCCCTTCCAGTTCTCTCTAAGCCGTTTGGCTTCTCTAGACCTTGTCTTCATGCCTGGGACTATCCAGATGAAAGCCAAAGACGTTCTTACAGGGTGCACGTGTCCATGGCCAGGGCCATCATGGCTGGGGACAAAGTGGCCCAGGCAGTGGACACTGTAGCACCTGACTGCCCTTCTCTGAAAACGAAGCTGCTGGTGTCTGAGAAAAGCCGAGATGGGTGGCTGGACTTTCAGATACTACTACAGTGAGTACCTACACGTCTTAGCCTGGGTTTTCCTGAAGAGTAGAAAGGGCACCAAGCACTTCTGTGCAGGTGCTTTATTGGGAAAGTCCAGGGAGCAGAGTGTGGGACTGGGGAGAGTGAAGCAGGGAAGAAGAAAAAGCTAATACGAGAGTTTATTATTGAGTCACTGCAGGGATAAGTGGGGCTTGATCTGCAGGAACCTTCTGAGGAGCACACAGAATGCCTCTCAGGATTGTCCACTAAAGGACTGAGTGTTGACCCATCAGAACCTGACCCCCAGTGGTGGAGAGTTGAGCTGGGGGGCATTATCTACCCCACGCTTCTGGGCTGCACATGCATGCAGAGCAGGCTCAGAGTCCTGTGCCATGGTGGCAACAGAGAAGCCCTGGGGCACAAAGGGAATCACCTGTGGTCCACACTAGAAGTAACACTATATGTGTTGAAACTTGCCCAGAGTTGTTCACTGCAACCATTGCTGTAATCAGAGGTGAGGCCAAGAGTGTATGAGGCAAAACAGAAGAGCAGGCTGAATACTGAGTTTCCAGAGTCCTCCTCCCACCTTCTCTATCCCTAAGCCAGGCTGCTTCTCAATTCAGAGGACTCTATGTGTCATTCTAGCCGTCAGTAGCAGGACTGGCTGGAAGAATGCATTTCTCTGTCACATATCTGAAATCCCCCCATTAGAGACACATACCTTAGGAAACCCCTAGGGAGAATGAAAGCTTTTCTAGTGTCATGGTCTTTAAGATAACTGCCAGAGAAGTGGACAACACGAGACCAGCTTTGACACTTGAAACCAGGACACTGGAGGAGGGGTCCGGGAGATGTGCGGATGCTTCATGGGAATGGAAGAGGGTGTCCTGGGAAAACTCATACTAACTGAGCACCTTCCCTTCACCTGATGTCACGCTGGGGCTCCCAACAACAGTCAGATCAACATTTATTGAGTTCTTGCTGAGCAAGTTGCTTGTTTCCTTTGTGTTACAGTTAATTTTCTCAATAACTCAATGAAACAGACAGGTATTGTTGATCCCATTTCACAGATATGGAAAGTGAGACTCAGAGAAGTTAAATGGTCCAACGTTACACAGTTAACAAAGTGCCAAAGCCGAGTGTTTTTCAAGCCCAAGTCTGAGTGACTCAGAATCTCATCATCTTAACCTTTCATCAGCCCCCCTCTGAAGTGGGTTGGCTGACTTGCCCTTGCCAGCGTGGGGGAAGGTGGGAAGAGATGAGTCACCAGGACATCTGGTGTCCAGGGCAGATCTGAGAAGGTGACAGTCCGTGTCTCTGTCAGAGAAGCATCTACCACACATCGCTGTGTGGAGACTGGAAGCCAAGATGCAGCTGCCATCGACTTCACCAGCGGGACCAGTGGCCTTCCCAAGATGGCACAACACTCCCACTCAAGCCTGCGCATCAAGACCAAGATGGATGCTGGTTAAGAAGAGCTCTTTCTTTACAGAGAACTACACGACCAGGCCTTGAGACTTGTCTGAGCTCAAATCGAGTTCTACTGGGGTGGGCTACCATCTGATGCTTCTGAGATAGACGGTTGGGAAGGGGGACACGAGGGAGCAGGGCTTAGCAAGCTGGGTATCCAGTGACCTCTGGTGGGCATTTCTGTTTCAGATAACATGGGATCTCAACACCTCTTCAGTGCTTTGAGCCACGTGTCTACTAGACTGAATGATGAACGTAAAGTTTATATGCGTTTCTCCCCAGACTGCTCTGTGTCTTGTCCTTCGGGGTGCTGGTAATTTGCTTTGATGCTACAGATTCCGAGAGGGCCTTTTTGTCAGCAGCAAATTACTTTTCAAATCCATTCACGTAGAAGCTGTAACTGGGTTAATTAGATGAACTGAGGGCTCAGAATTTCTGGATCTCAGATCTCATAATTCAGAATGTCCTTCCACTCTACATCAGCCCTGTCAGTGGAATCAGGAAATACCACGCCAAGATTGTCATGCCATAATAACAGAGCTCTTCAGGGTCTTTTTCAGTGGATCCTGCTTACCATGTTAATTTTATGATTAAAACTGGAAAAATATTTTAATGCAAAAAACCTCAAAAACTTAAATGTCCCACCTGTGAGCCAGTGGTGCCAGAAAATTAAATTATTTAATAGAAATTATTTCATGGAAAAGCTATAGTAAAATGCAGTTTCTAAAAGATGAGAAGATAAATCACTTAAACGTAACTAAGATGTTGAATTCCCAGCCCTTCCAAAATTTGGTCCTAGTAGGCTATGACCCAATTTCCCTACAGAACTGAAAGCATTAATTATCTTCAGGAAGGGACACACACTATGGAGATTCCCAGCCACAAGAAAGTTCTTCATGTCTAGCCTAAATCATTTTTGCTTTAAAACAGGACTGATACCTTTTATTCTGGCCTGGAGAAAGGGAACAAGTTTTCGCCCTGTACCAGACCCTCAGCTGTGCTCAGGAAATTCATGATTCTTTAAGAAAAGAGAACCAAAGGTCTACCCAGCCAAACTTGAACTTAGCAAGGCCTCTTGTTAGAATATTCACTTAGATGTCTTCTGTTAGTAAACATTTCCTAGGTGGTTACCACATGCCAAAATTGTACTACATTCTGGGGATAAAGTGAATGAGACCCAATTACCTGTTAAGTCATGGGAGCTGGGGTCACACCTTGTGAATACTTGCCCCTTCTTGATACAAGGATGTGTGGATAGAAAACCTCTCCTTCCCCCTGCCTGCTCACACTTACACACACTCCTACAAGCATACACAAACACACTCAGGTCCACATGGACCTGTGCACACACACCTACCCCTCCCCACACGTATGCACACACTCATGCTCCACTCACCCCAGCTTGCACTCACGTATATGTACATGTGTTTCCTCTATGTTCTCAGCATGTGGACAGAGCTGAAAGCCTCTGGCATAATATGGACCATCTCAGACACAGCTTGGATATTAAACCTCTTGACCTCATTTCTGGAACCCTGGCTGTCAGGAGCATGCACATTTATCCATCTCTTACCAAAGTTTGACCCGCTGGTCATTCTAAAGGTAAGAGAGGATCCAGTTTGCACCAGATGGTCAGAGTGAGCCCAAGGTTTTCACACTCCAATTTATTGCAGTTTCTTTCAATTCGCCTAATTTTGACTAACCCTTGTCACACAGATGGACAGTGGTTAGTAAGTGAGATGGAAATGGTCCCTGCCCCTCATAGAGCTCGTGGTCCAGGGAAGGAGACAGACCCGTATACAGATAAAAGGAATATATTCAGGAGACAGGCATCATGGGCCATTCATTTACTCAACACACATTTAATGGGCTCTTGCTCTGGTGTCAAGTATCAGATAGATGGTGGTGAACCAAGTGTAAAAGAGAGGAATGGAATATTGGAGGTGGTCCCATCTGTATGTGTATGTGTATTTGTGTGTGTGTGTGTGCGGATAGAGTGGAGTCATCTTCAGTGTACAGGTTGAAAATAATTTACCTATGTTAGATACTTTATTAGTCAGCTCAGGCTCCTATAACAAAATAGCATAGACTGGCTGGCTTAAACAACAGACATTTACTTTTCACAGTTCTGGAGGCTGGGAGTCTGAGATCAGGGTGCCAGCATGGTTGGGTTCCTGGTGACAACTCTCTTCTTGGCTTACAGAAGGCTGCCTTTTCCCTGTGTCCCCACGCGGTGGAGAGAGCGAGCTCGGGTGTCACTTCCTCTTCTTATAAGGACACTAACCCTATCACGGAAGCCCCGCTCTCGTGACCTCATCTAAACCTAATTATCTCCCCAAGGCCCTACCTCCAAATATCACATGGGAAGCTTGGCTTCAGCATATGGATTGTGGAGAACACAACATTCAGTCCATAGAAGACACCCATGTAACCCCCACCAGATCAAGATGTGAAACATTCCCACCACTGCAGACAGTGCTCATCCCCCCTCAAGCCGTTGTCCACACCCCTTCATAAGTTAATCACTCTTTTGGCCTCTACCACCATAGATTAATTTAGCTTCTTCTTAAACTTCATATAAGTGGAATCATACAGTGTGTAATCTTTTGTGTCTGGCTTCTTTCACTCAACATATTCTCTGTGATTACTGTCCATATTGTTGCACATATTAGAAGTTTGTTCTCTTCATTGCTGTATAGTATTCCATTCTGTGGATCTATCACAATTTCTTTTTCCATCCTATTGTTGATGGACATCATGGTTATTTCCAGTTTGGGGCTATTATCTGTGAGAAGTTTTGAAGAATAGATGTGAGTTTTTGTAGTGGAACTTGATGGGGTAGCCATTAAATGAAATCTATAAACTACATCCTCTGGGGCAACAAAGCAATGGAAATTGGTTCATTTTGCTTGCGAAGTCATGCCCTACGTTGGACTCTATTTGTGATGGGGAGTTGGGTCACTGGTATCCTGGGGCCTCCAGGTCTCTGTAGCAGTTGACGGCCCACCCAGACTTCTGTTTCACTGGCAACAGAGACCCCAGGAGCAAACTGAGGTGTGGATGGCATCCTTAAAGTTCAAAAGGTCAGGCATGGTCTGGGTTCTCTCAGAAGATTCTCTCCAGATGATTCTGTCATTCTCTGTTTTAAACAAATTCTTACTCTGCCTCCTTCCAAAAAAGGATTTGAAGTGGGTTTTAAGTGTCACAAATAGAAAAAAAAACAACAACATGAAAACAATGTAAAATTATAAAGCCTATTAGGAAAATACAGGGTGGAGATGGAGAAGAGGGGAAACTAAAGAGAGTAAGGAGAAGTACAGCAAATAACTGGATAATTGCATGTTGAGCTTCCTGGAAGGCAAGGCAGTAAGGGAAATGGGATGATCTTCATGACTTATACCAGTTCATCAAGAGCACTCAGAGGAAATAATTGCATGATGCACTAATGTTAATCATTTTTTCTCTATATTTTTGCCTAAACCATCTTTGTAATAAATTCTGCACAAAGCAAAGCGTGGATGGAGGTGGTGTTACATAACAGTAGAGAGTACAGGCTGCAAATGCTGGTTCCACTACTTGCTGGCTCTGTGACCTTGGGCGAGTTACTAAACTCTCTGAGTCAGTTTTCCCCTCTTTAAAATGGGAGTGATAATACGAACTCTGTGAGATTATTGTGAGCAATTAAATGAGATAGCACAGGGCCTGGCAAGTATTCAGTACTGGCTATTTTTTAGTAGCACTTCTTCTGAATTGTCTATAGGCAATTTTAACTTGTCAAAGCACTTTTCTACCTGAATTGTATCCCAACAATATTTTTGGGAAATAGGGCTGGAATTAATCTATTATAAAGCTAGTCCCAGCAAGTTAAGGACTTAACCAAGACCACATAGCCGATTTGTTACAGTGGCTGATGTCTTTCCCTTGGTGACCAGGGGTTTATGTCATTCTAGAAGTGTGTTTATGGGGGCAAGTCATTACATTGACAGGAATAGGCTGCCAGGATTTGACAAAAATGTTCCAAATTTGTCCTGGACCTTTTCTCTGTATTGATAGGTGGTCATTTCTCTGTCCTTTTTGGTTGAGGGTGCCTGAGAATTGGGGCTCATGTGGCCTGAAATAGACACAGCAAAGAAGGTAGGATTTAAATCCAGAGCCCACCTCCGTAGCTCATGCTCATAACCACTGTGCCTACCAGTTAGTTTGGCATCTGACCTGATGGGCAGTGTCAGCTGGCTCTCTCCCTCCAGGCTCTGTCCAGCTCCCCAGTCAACAGCGTGGTAGGAGCCCCCATCATTTACCGGATGTTGGTTCAACAGGATCTTTCCAGGCAATGGGGCTTTGGGGTTTGGAAAGAGCCTCTGGTCTATTGGTGCCTCCTCCTGCCTCCCCCACATACACACGTGCTCATCTATCTGGCCCTCTGAGCATGGTTAGCCCCATGAAGCCAACTTCATTGTCAAAGCACCCAGAATCCAGCTCTAGGCAGAGTTTGGTTCCAGGGATGCTCAGAGGAACAATGACCTCTCTTATCTTTTTCAGGTACAAGTTCCCGTATCTACAGAACTGCTTCAGCGGAGGGAAGACCCTCCTTCCAGACACTCTGGAGAGCTGGAGGGCTTAGACAGGACTGGACATCCGAGAATTCTATGGCCAGAGAGAAATGGTACCTGCTCCCAGAACCATGGGCTGGTGAACTTGGTGGGCTTCAAAAGGCTCTTTGATAATAAAAACACGAGCCACCATTTATCATGTGCTTATTCAGTAAATATTTATTGGGCACCTACCATGGGATAGGTGTTGACAATTCAGCAGAAACAAAACAGGCAAAGCTCCTGCTCTCATGGAGATGATGTTCTAGCGGGAGTCGGGAGAGAGACGTAAACTAATGAATATATGACGTGGCAGATGGTGAGAAGTTCTGTGGAGAGAAGTCAAGCAGGTGAGAAGGGGTGAGGTGGGATGAGGGGCTGCTGTTTCAGATATGGTGGTCAGGAAAGTCCCCTGCAACGGGGTAGCGTTTCTGCAGAGACCTGAGTTTATTGAACATGCAGGCACTGTACTAAGCTGCTCAGATTGAAGTGAGGGTTGGGGAGAGGAACCCACTAGGACCCTGCCTTAGGCGCTGAGAGACCTTCTTGGAACTCTTGGGCCCCGTGAGCGTAATGTGGATTCCCATTGCTCTACACTATGTCACTTACCCAAACTACCTGGGGAATCCTTCCCCTAACTCCCTTCCCAGTGCTTCTTCTTGGGACTCTCAGGACTTCTCGCCTCCTCCTCTCTACTCTTTTACCTTACATCCTTCTATGGCTAACGGGTCCCCTGGCAGAACTCCCGAGAAGGCTCATGGCAGGGCTGTGATATGGAAGAACTTTGCACATGTGGGGAAGGACAATGGAGTCATGGCAAGGGCTTCCAGCCTTTCAGAGGAGGCCATGTTTAGGGACTGCTCCTTTGAACACCAGTGTCTCTGTAGGATTCATTTCAGGATTCAAGCAGAGCTAGTCCTCTTATGGGAGATAATTTTTTGTGTGTGTGAGGAAGATTGGCCCTGAGCTAACATCTGCCAATCTTCCTCTTTTTTTTTGCTGAGGAAGACTGGCCCTTGGCTGACATCCGTGCCCATCTTCCTCTACTTTATATAGATGCCGCCACAGCATGGCTTGACAAGTGGTGCATTGGTGCGCGCCTGGGATCCGAACCGGTGAACCACGGGCAGCCGCTGCGGAGCATGCGCACTTAACCGCTTGAGCCACCGGGCCGGCCCCTATGGGAGATAATTTAATCCCATATTATTTTAAAGGACTTTTGGTGTCTGTGGTCTCTTATTAAAGTATGGCTCCTTCTAAAGAGATTATATTGTGGTTAGTTCCTCTTCCCTGGGGAGTGGTCAATCAGATTGCTTTCCACTGTAGGGCAACCTCTAGGATGAGGGTTCCAGTAAAGGCGGGAGCCAGGGAAAGGGGAGGGAGGGAGCCACCAAACGAGAGGCTACTTCAGGACTGTGTCAGGACCTGCTCTGTTGAGTCTGTCTTTCTTTTTCTGTGACATGTGATCCTCCTGAAGTTTGCTGATCCTCCCACCACTTCCCACAGGGAATCACCTGCAGAGTTTCCAAGACAATGAGAATCAGACCTGGCCGCCTGGGACCCGCTGTCCCCCATTATGATGTGCAGGTTTGTTAGGGGCACTAAGGAGGGAGGGAAAACAGCAATTTTTCGGTAATTTACTTATTATATTGCTCATTAATTAAAAATAATAGAAAGCAAAGATATTAAAAGGAGGGAGGGAGAAAGAGAGGAAGGAAGACAGAAAGGAAGAAAAAAGAGAAAATTATTCATATTTTTATCATCCAGAGAAAACTACTTTGAATAGCTAGCAAATTGGCTAGCTCATTAGTTATATAAATATAAACATTAAAAAAAATAAGGGTGAATCTTAACATATCATTTTGTAACTCACTTTTATCATTGAACAATCTTGGCTGACCCTCTTTCCGGGTCAGTTAGCACCAATCTTCAGCGTGATTTTTCATGACTGCATAGTGAACAGTGGCTCCACCACTCTTCACGCCTTGTGTTGGTCAATAGGTGATTTCCAAATTTTTCGCTAGTAAAAACAACACTGTAACCAATATGCTGTAGCTAACATATTGATCCTTTCCCCTATTTCTTTGGGCTAAATTCCAAGAAATAGAATGTGCGTATGCGTATCTATCTTTATGTGTATGGGTGTGTGTATCTATCGTTATGTGTATGTGTGTATGTATCTAAAGGGTAACAATTTTTATTCAGTGTTATGTGTAATTGTCTGCTATCCCACCCCTGACTGTGATAACCATTTACAGAGCCCTTTTTTTAGTATCTTATTTCATTCTCGTACAATCCTGTGAAATAAACTGTCATTATCTGTTTTACAGAGGAAGGCCCTGAGATGTATAGCTTAAGTAGCTCAAAGACAACTAACTAGTAAGATAGCAGAGTCATCATTTGAGTTTTGATCTGTCTGATGTCCAGGCCCATAGGCCTCAAAGATAATGGGAGGCTATTATATTTCCTGAGCTCCTAAGGCCAGAAGAATCTTCCCAAGCTCATCTGGTCCAGTCTCAATAAGGGGCTTCTCCTAAACCATCCCAGGCTGGTGGACTGGAGATCTGGGTTTAAAACTCTTGTCTTCCTTTGGTTTCTGGTTCTTGTTTTCAGTGACCACTAGAGTGAGAGGGTCTTCCATTTGACCAACTCAGCCCTTCCGCGCTGCCATTCAAGCCATTTCCTATTATGCAGATCAATCTGCTTCTTCCTCCAGGTCATAGATGACGAGGGCAATGTCCTGCCCCTGGTGCAGAAGGAGACTTGGGCATCAGGGTCAAGCCCATCAGGCCTATAGGCATCTTCTCTGGCTATGTGGTGAGGAACCCCCTCTCCTCTCTCTGTCCCCTTGTGGGGATAAGGGGTTCTGAGAGGGATGAGAGGGGTCCCAAAGTTATGAACTTCCCAAGAGGGATTGGCAAGACACAGGGACAAGGGGTGTCCAGTGTCCAAGAATGGGCGCTTTGCCAAGAGAAAAGGTTGGCCATTCATCCCTGCCATCCTTAGCCCATAACTAAGATCCCATTTGAAGAATCATCTTTCTCCAGACACACCTTTCCACCCCAAGAAGTGCTTCATGCCAGAAAGCTTATTGCCTGTCAACTCTATACAGCAGTGTTTTCCCAAGGGCAGCCCTGCCCCCACCCCCAACTATTGTCCCTGCTCCATGCCATTGATCTCCTTCAGAGCTGTGCTAGACGCCACATTGAAGCCACCATGTAATTGGAGTCACCCCTACCTTCAGATCTCACAACGTTAGAAACAGATGATTCTTGAGGCTAACCGGCTCACTTTACAGGTGAGGATGGTGAAGCCAGAGATTCCAAAACTCATCCAAGCCCGTTATCATTGAAAAATGGGCAGGGAAGACCTCAAACACATTAAATAATAAGTTAAATAATAAATCCAGTAATAATCGTTGCTACCATTTATTGAGTGCTTACTATGTGATGAGCCCTGTCTCAAAGCACTTCACATACATTAAACTCATTGGATCCTCCCAACGACCCTGTGAGGTCCTGGAGACAAATTGCTTGAGTTCAGAACCCTGCTCCACTATTTACTGTGTGATCTTGGGCAAGTTACTGGTCTCTCATGCCTCAGTTTCTTCACCTGTAAAATATGTGTTATAATATCTCTCAGCGATGTTATGGATATTGAGAAGCATTAATGTTTGTGAAACACTTAGAACAGTGCTACGTAAGAGTGTGTTAAATAAAAGAACTTCTGTAGATCCACATGATCACTTCCGCTGTACAGAGGAGGAAAACCGAGCCCCAGAGCAGAGGGCACAGCTGCACTGTGCGCTTCTTCAAGCATTTCCTGTGCGCTGTCCCCTCTATCCTCACACGCTGGGATTCTCCCCACTCGACAGACAGAAAACAGACTCAGGAGTTGGTGGGATGATTCAAGGCCGCAGAGTTAACACCAGCAGGGGCTGCATGGTGACCAGGAGAAAGAGTCAAGCTGGTAGCCAAGAGATTTGGCTTCTGGTCTCAGCTCTGCCAGCTGTAATGGCTGTTTGGCCTCCGACAGGCCTCTTGATCTCTGTGTTAATATTTGTAAAGTGCTTGGAATAAGGCCTGGCACATAGCAAGCACCACATAAGGTCTATTATTATGGGGCTGCAAGGATTCCACTGCTGTCTGTCATTTGAATGAGAATCTGATCCCTGACGAGAGGAATGAGGAGGAATTTGAGGCAAGAGGTACAGCCCCTGAGCCATGGGATCTACAGTGAGAATACAGGGAAGAAGAAAGACCTCCTGTAATGCCAGGGTTATAGGAATAGGCCAGATGGAGTCTAACAGAGCCTGGTGTGTGTGTAGGGAAAGGTTAAGGTACAGAGGTGCAGGTTGATGTCCAAGGACATTTTTGTAGGAAGTTGACCATGTCATACTCTGGCAGGTAAGGGATGTATCACCCATGGAAATCATGGGAGCCATTAGGCAAATGGGGCCCGAAGGGGATACTCTACTGAGAAAACCCTGTGTGCCAAGCACTGAGCTGAGCTGTGCTGCATATGAATTCATTTCATTTCCCGTGAAAGTAAGTACAACAATTGGATCTCCATTTTATAGACGTGCAAACTGTAGTTTGGAGAGGTCAAACAAGTCATTTAGGCTCATGGTCCCCAGTCTTTATTTTCCTCTCTTCTCTAATATTGTGAAGGAGTTTCTCCCCTTCACTCTCTATTGTCCTGGGGATATGAGGTGAGCCTGGTCTCAATGTACAATCCTACCTGCGCATCCAATAAGCCACTTGAGAGAGAGAGGTGGAATCTTGGCTGTTATTACTATTTTTTTTTTTTTACTAATCATTAAAAATACAATTTTATTTGAAGAAATGACCTAATGATAATCAAAATGTTCATTAAAATTTGCTCCCTGGAAATGATCCAGATCTACTCTCAATGCTTTTCTTTACTTCTTCTTTTTTTTTAGATTTTTTGTTTATTGCAGTAACATTGGTTTTTAACATTGTATAAATTTCAGGTGTACATCATTATACTTCTGTTTCTACATGGATTACATCATGTTCTCATGTTCACCACCCAAATACTGATTACAATCCATCACCACACACATGTGCCTAATCATCCCTTTTGCCCTCCTCCCTCCCCACTTCCCCTCTGGTAACCACCAATCCAATCTCTGTCTCTATGTGTTTGTTTGTTGTTGTTATTATCTACTACTTAATGAGGGAGATCATACGTTATTTGACCTTCTCCCTCTGACTTATTTCACTTTGCATAATACCCTCAATGTCCATCCATGTTGTTACAAATGGCTGGATTTCATCGTTTCTTATGGCTGAGTAGTATTCCATTGTGTATATATACCACATCTTTTTTATCCATTCGTCCCTTGATGAGCACTTAGGTTGCTTCCAAGCCTTGGCTATTGGGAATAACGCTGCAATGAACACAGGGGTGCATGTATCTTTATGCATTGGTGTTTTCAAGTTTCTTGGATAAATACCCAGCAGTGGAATAGCTGGATCGTATGGTAGTTCTATTCTTAATTTTTTGAGGAATCTCCATACTGTTTTCCATAGTGGCTGCACCAGTTTGCACTCCCACCAGCAGTGTATGAGAGTTCCCTTCTCTCCACATCCTCTCCAACACTTGTTGTTTCCTGTCTTGTTAATTATAGCCATTCTGACGGGCGTGAGGTTATATCTCATTGTAGTTTTGATTTGCATTTCCCTGATAGTTAGTGATATTGAGCATCTTTTCATGTGCCTGTTGGCCATCTGTATATCTTCTTTGGAGAAATGTCTGTTCAGGCCTTTTGCCCATTTTTTTAATTGGGTTGTTAGTTTTTTTGTTGTTGAGATGCATGAGTTCTTTATATATTTTGGAGATTAAGCCCTTATCAGATGTATGGTTTGCAAATATCTTCTCCCAATTGTTAGGTTGTCTGTTCGTTTTGTCGATGGTTTCCTTTGCTGTGCAGGAACTTTTTAGTTTGATGTAGTCCCATTTGTTTATTTTTTCTATTGTTTCTCTTGCTGGGTCAGACATGGTGCTTGAAAGTATGTTGCTAAGACTGATGTCAAAGAGCATACTGCCTGTGTTTTCTTCTAGAAGTTTCATAGTTTCAGGTCTTACATTCAAGTCTTTAATCCATTTTGAGTTAACTTTTGTGTATGGTGTAAGATAATGGTCTACTTTCATCTTTTTGCATGTGGCTGTCCAATTTTCCCAACACCATTTGTTGAAGAGACTTTCTTTTCCCCATTGTATGTTCTTGGCTCCTTTGTTGAAGATTAGCTGTCCATAGATGTGTGGGTTTATTTCTGGGCTTTTGAAGTACTATGCTGTTTTGGTTACTATAGCTTTGTAGTATATTTTGAAATCAGGGAGTCTGATAGCTCCAGCTTTGTTCTTTTTTCTTTTTTCTCAGGATTCCTTTAGCTATTCGGGGTCTTTTGTTGTTTCATATAAATTTTAGGATTCTTTGTTCTATTTCTGTGAAAAATGTTGTTGGAACTTGGATAGGGATTGCGTTGAATATATAGATTGCTTTAGGAAGTATGGACATCTTAACTATGTTAAGCTCTTCCAATAACTATTTTAACTCTTCCAATCCAAGAGCATGGAATATCTTTCCATTTCTTTGTGTCTTCTTCAATTTCTTTCAGCAATGTTTTATAGTTTTTGGTGTACAGATCTTTCACCTCTTTGGTTAAGTTTATTCCTAGGTATTTTATTCTTTTTGTTGCAATTGTAAATGGGATGGTATTCTTAATTTCTCTTTCTGCTACTTCGTTGTTAGTGTATAGAAGTGCAACTGATTTTTGTATGTTGATTTTGTATCCTGCAACTTTACCATATTTGTTTATTACTTCTAAAAGTTTTTTGGTGGATTCTTTGGGATTTTCTATATATAAAATCATGTCATCTGCAAATAGTGAGAGTTTCACTTCTTCCTTTCCAATTTGGATCCCTTTTATTTCTTTCTCTTGCCTGATTGCTCTGGCTAGGACTTCCAATACTGTGTTAAATAGGAGTGGTGACAGTGGGCATCCTTGTCTGGTTCCTGTTCTTAGAGGGATAGCTTTTAGTTTTTCACCATTGAGGATGATATTAGCTGTGGGTTTGTCATATATGACCTTTATTATGTTGAAGTACTTTCCTTCTATGCCCATTTTATTCAGAGTTTTTATCATAAATGGATGCTGTATCTTGTCAAATGCTTTCTCTGCATCTATTGAGATGATCATGTGATTTTTATTCTTCATTTTATTAATGTGGTGTATTACATTGATTGATTTGCAAATGTTGAACCATCCCTGCATACCTGGAATAAATCCCACTTGCTCATGGTGTATAATCTTTTTAATGTATTGTTGTATGCGATTTGCTAGTATTTTGTTGAGGATTTTTGTGTCGATCTTCATCAGTGATATTGGCCTGTAATTTTCTTTTTTTGTGTTGTCCTTGTCTGGTTTTGGTATCAGGGTAATGTCGGCTTTGTAGAATGAGTTAGGGTGCTTCCCCCCCTCCTCAATTTTTTGGAAGAGTTTGAGAAGGATAGGTATTAAGTCTTCTTTGAATGTTTGGTAGAATTCACTAGGGAAGCCGTCTGGTCCTGGATTTTTATTTTTGATTACTGTTTCAATCTTCTTACTGGTGATTGGTCTATTCAAATTCTCTATGTCTTCTTGATCCAGTTTTGGAAGGCTGTATGATTCTAAGAATTGATCCATTTCTTCCAGATTGTTGAATTTGTTGGCATATAGCTTTTCATAGTATTGTCTTACAATCTTTTATATTTCTGAGCTGTCTGTTGTAATTTCTCCTCTTTCATTTCTGATTTTACTTATTTGAGCCTTCTCTCTTTTTTTCTTGGTGAGTCTAGCTAAAAGTTTGTCAATTTTGTTTATCTTTTCGAAGAACCAGCTCTTGGTTTTATTAATTTTTTCTATTTTGTTTTTAATCTCTATTTCATTTCTTTCTTTTTTTTTTTTTAATTTTTTTTTCCCCCAAAGCCCCAGTAGATAGTTGTATGTCATAGCTGCACATCCTTCTAGTTGCTGCATGTGGGACACGGCCTCAGCATAGCTGGACAAGCGGTGCCTCGGTGCGTGCCCGGGATCCGAACCTGGGCCGCCAGCAGCGGAGCGCGAGCACTTAACCGCTAAACCACGGGGCTGGCCCTATTTCATTTATTTCTGCTCTGATTTTTATTATTTCTCTTCTTATACTGATTTTGGGCTTTGTTTGTTCTTTTTCCGGTTCCTTTAGGTGCATTGTTAGATTGTTTATTTGAGATTTTTCTTGTTTGTTGAGATAGGCCTGTATTGCTATAAACTTCCCTCTTAGAACCGCTTTTGCTGTATCCCATAAATTCTGGCATGTCGTATTTTCATTTTCATTTGTCTCCAGGTATTTTTTGATTTCTCCTTTGATTTCTTCGTTGACCCAATCGTTGTTCAGTAGCATTTTGTTTAATCTCCACGTATTTGTGGCTTTTCTGAATTTCTTCCTGTAGTTGATTTCTAGTTTCATACCGTTGTGGTCAGAAAAGATGCTTGGTATTATTTCAATCTTCTTAAATTTACGTAGACTTGTTTTGTGGCCTAATACGTGATCAATCCTGGAGAATGTTCCATGTGCATTTGAAAAGAACGTGTATTCTTCGGTTTTTGGATGGAATGTTGTGTATATATCTACTGGGTCCATCTGTTCAAGTGTGTCATTTAAGGCCAATGTTTCCTTATTAATCTTCTGTTTGGATGATCTATCTGATGGTGTAAGTGGAGTGTTAAAGTCCCCTAGTATTATTGTGTTAATGTCTATTTCTCTTTTTATGTCTGTTAATAATTGCTTTATATATTTAGGTGCTCCTCCTTTGGGTGCGTAGATATTTACAAGTGTTATATCCTCTTGTTGGATTGTCCCCTTGATCCTTATGTAATGCCCTTCTTTGTCTCTTTTTACAGTTTTTCTTTTAAAGTGTATTTTGTCTGATATAAGTCTTGCTACCCCAGCTTTCTTTTCATTGCCATTTGCGTGGAGTATCTTTTTCCATCCCTTCACTTTCAGTTTGTGAGTGTCTTTAGGTCTGAAGTGTGTCTCTTGTATGCAGCATATATATGGGTCTTGTTTTTTTTTTATCCAATCGGCCACCCTATGTCTTTTAATTGGAGCATTTAGTTATTGACATTTAAAGTAGCTATTGATAAGTATGTACTTCCTGCCATTTTTTAACGTTTTTTTCCTCAGTGTGTTAGTAGTCCTTCACTGTTCCTTTCTTCTTCTCTTGTTCTCTTCCCTTGTGGTTTGATGGCTTTCTTTAGTATTATGTTTGGGTTCCTTTCTCTTAGTTTTTTGTGTATTTATTGTAGGTTTCTGGTTTGTGATTACCATGGGGTCCATATACAGAATTGTTGATCTCTTTAGTTTGACCTCTGTCTGAAAGCTCTACTCTTTAGCTCCCCTCTTCCCACATTTTATGCTTTTGATATCACATCTAACCTCTTTTTTGTGCATTTGTATCCATTACCCTCTTATCATGGAAATAGATAATTTTTCCTATTTGTGGTCTTCTCTTTTCCCCTTAAATAAATCTCTTTAGCATTTCTTGTAGTACCGGTTTCTTGGTGACAAACTCCTTTATTTTTTCTTGTCTGGGAAACTTTTTATCTCTCCTTCCATTTTGAATGATAACCTTGCCGGGTAGAGTATTCTTGGCTGTAAGTTTTTTCCTTTTAGCACTTTAAATGTATCGTGCCACTCTCTTCTAGCCTGTAAGGTTTCTTCTGAGAAGTCAGCTGATAGCCTTATGGGGTTTCCTTTGTATGTAACTTGTCTTTCTCTTGCAGCTTTTAGGATTCTCTCTTTATCTTTAATTCTGGACATTTTAATTATGATATGTCTTGGTGTGGGCCTCTTTGAGTTTATCTTGTTTGGTGCTATCTGTGCTTCCTGTGCGTATATGTCTGTTTCTTTCCTTAGGTTAGGGAAGTTTTCATATATTATTTCTTCAAATAGATTCTCTGCCCCTTTGTCTCACTCTTCTCCTTCTGGGACACCTATAACATGGATGTTAGTGCACTTGATGTTGTCCCAGAGGTCCCTTAGACTGTCCTCACTCTTTTTAATTCTTTTTTCTTTTACCTGTTCAGCTTGGATGATTTCTTCTAGCCTTTCGTCCAGCTCACAGATCTGTTCTTTTGTATCTTCTACTCTGTTTTTGAGTCCTTCTAGTGAATTTTTCATTTCAGTATTGTATTCTTCATTTCTGATTGGTTGTTTTTTATATCTTCCATTTCTTTGTTGACGTTCTCACTGAGTTCATCCATTCTTCTCCCCAGATCAGTGAGCATCCTTAACACTCTTTGTTTGAACTCTCTGTTGGGTAGGTTGCTCATTTCTGTTTCACTTAGTTCCTTTTCTGGGCTTTTGTCCTGGTCCCTTACTTGGAATGTATTCCTTTGCCTCCTCATTTTGCTTCTTTCCCTGTGCTTGTGTCTATGTATCAGGTAGATCAGCTACGTCTCCTGCTCTTGGATAGGTGATCTTATATAAGTGATGCCTTATGAGTCCCGCAGTGTGCTTCCCTCAGTTCTGAATGTTCCAGGAGTGACCCCTATGTGGGCTACGTGTGTCTTTCTGTTGTGGCTTGTTTGCTCTCCCTGTAGGTGCCCAGGGAGGCTGAGCTATGCTCCTGGCCAGCTGTTGTAATACTCAGATTCTTGTAGTTGTTGTGGGCCCTTCAGTCTCTTTACTGGGTGTGGGAGCCACAGCACAGTTGGCTGCAAGTTCTAACAGCACATTTGTGTTGCAGTATTTCTTTTAAGTCAGTAGGCCCCCAGCATGGCAGGTTGTTAGGCTCAGAGGCTTACAATTGCTATAAGCCTCCAGCCTTTAGGTCTCTTGTCAGCTCTCTGAGGATTGCAGCTGGGTGGGGCTGGCCTCAGACACAGCAGCACCCGATTGTTTCAGGCTCTGGAAGGTGGGGCAAGCCCCTATGTGGGTCTTTGAGAAGCACAAGTCTTCTGCAGCTGACAAGCCCCGCCACCCACAGGTCCACATACACAGTCAACACAGTCCTGCCCCGTGTGTGTGCCCTGACCTCCCGAAGTGGACCCAGTCTCTCCACGACAGGAGCCCCACACACTCCACCACTGCCCCCCACTCTCCACCCGCTCCTTGTGCATGCCCTGCCCCACTATAGTCGGCTCAGTTGCCAGGCTTCAGAGAATCCAGTCACCAATCTGTGCAGGCCCACAAGTTGCCTGAGGGCTTGTTGTTGGGTGGAGCAAGTCCCTAGAGTGGGCTGCCTGCCCTGGCTGAGCTGGATTAAATTGGTGCTCTAGTAGGGGGGGCAGACCCTCGGCTAGTAGGCCCCAGGGAGAACTCCAATCGCATCTGCCAGCGTCTGTGTCAGCACGCCCACACCAGGCCACAACAATAGCCGCCGCCAATGTCCCAGTCTCTGGAGAGGTCTCAGCTCTCACTTAGATACACTCAGAGACTATCAGGTGAGTCTCTTTTCACCAAAGCACTGTACACCTTTCTTTCTGGTGATTTTAGGTTGCTTTCTGAAACAGGTGAATTTGTTAATGGGCCCTTTAAGAGCCAGTTTTAATTTCTTTGTGAACCAGCTTTTCTGGTGGTACTCCCCAATGTTTTAGTAGCAGGCAAAGTCAGATATTATGCCACTCATATTGATCATGCTGGGTCCAAAAAATGCCTACAGCGAGTGTGCTCCCCGGCTCAGGGCCCCAAGGAAGGCTGCATACCTTTGGGCTGCTCCTGGGCAGCTGTGAAGCTGGCGGCTTGTGAAGGTGGCATTTTTTCTCTCCATAAGGGAACTTCTGCCTCTTCCACCTCAATTAGGATTGTTGTTTGTTGCAGAATTTCCTCCTATCCAGTTTTCAGTTCTCTCTCAGGGGTAATTTTTCCATGAGTAGTTGTAAATTGGCTGTGTCTGCGGGAGGAGGTGAGTTCAGAGTCTGCTTACGCCACCCTCTTGACTTCTCTCATCTTGGCTGTTATTATCATCACTTTCTCCCTTTGCCCTGCCACGGATAGCTGGAGGAGTAATTGAGGGGATATACAGGTGTTAGCTGTGGTGTGATTCTTACCACTGATTTTGCATTGTCCCAGGAGATGACGATGCCCTCTGACCCCTTCTCTCTTGGCCCTCATCCTCACTGCAGGTAGTGAAGGCATTTGTGGTCCTGGCCCCATGGTTTCTGTCCCATGACCCCAGACCAGCTCTCCAAGGAGCTGCAGCAGCACATGAAGTCAATGACGGCCCCGTACAGGTACCCAACGAAGGTGAGGCCTCTAGGCTTCTGAACTTGAGGAAGGATGGATGGTTGTCCTCTTCTATTTCTCTCCTTCAGGCAGAGGATGAGGCCTCTAATTCCAAAGTTCTGCCTGACTATGACCAAGAAAGCCCAACTGTCCAGATGCCTGAAAATTGTCCTTAGCCTTTAAGTCACTCTGAATTGCAAGTCGGATGCTCCCGTGGGAACAAGTTCTAGCCAATACCTGGCCTACATTCCCACTTTCTGCACTGAGGTCTTGCTATATTATTCAGGATTATCTCAGTTCCAAGTGACAGAAATCCAACTTGAAGTTTGTTGCTCAATTGAAAAGTCCATGGGTGGGTGAAGCTTTAGTCATGGCTGGTAACAGGCGTTCAAATGATGTGGTCAGAGATGTCTGTTTCAACACTTGACTTTCCTTCTTTCTGTATTGGCTTCATTTCTTGAAATTCTCTACCTTTGTCATGGCCCCCAGAAGCTCTAAACATACATTTTTAGCAGCTTAGCAAATCCCACTAGAAAAAGAGCCTCTTTGGGGCCGACCTGGTGGCGTAGTGGTTAAGTGTGTGTGCTACACTTCAGCAGCCCAGGGTTCGTGGGCTTGGATCCTGGGTGTGGACATAGACACCACTCATCAAGCCATGCTGCGGTGGCATCCCATATACAAAATAGAGGCAGATGGGCACAGGTGTTAGAAGCCACAGATGTGGCTTTCTTCAGGCAACGTTCTCATGGAAAGATAGTTCTAGCTTGAGGCAATTTGCACAATCAAACTTCAAGAAGGACCCTATAAGTGAGGGTTCTGTTCCCATGTTAGGGGCATTTGTTGGGATCTGGAGCGGCACAGAAGCTTCGTTTCATGTGTCAGTTCTAATGGATTGGTAGTAGCTGCCCGGAAGCTGTCCTGGGGAAGACCCTGAAGCCAGATCCCAGTCCAACAGATATTAACCTGGTCTGTCCTGAGTATGGTGGTGTATATTTGTCAACACTTATTTATAGTCTCAAGTGACAGAAACCTAATCTCAGGCAGGAAAATTGGTTGGCTCGTAGAATCCAGGACAGGATATTAACAAGAGAGGAGTAGAGATGTAGATGGGCCTCCGGAACAATGTGAATCAGTGACTTGAACTCCTCTGAGATACTCTCTGCCCCTCATCTCCACGTCTCTGCACATCAGTTTTCTTCTCTCATGTAGAGTGGGTACCTCCACATGACAGAAATAATAACCACAGACAGTTCCCAAAATGTGCATTTTATGGCTTACACCAGAGAGAGACTGCCTGATAGCCTCTTTGGTAACAAGCACATACACAAAAATTTTGGAGAGGGATTATGATTAGCCCAGTTTGGATTTGAAAATTGTGGGGAATGACTGCTAAACCCTGAACCAATCAACTTTAGACGGGAGTTGGAATCATCTAAAAACATGACAGCTGGCCTGGCCCCATGGCTTAGCAGTTAAGTGCGCGTGCTCTGCTACTGGCGGCCCAGGTTTGGATCCCGGGGGCACACCGACGCACCGCTTCTCCAGCCATGCTGAGGCCACGTCCCACATACAGCAACTAGAAGGATGTGCAACTATGACATACAACTATCTACTGGGACTTGGGGGGCGGGGAAAGGAGGAGGATTGGCGATAGATGTTAGCTCAGAGCCGGTCTTCCTCAGCAAAAAGAGGAGGATTAGTATGGATGTTAGCTCAGGGCTGATCTTCCTCACCAAAAAAAAAAAAAAAATGACAGCTTCTATGAGAACCATATTTTTGTTGGGCTCAGCGGGATGACAGGTCTCCAGAGCAAGGATAGCATGGGATATAGGACTTTCAGAATGGTGAGTTTCTACTACAAAGCAGATGTCCACACGGCTGCCATCCTGAGCTTAAATCCCAGGGGGTGAAGGAGAAGACCCTCAGGAACGAGTACCAACATCATCTAGTATCTACAGCTTCTCCCTGTCATTTTCTGCCCTGTGCTTCCTCAGCTGGGAAGAACATCCCCACCTAAATCAACAAGTTGTGCCTTCCAAATTCCAGTGAGCTGAAACAAAGCCATAACTCTCGCAGTTAACCAGGAATGTGTGTCCATTTTGTGGAGGAAATTCCTGCTCCATGACCAATCTATTAGCCATCTCTTGCCAAGGCAGATGGTGACCTGAGAATTCTGTGCCTGCTTCCTGAGGACTGCCCACCATGCAGTGGCTGATGAGGTTCCGGGTCCTCTGGGGCATCCACAAATCCTGCCATGGGGGCTTCGTCCCTGCCCCTTGGCACCTGCGCTGCCAACCTTTCTCAGGAGGTGAAGCCCCAAGATGGAATGACCATGACACACTCGAGGAATTTAACTTTGCAAGTGATATACTGGATTATTGGACTCAAATGGAGAAGGCGAGGAGGCATCTGTGATGGGAGGTGAGAACAGGAGTGGCCTCACTGGCCTTATCTTGCTCCTAGTAGGCTGAGGGGCATAGAACCAAGAATAGCTTCTGCCTCAGCTTACCAGTGTCATGGATAAAACTTATGTTTTGGGGTTCAATTCTCAGCCTAGTGACTTCTTCACTTCTCTGATCCTCAGTGCTTTCATCTGTGAAATGGGGATAATCTCGTTTAAGAAACAAGACAGCAGGTACACGGTCAGTGCTCCATAATTGTGAACAAGTACAAAGTTCTAATCACAAGGTCTACAAACTGATGTTAGTCTGAGTCTGTTAGTCTTCAACGAATGGGAGTGTGAATCTAACTGGAATTCATCTCATCAAACTTGGGCTTGACTTCAGGCTACACTCAGAGGGAGGGGACAGACCACCTCATTGTGCACATGAGCATCTGACACATGTAGGTAAGTCATGTCATCCATCTTCCTGTGAGGATGGCATGTCCAACTGGCATCCTCCCTATCAACTACCTATGGGAACACGGCTTTAGGGTATGTCCAGAGAAACCAGTCCCTGTGGCCTCTAAAGTTTATATATCTCTGGAGCAAAACTCAATTTCTTGGTTTGCCTTTTCCCCAGAGACAGACCGGGAGAGCAGCAGTGGTAACACTAGGACTTAGGGTAGACAATGGGTGGTGTTCCGGCTACTAAGTTCCAGCTGGTGATGTCCACCACCCAACACTGTCTTTGTACAGAAGAGAGAATTCGCCTGAGATGGAGTCAGAGATTTGGTATAATTTTTAAGTTTCCTATGAACGTGTTTTCATATGTTAGTACTCAAAGCTTATATGCCTTTCATGGGGGCTTCCTCCCCACCTCCTTTTTTTCCCTTCCTGTGAATTTCTGTAATAACCCCAAGGAAAATAGAGAGCATCTTTTATTTGCCATGTCAACACTTTACACTTAATACTCTGATTAGATGAGTGCTTTTATTACCCCAGTTTCCAGATGAGGAAACTGAGGTTCCTAGGGTTTAAATAGCCTATAGAAATCACATACCTAATAAGTGAAGGAGCAGAATTTGGGTCCAGGCTGTCTGATTCTGGAATCCATTACAGTTATGCACTGCATAAGGACGTTTTGGTCAATGACAGACCGCATATACAATGGTGGTCCTGTAAGATTAGTACCATATAGCCTAGGGATATAGTGGGCTATACCATCTAGGTTTGTTTAAATATACTCTATGATGTTTGCACAACGATGAAATCGCCTAACGGTGCATTTCTCAGAACTCAGAACAGTATGCTCATCGTTAAGCGATGGATGACTGTTTAACCTAGTCTCACAACTGATTATGCCAAAACATCTCTGCCTTTAGACTATAAACTGACTTTCATTGCTGCCCAGACCAGAAATCTGGTTAAGACCTTTTGAATCATGATATGGGCTGGAGAGGGAGGAGGTAGAGAGGAGGAAGTGATGCCATCACTTTTCCCTCGTTTATCTTCATAAAGTCCTTATTAGTTAGTCCATGCATCAACCCATTTAGATAACCATCAAGTAAATTCCCCCAGAGATAATGCCAGTCTTTGTTGGATTTTATATCTCATTATCAGTCATGGTCAATTCCTCCGTGTATCCAAATTTCTCCCACCCCCAGGATCCCCATCCCAATAATTTTCATTCTCACAACACTTCTGATCTGTCTGTTTCCCTTTTCCCAATTGCCTTGATCATGGTCAGTGTCTTTCTAATGATACATGATGCCTGACACCTAGCAGTCCCTTGATAAATGTTTGTAGAATAAATTAATTTTGAAACTTACATTGTAAGCACCATAGGTTTTATTGCTGCTCCTATGAAAGACCCCCCAGAGGGCATGCCACCACAGTCCACTCTGGCTTCCTGGACCTCCCCTTACAACTTAATGAGCATCACCCAGAAGCTGATCCATGGCTAACACATTACAGCCCAACAACACAGCCCAAACCATAGCAGACTGACAGAATTTATTTTGACTCACTTTTCAACACATTTTACCTGTAAAATGTAAGTTAGAAATCCAATATTTTTATGTGAAATCTTCTGATTATTTTTTTAGTGTTTCCAAAGAATTCATTATAAAACAAAATAAAATGCATTGTAAGCTAGACAACATAGGTCCATGGGTGGAATACAGTTGCTCATTCAGGCCACCAATTTATAACCCCTGACTGTCCTTGTAAATTAAACCCTGTGTTACTCTGGGTTTCTAGAGGGAAATTAAACCCTATGTTACTCAACTTCAATTGATTCCTGGAGCAGCCTCTCAAATCTGTTCAGGAGAGGTCACATTCATGTCCAGATTCATTCATTCTGTCTCCTTAATACTGTATTCATTCATTCAGCTAAGACTTGGTGAGCACCTCACATGTGCCAAGCATTATTGTAGATAATAGGAATAGAAAAGTAAGCAAAACATATAACTCTTCATTTTTACTCTTTAGATAATGTACTTCCCCACTTCATGTCTTAGGAAAGATGAGTACAGCATCTGTGACATTAACTTCTGTTTGTTTTGGCAAAAAATCATGACATAAGCAAATTCTTCCTGCCAGTCTCTGATGCAGTTTAACATCAAACATTGCTCAATAAATATAGTCAAATATGTATTAACCGCAAAGATTTAAAAAAAAAACAGCTGAATATCATTGCCACATAATGTCTGGCTCTTTGTCCTATAATGTTTGCTCAAGGAAATTAATTTATATGCTGCCACACATTCCAAATGCCTTACTATTCAATATTCGTGTCTGCCTAGATTTCTTTGAGCCAATCAGTCTGTGTTCTGTGGCTCCTGAATTTAATTCTGTAATTTTACGTAAACAATTAGTAACAGTCCTAGGACCTATACAATTTTAAAGGGTCCTCATGTTCCTCTGAAACTATTAGACTTTTGTCCCAACATCCCATAAAGGACTCCTCCATGGTATTCACAAAGAGTCTAAATCTTTTGTAATTCTTATACACATGTAGTGTCATTGGCACTACAATGTAAGCTCCATGAGATCATGGAACTCTTGCTGTTTTGTTCACTGTTGTATCCCCAGAGTACAGAACATGCCTGGCACACTAACTATTTGTTGAAAGAATCTAAATGCATGCAGACCCTGGACAGCAACACAAACAGCACAAGAAACACAACATGGGGGCCTGGCCATGACTTGGTTGTGTTTTGGCAAAGGGCTGTTTACTTTCTCATGGATGTATTGTAAACGTGCATGGGAAAATACGGGAAGCTTTGGCACAGGCAGCCCTCATGCAGAGAAGGCAACAGAGTTCAGGAACCAGAATTGGGCTTTGGGGCTTCTTATGTAAAAATCACGTCTCAAAGTGAACATTCATTCCTGTATGGCAGCAGTTGGTAGAGCTAAATGGTTGCTGCCCCCTTGGGAGGTGTGTGGCTCTCCAGTTTGCCCCAGAGGAACCTGGCAGGCTTCTCTCATTTATGTTACTTGCCTGGTCCCTGTAGGCTCTGGGTTTCCGACCTCTGGTATAAAAACAAGATTATCCCAACTTATCTAAATATTAATGGAATAATACATATTATTTCCCAATTAAACATAATGCAAAAAGTTTTAACTTCCAGACCTTTAGAGTAATCTTCCTTGGTAAATTCTTTTAAAGTCTGGGTATCAGTTAATTACTGGTTCATCCATGTGAGTTGATTCTCCATGACGGTGTCTCCCAGTTTGACATATCATACTACATATTAGTCATTTGGTGAGCCTGTAAGGAGTTCATGCATTTTTTATCAATGGCAATCTACAAAGGAATAGCATGCCATTTATCATTTTAAATTACATTTAAACTACTTTCTTTGTAAGTTAAATTACAATCAATCTTATATGTAGCCATATTTAAAATGAATAGTTTGGTCGTAATCTACATCCAGAAAATTTGATCACTGCCCAATTTAGAAAACAAATCATTCCCTTTATCCAAAGAAATAAAAGCCTCATCTCATCTTTAGATTTAATTTAACCCAGAAGTTCCTTATCATTCCTTATTTGTATCCCAGAGTTGTTTTTTATTTATTCATTCAATAAATATTGACCGAACATTTACAGTGTGCCAGGTGCTCTCTAAGTGCTTTCATAAAGAATTTAAAAGTTTATTACTATTTTCTCTTGTTGTTTTATTGAGATATAATTGACATATATCACTTTTCTTAAAAAACCAAAAAACATCAATTTTTCAAGTCAAACTCAACACACTTGTATGCATACCAAAAATTTTAGAAATAAAATCTAGGGCTTTCATTGTAGGAAAGCTTTTAGTAATAGACTTACTTTCTTTAATAGATACAAGGTTATTAAGATTTCAATTCTATCAGATTTGACAAGTTGTATTTTTTTTTTTTACCATAGTCATCTTATTTTTTTTCATTCTTTTTTTTTCTTTCTTGTGAAATTTTTGTTGTACATCAGTGTTTGTCAGTCACCATATAAATGCATCCCTTCACCCCTTGTGCCCACCCCCCACCCCATTGCCCCTGGTAACCACCAAGCAGTTCTCTCTGTCTGTGTGTTGGTTTTTCTTCCACTTATGGGAGAAATCATGCGGTGTTTGTCTTTCTCTTTCTGGCTTATTTCGCTTAACAAAATACCCTCCAGGTCCATCCATGTTGTTGCAAATGGGACGATTTTGTCTTTTTTTATGGCTGAGTAGCATTCCACTGTGTGTGTGTGTGTGTGTGTGTGTGTGTGTGTGTACATATATACATTCATATACCACATCTTCTTTAGCCACTCATCCATTGAGGGACATCTGGGTTGCTTCCATGTTTGGCTATAGTGAATAATGCTGCAAGGAACATAGGGGTGGGTAAGCCTCTTTGGATTATTGATTTCAGATTCGTTGGGTAGATACCCAACAGTGGGATAACTGGATCATAAGCTATTTCTATTTTTAATTTTTTGAGGAATCTCCATGCTGATTTCCAAAGAGGCTTCACCCGTTTGCATTCCCACCAGCAATGAATTACGGTTCCCATTTCTAAACAGCTTCTCCAGCATTTGATTTTTTTGTCTCGGTGATTATAGCCATTCTAATGGGTGTCAAGTGATATATTAGCATGGTTTTGATTTACATTTCCCTGATGATTAGTGATGTTGAACATCTTTTCATGTGTCTATTGGCCATCTGTATATCTTCTTTGGAGAAGTGTCTGTTCGTTTCCTCTTTCCATTTTTTGATCAGGTTGTTTGTTTTTTTGTTGTTGAGTTGTGTGAGTTCTTTATATATTATGGATATTAGTCCCTTTTTGGATATATGGTTTGCAAATATTTTTTCCCAGCTGGTAGGCTGCCTATTCATTTTGGTCCTGGTTTCATTTCCCTTGTAGAAGCTCTTTAATCTGATGAAGTCCCACTTGTTTATTTTTTCTTTTCTTTCCCTTGTCCAAGTAGACATGGAATTCAAAAAGATACCTTTATGACCAATAATGAATAGTGTACTGCCTATATTTTCTTCCAGGAGTTTTATAGTTTCAGGTCTCACTTTCAGGTCTTTGATCCATGTTGAGTTAATTTTTGCATATGGCAAAAGAAGATGGTCTACTTTCATTGTTTTGTAAGTGGCTGTCCAGTTTTCCCAGCACCATTTATTGAAGAGACTTTCCTTTCTCCACTCCTTTGTCAAAGATTAGCTGTCCATAGATGTGAGGTTTTATTTCCGGTCTTTCAATTCTGTTCCATTGATCTGTGTATCTGTTTTTGTACCAGTACCATGCTGTTTTAATTACTATCACTTTCTAGGATGTTTTGAAGTCAGATATTGTGATGCCTCCAGCTTTGTTCTTTTTTTCTCATGATTGCTTTAGCTATTCGGTGTCTTTTGTTGCCCCATATGAATTTTAGTATTTTTTGTTCTATTTCCATGAAGAATGTCCTTGAGATTCTGGTTGGGATTGCATTGAATCTGTAGATTACATTAGGTAGTATGGACATTTCAACTATGTTTATTCTTCCAATCCAAGTGCATGGAATATTTTTCCATTTCTTTATGTCATCATTGATTTCACTCCATAATGTCTTATAGTTTTCATTGTACATGTCTTTCACTTCCTTGGTTAAATTTACTCCTAGATATTTTATTCTTTTTGTTGCAATTGTAAATGGGATTGTCTTCTTGAGTTCTTTTTCTGTTAGTTCGTTATTAGAGTATAGAAATGCAACTGATTTCTGTAAGTTGATTTTGTACCCTGCAACTTTGCTGTAGTTGTTGATTATTTCTAATAGGTTTCTAATGGATTCTTTAGGGTTTTCTATATATAATATCATGTCACCTGCAAACAGCAAGAGTTTTACTGCTTTGTTGCCTATTTGGATTCCTTTTATTCCTTTTTCTTGCCTGATTGCTCTGGCCAGAAGCTCCAGTACTGTGTTGAATAAGAGTGGGGAGAGTGGGCACCCTTGTCTTGTTCCTGTTTTCAGAGAGATAGCTTTCAGTGTTTCCCCATTGAGTATGATTTGGCTGTGGGTTTATCATATACAGCCTTTATTATACTAAGGTACTTTCCTTCTATACCCATTTTTTGAGAGTTTTTATCATGAATGGATGTTGGATCTTGTCAAATGTCTTCTCTTCATCTATAGAGATGATCATATGGTTTTTATTCCTTGTTTTGTTAATGTGGTGTATCACATTGATTGATTTGCAGATGTTGAACCATCCCTGTGTCTGTGGTATCAATCCCACTTGATCATGGTGTATGATGTTTTTATTGTATTACTGTATTTGGTTTGCCAATATTTTGTTGAGGATTCTTGCATCTATGTTCATCAGGGATAATTGTCTGTAGTTTTCCTTCCTAGTATTGTCTTTGTCTGGCTTTGATATCAGGGTGATGTTGGCCTTGTAGAATGTGTTGGGAAGTGTTCCATCTTCCTCTGTTTTTTGAAATAGTTTGAGAAGAATAGGTATTAAATCTTTGAATTTGGTAAAATTCTCCAGAGAAGCCATCTGGTCCTGGACTTTTATTTTGGGGGAGGTTTTTGATTACTGTTTCAATCTCTTTACTTGTGATTGGTCTATTCAGGTTCTCTATTTCTTTTTGATTCAGTTTTGGGAGGTTGTATGAGTCTAAGAATTTATCTGTTCCTTCTAGATTGTCCAATTTGTTGGCATATGGTTTTTCATAGTATTCCCTTATAATCTTTGATGTTTCTGTAGTATCTGGTGTAATTTCTCCTGTTTCATTTCTAATTTTACTTATTTGAGCCTTCTCTTTTTTCTTGGTGAGTCTGGCTAAGGGTTTGTCAATTTTGTTTATCTTCTCAAAGAACCAGCTCTTTGTTTCATTTATCCTTTCTATGGTTTTGGTTTCAATTTCATTTATTTCTGCTCTGATATTTATTATTTCCCTCTTTCTGCTGACTTTGGGCTTTGTTTGTTCTTCTTTTTCTAATTCTCTTAGGTATAGTTTGAGGTTGCTTATTTGAGCTTTTTCTTGTTTGTTAAGGTGGGCATGTATTGCTATGAGTTTCCCTCTCAGGATTGCTTTTGCTGCATCCCATATGAGTTGGTACAGTGTATTTTCATTTTCATTTGTCTCCAGATATGATTTGATTTCTCCTTTCATTTCATCAATGATCCATTTGTTGTTCAGTAGTGTGTTGTTTAGTCTCCACATCTTTGTCACTTTCCCGGTGTTTTTCTTGTGGTTGATTTCTAGCTTCATGGTGTTATGGTCAGAAAAGATGCTTGTTATGATTTCAATTTTCTTAAATTTATGGAGGCATGCCTTGTTTCCCAGCATGTGGTCTATTCTTGAGAATGTTTCATGTGTGCTTGAGAAGAATGTGTAATCTGCTGTGTTTGGATAGAGTGCTCTATCTACATCTATTAAGTCTATCTGGTCAAGTTTTTCAGTTAAGTCCATTATTTCCTTGTTGACTTGCTGTCTGGATGATCTATCCGTCGATGTAAGTGGAGTGTTAAGATCCTCTACTATTATTATATTGTTATTAATATCTCCTTTTAGGTTTGTTAATAGTTGCTTTATGTACTTTGGGGTTCCTGTGTTGGGTGCATATATATTTATAAGTGATATGTCTTCTTGGTGGAGTGTCCTCTTTTATCATTATATATTGCCCCTCTTTGTCTCTCATTACCTGTTTTATCTTAACAGTCAACTTTGTCTGATATAAGTATGGCAACACCTGCTCTCTTTTGTTTGCCATTAGCTTGGAGTATTGTCTTCTATTCTTTCACTCTGAGCCTGTGTTTGTCTTTAGAGCTGAGATGTGTTTCCTGGAGGCAGCATATGGTAGGATCTTGTTTTTTAATCCACCCCACCACTCTATGTCTTTTGACTGGAGAGTTCAGTCCATTTACATTCAGGGTAATTGTTGATATATGAAGGCTTAATGTTGCTATTTTATCACTCATTTTCTGGTTCTTTTGCATTTCCTTTGTTTCTCTCCCCATGTGTTTCAGAATACCAATTCAGTTTGGTAGTTCTCCTAGTTTTCTCTTTATTTATTGTGTGTGACTCTGTTCTGATTATTTGGTTAGTGGTTACCACGAGGTTTGTATAAAAAAATCTCATGGATGTGATAGTCCATTTTTTGATGGCTTCTTTTTCTCTTAGACTAAGTAGATTCGATCCTCTTCATCTTCCCCTTCTAAGTTATTGTTGTCATGTCTTATTCCATCTTGCGTTGTGAGTTAGTCTTTAAAGTGATGAGATTATAAGTTATTTTTGGTGTCTCCCTTCCCTTGATCCTTGGTTTTATAATTAACTGTTTGCTAATCTATTCTGATAGAGAGCTGCAATTTTTCTGGTTTTGTTGCCCTATCTTCCTCCTTATTCAAAACTTTGTATCCTCTTTCTCTTTTTTTTCTCAAACATGAGGGCCTTCTTGAGTATTTCTTGTAGTGGGGGTCTTGTGGCAATGAACTCCCTTAGCTTTTGTTTATCAGGGATAGTTTATTATTTCTCCATCGTATCTGAAGGATATTTTCTCCTATGTCGTTCCACTCTCTCCTAGCCTGTAAAGTTTCTGTTGAGAAATCATCTGTAAGCCTGATAGGAATTCCTCTGTACGTTATTTATTTATTTTTTTTGTCTAGCTGCCCTTAGTACTTTTTCTTTGTTGTTGACTTTTGCCAGCTTTACTACTATATGCCTTGGAGAGGGTCTTTTCATGTTGATATATTTAGGAGATCTATTGTTTCATTCACTGGTATTTCTAGCTCCTTCCCCAGGTTTGGGAAGTTCTCAGCTATTATTTCTTTGAACAAGCTCTCTGCTCCTTTTTCCCTTTCTTCTCCCTCTGGAATACCTGTAATCCTTGTATTGGATTTCCTAATTGAGTCGGATATTTCTTGGGGAGTTTCTTCATTTCCTTTTAGTCTTAGTTCTCTCTCCTCCTCCATCTGGAGCATTTCTGCATTGCTGTCCTCAGTATTGCTAATTCTTTCCTCCCTATTGTCAGCTCTGTTGCTTAAGGCTTCTAGATTTGTCTTTAGCTCCTCTATTGTGTTTTTCATTTCTAAGATTTCTGATTGGTTTTTCTTTATCGTTTTAATCTCTTTTGGGAAGAAATTCCTGATTTCATTGAATTGTCTATCTGTGTTTGATTGTATTTCATTTAGCTTTTTTATGATAGCTGTTTTGAATTCTCTGTCATTAAGGTTATACATTTCTGTGCTTTCAGGGTTGATTTCTGGGTGCTTGTCATTTTCCTTTTGGTCTGGAGATTTAATATATGTGTGCATAGTGCCTGTCAGTGTTAACTTATTTTTCCTCATAGTGAAAATATCTGGTCGCAGTTTCCTCTTGTCGCCGCTGGCTGAGGGTTAAGACCTGTGTATTCTGTGCCCAAGTCCATCCATGGATGTTCTGGTTGGCCTGCAGCTGAGCTGGGGCACGGTGGAGCTGAAGCGTGGCTGAGCTGAAGTGCAGCTGAGCAGAGGCTGCTGGGGCTAGAGTGCAGGAACAACTGCAGTTGGAGTGTGGGAACAGCTGAGACTGGAGCATAGCTAGGCTGAAGCACCTGGGGCTCAGGTGTGGGTGTGCTGAAGAAGCTGGAGCTGAAAGGTGGCCCAGCTTCAGTGCGGTTGAGCAGAAGCAGCTGGAGCTGGAGTGCAGGAAATGCTGGAGCTGGGGTGTGGCTGGGTTGATGCAGCTAGAGTTGGAGTATGGCTGGGTTGAGGCAGCTGCAAGTGAAGTGCAGCTGGGCCGAAGAAACAGGAGCTGGAGCACTGCTGGGCTGAAGAAGCTGTGACTGGAGTGCAGCTGGGCTGAAGTAGCCGGCACCAAGTCAGCTGGAGCCTGAAGTCAGCTGGAGGCTGAGCATGGCCACACCAAAGCAGCTGGAGCTGGAGGGTGGTCGAGCTGAAGGAGCTGGGAGCAGGGCATGGTTGAGCTGAAGGACCTGTGACCAGGGCGCCATTGAGCCCATGCCGCTGGGGCCATGGTGCAGTTGAGCTGGGGCAGCTGGGGCCTGGGTGCAGTCAGGCCTGAGTCACTGGGGCTGGGGCGCCAAGGAGCCAGAGCTGTTGTGGCCGGGGCATAGGCACACTGGAGCCGCTGTGGCCAGGGTGCAGGCGGGCTGCTGCCGTTGGTGCCTGGGCACCAGGGTCCGCCACCTCTGGGGCCAGGGCTCTGGGGAGCCACTGCCTCTGGTGCTGGGGATGGGCACCCTGCTGCTGCTGGGGGGACTGGGGCACTGGGTGGTCACCACTGCTAGGGCCGGGGTGTGGGTGTGCCACCGCCACTGGTGCCTGGATGCTGGGGGGCTGCCACCTCTGGGGCTGGGGCACGGGCATGGTGCCGCTAGGGCCAGGGTGCAGGTGCGCCACTGCCACTGGTGCCAGGGCTCCGGGAAGCCAAGGCCTCTAGTGCCGGGGTGTGGGAGCACTGGTGCCACTGGTGGCACCAGGGTGCTGGGGGCTTGCTGCTGATAGGGCCAGGGCACAGGCGCACCACCACCACTGGTGCCTGGGCACGTGGGGACCGCTGCCTCTGGGGTCTGGGTGTGGGCACGCCACCTCCACTGGCACGGGGGCTGGAGTTGAGCTGAAGCTCTGCTGAGCTGAGGCTTCAGGGCCGCTGTGCTGAAGCACCAGGCGGGCAGGGTGGAGGGACGCTGACTTTGCCTCCCCAATCCCAGATGTTTCTCGCTTCACTGTCACTCTCTGCTCTCCTGAAGGGCTAGCTTGTCGAAAGTACCCTCATGACAAGGGGGAAGCAATTCCCCACGGGCTGTGAGGGATCTTGGAGAGCACTGGTTTTCTTGTGGAGGGCTGCCCCTCCCCCGTCCCTGAGAGCTCCGTGGTCTCAGTCTCAGGTTTGCAGTCCTTTGGGAGTGAGGGGAGCTCCTCTTACCTCCTTCCACTTCCTTTGGGGATTCCAGCACCTCAGTCCTCGGGTGTACAGCTGCATGAGTGCCTCAGACGTCCCTTGTGTTGTGTGAATAACTTCTGTTGGAATGTGAATGTCCTTTTTGTTGTGTCTTAGATGGGGAGAGTTCAATAGGGGAAGCTCACTCAGCCATGATGCTGACATCACTCTTCAAGTTGTATTTTTTTCCTTTGAACAATTTGTCCATTTCATCCAACTTGTCAGATTTAATGACATAAAGTTATTTATAATTTTCTCTTATTGCTGTTTTAATGTCTGTAAGAATTGTAATAATGTATACTTTTCATTCCTGATACTGTTAATATGTTTGTTCCCTATTTTTCTCTTGATATGTCTTTCTAAGATTTTATCAATTTTATTAATCTTTTCAAAACCAGATTTTACTGGTATTCTCTATTGTGTATTTGTTTTCCATTTCATTGATGCATGCTCTTATCTTTATTATTTCTTTTCTTCTACTTTCCTTTGATTTGATTTGTTGGTATTTTTTTAGCTTCTCGAGATGGAAGCTTACATGCTTACTCTTCAGCCTTCCTTCTTTTCTAATAGATGCATTTAAAAATTTGAATTTCCCACTAAGCACTTCTTTCAGGTGCATTACACAAATTTTGATGTCATATTTTAGTAACACTCAGTTCAAAATATTTTCTATTTGCCTTTTTGATTCTTCTCTGACCCATAGATTATATAGAAGTGTATTGATTAGTTTCCAGACAGTGGGGGTGCATTTCTCGTTGTCTTATTGTTGATGATTTCTAGCTTAATTTCATTATGGTCAGAAAATGTACTCTATTTTAATCTTTTGAGATTGGTAAATGTTCCAAATGCAACGGAAAATAATGTGAATTATATCACTGTTGGGGAAAAGTGTTTTATCTATGTCAACTAGGACTTAAATTTTCTCAGTCTGTCATATTCTATCATTAATTTACAGAAATCATGAAATTTCAACTTGTGTTTCATTTTAATTAATACTGAGGCAAACTCTTTCTATAGACAATAAACTCTTGTGTGTTTTAATATTCAGAAAGAATCTTCTCGCTCATGAATCACCTAAGTAATTGATAAGCCTTTCAATTTTCCTTTTTCAAAGTATATTTTAGTTAGAGATTAGCAAGGAGTAGCTATGTAGGTTTTTGTTTATTTAAATCAACTGTTTGATGACTTACATAGAATAAAATGCACACATTTTAAGTGTCAAGTTTAATGAGTTTTAGAACATTTTTTTTTTATTTTTATTGATATTTTAATGGTTTCTAACATTGTGATATTTTGGGTTGTACATTTTTGTTTGTCCATCACCCCATATATGACTCCCTTCACCCCTTGTGCCCACCCCCCACCCCCACTTCCCGGGTAACCACAGTCCAGTTTTCTCTGTCCATGTGTTGGTTTATATTCCACATATGAGTGAGATCATACAGTGTTTGTCTTTCTCTTTCTGGCTTATTTCACTTAACATAATATGCTCCAGGCCCATCCATGTTGTTGCAAATGGGACGATTTTGTCTTTTTTTATGGCTGAGTAGTATTCCATTGTATATATATACCACATTTTCTTAATCCAATCGTCAGTCGAGGGACACTTAGGTTGCTTCCACTTCTTGGCTATGGTGAATAATGCTGCAATGAACATAGGGGTGCATAAGCCTCTTTGGATTGTTGATTTCAGGTGCGTTGGATAGATTCCCAGTAGTGGCATGGCTGGATCATAGGGCATCTCTATTTTTAATTCTTTGAGGAATCTCCATACCGTTTTCCATAGAGGCTGCACCAATTTGCATTCCCACCAGCTGTGTATGAGGGTTCCTGTTTCTCCACATCCTCTCCAACATTTGTTGTTTTTTGTCTTGGTGATTATAGCCATTCTAACGGGCGTGAGGTGGTATCTTAGTGTTGTTTTGATTTGCATTTCCCTGATGATTAGTGATGTTGAGCATCTTTTCATGTGCCTATTGGCCATCTGTATATCTTCCTTGGAGAAGTGTCTGTTCATTTCCTCTGCCCATTTTTTGATCGGGTTGTTTGTTTTTTTGTTGTTCAATTGTGTGAGTTCTTTATATATTATGGAGATCAACCCCTTGTCAGATGTATGTTTTGCAAATATTCTCTCCCAGCTGGTTGGTTGTTTGTTCATCTTGATTCTGATTTCATTTGTCTTATAAAAGCTCTTTAGTCTGATAAAGTCCCACTTGTTTATTTTTTCTTTAGTTTCCCTAGTCTGGGTAGGCATGTCATCCGAAAAGATTCCTTTAAACCCAATGTCAAATAGTGTGTTGCCTATATTTTCTTCTATGAGTTTTATAGTTTCAGGTCTCACCTTCAGGTCTTTGATCCATTTTGAGTTAATTTTTGTGAATGGCGATAGCACATGGTCCACTTTCATTCTTTTGCATGTGGATGTCCAGTTTTCCCAACACCATTTATTGAAGAGACTTTCCTTTCTCCATTGCATGTCCTTAACACCTTTGTCGAAAATTAGCTGTCCGTATATGTGTGGTTTTATTTCTGGACTTTCAATTCTGTTCCATTGATCTGTGTGTCTGTTTTTGTACCAGTACCATGCTGTTTTGATTACTATTGCTTTGTAGTATGTTTTGAAGTCAGGAATTGTGATGCCTCCTGCTTTGTTCTTTTTCTTTAGGATTTCTTTAGCTATTCGGGGTCTTTTGTTGCCCCATATAAATTTTAGTATTCTTTTTTCTATTTCTGTGAAGAATGTCATTGGGATTCTGATTGGGATTGCATTGAATCTGTAGATTGCTTTAGGTAATATAGACATTTTAACTATGTTTATTCTTCCAATCCACGTGCATGGGATATCTTTCCATTTCTTTATGTCATCGTAGATTTCCCTCAATAATGTCTTGTAGTTCTCACTGTATAGGTCCTTCACCTCCTTGGTAAGATTTATTCCTAGGTATTTTATTCTTTTTGATGCAATTGTAAATGGTATTATCTTTTTGAGCTCTCTTTCTGTTAGTTCATTATTAGCATATAGAAATGCAACTGATTTTTGTAGATTGATTTTGTACCCTGCAACTTTGCTGTAGTTGTTGATTGTTTCTAACAGTTTTCCAACAGATTCTTTAGGGTTTTCTATATATACAATCATGTCATCTGCAAATAGTGAGAGTTTCACTTCTTCGTTACCTATTTGGATTCCTTTTATTCCTTTTTCTTGCCTAATTGCTCTGGCCAAAACCTCCAGTACTATGTTGAACAGGAGTGGTGAGAGTGGGCAGCCCTGCCTCGTTCCTGTTCTCAGAGGAATGGCTTTCAGTCTTTCCCCGTTGAGTATGATGTTAGCTGTGGGTTTGTCATATATGGCCTTTATTATGTTGAGGTACTTTCCTTCTATTCCCATTTTATTGAGAGTTTTTATCATAAATGGATGTTGTATCTTGTCAAATGCCTTCTCTGCGTCTATTGAGATGATCATGTGGTTTTTATTCTTTGTTTTGTTGATGTGATGTATCAAGTTGATTGATTTGCGGATGTTGAACCATCCCTGCGTCTCTGGTATAAATCCCACTTGATCATGGTGTATGATCTTTTTAATATATTGTTGTATTCGGTTTGCCAATATTTTGTTGAGGATTTTTGCATCAATGTTCATCAGCGATATTGGCCTGTAATTTTCTTTCTTTGTATTGTCTTTGTCTGGTTTCGGTATCAGGGTGATGTTGGCCTCATAGAATGATTCAGGAAGTGTTCCATCTTCCTCTATTTTTTGGAATAGTTTGAGGAGGATGGGTATTAAATCTTCTTTGAATGTTTGGTAAAATTCACTGGAGAAGCCATCTGGTCCTGGACTTTTATTTTTTGGGAGGTTTTTGATTACTATTTCAATCTCTTTACTTGTGATTGGTCTATTCAGATTCTCCATTTCTTCTTGGTTCAATTTTGGGAGGTTGTATAAGTCTAAGAATTTATCCATTTCTTCTAGATTGTCCAATTTGTTGGCATATAATTTCTCATAGTATTCTCTTATAATCCTCTGTATTTCCATGGTATCCGTTGTAATTTCTCCTCTTTCATTTCTAATTTTATTTACTTGAGCCTTTTCTCTTTTTTTCTTAGTTAGCCTGGCTAAGGGTTTGTCTATTTTGTTTATCTTCTCGAAGAACCAACTCTTTGTTTCATTAATCCTTTCTACTGTTTTTTTGGTCTCAATATCATTTATTTCTGCTCTGATTTTTATTATTTCTCTCCTTCTGCTGGCTTTGGGCTTTGTTTGTTCTTCTTTTTCTAGTTCTGTTAGGTGTAATTTAAGGTTGCCTATTAGGGCTTTTTCTTGTTTGTTAAGGTGGGCTTGTATCGCTATGAGTTTCCCTCTCAGGACCGCTTTTGCTGCGTCCCATATGGTTTGATATGGCATGTTATCATTTTCGTTTGTTTCCAGATAGTTTTTGATTTCTCCTTTAATTTCATCAATGATCCATTGGTTGTTCAGTAGCATGTTGTTTAATCTCCACATTTTTGTCACTTTCCCAGTTTTTTTTTCCTGGTTCATTTCCAGTTTCATAGCCTTATGGTCTGAAAAGATGCTTGTTATGATTTCAATCTTCTTAAATTTATTGAGGCTTGCTTTGTTTCCCAACATATGGTCTATCCTAGAGAATGTTCCATGCGCGCTTGAGAAGAATGTGTAGTCAGCTGTTTTTGGGTGGAGTGCTCTGTATATGTCTACTAGGTCCATCTCGTCCAGTTTTTCATTTAAGTCTAATATTTCTTTATTAACTTTTTGTCTGGATGATCTATCCATTGCTGTAAGTGGGGTGTTAAGATCCCCTACTATTATTGTGTTGTTGTTGATTTCTCCTTTTAGGTTTGTTAATAGTTGCTTTATGTACATTGGTGCTCCTATGTTGGGTGCATATATATTTATAAGTGATATGTCTTCTTGATGGAGTGTCCCTTTTATCATTATATATTTCCCTTCTTTGTCTTTCTTAACCTGTTTTATCTTGAAGTCTACTTTGTCTGATATGAGTATGGCAACACCTGCTTTCTTTTGTTTGCCATTAGCTTGGAGTATTGTCTTCCATCCTTTCACTCTGAGCCTGTGCTTGTCTTTAGTGCTAAGATGTGTTTCCTGAAGGCAGCATATTGTTGGGTCTTGCTTTTTAATCCATCCTGCCACTCTGTATCTTTTGACTGGAGAGTTCAATCCATTTACATTTAGGGTAATTATTGAAATATGAGGGTTGAATGTTGCTGTTTTGTCACTTATTTTCTGGTTCTTTTGGATTTCCTTTGTTTCTTGTCCCATTTGTTTTGGACTGCCAATTCAGTTTGGTTGTTCTGTCTTATGATTCTTCTAGTTTTCTCTTTGTTTATCATATGTGGTTTTAATTTGATTATTTGTTTAGTGGTTACCTTGAGGTTTGGGCGAAAGATCTTCTGTATGAGATAGTCCATTATCTGATAGCCTCCTATTTCCTTATACTAAGTCAATTCAGTCACTTTCCTCTTCCCCTTCTAAGTTGCTCTTGTTATACCTTATTCTATCTTGTGTTGTGGCTGTGTGTTTACAGTGATGAGGTTAAATTTATTTTTGGTGAATTTCTTCCTTTGATCTTTGAGTTTAGTATTTAAGTGGTTGCTAACCTATTCCGGTAAAGATCTACTATTTCTCTGATTTTGTCTACCTACTTTTCTCCTTACTCCAAGCTTTGTGTTCCCTTTCTCTTCTTTTTTTCAGGCCTGAGGGCCTTCTTGAGTATTTCTTGTAGTGGCGGTCTCGTGGCCATGAACTCCCTTAGCTTTTGTTTATCTGGGAGAGTTACTATTTCTCCATCATATTTGAAGGATATTTTTGCTGGATAGATTATTCTTGGCTGAAAGTTTTTGTCTTTTAGTATTTTGAATATATCATTCCAGTCTCTTCTAGCCTGAAAAGTTTCTGTTGAGAAATCCGCTGAGAGCCTGATGGGAGTTCCTTTGTACGTTATTTTTTGTTTTTGTCTAGCTGCCCTTAATATTGTTTCTTTGTCGTTGACCCTGGCTAGCCTTACCACTAGGTGTCGTGGTGAAGGCCTTTGTCTGTTAATATATATAGGAGTCCTGTTGGCTTCGCTTACTGGTATTTCCTGCTCCTTCCCCAGATTTGGGAAATTTTCAGCTATTATTTCCTTGAATAGGCTCTCTGTTCCTCTTTCCCTCTCCTCTCCCTCAGGAATACCTATAATTCTTATGTTACATTTTCTAATAGAGTCCGATATTTCTCGGAGTCTTTCTTCATTTCTTTTTAGTCTTAGTTCTCTCTCTTCTTCCATCTGGAGTATATCTGTATTCCTATCCTCTAAAGTACTAATTCTTTCCTCCATATTGTCAGCTCTGTTCTTTAAAGATTCCAGATTCTCCTTTATCTCCTCCATTGTGTTCTTCATCTCCATCAGCCCTGATAGGTTTTTCTTTATGATTTCAATCTCTTTTGTGAAGAAACTCCTAATCTCATTGAATTGTTTGTCTGTGTTGTCTCGTATTTCGTTGAGTGTTTTTATGATAGCTATTTTGAAATCTCTGTCATTTAGTTTATGGATTTCTGTGTCTTCGGGGTTGATTTCTGGGTGCTTGTCATTTTGTTTCTGGTCTGGTGATTTCATATATTTTTGCATTGTGGTTCCTGTGTTGGTTTTGATTTTCCTCATCCTGGAAGTCTCTGGTTGCAATTTCCACCTGCCGCCACTGTGTGGTGGTAAAGGGCTGTGTAGTCTAAGCCCCCTGCGCTCTGCCCCAGTTTTTCTGCTGCGATCCGCAGTTTTGTTTTGTTTTGTTTTGTTTCTTTTCCCCACTGCGATCCACGGGTCCAGTCCAGTTTATTCAGGTCTGCCTCGGACCGCTAGATCTGGTCGAGCTGCAGACTCCGGGTTGCGGGGAGGGGGGAGCTCTCTCTTTTGCCCTCTGGGTCCCTGACGTGGGAGGCTTCTCGTTTGCCCCTCTTTATCCGCTCTCTGGGTTGCTCAGATGTTGATGGTAGCCCTGTGGCTCCTCTGAGCCCTCTGTGCGGGAGTTTCCCACTGGCTGAGAGCGCCCGAAGAGCTACAGTTTCCCGCCGAGGGCCGCCCCTCCCCCCTCTCTGGGAGCCGCGCGGACCGGATCGCTGATCTGATGGGGAGGGAGCGGAGTTCTCCTTACCTCTCCCCACTTCCTCCGGGGGCCCAGCACATTCCGCTCTCAGATGTGCGGCAGTGTGGATCCCTCCGCTCGAGCTTTTGACTGTCTGGGATTCCGTTGTTGGTCTGTGGCTGTTACTTTTGTTGTATTTTGTGGGGGAAGAATTCACGGGAAAGCTCACTCCGCCATGATGCTGACGTCACTCGAGTTTTAGAACATTTTATCACCTCAAAAGTTTCGTTTTCTCCTTTCCCAGTCAATACCCACCCATCCCCACCCCGAGTCTGAGGCAACCACTGATTTGCTGTCACTAGAAATTATATTTCTCTCCCCTGGGTTTCGTGGAAATAAAATAACACAGGATGCATCCTTTTGTGTCTGGTTTCTTTTACTCAGAATCTCAGCATAGTGTTTTTGAGATTCATCCACGTTGCTTTGTGTATTAGTTGGTCATTTATTTTTATTGCTGAGTTGCTTACTCAACATTTTATCTTTTAAAATGATTTCTTGATTTTCCTTGGCTTCAAATCTCACTGCATGAAACTTTAAATTTCAAATGCAGTGTAAGGGTTGTATTTTTTCTTCCACCCTTCTCTTAATGTCACATTATCAGATTAATCCTTAGCACAAAAATCCATAACTGCTTAAACAGTATCTTCTTTAAGTTGTGAAAGTTAAGGGCTAAAATACTGTCTGAATTTTGAGCAACAACAATTGTTTTCTACCTTGATATGCCGGCTCTTCCATCATTTTTTAAACTCCTACAGGAGCATTCCATGCTCTGCCCCTTATATAAACAGTGCACACCAGTCATTTACACTTGCTAATATTCTTTAATCTGTTGGGCAAGGATTTTTTTCATAGCACTGATGTTTTCATAGATGTGAAAACATATATATGTATATACATATATATTAATCTTATCTTAAATGATACTTTCTTTTGTTCCAATCATCTGAGTCAAAGGTAGTAGGGTCATGTTTGTACATATGTGGAAAAAATTCCTGGAAGAATATGCACCAAACAGTTTTCAGTGTTAACATTCAGGGAGTGAAGATGTGATGAGAAATTTGAAGAAATTTTTCTGTTTCTAAGAAATTTTCCGCTCATAAGCCTCTGCATTGCCTGAATTTTTACTCTGAACATGTTTTGTTTTGGGAATAAAAAAAAATGAAATCTTTAAAAAAAAAACGTGCTCATTATAGAAAACGTGGGGAAATAAGAAAGTTGATTTAAACAAGAAAACAAAAATTGGCCATAAATATTAAAAACCATTTACATATGTGTGTATATGTGTGTCTTGTTCACCATTGCATCCTTTTGGTCTAAGAACGTGATGGCCTCTAAAAACATTTGGCCTCAGAAATAATGAGAACTTGGAAATGTTTAATGAAGGAATGAATATTACTATATAAACTTGGATTATAATGTAAATATGGTTTTGCTTTTTTTTCTTTTCTTTTTTGGTGAGGAAGATTGGCCCTGAGCTAACATCCACTGCCAATCTTCCTATTTTTGCTGAGGAAGATTAGCCCTGAGCCAACAGCTGTGCCTGTCTTCCTCCACTTTGTGTGTGGGACGCTGCCACAGCATCACCTGATGAACAGTGTGTAGGTCCGCACCCAGGATGATAAACCTGCAAATCCCGGTTCTGCCAAAGTGGAGCATGCGAACCCAACCACCATGCCACCGGGCCTGCCCCGGTCTTGCTTTTTAAAATTGATATTATATTCTGGGCATTTTTTATTGCAGGAACATTTCTGAGAGTTTTTTTTATTGGTTTTATCATAGTCTCTCATTTTGTAGGCAGCATACAATTTGACCCTGTTCTTTTTATTGATTCTGCCAATATTTGTATTTTGATTGGGAAATTTAGTCCACTTACATTTAAAGTAGTTACTGATAGGGAAGGACTTACTATTGCCGTATTATTAATTGTTTTCCTGATGTCATAGCTTTTTTTGTCTCTTATTCCCTCTTTTACTGCCTTCTTTTGTGCTTGGTTGATGTTTTGTAGTGATATGTTTTGATGCTCTTCTCATTTCCTTTTGTATTGTGTATATTACATATAATATCCTAAAGTTATAACAATCTACTTTAAGCTAATAACAACTTAACTTCATCCACATACAAAAATCTATTCTTTTCCAGTTCCATCTCACCTCTCCACTTCATATTATTGGTGTCACAGATTACATCTTTATATATTGTGTACCCATTAACATAGATTTATAATTATTTTTATGCTTTTATCTTTTAAATTTTGTTAAAGAATAAAAACCAGAGTTATGCATAAAAATTACAATAATAGTGGTTTTTATATTTGTCCATGTTTTTACTTTTATCAAAGAACTTCCTATTTTCACATTTGAGTTACTCTGTACTGTCCTTTCATTTCAACTTGAGGACTCCTTTTAGCATTTCTTACAGAGAAAGTCTAGTGGAAATGAACTCCCTTAATTTGATTATCTGGGAATGTCCTAATTTCTCCCTCATCTTCAAAGGATAATTTTGCTGGATATAAAATTCTTGGTTAACAGTTTTTTTCCCCCTCAGCACTTTAAATATATCATCCCACTGCCTTCTGGCCTGCAATCCACTGATAATCTTATTAAGCATTTCTTATACATGACTTTTCTCTTGCTGCTGTCAAGAGTCTCTCTTTGGCTTTGGCTTTTGTCATTTGATTATAATGTGTCTCTGTGTGGATCTCTTTGTGTCTTCCTACTTAGAGTTCATTGAGCCTCTTGTATGTGTATATCCAGGTCTTTACTCAAATTTGGGAAGGTTTCAGCCATAATTTCTTCAGATAAGCTCTATGTCCTTCTTGCTATCGTTCTTCTTCCTCTTTGACTCTCATAATGTGTATATTTGTCTACTTGGGATTGTTCCGTAAATCCCGTAGGCTCTATTCACTTTTCTTCATTTGTTTTCTTTTTGCTTCTCAGACTCCATAATTTCAAATGACTTGTTTTAAAGTTTACTGATTCTTTCTTCTGCCAATTTGAGTCTGCTGTGGAACCCCTCTAGTAAGGTTTTTTATTTCAGTTACTGTATTTTTCAGCTCCAGAATTTCTGTTTGGTTCTTTTCTGTAATTTCCATCTCTTTGTTCATCATCTCATTTTTTTCATATATCATTTTCCTGATTTGCTTTAGTTCTTTGTTGGTGTTTTCCTTTAGGTCTTTCAGCATATATAAGATGGTCATTTAAAAGTCTTTGTCTAGTAACTGAAGGCTGTGTTTCTTTAGGGTCAGTTTCTAGAGATTTATTTTGTTCCTTTGAATGGGCCATATTTTCATGTTTCTTTGTAGGCCTTGTGATCTTTTGTTGAAAATTGGAGGTCTGAAAAAAGGAGCCCCCTCTCTCAGTCTGTGCAGATTGGCTCCATGTGGGGGAAGACCTTCAGTAATTTTCTCAGTGTGAAAACTTAAGGCCTTCTCAGGTCTTTTCTGGCATGTTTCTTTCCTGGGCCTGTGCGTGTTCTTTTTTCCAATTTTCCCGTACACGTGGCTGATCTTATATACCTTAATTTCCGTAAAAGTCTCATCCTTGCTTCTTCTTGGGGCCTTAGATGTTCTATTGTATTCCTCTGCCTGCAGTTTGTTGCCGCTAAGTGGCTACAGGTCTACAGTCTTCACACACCATGGCATCTGCCAGTGCTTCCAGAGACCTTCAACCTGATATTCAAACTATGCCACCCTTCCCATCTGAGCACCAAGTCAGACGAGACAGAAAGCAGTCCCTCAGGCAGCCCCCAGACAAGCTGGAATGTTGCAAACAAGTTACACAATTTTCCTTCTGTCCCAGGGAGGGGCTTGGAATTGGGTGGCTTCCTCCTGACTGTGCTGTGCCACATCAGAGAGGGGGTGGTGCAAGAGTAGGCAAAAACATCACAAAATGTCCTACCATTTTGAGTATGGCTCTTATTGTTTGGGCATTTGTTGGTTGCTGCAGACCCTCGACTATTTCAAGAGCTCCCATAAAACCATTTTAGTCTGTTGTTTACTTGATGTTTCTCTGAAGGAATGAGGGCCTGGAGTTTCCTAGTCTGCCTTCTTGCTGACTTCACCTCTAGAAGTAATTTATTTAAAAATATTCCCCCAAATATTCAGGAACTAAATTAGCCTATTTTATTTTATTGTGTAGCAATAATAATAGTAATATTTATTGAGCACCTACTTGATCCAGGCACTGCTTTGTACACTTTATTCATTTAAATAGCTCATTTAAACTTCACTACCTTCTAGGTAGTATTATTGTTGCCATTTCATAGATGAGAAAACTGAGGCGTAGAGGGGAACCCACTGTCTATATGGAACTAAGACAGACACATGGGGGAATGGAGCTTTAAGTCTTCAGTAGGAGACATGAAGGTTATTCATGGTTTTATGTGACTTGAGAGGAGGTGGCTACAGTAGGCCAGAAGAACTTGGTTGCATCAGACCCACTCCTAACTTCTCTTGGCTCTTTAATTGCTTTAAAATTGGGTCTCAGTGCTTGAGCTGTGCTCACACTGGAATATGACTATGGCAGTGGATTGGCCAAATAAGTGCCCTTTTCCTTTGAAGCAGGAAGTAACACATGGTGTATGATCTTGACCAGGAGGGCAAGAGAGGTCCAAACCCAGCCCTGTGGTGAGTGAATAACCAAGAGGATGAAGTGAAGTGGAGTTTCAGAGAGATGACAGACTTAACCCGCTGTGCAGCCAACGTCTTCACGCAGACCTGTGGCCTGCAGTAGGGAGACCGTCTAGCCTTGGTTCTGCCTCGAGTGCCTGAGTGGTGGCTGGTGACTGTGGGCTGCATCCGAACAGGTCAGTGACTCAGAGAGACCCCAGTAGACCTTAGGGCTGGACTAGAGTCAAGTGGTCCTGGAATATTAGGTGCTTTCTGTTCCCCTACCTTCTTTCTTCATCACAGTCTTTCTCTTTCTCAGACTCCCTCATGTATTCTTTTATCCTTTGTCACTCACTCTCCCTCACACTCATCCACTCTCAAACACAATGTCGTAATTCTCTCCCATTCTCACACACACACACGCACACACACACTTTCTTTTGTACAGTCTCAGACATTACTACTTTCTTTTAAAGATTCATCAGTTGTTAACATTTTGCCATATTTAAGCCCCTTTCCCCACTGAATCATGTAAGAATCAGTTGCAGACATTGTGATACCCATAAATACCAGATAAATACCTGTAAACACTGGAGTATGTATCTGCTATGGTCCAAGACATTCCCCTCACGTAAACACAACAGAGTTATCACACAAGAAGTTTAACACTGATACAATATAGTTACTGATATACATGCATAGTCAAAATTCCTCAATTGTCCCAGTAATGCCCTTTATAGCCTTTTTTTCTTTAAATCCAAAATCTAATCAAGGATCATGCATTGCATTTAGTTGTCATGTCTCTTCAGTCTCTAATATAGAATGGTTCCCTAGCCTTTGCTGCATGACAATGACATTTTTGAAATATCTAAGCCAGCTGTTTTACAGAATGTCTCTCAGAATTTATATTTCTGACTCTTCCTTTATGGTTATATTCAGGATAAACATTTTTTAGCAGAAATAGTAGATGGGCAATCTTGTGTCTTTCTCAGTGCATCACATCAGGGGGTATATGAGTTGGTTTGTCCCACCACCAGTGATATCGTTTTATCACTCTGGTAAGGTGGTACCCACTTTTGTAAAGGCAATTTTCCCCTTGCAATTTCCCCTTGCGATTAATAAGTAATCTGTGGTGTAATACTTAGGAGACTGTGTGAATATCTCTTTCCCCAACAGTCTTTCACCCTGTGGTTTGAGTATCCATTGATGATTCTTGACGGAATTAACTAGTATTATGGTGGTTTTATATGAGGATTTTCTATTTATATCATTCCCTCTACATTTGTTAGCATTTTTCTGTAGAGATTTTCCTTCCCCTTTTAAATACCTATCAATTTAGCTATATAATTTAGAATCAGTGTGGGATTCATGGATTTTTTAAATCACTTCAGTTATTCTAAGCATGCTCATACAACAATCCATCATGCTCCTGCTCATATTTGTCTCTCTCTCTCTCTCACTCATATTCTCTCACAAATAAAATAGTTGGTTAATCAATCGAGGTCATGTGGAATCAAGAACTTGTAGCAACGACAGAGGGAGCATAGAGAAACCGTGTCATCTGTAGATCTAAGAGAAGGCCCATGGGAAATACAAGACATGAGCAGAGCACCCTGGATGAGCAGAATTACAGAGGAGTAGAAGCAAAGGAAGGGAATTCCATGAATGGGCATCGCACATGCAAAAGCTTAGAGTCAGGCGTAGCCTAGGTGAGAATGGCTATTTTGAAATAGAGATTAGAGTTGTGGGAGAGAAAGGTGGAGAGTGGGCAGCACCTTCAATGTCAGGAAGGAGAGTGTGGTGCTTTCCTGGAGAGAGGGCACAGGTGTTAGTGCAGAGAAGTGTGGTGGGGAAAAGTCAGTGCTCTGTGGAACTTAAGCAGGTAATAATATGAAAGATGGGTGGCTGGAAGATTCAGGGTAGGGCCTCTGGTGGAGAGATTAGTATCCAATAGGAGCACACAAAGGCTTGACCTAATTGTTGGTGATGGAAGATGGAGAGGAAGGGAGGAAAGTTCAAAGGACAATGAGGTTAAATTTGTATATGAGGAATGAAGGAAAGAGAAGAGATTCAAGATGACAACAGGGAACTGACAGAGAGGGAAGTGAGAGGAGAAAGACGGGGATGGGGATGTGCTAGTCCTGATGTCAGGGACACTGTCCTACTTGCACCTGTATTCCCAGATCCCATGTGAAATTGTGTAAAGTAGGGTCCATCTGTCTACCAGCTGGATCCATCTAGTGTAGGAAAGTGAGGGCAGCATTTTCACACTTTAATGTGCATGGGAATCACTTGGGCATCTTGTTAAAATGCAGACTCTGATTCAGTAGGTTTGAGGTGGAGTGTGAGAGTCTGTGTATCAGTTGGTGCTGATGCTGGTGGTCTGCAGACTGTACTTTGCAAGCAAGAGGTTAGGGGATTTCTATGCAGACAATGCAGACCTGAAGCCCATGGTTGTGAAAGAGAAACTGAGACAAACTTTTCCTTTCTCATCCCCAGGGATTGTCTTCATGCCAGGGACCACCCTACTGAAGGCCAAGGACATTCTCTACCGACTACAAGTGTCTAAAGCCAAGGGCATCATAACCACTGATACCCTTGCCCCAGAGGTGGACTCTATGGCTTCTGAGTGTCCCACCCTGAAAATCAAGTTGCTGGTGTCTGACCACAGCCGTAAAGGGTGGCTGGACTTCCGATCACTGATTGAGTGAGTTCCTGGTCTGATGAATGTGCTTTCTGAGGAATGGCGGGAGAAGGCCCTCCACTCCCAAGTGCTGGTAGACAAGCAGCCAGTGGCAGGAAGCTCACCAGGTCTAAGGCCAGAAAACTTCTCTTCGCGGCTATGCCACTGCCTTGCTGTGTGACCCTGGGCTGGTTCCTTCTCCTCTCTTGCCTGTGGTTGCTTTATCTGTAATATAAGGAAATTGAACTTCTGTGCTTCTCTCACTAAAGTAGAATCACCCTGGGACTGTGCAAAAGAGATGTCTAAGGTCGGATGGTTATTGTGTTACATCTTCCTTGTAGATAGGAAATCTAAAATATTTTTTTATATAAGAAATAAATATAGAGTGACGTCAGCATCATGGCGGAGTGAGCTTTCCCGTGAGCTCTTCCCCCGACAAGATACAACAAAAGCAACAGTCACAGACCAACAACGGAATCCCAGACAGTGAAAACCTAGAGCGGAGGGATCCACACTGCCGCACATCTGAAAGCGGAACGTGCTGGGCCCCCGGAGGAAGTGGGGAGAGGTAAGGAGAACTCCTCTCCCTCCCCATCAGATCAGCGATCCCGGTCCGCGCGGCTCCCAAAGAGGGGGGAGGGGCGGCCCTCGGCGGGGAAACCATGGCTCTTCGGACTCTCTCAGCCAGTGGGAAACTCCTGCACAGAGGACTCAGAGGAGCCACAGGGCTACCGTCAACATCTGAGCACCCCAGAGAGCAGATAAAGAGGGGCAAACGAGAAGCCTCCCACGTCAGGGACCCAGAGGGCAAAAGAGAGAGCTCCCCCCTCCCCGCAACCCGGACTCTGCAGCTCGACCAGACCAGACCTAGCGATCCGAGGCAGACCTGATCAAATGACTGGGCCCATGGATCGCAGCGGGGACAAAACAAAACAAAACTGCGGATCGCAGCAGAAAAACCGGGGCAGAGCGCAGGGGGCTTAGACTACACAGCCCTTTGCCACCAGACAGTGGCAGCAGGTGGAAATTGCAACCAGAGACTTCCAGGATGAGGAAAAACAAAACCAACACAGGAACCACAATGCAAAAATATATGAAATCACCAGACCAGAAACAAAATGACAAGCACCCAGAAATCAACCCTGAAGACACAGAAATCCATAAACTAAATGACAGAGATTACAAAATAGCTATCATAAAAACACTCAACGAAATACGAGACAACACAGACAAACAATTCAATGAGATTAGGAATTTCTTCACAAAAGAGATTGAAATCATAAAGAAAAACCAATCAGTGCTGATGGAGATGAAGAACACAATGGAGGAGATAAAGGAGAATCTGGAATCTTTAAAGAACAGAGCTGACAATATGGAGGAAAGAATTAGTACTTTAGAGGATAGGAATACAGATATACTCCAGATGGAAGAGGAGAGAGAACTAAGACTAAAAAGAAATGAAGAAAGACTCCGAGAAATATCGGACTCTATTAGAAAATGTAACATAAGAATTATAGGTATTCCTGAGGGAGAGGAGAGAGAAAGAGGAACAGAGAGCCTATTCAAGGAAATAATAGCTGAGAATTTCCCAAATCTGGGGAAGGAGCAGGAAATACCAGTAAGCGAAGCCAACAGGACACCTATATATGTTAACAGACAAAGGCCTTCACCACGACACCTAGTGGTAAGGCTAGCCAGGGTCAACAACAAAGAAACAATATTAAGGGCAGCTAGACAAAAACAAAAAATAACGTACAAAGGAACTCCCATCAGGCTCTCAGCGGATTTCTCAACAGAAACTTTTCAGGCTAGAAGAGACTGGAATGATATATTCAAAATACTGAAAGACAAAAACTTTCAGCCAAGAATACTCTACCCAGCAAAAATATCCTTCAAATATGATGGAGAAATAGTAACTCTCCCAGATAAACAAAAGCTAAGGGAGTTCATGGCCACGAGACCGCCACTACAAGAAATACTCAAGAAGGCCCTCAGGCCTGAAAAAAAGAAGAGAAAGGGAACACAAAGCTTGGAGTAAGGAGAAAAGTAGGTAGACAAAATCAGAGAAATAGTAGATCTTTACCGGAATAGGTTAGAAACCACTTAAATACTAAACTCAAAGATCAAAGGAAGAAATTCACCAAAAATAAATTTAACCTCATCACTGTAAACACACAGCCACAACACAAGATAGAATAAGGTATAACAAGAGCAACTTAGAAGGGGAAGAGGAAAGTGACTGAATTGACTTAGTATAAGGAAATAGGAGGCTATCAGATAATGGACTATCTCATACACAAGATTTTTTGCCCAAACCTTAAGGTAACCACTAAACAAATAATCAAAGCAAAACCACATATGATAAACAAAGAGAAAACTAGAAGAATCATAAGACAGAACAACCAAACTGAATTGGCAGTCCAAAACAAATGGGACAAGAAACAAAGGAAATGCAAAAGAACCAGAAAATAAGTGACAAAACAGCAACATTAAGCCCTCATATATCAATAATTACCCTAAATGTAAATGGATTGAACTCTCCAATCAAAAGATACAGAGTAGCAGGATGGATTAAAAAGCAAGACCCAACAATATGCTGCCTTCAGGAAACACATCTTAGCACTAAAGACAAGCACAGGCTCAGAGTGAAAGGATGGAAGACAATACTCCAAGCTAATGGCAAACAAAAGAAAGCAGGTGTTGCCATACTCATATCAGACAAAGTAGACTTCAAGATAAAACAGGTTAAGAAAGACAAAGAAGGGAAATATATAATGATAAAAGGGACACTCCATCAAGAAGACATATCACTTATAAATATATATGCACCCAACATAGGAGCACCAATGTACATAAAGCAACTATTAACAAACCTAAAAGGAGAAATCAACAACAACACAATAATAGTAGGGGATCTTAACACCCCACTTACAGCAATGGATAGATCATCCAGACAAAAAGTTAATAAAGAAATATTAGACTTAAATGAAAAACTGGGCGAGATGGACCTAGTAGACATATACAGAGCACTCCATCCAAAAACAGCTGACTACACATTCTTCTCAAGCACGCATGGAACATTCTCTAGGATAGACCATATGTTGGGAAACAAAGCAAGCCTCAATAAATTTAAGAAGATTGAAATCATAACAAGCATCTTTTCAGACCATAAGGCTATGAAACTGGAAATGAACCATGAAAAAAGAACTGGGAAAGTGACAAAAATGTGGAAATTAAACAACATGCTACTGAACAACCAATGGATCATTGATGAAATTAAAGGAGAAATCAAAAACTATCTGGAAACAAACGAACATGATAACATGCCATATCAAACCATATGGGATGCAGCAAAAGCGGTCCTGAGAGGGAAACTCATAGCGATACAAGCCCCCCTTAACAAACAAGAAAAAGCCCTAATAGGCAACCTTAAATTACACCTAACAGAACTAGAAAAAGAACAAACAAAGCCCAAAGCCAGCAGAAGGAGAGAAATAATAAAAATCAGAGCAGAAATAAATGATATTGAGACCAAAAAAACAGTAGAAAGGATTAATGAAACAAAGAGTTGGTTCTTCGAGAAGATAAACGAAATCGACAAACCCTTTAGCCAGGCTTACTAAGAAAAAAAGAGAAAATGCTCAAGTAAATAAAATTAGAAATGAAAGAGGAGAAATTACAACGGATACCATGGAAATACAGAGGATTATAAGAGAATACGATGAGAAATTATATGCCAACAAATTGGACAATCTAGAAGAAATGGATAAATTCTTAGACTTATACAACCTCCCAAAATTGAACCAAGAAGAAATGGAGAATCTGAATAGACCAATCACAAGTAAAGAGATTGAAATAGTAATCAAAAACCTCCCAAAAAATAAAAGTCCAGGACCGGATGGCTTCTCCAGTGAATTTTACCAAACATTCAAAGAAGATTTAATACCCATCCTTCTCAAACTATTCCAAAAAATAGAGGAAGATGGAACACTTCCTAAATCATTCTATGAGGCCAACATCACCCTGATACCAAAACCAGACAAAGACAATACAAAGAAAGAAAATTACAGGCCAATATCGCTGATGAACATTGATGCAAAAATCCTCAACAAAATATTGGCAAACCGAATACAACAATACATTAAAAAGATCATACACCATGATCAAGTGGGATTTATACCAGGGACGCAGGGATGGTTCAACATCCGCAAACCAATCAACGTGATAAATTACATCAACAAAACAAAGAATAAAAACCACATGATCATCTCAATAGATGCAGAGAAGGCATTTGACAAGATACAACATCCATTTATGATAAAAAACTCTCAACAAAATGGGAATAGAAGGAAAGTACCTCAACATAATAAAGGCCATATATGACAAACCCACAGCTAACATCATACTCAACGGGGAAAGACTGAAAGGCATTCCTCTGAGAAAAGGAACGAGGCAGGGCTGCCCACTCTCACCACTCCTGTTCAACATAGTACTGGAGGTTTTGGCCAGAGCAATTAGGCAAGAAAAAGGAATAAAAGGAATCCAAATAGGTAACGAAGAAGTGAAACTCTCACTATTTGCAGATGACATGATTGTATATATAGAAAACCCTAAAGAATCTGTTGGAAAACTATTAGAAACAATCAACAACTACAGCAAAGTTGCAGGGTACAAAATCAATCTACAAAAATCAGTTGCATTTCTATATGCTAATAATGAACTAACAGAAAGAGAGCTCAAAAAGATAATACCATTTACAATTGCATCAAAAAGAATAAAATACCTAGGAATAAATCTTACCAAGGAGGTGAAGGACCTATACAATGAGAACTAGAAGACATTATTGAAAGAAATCCATGATGACATAAAGAAATGGAAAGATATCCCATGCACGTGGATTGGAAGAATAAACATAGTTAAAATGTCTATATTACCTAAAGCAATCTACAGATTCAATGCAATCCCAATCAGAATCCCAATGACATTCTTCACAGAAATAGAAAAAAGAATACTAAAATTTATATGGGGCAACAAAAGACCCCGAATAGCTAAAGAAATCCTAAAGAAAAAGAACAAAGCAGGAGGCATCACAATCCCTGACTTCAAAACATACTACAAAGCAATAGTAATCAAAACAGCATGGTACTGGTACAAAAACAGACACACAGATCAATGGAACAGAATTGAAAGCCCAGAAATAAAACCACACATATACGGACAGCTAATTTTCGACAAAGGTGCTAAGAACATGCAATGGAGAAAGGAAAGTCTCTTCAATAAATGGTGTTGGGAAAACTGGACAGCCACATGCAAAAGAATGAAAGTGGACCATCTGCTATCACCATTCACAAAAATTAACTCAAAATGGATCAAAGACCTGAAGGTGAGACCTGAAACTATAAAACTCATAGAAGAAAATATAGGCAACACACTATTTGACATAGGTTTTAAAGGAATCTTTTCGGATGACATGCCTACCCAGACTAGGGAAACTAAAGAAAAACTAAACAAGTGGGACTTTATCAGATTAAAGAGCTTTTATAAGACAAATGAAACCAGAATCAAGATGAACAAACAACCAACCAGCTGGGAGAGAATATTTGCAAAACATACATCTGACAAGGGGTTGATCTCCATAATATATAAAGAACTCACACAATTGAACAACAAAAAAACAAACAACCTGATCAAAAAATGGGCAGAGGAAATGAACAGACACTTTTCCAAGGAAGATATACAGATGGCCAATAGGCACATGAAAAGATGCTCAACATCACTAATCATCAGGGAAATGCAAATCAAAACAACACTAAGATACCACCTCACGCCTGTTAGAATGGCTATAATCACCAAGACAAAAAACAACAAATGTTGGAGAGGATGTGGAGAAACAGGAACCCTCATACACAGCTGGTGGGAATGCAAATTGGTGCAGCCTCTATGGAAAACGGTATGGAGATTCCTCAAAGAATTAAAAATAGAGATGCCCTATGATCCAGCCATCCCATTACTGGGAATCTATCCAACGCACCTGAAATCAACAATCCAAAGAGGCTTATGCACCCCTATGTTCATTGCAGCATTATTCACCATAGCCAAGAAGTGGAAGCAACCTAAGTGTCCCTCGACTGACGATTGGATTAAGAAAATGTGGTGTATATATACAATGGAATACTACTCAGCCATAAAAAAAAGACAAAATCGTCCCATTTGCAACAACATGGATGGGCCTGGAGCGTATTATGTTAAGTGAAATAAGCCAGAAAGAGAAAGACAAACACCGATATAAACCAACACATGGACAGAGAAAACTGGACTGTGGTTACCGGGGCAGTGGGGGTGGGGGGTGGGCACAAAGGGTGAAGGGAGTCATATATGTGGTGATGGACAAACAAAAATGTACAACCCAAAATTTCACAATGTTAGAAACCATTAAAACATCAATAAAAAAAAAAGAAAGAAATATATGAAGAAGTTGGATGAAAGATTAAAATGAATTTTTAAGGTGAAACTGGAGACTGCAAGGAAAATTGAGGCTGTGGCTGGCAGGAAGCTTTGGGAGCAAACACTCCATCTCCCAGGGGCTGAGTGCCTTTAGGGACATTGCAGGAAAAGTTAGGGAAGTGTTGGCAGTTACGAAGACTCTCTTCCACCTCCAAAACTCTGATTCTGTGAGCCTTCTGGCACTTTTCATATCACACACACAAACCACACTGGGTCTGCTTTCCTGAGGCAACCCCTCAGTTTTTAAAGCTCTTTACTTCAACTCCCAAAGGCAAACATTACAGTGAATTCACATCTTATTCTAGATTCTGAAGTCAGAGAATTAAATGAAATAGTTAAATAAAGAATACTTTTTGAAATCCCTTAAATTGACCAGTCAGTATGGTCTTGCCTTCTCAGCAAGACCAGTGGAGCTATTGTTTCCTCCAGCACTGGGATGATTTGCAGTTCTTTGACTGAATGCCATAGGAAGCTGGGATTTACCCTCATAGATGCCCCAAGAGACTCCCAGTCTAGGAGAAGGGCCCGGGAATCCAGGCTGACTGCAGGAACTGCAGGTTCTATCTGTCATCTCAGGCTCACGCCAGGGCAGATGCACAGATGTGTTTCTTTCACTCTCACTCTCCCTCACGTTCTCTTCCCACCCCTCATCACCATGGTTATGGAGTTAAATTTTTTGATTTCTCCTTTGATTTCTTCATTCATTCAATTGTTGTTCAGTAGCATTTTGTTTAATCTGCACATATTTGTGACTTTTCCAGTTTTCTTCTTGTAGTTGATTTCTAGTTTCATACAGTTGTGGTAAGAAAAGATGCTTGGTATTATTTCAGTCTTCTTAAATTTATTGAGACTGGTTTTGTGGCCTAATATGTGATCTGTCCTGGAGAATGTTCCATGTGCATTTGAAAAGAATGTGTATCCTGCAGTTTTTGGATGGAATGTTCTGTATATATCTACTAAGTCCATCTGGTCTAATGTGTCATTTAAGGCCACTGATTCTTTATTAATCTTCTGTATGGATTATCTATCCATTGATATAAGTGGAGTGTTAAAGTCCCCTACTATTATGTGTTACTGTCTCTTTCTCCTTTTATGTCTGTTAATAATTACTTTATATATTTAGGGGCTCCTGTGTTGGTTGCATGGATATTTACAGGTCTTATATCCTATTGTTGGATTGTTCCCTTTATTATTATGTAGTGCCCTTCTTTGTCTCTTGTTACAGTTTTTATTTTAAAGTCTATTTTGTCTGATGTAAGTGTCGCTACCTCAGCTTTCTCTTCATTGCCAGTTGCATGGAGTATCTCTTTCCATCCCTTCACTTTCAGTTTGTGAGTGTCTTTAGGTCTGAAGTGAATCTCTTTTATGCAGCATACATATGGGTCTTGTTTTTTTATCCAATCAGCCACCTATGTCTTTTGATTGGAGCATTTACTCCATTGGCATTTGCAGTAGCTGTTGATAAGTATATACTTATTGCCATTTTGTTACTTTTTTTCTGGGTGTTTTAGTAGTTCTTCTCTGTTCCTTTCTTCTTCTCTTGCTCTCTTTCCTTGTGATTTCATGGCTTTCTTTAGTAATATATTTGGGTTTCTTTCTCTTAATTTTTTTTTGTATTTATTATAGGTTTCTGGTTTGTGATCATCATGAGGTTCGTGTATAATAACCTATGTAAATAGCAATCTATATTAAGTTGATGATCTCTTATATTGGCCTCTTACTAAAAGCCCTACGCTTTTACTCCCTCCCCCCACATTTTATGTTTCTGATATCATATTTCACCTCTTGTGTGTGTGTGTGTGTAACCTTTTATCATGGAAATAGATAATTTTAGTACTTTCATCTTTTGACCTTCCTATTAGTTTTATATGATCTACTACATTTACTGTGTATTGCCTTTACCAGTGATTATTTTTCTTTGATAATTTTCTTATTGCTATTTGTGGTCTTTTTTTTCCCACTTAAATAAGTGGAAATTTTAACATTTCTTGTAAGGCTGGTTTATTGATGATAACCTCCTTTAGTTTTTGCTTGTCTGGAAAACTCATTATCTTTCCTTCCATTTTGAATGATAACCTTGCTGGGTAGAGTATTCTTGGCTTTAGGTTTTTTCTTTTCAGCTCTTTGAATATATCGTGCCACTCCCTTATAGCCCATAAGGTTTCTGCTTAGAAGTCAGCTGATAGCCTTATGGGGTTTCCTTTGTATGTAACTTGTTGCCTTTCTCTTGCAGCTTTTAGGATTCTCTCTTTATCTTTAATTCTTGATATTTTAATTAAAATGTGTCTTGGTGTGAGCCTCTTTGGGTTCATCTTGTGTGGTGCTCTCTTTACTTCCTGTACCTGGATGTTTGTTTCCTTCCTTAGGTTAGGAAAGTTTTCAGCTACTGTTTCTTCAAATAGGTTCTCTGCCCTTTTGTCTCTCTCTTCTCCTTCTGGGACACCTATAATATGGATGTTAGTACACTTGATGTTGTCCCAGAGATCCCTTAGACTGTCCTCATTCTTTTTAATTCTTTTTTTCTGTTCAGCTTGGGTGATTTCATTTATTCTTTCCTCCAGCTCGCTGATCCATTCTTCTGTGTCGTCTGCTCTGCTGTTGACTCCCTCTAGTGAATTTTTCATTTCTATTATTGTATTCTTCAGTTCTGATTAGTTCTTTTTTATATTTTCCAATTCTCTGTTGAAGTTCTCACTGTGTTCATCTATTCTTCCAAAATCAGTGAGCCTCTTTATGACTATTAGTTTGTACTCTTTATCAGGTAGACTGTTTATCTCTGTTTTGTTTAGTTCTTTTTCTGAGGATCTGTCCTGTTCCCTTATTTGGAACATATTCATTTGTCTCCTCATTTTGCTTACTTCTCTGTGCCTATATCTATGTATTAGGTACATCAGCTACGTCTCCCAATCTTGGAGATATGGCCTTGTGTAACAGGTGCCTCATGGGGCCCAGCAATGTGCTTCCCTCTCCTCACCAGTTTCAAATGTTCCAGGAGTCTCACCTGTATGGGCTACATGTTCCCTTCTGTTGTGGCAGGGTTGCTCTTGCTGCAGGTGCATGGTTAGGCTAGGCTTACCCCCAGGCCAGCTGGTTGTAAGGCTCAGCTGTGTGCAGCTACTACAGTCACTTTAGTCACTTTATTGGGCACGAGGAACCCCAGCATAGCTGGTTGCAAGGTCTAATAGCACACACCTGCTGCTGATTTGCTGTTAAGTGAGTCAGGCCCCCAATGTGGCTGGTTGCTAGGCTCAGGGGCTCACAATTGCTCTAGGCCTCCAGAATGTGAGCCTGTTGTCAGCTTTCTCGGGGGTACAGCTGAGTGGGGCTGGCCCCAGGCATGGCAGCATACAATTGTTTCAGGCATTGGAAGGTGGGACAGATTTCCTGTGTGGTTGTGTAAAGAGGCCAGTGGCACAAATCTGCTGCAGCTTACAAGCCCCACTACCCACCGACCCACACACCTGGCCAATGCAGTCTTGTCCCATGTGCACATCTGTCCCACTGAAGCAGACCCACTTGCTCCGCTGAAGAAGTCCCACACACTCTGCCAACACAGGCCCACCCCTCCTGCATGCACTACCCCACAAAGGCGGACCCACTCACCCCACTGCAGAGGTCCCACACACCCCACCTATGCAGGCCCACAAGTTCTCTGGGCTTGCTGGTGGGTGGGGCCAGTCCCTAGGGCAGACTGCCTACCCTGGCTGAGCTGGATTAAATCAGTGCTCTAGTGGGTGGGGCAAACCCTTGGGCTAACAGGCCGGGGGAAGAACTCCAATGGCGTCTGCCAGCATCTGTGTCAGCATGCCTGTACTAGGTCACAGTGATGGCTGCCCCCAGTGACTCAGTCCCTGGGGAGGTGGGCCTAGCTGCCTTCTGCCTCTCTGAGACAGCTTTTCAAGTGAGTCTCTGTTACCAAAGGACTATGCACCTTTCTTTCTGGTGATGTTTTGTTGGTTTCTGGAATGGGTGAATTTGTGTGTGGGCCTTTTAAGGGAAAGCTTTTCTTTCTCTTATGTTTGATAGCTTTTCTGGGGGTATTCCCCATTGGTTTTAATAGCCAGCAAAGCCAGGTATTATGACAGGCATCTCCGTTGTGCTGAATTCAAAGGCTGCTTATTGTGGCGTAGCTCTCCTGCACAAACCCCCTGTTCCTCCAGGAAAAGCTTTGTACCTTATGATTGTTCCTGGCTGTGAGGCACTGCAGCTAGAATGGGTTTTTTTCTGCAGCAGAAGGGTATTTCTGCCTCTTCCACCTCTGTCAGTGTTGTCCCTTGTTGTTGGGGTTCTTCTTATCCAGTTTCCAGTTCTCTCTCAGAGGTTCCACAGGTAGTTGTAAATTTGTTGTGTCCATGGGACGAGGTGAGTTCAGAGTCCTCCTATGCCACCATCTTCACAGCAATCCCCTCAGCTAATGTTTTGTCAGATATTTCCTTGAGTGCCAGGAGCTCAAACAAGCAAACACAAACATCAACAGCAACAACAACAGAGAACGACCCCTGTGAAGACTGGCTCTGTGTGAGGAGCTCCCCACAACTTGGCCAGCCTTGCTCTGAGCCTAGGGATCAGCCTGAGGTGGAAGCTTCAGGTCCTCTCAGGACGTTCTGAGCATGCGTTGCCTGGGCTTGTGATGGCTTTCTAAATCCCGCATGTTCATAGCTGTCTTGAATATTTCAATTTCCTGGAAAGTCTACCCTAGCTTCTCCCCCAGACCTTGACGGTCTACTATATATCTCCCCCATAGTCTCTCCTCTCAGGCGTCTTTAGTTGTAGTCCACCGTGTAGCTTTTATGAGCAGTGCTTGCTGCTCTTCCCATCTGCATTCTGAGTCGTGTGAAATGAGGGCCTTGCATCAGCCCTTCAGGTGTCCCCAGAGAGGTTAGAACAGATTACACAATATGTTGCAAATAAGATCTGCTCTGCTCCCTCTGGTTGGAGCAGGGGTACTGGGAACCGGGCTGCTGTCTACTCAAGACCAAATCTGCCATGCTGGGGAAAGGTGAAGCAAGGTTCCAATGTTTTTTTCTGGAACCTCTTAAAATCATGTCATGTCCCACAACAGGGAAGATCCCAATACATTGCTTGGTGGTCAAGTGCATGGGCTGTAGAGCAAAAATGGCATGAAATGTGAGTAAAAATGGCATGAAACTTCCCTACCGTTTTGAAGGTGGCTTTTCTTGATTGGGTATTTGCACGGTTGTTGTAAACCTTTGACTCTTCCGGAGCTCCTACAAAGTCAGCTCAGACAGCTCCTGGTAGTTTGTTTGCTTGTTTGTTTTTGATGTTTTGTAGCGGAACAAGAGCTTACAGCTTTCTAGTAGGCCATTTTCTTTACATCACTACCTAGTAGCACTTTTGAAAAGCAGCCAAGGTTGAGAACCCACTTGGGTGTCTTTGTGGACTCTGCTCACGTCTGTGTGGTAGATGGGATACTGTGCCCCTACCATTAAGGAGCTTTTCTTTGGCCCTGGGAGCATGATTCCTTCCCTGGATGTGTGAATCGCATCATCCAGGTTCCAGTCTCTGATGATTGTCATCAAGAAAGTTCATTTCCTCCTGGAAGGCGTGTCCACAAGGGTGTGTCAGGCCAACTGTACCAACACACAGTACACTGAGCTGGACAGCAGTTCAAGTGGTGCGTGAATGGGGGTGGGACTTTGCTGTACCCCTTGATGCAATATTTCCTAAATTTCAGTCATCCATGTCCACATCCACTATTTTTTACCTTATCTGTGCACCATCTATATTATCACTTACTTAATTTTTCTCTCTAAATCCACTTATTATTTTACTTTAAAACATTTCTTTTTTTAAAAAAGTTGATGTGGTATCACAAGTGGAAAACTGTGTCACTTGCCAAAAGCAAAAGGCAATTGTAACCATAACTATAATACAAACAAAACAACTTTCTTAAATTTTAGCTACATCCTGTTCCCACTAAAAGCTTTGATCTTGAAACTTACCTTCCTCTTGGTAGTTCCAGAGCTTTTAAAAATATGTCGGAGCCAAATCAGAACAATTGGAAGGGAATCTAAAAAGGAATGTGATCCGATGTTTTTTTCTGGAACCTCTTAAAATCATGTCATGTCCCACAACAGGGAAGATCCCAACACATTGCTTGGTGGTCAAGTGCATGGGCTGTAGAGCAAGAATTAAATTCAAATACCAGCCCTTCCACCGACCAGCTGAGTGGCTTTGAGCAAGTGATTGTGCCTCTCTGAGCATCAGTTTCCTCTTCTGTAACATGGGCTATGAAAAATGCCAGCCTCACACAAATCCTGTGCATGAATGTTCATAGTGGCATTATTCCTAATAGCTAAAAACTGGATGGGGCTGGTCCCATGGCATAGTGGTTAAGTTAGGCATGCTCCACTTCAGATTTGCAGGTTTGGATCCCGGGTGCAGACCTACACCACTCATCAGCCATGCTGTGGTGGTGACGCACATACAAAATAGAGGAAGATGGGCACAGATGTTAGCTCAGGGAGAATCTTCCTCAGCAAAAAAAACAAAACAAAACAAAACTGGAAACAACCCAGATGCTCTTCAATGGGTGAATGGTTAAACAAACTGTGATTCATTCATAACGTGAAATACTGTTCCGCAATAAATGGGATTGAGCTATTGATGAACACACCAATCTGCATGAATCTTCAGAGAATTACACTGAATGAAAAAATAAAAAAAGCCATTCCCAAATGTTACATTCTATATGATTCCACTTATGTAACATTCTTAAAATGACAAAATTATGAAAATGGAGAATAGACTAGGCATTGCCAAGGGGTTAGGGATGGAGAGGGAGGGAGAGAAGGAGGAGGAGGGAGGTGGACGTGGATATAAAAGCAACATGAGAGCTCCTGGTGATGACGGGACTGTTCTGTCTCTTGACTGGTGGTTGATATACACATGTGATAAAATTGCATTGTACTAAATACACTTACACACACACACACACACACACACACGCAAATGAGTACAAGTGAAGAACTGGGGAAATCTGGGTAAGAATGGTGGATTGCATCAATGTCAGTATCCTGGTTGTGATGTTGAACTATATAGTGTTGGAAGATGTTACCGTTGGGAGAAACTGGGTAAAGTGTACATGGGATCTCTTTGTATTATTTCTTACAGTGTGCATGTGAATCTATCATTATCTTAAAATAAGTTTAATTAAAGTAATACCAACCTCACAGGCTTTCTGTGAGGATCAAATGAGGTAGTGTTTTGGGAAGAAAATTCATTCAGCAAATGTTTATTGACACCTCCCGTCTGTCCAGTTACTGTGTGAAAGCTGAGCTTCTCACAGTGAATCAAATACACGGAGTTCATGGTGTAGGAAATCGTATTCTACTGGAGAACCACACAAAAGTGAGGCGTTATTTTAAAAAATATCCTTAAAATTAGTGTAATATTGCCCACTAAATCAGCAGTAGAGTGCATTGAGTGTTTGCATGTAAAGAAAATAGACTTGGAGAGATGACAAAACTTGCCCAGGTGCCAGGTGGAGTGACAAGGAGGATTCGGACCCAGATCTGAGCCCCAGGTTGTGGCTCTTCATCTCTAGACTCGCTGCCTTCTCCGCAGAGGGGTGCTGTTCTCTTTACAGGATGATCCGGTGAGGACAGCCGAAGCAGAGTGTGGGGACATTTACAGCACTGGGGACAGAGCAATCATGGATGCAGAGGGCCACATCTGGTTCCTGGGGAGGGACGATGATGTCATCAATGCCTCTGGGTAGGTGTGGCTGACCCTGAGCCAGGAGGTGTCACCCTCACACGCCTGGTGGGATCTAGCTGGCCCAGACGTTCCACCATGCATTGGTGATGGGACCCTCAGCCTAATTCTGAACAGAGCCATGTCTACGGGGCCCTGGCCCTGGGGTGTCTGTGCACCTCCCCCAACCTCTGCATCCGGAAGGAATAGTCAAAATGAAGTTCAGGAAGGTCTGGAAGAACAACCATAATAAGACACCATGCAATTTAAAGAGGAAGGGAGACCTTGCTTTGATCCCTATTGATGGGAGGAAATTATTCTCTGTGCTCCTTTGATGGGGCACAACACGTCACAGAAAAAATAATAATAATAATAATAATAGCTAACCTTTATGGAATGCTTACTAGGTGAAAGCACTCTCCTCGGTGCTTTGTATAACCCAGTAGATGTTATTATTATGCCCATTTTACTCATGAGAAAACTGAGTCACTGACCAGTGAAGTAAGTTTCCTAAAGTTTCAAAGACAGTACAGGTTGCAGCCCAGATTCAAACCAAGGTGGTCTGGCTCCCAACCCGTTGTCCCTAACCCTTACGTGATTTAGGGGGAAAAAATGACACAAGTAACAAGTTCTCTTGGTTATTTCAGGGAAATTGAGTTTGTTTTATTTTGTAATTTCTAAAACAAATGCTGACGTAGTGGAGAATAGGATGGAGAATTTTCATGAATGTTTAAGATAAAGTTTGGGGCTTCCAAGAGGTTCCATGCTGGAGGAAGCTCCTGAAGCCAGGCCACAGAGCTCTGGGAGGACAGAGCTCTCTCTCTCCTCCTACCAGAGGCAGTGAGTGAGAAGAGAGCACCTGTGCCTTATATTTCTTAGCATGGAGCGTCCAGGTCTTCCTGCAGTGGTCCCACTACACAGCCTGTCACAGGCCTCTGACCCCCTATGACAGTTTCCCTCTGTAAAGTGCCAAGGGAAGATACGATCCTCCAGAACATGAGATTTGAGGGCCTGGTCACCCCAGCCCTGGCATCTGCTCAGAACCAGAGAAGGAACCTTTGATCCTGCAGGTATCGCATCGGGCCGACAGAGGTGGAGAATGCCCTGGCCGAGCATCCAGCAGTGGCTGAGTCAGCTGTGGTGAGCAGCCCGGACCCGATTCGAGGGGAGGTGAGGAAGAGGACACGGGGGTCATCGTGTCTGTGTGTGGGCACTGGGGAGGCAGGTGCAGGGGAAACTTCCAGGCCATGTCTACCCAGGACCTAGGGTGGAGAGAGGGCGCAGTTGGTGTGTGTGTGCACTTACACGATGTGGTCACCAGGGGGCAGTGTGGCCTCATCTGTGACTGAAAATGCTGCTGCTGACATCTAACATTTAATGAGCTCTTATTATGTGCCTGCTCATTTTTCCCCCCAGTAACCTAATGAGTTCAGGACTCTCATTATACCCTTTTATATATAAGGAAACAGGGGCCTAAAGAAGTTATTAAGTTGCCCAGATGACACAGTGGTGGAGCCAGAACGGGAATCTAAGCAATCTGGCTCCAGAGCGTGCATTCATTGATTCAACAGGTGTTTACTGAGCACCTACTATGTGCAAGGCCCTGTGCAATTAAGTGGGGACATAAATAATAACCTAAGAATAATAAATTACCAACAATTATTAAATGCCCACAAGGTTCCAGGCACAGAAGTATACATACAACAATAGTAAAAATGATGAAGATAATGCTGATGATAGGAATAATAATAAAGTTAAACTAGCTTCATGTTTTACATGTATCATCTCGTGAAATCTTTACCTAAACCCAGTGAGGAATGAACCCTATTTCGCAGGGAAGGAAATTGAGGGTGAGAGAGGTTGAGTAACTTTCCAATCACAGAGTGGAGACTGGAGTATTGGGACTAGAACCTGGTCTGTCCTTTTCCAAAGGCTCAAGTGTCAGCTTGGTGTTTTCGCTCATTAAATAAATATTCACTTTGTAAACTAGACAATTCACTGGCGCTCACCCTGAGCCTCCGCTCTGGTTCTGCACGGCAGGTGGTGAAGGCCTTTATTGTCCTGGCCCCACAGTTCCTGTCCCGGGACAGGGACCAGCTCACCAAGGAGCTGCAGCAGTACGTGAAATCAGTGACGGCCCCGTACAAGTACCCGAGGAGGGTGAGTGAGGCGGGTGGATGAGGCTGGTCTCCCTGAGCTGTCCTGGCGCTCCGCTGCCCGAGTCTCGTTGGGTGGCTGGGCTGAGGCTTAAACAGCCAGTAGAACTTGCATTTTTCTCTTCAGAAGAAAGAATTGGGGTAGGGGTAGGGGTAGGGTGGAGCCAACTTACTCAGAAGGAACCTGTGGCAGAAACCCAAAAGGAATCCATTGCTGGCACGTTAACCTAAAGAACAAAAATCAGACATGTGCCCAAAGATATCCAAGAAGGGTATTTAAAATCTTTCAAAATTTGAGAAAGAAATCCAAATCAGCAGCTTCCAAACTGTTTTTAAAAATAATTCATGCTTGGAAATACATTCTATATTGCAACTCAATACATATATACATACGTAACAAACAAAAATTAACAAAATGATATTTATCCTTATAACATGCCATATATTCTGATATTTTTATTCTACTTCATTTGTTTTAAATGCTGTGTGCAAACTACAAAAATGTCCAACAATAGAGAAATGATTAAGTTGTTCATGAAATTTAATATTATCCTGTGATTTAAAATGATATTGCAGATCTTTTGTTTTTAGTGTAAAAAGATCACAATATATTATTAAGAGAAAAAGCAGGCAATGAAAGAATGTACATGATATTATCCTATTAGTTTAAAAGCAGAGTTTGAGCGGATACATGTGCCGAAAGTCCGCATTTCCTTCTTTTGTGATAGTGCTTTGCTCCGTCGTCTGAGTGCTAATGGTCCATCCAGATAGAAAGCTGCAGAGCTCACGTCTAGTGAACATGCACCATGTGGGCCGGGCCCTGGACTCAGTGCAGCACACACGTTACTATTTCATTTCATTGTCCCCACAGCCTGAGATGGTCTCATCACTCTGCTTCCCAGAGAGGAGCTGAGGCTCAGAGACTCCCAGTAAATTGCCTGAGATTAGAGTTAATAAAAAGCAGAGCAGGAACCCAAACCCATGTGTATCTGACAACAGAGTTCCTGCTTCTAACATCAGTCTCTGTGGCCTCACAGAGAGGAGAACAGAGGGCATGCAGCAGGCAGGATGGGCTAGATGTTACTGTGGGTAACAAAGACCCCCCAAAGTCTTAGTGGCTTATAACAAGGAAGGTATCTTCCTTGCTCATGTTACATGTTCACCATGTCCAGGCTCTCCTGGGGCCTCTGCTCCACACCCCCTCATCTCGGGACCAGGATAACGGAGCAGCCACCATACAGGTATCTGCCAGGTGCTATAAGAGATGGACAGAGCTGGCGGCCAGGCTCACTGGTTCCCAGCTCTTCTGTTAGAGGTGGCACGCTTCCCTCCCACTCACATTTCACTGGTCAAAGCCTGTCCCAAGGCTGCATCCAACTTCAGGGGGTCAGGAGGAGAACCTGGCATCCTTGGTGGGCCCCCTTAAGGCCACCACATGGTGCCAGACTGTCTGGGGGACTGTGCAGGGGCAAAGGAGGAGAGGGGGGACTGGTAGGAAGTGACGGTGGGACTAAGTCAGGATGGATTTGCTTTCGCCTCAACCGGGTGGAGTTTGTCCCAGAGCTGCCCAAAACCATCACTGGCAAGATTAAAAGGAGTGAACTTCAGAAAAAGGAGTTTGGTCAGATGTGATCGTCAATAAACTCAGAAACCACTGTGTGACTTTGGGTAAATCCCTGGCCACCTCAGTTTTCCCATATGGCGAGGGTGAGGATGGGGGTGTTGAGAGAGTTGATTTGGAAGGATATCAGGAGTGCCAATATTTCAGCATTTTTGTGTCTTTCAGATTAATATCAGTCACTCTTCCTCCTCCGAGTCTCCTGTTCCTTCTGGATTGCCCAGATGAGCACACAGATTGGGGCTGGAGGTAATAAAATGCGAATATGAACATCAACGGTGCCCCTGTGTCGTGCATTAATTCTGTGGATGAACCTGTGCTAAATGTGGTTCCTCCGTAATTCTCCCCAATCCGCACTGGAGAGAGCCCAGGGCCTGATTCTCCCTGCTGGCCCCAGCTTCCTTCGTGGCCCTGTGGACCCAGTAGATGGCCAGGACTCAGAGGTCCAAGAGAGATGCTCCGAGCAGCCCCAGGCACCAGCCTGTCCTAGGTCCCAGCCTAGGTCCCGCATGAGTGAGTGAGGGACCTACTCTCTGGGAACCCAGGAGTCCCGTAGGACTCTTCCAGACCTCTCCAGAGGTACCCAGTCCCTCATTCATACCCAGAGGCTTTCACCCCTCAGCTTTCCCCAACATGAGCCCACCCGCTCATCTCTCCCCAGGGCCCAGGACTCCCCCAGCCCTTTCCCAGGCACCCAATGTCCTCGCCACACACCCCTCCCCCACACTCTATAACCCTCTCCTGCTATCCAGAGCCCCCCTGACCCCCTGGTCTCGGGTCCTGTGAACTGATCCTTTATTCCATCCGTCCTTGGGGCCTGAGATGGGACCACTGTGGGGAAAACCAGAGGCTGGGAGGAGCAGGGGCAGAGGGGCCGAGCCTGGGGGTGGGAGAAGCACATATTTTCTCCTTCTCACCCACCGCTGGGTCACCCTTGGAGAGATCCCCTCTGTGGCTGCCCATTTCTGGGGTTCACAGACACACACATTCACAGAGAAATAAGACACCACAAGCACAGAGACACACAGGCACATAATCACCCCCATCCTCACCTGGGGACTCAGGCATAGGGCTCATGGACAGGCTCACACACAGACCCACACTGCAGACACAGGCAACGACCCCTGAGAACACAGACACACACACTCAGGGCCACATGAGACAGCCCCACAGGGCAGACCCTACACGCAGTAGACACACACATACACACAGAGATACAATCAGGAACACCCAAAGGGGCAGCAAATTCACACACACAACCAACACACACAGAGATATAAAACACAGACACACACACATGCTCCAGCAGGGACACACATGCCCAGAGACAGATTTGCACGACCAGCATACACACATTCACAGATATCAGACACAGACACACAAATGCACACAGAGACACACAGAGAGTGCCACACAGTGGAAAACTCACGTCCACGATCAATACTCACACACAGAAACTCAGACTCGCAGGTCCATAATGCAAAATTACACAACCAAACACACATGCACACACACACACTCCCAGACCCTCACTTCCCTACCCCAGCCCACAGCGCAAACAGAGAGCTCTGGCACTCAGTGGAGGCCACCGCAGGCAGACAGGATGAATAGACCCTGGCATGACCTGCCCTACCTAAGCTGACACGGAAGGGGGTGTTTTCCTGGTTCCAACCCGAGTGCTGGACGTCTGCCCCATGCCAGGGCCTCCTGGAAGGCTATACCTGGGTGCTGAGATGCCAGAGAATGACCAGGGTAGGGTTGCTCTGGGGACAAGGGCCCAGGGTAGGGACAGGGACCCTGACAGGTCGCACTTAGAGTGGAGGTGTTGCGTGGAGCTTAGCAGATCCCGAGGAGAAGAGAGAGAGAGAGGCGAGCCTCCCCAGGACCCTGCCATGTGTCAGAGTGGGCTTCACCCTCTCCCACAATAACAACAACAATAACACATCAGCAGGGCTATTATATGACAATATTATCATCAGCACAGCAATGACTGACCACTGGTCCCAGGTCGAGGAGCAAGGGGTGTGACCATGGCTGCCAGGTTTGGCCTCGTCTTCAGAGCAGGGCAGACCCCAAGCAAAGCTGGGCCCTGGGCAAAGCTTCTCTCTGGCCCCTTGTCCCTCTGGAGGCTCCAGGCCTCAGCCTCCCCCTCTCCCAACATCCCCTCCCAGACCCAAGTCACCTCTGTCCTTTTTCTCAGCCTGGGTACAGCCCTCTCCCTGACCGCTCTGAACCTGACTCCCCATCAGTGCGAGAGGGATAGAGATGGTACTGACCTCAGGACCCCATGAGATGATGCCTGCATAGTGCAGTGCTTAGCACAGGCCCGTAACAGGAGGGGCCTTTGGTTGTATCATTGTTCCCTTTAATGGCTGCACACCCTCAAGGCGCCAGTTCTGGGAGGACAGATGCCCCTGGGAGATGATGCTGCTGATGTGCTCAGGGGCTCAGCACGTGGCTGCTGCTTGTCCTTGTGACAGTCTTTGGACACAGGCATGGACACTCCCATTTTAATGAAGGAAACCCGCTCAGGGTCACACAGTGGGAAGCAGCACAGCTCGGCTTTGAGCCCAAGGCTCCTGGCCTGGCCTCGAGTGGCCACGAAGGGCTCCCCGGCATGAGGCTGACACTGGCTTTGGGGAACAAGCGCTTGCTTGGCTACATGAATGACCTGTTCCAGGCCCCCAAGCTCTGTCACTTCTTCTTTCCCTCCTCCCTGCTGGAGCTGTGATCAGGGTGACCCTGGCACCCTTCCTGGAAGCCCCCAGTCCCTGACAGGCTGGGCCTCTCTCCCATTCACTTCTGGGCTAGTCTGACTTCTGCCCCTTCTGTACTGATCTCTCCTTGTATAACCAGGACAGGCCCCCTCTGGGGCTCTTCAGGCAGGCAACAGCATCTCAACAGAATTTAATATGCACTGTTGTTTTGTTGTCCTTGTTTTGTTTTTATTTTGCTTGCTTTTCTTTTAATAGTTTCTTTATATTTATGGTAAAAAACATTGATTTTCCATTACAACAGTGGTAGAATGTTTCCTGTTTAGTATAAATTTACATAATAATAAAAAGTGGTGGGATTTAAAGCAATGATTTTAAGCTGCCATGGGCCTGAATGAGTTGGGGAAACACTGTGTGCAGTCATGCAGAACAGCACCTTAGGAAGCTCAGGATGGGGCCCAGGAGAGATGATCACCAGTGGGGTTTGTCCCAGTCACCTGGGTCCCTGGGCCCCTACCCACTTGCTTGGCTCTCCCCGCCCATCACTCCTGGTGCTGCCAAGTGCTCTGGATGTTGTCCCCAGGTCCCCCAGGAGAGAAGATGATGAACTTTTTCTCTTAAAATGCTGACTTTCCTGGAGATCCCGGGAGATCAATCATGAGCGTCAGCTTGGATTTTCCCCACTCAGGTTCATAATGTAAAGCCCGTGCTAACAGGTAGCAGGGTGACATAGATAAGTGACATATTCACCGTTGTTTCAGGTGTGAAAATGTCTGGTTAATTAGGAATGATTTTGAGATCATACAGTCTTGTCACACTAAGTGGAATATCCTGCCTAAAAGAAGACATATTTTATCACCATTTAATCATGATCCTATCATTCAGTTCAAATGTAGCCTCTTTTCCTTTGGGATTTCTTCTTACACTCATATTTCATTTATAAAGGTACTTCTCAGTTTCCAAACATGTGGGAATTTCTAGTTAGCTTTCTTTCAGTGACTTCTAGCACAATTACATAACCAGAAATGTGCTCGGTGTGATTTCATTCCTCTGAAATATATTAAAATTTGCTGTATGGACAAAATAAAAATAGTTAATTTAGTAAATGTATCATATCTACTTAAATTAATGTGCCCTCAACAGTTGTTATATGGGTATAGATGGATATATGGATACATCTACATAATTAAGAAGGTTTGCTGTTAAGATCTTCTGCATCTTACGGATGTTCTGTCTGCTTATGGTATGAGTTGCTGAGAGGGGGGTAAGAACCTTCCACTCTGCTTGTGTATCTGATTCTTCTCTCACTTCGCTCATCTTTTGCTTTGTATGCTTTTCAGCCAATGGCCATTGGAAACCTTAGGCGGTCAGAAAGGAAGGAGGGAGTGCCAGAAGTGGGGGACAGGGGACGGACCAGAAACCAGAAGATCTGTGAACGTTCCAGAGAGGACCTGTCATTGGGATGGCTCTTGGTTGGGCAGTGGGGAAAAGTCATTCAAAAAATGAGGTCACATGGGGTGTCCTCTGTGATGACCCAGGGGTGAAGGCAGGGGATTGGTCAAAGGCAAGTATAAAGCATCGGGGTTGCAAAGACAGCGCCCAGATGGGAGAAGACTCGGAGGAAGACGAAGCCCTCGTCCCCTCCAACTGCTCCTGAGAGTCCACTTCACTGCTCCTTGTGTCCTGCTGACCTACTGACCTACTGACCTGTCTGAACCCTCCTCCTTCCCCTCTAGGACTTGATCTGACCCAGTGCTTTCCCTGACACCCCTCTTCTCCTCCTCCCAGGTGCCCAAAACCCCTCTTCCTGCCACACTCACTCCTCAATCCCACCCCCAATTCCAACCTCTCCCCATGTCCACTCCCCACCTGTCCCCGCACCCCCTTCTTCCACCACCCCTCCCATCACGCCCTTTGCATCCCTCCCTCCACACCTCCTTCCTCGTGACCACAGGTCCCCTGAGAGGACCAGGACATGGGGGCGCAGAGGTTGATCTTCTGGCTCCTCCTGCTCGGGTTTGCCGGTTACCCAGACACAAACGTGAGTAGACATTGGCATCAGATCTTTCCTCCTTCTTATTGGGCTCTTTCACATGGTGGGTAAATAACAGCTTTTTCATGGGTTCCTGGATGGGAACTCAGACATTCTTGAAGACTGAGGACCTCAGGCCAGGTTGATGGACCAGCCTGAATGGGTTCTGGCCACAGCTGTCCACATCAAGTTCTGGGTCCTGTCAGCATTGCTTGGACCAAACACAGCAGGGTCAACAGGATGGAAACCTGAAAATGGTAACTTTATAGTGTCAAGAAGGAAGGATTTGTGAATATACTGAAAGCTGTTGAGTTGTATGTCTTCAATAGGAGAATTGTAAGTTATGTGAATTATAGCTCAATAAAGTTGTTTTTAAAAATGTAAGGAACTCTTATTTAATAGGAGTCATGGGAGTTAGGCTCCTGGAAGCCTTGTCAACATCCTGCTTCAAGCTATGCAGGTGTAGGGTCCATCTCTTGTGTAGTTTGTTTCCCTATAAGTACGTGATTCATATATGTGAAGGCTGGCAGCCCTGGGAACAGTGGTGTCTAAGCATTGGTGTTGGTGCTAGTCTGTTAAAAAGGGAAATGTCATTTGTGCTCTGTGCTTTCTGGCTTGTTGACTTTTAGCAACTTCTGAGTCGTCCCTTCCTTTCTGCTCTTGGAAGCTGCCCCCAGGAACTCTGTGTCCAACCAGGTTGATGGGAACCCTGAGAAGTCCATCAGAAAATAAGTGGCTGCATCCTGCTGGGATGTTTATAATGGGGAAATCATTAGGAGTGACATGCCCAGGAGGTGAATGAGTTATCCCTTCCTTAGTAAAGTGTTCATGTCCAGAGTGTTGATTTACTCAAAGCAAAAAGGGTCCTTAATGTCCTTAGGATTGTCCAAATTTAAAGAAATTACTGATTCCTTCTGTGAAAGTTTTCCTATTCTCTCATTAAAAAACACCTCTACCCTCAGAGGAGAGAGAGAGAAATACTCAGAACAGCTCTTAGAGATAAGTAGATTTGTTTTGATTGTTATGCACCACATTCTTAGGGATCTGGAAAGGTCCAGTGGTCAGGAATCATCCCAAAAAAATACCTCTCATCAAAGAAGAATTTGTTCTGTTTCCTTTGAGTCTATGAAGGAGGAAATTCCTTGATAGTCTTTGTTGGAATTTCCCCCCCTCTACCTAGGCTGCATTCTCATAGATGAGTTAAGCTCTCTTTCCTACCTCATCTTGGAGCACCTGGATAAACTTACTTGTCTTGCATTTCCCACATCCACCCATGCTCATCGTCATTGAATATCAGAACCTCAGCTTATTGACCCCATTGGATCGAATCTAGGTAGGAGTGAACTACTGATATCAGCTCCTGACAGTTGCCAGATGTAACAAGAATGCCCATGACTGGGGATGTTTTACCAGGTAGTGACAAAATGATCTTTGTCTTTTTTGTGCATTTGATCCACATGTTTAACCATTGTGCTGAGCTACTGCTCTCTCAGACAGTGGTGACTTAAAAGACAGTGTATGTTTCCCATGAGCACACATTTGACTGACCCCAGCTGTGAGGGCTGAAGATGAAAACGTTATCGATTTCAGAGGCCACTTTCTAGGGAGGTTTTATTTGCACAAAACTGAATCTTGGTATATGGATTAGTATGAATTACATCATGAGTTTATTTTCTTCTAAAATACTTACATATCTAGGTTTTGTAAAACAATGTTTGCTTTTTGTTTTGGTGAACATACATTCTAGAAATTTTGTATTCTTTTATAAATTAATTTTCATGGTTGCTATTGATTGATTTAGATGCAATATTATGAGATACGAATGTGAATTCTTTTTGTTGGCTATTTGGAAGTGTGTTTTTAACTGACTTCAATTCTCATAGTTTTAATTATAATATTCAAGATCACACTGTTATGCAAATCTTTACGTATTTCTGAAATCTGACATTATGTGCTCTGGTTCAGAATCAAAGTGAACATTGAAAGAAAACCTCAATAGTTTTAGAAACTTGGGCTAAACAAAAATCTGGAATGAATTAATTTTTGTGGGAGTAATAATCCCAGTGTTATTATAATAGCAGCTGCCCATATCTCTCAGTTATGTGCATTTCTATAGACATCTCTCTCTCTATTATTCTCATTTGTATCTTTAACACACATTTTTGATTGTTATTTTTCCCATTCATCCATACATTTCAGTGTATTTTTGGAGATGTTCCCCAATAATTTTATCCACGTACTTCATGAATATACAATAGAAGACCTAGGCTTCCCATCCACTCTAAGTTTAATTTTAATTATTTTTCAATTTTAATTGGCTTATAAATTCATAGTTTAAGTTCTGTTAACTATTTTAAAAAAGATTTGCAATGTGTTTGTCAGCAAAATAAAATCTCTAACAGTATGCGTATTAGATTTTTTTCCTACAGCTTAAGTGTGGTAGTAATTTAAGTATAATAACAATTTGTTGATATTTCACATATGTATGCAGCAATGAAACCATCACCACATTAAGACAGTAAACACACCCATCACTCCCAAAAGTTTCTTCCTGCTCCTTTTAATCTATCTGTCCTCCCTCTCCTCCAAGGGGAGACATTTGAGGGTGTGGGTACCTCCTGGAGGCTGGTTTAGGGTTTCTAAAAATGACTCTTTGTGACAGATGTATTGTAAATGTCTTTGAGGTTCCTCATGATCTCCATTATTATTTCAGCCAGTCCATATTCTGCCTGACCATTTCCGTCTTGGGCCCGATGTTTTTGGAATTCTGTGGAAGTTGACCATTATTATTACTTCTTTGGGAATTTCTGCATTTTTAATTTTCCTCTGGAGAACTGTCCTTGCTGTGAGTATACTAAAGTACTTTAAGGATAGACTTTTAATCATAAATGAGTACGAATTTTGACAGTCACTGGACCTTTTATTTCATTCAATACTACAAATATCTAAGTACTGCTTTCACTGCATCCCACAAATTTTAATAAGTCCTATTTTCATTATCTTTTAGATTGAATTATTTTTAAATTTCTGTTGAGATGTCTTCTTTGACCCGTGTGTTCTTTACAAGTGTGTTGTTTAGTCTCCAAATTTTTTGCAGTTTTCCAGCTATCTTTCTGTTACTGATTTCTGGTTTGAATCCATTGTGGTCTAAGAACATAGTTTCTATGATTTCTTTTACTTTAAATTAGTTAGGATGTATTTTATGGGCCCAAATATGGTGTATCTAAGTGAATGTTTTATGTGAGCTTGAGAAGAATGTATATTGTACTGTTGGATGAAGTCTTCTACAGATGTCAATAGATTGAAGATGCTGATCAGTTCAACTGTATTCTTATTGAATTTCTGTAAGCTGGATCTGTCAATGATAGAGGGTTTTGAAGTCTCCAGCTATAATAATGGATTCATCTATTTCTCCTAGCAATTCTACCAGTTTTTGCCTCATGTATTTTGACACTATTGTTAATACATACGTATTAGGGATTGCTATGTCTTCTTGGAGAATTGACCCCTTTACCATTAAAGCTCCTCATTATCCCTGATAATTTTCCTTACTCTGTAGTGTTGTTTTGAAGGATAAGTTCACTGGCTTACAGAAACTGGTTGATGGTTCCTTTCTTTTAACATTTTAATTATTTTATTCTACTTTCTTGTTGATTGTACTGTTTCTGAAGTGAAGTCAGATGTATTTCTTATGCTTGTTCCTCTACGGGTGAAATGTTATACCGCCTACCCCTGCCCCACCCTTGGCTTCTTTCAAAATCTTTTCTTTGCCTTTGCTTTTCTGTAGTTTGAATATTATGTGTCTAGGTGTACATTTTTTTCTTATTTGGTATTTATCCTCTTTGGAATTCTTTGAGCTGCCTGGATCTATGGTTTGGTGTCTATCATTAATTTTGGAAAATCATCAGTCATTATTGCTTCAAATATTTCTTCCTTTTCTTTCTTCTCCTGATATTCCCATAATGTATATGTTACATCTTTTGTAATTGTCCCACTGATCTTGGATTTTCTGTGCTGTATTTTGGGGTTTTTTCTTTGCATTTCTGTTTTGGAAGTTTCTACTGGCATTTCTCAAGCTCATTATCGAGTCTGTTAATGAAAACTTCAAAGGCATTCTTCATTTCTGTTATGGTGTTTTTGATTTCTAGAATTTCTTTTTGATCCTTATAATTTTCATCTCTTCTTATGTTCACCATCTCTTCTTGCATGTTGTCCACTTTTTTTGCTAGAGCCCTTAGCATGTTAATCATCACGGTTTTCAATTCTTAGCTTGATAATTCCATCATCTCTGCCATACTGAGTGTAATTCTATTGCTTGCTCTCTGTGTTCAAACTGTGTGGTTTTTTCTTTTAGTCTGCCTTTTAAGGTTTATTTGAGAGCTGGATATCATGTCCTGGTTTAAAAGAACAATTGAGGTAAATAGGCCTTTAGTCTGAGGATTTATATTTATCTGGCTAGTGGTTAGGCTGAGTTTACTCTTAGGTGAGACAGGATGAAGAGAGAGCTCTGGAGTTGGGTATTTCCCTTCAACTAGGTCACTTAGTCTTTGGAAAAACACCAGTAAGTCTCTGCTAAAGTAGTTTCTCTTGTGGGAAGGTCTTTTTAAGAATAACAGAATACTATGAATTTATTTCTAAATGACTATTTTTCCCCTGTCTCTGCCAATAGCATGAGGGGATTTTTCTCCAATATTTACTGTAAGAGCCTGTTAGGATTCCTGGAGATAAAACTCACACAAGTATGGGAACCCCTCGAGATTGGGTGCTCTGGCATTTTTAAGTCTCTTGCTTGTCTACAATGAGCCTCCAGGAATTCATCAATTACAGTATAAGTTTTCCTACCATGGTGTTCTTGTTCCCACAGAGATTTCTGACCTTGGGCTTCTGCTCCAATAAGTGGTGACCGTCTGTACCTGCCAGTGTGGTTCTCTAATTCTGCAGGCAAGAGTAGGCCCTCTCACATCAGTTCTCTGATAGATCTATGAAGAGTTTTTGACCTTAAATTTGTTCACCTTTTTTCTTGTTATGTGGACAGGAGTGACAACTTCCAAGCACCTTACAAGCTAAACTTGAATCTAGGAGTCTTGTTGTTTTATTTATTTCCTTTAGATTACTAACTTGACGATAAAAATGTTTGAAATGGAAGTTAACTTTGTAAAATACTCTAAAAAGAACTCAGTGAGTAAGACAACAATATATTCTTGATGATAAAACTACAATTTATAAACCCTGCCCTTTAAAAAGAAAACATAAATATTAACTATTTTAGGAGCCCATCCCTCGTTCCACTTGCCCCTGCTGTTGGGTTGGGTGACAAGGGACAGGGAAGCTCACTGTTTCCTGAGCATCATGTGAAGTTGAAGGAATATCCATGATTTTCCATTTACCCTCCATGGATGCATTGTCTTATAACAACATTATTATGCATGACTTTTGATACTGTAATGATATTCCAATATCTTGGCAAGATTTTTGGACTGGCCTCAGCATCTGATCATCGTTTAAAACTTTTTAAAGGGAAAATATGTTTTAGGGGTCAAGAAAATGAATCTTTCCATGGTATTAAAATGGGATTCTGTCTGGATTTTATGGAGCTATAATTCTACAGGGGATGACTCCTATCTGGGAAGAACTTTTTGCCCTTTCTTGGAATCTTAGCTGTCATTTCTGTTGTTGATTGTGCTTGTTCTCTAGCCATCTCCCACTCCATTTCTCATTTGATGACCCTCTGTTTTTAGTGGCCTGAGAAAATCATAGGACCTGATGTGCTGTAATTCTTTATCAATTCAGCAAACAACCAACTCTGTAAGATTTCAGAAAAGCTTTCTAGTGAGTGAAAGAGGCATATCTTAGTACAAAGATTTTTCCTCTCTTTTTTATCTGAATTTTTTTGGATGCTTTTAAAACAATCCCATGTTCTGGACTTCAGTGTGGATATTGGGGTTGAAAAAAAAATTCAAGTAAATGATGCATTGGTGTGTTTATAAAAATGCCTGCCACGTTCATTATGAAAATGAAATGTTCAGTGTTCATTTAGCAGAAGGTAAACAGATCTTTTGGTCAACAATAAGTTAGTTACTTTGTGCTCTTTATCAAGAGCACAAACTTTGTGAAGTTTCATGACTTAAACAGGAAATTATAATTTCTTCTTGTTTTTAATCCTATGAATCATTATGCTGAACAAAATGATAATTATAATTTCATTGAATTATTATTTTGATATTCTATCAGGAACCATACATTTTTACTACTAATAATAGTTTTGACATCAAATTTAATTTTGTTTCTTCTTCTCTTAGATAAAGCCTCAAGTATATCAAGATAAGATTTTAGGCTTTAGTTTTCTTTGTAACATTTTCTCAGTGCTGGTGTTTGATGTGGATTTAATTCAATTGGGAGTAAATACAGTGACTTCTGATGTCTAATTGACTTTTTAAACCTTGAAAATTTTACTCTTCCCAGGTAGGAGTCTAAATGACAATGTAGAGGGAATTGCCATCTATTGAGATAAGAGACCAGCAGGAGGAACAGATCATGGGAGTAAGGAGAATAGGATGAGTTTAATTTTGCATAGAAAGGTTTAGGAAGCAAGTGATGGCATGAGGCTGAAGTTTGCAGTGAGTACGTTGACATGACCTGGCTCTTGGTGAAATGTAGAGATGATGAAACACTATTGGAGCCTATCAAGAAGTTTATGGCTTAGAGAAAAACCCAGGTATTGCCAGGCAAAGTGTGTGTCACGACCCTGGGTTATGAGTCTGAAGCGGAGGGAGCCACTCATGCCAGCGGAGAATGGGTGGAAATGAACCTGATGCAAAATAGGGATAAGCCATTCTGTACAGGCTTCCTAGACTGTGATGATTACGTGGTGCTGTCTGTTGAGAGCCAGGGTGGCTGCCTGACACTTAGTAGTCCCTCAGCTGCTGGTGTTTGTCACAGCGAATGCAGCAGTGCTGGTGGTGAGAAGAGTGACCAGGGTATCAGAGCTCTCATGCTGGGCAAATAGAAGATAAGGTCAGGTGAGAGAATTCAATGCCTCTGAGAGGAGTGTGGAATTGTGGGCTGTGTTCTGGAGCTTTCCATGTGTTATCTACCTGTAATCTGGTGCTTTACGTGTGCTGTATTCCTGTAATGGTGGATCGTAACATTCTCACCTTGGGGCTGAAGGATATTGTCTTATAGGGATTGTGAGTTATCCAGGTCCTCTAGCGACTAAGTGGTAAAACCGAGATTGTACCCAAGTGTGTTTGATTCCAAAGACCTTGTCCTCCTGAGCCTCCCACCCTGGCTCTCATGAAGGGGAATCTGCTGGGCAGCAGGAAGGCATTAGAGGCTTTTCAGTAGCCCGTCAAGTGACATTTAGAGGAATCTCTCTGGGTAATATTAAAGGGTGGGGAAAACCTGGAAGAAATCAGGTATCTTGTATTTTTCTTTCTTTTTCCTTTTAATTTTTGTTTTTTAAAGCAATTGCACTGATCTGTTCATTTTATGTGATAATTGGAGGACAGAATATAAGTACATAGGTTGCTTGAATTTTCTCTGTTTCCCCTCTGGTGATAACAGGGCTGTTTGAACTGTTCACATTTTCTAAGAATATTGCCTAACGATGGGATGTTAGGCTAAGACATTGTTTCCCCATCTTTGAAAAAAGATTAAATGGGAATCTCATTGAAATAGGGTTCTTCTTTCTATATTTGTTTCCTGCATTTAAAATGCCACTAACTGAAACTTGCTTTCTTCGGGGATCGTAGTCGTGCTAAAAAGTTATTTAGCTCATAGTGCCAATAATGTGCCTTTGCTGTTGACACATTGGGGTAATTCAATTTTATTGGTTTTGGTAATAATCTGAGAAATGCTTTTTATCTCTTTTTAGTTAATTTACATCAAATTTCCGAGAAGATGAAGAATTAGTTGAAAGAAAACTCACAACTTGTCAAAAAAATATCCATTTGTGAACAGAAGGTATAATCCTCCTGTAATTTTTATTTTCTTGGCTTCACCTTGAAGTACTTCCTCTTTCTTCTAGTTGACTTAGTTTGCTGTCTTTTCTGTCATCCTAGTGTCCCATTTCATTACATTGTATAACAGCCTAAATCCAAAGGAAGCCTTTTATATGTAAAATACGTCATTTTTTATTTCTGTAAGGACTTACTCATGGCAGATATGTTTTGCTATCACTGTAATTAATATTTTTGAATTCTGAATCTTTTATTACATATTCGTAGCTCAAGGAAGCAAAGAAATGTGCTCAAGAAAAAAGAGGCAAAATAAGATAATCTGTGATGAAGCACATAAATTTAAGGTAAAAATCCCTTCTTTTTCCTAGATTACACTCTGAAAATGGAAGTAAAAGTAATGAGTAAATATTACTAATCTCTATATGTTTTGTTAAAGAATAGCATCAAAAGAATAGCATCAAAACACTTGAAAGCACTAATGAAATCATTAATAACATTGTTCAAAGTATACAGGTTAAGTTGCAATCTGAGAGAAATCAGAATGTCAAGAATCGGGGCTTGGTGCGAGTTTTGCTACTAAGTTATTACCGTAATTTGACTTTTGAACCTTTTTGTTCATTGGGTGAATTGAGCCTTGTGTTATTCCCTGCTGTTCCCTGCTGTTTCAAGTAGTAATACCACAATGCCATTTTTAATTTAAGGACTTAGGAATATTTTTGTTTTTATACAATGGGTGAATTTTTTATATCATTCAGCACTCCCTCCCCTCCAAGAAATGTAGAACTGAGAAATTGTAGAACAGAGTTCTAGAGATTTCTAGCTATGTTGGACAGTCCTGTCCCTCTTAGTACAGAGCACAGAATTTCCAAGGTGAATCTGGTAACAATATTTACCTTTCACTAAGAAAAGCTGTTCATTTGAGCTTTTTGGCTTCAAGATTTTAGGCCTTCTTTGCTTTTGCCTTGTCACCCAGTCAAGTATCTCAGTCTTGAATGTAGGAAAGTCAGAGTGCCTATGAAATATTTCTGACTTCAACTATTCTCTTAGTTCCTCGTTTCTTTATGTGTTTGACTTTTCTCCTTGGCTCAAACTGGATCTACTGCTTTTAATGATACAGGGGCTGATGTGGGACATGTTTTGTTGGCATTTCTTTTTAGCATGTCGTCCAGTGTTTCCATTGAAATCCAGTACATGTTTTGTTTCTATCCTACATGCAAATATCAGAAAAGAAAAATCTACAGAGAACTTAAGAGGTGATATTTCAATGAACACCTCAGGAATTTCAGAAGTAAACTACCTATATTTGCTGCGAGAATTTCATTATACACCTTAGCTTTGGTGAAGAACAAATGTGTCATGTCTTAGAATATTAAATTTATATGTTATCTATTAGGGACTTTTCTTCTTGAGAACTAAGTCATTAGTGAGAATGTTTTGCTTTACGTTCGAATTCCCCTTAGTGAAGTTCATGTGAATGAAGCAAAGTTGAAGTGTGAAGAACAGCATATAGAGAAGGAAAATGCTCAGCTTAAGATCAAGATGGGGAGCAAATAGCAGAAAGTTACTCCCATAGATTACATAAATCAGAGAACTAAACATCATTACTTCTTTTTTAATTTTCTTGTTTTTAAGTATGGTAAAATACACATAACATAAAATTTACCATTTAACCATTTTTAAGTGTACCTTTTAGTAGTGTTAAGTACATTCACATTGTTGCACAATCATTACTTCTTGAATATCTTTTCTCAAATCTGTCTTAAAGTCAGGAGATATGAGTGGAGGATTCAAGGATTCAAGCAAACAGCCTTGACATCTAATAAATGTAACCTGGAAGGTATGTTGCTTGTTGGGATGAAAACCCCATATGGTAAAAATGTGTTTGCAGTGGGAAGGTAAAAATGGCTTCTTACCTTCTGGATTCTCTCCTTTCTCCTCTCCCCACCACAACCAAGTTCTTTGGAACACGTGCACACACACAAAGAAAATTGTCTTATGCTTTACAGAAAGGAGAAAGAAACTAGAAGACAACTGTGAGGTATTGAGATTTGTTAAAGGGGCAAAAGAAGCAGAATTAAAAGTGCTAAAGAAGAACATAGTCATTCTTGATGAAATCTGTGGACAAAGAAAGAGGGTCACAGAAGAGTAAGATATTCATGTGTTGATAGTTACAAATATGGTTGTATTAGTGAATGTGTGGACCAATGTAGAGAATTATTATTTTTTTAGAATATTGACCACCATTTTTTTGCCATATTCAGTCAGTACAGAATTGTGTTTCTCCTTTCTGCCTTGATTTTTGTAATCTGCATCTTCCTTTCCATTCTAACTGGTTGTCAGAGATTCTTATTTGTAATTAATTTAAGATTAGAGGGCGTACTGGTACCAGCTTTAATCACTTCATTATCTGGAACCCTCTGGGTTCATTTACATTGTACTCTAGGTTTCAATCCCATCGTATTGTCCTGACCTGCCATATGTCTATCATTTCCTGTTAAATTCTAGACATTGGGTAGAAAATATTTAGAGAAAAACTCAGGCCTATTATGATGTTATCTTGCTTCAGAAAAGATGGGAGTTTACATCTGGCAGGTGATCAGGGACACCAACAGTACTGAATCCTATTAATCCAGTTAGCAACTGAGACCATTCACTGCAGGCTTAGTCCCTCCTAAGGCCAGTGTGTTTTCTGTCTGCCTTTATTCTTAGTGTGTAAGTCTCCTGGGACCCAGCTAAGGCCCGCAGGATCTTCTGGGGTGACCTTCGCTGACTGACCATGAAGTCCAGTTGTTTGACTTCTGTGCCCAGGGATGTGTGCAAACGCAGCTCAGCCTCTTTGCATCTCAGAAGTCTCCTCTGGGATTAGTTGATGAAGCTTGGGGAAAGTGGCCCCAAATGCCAGGCTGACCTTAATCCTGGGCTTCCTTCTTCTCCGTCTTAGCCTCATGTCTCTTTACTGGCTTGTTAGCAATTTGGTGCAGTCTATCATGAATTTCATATTTTGGCCAATGTTTCCTATGGTTCTCAGTGGGAGATGAGGGACTTCAGAACCACTCATCCATGTTCAAAGGCAAAACTTTTCTTATACTCCCTCAAGAGCCAGGTTTGTGTTCTCCCTGCCCAGGGCTGGGGTAGGGTTGCTCTGTCCTCACTGGCATCTTGTTTGCATTAAACTATGAGATGTTTTAGGGTGGGGATAGTGCCCTACTTCTCTCTATATCCCCATCACCTTACAATGCACCCACTATGTTCCAGCCAGTCCAGAAAGCATTTGCTGAAAGATTAGTTGGGTGGCCAGAAACAAATGTGTGAACTTTGTCTCTTTAGTGTTTTTGTCCCTGTTTCCTAGAGCTCTTTTAATTTTGTGTGTGATCCCTAGCAAATCCAATGTCAAGTTGAGAATCTTTTGAATCAGAACCTTGAACAAAGTAGTTTGAAGGCAACACAACGAATCTGCCTTAAGCCATTGCCCTTTGCAGCCTTCACTTTCAGTGAAATCTAGGTACTTGTTAATGAAATCAATCTACCTGTTATTGATATCCTCAATTTGAAAGTTTTCCATCTTCAGGAGATATCCTGATTATGGGGCGATTCAGATAATTTTTCATTCAGCATAGTTTCCATTCTCCTCAACTAGGATCTTTGAAGTAGGTGGCAGGAGTTCCACTCTTGAACTGTAGAAGTGTCTAGTAGTTAATTGTCCGATGTTATGACCCCATGTCCAGGAAGGATCTATGGCTGTGTCATGGCCTCAGGTCTCTCCCTGGGAGAAATCAGACAAGTCGTGAACCCCTACTTCATCCTAATGTGCTTACTTGTGATGAGCTGAAAGAAAATGAGCTTATGCTGTCCCAGTCACAAGAGCCTGAGCCTGGGAGGGCACTTGGTGCATCTCATATGTGCTTTTTATATTTGTTTAGTTCATTTACTAATGACTAGGAACACAGATCTGTGAAGAGAAGCTCAGAATTGCCAAAGACTTGCCAGCAGGATGGAGTTTGATTTTTCTTTGTGCTCTAATGGGGCACGTAAATTCTTTCCTCTGATTATGTTTGTCCGTCTATGCATTTGTGGGATAGGATGGGAGGCGACATTGAAACCTTGCCCTTTCGATTTCTGGGAGGGAAGAAAGGCAGAATTTCACATGGGCTACTGGATAATGCATATGTCTTTCCCCTCTTAGGAAGCTGAGAATGAAAGACCATGAGCGGGTGGGAAAGGAGCAGCAGCTCTCAGCGGCAGAGAAGAGACTGAAACTGGCTGCAGAAGAAACGCAGAACTACAGGTGAGTTCAGCTCCTAAATACCAGTGGCTTATAAAACACTTGTTGGATTTTTTTTAACTTTTGTACAATGTTTAGACCAATTTATACACAAATATAAACAAATGTTCAGAAGACATTTATATAGAGATTTCGCACAAGAAAGAAAAATGTTAAGTTTTACAAATGTCACGTTAAAATATTAACTTAAAAAAAGTAAAGTTGCTAAAAATTTCCTGATCCTCAATGTTGGCCAGACTATGTGGAAACATGGTTCACAAAAAATGTTCCTGGAGGAGGTAAAAACTGTTGTAAACCTTAGGGAAGCAGTTTGGTGTCAGATGAATCACATCAATAGATATGAGCACTTCTGGAAGGGCTGTGCCTGGGTCCTGATGCCAGAGAGTGACCAGGGTAGGGTTGCTCTGGGGACAAGGGCCCAGGGTATGGACAGGGACCCTGACAGGGTGCACTTAGAGTGGAGGTGTTGCATGGAGCTTAGCAGATCCTGAGGAGAGAAGAGAGAGAGAGGCGAGCCTCCCCAGGACCCTGCCATGTGTCAGAGTGGGCTTCACCCTCTCCCACAATAACAACAATAACAATAATACATCAGCAGGACTATCATATGACAATATTATCATCACCACAGCAATGACTGACCATTGGTCCCAGGTCGAGGAGCAAGGGGTGTGACCATGGCCAGCCGGTTTGACCTCATCTTCCGACCAGGGCACACCCCAAGCAAAGCTGGGCCCTGGGCAAAGCTTCTCTCTGGTCCCTTTTCCCTCTGGAGTCTCCTAGCCTCAACATCCCCCTCTCCCAACATCCCCTCCCAGACCCAAGTCCCCTGTGACCCTTTTCTCAGCCTGAGTACACTCTACTCGTGTATTTGATTCTTCTTTTCACTTCACTTCAAAGTCACGCTGTGCTTTGTCTGTTTTTCAGCCAATGGCGATGAGACACCTTGGGATGTCAGAAAGGAAGGAGGGAGTGCCAGAAGTGGGGGACAGGGGACCTGGGTTGGGTAGGACCAGAAACCAGAAGGTCTGTGAAGGTTTCAGAGGGGACCTGTCGTTGGAGTGGCTCCCGGTGAGGCACTGGGTGGGGGAGGGGCATTCTAAAAGTGAGGTCACACGGTGTCCACGGTGATGAACCAGGGGTGAAGGCAGGGGATTGGTTAAAGGCGAGTATAAAGCATCGGGGTTGCTAAGGCAGCGCCCAGACGGGAGAAGACTCGGAGGAAGACGAAGCCCTCGTCCCCTCCAACTGCTCCTGAGAGTCCACTTCACTGCTCCTTGTGTCCTGCTGATCTACTGACCTACTGACCTGTCTGAACCCTCCTCCTTCCCCTCTAGGACTTGATCTGACCCAGTACTTTCCCTGACACCCCTCTTCTCCTCCTCCCCGGTGACCAAAACCACCCTTCCTGCCACACCCCCTCCCCAATCCCACCCCCAATTCCAACCTCTCCCCCCGACCCACTCCCCACCCCTCCCCTCACCCCCTCCCTCCCCCACCCCTCCCTTCACGCCCTTTGCATCCCTCCCTCCACACCTCCTTCCTCCTGACCACAATCCCCTGAGAGGACCAGGACATGGGGGCACAGAGGTTGATCTTCTGGCTCCTCCTGCTCGGGTTTGCCGGTTACCCAGACACAAACGTGAGTAAACATTGGACATCAGATCTTTCCTCCTTCTTATTGGGCTCTTTCACATGGTGGGTAAATAAATTTTTCATGGGTTCCTGGATGGGAACTCAGACATTCCTGAAGACTGAGGACCTCAGGCCAGGTTGCTTGACCCGCCTGAATGGGTTCTGGCCACAGCTGTCCACATCAAGTTCTGGGTCCTGTCAGCATTGCTTGGACCAAACACAGCAGGGTCGACAGGATGGAAACCTGAAAGTAGTAACTTTATAGCATCAAGAAGGAAGGATTTGTGAATATATTAAAAGCCATGGAGTTGTAAGTCTTCAATGGGAGAATTGTATGATATATGAATTATATCTCAATAAAGTTGTTTTTATAATGTAAGGAATTCTTATTTAATAGGAGTCATGGGAGTTAGACTAGCTCCTGGAAGCCTTGTCAAGATCCTGCTTCAAGCTCTGCAGGTGTAGGGTCCATCTCATGTGTAGTTTGTTTCCCTGTGAGTACGTGGTTCATATATGTGAAGGTTGGCAGCCCTGGGAACAGTGGTATCTAAGCATTGGTCTTGGTGCTAGTCTGTTAAAAAGTGGAATGTCACTTGTGCTCTGGGCTTTCTGGCTTGTTGACTTTTAGCAACTTCTGAGTTGTCCCTTCCTTTCTGCTCTTGGAAGCTGCCCCCAGGGACTCTGTGTCCAACCAGGTTGATGGGAGCCCTGAGAAATCCATCAGAAAATAAGTGGCTGCATCCTGCTGGGATGTTTATAATGGGGAAATCGTTAGGAGTGACATGACCAGAAGGTGAATGAGTTATCCTTTCCTTCGTAAAGTGTTCATGTCCAGAGTGTTGATTTACTCAAAGCAAAAAGGGTCCTTAATGTCCTTAGGATTGTCCAAAGTTAAAGAAATTCCAGATTCCTACTGTGAAAGTTTTCACTCTCTCATTAAAAAACACTTCTACCCTGAGAGGAGAGAGAGAGACTGAGAACAGCCCTTAGAGATAAGTAGATTTGTTTTGACTGGCATGCATCAGATTCTTAGGGATCTGGAAAGGTCCAGTGGTCAGGAACAACCCTCATATTGAGGCAGAATCATCCCAATGAATACCTGCAATCGAAGAAGAATCTATTCTGTTTCCTTTGAGTCTATGAAGGCAGAAATTTCTTGATAGTCTTTATTGGAATTTTCCCCCCTCTGCCTAGGCTGCATTCTCATAGATGAGTTAAGCTCTCTTTCCTACCTCATCTTTGAGCACCTGGATAAACTCACTTGTCTTGTGTTTCCACCTCCTCCCTTGCCCATGGCCATTGAGTATCAGAACCTCAGGTTTATGGGCCCCATTGGATCGAATCCAGGTAGGAGTGAACTACTGATATCAGCTCCCAACAGTTGCCAGATGTAACAAGAGTGCCCATGATTGGGGATGTTTTACCAGGTAGTGACAAGATGGTCTTTGTCTTTTTTGTGCGTTTGATCCACATGTTTAACCATTGTGCTGAGAGCTACTGCTGTCTCTCAGACGGTGGCGACTCAAAGACAGTGTACGTTTCCCACGAGCACACATTTTACTGACCCCAGCTGTGAGGGCTGAAAATGAAAACATTATAGATTTCAGAGGACAGTTTCTAGAGAAGTTTTATTTGCACAAAACTAAAGCTTGGCATGTGGATTAGTGGGAATTACATTGTGAGTCTGTTGTCTTCTAAAATACTTACAGGTGTAAGTATTTTGTAAAATGACGTTTGCCTTTTGTTTTAATGAACATACATCCTAGAAATTTTGTATTCCTTTACAAATTAATTTTCATGATTGCTATTGATTGATTTAGGTGCAATACTGTAAAATACGAATGTGTATTCTTTTTATTGGCTATTTGGAAGTGTGTTTTTAACTAACTACAGTTCTCATAGTTTTAATCATAATATACAAGATCACACTGTTATGAAAATCTTTATGTACTTCAGAAATCTGACATTATGTGCTCTGGTTCAGAATCAAAGTGAACATTGAAAGAAAACCCCAATAGATTTAGAAACTTGGGCTAAACAAAAATTTGGAATTAATTTTTGTGGGAGTAATAATCCCAGTGTTATTATAATAGCAGCTGCCCATGTCTCTCAGTTATGTACATTTCTATAAACTTCTCTCTATATGTTATTCTCATTTGTATCTTTAGCACACATTTTTCATTCTTATTTTTTCCCATTCTTCCATACATTTGGGTATATTTTTGGTGATGTTCCAAATAATTTTATCCAGGTACTTCATGAATATACAATAGAAGACTGAGGCTTCCCATCCACTCTAAGTTTGATCTTACTTATTTTTCAATTTTAATTGGTTTATAAGTTCATAGTTCATGTTCTGTTGACTATTTAAAAAATATTTGCATTGTGTTTGTCAGCAAAATAAAGTCTCCAAGTGTGCGTATTAGATTTTTTTCCTACAGCTTAAGTGCAGTATAATTTTTATATAATAACGGCACCATTTTAGTGAATACAATTTGTTGATATTTAACATATGTTTGCAGCAATGAAACCATCACCACATTAAGATAGTAAACACACTCGTCACTCCCAAAAGTTTCCTCCTTCTGCTTTTAATCCATCTGTCTTCCCTCTCCTCCATGAGGAGATATTTGAGAGGTGTGGTTACCTCCTGGAGGCTGGTTTAGGGTTTCTAAAGATGACTCTTTGTGACAGATGTATTGTAAATGTCTTTGAGGTTCCTCATGATCTCCATTATTATTTCAGCCAGTCCATATTCTGCCTGACTATTTCCGTCTTGGGCCTGATGTTTTTGGAATTCTGTGGAAGTTGACCATTATTATTACTTCTTTGGGAATTTCTGCATTTTTAATTTTCCTCTGGAGAACCGTCCTTGCCGTGAGTATACTAAAGTAATTTATGGATAGACTTTTAATCATAAATAAGTAGGAATTTTGGTAGTCACTGAAACTTGTATTTGCATTCAGTCCTACAAATTTCCCTCTAAGTACTGCTTTCACTGCATCCCACAAATTTTAATAAGTCCTATTTTCATTATCATTTAGATTGAATTATTTTTAAATTTCTGTTGAGATGTCTTCTTTGACCCGTGTGTTCTTTACAAGTGTGTTGTTTAGTCTCCAAATTTTTTGCAGTTTTCCAGCTATCTTTCTGTTACTGATTTCTGGTTTGAATCCATTGTGGTCTAAGAACATAGTTTCTATGATTTCTTTTACTTTAAATTAGTTAGGATGTATTTTATGGGCCCAAATATGGTGTATCTAAGTGAATGTTTTATGTGAGCTTGAGAAGAATGTATATTGTGCTGTTGGATGAAGTCTTCTACAGATGTCAATAGATCCATTTGATTGAAGATGCTGATCAGTTCAACTGTATTCTTATCGAATTTCTGTAAGCTGAATCTGTCAATGATAGAGGGTTTTGAAGTCTCTAGCTATAATAATGGATTCATCTATTTCTCCTAGCAGTTCTGTCAGTTTTTGCCTCATGAATTTTGCCACTTTGTTGTTAATGCACACATGTTAGGGATCGCTATGTCTTCTTGGAGAATTGACGCCTTTACCATAAAAGTGATGCCCCTCATTATCCCTGATAATTTTCCTTACTCTGTAGTCTTGTTTTGAAGGATAAGTTCACTGGCTACAGAAATCTAGGTTGATGGTTCCTTTCTTTTAATACTTTAAATATTTCATTCTATTTTCTTGTTGATGACGATTTCTGAAGAGAAGTTGAATGTACTTCTTATCCTTGTTCCTCTATGGGTAAAACGCTATACCCCCCTGCCCCTGCCCTGCCCCTTGCTTCTTTTAAAATTTTTTGTCTTTGCTTTTCTGTAGTTGGAATATTATATGTCAAGGTGTACATTTTTTCTTGTTTTGTATTTATCCTGCTTGGAATTCTTTAAGCTTCCCGGATCTATGGTTTCGTGACTATCATTAATTTTGGAAAATTCTCAGTCATTATTGCTTCAAATATTTCCTCCTTTCCTTTATTCTGCTGGTATTCCCATTATGTATATGTTACATCTTGTAATCGTCCCACTGGTCTTGGATTTTGTGTGCTGTATTTTGGTGTTTTATTCTTTGCATTTCTGTTTTGAAAATTTCTACTGACATTTCTTCAAACTCGTTGATTCTTTCCTCAGCTATGTCGAGTCTGTTAATGAAAACTTCAAAGGCATTCTTCATTTCTGTTATGGGGTTTTTGATTTCTAGAATTTCTTTTGGATCCTTATAATTTTCATCTCTGCTTATATTCACCATCTCTTCTTGCATGTTGTCCACTTTTTTTGCTAGAGCCCTTAGCATGTTAATCATCATGGTTTTCAATTCTTAGCCTGATAATTCCATCATCTATCATCTCTGCCCTACTGAGTGTGATTCTAACGCTTTCTCTCTGTGTTCAACCTGTGTGGTTTTTTCTTTTAGTCTGCCTTGTAGGGTTTTGTTGAAAGCTGGATGTCGTGTCCTGGTTTAAAGGAAAAATTGAGGTAAATGTGCCTTTAGTCTGAGGATTTATATTTATCTGGCTAGTGGTTAGGCTGAGTTTACTCTTAGGTGAGACAGGAAGAAGAGAGAGCTCTGGAGTTGGGTATTTCCCTTCATCTAGGTCACTTAGTCTTTGGAAAAACACCAGTAAGTCTCTGCTAAAGTAGTTTCTCTTGTGGGCAAGTCTTTTTAAGAAGAAAAGAATAGTATGAGTTTATTTCTAAATAGCTATTTTTCCCCTCTCCCTGCCAATAGCATGAGGGGATTTTTCTCCAGTATTTACTGTGAGAAACTGTTAGGATTTCTGGAGATAAAACTCACACAAGTATGGGAACCCTTCCAGATTGGGCACCCTGGCATTTTTAAATCTCTTGCTTGTCCACACTGAGCATCCAGGAATTCATCAATTACAGTAAGTCTTTTCTACCATGGTGTTCTGGTTTCTGCAGAGATTTCTGACCTTGGGCTTCTGCTCCAATAAGTGGTGATTTTCTGTATTGGCCAGTCTGGGTCTCTGATTCTGCAGGCGGCATTTGTGACATCAGTTCTCTGATAGATCTATGAAGAGTTTTTGACCTTCAGTTTGTTCAGCTTGTATCTTGTTATGTGGACAGGAGTGACGGCTTCCAAGCTCCTTACAAGCTGGATCAGAATCCAGGAGTCCAGCTCTCTTATTTCCTTTAGATCACTAACTTGAACACAAATTAACGTTTGAAATGGAAGTTAACTTTGTAAAATATTCTAATCTTTTTAGTAAAGAACTCATTGAGCAAGACAACGATATATTTTCAATGAGAAAACTACAATTTACAAACCCTTCCCTTCAAAAAGAAAACACAAAGAAATATTAAGTATTTCTAAAAAAAATAAAAAGAAATATTAAGTATTTCTTGAGCCCATCCCACTTCCCACTTGTCCCTGCCTGTGGAGTTGGGTGACAAGGAACAGGGAAGTTCACTGTTTCCTGAGCATCCTGTGAAGTTAAAGGAATATCTGAGATTTTCTGTTTGCCCTCCATGGATGCATTTTCCTATGACATTATTATTATGACTGGCTTTTGATACTGTAATGATATTCCAATATCTTGGCATGTTTTTTGGGCTGACCTCAGTGTCTGATCATCATTTAAAACTCTTGAATGGGGAAATATGTTTTAGGGGTCAAGAAAATGTGTCTTTCCGTGGTATTAAAATGGGGCCCTGCCTGGATTTTATTGAGCTGTAATTCCACAGGGGATGCCTTGGGTCTGGGAAGCACTTTTTGCCCTTTCTTGAAATGTTACCTGTCATTTCTGTTGTTGATTGTTCTTGTTCTCTAGCCATCTCCCACTCTCTTTCTCATTTGATGACCCTCTGTTTTTAGTGGTCTGGGAAAATCATAGGACCTGATGTGCTGTAATTGTTTATTAATTCAGCAATCAGCCAACTCTGTAAGATTTCAGAAAGGCTTTCTATTGACTGAAAGAGGTATATCTTAGTACAAAGATTTTGCCTTTTCTTTTTTTCTTTTTAAGTCTTTTTGGAGGCTTTTAAAACAATCCCAGTTTCTGAATGTCAGTGTGGATATTGGGTTTGACAAAAAAAATCAGGTAAAATGATGCACTAGAGTGTTTATAAAAATGTTTGCCATATCCATTATCAAAATTAAATAGATTAACGTTCACTTAATAGAGCATAAACAGATCTTTTGGCCGAAAATAAGTTATTTACTTTTGTGCTCTTTATCAGTGATGCTTGTGAAGTTTTATGACTTAAACAGGAAATTATAATTTTCCCTTATTTTTAATCCTATAATTAATCATTATGCTGAACAAAATGATGATTATAATTGCAGTGGATTATTATTTTGATATTTTGTCAGAATGATGGATTTTTACTAATAATATGTTTTGACATCATATTTAATTTTGTTTCTTCCTCTCCTAGGTAAAGCCTCGAGTATATCAAGGTAAGAGTTTAGGCTTTAGTTTCCTTTGTAATATTTTCTAAGTTCTAGTGTTTGATGTGGGTTTTAATTTAATTGGGAGTAAATATAGTGACTTCTGATGTCTAAGTGACTTTTTTTTGTGTGTGTGTGTGAGGAAGATCGGCCCTGAGCTAACATCTGCCAGTCCTCCTCTTTTTGCTGAGGGAGACTGGCCCTGGGCTAACATCCATGTCCATCTTCCTCCACTTTATATGGGATGCCAACACAGCATGGCTTGACAAGTGGTGCGTCGGTGTGCGCCCGGGATCCGAACCGGCGAACCCCGGGCCGCCGCAGCGGAGCACGCGCACTTAACCGCTTGCGCCACTGGGCCGGCCCTGCTAATTGACTTTTTAACGCTTGAAAATTTTACTCTTCCTGGGTTGGAAACTAAATGACAACATAAGGGGAGTTGCCACCTATTGAGATAAGAGACCCTTGGAGGAATGGATCATGGGAGTAGGGACGATAGGGTGAGTTTAATTTTGCATAGAAAGGTTTAGGAAGCAAGTGATGGCATGAGGCTGCAGTTTGGAGTGAATATGTTGACACGACCTGGCTCTTGGTGAAATGTAGAGATGATACAACACTACTAGATCCTATCAAGAAGCTTATGGCTTAGAGAAAAACCCAGATATTGCCAGGCAAATTGTGTGTCACAACCCTGGGTTATGAGTCTGAAGGGGAGGGAGCCACTCATGCCAGTGGAGAATGGGTGGAAATGAACCCGATGCAAAATAGGGATAAGACATTCTGTACGGGCTTCCTAGACTGTGATGATTACGTGGTGCTGTCTGTTGAGAGCCAGGGTGGCTGCCTGACACTTAGTAGGCCCTCAGCTGCTGGTGTTTGTCACAGCGAATGCAGCAGTGCTGGTGGTGAGAAGAGTGACCAGGGTATCAGAGCTCTCACATTGGGCAAATAGAAGATAAGTTTGCACTTTGTGGTCAGGTGAGAGAATTCAATGCCTCTGAGAGGAGTGTGGAATTGTGGGCTCTGTTCTGGAGCTTTCCATGTGTTATCCATCTGTTACTGGGTCCTTTACATGTGCTGTATTCCTGTAATGGTGGCTGGTAACATTCTCATCTTGGGGCTGAAGGATATTGTCTTATAAGGATTGTGAGTTATCCAGGTCCTCTAGCAACTACGTGGTAAAGCCGAGATTGTACCCAAGTGTGTTTGATTCCAAAGACCTTGTCCTCCTGAGCCTCCCACCCTGGCTCTCATGAAGGGGAATCTGCTGGGCAGCAGGAAGGTGTGAGAGGCTTTTCAGTAGCCCGTCAAGTGACATTTAGAGGAATCTCTCTCGGTAGTATTAAAAGGTGGGGGAAACCTGGAAGAAGTCAGGTTTTTTTTTTTGTCTTTTTTCATTTTGATTTTTGTTTTTTAAAGCAATTGCACTGATCTGTTTATTTTATGTGATAATTGGAGGACAGAATATAAGTACATAGGATGCTTGAATTTTCTCTGTTTCCCCTCTGAGATGACAGGGCTGTTTGAACTGTTCACATTTTCTAAGAATATTGCCTAATGATGGGATGTTAGGCTAAGACATTGTATTGTGTTTCCTCGTCTTTGAAAAAAGATTAAGTAGGAATCTCATTGAATTAGGGTTCTTATTTTCATATTTGTTCCCTACATTTAAAATGCCACTAACTGAAACTTGCTTTCTTCAGGGATCATAGTCATGCTAAAAAGTTATTTAGCTCATAGTGTCAATAATGTGCCTTTGCTGTTGACACATTGGGGTAATTCAATTTTATTGGTTTTGGTAATAATCTGAGACATGGTTTTTATCTCTTTTTAGTTAATTTACATCAAATTTCTGAGAAGAAGAAGAATTACTTGAAAGAAAACTCAGAACTGGCCAAAAAAATATCTGTTTATGAACAGAAGGTATGATCATCCTTTAATTTTTATTTTCATGGCTTCACCTTGAAGTACTTTCACTTTCTTCTAGTTCACTTATTTTGCTGTCTCTTCTTTCATTCTAGTGTCCCATTTCATTACGTTGTATAACAGTCTAAATTCAAAGCAAGCATCTTATACATAAAGTACCACTTTTTTTATATCTGTAACGATATAAAAGGAGATACCCATAGGAGATAGGTTTCACTATCACTATGATTAATATTTTTGAATTCTGAATCCGTTATTACATATTTGTATAGATCAATGAAGCAAAGAAATCTGCTCAAGAAAATAAGAGGCAGAACAAGATTCTTGGTGATGAAGCACATAAATTGGAGGTAAAAATCCCTCCTTTTTCCTAGATTACACTCTAAAAACAGAAATAAAAGTAATGAATAAATATGACTAATTTCTATATGTTTTGTTTAAGAAAAACATCAAAATGCTTGGAAGCATTAATGACATGATTGAAAGTATATCTGCTGAACTGGCATCTGACAGAGATCGAAACAGGGAGAATCAGGACTTGGTGAGAGTTTTGCTACTAAGTTATTACCATAATTTGACTTTTGAGCCTTTTTGTTCACTGGGTGAATTGAGCCCTGCATTCTTCCATGCTGTTCACTGCATTTCAAGTACTAATACCACAGTGCCTTTTTTAATTTAAGGATTTAGGAAGAATTTTTTTCTGTTTTTACAACCCTGAGTAATTTTTTTATATCATTCAGCACTCCCTTCCCTCCAAGAAACGTAGAACTGAGAAAGTGTAGGAGAGGGTACTAGAGGTTTCTAGCCGTGTTGGACAGTCTTATCCCTCTTAGTACAGAGCAGAGAATTTTCAAAGTGAATCTCGTGACAATATTTACCTTTCACTAAGAAGAGCCGTTCATTTGAGCTGTTTGGCTTCAAGATTTTAGGCCTTCTTTGCTTTTGCCTTGTCACCCAGTCAAGTATCCCATTGTCTTGAATGTAGGAAAGTCAGAGTGCCTGTGAAATATTTCTGACTTCAACTATTCTCTTAGTTCCTCATTTCTTTATGTGTTTGACTTTTCTCCTTGGCTCAAACTGGATCTACTGCTTTTAGTGGTACAGGGGCTGATGTGGCACATGTTTGGTTGGCATTTCTTCTTTTTAGCATATCCAGTGTTTCTATTGAAATCCAATACATGTTTTATTTCTATCCTACATGCAAATATCAGAAAAGAAAAATCTACAGAAAACTTAAAAGTTGATATTTCAGTGAACACCTCAGGAATTTCAGAAGTAAACTACCTATATTTGCTGCAAGAATTTCATTGTAGACCTTAGCTTTGGTGAAGAACAAATGTGTCATGTCTTAGAATATTAAATTTATATGTTATTGACTTAGGGATTTTTCTTCTTGGGAACTAAGTCATTAGTGAGGATGTTTTGCTTTGGGTTTGAATCCCCCTGAATGAAATTCGTGTCAGTGAACTGAAATTGAAGTCTGAAGAACAGCATGTACAGAAGGAAAATGCTCAGCTTAAGATCAAAAAGGAGCAAATAACAAAAAGTTACTCCCATAGATTATATAAATCAGAGAACTAAATATCATTACTTCCTTTTTAATTTTCTTATTTTTAATTGAGATAAAATACACATAAAATTTACCATCTAACCATTTTTAAGTCTACATTTTAGTAGTGTTAAGTACATTCACATTGTTGTACAATCATTACTTCTTGAATACCTTTTCTCAAATCTCTCTTAAAGTCAGGAGATGTGAGTGGAGGATTCAAGGATTCGAAGCAGACAGCCTTGACATCTAATAAATGTAATCTAGAAGGTATGTTGATTGTTGGGAAGAAACCCCATATAGTAAAAATGAGTTTGCAGTGAGAAGGTAAAAAATGACTTCTTGCCTTCAGGATTCTCTCCTTTCTTCTCTCCCCATCACAACCAAGTTCTTGGGAACATGTGCACACACACAAAGAAAATTGTTTTATGCTTTACAGAAAGGAGAAAGAAACTAGAAGACAGCTGTGAGGCATTGAGATCTGTTAAAGAGACAAAGGAAGCCGAATTAAAAATGCTAAAGAAGAACATATGTATGGTTGATGAAATCTGTGGACAAAGAAAGATGGTCACAGAAGAGTAAGCTATTCATGGGTTGATTGTTACAAATACTGTTGTATTAGTGAATGTGTGGACCAATGTAGAGAATTATAATTTTTTTTAGAATATTTATCACTGTATTTTTGCCGTATTCAGTCAGTATAGAATTGTGTTTTTCCTTTCTGCCTTGATTTTTATAATCTGCATCTTCCTTTCCATTCTAACTGGTTGTCAGAGATTCTTATTTGTAATTAATTTAAGATTAGAGGGCGTACTGGTACCAGCTTTAATCACTTCATTATCTGGAACCCTCTGGGTTCATTTACATTGTACTCTAGGTTTCAATCCCATCGTATTGTCCTGACCTGCCATATGTCTATCATTTCCTATTAAATTCTAGACATTGGGTAGAAAATATTTACAGAAAAATTGAGGCCTAGTCTGATGTCATCTTGCTGCAGAAAAGATGGGAGTTTACATCTGGCAGGTGATCAGGGACGCCAGCAGTACTGAATCCTGTTAATCCAATTAGCGACTGAGACCACTCACTGCAGGCTTAGTCCCTCCTAAGGCCAGTGTGTTTTCTGTCCGCCTTTGTTCTTAGTGTGTAAGTCTCCTGGGACCCAGCTAAGGCCCGCAGGATCTTCTGGGGTGACCTTCGCTGACTGACCATGAACTCCAGTTGTTTGACTTCTGTGCCCAGGGATGTGTGCAAAGGCGGCTCAGCCTCTTGCATCTCAGAAGTCTCCTCTGGGATTAGTTGATGAACCTTGGGGAAAGTGGCCCCAAATGCCAGGCTGAGCTTAATCCTGGGCTTCCTTGTTCTCCATCTTGGCCTCAGTTTCTTTACTGGCTTGCTAGCAATTTGGTGCATTCTATCATGAATTTCATATTTTGGCCAATGTTTCCTATTCTTGTCAGGGGGAGATGAGGGACTTCAGACCCACTCAGCCATGTTCAAAGTCAAAACTTTTCTTATATTCCCTCAAGAGCCAGGTTTATGTTCTCCCTGCCCAGGGCTGGGGTAGGGTGGCTCTGTCCTCACTGGCATCTTGTTTGCATTACACTATGAGATGTTTTAGGGTGGGGATAGTGCCCTACTTCTCTCTATATCCCCATCACCTTACAATGCACCGACTACGTTCCAGCCAGTCCAGAAAGCATTTGCTGAAAGATTGGCTGGGTGGCCAGAAACAAATGCATGAACTTTCTCTCTTTAGTGTTTTTGTCCCTGTTTCCTAGAGCTCTTTTAATTTTGTGTGTGATCCCTAGCAAATCCAATGTCAAGTTGAGAATCTTTTGAATCAGAACCTTGAACAAAGTAGTTTGAAGACAACACAACAAATCTGCCTTAAGCCTTTGCCCTTTGCGGCCTCCACTGTTAATGAAATCAAAGTACTTGTTAATGAAATCAATGTACTTGTTAACGTATATTGATATTCTCACTTTGAAGGTTTTCCACTTTGAGGAGATAACACCCTGACTATGGGGCAATTCAGATCATTTTTCATTCAGCCTAGTTTCCATTCTCATCAACTAGGATCTTTGAAGTTGGTGGCAGGAGTTCCACTCTTGAACTGTAGAAGTGTCCAGTAGTTAATTGTCTGATGTTATGATGCCACATCCAGGAAGGATCTATGGCTGTGTCATGGCCTCAGGTCTCTCCCTGGGAGAAATCAGACAAGTCATGAACCCCTACTTCATCCTAATGTGCTTTACTTGTAATGAGCTGGTCAGGCCTGGTTTCCACACCTAAAGAAAATGAGCTTATGCTGTCCCAGTCACAAGAGCCTGAGCCTGGGAGGGCACATGGTGCGTCTCATATGTGTGCTTTTTATATTTGTTTAGTTCATTTACTAATGACTAGGAACACAGAGCTGTGAAGAGAAGCTCAGAATTGCCAAAGACTTGCCAGCAGGATGGAGTTTGATTTTTCTTTGTGCTCTAATGGGGGGCTTAAATGCTTTCCTCTGATTATATTTGTCCATCTATGCATTTGTGGGATAGGATGGGAGGGGACATTTGAATCTTGCCCTTTAGATTTCTTGGAGGGAAGAAAGGCTACTGGATAATGCATATGTCTTTCCCCTCTTAGGAAGCTGAGAATGAAAGACCGTGAGCAGGTGGAAAAGGAGCAGCAGCTCTCAGCAGCAGAGAAGAGACTGAAACTGGCTGAGGAAGAAATGCAGAACTACAGGTGAGTTCAGCTCCTGAATACCAGCAGCTCGTAAAACCTTTGTTAGATTTTTTTTTTAACTTTTGTACAATGTTTAGACCAATTTATACACAAATATAAACAAATGTTCAGAAGACATTTATATAGAGATTTCACACAAGAAAGAAAAATGTTAAGTTTTACAAATGTCAAGTTAAAATATTAACTTAAAACAAGTAGGGGCCGGCCCGGTGGCGCGGCAGTTGAGTGCGCGCGCTCTGCTTCGGCGGCCCGGGCTTCGCAGGTTCGGATCCCGGCGTGCATCGATGCACCGCTTGTCAGGCCGTGCTGTGGCAGTGTCCCACAGAAGGAGAGGGAGATGGGCATGGGTGTTAGCCCAGGGCCAATCTTCCTCAGCAAAAAACAGGAGAATTGGCATCGGATGTTAGCTAGGGGTGATCTTCCTTACAAAATAAATAAATAAATAAAGTTGCTAAAAATTTCCTGATCCTCAATGTTCCAGACTATGTGGAAATGTGGTTCACAAAAATGTTCCTGGAGGAGGTAAAAACTGTTGTAAATCTTAGGGAAGCAGTTTGGTGTCGGATGAATCACATCAGTAGATACGAGCATGCCATTTTAGAGACCCAGTGTTGTAGCCCTGAGAATATGATCAGGGTGTAAGGAAAAGAAGAATCGAGCTGTATGATGAAAGACACTCATTGCAGGATAAATTAGGGAGATATTGAGAATGGGTAAGGGAATTATATCAACTCAGAAGCTGGCGGGCATTCGATAATAAGGAAACAATGTAGCAATAGCTTTGATCCTACTATACTTTTATAATCATGTGAAGTGTGTCTTATAGGATTGGATAATGTGTATAAGGGTACAGTTTGGATACTGGGGCCATGGGAAGACTATTTAAAATCATCCTCAATATTGTGCTTTATCTGATGAAAGCAATTGTCACTCATAGGCACCAAATTGATCAAATGCGACAACAAGTGCAGCAAGTGGAGTTCACCTTCAGACACCAGGTAACCTGCATTCTGCCCAAAGTTCCTGCCTCCTTCAGCACCCAATGCAGAGGGTCATAATGGCCTTGGAAGCCCTCAACATAGGGTTTATGACATGTTGGCTTTTTCAGATGGCTATGTATGAGAAGAATGCTCACGACAATTGGGTAAGTTTTGCTTTCTTTCCTTCCCTTTGCGCACAGTCTGCCACAACTGAAGGTGGATGTGTTTTTCTCCCACAGATCAAGGCTCGGATTTGGGAGAGGGAGATAGCAGAGCAGAGCAGGGAAGCCGCCCACTTGAAACACAGGTATGGGATGTGGACGTACATTTTTTACGGGTGTTTTTGAGTTATTAAGGCTAAGCTGTTTAGTGCCTAGTAAAGGACTTGGTGTTGTAATTCTTATTGAAGTCCATTCTTTTTCTACATTCAAGATTGGAGATAATGTCCAAAAAGAGACTGCCCGAGGGATACAGGCTGCACAAACCAATGTCGGGAAGACCTGGGATGCAGAACCCTCCACAGAGAGGTAGGGAGCACATTGTGAAGTGCAGCCACTTAATTTCTGCTGCAAAACCACTCCGTGTCCTACCTGTTCCTGTGGGGGATCACGTGTTGCCTGGAACCAATCCCAAGCACGACCTAAAGACAACAGGTTATCTCGAGGGGTGACAGGAAGATGTTTTCCTCAGGTGCCCCAGCCAGACTGGCTTTCTGGGCCTGCGCCCTGTGACTGGTGGAGCTCATGCCCCGCCACTGACTGTGGACCCTCTCTGCCCCCAACACCCGCCTCGCGTGCTCTTGGATTGCTCTCAACTGGAGAGACGTGCCTGGAGGGGAAGTGGGTGCATGCTTCCTTCCCAACTGGAGTCAATGCTGAAGACTTGATTTTTCTTTGAGTTGAGAAAAAGGCATTTATTTACTATGCTGGAGGTTCCCTTATTCTTCCTGTTTAACTTTTGCTTGTGGACTTTAGTATTCCATTCATAAATTAAATTTCTATGTAATTTTACTCCTGACATTATCAGTGTAACGCTACAGCTTTGCTGTTAAATCCCTGTATCTTCCATTTTCTCATTACTATAATATTAGTCTAAGTCCATTTCTGTTCATAAATATTTATATAATGTGTGGTCACATGTGGAAGGCAGCTTATGTGTAGAGTGAGAGATTGAAAAGTCCACCTGTGGCCTGAAGAAAAGGACCTGTGCTGTTCATGTTGAGGGGTTGTTGCTATTATCCCATCCGAGGTGATCCTCATTTTAATTTAACTCTATGATGAAATGGTGGTTTCCCCTGATGTGTATTGGGAAACCCCTGTTTCAGTGTTGATTTCCAGCTAGTTGAGCCCGGACCTGACCACAGGTGGTTGATGAGTTATGAAAACCCCTGAACCAGGGCCCTGTGGTGTCTTCCTCAAGGGTCAGATGATGGGTCTCCCCTTCTGCTCGGGGGTCACCTGAGGTGTGTGGGGAGCCCTCTGCCATTGGTAAGGGCCCAGAAGTGGGAAAGAATGTCAGATGGTGGAGGAAGGCGCGGAGGGTTTGTTTTCCTTCCTCACAGTCTATGCAAGTCCGACTAAACCCCCATCCCTCCTCTCTGGCCTCTTTCAGATCCGGGACCTGTTTCTGCGGCTGTGAGGAGCAGCAGCTCCGGGGGCAAGGTAAGTGCTGTGGTCATTTTCAGTCGTAACTGTTTCTGGAAACGTTGACGTGTGTGTGCAGCAGGCTCTCCTGGCCTCATGTCCGGTTTGTGTGTTCCCTGGCACATGTGCTGTGTCATTTCCTTCTCTGAAAGCACAGTCTTCCCAGGAGCCTTCGGGCTTCTCCACACTCAGCTCTCATCTTTGGTGGCGCCTCCAGAAGCCTTCAGTGCGTCTGGGCTGAGGAATGCAGGGCTCTCACGGTGTGTTTCTGGAAGTAACACTTGGAGGGTTACACTTAAGCCCACACTGAAGTCTCCTGGCACAGCCGACTACTTCCCGAACTCCTTGACGTAGGATTGTTGTTGTTGTTGTTCCTTTGCTCCGTTCCTGGTTTGGGTTTGGTGAGGAGCCTATTGGGAATGTCTGCCGTCACCCTCACGGGAGAGGAACTTGAGAGGCCGTCCCTCCAACTTCATGTTGGGTGCTTTGTGCGATGTCGAATGTTCTTGGATCCAGCAGATGTCACAGTTCCTCAGGGTCCTCTCTCTGTGGGTCAGTGTACTCTCCAGGATCCCTCCAGTGGTAGCCTAGGTCAGAATAGTGTGAGTGATCAGAGATGGCCTATTTGCAGTAGGAAATGGGCACGGGCACCGAAGGAGTGAAGAGTGAACATCAGGACTGCGCTGCAGGACCCATTGCCCCCAGAGGCCTTCACTTGCCTTGACGTGAAGGCAGTCCTGTGGTGTCCTGTGGCGCCGTTAGAGCGGGGCCCTTCCCTCATCCCCCCCGCCCCCCGTCACGGGGTTTTACCACTGGAATCCAAACACGTCTGTGTTGATTCTGTGCTTTAGAATCCCCTCCTCACGTTTCCGTTGGACACAATTAGTCCGCGTCTCACGGTGGCCTTAGAAATCTGCCTTCCCTGTGGGTGACGATAGATAGAGCTGAGCCTAACCGAGTCCTGTGGGTCACATCGTTCCTCTCAGAAAACGCAGGCACCCGGGGGTGCCCAGCTCCCCAGAGGTCCTGGTGCCCGTGGGCAGACCCCGAGCGGAGGAGAAGACCCCTTTGTCGGGGAGGGAAGCTGAGGCGGGGGACGGGCAGGGCAGGGGCCTGCAGGCAGAGCTTTTCCCCAGGAGCAGCTCGGCTTCCAGAGGTGGGGAGCGGGCTTTTCCATCCCTCTCGGGCTCTCTCTTCTGAGTAGAGAGCACACAAGCTTCTGTGGTGCTGGGGGTGGTGAGGAGGGTGGAGGCCGGTCCTGGAGCGAGATGCCGGTCTGCCTGGAATCGGCTCCTCTCTCAGTCTGGTGTTGCCTCCTCCGGTCCTCTAGGACAGGACCCCTTGCTCTTGTGCTTTTGTCAACACGGGCGGTGACGTGTGGTGACAGTGGTTCATACCCATGTTGTTTGTTCCTCCCCAAGCTGGGCGGGCCCCCGTGGGAGGGGTAAAGCAGTCTGGCACGGATGCTGCTCTCTTGGCACCTGGGGGCGGGGAGGGTGCCAAGTGCTTCCCCGGCTTCATTGGGTTTCAGCTTTGGTTGGTGCTGGCGCTTGTGTCTGCCACATCCACCTGACTTTAAACTTCTGTTCCGCAGGTCAATGTTGAGGCAAGAGGGCCTCCTTCTTTTGCAGCACCACCCTGCACAACCAACCCTGTGGGCTCTGGGCCACATCTGTCTCCTCCATCCTGGAGGCCTCTAGGCCCTCACCCGCTGCCTCCACGTGTCCCACTCGGTAAGATGATCTGAAGAATATGAGTTGACTGTAAAGCATATTCATCTCTTTTCATATGGAGTTTTTGGAGGAAAGGTAGAGATGGTACTGAGGGCTTGGCAATGCAAGGGTAAACCTGGCTGAGGACCTTGTAACGTTCCTCAAGTCTCTGAGGACATACGTACAATGGGCCGTGAATTGCCCCATCCTGAGCTGGGCAGCAGGTGTCTCATAGAGAAGGAAAGAGGCTGTCTACAGACAGGCAGAAAGAGCAGTTCTGCAGATGCACATTGTACACAGACCATGTGCCGGGCTCTGTGGGGGATGATGCGCACCCCTAATCTCAGGGGGTTAAGTTGTCCTATAGCAGAGGGAGATTTCCATTAAAGATCCTGTGATCACGTAATGGAAGCAGCAGTGAAGGGCCCCAGAGAACAAATGAGGGCGACGTGAATCTCACCAGAGTGAAGCGGGAGGTTGTGAAGAGAAGGAAGAGTTGAGGAGGTGCCCAGCGCAGGTGGGTTGGGTTCCTTAGATGGAGCTGAAAGGCCATTCCCAGCTGGGCAGGCAGCTTGAGCCGGGACTGTGAAGGCAGTGCGAGGTCCACGCAGTGTGGGCAATGCAATTATCCTCATCAAAATGTCACTGTTGCCCTAAAACCCTTAGTTCATAATTGAAATCAAGATTCTTGTTTCCCTTGGATTTCTGAAAGTTCTGGATCTGTATGACAGAAAAATCTCTGGAGGTTTAGAAATGTAACTTGCTCTTTGAGGATCCTTTGTCTGCCTGAGTTTATTGTGCCCCTGTGAAACTAAATGTGAAGACAGGGTCTAGATCAGCCGAGCAGAGGCCTTGGCCTTCAGCACGAGTCAGACTCTTCCTGGGATATTCAAGGTTGATCAGGAGCCACTCCTGCTGGACCCCTCTCACCACATCCCTGCATCCTCTAGTCACCACCCCTGACTGTCAGCTTTGCATCTCCCCAGACTTACCGCACAGTATCCCGATTCTTTGCCTGTCTACCTGCTGTCTCAGCCCCTAATACCAACTCTCAGCGGGGTGTACTCAGAGCCTCAGCCCCATTGTGTGTGTGAGGGGGTGATACTGGTTTCTGAGGTCGTTGTGAGGAAGACGAGATTAAGTACATAATGAAAGTGTCTGCAAAATGGCTGGGACATGTTGGCACTCACAACTGTCACTGTTTAAATGAAAATATCTCCACACAGAAGATTATCAGAAGATAGTCATTGAAGTACATTCCATTAAATTAAGGGTGTAAGAGCTCAGGCCCAGAGATTCACAATCCCTGTTTCAAAAGATAAGGAAAAGACCCTCCTTTTTTCTATTGAAATTCGGATGCCACCAGTTAAAGATGGAAAAGATAATTTTGAGAATGTGTGAGTTCAGAGATCTATACCTGAGACCTGAAGACAATTATTTTCCATTCACTATAAACACACAGATGCAGCCACACACTGAAGTGTTCATCAGAAGCCATAGATACGTTATAGAAGACAAATGTAGATAGGAAGAATAGCCTATCATTGAAATAACCCCAAATCTCTTTGCCTTACAGGACACTCATTTTGAAGGAGGACACTGAGCTGTGATAAACAGACTGTGGCAAATTATTATGGTTTTCCCTGCCGGATCCTGCCCCCTCCACTTTTATCTTTCCTGTTGTCACCCCTAATACACTCTTTACAGTTCTAACTCAGTATCAGCGTCTGCTTTTTGGAGGACCATCCAACTCACCCCAGGGAGTGTATACAGTGTGATTCTTGTATACAGTTCAAAAACAGGCAGAAACCACGGGGATGGGGCAGAAGCAAGGTTATTCCTTGGGGGTACTCTTGACTGCAAGGGGCCTGAGAGATCCTTCAGGTGGTGGGCACATCCTACATCTAGAGCTGGCCATGCTTATGTTTATTCAGTCAGTAAATACTCACTGAGCACATGGTGCCTGCCAGTCCCAGGGGTGTCTGGTGATCAGAGAGACAGCTCTCTTTCCCCAGGAAGTGGCCAATTTCTGAGGGTGGCGAATAGATAAGGGGCCAGGAGTGGCTCCAGGAGGCCAGTGAGGAGGCTCTGCAGTAATCCAGGTTTTGCGCCCTTCACTCAACTTGCCAGCAGGCCCCCAATAGCACCAAGTCCAGGCAGTCTTTGTGGGGGCTGATGGCAGCAGAGTTTTTTGGTAAGTCCCACGAGCTCGCATAATCCTCCCACAGGTTCCTTATTGAAGGATGGGCAAGGCAGAGGTCAATGGCATGGGACCTCCCCCGCCCCCCCCACACACACCAAGGAGAAGGTGCTGGGGTGGAAATATCTGGCTCCATCCAGGTCCCCCAATCCAATCCATTCTGCCCTGGCAGCTCCTGGAGCCTGAAGGGCCCTCCCTCCTGCCAAGTGGGGGGAAGCAGCCAGCCCGCCAGCAGCTCTGGGGACACCAAGCTGAAACCGGTAAACAGTTAGCTATTGATGATTAGGTAGCTAGCAACTAAGGTGTTTTTCTTTTTCTGCAGTTACTAATTATAGCGTTTAGTCGTTCACCTACCCATTGTTAACTGTGCTGCTTAGGCAATATACTGACTCCCACTAGGTTCCTATAGATAACATCTCCCTCATGCCTGGGTCACCATGGTAATGGATGTTTGAGCTGTTTCTCAGGAATTAGGAGCCCCTTGTCCAGTTCAGACCAGTTGAGACCACCAACCCATCAACTGGGCCTGTACACATGCCTGATAAGTGACGTTTTGACATCAAGAAGCTAAAGACTCCACCCTCAGATCATGCTAATGCCACCATTTTGTGAACATGTGTCCTATGAAGAGGCGTGAAGTGTGACTACACTTGCACAGATCATCAATTACCTCACCTCTCCTTACCTCCAATCATCTATCTATCTATCCCCCTACCTTATAAATATCCTTGAGGCCCTGTTTTTGAGGAGGCAGATCTGAGACTAGTTCTCCTGCTTTGTCACTTGGCTGTCTTGTGATTAAAACACTTTCTCTGCTGCAATCTTGTCATCTCAGTGATTGGCTTTCAGGGCAATGGGCAAAAATGAACCTGGTTTGGTAACGGCACAATCATCACAATGAATTGCTGTTATGAAGGAGTGAAAGGAGCAGGGAAGCGGGTACTGCAGCTCTCAAGAATGAGGCGGGACTTCTGGGGAGAGGAGATGACTGGAGACTGGCAGCAAGCCTGTTAGAATCCACTGTGGGCTGTTGGTGCCTGCTGGGCTAGTCTGGCTGTCCACAGTGCTGCACACACCTTGGGCTCCAGCACCCCTACACTCATGGAGGCCCTGGCTTCTTTGGACCCTGTGTGCCCTGGCACAGACTCTAAAGCTCCTGCTTTTCTTTCTGTTTGCTGCCCATCTTTGCCACTAGAAATGCAGCCCAGCTCTGAAGTGCCTCCTGACTAGTTGGGACTGCCAATCCCTACCCAGTGACCCCACACCTTCCGCAGGGATCAGACTCAGGCCCTCAACCTCCAAACCTTGGGCTGGACCTTCTTCTCAAGGGACTGTCAGATGAGGAGCCTCCTGGCCTATTCAGCGGGAGTATAAATTCTTTCTAACAATATTCAGGGTGATTCCATACACATTTACTTTTTTCTCCTTGAAGAGAAAGAAGCAGGCATCCTCAGAGACTGGCATGTGCCTCTGACACCCTTTTTCTTATAACAACCCACTGAGGCCCCTGCACTCACATAGGAGCAACCCGTACATACACATTCACACAACACTTCCACACTTCGGAAACAAACACAGTTTACACAGCCTCCAAACAAACATATAACACTTCCACACCCCTGAAACCTAAAACTACACCCTCCACAAATACCAGTGCCAATAAACACCTGGAAGAGACACAGATCTCTCACCCCCTGCCCACATGCACACATATACAAACCCTGAACACATACTCTCCACTCTGCTCTTCTATCATTACAAACAAGCACTCTCCCATCTCTTAGCTCCAGCACCTCCTCCAGGCCCCTCAGAGAACCTTTTGAAATTTGCTGGAAAAATTGGGATTCTGATGTAGGTGACTGTTAAATAGTTGGGCAAGTTTACCATGCATCTCCCACTACCACTCCCTCACTACGTCATAGCCACACACACACACACCTTACAATGACCATACACCCTGTAACCACATGCAAATACAACACACACACAGATTTTCCAAATGCCCATATACCTTGTGACTACACATAAACACTGATACAAAACACCTACTCTGACCACATATGTACATCCTGACCACACATTCTCAGGTCTTACAATATTAATCCACCTTCTTACCACACACAAACATTGACCACACTTATGTATTTATTTCACATTCATCCAGATCTCACACAACAATAAACTCTCAAACCATAACAAACATCAGTACACACATACACACACACACACAAATGAATGACTGTATAGCTTCTGATGATAAACTCTAAAAACATGTGCACACACAACCTAGCAACATACCCACCACACACACAGATCACACGATAACTGAATACACTCCCTGAATACACACACAGTCACACTAGGAGACCCCTGACTATGTGTGTGTGGACTTTGATAAGGGGACATCTGATACCTCAGCCTCTACACAGATACGCAGGATGAGAGTGGGAGGCATGTGTCAGAGGGACAAAATGCGAGGTGTGTTAGGTTGCACTTAGATAAAGTGCATCAGAGTCTTGGAGAGCTGGTTGTTACCAGGACATATGAAACAAGAGAGGAGAGGCAAAGAGGATCTAAAACAGTGCATAAGAGATGTCTGTTATAAACCTGTCTCCAAAAAGAGATTAGAGATATTCTAACTAGTCTCTGAGGAGAATGCGTCAAGGATTTAATGTGATTCATTTTAATGTGATGATGGAGAAGTGTTCCTGTAAGACAGTCAATATTTCTGGTAAAATTCCTAAATGCTTCTCTTTATAAAAATAATATACATCTATTTTTTGGATTAAAACAACAGGGTAAAATCATTCCAGTTTTATCTATGACAGAGTATCTTGTATTAGACAAACTGTCCAAAAACAAACAGCTGTAAAAGCTGAAAAAATACATAAAACCAGAGTGAAGGCAGTGGAGAAAAACCAGCCCAAACAGGACTTGAAGGGCTGCCCTCTCTGAGAAAAGAGATGCACAACAATGTGAGCCCCATGCCACACTGTCGTCTCCCCTGTGGCATTTGCCTGTTCTCTAGGTGGGAGAATCAATTTCGAGCAGAAATGGCAGTTGTGCTGGGCTGAGGGGAAACAGGTCGGTGTTTGATCCTAGCAAAGTGGATAGAACTTCTGCTCCAGGTGGGGTGTAGGCAGGAGGGGTATGGCAACAAGCAGAAAAAAGGAAATATTACCAAATTTACATGTTTTAGAACATGAGAGGGCTATGGAAGGAAGTAAAGAGGACCAGATGGACTACAGTGTCAGAGGAAGAAGAGCCATTGCTCTGTGAATGAGGTCACAGGCCTTCTCATACCTGGGGAATGTTCTTTATACATGGAGGATCAGGCTTTGTCTAGGCAGAAGGACCCCTCTAGAAGACAAGGAAACGGGCAGGGATTTTGATGTGGGCTGGAGGGATGGAGTGGAATCTAGAAAAGCCCCTAACGCATTAGGGGATTCCCCTCAGGACGTTAGCACCAGCCCTGGGACAGCAGGTGAGGCTGGAGATCAGGGTGAAAAGGCTATGTAAACCACCTGCAGTCCCAGAGAGCATAGGAGACAAATCTAACTACAGGAGAGGCTCTAAGAAACACAGCAAACATGTGAGCACTGGAAACCAGTGGTGGCTGACTCTAAAATGAGCTGAAACTCACCCCCAATGTGGCTCAACTGCTGATTAGAAAGAGGTGAAGGGGTACCTATCTGCCTAAAAGATGGAAGGACCAATTTCTCTCAGGAAAACAACTTCAGTCTCTATTTTGTGAACAGAACCCAGTAGGGCCAAGAAGATCCAGGCCATGGGAGTGAGAGAAGAGCATCAAATTGTCCTCTGAAAATAATGACATTCATTTAACAGGAATGGGAAAACCCCTACCCACCTGTGCTTGCATGTGAATCACCCAGCCACCAGCCACCTTGTCCCCCTTTGATTTCCCCTCACGGGAACAGGCAGAGCACAGTGTCTGATACACAATCAAAAATATAATCCTGTGCAAAGTGCAGGAACTGTGATCAATGGTAAAGAGCAAAACAAGAAACAAGAGAGTGATGTCAGCATCATGGTGAAGTCAGCTATCCCCCTTAGAATCTCCCCCCCCCAATATACAACAAAAAGGACATTCATATACAGACAGAGGATATTCACACAACACAAAAGACGTCTGAGAGACCCATGCAGCCTTACATCTGAAGGTGGAGGTGCTGGTACCCCTGGAGGAAGTGGAAGGAAGTAAGGAAAACTCCTCTCTTTCCCCCAGTGACAGCAACTCTGGGACTGGGACTGTGTGGCTCTCTGAGAGAGAGGGGGGAGAAGCAGCCCTCTGCAGGAAAACTGTCACTCTCCAAGTTCTTTTACAGCCTGTGGGAAATTCCCATATGGAGGGGACTGAACTGTTGTGGGGGTGTATTCATCAAGCTAGCACCCCAGGAGAGCAGATAGCGAGAGAAGAGTGAGAAGTCCCTGGGATCAGGTAGGCTAAAGAAAGAACCCCCCCTCGACCTGGAGCACCAGCACAGCCAGTCAGCCAGAGTGCCTGCGGATCACAGTGGGCTCAGAATATACAGCTCTTGACCCCCACCCAATGCTGGCAGGTGGAAGCTGTAACCAGATATTTTCAGCATGAGGAAAAATAAGCCCATGCTCTCAAGCAGTATGCAAAAATATATTAAATCTCCAGACCAGAAGGAAAATGACAAGCACCCAGAAATCAACCCCAGAGGCACAGAAATGTATAACCTAAATGACAGAGAATTCAAAATAGCTATCATAAAAAAGCTCAAGGAACTATAAGAAAATACAGATAGACAATTCAATGAAATCAGGAACTTCTTCACAGAAGAGATTGAAACTGTAAAGAAAAACCAATCAGAAATGTTGGAGATGAAAAACACAATGGGGGAGATAAAGAAAAATCTGGATGTTTAAAGAACAGAGCTGACAGTATGGGGGAAAGAATTAGCAATATTGAGGATAGGAATGCAGAAATGCTCCAGATGGAGAAGGAGAGAGAACTAAGACTAAAAAGAAATGAAGAGGGGCCGGCCCGGTGGCACAAGCAGTTAAGTGCATGCACTCCATTGCGGCAGCCTGGGGTTTGCCGGTTCAGATCCCAGCGTGCACTGAAGCACTGCTTGGCAAGCCATGCTGTGGCGGCATCCCATACAAAGTAGAGGAAGATGGGCACGGCTGTTAGCCCAGGGCCGGTCTTCCTCAGAAAAAAAGAGGAGGATTGGCATTGGATGTTAGCTCAGGGCTGGTCCTCCTTACAAAAAAAGAAAAAAAAAGAAATGAAGAAATTCTCTGAGAAATATTCGACTCGATTAGGAAATGCAACATAAGGATTATAGGTATTCCAGAGGGAGAAGAAAGGGAAAAAGGAGCAGAGAGCTTGTTCAAAGAAATAATAGCTGAGAACTTCCCAAACCTGGGGAAGAAGCTGGAAATACCAGTGAATGAAATCAATACATCTCCTAAATATATCAACATGAAAAGACCCTCTTCAAGGCATATAGCTGTAAAGCTGGCAAAAGTCAACGATGAAGAAAAAATATTAAGGGCAGCAAGACAAGAAAAATAACAGACAAAGGAATTCTTATCAGGCTGTCAGGCGTTTTCTCAGCAGAAACTTTACAGGCTAGGAGAGAGTGGAATGATATATTCAAAATTCTGAAAGACAAAAACTTTCAGCCAAGAGTACTCTCTCCAACAAAAATATCCTTTGGATATGATGGAGAAATAATAACTATCAGAGATAAACAAAAGCTAAGGGAGTTCATTGCCACAAGACCCGCGCTACAAGAAATGCTCAAGAAGGCCCTCAGGCCTGAGGAAAAAAGAAGAGAAAGGGGATAAAAAGCTTTGAGCAAGGAGAAAAATAGGTAGACAAAATCAGAAAAATTGCAGCTCTCTGTCAGAATAGGTTAGCAAACACTTAATTATAACATCAAAGATTGAGAGAAGGAAAACACCAAAAATAAATATTATTTATTTTTGTCAAAAAAAATAAACGTCATCACTTTAAACAGAAACTGACAACACAGGATGGTATAAGTGGTGACAATAATAACTTAGAAGGGGAAGAGGAAAGGGATGGAATTGACCAAATTTAAGGAAATCAGAGGCCATCAGGAAACGGACTGTCTCATCTACGAGATTTTTTATATAAACCTCATGGTAACCACTAAACAAACAATCAGAACAGAGACAGAAATGATAAATAAAGAGAAAACTAAGAAAACCATCATATAGAACTACCAAACTGAATTGGTAGTCCGAAACACATGGGACGAGAAACAAAAAAAATGCAAAAGAACTGGAAAATGAGCAATAAAATAGCAACAATAAACCCTCATGTATCAATAATCACCCTAAATGTAAATGGATTGAATTCTTCAATCAAAAGATACAGAGTGGCGGGATGGATTAAAAAACAAGATCTAACAATATGCTGCCTCCAGGAAACACATTTCAGCTCTAAAGACAAACAAAGCTCAGAGTGAAAGGATAGAAGACAATGCTCCAAGTTCATGGCAAAGAAAAGAAACCAGGTGTAGCCATACTTATATCAAACAAGGTAGACTTCAAGATAAAACTGGTAATGAGAGACAAAGAGGGGCAATATATAATGGTTAACCAAGAAGACATATCACTTGTAAATATATATACACCCAACACAGGAGCACCAAAGTACATAAAGCAACTATTAACAAACCTAAAAGGAGATATTAATGACAACACAATAATAGTAGGGGATCTTAATACCCCATTTATATCAATGGATAGATCATCCAGACAGAAACTCAACAAGGAAATAGGGACTTAAATGAAAAACTAGATGAGATGGACTTAATAGATATATAGAGAACACTCCACCCAAACACAGCAGATTACACATTCTTCTCAAGCACGCATGGAACATTCTCAAGGATAGACCATATGTTGGGAAACAAGGCAAGCCTCTATAAATTTAAGAAGATTGACATCATAACAAGCATCTTTGCTGACCATAATGCTATGAAAGTAGAAATCAACTACAAGAAAAAAACCGGGAAAGTGACAAAGATGTGGAGACTAAACAACATGCCACTGAATAACCAATGGATCATTGAAGAAATTAAAGGAGAAATCAAAAAATATCTGGAGACAAATGAAAATGAAAATGCACTGTACCAACTCATATGGGATGCAACAAAAGCAGTCCTGAGAGGGAAACTCACAGCAATAGAGATCCACCTTAACAAACAAGAGAAATCCCAAATAAGCAACCTTAAACTATGCCTAACAGAATTAGAAGAAGAAGAACAAACAAAGCCGAAAGTGAGCAGAAGGAGGGAAATAATAAAAATTAGAGCAGAAATAAATGAAATTGAAACCAAAAAAAAAAAAAAAAAACAGTAGAAAGGATCAATGAAACCAAGAGCTGGTTCTTTGAGAACATAAACAAAATTGACAAACCCTTAGCCAGACTCACTAAGAAAAAAAAGAGAGAAGGCTCAAATAAGTAAAATTAGACGTTAAAAAGGAGAAACCACAATGGATACTGCAGAAATACAAAGGATTATAAGAGACTACTATGAAAAACTGTATGCCAACAAATGGGACAATCTAGAAGAAATAGATAAATTCTTAGACTCATACAACCTCCCAAAACTGAATCAAGAAGAAATAGAGAATCTGAATAGACCAATCACAAGTAAAGAGATTGAAACGGTAATCAAAAACCTCCCCCAAAATAAAAGTCCAGGACCAGATGGCTTCTCTGGAGAATTTTACCAAACATTCAACGAAGATTTAATACCTATCCTTCTCAAACTATTCCAAAAAATAGAGGAAGATGGAACCCTTCCTAACACATTCTATGTCGCCAACATCACCCTGATACCAAAGCCAGACAAGGACAATACAAGAAGGAAAATTACAGGCCAATATCACTGATGAACATAGACACAAAAATCCTCAACAAAATATTGGCAAATCAAATACAGCAATATATTTAAAAATTCACACACCATGATTAAGTGGGATTGATACCAGGGACACAGGGATGGTTCAACTACCACAAATCAATCAATGTGATACACCACATTAACAGAATGAGGAATAAAAACCACATGATCATCTCAATAGATGCAGAGAAAGCATTTGACAAGATACAGCATCCATTTATGATAAAAACTCTCAATAAAATGGGTATAGAAGGAAAGTCCCTCTACATAATAAAGGCTGTATATGACAAACCCACAGCCAACATCATACTCAACAGGGAAATCTGAAAGCCATCCCTCTGAGAACAGGAATGAGACAAGGGTGCCCACTCTTGCCACTCTTAGTCAACATAGTACTGGAGGTTTTGGCCAGCGAAATTAGGCAAGAAAAAGGAATAAAAGGAATCCAAATAGGCAACGAAGAAATGAAACTCTCGCTGTTTGCAGATGACATGATTTTATATATAGATAACCCTAAAGAATCCATTGGAAAACTATTAGAAATAATCAATAACTACAGCAAAGTTGCAGGGTACAAAATCAACTTACAGAAATCAGTTGCATTTCTATACTCTAATAACGAACTAACAGAAAGAGAACTCAAGAAGACAATCCCATTTACAATCGCAACAAAAAGAATAAAATATCTAGGAATAAATTTAACCAAGGAGGTAAAAGACCTATACAATGAAAACTATAAGACATTATTGAAAGAAATCAATGATGACATAAAGAAATGGAAAGATATCCCATACACATGGATTGGAAGAATAAACATAGTTAAAATGTCCACACTACCTAAAGCAATCTACAGATTCAATGCAATCCCAATCAGAATCCCAATGGCATTCTTCATGGAAATAGAACAAGGAATCCTAAAATTCACATGAGGCAACAAAAGACCCCAAATAGCTAAAGCAATCCTGAGAAAAAAGAACAAAGCAGGAGGCATCACAATCTCTGACTTCAAAATATACTACAAAGCTATAATAATTAAAACGGCATGGTATTGGTACAAAAATAGACACACAGATCAATGGAACAGAATTGAAAGTCCAGAAATAAAACCATACATCTACAGATGGCTAACCTTCGACAAAAAGCTAAGAACATACAATGGAGAAAGGAAAGTCTCTTCAAAAAATGGTGCTGGGAAAACTGGACAGCTACATGCAAAAGAATGAAAGTAGACTTTTTTTTTTTTCTGCCATACACAAAAATTAACTGATAATGGATCAAAGACTTGAAGGTAAGACCTGAAACTATAAAACTCCTAGAAGAAAACATAGGCAGCACACTCTTTGACATCAGTCATAGAGGAATCTTTTCAAATTCCACGTCTACTGGGACAAGGGAAACAAAACAAAAAATAAACAAGTAGGACTTCATCAGACTAAAGAGCTTCTGCAAGGCAAAGGAAACCAGGATCAAAATGAAAACACAACCTCTAGCTGGGAGAAAATATTTATAAATCGTATATCCGACAAGGGGTTAGTCTCCATAATATATAAAGAACTCACACAACTGAACAACAAAAAAACAAACAACCCGATCAAAAAATAGGCAGAGGATATGAGCAGACATTTTTCCAAGGAAGATTACAGATGGCCAATAGGCACATGAAAAGATGTTCAACGTCACTAATCATCAGGGAAATGCAAATCAAAGCTACACTAAAATATCACCTTACACTCGTTAGAATGGCTATAATCACCAAGACAAAAAATAACATATGTTGGAGAGGTTGTGGGGAAACGGGAACCCTAATTCACTGCTGGTGGGAATGCAAACTGGTGCAGCCTCCGTGGAAAACAGTACGGAGATTCCTCAAAAAATTAAAAATAGAAATACCTTATGATCCAGCTAACCCACTTCTGGGTATTTATCCAAAGAACTTGAAATCAACAATCCAAAGAGGCTTATGCATCCTTATGTTCATTGCAGCACTATTCACTATAGCCAAGAAGTGGAAGCAACCCAAGTGTCCCTCGACTGATGATTGGATAAAGATGTGGTATACATATATAATGGAATACTACTTAGTCATAAAAAAGACAAAATCATCCCATTTGCAACAATGTGGTTGGACCTGGAGGGTATTAGCCTCAGCGAAATAAGCCAGACAGAGAAAGACAAACACCACATGATTTCACCCATATGTGGAAGATAAACTAACACAGGGACAGAGAGAACAGTTTGGTGGTTAGCAGGGGGAAGGGGGTTAGGGGGTAGGCACAAGGCGTGAAGGGACACATTTATATGGTGACTGACAAACAATAATGTACAACTAAAATTTCACAATGTTATAAACTATTACGACATCAATAAAAAAAGAGGAAGATTGGCAACAGAGGTTAGCGCAGCACAAATCTTCCTCAGCAAAAGAAAAATACATGAATAAATTAAGACATGGCATTAATATTTTCTTACTAACACCTAAGATCTGCTAGAATAGGTACAACTGGCAATATTCAAATTATCTGTTTGTATGTCTATCTCCTCACTCAAGTCCCTAGGAATTCGGTATATTTTTAAGCCCAGCCCCTGGCGTTTGACAAGTTCTCATTAGATAATTGTTCAACTGAATTGGTAATTGAACAATGAAATTGACAACCGAACATTAATTCCATGGCAATTAAATAAACAAATACACATGCAGAAAACTCACATAAGGAAATACAAATATAGGGACACGTTCATTTCAACCTTAGTGGAAAAAAAATTAAAATAGGTAGCAAATTTGATAAAAGACAATGTCCAGTGCTACTGAGGTGATGGTGAAACATGACATCCATCACGTCGTGCACAATGACGTGCATTGCGTGCAACGTTACTTCTGCACGGTACACTACACGACAGCACTATCACTTCAGAAGGCAATTTGGTAATCCTATGACTACATAAAGATTAATTTCCTACAAATGTAGTGATTCTAAACTCCAGAGAATTCATCAGAAAAAAATAATATAGACAAGAACGGCTATAATCCTTGAAATGGTGACTGGCCATGTCAAAGCAAAGTGGAGGCCTACATATCCCTCAAAAGGGATAAGCCAGCTCAAGCCAGCAGAGGCCAGCTGGAAGACAATAGCGAGTCCAGGTGAACAGAAATGAGAGCTTGAACTAAGGTAACTGGAGGAATGGCCATCGAGAGGCAGACACAAAATCAAAAGACACTAAGGAGGCAGAATTGCCAGATCCTAGTGAGAGCCCGGATATAAAGAACATGGAGGAGAGGGGTGACAGGTGACCCAGTAGGTGTGGTGGCATTCAGTGCACTAGGGCAGGTGTGGGCAACTCCTTCAGTAAGGGCCAGACGGTACACAGCGTAGGCTCTGTGGCCACACAGTCAGTGTTACCACTACTCCATTCTGCTGCTGCAGTGCGGGGCTGGGCGCCAATAACCTTTCTCACAGAACTGGCAGCGGGCCAACGTCAGCCGACCTGTAGACTAGAGAATACAGGGAAAGGAGGCCAACTTGAGAATGAAGTTCATGAGTCAGTTTTAGCAGGACATTTACAGGAGATGTTCAAGACAGAGGTCAATGCAGGGATGAAGAGATGCCAGGGCTGGAGGCATGAAATGGGGAGTCATCAGCCACGAGGTGGTGTTACGGGGCTGAGGTCACCTAGGGGTGTGGTCTGAGAAGAGACCAGACCAAGGCCGCTTCCCTGTCCAATACAAGGGCAGATACGGAATGTCACTTCTGATCACGAAGGCCCTGGAAAGGGAGGGACACTATAGCCTAACCTCCCTGAACTCAAACTTTGTAAAAAGAGGCTCCCCTTTTAACTTGGGCTTTCATTCCCTTTTCCAAGATAAGTAACTTGAAAGTTTCAAATTCACAGATGGAAAAGAAAACTTCCCACTGGCTAGAAAATAAGGCAATTCTAAAATAAAATCTCTATCAACTTTTTTATGTTTTCTTTTTATTATGAAATATTTTACACTCAAAAACATATATTTGTAAAGTACAATGAATCATGATAAAGCAAATGTCCCCCCATCTCAAGAAGTAGTTCATTACCAAAGCACTACTGTCCAGCTGTTCACACCATAAGAATTAGTCTCTAAAGCAGAGGTCAAAGCAGGCAGCCCAAGGCCAGATCAAGCTTGCAAATGGCTTTTCTTTGGCCTACCCAGTGGATTTTTTTCCTTTTAGCTGACAACATTTAAATGACAAGAACTTCACACGGAAATCAGCATTCTGGAGTATCACTAAAAATGGGAAGATGTGGCAACACTGTACCCCCAATCACCATGGCAACAAGTGGCTAGAGCTGAGAACAACTTTCCCCTTTAATGGACAGGGACTCACTGGTTCACCACAGTCCTCAGCACTCCCTGTTGTTTTATAACCAATCTCCCACTTCACCTCTTAATTTTACCTCTCCCGGCACTTGAGCACCTGTGACCCCTGCTACAGAATATAGCTGTGATTTCCAACTTTTTGGAGTATAGGAAACATGATTGAAAGCATAAAAATTTCACAAGCTCTCTCTACAGGAACATTACTAAAAGTAAGACAGGTCCACAAACCCTTATCCACTCTTTTCAAATCTAAAACATAAGTTTTTTGTAACTCATCAGGCAACAGAACTGGATGTGAACTAACATGAAGCTATTTACAATCCTTATGTATTCCATTTAGCGTGAAATACAGTCCTATATTTTGCTATAGAAATACTAATGTTTTATTAAGGGCTGCTGCCCAGACCCTGCTGGAGATATTATATAATGGCATATGCACAGTACTACTCTTCACAACTCTGAAAAATTCTGAATTCTGAAACTCATCTGACCCCAAGAGTTTTGGACAAGGGACTGGGCGGCTGTAGTATTTTTAATATCTATGATTAAGAAAATACACACAGACACACACACACACACGTGCACGCACAAAGCAGATAGAAGTGTAATAATATTTTTAAATGAATTTGTAGTTGATTAATCACTATGGCATCTACTGACTTGTGAGAAACAGAAATAGAATGATATATGCAAAACATCTGTAGTCTGACAAAAGTGTGTGATGCACATACTCATTCTAGGCGTCTGTACCTGAATGTCCACTCCCTGAAGGGTCGGCCATGTCCACACTGGGAACTGCAGCCACAAAGGTAATTCCAGGTTAGAATCACACGCTGCCTTCACATACAAAAAGGACGCTATATGACCACATCCTTTCAGGGTTCATTTTCACTCACCTATAAATACCCTGTTTAATATTCCAGGACATCACAATATGTCAAGTACATAAAAAAGCCACAGAAGATCAGATCAGAAGAAGCTGCAAAGATAGCAGATTTCTTTCCATCCCTGCTCTACGCAGAGGCGGGATGGAATCCGCTTAGACTGAAGCAAAGCACAGCTACCTGCCCTTTCTCAGAAATCCTGTTCAGAGCTGGTCCTAGAAAAGGCAGAAGAAATGAGTGTGAGGAAAAGGAAACAACAGAGTAGGTGAGGGATGGAGAATGTCACTGCTGAGAAAGTAAGGAGATGGTTTGTGACGTCAAATAGAGGAAGGGCTGTCTCATGGGAGAGAGACGAGACTGGTCCATCGGGGCACGGCTGCCCCTATTGGAATGGACTGTCTCGTGAGGTAGTGAGACTTCCACTCCTGGAGAAGGTCGTTAGATTTCTGTGATCAGGGAGGGGTCGGCAAGGAAGGTAAGAGTAAGACAAGCCGGGTAGGGACTGGGGGGCATTAGACGGCTGATGCCCCACCCAGATGGGACAGCTGCTGCTCAGCTACTTCTACGTATACCCGGAAGCAATGCCAGTTATTGCCAGGTTACAACATTTTAGAAGCTGGAAATCCAGGTATTCATGTGAAAACTCCTAAATTTTAAATATGGGCTAATGAGTGTAAAAACAATTAAAATAAAATACATACATACGTACATACCTAGATACTGAATAGGCCAAACAGAACACATCCTGCCCTGTAGGCAAACAGTGTGGATCTCTGGTTTTGATAATTCACCTACCCAGAACCTGGAAGGTCTAGACCAGGGTTTCTCAACCTCAGCGCTCTTGACATTTGGGACCAGATGCTTCTGTGCCGTGAGGCTGTCCTGTGCATTCTAGGATGTTTAGCAGCATCCCTGGCTTCTATCTACTAGAATGCACTAGCACCCACCACCCCAACCACATCATGACAGTCAAAAACGTCTCCAGACATTGACAAGTGTGCCCTGGGAGGCAAAACCATCTCTGGTCAGAGACACTGGACTACAGCAACATCCAACTCTTCACCTCCAGGATTTGATGAAAACATCACTCATAACTCAAACACAGGGTTCCTCGTATAGGAGGTGCCGCCATGAAGTATGGATTTACAGGGTTTGAATCCACAGCTCCGCCATTTACTAGCTTGATGACCACTCTGAGTTCTGGCTTCCACATCGTTAAATCAGGAATAACTACCATCACCTCTTAGGGTCGCTGTGAGAATGCGGTGAGAGAATACATGCAAAGCACCTAGCCCAGCAGCTTAATAAGCACCAAAGACGTTTCATAAACAGTATCCTTCCCTGGAGAAAAGACAGCCCCGTCTCTGTAGCTGGATGCACATGGGATCCAGAGTCCGAAGCCCTGGACTCAAGTCCTGCCTGGGCCACTTAATCTGTGTGACCTGGGCAAGCCGTTCTTCCTGCTTTATGAAACAGAAATGATCATTGCCAGGAGCTGAGAACCCTGCCCGGTGGTTTGATACGGCACTTGGTAAACTAAGCCACTACGGAAACGTGGATGGTGATTACTATCGGATCTGTAAAGGAAAGGATGCGCTCTTGAACAGATCCAAAGAACCGAGAATGTAGTACTGTGACGGGAAGGTACAGGAAAAAAAAAAGAGTAACAGGGTCCCTTAACCTGCAGGTCCTTCTAGACAAGCGAGTGCCAACTGGCGACTCACAGAACAAATCAGGCCGCGTATATATTGTGTTGTGTCTCGGGAGTGGTTTAATTGGCGTGAAAGGCCAAATTCGTTTTAAGGAATTTTCGATAAAACCCGGATCTCAGACTCGCCTGCCCGCGGTCTGCTGGGCCCGTGGCTTCCTGCGGCTGAACCGCTGCTTCCCGGCGGCGGACGGGCCCGCCCGGCGGCTCCTCCACCGCCTCCCGGCCCAGGCGGCGGCGGCTCCCCAGGCCGGCGGCCCCGCCCTCCCGCGTGCCCTCCAGCGCCGCCCGCCGGGCCGCCGGGGCGGCAGCGCAGCCAGGCCCAGGGCGCGGCCCCCCGTCGGTCCCCGAGGAGGACGACCCCTCGGGCTGAGCGGGCCCGGGCCTCGCGGGCCACTAGGACCCCGGTGTCCTTTCCTCATCAATGCTTCCTCCACGGATGTGAAACTCACTTCCCTGACTAGATTCAAACACGTGTTGACGAAGGCAGACACACGGCGTGTCCACGGTGTGACACCCCGTATCACAAGAGCCCCCAAACTCATCCAGGGGACCCCTCTCCCTGCAGGGCTGCTCGGGGAGGAGGCGAGGCTGTGGGGAGAGGACCCGGGACCCGCCTGGATGATGGAAATGGTCAGTGTCTTCATCAGGGTCGCGCTTATGCGCGGGTGTAGACATTTGTCCAAACACAGAACTCCTCAGATGGGTGCCGGTCACCGTGTAAATTTTACCTCAGATTATTTTAAGGGGAAAACCGGCAGCTGCAGGACAATACGGACCGTGTGCTCCACTTGGTGACATGAGAGCAATGGGTCCTCTCTTCACAGCGCGGACACGCGCACGGGGGAGGCCGTGTGGGGACTGCCACCTCGAGAGCGGCTGTCATGGCCGCCGGCGCGAGGTGGCAGGAGGGGCGCTGGCACCGGGGACGTCACTGGGGCAGCGGGAGAAGGGGCCCGACCCCGCGGTGGGAAGTCATCGGGGTGAGCGGAGGCCCCGGGTGACAGGGTGGGTGGGGAGGGTGACTGGAGGCCCATTGGTGAGGTCCCGGGTCAGGCCCCGGGCTCCAGGCAGCCCCTCCCCCACCCCGGCGGTTGGCGCCCCCACCCCACCCCCACCCCGGAGCCCCGTTGCCTAGGAACCCTCGGCGTGTTTGGACTCTTCGCCTCGCGCAGGCGCCGGTGCCCGACACTTGGCGGGACTGGCCGACTGGGCTGGACGCTTTGCGCCGAGCGGACCAGGTCAGCTCTGCGACCCGCGGCGATGGCCTCCTGGTTTGGCGGCCTTGGCTCTGGCTTAGGCCATTCCCTGGGGCAAGTGGGCGGCAGTGTGGCTTCCCTCACTGGACACATCTCTAACTTCACCAAAGATGTGCTGAGGAAGGGAAGGAAGAAGGCGGAAGAGTCACCGGACTCTGGGAGGACGGAGATGGAGGACGTTCAGGCAATTGTAGCGTCAGAGGAGAGACTGAGAACCCAAGCTTTGAGAAAAGCTGAAATTGTGCAGCAGACCGTGGAGGAGAAAGACACAAGGCTTGCCTCCATGAGAGAAGAAAACAGTCATCTGATAGAAGCCCTGGAACGACTGAGAGGACAGACTGGAACTGCACCTGTGGTTGACCCTAAAACCCTGGGCAGGGTGACACGACTAGAATCTGAGGTCTCTCAGCTGATGGTGATAAAAGGTCATCTGGAGGAGGAAGTAAAACATCATCAAAAGATGAGTGAAGAGCAAAACCAGAGGAAGACACAGCTCCTTCGAAGTTTACAAGAGCAGAAACAGGAAATGGATGAACTTAGATACCAGTGTGAGCAAATGCATATGAAACACACTCAGCTCTTTTCAGCCAAAGATGAGGAAATTAAGAATTTGCAAAAGACGATAAAACACATCAAAACCCACTTGCCTGAAAAAACCCAGCTCATGCAGACAAAACATTCGGAGATTTGTCAAGTGGCGAAAGGTCAGAGTCTTGGTATGCAAAACGGAAGTGAAAAGCATGATTTATGTAAAGCTGAAACTGAAAGATTAGGAAAAGGAAGAAAAGAACAGGAATGGGAGATGAAACTTCGAACTGAAAAGACTGTCCCTTTGACGGAGCAGATTGACCTGCCCTACAAAGATGAGATTGGTCAACTAACTCAGATTATCCAGCAAAAAGAGTTGGAGATACAGGGTCTTCACGCTAGAATAGCTTCAGCTCCCTACATCCAGGCTGTGGGCGACCTTCAGCAGCAATTGCAAGCCTATGCTTTGGAAAGGGAACAAATGTTAGCTGTTTTCAATGAGAAGGTGAGGGAAAACAGCAACCTAAAAAGAGAGGATCACAAAATGATGGACATACTGGTTGCCAAAGAAGCAGACCTCGTGAAGCTGCAAGATGAAAATACAAAACGGTCCACAAGATTTGAAAGCAGTGGTCAGGATATGTTTAGAGAAACTGTTCAGAACCTCTCACACATCATTCGAGCGAAAGACGTGGAAATCGCTGCCTTGAATCAGAAATGTCAGACTTTATGGACAATCTTGCAGACATCCAGCACTGGCGGTGAGGTTGGAGGGGTTACTGTGAATCAGTTGGAGGAGCTTCTGCAGGAACGTGATGTGTTACAGCAGCAGGTCTCCCTAATGGAAGGCTGGACACAGCAGGTGATGACCGCGGTGTGCAACATGCAGCGAGAGTCAGCCCAGCTCCAGAAAGAACTTCCACAGCTTCAGGCTCGGGTCTTGATGGACGGTGATAATAAGTCTCAACTACGGATGACCTCTACTGACCGGATCCAAAATTATAAAGAGGAGGAAATCCAAGTCACCCATCTGGCAAAGAAATTAGCACGAATGCAGCTCAGCCTAGAGCAGCTGTGCAATGCCAAGGATGTTCTTTTAGGTCCACTTGACCTTACTGCACCAAAGCCTCCCACCACATCATCACTCACTTCAGAGTCAGCCAACTCTCTGAAGGCAGCTAGATCTGATGCAGTGAGTGAGTCTTGTAAAGAGCTTCCAGAAGAGATAGAAGAGTTAAGGAGATCCACGGAGGAAAAAGAGGCAACCATTCGAAGCCTCCAGGAGGAGAATCAGAGACTGTCTGCTGCGATTGCTGCCACCTCCGAACTAGACAGAAAACAACGCGAAGAAACAGATTCTGAAATCCAGCAGCTCAGGGAGAAACAAGATGTTTTACAAAACTTCCTTCAGGAAAAAGAGCTCTTAGTCAACGCAAAAAGTGAGGAACTACTTTCTTTGAGTGAAAATTACACAACTGAAGTGAAGGAAAATGAACTTTTGAGGCAGGCAGTAACAAACCTAAAGGAGAGACTATTACATTTTGAAGTGGATTTGCATAAAGTAAAACAAGAAAATGAAAAAATACTAGAAAGGTCCAGGGAAAAGGAAACAGAAAACCAGGCATTACAAGAGACAAATATGCGGCTTTCTATGATGCTGAGAGAGAAAGAGTTCGAATCTGCTGCAGTGAAGAAGAAGGCTCTTGCTTTGGAGCGACTCCTGAAAGAAAAAGAGCAGAGCCAGGCTGGGGAGTTAAACCAGCTTTTACATGCAGTCACATCCATGCAGGAAAAGACAGTTCTGTTTCAGCAGGAGAGAGATGAAGTCGTGTTGGCACTGAAACAGCAACAAATGGAAAACTGTGCCCTACAGAATGAGGTTCACCATTTACGTGACAATGAATTACGCTTAAGCCAGGAGGTAGAGAGATCTCATAACCAGGCTTTAGAGTCAGAAGATGCTCATCTCCGTGAAGTGCTGGTTGCGGAAGACAGAGCGGCTCAACTAAGAAAGAGAGTCACAACACTAGAGGAAAAGCTACTTTTATCTTCCCATGCAATGCAAAAGGCAAGCCATCAAGCCAGGGTACAGGTAGAGTCATTGCAGGAACAACTGAATGTTGTCACCACGCAGAAAGATGAAACCGCATTACAGCTTTCTGTCTCCCAGGAACAAGAAAAGCAGTATGCTCGAGCACTAGCCAACCTGAAGATGGCACTAGCCGAATGGATGGAAAAGGCAGACCATCTAGAAGGAAAACTGATGACGTTGCAGGGACGACTGGAGAAAGCAAATGCCGTCTTGGATCTGAAGGAGGAACAAATTGGAGAATTTAAAAAGCAAAATGAGGTCCAACAGGAAATGTTGGATGAGGTGCAAAAGAAATGGATGAACTTAGTAAGTAGCATGGAAGGAAAAGTAGACAAAGTCCTAGTGAGAAAGCTCTTCCTGGACTATTTTCAAACACCCAAACGTGAACGTCAGGAAGTGTTACGATTAATGGGAAGCACTCTGGGAATGAAAAGGGAAGAAATGGAGCGGCTCATCCAGGAAGAGCAAGGCGGCCTTACCAGATGGATGACTGGGTGGCTTGGATCAAGAAGTGTCCCCAGCACACTTCTGACACCAAATCAGCCATCTGAGCTCAATGGTTCTTTTTCAGAACTTTTTGTTAAATTTCTAGAAACCGAGTCTCATGTAGCTTTTCCACCACAAAAGCTCTCTGCTCAGGATAGGAAGCATCTAGATGCACCCAAAAGGAAGAAACTGGCAAAAAATGTACCAGCACGTCTTAACACCACCCTCGGATCCACACCCAGAAAATCAGATGTGACTGCCTGCTCCACAGCTGTGTCTCTTATTGACCCACCCGGCCCTGGGACTGGGGGGTCTGGGCATCTTCTTTTAAACGCCGTTACTGATGTTGTGCCCACATGTACACCTTTGCTCCTGTCACCTGCCAAGAGTGCGGCAGTTGCTCTGAAAGACCTTTCAAAGCGGTAGATGATCCCAAGCCAGAGATGAGACAGCACTTTAGAAAAGCCAGGTCACTTTGTGTGTGACCTTATCACAAAGTGGCCTTCCAGGAAAAGTCATAGATTTGTTTTTAGTTTCACTTTAAGTTTAATATAAATAGTCTTCATACTTAAAAAAAAAAAAGTGTCCTTTAAGGTCTTCACCCCACTTAAAACAGAGGTTACTTCTTGGGAGAGTGGGCCTTGGTGGGACTGGAGGCTGTGGTCCAAGGACACTTCCAATCCTGTTTGTAGCACTTTCACTTTTTACAAGGAGCAGGTGTTTTTTTTAGGTGAACCTTGGGTAATTAGAACATTAACTGGTGTTAATGCTCAAAAATTATAAAATACACGAGTGCCTGCTCCTTGTATAAGAAGAAAGGTGATCAGCGCCAAAGGGCAAGATGCATAAAAAGTTGGAAAGGAATGTTGAGTTTTCCTGGCTCAGTCCTACTCCTCTTTTGTTGCCTAGGAAACCACTCTATTGCGAACCTGGATTCTCTCAAGCATTTTAGACATATACGTATATTTGTATATATGGGAGGTTATTACTCCCCGACTGACTTTTTAAAAAAGGGTCACTACATTTAGAGATCTTTCCAAATGTGTATGAATTCCATCTTATTCTTTTTAAAAGCAGCAGTTTGTCGTATGGATGTACCCCAATTGATTTAACTATAGCCTAGTGAATCGGCATTGAAGCAGTTTCTACACCAAATCCTATCAAAGGTCCGAGGTCCACCCCCTTGTCCATTTCCTTAAGAGCCACTCCAAGTCTTCATCCCTTTCCACAAGCATGATCGATCATCCTTATACCCTCTTGAAGAGATCAGAGGCCAGCTAGTCAAGAACTCTCCTTTTCCCGCACCCCCGTCCTAGATTCCACCATACCTCTATTTCTCTCCATCCATCTCTACTCTTTCCCTTTTGTCCTACAGGAAAAGGGATCCAGCTTTGCATTTCCAGGGGAATTGCTCCATTCTGCCCTGAAAACTATCTATTCAGACTTCTTCAAAGACCTCAGTCCGTTAATTTTCCATCTGCTTTCTCTTCAGCCTGTCTCTTTCCCTAAGTAGAGGAGCACTCCCGCGTCTCTCCCAGCATCTACTCCTCTCCTTTCTGCTCCTCCAACGACGCCCTCCTTTCTCTACCTTTCACGGCTAAACTTCTGCAAAAATTCTCTACTCCTCGTCATCATCTCATCTCTCACTGACTTCTTCTTGAAAGATTCACAAAATCATGTGTCCGTAATGTCATAAGAATTTTCAAATGCACACTCCTTACTCCTTTATTTACCTAAAATCTCTCTGGCGTCTGATGAATTCTGCCCGCATGTTCAGTGTTTAAACATTCTCTCTGCCCTCTTTCTTTTTGGGATGCCACTCTCCCCAGGCACCCTTCCTAACCTCAGACCCTTCTTTGTCAGTCTCCTTTGTGGCTTCTTCTTCTGACCGCTTCTTAGGGGTTATGTTCTGTAAGGCATTGTCTTCAGGGAAGAGGATCTTCTCACTCTCCCTGTGGTCTCAGGGAAGCTCATCCACTCCCATGATTGGACTCTCACCTGGATGCTAATGACTTCTGAATGCCTATGTCTAACATCACCCTTCTCCTGACTCCACACTGGTTTATCTCACTGTCTGCTGGACACCTCTATTGGGATGTCCATTGGCTTCTCAAAATCAACATGTTCAAAAGGGAAGCGGTATCTTCCTGTACAACCCTCCTCCTCCTCCTATGTTCCTTTTATCACCTCGTAAAATCTCTGTCCATCTTATCACCCAAGCAAGATGCCTCAGAGCCATGGTTGATCTCTCTGTCTTGCCTACTCCATATCCTGTCAACTACCAAACAGAGCTTAATTCCTTCTCTTTTTTTTCTGTTCCCACTGCTCTGGTCCATCCCTTCCTGTCTCCTGCATGGACTAGCACAGGAGACTTCTTACTGAACTTGCTGGTTGCACTCTTGGCCTCCCTTGAATCCATCGTCCACACTGCTGGGAGGGGGAACTAAGGTGAAAATCTGCTGTTACTGAAACCGTGCCTGGTACCCACAAGGTTGACCCAGTAAGCAAAGTAACCAAAGTTTCTGAGCTTCTTTTGCAGAACAACAGGAAGACCACTGATAAGAGAGCAGCTTGCTGACAGCCCCCTGACCCTGCCTGACTACACATCATGCAGATGCATCAAGAAGCTCAAGTGACCGATTGTGAAATTTGGACGTCACAGACAAAGATCCACTTCATGCCACACATAGAACCCCAGCGGATGCACACGTGACCCAGGAAGAAATATGGAGGACAGTGGCGCCTGAGCAGAGGACTCCTCCAACTTCAGCCTCAAAGCCCTCCTGCTCCCTCCGCTACCCAAAACTCTAGATTAAAAACCCCAACTTTTTTCCTTTGAGGAGCTGGATTTGAGTTTTCTTCCCACCTCCTTGTCTGGCTGCCTTTTGATAATAAGCATCTTTCTTTGCTACAATCCTGATGTTACTGTGATTGGCTTTGCTGTGTATCTGGTAAATGAACCTGAGTTTGTTCTCCATTTCATTACTTCCATGTTTCAAATTATTTCAGGGTTCCCCATTGCCTAGATCCCAAACTTTAGCAGAATAGGCAAGGCCTTGCCTCTGCAGCCTTCCTTCCTGCTCATCACCCACACATAGGCTGCCCTGCAGCCTTGTGTGACTTTCTGCAAATCCCAAACAGATTCTTACTCAATTAACTTCAAGCCCATGAGCCTAATCATGGCAGGGTAATTGCTTCAAGAAAGCGCACACCAGAAGTGTTTAATGTGCCTCATCATGGCCTGGGAGGTGAGGGAGAGATTTCCACCCCTCCCTAAGGTGATGGGGATGGCTGAATGCTGAACAGATGAGCTCGACAGCAATTTATGAGTCAAGTAAACAGACAGCCCAGGGGAGGACACCACACACCATGTGGAGCCACATGGGGGTGCTCTTGGGAAGAGAGTAAAGATGCAGGGCTGTAGGGGGCAGACTTTGTAGTAACAAGAGAGTAGAGGGGACCCGTGGTTCCCACAGGAGGATGTGATTGTCTTGTTTGAATAATTTCACAGACTGGCAGGGATCTGGAGCCTGCTACCTGGGTAGCAACTGTGCCTGGTCCCTGTGATAAAGGGGATTGTTTGACGAGGGGACCTTAATCATGGGAGCCGAGGGGGAGGGCAACTTGCAGTTAGGACATTGGAGGCCCTCTGATTTGACCACATGTCAAGCTAAAACTTAATATTGAATCTTTATTTCAGGCCTTAAAGTAATTGACGCTTCAGTGCCTTGACATCACTTTACACCTTGGTGATGACAGAGACTTTTAGGGAGGAGGAGAAATGCTTCTCTAGGAAGTGAAATGGGCACTTGACCAGGAGAGAGAGGTGGTCATGGACAACCTCAAGTGTATGAACTCTCATTGAGGTTCACTCAGTGGATTCCAAGGGAATCCCCAGGTAGCCAAGGGGACTGGGGGAGGATTGACATCCTCCAGCACCATGGCATCCGGCAATGGAGTGATGACAGGAAAAGCCACCTCCACCAGCAGGTAGGACATGACACAAGACCCGGGTTTTGCTCTCTCCTGTAGCAAGGAGGCCTTGGTAACCTTCCTGAACATGTCGGGTGCTGCTTCCATGACCCAAGGAATAATGGGCAGCTGGGTATGGAGGCTCAGGATCTGAGAGACAGTCTATTTCCAAAGAGCCCAGGGCATGGCTAGTAATTGCTGCTCTAATAGTGTATAATTTAGTGCCAAAGAGGGCAATTTCTTGCATCAGAAACCAAATGACATATTTATACAATGCTATAAACCAATGTTACCGCAATAACAAAAGGAAAAGAAAAGGAAAAGGAAAACAAAAAAAAAGAAACCGAGAGACAACTTAGCCTCATCCTGTGTGGTGCAGAGACTCCAGGAAGCATGAGGAGGTTGCTGAAGCCTCTTCACTGAGGAAATCTCTGAGGACTCTAAGAGGAGTGCTCACTGATTTTCATTCAGACAGATTCTAGGGCCATCTGTTGGAGGGATCCCCCACTGAAGGTGGGCTGATTTATAAGTAACAACATAAATGGGCTTAAGTAACGGTTGTAAACAAGAATTATGTTGCCTCCAGCATCAAAAAAGGACTAAAAGACATTGGGCTTGTATGTCCTTAACTAGTCTGTCAAACAAATGTCCTCAAAGGAAGATGTCATAAAAGTCACGTCACACCTGTACTCCTGGGGAAAGGTGGATGCAGTGAAGGTCTTATCTGCAAAGACTATGTGTGAGAGCAGAACGGCCTAGGTACCTGTGGGTAACAAGGTAAAAATGTGACCTTCAGAGGTGACAGCAAACTGTGGCTGAGTGTATGTTGAAACAGGCTCTGAACAGAACATATTAGCCTAATCTCTAATAGCAAAACATTCAGCCATGTGTAAATGCAGTGGGATCCCAGGTGTTTTAAGGGTACCCGGATTTTTTTTTTCATCAAGTACAGTCGGACACAAAGACAACAGAACTAACTGTCATGAAGGAGAAGTTTTCTATCCTCACAGATGCTGAGCAGCAGGAGGCAGGGCACACCGTGGAGGGCCACAAAGGGCAGCACCAGGTTTGGTCAGGAGGCAGAAGAAGCGAGGGGTAAACATGGGCAAGAAATTTTCTCCTGGATTCCATTGGAAGGAAGGAGTGAGGCAGGGTGAGCAGGTGTAGGATTGGCTAGTTTGAATCATTTCAGTGGGCTCAGGGCACAGTGGTGTCCCTGGTTGTCTGGTCCCTGTCCCTGGGGTGACGAGGGCAGGGGAAGAGTGGCCCAGAGTGGGAGAGCCTGATAGAGGAGGGAGTTGGGGTGTGGACTCTGGATGGTTTAAACATGAAAGGTGTGCACAGAGGAGTCATTTACTATCTCTAAGAATTAGTTCACCATGGCAGGGACAGTCCCTCCAAGGTCACCAAGGCCACAGATGTCAAAGCATTCAATACAGAAACTAGAAAGTTGTTATTACATTAGGTATAACCATAATTCAAGCCCTGGTATGAATTCTGGTGCATTTTAGCAGATGTTAAATTTAATTCAGAGACTATGTTGTGGTGGCACAAAGGCCAGTCAGCTCCCTTTATCTGTTTGCCATATAAATCATTTTGTTTTTCCAATTCGACCAAATTGTGAACTTTCCTTGAATTAATTATTTTGTTTGATTGTTCCCTGCCCGTGTATCCAGGTCTCTTTCTGTCATTTATCTTTTTATTGGTTCGTTGGTCTCTGGATATACTTGCAGGTGGGGGAATGTCTTTCTACCCTGCTCATATTTATCAGTTTTTTCCTCCAGAGTCTCAGGTTGGTATCCTCAGGGTTAGGGCCTCTCTCACAGCCATGGTTGTACAGTTTAAGGGCCCTGGGCTGAAGTCAGGTTTGAACTGACACCTTCAATGTACCACAGGGGTGCTGTGGATCATTTTCCCCATAACCCTGAGGATCAGGAGTTTGTGCTACACAGGCACAGGCAGCAGGGTGCAGTGGAGGAGCACAGGGCCCGCCCACCATCCAGATGTTGATTGATGGCAGCCATCTTCTGCTGCAGCCCTACCTTTCCCTGTTGGGGACTGCTTCCCATCCCCCACCTTCTCTCCACATATTCCCTCAGGATATTCTGGGCTGTAGAGTCACAGTTTTTGTGTTTCTCCATCCAATCACATGTGGTGCAGAGCTTCTGGGTGGTTATGGGGAAAGGGAACCAGGTGTTGGGCCTCATAGATGAGTATCCTCTTCCTCCAGGGAATTCCAGTCAGTCTCCCCAGTGTTGAAGTCCACATCCAGTGGGTCATTTTCTGTATGGCCAAGGTGGGGGCCTCAAGCCCCTTGATGACAAGATCAGTCCTTTGGCGTGCTGGTAAGGAACAACACGAAGCAAAGCCCAAGTGTGCTGGTTGGGGTTTGGCATTGGGAGAGAGGTTGAATACCAAATTCTCCCCCGACACTCTTTTGGGTTTTGTCATCATTACCTGGGCCACGGGCTGCTGTGCATGTGGACCTCGAAACCCTTAGGGGTCAGGAGAGCACATGACAGCAGCAAGATGAGCAGCAGCATAGGAGATGGGTGAGGTCACTGCCTTTGCCTGAACAACAATGACTCAGGAGGGAACCAGGGAGTCATTTTGTAATCTTCCTGGGGTTTGGCCTCCTTCCATTTCTCAAGCTAAAGAGGGAGTCATCTCCAGGACTGTGCTGGAGGTGCACATTCCCAAACAGTGTCTCTGTGACTGCCCCAAGCAGCCACTGATGGTCATCAAGTTAGACACAGTGACCAAGGAGCACCATCCTGGCATTCAGTAAGTGGAACTCAAGCACCCACCAGTTAGGACGTTGTGTTGTCACTGCCCTCAGGTGGGAGCCTTGGAGACCACCTGCCAGACAGAGGCCACACCCTATGGCACCTCACTCTGGGATATAGTCAATTAGGAATAGTTCTCGCCTTGTGGGCAAGAATGAGACATTAGGGTGGGAAGAGATGGCAGCGTCCTCTTGAGAGAACAGAACACAAGCTAAAGTCCAGGCTGGCCCAGCAATTGGCATTCACATCCCAGATGGGAACTGTGCCTATGACCCAGTTAGTTAGCAAAGGAGTAGTCAGTGAAAGCTGCCCAGTTGTCCTCAGATGAGGTTGGGCCATCCTGTTTGTGATGCCAACTGTTTTAGTCCCCTCCTCTTTACTCCATTGGTGAGAGAGAGAGTCCCACCCTAGACTGGTGGGGAAGGCTGAACACAGGACACTTGACATCAGACAGTTGGGCTGGACAGCAGTTTATTAGCTTATCAGATATACTCACAGCCCAGGGGAGGAGGACAGCACACCATGCAGGGAGACAAGGGGATTGCACTTGGGAACAGAGCTAACACGCAGAGGTTTTGGAGGCTGACTTTGTAGTAACAAGAGGGTGAGGTGAGCCCTGGTTCCCGCAGGAGGTGTGATGGGCTTGTTTGAATATTTCCGTGATTGGGAACTGAAGCCTGAGCTCGGGAATAAGCGGGCCCTGCATCTGGGCCTTGTGATGAGAAGCGTTGTTTGGCCAGGGACCCTTATCTGTGGGAGAAGAGGGAGAACAGGAGTGGAGAATTGCAGTTAGGCCATTTGAGGCCCCCTTGATTTACCAGCTGTCAAGCCAGCTCATAATATTGAATCTTAATTTCAGGCCTTATACTATAAGAAGTTATTAAAAAGTAATTCTTCCGAGAAGTAATAATTGAATTTAACAATGTCATAGGATAGAAAATCGATGTATAAAAGTCAAGTGTATTTCTATACACCAGCAATGAACATGTGGACAACAAAATTAAAGCTACACTTATAATCACTACTAAAAATAAAAGACTTAGGTGTAAATCTGACAGAACATGTCCAGGACTTGTGTGCTGAAAACTATACAACACTGAATAAAAGAAATCAAAGGTCTAAGTAAGTGGAGAGATATACCATGCTCATGAATTGAAAGATTAAACATAGTAAAGATGGCAGTTCTCCCCAAATTGATTTAGAGATTTAATGCAATCAAAATCCAATAAGATTTTTAGTATGTATAGACAAAATAATTGTAAAATTTATATGGAAAGATGAATTAAAATAGCTAAAACAATTTTGAAAAAGAAAAATAAGTGGAAGCAATCAGTCTACCTAGTTTCAGAACATATTAAACAGCTACGTAACCAAGACTGTGTAGTATTGGCAGAGAGATAGAAACATAGATCAATGGAACAGAACAGAAAACCCAGAATGGGTGATTTCCCCATTAGCTCCCACACTCCAAACTCAAGCCACCCCTAACTGAGCATACAGTGATCCAGACTCCATTAGCCTTCCCATTAGCATCATTCTCAGCCTGTATGAGGTGGCAAGATGGCTCTCAGTAATTTCGAAGGTACATCCTCCCAACTTCCAGTTAGGCCAAAAAGAGAGCTCTTCTAGACTTAGCAACTCCCATTCAACTCCTGGGATTCATTCTGATTGGACCAATCTGGTCACCACCACCTGCCCTACACACCTACACACATCCACACGCCTGAAGTATAGCTGGGGTGATTTGTATATGATTGCCAGGCCTTGCCAAGGTTCTGCCCCCAGTGCCAGGCATGGAGCCTCACCTGATCCAGCTGGACAGAAAGGAGCATTTAGTTCTCCAGAATAAACTCTAGCTGCTGCTGTAGAAGCAAGAAATATTGGACAGACAATTCAACAAATGTTCACTCTAGCCTCTCAGGGAGAAATTCCATGGTTAATGCCCCACTTTTTGCTCCCACTATTGATGTTCACAGGGATTGTAAACTCCAATTTCTCTTTCTTTGACTTTGTCAGAGGATGCAGATTAGCTGGCACTGACCTTTCTCTGGCTGGGACATTGTTCACGACTACCCCAGTGCAGTCACATATTTGGAGGCATCATGCAGCCTGAGATGGCTAGGTTTGTCATTTCCAGACTCCACTACTATGTCATCAAGTTCCAGCCGCTTGTTCAGGAGCTTAAATGCAACGAGCTGGCCCTGCCTGCAAGAAGCCCTTGGGGTGGGCCCTCGGTGACAAACTGACCAAAGTCCTCTGAATCATCAGTTTTTCTGAATCAAAGGCTCGGCAAAGAACAGAAGTATCCTTTGCTCATTAATCAACAGAGGAGTATCAATGCATCTGCCTCCACCTTGTTCCAGTCACCCTCAGCCTCACCATCCAGACCTAAGAGATCCAAACCTTCTGCTACTAGTTGTTGACACATTACCCACTATCATGCATGCAATGTGTACACTGCCAAGCTGGAAGACTTTGCTTGTTCAGTGGTTAACATTACCCTCTAGGCTGAGGATAAGTCAAACAAAGTGGTGTATTTCATCTCATCACCACTCCCCCTGGCTCAACTCCCTAACCTCACCCTTCCCCACTCTCATTTCTACTTCGGGTAGCAATGAGCTCTTGTTCCTCCATTGACTACTAAGCAAGCTTTTAATATCTGATCTCGCCCCAAGATATCTGTACTGGGTATTTTTGTTATTGTTTGTTTTGCTTTTGTGTGTGTGTGTGTGATCTAAGGTTCTTCAAGTTTGAGTATATCCATTCTCTGGCTCCTGACAGTGAAATGGAATATACAAACACACTTCTTTTTTAATTTATTTAGAAAATGTTTTATAATAAACCCAGTACGAAACATATGTTATGAACACCTTGAATATGCATAATAATGAAACAAACACGTGTGAACCCACTCCGACTTGAGAAATTATTGAGGTGTCATCGTACTCCCTTTCCATTCCCTTCCCTTGTCTTCCAATGTGCTACCCTCCCCACTCCCCGAAGATCACAAATATCCTGATTCCTGATTTTTCCCCCTCATTCTTTGACTTTTCTCTATAGTATCTTATCTCATATATATGTTTCTCCAAACAACATTAGTTTTGCTTGGTTTAAATTTTAAAATGTTATATTTCCTTCTTTCACTGAATATTGTTACTGAAATTCAGCCATTGATACTTGCAATTGGCAGCTCTAGTTTATTTCGCTGCTACATAGTTTTCCATTGAATTACTTTTTCACATTCCTTCCTTCACAACCAAGGCGATTATGCATGCAAACCCGCAGCACAGCTCCTGGCGCAGACTCGGCACTCAATGTATATTTGTTAAATTGCTGAATGACACTGAGCCCCGACTGACTGTAACGGTGACACTTTTTTCCCCGCGGCTGGATCTCCGACCTTCACCCCAGAGCCGAGGACCCTGCCAGCTCTTCCTCCCTGAGGTAATTACAGTTATGAAATTTCCTCATCAGCAATAAGAATCCCGGCGGCCCCCCAATGCACTAAGACTACAATTCTCCGAAAGCACTGAAGTGCTTTTACGTGCATTTAAGATTACTTTCCAGCTCAGTGAACTTCCGGGCTGTGTGGGCGGGGCCAAATGAGTTCTCCAATGAGCACCTCCGCGGCCGGAGGGGGCGGGGAAATTGTCCAGTGCGCGGCTCGGCTGAGGCGCCAACGAGCGGGCCGGTTGCCGGGCAGCCGTCGTGGGCGGTGTCGCTGAGCCGCGGCGGCGGAGCGGAGTGGAGTGTAGCCTCTCTCTGCTGCCTGCTCCCAGGCTCGCTCCTTCTCCTGGCGTCTGTCGACCCCCTCCGTGTCTCCTTTGGGCACAGCACCCCGGAACCTCCACGTCCATGGCCGCTAGCCTGCGGAGGCCCTCCTTCACCTCTCATTTTTCCTCCCCGACCGACACAGAGGACGAGGGCGTGCGCGGCTCTGCGAGGATGCTTCTGTCTGCAGGAGGTGCCTGCGGCGCGTGGGGTTGGGGGCCGCCTCCGCGGGGGGCTGGGGGCTCCGTGGGACGCGGGCCTGTGTCTGAGGAACACGCGTGTGCGCCAGGAGGTACCTGTCAAGTCGTGCGACGGCTGTGCAGTGCACGGAGCGGGGGTTCGCTGGTTGAGCTCACGTTTACCTGACCTGTGACGTGTGCCGGGCGCGGTGCCAGCCTGGGGATGCGGTGACCCGGAGTCAGGCGCTGAACCAGCGGACGTGGTCGTGGCTCTTGGAGCTCAAGTCTTGCTGGAAGGACAGACGTGAAGCAAAGGATAACGACAGTCTGGATGGGTTATTATAGGGTACATTCCGTTGGGGTTGTCACGATCCCCATTGTGCACCTGAAGCTCAGGCCAGTTCAGGAGGAAGTGGCCTGTCCAGGGCCACATAATATTTGTGTGCAGACCAGTGCTTTCCAGAGCCCTTGACTGTGTGTACAGGAGTCTACACTATTAGGGGTGCAGTCAGGGCTCTGTGGGGTCGTTGTGAGCACAGGTATGTGTCACACACTTGAAAGCATGAAAAAGAAAGCATGAGGCTCCAGGGCACTCCATTCATTCCTTCCTTCCACAGAAATTATTGAGAGTTTCCTTTGTTCCAGGCCCTTCCTTTCCCCTGGTTGGTGGGTACTCAGTGATTGGGACACATGATGAATAGAACACGTGATGTGGTGTCTGACATAGTGGACCTCACAGCCTAGTTGTAAAGGACAGACAGGAAGCAAATAATTACCCATGAAATACGTAAAACAATTTTGTGTTGAGCTCTGAGAAATACAGCGTTTACCATTAGATGACGTTTAAGCTGAGAAAGGAAGGCTAAACAAACAAACAAAAAAGGGTGTAGGAGAGCTGTTCAGGCAGAGCAAGGAAAGAGGATGCACTGTTAGAGGAACTGAAAGAATGCCTGGGAAGCTGGGTCCGTGTAGGGGCGGTAGGGTGGGGAAAACTAAAGTTTTGGATTAAAGCTGGCACTTTTTGTAGGTTCTTGGAGACTAAGCACAGTGATTCAGAACATCAACTCTGGAGCCAGGCTCTGTCAGACGCATCCAGCTCCGCTAGTTATGAGCTGTGTGAACTTGGGCAAGTTACTAAAGCATTCTGTGTCTCAGTTTCCTCATCTGTAAAATGGAGATGACCATGACACACACTTGATAGGTGATTGTGAAGGTTGAGTGATATTTCATATCAGTAAAGCACTTAGAGCAGTATCTGGCATTTAGTAGGCGTTAGGGGTGGTTGATCAAATAAATGGATAAATACATACATAGTATTAAAGGCTTGGGGGCTGTCCCTGGTGAGATGTGTGGACTTAGGTGGGTTACACCCAACTTTGTTTCTTCTCCAGCTTGCAGTTGCTGTTGACCACATCTGTAGCAGTGTTGAATTAGAAATAATCTCTCTCTGGCCAGCCCCGTGGCTTAGCAGTTAAGTGTGCACGCTCCCCTGCTGGAGGCCGGGGTTCAGATCCCGGGGCGCACTGGTGCGCCACTTGTCAGGCCATGCTGTGGCAGCGTCCCACATAAAAGTGGAGGAAGATTGGCACGGATGTTAGCTCAGGGCTGATGTTCCTCACAAAAAAAAAAAAAAAAGGAAATAATCTCATATTGACTGCTATTGGCTAAGAGAATCTGAAGTGACATCAAATTTATCAGAGGGACATAAAATACTTTTCAGTAGCACATTAGGGTTTTGCTTATTTAATATTTATTGGTAATGTAAGTTTACTTAATATTTGTTGGTAACAGTTTTTGGAAACATGCTTAGTTACAAAAAATAAATTAGCTATAAAATAGTTCAGAGGCAAAGCAAAGTACAGAGAAATAGTATCACCCAGAGCATGTTTTTCCTTGACTCTCTGTTGGATAGTTTTCATAATTTCAGCTCTTCTCTGCCTTAGTTTCCAATGCCCTCTGTGTCTACAGACATCTAAACAGTGTGGGGGAAGTTTGGATTTGGAACTGCAGAGAAGCTAAGGCAGTAGTTCCCGACCCAAACTACCCATAAGCGTAGCCCTTGGGGCTTTTTAAAAGAACACAGATGCTCAGGGCCTACTCTGGACCCACTGACTCAGAATCTTCTGGGATAGGTCCCAGCTATAAAGACCAGACATGTTGGTCAACTGGATGCATTTCATCAAAGGTTTTTTGCACTGGGATTTCCCTCACCTGAAAAAACAAGCAAAGAGATTGTGAGAATCCGTAAGATAATGTTTTAAGATCTTGTGCAGGACTCAGTGTCTTTCAAGTTCTGTGAATTGTGATCTGCATCTTCACTGTAATGTATTAAACCTTTAAACCTTGTGAAAAAGTCACGTTATTAAATAGGGAATCCTTGCGTGAATCTTGGGCAAATTACCCTCTTTCTGCCTCAGTCTCCTCATCTTTAAAATGGGGATAATAACGGTAACCTACCTTTTGGATGTCAGGATTAAATCAGATGATTGATGCAAAGCAGTTAGCACAGGATCTGGCACAAAGTGAACCCTTCAATAAATTATTGTTATAGTTGTTTTGACTTCCCCCCAGTCTGAATATTATTTGATTGAAGTTAGTGAATATGTCATAGCTGTGAGTTAGGCTATTCCTGCCGCCCTGAGTTAAGCCATAAAAATCCCTAAACTAATGTTAAAAAAGCCTGTTAGCCTCCCGGGGCTCCTACAATTCTGTTACTTCTGTTTCCGTTTGCTCCCTCCTTTGGTTCAGAGCCTGTCTGGGGATAATAATGAGGTTGTGTGTCCATGGGTTGTTGTGAGGGTTAAATGTGGAGTGCTTCCAGCAGTGCTTGGACACAGTAGGTGTTCAAGATGGGTAGTTATTGTCATGACCACCACCCCCATCGTCATCAGACCATCATCATCATCGTCATTATCATCATGATCCTTGTTGTCGTGGACTGATACTATCCCTCCTCCAGTCTGATAGTTAGGACTCGTCACACTGGATGTACTAGTTTTATGCCTAGTAATTCCATTTGATTCAGCAGATATCTATGGAGCCTGGACCATGATAGCTAACTCTCCCCCCTCCCCATTCTCTCCTCTCCTTATCTTCCCCATCATGCTATAACCCTAGGTCAGTTCTTCGCTCTCTTGTTTACCCATGACCCCACCCTCAACCCTTCTAGTGTCCTCTGAAATTACCACTCCATAATCATCAGCCTCCTCTATCTCCTCAGCCTCTCCTTAGCCCTTCCCTCCCTCTCTTTGCCTTGACGCTGGCCCTTCCTTAGGAATATCCTTTTCTTGAAGCCCTTTCAAGTGATGCCTCTGTTTTCTCATACCCTGCAGATCTCAGGATTAGGGGGTTGGAGATTTGTGTCCTCTCTGCTCTTTGTCCCCCAGCCCCATTTCTTTGAGATCTATGGTCCCCTGCTGGATTACCCTCTCCTCCCCCTCATTACTCTTCTTCTGCTCCTGGTTAATCCTGTATTTCATTGAAGACTTGGTCAGCCAGCCCACAGCCTTCCTCTGCCTCAATTCTTGACATCATCCTAGTTGACTTCAGTGTGCATATAGAGGACCCAGCCTGCACATGGGGCACTCATTTTCATCAAAGCCTCGTCTGCAATGCTGTCTGTTCTCATCCACTGTTCCCATTCCCACCATGATACCCTGGGTTTCCATCTTGGTGTTGCACCACCTCACAAATGAGCAGTGCAGCAGCCTCCAGCCCTGATCTCTTCTTTCCAGGTTGCTTGGTCACTTATTTCACCTGTGCCCTCAGCATCTTTTTCCTCAGGACCTCCGTGGTGTTCTCTATCCCTTAGATGCTTCCTTTAGGCTGTTACCTCTCAATTGAGCTGGGAGTTCATAGTCCATCCTTCAGGAATTCTCTTGGCAATGTCTTCGTCTCCCTTGCCCTTGAGTCCCAGTAAACCCAAAACCAAACTACCCATTCTCCCCTTGAATACTGGTGATAGGAATCACACAGCAAGGGAGCTGGGTACTACTGTGCATTCATGTCACCAACCTCACCTGTGCTCTTACAGAGCCTGACCATTCTAGTATGATTCTCTGGTCAGCTCACTCTCCCACATTCCAGAATACTTAATTCAGACATTTTCCACTTTCCACAAACTTCTGATTTACTCCACCCTCCCTTCATTCTCAAGATAACATGGGTGATGTTATGGGTGTTGCTTAACGTAGAAAATGGAAGCCTTCAGATTGGAACTCCATTAACTTCCTCCACGAAACTTAACCAACCTTTCCTACTATTACAGTTGTCAATGTTCTCCAGCAAAGACCACCAGAAACACGCCAATAAGTAAACAAGTTGGGTTCAGTTAGTTGTTATAATGAGGGAGAACTCACATGATGGGGAACTATGGGCCTATCAGGAAGAGCGTATTAGAAAGAACTGATAGGATTTGGGCTTTGGTTGGATAATTTGGGAGGATTCAAGGAGGCAGGGATTTACTCTGGAATGGGTGCTGACAGGAGGCAGGGACAACTATCATTGGGTATCGCCATCAATCTTTTCTAGAAGGAGGTGTGACTAGAGTGAGACAAGTGCTGTAATTCATAAAGAGGCCACAGTCACTCATATCAGGCGGGAGAGAGGGATGTTTGGTATGTTGTGGATGGGATGATGACCTTGTGTTTGTCTGTTTAGACAGAACGATGAAGTGGTCCTATTTTGTCTCACATCATCCCTGTTGCAGCGTGACCTGGTGCTGGTGCCTGTGGGATGTTTACGTCCACCAGGTGAACAGCATGGCTTGTGTGAGCGCCAGGCCAGCTTCTAACAACAGGAAAGCCTGGGTCCTGATACCAGGCCAGCTCCTGGATGTCAGCGCTGCTTTTCTTTTCTTTTTTTTTTTTTTTTACAGTGGAGGAGGTGAGTCTTAAAAAGAGAAATAGCCATCTGCCAGCCAAAAGAAAACAGCATGAGCTAAACAGCATGGAGATTGAAGCAAAAGGTGTGTTAGGAGAATTTGACATCGGGTGGGAGAGTGCATAGCAAGAGAGAATTCTGGAGAGATTGTCAGAGAATGAAATGTAGAAGGTCCCAGGGTGAGTGGAAGGTCCTGATGGATTTTAAGTGGAAGAACTGACGTGAAAAATCCCCAGCAGCCGTGCGGGAGATGGGGTGATGACAAAGGGAAGGTCTGTGCTCTTTTCCTTCCCCACTGTGCCGCAGCTCTTGCTAAGGTCTCCTCCCTCACCTGGTCTATTGCACCACGTCCTTGTACCTGCTTCTAGTCTAGTCCCCTCCCCCATCCCAGTGTTTATGGTGTGACCAGGGTGATTTTGGGGAATCACAAGTCTTATCCTATTGCTTTGTCACTTAAAACCTTTTTTTTTTTTCTGGTGAGGAAGATTCACTCTGAGCTGACATCTGTGCCAGTCTTCCTCTATTTTGTATGTGGGTCACCACCACGGCATGGCCTGAGGAGTGGTGTAGGTCTGCACCCAGGATCTGAACCTGCAAACCCGGCCTGCCAAAGTAGAGCGTGCTGGAGTTAACCACTACCTCATGGGGCCAGCCCCACTTAAAACCTTTGATGCCCCATCAGCCACAAGATAAAAAACCTACACAACATTGCATACACACCGCGCCTTTCGTGATCTGATCATGCCACCTGGATAGTCCACTGCCAACTGGAAAGCTCCATTTGGATGTCTCAGAATGATCTCAAATTCATTATTTCCAGAACTGTGCTCCAGATCATCTTCACATGTTCTCCTTGCCACCCTACCCCCCATCCCAGTGAATGAGGCCATTGTTCATTCAGTTCCCAAGCACAAAAGGTAGGCGTCAGCTTGGAACTGCTCTCTCACGTACTACCTTATGTGATCAGTCACCCACCTGGTGATTTCGTCTGCTCTATATTTCTGGAATCTACCTCCTTTTCTCCACCTCTGCTTCTGCCATCTCAAGCCCATGCTAAGGTCATCTCTGGTCTGAGCTATGGCACTGGTCTGCTAACTGAGCACCCCCAATCACTCTCTCTCCCCCAATCTATATCTCACACTGAAGCCGGAGGTTTGTAAAGGGCATATTTGATCCTGTCACTGCCTAATTTAATGGGTTTTTGTGGCTGTTGGTAAGAGACTAAAGTTCTTTACATGGTCTACAGGGCCCTGCCTGCTCTGTCCTACTTCTCTAGCCTCGCTTTACACCACTCCTGCCTTCCCTGCAGGATCCTCTCCATTCTTCAAATGTGCCCTGTTCCTGCCCTCCTTGGGGCCCCTCACCATGCTGTTCCCTCTCCCCACATGCTTTCTCCCACCCTCCCTGCCTAAGCAGTTCCATGTCATCTCTCAGATGAAGCCGTCCATTCAACATTCTTTATTCAGTGCCTACTCAGTTTCTGGAGACACTGTTCTAGCGCAGGCACAGAAGTGAACAAAACAGACAAAAATGGAGCTCTTATGGGGCATTTATTCCAGGAGGGAGACATCCAGGAAGCCAATCAGCCAAATATATGGCATGTCAGGTGGAGGTAGATGCAGGAGGAGTGTTGGAAGGAGTTGTCATTGGAGATGGGATGGCCAGGGAAGGGCCCGCCGAGAAAGTCAATGCTGGGGAAAGACTTGTGAGGGGCGGGGGAGTGAGCCCTGTGGACATCTGGGGAAACAGTGTCTGGGCAGAGAGAACAGAGAGCAGAAAGGCCCTGAGGCAGGAGCTGGCCTCCCCTGTTCCAGGAGCCACAAGGCCAGAGTGAGTGAGGCAGAAAAGTAGCAGATGGAATCTGGGAGGCCATGGGGACAGACGCTGCAGGCTCTTGTAAGGCCCTAACTTCTCTGAGATGGGAGCCATTGGAGGATTCTGAACTGAGGAATGAGGTGACGTGACAGGGCTTTTCACAGGATCACTTCAGCTTCTCTGTGGAGAACAGAGTGTAGGGGGCAAGGATGGAAGAGGGAGATCAGTTAGGGGTACTGGAATATCCCAAGTCAGAGATGCCCTTGCCGGGGATCAGGTTGGCAGCAGTGCAAGTGCTGAGAGCCCGTCAGATTCTGGGTCCATTGTGAAGACAGAATGAGCTGATGGAATGTGCTGAGAGACTGGATGTCGGGGGAGACTCAAGAATAAATGATGACTGCAAGGTTTCTGGTTTCTCTCTCATCAGAGCAGATGGCTGATTTGTGATGACAGCCTGTTTGATGGGAATGGGTAACAGTGTCTGAAATTGGAAGAAGGGGACAGGAGAGGAGGGGAGATTTGTTCCTCTTCCCTTTGGGGTGAGGAACTGGACACCTCTGAGAGGAAGCGAGTCAGAACCTGAGGGACGAGTTAACAAGGAGGCAGGGTGGCTGGTCAGAGCGAAGCCTCTAGGACTTGTTAAACAAGGCTGCCCTACTGAAAACCAACTCTTCCTAGACAGACTGCAGCTGGGGATGGAGGGGAAGGCACGAAGAACAGGGACACAGGCTGTGGGTCAGACAGGTCTGGGTCTGCAGTCCAGCTCTGCCAGTCACTTGCTACTGCCTTGGCCCTGAACTTCCCAAGCCTCAGTCTCCTCATCTATAAAATGAGGATGACCACCACACGTGCCTTTTATGTCATTAACTATGGGTTACAGGAGGTGATGGGTCTAAGGATTAGTACAGGACCTAGTGCACAGTAAATGCTCAGTAAGTGTTAGCTATTATATATATATAATAATGTCAACATTATATTATAGCACAGCTGAGTTTCCATGCAGCATAACCGGTACACTGCCACTGGCTAGTATGACACTTGTCCCTAGTTACAGGGCTATCTTTAATATAAAAGGAGTTTGTAATCAGCCAATCCATTAAAGTCCACAATGTGTCATAAAAATGCATAACAATATCTATATATGAAGACATAGAATGTAGCACTATTTCTCTTCATCCATATAAATCACACAAATTTAAGCCAATGTATCAGTGGTAACCTTCCTACACTAATCATTATAATACTCAATGTTTTTACCCTCAATTTAAGGAGTGGGGCACATATTATTTAGCAAATATGCTATTTTAATGTTATTTTATGGTCCCTGAAAGTAAAATGATTTACAAATGAGACACAATATTACATCATTAACTTTTAAAACTCAGTGTTCTTTAAACTTACCTTACATCTTGTGTCCTTTCTTCATACAGATGAAAAGTCATCAAAGGTTTAGGCAGTTCCTGTAAACAGGACTTTAAAGCACCTGAAATTAACACTCTCTTTGAGGCTGAATAGGGAAGAGGCTGGGAATCTCAGGACATATTATTATTTTACAAAGGAAACTGACTTCAATTACAATCTTCCAAGATACGTAGAACAAATCATGACTTGGCGGGAGAGGTTAGGGAATGAAATGCTCATAAAACTATTTCCATCCCTTTCAAAATATACTGAGAGATGAATAGAAAATAAAATGAGTTTCAAAGACATCTTCTTAATAGACATCATTTCTCTAGGGAGATCTAGAGTTTGGGGGTGAAAGAAGGGAAGAAAATACAAGCATGTCTCCAGATATTTGGATTATATGCTGCCTTCACCTTTACTTATCACCAGAAAAACAAAACAAACAGGAATGGAAAAGATTCGTGTGTGTCTATATATACATAGACAAAATTTTCATTTTCATTTGTCACTTAACCCTATAAGGAGACCATTTCAGTTAAAACTAAAACTAAAATTGGATTTTGAACTGATGATCTGTCTGAGCTAGGACTTGCCCACCACCTGAGGACGATGCCTTGGAGCTCACCTGCTCCAGCGTGGGGGTCTGAAGAGAACTCATCCAGGTGAGAAGGACAACAGTCTCAAGCAGCTTTCAGTTTCTTTAAAATGATGAATAATAACAGGAGGAGAAATCTCAGTCGATGATCCTAAAACTCATCAGAGACCTGTTTCTTTTCCACCTCAAATAATATTTGGAAGAAACATCTATCTTCATAGGTAGACGCACAGAGAATGAGATCACTTAACCATCTATTCTGGAATTTAATTTATGAGATAAAAAGTTGTATTTCTTCCAAATTACAAACCAATTGTCCTAGAAACATTTACAAAATAATCCTCCCCTTTCTTATTAATATATGGTGATTTCTTTACTATATATTCAATCTTGAAATATAATAGCATTCTTTCTAGAACATCAGATCGTTTTTTGTGCCTACTGTGCATTTTTTTAATTGCTATAACTTTATGATATGTTTTGCTGTTGTTTTCTGTCCTTTTTTTCACCTACTATTTATTTTAAATAAGCTTAGACTTTTTTGTTAAGTTTCAACAAATATCCTACTTGAGTTTTTAAAATAATGTTTTATTCTGATTATCAAGTAGTGTAGAGTCTTGGAAAATAAAGAAGGAAGAAGAAAATAAAAACCACCTTTAATATTATTCAGAGTATTCTGATAGAGATTATATAAAACAATACATAATTTGCAACATTTGACCTTTCAGCCATCATTTGCAAAAACCAAAAGATTGATGTAAGTGCATACTTATTAGGAAATTCTCATACCTTGCACTGTTCTACTTTATTCCGGCTTCATCCATCTCTTCCTTTAGGGTATCTATTTTTGATGGGCCCCCTGAGAGTTGGTTCCTGAAGATTTGTGAGCCTGGTTCCACGTGCAAAACAGGGGAGTAGCCAGTATCTGAGAACTAGCTGCACAGACTCAACCTTGTGGAGTCAAGGACCTAATGGAGACAGACTGTCCCCAAAACTGTGCCTACCTGGGATGGGTTCAGTCCCTAGGATGCCAGCTTCTCTGGAGTTTATCCTCTAAGAATGGAAACAGGCAAAAAGGGACACTGGCTTCCCACATGACAGGACTCTCGCAGTGCTGGGAGTAGCTGCTCCGAGCAGAATCTCCCACATCTTGTCTCACACAGGCCCCACTGCTGGAAACCAATCCCTAAAACCCCTCTCCTGTGGTGTCCAACCATGGAATCCTTACCATGAGAAGCCCCTTGCTCTCCTGCTTTGATCTGGAATGTTCCCTGGGAGTCAGTTCCTGCTCTTGAGGATCCCTTATGACTCTTCCTGCTACCATCCTGACCTGTGATTCCTTTCAGCAGGTAAAAGCCAGAAGTTCAATCTTGTGACTAGCAATGGATAGCTTTTAAATGCACTGTAAGAATTAAAAACACTTGTAAGAATATTCTAAAGACAATATCTATAGTAAATGTGAAACATAATGTGGAATATTTACATTCCCTTTATAGTAAGTCAAAAGGACCCCACCCAAGGAAAGAATTATATTATATGGATAGTAGGGGGATGTGAGGGGGGTAATAAACTAAAACAATTTCTATTTGGTTTTCAAGTGTGTTTTGACCTTCTCTTTGAATACAGATATGACTGCTATTGTGGAAAGTTGTAACACTTGATATTATACAAATGCAGGAGGAAAACCCACGTTAGCAATTTATCCAGCTTCCCAGGTGCTGCATTACTCCCAAAGAGCTATACTCCGCCTCTCTCACATTCCTGATGTGACGCACTCCTCCACAGCAAGGCTTCAGCAATCTGCTGAAGCAAAAGTGGTGATGCTATGCAGTGGACAGAGCATGGACTTCGGAGTCTGACATGCTGAAGTTTGAAGCTCAGTTCTACCTTCACTAGCTGTGTGACCTTAGGCCATGACTTAACCTCTGCACCTCAGATGCCTCATCTGTAAAACTAGGATAGCAAACACTGTCTGCCTTGTAGAACTGTCATAATGAGCCAAGGAGAGAAAAATATATATGTTGGTGTGTGTGTGTGTGCGCGCAAGCGTGCATATAAAGTGTGACATATAGTGGATTCCCACTTAATGTTAGCTATTATTTTCCTCCAGGGAAAAGCAATAGGAATACGTACAAGTAAAGAAATAAGTGAACAAGACCATGAGTGCAGGATCAAGGATCAGTGTTGAAATCTATGGGATAGGTGTACTGCAGATGTAAAATTCCTGGCAAATAAGCATCTATGATACTGCTCAACCAACTGCAGTGCGGGAGCATTCACGGACATCTTTAATTAACCATTACAACATTCTTCTTTATCCTCAGTAAAACTCTACCTCAGGGTGGCCTCCACTCCCTGGTCCTGGCCCACGGGATTCTGATCTCATGTGTACACATGACAAGGAGACGGTGGACTTTGCAGTCAGCCTCCCAGCTCTGCCGTTTATTATCTCTAAGGCACGAAGCAAGTCATAGAGACACTGTGTGCAGGTTCCTCCCTTATCTGTAAAACAAGCCCCCTCTCAAAAGTAGGAATGTTACATAACCTGCTGCCCCCTGTTCCCTCTCCAACTCTCATTGAGGGGCCTCTGCATTTAGCATCCAGCAGAGTCTGATGCACAGGAAACATCCTGTTGAAAACCTGAATGAGCAAATGAATAAGGATTGGTGGGAGAATCAAATGACCTGACATCTCATGTATGTAGCTTGAGACCTGGCATGTGGCAAGTGTCCAGTAGGTGGTGGAAATTAACATTTTCCACACGTTAATACCTGAATGTACCATTTATCACCTCAACATTTCTTAAATCAGGACGTGTCTTAAAAATTGGTTTATACATTTAATAGTGTGTTCTTTTTTCCCCCAAAAAAAGCAGTTATTAAGTCAGAGGTGCGTCTGATACTCAACTGCATCTTAGAAACAGGGAAAGGCAGTATTGTTACAGATTTTCTAAATCTGCGATAAAAGCATCTGACATGTAGGAACTCAGAAAATGATAGCTGTCTCTCCATATATTTGCCAAAGAGATATAATCCTATCTATTTCACAAGACTGCAGCAAAGCCACCTGTTTTTGTGAATAAAGTTTTATTGGAACGCAGCTGTGCTCATTCATTTATGTTTGATCCAGGGCTATTTTTATGCTAGAATAGCAGAGTTGAGTAAATGCATCAGGGACCATGTGGGTTGTAAAGCTGAAAATATTTACTCTCTGGCCCTTATAGAAAAAGTTTGTCAACTCCTGTGATAAAGTAGAAGAAAGGACCAGGCCAATGGTGGCTGCCTCCCTATTCCCAGCTCTCACAGGCCCGAGGAGAAAGCCACACAAGTCACAGATACAAACGCCCTCAAGGACAGAGCTGAGGCTGGGGCCCTGCCACGAGGCACTACGGACTGGTCATCTCACATCAACCCGCTAGGCAGCAGCCCTCTGGGGTGGTTACTTGGTTTTCCTTAGTTCCTCCCTTCTGAGCACAGCATTTCTTGATTGTGAAGGGTAATCACAGAGTCACGGAGTTTTGACACGGTGGGACCCTCAGGAGCTGCTGAGATCACAGATCTATTTACTCCTGCACTCCACTACGCCAACAACACTCTCAGAACTGTCTGCCACCATCCTCTCTCCCCTTAAAACACTTAACTTAGGTTTCTTTTTTTCTAACTCCTTTCACTGTTGGTGCACTAAGAACAGGATGTTCTAAGCTCATCCCCCCGCCTCGCCTGGGAGAATGAGGCCTAAGAGCAGGTGTGGCAGGCTGTGACTCGGTCTGTGGGTCAAGTGTGTGAATCTGTGATGACTTCCATTAGTCGACTCAGTGGTCTTTCTCTCATCCATGTTGGGGATGGGGATGGTTGCTGGGGATGTGACGTAACACTGCCTTACTGGTTATTTTCACAGCTTTACCTTAACTGGCATTGACCAAATCCCAGTCAAATACCAACTGAGTGAGCTGTTTCCCCGTGTTTTTGGATGTTGGGAATCTCCACTTGGAAATAACATACCACACACCAAATGGGACAAGCTTTGGGGTCTTTAGCTTAACATTTAAAAGTCCAATACTCATTTACAATTTCTTTTCTCTTAGGCAAAGGATTTTGTACCTTCAGCTTACTCCCCTTCTGGCCAAAAAGAAGTGTATGTTAAGGCACTGATTATTGTTAAAATTTTAGACACAAGTGAACCACCCAGCCCACACCAGTCTTGGCTCTTCTACACCATACAGCGAAAGCACCCACCTCTGCTATGCCATACAGAGAGTCCACAATCTCTCAATCAAGACTTCATGCTGAGAGAGCTCTAGAGCCAGCTGGTTCTCAGCATCTCCGCACATCTCCAGCAACTTCCTTTAAATACAAGACGCCCCAACAACAAGCATGTGTTCATTACATCAGGCACTTGGTTACCATGTTGCTCACTTCTGCTCTCTCTATGATGGGAACACATCAAGGCGCTACACAATAGAGCCTTAAAAATGTCATGAGTTTAGGGCGTCACCTGAAACCTGAGTCCACAGATTTGAGCTTTAAAATCAAAACAACGATGTCAGGTAAACCTTGTGTGTGTGTGATGTGTGTAAACAGTGAGGGCGCGACTCCCTCAAGGAGTAGGTTCTCGGCTGGCCCTGTGGCTTAGCGGTTAAGTGTGCGCGCTCCGCTACTGGCGGCCCGGGTTCGGATCCCAGGCGTGCGCCAACGCACTGCTTCTCCGGCCATGCTGAGGCCGTGTCCCACATACAGCAACTAGAAGGATCTGCAACTATGACATACAACTATCTGCTGAGGCTTTGGGGGAAAAAAAGGAGGAGGATTGGCAATAGATGTTAGCTCAGAGCCGGTCTTCCTCAGCGAAAAGAGGAGGATTAGCACGGATGTTAGCTCAGGGCTGATCTTTCTCACACACACACACAAAAAAAAATAAAATTAAGGATTAGGTTCTCACATCAGGTGAAAACCAAGTGTTCTCAGAAGCACCCTGAGAATCTTTACAGTCACACGTAAAGTCCATTATATATAGTTTCATGTCTGCTAGTGGGTCCAGTCCAGGCGGTGTCTCCTCCCGACTTAACGCAAGTGCTGCTTTCCTGCTGGGCAGAGGAGGCGGCGGGCTAACATTTATGGGCCGTGTTACATGGAACTCGTGTTTCCTTGTGATTTTCTGTGAGCATAGGGTTAATATCACACAGAGTACACCTGCAAAGGATGAGTTGTTCTGTCTGTGTCCCTGCATCCTTCTCGCCCCTCCCCATCTAGCTCTCTACAGGATTCTTTTGAAATTAGAAACGTGTGTGGCGCTGGCAGGAGGTGGCCGTGGAGCTGTAGTTAAGATGTAATCTCTGGTGCCCAGCTGCCTGAGTGTGAACACAGGCTTTGCTATTTACAGCTGTGTGGTCTTGGGCCATTTACTACCCTATGTGATTGTCAACATCCTCATCTGTAAATGGGGTGTTAGTATCACTACCTCCAAGGTTGTTCTGAGGATTGAATGAGTAAGTACATGCAAAGCACCTAGAACCGTGCGAGCACAAAGGAGCACTCTCCAGCAAGGGTGTTGATGATGACGGCAATGGTGTGAGGAAGTATAAACATGGAAACACATCTAGGCTGGAGGAACTGGGAAGCCAGCATGTGGGTACGTGCCACCCTCCTCTCAGGGCCAGTGCCCTCAAATACGGGAGCACAGACAGGAGAGAGGAAGGGGGAAGAGTGGGAGGAAACCATTATCCTTGAAAGAACGAAGGGAGATCTGTAGGACATACAGCATAGCAGATGTCAGGAAATGGCTAACAAGTCCAAAGACTATGCCCCACTGGATAGCAGGGCCCACATTACCACAGGGGAGAGCAGACATGATTAATGACACTGGCCTCCTGGAGAAGCAGGTAGAAGGAAGGGTAAACATTCCCTCTTACAATGAAAACAGTTTTATTATATTTTTAAATTATTTATATTGTACATGTCCTTTGTTAAAAAAAAAACAAATAATTCAGAAAATACACTATTTTGAGTCAACCACCATTGACATTATGGTGACCACCCCTCAAGGAAGTCACTCTTAAGGACTGGAAGGGACTTAGAGTTTATAAATCTGAGTCAACACCTGGAACAGGGCAGGTGAGCATAGAGTTCTTTAAACCCAAGCTGAGGGGATAAATATTGACCCTATCGACTGCTTTTGTTAGCAGCCCCTTGTATCATGCATCCTTGCTCCTTCTAAGATGAAGATTCTTCAGCATCCCAGTGGTCTAGACCCCACTTCCTCCGTGGAGGCTGTGCTGTTCTCCTGGCAGATGAGCCAATGCCGTCATGCTCATGGTCCTCTGGTCACACATGGGCCATGGACACCACCCAGCCATCCACTTCTACCGACCCACAGGGCGTCTGCCTCTCTTTCCAAAACAGCCAGCTCTTATTCCAGGAGAGAGTCTTCTGGCTGAGTCAATGCTTCTTGTATGTTCTGAGTGAGAGCTGTCAAAGGGAGTTTTTTCTGGTAGGCACACAGTTGGTGTTTGGTAAGTATTACTTTAATGTGCTTGTTTGTAATGAAAATGTGTTAATGATTATTGACACCTATCCTCAAATACCTTCAGATCATCATTCATTGACTTCTCCCCCAGGCAGACTGCACAGGTAAGAGACAACCTGTCTGGGGTCAGGTATGAGCTGGTCTCAAAGGTATGAGCTGTGGGACTTCATCTCTGCGCCAGTTTCCTCAGGCCTGGAATACAGGGAAGATGACAGTGCGTGTCTCCTAGGGCTGTCTGCTGCCTGATGGAGATACTCAGTGTCAAGTACCAGGCATATGGTAAGTACTCAGTAAATGTTACCTGCCATTATTGTGGTAGTAGCTATGACTATTATTTGTAATTAATCAAGTGCACACTATGTCCCATGACTGGGGACATAAGACACAGAACTTGCTCTCTGATTATCACCAAATAAATGCACTAAGGTGCTCAATTTCAAAAAGTTTTGCTAGACTACTCATTCTTCAACTGGCTCTTAATGTGGCTCTAATCATAAAGATTTAGCTGTAGTTAAACATCTAAAAATATCTAGCTAAATAGCAAAAAAGTGTTTTTAAGGTTTTTAAGCACAAAACCACTCCTATTCCTATCAGAGATTTGTTTTTCAGCTGGAAATGACCATAAGGATCATCTGATTCATGTTCTAATTGTGCAGTCAAGGAACCGGAAGCCTGGCCAGGGATCCTCTGATGGACGGCAGCGCCAGACTCAGTGCCGGCAGCCTAAGCCCCAGGTCTGTGTCTTTTCGTCACTGGCTGATGGCTTATCTCAGAATCTGGGTAGAAGAAGCCTCGAAAGTAACAAGTCGGCTGGTTACAACCCCACCATATGCTAACAAAGAATACTTTCAATGGTGGAGCACCCCAGGTACTTTTGTCTTCCCAGTGGAAAGGGCACTCATGTCACAGACACAGGGTCCCTCTTGCTGCAGCCTTGTTGTGCCTTGACCTCGGGCATGTCACCTACCTCTCTTGGCTCCAAAGGGCTCCATCTGATGCACTTACACCTGTGTTTGCTTGTATTGTATAGACTATCTCTGGAGGGCTATCAAGGAACTGCTAACACTTGTGGTCCTGGAGAGGGGAACGGGGAGCCTGGGGAACAGGGCTGAGAGAGCCCTCACTTTATGTTCTTGGTATATTCTGGATTTTGACCATGGAAAGGCATAGCCTATTCAAAACAGTACACTGAAAGTTAAAAATAAATAACAACAAATATACTTACACATCTCTCCTCCCCCCAAGTTATTTTCAGATAAATAAAAGAGGCTTCACACGCCCGTAGGAGACATTCCTGCTTCCACATTCTAGTCTAGGAAGATCCGAGAAAACAGGCTTTGATCATAATAGAGGAGAATTCACGCATTTTACTTATGCTGCCTTTCTAAGGAAATTTAAATCTAGAATAAATGGAATAATCAGGCAATATACATTTTGTGCATCCCTGGAGATCTGTGGGTCTACGGGAAAAAAATCATAGAGAGGAGTCTATTTTGACAAGTGTCACTCGAGCTCCAAGCTGTAAACAGCCTGTGGTTTCCATGCCCTGACCTCAAAGCCACGACAATCGTGTTTCCTGATGCACATACTAAGGACAGTCTGTTTATTTAACACGTGAGCTCATTACTGAAGATGCTGTCTACCAACATGAAACTCCTCCACAGAGAAGGCCTGAACAGCTTTCTAATCACCAGGGATTCATCTAAAAGGCTCTAAAGTCATAATTTATAAAATGTATGCCAACTGCACAAAAAGAAGTCATTCCAGATCTCATATGATGCACAACATGACCTCAGTCACATCAATGGGTTGGGCTGAGAAGCCCACCCCTTCCGTCTCTCTTCCCTCTAATTCTTCCCTCTTCACATGCATGGGAGCCTCTACTACTGGGCCTTTGGGAGGCTCCTCCTATATTTTCTAGAGCCCTCTAGACTGCTATGATTTTCTCCATATTATATGACCTCTTGTGGTCACCTTTCTTCCATCATTTCCAGGGTGACTCCTCTTCCCACGTGCAGAGTGTAGACACCCTCAGAGCCCTGTCTTTGGCACTTTTGTTCGAGGTTGAAGTAGGAAGGCTAAGGCATTAATTAGGTTTTAGAAATGAGGGCCAGGCACCCTTGCCTGGAATATGCCAACCACCTGCCACTCATTTCCCTCCATCATGGCTGGGCCACTATCTCCTCCAGGAAGCCTCACCTGACTACCTCTCTCCTCCGTTGGTGCCCATTCATGGTCCTCCCATAATGCCTTCTGCATATTTTGTTTAGCATGTTGTTTATAATTATCCATTTGTGTGTATCTCCCCCACAGGCCATGAGAACCTTTAACGTGGAGATTATATCTTATTCAGTTTATATCTCCAACACTTGCGCACAGTAGATGTTTGGTAAATATTACTTTAATGTCTTTGTTTGTAATGAACATATGTGGCACTCGGGCTTGCCTCAAAGCAATCAAAAGGAACCACAAGACATAACTGTGTGAAGGACAATGGCATATAGCATGAATGGGAGGAAGCAGGAGACAGTGACACTCATAAGGGAAAATGCCATCAGATTATGAAGGGCTTACCTCATGCTAAAGAGTTGGACTTTAACCCAGGCAGTGGGAAACAGTCAGTGTCCCTCCACTGAGGCACCACAGATTTTATGGGACACTTTCTTGTGTGGAACTATCCAGGCATTGCAGAAGTTGACAGCAGTTTGGTCCCCACCCTCCAAATGCAGTAGTGTCCCCCAGTCTCTATAGCAACCAAAAATGTCTCTACACATTTCCAAATATCCCCAGGGGTGTCATTCTGGTCCCTGTGGAGAACCACTAAGCTAAGATTTTCTTTTGAGGCAGAAGGATGACAAGATCAATTCATATTTCAGGAAGCCAACTCTGGTGATCATGTTAGAGATAGGCGGCGAAAGAATGAAATTAGAGGCAGGAAATGCAGCTCAGGAGGTGACTGCAACAGTCCAGGTGAGAAGTAATTAGGTCTTGCATTAAGACGAAGGTGGTAGAGATGGACAGAAGTGAGGAATTCAAAAGACATTCATAGAGAGAATCACAGGACTTGCTAATCAAGCAGCTATGGGGAGGTAAGGACAAAAGGAGAGGAAATATCTAACCCCCACTCTAGCTTAGACAACAGGGAGGGTGGAATTCAAAAGTGAACACAGAAAGAACTGGTTGTGCACTGTAAAATAGACATCTAGGGAAGGAAGCTTTTTACTTGATTGAGGTGGTTTAGAAGCCCCAGGCATAAACACATCAGTCAGAAGGCATGAAAATAGAGGAGGAGGCCCAAGGAATGTGACTGCAAGAATAATGAGGAGAAGGACGGAACCTCAGGAGACAATACGAAAAGGGAAGGCAGAGCAGAAGCCATGGCAAGAGGAGAAAGAGCAGCACGGGCAGAACCAGCGCTTGTGTCGGTTCTGATGAACGGGACCTACAGCAAGCATTCCTGGAATCGTAGGTGTGTGCAAACTACCACTCCTTTGATATGCACCACTACAGAAAACTATTGTGCAAGAGAGGAACAACCCTTTGGACACAAGGCAGGGACACGGTTAGTGGGGACCCTGAGAGGGGTGCGGAGGAGCCAGCCCGCCGCCAGCCGTCCACACCCGCCCCCCGCCCCCCGCCCCCCGCGCCCCGCCAGGACATTCGCCTGCCCGCGGTCGGCTGGGCCCTCGGCTTCCTGCGGCTGAACCCCTGCTTTCTGGCGGCGGCGGCCCGCGGGGCTCGGGGCGGGGGACGGGCGGCCCCGGCGGCTCCTCCACCGCCTCCCGGCCCAGGCGGCGGCTCCCCAGGCCGGCGGCCCCGCCCTCCCGCGTGCCCTCCAGCGCCGCCCGCCGGGCCGCCGGGGCGGGAGCGCAGCCAGGCCCAGGGCGCGGCCCCGCGTCGGTCCCCGAGGAGGACGACCCCCCGGGCTGAGCGGGCCCGGGCAGAGCGGGCCACTAGGACCCCGGTGTCCTTTCCTCATCAATGCTTCCTCCACGGATGTGAAACTCACTTCCCTGACTAGATTCAAACACGTGTTGACGAAGGCAGACACACGGCGTGTCCACGGTGTGACACCCGTATCACAAGAGCCCCCAAACTCATCCAGGGGACCCCTCTCCCTGCAGGGCTGCTCGGGGAGGAGGCGAGGCTGTGAGGAGAGGACCCGGGAACCGCCTGGATGATGGAAATGGTCAGTGTCTTCATCAGGGTCGCGCTTATGCGCGGGTGTAGACATTTGTCCAAACACAGAACTCCTCAGATGGGTGCCGGTCACCGTGTAAATTTTACCTCAGATTTTTTAAAAGTGAAAACCAGCAGCTGCAGGACAATACGGACCGTGTGTTCCACTTGGTGACATGAGAGCAATGGGTCCTCTCTTCACAGCGCGGACACGCGCACGGGGGAGGCCGTGTGGGGACGGCCGCCTCCAGAGCGGCTGTCATGGCGGCCGGCGCGAGGTGGCAGGAGGGGCGCTGGCACCGCGGACGTCACTGGGGCAGCGGGAGAAGGGGCCCGACCCCGCGGTGGGAAGTCATCGGGGTGAGCGGAGGCCCCGGGTGACAGGGTGGGTGGGGAGGGTGACTGGAGACCCATTGGTGAGGTCCAGGGCCAGGCCCCGGGCTCCAGGCAGCCCCTCCCCCACCCCGGCGGTTGGCGCCCCACCCCACCCCCACCCCGGAGCCCCGTTGCCTAGGAACCCTCGGCGTGTTTGGACTCTTCGCCTCGCGCAGGCGCCGGTGCCCGACACTTGGCGGGACTGGCCGACTGGGCTGGAAGCTTTGCGCCGAGCGGACCAGGTCAGCTCTGCGACCCGCGGCGATGGCCTCCTGGTTTGGTGGCCTAGGCTCTGGCTTAGGCCATTCCCTGGGGCAAGTGGGCGGCAGTGTGGCTTCCCTCACTGGACACATCTCTAACTTCACCAAAGATGTGCTGAGGAAGGGAAGGGAGAAGGCGGAAGAGTCACCGGACTCTGGGAGGACGGAGATGGAGGACGTTCAGGCAATTGTAGCGTCAGAGGAGAGACTGAGAACCCAAGCTTTGAGAAAAGCTGAAATTGTGCAGCAGACCGTGGAGGAAAAAGACACACGGCTTGCCTCCATGAGAGAAGAAAACAGTCATCTGAAAGAAGCCCTGGAACGACTGAGAGAACAGACTGGAACTGCACCTGTGGTTGACCCTAAAACCCTGGACAGGGTGACACGACTAGAATCTGAGGTCTCTCAGCTGATGGTGATAAAAGGTCATCTGGAGGAGGAAGTAAAACATCATCAAAAGATGAGTGAAGAGCAAAACCAGAGGAAGACACAGCTCCTTCGAACTTTACAAGAGCAGAAACAGGAAATGGATGAACTTAAATACCAGCATGAGCAAATGCATATGAAACACACTCAGCTCTTTTCAGCCAAAGATGAGGAAATTAAGAATTTGCAAAACACGATAAAACAAATCAAAACCCACTTGCCTGAAAAAACCCAGCACATGCAGATAAAACATTCAGAGATTTGTCAAGTGGCAAAAGGTCAGAGTCTTAGTGTGCAAAACGGAAGTGAAAAGCATGATTTACGTAAAGTTGAAACTGAAAGATTAGGAAAAGGAAGAAAAGAACAGGAATGGGAGATGAAACTTCGAACTGAAAAGACTATCCCTTTGACGGAGCAGATTGACCAGCCCTACAAAGATGAAATTGGTCAACTAACTCAGATTATCCAGCAAAAAGAGTTGGAGGTACAGGGTCTTCACGCTAGAATAGCTTCAGATGAGAAGGTGAGGGAAAACAGCAACCTAAAAAGAGAGTATCACAAAATGATGGACATACTGGTTGCCAAAGAAGCAGACCTCGTGAAGCTGCAAGATGAAAATACAAAACGGTCCACAAGATTTGAAAGCAGTGGTCAGGATATGTTTAGAGAAACTGTTCAGAACCTCTCACACATCATTCGAGCAAAAGACATGGAAATCGCTGCCTTGAATCAGAAATGTCAGACTTTATGGACAATCTTGCAGACATCCAGCACTGGCGGTGAGGTTGGAGGGGTTACTGTGAATCAGTTGGAGGAGCTTCTGCAGGAACGTGACACGTTACAGCAGCAGGTCTCCCTAATGGAAGGCTGGACACATCAGGTGATGACCGCGGTGCGCAACATGCAGCGAGAGTCAGCCCAGCTCCAGAAAGAACTTCCACAGCTTCAGGCTCGGGTCTTGATGGACGGTGATAATAAGTCTCAACTACGGATGACCTCTACTGACCGGATCCAAAATTATAAAGAGGAGGAAATCCAAGTCATACATCTGGCAAAGAAATTAGCACGAATGCAGCTCAGCCTAGAGCAGCTGTGCAATGCCAGGGACGTTCTTTTAGGTCCACTTGACCTTACTGCACCACAGCCTCCCACCACATCATCGCTCACTTCAGAGTCAGCCAACTCTCTGAAGGCAGCTAGATCTGATGCAGTGAGTGAGTCTTGTAAAGCGCTCCCAGAAGAGATAGAAGAGTTAAGGAGATCCACGGAGGAAAAAGAGGCAACCATTCGAAGCCTCCAGGAGGAGAATCAGAGACTGTCTGCTGCGATTGCTGCCACCTCCGAACTAGACAGAAAACAACGTGAAGAAACAGATTCTGAAATCCAGCAGCTCAGGGAGAAACAAGATGTTTTACAAAACTTCCTTCAGGAAAAAGAGCTCTTAGTCAACGCAAAAAGTGAGGAATTACTTTCTTTGAGTGAAAATTACACAACTGAAGTGAAGGAAAATGAACTTTTGAGGCAGGCAGTAACAAACCTGAAGGAGAGAATATCACGTTTTGAAGTGGATTTGCATAAAGTAAAACAAGAAAATGAAAAAATACTAGAAAGGTCCAGGGAAAAGGAAACAGAAAACCAGGCATTACAAGAGACAAATATGCGGCTTTCTATGATGCTGAGAGAGAAAGAGTTCGAATCTGCTGCAGTGAAGAAGAAGGCTCTTGCTTTGGAGCGACTCCTGAAAGAAAAAGAGCAGGGCCAGGCTGGGGAGTTAAACCAGCTTTTACATGCAGTTACGTCCATGCAGGAAAAGACAGTTCTGTTTCAGCAGGAGAGAGATGAAGTCGTGTTGGCACTGAAACAGCAACAAATGGAAAACTGTGCCCTACAGAATGAGGTTCACCATTTACGTGACAATGAATTACACTTACACCAGGAGCTAGAGAGATCTCATAACCAGGCTTTAGAGTCAGAAGATGCTCATCTCCGTGAAGTGCTGGTTGCAGAAGACAGAGCAGCTCAACTAAGAAAGAGAGTCACAACACTAGAGGAAAAGCTACTTTTATCTTCCCAGGCAACGCAAAAGGCAAGCCATCAAGCCAGGGTACAGGCAGAGTCATTGCAGGAACAACTGAATGTTGTCACCAAGCAGAAAGATGAAACCGCATTACAGCTTTCTGTCTCCCAGGAACAAGAAAAGCAGTATGCTCGAGCACTAGCCAACCTGAAGATGGCACTAGCCGAATGGATGGAAAAGGCAGACCATCTAGAAGGAAAACTGATGACATTGCAGGGAAGACTAGAGAAAGCAAATGCCGTCTTGGATCTGAAGGAGGAACAAATTGGAGAATTTAAAAAGCAAAATGAGGTCCAACAGGAAATGTTGGATGAGGTGCAAAAGAAATGGATGAACTTAGTAAGTAGCATGGAAGGAAAAGTAGAGAAAGTCCTAGTGAGAAAGCTCTTCCTGGACTATTTTCAAACACCCAAACATGAACGTCAGGAAGTGTTACGATTAATAGGAAGCACTCTGGGAATGAAAAGGGAAGAAATGGAGCGGCTCATCCAGGAAGAGCAAGGCGGCCTTACCAGATGGATGACTGGGTGGCTTGGATCAAGAAGTGTCCCCAGCACACCTCTGACCCCAAATCAGCAATCTGAGCTCAATGGTTCTTTTTCAGAACTTTTTGTTAAATTTCTAGAAACCGAGTCTCATGTAGCTTTTCCACCACAAAAGCTCTCTGCTCAGGATAGGAAGCATCTAGATGCACCCAGAAGGGAGAAATTGGCGAAAAATGTACCAGCTCGTCTTAACACCACCCTCGGATCCACACCCAGAAAATCAGATGTGACTGCCTGCTCCACAGCTGTGTCTCTTATTGACCCACCCGGCCCTGGGACTGGGGGGTCTGGGCATCTTCTTTTAAACACTGTTACTGATGTTGTGCCCACGTGTACACCTTTGCTCCTGTCACCTGCCAAGAGTGCTGCAGTTGCCCAGAAAGACCTTTCATAGCAGTAGAGCATCCCCAAACCCGAGACAAGACAGCGCTTTAGAGAAACCGGGTCACTTTGTGTGTGACCTTATCACAAAGTGGCCAGCTGGGAAAAGTCATAGATTTGTTTTTAGTTTCACTTTAGCTTTAATAGGAATAGTCTTCATACTTAAAAAAAAAAGTGTCCTTTAAGGTCTTCACCCCACTTAAAGCAGAGGTTACTTCTAGGGAGAGTGGGCCTTGGTGGGACTGGAGGCTGTGGTCAAAGGACACTTCCAATTGAGTTTGTAGCACTTTCACTTTTTACAAGGAGTGGGTGTTGTTTTAGGTAAACGTTGGGTAATTAGAACAGTAACTTGTGTTAATGCTCAAAAATATAAAATACACAAGTGCCTGCTCCTTGTATAAGAAGACAGATGAACAGTGCAAAAGGGCAAGATGCATAACAATTTAAAAAGGAAGGTTCAATTTTCCTGGCTCCGTCCTACTCCTCTTTCGTTGCCTAGGAAACCACTCTATTGGGAACCTGGATTCTCTCAGCCCTTTTTGACACATATATATATTTGTATATATGGGAGGATATTACTCCCTGACTTACTTTTTTAAAAAAGTCACTACACCTTAGAGATCTTTCCAAATGTGTATGAATTCCATCTTATTCTTTTTAAAAGCAGCAGTTTGTCATATGGATGTACCCTAAATTATTTAACTAAAGTCTAGTGATTGGCATTGAAGCAGTTTCTACCCCAAATCCTATCAAAGGTCCGTGGTCCACTCCCTTGCCCAATCCTTAAGAGCCACTCCAAGTCTTCATCCCTTGCCACAAGTTTGATCATCCTTATACCCTCTTGAAGAGATAAGAGGCCAGATAGTCAAGAACTCTCCATTTCCTGCACCCCCTTCCTAGATTCCGCCATCCCTCTATTTCTCTCCATCCATCTCTACTCTTTCCCTTTTGTTTTACAGGAAAAGGGATCCAGCTTTGCATTTCCAGGGGAATTGCTCCATTGTACCCTGGAAACTGTCTATTCAGACTCCTTCAAAGACCTCAGTCCATTAATTTTCCATCTGCTTTCTCTTCAGCCTGTCTCTTTCCCTAAGCAGAGGAGCACTCCCGCGTCTCTCCCAGCATCTACTCCTCTGCTTTCTGCTCCTCCAACTACCACCTTATCTTTCTACCTTTCACAGCTAAGCTTCTGCAAAAATTCTCTACTCCTTGTCATCATCTCATCTCTCACTGACTTATTGAAAGATTCACAAAATCTTGTGTCAGTATTGTCATAGGAATTTTCAAATGTGCACTCTTTAGTCCTTTATTTACTTAAACTCTCAGTGGTGTCCAATGAATTCTAGCTGCATGTTTAGTCCTTAAATGTTCTCTCCACTCTCTTTCTTTTTGGGATGCCGCTCTCCCCAAGTGCCCTTCCTAACCTCAGACCCTTCTATCTCAGTCTCCTTTGTGGCTTCTTCTCTAAGGCATCGTCTTCAGGGAACAGGATCTTCTTACTCTCCCTGTGGTCTCAGGGAAGCTCATCCGATCCCATGATTGGGCTCTCACCTGGATGCTAATTACTTCTGAATGCCTGTGTCTGACCTCACCCTTCTCCTGACTCCACACTGGTTTATCTCACTGTCTGCTGGACACCTCCATCAGGATATCCATAGGGTTCTCAAAATCAACATGTCCAAAAGGGAACCCGGTGTCTTCCAGTACAACTCTCCTCCTCCTCCTATGTTCCTTTTCTCACCTCATAAAACCTCTGTCCATCTCAAGAAGGCTCAAAACCATGGTTGATCTCTCTGTGTCTCCCACTGCAAATCCTGTGAATTACCAAAAAGAGCTTAATTCCTTCCCTTCTTTTCTGTTCCCACTACTCTGGTCCATCCCTTCCTGTCTCCTGCTTGGACTAGCACAGTAGACTCCTTACTGATCTTGCTGGTTGCACTCTTGGCCTCCCTTGAATCCATCCTCCACACTGCTGGGAGGGGGAACTAAGGTGAAAATCTGCTGTTACTGAAATGGTGCCTGGTACCCAAAATGTTGACCCAGTAAGCAAAGTAACCAAAGTTTCTGAGCTTGTTTTGCAGAATAACAGGAAGACCACTGATAAGAGAGCAGCTTGCTGACAGCCCCCTGACCCTGCCTGACTACACATCATGCAGATGCATCGAGAAGCTCAAGTGACCAATCGTGAAATTTGGACGTCACAGACAAGGATCCACTTCATACAACACACAGAACCCCAGCGGATTTGCACACGTGACCCAGGAAGAACTATGAAGGGCAGTGGCGCCTGAGCAGAGGACTCTTCAAATTTCAGCCCCCAAAGTCCTCCTACTCCCTCCCCTATCCAAAACTCTAGATAAAAACCCCAACTTTTTTCCTTTAAGGAGGTGGATTTGACTCTTCTTCCCACCTCCTTTTCTGGCTGTCTTTTGATAATAAACCTGTTTCTTTGCTACGATCCTGATGTTACTGTGATTGGCTTTGCTGCGTATCTGGTAAACAAACCTGAGTTTGTGCTCCATAACATTACTTCTGTTTTTTAAATTATTTCGGGGTTCCCCATTGCCTTGAGTCTAAGCTTTAGCAGAATATCCAAGGCCTTGCCTCTGCAGCCTTCCTTCCTGCTCATCACCCACACATAGGCCACCCTCCAGCCACATGCGAGTTTCTGCAAATCCCAGATGGATTCTTACTCATATAACGTCAAGCCCATGAGCCTAATCATGGCAGGGTAATTGCTTCAAGAAAGTGCACACCAGAAGTGTTTAATTTGCCTGCTCTTGACCCAGAAGGTGTGGGAGGGATTCCCGTCCACCCTAAGGTGATGGGAATGGCTGAATGCTGAACAGATGAGCTCGACAGCAATTTATTAGTCAGGTAATTTAAGAGAGCCCAGGGGAGGACACCACACACCATGTGGAGCCACATGGGGGTGCTCTTGGGAAGAGAGTAAAGATGCAGGGCTGTAGGGCACAGACTTTGTACTAACAAGAGGGTGGAGGAGTCCCCTGGTTCCCACAGGAAGGTGTGATTGTCTTGTCTGAATAATTTCACAGGCTTGCAGGGAACTGGAGCCTGCTACTTGGGGAGCATCTGTGCCTGGTCCCTGTGATAAAGGGGGTTGTTTGGTGAAGAGACCTTAACTATGGGAGCAGAGGGGGAGGGGAACTTGCAGTTAGACCATTGGAGGCCCTGGGATTTGACCAGATGTCAGCGTAAAACTTCATATTGAATCTTTATTTCAGGCCTTATGGTAATTGACTCTTCAATGCCTTGACATCACTTTACACCTTGGTGATGACAGAGACTTTTAGGGAGGAGGAGAAATGCTTCTCTAGGAAGTGAAATGGGCACTTGACCAGGAGAGAGAGGTGGTCATGGACAACCTCAAGTGTATGAACTCTCATTGAGGTTCACTCTGTTGATTCAGGGAATCCCCAGGTAGCCAAGGGGACTGGGGGAGGATTGACATCCTCCAGCACCATGGCATCTGGCAATGGAGTGATGACAGGGAAGGCCACCTCCACCAGAAGGTAGGACATGACACAGGGTCCGGGTTTTGCTCTCTCCTGTAGCAAGGAGGCCTTGGTAACCTTCCTGAACTTGTCAGGTGCTGCTTCCAGACCCAAGGAATAATGGGCAGCTGGGTATGGAGGCTCAGGGTCTGGGAGAGACTCTATTTCCAGAAGAGCCTAGGGCATGGCTAATAATTGCTGCTCTAACACTGTATAATGCAGTGCCAAGGAGGGCATTTCTTGCATCAGAAACCAAATGACATATTTATACAATGTTATAAACCAATGTTACCACAATAAGAAAAACAAAAAAAAGGGAGAAAAAAAAAGAAAGAAAGAAAAGAAACCAAGAGACAACTTAGGCACATCGTGTGTGGTGCAGAGACTCCAGGAAGAATGAGGAGGTTGCTGAAGTCTCTTCACTGAGGAAATCTCTGAGGACTCTAAGAGGAGTGCCCACTGATTTTCATTTGGACAGATTCCAGAGCCATCTGTTGGAGGGAGCCCCCACTGAAGGTGGGCTAATTTATAAGTAACAGCATAAATGGGCTTAAGTAACGTTTGTAAACAAGAATTATGTTGCCTCCAGAATCAAAAAAGGACTAAAAGACGTTGGACTTGTATATCTTTAATATGTGTATCAAACAAATGTCCTCAAAGGAAGATGTCATAAAAGTCATGTCAGACCTGTACTCCTGGGGAAAGGTGGATGCAGTGAAGGTCCTGTCTGCAAAGACCGTGTGTGAGAGCAGAACGGCCTAGGTACCTGTGGGTAACAAGGTAAAAATGTGTCCCTCAGAGGTAACAGCAAGGCTGAGAGGATGTTGAAACAGGCTCTGAACAGAACATATTAGCCTAATCTATAATAGCAAAACATTCAGCCATGTGTAAATGTAGTGGGATCCCAGGTGTTTTAAGGGTACCCGGATTTGTTTTCATCAGGTATAGTCAGACACAAAGATACGGAACTAACAGTCATGAACTACAAGTTTTCTATCCTCATAGATCCCGAGCAGCAGGAGGCAGGGCACACCATAGAGGGCCACACAGGCCAACACCTGGGTCAGTCAGGAGGCAGAAGAGAGGGGAAAACGTGGGCAAGAGCCTTTCTTGTGGATTCCATGGGAAGGAAGGAGTGAGGCTGGGTGAGCAGGTGTAGGATTGGGTAGTTTGAATCATTTCAGTGAGCTCAGGGCACAGTGGTGTCCCTGGTTGTCTGGTCCCTGTCCCTGGGGTGACGAGGGCAGGGGAAGAGTGGCCCAGAGTGGGAGAGCCTGATAGAGGAGGGGGTTGGGGTGTGGGCTTTGGATTGGATGGTTTAAACATGAAAGGTGTGCACAGAAGAGTCATTTACTATCTCTAGGAATTAGTTAACTGTGGCAGGGACTGTCGCTCCAAGGTCACCAAGGCCTCGGATGTCAAAGCATTCAATACAGAAACTAGAAAATGGCTATTACATTAGGTATAACCATAATTCGCCCTAGTATGAATTCTGTGAAGGTTTGCCAATTGGTGCATTTAACAGACGTTAAATTTACTTCAGAGCCTATGTTGTGGAGGCACAAAGGCCAGTCAGCTCCCTTTAACTTTTTGCCATATAAATCATTTTAGTAAATTTTGGATTTCTAATTAGACCAAATTGTGAACCTTTCTTGAATTAATTATTTTGTTTGATTGTTTCCTCCCCATGTATCCAAATTTCTTTCTGTCATTTATCTTTTTATTGGTTTGTTGGTCACTGGATATACTTGGGGGTGGGATAATGTCTTTCTACCCTGCTCATATGTATCAGTTTCTTCCTCCAGAGAGTCTCAGTTCGGGATCATCTGGGTTAGGACCTCTCTCACTGAGGGCAATTGTTGTGTGGTTTAAGGACCCTGGGCTGAAGTCAGGTTTGAATTAACACCTTCACTGTGCCACAGGGGTGCTGTAGATCATTTACCCCATAGACCTGAGGATCAGGAGTTTGTGCCACACAGGCACAGGCAGCAGGGTGCAGTGGAGGAGCACAGGGCCTGCCCACCATCCAGAAGCTGAGGGATGGAAGCCATCCTCTGCTGCAGCCCTACCATTCTGCCATCTGGGCTGCTTCCCTGCCCCCACCTTCTCTCTATGTATTCCCTCAGGATATTTTGGGCTGTAGAGTCACAGCTTTTGTGTTTCTCCAACCAATCACATGTGGTACAGACCTTCTGGATGGTTATGGGGAAAGGGAACCAGGTGTTGGGTCTCATAGATGAGTATCCTCTTCCTCCAGGGAATGCCAGTCAATCTCCCCAGTGTTAAAGTCCACATCCAGTAGGTCATTTTGTCTATCGCCAAGGTGGGGGCCTCAAGCTCCTTGATGACAAGATCCGTCCTTTGGTGTGCTGGTAAGGAACAACACTAAGCAAAGCCCAAGTGTGCTGGTTGGGGTTTGGCATTGGGAGAGAGGTTGAATACCAAATGCTCCCCCTCCCACATTTTGGTTTTTGTCATCGGTGCCTGGGCCTCAGGCTGCCGTGCATGTGCACCTCAAAACCCTTAGGGGTCAGGAGAGCACGTGACAGCAGCAAGATGAGCAGCAGAATAGGAGATGGGTGAGGTCACTGCCTTTGCCTGAACAACAATGACTCAGGAGTGTACCAGGGAGTCATTCCATAATCTTCCTCGTATGGTGGACTACTTCCTTATCTCAAGCTAAAGAGGGAGCCATCCCCAGGACTGTGCTGGGGGTTCACTTTCCCAAACAGTGTCTCTGTGACTGCCCCAAGCAGCCACTGATGGTCATCAGGCTGGATACAGTGACCAAGGAGCAGTAGCCTGACATTCAGTAAGGGGAACTCAAGCACCCACCAGTTAGGACGTTGTGTTGTCACTGCCCTCAGGTGGGAGCCTCGGAGACCACCTGCCAGACAGAGGCCACACCCTACGGCACCTCACTCTGTGATATAGTCAATTAAGAATAGTTCTCGCCTTGTGGGCAAGAATGAGACATTAGGATGGGAAGAGATGGCAGCATCCTCTTGAGAGAACAGAACATGAGCTAAAGCCCAGGCTGGCCAGCAACTGGCTCTCACATCCCAGACAGGAACTGCTGCCTATGACCCAGTTAGTTAGCAAAGGAGTAGTTAGTGAAAGCTGGCCAGGTGTCCTCAGGTGAGGTTGGGCCATCCTGTTTGTGATGTCAACTGTTTTAATCCCCGCCTCTACACTCCATGGGTGAGAGAGAGATTCCCACCCTAGACTCATGGGGATGGCTGAACACAGGACACCCGACAGCAGACAGATGGGATGGACAGCAGTATATTAGTTTATCACATACACTCACATCCCAGGGGAGGAGGACCTCACACCATGCAGGGACACACGGGGATTGTACTTGGGAACAGAGTGAACAATCAGAGGCTTGGGAGGTTGCCTTTGCAGTAAAAAGAGAGTAAGGCGAGGGTTGGCCCCGTGGCTTAGCGGTTAAGTGTGCGCGCTCCACTACTGGCAGCCCGGTTTCCCATCCCAGGCGCGCACCGACGCACCACTTCACGCGGTTGTATGAGGCCCACATACAGCAACTAGAAGGATGTTCAACTATGACATACAACTATCTACTGAGGCTTTAGGGAAAAAAAAGGAGGAGGATTGGCAATAGATGTTAGCTCAGAGCCGGTCTTCCTCAGCAAAAAGAGGAGGATTAGCACGGATGTTAGCTCAGGGCTGATCTTCCTCACAAAAAAAAAAAAAAATAAGAGGGTGAGGTGAGCCCTGGTTCCCGCAGGAGAGTGTGATGGGCTTGTTTGAATATTTCAATAATAGGGAACTGAAGCCTGAGCTCGAGAATAAACAGGCACTGTGTCTGGTCCCCCTGATGAGAAGGGTTGTGTGGCCAGGGACCCCTGTCTGTGGGAGAAGGGAGAAGAGGCGTGGGGAATTAGAGTTAGGCCATTCGAGGTCCCTTTGATTTACCAGATCTCAAGACAGGTCATAATACTGAACCTTAGTTTCAGGCCTTATACTTCAAGTAGTTATAAAAAGCAATTCTTCCTAGTAGTAATAATTGAGTTGAACAATCTCATAGGATAGAAAATAAATGTATAAAATTTAGTGTATTTCTATGTACTAGGAATGAACATGCGGATACCAATATTAAAAATACATTTATGATTACTAATAAAAATAAAAGACTTAGGTGTAGATCTAACAAAACATGTCTAGGATTTGTATGCTGAAAACTATACAACACTGATAAAAGCAGCGAAAGATCTAGCTAAGTGGAGAGAGAAACCATGTTCATGAATTTGAAGACAAAACATAGTAAAGATTTCAATTCTCCCCAAATTGATATAGAGATGTAATAAAATATAAATCTAGTAAGATTTTGTGTGTAGCTATAGACAAAATAATTCTAAAATTTGTATGGAAAGATAAAGGAACTAAAATAGGTAAAACAATTTTTAAAAAGAAGAGTAAGTGGGAGCAATCAGTCTAGCCAGTTTCACAACTTATTGTACGGCTACAGTAATCAAGACTGTGTAGTATTTGCAGAGGGATAGATGCATAGATCAATGGAACAGAACAAAGAACCCAGAAATGATCCCAACAAATACACCCAACAGATTTTTGACAAAGGTGCAACAGCAATTCAATGGAAGAAAGATAGCCTTTCCGACAGACTACAGCTATTTAACGCTTGTGAGGAAATCATAGGCCAAAAACTAGGAAAATTGAACCACAAGGAAGGAAGATAATGGTTTGACTGAGGTACTACCAGGTGGTGATGGGAGGGGAGGGATAGTCTGCCCGTCTGCCCCCCCCTCCCCCCGCTCAGGAGGAGAGCTGCAAGAACCGAATGACTGTTTACTTCATCTTTTTGAATTTAGCTTCTTCTGCCTGACCAGCTCCACAGGCTCTGGTCATTTCCGCATCAGCTCCCACACTCCAAAATCAGGTCACCCCTAACTGAGCGTACAGTGATCCAGACTCCGTTAGCCTTCCCATTAGCATCATTCTCAGCCTATATGAGGTGGCAAGATGGCTCTCAGTAGCTTCAAAGGTACATCCTCCAGGTTCAAGTCTGGCAGAAAAGAGGGCTCTTCTAGACTCAGCAACTGCCATTCAACTCCTGGGATTCAATCTGATTGGACCAACCTAGTAACCCCTCCTCCCTCCCGCCCCCCCCACACCCCTGAAGTATATCTGGGGTGATTTGTATGTGATTGCCAGGCCTTGGTAAGGTTCCACCCACCGTGCCAGGTATGGAACCTCAGGTGATCCACATGGACTGAAAGGAGAGTTTAGTTCTCCAGAATAAACTCTAGCTGTTGTTATAGAAGAAAGGAATATTGGACAACCAGTGCAACAAATGCCCACTGTAGCCTCTCAGGGAGAAATTCCATAGTTCATGTCCAGCTTTTGCTCCCAATATTAATGTTCACAGGGATTGTAAACTCCAGTTTCTCTTTTTTTGACTTTGTCAGAGGATGCAGATTAGCTGGCAGTGACCTTTCTCTGGCTGGGACCTTGTTCATGACTACCCCAGTGCAGTCACATATTTGGAGGCATCACGCAGCCTGAGATGGCTAAGCTTGCCGTTTCCAGACTCCACTGCTGTGTCGTAGAGTTCCAGTGCCTTGATCAGGAACTTAAATGGAAGGAGCTGGCCCTGCCTGCAAGAAGCCTTTGGGGTGGTCCCTCAGTGAAAAACTGACCAAAGTCCTCTGAACCATCAGTTTTCCTGAATCAAAGAAAATCAGCAAAGAACAGAAGTATTCTTTGCTCATCAATCAATACAGGTGTATCAATGCATCTGCCTCCACCTTCTTCCAGTCACCCTCAGCCTCACCATCCAGAAGTATGGGATCCACACCTTCTACTACTTGTTGTTGATACTTATTACCCAGAAACACACATGGAATGTGTTCACTGCCAAGCTGGAAGACTATGCTTGTTCAATGGTTTGCATTACCCTCTAGGCTGAGGATGAGTCAAAGAAAGTGGTGTATTTCATCTCATCACCACTCCCCCTGGCTCAACTCCCTAACCTCAGCCTTCTCCACTGTCGTTTCTACTTCGGGTATCAATGAGCTCTTGTTCCTCCATTGAATACCTAGCAAGTATTCAGTATGTGATCTTGCCCCAAGATATATGTACTGGGTTTTTGTTGTTGTTGTTTGCTAGTTTTGCTTGTGTGTGTGCATGTGCAATCGAAGGTTCTTCAAGTTTGAGTATATCCATTCTCTGGCTCCCGACAGATAATGAAATGGAATATACAAGCACACTTCTTTCTTATTTATTCGGAAAATGTTTTATAATAAATACAGTATAAAATATGTTATGAACATCTTGAATATGCATAAAGTGAAACAAACACATGTGAGCACACCAATTTGACAAATCATTGAGGTGTCTGGTGTACTCCTTCCATATTCCCTTTCTTTGCCCTCCAGTGTCCTACCCTCCCCACTCCCCAAAGGTCACAAATAATCTGATTCTTGATTTTTTCCCTCATTCTTCTACTTTTTTGTATAGCATTTTACCACATACATATGTTTCTCTAAACATTAGTTTTGCTTGGCTTGAACTTTACAAAAATGTTTCATTTCCTTCTTTCACTGAATATCATGTTGCTGAAATTCAGCCATTGATGCTTGTAACTGGTAGCTCTATTTTATTTTCACTGCCACATAGTTTTCCACACATTCCTTCCTTCACAACAAAGCCGAGTATGTGTCCAATGCCCATAGCACAGGTTCTGGCTCAGAGTCGACGCTCAATAAATATTTGTTAAATTGTTGAGTGAGACTGAGTCCCGACTGACTGCAACACTGACACTTGTTTCCCCCGGCTGGATTCTCCGTCCATCGCCTTACTGCTGATCCTTGCAGCTCTTCAGCCCTGAGTTAATCACAGTTATAAAATTTCGTACTAGGCAGAAAAAACCCGGTGACCTACCAGCGCACCTAAAACTACAATTCCCAGAGAGCATGGCGGTGCGTTTGCGTCAATTTTAGTTTACTTTCCTCATCGGCGAACTTCCGGAGTGTGTGGGAGGGGCCAAATGAGTTGTCCAATGAGCGCGTCCGCCGTTGAGGGGGCGGGGAAATTGCCCAGTAACCGGCTCGGCAGAGGCGCCAACGAGCGGGCCGGTTGCTGGGCAGCCGTCGTGGGCGGTGTCGCTGAGCCGCGGCGGCGGAGCGGAGTGGAGTGTAGCCTCTCTCTGCTGCCTGCTCCCAGGCTCGCTCCTTCTCCTGGCGTCTGTCGACCCCCTCCATGTCCCCGGTGGGCACAGCACCCCGGAACCTCCACGCCCACGCCCACTAGCCTGAGGAGGCCCTCCTTCACGTCCGGTTCTTGCTCCTCGACCGACGCAGACGACGAGGGCGTGCGCGGCGCCTGCGAGGATGCTTCTGTCTGCAGGAGGTGCCTGCGGCGCGTGGGGTTGGGGGCCGCCTCCGCGGGGGGCTGGGGGCTCCGTGGGACGCGGGCCTGTGTCTGAGGAACACGCGTGTGCGCCAGGAGGTACCTGTCAAGTCGTGCGACGGCTGTGCAGTGCACGGAGCGGGGGTTCGCTGGTTGAGCTCACGTTTACCTGACCTGTGACGTGTGCCGGGCGCGGTGCCAGCCTGGGGATGCGGTGACCCGGAGTCAGGCGCTGAACCAGCGGACGTGGTCGTGGCTCTTGGAGCTCAAGTCTTGCTAGAAGGACAGACGTGAAGCAACGAGTAACGACAGTCTTGGTGGGTTATGAGAAGTGCAGGTCTCCCTCTTTTATAGGCTTGTTGAGGCACCCTTCTATTTTAGTCTTTTTTTTCCTTCTTTTTTAAAAAAATTCATCAAATCTCACTGTATGTCATTCTGTACTGTCTGTTTCTGTCTTAATATTTGGATTTCTAATTCTAGGTGGTTGTTTTTTTAACATCGTCAAATGCTTGTTTGAAATAATTAAATGTGGAGTGTTATGTTATAGTTTTTCTCCTTCACGTTTTTGGAGGAGCAGAGGAGAAAATTTTTATTGGCTGAAATGTTGTGATTCACTTTTTCTGCTTTCTTTTTACAGAAACTTTGTACAGAATTTGTTTTTTCCCTATTCCTAGGTATTTTGTGGACCGGGTTCCTAGTTTGAGAGAGCCCACTTCTGTCATATAGTGAAGTGCAGTTTCTTTAATGGATAATGTTAATGGGAAGTGAGAGATATATTTTGTTTCTCTTTCATTTATGCAAAATCTTTAATATTCCTTTCTTATTTCCTTCCTTTTTCCTTCATTGCCATATCTCTAAGGAGCACCACCTCTTTTCCGTATTTCTGATGCCCCATTGGAAGCAATACTTCTTCAAGGCTGACACCTCCAGAGCCTTTCACTTTCAAACAGCTTGCTCATGGCCAATGCTGAGAAGTACCAAGTCCTAGACCCATGTTCAGTATTTCAGCATTTAGTGATGGACTTCCTCTTTTGAGGATGATTTTATGTGTTTTACCTGATTCCTCCATGACCTTCTCCTTTTTATGGAGTCTCTGAAACCTTCTAATCATCCACTCTCCCAAAGGCTTTCAGTAGTGGTCGGAGTTAGGCTGAAATTTGGTGTTTAGTTATGACCCTACATTTGAAGGTTATGGTATTCTTTGTCTTCTTGTAATGCCGAAGGCTTGGTTATATGTAGCTTTGTTTGTTCTCCTTATTGATTGAATGATTTGGAGGGACTTGACTGTATGATTGTGGAGAGATTTGGATTCAAGGAGCTGTCTTTATCTTCCAGACCCTGAGGGCTCTCCCAAAGTTTTTACATGTACCTTTCTAACACATGATATTATTAGTGTTGTTTGTTTTCTCAATATGGTGGTTGAAGATGGTATTCCATTGCCAGTTTCATTTTTAATTAATGAACTCGAACATCACTGCATATTGGTCATCTGTATGTATTTCTCACTAAATTGTTTATTCATACCCTTGCCAGTTTATTAGTTAGGTTTTTGGAGCTCCTTCTTCAGTATTGGTAATCATTTGTCTATTTTATGTGTAGCTGATATTTTTTTCTGAATCTGATTCATCTTTTAACTGTGTTTATAGTATTGTTGCTAAATGGAATAGTGTATTTTCTGAGTCTCTGCACATTACTGTAAATCTTTTCGTTCTTTTGGTCTTCATTCATGGATGAGAGATTGTCTGGCTATAGAATGCTTATCTCACAATGTTTTACCCCTCATCTCTGTCCACACACATTGCTCCATTGTATTCTGGAATTGCAGATGAGCAGTCTAATGCCAGTGTGATATTTTTTTCTCTTTCTTCCTAGATGCCTAGAAAATTTTAATTCTTCTCTAAATTCAAAAACTTTCTCAATATGTGTTATGGTAATATTTTTTCTCATTAATTTTGCCTAGTATATAATATGTTCCTTTTGATGATTAGGGCCTTCCATGAGTTCTGGAAAGTTTTTTCTGACATATCTTTAAATACTGTTTTTCCCATTTGCTCTGTTCTCTCCATCAGACGTGCCAGTGATTCTTATATTGAAGATCTCTTCCATCTCTGGAATCTTCTGACTCATTATTTTCTCTCTTTTCCTTTATCCTCTTCTTTCTGAAAGAATTTCTCAAGAATGGCTTCAACATTATTGGTTTAATGCCCAGTGGTTTAAATTCTGATCTTGATTCTTTCTAAAGTGCATTTAATCTCAAGGAAAATTTTATTCTTTTCAAAATATTTCCTCTTTATCTCTGTCTATTTCTATCATGCCAACCTCTCCCTTTACAACTCAGTCTCTCACCTTATCATATATTTTTTCATTTTTTGTTTCATAGAGCAATTTCCTGAATTTTGTTGAGAACACAAACACAACAGAAGCTTTCTAAAGTATGCTTCTGTTTCGTCTAATAGAACTCTTTCAAAGACTTCTTCTGACTCTTAAGCTCAACATTTCTGTCTTTATGCTATACATCTTGAAAAAAAAATAAGACTAAGGTACATAGCTGAGATATATGTTGTTCTTATTTCCACTTCTGCTTATTCATCAAGGAACAAGAAATGTATAGCCTTTTCCTATTTGTTATATATAATTTCTACTCAGTTCCCATCAGGTTGCTGTGTGATCTCTTCCTTCTTCCTGCTCTGAAATTGGAGAACCATCTGATGTGCACACCCTTTAGCCAAATTTCTAGTTTAAAAAACCAATTATCATCAAACTTTCTAATTTAAAAAGTCACTTATTCTTTAAAATAATAACCTGATGTTTAAGGAGAGATATCATGATACTGTTATCTCATTGTCTTTCTACAATATTTAAAATTTATCCATGGATGGGCTATTTCTGCATTCATGACTGAAAACCTACAGCTTCACCATGGCCACTCCACAGCTCCTTTCCTTCCAAATGGAGGTTTCAGCTCACAGCTGATGCTGGATGAGGGTATTAAAAGACTCTGAAGCCTCTAGTAACTAGTTTCCATACTGGGCGAGATGTGAATTCTTTCACTGATGAAAGAAAGTCTAAGCCTGTGAGATTTCTTGAAACATTTTTCCATAAATGGTTCCACCATTACACCTGTAGGCTTTAAAGGGTTAACTCATGGAAGTTCTTCCAGTTTTCTAGCCATTCACTGTCTAATCTTCCTGGTTCCTAGTGCTATTGAAATTCTCCATCTCCTCTTCAGTTTTTGTCTATGTGAGTCTGGGGAATGGCTCATCAGAAGGCACCAGCTTTCTCTCATCATGACTCTGAGCTAAGTAGTTTGTGCTTATGTCGCTCTGCTGCATAAAATCCTTCAAGGGTTTCCAACTGTATGTAGTGTCAGGTATAAAAGCCTCTCAGAATAGGACGTGAGCTCTTTACAATCTGGCACCAACCTGTCTTTTCAACTTCGTATGTATTCACTTCCTGCCATATATCTCATACTCTCGCCATACTAGACAATTAATCTCTTTCTCCAAACCTGCCAGATAATTTCAGACCTTTGTACTTCTGCTCATATACTGTTCCTTCTGCCTGAACTCCCTCTCAGTGGGAAATGCATATTTATCTTTCAAAGTGAAACAGAAATAGCATCTCCTTTTTGTCGTATTCCCAGATGCCCAAAGCAAAATTAATTACCATTAATTACCGTTCTCTGTGGCCCCATTGCTATGCTCTAAATGTTGTGTCCCCCCTAAAATTCACATGTTAAATCCTAACTCCCGTTGTGATGGTATTAGGAGGTGGGGCCTGTGGGAGGTGATTAGGTCATGAGGGCAAAGCCCTCAGGAATGGGATTAGTGCTCTTACAAAAGAAGCCTGAGAGATCTCTAGCCTTTGTCTCAGGGAAATTATCTTCTAATAGATCACTAAGTTTTTTCCTCCCTTTTATTACCTCTGTTCTCTGCCTCGAGAATCCCAATAAAAGAAATGGCAGACGTCTATGCTGCTTCATATTTCTCTCATACATTCCACTATTGTGCCTTTGGCTCAGGTCTGCAAGATTCCATTGACTTTATCACCAGATCACTGACATGGTTGTTAACCAAGCCATTCTCTTCTTCAGTCTGTCCACTGAATTTTTTTAGTGCCAAACATATTTTTCATTACCAGGTGCTCATTTTTGTTCTAGGATTGGTCCTTTTTTGCAGTAGCAGTCTGTTCTTACTTATGTATGCACATCTTTCCAGTTGCACTGGGGTCATTTATTAATCTTTAAAATTGTTTTGTTTCCTGAATGATCTTTATTTCCAACAAACACGATTATTTTATTTATTAATCTTAATGTTACTCATGTATGTGATTTCTTCACATGTTTGTTGACCCTTGGTTGTTCATGTTTATGAATAGAGATCTAGGCTGTTAAATAGTGAGAGTTTCATTTGGATTTGTGTAGATCCGTTGCCAAGAAACTTATCCCTGGATGATACTGTACTAGGGGGTAGCATGTGATAACTAGAAAACTACATTTCAGAGTTGTGGGGGTTGGCAGGCTGTAGATAGCAAGTCAAAAAAGGGAAGACTTGGCTTTAGCAGTGGATTATTTTGATGTGTTCCTTCTTGAGGAAAGCTGTGTTGCCTCTTTTTTCATTAAGTTACTTGCTGTTTGTTCCAGAGTTTCCTCAAACTCTACTTTGCTTCCCATTCACAGTCTTACACTCAAATGAGGAGGCATCTGCATGTAAGCAGGTCATTGTCTTTAGAGTGCGCAGCTTGGATTTTTATGTGGGGGCCAAAAGCGTCTGTTACCTGCTGTATATTTTTGAGGGGAGGGCAGGGAAGAGAGATGGGGTCCAACTAGCCCAACCTTCCCAGATCCAGTTCTTTAAATCAAATATATTCAGCATATGTGTATATATATTGAGCAGTCTGATAAGAGTGCAAAAATGGCTGCAAATTCTGTCCACCCTTATCCATGCCCCTTTGCAATGTGACTTTGGAGCTGCTCCTAGCAAGAGGTGGAGGCTGTTTCTCTATCCTCTTGAATCTGGGCTTGGCCACAGGGCTTACTTTCTTCAATGGGATGCTAGAAAAGTGACTGGAAAGACGGCTTGGAAATCACTTGCGCACTGGGCTTGCTCTCTCTTGCTGCCCTTGTAAAGACGATAGATAAAAGACCAGAGAGTTAAACATACATTTTTTTGCATATGAATGCTGATCTATCAAAAGTAACAGTCCTGTGAAGAAGCCCAAGAGGATAACAAGAGGATGTGGCCCATTTGCTTCTGTTGCCCTGATCACCAGCCTGCTAGACACATGGTGTGTGAAAAAGACTTCCCTAGATATCCAACCAGCAGCCAACCCATGGATGCTTCAAAGAGCCCAGCAGAGGTGAGCTGAGCTCACACAGATAAGAACTGCCTAGCCGATCCAAATCATGAACTAAATAAAGAGTTGTTATTTGAAGCCACTAAGTTTGGGGTAGTTTATTACCCAGCGAAAGCTAACTAATACAAACACCAAATTGTGTGAATATTCCAGGTACTGTAAATACTCTGACAAATAAAGTAGACAAGGCCTTTGCCCTCAGATGATGATAAACAAATAAATAAGACAATTTCAGAGATTCACACAGGGTATGAAGGAAAGGAAGCAGGGTGATGTGACTGGCTGGGGTTGGGATCTAATTTAGATATTGCAACCAGAGAAGAAGTCTTTGAGTAGCTAAAGTTTGAGCCAAAATCTGAATGACAAGGAAGAGCCAACCATGTGAAGGTCTAGAGATAGATTGTTGCAGACAGAGGAAACAGCAAGTGTAAAGGCATTGAGGTGGGAACATACTTCACATATTAAAGGGACGTAAAGAAGGTCAATGAAGCTAGAGTAGGGTGAGCAAAAGAGAGAGTGAGAGGAAGGATGTAAAGTCAGGGAAACAAGCCATGCGGGAGGACTTGGCCTATACTTAATTTATCAGTTACCTTAATGCTTGTACCGTATTGCAACCCCGTCCTTTATGTTTGTGGACTAGGAGCTCGGAGCTCTTAAAAGACTCCTATGGGAAGGATCTCTCTTTTCTCCAGCCTTTTGGGCTACAGCTTCTCATGACCTCTTTTCATCAATCAGGTCCATCTGCTTTCTCTCTTCTAGGATTTCTTCAAAATTTCCTCCAGCTACCTGCCTTTCTAGCTTTCTGGCATTACTATGGATTCATTCTTTTTAAAATACAACTTTTTTTTTTTTGACATTTTTAAGGACCTTGGTATATGTCAGTTCTCAATTCACCATCTTTAATTGAAATTCTCGTATCTCCTGTTTAAATTTGGAGCTCTCAGCTCATCTTAATCTCTTCTCCTCCTTTCGTTATCCTATCTTTTTCTCTCTGTTCTCTTTTCAGCTTGTCTTTAGAGTGGCTGCTGAGAGGTGAGGCCTCAGTGGGATCTTTGTTCACTGTCCAGTAAATATGTATTGAGGACCTTTTATCTGCAGACAGACTTGAGGCCGCTCTCTCCTACCTGTTGCAGCCACTTGCCTTGCTCAGTTCCAGTGAGTTGAGTACGGCTCATCAAAACACCTCCTGCTGGAACACTGAGGAGACACAAGGATTAATTCTTCCCGGTGCCTTACATTTCCCTGGACACTGCAGGTGTTTCATTTCCTAGGAAGGTTTTGATATCTCAGAATTCATATGCCAAAAAAATGTATTTTAACTCCCCCATCTTCATCTGTCTATCTATCTGTCTGTGTATCTGTCTGTCTGTCTATCTGTCTATCTCTCTATCTATCTGTCTATGTAATCTATTTGTCTGTCTGTCTGTCTTCACTGAGTTTTGGGTGCCATAAATCATCAGGAGATGACACATAGGATGTCATACCTGAGAGGGATGGACCACGTTACCGCACTGAGAACAGAAGACACTACACCCTTGCAGACCAAGAGCTTGGCCTTGCTGGGCATTTGTAAAGTTTCCAGGCACAGGAACCTTCACTCATCTCCCTAAAGCAGATAAATATGCTTTTGTACGGAGATTAGAGCACTTGAAAGGTGATATTAGCAATCTTCAGGGTCCAGTACATACTCATAATATTTTCTTCCACAAATCTGTTGGGTCCTTTGCAGAATCCCACAGTACAGAACTCTTTGCCTGCCCTGCATTTGCCTTATGGAAATACTACTACACTCTTTCCCTCCAACCCAGTCAGGAGGCCAGAGCACCTTGAATGAAGAGAAAAGGAGGCCAACATTCTCCTCTCTACCCCAGGGCCATTGCATGTGCTGTGCCCTTTGCCTGGGACACCATTCTCCCTGCTTTCCCTCCAAGTCTCTTACTTATCCTGACTCTTACTTATCCTTCTGGGCTCAGCTTATGAGCTGCTTACTCAGAGAGGCCTTATCTGCTTTTCTAATCTTCCCTTCCTTCCTCAAGTGTAGTGGCTGCTGCTGGTGCCCTGCCCGGGTCCCCTTCACTGGTGGCACACTCATTCCTCAGTCACTGTGAGCATTCATTGCTAACATGGAGCTGCCTTGCCTGGGAGGTTACTCCTGGCCACAGGGGACCGTCAGTGGCGAATGATCGACTCGGGTGTAAAAGACTGGCTGCCTGGCCTCGAGGTGGACCAGAGCTGTCTGGGATATGAGGCTGAAGTTAGTCTCCAGCTGAGACCACACCTTTGCTTAGTTTTCTTCTGTCTTCTCCTGCTTCCCTCATACCCCCCTCCAGAGAACACTTCTCCAATAAATCCTTTTCACTAGAATCACCATCTTAGGCCCTGCCTCTAGGAAACATGACCTAGGACACTTAGAAAGCTTTATTGAAGAGGTTTATCTGTGTATTTACATAGCTGAGAATAACTCGTCTCTCTGATACCTGCACCTCTAACTGTGATGGAGAGTCACATGGACAGACTCGGATGTGAATAGCGCCCTCGGGACTGGCTCTGTCTCTCACACACTCCTTTCCTCCCTCAGCACATCCTGGGGGCTCTCCTTTCAGAGTGCACCTAGAATACAGCCCCTCTCCACCCTCTGCCGCCCCGCCTGGGCCACACCGCTGCCAGCTCTTGCGGGGACTGCAGCCCCGTGAGTGGTCCCCCTGCTCTACCCTCAGCCAGCAGGATCCTGATAAGACCCCAGCCAGCCCTCGCCTTTCCGCCCAGCATCCTCCAGCTCCCGCCTCCCCCAGGGCGAGGGGCACAGGCCTTGCCTCATCTGTCCTCATCACCTCTGACCTCAGTCTCATTGGTCTTCCTCTTGTTCCCTCTACTGTCCCCACTAGAATGTGAGCTACACGAGGGCAAGAATCTTGGTTTTGTTCCCTGATGTGTCTTTAGGGCCTAGAACAATCCCCAGCATGTTGCAGGTGCTCAGTGACTATTTGCTGAATGAATGAACGTTGATCTGAGGTAGGTATGATTATTATCATTTTACAGATGAGTAAATTGAGGCACAGAGAGGTTAAGTAAGTAACCCATGATCACACAGGTACTAAATGGTAGACTTGAGATTCAAACCCAGGCGCACTGGTTTCAGAATCTGTGTTAATTCCTATGTTATATTGCCTATCTAATTAAAAATTGATGAATTAATGGATCAAATAGACTTTCTAGAGTCTTCTTGCATCCTATGCACTAGATCATCAAACTTTTTCATGCTTTTGATTCTCTTTCCTGTTGATTCTCCATTCCTTTGCACATGCTGTTTCCTCTAATTAGAGTGCCCTTTCACATAGTGAACTCATATTCATTCTTCAAAACCCAACCTAAATTGCTCTTCCATGAGGCAGAGTTAATTTCTCTCTCTTCCCTGCTTTCATTGCCCCATGGATATACCTGGGTCAGAGTCCTTAGAATCCACTTATTGATGTGTTTCTGAATCCCTCCTTACCTTATATACTTGAGTCTCTCGATGGCAGGGACCTTGCTTTATTTTCTTTCTCTCTCCCAGCCTGTGTCTAACACAAATTAGGGGCCTAATAAATAGTTGTTGAACGTGTGGCTAGATGTGTTGCGCCTGCCAAGTGAATATCTGCATATTGAATCCCATTTATGATGACCTTTCATTTGAACACTGCCCATATGTTCCAAAGAGAGAGAAATGGGCCCAAATCGGAACAAAAGCTGATGAAATCATATCTAATGATGGCTCTTCATGTCGTTCATTTAGAGGAAAATGCTTCTGGTAAAATACTGTTGTGTCCTTGGTGTATTAAACACAGACATTTAATGTTATCTGCTGTAGAGTTACATTAGATCCTCAGGATCAAAAGATATTGTGGGCACTAAAACTGATTGGCCATAAGCAAAGTTTACTTGGTTGGAGGATAGAAGGGACATTAATGTCCCATTGGGTAATGCAAATCCTGGTGGTCATAAAATGCACTAACTTCTTTTGGTTTTTTTTGTTGTTGTTGTTGTGAGGAAGATCAGCCCTGAGCTAACATCCATGCTAATCCTCCTATTTTTGCTGAGGAAGACCGGCTCTGAGCTAACATCTATTGCCAATCCTCCTCCCTTGTTTCCTCCAAAGGCCCAGTAGATAGTTGTATGTCATAGTTGCACATCCTTCTAGTTGCTGTATGTGGGACGCGGCCTCAGCATGGCCAGAGAAGTGGTGCGTCGGTGTGCGCCCGGGATCCGAACCCGGGCTGCCGGTAGCGGAGCGCGCGCACTTAACTGCTAAGCCACAGGGCCGGCCCCAAAATGCACTAACTTCTGTGTAAAGCTGTTAACCAAAGGTTGTAGCTGTGGACTGGGGGTAGCAAAACCCTTTCTCCTGCATGAGAATTTGACCTTTGGTTAACTTTCTAGCTGTTTTCTGGGACCAGGTAAAGGCAGATTGTCAGCTCTGTCACTGGGCAGCAGTGCTCATAGTAAAACGTTGGTAAATTGCATATGAACGGGTTGGGGCTCGAAACACCAGATGGGCCGCTATGCTTGGGCTTCGCAGAGCATGGTGGCTCTTGTGTTGGCTGAGTCTCTCGTGGGGAGCCTGGACGCTTTGTTGATGGGATTGTCCGTAGAGGTGTTTGCTTCCGTGGGGCATGAAGCTTTTAAGCCAGGATAGCTCCCACACCTGCCTGATGTGTGTCTCATCTCCTTGCACCTGAGCAGTCACCTAGAGGTTGGGTGACAGTGGTGATCGCCCCCAGGTGGCTGTGGGGGCTGCCACAGAGGAGGAATGCTTGAAGCTACGCTGCCAGCAAGCTGTGCTCCTGTCCTGTGTCCTTCTTAGTGGACAGTTGCCTAAGGTAGTTGTGTTAAGTTGAAGCCTGAAACACACTCGGGCGGGCATTGCAGAAATCAGATACGACATTTGCCTGATGTGGTCTTGGAGAAGTTAGTGGTGCTGGTTTCAACACTTAGGAGTCTAAATGAAAAACAGTTTGGCCAAATGGAAGTCATGAGGCTGAAGACTGCTCATGTTGTGTGCAGCACCCTTCCTCCCACTGCCCCCTAGAGAGCGGGCAGTCCTGGCCTGAGCCTGGGGCCCAGCACTGGGGAAGCACTGTGGTTTCAGCATCGACCTCCAAGGTGGAAATAATGCTCTTTTCAGGCCATTCCCCTACTCCTCCTGGGGCTTAATAATTAGGTGTGGTGAGCATCTTTCTTCCTGCTAAACCTCAAGGGGCTCAGGCAGGGTTGTCTTCTTCCTCCCTCTAGCTGGACCGGGCTGTGGAGGGGACACCCAGCCTGGGTGGGGAGTTAGGGGTGTTAGTTCTAATGGCTCCACCCCCGCTCTTGCTCCATGCCACCACAGATTGCATCATCTTCCTGCATTTCCCCTCTTAAGCCTCCCAACAGCCTCAGGAGGTAGGCATCCTTATTGTCTTCCTTTCTCAGATAAGGAACTGGAGGTTCAGAGAGGTTAAGGAACTCATTCAAGGTCACCCAGCAGGTCTGTGGCCGAGTGAGGACTCAACCCTGACCATCCAGCTCCAGAGCCTGGCTCTGAATCCCTGCGTTGTGTCGACCTCCCTCTCCCTCCAAAGCTAATTAACGTCCTGTGATTCTAAATCAGTGCCACCTTGGTAGGTGCCCTGGGCAGTGATTCTAGGGCACAAGATGTCCTTCTTCCTTCCCTCTTTCTGCCTGAGTTGTCAGTTCAGAAAATGCTGAAATGGGCCAGGTATAAAGTCTGGAATGGGGCCCCCAAATTGCTAAGCCTTTCCTCTTCCCTCTAATGCCTTTGTTTTGACTTCCTCCTCAGATGGCCTTCTTGATACAGTGTCCCAGGTGTATCTCTTGTAGGCAGAAGCTTGGCTTCTCAGATCTGGCAGTGACAGGCAGGGAAGGGCAGGGGCGGGCACAGTGGGAGGCCACTTTCCACATCCTTCCTTGGGGAGGGCTGGCCTGACTTGCTTCTCCCGTCCATTCCCAGCTTCTCTCTGACATGGCAGGTCTGCCAGCCCCCAGGAATTCGGCCACAAGCAGTCCCTGTGCATGGGAAGGGCTCTGCTTAGTGTGTGGGAAGCTTTTTCACTTACCAGGGGTGGAGGAGGCTGCCCCAGGGGTTGGTGAGCTCCCCTTCCTGGCAGGATGGGGAAGCAGAGACTGGGCGGCCACTTGGCCACAATCTGGAGGGTTTTCATCTTTGCAGGAGGATTTGACCCTTTAGGGTCCCTTCTAAACCTGAGCTTCTTTCCTTCTATGATTTCTTCCCACATCTCTAATCCAGAAGAGGCTAATTATGCAATGAAGCATTAATTTTTCCGTTGAGATAATATTCTGGGGATTATTCACAAAGTACGGAGAGCCAGGTAGCTCAGCGCACCACAGGCACATTTACAAGGGGTCTGGGGTGGGGCTTATATCTCCACCGACCCCTACCCAAGTCTCTGTAACAGGGTCTTCTGGAAAAATCGTTCTCAGCGTCTCTCAGATAAAAGACCCCTTTCTGTTTATTTCCAATCCATTGCGATTGATACTTTGGTAAAAGCAAAATCCTGTGTTGGATGTCAAGGAATGTAAAATGGCAGCGCACGTTTCTGAATGCTGACCCTGGGTTTCTGTACTCCGCCTGCTGTGGTCCTGTAGTGGGGGACTGGCCAGGCCCGGGCCACCCTGTCAGAGTGTGGCTTCCTCAGCGGTTCTGAAGGGCGCGGAGTTTGGAGCAGCTCCGCTTACGTTGTCCCTGAGCTCACTGGTATTGACAGTGCTGAGGAGTCCTGTGGGACAGACACTTGCTCGCCGCTTCCCACACCTGTCTCATCTTGGGATGCTTTCTCTTGGCCCACCACAGAGCTCATTCCCAGAGTCTGCTTCAAGAAACTCTTCTCCTGTGGGCGAGGATGTGGAGAAATTGGAACCCTGGTGCACTGCTGGTGGGAGTGCAAAATGGTGCAGTCGCTGTTCAAAACAGTGTGGTGGTTCCTCAAAAAGTTAAACATAGAGTTACCAAATGACCTAGCATTTACACTTCTGGGCATATACCCAAAATAATTGAAAGCAGGGACTCAAACACACATTTGTACACCATGTTCATAGCAGCATTATTTACAGTAGCCAAAAGGTAGAAGCAACCCAAGTGTCCATTGATGGATGAATAGATAAACAAAATGTGGCCTATCCATACAGTGAAACAGCCCTAAAAAGGAAGGAAATTCTGACATACGCTGCAACATGGATGAACTTTGAGGACATTTTGCTAAGTGAAATAAGCCAGTCTCAAAAAGACAAATACTGTCTGATTCCACTCACGTGAGGTACCCAGAGTAGTCAAAACTCTAGTGACAGAAAGCAGAATTGTGGTTGCCAGAGGCTGCGGGGGCAGGGATGGGGAGTTAGTGTTTAATGGGGACAGAGTTTCAGTTTGGGAAGATGAAAAAGTTCTGAAGATGGATGCCGGTGATGGTTGCGCAACAGTGTGAATGTACTTAATGCCACTGAGCTGTACGCTTAAAAATGGTAAATTTCAGGCCGGCCCAGTGGTGTAGTGTTTGAGTTTAGCATGCTGCACTTCAGCGGCCCGGGGTTCACGGGTTCGGATCCTGGGCATAGACCTACACCACTCGTCAAAGCCACGCTGTGGCAGTGATCCACATATAAAATAGAGGAAGATTGGCACAGATGTTAGCTCAGGGCCAATCTTCCTCAAGTAAAAAGGAGAAGATTGGCAACAGATGTTATCTCAGGGCCACTCTTCCCTCACCAAAAAAAAAAAAAAACAAACAAAAAGGTCAGTTTCATGTTAGGCATCTTTTACCACCATAAAAAGAAAGGAGCAGCTCTCAGAGTTGCAGGGGTGTAGGGCTGGGCAGGCTGCTCCCTCTCCCTCCTGCCCCTCTGTGCCTGGGGCTCCCATCTCTGGGTGGGTCTGGGCCTGGCTGAAGAAACGCACTCATCTCTCGAACACACTAAATTTCGAGATCCGACAGCTGCCTGGCCCTGGGGTCCTTTCTGAATCTGGTCCGCGTGGGCACCGACCCTCATTTTCCAGATTGCTGATTGCAGACGGAAAGTCCCTGCCTTGTGGCAGATGCTGGTGCTGCAGCTCCGTGTGGAGGAGGCCGCCCCTTGGATTCAGTCGCTGAGCGTATGCTGCCCCGACGGCAGCATCGTGGCGCCACGCAGAGCTGGGGAGGCCTCTGCACGTTCCGGCGTCTGTTCCCGGAGGCCCTGGGAGCCTGAATTTTGTGAGCTCATTGGGTCCCTGGAGCCAGCATTGCATGGAGAATGGGGTGCCAGGTGGGCGGGGTGGGCTGGCAGGGGTGGGAATGCGAGCTCTGCTGCTTACAAAGGTGGGGCCTCCACGTGGCCTTGCCCAGAAGGTTCCTCACGAGCCTCCCAGAGATGCTGTGAGGTGTGAAGGAGGCAGTCTATGTCCTGAGTCTGTCCTTCCTTTGCCCTTTCTCTGGCTCCTCCTGCAGGGTCTTGGGCCTGCTGCAGGAACCATGACATCCTTCTGGTTGAGGCAGAGGGGCCTGCAGAGGGGCAGTGGGCCAGGCAGACAGGCCCGGGAGCAGGCAAGCCTGGGCCCCCATGTCCACCCCCAGGGGCCACTGCCAGGCAGGCAGGACCCTCTGGGCATCGTCCCTGAGGTGACCCCACCTCTACCAGGTTGGGAAGGTCTGGCCTCTGCCCTCATGGCAGAGTGGGACAGCACTTTGCAGAGGCAGAAACACTCCCCTTCTCCCTCACCATCTTCATTGGTCGTTTTGCTCGAGGCCTTTCTGTGGTGTTGACACCGTAGGGTCCTTCCCGTGGCCGACTCTAGGGGATGGTTATGAGTGTGGCCTTGGAGCCAGACATGCTGGGGTCCTCCTGGCTCCCCTGCTCACTGGCCTCCCTGCCTCCCTCAGACTCACCACTGCCTCTCTCTGCATCTTCTTTTCCCGACCCAAGAACCAGGTAAGCAGCTCACGATGCCGTTCTGAGAACTAAGTGGAATAATTGCCTGTGCAGCGTTCCCATAGCTGGTAGCTATTAATAGTAACAGGAATTTGGCAGCAAAACCCCATCCATGTGGATCTCGATGAAAGGGGATATGTGAGGAGTGGTTTGGCCAGACTGTAAATGAGGCTGACTTAGCCGTGTGTCCCAGGACGTGGGTATGCACTTAGGTATCACCCTTCACACCTGGGGAGTAGGTTGTTCTCTGCAAGGGCTGAAATGCACCCAGAACATTTCAGGTGATGCTTTTTAGGGAACTGCTCCTGGGGTAAGCAAGAAACCAGAGGACTAAGTCAGCTTCCACTGTCAGGCTGTACCTTGCTTTGGACCAGAAAATAGGCTTGATTATTAATTACTCATTTGGTTCAATGAGTAATTATTAGGTTGTCCTCCTCCCTGGGCACCCAGATGTTGGTGAGAAGCCCCCTTTGTCCTATGAGATGTTTTCCATGTTTGGAATTTGGGACTATGGAAAGATGTGGCTCTGGAGCTGAGCAGCACTGTCCCTTTGGAGGAGCCAGTTTGCCCCAGGCCCCACCCAGCCCTCTTCTCTTATCCACAAACACACTCACATCCCAAAGTCAAATTCCCACGCTGTTTTGGGTGGCACCAGGGTTACTGAAATAAGCCATGAGCAGCTCTGGGGCCTTGCTGACATGAGTGTTGATCTTCGGATGAAGAGGCGCTATCTCCCTCCTTGTTAAGGGCGCCACCTCCCCCTCGCGGCCACATAGCTGGTGTGGGCTATCCCCCCAGGCTGGGCGGGCCCTGCAGAGGTGGCCAGTCCTTGGGCAAGCATTGACACTGCTGCTTGAGCAGAAAGCCTGCTGCATATTTGGCAGAGTCTGCTTGCTGCTGAATTATTTACCATCTTAACGAGTCCATTTTTCATGTCCTCCACTGGTTCCTCCAGGACCCACCCGACAGGCTGGCAGTTGAGGGCCTAGTGAATATTAACAAGGCAGCTTTCTGTTTGGTGTGTCTGCTTAATGTTCTTCCCACCAGGGTGAGACCAGGTTGGGGGGCACCTTCCCGCTGGCCATGTGGCCTGGAGATATTTTCCAGTATGAGGAAGTCCCTGGGGCCCATGGGGCGGTTACATCACTGTGAGGAACTCCAGGGAGGGACTCCTGCACCTGGACAGAGTAGGCACCATGACTGGGTGTCGAGCGTGTTGAATGATTGTTCTCGGGTCGGCTGGCTGACCTTCAGCTTCCTCTTACTGGTGAACTTGGAAGCACGTGTTAGGAATGCCCCACAATGTCTCTTGAGAAGAATGGGCTCAGCAAGGCCCACTGTCCACATAGACAGACAGGCTGTCCCTGCCTACAGGGAGCTTGTGTCTCCTGGGGGCAGACAGAAGTGAACAGATTCCTGATGTTACAGAAGCACAGAAGAGCCATGATGAAAACAAGCAGGGCGATGAGAGTGGGGTGGGGAAGTCCCTGCGAGCCTGGACTTGGATGGAGAGAAGGAGCTGTGAGGATCTGGCCAAGACTGTTCCAGGCGGGAGATGGCCCCGGTGAGGTGGTGATGTGGGAGATGGCATGAGCTTGGCGGGAGGTGAGGGGGCCAGAGAGAGAAGGAAAAACGGGAGGCCTGCTGGTGGAGAGGGCAGGTGGGGTCCTGTGGGCCCTCTAGGCCAGGGGCTAGGAGATGCCCTTTGGTCCTCAGTGCCTGTGGAACCTTTGGAGGGTTTACGGAGGAGCTCGGGAGTGACATGGTGTGACAATGTGTAAGAAGCCCCTTCTGCTGCTGAATGAGTTGTAGAAGGTGCCGAGGAAGCTGTCAGGCCAGTTGAGAGGCTGGTGCAGTGGTCCAGGGAAAGGTGCTCTGGCCTGGACCAGGTGCACGTGGCAGCAGTGGAGAAGGGTGGGTGATTTTAGGAACATTCGGGAGGGAATTGCCAGGGGACTTCTGACGAATGGCACACAGTGGGTGAGGGAAAAGGAGGCATTGCGGGTGATTCAGGAGGTTTGGACAAGTGTAGCAGACACTGGGGGTGAGGGGAATTCTCCTGCTTCATTTCCCCCCATTGCACACCTGCTACCAGACGAGTCATGCGAGAGCTCGATCTGATCAGGCTACCCTTGCTCAAGAATGTTCAGTGGCTCCCCGTTGCCTGCAGGACTCAATGCACACCCTTGAGGGTGGCATTCGGGGACCTCCCCAAACAGATTTGTCCCCCTGAGTTATTTATTCTCCAGCCTGACCTATTCAATTAAGCCTCTAGTGGCTGTTCCAAACCTGGTTAATATGCAGCGTCACTCTTTATTTTGCCCATATGTCTGTCTGGCCACTCACCCACCCAGGCTCCACTAGGTTCCAAACTACTATATACTTTCAAAAACCTGAATTTTAAAGTTGCATTGATTGGAAAACTAACTGTTTAGTGAATCAGAGAAAGATGTCCTTAACATAAATCTTCAGTGATTTATTCATTCACAGTGCATTCATTGAGCACTTACTGTGTATCAGGCTGAGGGGGCAGTAGTGAGAAAGATCTGTTCTCTCCTGGTGCTTATGTTGTAGTGGGGAGAGAGAGGTGGAGTCAGCAGCAAGTAAGTAAAAAGAAAGAGCAGAGGACATGTGCTGTGAAGAACGTGACTGGGTGGCAGGTTGATTTAGATCTGGGGGTCAGAGAGGACCTCCTGGAGAGGGGAGATTTGCCGGCGAATGGCAAGAATATTGAGAATACTCTCAGTGAGTTCTGTCTCCCCTTGTGTTCCTCCTCCCTTCCAGCCTCACCCCCCGGGTGACCACTGTCCTGGTTCCTGTGTCTAACCCTCCGCTGGTCTTGTTTTATTACATAATGCATACAAAAGTATTTTGTTTTGCCTATGATTTTAGAACTTTTTATTAAGGTATAGCTTACGTAAAGGGCACACATCTTAATTGCACACTGGTTGAATTTTTGCATCTGTATACACCTATGTGCCTGCCCCGGAGATGAAGATTGAAAACATCTCCACTGCCCCAGAATGATCCCTTGTGCCCCCTCCCCACGATTAACTCCCCACCCCCAACCACTATCTTGACTTCCATCCGTGTAGATCAGTTTTGTGAGGTTTTGTACTTTATATAAGTGGAGTCGTGCAGTATATAGTCCTCTGCGTCTGGCTTCTTTCACTCAACGTTATATGAGAGGCACATATTTTTGTGTATAATTGTGGCTGGTTCGTTTTCACTGCTGTTCAGTGTTCCCTGTCCTTTGGAGGATGCATGTCTGCGTATCAGCTGGGTATGTACCTAAAAGTGGAATTGCAAAAGGCTTTCATAGAGACAATTTTCCAAATAGCTTTTTGCACTCCCATCAACAAAGAATGAGGGTTTCTGTTGTTCCACAGTCTCAACAGCATTGTCAGCCTTTTTAATTTTAGCCCCTCTGATGGGTGTGCAGTGGCATCTCATTGTGGTTTTCATTTGCATTTTCCCAGTGACTAAGGATGTTGAGCATCTTGTCACAGGTTTCCCAGCCTTAGAATTTCTTCCTTGTGAATGTTATGATCAAGTCTTTTGCTCATTTTTTTTTTCTTTTTTTTTTCTTTTTTTATGAGGAGGATCAGTCCTGAGCTAACATCTGCCAATCCTCCTCCTTTTGCTGAGGAAGACCGGCCCTGGGCTAACATCCATGCCCATCTTCCTCCACTTTACATGAGATGCTGCCACAGCATGGCTTGCCAAGCAGTGCGTCGGTGCGTGCCTGGGATCCAAACCGGCAAACCCTGGGCCGCAGCAGCGGAGCGCGCGCACCCAACCACTTGCGCCACTGGGCCGGCCCCTTTTTTTTCTTTTTTGTGAGGAAGATTATCCCTGAGCTAACATCTGTTGCCAATCCGCCTCTTTTTGCTGAGCAAGATTGGCCCTGGGCCAGCATCCGTGCCCATCTTCCTCTACTTTATGTGTGGGATGCCTGCCACAGCATGGCTTGATAAGCAGTGTGTAGGCCCGTGCCCATGATCTGAACCTGTGAACCCTGGGCCACCAAAGGGGTTCGCCGGAGCGGGCGAACTTGACCACTACGCCACCGGGCCGGGCCCTTCTCTGGTTTTTAATATCCCTGTTTTACAGATAGGTAACTGGAGGCCCAGAGTGGGTAGGATTTGCCTAACATCGCACAGCAGAGAGGGGAAGGTGGGTTCCAGAACTCTTGTCCCAAGTCAGGTGTGTGTGTCTGCACCCATCACCAGCACCAGAGTGAGGATCAGCCCTGCCCAGGTGGCCCCAGCAGATGTGCAGTGATGGATTGGCGGACTTGGGGTGGCAGGAAGCAGGATTGTCCACAGAGGCATTGGGTTCCGCTTTCGAGGTGTCTGCTGTTGTTTGGCATTGTGAGGTCCGGCTCTGAACTCAGACAACAAACGCTTGTAGTTCTTCGCGGTTCCCTGCTGCCTTCTACGGACGTTCATTCTGGTGGGCCTTGCCTCCTGCCCTGCCACACTCCCCATCCCTCCCCACTGCCTCCCCAGGGCCCAGGCCTGTTGGACCACGTGCCCTCCCCCAGCACACCCTTTCCCCTGTTCCTTCACACATGCTGTCCCCTTAGCCCAGCCCAGCCTTCCCACTGAAGGAACACATTATTCACTGAACACATGTTTATACCGAGTCTGCTGTGCACCAGATGTGCCGCTGGGCTTCAGGAATACAGCAGCAAGGGCTGAAATTCACCCAGGGGCTCCAGGGGCTCGTCGCTGAGTAAGCTGAGAGCTGAAGGAGGAGCACACACTATTTAGGCCAAGTGAGAGGTGAGAGTTGGGGAGGGCCCACCTGTGCCAAGGCCCTGAGGTGGCCGGTTTGAAGCGCTGTAAGATGTCCATTTGAGTTCAAGGTGGGGACAGTGGCCATCCTGCCCATTGACTCAAGACCAAACCCTGTCCTTTCCTACCCAACCTCCTTCCTGGGCAGACTTTGAGGTCAGAGGCCTTGAGTCTGACCGGGTCTGTCACTGCTTATAGCTGTGTGACCTGGGCCAGTGGCTTCCCCTCATGAAGCCTTAGTTCTCTCATCTGTGAAATGGGGGAGAGGCTGTGCAAATAATAGGACCAACTCACAAGGCATTGGAGAAGTCTAGACAAATGTGAATAATACACCTGAAACGCTACCGTGCACAGTGCTCAGTGTGCACTGCTATTTTCTATTGTTATGATTATTATTACTGCTTTTATTCAAAGCTGATAGGACTTGGAGGCAGTGTAGGCTAGTGGATAAGGTCACAGGCTTTGCTGTTAAACTTGGGAGTCAAGGAAGTACTAGCTCCTCTGCTTGCCTGCTGTGTGACCTTGGGCGAGTCACTTAACCTCTCTGTGCTGCATTTTCCTTATCCATAAAATAGGGAGGATAAGTCTTAGAGAGCCTTCCAATATGTGCTTGCATGTGTTGGCATAGGGAGAGACTACACATGAAACCAGTCGCCTTGGTTGCTCCAGGAGAGCAGAAATGGAGCAGTGGTGGAGAGGGAGAGAGCAGCGGGCACAGGGGAGAGTGTGAACTTGCTCTTTACCTGCTTCTGTACTGTTTGGTTTGCTCCAACGAGCGCCTATTCCTTTTGCAATTAAAACAAAGAAGCCCCAGAAAGTGGAAAAGTTAAATTAAATAAAGGTACTACCTTCTTCCTAGGATGCCGTGAGGATTAAATGAATTAATACTTGTAAAGCAATTAGAATAGGGCCTGTCTGTGGTCAGTGCTGAGTAAATGTTAGTCGTGATAATAATATTGTTATTATTATTATTATTATTATTGTCACTATCACCATTACTTTTCAAACAGCTCTGCAAAATCATTAGTGTCTCTCATGTACTCTGAGAGAAATGAGGGTCCTCTGATCCGGAGTGGTAGGGGGGTTCTTGGAGGCCCTGGGATGCTGAGTCACCTGTTCCAGGGAGGAAGGTGAGAAGCCCCGAGGTGGTTCTGTTACCAGAAACAAACACGGGTTCTTTATCCGCCACACAAGAGGGGCCAAATAAAACTGAAACGGCAGGCTTATGTCAGGGAAAGAGGTTTTATTTCAGGTGACGTCAGCCAGGAGAGGAGAGCTCTCAAATTTGTCCCATCTCCCCGAAAGATGGGAGGCAAGGGGTTTTAAAGGGTGCGAGGAATGCAGCTGCTTGTAGGGAGGGGGAGCTGTGGCCTTGCTGGTCGGCTCTTCCCCACCAGCCTGTGTTTGGCCTTGTGAGGCTGCTGGCAGGGACGGGGAGGGCGAGATAAGGGAATCTGCAGGTGTCCTTGGTTGTCTTTCTCCGTGGTAGAGGGTGGATTCTGGTGCCAGGAAGCCGAGGAGTTGGGGTCTGGGAGCTTCAGCTTCTTGTCTTGACATCAGTTTCCCTGTAACAAACCTCAAGGACTGGTAATTAGCCCAAACTTCAGTGTGAGCCCACCTTGAGGCCACCTGAGCTTTTAACAATTTGTAACTTCTATCTGCCTTGTGAAGTTCAGGGATACAAAGGTTTAAAAAACTGCTGTTTACGTATGAATGTAACTTAGAGAAGCAGGGAAAGGAGATAAGTGCTTTTCATGTTGGGTTTAATGTAGGGGAACTGATATCAGGGCCAGCATCAGTTCTGGGCAGGGCGCCAGGCCCCCCCCCAACCCCTGCCCCAGGGCCGCCCCCATGCTTTTCTCTAGTCCTCTAGCTTTGGGGGATCCTCTGCCCTGGTGTGGGAAGGGCAGGTACATCCCTTTAGTCTGGTGACTGGGAGGCCCTTGAAAGTCTGGGAAGGCCCAAGGGGTAGAGAGGGGACATCTGGGTGGAAACTGAGTCAGGGCCAAGCAATGGAGCCTGCAACTGGGACTTCCAGCCCTCCTCAGCCCTGACAGGTTAGAAGGCGGGGACAGGGGTCCACAGGAGGCCCAGAGATGGAGGTGACTCTTGTGGGCTACCAGGCAGATGGCTGGGGGTTCTCATGGAGCTGCTCCCTTTCTGCAGGCTGGGGCCCCCAAGCACTGGCCCCGTGAGAAGCAGGAGGATTTGGTTTTATTTTTAAGATGAAGAAGACCTTAAAACCAGCTCATGGGCTGGCCCCGTGGCTTAGTGGTTAAGTGCGCGCGCTCCGCTGCTGGCGGCCCGGGTTCGGATCCCAGGCGCGCACCGACGCACCGCTTCTCCAGCCGTGCTGAGGCAGTGTCCCACATACAGCAACTAGAAGGATGTGCAACTATGACATACAACTATCTACTGGGGCTTTGGGGGAAAAATAAATAAATAAATAAAATTATAAAAAAATAAAAGCAGTGCGTAAGCATTTCACAGAATCAGATGTTATTTGCGTAACAAGTGTCTGAATCATCAGTAATAGGGAAGAAACTGCAAATGAGGAGGAACAGAGAGCCTCTGGGAACAGAGGTCTGCTGGCACCTGTTTCAAGTTTGTGACAACACCCTTGGGTTTAGGGTTCTTGGAAGGTGAGGGAGAGGAAGTGGGAAACGGCCTCAGGTGCTGTTGGGGGTTGGGGCTGATCCAGCCTTGTGGGACCTAAAGTTTAGAACTTAGATAGGTTTTTGGGTGGAGCTTTTTAAGAAAAAGAACCCAGAATTATGTGTGGGATCTAAGAAGGGGCTTGTGCAAGTGAGGAGCCCTGTGGTTTCCACTTCCGTAGCTTCCCAGGAAACCTGCCTCTGGTGGTGCCAGAGTTTTAGTAAGAAAACCTTTGTCCATGTGTCTGCCCTTGACTGACAGGCTGTGTGACCTTGACCCAGCCACCTCTCCTCCCATGGGTCCCAGGAGATGGTGCATTTGAAGGCCCTGTTCGTGCATAATAATAACATCACTGAGGATTTCCTCCTTGGCAGAGATGAATGGCATGAGGCTTTTTAAAGACTCCAAATAGACCTCTGTGCCATATTGAAATGCTGTTTTGACTCACGCACGCATTAAGCTACTTAATAGCTACCTAATGTGTCTCTTATTTTTATTCTTGTTTCAAAACTAATTATGTATCATGCAAGGATGCCAATAACGTGGTAAAACCTGCTATTCAACTAGACTAGCACTCCTCTCTGTGGGCTGCGAGCCCCCCCCGTGATCTGCACTGGTCTGGTCTGAACTGTGTGTGTGCCCACACACGTGCGTGCATGGACACTCTTGTGGTTCCTCGTTCTGGGGTCCTCTTCCCTCCTTAGTTTGTGTTGAACACACTGACACACACAAGCATCAGTTCCCAAGCTACTGTTTTGCTTTGATGGCTTTGGTCCTAGCTCCACTGTGCCCCATTCCCATCCAAATCAGGTCAGCACCAGGTCTGGCTTGACCTATGGGTTCAAGTTACGTCATCAGGAGTTATCTTAGCTCTGCTTTCCATGTTGGCCTCACTCTTTGGTCAGTTCGCTGCATGTAGTGGCCCTGGCAGCCCCTCAGGGGGGTAAGAGCTTCTCATTCATAGGAGTTCTGTTGCAAGTCCTATCATAGGTTTGCTGGGCCCAGGTCACATGTCCATCCTCAGACTGGTTACTGAATCAAAGGGGATGAAATGTACTGATTGGCCAGATCTAGGTCATATACTTACCTTTTGATTCTGGTACATAGACGGTTAACTTCCCCCAAACCACATAGACTAGGAAAGTGTGGAGGGGGTCTTCAAAGGGAAAAAGAGGTACTGTTGGCATAAGATGAGCAGATAGAGGGAGATGGCAGACAGAAAAAATAGCCACAGATGTCCACTACCCTACCCAGGACAGTGGAGCATCCTAGGATCTGAAGGGATAAGTTCACCCTACAACTGGTGGAAAACCCAACTCAAAATCCCTAAGAGCCACGTATGACATCAGGGGTTATGGAGCCTGGAATTGAGAGCCAAATGGAGGCAGGGCCTGAGGCACGCAGAGTGGAAACAAGCACAGGGTTTCCTGCTGGCCTGGCTGGCTAGTGGCTGGGCAGAGGCACAGGTGCCTAGGAGCTGTGTCAGTGTGGAGCCCAGACATGGATGGGAAGGAACAGGCAAGAATGTGTCAGGATGGAGGCATCTGGAGGAATTCTCCTGGGAGCTGGTTAGAAATGAGCGTCTCGGGGCCGGCCCGGTGGCGTAGCAGTTAAGTGCACAGGCTCTGCTTTGGCGGCCTGGGGTTCGCAGGTTTGGATCCTGGGCATGGACATACACACCACTCATCAAGCCATGCTGTGGCGGCGTCCCATATAATGTAGAGGAAGATGGGCACGGATGTTAGCCCAGGGTCAGTCTTCGTCAGCAAAAAGAGGAGGATTGGTGACAGATGTTAGCTCAGGGCTAATCTTCCTCACAAAAAAAAAAAGAAGGAAAAAGAAAAAAGTGTCTCGAGCTCCACTCCAGACCTCTTGCATCAAAATCTGAATTTTAATCAGACCCCCAAATGATTCACATGCACCACTAGTCTAAAAGACTTGTCTCTTAGCCCTCACATTCAGGAATGGTAGGACTTATGTTAGGTCTTGAGTTCAGGCTTTCTGGAATGCATTGTGGCAGTGTGTATGAAGGAGCGTTAAAAATATTCATGCTCTTTGGTCTGGTATTTCTACTTCCAAGACTATTACTTAGCGAGATCATCAGAGGCAGGGGCAAAGAATGTTATGCACAAAGATGTTCATTGCAGTATTAGTAAGAATAGTTCAGAAACTATGACATATTCACAAATAGTAAAGGATGAAGTCAAGTATGGCGCATTAGACATCAACTGTTATGTTACGATTTAAAATGTTGTTTTAAAAGAAGTTTGCAGGGAATGGGCAGGGAGCATAGTCATAAACAAGACGAACACACTGCCTGCCTCTTGGAGCTGACATTCTCCTGGGGAAGACAGACAATAAGCAAGTGGACAAATGAGATGATTTCAGATTGTGACAAGTAAGGAAGGAAGGGAGAATGGGATAATGTGGTAGAGGATCATGGGTGGGTTCGGGAGGGCTATTCAGTGGGGGATACAGGGAGAGCCTGTCCTAGGAGCTATCATTTAAAGTGAGGTCCAATAGATGAGAGGGAGCCAGTAAAATGAACAGCCAGGAGAAGATCTTCCAGGCAGAGGAAACAGGAATTAGCAAGATGCTGGAGTCGGGGAGCTCAGCTGTGTGAGGGATGTGATGGAAGATGTGTGACTGGAGCAGAATGAGCCAGGGGGGAGTTGGTGGCTGAGGAATCTGGAGAAGTGAGCAGGGCCAGACCCCTAGGCCTCGTGGGCTGTGGGTGGACTTTGGGTTTTGTTCTGAGGGCAGACTGTTACAAGAGTGGCTGGAGAGGGTATGTGATATCAGGAAGACGGCAGAATAGGAGGTCCCAGCCCGCACCCCCCACAGAAATACCAATATGACAACTATTTACAGACAAAAATACCTTGTGAGAGCTCAAGAGTCTAGTTGAGAGGTTCCAGCACCCCAGTAGACCACAGAATCCAAGATTGGTCACAATGAAAAGAGTAGGAAGAACAGTTTCACTTGGCTCACATCAGCCCTCCCCGAGGCTGACAAAACTCAGAGCCGAGAGAGATTTCCCAGCCTACTTTTTTCGCAGGAGAGAGAGCAAGTGAGGGTTCAGCTCCCCCGCCTTTTGGGGCAATGTCCAGAAGGCCTGCTTGTCTTGATGCACCCAGAACACTGAAGGAATCAGTGTGGCTGGATCGTCTGGGAGCAGCTGAGAAAACAGAAAAGTGCAGAGACTCATAGCATCCAGTGCATGTGGCCCCGAAACCACAATGCCCCACAGATGGTGCCCCGCACAGTCCCACAGATGGCACATGCATCACAGTAGCCAGCAAGGATCTCAGCAACCAACTTGACTCTGCAGGATTGGGAGAAGGCCACAACCCTGAAACTGTTCCTTCAGAACGGAGGACAGAAGTGGAACGTGTGCCCGTTGTCCTGGCGTCTCAGTGCACTGCCCTAGGGAAAAGGGATAGGTGACTCTTGGCACTTGACATGGCTCTGTGGGATAGGGAGCAGGCATAAAATCCTAAGACATACCCGTCGGGAGGGATGGAGGGAAAGGGAGCTTGCACCCAGTGCCCCAGCATATCAGGGCACTGACCTAGGGAAAAGGAATGAGCAGCTCTCAGCCCTTGACGGCTCTGTGGGAGCCAGAGAAGGCACACAATCCTAAGACTAGCCCCCATCTCCTGGAGGGAGTGAGAGGAGTGGAGTGGGCACATCTGTAGAAAAGGTTTGAGAGATCCCTGGAATCTCTAACCAGGCTCTCTGGTGAAGGTCTTTCCCTCCTATTTCTAGACCTCAAGTCAGACTTGCTGAATCTGAGTGACTGGGGATGCAGCCCTAGGAATCTTCATTTTGACCAGAAGCCCCCAACCAAGTGATTCTGATGCCCACTAAAATTTGAGGCCACTAATGTAGAATGAGGGAGGTGAGAATCCCATCTACATGCTGGAGAAATGACACCTGGAAAAGTATGCCGCGAATTAGCTGGGGCTGTGACGAATGGCTGTGTGCTCACAGTTAATCCATGTAAAGCATTCAGAACAGAGCCTGGCACATAGCAAGTGCTCAGTAAATGTTTGGTAGTTTTAGCAAACATAAGAGAAAGCCCTGCCTAAAAGCCAGATCTGTCTGAGCATGAAATGGTGGTGAGATGCCCACCTTTGGAAGTATGCAAGGACAGTGAACCACCGCTTAACAGGATGTGTTGACAGAGTTGTATGCTTGTATGAGCAAGCAACCTCCTGGCCTTTGGACTCTTCTGTTCCTACCAGAAACCACGTTTTGTTGTGCCTGAGTTTGGGACTCTTCCTCCTCCTTGGCAGGAGGCAGCCTGCAAGAAAGACGTGGGCAGAGAGCGCCAAGGTGCAGCATGTCCCTCAGGATGCCTGGAATAGAGGCCGTGCAGCAAAATGTTCGCTGATTGCAGACGCTCACACATGCAGTCTCAGAAAGAGCCCCCTCCCCTTGAAAGTGGTCTGCACTGTTCCCCAATCCTGCCTCTCCAAACCTATGCCGTTACCTTCCTAGTCAGGAAAACCTGGACGTAATGGGCCTCTAGGAGTTGGTGAAGCTTCTCTCTCCAAAGTATTTGCATCATAAGAGAAGCACGTTGGCTCCTAAGGGTGTCACTTCAGGTATGGGGACTAGTTTGGGAAATAGGTAGGAGTCTGAAATCATTCCACAAAAGCCAGTGCTCCCGAGTTGGTCCTGGAAAGGCAGACAACAGAAAAAAGTTGGTGTTGTCCATTTCACTGGCTGAGCACAAGGAATTGTAGAACTTGCTTGTTGGGCTGGTGAAAGGGAGCGCTTATTCACAGGCTAGGTTAAGGAGAAAAGAGTTGTTACACAAGGCCTGACTTTTTTTTTTGGCAGGTGGTAAAGGCGTTCATAGTCTTTTCTCCAGCCTGCTCCTCTCATGGTCCAGGGGAACTAACCCGGGAGCTCCAGGAGCTCATGAAAAGGGTGACTGCTCCGTACGAGTACCCCAGGAAGGTAAACATCGGGGGTTCCAGGACATGATGAGCTGGGGACTCAGGAGGGCGCACGCTACCTGGGCTCCCACTCCGGGCTCGGCACTGGGGAGATGAAGGCACAAATAGCTGCTTCAGCCTTTTCTTTCTGTTTGTTCACGGGGCCTCCCCAAAGCACATCTTGTTCCTACTCCGAGAAGTGACTGTAAATCAGATTCAGGGGGTGGTGCTGAAACACTGTGGGAAAGATCACGTGCTCCAGGCTCTGGCTGATTTGATTGTTGCCATTTGGAGAAAACCATGATTCATGGAGGCTTTCTGATGAAGTGGCCGATGGTAATGACTCTTTTCGAGACAAAAGTCTCTCTGGAAAATGATGATTTCAAAGTGTTTTTGTTTTTGTTTTATGGTCACTAGGTGGCCTTTGTTTCAGAATTGCCCAAGATAGTTTCTGGAAAGATCCAAAGCAGTAAATTGAGAAGCCAAGAGTGGAAGAGATGAGATACAACCTCAAAAAGGCCCCACAGGCCTCTGAAGATTCTAAGGGGAACTGGTGGGATCACTGGTTAGTCGTCACTTGGAGCATCATTCCTTCAACCCTGTGACATCAAAGGCTCTTTGCTTCCAAGTGGGCATCTCCAGAATCTCTGGATGACCCTGGAAGAGAGAAGAAAATCACTGACCCAGAGCGCATGGCCACTGCCCAGAATAGCAAACGTTTGGTGGCTTGACTTTCCCCTCTGTCTGGAGGCATCTTCAGCAGCTGCCCACTGGTCTTACTTCCTAAGAGCTTGTAGCTGGCCCTCCAAGGGACGGGTCACCAGAGCGTCAGAGCACTTGTGATCTCCTTCACTGCCAATGGGAGTGCAACCACTTGACCCTTTTGATAAAGCCATTTGGTAGTCATATCCAGGGCCATAAAAAATTGGTTATACCCTTTAGTTCAGAAATTCCGTCTTTGGGAATCACTACAAAAGGAAGGATTCAAAAGACGTTTACTTTAGCATTGTTTAAAACTGTGAAAAAAAAACAAGGAAAAAATCAATATTCAAACAATAGAGTAATGATTAAGTTGTAGTAGAGTAACTCAATAACTTATTATGTGGCCATTAAAAATATGCCTTGGAGGGACTGGCCCCACGGCGTAGCAGTTAAGTGCGCGCGCTCCGCTGCTGGCGGCCCAGGTTCGGATCCTGGGCGCTCACCGACGCACCGCTTGTCAGGCCATGCTGTGGTGGCGTCCCATATAAAGTAGAGGAGGATGGGCACAGATGTTAGCCCAGGGCCAGTCTTCCTCAGCAAAAAGAGGATTGGCATGGATGTTAGCTCAGGGCTGATCTTCCTCATCAAAAAAAAAAAAAAAAAAAATCCTTGGGGAAACCTTGAGCTATCTTAATTTTAAATCAGAACAAAAATAATATGTGAATACTGGAGAGTCACAGCTTTGAAAGATAAAAGAAAAACTGTAGATGGAAAAATGGTGGGAAGGAAATACACTAAAATGTTACTAGTAATTTTCATGGGTATTGAAAATAATGGATTTTAGTTTTTCCTTTCCTCTACTTTTCTTATTTTCCATGTTTTCTCAGTGAGTCTGTATAACTATTTTAATGAAAAAATTATTTTAAAGAAACAGTCCCCCTAAACCACACTCTGCCTCGTGTCTGGTTCTTCCTCCACATCCTAAGTCATTGTCCCCAAATATGAGTGTTGTATGTCTTACCCGGGAAGGACATGAGGACCTGAAGCCAAGTCCCAGGCCCAGAAACAGAAAGGATGACTCTGGGCAGCTGAGGCCAGGCGGAGGAGAAGCAGATGGAAACTCAGAGTGAACCCAGTGCTGCTTACCCGACACCCAGCACCTCCACTCACGCACCAATCATTATTTATTAAGCACCTACTCAGTGCTGGGCTCTGCGAATGCGATGATAAACAACAGCCAACCCAGTCCCTCCCTGTATCAGCCAGCTCGGGCTGCCAACCAGAGTGCCACAGACTGGGGGCCTTTAACAGCAGGGATTTATTTCCTCAGTTCTGGAGGCTGGACGTCCAAGATCAAGGTGTTGGCAGGGTTGGTTTCATTCTGAGGCCTCTCTCCTTGGTTTGTAGACGGCTGTCTCCTCCTGTGTCTTCACATGGCCTGTTCTCCATGCGTGTCTGTGTCCTCATCTCCTCTTATAAGAACACCAGTCGCATTGGGTTAGGGCCCACCCTAACAACCTCATTTAACTTACTCACCTCTTTGCAGGCCCTGTCTCTGAATACAGCCACATTCTGCACTACTGGGGGTTAGGGCTTCAGCATATGAATTTGGGGGGACACAGTTCAGCTCATGACACTAGCCTTGTGGAGTTTATGGTCTAATGGGGAGGTTGATATTATTTGTCAAAGAATAATGCAAATAATGCCCAACTGTGGTAAATGCTATAAAGGAAACAGTACAGTTAAAACATAGTTGGGGGCTGATCAAGACTGGGGGGACTCAGGGTATCAGGAGAGGCTTCCATAAGGAGGTCCCCCCTGAGCTGGGATTGAAGGAAAGGTGGCAGTAAACCAAGAGACTGGGGCTGAGCTTTCTGAACAAAGGATACCCACGTGCAAAGGCCCTGAGGTGGGCAAGGCACGTCAGCGTTTCTAAGAACAGCTCACGCTCAGCGCCAGCTATGTCCAGGCACAGCTCTAAATGTTACCTCTCAGCCATCCTGTTGGACAGGTACTGATAACATCCTCTTTTTACAGATGGAACAGAGAGGTTAAGCAGTTTGCTGAAGTTCACACAGCTAGTATCTCACAGAGATAGAATTCAAACCCAGGGGGCCCAGCCCGGTGTCCACACATGCTTCGCCTTTCACAACTGATTCACGATGACCTGGTTTCAGAATTTTGTCTTTCTCCAGTGAGTGCTGGGGAGATGACAGAAATGACCCCCTTAAGGTTTCCTAGCCCTTAAAAAGAAAAAATCGTGTCAAAGTGATTTACTTATCCTTTTTTTTAATTGAACAAATCTGACGTAACATTGTGTAAGTTTAAGGTGTACAGTATGTTACTTTGATACATTCATATCTTGTAATATGATTGCTGATGTAGCGATATTTATCACATTACGTCATTATGGCCCAATATTGTTGTCTATATTCATTATACTGTGCATTAGATCCCTACGGTTTATTTACTACTCCTTACAAGTTTGTACCCTTAAATGCCAAGACTCTTATCCTGCCCCATCCCTGGGTAGCAGCATTTTACTCTCTGGTTTTTACAAGTTTAACTTTTTTAGATTCCACATGTAAGTGATATACAGTATTTGTCTTTCTCTTGTTCTTTATGCTGTTTATCTTTATGTATTCCAGGGCTGGGCAAATTCTCCTCTTTTTAAAGGTGGAAATTCAGAAAGGTGATTTGCCCCAGGCCTGACAGGAGGGGGCGCCAGAGGCCAGGAAAACAGACAGGTCTGACTCCACATCACTAGTGCTCTTGGGCTGGGGCCTGTAGTCGTGGCATGGGGCGCTGCTGGGATTCCTAATGAGCCCCCAAAATGTCAGTTCCCTGAAAGCCGTGGCTTGGGTGGAAATGACGCCTGGGGGAAGTGGCACCTGCGGTCGCTGTGCTGTGGTCACACTGCTCCCGTCTCTCAGCCTCAGATGCCTTGTCTGCAGGGCAGATGCTGTCTGGATTCCCCTCCACTCCCCCCTGGGCTGAACAAGTCTGTTCTCCCGCTGCAGTCAGAGCTCTCCACCAGGGGCCTGGGCTCAGACTTCAGTCAGGACAAGCCAAGGATGATAAAGGGTGGGGGAGACCCAATCACCCTCCCCCGAGGGGCCCCACTGACACACCTGACTCCCAGCCAGCTCTCCCACGGTCACTTCAGCCCAGCTGAGCTCCAAAAGGAAAAGACAAAACTCCCAGCTGCAGCCACACCACAGGGAGCCAGCACCACCACCCAGCACCTCCCAGCTGCACCCCCAGCCCCAGACGTCATCAATAGTTAGAGCAGGAAGGACGAGTTTCACCGCCATCCTTTACTGCCAGTTTATTCTGTGCCAGGCATCGTGCTGAATGCTCTGCTGAAATCCTCTCAGTTATTCTTGATCTTCACTCGTTCCCATTTTACCGTCATGACTGTAGCTCTATCCACAGACCATCGTGCTATAAATCAACTCACTTCTAGAAGAAAATATCTTCACCCTAAGAAATAGAATACTCATTAAACAACGAGTCTGGAGTTCTGTTCATGTTTTCCCAATACACATCAAAATAACCACAAACATGAAAACTACTCGTCTAAAATCACCTTGCAGGTCCTGGCTATTGTGACTAATGCTTCAGGGAACACAAGGGTGCATATATCTTTTCGAATTACTGTTTTCATGTTCTTTGGATAAATACCCAGAGCTGGATCATACAGTATTTCTATTTTTAATTTTTTGAGAAATCTCTGTATGTTTTCCATAGTGGCTGCACCAGTTTGAAGCAACCTAAGTGCCCATCAATGAATGAGTGGATAAAGAAGATGTGATACATATATACAATGGAATGTATATACTCAGCCGTAAAGAAAGAGAAAATCATGCCATTTGCAACAACATGGATGGACCTTGAAGGTATTATGCTAAGCGAAATACGTCAGACAGGGAAAGACAAATACCATATGATTTCACTCATATGTGGAAGATAAACACATAGATATGGAGAACAGATTGGTAGTTACCAGAGGGGAAGGGGGGCTAGGGGAGGGCAAAAGGAATAAAGGGGAACATGTGTACGGTGATGGATAGAAACTAGAATATTGGTGGCAACACGATGCAGTATATACAGAACCTGATAGATAATGATGTACACCTGAAATTTACACAGTGTTATAAACCAATTTGACCCAATAAAAAATTAATTATTTAGGGGCCGGCCTGGTGGGATAGTGCTTAAGTTCGCGTGCTCCACTTTGGTGGCCCGAGGTTCGCAGGTTCAGATCCCGGGCATGGGCCTATACACCGTTTATCAAGCCATGCTGTGGAAGACATCCCCCATATAAAGTAGAGGAAGATGGGCACAGATGTTAGCCCACCGCCAGTCTTCGTCAGCAAAAAGAGGAGGATTGGCAACAGATGTTAGCTCAGGGATAATCTTCCTCACCAAAAAAATAAATAAAAAATAATTAATTAATGAAATAAATAAAATCACCTTGCAAAACCCACTTTGGGGAAAACTGATCTAACTGAAGTCCCACTGTAATCCTAAGAAGAAAGTAGTATTATCTCCATTGAACAGAGAAGAAGACTGAAGCTCAGGGGGGATTCTGCATAGCAGCCCGTCCCCAGGTCTCCACCCCGTCTCCCGTCAGGAGTTGGGAGACTCTGCCAAGACCCCAGCCCCCTTTCCAGGGTCACACTTCCTCCCTCTCACTCTTGGTCCCATTCCTTTTCTTAGTGAACTTCCCTTTGCTCTCACTCTGCCTCTTCCTGGCCTGAGGGCTCAACTGTAGGTAAGGCTCAGCTTTTAAGTCGTTTCTTCTGTAAAGTTTTCTCAGACTTTTGCGGGATCCCAGGACACCCTCCCTAACCATGTGGTGGCAGAGATAATGGAGATATTGAGTGGGCTGGGCTTGATGGGCTACGGTCAGAAAAGAGCTTTATATTTTTTCCTCCTACCGCTGATATTCAAAGTCACTATGTCGCTCTCTCTTCCTCTTCCAAAGGACTGTAAATCCCTGGGTAGATCCCTTACCGTTTTATTCTCTCTCAAGTCTCCTTTTCAGGTGTTAAGTGTTTAGTCCAATCCACATCAGCACTTAACTCCGGCTTAGAGCTGCCCCTCTTCCACCGGCCAGCCTCGCCCAGCTGTGTGCCGTGTCCTCTCACGCTTCCTCAGGTGGCTGTCCGCTCCCCTCTTCCAGGGTCCGGCAGGTCAGGGGAAGGTGGGTAGAGGGGTGAGGCGTACTCCTGATCAGTGCTAGCGTGGTCCTTCCTGATGCTGCCCTGATGCGGACGACTGGGTCGTCAACCTCTCACCGCTCCGCTCTTGGATCCCCATCCAATGATACACCCTCTTCCCTCTATCCTGTGAGGGCCCCTTGCCTGGGCAGGCAGCCGTGTTGGGTGGGGCCCCCTCAAATCAGCTCAGACATGGTGGTCTTCAGCAATGCCCACTGGCCCATTGGCCAAGCATTCCACATTCCTGCTCTGCCAAATTCTGGAAGTGCAGGCCCCTTCCAAGACCCTTTCCGCTCTCTGGTGACATCCTGGAGCGAGTGGATGGGTTTTTGGAACTCAGAAAGCATGCAGCAGGGGGGAGGGGAGAATTTGGGTGAAATGGAGTCTCCCCTCCTCAATGCAGGAACGTGGGCTCCAGCTGCCTGATGTTTGAATACCGGCTCCTGCGCTGTCTGGCTGTGCGGCACTGAGTACCCTGTTTGACCTCTTCGTGCTTCATTGTCCCGTCTATAAAATGGGGAAATAAACGACACCCACCCGTTGGATGGTTTTGAGGTTCCAGTGAGTTTGTGTTTGTAAAGCACGTAGACCAGTGCCTGGCACAGTGTTAGTTACTAGTACAAGTCATTTTCTTGAGGTACTTGCTTATCTTATCTTCCTAAAACATCAGCAGTTCCCTTCCTCCGAGTCCACCTGCTGGCTTGTGGGTAGCGTTCTGTCATATACAGGCTGGAGGTGGGTAAAGTTCCAAACTTTGGGGCCGCCTTTGAGCACATTGTGTGGAAAACCTCTCTTTAAACTGTGGATATTTGTCATCCTAGTCTCGGCTTTGGGCTTCAGCTAAAGTTCTGAGAGAACAGGGAAAGTCTCATTTAACATCCTCTTTCATGAGCGTCACACTGGGCTGCTATTGTCTGATGTTTTTGCCCATCTTCCCTAGTAGATTGCGGGCTTTTCAGGATCATGAGTCAATCAGAGTCCTGTCTGCCACCCCAGTGCCAATTTTAGGACCCGCTGCCTGGTAGGCATCAGTAAATAGTCATTGAATGAATGGATGAATGGAAAATAAGATACTTTTCAGACCAGAATAGGGCACTGAGGAAGCTTCAAGCAAGGATTATACCTGAAGACCACCCACCTCATATTTTTCTCTAAATTAATGTGCCTGTTTCTTTTCTTGATCACTGAAAAGTCCCTAAGAGAAGTCCTCACTTGTCCCCAGGCAAATGACTTCCTCTGTCTGGGCCTCTTTATTTCCTTCTATATACTGGGGTTTGGACATTGCCAGAAATCTATTTTTCCCAACCTTCCCAGTGCCGAGGACTCCTTTTCATCATTCTGCCCATCATGTTTTGAAAGGTTTTGTCTTCCAAATGGCATTTCTTGTAAGCCTACTGAGTTCCACACAATTTGAGTTGGTGTCAGCTTTTACTGAGTAGTAATGTTTGCCATGTTGGCTATAGGATGATCTTTTTCCTGTTTCAGAATTTATCACGGATTTGGGAAATGATCCTTAGCTAGAAAGAGCCTGACGTGTTGTGCAATATTGCAATCACAGCAGCATCTTTACGGAGAGAAGCAGTTACGTCCAGGGTATGCGTGGACAGGAGCACTTCCTTCCTCTCTGCTTCTGGATTTCTCTCTGCCCTGGGGTCTGCAGCCCATCACATATACTTATCTTAATAAAAATGAAGATGAGGACTATGATGGTGGTGGTGGTGATGATGACGAACATCTACCATTTGTTGAGCTTTTCCTTAACTGTTGAACTGTGCTGAGGACTTATTGGACATTATCTCATTTAAGCCCCACAAAAAGCAACAAAGGAGGCATGTCTCATTCATCCCTTCATTTAACAAAAATTATTCTTTCAGTTCTAAGCACTGAGGATACACCAGGGAACAAAAAAGACAGAATGTCTCCCCTCTGGAAATTGCATCCCAGTGGGAAAGAGAGACAACAGACAAATAACAAAAAAAATTAGAGTACGTTTGATGGTGTCAGTGCGAAGGAGAAAAGTAGAGAAGGGGGACAGAAACTATGGGAGGTAGATGTGGGGTTTTAAATAAAGTGGCCAGGGAAGGATTTGTTGTGAAGATGACATTTGAGTAAAGGCTGAAATAGGTGCGGGAGCGAGCCGTGCAGACATGGGGAGTGTGGAGGACAGTGTCCTAGACAGAGAACAGCAAGTTCAAAGGCCTGTGGCAGAAATGATCTTCTAGATGGTTCCCGTTTACAGAGGTGGAAACTGAAGCTCTGAGAGGTGGAGTCACTTGCCCAAAGTTGCACAGCTATAAGTGGCAGAGCTGGGATTTAAATACCAGGTCTGCCAACAGCAAAACCTGAATGTGCTAACATCTGTAGCCCAGAGCAAGCTCTCGGTAACTGTAATCTCCAGTCACTATTACTCAGTCCAGTGGCCAGCTGATCAGACACAGCCTTGAACGGTGACCATTTCAGATCTTTTTCTTTTAAACTCATTTTTCAGAAACACAGTGTTGCCTGTAAGAAAGACGTTGGACTTGGAAGTCAGACCCGAGTTCCCCTGCAGCACCCATCAGCTGTGGGGCCTCCTCCTTGGAGCCTGTTTCCTCATCTATAAGATGGTGTTGCACATGCGTCCCGCGTAGAGTTCTGGTTAAGATTACACGTGTGCGTATTTACACAGCAGTGAAACCATGAAGTAGCCATTATCCTTTAAAAATTTTTTGAAGAAAATCTTGATTTTCCACCTCATAGATTTCCCACTGCACTGTGGTGTTCTGAACTGTGTGCAGAGGTCAAGATTTCCTAAAAAGAAGGAAAAAGTAAGCCTGCAATGAGAAGCTCATCAGAGTCCAGCACTGTGCCTTCGCAATGTCCCTGGGGGGCAAGCACAAAGGGCGCTGGGAGAGGTATTTTCAGACCATCCTAAATAAAGTAGCATGCACACACACACCACGGACACACACACAGACACAGCCGGAAACACATCTGCATATGCACAGCCACACATAGACACCCATACATGCAAACATACACAGATGTCTATGATCACACAGCCCCACACATGCTCACAACCACACTCACACACAAATAGACACACCTACACTCACACACATAGTCTTACACACATGCCAAACTCATATACAGGCACACACACATACACTCACGCACAAAGCTGTACATACACAGCAGTCACACACACAGTCACACATTCACAGACATACACACTCACAAAGACACTGCACACACACTCACATACATACACACAAACAAGTACGCATAACCCCCTGTACACGTACAAGTATGCTCCTACCCCCACACACTCACACAGACGCACATGTACAAACTTACATGCACAGCCACACACACATGCACTCACACACAGAAGTAGACATACACAACAGCTACACACACAGACACATGCACAAACACACATTCATACACATGGGCTGTCACATGCACGGCCACACACATCACACGTTCATACTCGTTATCACGTCAACATGTTTCGTTTTCTTCAGAGCCCTTATTCATTCAGTCACATATTTACTGAGAATCTCCTGTGTGCCAGATACTGTCTAAGTTTTTGAGCTAAATCAGTGTACAAACAGGCAAAGGTCTCTTCCCTCATGTAGCTTACATTCTAATGGAAGGAGACAGAGAAAAAATAATAAATAACTTCTTTAATATGTTTGAAAATGATGAGTATTAAGGAAAAAGAGTACTGGGTAAGGGGGGAGGAAGAACCAGTCTGGAAGTGGGTTGCAATTTTAAGTAGATGGTCAGGGTAAGCTTCATTGAGAAGGTGACAAAAACTTTGGCAAAGATTTGAAGGGAGAGAAAGGGTTATCCCTGTAGAGACCTGGGGAAAGTGGTCTGAGAAGAAGAAGCAGCAGGTGCAAAGGCCTGAGGCAGGATGTGCCTTCAAGGAACAGCAAGGAGGCCAGTGGGGCTGATGTGCAGCGAGTGGTAAAGGGACAGGACATCAAGCCAGAGAGGAAGGGAGTGTGTGTGAAGACCATGTAGAGCCTTGGGTGACGTGGTCAACACTTGGACATTTATTTTGCCTGAAATGGGATTCACTGGCGGGTGCTGAGAAGAATTGTGACATGACCTGACCTCTGATCTACCCTTAACAATATCTAAGGTGAACTTGATCATTGTACATGTTATTAGCTGTCTCGCCTCCAAACTGGAAGGGATCTGACTTGGTCACCTCCATGTCCATCTGAGAGCAGCAGTCAATAAATACTTGTTGATTAATTGACAGGAACAGACATTTCCAGGGAGGACAGCATTCCATGACATGTCCTGGGGAGCTCGGCTCCAGAACTTGCCAACCAAATGGGTCTGCGGGTCCTTTTGCCTCACTTTCTGGGGAACAAATGACTTTTTTGAGCTTCCTTCTATTTTTGGGACCCTAATTACTGTTCCCAGGACCACGACTCTTATTCCTCAAATCTGCTGTGTCCATGTGATCAGCAGGAATGGTCAATGACCGCCAGACCCTCTGTCCATGCAGGTGTGTGAATTTGAGTCCAAAGACCCCCCAAGTCCCCCATTCTAGACTGAAGTCACTACAAATTAGTGAGTGCTTACTGCATGCCATGAGTTGGGTGTTTTTTTTTTTTTAACTTTTATTCATTTACTTTTTGAATAAGTAAATAAAATTTGAATTGAATAATTTAATTAAAAAACCTACTTTGACCTGTTTCAAAATCAAACTAGCTCCCCTCTCCAGAAACAACTGAAGCTCTAGCGCACCATTCTAGAGCTATTTGAAGCATCTTCATGTGCTGGGTGCTTGATGCGCATTCTCAAGTCTACTCCTCACACGTCTAAGAGGTGTCCTTGGATTATCCCCCACTTTCCAGGTGAGAAGACTGAGCCTTGGAGTCGGGGTAACATAACTTCGTCAAGAGCACACAGCTCAAAAGTAGGAAAATCCAAATTCAAATCTAGATGGACTTCAGGCCCTCAGGCCTGAACTGTGAGTTTCTACTGCATAGTGGTGGACACAGAAGTTGCCAACCACTGGAGCTGAAGAACCAGCTGTGATCCTGGAGGAGATCACGTGTGGAGTGAGTGCAGATAAAGGAGACAAGGAGGAATCATCAAAAGAGACTGGAATAAGAGGAAAATCAGGTGAAAAAAAGGGCTAAAGGAGGTGAGAGAATGTACCTCAAGCCCCTGGGAGCTCTGTTTCTCTCTCCCTGGTTGGAGCATGAAATTACTGTCAGTCCTGGGCATAAATCTCCTTTTTACCGCCTGGATTAAAAGAACAGTCCCTGCTGGCCCCCAAGGTTCTGGGGCTGTGCAATTCACAAACACAACATGGAGGAGTGGCATTACCCCAAGTAGGGCTCTGGCTTGTCCACAGTTAATGATTAACTGTGCTCTCCTCAAAGGCTGGAGGAATTCTGGAACTCTCTACTCGATTAGCTGTGCTCTCCTCCAAGGCTGTAAGGATTCTGGAGCTGTCTGCTCAGGAGAAGGGTAGACCAAGAGATTCCCAGAGAGACTTCCTGAAGGGACTTGGCAGGTGAACACTGCTGCAAGGAGTGGACTGATGGGATCATGCCTCATGATGGTTCTAACCAATCTTTAGAAGTCAGGGCCATTAAGGAGAGTGAAAATCCCAGTGGAAAGCAGTCTGCAATCCCTAGGGTCCTCGAAAGGGAATATCTGCCAGGTCTGAGGGAGGAGACCGCACTGGGCAAAGGAAGTGGGGCCTTTAGCACAACAAAATGGGGGGACTGGGGTATGTGGGAGAAGGGTGGTCAAAGAGGAATAGGAGTGAGTGGTGGTCAGGGAAGGAGGTGTCTCTGAGGAGGTGAGGCCAGAAGAATGAGAAAGAGCCAGCCATGGAAAGAGAAGGACCAGCAGGAACAAAGGCAATCAATATTCATGCCCAGGAGCTGCTAAGGAAATCTTCACTCCTTCTTCTTCACTCTACAAATCTTGTTCTTTTGGAAAATAGGAGAGTAGGCACAAGTGTCAGAGACCCTGAGCATTCTGGCTGCTGCTGCCTAGGTAACGGGATAGAAATGCAGCCAATTGGCAAGACTCCTGGAATCAAAGGTCATTAGACTTAAATTCTGCAACCCCCATCAAGGTGCACATGAAGGAACTCAGAGACCAGCCTGCACAGCCTTGGAACTACCTTCCCTGGAGCCAGTGCATAGATGGAAACGATAATTACAACTGTTACAATTTCTACAGTGCTTCTCTGTGTTAGGTTCTCTGTGCTGGATGGTTAGTATTCAAGATGTCTCAGTCAAGGTTCAGTTGAAGGAAATAGATGCTACTTGTATTAGTCAGCATTTACCACAGTAGCAAACATCCAGGACATCTCAGGAGCTTGTAACCATGCATATTTTCCCCCTGGGTCTGTGGGTTGGCCATGGATTTGCTGGGCTCAGCTCAACTCACATGTGCTATCATTCTGGGACCCAGGCTGAAGGTAGGCACCTGTCTGAGACATGCTGCTCTCATGACAGAGGGCAGAGATGCAAGAGTTCCTGACCAACCACACCATCTCATGCACTCGTTGACCAAAGCGCATCCCATGGGCAAGCCAGAGTCAATGAGAGCTGGATACCACTTGACGTTCTGAAAGATTTCACTGGGCAAGTCACATGAAAATGAATGGGGACATATATCCTACTACAAGGAGGGGGCAAATTGTTGGGAACAACAATTCAGTCTACCATACCATTGTTTTTTAAGCACGAAGGGATTTATTGCATGGAATTGGGTGTTCACAAAGCTGTCAGAGGTGCTGGAGAGATAGGATCTAGACAGGTTGTTGTGTTTTTGGAGAATGGCACACCAGACGGAAACTGAAATGGATGCTGAGTGCCAATTCACTCATAAGCACAACACATTAATTTCTGGAAGATCCCTGTAAGGCTGGGATGAATCTCCTTAAGGAACTGATGACTATACAGGAAAGACTCACCTCTGTCTCCTGTTTCCTTCACAGGTCTGACTATGCACTGGCTGCGGACACTCCAGGGGCTTAGTATCCTGTTGGGGCTCAGATGTCCCGTCGCACTGTCCACATTCTCACCAGGAAACTGGCAGCCCTGCAGTGGGGCCACCAAGAAGTCCCTGCCAAGTTTAACTTTGCTAGTGTTGTGGTGGATCATTGGGCTGGCGTGGAGAAGGTAGTGGGGTAGGGGAAGAGGCACAGAGTTGGACAAATTGACTGAGTTCATTAATCACCCGTTCATTCAATAAATATTTATTGAGCACTTACATGTCAGGCACTAGGATGAGCTATGAAGATGTCTACTTTCTATGAAGGCAGCACGGGGTGGGAACAAGAGAGCATGAACGTGGCAGAAAGACGAGCCTAGGAGACTGGTACAGAGTGGACAGCTGACACACAGTTTGCTGCACATACTGCATGTGCTCTGTTGTGACCTCCCAGAGTGAAACAAGGACTAATGTGTTGGGGTCATAGAGGAGGTGGCTTTGGGTTTAATAAGAGAAAGTCAGCACTGACCAAAGACTGAATCAGTCTTCTCAGAAAGTTATGCATCCTTGTCATCAAGGGTGTGTAAGCAGGATGGCCACTAGGCAGGGATTGTCAGAAGTGCTCCAACATGAGACATCAGAGAAAGAGAGTGATGCGGAAATTTCTAATTTTCTTTTCCTGCCTGGAGTTCTATAATTCCACCTCATTCACTGCTGATCCTGCTACTCCTTCACTTGAAGTTCTGTGTGCTTTTGTGGAGGAAAGAAGGATTCATCTTGGCTGGGATTGGGGGAGAGGTGGATCTGCCAGCATGGGCTTAAAAGAATGGCACTCAAAGGGAGTCATAACCGTGGTGTTGTCATGAGGACCCGACACCGTGATACAACCTTAGTGCAGAAATCACCAATGCTGGGCCTCTAGGCTGGAGATGGCTTGTGGTGCAGAGTTCTTAAAAAAATTTGGTGAACATTTTGAAATTGAAAAATTTCAGATAAAAATTTATATTTCTGGCTTTTCTATAAAAGTTAGACCTCCTTAAAATAATGAGGAAGGCCTTTACTACCATGACTCAAAATCCTGAATCCATAAAAGAAGTGATTTAATAAATCTGCTACATAAACATCGAAAAACCTCTCCATTGACAAATAACACTATAAGCAAAATCAGAAGACTAATGACAACCAGGGGAAAAATGTTCAACTCATACCACAGCAGAAGAGTTAATATCCCTAACACAGAAAGAGCTCCTAGAAGTCAAGAATGGAAAGACACAATCCAACGTAAAAGTGGGCAAAGTAGATGAAAGGAGAGTTCACAGAAAAGTGAACTCGAATGGCCCTTAAATATAAGAAAAAATGCTCAGCCTCACTCCTAAGAAGAGTAATGAAAATTAAAACTTAAATAAAATTTTTTACCTCCCAGTGCAGTTAAATATAAAAGTTTGACAATATGCTCTGTGGACAGGGCTATGAGGAAATGGACACTCACACATTACTGGGCAAAGTGCAAAATGGTACAACTCTATGGAGAGGAATTTTGAAATATCTAACCCAATTACCAATACATTTTCTCTTTGACTTTGCGTTATTGCTCTCAAACTGTGATATGGGGACTGCTGAGGATACCAGAGACTGTGAAATCAAAACTGTCTCAAAACAAAACTAAGACAAATTGGAACCCTTTTGTGTCACCGATGGAAATGTAAAATGGTACAGCTTCCATGGAAAACAATGTGGAAGCTCCTCAAAAAATTTAAAATAATTAAATGATTTTAAAAATTAAATAATTAAAATAATTACCATATAATCCAGCAATTCCACTTTTAGGTATATACCCCAAAGAATCAGAAGCAGGGTCTTGAAGAGATATTTGTACACCCCTGCTCATCGCTATTTACAATAGCCGAAAGGTAGGAACAACCCAATGTCCGTCAGTGAATGAATGGATAAACAAAATCGGCATATCCATACAAGGAATATTGTTCAACGTTAGAGAAGAATGAAATTCTGATGTCTGCTACAACATAGATGAACCTTGAAGACATTATATTGTGAAATAAACCAGACACAAAAGGACAAATATTGTGTGATTCCATTTGTATGAGGTGCCTAAAGTAGTCAAATTCATAGAGACAGAAAGTAGAGTGATGGTTACCAGGCTGGTGGGGAGGTGAGACTGGGGAGTTGTTGTGTAATGGGTACAGAGTTTCAGTTTTGGATGATGAAAAAGTTCTGGAGCAGGCTAGTGGTGATGGTTACACAATAATGTAAATGTACTTCATGTCACTGAACTGTACACTTAAAAATAGTTTAAATGGCAAATTTTATGTTATATACATTTTACCACTAAAAAAGGAAAACAAAGATAAATACACAGAGAACAGGAGAGAGAGAAATAAATTAATAAATACACAAATCTAAGGTAACAGTTGCCTTCTTCACTTTCACTCTCTCACAAGTGCACAGTGGCGTTTTCCAGAGGCTCCATGATGGGTGATCCTGCAACAAAGTAAGTGCAGAAACAGAAAAGAAAATCCAACTGTCTTCTATTAAGGAAGACGTTAAAGAGATTTGCAAATATGTAAACTGATGCCTCTCTTCTCCTTATTTTGTTTGTTTTGGAAAGTATACTTACCTCTGTATCAAAATGTATCCTATTTGTGGTAATGTATAATGGGTTTATTACTGTTACTTTTAAAAGCACATGTTTATAAAATTTCTCAGTTTTAATTTCTAGTACAGTAAATATTGATAGAATCCATATAAATAAAAATTCTTTAGGGTTTTTAATACTTCTAAGAATGTGCAGGGGTCCTGAGATTAAAAAGCTGACTAAGCATTGGTGGGGCAATCCCAAGACGGGCATTTATTCTACGTGCTTGCGTACCAGCCCAGCCTGATCAGTAGGTCTTCTCTTTCTTCAGGCTGGGAAGTGGCCACCCAGCCCAGCCCTGTGGTGCGTGAGCAGTGATGAGGATGAAGTGATGTGGAACTTCAGCGAACTGTGTGGAGCTCAGCCAGCAGGTGGCCGATGTCCTCTTGGGGGCGTGTGGCCTGCAGCGTAGGGCCCGTGTGGTGGTGGTGCTGCCCCGAGTGCCTGAGTGGTGGCTGGTGACCCTGGGCTGCATGCGAGCAGGTTGGTAATTGAGCACCTGGACTGGGCACTGTCTCCCTTGTGAAAGAAACTGATGGCAGAGAAGTGCAACCGCCACCCCCTCAAAGATGCCCCTTCCCCATAGTGTGCTGTCCTTCCTCGTATGGAAATATTATCCTTCTTCCATTTATTTACGCAAACTGTTTGCCAAGCACTCTGCTAGAGGTTGCTAGTATGGGGTGAACAAAACACGGTCCGTGTACTCATGGGACTTACAGGTCTTTGGAGAAAGATAGCTATTAAACTATTAATTGCACACATAATTATTTAGTCACAATTTTGACAAGTGGCATGAGAATTTCATAAGAACCTATTAAAGAAAATTTGGCAAACTGTGACTTGTTGGCCACATCCAGCCCACAGCCTGTTTTTGTAAATAAAGTTTTATTGGAACACAGCCATGCCCTGCTCAGAGGTTCTCTGGTTGCTTTTGCACAATAATGGCAGACTTGAGCAGTTGGGACAGACAACGTCTGGCCCACAAAGCCTAAAATATTTACTGTTGGCCCTTTGCAGAAAAAGTTTGACAATCTTGCTGTAAAAGGAGACTCTAACTGACTAATCTGAGGGGGTCACAGAAGGCTCAGTGGAAGTGAAATTTGGGCTGAGATCTGAAGGATGAGTAGGATTTGGCCAGGAGAAGAGGCAGAGAGGAGTGCTCCAAGCAGAGGGAATGCACAGAGGGGAGGGAGGCTTGAAAAGGATGAGAGAAGCTGCAAGGACGTCTGTGTGCCTGGAGTCCAGGCAGCGAGGAGGAAGGAGTGGCAAATGGGCCTGGAAAGATGGGTGGGCGCTGAACTGCAGACCCTAGGGGCCGTGGTAAGGGTTCTGGTCCTTATCCAGTGAGGAATGGAAAACCGTGGACGGATTGAGTGATGTGATCATTTTCTGTTTGTACAAGGTCACTCTGGGTGGTACGTAGACAATAGGATGAAGGAGGACAAGAACGGGGGTGAGAAACCCAGATGAGAGACGAGGGATGATGGCAGCTTCAACTTGGCTGGGGTGGTGGAGGTGGAGATGAGTGGATGGGTTTAGGAGACAATGAGGAAGAAGCTTATAGCAAGATTTTCTGATGAATGACATATGGTAAAGGAAGAAGGCCAGGGAGATGGAGAAGTCACAGACGCTTGGGCAACTGGGTGGATGCGGCTCTCTTTCACTGGAGTGAGGGACACAGGGAGAAGCAGGCATGGGGGTGTTGGGGAAACACGACTAGTTCAATTTGGTAACTGTTGAGTTCGGGATACCTGGGTGATGTTCAAGAAGGGATGAGGAGTTCTAATTATGAGATAAATAAGTCCTGGTGGTTATAAGATAAATAAGTCCTGGGGATGTAATGTACAGCATGAGGACTATAGTTAACAACACTGTATCATATATTTGAAAGTTGCTGGGGGAATAGATCTTAAAAGTTCTCATCACAAGAAAAAAAATTTGTAATTACGTGTGGTGATGGATGTTAACCTATTGTGGTAATCATTTCACAATGTATACGTACATCAAATTACAGACATACCTCATTTTATTGTGCCTTGCTTTATTGCGCTTCACAGATGTTGTGTTTTTTACAAGACCCTCCACCAGCAAAAAGATTACAACTCACTGAAGGCTCAGATGATGGTTAGCATTTTTTAGCAGTAAAGTATTTTTCATGTGGTTCCTGAAATGTTGAGAGTGGAAAGAAAGTGAACCAGGGGTAAGAGCTATTTAACAGGAGGTACGTGTGAAATCAGTTTCATAAAATGTGAAACATAAGTCTAGTTACTCTCTAAAAGAATAAAACAAAGTCACAAGAGTTTCTTCAAGATAGAAACAAAAGCAAAGAAAGACCAAGAGCACTCTTGCCTACACAAGTGCATTCAGGGTCCCAGGTTTGGGAGAAACAGCCGGGACCTAGAGCACCACTGTGCTGCAGGACCATAGACAGTTCCAGGTCCTTTCCTTATTTTAGTGACTGTGTGAGTCTGGATACAGGAAACTCCTGCAGGGCGTTTTATGTGGAGTCGGGGTGGAGGGGTTGTACTGGCCTTAGACTGTCAATGGTGTGACATTAGGTAACTCAGTTTTTCTCCTTAGTCTCAGCGGACCCCTTACAGCTCTGACAACCCAGGGAAATCTGGGTTGAAATCACTCTCTGATGCTCAGTCCCATTGTTATTATTACTCCCCATTGGTCACTACTACCCAACCTCCTCCCCGCCCCCCCATTTACTCCCCACTGGCTGTTTACATCGGTCTTCTCTGGGGAAGAAGACAACCCTCCCTTCCAGTTCTCTCTAAGCCATTTGGCTTCTCCAGACCTCGTCTTCATGCCCCGGACTATCCAAATGAAAGCCAAGACATTCTGTATAGGCTACAGCTGTCCAAGGCCAGGGCCATCGTGGCTGGGGATGAAGTGGCCCAGGCAGTGGACACCGTGGCACGTGGCTGCCCTTCTCTGAAAATGAAGCTACTGATGTCTGAGAAAAGCCAGAATGGGTGGCTGGACCTCAAAACACTACTGCGTTGAGTATCTACATGTCTTAGCCTGAGTTTTCACCAAAAGTGGAAACAGAACCATGCACTTCTGTGCAGGTGCTTTATTGGGGAGGTCCAGGGAGCAGAGTGTGGGACTGGGGAGAGTGAAGCAGGGAAAAAGGAAAAGCTAATGCAAGAGTTTATTATTGAGTCGCTGCACAGATAAGTGGCGCTTGATCTGTAGGAACCTTCTGAGGAGCACACCGAATGCCTCTCAGGATTGTCCACTAGAGGACTGACCATGTTGACCCATCAGCACCCGACCCCCAGTGATGGAGAGTTGCACTGGGGGGCATTATCTACCCCACACTTCTGGGCTACACATGATGCAGAGCAGGCTCAGAGTCCCATGCCCTGATGGCAACAGAGAAGCCCTGGGGCACAAAGTGAATCATCCATGGTCCACAATAGAAACACCATATGCATTGAAACTCACCCAGAGCTGTTCACTGCAACCATTTCTGGAATCAGAGGTGAGGCCAAGAGTGTATGAGGCAAAACACAAGAGAAGGCTCGTAGACTGAGTTTCCAGGCTCTTCTTCCCACCTTCTGTATCTCTAAGCTAGGCTACTTCTCATTTCAGAGGACTCTATGTGTCCTTCCAGGCGTTGATAGCAGGACTGGCTGGAAGAATGAGTTTTCCTGTCACGTGTCTGAAATCTCCGCATTAGAGACACGTACCTTAGGAAACCCGTGGGGGGAATGAAAGCTTTTCTAATTTCATGGTCTTTAAGATAACTGTCAGAGAAGTAGACAACATGAGCCTAGCTTTGAGACTTAAAATTGGGACACTGGAGGAGGGGTCCGGGAGATGTGCGGATGCTTCATGGGAATGGTGGAGGGGGTACTGGGAAAATTCATACTAACTGAGCACCTTCTCCTCACCTGGTATCATGCTGGGGTTCCCAACAACAATCAGATCAACATTTATTGAGTTCTTTCTCATTTCCTTTGTATTACAGTTAACTTTCTCAATAACTCAATAAAACAGACAGGTACTGTTGATCCCATTTCACAGATATGGAAAGTGAGACTCAGAGAAGTTAAATGGTCCAACGTCACACAGTTAACAAAGTGCCAAAGCCGAGTGGTTTTCAAGCCCAAGTCTGACTGACTCAGAATCTCATCATCTTCACCTTTCATCAGCCCCCCTCTGAAGTGGGTTGGCTGACTTGCCCTTGCCAGCGTGGGGGAAGGTGGGAAGAGATGAGTCACCAGGACATCTGGTGTCCAGGGCAGATCTGAGAAGGTGACAGTCTGTGTCTCTGTCAGAGAAGCATCTACCACACATCGCTGTGTGGAGACTGGAAGCCAAGAAGCAGCTGCCATCGACTTCACCAGCGGGACCAGTGGCCTTCCCAAGATGGCACAACACTCCCACTCAAGCCTGCGCATCAAGGCCAGGATGGATGCTGGTTAAGAAGAGCTCTTTCTTTACAGAGAACTACACGACCAGGCCTTGAGACTTGTCTGAGCTCAAATCGAGTTCTACTGGGGCGGGCTACCATCTGATGCTTCTGAGATAGACGGTTGGGAAGGGGGACACGAGGGAGCAGGGCTTAGCAAGCTGGGTATCCAGTGACCTCTGGTGGGCATTTCTGTTTCAGATAACATAGGATCTCAACATCTCTTCAGTGCTTTGAGCCACGTGTCTACTAGACTGAATGATGAACGTAAAGTTTATATGCGTTTCTCCCCAGACTGCTCTGTGTCTTGTCCTTCGGGGTGCTGGTAATTTGCTTTGATGCTACAGATTCCAAGAGGGCCTTTTTGTCAGCAGCAAATTACTTTTCAAATCCATTGAAGTAGAAGCTGTAACTGGGTTAATTAGATGAACTGAGGGCTCAGAATTTCTGGATCTCAGATCTCATAATTCAGAATGTCCTTCCACTCTACATCAGCCCTGTCAGTGGAATCAGGAAATACCACGCCAAGTGTGTCATGCGATAATAACAGAGCTCTTCAGGGTCTTTTTCAGTGGATCCTGCTTACCATGTTAATTTTATTATTAGAAGTGGAAAAATATTTTAATGCAAAAAACCCTCAAAAACTTAAGTGCCCCACATGTGAGCCAGTGGTGCCAGAAAATTAAATTGTTTAATAGAAATTATTTCATGGAAAAGCCATAGTAAAATGCAGTTTCTAAAAGATGAGAAGATAAATCACTTCTAGGATATTAAATTCCCAGCCCCTCCAAAATTTGGCCCTAATAGGCTATGACCCAATTTCTCTACAGAACTGAAAGCATTAATTATCTTCAGGAAGGGACACACACTATGGAGATTCCCAGCCACAAGGAAGTTCTTCATGTCTAGCCTAAATCATTTTTGCTTTAAGACAGGCCTAATACCTTTTATTCTGGCCTGAAGAAAGGGAACAAGTTTTGCCCTGTACCAGACCCTCAGCTGTGCTCAGGAAATTCATGATTCTTCAAGAAAAGATAACCAAAGGTCTACCCAGCCAAACTTGAACTTAGCAAGGCCTCTTGTTAGAATATTCAATCAGGTGTCTTCCTTTAGTAAACATTACCTGGGTGGTTACCATACGCCAAAACTGTACTACATTCTGGGGATAAAATGAGTGAGACCCAATTACCTAAGTCATGGGAGCTGGGGTCACACCTTGTGAATACTTGCCCCTTCTTGATACAAGGATGTGTGGATAGAAAACCTCTCCTTCCCCCTGCCTGCTCACACACACACTCCTACAAACATATATAAACACACTCAGGTCCACACGCACCTGTGCACACAGACCTACCCCTCGCCACACGTATGCACACACTCATGCTCCACTCACCCAAGCATGCACTCACGTATATGTACTTGTGTTTCCTCCATGTTCTCAGCATGTGGACAGAGCTGAAAGCGTCTGACATCATATGGACCATCTCAGACACAGCTTGGATATTGAACCTCTTGGCCTCATTTCTGGAACCCTGGACATCAGGAGCATGCACATTTATCCATCTCTTACCAAAGTTTGACCCGCTGGTCATTCTAAAGGTAAGAGAGGATCCAGTTTGCACCAGATGGTCAGAGTGAGCCCAAGGTTTGCACACTCCAGTTTATTGCAGTTTCTTTCAATTCACCTAATTTTGACAAACCCTTGTCACACAGATGGACAGTGGTTAGTAAGTGAGATGGAAATGGTCCCTTCTCTCATAGAGCTCATGGTCCAGGGAAGGAGACAGACCCATATACAGATAAAAGAAATATATTCAGGAGACAGGCATCATGGGTCATTCATTTACTCAATACATATTTAATGGTGTCAAGTATCAGATGGATGGTGGTGAATCAAGTGTAAAAGAGAGGAATGGAATATTGGAGGTGGTGCCATATGTATGTGTATGTGCGTGTGCATATAGTGCAATCATCTTAAGTATATAGCTTGAAAATAATTTACCTATGTTAGACACTTTATTAGTCAGCTCAGGCTGCTGTAACAAAATAGCATAGACTGGGTGGCTTAAACAACAGACATTTACTTCTCATAGTTCTGGGGGCTGAGAGTCTGAGATCAGGGGCCCAGCATGGTTGGGTTCCTGGTGACAACTCTCTTCTTGGCTTGCAGAAGGCTGCCTTTCCCTCTGTCTCCACATGGTGGAGAGAGCGAGTTCAGGTGTCACTTCCTCTTCTTATAAGGACACTAACCCCATCATGGAAGCCCTGCTCTTGTGACCTCATCTAAATCTAATTATCTCCCAAAGGCCCCACCTCCAAATATCACATGGGACGCTGGGCTTCAGCATGTGGATTGCGGGGGACACAACATTCAGTCCATAGAAGACACCCATGTAACCCCCACCAGATCAAGATGTGAAACATTCCCACCACTGCAGACAGTGCTCATACCCCCTCAGGCCGTTGTCCATACCCCTTCATAAGTTAATCATTCTTTTGGCCTCTACCACCATAGATTAATTTAGCCTCTTCTTAAACTTCGTATAAGTGGAATCATACAATATGTAATCTTTTGTGCCTGGCTTCTTTGACTCAACATTCCCTGTGATTACTGTCCAGATTGTTGCACATATTAGAAGTTTGTTCTCTTCAATTGCTGTATAGTATTCCATTCTGTGGATCCATCACAATTTCTTGTTCCATCCTGTTGTTGATGGACATCAGGGTTATTTCCAGTTTGGGGCTATTATCTACAAGAAGTTTTGAAGAATAAATATGAGTTTTTCTAGTGGAACTTGATGGGGTAGCCATTAAATGAAATCTATAAACCACATTACCCTGGGGCAACAAAGCAATGGAAATGGGCTCATTTTGCCTGCAAAGTCATGCCCTACGTTGGACTCTGTTGTGATAGGGAGTTGGGTCACTGGCATCCTGGGGCCTCCAGGTCTCTGTAGCAGTTGACGGCCCACCCAGACTTCTGTTTTGCTGGCAACAGAGACCCCAGGAGCAAACTGAGGAATGGATGATGTCCTTAAAGGTCAAAAGGTCAGGCATGGTCTGGGTTCTCTCAGGAGATTCTCTTCAGATGATTTTGTCATTCTCTGTTTTAAACAAAAACTTACTCTGCCTCCTTCCAAAAAAGGATTTGAAGTGGCTTTTAAACATCACAAATAGAAAAAAACAACAACATGAAAACAATGTAAAATTATAAAGCCTATTAGGAAAATACAGGGTGGAGATGGAGAAGAGGGGAAACTAAAGAGAGTAAGGAGAAGTACAGCAAATAACTGGATAATTGCATGTTGAGCTTCCTGTAAGGCAAGGCAGTAAGGGAAATGGGATGATCTTCATGACTTATACCAGTTCATCAAGAGCACTCAGAGGAAATAATTACATCATGCACTAATGTTTATCATTTTTTCTATATATTTTTGCCTAAACCATCTTTGTAATAAATTCTTCACAAAGCAAAGCATGGATGGAGGTGGTGTTACATAACAGTTGGGAGTACAGGGTGCAAATGCTGGTTCCACTACTTGCTGGCTCTGTGACCTTGGGCGAGTTACTTAACTCTCTGAGTCAGTTTTCCCTCTTTAAAATGGGAGTGATAATGCGAAGTCTGTGAGGTTGTTGTGAGAATTATAGCACAGGGCCTGGCAAGTATTCAGTACTGGCTATTTTTTAGTAGTACTTCTTCTGAATTGTCTATAGGCAATTTTAACTTGTCAAAGCACTTTTCTACCTGAATTATGTCCCCAAAATATTTTTGGGAAATAGGGCTGTAATTAATCTATTATAAAGCTTGTCCTAGGAGGTTAAGGGACTTAATCAAGACCACACAGCTGATTTGCTACAGTGGCTGATCTCTTTCCCTTGGTGACTGGGGGTTTATGTAATTCTAGAGGTGTGTTTATAGGGGCATCTCATTACGTTGACAGAAGTAGGTTGCTAGGATTTGATAAAAATGTTCCAAGTTAGTCCTGGACCTTTTCTCTATAATGATAGGTGGTCATTTCTCTATCATTTTTGGTTTGAGGGTACATGAGAATTGGGGCTCATTTGGCCTGAAATAGACACAGCAAAGAAGCTAGGATTTAAATCCAGAGCCCACCTCTGTAGCTCATGCTCATAACCACTGTGCCTACCAGTTAGTTCATCATCTGACCTGATGGGCAGTGTCAGCTGGCTCTCTCCCTCCAGGCCCTGTCCAGCTACCCAGTCTACAATGTGGTAGGAGCCCCTATCCTTTACCAGATGTTGGTTCAACAGGATCTTTCCAGGCGACGGGGCTTTGGGGGTTGGAAAGAGCCTCTGGTCTATTGGCGCCTCCTCCTGCCTCCCCCACATGCACACATGTTCCTCTATCTGGCCCTCTGAGCATGGTTAGCCCCATGAAGCCAACTTCATCGTCAAAGCACCTAGAATCCAGCTCTAGGCAGAGTTTGGTTCCAGGGATGCTCAGGGGAACAATGACCTCTCTTCTCTTTTTCAGGTACAAGTTCCCACATCTACAGAACTGCTTCAGTGGAGGGGAGACCTTCCTTCCAGACACTCTGGAGAACTGGAGGGCCCAGACAGGACTGGACATCCGAGAAGTCTATGGCCAGACAGAAATGGTCCCTGCTCCTAGAACCATGGGCTGGTGAATGGGCTTCAAAAGGCTCTTTGATAATAAAAACATGAGCCACCATTTATCATGCACTTATTCAGTGAATATTTATTGAGCACTTACTATGAGATAGATATTGACAATTCAGCAGAAATAAAACAGGCAAAGCTCCTGCTGTCACAGAGATGACATTCTAGTGGGAGTCAGGAGAGAGACATAAACTAATAAATATATGACGTGGCAGATGGTGAGAAGTTCTGTGGAGAGAAGTCAAGCAGGTGAGAAGGGGTGAGGCAGGATGAGGGGCTGCTGTTTCAGATATGGTGGTCAGGAAAGTCCCCTGCAACGGGGTAGCGTTTCTGCAGAGACCTGAGTTTATTGAACATGCAGGCACTGTACTAAGCTGCTCAGATTGAAGTGAGGGGTGGGGAGAGGAACCCACTAGGACCCAACCTCACCTGCTGAGAGACCTTCTTGGAACTCTTGGGGCCCTGGGAGGATGATGTGGATTCCCGTCGCTCTACACTATGCCACTTACCCAAACTACCTGGGGAATCCTTCCCCTCAACTCCTTTCCCAGTGCTTCTTCTCAGCACTCTCAGGACTTCTCGCCTCCTCCTCTCTACTCTTTTACCTTACTTCCTTCTATGGCTAATGGGTCCCCTGGCAGAACTCCCGAGAAGGCTCATGGCAGGGCTGTGATATGGAAGAACTTTGCACATGCGGGGAAGGACAATGGAGTCATGGCAAGGGCTTCCAGCCTTTCAGAGGAGGCCATGTTTAGGGTCTGCTCCCTTGGCCACCAGCATCTCTGTAGGATTCATTTCAGGATTCAAGCAGAGCTTGTCCTCTTATGGGAGATAATTTAATCCCATATTATTTTAAAGGACTTTTTGTGTCTGTGGTCTCTTATTAAAGTATGGCTCCTTCTAAAGAGATTATAATGTGGTTAGTTCCTCTTCCCTGGGGAGTTGTAAAGGCGGGAGCCAGGGAAAGGGGAGGGAGGGAGCCACCAAATGAGAGGCCACTTCAGGACTGTGTCAGGACCTGCTCTGTTGAGTCTTTCTTTCTTTTTCTGTGACCTGTGATCCTCCTGAAGTTTGCTGATCCGCCCACCACTTCCCACAGGGAATCACCTGCAGAGTTTCCAAGACAATGAGAATCAGACCGGGCCGCCTGGGACCCGCCATTCCCCATTATGATGTGCAGGTTTGTTAGGGGCACTAAGGAGGAAGGGAAAACACCATTTTTTCAGTAATTTACTTATTACATTGCTCATTGAGGAAAAACAATAGCAAGTAAAGATATTAAAATAATATTTAAGAAGGAGGGAGGGAGAAAGGGAGGAAGGAAGACAGAAAGGAAGAGAAAAGAGAAAATTATTCATATGTTTATCATCCAGAGAAAAGTGCTTTGAAGAGCTAGCCAATTGGCTAGCTCATTAGTTATATAAATATATACATTAAAAAAAAATAAGGATGAATCTTATCATTTTGTAACTCACTTTTATCACTGATGAGTCTTGGGTGACCCTCTTTCCGGGTCAGTTAGCACCAATCTTCAGCGTGATTTTTCATGACTGCATAGTGAACAGTGGCTCCACCACTCTTTACGCCTTGTGTTGGTCAATAGGTGATTTCCAAATTTTTCGCTAGTAAAAACAACACTACAATGAATATGCTGTAGCTAAAATTTTGCTCCTTTCCCTTATTTCTTTGGGTTAAATCCCAAGAAATAGAATGTGCGTATGTGTATCTATGGTTATGTGTGTGGGTGTATGTATCTAAAGGGTAACAATTTTTATTCAGTGTTATGTGTAATTGTCTGCTATCCCACCCCTGACTGTGATAACCATTTACAGAGCCCTTTTTTTAGTATCTTATTTCATTCTCGTACAATCCTGTGAAATAAGCTGTCATTATCTGTTTTACAGAGGAAGGCCCTGAGATGTAGAGTTTAAGTAGCTCAAAGACAACTAACTAGTAAGACAGCAGAGTCATCATTTGAGTTTTGATCTGTCTGATGTCCAGGCCCATAGGCCTCGAAGATAATGGGAGGCTATTATATTTTCTGAGCTCCTAAGGCCAGAAGAATCTTCCCAAGCTCATCTGGTCCAGTCTCAATAAGGGGCTTCTCCTAAACCATCCCGGGCTGACGGATTGGAGATCTGGGTTTAAAACTCTTGTCTTCCCTTGGTTTCTGGCTCTTGTTTTCAGTGACCACTAGTGAAAGGGTCTTCTATTTGACCAACTCAGCCCTTCCACACTGCCGTTCAAGCCATTTCCTGTTACGCAGATCAATCTGCTTCTTCCTCCAGGTCATAGATGACGAGGGCAATGTCCTGCCCCTGGTGCAGAAGGAGACTTGGGCATCAGGGTCAAGCCCATCAGGCCTATAGGCATCTTCTCTGGCTATGTGGTGAGGAACCCCCTCTCCTCTCTCTGTCCCCTGGTGGGGATAGGGGTTCTGAGAGGGATGAGAGGGGCAAAGTTATGAACTTCCCAAGAGGCATTGGGAAGACATAGGGACAAGGGGGAGTTCAGTGTCCAAGAATGGGCACTTTGCCAAGAGAAGAGATTGGCCATTCACCCCTGCCATCCTTAGCCCATCACTAAGACCCCATTTGAAGAATCATCTTTCTCCAGACACCCCTTTCCACCGCCAAGAAGTGTTTCATGCCAGAAAGCTTATTGCCTCTCAACTGCATACAGCAGTGTTTTCCCAAGGGCAGCCCTGCCCCCACCCCCAACTATTGTCTCTGCTCCATGCCGTTGATCTCCTTCAGAGCCATGCTAGACACTACATTGAGACCACCATTTGGTTTCAAGGTACCTTCAGACCTTGCCACATTAGAAATAGGTGATTCTTGAGTCTAACCGGCTCACTTTACAGGTAAGGATGGTGAAGCCAAAGATTACAAGACTCATCCAAGCCCGTTATCATTGAAAAATGGGCAGAGAAGACCTCAAACACATTAAATAATAAATGAAATAATAAATCCAATAATAATCGTTGCTACCATTTATTGAGTGCTTACTATGTGATAAGCCCTGTCCCAAAGCACTTCGCATACATTAAACTCATTGGATCCTCCCAATGACCCTATGAAGTCCTTGGAAACAAATTGCTTGAGTTCAGAACCCTGCTCCACTATTTACTGTGTGATCTTGGGCAAGTTACTGGTCTCTCATGCCTCAGTTTCCTTACCTGTAAAATATGTATTATAATATCTCTCAGCGTTATTATGGATATCTAAAGGCATGAATCTTTGTAAAACACTTAGAACAGTGCTACGTAAGAGTGTGTGAAATAAAAGAATTTCTGTAGATCCAAATGATCACTTCCACTGTACAGAGGAAAATCGAGGCCCAGAGAAGAGGGCACAGCCGCACTGGGTGCTTCTCCAAGCATTTCGTGTGCACTGTCCCCTCTATCCTCATGCGCCGGGATTCTCCCCACTTGACAGATGGGAAACAGGCTCAGGAGTTGGTGGGTTGACTCAAGGCCGCAGAGTTAACGCCAGCAGGGGCTGCATGGTGACCAGGAGAAAGAGTCAAGCTGGTGGCCAAGAGATTTGGTTTCTGGTCTCAGCTCTGCCAGCTGTAATGGCTGTTTGGCCTCCGACAGGCCTCTTGATCTCTCTGATCTTCAGTACCCCTATTTTCCAAATGAGGAGGCTAGGCTGTGAATTCCCTATGCTGCCTTCTAACCCAGTGACTGAACATCCAACCTGGAGCCCACACCTCAACACTTGAACAAACACTTGATATAAAGATGCGCTAACAAGGGGCAAACCTCAGACCTTCTCACTGCTCATGAAAAGTGCCTCAGCTGAATAGAGGGGCCCGGCCACTGTAGAAATATGCACAATGCCCGGGACCCTGGGGGTTTGCTATTGTATCTCTAGAACTTTCAGATCTAACAAAGGAGCCAAGAAGAATGTCTAATAAACTTTGGTGCCCTTGAGCAGGGTCATGGAGTGGAGCCGGGGTTGGGCTGACTGTTGAAGGGAAGGAGGAATCCGTCAGGGAAAGCGCCCTAGAGCTTGGGTGAGTGAAGCATCAATATGACCCGTCAGACTGAACCCCAGGGAGCAGGTGAGAGGCCCTGGGGGAATAACTGAAATACAGAGGGAAGTCCAGTTCCACCTGGGGGCTGGGGTTGACAGGTTCAGGACAAGCCCACTGTGTTTAGTTGTTCAAGTTGTAAAAGCACAACCTGCTATCTGTTCATGGCAGCCCTGGGCCAGAGCACTTAGGCTTTGCAGGCATAATGACTCTGTCTACTCACCAGGACAGTCTTGAGAAGACAGCAGCCAACATTCGAGGGGATTTTTGGCTCCTGGGAGACTGAGGAATCAAGGACAAAGATGGATATTTCTAGCTCATGGGGTGGGCAGATGGTATCATTAACTCCAGTGGTGAGCTTAGCTTCTGGGCTGGGAAGGGTATTCTGGATCTTTATTCTGGCTGGTTCTAGACTTTGGGGCTGGCCTAGAGGTTGTGTCCAGGCTTCTCTGAAGGACAGGTTCTCCTACAGATACCGGATTGGACCCTCAGAGGTGGAGAGTGCACTGATGGAGCACCCCGCTGTGGTGGAGGAGGCTGTTGTCAGCAGCCCGGACCCCATCCGAGGAGAGGTGATGGGCGAGCAGCAGCTTGGGGGTCTGCAGATTTGGTAGACAAGGGCAGTATAGAATGGTGGTTAAGAGCATGGACTCTGGAGGCTGGACAGCCTGGGTCCAAATCTTAGCCCTGTCGGTTACCAGCTGTGTGAGCTTGGGCGAGTTATTTAGCTTCTCTGAGCCTCAGTTTCTCATCCATAAGATGAGGGGTTGTTGTGAGGATTAAATGTGTTAATATTTGTAAAGTGCTTGGAATAAGGCCTGGCACATAGCAAGCACCACATAAGGTCTATTATTATGGGGCTGAAGGGATTCCACTGCTGTTTGGCATTTGAATGAGAATCTGATCCCTGACGAGAGGAATGAGGAGGAATTGGAGGCAAGAGATAGAGCCCCTGAGCCATGGGGTCAACAGTGAGAATACAGGGAAGAAGAAAGACCCCTGTAATGCCAGAGTTATACGAATAGGCCAGATGGAGTCTAACAGAGCCTGGTGTGTGTGTAGGGAAAGGGTAAGGTGCAGACGTGTGGGTTGATGTCCAAGGACGTTTCTGTAGGAAGTTGACCATGTGAAACCTCTGGAAAGTAAGGGATATATCACCCATGGAAATATGGGAGCCACTAGGCAAATGGGGCCCGAAGGGGATCCTCTACTGAGAAAACACTGTGTGCCAAGCACTGAGCTAAGCTGTGCATATGAATTCATTTCATTTCCCGTGAAGTAAGTATGACAATTGGATCTCCATTTTATAGGCACACAAACTGTAGTTTGGAGAGGTTAAAGTCATTTAGGCTCGTAGTCCCCAGTCTTTATTTTCCTCTCTTCTCTTATATCTAGTTTCTCCCCATCACTCTCCATTGTCCCAGGGATATGAGGTGAGCCTGGTCTCAATCTACAGTCCTACCTGTGCATCTGATAAGCCACTTGAGAGAGAGGTGGAATCTTGGCCATTATTATCCTCAGTTTCTCCCTTTCCCCTGCCCCAGATATCTGGAGGAGTAATTGAAGGGATATACAGGTGATAGCTGTGGTGGAAGTCATAACACTGATTTTGCACTATCCTAGGAGATGACGAACACTCTGACCCCTTCTCTCTTGGCCCTCATCCTCGCTGCAGGTAGTGAAGGCATTTGTGGTCCTGGCCCCACGGTCTCTGTCCCATGACCCAGACCAGCTCACCAAGGAGCTGCAGCAGCACGTGAAGTCAGTGATGGCCCCGTACAAATACCTGAGGAAGGTGAGGCCTCTGGGCTCCTGAACTTGAGGAAGGAGGGATGGTTCTCCACTTGTATTTCTCTCCTTCAGGCAGAGAATGAGGCCTCTAATTCCAAAGTTCTGCATGACTATGATCAAGAAAGCCCAACTGTTTAGAAGCCTGAAAATTGTCCTTAGACTTGAACTCGCTCTGAATTGCAAGTAGGATGCTCCCATGGGAACAAGTTCTAGCCAATACCTGGCCTACATTCCCACTCTCTGCACTGAGGTCTTGCTATATTATTCAGGAATCTCTCAGTTGCAAGTGACAAAAATCCCACTTGAAGTTTATTGTGCACACAATTGAAAAGTCCAGGGGTGGGTGAAGCTTTAGTTACGGCTGGTAACAGGCATTCAAATGATGTGGTCAGGGATGTCTCTTTCACCCCTTGACTCTCCTTCTTTCTGTATTGGCTTCATTTCTTGAAATGCTCTCCCTTTGTCATGGCCCCCAGAAGCTCCAAATATACATTTTTAGCAGCTTAGCAAATCCCAGTAGAAGAAGAGCATCTTTTTCCCCAAAGGCACCAGCAAAATTCTTCACGTTAATTATCATTGGGCCAATTCAGGTCATGTGTCCCTCTTAAACCAATCCCTGCAACCAGGGGATGGGACACTCTGATTGGCCAGTTCTGGATCATGTGATCACTCAGGAGCTAGCGCAGGAAGGATGGGAGAGAGAGCTGCCCTGCACCTATGAAATGGACTGAGTGAGGGAGGGGTGGCTTCTTACAGGAAAATGGAAGTGGTCCTACCAGAAAAGGCAAAAAAGCATAGAATCCACTATACCTGTTTTCAGCTGTTTTCACTCTGGGGCAGAGAACTAAACCATGGAGGTTGACACAGAAGGAGGACCCAGTTTTTGGAGCTGGCTACAAGATAGGAGCTTGCCCCAGGGAAAGAAAACAGATTTATTTTTTTGTGTCTGGGGTAGAAGGTGAGAGCAAGCACGTTAAGCCTCAAGCCCCTCAGATCCTAGTGTAACCCGGATGCTCACTGACGCTTTGTCAGCACAGGCTAATTGTCACAGGTGGTTTCTGAGAAGCAGACTCTGGGAAGGAGACTAACCTGCAGAGCTTTATCAGGGAGTGCTTTGGTATCAACACCTGTGGAAGGAGATGGATGGGAAGGGAGCAGGATTGGGCAGAAGGTGAAGTTGCACTATGATGTAGTTTCAGTGGGGGCCTCAGCCGACCCCATGGGGAGTTCTGAAGCTAGGACAACCTTTCAGGCTTTCCTGAGGGAGTGGAGGAGGCAGAGGGGAGGGCATTTGTAGCCCCATGTGGGTCAGGCATGGATGCAGGCTGCCCTGGGAAGGGGCCGTGGCCCTGGGAGAGACAGCTCTCCTTAGCTGTGCACTCTCCAAAGAGGTCTGGCAGTGGGAAAGTAAGCCTTTTGTTCCTCCAGGGGGATCTGGCAGCACTTTAAAGAGTCCCCTGCACAGACTTTCAGTCTGAAACTGATAGAGAGGCAGTATAGCACAGTCTCTGGAATCAGACTGTTGCATTCAAAATCCATCTCACCACTTAGTTACTCAACAATCTCTGTGCCTCAGTTTCCTTATCTGTACAATGGGGATAATGACTATTTCACAGGTTGTTATGAAGAAGAGTTAATATTTGTGAAGCATAAGGCACTTAGAAGAGTGACTGGTATATAATAAACATTTAATAAGTATTTTAAAAGGAGACTAGAAATCCAATAACACCAAACATATTAAGAATTTTGAATTGAAACTGAGTATTTGGGAGGATCCGGTGGAGAGGTCCTATCACACAGTGTAACAGTGTATTACTCAGTAGATGTGTCTCTTTTTACAAGTCTCCCCTTTAGAATGCCCTGGGCAGCAGGTTCCTTCCACCTCCTCCCTCCTTCCAGCAACCATACCCTTCTGCTCCCTTCTTTTTGTCTATCTGTCTGTCTGTCTATCTATCTATCTATCTATCTATCTATCTCATTGAGGTCATATTGGTTTATAACATTGTGTAATTTCAGATGTACATTATTATATACTAGTTTCTGTATAGATTGTATCTTGCTCACCCTCAATAGTCTAGTTTTTATCCGTCACCATACATATGTGCCCCTTTACTTCTTTCGCCCCCTGCCCCCTTCCCCCTCTGGTAACCACTAATCTGTTCTCCTTATTCGTGTGTTTGTTTATCTTCCACATAAGAGTGAAATTGGGCCGGCCCCGTGGCTTAGTGGTTAAGTGAGTGCGCTCCACTGCTGGCGACCCGGGTTCGGATCCCGGGCTCGCACCAACGCGCTGCTTCTCTGGCCATGCTGAGGCTGTGTCCCACATACAGCAACTAGAAGGATATGCAGCTATGACACACAACTATCTACTGGGGCTTTGGGGGAAAAAAAAAAATCTTAAAAAATAAAAAAAATAAAAAAAAAAAAAGAGTGAAATCATATGGTGTTTGTCTTTCTCTCTCTGGCTTATTTTGCTTAATATAATGCCCTCAAGGTCCATCAATGTTATTGTAAATGGGATGATTTTGTCTTTTTTTGTGGCTGAATAGTATTCCTGTGTGTGTGTGTGTGTGTGTGTGTGTGTGTGTGTGTATCACATCTTCTTTGTCCATTAATCAGTTTTTGGGCACTTGGGTTGCTTCCATGTCTTGGCTATTGTGAATAATGCTGCAATGAACATAGGGGTGCATAAATTTCTTTGTACTGTTGATTGCAAGTTCTTCATAATATGCAGAGTAGCTTTCGTCTTAGCATTAAACCTGGATCTCCCCTGTGGCTTCCTTCTACTTTCTATCTACACTCCAGGGGCAAAATAGTAAATATTTTAGGTTATACTGTCTTTGTTGCAACTGCTCAATTCTGCCCTTGTAGTGTGAAAGCAGCCAGAGACAATTGTAAATGAATGGGTATGGCTGTGTTTCAATAAAACTTTATTTACTAAAACAGGAGGAGGCCTGGATTTTGCCCATAGGGTGTAGTTTGCCAAGCCCTGCTCTACCCCACTGTGATCTTAACAAACTCCTTCTTCAGCAATGTCAGTCTTGCCTTATGGAGGATTCCCACATCAGCTGCTAAGAAGATACTTTTTTCATATCTGTGTCCCTGTTGTTATTATTTTTATTAAATCCGAGACCATCTGACTCCTAGACCAATGCCCTGGCAAGCTGAACCATATAATGGGAAGCCTCAATGAATTATCTTCAACATCCATATATTAGGATTCAGGAATATTAGAGGTGGTGAGGTCCTCGATATCCAACATTCCTTTTCACAGGTGAGAAAAGTGAAATTGGAGAGATTTTATAGTTTTGCCAAGGATGCACCAATAGGAAATGACTGAGATGGAATTCAAAACCAGGCTTCCTAACTCTTAGATGTCTGTTCTCTCCAGTCTAGCTTAATAACCCCAGCTTATATTTTTGGGTGTTTACCCCATGCTAAGAATTTAGCCTTGGAATCTCATTTTGTCCTCACAACAACTCAACAAGGTTGTTGTTATCCTCCGGCTTACTCAGTGGGGAAACCGAGTCTCCTAAAAGCCAAGTGACCCGACCAAAGCCAGGCGAGTGGTAGAGGAAAGACTGGAGCCCAGAGAGTCTGACGTCAAAGCTCAGGTGTCTGATGCGTCGTGTTATGTTCACGTACTGCTTCTCGCCTGGTCTAGAGTATGTCAGAGACCAGCTGCCGATTTTATGTCCGGTGCCAGCCATTCTCCTCTTGTCCTTGACCCCGAGCACTTTCTGAAGCTTCTTATTGCACAGGGGGCTGCCCTGGGTGTTTTCCAGGCTCAGTCCTCACTCACCTTGAGCCTCCAGCCTCAAGAGCTTCCCTTCACCCTATAGCAGTTCATCTGAAAAATCTAACCCCATTGGGGTCATGGACAGCCCATCCTCCACTGATTTTTCCCAACAGTTGGAGTTTGTCTTGGACCTGCCCAAGACTGTCACGGGGAAAACCCAGAGACAAGGACTGGAAGAGGTCTGGGCAGGCCGGGGCTCGGTGAGACCTGCAGGGGCCTTTCCTGTGCATCCTGCCCTTCTCCCCCTCCATTTCCCTTTGGGTCTTCTGCTTTCCCCTGGGGATATGAGATTCTTTATGGCAAGACATGCGTGTGATTTTTGTCTTTCCTTGGTTATGAGCTCAAAATCTTCCATGTTAGATGTTGAAAGAAGAAAGGGAGGAAATGAGAGAGAAGAAAGGAGAGGGGAACAGAGAAAAGGAAAGAAAAATAAGAGCGAAAAAGAATAAAACAGCAAGAAAGAGCAACTGAGAAAGAAAAGGAGGGAAGGTAGAAAGAATTGGAGAGAAGGAAAGAAAGAGAAGGAAGGAAGAAAGGAAGGGAAGAAGGGAGGAAGGAGAAAAAAGAAAAGAAAGAGCTGGATAAACAGAAGCAAGCAGAAAACTAGATCTTAGAAATGAAAGGCCAGGGTGCCCCATCTCACTCCTGGGATAAGACCTCCATACAGAGAGGCTTGGGTATGTGGTTAGGACAGTGGCATCATCCTCAAGTCACCCCAGACGTTAGGGCATTCATGACCAGTGGAGGGGAACCACCATTTATTGAGCATTTGCCACGTGTCAGACACAGTCCTAGCCTGTCACGTTTTATCTCGGTGTGGCATCTACAGACCTCAGGTCATAGCTGTGAGAACAGTGTGGGCACCTTGAAAAAGTCTCCCTTCCCCCATGGCTCATGTTTGTGGTGGTGTCTTCTCCTCCTACAATCAAGTAACAAAATCATTTTTAAATTAAGACCCTGAGGATTCTCTTTGGGGAAAACAAAGAAGGGGAAAGTGGCATTGGTGAAAGATAAATCACAGACTCAGTTCCTGGGGCCTCTGGGACCCCAGAGCCGGGAGTCCAGGAGAAGGAGGGAGGTGAGGACCATGAGGGCTTCACCACAACCCAGAGATGGAGGGTGAAACTTCCTAGCAGATTCAAGTGAGCTGGAGAAGAGAGCAAAGGATCTCTTAGGATCCCTGACTCTTGTCAAGAATACTGAGTAATAATAACAACAACAGTAATGATAATATCAATCAGTTACCCAGCACTTGCCAGGTATCAGGCACTGTGCCAAGCAAACACACGTATTAATCCTGCTTAATGTTCGCAGTCACCCTTTGCTTAAGGTACTGTTATTTTTCCTCCTTGACAGAGGAGGAAACTAAGACTTGGAGAGATTAAGTCATATTCCCCAAAGTCACACAGCCTCAGGTTCCCACACAGGCCTGTCTGCCTGCAATGCCCATGCACCCCTTCAATCTGCCTGCCTGCTCTTCTGGCCCTTGAGAAAGCACTTCTCTTATAGTCCTCTTTTAAAACATCCACTAGACTGTGGATATGCTGTGATATACTCCTCCTGGAGTCCACTAAAATATGCCAGAGTTTTGTTTGGCCTAGTAGAGAAACGCAATCTGCTAATCAAATAGCAAAACTTTGCTTTTCACAATCTGGATTTATCAATGTTTAAGGGAGTATCATTTAACTGAGAGCTTCCAAGAATTTAAAATGTGGCAGATTGCTCATCCTGACACTTGCACTGCTATCTTTATCCCATAGCGAGAATGTCTTGGGTCATATCTCTTTACTCAGTACCCAGTCCACACTCTCCTTACCTCTTCCAGGCTCAGGAATGATTGATGATGGGGAGGCACACCTTTAGGGGAAGTCTGTGACCTACCCAAAGAAAAGGATCTGGCTCTCCTCCCTCCACTCCATCCCCTTCTCCAAATGGCTTGTATAAAGCAATCACAATATTCAGCCAGTGTCTTTCAGACTGGCTGAAAGATTGGCTTACTGTGACTACAATGAAATCACCACCTCTTGTCTTTTTCAGGATGAGATAAAGATAGACCACCTCATACCTCCTGTGCTTATCTAGTAAAAGCCTTTTTAGTCTAGTAGAAGTCCTAGGCTGGCTGCAATTATCCGTAGATAGAAAGATGAACTTACTCTGGAGAAGGGGAGTCACCTCGGTGAACATTCAATATTATTTCAACATCAGGTTCAAGTTGTGAAATGACAGAAGGGGTGGCCATTATATCACATGATAAAGAGTTGAGACTTCATCTGGAGAGTAATGAACTCAGTCAACAGTGCATTTCTAAATGATTACCTTGGTAGCTGAGTGGTGAATGTATTAAAGGAGAATTTGAGAAATGCATAGAAGAATGCCTTCTCCTTGGAACTTGATGACTTAGTGACTAAATAAGGCAGATGGGGTTAAGGGAAAGGAGGCACTGAAGGATGAGGTCTCGGTTTTTGATTAGGTAAACTGGGATAGGTGGTTATAATACTTTCTGAGAGGAACAGATTTGGAGGCAGGAACATTGAATCAGATCTGCTCATGTTAATTTATCTGTGTTATCTATGGAATATCAAGATTAGCAGTAATCACTTGGGTATTTAAATTTGAACTCAGGGAGAGGTCAAGATTTTAAATGTGGTTTAGGAAATTATTAAGAGAAAGAGAGAGAGATGGAGAGAGTAAACATGGAATGAGAGGAATTGTTGGCTGAGGATGAGTTCTTGGAGAACAATAATATTTAAAGGAAGGAAGAGGAAGAGAATTCCATGGACAATGTTGAGAAAGAAGACTCAGAAAAGGCAGGGTATGATAATAGAAAGATGAAAGAGAGTGATTCAAAAGTCGATTATTATTGACAAGAATGGCCAGGAGTCAGAACTGAAAAGGATCCATTGCATTTGGCAGCAAGAACCTTAGAGAACTTGTTTCCAAGGGAAAAAAAATCAATAGAGTAATTAAGAGTAGAAAACTCTTAATGGCTGTGGGTTATCAGTGAGGGATGGAAAGAGATGGAAAAAGCTAATGTAGTCTTCTCTTTTTAATAAACATTAATTGAAAGAGGAAGGAACAAAAAACAAGATACAGAATCAAGGAAGCAACTTCTGGAGGAGGGAGGGACTTGAACAAGTGTGGCAAACATTGCTTTCCTCCTACTGTCATGGAGTGAATTGTGTCCCCCAAATTTCATATGTTGAAGCCCTAACTCCTAGTACCTCAGAATGTGACTGTATTTGAAGATAGGGCCATTAAAGAGGTGATTAAGTTAAAATGAGGCCGTTAGGGTGGGTCCTAATCCAATCCGATGGTGTCCTTATAAAAAGAGGAGAAAGGACACACAGAGAGACACCAGGGGTGTGCACACAGAGAGACAATCATGAAGAGCAGCAAGAGGATGGCCATCCGCAAGCCAAGAGGAAACCAACCCTGCCAGCACCTTGATCTTGGAGTTGCAGCCTCGAGAACTGTGAGAAGATAAATTTCTGTTGTTTAAGCCACTGGTGTGTCCCACCACCATCTCCACACCACCTGTTCCTCGCTAAAAGAACCCAGATTTTGTGTGGAATCAGAGTGAGCTCACTGCTGGGACATGAATTATGATTGGATTAACCCAGTCCTTTTCCAGTTCTCTTCAATTAAGTCAATTAGAAAGTTTCAGTTTGCTCCTTCTGTGTCTTCCACTCCTTTGTGGTGGAGTTTATTTGTGACTCAGCAAATATTGACTCTCTACTCATCCCTCTCCACCCCTACTCAAGGGAGGAATACACTTCTCTGAGCCATGAGGTTGAGCTTGGTGGTGTAGCTTGTCTTGGCCAATGGAATACTAGCAGGCATGATGCAAGCAGAGGTTTTGAGTGTGCTTACCTGGTTTGCCTTGATTTTTGGTGCATCTGCCATCCACCATGAGAAGAGCATGCCGTGGAGAGCCACCAGTCTCAGAATGAAAGCCTCGTGGGGCAGACATAACCCCACCCCACAGCTGAAGCTGAGCCTCCCAGGCTTGTGAGAAATAAATGTTTGTTGGTGTAAACCGTTGAGACTTGAGGATTGTTTGTTAGGCAACATTATCATAGCAATAAATAACTGATAAAACCTTAATTCCCCTTTTTATTTTTATTTATTTATTTTTTTTGTGAGGAAGATCAGCCCTGAGTTAACATCCATGCCAATCCTCCTCTTTTTGCTGGGGAATACTGGCTCTGGGCTAACATCTGTGCCTATCTTCCTCCACTTTATATGGGACACCGCCACAGCATGGCCTGACAAGCAGTGCGTCGGTGCACTCCCAGGATCCGAACTCAGGCCGCCAGCAGTGGAGCACGCGCACTTAACCGCTACGCCACGGGGCTGGCCCCCTTAATTCCCCTTTTTAACAAAAAGAGAACAGACTAGTCTCAAATATTTGGCAGGCAACTATATCCCAATGGGATTTAATAACAATAATAATGTGTGCTTTCATTGTATTCATTTTTAGTTTCTTCAGTAGTGGCAGATAGAATTAATTTCTTAATGATACTAATGGTACAGAGTTTCATTTTGATTGATATATTTTTGTTTGTTTTTGGTTTTTTTTTTGAGGAAGATTTGCCCTGAGCTAACATCTGTTGCCTCTTTATTGCTGAGGAAGATTGGCCCTGAGCTAACATCTGTGCCCATCTTCCTCTACTTTATATGGGACACCACCACAGCATGGCTTGATAAGCGGTGCATAGGTCCATGCCCAGGATCCAAACCTGTGAACCGTGGGCTGCCAAAGTGGAGCACGCAAACTTAACTGGTACGCCACTGGGCCGGCCCTATTTTTTGTTTTCTTATTTAATTTTTGAAGAGAATCAATGTAAAGGAAAATATTGAGTAAATAAGACTAGAGCTAATAGTGCATGGTTATAGCAAAAAAGACAATCAAGGTGAGGCATGAATGACTGAAGTGTGAGAAACATTCGAGTAAGAATGGGCCAGGATTACAGAGGAAAGGGGAAGGCATGGGACCAAAATGAAAACTCAAAAGGAAGTGCAAGTAGTGTCATCTTTCCTAAAAGGAACTAGCCAAGGATGAGTGGGGAATGTAGCTAACTTTTAGAGTTGAAGGCTGTGAGTTTGAGGTCTAGTTCTGTTCAAGGAGTGCCCTGCCCACTCTCAGCCTCAGTCTCCTCATCTGAAAAATGGGAGGGATCCCACATCACCGGAAGGATGCAGTAGAGATTCATGGAGATCATGCCTGAGGAAGCATCTCGCAGGGTTCAGGTAAACCACCAGGCAGGGGTTAATATATGACAGGTGCAGTGTGAGGGGCAGAGATGGGGCCCAGAGAATGAGTGCTGCCTCAGCAAGCAAGGGTGCAGTCAGGCTGGGCACAGCAACCCAGCTGCATGAACTCTAATCAGAGGTAACCTCTTATTTAATTTTAAATAAACCTTTAACTAAACCCTCGGTCCACCAAGAAAGCCAGTTTGCCCACAGAAGGAGAGAGAGGGGGACGAGTGAGCAGAGAAAGAGCATTTGCTCAGAAGAGCAGGGTATTGATGGAAACGAAGATCCAGCTTTTTGATGGAGTCAAGACTTTTTTTGGTCCTTCCAGGGTCAGGGTGCTCTAAAAAGAAGAGAGCGCTGGCATAAGAGAAACACCTACCCGGGGCTGTGAGCTGGATAAAGAGCCCATCCCCACAATGGTTTGGGAGGTCCAGATATCCCAGCAGGCCCCGCAGAACATGACAGAACGTGATATCTGAAACCTGTCCTGCAGAAAGGGCCCTACAGAGGTGACAGCACCATCCTGAAAGAACCTTTGTTGTTTTCTTTGATCATTTTAATATTGTTTACCTTTGAAAATGGATGATACCCAAAGATATTCTGAAAGCTGTTAAAAGGTATCCAATAAACGCCCCCCCCCCCCGCCATCACAGTTCTCCTCCCCAGAGGTAAATGATGCCAGTTTTTTGTGAATCCTTCCAGTGGTATCTGGGGGGAAATTTGGAGGGAGCCAGATGGTAGAAGTTTAGTTGGTTTTCTCCCTCTTTACTCAGATTGTGCTGTGATTTGCACACCATTGCAGTTCCCTCTGGCCTCCCCCTACAGGAGAGAACTCACTCTCTCTCAGATCCTTTCTTCATCTCCCCAGCAGTGTGGGTGGAACAGGAAAAGCCCCAGGCACCTCCATCACCGTGGTCCTGCCTTGTGCACGTGGGTCAGCATTTCAGCCAACATTACCCTAGAAGCCGGATGCTGACCTGGTGTTCAGGGGCTGGTCCTCCTGCCTGGGCATGGTCACTCAGGAGGGCAAAGGCCCAGGGGCATTCACTTCCCAAGGAGCCTAGGATGGGTTCAGAAGAGCCTGGACAGCAAGCTGGTTCTATGTGGCTCCAGAACCAATCTAGGAATAGTGAGGGTACATGGCAAAGGCAGGTAGCCTTAGGAGGTTGTGAGTTCCCTGCTGCCATAGGGCTTCTTGTTTGCATCAGACTAGCTGATTTCCAAGTTCTCCATTTCCTTCTGGAATTGGCAGCAGTGAAATTGAGCTTCTTGGGCAGAGCCAGACCTGATAAGTGTGGCTCAGTTGTCAGGGCAAGGGTGTGGCCTAGTTCTTACTGCCACCATCCCCCAAGATTCCCAGGCACACCAAACCAAGTAGGATGCAAAAGAAAAACAAGAAGAGCTCAGTTGCATGTGGATAACAGCTGGTCTCTCTACCAGGTGGCTCCCAAAGCCTTGCATTCATTTACTCAACAAATAGCTAGTGTAGGGGGAAGAGGGAGAATCTCCCTCTGCCCTTTTCCTTAAGGTTCTTATGGCTGGCCAAATAATCAACAAGACAGGTTAGCAGGAGAAAATAATACCAAGTTTAATAACATGTATACATGGGAGAAACTCAGAAATGAGCAACTCGTCCCTCTGTCTAAGCTGCTTGCTTAAGTATTGCAGCTAAAGGCGAGGAGCGTGTTGGGGGTGGGTAGTGGCCTGGGACTTCAGAGGGCAGGAGGACAATTCTTTTCAGGGTCATCTATAGATAATGTGGTCAGGGAGAGATAGAGTTTTTTTGATAAAAGGGGCTTGGTGCCCCTCCCATTGTAACATCTATTTTACATTATCATTACAGCCATCATGATAGAAGATCTGTTCCAGGAAGGAGCCACCATGTCAAATTCTTTAGGCAGTTAGTGGGGGAGGTCAAATGTCCTTCAGAGAAAACAATCAAGGTAAAGAGATATATTTCAGGGTGGCCAAATCTTGATCTCCCACACTAGTAAGTGATTACTGGTGCTGGTATTGTCCTACCCAGGGAGGGTACAGCTTTAAAATGAAAGTTCTGAGAGAAGTAAAGATGGCGGCGTAGGCAGACTCTGAACTCACCTCCTCCCGCAGACACAGCCAATTTACAACTACTTGTGGAAAAATGACCCCTGAGACAGAACTGAAAACTGGATAAGAGGAACTCCTGCAACAAAGGACAATCCTAATTGAGGTGGAAGAGGCAGAAACTCCCTTCTGGAGAGGAAAAACGCCGCCTTCACAAGCTGCCAGCTTCACGGCTGCCCAGGAGCAGCCCAAAGGTACACAGCCTTCCCTGGAGGAGTGGGGCCCTGAGCCGGGAAGTGCCTCCGCTGTAGGCATTTTGTGGACCCAGCACAATCGAGACAAGTGGCAGAATATCTGACTTTGCCTGCTACTAAAACATTGGGGAGTACCCCCCAGAAAACCTGGTTCACAAAGAAATTAAAACCGGCTCTTAAAGGGCCCGTGAGCAAACTCACCCATTTCAGAAAGCATCCTAAAATCACCAGAAAGAAAGGTGCATAGTGCTTTGGTGAAAAGAGACTCACCTGATAGGCCCTGAGTGCATCTCTGTGAGAGGTGAGACCTCTCCAAGGACTGGGACATTGGCAGCGGCCATTGTTGTGTCCTGGTGTGGGTGTGCTGACACAGACGCCATTGGAGTTCTCCCTGGGGCCTGCTAGCCCAGGTCTACCCCACCCACTAGAGCACCGATTTAATCCAGCTCAGCCAGGGCAGGCAGCCCACCCTAGAGACTGGCCCCACCCAACAACAAGTTCTCAGGCAACTTGTGGGCCTGCATAGATTGGTGACTGGATTCTCTGCAGCCTGGCAAGTGAGCCGACTTCAGTGGGGCAGGGCGTGCACAAGAAGTGGGTGGAGAGTGTGGGGCAGTGGTGGAGTGTGTGGGGCTCCCACCGTGGAGAGACTGGGTCCGCTTTGGGAGGTCGGGGCACACACATGGGGCAGGACTGTGTTGACTATGTGTGTGGACCTGTGGGCGGCAGGGCTTGTCAGCTGCAGAAGACTTGTGCTTCTCAAAGACCCACATAGGGGGTTTGCCCCACCTTCCAAAGTCTGAAACAATTGGGTGCTCCTGTGCCTGAGGCCAGCCCCACCCAGCTGCAATCCTCAGAGAGCTGACAAGAGACCTAAAGGCTGGAGGCTTATAGCAATTGTAAGCCCCTGAGCCTAACAACCTGCCACGCTGGGGGCCTAGTCACTTAAAAGAAATACTGCAATACAAATGTGGTATTAGAACTTGCAGCCAACTGACCTGGGACTCCCTACACCTGATAAAGAGACTGAAGGGCCCACAACAACTACAAACAGCTGAGCATTACAACAGCTGACCAGGAGCATAACTCGGCCTACCTGGACACATACAAGGAGAGCAAACAGGCCACAACAGAAGGACACACGTAGCCCACATAGGGGTCACCCCTGGAACATTGAGAACTGAGGGAAGCACACTGCAGGACTCCTAAGGCATCACTTGTATAAGGTCACCTATCCAAGAGCATGAGACGTAGCTGACCTACCTAATACGTAGACACAAGCACAGGGAAAGAGGCAAAATGAGGAGGCAAAGGAATACATTCCAAATAAGGGAACAGGACAAAACTCCAGAAAAGGAACTAAGTGAAACAGAAATGAGCAACCTACCCAACAGGGAGTTCAAACAAAGAGTGTTAAGGATGCTCACTGATGTGGGGAGAAGAATAGATGAACTTAGTGAGAATGTCAACAAAGAAATGGAAGATATAAAAAAGAACCAATCAGAACTGAAGAATACGATACTGGAAATGAAAAATTTGCTAGAGGGACTCAAAAGCAGAGTAGAGGATACAGAAGAACAGATCTGTAAGCTGGATGAAAGACTAGAAGAAATTACCCAAGGTGAACAGGTAAAAGAGAAAAGAATTAAAAAGAGTGAGGACAGTCTAAGGGACCTCTGGGACAACATCAAGCGCACTAACATCCGTGTTATAGGTGTCCCAGAAGGAGAAGAGGGAGACAAAGGGGCAGAGAATCTATTTCAAGAAATAATAGATGAAAACTTCCCTAACCTAAGGAAGGAAGCAGACATCCAGGTACAGGAAGCACAGAGAGCCCCAAACAAGATAAACCCAAAGAGGCCCACACCAAGACACATCATACTCAAAATGTCTAGAATTAAAGATAAAGAGAGAATCCTAAAAGCTGCAAGATAAAGACAAGTTACATACAAAGGAAACCCCATAAGACTATCAGCTGACTTCTCAGCAGAAACCTTACAGGCTAGAAGAGAATGGCACGATATATTTAACGTGCTAAAAGGAAAAAACTTACAGCCAAGAATACTCTACCCAGCAAGATTATCATTCAAAATGGAAGGAGAGATCAAAAATTTCCCAGACAAGCAAAAATTAAAGGAGTTTGTCACCAAGAAACCAGTGCTACAAGAAATGTTAAAGGGACTGATTTAAGGGGAAAAGAGAAGACCATAAATAGGAAAAATGATCTATTTCCATGATAAGAGGGCAATGGATACAAATGCACAAATAAGAGGTTAGATATGATATCAAAAACATAAAATGAGGGAGGATGGGAGTTACAGAGTAGAGCTTTCAGACAGAGGTCAAACTAAAGAGACCATCAATTCTGTATAGAGGGAGAAAGGAACAGAGAAGGACTACTAAAACATCGAGAAAAAACGTTAAAAAATGGCAGTAAGTACATACTTATCAATAGCTACTTTAAGTGTCAATGGACTAAATGCCCCAATTAAAAGGCATAGGGTGGCTGATTGGATAAAACACCAAAACCCATATATATGCTGCATACAAGAGACACACTTCAGACCTAAAGACACTCACAAACTGAAAGTGAAGGGATGGAAAAAGATACTCCATGCAAATGGCAATGAAAAGAAAGCTGGGGTAGCAGTACTCATGTCAGACAAAATAGACTTTAAAACAAAAACTGTAAAAAGAGACAAAGAAGGGCGTTACATAATGATCAAAGGAACAATCCAACAAGAGGATTTAACACTTGTAAATATCTACGCACCCAATGTAGGGGCACCTAAATATATAAAGCAATTATTAACAGATATAAAAAGAGAAATAGTAACACAATAATAGTAGGAGACTTTAACACTCCACTTACACCAATGGATAGATCATCCAAGCAGAAGATCAATAAGGAAACATTGGCCTTAAATGACACACTAGAACAGATGGACCAAGTAGATATAGACCGAGAATTCCATCCAAAAACCAAAGAATACACGTTCTTTTCAAATGCACATGGAACATTCTCCAGGATTGATCACATATTAGGCCACAAAATGAGTCTCCATAAATTTAAGAAGATTGAAATAATACCAAGCATCTTTTCTGACCACAACGGTATGAAACTGGAAATCAACTATAGGAAGAAAATCAGAAAAGCCACAAATATGTGGAGATTAAACAATATGCTACTGAACAACAACTAGGTCAACAAAGATATCAAAAAATACCTGGAGACAAATGAAAATGAAAATATGACATGCCAGAATTTATGAGATACAGCAAAAACGGTTCTAAGAAGGAAGTTTATAGCAATACAGGCCTATCTCAACAAATAAGAAAAATCTCAAACAATCTAACAATGCACCTAAAGGAACTGGAAAAAGAAGAACAAACAAAGCCCAAATTCAGTAGAAGAAGTGAAATAATAAAAATCAGAGCAGAAATAAATGAAATAGAGACCAAAAAACAATAGAAAAAATTAATAAAAGCAAGAGCTGGTTCTTTGAAAGGATCAACAAAATTGACAAACCTTTAGCTAGACTCACCAAGAAAACAAGAGAGAAGGCACAAATAAGTAAAATCAGAAATGAAAGAGGAGAAGTTACAACAGACACCTCAGAAATACAGAAGATTATAAGAGAATACTATGAAAAGCTATATGCCAACAAATTCGACAATCTGGAAGAAATGAATCAATTCTTAGAATCATACAACCTTCCAAAACTGGATCAAGAAGAAGTAGAGAATTTGAATAGACCAATCACCAGTAAGGAGATTGAAACAGTAATCAAAATCCTCCCCAAAAATAAAAGTCCAGGACCAGACGGCTTCCCTGGTGAATTCTACCAAACATTCAAAGAAGACTTAATACCTATCCTTCTCAAACTCTTCCAAAAAATTGAAGAGGGGGGGAAGCTCCCTAACTCATTCTACAAAGCTGACATTACCCTGATACCAAAACCAGATGAGGACAACACACAAAAAAAGAAAATTACAGGGCAATATCACTGATGAACATCGATGCAAAAATCCTCAACAAAATACTAGCAAATCGCATACAACAATACATTAAAAAGATTATACACCATGATCAAGTGCGATTTATTCCAGGTATGCAGGGATGGTTCAACATTCACAAATCAATCAACGTAATAGACCACATTAATAAAATGAAGAATAAAAATCACATGATTATCTCAATAGATGCAGAGAAAGCATTTGACAAGATACAGCATCCATTTATGATAAAAACTCTGAATAAAATGGGTATAGAAGGAAAGTACCTCAGCATAATAAAGGCCATATATGACAAACCCACAGCTAATATCATCTTCAATGGTGAAAAACTGAAAGCTATCCCTCTAAGAACAGGAACCAGACAAGGATGTCCACTGTCACCACTCCTATTTAACACAGTACTGGAAGTCCTAGCCAGAGCAATCAGGCAAAAGAAAGAAATAAAAGGGATCCAAATTGGAAAGGAAGAAGTGAAACTGTCACTATTTGCAGATGACATGATTTTATATATAGAAATCCCTAAAGAATCCACCAGAAAACTTTTAGAAGTAATAAACGAATATGGTAAAGTTGCAGGATATAAAATCAACATACAAAAATCAGTTGTATTCCTATACACTAACAACGAAGTAGCAGAAAGAGAAATTAAGAATACAATCCCATTTACAATTGCAACAAAAAGAATAAAATACCTAGGAATAAACTTAACCAAAGAGGTGAAAGACCTGTACACAGAAAACTATAAAACATTGCTGAAAGAAATTGAAGAAGACACAAAGAAATGGAAAGATATTCCATGCTCTTGTGTTGGAAGAATTAACATAGTTAAGATGTCTGTACTTCCTAAAGCAATCTATAGATTCAATGCAATCCTTATCAAAGTTCCAACAACATTTTTCCCAGAAATAGAACAAAGAATCCTAAAATTTATATGGAACAACAAAAGACCCCAAATAGCTAAAGGAATCCTGAGAAAAAAGAACAAAGCTGGAGGTATCACACTCCCTGATTTCAAAATATACTACAAAGCTATAGTAACCCAAACAGCAAGTACTGGCACAAAAACAGACACACAGATCAATGGAATAGAATCGAAAGCCCAGAAATAAACCCACACATCTATGGACAGCTAATCTTTGACAAAGGAGCCAAGAACATACAATGGAGAAAAGAAAGTCTCTTCAACAAATCGTGTTGGGAAAACTGGATAGCCATATGCAAAAAAATGAAAGTAGACCCTTACCGTACACCATACACAAAAATTAACTCCAAATGGATTAAAGAGTTGAATGTAAGACCTGAAACTATGAAACTTCTAGAAGAAAACATAGGCAGTACGCTCTTCGACATCGGTCTTAGCAACATATTTTCAAGCACCATGTCTGACGGGGCAAGAGAAACAATAGAAAAAATAAACAAATGGGACTACATCAAACTAAAAAGCTTCTGCACAGCAAAGGAAACCATCAACAAAACGAAAAGACAACCTAACAATTGGGAGAAGATATTTGCAAACCATACATCTGATAAGGGGTTAATCTCTAAAATATTTAAAGAACTCATGCATCCCAACAACAAAAAACTAACAACCCAATTTAAAAATGGGCAAAAGACCTGAACAGACATTTCTCCAAAGAAGATATACGGATGGCCAACAGACACATGAAAAGATGTTCAAAATCATTAACCATCAGGGAAATGCAAATCAAAACTATGATGAGATATCACCTCACGCCCGTCAGAATGGCTATAATTAACAAGATAGGAAACAACATGTGTTGGAGAGGATGTGGAGAGAAAGGAACTCTCATACACTGCTGGTGGGAGTGCAAACTGGTGCAGCCACTATGGAAAACAGTATGGAGATTCCTCAAAAAATCAAGGATAGACCTACCATATGATCCAGCTATTCCACTGCTGGGTATTTATCCAAAGAACTTGAAAACACCAATGGGTAAAGATACATGCACCCCTGTGTTCATTGCAGCGTTATTCACAATAGCCAAGACTTGGAAGCAACATAAGTGCCCATCAAGGGACAAATGGATAAAGAAGATGTGGTATATATACACAATGGAATACTACTCAGCCATAAGAAACGATGAAATCCAGCCATTTGTGACAACATAGATGGACATTGAGGCTATTATGCAAAGTGAAATAAGTCAGAGGGAGAAGGTCAATTACTGTATGATTTCCTTCATTAAGTAGTAGATAATAACAACAATAAACAAACACATAGAGACAGAGATTGGATTTGTGGTTACCAGAGGGGAAGGGGGGAGGGAGGAGGGCGAAAGGGATAATTTGGCACATGTGTGTGGTGATGGGTTGTAATTAGTATTTGGGTGGTGAACATGATGTAATCTATGCAGAAATAGAAGTATAATGATGTACACCTGAAATTTATACAATGTTATAAACCAATGTTATTGCAATAAACAAAAAATTTTTTTAAAATTTAAAAAAATAATAAAAAAACGAAAGTTGCCTCCATCATGGAATTCACATTCTAGTTATTGTGGGAGGGGTAAGGGAGAAGTCGGCAATAATTAAGATAAAAAAGCAAAATATGGATTAGGATGGGTAGTGGTAATTGGTATGGAGAAAATTAAGCAGGTAAGAATCAAAGAAAGTGATTGCGTTTTTCTTCTATTTTTATGGATAGAAAATATCTGGAGCGAAATAAATAGAAACGTATACTTTTGGCAGATTTTTTGTTTCTGACAGACTTACAACAAAATTCCACCACCACTCCTATCTCCTTGCAGACCGTTAAGTGGGCCACTGGGATGTCATGTAGGGTCATTGAGAGGCACAGAAAGGGGCTCATTCCTTGCCTGCCCACACCGACTTATGGAAAGGGATGTTTCTGTTAGGCTTACTATTTGGTTTCCTTTATTTTTGCCCAAACCCACTGGTAATGATCCAGAAGGTACTTGACATTCACAATTAACATTCACATTGACAGTTTTCTTCTTTTTTTGATCTGCCTACAGTTTTTCTCATTTAGGTTGTTGCCCAGAGTTGCACAGGTTACGCCCAGCAGAAGTGCACCCTCCCAGGGGGCCACTTATTAAAATTCTCACCAGAGCACCATAAGGGCTAGCAGGGACCTTGCTTGTCAAGAGGGAATTTGTTGTTCTGCTGAGGTTGAAATTTGTCTTGGCCACCGGGCTGGTGCTGGAGTTTCAGCAGAAACATCTGGCCTCCCATCCCAGTCTAGGAAGGCAGAGGGTTGAAGGAGATAATTCAGAGTGAAAGCCAAGTAGTTTTCATTGAGAACCTACCGTATGCTGGATAGTTTCACAAATATTATCTCATTTGATGCTTCAGTGTAAGCCTGAAAGAAGCAAGCATTATTATTAAGTTCTTCTTGCTGCTGAGGAAACTGAAGATTGCAGATATCAAATTAAAAAGCTACCCAGTCAGCCGTCTAGTAAGTGTTGGGGCAAGGATTCCAATCCAGGTCTGTCTCACTCCAAAGCCCGTGATCTTTCACTAAGAACCAGTGGATCCAGAGACAGAAAAGCCAAGTCTAAAGTGCTGAAGAAAGCAAGCCACCACTACTGTTGCTCCCAACGACAAGCAGAGTTCAAAGTTCAAGAAGCCAGGGAAAGTGTTATGGAGTCATCAGATCAATGAAATGGCCTCACCAGCACGGGTTGGACTCCTGATTCTAGGGTGAACCTACCATCTGCAACCCCCACCACCATCACTAGCCACACACCCCTTAGCCCAGCTGGCAACTGCCTGTCACCAGGACGACTGTCTGTCTCCTACCTGCTCTCCTTTCCCACTCTCTCACCTCCACAGAGTATTCCCCACGCGGCAGCCAGGCTGATCTTCTCAAAACATGTATCAACTGATACTATTCCCCTGTTTCAACCTGCCAACGGCTTCCTCTCTCTTAGAATAAATTCTGAACTCGTCTTCATGGCCTTCAAGGTCCTACGTGATTTGGCCTCTACCTGCCTCTCTGACTCCTTGTGCTGCCTCTTTCTCCCTTCTGCTTGACACTAGACCACTAACCTTCCTTCCAATCATCCAATGGACCTTCTCCTGTCTCAGGGTGCCAGCTGCTCTACTGCTTGGCGTGCTCCTCCCCCACTTCTTCACCCGGCTGCTGCTTCTTGTCATCTAGGTCTGGGCTCAAATATCCCTTCCACAAACAGTTCTTCCCTGATCACCCTACGATAGTAGCAGCCCCCGCCCCGTCACTCCCCATTACGTCAGCTCTTTCATCTTCTTCATAGCACTTCTCACCAACTAAAAGTACCTTGCCTATTTGTCTCCTTATTTATTCTCTGTCTCTCTCTGGTCAGCAGGTAGGAAGCACCTAGAGTTAGAAGTTTTATGAATAAACGGGTGAAAACAAGAGATTCTAAGGTGGCCGATACAGTGATCTTGGTAACCTTCTAAGTTAGATAGGAGGAGTTATGTCAGTGACACAGGTGAGGAAACAAGTGACTTGCCATCAAGTGGCAGAGGATAAGCTTGCAGCTCATCCTTTGTCTCCAAAGCCCAATTCCTTTTAACTGCATGGCATTATGCCTCTCTGAGTACTCTTCTAAGAAAACCGAAGACATCAACTTGGCAGCCATTAGCAACAAAGCCCACCTTACTAAATGTGCTATTAGTAACAATCCTTTATGAAGTATGTTAACCTTCTACTGTGGTATGGCAAGTATCTTTGTCAAAGCTCATCGGTTCATGTAGACATGTGAAGGACAGAGACCAGGTCTTATTCATGCCTGCACCTCTACGGGCCTGCCACCATTCCTGTCAGATCGGACAGGCTCAATACATGTTTGCTGGGTGAATAGATGGAGTTTGTAGGCACTTAATGATTTACAAAGTACTTCTACATACTTCATCTTATTTAATTTTCCAAAAAGCCCTGGAACATAAAGGAAAGCTGATATCATTAACGGCATTTAACAGATGATGATATGCAAGTCACACCCAAACTGATGTTATTTTATTTAAGAATTATAATGAACTCATATTCCCTGTTGGAGCAGAACCCATCTGAATTCAACACACTACTGTTGCCCAGCACACATGTCTGCTTAAAAGCCAAGATAGACACCTTTTTGGTATCTTTCACATCTTACAGAATACATCAAATTCTGAAAAACTCTGTGATAATTAGACAAAAAAAAAAAAAAAACCTGAAGCTGAACCATTCAACCTGGGATAATTATTACATTCTGATTCTTTCCCTTTCTCACCTCCTTTTAGTCTCCATTGTCTATAGCATGGAGTGTTCATTCATCTTCCTCCACAAAGAGAATCCGGTTCCTACAGAATAGAACTGTCAGGGTTGTGGGAGCCTTGCTCTCCGTGTTAACCCTCCTGTTGGGTTTTACAGCACACAGCTTTTGCTGAATGGCCTTCTCCACTAGTCTCTCCTCTAGCACTCTATGAGCTTTTCCCCAAAACGGAGGTCTGGAGATGTCAGTCCCTTACACCAGGACCCCTGGACTTTCCCCAAAAATACTGCACAGATTGCTTAACCTGGTTCTCAGAGTACCCCAAATCTGTATCCTACTCATCTGTGCAGCCTCATCTCCCAAATTTCCTTTCCACGTGCCCTGCATTCTACCAGACCGGAACAGTCAATGATTCCTTAAACAATTTCTCTGCGTTTCCCCACACCATTCCCACCCCATCACCACTACCAAGGATGAAGGCTCCACTTCTAAACACCCTCCCCATCCTTCAAGGGCTTTCCCTTGAAACCTCCCCTAGATCCCTTCAGCAAATCATTCAACAAAATATTTAGTTGGACTCTCCTTTATGCCCAAGAAACCCTATCCTCAAGGAGCTTAATATCTACTGAGCAAAAGAGACCCAACCAAGAGAAACTCAACATAATGAGGGTGCTGTAATGGTGTCATTGCAAAGCAATGGGCCAGCATTGGAAGGAATGCAAGAGAGTCCATTCCAACCCTCACTGAGACTACAATCTAGGCAGAAAGTGAGGAGGGGAAAAAACACAGCACCAGACTGGGCTTGAAACAGAAGTCCTGTGGCATGAAATTCTTCATTAATTCATTCATTCCTTCATTCCTTCATTTGACAGACATTTACCAAGCCTGAATATGTGCACAGCACTGTGCTAGGAATGCAGAAATGATGTTATGTGGTTCCTACCTTCAGGAGTTTACAGTCTAGTAGGAGAGACAGAGATATACATACAGGGCTCTAGCACAGGTGAGAAGCACTGTACCAAGTGCCAGGGGACCAGAGGGGCGTGGCTGGCTTTGCCTAACAGAGTCCAGGAAAGCTCCAGAAAAGGATGGTATTTGTCAGGGCTCTAAAAGGGAGTAGAATTTTATCAGGTAGAGAAGAAGAAAAGAAGGGAAGGGAAAAGAAGAGAAGGGAGGGGAGGGAAAAAGAACATTGCATTAGTCAGTCCAGTCAAGAGGCAGTTATTATTTATTTATTTATTTTTTGGTGAGGAAGATTGGTCCTGAGCTAACATCTGTTGCCAAATTTCCTTTTTGCTTGAGGAAAATTGGCCCTGAGCTAACATCTGTGCTAATCTTCTACTTTGTATGGGACACTGCCACAGCATGGCTTGATGAGCAGTGCGCAGGTCCACACCAGGCATCTGAAACCACGAATCCCAGGCCGCCGAAACGGAGTATGCGAACTTAACCACTACACCACCAGGCCGGCCCCTAGAGTCAGTTATTTTAACATAGAGACTTTAACATAAAAAAGTGTTTAGTTACAAAACCATTAACTAAGTGACTGAGAGATTAAAAGGAACTCTAAGGCATCATGAAGGTAGCAGTTGCAAGAAGCAGCTACCACTCCTATAGCTGAAGAAACAAGGGAGAAAACTTAGAAACTCAGAGGAGGAAGCCCATTGGTGGGCAGAGGTGTGAACTCAGATCTCCAAGGAGGGGCACTGCTCAGCTGGGCTGGTGTCTCTGAGCTCAGGGGAGGGGCCCCGTGGGCTGGCCCAGACTTCTGAGGACGGGCACAGGCCAGCTGTGCTAGTGTCTCCTAGTTGAGGCAGGACTTGCAGCTGCGTCTGCAAGTGCTGGGAAAAGGGCAGCCTGGATTCAGCTGCAGCTACGGGAAGGAATTGCAGGTGCCAAAGGGAAGAAGTGTCTGTACCTAGACTCCAGGTCAGTGGTACTAAACCAGAGTGATTTTGCCCGCTAGGGGACATTGGCAATGTCTGGAGACATTCTTAATTGTCACAACTGGGGAGTTGCTACTACTAGCATCTACTTAGTAGATGGAAGACAGGGATGCTGCTAAACATCCTACAATGCACAAGACAGCACCCCCTCCACAAAGAATTACCAAGTCCAAAATGTCAATAATGCCAAGGTTGAGGAACCTGTTCTAGGTTACCACTGATGTTGGTTCCTGCCTTCCTTCCTCCTCTCTCCAGGGTAAGCTTCTCTGGCTCAGTCCAATATTTACTTGAACAACTGGGTTGTCAGCAAAGACTAGATGTGCTCTTGCAGGCAAGACCTAGAATGTTCCGGTATTTGGATTTCCCATTAACCCACTGTGTTACTTTAAGTTTTTAGCAGTAAAATTCCAGTTCAGGGAGCTCAGAAGTTGAAGAAAACTATCCTCTTTTTAGAGGAACTTGGATTTCAGGTCAGAGTTTGAGTAGGGAAACTCCAAATAGAAAAGGCATTCAGCCAAGGTGGAGCTGTTTGTGTGTGTGTGTGTGTGTACATATAATGTACATTCAATTATATTATGGTATATTAATGTACATATAATGTAATATATATTATATATACTATATATAATATACTACATATATTAAAAGATGTATGTGGAAATACATATATTTCCACAGTTCATTGAAGCTCTGTTCATTCTTTTTCAATATTCTCCTCTCAATTCTTCAGACTGGATCATTTCTTTTGGTCTAACTTTAGTTTACTGACTTTCTTCAGTGATCTCCAATCTGCTTTAAAGGCCATTCAGTGAATTTTTAATTTGATGTAGTTTTCAGTTAAAGATTCTCAATTTTAAAAAAAATTTCTATTTCTCTGCTAAACTTTTTGTTTGTTCATTATGAGTGTATTTTACTTTAAATAGTTATTAAAGCTACAACATAGTTATTAAAATCCTTGTCTACTAATTTCAACATCAGGGTCATCAGTTTTCTCTATTGATGTCCTTTTTCTCTTGAGAATGGGTCATGTTTTCCTGTTTCTTTGTAAGTCTAGTAATTTTTAATTTTATGCTAAACATTGTCTATAATATGTTGTAGAGATTCTGGACTTTGTTATGTTTTTCTGAAGAGTGATTATTTTGTTTGTTTGTTTCAGTAGGGAGTTAACTTGGCCATACCCAAATGCCCAACTCCATCGCCCCTGCAGTGTCCAGCAACTGAAAACTTTGTTCAGTTCTTTTAGCCTGAGACTGGAAGGATTCTGTGTAGTTCAAGGATCAGCCAGAAATTTGGGCAAAATGTATACACAGAATTGGGGGATCTTCTCCTCTGGTTCTCTCTTTCTTGAATTTCCCCCATAAAAATAGGAAACTCGCCCAATACCATTCATTTTCTCCAGTTTCCTCCCTCCATTTTCTGACTGCTTTTGGTTGCTCTCTAGTACATTCTGGTATTGTTTTTTATATTTTGTCCAAGGTTTATAGTTGGTATCTGTTAGAAAGTTGGTCTTAAGGAAGGTACTACTCTATACTTCAAGTGTAAATTCTGTAATTATGTTCCTAGTTGTGAAAAATTTGATTAATACCTGCCTCCCACCCACACTTATTGTGAGTACATACATTTTAATTCAATTAAAAACCTTAACCCTCCCCCCCCCAGCCAAATGCTCTTTTAGGAGGTCCCAGGACAGTGTGGGTGAGCATTTTGGATTGTAATCAGTATACAAGCTTCAAGCGAAGCTTTGCTCTGTCTCAGGGTGTTTGCACTTAAAATCAAGAACAAATTAACTCTAAAAATCAAAACAAAGCAAAGAACTTGGTGTTCTTTCAGTTAGAAGTTATCCCCAGGATCAACCTGCGCTGGTGAGTAAACATGGTGACTAAGAGTTAAAGATTTAGAGCCAGGTGGATCTAGATTCAAATGCTATTTCTGTCATTTCCTGGCTGTGTGATGTTGGGCAAGTAGCTTAAATTCTCTGAGCATCAATATTCTCATTAGTAAAATGGTGTAATAATAGTACTTTCCACATAATGTTTTATCCTCTTGTCTATTTAATTGATTTTTTGCTTTTTGTCTTTTGCCTCCCTATCATAGGAATGCAAACTCTTTGAGAGCAGTAACCTTGTCTGACATGAATAAAGCTATATTCGCACGTAGAGTGTGCTCATCAATTATCTATTGAATGAGTGAATGTACTATAGGTCTGTTATAATATCGAGGATAATGAGTGTAAAATACTCAAATTTACAGGATATTTGGCTACACAAAGTCACTCAGAGAAGTAGGCTGAGAGAATTTATGCCATATTTTGACGTTACTATCTCCACGCATGGTTTCCAGGACTATTGAGTCAGGGGAAGAGAGAGAACTCATACCTGCTCTTAAATGCCCTAGACCAGAAGTCACCTGTGTCACTTCCAGCTGGAGTTCATTGTCCAGAACTGGAATTCAATGGCCTCTTCCTAACTACAAGAGAGGGTTGGAAATGAAAGACAAGTGTGCATGGAATCTTCAGAGAGTTCTACTCAAGACAAGAAACTTTAGCACAACGGGATAAGAAACCTGCTCAGTGTCGCAGAGCTGATAACTGATAAAAGCTAGACTGAAACCCAGGCTGCCTGGCCTCAGAGCCCGTCTTCTTGACCACAACACTGGTGTTACAGTTCCATGCGAGAGATCTACTGAGATCCAGAAAGTGTCTCATGGACTCTTCCTCCTGTACACATTCTTTTCTCAAAGTGACTGCCTCTTCTGTTTGAGTAAAAGAGTTTTTTGTACTTTGATACTGTGGGTGTTTAATCATTGGCTTACTGAGGCCAGGCTTCTATCCCTTACTCACTGCACTCCATAAAATAAAAGCCTGTCCTGAGCTGAAAGTTTATCTTGAATGAGTCGGCCAGGAAGAGCAAGACCCACCTCTCAGAAGCCAGGCTTGCCCCTCAGTCCTGGCAGGGGTGTTCTAGGTGTCTCCAGCAATCTCTGGTGGTGACTTTGAGCAGAGGTATTTTTCTCCCTGGTTCCATTCAGGTTGGGAGGGAAAAGGCACTGGGAAAGTTGGGCCAGGATACTGGAGATTGCCCATCACCCAACAATACCCCCATAATGGCTCTATCCATTGTAAAAACTACCAGTACAGGCCACTATCTATGACAGTCTGGGCTTATCTAATGCAACACCAAATGAACCCAGCGTCCACGTGCTTTACAGACTTTACATCATGCAATCCGTTCAAAGATCCCATGGGATAAATCTTATTAACAACCCCCCACTCCTTCATTTTTCAGGTGAGAAAACCAAGGTTAGAAGAGGTAAATGGCTTGCCCATGGGCCATGTTGTAAGTGGCTGAGCCAATATTTAAGCTCAAGATTTTGGGATTACAAAGACCCTGCATTTTGCTAGTACACCAAACTGTTTCTCTTAGAATCCCAAATTAACAAAAACAGCCAACATCGATTATGCCAAGCACTATGCTATATGCTTTTCATTAATTATTTCATCTAACCCTGACAACAACAACAAAATAGCCAAGGAGATAGGTGTCCCTATTATCATTCCCATTTTGCAAATAAGGAAACAGAAGCATAGAGAAAGGAGGTCAATGAAGGTCAAAGAGATGGTAAGTGGCAGACCTGAGGCTTAAACCCAAATCTTTCTGCCTCCAGAGCACAGGCTTTACTACTAAGCCACACTGCCACTTGGCTGTCATTTAAATGAAAACATTGGAGGTACAGGGTTGGGCAAGGGGAGCAGGTTAGCCACAGAGAACTAGTCCAAGTGCTCCATTTGACTTTATTTGTTCATTCACACTGCAAGTCATCCCACAAGGATCAGAGGTGACTTCATATAGTTTCTTTTTCTAACCAATTGGCTTTCCATGGAGCCCTGTGATTGCTTTTTGCCCTGTCCTATCTGAGCATCTCCTCCCCCTTCGGGATCATCCAATTCCTGCCAAGTTCTCCACCCCAGCTGGGGCCAGGAGGCACGTTCTTTTGTGTGCACATTCCTGGGAACTTCTGATCAGAGAGAATTGAACATGCAAAATCCCCTTTTCTATACCAATCCAGGACCTAACCCAACCGTTTCCTAGAAGTACCAGGTAAGACAGAGGTAAGTGACAGCTTCTTTGAGTTGTGTGTGTGTGTGTATTTGTGTGTATCTGCCACAGGGCAGTAAAAGATATACAAAACCCTGAACTTAAAATCTGAAGACACTATTTCAAACTCTGGCAATGCTGCTTACAGGTTGGCTGACCTTGGGCAAGTCTTTTAACTTCTCTGACACTTTGTTTCCTTAATAGCAAAGTGAGGATGGTGATAGTAAGGGAGAGGGAAAAATGGGAATATATGTGTGATATGGCCAGGACAGTGACTGGCACATAGAAGGTGATTGATTTCGTGTTAGGCAACTTTGAATGTGGTGCGCTGTGGGAGGAGGGTGCAGAGGGGAGCAAAAGAGATCCAGAAGGTGAACACTTGAAAGAAAACTCCATTATGCAGAAGTTTGTTCACATTATATAAAGTGAACGTTTTTCACTAAATTTATTTTTTTTTAATATCTAACTGGGGCGTTTGGGCTTCAGAATTTGCTGGGAGTAGAGAGCACCTCAACATTTATTGAGCCCTTACTGTGAATTAGACCCAGGGCTGGCAAAGTGATGGTGGAAACCTGGGCTGTAGGTATTATTACTGTGTCCTCAAGTTCCGAGACATAAACAGTGGCCAAGATCACCGAGCTGGTAGCCTAACCTGGCTCTGTAACTCTTGGATCCTTTATCACACTAAGTATGTTGCCTCATAAAGCAAATAGTTTTTTCAGTGCGAATTCTTGTGAAATCAGAGCTCTGTTGCAGGAACTCTTCAAGGCACTGTGTACCTGGGCATATAGTGGTGAGCCTAGCCACCTCTCAAAGCCACAGTGCCAAATTGATTACAAAATGCACTTTAAAGCACTTCAAAAGATTGTTCTTTAAAACGATTTCATAGGGTGTCCTTGGACTATAAACTCTAAAAGAGTAGAAACTCTTGCAGTCTAATTAATCTATGATTATCTGAAACCATACATGGCACATAATGGATCCTCAATAAATAGCTGATGAATGTAAAATATATTTTTCTGTAATTCTCACATTCTGTAGGCACACTGGCTTTTCCCACCTCAACTTTCATCTTCTAGTTTTCTGAATTACGACCAAAAGGGGAGAATCTAACATTTGCTTGAGTACCTGTCATATGTCAGGTATTGTGATGAATAGATATAGATGTAGATACAGATGTAGGTATAAATATAGTTATAAATATCAATATAATTATATACAGCAATAGATATACAGATATGGGTATACTTATAAATACAGATATAGATGTAGATGTAGTTATAGGTATAGTGACAGATATTGATATACCTATAGATATTGGCATAGTTATAAATATAGACACAGAAATAGATATAGTTCTAAAGATAGATATGTATAGGATAGACATATAGACGTAGATATCTCTGACTTTTAGTCCTCTTGACACACTGTAAGATTAGGTTCTTACTTATTAATGGAACTGGACCCTGCAGTGTCCATGTTTGGGAATTTATCCCTGATCCTTCTCTTTAGACTCTAATTCCAAGGGTTAAGCAGCTGTTTCTTTTTGTGAGGCCTAATTGTTCAATGGCAGTTTCCCCAGAGAGAGTGCTAAGTGACAGTAGCTCCCATTTCTGGAGCACTTATCTGTGCTGTCTGTGCCGAATGCTTTATACAGGATGTCATTCATTCATCACCACGGCTCTAGGAAACAGGTGCTGCCCGTATGTTCGTATTTCAGAGAAAGGTTAGAGAATTGCCTGAAGTTACGTAGGTGGTGACTGGAGGGGCTGGAACTGGGACCTGTGCTGTGTGACTCCCAAGGGCAGGCTCTCAGCTACCACAGTGCTCAGCTGGGCGCCGAGTTGGGCCCTCTCATGTGATGAGGGTTAAATTAGAATTGCAAACACATTTGCAAGATGATGCCAAAGTCATTTCTTTTTTATTTGATTAAACCAACATGACCTCAATATAATAAATTTTTAAAAAAGAGGGGTGTATTAGTATGCTAGGGCTGCCATAACAAAATACCACAGACTGGGGTGCTTAAACAACAGAAATTTATTTTCTCACAGTTCTGTAGGTAAGAAATCCACGATCAAGGTGTTGGCAGGGCTGTTTCTTCTGAGGCCTCGCTCCTTGGCTGGTGGATAGCTGTCTTCATGTTCACATGGCATTCTCCCTCTGGGTGTGTCCTAATCTTTTCTTATAAGTACACCTGTTAAATTGGATTAGGATCCATCTAATGGTCTCATTTTACCTTAATTACCTCTTTAAAGATCCTGTCTCCAAATACAGTCACATTCTGAGGTACTGTGGTGTTAGGACTTCAATATATGAATTTTGAGGGAACGTAATTCAGCTCACAATAACGGATTAATTAATTTCCTCATTATTTCTCTCCTTTTGTTTTGGTCTTTAGCCACGTATTAAGGGGTTGTTTGCACTGTCTTTGTGTATTTTAAGGAAGATCCTGAGGTCATTTATACACCTATGTATAAAAATGGCAACTGAGGCTGGTATTCTTGCTCTAAATTGGCTCCTGCCTGTAAAGGGAGGTATGTATTGGAAAGAAATAGCAGAGCAGGTGGGCTTCTAGAAACCAGCTCTGCTATTAAACTTGCCTTGCAACCTTGGGAAATCCCTGTCTCTCCTGGGATGTTGGCTTGGATCAGGGATTTTAAGCTCAAATGTCCAAAGGAGCTAGACAGGTGCAGTAAGTGGAGAAGCAGACAGGTGTGACAAAATAAGGAGTGGTGGAGGCAGTGTCAAATTGGAGAACATCCCATTTAAGTGAAGCAGAAAATTCTTAGCTCCAGCCAGTTGGTGCTAGCTTGAAATAAAAGCACCGTGTTGCTAGACCTTCTAAGTTTTCAAGAGAAACCTTTCTTAACCTGTTTTATCTTGAAGTCTACTTTGTCTGATATGAGTATGGCAACACCTGCTTTCTTTTGTTTGCCATTAGCTTGGAGTATTGTCTTCCATCCTTTCACTCTGAGCCTGTGCTTGTCTTTAGTGCTAAGATGTGTTTCCTGAAGGCAGCATATTGTTGGGTCTTGCTTTTTAATCCATCCTGCCACTCTGTATCTTTTGATTGGAGAGTTCAATCCATTTACATTTAGGGTAATTATTGAAATATGAGGGTTGAATGTTGCTGTTTTGTCACTTATTTTCTGGTTCTTTTGCATTTCCTTTGTTTCTTGTCCCATTTGTTTTGGACTGCCAATTCAGTTTGGTTGTTCTGTCTTATGATTCTTCTAGTTTTCTCTTTGTTTATCATATGTGGTTTTAATTTGATTATTTGTTTAGTGGTTACCTTGAGGTTTGGGCGAAAAATCTTCTGTATGAGATAGTCCATTATCTGATAGCCTCCTATTTCCTTATACTAAGTCAATTCAGTCACTTTCCTCTTCCCCTTCTAAGTTGCTCTTGTTATACCTTATTCTATCTTGTGTTGTGGCTGTGTGTTTACAGTGATGAGGTTAAATTTATTTTTGGTGAATTTCTTCCTTTGATCTTTGAGTTTAGTATTTAAGTGGTTGCTAACCTATTCCGGTAAAGATCTACTATTTCTCTGATTTTGTCTACCTACTTTTCTCCTTACTCCAAGCTTTGTGTTCCCTTTCTCTTCTTGTTTTCAGGCCTGAGGGCCTTCTTGAGTATTTCTTGTAGTGGCGGTCTCGTGGCCATGAACTCCCTTAGCTTTTGTTTATCTGGGAGAGTGACTATTTCTCCATCATATTTGAAGGATATTTTTGCTGGATAGAGTATTCTTGGCTGAAAGTTTTTGTCTTTTAGTATTTTGAATATATCATTCCAGTCTCTTCTAGCCTGAAAAGTTTCTGTTGAGAAATCCGCTGAGAGCCTGATGGGAGTTCCTTTGTACGTTATTTTTTGTTTTTGTCTAGCTGCCCTTAATATTGTTTCTTTGTCGTTGACCCTGGCTAGCCTTACCACTAGGTGTCGTGGTGAAGGCCTTTGTCTGTTAATATATATAGGAGTCCTGTTGGCTTCGCTTACTGGTATTTCCTGCTCCTTCCCCAGATTTGGGAAATTTTCAGCTATTATTTCCTTGAATAGGCTCTCTGTTCCTCTTTCCCTCTCCTCTCCCTCAGGAATACCTATAATTCTTATGTTACATTTTCTAATAGAGTCCGATATTTCTCGGAGTCTTTCTTCATTTCTTTTTAGTCTTAGTTCTCTCTCTTCTTCCATCTGGAGTATATCTGTATTCCTATCCTCTAAAGTACTAATTCTTTCCTCCATATTGTCAGCTCTGTTCTTTAAAGATTCCAGATTCTCCTTTATCTCCTCCATTGTGTTCTTCATCTCCATCAGCCCTGATAGGTTTTTCTTTATGATTTCAATCTCTTTTGTGAAGAAACTCCTAATCTCATTTAATTGTTTGTCTGTGTTGTCTCGTATTTCGTTGAGTGTTTTTATGATAGCTATTTTGAAATCTCTGTCATTTAGTTTATGGATTTCTGTGTCTTCGGGGTTGATTTCTGGGTGCTTGTCATTTTGTTTCTGGTCTGGTGATTTCATATATTTTTGCATTGTGGTTCCTGTGTTGGTTTTGATTTTCCTCATCCTGGAAGTCTCTGGTTGCAATTTCCACCTGCCGCCACTGTGTGGTGGTAAAGGGCTGTGTAGTCTAAGCCCCCTGCGCTCTGCCCCAGTTTTTCTGCTGCGATCCGCAGTTTTGTTTTGTTTTGTTTTGTTTCTTTTCCCCACTGCGATCCACGGGTCCAGTCCAGTTTATTCAGGTCTGCCTCGGACCGCTAGATCTGGTCGATCTGCAGACTCCGGGTTGCGGGGAGGGGGGAGCTCTCTCTTTTGCCCTCTGGGTCCCTGACGTGGGAGGCTTCTCGTTTGCCCCTCTTTATCCGCTCTCTGGGTTGCTCAGATGTTGATGGTAGCCCTGTGGCTCCTCTGAGCCCTCTGTGCGGGAGTTTCCCACTGGCTGAGAGCGCCCGAAGAGCTACAGTTTCCCGCCGAGGGCCGCCCCTCCCCCCTCTCTGGGAGCCACGCGGACCGGATCGCTGATCTGATGGGGAGGGAGCGGAGTTCTCCTTACCTCTCCCCACTTCCTCCGGGGGCCCAGCACGTTCCGCTCTCAGATGTGCGGCAGTGTGGATCCCTCCGCTCCAGCTTTTGACTGTCTGGGATTCCGTTGTTGGTCTGTGGCTGTTACTTTTGTTGTATTTTGTGGGGGAAGAATTCACGGGAAAGCTCACTCCGCCATGATGCTGACGTCACTCCTCAAGAGAAACCTTCATTCAAGACTTTTAAAAGAAATCTCCCAAATTTTAAATGTTGGCAGTTCAAATTTTATTTCCAAAGACTGAGGGTCAAAAGGAATATGTCCAAGGGCCAGGTCTGGGCCAGCTGATATCTTAGGGTCTTCTTGCCCCAAAGTGCTGACAAAACCAAAGATGGTAGGTACTGTTGATTGATTGACAGGCACTGAAAGAAAAGAGGGCATACTTCAGTTCATGTGGCCCAAGGATCCATGCTGAGAAGCAAACTCTAAGGGATGAACTTTCCATAGATCTATCCTCTTTTCTGCAGACAGTAACCCAATTGTATATTGAGCATTGCCTCCTCTACTAGAAATACATAGCAGGGTTCTAGGGGACAACATCCAAATTAATTGGAGGTAGGTTATTATGGGTCTTTACTACCTAAAAATAAACTGAGTCAAGTTTTGTTGACCCATTCTATGGGTCTGTTGTCAAACAGGATTATCTTATTGCTGAAACTGAGAAGGAGGGGGTTTAATTGTTTGCGGCGATAAAGTGCTTGAATCTCAAAGCTGTTTGCAAAGTGACTTTCTTCAGGCAACGTTCTCGGAAAGATAGTTCTTGCTTAAGCCAATTTGCACAATCAAACTTCCAGAAGGCCCTAATAAATGAGGGTCCTGTTCCCATGTTAGGGGCATTTGTTGGGATCTAGAGCAGCACAGAAGTTTCATTTCATGTGTCAACTCTAATGGATTGGTAATACCTGCCTGGAAGCTGTCCTGGGGAAGACCCTGAAGCCAGATCCCAGTCCAGTAGAGAAGGTGCTGTGATATTAACCTGGTCTGTCCTGAGTATGGTGATGTATATTTGTCAACATCCTTATAGTCTCAAGTGACAGAAACCTAATCTCAGGCAGGAAAATTGGTTGGCTCATAGAATCCAGGACAGGATACTAACAAGAGAGGAGTAGAGGTGTAGACGGGCCTCCGGAACAATGTGAATCAGTGACTTGAGCTCCTCTGAGATACTCTCTGCCCCTCATCCCCACGTCTCTGCACATCAGTTTTCTTCTCTCCTGTAGAGCGGATACCTCCACATGACGGAAATCATAACCACAGTCAGTTCCCAAAATGTGCATTTTATGGCTTCCGCCAGAGAGAGACTGCCTGATAGCCTCTTTGGTAACAAGCACATACACAAAAATTTTGGAGAGGGATTATGATTAGCCCAGTTTGGATTTAAAAATCATGGGGAATTACTGCTCAACCCTGGGGAATTGCTGCTCAACCCTGGACCAATCAACTTTAGACAGGAGTTGAAATCATCTAAAAACATGACAGCTTCCATGAGAACCATACATTTGGGCTCAGCGGGAAGATAGGTCTCCAGAGCAAGGATAACACAGGATATAAGACCTTCAAAATGGTGAGTTTCTACCACAAATGGATGTCCACGTGGCTGCCATCCTGAGCTTAAATCCCAGGAGTTAAAGAGAAGGAGAAGACTCTCAGGAATGAGTACCAAACTCATCTAGTATCTACAGCTTCTCCCTGTCGTTTTCTGCCTTGTTCTTCCTCAGCTGGGAAGAGACATCCCCACCTAAATCAATAAGTTGTGCCTTGCACATTCCAGTGAGCTGAAACAAAGCTATAACTCTAGCAATTAACCAGGAACGTCCCTCCATTTTGTGGAGGAAATTCCTATTCCGTGACCAATCTATTAACCATCTCTTCCCAAGGCAGGTGGTGACTGGAGAACTCTGTGCCTGCTTCCTGAGGACTGCCCCACCATGCAGTGGCTGATGAGGTTCCGGGTCCTGTGGGGCATCCACAAATCCTGCCATGGCTTCCTCCCTGCCCCTCGGTACCTGCGCTGCCAGCCTTTATCAGGAGCTGAAGCCCCGAGATGGAATGACCACGATACAACTGAGGAATTTAACTTTGCAAGTGATATACTGGATTACTGGACTCAAATGGAGAAGGTGAGGAGGCATCTGTGATGGGGGGGTGAGAACAGGAGTGACCTCACTGCCCTTATCCTGCTCCTAGTAGGCTGAGGGGCGCAGAATCAAGAACAGCTTCTGCCTCAGCTTATCAGTGTCATGGAAAAAACTTAAGTTTTGGGATGCAATTCTCAGCCTAGCCATTTCCTCACTTCTCTGAGCCTCAGTGGTTTCATCTGTGAAATGGGGATAATCTCATTTAAGAAACAATACATCAGGTACACAGTCAGTGCTCCATAATTGTGAACAACTACAAAGTTCTAATCACAAAATCCACAAATTGATGTTAGTCTAAGTCTCTTAGTCTTCAATGAATGGGACTGTGAGTCTCACTGGAATTCATCTCCTCAAACTTGGGCTTAACTTCAGGCTACACTCAGAGGGGGCAGACTACCTCATTGTGCACATAAGCATCTGACACTTGTAGGTTAGTCATGTCATCCATCTTCCTGCGAGGACGGCAAGTCCAACTGACATCCTCCCTATCAACTACCTATGGGAACATGACTTTAGGGTATTTCTGGAGAAACCAGTCAAGTCCAACTGACGTCCTCCCTATCAACTACCTACGGGAACATGGCTTTAGGGTATTTCCAGAGAAACCAGTCCCTGTGGCCTCTAGAGGTTACATATCTCTGCAGAAAAACCGAAGTTCTTAGTTTGTTTTTTCCCCGGAGACAGACCAAGAGAGCAGTGTTGGTGACACTAGGAGTTGGGGTAGATGATGGGTGGTGTTCTAGCTACTAAGTTCTAGCTGGTGATGTGCACAGTGTGAAAACTCGCTCAACATTGTCTTTGTACAGAAGAGAGAATTCACCTGAGATGGAGTCAGAGAGTTGATATAATTTTTAAGTTTCCTATGAACATGTATTCATATGTTAGTATTCAAAGTTTATATGCCTTTCATGGGGGCTTCCTCCCCACCTCCTTCTTTTTCCTTCCTCTGAATTTCCATAATAACCCCAAGGAAAATAGAGCCCTCAGTTATGGAGAACTTTTTTTATGTGCTGTGTCAACACTTTACATTTAATACTCCGATTAGATGTGCACTTTTATTATCCCCAGTTTCCAGATGAGGAAACTGAGGTTCCAAGGGTTTAAATAACCTATGGAAATCACATACCTAACAAGTGAAGGAACAGAATTTGGGTCCAGGCTGTCTGAGTCTATAATCTATTACAGTTATGCACCACATAAGGATATTTTGGTCAACGTCAGACCACATATACAACAGTGGTCCCATAAGACTAGTACCATATAGCCTATGTGTATAGTAGGCTATATCATCTAGGTTTGTTTAAGTACACTCTGTGATGTTCATACAATGATGAAATCGCCAAATGATGCATTTCTCAGAACTCAGAATAGTATTTAATGACTGTATTTAAGCTAGTTTCACAACTGATGATGCCAAAACATCTCTGCCTTCAGACTATAAACTGACTTTCATCGCTGCCCACACCAGAAATCTGGTTAAGACCTTTTGAATCACGAGATGGGCTGGAGAGGGAGGAGGTAGAGAGGAGGAAGTGATGGCATCACTTTTCCCTCATTTCTCTTCATAAAGTCCTTATCAGTTAGTTCAGACATCAACCCGTGGAGATAACTACCAACTAAATTCCCCCAGAGAACACCAGTCTTTGTTGGGCTTTATACCTCGTTATCAGTCATGGTCAGTTCCTCCATATATCCAAATTTCTCCCACCCCCAGGATCCCCATCACATTAATTTTCATTCTCACAACACTGCTGATCTTTCTGTTTCTACTTTTCCAATTTCCTTGATCATGGTCAGTGTCTTTCTAGTGACCCATGGTGCCTGACACCTAGCAGTCCCTTGATAAACATTTGTGGACTAAATTAATTTTGAAACTTGCATTATAAGCACTATAGGCTTTATTGCTGCTGCTACGAAAGACCCTCCAGAGGGCATGCCACCGCAGTCCACTCTGGCTTCCTGGACCTCCCGTTACAGCTTAACAAGCATCACCCAGAAGCTGATCCATGGTTAACCAACAACACAGCCCAAAACATAACAGATTGACAGAATTTATTTTGACTCACTTTTCAACACATTTTACCTATAAAATGTAAGTTAGAAATCCAACAATTTTATGTGAACTCTTCTAATTATTTTTTTAGTGTTGACAAAGAATTCATTATAAAACAAAAGAAAATGCCTTATAAGCTAGACAACATAGGTCCATGGGTGGAATACAGTTGCTTGTTCAGGCCACCAGCTTATAACCCCTGACTGTCCTCAGAAATTAAACCCTATGTTACTCTAGGCTCCTAGGATATTACACTCAACTTCAATTGATTCCTGGAGCAACCTCCCAAGTCTGTACAGGAGAGGTCAGATTCATGTCCAAATTCATTCATTCTGTCTCCTTAATACTGCATTCATTCAGCTAAGACTTGGTGAGCACTTCACATATGCCAAGCATTATTCTAGATAATAGAAATAGAAAAGTAAACAAAACACACAACTCTTCATTTTTCCTCTTTAGATGATGTGATTCCCCGCTTTATGTCTTAGGAGAGCTGAGTACAGCATCTGTTAACTTCTGTTTGTTTTGCCAAAAAATCATGACATGAGCAAATTCTTCCTACCAATCTCTGATGCAATTTAACATTAAACATTGCTCAAGAAATATAGTCAAAAATATATTAACCACAAAGATTTAAAAAAAAACCCAGCTGAATATCATTGATACATAATGTCTGGCTCTTTGTCCCATAACGTTTGCTGAAGGAAATTAATTTATATGCTGCCAAACATTCCAAATTCCTTAATATCCAATAGTCAGGTCTGCCTGGGATTCTTTGAGCCAGTGGATGTGTTTTGTGGCTCCTGAATTTAATTCCATAATTTTACATAAATAATTAGTAACAGTCCTAGGACCTATACAATTTAAAAGGGTCCTCATGTTCCTCTGAAACTATTAGACTTTTGTCCCAGCATCCCATAAAGGACTCCTCCATGGTATTCACAGAGAGTCTAAATCTTTTGTAATTCTTACACACGTAGTGTTATTGGCACTAGAATGTAAGTTCCATGAGGTCATGGAATTTCTTCCTGTTTTGTTCACTGTTGTATCCCCAGTGTGTAGAACACGCCTGGCACATACACAATTTGTTGAATGAATGTAAATGTGTGCAGCACCCTGGACAGCAACACAACCAGCACAAGATAAACAACATTGGTGCCTGGCTGTGACTTGGTTTATTTCAGCAAAGGGCTGTTTACTTTCTCACGGGTGTATTGTAAACATTCATAGGGGAATATGGGAAGCTTTGGCACAGGCGGGCCTCATGCAGAGAAGGCAACGGAGTTCAGGAACCAGGATTGGGCTTTGGGGCTTCTTATGTAGAAATCACATCTCAAAATAACTAAACATTCATTCCCGTATGGCAGCAGTTGGTAGAGCTAAATGGTTGCTGCCCCCTTGGGAGGTGTGTGGCTCTCCAGTTTGCCCTGGAGGAACCTGGCAGGCTTCTCTCATTTATGTTACTTGCCTGGTTCCTGTAGGCTCTGGGTTTGCAATCTCTGGAATAAAAACAAGATTATCCCAACTTATCTAAATATTAATGGAATAATACATATTATTTCCCAATTAAACATAATGCAAAAAGTTTTACCTTCCAGACCTTTAGAGTAATCTTCCATGGTAAATTCTTTTACAGTCTGGGTATCAATCAATTACTGGTTCACCCATGTGAATTGATTCTCCATGACTGTGTCTCCCAGTTTGACATATCATGCTACATATTGGTCATTCGATGAGCCTGTAAGGAGTTCATCCCTTTTTTTTTTCTTTTGTGAGGAAAATTAGCCCTGAGCTAACATCTGTCACCAATCCTCCTCTTTTTGCTGAGGAAGACTGGCCCTGGGCTAACATCCGTGCCCATCTTCCTCCAATTTACATGGGACGCCGCCACAGCATGGCTTGACAAGCAGCGCGTTGGTACGCACCCAGGATCCAAACCCTGGGCCACGGCGGTGAAGTGCGTGCGGTTAACTGCTAGGCCACCAGGCCGGCCCCATTCATTTTTTATCAATGGCAATCTACAAAGGAATAGCATGCCATTTATCATTTTAAATTACATTTAAACTACTTTCTTTGTAAGTTAAATTACAATCAATCTTATATGTAGTCATATTTAAAAAGAATAGTTTGGTCATAATCTACATCCAGAAAATTTGATCACTGCCCGATTTAGAAAAACAAATCATTTCCTTTATCCAAAGAAAGAAAAGCCTGATCCCATCTTTAGGTTTAATTTAACCCTGAAGTTCCTTATTTATATCCCAGAGTTGTTTTTTATTTATTCCTTCAATACATATTTATTGAACATTTACAGTGTGCCAGGTGCTCTTCTAAGTGCTTTCATAAAGAATTTAAACGTTTATTACTATTTTATTTTGTTGTTGTTTTATTGCGATATAGTTGACATACAACTATCACTGTTTTCTTAAAAAAAACAAAAAGCATCGGTTTTTCAAGTCAAATTCTTAACACACTTGTATGCATACCAAAAATTTTAGACATAAAGTCTGGGGTTTTCCTTGTAGGAAAGCGTTTAGTAATGGACTTAATTTCTTTAATAAATACAAGGTTATCAAGATTTTGATTATATCAGCTTTGGCAAGTTGTATTTTTTTCTTGAGCAATTTGTCCATTTCATCCAAATTGTCAGATTTATTGGCATAAAGTTATTTATAATTTTCTCTTATTGCTTTTTTTTTTTTTTTTTTTTGCAAGGAGGACTAGCCCTGAGCTAACATCCGATGCCAGTCCTCCCCTTTTTTCTTGAGAAAGACTGACCCTGGGCTAACATCCGTGCCCGTCTTTCTCCACTTTATATGGGACGCCGCCACAGCATGGCTTAGCAAGCGGTGTGTCGGTGCGCGCCCGGGATCCGAACCTGCGAACCCTGGGCCGCTGCAGTGGAGCACACGCACTTAACCGCTGCACCACCGGGCCGGCCCCTCTTGTTGCTGTTTTAATGCCTGCAAGAATTGTATAATGTATGCTTTTTCATTCCTGATACTGTTAATATGTTTATTCCCTGTTTTTCTCCTGATAAGTCTAAGAGTTTATCAATTTTATTAATCTTTTCAAAACCAGCTTTGGCTTTACCTCTATTCTCTATTGTGTATTTGTTTTCCATTTCATTGATGCAGGCTCTTATCTTTATTATTTCTTTTCTTCTACTTTCCTTTGATTTGATTTGCTGGTCTGTTTTTTAGCTTCTTGAGATGGAAGCTTGTGTCCTTACTCTTTAGTCTTCTTTCTTTTTTAATATATGCATTTAAAAATATAAATTTCCCACTCCTTTTAGGTGCATTACACAAATTTTGATGTCATAATCTATTATCATTCAGTTCAAAATATTTTCCATTTGCCTTTTTGATTCTTCTCTGACCCATAGATTATACAGAAGTATATTGATTAGTTTCCAGATAGTTGGGGTGGGTTTCTCATTGTCTTATTGTTAATGATTTCTAGCTTAATTCCATTATGGTCAGAAAACATGCTCTATTTTAAATTTCTGAAATTTCTTGAGATTGGTAAACGTTCCAAATGCAATGGAAGTTAATATGAATTATATCACCGTTGGGGAAAGTGTTTTATCTACGTCAATTAGGATTTAGATTTTTTTAGTCTATCATATTCTATCATTAATTTACAGAAATCATTAAATTTCAAAAAAAAGAAATCATTAAATTTCAACTTATATTTCATTTTAATTAATACTGAGGCAAACCCTTTCTATAGACAATAAACTCTTGTGTGTTTCAATATTCGGAAAGAATCTTCTCACTCATAAATCACCTAAGTAATTGATAAGCCTTTCCAATTTTTCTTTTTGAAAGCATATTTTAGTTAGAGATTAGCAGGGGGTAGCCATGTAGGTTTCTGTTTATTTAAATCAACTATATTGATGTATAACTTACATAAAATTAAATGCGCACATTTTAAGTGTAAAGTTTAATGAGTTTTAGAACATTTTTATGACCTCAAAAGTTTCCTTTTGTCCTTTCCTGGTCAATCCTCACCCATCCCCACCCTGAGCCCTAGGCAACCACTCTGCTGTCACTAGAAATCATATTTCTCTCTCCTAGGTTTCACAGAAGTGAAATAATACACGAGACCCCCTTTTGTGTCTGGTTTCTTTTACTCAGCGACTCAGCATAATGTTTTTGAGATTCATCCGTGTTGCTTTGTGTATTAGTTGGTCATTTCTTTTTATTGCTGAGTTGCTTACCCAGCATTTCATCTTTTAAAATGATTTCTCAATTTCCCTTGGCTTCAAACCTCACTGCATAAAACTTTAAAGTTCAAATCCACTTTAAGGGTTGTATTTTTTATTCCACCCTTCTCTTAATATCATGTTATCAGATTAATCCTCAGCACAAAAATCCATAACTGCTTAAGCAATATCTTCTTCGAGCTGTGAAAGTTAAGGGCTAAAATACTGTCTGAATTCTGAGCAACAACACTTGTTTTCTACCTTGATACGCCGGCTCTTCCATCATTTTTTAAACTCCTACAGGAACATTCCATGCTCTGCTCCCCTTATATAAGCAGTGCACACCAGTCATTTACACTTGCTAATATTCTTTAATCTGTTGGGCAAGAATTTTTTCATAGCACTGATTTTTTTCATAGATATGAATACATATATATGTATATACATATTTATTAATCTTATCTCAAATGAGATACATTCTTTTGTTCCAATCATCTGAGTCAAAGGTAGTAGGATCATGTTTGTACATATGTGGAAAAAAACTCCTGGAAGATTATACACCAAACAATTATCAGTATTAATATTTAGGGAGTGAAAATGTGATGAGAAATTTGAAGAAATGTTTCTGTCTATAAGAAACTTTTCTGTCCATAAGCTTTTGCACTGCCTGAATTTTTATTCTAAATATGTTTTGGGAATAAAAAAAAGGAAATCTTTAAAAAAGGCATGCTCATTACAGAAAACATGGGGAAAATAGAAAGTTGATTTAAACAAGAAAACAAAAATTGGCCATAAATATTTAAAACCATGTGTGTATATGTGTGTCTTGTTCACCATTGTATCCTTCAGGTCTAAGAATATAATGGTCTCTAAAAACATTTGGCCTTAGAAATAATGAGAACTTGGAAATATTGAATGAATGAATGAATATTACTAATATAAATTTGGATTATAATGTAAATATTGTTTTGCTTTTTAAAATTGATATTATATTGTGAGCATTTTTACTGGAAGAAAATTTGAGAGTTTTTTTATTGGTTTTATCATAGTCTATCATTTTGTAGGCAGTATACAATTTGATCCTGTTTTTTAATCAATTCTGCCAATATTTGTCTTTTAATTGGGAAATTTAGTCCACTTACATTTAAAGTAGTTACTGGTAGGGAAGAACTTACTGTTGCCATATAGTTAATTATTTTCCTGATGTCATAGCTTTTTTTTGTCCCTTATTCCCTCTTTTACTGCCTTCCTTTGTGCTTGGTTGATTTTTTGTAGTAATATGTTTTGATGCTTTTCTCATTTCCTTTTGTATATTCTGTTTATTGTGTATATTACATATAATATCCTAAAATTGTAACAATCTAATTTAAACTAATAACAACTTAACTTCATCCACATACAAAAATCTATTCCTTTCCAGTTCCATCTCACCTCTCCACTTCATGTTATTTATGTCACATGTTACATCTTTATATATTGTGTACCCATTAACATAGATTTATAATTATTTTTTATGGTTTTGTCTTTTAAATTTTGTGAAAGTATAAAAAGCAGAGTTATGCATAAAAATTACAATAATACTGGTTTTTATATTTGTCCATGTATTTGCTTTTATTAAAGAACTTCCTATTTTCACTTTTGAGTTACTCTGTACTGTCCTTTCATTTCAACTTGAGGACTCCTTTTAGCATTTCTTACAGAGAAAGTTGAGTGGAAATGAACTCCTTCAACTTGGTTATCTGGGAATGTCCTAATTTCTCCCTCATTTTCAAAGGATAATTTTGCTGGATATAGAATTCTTGGTTAACAGATTTTTTCCACCTCAGCACTTTAAATATATCATCCCACTGCCTTCTGTCCTGCAGTCCACTGTTAATCTTATTAAGTGTTTCTTATACATGATGAGTCACTTTTCTATTTCTGCTGTCAAGAGTCTCTCTTTGACTTTGGCTTTTGTCATTTGACTATAATGTGTCTCTGTGTGGATCTCTTTGAGTCTTCCTACTTAGAGTTCATTGAGCCTCTTGTATGTGTATATCCATGTCTTTACTCAAATTTGGGGAGTTTTCAGCCATTATTTCTTCAAATACGCTCTGTTCCTTTTTTTCTCTCTTTTCTTCTTCTAGGACTCCCATAATATGTATATTTGTCTACTTAGTACTGTTCCATACATCCCTTAGGCTCTATTCACTTTTCTTCATGTTTTTTTCTTTTATCTCCTCAAACTTAATAATTTCAAATGAACTGTCTTCAAGTTTACTAATCCTTTCTTTCGCCTATTTGAGTCTGCTCTGGTACTGCTCTAGTAAGGTTTTTGATTCAGTTATTGTATTTTTCAGATCCAGAATTTCTGTTTGGTTCTTTTTTGTAATTTCCATCTCTTTGTTCATCATCTCATTTTGTTCATATATCATTTTTCTGATTTGCTTTAGTTCTTTGTTGGTGTTTTCCTTTAGGTCTTTCAGCATACATAAGATGGTTGTCTAACAGTCTTTGTCTAGTAACTGAAGCCTGTGTTTCTTTAGGTCAGTTTCTGGAGATTTATTTTGTTCCTTTGAATGGGCCATATTTTCTTGTTTCTTTGTAGGCCTTGTGATCTTTTGTTGAAAATTGGACATTTGAAAAAAGCAGCCACCTCTCTCAGTCTTTGCAGATTGGCTCCATGCAGGGGAAGACCTTCAGTAATTTTCTCAGTGTGAAAACTTAAGGCCTTCTCAGGTCTTTTCTGGCATGTTTCTTTCCTGGGCCTGTGCATGTTCTTTTTTCCAATTTTCCCATGCACATGGCTAATCTTATATACCTTAATTTCCATAAAAGTCTCATCCTTGCTTCTTCTTGGGGCCTTAGATGTTCTATTGTATTCTTCTGCCTGCAGTTTCTTGCCCCTAAGTGGCTACAAATCTGCAGTCTTCGCATACCCTGGCATCTGCCACTGCTTCCAGAGACCTTCAACCTGATATTCAAACTATGCCACCCTTCCCATCTGAGCACCAAGTCAGACGAGACAGAAAGCAGTCCCTCAGGCAGCCCCCAGACAAGCTGGACTGTTGCAAACAAGTTCCACTCTTTTCCTTCTGTCCCAAGGACGGGCTGGGAATTGGGTGGCTTCCTCCTGATTGTGCTGCACCACATCAGAGAAGGGGTGGTGCAAGAGTAGGCAAAAACATCACAAAATGTCGTACCATTTTGAGTATGGCTCTTATTTTTTGGGCATTTGTTGGTTGCTGCAGATCCTTGACTATTTCAAGAGCTCCCACAAAACCATTTTGGTCTGTTGTTTATTTGATGTTTCTCTGAAGGAACAAGGGCCTGGAGCTTGCTAGTCTGCCTTCTTGCTGACTTCACCTCTAGAAGTAATTTATTTAAAAATATTCCCCCAAATATTCCGGAACTAAATTAGCCTCTTTTATTTTATTGTATAGCAATAATAACAATAGTAATTTTTATTGAGCACCTACTTGGGCCAGGCACTGTTATATACACTTTATTCATTTAAATAACTCATTTGAACTTCACTACCTTCTAGGTAGTATTATTGTTGCTATTTCATAGATGAGAAAACTGAGGCATAGAAGGGAACCCACTGTCTATATGGAACTAAGACAGACACATGGGGGAATGGAGCTTTAAGTCTTCAATAGAAGACATGAAGGCTATTCATGGTTTTATGTGACTTGAGAGGAGGTGGCTATGGTAGGCCAGAAGAACTCGGCTGCATCACACCCACTGCTAACTTCTCTTGGCTCTTTAATTGCTTTAAAATGGGGTCTTAGTGCTTGAGCTGTGCTCACACTGGAATATGACTATGGCAGTGGGTTGGCCAAATAAGTGCCCTTTTCCTTTGAAGCAGGAAGTAATACATGGTGTATGATCTTGACCAGGAGGGCAAGAGAGGTCCAAACCCAGCCCTGTGGTGGGTGAATAACCAAGGAGATGAAGTGAAGTGGAGTTTCAGAGAGATGACAGACTTAACCCGCCGTGCAGCCAACGTCTTCACACAGACTTGTGGCCTGCAGCAGGGAGACCATCTAGCCTTGATTCTGCCTCGAGTGCCTGAGTGGTGGCTGGTGACTGTGGGCTGCATCCGAACAGGTCAGTGGCTCGGAGAGACCCCAGTAGAACTTAGGGCTGGCCTAGAGTCAATTGGTCCTGGAATATTAGGTGCTGTCTCTTCCCCTACGTTCTTTCTTCTTCACTGTCTTTCTCTTTCTCAGACTCCCTCATGTATTCTTTTATTCTTTGTCACTCATTCTCTCCCTCACACTCATCCACTCTCAAACACAATATCGTAATTCTCTCCCATTCACACACACACACACACACACACACAGACACATACACACACTTTCTCTTGCACAGTCTCAGACATTACTACTTTTTAAAATATCCATTAATTGTTAACATTTTGGCATATTTAAGCCCCCCTTCTCCACTGAATCATTTAAGAATTAGTTGCAGACATTGTGATATCCATAAATACCAGAAAAATACCCATAAACACTGGAGTATGTGTCTACTAAGATCCAAGACATTCCCCTCACGTAACCACAACATAGTGATCATAACAGAAGTCTAACATTGAAAAAATATAGTTACCTGATACACATCCATAGTCAAAATTCCTTAATTGTCCCAATAATGTCCTTTATAGCCTTTTTTTCTTTAAATCCAAAATCTAACCAAGGATCATGCATTGCATTTAGTTGTCATTTCTCCTCAGTCTCTAATCTAGAATGGTTCCCTAGCCTTTCCTGCATGACAGTGATATTTTTGAAGTATCTAAGCCAGTTGTTTTACAGAATGTCCCTCAGAATTTGTATTTCTGACTCTTCCTTTATGATTATATTCAGGTTAAACATTTTTAGCGGGAGTAGTAGATGTGTGATGTTGTGTCTTTCTCAGTGCATCACATCAGGGGGTATATGAGTTGGTTTGTCCCACGACCAGTGATATTGTTTTATCACTCTAGTAAGGTGGTATCTACCTTTGTAAAGGCACCTTTCCCCCTTGTAATTAATAAGTAATCTGTGGTCTAATATTTATGAGATTGTGTGTATATCTCTTTCCCCAACAGTCTTTCACCCTATGGTTTGAGTATCCATTGATGATTCTTGACTGAATTGACTATTATTATGGTGGTTTTATATGAGGATTTTCTATTTATATCATTCCCTCTACATTTATTAGTTAGCATACATTTATTAGTTAGCATTTTTCTTTAGAGATTTCCCTTCCCCTTTTAAATACCTATCTATTCATTTAGCTATATAATTTAGAACCAGTCTGGGATTCATGAATTTTTTTAATCACTTCAGTTCCTCTGTGCATGCTCATACAACAATCCATCATGCTCCTGCTCATATTTCTCTCTCTCTCTCTCTCTCACTCATATTCTCTCACAAATAAAATAGTTGGTTAATCCATCAAGGTCATGTGGAATCAAGAACTTGTAGCAATGACAGAGGGAGCATAGAGAAACTGTGTCATCTGTAGATCTAAGAGAAAGCCCATGGGAAATCTAAGACATGAGCAAAGCCCCCTGGGATGAGCTGAATTACAGAGGAGTAGAAGCAAAGGAAGGGAATTCCATGAATGGACATTGCACATGCAAAGGCTTAGAGTCAGGAGTAGCCTAGATGAAGAAAGGCCATTTTGAAATAGAGATTAGAGTTGTGGGAGAGAAAGGTGGAGAGTGGGCAGCACCTTCAATATCAGGATGGAGAGTGTGGTGCTTTCCTGGAGAGAGGGCACAGGTGTTAGTGCAGAGAAGAAGTGTGGTGGGGAAAAGTCAGTGCTCTGTGGAACTTAAGCAGGTAATAATATGAAAGATGGGTGGTAGGAAGATTCAGAGAAGGGTATCTGGCAGAGAGATTAGAATCCAATAGGAGCACACAAAGGCTTGACCTAATTGTTGGTGATGGAAGATGGAAAGGAAGGGAGGAAAGTTCAAAGGATTAAATTTGGATATGAGGAATTAAGGAAAGAGAAGAGATTCAAGATGACAAGAAGGAACTGACAGAGAGAGAAGTGAGAGGAGAAAGACGGGGATGGGGATGTGCTAGTCCTGATGTCAGGGACACTGTCCTACTTGCACCTGTATTTCCAGACCCCATGTGAAATTGTGTAAAGTAGGGTCCATCTGTCTACCAGCTGGATCCATCTAGTGTAGGAAAGGTTAGGGCAGCACTTTCACACTTTAACGTGCATGGGAATCACTTGGGCATCCTGTTAAAATGCAGATCTGATTCCGTAGATTTGAGGTGAGGCGTGAGATTCTGTGGATCAGTTGGTGCTGATGCTGCTGGTCTGCAGACTGTACTTTGCAAGTAAGAGGTTAGGGGATTTTTATGCAGATAAGCCAGGCCTGAACCATGGTTGTGAAAGAGAAACTGAAACAAACTGTTCCTTTCTCATCCCCAGGGATTGTCTTCATGCCAGGGACCACCCTACTGAAGGCCAAGGACATTCTCTACCGACTACAAGTGTCTAAAGCCAAGGGCATCGTAACCACTGATACCCTTGCCCCAGAGGTGGACTCTATGGCTTCTGAGTGTCCCACCCTGAAAATCAAGTTGCTGGTGTCTGACCACAGCCGTAAAGGGTGGCTGGACTTCCGATCACTGATTGAGTGAGTTCCTGGTCTGATGAATGTGCTTTCTGAGGAATGGCGGGAGAAGGCCCTCCACTCCCAAGTGCTGGTAGACGAGCAGCCAGTGGTGGGAAGCTCACCAGGTCTAAGGCCAGAAAACTTCTCTTCCCGGCTATGCCACTGCCTTGCTGTGTGACCCTGGGCTGGTTCCTTCTCCTCTCTTGGCTGTGGTTGCTTTATCTGTAATATAAGGAAATTGAACTTCTGTGCTTCTCTCACTAAAGTATAATCACCCTGGGACTGTGCAAAGGAGATGTCTAAGGTCGGATGGTTATTGTGTTACATCTTCCTTGTAGGTGGGAAATCTAAAATATTATTTTTATATAAGAAATAAATATATGAAGAAGTTGGATGAAAGATTAAAATGAATTTTTAAGGTGAAACTGGAAACTGCAAGGAAAATTGAGGCAGTGGCTGGCAGGAAGCTTTGGGAGCAAACACTTTCCATCTCCCAGGGGCCTTTAGGGACATTGCAGGGAAAGTTAGGGAAGTGTTGGAGGTTAGGAGTTAGGAAGACCACTTCCGCCACCAAAAGTCTGAATCTGTGAGCCTTCCAAGCACTTTTCATATCACACACACAAACCACACTGGGTCTGCTTTCCTGAGACAACTCCTCAGTCTTAAAGCTCTTTACTTCAACCCCAAAAGGCAAACATTACAGTGAATTCACATCTTATTCTAGATTCTGAACTCAGAGAATTAGATGAAACAGTTAAATAAAGATTACGTTTTAAAAATCCCTTAAATTGCCCAGTCAGTATGGTCTTGCCTTCTCAGCAAGACCAGTAGAGCTGTTGTTTCCTCCAACACTGGGATGATTTGCAGTTCTTTGACTGAACACCATAGGAAGCTGGGATTTACCATCACAGAAGTCCCAAGAGACTCCCAGTCTAGGAGAAGCGCCCAGGACTCCAGGCCGACTGCAGGAAATGCAGGTTCTATCTGACATCTCAAGCTCACGCTAGGGCAGATGCACGATGTGTTTCTTTCACTCACTCTCCCTGACTTTCTCTTCCCCACCCCTCATCACCAGTTATGGAGTTAAATTCCTGTAAAGCTAGTCTGTGTAAAAAAACAATCTTAGTGGTGTGATAAAGAGCACAGTCCAGGGCAGGCCCCATGGCTTAGCGGTTGAGCACATGCGCTCTGCTGCTGGCGGCCCGGGTTCGGAGTCCGGGTGCGCACCGACACACCCCTTCTCCAGCCATGCTGAGGCCGCGTCCCACATACAGCAACTAGAAGGATGTGCAACTATGATGTACAACTATCTACTGGGGCTTTGGGGAAAAAAAGGAGGAGGATAGGCAATGGATGTTAGCTCAGAGCCGGTCTTCCTCAGCAAAAAGAGGAGGATTAGCATGGATGTTAGCTCAGGGCTGATCTTCCTCACAAAAACAAAACAAACAAACAAAAAAGAAAGCACAGTCCATGGATCAGACTGTCTGAGTTTGAACCCTGGCTCTGCCACTTGCTGGCTGTATGTCCTCCGGCAAGTTACCTACCCTCTCTGAGCCTCCATTTCCTCATCCACAAAAGGGCGTGATAAGAGCAGTACTCCGCTCTCAGGGTTGCTCTGAAGACTGAATGGGTTCTTATTTGTAAATCATTTAGAGCATTGTCTGAAACATAGTCAGTAGTATTTCAGTGTTTGTTCAATTAAAGAATAATCCACTGTATTTTCCCCATTTTTTCAATGAAGAAGCGGCAGTCCTCTTTTCCAAGGCACTCATAAACTCCATTTGATGCCTAACACTGGGAGAACCAGTCTTTCCTCCAGTGTTGCAAACCCCCAGTTTTCATCCCCAAGCCTCATATTGTTTCTTTTGCTTCCCTAGAGGAGGAAAAACAGGAAATATGACTTCTCTCCTTTTGTTTTGAATCCCTTTGCAGATCAGCATCCCCAGATCACACCTGTATTAAGTCAAAGACAATGGACCCAATGGCCATCTTCTTCACCAGTGGGACCACGGGCTTGCCCAAGATGGCAAAACACAGTCATGGACTTGCCTTACGATCCTGCTTCCCTGCATGGTAGGAAAGAGGGCACCGACTTAGAGGCTGGGCCACAGATCTGGGGTGGTGTGGGTGCCTGTGTGTGTGTATGTGTGTTGGGAAAGGAGCTCTGAGTAGAATTGACTCCATCCTGTTTCTCCCTTCTGCTCTCTTTGGTTCAGACCCCCGAGGGCCTACAGGGTGAAGGCTGGGAATCCTAAGTGTTTGCTGACAGAGGCCTCTGGATGACACATGAGGCACATTTGGGTCCTGCCTGAGCACCTTCACAGGAGGTGTGGAGGAAATGAGGGTGGAGGCAGCAGGCATTCTGCAAACCACACAAATGACAAGCCATTGTGTCCCTGTCAGTGGTTCCAGGGTTTGGTGGGAAAAGACAGAATGTTCTAGCAATGTGACCTGAGGTGACAGGTCCTCTCTTTTCTCCCATTATGGACAAATCAGACTTGGAGTTTTTCAATCATGAGCTCTTAGGGAAAATCCCACCTGGAACCAAGCCACACCAAGCCCCTGCCCCTAACCTAGAACAAACAACCATAGAGGCTGAAGCTGTAGCCTTGGGTTAATCATTTAATCAATTTTAAACCAAACATCTTCTCTGCTCTGCCTCTCCCCCAGCTAGTAATAATTAGACTAAACCAAGTTCTATATATTTGCTAACTTATTAACCAGACCAGGGGCAGAGAAGGCTTCTTGTGGACATTAGGTATCTGCACTAATGGTAGCAACTAAGTAGCAAAACCCTGGAGGAATGGGGGTGGAAAGAAGGGGAGAATTCTGTGCAGCCTGAGAAATAAAGGCAAAGGCACAAAGATACAAAAAGTAGCATTCATGGAACCACAGAGACTTGGGAATTGCTGGTGCTCAGGGTGTCGGGTGAGGGACAGGTGGAAGGATTCGGGAAAGTGAGCGGGGTCCGGATCACGCAGGGTCTTGTGGACCTTGGTGTAGAGTTTGGAGTTTATTAGGAAAACAAGGGGGAAGGTATTGAGTAAGTGAGAGACCTGATCAGATTTGTATTTTGAGAAGATTCACTGTGCCTGCAAGATGGAGAATGGACTGGAAAAAGTTAAAATGGAGTTAGAAAGACCAGTAAGAGGGTCTTCGAATAATCCAGGATGGCAGTGGCTTGGACAAGGTGCCAGAGACATGAAAGAAGTTAATACATTTGAGACTTAGGAGATAGAATAGACAGGATCTTCTGGCTAGATGTGGGAGATAAGAGGTAGGAAGTCAAGGTTGACTCCCAGATTTTGAGCTTAGACAGTTTCATGGACAGTAATGACATTCAATGAAATACAGAAAACACTGGAGGAGAGAGAATTAGTCCAAGGGGGGCAGGAGAGATTAGAATCAGCTCAGGGGGAGGTGCCTGAGAGACACCACAGAGGAGATGGTCAGTGGGTAGTTGGGTCTAAAGCTCAGAAGAGAGGTCTTCCTAGCTAGTAATTTCTGGTGAGTGAGCCACAATCCTAAGAGAGATGAGATGAGGGAGTGTGGATGGCTTATCCAAGTCCTTCCCTACTAATAGAAAAGCTCCTCAAAGCCGTAGTCGGCTAAGTTGTGTTTTCTCAAGGACTTATGCACACAGAGGTCCCTCAGAAACAGTGAGCGTAGGGTAGAGAAATGAGAAACCCTCTCCAGTCCACCTTCCAATTATTGCCTTTTGGTTGATTGTTTCCAGTCCTTTGCCAAGACAGAGTATTAATTAAGTCTCTGTCTCTGTCTCTCTCCATTGCAAATGACAGAAAGCCCAGTCTAAATCACTAAGCCAAAGAGTGAATAAGGGACTGTATTGGATCATGAAGCAGGGCCCTCCAGAGTTTGGCTTCAGACATAGCAGGATAGCCTCTGGATTAGGTTTTTGTCTCTCCATCCATCAGCTCTGTTTCTGCTGTGTTTTGATATTGTTCTCAGAAGGGCTCATCCCTTATTATCCCACAATGGATAGTCCTGCCAGCATCACCCAGGACTATATTAATAACAGATTCCATCCCAGGAGAACAACAGACTTTGTCCCAGCATTCCCAGCAGAAGCCTTAAGAATCATTATGATTGAACCAGCTTAAGTTGCATGTGACCAGGAAATATGATTTGGCATACTCTGGGGATCTGGCATGGGAGTGGGTCTGGATCCTCACACAAACCACAGAAACTGAGAGTGAGACAAATGGGTTGCCCCTGAAAACCAGAGTCCCCATCCCGTGATCCCGTCCTCCCATGATCACATAGCTGAGGCCACTGTGTTTTGGAGTTAGCAGGAAATTACTGCAGGTGAAGGCGTCTGATGTCTTCTGGTGCCTATCGGACCCAGGCTGGATTCTGGCTCTTGTGGGGTCCCTGATTGAACCATGGACAGCAGGGTCTACAGTCTTTGTCCATCATCTGCCCCAGTTTGACCCCAACGTCATTGTCCAGGTAAGAAGACAAACTTTCCAGAATCAACAAACTCCCAGAAGAAACTCATGTTTCAAGCTCAAAAGCTGGACCTTGCTGAGAAATATTTTATTTAGCAAAGAAGCCAATGAGCATAATATAACCCTGGTTCTGGGTTTCTCAAAGTGTGAAGAACTGAATCAATCATTGTATCAGAATCACATCAGGATGTAACCCTGAAGAAAACACACATTTCCATGCCCCTCCCCAGACCTGTGGATCAAATTTTGTGGACTTGGGACCCAGAATATGCATTTTGAGAAATTAAAGCAACCAGAACAAGCTCAGCTCTCCTGGCTTCACCAGGGCCAGGCAGCTGGCATGTGTGTGTGGGGGGGGGGGGCTACTCAATTTAATGCAGTGTTTACAAACAGAGCCCTTGGAATATGACAGATCCAGTTTCTTATCCCATGTTTGACATTGATCAGTGGTTTACTTGCCACTCTGAGCCTCAGTTTCCTTATCTATAAAATGGGAGTTTTGGTTAATAGTTACTACCTCATAAAATTGTTGGGAATATTGATGAGATGATACAGGCAAAGTGTGTAAAGTGCTTAGCCCTGAGGCTGGCACATAGAAAACACTCAATAAGCGGTAGCAGTCGCTGTTATCGCTATGCAAGCATCATGATGATAATTGAGATCACCTGCATGAACTTCTTCAGTGTACTTCCCTCCACCTGAAAATTCTCTTTGCCTAGCCACTCGCACCCTTGCTCAGAGGCAGACTTGCCCTTCCACCTCTCAAAGTTCACCCACCTCCACACAACCAATGGGGACTCTGTTCTTTTCCCTGCCCTTCTGTTAGGAGTCCCTCTCTATTAGACTTTAATCTATTAAATCTTTTCTCCCATATTTTCAATCTCTCACTTTTCATTAACTCTTCTCCCTTAGTCTATAAACATGTTCAAAGTTTCCCATCCTAAAAATACCTTCCCTTCGTCCTGGTACAGGTGGGACCAACTGTCTTTCCTCCCTTAATATCAAACTTCTCCATAGAACATTCTCCACTTGCTGCAGCCACTTCCTCTTCACCCAGCTTACTCTGGAACATTGCAGTCCTCTGAGGGTCTGCTCTCACCATTCCTCTCCCTCCTAAGCAATCTCCTCCACGTCCATTTCTCCAGCAAGCACATCAATTCAAGTGGCTCTCAAAATGGCACCTTGGGTCTAGTCTTCTCTCCCCATGCGAATTCTCCCATGTTGATCTGGTGGGTCAAGTCCATCTGATCGTCCCTGCAGCACCTCAAACTGCACTTCCCATTTCTCCTTCCTGCCCCCATATCAATACCTGCCTCTCCGTCATTATTTACTGCCCACATTCTGCCAGTCCCTGAGGCTTAAAGCTGCACAAACAACACTGAACCCACCTCCCTGCCTCCCACCCTTCCAGGTCTAAATTCTCTCTCCACTACACGGGGTGTCCCAGCAGTGCTAGTGTGTTTTAAGCTTGAATTATTTCAAAGTATTAATTCTACAAATTAAAAAAAAAAAAAAAACAGCATTTGAAAGTTTAGTTATTTACGAGCTGGCCCCGTGGCTTAGTGGTTAAGTGCGCATGCTCCGCCGCTGGCAGCCCGGGTTCGGATCTGGGTGTGCACCAACGCACTGCTTCTCCGGCCATGCTGAGGCCGTGTCCCACATACAGCAACTAGAAGGATGTGCAACTATGACATACAACTATCTACTGGGGCTTTGGGGGGAAAAAAAAAGGAGGAGGATTGGCAATAGATGTTAGCTCAGAGCTGGTCTTCCTCAAAAAAAAAAAAAGAAAGTTTAGTTATTTTGATTTATTTTCCACTTATTACTTTTGTGAATTTTTGATAATAAAATTTTAATTTAGTTTAATTTTAATTTATTGAGTCCCTCTTATGAAAGATGGGAGATATTGACTAAAACAAAAAATGTTAAATTAAAAATTTACAATTCAAATTCACAAAACAAAACTTCCCCTCCGTTTCCTTTCTGCCCACCCCCTCAACTTGGACTTTCTTGCCACATCTGTTGCAAGAGCCCCTGTTCCCTGCTCCACACCCCTACCAAAACTGCAAAGCACTAAGATGAGTCATAAATTACAACTTAGACAATAACAACCAGAGCTGACATTTGGTGAGGACTTAGTAAGCATCAGGCACTGGGCAAGACCCCTAACACCCACTATCTCTGATCCTTATGTACTAAGCAACACTCCCATGGGTGCAAGTACCAGAAACTCACTTCAAAGTAGCTTAATGGGAAAAGGAACATACGGAGGCAGGACATTGAGACATGCCATGATGCTGGAAGAGAGGAGGAGAGGCTGAGCCTGACAAGGGTCTGGAACAGGAACCAGAAAGACACCGGGAATCGAGGCAGCTTCTGCGTCTCCCCCATGCTTTTCTCTATCTGCTCCCTTCTTTCTATCTGCTGACATACTTTTGCTTCTGGACATGCGCTGAGACAAACATGGTGGCCACAGCTTTCCTAGGTTGATATTCTTCCTTTCCAGATGACCAGGCCAGACCAACTAGAAGCTGAGTGGCCCAGTTTAAGTCAGTTGTCTGTCACCAGGTCACAGATCCAATGCTCTATGCCCGGGTTGGAGTTATAGACACCTAGATGGCTGGAGTGGAGTAGAAACAGGGCATGGAGAGGTACACTTTGCGGTGGAGCAGTGAGACTAGGGGTGAGGATAGATCTAAATTTTTTTAAAAAGAGAATACGTGGGGCTGGCCCCGTGGCTCAGCGGTTAAGTGCACGCTCTCCGCTACTGGTGGCCCGGGTTCAGATCCCTGGCACGCACTGATGCACCGCTTCTCCAGCCATGCTGAGGTGGCATCCCACATACAGCCACTAGAAGGATGTGCAACTATGACATACAACTATCTACTGGGGCTTTGGGGAAAAAAAGGAGAAGGATTGGCAATAGATGTTAGCTCAGAGCCAGTCTTCCTCAGCAAAAAGAGGAGGATTAGCATGGATGTTAGCTCAGGGCTTATCTTCCTCACAAAAAAAGAAAGAGAGAGAGAGAATATGAATGTTAGATGTTACAGAAGTAGAATCTAGAGATTTAGACTCAGAAAGAGAGAGATGGAGGGTGGAGGCAGACCTCTCCTAAGTGCCCATCATGGTTCTATATGGGAGATGTGGATATTCCCACTTTACAGATGAGGAAACAGAGTTGCAGAGAAATGAAGTAACAAGATTTGAATTCAGACCAGGCAGGCCCCCAAACCCACATTCTCTTCCCTTTAGTGTTCCTGGCTCTCCCAGCATATCTCCACCCTGATCCGAAATTCTCAAGGACTCTCATCTCTAGCTAAACAATGTTGAAAACCAGACATTTTAGACCCTAAATAATCTGTTCCAAACCCCCAATCTTCTTTTTTTTTTTCATATTCAAACTATTTATTTTATCCATCCATAATGTCTTTTTTTTTTTAATTTTTTGTTTATTGCAGTAACATTGGTTTATAACATTGTAAAAATTTCAGGTGTACATCATTGTACTTCTATTTCTGCATGGACTACATCAATAAATTTACTTCTTTTTCCTCTCCTATGTGTCTAAATAAATCATATTATTTCAGTTTGCTTCAATGTTTCTTCAGCTCCTGAAACTATTCCTTCTATCTTCAAGAAACTCCCCCATCCCTTGCCTGTAGACATTGTAGCCATTTGTTAAATGCTCCAACTAAATGCCACCTGTTCCATTGATGCTCCTGGACCAGCTCTTCAGAAGGAATGTTTCCCTCTGCTATGTTCTCTCAGAACTTTCTTCAAATCTGTCGTATGACATCTCCCAACTTCTGCCTTATCATTTGAGTCCTGTTTTATCTGCTCTATTAGTACCTACTCTCCATAAGAGTTGGACTTTATCTTACTCTTCTTTTGTCCCCCAGCAGTACCTGACAAATGCCATGTAGAAAATTCTTGCTCTCTCTCTCTCTCTCTCTCTCTCTCTCTATATATATATATATAAAGACTTAACAAATGAATAAATGGGCTTTCCTAGAGGAGGGATCAGAATTAAAATGCTAATAATTGGCTGATATTTTTAATATTAACTATAAAAATAAAATTCCTTCTCTCTTCACTTTCTAGACACTCTTCAAATACCCCATCACCCAGTGCCTTGCTGCACCATCTGTTTTTCGAATGATTCTGCAGCAGAATTTAACCAGGTATGGCAGAAGTGGCTGTGGCTGGTAATAACCATCTTTGGGTAGGATTTTAAGGAATCCAATGCACTGTGGTCTGCCTGTTTTTAGCTCTGATTCTTTGAGGGTAGTGTGTGTGGGGGGGAGTGTGCACACGTGTGTGTGTGCATGTGGTAAGTGGTGTTGATAATTATCAGGATTATCAGTCTAATTAGTTCATTAAATCGGGACTCAGAAATCTGAGTGAAACACTCAGTGAGGCTTGCATCATTGTGGGTTTATTCTTTTTTAAACATTTTTATTGTGAAATAAAAAACATACAGAAAAATATATGACAAATTTACAGATTAATTAATTATTGAAAATGAAACACCTATATAACTAATCACCCAAGTCACAAAAATAGAATATTGCCAGCATCCCAGAGACCTCCTCATGCCTTTCTATCTCCCCTAAAGGAATTCAGTACCTTTATTTTTATAGCGTTTCGTTCCTTACCTTCTCTTGCAGTTAACCTTGTCAGGAACTATCCCTAAACAAATTATTCTATTTTACTTACTTTTGAGCTTTATGTAATCACATCATTCTGTAACACCTGCCTTCTTTTTTCAACATTCTGTTTCTAAGATGTGTCCATGTTTCTGCATATTGCTATAATTAATTTTCATTGCTGTATAATATTCCATTTTATGAAAATACTACATTTTTTATCAGTTCTACCATTAATGGACATTTGGGTAGTTTACAGTTTGGGCTATTGCTGATTAATGCTGCACTGAATTCTTGCATATGCACCCTGGGACATCTAAGCATACATTTTTGTAGAGTTTTTCCAGGAGAGAAATTGCTAGGTCACATTAACACTGCACCCTACCACCCTATTTTCCAAAGTATTGAACCAATACTTCTCCACCAGCAGGGTAGGAGAATTGCCATTGTTCTGCATCCTTGGCAATATTTGTTATTGTCAGAGTTTTAAATTTTTGCTAATCTGATGGATGTGTAGTGTTATCTTACTATGGTTTTATTTTTGCATTTTGCTGTGTTTGTGGATTAATTTTTAGCTGAACTGAAATCTGCTCTTTGAACTTTATGGGCATTTATGCATCTTTTAGAGACTGTGAAATTGAAATAGCTACTTCAAGAATCAGAGAAATTGGATTGGTGGTTACCAGAGGGGAAGGGGGTAGGGAGGAGGGCGAAAGGGATAATTTGGCACATGTGTGTGGTGACGGGTTGTAATTAGTATTTGGGTGGTGAACATGATGTAATCCATGCAGAAATAGAAGTATAACGATGCACACCTGAAGTTTATACAATGTTACTGCAATAAACAAAAAATTTTAAAAAAATAATTAAACATGTATTGGCTCAAAAATAAAGCATAAATAGAAGTGCACAGGAAAACAAATAAAGGGAAACACATTCCAAAAAAAGAAAAGAATCAGAGCTAGCATGTTTTAGACATGAGTTAAAATACCAAGAAGTTCAACGACTGACCTTACAAAGCTAACTCTGAAACACAACTTGATTTTATTCATAAAGCCTCAATCTCGCTGGATTCTGTTTCCATCTATATTTCAAAGTTCACATTACAGCCACTTTTTGCAACATTCCTCAGATGATCACCTTCGTCCAAACCCAGTAAAAATCCACCCAGGGCATAACTAATGACTCCATCAGAGACTCTGCCCACGTTATCTGCTTGGATAAAGATCCAGAAGAATGAGGAGGACACCTTCAATGAGACCAGCCCTCCTGTCCATCACTCCTGACTCTATGTACCAGGAGAGGATGACAAGGGTGGAAAGGTGAACCAGACATCTGCCACCTCCTTCATTCTCAAGAGCTGGCCCGGCCCATCCCCATGCCAGCACTACTCAGACCTCAATCACTTCTCCCATTTCCTCCAGGGGATCCATCATTATTTTGTGCTTGTTTTTGTATTGTTTATGGAAAATTTCATGGTGAAAATACGGATAGGATTTACATCACACAAGGTACCTAGCAAACTGCTGCAAATGTTTACAGCAGACTTTTCTGTTCTCTCCAAATTTTCTTCCCTCGGGGCTGTTACTTATGTCCCTCCTCCTCCCTCTTCCTACACTCAGCCCAACCTTCCTTGATGACCTGAGCAATTCATTTCCAACCCCTAACTTGCATTCTCCCCTCAGGAACACAAAAGCCCTTCAGTTCACATAACCCCACTCTCCAGAGAAGGCAGTACAGTTCTATTGCCATCCTAGCATGTCCCTGGGGCCTTATCCCTCACCCCTTTATGGTTTATGAAAATATCTCTCTTAGCCGCATAGAATGCTTCTTAACACAAGGTCTGATAAACTCATTTTTCACCCTCTTGTTACATCAATATCCAAATTTAATGTGAACCTCCCTGATTTAACCCAGTAGCCTCACCACCACCACCCACCCTCTGCCAGAAGAGTTAACAGGGACTGACAGGAAGTGAGTGACTTCCACTCACCTGATGGCCTTGACCATCAGTAAGTTGCCCAGAAGGCAAATAAGAAAGTGAGGAAGCAGGAGGGTGAAGGATCCGGATGACAACGCTGTGAGCTCTTAACACCCTGGGCGTGGGGCAGAGGGTCCAAGGCCTGACCTGAGGCTCTGTTGACACCTTGCCTTCCCCTAAGTCTCAGGTTCCCCACCCTGGAGCACAGCTGTGCTGGCGGGGAGGCCCTGCTGCCCGAAGAGCAAGAGCAGTGGAGAAGACAGACAGGGGTTCTGCTCTACCAGGTCTACGGACAGTCAGAGACGGTAGGTGGATGGTCCCTTCTGGGCCAGGCAGGATGTGCTCAGCCACTGAGCCCAGCAGATGAGCTGAATTATGCCATGAGTGTGTGCGGAGGCCCCCCAGCATTGATGGAAGCCAATGGGAGGCTCCAGGTTCTAGGCTAATTTGCCCCAAGTCAACTTGCAGAAAGACAATTCACAGCTCCTCGATTTGTCAAGAGACCAATGTGCTGAAATCTATTGGACAAAAACTTAAAAAGGGGTCTAAGGGGGCCGGCCCGGTGGTGCAAGCGGTTAAGTACGTGCGCTCCACTGCGGCGGCCCGGGGTTTGCCAGTTCGGATCCCAGGTGCGCACCGACGCACAGCTTGGCAACCCATGCTGTGGCGGCGTCCCATATAAAGTGGAGGAAGATGGGCACGTATGTTAGCCCAGGGCCAGTCTTCCTCAGCAAAAAGAGGAGGATTGGCAGATGTTAGCTCAGGGCCGATCTTCCTCACAAAAAAAAAATAAAAAGGGGGAGGTCTAAGGACTTGGTGCCACTGTCCCTGTGATTATTAGCTCAGGGGGGCCCAGGAGGGGCGAGGGGCTAGGAAGGTCTCTCCAGTAACGTGGAAGCCACTACCCACATGTCCTGCCCTCTTCACCATCCCATCCTAAGGCAGCAACCACAGGTGCAGGCAGAGCTGGCCCCAGAAGTTCATTTCTGGGTGTGTATGAGGACAGCACACAGGTTTGATTGTGGGACACTAGCAGGAGTGGAGGAGGGAGCAGAGACCTTCTGTGTGTGCACGTGTGCAAACACAAACACACACTCACAAAGTGTGATCCCACAGAGCATCACTGAGCAGCCAGGTGGGCAGGGCGTCCAGAGAATCATGCCCGTCTTGAACCTCAAGGACTTTATCAATGACAGTGTGGACGGGTATCTCTCTTCCAATACATTCTCCATCCACTTCTGAGGCTGGGCAGAGCCCCTCCCCCCACTCCCCATCATCCCTTTGGCTGACAGAGGGATGACTGCCATCTCAGGACCTCTAGCAAAATGGCATTCTAGTCTCAATTCACATACTTGTCTGTAAATTTTTTGCAAAAAAATTTTAAATAATGAGTGAATTGGTCTGCTTCCAGGCCTGAGAAATATTAAGACTTGGGCCTGTCCTTGCATGGCTCAGTTTATATTTGAACAAGGAGAAGGGTGGGGTGAGAACTGCACTCACCCATGAACTACACGACACTCATGGCCCCAGTCCCTTTGCATTAACTATTTGCAACAACAGAATACTCCCTTACACCCGTGTGGTGCTTTATTTCTCCAAGCACTGTCACACCTACTCACTCATCTGTGCAACATTTTCCATGTGCCTGTAGTTGAGCAGCGACACAGCAGAGGGGCAAGAGCTTCCTCTCCCAGGAGCTCAGACCCCAGTTCAAGTCTCAGCCTTGCCAATTACAGGCTTCAAGACTTAGCATATCATTGAACCTTCCAGAGTCGCAGCCTCCCCTTCTCCAAAATGGAAACCACAATGCCTGTCTTGCCGGGCTGTGATCAAGTCACTGAAAGGAAGTATATAAAGTGCTGGCCACTGTCCAACCCCTAGACGTGCTCACGTTGCAGCTACTGTTGTCTTTGCTGTTTGTAGGTAGGTGCTGTGCTAGATGCTGGGAGTGCAGAGATGAACGGGGCAATCTCTATTCTCAGAATGCTTGCTATCCTCTGAGGGAACAGACGAGCAAGAGTAACTGTAATGCCCAGCTGGCTACAATAGATGTATGGCGGAAAATACTACAGAAGGAGAATCTCCCCAAGACTTTTCTGGGGCCTGAGTAATAGCTAGTAGTAGTCATTTATTGAGCTAACTTGGTGTGTGCCCAGCACTGTGTGAAGGGTTTCCTGTATACTCACAGGCACTCTGAGAGGTCAGTGTGATAATTACCCACTTTGACAGAGGAGGAGATCCAGGGGATTGATTGGCACACAGCTAGTGAGTGGTGGAGTCAAGATTCAAACGCTGATCTGACTGTAAAGCAGTTAGCTTTAGAAAGAATGATAATTCAGAGAACCATAAAGGAGGAATAAGGTTCATCAGGAGGATAAATGGGGGTGGGACAGTGGTGGCAGAGGGGACACCATGACCAATCTGAATAATCTCAACACAGCTCTGAGAAGTAATTAGGGCAAGATTGCTATTGCTGTTCAACAGCCCTGAGAAAATGTTTGTTAAGCGGACTCACGGCCTTCCCCTGGCGGACAGACACATGCCTGGCAAAAGGCAGACACTCCACACCCCACGTTACCTGCCCACAGCCCCGGGCTCACCCCTTTGCTTCTCTCTCGGCCTCCCCCACTGGACCCTGCAGCCCCAGCAGCTGGCACAGGCCCAGCCCGTGACAGACACAGTGAACGTCTGCTGAATAGAGTTGGGTCATTGCCTTGAGCCAAGCATCCAGACCTTCTAGCTTCCCCACAAGGGCTCTTTGTGCAACATCAAATGACATCCGTGAGCAGGGATGCCCTGTGTTATTCTTGGTACTTTGTAATCAGGCTGGACTCCTTGGTCAGCCCCAATTCTCTTTCTTTTGTGAACAGGGAATAACTTGCGGCAACCTCCGGGGAATGAAGATCAAGCCGGGTTCCATGGGGAAGGCCATCCCACCCTTCGACATCCAGGTCTGATCCTAAAGGCAGTGGCAGGGAGCAGTTAGGACTCAGCGTGGACCATTGTGTGACACCAGCAGTGCCCACCAGTTGTCCTTCCTCCTCTCCTCCCGTTTTTCCTCCAGTTTCCTGTGGAGGTTTCATTTGAGAACTGTAGTATTCCGAGCATGGATGCAGTTCACCCTGACAGCTAGAGGCCCCCAGAGTGGATGGGAAAAGAGGCCCTGGAGGTAGCCCTGGCAGCTCTCTCCACCAGCTGGTGCTTTCAGTTTCTCCTGACCCATGTTTTCTAACCTGAAGGCACGTTTGCCATGTCTATATATCCATGAAACAAATAGACCCGTGACTTGGGTTTCACCATTTGCTGATTTCAAAGACTTTTGACACTTTATTCTATTTTCTGACAGGGCTCCTCCCCCAGGTATCCCCGCTGGTGTCACATGAATATGCCAGCAGTGCTGGGGCGGGGCAGGAGTGTTGGGGGAGCCCTGCGGCTTGGTATTCACAGGGCTTTTGCTCTAGATCATTGATGACAAGGGCAGTGTCCTACCGCCCAACACTGAAGGAAACATTGGCATCAGGATCAAGCCCACCAGGCCCATAGGCCTCTTCATGTACTACCAGGTAAGGGCACCCCGTCTGCCCTCAGCCAGGCCCCAAGAGTCCCTGCAGGGGGCCGTGGAGGTGATAAGGGAGTGGGCTCAACTCTGCACCCTGAGACTTCACATCTCCCTTTATTCCCTCCAACTCAATGAAGCCTGTTCTAATTAGTCTCAAAGCTCATAGTGTGCTCCCACATTCCTTCCAGTCCTAACCCATCTGGAGCTTATGGGCTGACTGATGGGGTAGAAACCACCAGACTTGGGGTGTAGTGATCTCTTGTGGTTAAGAATGCAGGCTTTGATTGGGTTCAAATCCTATTATCCCACTTACCAACAGGGTGAGAACAAATCTGTTAATCTCACTGAGCCTCCAGGAGGCACCATTATCCCCACTTTACGGAGAAAGAAACTGCAGATTGGAAGAGGTGTCTTCCCCATGTCAATATGGCAGGTCTAAGATTCAAACCAACGAATAGGCGTTTTGGCCCCAAACTCTGAATGAGAAATCCAGAGATTATAGGAAACTGTGATAGGCTATAAGGTAACCTGCTGAAACTCTTAATCTGACAAACCCTAGCCCTCCCAGGTTAGTAGTGGCCAGTAAGAGGAAATTCTTAGCTCCTAAGATTGGCCATGGAAGGGTGGAGAGACCCTGAAATTCATCTCAGACTCCATCTCCTTTCTCCAAAGTCACAGACACTGGAGGTCTCTTGGAGCCACTGTTGTCCTCACACAATGGCTTCCATGGGGCCTCTTGTGATACTATTGCTCAAAAGGAAACATGCAGGCCCTAGCCTTAATTCTCAGCAGCACAACTTTAAGTTTGGATAAAAGAGAAAATAAACGCAGAGTTACACGTGTTTAGATCAGTGGTTCCCAACCATACCTGCATGTTAGAATCATTTGAGAAGATTTTTAAAAAATATATTAGTGCTTGGATCCAACGACAGATATTCTAGTTAAATTGAACTGGGTGGTCCAGAGCAATGACATTTTTTTTTATTGGACATAACATTTTATTTTGCAAAGATATCCTCACATATGCCCACACCTATGTCTCCCATTTCACACGCTCTCATGAAAACAAGACGCTGTCACTCTTCTATTGAGATTTGTTTGCTTTTTTATTTCCTTTTCTTGCCTGCTTGCTCTGGCAAGGACTTCCAATACTATGTTAAATACGAGTGGTGAAAGTGGGCATCCTTGTCTGCTTCATGTTCTTAAAGGGATAGCTTTCAGTTTTTCACCATTGAGTATTATATTTGCTGTGGGGTTGTCATATATGGCCTTTATTGTGTCGAGGTACTTTCCTTCTATACCCATTTTATTCAGTTTTTATCATAAATGGATGCTGTATCTTGTCAAAGGCTTTCTCTGCATCTGTTGAGATGATCATGTGATTTTTATTCTTCATTTTATTAATGTGGTGTATCACATTGATTTGTGGATGTTGAACCATTGTGATGTTGAACCATCCCTGCATCCCTGGAATAAATCCCACTTAATCATGGTGTATGATCTTTTTAATGTATTGTTGTATGTGATTTGCTAGTATTTTGTTAAGGATTTTTGCATCTATGTTCATCAGTGATATTGGCCTGTAATTTTCTTTTTTTTGTGTGTTGTTCTTGTCTGGTTCTGGTATCAGGATAATGTCGGCCTCATAGAATGAGTTAGAGAGCCTCCCCTCAGGGCTGGCCCAGCGGCGCAGCGGTTAAGTGCATGCGCTCCAGTTCGGCACCCCAGGGTTTGCAGGTTCAGATCCCAGGCTTGCACGAACACACTGTTTGTCAAGCCATGCTGTGGCGGCGTCTCATATAAAGTGGAGGAAGATGGGCACGGATGTTAGCCCAGGGCCAATCTTCCTCAGCAAAAAAGAGGAGGATAGGCATTGGATATTAGGTCAGGGCTGACCTTCCTCACCAAAAAAAAAAAAAAAAAAAAAAAAGCCTTCCCTCTTCTTCAGTTTTTTGGAAGAGTTTGAGAAGGATACGTATTAGGTCTTCTTTGAATATTTGTCTTCACCAGGGAAGCCATCTGGTCCTGGACTTTTGTTTTTTGGGAGGTTTTTGTTTATTGTTTTGATCTCCTTACTGGTGATTGCTCTATTCAAATTCTCTATTTCTTCTTGATTCAGTTTTGGAAGGTTGTATGATTCCAAGAATTTATCCATTTCTTCCAGATTATCCAATTTGTTGGTGTATAGCTTTTTGTAGTATTCTCTTATAATCCTTTTTTTCTAGAGGTGTGTGTTATAATTTTCCTCTTTCATTTCTGATTTTACTTATTTCAGCCTTCTCTCTTTTTTTCTTGGTGGGTCTAGCTAAAAGTTTATCAATTTTGTTTATCTTTTCAAAGAACCAGCTCTTAGTTTCATTGATTTTTTCTTTTTTTTTTTTGTCTCTATTTCATTTATTTCCACTCTGATTTTTATTTCCTTCTTTCTACTGTTTGTGGGCTTTGTTTGTTCTTCTTTTTCTACTTCCTTTAGGTGCACTGTTAGATTGTTTACTTGAGATTTTGCTTGTTTTTTGAGAGAGGCCGATATTGCTATAAACTTCCCTCTTAGTACCACTTTTGCTGTATCCCATAAATTTTGATATGTCGTATTTTAATTTTCATTTGTCTCCAGGTATTTTTTGAATTTTCCTTTGATTTCTTCATTGATCCAATAGTTGTTCAGGAGCATTTTGTTTAATCTCCATGTATTTGTGACATTTCCAGTTTTCTTCTTGTAGTTGATTTCTAGTTTCACACCATTGTGGTCAGAAAAGATGCTTGGTATTATTTCAGTCTTGTTAAATTTATTGAGACTGGTTTTGTGGCCTAATATGTGATCTATCCTGGAGAATGTTCCATGTGCACTTGAAAAGAATGTGTATTCTTCAGCTTTTGGATGGAATGTTCTGTACATATCTACTAAGTCCATCTGGTCTAATGTGTCATTTAAGGCCACTGTTTCCTTATTGATCTTCTATTTGAATGATATTGATATAAGTGGAGTGTTAAAATCCCCTACTATTATTGTGTTACCATTTCTCCTTTTATGTCTGTTAATAATTACTTTATATATTTAGGTGCTCCTATATTGGGTGCATGGGTATTTACAGGTGTTATATCCTCTTATTGGATCATTCTCTTTATTATTGTGTATTGCCCTTCTTTGTCTCTTGTTACAGTTTTTATTTTAAAGTTTATTCTATATAAGTATGCTACCCCAGCTTCTCTTCATTGCCATTTGCATGGAGTATCTCTTTCTATCACTTCATTTTCAATTTGTGAATTTCTTTATGTCTGAAGTGTGTCTCTTGTATGCAGCATATATATGGGTCTTGTTTTTTTATCCATTCAACCACCCTATGTCTTTTGTGTGTGTGTGTGAGGAAGATCAGCCCTGAGCTAACATCTGCCAATCCTCCTCTTTTTTTTGCTGAGGAAGACTGGCCCTGGGATAACATCCATGCCCATCTTCCTCCACTTTATATGGGACGCCTACCACAGCATGGCCTGAGAAGCAATGCATCGGTACGCGCCCGGGATCCGAACCGGCGAATCCCGGACCCCCACAGTGGAGCGCACGCACTTAACCACTTGCACCACCGGGCCGGACCCACCCTATGTCTTTGGTTGGAGTATTTAGTCCATTCATTATTTTGTGTGTGTGTGTGAGGGAGATCAGGCCTGAGCTAACATCCACACCAGTCCTCCTCTTTTTGCTGAAGAAGACTGGCCCTGGGCTAACATCCATGCCCATCTTCCTCCACTTTATATGGAATGTTTCCACAGCATGGCCTGACAAGCAGTGCATCAGTGCATGCCTGGGATCCGAATCTGGGCCACCAGCAGCAGACTGTGCACACTTAATTGCTATGCCATGGGGCTGGCCCCCTCCATTGATATTTAAAGTAGTTGTTGATAAGTATATACTTATTGCCATTTTGTTACTTTTTTTCTGGGTCTTTTAGTAGGTCTTCTCTGTTCCTTTCTTCTTCTCTTGCTCTCTTCCCTTGTGATTTGATGGCTTTCTTTAGTATTATGTTTGGGTTTCATTCTCTTAATTTTTTGTGTATTTATTATAGGTTTCTGTTTTGTGATTACTGTGAGGTTCATGTATAATAACCTATATAAACAGCAATCTATATTAAGTACATGGTCTCTTAAGTTTGACCTCTTACTAAAAGCCCTACACTTTTACTCCCTCTCTGCATATTTTATGTTTTTGATATCATATTTAACCTCTTTTGTGTGTGTATCCCTTAACATCTTATCACGGAAATAGATAATTTTAGTACTTTTATCTTTTGACCTTCCTATTAGCTTTATGTGATCTGCTACACTTACTGTATATTTGCCTTTACTAGTGATTGTTTTTCTTTGATAATTTTCTTATTCCTATTTGTGGTCTTTTCTTTTCCACTTAAATAAGTCCCTTTAACATTTCTTATAAGGCCAGTTTATTGGTGATAACCTCCTTTAGTTTTTGCTTGAAAACTCTTTATCTCTCCTTCCATTCTGAATGATAACCTTGCTGGGTAGAGTATTCTTGGCTTTTTTTTTTTTTTTTTTTACTTTCAGCACTGTGAATATATTGTTCCACTCCCTCTAGCCTGTAAGACTTCTGCTGAGAAGTCAGCTGATAGCCTTATGGGGTTTCCTTTGTATGTAACTTGTTGCCTTTCTCTTGCAGCTTTTAGGATTCTCTCTTTATTTTTAATTCTTGATGTTTTAGTTAAAATGTGTCTCGATGTGGGCCTCTTTGGGTTCATCTAATGTGGTGGCCTCTGTGCTTCCTGTACCTGGATGTCTATTTCTTTCCTTAGGTTAGGGAAGTTTTCAGCTAGTATTTCTTCAAATGAGTTCTCTGCCCCTTTGTCTCTCTCTTTTCCTTCTGGGACACGTACAATATGGATGTGAGTGCATTTGATGTTGTCCCAGAGATCCCTTAGACTGTCCTCATTCTTTTTAATTGTTTTTTTTTTTCTGTTCAGCTTGGGTGATTTCCTCTACTCTTTCCTCTAGCTCAGTGATCCATTCTTCTGTGTCATCTACTCCACTGTTGATTCCCTCTAGTGAATTTTTCATTTCTATTATTGTATTCTTCAGTTCTGATTGGTTCTTTTTTATATTTTCCAATTCTCTACTGAAGTTCTCACCATGTTCATCTATTCTTCTTCCAAGATCAGTGAGCATCTTTATGACTATTAGTTTGTCCTCTTTATCAAGTAGACTGTTTATCTTTGTTTTGTTTAGTTCTTTTTCTGAGGATTTGTCCTGTTTCCTTATTCAGAACATATTCGTTTGTCTCCTCATTTTGCTTACTTCTCTGTGCCTATTTCTATGTATTAGGTAGATCAGCTATGTCTCCCAACCTTGGAGATGTGGCCTTGTGTAACAAGTGGCTTATGGAGCCCAGCAATGTACTTCCCTCTCCTCACCAGTTCCAAATGTTCCAGGAGTGTCACCTGTGTGGGCTATGTGTGCCCTTCTGTTGTGGCAGGGTTGCTCTTGCTGCAGGTACGTGGGAAGGCTAGGCTGGCCCCTGGGTCAGCTAGTTGTAAGGCTCAGCTGTGTGCAGCTGCTATGGTCACGTTAGTCACTTTATTGTGCAGGGGGAACCCCAGCACAGCTGGCTGCAAGGTCTAATAGCACACACCTGCTGCTGATTTGCTGTTAAGTGAGTCAGGCCCCCATTGGGGCTTGTTACTAGGCTCTGAGGCTCACAATTGCTCTAGGCCTCCAGCATGCGAGGCTGTTGTCAGCTCTCTCAGGAGTGCAGCTGGGTGGGGCCGGCCCCAGGCATGGCAGCATGCAATGGTTTCAGGCATTGGAAGGTGGGACAGATTTCCTGTGTGGCTGTGTAAGGAGGCCAGTGGCACAAGTCTGCTGCAGCTGACATGCCCCACCACCCGCAGGCCCACACACCTGGCCAATGCAGTCTTGCTCCATGCGCACATCCCACCCTGCTGAAACAGACCCACTTACTCCACTGCAGAGGTCCCACACACCCCACCTATGCAGGCCCACAAGTTCTCTGGGCTTGCTGGTGGGTGGGGCCAGTCCCTAGGGCAGACTTCCTGCCCTGGCTGAGCTGGATTAAATCAGTGCTCTAGTGGATGGGGCAAACCCTTGGGCTAACAGGCCGGGGGAAGAACTCCAATGGCATCTGCCAGCATTTGTGTCAGCATGCCTGTACTAGGTCACAACAATGGCTGCCCTCAGTGACTCAGTCCCTGGGCAGGTGGGCCTAGCTGCCTTCTGCCTCTCTGAGACAGCTTTTCAAGTGAGTCTCTGTTACCAAAGGGCTATGCACCTTTCTTTCTGGTGATCTTTTGTTGGTTTCTGGAATAGTGAATTTGTAGGTGGGCCCTTTAAGAGAAACCTTTCTTTCTCTTATGCTTGATAGCTTTTCTGGGGGGTATTCCCCATTGGTTTTAATAGCCAGCAAAGCCAGGTATTATGACAGACATCTCTGTTGTGCTGAATTCAAAGGCTTCTTATTGTGGCATAGCTCTCCTGCTCAGACCCCTGTTCCTCCAGGAAAAGCTTCGTATCTTAAGGTTGCTCCCAGCCGTGAAGTGCTGCAGCTAGAATAGAGTTTTTTCCTCAGCAGAAAGGTATTTCTGCCTCTTCCACCTCTGTCAGTGTTGTCCCTTGTTGTGGGGGTTCTTTTTATCCAGTTTCCAGATCTTTCTCAGAGGTGATTGTGCCACAGGTAGTTGTAAATTTGTTGTGTCTGTGGCAGGAGGTGAGTTCAGAGTCCCCCTACGCTGCCATCTTCCTGGCAATCCCCTCAGCTAATGTTTTGACAGAGATTTCCTTGAGTGCCAGGAGCTCAAACAAACAAATACAAACATCAACAACAACAGCAACAACAGAGAACGATCCCTGTGCAGACCGGCTCTGTGTGAGGAACTCCCCCACAACTTGGCCAGCCTTGCTCTGAGCCTGGGGATCAGCCTGAGGTGGAAGCTTCAGGTCTTCTCAGGACGTTCTGAGCATGCGTCTTGCCTGGGCGTGTGATGGCTTTCTAAATCCCGCATGTTCACAGCTGTCTTGAATATCTCAATTTCCTGGAAAGTCTACCCTAGCTTCTCCCCCAGACCTTGATGGTCTACTGTGTATCTCCCCCACAGTCTCTCATCTCAGGCGTCTTTAGTTGTAGTCCACAGTGTAGCTTTTACGAGCAGTGCCTGCTGCTCTTCCCGTCTGCATTCTGAGTTGTGTGAAATGAGGGCCTTGCATCAGCCCTTCAGGTGTCCCCAGAGAGGTTAGAACAGATTACACAATAATTTGCAAATAAGATCTGCTCTGCTCCCTCTGGTGGGAGCAGGGGGACTGGGAACCGGGCTGCTGTCTACTCAAGACCAAATCTGCCATGCTGGAGAAAGGTGGGACAAGGGTGAGTGAAAATGACATGAAACTTCCCTACCATTTTGAAGGTGGCTTTTCTTGATTGGGTATTTGCACGGTTGTTGTAAACCTTTGACTTTTCCAGAGCTCCTACAAAGTCAGCTCAGACAGCTCCTGGTAGTTTGTTTGTTTGTTTGCTTGTTTGTTTTTGATGTTTTGTAGGGGAACAAGAGCTCACAGCTTTCTAGTAGGCCATTTTCTTTACATCGCTCCCTAGTAGCACTTTTGAAAAGCAGCCAAGGTTGAGAACCCACTTGGGTGTCTTTGTGGACTCTGCCCACGTCTGTGTGGTAGATAGGATACTGTGCCCCTACCATTAAGGAGCTTTTCTTTGGCCCTGGGAGCATGATTCCTTCCCTGGATGTGTGAGTCCCATCGTCCAGGTTCCAGTCTCTGATGACTGATATCAAGAAAGTTCATTTCCTCCTGGAAGGTGTGTCCATGGGGGTGTGTCAGGCCAACTGTACCAACACACAGCACACTGAGCTGGACAGCAGTTCAAGTGGTACGTGAATAGGGGTGGGACTTTGCTGTACCCCTTGCGCAGTGTTTCCTAAATTTCAGTCATCCGTGTCCACATCCACTATTTTCTACCTTATCTGTGCACCATCTATATTATCACTCACTTAATTTTTCTCTCTAAATGTACATATTATTTTACTTTAAAACATTTGTTTAAAAAAAAGGTTGATGTAGTATCACAAGTGGAAAACAGTATCACTTGCAAAAAGCAAAAAGCAATTGTAACCATAACTACAATACAAACAAAACAACTTTCTTAAATTTTAGCTTCATGCTGTTTCTGCTAAAAACTCTGATCTTTAAACTTACCTTCCTCTTGGTAGTTCCAGAGCTTTTAAAAATGTGTTGGAGCCAAATAAGTAGAATTGGAAGGGAATCTAAAAAGGGTTGTGATCCAATGTTTTTAAAATGTTTTTTTCTGGAACCTCTTAAAATCATGTCATGTCCCACAACAGGTAAGATCCTAACACATTGCTTAGCAGTCAAGTGCATGGGCTGTAGAGCAAGAATTAAATTCAAATACCAACCCTTCCACCAACTAGCTGAGTGGCTTTGAGCAAGTGATTGTGCCTCGCTGAGCATCAATTTCCTCTTCTGTAACATGGGCTATAAAAAATGCCAGCCTCACTCAAAACCTGTACATGAATGTTTATAGTGGCTTTATTCACTATAGCTAAAAACTGGATGGGGCCTGCCTCGTGGCACAGTGGTTAAGTTCGGTGTGCTCCGCTTTGGTGGCCCGGGCTCACGGGTTCAGATCCCAGGCGCAGACCTATGCCACTTGTCAGCCATGCTGTGGCAGTGACCCACATACAAAATAGAGGAAGATCGGCACAGATGTTAGCTCAGGGCTAATCTTCCTCAAGGAAAAAAAGAGGAAGATTGGCGACAGATGTGAATCTTCCTCAGCAAAAAAACAAAATAACACAAAACAAAAGTAGAAGCAACCCAGATGCCCTTCAATGGGTGAATGGTTAAACAAACTGTGGTTCATTCATAACATGAAATACTGTTCAGCAATAACAGGACTGAACTACTGATGAACACACCAACCTGGATGAATCTCCAGAGAATTACACTGAATGAGAAAACAAAAAATAGCTATTCCCAAAGGTTACATACTATATGATTCCACTTATGTAACATTCTTAAAATGGCAAAATTATAAAAATGGAGAGGCCGGCCTGGTGGCACAGTCATTAAGTGCATGCACTCCGCTGTGTCTGCCCGGGGTCTGTAGGTTCAGATCCCAGGCACACACCGACGCACCACTTGTCAAGCCATGCTGTGGCGGTGTCCCATGTAAAGTAGAGGAAGATGGGCATAGATGTTAGCCCAGGGCCAGTCTTCCTTGGCAAAAAAAAGAGGAAGATTGGCATTGAATGTTAGCTTAGGGCTGATCTTCCTCACGAAAGAAAGAAGGAAGGAAGGAAGGAAGGAAGGAAGGAAGGAAGGAAGGAAAGAAGGAAAGAAGGAAAGAGAAAGAAAGAAAGAAAGAAAGAAAGAAAGAAAGAAAGAAAGAAAGAAAGAAAGAAAGAAAGAAAGAAAGAAAGAAAGAAAGAAAGAAAGAAAGAAAGAAAGAAAGAAAGAAAGAAAGAAAGAAAGAAAATAAAGGAAAAAAAAGGAGACTAGCTTAGGCATTGCCAAGGGGTTAGGGATGGAGAGGGAGGGAGAGAAGGAGGAGGAGGGAGGTGGACGTGGGTATAAAAGCAACATGAGAGCTCCTGGTGATGACGGGACTGTTCTGTCTCTTGACTGGTGGTTGATATACACATGTGATAAAATTGCATTGTGCTAAATACACTTACACACACACACACACACACACACACACAAATGAGTACAAGTGAAAAACTGTGGAAATCTGGGTAAGATTGGTGGATTGCATCAATGTCAGTATCCTGGTTGTGATGTTGAACTACGTAGTGTTGGAAGATGAGATGTTACCATCGGGAGAAACTGGGTAAAGGGCACACGGGATCGCTCTGTATCATTTCTTACAACTTGCATGCAAATCTACCATTATCCTAAAATCAAAGTGTAATTAAAGTAATACCAGCCTCACAGGCTTTCTGTGAGGATCAAATGAGGTGGTGTTTGGGAAGAAAATTCATTCAGCAAATGTTGATTGACACCTCCCGTCTGTCCAGCTACTGTGTGAACACTGAGCTTCTCACAGTGAATCAAATACACAGAGTTCGTGGTCTAGGAAATCGTATTCTGCTGGAGAGCCACACAAAAGCGAGGTGTTATTTTTAAAAATTATCCTTAAAATTGGCGTAATATTGCCCACTAACTCAGCAGTAGAGTGCATTGAGTGTTTGCGTGTAAAGAAAATAGACTCTGCGAGATGACAAAACTTGCCAGGTGCCAGGTGGCGTGAGAAGGAGGATTCGGGCCCAGATCTGAGCCCCAGGTTGTGGCTCTTCATCTCTAGACTCGCTGCCTTCTCCACAGAGGGGTGCTGTTCTCTTTACAGGATGACCCGGTGAAGACAGCCGAAGTGGAGTGTGGGGACTTTTACAACACTGGGGACAGAGCAACCATGGATGCAGAGGGCCACATCTGGTTCCTGGGGAGGGGCGATGATGTCATCAATGCCTCTGGGTAGGTGTGGCTGACCCTGAGCCAGGAAGGTGTCACCCTCACACGCCTGGTGGGATCTAGCTGGCCCAGACGTTACTCCATGCATTGGTGATGGGACCCTCAGCCTAATTCTGAACAGAGCCATGTCTATGGGGCCCTGGGCCGTGGGTGTCTGTGCACCTCCCCCAACCCCTGCATCCGGAAGAAATAGTCAAAATGAAGTTCAGGAAGGTCTGGAAGAACAACCATAATAAGACACCATGCAATTTAAAGAGGAAGGGAGACCTTGCTTTGACCCCTATTGGTGGGAGGAAATTATTCTCTGTGCTCCTCTGATGGGGCACAACATGTCACAGAACATAATGATGATGATGATGATGATGATGATAATAGCTAACATTTATGGAGTGCTTACTAGGTGAAAGCACTCTCCTCAGTGTTTTGTATAACCCAGTAGATGTGATTATCATGCCCATTTTACACAGGAGAAAACTGAGTCACTGACATGCGAGGTAAGTTGAGTAAAGTTTCAAAGACAGTACGGGATGCAGCCCAGCGTTGAACCAAGGTGGTCTGGCTCCCAGCCCGTTGTCCCTAACCCTTACATGATTTAGGGGAAAAAAATGACACAAGTAACAAGTTCTCTTGGTTATTTCAGGGAAATCAAGTTTGTTTTTTTATTTATTTTTAATTTTTTAATTTCTAAAACAAATGCTGACGTAGTGGGGAATAGGGTGGAGAATTTTCATGAATGTTTAAGATCAAGTTTGGGGCTTCCAAGAGGTTCCATGCTGGAGGAAGCTCCTGAAGCCAGGCCACAGAGCTCTGGGAGGACAGAGCTCTCTCTCTCCTCCTACCAGAGGCAGTGAGTGAGAAGAGAGCACCTGTGCCTTGTATTTCTTAGCATGGAGCGTCCAGGTCTTCCTGCAGTGGTCCCACTACACAGCCTGTCACAGGCCTCTGACCCCCTGTGACAGTTTCCCTCTGTGCCAAGGGAAGATACGATCCTCCAGAACATGAGATTTGAGGGCCTGGTCACCCCAGCCCTGGCATCTGCTCAGAACCAGAGAAGGAACCTTTGATCCTGCAGGTATCGCATCGGGCCGACAGAGGTGGAGAATGCCCTGGCCGAGCATCCAGCAGTGGCTGAGTCAGCTGTGGTGAGCAGCCCGGACCCGATTCGAGGGGAGGTGAGGAAGAGAACACGGGGGTCATCGTGTCTGTGTGTGGGCACTGGGGAGGCAGGTGCAGGGGAAACTTCCAGGCCATGTCTACCCAGGACCTAGGGTGGAGAGAGGGCGCAGTTGATGTGTGTGTGCACTTACACTATGTGGTCACCAGGGAGCACTGTGGCCTCATCTGTGACTGAAAATGCTGCTGCTGACATCTAACATTTAATGAGCTCCTATTATGTGCCTGCTCGTTTTTCCCCCCAGTAACCTAAAGACTTCAGGACTCTCATTATACCCTTTTATAGATAAGGAAACAGGGGCCTAAAGAAGTTAAATAAGTTGCCCAGATGGCACAGTGGTGGACCCAGAACGGGAATCAAAGCAATCTGGCTCCAGAGCATGCATTCATTGATTCAGTAGGTGTTTACTGAGCACCTACTATGTGCAAGGCCCTGTGCAATTAAGTGGGGACATAAATAATAACATAAGAATTATAAATTACCAACAATTATTAAATACCCACAAGGTTCCAGGCACAAAGTATACATACAACACTAGTAAAAATGATGAAGATAACGCTGATGATAGGAATAATAATAAAGTTAAACTAGCCTCATGTTTTACATGTTTCATCTCATGAAATCTTGACATAAACCCAGTGAGGAATGAACCTGTACTGTCCCCATTTCGCAGGGAAGGAAATTGAGGGTGAGAGAGGTTGAGTAACTTTCCAATCATAGAGTGGAGACTGGAGTATTGGGACTAGAACCTGGTCTGTCCTTTTCCAAAGGCTCAAGTGTCAGCTTGGTGTTTTCGCTCATTAAATAAATATTCACTTTGTAAACTAGACAATTCACTGGCGCTCACCCTGAGCCTCCGCTCTGGTTCTGCACGGCAGGTGGTGAAGGCCTTTATTGTCCTGGCCCCACAGTTCCTGTCCTGGGACAGGGACCAGCTCACCAAGGAGCTGCAGCAGCACGTGAAGTCAGTGACGGCCCCGTACAAGTACCCGAGGAAGGTGAGTGAGGCGGGTGGACGGGGCTGGTCCCCCTGAGCCGTCCTGGCGCTCCGCTGCCCGAGTCTCGTCGGGTGGCTGGGCTGAAGCTTAAACAGCCAGTAGAACTTGCATTTTTCTCTTCAGAAGAAACGATTGGCATAGGGGTGGGGTGGAGCCAACTTACTCAGATGGAACCTGTGGCAGAAACCCAAAAGGAATCCATTGCTGGCACGTTAACCTAAAGCAAAAAAATCAGACACGTGCCCAAAGATATCCAAGAAGGGTATTTAAAATCTTTCAAAATTTGAGAAAGAAATCCAAATCAGCAGCTTCTAAACTGTTTTTAAAAATAACTCATGCTAGGAAATACATTCTATATTGCAAGTCAATACATATATACATATGTAACAAACAAAAATTAAGAAAATGATATTTATCCTTACAACATGCCATACATTCTGATATTCTTTACTTCTTTTGTTTTTTTTTCTTTTTTCTGAGGAAGATTAGCCCTGAGCTAACATCTGTGCCAATCTTCCTCTATTGTGTATATGGGATGCCACCACAGCACGGCTTGGTGAGTGGTGTATAGGTCCGCACCCAGGATCTGAACCTGCAAACCCCAGGCAGCTGAAGCGGAGCAGGCAAACTTAACCACTATGCCACCGGGCTGTCTCCCTACTTCATTTGTTTTAACTGCTGTGTGCAAACTACAAAAATGTCCAACAATAGAGAAATGATTGTTATTCATGAAATTTAATACTATCCTATAATTTAAAATGATATTGCAGATCTTTTATTTTTAACACTAAAATATTGTAATAATGTATTATTAAGAGAAAAAAGCAGGCAATGAAAGAATGTACATGATATTATCCTATCAGTTTAAAAGCAGAGTTTGAAAGGGCACATACACCGAAAGTCCCCATTTCCTTCCTTTGTGATAGTGCTTTGATCCGTCGTCTGAGCGTTGACAATCCATCCAGATAGAAAGCTGTAGAGCTCACGTCTAGTGAACATGCGCCATGTGGGCCGGGCCCTGGACTCAGTGCTGCACACGCGTTACTATTTCATTTCATCGTCCCCACAGCCTGAGATGGTCTCATCACTCTGCTTCATAGAGGAGCTGAGGCTCAGAGACTCCCAGTAAATTGCCTGAGATTAGAGTTAATAAAGAGCAGAGCAGGAACTCAAACCCCTGTGTATCTGACAAACCCCTGTGTATCTGACAATGGAGTTCCTGCTTCTAACATCAGGCTCTGTGGCCTCACAGAGAGGAGAACAGAGGGCACGTAGCAGGCAGGATGGGCTAGATGTTACTGTGGGTAACAAAGAGCCCCCAAAGTCTTAGCGGCTTATAACAAGGAAGGTATCTTCCTTGCTCATGTCACATGTCCACCATGTCCAGGCTCTCCTGGGGCCTCTGCTCCACACCCCCTCATCTCGGGACCAGGATAACGGAGCAGCCACCATACAAGTATCTGCCAGGTGCTATAAGAGATGGACAGAGCTGGCGGCCAGGCTCACTGGTTCCCAGCTCTTCTGTTAGAGGTGGCACACTTCCCTCCCACTCACATTTCACTGGTCAAAGCCTGTCCCAAGACTGCATCCAACTTCAGGGGGTCAGGAGGAGAACCTGGCATCCTTGGTGGGCCCCCTTAAGGCCACCACATGGTGCCAACCCGTCTGGGGGGACTGTACAGGGGCAAAGGAGGGGAGGGGGACTGGTAGGAAGTGACGGCGGGACTAAGTCAGGATGGATTTGCTTTCTGCTCAACCAGGTGGAGTTTGTCCCAGAGCTGCCCAAAACCGTCACTGGCAAGATTAAAAGGAGTGAACTTCGGAAAAAGGAGTTTGGTCAGATGTGATCGTCAATAAACTCAGAAACCACTGTGTGACTTTGGGCTAATCCCTGGCCACCACAGTTTCCCCATATGGCGAGGGTGAGGATGGGGGTGTTGAGAGAGTTGATTTGGAAGGGTATCAGGAGTGCCCATATTTCAGCATTTTTGTTTCTTTCAGATTAATATCAGTCACTCTTCTTCCTCCGAGTCTCCTGTTCCTTCTGGATTGCCCAGATGAGCACACAGATTGGGGCTGGAGGTAATAAAATACGAATATGAACATCAACGGTGCCCCTGTGTCGTGCATTAATTCTGTGGATGAAGCTGTGCATAAATGTAGTCCCTCCATAATTCTCCCCAATCCCCACTGGAGAGAGCCCAGGGCCTGATTCTCCCTGCTGGCCCCAGCTTCCTGGGTGGCCCTGTGCACCCACTAGATGGCCAGGACACAGAGGTCCAGGAGAGATGCTCCAAGCAGCCCCAGGCACCAGCCTGTCCTAGGTCTCAGCCTAGGTCCCGCATGGGTGAGTGAGGGACCTGCTCTCTGGGAACCCAGGAGTCCCATAGGACTCTTCCAGACCTCTCCAGAGGTACCCGGTCCCTCATTCATACCCAGAGGCTTTCACCCCTCAGCTTTCCCCCACATGAGCCCACCCGCTCATCTCTCCCCAGGGCCCAGGACTCCCCCAGCCCTTTCCCAGGCGCCCAGTGTCCTTGCCACACACCCCTCCCCCACACTCTATAACCCTCTCCTGCTATCCAGAGCCCCCCTGACCCCCTGGTCTCGGGTCCTGTGAACTGATCCTTTACTCCATCCATCCTTGGGGCCTGAAATGGGACCACTGTGGGGAAAACCAGAGGCTGGGAGGAGCAGGGGCAGAGGGGCCAAGTCTGGAGGTGGGAGAAGCACATATTGTCTCCTTCTCACCCACCACTGGGTCACCCTTGAAGAGATCCCCTCTGCAGCTGCCCATTTCTGGGGTGCACAGACACACACACTCACAGGGAAATAAGACACCGCAAGCACAGAGACACACAGGCACAAAATCACCCCCATCTGGGGACTCAGGCATAGGGCTCATGGACGGGCTCACACACAGACCCACACTGCAGACACAGGCAACGACCCCTGAGAACACAGACACACACACTCAGGGCCACATGAGACAGCCCCTCAGGGCAAACCCTACACACAGTGGACACACACACAGAGAACACAGACACACACACATGCACAGATACAATCAGGAACACAAAAAGGGGCAGGGAATTCACACACACAATCAACACACACAGAGATATAAAACAGATGCATAGATGCTCCAGCAGGGACACACATGCACACAAACACACACAGAGATTTGCACAACTGACATACAGTTATTCAGAAATACATTCACAGACACAAAAATGCACACAGAGAGAAACAGAGAGTCCCACACAGTGGAAAACTCACATCCACGATCAATATTCTCACACGGAAACTCCGACTCTCAGGTCCATAATGCAGAATTACACAACCAAACACACATGCACACATACACACTCCCAGACCCTCATCCCCTACCCCAGCCCACAGCACAAATTGAGCGCTGGCACTCAGTGGAGGCCACTGCAGGCAGACAGGATGAATAGACCCTGGCATGACCTGCCCCACCTAAGCTGACATGGAAGGGGGTGTTTTCCTCATTCCAAACTGAGTGCTGGGCATCTGCCCCATGCCAGGGCCTTCTGGAAGGCTGTGCCTGGGTCCTAAGATGCCAGAGAGTGACCAGAGTAGGGTTGCTCTGGGGACAAGGGCCCAGGGTAGGGACAGGGACCCTGACAGGGTGCACTTAGAGTGGAGGTGTTGCGTGGAGCTTAGCAGATCCCGAGGAGAAGAGAGGGAGAGAGATGAGCGTCCCCAGGACCCTGCCATGCCTCAGAGGGGGCTTCACCCTCTCCCACAATAACAACAACAATAATACATCAGCAGGGCTATTATATGACAATATTATCATCACCACAGCAATGACTGACCATTGGTCCCAGGTCGAGGAGCTGGGATGTGACCATGGCCGCCAGGTTTAGCCTCATCTTCAGAGCAGGGCAGATTCTTCCTGGCCCCTTCTCCCTCTGGAGGCTCCAGGCCTCAGCCTCCCCCTCTCCCAACATCCCCTCCCAGACCCCAGTCCCCTCTGACCCTTTTCACAGCCTGGGTACATCCCTCTCCCTGACCACTCTGAACCTGACTCCCCATCTGTGCGAGGGGGATAGAGATGGTACTGACCTCAGGACCCCATGAGATGATGCCTGCACAGTGCAGTGCTTAGCACAGGCCCGTAACAGGAGGGGCCTTTGGTTGTATCATTATTGCCTTTAATGGCTGCACACCTGCAAGGCACCAGGTCTAGGAGGACAGGTGTCCCTGGGAGATGATGCTGCTGATGTGCTCAGGGGCTCAGCACGTGGCTGCTGCTTGTCCTTGTGACAATCTTTGGACACAGGCATGGACACTCCCATTTTAATGAAGGAAACCCGCTCAGGGTCACACAGCTGGGAAGCAGCACAGCTGGGTCTCAAGCCCAAGGCTCCTGGCCTGGCCTCCAGGGGTCATGAGGGGCTCCCCGGCATGAGGCTGACACTGGCTTTGGGGAACAAGTGCTTCCTTGGCTACATGAATGACCTGTTCCAGACCCCCATCTCTGTCACTTCTCCTTCTTTCCCTCCTCCCTGCTGGAGCTGTGATCAGGGTGACCCTGGCACCCTTCCTGGAAGCCCCCAGTCCCTGACAGGCTGGGCCTCTCTCCCATTCACTTCTGGGCTAGTCTGACTTCCGCCCCTTCTGTACTGGTCTCTCCTTGTATAACCAGGACAGGCCCCCTCTGGGGCTCTTCAGGCAGGCAACAGCATCTCAACAGAATTTAGTATGCACCATTGTTATGTTGTCCTTGTTTTGCTTGCTTTTTTTTAATGGTTTCTTTATATTTATGGTAAAAGACATTGATTTTCCATTACAACAGTGGTAGAATGTTTCCTGTTTAGTATAAATTTACATAATAATAAAAAGTGGTGGGATTTAAAGCAATGATTTTAAGCTGTCATGGGCCTGAATGAGTTGGGGAAACACTGTGTGCAGTCATGCAGAACAGCACCTTAGGAAGCTCAGGATGGGGCCCAGGAGAGATGATCACCAGTGGGGTTTGTCCCGGTCACCTGGGTCCCTGGGCCCCTACCCACTTGCTTGGGTCTCCCCTCCCATCACTCCTGGTGCTGCCAAGTGCTCTGGATGTTGTCCTCAGGTCCCCCAGGAGAGAAGATGATGAACTTTTTCTCTTAAAATGCTGACTTTCCTGGAGATCCCTGGAGATCAATCATGAGCGTCAGCTTGGATTTTCCCCACTGAGGTTCATAATGTAAAGTCCGTGCTAACAGGTAGCAGGATGACATAGATAAGTGACATATTCACTGTTGTTTCAGGTGTGAAAATGTCTGGTTAATTAGGAATGATTTTGAGATCATACAGTCTTGTCACACTAAGTGGAATATCCTGCCTAAAAGAAGACATATTTTATCACCATTTAATCATGATCCTATCATTCAGTTCAAATGTAGCCTCTTTTCCTTTGGGATTTCTTCTTACACTCATATTTCATTTATAAAGGTACTTCTCAGTTTCCAAACATATGGGAATTTCTAGTTAGCTTTCTGTCAGTGACTTCTAGCACAATTACATAACCAGAAATGTGCTCGGTGTGATTTCATTCCTCTGAAATATATTAAAATTTGCTGTATGGACAAAATAAAAATAGTTAATTTAGTAAATGTATCATATCTTCTTAAATTAATGTGCCCTCAACAGTTGTTTTATGGGTATAGATGGATATACGGCTACATCTACATGATTAAGACGGTTTGCTGTTAAGATCTTCCGCATCTTACTGATGTTCTGTCTGCTTATGGTATGAGTTGCTGAGAGGGGGGTGAGAACCTCCCACTCTGCTTGTGTATCTGATTCTTCTTTCACTTTTGTCATCCTTTGCTTTGTAGGCTTTTCAGCCAATGGCCACTGGAAATCTTGGGAGGTCAGAAAGGAAGGAGGGAGTGCCCAGAAGTGGGGGACAGTGGCCCTGGGTTAGGAAGGATCAGAAACCAGAAGGTCTGTGAAGTTTCCAGAGAGGACCTGTCATTGGGATGGGTCCTGGTCGGGCTCTGGGTGGGGAAAAGGCATTCTAAAAATGAGGTCACACGGTGTCCACTGTGATGAACCAGGGGTGAAGGCAGGGGATTGGTCAAAGGCGAGTATAAAGCATCGGGATTGCTAAGGCAGCGCCCAGACAGGAGAAGACTCGGAGGAAGACGAAGCCCTCATCCCCTCCAACTGCTCCTGAGAGTCCACTTCACTGTTCCTTGTGTCCCGCAGACCTACTGACCTACTGACCTGTCTGAACCCTCCTCCTTCCCCTCTAGGACTTGATCTGACCCAGTACTTTCCCTGACACCCCTCTTTTCCTCCTCCCTGGTGCCCAAAACTCCCCTTCCTGCCACACCCCCTCCCCAATCCCACCCCCAATTCCAACCTCCCCCCCGACCCACTCCCCACCTCTCCCCTCACCCCCTTCTTCTCCCACCCCTCCCCTCACGCCCTTTGCATCCCTCCCTCCACACCTCCTTCCTCGTGACCACAGGTCCCCTAGAGGACCAGGACATGGAGGCACAGAAGTTGGTCTTCTGGCTCCTTTTTGCTTCGGTGTCCCAGTTACCTAAACACAAACGTGAGTAAACATTGGACATCAGATGTTTCCTCCTTTTTATTGGGCTCTTTCACATGGTGGTTAAATAACAGCTTTTTCATGGAATCTGTGATGGGAACTGAGACATTCCTGAAGACTGAGGACCTCAGGGCAGGTTGCTGGACCAGCCTGAATGGGTTCTGGCCACAGCTGTCCACATCAAGTTCTGGGTTCTGTCAGCACTGCTTGGACCAGACACAGCAGGGCTAACAGGATCGAAACCTGAAAACAGTAACTTTACAACATCAAGAAGGAAGGATTTGTGATCATACTGAAAGCCACTGAGTCGTAAGTCTTCAATGGGAGAATTGTATGGTATGTGAATTATATCTCAATAAAGTTTTTAAAAACATAAGAAACTTTTATTTAACAGAAGTCAGGAGAGTTAGGTTCCTGGAAGCCTTGTCAAGATCCTGCTTCAAGCTATGCAAGTGTAGGGTCCATCTCACGTGTAGTTTGTTTTCCTGTAAGTACATGATTCATATATGTGAAGGCTGGCAGCCCTGGGAACAGGGGTATCTAAGCATTGGTCTTGGTGCTAGTCTGTTAAAAAGTGGAATGTCATTTGTGCTCTGTGCTTTCTGACTTGTTGACTTTTAGCAACTTCTGAGTCGTCCCTTCCTTTCTGCTCTTGGAAGCTGCCCCCAGGAACTCTGTGTCCAACCAGGTTGATGGGAGCCCTGAGAAGTCCGTCAGAAAATAAGCGGCTGCATCCTGCTGGGATGTTTATAATGGGGAAATCATTAGGAGTGACATGCCCAGGAGGTGAATGAGTTATCCTTTCCTTAGTAAAGTGTTCATGTCCAGAGTGTTGATTTACTCAAAGCAAAAATGGTCCTTAATGTCCTTAGGATTGTCCAAAATTAAAGAAATTCCAGATTCCTTCCGTGAAAGTTTTCCTATTCTCTCATTTAAAAACACCTCTACCCTCAGGGGAGAGCGAGAGAGAGACTGAGAACAGCCCTTAGAGATAAGTAGACTTGTTTTGATTGGCATGTAGCAGATTCTTAGGGATCTGGAAAGGTCCAGTGGTCAGGAATCATCCCAATGAATACCTTCAATCAAAGAAGAATCTATTCTGTTTCCTTTCAGTCTACAAAGGAAGAATTTTTTTCTTTTTTTGGTGAGGAAGATTAGCCCTGAGCTAACATCTGTTGCCAATCCTCTTCTTTTTGCTGAGGAAGGTTGGCCCTGGGCTAACATCCGTGCCCATCTTCTTCTACTTTATATGTGGGATGCTGCCACAGCATGGCTTGATGGGCAGTGCGTAGGTCTGTGCCTGGGATCCAAACCTGCGAACCCCAGGCCGCCGAAGCAGAGCAAGCAAACTTAACCACTACATCAGCAGGCTAGCCCCAGGAAGAAATTTTTTGATAGTGTTTATTGGAATTTCCCCCCTCTACCCAGGCTGCATTCTCATAGATGAGTTAAACTCTCTTTCCTACCTCATCTTTGAGCACCTGGATAAACTCACTTGTCTTGCATTTCCCACATCCACCCTTGCTCATGGTCATTGAATATCAGAACCTCGGCTTTATTGGCCCATTGGATCGAATCTAGGTGGGAGTGAACTACTGATATCAGCTCCCGACAGCTGCCAGATGTAACAAGAGTGCCCATGACTGGGGATGTTTTACCAGTTAGTGACCAGACGGTCTTTGTCTTTTTTGTGCATCTGATCCACGTGTTTAACCATTGTGCTGAGCTACTGCTCTCTCAGACAGTGGCGACTCAAAGACAGTGTATGTTTCCCATGAGCACACATTTGACTGACCCCAGCTGTGAGGGCTGAAGATGAAAATGTTATAGATTTCAGAGGCTACTTTCTAGAGAAGTTTTACTTGCACAAAACTGAAGCTTGGTGTACAGATTAGTATGAATTACATTGTGAGTTTATTTTCTTCTAAAATACTTATGGGTCTAGTTTTCGTAAAACGACATGCTTGCCTTTTGTTTTGGTGAACATACATTCTAGAAATTTTGCATTCTTTTACAAATTAATTTTCATGGTTGCTATTGATTGATTTAGGTGCAATACTGTAAAATGCAAGTGTGAATTCTTTTTATTGGCTATTTGGAAGTGTGTTTTTAACTAACTTCAATTCTCATGGTTTTAATCACAATATATAAGGTCACACTATTATGCAAATCTTTATGTACTTCAGAAATCTGACCTTGTGTGCTCTGCTTCAGAATCAAAGTGAACATTGAAAGAACACCTCAGTGGTTTTAGAAACTTTGGCTAAACAAAAATCTGGAATTAATTTTTGTATGAATAATAACCCCAGCGTTATTATGAGAGCAGCTGCCCATGTCTCTCAGTTATGTGCATGTCCATAAACATCTCTCCATATATTATTCTCATTTGTGTCTTTCACACATTTTTGATTGTTATTTTTTCCTTTTTCCTTGTTTTTACATTTGGGCATATTTTTAGAGATGTTCCAAAGAATTTTATCCAGGTACTTCATGAATATATAATAGAAGACCCAGGCTTCTTAGCCTTAAGGAGGTTCCCAGTGGGAGTTGGTTGGGTTCCTTAGATGGAGCTGGAAGGCCATTCACAGCCGGGCAGGCAGCTTGAGCAGGGAGCGTGAAGGCAGCGTGAGGTCCACGCAGAGCTGCTGCATGTTTTCAAATCACACAGTCTGGGCATGTGATTATCCTCATCAAGATGTCACTGTTGCCATAAAGCCCTTAGTTCATAATTGAAATAAAGATTCTTGTTTCCCTCAGATTTCTGAAAGTTCTGGATCTGTGTGGCAGAAAAATCTCTGGAGGTTTGGAAATGTAACTTGGCTCTTTGAGGATCCTTTGTCTGCCTGAGTTGATTGTGCCCCAGTGAGACTAAACGTGGAGACAGGATCTAGATGAGCCCAGCGGAGGCCTTGGCCTTCAGCATGAGCCAGACTCTTCCCAGGGCATTCAAGGTTGATCAGGAGCCACCCCTGCTGGACCCCTCTCACCACATCCCTGTATCTTCTAGTCACCACCCCTGTCAGCTTTGCATCTCTCCAAACTTACCACACAGTATCCCCATTCTTTGCCTGTGTTCCTGCTGTCTCAGCCCCTAATACCAACTCTCAGTGGGGTCTACTCAGATCCTCAGCCCCGTCGTGTGTGGGAGGGGGTCATACTGGTTTCTGAGGTGATTGTGAGGAAGACGAGATTAAGTACATAGTGAAAGTGTCTTGCAAAATGGCTGGGACCTGTTGGCACCCACCATTGTCACTGTTTAAGTGAAAATATCTCCACACAGAAGATTATCAGAAGATGGTCATTGAAATACATTCAACTGGGCCGGCCCCGTGGCTTAGTGGCTAAGTGCGTGCGCTCCGCTGCTGGCAGCCCAGGTTCGGATCCCTGGTGCGCACCGACGTACCACTTCTCCGGCCATGCTGAGGCCGTGTCCCACATACAGCAACTAGAAGGATGTGCAGCTATGACATACAACTATCTGCTGGGGCTTTGGGGGAAAAAATAAATAAATAAAATCTTTAAAAAAAAAAAAAGAAATACATTCAATTAAACTAAGGGTGTAAGAGCTCAGGCCCAGAGATTCGCAATCCTTGTTTCAAAAGATAACGCAGGGACACCCCCCCTTTTTCCTATTGAAAGTTAGATCCTACCAGTTAAAGGAGGAAAAGATAATTTTGAGAATATGTGAGTTCAGAAATCTATACCTGAGACCTGAAGACAATTATTTTCCATCAAATATAGACACACAGATGCAGCCACACACTGGGTGTTTATCTGTAGCCACAGATATGTTATAGAAGACAAATGTATACAGGAAGAAACGAGATCACATTGAAATAACCTCAAATCCCTTTGCCTTACAGGACAGTCATTTTCAAGGAGGATCCTGAGCTGTCATAAACAGGCTGAGGCAATTTATTATGGTTTTCCCTTCCCGATCCTGCCCCATCCTGCCCCCTCCACTTTCATCTTTCCTGTTGTCACCCCTAATACACCCTTTACAGTTCTAACTCCGCATCAGTGTCTGCTTCTTGGAGGACCAACTGATTCACCCCATGGAGTGTACACAGTGTGATTCTTGTACACACAGTTCAGAGACAGGCAGAAATGATGGTGATGGAGGATAGAAGCAAGATTACCCTTTGTGGTAGTCTTAACTATGAGGGAACCTGAGGAAGTCTTCTGGGGTGGTGGGAACATCTTACATCTAGATCTATGTGGTGGTTGTGCTAATTTATTCTAGAAATATTCATTCACTGGTGCCTGCCTGTCATCGAAGTGCCTCGTGATCAGATAGACAGTTTCTGTCCCCAGGAAGTGGCCTATTTCTAGTGGTGGGGAAGGATGAGGGGCCAGCAGTGGCTGTGGGAGACCAGCAAGGAGGTCTACAGTTGGCCAGGCCCTATCAGTGCCCTTGCCCCTGGCTGCCAGCTCTCCCCATTGGTACCAAGTCTAGGAGTGCTGTGAAGGAAGCCTAACTGGGAGCGGAGATTTCTTGATAAGTGCTATGAACTCTGTAATCCTCCTACAATTTCCTTATTGGGAGATGAGCAGGGCAGAAGTCAATAGTGAGGGGCATCCTGAACAGGGCTGGAGTGGAGCAGTGGGTCCAGGGAATTGAAGCAGAGAAAGGGACAGGCAGAGAGTAGAGACAGAGAGATGTATAAAAATGGGGTACCTGCCTCTGCCTCTAAGGGTAGAGAAGACGGCTGGCACAAGGAAAGATAAACTCTCAGCTCAAGTACCCAGGACATCCACCTTGCTCTCAAATACCTAACAGAGGAGGACCATGCTTTCTGCCATAATTGGTACTGCAGCTGGTACCATTTCATTAAAATTAATCCAGTTATAAAGTTTTAATCATTAAAATAGTGCAATAAAATTATATGAATGGACAGACAAATACAATAGAAGAGAAAGTCCAGAGTAGACCAAAATACATATAGGAATATATGGTAAAGGAGGCGTCTCAGTTCAAGGTGTTCAGACACCTGGGCAATAATCTGAAAACTAAAAAAATTAAGTTTAGTTCTTACCTCAAAATCAAAATTAACATAAATTACAAATGGATCATGATTTAAGATTTAAAGAGAAAGCATATGGTTTCATGGGGGTAAAACCATGAAGTCAAGTCTTACCGAATTATACGCTTTAAATAGAGGCCATTTGTTATACGTAACTAGCAGAATTCCTTTATAATCTTGAAGTGGGTGGGTGATAGGAATTTTTTTAACCATGTTCCAAAATCCCAAAAAAACGTTAAAAAAATTGATTAACAAATTTGACTACATCAAATTGAAAAACATCTGCGTGGCATAAAACACCATAAGAAAAATCAAAAGACAATGCAAACTCAGAAACTCTTTGCAATTCAGAGCACAGAAAAAGGAAGGACCTCTCAAAAATATAAAGAGTTTGAAAATAAGAAGAAAAAGCCAAACAACACATTAGGAAAATGGGCCTAGAAGAACAGAGTTTCATAGAAAAGGAAAACACAAATGGCTTCTAAACACGTCCTCAAATGGTCAGCTTTACTGACAATAACAGAAATACAGATTAAGCCTACACTAAGATGTAATTTTTCACTTCCCAGATAAACGAAAAATGCACAAGTTTGAAAACACACTGTGTCAGGCAAGACTGGGAATAGCAGGGACTAGGATGCTTTGCTGGTGGGAGTGTAAATGAAAATGGGCACAATTTGTATGAGAGGAGATCTAGCAAAAGTAGACATGCATCTACCCTATAACCCAGCATTTCAATAAAACAAGGTGAAACAGTGTATAGTGAGGCTACTTTTGCGTAAAAGGATACATTGCTTTTTACATGTGAATAAAATACAACTAGAAGGAATATAAGGAATTAGGAACAGAGACTTTAGAGAAGTAGGAGTAAACTAAGCCTTGAGTTTATACTTTGCCAGATGACAAGGAGGCCCAGCCCTATTAGAGAACTGAGCGATACCTACAGATCTTGACTTCTAAGCTAGATGTAGCAATTCTAGGAGACTCTGAGGTCATGTTTCTCAGAGATGAGATTAGGATACTCCATGTGTGGGACACACGCTCTATGTGTGTTTATGGATATTTGGCTAAACAGAGGAGTAGACTGTGGCAGAAGCTGTTAGTTGTCTCTCAGTATTCATGCCCTCATCTCTCTCACAGAAATGGAACCTCCAATTTGTAGCTGAGCACACAGCCACTCAGAATAAACATCACATTTCCCAGCCTCTCCTGAAGCTACTGCAGCTGTATGACTACATTTGGACGAATGGAATGTGAGCAGAAGCAATGTGTGAACATTTCTGGTTATTCACTTAGGCTAGGGAATGTCCTGCCCTTCCCCTGCCCACGCTTCCTGCTGGCTGGAAGGTGGACACGATGGTTAGTCCTCTCAGCAGTACCCTAGAGATGGTGGAGCAACCTGACAGAAGGAACCTGGGTCCCTGAGTCGTGGAGCTTCTAAACTGGGTATGGACTGCATATGCCCAGACCATTAAGGGAGGGAGAAATGAATTTATTATTTGGTTCTTGTTGAAGCAACCAAACCTACATCTAACCAATACACCACAGTAAGGAGTTTCCTCATCTTGAAGGCACTGGGAAGCTATTGACAGGATTTGAACTGGATGATTTGTAGGAATATTTTAGCTGTAATGTTAAGATTTGATAATTCCATTTATGTGAAGTTCTATTATAAGCAAAATGAATCTATGACGACAAACGCAAATCAATGGCTCCCTGGGGCCGAGGTAGGGCAGTTACTGCAAAGAGGGACAAGGAAACATTTTGCAGACTATAAAAATGTTCCATATATTGATTATGGCAGTGGTTCTTATTGATATAATCAGAAAACCAGCAAGCTATCCCCAATTTTAAAAAGGAAGGTCTCATAGTTCATAAGGAATATTGCAAGAACAACTGTGTACAAAGGTAGAGATAAACTCTCATCCCCAAAAAAGCCTTCAAAGGAATAAAAATTATAGATTTTAGACATTATGTATTCTGTATTTTCAAAGTAAAGATATTCTCCTAACACAATAGTACACAATCAAATTGGAAAATTGCCAAATAGAGATGCATTTGGGAAAAGAATAAGAAATTAACTCATCCACTGTAGTTAAGTATTATTTTTACCATTTTATGGCATTTTTTTTTTCCTGCTGAGGAAGATTTACCCTGAGCTAACATCCATTGCCAATCTTCCTCTTTTTTTTGTATGTGAGCCACCGCCATAGCATGGCCACTGACAGATTAGTGGTGTAGGTCTGCACCTGGGAACCGGCCCTGGGCCGCTGATGTGGAGCACACCAAACTTAACCACTAGGCTGCTGGGGCTGGCCCTCATGGCATTTTTGTGCAGCATTTTTTTCATTCTGTTTGTGAAGCATACGCACTTTTAACTACACTGCATGGATTCTTGTGATTTCTTCTTCTTTCCACCTGACATTCGACCAAGACCATTGTCCATGTTCCTGAAATGTCTTGGAAACATCTGAATTCTAACAGCGGCCTAATATTTTGCTGTATGGATGTACAATAATTTAACGATTCCTCTACCATGTATCATTTAGGTTTTTGTCATGTTCCATTGAGTATCTTAGCCCAAGTTCTTTTAACACATGTCTGGTGTCTTCATTAGGGTAGATTACTAGAAGTGGAATTATACTCTCTAATGAGTGTGAAACATAGGACACCTTTCAGAATTAATGATTCCTTAAAAATCTTTATATATTTTATTCAACCAAAAAGCATCTCCTACAAAACACAAGGTTTCTGTATTAGATAACTTGATTACAGAGAAGTCAAGACCCACGTTGTGGGACACAGAAAGGGCCTGGAGTGTGAAGAGAGATGGAGGCAGCTCAGCAGCAGGAACTGCAGGTACCAATACTCCCTTCCCTCACACTCCCCCCAAAGTTACAGGCAAGAATCTGCCAAACAGACAAAAAGGAAAGAAAAACTCAGATTACGGAAACCAAGGCAGAAAGGACCAAGACAATCCTGTACTGAGTGAACATGGTAAAATTATTGCAGCAACTATGGTGCAAAATCACAGTCCTCTGCGTTGGCCCGCACAATCACTCGTACACGATCTTGGAATCCATGAACACGTCAACATCTTACTCTTCTGTGGCCTTCTTTCCCCCTTCAGAGATCTCCTCAAGAGTCTCCAGGTTCCTTCTCAGAGTTTTGCATTCGGCTTCCTTTGCAGCTTTTATAGACCTCAGTGACTTGCATTCATCTTCCAATTTCCTTTTGCGTTCTGTAAAGGATAAATATTTGTCCTCTGCATGTGTATATGTGGACCTCTGGACACGGCTGGGGTGGTGAGAGGAGAGGGGTGAGAATTCTGAAGGCAGGAATCCATTATTTACATTTCTAGTGCAAAATCCTTTCCTCTATATGGGGCTGTCTTCCCAACAGGCAACGTACTTTTCAGGTTACGTGTGTATCAGTGTTCTCACCTTAAATTGTAAGAGGTTCAGACCCTCAATTGCTGATATTTCAGGATTTCCATAAGAATTCCAAAGAGAGAAACATTGTTAAAAATAGGTGCGGTAAGAACTTCCCAAAAGCAATTAGGCTATTCTATAAAAATATTGTACCCAGGAGGCATCCATCATCTCTGTCATTTTCACTTTCCTTTCCTGTTTCCAATCTCTTGAAAAACAAACAAGATAATTTAATTGCCTTATACTCCTTGCTGCTTAACTCTCGTTGTTTTTTTTTTGTGTGTGTGAGGAAGATCAGCCCTGAGCTAACATCCGATGCCAATCCTCCTCTTTTTGCTGAGGAACATTGGCCCTGGGCTAACATCCATGCCTATCTTCCTCTACTTCATATGGGACGCCGCCACAGCATGGCTTGACAAGCCTTGCGTCAGTGTGCGCCAGGGATCCGAACCTGCGAACCCGGGGCTGCTGCAGCGGAGCGCATGCACTTAACCGCTACGCCACTGGGCTGGCCCCAACACTCTATTTTCTTGATTCTAGAACTTTCCAAGAAACTACACACTTATTTCATCATGCAAAACGTTAAATGAGAAAATAAATTAGCCAGCATGATTAAGAGTACTAGGCTTTTAAAAATTGCATTACAACTTGCATACCATAAGTCACTCTTTCAAAATGTACAATCCAGTGGTTTTTAGTATGTTTACAAAGTTGTGCAACTATTACCACTATCTAATTCCAGAACATTTTCATTAACCTCAAAAGGAAACCCAACACCTTTATCAGTGACTTTCCAGTTTCTCCAAACTTCTGCCACCCCAATCCCCTCCTTGGTAACTGCTAATATACTTTCCTTCTCTAATAGATCTGCTGATTGTAGACATTTCATATAAATGGAATCATACAACTTAGAGCCTTTTGTGTCTGTCTTTTTCACATAGCAAAATATGTTCAAGGTTTATCCACATGGTAGCATGTATCAATACTTCATTTTCTTTTACTGCCAAGTAACATTCCATTGTATGCACACACCACAATTTATTTATCTATTTATCAGTTGATGGATAGTTGGGTTGTTTCCACATTTTGTCTATTATGAATAATGCTGTTACAGATATTTGTGTACAAATTCTTGTGTGGACATATGTTTTCATTTCTATTGGATATATACCTAGGAGTGGGATTGCTGGGTCAAATGGTTCCACTATGATTAACATTTTGAGGAAATGCTACACTGGTTTTCAGAGTGACTGCATCATTTTACACTGCCATTAGCAATATACAAGCCTTCCAATTTCTCCACATCCTCACCAACACTTCTTACTGCCCATCTTTTTAATTGTAGCCATCCTAGTGGGTGTGAAGGAGTATTTTATTGTAGGTTTTTTTTTTTTGACAACACTTTAATGAAGATATAATCCATGTACAATACTATTCACCTGGCTAAAGTGCATGATACTTTGGAGGAAAGGAGTCAGTTTTCAGTGGTTGGCCAATGTTCTCCCTGGTCCAGCACCTACCTGGGCTGGACACACACAAACCTGAACAAATCCATGATGGGACCCCACAGCACCAGCACTCAAGAGGAAATATAGCCTTTTCAAGAGACCATTTGTGTACTTTTATAACGGCAGAAGGGATCCACCTCTGAGATAGATCTTGCTTACAAGTTCTCCAATTCGTAATTCAGTTATGCCTGTATTTTGTTTCACTGTGGTGAAAAAATACACAAAACATAAAATTTACCATCTTAACCCTTTGTAAAGGCATAGTTCAGTAGTGTTAAATATATTCTTGTTGTTGTGCAGTGTCCAGAATTTTTTTTTCTTGCAAAACTGAAGCTCTGTACCCTTAACAACTTCTTGTTTCCCATTCCCCTCAGCCCCAGGCAACCACCATTCTGCTTTCTGTTTCTTTGAATTTGACTACTCTAGATACGTTTGTAAGAGGAATCATAGCATATTTGTCTTTTTTTGTCTGCTTTCTTTCACTTGGCATAATATCCTCAAGGTTGATCCATGTCATAGCATGTCTCAGAATTCCTTCCTTTTCAAGGCTGAATAAAATTCCACAATTCTGTGTGTCACATTTTAATGTATATCAATTATATATATTAGCTACAATTAAAATGTGATATATATATCATATTTGTTTATCCATTCATCCATAGGTCAACACTTGTGTTGCTTCTAGCTCTTGGCTATTGTGAATAGCATTGCTGTGAATACGGATGTGCAAATATCTCTCTGAGACCCTGCTTTCAGTGCTTATGGATATATACCCAGAAGTGGGATTGCTAGATCATATGGGAATTTTATTTTATTTTATTTTTGAGGAACTGTCACAGTGTTTTCCATAGTGGTTGCACCATTTCACATTTCCACCATCAGTGCACAAGGGTTCCAATTTTCCACATTCTCACCAACACGTTTCATTTACTATTGTTTTGATAGTAGCCATTACAATGGATGTTGAGGTGATATCTCATTGTAGTTTTGGTTTACAATTCTCTTAATTGTTAGTGTTTTTAGCACCTTTTAATATACTGGTAGAACAATTGTATACTATCTTTGGGGAAATGTCTATTCAAGTCCTCTACCCATTTTTTAATGGGGATATTTGTTTTTTGTTGTTATTGAGTTTTAGAAGTTCTATATGGATTCTGGATATTAATTCCTTATCAAATATGTGATTTGAAAATATCTTCACCCATTCTTTAGGTTGTCTTTTCACTCTAATTGTTTCCATTGATGCAAGGAAGTTTTGAATTTTGATGTAGTCCAATTTTTTATTTTTACTTTTGCTACCTGTGCTTTTGGTGTCTGATCCAAGAAATCCTTGCCAAATCCAATGTCGTGAAGTATTCCTTGTGTTTTCTTTTAAGTGTTTTATAGTTTTAGGTCCTTGATCCATTCTTAGTTAATATTATTATATAGCGTAAGGTAAAGTTCCAACTACATTCTTTTGCATGTGGATATCCAGCTTTCCCAGCACCATTGGTTGAAGAGACTGTCCTTTCCCCATTGCACTGTCTTGGTACCCTTCTCAAAAATCACTTCACCGTCAGTGGGAGGGTTTATTTCTGTGATCTTTATTCTATTCCACTGTCCTATAATCTGTCTATATCCAGTACCACACTGTTTTGAGTACTGTAGCTTTGTAACAACTTTTGAAAAGTTAAGATCTGCAACTTTGTTCTTTTTCAAGATTGTTTTGGCTGTTTGATTTCCCTGGAGGTTCCGTATGAATTTTATCTTGGATTTTTCTATTTCTAAAAAAAATGCTGTTGGAATTTTGATAGGGATTGCATTAAATCCATAAATTGCTTTTGGTAGTATTAACATCTTAACACTATTAAGTCTTTTAATCCATAAATACAGGATGTATTTCCATTTATTTGAGTCTTCTTTAATTTCTGTCAGCAAGTTTTTGCAGTTTTCTGTGTACAAGACTTTTATCCCCTTTGGTTAAGTTTATTTTTAAGTATGTTATTCTTTTTGTTGCTATGGTGATTGGAATTGTTAATTTCCCTTTCCGATTGTTCACTGCTAGTGTACAGAAATGCAGCTCATTTTTGTGTGTTGGTTTTGTAACCTTGCTACCTTGCTGCCACCCTGTATGACGAGCTGTTGTCTATGGTAAGTGCTTGGGATTGTTTCCAGGCAGCACGACGACTATGATCGGAACAAGAAGCACGTAATGTGGATTTTGCAGCAGAGATTAAGCTGCTGCTCTTCACAACACGCTACCTATGTCTCTGTGGAGTGTTCTGCATGTCTGGTTCTGCCTGCATTGGTGTCTGCATCCTGCATCCCTCATGATTCCTCTTGATTCCAGTCTGTAATATAAAGAACGGACTTGAGCAAGAATTAGAACACCAAGTTCTTTACTAGACACTAAATAGCTTAACCTTAAAAACTCAAAAACACCTTTAAAAATGAACATCAAAATCTCCTTCCTGAGTTTCAACCGGGTGGCTTCCCTGGTCTGCTCTGCCATCTCTCTCTCCATATGAAGAGTCCTGAGCTTTGGGAGAAAAACACATCTACGTTCAGTCAGGGCAGACTGTGCATAAAAAGGAAGGAAAGAAAAAATTTCTTATCCAGTTGTATGAGCCTTCTTTTCATTAAGACTAATGTGAAAAGAAAACAAATCAAATTATATATGTTTAGAGGTCTTAAGAACCATTAAAATCATCTGCATTAGGTGCTGAAGGATTCTACACTGTCCAGCAGAATGCAGGTTACCTGATGTCTAAATGTATGCTCTGCTGGCTGCGGTTTTTCTTCCATTTACTGAATTTTTTGCTATGAGTTACAACTGCTGTCATCAGATAAAGCATGATATTGATCAAAAATAACCTTCTCATTTCCCATTACCCCTAACAACAGTGTGCTTATAGACTGTATTCATATGTATAAAAACACATTTCAAAAGATTATAGGAATACTATATAGCATCAAAGGTATTGCTGCTTATTTTCTTTATTTTTAATGCCTTGAGGGTTCTGAGTTAATAGTATAATTTCTTTAATTCCCAAATTCATCCTTCTATGAATATCTTTCATCATAAAGCTCTATTCTTTCTTCCCTAATATCCTTAGTAAAAGACGAAGTCTCAAAGGATAAGAGACTGTATTTGAACTGAATGGGAATGAGAATAGGTCAATAAAATATGTCTCTGTCTATCCTGGGCAGTCCAATTTGTGTGACAGGATAGCATGGTCTCAAAAATACCCCTTATACATCTAGAAAGTTGACCATCTTAAGCAAGAGTGGATGACTTGTCTCTATGACACTCCCCTACCTGCTCCTGTGGGCTTTAAGTTACGTACATAAAAGGGAACAAAAGACAAGTTGACTTTCATGATTTATCTCCCAGGGATCTCCCAGAAACCTGTAAATTTTGAGAGAAATTTCATCAGCTTCTCTCCTGTTAGACTCAGGGACAATACCTACAGTTCTGGGCAACACCAGGAGTTGAGTGGTTGGGTCTATCGTAAGGTGACTCTGGGACCAGGATGTGAGGGCAAGTACTTTATCTGGGAAAGGCCTTCAGGAAGCACCTATTGGAGTTGGGGACACGAGGCAGAGAAGGAGCCAGCACCTGATACAGGGAGTTAGTGAGAAGGTCACTGCTGTTGGCAACTGTGGTTCAATCCCACCAGGAACCTCCTCAAGATTGTGCAGAACAGTCTTAGAGTCAACACCCCCCAGTGTGGGAAGTGACACCAACTCCTGCCCTTCACAGATTGAGGACTCCCAGGGACAGTAATTCCCTGGCAGAGGAGCTCACTGTCAGGGCCAGAGGAAGACTTCAGGCAGAGAGCTGCAGATGGTCACAGTAGAAGTCACTGTTTGTAAAACAACAGGGAGTGCCAGGGAGAAGAGAAGGGTATCAACACCCTCCTCCTCTGCCTCAATTCTAATAACATGGCCCAAGATATCCAGATTGTGGAGAAACTGGTGTAGCACTGAGACATCATAAGTAAAGAGAATGACATGTTTCCTAGCCTGAGACGTTATCATTCACAGTCTAAAGCTGTCACCTTTTAAATATAATGTCTTTCTTCCAGTGACCACCCCAATTACACCGTTTCAGTCAGGAGGCTTCAATTCAAGCAAAGTTCAATGTCAGCACTCTTTGAAACTTGCTGGGGACAAAGACACATACCTCTAACAAGGAATTCAGGACTGCCCAGTGTGCATGACTTGTGCATAAAGCAATGAAGAATTCCCTCCCCAGGACAAAATGCCCACTCCTTAGTGTTTCAGAAGCCACTGGATCTAAAGTGTAGAACTGCTGAATGTCCTTGAAATCAGTGTTATTGAGTCCAGTTAGTCACGATTAACAGCAATTGAGATTTTATTTCAAGACAGACAAAATAAAAGTCTAATCAAGTTCTCCTTTAGAGGCAAGAACAATTTACTAGGTGTCTTTACATCAGCTATCTATTGTCCTTTACAACCTCCTAAATGGAGCCCCTTTTAATAATATTCTTTCTATTATTATCACTTGGATTTTTCTCTTTATAAATACTGATTGGCCACTGCAATGGTAGGCCAACCGTAGGGCTAGGTGCCAAGGAAACAGGGTTATGTAAGGCAGTCTCTCTCCCAACAGGTATGTTACAGACTCCTAGGGGGGCTATTCTAAAGAGAAGATAGTACGTGTCATGAAAATTTATATCCCTGTCTACTACAAGAGAGAACATAGCCATGCTTGGTGTACAATGCAGACTGAGCATGTTACCTGACAAAATCAGAGGATGAAGCACTCCAATCCTGTGATTTTTAACAAAAAATGGTGTTTGGATTATTAATTGCCCATATTTTGGAAATTCAAACTGAAAGAGAGCCCAGTACCCTGTTTCCTGATGGGAATGGATGGTGATAACAAGCAGCATAAGATTTACACACTACACAAAAATTAACTCAAAATAGTTTACAGACTTAGACGTAAAATGTGAAAATATAAAACATTGAAGAAATATGAGAAAATTCAAGTGACATTGAATTAGTTGATGATTTTTTATATACAACAGCAAAACCATGATCCATAATAGAAAAAAAACTGTCAGTCTTTATTAAAATTAAAAATTTCTATCCTGCAAAGGACATTGTTCAATAAACTAAAAGACAAGCCATAGACTATAAGAAAATATCTTCAAAATAGGTATATGAAAAAGGACTTATGCTATGGTCTGAATGTGTCCTCCCCAAATTCATATGTTGAAGTCCTAACCACCAAAGGTGATGGTATTAGTAGGTGGGACCTTGGGGAGGGTGGAGCCCTCATGGGCAGATAGTGCTTTTATAAAAGAGATTGCATGGGGCTCTCTAGTGCTTTCCACCATGAGAAGGTGCCAGCTATGAACCAGGAAGAGGGCCCTCACCCAACCATGCTGGAACCTGCATCTCAGACTTCTAGCTTCCACAACGGTGAGAAATTTCTGTTGCTTATAAGCTACCCAGTCTCTGGTATTTTGTCACAGTAGCACAAATGGAGTAAGACAACTTGTATCTAAATATATACATAGGACTTGTAAAAGTTATCAATAAGAAAACAACCAAACTGGGCCGGCCCCATGGCTTAGCCGTTAAGTGCCCGCGCTCCGCTACTGGCGGCCCGGGTTCGGATCCCGGGCGCGCACCGACACACTGCTTCTTCGGCCATGCTGAGGCCGCGTCCCACATACAGCAACTAGAAGGATGTGCAGCTATGACATACAACTATCTACTGGGGCTTTGGGGGAAAAAAATAAATAAATAAAATTCAAAAAAAAAATTTATAAAAAAAGAAAACAACCGAACTAAAAACCGGATAAAAAATGAATAGTCACCTCACCAAGGAAGACATAAGAAGGCAAATAAGCATACAAAGGAAGCTCAACATCATTTTCCGTTGGAGAAAACAAGAAGCAACAATGATGTATCACTATAATTCATCAGAAGGACGAAAATCCAAAAGTACTGACACCACCAGGTTCTGGCCAGGATCCTGAGCAACAGGAAATCTCGTTTACCTCTCATTGGAGTTCAAAATGGTACAGGAACTTGGGAGACAGTTCCTTACAAAGCAAGAGAGTCTTACCATATGATGCAGCAGTTGCACTCTCGGTATTTACCCAATGGGTTTGCAAACTCTGTCCACATAAATACCAATATGCAAATGTTTATATCAGCTTCATTCATACTTGTGCAAAACAGGAAGAGTTCAAGATGTCTTTCAAATGGTAAATGTGTAACCAGTCTGTGATAGACCCACATGATAGAACATACCATATTCTACATAAACAATAAAACAGAATGACCTCTCAAGCCACCTAAAGATGTGGATGAAACATAAATGCATATTCCTAAGTAAAATCAAGCCAGTCTGAATAGGCTTGATAGTGTATGATCTGATTTATTTTACATTCTCGAAAAGGCAAAACTGTATAGATGGTAAATGAAGAGTGGTTGTCCAGAGTTCATAGGGTCCAGAGGGTTAAATAGTTGAAGCACATAAGATACTTTAGTGGTAATTATCTGGCCTTATGCATTTGTCAAAACACATGGAACTTTTTCCGCCAGGCCTGGTGATCTAGTGGTCAAGATTCAGTGCTCTCACCGCCACGGCCCAGGTTCTTTCCCAGTCAGGGAACCACACCACCCATCTGTCAGTTGTCACACTGTGCTGGCTGCGTGTTGCTGTGATGCTGAAAGCTATGCTACTGGTATTTCATGGTGGACAGGTTTCAGTGGAGCTTCCAGACTCAGAAAGACTAGGAAGAAGGACCTGGCCACCCACTTCCAAAAAAAAATTGGCCACGAAAACCCCAAGAAGAGCAGTGGAGCACGGTCTGATGAGAGGATGGTGCAAAAAGACCAGGCAGGGTTCTGCTCTGCTATACACACGATCACTAGGAGTCAGAATCAACTCGACAGGAACTTTTCAGCACAAATAATGAATTTTAATATATGCAAAATTTAAAAAGTCGTTTAGGAAATTCGTGTATCCCACAATGGAGGCAGAATGTGACAACAGAATCTACCCGTATTTATAACTATGTAAAACAAACTCATTGCAGGTGACAGCGGAAAAGTTGCTCATCCAAATGGCTGTGGTAATGAGTGGAATCTGTGTGATGAAAGGTGAAGGGAACTGTATATATGCACTGGATTCTAGTTGATAAAGTCCTTTCCTAAGTTTCTCACTGTTGGAGTAGAAGGTTACAGATAAGCAAGTGGAATGGCCGGAATGATACATGCAGTAATGGAACAGAGTTGGAGTCATCTGTGAACCCACGTTTAGCATCAGATAAATTTAAGTGGTTCAATGTACCAATATTTATTGTTGTGTGTATATATCCGGTTAGTATACAGACACACTCTTCCTTGCACTGTCTGCTGTAAGCGTCGAGAAACAAGAGCACCCTACAGCAATGAGGACACTTAGCTCCCAGATCTAGGCTTTTAATGCCGTTCTTCAATGAAAGGTACCAGGGCTCCTTGAAGATATGTGTGATATGAGACCGAAGCAGGAAACACGCAACATGAGGATACAGAGTCTTTCTCTAGTGTCAGAAAGTGAGGCAGTCCTCAAAAAAAAAAAACAAAGATGGACATGCAAGTGGGAGACAGGAGACAACTGAAATTGATCCTAATGGCCAAAGCTGGAACAATTTGAACCACAAAATTAACAAAGTAATATTGTATTATCACCTAAAATAGAAAATAAATGTCAGTGAGTCCATACTGAAATGGATGAATGAATGAATAAATAAATGAGAATACCAACTGATCACTAAGCTAACATAACACACACTTCAGCGGCTAGGCATGACAAAGAATACAGACTTTACAAAAAGTGTTTAGAAAAGACACTAAAGAATTAAACAGCAGCAATTCATAACAGGAAGCAACAACAAACCCCAGGGAGAGGGAAGAAGCTGATTTCCAGACTTGCCATATTTATAATATTAAAAATGCCCACTTTTCAGTAAAAAAAATTATGAGGCATACAAAGGAATAAAGTATGGCCCATCCTCAGGGGAAAAAAATAGAAATTAATATAAATTATCTATGAGGAAGCAGAGATATTGGAGTTACTAGACACAACTTATAAACCAAGTATCTTAAGTATTCTCAAAGTACTAAAGGAAACCATGGAAAAATAACTAAAGGAAACCAGGAGAATGATGTCTCAAAAATAGAGAATATCAATAAAAGGATAGAAATTATAAAATGGAACCAAATAGAAAGTTTGCAGTTGAAACATACAATAAATAAAATTTCAAATCATCATTAGAAGGTTTCAACAGAAGATTTGAACAAGCAGAAGAAAGAGTCAGCAAACGTGAGTATAGGCCAATTGAGGTATCCAGTCTGATGAGCAAAAAGAGAAAAGAATGAAGAAAAATGAACAGAGCTTGAGGCACCAGAGATGATTTCTTACTGAGTCCCTGGGCACAGTAAGAATCCCAGAGACCTGGCAAAGCACAGCTGGAGATGAGAGTCATGGACATGACCTGGTTAGGACAAGAAGATCCAGGCCCTGGAGATGGTAAAAGAGATAGAAAACTAGATATCCTCCAGAAACAATGATGTTCTCGTGTCAAAAGAAATGGGAGGGGGCTGGCCCCATGGTTTAGCGGTTAAGTGCTCACGTTCCACTACTGGCGGCCCGGGTTCGGACCCTGGGCACTCACCAACGGATTTTAAGAGATTAATATTGTCTATTAGAATTCTCTATTTTTCATTTCCAATAATTTCATTTATTTTTAACATATTTATAATATTTGTTTTAAATTGCTTGTGATATTTTCTATTAACCTGTATTTAAGTTTACTAATCCAGTCTTCTGGGGGTCCACTCAGCTAAACTCATCTTTTGAGTTCTTCATCTCAAGTTTAATTTTAATTTTGGGTCATCTGTTTCAAATGTCCAACGGATTTTAAGAGATTAATATTGTCTATTAGAATTCTCTATCCGTGCTAATCCTCCTCTTTTTGCTGAAGAAGACCGACTCTGAGCTAACATCTATTGCCAATCCTCCTCCTTTTTTTCCCCAAAGCCCCAGTAGATAGTTGTGTGTCATAGTTGCACATCCTTCTAGTTGCTGTAAGTGGGACGCGGCCTCAGCATGGCTGGAGAAGCGGTGCATCGGTGCGCACCTGGGATCCAAACCCGGGCTGCCAGTAGCAGAGCGCATGCACTTAACCGCTAAGCCACGGGGCCGGCCCAGGATTATATTTTTGATTGTGTGTCAGACATTGTGCTCTGCCTGTGCCCATGAGAGGAAATCAAAGGCGCTCAGGGTAGCTGGTGGCTGGGAGATTGACATGCAAGCACAGGCGGGTAGGGATTTCTCCATTCTTTTTTGTTTTTTTTTTTTACGTATCAAATATTTCTTTTTTTTTATTGTGAAATTTTTGTTGTGCATTATTGTTTGTCAGTCACCATATAAGTTCATCCTTCCACCCCTTGTGCCCACCCCTGTAGACCCTGGTAACCACCAAACAGTTCTATCTGTCCGTGTGTTGGTTTATCTTCCACATATGAGTGAAATCATGCACTGTTTGTCTTTTTCTTTCTGGCTTATTTCGTTTAACATAACACTCTCCAGGTCCATCCATGTTGCTGCAAATGTGATGATTTTGTCTTTTTTATGGCTGAGTAGTATTCCATGGTATATATATACCACATCTTCTTTATCCAATCATCAGTCGAAGGACACTTGGGTTGCTTCCATGTCTTGGCTATAGTGAATAATGTTGTGATGAACATAGGGGTGCATAAGCCTCTTTGGATTGTTGATTTCAGGTTAGTTGGGTAGATACCCAGTAGTGGGATAGCTGGATTGTAAGGTATTGCTGTTTTTAATTTCTTGAGGAATCACCATACTGTTTTTCATAGAGGCTGCACCAGTTTGCACTCCCACCGGCAGTGGATTAGGGTTCCCATTTCTCCACAGGCTCTCCAGCATATGTTGTTTTTTGTCTTGGTGATTATAGCCGTTCTAACGTGTGTAAGATGATACCTTAGTGTGGTTTTGATTTGCATTTCCCTGATGATTAGTGATGCTCAGCATCTTTTCATGTGCCTATTGGCCATCAGTATATCTTCTTTGGAAAAATGTCTGTCATTTCCTCTGCCCATTTTTTGATCGGGTTGCTTATTTTGTTGTTGTTCAGTTGTGCGAGTTCTTTATATATTATGGAGATTAATCCCCTTTTGGATATATGGTTTGCAAATATTTTTTCCCTGCTGGTGGGTTCCCTATTCATTTTGATCCTGGTTTCATTTGCCTTGTAGAAGCTGTTTAATCTGATGAAGTCCCACTTGTTTATTTTTTCTTTTGTTTCCCTTGTCTGAGTAGACATGGAATTCAAAAAGATTGCCTTACGGCTGATGATGAGTAATGTACTACCTATATTTTCCTCCCAGAGTTTTATAGTTTCGAGTCTCACCTTCAGGTCTTTGATCCATTTTGAGTTAACTTTTGTGGATGGTGAAAGAAGATGGTCTACTTTCATTCTTTTGCAAGTGGCTGTCCAGTTTTCCCAGCACCACTTATTGAAGAGACTTTCCTTTCTCCACTGCATGTCCTTAGCTCCTTTGTTAAAGATTAGCCACCCATAGATGTGAGGTTTTATTTCTGGACTTTCAATTCTGTTCCATTGATCTGTGTGCCTGTTTTTGTACGCGTACCACACTGTTTTAATTACTATCACTTAGTAGTATGTTTTGAAGTCGGGGATTGTGATGCCTCCAGCCTTGTTCTTCTTTCTCAGGATTGCTTTAGCTATTCAGGGTCTTTTGTTGCCCCATATGAATGTTAGTATTCTTTGTTCTATTTCTGTGAAGAATGTCCTTGGGATTCTGGTTGGGATTGCATTGAATCTGTAGATTGCGTTAGGTAGTATGGACATTTCAACTATGTTTATTCTTCCAATCCAAGTGCATGGAATATTTTTCCATTTCTTTATGTCATCATTGATTTCACTCAATAATGTCTTATAGTTTTCATTGTATAGGTCTTTCACTTCCTTGGTTAAATTTATTCCTAGATATTTTATTCTTTTTGTTGCAATTGTAAATGGGATTGTCTTCTTGAGTTCTCTTTCTGTTAGTTCGTTGCTGGTACATAGAAATGCAACTGATCTCTGTAAGTTGATTTTGTACCCTGCAACTTGGCTGTAGTTGTTGATTATTTCTAATAGTTTTCTAATGGATTCTGTAGGGTTTTCTATATATAAGATCATGTCATCTGCAAACAGTGAGTGTTTCACTTCTTCGTTGCCTATTTGGATTCCTTTTATTCCTTTTTCTTGCCTAATTGCTCCAGCCAGAATCTCCAGTACGGAGTTGAATAAGAGTGGTAAGAGCGGGGACCCTTGTCTTGTTCCTGTTTTCAGAGAGATGGCTTTCAGTTTTTCCCGATTGAGTATGATGTTGGCTGTGGGTTTGTCATATATGGCCTTTATTATGTTAAGGTACTTTCCTTCTATACCCATTTTGTTGAGAGTTTTTACCATAAATGGATGTTGGATCTTGTCAAAAGCCTTCTCTGCATCTATTGAGATGATCATATGGTTTTTATTCCTCATTTTGTTAATGTGGTGTATCACATTGATTGATTTGTGGATGTTGAACCATCCCTGTGTCCCTGGTATAAATCCCACTTGATCATGGTGTATGATCTTTTTAATGTATTGCTGTATTCAGTTTGCCAATATTTTGTTGAGGATTTTTGCATCTATGTTCATCAGTGACATTGGTCTGTAGTTTTCTTTCTTAGTATTGTCTCTGTCTGGCTTTGGTATCAGGGTGATGTTGGCCTCATAGAATGAGTTGAGAAGTGTTCCATCTTCCTCTTTTTTTTGGAATAGTTTGAGAAGGGTAGGTATTAAGTCTTCTTTGAATGTTTGGTAAAATTCTCCAGAGAAGCCATCTGGTCCTGGACTTTTATTTTTCAGGAGGTTTTTGTTTACTGTTTCTTTACTTGTGATTGGTCTATTCAGATTCTCTATTTCTTCTTGATTCAGATTTGGGAGGTTGTATGAGTCTAAGAATTTATCCATTTCTTCTAGATTGTCCAATTTGTTGGCATACAGTTTTTCATAGTATTCTCTTATAATCTTTTGTATTTCTGTGGTATCTGTTGTAATTTCTCCTTTTTCATTTCTAATTTTATTTATTTGAGCCTTCTCTCTTTTTTTCTTGGTAAGTCTGGCTAAGGGTTTGTCGATTTTGTTTATCTTCTCAAAGAACCAGCTCTTTGTTTCATTTATCCTTTCTACTGTTTTTTAATTTCAATTTCATTTATTTCTGCTCTGATTTTTATTATTTCCCTCCTTCTTCTGACTTTAGGCTTTGTTTGTTCTTCTTTTTCTAATTCTGTTAGGCATAGTTTAAGGTTGCTTATTTGGGCTTTTTCTTGTTTGTTAAGGTGGGCCTGTTTTGCTATGAGTTTCCCTCTCAGGACTGCTTTTGCTGCATCCCATATGAGTTGATACAGTGTATTTTCATTTTCATTTGCCTCCAGATATTATTTGATTTCTCCTTTAATTTCATCAATGGTCCATTGGTTGTTTAGTAGCACGTTGTTGAGTTTCCACAGCTTTGTCACTTTCCTGGTTTTTTTCTTGAGTTGATTTCTAGCTTCATGGCATCATGGTCAGAAAAGATGCTTGCTATGATTTCAATCTTCCTAAATTTATATAAGCATGCGTTGTTTCCCAACATATGGTCTATTCTTGAGAATGTTCCATGTGTGCTTGAGAAGAATGTGTAATCTGCTATATCTGGATGAGTGCTCTCTCTATATATATATCTGATAAGTCCATCTCATCAAGTTTTTCATTTAAGTCCATTATTTCCTTATTGATTTTCTGTCTGGATGATCTGTCCATTGATGAGAGTGGGGTGTTAAGATCCCCTACTATTATTATATTGTTGTTAATATCTCCTTTTAGGTTTGTTAATAGTTGCTTTATGTACCTTGGTGCTCGTGTATTCGGTGCATATATATTTAAAAGTGATATGTCTTCTCAATAGAGTGTCCTTTTTATCATTATATATTGCCCCTCTTTGTCTCTCATTACCTGTTTTATCCTGAATTCAACTTTGTCCGATATAAGTATGGCAACACCTGCTTTCTTTTGTTTGCCATTAGCTTGGAGTATTGTCTTCCATCCTTTCCCTCTGAGCTTGTGTTTGTCTTTAGAGCTGAGATGTGTTTCCTGGAGGCAGCATATTGTTGGGTCTTGTTTTTTAATCCTTCCCACCACTCTGTGTCTTTTGATTGGAGAGTTCAGTCCATTTACTTTTAAGGTAATTATTGATATATGGGGGCTTGTTGTTCTTATTTTATTTCTCTTTTTCTGGTTCTTTTGCATTTCTTTTGTTTCTCGTCCCATGTGTTTCAGACTACCAATTCAGTTTGGTAGTTCTGTATGGGGTTTCTCTTAGTTTTCTCTTTCTTTTAGTGTGTGATTCCATTCTGATTATTTGGTTAGTAGTTACCATGAGGTTTGTACAAAAAATCTTGTGGATGTGATAGTCCATTTTTTGATGGCCTCTTATTCCCTTAGACTAAGTCAATTCGATCCCTTTCTTCTTCCCCTTCTAAGTTATTGTTGTCACATCTTATTCCTTCTTGTGAGCTCATGTTTAACATGATGAGGTTATATTTATTTTTGGTGCTTACTTTCCCTTGATCTTTGGTTTTATAATTAACTGTTTGCTAATCTATTTTGATAGAGGACTGCAATTTTTCTGGTTTTGTTGGCCTATTTTCCCCCTTTTTCAAAACTTTGAATCCCCTTTCTTTTTTTCCTCAGGGATGAGGGCCTTCTTGAGCACTTCTTGTAGTGGGGGTCTTGTGGCAATGAACTTCCTTAGCTTTTGTTTATCTGGGATAGTTATTATTTCTCCATCATATCTGAAGGATTTTCACTGGATAGAGTATTCTTGGCTGAAAGTTTTTGTCCTTCAGAATTTTGAATATATCATTCTGCTCTCTCCTAGCCTGTAAAGTTTCTGTCGAGAAATTGGCTGGCAGCCTGATAGGAAATCCTTTGTATGTCATGTTTTTTTGTCTAGCTGCCCTTAATATTTTTTCTTTGTCATTCACTTTTGCCAGCTTTACTACTATATGCCTTGGAGAGGGTCTTTTCGTGTTGATATATTTAGGAGATCTATTTATTTCATTCACTAGTATTTCCAGCTCCTTCCCCTGGTTTGGGAAGTTCTCAGCCGTTATTTCTTTGAACAAATTCTCTGCTACTTTTTCCCTCTCTTCTCCCTCTGGAATACCTATAATCCTTATGTTGGATTTCCTAACTGAGTCGGATATTTCTCGGAAAGTTTTTTCATTTCTTTTTATTCTTAGTTCTCTTTCCTCCTCCATCTGGAGCATTTATGCATTGCTGTCCTCAATACTGCTAATTCTTTCCTCCATATTTTCTGCTGTGATGCTTAAGGCTTCCAGATTTGTCTTTATCTCCTCTATTGTGTTTTTCATCTCTAAGATTTCTGATTGTTTTTTTTTTTTTATAGTTTCAATCTCTTTTCTGAAGCAACTCCTGGTTTCATTGAATCGTCTGTGTTTTCTTGTATTTCATTAAGCTTTTTTTTTTTTTTTAATTTTTTGTTTATTGCAGTAACATTGGTTTATAACATTGTAAAAATTTCAGGTGTACATCATTGTACTTCTATTTCTGCATAGAGTACATCATATTCACCACCAAAATACTAATTACAACCCATCACCACACACATGTACTGAATTATCCCTTTCACCCTCCTCCCTCCCCCCTTCCACTCTAGTAACCACCAATCCAATCTCTGTCCCTATGTGTTTGTTTATTGTTGTTATTATCTACTACTTAATGAAGGAAATCATACAGTATTTGACCTTCTCCCTCTGACTTATTTCACTTTGCATTATACCCTCAACGTCCATCCATATTGTCACAAATGGCTGGATTTCATCGTTTCTTATGGCTGAGTAGTATTCCATTGTGTATATATACCACGTCTTCTTTATCCATTTGTCCCTTGATGGGCACTTAGGTTGCTTCCAAGTCTTGGCTATTGTGAATAACGCTGCAATGAACACAGGGGTGCATGTACCTTTACAAATTGGTGTTTTCAAGTTCTTTGGATAAATACCCAGCAGTGGAATAGCTGGATCATATGGTATTCTATCCTTGATTTTTTGAGGAATCTCCATACTGTTTTCCATAGTGGCTGCACCAGTTTGCACTCCCACCAGCAGTGTATGAGAGTTCCCTTCTCTCCACATCCTCTCCAACACATGTTGTTTCCTGTCTTGTTAATTATAGCCATTCTGACGGGCATGAGGTGATATCTCATTGTAGTTTTGATTTGCATTTCCCTGATAGTTAGTGATTTTGAACATCTTTTCATGTGTTTGTTGGCCATCTGTATATCTTCTTTGGAGAAATGTCTGTTCAGGTCTTTTGCCCATTTTTTAATTGGGTTGGTAGTTTTTTTGTTGTTGAGATGCACGTGTTCTTTATATATTTTGGAGATTAAGCCCTTATCAGAAGTATGGTTTGCAAATATCTTCTCCCAATTGTTAGGTTGTTTTTTCATTTTGTTGATGGTTTCCTTTGCTGTGCAGAAGCTTTTTAGTTTGATGTAGTCCCATTTGTTTATTTTTTCTATTGTTTCTCTTGCCCCGTCAGATGTGGTGTTTGAAAAGATGTTGCTAAGACTGATGTTGAAGAGCGTACTGCCAATGTTTTCTTCTAGAAGTTTCACAGTTTCAGGTCTTACATTCAAGTCTTTAATCTCATTAAGCTTTCTTACAATGGCTATTTTGAATTCTCCGTCATTAAGTTTATACATTTCTGTGCTTTCTGGGTTGACTTCTGGGTGCTTGTCATTTTCCTTTTGGTCTGGAGATTTAATACATTTTTGCATAGTGCCTGTTGGTGTTGGCTTACCTTTCCTCATAGTGAAAATATATGGTCACAGTTTCCTCTTGCTGTCGTTGGGTGGGGGTCAAGGGCTGTGTATTCTGGCCCACCTCAATCCACGGGCACTCTCATTGGCCACTTGCTGATCTGAAGCATGGCTGAGCAGAGGCTGCTTGGGGTGAAGCGTGGGAACAACTGGGACTGGAGCACAGCTAGGCCAAAGCAGCTGGGGCTCGAGTGCAGGTGGGTTGAAGCAGCTGCAGCTTAAGTGCCGCTGGGACAAAGGAGCAGGAGCTGGGGCGCTACTGGGCTGAAGAAGCTGAAACTGGAATGCACTGGCCTAAGAAGCTGGAACTGGAGTGTGCTGGGCCAAAGAAGCTGGAACTGGAGTGTGCTGGGCCAAAGAAACTGGAACTGGAGTGCACTGGGCCAAAGAAGCTGGAACTGGAGTGCATTGGGCTGAAGTTGCTGGTACCAAGTCAGCTGGAGCCTGAGCACAGGCCAAGCCAAAGCAGCTGGAGCAGGGGTGCAGGGCGGTCAAGCTGAAGGAGCTGGGGGTGGGGCACCATAGAGCTGATGCAGTTGGAGCCAGGGCACAGTTGAGCCAAAGTAGTTGGGGCCATGGGACGGTGGAGCCGGGGCAGCTGGGGCCATGGCTTATTCCAGCTGGAGTAGCTTGGGCTGTGGCACAGTGGGACCTGAGCTGCTGCTGCCTCTGGTGTGGGGACACAGGCTGACCCTGCTGCTGGTGGGGCCCTGGCACCTGGGGGCCACTGCCTGTCAGGGGAAGGGCGTGATCATGCTGCTCCTGCTGATGGGGCCCCAGGCGCCTGGGGGCCACTGTCTCTGGGGATGGGGCTGAGCTGGAGCACCGCTGTGATGAAGCGCCGGCCGGGCAGGCCAGGTGGGGGAGGGGCACTTACTTTCGCCTCCCCGATCTCAGAGGTTTCTCGCCTCGCTGTCCTCTCTGCTCTCCTGAGGGGCTAGCTTGTTGAAAGTACCCTGGCAACAGTTCCACTCTCTCCATAGGGGGATCCTCACAGGCTGTAAGGGGTCTTGGAGAGTGCCAGTTTTCATGCAGCCAGCCATCCCTGCCCTCCCCCACCTACCCCACTGAGACTGCATGGTCTCAGTCTCTGGATCGCAGTCCTTGGGGAAGGAAGAGAGCTCCTCTTACCTCCTTCCACTTACTCTGCAGATTCCAGCACCTCAGTCCTCGGGTGTACAGTTACCTGGGTGCCTCAGACATCCCCTGTGTTGTGGGAATAGCTTCTGTTGGAATATGAATGTCTTTTTTGTTGTGTCTTAGAGGGAGAGAGTTCAATGGGGGAAGCTCACTACACCATGATGCTGACATCACCTCTTGGGATTTCCCCATTCTTTTGAAATGAATGTCATTATTTTCAGAGGACAATTTGATGCTCTTCTCTCACTCCCATGGCCTGGATCTTCTTGGCCCTACTGGGTTCTGATCACAAAATAGATACTGAAGTTGTCTTCATGAGAGAGGTTGGTCCTTCCGTCTCTTAGGCAGATAGGTACCCCTTCACCTCTTTCCAATCAGCAATTGGGCTGCACTGGGGGTAGTTTCCACTCATTTTAGTCAGCCACCACTGGTTTCCAGTGCTCACATGTTTGCTGTGTTTATTAGAGACTCTCCCTGTAGTTAGATCTGTCTCCTATGCTCTCTAGGACTGTGGGCAGTTTACGCAGCCTTTTCACCTTGATCTCCAGCCTCACCTGCTGTCTCAGGGTCGGTGCTAAAGTTCTGAGGGGAAACCCCTAATGTGTTAGGGGCTCTTCTAGATTCGACCCCATACCTCCAGCCCACATCAAAATCCCTTCTCATTTCCTTGTCTTCTAGTAGGGTGCTTCTGCCTAGACAAAGCCTGATCCTCCATGTACAAAGAACATTCCCCAGGTATGAGAAGGCCTTGACCTCATTCACAGAGCAATGGCTCTTCTCCCTCTGACACTGTAGTCCATCAGGTCCTCTTTACTTGCTCCATAGCCCTCTCATGTTCTAAAACATATAAATTTAGTAATGTTTCCTTTTTTCTACTTGTTGCCATACCCCTCCTGCCTACACCCCACCTGGAGCAGAAGTTCCATCCATTTTGCTAGGATCAAACACCAACCTGTTTCCCCTCAGCCCAGCACAACCACCATTTCTGCTCAAAATCGATTCTCCCACCTAGAGAACAGGCAAATGCCACAGGGGGGAGGACAGTGTGGCATGGGGCTCACATCGTCGTGCATCTCTTTTCTCAGAGAGCACAGCCCTTCAACTCCTGTTTGGGCTGTTTTTTCTCCACTGCCTTCACTCTGATTTTGTGTATTTTTCAAGCTTTCACAGCTGCTCATTTTTGGAACGTTTGTCTAATACAAGATACTCTGTCACAGCTAAAACTGGAATGATTTTACCCTGTTGTTTTAATGCAAAAAATAGGTGTATATTATTTTTATAGAGAGAAGCATTTAAATAGAATTTTACCAACAATATTGCCTGTCTTTCAGGAACAATTCATCATCACATTAAAATGAATCATGTTAAATCTTGGTGCATTCTCCTCCAAGACTAGTTAGAAAATCTCTATTTTCTTTTCAGAGACAGGTTTATAACAGACATCTCTTAGGCACTGTTTTAGATCCTCTTTGCCTCCCCTCTTGTTTCACATTGTCCTCGTAGCGACCAGAACTGCAAGGCTCTGATGCACTTGATGCAAGTGCAACCTAACGCACCTCACATTATGTCCCTTTGCTGCATGCCTCCCACACTTATCCTGGGTATCTGTGTACAGGCTGAGGTGTCAGATGTCCCCTGATCAAAGTCCACACACGCACAGTCAGGGGTCTCTTCTTGTGACTGAGTGCTGTCAGTGACTGTGTCTTCAGTCACCGTGTGATCTGCGTGTGTGGTGGGTTGTTGCTAGGCAGTGTGTGCACCTGTTTTTAGAGTTTGTTATCATTAGAAGCGATACAGTCATTCATTTGTGTGTGTGTGTGTGTGTGTGTACTGATGTTTATTATGGTTAGAGAGTTTATGGTTGTGTGAGATCTGGACAAATGTGGAACAAATATGTAAGAGTGGTCAATGTTTGTGTGTGGTAAGAAGGTGGATTAATATTGTAAGACCTGAGAATGTGTGATCAGGATGTGCATATGTGGTCAGAGTAGGTGTTTTCTATCAGTGTTTATGTGTGGTCACAAGGTATATGGGCATTTGGAAAATCTGTCTGTGTTGTCAGTATTTGCATGTGGTTACAGGGTGTATGGTCATTGTGGGATGTGTGTGTATGTGTGTGTGGCTACAATGCGGTGAGGGAGTGGTAGTGGGAAAAGCACTGTAAACTTGCCCAACTATTTAACAGTCACCTACATCAGAATCCCAATTTTTCCAGCAAATTTCCAAAGGTTCTCTGAGGGGCCTGGAGGAGGTGCTGGGGCTAAGAGATGGAAGAGTGTGTGTTTGTAATGATAGAAGAGCAGAGTGGAGAGTATGTGTTCAGGGTTTTTGTATGTGTGCATGTGGGCAGGGGTTGAGAGATCTGTGTCTATTCCAGGTGTTTATTGGCACTGGTATTTGTGGAGGGGTAGTTTCAGCCTTCAGGGGTGTGGAAGTCTTGTATGTTTGTTTGGAGGCTGTGTAAAGCTGTTGTTTGCTTCCAAAGTGTGGGAGGGTTGTGTGAACGTGTATGTACGGGTTGTTTCTATGTGAGTGCAGTGGCCACAGTGGGTTGTTATAAGAAAGATGTGTCAGAGGCACATGCCAGTCTCTGAGGATGCCTGCTTCTTTCTCTTCAAGGAGGAAGAGTAAGTGTTTATGGAATCACTCTGAAAATTGTTAGAATTTATACTCAGGCTGAATAGGCCAGGAGGCTCCTCATCTGATCCTTTGAGAAGAAGGTCCAGCCCAAGGTTTGGAGGCTGAGAGCCTGAGTCTGATCCCTGGGGAAGGTGTGGGGTCACTGGGTAGGGATTGGCAGTCCCAGCTAGTCAGGCTGCACTTCAGAGCTGGGTTGCATTTCTAGCAGCAAAGGCGGGCAGCAAACAGAAATAAAAGCAGGAACTTTAGAGTCTGTGCCAGGGCAGACAGGGTCCAAAGAAGCCAGGGCCTCCATGAGTGTAGGGGTGCTGGAGCCCAAGGTGTGTGCAGCACTAGGGACAGCCAGATTAGCCCAGCAGGCACCAACAGCCCACAGTGGATTCTAACAGGCTGGCTGCCAGTCTCCAGTCATCTCCTCTCCCCAGAAGTCCCGCCTCATTCTTGAGAGCTGCAGTACCCGCTTCCCTGCTCCTTTCACTCCTTCATAACAGCAATTCATTGTAATGACTGTGCTGTTTGCCAGGGAATGATGCAATGCATGCTTGACATTTCATAGCGTTACTTACATCTTAAATAAAAAGGATGACCAAGCTATACAACAGAAATGTCCAAATAAGTCATCACCTTTTACTTTGAAGTATTTTAAAAATGTGGATCTGGTGATCCTCTGAACTAGGAGTCAGAACACTCAGATTCGAGCACAACTGCTACGGAACAGCTGATGAAACTTGGAGAAGGCCTCTCCATCTCTGTCCAGGCCCTGGTTTCTGATTCATTCATTCATTCATTCATTCATTCCACGAACAGTGATGGAAAGCCTATACTCTTCTAAGCACGAGGACATCATGGTCAGACAAAACACACACAGCCCCTGCCTTCATGGGGCTTATAGTCTAGTGGAGCAAACAGATTTAATCAAAGAATCGTAGAATAGAAGTATAGCTACAAACTAAACTAAGGGCTCAGAAGGGAAGGACCAGGATTCTGTAAAGATTATTACAGAAGAACCGACTTCTTTTAGGGGATGAAGGAAGCTGTCCCTAAGAAGGTCCTGCTTGCCATGAGACCTGAGGGATGAACAGGAACCACCAGGTGACAGGTGAGGAAGAGCATTCTGGGTGGGAAGGAGCAGGGAAAATTCTCAGAAGTTTCATGGACAGATTACAAGCCCCTGAAAGAGAACCTGAGCCCAGGGCTTGGGAGCAGGTGGATACTTGGAGAAGTGTATCCAGGGAACAGAGTGAGGAATAGTGAGAGTGAAGGAGAAAGAGGGAAAGTGAGAATAAGAGCATGTTATCCAGATGTCCACACACTGAGGGGATTTGGAGTTTAATCCAAAGGATCTCTAGAGATCCCTCTAGAAAGCATCTCAGAATGTCTTCCCAAGGGACGAAAGGGAGAGGCATTTATCCACCAGATCCTGTGTCCCATTGGTTGAGTGTTGTCCCATGGTGAGCAGGGCTGGAAGCCAGGGATGTGCGAATCCTATGAAAACCTGCATGGAACCATTTGCCAGGTCTCTGGCTGGAATCCAAGTGAGTGTGAGAAGATGTAAGGCAGGAGACGAGAAGTTCCAACTCTCCCCCAACCTGGTGCCCAGTTTTGGAACATAATGCAGGCCCAGCTGGTGTGGGAGCGAATGCAGCAGGGACTGGGGCAGGCTAAACCTGCCTAATACCAGCCTTCTCTCCCAGAAGTCACCCCATCAGTGACAGACCCGGAGGCTCAACCCAGCAACCCCAGGCAAAATGGGAGGTACCCACCTTCCCAAGTGTGATGGCCCCTGCAGAGCTCAGCCTGAGGGAGGTCGCAGGGACCTGAGGAGCTCAGGGAATCCCAAACCCAGGATTCCTGCCTTTCTGTCCCCTCCACTCTGGGCCCCTTCACAGAGTCACTCCAGCCTGGGCCATTGCTCCCTCTCCACCCACCCTAGGCCGGCTCCCCCTTTCCTCCTTGCTTCCTCTGGTCTCTGCTTCTCTCTACTCCTGTCCCCCTCTGTCTCCTCCTATCACTCTCTAGGACTTGATCACCCTCCGACACACATCTCTCACTCACTGTCTCTCCCCCTGCCTGTCCCTTTCTTGTCTCTCTCCCCAGGCCCTCAGGCCCTCTGCTCCACTGCAGCCCTATCCAGGACCACAGGACACCGCCACCGCCACTTCCCCACCCTTCCTGCCATGTTTTGGCCCAGGCTCTGCTCGCAGTGACTGAGAACCCAGTTTACAGAGTGTGCTCATGCTGAGATTTACTGCTGTGCTGCTGTTCCCAGCCACTCCTGGGCAGCACATGCACAGTCAAACCTTGACCCTTTGGTCTGGTCTCGACCCCAGAGCTGCTGGAGGGCTGGCCACTCACCCCCACTTGGCAGGAGGGCAGGCCCTTCAGGCTCCAGGGGCTGCTGGGGCAGAATGGATTGGAATTGGGGACCTGGAGGGAGCCAGATGTTTCCACCCCAGCACCTTCTCCTTGGTTTGTGTGTGGGCAGGGGGGTTTCCCATGCCATTGCCCTCTGCCTTGCCCATCCCTCAATAAGGAAATTGTGGGAGGATTATGGGAGCTCATGGGACTCACCAAAAAACTCTGCTGCCATCAGCCCCCTACAAAGCCTGCCTGGACTTGGTGCTTTTGGTGGGTAGCTGACAAGTTGAGTGAAGGGAACAAAATCTGGATTACCGCAGGGCCTCCTCACTGGTCTCCTGGAGCCACTCCTGGCACCTCATCCATTCCCCACCATCAGAAATTGGCCACTTCCTGGGGAGGGATAGCTGTCTCTCTGATCACCAGACACCCCTGGGACCAGCATGCACCATGTGCTCAGTGAGTATTTATTGACTGAACAAATACAGCTACAGCCAGATCTAGATGTAGGATGTGTCCACCACCCAAAGGATCTCTCAGGCCCCTTGCAGTAAATAGTACCCCCAAGGAATAACTTTGCTTCTGCCCAATCACTGTGGTTTCTGCTTGTTTTTGAACCGTGTGTACAAGAATCACACTGTGTACACTCCCTGGTGTGAGTTGGATGGTCCTCCCAAAAGCAGACGCTGATACTGAGTTAGAACTGTAAAGAGTGTATTAGGGGTGACAACGGGAAGGTAAAAGTGGAGGGGGCAGGAAAAACCATAATAATTTTCCACAGCCTATTTATCACAGCTCAGGGTCCTCCTTCAAAATGACTGTCCTGTAAGGCAAAGAGATTTGGGGTTATTTCAATGTAATCGCATTTCTTCCTGTACACATTTGTCTTCTACAACATATCTGTGGCTTATGATGAACACTTTAGTGTGTGGCTGCATCTGTTTGTCTACATTTAGTGGAAAATAATTGTCTTCAGATCTCAGGTATAGATCTCTGAACTCACATATTCTCAAAAGTATCTTTTCCTTTTTTAACTGGTAGGACCTGAATTTCAATAAAAGAAAGGGGGGTCTTTGCCTTATCTCTTAAAACAGGGATTGTGAATCTCTGGGCCTGAGCTCTTACACCCTTAGTTTAATTGAATGTACTTCAATGACTATCTTTTGATAATCTTCTGTGCGGAGATATTTTCATTTAAACAGTGACAATGGTGGGTGCCAACATGTCCCAGCCATTTTGCAGACACTTTCATTATGTACTTAATCTCATCTTCCTAACAATGACCTCAGAAACCAGTATCACCCCCTCACACCCACAAGGGGGCTGAGGCTCTGAGTATGTCCCACTGAGAGTTGGTATTAGGGGCTGAGACAGCAAGAACACAGGCAAAGAATTGGGATACTGTGTGGTAAGTTTGGGGAGACGCAAAGCTGACAGTTGAGGTGGTGACTAGAGGATGCAGGGATGTGGTGAGAGGGGTCCAGTGGGGGCGGCTCCTGATCAACATTGAATGCCCCAGGAAGAGTCTGACTCGTGCTGGAGGCCAAAGCCTCTGCTCAGCTCATCTAGATCCTGTCTTCACGTTTAGTCTCACTGGGACACAATAAACTCAGGCAGACAAAGGATCCTCAAAGAGCCAAGTTACATTTCCAAACCTCCAGAGATTTTTCTCTCATACAGATGCAGAACTTTCAGAAATCCAAGGGAAACAAGAGTCTTTATTTAGATTATGAACTAAGGGCTTTAGGGCAACAGTGACATTTTGATGAGGATAATTGCATTGCCCACACTGCGTGGACCACATACTGCCTTCACACTCCCTGCTCAAGCTGCCTGCCCGGCTGGGAATGGCCTTCCAGCTCCATCTAAGGAACCCAACCCACCCGCACTGGGCACCTCCTCAACTCTTCCTTCTCTTCACAACCTCCCGCTTCACTCTGGTGAGATTCACGTCGCCCTCATTTTTTCTCTGGGGCCCTTCACTGCTGCTTCCATTAGGGTGATCACAGGATCTTTGATGGAAATGTCTCTCTCTGCTATAGGACGCCTTAAGCCCTTGAAGTTAGGGGTGCGCCTCATCCCCCACAGAGCCTGGCACATGGTCTGTGTACAATGTGCATCTGCAGAACTGCTCTTTCTGCCTTTCTGTAAAAAGCCTCTTTCCTTCTCCACAAGAGACACCTGCTGCCCAACTCAGGATGGGAAAATTCACAGCCCATTGTACGTGTCCTGAGAAACTTGAGGAACATTACAATGTCCTCAGCCAGGTTTACCCTTGCATTGCAAAGCCCTCAGTACCATCTCTACCTTTTCTCCAAAAACTCCACAGGAAAAAAGATGAATATGCTTTACTTTACAAGTTAACTCATACTCTTCAGATTACCTTACCACGTGGGGCAGGTGGAGGCAATGGACCGGGCCACACGGGCCAGCGGTGCAGAGCAAGTGGAGGTGGGCCTGAGCCCCAGGGCATGCCCGATGGTCCCGCCCTGGGAGGAGGCCCTCCTGCCTCCACGCTGACCTGCGGAACACAAGGTTAAAGGTAGGTGGATGCGGCAGACCGGAAGCACCAACACCAACAGAAGCTGAAACCCCCTGAAGCAGGGGCAGCGCCCGGCACCCTCCCTGCCCCCAGGTGCCAAGAGAGCAGCATCCGTGCCAGACCGCTCTACCCCTCCCACGGGGGCCCGCCCAGCTTGGGGAGGAACAAACACCACGGGGATGAACCACTGTCACCACATGTCACCGCCCGTGTCTGCGAAAGCACAAGAGCAAGGGGTCCTAGAGGACCCTGTCCTAGAGGACCGGAGGAGGCAACACCAGACTGAGAAAGGAGCCGATTCCAGGCAGACCGGCATCTCGGTCCAGGACCGGCCTCCACCCTCCTCACCACCCCCAGCACCACAGAAGCTTGTTGGCTCTCTACTCAGAAGAGAGCGCCCAAGAGGGATGGAAAAGCCCACTCCCCACCTCTGGAAGCCGAGCTGCTCCTGGGGAAAAGCTCTGCCTGCAGGCCCCTGCCCTGCCCGTCCCCCGCCTCAGCTTCCCTACACGACAAAGGGGTCTTCTCCTCCGCTCGGGGTCTGCCCACAGGCACCAGGACCTCTGGGGAGCTGGGCACCCCCGGGCGCCTGCGTTTTCTGAGAGGAACGATGCGACCCACAGGACTCAGTTAGGCTCAGCTCTATCTATCGTCACCCACAGGGAATGCAGGTTTCTAAGCCCACCGTGAGACGCAGACTAATTGTGTCCAATGGAAACGTGAGGCGAGGATTCTAAAGGACAGAATGAACACAGACGTGTTTGATTCCAGCAGTAAAATCTCGTGACAGGGGATGAGAGAACGTCCCGGGAGGGTGCCACAGGACACCACAGGACCACCCTCATGTGAACATAAGTGAAGGCCTCTGGGGGGAATGGGTTCTGCAGGTCAGTCCTGATGTTCACTCTTCACTCCTTCAGTGCCCGTGCCCATTTCCTACTGTGAATAGGCCAACTCTGATCCTTCAGACTATTCTGACCTAGGCTACCACTGGAGGGATCCTGGAGAGCACAATGACCCACAGAGAGGGGACCCTGAGGAATTGTGACATTGGCTGGATCCAAGAACATTCCAGATCGCACAATGCACCCAACATGAAGTTGGAGAGACAGCCTCTCACGTTCCTCTCCCGTGAGGGTGACGGCAGACGTTCCCAACAGGCTCATCACCAAACCCAAACCAGGAACAGAGCAAAGGAACCACAACAACCACAGCCCATGTCAAGGAGTTCGGGAAGGAGTTGGCTGTGATGGGAGACTTCAGTGTGGGCTTAAGTGTCGCCCCCTGAGTGTTACTTGCAGAAACACACTGTGAGAGCCCTGCAGTCCTCGGCCCAGAAGCACTAAAGGCTTCTGGAGGTGCCACCAAAGATGAGAGCTGAGTGTGGAGAAGCCCGAAGCCTTCTGGGGAACACTGTGCTTTTGGAGAAGGAAATGACACAGCAGACGTGCCACAGAACACACAAACCGGACATGAGGCCAGGAGAGGCTGCTGCATACACACATCAACATTTCCAGAAACAGTTACAACTGAAAATGACCACAGCATTTACCTTGCCCCCGGAGCTACTGTTCTTCACAGCCGCAGCACCAGGTCCCGGATCTGAAAGAGGCCAGAGAGGAGGGATGGGGGTTTAGTCGGACTTGCACAGACTGTGAGGAAGGAAAACAAACCCTCTGCGCCTTCCTCCACCGTCTGACATTCTTTCCCACTTCAGGGCACTTACCAGCGGCAGAGGGCTCCCCACACACCTCAGGTGACCCCAGAGGAGAGGGGGAGACCCATCACCTGACCCTTGAGGAAGACACCACAGGGCCCTGGTTCAGGGATTTTCATAACTCATCAACCACCTGTGGACAGGTCCGGGCTCAACTAGCTGGAAATCAACACTGAAACAGGGGTTTCCTAATACACATCCTAATTTCATCATAGAGTTAAATTAAAATGAGAATAACCTCGGATGGGATAATAGCAACAAACCCTCAACATGAACAGCACAGGTCCTTTTCCTCAGGCCACAGGTGGATTTTTCAATCTCTCACTCTACATATAAGCTGCCTTCCACATGTGACTAAACATTATATAAATATTTGTGAACAGAAATGGACTTAGACTAATATTATAATAATGAAAAAAGGAAAGATACGGGGATTTAACAGCAAAGCTGTAGCGTTACACTGATAATGTCAGGAGTAAAATTACATAGAAATTTAATTTATGAATGGAATACTAAAGTCCACAAGCAAAAGTTAAACAGGAAGAATAAGGGAACCTCTAGCATAGTAAATAAATGCCTTTTTCTCAACTCAAAGAAAAATCAAGTCTTCAGCATTCACTCCAGTTGGGAAGGAAGCATGCACCCACTTCCCCTCCAGGCACGTCTCTCCAGTTGAGAGCAATCCAAGAGCACGCGAGGCGGGTGTTGGGGGCAGAGAGGGTCCACAGTCAGTGGCGGGGCATGAGCTCCACCAGTCACAGGGCGCAGGCCCAGAAAGCCAGTCTGGCTGGGGCACCTGAGGAAAACATCTTCCTGTCACCCCTCGAGATAACCTGTTGTCTTTAGGTCGTGCTTGGGATTGGTTCCAGGCAACACGGTGATCCCCCACAGGAACAGGTAGGACACGGAGTGGTTTTGCAGCAGAAATTAAGTGGCTGCACTTCACAGTGTGCTCCCTACCTCTCTGTGGAGGGTTCTGCATCCCAGGTCTTCCCGACATTGGTTTGTGCAGCCTGTATCCCTCAGGCAGTCTCTTTTTGGACATTATCTCCAATCTTGAATGTAGAAAAAGAATGGACTTCAATAAGAATTACAACACCAAGTCCTTTACTAGGCACTAAACAGCTTAGCCTTAATAACTCAAAAACACCCGTAAAAAATGTATGTCAACATCCCATACCTGTGTTTCAAGTGGGCGGCTTCCCTGCTCTGCTCTGCTATCTCCCTCTCCCAAATCCGAGCCTTGATCTGTGGGAGAAAAACACATCCACCTTCAGTTGTGGCAGACTGTGCGCAAAGGGAAGGAAAGAAAGCAAAACTTACCCAATTGTCGTGAGCATTCTTCTCATACATAGCCATCTGAAAAAGCCAACATGTCATAAACCCTATGTTGAGGGCTTCCAAGGCCGTTATGACCCTCTGCATTGGGTGCTGAAGGAGGCAGGAACTTTGGGCAGAATGCAGGTTACCTGGTGTCTGAAGGTGAACTCCACTTGCTGCACTTGTTGTCGCATTTGATCAATTTGGTGCCTATGAGTGACAATTGCTTTCATCAGATAAAGCACAATATTGAGGATGATTTTAAATAGTCTTCCCATGTTTCCATTGTCTGAAATGTACCCTTATACACAATATCCAATCCTATAAGACACACTTCACATGATTATAAAAGTACAGTAGGATCAAAGTTATTGCTACATTGTTTCCTTATTATCGAATGCCCTCCAGCTTCTGAGTTGATATAATTCCATTACCCATTCTCAATATCTCCCTAATTTATCCTGCAATGAGCGTCTTTCATCATACAGCTCGATTCTTCTTTTCCTTACATCCTGATCATATTCCTCAGGGCTACAACAACTGGGTCTCTAAAATGGCATGCTCATATCTACTGATGTGATTCATCCGACACCAAACTGCTTCCCTAAGGTTTACAACAGTTTTTACCTGCTACAGGAACATATTTGTGAACCCTGTTTCCACACATTCTGGTCAACATTGAGGATCAGGAAATTTTCAGCAAGTTTACGTTTTTTAAGTTAATGTTTTAACTTGACGTTTGTAAAAGTTAACATTTTTCTTTCTTGTGTGAAATCTCTATATAAATGTCTTCTTAACATTTGTTTATATTTGTGTATGAATTGGGTCTAAACATTGTACAAAAGTTAAAAAAAAAATCCAACAAGAGTTTTATAAGCCACTGGTATTTAGGAGCTGAACTCACCTGTAGTTCTGCGTTTCTTCCTCAGCCAGTTTCAGTCTCTCCTCTGCCACTGAGAGCTGCTCCTCCTTTTCCACCCGCTCACGGTCTTTCATTCTCAGCTTCCTAAGAGGGGAAAGACATATGCATTATCTAGTAGCCTATGTGAAATTCTGCCTTTCTTTCCTCCCAGAAATCCAAAGGACAGGACTCAAATGTCCCCTCCCATCCTTCCTCACAAATGCATAGATGGACAAATATAACCAGAGGAAAGAATTTAAGCCCCCCATTAGGGGACAAAGAAAAATCAAACTCCATCCTGCTGGCAAGTCTTTGGCAATTCTGAGCTTCTCTTCACAGGTCTGTGTTCCTACTCATTCATAAATGAACTAAACAAATATAAAAAGCACATATGAGACGCACCATGTGCCCTCCCAGGCTCAGCCTCTTGTGACTGGGACAGCACAAGCTCATTTTCTTTCAGCTCATCACAAGTAAGCACATTAGGATGAAGCAGGGGTTCATGACTTGTCTGATTTCTCCTAGGGAGAGACCTGAGGCCATGACACAGCCATAGATCCTTCCTGGACATGGCGTCATAACATCGGACAAGTAACTACTGGACACTTCTACAGTTCAAGAGTGGAACTTCTGCCACCTACTTCAAAGATCCTAGTTGACAAGAATGGAAACTAGGCTGAATGAAAAATGATCTGAATTGCCCCACAGTCAGGATATCTCCTTAAACTGGAAAACTTTCAAATTGAGGATATCAATCTATGTTAACAAGTAGATTGATTTCATTAAGAAGTACCTTGATTTCATTGACAGTGGAGGCTGCAAAGGGCAATGGCTTAAGGCCGATTTGTTGTGTTGCCTTCAAACTACTTTGTTCAAGGTTCTGATTCAAAAGATTCTCAACTTGACATTGGATTTGCTAGGGATCACACACAAAATTAAAAGAGCTCTAGGAAACAGGGACAAAAACACTAAAGAGACAAAGTTCACGCATTTGTTTCTGGCCACCCAACCAATCTTTCAGCAAATGCTTTCTGGACTGGCTGGAACGTCCAGACAGGTCTGGCTGGACAGAGCAACCCTACCCCAGCCCTGGGCAGGGAGAACACAAACCTGGCTCTTGAGGGAGTATAAGAAAAGTTTTGCCTTTGAACATGGATGAGTGGGTCTGTAGTCCCTCATCTCCCCTTGACAACAATAGGAAACATTGGCCAAAATATGAAATTCATGATAGAATGCACCAAATTGCTAACAAGCCAGTAAAGACACTGAGGCCAAGAAGAAGAAGAAGGAAGCCCAGGATTAAGGTCAGCCTGGCATTTGGGGCCACTTTCCCCAAGGTTCATCAACTAATCCCAGAGGAGACTTCTGAGATGCAAAGAGGCTGAGCTGCGTTTGCACACATCCCTGGGCACAGAAGTCAAACAACTGGAGTTCATGGTCAGTCAGCGAAGGTCACCCTAGAAAATCCTGCGGGCCTTAGCTGGTTCCCAGGAGACTTACACACTAAGAATAAAGGCAGACAGAAAACACACTGGCCTTAGGAGGGACTAAGCCTGCAGTGAATGGTCTCAGTTGCTAACTGGATTAATAGGATTCAGTACTGCTGGCGTCCCTGATCACCTGCCAGATGTAAACTCCCATCTTTTCTGCAGCAAGATAACATCATAATAGGCCTGAGTTTTTCTCTAAATATTTCCTACCCAATGTCTAGAATTTAATAGGAAATGATAGATACATGGCAGGTCAGGACAATACGATGGGATTGAAACCTAGAGCACAAGGTAAATGAACCCAGAGGGTTCCAGATAATGAAGTGATTAAAACTGGTACCAGTACTCCCTCCAATCTTAAATTAATTACAAATAAGAATCTCTGACAACCAGTTAGAATGGAAAGGAAGATGCAGATTACAAAAATCAAGGAAGAAAGGAGAAACACAATTCTATACTGATTGAATACGGCAAAAACTACGGTGATAAATATTGTAAAAAAAATTATAACTCTCTACATTGGTCCACACATTCACTAATACAACAGTATTTGTAACAATCAACACATGAATAGCTTACTCTTCTGTGACCATCTTTCTTTGTCCACAAATTTCATCAATCATACATATGTTCTTCTTTAGCATTTTTAATTCGGCTTCCTTTGTCTCTTTAACAGATCTCAATGCCTCACAGCTGTCTTCTAGTTTCTTTCTCCTTTCTGTAAAGCATAAAACAATTTTCTTTGTGTGTGTGCACGTGTTCCCAAGAACTTGGTTGTGGTGGGGAGAGGAGAAAGGAGAGAATCCTGAAGACAAGAAGCCATGTTTCACCTTCCCAGTGCAAACTCATTTTTACTATACGGAGTTTCTTCCCAACAGTCAACATACCTTCCAGGTTACATTTATTAGACGTCGAGGCTCTCTGGTTCGAATCCTTGAATCCTCCACTCACACCTCCTGACTTTAAGACAGACTTAAGAAAAGGTATTCAAGAAGTAATTATTGTACAACAATGTGAATGTACTTAACACTACTAAAATGTAGACTTAAAAATGGTTAAACGGTAAATTTTATGTGTATTTTACCTCAATTAAAAATAAGAAAATTAGGGGCTGGCCCCATGGTGTAGCAGTTAAGTGCACACACTCCACTGCTGGTGGCCTGGGTTCGGATCTCAGGCACGCACCAATGCACCGCTTGTCAAGCCATGCTGTGGCGGTGTCCCATATAAAATGGAGGAAGATGGGCACAGATGTTAGCCCAGGGCCAGTCTTCCTCAGCAAATAAAAAAGAGGAGGATTGGCATGGATGTTAGCTCAGGGCTGATCTTCCTCACAACAACAACAACACTAAAGAAAATTAGGGGCCAGACCAGTGGCATAGTGATTAAGTTCGTGCGCTCCACTTCAGTGGCCCAGGGTTTGCTGGTTTGGATCCTGGGCGTGGACTTACGGACTGCTTATCAAACCATGCTGAGGTGGCGTCCCATATGTAAAGTAGAGGAAGATGGGCACAGATGTTAGCCCAGGGCCAATCTTCCTCAGCAAAAAGAGGAAGATTGGCAACAGATGTTAGCTCAGTTTTTCTTCACCAAAAAAAAAAAAAAAATTAAATTAAAAAGGAAGTGATGGGGCCGGCCTGATGGCATAGCAGTTAAGTTCATGCATTCCACTTCTGTGGCCCAGGGTTCACTGGTTCAGATCCTGGGCACGGACCTACTTACCGCTCATCAAGCCATACTCAGGCAGTGTCCCACATAGAAGAGCTACAACTCTACAACTATGATACACAACTATGAACTGGGGTTTTGGGGAGAAAAAAAAAAAAGAGGAAGATTGGCAACAGATGTTAGTGCAGGGCCAATCTTCCTTACAAAAAAAAAAAGGAAGTAATCATGTTTAGTTCTCTGATTTACATAATCTATGAGAGTAACTTTTTGTTATTTGCTCATTCTTGATCTTAAGCTGAGCATTTTCCTTCTGTACATGCTGTTCTTCAGACTTCAGTTTAAGTTCACTGATGAACTTCATTAAGGGGGATTCAAACCCAAAGAAAAACATCCTTACTAATGCCTTAGTTCCCAAGAAGAAAAATCCCTAAGTCAATAACATATAAATTTAATATTCCAAGACATGACACATTTGTTCTTCATCAAAGCTAAGGTGTACAATGAAAATCTTGCTGCAAATATAGATATTTACTTCTGAAATTCCTGAGATGTTCATTGAAATATCACCTCTTAAGTTCTCTGTAGATTTGTCTTTTCTACCATCTGCATGTAGGATAGAAACAAAACATGTACTGGATTTCAATAGAAACACTGGACGACATGCTAAAAAGAAGAAATGCCAACAAAACATACCCCACATCAGCCCCTGTATCATTAAAAGCAGTAGATCCAGTTTGAGCCAGGAAGAAAAGTCAAATACATAAAGAAATGAGGAACTAAGAGAATAGTTGAAGTCAGAAATATTTCATGGGCACTCTGACTTTCCTACATTCAAGACAATGGGATACTTGACTGGGTGACAAGGCAAAAGCAAAGAAGGCCTAAAATCTTGAAGCCAAACAGCTCAAATGAACAGCTTTTCTTAGTGAAAGGTAAATATTGTCACTAGATTCACTTTGAAAATTCTGTGCTCTGTACTAAGAGGGACAGGACTGTCCAACATGGCTAGAAATCTCTAGAACTCTCTCCTACAATTTCTCAGTTCTATGTTTCTTAGAGGGGAGGGAGTGCTGAATGATATTTAAAAAACTACTCAGGGTTGTAAAAATAGAAAAAAATTCGTCCCAAGTCCTTAAATTAAAAAAGGCATTGTGATATTAGTATTTAAAACAGCAGTGAAAGGAAAAATGCAGAGTTCAAATCACCCAATGAACAAAAAGGCTCAAAATTCAAATTATGCTAATAACTTAGTAGGAAAACTCTCACCAAGTCCCGATTCTCGCTGTTTCGATCTCTGTCAGACGCCAGTTCAGCAAATATACTTTCAATCATGTCATTAATGCTTCCAAGCATTTTGATGTTTTCCTTCAATAAAACATATAAAGATTAGTAATATTTACTCATTACTTTTACTTCTGTTTTTAGAGTGTAATCTAGGAAAAAGAAGGGATCTTTACCTTAAATTTATGTGCTTCATCGCTGAGAATCTTGTTCTGCCTCTCACTTTCTTGAGCACATTTCTTTGCTTCATTGATCTATACAAATATGTAATAATGGATTCAGAATTCAAAAATATTAATCATAGTGATAGTGAAACCTATCTCTCATGTGTAAGTCCTTACACAAATAAAAAAAGTGGTACTTTATATATAAGATGCTGGCTTTGAATTTAGACTGTTATACAATGTAATGAAATGGGACACTAGGAGGAAAGAAAAGACAGCAAAATAAGTGAACTAGAAGAAAGTGGAAGTACTTCAAGGTGAAGCCATGAAAATAAAAACTAAAGGATGATTATACCTTCTGTTCACAAATAGATATTTTTTTGGCCAGTTCTGAGTTTTCTTTCAAGTAATTCTTCATCTTCTCAGAAATTTGATGTAAATTAACTAAAAAGAGATAAAAAGCATTTATCAGATTATTACCAAAACCAATAAAATTGAATTACTCCAATGTGTCAACAGCAAAGGCACATTATTGGCAGTATGAGCATAAATAACTTAGCATGACTATGATCCCTGAAGAAAGCAAGTTTCAGTTAGTAGCATTTTAAATGTAGGAAACAAATATAGAAAGAAGAACCCTATTTCAATGAGATTCCCATTTACTCTTTTTTCAAAGATGGGGAAACAATGTCTTAGCCTAACATCCCACCATTAGCCAATATTCTTAGAAAATGTGAACAGTTCAAATAGCCCTGTCATCACCAGAGGAGAAATAGAGAAGAATCAAGCAACCTATATACTTATATACTGTACTCCAGTTATCAAATAAAATAAACAGATCAGTGCAACTGCTTTAAAAAACAAAAATCAAAAGGAAAAAGAAAGAAAAATACAAAATACCTGATTTCTTCCAGGTTTTCCCCACCCTGTAATATGACCCAGAGAGATTCCTCTAAATGTCACTGGACAGGCTACTGAAAAGCCTCTCACGCCTTCCTGCTGCCCAGCAGATTCCCCTTCATGAGAGCCAGGGTGGGAGGCTCAGGAGGACAAGGTCTTTGGAATCAAACACACTTGGGTACAATCTCGGCTTTACCACTTAGTCGCTAGAGGACCTGGATAACTCACAATCCCTATAAGACAATATCCTTCAGCCCCAAGATGAGAATGTTACCAGCCACCATTACAGGAATATAGCACACGTAAAGCACCAGATTATAGGTAGATAACACATGGAAAGCTCCAGAACACAGCCCACAATTCCACACTCCTCTCAGAGGCATTGAATTTTCTCACGTGACCACAAAGTGCAAACGTATCTTCTATTTGCCCAATGTGAGAGCTCTGATACCCTGATCACTCTTCTCACCACCACCACTGCTGCATAAACTGTGACAAACACTAGCAGTTGAGGGGCTACTAAATGCCAGGCAGCCACCCTGGCTCTCAACAGACAGCACCACTTAATCATCACAGTCTAGGAAGCCTGTACAGAATGTCTTATCCCTATTTTGCATCAGGTTCATTTCCACTCACTCTCCATTGGCATTAGTGGCTCCCTCCACATCATACTCATAACCCATGGTTGTGACACACACTTTGCCTGGTAATACCTGGGTTCTTTTCTAAGGCATAAGCTTCTTGATAGGCTCCAATAGTGTTTCATCATCTTTACATTTCACCAAGAGCCAGGTCATGTCAACGTACTCACTGCAAACTTCAGACTCATACTATCACTTGCTTCCTAAACCTTTCTATACAAGAATAAACTCATCCTATTGTCCTTACTCCCATGATCTGTTCCTCCTGCTCATCTCTTGTCTCAATAGATGGCAAATCCCTTTATATTGTCGTTTAGACTCCAACCCGGGAAGAGTAAAATTTTCAAGAGTTAAAAAGTCAATTAGACATCAGAAGTCACTGTATTTACTCCCAATTGAATTAAAACCCACATCAAACACTAGAACTGAGAAAATATTACAAAGAAAACTAAAGCCTAAACTCTTACCTTGATATACTGGAGGCTTTATCTAGGAGAGGAAGAAACAAAATTAAATATGATACCAAAACATATTATTAATAAAAATCTAACATTCTGATAAAATATCAAAATAATAATCCAATGAAATTATAATCATAATTTTCTTCAGCATAATGATTCATAGGATTAAAAATAAGAGAAAATTATAGTTTCTTGTTTAAGTCATGAAACTTCACAACCATCTCTGATAAAGAGCACAAAAGTAAATAACTTATTTTTGACCAAAAGATCTGTTTATGTTCTATTAAGTGAACACCAATCTATTTAATTTTGATAATAGGTATGGCAAACATTTTTATAAACACACTAATGCATCATTTACCTGATTTTTTTTTTTTTTTTTTTGTCAAACCCAATATCCAGACTGAAGTCAAGAACCTGGGGTTGTTTTAAAGCCTCCAAAAAAAAAAAAAAAAGAAAAAGAAAGAAAGAAAAGGCAAATCTTTGTACTAGGATATGCCTCTTTCAATCAATAGAAAGCTTTTCTGAAATCTTACAGAGTTCGCTACTTGCTGAACGGATAAACAGTTACAACACATAAGCTCCTATGATTTTCCCATACCACTAAAACCAGAGGGTCATCAAATGAGAAAGAGAGTTGGAGATGGTAGGGAACAAGCACAATTAACAACAGAAATGACACCTAACATTTCAAGAAAGGGCAAAAAGTCCTTCCCAGACCCAAGTCATTCCCTGTGGAATTATAGCTCAATAAAATCCAGTCAGGGCCCCATTTTAATATCACCAAAAGACACATTTTCTTGAGCCCTAAAACATATTTCCCCATTCAAGAGTTTTAAATGGGGCTCCCTACACTGGATAAAGAGACTAAAAGGCCCACCACAACTACATGCAGCTGAGCATTACAACCAGCTGTTCAGGGGGACAGCCCAGCCTCCCTGGGCACCTGCAGCAAGAGCAACCCTGCTACAACAGAAAGATGCATGCAGTCTACACAGGGGGTCACTCCTGGAACATTTGGAATTGGTGATGAGATGGAAGTACCCTACTGGGCCTAATAAGGCATCACTTGTATAAGGTCACCTCTCCAAGATCAGGAGATGTAGCTGACCTACCTAATACACAGACACAATCACAGGGAAAGAGGCAAAATAAGGAGACAAAGGAATATGTTCCAAGTAAGTGAACAGGACAAAAACCCCAGAAAAGAAACTAAATGAAACAGAAATGAGCAATCCACCCAACAGAGAGTTCAAACAAAGAGTCATAAGGATGCTCACTGATCTTGGGAGAAGAATGGATGAACTCAGTGAGGACGTCAACAAAGAAATGGAAGATATAAAGAAGAACCAATCAGAAATGAAGAATACAATACTGGAAATGAAAAATTCACTTGAGGGACTTAAAAGCAGAGTAGAGGATACAGAAGAACGGATCACTGAGCTGGACAAAAGACTAGAGGAAATCACCCAAGCTGAACAGATAAAAGAAAAAAGAATTAAAAACAGTGAGGACAGTCTAAGGGATCTCTGGGACAACATCAAGCCCACTAACATCCGTGTTATAGATGTCCCAGAAGGAGAAGAGAGAGACAAAGGGGCAGAGAATCTATTTGAAGAAATAATAGCTGAAAACTCCCCTAACCTAAGGAAGGAAACAGACATCCAGGTACAGGAAGCACAGAGAGCACCAAACAAGATAAACCCAAAGAGGCCCACACCAAAGCACATCATAAGTAAAATGTCCAGAATTAAAGATAAAGAGAGAATCCTAAAAGCCACAAGAGAAAGAAAACAAGTTACATACAAAGGAAACCCCATAAGGCTATCAGCTGACTTCTCAGCAGAAACATTACAGGCTAAAAGAGAGTGGCACGATATATTTAACGTGCTAAAAGGAAAAAACTTACAGCCAAGAATACTCTACCCAGCAAGATTATCATTCAAAATGGAAGGAGAGATCAAAAATTTCCCAGACAAGCAAAAATTAAAGGAGTTTGTCACCAAGAAACCAGTGCTACAAGAAATGTTAAAGGGACTTATTTAAGGGGAAAAGAGAAGACCACAAACAGGAAAAATTATCTATTTCCATGATAAGAGGGCATTGGATACAAATGCACAAAAAAGAGGTTAGATATGATATCAAAAACATAAAAGGAGGGAGGAGGGGAGTTAAAGAGTAGAGCTTTCAGATAGAGGTCAAAGGAAAGAGACCATCAATTCTGTACAGAAGGAGAAAGGAACAGAGAAGAACTACTAAAACACTGAGAAAAAAAGTTAAAAAATGGCAGTAAGTGCATACTTATCAATAGCTACTTTAAACGTCAATGGACTAAATGCCCCAATTAAAAGGCATAGGGTGGCTGATTGGATAAAACACCAAGACCTATATATATGCTACATACAAGAGACACACTTCAGACATAAAGACACTCACAAACTAAAAGTGAAGCGATGGAAAAAGATACTCCACGCAAATGGCAATGAAAAGAAAGCTGGGGTAGCAGTACTCATATCAGACAAAATAGACTTTAAAACAAAAACTGTAAAAAGAGACAAAGAAGAGCATTACATAATGATCAAGAGAACAATCCAACAAGAGGATATAACACTTGTAAATATTTATGCACCCAATGTAGGTGGACCTAAATATATAAAGCAATTATTAACAGACATAAAAAGAGAAATAGACAGTAACACAATAATAGTAGGAGACTTTAACACTCCACTTACACCAATGGATAGATCATCCAAGCAGAAGATCAATAAGGAAACATTGGCCTTAAATGACACACTAGAACAGATGGACCTAGTAGATATATACAGAGCATTCCATCCAAAAACCGAAGAATACACGTTCTTTCAAATGCACATGGAACATTCTCCAGGATTGATCACATGTTAGGCCACAAAACGAGTCTCCATAAATTTAAGAAGATTGAAATAATACCAAGCATCTTTTCTGACCACAACGGTATGAAACTGGAAATCAACTATAGGAAGAAAATCAGAAAAGCCACAAATACGTGGAGATTAAACAAAATGCTACTGAACAATGACTGGGTCAACGAAGAAATCAAAGAAGAAATCAAAAAATACCTGGAGACAAATGAAATGAAAATACAACATGCCAGAATTTATGGGATACAGCAAAAGCGGTTCTAAGAGGGAAGTTTACAGCAATACAGGCCTATCTCAACAAACAAGCAAAATATCAAATAAACAATCTAACAGTACACCTAAAGGAACCGGAAAAAGAAGAACAAACAAAGCCCAAATTCAGTAGAAGAAGGGAAATAATAAAAGTCGGAGCAGAAATAAATGAAATAGAGACTAAAAAAAAAATAGAAAAAATTAATAAAACCAAGAGCTAGTTTTTTGAAAAGATCAACAAAATTGACAAACCTTTAGCTAGACTCACCAAGAAAACAAGAGAGAAGGCACAAATAAGTAAAATCAGAAATGAAAGAGGAGAAATTACAACTGACACCTTAGAAATACAAAAGATTATGAGAATACTATGAAAACCTATACGCCAACCAATTCGACAATCTAGAAGAAATGGATAAATTCTTAGAATCATACAACCTTCCAAAACTGGATCAAGAAGAAGTAGAGAATTTGAATAAACCAATCACCAGTAAGGAGATCAAAACAGTAATCAAAAACCTCCCCAAAAATAAAAGTCCAGGACCAGACGGCTTCCCTGGTGAATTCTACCAAACATTCAAAGAAGACTTAATACCTATCCTTCTCAAACTCTTCCAAAAAATTGAGGAGGGGGGGAAGCTCCCTAACTCATTCTACAAAGCCGACATTACCCTGATACCAAAACCAGACAAGGACAACACAAAAAAAGAAAATTACAGGGCAATATCACTGATGAACATCGATGCAAAAATCCTCAACAAAATACTAGCAAATCGCATACAACAATACGTTAAAAAGATTATATACCATGATCAAGTGGGATTTATTCCAGGTATGTAGGGATGGTTCAACATTCGCAAATCAATCAACGTAATACACCACATTAAGAAAATGCAGAACAAAAATCACATGATCATCTCAATAGATGCAGAGAAAGCATTTGACAAGATACAGCATCCATTTATGATAAAAACTCTGAATAAAATGGGTATAGAAGGAAAGTACCTCAACATAATAAAGGCCATATATGACAAACCCACAGCTAATGTCATCCTCAATGGTGAAAAACTGAAAGCTATCCCTCTAAGAACGGGAACCGGACAAGGATGCCCACTGTCTCCACTCCTATTTAACATAGAACTGGAAGTCCTAGCCAGAGCAATCAGGCAAGAGAAAGAAATAAAAGGGATCCAAATTGGAAAGGAAGAAGAGAAACTGTCACTATTTGCAGATGACATGATTTTATATATATATAAAACCGTAAAGAATCCACCAGAAAACTTTTAGAAGTAATAAATGAATATGGTAAATTTGCAGGATACAAAATCAACATACAAAAATCAGTTGCATTTCTGTACACTAACAACAAAGTAGCAGAAAGAGAAATTAAGAATACAATCCCATTTACAATTGCAACAAAAAGAATAAAACACCTAGGAACAAATTTAACCAAAGAGGTGAAAGATATATACACTGAAAATTAGAAAACATTGCTGAAAGAAATTGAAGAAGACATAAAGAAATGGAAAAATATTCCGTGCTCTTAAATTGAGTGAATTAACATAGTTAAGATGTCTATACTTCCTAAAGCAATCTATAGATTCAACGCAATCCCTATCAAAGTTCCAACAACATTTTTCACAGACTAGAACAAAGAATCCTAAAATTTATATGAAACAACAAAAAACCCCGCATAGCCAAAGGAATCCTGAGAAAAAAGAACATAGCTGGAGGTATCACACTCCCTGATTTAAAAATATAGTACAAAACTATAGTAACCAAAACAGCATGGTACTGGCACAAAAACAGACACACAGATCAATGGAACAGAATTGACAACCCATAAATAAATCCACACATCTATGGACAGCTAATTTTCAACAAGGGAGCTAAGAACATACAATGGAGAAAGGAAAGTCTCTTCAACAAATGGTGTTGGGAAAACTAGCCAGCCACATGCAAAAAAATGAAAGTAGACCATTATCTTACACCATACACAAAAGTTAACTCAAAAAGGAATAAAGATTTAAATGTAAGACCTAAAACCATGAAACTTCTAGATTGAAAACATAGGAAGTATGTTCTTTTTTTTTTTTAATTTTTTGTTTATTGCAGTAACATTGGTTTATAACATTGTATAAATTTCAGGTGTACATCATTATACTTCTATTTATGCATAGATTACATCATGTTCACTACCCAAATACTAATTACAACCCATCACCACACACATGTGCCGAATTATCCCTTTCACCCTCCTCCCTCCCTACATCCCCTCTGATATACAGATGGCCAACAGACACATGAAAAGATGTTCAAAATCATTAACTATCAGGGAAATGCAAATCAAAAATACAATGAGATATCACCTCACGCCTGTCAGAATGGCTATAATTAACAAGACAGAAAACAACAGGTGTTGGAGAGGATGTGGAGAGAAGGGAACTCTCATACACTGCTGGTGGGAGAAAGTATGTTCTTTGATATTGGTCTTAGCAACATACTTTCAAGTAACATGTCTGACCAGGCAAGAGAAACAATAGAAAAAATAAATAAATGGGACTACGTCAAACTAAAAAGCTTCTGCACAGCAAAGGAAACCATCAACAAAACGAAAAGACAGCCTAATCATTGCAAGAAGATATTTGCAAACCATATATCTGATAAGGGGTTAATCTCCAAAATATATAAAGAACTCATACATCTCAACAACAAAAAAACTAACAACCCAATTAAAAAATGGGCAAAAGACATGAACAGAAATTTCTCCAAAGCAGATATATAGATGGCCAACAGACACATGAAAAGATGTTCAACATCATTAACTATCAGGGAAATGCAAATCAAAACTACAATGAAATATCACCTCACGCCCATCGGTATGACTATAATTAACAACACAGGAAACAGCAAGTGTTGGAGAAGATGTGGAGAGAAGGAAACTCTCACACACTGTTGGTGGGAATGTAAACTGCTGCACCTACTATGGAAAACAGTATGGATAGTTCTCAAAAAATTAAGGATAGAACTACCATAGAATCCAGCTATTCCATTGCTGGGTATTTATCCAAAGAATATGAAAACCCCAATGCATAGATACATGCACTCCTGTGTTCATTGCAGCATTATTCACAATAGCCAAGACGTGGAAGCAACCTAAGTGCCCATCAAGGGACGAATGGATGAAGAAGATGTGGTATATATACACAATGGAATACTACTCAGCCATAAGAAATGATGAAATCAAGCCATTTGTGACAACATGGATGGACACTGAAGGTATTATGCTAAGCAAAATAAGTCAGAGGGAGGTCAAATACTGTATGATCTCACTCATAAGTAGAAGATAAAAACAACAACAAACAATCACATAAAGACAAGATTGGATTGGTGGTTACCAGAGGGGAAGGGGGAAAGGAGGAGGGCAAAAGGGATGATTAGGCACATGTGTGTGGTGATGGAATGTAATTAGCACTTGGGTGGTTAACGTGTAATCTATGCAGAAATACAAGTATCATTATGTACACCTGAAATTTATACAATGTTATAAACCAATGTTACCACAATAAAAGAAAAATAAAATAAAATAAAGAGTTTTAAATGATGATCAGACACTGAGCCCAAAAAACATGCCCTGATATTGGAATATCATTGCAGTATCAAAAGCCAGTCATAATAACGTTGTTACAGGAAAATGCATCCATGGAGGGCAAACAGAAAATCACAGACATTCCTTTAACTTCACATGATGCTCAGGAAACAGTGAACTTCCCTGTCCCTTATCACCCAACCCCACAGGCAAGGGCAAGTGGGAAGAGGGATGGGCTCAAGAAATACTTAATATCTGTGTTTTCTTTTTGAAGGGAAGGGTTTATACATTTTAGTTTTCTCATTGAAAATACATTGTTGTCTTGCTCAATTAGTTCTTTACTAAAAAGATTAGAGTATTTTACAAAGTTAACTTCCATTTCAAACATTAATTTGTGTTCAAGTTAGTGATCTAAAGGAAACAAATAAAAGAGCTGGACTCCTGGATTCTGATCCAGCTTGTAAGGAGCTTGGAAGTTGTCACTCCTGTCTACATAACAAGATACAAGCTGAACAAATTAAAGGTCAAAAACTCTTCATAGATCTATCAGAAAACTGATGTCACAGGGCCAACTGTTGCCTGCAGAATCAGAGAAATGGACTGGCCAATACAGAAAATCACCACTTATTGGAGCAGAAGCCCAAGGTCAGAAATCTCTGCAGAAATCAGAACACCATGGTAGGAAAACACTTACTGTAATTGATGAATTCCTGGATGCTCAGTGTGGACAAGCAAGAGATTTAAAAATGCCAGGGTGCCCAATCTCGAACGGTTCCCATACTTGTGTGAGTTTTATCTCCAGGAATCCTAACAGGTTCTCATAGAAAATACTGGAGAAAAATCCCTTCATGCTATTGGCAGGGAAAGCAGAAAAATAGCTGTTTAGAAATAAACTCATAGTACTCTGTTCTTAAAAAGACTTGCCTGCAAGAGAAACTACTTTAGCAGAGCCTAAGTGGTATTTTTCCAAAGACTAAGTGACCTAGGTGAAGGGAAATACCCAACTCCAGTGCCCTCTCTCCTTCTTGTCTCACCTAAGAGTAAACTCAGCCTAACCCCTAGCCAGATAAATATTGTCAAATAGCTCGTTAAGTTCGCATGTTCCGCTTCAGCAGCCCAGGGTTCCCAGGTTCGAATCTTGGGCGCAGACTGATGCACTGCTCATCACACCATGCTGTGGCAGTGTCCCACATACAAAAAAAATAGAGGAAGATGGGCACAGATGTTAGCTCAGGGCCAATCTCCCTCACCAAAAAAAATATACATATATATATAAACCCTGAGACTAAAGTCATATTTACCTCAGTTCTTCCTTTAAACCAGGACATGACACCTGGCTTTCAAAAAAACCTTAAAAGGCAGACGAAAAGAAAAAAACACACAGTTTGAACACAAACAGCAACCACTAGAATCATGGGATGAGAGAGATGATAGAATTATCAGGCTAAGAGTTGAAAACCATGATGATTAACATGCTAATGGCTGTAGCAAAAAAAGTGGACAACATGCAAGAAGAGATGGTGAATATAAGCAGAGAGATGAAAATTATAAGGATCCAAAGGAAATTCTAGAAATCAAAAACTCCATAACAGAAATAAGGAATGCCTTTGATGCATTCATTAACAGACTTGACATAGCCAAGGAAAGAATCAATGAGCTTGAAGAAATGTCAGTAGAAACTTTCAAAACAGAAATGCAAAGAAAAAAACCCCAAAAATAGCACACAAAATCCAAGACCAGTGGGACGATTACAAAAGACATAACATATACGTAATGGGAATATCAGCAGAATAAAGGAAAGGAGGAAATATTTGAAGCAATAATGACTGAGAATTTTCCAAAATTAATGATAGTCACCAAACTATAGATCCAGAAAGCTCAAAGAATTCGAAGCAGGATAAATACCAAACAAGAAAAAAATGTACACCTAGACATATAATATTCAAATTACAGCAAAGCTAAGACAAAAAATTTTGAGAGAAGCTGGGGGCAGGAGAGAGGCAGGGAGGTATAGCATCTTACCCATAGAGGAACAAGGATAAGAAATACATTCAACTTCTCTTCAGAAATAGTGAATATAGAATGAAATATTTAAAGTGGTACAAGAAAGGAACCATCAACCTAGATTTCTGTAACCAGTGAAATTATCCCTCAAAATAACACCACAGAGTAAGGAAAATTATCAAGGGTAATGAGGGGCATCACTTTAACGGTAAAGAGGTCAATTCTCCAAGAAGACTTAGCAATCCCTAATGGGTACGTATTAACAAAAGAGAATCAAAATACATGAGGCAAAAACTGATAGAATTCCTGGGAGAAAAAGATGAACCCATTATTATAGTTGGAGACTTCAAAAGCCTCTGTCAGTCATTGACAGATCCAGCTTACAGAAATTCAATAAGAACACAGTTGAACTGAACAGCATCTTCAAACAACTGGATCTACTGACGTATGTAGAAGACTTCATCCAACAGCACAATATACATTCTTCTCAAGCTCACATAGAACATTCACTCAGATAGACCATATTCAGGGCCATAATATAGATCCTAGCAAATTTAAAGTAAAGAAATCATAGAAACTATGTTCTTAGACCACAATGGATTTAAATTACAAATCAGTAACAGAAATATAGCTGGAAAACTACAAAAAATTTGGAGACTGAACAACACACTTTTTAAAGAACACTTGGGTCAAAGAAGACGTCTCAACAGAAATTTAAAAATAATTCAATATAAATGATAATGAAAATAGGACTTATTAAAATTGTGGGATGCAGTGAAAGCAGTATTTAGAGGGAAATTTATAGTACTGAATGTAAATAAAAGGTTCAGTGACTACCAAAATTCCTACTTATTTATGATTAAAAGTCTATCCATAAAGTACTTTAGTATACTCACAGCAAGGACAGTTCTCCAGAGGAAAATGAAAAATGCAGAAGTTCCCAAAGAAGTAATAATAACGGTCAACTTCCACAGAATTCCAAAAACATCAGGCCCAAGATGGAAATAGTCAGGCAGAATATGGACTGGCTGAAATAATATTGGAGATCATGAAGAACCTCAAAGACATTTACCATACACCTGTCACAAAGAGTCATCTTTACATGACTCTGTATTCATTAAATGTATTCATTAAAATGGTGCTGTTATACAAAAATTACACCACACTTAAGCTGTAGGAAAAAAATCTAATACAAACACTGTTAGAGATTTTATTTTGCTGACAAACACATTGCAAATATTTTTAAATAGTTAGAATGTAAACTATGAATTTATAAACCAATTAAAATTGAAAAATAAGTAAAATCAAACTTATAGTAGAAGGGAGGCCTAGGTCTTCTATTCTATACTCAAGAAGTACCTGGATAAAATTCTTTGGAACATCTCCAAAAATATGCCCAAATGTATGGAAGAATGGGAAAAAATAACAAGCAAAAATGTGTGTTAAAGATACAAATGAGAATAATATAGAGAGAGATGTTTATGGACATGCACATAACTGAGAGACATGGGCAGCTGCTATTATAATAACACTGGGATTATTACTCCCACAAAAGTTAATTCCAGATTTTTGTTTAGTCCCAAGTTTCTAAAACTATTGGGGTTTTCTTTCAGTGTTCACTTTGATCCTGAACCAGAGCGCATAATGTCAGTTTTCTGAAGTACATAAAGATTTGCATAATAGTGTGATCTTGTATATTATGATTAAAACTATGAGAATTGAAGTTAGTTAAAAACACACTTTCCAATAGCCAATAAAAAGAATTCACATTCGCATTTTACAGTATTGCACCTAAATCAATTAATAGCAACCATGAAAATTAATTTGTAAAAGAATACAAATTTCTAGAATATATGTTCACCAAAACAAAAGGCAAATGTCTTTTTACAAAAACTAGATCTATAAGCATTTTAGAAGAAAATAAACTCACAATGTAATTCATACTAATCCATACACCAAGATTCAGTTTTCTGCAAGTAAAACTTCTCTAGAAAGTAGCCTCTGAAACCTATAACGTTTTCATCTTCAGCCCTCACAGCTGGGGTCAGTAAAATGTGTGCTCATGGGAAACATACAGTCTTTGAGTCACCACTGTCTGAGAGACAGCAGTAGCTCTCAGCACAATGGTTAAACATGTGGATCAAATGCACAAAAAAGACAAAGACCATCTGGTCACTACCTGGTAAAACATCCCCACTCACGGGCACTCTTGTTACATCTGGCAACTGTTGGGAACTGAAATCAGTAGTTCACTCCTACCTAGATTAGATCCAACGGGGCCAATAAAGCTGAGGTTCTGATATTCAATGACAATGAGCATGGGTGGATGTGGGAAATGAAAGACAAGTGAGTTTATCCAGGTGTTCAAAGATGAGATAGGAAAGAGGCTTAACTGCATGAGAATGCAGCCTAGGTAGAGGGGGGAAAATTCCAATAAAGACTATCAAGAAATTTCCTCCTTCATAGACTCAAAGGAAACAGAATAGACTCTTCTTTGATTGGAGGTAATCGTTGGGATGATTCCTGACCACTGGACCTTTCAAGATTCCTAAGAATCTGCTGCATGCCAATCAAAACAAATCTACTTATCTCTAAGGGCTGTTCTCAGTCTTTCTTTTCCTCTGTCTCCTCTGAGGGTAGAGGTGTTTTTTAATGAGAGAGTGAAAACTTGCACAGTAGGAATCTGGAATTTCTTTAATTTTGGACAATCCTAAAGACATTAAGGACCCTTTTTGCTTTGAGTAAATCAACACTCTGGACATGAATACTTTACTAAGGAAAGGATAACTCATTCACCTCCTGGGCATGTCACTCCTAATGATTTCCCCGTTATAAACATCCCAGCAGGATGCAGCCACTTATTTTCTGATGGACTTCTCAGGGCTCCCATCAACCTGGTTGAACACAGAGTCCCTGGGGGCAGCTTCCAAGAGCAGAAAGGAAAGGATGACTCAGAAGTTGCTAAAAGTCAACAAGCCAGAAAGCACAGAGCACAAGTGACATTTCCCTTTTTAACAGACTAGCACCAACACCAACGCTTAGACACCACTGTTCCCAGGGCTGCCAGCCTTCACATATATGAATCACGTACTCACAGGGAAACAAACTACACATGAGATGGACCCTACACCTGCAGGGCTTGAAGCAGGATCTTGACAAGGCTTCCAGGAGCCGAACTCCCATGACTCCTATTAAATAAGAGTTCCTTACATTTTTAAAAACAACTTTATTGAGATATAATTCATATATCATACAATTCTCCCATTGAAGACTTACAACTCAATGGTTTTTAGTATATTCACAAATCCTTCCTTCTTGATGCTATAAAGTTACTATTTTCAGGTTTCCATCCTATCAACCCTGCTGTGTTTGGTCCAAGCAATGCTGACAGGACCCAGAACTTGATGTGGAATGCTGTGGCCAGAACCCATTCAGGCTGGTCCATCAACCTGTATTAAGGTCCTCAGTCTTCAGGAATGTCTGAGTTCCCATCACAGATTCCATGAAAAAGCTGTTACTTAACCACCATGTGAAAGAGCCCAATAAAAAGGAGGAAACATCTGATGTCCAATGTTTACTCACGTTTGTGTCTGGGTAACCGGCAAACCCGAGCAGGAGGAGCCAGAAGACCAACCTCCGCACCTCCATGTTCTGGTCCTTTCAGGGGACCTGTGGTCAGGAGGAAGGAGGTGGGGAGGAAGGGATGCAAAGGGGGTGAGGGGAGGGGTAGGGTGAGGGTGAGGGGTGGGGTGGGGAGTGGGTCCGGGGAAGGTTGGAATTGGGGGTGGGATTGGGGAGGGGGTGTGGCAGGAAGGGCGGTTTTGGGCACCTGGGAGGAGAAGAAGAAGGGGGTCAGGGAAAGTACTGGGTCAGATCAAGTCCTAGAAGGGAAGGAGGAGGGTTCAGACAGGTCAGTAGGTCAGCAGGACACAAGGAGCAGTGAAGTGGACTCTCAGGAGCAGTTGGAGGGGACGAGGGCTTCGTCTTCCTCCGAGTCTTCTCCTGTCTGGGCACTGCCTTAGCAACCGCGATGCTTTATACTCCCCTTTGACCAATCCCCTGCCTTCACCCCTGGTTCATCACAGTGCACACCGTGTGACCTCACTTTTAGAATGCCCCTACCCCACCCGGTGCCTCACCAGGAGCCATCTCAACGACAGGTCCTCTCTGGAACTTTCACAGACTTTCTGGTTTCTGGTCCTTCCCAACCCAGGTCCCCTGTTCCCCACTTCTGGCACTGCCTCCTTCCTTTCTGACCTCCCAAGGTTTCCCATGGCCATTGGCTGAAAAGCATACAAAGCAAAGGATGACTTTGAAGTGAAGTGAAAGAAGAATCAAATACTCAAGTAGAGTGTACCCAGACTGACAAAAGGGTCACAGGGGACTTGGGTCTGGGAGGGGATGTTGGGAGAGGGGAAGGCTGAGGCTAGGAGGCTCCAGAGGGAGAAGGGGCCAGAGAGAAGCTTTGCCCAGGGCCCAGCTTTCTTGGGGTGTGCCCTGCTCAGAAGATGAGGTCAAATCAGCTGGCCATGGTCACACCCCTTGCTCCTCAACCTAAGACCGATGGTCAGTGATTGCTGTGGTGATGATAATATTGTCATATAATAGTCCTGCTGATGTATTATTGTTATTGTTGTTATTGTGGGAGAGGGTGAAGCCCACTCTGAGGCATGGCAGGGTCCTGAGGAGGCTCACCTCTCTCTCTCTCTTCTCCTTAGGATCTGCTAAGCCCCATGCAACACCTCCACTCTAAGTGCACCCTGTCAGGGTCCCTGTCCCTACTCTGGGCCCTTATCCCCAGAGCAACGCTACCCTGGTCACTCTCTGGCATCTTAGGACCCAGGCACAGCCTTCCAGAAGGCCCTGGCATGGGGCAGATGCCCAGCACTCAGTTTGGAATGAGGAAAACAACCCATTCCATGACAGCGTAGGTGGGGCAGGTCATGCCAGGGTCTATTCATCCTGTCTGTCTACAGTGGCCTCCACTGAGTGCCAGAGCTCTCTGTTTGTGCTGTGGGCTGGGGTGGGGGGTGAGGTTCTGGGAGTGTGTGTGTGTGCATGTGTGTTTGGTTGTGTAAGTCTGCATTACAGACCTGAGAGTCTGAGTTTCTATGTCTATGAGTATACCGATTGTGGACATGAGTTTTACTCTGTGTGTCTGTGTATATTTTAAGTGATATACATTTTTGTGATCTATTTTGAATATATCATTCCACTCTCTCCTAGCCTGTAGAGTTTCCACTGATAGCCTGATGGGGGTTCCTTTCTAAGTTATTTTCTTTTCCCTGGCCACCCTTAATATTCTTTCTTTGTCACTGACCTTTTTTTTTTTCTTTTCCCTCCAGCTTTACTGGGGTATAATTGACAAATAGGAATTGTATATATTTAAGATGTACATCTTTATATTTTGATATATATGTACATTTTGAAAAGCTCACCACACTCAAGCTAATTAACATATCCTTCACCTCACAGTTACCATTGTGTGTGTGTGTGGTGAGAACACTTGAGATCTCTTAGTAAATTTCAAGTATGTAATACATTATTAACTATAGTCACCACACTGGACATTTGGTCTCCAGAACTTATTGATCTTGTAACACACAGTCTGTTACTTTTGATCAATCTCTCCTCTTTTTCCCCATCCCCCAGCGTCTGGTAATCACCGTTCTACTCTGTGTTACCATGAATTCAGTTTTTTTTTTAATTCTACATAAAAGTGAAATTATGCAATATTTATATTTCTGTGTTTGTCTTATTTCACTTAGCATAATGTCCTCCAGGTTCATCCATCTTGTCACAAATGGCAGGATGTCTTTCTTTTTTTAAGGCTGAATAATAACCCATTGTGTATAAATACATCACATTTTCTTTATCGATACAGCCTTTGATGGACATTTAGGTTGTTTCCCATATCTTGGTTATTATGAATAATGCTGTAATGAACATGGGGTGCAGATATCTCTTTGAGATCCTGATTTCATTTCCTTTGGATATATCCCCAGAGTGGCATTGCTGGATCATATGGCAGTCCTATTCTCAGTTTTCTGAGGAACATCCATACCACCTACAGAGCATGTATGTGGGCTGGCTGGCAGTGTCTGTGGGCTGGTTGTTGAGATCCCACAGTGGTTGCTGTGAACCCCTCTCCATTTCTTTGTTCTTAGCTGCCCCCAGAGGATCCAGTCATGCTGATTCCCTCAGCAAGACAGAAGTGGGCTTTCAACCAGTGCATGGAAAGGCTGCAGAAGTGATGCTCACATTGCTCTCTTCCCCCTGGGAGAAATCGCAGGTGGAGGGGTCTCTCTCTGTGCTGAGCGGAGCCAGCCTGTGGGAAGGGTGACGCAGGTGAAGTGAAGCTGTTCTTTCTACCCTTTTCAATGCGATTGTTCTCACATTTTGTGCTCCACTGACATGATGAGACCTCACACCTGGATTCCAGAGATTTCATAAAGCTTATTTTCATCTGTGGATTGTGGTTAAATCGTGGTTTCTGTGGGCGATGACTGCTGGGCCTTTCTATCCCACCATCTTGCTGACATGCATCATTGCCATTTTACTTTGCATTTCCCTAATGACTAACGATAGTGAGCATCTTTTCCTGTGCTCCTTGTTTATTCGTAGAAATATGTCTTCTTTGCAGAATATCTTTTCTGTAGAAATGTCTACTCAAGTCCTTTGATCATTTTTTTAATTGGATTTCTTTTGGTGTTGTATGTATTCTTTTATTTTTATTGAGGTCATATTGCCTTATAACATTGTGTAAATTTCAAGTGTACATTATTATATATCAGTTTCTGCATAGACTGCATCATGTTCACCACCAATAGTGTAGTTTTTATCCGTAACCATACATATGTGCCCCTTTACCCCTTTTGCCCTCTCCCCACCCCCCTTCTCCTCTGGTAATGTCATTGACTTTTGACAGTTTTACTATAATGTGCCTTGGAGAAGGTCTTTTTATGTTGAGATAATTAGGAGTTCTATTAGCTTCATGTACTTGTATATCCAGTTCCTTCCCCTGGTTTGGGAAGTTCTCGCTATTATTTCTCTAAATAAGCTCTCTGCTCCTTTTTCCCTCTCTTCTGCTTCTGGGATACCCATCATCCTTATGTTGCTTTTCCTAATAGTGTTGGATATTTTTTGTACAATTTCTTCATTTTTAAAAAAAATCTTAGTTCTCTCTTCTCTTCCACTTAAATCATTTCTTGATTTCTATCTTCGAGCTCCCTAATTCTCTGTTCCACACTTTCTGCTCTATTTCCAATGTTGTGTACTTTATTTTTCATCTGATTAATTGTGGTTTTCATCTCCAGAATTTGGGGTTTTTATAGTTTCCCTCTCTTTGGTGAAGTACTCCTCCTGTTCATTAATTTTATTCCTGAGCTCATTAAATGTCTTTCTGAGTTTTGTAACTCATTGAGTTTCTTTATGACAGCTATTTTGAATTCTGTCAATTAGATCGCAAGCTTCTATGACTTCTAGTTTTGTTTCTGGAGAGTTGTCATTTTCTTTCTGTTCTAAGGTATTACTGCAGTTCTTCATGGTGCTTGATGAGTTGATGCTCTGCCAGTGAATTTGTGGTAGTAAACACCTTTCGTTTTGGGGTAAATCTTTTGTTACTTTGATTCTGAGTTGCCTCTGGTTGTATTTGAGAGCCTGCCCTTTCTACCCTCCACTGCCTTTAACAGTGCCCTCCTTGTGCTGCTTGTGCCTCTGAGGTTGCTGGTGCCTTGCTGCTTACAATGTTGCTGCAGTTGTGGGTGCTGCCACTGGGGTCACCAGATTGCAAGCACCTCTGCTGCTTTTGGGGTCACCTGGGTCTTGTGTTCCCCCACTGGCTCTCCACAGGCTCTCCATGGCTCGGGTGTTGCTGCCATGTGCACCACCTTCACTGCTGCTCTGGGGTTAACTGGGGTTGCTGGGAACACCACTGGTAGGCGTGCTGGTTTCATGGGTTTCACTGCTGCTGCCAGGGGCCTAGGGTCTTGTATGCATCCCCCACTGCTGGTAGGGTCAGCGTCATGGGTACCACCACTGTGGGCTGTGTCATGGGTACTGCTGTGGCTCCTGAAGCCTCAAGTCACAGGTGTCACATGCCACTGCTGGAGGAGGAGTAGGGATGAGCATGAGCACCGTTGCTGTTCCTGCAGCCTCTGGTCCCCAGCACCACTGTGCTTTTTGAAACCTCAGGTCAGGGCACCATTGCCCCTGGCAGTTGGTATCCGTGTTTTGGATTGTCACTGCTGGGAAAAGGGTAGGGAGCTGCTCCCCTAGTTCCACTGCCTCCCAGAAGCCCAGTCCACTCACCTTCAGATGTATAGATGTATGGATCTCTCAGGCATTCTGGTGTGCTGTGCAGGGAGTCCTTTGTTTGTCTGAAAGCTCTTCTCTTGGGGAAGGAAGGGACAGTTTCATGGGACTAAAGCTAAGAAAGCAGTTTCTTACCCAAGACTGCAGAAAATGACAATATTGAGAGAAAGAACTTGACTGAAAGCAAAGTGGGAAGGTGAACAGAAAAAGATCAAAAACAAATTACTGCAGAGCCAGAAATCTAAGAGTCTGCAGGAAAGAGGAAAAGCAGTGGGTCCATGCAGCTGGGGTGGGATCCAGGGAAATTACCCAAAAGACACACTGCTGTACGTTACCTGTTCTTCTTTGCTAATAGAACCATGGTGAACAACTGTGTTGACCACTATATGTAGTGATAAACACAAAGGCAGAGTCACAACTTATAAGGGGTTTGGGTCTAGACTCAGCATCTAAGATGAATATCCCATGTCATCAATACAACTCTTTAAAAAAAATCTCTTAAATAGCTCATGGATGCTATACTATCTCTTGACAAATCCAATCTAGTCAAGTTTTCCTCCAGCATTGAACCTGATTTCAATATTTTTGGTTGAACACCCATTGAAGTAATTGGCTTGCATTTGTTTTGGTTTCTCAACCTTACAGTCAATTCTGCCTAAGATAAATTGTTGTGTGTTGTGACTCCATGCTCAAGTTCTCTTAACAAACTTTACCCAAGGATCCCTTAGGGGAAATACGTACCGGTATATGTGTTGCCCAACCTCACCACAAAGTCTTTGACTCTTTATGAGCTATAAAAACCAGTGGATATCAGGTAGAGAATTAGAATTGGAGAAACTGAAATTATTCATTTATTCAATCCATGAATTCATAAAAGCACCTGCTGGATAACATCCAAGACCCCCTAAAGCCCTGGTACCTGGAAGGCAACATAATGCCAATTAAGACAGATACTGACAGAATTTAAGGAGATCCTATTGGCCTCATGGTTATAGCCTGAGAGTCAGGAAATGTCCCCAAGTCACACAGATCTAGAGAGAAAGGAGATTTCACAGTGATTTTGTAAAATCTAGGATTACAATATGTGCCAAGTCCCTAGTCTCCAACTCCACCTCCCTCACAATATAACACCAAAACCACCCACATCATTATGATGGGGATACTGAGATAAGAGGGGACCTGAGGCACCTGGAGGGCTGAAATTGGGTCAGAGGCCTACAGGCAGGTGTTTAACAGATGTTGTGTTCTAATGCAAATATCAGAAGACATAAGCAATCAAGGAAAGCTAAACACAGATTTAGGACCATACAGAATCAACTTGTCTTAAAGAGATCAAAGAGTGCAGGAATTGAGAACAGGTTTGAAGTTCTCTATCTAACGTCATTTCCAAATCTGTGTTCATTGTAGGTCTCCACACAGTAAGTGTGATATCTGATCTCTACTCTGTGTTGGTCACTAGATTGGGAGAAAGGAAGGGTTCAAAGATGAGTCAGGTGTGAACTTTACCCTCAAGAAGTCCACAGGGTAGTCAGAGAGCCAAGACAAGCCTATGAATAACTGTAGTGCATGGCAGAAATTGTAGCTCCTTAGGAGAAAGCATTACGGGGCTCAGAGGACAGAGCAGTCATTTCCAAAAGAGAGGGGCATATAAAGGATTGGAGGTGAACTCTGTATACGGGATTTGATTATGTGGAGGTGAGAGTGGAAAGAGCATTCAGAGCAAAAGAAACAGAGTAAACCAAGGCAAAGCCTGGAAGAGAAAAAGCAAGAGGATGTACAGAGCACAGGGCTAGTTTGGTTGAAGTATAAAGTGTGGAAAGAAAAAAAATGAGAGTGAGGGTGAGGTCAGATGGCCTTGAATATCAGAAAAGAATATGGTCTTTATCATGACAGCAGTGGGGAGCCATTGAAGGATTTTTTTTTTAAGCAGGAAAATATGATAATCAGAACAGAGTTCTAGAACATGAGATGGTTAGAGCAGGAGGCAATGGCAGAGGCAGTTTAGCTCATAACAGCCAGAATAACAGTCCTGCACCTTCCCTAGCCCTCCTGCTCTGCCATCTAAATCTGGAGAATTCCCTGGTGCCACTACTTTACTTTGGAGAAGCTCTGACTCTAAAGAATTATTTGCTCCCAGCACAATAGCAAGGGAAGTGTTGAGCACTGAGATGGCTCTGGCATTAAATGGATAAGCATTCAAACCTCAATTTTGCCAATGAGTCGGTGTGACCTTAGGCAAGTCATTTCACCTCATGATACTTCAGTGTCTTCATTTGTAAAATGGGATAATGCTGTATTTTGTAGACTCCAAGATGCACCTTTTCTTTTACATTTCACTCTCTTAAAATCAGAAAGTGCCTTACTATCAAAGCATGCCCAAGTTTAAGTAGCATTACTTTGTGATGTCTTGATGAATCACAGAGCAATGGTATGACTTACAATTGATGACATCTTAGACTGAATAAATACAATAACATCTACCTCCTAAGGGTGTGAGATTTAAACGAGCTATTGTACATAGCATGCTTAGCTAAATGCCTGGCCTGAGGCTGGAGATTAATAACAGTAGCTAACATAACAGGGGGAAGAGGCAGCATGACATGGTGCTTAGGAGCCCATTGTCTACATCAAGGTTCAAATTCCAAGTCGGTACTCACCGCCTTGGACTAGCTATTTCATGTCTATGAGACAGTTCTCTCATCCATAAAAATGCCAATCCTATAGGGTTTTTGTAAGAATCAAATTAGATACAATTTGAGGTAAAATTTAGCAACATCTCTCAAGATTGCAAATGCACATGCCCTTTTATCCAGCAGTCCATTTCTAGGAATTTATCCCACAGATACACTGCCATACATGCAAGCTGTCATCACCACAAGGACAGCTGTTGCAACGCAATATTTAACAGCAAAAAGGTTGGGTTTGGGGGCTGGTTAAACAAACAATGGTACATCTATCCAATGGGATATTAGGCTACCATTTAAAAAATATAGCACTGCTATACGTTTGATATGGAAAGATCTTCAGTATGCATTGTTCAGGAAAACAAGCAGCGCAGAACAGTGTGTAGAGTGTGCTGCTATTTGTATAGAAGAAAGTATTTAATATGTTAACATGTGTGAAGCACTGAACACAGTACTAGATATGTAGTGTAAGAGCCTAAATATACAAATGGACAATGGCCAGACCACATATCAAAATAGAATTCTGACCCATAACCTGCAGCAAACAGCCAGGGAAACCAACTCATTATCTACAGTAACCAGACCAGGAAGCCATCCTGCTGTCTCTAAATCAGACTTGGAAGAAGTCAGACCACTCTTTCCAGCAACCAGCCCAGGAAGCCAAACAATAACCCCTGCAACAATCAGCCCCAAATGGCCAGAAATTAATTAATAACTGACAGCTTCCTAAGTTTTGTCCTGCTTCTAACATAGGACCAACCAGAGACAGCCAAATGTGCACCCCTAACCAATCACATAGAATGCCCACCTCTAGTTAGCCCACCTACAGCTTCCCCACGCCAACAGCCTCCAATCAGGGCACATCTAGATCGTTTCCTTTTGTCCACTATAAAGCTTTCCCAGTCCTCTGCCTGCCTTGAATCTCTGCCAAAATGCAAATGATAGTGGCTGACTCCCTTGCTATAGCAAACTCTGAGTAAATAGCATTTGCCTGGTCTCATTTGAATGGCTTTATTTCCACAAGTTCATGCTTGATTCCTAGCAATTCTTGTTGTTGCTAGTAACAATGCAAGAGAATTCAGATGTTTTTCCTATTTCTCTTTAGACAGTGGATGGACTTTCAGCCAACAGATGTCTTGTGGTGTTTGGGTGACACCCTTGGTGGAAATTTGTCTCTGAATAATGTCTTGGGAACTTGGCTCCAAGGAGCCTGTGTGTTTCTGTATCACATGCCAGCCTTCTGCCTGAGTCTCTTATAAATATAAGACCAGTTCCTGTGTGGGCCGGAGCAAAGGCCAGAAAGGAAGCTTTAGCAATGGCCCAGTGACTCAGGCGCACCATGGGGTGAATCAAGAATTAAATTGGAAATGTGATCCTGACCTGAAGATGTTCTCCCTCCTTCTGAGAGCAATGTCCTCGCACTACTCTAGGCTCTTTGGAATCAGGAGGACTTGGCTGCTTCAGCTGAATCACTGAAAAGGAAACATTTAAAAGAGAATAATGGTAATGAAGATGATAATATTAATATCAGCTACCTTTTATTGACCATGTACTGGCACTTAACATGCATTATTTTATTTCATCTCCCCAACAACCCTGTGAGGTAGAAACTGGGGAAACTGAGGCTCAGAGAGGTTAACTAACTAGCCCAAGGAATCAGAGGTGGAACAAGAAATAAAACCGAGTCTATTGGATTCCATCACACAATCTCTAAACTGCTGTGTTAATCTCTAAACTACTTTCACAATTCAAAATTTTACTGACAACATCCAGGCTTATTACTCAAAGCAATAAAGATCTAAGCAAGGGGTTTCTGGGATCCAGAAGTAAATGCCATGCTGTGTATCCATTCAGTTATTGGGTGATTAACATGATAGCTCCTAGATCCAGATAGGTAAAGCTAAATCCTCTTCCAAGGCTCGTTAAGATAAAGGACTTGCTTCAGCTGAGTCTTGAAGTTAGTGATCCTCTCTCCTGGACGTTTGCCCCTAACAGTCTCATTGTCTTTCCCATCTTCACACATAGATTTTGTTTTTCCTTCCTTGGAGACCCAGGCCCTGTCCAGGTTTCCCATCATCACTCTATCTAGAAATCCAGGGACGCACCAGGAACTGCTTCAGCACAAGTGTTTTGCCAGGTAAGAGAGGATCTCTCCAGAGAGTCCACTTCCACTCGTGGTACCATAAATGAGACCAGGAACCCTCAATTTATTGAAATAGATCCAATTCTACCCTTCATTAACACATCCATCTTGTTGCCATTATGACAATAACTCCATTATGTTGTGGGACTATTTTCATTCCCCTGAGACTTCTGAAGTCCATATCTTCTGGCTCCAAAGGAGTCCAAAATATAAAATTAATTGTAATCAAAATGTTGGATGTGTTTAATTAATTTGTAATTATACCTCCCTCTAAAAAGATAAACATTAAAGACAAATATATTACATGTTAAAAAAAAAGGTAAACATTAAAGAAAAAGACGACCTCCCCTATTGGAGATAGATCCTTCTAGATCTTTTTAAAATAACTGTATATCTAAATCTCTATATATATATCTATCCCCATCAAAGTACATTCTAACATTGGGGAGAGATTATGTAGAAGGTATCATTCTGTATATCATGGTGAAGTTTGCATTTTTCACTTCACACTGTACCTTAGAGCTTTATTCAGGATAGTATGTGATCATATATCTTATTCTTTTTTATTATTGCATAATGTTTCTTCGTATGGAAAAATTATAGTCTAATGAGCCTAGAGCCTATCAAAGATACTTGGATTTTTTCCACACTGCTAAAATGAACATCTTTGCATATACTCTAGAATCCTCTAGAATACCTGAGAAGTGGAATTGCTTATCATCATCAATAAAGATTAATGAGAAATCACAGGTCTAAAGCATTGTATGAAGCCTCTGAGTTTGCTAAATATTCACTTAGCTCTAAATTTCACTGTAGCTATGTGGACAAAGACATATATTCTACAGAAGAGAGCATTTGTGGTAGGAAATATTAGCGTATTACATTATGATTACAGGAAGAAAGCACATGACCTAATTTACTGGCATTTTATGGAGCAGCAAAAAATACAGTTATGCTCAAATATGGCGTATCTTCATTCACCAACATGCCATCACCTTATGAAATGTCTAGATTATTTCTTACACTCTTAAAAGAAAAGCATTTAAAAATTTCAAAATAGTCAACTCTCACTTGTGCCCTGAAATTAATGATAACACGAAGGCAAAGACATAATGGCGCTTTTGGAATTCATTTAGAAACAGTTCTCCACCTTTGATCTGTCTTAGTCTCAGGAGATGACTGGGTAGTCAGATATTATCTAATACAGATGAGCTACCAGGTAACCACTAATTGACACTCTCATGTTCAAAATACACATGGTCACTCTGCCTCTATTTGAGATGACAAAGAATTTTGATCCAATATTCTTCCCACATCTGACTCTTTCACCATCACCAAAATCAAATACACATAAAATGTATTATGGGTTTATAAAGGGTGTTCACTATTATGTTATCTATGCCTGGGGCCCCATGAAAACTTCTCATAATATCCAGAGACTTTGAGCCCAGTTTGTAAAATAAGCAGCTCTCTTTTTATCCTCAGAGTTCAGAAAAGTAGATTCTACTTTATAATATCATTTCTGACACATCCATCACACACCTCAGGCTTTGGAGAGGTAAAGGAAACTCAGAAGGGTTTCTTCAGAAGGCTGGCTTCCTTCCATCAGTTAATACTATCATTTGATTGATTCACTTTTAACACTAGTGCCCCTTCTCAAGAAAAGTAAGTAAGAGTATTCACAGAATTTGATCCAAATGGGATGTCTGAACAGATTATCTAACAGAATGGTAATAAGAACATCAACTACCACTTAATGAGTGCCTCCTATATATGTGACAATACATGCATCATTTTTCCAAGATTCTTCCTTACAACAGACCTACTATTGGTAGAAGTATTCACCAAGTCTAAGAACAAGTTTTGGTCACTTCTGCTACAGATTCGAGAGTGAAGCATTGTGTGGCTACAGGAAGATCCAACAGCCCTGGAAACAAATCACTAAGCTGGACATCTATGAAGGCTATGGGCAGACTAAAACTGTAGGTTGATGCTGATTTGCCATTCAGCCAGATGACCAAACTTGTCCATCCACTACATAAATGCACTGTCAAAGCACCAGGCACACACTAGAAATGTAGTTAGCTGGATCTTAAACGTGGGAAGAGAAATTGGCTTAAACTAAAGGGATCCCTCTTCCATCATAAGACAAAGGATCATGGGTACAGACAAATATAAGCTTGTAGATTCCACAGCAGGAAGTTCAGCTGGTTTCCACCTGATGATTCCTATGTTCTCTGTGAAGTATGACTCAGTGTCATCTGATGAGAATGGGAAAAATGGTGCGGTAGAAGTCTGAGTGGACAATGTTTAAAATTATCATTGTTGAAAATAGAAGAGAGAGCAGATGCCAGAAATGCTACAGAAATGGGTGATGATAAGGACACATTTGGGGTTAATGATCATCCATCTTCAAAGTCACTGTCTAGGTAGTATGATTTTCTCCAATGTCACTCCTAAATATCAGAGAAATATTCTCTAATATTAGAGAAAATCACCCTAAAATATTGCAGAAAATCACAGATACAAGTGGAGAGCAGGAATGACCTAGGATTAAGGTTTTGTCAAGAAGGTACAATAAAAGGGAAGTGGGCAAGGAATCTAGGGATATTGGCAAGAAAATGGTTAAAGTGAAGGACTAAGAATCTAAGCTGATTAGGCAAGGAAGTGAATTCAAGAAAAAGGCAGATCAATGGTGAGAAGACAAGGTACTGAAGGTGTTAGTAGAGCTGGAAGGACTGAAGGTGACTGTCTTAATCTGCTGGGGCTGCCAGAACAGTACCATAGATTGAGCGGCTTAAACAACAGATATTTATTTCTCACAATTCTAGAGGCTGCAAGCCCAAGATCAGGGTGCCAGCACAGTTGGGTTCTAGTGAGAGGTCTCTCTCTGGCTTGCAGACACCTGCCTTCTGTGGCCTCACATGGTGGAGAGAGAGAGAGACTAAGCTTTCTAGTATCTCTTCTTATACCAGAACTAACATCATCATGAGGGCCCCACCCTAATGACCTCATCTAAACCTAATTACCTCCCAAAGGTCCCACTTCCAAATGCCATCATATTGGGGTTTAGGGCTTCAATATATGAATTTCAGGGGGACACAATTCAGTCCATAGCAGTAGTCATCAAAAAATGAGTTGCATGGACTTAAGATTTCAGAGGTGAAACATTTACAGGTGATGCCAAAGTCAAAGGCATGGCCATAGGTGGATTAAGTGTCATGAAACTCCCTGAAGGTAAAGGCCAAGGAATGAAGAGACTAGGGTGTAGGATTGGTCATCCATATAGACCTAGGAGTCACTCAGGATAATGGTGGGACATGGAGTCAAAAGAAAGATCATGAACCTCATGTTAAAAGCTTTAACGGACAAGGAATGATGGGGAGGTTGGTAAATTGCAGCAAGCAGGAGTGGCAGAGAGTGGTAACGGTAAATGGCATGAGTCTCAAAGAGACAGAGGGATTGTACATAGGGTCAGAGGGGTAATGGTCAGGAGGTGGTACTGGAAGCTCAGAGGGTGCCAAACCCAAGTAGTATGGAAGAATCAACAGCCTCCATTTAAAAGGGGGAAATGGTAACCTATTCTCATGACGAGCCAGATCTCTAGAAAGGCAAATGATGATGAAAACATTCAGTGAAGAGGAGGTAGAAGATGTGGATGTGGAAGAGTTTGTTAACCACTCAACTGATGTTCAATCTAGAGGGTACCATGAAAAGACTTGGTGGGAGAGTAAGGGTCAGGAAACAAAAAGTCCTATTCCTGTGCAACATGAGGTTAAGAAAGCAAGAGAAGACAATTAAGTAGAGGGGTTCATATAATGGATATGCTACAGATAACAGGAATGTGAGGGGGGCACATCTGGCTGGCTGTCAAAGTTTTACAAGAATTGGTCTCATTGTTCTTCTGGTGGATAGGAGCAATAGAGAATAGAGAGATGCTGTCTGGATTAATTGCATTCACTGCTAGGTGGTCCATAAAACAGGGTAACTGAGAAGCAGGAGCACACAAGATACTCTTTGAAAAAATTTAGGGGCCGGCCCTGTGGCATAGTGGTTAAGTGTGCACGCTCCATTGCGCCAGCCCGGGGTTCGGATCCTGGGTGCACACCGACGCACCACTTGTCAAGCCATGCTGTGGTGGCATCCCACATAAAGTGGAGGAAGATGTGCATGGATGTTAGCCCAGGGCCAGTCTTCCTCAGCAAAAAGAGGAGGATTGGCATGGATGTTAGCTCAGGGCTAATCTTCCCCACAAAAAAAAAAGAAGAAGAAAAGTTAACAATTTAATATCCAACATTTTTTAAGAAAACATTGAAATAGTCAACATAGGAAAAATAAGGATGTTATTGGAACTTCTTACATTTGCTTTATATATTACTATTATTTTTATCAATTACACTAAGAAGAGAATTCCATAATCTTTGCAACACCAAAGCCTTTTTATAGGGCTTAGTTCTGCCCTTATACTTCCAAAGGCATTCTGTGGTGAGTGGAAAACCCCAGCCTATCTGGAAGGAGACAAAGGATTGTCTGGATTGATTGCCCAGGATCTGTGGTTCCATATGGCTCAGGAAACACTCTCATTTAGAAAGTTAAAGAAAACTCAGAATATAAGGCTCAAATCTTCAAGACCTCATAGCCAAGTTCACACAATGGTAGGCAGGTTACAATTCAAAACTATGAAAAAGGGAACTTGAGAAGTGGCCTGATTCCATCTCAGACTCTCCCTATACCATACTCATAAATCCAGTTAAGTCCAAAGACTTGACATGTTCATCAACCTTGACTCATTGCGCTGTTTCTTCCCCCACTGATCTCATGTGAAAAATTCTGTCTAGTGAGAAACTGCATGTCATAGGCAATATTAATTTTGGCTTTATCTTTCTTTTTATGAAAGACATATATGACTGACACTCAAAATTTCTGAAATGCGCAAAGTTGACACATTGAGTTGATATGATTCCAGCAATAGCTAACAAACTTGGTATTTTTAGTTAGCCTTGCAGCCTACACAGGAGAAAATGTATACCTTCCATTCAATTGTAAAATACCAGCAGCAGCTAAAGAACCTTGCATTAGCCAGCAATATTTGGGATACAAGTAGCAGAAACCAGCCTGAGCAAAAAGGTGAAATGATAAATCCATTCTGCTGGGCAGACCATCAAGGTGGATTATGGAATCAAAGATTGAAGTAGTCATAATTTTAGGAGAAAAAATGGAACTAAATAACATCAGACCTCTCTTTGTCTCTCTCCCTCTTGTTCTCAATCTCTCTGTCTGCTTTTCTCTGTGAGTAGTTCCCTGATGAGTTTCCTCCAAAAAGCAGATATAATGGCCACTAGCAACTCTACACTCACATTTCTTCAGTTTAAGGTCTAAATAGCCTTACTTTTCCACCTCCACTTTGGAAAATTCTTGGAAAGGACTCTCATTGGCCAGGCTTCTGTCATATGCCTGTCCCTAAGACTGTGTCTTAAGAGGCTCAACCTGGGATGTTTGTTCATCCCAGGGGAGGGAGTTGAAGAACCATGATTGACAGTCTCACTGGGATTACGTGGAGATGAGGAGGAATTCTTAAAGGAAACAGAAAATAAGAGATGGGAAGACCTTCGAGGTAGAAATAAACTATAGTAACCACAGTCCACTACAGGGAGATCCCTATGGCCATCTTTGAAAATCTTGAAGAGTCTAGGGGTCCCAAGTGGATAGCATCAGGTAAATACAACTCAATGTCAACAAAAAATATTAAGTGTCTTTTATGTGCAAGACTCGGCAATAGGTGCTGGGGACATAACTATGAACAAGACAGAATCCCTGCCCTCGCAGAACACACAGTCAAGGAAACAGGCAATTGTAATATAGTAGAGAAAGCGTGATAAAGCAGAAACACAGGTTACACTGGGAGTGCATAGAAGGGACTCCTAACTGAGGCTGGGGAGTCAGATAGCTTCTCGGGATGGGAGGGAGAAGTGAATGAAGAGAGTGTTCGGGGTAGGGAAATCAGCAAGTGCAAAAGCTTGGGGCACTGAAATTGTAAAATAAAGTGAACAGGATCAGTCCTTACTCTAGTGAGTATGTTACATCTGTCTCAGAAGTCACTTGTGGGCCTTCCTGTCCCTTTGAGTTTGAACCTCCAAATCTAAAAATCTGCTAGAATGCAGGGCCCTGTCTATGATTTGTGTGAATTCTGACCTTACTTTCACATGATTTCGTCTCTCTTTTCCTACATCTGTGTGTGCTAACTCCATTTGTCCCTTGCTGTTTTCCACAAGACACAATCACATGTGTGAATTCACAAAAGAAGTAGCTTTATGGTAGTAGACTGGGGAACTGTGGAGAGGAATCCCATCACGCACTGCCCTGCCTCCTGTCATCTTGCTAATCATTCTGCCTTGCCTTTCAGAAGTCTGAGCCCCTAAACTTTCCCACAATACTCAGCACTCCAGGAAGTGTAGTCCAAGTCCTACACTCAGAATATTTCTCTCATAGGAACCAGGATCTCCAGCTAATAAGTCCATCTTCCTTGGTTCCTGTAAAATTCTGATGAATAAAAAATTATCCATCTCATTATACCCATGAGTGACTCATACAAGATTCAATTCTCAGGTCCTCCAAGATATTTGTGCTTTCCTTGGGGAGTCCCACATGCTGTGCTGAAGTATCTCTCAGCATCCTGACACAATTACCTATTTTTGAAACATTTATTATGGAAAAATGTCAAAGATATACAAAAATAGACAAAATGGTATAATGAATTCCCATGTATCCATTGCCCAATTTCATTCATTATTACTTCATGGCTAATCTTGTTTCATCATTATGCCTAACCACTTCCAGAAATCATGTTTTATCCATAGACAGTTTTAGTATATACCTCCAAAAGATAATGACTTTTTAAAAACAAACATTCTGTTATTATATCTAAAAGTTAACAATTCCCTCTTATCATCACATATCCACTGTTCACATTTTCATCCATCAAAGAAGTCATGAATGTTCTCTTGTTTCCCATTTGTTTGAATCAGGCCCGCACATTGCGATTAGTTGATAAGTCTTTCATGTATCTTTTAATCTAAGGATTTCTTCATCTCCTCTTTTTTTTTCCTTTGCAATTTGTTACTTGAGGAAACTGAGTTGTTGGTCCTTTTGAATATTTCACAGCCTGGATTTTGCTAATTGCATCCCTATGATGTTTAACATGCTCCTCTGTCCTATGTATTTGCTGAAAATTGGTAGATAGATCTAGAGGTTTAATCAGATTCCTGCCTGATTCTTTCTTTTGGTCAAGACTATTTCTTAGGTCATCTGATGCTCTTTCATCAGGAGGCATGTAATGTCTGGCTATCATCATAGCAGCCATTGGTGATCAAGGACTAGATCTATTAATTCACTGCTTTTTCAAAGATAAAAAACTTGTCCACATGTCTTTAAACAGGGGCTGCTCAGGGGCCGGCCCAGTAGTGCAGCGGTTAAGTGCTTGTGCTCTGCTTTGACGGCCCAGGATTCACAGGTTCAGATCTCAGGTGCGCACTGACACACTGCTTGTCAAGCCATGCTGTGGCGGCGTCCCATATAAATTAGAGGAAGATGGGCATGGATGTTAGCCCAGGGCCAATCTTCCTCAGCAAAAAGAGGAGGATTGGCACTGGATGTTAGCTCAGGGCTAATCTTCCTCACAAAAAAAAAAAAAAAAAAAGAGCGAGAGAGAGAAAAATAAAAAAGGGCTGCTCTGTGCCATTTCCAAAAGAATAAAACTGAAGCCAGTTCTCTACAGAAGCCATTGCCATGTTATATTGTTATATTGTCCAGGTAAGAGATTATAAATAATGATTAGGCAAGCATTGTTAATTGAGCTCTTACTAAGTACCAAGCACTGTCTTTACCACTTAGCAATGTTATTTCATTTGCTCATAGCAACAACTCTAGCATGAGGGTACCATTATCATCCCCATTTAACAGATGAGAAAATGGAGGCTTAGGAAGGTTGGGTAATTTTTCCAAGATTACCCAGCTAATAAGTGGTAATGTCCACTTTCAAACCCAAGAAGTCTGACTCCAGAGCCCATACTTCTAACTATAGTGTAAAATAATACATTTTTTTAATGCCACTATTTGGCCAAATAGCAATGATATATTTCCTCTTAAAATTTATTCTGAAATGTTACCAGAAGTCTGGAGAATGAAAAGCACTGAGCTTAGAGCTGGTGTTATAAAGATGAATTAGACAAAGTCCTTACTCTTTGAGGGGCTGAAACTACCCTAGGGGAGATAAATAAATGGAGGACAATTTAATGCAATCAGGAAGGTCATAGATAAACTGCTAAAGGAGTTCAAAAGAAGAAGAAATTCCTTTCAGCTAGAAGACCAGGGAAGAATTCTGCAAGAAGGCAGTACAAACATTCACATTCCCACTGCAAATGAACTACCCTGGGTGACTATACCTTTGTTTTAACAGTATTGCTTCTGCTCAAAAATATTTGAGGGTAATTCTTTGAGAAAGGGCCACCAAAAAAAGCAGCATCATTACTTTAAAGTTTATTTTTTTATTCAGAAATGTATTCCCCAGTTCAAGACTTCAATACCTACTTTCAGTCATGGAGAGAACAACTAGACAGAAGATCAACAAGGAAACAGAAGACTTGAACAACACTTTAAAACAACTAGATTTAACAGACATCTATAGAACACTCCACCCAACAACAGCAGAATGAACGTTTTTTTCAAGTGTACAATGAACATTCTCCAAGATAGACCATATGTTAGGTCAGGAAATAAGTTTAAGAGGACTTAAGTCATACAAAGTATGTTTTCTAATCATAACAGAACAAACTAAGAAAGCCAAAACAGAAAGAAATTTAGAAAACTTACAAATATGTGGAAAATAAACAATACATTACTAAATAATCAATGGGTCAAAGAAGAAATCACAAGGGAAATTAGAAAATACCTTGATATAAATGAAAACAAAACACAACATATCAAAACTTATGGTATGCAGCAAAAGCAGTGCTCAGAGGGAAATTTATAGCTGCAAATGCCTACATTAAAAATTTGAAAGATCTGAAATCAATAGCCTAACCTTTCACTTCAAGAACCTGAAAAAAAAAAATAGCAAACTAAACGCACAGCGAGTATAAAGAAGGAAATAATAAAGATTACCTTGGAAATAAATGAAATAGTGAATACAAAAGCAATGAAGAAAATCAACTAAACAAAAGTTGTTTCTTGAAAAGATCATCAAAACTGACAATTCTTTAAATAGAATAACCAAGAAAAAAAGAGAAAACTCAAATTATTCCTGATTTTAGAATCAGGAATGAAAGAGAAGACATTATTGCTGACCGTACAGAAAGAAAAAGGAATATAACGAAATACTATGAACAATTGTATGTCAACAAATTAGATAACCTAGATGAAAGGAACAAATTCCTAGAAAAACACAAATTACCAAAAAAGACTCAAGAAGACATAGAAAATCTGATTAGACCTATAACAAGTAAAGAGATCAACTGGTAATGAAAAACTTCCCACAAAGAAAAGCCCCAGCCCAGAGGGCTTCACTAGTCAATTCTACCCAATGTTTAAAGAATTAACATCAATCCTTCACAAACTCTTCCAAAAATATGACACCAGGATTTTTAAGGCCTAACCTCAAAATAAGGCCATAAAATGAGGCCATTCTATGAGTCCAGGATTATCCTCATACCAAAACCAAAAGCATCACAGGAAAAGAAAACTACAAACTAATATCCCTTATGAATACAGACCCAAAAATTCTCAACAAAATTCTAGCAAACCTAACTAGCAACATATAAATGGATTATACACTGTGATCAACTGAGATTATTCCAGGAATACAAGGTTAGTTCAACATATGAAAATCAATCAATATAATATACCATATTAGTAGAATAAATGACAGAAACCACATGATCATCTGAATAGATGCAGGAAAAGCATTTGATACAACACCTGTTAATGGTAAAAACCCTCAACAAACTAGAATAAAAGGGAACTTCCTTAACCTTATAAAGGGTGTCTACAAAAACTCACAGTTAACATCATACTTAATGGTGAAGGACTGAGAGCTTTCCCCCTAAGATCATGACTTACAAGGATGTTTGCTCTTGCCATTTTCATTACAAATGCTTCTTCAGTGAACATCCACGTTAACTCTTTAAATGTCATATTTTTATTATTTCCTATGGAAAAATATCAAAAGCCGAATTTCTGAGTTAAGGGCTAGGTAAATTTTTTTAAACATTGTAATATTACAAAATTTCTGTAGGGCGACAATGCATAATATTTCCAAACTTTGACACGATAACTTAAATACACTGAGACTTAAAAATCTCTTTCTTGCGGCCAGACTGGTGGCGTCGCGGTTAAATGCATGCACTCTGCTTCAGTGGCCCGGGGTTGGCAGGTTCTGATCCTGGGCGTGCACCGACGCACCGCTTGTCAAGCCATGCTGTGGCAGCGTCCCATATAAAGTAGAGGAAGATGGGTGCGGATGTTAGCCCAGGGCCAATCTTCCTCAGCAAAAAGAGGAGGATTGGCATTGGATGTTAGCTAAGGGTTAATCTTGCTCACCAAAAAAAAAAATATATCTCTTTCTCTCCCATAATAGAGGGATTCCAAAGACGAGACTCAGACATCTCATATACCTACTGGGATTATTGTGCTGTTTGGAAACGAGTTGCTTACACAGTGTTTTACTAAAGTGCATTAGAACATTAATAAGCAGATTGCCACTAGATCTAAGAATCTGGACAAATTAGTCGTGTGGTTTTGACAGCAGTCAGAGTCAAATGCTGTTAGAATCTGTGGATACTCTACAGAATGATCAAGCAAAATGGGGCTGCCTGTGCAAAGAGCTATTTGTACTAATCACCCCATTGTGTTTCTGGTGTAAGAATCTTAATCCAAAGCTACCTTCTTCTGCTGGAAAGGTAGTCATGGACAGTGTGGAAATTGAAGGCACAATTTAAGAGCAGTGATTGTGTTTGATGGACAACGAGACTAAGAAAATAGTAGCCGCCATCCCTTACACACACTGTAACTGGGCCTATGCTAAATGATATGCTTGCATTGCCTCATTTCAGCCTCAGAAAAAAGCCTCAGAGTAAAGTACCATCATTATTCCTGTTTCCAGCTTTAAAAAAAAAAAAAAAAAAAAAGCTGATGCTAAGAGAGGTCACCAAGCAAAGTTCTGTGTGTGTGTGTGAGTTTTCTATAGGGGAAGCCCCTGGAGAGTGGGGATCCTGTGATTTTTCTCTATCTCCCTTTGGAGTTAGCCACTGTGCTCAGTTCATACCATTAAATGATTGTGGAAGTGAAGTAAACCCAGGTTTCTGGATTTGTTGTTCTATCCGATGAGCTGAGAGGAATATGCTTCAACAAGAGGCCATATGCCTTACCTCACAGGGGACAGAGGGATCATGGATGAAGACGGCTACCTCTGGTGGGCTGGTAGAACGGATGATGCCATCAATGCATCAGGGTGGGAGGTGGTGAAGATTGTGGTTACAGCTATTGAGCCTGGGGAATGAGGGAGTCTGGTGAGGGACTTATAGAAAGTTTAGAAATGCAAACAAGCAGAAACAAAAACCATTCACAATCTCTTTTTTTGGCATCTATTCTTCCAATCTTCTTTCTTCTTATACATAAACATTTGTTTTAGTACAAGTAAGCTCTAGCATATCTTGCCTTTTTCCCTCAGCAATACAAAAGAAATATTTTTCTGTGTAATAAAGTATACTTATATGATATCATTTTTAAATTTTAATTGAGTATAATATGTGCAGTAAGTGCATAAACCTTACATGAGCAGCTCAATGAATGTTTACATATGTATACACCCCTGTAATCACCAGCTAGATCAAGATATAGGATCCTTTCAGCACCTTAATAGGCTCCCTCATGTCCTCATACCTCCATGAAAGCTGTACTTCTCCCTTCATGAACTTTGAACTGAACTCCGTGCCTAAAGGCAATTTCAGGAACTGAGAAAAGCAGATTAAATCCCAAGGAGCAATAAATTCTGAGGAGCAGACGGTTGCAAGCAGATTCCATGGGCCATCCTTGTTCAGAGCTTGCTGACCCAAAAGTCACAGGACCATTGAAATGTGACAAGCAGTGTGAGCATCCCACTCTGAGTCAGCGAACTGGCTTCCCCACTGCTCTTCCACTCTGACCCATGACCCAATTAGAAAACCCCAACGAAATTTTGCTCAGGAGGTCCCTCTCCCTTGAGTGCTCCCTACTGCAGGAACTCTGAATGAAGTGCTTGCTTTCACCTCGAACTGATCTCAACTTTTACTCTCAGCCCCCTCTCCACAAGTGACCACTTTTCTGACTTCTAAAACCATAGATTAACTTTGCCTGCTCCTGCACTTCATACAAATGGAATCATACAGTATGTACTCTCTTGTGTCTGGTTTCTTTCTCTCAAAATAATGCCCACGAGATTCATCCATGTCATTATCTATATCTGTATCAACAGTTCATTCTTTTTCATTGCTGTAGAATTCCATTGCATGAATATACCTAGAATTTATTTATCCATTCTACAGTTGAGGAGAGAGGGGGATTATTTCCAATTTGGGATAACATGAATAAAGCTTCTATGAATATTCTTCTACATGTCTATTGGTGAACACATGCAGAGATTTATGATTGGTATATACCTAAAAGTGCAAATTCTGCGTCAGAAAGTATGTATACTTTAAGCTTTAATAGATATTGCCACACAGTTTTCTAATTGCCAATTTATACTCCTACCACAGGGGAGTGAAGTGTTCCAGTTGCTCCATATCCTCATCAACATTTGTTATTGTGAATCTTTTAAATTTTAGCCATGTCTGGTAAGTGTGTAATAGTATTTCATTATAGTTTTACTATAATTTTAATGGCCACATAGTAATTCAATCTGTCAAGATATTAAAGTTTTTTACATTACTAATCCACTATTGTTAAACATTCAGAGGTTTTTTTCAGTTTTTAATTTTAAAAAACACTTGTATGATCATCCTTTAACAATAATTTTGTGTGCTAATATCAGGATTGAAAAAGGAGTTATCACTACAGATCTCACACACATTAAAAAGATAATAAAGAAATATTCTTGCCGCTGGTCCCATGGTGTAGCAGTAAGTGCGTGTGCTCCGCTGCTGGCGGCCCGGGTTCGGATCCCAGGCACGCACTGACACACCACTTGTCAGGCCATGCTGTGGCGGCGTCCCACATAAAGTGGAGGAAGATGGGCACGGATGTTAGCCCAGGGCCAGTCTTCCTCGGCAAAAAGAGGAGGATTGGTATGGATGTTAGCTCAGGGCTAATCTTCCTGACATAAAAAAAAAAAAAAAGAAATATTCTGAACAATTTTATGTCAACAAATTCAACAATGTAGATGAAATGGAAAGATTCCTTGAAAAATATAACTTTCTACACGAAATAAAACAAAAAGTCTGAATAATCCAATATCTACTTTAAAAATTGAAATAATTATTAACGACCTTATCACAAGTAGTTTTACTGGTAAATCCTATCAAACATTTACAGAAGAAATAACACCAAACTTACAAAAATTCTTTCAGAAATTGATACTGAACCTTTTAATCTCAAGTTCATGTGCCCCATGCACAGTAAGCCAATCACTGAGACATTGGTGCTCGGAGATGGAGAAAGGTTTGTTTGAATTGGCCAAAACAAGAAGGCAGGAGGATAGGTTCTCTCAAACCCACCTTAACAAGAGAAGAGAGCAGGGAGTTTTATAGAGCTAAGGGGTTTGGCAGAGGGGGGGCTTCAAAGAAACAAAGGAACCTTGTTTCTTTCACTCCTGATAAGCCCCTAGGAAATCTGACTTCTGGGTGTCAGCAGCAGCTGGGGGCTGGTGATCTGGTGATCCTTGAAAGCATTATTTTTCTTCTGTAAAACAAGCTCATAAATCCTTGTGACCCTTGAGTCACCCCTCAGGTTAAACAAGAAAACAGCAAGTTGACAAGATTAGCTTCTTTTCATAACAAGGTCCAAAAGTAACACTCTCCGAGTTTCTCATGATCTGAGCATCCAGCTGAATAAATGAGAAACATGGCAAGCCGAAAACCTCCCTCTTGTCTCAACATTTAGACTAAAATCTGAAGCAATATGTGTGGTAATTTAACCTACACCATCTGGGGCCCTGAAATGCAGATCATTAATTTGGCTTAAACTCTTAAATACTGGTTTTTTATTTTCCTTCATAGGAAACAACAGCTTTTTCTTCTTCTGGCTGCATCTGTGGTCCTGCCCAGTGGCCTAGAGAAAGAAGTGGAGTTGATGTTTTGATCACTACACCTGGCATCTAAGGTTCCCTTCATCCCCTTGGGAACCCCTGAAGATATGACTCTCCCTTCCAGCAATTATCCCCTCAGGCCAGAAGGCTCAGGGGATAGAGCTTGAAGTCAATGGTAACACCATCCTTCACTCTAACTGGTATATTAGCATAGAAAACACTGCAACTCATGGTCAGCTATTGTCTAATCTACGTGCTGTCAGTTCCAAGGGGGACAAAGACAGTGACAGTCCTACTCCATTTCTTTTATTCCAATAACTATGAGCTGCTGTATATCTGTACCTTGTGTATCTCCAGGACCCTGAACAGAGTCTGGTACAAAGTATGTTAACTGGTAAATATTTGATGAGGAAATGTGCCCTAAATAACTGTAGGCTTCAACCAAATACAGACAGCTATACAGACACGAAATCAAAAGCAGGGAGGTCAGTTCAACTTACTGTCCTGCCTCCTGACTCCTTTATGATGTAGTGCACTATCGGCCAAAATGCCCCAGTCGCTGTTCTAATACTATACTATGAGGCCAAACCTGATTAGCCATTCTTATATCAGTAAAGCACAACAGCAAATGATGGTTGATTAACTGGCCGTCAAATACCATTTCTCACTACAAGAAACCAGGACTCTCTACTTAGAGAAACAGCTGATTTTAGAACCTGGACAGGAAATGTAAAAGATGAACCTGGGACATCTTATTGTGCCAGAAAGAAAGTAAGCTTTCAAAGACTGACAGAGTCATGTCAACAGGACACAGAAACCAGCCTGAAGGGGCTCCCATTTGGGACAATTTGGGACAATTCGAGCTATTAAAAAAAATGACTTCATTAGATTGAAACACTATGTGTGTGTGTGTATATGTATATATACGAATATATAAAATTATATATATATGAGCTTATAATCATACTTTAAAAATGTATTAGTCAAAAAAATTCATTAGCCACCACTGCAGGTTGCAAGAGCACCAACTCATTATGCTGAAAATTGACGATAAAGAGAAAGAATCAGCCATTAAAATAACATTCGGCCCTAGGCAACGACTTAACCTCTCAGAGTTCCAGTTTCCTCATTTATAAAATAATGGTACTAGTAGTACCTACTTCATAGGATTTTTGTGAGCATTACAGAAAATAATAGTGTATGGGATTCCAGGAAATTATAAAGTACTGTATGCATGTAAAGGATAGCTATTATTATTATGTGGACAGTTTCCAAGTGAAGCAGACCTCCGAGGATTTTTAGACTCCTAGCTTCTGGATTGCTGTGCTTATGAGACCCTGAAGAGTGATTCAACATTCTCAGCCTCTGATCCAAGCAGCTTACCTAAGGGGTAAGTGTAAATTCTCTATTCTGATACGATTTGCAATCTCCCCCTTGAAATCGATGCTGGGTTATAATTACTGTGTTCCTCACTCACCAGGGATGGAGTATGCCCCCAAAGGCCCAGCTAATGGTCCAAGCTGCATGTTCATATACTCCCTGGGGTCTTCTGCATAACAAGGTCCCTGGTGCTTATCATCACTGGAAGAAATGTTGGCCCTTCCAAAAGAACCATTAGAGGGCTGGTGGCAAACTATTTGTGGTGACTTATCTTGCCTTCCTAGTTTAAGTAAGAGGCTCCCACAGGACACCTGTATAACCAAGGAAGCAAGCATAGAATACATACTGCCCTTTGTAGGGGGCAGAATTCAGCACTTACAATCCAAATGAAGCATCCAGACTTTACAGATGCTCAAAGAGCTAAATGGATGCCCAAGTGACGATGGCTGGATGACTCTGCCCTAAATTTTGGATGAAAGCACTAAGGAGAGAGAATATCTGAGAAGTAGAATTCAGGAGAAGGTTGTCCAGGAATTAGTGATTTCTTTTTCCACGACAGTCTGGAGAGAGAAGATTGAGTACCATCTCACATCCCCAGCTCCTCGTCCTGACATTGGTGGATAACAAGCATTTCATAAGTGAGGCAGATATCTAGGATTATCTGCCCAGCAACCAACTTCTCGGAACAGCCTATCTCCTCAACTATATGACTATCATGACAGCTTCCACGTTCTTTCTTGGCCCCATCACCACTCTCGCTTCTGTTGATTGGTCTTGTGGTTGGCATTTAACCCAACCCAAAGCTTTTTTCCAGAATTTTTCAAAGTATAAATAAAATAGTCAATCTCTTGAGTGGCAGAGGTGTTAAGATAATAAACCTAGGGATTAACAAAGGTCCACATTTTCTACCATGCAGAGAAAGCAATTTTCAGGGAAAAAAAATGCAATCAACCCACACAAAGAAAGAAAGACTCCTAACGATGTTCGAGCCCCTGGTTTTCCTAAAGCCTAGCTGTACCCTGACCTTCCTATGGTTTAGCCGATCAATACAATTTTCTTTTTTTTTTTCTTTGCTGAGGAAGATTTGCCCTGAGCTAACATCTGTTGCCAGTCTTCCTCTATTTTGCATGGTGGGCGACAAGTGGTGTAGGTCCATGCCCAGGAACTGAACCCAGGCTGCTGAAGCAGAGCGCACCAAACTTAACCACCAGGCCATGGGGCTGGCCCCCAATGCATTCTTGACTCAGCAAGCTGGTAAGTCCTTTTTCTCCCCCTAAGCTGTATAGATTGGGATTCTGTCACTTACAACCAAAAAGGTCTTGACCAATATAGTATTGGCTCTTCCCAGTTTCATGTGGGCCAGAAACAGAGTTCAGTAGCCAACCAATCTTTCTATTTCATCTCTGGGACACCTCCCAACTCCTATGTGTCTCTGAAATCTTCACTTCCTACACATCCACTACAACATCACCAGAGAAACCATCCTAAATACCTCTTCTTTGAAAAACATATCCTAGCTCTCACACTTCCTTCCTCACCACCACCAGGGTGTAATCAGCTACACTCTCCTTAAACCTGTTCACATGTCACGTGCAACTCTTCAGTGCACTAACTTCTTTACATATCTCTCCCCAACCAGAATGTAATGCCCTCCAGGACAGGCGCCATGTCTCATTCATCTGTGACACCTCTGTTCCTAGTGCACAGCCTGAAATATTGCAGTGTCCAGTGATTATTTGCTCCCCTGGCCTGTCTCTATGTAGAGTTAATATGGTCCTTATCAGGCTCCTCAACTTTCTGGAGAGGATGTCAATCCAACTCCCACCTCAGCAGAGTATCTGGGCTTAGCTGCTGTGTTCCAGTTATTTCTCTGCTCCTAAACTTCATGGAATTTGCTTTTATCAAATTGTATATTGCTGAAATGCTATCGCCGGCTACAAAAATGAACTAAAGAGAAACTCATTGCTGAATTTAGTGTAGAAATGATATTGAAGATGATGTTCACAGTAAGATACAGGAGGCGGAGTCAAGATGGCGGCGTAAGCAGACTTGGAACTCACCTTCTCCCGTGGACACAGCCAATTTACAACTACTCGTGGAAAAATTACCCCTGAGACAGAACTGAAAACTGGATAAGAGGAACTCCTGCAACAATGGACAATCCTAACTGAGGTGGAAGAGGCAGAGACTCCCTTCTGGAGAGGAAAAATGCCGCCTTCACAAGCCGCCAGCGTCACGGCCGCCAGGAGCAGCTCACAGGTACGCAGCCTCCCTGGAGGCGCGGGGCCCTGAGCCGGGAGCGCCCCCGCTGTGGGCATTTTGTGGACTCAGCACAATCGAGACCAGCGGCATAATATCTGACTTTGCCTGCTACTAAAGCATTGGGGCGTACCCCCAGAAAACCCAGTTCACAAAGAAACTAAAACTGGCTCTTAAAGGGCCCACGCGCAAACTCACCCGTTTCAGAAAGCAACCTAAAATCACCAGAAAGAAAGGTGCACGGTGCTTTGGTGACAAGAGACTCACCTAATAGGCCCTGAGTGCATCTCAGTGAGGGGTGAGACCTCTCCAGGGACTGGTTCATTGGCGGCGGCCATTGTTGTGGGCTGGTGTGAGCGTGCTGACACAGACGTCATTGGAGTTCTCCCTGGGGCCGGCTAGCCCAGGGTCTGCCCCACCCGCTAGAGCACCGATTTAATCCAGCTCAGCCAGGGCAGGCAGCCCACCCTAGAGACTGGCCCCACCCAACAACAAGCCCTCAGGCAACTTGTGGGCCTGCATAGGTTGGTGACTGGATTCTCTGCAGCCTGGCAACTGAGCCAACTTGAGCGGGGCAGGGCGTGCACAAGGAGCAGGTGGAGAGTGTGGGGCGGTGGCGGAGTGTGTGGGGCTCCCGCCCTGGAGAGACTGGGTCCGCTTGGGGAGGTCGGGGCGCTCACACGGGGCAGGACTGTGTTGACTGTGTGTGTGGACCTGTGGGCGGCAGGGCTTGTCAGCTGCAGAAGACTTGTGCTTCTCAAAGACCCACATAGGAGGTTTGCCCCACCTTCCAAAGCCTGAAACAATTGGGTGCTCCTGTGCCTGAGGCCAGCCTCACCCAGCTGCAATCCTCAGAGAGCTGACAAGAGACCTAATAGGCTAGAGGCTTACAGCAATTGTAAGGCCCTGAGCCTAACAACCTGCCACGCTGGGGGCCTACTCACTTAAAAGAAATACTGCAACACAAATGTGGTATTAGAACTGGCAGCCAACTGTGCTGGGGCTCCCCACATCTGATAAAGAGACTGAAGGGCCCACAACAACTACAAGCAGCTGAGCATTACAACAGCTGGCCAGGAGCATAACTCGGCCTCCCTGGGCGCCTACAGGGAGAGCAAACAGGCCACAACAGCAGGACACACGTAGCCCACATAGGGGTCACCCCTGGAACATTGAGAACTGAGGGAAGCACAGTAAGATACAAGGGAAAACTTTCCCTCTGGTCTAAATATCAGGAAAAAGTGGGATTTTTCTAGGACACTGATTGGTATTTATCTTTGGACACTACGTGTGCCTGATCGCGTTCCTCTCTTTCAGCTAAATGGAAGAAAGCTCTAGCCAAATTTCTGGCAAACTTCTAGCAAATAGATACGTCTTTGTGGTATGTGTTTTGTGTACTTATCTCACTCTGGTTTTTATCTTGCTTTTCTACCCTATTATTTATTTACCTTCATTTCCTCAGGTACCCCCCCCTTTTTTTTTTCGGTGAGGAAGATTGGCCCTGAGTTAACACCTCTGGAAATCTTCCTCTATTTTGTGTATGGGACACGGCCACAGCATGGCTTGATGAGTGGTGTGTATGTCCACACCTGGGATCCGAATCTGCGAACCCCGGGCCACTGAAGCAGAGCGTGCAAACCTAAACACTATGCTACCGAGCCAGCCCCTCAGCCCCTTTTATTAAAAGAAAAATATTTTTTACTCCATTTCATTCCTTAAAAACCACAATTATTTACTGATGATGTATCCACCTGCTGGGCACTGCACAACTTCTCAAACCTTGAAATCATATTGGAAACAGCCACCATTATTTCCTCTTCACACTGACTTTCAATGGTACATTTTAAAAGAGGTTAATCCATTCTTTATCCTGTTTCCCTGGATATAATTTTAATAATAATTTTTATTTTAGAATAGTTTTAATTTACATAAAAATTTCAGAGAGTTCCAGTATACCCCTCATCTAGTTTCCCTTGTTGTTAACATCTGACATTACCATAGCACATTTGTCACAATTAAGAAACCGAGATAGATAGATTTGTAGTAACTAAACTCCACGATTCATTCAATTCTCACTTGTTTTTCCCTAATGTCCTTTGTTTTGTTCCAAGATCCCATCCAGAATACCATATTACACCAAGTCATTATGTGTCTCCTTACTTAGTTTCCTTTGGTCTGTGACAGTTTCTCAGACTTCCCCTGTTTTTGATGACCTTGACAGCTTCAAGAGTGCTGGTTGGGCATTTTGTAGGATGTCCCTCAATTTGGGGTTTGTGTGATGTTATTCCTACGATTAGCTTGAGGTCACTGGTTCTTGGACGGAAGGTCACAGAGGAGAAATGCCATTCTCATCGCACCATATCAAGGGTGCACGCTATTAACTTGACTTATTGCTCATGATGTTAACATTGATCACCTCGCTGAGCTAGTGTTTTCCATGTTTCTCCACTGTAAAGTTACTCCCAACCCCCTTTCTGTACTCTACTCTTTAGAATCACACCACTAAGCAACCCACACACAAGGGGTGGGAAGTTAAGCTCCACTTCCTTCAGGGGGTACCCACATAAATTATTTGGAATTCTTATGTCCCATTTATTTATTTATTGAATCATTTGTTTAAATCAGTATGGACTCAGAGTTATTTTCTTTTTCCTCAGCAACATTTTAAAGACTGAGTGGGGTGATATTTGGAGATATTGACTGAGGTTGTTTTGAGTTCCAAAATGTGCTCTTGAAACCCTTACAAACATCAGTAATCTTGAAAACAAGGTTTTCAATTGAAGAGGCAGGCTTTTTGTAAAATATTGTGTATCTTTGTGCTATATGTGTGTGTGTGCATATGTGTGTGTGTGTCTCCAGAAGCTTGGCTACGAATATCAAGAACAAAAGACTCTGGATAACTCAGAGCATGAGGTGTGGGAAGATAGCATGAACAGGTAAAAGCACTTATTCTGCCACAAAGAAGATAAAGGTTAACTAGAGAGTGGGTGGTGTGGCTGCCTAAGAAGGGACTCTATGCCACGTATCCCACGGCCAGACCAACCCCCACGCACAAACAAACAGTGGGCATTAAATCTGAGGGAGCCACAGGACTGAGAGGCCCTATGCCTCACTGCTCATGTGAAGCTCACAGGACTGTATATCCCCATATAGAGATGCCTCTCCCCTTACACAATGCCAACACGCAGCCACCAGAGTAAAAACGAAATGATGATGTGGAAGAGAAAACCTAAGACATCCCTGGCACCCCAACATAACACAGGAGAGCATCCACAAGTGTCCCAAGAGGGGTGCAGAAGTGGCTGAGAGGAGGCTGGAAGACTGGGCCTGCCTTGCAGTCAGGATGATAAAGAGGACCACTTGACCCTAACGGCTGTAGAGCAGAGCATTGTGGGGACCCTTCACTGATATGTAGCAGGAGGGTGCAGGGATCAAAGATCAGCAAGGGTTGCCCATTTCAGCAGGAGCCACAATGGACAATGTCATGGAACTTTCTAGAAGGATGGAAATGTTCTCTATCTGGGCTGTCCAGTATAGTCACCAGCAGCCACATGAGGATGCTGCTGTTGACCACTTGAAATGTGGCTAGTGCAACTGAGGAACTAAATTTTTAAGTCGTATTTAAGTTTAAGCAATTTAAGTTTAAAATCTAATATACAATTCAATTATTGGAAAACTTTTATGTAAGTCTGGGACACATTGAGTATGTGAATCTAGTTTTTCAACAGCAAATTTAATGAACTCTGAATTGAGATCAAATGTTTTTGATAACATTTTAGCATTCAATTTGGGATGTGATGTCAACATAAAATACATTATGGATTTCAAAAACTTTTGAAAACTTTAACGTGAAATAGCTTGTTCATAATTTTTTTTATATTGACTCTATGTTGAAATATTTTAGATAGATGCAGTTAAGTAAAAAATGTTGTTAAAATTCATTTCACCTGTTTCTTTTTACTTTTTAAAATGTGGCAGCTAAAAAATTTTAAATTACCTATGTGGCTCACTTTCTGGCTCTACGGGACCAGAAATGCTATGGAGCAATGGGAGCCATAGAAGGTTATAGAAAGAGGAAAGGTCCAACCCTAGAAAGGGTAGATGAAGCAGAAGGTCTGTAAGAGAAGCAAGAAGCAAACCTTAGAAGGCCTCTATGTGTTGGTGGAGGGGCTAGGGGGGTCTACATACAAGTCTATAGAGCACTATCATTGGTTGGGCCTGTGCTATTTTCCTGGTGCTATGCCAAGTGCTGCCTTCCTCTTACAAGGACCCTTGTGATTACATCAGGCCCACCCAGATAAGCTAAGATAATCTCCCCATCTCAAGATCCTTAACTTAAGCACATCTGCAAAGTCCCCTTTGCCATATAAGGTAACATACTCACAGGTTCTGGAGGTTAGGACATGGATATCTTTGGGGGGCCTTTATTCAGTCTACCACACTGGGCTTACCCTTGGACTTCATTTATGAAAGGGCCAAGGAGCCCTCTTCAAGTCCGAACCCAGTACAGTATAATGGAATCACCTGGAATATGAGCACAGAGCTGCAGGAACAGGGAGAAGTCAGAAAGAGAAGAGAAGGAGGCTAAGAAAGGCTTCACAGAGGAAGTAAAATGGAAATTGGGCTTTGAAGTACTTCCCAATCAGGGAAGGTAAAAGGAGCATTCCAGATAGGGGAAGGAAGGGAGAGTAATTTTTTTTCCAGGTAATACATAAAGCAAAGAGGTTTTGCAGTATAGATGACTCGTTTTGTAGAATCATGTATGAGAAGTAAATCAATCAATCAAGTTGATGCCCTTCCCCCAAAGGCCCTCCACCCTGTTCCTTGTTACCCATGAAAACCCATCCCTCAGCCTTTTGGGTAAAAAGAGATGTTAAGTCCCTAATCAACCTTAGTACACCGGTTAGGGTTATTTGGATGGAACAGAGCCTGACCTAAGCAAGAAAGACATTCATTGGAGGGATATGGGAGAGCTCACAAAATTGGGTTGGAAGCTGGAGTCAGTCTCAGCAAGGACAGAAACCAGGACAGCTCCCTGAGGATGCATAAGTACCAGCAGCAGATAGACAGGTTTTGCTCCAACCATATTCTATCTTTTGGTTCTTTTCAGAAAACTTAAAATCAGAGAGAAAAGGTCTGATTGGCCCAACTTGGGTCACATGCCCACCCACTGGTCAAGGAAGGACGAGCACCTTGATGGGTTGTCTCACCAAGGCTGTGTTCAATAGGAGAGGAGTAGTTCCCCCAAAGACAACCTGGGGTGCTGTCACTGGAACCCACCGGCACAGATGCTGAGAGGAGGTAACAGCAGACGTCCCGTCTACTTGGTGTCCAGTCATTTATAAGCCTTCTCTCTTTCCTGCGTGCCCTGGCCAGACAGGAGAGAGACCAGCCAACCCAGCCCTGTGGTGGGTGAATGGCAAAGGGAACGAGGTGAAATGGAGCTTTGGAGAACTGGGCTCCTTGTCCCGAAAGGCCACCAACGTGCTTACCAAGCCCTGTGGCCTAAAGAGAGGAGACCGAGTGGCCGTGATTCTGCCCCGAATCCCAGAGTGGTGGCTCATAAACATGGCTTGTATGCGAACAGGTCAGTGCCAACATTTAACATTTCTAAATCATGCAGAAACAGAGAGACACTAAAGGTTGAGGTTTTTCTGAATTGTTAGTTCTGACTGAAGCTATGCTTACAAAGGACAGAAAAATAAGAGTTGAAATTAAGAGCATCATGATGTAATAATAATAACTACCATAAGACGTAGGTATTATTATGATGCCCATTTTGCAAGAGAGGAAACTGAGGCTCAGAGAGGTTAAGAACCTTGCCCAAAGTCACACAGCTAGAAAGCTATGCGACTGAGATTTAAACACAAAGCTCTATAAAGGCAAATGTGGGTACTGACGCTTCTTTGCAGGGCTGGTTATGATGTGTTCATCCAGATGATCCAGAATTTACTTCTCTGAATATATCTGGATTCTCCCTGATATGAAAACGCAAAAGGAAGAAAAAGCATTTTACAACACAAGGACTTGTGAGAATGTGACTGGATCCTAGTAGGAAAACCTCTGCCTCTTTCCAGACAAAAAGATTCATGTCTTCAATGACACATTTTCTCCCAAAGTACTAATTCATAATGTACCCTACATAAAAATTCTACAGGCTTCTCTTCCCCACTAGGACAGGGGTGAGCAAAAACCATGGCCTATGGTTGGCTGTCTGTTTTTGTAAATAAAGTTTCAACATTTTAATGGAATACAGCCATGCTCATTTGTTTACATATTGTCTATGGCTCTTTCCGTTCTACAGTAGCAGAATTGCTAATTGAGAGAGAGATGGCATGGCTCACAAAGTCTAAAATATTTACTATCTGGCCCTTTACCAAAAATGTCTGCCAATTCTTGCTCTAGAACATAACATAAATGTTCATAAATCAATTAAAAATAAATAAGAATATCAAAGATTATACTACTGTAGAGAATACAAAGATGTTTGTTGCAATATCGTTAATAACAGAAAAAATTGGAAACAACTATATAGAAATGATTAAATAAATTATAAGTTACCTGAGACTAAAGTATAGTTGAGGTATGTTTATTGCTAATTGAAAGTAAGATGCCTCACCTTGATGGGATATCATTAAAAGGATAATTATAAAGATTTCATAATGGTGTTGAAAAGTGCTCTTACTGCCAATATTAAATAAAAACAGCAATATACAAAATTTTTTTTGCATTCACTATTAAAAGGAACTTGCAAATGTGAAACCAATTGTGGGGTGGAAGGAGATTAAAGGTGGTTTACACATCATGAAAAATGTATTTAATATTACTTAACATAATTTAGGCAATTTGTGAAATGTTAAGATTAAAACAAACCCACAAGCTGAACGGTCAAAAATACCCAGTTAATTAAATGTTAAGCAAGCAGCTGAGGATTATGTTTTCTAATTCAGAATTGTTAAATCTTATGAGTGAATACTGAAATGCTTGTACACCACCACATGGCAAAAGATTTTGCTTCTTCTGTAAAGTGTATGCAGTCTAAGATCTGCTAGAAGAGAACCTCCCTCCTAACCCCCAGACTGGATATCTATCCATTGAACATTCATATCACAAATCCACCAAGAGTACTAATAATTTCTGAGCCTATAAGAACACGTGGTTTGCAAAATAAACAATCTTATATTTTTACATTAGTGAACGATCTGAGGTTCTCCGAGGTGTTTTTTTAATTAACTTCCTTATCATCACATGTTTATTCATTTTCTCAAGAGGGGATGACATTTAAGAGCTTTTAAAATATATTCAATAAATACAGTCTCCTTCCAGGAATTCAACTCCACATCTTACTATTATTTTCCCCATTTTACAGATAAGGAAAGGAAGGCACAGAGAGATCAAGTAACATGCTCAAGGTCACAAAGCTAGTAAGTTGCAAAGACAGGATTAGACCCAGGGACTGTCAGACTCTGAAGCCAGTACTCTAACGATCTCCCAGTGATCAGGATCAGGGTCCTGTGGGACGTCCAGGGGACCAAGGCAGGGATAGCTGAAGGCTGGATTCCACAGTTCCTCCTCACCTAGGCACACAGTTCAAGTTTCCACAGTCATCATCTTACCTAATGGACAACAGTTCTGTTCGGCTCACGGCCCTCTCTCCTTCCCAGGGCTCATCTTCACGCCGGGAATGACCCAGCTGACGGCAAAAGACATCCTCTATCGACTACAAGCATCCAAGGCCAAGTGCATTGTGGCCAGTGAGGACGTGGTCCCTGCAGTGGAGTCCATTGTGTCAGAGTATCCCTACTTGAAGACCAAACTCCTGCTGTGTCCACACAGCCAGAACGGATGGCTCAGCTTCCAGGAGTTATTTCAGTGAGTATTTGCCCCCACCTCATCTACAGTACCAGCAATAACACCAATCACAGCTACATCTCGGAGTCTCCTTGCCTCCAAGGACTCAGCAATACCATGGGTTGATCCCAGCTCCCTCCCAGAAAAGAATCACCTAACAAAAGGTTTTGAAGGACAGAAGGAAGGGATGTAGCTCTGCCTCCATTTCCCTGTTTCCTACCATGGCCTGTCATGAGTATCCTGCATGGCTTGGCCCTTGCGTAACTCATGGACCACATCTCCCACCACTCTCTCTGCCTTGTCTCCCTCTGGCTACCCTTTTATGCCTCCAACATGCCCCCAGCTCAGGGCCTTTGCACCTGCCGTTTCTTCTGCTAGGAAGAAATGCTCTTCCTTAGTCCTTTTTACGTTGTCTCCTTCCTGTGAGATTGCAGCTCAAATGATTTCTCCTCAATGAGGCTGTTCCTGACCACCCTATCTAAAGTAGAATTCCAAGCCATTCGAACACATCATCCTGTTGTTTTCTTCATAGCACTCATCACTATCTGAATATCACATCCATTCATTTGTTCCCTTTTTTACTCTCTGTTTTCTCCTCTATGGTAAGGGTTGGCAAATGAGGGCCCATGGGCTGATTCTGGCTTAGCATCTGGCTTAGTAAATAAAGTTGTATTGAAACACACTTCTTTACATGTTGTCTATGGCTGCTTTCATCTCACAAGAGCACAGGTGAGTAGTTGCAACAGAGACCACATGGCCCACAAAGCCTAAGACATTTACTATCTGGCCCTTTACAGAAAAAGTGCACCAACCTCTGCCCTAAACTGTAAGCTCCATGAAAGTGAAGCCTCTGTCTGTCTGTTTGGTTGATTACTCTGTCTCCAGTTCCTACCATGTAGTTGAGGCGTAAGAAGAATTTACTGAATAAATGAACAAAACAGATCATTTAACCTCAGTTTTCTCACATGTACAGTGGAAATAATTATACTGCACATATCTCAAGTGTTGTTTTGAGGATAAAATAAGCTTATATTTGAGAAAACGCTTCCTAAACTGTAAAAAGGGGAGTAAAATGTTAATTAAGGTATTATCATTCAAAGAGCTGTTAAATAGCTTATGTTTAAAAAAAAACTCTTCCAGAGAAGCTTATAGAAGGAAGACAAGTAAACCCTGTTGAATAATAGTGATACTGAACCAAGTGGGCTCGCCTCCTAGTGAGTTAAGTAAGACTCTACACCAGTGGAAGTTGTCTCACAAAGTAAAGTGTATTTGCAGCAAATAGGAGGCTATGAGGAATCATTTCCAAAGTCATGGCATCACCGAACAAAGGGAAGCAGGAACTTTTATTTTGGTTGTGGAATGAATATTCAAAAGGGAGAGGCAGGTATTCGCTTGCACAGGCTCAGTTGGAAAACATGCTTCCCCATACACTGCAGATTACGGTAATGAGGCTTAATCTCCTTCTGAAGAGATCTTTATATTAAAATTAAGGCAAGGTCAAGGGCATAGCTCTTGTAGGGAGGCTTGGTTAGCTTCAGGGTGGTTGCTGGTTGTGTCTTCTTAACATAAAAACAGTTAAATGCTTCCAATCTCACCCTTGAGTTCCTTGGGGCACTAGTCGGTGATAATAGGGCAGTTTCCTTTGTTGGAACAAAATTTTTTCCTACTAATTGATGTAAACCAAATTCTATTCGTCAATCCCTAAATTTTCTCCCAAGCACCATGCCAGTGGACCTATTTGTATCCTTTATAAAAACTGTGGAACTTTGGATAAATCAAGTAACATTTTTGAAACTCTATCTTATCCATAAAATGGAGATAAGGATAGTATCTACCTCACGGGGTTGTAAAAGAATCAAATGTGATGAAGCATGTGAAGTGTTTAGCACTATGCCTGGTACACACTTCATAAATATTGTAGTAATTATAATTACTATTATCATTTTCAAGTTAATATAATCACTCACAGTTCTGTGACTCCCTAAGGTAATGGTATACAGATTATTTGAATATATACCTCCATCAGTAACATATTTGTTAACATACTCCCCTAATACATGTATATTTATTTATTTATAAATTATATACATGTACTTTTGTGCATTACATAAATATCAAATATAAACATTTTAAAGGATGAATAAAAGAATACATACAATTTGAAGTTATCCTATTTTCCTCCCCATCCCCATTGTCTCGCATACCCCTGGGCAGCATGTACCCCCACTTTGGAGACTCCTGTCCTAAACAACTCTGCAACATTCTGTTGAAGTGCCAAGAAGGCATAAAGGTACCACAAAATTCACAAAAGAAAAAGGCCTTTGAACTCATGTGAATTTCAAGATGAAATTTGCACATTTTGAGGATAGTTTTCAAGATAAAGGAAATCCCTATTTCAAACAAACAACTTTGGAGTGTTGTAACTCCAAAAATGCCATGGATTCTTTCTCTAAAAACTAAGGAAAAACAGCTGTCATTGCCAACTATTGGCTAGTCTTTCAGAAAACCACATGTAGTAATAATGAGGGCTAATTTCACATTGTTAGAGTCAAGCTTCTATTCAAGGAGTTCATTTGAAGGCCTCTTACTCTCCTTCTGCCTCCCAAGAATAAAAGTCTGTGAACACTTTCCAGAATATTTATAGTAGGATGGGGAAAATGTCAAAATTATGGGCCAGACTGATGACTCTCTTTTCGTATCCTAGCAAAAAGGGCCCTTCCTTGTGGGTCTAGAACCCTGGATTCTGATCTTAAGGGGATTGAAATGGTGTTCCAGGCAGAGGAACAGCATGAGCAAAGATATGGAGGTAAAAACATCCTAACATGTGCAGGGAATGGACACAAGCAGTTTTGGGGGCCTGGGCAACAAAATATGAAGTCAAAGTAGATGCCAGAAGAGCAAGCAGAGGCCAGATTATGGCCTCTTATATAAAGATCTCATACACCATGCTAAATCTTTAACTTGACCCTGTAAACAAGGGAAGCCACTGATGAGTTCTAAGAGGTGAAGTCTCAAGGTCAGTTCCGGGTTTTAAATAGATTTCTCTGGCAGCTGGAAGAGGATGAATTTGAGAAGAACCAAATTAGAATCCAAGAGACCATGTTGGAGCCTAATCTAGGGGAGAGACAATGAGGGTCTAAATCTGAGCTCCAGTGAAGGGGGTGGAGGGAAGGAGGCAAACTAAAGAATCAGCAGGACTTACAGATTGATTGGACATGGAGGATGAAGGAAGGAGTCAAGGCTGATCTGCTTTTTAACTTGGGTGACTGAGTGGGTGGGGTACTATCAGCTGGAGAAAGAGTTTAAAGTTGGACATATTGAGATTGAGGGGTCCAGGAACATCCAAATGTATAGCAGGTGGTAGATATATGAGCCTCAGACTCAAGGAGGTAAAGATATAACTCTGGAGGTCATCAGCATATAATCAGTTCTGAAAAATCCAGAGAGACATAACTCAGGTATCCAAAGAGAGACAAGTCAGAAAATGGAATCACCATGTAAAAATCTCTTTGGGGGCCAGCCCTGATAGTCTAGTGGTTAAAGTTGGGTGCTCTCACCACTTTGGCAGCCTGGATATGTTTCCTGGTCACGGAACCACCCTACCCATCTGTCAGGTGCCATGCTGTGGCAGTGGCTCACATAGAAGAACTAGAAGGACTTACAACTAGGATATACAACCACGCACTGGAGGTCTTTGGGGAAGGAAAAAAAAAAAAAAAGAGGAAGATTAGCAGCAGATGTTAGCTCAGGGCAAATCCTTCCCTGCAAAAAAAAAAGTTTATTTGGCATTCACAGATTATGCCTCTTCTTTTAGTAAAAGAAAAAAAAATGAAAAGACTTATATCAAAAGGTTTCCATGCTGGATCAAGAAGCATTCAAAACAAGAGTTTTTTTTTTTTTTTTTCAGGTATTAGATACTGTGAAGAAACCCCCCTTTCTCCAGCCAAACACATACCAACTTCACCCTATATATATATATATACAGTCATGTACCACATAGCGATGTTTTGGTCAATGATGGAACGCATATATGATGGTGGTCCCAGAAGATTAATACCATATAGCCTAGACGTGTAGTAAGCTATGCCATCTAGGTTTGTGTAAGGACACTCAATGATGTTAGTACAACAAAATTGCCTAACAATGCATTTCTCAGAACATATCCCCATCATTAAGCAATGCATGACTATACTGAAGAAAATCAATACAACTGAATAATCTTTTTCTATTTTGGGAGGGAAGGAGGGGAGTTACCAAGAAAACCACATTAATATTTCTTGAAATCATATTTGACAATATGGTGTAACTTTATGTAACTAATCCTCACTGTTTTACAGTTTCAGTGACAATCTTATTCATTCATCATCAGGATGAATTAAAATGGCATCCTCAACCCAGTTTCCTTCAACCTGGGAAATTAAAAATGTGACACAAGAGTCTCAAAAATTCCTAGGTATTGTATCAGTTATCCAATACTGAGTAACAAATCATCCCAAAACTTAGTGGTGTAAAACAAAAATCATTTTATTTGCTCACTATTCTGTGGGTTAGAAGTTCTTGCAGGCCTCAGCAGAGGCAGCTGTCTCTGCTCCACATCATCTTGACCGGGGCTGGAGGACCCAAGTGGGTTCACTCATAAGTCTGAGGCTTTGGTGTTGCCTGTTCACTGAAACACTTCACTTCTCCCATACATGGCATCTCTCTCCAGCAGGACAGTCTGAACATTTTTAATGGTGGCTGGGTTACCCCCAGCGAAAGTGAAAACTATAAAGCCTCTTGAGGCCTAGGCTGTCACAGAACTTCTGCCACACTCTATCGGTCAAAGCAAGTCATGAGGCCAGCCCAGATTCAAGGAGACAGGACGTAGGCTCTACCCCTCAATGAGTGAGCGGCATGCTTATACAGGGATAGAAGGAATTGTTGGAGCTGTCTGTGTAGACAATTGCACACAGATATTGGTATCAGTTAGAATGTTCTTGGCTTTAGTAATAGGAGACCCAAGTAAAAGTAACTTAAACAATACAATTTTATTACATCACAAATAAGAAGTATAGACGTAGAGTGGAATGAGACGTGGTTAATTCAGTGGTTTGATGAAGTGAGCATGGACCCAGATTCATTCATTTTTCCATCACGCCATCCTCAGTGTGTCTGCTAATCCCCCTGTGATCCCAACATGGCTAGGGTAGTTCCAGATACCCTATACTTTCACAAAAATATCCAAAGGCTAGAAAACAAGAAGGGCGGGGCGGGGAAAGGCAGCATCCCTTCCTCATGTCTCTTTTTAGAACAAGGAAACATTTCCCATAAAGTCTTTAAATCTCACTGACCATAACTATCATGTGCCCATTCCTAAACCAGTCCCTGGTAAGGAAAGGAATTACCATGATTGGCTTAGGTTAATCAAGATTCACCCCCTGGAGTTATACAGGGAACAGTCTCCCCTGAAACACATGACTGCCTGATAGCTGAACAAAATTAGAGTTTTATCAGTGCGAGAAGAATGGGATGCTATTTGGTGAGCACCTAACAGTGTCTGCGAATAGTCAGTGAATGAAGATATTGAATAAAAAGTATCAAAAGTTTGATTCAAACGCCAAAAGATCTTCCTTTAAATCATAGAAACTCCTGAAATGTTAATAACAATTTACAAAAATTCAATATTGATTTTTTAAAATTCATAGAGTAAAAAAAAGCACTTAGAAAAAAATGTTTAAATAAATAAAATACACATCCTTTTGTTATTGACATTGAAAGCTATCTTCCCTTTCCATTTGGCCTATAGGGAGGTGGAGCTTAACAAAGAGAGATGAGCTGTTAAATCTTAGCACTGATCTGCAAAGTCCCTCTAAGATTTCTTTGGAAATTCTTCTCAAGGAGGCTCTGGATTATGTTCTGTTTTATTAACCATCTTCTGGTAACAAGAGTGATGCTGGCCCTGATATCTGTTCCCCTGCGTTGAACCCAGCATATATGGGGTTAAAACCAAAAAACACTCATTCCCCCTTCCCTGCTTCTCTAAGTTACATTCACATGTAGATATTGTTTTATCCTTTGTGGCCCTGAATTCCACAAGGCAAGTGGAGGTAATAAATTATTAAAAGCCCAGGTGGCTACAAACTGAAACTCTGGCTAATTACCAGTTCTTGAGGTTTGATACAGGGAGAGTGATATCTCGAAATTATTAAGAAGCTGAAGCGCCCCGACTCCTGGTTCCTGGCACCAAATCCACCATTCATCACAGGGATAGACAAACAGATAGACCTGCAGCTTCCCTAACTCAGCTAAATGCAGGCTGATGGGAAGACACTGAACTGCAAAGCCACAGCTCCCCATCCCCTACCTAAAACCTTGTAAACTTTGTAATCGTTAATTGGCGGCAGTCGCTGTCCACTCCCCAAGGCCATATTTCGGATGATGAGAGAAGATTGATTGATGGAGCCCTAAATCTCCTGCTGTAGATAGAGATAACAGCCAGCTTGGTCCAGAGGGCTGGGATCCCTCCTCCAACAAATGATCACAGTCACCAAGGATACATTCTTTCCCATAGACTTTCCTTTAAAAACCCCAACTCCTAATGCCTCAGGAGGACTGTGGATTTGGGGGCATGAGCCCACCGCAGCCTCATTTTGCTTGGCAAAATTAAACCATTTTTCTTTTCCTCGATCCTTTGTCACTGTGTTCATTGATTTGGCTACGGTGACAGGGTCCCAGGTTTTTCCGGCAAAAGAAGGTGTACAAAGCAGAACAAAAGAACTGGTAGACCAGAGTTAAACTGGTCTACCATCTTCAGCCACCATCTTGGGGTCCATATTTTACAGATCCACCCCTGCCAGGCACAGCTGTGTGGAGACAGGAAGTCAAGAACCAATGGCCATTTATTTCACCAGTGGGACCACAGGCTCTCCCAAGATGGCCCAGCACTCTCAGAGCAGCCTTGGAATTGGGTGCACCCTCTGTGGAGGGTAGTGAGGCAACTCTGTTTTTGCTAAACTCTCCCCTGAGCCACCAACATGTGTATCCAGCTGCCTAGGTGACACCTCTACTTGGATGGCTATTAGATATCTCCAGTGTAACAGCTACAAAACAGCACTCTTGATGCCCCTGCCCAAACTTAGCTCAGTAAACGGCATCATCTCACCAACTGATCAAGCAAGAACTTAGGAATCAACCTTGATTCAATCCCCACAACAGCATGTCTGGCTCCTTCTCCTCATTGCCAGGTAAATTTCCCCACCCAGAGAGGCCTTCCTAGATATCCTAAAACTATCACATTAACCTGTTTTATTTTCCTCATAACATTTATCACTACTTAAAATTATGATAGTGATTTATATAATTACTCATTTTACTATGTGCTCATTCAGTATCTCCCTAAAATAAGAGCAGAGATCTGGTCTACCTTGCTCACTATGCTAGGCAGAACAGTGCCTAGCATATAATATTTGTTCAATAAATATTTGTTGCATCAATGGACAAACTCTGAAAATCATGCCAAACTCAGCCTCCCACTCCACTCACACAATTTAGGATTCTGAAAAAGTCCTCTAACAAAAGCAGGGGGTAAAATTGCTTATCCTGCCTTGGGGCTTCTTTTGATCCTCCTCTGTAGCCACTGAGGTTCTGGCCAGTCCTCAAAGACACTAGTTTGTTTGCTTTCCTGATTTTTCTGGTGTGTCTTGTTGCTTCACCGTGTCATGTAGGTATTGGCTAGACGTGAAGTCCTCAGATATCATATGGAACATGTCCAACACTGGCTGGGTCAAGGCCGCCATTGGCAGTGTGTTGTCTTCCTGGCTTCAGGGAGCCGTGTCTTTGTGCATCAGATGGCCCAGTTCAACAGTGACACCTTCCTAGATGTAAGTCATGACTTCTAGCTACATCTCTTCCTTGTCTCCCCCAAAACCACAGAAAAATGATTCCTCAGAATACAGGGCTTCTTGGGCTTATGGAAATCATTCCTTTTCAAGAAGCGAAGTCTCCAGGAACTTGGCTTTTGAATGTATTCAACAGAGTGGAGAGGGAATATCCACAACACTCTCAAATTGTTCAAATTGTTCAGGATGTGCTAGTGTCACAAAATCTGTGGCTGCTTAAGAGTCTGGTTCTAAATAACAGATGAGAAGTCTCAAGTCTAAACTAATCCTTGGTTTCTGATTCAGTGAAACAAAGACAATGCTGATAAATCCGAACCCCTGTGCAGAGGAGACTGAAGGTGGGGTCACCTTTCTCCTAGAGCCGCTCCTTCCATTCTCCTCTCACCCAACGCTTCTCACTATGTTAATCCTCAGAACCCAATATTTTTGAAGCCAGGCATGACTCTCCTCAGCCAGAGACAGCTAGATTGAGGTATCAGATGACTCTGATTTCTTCAGTCTTCAGAAAAATGTGATTCAGGCCAATTATTTTTCAACCATGAAAAATCAATCAAGTTTAACAAAATACATATTATTAAATAAACACCACACCTGTGTGTGAATAAAAGTTATAGTCACCCTGCTATTTTGCTAACTGGTCTGACAAGATGTCTTGAGGGTCTTAACAGAAATGTGGGGTAACACAAGAAATGGGATCTCTACATTAGGTTTGCAAAGTGCCCTGAAGTAGATAATTAACTTAGCAGTTTCAAAATCTATATTTCTAAAATAAGAATATTGTTTTTTATAAAATATTATTTTATAATATTTAACTAAGAATATTAAAATAAGAATTTTAATACTCTTATTTAACATATTTTAAAAGATATATTAATAATAAATCATATTAATATATTGAAGTATTACTATATTGAAAATTATTGAAATTATTAATCAATAAGATATTAATATATCTTAATATAATATTAAATAATATTCTTATTTTACAAAGATAATGTGTATATTTTAAGTGCTATAAAAACTGTCATGGGCTGACACACTTTGTTATATACACTACACTTATTATGAACAGTTGGAATCTAGGAAGCAAGTACACACAGTAGAAATGCACACTTACAGATCAAAAGTTATTCTTGATCTATGACAATCCAGATAGCGTAGACATACATCATGAAAGCATTATCCCAAATGCTTAAATTTAATACAAACTGTCAATTCATTACGTGACACAGTGGAACCTCTCTAGAAAGAGGATCTCTAAAATATTAGTATTTCTCCAGATTTAAGATGTCTAGGTCATTATTTGAGTTTAAGGAGCTGGAGGTATAATGAGCCCAGCAAATCTTAAACAATTAAGAAAAGGCCCGAAAAATGCCTTACTTATGCATTTAACCCATCCATTCAAAAGGACTAATGTCTTCTATAGAAACAGTGTTAGCTCAAATTTGACAATTTACTTTTTGTTGAATTTGATTGTGTATGTCTATTACTGTAACATATAAACATTCTTCCCAATAATTGGAAATTTCCAAAAGACATACACCTACCAGTAACAACTAATAAATATTTGCTTTCTTATTCCTAGCAGTGACCATGAGATGGGCACATGTTAATGAAAGAGATTAAGAGGTTAGACATCAGCTCTAGTTGTGGCCTTTAATTAACCACTTCTGACATCTGTGTCTTTCTCCATCATCCAGACGCTTACCACTTATCCCATCATGACCCTGTGCAGCGCTCCCACTGTGTACCGGATGCTTGTGCAGAAAGACCTGAAGAGGTACTTGGGCAGAAATCTCCACTTGAACCACAAACAAAAGCTATAATCCAGCATCACAGATCTCCCCTTTTCAGAACAGGAAAGACCAGGGTTTCTCAGTCTCCTCACTACTGACATTTTGGACTGAATAATTCTGTGTCGTGGGGGGCTGTCCTGCACACTGTAGGATGTTGAGCAGCATTCTACCTGGCCTCTACCTACTAGATGCCAGCAGCACCTCCCTCTCCACCAGTCATGACAATCAAAAACGTCTCCAGATATTGCCTGCCTAAAGTCTCCTAGGGGGCAAAAATCGCCCCCCAGTTTAAGAATAACAGAGAACAACTAGAGGCAACTGAATATTTTCCTGGGGACAATCAGAGCCCTACAGTTCCAGAACTCCCACTCCTCTCCCCCAAAAACACAAGTACATTTATACTGCCTTAAAGAGAAGCTAATAAAGTCTTATGACTTGCAGATTATATTCGACTTAGGCAAATCACCTGAACATCCAGTGGAGTTCCAATATATATTTATCTAACTAATATGAATTCAACACATGAGGAGAGAGAAAGGAAGAGAGAATCAATTAAGTGGTGCTGGCTCACCCATCCTGTTCCCCCAAGGTTGGGACGTCCAGGAGGTAGAGTGCTATGAGAGACAGAGTAAACAGGAATCTTCTCTTATCCTAGTCCGTGTCAACTCTTTTGTGGCCCTCAAAGTAATTCAAAGGCTATTCAAGAGGTTTTTTTTTTTTTTTTTGTGATAACATTGGTTTCTAACATTGTATAAATTTCAGGTGTACATCATTATACTTCAATTTCTGCATAGACTACATTCAAGAGTTATTCTGAATAGGCACCATTCCTGTCCTAGCACACCTTCCTGCTCAGTTGGGACCTCACTGTATCAGTCGGGCTGTTCCAGACTTTGTCACCTGAGTCCTGGGGGCAGCTGAGTAGTAAGGCCAGTGGTTACAAAGCTTGAGCTCCAAGTCAAACAGGCGGGGCTCTGCTACTGACTAACCTGTGACTCAGACACTGAAGATGACCTTGATAAGCCTCCCTTCACTCCACCCATAAGAGAGGATTAAGAGCCACCTGATGGGGTGGTGGTGAGAATTCAGTGTCAGCAGCAGGCTTGGTGAGATCCCTGACTCATAGTAAGTGCAGAGTATCCAGCTCCGCCCTTTCTTGTTTGAGGTCTTGGGCAAGTTCTTTAACTACTCTCAGCCTCAATTTCCTCATCTGTAAAACAGGGGCTGTGAGGATTATGAGAGTGCTCCTAAAGCCCTTACAACATTGGAAATGCTCAATCAACATTAGCTGTTATACCGCCTGGCTCATAATAAATGCTTAATTTCATTATTAGCATTTTCTCCTACCCTTTTCCCTCTTTAATAGCCTGCTAAAATGTAAGCTCTGTCAGGAATCTTTGTTCTAATCACTAACATACCCCACATGCCTAGAACGATGTCTGGCAATATATTAGGTGCTCAACAAATATTCATTGAATAAACTTCCCTGACACTTGCCTCTCCCAGCTCCTTTGCTTGTTGCTTGAATGTCCTAATTATCTTGTAATGGAAGCCCCTCAGATTTCTCTCCCTAAAGACCTCCAACAACTCTGTCTCTCCAGATACAAATTGAAGAAGTTGCAGCACTGACGGGAGGGGAGCCGCACAACCCGGAGGTGCTGGAACAGTGGAAGGAGCAAACTGGGCTGGAGCTATATGAGGGCTACGGACAGACAGAAGTGGTATGTTTAATGGGCCAAGTTTAAGTTTAGCACATTGGGAGCCTTTAAACCCCAGGACTGTCAACTGAGCCCCTGAAGTGCCCCCATTCTGCTCTAAATTTTTATGGAGTTTCCCAGAATATCTTACCTTGCCAATAGTTACCAAAACCTCTAAATTGCCCAATTAGGTTTGACTGAAGGGGAATTATGATTATTCCTTACAATCTTCCTGCCTCCTCCCAATGCAGGAGAAGTCTCAGAGGTACTAGGGGTTGGAGAGGTTCAGAATTGAGCAGCTCGTCTTTCCATTGCACTGGGAAGGACCCCAGAGAGCCCCAGTGGGGAATTTATTCCAAGGTGCTCTTGATGGTACCCTTAGTCTAAAGGAGTGGTTTTCAAAGTGTGGTCCTGGTCCTCAAACCAGTAGTATCAGCAGCTCGTGGGAATTTGGTAGAAATACAAATTTTCACACATGCCCCCACCCCCAGACCTACGGAATCAGAAACTCTGCGATGGGTCCCAGCAATCTGTGTTTTAACAGTGCTCCAGGTGATTCTGATACACACTCAAGTTTGAGAACCACTGGTCTAAAATAATGTATTGCACAAGATGAGCTTGCATACTGGGAAAATCAGTCAAAACTGAGTCTTAAGTTTCATTATCACGATAAAAATAGCTACAGAAAATGAATTTTTACATACTTATATAAAATATGTCCTCTCAATAGGGAATAATTTGTGCCAACCTGAAAGGACAAGAAATTAAACCGGGCTCGATGGGGAAAGGAGTAGTACCCTACAATGTCCAGGTGGGTAACATCTGACTTGTTCAGTAAAGGAGAGAGAATGTTTTACAGTTTCTGCTACTCATTATACAACTATTCACAACCCATTTTCATTTTGTGAAAAGAAAATTTTAAGAACCTAAATTGTTCTTTTATTGTAGATTATAGATGAAAATGGCAACATCCTACCATCTGGCAAAGAAGGGGAAATTGCCCTCAGACTAAACTCTACACGGCCCTTCTGTTTCTTCTCTGAATATGTGGTACAAGAATGCAGAACGTGCTCTTTACACTTTAATAGAAAAGGTGGTACAGGGAGTCATACAGACTTGGATCCAAATTTCATATCCACCACGTTTTGCTATGTAGCCTTGGGCAAGTCACAAAATCCAAGTCTATTTCATCAACTGTAAAATGGGGAGAATACCATCTATCTCCTAAGAGTTTTGTAAAGATGAAATTCTATGTGTAAGAAGCCAGTTGCAGTGGTTGTCCTCAGAAAGGACAACCGGGCAGGCTGCGGAGCGGGGGAGGGGCATACAGGGTGCTGGAGGTGGAAGAGAAGTTTACTCTTTATTATACTCGTGGACCTTTGGTATTCTACATTAGGGACTACCTTTTTAAAGAATTAATTTCTTTTAGAAACACAATGTGCAATGTCCTAGTCACATCCTGGGATTCATACCTCTTTTTCTATTCTGACCAAGTTAATCCCTGAAGTCATCTCTGATTCCTAGGACAATCCAGAGAAAACTGCCACCACGATAAGGGGGAATTTTTATGTCACTGGAGACAGAGGAGTGATGGACAGTGACGGGTATTTCTGGTTTGTCGGCAGAGCCGATGATGTCATCATTTCCTCTGGGTCTGTATATTTGCCACTTGAAGAAAGTAACACTTTGCCAGGGGAGATCTCCTATTTGGGGAGTGTAGTGACCAAAGCCTTCTTCTCTTCTAGGTACTGTATTGGGCCATTTGAAGTGGAGAGTGCACTGACTGAGCACCCAGCAGTTGTTGGATCGGCTGTTGTTAGTAGTCCAGATCCAATCAGAGGAGAGGTAGAGTGCATGTCACTAATTAAAGTAGCAATTTCATAGTTTCAAGTTCTTTCCATTTGACCACTCTAAGGAGTGAATCAAGAGTAGTCATGTAATTCTCATTATGAGGCACTCATGTGGCAAAAATGTACCCTAGGCAATCAACTTTACAAATAAGTTGTGTCCCAAAGGGGATATATTAGGATTCTTTTGGTGGCAAGTGACAGAAACTCAACTTAAACTGATTTAAGGAAAAAAAAAAGGAATTTACTGGCTCACACCTAAGTGAGGTCTTCAGATACAGCTACATCCAAGAGTTCCTCTGAAGTTAGCAAAACTTACTTACTCTCTATTTCTTGGATCTGCTGTTCTTTATGTTGGCTCCATTTGGGCAGGTCCTTCCTACTTGATAGCAACCAACTAGAGACATACACAGCTGAACAACCCCAGGAAATGAGACAGCTCCCTTTCCAACAGTTTCAAGCAGCTCCTACAATTGCATTTGCCTATCTTAGATCACATCTCTAAACAATGTGGTCCAGGGAATGGTATATGCTGACTGGCCAGACCTGGATCACAGGCCCGTTATTGGAGGTGGAGTGACTGTCAACCCCACCAGAGAGAAGGTGGGGTGATCCTCCATCAGAAAATCAGAGTACTGTTACTCAAAAGGGGGGATCAACTATTGCATAAGCAAAAGCAGACATTACTGTATGTACAATTGTCATGGAACTCAGAATACATTTTCTCACAGAAACAATGCAAACAGGAGACTGTGGCCAGGTTTCCAAACAAGTCCCACAAGCCTAATTAGGACCCAATGAAAGAGAATGACAGGGAATGACAGGAATGACTCAGGGAATGACAGCAATAGCCTTAGTTCTCGGAAGAAGCCATACAGTATGGAAGGGAGAGGTTTCCTTTCCTCATGGAAGCTTCCTACAGACTCAGGAAGTGGCAAAATTTCAAAAGCAGTTTGCCTATCAGCATCTTCCCACATCTCTTTCTGTACCCTGCTCACATACCAGTGACCCTCTGCAGTGACACTATGGATCCCATACTCATACCTCCTGTACCACCTCCGCACTCAAGGGATTCCATTCTCCAAAATATTTTTCTCCTGCCACCATCTTCTCATTCTCTCAATATAACAGATATCAGCTGAATATCAGAAGTAAACACCAATTAGAATGTATGAACAATTAATAATTTAAACTATACTTACTAACCTCAGTAATTATCTAATTGGTGGGTTTTAAATAGTATTACAAAGAAAAGCAAAAAATATCAGGCAAGAAAAACCTTGATAGAGGTAGAGGTAGACTGACCCTTCTTGAGAGTTCATCTCCCAGCATACACAACCCTTCATCCATCAGGCCTCCCCAAACCCCTTTCAAAACACATGTTCTCTAGAACCGCCATTTGTTCCCCACTACATACTTCTAACAGTAGGGGTCTGTGGCAGTAAGTGGTGTGGGAGATCAAGATTTGGCCACCCTGAAATCTATCTCTTTACCTTGGTTGTTCTCTCTAGGGACATTTGACCTCCCCCACTAACTGCCTAAAGAATTTGACATGGTGGCTCCTTCCAGGAACAGATCTATCATGATGGCTGTAAAGATAACGTAGGGTAAATGTTACAATAGGAAAGGCACCAATAAGCCCCTCTTATCAGAAGTTCTGTCTCTCTGGCCACATTCTCTAGATGGCCCTGCCAGGAGTTGCCAGACAATCATTTACATTTATAAGGGAAATCTCCATTTGTAAAGGTATCTCCCTCTCTGTTTTGGGAAGGGGGGGATGGCCTCATTTCTAGAGGCTTATCAGTGTGGAAGTTGAGGCCTTAAAGCTGCATAATAACCTTACTCTTGTTTACTGTGCTTTAGTGGTAATCTCCTGTAACTGACTCCCCCCACCCCCAACATCCTCCTTTGTCATTGGCTGAACATGGTATTTAAGATGAGAATTTCTGCTATTGTGTTAAGAAACGCAGTGTCCCTGCTTTCTCCCATGTATACATGTTATTAAACTTGGTATTATTTTCTCCTGCTAACCTGTCTTGTTAATTATTTGGCCAGCCATAAGAACCTTAAGGAAAAGGGCAGAGGGAGATTCTCCCTCTTCCCCCAACAGTTTTGGCGTAGTCGCCAGGAGCCACACTGGCTGGCAAGTTGCCTTCTCTGGCTGGAAGACCTGCCTTCTCCCTGGACTACTGCAGATGGTGAGATATGGGAACGCCTGACGAAAGCCGGCAAAAGGTAAGACTTCTTACCACGTCAGCCTCCCGGAATCTCTATCTGCGGAGTCCGGCGGAAGGAAATGGTGAGAATTTTTTCTCTTTCTAAATTTAGATTGGCAGGAGAAAATATTTGGGAAACTAGTTTCTTGGGCTTTTAGTGACTCTTGGTTTAAATTTTGTAGAGTACTCTTGGTTTTGATCTTGATCCCTTTTCCTCCCAGAGTAGTCTCTGTCTTGTTCTGTGTCCTGAGAACTTGGCTTTGTGACCAGTGAGAATATTCTCCTTGGTCTCCACCATACGGAAGGTGCATTTACCAGGGTGCACCTTGGTGGCCAGTCGAGTAGACTGGGGTTCCGAACTGTCTCTTTGTCCGGCTGTGCCAAGCTCTCAGGGGAGTTTGTCATAAAGGGCCCAATCCATAAGGGCTTTTGTCGTCTTAACCTTCGTTGCTTGTTAGTGCTGGAAAAATCCCATTCCAGTATCGCCCGCCCGGTGTCACAGACTAGCGGGTCTGTGACTGGAGGCGTCCCACACTATTGTGGGAGACCGGAGACACCATCCTTACCGCCTGTGCAACAAAGTTCTTTACTTTCTCTGACTATCTTTGGGAGTGAATTCTGTGGATCATGGGGGCTACATCATCTGCGCCCTCACCAGGGACGCCTCTTGCGTCCATAGTAGATTTATTCCAAGCGTAGAAAGTTACCTCCGGGTCTTTCCTTAAAAAGGCTTATTGGTTCGAGTCACTATTGGAATAAATATACAAATGATGATCCTACTCGTCAATGGCCAGATGACGGATCCTTTGAATTGGGAAAACTTCTAAATTGGGGGAAAAAAAATTTTTTGAGAGCTCTCACATAATTGTTTAATTGGTACCTAAGAAAAAAGGCCAAAAAAAGGAAGGGAAAAATTTGACTAGCCTTAAGACCTTGACTCAGGTTACAATTGAATTGAGAACATGTAAAAGTGTAAGTGTTGATAAGATTATAAAGGTTAGAATGTTTAAGCTAATTTTATATAAAGAGGTTACATCAACTTTGCCTGAGTATGTTTTAAAATGTCTGACTGGGAATGCTTCCCTGGTCCAAAATTAGAAGACCAAGACCTATTGATAAAAATCTTAATGATAACTATGTTTAGAGGTATAAGAGGTGATAAAATTTACATGAAATTTTGTAGGAAAAAACTGATGTTATTTCTATTACAGAACTGGTTAACAAAAATAGTAATTTAAATGATGGCTAATTTTATCTGATGTCTTATGAAGTCTTATAGGCAATCTAAATAATTATTGGGAACAACTAAATAGTTGTGAAAAAGATAAATGTTGGATGAACTTTAAACAATAATTATGTGTTATGGTGGTTACAGCTTCCAAACTCTTTTTGGTGACTTAAAACTTTAGAGTTTTGCTAAATTTTATGATAAAAATTCAGTTGAGTAGATCATTTCCAAATAAGATAAGATATTAGACATTGATTGCTAAACTTACGTTTGTCTACATTTGGCTTTTCATTACAGGAAATCTAAAAGGTGTTTTGGGTCTATTGGTAAACATGCGTTTTATTAAAAAATTGTACTATAAAGTAACATGTTTCCAGAAGTTATGAAGTGTTTATAAATTTTCCAATCCACAAAATGCTAATGTAAAAAAAAAAAAAGTTTATAACTGCTTACTTAGTTTTTACTTAGAAGTCAAAGTCTATAAGGGTTAAAATTTCTAATTAATATATGTGATTGAAGCTACTAAAAATTAAGAAAAATATGTCTGTGTACAAGGAAAATAAGATGTATAAAGAAAAAACAAAGAATGGAAATATTTTGTTTGATTGATTAAGAAAGATAAATTTGTCCTCAAGTACTAGAAGGGAAAAGAAAGACATGGGACAAATTCTGAATGTAAAAAGAAAGTTATAGAAGGTTTGTGGAAGAGGAATTCTGGAAAAAGAGTTTTTGCATGGTCAAGTTGGCTAAGATTAAAATAAATTTAATTAAGTAAATGAGTTTTAATATCAAAAGTAAGCTGGTACAAAATTATAATTTGGTCTTATTTCTCTTAAAAGGATAATTTGCTTAAACTTGATAAAGAGGTTATAAAAGATTTTTCTTTACCTTTGAGTAAGTCTACCAAAAAAAAAAAACTGTTAAAATAATTTCCTGTGTTCAAAAGACTGAGGTCTCTCTATTAAGGCTTTTTGGACTGTTAATGCTCTGTTTGCTTTGACTTTATATTTTTGACAAGCTCCCCAAAATTCATATCTTAAATAAAGTCTTTTTTTTTCTTTGAGAATTTTCAAAGGGCCCTGGAACTTCTCAAAGAAATTTGCTCTCTTCCTATAAGGAGGAAGATACTAAACTTATTAGGCTTATTCAGTACGTGAAATTACATGGAAAACATTTTCAGACAAGTGAAGATAAAACCTTCTTAGGTGGTATTATGTGGGTAAATGTTATTGATATAGGTGTTTTAAAATTGTATAATATTACTGAAATTCTGATCTGTCCTGGTTGTCAGTCATAATTCTGGTTATTATTATTTTAAAGTGTTGTATGTCACAAAATTAACCAAATTTCTTTGTCAATTGCCATTTTGAGGTCTTGTTTACAGACATTTCTTTGCTCCAATGCTTTTAGAAAGTGTTTCAACTTCAGAAAAATTCATGGAAAGGACTCTGATATTTACACTGGAATACAGGTTTCTGACAAACTTTCTGATCATAAAACTGAACTTGGTAAGAAATTACAGAAATCTGATGGAGAAACTGACTTCATGAAGCTAATTAGATCTAAAAACCTCACTTTAGAGTTGTATCCAAGCTTTGTTCACAGGCAATCTCTGGCACTTGTCTTCATCACTCAAGCTGCTAGTAACAAATAAAAAGTAGCTGTGTTCAGCATTGGTTCCGAACTCTTGATATGTCTGAAAAACAAACATATCAACATAAATTGACCTTTCTCCTGCATGCAGTGAAAGCTTTTGTTGTCTTATCTGCACTCTTTAAATCATCCAACCTAGAGAAATTAACTCTTGAACTTCAGGATCATGTGAAAAAATCAACTGCAACTTATAAATATCCAAGAAAGGCAAGTATTTTGCTCAAATGTTAAAATGTGTGTTACCAAACAAGGGTCTAAGCATATAGATTTTATTAGCTTTTGACTTTATAGTAACTCATTATATACAAGTAGAAGACACCTATTTCAACTTGTTTAGCCCTAAAAATTTTGCTTTAAAATATTTTATACTAGGACACTACAAATGCTTGATAAACTGCAAGTTTTGATCAACTCTGCAATACTGAGTAACTAACTACTAAGGATCCTTCTTGGACTAATCAGTCCTATTCCATATAAGGAAAAAAGATCATGGCCAATTGTTTTTAAAGACAGCACCTGATCCATCAATCATAGTACTCTTGGGCCATATACCCTTATAAATCCATAGTACATGCCCTTAAGTATCAAGTGACTGAATTTAAGGCTCAGAAAGAAGATATTATCCAAAGAAACTGTGAAATCTTTCCTGAAACCTTCTTCAAAGGGATTTAAGAATAATTCTATATGAAGACTCAAGAGATGGCACTGCAATTTCCTTCTAGTCCTTTCCTGTTGATGTTGACTGATGCTTTGTCAGGATTCCATTTCAACTGGCACCATTTTAGTCAAAAAGCAGTTAATTTCAACCTAAGAACTAGTTAACATTTTCTCCATTAAATTCACTAAATCAATGACAAGTTGTTTTTCAGAACGGTTATTTGAGGACATTTTAAAATACAGTAGTCTCTAGGGGCCGGCCCGGTGGTGCAAGCGATTAAGTGTGCGCGCTCCGCTGCAGCGGCCCAGGGTTCGCTAGTTCGGATCCCGGGCACGCACCGACACACCGCTTGGCAAGCCATGCTGTGGCGGCGTCCCATATAAAGTGGAGGAAGATGGGCATGGATGTTAGCCCACGGCCAGTCTTCCTCAGCAAAAAGAGGATTGGCAGATGTTAGCTCAGGGCTCATCTTCCTCGCACAAAAAATAATAATAATAAAATACAGTAGTCTTATCTTGAGGAGGGGAACAAAGAGAGAATTTTACTGTCAAGGCATAGGGGAAATTTGTATATAATCAAAATTATCTCTAAAAAATCTCCCCCAGAACCACCAGGATTCAGCTCATAAAAGCTCAAAAGCCAAGAATCAACTTGCTGTTTCTCTTGGCATTTAGCTGTGGCCGCTATTTCCCTGGGGCAGTAGAGGCCTAGGACTGGTTTGAACTGGGGAAAAGCAATGGAGTAAAAGGATTAGTCTTCTGGCAAAGCATAGAGGTGAATTTGCACTAAAATCTCCTATGATGGAGCTCCACTGCCCTCTTTACTGTATAAACAGAACAGTTTCTGGTGTCCAAGAAATTCAATAAGCTTAGGCTAAGCCAAGCCCCAGACTCTGAAACTCAATGGCCATTTCATGAAAGCTCTCTCCTATTGTACTGACAGCTGGGATAGTCAAAATGGAATCAAGTGTCTCATAATGTTTTTCTGATACTTAGGTGGACTTTGTTCAAAAATTCCCAAAGACGATGGCTGGGAAAATCTAACGCAACATCTCAGGAGAGCACGAAGGGGGTGGAACATAGCCTGATAAGAAAACTGTGGCATTACGTAGTTACAGGGCTTTTAGTCCTGGCTTCCTGATAATTCAGTGACTACTCTCTTAAAGTGCTTAAGATTTTTCCTGTTGAACAACTGATCTTTTGTTTTGTACTTAACCAAAAAAAAAGAAAAATATAAAAATATTTGGGAATAAATTGCTATGATGACCAAACTGACAAAGGCAATGATTGTAATGACTTGTAGTGTGTAACATAGCAAGGGTCACAGTGGACAATGAAATTATCTTGTGTCCAATTACTTTCAAATAAAGATTAGAACTATTCTAAGAGAAATGTTCAAGACAGAATTTCTTCTGCCTTAACATCTTTATATTACTAATCTTTTAAGGTGGATTAAAATATTAATGTTAAAATGAAAAATATAGGCCAGTCCCCTGGCCTAGTGGTTAAGTTCAGCATGCTCTGCTTCAGTGGCCTGCGTTTGGGTCCGGGGTGCGGACCTACATCACTCGTTGGCAGTCATGCTGTGGCAGCAACCCACATACAAAATAGAGGAAGACTGGCATGGATGTTAGCTCAGGGAGAATCTTCCTCAAGCAAAGAGAGGAAGGTTGGCAACAGATGTTAGCTCAAGGCTAATTTCCTCAGCAGAAAAAAGAAAAATATAAACAATTCAAAAGCCAATTAGTGAATTTAATTACTGTTATTATTATACCTCATTTTGAAACAATTCACTGTAAAATATCCTAAGCTTGGATTACTTAAGAGTATTTAATTATTCAAGAGCAATTAATAAACTTTTTGTATTTTTACTTTTTAGGACAATGTACCTGACTTTTATTGACACATAATTTGATAGAGAAACATCTTTTGATACATCTACTTATAGTAAAGCAAGAGATTTACTAAGAGGCAGAAAGAAAAAGCACAGAACACCAATCTTTAGGGAACAAATTTATTTTGATTTCTCTGAAAATATCAGGAACTATGAAAAAGAAGCTGAATATCTGGCCATACCAAAATCAAAATACAAGTAAAAATAACTTTGAGAAATCATGTTTATCCTTAGAGAAACATGTTTTAAAATACCCACTTTAACATTCTTCCCCCCATAGAGCAAAACAAGTTCACTAGACCACTACACTGGAGCTTTTTAACTGACACAATTTCTTTTTATTATGAAATTTTTGTTGTACATTATTGTTTGTCAGTCACCATCTAAGTGCATCCCTCCACCCCTTGCGCCTACCTCCACCCCCCTAGCCCCTGGTAACCACAAAACAGTTCTACCTGTCCGTGTGTTGGTTTATCTTCCACATATGAGTGAAATCATGCTCTGTCTTTCTCTTTCTGGCTTATTTCACTTAACATAATACTCTCCAGATCCATCCATGTTGTTGCAAATGGGATGATTTTGTCTTTTTTAATGGCTGAGTAGTATTCCATGGTATATATATACCACATCTTCTTGATCCAATCATCAGTCAAGGGACACTTGGGTTGCTTCCATGTCTTGGCTATAGTGAATAATGCTGCAATGAACACAGGGGTGCATAAGCCTCTTTGGATTGTTGATTTCAGGTTCGTTGGGTAGATACCCAGTAGTGGGATAGCTAGATCATAAGGTATTCCTATTTTTAATTTTTTGAGGAATCTCCATACTGTTTTCCATAGAGGCTACACCAGTTTGCATTTCCACCAGCAGTGAATTAGGGTTCCCATTTCACAATTTTTTAAAATAAAAATGAAAAGAAGCAAAAAAGCACTCAATTCCCACCTTGGAATCTCATCATTTATAAAATAACATGCTCAACTGTCAGTGACAATAAACACTTGGTAAACCTGAAAACAAAGCTTTCAATCAATCAATTCAGATTCCAACAGAACACAGTATATTTGACAGCTGGGGAAAACCAGCTTTTATCACACTCAGGTCCTACCAAATACCAATAAACACAAACAGGGGTTAAAAACAAATTAGTAAATCAAAATCTTTCTGTGGAATAGCAGCTTTCATAAAGTAAAAGAAACCAAATTCCACAGAGTTGTATGTTCTGTAAGCACATGGCCAATTTTATTCCCAGAGTCCCAGAGTCTTGCACTATCAAAATAAAAGCATTTTTGTCTTGGAAAAGTCTGATGAAGGCACCAAAAGCCTATCCTCCAAATCACACTTAAAATGCTTTTATCACCCTTTCAAGATGACTTCAACCTATTAAGAGTTAACTTTCTACATATCTAAAGATACATAAAAAAGTTGCAGTCTCATCTGCATTAGCAAGGCCCTGTCTATTCTCTTTGCCCCTCCCAAATCCTTACAGTCTGGTTTACCAATCAGGACCACTAACTAGGAGGATAAAAATATACGCCCATGTTCACTAGCCATTAAATAAACATAGACATTGGAGCAGGCTATATTTATAATCATTTATAAGACTTCCAAACTTTCTAAAACTTAAATATAAACCCATCTCCAAAAGCTAATTTCACAGCCCCTTAATATTCCGAATCTGGACATCTTATTTTGCAGCTCTCTTCTGTGTCTCTCTCTTCCAGCTTTTTTCAGTAGTTTTACCTTGGAGGAACCTTTGAAAAAACTTGCAAATTAAGGGAACCCTCAAGGCATGTGAGTGTGAGCACTAAGTTGAAGGATACTCTTATTGCACAGAAATCCAGAACTATCAGACTAGGACTCAGAGTTCTTTCTCTTCTCACAAAGACAATCTCAGGCTGAGAAGATTTAGAAAAACGATCCCTCATCCAGTCATACACCAGTTGGGAAAAGAAGGGGAAATGCTTTTTAATTTGGTTTTGCAGCTCTTCAAGGAGAGTTTTAGTAAGGCTTGAGATTTGTTGCTGTCTTTCTTCATTCTGAAGCCCAAGTGGCTGTGGAACCTTGATTTCAAGAGTTCCTTTGGCAACATGATTGTTCGAAAGACTCAGTTTCTGCTTCCTCTAAGAATTCCGTTACTTAAGAAAAGATAGTGTCTCCAGGACCTTGCAGAAACTTGTTCATACAAAAATGTTTGCTAAACAGACTAGTTTCTGTAGCCATGCTTCATCTTCAAAGCATTCAGCAAAATCTGGCCTAGTATTTTCTTCGTAACACTCTGACAATTCACCTTTCAACTCGAATATCCTGCTGAGAACTCTTCCTCTGATAAGCCACTGGATTTCTCTATGTAGATTTAGGTGTTCTTTCTTCAGGTTTTGGTTTCTGGGTTTTTAAAAATGTTCTTGCATAAACAGGTCTTTAATAAAGTTAACCATTTTTGTAGCATTGAGAACTTTCTTCATTTCATCTCCAAGTTTTTTATATCAGCACCTCTCTGTGAAGAAAGCAGTGTGCTGTAACATCAACATCAGGATTTTCTTTTATTAAAATGAGGCAAAACTTGTCATGGAACAAACCACTGATGGGGCAGCAGGAGTAGAGATGACAAATCTTTGGTTTTCAAATACGCAGGAGAAATTTATATTGGGCTTTGTTTCGGGGAGGCACCTCTAGGAGCAGAAAAAGTTTTCTTGAATTTCAGCATCATTTACAAATCCTACAAATGCTATAGAGCATCACAAATATCTGGGAAATATGTTGACTCATCAACCCAGACAGAGAAGCTGTTGCTTTTCAGTTAATTACACAAAACTTCTTTAGCATCATGTGACATAAGTCAATTTATTAAATTGAGAGTAAAGTTTTTTCAATTTTGTGTACTGTTTCTTGCCCTAGCATTTTAATATTGGTATTATTAGATTCTTACCAACTAGGTGAATTTTTCTTTTCTGGAATAAGTTCTGCTACTAAATAATTTGCTTCCTACACCTTTTCACCGAATGTGATTTTTCTGAACAAAAGCTTCACTGTTTTGATATTCCAAAAGTCATCTAAAATAATCAACACCTTTACTTATCAAATAGCTATGATTTATACTTAAAATTGCTGGAGCAAATGCTAGGCTTGTACATTGATTTCCACAGACGATGTGCAATGGAACAAAACAGGTTGGATTATAAATCTATATAAAACCACTGAGAAGTAGCTTTCATTGTAAACAAGGAATTTGTGTCCCTGGTAGCACTAGTATACCATAGTAACTCAGAATACTGTAATTCTTCATCACTAACCTTATCAGAAATATCTGTAGTTCTATACCTAAAATGCTTCTCTTCTATCTCACACCTTGTCTTCACAAACTACAGCACTGGACCGTCAGATCTGTTTGTAACAAACAAATGTTAATAAAACATAAAAACAGGCATGATAACTAAACAAGAAAATCACAAAAAGTATAAACACTTCACAAAACAATTCACTTCTAATCTATACGACCCATGTTTTTGCAATATTTACAACAAAGAGGCAGGGGACAGCTGAGTTGCAACACATAACCATTCTTTCCTTAGAACGAAAATTTTCCTCTGGGTATATCTCGCACAGAGCTTGTTTGCTCGCATTAAGTCAGTTGGCAGTGCAGAAAGGGAGGCTGGGGAGGTAGTCACGAGGGACAGGCCATCATCCTCCTACCACTCTCCCCTCTGTGCAAGTGTCACCAATTATCCACAGCTTCTCCTAGCTCACTCAAATGCACGTGAGTCTACTGCACACTGCCACACAGCACAGAAAAGATCCCTAACAAAATTGTTAGAGCTGCTCAATCATCGTTCACTACTGTGAGCACAGCATTATGCAGCACACAAAGTTCAGAAATATTTTCAATCACCACTTTATATGGAATCCCAGCAACATCTCACAGAACCCCAGTTGAGAAATCAACTTCTAACACCAGATGATTTTTTTTTTTCCTATGAGATGTCATTTTCATTTGACTCAGATCCTTCTGTGACTTGACTTGCAAGTTCAGGCTTAGCTCCTCCCTCATTCACCACCTGAGTCTCAGATATTGGTTTTGTCTGCTCCAGCTCCCCACTATTTTCTGGTACCACCTGCTGATTATTTGTTCCTTCTGCTGGGTCATTTTGATTTGATGTGTCACCAGACCCCAATTTAGCTTCTTTCTCATTTCCTGCTTGTGCTGCCTGCTTTGGGTTAAGCTGTAACGGGTCCTTAGTACTCTTCACCACCTCCTGGAGATGATATTTTCTGAACAACATATAATCTTACACAACAGTTGGGCAACAGACAGTTTTAATGATTTCTACTACCACTTAGTACTGTGGATTGGTAAGATCCACTTTATTTTCTGAATTGACGCTGTTTACTATTCCTGTAACAGAATAGAGACACAGTCTGAGAAGGATACATGAAGCTTGATATACACAAAAGCAATCTTTCATCTCTTTCTGTTTGGGACTTGTTAAACAGTATATATACTAGGCTACTACATGGACCTCAGTCAAACTCCCTGAACTTTTTCTCTAAATAAATACAAATGAAATCCTGAAACATTTAATAAGAGTATTTTTTTTTCCCCAAAGAAAATTCAGTCTTGATTTGGAAAAGACTTATTATCTAACTACCAGATAATCTCATATCCAACATATTGAAATCAGTTAGGTTGGATATTATTTTAAGGACATTTTAATATACTTGTTCTACATTTGAAAATGTAGGCCTTATATCTTTAAAAAAAAATTCTTAAAAACAAGTATTTACCATTGCACACCAATGTAAAATCACTAAGAGAAATATACCTGCCAATTCTTTGATAATTTCTCTATTCATGTGACTGTTATTTCTAGATCTGTATACAACCTGAAATGTCCCTTTTTAGATCTTTAAACCGGGGTTCCAAAAATGTTTCTGCATATTTCTTCACATCTTCTAAGATAGCCCTGCGTGTGCCTGAAAGGGTAACATTCGTAGAATAACCCGTCGTCGTCGTCTTCTTGGTTTTGTACATATCCTGCAGAATACGATGTACCAATTTCTCAGGTTCTAAGAGAAAAAGTCAGCACAGAGCAAACAAGTAAGAATATAAGTTCTCAGACATTTTAAAGACTCTTCAAACTCTCTAAAGTGAATTTTCATTGGCAGTGACATAAATTGACAGAGTAGAATTATCATAATGAATTTTCAATAAGTCTAACCAACCATTTTTTTCCACCTAATATTTCTTCAGTGCCTACTATGTATTAACACTGTATCTAATATTTTAACTCTGCAGCATTATTACTGCTTTCATGAAAAACAATTGTTCACGAAGACACTGGAATTAACATTTCTGTAATGTCTCATTTATCCAGCACCACCAACATACTGCTGTTTTCCTATAACAATAGCAACTGTCAAAGTAACAAACATTAAATAGTACACATTTTTTTTTACAAAAACGAAACAGAAATCTGCAAGTCACTTAAAAAGATTTCATTAATCCATTAGCTAGAGTTGTACAGAAGTCTAGACCCCAGACCTTGGAGGAGCTCCAGAACCATGAATTGCACAAGATCATGATACAGTTCTTAGGCCACATCCTGATTACACACAAGTCTATTTTGGGCTGCTCAGTGTTTGCAATACTTTTAAAGTATTTAACCACAGTTAAAAATCTAGAAACTTCTCCAGATTTCCAACTTCTGAAAAACCAGAAGATCTGGCCCTACCAGAACTACATTCCCAAATGGCTGGAGCTGAGTAGCAGCTGCTCCTTTTAGACAGAACATGTACTCTTGTTTTGCCTAAAGTTACATACAAAGAAAGCAGCAGAGCCAAGTTTCCACTCCTAAGCCAATGCTACGTCCACCACCCCATTCCACCTCTCCATATGCCTAGGGCTAACACAGTACAAACAGGATGCAATCAAGTGATTAACTGAGCCATGACCATGAAGCTATTTTGTAGGCAGTGTTCTCTGAAACAGGGAGATGCCCAGACATTATAGGACCGATAATCTTTTTTTTATAATTTTTTTTTAAATTTATTTTTTTCCCTCAAAGCCCCAGTAGATAGTTGTATGTCATAGATGCACATCCTTCTAGTTGCTGTACATGGGACGTGGCCTCAGCATGGCCGGAGAAGCGGTGCATCGGTGCGCGCCCAGACGCGAACCCGGGCCGCCAGCAGCAGAGCGCACGCACTTAACCACTAAGCCACGGGGCCAGCCCAGGACTGATAATCTTAAGGCGTAGTAGTCAGACACACCTATGCCAAGTGTCCTGATGAAGACTACATTATTTACTCCACTCTCCACTGACTGGAATCTTCTTCGCCTCATCTCTGTAGATGCCTTAAGGTCACCAACTTCTTTCTTCAAAGCAGCCTCCACATCATCGTCATCTCCCTCACTTCCAGAGGGCTGCTGATCCTTGCCTGTAAACTGTTTGCATAAAATTAATAAGCAGAAACGCCACAACAGCTCATGTTAAAAGCTATAATTAACTACTTACGTGAAATCCCCAATGACGGATGGTTCAACATCAACAATAAAGCTATTCATTAAGAGGCTGAGACATCACTCCCTCCAAAATTCAGAGGAAGAAGGGAGTTCCCTCAGACTATGGTACACATAATTTTAAAATGTTTTCAAAAGCATCTTGACAGTCTGAGACAGAGGACAATGCGCTCACCCGATGAATTTCAGGGTGGACCTTAATCCCGTCACTAGATATCTTAGTGCCTGATATGATACTCTCTTCTTGGTGAGATTAGACCAAATAGTTATGGAATTAGAAACTCTTACTCTTGTTCTACTAAGGAACAGGGAACAGAAACAGTTCAAAAACTCACTCAAGGTAGCAATGTAGAAAGGACATGCACATGTGGTCCACTTCTCTGCCTCACCAACAGAGCTGCCAATCAGGCACTAATACAACTATACACATTACGCAGCCTTTATTATATACCAAGATCTATTTTATGTACATAAGCAACCTTTTAGCTAACCTTAAGAAACACTATCATTGTTCTCTTCTTTATCTAGCTCAGCAGAATCAGATTTAGTGCCCAAATCCCAGCGCAAGTAAATGACAGTACCTGAATTCAGATCCCCTCAGGACCATCCTCCTGCATTTAATTCCTTGGAGTGTTCGTGTCCAGATCCTAAACCAAGAAAATAATGATTTCCAAACTGTGAGGGGACAATTAGAATTTAGGTGATATTGGTACAAAAGTTTCTACCTGTTAAAATGTATTTATACGTGCATTTGACACATAACTAGCACTAATACTAAACTCAGTATCTATTCCAGAGATACTGCTTAGGACCAACACATTATCACCGCCACGGTGCGCACATGGCGGTTAAGACACGGCAAAAACCACGAGGAATGAGGTTTGCCCGTGTGAACTTGCACCACCTACATCACCTACTCGAGCCTCAGTGTCCTCGTGAACATTACGTCACAAGGATATCGTGAGGAGTAAATGCTTCTGAAACAGCTTCAGAAACACAAGGCCTGAGCCGCAGGAAGCAATCTAGAAAGGAGAGCCACCATGATTAACGATGCGGACAAAAGCCCAAGGTGCAAGCATTTCACGACGCGAGGGGGCGGGAAGCGGGGAAGCCACGCCCCTTCCCCGCCACGCTCGCGACAAAACTCACGCATGCGTATACAGGCAGCCGGCCTTCCCGCCTTCCCTCCTTCCTCAGAGCCCTAACGGCCCTGCCCGCCCGAGCCTGTACCTTTTCCGGACCGTACACGTCGTCTGCGTACTCGTTGAGCAGGCTGTAGGCCTCCTCCACGCACCTGCGCTCGTTCATGTTGCAGGTGATGAGAAGGCCCTCTGGCCCGGGTTCCAGTTGCCGGGGCCGCCGCCGGCACGCACTGAGCGCTGCCTTTGCACTTCCCGCCGCCAGATTGAGGCGGCTGCTGGACGGAGGTCGCCATGGTGCACGACACCTGACGCTGGCGAAAAAATGTGTTCCTCCACGGCTCTCAGCGTCCTCACCTCTGAGGGCGCCGGCTGGTGACATCAGACGTGCGCGACCTCCTCCCCTGGCCCCGCCTCCCAGCTTCCTTCCGTGCTGCGCCGGTCCTAAAGCCTGTCGGAGGCTGTCTGTGGAGAGGAAGTGTGAGGCCCGCCGCTGCCCCGCCCCTCGCGAGGATTGACAGGCGTTTCTTTCACGTCACCACCGGAAGAGTGGGTTTCCTTGGAAAGTGAGCTTGGAGGGAGCCGGCCTGTAAGCTTACATGCTGGTCTCCAAGTGGGTATAGACATTGCTCGCAAAGAACCGGTTTGTTTACTTATTCATATTCATAGATCCGTTCAGTTAATATTTATTAAGCACCTGTGTGCTAGTTATTGTCCTGAATACTAAGGTTGAGACCGTTGGCAAAGCAAGACACTTCATACTCACGTTGCCCTTGTAGGCAAAGGTTTCTTAGAAGTTAGTGGGGCCTTCCAAACCACCCTCCTAATTTTTGCTCCTATTGAAATGTGCATATTCAATAGACTTTCTTTTACTATTACTGTTGCAGGACCCCCAAAGGTACAAAGGAAAACAAGACATGAAGTACAAGGAACTCATTGAAGTCAGAGACCTGATTATCAGAATGAGAAATACAAAATTAAGGGAAACTGGGCCAAACTTCTTAACATTAAGTTGTCACCAGGGGGACATTTTAACTTGGAAAATATGTTTATATTAATACCAAAAATATTGTCCATATCAATTTCTTTACACACTTTTGTTTGACACTGATGTCATAACAAGTGATAGTGACATTTTAGTGAATTATTCTTCCAATAATTGGAAGGAAATCACATTCTTCACTTCTGAACAAAATCATGTAGAGCCAAAACAGAGTTTCGTTTGTTGCCCTAGGAAGGATTAGCTAGTCCAGTGACCCCAAAATGTGGCATGGATTGTAGTAGGAAGTCAGGAATACAGAACCTCTTATTTATTGTGAGGCCTGCATCAGTCAGATACCCATTCTTGTGACTCCCATGAAAAAGTAATGCTGATATGAAATAACAGTCTAGAACTCCATATACATCTCAAAGAATTTTCACTAACAGTAAGGGAAAATATTCATCTTTTCTCCAAGGAAGTATATATACCTTGCCATTTTCTTTCCTTCATACCTGTCCCCAAAATGTTTAAGAACCCACTGGTTAGTCTGAATATGTAAGCAATCCCCTCAGAGTTAACATCATAATATTCCCCATACCCTGAAGTCAGGAATCCAGCTCCTTTACTTCACGCAGTTAGAAATCAACTTGACCTTTATAAATCCCTTGTCTCGGGGGTACACCTTTGACAGTGTACTGCTTTTGGTGAGCAAATGCAGGAATACTGTGCATTTTACTGACCTAGATATTTTAGTCTCACATTCTGAGATTTAATTGTTATGTATGAAGGAACAAAATATTAAGAGGAGAAAAAGTAATTAGTCTGATGCTGAACTTTACGGTTACCTGTTTTTTTCCTTCATTATATATGTCATGTAAATATATATATAGATATTCTTTGCATAACCTTATCCTCCCTTAGATTCTTTTGCTTAAATCACTAATATTAAGCCTAGAGTTCCTGATAATAAGGTGTTAACTGTCCTGTTCCACACTGAAGAGTAGGACAAATGGAAAACATTCATTTCCCTTTCAGGGTGACCCTTCTGGCCAACTATGGAAGTGATTTCGTAAGAAATGAGATACATGAGGAAGTGTTTTCCAAAACGTCTTTATTTAATACCATTATTCTAGGGGGTGAAGGCACAGAAATAACCAGATTATATCACCAGCAATGGAAGACTGGGGTAGAATACATATCATGACCACTTATGACAACTTTCTCTATAGTTTTGGTCTAAATTGTTAACATTTGTTGTTCTTGTTTGCTCAACAAATGAACCCCCATCCTTTGGGGGAGGTGGGAATCCATCATTGGATGAGTCTGAGTGGAAGACAGGGCCCCACCTTACACCATAGAAGCTTAAAATGTCAGGTATCCCTTCTTCCCACCCTGTGATGTGAGCACATCACCTCAGCTTCATCATTAGATGCTCCTGTCTGGGACTGAGAATTAGGAGCAAATGTGTAAAGAAGTAGCACCTGCTTAGAATTCATCCCACCAATAGCAGCACCATCCTGAATCCAGTATCAGCAGCTTTGCATCCACTCCAGAAGTAGCAGAAGTGGCAAACATTCCAGAACACCGATCCTGGTTCCAGCATCCTAGCTCCCCTAACCATCTTAGCACCTGTTCCTCTAGCCTTCCCTATAATTCTGTCAGCTTCCCAAAGGCTTCCAATAAATTCCTTTTCAGCCTAAATTTGCCGGAATATGTTTCATTATTACTACTCACAATCAAGAATGTTGGCTTCTGTAAGTGTTTCACACTGCTTTCTCTGTGGTCTTTTTATCCATAATCTCAGCAACTATCATGTTAATATATTATCTTTTTAAATCATTGAAAAGATGTCACTTTTGAATAATGTCTTCAGGAGGAGCAAGTGCTCCCCATACTCACCCTCAACTACTACTCAGGTACAAAGCTATTGCCGGATTTGGGTTTCTACAAATCCTAAAAGAGGTCTGAACTGAGAGAATGTAAAAGAGGCACTGAGCTGAGAGTCCATGATCTTTGGTTCTAACCCCAGATCTACCACTATTTCCAAAATTTTGTCATCATCTTATTTTTTGCTTCCACCTATATATTCAGCACAGTCTTTACTTTTCAGAAGGTCATTGGTGGTGATTGCATAGCATAGATTTCCGGGGGTCTTCAGTTGATTGTGAAGAACAGTCTCATTACACTGGCATTGCCGTGGTGTTAGGAGGCATAAAGAGAGTTGGCTGCAACTCTGTTTTATTTTTCTTTTCATCCTCAGTGCCTAGCATAGTGCCCAGTCCATAGTAGGTGCTCAAAAAATGTCTTTGAATTGCGCTCAACCCAAAAAGTGGTCAATAAAGGAAAAAGGTTAAGACTCATGCTGTTAAGAAGGAAAGTACACTCAAGTCCCGATCCCAATAAATCATGCTAGAGGAGCTAGAAAAGGGCATTGATCTCCCCTAGAATCTCTCTCTTTTCTACTGGCTGAATTTCAGTTGTCCATACATTGCCCTTTGTCATTAGGACCTTAGAAGTTAGCATACAGATAAGAGGTCAGATACATAGTTTGAGCCCCAAGCATATTTGAGTCCTCCATGCAGGAAGTACAAATCAGGAGGCGAACTTGAAAAACCAACTTATTATGTTTCATGCTTGCTGACTACCCCAGGAGCATCCCTATTAGGTGAGAAAAATATGCAAACCTCCAACCCCAGTCTAGATGATAGAATTATATAAATTGCCCCCTTATCCTGTGGCAGCTGCAGATGACACTTCCACTTATTTCCTCCTGAACCAGGCCTTTACTCCAGCTCTAAATAACTCAGCCTTTGTTTATTTTTAATTTTTTCTTCATGACTACCTCATTATTTCATTAAGAGAGAGATTTCTTTGGCAATGCTGGAAACATGTTTGTATAAAGTTTCAACTCATGAACTTTCACCTCCTTAGGTTACCAGTCATGGTCAGTGGACTAATGTCTATCATTGGGGACCAAGGGCTCTGTGACGTGGCTTGTAAACCGCGTCTTCTGGCTCTCGTATGCCTGAGTGTTTTCTAAGAGGAGGAATGTTGGCGTTATGGAATGGGGCACTTGACACCTTGTAGAGTGGATGAAGGTGCTCTGAGGAATTTGACTTTTATTCTGATTAACCTATTTGCTTCCCATATTCAGAAGGGCTTATAGCCCAGCAAGGAAGGAATGGTGTAAGACATCCTAAATTCCCTTTTTCTTTCTCTTCCTAACCTTCAACGTTACCACCATTTAATTTCTACTTGTATGTTCAGTACAGAATCCATCCTGGTCCCGAACACGGTAGGAGACACTCTTAGATACTCTTCCTGTTCTGACCTCGCTATCCATCCAGGGTTTCCTGCCTTATTCTCTGGCTACCCAGCCTCTTCAGGTAATAGATGTCCTGGCACTGAACCCCGGCCTCCTGATGACTTGATTTCTCAGTACCTGCCACCTTCAGAGTCGGTATCGTGTAGGATTAAGAGCCCAAATTCTAAAGTCAAACCAAGTGCAAATTCCATTTCTGCCATGTCCTGGCTGTGGGACTCTGAGCAAGTTATCTAAGCCAAGTTTCCTCATTACCTAAAAAAAAAAAAATTGTAAATGGAGATAATAACAATACACACATCATGGGTTATTGACAAAATTCATGAAGATCGGGCATGACAAATGCTAAGCTCATAGTCACCATTCAATCAATGTGAACTTAGAAACAGCTAGTTTGGGGCTCAGCTGTGACTAATGGAAGCCTAGTTTTTTGGTACTAGTATCCATTCCCCAATCCAATCTCCTAAACTCTTTGTCTCCTAACCTCTTATCTCTATGGCTCTTTCTTTAATTTTTTTTTATTTTGTGTGTGTGTGCGAGGAAGATCAGCCCTGAGCTAACATCCATGCCAATCCTCCTCTTTGTGCTGAGGAAGACTGGCCCTGAGCTAACATCCACGCCCATCTTCCTCTACTTATGTGGGACGCCGCCACAGCATGGCCTGACAAGCAGTGTGTCGATGCACGCCCGGGATCCAAACCCGGGGCGCCAGCAGCAGGGCACGCGAACTTAACCACTACGCCACGGGTCCGGGCCCTCTATGGCTCTTTTATATGTATGATTTGTTGAAAGCTAAATTTAATCCTTTTAGGAAGGAGGCTAGAAGGGAAATAAATGAAAAATAAAATATTATAGAGTAAAATAAGATAAACTACATAACACCTGCATGGCCTTATCTGTGACAACTGGTTCCTGCCTCACATTTGATTGAATGACACCCCAAGCCTTTCGCTGGCTTTGTATCCTCAGCTGACAGCACTTGTGTCACATTTGCACATTCATCAACCCACAAGCTACATAGGAAAGACGCCCAACAGCCTGATCCCGCAAAGTTAGGTTGGGACCTAACTTTGAAGCCATGTGAACTTGGGTCCATCCCTGAGAAGCCACATTTGGCCTGGCTCTTTGCTCCTACATGCCTCTTCACTCAGCCCTACTGGGCGTCCTGAACTCCTGATCCTGGCCTCCCCCAATTTGTTCCATCCACTGTTGCTGGATTCTCAGTTTTGACAGGTCTGCTTCTTTAAGGCAAACTTAGCATTTTGTGGACCTAGGTTCTTGAAGGCAAAAATGCATGATCCTTTTTCCCTGCAATTTTCTTCTCCAAATTTTTACACTATACATGCATGAGTCTTTCTCCTTAAAACTTTTCCTGATGTTTCATGAATACTTCCTTTCTAGTCCCTTGACATTTGGTGAAAAATGTACATTTAAATTTAACTGTTTTATTATTCAGTTCTACATCTTTGAGCACTTCTAGATCATCCTCCTGCTTCTTACTTCCCCTTTACTCAATGCTCCTAAGAATGAATCCCCAGCAGTGGAATCTCAGACTTGATAAGTTAGAAGTACTTCCATTTGCAACTCAAATCATACTATGAACTGCACATTCCACCAACATATAACACTAGCCTTTGGATAAAATACTAATGCAAGAATTAGTATTTTAATAAATTCAGTGGTGGTACGGTGTGTATGGAAGAGTCCAGGGTGACTCAGGTTTAGATCTTTCAGCACAGATGAGGCCTAAATAAGAATGATCTACATGAGTACTCAGGTTGAATAATTTATATTAAAAATTGGAGGGCCAGCCCCGTGGCTTAGCGGTTAAGCGTGCACACTCCGCTACTGGCGACCCGGGGTTCGGATCCCGGGTGCGCACTGACGCACTGCTTCTCCGGCCATGCTGAGGCCGCGTCCCACATACAGCAACTAGAAGGATGTGCAGCTATGACATACAACTATCTACTGGGGCTTTGGGGGAAAAATAAATAAATTAAAAAAAAAATTGGAGGGAAGTCAATGAGAATACAGCATTCACTGTATAGATTAACAGAGACAAATTGATTAAGAACATACTTTGAGTGTCAGACAGTCTTGGGTTTAAATACTGACTCCACCACTTTGCCAGCTCTCTGACCGTGGCCAAGTTAACTGCTCTAACCTTCATGTTCCTCATCCGTAAAATAGGAATAGCTACAATATACACCTTATAGATCATTGTGAATATTAAACAAGATAATTCATGCCAATCACACATAAAAATATCCAATAAATGTTAGCTGCTGCTGTTTTGTTATAGCTGTAGCTAATTGGAAGGTTTGATGGGGATAATTTTTATGAAATAAGAGTTGAAGTTAAGACCCAGGCTTTTTGTGTTGCTCAGTTTGCTTTGAAGTGTCTCCAGCCACACCTTATGATTCCCAGTACCCAAGGGATACCTTATTATATCTAAATGTGTTAATATGGAAAGATTTACAAGATATATTGGAAAATGGAAAAAAAATCAAAGTGAGGTATGTGTAGTATGAACCAATTCATGTTTTAAAAGGGAATATATAGTGCACATATATACACATACATACATGTGTGTATATTATATATATAAATGTATATATGTGTGTTTTAATCCTATATGTATATATCCTATGTGTATATCAAAATGATGCTTAGCAAGACTTCTACTATTTCTCCACATTTCTCAACTAAAGCCCAAAGCTAAGGATGAAGAGGCACTAAGTCTCTGCCCTTTCCATTCTACAAAGAACTGTCAACAAAGACTAAGCTAGGCGCCTCTCTCAGGTTTGCAAAAAGGTGGCTCAACTGGCCCTGCTCCCCTCAATACCACTCTCTTCTCAGCTTACATCAGAAGCCTGGGAGGGGAGAGAAGACAGTGCTGTCAGCCCCTTTGCTGAGAGGGACACCAAGGGAATCTCTCATAAAGGTTAGAAGTGCCTGGAAGAAGAGACTGGCATCATATTCCGGGGGTGATGTCCCCTTGGGCCTGGCTAAGTGAGGAAATGAGCCAGCAAGGGAAGTAGAGACAGATGGCAGGACACAGAGAGGGGGGTAGGGGTGGAGGCACAACAGAGGAGAGGCCTGCAGCCCAGGATAGGGTGTTCTAAAGATGTGTGAGTGAGTGTCTGGTGTGTCAGTAGCCTCCCAGAAGGTGCCTGGATTTGAACAGATAGACACACAGACCGGGGATTAACATCACATCCAGCATGGTAATCCTTTTACTCTAATCTCTTTTCCTTACCCCCCACAACAGATGATCTAGAGCTTAGAAGTGGGAGGGGGTAAAGTTGTCTGGGAGACAGACAAGACCACTTGTCTCTATCCCAGGTGCTGGAGTGGAAGGAGCAACAGGAGAGTGGAGAGCCCTCCTGTCCGCTGCAGGTTCCCAGAAGCACAGAGCAAGCCCATGCTGGAGAGAGTGGAACAGGTGCAATGTGCATTGAGTGTGAGATTAAAGTTTTTGAGTGGACAGACTTGTAATAACTGAAAATGATTGGGAAGTTGTGGGATCATCCCAAGAGGCCATTAAGTGATGGAAAAGGGATATTGAATACAGCACGGAGGAAAACAGAAAGTTGAAGAACTAGTTACATATACATATCCCACCCAGCCCCCTCCACACACACCCTCGCTTTGCAACACATTTGGTGACTACTTTACTCTTTATTTTATATCATTCTGTGGCTTTTATTTTATTTTTAGCCATATGCATGTATTCTTTTCATAAGTTAAAATAAAATATCACTTTCCTGATGTGGATACTCTCCAAAGTATTTCTCTCTCCTCCTAGATCCACAGCTGGGCTAATTCCTCAGTGCCCTGGAAGTGAGGGTGGGGCCACTGAAATGAGGGTGGAAGTGATGCTGGCTTCTAGGCCTAAATTCATATGAGACTCCCCACAAATGCTCTTCTCTCTGGTGCTCCCTTGCTCTGGCTCTTGCTCTCCTGCTTGTCAGCTGGTTGATTTCAGAGGATCTAACACAGGACTCTCAGGAGGCCTAGGTGAGAGCGAAGCCTGTGAGTGTAGGGAACCCAAGTCACTGCATGGAGGGGAGCCACCCAGGAAAGCTCATCAACCAAGAACTTCTGTGTTAGACTTAAGCCTCTGAGCTTTGAGTTTGTTTGTTTCTGCAGCATGGCCTAGCATATCTTGACTAACACACTGGGAATCTAGAGTTGTTCAGAATGTCTTTACTATTCTTGTTAGAGTCTTACTGACCATAAAGATTATGAACACTGTCCTGACAAATTAAGAGAACAGGCTGAAGAACAAATTAAGAGAACATAACAGAGTGAAGAGACCATGGGTTTTGAAGTCAGACCTGAGTAGAAAGCCCAGTTCTGTTGTTTTTTTGGTAGACTCAGAGGGAAATCGTGGACCAGTGGTCAGGCTTCTGTTTTCTTTCCAGAACACCATGAAATGCCTCTTACTCTCTCCTTACAAAGCGCATATGGAATAGAATTAAAGTTCGTCTATCTATAAGTAGCTTACAAAATGGTTGAGACGGATCTAAAAAGCTTTGTGCTTTTTCCTGCAGAACTGTTTACGAAAATGTTTTTATTTTTGAAGTTGCTTTTTTTATTATTGTTTAAATTATTTTCAGGAAATATTCATAACTTTAGACTATTTTACATTTTGACAAAAGATTTAGCCAACTTTGGCTGGTGCTGCTGAGACAGGAATCCAGGAGACATTGAGAGAATGTTCCAGGTATCTTTTTTCCTCTTTTGACTGAATTATGCCAGTTCCATAAAACACTGCCCCACCCCCCCCCCCACCCTCCCACCCCCCCAGCTCTCTGCAAGTGATGGAAGAGCTCAGTGGGGCTCAGAGAAGGCCTGCCATTCCCTCTGCTTCTGTACACCAGAGTTGGTCTATGTAGGAGCCTGGGGTTCTTGGGAAGAATATGAATGGAAAGATGAGGTCTAATCACATGTCAGTTATATCACCTTGCCTTTTCCCCCTTTCCCCTTCCCTTGGAAGCTTTATGGGTAGGGAGAAATCAAGGTTAAGGGCTATTTTGACATGTTTATTGTCAAAATCTTTGCTTCAGTCAGTTTGATTCTAGGTATAATCAAACAACTTGATGTTAAAGCAGAAGGGCATTACCCTTCCAACAGAGGCACTTTCAAGCTGTGTGACTTATAACAAGGTTATTTTCTCTCTCCTAGCCTTTGTTTCCTCATATTTAAAAAATGGGCATAGTTCTACTTACCTTATAGAGCTGCTGTGAGAAATAAATGATATGAGTATATAAAACACCTGGCGTATGGAAAACATTCAAGAAGTGGTACTTCTCTTCCACTCCATGTAAAGGATGGTTCCAACTCCAATCCCTCTTTACTTTTTGTTGTTGTCTTACGATGAGAGATAGTAGTTAGAGGAAAGGTATGTTAAAAGAATCTCTCAAAAGCCTGGTCTTGGCTGGGAAGTACACCTACTTATTCAGGGTTTTCTTAAGACAGGTGCGTACAAGGATGATTCTAATAGCTTAGCTCAGAATCCTCCGGTAGGTCTCCTTTCAAATAATCTTAGAAGAAGACTCAAGTACACTGGGTTACTCTCTAGGATTAAACCTGGGGTGAGCATCAGGATTACCCTTCAGTTGAGTGCTGGAGAAGAAAACTAGATTTGTTTCCAGAGAAAATGGGGATCCCCAGGAAATAATGGATACAGATAATGATTATCAATAGCAGCATTTGGCGATGGAACCTTATAATGGATGGATCAGGCTGATGCTTTAACATCACAAAAGGAGAGCCAACTACATATCATGTTTCCCCAGATGTCATGCAACAGGAATTACTCAATATTATTTATGCAATCTTTTTGCTAAAAATTGATCCAGCCTCTAGATCTATCAGTTTACAGAAAATAAAGGGACAGAAAAACACATCAAATTTAACCATAGGGTTGAATTAGAAAAATCCAGAATTTTGGAAACTCTTCAGGACAATACCCTATTTTCTACAACAAATTCCAAAGAAAAAGATAAGGGAGATGGAATTTATAGATTAAAAAAAACCCTTAAGATATGTATCAATAAAATGCAATGTGTGGGCCTTGTTTGGACTCTGAGTTGAAAACAAACCAACTGTAAAACACAATTTTATGAGTCAATCTGGAAAATGTGAAATTTTTGAATGATATTAAGAATATTTAACGATGATAATAAAGGACTGTTGTAGTTTCTTCAAGTGTGATAATGGTATTGTCATTAGGTTTAAAAAGAGTCCTTATAGAGATACATAAGGAAGTATTTATGAATTAAATGATATTGTCGGGGGAAGAGGGAGAATCTCCCTCTGCCCTTTCCCTTAAGGTTCTTCTGGCTGGCCAAATAATCAACAAGACAGGTTAGCAGGAGAAAATAATACCAAGTTTAATAACATGTATACATGGGAGAAAGCAGGGACACTGCGTTTCTCCACACAATAGCAGAAATTCTCGTCTTAAATATCATTTTCAGCCAATGACAAAGGAGGATTTTGGGGGTGGGGGAGTCAGTTACAGGAGATTACCACTAAAGCACAGTAAACAAGAGTAAGGTTTATTATACAGCCCCAAGGTCTCATCTTCCACATTGATAAGTTACTAGAAATGAGCTCACCCCCCCTTTTTCTCAATACAGAGAGGGAGATACCTTTACAAATGGAGACTTCCCTTGTAAATGATTGTCTGACAACTCCTCGCAGGGCCATCCAAAGAATGTGGCCAGAGAGACAGGACTCCCGATAAGATGGGCTTGTTGGTGCCTTTTCTATTGTAACCTCTATCCTAAATTATCTTTTATAGCAGTCATGATAATAACCCCTTCCTAAAACAGATTTTTTTTGGTTTTAAATTCTTTAGGCAGTTTGGGAGGGGAAACTCAAATATTTTTCCTGAGCTCTCTGAGTCCTTATTGTCTTCAGCTCGAAATAATCCGCATACCAGAGTGGTGCTTCCTGGGGCCGCTTGCCCTGAGCACCATCAATATGATACTTAGGTTTCTTTCATAGTAAAGAAAGGAGAGGGAAGAGTGGGTGGGGATATAAATGAGACAAGATTTCCCATGTGTTGACGATTGTTGGAGCTGAGTGATGGATACATGAGAGTTTGTTACACTATTCTAACTATCTGCATATATGTTCAAAATTTTTCCATAATGAGAGAGAAAGAGAGAGAGAGACAGAGATGGAGAGACAGCGTGACAGAGAATAAAGAAGTAAAGGCTACAGGTATAGATAGCTAGTTAGAGAAATTTGGCTGTAAAAAGAAGAGGAATGAAGAAATGGACGAGGACAAATGGCCTAAGATATTTTGTTTTAATTTGGAAGATATTACCATGTGTTTGTGGCTGACTATTTTTCTCTACTACAACTCCTAGTCCAAAAACGAGCAAGAAATTGATGCAGGAGAGGGGGGCGGGTAAGTGAAGGAGTAATGTCCTTGAGTAGGGGAGAGTGGATGCTGTGAAGTGCACAGTGGAGAGATTGGCGCAAGCTAGTCTAGGGGAGGAAGACAATTGCTCTACCCTCCAGGTCCTGCTGGCTAGTCTAAGAATTAAGTTGACATGAGACAGAATAACAAGAGAAAATCAAACAAAGCTTTATATCATGTATACAAAGGAGAAACCCAGAAAAACAGTATCTTGCCAGAATGGCTGAGGTTGCCACCTTAAATACCATTTTCAGCTAAAGACAAAGGAGGATGTTGGGGGTAGTGGTTTAGGACTTCAAGGGGAAGGAAGGCAATTTACACGGAGATGGAAATGCAAATGGGCCAACTGTAGACAATGTGACCTGAGAGACACATTTTACATTACACTACAGTTAACTTATGGTGTTAGCTCCTTCCTGGAACAGGGATTCTATCTCAAATTCTTTTAGGCAGTTAGGGGAGAAGGTCAGAGTTTCTTTCAGAGTCTTTTGTTCTTAAAAATAATCAAGCAAAAGAGGCACATTTTGGGGTGGCCAATTTTTATCCCCCACACTAGGAAGTTAGAGAACTCATTCATCATCACTGGAAGGACTGCAGGGGGTATGGGCAGAGTTGCAGTTTTGGTTGACTAAGTGGTAGGCGGCTGAGGACATTCTGTTCTAGCCACTTATAAATCTCAGTGCGACATAAGAGGGAGGAAGGAGAGATGGAGGTTTAAAGAAATAGCGGAAAATGTGAACTGGTTGTATCCAACTACTATAGAAATGTAGCGGGGTTGCCGCGCAGTGAGGAGGGCCCACTTGGATTTTTTAAGGCCATCAGCAAGTAACATCAACATCCTAAGTGCATTTCTCCAGAACCATGTTAACCTATTCACGTGCAGGCACAAAATAGGCAGAGAGCTGTCTGGAGCTTTGCAGAGAGCTGGGTTTTGCAAGATGAGTATTGTGAGGGAGAGCAGTGCAAATGAGCTGAGTAGTACATAGAATCCAAGATGGGCAAGAGATAAGTGAGGGTATAAAAGAAGTGATGTTCAAGTGCATGGACTGAAGATTTTAGTGGGGCCCAGGAATTACTGTGATAAAGCTACTAAAGGGGAGTGAACTGGCAACACAGGAGGAATTAGTCAAAAAATGGGCTGTTCAAACAGATTTTGGAGGTAGTACTGTTGGTGGTAATGAGAAGGTGTGGGGTATGATCATGAGAATGAGGGACTGAGGTTAGGTAGGAACAAGGGCATTGGCAGAGATGAGATCGAGGAAATGAAACACCAGGGTATTGAATGGATCATTCACCTGAAGACTGAAGTCACCAAGAGTGATGGCAGAAATTATAGCAGAGAAAGACGGTAAACCAGCATAACAGAAGAAAGAATCTGCAGAACGATAGGACACATTGTGTCCCGGTAAGATCTGATATAGAACTAACACCACCAAAACATCTCTGGCTGAAGTTAATTAATTTTATGAATAAAGAATGAATTACGTAAACACCCAGGCAGAATAAGTAAGGCACTACAATACTGCATTTCAATTCCATTCTGACACTAACTGTGCGGGCTTAGTGTCAGACCCCATAGCTTTAAGGGCACAGTTCCAGCAACTCTGCCCTTACTTCAGATGCTAGCTGCAAGTTCGGGGGTCCCCAGGCCACCCATACCTCTGACAAACTGACTACAAAATCAGAAGGTCCGTCAATCCCCTCATGTTCATTAATTCACTAGAACAACTCACAGAACTCAGAAAAGTGCTATACCTAGGATTTCAGTTTTATTATAAAGGATATTGATCAGGACCACCCAAACGAAAAGACACATAGGGTAAGGTCTGGGAGGGTCTCAAATGCAGAGCTTCCATGCCATCTCCCTGTGGAATCAGGTCATGTCACCCTCCTGGCACATGTATGTGTTCACTGACCAGGAAGCTTCACCAAGTTTTTATTGGGGTTTCATTATGTAGGCATGATTGATTGAATCATTAACCATATGACTCAACTCCATCTCCAGTCCCCTTCCCTCCCCAGAGGTTGGGCTGGCTTCAGAGCTCCAACTCTCTAATCACATGGTTGATCTTTCTGGTGACCAGACCCCTCATTGGGAGTCATCTTGCTAGCATAAAGTCAGCTGTGACTTAAGGGGTTCATGAATAAGAAAAGCACTCCTATTACTCAGGAAATTCCAAGGATTTAGAGTCTCCAAGGACTTAGGAACCAGAGACAAAGGCCAAATCTTTTATTATACAACAGGCACATAGCAAAAGAAATTAACTTAGTTGACCTTTAGCTTCTCCAAAGTAATATTTAATGCCAGATGACAGTGGAACAAGCTCTACAGTTTTCTGAGGGAAAGAAAATTTAACACAAGAAACTTACACCCAGCCAAGTTGTTCTCCATATAAACTCAATAAACAGACATTATCATCTAAGGGAGGGAATACAGTCATTATAAGCACTTGTGAAGAAACAAAAAATCTACTAGATGTTAAATTCAGCTATCAGGGCCGGCCCCGTGGCTTAGTGGTTAAGTGCGTGTGCTCCGCTGCTGGCGGCCCGGGTTCAGATCCCGGGCGCGCACTGACGCACCGCTTCTCCGGCCATGCTGAGGCCGCGTCCCACATACAGCAACTAGAAGGATGTGCAGCTATGACATACAACTATCTACTGGGGCTTTGGGGGAAAAAATAAAATAAATTAAAAAATTCAGCTAACAAAGAAAAACAGTAAAGAATACAAGGAAGGAAAAGCTGTGTGAAAAAGACTACTGGTGAGTATTGTATCCGCTTATATATAGATCTGGGTTTCTCAGCCTCAGCACTTGTTGCATTTTGGGCTGGATAATTAATTCTTTGTGGCAGAGGCTGTTTTGTGCATTGCGAGATGTTTAGCAGCATCCCTGGTCTCCATCCACTAGATGCCAATAGTACCGAAGACACCAGCCCTGATATCAGTTCCCCTACATTAAACCCAGAATATATGGGGTTAAAACCAAAAGCACTCCTCCTTTTTCGGTTCTTCTCTAAAGATGCTAATTACCAGTTCTTGAGCTTTGTTTCGGGGAAACTGATATCAAGAAAATTTCAAGAGGCTAAAGCTTCTCAGACCTCAACTCCTTGGCTTCCTGGTGCCAGAGTCCACCATCCACCAGACAACCAAGGACACCTGCAGATTCCCTTGTCTCGCCATGCTCCTCTCTGCCAGCAGCCTCACAAGGTCAAATGCAGGCTAGTGGGAAAGCGCCAACTAGCAAGGCCACAGGCTCCCTGTTCCTACAAGCAGCCAAATTCCTCACAACCTTGAAAACCCCTTGCCTCCCACCTTTCAGGGAGATGGCACAAATTTGAGAACTCTCATCTCCCAGCTGACGTCACCCAAAATAAAACCTCTTTCTTTGCCACAAGCCTGGCATTCCAGTTTTATTTGGCCCCTCTCCTGTGGTGGGTAAAGAACCTGGGTATGTATCCAGTAACAATTTGGCGAGTCAGCCAGGAGGCTCTTTGCCCATAGCTCCCAGGCCCCAGGCTGATTAGAATTTCCTGGGAAGCAGTCCAGCAGCTGCCTAGGTGATTTGCCCTAGGGACTACTCGCAGTACTTTCCATCTGACCCAGCACGGCTGACGCTAGGTACATTTTCTTTTGGCAAGGAAACAGGCTCTAAAATTGTTTGTTTGTTTGTTTGTTTTTGCTTCTGGTGTCGACAGACTCAATCTGGAGTAGGGTAAGTCATCTCAGGTGCACACCAAGAACTTCTTTCCCCTCCACCTGGGGTCCTGTCTCTTTAAGAGGCAGGGCCATCTGGTTAATAAGGTGCCCTACTGGACTGGTAATAGTTGTAGGACTTTTACCCAGAATCTGTTGGGTGCACCTGTCTGTTCTGTTTGTGATCCTCTCTGGCTATCTGTTCTGTTTGGGATCCCGTCTGGCTGGCTGTTCTGTATGTTTGCAATTCTGAAATGGGGGGAACTCCATCTGTCCCCAAGAAAAGCCCTCTGGGCCACCTCTTGGCTAAATAGGCTGTAGTCAGCTATGAGCCCATGTCCAAGAAGAAGATGGTTTTCTTTTGTAACACCACATGGCCACAATATTCTTTCGACTCCGGAGGAAAAAATGGCCAAACAGTGGATCCTTAAGTTGGAAAAGTTTTAGAGAGCTCTCATCATAAATAGCTGTTTTATTGGTACCTATGAAAACACCAAATTAAAAGGAAAATACAATGAGTCGTCTTAAGAACTTAATTAAACTTGGTGTTTCAGCTTCCTTTCATGGTCTTACAGATGCTAATGAAGGCATTCAGTTAACAGAGGAGTGAAGAGAAGCTGGGAGAGAAAAAAGGCGCTCCTCTCAACAAGGTGGTAATTTTTAGAGGAGTTAAAAAATAATAATAAGGTAAATAAGACAGTAGATTAAATCAGACAAATATTAAAGGAAGAAAAACAAAGAAAAATCAAAAAGGGAGGAGTCACAGGACTCATCTCAGCAGGATGGAAATCTAGTTATTAAAGAGAAAAATGGGATAAATGGAACAGACATGAAAGAAATTAAAACAAAGGTTTTAATAAAACACTGCCTGAGGTTGAATGGGACTGGGCCCCCAACATTAAATGACCTCAGAGAAGCCTGTTCTATTCACGCCAGTTTGAAAAAATTTAAAAAGCCACAAGGCAGAAATCACAATAAGAAACCTGACCAACAATTGTTTGGGGCAACAGTTAGGCTGCTCAGGTTGATAAGACTATAAAGATTAAAGTGTTTAAGATAATATTATATAAAGAGGTTATGTCAACTTTGTCTGGATGTATTTTTTTGGAAATGAATGTTATGTCTGGCTGGGAATGCTTCCCCTACACAGTACTGTAATGCTGAAACTTGCTAATGGAATCCTAACAAAAGTTGTAACTAGAGATATGAGTTGATAAAATTAAGATGAAGTTTTATAAAAATTAGTATATTTAAAAATGGACTTTATGTGAAGTGATTGCATCTCCGCCTGATTGTATTATAGATTGCATTATGGAGATAAACATCATGTCTCACTGGGGAATATTTCCCCTGCCTGATATTGTAAGAGCATATAAATCCACCCTTCAGGCAATGTTAATTAATTTATTTATTTTTTGTGTGAGGAAGATCAGCCCTGAGCTAACATCCGTGCTAATCCTCCTCTCTTTCCTGAGGCAGACTGGCTCTGAGCTAACATCTATTGCCAATCCTCCTCCTTTTCTTTTTCCCCAAAGCCCTAGTAGATAGTTGTACGTCATAGCTGCACATCCTTCTAGTTGCTGTATGTGGGACGCGGCCTCAGCATGGCCGGAGAAGCAGTGCATCGGTGCGCGCCCGGGATCCGAACCCGGGCTGCCAGTAGTGGAGTGCGTGCACTTAACTGCTAAGCCACGGGGCCCGGGCCCAGGCAATGTTAATTAAACATGCTAAAGGAGATCTCACTTTAAAATGGCCAAAATGGGGCAATTTCAGTTTACCCAAACTGATGTCTTTACATAAGCAATTGGAAAAAGCCAGCTACAGAGTTAAATAACCAACGGGAAGCCTATTTTAATTTTTTGAGGCTTCTAAATGAAATCAGGAATACTGTACTGCCTCTTAAAAGAAAATAATTAAATAATTAAACATGCTAGCAGCTGAAACCAAATCTGCTGCTCCTTTCTTCTCTGTTACTAAACTTCCCCACTTCAACTCCCCCAAAATTCATGATCTAAAATTAAGCAAGTGAAAATAAGTAAACTTTTGAGATAATTTAGAATTGTAATGGCCATTCTGGGGAACTTCTGTTTCAGATGAGTCCACCTTAAGGTCACCCTTAAAAGAGAGGATTCAAAACCTCTCACGATGGAATGCAATCTTTGATTAATATACAGAAACTTCTAAAAGACAGTTATTTCAAAAACAGCTGTAAAAAGGCCTTACAGCAAAAGGAAAGAATCTTTAGTAAATATTTTTGGCCATCTGAGCAGATCCACCTGCTAGAAAAATAATTTGACTCTAACTGTTCTTTTGAGTTTTGTACCTGAGACCTGGCTAAAATTTTAAAAATCTCTGTTTGTGTTTATCTGTTTCTATGTATATTTGTCTGCCTCCGGATGGTATAGTTTCTAAAGGCACTCTATTTAATTGGCTTGGAGTAAACACTTTTATAAATTATTTCCAAATGTAATAGAAACTAGCCCAGGTGTCTTTCAAGTTAACATGTGTAGGGGGAAGAGGGAGAATCACCCTCTGCCCTTTTCCTTAAGGTTCTTCTGGCTGGCCAAATAATCAACAAGACAGGTTAGCAGGAGAAAATAATACCAAGTTTAATAACATGTATACATGGGAGAAACTCAGAAATGAGCAACTCTTCCCTCTGTCTAAGCAGCTTGCTTAAGTATTGCAGCTAAAGGCGAGGAGCGTGTTGGGGGTGGGTAGTGGCCTGGGACTTCAGAGGGCAGAAGGACAATTCTTTTCAGGGTCATCTATTGATAATTTGGTCAGGGAGAGATAGAGTTTTTTGATAAAAGGGGCTTGGTGCCCCTCCCATTGCAACATCTATTTTACATTACCTTTATAGCCATCATGATAGAAGATCTGTTCCAGGAATGAGCCACCATGCCAGATTCTCTAGGCAGTTAGTGGGGGAGGTCAAATATCCTTATTGTCTTCAGCTCGAAATAATCCGCATACCAGAGTGGTGCTTCCTGGGGCAGCTTGCCCTGAGCACCATCAGTTCCCTCCTCTGAAACTTCCCTAGAAGTTTCACATATTAAAAGCTGAGTTGGTGACTGTGGAGAGAGAAATCGTGTTAGTATCCGAGTGATAAGAAGTCTGCAAAGGGAGAAAAGAACGTAGATTAGAATGAGGATGAACAGGCAGAAAAGAACAAATCGGAGCACATTTCCCCACACTCCATTAAATCAGTCCCCCAATCCTGGAAATAAGTCAGTCCAATAAAATGTGTTAGCTTCGTTTATCTGATGAAAAATGTCAATCTTCTCTTTTAATAGATTTAAGTTAGATATTACTTGACCTGTTTGATTCACATAAAAGCAACATTTTTCTCCAATGATTGCACATGCTCCTCCTTGCTGGGCAGTGAGCACATCCAGAGCACGTCGATTTTGGAGCACCACAGATGCTAGGCTGTTAATCTCTGACTGGAGTATGTTCAAGGTTTGCATGGTGGTGTTGAACTCTTGCTCCATTACCATAGAGAGACTTAATATTGCCTTTTCCAACTCATAATCTCCAAAGCTGGGGAATAGGACTCTCAAGGCTGAAAAGAACTTGGAGTTGTGATACACAAATGGATTTTCCACGATTTCTCGACTGGCACGTTTATGTGGCACAATCTTATGAACAAACGAACCCAAGTTTGTAATTTGGCTAGCACTTAAGGTGGAGTGTTTGGTGACAGAAGGAGCCAGGTATCCAAGTCCGCATCGTCCTGACCAATTAGGTGGGACTCCTTTATACACTTTGTTGCCGCATAAAATGAAAAGACCAGTGTAGTTTAAAGACAAGGTTAGAATTGAGTCTGTAGTTCCCAGGATCTGGACTATTTCATGATCTGTGCCACTTGCACTGTTACTACTTAAACATCTCCATTTCCCATGAGCTCCTATCAGTCTGCGAGAACAGAATAGATTGCGGAATAGCTGGTACAGAAGGCCTGCAGTCTGATTTTGGCAGCTATAAAGCCTGGTCTTGTCACCTGACCAGGTGAGTCCAGATTTTTGATCCACCCATATATAGTCTGTGGCATTGGGCAGTCTAACCATGCGGATAGCTGCGATACCCCAAGTTGCACACGGGTGGCTCGTAGGCCATCCAGAGCACTTGGTGATTTGGCAAATGTTTGTGCCAGAGGGAGTAGTGATAGAGTCACTTACAATTCCCTTGAGAGTTCTGAAGATGCCACCTGCGGAATCAAACCACAGAGTTTGACTGCAATATTGTCTCGGTATGTCACCCAGGAAAGGTCCAGCGCCATGTTTACTTTCAATGCAGAGGGAAAAACTTTCACCTATTGCTTGTACTTGGGCAAGGGACAGTCCTTGACCTTCTAAGTAGTCTTTCTGGGGCCCAAGTGACTCACCAGGAGAAGAAGCAGAGTGAAGTTTCCCTTGTTGCAGATACCATACTCTGTTATTCATCCATTTTCCGTACTTAGTCTACCAGGTGTTCATATCAGCAGGAACAAAGACTAGTTCAGGTTCTTTTGCACTATCTAGCTGTTGACATAACCAACAGTCAGACTGATTAGTTAGCGTGGCTAGGGCTTGGTAAACTGGCATAAGGGGGTGTTTGGTCTGTGCCCGACCTGTTGAAAAGGAGAGGGTTAGTAAAAGCAAGACACAGATCGGAAAAGAGCCCATAGCGGAGACTTAGAGAGGGGAAGAGGGACAGATAGAGACCAGCACTCTCCAGTCAGCTTTCTAATAAATGATTAAAAAAATATATATATATATATCTCCACTAATAGTTTGTGTGTGTGAGTGTGTATATATACAGGGAGTTTTGAAGCAAGGGGGAGGAAATGGGTCAAAGTAGGTTTTCTCGATCTGTGATCTTGGGAAAAGCTGTCTACTTCGTGATGTCGGCTGCTTCTGGGGCCTGGGTTTTGGCCCTCAAAATCCTTAGTTTAAGGTCACCTGTGGGGATTATCTCCCAGTTGTCTTGAGAGTGATGTTCTGGGTCTATTTTGGCGTGGCTCGCATGGATCCAGGAAGATTTTTCCTTTATTTTGATGGCAGTGCAGGTCGTCAGTAAGACTTCATAAGGTCCTTCCCAGCGAGGTGACAGTGCGTGTTTTCTTCTAAAGACCTTGATGTACACCCGGTCTCCTGGTGGAAAGGGATGGCAAGGTGTCAGAAGGTGGTGGCCATGCCTCTTTTACCTGTTGACGATATGCTTCAAGTATACTAGTTAATTTTTGTATATAACAAGTCATAGCATCAAATTGTTCACTTAAGTTCCCATAATATTCATTTAATCCAGGAATTGAAGGTTTAGAGACGCCAGTAGGCATCGGACGTCCAAAAACTATTTCAAAAGGAGTCAGTCCATGCCTTCTATTTGGAGTATTTTGAATCTTCATAAGGGCCAAGGGCAGAGCCTCTGGCCATTTAAGTCTAGTTTCTTGACAGATTTTTCCTAGAGTTCTTTTTATATCTAGATTTTTACGTTCCACTTGCCCTGATGACTGAGGGTGATATGGGGTATGAAATTTTAATGAATACCCCAGAGTTTTTGCAAGCAAGTGGTTTATCTCTGCTGTAAAATGAGTTCCTTGGTCTGATTCAATCCATAAAGGAATGCCAAAGCAAGGAATAACTTCAGTTATTAATTTCTTTACCACTGTTGTGGCATCTGCATGTCTGGTCGGATAGCATTCAGTCCATCCACTAAACATGCAGACAATAACCAAACAGTGAGAGTAACCTAAAGCTGAAGGCAAGTCTATAAAATCCATTTGGAGTGCCGCAAAAGGCAGCGTGGGCCTGGGAGGACTTCCTGGATCACACTGATTTCTCCCAGAGACTTGGTAAGATTTGCAAGTTGTGCACTGGGAGGTGATTTGGTCAGAAATTTTATGGATGCCAGGGCAAAACCAATTGTCTTTTAGTTCCTTAACTATCCCCCGTTTGCACACATGTCCCATTTGGTGGGAGATAAGTGCAAGCCAAAAAGTCAAAAGAAAAGGAGCTACTGGAAGTCCATTTGGTCCACTGTATAATCCATCTGATAATTGTTTGGCACCCTTTTGTATCCAATTGTCTTTTTCAGATTGTGGGGTATTTGCCTGATAGTTAATAACATCAGTCAGGGATAAAGGCAGGTTTAAGAATTGGGTGGAAAACGGATAAGGGGGTCCATAGTGAGCTGCATGTTTAGCAGCTCTGTCAGCCCTGTCATTCCCTAAAGATATGACATCAGTCTCCTTAGTATGGGCTGAACAATGAACAATGGCAATTTTTGAAGGAAGGTGAATAGCTTGTAATAAGGCTGCAATTAAGTGTCCATTAGCAATAGGAGTTCCTGCAGAAGTTAAGAATCCACGGGATTTCCAAATTGTGCCAACAGCATGGCAGACTCCAAAAGCATATTTGTGTAAACGAAAGAAAAACAAGGTTAATGGTTAGAGCAAATTGTAAACCAGTTTTTGAGTTCAGAAGACAGCCAGTGAAGAATTTTAGATGTCAGGGTCAAAGTATCTTTTGCAGTTTAAAATGTCTCTGATGGTGTCGTCAGGTCATCTCTTAAGTTTATATCAAGTTCATCAGCTTCAGTTTGTAAGGCTTCAGGAAAAAGGGCAGGTTCAGTTCTCAGTGATTTCAAATGAAAATGATGGAAAAAATCAAAAACGTTAGTTTGGACATCTGTAGCCAGATATTTCAGGAGACTAGAAGAAATCAGGATCCAGTCCAGTCAACAGATATAAAACAAAAACCTCAAAAGACAACAAAACTAGGATCTAATATCCGCAAATTTATACTGAAATAGTTTTTACTGAAATATAATTTTTCTCTCTAAAATCACCCTCATTTTTATTAAGATAGCAAAATTAAAACTAGTTTGCAAAATAAGTCTAGTTCCAATAGAGTTGGCTCAATTATTTACATAAGTACAGCAAGAATAGCAGTTGATCACATAGGCTCTTTTAAATCTGCTTTGCTGGAACTTTTTATAAGGAATCTCACATTGAACTTTAAAGGTCTCTCGAGGCCAGGAAAGCCAAGCCAAGGATTTTGTCATCAGACTTTGCCTGCAATACCTATAAATTTGGGTGAATTCCTCTATTCCGAGGTTTCCCCAAAATATTTCAAGGTTCCTTGTACCTGCCAGATAAGTGACATTCTTTACTTATCCTGGTAAGTGCTGCTTGGAACATAAGGTACCAGGCCAATATTTCCACGTGGCTTTATTCCATAAAGTCCAATCTTCATTCCTCAAAAGCTGTATGGTTATATTGCAAATGTGATGTTCCAGTCACAACCTTGGTAATAGAACCAGTGTTTCCAATTGCGTCCTGTTATAAGGAGAGCAGATTCTTATTGAACTTATGCAAATAACTATATTGCCATGAAAACAACAATACTCACTTACTAAGAGTTTCTAAATTCGAGGGATCAGGTAGAGAGAAAAAGATAAATATTTCAATTTTACTTACAAAAGTATCATTTACCAAATTGCTATAAGTCATAGCTAGCTCAGGAGAAAAGAGAAAAAGTTTTCCTTAAATCTGAAAAAAACAAAACATTAAAAATTCAACAATACTTCAAACGAAAAATCATAAAAATTATAATCATCCTTATCAGTTCATTCAGTCCTGTATAATCCATTTTTGATCCCAATCTTTTTGTTAGCAGCTTCATGAAGTCAGTTTCTCCATCAGATTTCTGTAATTTTTTTTTTACCAAGTTCAGTTTTATGATCAGAAAGTTTGTCAGAAACCTGTATTCCAGTGTAAATATCAGAGTCCTTTCCATGAATTTTTCTGAAGTTGAAACATATTTTGCAAAAGCATTAGAGCAAAGAAATAAGTCTGTAAACAACAAGACCTCAAAATGGCAATTGACAAGGAAATTTGGTTAATTTTGTGACATACAACACTTTAAAATAATAATAACCAGAATTATGACTGATAACCAGGACAGATCAGAATTTCAGTAATGTTATACAATTTTAAAACACCTATGTCAATAACATTTGCCCACATAATAGCACCTAAGCAGGCTTATCATCACTGGTCTGACAATGCTTTCCATGTAATTGAACATACTGAATAAGCCTAATAAGTTTAGTATCTTTCCCCTTATAGGAAGAGAGCAAATTTCTTTGAGAAGTTCCAGGGCCCTTTGAAAATTCTCAAAGAAATAAAAGTTAAAAAAAAAGACTTTAAGATATGAATTTTGGGGGAGCTTGTCAAAAATATAAACAGTCAAAGCAAACATAGCATTAACAGTCCAAAAAGCCTTAATAGAGAAACCTCAGTCTTTTGAACGTAGGAAATTATTTTAACAGGTTTTTTTTTCTCTGTCTTTTAGGTAGACTTACTCAAAGGGAAAGAAAAATCTTTTATAACCTCTTTATCAAGTTTAAGCAAATTATCCTTTTATGAGAAATTTCAATTTTGCACCAGCTTACTTCTGCTATTAAAACTCATTTACTTAATTAAATTCATTTCCATCTTAGCCAACTTGACCATGCAAAAACTCCTTTTCCAGAATTTCTCTTCCACAAAACTTCTATAACTTTCTTTTTACATTCAGAATTTGTCCCATGTCTTTCTTTTCCCTTCTAGTACTTGAGGACAAATTTATCTTTCTTAACCAAACAAAATATTTCCATTCTTTGTACCTTTATACATCTTACTTTCCTTGTACACAGACATATTTTTCTTAATTTTTTTAGTAGCTTCAATCACATATATTAATTAGAAATTTTAACCCTTAGAAACCTTAATTTGTAAGTAAAAACTAAGTAAAAAATTATAAACTTTCTTTTACATTAGTATCTTGTGGCTTGGAAAATTTATAAATACTTCATAACTTCTAGAAACACATTACTTTATAGTACAATCTTTTAATAAAACACATGTTTACCAATAGACCCAAAACACCTTTTAGTTTTCCTGTAATGAAAAGCCAAAAGTAGACAAATGTACATTTAGCAATCAATGTCTAATATCTTATCTTATTTGGAAATGATGATACTCAGAGAATTTTTATCATAAAATTCAGCAAAACTCTAAAGTTTTAGATCACCAAAAAGAGTTTGGAAGCTGTAACCACCATAACACATAATTATTGTTTAAAGTTCATCCAACATTTATCTTTTTCACAACTATTTACTTGTTCCCAATAATTATTTAGATTGCCTGTAAGACTTCATAAGACATTAGATAAAATTAGCCATCATTTAAATTACTATTTTTGTTAACTAGTTCTGTAATAGAAATAACATCAGTTTTTTTCTACAAAATTTTATGTAAATTTCATCACCTCTTATACCTCTAAACATAGTTATCATTAAAATTTTTATCAATAGGTCTTGGTCTTATAATTTTGGACCAGGGAAGCATTCCCAGTCAGACATTTTAAAACATACTCAGGCAAAGTTGATGTAACCTCTATATAAAATTAGCTCAAACATGCCACCCTTTATAATCTTATTAACACTTACACTTTTACATGTTCTCAATTCAATTGTAACCTGAGTCAAGGTCTTAAGGCTAGTCAAATTTTTTCCTTCCTTTTTTTTGGCCTTTTTTCTTAGGTACCAATTAAACAATTATGTGAGAGCTCTCAAAAAAATTTTTTCCCCCAATTTAGAAGTTTTTCCAATTCAAAGGATCCGTCGTCTGGCCATTGACGAGTAGGATCTTCATTTGTATATTTATTCCAATAGTGACTCGAACCAATAAGGCTTTTTAAGGAAAGACCTGGAGGTAACTTTCCACGCTTAGAATAAATCTACTATGGACGCAAGAGGCGTCCCTGGTGAGGGCGCAGATGATGTAGCCCCCATGATCCACAGAATTCACTCCCAAAGATATTCAGAGACAGTAAAGACCTTCGTTGCACAGGCGGTAAGGATGGTGTAGTGAAAACGGTGTCTCCGATCTCCCACAATAGTGTGGAACGCCTCCAGTCACAGATCCGCTAATCTGTGACACCGGGCAGGCGATACTGGAATGGGATTTTTCCAGCACTAACAAGCAACGAAGGTTAAGACGACAAAAGCCCTTATGGACTGGGCCCTTTATGACAAACTCCCCTGAGAGCTTGGCACAGCCGGACAAAGAGACAGTTCGGAACCCCAGTCTACTCGACTGACCACCAAGGTGCACCCCGGTAAATGCACCTTCCGTATGGTGGAGACCAAGGAGAATATTCTCACTGGTCACAAAGCCAAGTTTTCTCAGGACACAGAACAAGACAGAAGGAAAACCTTCATCCGTTTTTTTTTTTTTTTTTTTATGTGCACAATGACAGCTTTAGTCACGCCTTAGGTCTCTTGGAGCCAGAATAATACCTGGGGGGGAGGTGCCACAGGGTTGGGGACTGTGTGCTTTTACAGAGTACCTTGTCGTTGCACGGACATTTTCTTGCAGTTGGCGGGGGACCTGTGTCATCTACCCCGTTCCGTGATCCAACTTATCCTGTCACGAGAGTCTTCTGAAAGTGGCGAGCGCCCTATTGGCTCTTAACTGCTCGACCCACGCCCACTTAAATTTGCGGCCTTTTTGGCTTCCAAGATGCCCTTGGCAATGACCTTCACTTCATGTGCATAATAACCCACAGCAAAGTTTGTAGATGCCGGTCTGGTGAGACCCGCAAACTCACCAGTCTGTGGGGCCGGCCCGGACAGCAGGCTTATAGGGCCTATGCCTGCGTCCTACCCTATGGTATTTCCTTCTTATGACAAAAGACACAGACAAAAAAGAAAAACAGAGACTACCTCTGGGAGGAAAAGGGATCAAGATCAAAACCAAGAGTACTCTACCAAATTTAAACCAAGAGTCACTAAAAGCCCAAGAAACTAGTTTCCCAAATATTTTCTCCTGCCAATCTAAATTTAGAAAGAGAAAAAATTCTCACCATTTCCTTCCGCCGGACTCCGCAGATAGAGATTCCGGGAGGCTGACGTGGTAAGAAGTCTTACCTTTTGCCGGCTTTCGTCAGGCGTTCCCATATCTCACCATCTGCAGTAGTCCAGGGAGAAGGCAGGTCTTCCAGCCAGAGAAGGCAACTTGCCAGCCAGTGTGGCTCCTGGCGACTACGCCAAAACTGTTGGGGGAAGAGGGAGAATCTCCCTCTGCCCTTTTCCTTAAGGTTCTTATGGCTGGCCAAATAATTAACAAGACAGGTTAGCAGGAGAAAATAATACCAAGTTTAATAACATGTATACATGGGAGAAACTCAGAAATGAGCAACTCTTCCCTCTGTCTAAGCAGCTTGCTTAAGTATTGCAGCTAAAGGCGAGGAGCGTGTTGGGGGTGGGTAGTGGCCTGGGACTTCAGAGGGCAGAAGGACAATTCTTTTCAGGGTCATCTATTGATAATTTGGTCAGGGAGAGATAGAGTTTTTTGATAAAAGGGGCTTGGTGCCTCTCCCATTGCAACATCTATTTTACATTATCTTTATAGCCATCATGATAGAAGATCTGTTCCAGGAATGAGCCACCATGCCATTCTCATGCCATTCAACTGCCAGATTCTCTAGGCAGTTAGTGGAGGAGGTCAAATATCCTTATTGTCTTCAGCTCGAAATAATCCACATACCAGAGTGGTGCTTCCTGGGGCAGCTTGCCCTGAGCACCATCACATGATATAAAATGATCTTTGGTAAACGAAAGCTTGTTTAAGTTTACTGGTTTGATTTAAAATAAATATGTTTCCAAAGTTATCAACATTGAATATGATGCAGACATGTTATCTCTGTTACAAAATTTATCATCAAAAGTGTAGCCAGAAAAACCCAGAACCTTGTCACCATAGCCAAATCAATGAACATAATGAATGACAAGGGATTGAGGAAAAGAAAAATGGTTTAATTTTGTCAGCAAAATGAGGCTGCAGTGGGCTCGTGCCCCAAAACCCACAGTCCTCCCAACGCTTTAGGAGTTGGAGTTTTTAAAAGAAAATCTGTGGGAAAGAACGTACTGTCTACGTGTCTGCAACCACTTGTTGGGGAAATATTGCACGCGTCCCAGACATTCTGGCTTTGGGCCAGCTGTTTTCTCTATCTACAGCAGGAGGTTTAGGGCTCCATTGATCAATCTTCCCACACCACCTGAAATTGGGCCCTGGTGAGAGGAAGGAAACTGCCGCCAATTATTGGTTACAAAGTTTACAAGGTTTTAGATAGGGGAGGGGGAGCTGTGGCTTTGTAGTTTGGTGTCCTCCTGTCAGCCTGCCTTTGGCAGAGATAAGGGAAGTTGCAGGTGTCCTCCATTTGTCTGTCTCCCTGATGAATGGTGGATTCCGTGCCAAGAAGCCAAGGAGTTGGGGAGCTTCAGCTTCTTGATAATTTCTGGATATCAGTTTCCCCGTAACAAAACTCAAGAACTCGTAATTAGCCAGAGGTTCAGTGTGAAGCCACTTGGGCTTTTAACAATTTATTACTTCCATTTGCCTTGTGGGATTCAGGGATACAAAGGTTAAAACAACAAATATCTACATGTGAATGGACCTTAGAGAAGCAGGGAAAGGGAATGAGTGCTTTTTGCTCTTTAACCCCGTATATGCTGGGTTCAATGTAGGGGAACTGATATTGGCCCCTCTTGTGTTGTGGATAAAGAACCTGGGTATGTATCCAGTAACACTGACACCCCCTACCTCCAAGGTATGACAACCACAATGTCTCCAGACATTGCCCAACATCCCCCTGGGGCACAATTGCCCCCAGTTGCGAATCACTGACATAAACTAATGCTTGATAACTGAGGAAGTTATGGTTACAGAACATAATACATATATCTCAAAACCTTACAGTAATATAGCTAACAAAATCAAGGATCTAAGGGAAGGGAGATAGGAGAAATAGAATGTACCAATTGATTAATCTCTCAAAATAGATATTGATCAATCCAGTTTAAATAGAAAAATGTAGTTTTAAAAACGACTCCAGTCACTTAAGGTTTTCGTTAACTTTGGTGGGCTTTTTTTGAAACCAACGACATTTCTGGTGAAGAAATATCTACCTGGAGTTTGACAATTCTTCAGTTTCACTTCAACTATGTTTCTGTCAGTTAAAGTGTAATTTAATATCATTTTACTTAAAATATTATGCATATCTGGGCCCATTTTTATCAACATATCCATCTACCTTCCAACTGTAAATATGCATGAAGTAATATCTAAAATGATGTGTGCCCAGAGTTAGTAACAGTTGCTTCATGGTGAGATGTGAAAAGGTTTTTTACCTTCTTTATATTTTTCTATGTTGCTTGAATTTTAAAATGAACATGAATTATTTATATATAAAAATAATTATTCTTCATTGTTTTCCTCTGGGTTTTTTTCAGTATATCATTTTTATAGATATGGCTTCTTTACTCACTCATTTAACAAATATTTACTGAAAGCCTATAATGTGTTGGGCCCTATTCCAGCTATTTGGAATTCAGTGATGAGCAAGACAGATCAAGTACTTGCCTTCTAGTTAGTCTGGAGTGGGCTGACAGGAGCTTTTAGTATAAGAGTAAGTAGCAGTGGTGACCATTGCCTTATTCTGATTAAGTGGAATGCCTCTAACATTTCACCATTAAGTGTCCCTCATGTTTCAATTTCAAAACAAGTTGTTCATGTATATCCTTTGTCACATTAAGGAAATTCCCTTCTATTCATATGTCACTTTTCGGGGCGATGGGACTTGTCAGGAATGAGGCCTGAAATTCATTAGCTACTTTTTTTATATTCATTGAAATGTTCATATGGTTTTTCTCTTTTTAACTTGGTCATAATGGAGTTCTGGTTTTTGTACATTGCTGGTTTCCTTTTGTCAATAATTTATTTGGATTTTTTGTTTATGCTCAAAGTTTTTCAGAGTTTGCCTGTGATTTTCTTTCTAGCAGTGTTCTTGTCTGGTTTTGCTATCAATGCTATTTTAATCTCAAAAAATGAAACAGGAGGACACACTCTGGGAAGATGGAACAGATGTATTTTTCCCTATTTCTCGTGCTAAGTACAACTAAAATCCCTGGACATTATACACAAAACAAACATAAGAAGATTCTGAAAGGTGTAGAGAAGAAGGCAGACTCGCTATAGATTCTGGGACCAAGGAATGACACAGTGGTCAGTTCCCTGGGTTTCCTTTTTTGCCTCATACATCCTATACTTGGTGTTGAAGAAGCCAGCAACCGGAAACACCAGTGGGTATGGACAATAAAAATACCAACAAAAGCCTGTTCTCCTTTGCCAAAGGTCCAGAAAAGGAGCAGCCTAGCAAAAGAAAAAACCTTTTTTTCTTTTTTTTTTTTTTTTGCTATTTAAATTTTCTATTTATTTTTAGGCAAGTTTTTTTATTAATTGATTTTTTTTAATTTTTTGTTTATTGCAGTAACACTGGTATATAACATTGTATAAATTTCAGATGTACATCATTATACTTCTATTTCTGCATAGATTACATCATGTTCACCACCCAAATACTAATTACAACCCATCACCACACACATGTGCCGAATTATCCCTTTCGCCCTCCTCCCTCCCCCCTTCCCCTCTGGTAACCACGAATCCAATCTCTCCCTCTATGTGTTTGTTTACTGTTGTTATTATCTACTACTTAATGAGGGAAATCATATGGTATTTGACCTTCTCCCTCTGACTTATTTCACTTTGCATAATACCCTCAATACCATCCATGTTGTCACAAATGCCTGGATTTCATCGTTTCTTATGGCTGAGTAGTATTCCATTGTGCATATATACCACAGCTTCTTTATCCATTCGTCCCTTGATGGGGACTTAGGTTGCTTCCAAGTCTTGGCTATTGTGAATAACGCTGCAATGAACACAGGGGTGCATGTATCTTTACGCATTGGTGTTTTCAAGTTCTTTGGATAAATACCCAGCAGTGGAATAGCTGAATCATAAGGTAGGTCTATCCTTGATTTTTTGAGGAATCTCCATACTGTTTTCCATAGTGGCTGCACCAGTTTGCACTCCCACCAGCAGTGTATGAGAGTTCCCCTCTCTCCACATCCTCTCCAACATATGTTGTTTACTGTCTTGTTAATTAAAGCCATTCTGATGAGCGTGAGGTGATATCTCATTGTAGTTTTGATTTGCATTTCCCTGATAGTTAATGATTTTGAACATTTTTTCATGTGTCTGTTGGCCATTTGTATATCTTCTTTGGAGAAATGTCTGTTCAGCTCTTTTGCCCATTTTTTAATTGGGTTGGTAGTTTTTTTGTTGTTGAGATGCATGAGTTCTTTATATATTTTGGAGATTAAGCCCTTATCAGATGTATGGTTTGCAAATATCTTCTCCCAATTGTTAGGTTGTCTTTTCGTTTTGTTGATGATTTCCTTTGCTGTGCAGAAGCTTTTTAGTTTGATGTAGTCCCATTTGTTTATTTTTTCTATTGTTTCTCTTGCCCCGTCAGACATGGTGCTTGAAAATATGTTGCTAAGACCGATGTCGAAGAGCGTACTGCCTATGTTTTCTTCTAGAAGTTTCATAGTTTCAGGTCTTACATTCAAGTCTTTAATCCAGTTGGAGTTAATTTTCGTGTATGATGTAAGGTAAAGGTCTACTTTCATTTTTTTGCGTGTGGCTATCCAGTTTTCCCAACACCATTTGTTGAAGAGACTTTCTTTTCTCCATTGTATGTTCTTGGCTCCTTTGTCAAAGATTAGCTGTCCATAGATGTGTGGGTTTATTTCTGGGCTTTCGATTCTATTCCATTGATCTGTGTGTCTGTTTTTGTGCCAATACCATGCTGTTTTGGTTACTATAGCTTTGTAGTATATTTGAAATCAGGGAGTGTGATACCTCCAGCTTTGTTCTTTTTTCTCAGGATTCCTTTAGCTATTCGGGGTCTTTTGTTGTTCCATATAAATTTTAGGATTCTTTGCTCTATTTCTGTGAAAAATGTTGTTGGAACTTTGATAGGGATTGCATTGAATCTATAGATTGCTTTAGGAAGTATGGACATCTTAACTATGTTCATTCTTCCAATCCAAGAGCACGGAATATCTTTCCATTTCTTTGTGTCTTCTTCAAGTTCTTTCAGCAATGTTTTATAGTTTTCTGTGTACAGCTCTTTCACCTCTTTGGTTAAGTTTATTCCTAGGTATTTTATTCTTTTTGTTGCAATTGTAAATGGGATGGTATTCTTAATTTCTCTTTCTGCTACTTTGTTGTTAGTGTATAGAAATGCAACTGATTTTTGTATGTTGATTTTGTATCCTGCAACTTTACCATATTCGTTTATTACTTCTAAAAGTTTTCTGGTGGATTCTTTAGGGTTTTCTATATATAAAATCATGTCATCTGCAAATAGTGACAGTTTCACTTATTCCTTTCCAATTTGGATCCCTTTTATTTCTTTCTCTTGCCTGATTGCTCTGGCTAGGACTTCCAGTACTATGTTAAATAGGAGTGGTGACAGTGGGCATCCTTGTCCGGTTCCCGTTCTTTGAGGGATAGCTTTCAGTTTTTCACCATTGAGGATGATATTAGCTGTGGGTTTGACATATATGGCCTTTATTATGTTGAGGTACTTTCCTTCTATACCCATTCTATTCAGAGTTTTTATCATAAATGGATGCTGTATCTTGTCAAATGCTTTCTGTGCATCTATGTAGATGATCATGTGATTTTTATTCTTCATTTTATTAATGTGGTGTATTACGTTGATTGATTTGCGAATGTTAAACCATCCCTGCATACCTGGAATAAATCCCACTTGATCATGGTGTATAATCTTTTTAATGTATTGTTGTATGCAATTTGCTAGTATTTTGTTGAGGATTTTTGCATCGATGTTCATCAGTGATATTGGTCTGTAATTTTCTTTTTTTGTGTTGTCCTTGTCTGGTTTTGGTATCAGGGTAATGTCGGCTTCTTAGAATGAGTTAGGGAGCTGTCTTCTTTGAATGTTTGGTAGAATTCACCTGGGAAGCCGTCTGGTCCTGGACTTTTATTTTTGGGGCGGTTTTTGATTGCCTTTTAATTGGAGCATTTAGTCCACTGACATTTAAAGTAGCTATCGATAAGTATGTACTTACTGCCATTTTTCAACTTTTTTTTCCCCAGTGTTTTAGTAGTCCTTCTCTGTTCCTTTCTCCTTCTATACAGAACTGATGATCTCTTTAGTTTGACCTCTGTCTGAAAGCTCTACTTTTTAACTCCCCTCCTCCCTCCTTTTATGTTTTTGATATCATATCTAACCTCTTTTTTGTGCAGTTGTTTCCATTACCCTCTTATCATGGAAATAGATAATTTTTCCTATTTGTGGTCTTCTCTTTTCCCCTTAAATAAGTCCTTTTAACATTTCTTGTAGCACTGGTTTTTTGGTGACAAACTCCTTTAATTTTTGCTTGTCTTGGAAATTTTTGATCTCTCCTTCCATTTTGAATGATAACCTTGCTGGGTAGAGTATTCTTGGCTGTAAGTTTTTTCCTTTTAGCACTTTAAATATATTGTGCCACTCTCTTCTAGCCTGTAAGGTTTCTGCTGAGAAGTCAGCTGATAGCCTTACGGGGTTTCCTTTGTATGTAACTTGACTTTCTCTTGCGGCTTTTAGGATTCTCTCTTTATCTTTAATTCTGGACATTTTGATTATGATGTGTCTTGGTGTGGGCCTCTTTGGGTTTATCTTGTTTGGGGCTCTCTGTGCTTCCTGTACCTGGATGTCTGCTTCCTTCCTTAGGTTAGGGAAGTTTTCATCTATTATTTCTTGAAACAGATTCTCTGCCCCTTTGTCTCGCTCTTCTCCTTCCGGGACACCTATAACACGGATGTTAGTGTGCTTGATGTTGTCCCAGAGGTCCCTTAGACTGTCCTCACTCTTTTTAATTCTTTTCTCTTTTACCTATTCAGCTTGGGTAATTTCTTCTAGTCTTTCGTCCAGCTCACAGATCCGTTCCTCTGTATCCTCTACTCTGCTTTTGAGTCCCTCTAGTGAATTTTTCATTTCCAGTACCATATTCTTCATTTCTGATTGGTTCTTTTTTATATCTTCCATTTCTTTGTTGACATTCTCACTGAGTTCATCTATTCTTCTCCCCAGATCAATGAGCATCCTTAACACTCTTTGTTTGAACTCTCTGTCGGGTAGGTTGCTCATTTCTGTTTCACTTAGTTCCTTTTCTGGGGTTTTGTCCTGTTCCCTTACTTGGAATGTATTCCTTTGCCTCTTCATTTTGCCTCTTTCCCTGTGCTTGTGTCTACGTATTAGGTAGGTCAGCTACATCTCCTGTTCTTGGATAGGTGACCTTATATAAGTGAGGCCTTAGGAGGCTTCCAGTGTTCTTCCCTCAGTTCTCAATGTTCCAGGGGTGACCCCTATGTGGGCTACGTGTGTCCTTCTATTGTGGCCTGTTTTCTCTCCATGTAGGCGCCCAGGGAGGCCGAGTTATGCTCCTGGCCAGCTGTTGTAATGCTCAGCTGCTTGTAGTTGTTGTGGGCCCTTCAGTCTCTTTATCAGGTGTGGGGAGCCCCAGCACAGTTGGCTGCCAGTTCTAATACCACATTTGTGTTGCAGTATTTCTTTTAAGTGAGTAGGCCCCCAGCGTGGCAGGTTCTTAGGCTCAGGGCCTTACAATTGCTATAAGCCTCCAGCCTTTAGGTCTCTTGTCAGCTCTCTGAGGATTGCAGCTGGGTGGGGCTGGCCTCAGGCACAGGAGCACTCAATTGTTTCAGGCTTTGGAAGGTGGGGCAAACCCCCTATGTGGGTCTTTGAGAAGCACAAGTCTTCTGCAGGAGACAAGCCCTGCCACCCACAGGTCCACACCCACAGTCAACACAGCCCTGCCCCGTGTGTGTGTCCCGACCTCCTGAAGCGGACCCAGTCTCTCCACGGTGGGAGCCCCACACACTCCACCACCGCCCCACACTCTCCACCCGCTCCTTGTGCATGCCCTGCCCCACTGAAGTCGGCTCAGTTGCCAGGCTGCAGAGAATCCAGTCACCAATCTATGCAGGCCCACAAGTTGCCTGAGGGCTTGTTGTTGGGTGGGGCCAGTCTCTAGGGTGGGCTGCCTGCCCTGGCTGAGCTGGATTAAATAGGTGCTCTCATGGGTGGGGCAGACCTGGGCTAGCAGGCCCCAGGGAGAACTCCAATGGCGTCTGTGTCAGCACGCCCACACCAGCCCACAACAATGGCCGCTGCCAATGTCCCAGTCCCTGGAGAGGACTCACCTCTCACCGAGATGCACTCAGGGCCTATCAGGTGAGTCTCTTTTCACCAAAGCACTGTGCACCTTTCTTTCTGGTGATTTTAGGTTGCTTTCTGAATCCAGTGAGTTTGCGCGTGGGCCCTTTAAGAGCCAGTTTTAGTTTCTTTGTGAACCGGGTTTTCTGGGGGTACTCCCCAAAGTTTTAGTAGCAGGCAAAGTCAGATATTATGCCACTCGTTTTGATTGTGCTGGGTCCACAAAATGCCCACAGCGGGGACGCTCCCCGGCTCTGGGCCCCGCTCCTCCAGGGAGTGTTGCGTACCCGTGGGCTGCTCCCGGGCGGCAGTGAGGCGCTGTGGCTTGTGAAGGCCGCGTTTTTTCTCTCCAGAAGGGAGTTTCTGCCTCTTCTACCTCAATTAGGATTGTCCGTTGTTGCAGGAGTTCCTCTTATCCAGTTTTCAGTTCTGTCTCAGGGGTAATTTTTCCACGAGTAGTTGTAAATTGGCTGTGTCCACGGGAGGAGGTGAGTTCAGAGTCTGCCTATGCCACCATCTTGACTTCCCCCTCCAGAAAAAACTTTTAAATAATGATTGCTCCATTCCAGCCAAATACCACAGAAAAGAATCATGGCTCCACTCAACCTCATGTATGCCAGCAAAGGCAGAATGGGAAGCCTAGACTTCTACCCTTGTAAGTCTGTAACAATGTATCCCAATACCCTCTGCTGGGATGGTATCAAAGAAGGCCAAGTAGGGAGCTGGCTCCTGTCTGTAGAGACCCCCTGGGGAGTTGGAAGGAACTCTCATCCCCATCCAGCAACAACAAGGAGCTCCTCCCCACTCCAGTGTCATTGGAGGCTGAGTGGAGAACCTGAACTTCTATATTCAGCTGACAACAATGAGGTGGTGCCCTCCTGTTTACCCTGCCAGAGCAGTGTCAAACAAAGCCAGCTAAAACAGAAGGTTTAAATAAGATCCGGAGTCTCATTACATAATACAAAATGTCCAGGTTTCAATTGAAAAATCACTCATCATAGTAAGAACCAGGAAGATCTCAAACTTAATGACAAAATACAATCAATACACGCCAACGCAAGATGACAGAGATGTCAGAAATATCTGACAAATATTTTGAAGCAGCCATGATAAAAATGCTTCAGTGAGCAATTACAGATATGCTTGAAACAAATGAAAAAACAAAGCTTCAGCAAAGAATTAGAAGATATCAACAAGAACCAAATGGAAATTTTAGAACTAAAAAATACAATAAGACAAATAAAAAGCTAATTTGATGGGCTCAACAGCAGAATGAAAGGAACAGAAGAAAGAAATCAGTGAAACTGGAAGATAGAACAATAGAAATTACCCAATCTTAACAATAGAGAGAAAGCAGATTGAAAAAAGGAACAGAGCCTCAGAGACCTCCAGGACTTTGACAACAGATCTAACAATTCTGTCATCAGAATCCCAAAAGGGGAGCCAGAGAGGGTGGAGCTGAAAAATTGCTCCAGGAAATACTGGCTGAAAATTTCTCAAATTTGGCAAGAGACAAAACTATAGAATTCCGTAATATATAAAAAGAATTATACACCAGGACCAAGTAGGGTTTATTCTAGGGAAGCAAGGCTGGTTCAATATTTGAAAATCAATCAGTGTAATCCACCTCCTTGACAGGCTAAAGAAGAAAAATCACATGACAATATTAGTTGATGCAGAAAAGGCATTTGCCAAAATTCAAGACTTATTCATGATAAAAACTCTCAGAAAAATTGGAATAGAGAACTTCCTCAACTTGATAAAAAGTATCTACGAAAAACCTACAGCTGACATTGTGCCTAAGCATGAAAGACTGAATGCTTTCCCCCTAATGTCAGGAACAAGGCAAGGATGTCTGCTCTCACCACTCTTATTCAACATAGTGCTAGAAATTCTAGCCAGTGTAATAAGGCAAGAAGGGGAAATAAAAAGCATGTAGATCTGAAAGGAAGAAGTAAAACTGCCCCTATTTGCAGAGGATGTGATTATCTATGTAGAAAATCCCAAGGAATCAACAACAACAAAAAACTCCTAGAACTAAAAAGTGACCAAGAAATTCCTCATTCTGTTTAAGTGAATTTGAGTTGAGTTTCTGTCACATGTAACTGAAAGAGTCAGTTATTTATTCATTTCCCCACCAAATATTTATTGAATGCCTAAAATGTCTCAACAAATGTTACAGGCAATAGTGATACATCAGTGAAGAAAACAAAGTTCTAATTCTCAAGGGTAATGATAAGAGATGTAAAAAGCTAAAACAGGTTAAAGAGAAAAAAACAAGGGGTGCTATTTTACAAAATGTGGTAAGGGAAGATCTCTTTGGTAGGACTCCTCATAAAATAAGGATTTGGCCCAGGGGATATCTGAGGGAAGAGTGTTCTAGGCAGTGGGAACTGTAAGTTCAAAGAGTCCAAGGCTGGAACATGCGTGGTATGTTCCAGAAATAGTGAGGAGGCCCATGTGGCTACAGCAGAGTGAGGGAGAGGAGGAGGAGTGGGCAGTGGGTCAGAGAGGACCCTGTGCCAGGTCATGTAAGTAGTAGTAGTCCCTGGAAGGACTTGAGATTTTACCTGGAGTGAGGGGGGAGGCACTGAAGGATTTAAGCAGAGGAGCTACCTGGTAGCGTTTATGTTTAGTCTTGACGAGTTCAACAGATAAACACAGCAACCAGTTCCCGAGACCTAGAGGAACCCATCGTCACCCCGCAGCTTCTTTCCATTTCAAAACCCTTCTATGGGGCCGGCCCCGTGGCTTAGCAGTTAAGTGCACGCGCTCCGCTGCTGGCAGCCCAGGTTCGGATCCCGGGCACGCACCGCTTCTCCGGCCATGCTGGGGCCGCGTCCCACATACAGCAACTGGAAGGATGTGCAGCTATGACATACAACTATCTACTGGGGCTTTGGGGGGGAAAAAATAAATAAATAAAATCTTAAAAAAAAAAAAACCCTTCTATGGCTTCTTCCTCCCTTTTTTCTTTCTTCCTTCTGAGAAAAAAACTTCCTTTATCCCTTCACAGGACTCCAGCAGCTCCTTGGACATTTTCCTTCCTGTGAATATGTTACTTTCCCAGCCCCCCAAAAGCTTGCAGTGTATATAAATCATTAACCATAAAAGGGACAACTGCCTGCAGGGAACTGTGTAAACAGTGTAAACTTAGCCCAGAACTCCTGCTCCTCCTTCCACAATGTCTCCACCAATCAAGGAAAGGCACTCTGGGCATGTCTTGCTTCTTCCAAGCGTAGACTACTTCTCCCTCTCCTTTTGGCTGCTACCAGGACCGAAGCAGATGTGAGAGTTTATGCTGCTCTTCTAGGAGACAGGTCTGCCATCATCTCCAGCTGTGTCGGAATCTGTCACTTTAGTGAGTACCTTATCTGTCTCCTACGTAAGGCTTGCTGGGCTGGCACAGGCACTTTTGAGCAAAGATAACAAGCAAACAAAACCAACAAATCAAAAATGCTCTCACTGAAGTCTTGGGCAGCCAAGGTGTTTCTATCAGGATTTCTCAGTGCAATATTATTTAGTAAGTGACCAGGAGTATGTGCACACAAAAGGCTGTAAACATGGCAGCTGGGTTTTTCATTTTAAGCTTTTTGGTGCTATTTAATTTTTTAAAAACTGTGTGCACGTGTTAACTTGATAAAATGTTTTGGAAAAAATTTAATTGAGTCCGAGTAGCAGCTGAGATTTTCGCTGTACTGTCTACTTAGCTCCCCACCCAGCTGACTGGCAGATAGAAATCATCTTCTGCATCATCCAGAAAGTATGCAAACTACCTCTAGGAAACTTCTGGAAACATGGACATGCAAACCCAAGGAAATAACCTGGGGCAGCCACTTTTCTCCATTAGGTAGTCAAGGGCAGCTCCAAAAATCCTATAGAGAAGTTTAAGGCAGCGTCTTGTTAGGGTTGGGGAGAACAGTAGGGCCTCCACCTTGCTTTGAGGCTATATATGCCAAGGCACTGTTATTACTTGGATTGCTTGGTGGGGAAAGTACTTATGGTGGTGGGGAGGCTAGAGCACCCTTGGCACTGCTGTTTATATGGATGTAGAGCTTGTATTTCAGATGAGACCTTCAATACTTTCAAAAGCCTGTCTGACCAGCAGTGGTATCATCTTTCTTAGAAGAGTTTTCTGTGGCTCAGTATAAAAATCTGGACTCACACTGGTAAAGTTATCTCAGCTTTTTCACTGACAAAGAATATTGGAGACCTAGAAAATGGACGTTGTGCAATGCTGAGATCAGTGAAAAGACAGGAACATAATTTTGTTGAGGAGAAGGCAACCTTATGGTTTTGATGAGGTGGAGTGTTGATATTTTCCTTTTGGTGGAACAGAATGGTTAGGCTCATTTTATTTTATTTTTTTTTGTGAGGAAGACCAGTCCTGAGCTAACATCCATGCCAATCCTCCTCTTTTTGCTGAGGAAGACTGGCCCTGGACTAACATCCGTGCCCATCTTCGTCCACTTTATGTGGGACGCCACCACAGCATGGCCTGACAAGAAGTGCGTCGGTGTGCGCCCGGGATCTGAACTGGGCCGCCAGCAGCGGAGCACACGCACTTAACCGCTACACCACGGGGCCGCCCGGTTAGGCTCATTTTAAGCTCCAAATGACTGGTCAATTTTCTTTTCAACAAATATTTGAAAGATTCTGAATGTGGTGAAGAAAACAGTTTCAAAATTTCACCTAAATTGCAAAATCATGGAAACAACTCAACTGATGATCAATAGGGAACTGGAATGCCAGGCAGCTGTTTAAAAACAAACAAACAAAAACAGAATAAGGAAGATCTCTGTGTTCTCATATGGAAAGACTTCCAAAATTTCATTGTAAAAAAATTTTTTTAACAGACAGAATAGTGTGTCTTCTAGGCTCCCTGTTGTGTAAAAGTGAGAGAAATAAGAATCTACAATCATATTTGCTTGAATACACATAAAGAAACTGAAAAGACATACGGAAATAATCATAGTGGCTCCCTTGAGGGAGTACGGGTGAGATGAAACTGGGCAGCTGTGAGACTGGAGGTGGGAGGCAGATTTTTCACTGTGTACCTTTTATGTTTCTTGAACCCTTTGAAGACATTATCCAGAAAAATTTAAAAACAAAAAGAGAAATTTACAACACTAAAAACAGTGTTGACTACTTACATTCGTCCTTCAGTTGAAGGAAACCTGATGCTAATTCTGTGAGAAGGGAGATGGCTGCCAAGTGTGAGGGCTATAATTTGCCAGCAAACAGCAGAGAAGGGTGGTTCCATCTCTCAATCCCACTGCCAAACAAGATGATGTTTGAGGACTTGGGGGCTTATTTCTGTTCTTAAGAGCAGTCTCTTCTCCCAGAGCCTGAGAGAACTGCTAAGAGATTTCTGTTAACACTTTCCCTCCCACAGCCCTTAGGCAAGACAATAGTGATGGGCAACACTTGACTAACCCTGAACCCTTAGAAAAGTCTTACCTTGGGAACCCTTCCCCTCAATTTCCTGTATTTTAATGCTCCATATCACTCTAGTTCTGAGCTATTATAAATATAGATCAGCACTGTCCAAAAGAATTTTCTGCAATGATAGAAATGTTTTTTCTATCATATACAGTAGCCACCAGCCACATGTGAGTAGTAAGCACTTGAATGTAGCTAGTGTGAAGAACTGATTCTTATCTAGTACTTAAATTAATTTAAATTTAAATAGCCACATGTGAACAGTGCAGGTATCACATAAATCTGGTTAAAGCTGTAGAGGCATTTCTCAGGTCTATTATAACCCTGAGTTATTGAAATAAACTGTGTGTAAAAGTTCTCCCTTCTGTAAAAGTTGTTTATTCATTCAACAAATATTGATTAAGCACCTATTATGGGCGAAATGCTATTACAATTTCCTGGGATAGTATCATGAACATAACAGACAAGACCCCTACCCTCATAGAACTTACATTTTAGTGCAAAGATCAGCAAACTATGGCCCATGAGCTAAATCTGGCCCTCCACCTGCTTTCTTTTTTGTTTTGTTTTGTTTTGTGAGGAAGATTGGCCCTAAGCTAACATCCGTTGCCTATCTTCCTCTTTTTGCTGAGGAACATTAGCCCTCAGCTAATATCTATGCCCATCTTCCTCTATTTTGTATATGCGATGCCACCACAGCATGGCTTAATGAGCGGTGTGTAGGTCTGCACCCAGGATCCAAACCAGTGAACCCTGGCCACCAAAGCAGAGCACACGAACTTAACCACTACACCACCAGGGAAGCCCCCCTCCATCTGTTTTTATACAGCCTGTGAACCAAGAGTGGTTTTCACATTTTTAAACATTTGATAAAAATTAAGAGAGGAATAATAATTCATGTCCATGACAATTATCTGAAATTCAAGTTTCAGTATCCATAAACAGGGTTTTTTTGGGACACAGTCATGCTTTTTTATTTATGTATTGTCAGTGGCTACTGTCCCAACCAGAGTTGAGTTAAGCAGTTTTAACAGAGACCATGTGGACTGCACAACCTAAAATATATACTCTCTGGCCCTTTACAGAAAAAGTTTGCCAACTCATGTTCCAGTGGATAGTAATATGCTAGGCACCATGATAAGCACTTTGCCTGCATTATCTTATTTAATATTTGGGACAACTCTCTGATGGAGGTTCTATTAGCCTCTCCATTGGTAAAATGTGAAACTGGAGCCTGAGAATCTGCATTTCTAAGAAGCTTCCAGGTGGTGCTAATACTGCTGTTTCACAGATCACAGCCTCTAGATCAGCGATTCTCAACCTTGTTTGCACATTAGCATCCTCTGAGGAAATTTTTAAGAATATGATTCCTAGGCCCTACAGCCAGAGATTCAGATTTAATTGGTCTAAGACCCAGACATCAGTATTTTTATAAAGCTTTCCTGGTGATTCAAATATACAGCCAGGGTGAGAATCACTGCTGTATTGAAATCCTATTGAACTGTAGTGAAGGGAACATTCAAATAGGAGTCCAAAGTCAGGAGTTCTAGTTCTAACTCTGATACGACACGTTGAAGCAAGTTGCTTCCCCTCTCTGGGGCTCCATTTTCTTTGCAGGTGAAAAGTGAGGAGTTGATCTCAGAGGGCTCAAGCTCACTGACTTGCCAGGTCCTCCCACAACAGCAGGGAGAGTCAGAAGAAGTATCCACGCCTCCCAATGCATTGGGTGCAACAACGTGATGCCTAAACACCAAGCCCATTTATGGTAAAACTTATGACTGACATCCGTTATTAATTATTGTTTGGCAATTTATCAATACAGAACTGCTTCCACATTGCCACACTGCCTTACACACCACACAGCTAGAATTGCAGTTAAAAATGATGATTTAATGATTGTGAGGGTAGTGTTTTATTGTAGGAAATTTGGAAGATTATGGAAAGTATAAAGAAGAGAACACTGTAATTCCTAGAACTGTGTTTTTAACAGGCTCCTTTATGAGACCTCCGCCAAGTCAATGACGTCGTGATCAAATGATTTCCCACAGGAGCAGGGAGGGCTGAGCGGCCCAGAGGGGCCTCCCCACAAAACTCCTCAAGGTTAAAGCCCTATTATTACATCTCCGGTAAATGCAGCTCCAGGCCTGGACTCGAAGATAGCGTGGGCTGCTATTGGGAGCGTGGGAACTGCAGCCTATAAACTGGAGGATCCCTGACAGCGCTTTCATGCCTGATTGGTACTGGGTTCCTCTCAGTTTCTTCATCTATGAATTATCCACCATGGAAAATTCTCCTAAACATTCCTGCACTACTTTTGAAATCTGCAGGTGAAAGCTATTAAATAAAAAGGCTAAAAAAAACTTGTTTCTTAATCACAATTTATAAAACATTAAGTATAATGTTTTATAATATAATATTATCTTTCACCTAATTTTAATTTACAAAGTTATTCAACTCTCTGTTAAATATTTTTTATTTTATAATTTTATTTACCCTGTCTAAGAAATATAATTGACTGTTGCTATATGCTTATATTTCTTTTTGTTTCTTGATTAGCTTTTACAAATGCCTGATACTTTGAGGTAGGGTATTCTGTTTATGAAAATCTTCTGAACATATAACTTTACAGATTAAAGGTAGCAATTTTCTTGATTTAAAAAAAGAAGCCTTAGCCTTTTGCTTTCACTGAGAGTAACTGGGTGACCTAGCTCTTTACTTCTTTAGAAATGCATATGGGAGGCAACAGCATGTAGTAGTCAGGAGAACAGGCTGGGACCAGACAGCTCTGGGTTCAAATCCAACCACTGCCTCTGTTATGCACTGAATGTTTGTGTCCCCCTAAAATTCATATGTTGAGTCCCAAATGCCCCAATGTGGTGGTATTTGGAGGTGGGGTCTTTGGGAGATAATTAGGTTTAGATGAGGTCATCAGTGTGAAGCCCCCACAATGGGATCAGTATCCTTATAAGAAAAAGAAGAGAGACCAGAGTTCTGCCTCTCTCTCTACCACGTGAGGACACAGAGAGAAGGTGACCATCTGCAAGCCAGGAACAGGCCCTCACCCAGGAACTGAATCAGCCAGCACCTTGATCTTGAACTTCCCAGCCTCCAGAACTGTGAAAAACAAATGTCTGTCATTTAAGCCACCAGGTAGGTGGTATTTTTGTTATGGCAGCCAGAGCTGACTAAGACAGCCTGTTACTAGTCATATTCTCTATCTATTAACAGAGATAATAATAGCATCCATTTCACAGGGTTACTCTCAAGATTTAATGATAAACTGTATGTAAGTAAAACACTGAGCAGTGTTTGGAACATAGTGCTCAGCAAACGGTTCTGTTATGATGATTATTAATAAGAATAATAAAACCTAGATGCTTTGAGGTATGGCTACCTTTAGGGCAGAAACAAATGCTTGTCCTCTTGCTTGTCTTTTAGATGGATTGGTCTCTGTGGAAATCCTGAGTGCTAAAACATACAGCAAGACTGATTCTTGTTCTCGTCACCATGGAGATATTACTTCGTGCCAAGTGTTTTCAGCGCCTAGCAATTCCTGGTTCTGTGAGACCATTGCATAACGATTACAGACTAGTGACCCCTCAGAATTTCTCCAACTATGATTCCATAAAACAGGACTTCAAACTGGAGATTCCTGAATATTTCAACTTTGCTCAAGACGTCCTGGACCAATGGACTAATGTGGAAAAGGTATGGAGCAAGGGCCGCTCAGACTACAGTTTCTCAAGTGGGAGTGACTTTGCCCCCAGGGGACATTTGCAATGTCTGGAGACAATTTTGTTGCCATGATTTGGGGGAGGGTAGGTGCTAATGGGTAGAGGCCAGGAATGCTGCTAAATATCTTATAATGCACAGGACAGTCCCCCACAGCAAAGAATTCTCTGGCTCAACATGTTAATAGTTCCCTACTTGAGAAAGCCAGGGTTACAAAAATGTAGGATTATAGGTTAATTTAAAAAAAAAAAAAAACAGAGTAGAGTGAAAAGTGATTCCAAGAGTCAGAAATGGTAGGAAATGAGGCTTAGATACAGCATTGAGAGAAATATCAAGGGATGCAAGAATTCTAACTTTCTGGAAAGAAAAATGATCAGGCTAAATGACAACATGTGTCAGAAGAGATGGCACAGCTCTCAACATCTAGAAATAAGGACCTAGAGTTATTTCCAAATATTCCATGTATGTCCTAACTAATGACTTGTGAATTTTCTTCAGAGGAAATATTTCCTTAAGTCAGTTGAAATAGAATTTAGCTGCATAACCACCTTTAAATCCATGACTGGTTCGTCTTTCCTCAGGCTGGAAAGAGACCTTCCAATCCAGCCTTCTGGTGGATAAGCGGAAAGGGAAAAGAAGTGAGATGGAGTTTTGAGGAACTGGGATCTTTGTCCAGGAAATTTGCCAATATACTTACAGAAGCCTGTGCTCTGCAAAGAGGAGATCGAGTAATTCTGATTCTGCCCAGGATCCCAGAGTGGTGGCTTGCAAATGTAGCCTGCCTGCGAACAGGTTAGTCGTGTTTGCAATCTGATTCTATTTAAACTAGGCTCGATGGGAGATTTTCCAAAACATCTAAATAATCATAAAACATTTATTTGCGGAAATTATTTGAGGAACTGTTCACAATATAGTATTATTTTTCAAGAACCTTAGAAATGTGTTAGAAACATGCCATATCTTTTGACCTAAACTAGCAGTTGGGTTTTTCAAAATGAAATCATTTTATTAAGTGAATGCCAATCAACAATTGCATACCCTCATACCTACTGCTCTTCTCCTACTATAGGACCCATAGTCATCTGAAACTCAATGCAGCCATAAACTCAAAGAACCCATCCCAGTTCTTCTTTCATGCCTTCATTCCTCTCATGGTTAATTACCATTTGTCTGGTGCCCTAAGCCAGGCATCTGGATCTTCCTTCCTAATCAGTTCCTACATCTTGTAAATTTGACCTCCTATGTGCCTCCAGAGTCCCTCTTCTCCAATTCCATTGCCATTGCCTGACTTAACATCTTTACCATCTCCTGAATGGATTTCCCCAAAAGTCTCCCTAATTCAGATCTCGTGTGTGCCCACACTGCACACCAATCCAATTCATCCTCCATAGCCAGTGTTCTTTCTAGAACACACATTTTATCCTGTCATTTTGCTACTTGACATTATTTAATAACTCCCTATTGCCTGCCAGATAAAATCTGAATTTACTTAGGTGTGTCATGGAAGGCTCTAGCTATCTTCCTTTCATTGTTCTCATTTCCCCACCCTCTTACTCTGTGCTCCAGCCATGTCAAATGGTTTTCTATAAAGTTGGTGATCTCTCTCATCTCCTGGCTTTTGTGCACATAGTTTCCTATGCTTGGAAAGACTTTCCTTCACACGTAACCACCTGGACAACTCCTATTTGACTTTCAAGTTTCAGTTCTAATGTCACCTTCTCAGGCAACCCCACTCTGATGTCCCAATCCAGGTGCTTTCTATTTGGGCTCCCCAAAGAAACATGTATGTATTTCTGTTTTAACCTGTACTATATTGTCTGGGTGTACTGTTTGCTCATACATCTGTCATTCCCATATGACTGTGTAAGCTCCTAAAAGGCAACAACTGTGATATATTCATCTCTGCAGCTCCAATGATTGGCATTTAGTAAATGCTCAGTGAAATATTTGTTGAATTAATTAGTATCCCTATTGTCATAATAAATCATTATATTAAGTAGCCATTCTTAATTTGTTATAATCATTACTCACATTTGAGGAGAGTTATATGCCCCAATCTCATATGTACATATAAATTATACACTGGATTGCACAGTCCGCTTTTACACAGTTTTTTAACAAAAGGATTGCTTTCCTGAATGCTGCTTAAGCTCACTATCTTAGTAAGGGACTGATTGATTGCCACGACCAGAAATCCATTCATATTAGTTCAATAAGGAAGGAGAATTATTGAACGTCTACTGGAGAATCTCAGAGGGAAAAAAAAGTGCAGAAAGAACAACTGGCCTCTGCAGGGGAACAGGCTCTTCAGCAGGCAGCTTCTTTTTTTGTTTGTTTGTTTTGTTTTGTTTTGTTTTTTGGTGAGGAAGATCAGCCCTGAGCTAACATCCATGCCAATCCTCCTCTTTTTTTTTTGCTGAGGAAGACCGGCCCTGGGCTAACATCTGTGCCCATCTTCCTCCACTTTATATGGGACGCCGCCACAGCATGGCCTGACAAGTGGTGCATCGCTGTGTGCCCGGGATCAGAACCAGGGCCGCCAGCAGTGGAGCGTACACACTTAACCACTACACCACGAGGCCGGCCCCAGCAGGCAGCTTCTATCTCTATTTCTTTTGCTCTGAGGCCACAGGGAACAGGTATATCAGGGTACAGTTTAATCTTGCTACTCTGTGAGTCCTTGTGTCTGGTTACACTGACCTTGCCATTACCTGTTCTGATCTATTTTATATTGACTTTATAGTTTAGCTCTTAGAAGGCAATCTATTTCCCAATTCTCAAAGAGATCTGCCCTATAGCCCCCAGTGCTAACAATAAACTCTCATACCACATTTTAATTTTCAAACACTTTTCTATATTATATATATCTATTATAGGCCAAATCCCATTGCAACAGAAATCTCAGTATATAATTATTAAAAAATATTAATTCCCTGAAAGCCCAGAAATAAAACCACACATATACGGACAGCTAGTTTTCGACAAAGGTGCTAAGAACATGCAATGGAGAAAGGAAAGTCTCTTCAATAAATGGTGTTGGGAAAACTGGACAGCCACATGCAAAAGAATGAAAGTGGACCATGTGCTATCGCCATTCACAAAAATTAACTCAAAATGGATCAAAGACCTGAAGGTGAGACCTGAAACTATAAAACTCATAGAAGAAAATATAGGCAACACACTATTTGACATTGGTTTTAAAGGAATCTTTTCGGATGACATGCCTACCCAGACTAGGGAAACTAAAGAAAAAATAAACAAGTGGGACTTTATCAGATTAAAGAGCTTTTATAAGACAAATGAAACCAGAATCAAGATGAACAAACAACCAACCAGCTGGGAGAGAATATTTGTAAAACATACATCTGACAAGGGGTTGATCTCCATAATATATAAAGAACTCACACAATTGAACAACAAAAAAACAAACAACCCGATCAAAAAATGGGCAGAGGAAATGAACAGACACTTCTCCAAGGAAGATATACAGATGGCCAATAGCCACATGAAAAGATGCTCAACATCACTAATCATCAGGGAAATGCAAATCAAAACAACACTAAGATACCACCTCACGCCCGTTAGAATGGCTATACTCACCAAGACAAAAAACAACAAATGTTGGGGAGGATGTGGAGAAACAGGAACCCTCATACACAGCTGGTGGGAATGCAAATTGGTGCAGCCTCTATGGAAAACGGTATGGAGATTCCTCAAAGAATTAAAAATAGAGATGCCCTATGATCCAGCCATCCCACTACTGGGAATCTATCCAACGCACCTGAAATCAACAATCCAAAGAGGCTTATGCACCTCTATGTTCATTGCAGCATTATTCACCATAGCCAAGAAGTGGAAGCAACCTAAGTGTCCCTCGACTGACGACTGGATTAAGAAAATGTGGTATATATATACAATGGAATACTACTCAGCCATCAAAAAAGACAAAATCGTCCCATTTGCAACAACATGGATGGGCCTGGAGCATATTATGTTAAGTGAAATAAGCCAGAAAGAGAAAGACAAACACTGTATGATCTCACTCATATGTGGAATATAAACCAACACATGGACAGAGAAAACTGGACTGTGGTTACCAGGGCAGTGGGGGTGGGGGGTGGGCACAAGGGGTGAAGGGAGTCATATATGTGGTGATGGACAAACAAAAATGTACAACCCAAAATTTCACAATGTTAGAAACCATTAAAACATCAATAAAAAAAAAAAATCAAAAAAAAATATATTAATTCCCAATAAGTTGGTCCCTTAAGTTAAATAATATCTACCACAAAAAGATAGTATAACACCCAATCTCAGTCCACAGATCCTCAGGAAGTTTCTAGATGGATGTAGTCCCTTTGGCATTATAATAAACATTTGCTCATTTACTCATTTTGTCTTCACAAGAGACTTATGATTAGGAAGTGGAAGTCTCATTTTATAAATGGGGAAGCCAAAGCTTTCATAGATGAAGGAAAAAGGAACATTGACTCACCTGCGCAAAGTCACTCAGCAAGTCACTACTAGAGCCCAATGCACTTGCCAGCATTTTCTAGAATTTTCATAAAAATTCAAAATAGAAACAGTTCTTAAAAATGATGTGGCTTATTTTTCTCAAACTTTGATGTGCATATGAATCACCTGGGGATCTTGTTAAAATGCAGATTCTGATCCAATAAGCCTGGGCGGGACCCGAGAGCCTGCATTTCTAACAAGCTCCAGGTGATGTCAGTGGTCCAGGGGCCACCCTTTGAGTGACAGGGAACTAGTCCTCCCATTAATTTACAGATGAGGAAAGCAAGGTCCAAATTCAGCAACTTGGCCAAGGTCACACCTTGATTAGAGGAACAGGGAAAACAAGGACCTTGGAGCCCAGATGTCCAGCCTAGAGCTCTTTCTGATACTCTACGGGCCTTCCTTTAGACGTTTTCCCTATCCGGTGTCAACAGCATGCGTCAATTCCTATGCCCTTATGCAAAATAACAACTGTGAATAACAACTGTGAAGCAGAAATGGACATTTTATTTCTGGAAGTTTTGAACTTTTTTTTTAAGTTTTGAACTTAAACAGGAATCTTCTTCAGAGAGGCCATCCTGGCCATCCTATTCAAAACAGCTCCCCACCCCCCACCCACAGTGATCATTCTCTATCCTTTCAAACAGCACTTATCATCAGATGATATTGTCTATGTGCTCAAGGTCTGTCTAGAACGTAAGATCCATGAAGGCAGGGACCTCTGTCCATCGTGTTCTCTACAGTATCCTTAGCACTTAGAAAAGTGTCTGCCACATAGTAGGCTCTCCATATATATTTTTAAATGAATGTGTGAATAAATTAATCCATTGTGTTTATAATGAACTAGAACATCACTACAGAGCAATACTGGAAGATTTTTTTTTTTTAATTTAAAGTGACATTTTGCTCCCTGGCAAGAAACTATGTAATGCTTCCCAGAATGATTAATTTGGACAGGAAATAGTTTTAATAGGTAAGACTGATCACTGCTAATAGATATCTTTAATCTTTTAAAGATATAATATGAATTATGTATTGGCAGAAATTAATTTTCTAAGGGTAATGTCTTTAAAAGTGCTTCTTCTGGGCCTGAAATGCTGGCAGTGGGCATGTTGCTAGAGAGTGCCTTTAAATTACGGAAAAGTGTTAGGCCACGGTAGACTAAGTACTTATCCCTCGGTGGAACAATAAAGAATAACTATGGAGCTAAAGCCTCTTAAAAATTGCTACATTGCCGTGTTTAGAAAGGGAGGATATTCTGAAGAAACTTGTATTTTAGTCCCAGTTGTCTGTTTCCTGAAGAACTCCACTGAAGAGGTTTGTCCTTTTCAAAATAAAGATGAGTCAGTGCCAAGAGTCCAGGAATGACCAGGCAGAACCTGAGACTCACGGAGGTGAAGTGGCTAGTCCAAGGCAAAGCTGTAAGAGTATCTGGCTCCAGGACACACTCTTAACCATTCTACTACACCCTACAGCGGGAATTTACAGCAGGTCGGAGTAGCAGCACAGAAAAGACGAATGTTTCAATCCTTTCCTTTGGAGAGAAACCATAAGACAGTCATGGCCATTATAAGAGGCACTGGACGGAAGTGGTTAAGTGTGCAGCTCTGGTGTCAGGTTGCAGGGTTCAGTCCCTGCACTGTCACTTCCTATTGGTGATCTTGGGCAAGTTATTCATAGCTTTTGTGTTTGGGGCTTTTGGGTGGAGATTAAATGAGTTAAAACATGCAGAACACTTAGAATAGGGCCTGGCACTCAAGTACTCAATAAATGTTGGTAATATTACTTTTCAGTCAAAACCCTCTTCAAGCTGAACATTATGAATGGTCTTCAGATAGAAGATAATCATCCAGCATTTAACAACCTTTCATGTTAGGTCAAAAGGGTCATAGCTTGGAGATCCCAAGAAAGGCAAAAGCAGAATAATGGGAGGAAGACAAGTAGGTCCCTTGCCTGGTACATTGACTAACTCATTCTAAGAAATACAGAATGTACATGAGCTATCTACACTACCCTAACTAACATGATGAAGGAGATCCTTCCTTCTAAACATTGTTTCTTTTCTGCTCCTTTAGGGACGGTTTTAATTCCAGGAACCACTCAGTTGACCCAGAAAGACATCCTCTACAGACTACAATCTTCAAAAGCAAAGTGCATTATTACCAATGAAGTTTTAGCCCCGGCAATAGATGCTGTTGCATCTAAATGTGAAAATCTGCACTCCAAGCTAATTGTGTCTCAGAACCCCAGAGAAGGGTGGGAGAACCTCAAGGAGATGATGAAGTGAGTAGCCATAGTTGTTGTAGAAGAGCTTCCCCAAAACAAAGGCAAATTGAAGAGTTATTCAACCCACAAGTGATCAGAAAAATGAAAATTAAAACAATAGGCAAAGGGAACAACTGGTAATTATTGCTGCACTAATAGTGCAGGGCTCTGAGGCAGGAAGGAGCTTGGAGTGTCTTCATACGTTGGGATTTCCAGGAAGCAGACCCTGAGACAGAGATTAGTTGTATCGGAAGTTTATTAAGGAGTTCTTTTGGGATCAACAAGGAAGGGGAAAGATGCGGAATTGGACCAAGGAAGAAATTTATCTGCCATGTACTCCCCGAAAAGCCCTCAGCCAACCCACTGGGACCTCTGGAGTTTGGATAGCCCCTCAAAGTTGTCCCGAGCTAAAGAAAGAGGTCCTGGCCTTTATGTGCCCATACTGACCAGTAATTGGTGCAGGCTGTCCCTAGAAGGAGCTGTGACCTTGAACAAGGCAGCTCTTTCCAGCCAAGGCAATCTCTAAAGAGGGATCTCAGCACTTATGGGGATAAGTCCTTCATTCCTGCAGTGGGATCTAGGAGGTGCCTCACAGCATCAACCACAGAGCTGTTATCATCTCCCAGGGAAATTGACTGCTATCAATCCTTCTGTGTAGGCTATATAATTCCCTTGCTGACAGCAACATTTCTATCAGGTTAAACTAAGAGGAACATTTAATGTTAATGGATGCAAGTACAGAACTAATTTTGTACTGATGTTCACGCTCTGCTATGGGGTGCTTCCAGGGTCACTTGGAACTCTTGCCAGGCATTGGTTATATAGCTTAAGGTTGACAGCAAATTCGCTCTCTAGAATGAGCATGCTTTACTTAAGGATTTGGGAGCATGCTTGGAACTCTGAACTTATTCCCACCTTCTCTGAAATAGCTGACATTTATCAAGTTCTTATCAAAGGCCAGGTACTGTTCTAATAAAAACAATGTTATAATTGCAAGAAGAGCTAACATTTACATGGCACTGGTTGTGTGCCAAAAACTGTTCCAAGCACTTCAGATATAAACTCATTTAAATCTCACAATAACCCAGTGGGTAGGTACTATAATTATACAGATGAATAAGGTCAAATGCTAGGATCTGGCACGGCTGGGTTCCAAACCCAGGCAATCTGGCTTCTGAGCTCGCACTCCTACCTGCTATGTTTACTGCTTCCAGTAGTGAGAGGTTAGTATGATAACCCTGCCTTAGGTTTCCAAAGCAACCATACCTATGATAGAAGTCATAGGTACAGAGCTATAGGGTACTGACTATTTTTTGTGTGTGTGTGAGGAAGATCAGCCCTGAGATAACATCTGCCAATCCTCCTCTTTTTGCTGAGGAAGACTGGCCCTGGGCTAACATCCATGCCCATCTTCCTCCACTTTATATGGGACGCCACAACAGCATGGCTTGACAAGTGGTGCCTCAGTGCACACCCTGGATCTGAACTGGCGAACCCCGGGCTGCTGCAGCAGAGCACGCACACTTAACCGTTTGTGCCACCAGGCCGGCCCCTAGGTACTGACTATTTTTAAGGAATATAATTGAGAGCCATCATAGACTAAACACTTGGTCTAGCTTTGTTAGGCTTTGAAAACAGCTTTTCTATATTTCTCATGGCCTGGATGTTTCTGATTCATCCATTCTCAGCCCAGTACTTCCAGATAAACTCTGTGTGCCTCTTAGACACTGGATGTGCAGAGTTGACCCCCTCTCAGCTGCCCTAATGTATGACTGATACAGCAGCCCAGTTATCCTTTGGAACTAAACGTTCTCTCTCTTTCACTGCAGCCCTTCCTTCCCTGATGGATGCTGAGATCCTCTTCAGTTTTACTGTTCACTGTATTCAGAACCACATAGACTTTCTTGTGGGAAATAGAAAAAACATCCTTTCAGGAGTCAGGAAACATTTCTATAAAAGGGGTCCATAGCAAGTATTTTAGGCTTTGCAGTCTCTGTCGCAACTACTCACCACTGCTGTTGTAGCATGAAAACAGCCATAGACAGTATGCAAATGAGTGGGCATGGCTGTGTTCCAATAAAACTTTATTTATGAAAACAGGAGGCAGACCAGATTTGGCCCCTGGACTGTAGTTTGCCGACCCCTGCTTTATACCATTACCCAGGACTTTGGTTAACAGACCCATTTAAAAAAAAAAATCACATTTTAAAGCATCCACAGTGAAGGGGAAGGGCAGTTCTTCACATATCCATGATTACAAGATCAGAGAATCCTCATTCTGCTGGCAGTATGATAAAATTCTTGAGTTTTTAAAATGCTTCAACCCTTCTTTATCATACAGTAAAATGCTATGAAATCAGCTGTTATAAATGGGCTGTTGATGGCACAGTTTAGTTTGATTCCAGAAAGCACCTAAAAAGATGGAGAGAGAGATGGCTTTTTCCTTGGAATTCAACCTGAGTCACTGGGTCCTGATCCATAAGATGAAGAGGTCTGAGTCGATGGTTTCTCAAATCCTTTTCTGTGGTAACAGTCTATGATGCTGTGTTTAACGTGCAGAATCACTGTAGTTTTCCTTTGTAGACATGCCAGTGATAACCACACCTGTGTGAAGACAAAACACGATGAGATGATGGCCATTTACTTCACCAGTGGAACAAGCGGACCTCCTAAAATGACCGGACACACCCACAGCAGTTTTGGTTTAGGATTATCTGTAAATGGAAGGTACTTTCACAGAACAGCAGCTTGAAGTGTCAAAACTGCCAAGGTGATGATCCATTTATTGGTCTTTTAAATTTGTTTTCCTATATATTTCAAGGCTATTCTTTGTTTTCCCAGGTTCTGGCTGGATTTGACATCTTCAGATGTGATGTGGAATACCTCAGACACAGGCTGGGCAAAGTCTGCATGGAGTAGTGTTTTTTCTCCATGGATCCAGGGAGCATGTGTATTTGCACATTATCTGCCGCATTTTGAGCCAACTTCCATCTTGCAGGTAAGGCAGAGCACAAGAGGTCAACATTTAGAAATGCATTAGCAGTGTTACTGACAGGAATGGTGAATAAAGTAACTTGCAGAAATCAGAGTAGACAACATGATTGAAGATATGTCACATCCAGAAGCTCAATTATCATGAAAAGATACACAGAGGAAAGGTGAGGGCATTTATGTTACAATAAACAATGTTTAAGTGGTGCTGTGCCTACCGTAGACGTTTAGGCACTTATTAAAGTTGTTGTAAGACCAAGACTTTATCTCTAAATTGCAGACACTCTCCAAGTTTCCCATCACAGTCTTCTGTTCAGCACCAACTGCATACCGAATGCTTGTACAGAGTGATATGAGCAGGTAAGAAAGGTTGGTAAATAGGCACCTAGTGGGGGAGGGGAGAGGAAGCTATAAAGTAAAAGGTCTTTCTGCCTAAAACATAGCTCCAAACTAGTAGGTATGGGATTTAACAATCTCTCCTCCTCTTTCTCCTTCTTGCCTACATTCTGTAAATGATAACCACTACATCCAGGGCAGGATCCCCTAAGCAAGGAGAGGAAAGGGAAGGTTCAGCCCTGTGTATACCTCTGAGCCCAGTGGTTTTGGGTAAGAAGGTGTTTAATCTTTTGGATGATGACTGTTACCTGAGCTGAGAAAGTAGAGAAATTTCTTCTATTTGGAACCTATCCCAGCAAATAGGAAAAAGGATGAATGTCTTTTATTCTATTACTGATTCCATTTGAAAGGGTAGATTGGTAAATATTTTTAAATTGATTTTTTAAAATTTTTGAATAAGAAATTTCATATGATGTAAAATTCAATAGCTATATAAGACTATGTAGTGAAAAGTCTTCCTCCAAACCTTTCCTCAGTCTCCGTTCTCCCTCTCCCTGAAATCTATGTACACACAAGCCAATATGCTTACATTCTCCCCCACTCTTTCATAAACATAAATAGAAACATAATATGCACACAGTTCTGAATCTTCCTTTTTTTGCCTAAATACACAGCCTGGAACTGTGCTGTCCCATATGATAACCACTAGCCACAAGCAGTTATTTCAATTTAAGTTTTAATTAAATTTAAAATTCAGTTCCTCAGTGGCAGTAGCCATGTTTCAAGTGCTCAATAGCCACACAGGACTATAAGATATTGTAGTGGATAGTGCAGATTATAGAACACTTCTGTCGTCGCAGAAAGTTCTATTGGACAGCACGGTCCAGGAGCTTCCTCATTCTATTTTTCACAGCTGTACAGTATTCCATTGCATGACTATTCCACAGTTTATCCAGACAATTGGTAAACTCTTAATCACTGATTTAAAATGTTATTACGTGGTACCTTCGCTAAGGATTGCATGGCTTTATTTGCAACAAGTCATGCCCCCCCACCAAAAAAAAATCTAAAGGCAGAAAAGAAAAAGAAAAACTGGCATTTGGGGAGTCATTTTATGATGTTAGAATGATTCATTTATTTTGTGTTGGAGAGGGGAGTAAGGAAGGAACTACAACACACTTTATATTGAAATTTCACTAGCAATCATCCTAACTTTCATTTCTCTCCATTTTTCCTCCTAAATTTAACTTATGTGTTTTCTGAGAAGCTGTAAGTTCAAAAACTTAAAGCACTGTGTGAGTGCTGGAGAACCAATCAACCCTGAAGTGATTGAACAATGGAGAAACAGGACAGGTCTGGATATTTACGAAGGATACGGACAGACTGAAACGGTACACGCACCTCACTGAACAGACAGGGCTGGACTCGATTTAGTTGGATGAATAAAACCAAAGTGTTTATTATGACCTTATGATTGTTTGAGGGATAGGGAGGAAGTGGAGTGGTTAGAAGAACAATTTAAAAAAAGGATGGAGGGACGGTGATTACAAAAAAGCTCTATAATAGTTGTTTAAATAGCCATTCGTTGAGGAAAACCACTATATAACTGATCAGGGCTGAGGGCATTAAAATATATTTTAAATGAAAACATGCTAGATCTACAGAAAGAGAGATTTCTCCTTCTGTAATAGAGAACTTAGGGCAGCCTCAAAAATGGAAAATGCCAAGTTCTGTAATAGAGAACTTAGGGCAGCCTCAAAAATGGAAAATGCCAAGTTCCTTGTTACTTGAAATATTAAGAGTTCACTGGACAACTCCTTGGCAGGCATACTCTAGAAAGCGTTATTTATAGAGCTCGTAGAAATAAGAATAAGAAGATATTCTAGAGGGAATGAATGAAATAATAAGAAGAGTGGTTATTATGTAAGGAAAGAGAGGGGTAAGATTGAGCAGATAAAGGAAAGGCTGAAAGAAATTTTTCACAATGTGTCTTTTTATAATCCTTCAATTTATAAACCATGAGAATGTCATACCTGGTCAAAAATTAAAATACCAAAAATAAAATAAAAACAAAAATTGATAAATGTACTAAGTAGAAACAGCATATCATGCTAATATGAGTACAAATGTTTTCATAAATATGGATATTTTAGTAATTATAAATTTATTAAGTGGTATAACTTTATCATACATATTTGTTTAGTGTCTATCTTTACTCCATGAGAGCAGAGAATTAGTTTTGTTTTAAGCCTGGTTCACAGTAAGTTCTCAGTAAATGTTTGTTGAACGAATACAGGTGGATGAATGAATGAATTTTAACTTACTTGTAATGCTACTTTAGTCTTACTTGTAATTGGCTACTTTAGTCTTTCTTCTTCTTAACTAGGTGCTAATCTGTGGAAATTTTAAGGGAATGAAAATGAAGCCTGGCTCAATGGGAAAGCCTTCTCCTGCTTTTGATGTTAAGGTTTGCACATCCCTTTCTAGGAGAATATTTAACAACCCAATCTGTTTACCACCTACCCCTCTTCTACCCTCCCCACGCTCTTAGTTTTGGTGATGATTTCATGTTACTTCCATGGTATCTTGACTTCCATGTAAAGATGGCAATGGGTTAGAAACATTAGTTTATTGGTCTCCAAGTTTTTGCAAAGCAGTTGCTTGTGCCAAGCAGTGCTAAGCATTTTACAAATATTAATCCATTTAATTCCCAGAAGGAACCTATGAGAGACATATTAATATAAGAATAATTTCATAGATGAGGCACAGAGAGGTAAGGACCTCATCTGAGGTCACACAGCTAGTAGCTGCTATAACTTCCCAAACAATCTGGTTCCAGTATCCCCACTCTTAACCACACCACCACCCTGCCCCTTCTGGTGAGGGAGGTCAAGACCTCCTGAAGAGGTCAAAGTAGGCCAAAAGAGGCTAAGCGTACAGTGGCTGCAGCATTCTCCCTCTCTTTCCCCAGCCTCACCTGGCCATTTCCTGGCTCTCCATAACCACTGCCATTACTACCACCTGATCCCTATTGGGCATCCTATTATCCCGTCTGCAAACTTTGTACAGAGTTAGAATTTTTCTCAGGTTGACCCAGCCAAAGCTAGGTATAAACGAAGGAACTTGCACTAACAGTGAGAGAAAACCATAGCAATGAAAACACAAAATGGATAAGTTTACAGAATGGAGAGCTCAGAACCAAACTTAAATGAGGGTTAGTTGTAGATTAGATCAATGTTTCCCAAGCTTATCTGATCATAAGAATCACATGGGCACTTGTTAAAAATACTGACTCGCAGGCCCCTTCCCTAGCGAGTCTGATTCAATAGATTTAGGAAAGGACCTGAAACCTGTGTTTTAGACAAGCACACCAGGAAATTCTTATGATCAGGTAAGTTTGAGAAAGTTTAGATGAGATTGATTGCTGATGTCACTGTTTATTGAATAAACCAGATGCTGGGCTCTTTCCCTCACTTTAACTTTGCTATGGGAACCTGTCTAAAGATAGGATTGCCGAGTGGTTCAGGCCTGGCTCTGCTCTTCACTAGCTGAGTGTCTTTGGGTAAGCTGTTAAAGCCTTGGTTTCCTGATTTGTAAAATGGGGACTAGGGTGACCAACTTGCCCCAGTTTGCATGGGACTTACCTGGTTTTAGCACTGAAAGTCACACATCCCAGGGACACTCTCCTGCCTCAGTCCCGGACAAACTGAGAATGTTGGTAATCCTAACAACAGAACTGATTTTATAGGTTTCTTGTGAGGATTAAATGAGATAACATCTCTAAAGAGCATAGCAAAGTTCTTGGTACATAATAAAAGTCCGAAAGATAAGTGCCATTATTATTATTCACCTCTCCCTCGCACTCCCTGCCTTTGAAAAGCTTTTCTAAGAAGAGGTGGTAGGGAAGCCTTGGTTACATTCTGTTAACAGGCCTAACAATACTTCATTGGTTTATAGGCTGCCTTAGGTTGGAGACAGAAATATTGATAATTAAGCATTATCATGTCTGCATTACAAGTAATCAAGTTGACTTTTCACACAGCTGTGTTCCTTTCTTCCCTCTTAATGACAGCAACATGCATTGCTGTGATGTTCTCACAGGTGCAGCTGTACTCACAGTGATCCCAACCGCAATGTACCACCAGTTCCCCACTAATTCGAGCCCAGTAGTTTTCTAGAGCAATTATAATTCAATGCAAAAGGGTGTGGCCGAGAGGAAAACAGTGTTCTGCCATACATCCCTAATCAGCATCACTACCTTCATTTTTTTTCCCAATTTTTTTTTTTGGTAAAATACACGTAACATATAATTTACAATCTTGACCATTTTTAATTGCACAAATCAGTGGTATTAAATACATTCATAATGTTGTGCAACCATCTCCACTATCCATCTCCATAATTCTTTTCATCTTGTAAAACTGAAACTCTATATCCATTAGATAATAAATCCCACTCCCCAATCCCCCCAGCCCTGGCAACCACCATTCTACTTTCTGTCTCTATGATTTTGACTATTCTAAATACCTCGTATAAGTGGAATCATACAGTATTTGTCTTTTTGTGACTGGCTTATTACACTTAGCATAATGTCCTCAAGGTTCATCCATGTTGTTGCATGTATCAGAATTTCTCACCTTTTTAAGGCTGAATAATATTCCATTGTATGGATACAACACATTTTGCTTATCCATTCATCTGTTGATGGATGGTTGGGTTTCTTTTACAGTTTAGCTATTGTGAATAATGCTGTGATGAACTTGGGTACACAAATATCTCTTGGAGACCATACTTTTAATTCTTTGGGGTATATACCCAAAAGTGGAATTGCTGGATCATATGGTAATTCTATTTTTAATTTTCTGAGGAACTGCCAAACTGTTTTCCACAGTTGCTAGACCATTTTACATTCCCACCAACAGTGCACAAGGGTTCCAGTTTCTTCACATCCTCGCCAATACTTATTTTCTATTTTTTTTTTTTCATGGTAGCCATCCTCATGGGTGTGAGGTGGCATCTCCTTGTAGTTTTGATTTACATTTCCCTAATGCAGCTACCTTCATTTTTAACTCTTCCTCAAGTGTTCTTATTACTGAGCCTCTTGTTACTTAGCTAACAGCCTCTGCAATGACATTCTGGCATGTGGGGATGTGCTCCAACCAGCTGGATTTCAATTCTTGCAACTTCAAAGCCCAAAGCTCATAATTTTCATGTTTAAACATTTTAGGACCCCTTGAACAATGAGGAACGTGATTCTCTCTAGAGATAGAATATTTTTTCTTTTCCCATCTATTGAAGAATAGTCTGTGATAAGTATTTGGGACTCTTAAAATATCTCTTTTCCTTCAATAATTCCTTGATACTGGAGCCAAATATCTCTTTAGATGACTGGGCAGGAATTTATATTTTTTATTTGCAAGAATTTAAAATTAAGGCTTTACATTTAGAACTCCTTTGCTTTTCAAGTTTCTCATTGAGGACATAAGCCCTTTTCCTTCTGGAAAGTGCCCAATAAGTATTATACTCTATTTTCCACACAAGCCACATCTCAGGTTTGAAGGTTCTTGGTGGATGTATATAAAAGCAGAGTAGAGCGTTCATATTTAGAAAGAGTTAAAAGTTATTTAGAGTAAAATCTGGTACGTAAGATAAGCAATCAACCTGAGAAATCCTAATTTGGATTTTTAAAAATTGAACTCCTAGAGAGATTCCAGAGAGAAGTGTAATGATGAAAAGTGTAGGATCTGGAGTGTGATTGCTGAGATTTGAATTCCTGCTCAATCATGTACTGTCTCACTTAAACTCTCTGCACCTCAGTTTCCTCATATGGAAAATGAGCCTAATAATAGTTCTAACCAGATAGCACTGTTGTAAGGAATAAAGAAGGTGTGAAGTACTTAGAGCTGTAGCATTTATTACTTGGAATGCAGTAAGTGTCTAATAAATGCTAGCTACTATTAGGCACTTCAGGTAATCATGAGGATTGGGAGAGGGTGAGAGAGCAAGGCTTTGGCTTACCCACCACTGTCTCAGCCAGAGAACATTCCCCTTTTCCTGCTGACTTCTGTTTGGCTTCCCAAGTGAGGTTTTGTTTGTTCCACAGTAAAAGTTTGAAAACCACTAATGAAATATTGATTTGAAAGGAAAAGACAATCAAGATATATTGCTAAATGATAAAAGCAGGTTGTAAAACAGTATGTTATAAAGTGATCCCATTTTTTCCTATGTCTATGTTGTCTCAAAAAATGTCACCAAAATGTGATTATTGCTAAATGGTAGAATTAAAGAAAATTTTTATTTTCTTTCACATTTTGCTAACCTGCATTTTATATTTTACAATAAGAATTTAAATAAATACATTTCTCTTAGGAATTTAAAGTATACTAAAAATTTTTTTGAAGTCTGCATTCCTAAAGGGCAACAGAACAAAATAAAACATGCAAAGTAAAGATTTAAGATGTGGCATTACATAAAAATTCTCTTAAATAAATTGTTCTGTTTTATCCTAGATTTTAGATGTAAATGGCAATGTTCTACCTCCTGGACAAGAAGGAGATATTGGCATTCAAGTTCTACCTACCCGACCATGTGGCCTATTTACTCATTATGTAGTAAGAGACTTATCAAATAGCCTCTTATCTTCTATTTCTCTCTCAAAAGTGCTTGGTAACTATCCCTACTTGCCACAAAGCACACCTGGGTACTTGGCCTTTTCTGAGAGATTCATCATCCTGCCTAGTAATCCCTCAGACAGGGAACTGAAGAAACCCCCAAATTCTTACTAGAGAAGGGCACGCTGGTCCCCGAGGCTAGATCACAGCTCCAGGCCCATGAAGGCAAGAGGAAAGGAGCCCTAGAAAGAAGACAGCTCTCTTAATATCCATTGATCCTCTCCACTATAAAACAGGACCCAATCATTTTCCTGAAATCTGATTAGCAGTCTCCCTTCTTGGGAGGAGTGAGAGGGAGAGAGAATGGGGCAGTGAGATGAAGTAAATTTCTTTCACTAGAGGCCTTCCAAGCTCCTTATTGTTTGCAAGCATATTTTCATCTCTAATCATAGCATATAAATCAGAGTAAAGTTTACATCAATATAATCAATAGTCAAGGTTTTAGTTGCCAGTGAATTTTACATAATGTTAACAATGCTTCGTTTTTCTCCCTGCCAAAGTGACAGGACCAATTCTCTGTTTTTGTGTAAAACAAAACAAAATACAAAAACAAAAATATTGTCTGTTCTTTGAATGTAATGGTGTTGGTGCTTTCTTTTAACTCTGAGTATTGACTTCTCTCTTTTCCTACCAGTGTTAGATGTTAACCAATTAGCAAAAGACTTATTTAGCCTACTCCTCTGAGCTGGGAGCTCCTGCAATATTTATTTTGTGATCCATCTAAGAAAATCCTCAGGATGGAAGCATGCTTAGTCTTTGTAACTGTAGTTTACCTTTCTTATATTGGGCCAACTCAGTCCTGGAATTTCATCCTCATTTCACACACTGGCTCCTCTTCAGTCTAAGGCTTCTCAAAGGAACAAAATTTTCTTTTTCCTTAAACATTTAAAAATCCACCAGAAGAGTCACATTCATAATAATATTAACAAAATGCTATTTATTTCGCAGGATAATCCTACAAAAACAGCTTCAACTCTACGAGGCAATTTCTATATCACTGGGGATAGGGGCTATATGGATGAAGATGGGTATTTTTGGTTTGTGGCAAGATCGGATGATATCATATTATCCTCTGGGTAATTTTCTTTTTCATCTGTGCATATGTCTGTGTTAACTGATCATCGGTGTCCTGGAGTGAACCTGCTGCTCCCGTTTATAAATTCCTGCTATATGTTTTATTTCCCAGCTACCGAATTGGACCATTTGAAGTAGAAAATGCCCTGATTGAGCATCCTGCCATAGCAGAGTCAGCCGTTGTCAGCAGCCCAGACCCCGTCAGAGGAGAGGTAAAAAGAGCAGATTCACCTGCACTTTATAACTTGTTGGCAGTCTAACACATACTTTTACACAGTAGTTCACTGAAACAGAATTACCCAAATGATTCATTCACTAACTATGCAAGTTAGAGAGAGAGTCATTACTAAATATGTAAGTCAAATAGAAATATGCTAGTCAGAAAGAACTGCTATGGAATAAGACTGAAAGATATATACTGTAAAGAATTTGAATCCCTTCCATGGAGGGCTGGGGCAAAGATGGTGTGAATGCCAACAACCCAGGCTCACACCAGGATAGGATGCCAGAGATTAGCTAGATAGGATCAAGTTCTTACCCAGAAAGTCTGGAAACCAACATGGTCCTGGTGTAGCTGAGGAGGATAGGCTGGCATCAGAAAACAGGGGTGTGAGCCAGGGCAGTGACAGGAACTGAGGCAACCAGAAGCAGCCTGAGTGGGTAGATAAGTAGAGGATTAAGGAAATAAGCCATGAATAAGACAAGAGTCCTGAAAGCTCCTCCTATGGCCTGGTCACATGGTAGTTTGGGTTTAAAGTTTCCATGCCACTCTTTAGGCCCCCTTTGCCAGGCAGGGCCTCCAATATTCCAGGTAGACAAGAGCAGGGAACAGATTCAGTGATTATTAAAGTTTGTCCCTTCGCTCTGAACTCCACTAGTAGGGTTTCATCAGTCTCAGCTCCTCCTGCACCTCTCCCCTAGCATCAGGCATCCTTAGATTTATCCACCTAGACAGGTGCTTACTTGCTGGCTGAGCTTTTATGACCAGGGTTGGCTTGGCAGTCACCTGATACCCAGAGTATAATACATAATGGGTTATGATCCCCCAACAGCTCTGGGGTCTTGGGGTAGGGCTTGGATTAGCCAAGTGAGGGGAAAAGTTTGACCAGTTCAGTTTCTGAACATTAGTGAGTTGCAACATTTCCTGGCAGATGTGGGTGGGTGTCCCCAGTGAGGTATCCATGCACAAAGTGGCCAAGTGCTCCACGCCACAGGCAGCTCCTTTCTTTCTGGAAGCAGGCCTATCCAAGCTGGGTTGGGTCTTTATCCAGGCTAAGTCCTGCCAGGCCTATGATTGAGCAGCAAGTTCGAGGGGAACTGATCAAAAACAGACAAAATGAGGGGCCAGCCTGGTGGCGTAGTGGTTAAGTTCACACGCTCCACTTCGGCAGCCCAGGTTTCACTGGTTTGGATCCCGGGCAGGGCCCCATGCACTGCTCATCAAGCCGTGCTGTGGCAGCATCCCACATATAAAGTAGAGGAAGATGGACACAGATGTTAGCCCAGGGCCAATCTACCTCAGCAAAAAGAGGAGGATTGGCAACAGATGTTAGCTCAGGGCTAATCTTCCTCAAAAAAAAAAAAAAAAAAACCTAAAATGAAGACTTGAGGACAATATCCAAAACATTAATCATTTTTATCTACCTACCATTGTTTTGCAACTTATTGCATGCATTTGTACACTGTTGCCTGTCTTGCAATGTTTTAGCTTTAAAAATTCCTAATGCTATTAGTTAATCATAACTACTTTGACATTTTTCATGAATATTTAATTTTTTCTCAAGTAAACTGTCCAAAAGCTAATGGGTTTAAAATGAGTATTTCCCTAAATTAATTCCTGTATTGATAGTTTTTGTGTACTCTCAGTTGATTTTCACATTTTAATATTTTTTAGGAATTTCACGTGGCTACTTTCTTTTAAAAACTTATTTTCAGCCAATGACTAAATTTATCTATTTAGCTATATTTTCACAATTTTTTAAATGTGTGCTTTCTACAAGCTTCTTTAAAAGACAAAATTTCCAATAAGGCTAAGGGAATGGATGACTTTTGTTGTGGTTGTTACTTCCGATAAGAACATTTAGATTTTAAATACTATTTTAACACTAGAATGTGAAATAAAGAGCTGAGAAATATTTGTCTAGGTCACTGGGTTCCTAAATTTTTTGGATCACACAGTTCTTTGAAATTTGAAGGTCATAGGGCACTACTGGACTTATGCAATGATGGAAATGTTGTGTATTTGCACCGTCCAATACAGTAGGCACAGTGGCTATCAAGCACTTGAGATGTGGCTAGTGCAGCTGAGGAAATTTCATTTTAATTAATTTAAATTTAAATAGCCACACGTGGCTACCGTACTGAATAGCACAACAATAGACTCTTCCCATAAAAATGCAAAATTTTGCATAGAATTTCAGAGAAACTTTGAAGCCCACTTATGGATTTTAGATTTAAAAAATCTTGTGCTTCTACTACTACAATAATATCTAATGTTTTTTGATAACTTAGTATGTTCCAGGTGTTGGGCCTATACCTATAGGCTATAGGTATAGCCCTATACCTATGTTAACTTATTTCATCCTCACAACTTCTTCTTACGGAGAAGGAAACTGAGGCACAGAGAAGTGTCCTAACATACTTAGGATTACACAAGAAAGTATGACTCGAACCCAGGTTGTCTGACTTCAGAGTTCACGCTCTTAACCACATTAGGTTGTTCCTTGTTAATTTATCATTTTCTGTAATGGTTTATAAAGACTTTTATAATGATAAAATAGACTTTATCCAAGGTGTAGAAATCATCAATATGCAAACCAGTAACTTCAACCCTTAGCTCTAAAAATAATTTGCCTCTGAATGATTCACTTATAGCAAGGATAAATTTTTTTTTTTTTGCTGAGAAAGATTCGCCCTGAGCTAACATCTGTTGCCAATCTTCCTCTTTTTTTGCTTGCAGAAGATTAGCCCTGAGCTAACATCTGTGCCAATCTTCCTTTAATTTGTATGTGGGTCACCGCTGCAGCATGGCTGACGAGTGGTGTAGGTCCATGCCTGGGATCTGAATCCACAAACCCAGGCCACTGAAGCAGAGTGCACCAAACTTAACTGCTGTGCCATCGGGCTGGCCCCAAGATAAATTTTTTCAAGATTCATAGAAATGTTGATAAAGCAGCAGAGCAGGCAAAAATACAAATAAATTTTATGAAATGTCAAAAAATGGATAGGATAAAATTATATACATGCATACACATACACATACACAAGGTTGTGCAACTGCCCCATAGCACATGTAAATTAGAAATGTTCAAGGGGTTTTGGTAAAGACAAAAATGAATAATTGCTCCTGGTAAACAATGATTAATACATGAAAAATTTATAACTGCAAGTATTCATTCCTCACTAACTGGTTGTCCTGAGTGATTTATTGTTTCAAACAATTCATTTTCTTTCTTTTTTTTTTTTTTTTTGTGAGGAAGATCAGCCCTGAGCTAACATCCATGCCAATCCTCCTCTTTTTGCTGAGGAAGACTGGCTGCGGGCTAACATCCGTGCCAATCTTCCTCCAAACAATTCATTTTCAATCAAATATTTACTCCCAGACCAAGATGCATAGGTTATGCTGGCAGCTTATCTTCATGCTGGATACATGAATCCGTGAATTCAATAAGATCTCAGCCTCTTAAGCGCAGGATATTCCATCATAAAAGTTGCAGGAAACTGTCCTGGAACTGTGCCCACAAGGAAGCATCATTCCATGGCAAACCCTAGGCTGGTAATCTGGATTTGGTGGTGCATACTAGTTGACTCACCTAGAGTCCTGCCTCTAGAAAAGGCAGTGAATGGCAGTGTTGGCAGTGCCCCAGGAGAGAACATTCATAATCCCAATATTCTCCTGAAGGGGGGTACACATGAGGGATGTCCTTCTGTCTTCTCCACTAAAGGACCAGAAACTCTAGGCAGGATTTTCCAAAACATTTCAAGGAAGGGTGAACTTTGGGGACAGTATTTGTGAGCATAAAGTGATAATAACGTGATGGCTGTCTTCTGCCAGTTAGAGAGCAAGAACCGCCACCACCTCTGCTCTTCTTCCTCAGGGCCAGGTAAGAGGGTCAGAGCAATAGGAAAGTGGCTGTTGGAATCTTCACAGCCTTGCATCAACAGAAGTGTCTCTGGAATAGAGCACACAGCCTCAATGAACGGTTCTCATCAACAAGGATATGGTAAACCCAGTATAAATACTGTTTATAAGGGCCACACTGACAGTAGGACCTACAAGCTAGGCTGGATCAGCCTGGGTTGTTACACAAGAGACTGTGCTTAGTGTACTGCCAAGTTTCCAAAAGGACACTTTTTTGAAGGAGATAAAAGATGAGGCAAGAAGTCAAGAACAGAGATATTCAGAAATAAGTCAGAAAGTAGAGCTCAAGATGTAGTTAGATGAGAAGGTTCAAGTGTAGATCATAAACGAAGCAGTGGTCAGAAGCTCTCTTGTATTAGACACAGAACAGGAGGTATGTGAGTCAACTGGCTGGCTCAAGAGCACAGAGCCGGGATCAAACCCTATTAAACCTTCTGGCCCACCTACCAGGCACTTAGATTCCCAGTTAGAGAAAGCAAACAAGAAACGCTAAAACATAAAAATACACAATTCATCTTTCTGGTGTTTCAAATATTTATTTTAGGTAGTAAAGGCTTTTATTGTTCTGAATCCCGACTACAAGTCACGTGATCAAGAACAACTGAAAAAGGAGATTCAGGAGCATGTAAAAAAAACTACAGCACCTTACAAATATCCCCGAAAGGTAGGTATTCTAATTCTGATGAATATTTGCTTAGTGTTCTGAAAAATTCCAGCTGGTTATTTTTTCCATTTTAATGAACACTCTTCTCAAACATGCTACACCAAATGTTCCAAACTGAACTAAGGGCATGGATAAGAATCAGAATCTTTGAGATTAAAATGAAACTCTTAACCTAATTTGTTGGGTACTTGGCTCACCAGACTTGTTGTAAATACTAAATATCAAGAAAAATCTCCTCAACAATACCCTTCTCCCTTTTTGGTTGTTACTAAAAACCCACTCCAATGGGTGTCCTAATCTTTCATCTAGAGTTCATAATAGAACTGCTATATAATTGACTTTACCTAAAGAGGAAACCTTCTGGGCTAATTTTCCTCCTTGATTCCAACAGGTAGAATTTATTCAAGAGCTGCCAAAGACTAGCAGTGGGAAGATAAAAAGAAATGAACTGAGGAAGAAAGAATGGGAAACAATTTAAATCCATTCCACTAATTATCATGGTATCTATAAAACAAACTCTTTAGAAGCCACAAGAGTATGCAAAAGTGATAAAAAATGTGATAGTACACTTTTAAACTATTGATTTAAAATATCTTGTGGTTCTAACATCAGAGGCTGAATTTTGAAATAAAATATTTAGTCAATTCCTCTGCTTTAGTGTCAATGTTCTTATAATTTGCTAACATAAAAAGAATATCATCAACTGCTGAGGAATTTTTAAATGTACAGTAGAGAAGCAATTTCTGAACCAAATCTGTTGGTTTTCAAATCTTAGTTGAATAATTCTCCTGATACATTGATACACAAATCAGAACCAATCTTCAAGCACTGAAATAAAACTAAACAACTCATTAAAGTTTTTAGAAAAATAAAACATATCAGAAGATTATCATAATTCTCAATGTACGAGTATCTACTTGAAAATAGGCTAGGGATTTTTATTAGTCACATTTTTATTCAAATAACTTAAAAATAGTTTAAAATTTGTTTCAAGGTCTAACAGCAAATGAAGGATATCATACACTATTGTTGCTTATTATACTATATTTATTCTAATAAATATAGTTTACAGAATATTTCATTTGTGGTTCTTCAAAAAAGTATGATAAATTTGGCAAATGGTAATATATGAAATATAAATAAAATAGTGTAAGACATTATCAGAATACTCATAATGTTTGGGAATTCAAGAAACACTCAGGAATCATACATGAATAGAAGACAAATGTTAGATAACCGGTGAATGAAATTGGAAGCCTGTGAAATTTGTTTTTTCTGTTTTCAGTGAGTGTGTGTGTGTGTGTGTGTGTGTGTTTTTAATAGCCTCAGTGTCGTCTACAGACTATGCTAAATCCTCATAACTTGTAGCCCTATATACTTTTTTCTCTTTACTGCACTAAAAGTCACATTAAAGTAAAAATATAGTTTAGATGTAAAGAAAGTTTATCAATTCCTCATTGAAGGTCTGAGTCTCAATGAGTTTTCAGTAGAAAAATTTACATTTCTGTCAGAATCAGGGCTTGTTTCTGGAGAACTACAAGTTAGTTCCCCTGGGGAATGAGACAGAACTATGCTATTAGCTCTTTCCTTTTGAAGTGTTTGTTCCCATTTGAAATAACCACAGCACTTTCTGTTTTCTTGGTATTTCCCAATAGGGCAACAGTAGAAGACTTTTCCATGGTTTGGTCCATTATTAGAAACAACAAGTCTCTTAGATCTTCGGCCACATTTGCACAGAGGAGGTGTCATTCTCCCACTCTTCCAAGGCTTTTGTAGGTTAACTGTAGAAGTTAAGTTAGAGTAGAGAACCTTCTGGGAAGAACTTCTCCCTGGGGAGCCAGCAGATGATGTAGGCTTTTCTTCATGAATAGTGAAGGTCTGTTTTTTTGCTGGTGGGAAAGCTGGAGGAATGGATGGACTCCTTTTAGTACCACGTAAAAGAAGAGGATGTTTCCCTAAAACTGAAGGTTGAGACATATTGGCTTTTACACTGTTGAAGCTACTTGATTTGGATTCAGGTAATTTAAAGTCAGAAACATCGGAACCTGGATCTTGGGCTTCTTTTACATTATAAATAGTAGTATGTGGACTCTTATACACGATAGACTTAGATGTCTCAGCTTTTTGAGGAGTTTCTTCTGTGCCTTCCAAGTTTTCATGACTTAGCATTTCAGATTCGTTTAAAACCATTAATCTTTCTCCAGAATTAAATGAAGTATCTAAGTTTGAGTCGCTAATGGCAGGTATAAAATCTATATTTTGCTCAGGTTGAGATGCTGGCAGTAATGCTACATCCTCCCACTCGGCCAACATAGGTAAACCGTCAAGAGCAGAACTCATTTCCGTATCAGAAACACGATTAACAGATGAAATGGTAGTTGAAACAAGTACCAGTTCTGAACCAATTGTTGAAGACTTAGATTTGGTATTAAATGCAAGATGTTCATTTGTTAGTTGCTTCTGCATAGGTGTATTCAAGCTGAGAGACTGCAACTGCCCCAGAGAAGTGGAGGACTTAGCATTAGAAAGAGATAAACAGCTATTGACAGTGTGAAGACCCACTTTTATACCACTCTTTAGTTGTAACTGATCTTGCTGTACCTTTATAGGAGAATTCACACCAATTGACGTCATTTTAACTTTTTCATGAGAATTTATTGTATTTTTACGTTCACTATCAAATATGCTGGGACCCTGAATGCTATTGTTGCAGGACGATGTTTCTTCAACTTGATTTATATTCAAATTTCTGAACAAAATGTTGGGATTCTTCTTAGTGGGAACCTATGATTCCACAGACAAATCCAACAGCTTTAGACATGGTGCATTCATAATTCTTTAATACACATTATATGACACGACAAAAAAGAAAAATGTCTTCATTGATTGATTTATAAATGATTGCACACATAACATCTACATTTCAATAAACCTATGATTACTTCTGGAGTTTGAGATGACAGAATAAAGAGGCAAGACACCACTAACCTTGTTCAAAGACCTTGTAATTTTCATTAAGCAACCATCCCTGATCATCTTCCAAGCAAGAAGGGCAGTATTCCGAGAATCATCCAACCCTGAGGAAACAGATATCGAACACTGAATTTAGCAGTACCAGTGATAAGAAATATAGCAAAAAAAAGATACCACCACTTAAATAGAAATTGGAACATACTGTTAGTTTTATGATCATCTACTAATATTCATCATGATAAATTGGTCTCATGGAAAGCTGTGCCAGCCTTACCAATGAAAGACAAGATCTCCCACGTGTAAAGTGAAAATTTCTTACAGTTCACAGAAATGTGAGCAACATTCTGTAGGGACCATATTTTGTGTGCAATCTAATAGTCTTGTTCAGTTTTTTCACCAGTCTGTTGTATTATTTGGGCATTTGTTTAATCTTCATTTGATTTGGCTAATTCTTTTCATTCTTTTTAGCAACTGGAGAGCCACTAGATGGCAGTCGTTACAATACTTTATGAAAGTCAATTGGAAAGTCTTAGAAACAATTCAAATTGTATAGATCAAGAGGTTTTTTTAGGCTGAAGGATATTCCTTATTAATGACATCGCTAAAAAGGAAGATTCATATGAAAGACTATAAAAATAAAATGACTTACATAATAAAATGATTTTCAATTTATACTAACCAGAATGTTCTCGTCCCAAGAATTCTATTCCCACTTCCTGCAGGGCACCACTTAGACCTTTTGGTTTTCTCCTATAGAAAATCTAATCAAATAAAAGAAGACATGTCTAAAAAAAGGATTACTATTTGAAAGGCTTTGTATTAACTATTTACTTTTCATAATTTTTCATTCTATTAGACTTGGAATGTGCTTATTTTTGTTGTGTTGTTTTTTACATACTTTAAGAAATGTATTTATGTGAACATTTCAAAAGAAAATATTTTATTTGTAGAAACCCATGCCCATGGGTGGGATAAAGTTTAAGCATTTTTCAAGAGAAGGAAAGTGAACATGCCCCCATCTTTGACCCTTACCTTGTAAGTTAATCTGAGATCAATCCAAGAATTTAAGAACACAGGTTTTAACAGCTGTTTTCTTTTACACTCATATTCCAGGCAAACCCCCAAATCCCAGTCTGCATGAAGTATATCAAAATAGAACAAAGTCAATGATGTCAGCAGTTTTTACTTATGCTATCATCATTTATAAATAAAATGCTAAAAGATGATATAAAATAGAATAGTAAGATTTAAAATAATATAATATATAATAGCATATTATTATGCTATAATAACATACTATATACTATATATACTATAATAATATACAACATAAAATAAAATAGTAAGATTTAATTGCTCTGCTGATATCTAAAAATTATTCACTTTACATAACTTTCTATTAACGTTGGTAACTGAGTTTCAAAGTTTCTTAAAAACCCAATAAAACACACTGAATATTTCAGAAAGAAGAGTAAGGTGTCAAATTACAAAGGCTATATGGAAAAGGTTATTTGCTTTCCATATTCTAGGAAAATATTAATGTAATTGAGAAACCAAACATCTTATAGCAACCTGAAACCAAATATGACTATCAGTGCTATGCTATCCATGGCACAGCATCAATGACTATTAATGACAATGCTATATCACTGGCATACAAAAGATCTACTTTAAATGGTCCATTTTTTCCTTGATGTCTACAGTAGTAACTGTGAAAGTCTAAAAGCAAGGGATGTGAGTTGAATGAGAACTCTTTTTATTCAAGGCTGTAGAAAATAGTGTGATAAGAGTTTTCACTAAACCATCTTTACCTAAACTCAGAAGAACAGAGAGAAACAATCTAGAAAGATTCTTAAAGTTAAGGCTTAACATTTTAAGGTATCTCAGAATGGTAATTTTAAAAATATGAATAAATTTACTATTCTTGTTTAACATCTGCTAGGCACTTGGATTTCTTTTCCTGGCCTAGTAGATTAACAAGTATAATTCTTACTAGAGATAAAGAATTATATAATGGTAACACTATTCATTTATAATTCATAGATATAACTTATTTTTTACCTGACCAAGTAACAAATGCACATAATTTTACTTCAGAAGTAGAAAGATCTGCAACCCCAGTAGCAAAAATAATTTTCTTCTGTTGCTGAATCTTCTGAATCCACTTACAGAACTGAGACAAGCAAATCTCCAAAGGGACTCCTTCATCAACTTGAGCCTAAATAGAGTCACAAAATCTGAATTCAATAATCGAATTCCAGGGGCTGGCCCCACGGCTTAGCGGTTAAGTGCGCGCACTCCGCTGCTGGTGGCCTGGGTTCGGATCCCGGGCGCGCACCGATGCACTACTTCTCCAGCCATGCTGAGGCCACGTCCCACATACAGCAACTAGAAGGAAGTGCGACTATGACATACAACTATCTATTGGGGCTTTGGGGGGAAAAAAAAAATTAAAAAAAAAAAAATAATCGAATTCCATAATTACCAAGCTCATAATTAGGCACCGTGGGGGGATATAACAAAGAAGAAGAAATTCTAACTGGCAAAGAGTTTATCTAGTGAAAAGACGTTAAAACACATGACAAAGAGATAACAGAATGATCAGAACGCTGCAAGGTAAGAAAAATTAGGTTGAGCAATCTGAAATCACACAGAAATATAATGATTAAATCCAGACTGACAGAAATTTGATGTCATTTAATGTCCACAAAATAAATTTGATATTCATTTTTATAACACCATTCTTTCTTATTTTTAAAGATTCCAATGGACTTCTGGAGGGAACATTATTTCTCTTAACACTGAATATATCAGATTCCAACTAGCATATAGCTTTTACTTTCTTTTTGAAACTGATTTCTAAATTTTAGTATTTGCATCTTACTTGCTTGTTTTTTGGCTGCGGGCAGGTGAGGTGATGAAAAAAGAAGGGCATACCTGCTTTATGCCTGTCAGTTCCATGCAAAATTCAGAGAGAATTGGATGTTCCTGAGGCTGAACATAAGCTTGGAACTCAGATTCAATCACTCCAGTTGATGTGTTCAGCAAGACTGCTGGAAATTCAACTACATGAAAGAATCAATTGACACTTGAATATAGAATTGTGAAATTAATGCTGTAATCACTCTAAATTAAACAAAGATTACCATCACATAGCATTATTAAACATTGTTGCAGTAAAAGCATATTAAAATGACCAAAGCAGTGTGATATAACGATTACATTAAAGTTATGCCAAAAGAATAACTCAAAATATTAAAGTTTTAAGTATATCTACTTAAAACTCTTGCATATATTTCCACAATTAAATATGAAGACCATAAGGAAGTCGAAATGTACTTGTTTTTGCAAAGGTGTTTTTTTTAGCTTCTGTGCAATTGAGATTTTGTATGTAATCCTAAAACAATTATTTTATATGATGACACACGTAGGTATTCAGGTTTTTCTCTTTTGTGTGTGTGTCAAATCAGTTTTTATAATAAACTACCAATTCACAGACCATTTTGTTTTCTTAAACTAAATGTTGACTGATTTCTACCTATAAACCTTAAAGCTACTCATCTAGTGCTAGTCTTGGCCATTGGCAGTCCAAACTTACTTATTTCCTGGCTCTGGTGGCGTTTCCCATCATTCCAGCATGTGGACTCAAAATCAATGACAATTAAGTAGTCAAACAACTGCTCTGCAAAAGATCAGGGTATTGTTATGCTTTACCAGTGTTAAAAGTGCAAAGCTACAAAATGTAAAGAAACTAAGCACACTACTTACTGGATTTGCTTCTTCCTAGATTTCCATTTGCTGGTGCAATTGACTTTCTCCTAATTAATCCAAGCTGCCTAAAAGTGTAAAACAACCCAATATGTTCAACAAACTCATTCACACTCCCGTTTGAATAGGCTAACAAACTAATGGTATAACCCTCATTATTAATGTATTGTGATTGACAGGAAACTGAACTAGACTTTGAGGGCAAAAGACCTTGATTTTTGTACTAACTGCCACCCTCTCTTTTGACTTTAGCAGCCATTTTACCAGCTTGGGCCTCAAAGTACATATTGCAAACTTAGATTAAGTCTTTTTGCTCCCCTTATTTTACAGTAATACAGAAGAACTGATTGACAAGGTAAAGATGCATTGAAAAGCTTAAGTTATTTTTGCCTTTGCATTCTTCAAGCCTTGCTATGTGTACAGCACAGTTCAGAGGAGACAGGGCAAGTCCAGTCTTCTAGGAGCTTAAATATCTAGGTAAAGAAACTAGACATCCATGGTAAACTACTGTTAGGTAATATATAATAAAGGGGTCTCTAAGACGCTGAGTCCACAGAAAGGGATGAGCTTACTGAGGTCTTAAGGGCAGTGAGACAAACTACTTTGATGAGTAGGTAGAGTTTAACCAGGCAGACGCCTCCTGTTCTAGTTTTTTGTTTATGAGGTGTGATGGGGTGTTGAGAATAAGAGTTAACATCTATTGATTGCTTACTACATAGGAGGCACTGAACTAAGATTGTGACCTCATTTAACCCTCAACAACTGTACAGGTGGTCACTTTTGCTACCCATATTTAATGAATGTGAAAACAAATTCGGTAATTTGCTAAAGAACACATATTTGGTAAGGGAACCCAAGATCATCCAACTCTGAACCCACGCTGTTCACTACTACACTGCTTCTAGAGATCGGAAATGTGCACAGCGTGTCCAGGAAGCAGGGAGAAGGCCACAACGATTCACATCATGAATTAAATGGATCCCTAGGTCGTAGTGGGATGAAAAGCTTCATGGGTGCAATGGGGGCTGCCTGAGACCTCCGAACGGTCTGGTCTAAAAGGCGCTGTCACGTCCAATCGTTTCCCGAGGCCTAGAGTGGGCCGACACCGGCTCTAGGCCACACAGTCAAGAACCCCGGTCCTTCCAACCACGCGCACAGAGCGGCCTGAGGCTGCAGGCTGAGGCCTTTCGGCCCGGGCCACAGAGCGCAGGTGGGAGAGGCCGGGGCTCCAGAGCATGGAGGCTGACGCCGCGGCTGCCCCTGCCCAGTCTGCGGCGGATGGCAACGCGCGACCACGAGCGCCCCCCGCCCGGAACTCCCTCGCGTACCGCGCCAACCTCTTGGTCGCCATTCCCGACACGCCTTTCGCTTCACAGCCCAACCGCCGGAAGTCGGCCGAATCCACTTCCGGTCCGTTCAAAAGCCCGGCGCGGCTGAGGAGGGAGCCGCGGCGGCGGTTCAAGCTGAAGCAGAGGGAGCGGCGGCAGCAGCCTGTGCCCTCCGCCGGCGCTTCTTCCGTGTTTTCGCGGCTCGGGGGTGTTGGAGCCGCTTGGCAGCGCCCCCTTCCCTCTTGTCCGAGGGGCAGAGGCGCGTTTGCGCCGTTGGGGAACCGTTTGGAATCCGGCCTCCGGCGCGGACGGTAAAACCGTTTGGTTTGGGGCAGGCGGTCGGCGCCCTGGCTTTTCGGGGCGGGCGGGGAGCGCTGTGTAAAGGGAATTGAGGAGAGGACCTGAGGGAGGTGGGAGCTGTCGACGCCCCTGCCGCTCCCCACTCAGGACGCGCGGGCCGGGAAGCTGGGCGTCGGGGTTTCCTCAGCTCCAGCCGATCTTTCTGCACAGCCTCATGGAGCCGGAGAGGGCGAGGACCGGGGGGCTCCCCAAGAAGGGCAGGAAGAGGAGGCGGGCCCCCAACAAGCTGGTCGGGGCGGCCGAGGCGATGAGAGCCGGCTGGGAACTTGAGGAGAGGCGGCCCGGGGCCAAGGTGAGCAGCGCCGGGGTGGGCGGCCCGAGGCGGGTTGGGGCTCCCAGAGCCTCGCCCCAGCCGCCGGCAGGGCCCCGTCCGCCCTGGACGCTGGGCAGGCGCCCCCACCGCTGGCCTCTCGGAACCTGCTTCCCCAACTGTAAAATGCGTGTGATGAGGTAACACCACCCACCTCCGGCGAGATGCTGGCGGGTTAAAACCGTGCGGTGCCTGGCGCACAGGAGGATGTTCATTCACAAACATTTATTGAGGTGTTTCGTGTGCCAGGACTGTTCTAGGTTCTGGGGATCTCCTGGTGCAAGAAAACAGAAAATTCCCTGTCCTCCTGCAATTTACGTTCCAATAGGGGAATCATAAGGCTGCTGATCCTCCCTACCATTTATCGAGAGCTAAATATAGGTCATTCGTCCCTTCAGTCATCAGATTTCTGTTGTCTGCCCTCTGCTGGGCACTGCCCTAAGCCCTTAGGGTCCATCAGGGAATAAAAGACCACTCCTTACGTTCTAGTGGAGAGAGACAGATCAACAAAAGATGTGATAAGTGTTGTGCAGTATGTTGGAAGGGAATTAGTGCTATGAAAACATTTTTTAATAAGTCTCTTAAGCCTCTTTTTTTTTTTTGAGGAAGATTGACCCTGTGCTAACATGTGTTGCCAGTCTTCCTCTTTTTTCTTTTTTCTCCCCAAAGCCCCAGTACATAGTTGTGTATCATAGTTGTAGAGTGAAAACATTTTTTATTGAAGTGGGATTCCATTTGTTTTTTTGCCTATCAGATTGGCAAAGCAATTTTTTAAAGGTTAATGTGATAAGAAGTGTAAGGAAATTGACAATCTCATCAGTTTTTTATTTTGAAATGATTTCAAACTTACACAAAAGTTGCAAAAACAGTACCCAAAACTCCTTCCAGCCAACATTTGAAAGTAGTTGCTAGCACAATGCACCATCACCCCCCACCCCAATATTTTAGTGTATATTTCCTACAAACAATCCTACGTAACCAACATGCAACCATCGAAATCAGGAAATAACGTGGATGTATAGCTACCATCTAATCCTGAGACCTCATTCAAGTTTCTCCAGTTGTCCCAGTAATGTCCTTTTTAAGCAATAAGATCCAGGCTAGGAGGTGTGTTACATTTAGTTGTTGTGTCTCCTTCAATCCAGACAATTCCTCAGTCTTTTCCTTGACATTCATGATCTTACTGCTTTTGAGGGATCCTGAGCCAGTTAGTTTGTAGAGTGTCCCTCAAGTTAGGTTTATCTGTTTCCTCATTGATTAGATTCAGGTGATATGTCTTTGGCAGGAATATTGCAGAAGTGGTACTCTGTTCTCTTGTATTTTATCAGGTTGTACATGAATTTGATTTGGCCCATTACTAGTGATATTAACCTTGATTACTTGATTAAGGTAGTGAGTGCTAAACTTCTCTAAACTTACTATTTTTTCTCTGTAATTTTGTAGGGAGATGCTTCCCCATTAAACTTGCAATTTATTCTTTTTTTTTTTTATCAGTATGAACTCAGAATAGTTACCTGTTTTATTCAGTGGTTTACAATCCATTACTATGTTTATTTTGATGCTGAAAATATCCCAGATTTGGCCAGGAAGCTAGCTTCTGTGTCCTTTTGACATGACTCCATCACTCTTTGAGCATTTCCTTACTTTTCTGGCACAAAAAGATCTTGTTCCAGGCTCGTCTGTGCTTTCCCTGCTCCAGCTCTGGAATCAGGCATTTATCGTAGGATACTTGGTTCTTTTTAGTGGAAAATGGCATATAGAAATGCAAGATCTGGGTGCTAGCCATGGTCATTGCTATTGGGATGTCAGTACTCCCAAGAGAGAGGTAGGAAATATGTGTGTATATGGCTATACACGTATACCCAAACACACGTACACATGTTTCCATTTAAATATTTTTCTGTATCCGTGTATGTTGAAAAACATGAATTCAATCAATATCTCTACTTCCAATCCAGTTCCACAGGGTTCATTCTAATTTTCTCTCTTTTCATATTTATAACTTCCTTCTCTAACAGTGAGAAACCTGACTCCCATTATCTTCAATATATTTGGTCAGTCCCCCATTGCTGCCACTGCCCCACATCCTCACCCTGTTTGAACTGTGTCACCCTGACCTTGTACCAGGTCACCCTCCTGTCTAATGCCCTTTTCCTGCTCATAAAGACACCCTGACCCTGTTCAGCCTCTGAATTCTGTGAAAGGCTACTAGTGTTTCTCAGCATCAATGCCCTCTTTTACCCTAAACAGTTTCTGACATCTGAGGTGAGACTTCACTGCTCTCTACTTCCCACAGCATGGATGTCCTCCTGGTGTCGCTCAGGCTTTGACAACCCACACCGGGCCACACTCCTACATGTATGTCCTGGGTTCCCACCCCTTGTCCTGGGCTCTCTCCCCTTTAGGATGCCCTCCTCACCCTACTCAGGCTCTGATGTCACATGCTCTGCAACCATGACTACTCACCACCATGTAGACCTCCTACCTCACTCAGTCTCACCTTATCAATCTCATACATTTTTGGTTGGTAACTATAAATTGGTGCATTCTTTCAGGAGTTAGCAATATTTGTCAGAAAGTAAAATATACATGCTTATTTTGGCCAGGAATTTGTCCTGGAATTTAGGTGTACAAAGATGTTTATATAAGGATGCTCATCATAATATTGTTTATATATATTATAATTTCTTTTAAAAAGCAACATTGTCATCAGTAGGGAATTTTTTTCAGATAAATTATGAGTCTTTAATATAGAGAATGGACTGTTATCAAAATAGACGTTTCTTATATTTAACTGATATGGAAAAATACAGATTTTTTTTGGTGGGAGGAGTTGGTTACAAAACAGAATGTATACTATAATCCCTTGGAGGCGGTATAGTATAGAGACAGAGAGTTTTGGCTTTGGAACCTGCATTCCAGTCTTGGTTCTGCCACTTATCTGTTTCTCTATTTCTTTATCTGTAAAATGGGGGTAATAGTAGTACCCACTTAAGAAGACTTGTAAGAATTAAATGATTTAATAGATGTAAAGTGTCAGAACTGTAAATAGCTAATAAGTGCACAACATTAGCTTTAAAAAGTCACAGGGGAAAAATAATAATAATAATAATATTTGATATTTATTAAGTACTTATGCTGTGTGAGGCACTAGCCTCAGTACTTTGCACTTGCACTACCTCATTGGTCTTCCCAATAATCCCATGAGGTAGAATTATAATTACTCTATAGTGGCTGGCCCCGTGGCGTAGCGGTTAAGCGCGCGCTCTGCTGCTGGCGGCCTGGGATTCAGACCCCAGGTGCGCACCGATGCACAAATTGTCAGGCCATGCTGTGGCGGCATCCCACAGAAAGTGAAGGAAGATGGGCACAGATGTTAGCTCAGGGCCAGTCTTCCTCAGCAAAAAGAGGAGGATTGGCATGGATGTTAGCTCAGGGCTGATCTTCCTCACACACAAAAAAAAAGAATTATAATTACTCTGTAGATGAAGAAACTGAGTCTTAGGTTCAGGCACTTGTCCCAGATGGTAGAGCTTGGTATTTGAACTCAGGTAGTGTGACTCTAGGGCTTGAGCTCCTAACCCCTGTACTCTGCTGCCTCCCAGACCAAAATGACAGTGGTAATTATCTCTGAGTTGTACAAGTACAGGTGACTTTTATTTTCATGTATCTGTTGTCTGTCATCTATTTTACCTTTCTCTATTATCTGACTCTTTTGTAACAAGCATGAATTACTTTAATATCCAGATATAAGTGCAAAGCTATTTTAAGGAGGGGAGGAGCCTCGGGGAACTCCCAGTTGCCCTGGGGTTAAGTCTGACTCTTTAGCTTAGGCCACATTGGTCTTGTGTGATCTGATTCCCACTGCCTTCTCATGTCTCCACTGCTCTGCAACATGCAGTCTTGGTTCCAGCCAAACCAAACTACATGTTTAGACACAATGTTCCCTCCTACCTGGCTGACTCATTATTTTGAAGGCTCAGTCTCAGTATTTTCATCTCAGTGAAGCTATCCCTGAAACTCTCTAACCCTCCAAGGCAGTTAGCCTCTTTGCTCCTATACCTTTGTAATAGTACTTACCCACATTGTATCTTAATTGTTTCTGCATTTTTTCCCCCCTAGAATGGACTCCTTGAGAGCATAAATCATGTTTTATTCATTCTACTATCCCTAGCACATAAACAAGTATCTGTAATTAAGGTTCTGTATCAATGTTTATTAAATATTCTGTTAATAATGTCATATCACAGAATGTTGTTTTAGACCTTCATTTCCAATTAATTAGAACCTTTCTTGTGTTTGGATATATGCTAAAATAGTAAAAAACTAGAGTATTTTAATAATTTTCCTTTATTGCTATTCTCAATAATCATAATTTGCTATGCCCTGATTTATCTTTGCAGAAAGCACGCTTATCTACTATTTTATTTGCTGAAAACTATGAAGTAACTCATGGCCAGCTATGTGAATTGTTGAAGTATGCAGTTCTGGGCAAATCCAGTGTTCCTAAACCCAGGTATGGGATGATTTTAAATGGTGAGTAATAGACCTTAGGTTTCAAACTGGTATCTAGAGGGCCATATCTGCCTTAACTGACATTATTTGTTTGCCATATAGAATGTCCTAAATTTTTTCTTACAATAGTTTCCAACAGTTTAATTTGGGAATTCTTTTATAAAAATCCATATTTTCTACTTCGAAAAACTCAGAGATCTGGCAACTGTCCCTGTATTCCCACATGGCAATAATTTGTCAAAGCTTCCCCCTTTAGATGGGGCATGTAGACTTCATTTTCCCTCCTGGCCTGCTTCCCTTATTTACAGTATCTGTCTGGCCACCATAGGGAATTTGGTTTGTAACCCCCAGTGGAGACCCAATTGAAATAACATGATCATACGTTAAGAGTCCCAGTCAGTTTTTTTTCTTCCTTTTACAAATAAAAGGCAAAGAGAGAATTTTTACTATGCTGATATCCTCAATGCTGTTATTAAATGTCTAATGAAAATTGTGTTTGTATATGTACCAATAGAGAGATTTTCAAATGCATACATCTGTCTAGGGGAGGTTGGGTAGATACCTCAAAAGCCATCTTCTGCGTTAACGTATATTGCCAGTAGTCTGTCAATTTATCTGAAACTGGCTTTTTTGAAGCCTGTCGTATGATTACTGGCTTTAGAAAGGACTGCAGAGAAAGTTGAGATCTTGAGGCTATGCCTTTGTAAAAAGAGCTTAGTTCTGATTTAAATCTTAATTTAAAATCTGAAACAAATCTTAATAGGATTTTGGATTTGAGTGCATTGCATTTCACTTGGTATTCCACTTGATTTGAATGCAGTAAATAATTATCTTAGGAGATCTTTATTTGAATTCTATGCAGTAATAGCTGTTCTCCATTTCCAGTCAGTCAGTGAGTGAGGATAAACTCCATTAGCTGTTGTTGCTTGCTGCTTTTTTTTTTCCCCACACTTCCCTTCCATATGCCTGTAACTGACTTGATGGTATCACTCTTAGCTGTGTTGGTTTGATTTTTCAACAGCTGGTGCCAGCTTTTTCACCAAAACCAACTGAACAACGTGGTGATTTTTGTACTGCAGGGAATGAGTCAGCTACACTTTTATAGGTTCTATTTGGAGTTCGGATTTCTCCGAAAGGCATTCAGACACGTAAGTCAAGAAAACTTTGTATTAGGGCCTTAGTCAGGTCCTCACATCCAGAAACTAGTGCGCATGTCTCAAACCGTGTTCCTTGGCAACCTGACTGAAAAGTAATAGGGGTTGTAGAAAGCAAAAAAGGCTAAGATCTTGTGTTGAGATTAGATTTGTCTCTGATTTTCTTTGGTAATCTAGGTAAAACACTTATTCCCAGATTGCAGTCTGTAGTTCCCAAATTGATATTGTCCTATTTTATTTGGGCTATGTTATTTTCAAAAATTGTAAAATTTACATAAAATCCATATTTTTCCACCTCTCTTGATAACATCAGAAGATTGAGTACCCTTAGAACAGTATCTGGAGCTGAATAGCAGCTGTCACCTTTAGAAGAGGCGTGTGCTCTCCATTTTCCCGTAGCCTCTTCCATTCTTTATTGGACTGTTTCATCCATTTCCCCTGAGGGCATTTGAGTTGGTGAGCCCTAATTTAATCTCCCTGGGTCTCCAGTTTTCGTTTTTGCTTTCGTTTATCGAACACTAGCTATGTGCTAGGCCCTACATTAATCAGGTTGTGTGCATCATCTTTAATTCTCATAATAGTTCTGTAAGAGGTAGAAACTTCTAATTCCCGTTTATATATAAGGAAACTAAGTATCTTGTCCAAGTTACAGCTGGTAGGTGTGGAGCTAGAATTCAAGCCCAGGTGAGCCTGAGGCTGGAGCTCTCAGCCTCTTTGCTGTGTCATCTGTCCTAACTACCTGGCATGCTGTCCACTGAAGTAGTAGATATAGAAGTGCTTTGGAAAATAAAGGGGAATTGCCTTTTGTAAGTTACACATTTCTGTAATGTTGGTTTTTTGTTTTTTTTTACAATGTGTAATCAGAGAAGCAAAGAAAATTTCTGGAGTGGGACAAATGTGGTTTCACTTACTTATTCACTTTTACACATTAAGGAAACAGTCCTCATTTTACAGTGCAAACAATTAAGGTCTAGACCTTTCATAGCACTGACCTGACAATAAAAGTCCAGGTTTTTGATAGTTTTTTAACTGCTTCCAAGCATTTTTATAAAAACCTGTTACATATTTTCAGAAATTCCGCTTGCCTCCTCCGTCATCTGACTTTCTAGCTGATATCACTGGGCTGCAAAAGAAACAAACAACTGGTGCTCCGTCCAAGACGATGGAAGGTATGGCTGTGACTCTGGTTGATGATTTGCTCATTCTAAAGGTATTATGGGTATGCTGGTAAGTAGGTTTATCAGTCAAGTTTATTCTTGCAAGCAACAAAACTCAATTCTAACTTAAGCAGAAAAGCAATATTTTTAAGAAAAAAATAGGTGAGTGCCCAGGGAGACTAGACAGCAGGAACCATAGCTAGGGTTCATGCCTCAGAAACCATCTGATTAGGTTAGAGAGCAAAGGCTGCCCCTAGATATCACTGACATTGGGCTCTTATGAATTACTGTGAATAGTTTTTAAACTGTCACTGGGTCTTTGTACCCCAAAGTGTACAAATGGGAAGGAAGATCTTGCATTTGACTAATGTAAGGGACATGCACTATTACAACTCACAGTGGGGGATAGGCAGGAGATTTAGATCCTGGCCAGCTAAAAGAGAAATATCCATGATAGCACTGTTTTTCAAACTGTGGGTTGTGTCCCATTAGTAAGTAATAGCTAACCTTCTGTTTTTGGTGGGGAAGGAAGTGAATGGTGGAGTAGAATAGAACTTGTCAGTTCATTGCACAGAGTAGGGTAACTGTCATTCAGTGATGCTCTACTTGAGTTCAGAAATAATTAAATAATTGAATAGTTGCACTGAGGAGACATGAAAAAGTGGTGAGGAGTAACCAGTGATTCCTTCCCATCTCCTCCAGGACTGTGCTTCCTATTGTCCTCTGTCTCAAAGGCATCTAACTTCCCACCTTTCCATTGTTCCCCTCTCTTTTCAACAGATGCCCATATCTGACCTGCAGCTGTGTTTGATTTGACCTGCAGTATATTGTAAACATCTTTGAGCAAATCCCGGAGTAGTTATTATGAGAGTCAAAGCTCATGTAAAAACATCGAGTTGTAAAAGAAAAGATAGAGTCAGGAAAAAGAAATTTCATATGGCTGAAGAAGAATATAGATTGTTGGAGAGGATTGTGGCGGGTGGTGGGGAATAAGAGGTCGTGATGAGAGATGAGGCTGAGAGGTAGCTTAAAGCTGTGTCCTGCAGGCTGTAAATGCCATGCTAAGGACTTTGGATTTTATTCTGTAGGCATTGAGGAGCCAGAGGGTTATGGCTACTTCTGTCCTCTTAAGGATTTTGCTTCGTTTTCCCATCCTAAATATCAAAGTCCCCCAGGCATAGTCCATAGCACTCTGATCTTCAATTCAGTTTTTCCTTTGCATTATTCATCTATTCTTCCCAATTTTACATATCACTCTTCTATGGATAGGTCCTATATCTTTATCTCTAGATCTGATATCCCAGATTCCAGGCCTGCATTTTCAACTGCCTGCTGGATGTTACTACTTGGATATTCCACTGTCTCCTCAATCATAACATAGCTAAAAGTGTGTTTCTCATCCCTAGATGACAGGCTCCCATCTTCAAATCTCCTTTTCTATTGGTACCATTTTTCTCTAAGACACTAGTTTTGAAGTTTGGCTCCCCGTACCCAGTGTGTGTGGTTCATTCCCTTTGCTCCTATGACTCTCTATTTAGCTGTCACTTTGTCAGAGAGACCTTCACTGATCATAAAATACATGACAGTAACCCTTTTCCTGCTCCAGCACTCCCTCTACTCCTTTCCTTCCTTTACTTTTTTCCATAGTCTATCCTCGCTTCATGTATTATATATTTGTTTATTGTCCATCTTTCCAACTAGAATTCAAATTCCATGGAGAATTTTGTTCATTGGGGAATCTCTAGTGGCTAGGGCAGTGCCAAGCATGTGATAAGTACTCAGTAAATATTTTGTTGACTGAATTGAATTATTCTGTCACTGTGCTCTATCAGTTTCTTGTGTAATGTTTCTTTTGTGTATCTCTTTTTCCTCGGTCCCTTCCACCACCTTAATCCAGACTCTAATCTTTTTTTGGCCAGAATAACTGCAAAGCCTTCTCTTATTTTTCTCTCTACTCCATTTTCTACATATCTTTGAGGTTGATCTTGCTTAAAATACTGTTTGGTTGTGCCATTTCCCTTCTCAGGAACTTTCTGTTGCTCCCAATTGTGTATTGAATGATGGACTAAAGTCCAGACTCTTGAGCCTGGCATTCACAGTGGTCTGCAATTCACTTTTATCTTCTTCTCTCAACCTTGTTTCCTACACTGCTCTCCTACACAGACCTTTTTTTTTCTCTCCGACTCATCTAGCCACTGCTGTAGCAAGTTTGCTTTGTACATTTCTGTCTTACCTGGAATGCCCTCTTTTCTACTTAGGATACTTTGGCTCTTTTGGTTGCAAGGACCAGATACTCATTCAGGCCACTTTAAGTGAGAGGGGTATTATTTCAAGGATGCATGTGGACTAGAAAGCCATCAGGAATCTTAAGTACCTCTAGTGAAGAGCTGTTCTCCATCCCTTTCATGGCATCTTAATTTCTCTGTTTTCTGTTCTCTTCTAACTGGTCAGTTCTCTGTATTTCCTAGTTCAATTCTGGAAGCAATCTGATCAGCTTAGCTAATTACATTTTGCCCTTTTGAGCATATCTTGACAAGGAATATCAGGTCACTGGTCAGTTTATAGCTGGGTCCCTCTTACATCAGGTCCCCACTCTTAATCCAGTCAGTGACCACCCCTGCTTAAAGAACAGGCTGGTGCCTGAGCAAGTGGCTAGGGGTTGATTAGATTTAGCTAGAATGGGCTGTTAGGAGTGGCAGACACTGTAACGGACAGGTCTAATATGCCAGCTATCTGAATTCTGCCTTTTCTTCAAGACTCAGTTAATCTTTTCTCTCTTGAACCATCTCCAACCACCCCAGCCAGTGTATTCTTCTTCCTTTCCCTTTTATAGCTTTTATTATTATAACCCATTCGGGACTTAGTTTCTCTTTGTGTTCCTGTAACTGTATTAGAGTGCAAGCTCCTTAAAATTGGGGCTGGATCTTATATATGTATCTTTTGATCTTCACCGTGCTTACCCTACACAACATGAAGAGACATGAGGTCTCTTAAACACACATTCCAACCTACATTCAGTTGTCCTTCTTGTTTCAGGATCTTTACCTTCTGCCAGTTCAAAAGTCAGCGTCAACCTGCAGAATGACCCCATCATTCAAAAGTATGGCTCTAAGAAAGTGGGCTTGACCAGATGCCTTCTCACAAAGGAGGAAATGAAAACATTTCACTTTCCATTACAAGGTTGGTCTCGATTTAATCTGATGTTAGTAACAATGTAAGAATATCTAGGGGGCCGGCCTGGTGGCGCAAGTGGTTAAGTACACGTGCTCCGCTGCGGCGGCCTGGGGTTTGCCGGTTCAGATCCCGGGCGTGCACCAACACTCTGCTTGTCGAGCCATGCTGTGGCGGCATCCCATATAAAGTAGAGGAAGATGGGCACAGATATTAGCTCAGGGCCAGTCTTCCTCAGAAAAAAGAGGAGGACTGGCATCAGATGTTAGCTCAGGGCTGATCTTCCTCACCAAAAAAAAAAAACAGAATATCTAGCAGTTTATTTAAAAACATTACTGTTGAAAGTTCATTTTTTTGGGTGCTTTCCAAGTGACTTATTCCATCTTCTGTTAATGAGGAAATACTATAATTGCACTGTTTCCCAAAGTGTGGGATGTGTACCATCAATGATAAAGTGATGATTTTAGGTAGAACATGAACATGACCTTAAATAACACTGTAATATTTAGTGAGAAAATTATTGGTTTTTTTAGTTTTCTTTCATTCCTTCTTAATATATTAAAAAGCAGTCAATATGTCTTTAACACTTCAGCACTTCTCCAATACTTCTGATCCTCCTCCCATCCCACCTTCATTTGCTTTAACGAATAGAGCAGGTCTGGGCTCAGAGTCTTGGTCAGTTATGTAACATAAACTTAATAAAAATGCTTTGATTTCATTTTATTTTTTTACCTGTTAATAACAGCAGTGTTGTTAAATTTCCTTTCTTTAAAAATAAAAAGCTCTATTGAGGTATAATTAACCTACCGCACAATTCACCCATTTAAATTATACAATTCAATAGTTTTTAGTATGTTTAAAGAGTTTTACAACCATCACCACAATCAATTTTAGGACACTTTGATCACTCCGAAAGAAACCGTATACTATTGTTTCCCCCTAGTGCCCTTAGCTCTAGGCAACCACTATTCTGCTTTCTGTCTATAGGTTTACCTCTTGTGGATATTTCATATAAATGGAATCATACAATGTGTGGTCTTTTGTAACTGGTTTCTTTCACTTAGCATAAAGTTTTCAAGGTTTATCCATGTTGTAGCATGTAGCAGTATTTCATTTATTTTCATTCTAATGATATTCCATGTATGGATATACAACATTTTATTTATCCATTCATCAGTTGATGGACATTTGGGTTGTTTCCACTTTTTGGCTATTATGAATAATGCTGCTATGAACATTCAGGTACAAGTTTTGTGTAGACATATGTTTTCATTTTTCTTGGGTATATACCTAGGAATGGAATTGCTGGATCTTATGGTAACTCTATGTATAACCTTTTGAGGAACTACCAGACAGTTTTCCAAAGCAGCTGCACCATTTTACATTTCCTCCAGCAGTGTATAAGGGTTCCAGTTTCTGCATTTCCTCACAACACTTGTTATTCTCTGTCTTTGATTATACCCATCCTAGTGGGTGTAAAGTAGTGTCTCATTGTGATTTTGATTTGCATTTCTCTGATGGCTAATGATGTTGAGCATCTTTTCATATGCTTATTAGTTATTTGTATGTCTTTTCAGATCCTTTGTCCATTTTTTAATTGGGCTGTCTTTTTTATTATTGAGTTATTGGATACATAAATTTCCTTTTACAGTAAAGTTACATAAGTGAAAAAGCTATCTGTAAAACGGAGTTAATAGTTCATATATCATAGGGTTGCCATGAAGATTAGATGAGTTAATGTACAAAAGGGCTTAGTATGGTGCCTGGCACATAGTGCTTAAAAAAAGTTAGTTATTTTTTGTTATTATTGCCACTAATAATATAGATAAGGAGGGCCGCAAGTATAATGTCTCCCAGATTTGGCGATGCCTTTCTTTTCAGGTCTAGACCATATTTCAACTCTTTTAATTGTAATCAGTTGGAAATTTCAGGGTACTAGGACATAGAAACTGGTCAAAGCTTTTCATAACTCCCCTTTATTTCTTTTCAAACAAGATCTAGGTATTTACCTTTACTGTTTCAGCCTCTGTCTGATGGTAGGAATCTTCAGTGATTCAAGCACTTTTGGGCCTCTGAGCTGAATGTGCCTGGTTATTGACTTAGAGTACACAACTGAGAGGGTACTGTAAGCCTATAGCTGAGCTTCTGTAGGGAATTTTTTTTTTTTTTTTTTTTTTTTTGTGAGGAGATCAACCCTGAGCTAACATCCGCCAATCCTCCTCGTTTTTTTTTGCTGAGGAAGACGGCCCTGGGCTAACATCTGTGCCTATCTTCCTCCACTTTATATGGGACGCCGCCACAGCATGGCTTACCAAGCAGTGCATCGGTGCACGCCCGGGATCCGAACCAGCGAACCCCGGGCCGCCGCAGCGGAGCGCGCGCTCTTAACCGCTTGCGCCACCGGGCCGGCCCCTGTAGGGAATTTTTAAGGCTCTGATTCCAGAAAATGCAAGCATGTTTCTGAACAGGGATCTCAGAGAAATCTCAAGGGTAGAGTTGGGTGCAGGGATGTGCATGATGGATGTTACTTAAACTTTCGCCTATGGTGAGATACTTTTAGATTTCTACTAAGGTAGAATCTCATTCTCACTTTTTCTTGCTTTATTTAGGAAAGAAAGTTGCCACATGCAGTCATTTGCATACTTTATTCATCCTCTCTTAGTGCCTACATGGGAATGGTCCAGTGACTTTGGATTTAGCCACAATTTAGTAATAATCTTTTCTCACAAGGAGGAAAAATTGTTACTTGGTAACTGCCAGGAAATCACCTGTAACAGCAGCCTACATTATTCTCCCAGAATATAAAAATGAGTTTATGAGATTAGAACCATCTCTAGTTCTAAAGGCAAATATTTTATTCCTTTTCCTCCTAGGTTTTCCTGACTGTGAGAACTTCGTACCTACCAAGTGTAATGGTTCTATAACAGACAGTAGTCCTCTCTTTGGACTTGACTGTGAAATGGTAAGTACTACTTTCGATTTTTCAACTGAAGTGTTACACACTAGGGTCTAGTAGAAGATGTGTTCTTGAGTCTAATGCCCCAATGAACCAGTGTGTTCAGTTCCAATATTCAGTTTAAATAACTGAAAGTAGACCCTCTTACATTTTAGAAACCTTGGATCTATGCTCCAGGATGAAGAATAAATATCACAAAAGTTTTCTAACTAGTTGCTATGTTAATCAAACCTTTTGTACAATTCTAGAAGTATACTCCTGTCTTTTGAACAGTGTTTTGTTGTTGCCTTGAAGACTTTGCCTCAGTTACCATTGGTTTGGCTTAGTTTTACACATTTAAGATCAGAAGTAGGATTTCCCTGCTTAAGCTCCTTGTGTGTTTTACTTTGTCTAATTAGTAAATCTGCTTTCAAAGACAGTGCATCCTATCTCACTTAGTACTCAGGTAACAGTGTCTCAATTCTTAACAGAGTGGCTAAGAGCTAACATTTTGGAAGGTCTGTCATATCTCAGGGTGTGTATCCTGGCTTTGCCTGTTAGTGGTCATGTTACCTTGGACAAATTCCCTAACCTCTCTCAGTCTCAGTTTCTCCCTGTGTGAAGTAGAGACAATAATAGAGACAATAATAACCTCATTGGGTTATTATGAGGTGGTATATATAAAATGCTTAGTACTGCATTAGATGATAATAGAGTGTGCTAATAAAAATTACTTATTAGTGTACTTAGCATAATACTGGGATGTAGTACACTCAATAAATGGTACAATTATGATTGATGTTATTTCCATTTATCTTCCTTCAGCACATCCTTCCCAGAGAAATTGTACTGTGTTGGTTGCCTTGAGTGTAATGTTCAGCAGCCTGCCCAGCTTTAATTTCCTTCATACTGGATCCTCTAGTCAGCACCAGGCTGTGCCATTGTCACCGAGACCCCGGTAGATTAGGGTAGATGGCAGTTGACATAGTCTGAATAATGAGAGGAAGCAAGAGCGTCCACAGTTCAGCAGCCTGACTATGTCCTGGTCTTTCAGTGCCTCACATCCAAGGGGAGAGAACTAACACGCATCTCACTGGTTGCTGAAGGAGGCTGCTGTGTTATGGATGAACTCGTTAAACCTGACAACAAGATTCTGGATTACCTCACCAGGTATTTTTTACTTTGACTTCAGCTCTTTCTCATTCTCATGGAATGAGACCTAAAAGGAATAGCCTGTAGCTTCTGTTTAGTTTGGTATTATCTACTTATATATTATCAGAGAAAAAGCTGGGGCATCCCAACTGTAAATTTTAATACTGAAATTGCTCTTACCCTTCTTGCTCTCTAATCCTCCTGTGACTTTAGGTCAGCAGAATATTAACTTCTTTGTCATAGAAACTCCTAATTGTAATCATTATCTAGCAACTGCCAAAGAGATGAAACTTTGCTTTCTGATGATACCTCATAAATCTGCACATCATTATTTGGCAGGCAAATGATGTTAGAGCTTCATCTGCCTTGACCTCAAAAACCAAAACAAAACTAAGCTTCTCTATAACAGAAATTTGAAGCTCAAAAATTTTAGTCTATCTTTCCAAAGATTAGCATGTAATTTCAGAATGGACACACTACACTGATTAGGCAAAGAAAAGCCAGTGACACATTACTATTTCTTCCCATTGAAATTGCACCAATAGGTTCATGCTTACTTAGACACAGAGATGCCATGATAGTGTTAAAGACTGTCCTATTAACAGACATGAAAATTAGACAGTATTTTTAAGGCAAAGATGTATGTATAACCATGTTTGTCACAGTATTGCAAAAATATGGGAATATCAATGTCTAAAAGTTCAGAATTGGTTAAAATATGTTATATACATATAATGGAATATTTTGTAACCATTTAAAAGGATGTGCTGAAATAGATTATTGATGTGACAACTTGTTCATGATATATGGCAAATGATAAAATCATGTTATAAAGTAGCATATGCATTATGATTATATTTTTTATAAAAAATAAAATATACATGAATATATATATCAAAAATATGAAAGGATATTTACTAAAATGTAAAAAGCAATCATTTCTGGGTGGTGGAATTATGGGTACTTTTTAATTTCCTCTTTGCTTATTTGTATTTGCAACCTTTCTACACTGAACATCTATTAATTTTTTTAAAATATTCTTTTGGAAATCACTTTCCAGAGAGGAAAGCTTATTAATGTCCTGGCTTGTCCATTTCTCTTTTGTTACTGAAAGCTTCTCAGGAATCACGAAGAAGATTCTTAACCCAGTGGCAACCAAACTCAAAGATGTACAGAGACAGTTAAAAGCACTGCTTCCTCCCGATGCTGTGTTAGTGGGCCACTCCTTAGACTTTGATCTGAAAGCCCTGAAAGTGAGTAGCTACTTTAAGGCTTGTTTTTCTAGTATATATGCCTATTCCATTTATCTCAAATCCAAAGCCTTGGGCTCTTCTATCGTCCAGCCCACTTGTTTTTGTTTTTTCCTTTAGCATACGATGCTACTCATTCTATTCTCTTTCCTCCTCAGATGATACATCCATATGTTATTGATACATCATTGCTTTATGTCAGAGAGCAGGGCAGAAGATTTAAGCTAAAGTTCTTAGCCAAAGCTATTTTGGGGTAGGTTTGTTTGCATGTTATAAAATTGTCCCAACAAATTGCACAGAAGTTAGCATATAGTATCTTATTTAATGCATATTGCAAAATTGAGAGTCTCTGTTTTCCTTTTTAGTTTGTAAACATTATTCCTTTAATTTCTTATGAATCCTGTGATCCTAACTCCAGAGAGAAGTATGACAGAAATGAAGAAATTGTGGGAATAGAAAAAAAGAGGTTTACATTCACAGCTGAAGGTTGATGGATAGAACTGGACAGGCAGGGACAGAAAAGTTAACCCAAGTTTCAAAGTGTAACATTCCTGTATTGAATGTATCCTATTATGTACAAACACATATGTACAAAGATGTTCATTATAGTATGGTTTAAAGTACCCCCCAAAACTACAAATGTTCTACAGGACTGGTTTAATAATTATTGTTATCTGTATTATTGAATATTTTGTTATTGTTGTTCAAAAGAATGTGATGAATCTGTATGTGCTCATAAGGAAGCGTCTATAAGATACTATGGAGAATAAAATGGAGATGCAGAACAAGATCTATATATGCCTATAAATTCATATGATATAGATTAGATTTAGATATATCTATAGACATAAACATAGGGGGGTTTTTTTGAGGTTTTTTTAAAAAATAACCAAGAAAGGATTTACATACATATAGACAGTTGTCTACAAATAGAAAATTTCTGGAAAGTAACTTTAAACAGTAGTTGCATCTAAGAAAATGAGACATGGAGTTGGCTGGGGAGTGGGCCAGAGACTTTTTATTTGGTAGCCTTTTGTCCAGATGATAGTCATGCTGTAGACAAAGCCATTCCTGATCTACATCCTCAGTACCTGTCTCAGGTCCTGGCACTTAGGAATAAAGGAATCTTGAGTATTATGATGCAAATATGATTATTGAAATGCTGAAATTTTACATGTAACCACAATATTTGAGGTAGTTGAAAGAACGTATCATTAAAAATACTCCCAGGTACCTCAATTTTATCTTGACTTTCCAGGAAGGATATACAGTGTCCAGACAGGCTTGGTCATGATGCCACAGAAGATGCTAGAACAACCCTTGAATTGGCTCGATATTTCCTTAAGTATGGGCCAAAGAAGGTTAGTATCTTTGACCTGTGTGTTTGCTTTTCTTAAAATTATGGGACTCGAACAGATAATCACAGACCACCATTTCCTATTGTTACCTTTTGTTTTTTTACAAAAATGGGAGTATAATTCAAGCTGAGCATGTATTTGGAGTTAAGACCTGTATCACTAGCATAATGTAGTGGTTAAGCATGTAGTGTCTGAGGTTGGACTTATCTTTTGTTAAATAAAGACTCTACTATGTCTAGCTATATAATCCAGGGTAATTCCTCTGAACAGCTTGAGTTTCTAGTTATGTAAAATGGGAACACACTTCTCTGGGATATTGGTGAAGGTAAATGAGATACTATGTATGAAGCTCTTAGCACAGTGCCTTGAATATATTAAGCACCATAATGTGCTGTTGATTATTGTAACTGATGCTAATGCTTGTGGTAATTATAAATAATCTACATACATTTTTGCTTTCTTGGGGTAGAGGGAGCATACCATTGTTTCAACAGCAGTTCCGTGGGTGTAGATTAGAACAGCACAATAAGGGACATGGAAGAGGACATAGATTTTGACAGACCTTGTTTGAACGCATTCTAACCTTTTAGGTTGTCCCATTGTGTGATGTTCTGTTATGACTCCATTAGAAATAAATTGTAGTCCATGTAGAATAGTAAACAGCCAGAATAGTGTTTTGTGTCATGGTGATGGAAAGACATTCTACAATATCTTATTGGGCGCGTAAATAATAATAGCCACCATTCACCAAGATCTTACTTAAGTGTACTGTTTAAAATGCTTTATCATTATCTTATCCTTACAGCAACCCTATGAGTTAACTATTATCATCTCAGTTTTATAAGCGTTATGAGGTTTTGAAAGGTTAAATAACTTATCTAGGGGCCCACAGCTAGTAAGAGGTGGAACCAGGATTCAAACCCATGTTTGTCAGATTCCAAAGCCTGTCTTTGCTCTATATTAGGGATTAGCAGACTTTTTCTATAAAAGCCAGATCGTAAATATTTTAGGCTTTACAGGCCATATTGGCTCTATCACAGCTACTCAACTTGCTATTGGTAGTGCAAAAGCAGCCATAGCAGTATGTTGATGAATGGGCATAGCTATCTTCCAATAAAACGTTATTTACAAAAAACAGTCATTGGGCTGGACTTGAGCCAATGACTGGAATATGCCAGCTCCTGCGCTAAACCACTACATTAGAGATTCTAAAAACTTTTTGGTCTCAGGACCCATTTACCCTCAAAGAGCTTTTGTTTATGTGGGTCATATCTATCAATATTTACCATATTTGAAATTAAACATGAGAAAAATAATCTTAATATTTATTCATTTTTTAAAATTATCCCAAAAAACCATTACATGTTAACACACAAAATATATTTTTTATGGAAAAAAAGAATTTTCAAAAGAAATTAGTGGGAAGAGTCTTACTTTTTAAATATTTTGCAAATCTCTTTAATGTCTAGCTTGATAGGAGACAGGTGACTTTCTCATATCTGCTTATACATTCAATCTGTTGTGTTATGTAGTTGGAGAAGGGAAGACATCATGAAAGGGTCTCTGGAACCCCCAGCAGTTCTTGAACCACACTTTGAGAACCACTGCATTCTATTACGATGCCACTTGATTTCAGTGAAAATTTTATCTCACTTGAGTAAAAACTAAGGAAATCTGAATTAAGTGTGGACTTTAGTTAATAGTAACATATCAGTAGCGGTTCATTCATTGTATCAAATGCACCATACTAATCTAAGATAGTAGTAGTTGAAAATGGGAGTAGAGTATATGGGAACTCTGTACTATCTTCGTGACTTTTCTGTAAATCTAAAACGATTCTAAATAAAAGGTTTGTATCCGACTCTCTACATCACAACTTACAAGTGGTCTCCCATTTTATGGAAGAAGAATAAACTAGAATAGACTTTTCATGGTTTTGTATTAAAGCAATAGAAAGTCTTTTTTTGATGTTGTCGTAAAAGCCATTCTTTTATCATTTCCAAAAATTGTATGTTTGCAGAGAAATAGATTTTAAGTGACTGACTATGGAATGAATGATGAGGCAAAATTGCCATCCCTTTTCACTTAGCCTTGCTTGGCCCTTTCCCATATTCATGTAACAACATCAGCAGCTGGTAACAGATTGCTGAGCAGCCAGAAACCATCTGGTAACTATTGAAGCCAACCTGGGACTGTGGCAGTGGCCAAAGCCACTGTCTACAGAAGCAGAGAGCACCACTTGAGTGGGTTTTTCTTGGATTTTTTTTTTTGTTTTTTGGGGTTTTTTTAAACCTCAAATGCTTTGCAAGAAATTGGATGATTTTTACCACTTTATTTTCTTCAAGATTGCAGAACTAAATTTGGAGGCACTAGCCAGTCACCAAGAACTGCAAACAGCAGTCCAGGAGCCAAGAAATACAACAGAAGTAGTTCAGCAGCTAAACACAAGGTAATATTTTTCAGTTCTAAACAAGAGCAAAGATAAATGGGGAACCTAGTTTCTTATTTAACAACAAAACCTGGGAATTTTTTCCCGTCTTTTGAGTCTATTGAGAAAAGTTTACCAATAGCATGAGTAACATTCTTTCATCACAAAAACCATGGAGGGAAAAATACCACCTTCTACCCTAAATAGTATCTAATTATTTTTCTAATTTTCTGAATCTAGTGACTGGCCTTAAATGACTTCCTTTACAAAAAAGTAAGACATTGAGGTCTTGAACTAAATAGCATTAGGGGAGTTGATAGACTAGGGGGTGTTTTGATTAGAAGAGTCATCCATAGCCTTGATATATTGCTCAGGTTGAGGAAAAAAAACCAAAAAAAAAAAATAGGCTCAGAAGGGGTTTGTCTCCATGTCATAATAGATATATCAGATCCTTAGATCTGGCCTAAACTTTGATAGAGAGCTTTGAGTGTATTTCTTGTTTATCCTTCTTCCCTCTAAATATAGAGTAACACTGTCCAATATTTCTGCAGTGGTGGAAATGTTCCATATCTGTGCTGTCCAGTAAAGTCCACACAACACAGTATGGTACATGTGACTTCTGCAATTGAGGAACTGAATTTTAATTTTTTTAACTTTAATTTAAATAACACTATGTTGCTAGTGGCTGCCATATTAGACAGTGCAAGTATACACTTGCTCTGGGGTTAGGGAAAACTGTCGTTTTTACCTTGATCTCTTCTACTTCTTTACAGTGTTTTAGAATGCTTGGACTCAATGGGTCAGAAGCTCCTTTTCTTGACCCGGGAGACGGATGCTAGTGAGCTTTCTTCTTCCAGAAACTGTCAGACTATTAAGTGCCTTTCAAATAAAGAGGTGAGTGACCTGCTGTCTCTTTGAAGGTTGCATTCAGAGCAGAGGGGAATGTAGCCCTTTGCAACCCATGCAAGTGTCAAGGTTTTTTTCATCAGCAACCCTGGCTACCATTAGCAAGTCTGCTTCTGTCTCACATCTTGTATGGAGCACTTTTAGTCCCAGTTACCCCATAGGAGAGGAATTGTCAGCTGCGAGTCTGCTTCCAGAGCCCAGCAGGCATGTGGCTTTGGCCTTGCACACCACTTTGAATTTCTGTTCTGTTTCTAGTTTATGGAGATGCTTATCTTAGTTTTTAGCCTGACTATATCTTTTTGGTTTTCTCTTTTTATACCTTGTCTGTCATGGCTGTATGTGTAAAGCAGAAGGGATGCATCAAAGCATGAACTTACATCATCTTGTTCAGATCTGTATTTTTTAAACATTTTATTTGGAAATAATTTCAGATTTACAGAAAACTTGCATGAATGGTGGATCAGCTATATACCTCCTATCTAGATTCCTCTTCTGTTAACACTCTGCCCCATTTGCTTTGTTGTTTCTGTATGTGCTAGCATGCTCATGCTCTGTCACTCTTTCTTGCTTTCTCTCCCCTTCTCCCTCTGTGTGACATTTTATTTTCTAAACCATTTGAGGGTAAGCTGCATATCTCGTGGCCCTTTACTCCTAGATACTTCAGTGTGTATTTCCTAAGAATAAAAGTATTCTCTTACATACCCACAGTAAACTTCAGTAAATTTAATGTTGATAGAGTACCTTTATTTAATTTTTGTCTGTATTCCAGTTTTCTCAGTTGACCCAATAATGTCCTTTGGCATTTCTTTTCCCTTCAGAACAGTATGCATACTAGGGTCATGTATTGCATTTAATTGTCATGTCTTTTTAGTTTTCTGTAATCTGGAACCATTCCTCAACCTTTCTTTGTCTTTCATGACGTTATTATGAGTAATACATGCCCACCCCCTGGGCCTGAATGTTTCTCATTTTGGGTTTGTTTGATTAGATTCAGGTTATACATTCTTAGCCAGATTACACATAAGTAATGTGTCTTTCTCAGGGTGTCACAACCAGAGGCACATGTTGTCCATCTGTTCCTCTTTTTGCTGTTTATTTTGATGACCTTAACAAGATGTCTGCTTTCCCCGCTACAGAGTTACTTTTTTTTCCCCTTCTAATAAGTAATATGTGAGGAGATACTTTAAGAACAGCAAATATCCTGCTTTTTATCAAAATTTCCCCCCTTATATTTAGCAAAAACTGATAATTCTTGGCTGAACCAGTCTTTACTATGATGGTTGCACAATGATAGTTTTCCAACTCTAGCACTTCCCCATATTTACTAGTTGTTACTCAGCGTTCAAGAGTCCTACCTTTATCTTATTTATTTGTTTGTTTATTTTTCATTCTTTCATTTATTCATTCACTGTGGACTCATGGATTCCTATTTATTTCAATGGTTAATAATTTATGATTGTACCAAATTGTTTTGGTGCTGAAATTTCCCAGATTTGGCTAGTGGTAGCCCCTTCAAGCTGGCTCCTCTGTCCTTGTGACATGTACTCATAATTTTTTTGAGCATTTTCTTCCTTTCTGGCACAACAAGATATTCTAATACCAGGTTTATCCTGGTATTAGAAACTGAGAGCTGGGTGCTAGGTATACATATTACTATGGGGTGTCTTTGCTTCTAGACCCTTAAAGCAGACATGTAGGAAATATATGCATGTAGATATATGTGCATATACATATACACACATAAATTTATATGTACACTGGATACATATTTCAGAAATCATGTATCTATATCAGTACCTCTAATTTCAGCCCTTTCATACAGGTTCTCCCTTGCTTTTCCTTGTTCCATGTTTGTATCTCTTTTTATCCACTGTGGGAACACTGGCTCCCAACAACATTAGCATTTACTCATTTGCTCAGACCTAAACTATATCCAAAATAGTTTTAGAATTGATGTGCCCAAATCACTATAGAATGAGTTTAGAATTTGGTTTCAGTTCTACTCTCCTCCCTAGCCCCTACCCCACCTACAACTGACGGTATTGGGTATATGCATATTTTATTTATAAGTTAACTTGGATTGTGTTGTTTTCTCTTCTTCAGATTAGCTGTGTTATGCATTTAAAAGACAGTTGGGTTCATTTGTTTGTTTGCTTTCAGTTTTAGTTTTTTGCCTCTCTTCCATGCTTATTATTTTTTGAATCTATAGAACATTAACCTGCTTCCAAAAGCTAAACTACAAAAAAGTATGCTCGGAGAAGTGCCATTCTTCTCTTTTACCCAATCCTCCCCCTACCTCATGTAAGTAAATAACTTTGTTGTTTTCCGATTTATCCTTCTTTTGTTCCTTTTTTTGTAAAGAAAAGCAGGTATATGTATGCTTTCTTATTTCTCTTTCTTTCTTACATAGAAGATAACATACTATATAAGCTCTTTTGCAGTTGCTTTTTTCCCTTAACACTATATCCTGGAAACCATACCATATCAGTTTATAAGGATTGTCCTCATTCTTTATTATAGCTGTATAGTATTCCAGTGTGTAAGTACCATAGCTTTATTATTCCTTTTCCAATTCTTATTTCCCTAATTACTTTCTTTTTTCTAAATGCTTTGGCTAATGCATCCAGAACAACATTAGCTGAGATCATTGATTTGAAACTCTTCTTTTTTATTATAGGTATTTACAGCTATAAATTTCCCTCTAAGTTCTGCTTTAACTGCATCTTACAAATATTGATACGTTGTATTTTAATTTTCATTCAGTTTAGAGTACTTTTTAATTTTCCTTTTGATTTATTCTTTGACTCATGGTTATTTAGAAGTGTGTTATTTAGTTTTCAAATATTTAGGGATTTTCTTATTACTGATTTCTTCCTTAATTTCTCTGTTGTCCGAGAATATACTTTGAATTACTTAAATCCTTTAAATTTATTGAGAGGCAGAATTGCTAACTATAAATGTGGATTTGTCTAGTTCTTCTTGGAGTTCTATTAATTTTTGCTTTATGTATCATGAAGCTTTGCTGTTAGGTACATGATCATTATGCGTTACGTCCTCCTCATGAATTGGCCTCATTATGAATAGGCCTTCTTTATTCCTGGAAACATTCTCTATTCCAACTTGTACTTTGTGTGATATTAATATAGTCCCTCCTGGTTCCTTTTGTTTATTGTTGGCATAGTACATATTTTTTATTTTACATTTAATCTATTGTATCTTTATATTTAAAGTGGGTTTCTTGTAGTCAACAGTTAGGTTTTGCTCTTTTATCCAATCTGATAATCTTTGCCTTTTAAGAGGAGTATTTAGGTTATTTGCATTTAATATGATTGGTATTGTTAGGTTGAAGTCTATCATCTTGCTGTTTGTTTTCTACCTGTCCCATCTGTTCTTTTTTTTCCTGTTTCCTTTCTTTCTTCCTTTAATTAATGAGGTATTTTTTATGATTTTATCTCCTTTGGCAGTGTATTAGCTATGATTCTTTTTTGTGTTATTTTAGTTGCTTCAGGATTTATAGTGTATGTCTTTAACTTATGACAGTTTACCTTTAAGTGATATTACACCACTTCACGTATAAGAACCTTACAACTATATATTTGCATTTCTCCCCTCCTGGCCTTGGTGCTGTTGTTGTCATCATTCATTTTACTTCACATGTTATATAACCTACAACATATTGTTATTATTTTGCTTTAAACAGTCAGTTATTTTTCAAAGAGATTTCAATTTTTTGAAGAACTTCCATAGTGTTCATTATAGCTGTTGCACTGCTTTATGATCCCACCAATAGTGCATAAGGGTTCCAACTTTTCCACATCTCTGCCAACACTTGTTATTTTCTTGTTTTTTGTTACTACCTATCCTAATGGGTGTGAGGTGATACCTCATTGTGGTATTGATTTGCATTTCTCTGATAATTAGTGATGTCGAACATCTTTTTTTTCCTTGCATTTGTTGGTGATTTGTATATAATCTTTTAAGAAATGTCTATTCAAGTCCTTTGGCCATTTTTAAATTGAGTTGTTTGGTTTTTTGTTGTTAAAATTTTAAGTTATTTATATATTCTGGGTTTTAATTCCTTATCAGATATATGATTTGTAAACATTTTCTCTCATTCTGTAGGTTGCCTTTTCACTCTGCTGATTGTGTCTTTTGATGAACAAAAGATGTTAAATTTGATGTAGTGCCATTTGTCTAATTTTGCTTTTGTTGCCTATGCTTTTGATGTCATACCCAAGAAATCATTGCCAAATCCAATGTTTTCTTCTAGGCATTCCATAGTTTTGGGATCTTACATTTAGGTGTTTAATCCATTTTAAGTTAATTTTTGTATGTTGTGTAAGATAAGGTTCCAGCTTCTGTCTTTTTCATTTGGATATCCAGTTTTCCCAGTATCATTTTGTTGAAAAGACTATCTTTTTCATATTGAATGGTCTTGGCAACCTTGTCAAAGATCATTTGACCATATATGCAAAGTTTTATTTCTGAACTCTGTTCTGTTCCATTGGTCTCTATGTCTGTTTTTGTGTTAGTACCAACATTGTTTTGATTACTGTAGCTTTGTAGTATGTTTTGAAATCAGGAAGTTTGTGTCCTCTGAGTTTGCTCTTCTTTTTCAAGTTTATTTTGGCTATTTGGAGTCCTTTGGGATTCCATATGAATTTTAGGATGCTATTTTTCTATTTCTACAAAAAATGACATTAGGATTTTAATAAGGATTGCATTAAATTTGTAGATCACTTTGGGTACTATTGACATCTTAATAATATTGTGTTCCCACCCATGAACATGGGAGTGTTTCCATTTACTTGTGTCTTTTTTAATTTCTTTCAGCAGTGTTTTGTAGTTTTTAGTGTACAAGTGTTTTACCTCCTTAGATTTTTTCCTAAGTATTTTGTCCTTTTTGGATGCTATTGTAAATGAGATTTTTTTCCTTAATTTCCTTTTCTGATTGTTCACTGTTAGTATATAGAAACACAACTGATTTTTGTTTGTTGATTTTATATCCTTCAACTTTGCTGACTTCATTTATTAGTTCTTAGTGTTTTTGTGGAATCTTTAGGGTTTTCTACATGTCATATGTGAACAGAGATTTTACTTCTTCCCTTCCAATTTGGATGCCTTTTATTTCTTTTTCTTGCCTAATTGCTCTGGCTAGATCTCCCAATACTGTGTTGAACAGAGGTGATGAGAGCAGACATCCTTGTTCCTGATCTTAGTAAAAAGCTTTGGTCTTTCACCTTTGAGCATGATGTTAGCTGTGGGCTTTTCATATATGGCCTTTATTATGATGAGGTAGTGTCCTATTCCTAGTTTGTTGAGTAAAACACTGAAAATCATGAAAGAGTATTGAATCTTGTCAAATGGTTTTTCTGCATCAATTGAGATGATCATGTGGTTTTTGTCCTTCATTCCATAATGTGGTATATTACATGGGATGATTTTCATAATCATCCTTGCATTCTAGGAATAAATCCTACTTGGTCATGGTGTCTAATCCATTCAATGGGCTGTTGAATTCAGTTTGCTATATGCTCCTATTTAAAGTTAGTAATTACTTAAATTGGAAGGACTTACATTTTGTTGTTCCCTGTGTGTCTTGTAGCTTTTTGTCCCTCTTTTCCTCTCTACTGTCTTGCTTTGTGTTTCATTGATTTTGTTTGTAGTGACATGCTTTGATATGCTCATTTTGTTTTGGTATATTCTATAGATATTTTCTTTGTAGTTATCATTGCAATTACATAAAACATCATAAAGTTATAATATTCTTTTTTAAACTGATGTAATTTAACTTAAGTTGCATACAAAAACTCTACTCCTATAAGCTCCGTTCCCCCCACTTTGTTATTGATGTCATAAATTACATCTTTATATATTGTATACCTGTTAACATAAGTATATAGTTATATTTTTTCATGTTATTATCATTTAAATTCTGAATAGGAATTAAAACTGAATTATGCGCCAAAATTACATTAATACAGGTTACTATATTTGTCCATGCATTTATTTTTACTGGAAAACTTTACATTTTCATGTGGCTTCATGTTGCTGTCTAGTGTCTTTTCATCTTGAAGGACTCCCTTTACTATTTCTTGCAGAGCCGGCCTAGTGGTAATGAACTCCCTCAGCTTTTTTTTGTCTGGGAAAATCTTAATTTCTCCTTCATTTTTGCAGGACAGTTTTGCTGGATACAGTATTCTTGGTTGATGGTTTTTTTCTTTTAGCATTTTGAATCTATTATACCAGTCTCTTCTGGCCTGCAAGGTTTCTGCTGAGAAATCCACTGATAATCTTAGGGAAGGTCCCTTGTATGTGATGAGTTGCTTTTCTCTTGCTGCTCTCAAGATTCTCTCTCTGACTTGAACTTTTGGCAGTTTGATTGTAATGTGTCTTTGTATGGGTCTCTTTGGATTTATCCTGGTTGGAGTTTTTTGAGCTTCTTGAATTTGTGTGTCCATTTCTTTCCTCAGATATGGGAAGTTTTCAATCATTATTTCTTCAAGTAAGCTCTCTTCTCCTTTCTCTCTTCTTCTTCCAGGACTCCCATATGTGAATATTGGGCCTCTTGATAGTGTCCCATAAGTTTCTTAAGCTCTCTTCACTTTTCTTCCTTTTTTTCCTTTTTATTCTGACTCAATTTCAAATGCTCTGTATTCAAGTGCGCTGATTCTTTCTTCTGCTTGATCAAGTCTGATGATGAACCCCTTTAGTGAGTTTGTCAAATCACTTATTGTGTTTTTCAGCTTCAGAATTTCTGTTTGGTTCTTCTTATAGTTGCTGTCCCTTTGTTGATATTCTCATTTTGTTCATGCATCATTTTTCTTTTTTTTTTTTTTTTTATAATTTTATTTATTTGTTTTTCCCCCCAAAACCCCAGCAGATAGTTGTGTGTCATAGCTGCACATCCTTCTAGTTGCTGTATGTGGGTCGCGGCCTCAGCATGGCCGGAGAAGTGGTGCATCGGTGCGCGCCCGGGATCCGAACCCGGGCCGCCAGCAGTGGAGCGCGCACACTTAACCGCTAAGCCACGGGGCCGGCCCTGCATCATTTTTCTGATTCTGTTAGTTGTCTTTGTTCTCTTAGCTCATTTTGTGTTTCTTTAGGTGTTGTTTCTGGAGTTTTATTTTGTTTCTTTGATTGGGCCGTTTGTCCCTATTTCTTTGTATGCCTTGTGGTTTTTTTTCTTGAGACCTAATCATTTGGAAAAAAAACTACCTCTCCCATCATTATGGCCTAGCATCATGGAAGGGAAGACTTTCACCAATCAGCCCAGCTACAGAGGTTCTATGACCTCTCAAGCCTATTTTGAGGATGAGCTTGAGTGTGTGCTTTTAGTTGTCTCAGATTCCCTAAGCAGCTTCTCCCTGTTTCTTCTCAGCGCTTGTACTCTGTTGCTGTCCCTGGCATCTGCCTGTGGAACTGTAACTCTGATCTGCTGTGGTGATCACATCTGCTTTCAGTGGCTTCCTAACAAGGCTGCCAGTCCTGTCAGTACTCTGAGTCAGGGAGACAGAAACTAGTCCTTCAGGCAGCCCCCAGACTAGCGATAACATTGGATGCATGATCCACTCTTGTTTCTGTCCAGAAGGAGGATCCCCAGTGTGGGAAGTTTGCTCCCTCTTGAGCCCTGCTAGGTCAGATAGGGGAGGGACACAGATGGGCACACAAAACACTGTATATTTTCCTTAGTCTTTTGTTGGAATTCCATCTTGGTTTTTTTTTTTTTTTTTTTTTTGGTGAGGGAGATCAGCCCTGAGCTAACATCCGTGCTAATCCTCTTCTTTTTGCTGAGGAAGACTGGCTCTGAGCTAACATCTATTGCCCATCCTCCTCCTTTTTTTCTTCCCCAAAGCCCCAGGAGATAGTTGTATGTCATAGTTGCACATCCTTCTAGCTGCTGTTATGTGGGACGCAGCCTCAGCATGGCCGGAGAAGCGGTGCGTCAGTGCGCGCCCAGGATCTGAACCCGGTCCGCCAGTAGTGGAGCGCGCGCACTTAACTGCTAAGCCACCGGGCCAGCCCCCCATCTTGTTTTTTTGTTAGCCTGGGTGCTGTAGCTTCTCAGTTGGTCTCTAGAGTTCTTGCAAAGGTACTCTGGTCTGTATGTTATTGTTAACTTGGTGTCTCTGTGGGAGAATGAGGGCCTGAAGTTTCCCAGTTCACCATCTTGCTGATATCCCTCCTTTTCTGGAGTTTCTAAACAATGCTGCCAGTAGCATCAGTGCTCTGAGTCAGGCGAGACAGAAACTAGTCCTTTGAGCAGCCTCAAGACAAGCCAAAATGTTGGACACAAGGTCCATTCTTATGTTTCGGTTCCAAGGGGGCATCCGTAGTGTAGGAGGTTTCCTCTGGGTTGCCCTGCACTAGGTTGGATGGGTGAGGGGCATGAATGAGCATGCAAAACACAACAAATTTTCGTACCCCTTCTGATGGAATCCCTTCTTGGTTATATGTTGGTCTTGGTGCTGTAGCTTCTCAGCTGGTCTCTAGGGTTCTTACAAAGGTATTCTGGTCTGTATATTTTTAATTCGGTGTCTATGGGAGAGCTAGGGCCTGAAGCTTCCTTGTACTCCATCTTGCTGATGTCACACTCTCTTCCTTTTTGTTTTTTTAAAGTGTTGTTTCTTTTTAGGATGATGTTCTGGTGCTGTGAAGTTAAAATAATGAGTTTATGCTTTTGGGAGGGGTTGGCATTTGTCTTATTTATCTTTCTTCAGCACCCTTAATTCCTCCTCTTATTTCCTTCTTTCGTTTCACTGCAGTGTCTCCAAGGGGGTATTAACTCTTCTCTATATATCTGATTTTCCCCAGAACCGCTGCTTCTCTGAAGCTGCCAAGCTCCTTGCATGTAGTCAAGTGCTGTGAACTATCAAATTGGTGATCTGTGTTCATTATTTTGGCATTTAGTTGTACTTTTTTTTCTGGGGATGATTTTGTTTGTGCTTCATCTAAGTCTTCGATGCCTCTTGATGTTTATCCTGAGTCTCTTAAGCCTCCTCTCCTTGCTTTTTACTCACAGGCTTGCAGCAGTGTAGGATGGTGGGAGTTCTGTTGGAATTGAACTTGCTTCTTTGCTTAGAAGTAATTTGAAGGTTGTAGTGCTAGTCTCTGTTTCTTAGTAATGTTAAAGGTGTGGGTCGGATGTGATTTTATTTATTCTCTTTACTGATTATATGGTTTTTCTAGGAGGCTGTGTGCTGTCACCATTTTTTCTTCCAGACCTTGAAGTCAGCCATACTGCTTTTTAATATAATATAAAAGACAACCACTGTTTATATTATTGTGGCTCACCTCTAGGAGCCACAATAGACTACTAGGTTCCTGCTTCATCCAGATTGTGCTGTTCTTTGCAGGTTCTTGAGCAGGCCAGAATGGAAATCCCCTTGTTTCCCTTTAGCATCATCCAGTTCTCTTTTGAAACCTTTTCACCCAGCCTCACTGAAGAAATGAACAAAAGGGTAAGTGAATGGGTTCTGCTAGATGATTTATTTAATGACTTATTATAATCTCCTCCCTTATAGGAAAGTAATACTTACTTTATTAAGTTTGCTGTATATTTCTCCAGGTTTTTTCTGTGTATATTAACATTTTAGAAAATACATTTTTATAAAAATGAGAATCAGACTATTTACAACTTTATTTTTTCATTTAAGAATATATCATGTTCATCTTTCCATTCTTATTTTCCTTGTTTTTAATGGCTGCATAGTATTCTTTTTTTTTTTTTTTGTGGTGAGGAAGACTGGCCCTGAGCTAACATCTGTTGCCAATCCTCCTCTTTTTGCTGAGGAAGATTGGCCCTGGGCTAACATCTGTGCCCATCTTCCTCTACTTTATGTGGGATGCCTGCCACAGCATGGCTTGGTTAAGTGGTGTGTAGGTCAGCACCTGGGATCTGAACCTGCGAACCCCAGGCTGCTGAAACAGAGCGCACAAACTTAATCACTATGCCACCAGGATGGCCCTGAATTCTTTTGTATGATGTACCTATTATTTTCAGCATTTGTGGTTTATGAATTTTTGCTATTCCAAATAATGCTGCAGTGAAATCCCTGTGTACAAATCCTTGGACATTTGGCAAGTGTTTGTGTTGAGAAATTCCTTGAAGTGGAATTATACCATGTTTTGACTCATAATTTCTTGAGATTTGACTTAATTCTCTTTCCTCATCCACCTCCTCGCTGTATTCTGTTGTTTTTTTATATAGATGAGGATCAAGTGGACAGAGATGTCAACTGTCTATGCTGGGCCATTTAGCAAAAATTGCAACCTCAGGGCTCTGAAGAGACTGTTTAAGAGCTTTGGCCCAGTCCAGTCAATGACTCTTGTTCTTGAAACCCATCAGGTAATGAGACAAGAAAACTCAGATTTTTTACTTTCTAGGTTAGCGTTGGAGATTTAGATGGGGCCATTCAGATAACAAGTATTAGTGATATGAGCTTGATTGTCACCAACTGGAGTGTGAGACATGCTCTGTCTGGTGAGAGCAGTTGCTGACCCACAGGAATGTGTACCCCAGATTACCAGATCTTTGATTTTGTTTTGAGAATTGAAAAATCTGCCAATTTTCATATTCTGGCTCCAATATTCTTAAATATATAGGCCAGACCAAAAAAAAAACTCTGTTGGTGGAATGAGGCCTATGGGCTTCCTGCTTGTGACCTCAGCTTTAAATGATAAAATGCCCTTTGAAAAACAGCACTAACTTCCATGTCTTGGGAAGTCTCTGTAGGGTTTAACTACAAAGGAGGCTCATAGCTGGGTTCAGATATAGGAGGAGCTAATATTAAGGCAGGGCTTTTTTTGTTGTTTTTGTTGTTTGTTCTCCAGTCTCTAGGAGTAAGTTTTATTTATTGGTTTGTTATTTACATAAAAATCCTATAAAGAGTTTAATTATTTTTACTTTTTAAAAAATAATACTTGCATATGGTTTAAAAAATTCATACTATTTAAAAGGACTTAACAAGTAAGCCTCCATCTTTATGGTCATAGCAGGAAGTCAACAGATAAAGACTACAATTACATGAAGTAATAACAACATTATAAGCACATTATATTGAGACAGAGAGGAAACCATGGAAAGAATTCAAAATAGAAACCGTATAACAGATATCTGTGGAACTATTGATATACAATAACTGGTAACAATGGGACCTCCAGAGAGAGGAACTAGGTGGCTGGAAACAGGGGTTAGGGGAAGACTTTTCACTGTAAATATTTTGTACCTTTAGAATTTTGACCTAGGCAACTATTGAACTGATGAATTAAACTATTATGTTTAATAACTATTTACTATAACTATAATGTAATAACTATTATATTTAATGACTATTAAAGTGAAGTAAAAAATTAAAGACTTCCAAGTGATCCAAGTGCACAATCCTAGATGTTTAAAATGTGCTTTCCCCAAATCTTTAATGTCTTTCCTATACCTAAAAATAGAAATAAAAGTATCGTCCCTGGAAAGATGGACTGAGGTATGGGAAGGATATGTCAAGGGACTGTAACTGCTTCCTTTAAGTCTTTCTTATTCCTTTTTTTTTTGGTAAAATATATATAAAATTTGCCTTTTTAATGGTTTTTAAGTGTACAGTTCAGTGTTATTAAGTACATTTTCTCCAGAGCTTTTTCATCATCCCAAACTGAAACTCTGTACCCATTAAACAATAACTCCCAGTCCCCCCTCCAGGCCTGGTAAGTACGATTGTACTTTCTGTCTTTATGAATTTGACTACTCTATGAACATCATGTAAGTAGAATCATACAATATTTGTCCTTTTGTGTCTGGCTTATTTCACGTAGCATAATGTCTTCAAGGTTCATTGATGTTGTAGCATGTATCAGAATTTCATTGCTTTTTAAGGCTGCATAATAGTCCATTGTATGGATATATGACGTTTTGTTTATCCATCCATCTGTTGATGAACGTTTGGGTTGTTTCCACCTTTTGGCTATTCTGAATAATGGTGCTGTGAGATTTGATGTACAGATATCCGGTTTGGTCCCTGTTTTCAATTCTTTTGGGGTATATACCCACAAGTGGAAGTGCTGCATTAAATGATAATTCTATGTTTAATTTTTTGAGGAACTGCCATACTGTTTTCCACAGCAGCTGTACCACTTTACATTCCCACCTGCAATGCCAAGGCTTCCAGTTTCTCCTTATTCTAGCTAACAGTTGTTTTCTTTTTTTTTTTGATAATAGCCATCCTAATGGATGTGAAGTGGTATCTCGCAGTTTTGATTTCCATCTCCCTAATGATTAGTGACATTGAGATCTTTTCATATGCTTATTGGCCATTTGTGTATCTTTGGAGAAATGTCTATTCAAGTCCTTTGCCCATTTTTTAATTGGGTTATTTGATTTTTTATTGTTGAGTTTTAGGAGTTCTTTATATATGAATTCTTCATTAGATATGTGATTTGCAAATATTTTCTCCCATTCTTTGGGTTGCCTTTTGACATTGTTGATAGTGTCCTTTGATGCAGGATTTTTTTTTTTTTTTTTTTTTGAGGAAGATCAGCCCTGAACTAACATCCGTGCTAATCCTCCTCTTTCTGCTGAGGAAGACCGGCTCTGAGCTAACATCTATTGCCAACCCTCCTCCTTTTTTTTCCCCCAAAGCCCCAGTAGATAGTTGTATGTGGTAGTTGCACACCCTTCTAGTTGCTGTATGTGGGACGACGCGGCCTCAGCGTGGCCAGAGAAGCAGTGCCTCGGTGCGCACCCGGGATCCAAACTCAGGCCGCCAGTAGCAGAGCACACGCACTTAACTGCTAAGCCACGGGGCCGGCCCGATGCAGTTTTTAATTTTGATAAAGTCCAATGTGTCTTATTTTCTTTTGTTGCCTGTCCCTTTGGTGTCATATTCAGGAAATCATTGCCAAATCCAATAACATGAAGCTTTTCTGTGGGAGCACTTTTATCTCTATGATGATGCTATGGCTCAGAATCATCTCAAAGATTTAGCTACTCTGCATTATCAAGCACAAAAGCAGTCAGTTTGAAGATGCAGCCTGTCCAATGGAAGAACTTAACCTCCCCAAGCTTATAGGAAAGCTGCTTGTCTAAAATTAAGCTAACATAACAAATGGGAATCTCTACCTGTGACTTGCAGTGATGACTTTAGTGATTCATAATAAATAGCATGAAAAACAAGTTGGGGGCAGGGGCTGGCCCGGTGGCATAGCGGTTAAGTGTGCACGCTCTGCTGCGGCGGCCCGGGGTTTGGATCCTGGGCGCACACTGACGCACCATTTATCAAGCCATGCTGTGGCGGCGTCCCATATAAAGTGGAGGAGGATGGGCACGGGTGTTAGCTCAGGGCCAGTCTTCCTCAGCAAAAAGAGGAGGATTGGTGGCAGATGTTAGCTCAGGGCCAATCTTCCTCACCAAAAAAAAAAAAAAAAAGGCAAGTTGGGTAGTAAAGAATTTGTTAGTGCTTTCACCATACTACCCAGGGAGAAAGGGCTTCAATTTTAAATGACAAAGATTATTTATTTTCTGAGAAACCAGTTCCTGAACCTTGGTGATCCCACTTAAAGTTCATGATCTGTGATCGCTGTCCAGCACAGCACAGCACAGCAAGGACATCGATTCTGGTGGCTTTGGCTACTGTAGTTTAGGCCCTTTTCCCAGCTCCTTCTCTAGCAGTTTGAGCTTGGAAAGCAAAGGTAAGGAAATATTGTTTTTTCTGCAGCCACATCTCTGTATACAATACGAAGTCCTGGAAGCTGCCCAGCTGGCCATAGAGTCCTTGGATGGCATCCTGGTAGATGGTATCTGCATCAAGGTAAAGCAAAAAGCAGCACCCTTCACTCTACCCTAGCCTAGCGCAGCGTATATTTACGGTGCCCTAAGACAACACCTTAAGAGAAATGCCCTCTAGAGGCCCAAGCACAACACTTTCTGTTATGGAAAGTCTTCAGCCAAGCCTGGCATTCTTCTGGCAGTGACCTAAGACATGACAGCTTTCATTTTTGTCAGAATCAGCCTGGGCTATATTGTGGACTTGCTTAGACCCCACATGATTTATTCTGAGTGTTTTTTTGTGGTTGCCTTTTCCTGTAGCTTTCAGGGAGATCAAATGGTGATATTTTTAAGTTTGTTATGCAAGTAAACAGAATTTCATTGGGGTAGAAGACAGGAAACTGATTTCCATTTTGGGGGGATTGTGGGGACAAGGAAAGGGAGGAGTGAGTATATTTACACCAAAATATTTATATTTATGTATTTATTTATCAAGTGTGTACCATAGTCTTGGGAGGCAGTTATTATTAGCCTGCTTATACAGATAAGGAAACTGCAGAATTTAGTTACTTGCTAGTATATAACAGGCCTGGGGGTTAAAGTGGTGACTTTCCACCAATAACACCATCTTTCCTTGGTTAGGTGCAGAGGCCTGTGACAGAGCTCACCCTTGATTGTAACACCCTCGTGAATGAGCTGGAACAAGATTCCGAGAACCGAGGTACTATATACCTGTCTGGAGTGAGTGAAGCCTTCAAAGAACAGCTGTTGCAGCAGTCCAACGTCTTCTTTGGCCTAGAAGCTGTGATCTTGCCTAAAGATCTTAAAAGTGGAAAGCAGAAAAAATACTCTTTCCTGAGTAAGTCTATGCCACTGAAGGTAGCCTTGGGGAAGGAGATTGGGGATGGTGATGACATGAGGTCAGAGAAAGGAAATGTTCACGAAACAAGCCCTCCTCAGCTGGACCAGGTCAACAGCTCTTGACTCTGTCCTTCCCCCTTGGTCCTGGCTGGGCTCCTGCTTGGATGGTGACCAGCTTTTTTGGCCTTTTAATAACAGAAGCGGATATTCTTGCTTTCAGAATTCAAAACTTTTGGCAGTGCCCACAGGGCCCTCAACATTCTCAAAGGCAAGGACTGGAAGCTGAAAGGCAGGCATGCCCTAACCCCCAGGCACCTTCACACATGGCTCAGGGGCTTACCTCCTGAATCAAGAAGGCCTCTGGGGCTTCGTGTCATACCGCCCCCCTCGGAGCAGCAGGCCTTGCAGGTGAGTGAGTGAGTGAATGAATGTATTTTGGGGTCAGAGAGGAAAGGTAGCTGCTTTGGTTTGCTGGCTCTGGGCATTGGCCTTCTGATGTTTATGGGAATTACGAGAGTCCTGCTCAAGTGACATTTAAGCCTTCAATCTTTTTTTTTTTGCCCTAGCACTAGTTTTATTTCACTCTCTAGCTTCTTCCAGCCCTGAACACATCTTTTTTTCTCCAAGATCTCACATAGTTTTTCCCCCGCCATACCTGCTAAAATCAGGTTTTTAGTCTTCCAGGTGGCTCTCCAAGGGACTTGAAGGGGCTGATGTAGGAGGTTGGAGAGATGGACAAGTCTTTATACACAAGATGACTTTTGGTGGTCATAGATGGACTTTTTTTTTTCCTTCACTTTTATAGTTATAACCTTGTTTTTCTAACACTCATTAAAGTATACAACAACCACATTTAACCTGAGATTTCATGGATAGTATTACTTAGATGAGGCTATGGAAGAAATTGACTCATTTTAAAGAAAAACATTAAAGGATACACAAGCAGAAGAGGGAAGGTAGAAGGTGAATGGCTGAAGTTTAGGACAGGAAGAAAGCCTGTCCTAGTCTAATCTCCCACACTTAGCAGATGAGAAATAGAGGCCAGAACTGGTGATTGACTTCCGTAGGTCCCAGAGATACTTAATGGCAGAAGCCAGAGTCGAGTTCTCATTAGTGATGTGGTTCCCCTAGCTGGAGGCCCTGGAAGACCCATCTGAAGGACAGGACAGCAGCTATCCTCCTAAACTGACTTGGAGGGCTTGGGGATGCTGGGGTGGATAGGGAACCCTACAGTATGGGCTCCAGCTTCAGACTGAGGATTTATACAGAGCCTTTCCTGGGATCCCATGGCCCTAGAGCCTGAGGAAGAATGTTGCAGCCCCTCCAAAGATGAGCAGAGAGTATTCTGGCTGAATGTCAACACATGGCTTTGATCTTAGACTCTGAAGGTGGATCACCCGAAGATAGCAGCCTGGCGCTGGGGCCGGAAGATAGGAAATCTCTACTACAGCCTGTGCCCAGGCACCCTCTGCCTCATCCTGTTACCAGGAACCAAGAGGTAAGGACTGAAGGGTTTCCCTTCATGGTTCTGACATGGTCTTCAGCTGTTCTCAGAGAAAGGCCTTTTGTTGACGTCCAGGCACATAAATGAGGACTTAACGTGAATCATCTGTTAATTCTCACATTTCTAAGAGATCGGTATTGTATTCCCATTTTATATGAATATGCTCTTCTGTAGGTACACTTACTGGTCCCTCAAGGGGATAGCTCATCCAGTTTAAAGCCAGAGGTTCTTAGGTCCTGCAGCCTCTCTAGGAAAAGAGGCAACTGCCTAACCCCACTTGAGTAAAAATGGTCAAGTTCTAGGGCAAGGCCCAGGCTTAGATGTGACCAGGGCCTACCTTTTCTGCATAACAGGAATATGCTCCTGCCTTCCCTGCCCTCTCCCTCTTTGCCACCTCTGTTAACTTGTAAGAGATAGGGCCTGTTTTGCTGATTCTAAGCCTGAGGGATACTGGAGCAGGACCTTGGGTCCAGTCCCAGCTCTATCACTTGTCTCCTCTGACAAGTGTCCATGCCACTTTCCCACTGTAGGTCTCAATTTCTCTTTGGTAAACTGAGGAATTTGGAGTACATCAGTGATTTTCAAACTCTTTTAACTATAAAACCCTTTCTTTAAAAGAAAAATTGATATTAAATCTTAAAGCATAAAGATGGGCAGTACTGGAATGAGTAAGTGGGTAGATGAATGAATAAGTGTATATACTGGCGAGAGGGAAAGAGGGCAGCGGCTCTTTTGAGCACAGTTTGAAAATCACTGGATTGTATTATTTCTAAAAAGTCCCTTAAAATTCTGATGTTCTAGGATTCTTTCCCAGGCCCAAGGTCCCAGATGACAGTACATGAATGCCTCAGGCCTTGAAGCCTGGATCAGAAATTAATTTCCTGTCTTAAAATCCTTGTAACATGCATCTCAGGGCCACTAGTAAGATGGGCTACCTGCTGGGCAGCTTAAGAGAATTCCTGTCTCTGAGAAAGGCAAACAATAATTGAAATTTACATTTACATTGAAAACAAAATCCTTAGACTGATAGACTTTGAACAGGCACCTTAACAGCAAGAGGTTAAAAAGTGGCCAAAAAAGCTTTTTAGTTAAGAGCCTGGACTCTGAGGGGTAGACAGATTTGCCCTGACATAGCTTCTCAGAGCCAGTTTATGGAAGTAGGGGTAGAATAGGGGACTGGGTCTTCATGTTCCAGGTGGAATATTTAGACTGAAGTTCCCTATTGTGTAGATAAACTAAGCCAAGAGTGCGCCAAAGCTTTCTCCTTCTAAAAGTGGCCGGGATGTTCTACAGGGGGTGAGGGCTTGAAGGAGTGAGCATTGGGGGCAGAGAGCAAAAAGGCTTAGGTTCTGTCTGAGGCAGAAGTCCTAAGACAAATTTGACAATTTAGGAGAAAACTCTGGAAATAACAAATCCTGCAATAAGGGAACCTGATGTTAGCCCTTTCTTTTAAAAGTTACACTCTGATTTCTGTAGCCGTATTGATCAAACCCAACAGCAGGAGCGTGGATTTCCTCCAACTATAAGCTTGCTTTGTGACTGACTTCTCTGACCCTCATCTGTGCAGCTGCCTCCATGATGCCAGCAAATACCCTTGGGAAAGGGTAAAAGTGGCTCAGGAAGGAGAAATGCAGCAAAGAGAATGTTTCCTCAGGCTGGGAGCCTGACTCAGCTCTTAATCCTTGTATTTCTGGTAGCTGCTAAAATTAATACTGAAAATATTAATAGTTGGTATAATTCATCAAACCCTTAATAAGTGTCAGATACTGTGCTAAATGCTTTTATCTGCATTTTTCGTTGAAGCTGTTGAATCTCCTTTAAGTGGAGAAAAAGGCTCAGATTAAGCAACTTGCCTAAAGTCACACAGCTAGTAAGTGTACAATTAGGATTTCAGCCCTGATGGTCTGTCTGACTCCATAGCCACTCTCCAGGACTCAAAGCTCCAGTCCTCCATACCCAAAAAGCTAGTGCTTATTAGCTTAAATTTAGACCTCAGGTGGAGACAGATTCTGTGTTTGTCTTTGCTCATTTCTGCCTGCTTTGCCTTGGAGAGCTCCTCAGCCCTCTAACCCAATTCCATGAATATTCACTACAAGGTGGCAGGGAGCTAACATATATTGGATGACTCCTAAGTTCTAAGCACTGTGCCAAGTGTTTTACAACATAATTTATAAGTTAATGTTTTGTAAAGTTTTTCAAACAGTGCCTGGCATGTGGTAGGTGCTACGAAAGTGTTTTAAGTAAAATGAACAAAAGAATAAACTCGAACAGTAATTTAAAATGACCATGATGGCAGATTGCCATTATTACCTGGTTCTGTCACTAAACATTTGTGTGACTTGAGCAAGTTATATAATGTCTATGAGCCTGTTTCCTTATTTGAAAAATGGACATAAGAATTGTAGTTATATCAGTACTTGCATTAGGTACATGAGCTGTTTTGAGGATTAAATGAGAACCCATATAAAGTGCTTGGGACAATGCTTGGCATGTAGTAAGTGCTCCGTATATGTTAGCTATTATTGTCTGTAGTCCTCGCAAAACTCTGTGAGATAGTAATTTAAATATTTGATAGTTTTATAGTTGAAGAAACCCTTGGTTGAGATATGCCTCACATCTGTTAAGTGGCAGAGCTATGATTTGATTCTAGGCCGCTAGGACTAGTCAGTATTCTTTCTGCTGAACCATTTTCAGCAGGCAGCTTTCCATAAACTGTCTACCTGCCCGCCCCCTGCCCCATGGCACATACACATACCCCCAGAAACTTACCTCTTCTACTTGTGAATTTATAACCATTCATTCAGCCTTGTGGATAAAAACCTTATCTTCTCTCCTCATTTGTTGCAGCACTCATGGATCACACTCTGGCCTAGGACTGATGGGAATAAAAGACGAAGAGGAAAGCACCACCCTAAATATGTGTTCGTGAGTCTGCCGACCACTTTGCACGTGCCGTTTCTTATCCGTTGTGAGCAGTGGCAGAGAATGTGGTCAGGATGCGGCCTCTCCAGAGCCTGCCAGGCCTCTCTGTCTAGCAGACACCTTTTGTGGAAATGGTGTACCGGCTAAGGCGTCTAGTTCATTTATATGGCATGTACAAATTTTCAATAAATGCCTAAAAATTTAAGCATTCCTAATCTTAAGCCAGGGTGAGGGGAGGAAACCAGTTTGTATTTTCTTTGTGTCAGTGGATTTATGCACAGGCACTGTGGCAGATGCTAATTCCATGTAGCACTCCTATTAAATGGTAAGTATAGGTAAGGAAACCAGGAGGAGGAGTGACTTCTCTGGAGAAAACCCAGCCATTACACAGTTTGTCAAAGTTGTAATCTTTGAAGCGAATTTTTGTAAAGCAAACTGTTTTCCCATTGACAGCTGTTATAAAATTGAAGGAAAAAGATATGCTGAAGTGAAAAATCTGGCAGGTTCACCAGACAGAGGAGAGTGGACGACTCTTTTAGCTTTCTACTGACACTGGAAGCCCTCTTCCCATTCCATTTTTAGGAATGCTTCCTTCCCTTGAGTGAGACTGCTATATCACCCTTCACCAATAGGTGCCTCCATCACACCAGATCTGCCCCTTAGAACTAGAAGCTTCAGTTTCAGTAAAAGCCAGTGCTCTGCTTTTTAATCAGCTCTCAAACTGTTAACATTCTGTGTTAGAAAGGACATAGGCATATGGGCATAGGCATACACAATTCTAAAACTGATAGCGATATTAGCTGCCCTCCAGAAAAGATGAACAAATCTGGCATACAATTATTATACCAAAAAACCTTGTAAATTGCTCCATACATTGGGACCCAGCAATTCTAGAGTATTATCCTACGGTAACAGGATAGTTTCACAAAAACATGTATGGAGGAGATATCACAGATTATTACTATGGAATTCTGGGTAGCCATTTAAAAAAATTGTGTGTGTGTATGCATGCACACATGTGTAAATAAAATCTCTAGTGAAAGAGATCTGCAAGAAGCAGCAGTAGACCTCTGGATCCAGACTGCCTGACTTTGAATTCCAGCTTTCCCACTTATTAGTTGTGTGAACTTAAGTACTTAACATCTCCGTGCTTGGGATAATAGTGGTACATATCTCATAGGATTGTTGTAAGATGAGATTACACATTCACAGTATATTATGTGTTGTATGAAGCCTGGAGGGGTACAGAATAGTATGTTTAGTTTGAGTCCATTTTTGTAGAAAAAGGTATGCATGAGCTTGGAACAAAACCTGGAAAGCTGTATGCCAAAATGTTAACAGTATTTATCTCTGGCTAAGTGGGATTCGCAGATAAGGTTTTACCAAATGCTTTTCTGTGTCTAGGCTGTTTTTTGTTTTAAAATCAGCATATATTGCTTTTATAATTAGAAAAAAATAATTCTACTTAAAATTAACTCTCTGGCAGAGAATTAAACACTGGCATTTGAGGCAGTGTTTAAACCTTTAAAAGTAACTTCTATAAGATCTGGCTCTGTGTGAAAGTTGGGAACCAGGAGCCAGAACTGAGGAGATTGATTTGGGATTGTGACACTGCAACTTGAAGCTCCCTTGTAAAGAGGAAAGTTCCCCAGGTAACCTGCCAACCTCAGCTGCAAGGCCCTGAGAACATCTTGAAATTGACAGTGTTGCTGGATTCTTTCCAGCCCAGCTGAGCTGAGCTCCAAAGCTGTGGGAGCTTAGCTGCTATTTACCTCTTGAGACTCCAGTCCTGAGAGACAAAATAAGTGTCTGCCTTTGGATACAGACAGGCCTGGGTTGATACTTCAGCTCTGCTCCTGGGCAAGTCACTTAACCTTGTTTGAGTTCATTTCCACAGCTATATAAAATGAGGAATTATCTACTTTTAAGGATTATTGTGAAAATTCAAAGATCCAGTTTGTGGAAAATGACAGAACAGTGGGGCTGTGTATGAATTATTTTCTGTCTCTGAGCCTCAGTTTCTTCACCTTTAAAATGGGGACATTAGTACCTACTTCATAAGGTTGCTATGAAGATTAAATTAGGGAAAGTACATATTAAGTGTTCAATAAATGACATTTTACTGAGGATCACCTTCCAAGTGCAGGATTACAGAGCAGATTAGGCCTCCCTGTGCCAAGAGCACTCCCTTTGCTCCTAGGAATAGCCAAAGCCATTTCCTTCTCCTGGATGGGTGGGGCTGGAGGTTTCCCCATGGGCCCCCAACTCCAGAACTCTGCAGAGATGAGCCCAGACCATAAGGCCTCTCAGGCCTCAGTGTGTACACTCTGTTCTTTCGGCTGATGCTCCCACCTTTTGGAAGCCAAAGCTGCCAACTTGGCCTCTTGCAAAACACACATTCCATTCATAAGTGCGTTTGTGCATTTTTCCTCCCACACCCTTCTAGGCAGCCAGTGCAGAGCTGCCAAGGCAGCTGCTGGAGAAGCAACTTCTCATTTGGGGGAAAAAGCAACTCCAGGGGTTTTTAGAAAACTCTTGGTTTAGGCTTTGAACATATTACTCTGACCTTTCTGGCCTCCTCATCTGTAGTAGGGTTGTTCAGGACACTCTGCCATGTTTGTTTTCATTTCTTTTTGCCCCCCTTTTTGTAAATAATCTCTTCCCTATTATAAAGGAAACTCATTAATAGAAACTTGAAAAATCCAGAAAAGTTAAAATCACATCTAATCCCACCACTCACAGTCAATGACTGCCACTATTTTACAATCTTCTATCATATTTTTTCCATTATTCAAAAGCAGAGTTTTTAATGGCTGCATAATATTCCATCATGTTGATGTGTGCCACAATTTTTAAAACAGTGCCCTGTTGTTGACATTGAAGTTGTTGCCAGTTATATCCTTGCACATACATCATTGGCAAATAATATTTCTTGAGGAAAAATTCCTAAAAGTGAAATTACTGGGTTAAATAATATGAACACTTAAAGTTTGTTTAATTCCGGAAAAGTTTTTACCCTGTGTTTGTTTGCTAGCATGGATTTGTTTCAAATCTTTGCCAATTTGACAGGTTAAAAATGTTTTTCATTATAGGTTTAATTTCTGTTTATTTGAATACCCGTTAGATTGGCACCTGTTTTTCCAGAAGCTTTTTGGCCAATTGTTTTTCTTAGTGGGTTGTCGACATCTTTTGCCTATGTTTCAGTTGTTAAGTACTTTTCCATACTGAATTTTTAAGGTCTCCGTATGGGTTTAGTGTCCATTTGTCAATTACTGCAAAAATGTTTCTAGTTTGTTTTTTATTTTAAGGTAGTAAATTTTAGAAGTTTGTTCCTGTATTTTATGATTTCTTCTAATTGCTTTTATACTTAGAAAGTCTTGATTGATCCAGAGATCAATATAGTTTAATGATTTAATTTTTACACTTATACCTTTATTCCTCCTGGAATTTATTTCAACATATGGTAACTTTTCCCCAAATAGATTTTACCCAATTATCTATCTTTACTTACCCAATAAAGGAGGATGCCTCCTTTATCATGTAAGTCCATGTATACAAGAACATGTGTCCATGTTTTCTTCTGTCTTATCTTACACTAGTACTATACTATTTTGTAGCTTTATATTTTAATATACTAGCAATTTCAGAAGCACTACCCCAAGTAACCCCAGGGCCCATAAAGAATCCCTTCATCAGTATGGATTACAAAACACTATAGAGTTAGAGGCTTTGCTGCTGACTGCATTGCTGCCAAAGTCCACTAGGACTTTCTCAGCAACCCCTTAAGGCACGAAAATCAAGGTTGGAACATATGTAGGAAGAATGTTAAACGCAGGTAAGAGCCTTATGGCTTTCATGAGACAGAACATCCTCAGAAGTCACAGCAAAAGAGAGAAAATGGAGAGGTTAGGCTGGCTCCCTTGCCTTTCCTTCCCAAGAAGACTAACCCATTGGATCTAGGTCAAATCCCAGAGCTAGAGGATGACTTGCATAGCCAACCCCGCCATGTGCTTGGACAACTGGATTTCAGAGGAGGCAAGAGGCCAATGCTGAGGTGACTCTTCTTTACTCCTCCGGACCCTCAGCACTACCTTCAGTATACCTTTCTTGCTAGAAGAAGTCCATTCCACATGTAGTTAAGCTCATCTGGTAATTGTCTGAAGAAGTTGCTTGCCCCTCATCTAATTGAAAATTGGATTTTAGCCTTATATAATCTGTACAGCACTGTGACAACACTTGGAATAGCTCCAGGCCCTATACAAGCACCCAAACCAGTGTTGTTCAATTTGTTCTTCCTCACATCTCTATTTGTTAGGCCCTGGCTGGGCTCGATAACTCAGAAGGGCCAAAGTGCAGAAGACACAAGTTCAAGAGCCAGTTGGGGAATAAGTACATGTTTTGGAGGTATACTTTTTAAGTGAGAAAAAAAAAGTCACCCCCTGGGCCGGCCCCATGGCTTAGCAGTTAAGTGCGTGTGCTCTGCTACTGGCAGCCCGGGTTCAGATCCCGGGCGCACACGGATGCACCGCTTGTCCGGCCATGCTGAGGCCGCGTCCCACATACAGCAACTAGAAGGATGTGCAACTACCACATACAACTATCATCTACTGGGGCTTTGGGGAGAAAAAGGGGGGGAAAAAGGAGGAGGATTGGTAACAGATGTTAGCTCACGGCTGGTCTTCCTCAGCAAAAAGAGGGGGATTAGCATGGATGTTAGCTCAGGGCTGATCTCCCCCCCCCCAAAAAAAAAAAAAGTCACCCCCTAAGATTTCCTTCCAGCCTCTAGCTGATGCTGACCTTGGTAATAAGGAAAAGAAAAAATTTCAGTTCACTGAGGAAACCTTATAACCCTCTCCCTAGCCAGAAAGAGGATGTAGCTATGACTCCCAAGCCCTTTCCAACTGAAAAGAAAAATAAAAACACAGCTAATCCTACCACTGTACTTATTTTTAGGAGATACCAGCATGAGGCTGGGAATCTTTGGGAAAGGCCATTAGGGCCTCCATCAGAGTGAGTGAGATGGCTCGCCAACAGAACAATAACGAGACAGAAAATACAATGAAAGGAAACCAACGGTCAGAAGTGGTCTACCATAATCAGACTTCTAGAATGTAAGAGCCAGGTAGAGCCACCAAGGATATTAGTCTAAGCCTCCCCCCATCCCCCCAATTTGGCACAGAGGGACGTTGAGCCCCTAAGAGGGGCAGTGACTTGTGAAAGGTCATGTGTGACCATGCCAACCCCCCCCCCCCCCGCCCTTCTGGAGTCCCTGAGTTACTCACCTGACATCCTTCTGGAACCTTAAATTTATATGTCTTAGATGCTTTATAGACTTTCTTTTAAATCCTAACACTCTGGAATAACAGTCTCTTGATTTTACAGACAAAAGAAAACTCAGAATTTCACTAACTCGCCAAAGGTCACACAGCAATAGCACTTGACAGTTTCAGCTTATCTCCTTTGCCTTAACCACTGCCTACCTGATAGATGTAGGAGCCATCCGTTTAGCACAGTGCTCAAATTCATTTTTTGTTATTTCTCATGGGAATTCACATCAGTTGCCTAAGGTAAGACTAGGTAGGGACCCTGTGAGGACTCATTTGCTTTTTGCCTACAAGTACTGGGACCCCAAAGCCCATTAAGCTCGGTGAGTGGGAAGTCAATTTCCATGTTTTCCAAGCATAGGAATTGCTTTCCAATATCACATTGGAATAGGCTGCCAGGGTAAATCTTGCCCCAGAATAAAGTCACTATTTTGTTGTTGTTGTTGCAGAATTGTCAATAGTCAAGTAAACAAATTTATTAAATCCAACAGCAGGTAATCTTCCAAATAAAAAAACATCTAAAGAAAGAAAGAATGTAGACAAAGACAAAAATGTGTGTAACAAGTTAATAAAAATATTCAAGGGGCTATTTGGAGAGTGCAGCAGTGCAGAGAATACAAACGAAAGTATTACTTTTGTCAACAAGTTTGTACAACCTCAAGAAACAGACACCGTGGTCACAAACCAAGAGGAATTCACAAAGGTGGAGGCTCACATGAGGAGTAGACTCATCACCTCAGTGGGTTAAGGCAGGGTATCTGTAGGACCAATTCATCCAAGCCCCATTTGCCTATTGCTTCAAATTCCCCCTTTGAAACCTAGAATCATACTCATTAGTGCAACAAGTAAGGGCAATTAATCACAGAGTCAGGGCTGGGGGCCAGGGTCAGAGGGAAGACACTTCTCCCAGAATAAATGTGTGTGGGCGGGGGGGGGGGGGGGAACACAGCAGCTGCTGAATGGCTTCCTTTGGCAATGTCCAAGATTTGTGTTGAAAGTAGTAGATGGGTGATAGAAGTAGTAGGTATCTGGAAGAGCAGGCTGAGTTTCCAAGAAGAATAGGGAGGACGTGATGCCCCAGCACCTGAATCAGAAGCAGAACCTGATGGTTACTCAAAGCTATTTGAACCATCTTGGCTTCTGCAACAGTGCTCAAGCATCAATTTTGTCTTTCAGTAAGGAAAAACACCAGATCCTCACTAAAATGCAGTCCCAGTCCAGGTTAAACTGGATATGTGCTATAATTACAGTTTACAATAGGAATAAACTCTGAAGGGGTGGGGGTCGGGGGGTGAGGACCACCCTCTCCATATGATTCGGAAAACAGATTGTGGAGTAAGAGGAGGATGACTATCTCACACCCTCAAATGAGTCCCAATTAACACACTTTAATAACTTTTAATAGTCCTTTCAGCTGTTTAAACAAGATACTGCTGGAGTCCCCTAAGGAAGACCTTTGTCAGTTACCAAGATGTTCAAGTCATCACTAACCAAAAATTAGAGACACAAGAAAAATGGCAGAGCAGGCAACTAAAACAAAACAAAACCTAGCAGCTTCCTTCCAGCCCTTATAAGTGTATAATTGGGTGTACCTTTGGGCTTCACTGCATTGAAGACTTTATTTTAAATGTGGCAAACCAAACAGTTGTAAATACAGATATGTTTTGGTTTTTAAACTTTTAGACCCAAGTCCTTATCCCAGTAATTTCCCACCAGTGTTTAATACCATTTGGCATAGTATAGTATATGAGGCCATCACATGAACTATGGAGTCCCACACCCTGCAGGCTCCAGCACTGAGGACTGAATTTTGACACCAGCCCCTGGAAGATCAGTACTGTTTCAAAGACCGACTAATACTGTGTGGATTAATCCTTTCTTCTTTTCCAAGAAGGCTAGTTTGTGCCTTCCTTAGGGAAGTTTAATAGGATTTCCTTGGGCTTGGGGGCTTGGTTGAAATTTGGACCTTCATCCAGCTCTAGATGTTTCTTCTCCCATCACAAGGGTAAGTATGGGGTTTTGGACCCAACTCACATATGTGGGCATATCTGGCAAGGATGAGGGAGGACTGCTGAGGCAATCAGCCGAAGCATAGCAAAGTGTCGTTACACGAGGTGGGGTTAAGAATGATACATTCATATTGCGCAGGGATGGCGAAAGAGCAATTCAGTGAATCCACACTTCATCTCATACAGCTTTCTAATAAATTGCTAAAGAAACATCACAGAAAGCTCACAAAACCGTTTGCCAAAAACCAAGCAGTTTCCCGGCACACATTGTTTGTTGTAGTCACCCTCAGATATTTGCCTGTTTTCAAAATGGCATCCACATCCTGCCCCTCTTCACACCACCCGGTGTTACATTGTTAAAGTGAAGGGTGCACCGGCTCACCTGAGGGGCATGCATTTGGCCACTTCCACACAATTACTCCTCACTCATTAAGCAGCAAACCTATTTCTAGGTTAAGAGGAACAGGGACCTTTCATTTCCCAGAAGTATGACTGCAAACCCTACACACACCCCACCTTGGATCCCTTTGCAGAAAAACTGCTTTTCCTATGGTCATGGGCAAGTCAAGCATTTGCCCAGAGCTACTGCAGAAGCTTGAATTCCTTGCGTCAAGGACTCAAACCTGAAAGGAACCTGTAAGTCCCTCCCTGACTGTTCTCTTTTCTGGCTTCTCATTTGCATTTTTGTAACAAATAGATTATTAAAAATATAACCAAAAATAATTTTTTAAATGGCTCTTTTGTTGGGGGCAGGGAAGCTGAATAGTTAATTAAAAAACAAAATCCACCCCCTGTAGTACACCTAATGCATGGAATGCCTTGTTGTAGGCTGAGGAAGGAATCCAGTTCCTCCAGAGTCCTCAGGATCCTCCACGCCTCCCTCTCTTCTGCACTTTTCTCCATACACCCTTCTGATCTGGGACAGAAAGAGCCTTACCTGGCTAGGAGCAGCCTGCCTTTTCCCTTATTCAACCTCTACCCAATTAAGAATCAGGAAAACGGGGTTGCAGACTGGTTAGATGAGAAGGTGGTCTCTTTAAGACCTCAGTCTGGGCACCTCAACTACAGTTGAGCCCACAGAACCTGCTAGGGCCCCTAGAAATTCTTTATACAAGGATCTTGTGTCTTAGGCTAGAACAAAGCCAGACATCAGGCCTGAGACCCTCTTCAGCTTTCCAGCAGTACTGCTAACCTACTGTATATGATTTTCAAGTTTCCCATCCACCCCCTAGTAGGAGCAACTGTCAGGTTTGGATTAAAAAAAAAAAAAAAAAATCAAACTCCAAGTATGTTCCCTATGTCAATGTCAATTTCAGAAAAATATCGACTGCAGAAACTCCTTAAATAATAATCTTTGTAAAGATGGGAGCCCAGAGCCATAAGGCTACTAATAAAGGAACTCTAAGCAATTCCTGCCCAGGCTGAGAAACATATACCTGGGAGGGAAAGGGGGTAGTTAGGAGAGAAAACTCCAAATGTTTAATAGACAAACTCTACCTCAAGAGTATAAATATTTTTATAAGTTTTTATTTAAAAGATTCCCTTTTCAATCTGTTCCAAAGTGTTGGAAGCTGAACTGTACAAGTTCCTGCCACCCACTCTTCCAGTACACTTTTTTGAGGACATTTTTTTAATGGAAAAATAACAAGAGGACCCTCTACTGAAACCAGGTAGGACCAGAGTCAGCTCTCGTGTGGCAGTTTGGCCAAAGCTGGCCTTACGGAGCGAGCATGTGGAGGAGTCTGGGGAACTGGGCTCCTCCCTCTTGTGAGGAAAGGGCTGAGAAAATTCATCTTCTCTTAGTGAAAATGGTCCAAATTCAGATTCAAAAGCCTCCATTATGATTCCCTGGCACTCTTCTTATACTTTATATATTGAAGGCAGCTCCCTCTTTTATGGCCAGTTTTAGCAGGCAAAGAAACAAAGGCATATAGATACATATATGTGTACATATATATTTTATATAGGTAAAATATATACATATCTTATATATGTATATATACATATTTGGGGGTAGGAGAAGGAGAGGAGGGTCATGTAAACCTAAACAGTCATCACCTTACCCCAAATGAGCCTGACATTAACAAAGAAGATAATAAATAACTCCTGGGGGCTAAGTGACAACATGGGTGCAGCAAGAAGGGAAAGGGCACATGTTTAACTATTAAATACACGTCTATATTTGTTTGGCAGAGTTCAGGCCAGCCCCAGCCTTCTGCACTTGCCAGACAAGTAAGCTGATGATATTCAAACAAATTATAAAAAAAAAAAATTCAAGCAGAGCTCCATACCACAGTTTTCCTTCAAGTCAGTTGGCCGGCAGGCACAGTTTTCCGACCACTAGGAACAGAAACTTTGGCTCCAAGGCAAATGAAAAAAAAAAAAAAAAAAAAAAGTATTTCCACTTACAACATGAAAATACAGAAAATTCATCAAAGAAAGAAAACTATCAAAGTCTACTTCCAGCAAAACTGAGGTAGCACTGCTTTCTCTGCATTCAGTGCTTAAGTGGTTCTCAGTACGTGTTCTAAAAAAAAACTGCTCACTTGACTGACAGGTGCAGCATGTTGATGGATTAACTCAATGCGAAATGCAACAGGCGAAAGAAGGAATGAGCAAGAAGTGAGGAAAATAAGGGTTTTGGATAAATTAGCTTAAAAGGGGGTTGTCACCAGACTAAACGCTCTTGGCTGGCCTTTGCTCTCCAAGAGCTTTAATTCGCCTGGGAATTAATGCAATGTGGTTAACAGTTAACACTGCTATTCAACTCTGTGTAAATCTTTAAAAATAATTATTACAACCTAAATTCAACCATGTAAACAGCACTACACACAGTACAGACCTGCCCTGAAAAACAGAATATGCAAAACTGAGATCTGGCACTGTATTATTTTGTAATGTTAATTCAACCTAACTGTCCCATTCCCCCTGCCCTGCCCTACACCCTCCCCCACAAAAAAAATCTAATTTGTGCAAGAAATGGCAGGCTATTCTATCTGAAGGCTTAAAAAAAAAGATACACAACATGTAGCCAGGTTCAAATATTTTGGGGGACTCCCCCCAAAAAAGAAATAACCAAAATAACCAAAAAGTGAAGAAAGTGCCTAAAACATGATACAGCATTTTAGAGCCCTTTCAGATACAAGGCAGAGAAAGGTGTAAAGTAGAAAATATCCGGATCTTCAGTAATTTCCAGAAAGGTCCAATTCCTCGGTTGGCTGCAGGGCAGCAGGCAGATTCTTGCTGCTGCTCGTGGGACAGAGCCACTAAGTCTGCTCCTCGGGACACAAGCCCTCGGGCCCTGAGCTGAGTGCACCTCTCCTCTCCTCTTCTCTTTTCCTTCGCTCCATCTCCCACTCCACAAAGGTATCAAAGAGACTTGGCCAGGCCTCATCTTCACTGTAGTTGCTGAGGTCAGGGCCAATCACCTGAGTGAAGTTAAGGAACATGTTCCAAGTGTCCCGGGAGATGCCCTTGATCCCCGAGGGGTTCTCTGTTAGGAAGTTTAGCCATTGGTCCAATACTGGAGGATTGTTCTGGGTAAAGACTAGTTTCCATAGGGCAATGGCTATTTCCCGATGCAGTGAGCGCTGCCCTTCTTCAGAGTCCAGGCCAAACTGAAATGTAAACCGGTAGAGATCCTTGAATTTATCCTCTTGTTTGGCTTCTGTTAAGAGGCTAGGGAACCGAGCACAGATCCCATCAATGCTGTCTGCACTTATTGCTTTGCAGCCATCAAAAAACTCCTTCCTGCAACAGGAAGGAGGGGGCACAATTAATAATTGTAAACAATATCATTTACTGAGAGGCAATGTAGTATAGTAATTAAGAGCATGGCTTTGAGGCTGGATGGCCTGGATTTGAATTCCAGCTCCTCTGCTAATTAATCCTATTTCTTCATCTGTCAAAACCCTTTATAGGGTTTTGGTGAGGACTAAACAAGTTAATATGTCAACTGCTTCTAACAGTGCCTGGCACATGGCAGGCAGCTGATAATGGTTCATTCATTCATTTATTCATCTTTCCAAAGGTAAACTCAAGTCTCCGGCTCCATGCGCCCTGTCTCCCATTCTGCAATAGTGATTAAGCTGCAGACTCGCCTCCCAGATGGGAAGTTTTCCTGCTTTCCTTTTGATTCTCTATGGATTATTTGTTTTTGGAATATTTTTGGTGACTGCCAAGGGAGATTTTTGTAGCCAAAGATTCTGGATGAACCTGGGTAACTCTGCCACCAGAGATCAAAGTTCTATTATTAAAAAACAAAAACTGTATTTTTAACATCTATATAAACCTTCAGCTTACAACATTTTCTCACATTGATCATCTTCTCAGAGACTGCTGTATCCACTGCAGATATAAGGCATCTGAGTGAGGTCTGTCAGGTAACCTACCCAGGGGCTAGAAATTATATGGGGGGATTTCTCAAGTCAATTCTTATATACAACCTAGTGCTCTGCAAACCACACCTTGGGGTAACCCTGCCATGTCCTCCCCACAAACAACCTCGATAGTGACACATGACCATGATGGTATGCACAACTACTGCTTGATAACTGGGGCCAGCTGTCCTTGTTGGACAAGAGGCTGGCCGAGGGCAACGTGCGAAGAGGTAGAAGGGGCAACTAGCTTGATGCAGTGACAGAGGCATAACCCCATTGGCACTCACAGAGCCTGGCACATGATAGGTGTACAATAAATATCAAGTGAGGAAGTGAGTGAATTGACAAGTAAAAGAGTAAGAGAAAAGATAAAGGTCTGAAACAGCAGTGGGGCTGGGCAGCACCTTTGCCATGTGGCTCAACATGGATTATTCCTCATTTAACTTAAGGCAAAAATGGTCGGTGTCCAGTTATTCAGAGGCTGAATAGCTTTAGAGAAATTGGTCAGTAAAAGAAAAAAGGACTTACCCAAAACCCTATGAAGCCAACCCAGTTCTATTCTAGCTGGGCACCACGGCCCAATGGTGCTCTCTTTCCTCCTCTGCTCACCTGGTGACATGAAGTATTTGTGACTAACCTGGTGAATTTGCACATGGTAGCAGCCTGGAACTTCCAAGCCAAGAGCAGCACTCGAAATTCTGTGGGGTCAACACATAGGTCATTGCAAAAGCGCTCCATGCCTTCTTCCAAAATTGCATCCTCCCGCTCGTCCTTGTAGCGCCTGAACAGTTCTTCCAACCTCTGCAGGGAAGACTCCTCGGCATTGGACGTGGGTTCCCTCCCAGCATCTCCCGAGGATGTTGGCAGTTGGCAGGCCTCAGTGGCAGCCTCTGCCTTCTTGGTCCCATTGACAAGGATATCCCCACTTGGCTTGCCACAGGCTGGTGGCTGTTCCTCACGGTGGGCTGCACCCCGCCTGCTGTGTGACTTGCTGCTGGGGTCGCGGTCTCCATTCTTGCTGCCCAGGGTTGATGAGGGATTCTTGCACTTGGTGACACACTGGCCCATGGTGCTGATGGCCTGGCCTCTAGAGTGGCCCCCTCTGGACTGGATGCCCTCGCTGCCACTGGCCCATGTGCCTCAACATGCCATCAGCCAGAGGAGCCAGCCAACCTGGAAGAAAATTAGAGAGTAGTCACCACTGGAAAGGGAGACGGGGTATGCAAACTCCTCTCTAAGGACTCTGCACTGGGGCACCACTGTATTTCAGTGAGCCAACCATGAACCAGGGAGATACCCTGAGTTTACACCACCTCCCTTGTAAGCCAGCTCTAATACCTTCACTTTGGAAATGCAGTGGCTAGGGCACATATGGAGAACAAATATGGAAAATTCCTAAAATTCTTAAGGTAACATAGGTTACAAAGAGGTTGATTCATGTGCAGAATGCATCAAGGAAGACTACAGTTTTGCCAGAAGTATTCCAAAGGAAATCTGTCTTGCCAACTTGCCATTACATAAGAAAATTATTTGGACCTGGGTTAAGCCAGAAGGTGCAAATAAGAGTCATCTTCTAGTCTCTAATGTCAAAAACCTCAGATTTTCTGTTTAAGTAGGTTGAGTAGGGAGAAGGGGTGGCCACAACCAAGACAACTATACAGTTTCATAATGGCCTAAGATGAGGTAAAGGATTTGCCGAGTCAAGACTACAAGTAGAGTCCTAGCCAAATAGCAAAGTAAAATTTGTCTCTGATCTTTTCAAATTCCTTTCTGGGACTCTCCCACACAGTAGGTGAAATACCCTTGCTCCACCCTTCCTCTGCCCATCCATAGGAGCCATCCACCAAGCCTATACTCCATGCCAAGGTTCCCAGTCCCCAAGCTTCTTGTTCTCCCCCCTCAGGTCCTCTGCAAGGCTGTATGTAGAAATGCAAGCCAAGTTCACACTAAACATGAATGTCCTACAGGGCCTGCAGGCTCGGTCCTCCACGAGGGTGTCTCTACTTTAAAAGGAGGGCTGATTTACCCAAATACAACCTCTAAATGGTAGGATAATTACTGGATGAAAAAGAAAAGTCTGCACTGTTACATAACAAACTTGTCATGGTGGTTTATTTATTACTTATATAATTAAAGTGTTTTTTAAAGAATTGCTAGAAATTTCTGTCAGGGGTGAGGTGATTTCTCTGAAGACTCTGTCTACTCAGGACTCTTATTCTTACCTTCAGCTAGTCCACTAGAAGATCCATCTACAATTTAATACCTGTAAAATTCTGCCATCTGCTATAATAACGACTGAAACTACAATGTTAACAGAAATTTACACCAGGAGCCAGAAGTATAGTAGGGGAAGCAGACCAAATCAATGTCAGTCCCACGCCCCTCCAGCTCTAGGGAGCTTTCATGGACCTTCATGATCCAAATTCAAAGCTCTTAGGAGACTGGCGGTGGGGAGAAGGGTGCTTTTTATGGAATGTTGGAGCTTTAAACTTTACCTAAAGAACTTTAGCTCCCTCGAAATAGAGCCTGGATAAATGTGGAGTTATCTTCAAAAGGAATTCTAGGGTAAGTTCTGAGTGTACAAGTTTAAAATGAAGACCAGAAGCATCCCTGTAGTTAGTGAGATGCATGGTATCAGGGTGTGTCCCATTTTTCCACACTCGGAGAATAAATGACAGAGACATGTCTACACATGCCCTCAAGGCTTGCAGTTTCACTTAGGCTTCAAAAACACCCTGAAACCCTTACAAGGGTTTTTGGTGTGGAAAATGACAGACCCAAGTAAGTTTCTTCTGTCTTTTTATGCTTTAAGAGTACAGCTAGTAAGCCGTAAGCACAACCTATTAAAATTTTAACAGGCAAAGAGTTAATTCTGGGCAGACCAGCATACAACGGAAGCAACTGTTTGAGCTGAATTATCTCAAAACAAGCAGGACTGTAATACCATGTGGAGGGTCTGGTCTCCAGATTTGTGTTTCTAAAGACCAGAGTGCTGAAGGAAACAAAAGGCCCAAACTTACACAAACCCCACATGCTCACAGACTGACAACTAATTCCCAGGCATGCTGACTCACCAGGGTTTGCTGCTCAGCTCCTGCTGCTGAGGGAGGCCCAGGTACCTAGCAGGATAAGAGGATTTCCTGGCCTCTATCTGACCTACCTACCCCAGGCCACTAACCCCTGCCCCCACCAGGCAGATGCTTCATTATACCAGCTTCCCCCAAATCCCGGCACCAAGGCCTTCAGGTAGGGACAGAACAGCTAGGCCTCCCAAAGAGGCCCTAATCCCATTTACCCAACTGGCCCTGCATGTAAAAGCATCTTTGATGACCTGACACAGCAGAACCAGCTGACACCTGAAGGCTTTTAACATGGCCAGCAGATGAGAAAAAGGAGGGGAAAACCAATTTGGACAGATGATCAATCAGCAAGTGACAGAAGGTCGGATCCCTTCTTCCATTCTGGTCCCTTTCTTTGAAATGCCCCCATTCCAGCTGAGTGTTGCAGTGAGTGGTGATCTCAAGCCAGAAGAAAAGATTTTCAGATCTGATGGTGAGTACAGCCCCCTGATTACTCAAAGGGCTCCCTGCTTTCGTGTCTACCTCTTTCTTTGGGAAAACAGCTCTGCTCCCGAGCTTTCCCCAGGCTCAATCACAGTGTCTAGCCCTGTGTCCCAGGCTGGCAGCACATCAAATGTTTTAAAGTTGAGAGTCTCCCTGGACCCACTAGCCATTGGCTAATAGCTAATAATAGCAGTTATCAATTATTGAACACTTCATATCATGCCAGGCACTATGCTAAGCACTTTATGGACATTAAAACTCATATATCCTCACCACAACCCCATTTAAAGATGGGGAAACTGAGGCACAAAGTAAATCACCCAAGATCAATTAAACAGAACCTGGTTTGTCTGGCTTGAGAAACCATGACCTCTACCACTAGGCTAGACTGCTCACCCACACCAGAGCAACTAGGGAAGGCCCACCAATGGATGGGTCCACAGCAATCCCAGAGCACGAGTTTTACCATCACCCACTGGAAACAGAACAACACATGGTCTGTACCCAGTGTGCAAGAAGGGTGCCCTACCCACTACCCTCTCCCAGCAAGCCCTGCCACCTGATCCAAGTAGGCAAGATGCCCTTGGGCTCAGCCTCACCAGAGGTAGGGAGTAGGATTAGTCCAGAGGCCCTAAACCTGTGATGTTTCAGTCCACTGGCGTGGTTAAAAGATCCAGCTCTGAAATTAAAGCCCAACTCTGCCACTGGTTATTGTTTGACCCTGATCGAAACCTGAATTTCCTCAACCTGCAAAATGGTATCTGCCTCATAGAGCTGTTGTAAGGATTCAGGCAGGAAATGGAGACAAAGGGTACCTGGCACACGTTGCTCATCACACAGAAAACACCTGATATGGCAGCTATCATTATTATTAACAACCGAAGAGTATCTAGTTAGCCTGATGGAAGCCCCATCTTGTCCCATCTGAACAATGGGCTGCAGGCTTCAGCTTCCCCAGACAGAGCCAAGATGCCTACCCCTGCCTTGAGTCACGCACTTGGTCCTGTTCAGAAACACTCTCTTGAACCACCAGCACTGACCCTGCTCAAAGGCACCACTGCCCAGAAATACCTGGGGGATCAGGTTCTCGATAAGACTTCCTTGCGATTGATCCTGAATAAAATCAAGTTGGGGTATTTGCTATGCCCTACGGACAATTTGAATCGCTGGTCACTCCCTGTCCCTAACCTGGGGGAAGCTTCCAGCCAGTTCCAGACTACTTCCCCTTTCCACTTAGTCCCAGCTCTGTAGGTTTGCGAAAGACAGGATTTCTAGCTTGCTACTCATTTAATGGAACTGCCTTCTCAGCCGGTCCTCCTGCCACCTCTCTGAAGTGGACACCCTGAGCACAATCTGGGCACCCCAGAGCCAAATTTCATCACTACCAGAGCATCACTATTAATGAACACCACTTTGTATTTGTTAGTACATTATAACAGTTATATATAAATGTAGCTCTGTGAAGTAATTACCAACATTTCATAGTAAAAGAAATGGAGGTACACCAAGGTCAAGGAACTATCCAGGAAGGAAGAAACAGGAGCAGAGTAACTAAGAGGATGAGCTCTGGGAGCAGACAAATCTGGATCTGAATCACGGTGATGGCGCCAACTGCGTGACCATCAGCATGTAACTTTAAAATGGGACAGATGTACATCAACTACTGGTGGGCAGAGTAAATGAGATAATCCACATAAAATGTCTGCCCAATACCTTGCTCACAGAAAGTATTCAGTAAGTGTTAGCCTTTACTATAGTTGTTGTTGTTGTTATCACAAAGTTGGTGACGGAATCAAGCCTCCTTTCTCCTAGAACAGTGCTCTTTTCAGGAGCCAGTCCAGCTCTCCTGGGGCAGTTCAGGTATGCAGAACTCCCCAGATGCCCACAGCAGCTCTCCTGTTCTCGAAATAAGTGACTCTGCTCTCCTGCTTCAGCTAAGTGGCATAAATGAGTTGAATGGAGCCAGGGACAAGGAGGGGTGGGGAGAAAGGAAAGGCAGGAAGAAAAACAAAGGAAACAAAACAAAAAAACCCCACAAACCCAGGAAACCTACTTCTAGGTGGTTATAACTTTGCGGGTTTACCTGAAGGACTGAAGAAAGTAACTCTGCTCAGCTTATGCTGGACCAAGATCAGCCTCCAGCTTTTCTCCTTCAATCTCAGCTCCAATTGCTTCTGCCTCCCTCCCTCTCTCCCTCTCTGCACATCAGCCTCCAGCCTCCCTCCTCCCCTGTGCCAGCCCCGGCTGCTGTTCCTGGGGATGGGCTTGGCTGCCTGCCTGGCCCCAGGCCTGGAGCTGGCATTGCGAGGCCAAAGGCAATCCCAGAGGCTGCAGTCCCTGTGGATGCTCTGGCTCCAAAGAGGGATCAGGAAGCTGTTTCTGTCTCTTAGGCAGTTCCATGAAGTGACAATCAGGCAAGTCCCTGTTTTCTAGGACTTACTATCTACTGCTGAGACAGAATTGCCTCTTATGGAACAGAACAACCATGAAGGGCTAAACCACACAAAGAAAGAGTGCAAATGGAGACAGGAAAAGGAGAGAGGAGCATGAACTAGTGCTATGGAAAGAAGGTGAAGGGATTGATGAAGAACAACTGATATATTTGTGCAACATGGGGCTACACGCTTCATATGCATCACCACCTTCAAACCTCACAACAACCTAGGTTGTCAGAGCTTTGACAGATTAGGAAACTGAGTATTTTTAACTACTAAGCAGTGGGACTAGGAAATAAAACCAATCGGTCAGACTCCAAAAGTCCACCCCATGGGAAGGTTTCATAGAGACGGTGGGTCTTGTTATGGTCATTAAACGACTGGAAGCACGAAATGGAAAGGAAGGAGGCAAAGTGCCAATCTGGTTGGTCCATGTTTGAGAGGTGATTTGAAAACATTTATTTATAGCAATATCTTTTAAATTACCTATATGTATTGAGGGGATTGATAGGAACTGTCACATTTAACCCACTACAACCCTAGGAGGAAGATAATATAATGTTCATTTTACAGAAGGGGAAACTGAATAGATAGAGTTTAATGGATTAGCTCTGAGGTCATATAGCCAGTCTATAAAGCAAAAAAGATTCAAACCCAAGCAGTCTGATTCTACACTCTCCGTTCTGCATCACCGGCCTCACTACTGTTCTCTGCTCTGACGTGTGCGAGGATATACCCTTCCTCTAAGGAGATGATGATGGCCCAAGAAGAAAAGGTACATTATCAACACCTAAGTATACTCCAGAGCTAGTGAGTTAATATGAACGGAGTAAACTCCCAGGTAGCCCTCAGTTCTGGTCTGGGATCTCCCTAAGCAATGTGTGCCCTTGAACAAGTCACTTAACCTCTCTGAGTTTCTGTGACCCCAACATTAAAATGAGGGGTATGGACTAGTCCTTCCAGGCCCAATATTCTGGGACAAGCTTCTCTTTTGGGCATCTAAAGAGGCTGAAGTTTTGAATTTGCAAGCCTTCTGAGGACAGGCACTTTGCCTCCTTAGTGAATGGCTCTCACACTTCTTGCCCAGGCCTGTCAGAGTCAAGAGAAAATAAGAAGTCCAAAAGGAGAGAGAGAGCAGGACTACTCCAACGTGAACAAGGGGTAAAAAGATGACACAGTTTTTGCAACCTTCCCTCTCAGTCATCTTAGTTTGATCTCTGCAGGGTCAGCAACAGGCCCTAACACATGGAAAACAGACCAGAGCAGGGCCAGCCCCGTGGCTTAGTGGTTAAGTGCGCGCGCTCCGCTACTGGCGGCCGGGGTTCGGATCCCGGGTGTGCACCGACGCACGGCTTCTCCGGCCATGCTGAGGCCGTGTCCCACATATAGCAACTAGAAGGATGTGCAACTATGACATACAACTATCTACTGGGGCTTTGGGGAAAAAAGGGAGGAGGATTGGCAACAGATGTTAGCTCAGAGCCAGTCTTCCTCAGCAAAAAGAGGAGGATTAGCATGGATGTTAGCTCAGGGCTGATCTTCCTCACAAACAAACAAACAAAAAAACAGACCAGAGCAAGGTGGCTCATTGCTGCAGCTGGTTGGGTCAAGAAGCCCACTTAGGGGAATGCTGCACTGGCTGCTGATGGAGAGCCTGTGGCCCAAAGAACAGCCTTGTGAAATGAGGAGCTAAAAAACAGAAGGTAAATGCTGGCACCAAAACCCAGTGTCAGCAAGGCACTTGAGATCTCCTCTGAGACTTCCTGGGGAGAAAGGACTGATCCAATGCACCCCTCCCATTCTGTTCCCACCCAGAGTCTATTCAGAAGCAAGAAGTCACTGACAAATGCCAGTGTTTCTACATATTAGCAATAAAAAAACCATCATTCCAACTTTCATCTAAACAGTTTGTAGAGCTAGTTGGGTGCATGTTTTTATTTCTTACCATATATGCCATACACCCAAAGGCCAGAGAACATGAGTACATGAATTCCTCAGAAAGCTTTTCTCTAGCTGCCAGGGGCTGAAGCGGCTGTACTGGCAGAAGCCATTCCCCTGGGGGATAAAGCAAGACCACGAGAGCCCCTGGATCCCACCTCGCAGTTGCAGAACGACTTGAGAAAAAGATGGGAAATGGGTGGTGTCCATTTGTAAACTACTTCCTAGAAAGTAAACTTGCAATAAGGAGGAAAGATTGAAGGAGTACTTTAAATGCAGAGTCGTTTGCTGTCACTTGGAACTTACAAGATCACCTTTGGAGATTAGGTCTTACCCAGAGCTATTGGGAAGGAAAGCTGTTTCCTCTGCCAAAACAAACGAGACCGTCTGCTGCTATTTTCATGCTTTTAAAAGACTTTTTGTCCTAAAATGTACTGCAGCAGCAAGCTAAGACAGCAGTTCCAGTTAGGGTTGGGTAGGAACACATGACATTCTACATCAACCAATCTCAAAAGTCCAAAAGAAAAGAAAAGAGGGATGAAGGAAAGCAGAGAGGGAGAGAGGGAGAGAGGGAGGGAAGAGAAAAAATTTTTAAAAGAAAATAAACCAACTGGTTATACTTCCGTAAAACAATCTTAGGTCACATGACTAAGACCAGCCAGCTTTGCACAAAGTAATTTTTCTTTTCAAACTGTGCTTACTGTTCCTTACCTTGATTATTTCAAATATACTAATAAGAATATATATCCAGTTGAAGCCTGAGGACCGAAGCCAGTGTGGGCTGGCTACAACAAATACTACTTGCCAAATACAACCAAGCCAATACACCCATGTACTATAAAGTTTCCAAACACCAAATAATGAAGCATTTTTGGTCTCTGGGCTCCACAGTTGAGCTACATGTTTAATCCCATATGACTCAAAATAACCAAAACAAGGGCCATATCATTTTACTGACCCACACCCAGAATATTTTTTGCTGTCACTATTGATCTGTACAGGTCTGACTACCCACTTACATGCAAAGCGGGCATCGTTAAGGGGCACTAGATTTCTAGGTTGGCTACTCTTTTCGTTTCTGCACCAGCTTTTTCAGTTCCTGTTCCTGTTTAAAACTAGATGGCTGTCTTGGAGTTGTGCTCTTTGGTACCATAATAAAAATGGCATGCCTGCTACACTCTTCATCTCTCGTTTTATGCTTGGAGCTTGTTTTCTTCCTTAGAAAACAGCCTCATTAGGCCCCACTGAAGGCAAACCACTGATTAGGCCCGAATGCCTGCTTCCAGTTAGCATATGGATGCCAGCCATCCGGGAGGTTTACCTGATTGTAAATGATTAGTCGTCAAACACCCAATTACCACATCAACTGTTCACTTTTCAGTCACCTTCTGAGGAATTCAGTAGTCAGCAACTGACTGAAAAATAGTTCACTGGAGATGAGATTTGGTTTTGCATCTAAGTAAAAGAAAGGGAAAAAAGGAAATTGTGAAATGAGTTGAAAGATGGATGAGGAAGGAACCCAATATATAAAGATAATAAATAACTGCATCCAAATGTCTTAAAGAGGCACCTGAATGACCACAAATGTATAGACGTGGTTTCTAGAGCCACATTTCCTCTAAGTAGGCCTCAGATTCATCATGTGGTAACTAATCTATCTCTTAAATGTTTGCTAATTCTTAAAGAAAAAATCCAAATCCCTTAAGGCCAGATTTATCAGTTTTTTTTCCTAGAGGCCCATGATGGAAGCTGACCGCTAATGCACAGTAGATGGGAAGAGGAAGAGGGAAACAAAAAGACCTGTACAATAAAAGAATATCTGTTTTCAACCACATTAGTAAACTGGTCAGAAAAGTGAGGCCACTAAGCCTTTCTTTCTTGCTGCCAAATTCAAAAGTATTACATGGTTATTCTGTAAAATTTAGAAAATACAGAGAAGCATAAAGAAAAAAAAGTCCCCTAGTATCCCATCATCTACAGTTAGTATTTTGGAGTGTATCCTTTTAGTCTTTCATATGAGCACATACAGCCAGCACACATAAATACATGCATGTACATATTATGCACATGGAACTTGTAAACAAAACTGGGGTCATACAGAAATTCTATCTTGCAGCCTTTTCCATTGAACACTCTTTCATATAAATCTTCTCCTCTCATAAAATGCTTTTAAAAGAGCAGCAATTCAATGATAATACTGGTATCACCACTAACGCACCAGCTATTTCACTGTAACCCATCGACTATTTATAGCCTACTATTCCATCTGTCAAAAATTTGGTGCTGCACTGCGGAGGGGGTGCAAAAAGGTTGAGACTGTTAAAACATAGTTAATAGTCAGATAAGTCTTCCATTGAATGGGGGTACCATAATTTGTCAATTTAATCTCTTCTTGTTGGATATTGAGCTTGCTTCTAATAGTTCACTATTATAAACAATACTGGGATAAAAACAGAACATATAGCTAAAACTCAGCACATTAATAATTATTTCCTGAGAATAAATTCCTGTAAGTGGAACCAAAAGATATACAAAAAGATTATAGATATAATCCAATATGAATTCCAAAAATGTAGTGTCAACTTACATAACAGCAGTTGTACTGGGAGTATGTATTTCTCCCAATATCATCTTGTAATATTTGCTGACTAATTCAATTTCTTTAAAAAAAAAAATCCTTACCAAAAGCACACTATTATATTTAAGGAAAAATATAATAGTTAAGGAAAAATATAATATCCAAAGGAGGATGGAAAACAGGCAAATAAAGAGACCACTTGCTTCACTGTAAATTACATCAAAAAGGCTGACAAATCCAAGGATTCTGGCTCCAAGGATTTCAGGACAGTGTTGTTAAATGATAGGGGGTGGGGGAGCAGAAAAATTAATCATAAGGACATCTTTCAGTTATATCTAAATTTCCCCAATTTATTCTTTCAAAAGAAAATCAACCTTCCCCCACCCCACAAAAAAAAAAAAAAAAAAAGCTAATGCCCATCTAACAGTCCCCTTATGACAGGTTCAGCATCAGGAGTAGAAGAGTCTGGCCCATGGACTAGCCAGAACCCGAGTCGATGATATTCCCAGGGAGCCAGAGGCTTGTTCAAAATGGAACTGTGGGACCCTTGGAAATGGTTAATAGGCTGGATTTAGTCTGCAGACTTATTTATATGGGCTTTCTAGCTTCAGACTGGATCAAAGGATATTACTGCATGTAGCAGAGACTTGTCTGCTACCCCAGCATCCAGGCTCTTCATCAGGTGATTACTCAATTTTCACTAGAAGATCCTTCTCCCTTACTCTTGGCCATATAGTTGGGTGGGGCTCATAATGAACTATGTGACTCAGGCCCACCAAAGCCTCACATGCCCCTAGCTTCAATGACTGGGCCAGAGATATGCAGGTGACCTAAGCCAGACAGAGTGAATCTTAGCACTGAATGCACAGGAGGTTGGAGCTGTTATAGTCATTTTACCAGAAAGAGCCACCAGGGAAAATAATAATGCCTATCAATGGGTCACTGTGAGAATTAAATGGTCCCTTCTTATCAGATGGGTCTCAACTCAAATGCACATAGGACCCAAGAATAAAATCACTGCCAAGAGACAAAGGGTTCTGAAGCATTATTTGCATCCAGAATCCAACTATACTGAAGTCAGATCAAAGCCTGAACTTCACAGTCATGTGAGCCAATAAATTCCCCTTTTGCATAAGCCCAATGTCAGGTTTTCTGTCACAACAGAAAGAGTCCCTACCAACACACAGCTATGTCACTCAGATCTCTTCTACTCAAAGAGCAAAGAAAGAGACGATCTGATACCTAGGTGTTCTGATTCATGGCCCAGGACCAACTTACTAGGCCATAATTTCAACCCATTACATCAAGGGAACCTTTAGCTGAACACCAGGACCAATGATCCCAAACTCGAGCAAACTGTAAAATTTCATTAGAACTGGGTGGACCATTAGGACACTATTTGAAAGATGATAAGACTAACGAGCAAAAAGAATCCTTCCAATTGCAACTTTTACAACCTTAGGCCTCCTTCAAGCAGACTGGCCACAGAGCAATTACAGCTGCTTTATTTTATTGAGTATACATTTTCTGTTATCTTCATGTTCCCAGGGAGGAACCTCCTCCCAGCACTCAAACACCACGTGAAAGGCTGTAAGGCAAGAGCTCCCGGAAGTCTCTCTGTGCAATAATAACATGCTCAATCTTCCAGCTGAAACAGGTATTTGATCTACACCACATCCTATGAAACTGAAAGACCAGATCTGACCAAAACTTGGCTACCCTCTTGGTTTCAATTACTATTACTGAAACAATTTCTCTTTGGTTTCAAGTACTGAAGAGCCTATTTAGAAAGTATTCAGGTTTTGAAGACGGTGACAGGAAATGCTCATGTCTGTGTGTCTTTACTGGAAATACACTCCCTGCAGGTTGAAACTTGAGGCCCCAACGTTTGGACTTTGTTGTTGTTGTTTTTAATAGTTACTTATTTCACAAATGTGTGCTCATATGGCATGAAGCCAAAGGGTATATTAACATGTGTAAAGATAAGTAGATAAATTAAAAATAGAGCTCTATACCCGACGGCTGGCATCACGGTATTACAGGTTTGGCAAAGTAAGACATCTGATGTTTTGAGCCCAGTTCCTGCCCACTTCCCGGCCAGATCCACTCGCTAAAATTGCCGCCACCTAATGGCCATTGCAATGCTGTCTATTAAAACTCTGCCCTAGCAGGTAGGCCCTATTTAAAAAAAAAAAAAAAAAAAAAAACAATATGAGAAAATCCTAAGATAAAGCAGCAGCACCATAAGCTCTTTTGGTCATCAATACCTTTGAAAATTTGAAGACAGCTTTGGACCCCAGAATAAACTGTGTATACATATACAGACTCATACTCACACTCAAATCTGCATCCAACAATTAGGGGGTCCATGAAATTACATGCAACTTGCTGAACTGCATCAGGGTTTTACCTGCACTGCAACCACATTCATTCCTGTCACTCAGGGACGGGAGCTCCCTACCAGCTCCTACAGCTGCTCCAATACAGTCTTGCACCTTATGGGAAGGACAAGACATGCTTTGCATGCAGAATGACTAGGTTTGTACAGCCCAGCTCTATCTGCTCCCCAGCACATACCTAATCACCCTGTGCCTCACTTGATAATTGGGAAAATCAGAGGGTCACTGTGAAGTATAAATGGTTCCTCACGTCAGATGGGTCCCAGTTCAAATGCTGAGATGTTCCCTGTCCAACCAATCTAAAGTGCCATCTCACTCTGATCCAGCACACTATTTTATTTCTTCACAGCACATACCACTCTCTGAAATTGTTATTTGTTGACTTATTTATTCTCTGCTCCCCTTACTAGTAGGTAAGTGCAGGGATTTTATCTGTCTTATTCACCACTTTGTCCTGTGCACCTAAGCTATGTCATACAAGCAAGTGTTTGATAAATATCTGCTGAATGAATAATAATCACTGATGTTTATTGAGCACATCTGTACAAGGCACTAGTCTGTGCACTTTAAATGTATTAACTCATGATTGAATAAATGATGAGTCCAACCTACTTAGCACTGTCCCTAGCACATGGTCAGTACTCAGTAAATGGTAGCTATTTACACCAATTTTAATTATATGATGATGATACCAATTACTCAACGGTAAAGGAAGTTGAGCCCTAAGGATGTAGAGCTTAATTTCACCTCTCAAGAGCTGGTTCCTAAGGTCCAATTTCTCCTGGATCTCTCTCCTCTTAGCACTCCACTACCTTCAGAGAGAAGAGAAAGTAGGGAATTCTCTCATTATTCCAATTATTCCCTACCTCATCCGTTCTTAGATAATGTGATACAAACACAGCTTCTCAGCCAGCCAGTATACGGCTCCATTTCTCCTCACTCCACAAGCTAATTTTCACCTCAAACACCGCAAAAGCCAAAATTGGAAGCTGAAATAGGGAGCTGTTCATCTTGTCGTGCCTCTTTTTGACCTGCATCTCAGTCCCTTGGAAAAAATGCACAGTAATAACAGAAACCACTCTCGCCTCTCCTTTCAGCAAGGGAGAGTCCAGAGGGTTTATTCAAGCCATATCCACGCGGCACTCTAGGAAGCTCCAAGGGTTCGCCAGTTGGGTATACTCCAGCAAAAAACCTTCTGGCACTGGTTTGACCTGAATCTTCTCTACCTTAACACCTTGACCTGCCTCTTCTCTACCTTAATAAACAAAGGCATCACATTTAAGGTATTTGGAGATGCAAGAGCAAAAGCCAGTAGTTTTTCTGAATACAGCTTACAGAACACAAAGGACTCACAGCCAGTTTTACACTTCTTAAGATATCTTATTCCACATATTTACCAAAATTCGCTAGAAGACAGTGGCTTTTAACTCTGAGAGCTGAAGCACATACCTTGTCAAACAGGGTAAGAGATGTGGACTATTAAGGTCCTCCACCTCTTTAGAACCACTGGAGACAATGGACTATGTTTCATACGACGGAAAGAAAAGACCAAGAACTAAAGTCCTAATCAGGGCCTTCAAAGCCATATGCACTTGCCAAGAAAGCAAAGGGCAGATTCCACCTCCGCTGGCTGGCAGGCCCACACATTCTGCTTAACCATGTGAAACAGCCAGCTCTTGCTCTCCCCACCCCCGGGCACAGTTACGATATTTGGGGTAGCAACACCAGTGACTTTTCTAGGAGAGTGTTTTATAAAAATAGAGCTTCCAATTTTAGGTCTAAAATTGAAAAGAAAAATAGCCAGAATTAGAAGTTTGTTTTAACACAATACATTGAAAATTACGAGTTTAAGCGCTGGTAGCTGGGGACAGGGATCACACCACCACATGACTTCTCAGTGAGTCATAAAAAATAGTACAGGCTTGTTTAACAGTGGATGTCCACCAGTAACAGAGTTAAGAAGTCCACTTGTGTCAGATGATGGAAAACCAAACTGACACTCCTTCTGCATTTGTTTCAGCAGTGGCAGGACTGACACAAATGAACTGCAGCAGCAAGTTACAAGACAGAAATGGTAATAAACCTTTTTTGAGGCTAGTCAAAGAGGAAATGTTTGAAACCCCGAATATGACTCATTTTTCAGAAGTTAAATCAGTTTAACAGGAAAAAGAATCCTCTAACCTATTAATAAATCACTAACTGAAACATTTCTGGATTTCTAACACCCATTCTTGATTAACATACCTTTGTGTCAAAGCAAAAGCCAAGTGCAGGCATTTAACAGCAAGTTGCTACCCTTACAGTTATGAGAATCACTCTGGTGAAACTAGATGAGAACAACAAAAATTAATCTTCAGGCCTAGATGGATACTGTCATGATAATAAGATAACAAAGACCTCCCCAAAGGGCTTCTGGGTACCATAAATTATATAACAAATCCACTTCTGCCAGGCAGCCAGGATTAACTCCTATTCACCCAGGGTACTTACTACTCAGTATCACCAATGGGCTTATGAAAATAGAAGAGTCAGTATCTGCCACTGCTCTGCAAAAGGCACAGCACGTTTCTCACTACACATCAGTTTGCTGACATCAACTACTCACTGCAAGAGAAGTCAATCTAACAGTCTTAAAAACAATTTTGATATTTGTTTCTTCCAGGCCAAAAAATTTTTTGAAAACCAAAAAGAAAAATATTTCATTAATTTCTCCCCTACTAAGTTCTTCTGACTGAATTTTTAAAAAATTGTCCATTATGACACTTTGTTATAATAGACAATTTATTATTTCCATTATGCATTCAAGGCTTCAATGCATTATACATTAGTTACTTCTATGGAACATAAACATTCATGGCTCTCAAGCACATAGTCAAAAATGACAAGTACACAGAAGAAAAAGGATGTTACTGTTTTAGTGACAGCATCTTTGATTACAAGTTCCAAGAAGGCAGAGTGTGTATGGTAACGTGAAAAGGGCTAACTGGCACCTACCAAACACTTTCTAAGGAATCAAATGAGAAATAAGCACCTACTCTGTACCTAGTGCACTGCAAAATCTACCTGCAAGCACAGTACTAGTCACTCTTAAATAATAATGTCCACAAATATTTACATAAGGTTTACTATGTATCAGCCATCCTTTTCCAAATATTTTTACATATATCAACTAATCCAACAACCCAACAGTAATACCCTATGAGACAGGTATTATCATCATCATTTTATAGATGAGAAAATTGAGGTACAGAAAGTGTAAGTCACTTGCCTAAGGGCACATAGCTATCGAACGGCAAAGCTAAAATTCAAACTCATGTTTCACTCTTTCTCAAAATTAAGGATAACGCTTTTAAAATCCACTTTTTAAAAATACAGAAGTTTAAACTGCCTCTTCCAAAAAAGCCTATTACAGTAGAGTGGTTTTTTGTTTGGTATGCATAAATCTTTCAGTCACTGTGAAATAAGAGATTGGACTACACTAGCATCTTTCAAACTTTACCTGCAACCTTCAGTGAGAAATACATTTTGCATCCTGACCAAATGCACATATAAAAATACATGTATAACTCAAGTTTCATGAAGCAATATTTACTCTTGCTTCTACGATGCACTCTAATTTATGCTATTTCTTTTTTTTTTGTTTTTAATTGTTGGTTATAACCTAACTAGGTATGACCCACAGTAAGAAAATTTCAAGATCAAACTTAAAAGTTCCTTCCAATATCTTTATTGTGCCAGACACAATGCTAGGCATTTTATAATCGTGACAGCAGTTAATACCCACAGCTACCCTATGTGGTTGGTATTACTGACATATCCCTATTTTACAGATGAGGAAATAAGCTTAGAAATAAAGCACCTTACTCAAGTCCCTTTGCTGTGGCAGACAAAGAAGCTCACCAAACATTCCATCTGCTCCCCTAGTTTCCCAGCCTCTTTTCAGCAAGGTGGGGAAATATGTCTACTTCTGGCCAATGGGCTGTAGGCAGAACTGACACAATGAGCTGTAGGCAGATGTGATACTTATCATTTCCAAGCCCAAGCACAGAGCTGGCACATGACATCTCAGCCATCTCTTACCCTGCCATAGTGACCAAGACAGTACAGATAGTGCAGTACACCACAGCGAGATCTACATTAGCCTGCGTCTCTACGTGACTGTATGGAGCAGAGTACCCTCAGCCTACTGACTCATGTGGGACATGCAGGCAATAAACTTTTATCAGATTAAGCAAAACCTTGTAAATTCTAACTCCTAAATATCTACTCCTCCTCAGTAATTCTACAGTTCAGGCCCCTACCATCTTTACTGCAGTACTCTCACAAATAGTCTACCTACTTCTGGGATGGCTCCCTCCAATCTCTCTTCCCACACTGCCACTGGAGTGATCTTTCTAACACACACGTATGCCATGTCCCTACTCAAAATTATTTAATAGTTCCCCTTCAGCTACAAAATAAAATCCAGACCCAGAAAGGCATACAAGGCCCTTCTGGATTTGGCCTCAACTACTATCATTCTCCCCCTCTCATTCCACGTCCCTCAGGCATACTGAAACACCTGCCATTCCCAAGAGGTCCTGGCCTCTCGTGCCTGTCTAGTTTTACACATACTGTTACTCTGCTTGGAATGCCTCCTCACTCACTAGTCTCGGTCTTTCAAGCCCAGTGAAGATTTCACTTCCCACAGGACTGCTCTCCTGACTCCTTTCAAGCTGACCTAGAGCCTCTCTGCCCCTCCACACCTTAATTTATAGCACTGATATTTTTTAGCACTTATTTTACAACATTTTCTAATTGTTCTTACCGTCTGTTTTCCTACCACACCATAAGGTCCTTAAGAACAAGATCCACAATAGGCACTCAAACTTATTGGAATGAATAGCTGGCAACATACAAACACATTTCTTTTTCCTGCAACATCATGTATCCAATCCTAGGGTCAGTCCTTAGGAAATTCAGCCTACACATACTTCACTTTGAATACAATGGTGAGAGCATCAAATTTGGAGGCCAAATTTTTCTAGCTTACAAGACTAGTTTTGAGTTTCAGAAGTCCCTTATGAATGATCCACATTCTATCTGGGAAAGTTGGTTCCTTGCTCATATATGTCTAACTTGAAAACTACAGTCTGGCTCTTCTTAGAAAATATCTTGTATCTGTTTGGAAACCTTAAGCCCTGTTAAAAATGTGTTTTTAAAAGTTTTGTTCTGTTAAGCTACTATTGTAATCAAAAGCTCTTTTGCTTAAGCAGGCTGAGTCAGAAGTACTAAATGCTGCAGACCTTCAGAACTTGGTGTAAAGTGAGTCAATTTAAGCATTGTATGCAAATAGTAAAGCTACAAACCCCAAAGAGGAGGAGCTTAGGCCAAACTGCTCTGAGGGAAGGAAAGACTGTTTCCTCCCAAGTGGGGAAAAGGCAACTGGAAAGATTTTTACCTGTTGCATAATTTTTTATTATCTCTTTCTGCTAGGTTAAGCAATGGTTGTGAGCTGTAAACTTAGAAAAATAAATGCTCTGATAAATTAAGCAATTCCAGTTCTTCGACCACGGAGGTTTAAAGTCAAGAGTTAAAGAAAGTCTTTGATTACACATTTTTGTTTTTTTACTTGAAGTTACCATGAAAGTTCAAGTTTCCAAAATCCTGAAAGGGCTTTATTTTAGAAATGAAGAGACTCCAGATGAATTAAAAGGTTAGTCAACCATGAGAAGACCAGGGTAACTCGTGCTGGAAACATGTAAGAATGGCCTGAAAAGGTTTTGAACTCTACCACTATGTACATCTTTCATTCTGACTCTAAATTATATTTTATCCTTTTAAATGTGTGGTCTTGAATGCTTATATTTCTATGGAGATTATACTACTATGGAGATAATTATTTGTATGATTAGTATAGTCTTTCATGTGGCTCTCATCTTTAAAAGCACAACTACTCAGCTGCCCACAAGAGATCTTAACCAAGACTCATTGATCCAATGGCAATTTCCCAAGAAGAGGAGGAAATAAACAACCTCACTCGAGCTTTGCAAATCCTAGTTGATAGACCAAGGGCAAATATCAGAACCCCTGCCCATCCCCTTTCAGAATTTCTCCAGACTCATCAACAATTTTCTATAAATAATGACTAACCTCTACACCAAGGGAAATGGCGTCTGTTTCAGGAACCTGACATCTACCCTGAGTAAGGCGGTCTTGTGAATCTGTGTGAAGGATGAATGTCATGCATGTCATGAAAGATTTTAGTGGGAGAAGAGAATTTTAATCCTGCAAAATAAAGCCTTGAGTAAAGGGTTTTTCCCTTTCCCAATGTGCCAAATAACACAGGTCACCACTTCTCTCAGGAGACAAGACAGTATGAATGACAAAACCAAAATTTACCAAGTTATGAGGGTTTGTGGCTTGGAACATTAGATTCCACCTCAGTTGGGAAACATCTGAGAGTTTCTCATTATGAAATCATGTAGAAACTTTGTATTGAATAAATGAAGGAGGAGAAAAAATCCTGGGCCACATCATTGTCCCCATTTTGCTGTATTTTAACCTAATCTTGATACATAACACATGGTACAGAAAGATAATAGAATTGGAACCATCTTTATAGCAATTTTTTAAAACTACAATTTGAAACACTAAACAATTTATTACAAGGCGCTATACCAGATGCAAGGCCCTTTATGCTGAGGTAATTATAGAACAAAATCACTTGCAGAACACAGACCAACAACCAAATGTAGATAATGAAAGATGACAGTGTTAAGATACACGGAAAATGTCAAGGGAACACAGGTAATTAAGGCTTAAAAAAAAGAAACCCTAGATGACATCTGAAAGCAGTTTTCTTGGCTCCTATTATAGAATCGAGATTTCAGTTTTATTCTGGGGTTTTACTTACAAAGAAAGCACCTCCCACAACAGTTTGTTTCATTTCTATCACTGCTCGTTTTACTTCTCAAGACCCCCACTATGTTGAGTTATGAGCAATACAACAGAAAGTGAAATGAAATGTTAAATAAAGCCTGCCACAGTGTTTAACTTCATTTTAGGGCACATGTCATGCTGTACCTTTAAAGCAGTTACCAGCAAGAAGTAATGTGCAGGTCATTAGGATGGGGTGGAGGCTCAGCCTTCCAGAACCTAAAGAAGATACACTGGCATGAGTTCACTAGAGGGGCTGGCTTTTTCTCCTTCCCCAACAAAACAAGTCAGAACCCCAACTCCTGCTATGGGGAGTCCCAACACCAGAGAGTGAAAGGAACTAAAGATCAATCCAGGTTACGGGGAAGCTGCTAGATGTGAAAGAGGAAGCAATATTATTCATTTTTCGCTATTAAAAATAAGCCACCCATTACTAAAATCTATGTATTTTAAACTTTACATAACCTACTTAAGAGTTTTTCACCATGAATGCAGAAATAGAAATTTGTCAATTTGCTTGAGTTAGGCAAGTCTTTAAATCCACTCAAATTTAGGCCTGCTCTACTGTGTGCATCACCACAAAGACTTCATTGAAGGTGTAGCACTGCACTAGAATAACTGAGTCTTAGAACTTACAAACTTCAGTCATTCCCACATAACCTTTATTATCTCACATGTCCATTTAACAACCCAACTACTATTCACCTAATATTTTTCTGAAGAGCTTAAAAAAAAAAATCATAGCTACTTTAATATCACCCTAAGCAATACTATCCATGAAGTCAGAGGTCTGCTATGCTAGTTATGTTTCCATTAATACACATTAAAATACAGAACTAGTAGGGGCCGGCCTAGTGGCATAGTGGTTCAGTTTGCGCACTCTGCTTTGGCGGCCCGGGGTTCGCAGGTTCAAATCCCGGGCGCAGACCGATGCATCACTCATTAAGCCATGCAGTGGCACCATCCCACATACAAAATAGAGGAAGATGGGCACAAATATTAGCTCAGAGCCAATCTTCCTCAGCAAAAAGAGGAAGATTGGCAACAGATGTTAGCTTAGGGCTACTCTTCCTCACCAAAAAAGATGGAATAAAATAAAAAATAAAAAAAAAATATACAACTAGCAAATGAAAAGCATTCATCCATGTACCACCAAAAATCATCTCATGTACCATCAATAGTGCAAAAACACACTCCAGTGCTTCTTTTAGCAGCACATACATTAAAAATGTGACCAAAGTCACACTTTGAGAAAGTGATTTAGTCACAAATCCTTTATATCACAGTTAAGGAAAGAGACTCAAAGAGGGGCTGTAACTTGCCCAAAGACACACAATAACTGGTGGCAGAGTCTAGGACTTAGTCTAGTGGTGATCCCAGTAGGGTCTCCACATGGGTGAGCTACAGGGAGAATTAAAAACCTGGCTTCAGGGGAGTTCACCAACAAGTGAACCTTAAACCGTTGGTAAGCCCTTTGCCTGTGGATCTGGGTTTTTTACTTTCTCTGAAAAGCAACACACACAACACCATACTTGCCAGCTGACTCTCTCAAAGACTGCATGGACCGGCTGAAATAAATCTGTTGTTTCCTTCCCAAAGTCTCATGTGGTTTTGCCCAACTCAGTGAACCTCAAGGCATACTGCCAAAGATAAATATGTCTCCTGTATCAGTTTCCCATTCTTTGATCCCACAGAACCCTAGCCACTGACCCCCGTGTCCCCACTGCCAGACTCACGAAGGCTCTATAGGGTTTCAGGAGGAAGATTTTCCATCTCTGGGTTTTAGGCCAGCTTTGGAAATAGGCTGAAAGTTTCCATTACAGAGTCACTCCTGTGCTTCCCAGATACCCAGAGAGCAGGTTTTATTTTCAGGTGATAAATAACTTGTGTCTAGTGTGTGCCTAGCAATGTTTTATACATTGTCCCATACGTCCCCTATGAGAGGAGGTAAAATGATATGGTTCCTGGCTCCTTGGGAGTTGCCAATCCAGGTGAGTTTAGCTATGTGTGCATGTAGCTAATAATAGCTAAAGTTATTAAAAGTTTATTTATATGCCAGGCACTCTGCCATGTCCTTCAAAGGCACTGTCTTATTGAATACTCACAACTATTTACTGTGATTATCCTCACTTTACATATGAGGGAAATGAGGCTTAAGAGATGTTAAGTAGCTCATCCAAGGTCTACTGACAAGTAGGTGGTAAAGTTCAGGCTCAAAACCTAGTCTGACTGACTTTAGGCCAAGGCTCTTAACCAACGCACTATGTATATCGAATCTTTTTAAAGTCACACTGAAAGGAAACATGAATTCTGTATATCTGATTTCTTATGAAATGAGCTCATTTCTTACATTAGGGAGTTCTAGAGCTAGCGCACGTGTGTAGTACAAGAATATCTAACACATTCTGGGAATGCCAATGATTTCATATTGACTGAGGGAGGAGTTTACCCCTTGTAATCTGAAGCTATTCAATTTGTACTTTCTTGACAAAATAAAAACTCCAGCACATTAATAGTAAATGCATGTTGTTACTTATCATCTAAATCAACTTTAGGTAGCCTAATTCCATTACTACTTACAGTAGTAAGTAGTATGGAGTATTAATGTGGTATAACAAAAACTGGAGTATTAATGTGGTATAATAAAAAATATATTCGGTCTTTGTCCCTGGTTCCTGACAGAGCTCCTAAAACTCTGGGAATTTCCTTACTGATAGGAGTGTCTTTTGTTATCCATAAGATGCCTCTTTGGACCACACCTGAGTTTATGCTAATGAGGTGACTTAAGGAGGGCCCTTAGACAGTTTCAAGAGAGGGGCTGGCCAAGCCAGAAAAACCCAGCACATGATTAGAAGGTTGGAACTTTCAGCCCCACCTCCAGACCACAGAGGAGGGAGGTGTGGCTGGAACGCAATCACCAATGGCCAATGAGTTAATCAACTATGTCTACATAATGGAACCTCAATTGAAACTTAAGGCTACGGGAGTCAGGGCTGGCAAACACATCAATGTGCTGGGAGGCTGGCAATGTGCCCAGAGGTGACGTGGAAGCTCTGTGCCCCCAATTCATATCTTGCCCTATGCATCTCTTCCATTTGGCTGTTCCTGAGTTGTATCCTTTATAATGAAACTGTAATCCTAAGTATCACGCTTTCCCAAGCTTTGTGAGTCATATGTTTCAGCAAATTATCGAACCTTATTGAGGGGGGTTATGAGAACCCCTATATGTAGTAAACCAGGCAGAAATGCAGGTCTTGGGGCTACCTGAGACTTGTGGCTGGCACCTGAAGTGGGCAGTCTTTTGAGACTGAGCCATTAACTTGTGGGGTCTGCATCAACTCCAGGCAATTCATGTCAGAACTGAATTGTTGGAAACTCAGCGTCAGAGATTGTTGTTGGAACGGCATAATTAATAATCTCAGGAAAAGAGGTCCACATTACAACCAACTTAACTGATGCTTAGAAGCCACTTCCCTGCGTGATCTAATCATTAAATCTATAGCTGTCACCAATTCAGAGCACTGCTTGCCATTTTTAGTACTAGTAGGATATCTGGCCCTATGGACAGAGCACCTACTAGAATAAAATTTCTTTTAAAAGAAGAAAGACTAAAGAACTAATTTGACCTGCTAAAGAGAACATGAAATATTGCAGAAATGTGAAGTCAAAAACGATTTTAAGTAATAATTTTAGTTGTGATTTATTTCACATTTATTATAGTCCCCATGAGAGAGTCATGAATTACCTCAATAGTTTACATGAAACTATTCCTTTTGGATAGTAAACATTGTTAAATGACAATAGACACCACCTAGAATTCACTTCATTATGTACTTTATCCCAAAGTCTAACGGACCCAGGGACATTACATTCCCTCTTGTTTACCAACTTCCCATTTGTCAAAAATAAAGTCAAAAAGAGACAGAAATCTCAAAAAAGTTAGGCGAGTACTCCATAAGCAGTCAGTCATGACCAAGTAGCCAATCTTGAAGACCAATGTGGTCAAATCAGCCACTGCGTCCCTGTACTCATTCCTCCCCATCACTTTCCAGTCAGGGGAGAGACCACTTGTGGTCAGGGCCACTGGTTACCCAACTCCACAGGCCCCGTTCCTCTCCTTGGGAATGGGCTTCCCTGAAGTTGGGCAATCTTGTGGGTGTGCGTCTTCCACAGCCACTCTTCCCTCAGCAAGTGCCACTGTTAGCATTTTCCACCCTTTCCCAGCTGGACCACTGATGGGCATTTCTTTTCACTGTGTACACCCAGTCCAAAATACCAGCACCACCACTCTGCCCCTACATGTCCTCCTCACCCACAACTGAACCCACTTATGTGAATGCTTCTAGAAAGGTCTTTAGACTTTTCTCTTTCATAAAATGTTAGGAAACCCCTAAGGAAAATTCTCCTTACCATAGGCATCAGCTATAACCAACCGTTTTGAGTAAATGACTGGACAAGTGACTAGTTATTTCAAAGAAAAACTAATTTACTAGGAGAAAAAGAACCATGGAAACATTCTTAAAAATGGACACAGAGCATTCACTATACCACTCCTCCCTCTTGAATTTCACTCACTTAGAAAAAAGAAAAGGTCACCACAACTGGGAAAAATGCCTCCTCTGAGGGCCTGGGACTTCCAGCATGTACATGATCTGCCACCTAGGACCCATGCTACTAGAATCCCAGTACTCTTACTGCAGAGTATTCCTAACCTTCTCCTCCTGTTTAAAGAGCAGCCACTAGGTAGTCATCAAGTAGATATAAAGCAAGTGTTTAACTGAAAGCAAATATGCTTCATCGATTAAAAAAAGAAAAAGGAATGTGGCAATTGTGGAAAAAAAAAAAAGGAATGTGGCCATTGTAGTTATTTCCACAGAGCAATTCTAAAGCTGTCCTGTCAATGGGTATACCTGAGTTTTCCTGTTCAGATTCCAGGGCGAGTCACTGGGAAAAGGGAGTATTTGGGTTCAGCATTTTGCACTGGTATTCTTTACAGCATGTCCACTAGCTTACCTTAAGAACTTAGAGTTGATAAAACCTCAACTCCTGTTTCAAATTACTATTGTCACTTTCAGAAATATTATGAGGAGAAAAGGCCAGCTATTAACTAGTACCATTACCCATTAATAACTTCGCTTCCATATGCTTCAAAGCTGGTTATAAGGAGTTTTCTCTCAACAGTAGTTTGCGACAAAATCTTTGAGTAAAGAACTAGGAATACAGAAGACCAAACACCAAAGATTCAATTAAACAAATTCTAATGAGTGCCTACAATGATGCGTTTGAGGCAGTGTAAATGAGAAAACACAATTGTGCAGAGAAGGCCTGATTCTAGTCCTGTAGCTGCCAATTCCTTGCTCTGTAACTTTAGGCAAGTTTACTAACCTTTCTAGATTTCCATTCCCTACTAAATCACTGCTTTTAACCTGTTTACAGCCTCAGAACATTTTGTTCAGCTGAAATCTTATGGGGAACCCCAACATAAGAGAATATTAAAGTAACTTTCCCAGAGTGAAGCATAGTGGGGTGAAATGGAAGGATGACAGCAAAACCCCCCCATCTCCACCTCAAGCATACTCCGGCAATGACCCCTGAAAGGGATCTGCATAGCCCAGTTTGAGAAAACATGACAGCGGATATTCTAGGGTTCTTTGAGGGCCTTTTTCCTGCTTCTTCCTAAACTGGAGGAAGAGGAATTAACTGCATTCAATATAGTAAATGCTATGACTTGAGTCTTGTTCAGAATCAAAATTATAGGTCACACACCAACCCACTTTAGGCAAACACTGCAGAGTCTAAACCTGTCATCAACTAACAAGAGATAAAAGTTATAACTAAGTCTGCTGTCTTGATAGGGTGGAAGCAATCTACTAAGAAAATAAGGGGGCAAGTCTTTCCGACACACTGTCTCCTAGACAGACAGGCAGAGATTGGGGAGTTGCTGCAAAAGATGCTAACATTCCTCCAAAATGAAAAGTCCTACACTATGCAGTGCTGCTATCCAAGATTCTTGATCAGTTATCATATCTGGTCTGGATGTACAGGCCTTAGCGACAGATTTCCAGCCCCCAGGTCCTGAAGCTGAGCCTTCCAGCAGAGCAGGGCAGAACAGACCATGGATGATGCTTCCCAACACTATGCAATGTAAGCTTCCATGCTGCAATTCAGCCCCAAACCCAACAACACAGCACAGCTCAAAGGACACTCCTGAGCAAGGCCAAGCCCTCGGGAAGTCAGGAAGAGTCATCAACATGATGCCTGCCTTTCCATGCAATCAGGTTAGTATCAGGGGTATCAGGACGCTCGCTGGCCAGAGGTAGTTTATTTTGCCACAACAAAGACTAATCACCATCTCAAGACTGACTTACTGAGCTTCCCTGTTCTGCCCTATGGTATTTAAATAAGGTCTTATTTGCACACATCCTAAAGAAGATATTTTGGCTTTTTCTCCCTCCCATTTTCTCCTTTCAGTATATCACAACTTTAAAAAATCTGAATTTGAACCACTTCCAACCTATTCTCTCATTATTTCACTAAATTAATTTGTTAAATTCTAGTCTGTAATCATTCACTAATTAAATGGTCACGTGCTGTGGTAATCTCCTCGTTCCCCACAAATAAAGCAGACCCTCCATCACCTAGAAAAACAGACACAGGAACTAGTGAAACTAGATTTGAATTAAAAGACACTAACTCAATTAAAAACCCTGGTCCATTGTGCAAAGAGCTTCAGAACACTGTCCCAACATTTAGGGAGAATTGATCCTGGTTCACTGGTATCAAGATCTGTAAATAGACACAAAGAGGTAACTGTAAATTATCAAGAGCTGAGGAAATAGGAGTTACCAGGTAATTACCTTTGTTTCAGTCTGAGTTACCACGTCACCTCAAAATGACTGGCAGCCAATGTACAATTAACTCTCCCTACTGCAGCACATATATCAAAACAGTAGCAAAATCAGATTAATTTTAAGTCATCCAATGCAATGCAAAACACCCACAACTCCAACAAGTGGCATCAACTGGCCTTCTAAGTTGTCCATCTTTCAGAAGAGTTTGTCCAAAAGCCCCTGAAGTTTAAGAAACAAATCCACTGTTACACTCAGCTAAAAAGCCAGCTCAGCTTTCAGAATCCAAAATTCATTTAGCTTTTCGGATTCTTTCCCCAAACACAAGTAGTGGCCTTCATAGGAGTCAATGGTTTCTCCCTGTGTTCAAGTCTCCTCCTACCCATCCACCCCCTTTCAAAAATTAGAAAAGAGCCACTAGTCTCCAAACTGGCTGATGAAATTTCAGCCTACAGGATATTTTCATACCTGAGTTATAACAAACCATTGAAATGAAGATGAATAATGGACAGCTTAATAACCCATTGGCTAGAGCATTTGAAGTCCAGTATTAGGATACAAAGTCTAAAATTCTTTAATCTAGGCTAAAGCCAAACATATATAGTAATATATATATATCTCTCTCTCACTATCAATTCTCCATTCCTTTGAGTTACTCTGCAGTATGGAGGGTGGAGTTGATTGTCTGCCTGGTCCTAACTGTCCATTTTAGTCACTTGCTTGCTAACTAAAAGACTTTCTATTTGCATTCAAGTCAGAATTCAGTACCAGGCTCTACTCCATCCCCTTTATTGCCCCCAGGACTGCCTAGGAAGCTCTATTCAAGTTAGTTCTGACAATCCAACTACCTATGCTACTAAAGTACTAGAACCTAAAACAGGTGACAAGCCCTCAATTTCTGATTCATTTTTCCCAAACACTAAAAGGTTTCATTTAGCATTTCTAATACTGACTTTACTACAAATAGCCTAAGCAACATTTAAGTCTCTCTACCGCCTTGCTCAAAGGGCCAATTCACTCAAAGAACACACTAGTCACTGTTGTGGGGTTCAAAAGAAGAAAACAGCAAATTCTTTCTGTTTCTGAGCCCACTGTGACATGGCTCAAGAGGGCCAAATCAAGGAGGAGTCTTGATTGGGCCTCTCAAGTGGACAATCTGGTCAAGGTGAGGCTGAAAAGCAGCTGACTATTGGAGATGAATGGCCCCAGCAGAAGGCAAAAGTAGGTTACATCCCTTGGTTACATGTCAGCCCAAAGATGCCGACATACTGGGATTGGTCCCACAATGGTCATTTATCTAATGTAATCCACTAAGTGAACTTTTAGCACCAAACTACACCTCAGCTGAGTGTTATTAGTCATCAGGCAGACCAGACAAGAGTGGAAATATTGCAACATAAATCCTGCCTCCCTACAAAAAACAACTTCAAACTTAGATCCTGATGGTCATCTTTGTAGACCAACAGGGGCATATTATTATCACTTGCCCAACCTTCAACTCTAAATTCACACACAGCTGGAAGCAAAGGAGGACTCGTACCAGAATACATTTGGGGTATTTATTATGCAATTTTAAATACGAGCATATGAAACAAAATACTGTAAGGAAAAAGGTGTGCCCTCAATTGAACATTCCACTGAATTCTGAACACACAGCTTGAGGTTTATCTGCCAGAAAAGCCCCAGGTGACCACAGCTGCCTTCTCTCCCACTCTCAGCAGGGTGATTTTTTTTTTTTATTACAATAGTCCAACAGTACCTGCAAAATAGTAAGTGATAAGACTGTAGGAAAGGCAACAGAAATAATCAAAAAGGAGGATCATTTTCTTTTTCTTTCTCGCTCTTATTTTGCCTACCTATTCTGAGCCCGCCTCGACTTCTCTGACTAGACTCTTTTCACTCTCCCCTTTGCTCACTAGGCTCTGGCTATGACTGCCTCCCATTCCCAGTCCTCCCCCACCTCTCCACCTCCTTTTACCCCACCCCTTTCTTCCCACTCCCCAGAACTTGCCAAACTAACTCCAGCTAGTTTCTGCACTAGCTAGTCCCAGAAGCTGGAAGGCTCCTGCTCTATCTTTGCATGGCTGCCTCCTTTTTATTTAAGCTCATGTAAGCTTTTTACATAAGGCTCAGCTTAAGTGTCACCTCCTCAGAAAGGTCTTCCTTGACTGAATCCTAGTCAGACACTTTCTATCACATCATTCTTATTTTCTTCAGCACTTAGCAAAACCTGATTTATTTGCTTATTTATTATCTGTCCCCATCTCCCACTCCCCTATAAGCTCCATGAGAGCATGCACCTTATGCTTGTGTTCACCTTTTTACACCCAAGTGGCAGAAACAGTGCCTAGCACTTAGCAGCCAGTTAATAAATGCTCGTTGAATGAATGAATTTTAGACTTTTTATTCAATGGTTCCAAATCAATTAAAGTGTGAACAGCAGTCATTCTTTTCTTTTGTTGCATTTCTGTGAAATATCTACACATGCTGTTACTTGTACAATCAAAGCATTAAGTATTCTGTTTTATCAGGTCTGAAAGCCCTGCTGAGTAGGATGGCATCCGTTATGATAATTCTTCTAGCAATATACATGTAAACTCAGCTACAGAGGGATAGGATTTATGGATACTTTCTAATCAAAGGATCCCTGAAATTTAGGCCCTAGCTCTTAAAGTCCTTCAGAGAAAACAGTTCCAGGTTCAGCAGAGGATTTCCAAAGAAAATATCAACATGAAAATAAGAATCATTACACTTCACTCTGAAATCCTTATGACAGGCTAAAGGAGCGCTACTTGGTGTTTTAAACCAACAGAACATCAACCAAGAGACCTCCTTCCAATCATTCTTTGCTTTCTTCAAATAATTTTTTCACATCCGTTACTGGTTTGTATTTTTCTTTAAAACTAAACTAAACAGATCACATTGTCTCATTTAAGACCACCTATACAAAGAATCAGCTCAATAAATAAGATGGAAATCAGCACAAGCCGAATGTGTCACTGAAGACTTGTGTGCCAGACACACAAAAGGAGAAAAAGATAAAAGAGCTATTGTCCAATTGTAAATACAAAAAAGTAATATTGGGTTTACTGTTCTCTGAAGTGCATCATGAAGTGTGGATGGAGAGAAACACAGAAATCCAGAATTAGCTTAACATCAAATCATTTTGGAAAAGAGTTGACAACATACAAATTCCTCACACACAAAGTATTTAGAGCAAGAGACCTTGATTCCTGGGCTATGATGCCATTTAGGAATCCTTGCAAGGGCTTTGGAATTCCAGTATTCATAGGAGAAAATGCTCATTTCAATCGGGAGCTACCAGATATTGAGAAGTACTCCCAGTGTAACACAGCCTGTAACTGAAGTATTACAAAGCTTGCAGTTAAGATCTGGGATAGAGGCTGAACACCAAATTCAAAAGAGGTAACCAAAACCAAGTGCCATAAAGAAAAGAAAAGAAAAAAAAAAAAGACAAAACACCACGATTACCACCTAGCCACAGAAAACTAAAGTGGAAAGGAGGGGTGTGCATGAGGGAGGATGAGGGGTGAGACGGAATGGAAAACAATTACATTTGTCACCCCGTCCCACTTCCTATACAGGACACAAGCAAGGCCTCCAGCCCCATTACCTCAGGCACAGATGGTTATCGTTTATAGCAAAGGTGCATAGAAAGGCCTTCAGGTCTGAGCCCCTTAATTCCGGGGCTGTTAATGATTAGAGAAGGATGGGGGTGGGGAGGGAAATGAGGGCGGAGGGAGCTGGAGATTCACCCACCACCTCTCGCTTGGGCTCCTACCTCACAGCGCTCACCCGGGGCATAGGACCAGAGTCTGCACCCCTCCAGGGTAGCTCCGGCCCCCAGATCCCAAGGCCCTGGGTTGAGGGGTGCTGGCAGTGGGGTGGCAAGGACAGTAGGTAAGTTTTCTGAGCCCCGCGGCTGACACGCCACAGGCTCCCCTCACAGCCTCTTCTTCCAGAGGGACCAGTCCAGACAAGGAGCTGATTTCCACTCCTCCCTTTCCACCCCCCCCTTCTCGAAGGTACCCAACCCCCGCCCCTTCATCTCTCAATGCGTCCCCTTTTCTCAACCACCAACCCCCTCCCCAAACTCACAGCTGCTCCAGAGGTTCCTCCAGTCAAACCCTTTCTGGAAACGACGGCGGCCCGGCGGGTCCAAACCACCTACCATCCCCGCTCGCGTTTCCAGGCTCCCTACCCCCGCCGCCTCCGCCTCTTCTTCCACCACTGCCGCCTCCTCCTCTTCATCTGCGGCCCACCGGCGGCGGCCGCCTCGAAGCCCCGCCCCCTCCATCGCCTCCTGCATCATCACTTCCGGTAACCCCGCAGGCCGCCCGCTCCAGGAGGGAGAATAGAAAGGGGCGGGGAGGGAACGGGTGGAAGATTGCGTCACGACGTACGAAAACACGTACGAAGCCGTCGCCAAGTAAGGGCAAAGACCTAGCGACCCGGCGGGAAGGCTAGGAGGAGCTGGACTAGACCATTTTTTTGGCTTGAATGGGGGGGAAGGATAGCGAAAGGGGTAAAGGGAAAATAGAGGATGAAGTTGGCTACATTGTTGGGTATACGGCGGAGGGTGGGCGAGAGTTAAGTTTGAGGGAGGCTCGAGACCCCCGACCGAGGACTAATGCTCCCACAGAGGTCAGCCCGGTGGTTTGGTCCGGCCTGGCCTACCGGACCTTGCCCGAACTCCGTGGACTGCGGCTCAGCTGGGCTCCGGGCGCCGCCTCCTCCCAGCCCGCTGGGGGCTGCGGCGCTTCTGTGGGTGGGGAAGGCAGGACTGACGCAGAGTGAGTGTAGGGGATGGAGACGCTGACTCCTGGCGCGGGAGACTGGGGGAAGGGGTTGGCTCCCCAAGGGCAGGGATGGGGGTGGGGGGAGTGCGACGTTGCTAGGAGACGCGCCTGTGTGACCCCAGCCTCTCGAGGGCGGCTGGGTGTCATCGCCTTTGGCCTCGGGAACCTACCAAGGGAAGCGGCCCGAGGGCCAGGAAGGGGAGGCCTGGTTTGGGGACGCCGAGATGCCTGTTTGGGGTCCATCTGAGACTTTTCTGAATCCTTTGGATCCCGGAATGTAAATGGGAGATTAATAGGGGCAATGCCGGGGGCAGGAGGCGTCTAGCTGGGGAAGGTTGACCCAAATGAGATCTGTACAGGTTACGGAGACTTTTTAGGACATTGAGAACCAGCTTCTTAATTCCTTTGGTCCACGAAAGGAGGCGTTGTGCCATGACTTTTTATTCGAGTCCAGGAGAAAGTTAAAAAGTAAATCAATAAGGAAGATATCAGACAGTGAGAAATGCCCCCAAGTCGTAGAAGTCGTAGAAGCTGGGGGGAGGGCCACTCTAAATCGGGTAAGGCTGTTCGGAGGAGGCCAGGTTTTGCGGAGATCTGAGAAAAAGAGGGAAGTAGAGGAATGAGCTTTCTAAGTGGAGAAAAAAGCCAACGGAAAGGCTTCTGAGGAAGGGAACGGCGCGAAGGCCAGGTGGCTTGGAGCAGAAAGAACAAGGGTCAGAGTGGTCAGTAATGAAGTGGCAGGGCCTGATCCAGCCCAAGGTAAGGGTTTGGCTCTTATGTTACCAGAGGGTTTTAAGAAGGGGAGTGACCTGCCCTGGTTTACATTTTTTAAAAAATCACTCTTGGTTGCTGGATAGAGAGGGCTAGAAGTAGTCAAACCTGTTAGGAGGCTGTTGCAGTGACTGGCCAAGGGAGAGGTGATGGTAGTGTTGCCGTCTCATTGGAAATGGAGAGAATTAAATTCAGAATGTATTTTGGAAGTAGAGCTTACAGGACCTGCTGCCGAATTGGATGTGAAGTGTATGGGAGAGGGAGCAACCAATGATGACTCCTAAGGGAAAACAGTTTAGAAGGGAGTATCATAAGTTCTCTTTTGAACATATTAGATTTGATAAGTCTATTAACCATCCAGGTGAAGTTGTCGAGAAGTTCGATATACGAGTCGGGAAAAGTCATAGAGGTAATAAATGTAGAGGTTTATTCCTAGATCACCTAAGAAGACGGTGTAGATAAAGAGAAAGGCCCCTAAACTCCTTGGGGCTCTTTAAATTTACAGATTACCCAGAGAAGGAGAAACCAGCAAAAGAGACTTGTACAGACAAGGCCTCAAAGATAAAAGGAGGCCCCCTTAATATCCTGTAATAATGAGACCCACCCTCATAATTAGTGAGACTCATCCCTCCACTAGCCAGTTTCTACTATCCTCTAAAATCTGGCTCAAGTCCCTTCCCTCCCTCTCTCTCCCGGTTGTCAATGCTTTTGGACTTGTGTGCAGGTGGTTTGTGTCCATTATAGCAAGTCTGACTTTGCTTGTTAATTGTTTGTATGTCTGGCTCCCCCATGGACTATTTCTTCTTTGTGTCCTACTGGCTCCTGGTACAGAGCCTTGCCTATAGGGCCCAGCATGTGGTTGTAGCTAGGTAGGAACACTGTGTTCATAAGATATCAGCCATGGACTTCCACAGCTTCTGACAAAGGGGCTTTTGTCCCTGCTGCTACTGCCACTGCCACCACAATCGACATATGGTCAATCTCATAAAATCTAGAAAGGGCATCAGAAGAAGAGTCAGAAGGCCTGAGTTTCAATCTTGGATCTGCTACTGACCAGCAGAGTGGCCTTGGATAAGGCCTTTTTCTTTGAGCTGAAGGAGTTGGCCTAGATTAGAGATTGCCAACTGGCAAAATAGATATTGCCTGCAAACATATTGTTCGGCCCACAAAGTGATTTAAATTATTTTTTAAATTTACTTGCCAACATTTAAAAATTGGACATCAAAATCCAGATTTTCAGCTTCATTTGGAAATGAGACAATCTGGCAACACCAGCCTGAGGTTCCTACACAGCAACAGTGAACTGGAGCCAATGAGCTGCTTCCCCCTCTGTTTGTGGCTCAGTGCTCAAGTTTGCCAAAGGCCTCTCCCTTCCACTACCTGCCTGACCCCTGTGGGCATTTGATTTGCAATTCTTGGTCTAGAGCTGTGCTGTTCATGTAGTTGTTTAAATTTAAATAAAATAAAAACTTAAAATGCGGTTCCTCAGATGCACTTAGCATATTTCAAGTGCCCAATAGCTACATGTGGCCAGTGGCTACCCTGTTGGACAGCACAGATATAGAATATTTCCATCATTGAAGAACATTCTTCAGTCAGTGCTGGACTGGAGGAACTTGAAGGTTCTGGGGGTGCTAATCATTCCAGATGCATAAAGGTGAACAATCTGCTCCTGCTCTCAAGGAACTATGTCTAGTAAGGAGCTCCAGTGCCTCTGCAGATGAGAAAAGTTGCTTATTTGATAGTTATTCAATAGTTGGAGGGTACTTGAAAACTGTTGTGAAGGCAGGAACCCCTGGGCAGAATGAGGTTATTTATCAGATGGTTCGATCAAGGGTCAGGTGCTAGAAAGCAGCTGTATCTAGTGTTATAACTACAGCCCTTTTTGTCAGTTTCTTAATGCAGTTCCTTAGGAAATTATCACAAAGGAAGGATTTAAATGTTAATTTAAATGTAAGTGTTTTGTGTTCTCTAACTTCCCTAGTTCCCATGAGGGGTTGAAATCCTGGGTAGTTATGAATGAATGACTGGAGTTGATCATTAGCGTTGACCTAGTTTTCATCTGTTTCCATCGCACACGCGTGCGCGCGCGCACACACACACACACCCTCACCCTCACCCTCTAACACCACCTCCTACTTCTGGTAACTGGTTCCCACCACCTCTGATTGACCCTTACCTTGTCTTTATCTTTTCTTATATGCTGATAAGGAAACAGATACTTCCATTTATTTTGAATTGAGGAACCAAAACTTGGTTTCCAAAGATAGCTGTATATCTCTTGGTTACAATAGCCTGATTGGAGTTCCCCTGACAAGTATAATCTTTTGAGTGCTCCAGTGCTGGTATATTTAGAATGAGTGTACTTGCCTCATATGATCTTGTTTGGGATAGTTTAGAAGTCTTTCAGACACCAATATTTTCTGTTTTTCCTTGTGTTCTGAAGATTTCCCATATTACAGGGCCTCCCCTAATTTCTTTTCCTTTAAGTAAAATAAAAATACCATCTACCCTCTCCTCCCTGCCCTCTATCTCTGACACACCATATTGTCACTTTCTATGTAAAAAGATGCTGTTTCAGAGAATAGCTGTGGTATGATTAAGTACGCCGCACAAGCATATCCTGAGATCTGCAAAACAATGTGTGGCATTACACTTCCCTTTTTGGATTCTAGTAACCAAAAACTGAAGCCAGGACAGGAAACAAGTCCGTGGTGTGTGTGTGTATGGAGGCGAGGAAGGCTAGAGGACAGAGATGTGTGGGGCACAGTTTAGCTTGAAGGTTATTTGATTTGGGTAAGGATGATACCGTATAGGATATGGATGTATGCCAGAAAGTAGGGGGTATAACAGATCTAGGAGAAAAGAACAGCAAAGGATAAGCAAGGGGTAAGAGATAAAGGAAGGAAAATAGGAAGGGAAGCCTGGTCATGCCTTTGGTGTTGGCACCTGCATTGTATTTCCAGTAAGAAGCATGAGCTGTGGTCTGAAGATAAGCAGTGCCTCCAACAGGGTTATTTACTCATACTGAAGAACAATAGCCCTTTGCTGTACAGGGATTATTAATGATCAGAGGGAAACAGATTTAGGAAAATCCATTGCTACCACAAAGCAGTAAATTTGCCAACAAGCAACACATTTCTTTTCCCTCCTCTGCGGACAAAGCTTAGCATAGATAAAAGAGGCCTAATTGTTCCTCCTTTATTTCCTCCTATTCAGGTAACATTTGCCTATGTTAACTCCTGATGCTAAGTGATTTAGGTGGATTATCTCATAAATAATCCTTTCAACCTTTGAAGAAGGTTCTATTGTTACCGTTTTACATTTTAAGAAACCGAGGCTCAGGAAGCTTAATAACTTGCCCAACGTGGTGAAGTTAGGATTCAAACCCAGGTTTGCCCACTCCAGAGCCCGTTAATTCATTGTTTGTATTACATCTCCTTTTCCTTACACGTGTGGAAAAACTTTGAATGCCTAAAACCAAGACAGTTATTCTCTTCTCTGCTATCAGGGTAAGAAAATCTGTTTGCTTTGGCATTATGAGAGCATTTCAATTCCGTAGAGGTTTTCCAAATGACAAAAACTTTAATTTTCAGGGTTGGTTTTGACACCTAATCGTTTATTCCCCCAAAAAGATTGTCTTTCAAGAAAAAAAGTGTGAGAACCCCATTTTCCTAATGGTTCTAAGTTTCACGGAAGCATAGTAAATCATTTCATTCCAGTGGACAGACCCTAACTGGTCTTTATAGAACTTAAGAGTGAGGGTTACATTATAGCTGTGTATTTTATACTGCCCTAGATGGAACTGATAAGACCTCCTCCCCAAATAACACTGAGTCCTCAATTCTTTATCCTGACACACAGAGTGCCGCTCTTGAAAACATCATTGTGAGGGTTAATTAGTGTTTGCAAATGCTCTAGGGTCTTCAGTTAGGAAACCTGGTCCAAATACCATCACATATATCTCAGGATGAGAATGGACATTACCGGTGACTATTCTGTGTGTATAAATTTATTCTTCCAATAAATATATTTCAACCTCCAACTATGTGCCAAGTCTAGTAGTGTCATGAATGAGACGTAATCCCAACCCTCTTCTCTTCCCCCCACCACCACAACACACACAGTGGAGGAAGAAAGGTAAGTTTAACAGAAAATTACAATAGAGTAGGAGGAACATTATGATAGGGGTATGCTAGAGGTAGCCAGGGAACACATGGCAAGGATGCTGACCCAGTCCCAGTGTGAAGACGAAGGCACCCTGCAAAAAGTGATGGAAGCCAAAGGAGGAGAATCAGCAGCTAAGCAAAGAAGGAATATTTTAGTTGTGTGAGTTGGGGCCTTCATTTGGCAAAAAGAAGGGGTCGCAGATCTAAGGAGATAGGGCAGCAGGACATGGGACAGGCCACCACTGGTGAACAGTGAACACTAAGACAATGATTTTCTTGGGCAAGTTTCACATTCTCCACCCTCTCCCCCCTTCACTGCTTCCCCCCCCCCCGCACCCCCTTAAAAATTATAAAGTAGTTGGGAGAAAAATTTGACTACATTACATTCGTTGGTTATAATGAGAGAAAAAAAAAATTCCACCTAGGGGCAGATCTTGAAAGACAGAGTCTTTCCTTCCACCTGGGGCTTGAAAGTCAGTTCATTCCTGTTGCCTTTTCTGCCCCTTGTTTATATTGCAACACTTCTTCAGTAGAAGGGAAAGCCTCATGAGAGTCCAACATTTGGAATTTTGACATTCCTGAGACCAGAGTCATACTTCTATAAATTTCATCTGGGGAAAGGGAATTTTCGTCTCTGCTCTTAAAGTCCTTAATGTTCATGCTGTGATGCTCTTTCCAAAGGTGGGGGAGATTGTTCCAAAAGTAGGGAAAAGGGTGAAGTGGATGAAGCCCCTAGAGCTAGCATATCTTCCCATAGGCCTCCTGTAAAACAAATCTAGACATACCAAGGGCCTGGATGTGCTGTATAGAGTGGGTTCTTGGAGCCTACCCAGACTTGCGCTCAACAGGGAGTGGAAGGGTGAGTGGGTGGTGCTTTGGTGTTTTTTTTTAGGAGATTGATCACTGCCTGTTATGAGTCCTCATTACTGACTCTAAAATAAAAACAGGGAAAAGCTTATGGTCAGAGAAATAATCATCCCGCTTTTTTGACTCTTAATCCCAACTCTTCTGTCAATTAGGTGGCATTAGGCAAGACTCTTCACCATCTGCAAGATTGGTAAAATCATAACTGCTTAGGATATAGTTTGAAATCCAGCAGATTTTAAAAGATGTAAATCAGACCGTGATACTCCAACTTGCTTAAAATCTGCCGATGTCTACCTTCTGTTCTTAGACTATAAACCAAACTCCTTTCCAAGGCCTACCCTCTCAGCCTGTGCTGGATTCTGCCCACCTGTGGCCTCACTTGCCCCATAGGCTCTCCCTGCATTAACATTGAAGTTGGTTCCCATCTCATAGCCTTTCTTCCTGCTGTTCCTCTTCCCTCCATCACCTTCCCCTTAACTCTTCCCATTAATAGGCTCCTTCACACTGTTCAGGACTCAGCTCAAATGTCATTGACTACTCAAAATAAAATAACCTCCACCTCTACTCATTTGCATCGTATTACTGTTTCATTCCTTGAGATCACGTATCACTGTCAGAAATCATTCGTTTTTCTTGTATATCATCTGCCTCTGCCACTAGAATATAAGCTGTAGGAGGGCAGGGACCATGGCAGCTTATCACTCTATCCCTAAAACTGCACGTGCCTGGCACATGGTGGGCACTGAATAAATGTTGAATGGATGGATGGATGGATGCTTGGGAGGAAAGAGTAAGGCCCGTAGGGTGGTAGTACTGTAATGAGCCCTACTGTCTTTTCTATGATGTCAGCTCCCTTTGGAGTGTTGGGGACAGGGTTGCTGCAGGGATCAGAAGAGCAGAGCAGTCTGGCCAAGTGCACAGCCTCCTTTAGGGGTGCTAGGGTGTAACACAATATTGAAGAAGGGCAGTTGCAGAGGAGGGGGAGATGCAGGTGGTATATGGGAAACCTTATAAAAAGGTTATTGTAATTCATATCAAGGTGCAAAAAAATGGTCTTTTGCTCCTTGTAGGAAGGGAATAGGATTGTTTAGTTCCCTTTGTCACAATTAGGTAAGCTCTTTAAAGCAATCAACAGCCATTCAGCCACAGTTACTGAGATTGAGTGGCCTATTCAGTGGTTGAAAGTTTGGGCTCTGACTCCAATCTGGGTTTGAATCCTGGCCCCACCTACTCCTAGCAATGTGACCTTGCACAAGTTACTTAACCTCTCTTTGCATCAGGTTCCTCGTTCGTAAAACAGGGTAATGGTAGTATCTACCTTACAGGATTGTTGTGATTATTATGGGAGTTAATATGGTAAAGCACCTGGCAAAGCCTCTGCACAGAGTAACCATAGCTGTTATTATTATGCAAAGCAACCATAGCTGTTATTATTATTACTCTAATGAGCAAAACACAGTCCCTGCCCTCCAGGAATTCGGAGACTCTGAGAAGACAATGAAATTGCAAAAGAGCAACAGCTGGCTATGATAGCAGCAGAGAAAAGGGAGCTCTAGAAAAGCTTGAGCAGAAATAGGTGTCTAGGGCGGCCCCGTGGCTTAGCGGTTAAGTGTGTGCGCTCCGCTGCTGGCGGCCCGGGTTCGGATCCCGGGCGCGCACCGACACACTGCTTCTCTGGCTGTGCTGAGGCCGTGTCCCATGTACACCAACTAGAAGGATGTGCAGCTGTGATATGCAACTATCTACTGGGGCTTTGGGGGGAAGATTAAAAAAAGGAAATAGGTGTCTACTAGGTGGGCTGGGGTGGCTGGCAGAAAAGAGGCATTCTAAGTGGAAGGTCAGCCAGGATAAACAGCAGGGTGTGACACAGCAGGATGCTGAGAGCAGCACCTTCCAAATTTCTGTTTTTCAGACTCCACATCACAATTTTTGCTATTACTTACCTATATTTTAAACCAGCTTTTAAAATTTTATAATACATTTACTTAAAGGAAGCTCTCTATCAGTATAAAATTGACATCACTTTCAATCCTGGGTTTGATGGGCTCTTCTTCTAATACACATTAAAAGAATCACAACTAAGAAAATAAATATTGGTATTGTACATCAAAAATCACCTCCCCACTCAGTCTTTGGGACAGCTGCTGTAGGGGAAACTTCTCCCAACTATGACCAGAGGCCACAATGCACTGGCAGCAGCATTTGTCAGCCTTTTCTTAGTGGCACAGGCTGCACATGGTAGATGCTTGGTAACTCATTTTATCTCAGTACTGTGTTTATATGTGAGGTACAATTTTAAGAAAAAGAGGCCAGTTTCCAGTCACATTTCCTTCCAGGCACACTTTGTATTTCTTATCTTTCTTCATTCTGGGCTTTTGGGGTTAAGGAGGTAATATGAAGCAGAGTTTGAAGAAATGTCAGTCTCAGCATAAAAGTTATAAAACTTTAACTGTAAAAATTCTATAAGAAGAGACTTCATGGCCAGTTGAGACCGCAGTTTGATTGTGGTCCTCTAAACCATTTGATATTCCTGATGTCTCCCGTGGGACAATCCCAGCAGACCCCACTGCATCAAGTGAACCCCTGATACTAGTGAAGAAGGAAAAGGACTCCTTGGCCTTGCATCAATAGAGGGAGATCATTGATAGTTTTAGGGGAATAAATGTTGGTTTCAAGGCGTTAAATCCATGGGAAGAAAAACACTTAAGGAAAAGGCACTTTTTCTAAACAAGTGCTTCCTAGGAACAAAGACAAAAATGTAAACCAAAGGGAAAAGAGCTTTTGAAAGTTTTTTTATATTTCCGATTTTGTTTCTAGAATCACAAGCTTTCTGTAGCATGAGATATTTTCATTTCTTTAGCAAACAAAATTCCAATTATGTACCTTGCTAGGTGCTTTGAACTTAGCAATAAATAAGATGGATGTGATTACTGTCCTCACAAAGGTTAGAGTCTATTGGAGGAAGACAGACATTAACAAACCATTACTCAGTGATAAGCTACAAAGAAGAAATACAAGGGGCCATGGGAAGGATCGACAGACAGACCTGATCATGTGGTTAGGGGAGGGAGGGGGTTTCCTGAGACACCCATGTTTTCACTGGGAACTCAAGGATAACTAAGGGTTGGTCAGGTAAACAGGAGGGGGTCAGGGGAGAGCCTTCTAGGAAGAGGGAACAGATGGGTATGTACCCCTAAGGTAAGAAAGAACATGATTCCCTCAAAGAACTAAAAGAAGTCCATAAGAAAAGAACAAAAGAAGCATTTTTCTGTACTTGCCTTTTCTCTCAAGACTTGGAAGGAAGTGATAGGCCAGACTACTTAATAGTACACCATGGGGAATACAGCTTTAGACCCTTCTCTCTGGAAATCTTTGGGATTTAGGTTTCCTTTTGGGTCACCTGATATTGGACAGGGAGAGGGAGACATCACTCATCTCCCTTTGAGGATTAATTTTCAAAACACTTAAACATTAATTAAAGTATTTTGAAAATAGTCCTATTAAATACCAGTCGTTAGTTCTGCTTGTTACCTTGAGTACCCTCACTGCAGGGCTTGTGTATCAGATTATGGTATGTGATCAGTTACAGTTTGAAGCTGTGGTTCTTAGAGTAGTAGAAGGAAACCAATTAAAGTCAGACTTTGGAGAAGGTTGCTGCTGTTTTAATATGCCAGACCTCCCTCACTTTCCTCCCCAAGTGTCATGCAGTCAAGGAAGTTTTGTCTGTTAATGACAGAGAAGTGAAGCAATCGTTAATAGAAGTTAGTTACAGACTCCCTGCCCCTCACAGGAACTGACTCACGTATTTTCATGTGAAACCATGGAGTTTTATGGAGAGCCAGAAACTCAGAAACCTGTTTCCTTACCAAGAAAAATGTCATCATCTCATCTGGGTTTTGATTACGATTAGCCACAAAGCATGATGTTCTCTTTTGGTTTTTATGAATTCCTTTTAAGCATCGTGGACATCAGAATTGGTGTTGAATATAACTTTTGCCCTTTTAGCTTTTGAATCGGATGAAGTAGTGCTTTCAAGCTTTTCATCAAATGGTTAAGCCTTGGTTCATTCCTCGTTGCTCAAGAAAGGTCATCAGGGTCAGGATACGTAGGAGGGGCAATCATATTCGAAAGAAAAATTCTTTGTAAGACGAATTCCGTGCAGGTGCTTAGAATTTCCGGATAAACACACCTCCTTCCAGCTCTCATCTGCATACTTTAGCTGTCCAAATTCTCACAAGCTCAGGAAGGACCACCCTAAAGCGTGCAGTCGCCATGTACTACCCCTCCCGCTTGGGTTGGGAGTGGGTTGTGTTCCCAAAAGGCGATGAGCAGCCTACTTCCCGATCCTGATGAGCCTGTTTGAGGATAGCCCGGGACTCATAATGAGGTGTCCCAGTGCCTGGCCCTGCTACTCACTCGCCAAATCGGTCCTCCTTGTCTTCCCAGCCTGCCCTTTTGTTACAGAGAGTACAGTATTCATTCTCCTAACTCTGACTAATCAGAACCCTCCAGTAGTGGGACTTTTTTCCCTATCTTCCCTGAATTTCTTTTAAATGTAGACATAAATAGTAAAGAAGTAGTTTTTGAATATGTAGAAAAAAGAAAAGGAAACACCTAATGTCCATCAACAGAAGTGACAAGTATATTGGGATATCTTCACACAATGGACAGAACTGCAGTACTGAGAATGTATCAACTAGAGCTAAATGTAACAACATGGGTGAATATTACAAATATGAGCAAAAAAGCAAATTGCAGGGGCTGGCCTGGTGGCACAAGCGGTTAAGTGCGCACGCTCCGCTGCGGCGGCCCGGGGTTCGCCAGTTTGGATCCCAGGCGCGCACTGATGACCGCTTGGCAAGCCATGCTGTGGCGGCGTCCCATATAAAGTGGAGGAAGATGGGCATGGATGTTAGCCCAGGGCCAGTCTTCCTCAGCAAAAAAAGAGGAGGATTGGCAGATGTTATCTCAGGGCTGATCTTCCTCAAAAAAAAAAAAATTGCAGAAGGACATAGTACCTTTTATATATATAAAATTTTTAAACTTGCTAAGCAATACTATACAATGGTAAGTGTAAAGATATGTGTGAGAAAGATAAATAACAAATTCAGGATAGGATTTCATCTCTAGGAGAGATGAAGGAGAATTTGATTTTGAAGGGGTACAGTGGGGGTTTCAACTATATATAAATTTATTCTTTAAGGTCCATTGTGAATATATGGCTGTTAAATATATTATTCTCTATATCTTTTGTATATCTGAAATATTTCATAATAAAAATAACTTAAAGATGACAGGAATTTAATTTTTAAAAATACAGTTAGCTTTAGGGAATATACTTAGGTTGGTTCTCATTTAGCCAAGTCCTCTGAAATTAAAAGTGTTTTGGAGTAAAAACCCAGAGGGCCTACAAGATCTTCAGTAATCAGAAAGACCTTCTATTATACTCATTGTACAGTTCTTATGTGGACAAGGAAGTAGACCAACAATTTTCAGAAATATTTTCAACAAGGTTATGATGAACTAAAAAGAGAGGTTGCAATCTCTGGGTGGAATTGAGCCTGCAGACTTATTTTGTTTGGCCTTCATGGTACTCATATTTTCAAAAATATTGAATGTGTCTTTTTGTGTCTGTGTGTGAGGAAGATTAGCCCTGAGCTAACATCTGTTGCCAATCCTCCTCTTTTTGATGATGAAGATTGGCGGTGGGCTAACACCTCTGCCCATCTTCCTCTAATTTATATGTGAGATGCCTGCCACAGCATGGCTTGATGAGCCGTGCATAGGTCTGCACCTGGGATCCAAACCTGCGAACCCTGGGCCACCGAAGCAGAGTGGACAAACTCAATCACTACACCACCTGGCCAGCCCCATGAATGCGTCTTTTTTGAGATTTCATATTTTAAAAATCTGGATTCCTACCTATTTATTGTTAAGCTATCAAGAAATCTGGCATTCCTGGGGCCGGCCCTGTGGCTTAGTGGTTAAGTGCGCACGCTCCGCTACTGGCGGCCTGGGTTCAGATCCCCGGGGTGCACCGACACACCGCTTCTCTGGCCATGCTGAGGCCACGTCTCACATACAGCAACTAGAAGGATGTGCAACTATGACATACAACTAGCTACTGGGGCTTTGGGGAGAAAAAAAAAAAGGAGGAGGACTGGCAGAAGATGTTAGCTCAGAGCCGGTCTTCCTCAGCAAAAAGAGGAGGATTAGCATGGATGTTAGCTCAGGGCTGATCTTCCTCACACACACAAAATAAATAAATAAATAAAAAGAAATTTGGCATTCCTAGGCCCTCATTTCTACATGGCAGCAGCTGGCTGGGGCTGAGTAGCAACTGTCACCTTTCAAGAGGGCACTCCTCTCCAGTTGGCCACTGTCCCCATCCAGCCAGGTTCCCTCATTTTGTTACCTACCAGGCCCCAGAGGCACTTGAGTTTGCAACCCCTGCAATAAATGCAAGTTCTGACTTAATTAGAAAATTCACTTATCCTAAATGTGCCTTCTCCTAGGCACTCAGATTAGTGATATAATTTTACCAGAATACACACTAGAAGCATCATTCCTAAGATGTTCTGGTAAAGAATTTACCAGTTTAAAGAATAGTAAATATGAATTTTGGTTTTACCATGTTTGTAAAAATGGCTGTCATTGCAATTGGCATGGTTGAACAACGGGCACCTGTGGGATGGTGCACAAGACCAGCTGAGAGAGAGCTGGTATTCCAGCGCCGTTCTGGCCATGCTACCAAACAGATCTGTTGAGAAAGAGCAATTATTTCTAGACTAATTAAAGAGCTTGATTAAAAAAATGTACATCTGCCTAGCTGCCTACTGTCAAATTGAATTTTTATGCAAATTTTCCCTCTTCTATTTTGGTGAGACTGAAGATGACAACAGCAACACGACAAGAAGTTCTTGGCCTCTACCGCAGAATTTTCAGGCTTGCGAGGAAATGGCAGGCGGCATCAGGGCAGATGGAAGACACCGTTAAAGAAAAACAGTACATAGTAAATGAAGCCAGAATGCTGTTCCAGAAAAATAAAAATGTAAGTCGGCCCCAGTTGGAGATTGCAAGGAGGAGAACAATTTCTTGTGGTGTTTTTTCATTTCTTTTTTGTCCTAAAATTGAGAGGACTGAGCAGCACAAGACGCAGTGACAGAGCATGGGGCAAGAAGGGGCCAGAGGCACAGCCTAGCTAGGTTGCCCAACCACTGGGGAGCAGAGCCCAGCCCGGGTTGCTCTCTCGCTTGTTTCAGGTCTCAGTCCAGCTGGTAAGTGGCTCAGCATCCTCAGAAGACCCCATGAGCCAGGTGACACGAGTCAGGCCAGTGAGAATTTTCAGGAGAGGAGCACTTCCTTACACACTGGGCCTGTTGCCGACCGCTCCCACAGGAGCTGCACAGTTAAATTTTCTTTTTCAATTCAGAAGTTATTCAAAGCCTCCAAGTTATAAACCATTCAGAGGGAAGAGAATAGGATTAAGACACAGGGTTCCCCTCATAACTTAGCTTTGAACTCAAGCCTCTTTGGCTAGCAGACTGAGTTTGCCCTTTGGGACCACAGAATTGGGTAAAATAGTGCCTCCTTTAGCGAGTTTTAACGGAACAGCACACCCAGACCCCAGGGAGCCGAAAACCATTCATAAGAGGCTTGATTTGACCCATCCCAACAAACCATAAAGCATTAGCTCTTAGCTCCGTAGGAAGACTGTCTGGCAGTAAGCATGGAAAGAGGCTTTCAGCTCTTGACTTTTCCTGCCTCCTTCTCATTGATCTCATGGATTCAACGCTGTCACTGTTCCCTTCATGAAACTTCCTGACAGTCTAGTCTCTTTACTTTTCCCTCTCTGACCCCTGTCTCTGTCTCCTTTTTGGCCCTGTCTTCTCCCCACACCCTCCTGCCAGCTATAGGGGTCTGCTGAATGTCAGCCCAATGTCAGCCCTCTGCATTGAGGCCTGAGGAGCGTGCAACCACCTTATGGTTCTGGCTCCCATATCTGGATACCCAGCCTTGGCCTCTCACCAGCCACCTGAAGGCCCCAACCACAGGCATAATGGTCCAAAGCAGAACTGATCTTTCCACAGGAACACCTCCCCTTCCCAGCTTGCCCATTTCTGTCATAGCTCCTGTCGCCACTCGGCAACTCTTTGCTCTCATTCTTTTCTTCAACAAATATTTGAGTGCCCACCACGTGCCAAACACCAGACTAGACATTGGGAATATAAAATGAGCAAAACTGAGACAGGGTCCCTCAAAGGTGTTTCAGAGTTATATGGAAAGAAATGTAAAATTACAATTGGGATAAGCGCTACAAAAGACACCCTCCCAATCTACAGTACCTTTCCCTTCTTGGAATCCCTGAAGCCTCCCTGCTTTATAAGGCCAGCCTGCTTGTGAAGCTTCTCTCCGCCCTTCTGAGCCTCCTCCAGCTTCTCCAAACTTTTTCTGCTCCTAGTGTAGACCACGTGTGCCACAGCAGAGTGTATGTACCCTCTGAGGTCTTTGAACAGTCCTCTGAGGAATGGAAATAAAATATTGCAACTTATTTTATTTATTGCATTCTTTACAAATATCTATTTTGTGTATATTTATAATGAACTTATTGGTACATTTAATGAACTTATTACTACATTTATAAATCAGTATAAATACGTATATGGGAGCTGTGGGCTCAGAAATTTTTACTGAAAGGAGTAGACGATCAAAAAGTTTGGAGACCACTGACCTACACCTACTCCTAAGTAGTCATATTCTCGTTTTCTTCTTGTTTGTTTCATTTATGTTGGTGTGGTCTCCCCAAACAGATTGTCAGTTATTCGAGCACATAGACAATGTCTTACATGGGCCCTGCCCTGTGGTTATAACTAAATTAATGAGCATTTACAAATACTTTGATTTCATTGACCTTCTCCAGGAAGTCTTCCTCAATTTCTCTGCCCTCACCCCACCCCATAATTGTTCCTATTCTGAATTCCTCTATAGCAGTCTGCAGCAGTCATTGCCCTCGTTGATTATATACCACTCTGCCTTTTCTGTAGCTTCCTGTGTCGGAGTTGTTGTTCTGCCCAGGTAATAACCTTGATAGGCAAAGGCAGGGACCATGGCCTCACAGTGTCCAGCCTGGTGCTGAAGATATCATAGTAGTACATGCCCAGTAAACCTTTGCAGGCTCACCCACCTGAGGACTGCTCAAGACCCTTTGGGATTGTAGTTATGGCAATAATCAATCCTTCCTTTGCCTCTGTTTGAATTGGCCCAACTGAGCCAGAGGGAGGTGTATGTGCCAGTGATGGTACATGAGTGAGATTATTTTGTTGGGGGCGTGGGGTAGGGGGTGCATGGGTTTTTAATTTTAAGATATATACTTGTTTTACCATATATTAGAAAGAAAATAGAATATCAGACAATTTCACAAATTCTGTGATTAGGAGAGAGTACATTTAAAGAAAAAGTTCAATATTAGTATAGATGGTATGGTATATAGATATGGCAAAATCATGCAGGCAGCCTCTGAATGAGTGAATTTGGAAAACTCTAACCCAAACTTGTTTAGATGGGCAGCTGGAGCCCTAGGAGCCCTCAGCCCCCTTAACCATATCTTTATCAGGGGCTTCTTCCTCCCCAATTCCTTATGCGGACATAAGTAGTTTCTTCTAACCTCACTTGCTGTAAGAGCTTAATAATAATCCAAAGGTATCTCATGAGTTGCTCTGAATCCTGTTGGGCAAATGGGAACCTGGAAATCTATTCTCAAGGTGGACATTAGAACAATAGCTTCTTTTTTTTTTATATAATTTTATTTATTCATTTATTTTTACCCCCAAAGCCCCAGTAAATAGTTGTACGTCATAGCTGCACATCCTTCTAGTTGCTGTATGCGGGACGCGGCCTCAGCATGGCCAGAGAAGCGGTGCGTCAGTGCAAGCCCGGGATCAAACCCGGGCTGCCAGCATCGGAGCGCGGGCACTTAACCGTTAAGCCACAGGGCTGGCCCAGAACAATAGCTTCTGAGAAGCACAGAGGTCAGAAAGCTGAGCCTCTGCCCCAAGGGACTCAGCTGTGATTCTGTGCATTGCAGTTCCTGGAACTCTCCTCTGCCCCAAGAGGTACCATAGGACAGGAATGCCCTTGGAATTTCCAAGCCACGCCGGCCCAGACTTCACTGTGGTTGTCATCTGGGGCTGATGCAATCCCAGCTCTGCTTTGAGGCCCACTTGCAAACTCTTAGCAGAGCCACGTGTTGACTCATTTCCCATCCTCGGAATGAAAGTGTTTCTTCCCTTCTCCTACCTGGTTTTCTGTTTTTCAGAATGAACTTTTCATTCCTTTACTTGAAACTGGACTACCATGATTTGACTATTTTGGAATTTCAAAAGTCATTTCTTCCTCTTACTAATGAGCAAGACAGTTTACAGTTCAAAATAAGAGGTGGATCATTCTCCAATATCTTACTCAGGGGCTTTGTAGACAGCATTGCTGAAGTAAGTTAAAATTGGGTTACTTTAAAGTTTGATCACCATGGGGAGGGTGTGGAGAAGCACTCTCCTTCAGTGTTGGTGGGAATGTAATTTATAGAATATTCCTGGGAATGTAAATTGGTGCTATCTCCTAGACGGTAATTTGAATCTAGAGGGAATATCTGTGAGAATTAAAAATGCATGAACATATACTTTGTGACCCAGCAGTTCTCTCTCTAGGAATGTATCTTTTAGATATATTTTCAGGTGAGCCAAAAAATTTTTTAGAGGAATCCATAATAGAATTGTTTATAATGGCAAAAGATTGGAAATAACCTAAATGTCCTTCAGTAGAAGATTGGTTAAATTATGATACAGCCTTATGCTGGAATTTTGTGCAGCTGTTAAAAAGAATGGGGCAGCTCTATACGTGTAAATATAGGAGCTTCAAGTTGTTAGTAGAAAAAGCAAGGTTGAGAACAAAGTGAGCTATCATTCTGTGTGAGAAAAAAGAAACTAAGTATGTACATATATGCTTCCATATGCATAGAATGTCCCCAAAAGGACAAACAGGAAACTGCGGATAATGTTGTCTCTGAGAAGAGAAACTAGGAGACAGGGGCAAGAGGGAGACTTCGCTTTTTATTATGTCCTTTTGTATTATTTGAGTCATTTTTACCTTGTGCTTGTATTACTATTTCAATAATTTTTAAAAATTTAATCCACAGTAAATTTTATATTAAATTGTTTTTGAGATTTCAAATTATCCATATTTAATTTCCTGGCTGGTGAACTGAAAAAGTTTAAGAAAATGTACATCTATACTTTATGTAGCATTAGAAAGATGCTAATAGCCTCACCTGTTTTCCTCTTTTAATAGCTCACAGACACAGACCTGATTAAACAGTGTATAGATGAATGCACAGCCAGGATTGAAATTGGACTGCATTACCAGATTCCTTATCCAAGGCCAGTAAGTGTGACTCCAGTTAACATATGGTGGATACTTATCCTTGTCAACCCAGTTATTTCCAAGAATGTGTACCAAGAAGGCTAGTGTTTGCCAAGAAGTCTAGAGCTCCTGTGGGAGGCATGTTGGAAATAAGCTATCCTTGCATGCCGCCAACCCATCACAACAAACTAGAATGTCAATGAATGTCTGATTTCTCCTACTTGTACAACTTTCCCACATATGGAAGGGAAAGCCAGCTCACATTTTTATAGCTTTCTTTTTTGACTTTCACCTTTTTTATGGAAATATTTTTATTTTTCTTGTTATAAAAGACAGGTTTGTTGGTAATAAAAGAATAAAGTTCAAACATTAAAGGGATGCATAAGGTAGACAGTGCAAATTGCCAAAAAGTCTCACCACGTGGAAGTGATGCTGTTAGACTGGACCATATGAAATTGCCAGTATTCTACTCTTGACCTACAAAAACAGCGATTTTATGTTGTATTGGCTCAACCTAATAGTTTGGTAATATATCTGTTAATCTTTTTTCCTATATTCATGTACGTACATTTTCTTTACTTAAAGTACATGGGATCCTGAGCATACTGTTTACTGCCTACTTATTTTACTTTATCTCTTCTGGACATCTCTGCTCCATCTTTTTAAATGGTTGCATTGTATCCTGTTGTAAGAATGGGCCATAATTTAACCAGTACCCTTTTAGTAGGCATTTAGGTTGGTCCCACTTTTCCACTAAGCACAGAACATCTTTGTACACACACTTTTTTTCTCACCTTCTTTGGATTCTCATCTCACTGTGTGGTCTGTGATCATTTTTTCCTCTGTGCAGGCAATATGGCAAAGAAGAGCACAAGCTCTGGACTCACACAGATCTGGATTCAAATCTTGGCTCCACCACTTAATGTATAATCTTGAGCAAGTTATTTAATTTCTAAGCTTCTATTTTCTTACCTATAAATACTGGAATAATTCCTTATGAGATTATTGTGAGGATTAATGTGTGTAAGGATTAATGAGTCAGTGTAGATTTAGTGCTTAGCAGAGAGCATGGTACTTAGTAAATCCTCAATGAATATAAGCTGCTGCAATGATTATAATTCTTAATATTATCATTATTCTTATTCTTATTCAGATTCATCTGCCTCCAATGGGCCTTATCCCACTACGAGGCCGGGGACTTCGAAGCCAGGAAAAATTGAGGAAACTTTCCAAACCAGTATATCTCAAGTCTCACGATGAGGTTTCCTAGCCCAGAAGAAAGTATATTTCTCTGAATGAGGAGCCACTAGTTCTTGAATGTAAACCAGATGACAAAACCCTTCTCCTTGATTAGGGGCAAAAATTCAAATATCTTCTTAAAAACCTCCAAAACATTGGTACTCACCCCATGATGTATGCTCACACATCCCTACAGTTTATCAGGGTCCTGCTGCCTGAGTGGACGGCACTAACCATAGAGGTCATGGACCTTACATCCTCACTGAAGCATCATTTGGAAACAAGACTAAGATTTGTGGGAGGAAGACTGAAGAACGACAGAGCTTTTCATGGGAATGCCATTCACCAGACATGCCAGCTGATTTGAAGCAGCTGCTGGAAGTTCTCATGACTACTATAAAACTGTATACCACTCTCAGAGTATTTTTAAGTTACAGATTTCCCGAAAGTAGGCTTTTTTTTCTCTTTTGTTGTCTTTTGACCCCTGCAATTTCCAGATAAACTCCAGATAAACCATAATTATTGAATTTTATATGAGACCTATCCCTGCCCCTGACATACACATACACAAAAGCACGTCTTAGTTAAATGCGTATGTTTACTTTATCCTAAAGCATGTGATTACTTAGGATGCACTCAGAATCTGAAAGGCTCACTTGAAACTCATACTGCATTCATTATGAGTATTTTACCTTAACATGATTAGAAAGTACAAGGGCCAAGCTGGCTTTCAAATTATGTCTAAACATAAATGGACTAAGGAGAGATCAAAACATGAAGATTTTACACCCTTACATTTGCGGAGTCAGATGAGATTCCCACGGCAAGTCATTTGTACATCAGTATCATTCCCTCTTAGCTCCAAAGAGGATGCGCAGCACCAATAAAAACAAATATCTATCAATTTTGGTCTCTCTGTATTCTTTTCCAAAATGGCCTTGTGACCCTCAGCAGCAGCAGTTGATAACTTCCTGCCCGTACGTAGATTTAGGATTCCCTTGTCACACAGATCTTCTCATTCAAAATAAGCATTGTTTCCATCTCGGTACCTGTGATCAGGAGCCTACTTTTTCATGCTCAGGGTAAGTACTGCAGGGTTTGGCAATGACATAGAGAATATAATACTGTATCAGTGGAGTAATAGCATATGCATATTTAACACAATTGCAGCTAAAGGCCTTTGGTAAAGAGAGAGAAATTTAAATGGGCTGGCAGGTGTGCTGGGCATTCAATGAGCACATACCGCAGCCTGGCTTGAACTGGGAGACATGAATCTGCTGTTCCATCAGTCACTCTCCTTCCACCTGGTTTGTGTGGAAGCATCTCCCTGCTGAGAGGTGGTTCTAACATTTAAGGATTTCTCATGCAACATAGGGCCTGTGAACTCGAGCCAACTACTTCATCTGGTAGTTAACCAATGAAACAGTGATCTGTTCTTGCATTGAAGGAAAAGCTGGCTGTGATGGACTGAGTGAGACATGGCTTGCCTGTCTCCATCCTGGTCCCTTTCTAAGTAACTCAAGGTGATTTTGACTGTACAATTTTTGTCTTACTCTGTTGAGTGTAGCAACCTTCCCACCCAGCCTCCTCCAAGATGGAAGTCCATCTAATTGCTAGCTAGCCTCTCAGTATCTTCTGTGTGCCAGGAATCTTACCTAAATGTGAATTTTGTATGCCTAGCTTTCTTTGCAAAGATGCGTATCCAATTACACAAAAACATAATTGTCAATTTCCTACCAAACCTTCCATGTAACCTATATTTGTTTGTAATAGCTTTTTTTTTTTTTTCATCTTCTCTGCAAGACTATAACATCTTCATCTTTGGTCTTTTATAGGAAGAACCTATTTCCCTACATCTCCTCTTTGAATGAAATTTTCTTCCAATGTTGACAAGGACTGAAAACTATAACTACTACTCAGCTAGATTTTGCAAGAGCAAGGGCTAGCTTGGTAACAAGGTTTGTCTGATGTCATCTGCTGAGCTATGTATAGGCAGGGCCTGCAGCTTCTCACCAGGCTGATCGCTGGCCATCTCTGCCCCAGGATTCCAGCCTCTAACTCACCAGGATTTCTGAAGAGCATACTGCTCTTTCCCAGCGGGAGACATTAATTACCACATTGGCCCCAATAGAAAATGACCTTAAATTTAGGGCAATCTTTCTTTTCAAAGTGGAGGAAATTTTTTAAATTACAAAAATTTAATCCATCATACGGAAACATTCTGTCCCTTGACCCCTGAGGAATGAAACAGTCAGTCTCTGCCTCCCTCAGCTTTTGGTTGCTGAAGCTGGAGTTAGATAACATTAAAAATCAATTGTTCTCTCAGCAGCCCCCCTCACTGCCTTACAGTTTGCAACGTGACTTACCTAATCGGTCCAAGATTCAGGGATTTGGGATCCTGACCATCTTTCCAGCTCACATGACTAACAATCTTATTCGGAATGATACGGCAGTTCCAGCTATCTATTCATTCTGAGTTTCTTTCCCTCATTAGAAAAAGTTGCGTTTTTTGAAAAAATAGCTATTAAGCTACCTCCTTTGAGTTGAAGGAGACTGGCTCCTCCTACCTCTTTATTGCCCCCTGGCAAGATCTGGAGAACTCCCTTTTACACTTATTCTCTAGGATCACTTAGACGATTTGCTGATGTTGGAATTCAGAGTCCTCAATCACAATTTGATTGGCTCCATGTTCCCACAAAGAAACAAGGTTTCTGGAATATGTTTATTTGGTTCTCAGAAGCTTCCTGTGTTCAGGAAAAATCAAAGACCAAGTCAGGACATTTCTTCTGATGAAGAGGCAGAGAAGCCAGGCCAGACACATTAAGACACTCAAACAAACAGCCTTATGTCTTTGCTCAACTATGAACTGACCAATGGAATGCCCTGAAAGGAGATACATAGAGCCAAAGAGCTACATGAGAGAGTTTGTTGCGAAGTAATACATCAAGAATTTGATTTTTATCTCTCCACGATTCTCTTCCAGCTGGCCCTGGGGAGAAAAAGTGATAAACTAGAAATTTCTTGGACATGGTTGTTGGAGCTACACGTCTCCTAAGATTCTACATCACAACATAGCCAAGGCCTTGGCAGGGAGGCAGCATGTGGCAGTGAAAAATGCATGGATTCTAGAGCCAGAGAGACCTCAGCTCAAAACCTGGCTGTGTAATGTGAAAGAGCTGGGTGATCTTAGGTAAGTTACTTAATCTCCCTGAACCTCCAGAGGGAGAGACAAGCATACCCACCACATAGGAACAAGCAAGATATCTAAAGGCCTGGGCACAACCCCTGGCCACAGTATGCATGCAACACATGTTGGTTCTCTCATGTCTCCTTTCTTCCTGCAATTTCAGCCCATCTGTGTAGGCCAGTAGAAAAGCTTTTGGGTCCCAGTAATACCACTGACTAGCTGTGGAACTCTGGGCTAGTTACTTTTCTAAGCCTCTGTTTATGGATCTCTAAAATGGAGATAATGATAGTACCTACCTCATAAGATTGTTGTGAGAAGCGCATTTTAAATATATCAAGAGCCTTAAAAAATATAAGTGGCCCAAACCTCTTTCAACCTCTGAGAGGCCCTGATGTTAGCCCATGTGGACAGACTGGGAAAGAAGCAATGAAAATTCAGTGACAGTTATAGCAAAATAATTGGAAAAAAAGAACTGCAGGGGAGCTTAGCCAATTGGCTAAAGGTCTAGATTGAAGAGTCCCCCATGGCCTGTGTTCAAATCCTGGCTCTACTATTTTAGTAGCTATCTGATCTGGGGATTACTTACCTTCTCTGTATCATGGTTTTCGCACATATAAAATGAAGATAATAATAATAACCTACTTTATAGGGATCCTCTGAAATACCTGGCTCATAGCAAGTGCTCTATTAATATAACTGTCATCATCATCACCATCATCATCATACCATGAAAGTCTCAAGAAAAGAAACCTAGGTTATAGTCGAGAATGAAATGCCTTTTATTTTCTGTGTTGAGACAGATGCCATCAGTTATCCAGCTGGCATAGTGAGGCTACCCCTCGGTTTATCCAGTGCTTCTGGGGCCTGTCTGTTTGGAGTTCAATGGAGAGGACATAGTTGGTGGAGTGGCCTGTGGTGGAGAGGATGCCTCTCCGGGCACTTGTTTTGTAGACTGGACACACATAAATATTCTGATGCAGAAACATCGCACTTTCCCCAGGTTTCAGCCAAATAATGGGCAATGGGTCATAGAGGATTTTAGGGAGAGACTCTCCAATTTGCATCGATTTCCTGTCCCAACGGGCACCTTCTAAGAAGAGTCCTTTTATGTAGGCCCCATCTTCTGGGTTACTCTCCATGACCGTTTCTTGTGTGGTTACCTGGAAGAGAGGAAGTTGGGAGTTTCATTACCTGTCATTTTCCTAAATGGGGCAGCATTAAGAGATTGGAAAAGTGCAACCTGGCTGCAATGTCTGCCTTTCCCAGGATGCATCTCCCAGGGCATTTCTGGGGCTTCTGTGACAATATTCCTACCTGCCATACATGGGCCTAGTCACCATGCTGCCCTTATATATGGTGGGCATAGAGAATGCACTAAGGTAGGAGTCAGGAGGCCACATTAACTGTCACTAGCTTAGTGACCTTGCACAACCTTCCCTTTTCTGAACCTGAAACTATAAAGTGAGGGGTTAGATTCAGATGCATGTTGGTAAAACAGTTCTTGGGGGGAAAAAAATAAAGCCTTGATTTGTAGTTTTTGTCAATTTCTATAGTGTAAAGACTCTCACCGTGGTCAATTTCAGGCTATCAACTGTTTAACAACTAGCTCCAGCTGGCTCTGTTGAGCTGGTATGAGCCAGCTCCAGCACACCACTGTTTAGATTCAGAGGTAGTAAACTCAAATTCCGTCAGGTAAGAGCAGAAAATGGTCTAGGTGTAGGAGAATAGGGAGTGGTAGGTGGGGATTATGGTGAACCAGAGAGCACAAGCTCCATTTAAAATCATTCACATTCTAATCTTTTTGTTACTGTGAATGGAATGTTTTTCTCATTTCTACTTCTAAGTATTTATTGCTAGAATAGTAAAAGGCTATTGATTTTTGTATATTTAACCAGTGTTCAGTCACCTTACAAATTCTTTTATTAATTCTAATAGGTATTTTTAGAGTCTCTTGGGATTTCTAGGTATACAATCATTTCAACATCAAAAAAGATGGTTTTACCTTTCCTCCAATGCTTATCCCAGTTATTTTGTTTCTTATTGCATTAATTTTGGCTTAACATTGTTTTCAAAGGCCCATCAAGTTAAGTTCATTCATAAACTAAATTAAGACCTAGGGCAACTAATTTGGGACCTCTGGACTAAATGATCTCAAAGGATCCTTTCATAGAATTTAAAATTCTACAATGCTCTATAACAGTCTATCTTACTCCTTTCTCTTCATATATGGACAGGGACTATTGGCCATTCCTTTGACTTTACTCCAAGCAAAGGACTACCCAAGAGCATTAACATTCTTCCAAATGAAGAGTCCACCGTGTTGAACAGACAGCATGGGAGGATGCTTTCATTTTTCTTGGTATGATGGTGGCAGAGTTTCCTCTGGTAAGATTCCTTTTTTTTTTCTTTTTGAGGAAGATCAGCTCTGAGCTAACATCCATGCCAATCTTTCTCTTTTTGCTGAGAAAGACTGGCCCTGGGCTAACATGCATGCCCATCTTCCTCTACTTTATATGGGATGGCGCCACAGCATGGCCTGACAAGCGTGTATCGGTGTGCGCCTGGGGTTCCGAACCTGGGTGGCCAACAGCGGAGCGCGCGCACTTCACCGTTACTCCACAGGGCCGGCCCAAGATTCCTTTTTATATACACAGAGATAAAGCCGTGAGAATCTTCTGATTCTGTCACGAATAACTTTTGGAGCTACTTTAAGTCATGCTAAATATTTTATTTATACCATCTCAGAAGATTTGAGCCTTAACACATCCAAATATTTGGACTCATAAGGAAATGGACAACATTGCTTCCTCTGGCTGGCCTTTTGAGCTGGCCTAACCCAAAGCACCCCTACCTCAAATTCAAATCCAATGTGGTCAATGGGGATGGTGTATTTCCGGGCATAATTCTGAGAGACACCAGTCAAAAAAGACTGTGTGAAGTAGAATCCAGAGATCCAAAAGACGACAGGAGGCCCATTGTCAATCCAATCCTGGATAGCCACAGAAATAAAAATTCAAAATCAACAACACATCAAAGATAGTTCAAAGGCAGGTAATGTAAATAAGTCCCATTAAGAAATATGCTTTTTCTCAGTTTTCTTAAAACAGGCAGCCAGCCCTCTTGGTTTAGCTTATATTTTCCAACTTTTAAAATGAAGGTATGAAGAAATATATTTCTACTTTAAGAAGAGCGCAGGTGCAAGCGGATATCAGGGATACAACAGAGTGGTGGAGACTATAGTAGTGGAAAACACGTGCCTGTCTAAACTGAGCAACAGCCACTCATCTCAAGCAATTGCCATGCAGGAATGCAGGCCCATTGTTTCAAGTCTCCCCTTTTTTGCATGAGAAAGATCTGGATTTTTATGTGTAATAATCCAATGTTTACATGCTAGCTCAAAAATTTTAAAATTACCAGGCAGCCAAACCAAACATATCTATTAGCCAAATCTGGCCCATAAGCCACCAGTTTGTGACATTTATTCTAGCTCCTACTCCTGCCTTCATAAGCTATAATCTTTTCAAGGACTGTGAAAAGTGTGCAGGAAGACTGTTTCCAGTAGGTACTCTATCCGGGATGCTGCGTGGCTGCCTGCTGTACTCCTTCTGCCTCTCATCTGTCATTTCAGAATGCCCTCTCCATCTCAATAAGCATGCTAGGTACCCAGTTACCCTGACTCCCAGGTACCTGGAAGAAGGCCAGACGGGCCAACAGGTCAGCCACGTAGCCCCCCAGGGGTTTCAGCGATGGGTAGGACTTGGCCATCCACATGGCTGGCACTTTACCCACAAGCATGCTACTGAAGACATCCTCCAGCTCCGAGGACATCAGGACCTGCCCTTTGATGGCTCGGCCAAGATCAATGAGGCTTCTGCGAACCACTTTGGTCAGCCTGCAAGAACAAAGAAGCCAGCTTAGCCTGGCTCTCCAGTGGCCTCCTTCTACCCAAGTTCACTGACTCCAGGTCTCCTTCTACTTTCCCCCCTTTAAAAGCCCAGACAATTAATATACATTCATGGTAGAAAAATTACAGAGATGAGAAAAAATTAAATCACTCTATCTCACCGCCTAAAGATAACTTTGATGTATATCTTTTCAGATTTTTCTATATGTAAATGCAAATTATTTTTTAATGGGATTATACTATATATTTTTTTGTAATCTGTTTTTCTCTCTTAACATATGGGGAACATCCTTCCAATTCAGTAGAGATCTAAATTGTCCTTTTTAATGACTGCAAGGTGTTCTGTTTTATTTAACTATTCCTTTATTGCTGATACGTATTATTTCTAGATTGTTGTCACTGTAAACAACATTGCTAGGAACATCCATCCATATCAATCTTTGTGGAAATTTATAATAATTTTCTTATTAAAAGTATAATTTCTGGGTCAAAGGGTAATGCAGTTTTTAGGTTTTTGATCCAGATTGCCAAAGTTGTTCTTTTTATACACTACGATAAAGTGCATACCTGAGAAAAGGCAGCTGAAGGACACCCTGGGAGATGCCAAGATCGCCTGCCTCTTCTAGCCTCTGTTATGAGGCCTAGCCAAGCTCAGATGGAATTCACCTCAGAGTGCCACAGAATCTGCCACCAGAGAGAGCCTGTCATCTCCAAAGACTTATGGAATCCCAGCCAAATGGACACAAGACTGATCAAACGCAAGAAAGAGATTCCTGGATGTGTAACCAGTAAACATTCATAGTAAGAGGAATTTAAGGTTCAAACATTGCTGAGGAGTCAAGGGGCAAAGCTACCATCTGAGGGATGATACCACAGACCTCTAACTATCACACCTAGAGACCTACTTGCAAAAGTTTTCTTTCTTTTCTTGCAACTATGAGCTCTGCTAGTTTCAACACTTTCAGTACCCAATGAAGGAACATTTGCCCCAGAAGACAAAATAATGTTTCCCCTGAACTAGAAGCAGAACCGTCACCTAATCATTTTGGACTTCTCATACCACTGGGTGAACAGACAAAAAAAAAGGTAGTGGGAAGGAATGTTAGAGTATTGCCAAAGATGATTAATCCTGACCACCTTTGAAAAATAAGATTGCTGTTACCCTGTTCTCTTGTACTACAATGGCCAGTAAAGCTAGTGAAGTCCCCTGCAATGACCCAGGAAGAGCTCCAGTGACCTTAGGGGAGAATGAGTAACAGAGTAGAGATGCCATTAGGTCTGGTGACTGGATGAACAAGGACTATATCCCATCATGCCCAGGTATCTGACTCACAGCAGTGAGTGCCACATCTTAGGCTCAAACCCCATACTTTGCCTGGTCCCCCAGATGGCCAACTGCCTATCGACTCTAGAGAGTAACCCTAAGACTGAGGAAGGCAAGAAATTCTTGGACGACATTCTTCCAGTTCCCTAGTCCTTCAGAGTCAGGGCTGGCCCTAAAACTGAGCAATGACCAATGAGGCAAAATAGAGATATGGAGAATCCGGAGCAGCAAGAGCCTTGGACTTAGAGGCAGAAGTGATGAGTTTCCTTATCTGGCTTAAATGGCCTTTGGGAACTCTTTCAATTTTGACTATTTAGAAGTGAAATCAAGGTGATCCCACTGGGCTCTGTGCTGTAGTAACTGGAGGAGAAGTGAAGAGAGACTAGAATAGAAGGCCACAGACCCTTAGCCCCATGGCCAGCCCATAACAGCTCTTGTCTACCTCTGTGGTAGAAGCAATGGGATTAACTTCTCTCCACCCCTTTCTATGTTTACCCTGATTTCATGTATTGGCTAAGTGCATGGGCCCTGGAATCAGACAGCCTGGGTTCAAACTCAGTTCTGCCACTGAATGACTGTGTGACCTTGCGAGAGTTACTTACTCCTTCTGGGTCTGTTTCCTCATCTGTAAAATGGTAGTAGAGGGATTACTAACTGTGCATATTTCAAAAGGCTATTGTATGGTTTGAACGCAAACATATGTACAGTGCTTAAAGCCATATCTGGCACCAAGGAAGGGCTCAATAAAAGTGGCTCTAATGATTACTTTTACTGTTAGCCTGTGCTTGGTATTGGTTTATTGGTTGTTACCTGACTTGACAGATGTCATGTGAATGAATGGTAAAGAATGAATAGAAGGAATGATTTAACCCTGGGCCAACACGTGCTGGGATGGCCCTATTTATAGCCCTCCCTATGGGTAGGGCAGAAGAGTGTAACAACCCCTTATTAAGCATCCATCTCAGTTACTGCCCATTAGATCCAACCCCTCACACTCCAACTTCCAGGATCCAAGTAAGACGATCAGCCCACCTGTTGAATCTGATGAGCTCCTGCCTTAGGACAGTATTCATGGATTCCTCGTAGACCACAGGGTACAACTTCATGACCACTTCCAAGTCAAAGTCGTTGGGAAGCTTGGAGAGTATGTCCTGGGCCAGATCCTCAACCACTTCCTTAAAGAACAAGCAGGAGAGAGGTGAATGAGAAACAAGGCCTGTGGGTTGTGGCTTTGTCTGGGTAAACTTGAAGCAGTGAGCATCTTTCTTTTTCAACACAGTCTGTTGAACCTTCCTGGGAACTCTCCTACAGCAGCCAATTTTGCCTTGGGGAGAAGGAGGACTCCCATCCCCCCACCAGCCTTGGGGAGGACATCATCCCTTGGCCCAGAAAGTAAATAGCTGAGCAATGAGAGTGCTGTTCTTACACCTGGAACAAGGGCCCGAGGGCCAGGCAGGGAATTCCTGCTCAGCCAGGTAGCCTGATGGCAGCGCTGAACCCTGCAGAACTCCTCCTGTCTTCAAGGTTGCCCCTGGGAGAGAATCTCCCAAGGCTCTCACAGCCGACCCCCTAGGACCAGCTCCTGGTGCACATGGGACTCTTGCTCAGTGCCAGCTACATGGACACCTGGGAAGGCAGCAGGCCATTCCTCAGCATTGAGCAAGAACAGCCCAAGGCAGTGGGCTTAGCCAAGTAGGGAGGGGACAGGCCTAGAGGAACAAGGAGTAGTAGGACCTGGGTGTGGGAGACGGGGACAGCTCTGCCATCCTGTGGCTCTGGGGGGCTGGAACATATACTTTTTTCCCTCTTCCCTCTGTGAGGGGAATTTCCACCCCTAAATTGAGACACACCAAGCAGGCTGCTTTATCTTCACACCATTAGCACTTATGGCACTAAGAACTAAATCAAGAAACCAAATATGCAAAGTCCATAGCTGAGAGAGGTCAAACATGGGGTAGCTCAGAAGGTGGAGAAAGGAAGGATGGGAGAGAACAGGGTGTGGTGGAGTCAGGAGATGGAGTCTGGGTCTGGCTCTGCCTCTGAGTTTATGACTGCCTTGAAGCGGGTCACTTCCTCTGCAGGGTTCCTTTTGCCTTCCTCTGTAGATTGAGGAGGGTGGACTGGGTCAGTGCTTCACAAAGCGTGGACTGACCACAAGAGGCACCCAGAGTGATTCCAGGTGTTTCTAGGACATGAAGCAAATAATGTTGAATCACATGGTGAGAAGGTCACTCTCTTTTCAAATTTCAGCTGCCTTTCTCTTTTCATTCCTCTCAAGGAGAAAGTCTCAGGTCATTCAGTGCTAATTAAACACTCTGTAACATTTGCTGATCTTCCCCCTTTTCACAAGAAGCTAGCAAGTCCTCGGCAACATCATCTGGGAAGAACCTAGTAACCGTTTCGCTTTCATTTTCTTTTTGTGGCTGTCTTGACTTTATGGAAATGATATTGGGTTCCCATTTATGGTACTAATGTGCAGATTTTTAAATAAATGATTTTAAGCAAAATGTAGTTAGTTTTTAAATATTATATAAACGGAGTATAGATGATATGTGGGCATAGCAACAAATCATGAAGGTTATACAGGAATAGCTGACGTTCTGGAGACACTGCTGCTCTTCCAGCTCAGTAGTCAAGGACTCTCAGCAGTAAGACTAGAGCATCCATGCCCTCCCTCAGGGGTCTGCCAGGCCTCCACTTTTCTGTCTTCTTGGTCATCACTCACAATCCTGCGTGCCCACTAAATGGAAAACTGCCTGGGAAACTGAATTCAAGCCCAGTTACCTGAGGGGACTTGCCACTCCCTCCCGACTGTCTAGGGAGGGTCAGCAGCACCCCTTGAAACAGCTGGTTGGTTTCCTGGTTGTCCTTGGTGATGTCAGCATTCTCATGGAGGCCAAACACTTCTGGGTGGGCAGTGATGGGGAGGTTCCTGAGATACTCGATATAAGACTGTAAAGGAAATCTTGAGCTGACACAAACGCAGGTTCCCTGGGGTGCCGCAGATCACTCAGGGCTTGGCGGACCAGACCCAAGCAGGAATCACACTATTTCTGTAGCACAGGCCAGCACCCCCAACCCCTACACTGGGTAAACACATCCCAAACTCCTCCTTATACAGTTTTCTGGGGAATAAGTATGAAGGCAGATGGGCTGAGCATCTCCCCTCCAGCCCCTGGCTTCCTCCCTGCTACCCCAGTAGTCCTGGCTTTCAAGTCAGACAGAACTGGGTTTGGATCCTAGCTCCATTGCAAACTAACTGTGTAACCTTGAGCTAGTCACCTGAAACCCTGTTTTCCTTATCTGCAAATGGGAAGATAAGTGAGGTTATAAAGGAATAACGCCTTGGCATAGAACAGGTGCTCAACAAAAGTAAGCCTCTTTTCATCTTTCCTCCAGATTTCTTGTTTTCTTCTTCACTTTCTCATTCTCCCATCCAGTTTTTTGGTCCCTCCTCTTCTGCCACCTACTGAACCTTTGTTTCCAAGTAGCAAATTCCAGCCCGTTCACTACCAAGGCTTCACCTTAACTTCCCTCTTTCCCCCACAGATAAACCCCATATTTTGAAAGACCTTGTCTACCAAATACCCAGTGTTCATTATACAGTAATAATGTCGCTCTTGTAGGCTTTTTGGAATATTGGTGATAGCTTATGGCCCAACTCAGGAAGCTGAAGGCTACCCCTGGGCCCTCCTTAGCTACACTGCAGCCCCTAGCCACGTGGAAGCTGCTGAGCCCCTCGGGTGGACAGAGGGACCTTTCCCTCCCCCTCTCCTCACCTGATAGGAGCCATGGGAAGGGATGTAGTAAGTGTCTCCAGGAGCAAGACAGTAATGGTCCTGCTCAATTTCCCTACAGTAGAATGTGGACAGAAGGGACAGCAGGAGACGCCTGTCTTTGTCATCAGTCACTCTGCCTCCGTAATTACATTCCCCTGGGACAAGCAGCAGAGGAAGAAGTTGAGCCCAGGGAAGGTCATAATGAACTTGGTCATTAACCTAAAACAGAGGATTCTTCCAGCCAAGGAGCTCTACTGAGACACAGGGTTGCTGAAACTATGCTCAGCTTGGGATGAGACCAGGCCCTTTTAGTATTGTGGTTGCTACATAAATAATACATGTTCACCATATTAGAAATTAGAAAATAGAAATAAACCGAAAGAAAAGCAATATAATCACCAATAGTTCCACCAAAGGTAACTATTAACATTTAGGCATGTTCTAGACATTTGCGTGCGTGTGTGTGTGTGTATACACATATATGTGAAAGGCATTACAGAAATGTGGATCAGGGGAAGAACTTTGACATGAGACAGACCTGGGTTCCAATTCCAGCCCTGCCACTTTCCAGCCCATCTCTAGGTTCTAATTCCTGCTATTTAATAGCAGTTTCTCATCTGTCAAGAAGTAGAGACAACTGCAGTACCCATCTTACAAGGCTGTGGTTCATAATGCTTATAAAGCATTTAGCATAAAGCTTAGCACATAGAAAGCACTCAATTAATTATAGCTACTACAAATACATACATTTGAGAAAATTGAGATTGTCCTATATATACTGCTTTGGGATATGACTCCCCGCACTCCTACCCCCATCATTGACGTCAGTCACTGAGACTCAGTTCTATAAAAAGAATTAGGTAATTCTTTGGATGGGACATCAAATCCATTTGACCAACCCCATGACACATTTTCTAGCGGGTCCAGATTCCAAAGTACGTGGGTGCCCCCTGGCATTTTGTAGTTGAGGACACTAGTCTGCAAGGAGGAGACACATCTATGTGAGTGTGTGTGCGTGTGTGTGTGTATGCATGCACGCAAGGGTTCTCCTGATAGCTAGGCTCATTTCTAATTCCAACCATTCTAGGAAGTGGCAGGTCCATAGACAAGAAGCAGGAAGTGTGACCCCAGTTGGGGGTGGGAGACATCAGCTTTTCTTGGTCTTGAAGGGGTCTAAACATCTAGGAGGAAGATCGGGGTGGCTTGTTAAGGGAGAATTAAGGAACTAAGGGGAATCTCATACCTATTGAGTAATTTGAGCCCTACAGAAGCTGTTTTACCTTAAGCTAGACCATCTAGATTTCTGAAGCTCTCTCTGTTGACTTCTCAGGCCTTTAGCAAAGTTGAGTTTGAACATTACAGCTTGTCCCAGCTATAAAGAGATTTATATACCACTAGAACTTCAATACTAAAGGGAGAGTGGTTTCCCCCACTGAAGTCAGCATGACAGTGCTAGAAGGCACCCAAGAGGAACCCCAAGTGAAGGTAAATCTTAGGTACAGGGTCAGGGTGCAAGGTCCTGCCACCACTCTCTCATCAGCAAACTTTCCTTCAGGGGATACCCTTGCAGGCTCTGGGTTTTAGTTTTATGAAGGAAAGTACATTTCTTTATAGCTACTTGTATGTCCACTCTTGGAGGCAAGAACACAAATCCCAATAGGGGCCAGGATGTGCCTTATATCTCTTCTAAATTCTTGCTGTCCCTGACATAGGGCTGGAGGTACAGGATTAAGAACATACTGACTTTGCCTATCTAATTTGATAACCGCTCTCCAAAGGAGACCTGTCTCTTGGTTAGTGTTAGTAGAGAGTTCTAATGATCACCAATATCTGGTTCTTCTTTCCTTCCAGGCACATAGGAAGGTTACACTTCCTCGGGCCCCTTGCAGTGGGGTGGGGCCAGGTGACAAGTTCTTGTGCATTTAATTTGTGGCATAAGCCCTTCAGTACTATCCCTGGGCCAGTGACCATACAAGTATATGTTGAGATGGTGGCCTCAAAAGTTGGTGGAGTCGTTGCCAACTGTGCCCCTGATAGATAATTACAATGAGCAGAGACCCCTGCTGATTCACACTGGAAATGTACAGTGGGCAAGAAATAGACCTTTGATGTCTTATACTCTTGAGGTTTGGGGATTGTTTATTACCTCCGCTTAACTGGTCTATCCTGACTGGTATAGTTGGAAAGTGACTATCCTCAAGCTGGCTGGCATAGTTGGGGCAGGTTAATTTATGAGCTGCAGGCAGTCCAGTAAGAAGACCATGTCCCAGGGCAATTATGTACCCATTCTGTGGTTGGTCTAAAGAGGGGCCCAGGGATGTGCTTTTGTGTGGCCTGGAATGATGGGAATATGGCTCGCTCCTTTTGGAGAAGTTCTTTCAACAAACTAACATCCACTGAACTTATGTTGTGAATGTCACTTGGGGTTTTGTGTTAGGGGACACTGTGCTGAGTTAAGGTCTGTGTGACCTTCTACAGCTGAACTTGATCACTCTAAAGCAGGCTTTCTCAACTTGGGTACTGTTAACATGTTGGACTGGATAGTCCCGTGGTGTGGGGCTGTGCTGTGCATTATAGGCTGTTTAGCAGCATCCATGGCCTTGACCCAGTAGCATCTCCCTTTAGTTGTGACAATAAAAAGTCTCTAGGCACTGCCAAATGTCCCCTGGGGGGCAAAATCACCAGTTGAGAACCACTGCTCTAAAGCCTCATTCTTGGCTGTAAAATGGGGTCACTAACATGGAACTCATACGATGGCTGTGAAGACTCAATGCACTGATTGTGTATATAAAGGACCTGCTGCATGACTGGGGAAAGGATCCAGACAAACTCCTTAATATATGGAGCTGAGGAAGGAACTTGTGTGTGATCTTGAAGATGCCTGGGTTTTTCTATTGAGCTGCATTTTGACCTTTGGCCATGGCATTCCATTCAATAGCCCATTTATTTTTTATCTCCTGTCTCTGGGATTACATGGTACGCTCCTTGAGGGCAGTGACCAAGTTTTATACATTTACATTCTTCCATAATATGTACTAGTATATATTAGGTGACTAACAAAATGTTGCTGATTGGATTGCTTTAATACAAAACAGCAAGTGCTGCTTTCACCTCAGGGTACCTCTGCCGGGAATGCTCTCCTCCCCTCCCACTGCCTACCCCCTTTTTTCCTCCCCTTGTAAAACTCCTACTGGTCCCTTAAAACCCATTGTTTATGACTTCAGGAGGTTTTCCATAATCATCCCCCACCCCATCCCTGAGATACAGTCATCGTGCTGCCTTTCTACTTTATAAATGTTTCTCTTGTTAAACTTATCACCGTATTGTCTTTTTTAAAAAATATTTTTCTTCCTATGAACCACTTGAGTGTAGGGATTGTATCTTAATTTTGTTTTTTTTAACAATATCCAGCATGGTAACCAGCATTAATAAGAGCTCAATGTTTGTTGAAAGAATGAATGAAGGAGTAAATAAATGAATAGAGACGGGAGCAGAGGAACAGGAGGGTGGAGCATGATACTAGAGGTTCACGCCTGCAAAGCCTCCTCCCATAAATACCTGTTAGGTAGGTCAGAGCATCAAACGGCACCTCCTCGTAGTCATTCAGAAACATCTGGATCTGCCGCATACTAATCCTCAGGTCAGATTCATTGAATTCATAGGGAATATTCCAACCTGCATGAGGCAGAGAAGAATTAGAGGCTTTAGTGCCGAGAGCTCTCAATTTCCACTCAGATATTGAATCAGTGGAGTTAAGCATCACTATGGATCAAGAGCCTCATTCAGCCCCATGAATATCAAGCACCAGGCCAACTATTAGCCTTGACATTTACTGCCAACATGGGAGCCACTCTGCCTGAGAAAGCATCTATTCTAAAATCAATTTCCTTAAAGATCTCCCCATTTGTTAAGGAAGATGTTAACATCCCAGATTGGTGGAATGAGAATTATTCACCCTGGCTGGAATACTGTGGTAATGCGCAGACCTCCAAAAATAACACTAAAGCAAAGCTAGAGAGCAGTATCTGTGATGGGGCAACAGAACTGCCAGCTTTGAGAATTTCCCTCCTCACACTCGTGGGAGAACTGGATTGCCAGCCTTAAAGAAACTACCGCTTGTATTTTCAAGTGTATAATGATAAATGCCCAGTGGGGCTGGACAAGTGACACAAATGTGTGAACCAGGCCTGATGTAAGACAGCAGGGTATAGTGGGACCTGTGCTCACTGGAGATGCTCAATTTCCTCCTAAACATTCACATTCAAATTAAAAATATAACAAAATTTGTGTTCTGGCAAACAAAACACAACTGGGAAATTGGTTGCAAGCCAAACTGTTACACGGATTTCTGGAGGTCTGGCATAGGTGGGCGAATGTGGTGTGTGAAATGCAGAGAGAGGGTCCCCCTTGGCTGTCTCGTCCCTGAACCCCTCAGTGGAAGGGTCAGGAGCTCTGTGCAGGTAGAAGAAAAGAAAGAGGATGTTCAGAAAGCATCACCAAGAGGACAATTTGCCTCCTTATCTAACTCTAACGAATGGCTGAGAATAGCCTGAGATGGGTCATTTCAAGGCTATTGAACAGAATCAGAGGCAGCCCATGGGTGAGAGAAATGTAATCCAACTTTAAAATCATGATATGGGATGTGCACTGAGTAGTTTGATGATCTGCTCCAACAACAGTACTGGGTTACTCAAGTTAGGCCATGGATAGGTTACATTAATAAAAAAATTTATCTTTATTTTTTCACGAAGAAGCACGCACGAATGTCCCAGCTATACTTGTTCCATTGTTATGCAGATGTAAAGAGAGCTACCTAAATGTTAAAAATTACCTGGTGACAACTCTCTGGAGAATGGCCATTGTGCCTAAGATAGGCAAATACACACCAAAGGGAAGGGCCCCCAATCCTCTCCTTATCACATTACTTCAGTAATTAGGGCACCTCTGATTTTGGAGCATCACCTCTTTCCCGGACATTGACATTGACCTGGTGATCGGGTTGCCAGATTTATCAAACAGAAATACAGGACACTCAGTGAAATTTAATTTCAGATAAACAACAAAACATTTTTAGCAGAAGTATGTCCCAAATATTGCATGGAACATACTTATACCATATTTTACTGGCAACCCTATCTGAGTACAAACTTGAACACACACTAGCATCTGTCTGTCATCTTTCCCCCCAGCAACCCAGGTGTGCTGTCATCTCTTACCCAGGGGTCCAAAGTTTCTCCTCTCTTGAACGATGGCATGGAAGAAGCAAAGGCCGAACAACAGCTTCTGCCACATCACTGCCTTTGTACAACTTTGGAAGAACACGGGGTCTGAGATAGGGTCATTGAGGTAGGAGCGCAAAAGGTTGGCCCGGAGCCCTTTGGGGGGCTCGTTGGTCATCTTGATCCCATTCTGGAGGATGCTGACTGGAAACTTCTCTGACGGATAGCTGGTTAACCAGAGTCTGGAAGAACAACAGCCCTAACTATTTAGAACAATGCAGTAAGTTATATTGAAAAACAATAACAAAAAAATAATAGCTACTATTTATTAAGCATGACTAGATGCCAAACTCCATGCTACGAATTTAATATACGTCCCTTCATTTATTTTAATCCTCACAGCCACCCTATGTGGAAGGATTTACTATCCCCTTTACCACTGAGGAAACAGAGGCATGGAGAGGTCAAGTGGGGTTTTCAAGGACACACCACTTAGAAGCAACTGAAATAAGATGTGAACTCCAGGCTCCCTGACTCCAAAGGCCCTGTCTTAATCACCACACCACACTCCTCCCCTGCTGGACTTTCTGACCATCTATCATGGTCAAGTACTATATCCAGCACCCCAGGAGTGGCCGAAGTGAGCAAAGCATTGTTTCTAGCTTCCAAATACCCAGAGCCTTGCTGCTAGGGGAAGAAATGGGGGTCAGGCAGGGAATAAAAGACAAACAAACAGAATGCTACAGTACAAGGCATTATAAAATCAAGACTGCAGGGAAGGAGGGAAATAATAAGCTGTGGGGGGTTCCATGGGAAGAAGAGTGTTTCCATGGGTTGGACTGAGCAGAAGTCTGCAAATTATGGCCAGGGAGCGGAATCCAGACATTAACATTTTGGCATATTGTCTTCCAGGCTTTCATTCATTTGTTTTTCCTGCCTGAGCTCAAGTTACATACATTCCATGGCATCCTGCTTTGTATCATTTTTGTGGTTTTCTTTTTTTTTTTTGCTTGACATTAGAGAGGTTTCCAACAGGTGGATTTGGGGATGGAAGATCATTAAAGACAAGGGACACAGGCTGAGCAACCGCATGGAGGACGGCAAGTCGGGGATGCGGTAAGGCTTGGTGGGCAGTCTGCTGTGGTGCAGCAGGGCTAAAAGGGGAGGGAAGAGGCCATAAACCGGTGGCCTGAGGCCTGACTTCAGTCTGCAGATGCTTAGCTCACACCATGCAAACCACAATGCTGTAACATATTTTTGAAATAGTTCCCAACTTTTAAAAATCTAGGGCTTTCTTTTTTTTTCTTTTTTTGTGAGGAGATCAGCCCTGTGCTAACATCCGCCAATCCTCCTCTTTTTTTTTTTTTTTGCTGAGGAAGACGGCCCTGGGCTAACATCTGTGCCCATCCTCCTCCACTTTATATGGGACGCCGCCACAGCATGGCTTGCCAAGCAGTGCGTCGGTGCGCGCCCGGGATCCGAACCAGCGAACCCCGGGCCACCGCAGCGGAGCGCGCGCACCCAACTGCTTGCGCCACCGGGCCGGCCCCTCTTTTTTTTTATTGATGTTTTAGTAGTTTATAACATTGTGAAATTTTGGGTTGTACATTTTTGTTTGTCCATCACCATATATATGTCTCCCTTCACCCCTTGTGCCCACGCCCTACCCTATTGCCCCTGGTAACCACAATACAGTTTTCTCTGTCCATGTGTTGGTTTATATTCCACATAGGAGTGAGATCATACAGTGTTTGTCTTTCTCTTTCTGGCTGATTTCACTTAACATAATATCCTCCAGGGCCATCCATGTTGTTGCAAATGGGACGATTTTGTCTCTTTTTTATGGCTGAGTAGTATTCCATTGTATATATATACCACATCTTCTTGATCCAATCATCAGTCAAGGGACACTTAGGTTGCTTCCACTTCTTGGCTACAGTGAATAATGCTGCAATGAACATAGGGGTGCATAAGCCTCTTTGGATTGTTGATTTCAGGTTCGTTGGCTAGATTCCCAGTAGTGGGATAGCTGGATCATAGGGTATTTCTATTTTTAATTCTTTGAGGAATCTCCATACCGTTTTCCACAGAGGCTGCACCAGTTTGCATTCCCACTAGCTGCACACGAGGGTTCCTGTTTCTCCACATCCTCTCCAACATTTGTTGTTTTTTGTCTTGTTGATTATAGCCATTCTAACGGGCGTGAGGTGATATCTTAGTGTTGTTTTGATTTGCATTTCTCTGATGATTAGTGATGTGGAACATCTTTTCATGTGCCTATTGGCCATCTGTATATCTTCTTTGGAGAAGTGTCTGTTCATTTCCTCTGCCCATTTTTTGATCGGGTTGTTTTTTTGTTGTTCAGTTGTGTGAGTTCTTTATATATTACGGAGATTAACCCCTTGTCAGATATATGTTTTGAAAATATTTTCTCCCAGTTGGTGGGTTGTCTGTTCATCTTGATTCTGGTTTCATTTGTCTTGTAGAAGCCCTTTAATCTGATAAAGTCCCACTTGCTTATTTTTTCTTTAGTTTCCCTAGTCTGGGTAGGCATGTCATCCAAAAAGATTCCTTTATGACCAATGTCAAATAGTGTGTTGCCTATATTTTCTTCTATGAGTTTTATAGTTTCAGGTCTCACCTTCAGGTCTTTGATCTATTTTGAGTTAATTTTTCTGAACGGGGATAGCAGATGGTCCACTTTCATTCTTTTGCACGTGGCTGTCCAGTTTTCCCAACACCATTTATAAAAGAGACTTTCCTTTCTCCATTGTATGTTCTGAGCTCCTTTGTCGAAAATTAGCTGTCTGTATACGTGTGGTTTTATTTCTGGGCTTTCAATTCTGTTCCATTGATCTGTGTGTCTGTTTTTGTACCAGCACCATGCTGTTTTGATTACTATTGCTTTGTAGTATGTTTTAAAGTCAGGGATTATGATGCCTCCAGCTTTATTCTTTTTTCTTAGGATTGCCTTAGCTATTTGGGGTCTTTTGTTGCTCCACATGAATTTTAGTATTCTTTTTTCTATTTCCGTGAAGAATGTCATTGGGATTCTGATTGGGATTGCATTGAATCTGTAGGTTGCTTTAGGTAATATAGACATTTTAACTATGTTTATTCTTCCAATCCATGTGCATGGGATATCTTTCCATTTCTTTATGTCATCGTGGATTTCTCTGAATAATGTCTTGTAGTTTTCATTGTATAGGTCTTTCACCTCCTTGGTAAGATTTATTCCTAGATATTTTATTCTTTTTGATGCAATTGTAAATGGTATTATCTTTTTGAGCTCTCTTTCTGTTAGTTCATTATCAGCATACAGAAATGCAACTGATTTTTGTAGATTGATTTTGTACCCTGCAACTTTGCTGTAGTTGTTGATTATTTCTAATAGTTTTCCAATGGATTCTTTAGAGTTTTCTATACATAAAATCATGTCATCTGCAAATAGTGAGAGTTTCACTTCTTCGTTGCCTATTTGGATCTCTTTTATTCCTTTTTCTTGCCTAATTGCTCTGGCCAAAACCTCCAGTACTATGTTGAATAGGAGTGGTGAGAGTGGGCAGCCCTGCTCATTCCTGTTCTCAGAGGAATGGCTTTCAGTCTTTCCCCATTGAGTATGATGTTGACTGTGGGTTTGTCATAAATAGCCTTTATTATGTTGAGGTATTTTCCTTCTATACCCATTTTGTTGAGAGTTTTTATCATAAATGGATGTTGTATCTTGTCAAATGCCTTCTTCTTCATCTATTGAGATGGCCATGTGGTTTTTATTCTTTGTTTTGTGGATGTGGTGTATCACGTTGATTGATTTGTGGATGCTGAACCATCCCTGCATCCCTGGTATAAATCCCACTTGATCATGGTGTATGATCTTTTTAATGTATTGCTGTATTCGGTTTGCCAATATTTTGTTGAGGATTTTTGCATCTATGTTCATCAGTGATATTGGCCTGTAATTTTTCTTCTTTGTATTGTTTTTGTCTGACTTTGGTATCAGGGTGATGTTGGCCTCATAGAATGAGTTAGAAAGTGTTCCATCTTCCTCTATTTTTTGGAATAGTTTGAGAAGGATGGGTATTAAATCTTCTTTGAATGTTTGGTAAAATTCACCGGAGAAGCCATCTGGTCCTGGACTTTTATTTTTTGGGAGGTTTTTGATTACTATTTCAATCTCTTTACTTGTGATTGGTATATTCAGTTCTCCATTTCTTCTTGGTTCAGTTTTGGGAGGTTGTATGAGTCTAAGAATTTATCCATTTCTTCTAGATTGTCCAATTTGTTGGCATATAATTTCTCATAGTATTCTCTTATAATCCTTTGTATTTCTGTGGCATCCATTGTAATTTCTCCTCTTTCATTTCTAATTTTATTTACTTGACCCTTTTCTCTTTTTTTCTTAGTAAGTGTGACTAAGGGTTTGTCAATTTTGTTTATCTTCTCAAAGGACCAACTCTTTGTTTCATTAATCCTTTCTCCTGTATTTTGGTCTCAATTTCATTTATTTCTGCTCTGATTTTTATTATTTCTCTCCTTCTGCTGACTTGGGGCTTTGTTTGTTCTTCTTTTTCTAGTTCTGTTAGGTGTAATTTAAGGTCGCTTATTTGGGCTTTTTCTTGTTTGTTAAGGTGGGCTTGTATTGCTATGAGTTTCCCTCTCAGGACCGCTTTTGCTGCATCCCATATGATTTGGTATGGCATATTTTCATTTTCGTTTGTTTCCAGATAGTTTTTGATTTCTCCTTTAATTTCATCAATGATCCATTGGTTGTTCAGTAGCATGTTGTTTAATCTCCACATTTTTGTCACTTTCCTAGTTTTTTTTCATGGTTGATTTCCAGTTTCATAGCATTATGGTCTTAGGGCTTTCTTTTAAAATTCTAGATTCTAATCTTCCCTTTAAAAAGATCATAAAATCTGATCACAAGAGGCCTGCATTCCTGCATGGCAACAGTTAGCTGGTGTTGGGCAGTACCTGCTCTTCTCTATAGGGCATGTGCTTCTAGTTCACCACAGTCCCCACCACTCCCTATTGGTGTCCAACACTGAGGCTGATTGCCATTGTACTGTGGAAAGCAGAATATTTCTTGTGCCCAGTCCTCTTCACTCATTTATGTTATATTCCTGGTTCCTGTAGGCACTTGAGTTCATGACTTTTGAGTTAGGACCTTAAATATCAGCATAAATAATTTTTTCTTCATTGAGTGTGTCATTGATGGTCAATGAATCAACTCATCATCCCAAACCAAATACAATTCTTGAAACTAATGGATCCCCCTTAAACTCTTACATGGATCTTACATGAGTCTCACATGAATACAATCAACTATGGCCTAACCTGGCTTTGTAAATAAACACCAAGCACTTTCCTATTTTCAAGCAGGACTAAAATGAAAAGTGACTAAAATGAAAATAACCAGGAAGCTTTGCTGCCTAGAGCAGGAGTTGGCAAACTTTTCCAGTAAAGGATCAAATAGTAAATGTTTTAGGCTTTGAGGCCATATGGTCTCTGTCACAACTACTTGTAGCATGAAAGCAGTCATAGACAATATATGAGTGAGCATGGCTATATTTCAATAAAACTTTATTTATGGACACTGAAATTTGAATTTCATATAATTTTCATGTGTCATGAAATATTATTCTTCTTTTGATATTTTTTCAACTGTTTAAAAATGTAAAAACTGTTCTTAGCTTGCAAGCCTTACAAAACGGGCAGGAGACTGGATTTGGCCCACAGGCTATAGTTTGCTGACTTCTGGCCTGGAACAAGACAATCCCTGGACGTTTGATTTAAAAGGGGCTTTGAAGTCTGTCTGGTTCATCTCATCATTCTGTAAATGCAAAAACCAAGGCCCAGGCTTACTGGGCTTTAAAAGTTCACAAAAAGCAAATAACTGTTTCCAATGTTGATTAAAATTCCACAGAGCCCAAGAACTACAGGCTAGAGCAAGGACAACAGTGTCCAGACCACAGGTGGGAGTTTTTTTTAGACAAATAATTTTTAAAAATCAGATTTTTTGACATTTAATCTACCTCCCCAGACACCAGATACATCTCTTATCACCTCCCTCCAACAACTTCTCACAGCATATCCCCCAGAGTCATAGGATAACTTCTTGGTGTTTCCTTAATACGTATCTTTGCTTTTACAAATGCTGTTCCTTCCTGGCAAACTCCTACTCATTTTTCAAAACTCCAGGCCATTGTCAGTCCTCTAGGCCTTCCCCAACTTTCCCTTCCCTTTTCTGTGCTTCATGGTTCTTGTTCAAACAAGTACAGCAGGTATTTCATGGTATCAATATTATTCATCTATGGTCTGCCTTCTGCTAGACTGAGAGCTTCTTAAGGGCAGAACTGTGTCTTTTTCATCTTTGCATTCCCAGCCACCAGTGTGCTATCTGGAGCTCAAGGTTGATGCCCAGAAGAGGCAGTGATGGAGAAGCATCTCACCTGAATCTGATGTTGGTCCTCTCAGGAACAATGACCTCCTCACAGATCTTCTCCAGTGCAGGCATCCAGCTCGTGGCCAGATGGCAGTTCTGTAAAACCACCCAGGTCCCATCTTTGATGGCAGTATTGATCATTCTGGCAGCAATAGGGCCTTGGCCTTGGCCAAGGGAGATGGTCTGTGTTCTGCCACCTCCCATGCCAAGATCATCAGCAAACTTCAGCAGGCCTGAGACCAGGAAGAAAAGGGGCTTTTGAAAGAGGACAGGCCAGCTAAGACCATATTAACAATAAAAACACAGCAAGGAGGGTTTCATTAAAATTCTGGACTCAGAAAGAAACTCACTGGCTTCTGTTAGTTACAAAATAAGCATCTTTCTGGGGAAGCTTTAAACTTCTGGTAAGATGGTGAATGAAGCTACTATTGATTCCTCTTTTGCTCTGAACACATAGACATTCTCGATAAAAAAAAAAAAAATTACACAAACTGAAAAAAAATTAGAGTTTGAAAGAAACAAAAATTCCCAGGTGCCAAAAATGAAGAGGGAACTCAAAACTAGAGATGTGAGTACATAACCAAAGAACTAGGAACTGGGTTTTCACAAATTGATTTTTACTAGGAAAAACAGGCATTTGTACAGTGAAATTTCAAGTAAGTCTCTTTCACTTCTCTCTTGCTCAGAGATAGCCAATGTTACTGTTTGTGAATCTCTCCAGAGATAACCTATGCATTTAAATAAATGCATATTACTATTATACTTACTTGAATTGTAGAATACTACATTTGCTTTTTTCACTTAGATCTTTTCCACATCAGTACATATATAAAGGCCTTTTATTCTTTTTCATGGATAGTATTCACCTCTGGAAAACACCATACTTTATGTAACCAGTTTAGAGGTTGGAGTTTGTCAATGGGAGACATAACTTTGCACTCACAAGAGATGGGGCACTGGAACCAAGACTTTTGTATAAAGTTAAGATCCTCAAAGGGCTGTACCTTCATGTTAAGAAGGTCAGAAATCTGGCTACTGACTCAAAAAGCAATGTGGAAGCTTGTCACTGGCCTGGAGCCTGGGTGGAAAAAATAAACAACACTCCAGTGAGAAATGAAAACACCAAGCCAATGCCACATACAAATGAGGGGTGTAAATTTACAGTACCCTGTGGGGTGGGATTCCTAAGCTGAGAAATTTCCTATACAATTGATCCAGACTGGTGAAACTCTCGGGGCATCAGTGTTTGCACATACAAAATTGTTCTGTTAGGGCACTCCTAAAACCCAAGGTATATGAGACTCCCACAAAATAACACAAGCTTGCTGATTGTGAACTCACAATAAAAAATGACAAACTACATGAGGAAATACATCACTATAAGGGATAGTCAGCACATAGAACAATCAGGAGAATTAATACCCCAAGGATTACACATGGCCTCTATTATGGGCTGAATTGTGTTCCCCTCAAATCCACATGTTGAAGTCCTAATTCCCAGTATCTCAGAATGTGACTGTATTTGGGGATAGGGTCTTTAAAGAGGTAGTAAAATTAAAATGAAGTCATTAGGGTAGGTCCTAATCCAACATGACCGGTGTCCTTGTAAGAGGAGGAGATTAGGACACAGACACACTCACAGAGAGAAGACCAGGTGAAGATGCAGGGAAAAGATGGCCACGAATAAGCCAAGGAGAGATGCCTTAGAAGAAACCCTGCCAACACCTTCATTGTGGACTTCTAGCCCCCAGAACTGAGAAAATAAATTTCTGTTCACCCAGTCTTTGGTATTTGTTATGACAGCCCTAGCAGATTAATATAGTCTCTGAAAAAGACCATTAAAGAAACACACCTAAAAATCATTAAAGAAGGAACACAAAGCATAATAACATTTACAGTTCTATGAAACAAATACATGGATTTGGAACAAAACAAATAAAACTTCTAGAAATGGAAAGCACTGTCATTGAAGATAAAAACTCAAAGCACTGATTATAAGAACAGGTTAGATACAGCCCAAAAGAGAATTAGCAAACAGTAAGGTCTGCCATCAATGACCCACCCAGTGGTAATGGGCACCCATAGCACCCAGATTGTGGTCTCTGAATACCATGACGTGTTAAAAGAACTGGGGTTCCTTAGAGAAATGTTTGTATAAGATGAGTCTGGAATATATGGTAGTTCCATACAGCAAGGAAGCTATCAAAAACTACTGGGGTTATGTGAAAAGGATATAGGCATGAAGGTGCTCCCACAGGCCAAAGACTGAACAATTTGAGCACCAAAATGAATGATGATGGCAGTGGAGTAAAACACCACCATATTTGAAACATTCCAATGTTAAAATCCATGAATTCACAGTGGTAAAAGAAAATCTTATTGCACGTAAAACTTTGGAAGTTACTAGGGCACCAATTCATTATTCTGAAAGCTAGTAAATAAAGAGAACAAACCAAGCATCTATTCTGCCTGTCTCTTTTGAACTATATTCAGAGTAAACTAAAGAGTTGACAAAGGAAAATTCTTCTTTATAGAAGACTTCCAACTAATAAATGTGGAAGGAATGATAGAATTAAGATATCATCATTTTGCAGCCCCTAATGAAATAATGGACCTGGGTAATGATTTTCTAAGGCAGCTAAAACCATTAGGTCAGTGCTGGCCCGGTGGCGCAAGCAATTAAGTGCTCGCACTCTGCTGCGGCAGTCTGGGTTCAGATCCTGGGCATGCACCGACGCACTGCTTGGCAAGCCATGCTGTGGCAGCATCCCATATAAAGTGGAGGAAGATGGGCACGGATACTAGCCCAGGGCCAGTCTTCCTCAGCAAAAATGAGGAGGATTGGCAGATGTTAGCTCAGGGCTGATCTCCTCACACACACACACACACACACAAATTAACACCATTAGGTCAGTGGTTCCCAATATTGGCTGCACAGTGGAATTACCCGAAAGCTTTATAAAACAATGCCTGGGTCTCACCCACAAAGATTTTAATTTAATTGGTCAAGGGTGTGGCCTGCACATGGAGATTGTTCTTAAAGCTCCCCAGGTGAGTCCAATGTGTAGCCAAGATTGAGAACCATCACATTCAGTGAAAAGCTGATGGGAAACTTTATAAGGGAGGCGGTGGAGGAGTGGGAAGGTGGAATGAATTGACAATGCCTGAGCCCACTGATCAATCTTGATCAGAGAAGGAAAGACAACTAGACGGGATGTGCCTCCTAATGTGAGGCACTATGAGGGACACAGTACCTAGGAAGGTTCCTGGGAAGTTATCCAAGTTGAACCTGATCAAGCCTCTAGCATAGAGGGAGAGGAATTGGATGTAACTGGCCCATCCTCTCCCAGCACAGCATCATTTTACAGACCGTATTCTGACCTTTCCCCCATTTCTCTTCTTGATCTTTCCTGATTTACCCTAGTTTCTCTTGTTTAAATCTGTCACATAAAGGACTTAGAGAAAAAGCAAAGGTTCTAGAAAGATCATGAATTGATCTTTGACAATAATATTTTGTGTAGGAATCTGGAAAGTGCACCAGTTCATAAGCTCCCTCCTCTGACTTCTTTTGAGGTGCAGGAGTGCTGGCTTTCTGTTCGGGTCAGGACGTGTCAAACTCTTCAGCTTTCACAGGAGAACAACAACCTTGCCATTTGCATTCCTGGTACTCCTTCTTCATTCAGTAACAGAGAAAACTAAAGTTTTGAGATCCCCCAACAGAACAGAAAACTAATCTATTCCTGTCAACAACTCATACTCTTTAATATGCATAAACGATTTCTGGAAATATACACAAACTGCTAACAGTGGTTACTTCTGGGCGGGTTAAGAGGAATATGTACCTTTCACTCTATACCAGGGCTTCTCAATCTCAGCACTACTGACATTTTGGGCTAGATAATCCTTTGTTGTAGGGGCTGTCTTGTGCATTGTAGGATGTTTAGCAGCATCCCTGGCCTCTATCTACTAGATGTCAGTAGCATCCCCTAGTTGTGATAACAAAAATGTCTCCCCGCTTTGCCAAATGTCCCTTGAGGGAGCAAAATGGCTCTAGTTAAGGCACAGTCCTATACCTTCTTGCATTTTTTTAAACTACATGCAGTATTAATTATCCAAAAAAAATTAAAAATTAAAAGAAAAGAGAAAAGCCTAGCTGAGAAAAGCAGTAAGTCAGAGAAAACTGTTTAAGACAAAGGTGATAAACTGGAGTCAACAGGCTAAATCTATCCCCTGCTCGGCCCTCATAAAGGTTTTAAGAAAAAATTTAAATGAGTTATCAAGATTTAAAAGCGGGTAATTTCTGCATTTCTGGTTTCTCTTGAAAAATCAGATGATCTGGCTAACCTGGTTTCACATTACCAGATGGCACAATGCGTGGGAGCTGAGTAGCAGCTGCCCTCCTTTAGGTGGGAAAAGAAGTCTTCAGTTGCCCCAGCCCTACCTTAGCCTGTGAACTGCTTGGCCTTCAAAGCGGTCTGAGTTTGAGATTCCTACTGTAAGGGACATGCTATTGTCAACCATCCACCCATTCTGGGCACTTTATGTTCTTCACACAATATTCTGCCCTTACCTGCCATTGGGTCTGCACCCGGAGACAACACGAAAATCAATGGTGCACAACAGTTGGAATCATTGTAGGACCCCTGGAGATCAAACGTAGGGGCTTCAATGTACACGTTGCCCATGTGTTCAGCAATGAACTCCCGAATGGCTGGAACCATTTTGTCAGGCCGCAAACATCGGAGGATCACCATCCTCTCCAATCCTTGAAGAAACTTCCAAGATCCAGGGAATTTCTCCTCATGGGGCCAGGCCGAGTCATAGATGAGCTTCCATTCATTAGCATTTTGTTCCAAATGTTCCATCAGGCCTTTCAGTTTTGGCAACGCGGATGCACGAACCACTTCCGCCCATGCCTTCTCAGACAGCCATTCGGGAACTGGGTTGGGGAAGGGGTTGTCCAGGGCGACACCTCCGGTTAGAAGGAAGTACCAAATTTCCTCGTTAATTTGCTTTTTCTCTTTCATGATGCCAATGGTCAGGAGGAGGGAGAAAAGCAGCTTGTCCTTCTCAAACAGAGAGCGGCAGACATTGTTGTAGATGCTGAGGGTGAAATGTTCAATGATGTACTCAATGCGTAGCTCCAGCTCTTCGCTTTTCTTGCTATGGGCCAGGGAATGCACGTAGAGGTTTATGAACCATGTCAGGGAGTACTGGTACATTGGCTCAATGTTGGCCAGGTCAGAGATACAAAAGAAGATGGTGGCAGAGTGGACAGCCACTGGCCTGTAGCCCATCCGAGTCTCATCTATCTGTGTTTCTGTCACCGAAGCAATTTCTTGTTTCTCAGAGATTTCTTCAGACAGCAGTTTGGAGGAGGACAGAATTTTGATGGCAGTCTCATCCTCAAGGATGTTGCCCTCGGACAAGGAGAGAACCTCCAAGATCTTATCTTCAATTTCTTTCAGCTGCTTCTTGTTCTTGGCACTTTCCACAATCAACTTATTCTTTTTCTCTTCCAGTTCTGGCTTCTCCTTGGCGGCCACAATGCCAAGGAGTTGATCTTGGAGACCTAAGGGGGTGATCATGAAGTTGAGGAGGCAGACTTTCACGGCGACTTCAGGGAGGTAATGAGGGTTCCTCAAACGAGTTGTGATGTATAACTTAAAATCCCTGGAATATTCGATGATGTTTTCACCCAGCCTCATGTACTCAACCCCTTGCTGCCTGAATGTGGACTTGAGCAAGATGGGTTCAATAAAGGCGTCCAGCTCTTCTCCAACATTTTCTAGTAAAACAGGGGTGCCAAGCTGCAGAGCATTTTCCAGCGTCCTCACATAGTTGGAATCCGAGAACTTGATGACAGACAGCCTATTTGCTTTCTCCATGTTCTTGATCCACTTATTGGCCTGCCCCTGAGGGTCGATCATTAAGGCCCAGCGTCTGGAATTGGACACAATGATGCCATTGTCAATGGAAAAGGAGTCAATGGGCAGCCCAGCGATCTGCCAGGCACGGATTTTCACGGGATCCCCTAATGTATTGCTGAGACTGAAGTCATTGGAGCCGGGGATGACCTTGTCCTTACATTGGGCCAACCACTCCTTTTGGCATTTGGCCCGATAATCCACGGTAAAGGCCCCCAGGTAAGCCACAGTCCCTGAGGACAACAACACATCCCCTGTCAGATTAGTATAGCGGATCCCCAGCTGTCGGGCAGCTTCTGTCCATCTGTCCTTCTCTCCCCCAAGTCCACTGATGAGCTTTTCTGCCCTGATCAGCTTTTGGGAGCAGATTTCAATGTTTTCCTCCAAGGTCTTTTTCTTAGTATTCATCTCTTCAAAGTCATCATTCAAGGCCTGGAGGCGGTCTTCCACCAGCCTCAGCTCTGCTCGCTTCTGGTTTAGTTTCTGCATCTGTGCGTCCAGCTTCCCCTCAGCCTCCTTCAGCCGCTCCCGTTTGGGAGCCACCACTTTGGCCACACGATCGTACACCTCCATGGCCCTCACCCATTTGCACAGACCCTCACAGGCAGATGATACATTTTTAATGACAGCCGGCTGGAAATCTGGGTGATCAATAAACCTTTCCCGGATCCGCTTCATGATCACTGGAGGGATGTTGTCTTTGTCATATGTCTTAAGACTCTCCAAGAATTTCAGATCTCCAAGAATCTTTCTTGATACCCCCCAGTAATCTTCTATCATTTTACCTGTTTGGGACAAGAAGTAGAGATAAGACTAGTATTAAGACATTATGGGTGAGACTTAGAGCCTTGCAGTGGCTACTCCTCATATCTGGCAAAAAAAATCCAAGCTCCTACAGAGGATTTTTAGGGCAGAGAAAATACCCTGTATAATATCACAATGATGGACACGTCATTATATATTTGTCCAAAGCTACAGAATGTACAATGCCAAGAGTGGAGGCTAATGTAAACTATGGACTTTGGGTGATTATGATGCGTTAATGTAGGTTGATCAATTGTAACAAATGTGCCATTCTGGTGGGAGATGTTGATAATAGGGGAGGCTATGCATGTGTAAGGGCAGGGAGTATATGAGAAATTTCTGTACCTTCCTCTCAATTTTGCTGTGAATTTGAAACTGCTCTAAAAAAATTAAATCTTAAAAAAAAAGAAGTCCAAGCTCCTCACCATGGTCTAGAAGGCCCACCGATTTCACCCACCTCATCTCTGCCTTGTTCCCTGGACTTCAGTCACGATGGACCTTCCTTCAATTCCTGAATGATCCCAAGTGCTTCCCTACCATGAGCCCTTCACCTAGGCTGGAAATGGCATCTAGCTGGCTCCTGCCTGGACTTCAGGCTCATTTTAAAAGCCACCTCCATAGAGAGGTTTGCCTAGACTTCCTTCACTGAGGTGGGCCCTTCTCTCCCTCCTCCAGCATTTTCTTTCATCTTAGCTGCTAGAATTTCCATTCCCTTTATAGCACTTATTGCAATCTGTGATTTTTTTGGTTTAATTTTATTGTCTGCCTCTTCCTCAAAGCTATAATCTCCTGCTGTGTTTATTACAATCTGGCACAGGGCATGGTATACTGTTATCAATAAATATGTACTGAATGAATGCTTCCCCTTAACCTAGTCATGGATGGAGAGGGCAACAGGAGCCACTGACATGTGTCTGGAATATTCCTTTTCAAGTCTGGGAGGTGGGTTGGATAGAACCCAATCAGTCATCCTTGTGATGAATCTGTTCTCCTTGTGAGCGAGCGAGTGATTGAGCGAGTGAGTGAGTGAGGCGATCTCAAGAGAAAGAGCGAGGGTGGGAAAAGCGGCTTGCAGGCTTGCAACCAGACAAGCCTGCCCAGAAACGAAGCAGGGCCCTTCTTCTCCTTAGCACCCATCATGCTGACTAACAACTGATTGAGTGGGCCCTGATCCCATCCCGGGGCAGCGCTCCTTTTGTTGACGTGTTGGAAAAAAGTTGGGAGCCTTTTTGGCTCATGGCACTGTAAACACTTGCCAAGCTCAGGCACACCAAAAAAAGTTATACATGAGGCATCATATTAAGCACAACAGGTCAAATGTGTTTGGTTCCTAATGCAAGCACAGCAGCCAAACAAATATTTCCCATGAAGGTTTCTGTTTACATTCAGGAAAATGATCTGCTTCATCTAAATTCAAGGTACTCAAAATGAATTCAATTGTTTTTTTGCTGCATCTCAATGTACTGGCTAAATTCTGGAGTTTAAGTGAATAATATACAAAATGCACTTCAATTTTAAAATAAGGAAGGCAAGCGATGGGTGCTGTGCTGAGCATCAATGATCCACGGAGAGAAGTGACGTTGGTGCCTGGCCATGCTTTGTGTACGGCAGCAGTTCTCAATCCTGGCTGCACCGGAGAACCACCCAGGAGCTTAAAACAATACTAACGCTCAGGCCACACCCCAGACCAATGGAGTAAGAATCTCTATGAGCAGGGGCATGGGCTTCAGCATTCCTTATGCTCCCCAGGTGATTCCAGGGTGCAGCCAGGGTGGAGAAGCGCTGGCTAGCTCATCCTTGCTCAGGGCAACTCATTACACCTCAGCTGCTTCCCTAAAGGATTCTCCCATAAAGTCCATTCCCTCCTTGTCCATTCCTGATCACCTCTGCATCTTCTTCATGGGGTTTTTGGCCTGAAACTGGCCAGGGAAGAGGGAATGCTAATCAATGGGAAGCAGAAGCCAGAGGCTCCCGAATGAGGGACCAAGAATTTCTAACATTTCAGAAGGAATGGAGGAACAGCAGGACTGTTCCCAGGACAGTATTCAAAGGCAGGAAGTATCACTGGAGCTGGTTTTTAAAGTCCTTGTTCAGTTCTAAGACACTGGTATTAATACAAAATCCTGCATCTAATTTGGATTTTAAGGAGAATGAATATTCACCTATTAATGCTTCTAGGCTCAGTTATATGAGGAGCTTTCCTTCCTCCCTTCCTCCCCTACTCCTTTCTCCCCATTTCTAAGTCTCTGTATCCTTGTCTTCCCCACACTCTATTCCAGTTTCTGCCTCTGCCTTCCTTTGCCCCACCTCTCTCCCTCTAACTCTCCATTTCCAGCTCATGCTCCATTTCTCTCTCTCTTCTGTGTGTGTGTGTCTTTGTCTCTCTTCTTTCTAGTTTCTTTTCATCATACTCAAGCTCTCTCTATTTTTGTGTCTCTGGATCTCTCTTATCTCCATGTCTCTCTCATTCTCAGCCTTTTTGTCTCTCAGTCTCTCTCTGTTTTTGTCTGTTTGTCTCTCCCTCCATGTCCTGTCTTTCTGTATCTGACATTATGTGCCTGAGTCTCTCCCTCCCCCATCCTCTGTCTCTCTGCCTCTGTCTTTCTCCCTCCTGATTTCTTTCCCCCCGATCTCTCTCTCCCAGTTTATTAACTCTTTGTGTGCATGTGCGTAGATGTGCATGCATGTGCATGTGTGTGCATGCGTGTGCATGTGTCCAGGCGTCTGGGTCTCTCTCCATTTCTTTCTCAGTCTCAGTCTTTCTCTCCATCTCTCTTTCTTTGACTCTGACTCTATATTTCTTTCAGATATCTATCTGGCTATCTCTCTTTCAGTTTGTCTCTGTCACACTCTCTCTTTTGCTCTCTGTTTCTCTATCTTTCTCTCTCTAGCTGTTTCTGTTTCTCTCTCTCCCTCTCACTCACACACTACTCTGTGTATGCTTGGCTCCACATCAGTCCTTTCGTCTCCATGACCTTCATTTCTGTAATGATTTGCAGGCAGGGGCCTTGACTAAGCTCAGCTTCACCTACAGATACCTGCATTTTCTCGACTGATGAGAGGAGGGAGGCTGGGGAAGAAACACTAGAGAGCTCTTTGGGTGTGCATGCACATCTGGGCACCTTTCTTATTTCCTCCAAGACTCCACAACACCACCTGCAGGTCTGAGGCGGGGTGGGTGGGGGATGCTGGCACCCTTCCTACCAGGGAACAGCAGCCCGTGTAGGCCTCTGGGTTGAGGGAATGCTGAAGGGGATTACCACTGCCACTGGGGTCTGGCTTCCTTTCTGGTCTCAGCCCTTTCATGACACAGATGCTCTCCATGACCAGCTTGACAGGGCCTGGTGGGTTCTGCATCGACTTCACCAGTGAGATGTCCGTAGGGTTCAAGGTGTCGAGTGCAGTGAGTGCAGCCTCCAGCGCCGGCATTGCCTCTGCCAGGTCCCCCTCACATTCATTCTGTGGGCAGCACAGGGACAGGGGTGAGTTCCTGGTGCCCGGCACACTGCAGGTGAAGCAAAGCTCTGCTCCTGGAGGAAGTGGGAGGAGGTGCATCCGCCCCGATGTCCTTCCAGGACGGTGCCTCCTCTGGAGCTCTGCACTCAAGGGCGGCTCTAACTGTTGCCCGGCAGGGAGATGTGCATGGCCTTTGGGGCTGCGGTTTGGATGCCTTGGACATTTGAGAATTCACCTGGTTTGTGATCTTAAAAAATCAAGCTTTTGGTTTTTAACAAATTCCTAAGACATACTGACCAAGGATGGATTGAGAGATGGAGTAATGGATGAGGCTTAGAAGGTGAATGACAGATGGGAAGGGGGTTATGGCAAGTTCAGGGAAGAAATACGGCAACAGGGGTGGGAGAAGGTCAGGGGTCGGGTGAGGGTCTGGGATGCACTGTAGCTCAGAGACAGGGTAGAGGTACAGTTGGGGTAGGATGAAGCTGGAGGACAGGATGGAGTTGAAGGCCAGAATTTAAGGATGAGGAATGGGGACAGAGATTAGAGCTGGGTAGGGAACTCTGGGAAAAGGAGACGGTGTACGTTTTGTCTATTATTTCTTCATTTAAAAAAAAAAATTAATACAATGGAATATTATTCAGCCATAAAAAGGAATGAAGTACTGATTCACACGACATGGATAAACCTTGAAAACATTATGCTGAGTGCAAGAAGCCAGACACAAAACGCCACCTGCTATATGATTCCATTTGCATGAAATGTGCAGAAAAGGAAAATCCATAGGGGCAGAAAGTAGGTTAGTGGTTGCCAGGGGCTGGAGAGAGGGAGAAAGTGCAGTGACTGCTAATGGGTATAGGCATCTTTTCAGGGTGATGAAAATGTTCTAGAATTAGATAGTGGTGATGGTTGTACAACTTTGTGAATATATTAAAAACCACTGAATTGCATCATTTAAAAGGGTGAATGTTAGTGGTATGTGAATTATATCACAATTTAAAAAAAAGAAAGCATAGCATTATAAGACTCCAGAACTGGAAGAGACTTTATAGATTACTTAATAGCTCAATTATCAAATCCAACAACAACAAAAAATGAAGTCTAAAGAGGTAAAATCAGTTAGCCAAGGACACACAGCTGGTTAGCCACAGAGCCAAGGTCCAGCCCTGGACTCCTGGTTCCCACTCAGCAAATTCTCTGTCAGTCCCCCCAGCCCACAGAGTGATCACACAGCCATGACTAAAGTGAAACTTCACAAGAGAACGTCAGCTCTTAGACAAAGCAGCATGCATTCCTGCAGGTTTATTGTGATAGGCAAACAAAATAAAGGTGGTTCCACCTTCTCATATACATGTGTGTGCTTGTGTAGGTATACACATGTGTGTGTATATTATGGATTCTTTATTTTAGGTTTTCTGCTTTTCTTATAAAACTTACAGCAATATTTTATTTGGCTTCATTATATATATATATATATTTTTTAAATTTCATTTATTTATTTTTTTTCCCCCAAAGCCCCAGTAGATAGTTGTATGTCATAGCTGCACACCCTTCTAGTTGCTGTATGTGGGACGCGGCCCCAGCATGGCCGGAGAAGCGGTGCGTCCGTGTGCGCCTGGATCCGAACCTGGGCCGCCAGTAGCAGAGCGCGCGCACTTAACCGCTAAGCCAAGGGGCCGGCCCAAGCTTCATTATATTAAAACAACCCCCTCTCCAAAAAAAAATGAGCCATGTCAGATGTCCCTAATATCAAAACAGAATGTCCTGCTTCAGATGGCAATAATGGCTCAGTCCCGGGGTGACTCAGTTTGCCCCCTCTTCAGCCCTGGGATATGCACCAGAGTGCAAGGCAAGAGGAAAAAGAACCAAAACCTGTCCCTGCTATTTCCCATGATCAGCTTCAGAAAGCATTTGGTGGCAGAGGAGACTAAAGGTGTTGGCTCAGCCATAGCTTTGGATTCTCAGTGGATTTCAACGATCCCAGGCACATGGCTTCATATTATCGATAGTTCTGTGTTGCTTTCTTATAATGGACCAGACAACTAGTGGCCCACACTTGCTTTGTGCCTCCCAGTACCTTGGTAGCTCTGCTTCCTTTCCTAAGGTGCAAGGCCTAGGGTCCAGCTTGGAGCAAGCTTGTTTGTCAAGTGCCTCAAAAAGGCTCTAATTGTAACATGTGTAACAGTGATTCTCAACCCAGGCTCTGCATCAGAGTCATGGAGGAGCATTTAGGGCATCTTCACGGTCAGGCCCACACCCAGAGATTCTGACTCATTCAGTCTGGGTGCAGTCTGGGCATCTGTATTTTTAAAACTCCAAAGGTGATTCTGACATACAGCTCTGTTGAGAAACTCTGGTCTACACTCCTGAAACACTGAAAACAGAATAGGAAGGAATAGATTTCAGTGCCCAAAGGGGAATGGCTACTTGATGAATGAAACACCTACTTAAGATGGTTGTTAAAATGATTATATGACATTTTGGAAAAACATTTGTGATAGCATGTTAAGGAAATAAAAATGCATGATGCAAATTGCAATTATGCTATGATTGCAGTAACATAAAATTATCCACGTGTATAGATAGGGACTAGAAGGAAACTTGGGAAGATGTTAAAGTTGAGTTCTTAAAAATTCTTTCACATAGTTATTACTGTTGCATCATTTGTTTCCATGATAAAAAGCATTATAATTAAAAATGACCCCTGTGGCTTAGCACAAGGAGCAACCGGGCTGTTTGAGAGGTATGAAGCACAGTGCATTCTGATGAAAAGTAATCAACTCTGCAGTAATTCTGGCATCATTTATTATCCTCATTAGGGGGAAAAGAAATGATTCATTAGCTTAAAAAGAACCAACCAATTTAAGCAAATCATAGACTTGTGAAACAAGCATTTGGGGCCTGACTCTCTGCCTGGCTCCTCATCTCCCCTGTACGGATTCCACTCACTGTGTTCAGCCTCTACACTGTGTCAGGCACCGCACTGGGTGCTCTCCATGTTATCTCATTTCCAGGGGTGAGAGGACATTAGAGAAAATTAGCACTCCTCATGTGGAGAAGGACTGTAGCCCTGAGAGGTTCAGGAAGGGGTTCTGATCCTCACGGAAGGCTCAGAGCGAAACTCAGAGCAAGCACAGGTTTATTCTCCTCCCTGGATAGTTTCTTCCACCTCCTGAGTCACCTCCAGGATGTCACTCCCACTTTGGGGATGGGATGGCAGAGCATTAGACCTCGCCCTTCACACCGAAACCCGAGGTGGCAGTTTATTGCACAGGAATGGGTGTGGTGGGTCATCTCCTTGTAAACCTCATGTCACCTCTTGCGTCCCTCCTGCTCCAGCAAGTCATTGTTTTCCCCTGACAATGCAGAGCAGAATCCTGGGTATGATGGATCCACACGGGGCAAGAGGCTGCCCTTTATCAAGGTAAACAACAACTGTTTTGGAGAAGAGCTAACATGGTCCATTAAGCTCTGACTGTCTGCTGGATACATGTTACAAGCTTTACATGTTTTTCTCTTAGTATCCTATTTTATAGATGAGGAAACTGAGCACATATTGAACCGTGATGTGCCTGATTCTACTACAGAACCATGGAGGAGGTGCAAATCCACGTGCCTCCAGGGCCAGACCAGTGATATGAGCGTGGGATGTGGGCCGGCTAGGGCTTTGGTGAACTGGAACACTCAAGCGGCAGCATCTATTCAACACTACTGATGGGTACAACCCAGGAATGCAGGTCCAATGTTGCCAGAATGCTTGATTATTTCCCCCAAGAAAAGCTGAAACTTTATAAGTTTCACTTGAAATCTGTTGATTTTTAAAAGTTGATAATTATTTCAGATTTAAAAAAAATACTGTGTGTGTCACCATGTATGTGTGCTGCCTAGCTGCTAGTTTGCAACTTCTGGAATAATGATCAAATGCAGCTTTGGAATCAGAGAACTGTGGGTTCAAATCGTGATTCTGTCACTTGGTAGCTGTGTGACCTTGGACAAGTCATTTAAGTTCCTGTACCATGATTTCCTTATCTGTAAACCGGGAATGATACCATCTGCCTTGCAGGGCTGTTAGGATGATAAAAGGTAAGGTAAATCAAGTAGAGGGGAAGGCAACCTCCACCAGGGAAGGAATTTTGTCCATCTTGTTCACTCCAATTTCCCCACTGCCTAGAAAAGTGCCAGCACATAGTAAGTGTTCAATAAATATTTGTTAAACAAAGGAATACCAAAGAAACCTCCATGGTGCTGATAAGGAGTAGCTATTATCATCTTATCATAGAATGGCAAATCACCTACTAGACTGGGTGCCTGGTGGTCACTGTCTTTTACGGTTCCACTGGTCTTCTGACCACGCCATGAGGACTATGAGTGAGCAAGCCTCTCTTATCCAGGGCATTCACTGACTCTGAGACCAGGGATTGGACCCAAGGGAATCTACGAGAGGCCAGGTCTCAGGACTCATTGAAGAAAAGCCAGTCTGGAAGGTTTGCCCTTTTGGAGAAAGTGCCCCATGACCTAGAAGCCAGACACAAGCTACTCATTGTTCAAGCTCTTGTTTGAAGAATGGTCAAAAGAATTTTCTAACTGCGAAGTGGGAGCATAGGGACAAGTATCTTAAGCTAACTGCCATGAACCTTGGATTCTCAACCCACTAACTTGATGTACAGCTCTGGAAAGTCATTTCACCACTGAACCTCAATGTCGTTGACTTTCTGATCTTGACACCTGTCATTCCTAAGTCCACGGTAGCTGTGATACTCAAATGGAACTGTGTACTTGAAAGTGCTTTGAGAAATATATAACATCACGTGAATGTTAATCCAATTTTATTCTAATAGCAGGTGAAGCCCTTCCCAGGACTATTTTTCTTTAGTACAAGAATCACATTCAAATGGGGTCCTCTAGATTCAACATTCTGTCATTCAACAAATATTTACTCTACACCTAGACATGCCAGACACATTTGAGCAAAAATGTGAAGGAGGTAAAGGAGATAGCCATGTGGATATCTGAAGGAAGAGCCTTCTAAGCAGAGGGAACAGCCTGTGCAAGAGCCTTGGGGTAGGAATGTGCCTTGTGTTTATCTGAGGAATAGCTAGAAGGCCAGTGTGCCAGAGCAGAATGAATGAGGGAAAGTAATAAGAGATGAGGTTAGATCATGCTGGGGCTCGTAGGCCTTGACTCTGAGGGAGATGGAGAATATTTGGAAAACAATAACGCTTCCTGGACAGAGCCAGGTATTAGAATGACCTGCTTCATCACTTACCAGCTGTTTGATACTGGGAAAATCACCTACCCTTTCAATCCTCACTTTTCTCACCTGCAAGATGGGCATGACCATTCTGCAGGACTGTGTCAGGCTCTAGTAGGATAACAGATGAACCCAGAAAATTCTGGTTCCCTCCTTTTCCTCTCTGTTCTTTATACCTTGATTCCTTGAGCAATGGCGGCAGCAGCATTGGCTTCTTTTTCATCTGCTTGCACCAGAAGTTTCTTGGCATCTGCTGCTCTCGTCTCCTCTTCAATTTTCACCATCATTTTAGCAGTCTCCTTGGAGGTCTGGATGAGCTGGGGTTGGAGGGCGGTCAGTTCTACTTGCATGACTGCCACCTAGCAGGAAGAGAGGAGTGGGAGGCGTGCAGGGTCAGCTATGTCAGTGCCAAAAATGGTACAGTTGGCAAAAGTTGAAATGATTCTTCAACCTATAAAAATACTAATGATTTTAACATGGTACTGGGTATATATCTGTTGGTTGGAGTTTATCTCTTTGATCTTTCAATACTCAGTTATTGAGTTCATACTATGTCTTATCAAGCACTGTGCTAGGCACTAGAGATAAAATGGTAAACTTAAAATTTTTTAAAAAGGTACAGTTTCTTTCTGCATTGGGCCGACGTTCTAATGTTGGGGGCAGGGAGAGAGAACAAAGGCAAATTAGGGGAAAAAAAGAACTATGTTTTTTTAAGGCTATGAAGGAAACATACACGGCTGAGATACTTGGGATAGAAGGAACTTTCAAGGCCATTTTTTCCAACAGTTTGAGGCCCTTTAAAACATTCCTGCCAAGTAGTTTTCTGGCCTCTGTTTGAACACCTCTAATGATGGGGAGCTCACCATCTCTCAGGAGAGTTGTGCCATCTTTCAGACAACTAAATGCATTAGATTATCAAGACGAAGAGCTAGAATTTACCCCCATGAAGTTTTCACCCATTGGTCCTGATTCTGCCTTCTAAGGCAGCTCAGATGCATATTTGAAGATGACCTTGCACCCACTGCCCCCAGGAAGCCCATGTGAGAGAAGCACATCATCCTGGCCTGGTTAGGAACACAGGCTCTGGAGTCATGCAGATCTGAGTTTCAGCTTTGGCCCAACCACTTGTGACGGTTAATTAAGAGACTATATGATCATGGGCAAGTTGCCTGGGCCATCTGCATCTTGGTTTCTTTGTGCCTAACATGGAGATGGTAACAGTACTTTCCTCATTCACGGCACTGGGCACGTGGTAGGGCTCAAGGAATGTTAAGTGGCACCACGATTGTCTTTTCTGCTCCTCAAACAACATGGTCTGGACAGACTCCAATTTTCAACATCTCTCTAAAAGCCAAGGACACTGAGTTGGACCTAGCACCCCCAGGAGTAGAGAAACAGTGGCCACCTCTTGGTGTTCTCTCCCATCCCTGTGCTACAGCATTGGTGCACCTGCTGTACTCAGCAACAGGCTATCCTAGTGTAAACCATTCAGTTGCCTCAGTTCCTTACTGGCGCTGAAAATTCATCTCTTCATATGGCTCTCATTTTAGATGGTTTGTCAAGTGGTTCCAGGCACAAAGCAATTACTAATTCACATGCCAGGCATTTTGCTAAGGGTTGTGCTTATGTTAGTTCATTTCATCTTCATGTAGCCCTGTGAAGTAAAAACTGTTATCGCCTTTTTAATAGAAGAGGAAACTGAGGCCCCCAGAGGTTCAAGGTTCTATACCTGGTAAGTTGTAGAGCTGGAATTTGAGCCCAGGGCTGCCTGACTCCACAAAGGCCTGCTCTTAATCACTGCTGTATCCTGCCCAGTTCCCCACTGACAGCATCCAGGCCCAGGGCAAGGGTGAGAGGCAAGTGAGGCACTTGCCTTGGGCAAGAAATTTAAGGGGCACCAAAAAACTCAGTACTCAAGATAAATAGTATTTTATTCAATATTTTAAGAAGTCAAAATTAATGCAAAAAAATCTATGATGAACAAAATATCAAAATCTTAAAGACAGAATCTCATAGGTCTGGGATTAGGCTGAGACAAGTGAGGTGAGTTCAGCAAATGCAGGTCAAATGCTGTCTTTATTTGGTGCCCTCTTAAATTATGCACCTGAACAACTGCCTCACTGCATCTACCTAATCCTGGACCTCTTTGTCCCTGTTCTGTTTTGGCATCGGTCACCTGTGAAGCTGCAAATTCGAGTTTCTGCAGGCCTGTCAGATAGCGGTTCCTCATCATATCAACCTCTTGCCTCTTGCTATTCAGAAGCGTCTTGAAGGTTAGGATCAATTCGAGGTAGGAGGTGGGGGTAACATAGTTGTGTCTGCGAAGTGTGTCGTAATAATCAAGTGACAGCTTCTTTACACTCTCCTGGAAATATTTGCACATGGAGATGACCCTGCCAAGGACACAAGGGTGGTTAGGCAGCCCCAACTTCCTCCAGAGAGATCTAGTACAGCTTTGGTTACAGATGTGAGAAGGCACATACTGACTATGGCCCGCTAGAACCCTAAATTCTCAGAAGACAGGTCAACAGAGCCACGAGAAGGACTGGGAAGTGTATATTCTTACTAGAATGATCTTTGAGCAAGCAGTTTCTATCTCTGATCACTTTGGTGAATCACCAGGGCTTACGCAGGAGTTCTTAACATTTGGCAGTCTGGTGAAGCCTCTGGACTTTGCAGAATAAAGTTTTAAAATGCACAAAATAAACTACATATGATTACAAAGGAAACCAATTATGTTGAAACAGCTTTCAAAATATTTTAAAAACTGAATTTGTGATATAGTAATATATGTGCTTTTGATCAATGCATTAAATCAGAGGTCGGCAAACTTTTTCTGAAAAGGGCCAGACAGTAAATATTTAGACTTTGTGGGCCACACAGTCTCTGTGGCAACTACTCACCTCTGCCATTGTAGTATTAAAAAAGGGCATGGTTGTGTTCCAATAAAACTTTATTGACAAAAACAGGCTATGAACTGGACTTGGCCAGAGGATCACAGTTGGCTGACTTCTGCATTAAACAATAAGATTGGGCAGCACAGGGCCGGCCCTGCGGCTTAGCGGTTAAGTGCGCATGCTCCGCTACTGGCGGCCAGGGTTCGGATCCCGGGCGCGTACCCATGCACCGCTTGTCCAGCCATGCTGAGGCGGCGTCCCACATACAGCAACTAGCAGGATGCGCAACTACGACATACAACTATCTACTTGGCCTTTGGGGAGAAAAAGGGGAAAAAAAGGAGGAGGAGGATGGGCAATAGATGTTAGCTCAGGGCCGGTCTTCCTCAGCAAAAAGAGGAGGACTGGCATGGATGTTAGCTCAGGGCTGATCTTACTCACACACACACAGAAAAGATTGGGCAGCGAGTCTAAAACTACCATAATTTTGAAGGAAACGATATACCAAGGTATCTGTAATGACTAAACAAGTTATTTAAAAAAACCGTGATTCCTATTAGTAACAAATTCTGCTAACCCTACTGGGGTTTATTGCCTACATTCATCATTGAAGGAAATGCAAAATACTAGTTGGATGTCAGTGAAATGTGAAAATGAAGATGTAATTTTTCTCCATTCACATTCACTGACCCTCTGAATTCAATCCATGAGCCTATGGACCCAAGTTAAGAGTCTTCTAGCCTAGAGAATAAAGTTCAAGTTCTTAAAATGGAATTTAAAGCCATCAAACATTCTGTCCTCTGCCTACTTCTCCATCTTCCATTCATTCATTTAGTAAGCAGTAACTGAACCTACTATGTACCAGGCACCCACTAGGCACTAAGGATATAGAGGCAGACAAGGCAGATGACATGACCCCTGCCTTCATGGGGCACCCATCTCTTTCCTGACTCTAGCCAAAATTAAGTGCTTTTTTTTTTTTTGTATATCTGTGCTTTATACAAAAATGAGTAAGTTTCTTTCACCCTCACAAGTATCAATTTTCATCCCCTTGGCAACGATATTGCCCCTGTTGAGAATGCATGCTCTAAGACTACTGAAATAGCTATATTATTATATCGAGGTTCTCATAGCTATGACAACAGTGCATCTCCAGGATAATTCTGAACACTTTTACTCTTTTTCAGCAAACGTGTTTCATTAAACATCTAACTAAATGTGATTTAAAAGTATAAGCCATTTTTCTATATATAAATTGAGAAATCTTAAAACAACAACGAGAACAGAACCAATATCTGGATTTTCAACTTGGAATATCTGGTTGAGGTACTAAAATGTAGCTAACACTTACTCTATTCGAATATTGTCACCAAGCTCCACATTTTCCAGAAATTTGTTGGCCACCAGTTCCAGGGCATCGGTGGGCCAGGACTGGAACCAGTCAATCGTACAGCAATTGATCAGTGAAGGGAACATCCGCAGGCGGTTCCGGAAGGCATCCCCAATTGGACTCATGGCTAATGAAAAGTAGACTTTGTTAGTTCCCTTCCTTTAAAGCAAGGAGCCCCAAGTGGGCAGGCATGTCTTTCCAAGTACTCTGGTGGGATAGGGTGATGGTCATGTTTCCTGTTAGTACATGGGGTGTAATTCCAGGGGTGAAATTGGGAATAGTTATGGCGAGTGCCTGGAAAGCGCAGGAGAATCACGGGATAATTTCATGCAATTTTGTGACGGAAATTCAGTATACTACAGTAGCCTCACGACTGGTCTCCCATTCCCATTATTGTCCCTTCCAGATCCTTCTGGTCACTTAGCCAGAGTGGTTTCAGCCATTTGATCCACTTGCTCTATTTGTGCTAAGACATAAGGGAGTCACGGATGCCCCACACATAGTTACTTATGGAAGTTGCTGTGGGAGCCATCAGCTTGTTTGTGACCCCATCTCCATCCACCCACAAACTCTGGATTCTATACCCCAAATTCCATTCATTTTTTATTTAGACTCAATGTGGTAGGAGGAAGCATGATGTATGGAGGTGGAGGTATGAGGAGGTCAGTGTGGCTGAAGAACAGAGAAAGAAGGGGAAGCTTGGTTTGAGATGAGAGTGGAGAGGATGCAGGGGACAGTCTGGTAGGTGGTCTTTTTTTGTGTGTGTGTGTGTATGTGAGGAAGATCAGCCCTGAGCTAACATCCATGCTAATCCTCCTCTTTTTGCTGAGGAAGACCGGCTCTGAGCTAACATCTATTGCCAATCCTCCTCCTTTTTTTCCCCAAAGCCCCAGTAGATAGTTGTATGTCATAGTTGCAGGTCCTTCTAGTTGCTGTATGTGGGACGCGGCCTCAGCATGGCCGGAGAAGCAGTGCGTCGGTGCGTGCCCGGGATCCGATCCCAGGCAGCCAGTAGCGGAGCGCGCGCAATTAACCGCTAAGCCATGGGGCAGGCCCTGGTAGGTGGTCTTATACAACCATATGTTAGGAATTTTGGTCTTTATCCTAATAGAATGCAATTTAAGTTTTTAATTTATTTGTGTGTGTGTTTGTGTCTGTTGTGTGTCTGTGTATACACACAATGATCATATTTGTAATACATAAAACAAATCCTGGCTCAGTGGAACAGAAAGGTCTGGAACAAACAAGAGTGGACATAGAACAGTTAGAAAGTTGCAGAGGTGAGGTCTGGGTGAGATGACAGAGGCTTAGCTAATGTGAAGGTGGTGGAGATGGAGATAAGTAGGTGGATATGACAGAGAAGTAGTAGGTAGAAATTGGGAGAACATGGTAACCAGAGGGACAAGTAATAAACACAACCCTTAGGTTTCCAGATGGACTGGGGATATCATTCACAGAGAGAACACCAAACTGAGGTTCCAGGGTAATGTACTAAAAGGAAGGAGAGGGTTCAGAGGAAAATTCAGAGAACTGAGGAGAGTGGAACACATTTAAAATAGCTGTTGAGGAGAGTGGAAGCTTCCAAAGGAATTCCAGGCACTGACCCCTACGCGAGTGCCTTGGCTGGATCAATCCTGGGACCACTGTAAGAGGATTAGGCTTAGGACTCTCAGGAGACCATGAAACACCCAGAGGAAAAGGGCAAATTAAGTTTGCTTCTTCCTACCAAGGACAATGTGAAGGTTCTTCTTCACTCTCTCAATAAAGAAGTTGTACATAGAAAGAGGAGTGACTTCGATCTTCTCTCCTTCTGTCCTGGCTGCCATTTGCATCTTCTCCACAAGGTCAGCTTTCTCATCAGCTGGAAAGATGTTGGGCACATCACCCGTGTTCAGAAGCATGTTGATGTCTTCGACAAATGACTCATCCTTGATCTGGTTATCAGTGAAGAGGAACACAGTACTCTTGGTGGCCAAACCGACCTGCAGCATGATCTTCTTCAGGTCCTCCCGCCAGTCATTGCTTGCATAGTTCTTAGTGATCTCGATCTGGTACAGCTCGTATGAGTTCATGAATGTGGACAGTTTGCTGGCACTCTGCCGCCCACTGCCCCCAATGCCCACCAGGAGCAAGTGGCCTTTGTCCTGCTTCAGGACCCTGCAGATCCTGGAGATGTGCTCAATGGCGAACCTGAACATGACCAAGGACATGGGGGCCTTGCTGATGTTGTTGAACTCTTCCAGGTAGTACTCCATGACCACTGTGAGCTGTTTCAGGTCAGTGATCTCATCGTAGATTTTCTGGTCACTTTCTGGCTTGAAGAAATCTCCAAAGAAGAGGCTACGGATATTATCATCGACTATCTTTCCAGTGGGTGATAGGTGGATGAGGACCTGTGGGAAAGATAAGACTCAGTCAGGCATTCAGCCAGTCGCCCCACCATGATTGCAGTGGGAGGTGTGGAGGGAGGGAACAAGAGATATGCTTGTCTCCTCTGAGCACATTCTTCCAAGTCATGGTTCAGCAACAGTTGTGTTTTTTTTAACATAATATATGGATCTGATGGTTGTAAAGACTTACGAAAGGACATCTGAGAAAAGAATGTGAAAGCGAGGGTCAATCTGTTTGCTAAGCGGTTAAAACACTGGTGATCAGACTATAAGATTTACAAGAGGAGGTGGTCGAAAAATGGCATCATTTTTTTATGTACTTGCTCCTTCACCAAACAGAAGTACAGGCGCTACTCCTGGTCCCCACTCTGTCCCTAGAGTAGGAATGTTTTAGACGCTTCCTCTTCCTGATACTAGAATCTGGCAGAGTTTCTGCAGTTGGCCTCTGGATGCAACATGAAACACTTGCAATTTTTCTATGGAGAAATTACGGCTTCTTAAAAAGAGGGGTAGAACTAGACGATGCAAATATATAGGCTTAAAACAACTTTTCTTATATCAAAATGGAAAAGAGAAAATATTTGTGAGTGGGAAACCGTGACAATCTTTCACTGGGTTTTACCAAAGCCTCAATCAAACCATGAAAATTCATGGTTCATTTCTCAACTCACAAATTAATTCACACTGAAAACGCATTTTAAGTTAATTATAAACAATAACATCATATCGTAAACTTCTTTGAATGGATCCAAACATACGTTACTAGGAAAGTGAAGCAAAATTGGGCCAAGTATAATATCAACGCATTAAGTGACTAGTTGACTCAATACCATTTCCTGAGATTCGGAGAGCAGGGCTGCATCTCCACTAGGAAGGGAACCTAAAGTGTGAGACTTAACATGGTCAAGTAGTTGGGACCATTTGTGAGGCCAAATGATCACAGGGTCTGGCATACCTTCTCTACGGTCTGCTTGAAGCAATTGGAGGTGGTTTCCTTCACCATGTTGAAAAACACCTGTCTGTCCTCATGATCAATCAGACGGTCATAGAAGACTCGATAAACTTCATGGATCCAAAGCCGGATAAATTTTTCTACATCCTGAAAATCCAGATAATTATTTGAATGAATGGAAGGGAGTGCCTGAAGTGGTAGTTCTCAAATAGTTTCTAAATCCTGGGGTTGATGTAAACATAAATGAGATAACGCTTATAAAATACTTAGCACAACGCCTAGCATAGATTAAAAGCTTAATAAAAGTTAGCTAGTACTAATATCATTGTATATTCCACGTAGCCAAGGATATTGCTGAATGAACTTGATAACAGAAACGATAGTGGCTGACCTGCAGGTGGGTGTGAGGGCAGAGCAATACCCCTTGGACCACCCGTGAGAAGTCCCGCAGGTTAAAGACATAATGTGACTTGGAGGGAGTTGGCAAGAAATTCTCCACTGCAGCTTTATAAATTGTCATAGTAGCTTGTACCAGCATCTTTCCATACCTTGGGAGGAAGGGGAAGACAGACCAGTCAAGGAGGGGCCAGAACTGAGGACCCCCAGGCCAATATCTGGGAAGACACAGGAACTTCTCACCTTAAGAATATCACATCAAACCCTTTCCCGAAGTGCCAGTCAGCGATTGAACTGAAAATCTTGGTTAAAATGTCATCTTCAAAGGCGTTGATGGAAATGATATTCAGATGGCGAGTGAATCGTCCTAGAAAACATGCATACACGAGTGTGCACACACACTCACATCTACCTCCTGGGCCTAATGATCCTGGGATATAGGAGAGTCAGTTTTCCCTCTGCCTGTGCTCTAGAGCTGTGCTGTCCAATATGGCAGCCTGTAGCCACTTAAACTTAAATTAATATTAAATAACACTAAAAATTGATTTTCTCAGTCTCACTAGCCACATTTCAAGTCCTCAAGAGCAACATGTGGCTAGTGGCTGTTGTACTGCACAGTACAGATACAGAACATCTCCGTGATTGCAGAAGTTCTATTAACAGCGTTAGTCTAGTGCTCAAGATTGTTTTTAAAAGATAAATGCAACATGTGGCCATTGTAAAATAGTCAAAAGATTCAGAAATACTTTTACAGAAAGTGAGTATTGCCTTTCACTTACCTCCCACACACCAAATCCATTCTTCCCCCCAAATTAACCACTGTTAATTTGGTGTCCTTACATATCTATATCTATCTATCAACTGATCTATCTACCTACCTGTTAGATATCGATATCTATATATCAGTTTTATTGAGCTATAATTCACATACTACACAATTCACCCATTTAAAGTACACAATTCAATCTTTTTGTAGCATATTTGAGTTGTGCAACCTTTACCATAATCAATTTTAGAACATTTTAATCACCCTCAAAAGAAATCTGTATCCATTGGCAGTCACTCCCCATTTCCTTGCAGCCCTCAGCACCTAACAATCTATTTCCCACCTCTATAGTTTTGCCTGCACATCTTTTTTTTTTTAAAAAAATTTTATTATATAAAGTAAGACACAGACACAGAAAACCACACAAAACAAATGTATAATTTAGTGAATCACTATAAGGTTAACACCTTTACATCTACCATCCAGGTGAAGAATCAGAACTTTACCAACCCTCCACAGAAGCCCCTCCACATATCTCACCCCAATCATAGCCCTCTCCCTCCAAAAGTTACCACTATCCTGACTTTTATAGTAATCGCTGCCTTGCATTTCTTTATGGTTTTTATCACCCAAGTGTTCATTCCTAGACACCAGAGTTTAATCCTGACAATTAAAAACAACCTCTATCTTTTAAGTCTCTTAATCTGTAGGTTCCCCCTTCATCCCTTTCTTTTATCTTTTGTCTGTTGAATATCTGGTCTGTTTGATCTGTAGAGTTTCCACAGTCAGAATTTTGGTCACTGCATACTCATGGTGCAGTTTATTCTGTTCTTCTGTCCTCTGTATTTCCTACTAATTTGCAGCTGGATCCATAGACTTGATCAGATTCAGGTTCCATCTCTTTGGCCAGACTATAGGTGATGGGATATTCTTTCATTAGAAGGCACATGATCATGTTTCTCCTTTTGTGACCTTGGTAGCTACTGATGCTCAATGGCGAGATCTATTAATGCATTGAGGATTGTAAAACAGTGATATTCTGATTCTTTCTTTTTCATTTATTATTGGAATATTCTATAAAGAGACGCTTCCCCTCATCTAGTATTTGCTTATACAGTGGTACACTTCATATAAGAAAGTCAGGATAAATGCTTGATTCTTTCCATTTATCTGTTTTCAGATAATTAATTGGTTCCTTACCATCCTCTGAAGGTGACCAACTACTATTGTTATTATAGATTCATAGATTTAAATATATTTTGATAAATTTCAATCCATTGAAATTACTATCATTGTTGAAGCTCAAATGTTCCCATCTTTGGCCAGTGAGAGCCTCCTTATGTTGTCAACTGAGTCCTTTTGACATGACTCTTTAGTCTCTGAAAGCTTTCTCATTGTTTGGTATATCAAGAAGTTAACAGGCTTATCTTGTACATTTCCTGCCCCAGACATGCAATCGGCCATTTCTCCAAGAAGCCCTGGTTTCTTCTAGTAGGTAGGCAGGCTCATTATTAATGAGTTGGTTATGATTTTCTAAACCTAGTACATCAGTGGACATCATGAGTTAGTACTGATATTTCAAATTCAGGACTGTAGGGCTTTTACTTATATTACATCTTGATCTCCCTTCTTCCACACTGAAACTCCTGGTTCTCAAGGACACAAGGGACAATAGAAATAGAAAATCTCAGTGACTCATTTGTATAATCCTACTTTATACATGCAACACTCTAAGAATAAGAATACACTACCACCACTAATTATGATAACTGAAAACAGTTTAAACCTTTTTGTACATGCCATCCTCATTCCCCTCCATTTTCAGTTGTTCTATGTCTACATCACTGGATCATATAGCCTTTACATATTACAATCTCTCCCGTTCAGTCTTAGTTCAACAAATAACCATATATTTAATGCTCACTACCACTTGTTATATTGATCTCTTTATAGTCATTTTGATCATCTGAAATCCATTTGCTAGTAGATTCCTAGGAAAGGGCTTAACAGTTCTTGCATGTTGATAAAAGTTTTCCTTCTATACTTGAAGGTGAGCTTTGCTGGCTATAAAATCCTTGACTCTCATTATATTTCTTTGAGTTTCTTAAATATATTATTCCATTTTCTTCTGGCATAAAGTATTACAGTTGGCAAGTCTTAAGATGATCCAATTTTGTTTTTCTTATGTTATGTGCTTTTTGCCTAGATGTTCAAAAGATTTTTTTCTTTAAAGTCCAGTAATTTCACTACTGTATGTCTTGGTAGTGATCATTTTTGAGTTTGTATTCTTAGGAACAATGTGCTCTTTCAATATGTAATTTTCCAAAAGATTTTTTTCTATTCAGGAGCATTTTATTGGATTATAGCTTTTATTATTTGATCTCTTTCCTTACTTTGGTTTTCTTCTTCAGATACTCCTGTTAGTTGTATGTTAGATTTTCTTTGCCTAACTTCAATATTTGTTACTTTCTCTCACATCTTTTTAATTCATCTCTTGCATTTCTTTTTTTAAATTTGTTTTATTGTGATAAAATATATATAACATAAAATTTACAATTTTAAGCATTTTTAAGTGTACAGTTTAGTGGTATCAAGCACATTCACCTTGTTGTGCAACCATCAACACCATCCATCTCCAGAACTTTTTCATCTTCCCCAATTGAAACTCATTAAACACTAACTTCCCATCCCCCTCTTCCCCTAGACCCCTGGCAATGACCATTCTACTTTCTGTCTCTATGAATTTGACTACTTTGAGTACCTCATATAGTACTTCAAATAAGATTATACAATATTTGTCCTTTTGTGTCTGGCTTGTTACACTAACACAATGTCTTTAAGGATCATCCATGTTGTAGCATGTGTCTTCATTTCTTTATTGACTTTTAAAACTTTTAATTTTTTATTTCTTAAGGCATTATTGGTTGTATTTATTCTATTTTGTGTTCCTTTTAATTTTTCATTTATAAAGTAACCCTTTTATTTTTCCTAATTCTTGCCATCATCTAATTTCTAAGTTTTTCTAATTCTGATTTATGTCACTCTTTCATGTACTGTATCACCTCATCAATGTCTTTTAGGTTGTTTTGAAGTAATAGATTACAATTTTTTGAGTATGTCTTTCTGTTGTGCTTTTTAAGGGTGTTTTTCTGCTCTTTATTCTCTTTCTTCTTATACTAATTTTTATGAAATATGACCTCAGCACTTTTTTTTGCTCATTTTATGTATGAGATTAGAAGGAGGCTTGATTCAGATGGCTTTTTTAACTCCACAAAGTACCCTTTTCACTCCACAAAGTGACTTGCTTTCTGAAATTTCCTGCCGCTGTTCCCCTCTCCCACTTCCATTTTGACCTTCTCTTTCCTTTGTTTCTATTAATATTAACCTGCTCAATTCTGATTCACCTAGTTTCTCTTCAGTGTAGGGCCCTGCCTTGGATGGGAGACCTGGCTGGTTAGTTTTGAGAAATCACAGTTGGCTACACTGCTCTTATCCCTTAGAGTTCACTGCAGGCTCATCATGCTTACTTGTTATTTGAGTAGGTAAAAGTCCTGCCAACCTCAGCTCCTGTTCTCAAATTGTCTGCCACACTTATCAGTGAATAACCATTAGCTACTTTTGGGTTCTACCATTCTCAGGTCTGTTAGATCTCCCAATACTTCTCTTTCTCCTTCACAGATGCAGGTAATATGAAAGTCTTGTAGCTGCCAGTGGTTTGTTCCCACCAAGTGTACTTTGCAATATGTACGGGATACCCTGCCAACCAGTTTTGCTGTAAATGTTGTTTATAGGTTTTTGGTTTTGCTATCTAGTTGCTCTGTTTATGGGAATTTGGGAAGACTCAAAAATTATTCTGCCACTGCTGTTGCCATTTTCCCAAAATTCTTTCCATAGTTTATATCTATATTTATATCTCTATCTCCACTATACTTATATATAGAGTAATATGTATATATATTAAGTATATATACTTATACACATACTTACACATAAATGTAGGTTTTACTTTTTTTATTTTCTGAAGAAGATTCACCCCGAGCTAACATCTGTCACCAATCTTCCTCTTTTTGCTGAGAAAGATTCAACCTGACCTAACATCTGTTGCCAATCTTCCTCTTCTTTGTATGTGAGCTGCCATCACAGCATGGCCACTGATGACTGGTATAGGTCCACACCCAGAAACCGAATTTGGGCCGCCAAAGCAGAGTGCGCCAAACTTAACCACTAGGCCACGGGGGATGGCCCAGGTTTTACTTTTTTTAAAAAAAACCTCGAATCATATTTTACAAATTATTGATCTGGAACCACTGATAGCTGTGTGAACTTAAGGAAGTCACTTACCCTTTTGATGATAAGGATAATAATAGTGCTTAATGTCTGTTAATGCTTATTATGTGTTACCTAAACCCAGATCAGTCTTCTGCCAAACCATGTTCTCAACCACCATACTGTATTGTCTTGAGCCTCAGTTTCCCCATCTCAGCCCTAATAGCTGGTAACTGGTCTGGCAATTATCAGCTAGGCTGTTGGTCCTCCACTGAACACAATCAACATCAGATGTGCTCACTCCCTGACTATGATGTAACAAGACAGAAACAAGATTGCTCTGCAACCATGAAAATGACCAGACTTCCTTCCTATCTAACAGGAATGACTATTTCTTTACCAAGTGACAGCTCTAGCCCCACTTCATTCCTCCTGCCTCCTAGAAAAAAAGATACCCCCCCCATTAAGTTGTCCCCACTTCCTGAGAGTACCCAATCCAGAACAGAGCCCCTAGTTCCTTAAGTGTTCCCTGAAATCAGCAGCAGAAGCCCATTTCACTCCCTTTCACCAGGCACTCCCACAGTTCTCCCCTGCGCAGACACCCTTGCTGCAGCAAATTAATAAACCTAATTTCACTTGACTACAGACGTGTTCCTGGCAGTCTTTGGGCTCTGGCCTTTATTATAGGATCTTATCAAACATCATATTCATGATGTAATTTGAAACCCATCAACTGCTCTGCAAATGTTAGTTATTACTATTTCTGTGATATGTGCTGGAAACAGATATACCGTTTGGAATAGGTCTTTTCCCCCTAGTTTTATAGCGATATAATTGACAAATAACATACAACTTTAAAGTGTACAACATGATTATTTGACATATGTATATATTGCAAAATGATTACCACAATAAGGTTAGTCAACACTTTTATCACTTCACATAATCACCATTTTTGTTGTTGTTGCTCACTAGTATCACCACACTGTACATTACATCTCCAGAACCTATTCATCTTATAACTGGAAATTTGTACTCTTTAACCAACATTTCCCTATTTCTCCCACTCCCAAGTCCCTGGCAACCACCATTCTACTCCTGTTTCTGTGAGTTTGGTTTTTTTAGATTCCACATATAAGTGAGATCATACAGTATTTGTTTTTCTCTGTCTTATTTCACTTAGCATAATGCCCTCAAGGTCTATTCATGTTGTCACAAAAGAAAGGATTTCATTCTTTTTTATGGCTGAATAATAGTCCATTCTGTGTGTGTGTGTGTGTGTGTGTGTGTGTGTGTGTATCACATTTTCTTTATCCATTCATCCATCAATGGACACTTAGGCTATTTCCATGTCTTGGCTATTGTGAATAATCCTGCAATGAACATGGGAGTGCAGATATTTCTTTGAGATAGTGATTTCATTTTCTTTGGTATATGCCCAGAAGTGGAAGTGTTGGATCATATGGTAGTTCTATTTTTAATTTTTTGAGGAACCTCCATACTGTTTTCCTTAGTGGTTGTACCAATTTACACTCCCACCAACAGTGCACAAGTGTTCCCTTTTCTCCACATCCTCACCAACACTTGTTATCTCTTGACTTTTAGATAACAGCCATTCTAATAGGTGTGAGGGGATATCTCATTGTGGTTTTAATTTGCATTTCCCTGATGATTAGTGATGCTGAGTACCTTTTCGCGTACCTGTTGATCATTTGCATGTCTTTTTTGGAAAAGTTTCTATCCAAGTTCTCTGCCCACTTTTTAATCGAATTGTTTGTTGTTTTGCTATATGAGTTCCTTACATATTTTGTATATTAACCCTGTATCAGTTAGATGGTTTGCAAATATTTTTTCCCACTAAATGGCTAGGTCTTAGGGAAAAGTAATATACCAAGCTCCTCTCCCTCTCACTGGTGAGAGAGGTGTTGAACTTAAAGATGTTAGGTGCCTGAGATCCTGCTCTATTCAAACCCAAGGCAAAGCTACTCTATACTTTATACCTGAAGTAAAAGGTGATGGTTTGGGTACCCAAATGAGATCATCCTGTTCATTTTCCTTATTTTACAGATGAGAAAGGTAAATGCCAGTGTGGAGAGCAAGGTCACAGAATCATAAGTCTGGAAATGGCATTTAGATTCTTAACCAAGAATGTATCTCAGAATAAAAATACAGATACCTGCAGACCTGGATGGATGAAGTTGCAGCTGAAGCAAAATATACTCCTGAACTGTTAGATGACAGGAGGGAATATCTTATTTATTTGTTTGTTTTATTATTATTTTGCCTAGGACACTTTGGGTTAGGTGTTCTGTCTCTGGCAATCTGAAGAATTGTAAGAAGCACAACAGGTGAATCTGTCATGCACCCCTAGCTGAGAATCCCTGATCTAGCCTCCTTCCTGGAACACATGCTGGTCACACTGAACTCTCCTTTTCATAGGAGACTCTCTGTTCCTCTAGGGCCTAGCCAAAGATTCCTCACATCCTCTTTTCATCTTCCCATCCTACAGTACACAACTTCCAACATGAAATATTCAAATGCCACTCCCTGGAGCTAACCCAAACCCCTCTGGCTAAACACACTTTTTTCCCACCCTCCATCAGGACAGAGTGCCCTGTACCAACCCCCCATTCATGAAAGTGGTCCAGCTTTGCTGGGGGGTAAAGAGGAATGAACTCTCTCTCCTTCACATACCAGTAATGTCATTCCTTCCTCCCCCAGGGGGGCCCATGGCTGTCACAAGCAGCACATCCACGATGTCCAGCCTGTTTGTGTCCTTCTTGTCAAACCAGTAACCGTGGTCAATCCATTGCCTCAGGAGCTCGATGGGGGGCTGGGCCCCATACACCTCTTTGGCTGGCATGTTCAGGTCATCTGGGGAAAGAAGCCATGGCCACATATTGTAAGTCTATGGGATCCTCTGCTGTTATAGGAGGCAACAGATGACTATTCCCTCCATGGGAGAGTCTGTACCCAGTTGTCCCATCCCCACTCCAGGCAGAGCTCAGCCAGTGGACATTCTAACCACATAGGAAGAGGTTTTCCTGGGTTCTGGGCTCTCCTGCCTCATTGAGATCTCTGCCCATTGTGACTTTAAGGATGCATAGATTGGCATCAACAAACAGGCATTTAATTTTCTCCCATTCTCTCAACCAAAATATATTGATTATCTACTATGTGCTAGACATTTTGTTAATTGCTAAGGATGTGATGGTGAGGAAGATAGTCATGCTCCCAGCCAACAAGGTATTTAGTTGAACCAGCAGGTAATAGTTGAACTCCAGTGGGAGCACGGCTTTGGGCTAGGGTTTTTGAGGAGCAAAACCAAAATGGCAAGAATAGATTGTGGCTTCCTCGAAGGTAGAGATTGATTTCGTCCAATAGCATATCGTCCAGTCCTGGCACGTAGAAGGCACTCAATAAAAGGGAGACTCTTTTAATTTTTCTCCAATGAACATTGATTGAATGCCCAGTTTGTGTCATGTAACATTTTAGGAGTTTTATACATATTACCTCATCTAATCCAAATAATGACTTTATAAGGAAATAGTATTACCTTTTTGTGAGAGGTAAGGAACGGAGGGTCATAGAGGTTAAGTCACAGTATGCCGAGGGTTAAAAAGTGAGATTTGAATCTAGGTCTGTTTGGCTGCAAAGCTTAAACTGTTTTTAGATACACCATAAAAACAGGAAGAGGGAACTGGTTGGAAGAAAGGAGAAAGGGAGGAAAACAAAGGGAAAAGAAAAGAAAATAGGATCCTTGCCTTTAAGGAGCTGATGTTAGTTGGTAAGGATATAAATACATGCAATATTTACTATCAACATATGAATTTTAAAGACAGGATATGAGACAACCCAGAAGAGCAGGGCATTACTCTTACTAAATGAGAACTCTATGAGTCATCAGTAAGAAAGTGGAAAATATAATGTATTTGGCACCAAGAAACCTGGTTTTGGCTCATGGCTCCAAAATTTTCTAGATGTTTGACCCTGAACACAGAATTTAACCTTCTGGAGCCTCAATTAACTGACTAGTAAAATGATAATGATGGTTAATAACCTCACAGGGTTGTGAGGCTCAAATGAAATAAATGAGAAAGTTCTCTGTAACCAGGTAAAATCCTGGGGAAATTCAACATGCTTATTTCACAAATATTTATTTAGCAACTGTTAGATTTCTTCACTTACTAGTAACATATTTATCTGACACAAAATAGAACAAGGGGCTTATCACAAAGTGTGTGCTGCTTTTAGAGATGCGAGAGGGCAAACACCACAATCCTCTTCTGCAACTCTCTCTTACTACAAAGTAACCTTGCCAGATTCATGGGCTCAGCTTCATCTCAGGAGAAAGTGGGAGCCTCCCTCAGGCAAAAATGCCTGGACCGCATCTCACTTACTGAAAATTTGGCATACAGTCCGTGGTCAACAAATACCATGAAAGAAATGAAAGAAAAAAAGGACAAGATAAACAAAATAAAAGAGGGAAGAAGGGAGAGAAGCAAGGAGGGAGGGAGGGAAGGAATTAAATTATATTAATCAGAAATATTTTATCTCCCAGAGAGAGTAAAAGGACTGTATACTGGCCCTACAAAGGGAGGTTCTGGTTGGCTGCAGCTTAGAGTAGAAGAATCTGGTCATGTCCAGATCCAGGCCAATGCCTTACCCACAAACACCACTGCTTTCTTCCCTAGGGGAGGCCCAAAGAGGCCCTTCCGACGTCGATCCAGCTTGGACATGATGATATCCTGGGTCTGATTGGCTGAGGTTCTGGCAGAGAAATTGATGCAGTTGGGCAGGTAGGTATTTTTGGGAAGGCGGAGAAGGAAGTTGTTGGTGATGACTGATTTGCCAGTGCCTGTGGGTCCCACGAACAGCACTGGAATCTCATGGTCCACGTAGGTTTTCAAGAAGAAGGACTGTCGGGCTGTCTCCATCGTGGGGATAATGAGTTCTGAGACCTGTGCCACAAAGACATGGATGAGTCCTGGTCCTGGGCCCGGGGGGCAGGTCTTGGCATTCAAGAGACTTGGGTCCCATCCTTACTATCCGTTCAGCTCCATTCCTTACTATCTTTATGATCCTAAGTGAACAATTAACCTCTCCAGGGGCCTCAGTTTCTTCATCTGTGAAATGGGATAATAATGGTACCTAGTTCACTGAGTTGTTTTGAGGATTAAATGAGATCCTGCATGTATAAATAGATGGGCATTATTGTCCCTATGTTGTAGATGAGGAAACTGAGGTCCAGAGCTCTTCTGTAACTTGTCCAAGTAACACGGCAAGTAAGTGGAAATGCAGGGATTTGAATCCCAGCTTGTCTGATTCCAAAGTCTACATTCTTAACTGAATTGTCATATTATAAACACCAATTACAGTAAGGATGGGTCTATACTGTGGCCCTCCAAGACTACTGTTCTGAACCAACCTGTCTGCCTCACCTCAGGCAAGGTCCACCTCCCATATGCCATCTATACTGCCTGTCATAGAAGGGTTGGGTGTGACACTTGACCTCCATTCCCTCCATTTCCTGTGCTTGTTCCTCATCTGCTTTTTCTCAACACTTAGATTCTTGGTTCTATGACCCACCTTCTCTTAGCCCCTTTTTCAATATGGGGATTGCAACACTCTTCCTTCCATTTAGACCCCAAGTGGACTCTAAGGGCTTGGTTTTGGGCTCCTGGAATCCCTATTACTTTGGGTAGAACATCTTACCTTAGCTTGGCTTGTCTGAGCCCAAACTCTGTCATCAGCCATTTGGCCACATTTAATGAGAGGAAGGGGCAGGAAGATGTATATCATACATTGATGTCTCCTTATCTGTCTAGGATGGATGGGGCTAGTGAACGTGGAACCACTGTGTTGCACAAATCCAGGGAGCACCATTCACACTGTGGCTTATGTAAATGGTGCCTCTAAAGCAAAACTAGACCATAATACAAACGGCACCAACTGGCACTGCGCAACACGGTAGCCCTGTGTATACTGGTAGACAAAGACTTGGCTTCTTTTGAAAAGTAATTTGATCAAAGAAAAAGGAGCAGACAGGGCAAGTGAATTGAAGTGGAGAGGAAGAGAATTAATAGGCATTGAGCTACGGATGTTTTGCCTGTATTATCCTCTGAAGTCTTCCCAGTAACCCTCTGTGGCAGGCATATTATTAGCTCAGTTTTCCAGATGAAAAAACTGAGGCTGGAGGATTGCTGGCTAACTTGTCCAGAGCCACAGAGCCAGTCAGTAATGCTGAATGCAGAACCAGGTGCAAGATGCTTGTTTTGCTACCAAGACTGGGAATTTAAAGCAAGTTGAGTTTCATAGATTTTTATCTTCAGGGACTAGAACAATTGTTTGACAAGGAAAAAATTTCCAGCAGAACTGAAAATATTTTCTGCATTGGACTTTTTCACTCATATGACTCCAGCAAGATTTCAAACCCCTGGAGTTCAGGTGAGTAAGTTCTTTAAGGAGAATTTAAGTTTTGTATCTCAGTGCTGGGGGTTTCTTCACAATACTCAGCCTTCAGGGTGTGTCCTGAACTCAGAACACATTCACCCCTGCTTATTGCACCATTTTCACAAGCAGCTGTGGTCCTGCCTGCTGTCTAAGTTGATTGTCAATACTCCCACTTTCCCATCCACCATCTACCACTCCATCCAGGGCCTGAACCATCTGCAATCACCCCCATAAAGATAAAGTACGTCCACTAGATACTACTAACAGAGGCAAAAAAGTACACATCTGGAAAAATTTTCCACAAGGAAATGAGCAGGAGTTGTAGGTGAATCGTCTGCTAACCAGAAAACCTATTAATCAGAACCTGTTTTTCTGAGAATTCTGATCAAGGAAATCTTTCTGTTGGGATTTTAAAGAAAAAGGTAAGGATGCTTTTTGGTTGAGATGTCTGAGATGTGGACTGATGATACCTGGCACTGATAATGATAATAATCAGAATGGCAGCCACCACTGATCTAGCACATAGTACGTTGCATGTGTCCATGTACATTGTCTTCAAACCTTACAACAATTGTTTAAGTATTTTGTAGTTGAGTAAACTGAGGCAAAGAGAGTGAAGGCTGAATAGGGAATCTGGGTCTCTCTGATTCTAAAGTCCATGCTTTTGAAGACTCAATCCAGCTCATGGTGGAATCTTTTTCTAAAGAAAGTTCTTAAAAAGCTAACACAGAACTGATGTTAATTTTTCCGCCTTGGAGAATATTTGGGTCATTTTGGAAACCAAAGTTCCATGGCCAATACCTCTCTTTTACCTTTGCATTACTTGGGATATTTTCTTCCTCTTTGGTGATATACTCTGTCCATGTGTACCAATGTCCACTACCTTGCTTGAGGAAATAAAAATCATAGACGCTTCCTGGACTCAAAGAAACAACAGGTCATTAGCACACTAGAGGTTTACATTGCACAGTTGAGGTATTTAACTACTTCAGCCACAGGCATCTGAAAATGTGTAACTACCAGTACTGGCATAATTATAGTGAAACTACATGTTGTAAGTGTATAAACTGGAACAACACCTTTTAAAGAGTACTGACTTTATCTGTATAAAAATGATGGGTGCTACTTATACAAATAATTAAATTATTTTAATAACGTAAAGAGGAAGTATTGAAAAGAACAAAAAAAATGATTTCATTTCTTTTTCAAGAGGGGACTTAAAGGTGCTTAATTTTCTCAGTTCTTGCACTGCCTGCTGTTTTTGTTTTGAACAGTGATTTGGCTGAGAGTAATATTCTTATGACATATTTTCTTTCCCTGAAAATTCTGTAGGCCATTGCTCTATTAAGCCTTTTTGTGTTCTAAGTTGCTGTGCAGAAGTCTGAGACCCATCAGATACGGCTCCCTTTATTGAATGTTTTCTCTATCTAGATGCCTGATGGAATCTCTTTTATCCTGGAAGTCCAATAATTTAATCAGGTTATTTCTTTGGTCAACTACTCTCTGTTTTTCTCGGAACATAGCACACTCTTACACTTTGTTGAAACAGTTCTTCATTTTAGGAAAAATTTCTGCATTTGTATCTTTATATGTATTGTCTATACTATTTATTGGGTTACCCATTCAAGGAATTAGCATTGTTTGGCCTCCATATCAATGACATTCTTTATAATTGTTTTAATGTATTTGTCTTTTTTTCCTATGGTAAGTGTAATGATCTCAAACTTTCCCTCTAACCCATCTACTAAATGTCTAGCCTTGTATACTTTATTCCTTGCTGGTTCTAATTTATTTATTAGATCATTAATGGTATTGTCTGGTTCTCAGTTTGTTTCTTTGGTTTTTCAATTTCTCTTTTCCTCTAATTCTGTGGTTTTATTACCTCATTTACAAACTTTTAAAAGACAGATTAATTAAGATATAATCCATATACCATATAATTCACCCATTTCAAGTGTACAATTCAATAGTTTACGAAAAATATATGTATATGTGAATATATTAATATTCACAGAGTTGTGAAGTAATTACCATAATCAATTTTAGGACATTTCATTACACCAGAAACAAACTCCATACCTCTTAGCTGTCATCCCCCAAATCCCCCTCCCACCCAACACCCAATGCCCAGGACTAGGCAACTACTAACCTACTTTCTGTCTCTATAGATTTGCCTATTCTGGACTTTTCATATAAATGAAATCATATAATGTGTATTCTTTTGTGACTGGCTTCTTTCACTCATCATAATGTTTTTAAGGTTCACCCATGTTGTAGCATGTATTATTCCTTCATTTGTTTTTATTGTTGAATAATATTCCATTGTATGGATATAATATATATTATTTATTCATTCATCAGTTGATGGATATCTGGATTTTTTCCTACTTTTTGACGATTATGAATAATGCTGCTATGAATGTTTGTGTACAAGTTTTTGCATGGACATATGTTTTTGTTTCTCTTGGGTATATACCTAAGTGTGGAACTGCTGAGTCATATGGTAACTCTATGTTTAACTTTTGAGGAACTACTACTGTTTTCCAAAAATGTTGTACCATTTTATATTTCTATTATAATATGTGAGGATTCCAATTTTCCCATGTTCTCACCAATGCTTCTTTTCCATCTTTTTTATTATTCTCATCCTAGTTGTGAAGTGGTATCGCACTGTGTTTTTGATTTGCATTTCCCTGATGGTTAATAACGTTGAGCATCTTATCATGTGCCTATTGGCTCTTTGTATATCTCCTGTGGAGAAACATCTCTTCAGTTACTTTGCCCATTTTTTAATTGTGTTGTCTCTTTATTATTGGGTTGTAATACTTCTTTATATATTCTAGATACAAGTCCCTTATCAGATATACGGGATTTGTAAAAAATTTCACCCATTCTGTGGGTTGTCTTTTCACTTTCTTGATGTTGTCCTTTGAAGTCTTTAATTTTGATAAAGTCCAGTTTATCTATTTTTTCCTTTGTTGTTTGTGCTTTTAGTGTCCTAAGAAACCACTGCCTAGTCTTAGGTCATGAAGATTTGCACCTATCTTTTCTTCTAAGACGTTTATAGTTTTAACTCTTAAATTTAGGTGTTTGATCCATTTAGAGTTAATTTTTTTTAATTAATTTTTTTTATTGATGTTTTAATAGTTTTTAACATTGTGAAATTTTGGGTTGTACATTTTTGTTTGTCCATCACCATATATACGACTCCCTTCACCCCTTGTGCCCACCCCCCACCCCCCTTGCCCCTGGTAACCACAATACAGTTTTCTCTGTCCATGTGTTGGTTTATATTCCACATATGAGTGAGATCATACAGTGTTTGTCTTTCTCTTTCTGGCTTATTTCACTTAACATAATATGCTCCAGGCCCATCCATGTTGTTGCAAATGGGACGATTTTGTCTTTTTTTATGGCTGAGTAGTATTCCATTGTATATATATACCACATTTTCTTAATCCAATCGTCAGTCGAGGGACACTTAGGTTGCTTCCACTTCTTGGCTATGGTGAATAATGCTGCAATGAACATAGGGGTGCATAAGCCTCTTTGGATTGTTGATTTCAGGTTCGTTGGATAGATTCCCAGTAGTGGGATGGCTGGGTCATAGGGCATCTCTATTTTTAATTCTTGGAGGAATCTCCATACCGTTATCCATAGAGGCTGCACCAGTTTGCATTCCCACCAGCTGTGTACGAGGGTTCCTGTTTCTCCACATCCTCTCCAACACTTGTTGTTTTTTGTCTTGGTGATTATAGCCATTCTAACGGGTGTGAGGTGATATCTTAGTGTTGTTTTGATTTGCATTTCCCTGATGATTAGTGATGTTGAACATCTTTTCATGTGCCTATTGGCCATCTGTATAACTTCTTTGGAGAATTGTCTGTTCATTTCCTCTGCCCATTTTTTGATCGGGTTGCTTGTTTTTTTGTTGTTCAGTTGTGTGAGTTCTTTATATATTATGGAGATCAACCCCTTGTCAGATGTATGTTTTGCAAATATTCCATTTTGAGTTAATTTTTTACTACGATGTGAAGTAGAAATACAAATTCATTATTCTATAGGTAAATATTCAGTTGTCCTAGCACCGTTTGTCGAAAACATTATTCTTTTCCCATTTAATTAATGTGGTGCCTTTGTCAAAAATCAAGTCATCACAAATGTGAAGGACTTATTTCTGGATTCTCAATTCCATTCCATTGATCTATATATCTAACTTTTGCCAGTACCAGGCTGTTTGTCTATGAACTTTTAAAAAAATTAAATTCACATTTTACTAAGTTCTTTCAACAGAAATATTTTGTTTCTTATGTCATGTTTTTTTTTAATTCTCTTTCTCTGTCTCTGTCTCTCTCTGATGTTTGCACAGTTTCCATACTATTCTTGCTCTGCTATAATCAGGTAAATTCTCTTTGACATCTTTCCCAACATTATGTGGAGCCAGTTTATCTCTCCCACTTTCTTGGCCATAATCAAGGATTGGTGTGTGGCTTTTTCTGTAGCCTGAGGTTACAAGGGTCGGGTAAAGAGAAAAACTCAGTTGCCTTTGCTGGGAAACTTGGGCTCTGCACTCTCTTTCTAAAATTTGGCCAATTTTCTTGAACCATGGGTCCATCACACTCCCATCCCAGCTAGCGACATGCCTCACTTCTATAGGATTCAGCTCACATCCTTAACCCATCACGGAGCTTGGGAAGATGCAAACTCTGGCAGTTTCTCCCACTCCTATTAAGGTCTTACAGAATTATGCAGGGGTTTCATGCTCAAAAGTTTCTCTTAGACATTTTTCATAGCTGCCCAGTCACTACCAGAGTCCACTTTTCTCCACACTGGTGATTACCAGTAAGACTTCTCAGAATTTTGTCAACTCACCCCCTTTCCTCTATGTATCACTCTTAGGAGGACAGTGAGGTGGTGGGCTCTAGGTTGGGAGATGCCTCATGCCAGATCTTTTGTTTCTTTCTCTGCCCACCACTTTTCAGTGTTTATAGAATTAGGTCGTAATGTTTTCTTTAGCTAACGCTGGGGAATTTTTAGTCTTAAAAATTTGGTTGGTGTTGTTGTTCATTTTATTAGGTATTAAAGGAGGGAGCTTCTGTTATCCTACGTCATTCTGCAGCTTTACCTAGAAGTCAATCTGGTACAATACTTTTAGAAAGCAATCTGGCACTATGCTTACAGACCTACAAAAATGTTCTCTAGACTTAGTCAGAAATCCCACTTCTGGGAATTTATCATAAGGAAATAATTCATAATGAAAATAATCTCTATACATGAGTATGCAGCACCATCTGTGATAGCAAAAATTTGGAAATAATTTACATATCCTCCATTAGACCAGTCAAAATAATGTCTTAGAAGATGAATGGAATATTTCATACTTATTAAAATGATAGTTGCAAAAACTAAGTACTAACCTAGAAAAATGCCTTTAAGAAACAATGTCAGATGAAAATAGAAGAATAAAAATAGGAATAGATACCATTGTGGCATCTATGTAAAGAGAAGAAAGCAGGTGGACAAGACAGAGAAAAGATTTTTTGAAAACTAAAATACTATGAAAGAGTGGTATGAGCAAAGAGATAATTTTTGGTTATTTTTGTTTAATAAAATTGAATTGTTCTTACAATAAAAAAGGTGACACTAGAAGCATGATTCAGAAAAGCATTTCTCCCCCTTCCCTTGCTGATGTTATTAGCTAGAGCCAATTTGTGGTTTGATATACAGGAACATTTAGGCCAAAGAGAAAAGGTTCAACTGAGTAAAAGCAGATTTACCAGCTATGTGACCTTGGACAAGGTTATCATTTGCTCTGTAAAATGGCCTGATTTTATGTCAGGCTTAGAGAATCCCTGCGGAGGGTGAATGAGACATATGTGTCGAACATTTAGCATAGCTTTGGGCACACAGAAAGGTACTTGATAACATTTAGCTCTGGGCCTCTGGTTCTCATCAGAGTAATGATTTCCATTCATGCTGCCCTGGGATTTTAACTCAAACTCTGCTCCAGGCACAAAGGTTGAAAGGGACAACAGTAGAAATCCAGGAAGACCAATGACTTCTATTACCTCTGACCCCTCCCCGCCAGCTCTGTTTTCCTTCCCTTCACTTGGGAGAAGAAGGTAAACTTTTCAAGAGAGAAGTGAGTTTTCAAAGCACACACAATGAATGGGTGAATAAAGGGAAATTTAGCACTTTCTGGACAAATAAATCCCTATTTGACAAACAAGGATCCATGTCAGATGATGTGAACCAACGCTGAGCGAATCCCCCCAAGGCTGCTTGCTTTCCTTAATGTATGCTCCTAAGCATAGTTCCTTCAGCATTTATTGGAGAAGTCCATTTAGCCCATGGCTCCTAGATGAAAAGCCTAGAAAACAGTGTCCCATGAGGTCAAGGAAGGCCTCCTTGGAGCTCTCACCATGAGAGCCAACCCAAGGTTAGAGTTTTAACCCTGGGCCCTCGTGGAAAGCCTAGAAAGGCATTTTAAGCTTTTTAAGATGGTAATAAGAAAGTATACTCAAAGCTAGACACAAGAGGCCACATAATACATGATTTCATGCATACGAAATGTTCAGAAAGGGCAAATATATAGAGAGCAGATGAGTGGCTGCCTGGGGCTGAGGATGGGAACAGAGATTAACTGAAAATGGGCATGAAGGATCTTATTAAGGTGATGAATGTTCTAAATTTGTTCTAATGTTCCAATGTTCTAAAATTGGATTATGGTGACAGTTGCACAACTAGGTAAATTTACTAAAAAACCACTGATTTGTTCATTTAAATGGGTGAATTTTATAGTATGTAAAGTAGAGCTCAATAAAGTTGTTGTATAAAAAAAGAAAGCATACTTAGCACTTAAAACATATCTTCAGATTCAAATAGATTCTGGCTAGGCACTTTGCAACTTCCTACTAAAATACTTACAAAGACATGAGAGAAAGAAGTGGAATGATGTCACTGAAAACAAAGACTGAAAGAATCTGTGCAGAATCTCCTCTAATTAGATAGTAGATGAGCTGGATTGAGAAATCTTACTTCAAGAGACTGCCTGAGGAAAGGCAACAGAGCCCATCGAGTATACTCCTAATGGCCCTTCAAGATGCAGAGATGCAGGTTACATACCACACAGAAAACTAGACAGCTGTTCCTTTGCCTTGTCAGGTAACTACTCGGGAAGAACAGTTTCATTTTCTTCCTGTCCTTCTCTTGCAAGGCCATCTTTCTATAGCTGAGAGGGACAGCAGGGTCCCAGACCACAATGAGTAAGAAGGAGACAGTCGTGGCACCTTAAATTCAGTGAGGTGTGGTCCCCCTAAGTAAAGAGCCACAGTCGCCCCTCTGTTGAGGAACTTGCCTTTTTCAGAATGTTCACAGATGAAACTAATCGAAAAGGCTGCTTCCAACAGATGGCATTAGCTGATCACATGTGGTCATTGGATCTCGGCCATCCCACTGCTCGTTACTCTAGAGCAGAATTTACAGCATTTGTAAGGCAATTTACGAATATTATTTACCCTGATCACGTCCAAAAGCAGTGAGAATTTTGAAAACTAGCAGGAAAAGAGGTGTATGATTACCATGGAGACAAAAGTAAAGCTTAACTTTCCATAGACATGTTCACATCTATCCCTTGTACAGTGTCATTTTAGTCTTACGAAGAGCCTTTTCAGAAAGAAACCTGCTTTTAAGTAGCGTAGTTGCTGCAAAAGAAGATATATGAAGAAGCCAGTTTGCAGTGCATGTGGAAATGATAGTTTTTCTGGTACTGCATCAGTTGAGTAGGCTGTGGAGGGAAGAGATGAGGCCATCACAGTAGACAAGAGATGTTAAAAGACAAAGCCACCTAGAAACTGTGCACATCACTAGCCCTCCACCTACAGAAGGGAAGGAAAGATGTCATCACAAAGTGGGCCAAGAATTAGGTCAAAGGCAATTCATGCACCATCTTTGCTGACACAGAGCATAAACAGGTTGATCTTGAAGGATGGGGAAGACAGAAAACAACATATGGGACCTGTGAAAAAATATTGCAACATAAAGGAATATAATATAGATATTGTACCTGAAGAGTATAACTCTGAACCTTTAATATAGGACTTGAAACCAAATTTCAGGAAATGGTTTGGTAACCTAAATAGGATGCAAAAACAATCATTTTTTATGAAATAGGAACAGAAAGCCATAAAGAGAAAATAGGCTAAGATGAAAAGGCAAGATGAGATAAAAAAGGGAGATGGATGAACTAACAGAAATGATGATAATGAAAATGATAGCAATAAAATTTGCTAATATTTAACATTTTCTGTATACCATGCATTATTCGAAATGTTTTTACATGTACTAACTCATCTAATTTTTTTTTTTGCAAATTTCTGTATTAATTCATTTAATTCTTACAAGAACACCACGAATATGTACTATTATTATTGTCCCCATTTTATAATTGAGGAAACTGAGAGGGGTTAAGGAACTTGCTCAAGGTCACCCAACAAGTAAGTATTGGAGCCAGGACTCAAGCCCTGACAATTTGACTCCACGGCCAGTGCTTTTAATCATTACACTAAGAAAGGATAGCAGGGAAACAAAAGATACAACAGCAGAACTAAAATCATTCAAGACAATAAAAGCATAATTGAAGCTGTGGGGGACATATTAAAATGAAAAGTCTGCCAGTTATAAAATAAATAAGTCACAGGGATATAATGTATAGCATAGGGAATATAGTCAATAATATTGTAATAACTTTATATGGTGACAGACGGTAACTAGACTTATTGTGGTGATCATTTTGTAATGTATATAAATATCAAATCACTATGATGTACATCTGAAAGTAAGAGGATATTGTATGTCAATTATAACTCAATAAAAAAATGATTAAAAAAACTGAAAAGTCTGTCTAAAAACGGCAAAAATACAAAAATAAGGAAAGAGGAAATGATAGATATGAAAGCCAGTGAATAAAACTTTCCCTTGCTGAGTGAAAGGACTCATCATGTCCCAGGGAAAATAAACAAAAAGAGACCTACAGCTAGACAGTCTGTTAAAAAAAACAAAACCTACAAGAGAACATTTAAAAAAGAACATAAACAGGTGAATCAGAACATATGAAAAATAAGCAACTGCTATGTATATGAAACTCAATCTCACTTCTAATTAAAAAGAGAAGACATTTAAATTAGATACTATTTTCACACTTCAAATGTAAACAGAACACTAAAATATAAGAGGCAAAACTGAAAGAAGTGAAAGGAGAAACAGAAAAATCTGATATTATAGCTGGAGACTTCAACATCCCTCTATCAGTAATTGACAGACAGCAGGCAGAAAATGAGTGAGGATGTAGTTAAACTGAATAGCACCATCATCAATCAAATGGATCTAACTGACATTTATAGATTTCTTCATCCAACAATAGCACAATACATTCTTCTCAAGCTCACATGGAACATTCACCAAGATAGACCACATTCTGGGCCATACAACACACCTTAAAAAATTTAAAAGAATAGAAATTATACAATGTATGCTCTCAGACTATAATGCAATTAAACCAGAAATCAATAACAAAAAGATAGCTGGAAAATCCAAAAATACTTGGAGATTAAATAACATACTTCTAAATAACACATGGGTCAAAGAAGTCTCAAGAGAAATTTTAAAATAGTTGAACTAAATGAAAATGAAAATACAACTTTTCAAAATCTGTGGAATGCAGTGAAAGAAGCGCTTACAGGGAAATTTATAGCACTGAATGCATATATTAGAAAAGAAGAAAGCTCTAAAATCAGTAATCTAAGCTTCCCCCTTAGGAAACTAGAAAAAGAATAGCAAATGAAGCAGAAGGAAAGAAATAATAAACATTAGAGCAGAAATAAAACTGAAAATGGAAAATTAATAGACAAAATCAACAAAATCAAAAACTGTTTCTCTGAAAAGATTAATAAAATTGATAAACCTCTAGCCAGGCTACCAAGAAAAAAAGAGAGAAGACACAAATTACTGATATCAAAAACAAAAGAACGGCCATCACTACTGATTCCATGGACATTAACAGGATAATAAAGGAATATTAGAATAACCCTGTGACCACAAATTTGACAACTTAAGCGAAACAGATCGATTACTGGAAAGACACAAACAGAAAGCACCAGGCCCAGATGTATTCACTGGTGAATTCTACCAAACATTTAAGGAAGAAATGATCCCAATTCTCTACAATCTCTTTCAGAAAATTAGTAGCTGAAGGAACACTATATAACTTATTCTATGAGGTCAGCACTACCCTAATACCACAACCAGACAAAGACATTACAAGAAAGGAAAATTATAGACCAATGTCTCTCATCAACACAGATGTAAAAATGTTCAACAAAATATTAGCAAATCAAACCCACCAATATATAAAAATAATTACACACCACAACCAAGTGGGATTTATTCCTGGTATGTAAGGCTAGTTCAACATTCAAAAATCAATTAATGTAATCTACCACATCAACAGGCTAAAGAAGAAAAATCACATGATCATATCAATAGATTCAGAAAAAGCATTTGACAAAATCCAACCTGTTCATAATAAAAACTCTCATTAAACAGGAAATAGAGGGGAACTTCCCACAATTTGATAAAGCATATCAACAAAACACCTACAGCTAACATCATATTAGGGTAAGGAACCACATAATTTGCCCCTAAGATCAGGAGCAAGATAAAGATGTCCCCTCCTATCATTCCTATTCAACATCACACAGGAAGTCCTAGCTAATGCAATAAGACAACAAATGGAAATAAAAGATTAGGAAGGAAGAAATAAAACTATCTTTGTTTGCAGATGACATTATCTATGCAGGAAATCGCAAAGAATCAATAAAAAATCCTGAAACTTGTAAGTGTTTACAGCAAGCTTGTAGGATACAAGGCTAATATACAAAAGTCAATTGCTTTCTTACATACAGAAACGAAAAACTGGAATTTGAAATTAAAAACACAACACCATTTACATTAGCACCAAAAAATTAAATACTTACGTATAAATCTAATAAAAAATGTACAAGAGCTATATGAGGAAACTACAAAATGCTGATGAAAGAAATCAAAGAAGATCTAAACAAATGGAGATATAATCCATGTTCATGCATAGAAAGACTCAAAATTGTTAAGATGTCTGTTCTTCTCAACTTGATCTATATATTCAACACAATCCCAACCGAAATCCCAGCAAACTATTTTGTAGATATCTACAAACTGATTCTAAAGTTTATACGGAAAGGTAAAAGATCCAGAATAGCCAACACAATATTGAAGGAGAACAAAGTCAGAGGACTGACACTATCCAAGATCAAGACTTAGTATGAAGATACAGTAACCAAGACAGTATGGTACTGGTAAAAGCATCAACAAATAGATCAATGGAACAGACTAGAGAGCCCATACAAATAAACCCACACAAATATATTCATCTTTGACAAAAGAACAAAGACAAATCAATGGAGAATAGTCTTTTCAACAACAGGTCCTGGGACAAGATATATCTGTGGGCAAAAAAAAAAACAGAATCTAGACACAGATCTTACAGCTTTCACAAAAATTAATTCAAAATGGATGATAGATCTAAATGTAAAACACAAAAACTATAAAACTTCTAGAAGATAACATAGAAAAAGATCGAGGTGACTTTGGGTTTGGTGATGACTTTTTAGACAGAACACAAAAAGCATGATCCATGAAAGAAAAAGTTGATAAGTTGGACTTAATTGAAATTAAAAACTTTTGCTCTGAGAAAGACACTGATAGAAAATGAAAAAACAAGCTACAGCCTGGGAGAAAATACCTGCAAAACATTTATCCGGTAAAGGACTCGTACCCAAAATATACAAAGAATTCTTAAAACTCGACAACAAGAAAACAAACAATTTAAAAATGAATAAAAGATCTGAACAGACACCTCACCAGAGAAGATATACAGATGGCCAATAAGAATATGAAAAGGTGTTCAACATCCTATGTCACTAGGGAATTGCAAATTAAAACAACAAGATACTACTACACACCTATTAGAATCGCTGAAAATCCAAAACACTGACAACACCAAATGCTGATGAAGACGTAGAGCAAGAGAAACTCTCATTCACTGCTGGTGGGAATGCAAAAGGGTGCAGCCACTGTGGAAGGCAGTTTGGCAGTTTCTGACAAAGCCAAACACAGGCTCACCATATGATCCAGAAATCGCACTCCTAGGTATTTACTAAATGAACTGAAAAATTATGTCCACACAAAAACTTTTACATGAATGTTTAAAGCAGCTTTATTCATAATTTCCAAAAACTGGAATAAGCCAAAATGTCCTTTAAATAGGTGAATGGATAAATGTCCACACGATGGAATATTATTCAGCAATAAAAAGAAATGAGCTATCAAGGCACAAAAAGACATGAAGGAAACAGGTGCTTATTACTAAGTAAAAGAAGCCAATCTGAAAAGGCTATATACTGTATGATTCCAAGTATGTCAATCCTGGAAAAGGCAAAACTACAGATAGTAAAACAATCAGTGGTTGCCACAAGTTAAGGGGGAGGGAAGGATGAGTAGGTAGAGCTAGGGGCTTTTTAGGGCACTGTGAAACTATTCTGTATGATACTGTAATAATAAATACATGACAGTATATATTTTTCAAAACCCATAGAACTGTACAACACAAAGAGTAAAGTTTAACGCAAACTATGGACTTTAGTTAATAAAAGTTTATCAATATTAGTTCATCAATTGTAATAAATGTCCCACAGAAATGCAAGATGTTAATAATAGGGAAAACCATGATGGGGGGTGATTGAGGGAAGGAGCTCTGTACTTTTTTTCTGTAAATTTTTCTGCAAACCTAAAACTGCTCTAAAACTAAAGTCTATTAAAAATCTTTTTAGGGCCAGCCCCGTGGCTTGGCAGTTAGGTGTGCGCGCTCCGCTGGTGGCGGCCCGGTTCGGATCCCGGGCACGCACCGATGCACCGCTTCTCCGGCCATGCTGGGGCTGCGTCCCACATACAGCGGCTGGAAGGATGTGCAGCTATGACATACAACTATCTACTGGGGCTTTGGGGGAAAAAAATAAATAAATAAAATTATTAAAAAAAAATGTCTTTTTGAAAAGATAAAATGAGATAACATTTTCACATTTCAAATTCCTAAGATTTCAAAAAATGGTAATACTTAGTGTTGGTGAGGGCACAAGGTAAATTTAGCAATCAAAAGCTTTAAAATTTTACTGACCCTGGACTCAGCAATTCTATTTCTAGGAAATTATGCTAAGGAAATAATCATGGACTAAGCAAATATGTAGCCACCAGAACACTGTTCATCACAATGTTGTTAATGATAGCAAAAAGTGGAAAATAAGTACAGAGTGATCCCATATTTGTAAAAGCAAATCTATAGACACATATATGCATAGGGAAATGTCTAAAAGAATGATCATCAAAATGTTAATAGTGGTTAGTGGTTGTCTTTTAAAAATTTATATCTTTTTCATTACATGATCTATTCATATTTTTTCTTAAAAAATTAAGAATCAACTTTAGACACATCAGGACGGCTATTATAAAAAACAAAATAAAACAAAACGAGGATGTGGAGAAATTGGAACGCTTGTGCATCTCTGGCGGGAGTGTACAATGGTGCAATCGCTATGGAAAACATTACGGAAGTTCCTCAAAAAATTGAACAAAGAATTACCATATGATCCAGAAATTCCACTTTTGGGTATACCCAAAAGAACTGAAATCAGAGATTCAAACAAATATTTGTACACCCATGTTCACAGCAGCATTACTCACAATAGCCAAAAGGTGGAAGCAACCAAGTGTGTGTCACAGATAAATGGATAAACAAAATGTGCTATACACATACAAGAGAATATTATTCAGCCTTAAAAACAAAGGAAATCCTGACATGCATGAATGAACTTTGAAGACATTATGCTAAATGAAACAAACTAGTCAAAAAGGACAAATATTATATGATTCTACTTACATGAGGTATCTAGTATAGTCAAATGTATATATACCAAAAGGAGAATAGTTGTTGCCAGGCGCTAGGGGAAGGGGCAAATAGGGAGTTATTGTTTAAGGAGTACGCAGTTTCAGTTTGGGAAGATGAAAAAAGTTGTGGAGATGATGATGGTGATGGTTATACAACAATGTGAATGTTCTTAATACCACTGAACGGTACACTTAAAAATGGTTAAAATGGTAAATTTTATGTTATGCATATTTTACCATAATAAAAAAAAATCTTCCAAACCAAAAAAAGAAAAGAAAAAAAAACTAATGAACTACTATCTAACTAATGGATTGGTCCAGGGCCTCTATGCAGTTCATCTGATAGATGACCATGTATAACATAAAGTGTGCCAGGAGTGCTGGGGAAAAGGTGTGTGTAGGGGGGCAGTGGCACCTACTAGTTCATTCATTTTTTTAAATCATTATGAAAAGTTTCAAACATAAAGAAACACTGAAAACATCATACAGTGAATATTTGTATATGATCTCCTAGATGTTGCCATTAGTCTTTACTTGTTTTATTACATACCTGTTCATTCCTCCATCCATCCATTAAGTCATCTTATTTTTTTTGACACATTTCAAAGTAAATTGCATACATCTATACACTTCCCCATAAAAACTTCGGCATGTATATCATTAACTGTTCAATATTTGTTTATATGTTTTTTCTTTTGATACAAAACTTACCTATAATGAAAAGCACAAATCTTAAGAGTACATTCACTGAGTTTTGATAAAAGCACAAATCTGTACAACCCAGATCTCTCTCAATACATACAACAGTACCATCATCCCAGGAAGCTCCCTCATGGCCCTTCATACACTTTTTTATAATCACAAAAAGTAAAGCTATATGGAAAGTATTTACAGTATGATCCCCTTTTTGTTATAAAAATATAGAAAAAACTAGAAGAAAAAATATAAAGAAAGAATATTTCTGGATAGTGGGATTATCATTGATCTTTATTTTCTTCTATTCTCTTCTCTGTATTTTTAAAATTTTATATAACGTATCACTTCCTTGCAGGACATTTGGTCCTGTCCAAAACATCCACAAAACATTTGGTCTATGACAAAAGGCCCTTGATATTTGGTCCTGTCCAAAATGTCCTAAGACATTTGGTCCATCAGACATTTGGTCCATATCAAAAGGTACTTGATATCTGGTCATATTTGGTCCTGTCCATAACGTCCATGGAGACACTGGGTCCATGCCAAAAGGTTGTTGATATTTGGTCCCGTCCAAAGCCATTTGGCATGGACCAAATATGCTCATGGACGTTTTGAACAGGACCAAATGTCAAGGGCATTTTGGCATGGACCAAATGTCTTAGGGATATTTTGGACAGGACCAAATATTAAGGAACTTTTGGTGTGGATTCAATGTCTTATGGATGTTTTAGACAAGACCAAATGTCTGCTAATTGTTATTACGTGGGTGGTAAGGAAAAAAAACAGTAAAATCTACTTAAAAGAAAAGAAATATCTTTCAATCTTTTAGTAATTGATGTCACACATATATGAGAATATTTACAGATCACTAAAGTGATCATTTTGAAGATAATGTATGAGCATATTTGGTCCACGCCCACCCAGGCAAGCTATAAAAATCTTCCCTGGTTTTTGTAAAGGCCTTACTTGGTCCACACATTTTGGTTGGGTTTGGAACTTATGATCGAAACCATTAGAGTAAGACAAAACAAACAAGTACTAAATTACCTCTTTCTGGAAAGATGTTGTTTTTGGTGAGTTTGACGCTTTTGGGCCTTGGATGGTTATCATCCATACCCATGATCAGGTTGCGGAAAAACAGATCAAATTTCTTTCTGCTGTCCGCGTTGATAGTGCCGGCTACGGTCCACACCAAGGCAAAGAGGAACAGACCTTGCAGCCAGAGGAAGATCTGTTGGCTTGTCAGGCCTTCAAATAATTCACTTTCCTCCTTTTCTATTTCCCTGATTTCATCTAAAAGCAAGAAAAGGGAACCTCAGGAAAAGCTGCTGAGTGCAAGAGATATAAACAACGTGAACCGAGTGAGAGGCCTGGGAAGGATGACTGTGTAGCCATCACCTGCCATATCCTTTATCCACATACATTTTTTTTTCAGATTTTTTTTGTGTGTGTGGTAAGATATGCCTAACACAAAATTTACCATCTTAACCATTTTTAAGTGTATGGTTCAGTGGTATTAAGTACATTCATATTGTTGTGCAACCATCACCATCATCCATATCCAGAACTCTTTTCACCTTGCAAAACTAAAACTCTGTACCCATTAAACAATAACTCCCCATTACCCTTTCCCCCATCACTTGGCAACCACCATTCTACTTTGTGTCTTTATAAATTTGACTACCCCAGGTATGTCTCAGAAGTTAAATCATATACGTAGTCTCTTTTGTGACTGGCTTATTTCTCTTAGTGTAATGTCCTCAAGGTTCATTCATGTTGTAGCATATGTCGGGATTTCCTTCCTTTTTAATGCTGAATTATATTCAACTGTATGTATATACCATAATTTGTTTATTCATTCATTCATTGATGGATACTTGGGTTGCTTCCACCTTTTGCCTATTATGAATAATGCTGCTATGAACATGGTGGGTGTACAAATATCTGTTTAAGTCCCCACTTTCAATTCCTTTGTGTATATACCCAGAAGTGGAAGTGCTGTCTCATACGGTAATTCTATGTTTAATTTTGAGGAACTGACAAACTATTTTCCATAGCAACTGTACCATTTTACATTCCCACTAACAGTGCACAAGGGTTCCAATTTCTCTGTATCCTCATCAACACTTGTTATTTTTGGTTATTGTTGTTTGGATAGTACCCATCCTAATAGGTGTGAGGTGGTATCTCATTGTGGTTTTGATTTGCATTTTCCTAATGATAAGTGATGTTCAGCATATTTTCATGTGCTTATTGGCCACTTGTATATCTTCAAGTCCTTTGCCTATTATTTAATCAAGTTATTTGTTTTTATGTTGTTAAATTTTAGAAGTTCTCTATATATTCTGGATATTAATCCTTTATTATATATGCGAGTTGCAAATATTTCACTCTTTGGGTTGCCTTTTCATTCTGTTGATAATGTCTTTTGATGCGCAAAAGTTTTTAATTTTCATAAAGTCTAATTTGTCTTTTTTCTTTCATTGTCTGTGCCTTTGGTGTCATATCCAAGAAATTATTGCTAAATCCAATGTCTTGAGCTTTCACCCTACGTTTTCTTCCAAAGGTTTTATAGTGTTAGCTCTTATGTTTAGGTCTTTCCTCTATTCTGAGTTAATTTTTGTATATGGCATTAGTAAGAGTCAAACTTCATTCTTTTGTACGTGGATATCCAGTTTTCCTGGCACTATGTGTTAAAAATACTGTCCTTTCCCATTGAATGGTCTTGGCATCTTTGTGGAAAATCATTTGAGAATATATGTGAGGATTTATGTCTGGGCTCTCTATTCCATTTCATTGGTTTATATATCTCTCTTTATGCCACTACTGCACTGTTTTGATTATTGTAGCTTTTTCAGTTTTGAAATCAGGAAGTGTGAATCCTCCAACTTTATTCTTCTTTTTCAAAATTGTTTTGGCTATTCAGGGTCCCTTGACATTCCATATTAATTTTAGGATGAATTTTTATATTTCTGAAAAAAAAATGTAATTGAGATTTGACAGAAATTGCATTGAATCTGTAGATCACTTTGGGTAGTAATGACATCTTAACAATATTTAGTCTTCCAATCCACAAACATAGGATGTCTTTTCATTTTATGTGTTCTTTAATTTCTTTCAGCAATATTTTATAGTTTTCATTGAAGAAGTCTATCATCTTCTTGGTTAAGTTAATTCCTATGTACTTTATTCTTTATTTTATTCTTTATAATGCTATCATAAATGGCATTGTTTTCTTAATTTCCTTTTTGGATTATTCATTGTCAGTGTATACAAATGCAACTGATTTCGTGTGTTGATTTTGTATCCTGCCACTTTGCTGAATTTGTTTACTAGTTTTAACAGTTTATGTGGAATCTTTAGGGTTTTCTACATATAAGAGCACATCAGCTGCGAACAGAGATATTTTTACTTCTTCCTTTCCAATGTGGATATCTTTTAACGTTTTTTCTTGCCTAATTGCTCTGGCTTAGAACTTCCAGTACTAGTTGAACAGAAGTGGTGAAAGCAGGCATCCTTGCCTTATTATTACTCTTAGTTGAAAAGCTGTAAGTCTTTCACCATTGGGTATAATATTCAACTGTGGGTTTTTCACATACGGCTTTTATTATGTTGAGGTAGTTTCCTTCTACTCCTATTTTGTTGAGTGTTGTTTATCACGATAGCATGTTGAATTTTTTCAAATGCTTTTTCTGCATTAATTGAGATGATCATGTATTTTTTTCCTTCATTCTGTTAATTACATGTATTACATTGATCAATTTTCATATGTTGAACCATCCTTGCATTCCAGGAATAAATCTCACTTGGTCATGATGTATAATCCTTTTAATATGCTGCTAAATTTACTTTGCTGGTATTTTGGGGAGAATTTTTACATTAATGTTCATAAAGGATATTGGTCTATAATTTTCTTTTCTTGTAGTCTTCATCTGGCTTTGGTATCAGGGTAATGCTGGCCTAACAGGATGAGTTAAGAAGTGTTCCCTCCTCTTCACTGTTTTGGAAAAGTTTGAGAAGTACTGGTATTAGTTCTTTCCTAAATGTTTGGTAGAATTCACCAGTGAAGTGATCAGGTCCAGAGCTTTTCTCTGTTGGGAGCTTTTTGATTACTTATTTAATCTCTTCACTAGTCATTGGTTTATTCAAATTTCTTCATGATTCAGGTCTTGTTGGCATAAAATTGTTCATAGTCTTCTCTTAATAATCTTTTTTATTTCTGTAGAATCAGCAGTAATTTCCTCATTTTCATTTCTGATTTTAGTAATTTGAGGATGAGGACATGTTGAAAGAGCCCAGGAACCAACCTGAAGGAGCTCCCAATGGCCAAAGCCATTTGAACAATAAAATAAATAACTGTAGCACTGGATTACAACCCAAAGAATAAAACAAATATCTATGAGTCCATACTTTGATCAATAAATAATTGAATAAGTAAATAAATAGGGAATAGCAGTTCTTCCTTACAGAAGAATTCTAATTAGTAAATGTAGAAGGAATAGAAATAGAAATATAAAATTAAGCTAATGTCACCGTAATAAGCGTTGTACGCAAGATCCACCAATGGATGTTAAAATCAGTGGGTGAAAGTTTCAAGAGAAATAGGATATTTGCATAGTTTCAAATTATATTCTCCAAGATACTTATTAATTACAAAGGAAAAAATACTAACATTACAGTGGAGAAATGTAGCTCTGACCAAAGCTAACTTTGACCAGAGCCTTCACCAGTAATAAGATATATCAACACCAGGTACCCCCTAATGATGTACTGAGAAGGATACATCATCACTTCTATGGTATTCTTTCTAAACCTCAATCTAATTATGAGAAAACATCGGGCAAACTTAAATTGAGAGACAGTCTGTAAAATCACTGGCCAGTATTCATCAAATGACAAGGTTATGACAGATAAAGAAAGACTGAGGAACTGCCATAGATTGCAGGAGACCAAGCAGATACAACAATCAAATACAATGTGGCATCTTGAATGGAATTCTCGAACAGAAAAAGGACATTCATGGGAAAACAGGTGAAATGCAAATAAAGTCTGTAGCGTAGTTAACGGTATAGTATCAATGTTAATTTCCTTATCTGATAATTGTACCTTGGTTACGTAAGATGTTAGTATTAAGGAAAGCTAGGTGCAGGGTATATGTGACTATATTCTTTTAGCAATTTTTCTGTCAGTCTAAAATTATTTCAAAATAAATGGCCAAAAAATGTATTTAGTGTTCCTTAATAATTCCTTTTAATTTCAGAAAATCAAATAATATTTAGCCAAAGAAATTCTCCACTCAACTCTTCACCGTGTTACATTTTTGATCTACACCTGTAAAGCTTTTGGAAGAACTGAGCTGAGAAAATATGTTCATGTAGCAGAAGTTGTAAGAAGATCCATCTTGAGTTTGAGTTATATGCAATCTTGAAAAAGAAATAGCATCGAATAAAAGTTCCCCAAATGGCGCTAGCCCAGTGGCATAGTGGTGAAGTTTGTGCACTCTGCTTCGGTGGCCCAGGGTTCACAGGTTCAGATCCTGGGTGCGGACCTACACACTGCTTATCAAGCCATGCTGTGGTGGGCGTCCTACATATAAAGTAGAGGAAGATGGGCATGGATGTTAGCCCAGGGCCAATCTTCTTCAGCAAAAAGAGAAGGATTGGCAACAGATGTTAGCTCAGGGCTAATCTTCCTCACCGAAAAAAAAAAAAGTTCTCCAAATGGACCCATCTTTTGCCATTTCCAGTAGAATTCAGTGAAATTAGATTTACATGAAATAGTTACAGGGAACTTCTCCACGACACTTAAATCAACAGTTCTATGATTTATGTACTTCCCACATCCTGGAGAAGTTACCTAGTTTTTGAGACTAACGTGATCATTTCTCTTATGGTATATCTATATGTTTTGCGAATTCAGATTTTTGTAATCCAAGTTTTCTGAACATGGGAAAACTTCCTATCTTATTTTTTACATAATCTTTTTTCTGAGATACATTCACATGTATCATCTAAATTCATCTCCCTCCAGGATATCCCTATTAGGTAAAGGAAGATAGGAATTATTACTCCCATTGTGTGGATGAGGAACCTAAGAGTGAGGAAGGATAGGGTAATTTGCATAATAATACCAGGGAAATCAATGCAAGATCAAAGCTAGGGCAAAATACATGGACTCTTTCCACCAAACTCTACCATCTATACTCCAAAAGCTTTCTTGTTCTAGACTGAAATGCTAGTCTCATTGTAACTCACCGGGGGAAAAACACGAGTGGGAGCACAACCCACTCCCATCTGGCTTAATAATAGGTAGCACTTACCAAGCAGAGAGGAGTATAGTCGCATCATTGTGAAGGCAAGGTGGATGGGAGATGTTTGGACCACAAATTTACACTGAAGGCGAATAAATTCCAGGCAGGGTTGAACAAGCCACATGAACATGTCATTGACCTGAGAGTAGAAAGTGAGATTTGAAGTTATTATCAAAAAGTGAGTTTAAGACCAAGAGTTTGGTTCACCTCAGGGCAGCCAGAAAGGCTGATAAGACTGTTGATTACTTTTGAGTGTAGGTATATTGGGGAAAGACCACAGGCAGCAAGGCCCCTGCCTCCAGCTTTCTACTTAATGGACTATGCAGCCCATAGGCCATCCCCACCCCTCCCACTCCACTGCCCAGAGCTGGATACTCAGGCTCAGAGCTCCTGTGGGTCAGCTACAAGACACATTAAATGGTTTTAGGACCCAGACATAGTATCTGACTTTGTTTCTATAAAAAAATATTAGGAATTCTAAATAATCGATTTGCAAATGACTGGCATTAGTAAGGTGGAACTCCTGTATAAACTGGCCATAGAAGTGCAGAGCTAAGTAGCTAAGCTCCTTATTTGTGGGTATAATGATTTTTGTCTCTTGTCTCTGTTCCCCACCCCACTTATTCTTTTAAAAATATTACTTGATTCATTTTATCCTCTTATTTTGGTGTTTTTTCATTTTTGTTGTACTTTGTGACTCTCGCTGTAAATTATCCTAAGTTTTTTTTGGAAGTAGGTAGTTCATCACTAAATAAATACATTCATAGGTGTGTGGATACGTATGCATGTATAGATGCATTTATATATATATATATATATATGAATATACATGTGTATATGGATTTGTGGTATATTCACTGAGTCAACAAATATTTATTGAGCATCTACTAATGGCAGTGTAGCAGGTGCTAAGGCTAAATGATGGACAAGATAGACTAGGTCCCTGCCCCCATGGAACTTAACAGTCTTGAACGGCAAAGGAGACAAACAATAAATAACTAAACAAGCAAGGAAATGAATAAAACACTTACAAATCATGGAAAGTACCCCCAGGAAATAAAGATGTTACAATGGAGAATAACAGGAAGAGTTTAAATAGGGTGGTCAGGGAAGGCTTCTTGGAGGAGATCTTTATGTTGAGGCCTACTTGACGAGGGTGAGTCACCCATGAGACGAACTGAGGTAAGATTTCCAGGAAGAGGAACAAAAAGTGCAAAAGCCTTGAGGTAGTGAAACCTGGGGTTTTCTAGGAATGGAAACAAGACCCGAGGGCTGGAGGGTAATGAGTTGAGGCTGAGCAAGAGGGTAGGTGACGAGGTTGGAGAGGCGGTCTGGGCCAGATCACAGTCTCAGAGGCCTGATAAGGACTTTGTGCTAAGGACACTGGGGAGTCCCTGAAGGCTTCCTATGCCTGTGTGTAGACTGGTTTCTGACTGTGCATGTGGACATACGTCTGTATAAATGTACCGGTTTATATATGTTGTACATGCATGTAAATGTGACAGGAATGGGGCTGTCTTACATACATCCTATATAGTTCCCCAGAGTGCTTTCATAGTGGGAAGAGAACCCAACTCAGACTCTTCTTGGCTTCTTCAGTGGGAAACTTTCCTAGGGAACTCTATTAATGCAGGGAAACAAGAGGCACCACAGCACTGGTTCTCCCTTCCTGCTTCCCTGGTCTGAGAGTGTGGTGGGTACCCACCTAACCTGAACATTCACATCTCTTTTAGGCAGGGAAGAAGGGAATGGACACTCTTAGTAGCTGCAATAAAAGCATTTCTAACTGGTTCCAGCTCCCTAGAGGTAGGAGGCACAGTATCTAGGTTATAGGGATGGGGAGTGGCAGTACAGAGAAGAACATGGCTCTTCATAACCCAGTCCATCTTTATAGCAACTCCTAGAGACATTTCTGCCAGTGGAACAATGGCCAAAGGGGTGACAATCCAGCCATCATACAGAACACCTCTCAAGTACCAAAATTCTCCACTGGGGAGCCAAGGAGTTGGAAAAATGGTGGCAGCCACAAAACAAGATAACTGGGGACAAGTAAGGAATTCCCCGCCCCCTTCTTGCTGCCTGGGATTATGAAGGTGAAGATGTGCCTAGAAGGCCTTAGAGATGAGCAGTAAGGAGACAGGGAGGAATGGAAAGAAAAGGGACCTGGAGGATCTCACCAATTCCTTGTGCTCCTCTGTGAGGCTGGAGGGCAGGGTGTCCATGTACGAATCCTTCAGGGGCTTCCAGCCTAGCTGATGGGGCTCCATGTAGATCATCCCACACCTGGCAAGCACAAACACAGGACCAACCTGATTCACATCTGGGCTTCCAAGCATGTAGGGGTGAGGTAAGTGAAGGCAGTCCTGGGAAGGTAAGGGGCTAGAGCTTGGGTTGGGGCACAGACCCTCACTACCTCCAGGCCAAAGAGAAGGTACATACATCTTATCAGGAAAGGATAGAGACCAGTGCTAAGAGCTGGGTCTTGGGAGCCAGAGAGACTTGGATTCAAATCCCAGCCCCAGACCCTACTAGCTGAGTGATCTTGGGCAGGTTTCTTTAGTGACTCTTAACTTCTGTGTCCTTGTCTGTAAACTGAGGAATATAAAAAATATGTAGTTCATAACACTGTTGTAACGGTTACACAAAATGCCAATAAAGAATCTAGCACCATGACCAATACATAGAAGACTGTTAATCAATGGAAACTATTATTATAATTACCATAAATACCCATGTACTGACACGCAACGTTTTATGTAGCACATGTTTTTTTCCATTCTGTTACATCTAGGTGCTCTCTTGTTTGTTACTAATACTGGCTACCATTTATTGAACACCTATTGCATGTCAGGCACTATGATAGGCCCTAATGGCTTTCATCTCTAACTATTCCTCTTCGTGGTCTACATTTTAGACATTAGGAGACCATGGCTCAGAGAGGCTAAGTGACTTGGAAGAGGTCACACAGCTAGCAAGTGGCATGGCCAGAGGACGAGCCCAGTTAGTCTAACTTGCCATGTGCTCTTTCTAAGCCCTCACATTGCCTTTGGGAACATGGGTTGATTTTATTTTATTTTATTTTTTATGGACTTCAGGTGCACAGGATTGGATTAATTATCATCCTTGGCACACTCATCATCAGCCCATGTGTAGCCTTTCTTAGTTAATTGTTTTCAATAATGTAATAAGTGCCCATGAACCCACCATCCAGACAGAAGTGAGAATCTTGACAATAACCTTCATCTAATCATACAGTCCCCCTCATTCTATCCTCCTTACTTTCCCCACCTGAGGTAACACAGTATCTTGAATCTCATGTTCACCTGTCCCTTGATTTCTTTCCCTCTTATATACAGTCGGCCCTCTGTATCCGTGGGTTCCACATTCAACCAACCATGGCCTGAAAGGCCTATGATGGCTGCGTCTGTACTGAACGCGTAGCCTTTTTTTCTTGTCATCATTCCCTAAACAATACAATAAAACAACTATTTACATAGCATTTACATTGTATTAGGTATTATAAGTAAACTAGAGATGATTTAAAGTATACAGGAGGATGTGCATAGGTTATATGCAAATATTAAGCCATTTTATATAAGGGACTTGGGCATCCTTGGATTTTGGTATCTGCAGGAGTCCTGGAACTGATCCCCTATGGATACCAAGGGACGACTGTAGTTTTATAGCATTTCTATATGTTCCTAAAATGTATATATATTTATTTTAATTGTTTTTAACAATCTAAAAGGGGGCACTACACTGTATGTAATATTGTGGGCTTTTACATATAATATTGCTAAGATTTTATCTGTAATTTTACTAAGATTTAGTCATATAGTTGCATGTCAGTACAGTTTGAGTGCTATATAAATATTACAATTTGTGACTTTATTATACTTATTAGTTCATTCCTGTTAATGGGCATTTGGGTTGTTTCCAAGTGTTTGCTATGGTGAACTACATCACAATGAATGTTCTTGTATATGTCTCCTATTGTATACAGGCAAAAGTTTCTTCTGGGTATATACTTAGCAGAATTGCTGGGTCATGAGGCATATGAAGGTTCAGTGTTGGGAGATAATGTCAAACTCTTTTCCAAAGTGCTTGCCTGATTTTAGACTCCTACCAGCACTGTGGATTAAGGACTGATTTTCTGACAAATCTAAGTGACAACAAATAATGCAGGCAATCTGCTAGAGATTAATCACATTTATGGATTTCTAGAGCTGTCCCTCCTGCTTAGCATTAGTGAGGCCATGCCTCCCTCAGGGTGCCAGTACAAGCTGACTGACCTGCTCACAGTGGCTGGGGAGGCCTGCTCCAGGTCGGCTGGCTCAAAGATCAGACTCATCTTGGAGCTCATCTGGATAATCTCTCCACTCATCAAGCACAGCTGAAAGTGCAAAGCAGAGGGGTGGCAAAGGGGTTAAACTCCATATGCAAGAGAGAGGCCTCAGTGGAGACAGAGATGGTTTGAATCCATTCAACAAATATTTCTTGAGCCCTACTATGTGCCAGTCACCATTCTAGGTGCATAGAATAAAATACACAAGAATCCCTGCCCTCTTGGGATTTACATTCTGCTGGAAGGAGATAGATGGTAAGCAAAATATATAGTACATAAAATGGTGAAAGTGCTTTGGAGAAAAATAAAGTAGAAGGGTTGGAGAAGGCTCAGTCACGGTCAGGTGAGCTGTAATTTTAAATAGGGAGGCCAGAGAATCACTGAATAACAGCCTTCGATGAAGGATCAAGAAGTTGTCAGACTACAGCAAGTTTCATGGTTCCTTCCCCAGTGTTTAATATAGAACTTAATTGCACACCTTTATCCTGTTTTACTTGCTCAAGCCTCCCATGAAAGAGTCCTTTAGGAATCCCTCATGGACTGGTCCAGGGCTGGAGTGACAAGAATATCTCCATACATCCTTTTTGGAATGGAAGGAAATACCACTGAAAGTCCTAGTGTTTAGCAAGCATATCCCCGTAGAAAGTAGTGCAAATACACAGGACAGCCTCATAGTACATACAAAGTCAGTGGTGCTGCTTCCCATTTGCCGACAAGGGTTCAAGGGAGACATTTAAGTCACAAGATGGCCTGAAGCCTGGGCTTCAGAGTAAAAGAGGAGACCCCATCACATCCTGCTGCTCATCTAAAGTTATGGGCAAAAAGTTCCTTCCTTGCAGGGGCCGGCCCCATGGTGTAGTGGTTAAGTTCAGCGTGTTTCGCTTCAGCGGCCTAGGTTCATGGGTTTGGATCCTGGGTGCGAACCTACACCACTCATCAGCCACCCTGTGGTGGTGATCCAAATATAAAAAAGTAGAGGAAGACTGGCACAGATGTTAGCTCAGGGCTAATCCTCCTCAGCAAAAAAAAGAGTTCCTTGCACATTACCTGGCCCACATCAAACACATCTGGAAACAGGTCACTACATGTATCCCCAGGAAGGTCATAGCTGTTACAGGGCTGACACCACCAGCAGCGCCATTCTGAACACCAAGAAAAGTAAAATAGATCCATACCCGTGACAGCAGTTTGATTTAGACCCAGAGCCGAGAAGAGCTATCAGGAAATTCACTGATGATGACTCTTTATACTTCTAATTTCAAGACCAACCAATACATCTGTTCAATTAGATTATATAACACAGTCCATATCATGTAATAAAACTTATTTCTATTTTTATATGTTATATAATCAAAATTATGCACATGCTATAATTAGTACATGTGTATAATTTGGATAACTAGGCCTTCCATTGTTGAGCATGATTCACTCTTAGTATTGTGAAATTTAAATGCAGTAGGAGAATATATTTTGATTTGCTAATGATGTTATATTCAGTGTAGGAACGCTTCCTTGAAATGGTGATAAATTTTATTTTATATTATTTTATTTTAACAAACCATTATATAGCACTTGCTATATGCCATGCACTATTATAAGCAGTTTGCAAATATTAATTTATCTAATCTTCCTAACAACACTATGAGGTAGACACCATTATCCCCATTTTACAGATGATGAAATTGAGGCACAGAGAGACTAAATAGCTTGTCTGAGGTTACACAACTGGTAAGTGGCAGGGTCTGGATTTGAACCCAGGCTGCCTGGCTCCAGCATCCAAGCTCTTTAGCGACTACCCTTTCTGTGGCAGAACGTATTTTCCAAAGGTGGCTGCGACAGTCTCTCCCATCCTATGTGCACTTCTGCAACGTGAACCTTGCCCACCTCCATCAAGTGGTAGTCTATTTCTCCACCTCCTTGAATTTCAGCAGGCCCTGTGACTTCTTTGACCAACAGAATTCAGAGAAAGTGATGCTGTGCCAGTTCCAAGCATAGCTCTTAATTTCCTGGAAACTTCCACTTCATGCCTCTTGGAAACCAGCTGCCACATAAGAAGTGCCACTACCCCTAGACCACCAAGTGAGAAGCCCAAGCCATGTGGAGAGGTCCGGAGGATGAGATGCTATTCCGGGGGAGGGACAGAGAGAGAGAGAGAGAGATTGAGAATGAGAAAAAGAGAGAGAGAGAGGCGCCAAGGAGGAATAAGCCTCCAGACACTGAGTGAAGAAGCCATCTTGGATGTGCATCCTCCAGCCCTTGCTCCCCAGCTGACATCGTGAGGATTAGCCGAGCCCAGCCGAGCCCTTCCACAATTCCTCATCTATAATATCAAGAGGAAAATAAATGGTTGTTTTAAGCCACTAAGTATTAAGGTAGTTTGTTATATAGCAACGGATAACCAAAACACATTCCATATATCAGGTACTATGTATATACTATCTCATTTAATTACCAACACTCCTATTTTATTACTAACCTTTTACAAATGAGGAAACTGAGGTTCAGAGAAGTTATGTAACTTGCCCAATACAACACAGCTCAACTGTAGATGCCAGCAACAAGGCATTTAACCACTATACAACATCGTCTCTAAACACATATAGCTTACCTACTACAAGTACAAACAGAAACATAATTCATGAACTGATAACTGTTACTTTCTTGTGGGGCATTTATTCTTGGTGTAATAAATGTATGTACTATATAGTTTTGATCCATCACTCACTTCAACAGAAGAGTTTATACTCATCCATGTAAAGTGATATCAGACTCAGCAGCTACCTTTTTATTGTCATCCAGAACAGTGTTCATGTTTTCAATCCAAACAGCATCCACTGGCCCATCAAATATAATCCACTTGCGGTCATCAGACATTGAAGACGCTTGCTCCCGGAAAGCATTGGCAAGGACTCCGTCTGTCCATTCATGGCTCGCTTGGTCAAAGCACCCATACAGCTGCCCCATGGTGATAGCCTTGGGGTTGATGATCTTGTACTCCACAGCAAACTCCTCCATCTGGTTGGCTAGGCAAGAAGGTCCAACATGAGTTACAAAGGCTCTGGTGAGGCTAGAACATTGGAGAAAAGATAATGACATCTCAAAGACCAGCCAACATTTATGAATATATGATCCAAGGAGAGTCTTAATAAAATCTGTGCTCAGTCCTTACAAAGAGTGGGATGGCTGGAGAGACAATGTGTTAAATTTTTAGGTTATTACAGCCATTAGTTTCTCACCATATTTTCTTCTGAGGCTCATTTCAAATAGGGCAAACATGCCAGTCAGATCCAAAGCAATCTGCCTGGGCCTAAAAGAACTCAAGCAGTAAAGGAGAGAGATGCCATACTGTCAGGCCTCTTGAGGCACCTGGCTCTCACAGCTACCCTAAGAACCTTGGCTTTGACTTGAGATGAAGAAACAGCTGACAAGGAAAAGATTCTGGAAAATCACGGTTATTTTCTTTTCTCCATCTGAAGGGCTAGTTTAGCCCTGAAACCTCTTCTTTAGCTGCTCAATAAGCATCAGTTGTCCCCTCAGAAATGCACACTGTTGGAGTTCCAGGACCCAACCAGGATATACAGGCTAATGGACAGCAATTCACACGTATTTAATAACAGAAAATAACCACACTTTTACATGATCCTTCAAAGTAAGGAAAAGTTGGAGTGCCTAAGCCATGAACTAAATAAAATAAATTCTGCATTTCTGCAGAATCCTGAGGTAAAGACAATGGAGCAGCCTCCTTTCTCTTCATTTAGTTTCCTAAACTATATTCAAATGTCAAAATTATTACTTAAGTTTGAAATGTCCAAATTAGTTATTAAGGCAAAGGTAGCCCCCAAAACAAAAACCTCAAAAATCCAACAGCAACTCAATTATCAAACGTTATTAGAAAAAAATGTTATTAAAGTACTGGAAGGGACCATGTAAACAATGCACAACAAGGCACTGCTTTTCAAAACCACAGGCTTGCATTTTATATATATATATATAAAACCAAAACTGTTTCTCTGGCCATAAACATAGCTTCCATTTGTTGAGTAGGCACCATGCTAGGTTATTTACTTGCATAATCTCATTTAATTCTCACAACAATCCCATTTTACAGCTGGGAAAATAGAGGCTGAGAGGGGTTTGGTGATCTGCCCATGGTCTGGGGTCTGATTCAAAAGTCTGAGGTCTTATCCTCCAAATTAAATGGAAGGAAGGAAGAAAGAGAGGGAGGGAGGATAAGAGGGAGGGAGAAAAAAAGGGAAAAAGAAGGGAAGGAAAAAGAAGGGAAGAAGGGATGGAAAGGAAAAAAAAAGGAAAAGTGGCAGGAATTTCTCTCTCATTGGGAAATCTTTGGAGAAGCACTGTTCAGCATTTGAGAAAATTCCTCCAGCCCTAATGATATGCACACAGAATCCCTTGTTAGAAGCTCCCTCTCCCCTTTATCGTCTGCCTGCAGACATCTGTGTGCCATGTTCTATTTCTGGCTCTGACGCCACAATCCAGGGATGGCAAAACTAACAGCCTGGCATTATCTCCATGGAGTCAGCCAGCTGAGAGGGGAGTCCTATCTTCCCTGGAAGCCAGGAATGTGAGCTTTACCTGTGTGTAAATCCCCCAGAGCTGCAGCCAACACTTTATAAGCACAGGTCTTGCCACCCATGGGGTCTCCAACAATCATATAGCCATGTCTTACCAGCATCATCTCGTAGATCTGGGAGGAGAATCATAGAAGTTAATCATGGCAAACCCCCCCAAACTGCAAGTTAGTCAGAAGTCAATGAGGAATGAGGGATTGAAAGAGGATTCCCACAGTCACTCCTACCTCTAGTAAACTGCAGTCCTTTTCGTGATCTATTGTTTAAATATCTTTTGGATGAATAAATATATGTGTGTGTCTCAGATTATTTAAGGGATGGAAATAGCTGCTCTGCACCTATCTATATGTTAAGCATCGAGTAACTTACCTAAATTCTTTCATTTAATCCAGTCACGTATCATTAACCATCATTGGATGGGATACTGAGCCCAAGAGAGGTTAAGTAACCTGCCCAGGCTCAGTGGTGGAGCCAGGGTTTGGACGCAGGGCTATCTGACTTCAATGCCTCTAATCTTTTCATTATACCATTTCCATTTGCTTTTAAAGAGGAAAAGGAAACAATGGTCATTTTAGCAAATTGCACTTATATTGGAAACTTTCTTTCTCACAGCCTAAATGCTGTTCTGACTTGATTAGAACTCTCAGTAGATGAACACCTATTTTCCAAGCCAGGCCCCACGCTGTAAAATAGAAATAATCTTCTCTGTAATTGGTTCGGGGATGGTCACATGACTTTATCAGCACAATTCAAAGCTAATCCTGAGACCTGCTGACGCCACTGGGAGAGTGATGCTCCTTTTCCTTCTGAGTTTGAACCTGGGACAATCTAAGTCTGAGGCTGCTGGGGACCCAACTGAGAATGAAGTTTTATGCAAAGAGAGACATAGCCCAGAAATGGAGAGAGACAGATTCCTGATGACATTATCTGAAAACTTGGATCCTGCTGTGCTTGAAGCCAACATATTCCTGGACTTTTCAAGTTAGCTAAGTGAATAAATTCCCTTTTGTTGATTAAGGCAGCTTGAGTTGGCTTTCTATTATTGAAAACCGAGAAAGTCCTGAGGAGTTCAAAGCCCAATGCCCCCAAAGGTTTTATTTCATCCCTAAATTAAAAAAAGAAACCCCAAAGAAGATGGTCATAGGAAAAATATTGGATTTTAAACTTCAACTCTTGGAAATGAAAGCTGAAGGCACAAGAGATTGTTAAGTGTTTTCATCCCTACCTCCGTCTCTATTCAGGCACCTCTGATTGCTGTCTGTTAGTTCCAATCTGCCATAACTCTATCCAATTCCTGACTCCAGCAAACAGTAAAACAGGTACATTCCCATATGGGTGCAAAGAACCAACCTGGATAATCTTCCCAATAAACCAAGGTACTGGCTGGAGTTTCATCTTTTGGATGTTCTCATTCAGTACTTCCATAAAAACTTCATAGTCTGGCTTTGGAAGAACAACTCCAGGAAACAAATCTGATATAATTCCCTGTTAACAAGAATTTGAGAGAAGGTGGAAAAGATGAATTACCAGATACATGACCTCAACATTTTCTAAACGAGATCTATAGACAGCAGAAATCTTTGAAAAATTTCAAACCTCACTTTTATACACCAAAACCCACCCAAAATTACAAATTCCAACACTATCTGTAAAACCGATTTCCCTCCCAAATTATTTTACAATGCAGCAAATATTTCATGAGTCTGTACTATCTTCTAGTTATTGCATTAGGAATAAACAAGATAGTCATAATCCATGGAGCTCACAGCCTGGTAAGGAAGATAGGCATTAATTAATTACAAATGAAAACCAAGTAAATTTGATTAAAAAAAAAAACAACTACCCAACCCAACAGCAAATACTATTCTCTCAGTAAAACCATTTTTATTAAAATCAGGAACTAGACTGAGATTTTGCTATCATCATTATTATTTAACATCTGGGGGAGGGTATCTGGCAACAGAGATGCTAGCTGGAGATGGAGAGGTGTCATGAGATGGAAAGGAGGCGGAGAGGGTGCCAGAGAAACATTTCGTCTTCAGAAGCTGAGGTCCAGTGGTTGGTCCCAAACCACTACCTACCTGAAACAGAGGGACATCTTGAGCCAAGAATTTGGCCAGATTGACATCAAGCAAGGCCCGGAGCAGCAGGACACTCTCATTCTCCTCCGGGTACTTGAGCTTCAGGTTGCCAGCAGCAGTGAGCACAGACTTGACTGCACGCATGCCATAGTCATAGTGATGCTGAGAGGAGAGTTGCTCCGAGCACAGGCGGTAGGTCGCCACAATCTTCTGGGCAAGACTGGAAGGGCAAAGACAAGTCTGCGGACCCCCAGAGAGGAGCACATCCTGCTCAACAGACATTCTCAACATGCCTCAACAAACCAGGCTTGCCCACAGACTTGATGGAGAAGCCCTATCATTTGAAGGCCTTTTAATGGAGTTACCATAATGAGCTAACTCTCTTTCCAAGGTAGAATGAAAAAAACCAAGCACATATAAATACGTATAATATGTACTGTATAAGAAATTAAATGTGTATATACTTTTATATGTATATATAAATGTATGTGTACACACACACACACACATTTGGGAAGAATACATCAAACTATTAACTATAACAATGTTAATCCCCGGAGAGTGGAACTAAGGGTCACTGAGGGGACGCTCACGTTTTGCATTTCTGTAATGTTACTTTTTTTTTTTCACTGTCCATGCTTTACTTTTTTAAGGAAACTAATTCACAATTTAATATACTCAGCACACAACACATATAGACTCATGTGCACTGCCATTTCTAATGCTTCCTGGGTACACAGCTAGACCACATTTCCTAGCCTCCCACGCACTCATGGGGTGGCCACACCACTGAGGCCTACCCAGTGGCGTGTGAATGAAAGAGAAGTATGCCACTTCCAGGGCTGGTCCATAAAAACCTTCTCCATGCTCATGTGTTGTAGCTGTGGGATATAAGCATCCTGAGTCCCTGACTCATCCCTTGCGGAAGAACTGCCCCTGATCACAAACACCCATTTTGGATTTCCAATGAGTGAAAAATACAGTTTTGCTATGTTAAGCCACTGGGATCTGGGGGTCAGGGTTACCCCACCTAATATACTTATGCACATTCCCCATGAGGGGCTCCTCTCTACAAGACTAATTTACTTTATTTTTTTATTTTTTGTGAGGGAGATCAGCCCTGAGCTAACATCCGTGCTAATCCTCCTCTTTTTGCTGAGGAAGACCGGCTCTGAGCTAACATCTATTGCCAATCCTCCTCCCTTTTTTTTTTTTTTTTTCTTCCCCAAAGCCTCAGTAGATAGTCGTATGTCATAGTTGCACATCCTTCTAGTTGCTGTATGTGGGACGCGGCCTCAGCATGGCCGGAGAAGCGGTGCATCGGTGCGCGCCTGGGATCTGAACCCGGGCCGCCAGTAGCGGAGCACGCGCACTTAACCGCTAAGCTACCGGGCTGACCCAGACTAATTTACTTTAAAAGCAAAGACTCTGTGTTGCTCACCAGCACCTAGCACAGGGCTGGGCATAAGGCAAGCAGCTCAATAAAGGTTTGCCAATTGAATAAATAAATGAATTGAGTGGGCAAATCAATGTAATCCAGGTCTCCTACAGAAAAAATAAATTAAACCTCATGATTGAAACAGTCTCTTGGCCCAGGAAAAGTGACACATTCTATTGAGAATCTCTGCAGCCCCATGGATTAAGCCAGCCACAAAGACACTGAAGGCCTTGTGGACACATCTGCGGTAACAAAAAAATCAATTAATTATGGCCAAGACAATGTAAAAAGACAAATGTAAAATTTGGAATAGATAAAAGCCATTTTACAATGAAAATTCATAACTCTTGGTGTGTGTGATGAAGACAATGATGTGTGCGTGTGTCTTGGAAAACTGAGTAATACTTGAATGAAAGATAATCCAGTTGGTTGATTATAGTAAATAGATGTTATACTGGTAACAATGTTAATTCAAAATTATATTAAATTTTCCTCTTAAATCTTGGAATAATTTCATGTTTTTCAGTCTTGCCTTAAGCTGTTTAGGAACGTGTGTGTGTGTGTGCGTATGTTAGAGTGAAGGGTGGGGAGGAGGTGAGTGGCTGCATTCTTTCACAGAAGTCCAGGTGTGTGCAGAGAGAGAGGAAGCCCTGTCTTGGGACTCTGGGCCATTTCCCAGTCAGGGATGGGGTCAGGACCAAGACCAGGGCTATGTGTTTTCAGATCAATTTGTGAGCAGAAGCCTATTTCTCAAGTTCCTCTCTTTTTTTCCAATGGGCAACCCAACTTGAATCCAACACACAAAAAGCCACTCTTTCAGGGCCTTTAGAAAACCAATGTTAACATACTTTCTGGAGTCCAGGAATCCCATAGAGTAGAGAGAGATTTCTCCAATGAGGGCATAATCTGGCACCATCATGGCCACTGTCCGAAACAAGGCCTGGAAAAGAAACAGCCACTCAGAACCTAAACACATACCATGAACACTGGGGAAGGCACATCTACAGAGGCAAAGAGAAGTAGCATGATCATTCAGGCCACTCCAGTGACAATCAAGGAAAGGAGGGCTGGGAGACAAGTCAGTGCAGAGGGATCATCTTCACTGGACAGAGCCACTGCTCCACTCACCTCCCCACTGGTCCTGTCCAGGTACATGTTGTCATATTCGGGCCCTCCATGGTTGTGAGGAAGGCCTTAGGTGCTGGTGTCCTAACAACACTTCATTCTCCTATGCCAAATGGGCATCACTCAACTACTGGAGCTTTCCAGTGCTCAATATGGACAGCAGAAGTCATTTAGGAATGCAGGATTATTATGTATCAGAAGCATTCCGAAGTCAGATCTTGATTTGAGTCCTTGTTCTGCTACCTACTAGCTGTGGCAAGTTATGTGACTCTCTAGACCTCAGGTCGTTCATCTCAAAATGGGCTAACAACTGTACCCCCTTCATAGTTATCATGAGAACAAATGATCACATAAGTGAAGTGCTTAGAAAAGTATGTAGCACATAGTGAGTGCTCAGTAAACATCAGCTGTTGTTATTACTGCCTTAGATCTTAAAGGAGAAGTGACTTGCCTAAGTCACTTTTTTTTTTTTTTTAAAACACTCCAATGCCAATTTATTTTTAAAAAGGGTTCTGTGTAATTCTATGGTTTGTTTGCCCTTTTTTGTATAATTGTACAACTTTTGAAAATTACGTAAGTTGTAATGCTCTAATACTATTAATAGTCATTCAGAAAAAACTTTCCCTCCCTCCCAACCACCATCCGGGGGAATTAAAAGTCCTGAAAAGTGGCCAATTCAACATGGCCTCTACCCCGATAGAAATAAAAAGCAAAAAGAATGAGAAGAAAACAGAAATCGACTAAGAGATATGTGGCCAGTGTCTCTCAGGAGTGGTGCCCTGGCTGTTGCCTGGGGTCGTGAAAGGAAGAGCCTGCAGCATGCAGCATGGCAGCCAGGAGACCTCGCAGCCACATCTTCCTCACTCCGGCACATCCGTGTCCCAACCTACGTGTCATGGAAATCCTTCAGCAGGGTTCTCCTCCGCTGCTCTGCTATGTGCATCTGGTTCTCTAAATCCCCTCTGTCATAGCTGTCCGCACGCTCCACTTTCCATGACAGGTTTTCAATCTCAGCCTCCAGCTGAGCCTGCTGGTATTCAAACAGCTTCTTCCTGGGTCCAGATTCCATGTAGTATGCATACGGGTATGTGTATTGCAGGGTGTATCGACACTTGGCCAAGAGCTTGGCAGCATTCTGTAGGTACTGCCAGTCGATCCACGTCCCCAGATTATTCATGACCCTCTCCTGAATCTTTTCATGAATCCGCTGGTATGTCTGTGCCTCCAGCTGTAAGCTCTTATTGTGGTTTTCCCACCTCTCAGTTAGTTAGAGACAGAGCCAGGAGTAGAACCCAGGCTTCCTGACACCAACCCCTGGTGCCTTCTAGTATACCACACTGTCTCATGAAAGTTGCTTGTGTAGATCTAACATGGAGAGCTAACATGCAGATCTCTCATTCACATTACCGTCTGATCCCTGCAGACACTCTTGTCCTAGTGTGCACTTTTCCTAGTTGTTTCTGGTTATTATGCATATAAGAACCATCCTCCAAGAGACCTTGTTGGGGAAGTGGTTGTGTCAGAACATAACCATGTACCATCTTACTACCACTGAGACCCCATTATTACTTCTCACAGCTGAAAAATGCCACCTGGTTCCATTATTGGGTTTCTCTGTGAGACCCTTGGGTATTTCCAGAGGTTTCTATACCATAAAGTACACACAGCATTTATACACACTGATGTTTACCTTGAGGTTATCTGGCAGCTCAGCCCTGCCAGCATACCCGGGGTTCATGGTGATGAAGACAGCGCAGGTTGGGTTCAGCGAAAGCTCCGTGCCTTCAAAGATGAACATCTTTAGCTTCCGGATAATGGCTTGTTGAATGCTGAGAATCTGCTGAGCTACCACAGACAACACTTCCACCTGGGGTGAGAATGGCTGGCTGATGTGGGCTCCTGCTCCTGAGAGCCACTCACCCCACTCTGCCAGAGTCCCCTTCACTTAGCAAAGAAAGAACTTAACCATCTGAGAACCACATCTTCACATTCAAAATTAGGAGCATGATTTTGGGTTTTGGTAAAGAAAAAAAAATTGGTGCATGTGTGTGTGGTGTGCGTGAGTGTGTGTGCGTGTGAGTAGTTTCCGTAGTAATTTATCTTTGTTCTAACACCTAGCATAATGCTTTACCCGTAGTAGGTATTCAAACAGTGTTTACTGTTTACACGTAAGTGCATGTTTACACTTCCTGACTTAAATTCCCCACCCAAATAGAACTACTTACCCTCTCTTTTGTGAAGCCTCTTTTGTACCAGTACTATAGACTTCTATAATATTCTATTTGTTTCATTTAATTTTTATTTCCCTTTTAGACTGTAATAGTCTAGAGGGCAAAACCATTGCTTACTCATCGTTGTATCATGAACATACGCAGAGTATCTGACATATAGTAGCTGCTCAATAAATTTTTGAATGAGCAAGTGAATGAATGAATATGATGAGGGTGCATATGTGTATAAAATATTCATTTTGTCTCCTTGGGGCTGTTTTTGTTAGGTTCATTGAGTACCTACTGTGTGCAAGAGGCCATGGAAGAGACATAAGGCCCTATCATTGAGGAGCTGAGAGCCCAGAAAAGGGTCCCTGCACGTCTAACCCTCTGTTCTGTAGCCTACTAGCAGGGTTACCTCAATCCTGTTGAACTCATCAAAGCAGGCCCATGCTCCAGCCTGGGCCAGCCCCTTGAAGAACTTTCCCATGGCTTTGTAATCCAGACCATCTGAGCAGTTGAAGACCACACACTAGAGAGAGGGAGGATGTGGGCACCATTCAGGATGGGTTCCCTCATATCTGGATTACTCTGCACAGTGAAACAGGGGTGGGGCTCCTCACGTGCTGTTCACTGAAGGAGCTGGGGCCCCACTCTGCCTGTTACACTACACCATCTTGAACTTCATGCCAACTTCCCTGGACACGGGTCGAGAGAGGGGTGGGAGAAGAGGAAAAGGATGGGTGGCCTTTCCCTACCTGCTTGGCCAAAGCTTTGGCCAGATCTTTGGTGGTTTCTGTCTTGCCTGTCCCAGCTGGACCCTCTGGAGCTCCCCCAAGGTTCAGCTTCAAAGCTCCCATCAGTGTCCTAAGGGGAAGAAAATAAGAACTCAGTGCCCGAGTCCTAAGACACAGGAAAGAAACTGACTTTTGGTTTATTTTATTTTGACTCACACAAATAGTTTAAAATTTTTCCCTGATTATATGACCAATATATTATCATTGTAAAAAATTCTGTTTTACTCAGCATTGTAAGCTCAGAGCCTGGCACAGTGCCTGGTGCATGGGTGGCACCCATAAGCATTTGTTTGAATGAAAGATTGAGTGAATAAATGAATACATATGTATATAAATGAATCAAATGAAAGTAAAAAATCCTTATAAACTCCACATTCCAAAGATCACCAATGCTAATGGAATGATGAAAATAAAACCTTCCACTAGATTAAGAACTCTTGAGTTCAGCACCCGTATTTGATTCAGTTCCATATTCCCAGAAAACTAATATAGTGCCTGGCACATGGTAGGGGCAAGATAAATGTTGGAAATAAATTACGTGTTAACTGTGTTTCCACAGGCCCTTGTATGAGCCTCTATAATTTCAGTTAACACACTATCTTGTAATCATTTGAGTATGTCTACCTCCCCAACCCCATTAGATTGAGGGTTCCTGGAGGTCATGCATGGTGCACAGTAAAGTTCAAGAAATGGTTGTTGAATAATGAATGCAATAAATCAATAAGTGAACAGCAATCACAGAACATAGAAAACAAGTGCTCGAGGTCCTTGGAAGGAGAAAATACTCAAGTATTATCTTTTTTTTTTTTTATAATTTTATTTATTTATTTATTTTCCCCCAAAGCCCCAGTACATAGTTGTATGTCATAGCTGCACATCCTTCTAGTTGCTGTATGTGGGACGCGGCCTCAGCATGGCCGGAGAAGTGGTGTGTCGGTGCATGCCCGGGATCCGAACCCGGGCTGCCAGCAGCGGAGCGCGTGCACTTAACCGCTAAGCCACGGGGCCAGCCCTCAAGTATTATCTCTACAATTGAAAAAACATTCCACTGTAAAGACTATACAAAAATCAAAGAAAATCTAAACATCACAAAATTGACAAATTCACAATGTTCAGATTTTTAATGTTATGAATTCCAAGGAAATGGAATCTCTCCATCAGACAGAGCTTCCAGAGCTGGCAGAGCTTCCAGACTCCCTGCCTGGGTCTGTCACCTGGCCCCTTTTCTATCTCTTGGCCTGGGATCTCCAGGCACCATCTTGATTCCTGCTGTTGGAGAGCTGTCTAAGTACCGTGCCATTTTCAAGGACAGGCACCAATGTTGTGCTTATTGGTCTGACTACGTTAATTTGCATTAGGACTCCTACTGGGTTCTCTTTTCTGGCCTAAGGCCTAGTTTCCATGCCCACCGGTGGGGCCATGGTGACCAAAGGCAAAATCCTAAAATCTGAGGACCTGAAATGAAGAGGGTAAAGGTAACCAATTCAAGATGCACCTACCTTCTCCCCCAGAAGGTTTTCCTTCTGGAGTTCTCTATTCACCCCTCAGGTCTGGGGGAGCCCTGGAGTTTACCTGTAGCAGCGGTCGGTGAGGGGTGTAATCACCAGCCGGGGCGAGTTTCCCAGGTACTCATAGCCATACAGGGCTTCTGTAGTGATCATCTGCACCTGCACATCCTTTGCCACCCAGTAGTAGCGCAGCTGCGAGATCCACTGGAAATCATTAAGATCACAGATGCTGTCCTCAGATAACTTGGCCACCACATCACGAGCTGTTAGGACACAGACACAGAAAAACACCCATGCAGAGCCATCAGCATCCTCCCATCTCCACAGACTCCACAGAAGAGGTCTGAGATCATCATCAAGGCCACTCCTCACTCTCCGAACGATTTCAGGCTCAACTACCCTCCTCAACCACCCCCAACTTGCAGGCAACAATATCCTTCAGCAGCTGGTCTTTGCTTCTCCCAGTGAGTCAGGCAGAGAATCTGCTGCACTGTCTGCTCTCAGGCAGTATAGCAGAGGCATTAAAAGTACATACTCTGAAACTGAACTGCCTGGGTCTAAATTCTGGTTCTGCCATTAACTAGCTATGCGACTTGGGGCAAGTTACTCAATCTTTCTGTCCTTCAGTTGCATAATCTATAAAATGAAGGTAACACAGTACCCAGCTTATAGGGTTATTATGAGGATTAGATGAATATATATATATATACACACAAATATATATACACACATATACATATACACATAGATAAGTATCTATATATATACACATATACACAGATAGATAGATAGATAGATAGATAGATAGACAGATAGATAGAACTGTGCCCGGTATATAAAAACATTATATAAGTACTAGCTACCATTATTATTCCTAAATTGTTGGGGGATTGACTCAGAGGGCTTTGCAATATGTAGTTACCCCAAATGCTGTCATATCCCCAATATGATCCTTTTGGCCCTGCTCCAGGCCTCTACAATATCCTAGGAGAATACAAATATATACAAATGTATATCAGCTTGGCCTAACGGAGTTGGCAACGGAAGGGGTCCCACGAATCCATGGTTAGATGTATTCTTTCTATCTGGGGGCCTGAAAAACCAGCTGAGAGATACATTTCTAGGTTTCCTTCCTTTTCTCACAGAATTATGAGCCTAATTTAATCTTCTCACAGTGATGGGAGCCCCAAAGTCAAAGAGTGGACATATGTTTATGAGAATTATTATTATTATTATTATATTATTATTATTATTATTTTGTGTGTGTGTATGTGTGTGAGGAAGTTCAGCCCTGAGCTAACATCTGATGCCAATCTTCCTCTTTTTTTGCTGAGGAAGACTGCCTCTGAGCTAACATCCGTGCCCATCTTCCTCCACTTTATATGGGACGCCGCCACAGCATGGCTTGACAAGAGGTGCGTGCGTCGGTGCACGCCTGGGATCCGAACCTGTGAACCCCGGGCCGCCGAAGCAGAATGTGCACACCTAACCACTTGCAACACCGGGCCAGCCCCAAGAATTATTATTTTTTAGGTAACTCTTAGGGCAAGAGCTATTAAGATCTCAGAACTAGTACAGCAGCTCGAAATTAGGATCTCAGAAACATAACGTTGCCAAGGGACACGTCTGTAAGTATACCACCTCTCTGTGAGAGAAATCTTTATTACAGTAAAATACAAAACTCTGCAGAGAAGAGTCCTTGAAGAAGATTACACCAATGGCTCTTCCATTCTTCCCAAGGAATTTAATTTCCCTCCAGGTTCTTGAGAGAATCCAGAGGTAGCAGGAGGGGGGCTCTGTATGAGACCCAAGAGGAAGGTGAATCTCAAGGGACTGAGTTGGGGATGCCTTCGCTATACAGTGTGCGTGTGCACATGTTCATGCAAGAGTGTGTGTGCATGTGTGTGTGTGTGTGTGTGTGTGTGTATGAACTCAACACTGTGGGGAACCCTGAGCAGTAACGCCTGCACTTATTATTACTCCTACCTGGAGTAGATACGCGGCCAGATGAAGATCGCATTCTCCCTTCTCTCTCCCTGATTTTATGCTAGTCTATCCAAAAGAAATCAGACTGAAATGAGCATCCACCTTAAGGAGAATAAGATGCCACGAAATGCCAGTAGGATGTTGGCTGTGTGAGCAAGAGAGACACTGTTCCCAGGCAACCAGCCTGGTCCAGCCCTAGTTTCCTTGGTGATGATGGAGTGAGGGTGTGGGGGTGGTTTGTTTTATATAAAGACTCCAGTTCTTCCTCTTCCTCATCTTCTTCTTTTTATTTTAAGGAAGAGCTGGAAGGCATCATCTCTCACCCACTCCCTCCCTGAGTCACTGCCCATTTTCAGTCTCTTAGGTTTGGAATCAGACAGACCTAGGTTCAAATTACAAAGGAGCCTCTGCTACTTACTGGCTGTGTACCTCTCAGCAAGTTATAGACATCTCTAAGCCTCAGGTTCTTAATCTGTGAAATGTGTATAACAAGGAGATAATGTATGTCAAGCACTCAGCACAAAGTTTGGCACCTGGTGAGTATTCAAAAATATTAGCTATGGTCAGTGCAAAAACATCATTCCAACTTGGTGAATCTCATAAATGGTCTTGGCCATCACTGTCTCAGTAAGAGCACTGCTTGGAGGGTTCCTGGAAATAAGTTGGGGATCGGAGGGGAAAACATAAGGCAGAGATACTCAGAAGCATTGGCTTCTCTCCTTACCCCACAACCTTACTCTCAGTTGGAGAAGTTTCTCCCTAATGGGAAGAGAGACCTTGAGTCACTCCATCTGGGAGAAGGGAGACAGGCAAGCCTGGCTGCTATTCCTGGACAGTCAGTATTGCCAGGGGAGTCTCCTTGCTTACCATGGACATCGATGACCGTGAGGGCCCCGAGGGTGAGTCGAGCCCCGCTGCTCAGCTTCCCTCGTACCAGCTGGACAATCTCTGCAATCTGATCATTGCTCTTTTTCAGAAAATCCTGGCAGGGGCATAGGAGCGGACAACTGGTTAACGTGGATTCTCCTCTAGTAACCCGTTCTTGGGTAATGGCACCATCCAACACCCCATGGCCCAAGCCAGACACCTGGATGTCATCCCTCAAGCTCCCTTTCCCTCACCCCTAGTCATCAACCTCTAGATGAATTTCAAATGTATTATGCTAACTGAAAGAGCCAAATTCGAAAGGCTAGATACTGTATGATTTGATTTTTATGATATTGTGGAAAAGACAAAACTACAGGGGTATGAAACAGATTGGTAGCTGTCAGAGGCCTGGAGTAGGGGAAGGGGTTGACTACAAAGGGCAGGAGGGAATTTTGGGGGGTGTGTGGAACTGTTCTATATCCTGATTTTTGTGATGGTGGTTACATAAATGTATGTGTTCATCCAAACTCAGAACTGTACACTAAAAAGGGTGAATTTTACTGTAAATAAATTATACAGTAAGTCAGAATCAACAAAAAAGAATCTGAAATTTTTTCAGATTAAAGGAGACACAGAAGATGTGAAAACTAAATGCATATAAACAAGTAATCCTGGATTGGATCCCGGACCAGACAAAAAGACATTATTGGGGCAATTGGCTACATTTATATGAGCCAATTTAAAAGGTCTATAGATTAGCTATTAACATTGTACCTTGCATCAATGTTAGTTTTCTGATTTGGATAACTGTGCTGTGGTTATATAAGATGTTAATACTGGGGAATCTGGGGCCAGCCCCATGGCTTAGCGGTTAAGTGAGCGCGCTCCGCTGCTGGCGGCCCGGGTTCGGATCCCGGGCGTGCACCGAAGCACCGCTTCTCTGGCCATGCTGAGGCCACGTCCCACATACAGCAACTAGAAGGATGTGCAGCTATGACATACAACTATCTACTGGGGCTTTGGGGGGAAAATAAGTAAATAAATAAAATTATAAAAAAAAAAAGTATTGGGGAATCTGAATGAAGGGTGTATGGGAAGTCTCTGTATTATTTTCACAACGTTACTTGTAAGTCTGACATTATTTCAGCATAAAGAGTGAAAAAATAAAAATGATTTTAAAAAAGGAAAAAAAGTGAGACCACCCTAGGTTCAAATCTCATCTTCCCCACTTTCTAGTTACGTGGCTCTGGGCAATGATTTTAACTCTCTGAGTCTCAGTCTCCTGTTCTATCAAATCTAGATAATTACAGCTACCTCTTAAGCTGTTTGGAGGAGTAAATGAGATAGTATATGTGAAACATTTGGCACAATGTGAAGAAAGCATCCAGTAAATAGTGGTGGTTGTGTTCATTATTAACAATAAAGTCCCTGACACATAGCAGGAAAAAAAGAAGGCTTTTGAACGCCTCCCTACTGCCCCTGGCGTGTCTGTAATGCCCTTGGTGCTGGGGCTGCTCCCCACATCTCTCTCTCTCTCTCTCTCTTTTTTTGTGAGAAAGATCAGCCCTGAGCTAACGTCTCCCAATTCTCCTCTTTTTTGGCTGAGGAAGACTGGCCCTGGGCTAACATCCGTGCCCATCTTCCTGCACTTTATATGGGAGGCCGCCACAGCACGGCCTAACAAGCACTGCATCGGTGCATGCCCGGGATCCGAACCCAGGCCGCCAGCAGCGGAGCGCACGCACTTAACTGCTACGCCACAGGGCCGGCCCCATCACCACATCTCTCTTAACCACACTCATTCCACAGCTCTTCTGAACCAAAGTGCCTTCAGTTGCTAGAATGCACCAAGCTTTTCATCTTCAGACTTGTGTACATTCTGGTCTCTCTCTCTGGAATACCCTTCCTCCTGTTTTTTGCTTGGCTAATCCCTATTCATATTTTATGTCTCCTCTTAGACAACACTTTTCTGGGAAATCTTTCCCAATCCTAACCCCTCTCTTACTTCTCTCCTTCCTCCCTATGCTTCCTGGATCCCTGTACTTTCCTTATTACAGTTTTATAAAAGAGATTTTTTGTGTGTGTGTGAGGAAGACTGGCCTTGAGCTAACATCTGCCAATCTTCCTCTTTTTGCTGAGGAAGACTGGCCGTGGGCTAACATCCATGCCCATCTTCCTCCACTTTATATGGGACGCTGCCACAGCATGGCTTGACAAGCGGTGCAGCGGTGCGTGCCTGGGATCCGAACGGGCGAACCCCGGGCCGCCGCAGTGGAGTGCGCACACTTAACCACTTGCGCCGCCAGGCTGGCCCCTAAAAGAGACTTTTTTATCCCCCCCCACTAGACTGTGAATCCATAAGGACAGGGACCATGTCTCTCTCATTCACTTCTAATCCCCTTCTAATCTAATCCTAGCACAGAGCAGATGCCAAACAAACATTTGTTAAATGGACAATGGATGGGCTACTGGATGTGTGGCAATCCTGTACCAACACTTGCTTCCATCAGGATGCTAAGGCACATCATTCAGCATGCATATACTCCAGGGTTTAGGTGTGCGAGGCGAAGCATTCTGCCCTTTTATGGGTAGGAAATCTGGGCACAGAGATGCAGTCACAGAAGTCAGAATTTTTTAGTGTTTCCAAAGTTTGAAATGATATACACGAAAGCAGTCTGCAAGTGTAAATTGCAATACATTTTTAGGAATTATCAACATGAAATCTGTATAAATTTGAAACGTGGTCAAATACTAATGTTCTAATTTTAATATGTAAAGCAAAATATAGTAAATTAAAATATATTCTGGTCCACAGCCAATCATCTATAGGGGGAATAACAGAAGGTCTGATGAGATAATCACAGGAAATTATAGCACGGTAAGAAGGTTGGGAACGGAGTTACCCTTCATTCATTCAATTAATATTTACTGAGCACCTACTATATGCTCGGTACTGCAATCACCCCTGGAGATATAACAGTGAGCAACACAGACATGGCCTCTGCCCTGTGGGGCTTATAGCTTAGGATCTCAGTACTGAATAATTTACCAGCATCTCACTTAACCCTCCCACAGTACTATTTTGTGGTGCTATAATTCCTTGCATTTTATAAACAAGGAGATTGAGACTCAGGTTAAGTAACTTGCCCATAGTCACAGGGCCAACAAATGAAGGTATCAGGATTTGAACCCAAGACCATCCAGGTCTTGAACTCTCAGGCACTGGCGTCAACGGCAGGGGTTAACTGGAAGAACGTGTGTCTAGATCTGAGGACAAGCAGGACTTGAGCACTCTTGGTCTCAAGAGAAAGCTGAAGGAAGAGCTAGAGGTGGGTTTGTGTTGGACTGGAAGTGGTGAGAAGGGGGTAATGGTGGAGGAGGAGAGGAAAACAGAACCAGGTGGTCTCTTGGCCCAGGAAGAAGACATGGGGTCTCTGGTGGTGGAAATTCTGCCGGGTTGACCCCTGGAAGCAAAGGCTGATAAAACTTAGAATCCTGCCTGGGAAGGACTGTGAGAGATCTTATACTATAGAACTCCAGGACAGGCCCAATTCCAAATTGTCCTTCCCACTGTCCCCATGAGAACCCTGGCTTCTGCAATGACATGGGTTGGATGCCACGACTCTTTTTTTTTGTTTAGAAAATATGGTTACTCTAATTACATGTGATTCAAAGCCTACTCCAGTTTGAATCTCCTCTACAAGCTTCATGACAGGCTCGCTTACCGGTAAGGTCCTTTCAACCAGGGCTTGGGACACCTCCTGGGTCCAAAAGATGGAGGAGACACAGATAACCACCTGGCCAGGCCACTGCAAGACCCAGTGATTACGAGGGACCTGAGAAAGTGCAGTGGGGCATGGTGTAGGGTCAGTTCCTGTTGTGTGATTTAAACTGACTTCTTAAAAACATCCTCCACCCTCTCACCCCCTCAACAAAAACAAAACCCTTCCCCACCCTCAGAAGCTACTAGACTTGACATCTCTGGGATTACTGATTTATGTCTTCCTCCTTGAGTTTTATGAAAAAGAAAAAATCACCACGAACAATCTCATCAAATCTTTACTCCCAATCCAGGGATTTTACATAGTTCTAATCAAGATCGTGTTCAGAGAGTATTCATAATTACTCTTTTTGATGGCTACACAATATTGCAGTGCTGGGCCACAATTTCCTTAGCCATATTCTGCCCCCAACTTTTTTTTTAAACTATAGATCTGGCAAATTATGGCCCAAGGGTCAAATCTGGCCATGCCTGTTTTTGTAAATAAAGTTGCATTGCAACACAGCCACACCCAATGTTTACATATCATCTATGGCTGCCTTCGCATAGCAAAGGCAAAAATAAATAATTGTGACAGGTGTGCAGGGCCTGCAGAGCTGAAAACATTTACTATCTGGCCCTTTACAGAAAAAGTTTGCTGACTTGCTATAGATGCAATTGCATGAAATAATTTCATCCAGGTACCCATTTTTCTTTAACTTTTTTTTTTTTTAGGAATTCAGCATATCTTTTTTTTTCTTTAATTTAATTTTTGATTTAAAATATATAATAGGACTAAAGATTGGCCTTTCATTTACAATGCAAATACTACTGAGAGGGAGGGCAGGGTCAGGTAACTGTAGCTGTTGACTTTGGGTGCCTGTGAGTTAGCTGGTGTCTGGTTTGGTGAGGTGACTCCCGGGTGTTGCAACTTATATGTGTGGGTGGCAAAAAAGGTCAACAAAGGAGGCCAAGAGTGCTTGTCTATTTCCACTCGAGGATGCTGTCACGTTCTGCAGGAGTAGAAATAATTTATATTTTACTCATTATAGAAGGACACATGTTTGAAAATCTGAGTTAAATGGCATTGATTCCATTATGTTTTATTGACCTGGTACTTTAGTGGAAGGTGTTAATTGAATGTTCTTTTGTTTGATGGAAAGGGTCCTGGGAATGGGGATGGGGCCTGAAAGGGAGAAGAAAAGGCACATAAAGTAGAGGAGACTAAAGATCTAGTCTGCCAACATTAACCTTGCTGGAAGCTGGCTAAAGAGTGATTTCGACAGGTTCTTTTCCCTTAGGCCTTCTGTCACACCTGTCCCCCCAACACCCAAAGCTTTGAGAGCTTAATGAGTTGTGCCATTCAGGGCATGTATAATGTAAATGAAAAACCCAGGAGGGGAATGCTTAATTGGAAGAGGCTCTAAATAGACCTCCTGCCATCAATTCATCTTACAGGAAGGGCTGGCCCCTAGCAACCAGAGGGTTCTGGCTAACTAGCTATGCCTGTGTCATCTGCTTCTAACTGCAAACATTTCATATTCAGAAACATGTACATGCCCCAGGATTTACAAGGAAAGGAGAGAAAGGCACACAGGGATCAGGTGTTACCCACCCAGGAGAGGGGTGGGTTTTGGTAGAAGACAGAGGGGCAGTTAGAACTGATCCATTTAACCTTCTCCCCAAAGTTCTTATTGCTGTACCAATACCCTGGCATGTGGTCCCCGATTCTCGTTTACCTGGACATATGCTTCAATCCCAAGTCTAATAACTTCCCGCATACTGGCAAGCATCATCTGCTCCACCTGCTGGAGCCACTTTTCCACCATGCCCTGTGGGGTGAGACAGAGAGGCAGCAATAGTTAGCCAAGCCCAGAGGGAGGGACCATGGGCAGAGCCCACCTTTCTCTCAGGACAAGGCTGGAGGAAGGCCAAAGGTTGGATATCCCTTCAAGCCGATATTCTTTAACTATTTGCTTTACATTTAATTACTGTATTCTAGGAAGTGTATGTCTTGTCAAAGGGGCAGTGGGGGGATTTTTAACATGCATTCCTTTCTTGTCATTTTCTGAAACAGACTTCCCAGGAAGCAAATGACACATTTATGTTTCAGTTCATAAAATAAATTACTCATTCAGTTCTAAATCATGCATTATTCCAGGGGTTCCCAAATTTTGCTGTGCATTAGAATCATCTGGAGATCTTTAAAAAAATACAGATGCCTGACTCCCACTCCCAGACATTTTGATTTAATTGGTATGGGATGCAACCTGGGCATTTGGATTTTTTTTTTAAAGCCCTACAGGTAATTTGAATGTGCAGCAAATTACTCAGTTTTAAAATTTCAGGTAACTGTTGCTGTTGGCTTCAGGTGCCCATGAGCTCGCTAGTGTCTGGTTTGGTGATGTGATTCTTGGGTGCTGCAATTTACATGCACGGGTGGCAAAAATGGTCAACAAAGGAGGCCAAGGGTGCTTGTCTATTACTACCACTCAAGGGTGCTGTCATGTTCAGCAGGAGTGCAAGTAATTTACATTTTACTCATCACATAAGGAGACATGTATGAAAATATGAGGTAAATGGCATCAATTCCATGATGTTTTATTGACTTTTAAAACCACCTGCCCCAGTAAGCTGTCCATCTGACCGGATCACTTTTAACGGGCTCTGCTCATGGAGATCTGAGCAGCATCAGCTGTTTGGATCTGATTCCTACTACTGCCTTCACATCAAGTTTGGTGGAAATCCTTCCACAAATTTAGTGTGTCACATGGATTTCAGTATACTCCCCATCTTAGAGATGGGCAAACTGAGACTCAGAAAGACCAACTAACTTTCCAAAGTCACCCAGTCATTAAGTTGTGGAACATAGGTGTTGCACACCCAAGCAGTCTGGAACTAGAGCCCAAATGCTTAACCAATATGCTCTGTTTGCTCTCCCTCTGTTTGGCTCTGTTATGGAGAAAAGAACCAAAAATGGGTTAGAGGAGTTACTTTGGCTTGAGCTGGATAGATGTTCTGTTTGAATGGAACAGTTTCTTTTTCTGAGCTGATCATGCCCACAATCTCCAGACTGTCTGTAAACTCCAGCTTGGCAATTCCTTCAAAGCACTTCTTCAAGTGGGGCTGCACTCGGAGGGGGTCCTTTGTCTCTGACAAGATCTCCAGCAGCTCATCATTTGACAGGAAGAAGAACCTATTTCAAAGCAAAGGAAGATGGCAACTGGAATCTCTTCTGAGAACTTCTTTTTCCAATAAGGTGATACTCCCAACAGGTAGATGACCCCCAAGTGAACACCAGCTATGTTCTAGACTCCTCTCATCTGGGGCATAGAGGCTGGAGACGGTTTTGTCTCAGAGCAAGAGAAAGGATGAAAGCTGGTACATGTGAGTTTAACATGATTGACGGGAGTGGTGGTGGGGTGCTACCTTCTGACAGAAACTCGAATAGAGCCGTGGTTCTCAACCTTGGCCACACTTTAGAATCACCAGTGGAGCTTATAAAAAAAATTCCAATGCCAAAATTCCACTGCCCAGATTCTAATATAATTGATCTGGGGTTGGGTCTGGGGATTGGTACATTTAAATTTTTTGTACTTTTAAATTGATTTGCAGTCAGGGTTGAAAACCACTGGGCAGAAGAAAGAGAGGAGACTTCCTTGTCTTTCCTTATCTCCAGGTATGACAGAAAATGTCATAGGTATGAAATAAGAAGTGCATGTTAATAATGAACCTAGTTACATGCAGAAGCCTTTACTGTTTTAAATCAGAGATAGTAGGATAACTTCATTCTCTTGCTCAGGCCCTCAAAGAAGTAACAACAAACCTTCAGAAAATGTTCAAGGGACAAATTTCTACTGTGACCACTAGGCTGAAAGTTCCATAATGGAGGGACAGTCTGATTATGGTCTTCATACTACATGGTGGATTACAAAAATGGCCACAATATTTGCAGCTCTTCCCCTCAAGCGGTGAAGTCTATGCTCACATGTCCTGAACCTGGCCTGGACTGTGGCTGGCTCTGTGTCCTGCTTTGGCCAACAGACTGTGGCAAACATGAGTCTGCGCAAGTTCCAAGCCTAGACATGAAGAGGCCTTGAAGCTTCCACTCTCACTGCTCTGAGGAACCCTGCGACCACCACCATGTGAATAATCCCAAGCTAGCCTTCTGGAGGATGAAAGACATGTGGCCCAACTATCCAGGCTGCCCCGGCAAACAGGAAGCCAACTACCAGACAAGCGACCGAGGTAATCGACTCCCAGCTGACAGCAGTCACATGAATGAGCCCTAATGAGACCAGAAGAACCAGCCAGCTGAGCTCAGCCCCATTTGCCAACCCACAGAATTGTGAGCTAAATAAACAGTTGCTGTTTTTAGCTTCTATGTTTTGGGGTGATTTGTTATGCAGCAAAGCAAACTAATACATTGTAGCTGTCGTGTTGAGCAGGTAGGAAGAGCTCAGTAACTATTTGTTGGCCCACTGACTGACCAATATCTAATGAGGAGGTCAATTTCTCCCACTCCCAAGTGAATTTCAAACAGGTGACCTCTATGGATTTACATTGCCTCTATCTCCACCACGTGTGATAGTGAATAAGGCTCAAGGGCTGAAGAGTAATAATCAATATATTTGTATAATTTAACATTAAAATCATGACTAAGTACTTTGTATTTTTAAAAAAATTAATTTAAAATATGTAACTATTGGGGCGGGCACGGTGTCGTAGTGGTTAAGTTTGCATACTCTGGTTCGGCAGCCCAGGGTTCACAGGTTTGGATCCTGGGTGTGGACTTACACCACTCGTCAAGTCATGCTACTCATGGTGGCGACCCACATACAAAATGGAGGAAGACTGGCACAGATGTTAGCTCAGGGCCAATCTTCCTCAGCAAAAAAAAAAAAAAAAAAGTGACTGTCAATAACATTTTCAAAGTGTTTGCTGAGAGTTCTTAATTTTATTCTATAAAAATGCATAAAGAAATATTGAGATAGTCGTGTGTGTGTGTGTGTGTGTGTGTGTGTGTGTGTGTGTTTAACTTCGGGAGAAAATGAAGCTCAGGAAGGTTAAATAACTAAGTATCTTATCCAGACTGCCTGGATTTGAATTCTAGCTTTTCCATTTACCACTCCTGTGTTTTTTGGCAAGTTACTGTTTCCTCTTTTGTAAAATAGGGTTAATAACGCTTCTAACCTCATAGGATTATTGTGTGGGTTAAAAAAGTTAAAAACTGTAAAGCACTTAGACCAGTGTTCTGGCATATGGTAATACTGTTTAGTGTTGGCTATTATTATTAATTGGCAACTCCAAACAAAAGGACAATACTCAATACCTGGGGAAAAAAAGTCTCTTCTTCTCCAAGTAATCATTCAGCCCCCTCTGGATATCCTCCAACAGAAGGTTAGCTTCTTGAAGCTTCTCAAGCATCCGTGGCTGGTCTGCTGCCATCAGAACTCTGGTATCTTTCACCTAGGTTCCATCAAAAAAGGAGTGAATAATCATGAAGTTCCCAGATTCTGAGACTGGTCATTGTAATGAGTGTATGACCAGCCCATTAACTAATGAAACCCCTTGCCCAGCTAACTGCCTCCTCATTCCACAAGGGTGAATGCCCGTATAACTTGACCCTGTTCCTCTGGCCATGGTTGACTGGTCCTGGGTTAGGCACCTGAAACCAAGTGAGCCAATTATATTTTAAATCCTTAGATTTGGGAATTCCAATCATGACTTTCTATACTAGTCTGGGCTAGCCCCCTCAATGAGGGGGCTTTGCTGCTGTGTGAGGATTGTCTTCCATTATGTGATCGAGTGGTACAGTAAGCCAGTCTGCAGAGAGAGAGAAGCAGGCATAGAAAGAGCACTCTGTTCCTGAGAGATTTCTGGGTTCTAGCTCCATCCTTTGCGAGGCCTGGCTGTACTTTCTGCCCTTGGATTCCATGAGACACCCATGTGGTCTTTTTGTTTGAGCTACCTTCGAGTGGGTTTCTGTTACTTGCAACCAAAGAATCTTAACTAATAAGAAGTCTGAGGAAGCAGGATATCATGAAAACTGGTTCCACTGGCTGGGCAAAATAAATTCCCACTTATCTCATTCCTGCAAACAACCAGGGCAGATAAATACCCTTGAGACAAATTCTTTGTAAGTGCACCCCAATTTGAGCACATTAGACTTCAAAAAGGAAAAAGATATCACCTCTTAAGAGATGCCCCTGGTTGCCATGTCCATCCAGCAAACTCACTCTTCGAGGCTTGTTTCCAATGCCACCCCCTTTGGAGGCCTTCCTTGACACTCCCAGGCAACTAAGTCACTCTTCTGCATTCTAGAAACTGTTTGCATATACTTCTATTAAGCTTATATTTATCTAAGCCTGTCTCCTCATAAGACAGTGAATTCTGTGAAGGTAGAAATCATATTCTAGACATCTTCCAGTATTTTCTGACTCCTAACACAACGTCTGGGTCATCGTAGGTATTGAATAAACATTTGTTAAATAACTGAGTAATTGAATATGGATAATTATTGGAATTCTAAAAGGATTCTCAATCTACAAATGTTTTATTGCATCATCCTGTAATGTATAGAAAAGTCTTCTACTTCATTAGGAATGACAGCTAAATTCTACAAACTGCTAATAGCTATCTCTAAGGAGGTGGGATTTCAACAGGCCTCCACTTTCTATATTACGTTTCTGTGTTTGGATTTTTAATAACAATAACTTTTAAAATTAGAAAAAATATATTAAAATATGAAATTTGCAAAAATCTAGTTTACTTACAAGTTTCAAGGGACATGGCTACGCTGCACAACGAGGAACATCTGTATGGCATCCTACGTTCCTGATGGCTAGATGTGCTAAGGAGTAAAACCTTACCGCTTGGGACATGAGTGATTTCCAGTAACTATCAACGTTGGCAAATTTCTTGCCCTCTTCTGGCATCTGGGCTATGATGTCCTCTGAACTGAAGATTGGTTCCAGGTACAGCCAGGTGGCTTGGCATTTCAACCAGGCATCCAAAATTTCCTGCACACGAACTAGCTTTTCTTCCCACTTCTGCAAATTTAGCATTTCATATTTGAATCATTAATCTGCCACTCTGCATCACAGGCCCACTGATGGATTCATTCATTTATTCGCTCACTCACTTGTTCAACAAATACTTATTGAGTGCTCCCTGTGTTCTAGTCACTGATCTAGGATATATACGTGGATATAGTAATGAAAGAAAAAAACAAGAGTCCTTGCCCTCATGGAGCTTACATTCTAGGGGAATCATAATAATAATAATAAATAGTTATAATGCTTACTCTGTGACAAGGGATGATCTGAGTGCTGGTATGTATGTGAAACCAATTTAATACAACAGACTTACAAGGGAGATATTATTACAAAACTCAATACATGCAGAAATTGAGACACAACAGTTTAAGTAACTTGTCCAACATTAACTAATAAGGGGCAGAACCAAAATTTGAACCCAGGCAGTCTGGCTGCAGAGTTTGTGCCGTTAGTCTATGCCGCTTCTACAAACAATGAGGAAAGGAGGCCAAATCCCTACTCCGTATAGTTTATATTCTAGATTACTATAGCCCATGAGATACTTTCCAAATGTATTTTTATTTGGTGCATTCAAATCATCTCCTCTTCTGGAAGACTGCTGCAAAGTCTCAGCATGCCATACGCTTACTTGGATGGTTATTGCTTTCAGTCTTGTGTTGCTTTTTTTTCCAATCAGGAGAAAGCGAGTTTCTTCATTAAACGAACTTAAAAATCTTCTCCCTCCTCCAAGAAACCCAGAGCTAATAGGACATCACAAAACACCCAATCTCACTTCCTCTTACCCGGCATTCCGCCTCTATTGGTTTGATGAATGGGGAGCCACACATGGTCTGGGTCTTTATCACGTGATCATCCAGTAGCAGTTGAATGTCATCAACTGCACACAGGATGCTTGTATCCTGCAAATAAAGATGCCCCACACTGTCAAAATCACGAGACACCCGCTTTTCATGCTGATCCCCAAAGGCCTCACAGCTCAGATCTCTACCCCAGTGAGACAAGAATCCAAGTCTGCAAAAGATGGAATTTCTATTTTCATCCTTGAAAGTGTTCTTAAAGACATGTATTTTCCACTTCCTTTGCAGAAATCGAATATAGTGCAAGCCCAGACCTGCAACTAGTGTCTGTTGGGGGAGGAAGAGTTCTCCCCTTTCCCTATGTTCCTACTTCCCTGTCCACTTGCTTTCCTTGCTCTCCCTCACGTAGAATCAGCTACTAATCTGACTGGTTAGGCCCAGACCCATGATTCTGAAACTGTGTGCTGAGGTGACCCAGAGCACTGCAGCAAACTCATAGCAAATAATTGTGGCTATTTAAAAATGAGATACACATGTTTTTTCTTTCAATTTATATGTATTTTTTTCAAACAGTTGTTTAGTTGACAGAGACATAAATATTTATTAAGTTGTTTGAACCTCATTACTTCATAAACAAAGCTATGAGATATTTCTTTTGGTCTAGGGAAGGGAACCAGGAAAAAAGTACTTAGACACAGATGGTGTCATGAACCAAGCAAGTTTGGGACCCTCTGCCTATACATTTACTGGGCCAGATTTTACTAGTAGTTAAGGTTCCTGTGCCTTAAAGGTCAGCCTCTGTGGATGGCACTTTTCCTTTCCGGTCACTGTGGCAAGCAAGCTGATAAGGGTCTGCCCCCTGCAGCAAGTCTGGTCTTTCTCACTGTGTTTTCAATTCCTTCAAGCCTACATCTGGGTGGTTAGACTGGGGTTAGGATATATTCTCTCTTCTACCTTTCACCACTAGCTGTGCACTGTGCACAGCTCTTAATCAAGTGGGACCTTGATTCCCATTTTGCTGTTGATGCCTGTCTATAGCTACTTCAGTCAAAAACTCTGAAGATTGGCCACGTGTAATTGAGCTGCTCCCAGGTCCCCTGGCTTCACTCCTCATCACAGCTCAACAGCCTCTAGCAGGATCTAATCCAATCAGCTGGTGTAACACCAAGCTGCTGGGCACTGCAGTGGCCTGGTCTTCCTGGGAAAGGCTCCAGCTCTGTTCCCTCCCATTGGCTCATGAATAGCTCTTATCCAGTGAAATCAAGGCTTCATGACCATTGAAACTGAAAGGAGAGAGAAGCACATGCAGCTTGGAGGAGGGTGAAGTATGGGATCCTTTAGGGTTTTAGTTCTCAATCTGCACCACACATTAGCAAAATCAGGGATGCCTTAAAAATACAGATGCCCAGGCATTCTGCAGGTGGAGGAGTCAGGAGGAATCAATTGGGATTTTTTTTTGAGAAGTGCTAAACATTATCTACCCCTGATATGCTTCTGAGGGACCTGGGGAGGCCTCTGTGGGAAATGCCAATTCAGGAGGCTTGCTCAGCTCCTTTGCACTGAGAAAGCTTGTTGCTCTGAATCAAAAGGCGTTTCTCATTTGACAGTGTGTCGCTCCAGTGGTGTCTGGGAGGAAGGGTGACTAGCATGGGAAGGCAGACACTAATGCAGAGCATAGTGATTACAGACAACAATACTGTATTAAAAACTTCAAAGCTGCTGAGAGGCTAGATCTTAATTGCGCCCATCACAAAAAAGAAATGATAATTATGTGATAGAGGTGTTAGCTAACACTATGGTGGTAATCATATTGCAACATGTAAATGTATCAAATCAAGACGCTATACACCTTAAACTTACACAGTGTTATACGTCAATTATATCTCAATAAAAATAAATTAAAAAAAAAGATGCTAAGGATCCTTCCTCTGTGAGTTCTGTTGCAATCCTGAATGCATCTCTTCTGTAACCCACTACATGATAAGCTGCTGCTCTCAGGGGTCTGAAAGATTGGACTGAGACTCACAGTGTCCCTGTACTTCACGAAGCTGAACGTTGTGTTAACCCAGTCTAACTTCATTTTCTCCAAGTTTTTCTCCAGAGAATATTCCTTACTGGCGGTTGCACCAATGGGCTCCAGTCTAAAGAGAGAACACAGCAACAGCAACTCAACAGGAGGAGGCAGTGAAAACATGTCAAAGCAAGAATTTCAGCTTAGCCTTAAGAGTAATGCAAAAAGTCCTTAATTTTACTAACATGTTTACAGAGTGAAGACCATGTGAAGACACAGGGAGAAGTCTACTGTCTGCAAGCCAAGGAGAGAGGCCTCAGAAGAAACCAACCCTACCAACACCTTGATCTTAGACTTCAAGCCTCCAGAATTGTGAGACAATAAATACCACCTAGTCTGTGGTATTTGTTATAGCAGCCCTAGCAAAGTAATACAGGGTGGATAATTCTTTGTTGTGGAGGGCTGTCCTGTGCATTGTAGGAGGTGTAGCAGCATCCCTGGTCTCTACTCACTAGATGCCAGTAGCAGACTCCCCCCACCCTCACCCCTTGCCAGTTGCGGCAACCAAAAATGTCTCCAGATGTTGCCAAATGTCCCCTGGGGTGGAAAATCATCCCCAGTTGATAACCACTGTTTTAAGGTCATTAAAACAAGACCTCATCTTTCCATTTTCTTTAACACTTTATTTACTCCAGAACTATTATTCTGATTTCTTATTCAGATCTTAGAACTTCTGTTAATTTATGTGATGGCTTTTGCTCCACTTCCTGTCCCTACTCTTTTTTTAAAAAAAAAACACCTGCTATTTTCCTGATACACTGGTCCACCCATTGACAGCCTCTCTGTTCCATAGAAAGCGGGAGGGAGGGAGAGAAGGGGAAGATAAATTCCTTTCTTCTTGTTTCCACATGGAGATCTGGGTCCTAAACCCAGGTGTGGGCAAAGAATTGGGAAGCAGAGTTCATGGAAGGAGAAGGAGGGGTTATTCTCTCTGCCTCAGCAGAGAGGCAGGAACAGGATATCAGGATATCCTGATATCCTGAGATATCAGGAACATAACACTGTACCAATAGGTAGTGGCTGAAAACTTAGACATCTTTCCCTGCCTCCTCGACTAGGGAAGAGACCATCTGGTCTTTACTTGTTAGTGAGGAAACTGAAGCCCAGAGGAAGCAATGACGTGTCCAAAGCCACACACACAGCTGGCGGTGCCGGAACCAGGTCTAGACACCAGTTCCTCTGACTCCTAATCTGGTTTCTTCCTCCTCCACTACGTGCCTTCTCCTCTCTCTTTGTCAGAAGGAGCAGCAGAATTGTTCACATGTGGTCAGCCAAATAGGGCCAATTAAACAGAGCTGAAAACCCTCATTTAGCCTCATGCAGGGAGGCAGGCGAGGTACAGATAATGCCAAAGAATGACTGATCAAGACATCAGCAGCATAGTCACCATCCTAAATGTGGCCTTCTTGGGAGACAACCAAAATGAGTGTGCATATAGGGAATAATTAATAAGGGCAGGTGCCAACCCAGGTGAGTATAAGACAAGGAGGCTGGCTGTGTGGCCGAGTTAAGTCACTTGACAGGCCTTAGGTCCCCATCTGCCCCTATCAGAGGTTGTTGGTATAATTAAATAAGATAAAATGCTTGCAACGTGCCTTATGACTTATAATTATACAAATAATTGCACAGGGGACGGATTAATCAGCTTGGGAGTCTGTGAAGTATATCAAGAGTTGACCTTACCCAAATGTGCTAGAGGAGCTCATTAACTGTGGGCTGTGATAAAGCTGCCTTCACTGCGGGCTGATATCAGGAACAGGATATCAGGATATCCTGATATCCTGAGATATCAGGAACATAACACTGTACCAATAGGTAGTGGCTGAAAACGTAGACGTCAAATCAGTCCAGGTTATGTGTCTCATCTCATAATTCTCACAATAACTCTATTCACCTAGCCACTCCTATTCTTCTCATTTTACAGATACAGAGACTGAGGCACACAGAGGTAAACAACTTGGCCAAGGCATCACCACTTCTGGACTTGTGATAGTTGAGCACGTTGGCATGGAGAGTGGCAGAGTCACTGTGTGTCTCCTCAGTCTCTGTCTCCTTAGATGGGTTTATTTTTTAGGTGGTAAAGGGTAATGATGGTTAAGGTTCTGAAGTCAGTCAGCCTGGGCTCAGGTCTTAGTTCTTTCAGTTACTAGCTGTGACCTCTGGCTAGTTACTTAATCTCTCTAATCAATTTATTTCCTCATCTGTAAAATGCAAATAATAAAACTAGCTAGAACATCAGGTTGTTGTGATGGATGAGTTGGTTAATGTATATAAAATGCTTGGTGCAGCATAAGTGTTCAACAGTTGGTGTTTCCTGGAAACATTTTACTGGGGGAAAATGAGGCCCTTTAATAAAATAACCTAGACCCCGTAAAAATGCATGCGTCTCTAGGCCTGTTCCTTAAAGAGGGACAAGAAGGGCAGTCTTGGGGGGCATCAGAGCATTCAGGTGGCAGAGAGATTTGGGGGCCTGGAAGCACCTTACATTAGAACTGTTCTGCCACAGTATGGAGAAGGGGTTCTCACACTTCAGCACGCATCAGAGTTGCCCGGAGCACCACTGTCCATTCAAAATATATCATGAGCCAATATGTCATTTTAAAGTTTCTAGTAGTCTTATTTTTAAAAAGTAAAAAGAAATGGATGACATTAATTTTAATAATTTTATTTAATGCAATATATCCAAAATATCATTTCAACATATAACCAAGGTTAAAATTTATTAGATATTTTGCTTTTTTTTTTCTTAATAAGCCTTTGAAATCCAGCCTATATTTTACACTTCCAGCACATCTAACTCAGAATCGCTACATTTCAAGGGCTCAATACCACACATGGCTAGTGGCTCCTGCAGTGGACAGCAATGACCTGGAGGATTTGTTAAAATACAGACAGCAGGGTCCACTCCCAGAATTTAAAGTCAGCAGATTGGGGTGGGGCCTGAGAATGTGTATGTCTAACAAGAACCCAGGTGATGCTGATACAGCTGTCTCCACCACACTCTGAGAACACACAGGTCAAGTTAGACCCTAACCCAGGTGCCTAACAGGGTCTCCTGTCCTGGCAACACAACATCTCTCCATCCCTCACCCTGAAGGAAGTGTGAGAAAAGAAAAAGGGTCCCGAGAATCTCTGGTCCTAAAAATAGAAATTCAAATAATACAAATTCTCATGCACAAACTCCAGGGGTATTTGAAAATGGAGAGAGAAAAAGCGAAGATAACTCTCATTTGACCACATTTCATGGACTTTTAGACCTCAGAGAGCCACTCCTGCTTGTTGTTGATTTGTTTGTTTAAAGAAGAGGAAACTGAGGCCCAGAAAGGTTAAATGGTTTTGCCCAAAGTCACTGAGACCTGGGCTTGAACCTCAGGTGCCAAGAATTTTTTTTTTTTGTAATTTCCCTTTGAAATAAAGTCTGTGACTCAATTTTCGAGTCATAATTCATCATCAGCTCTGCAGCTGGAAATGAAAGCTTCACCAGCAGCTAGTCACCCGAAGTGGAGGTTCCTAAAAACTCAAGTTATCCTGAAACAGGAGACACAGCCTGATATGAAGCCAGTCATATCCTTGTGGGAACTTACAGACACTCTGACCACAAAACTTACTGAAGGAAGGGAGGAGCCTTACTTGTCAATGAATTTGCCGAATCCAAATTCCAGCATATTTGAGAGGCAAGTCGTTTCGGTGGGCTTTATTTCACAGCCAACAATCTCACTGATCTGCAAAGAAAAGAGGAAAACAAGTATGTATCGTCCAAGGTAGCACTAGCCAGGAGACTTTCCGTGATGATGGAAACATTCTATTCTGCGCCGTCCTGTACAGTAGCCACTAGTCACACGCAGCTCTTGAGCCCTGGAAATGTGGCTACTGAGACTGAGGAATTTAATTTTTATTTAATTTTACTTAATTTACATTTATATAGCTGTGTACAGCTAGTGGCTATTGAATTGGACAGTGCAGGTCTAAGGAACTGGGGAGGCAGCCTGGGGCTCACACTCCATTACATCTGGTTTACTGGGGCTCTGTCTACCACCAGCACTTGGTATCGTGCAAACCTGTGAGCACCTTGGGGGCTGGGATTGGATCTGGTTTGTTTTTGTGCTCCCAGGGCCTAGTGCAAAGCCTGGTCCATGACAGAAGCTGCCGTAAGTGTTTGCTGAGTAAAAGGAGGAAGTCATGAGTATATGTGCCAGACAGACCCCCAAATTCTGTGATCTGAGGATGCTGGGAAGCAGGAAGGGCTCCCGTCCAAACATCTTCCTTTCCATCCCAGTGTGCTCACTTGTTGGAAATGTTAGCATCTGTTGTGCCCATTCCTGTGGTGTAAAAACTATCCCAACCTTATCTTTTAAGTGAAAATATCCCTAAGAAAGGTCTTAAAGTCTCTGATGGCTTTTGAACACTTTTCTCAGCGACTGAGAGATCTGGGAAGTATGAGGGTTACACGTACTCAAGACGAGAATGAGGACTGAAGGGGAACGAGACTGTGAAAAACCTCACCTACTGCCCAATTTTGTCTCTGTCCAGCCCCAGGAGGATAAAGAATGTCAGAGCAGGAAGGGACATGAGAGTCACATCAAGTTTTGTCTTATTCAGCCCTGTGCCCCCAGGGTCTGGCATTTAGTAGGCATCCACAAGTATTTATGGAGTGAAAGCATGAGTGAACCAGCTAATTCAAATGGCTTCCAATCTGGGTTCTGAGGACACATGGAGGACCACTAAGGTAATGGAAATAACAAAAGTAATTAACATTTATTGAGGGCTTACTATGTAGTAGGCACTGTTTTAAGAGCTTTATGTACTTATTTCATTCTCCCAACATGATGAGGAACATACTAATGTATTATTATTCCCGTTTTACATATAAGGAAACTGAGACAAAGAAATTAACTACCTCGTCCAAGACCACCCAGCTAATAAATGGCAGAATTGGCACTTAGATCCAATTCTGACTGCAAAGCTCTTATCCACCACACTCTAGTGTCTCTCACAGGTCTTCTATGTACAGATGTGCAGGTTACACACTGCATAACTCTAGAAAGCACAATTCACACTATAGTGCACAAAAATAGCATTCCCTAGAGTTGTGCAGTGCCCAATCTGCACAACTGTTCCTGGTGGTCCTGGCCTCTCATTTATTCTCTAATACCTAAAAGAATGGCTTAGAACAACACACTGACTGTCTCTGGGGTTAAATGACATAACTGTGTAAAGCACTTGGCATAGTACTTGGCCCATAGGAAAGACTCAGAGATTGGTAGTTTATTTTTTGAATTGCTTTTGTTAATTTTAGAGATTAACAAAGCACCTGGTTTTCTAATTCTAAGAGCCTAGAGCTATGCTGTCCAGTATGGAGCTAGCCCCTTGTGGCTATTGAAAACTTGAAATGCTACTAGTTCAAACTGAGATGTGCTGTTAAGTATAAAAGCACACCATATTTCAAAGACTTAGTATGAAAAATGTAATGTGAGAGATCACATTAACATTTTTATATTGAATATCTATTGAAATGATAATATTCTGAATATGTTTGGTTAAATAAAATATATTCATAAAATTTATTTCACCTGTTTGTACTTTTTTAAATGTGGCTACTAGAAACTTTAAAATTACACATAAGGCTCGTATTATATTTCTATTGGGCAGTGCTGTCCTGGGGGCCAGCTTTGGTACACATCAGTGCAGTCTCTTTCTAAGGTCCACGCTATCTTGTTTCATCTTGTCTTAAACCACAGTAGCAACCCCTTTGCTGATATCAGTCAAGTCTGTGCTGCAAACATAAGGACTAGTCTTTCCCGCTTAAGTTCTGGGAAATGGTCAGAAACGGCAGCACAGCCACCCTATGACCGCAGAAGATCCATCTTGTAGCCTTGAGAGCTGCAGGCGGTTTAGCCTTCAGAACCCCCAGCCAGAGCCAGAATCCACGCAAATGGATCTCCTGAGCCAGGCATTAGGACAGAGAATGGCTTTCTGAGGCTTGGAGCTGTCACTGGGGTGGCTTGTGGTGTCTGACCTGCAATGCAGGCAGGAATGGGCTCTGAGTGGGGGCAGCCCTGAGTGCATCTGTGGCCTTTGTCCTTTCCGAGCTCACCTTTGACTGTTCAGGATATCGGGCTTCCACTTTCGGGGCTCAATACTCAGGAGCTACCCTCCTGGGGCTGCAATCCACTCTCACTTATCGTTTACTGCCCCCTACTGTCCACTCCCTTCTTCTGACCTGATATTTCTTGCCCCCTTTCCGCCCATCTAGGCTGAGTCAAACAGACCTAGATTCCAACTCCCTGCCCAACCACTTACTAGCCACATGACAATTTACTTCATCTCACTAAACCTCACTTTTCTTATCTGTGAAATGGAGATAATAATAGTCCCTACTTCAAAGGGTTGTTAGAAGGATGAAATGAGAGAATCCACATAAATTACACAACACAGTACCCAGTACACAGTTAGTACTCAATATGTTTTAGCTATTATTGGTGTTATTTTAATTCCAAGGAACATTTTTTTCCCAATCTGTCCATCTAAGTGGTCTATAAATGAGAATTACAAAGGTCTTGGATGGTTGAGATTTTTCAAGTGCCCATGTGGGAGAACAGCGTCATCATAGAAGCTCCAGACAGGGGATGGCTTTCCGAGCCCCCCCTGGAGTGTGGTTTAAACGCCATTGATGAGGGCACTTTCTATAGTGCCATCTCATGGAGACACCTAGCACTACCAGAGGCCACCTGTCTACCCAACCTCCCTAACCCTACAAATGGGTCACAGTTCTAGTCAGGCTCAGTCCATAGGGAGAGGCACCCTATGATCACCAAGTGAGGGCAGCCATCCCTGTGCAGATTCCTCTGCTAGGTCAGCTCAAGACCAGAAGTCTACTCAGATGACCCCTTCTTTACACCCTTTGCTTAGGTCTTGAGTTTCAAGGCTTTGTGGGAAATCAAAAGCAGTTCCCCTCTACAGAAAATCCTTGAATCTCTCATCTACCAAGATCTTTGTCTTCCTGGGGAGATCAAAATGCTTGTAGCCAATGGGCTTGGGCTCCATTCTCTGGAAGGTAATGGGTGTGCTCTCAGATTGGGTCTTTCCAGAGACAATGTTCTCAATCTTGTGCATGGTTCCAAGAGAGGGAATTCTAGGCCAAGTCAGAGAGGAATCTGCCTCTGGAGAGCCAGTCTCATCTCCACCTCCACACAGAGCAACTCCCTGGTAGAGGATGTTTCAAGGGTGCTGCTAGCCCTTGAATGTGATGATTATTTTAGAAACACAGTAAGGTTGCTTGTAAAAATCCCAATGATTTTTAGGGAGAATATTTATTATTCTCATTTATAGACTCTAAGGGCTGAAAGAAGTGTGCAAAATTATTTCTAAACAAGCCTGTTGAAGGATGAGACTCCAGACCACAGTCAGCCCAAGCAAGAATCATCTGGCATTGCCAATAGCCCCCAGGGGAAGATGTGACTTTTGCTTTTGTGTGTTGTAGGTCAAGGAACAAATCAAGGCCCCTCCCACCGTAATTCAGCATCCTTATCCCCCCGTAGGACCCTGAGCAGCCATTCGCTTAGGGAAGCAGACTGGGAGAGTCTTTGTGGCCACTGGCTGGAACAATACTCAACTACCAGCAATGGGGTCCCCAAAGAAAAGGGTCAACCTTTATCCCACCTGTTCCCTTCCTTCAAAAGGCTATCCCTCCCATTACTAGCCCCTTGGCCTCAAGTAGATTCTCCTTTCAGAAAGGAGAAGCTTGACCCAGTAATGTTTCCTGCCTTCCCAAGGGCTGCCAGGTACGAGATCAGCTGGCAAGGGGTGGGCAGTGACAGAGACCTGCTGCCAGTGCCGGTCTTTCATTCCTGGGTTGCAGGAAACGTTGAGGATAGGGATGTGCTGCTTGAACTTATCAATCTTGACTTTCACATTCTCTGCTAAGCGCCGGGGTGCAGGCACGTCAGCTAAGGTCTTGGTCAATTTATATATCGTCCTCCACATATTCCCTATTTCCTCCGCGATTTCCTCAGCATTCAGTAAAAAGAGGGGTCCTGAAATAGAAAACATGGGGTGAGGGAGGGGTCAGGCCACAAAGTAGATGTTAGCTACACGGACCTGTTAATTCTCTGAACATAGAACTGTGCCTATGGTATGGATATTGGAACAAGCATAGGCTTTGGAGTTGGATCTGATCTGAAAGCTCTACTTAGCCTGAAACCTCGGCATGTTTACAGAACTTTTTTAAGCCTCATAGTATCACCTGCGATGCATGGGTAACAATGGAGACCTTGGAGAGTGACTGTGAACACTAAGTGAGATAAGTAAAGTGGCTCACATAATGCCTGGCATATAACGCAAGTGCAGTTAGGGAATCAATTGTTAGTACTGGTTGTAGATGCTATTCTAGAAGCATTAAAAGGTGCTCCACAAATGCTGTGAAATATTAATCATTGGGGAATGTGGGTGAATGGGGATATGGGAGTTCTCTGTACAGTTCTGGCAACTTGTATGTAAGTTTGAAATTATTTAAAAATAGATTACTTTAAAAACAAAGAATGACACCTAATTTTTTAAAAAAATTCCTCCAAAACATGAATTTCCTTCACCTCCTTTTCTTTTACAGGGATCCTTTAGCATTTGGGTTTCACATTCAGTCAAAATCTTTCCACGCTGCTGCTTCCTTCCCCTGTGATATTTCAAATTTGTATGAACTCTTGTACCATGATGTTGCTAATTTATTCAAAAATACTTCTTTCAGGGCTGCTGAGACTAAATGTAGCTTCATTAATATAGCTTTCTTAATTAATAACATGCTTCATCAACCCAACATTTTCATTCAGTAATCAAAAATGAAAATTTTTTAAAAAGAACAAGAGAAGTGGGGCTGACCCTGTGGCCTGGTGGTTAAGTTTGGTGTGCTCCACATTGGCGGCCTGGGTTCGGTTCCCGGGTGCAGACCTACACCACTAGTAAGCAGCCGTGTTGTACAAAATAGAGGAAGCTTTGCACACATGTTAGCTCAGGGAAAATCTTCCTCAAGAAAAAGAGGAAGGTTGGTGACAAATGTTAGCTCAGGGCGAATCTTCTTCAGCAAAAAAAAAAAAAGAAGAAAAGAAGAAGAAGAAGAAGAAGAAAAGAAATGTGTATCACTTCCATGCAATATATAAAAAGAATAATACACCCATGTCCAAGTGGAGGTTTATCATGGGAATGCAAAGCTGCTTTAATATTTGAAAATCAAACAATATAATATACCATATTAACAGTCTAAAGAAGAAAAATGACATGATAACATCAATTGATGCAGAAAAAGCATTTGACAAAATTCACTATCCATTCATGATAAAAACCTCTAAACAAACTAGGGAATAGAAGGAAGCTTCCTCAGTCTGATAAAGTGCACCTATGAAAAACCTACACTAACATTATACTTTTGTATACATTAAATATGTACAGCTTTTTACATGTCAGTCATACTACAATAAATTGGTTTTAAAAAACAAAACAAAATAAAACAAAAAAAAATAATGACACTTAATGGTAAAAGATGGAATACTTTTTCTCTAAGATAGGAACAAGGCAAGAATTTTCACTCTCATAGCTCAATAACAAAAAGATAGCTGGAAAAATCCCCAAATATTTGGAAATTAAACAACATACTTCTAAATAACACATAGGTCAAAGAAGAAATCTCAAGAGAATAAAAAATATTTTGAGTTACATGAAAATGAAAGTATAACTTATCAAATGTTGTAGTATGTAGTAAAAGAAGTGTTTAGAGGAAAATTTACAGCATTGAATATATATATTAGAAAAGAATGAAGAACTAAAATCAATAGTCTATGCTTCCATGTTAGGCAACTAGTAAAAGAAGAGGAAATTACCTCCAAAGTAAGCAGAAGAAAAGAAATAATAAAACCAAAAGCTGATTCTTTGAAAAGATCAATAAAATGGATAAACCTTTAGCCAGGCTAACCAAGAAAAAAGAAAAGACACAAATTACTGATACCAGAAATGAAAGAAGGGACATTACTGCACATCTCATGAATATTAAAAAGACACTAAAGGAATACTATGAAAAACTCTGTGACCACAAATTTGATAACCTAGATGAAATGGACCAATTCCTTGAAAGATACAATTTGTCAAAAGTCACACCAGAAGAAATAGACAATGTGAACAGGCCTATATCTATTTAAGAAATTGAATCAATAATTAATAACTTTTTAAAACAGAAAGCACAAAGGCCCAGATGTATTCACTGGTGAATTCTACCAAACATTTAAGGAAGCATGATACCAATTCTCTACAATCTCTTCGCGAAGATAGAAGCAGAGGGAATACTTCCTAACGTCTTCTATGAGGCCAGAACTACCCTATACGAAAACCAGACAAAGACATTACTAGAAAAAGAAATTAAAGACCAATATCTCTCGTGAACATAAATGCAAAACTACTCAACAAAATATTAGCAAATTGAATCCAATAATATACAAAAAGGACTTATATACCACAATCAGTTGGGATTTATTCCAGGTATGTGAAGCTGTTTCAACATCTGAAAATCAATTAATGTAATCCACCACTTCGATAGGCTAATAAAGAAAAATCACATGATCATATCAATAGATTCACAAAAAGCATCTGACAAAATTCAACGTCAATTAATGATAAAATCTCTCAGTAGGGGCCAGCCCGGTGGCATAGTGGTTAAGTTTGTGTGCCCTGCTTTGGCAGCCCAGGGTTCGCAGGTTCAGATCCTGGGTGCGGACCGAGGCATCGCTTGTCAAGCCATGCTGTGGCAGTATCCCATATAAAGTAGAGGAAGAGGGGCACGGATGTTAGCCCAGGGCCAATCTTCCTCAGCAAAAAGAGGAGGATTGGCATTGGATGTTAGCTCAGGGCTAATCTCCCTCACACACACACACACACACACACACACACACACACAAACTCTCAGCAAACAAGGAATAGAGGAGAACTTCCTCAACTTGATAAAGAACATCTACAAAAACATATAGTTAACATCACACTTAACGATAAGAAACTAGAATCTTTTCTGCTAAGATCAGGAACAAAGCAAGAATGTCCCCTCTCACCACTCCTTTTTGACATCATTCTGTGGAAGTCCTAGGTAATGCAACGACAAGAATAGGAAATAAAACATATACACAGATTGAGAAAGAAGACACAAAACTTTCTTTGCAGATGACATGATCATCTATGTAGAAAATCTGAAAGAATCAACAAAAAGCTCCTGGAACTAATTCACAATTATAGCAAGGTTGCAGGATACAAGATTAATATACAATCGTCAATTGCTTTCTTATATACCACTAATGAACAAGTAGAATTTGAAATTGAAAACACATATTCATTTACATTAGGATCCCCAAAATTGAAATACTTAGGTATAAATCTAACACAATATGTACAACATCTATATAAGAAAAACTGTTACAAAACTCTGATCAGAAGAACAAAATAAACGGAGAGATAGTTCATGTTCCTGGATAGGAAGACTCAATATCGTCAAGATGTGAGTTCTTCCCAGCTTGATCTATAGATACAGTGCACTTCCAATCAAAATCCCAGCAAGTTATTATTTTTTTTTTGATACAGACAATTGATTCTAAAGTTTTATGGAAACATAAAAGATCCAGAATAGCCAAAATAATATTGAAGGAGAAGAATAAAGTTGTGAGACTGACATTATGCAACTTCAAGACTTATCATGAAGCCGCAATAATCAAGGGTGCTATTGGTGAAAGAATAGACAAATAGGTCAATGGAACACAACAGAAAGCCCAGAAATAGTCCACATATAATCAACCAATCTTTCACAAAGGAGTAAAGGCAATACAATGGAGAATTATAATTTTTCAACAAATGATTTTAGAACAACTGGATATCCACAAGCAAAAAATGAAATCTAGATGTAGACCTTACAGCCTTCAAGAAAATTAACTCAAAATGGATCATGGACTTAAATGTAAAATGCAAAACTATAAAATTCCTAGGAGATAACATAGGAGAAAAATCTAGATGACTTTGGGTTTGATGATAACATTTTAGATACAACACTAAAGGCATGATCTATGAAAGAAATGACAAGCTAGACTTCATTAAAATTAAAAACTTCTGGGGGCCGGCCCTGTGGTGCAAGCGGTTAAGTGTGCGCACTCAGCTGCGGTGGCCCAGGGTTCGCCGGTTTGGATCCTGGGCACGCACCGCTTGGCAAGCCATGCTGTGGTGGCGTCCCATGTGAAGTGGAGGAAGATGGGCTTGGATGTTAGCCCAAGGCCAGTCTTCCTGAGCTAAAAAAAAAGAGGAGGATTGGCAGGTGTTAGCACAGGGCTGATCTTCCTCACACACACAAAAAATATTAAAAACTTCTGTTCTGTGAAAGACACTGTCAAAAGAATGAGAAGACAAGCCAAAGACTAGGAGAAAAAATTGCAAAAGACATATCTGACAAAGCACTGTTGTCCAAAATATACAAAGAACTCTTAAAACCCAATAACAAGAAAACAAACAACCCAGGCAAAAGGCTTGAACAGAAACCTTATCAAAGAACATATACAGATGGCAAATAAGCACATGAAAAGATGTTCAACATCATTATGTCATTAGCAAACTGCAAATTAAAACCACAATGAGATACCACTACACAACTATTAGAATGGCCAAAATCCAAAACACTGACAACACCAAATGCTGGTGAGGATGTGGAGCAAAGGGAATTCTCATTCATTGCGGGTGAGAATGCAAAGCTGTATAGCCACTTTGGAAGACAGCTGGGCAACTTCTTACAAAACTAAACATACTCTTACCACATAATCCAGCAGCCATTCTCCTTGGTATTTACCCAAGTGAACTGAAAACCATGTCTACACAAAACCAGCACACAATGTTCATAGCAGCTTTACTCATAATTGCCAAAAACCGCAAGCAACGAAGATGTCCTTTAGTAGGTGAATGAATAAATACACTGTGGTACATTCAGATAATGGAATATCATTTAACACTAAAAAGAAATAAGCTATCAGGCCATGAAAATAAATGCAGGAATCTTAAATTTATATTACTAAGTAAAAGAAGCCAGTCTGAAAAGGCTGTATATTGTATGATTCCAACTATATGATATTCTAGAAAAGGCAAAATTATGGAGACAGTAAAAAGATCAGTGGTTGTCAGGGGTTAAAGGGGAAGGGATGAACAGGCAGAATTTTAAGGGCAGTGAAATTATTCTGTGTGATACTATAATGATGGATACATGTCATTATACATTTGTCAAAACTCAGCATGTATAACATCAATAGTGAACACTAATGTAAACTGTGGATTCCGGGTGATAATGATGTGTCAGTGTAGGTTCAACAACTGTAATAAATGTACCACTTTGTGCTGAATATCGATAGTAGAGGAGGCTGGGGCGGGGGGCAGGGGATATATGAGAACCTTCCGAACTTTCTGCTCAGTTTTGCTGTAAATCTAAAACTGCTCTAAAAAAAAAAGTCTACTAAAAAAAAAAAGGAAAAGAAGAAAGCTCTCATCAGGGTAGACTGGTTCCTGAAAAAAGAGGAATGGGACAACACCTTTCCCCTCCTTCCCACTGCTCCAAATACAGAAAAGTAATAAATAAAATGTATAAAGAAGATATTTAAAAGGTGGGCTCTAAAGTAAGATAATGATCTTCTTGGATCCAACTGATTCCAGCTCTTGGGGATTCATGGGGACTAGAGGTGTTCCACACACGTGGTGGGTGCCCTGAGCCAGGCTCACTGCTGGAAATCAGAGCTGGACCAGTGTCCCCCACACACTCCACCCATGAGAGGAGAACTGCTAAGGCTGCTGCCTGAGATTAAGTCTCACGTGAAGCTGCAAACCTAGGGAGACAGGAGGAAACCCTCTCAGTCCTGAGATCAAGCTGATCTGAGCAAGGTCCTGAGCAAGGCTGCCCATGAATGCAGAGACTGGACCAAAACCAAAAAAGATGAAAAAACCCACAACAATTATTTTTCTATAAACTAGCAATGACCAATTAAAAACTGAAATTTAAAAACATATCATAGCTCTAAAAAAAGAAATAATCAACAAAACACATACAGGATCTGTATGCTGAAACCTAGAAAACACTGATAAAAAGAAATCAAAGAAGATCTAAATAATTGGAGAGACTTACAGTGTCCATGGAATGGAAGACTCAGTATAGTAAAGATATCAATTCTTTCCAAATTGATCCATAGATTTAACATATTTCCAATTAAAATTCCAGGTTTCCTATATATATTGATAAGCTGATTTTCAAATTTTTTATAAAAGATGTAAAGCAAAGGTCAAAATAAAATTTGAAAAAGAAGATTGAAATTGGAGTACTCACACTATCTGATCTTAAGTCTTCCTATAAAGCTACAGTTTTCAAGACAGCGTGGTATTGGTGAAGGACTACATACATAAATCAATGGAACATTTTAATAAACAGTCAAGAATTCAATCCACACAAATATGGCCAATTGATTTTTGACAAAGGTACAAAGGCAAGTCAATGGAGGAAAAAAAGAGTCCTTTCAACAACTGTTCCAATTGCTGGAACAAGTGGATATCCATATGCAAAAGAATGAACTTCAACTCAAGCCTCATATCTTATGTAAAAATTAATTCAAAATGGACTATAGGTCTAAATGCAAAACATAAGACTGTAAAACTTCTAGAAGAAAATATAGAATATCTTCATGACCAGGGTTAGGCTAAGGATTCTTAGACATGACACTAAAAGCACAATCCAGAAAAGAAAAATTGATAAATTGGACTTCATCAAAATTAAAAGCATTTTCTCTGTGAAAGACATGATTAAGAGAATAAAAAGATAAGCTATAGACTGGGAGAAAATATTTGCAAACCACATATCTGACAAAGGTCTTGCAACCAAAATACATAAAGACCTCTCAAAACTCAACAGTAAGAACACCAGCAACCCAATTAAACACACGGGTAAAAGTGTTGAACCAACACTTCACCCAAGAGGATATACGAATGGTAAATAAGCACATAAAAAAATGTTCAACATCATTAGGCATTAGGGAAACGCAAATTAAAATCATGAGGAAACACCACAATCACCTATGAGGACGGCTAAAATAAAAAAAATACTGACAATACCAAGTGCTGGTGAGGATGTGGAACAACTAGAACTATCATACATTGCTGGTGGATGCAAAATGGTTCAGTCACTGTGGAAAACACGAGTTGGGCATTTCTTATAAAGTTAGACATATACTTTAAATATGGCCCAGCAATCTGTTCCTAGGCATTTACCCTAGAGGAACGAAAACTTATGCTCCAAAACTTGTACCTGAATGTTTATAGCAGCTCTATTCATAATAGTCTGAAATTGGAAACAACCCAAATATTCAAAAATGGATGAATGATTAAACAAACTGGTATATCCATACAATGGAATACTACTCTGCAATAAACGGAAAGGACCTATGGACACATCCAATAACTTGGATGAATCTCAAAGGTAATAGGCTGAGTGAAAGAAGTAGTCTCAAAACGTTACACACTGTATCATTCCACGTATCTGACAGTCACCAAAAGATAAAACCATAGTAACAATGAAGAGATCAACAGTTGCCTGGTCTCATGGGTGGGGGGAAAGTGTGACTTCAAAGGGGTGTTACAAGGATGTTTATTGAGGTGATGAAACTCTTCTGTTTTTTGATGGTGGTGAATCTACATACATGTTAGAATTCATAGAACTGTATGCCAAAAATGTCAATATTACTGAATATGAATTTAAAAAATAAAATGTAAAAAAACTTAAAATACAATATCTCTTTCTAATAAAAGGGCTTAGTAAATTATAAATACTTCCTTTACACCATAAAAATGTTGTACCTCACACCAACAAAAAGCATCATGTTTAAAGATGACACTGGAAGAATTCTCATTAAAATCAGGAATGAGACAAAAATGCCCATTATTACCACTGTTTATTTTGGAAGTGCTAGTCAACACAGAAAAATGAATAAAAAAGGGGCATGAAATGATAAACAACATAAAATATTCTAATTGTATAGACATGATTGACTACCTGGAAAAATTAAGAGACCAATGAAAATATTACTCAAAACTGAAAATTATTTAAATAAGGGAGTTTAGTAGCACTCCAATAGAAAAGAAATGAGAGAGCACAAGAATAGGCTTTTATAAAACAAGGACTGCAACTATCCAATAAACATTCAACTTTAATTAAAGGAAAGAATACTTTTGTGTGTGTGTGTGTGAGGACGATCAGCCCTGAGCTAACATCCATGGCAATCCTCCCCTTTTTGCTGAGGAATACAGGTCCTGAGCTAATATCTATTGCCAATCCTCCTCTTTTTTTTTTTCCCTTTTTCTCCCCAAAACCCCAGTAGATAGTCGTATGTCATAGTTGCACATCCTTCTAGTTGCTGTATGTGGGACACCGCCTCAGCACGGCCGGACAAGCGGTGCGTCAGCGCGCGCCTGGGATCTGAACCTGGGCCACCAGTAGCGGAGCACGCGCACTTAACTGCTAAGCCACGGGGCCGGCCCCAGGAAAGAATACTTTTTAAAAATGAAAAAGAAAATACCATTTTAAACATCAAATCAGCAAAAAAGTTTTCAAAGCTATTATTTCCTGGGTTTGTGGAGGGTACGAGGAATGGGCACTCTTACATACTGCTAGAAGAATAATGAATTAAAACATATAACTTTTCTAGAGGACAATAACAATAACAAAGCAGTTTTTAAAATCCTAATAATTTTCATTACATACTCCTTGATCTAGCCATTTCACTTTTAGGAACTTATCCTAAGAAAATGATCAGGATTGTATGCAGAAAATTGGCAACAAAGATGTTTATCACCATTGTGTTTATAATCCTGAAGCACTGGAAATAAGCTAAAGGTTCAACCCTACGGGTCTCTGACTTTGTCCTCTGCTCTTATACACTCTCCTCAGGTGATATCACTCATGACTTTTAATTGCAATCTACACATCAATTATTCCCCAATATAAATCCTACCCCCCAAACCTATCACTTAGTTCCAGACTGATATATTCAACTACTAATTAACATTACCATTTGGATGTTTGCAGACACCTCAGACTCAGTGCATTCAAGTCAATGGGTTTTCTCCCAACACATGTCACTTCTCATCCTCAGTGATGGCAATATCCACCAAATTGCCTGAGCCAACAATCTGGAAGTCACCCTAGGTTCCTCCCTCTTCCTCCCTGCTCTTGCCCCTTATCAGATCAATCATTAAGTCCTGTTGACTCTACCTCCTCAGCATCTCTCTAGCCTCCAGTATCTAGAGGAAAAGGAGTAGTCTACAGGTATCTACGGCACCGTGGCCTTTCTTGAAGCAGCACAATAGTGGAACTGCCATTGTATTCTCCCACTGTCTGCCTCTCTAAGTCACTACCCAACCCATGGCTCTGGGTGGCTGCCATTTCTATTTTACCTGGGCAATAGGTCTGGCTCTGTGATCCCCACTTTCCATCATTATCACATCAGAAAAATTTGATTGTGCTTGCCTTAATCCAGTATCAGACTCTGATGAAAAGGCCAGTCTGAATCTGAAGACCAAACCCCATTCCCCTCCTGCCCCAGCCGAGTGAGACCATGGCATACCGTTCATCCACTCCTCCGACTTGATGCTGAACTCGTAGGTGGTCACCCACAGCTGCTCATAAGGCACTTTGTTGGTCATCAGGGTTTGCAGAAGAGGGAAGGTGCTCTTCTCCTTCTCCAACAGATCCTCCTCCTTATTGATCAACTGCAGGGCAAAAGAGGATGCTGTTTATTGGATGGGTGGCTCTCCTGAACCTAAGAAGTCACCAAGGCAAATTCCTCAGTGCTTTGAAAACCAAGTTAAGGAAGATGCTCCTTCATCTGGAGAGCAAGAGAGGCAAACAAGGCACGGACTCAAGCAAGAAGGTCCCTCTGCTACCTTCAACGGCCATGGCAGCTAAGATCTAGCCGGATGAAACCCTAGGATGATTTGCTACTTGCTCCATCATCTTTGCTCCCACTGTACCATATCCATATGCCCATTTTCACAACTTTCGTATGTACTTTAGCTGTTTACATGATGTTGCCTTCTTGTGCCGACTTGCCTTAAAGGTAAAAACTTTAATGGTTAAAGAACTTACCAGTTGACCTTCAGGGCAAGTTACTTAACTTCTCCAAGCCTTAGTTCTCTTATTTTAAATAGGGATAAATGGAGATAATAACAGTACCGACCCCAAAGGTTTGTTACGGGCATTAAGTGATATATCGCATATGAACCCTTTGTACATTGTTGAGCACATAATAAATGTTCAATATATGTGAGCAATTCTTATTATAATTTCTTCTTTGTGCACTCAATGACTAAGAGAAAAGCTGATATAATGCAGGGGCATGGAAAAAGGTAGTTGAAAGTACCAGTGAAAGAACTGGTCAACCAATCAATTAGTCAATATTATCCACCTGACAGGGGATGTTAGGAAAATACAAAACCAAGGACCAGAACCAACGGAGAATTAGAGTCATCAGTCCCCATCCCGAGACCCCAGACCCCAAACCTCAAATTCCACCAGTGCTTGATCTAGGTTCTTGGAAAGCTCATTAAGCTTTTCAACATTGTTCTTCGTTTCTTCTGGAGTCATCACTTCACGTTTCCTAAAACCTTCTAGTTCCTTGTTGTAGCCCTCGAGTTTCGACTCAAATTCTGAGCACCTGAAAGTAAAGACAGCCCAGTCACATTTGGACTTTCCATTTTGTGATTTTCAAAGTATCAGCATTGCTCACCCATATTTAGGCCTGGGAAGAATTTTATCCTCTGATACAAAATATATCTATATCTACATATAGATATATACAGATACAGATATTACTTATAATACGACCTCCCAGAGATGGCCTCTATGAACCTATTGGTGGTTAAACATCCAGATGTTTTCCTGTACAGCCAAATATATATGTGTGTATATAAAAAAGTATATGTAATATATATTATACATACATATATATAAAATGTATGTATGTTTATACATAAATGAATTTATCCATTCGTCCACTCATCCATGATTCATTCATCATAGATATTTATTTATTATTGAGCGCCAAATACATTTCAAGAACTGTTCTAGGCATCAGGAATATATTCGTGAAGTACACTATTAAGCTCCCTACCCTCATGGAGCCTGTATTTTAGTTTGGAGGAGACCTACGCCGTAAACATACACGGATGAATGGATGGATAAATAAATTCACACATAGATAAAGATGAAATGAGCTATTTCTGACAGTGAAAAATGCTCTGAAGAAAATAAAACAGGGTAGAGTGCCTAGAGGATGGAAGTGGAGGACTATTTTAGCTAGAGTGATCAGAGAAGACCTTTCCAGAGAGTTATCTACTTCATCCATACTATCAACAAAGCAGGTCTCAAATATACTTCTCCCTTTTCCTAATGAGGTAGACTAATATAGTGTTAAGTGGACAGGCTCTAGAGCTGGGCAGGCTAGGTTCAAATCCCTACTTTGCCACTTAGTAGCTACGTGACCTTGGTCAAGTCACTTAACCTCTGTATGCCTCAGATACATAAAATGGAGATGGAAAAAAGTACCTACTTTAATATTTAATAAGCTAACATATACTACAAAATGCTCAGAATTGAGCCTGGTACATAATAATCACTCTTATAACTATATGCTCTCATTCACTAGAATGTAAACTCTATCCACGCAGTTTTTCTCTCTCTTAATTCCTTTTTGTATCTCTAGCACTTAGAAGAGTGTCTGTCATATAACAAACGATCAATATTCATTGAATGTATAAGGGGATTTGCCATTGAGAACAGCTATAGTGACATGCTATAATTTGGCTATTATCTTAAGATTACCTAATTCTGTTATGGCAGTTTTAATGTTTTTTTCTTACAAGTAACTTAAGAGAGTTCCTTTTCAATGCTTTGAATTCGGTTTTATTTCTAATTGCACTGTGTGGTAAGCAGCCTTTCATAAAATCCCCAAAGATCCCCACCTCCTGGTATTTATATCCTTGTGTAATTGTCTCCTCTTGAGTTTGGACTAGACCTAGTAACACACTTCTAACAAATATAGCAAAAGTGATGGGATGTTACTTCCAGGATTAGGTTACAAAAAGACTTCTCTCTCTCTCTCTCTCTCTCTCTTTCTCTCTCAAGGAAGCCAGCTGCCATGTTGTGAGCTACCCTACAGAGAGGTCTATATAGCAAGGAACAGAGAGCAGTTTCTGACCAATAGCCTGTGAGGAGCTGAATCCTCAATCATGTGAGCAAGCCTGGAAGTGGATCCTCACTCAGGCAAGCTCTCAGATGAGACTGCAGCCTGGGCTGACATTCTGACTGCAACTTCATGAGAGACCTTGAGCCAGAAATACACTGCTAAGCTGCACCTAGATTTCTAACCCACAGAAACTGTGAGATAATAAATGATTGTTGTTTTAAGTTGCTATGTTTTGGGATGATCTGTCATGCAGCAATAGATAACTAATACACACTATTATAATAGCATGTGGCCAATATAGTTTCTGCTTCTTCAAACTGGTTTTTTTTTTTTGAGTCCTAAAATACGGGCAATGTTTGGAAATGTTCCACGGACATTTAAGAAGAATAGTTTTTTCCATTGTTCAGTAGAAGGTTTGATATATATCTAATAAATTAAGATTATTAATTATTTACTTCTATTATCTCCTTATTCAAGTTTCACATTATTTATCTGTTATTTGATATACAAGGGTTAATGACTGCTTTAACTTTATTTCATTCACCTAAGTAACCATCTTTGAACCACTAATGTTTTTGTCTTGGCTTTGACTATATCTGATGTTAATATGGCTGACTCTGCTTTCTTTTTCTTTGTATTTGCATGCTATACTCTTGCCCATAGACAAACTTACAAACCTGTACAGCCAAATATATATGTGTGTATATATATAAAAGCATATGTAATACATATTATATATACATATATATACATAAATATAAAATGTATGTATGTATACACATGAATGAATTTATCCATTTGTCCACTCATCCATGAGCATAGGAGATCAGGAACAAAGATTAGATCAGCAGTAAGATTAAATCAGTTATTGAAAATTTATAGGAAATATAGAGAATAGAGGAACACGTTAAATGACACAACAGATGTGCAATCAGAAATGTCTAGATTTGGGGACAAATGACTCAGTTTCTTTAATAAATAAATTTCAAGGGAAAAAACAAAGGAGATAGAGGACCTACAGATGAAAAGAAATTTAAGAGACATGTCAACCAATTGCAGTGTTGTAGACATTATTTGGATTCTGATTCAAGTAGGCAAACCATAGAAGGAAAAATATTAATCAGATCATTTTTGTCTCCAGATTAAAAACTTTCAATGACTGCCTATTGTACTTAAAAAGGAATCAAAACTCATTACTGTGACCTCAAGGATCTGCTCCTCTAACTCTCCAACCTCATTTTATAGCCACTCTCTTCCTTAGCTCAAGGTCTTCCCACCTTGGAGCCACTGCCCACGCTGTTCTCTATGCCTGGACCAGGCTCCCTGCTACTCTCTCCTCTGATATCTTCACTTGACGGGCTCCTTCTCATCCTTCGTGTCTCATCTTACATGAGTCCTTCCCTGACTCACCCACTGAATGCAATCACTGTGCTCTGTTTCCCCACTCACTTCTTTCACAGAGCATCTGTGTTGATCTACTTTATCTTCCATCTCCCATGTCCCTTTTGTTCTCTGTATCCTCGGAGAAGAGGAAGAGAGACAGGAGCAAGAGACAGAAGAAGAGAAGGTGGCCACTGCCACCCTCTCCCTCCTCTAATTGTTTTTCACTAATGTCTTAAGGATTCAGAGATAGAGCACAGTAAGTGCTATGATAGACAGCTTCCCTCTTCTCAGATTTTTGTTTGTTTCATTTTGTAATAAGCTGTGACTTCAGACTCTGGTAGGTATTAATTTTAGAGACTATCCTTACTGTGAAAAAGTTTCATTCATTCACTCATCAAAAGAGGAAGCACCTACTACACGCAAGGCTCTGTGCTCTACCTGAATCCTAGAACACAATCTGGGTACTCTCCCTGAGACATCTGCCTTTCTTCCCCCAAGATGTCAAAGGGTTTTCTATTGCACTCTCACGCCAAAGAGCAGCTCACATTCCTAAGCTGCCCATCCTCCAGGACCATGTCCAGGACCATGGAACCTACCATTGAGTGGGACAACACGGGGGAAAAGCTGATTCTCCTGTTGTCCACACAATTAGGTGCTGCTAGGTGCCTTCACATCATTAAAATTCTTTTTGAGGCTCCAGATACAGTACCCACATACAAAGATAAATCTCTAATAAAAGCAGTTTTGAATTCTTCCCAGAGGGCAATGGTATATAAACTCAGTGATTACCTTAAAATATTACTATTATTGTTGTTTTTAACTTCTTATAATTGCTTAGCACATTATAGTTTCCAATGTACTTTCATGTCCATAATATATATACACACATACTTATGCAATCATTAGCAAATAGTAGGAACTCAAGAAATTAAGTTGAGTAAATGAGTTGTATTTGTGGAAACACCTGGAGTCAAAGCGAGGATAATGTAGGAATTTAAAGATGGTAGGTTGGTCAGAATTCTGGCAAGAAACAGAATTCACTCTGATGTTCAAAGAAAGAGGCTTTAATGAAGGGACTACCTACAGAGGTGAGATTTGGGTAGGGTTAAAGGCACAGATAGGGGATAGGGAGGCACTCAGAGGGAAGCCACTATGCCCCCTAGGGCTGAGGGGACAATGACAACCGGAACTATGGAGGAGCAAGAATTGTCCTAGAGGAACTCAGCTACAGGCCAGAGCCCCAGGGCCAAGCAGGGAGGGAGAGGAGAAAATGCCCTCCAATCACTCTCCAACCTCCTGAGGGCTCTCCACTGGCAGGGCCCTGCCTGGATCCAACAGCAAGAGAGCCAGAAGCTACAGACTGCAGGCGTCAGCCAACGAGCGAGCGGGCAGAGGAGGGTGGAGAAGGAATTAGGGGGTGGGGTGGGGCAGCAAATGGAGAATAATTAGCACGGAAGCCAAAAGGTAATGTGAGCTGGGAAAATAAGGGCAGGTTTCTTGGAGAGAGGATGGGATTGTTTTCACAGAAGATGAATGAATAAATGAATATACTCAGCCCTCCTCACAGGATCTTCTCTAGATTAATGCAAAAATGATGGACAGGAAGTTTAAGGTTCACCAAACAGAAAGCTGAGCCCAGCGCTGTGGGTTTCTCCTAGAGCCACTCCTCTGCTGAACTCTGCTGTTGAGAGCCTGGGAACCAGTTGATGGGATCGATGTGAGAGTTGCCCTCCAAAAGGAGAAACCCAGCACTCTTCTCTCATCATTAATGACAATTGTTCCCTTTTCTCCCAGATCCACCCCTCACTCCTCTTAACTTCAACAGCATTTACTGTCTCTAAATAGTCTCACAGTAATGTTCTAAAAATTGCTTGCAAGGCAGTGGTTTGGAAATTAAGAAGCATTTTTCTCCCCAAAGAAGTCATGGTTCAAAGCGCAAAGGAAGCTGACAGTTTTCGAATGCCTACCATGTGCTGGATACCACCTGGGGACAATCTCAGACCACCCCACTTCATCCTTCAACACAATGATACCTCTCACGAAATGAGATGATCTGAAGATTGGCTCTATTATCCCATTTTCCAGATGAGGACTCTGAGGCTCAAAAAGATGAAGCAACATGCTCCTGTTCATCTAACTTACATATACGGTCCTGCTTTCTGGTTAGGCATCAAAAACCCATTCCATGGGGGAGGCTGTGTGTAAGGGGAGAGCAGATATATGGGAACTCCGTACTTTCTCTTCAATTTTGTTGTGAACCTAAAACTGTTCTAAAAAATAAAGTCTACTAATTTAAAAAAAATCACCACCCATCGGGCTAAGTTCTGGGTTCCGGGGACAATAACCACTTAGGTAGAGGGAGGAGAAGGCTGTAGGAAGGAAAAAAAACGCACAAGTAGGCGCGCACACACACACACAAACACACATATCTTTTGTTTTCGTTGTTTTACTTGACAACAGACCTAGGTCATATGTTGAAGGTAGCAACTAAGTGGTTTTATCCTTCAGCCCAAACTCCCATTCTGTGTAGAAATCTGCTTTTATCTACCCTTTTCCTTTCTCATGAGTATTTGCAGGGATTATGGGACCTAAAGTTGGGCAGTGGGAGTTTCACACGTGATGGGGATGGTAATTGGTATGAATCTGCATTTCATAAACAAAGTGTTACAAGCTGGGATGGGGGTGTGTGTGTGTGTGCGTGTCTTTACCGTCTACGCGGTACTTGGCCCACTTCACTTGACATTGTCTGATTTTTCAGTACATCTATATTTTCTCTGTCACTGGATTAAAATCTTTATTTAGCAGCCAAACTCCCTTACATGTCTAGAATAGAGCAGAGCACATAGTAAAAATCCATAGTAAATACTAAATGAATAAATGTTTACAGCCACATCAGCACTGAACAAGACCAGCTGTAAAATAGGCAGTTTCTCGCCTCCTACCATGCCTTTGCTATCCCTGCCTTGATATCTCACAGATCTGTGGTCTCCAATGTAAGGCTGACAATTTTGCTATTATTATTGCGAGGCTGTTATTACATGCCACTATTTTTGTCTTTTTTCCTCTGTCCACCAAATTCCAATTGTTGAAGGCAGGGAAGGAAGGGATCGGCAGGGGTTACTACAGTGAAGCAGGCTGAAAGAGAATATCTCTCGGTGGGAAACAAAAGGAAATTCTTTCTCCACTAATTGTCTTCAGCCTTCGCCCACGCATTGCTTTGGGGGCTCTAGACAGAACCAGAAACCTGCAGCGTGTTAGGAAGCAGGGTGTCATTTCTAAAACAACCTCAGACTCTCCCTGTACCTTTTAATGAGGTCCATCTCGGCCTGATCCCTCTTGCTAAGGAGCAGGTTTCGGCTGTTTTCGAAGATATCTTCAATCTGGTCTGGCCAGAGGAACAGACTGCTGTTCAGTTTGATATCCTCCACTGCAAAACACATACAGTCTGCTCCAGGACACTGCTCAGCATAGGTCAGCAAGTCAGGAATTAATTCAGCAGAACAAGAGGTCAAAAGAAGTAGGTGTGGGGGTGGCAATGAACGGATGGGAAACAAAGTTAAGCTGAATGGTCAAGGTTACACCGCTAGACAGCGGTAGAGCAGATTTCAAACCCAGATCTAACTCCAAAGCCTAGGTTCTAACCACTAGGATTTACTGCCTTCCCAGGCTACGTCTGAGTAGAGTCGAAAGCTGGTTTGAAGTTGCAGTTCTACTCTTTAAACTATTTCACCTCACCTGAGTCAAAGTCTCCCTTTTGGTTAAATGTCAGTAAAAATACCAATGCCAGATGCCCTATCTGGCTTACAGTTCTGGTCAGTTAAAATGCCCTGGGTTGTCTCTGTATCCTTGGGAATTTAGGAGGCAGAGACCACAATGAGAGAGTCCAGCGTGTATTCACATGGTCGAGGGCACAGCTCATAAATGTGGAGGTGGACGGTTACTTTTCACTCCCAGTCCCTATCTCTCCCTTCCATCACCATTCTCTCCCAACGTGTGAACTACCTGTGAACGTCAGGTAATTCACAGGTATTTCCAGATGGAAGAAGGCTCTGAAACTTGGCTTGTGGAGAGCATATCAGCTTTTCCTTCAGAACCTGGTCATTACAAAACTCAACTTGGCCCAATAAGCCCTGGCTATTTCTTTCAAGATATGCAAGAGCATGAAGGAAAGTGCCCTGGCCTCCTCAAAGGCGGGACTGTATTACGATTATAGATCAACGAAATCTATCCATTTATAAAAGGACTCTGCATTTGGAAGTGACTTTTCCAAGAACACCGGGCAAAAGATGCCAAGACAGGCAGCTAAGAACTAGTCAAGTCCCCAGATATTTCTTCTTTTTGTCTAACAATGAAATTCCCTTTGTTTGATTCAAATTCTTGTGGCTGAGAGAGTGGAATCAGTGCCTCTAACATATGGGGACACTTGAAAAGCAGCTCTCCTGATACTGATGTTTAGTGGTAGGACTGCTAACTCTCCTTCCCCTGACTCCTTAGCCCTGAAAACATAAATAGACATATACATTTGCATGTGCACACACGGCAGTGGACTTACGGGGCAAGTCTGCATAGTCCATCAGGAACTCCAGCCGTTCAGCTGCATCTCTAAGTTGCCTCCTGAGTTTGAACACGGTGACATCACTGGATTTCTTTAAGAATTCAACGAGGAATACCAGCTCCTCAGTGTTGGCAGGAATCCCACTGACTTTGTCTGCGATGGTGCTGTACTGATTACAAATGCTACAGGGAAAGAAACAGCCATCATTATCATCATCATCATCTAAAATAACTTTCTTATAAGACCCATTATGTTAAACAGACATGATTCCTATGCAGAGACTAGAAATAATGGTTTCCAACTTTTCTCTACCTGCAAATCCTTGATAGATAATATTCACAGGCACACCACACTTCAGGAATAATCACAGTAGTAACGGTAATAATATTTGACATGTATTAAGCCCTTTACTATGTGCCATGCCCCATTTCTAGTCACAGAACATATATTATAGCTCATTTAATCTTTACAACAATTCTAAGAGATAGGGACTATTATTATCGACATTTTATAATGGAAGAAAGTGAGGCTGAGTAATTTTATCCAAAGCATCATGGTGCGTAGGTATCAGAGCCAGGATTTGAACTTGGTTTAATTGATTCCAAAATTTGTACTCTTACCACAAATACCATGGGTAGATTCCAGATTTAGACCAAAACAACAAGACAACCACCGCCACCACCAACAGCAACTCCTAACATTTTATGTTGAAGTAGAGCATTAAATTAATTTGTAGTCCCTGCTCTTCACATACACCAGCAAGCTTATCCTCATATGCTGTAGGTAATTCCCGGCGGCAGAAAGCAATTTATGTTCAACTACTGGGACCACTAGATCTAACTGCCCACTTCTCAAACACAAGACGTGAAAAAGGATGTTATAGGGATAATTTGAAAATGCTCTAATTTATCCAAAAGCTAATGACTGACTGTCTTCAGCATTTTAACTATAATTAGGAACGAATTATCTGCAATACATCCATGCCGAGCACAGAGTGGGCCTTAAGAAATGTTAGCAATAGTATCTGTCATAGTTTTTGTTATTATTAATTGATCTTTACATTTTGATGGTCATATATTATAGATAAAAGCCACTCCTTTCAGTATTTTCAGTCCTCAATATTCCTTCATAATGCATGGAGATGCCTCCATAAGGAAGCTAATTATATCAAACTGAAGAGAAAATGATTAAAACATCTTTGCAGATGATGCTGAGAGTTGAGAAATGAATTTTTATAATTCAGAAACTTTCTGTAGAGAAAAATTATCTATGGCACTACATGGGTTCAGAGTATTCTCCACTTCTTGGACTCAGAGCTATGTTAACTGAAATAAGCAGCTTTACAAGGCAAAGATAAGTTTTAAAGAAAAGAGAAGCTTTATTAAAAGGTTTGCAAACCGGGGAAGTGCACCTCAACCCACAAGTTGATGGGTGAGCCTCCCCTCGGTCTTGGGGTGGCTGGTTTTTAAAGGCAAAAAAGTGCAGAGTGATGCAAAGTTAAGGCTGAGTCCAGTTCTGATTGGTTGCCCTTTCCAGCTACAGTGTATCTTGTGCCCAGGGCTTTCTAAATGTCCTAACTGCACGGAAAGACCACTGCATTGTTCTCTGGCCATCTGGTGACTGTCAAGGTTAAAATGTAATTTTTTATTTCTGCCCATACTTCAGCCTTGAGGTGGTCATAGTAACCTTCACATCAACTCTGGCCTCATTCTTATTTCTTTCTTTTATCAGCTGGATTATGTTTCCTAGCCTCTTTTGTTTTTTTAGTTAGGTATTTGACTAGTCAGCTTGGGCTATCAAAACAAAATATCACAGACTGGGTGGCTTAAACAACAGAAATTTATTTCCTCACAGTTCTGGAGGCTGAGAAGTCCAAGGTCAAGGTGCCAACTACTGTGGTTCCTAGTGAGGGCTCTCTTCACGGCTTGCAGATAGCTGCCTTCTCATTGTGTCTTCACGTGGTGGACCGGAAGAGAGCTCTAGTGTCTTTTCCTCTTCTTATACAGGCAGCAGCCCTATCAGATTAGGGCTCCATTCTTATGACCTCATTTAACCTTATCACCTCCTTATAGGCCCTGTCTCCAAATACAGTCACACTAGGGGTTAGCACTTTGCTACAGACAGAATATCTGTGTACCCCCAAAATTCATATGTGGAAACCTAATCCCTAATGAGATGGTATTTGGAGATGGTGCCTTTGGGAGGTAATTAGGTCACAAGGGCAGAGCCCTCATGAATAGGATTAGTGCCCTTATAAAAAAAGACCCCAGCGACTCCTCACCCATTCTTCCATATGAGGATACAGAGAGAAGATGGCCATCTATGAACCACGAAGCAGACTTTCAACAGACACTAAATCTGCTGGAGCCTTGATCTTGGACTTCACAGCCTCCAGAACTGTGATAAATAAATTTCTGTTGTTTATAAGCCACTCAGCCTATGGTATTGTTATAGTGGCTTGAACAGACTAAGACAGGCTTCAACGTATGAACTTGGGGAAGATACAATTCAGTCCACAGTAGGTGTGGTCATGTGACTCAGTTCCAGTCAGTGGGAAGCAGGAAGCAGTGATGAGTATCACTTCCAGGTGCAGCCCATAAAACTGTCCTTGCATATTCCTCCATGCTCTTTCCTCCTCCCAGCTGTCGAGGATGTCAATACTTAGACTGACCTTGAAAGCTATAGGTTGAAGATGTAAAGTCATCATCTGCTTGAGTTTCTGAATGCATATAGCAGGTCTCCCCCACCAATCTGGATCTCCCCTGAGCAAGAAAAACACTTCTATGTTCTTCTATGTTCAACCATGATATCTTGGGTCTATTTGTTACAGCATCTTGCCTAGCCTAACTAATACAGGTAGATCCTATTGGTCTGATAGACTCCTATCTGATGAGAATCCAACCTTATTCCCTTTGTATGAGAATGCAGAGAGTAAATTTCACAGGGTTACTAGCTATCAGCCTCTCAGGGGGCCCAGAAGGGTGGTGGCAGACCCACTGACTACTAGACCCTCTACAAGATCCTGAACATGGGTTGACAATATCAGGAATCTGACCAACCTAACACCTGAGCAATGCCAGGGATAAGCCGAGGACAGGAAACACTGCCTTCTACACGGACTGATAATATCACGGAAAATCTAAAAGGTCAGGGGTCCCATAAGCACAAGGCTATTCTCTGTCTGGTATAGGGGATGGCAGAAGGAAGACCAACAAAGCTTGCATCAATCTGTGGCCTCTACCTCACTGTCATTGTTTGGACAAGACTTCTCACCCCGAAGGAAACAACCAACCAGACCAAAGAGATAATTTCTTATATCTCTACTCAGGGCCTTGTGTTTCCGGTCAACACTTCAGGTCATTGTTCTAGCAACTTCAGACCAATGTACCTGTAGTGAATATGAATGTCATGCCCACTTTCCTACCAATGCACTCCAAGGTGTCCCCCTGCCTTTATGCCCAGAGCACCCCACTCTAGGGTACACTTAATCACTGGAAACAGGGAGGCACCCCACTCAGCAATGACAGAACAACGAAGTGGCAAGGATGGGGTTTGGGATCAGAAGACTCAAATTCAAACTCAATTCCTTGGGCAAGTTAGTTTCTCTTTCTGAGTCTCATTTTCTCCTCCCTTCAGTAAGGGGTCTTATATCTGTCTTACCTGTCTTATGGGGTTGTTGAGAAGGTCAAATGAGTCAGAGTCACTATTTTTAAGGCAGAAAGAAACTTCAGAACTCAGCCACCAACCTGGGGTTTCTGCATCTTTAGAAATCCATGGGTTCACAAAGGGACCCTTACTTTCACTTATATTAAAAAGGCCTAAGGAATTTATACATTCATTTTGATGAGGATGGATGCACTGACTAACCAAGGCACCATGATGCTTTGACTTGACAGGAATAAATGGACTATTGCTTACAAAAAAAAAAAATTTCATGTTCAAACTTTCCCAAGAAAATGTCTTAGCGGTGTGAAGGCTGAAAACCTTTTACTGTCCTAGTCCCAAATCTTTATTCTATAGGTAAAGAAACTAAAGATCCAAGAGGTGAAGCCAGGGGACACACAGATAGTAAATGGAAGATCTTGCATTCAAAACCAAGTCTTCTGGCTTCAAAACCAGAAATCCCAGCATTCAGTGAGAAAGCTGAGTGTGGTGGTAGAGAACATGGACTATGGGGTCAAAATAAACTAGGTTAAGCCCTGGTGTGCCACTTGCTAACCTCTCAGAGTCTCAGTTTCTTCACCGACATAACGAAGAGAATAATGAACAACCTCTTAGGGTTGTTGCAAAGACTTGATTGGCTCCATAAAGTTCAGAATGTTTACCCAGTGCCTGGACTATAATGTGTGCTGGAAAAACAGTAGGTATTATTATCATTAATTTGCTGATGAGTTTCTAATATGTATTTTGTAAATCTTAAAGTGCTATAAAATGCTAAAATTATATGTATTTATATATATGAATAATGCAATATATAACATCATATTAATAGTAGTCATTATTACTAATCATCTTAGTTTATAGTTTAAAGCACTCTGAGGAAGAGAGCTAGAATAACATGGATTAATCATTTTGTAATGTTCAAATGGAGACATAGCAGCAAACAGCTGCGGTCCCAGCCTCTTAGAATCATTCCCTCTTCTGGTAACCACACCCTAAGTCTTCTCGGGGAATCCCCTCTCCCTTTGTCAGTTCATGTGATTTAGGCAGGGCTGGCATCCACCCCCGAGATGGGAATACAGCCCAGATCTAGGTCATCCTCTTGACCATGGTGTTTGGTTCAGTGTTGGACCAGCAAAGGCTGAAGGATCAGAGATGGACTGCCTCAGGATGCTTTCTACCTTCCTACTCCAAGCCCTATGCAGTTTTTCCCTTACTGTTCACCTTCTAGCCTGAACCTGAATACCCTGCCACCCTCACTTTGGGGCAGAAACAACTTGAACTAGAAGTTCTGTCTAGTCATTGCTGGAAGGTGCAAGTTCTGGCCATTTTTCCATTCTCCTGTTCATGCCAAATATTGTTGCTACTTCTCTGCACACGATAACAATACCTGGTGTTGGTGTCCCGGTTTACATCCACTTGGAATTGAATCAGACGGTCTTTAAGATTTTGGGCTCGCTCACAGAGATCATAATTTAGGGTCATGGCATCAAGGCAGAACATGGCCAAAGGCACGGTAATGTGCATGGATGCGATTTCATTTCTCCGCTTTTTTATGCTATTGATCCTCTGTAGAAAGGAGCACATTCAGTAGCTTAATTTGCCTTTAGCCTCTAGGCATTTGACCCCAGCCTCACCCCCAGCCAACCTAGTCCAAGGCTGAGCACAGTATATACATCAGCGAAACACACTGACTACTCATTGGATTGTCTGCAGCATATATTATCAAGATATGAAATGTCACGTGGCATCTCCTACCGTCACAAAATCCTCAATTTCATGATTTTCTTTTAGGAATGCAGTGATCCCTTGCTCTGCCATGTTATCCAATAAGTCATCATACTTTTTGTATGCATTTAGGTATCTTCCATATTGAAGAGCATAAAATCAAAGATACAAATCCAAGTCACCAATTAGATTAATCAGATGGCAAATGAAGAGATAATATCACAAACATTAGCCCAAACCAAGAAACAGAAATATAATATGGCAAAACATACACTGAACTTGAAATTCAGAACTTTGGTTTCAAATTTCAATTTTGCCACTTCCTAGCTGCATGAACTCAGACGAGATATTTCTCTTTTTCAAAGATCGGTGTCTTTAATTTTAAGTGGAAATGATAAAACCTCATAGGATGGTTGTAAAGCTTAACTGTAATAATGTATATATTAAGCAATTAATACTATGCCTGACATATAGTGAATGTGCAATAAATACGACTTCTAATCCCTCCTTCCAGCTCTAATATTCTATATCTAAATTTTAAGATGAAAAAATTGGAACCAATAAACCTAAAATCTATCGAATAAAATTAAGTTTCCCTCTGTCTATTATTGGATCATGCAAAAATAGCTGGACAGATTCCCCCAAATAGGAGGATGTATTTGGGATGCTCTGACTTAAAATAAGTTTGAATTAAAATAAAGATGATATGGAATAAGCAGAATTAACTTTGTGGGGCCCAGGAGCACACTTCCAAGACTTGGTCAACACTTCAGAGACTCTGACTCTGAGACACAAGGAGAAGCCCATGGAATTGTCAGTCCAGAAACACAACTTTATGTATAAGACTCCATGAACAGGGAAAACAGAGGTTTCAAATAGATGCCCCCAAATCAAATTCACGAGAGCAGAGCTTCCAAATCTGAGGCCACGATTTTCAGACCAAATTAGCAGTTCTCAACTGGGGGTAATTTTTGGTTGTCACAACTCGGGGAGGGTTCTACTGGCATCTAATAGGTACAGGCCAGGGATGCTGCTGAACATCCTACCACGCACAGGACAGCCTCCCACAATACAGAATTTTCTGGTCTAAAATATCAACAGACCCGCAGTCAAGAGACCCCAGGTTAGGGTGACCATATGTCCTGGTTTGCCTGGGACAGTCTAGGTCTACACCTGTTGTCCCATTGCAATTGCTAGTAACACCCCCTTCACGCTCAAGTACTTGTCTCAGTTTGGAAGCTGCATTACATGATCACACTACACTAGGGACTGCTCACGTGAGCATCTGCGAAATATTCTAGAGTGGGATGATTAAAGAGCATTCAGATGACTTGTCCTCAATCCCTCTTCTTTAATTCCGAAGTCCAAAAAGCTCTGAAAACAGAAAGTTGCTCCAAAATTCATTTGATAGCAAAAGCTGGCCTAAACTGATGTGAGGCTATTTGCGTGAATATTCATAGTTGTCACTGCAGAAATATCAATGCATTTAACTAAGGGGTGCTGCCACAGATCTTGCTGAAGCTGCATCATAATATATGACATATGCATTATGTTATAACTTTCCTAAAATCCAGAAATTTCTAAATGCTCCATGGCTTTTAGATAATGGAGGTGGACCTATAATTGCATTTGAATTCTGACTCTCCTATTTATTTGCTATGTAAATTGGGAAACTTATAGTTTTCTCACTTGTAAAACAGGGATAAATAGTAATACCTATGTATGTAAGCACTGCCTAGTCTTATGTATTGTTTCAGGTGTGCGGAAACAGGGATTATTTCTTTGGAGATAGTTAAGAATTCTAAACCAATGCAAAAAAGGCTAAGTCACAACTAAACCAACTTACTTGCAGGGGCCAACTTGGTTTTTCTGAAATACCTCGAAAGTTTGATCTAGAAAATCAGAAATCAGTTTTTCTTCAGCGTTAACGGTTCCAAGAATCAGGTTATATCCTTTCAACTCCGGGAACAGGATAGATTCCACCTAAAGATAGAAACCATTTTTGGATGTCACAAGACATCCACAAGACACAAGAAGGGAGACAGCACCAAAATGCACACTCTCCTGCAAAGACTCATTTCCAGGGACACCAGCTGCATTTTTACTCTATTTCCTCTTGGACAGTGCTGGAATCACCCCGCTGTTCCCTTTGCCTCTATTTTCTCTCCTCTCCCTCCTGTTGGATTACTCATCTTTCAAATCCCTGCTCCTTTCCATCTCATGTCCTTAGAGAGTCCCCCTGATTGCCCAGTGGATATTAGTTTCCCTGCTTAAAGCTCACATTCTGAGCTTCTTCTACTTGGCGCTCTTCACAACTGTAATTAAATGAATGTCTAACGAGCTGTTCTGCGTCTGTCATGGGATATAAATACCATGAGGGCCTAGATCATATCTGACTTCTTCACCATTGTGAAAGACCCAACAAGAGCTTGGCACACGGTAAGTGTTCAACAAATATTGTGTGAGTGAATGAATGTTATAGTGGTACTTCCGTTCCCCTCTTCCCCACCACCCACTTTTTCTGTCTATTGAAAAGCTACTAGAGACACGGGTTCTAATTCTGACTCTGCCACTAACTGACTATGTGACCTTAGGTAAGCTACTTCTCTGTCTTCTGTCTTTTCATCTGAAGAAAAGGAGAGAGATACTAGATTCTCCTCTCAGCTCAGGAAAAAAAAAAGCTGTGGCTTTATGATTATGAGACACTAACAGTATCTTTCTGAGAATTCAAACTCTCCAACTTCTTAATGGCACCTAAGTGTCTGAGAATGTTCTCATTTGCATGTTCTCATGCAGCCTGCAAGGTCCTTGCTGGGGACCCACTGCTTTCCACAGCCCTCTGTGCTAAGAAAGTTTTTAGTGATTGGTCTCAGAAAAGATCTTCAGAGTGCTTTACTGAGTTATATGAGTTACATGCTGTTGACGAGAATGTATCAATTTAGAAAGGGGAAAAAGCAAGTGCAAACGATCGGTGTCCTCCCTCTTCGGACAATCCAAAGGTTTTTAAGCTGGTGGAGGTGCAACTTCTTCGCTGTGGCCATGCTGCAGACAATGGCCATCTGGCATTTGTCAATTGTGTGGATGAAATGGGTTAGGGCAGCACAACTGGTGCATCTAGGCCATGCAACAGGTCACATGTGGGCAGGATAATGGATTGTCTCTTGAGAAAAGTCTTCAATCGAAAGAGGAAGCAACATCTCTTGATGCCCTTTAAATGTGGCTGGTTCTTCCATGCCCTGCAGAGCAGTCTGTAAAACTGAGCTGAGAACAACAGGGCCCCTTCCAGGTAATTACTGTTACTCTCTGCTTATCTCCCTGTATCTCTGATCCTGCACTCCTCAGTTCTGTCAACATCTTCAGTGCTTACATCTGCACACTTCTCTGACTTGGACATTTCCCTGGCACTTTGAGAGAATTCTGCCATCAGGAGAAAGACGGGCCCGAACAGCCTCTTGCCAAAGTAATATATATTTTCTCTGATTATGAAAGTAATGCATCGACATGCATGCTAATGCTGATTTAAATTCTGCTTATTGCATTTTTAGTGTTACAAAACCCTTCTCTTATCTCATCCAGCTTCATCTTATCTGTGCCTCTCATTCACCTTTTCATTTCAGTCAGTATTAAAGCATCCATAATTTTCTTAGTTTTTCCTAAGACAAATATTTTCTAATATTTACTTTGGTTTCCTTTAGTAATTTTCTCATAAATATGCTTTCCTTCTGCACCTTGAGTGCTATTTTCAAACATCTCACGTTGACGTTTTTTCCAACTTTTAAAATTCATGTTTAACCATCTATAAGGCAAGACTAGTAGGGGGTGGGGGTACTATCCACCTGTTGCTGTTCTTAAATATTCAATCTGAGGGACTATTCTTTTAAAATTTCACTACCCAGTTCAGAGATAAAACAGTCTGAGGGGTTCAGGGTGGGAGCCAGTGCTGCAGGAATCTCTAGATGGAGAACTCTGGACCTCGCCTGCTTTTTCTCATAGTCTGATAAAGTCATTGGCATTCACTTAGCTTAGCTTTCGAACCTGGTACCAACTGTAACCTGTGACTTTGTCTTCTCGGCATTACAATCCACTAAATCTACTACCAGCCCATGCCGGGCTGTTTGCAGTAGCAGCCACATGAGCTCTGGGTTCTCCCAGCCCAGCTGCTTGCAAACATTGTTGATCAACAGCAGTGAAGGAGAACTCAAATGGTGTGCACTTAATCTGTCCCTAAGCCCCATACTTATCCTTCCAAATTACAGGGACTTCTGTTTCATTTCCTTCCTAAGGAAATTAATTGTAGGAGAGCTGCCTACTGTTTCTTCCCCATCCATACATTCAGTTTTCTTGTTAACCAGGCTTGGTTAGGTTTAAAACCCCAAATTTAGAGTTCCCTAGTGAAATCATATGGCTTCACATACTTCTCTACAAATCCCAACTCGAATATCTAGAACTCTCTAAGTACAGGATTGCAAAGAGAAGAGTTCTTAAGAGCATCCAAGCATCATACATAATGCCTGGAGAGAGAGAAAGAGAGAGAGAAATACTGCACAGGTCCCTTCCCTACGTGGGGCTGGCCACTGACCCTCCTTCCACACAAACCACCCAGAGAAAAATAGAATAAGATGGAGCACAGAAGACTCACACTCATGTGGGTTATCCTGCCCAGTACTAAAGGTCTGCTAATAAACATCTAGAATCTGATTAGTAATGCCACCCTGGAAAGGAAACTGGAAATGGCTTGGGCCTGGAAGGGAAGCTTCAACCTCTCCCCCAGACACCTACAGTGGTTAAACAAACAGACACAGGGGAATTCAAGAACTAAATTACATACAGTTTTATTAAGATTCTTGGCGAGTTCATGGCAATTGATCCATCAAGAATTATTAACCCGGGGGCCGGCCCAGTGGTGCAAGCGGTTAAGTGCGTGCGCTCCGCTGCGGCGGCCCAGGGTTCGCCAGTTCGGATCCCGGGCGTACACCAACACACTGCTTGGCAAGCCATGCTGTGGTGGTGTCCCACATAAAGTGGAGGAAGATGGGCACAGATGTTAGCCCAGGGCCAGTCTTCCTCAGCAAAAAAAAAGAGGAGGATTGGCAGATGTTAGCATAGGGCTGATCTTCCTCACACACACACACAAAAAAAAGAATTATTAACCCAAGTTGCATATGTCTTGGGACACATCTGCCCCTTTGAGGTTGGCATCATGGGGGGAACTCTACTCTCTCACAAGGTAACTCTTAGTGCCCTTGTTAAAAGCACAGTTCTGGGATGTCTGGCCATTTTTTATGGTCCAAATCCTCTTTCTGGGGTCAAGGGGGTGTCCTCAGGATGTATCTCCCAAAGTGAAATTCCTCTAACTGAATATCTCACCAACTGGGCCTTGTACAGCAGCCATTTTAAATATATTTTATTCAATAAGTGAATAAAAGTACAAACAAATGACTAAGTGAATACTATACCTTGGGGATCCCTTCAGAGCTTTTAATAATTTCCAAGAAAGAGTTGTGTATTAATTCCCAGCAGTCATCAAAAGATGGATTAAAGACAATAATGGGTTCATTGACTTCAAGTTTGATCATGATAAGCTGAGGTATAAAGAACTCCATCTCTTGGTAGGGCTCCTTGAAATCATTCCCATCCTTCAGGAGATATAAGACATGGTAATTGTCACAAAACGGGGCCTTCCAGAATCAAGAGAGTGAATTTTACCCATTCATAGGACTACATGAGCACCAGAAAAGGAAATGAAAGGTACCCATGCACTGTTCATGTTTAAAATAAGGGCTGGGTATGGCTGAGCCCACCCTGAGCTCATCCTCTCCCCCTTCCTCAAAGCTTTTATTCACTTTGTTTACTTTGCTTGGAACTTCCTGCATCCTAATTTCTAAGTCCTTCGATCCTTCAAAATTCAGCTCAAAATCTCCTTCTCTGGGAATCCTATTCCCCAGCAAGATATAATCTCTTCCACTTTGGAACTCCCATATTTCCACCTCTCAAGGCATTTTATTTTATCTTTCTTTCTTGTTGAGATTTATACGCACATCTTCTCTTCTCTACTCGACTCTAAACTTGAGGGCATGATCTGTGTCTGAACTATGTACCTCCTCTAAAATACCCAAGACAGAATTTAGCACATAGTAGGTGCTCAATAAAAATTCATTGACTGAATACAAAAGTATAAACAGTTATCTGTACATCTTAAATGGAGTTGCTAATGAGTATACAGTCCATTTTAGATGCTTGAAATGTCAAACTTCCTACAACAAGAAATATTGACATGAAGATATTTCTAATTCCCTACGAAAGCTAGTAATGCAAGATACCTTTCATAAACTACAGTGCCTAATGAAATTGGCATAGGGCAGCTGTAAAGTACTTGTCTACTGATTCTAGAGATTTCTGCATCTGTTTAAGGATCATTGATAAAAATTTGTTGAACTCTATGTATCAAATATCCATAAATTTCCCCTTCTTTCAAACATATGAAGATTTTACTTTTCCCTTTGTGTGGAGTTTTAGAGTGACACTTGCTCCCACATCTGAGTTTCTCCTGCTTAGCAAAGTAGATGATGACAACGACATCTACAGACTGGTCCTTGTTAGAGGGCAAACACTGCAGTCTAAATTCAGCAGCATTGGTGGGAGTTTAAACTGGTGCAGCCACTATGGAAAACAGTATGGAGATTCCTCAAAAAATCAAGGATAGAACTACCATATGATCCAGCCATCCCACTGCTGGGTATTTATCCAAAGAACTTGAAAACACCAATTTGTAAAGGTACATGCACCCATGTGTTCATTGCAGCGTTATTCACAATAGCCAAGACTTGGAAGCAACCTAAGTGCCCATCAAGGGACGAATGGATAAAGAAGCTGTGGTATATATACACAATGGAATACTACTCAGCCATAAGAAACGATGAAATCCAGCCATTTGTGACATCATGGATGGACACTGAGGGTATAATGCAAAGTGAAATAAGTCAGAGGGAGAAGGTCAAATACCGCATGATTTCCTTCATTAAGTAGTAGATAATAACAACAATAAACAAACACATAGGGACAGAGATTGGATTGGTGGTTACCAGAGGGGAAGGGGGGAGGGAGGAGGGTGAAAGGGATAATTCGGTACATGTGTGTGGTGATGGGTTATAATTAGTATTTTGGTGGTGAACATGATGTAATCTATGCAGAAATAGAAGTGCAATGATGTACACCTGAAATTTTTACAATGTTATAAACCAATGTTACTGCAATAAACAAAAAATTTAAAAAAATAAATAAATAAATAAATAAATTCAGCAGCATTGCTTTCTATATTTTTCGAGCAAAAGGTCAATTGTTCATCTTTACTTCATTTGGAAAAATGGCTAAAGTTTAACGTTTTGTACCAGGCAAATTTTAATTCTTATTACTCTTTTTAAGGTAAAATGTGCACGTGGTATAACATCTAAAGAATCTTCTTTAATCCCTAGGCTACATTTATGGGAGGTTATGATGCTTTGGAAACCAGGACTTAGTGTTTTTACTTTTTATTTTGACTTCACTGAAGTAGTTTCATGAAGGAAGTTATTAACTACATCAAAAAAAGCCTTTTGTTTTTAGGGGTGCCCCTTTCAAAGACCAAAGAATAAAAGTCTATATCTGCAATGAATATATACAACACTCCCTAAATATCAAGCCAAAGATAGATAACAAAGCTTTTTCAACCCCTTCTTGTAACAGAGCAGATGAAAAAAGTGACCACTCCCACTACTGTAAGAGATATGTATTCCATTTTATTCCATCTTTCTTTAAACTTTCTTAACAACTTCACCACTTCTGTAGATTTTTACCAATTTAGTAGTACGTAATTATCTCAGGAAATCTTGCTGTGTATTTAAAGAAATCATTTTTATAAACTAATAATCACCTGAAGTGTGTGCGAACCAAGAATTTTACTTTTTGGCCTGGCTTACAGCTGAAGACCTACGTGATAGAATCCTGATTTTATCTCGGCTGTTTCCTATTAAAAGGGTCCCCTACATACCTTGTGTATCATGAAAAGGGAAACGAGGTCCTCGAGAGACTTAATGACCAACTCCCTGAGCTGGAGTGACATGAAGGATGCAACAGAAGCAAAATATTCCTCAATGTTCCGAGAGGAGTCATAGCTGCTCTTGGGAGCAAAATGGACCCACTGCTCCTTCCGTGAGACAAAAAGCTGGGCACAGGCGGGGATCCACCTGTAAAAACAGGAGGGCATTCAAGTAAGAAGATCTTCCAAGCTCCGAGAAGTCCTCTCAGCCATTTCACACTCTCTGCGACAGGTCAGATGGCTCATTTCCCACTAAGCAGCTTTGCAAATTGGTACTTTCATATGCCTGGCCATCTCACCTGCCAACACCCCTTTCCTGGGAAGAAAGGAATAAGATTTGAATTGGGAGACTATTCTTCCATTAGCGATACACAAACGGACAGGGGATATTAGTGGCATGTCCTGCTGAAAGAGTCTATAGTTTCTTCATTATAATCAGAGATCGAGGTGAACGGCATAAGAAACTGGAATGTTCTGTCCAACTTCTCTCCCTGGTAGATGCCTGGCCTCTGATTCAGACTTTATACGGGGAAAGAGAGAAAGAGGAGAAAAGCAAGAATACTTAAAAGGAGAAACTCCAGTGTGGCAGTGGCAGCTCAGAAGTTGAGAGTAGAAATTGGAAAACCAAAAGAAGAAATGGATGCCTCATTGTTCCTTTCTTCCTACTTCCCCCAATTTCTAATTCCTAGTGAGAACGGTTAGCCTTTTCATCCTATGATGCCTCTTTCTGATTGCTAGAAAACTACTACTCTAGCAATCAGAGAAGTACTAGTAATAGTCATAGTTTAGAGGTAATAATTACGATATTTATTGAGCATCTACTATGTGCTAGCTATTGCATATACATTTTCTCTGATAATAAAAACCCAATGGTATGTATTATCACCATCATTTTTTTTTGTGTGATGAAGATCAGCCCTGAGCTAACATCCATGCCAATCCTCCTCTTTTTGCTGAGAAAGACCAGCTCTGAGCTAACATCTATTGCCAATCCTCCTCCTTTTTTTCCCCAAAGCCCCAGTAGATAGTTGTACATCATAGTTGCACATCCTTCTAGTTGCTTATGTGGGACGCCGCCTCAGCATGGCCAGACAAGCAGTGCATTGGTGCACACCCGGGATCCGAACCCAGGCCTCCAGTAGCGGAGCACGCGCACTTAACCGCTAAGCCACGGGGCCGGCCCCATCATCATCATTTGACATAAGAGAATTTCTCTGGCTTTGGACATAGTCCTGCTCACCTTTGCAAAGGAAAAACGAATTGTCTAAGCAACTGAAAACCCCCTAACCTTGGAACATTGCAACTGTTTATCTGAGCCAACTGAACACAGGTCAAATGCACTGTCCAGTAACCCAGGGCCTAGAGGATTTCAGAGGGAAGGAAAGCAAGTGGCACCCTCACAATGAATGGTAACAAGAGAGTTTCACAGAGAGGAGACTAGGAGTGAAGGCTGAAGAGCAGTGGACGTGAGGACACACAAAGGCTGTCGAGGGACGGGAACACGGAAGGAAGAGGACAGAGAAAGATGTCAGTGGGAACTCAGCAAACTCTGTGCAACCCCCAGACTGGAAACCAGTTTTCACTTCAGAGAATTTTCAGTCTTTATGATCCTGTGACGTAGCCCCATTCTGAGGCCAGATACTGACTTGTTGAGAAGTACTTGGCGCGCTTCCATGCAGTGTTTCCGGATCACATCCTGATACTCGTGAGGCTGCAGAGGCAATTTTCCCGCCAGTAATTCTGCTCTTCGGACAAACCTGAGGTCTCTAAATCTGCCAAAAGAAAGGAAGAAATGTCCTAAGCTGAAAAGACACTTAGTAACAAAGTCTGTAGGGCAGGTTCAAAGGGCACATGTTCTCATTCTTCACTGAGAGATTTAAGAAGATTAAAACTAATTATATCTGAAAAATCTGGGAGTATGAAGAGGGAGTAGAGAGTCCACAAGAACTCTTGCAAAAAGTAGATAAATGAGCCAACTCAACAGGTGTTCACTGAGCCTTCCTATGCATAACCCATTTGGGGAGTGGAGTTGTGGCACCAACCTGGTATTTGGCTGGCTGGGAACTGGGATATAAAACGGACAAATCAAAGTTCTTTACAACAGGGAAGACACAGAGGACAGAGCAAGCAAAACACCGCCTTCATGATCAAGTGGGTTCCACCCACTCCTCAATGTGACCTCTGGGTGTGCTACTGACGACAACTTGGAGGACTGCTTTGGTCTGAACCACAAAAACCCCTAGAGAGCTACCCCCGACAGCTGGCAGGCTCACCAAAACACACAGCATCCCTTGGCACAGTGCCTTACACAATGCAGGTCCTGAATACATACTGTTGAATGAACGTGTGCATCTCCTCCTGCCCTCTCCTACGAGGCTCTTAGCGTCTCCTCTTTCTCTCAGATCGATGGATGTGTTGCCCTTTACCACACTCCCCAAGGCCGTTTTCAGTTCACAGGGCCACCACTTCTCTTCCTGAAATCTATTCCATTCATTTATAAATCACTCTTTTCAACCATCACTGCCTATCACTTCCCCAACTAGATCTTTGCTCACTGTCTCAGCTTGTCTCAGTTCTTGCTTCTCATTTTCATCATCCACTGTAATGACCTATTAGGCACTTTTCTTCATCCTCCTAAAATCCCAGAGCCTCCATTTCCATTCCTTTGTGGTGAAACTTAGTCTTCATCTTATCTGGCAAGTCACAAAGCACTGTCAGCGAAGGATAGAACTCCGAGGACCTCACTCACCACACACATTTGATACTCAATTCTAGTATGGCCCTCGTCACCGTGACCTGGTAATTACATTACTCATCTTTAATTGAATCCTAACAAACTTCTCACATTGGCCAGAAAATCTACTTTCTTCAGACCACAGCTCTCATTCTGGCCCCCAAATCCCTTACCCTGCACTGATCACTAAGTGACCTCTTAGATTTTTTAAAGTTAAATAAGGCAGATCACATAAGAAAACTGCTCTGTAGCATTTCCTTAAATCTTTCTCATTGCTGATTGTTTGGTTTAGCTGACAAAAACCTTCTAAATGATTCTGGTTCACTTTTGTGCCTTTGTTGCCTACATAATCTTCTTCAGGAAACCATGAAAAGCAAGTGGTAAGAATCCTTTCTTCTCAGTAGAAACTATAGGTTCAATATTTTGCCATCTTCACTACATGATCAAATTAACCTCGCGTGCACATCCTGTTGGCACCGAGCTTCTGGCAATTTTACCAACCCCAAGATGGACTTCCTCCTTAATTTCTAGATTAATTTATTTTTTGAGGCCATAAACATGCTTGTAGTTAAAGCAGTACCTTCATTTATTGAACAACAACTGTATGCCAAGCGCTTTCTAAGCATTTCACCCAACAACCCCATGAGATAAGTAATGTTATTATTCCCATTTTGCATATAAAGAAATAGGGACCTAGAGAGATTAACTTCCCTCAAGTCACACAAGTCATTAGTGACAGAGCAAGAACCAGAACCCAGGCAGTTTAGCTTCAGAGCCCATTCTATAAATTACTACTATACACTTCTGCCTCATTAGAAAATTACTCTCTTCTTCAGTGTCCTGACTGGCACCTCCAATGCCATAGAAAACTGAATTCAGTTCAAAGAAGGGAAGGCGCTTATCTCTTATCATTGGTGGGATCCATCCCAGGTTGACTTCACCCCCAATTCCTATTTAAAATATATGGAAAACTGGGAATGTGGAAAACAAGTAAGCTCCACAAGTAACAAGACTTCCTTGTTAAGACTAAACATAGTCAAAGCTAGAGATCCTTCCCAAACAAAATATTTGAGCTACTGATAAGTTCAGCCAATCAAAATTAAATAAACATATTTGCCTCTCATGTTTCTAATTAAAAACCCAGATGGCGCCAGCTCATTGTTTCATTGGCCTGAACTTTCAGTGAACTCTGGTGGCCTCATTCTCCCACCAGGATTTGTGTCCCCTCTTGAGGGACCCGTAAAAAAAGGCAGTCTTTCTCCCCAGGGCAACTGATGAACGGATAAACAAAATGCAGTATGGCCATACAATGGAATACTGTTCAGTCATAAAAAGGAATGAAGTACTGATACATGTTTCAATGTGGATGAACCCTGAAAACATTATGCTAAGTGAGAGCAGCCAGACACAAAAGGCCACATATTGTATAATTTCATTTACATGAAATGTCCAGAACAGGCAAATCCACAGAAACACAAAGCAGATTAGTGGTTGCCAGGGGCTGAGTGGAAGGGAGAAGGCGGAGTGACTGCTAATGGGTACAGGGTTTCCTTTGGGGGTAATGAAAATATTCTTGAATTAGATAGTGGTGAGGGTTGCACAAATTTGTGAGTATATTAAAAACGACTGTATTGTATACTTTAAAAGGGTGAATTTTATGATATGTGAATTATACCTCAATTTAGAAAAATGAAAGAGAAAAAAAAGTGATTCCTGCCTCTGTGACTGTGGCCAAGTCAGTCATTGATGAATAGAACTGAGACCACTGCTTGCCACCCCGTGCTGGCACTGAGTTCCATAAAGGAATATGACCCAAGCAGCCATATATCTCACAGGCTAGAGAGAGACAAACGAGGAAACATACAATTACAATTCAGTGTGATACATGTCATAATGGAGGTAAGGGTTAATTAACACTTACTGGGTACTTACATTTTATCAGGCAGTACTCTAAGTACTTTGCATGTATTAAGTTATTTATTCCTCCTACCAACCCTATGAAGTAGGAACTCCTATTATCCCAGATTGAGAAATGAGGAAACAAGGCATAGAGAGGCGGTATAACACACCCATATCACCTATGAAGCAACAGGGTTACGATGTGGACCTGAGCAGGCCGGCTCCACGTCTGTGCTCCTAACCAGTATGCTCCAGTGCTTAGATACAGCTGCCTGGTCCCATGGGAGCACAAAGGAGGGCCACTTAACCCTGCATGGAGAGTTGTCACTTATTGTTCATATGCACTTTTGGTGTAGGACTTTTGTCATTTCACTTCAAGGGCAGGGCTACTCCCACAGTGCCTAGCATAAGATGTTCTCCTACGTGTGGAAGCAATTAAGGAGGAGAAAGAAAAGGGAGGGGAGGCACTTCTTACTCTGAAAACCACAGTTCTTTCAGGCTGAGCATCATGGGGTTCACCATGTGCAGATGCTCCTCATTCCACTTCTTGGCATTCTTGTAGACACTGTGCCAGGGCACAGGGGCCCGGATCACTCTTTGAGGAAACACGTGGGGGATGCTCTTGATGAAGAGCCTTTTTCTCTCCATTGGGTCCATGAGGATGTAATCAACTATAACCAACAGGGCAAACATTTTCTTATTAAACAGGGACCTTGAACACTCTATGCAATTAGCTTTAACACTTAGAAGGTAAGTGAACCTCTGTTCATTTACACTTGGAAATTCTCCCTCATATTCAAGGTCATTGGTAATCCACTGGGTATAACTAAATTGAGGAAGCTCCACTCTTGTTTGTGTGTGTTTTCTTTCTGAAAATACTTTAGGGGAAGGAGGGACGCAACTTCACAGTGTGGAGAACTTAGTACCTGGGGTTGAGTTCTGTTAGGATATCTAGGATCATGCATGACAATGATCTAGTATTTGCTGATAGCTCATTAATCATTAATTGTTTTCTCACACCAAAATAGTTACAAAAAAAAATCAACACAATGGATGACACCAGACACTTATGAATGGAAATTCAGAGATCGAATATTTCACATGCTAAGGAAAGAAAGATTAGTAAAAGCTTCACAGAAGAAATAACATTTGAGCTGGGTCATAAAGAATGAGGTGGAGTTTGTTAGACAGGATAAGAAGCGCCATTCCATGACTTTTGTATAATATGCTCAATGAGCTGTGAGTTATTCTGTGGCAGAAATATCAGGTATAAGTGGTAGAGTTCAAGGTGATAAGACTGGAGAAGTAGGTTGAGGCTGGAATTTGAAGGTCTTTACATGTTTATCCTTATGAGCTTGGCTCTATCCTATAGTAGACAAAAGAGCCATTACCCTGATAACATTAAAAAGTTAATTAGAAATTAAAAATAACTAGACAACTTGGTAAAGACAGCTGTTGTCCAGATAAAATAGGAAAGTGGGGAACTAATATGATCGCCCCTTCCCTTTGATGTGTTTCTCACATTACTCACCATCATCAAGTGTTTCCCAATGACCTAGTGTGTGCACAAGACATGAAGCTAAGAATGAAAGGGAGCGAGAGTCAATAATACATCCATCACCATTAAAGGGCTAATAGTCTAACAAGGGAGTCGAGACTCATGAGAAATGAAAGGACAATGCTAGTGTTAAATAGCAGTAGAGAAATAATGGCACAGGAGAAGTTCCAAAGCAGGATGATTTGAGAGTAGAGACAAGAAGTGCAATGAATGCAGACAATGGAGTGACCACTGAGGGTTGAAGAGGGATACAAATACTTCAGAGGCAGGTCTTGAGCTAGATTTTAAATTGTGAGTAGGCCCTTGCTACTCACAGTGTTGCCCTGGGGTGAGGAGCATCGGCCTCACCTGGGAGCTTGGTGGAAATGCAGACTCTGGGGAGCCTCCCCAGATCTACTGAATCAGAATCTGCATTTTAACAAGATCCCCAGGCTAAGTGGACACACATTGAAGTGTGGGAAGTGGTGGCGTAGACATGAGTGATGGGTGGGAGCATTTGAATTAAAAGTTAAATGAAGCTTTTTGTGTTTCAGAGGAACCAGAGTGGAGGACTGAAAATAAGAGAAAAGAAGGTGCCCTCCACATAGGAACCCTCTACCCCATTTATGCTCAGCCTACCAATGCTTTTCATGAGGCTACTGTAATAGTCATTGTCCTTCTCTTCCACAAGGCTGATCATCAAGGGTTCCAGGAAGGGACTTGTCAGCAGAGTATTAGAAATCAGCTTTGAAATCCGGACCATCACTTTGTCTTCCTCGGGGGCAATCATGTCTTTTCGGATTCCATTGGTCAAATAGTAATAGTATCTCTTCCATAAACAAACCACAAGCAAGAAAATGATCACAATTAAATGGCTAACCATGCCCACCCACCTACCCACAACTGTCAGCCACCAAGGGGCCTGTTCACACAGCACCCATCCTCACCCTTCACTCACTACAACCATGCTTTCCAGGCCTGTCACTTCACATGCACTGCAATGAGATGGCCAGCAAGTTTTCTCCATGACACCAAGATTCAACCAAAGCCAGAGAGATGTCAGTGGGGTATGAGGAAGGACTTGTCAAATGCCTTGCGGATAGGAACAGTGGAATGAGTACTGAGGATGGAGGCAGCATATCTGGTGAACTTTAAGAACAGGAATGACAAGGTCCTCAAATGTTCTCAAACAATTCACCCTCCTCAACAACAATGATCCTCCACAAAGCACTTTGATCCTGTGGCTTGTAGCTGACAGTGGGGAAAAAATCCCCCAAGTCCGAGTGAGACCTATGATAGTTCTAACCAACCAGGGGCTCTGGAGTTTCAAAAAGCAACACAAACACACTAACAGAACAAAAATGGCCACGGTGACCTGGTGACTTCAGGAAGTTTTGTTTGTTTAGGGCTTGCCTCTAAGCTGCTGGATGGCTGAGTGGCTCTAGATGTGAGTAATTTCAGATGGATGAGAAGCACAAAGTGTAGGAAAAGGGTTTGAAATCAGCTTTGAGCTTCAGTGCCAATTGTCTGTGGTCAGGGGAGGCTGAGCTCATCTTTCTCCAACCTTAACGAAAGCTGCTTATGCAGGACAAAACTCCAAACTTCCCTATTATAGGAACTGCCTGGGGTGGGGAGAGAGGCTCTCGTTAAAATGCAGATTCACAGGCCCCTCCTCAGGCAGTTTGGGATTTTTTTTCAGCAAGCACCCTAGGTGATTCTTATCTTCAGGCAAGTTCGAGAAATGCTGCGTAAGTCTTAAGAGCACAGAGACTTTAGTATCAGCCAGATCTGGTCTAAGTCCTAGTTTTGTCCCTTACTGAATGTGTAATCTTGAGCAACTTGTTTAAACAGTCTACACCTCAATTTCCACACCTGGATGATAGGAATAATTATAATACCCAGGTCTTGAATGGGGTCAAGCATCTAGAGGGTTTAGCATGGAAATTTGCTAAGAGCACAGACTCAGTCACTATGAGTTTTTATTACTAATCATTTTACTATACACCATAAACTCACAAGCTATTTGCTCTAAAGTTTTGTTGTTGTTCTTTTAAGGTAGGGGTTGGAAACTCAAACCCTACTTGGAGCCAAGCAGGTAATGTTAATAAGTGAAAGTAGTTTGGAGATATGAAAGTAATAAGGAAAGGTGGAGACTGTGACAATCTGGAGAATATATTGCTCTTCTAAAGGAGGTAGTTACTGTTCAGCTTCAAATATTTTAATTTTTTCAAGAGAGGTTAAAAATCTAGCCTATGTGAGATTTTCTTCATTTTCAAAACATCTATAGGCCAAATTCAGCCTATGGTAGGGTTGCCAGATAAAATATAAGATGTGTTGGATATACTTATATTAAAAAATTATTCATTGTTTATCTGAAATTCATATTTAATTGGGTGCCCTGTTTTTTGTTTTGTCTTTTTTTTTTTTTTTAATCTAGCAACCCTTGCCTACGGGCTGCCATTTTGCAATCTATGTTCTAAGAGGACCCAAAGGCACCAATTTCTAAGACTTCCTAGAGCAGAGAATTCACACACTCACACACCCTCACATTCAGTAGTCTGTCATGGAGTCTGGACTTTGCTATTTTTAAAACACTTCCCTAGTGATTCTGCTGTTCTCCCCCAGTTTAGAATCACTGAGATGCCAAGAAAAATACTTGGCAAATTGAGAGAAAGGACGCAACAAGAACATACCTCCAAGTCTGATTCAGATGGTTTGGTTTCTTTATTTTTTATTTCCCTCTCCTGCTGTAACATCACATCAATCTGTTCTTCTGGACTCATTGGTCTGCTTCCTGGGAGGGTCAAAGATGTTACCATCTCCTTCTTCCTGGGCAAGGAGGCTGAGGAGCTGCAGGCCGACATGCTCCTGAAAAGCAGATGAAACTCAGTCCCTGGGTCTACGCAGAGGTGCTGTGTCAGGCCTACTTTATCCAACCTGATGAGAGTCACTCTGCAATAGCAGCCCTTCTCCTCTGTAACACTGAATGGCACAGGTGTGTACTTCAATGATGACATCTAACCATGAAACCCCTCATAGGTATGCTAGTATTGGTTTTGCTTAGTTGGTTAATTATTTAGAGCCTTAAAAAAATGGATTAAGGGGATGGTGGAAGAAAATATGAATTACTGGCTGTTCAGGAACGCTTTGAAGCCAAGAAGCAGGTATGGCTTTAATGAGACCACAGCCTTCTTCAGTTCAGCCTGGCGTTCTGCAATCCCCTGCACCCACGGTGACACCTTACCTAGTGGGATCCTCTTTGTCTCGGGGGGAAAACTTCCTTTTCTTCTTCTTGGGCTCTGATGAGCTTTCAGTTGCTGGAACAGTGGAGAAGAAAGACCTTAGTGCTGGAGAGTGGCCTTGGGCCATCCTCTGTCCACAGATACATGACTCTCAGGACAGTCCAGGAGCACACTAAGGAGAGTGGACTCGGTGGGGTGGGATGAGGCAGGAGATGTGGGTTCCGGTCCCACCTACACCACTAATTACCTGTGTGACCCTGAATAAGTGACTTCATCACTCCAGGCCTCAGCTTCCCCAACTGTGAAATGGAGGTGAGCACACCTTCCATTCATCCATACATGTGACAAGTATTAAGAGCTGCCTACTCGATTCACTCTCCCGTCCTGCATGCTCTATCTTCTAAACATTGGAAATCACTGTTTAACATTTTTCTTTAAGTAGACTCAGACTTTTAAACTTATATTTATTTTAAAGGAAATATTATGTAATTATCACAAATAGAAAAACTGGTATCATTTGCAATAAATAGAAGGTAACAACAAATAAATTCAATAAATGATATAAAACTTATTATTAAACTTTAACTAGATATTATTACTTAAGTCTCTAGCCTAAGAAAATTAACAATAGAGAAGTGTTAAAGATATACTAATACTAAATTGACATTTTGAGAGAATCAAAGAGAATTGAAGACTCTCAGTCAAGATGTATTTTGAGTTCATACTTTGAGCGCCTCAATAGACTCCAAATATAACATTAATAGACAAAATATTCTTTAAAAATTAAAAAGACACTGCAGTATTCAAGAAGATGATTTTCTATGTGGACCAGAAATAAACAGAGTGTGAAGTAAAAGTCATAAACTCGGCTTCTGGAAGCAGGCAGAAGTAAGTTAGGTGTTTGATACCTGGGGGAGTCACAGAATCCAAGAACACACCATGACTGGGGGAGACTGGAGCTGGGCTCACAGCATAAAGCCAGGGTTGAAGCAAGGCTGCCCTACTGATGAAGACAGGCTGCAAAGACAGCAGCTCTGCCATGCAGATAAAGCACAGGGATCCTCAATTCGTATGGTGGCCAGAGATAGCAGACAAAGGCTGATAATAACTAGGTCCAGCCTCACACAGCCTCAGGGACCAGATCCACGAGATCCCCAAATATCACCTTAGGATGGGAGTCCCAAGCCACCAATAAGAAGAGCTGGTACTAATTTGGGGTCCTAAGAGGTCAGATGAAGGCAAAAGAAAAAAAAAGCTAGATTAAGAAGGGTCAAAAGATTACAATCAATGTAAATATGATTACATTTATATCTGAGAACAAGCAAAACTACTGTGGTGACAGAAATCAGAGCGTGGTTACTCTGGGGTGGGATGGTGTTGGTAAGGGAGAAAATTGACTGGAAATGGGCAGAGGGCAGCTTTCTCTAGTGATGGAAATGCCCTGTATCTTGTTGGGGTGGTGGCTGTATAGCATAAACAACTGTCAAAATTCACTTAACTGAACACTTAAGACCTGTGCATTTTATTGTATGTGAATTATACCTCCAAAAAAAAAAATGGGAGGATGCATGCAGCAAGAAGTGAAAAAACTCTCAACATAAGCCTGCAAACTAAAATCCCAGAATCCATGAGAAAAACCAACACTAAAGACAGCCAATGAACTCAACAATTGAGGGATAGATTTACAAAATGGAAATAATACAGCAATACTAATATTGTTCCAAAATAAACGTTTAAGATCCTCCAAGTCATATTGAAAGGGCTATGCACATAAGAATAGAATAAAAAACTGGCAGGAGTGGCACCCATAAGTAGAACCAATTACAAAATCTGGAAATGAAAAGATATTGTCATTAAAACAGAAAATATTCATTAGACATAATAAACTCAAGACTAAACAGTGTTGAAGAGCAAATTAGCGAATTAGAAGATATATTTGAGGAATGTACCCAGACACAGCACAGAGAAAGAAAAAAAAAATACAAAAATGAGTTTGAGACAGAGGGCAGACTGAGAGGCTCCAACATACGTCTAACAAGAATTACGAAAGGATAACCTTAAGCAGGTTTGTGTGTACCCAGTGGGATTAAATAAACTAATACACATAAAGTGCTGGGGTAAGCAGCTTCCAAGATGGCCCTCAATGATCCCCACCTCCTGGTGTCATGCCCTTGCGCAATCCCCTTGAGTATGGGTTGGAGCTAGTGACTCACCTCTAACAAACAGAATATGGCCAAAGAGATAGGACGTCACTTCCAAAATTAAGTTCCAAAAAGACTGTGGTTTCTGTCTTGCTGGCTCTCTTCTCTCTCTTGCTCTCTCCCTCACTCCCTCCTTGGGAAGCCAGGAGTTAGGTTGTGAACTGTGCTATAGAGAGGCCCATGTGGCAGCAAACTGATGTCTGTGGCCAACAGGCAGCAAGGACCTGAGGATGTGAGTGAACTTGGAAGAGGATCCTTCCCTAGTTGCCTTTAGATGACTGTAGCCTGGCTGACACCTTGACTGCACGCGTGTGAGAAACTCTGAGCCAGAACCACCCAGTTAAATCATGACCAGATTCCTGACCACAAAAATTGTGAGATAATAAATGATGGTTGTTTTAAATTACTAAATTTTGGGGTAATTTTTTATGTAGCAATCAATAACACAAGCACGTAGAGCAGTGCTTGGTATATGGTAAACGTAATATTAGCCAATACAATCATTTCCATTTCATAGATGAGGAGACTGAGGCTCTGTGAGGTTATTCAAAGTTAGCTGCAGCAAGAGGTACAGCCAGAACTAGAATCCAGGATTAGAAATCTCACTCCAAAGCCCCATTCTGAGCTGGTATAGCACACTGCCAGAAATACCTGATGGCAGCCCCTGAATGATCCTTTCCCTAGGGACATTGATGGTGACTGGTTGGTAGACCTTCACCAGGTCCTTCAGCTTCAGGTCCTGGGCCGTCAAGGAGTAGTTGTTGGCAATGGAGTCACTGGGTCCACGGTGGTGGTGCTGCTCTTTGAAGGGTGCAGCCAGGGTCCATGATGTGCGTTGCATCAAGGGGGGATAAAAGCTGTGCAACATGACAGTCTACAAGGCAAGAAATGCAGAGTGAGACACAATAAGGTCCATCTCTTGGGGAGCCTGGGCTCCGCAGGTCCAGAATCCACTCAAACTGAGACTCACGGAGTCCCACACGCCTTATGCTATGTTTCTACCTTCCACACTCAGTGTAAACACTTTCTGAATGGACACCAGTTGTACTTCTCTGACCACTGTGAGCGTGATTTCTGATGTCAAGGATAATAACTAGCTTTCAATATACAACAAGTTTGGGAATCAGGTAATTTACAACTATGGTCTTTATTCCTTACGGACATGGCTATAAGGTAGAAAGTTATCCTCACTTTACAATTGAATATGCATAAGTTCAGAGAGTTTAAATAACACAGCAGGCTAAGTGAGAAGGCCAGATTCCAACTCACCTTTCAGCTACTGCATAGCTCTTTCTCCGATCCTGTTGATGGGAAAGTCACTAATCCCACTTCTCAAGTCTGACTGTTTGCCCCGTACTAGTACCAGCAGAAGAGCAGCCCCCATGTGAACATACCTGATAGAGTTCAGATGGCACCTCATTAGCAGAAGCAGGCAGAGGGGGCAGCTCTGGCTGCTTCTGGGAGTGGCTCATGTGATGTATGGAGTCACTTTTAGTGATCTGTGGGAAATGGGAACAAAGCCACTCTTCAGGAAGTAGGCAAGATTTCCAAGCCTCTAGGTTAGAGAGGAGTAAAGAGATCCCCAGGAAAAGTTTTAGGCACAGAGTTCTGCCCAAAAAACAACCTTCTCACCCCCATCCATTGTGTAGGTTTCATTTTTTAATTATCAGTCCGACTCTCCTCCAGCATCTCCTCCTTAGCTACCCTTCTATGAGCAAATCCAGATACTTTTTCCCCTGAAAAGAGCCCAAATTCTGAGGGCACCCCCAGGTACACCACCCTGGGTTGTGATTAAAGGAGTTGACTTAAAAAAATGGACTCTTGCATTTCACATATGCAAAATTCCAAATAGAAATTTGCTCATGCAGTGGCATTGTATTCTATGTGTTAAACACACACATAAGCAACTCTCTATGCTTCCTGTGAAAAGAAAAAATATTTAAACAGTGTGGGTGTTTGAGTCCACCATTCCATTCAGTGAGTGTGTACTTGGGAGTGAGCCTCAGGTAGGAGCAAACTTGTGGCTCCCCTGGCACTCTCAGTTCCCAAGTGCCCCTCTTGAGCAGAGCTGAAAATGACTGCAGTGTTGAACGATGCTGTGTGTGATTCGGTCCTACGACCCAGCCCCTGTATGCAAGACAACTACTTCATCCAGGGCTCTGATGGAGAAACTGCAATTTGTTCCAACACTGGAGGAAAAGTGCTAGGCTGGACTCATTGAGAGCTTTGCTATACAGCGCGTTAAAGATGGTTTAAGGGATTTTCAAGGGTAATTTTGACTCTCTGTGGTTTTTCACCTTAGCAATGACCTTGGACTTAACTCTTGCATAAGGTAAGACATATTGGATTGATCTGATTTATTTGGGTCGGCAAATTATGTTATGCAGGGCAGCTGGTGAGGGGTAGCAGGGTAGGGGGTATATGGATCAAATGTTAGCCCTCCCCATGCCCTCACCAATCCCTCAATGATGACTCAACATCCTAAAATAATAACAATAACAACAACAACGACAACAACATCTGCCACTATTCCAAATTATTATGTGCCAGGCACTTATGAGATTTTTATTCCCATGTTCTAGCTGAAGAAACTAAGACTGAGAGAGGATAGGTCCCACATCCCAGTCACAGAGAAGTGCTTTTAAATACACATCACTCCACGTCTAAGATCAATTAGGAAGGTATTGATCTTAAAATTAAACAAAACCATGCAAATCCATAAACAAAGATGCATACCGAGCCTGGGATCTTTAAAAACATCAAATAGGTTCATTGATCTAATGGCCTACTTCAGTGGTTCTCAAAAATTGTGGTACATCAGACTCATCAACAGAATTTTATTAAAAATAGGATGCTTGGGCTCCACCTTCATTATGATGAGTTTGACACCCAGTGATCCTGTTGTGTTCAGCTTAGAGAACTTGCCTTGTTGATTTAATTCAGTGTCTGTCTCTCTGCGCTTGACAGAGAAGATCCTCAATTTCAAGGATCTAAGAACTGACCAATCATCTCCAAGAGCCTCCTCTTTCACTACTGAAATTAATTTCAGATCTGTACTGATGAGGTGAACAAAATGAAAAACCTGAAAAGAACCTGGTCATCCAAAGCGTGTACTATACCATCCAAGGTGGATTTTGGCAGCAGTACTTTCAGGGATATGAAGTCATCCATGATTTCCTTCAGGATCCCAGATGTACAACATATACTGATTGATAAGATAGGGCTGTCTGTATTTCGTCTTTGCAAGCAAGAAGGTTTTGTGGTCAGTGGAAATCTTTCCCTTGGCCTAGCTTTTAAAGCTGTTTCAAATAAAAAGCTTCATTAAAAGAACAACAAGCAAACACCACAAATTTCAGACATCTTGAGTAAGTTACAAGAGTGGGGATGAGTAGTTAAATCAAAAAACCCTGACCTTCTGCCGTCGAGGAGGATGCTAACATTATTCAGGAGGTGTCTTGGCATTCATATTTCTGCTCATTGTGGGGTAAACCTGATTTCAGCCCTCACACCAACGGCGAAGTTACTCATCCTACCAAAAGCGGTACAATAGAACCTTAGTGGAAACAACCGGCTCTTCTCCAATTTCAGTCCATGTTATGGGTGATCCCAGCCCTGGCTCCAGGGCAGGGCATGTGACACAGGTCTCGCCAATCAGAATAGTCCATCCTCCTAGACACAGTGATTGGTTCAAGGGTAGGCATGTGACCTAAACTCGGCTGATCAGAGTCTTCCCTGACACTTTTGCTAGAGCTACTGAGGAAGAGGCTGCTCAAGAGCCATCTTTGCCTTATGTGGGAAAAAGTCTTCCTTAGAATAAAGTGACATGGAAGAAAGCAGAGCCACCAGAAGGAGAAAGACAGACTCCCAATGACATCAACTGGACCCCAGGATGCAACTTGGACTTCTCAGTTACTTGAGCTCATAGATTCTCTTTCGGGTTTGAGCCAGACTGAATTATATTTATGCCCCTCCATACTGAGACATGGTCATCCAAGGGACAGACACAGAGGCAGCCGAGTCTTCGGACAAAGAGATAAGCCATTCTTAGGATAATAAAGAAAGCAAAACAAGATTTTGCAAGAAAGCAAACCAACATTAAGCATTTTGAAGAACACAATGGAGAGAAACAGAACCTCTAGAACAAACTAAACTTCAAGCTAGTTTACAGACACAGACTAAGACATACACACAGAGCCATAAATACCCTGATGGGACAGGAGCACGTGGGACATACACAAGATCAGCAGATCTAGAAATCAATTCCAGAACAGAACAAAGAGAGTTTTCTTGACCATATCTGGCTAAGAATTCTCTGTGGTGCCTTCAAGGGGAAAGAGATGGGGAGTTTTGCAAGAACTACCTGGCTATGCAAAATAGTTTCTTAAAAACGTTAATGCTCAAGTGTTCTCTCTGGTGAATGGCAGAGAGTTTTCATTCCAGTTTTCATTCAGTCATTATCAACAAATCCACTTTAATTTCAAAAAGTTTTGATTTAAAATGCTCCTCTGGGCACTTCAACGTATCGCAACCTAGTGGATCTCAGCTTTTACACCAAGATTCTGGCACCCACATTGGGTAGAACTGTTACTTTCAGGTGGTTTACTTCTGACTACATGTGATGTTTGCACATCCTTCATGGAAGCAGTTCCCAAATGCTTGCCTGAGGACCTGCTACTGCATGATCACTCGAGTCTTAGTTAAAAATATAGATTCCAGGGCCCCACTCTAAATCTTTTGGATTCGAATCTTTGGGAATGAGGTCAAGACTCTATGTTTTCAAGATGTTCTCTAGGATACTGTGATGTACATCTAGTGTTTGGAACTGTTGGATGGACTATATGGTCTAATGGCCTTAGAAGGGAAGGGAAAGTAACAGCAGGTGTCTATTCCTGAAATTTTCACAGTGAAACTTGAAGATATTCGAAAGCCTAATTCAGCAAAAAGCCTATTTCAAAGGACATAAAATGTGATTAACACAATTGCTCAGTCAAGGGGATCTAACATGGCAATTGGTCTATGATTGAAACATCCCCTTCCCACCCACTTCCAAATTCCCTACATGTTGAAAATACAGGTAAGAAAAAAGAAATATACCTTAAAATTCACACCTACCTTCTGAGATGAGCAATACATGTCACTCACGTTGTCCATTCTAACTGGACCTATTAAAAAATGAATAAAGAGCTCTGAGTTTCTTCCTCTCCTACCAGTGGCTCTGAAATCCAAACTTCCTTACAGCATAATAGGGAGGATGCAAAAATGGAACTTTCCAGATATTCTGAAAGCCCTGTTCACAGGGCTGCCTCTCTGAGGTCATAGACTTCAGCCCCCTGAAGAGTTCCCTGGTAGAAGAGGACAGAAAGGGAAGCTAGAGAATGAGGAGGCAGCATTGGGGTTCTGCTGGGCTTTTTGGTGTGGTTCCTACTCCTCCTGCAATGGCCACTCTTCCCTTCCATTAAGTGACTCCTCTTTTGGAACTTTCCCAGGAACATAACGAGTTTGCTATGGAGGAAAAATTGAAGCAGAGTTACATATTAATACAAAGAAAAGGGAGGAAGCACCCCACCAAAAAATACCCCTGGCGGCCTGAACTCTTCTCTCTCCTCCTCTCAGGGCTGTTTTAACATTGGAGGTGCTTGTACCCAGGCCCTGGGGCCAGTCACCAAGCTTCAGCGTCTGTTGCTAAGGAAGGAGGGACCTCTGTTGTGCCCACACACAAGACTGGGCTTGACTTTGCTCTGTGTCCTGGTCTCTCTCTTTGTTGGAGGTCCAGCTGCACAGCAGGAAGTGTTGATGACAGAAGGGAAGATGGGAGGGTGTTTAACAGTGATCCAGGAGCGCAGAGGTGAGTGGCAATAAGACACTGTGCCTTTGGAAAGGTCTAAATGCACACAACATGGTGGTGAAATTATTGGACTCTAGAGCTAGAAGGCTCTGGGTTCAGATCCTGCCTTTCCCATTAATTAGCTATGTGGCTTGAGCAAGTTGCTTAATCTCTCCAAATGTCCTTTTTTTAACGTAAAATGGCAACAATGTGAGTACCTACCTCATAGGGAAGGTTTGACGGTTTAATGAGATAGCGCAATGAGATGATCACACATAGTAGAAGGATGACCAACTCGTCCCAGTTTCCTGGGACTTGCTGGGTTTTCACACTGTAGTCCTGCATCCTGGGAACCCCTTCAGTCCTGGGAAAAGTGGGACAGTTTGGTCACTCGACATAGTGGGCTCTCTATAAATGTGGCTAACATTATCCTTATTATAAACACAGAAACACATGCACACTTACTCACACACAAGTATACACACAAGTTGCAAGATTAGCTGCTGGCCTAACATTCAAAGCACATGTTACATGGTCACCTTCAAAGTTCTCTCTTGATTTCTAAAATCAAGTTAGATATTTTGAGCTCTTTTTGGGAGCAATGCTTCTGTATCTGTTTTTTCATTCAATTTTCCCCAGAACTCTATGATGTTCCCATTTAATGGGTGAGGAAACCAAAACTGAGAGAGATATATACATAACTTTCCTAAATTGACATGACTCATAAGTAGCGTGGATACAATGTGAACCCTGTCCTTATGACTGCAGAGTCCAGTGCTCTTCCCATAAAGCACACAAACATTTCCAAGATCCTACAATGAGCACTACAGAGCACCAAGTACTTCCATTTCTCCTTTTTCTTACTTCTTCCTAAAGTTGGGCTTTCCATACTTTCAAAATAACCTTGAGGTTCCTCATTCCTTACATTTATACTCTCTACCATAACGTATATATACCCTTTCAAATAGTGTGTGGAATAAATGAGCCAGTGGCAGGGTTTGAGACTTTGGTTTTAGTCATTACCAGGCCTCCTATAATAGAGCGGGAAACCCCACACCCCACAAAAAACCAGCAGCTGTAACCCAATGAAGTAAAGAACTAGAATGGGCCTGGTATGGTGCTCATGAGCCCCATGACCCTGTGGGTGAGCAGGAGACATACCCTATCTGAAATTTAGTGTGCTTTAAGTCTACCCGTGTCAAAAACATCAACACAATAGCTTCCATTTATTGAGCTATACTAGCTGCTGGCACTGTGCTAAGCACTTAATGAGTATCATCTCTCCAAATCTTCTCAACAACTCAGAATATAAATACAAATATTATCCCAAGTTTTATGGCTGAGGAAACTGAGAAACAGTGAGGTTAAGTAACCTGCCCATAGTCACTCAGCTAGGTCAGTGGCCAACTTGGGACTTGAACCTGATTATGGGATCTGCTCCGTGGCTGTAACCAAAAGCCTATGTGTAGCCTGAAGAAAGATGAAAAATAAATAAAATACCCCCAAGGCCGCCTCACCTGCACCAGAACTGTTTGTCTGACTTAACCTTCTGTTCAATAATTCCCAAGTCAGGAGGCAGGCCTAAAGTCCCTTAAGCCTCGCAACTTTAAGTACACAGGTGGGCCAGATAAAACAAAGGATACCCAATTAAATTCGAATTTCAGGTAAATAACAAAGAGTTTTGAGTATAAGTATGTCCCATTCAATATTTGGGACATAATTATACTAAAAAGTTATCTGTCACTCACTTGAAATTCAAACTGAACTGGGTATCTTGTATTTTTATTTGCTAAATCTGGAAATATGGGGAGAAGAGGTCAGCTAGATTCTGAGTTGTCCCTGTCTTTGTGGTATTAGCAGCTTAGGGTCTCAATCCGTTGCTAGAAATTTTCACATTTCTTCTTCAGAGCCCAGTGCTCCTGGCAGATCTTTTCTGAGGCTTGAAATAGTTATCTAGCCAAAGTAAGTAACTGCGGAAAGGTCTAGAAGAGGCTGCACATGGATTTATTATATTGACCCATCAAATGGTCAACAAGAGCCAAGTCTTTATGCTATGGAGAGATGCTAAGATCCCCACCATCGAGGAATACATAATATGGTGGAGAGGCAGCCAAACCACAGGGCAAAGCAAAACCTGGCTGGCCCTACAAAGATGCCAGAGGTGGAAGGAATTAGAGGATTCACAGAGGCACCTCTAGATGGCACCCTTGAACAAAAATCCCAGTGAGGGCCCCAATTCAGCTTTCCAAAGCAAGACCCACCAGGGAAGGATGGTTGCAATGTTTTATTCAAAAGAAAAAAAACAACCTTTTCCTGGGTAGGGCACTCATCATAACTGCAACTGAACAAAGTGCATGAAATTAGACAGGATTGACTTAAACTGAAAAATTTAGGAACACTTTCCTGTCCACGTCCTCCTATCTCCAACATTAGCTCCCCCTTTCTTGGCTGCTGTGAAATTAGAGCAGGATCCCTTAGCTTACTATTGTTATTATCCCCAAGTTTATTTCTCTATCACCAGCCTGATATTGCTAGAAATATTAGTTGGCAGAAGTAATAGATCATTGGGAGGTGGGGAAAATGAGTGAAGGAAGTCAAAAGGTACAAGCTTCCAGTTATAAAATAAGTTACGAGGATGTCATGTACAGCACGGCAACTATAGTTAATGATACTGTATTGCATATTTGAAAGTTGCTAAGAGAACAAATCTTAAAAGTTCTCATCTTAAGAAGAAAAATTCTGTAACGCTGTGTGGTGATGGATGTTAACTAGACTTATTGTGGGGATCATTTCGCAAGATACATAAACATCAAATCATTATGTTGTACACCTGAAACTAGTACAATGTTGTATGTCAATTATACCTCAATAAAAAATAAAACAAGAAAAATAAATAAACCAAGTAGCCTTGATAAGACACATACAATAAAAGAATACATCAACATTTTTGCACCCCTCCTATGTGCCAGATAGGTGCTAAGTTCTTTATAGCCATTATTGCACCAGTCCTCACTACAACCCTGTGACTGCTTTTCTCTTTCCTGGAGTCATTTTCCAGGTTGCTATGGACACAAGTCACAGAGGAGAGGTAGGTTGACACAGGTCACGGGATGGAAAGTACCTGAGAAGTGTGCAGCAGCGGGCCAATGCCCGGGTGTATCATTTTACAGATGAAGCCCAGGCTCAGAGAGGTAACTCATCCAAGGTCACACAGAAAGAGTCTGTTCTGGGACCAGAGCCCAAGACTGTTGGACCCCCAGCTCAGCAGTGGTTCTCAATCGGGGACAACAGTGCCCCCCGAGGGGGCATTTGGCAATGTTTGGAGATATTTTTGGTTGTCACAATTGGGGCAAAGGGGAGCACTACTGGCATCTAGTGGGTTGAGAGCAGGGATGCTGCTAAACATCCTGCAACGCACAGGCCAGCCCCACAACTCAAAATTTTCCCGCCCAAAATGTCAAGCGCTGCCCTTGAGAAACCCTGCACGACAGGCTGGATTTGGGGCGACGGGACGTGTGTTGCAGCTCTGAATTAGAACTGAGGGACTTGGGTTTGGACTTTTTCATCTAGAAAACAGAGATACTAATCTAACTCAGCTTGAAGGAACTCGCTGCCTCCTGCATTTTTTCTTTTTTTTTTGTGAAGAAGATCAGCCCTGAGCTAACATCCATGCCAATCATCCTCTTTTTGCCAAGGAAGACAGGCCCTGAGCTAACATCTATTGCTAATGCTCCTCCTTTTTTTTTTTTTGCCCCCTTTTTCCCCCCAAAGCCCCAGTAGATAGTTGTATGTCATAGTTGCACATCCTTCTAGTTGCTGTATGTGGGATGCGGCCGCGGCATGGCCAGACAAGCGGTGCCTCAGTGCGTGCCTGGGATCCGAACTGGGGTGGCCAGCAGGGGAGCGAGTGCACTTTACGGCTAAGCCAGGGGGCTGGCCCCCGCCACGTGCATTTTTAAAGCTTCCAGTCAAGCAGGTTACCTCATCACTTGTGAGTCCTGAACTCCACAGATGCTTCCAGAAGAGTTGGTTCAGGGTATTTAGGCAGGGGAATCCCTATGACCCTGCTAAAACCCCTTCTCAGCCGCCAGTCCACCTGTCTCAGAGGTGTCCCGAGCACTCCTCTGCAAGCCAACAGTGCAAGAAGGACGTCTGAGCCTGTTTCCTCAAGGCTCCTCATTCCGGGCGTGGCTCTGAAAGGCTGAGGGAGATGCCGCTTCACAGAAGGCGCGGCGCGGCGGCTGGGCGCGCCTTCGGCGGATCCTTCCGGCCGGGGGCGGGGCGATCGAGCGGAGCGAAGCAGAGGGGCGGGGCGGCGGGCGGAGGAAGGCGGGGCGGGGAAGGGGAAGCAGGCTGCCACTGCCACTCCCGCCCCGCCGCGCGTGTCTTCCTCGTCCTGCTCCTTTTCCTCCCTCCGCTCCCCTGCAGACGCCGGTCTGCGCGCCCTCCAGCACCAGGTGAGAGCTCGCAGCTTGGGCCCGGGGGTACGGGGTGCCCCGGCGGTCTAGAGCCCCTCCCGGGCCGGGCAAATGGAGGAGCGCGGGGACGGTGGGTTGAGAGGGCAAGCGGTTTACTAATGAGGGGCGTCTCATCCCCTCGAGCCCCTGGGACGGGCTGAGAACGCGCACACACACGCATACACACACACGTGCGCACGCGCGCACACCTGCCACTAGATTTGGTAAAAGGGTTGCCAGCCCCATCCCACACCCAGACCCTGCCCCTTCTTGGGAAACCTGGTTGGGGTGTCTCCAAACCCCCCCCTCAGGATTATTGAAAACGAGTGCCTCCCCCCGGGTCCCTCTTCTCTACCGAGGACCCCCTCCCGCGTCACTGCAGAGAGGGGAGCTCCAAGCACCAAAGGTGGATTCTTTTCCCCAAATTAATGACAGGGTCGTCGACTTCCTCCAAGCTTCCATTTCTCAGTCTCGGCGTTCTCTCGGGCGCGGAGCCCCCTCTCCACCTGCATCATCCCCCTTCCCCCTCCCCTTGGATCCCAAGAAACTGGGCGCCCCCCGCCCCCTTGCGTCTTGGAAGGCTGAATGACTGGAACCATATGGGGAGCGGGAGGCTTGGGTAGGCCCGAGGCGCCCCGCAGTTCCCTTCCGCCGGCTTGAGATGCGACCCCTCCTCCTCCCAGCTGGAACGTTTGGGGTAGCCGTTTACCCCCAGGAGGGGCGGGGGTGGAAGAGCCGGAGGTGTTTTGGGGGCCGGTTGGCCGGTGATCTCTCTGTTCGGCGCGGAGAAGGCGGGGGCAGAGCAGTGGGGCGGGGGGGAACACACTGGTGGGCTGCACGGGCTTAACGGGTTGTCGCCTTCCCTCCTCCGGAGACTTCTCAGTGCCTGGGAGACACCCTCCGAGGAGTGAGTGACAAGGGGGTCTGGGGATTGGTGGCCAGGTGGGTGCATTTGACGGCTGGGGAGCGGGAGAGATGGCATTCTACCCACTCTCGCCCCCGTCGGACTCCCCAAACCGATCCGGGTGGCCCCTGGGTTTCCCAGGCCTCAGGAGACCCATAAGGGGAGCTGGGCTTGTTTCTGCCGGTTGCAGAGATGAGATTAGGGAGCTGAGTGCTGGGAACATCCCAAATTCAAGATCTGTGCCAAATGCAGCTTCATACACAGGATATGGGGTGGAGGGGTAAGTCCTCTGTTCCAAGGGGTTCTGTTTCACAAAAGGGATTGCAGCAGAGGATCTCTAGCCGGGCTGATTAAAACGTGCTTTATAATTTGTTTACTAGACTCCATGATGTTAGTAGATAACCTCCCCAACTCATAATTAGTATGTGGGATATTCAATATGGTAAATAAATGTGAGCGTCTCTCAGTTAATTTTGTCCACTGTAACAGAATCTTTTAGGCATTTGTACTACAGGTCAGGAGGTCAGTTGTAAGGAAGAAATGGAGAAGATATCTCTGTGTCCAGCCCTACAGTGGTTGTTTTGGGAAATATAAAGTAGGAACGATGTATTTGTTTATATGAAAATCCAAGAAGGGTTAAAAAAAATAGATATCTAATTTAACAAATTGCTTTTATTAAAAATAAATACTTATGTGAGATTGGGACAGTCCTGGAAATTCCAGGCTGTTGTGTCACAGAGTGTAATTGTGGCAAGCTCTGCTCCTGAGACACCTCTCTCCTTAAGGGGAAGAGAGTTACACAGAAATAAATAGAGAATGATTTATGGCACAGTGCAATTGGGAGCCAACCTGTTTAGTGTGGGTGTACGTAAGGAAATCGGCCACCATCACTGTTGTTTGAGGAAGGCTTTCTGGAAAAAACAAAAAGACAATAGGATTTAAAATAGTGTATTCAGCTTTCTTGCTTTATTCTATATTCTTTTCAGCATTTTGTCAGGCTAAAAAAATATACATAAACTCTCAGAGATAATACCATTAACGTTTTGTTGTGTGTCCTGAATCTTTTACTATAGGATATACACATAAAATATGTATGTTTATGTAACCATATGGAGTAGTTTCTAATTTTTTTTCACTTATCATGGACACATTTTCATGACACTAAGTAGCCGCATTATCATTTTAATGATTGTACAATAGTCCATTATATGAATTTATCATTATTAAACCAATTTCCTGCTAGTGGACAGTTAACTTCTTTTATTGTTTTGCTATTTATTATATATTATAAACAGGGATGCACTGCCCATCCTTTTGATACATTTTGATGTACTTGTTTGATTATTTCCTTCAGATTCCTCAAAAATAAACTGTTCGATCAAGGTGTGTGCAATTTGAGATGTTGGTAGATATTGCCAAGTTACCCTCCATTTGCCCGCCCGCCATCAGTGTGTGAGGATAGTAGAAGCTGTCGTTGGGTTAGTTGGGTGAAATCACTAATGGTTTAAGAAACTTTTTGTTTCCTCCAGTGACAGCGAGAGACAGGCTGACATGAGAGATTCGGCTGTGCCCTGCACTAGAGAGCTTACTGGTAGAAGAATTAATCCCTGAAGAGACTGAAGTGAGTTTCAGGATGGCGAAAGAGGAGCCCCCGAGTATCTCAAAGGACTTGCAGGAGCTGCAAAGGAAGCTGTCTTTGTTGATAGAATCCATCCAGAATAACTCGGAGGTACGTTTCCAGTCAGTATGTATAATGGAAAAATCCCAAAATAACACTAGCTTGAACAACATGTAAAACTATTTCTCTCTTAAGTAGAAGAAATTTGGAGGTAAGTCAGGAATCTTTCAGGCTCACTACCCTACCATGTCTAAATTGTGACCTTCAAACTCATCGTTCAAGATGGCTGCTAGAGCATCTGCCATTGTATCCATATTCCAGGCAATAGGATGGAAGAGAGAGGGAAGAAAGGCTTGCAAGCCACCTCCAGTTTAAGGCGAGTTCCTGGAAGTCAAACACACAGCACTTCCAATTACATCTCATAGACCAAAATTTAGTTGGGTGACCACCCCTAGCAGCAAATGCAATTCTTTAGCTGGATATAGAGTGGAGAATCTCAGTCTGTGCAACAGATACCATTCTTTTTTAGTTTTGTTGTTAATTTTGGTTTATCTGTTACCCTGAAAATGACAGGCCAAAGCCTGCCTTAAGATTTGAATCCAGTGTTCCACTAGAAACCCAGTGTCCAATAGAAATATGGTGTGAGCCACATAGGTAATTTAAGATTTTCTAGTAGCCACATTTAAAAAGTGAAAAGTAGCAAGTGAAATTAATTTTAATAATGTATTTATTTAACCTAATAATCTAAAATATTATTTCAACATGTAATCATTATAAAAAATTAATGAAAAAATTTACTGAGATTTTTACATTCTTTTTTGTCCTAAGTCTTTGGAGTCCAGTGTGTATTTTACACTTACAGTGTAAATGTACTTACAGTACATTTCAGTTTGAACTAGCCACTTTTCAGGTGTTGAACAGCCATTCAGTGGTGGTAGGACTTGAGATAGTATATTCCCCTTTAACTTGCATGTTTATCTTTATTTCTTTCTTCTCTATGCCTTTCAGCGTTTGTCAGGGAAAAAAATAACAGCTCTCAGAGATAATATTATTAACATGTTGTTGTATGTCCTTCTACAATTTTTGCCTGTGTGGTATATCCCTAAATGTACATATGTATAAATAGCAAAATGAACTGTTTTGGGATCTATTTTTTTGTATTGGACAGCACAGTTCCACTAGGATCTATTTGAAGAGAGACCACTTTTCGGTCTAGAGCAAAAGACTCTATAGAGAACTTTTTCTGGACTCGTCCCAAAATGCCTCTGGCGCTCTGTGGATTTAGCGAGCTATTTTTAAATTGGACAAGCAGCTTTCTAGTCAGCAGGCTGAGACTCTTGTTACTGAAAGTTCGCTCGGTAAGAAAGGTCCTCATGCCCATCTGCATGTACACTTGATTCTTTCATTCACGGTGGTTCCGTTCTATAAAGTCACCTCAAACACCGAATTAGCAAACAGTGAGCCACTGCTGCTAGAGGAAATACAGGATTAGGTTCTGGCAAACTTCCGGTCACAACATTTTCATCACCCGATCAATACATAACCTTTTATGTGTATTTATGTGTTTTATATGTGTTTCTGTTTTAAAGACACCTTATTTAATATATATTGTTGATTCACTAACATTGAACTCATGGCCAACTCATTCACTATAACTCTTGCCTGAATGAAGCTTATCTAACACATGTATTGTCTCTGTAACGTACATCCCAGCGTTCTTACACTTAGAAGCACTAGACAGTACTTTTCACATGGGTGCCTTTTTAAATGGCGAAATCATCAACAAAAAACATAAAAATGCAGAGCCAGGCTGGTGGCATAGCGGTTAAGTTCGAGCACTCCGCTTCAGGGGCTTGGGGTTTGTGGGTTCGGACCCCCGGTGCAGACCTACACACTGCTTATCAAGCCATGCTGTGGCGGCATCCCATATAAAGTAGAGGAAGATGGGCATGGATGTTAGCCCAGGGCCAATCTTCCTCAGCACAAAAGAGGAGGATTGGCAATAGATGTTAGCTCAGGGCTAATCTTCCTCAAAAAAAAAATGAATAAATAAAAATGTGGAAAAGGTGGTGCTAAATACACCACGAAAAAGACAGTTGTTTAAAGAGCTGAAACAAGAAGGCAAATTGTCACCGAGTTGGATCTCAGCTGGAAATGTGTGTGTCAGGTGACTCAAGTTTTTCAGTGCTGTGCGCGTGTCCAAGAAAGCACTGCAAGTGTTGATTTTGGAGTTACAAATCAATTTTAGTGAGTAGGCGAATCCGCAAATGTGGAATCTGCAAATAATAGGAATTGACTGGGTATTAATTAACCTTGGTTGAGCACTTACTATATGCCAAGCACTGTGCTAGGCATTTGGGATGTCTTCACTTAATATTCATATCTACCTTCTGAAGTAGGCATTTCAAAGCATATGAACTCTGGCTTCTTGGCATTTCTTTACTTCTTCATCTTAGATCCTCAGCCATGGTCATTGGAATAGATCTGAACTAGATAACTTCCAGGCCAGCCAACTCACAGAATGATGGGACAGATTATCAGTTGGCTTAGTCCTGAGGTAGAGTAGTTTCTTTTCAAATTTTTTATTGTATTAATTGAATTAATATGAATTGTATTAACTCAGTAGAGTAATGTTGGAGGAAAAAGGAAAACAATTCACCTGTAAACCCATCACTAAAAAATCCTGTGGTGGTGATTATTATTATCATTATTAGTATTATTATTAGGCCCATTCAGCATGTAATTTTTATATATGTTGGTTATAATTATGGCAGATGTAGTTCTGTATTTTTATTTTTGCTTGATATTATATATTGGTGTTTTTCCATATTGAAGCGTAGGTCTTCAGAATGATTGCTTTTCTTGGTAGTAGAACCTTCCATCAGATTGACATACTGTAATTTACATAGCCATCCCCTTGTTTCTGGGATATTTAGATGATGTCTTTCCCCCAAGTAATTTTTAACCTTTACTCAGAGTTAATAAGCCCTTTGAATTCCAGATAAGAGTAGATGGCTTCCAGATGGAGTTTGTGAAACAAACTCTTCTAGGAAGCCTCTGGAATGTCAAGTTTTAGTGGTCTTACTTTTAGACTTAGAGAGTCAGAAACCTGCTCAAAATAGCTTAAGTAAACAAACAGATGGTGGCACCTGCCAGGACTTTTGGGACCCTGCCAGGACTTTTGGGAAATGTAAGACTATCTTACAAGCCATGGGCAGGAAGTTTCTTCTTACCTAATTTTTCCTGTGTATCTGCTTCATTCTCTTCTCTCTGCAGCCTGGCTTCCTTGGCTCTTCCATTCATGTGAGCAGACATGATTGTCCAGGCTAGCGCTTTCAACTCCCCATGTCTCCCTCAGCTCCCAGCTGAAGCCCTCTGAGGGACCTGGTTTGGGACGGCCTGATTCCTAGGAGCAAGAATCGCTTGACCAAGTCACCTATGGCCAGGGAGGTGGCAGCTGGGCTGGGGCTTTTCATTTCGTTGATATAAACACGGCCTCAAGGGCCTACCCCTGCTGTGGGAGGGGGCCATTTTCAGAGAGGAGGGGAGAGAGGTGGAGCATGGGCTGGGCAGATGCCCCCATGGTGTCTCCTTATGTGGATTATCTGGGACAAAATAGTTTTGCTCCCATCCTGGACCTTTCCTTCCGTAAAGGATGTCTTCTAACTATGACCCCAGGCACCTTTGTGCCAACCCTGAATCATACACCAGTGGGCACCCAGGGACTGTAAGCTGGGAGAAACTGTCACACAGCACCTTGGACTTGTCATTACCGGTGGTTTTAAATAATCCTGACCCCTTGCCCTCCTCCCCTTTGGTAGTAGGGAATAATGGACGCTGATTATCTTTCACATTCTAACACCAGGGAATTGGCTTATCTTCTGAATAGTCACAGATGGAGACTTCCTGTCCTTAAATACTGGCCACGTTGCTCCTACTTTGGAACCTCCCATACTCGTGTGCATTTTAAAATAAATCACCTTTGTCTGACCTTGGGCAAGTCACTTAGGCTCATTATATTTCCATTTCCTTGTCTCTAAAATAAGCAATAAAGCCAGGCTCATAGGTTTGTTGTGAGGATGATCTCAGATGCTGTTTGAAAAGGCTTCAGCACAGAGCCTGGCACATAATGGTGGCAGTCTGTCCCAGCCTGGCGTTCCTGGGCCCTTCAGCACAGTACGGTACGTGTAAAATCTAGGCTGGATAACCTGCGCCCACTTCCAGGATGGGATGGAAAATCACAGTGCATGTTACGCTCTCCCACTTTCCATTCTCCCATTGTGTCTCCTTCTGTTGCCAGGAGAATGAAAAGTTAATTGCTGTGTTCTAATCCCCTGAATTTAAATAATGTTAAGTTGTTCCTTGTTACCTACCTTGGAGCATTGTAGGGAGAAATAAATGAGGAAATAACATTGAAAGCACTTAAAAAAGTGCTTGGCACAGGAGTATTTAATGAACATTTTCCTTTTTTTGGGCATAACTGAATCGTGTCCTCCCCTTCTGTGACTGACTGGCCCCAGCAGGGCCATACTTTCTGGGGGAAGACAATTGCTGGGCTTAACTACCCGCATCTTCAAATGGTCTCTCTGCGTATCTGAATGACTTTGTATTTTATGGGTATAGGGCCCAGACTTAGAGGAGGCTAAGAAAAAAGCAGATTCCTTAAGGACTGGAAGTAGAACATTCCTGCTTTTCTCCTCTTGGATCCCCATGCCAAACTGTCCCCAAGTCCTGTTGACTTTTCTCTTGTCATACACTTTCATACTGCGTCTCCTCCTCCTCTTCCCTCCCTGCCATCAGCCTAGATTTGGCTGGCTGGTTTCCTGCAAATCCTCCTGATTGCCTCTTGCACATGACTGCCAGGTTCACCTTTCTTAAATTATTACTTTGATTATATCATAGTCCCTCTCAAATGCCAGCGGTTTGCTTCCTGGCTTTTTTCTAGATAAGGTTTAATGAAGTTTAAAAAACTTATTTGAAACATACCAAACTTATTTGAAGTGTAATTAAAAATTTTCCAATGACTGAATCAAATATCAGTTTTTAAATTACAATTAAAATTAAATCAGAAATCCTGTTCATCGGTCACACTAGCCACATTTCAAGCGCTCAGTGGCCACATGTGGCTACTGTGCTGGACTGTCAGGGTGTAAACTCCTAAGCCTGGCATGCTGGTGTTCCAGCCTCATCTGCTTCTCCCCACTGTGGGACTGGGTCTCTTGATTATAAGGATCAGAGAGAAGAGTTCAGTCTGTCAGATGACAGCGTGGTGGTTTACTACGGATCCACATGGACTAGAGCTAGAAAGCAGTCGAGACCTGAGACAGCTCTGGGGACCAGCCCCACTCCCGTGGCCCCTCTGCCTCTCTCTCACCTTCAGCCGCCCTAACAGGAGAATCTCACTGTTTTCTCATCTTAGAGTATCTGAGATGGGCAGTCTCAGCTTACAGGTGATTCCTGGTACAGTCACCTCTGGCTAGAGAAACTGAATAGCCACATCTTTTGTCAGAAAGGAGTCTTGGAGGCAGTGTAGCCAGTGGACTTTGTGCCATTTTTTGGCCTGGCAGGAAGTGAAATTTGTCATGCCTCTAGAGTTCCCCCCAGGAGGCAAGGCCGAGGCCCCAAGACCAGTGGTGGTGACTTCTTGGAACAGTGCTTTTCTATTTCTGTGGGGTGCACCCTGTGCTTTGGTCACTGTCAACATAAACTACAAAACCCTCCTGCCTTCCAGCTTGCCCCCAAATTCCCACCATTTGAATCACTTGGGTGAACAGCTGTTTCTAGGAGGCACATGTGTTTTGGGTCGTGGCACCTGTGATCACTGTGGCTTGAATTACATCTTCGTTTCAACCGCTGGCCTACAAGGCCCTGAGGACTGAGACACAGGAAGGACGAGTTTTGATGGGGGAAAAGTTCTGAAATGATGGAACCTTTCAAGGGATCAGGAATTAGCATGCCAGTACCGAAGAGAGAGACAGCATGGGGCCTAAGAAGAGGGGGAAAGCCTATCCTTGTGGGGTGCCCAGGGCCAGCTTTGCATTAAAGCCGTCATCCTACACTGAGCCAGATCCAAAAACCTTTTTTGCCTGGTGAAGGAAAATACTTATTAATGCAGCATAAGTTTGCAGTAGTCATCAGGCTATGACCCAACCGTGGTATCCACGTTGATGACATAGCATTTTTTCCTAATGAGGTGGCAGCCATCGCAAGCATTTGACATTTAGAGTGAAAAGATTTCGCTTTAAATGCCTAGATTTTGCATCTGGGAAGCTGTGTGACTCTAGACGAGTCATGTAGTCCCATTGTTTCTCAGACTTTACTGTGTGTTCAAATCACCTGGGGGCCTCGTTAAAAAGCAGAATTTCATTCAGCAGTTCTGGGGCAGGGCCCGAGATGCTGCATTTCTGACAAGCTCCCAGGTGATGCCAAGTAGCTAGGATCTAACCTTTCTCTGCCCCAGTGGCCTCAACTATGAAAACCTGAGCTGTGAAGTAGGAGGCAAATTGTATGTACGTTGCATCAATGCACACATATGCTGAGAGTGTCTTCTGAGAGGGTGGGTGAAGCAGTAGAGCCGTGACTGAGTCTCTCCTCCTTTCGTAAGACTTGAGGTTGGGTGGAGCCCTCAAACTTGCCATCTGTCCATAGCTGCCTTAAGTTGTTGCCAGGGTGACTCATGTCTTGGGAGGATTGTTATCATTGACTTCTTACCTATGAGCCTTCCAACTCTACAACTTCTGGTTATACTTTCTGCAGCTCGGGTGGGTCCATCAACTTGGGATTCACACATGGCATTCAATCTTTGTTCAATCTTTGTTCAATGCCTTGTTCTCCTTTGCCCACAGGTGGTAGCCCTTATGAAGTCTCCAGTGGGGCAGTACCTGGACAGGCATCCTTTTGTGACTCTCACCCTGCTGGTGTTTGCTGCTATGTCGGCCATTCCTGTTGGGCTCTTCCTGCTCCTCGTGGTGCTTACCTTCCTGGCCGCTTTTGTGGGAGTCATATTACTGGAAGGTATCCTGCTCAGTTATTCATCCCCTTGGAAAATGACTCAGTCGGGAGGACAGTATTTATTGGCATCTGCCACTCTTGTCAAAAGGTCCTGTTCTTGTCAAAATCACGTCGACCAAGGCAGCTTGTCAGAGTACGTAAAACATGGACTCAGTCCACATTAGAATCCCATCTCCACCAGTGTGTTTTTGGACAAGTTATTTACCCTCTCTGAGCCTCAACTTCCTCATATGTAAAATGGGGATATAGTAATACTATCACAAGGGGTTGTTTTGAGGATTGAACCTTACAGTTCTGTAATGTACTTAGCACAATCCACGGCACAGAGTTACTTCTCCGTGAATGCTAATTGTTATCTTTGAACAGGCCATTCACTCCACAGCTAGGTATTGAGCACTTGTTGCAGCCAGGTGCCTTGCTAGGTACTGAGGTGCCCCCTTCTCCACCTTTCCTCCTGAAGTCTCACTGCCAACTTTCAACTTCTCCCTGTTTGCTAAGTTAAAATTACTGAGAAAGCAAATCTGATTGGCTCAATTTGCCCTTTCAAGTCAGATCACAAACCACAAGATACTGGCCAAAGAGATGGTTGCCATCCAGTCAGGTGGTCGATCACCTCTGGCCCATTCTGTGGCTTCCCAGAACTAAGAGCACCCAGGGTTGTTTCCCTGCCCAGGGGACTGTGAACCAGGCAATTTACATCTGAAGGAGAAGGTGAGTATGGTAGGTGGATGAGCCAAATACAGCCTGGCAGAGTGGTGGTTCTGTGATGGATAGATGGGTGAATGGGTGAATGAGTACAATAACAAAAGTAAATTTAGAGAGAAAGAAGGGAGCCACTACATTTTGGTGGTATCATGCAAGGCTTTAGAGAAGACAGGACTTTAAAGATGTGTAAAAACTTTGTCTCAGGGTGGGCAAGGAAGGGCTTTCTAGACAGAAGGAACAGCATTTGCAAAGCCTTTAGAGCAATGGTTCTCAAACTTGAGTGTGCATAAGTCTTACTTGCTTTTTGAAAATGCGGACTTCCAGGCCTCATCCAGAGATTATTTAGTAGGTCTGGAGTGGAATCCTAAAATCTGAATTTTTTTTTTTTTTATGAGGAAGATCAGCCCTGAGCTAACATCCATGCCAATCCTCCTCTTTTTGCTGAGGAAAACTGGCCCTGAGCTAATATCTATTGCCAATCCTCCCCCTTTTTCTCCCCAAAGCCCCAGTAGATAGTTGTATGTCATAGCTGCACATCCTTCTAGTTGCTGTATGTGCGACGCCGCCTCAGCGTGGCCAGACGAGCAGTGTGTTGGTGTGCGCCCGGGATCCGAACCCGGGCCACCAGCAGCGGAGCGCACACACCCAACCGCTAAGCCACGGGGCCGGCCCCCCAAAATCTGAATTTTTAACAAGCCTCCCTGATGCATCTGATTCTGACATTGTGGTTGTTGGCTATACTTTGGAAAAACACTGATCTAGAATTTTGTAAATCTCTATGAAAAGGCAGCTCATCCATTTATGTTGTCTGCTTTCCTTCCTTTCCAAGGTCCATCCCTGAAACTGTTACTGTGGCCATGGGGATGGAGTACTGGGCTATCTGACCACTCCCAAGGCGAGGGGAAAGATATGGGCAATGCACCGCTTGCCTTGCAGTCATGCCCACTCGGGTGATTAGATCACCTCCTTTTTAAGTGATACTGGAAATCTGGGTTTTTATGGGAAATCTCCTCACTTAAGAAATCTGACTTAACTGTCATTGTAAACACAGTGGCCCAGTGTCCGGCAGCTTTCAACCTGTTTTAGATGAGTCCTTCTAATCGTGCTCTCCCCTAGGACTGGTCATCTCTGTGGGCAGCCTCTCACTGCTTTGTGTCCTCTGTGGCTTGGGCTTCATGTCGCTCATCATATCGGGGACAATCATAGTGTCCTACATGGTGGTCTCCAGCCTCGTCAACTACTGGTTTTCTCCCAGGTAAATACATGTCAATGCAATGATTTAGTCTTTACCATTTGGGGAGATTTTCACAAATAATACCCTAAGTCTGGTCAGTGTCTAGAAGCAAAATTGTAAGAAGCGGGTGTTCCTCGTAGTTCTCCATACACATCAGACATCAAATGGGAAGTGACAATGGAGTTTCAAAGAAAAAAATTGGTATGGTCATTTGCCATGCATGATAACTTATTTTGTTGTCATGGCAACTCTATGATGTAGTTATCATTGATTCTTTTTAAAAGATGTCCATTAAATTTACAAAAACTCAAGATATTTTTCTTGGGGAGGCGGGAGGAACAATGGGAGACCAATGAGCTACCATTCTCCTCAGCATGCGTGTACCCCAGGGTGGGATGGGAGCCATGAATCTGCTCCCCACAGTCTGGCTTGATCCTCTCTGCTCTTCAGAATGTGAATCTTGTGTTTGAACATATGGATTTTGTTCCTACATTATGGTTCTAAATGCCAGCTACTTCATCTGGGGCCTCCATTGAAGGAGCAGTGATCTATTTAAATGCTGGAGGGGAAACTAGCTGTGTTGAAATTACCGGAAGACAGTATGTCTGTCTATAACGAGCCGCCCTCTTTAAGAGGTTTTCAGAAGTGATTTTTTTTTTAAGCTTGATTTTTGTCATTTTGTCCTTGTTAATTTTAGAATCTGAGTCCAAGTGGAATGTGACTCCATTGTGCTTCATTTAAGCTCTTGCTGAATTGATGATAGTGGCTAATACCCATAGTGGCTAATACCCATCCAGCACTTGCTCTGCACCAGGGACTCCGTTATGTACTTTCCAGGCCTTGGCTCATGTAATCCTCACAAGCACCCTCCGAGGCAGGTACTAGCCCCATTCTATGATAAGAAAAATGAAGTCAAGTCCCAAAACAGTGAAGGGACTTATTAAATCCAGGTCAATTAACTCCAAAACTTCTTAACCAAGATATAAAATGACTCTAAAACAAGGATTGGTAAATAATTTCTGTAAAGGGCCAGACAGTAAATATTTCAGGCTTTACAGGCCATGTGGTCTCTGTTGCAACCACCCAGTTCTGCTGCTGTAGCATGAAAGCAACATAGAAAATAAGCGAAAAATGAGCGTGGCTGTGTTCCAATAAAACTTTATTTACGAAAACAGGCAGTAGGCTGGGCTTGGCCCAAGGACCCATGATTCACCAACACTTGTTCTAAAAGAACCGATGTCCTGAACTTTGTTTTTCTACAGAATAGCCCTTGAACTTCTTAGCAAAAAGTTACCCTGTTGTTACTTATATGTTGAAAAATAAAATGTGAAGTAGGTATAATTTAAGATCGCTCAGGAGTGGTTCTCGTAGGATTGCTGAATTGATATCCTTGGAGTTACATTCAATTTCTCATAAATTGTTTTGATCACTGTCAGTCTTAAAGGAGATAAAAGGAGAAATACTGACCTGTTTGGCTTATTGAGGCTAATACTTCTGAGCCAGAATTCCTCCCTGCCTCTAAACCCTGCTCAGCTGTACCACAGGAAGTCGCAAAATCTGAATACTTGTTTATCAATGAAGAGATTGAGAAAGATATACAAGATTTGTCCTTAATCTCTTTATCCTCCCCTGCTCCTCCCTGCCAATGAATGTGGACCCATTGTTTTCACTAGGGTAGTGGTTCTCAAGCTTTCTGTTCTCAGGACCCATTTTACCTTCTTAAAAATTATTGAGGCTTCCAAAGAGTTTTTATTTATGTGGTTTCAATGTATTGATAATTACTGTGTTGAAAATTATAATAGAAATTTGAAAAATATTATCATTTAAAAAGAACAATATTACCTATTGATATAAAAAACATAATTTTATGAAAAGTAACAATATTTTCCTATACAAAATGAAATGAGTGAGTGGAACTGTTTTACATTTTGCAAATATCTTCCACGTCTGCCTTCATAAAAGTCAGCTGGGTTCTCATTTGTGTATCTGCATTCCTTCCGTTGTGATTTGGTTTGGTTGCAGTATTTGAAGAAGACCCAGCCTCAGAAATGTGTGGTTCGAAAGGGGAGGAAGAGCTTTTTCAGATGACTGTGTGGATGTTCTTCTTTGATAGGAGACCAAAAATCGATGAGTGGTAGTTTCTTAAAGGTTGATTGAAATGTGAACTGTTTGTACTTTGTTATATTAAAATCCGCTGGTCTATCTTGTACTTTTATTAGATCTTTTCTCATGCATGATTTTGTAACTTCAAAATTACAAGTTTGTAGTTTTGAACTTTGGAGAATGTTAGTTCATTGAGTCTTGCAGATCTTCCAAATATACTGTAAAAAATTCTGCTTTCCTTTGTGAGAGAATGAGAGTGAAAAAGACATATAGTATGTTATCATTAAAATAGTTGACACCTGAAGTCCCCTGCACTAGTGGATTCTTTAAAACTCAAGAAACAGATAACTCCCTTGTTAAATGATCCAAAGCATAAGGGGAACAAAGAGCAACTATTCACTTTATTCCATGATGCAAATGGGATTTTGACACTAAAACAAAAGATAACACAACTAAAATTTTTAAAAAAGAAAAAAGGAAACAAAACTTATAAGATGATCTTACTTATGAAAATTGGCTAAACAGTCTTTTGAAGAAATACATTGACCTGCCTCCTATGATGATAAACTAGCTCCTGAGAAGGAAAGGCAAAGCTGCTTTGTTAGGGAGTCAGCAAGACCTTCCTGGCCTGCAGTTTGGGGGAAGTGGGGAGCCAGGGCAGCCTGTGTTGTTTGTAGAGCCACCACATCGTTTACCTCACATCACAGTCAGTCTCCCAAAGCAACCAGAACATGCCTAGCCTCCTCACATCTCTGCTTAAGAAGAGGTAAGGTTTCCTTCTTAGTTTTGTGTTATTAGGTAGGAATGCTTTGGGTGGTAAGTAATGAAAAACCTAAGTAGATACTAGCTTAAACAAATAGAGGTGTATTTTTATTGCATAACAAAAAGATGGAGATAGCCCAGGGCTGGTACAGCCACTTTGGCAGTGTCATCGGTGTATCAGGCAGCTTCTGCCTTTCTGCATTGCCATCCTTAGCCCATTGGTTTGTCACCTCATGGCCACAGGAAAGCTGCTGGGACTCAGGGTGTACTACTACAGTCAAGGCAGGATGAAGGGAGAAAAAAATGAGTCCTCCCTCACCAGTTGAGTCAGACCCTTATTATCAAGTGAGTGAAATCTTTCCTAGGACCTCTCCCCATCCTCCCCCAACTGACTTCCTTGGGTAGAATTTTGTCAGATGGCCACTCTAAGCACGAAGGGAGCCTGGGAAATGGTGTGTTCAGCTTTCTCAGCTTCTGTAGTATAAACCCACAAGGAGAAGGGCCTCGGGAGCGTGTGTTGGTCAGCCAACCTCTGGTGTGTGCCATAGTTTCCCATGGTGGGGTGTCAGTGATGGCAAGGCTATTTGAAATTCAAAGATCATCCATAGATCCAGTTAATATCAATACCTCCCCTCCCACTCCCTCTAATACCTCCCGCCACAGGAACTGAAAAAGACAGACCTATTTCTCTTCTTTTCCCCCCACCGCTTCCCTTCTGTTGACGATGTCAAGAAATGGTCAACGAATCAGAACCAGAAGATATGGGTCTGAATTCCAGCTCTGCCGTTTTTTAGCTGTGTGATCTTGAACAAGCTGTTTAACTTCTCTGTTCTCAGTTTTCTTTCATTGGTAAAATAGGGCTCCTCCTTGCTCTGCCTTTCACATTGGATTCTCATGAGCACACAGGCAATAATTGGGAAAAACGCAATATCCAAATTAGAGCAGGGGAAAGAAGTGATAATCCCCATCCCTAACTCAGTCATTTTCACCTCTTGTGCTCTCAGTGTTCTCATCTGTAAAATTGGTATAGCCCCAAATCTGATGTGGTTGCAAGAAGCGGCTAAATATAAACCAACAACAAATGTCATATATTTAGCTATGGACACTCTCAACGTTGCTCTTTAAAGATGCCCTAGAGCTAACCATTTCTTTTTGTTACCACACAGACCATTGACACAACAAAACTCTAGTGGCGACTGTCAGCTGGCTATGAAGTCCACAGACTTAGAGGGGTTCTACCAGGAATGACCGGCTGAACGGAACCAGAGCTTTTTGCCAAGCACCTCTGGAAGGCTGTTGGATCATACACAGCCCTCAGGATTGTGACTGAGAAGGGGGCCAGGTAGTCAAGCGCTCCTTGGAGGTGTCCTCTAGCCTTCTTCACTTGTTTGTAGGATCCTGCAGTGGCTACCTTGGGGATTTTGTTGCTCTTGTGTCAGTTCTGTGGGCTGATCCACCCTCACTTGGAGAGTCTGCAGAGAGCTGCGGTGGCTCATCAGCTCCTCCTGCCTCTCACCCCCTCCTCCCCAAAGATGCAGACTTGACCTTGGGAGGATCCTGAGCCTCTAGAGCCCAGCAGCTTGACCTCAAAGGCTTAGATCTTGTGTCCAAGGGCCCAATTTGGGGCAACTGTGGATTGTTTTTTCTTTTTCTTTCTTTTTTTTTTTTTAGAAACAAGAGAAGCTGTTTATTTCTTCACTCATTTGAAACAAGAGAACAAGACATGGGGGAAAAAAAATCCCAAACAGAGCAAGCTCTTCTGTGGTATTAGCTTTTTGTCAGGAAGAATAGCAACATTTGGCAGTAATGGCCTCTCAGACAAAGTTAGAAAATAGAATCCAAACTTAGCTTTATGGCCAAGAGCAATTTTTAAAAGTCTAAAGGTGTAGTTTCCACTGTTGAGTACTATTTCATGCTGTTACTCTTTTAAATATTTGCACTTGATACTTTTGTATTGTTTTAAAGAACTTGTCTTGTTAAGCCATTTCTTTAAAAAGTCTTATGAAAATGCTAATGGACTACAAAAATGTTAAAAAACCCTATGGGATTTCTCCTTCAGTGGTTTATTTGCTGTAACATTTCATTCAATAAATATTTATTTAGATAAGCTTTTGCTTTACTCTTTATTCCCTCCCTTTCTAGACATCAGACCTGCTTATTCCTTGTCTATTGATTTCATGGCAGATCCTGGGTAATATGGCTTTTTTAGTTGCTAGTCATAGACATTCACCTCAAAGTGGCTTAAAAGAGTAGGGGGTGGAGCAGGAGGGATTAATTTCATTGCACTAAAGAGCCAAGGGGTAGGTCTTCAGGCACTGCTGGATCCAGGGGCTCACGTGGTATCATTTGGTGTCTCTCTCCCTTCATCTCTCAGCACTGCTTTTCTCGGCATGAGGCGATTTTTTCAGGGAGGTCCTCCCCACGTGGAGGTCCCAGCAGCTCTGGTTTTACACCAGCCTTACAGTTAGCGCTCTGTATTAGGCAAGGAAGCTGCTCTTTTCTAGTAGTACCTACAGATATTCTGGGTTTGGCTCTGATTGGACAGACTTGGGTCATGAGAGCAACTCTGAACCAATCACAGTGATCAGGGGGATGGAATATGCTGATAGAGCAGGGCTGGGACATGCGTGCATTCAGGAACCAAGGGAGGGGGTATAGGTCAGCCCCACTGGTTCCACATCGAGTGGGGGTGCTGGGGTGCAGAGGGATGGGAGGGGGCTCCCAAAGGAATATGAGAAGAAAAGGAAATATATGTAGCGCAGACAAAATCAAATGCCTGCTACTTGCCACAGGAGGGCATAAAGGCTTTAATTTGGAAACTTTTCTGCATCCCATGACAGTCAGCCACACCTGTCACTAAAGGTGGCATCACCTCTATTAGAGAACAAGGACTGCCTGTTCCTGCCAGTACTGGGGGTCTTAATATTAAGAGTTACTGTTTATTGAATGTTTCTTTGTTTCATGCAAGTATCTTATCATCTGTCCATGCTATCTACCCAGCTGGGTTCTGAGGCTTCAGTAATGAAGAATGAAAACGTCCCTGGCCTCCTGAAGTTTACTTTCTAAATGCAAGAGTCATTTGACAAGTGTATTAATTATCTGTTGCTGTGTAACAATTTACCACAAACTAGTCTTAAAAAAACACACGTTTATTATCTCACATTTTTGTTGTGTTGGGAGTTCAGGCATGGCTTAGGGGGGTCCTTTGTGAGACTGCAATTGGTATTGCCAGGGCTGGGTTCTCATTTGAGGCTCGACTGAGGAGGGATCCACATCCAAGCCCACATGGACATTGGCAGCATCCAGCTTCTTGCAGGCTATGGGACTGAGACCCTCAGTCCCTCTCATGGCAGCTCATAACCTGGCAGCTTGCTTCTTCAAAGCCACAAAGGGAGAGAGTCTTTTAGCAAGATAGACATTACAGGACGTCAGCATCATGGCGGAGTGAGCTTTCCTGTGAACTCTTCCCCCGACAAGATACAACAAAAGCAACAGCCACAGACCAACAACGGAATCCCAGACACTGAAAACCTAGAGCGGAGGGATCCACACTGCCGCACATCTGAGAGAGGAACGTACTGGGCCCCCGGAGGAAGTGGGGAGAGGTAAGGAGAACTCTGCTCCCTCCCCATCAGATCAGCGATCCCGGTCCGCGTGGCTCCCAGAGAGGGGGGAGGGGCGGCCCTCGGCGGGGAAACCGTGGCTCTTCGGACTCTCTCAGCCAGTGGGAAACTCCCGCACAGAGGACTCAGAGGAGCCACAGGGCTACCATCAACATCTGAGCACCCCAGAGAGCGGATAAAGAGGGGCAAACGAGAAGCCTCCCACGTCAGGGACCCAGAGGGCAAAAGAGAGAGCTCCCCCCTCCCCGCAACCCGGACTCTGCAGCTCGACCAGACCAGACCTAGCGATCCGAGGCAGACCTGATCAAACTGGACTGGACCCGCGGATCGCAGCGGGAAAAAAAAAAACAAAACTGCGGATTGCAGCAGAAAAACCAGGGCAGAGCGCAGGGGGCTTAGACTACACAGCCCTTTACCACCAGACAGTGGCGGCAGGTGGAAATTGCAACCAGAGACTTCCAGGATGAGGAAAAACAAAACCAACACAGGAACCACAATGCAAAAATATATGAAATCACCAGACCAGAAACAAAATGACAAGCACCCAGAAATCAACCCTGAAGACACAGAAATCCATAAACTAAATGACAGAGATTTCAAAATAGCTATCATAAAAACACTCAACGAAATGCGAGACAACACAGACAAACAATTCAATGAGATTAGGAGTTTCTTCACAAAAGAGATTGAAATTATAAAGAAAAACCAATCAGTGCTGATGGAGATGAAGAACACAATGGAGGAGATAAAGGAGAATCTGGAATCTTTAAAGAACAGAGCTGACAATATGGAGGAAAGAATTAGTACTTTAGAGGATAGGAATACAGATATACTCCAGATGGAAGAAGAGAGAGAACTAAGACTAAAAAGAAATGAAGAAAGACTCTGAGAAATATCTGACTCTATTAGAAAATGTAACATAAGAATTATAGGTATTCCTGAGGGAGAGGAGAGGGAAAGAAGAACAGAGAGCCTATTCAAAGAAATAATAGCTGAAAATTTCCCAAATCTGGGGAAGGAGCAGGAAATACCAGTAAGCGAAGCCAACAGGACACCTATATATATTAACAGACAAAGGCCTTCACCACGACACCTAGTGGTAAGGCTAGCCAGGGTCAACGACAAAGAAACAATATTAAGGGCAGCTAGACAAAAACAAAAAATAACGTACAAAGGAACTCCCATCAGGCTCTCAGCGGATTTCTCAACAGAAAATTTACAGGCTAGAAGAGACTGGAATGATATATTCAAAATACTGAAAGACAAAAACTTTCAGCCAAGAATACTCTATCCAGCAAAAATATCCTTCAAATATGGTGGAGAAATAGTAACTCTCCCAGATAAACAAAAGCTAAGGGAGTTCATGGCCACGAGACCCCCACTACAAGAAATACTCAAGAAGGCCCTCAGGCCTGAAAAAAAGAAGAGAAAGGGAACACAAAGCTTGGAGGAAGGAGAAAAGTAGGTAGACAAAATCAGAGAAATAGTAGATCTTTACCGGAATAGGTTAGAAACCACTTAAATACCAAACTCAAAGATCAAAGGAAGAAATTCACCAAAAATAAATTTAACCTCATCACTGTAAACACACAGCCACAACACAAGATAGAATAAGGTATAACAAGAGCAACTTAGAAGAGGAAGAGGAAAGTGACTGAATTGACTTAGTATAAGGAAATAGGAGGCTATCAGATAATGGACTATCTCATACACAAGATTTTTTGCCCAAACCTCAAGGTAACCACTAAACAAATAATCAAAGCAAAACCACATATGATAAACAAAGAGAAAACTAGAAGAATCATAAGACAGAACAACAAAACTGAATTGGCAGTCCAAAACAAATGGGACAAGAAACAAAGGAAATGCAAAAGAACGAGAAAATAAGTGACAAAACAGCAACATTAAGCCCTCATATATCAATAATTACCCTAAATGTAAATGGATTGAACTCTCCAATCAAAAGACACAGAGTGGCAGGATGGATTAAAAAGCAAGACCCAACAATATGCTGCCTTCAGGAAACACATCTTAGCACTAAAGACAAGCACAGGCTCAGAGTGAAAGGATGGAAGACAATACTCCAAGCTAATGGCAAACAAAAGAAAGCAGGTGTTGCCATACTCATATCAGACAAAGTAGACTTCAAGATAAAACAGGTTAAGAAAGACAAAGAAGGGAAATATATAATGATAAAAGGGACACTCCATCAAGAAGACGTATCACTTATAAATATATATGCACCCAACATAGAAGCACCAATGTACATAAAGCAACTATTAACAAACCTAAAAGGAGAAATCAACAAGAACACAATAATAGTAGGGGATCTTAACACCCCACTTACAGCAATGGATAGATCATCCAGACAAAAAGTTAATAAAGAAATATTAGACTTAAATGAAAAACTGGATGAGATGGACCTAGTAGACATATACAGAGCACTCCATCCAAAAGCAGCTGACTACACATTCTTCTCAAGCGCGCGTGGAACATTCTCTAGGATAGACCATATGTTGGGAAACAAAGCAAGCCTCAATAAATTTAAGAAGATTGAAATCATAACAAGCATCTTTTCAGACCACAAGGCTATGAAACTGGAAATGAACCATGAAAAAAAACCTGGGAAAGTGACAAAAATGTGGAGATTAAACAACATGCTACTGAACAACCAATGGATCATTGATGAAATTAAAGGAGAAATCAAAAACTATCTGGAAACAAAGGAAAATGATAACATGCCATATCAAACCATATGGGATGCAGCAAAAGCGGTCCTGAGAGGGAAACTCATAGCGATACAAGCCCACCTTAACAAACAAGAAAAAGCCCTAATAGGCAACCTTAAATTACACCTAACAGAACTAGAAAAAGAAGAACAAACAAAGCCCAAAGCCAGCAGAAGGAGAGAAATAATAAAAATTAGAGCAGAAATAAATGATATTGAGACCAAAAAAACAGTAGAAAGGATTAATGAAACAAAGAGTTGGTTCTTCAAGAAGATAAACAAAATTGACAAACCCTTAGCCAGGCTTACTAAGAAAAAAAGAGAAAAGACTCAAGTAAATAAAATTAGAAATGAAAGAGGAGAAATTACAACGGATACCATGGAAATAAAGAGGATTATAAGAGAATACTATGAGAAATTATATGCCAACAAATTGGACAATCTAGAAGAAATGGATAAATTCTTAGACTTATACAACCTCCCAAAATTGAACCAAGAAGAAATGGAGAATCTGAATAGACCAATCACAAGTAAAGAGATTGAAATAGTAATCAAAAACCTCCCAAAAAATAAAAGTCCAGGACCAGATGGCTTCTCCAGTGAATTTTACCAAACATTCAAAGAAGATTTAATACCCATCCTCCTCAAACTATTCCAAAAAATAGAAGAAGATGGAACACTTCCTAAATCATTCTATGAGGCCAACATCACCCTGATACCAAAACCAGACAAAGACAATACAAAGAAAGAAAATTACAGGCCAATATCGCTGATGAACATTGATGCAAAAATCCTCAACAAAATATTGCCAAACCGAATACAACAATACATTAAAAAGATCATACACCATGATCAAGTGGGATTTATACCAGAGACGCAGGGATGGTTCAACATCCGCAAATCAATCAACGTGATACATCACATCAACAAAACAAATAATAAAAACCACATGATCGTCTCAATAGACACAAAGAAGGCATTTGACAAGATACAACATCCATTTATGATAAAAACTCTCAATAAAATGGGAATAGAAGGAAAGTACCTCAACATAATAAAGGCCATATATGACAAACCCACAGCTAACATCATACTCAACGGGGAAAGACTGAAAGCCATTCCTCTGAGAACAGGAACGAGGCAGGGCTGCCCACTCTCACCACTCCTGTTCAACATAGTACTGGAGGTTTTGGCCAGAGCAATTAGGCAAGAAAAAGGAATAAAAGGAATCCAAATAGGTAACGAAGAAGTGAAACTCTATTTGCAGATGACATGATTGTATATATAGAAAACCCTAAAGAATCTGTTGGAAAACTGTTAGAAACAATCAACAACTACAGCAAAGTTGCAGGGTACAAAATCAATCTACAAAAATCAGTTGCATTTCTATATGCTAATAATGAACTAACAGAAAGAGAGCTCAAAAAGATAATACCATTTACAATTGCATCCAAAAGAATAAAATACCTAGGAATAAATCTTACCAAGGAGGTGAAGGACCTATACAATGAGAACTACAAGACATTATTGAGGGAAATCCATGATGACATAAAGAAATGGAAAGATATCCCATGCACGTGGATTGGAAGAATAAACATAGTTAAAATGTCTATATTACCTAAAGCAATCTACAGATTCAATGCAATCCCAATCAGAATCCCAATGACATTCTTCACAGAAATAGAAAGAAGAATACTAAAATTTATATGGGCAACAAAAGACCCCAAATAGCTAAAGAAATCCTAAAGAAAAAGAACAAAGCAGGAGGCATCACAATTCCTGACTTCAAAACATACTACAAAGCAATAGTAATCAAAACAGCATGGTACTGGTACAAAAACAGACACACAGATCAATGGAACAGAATTGAAAGCCCAGAAATAAAACCACACATATACGGACAGCTACTTTTCGACAAAGGGGCTAAGAACATGCAATGGAGAAAGGAAAGTCTCTTCAATAAATGGTGTTGGGAAAACTGGACAGCCACATGCAAAAGAATGAAAGTGGACCATGTGCTATCGCCATTCACAAAAATTAACTCAAAATGGATCAAAGACCTGAAGGTGAGACCTGAAACTATAAAACTCATAGAAGAAAATATAGGCAACACACTATTTGACATTGGTTTTAAAGGAATCTTTTCGGATGACATGCCTACCTAGACTAGGGAAACTAAAGAAAAAATAAACAAGTGGGACTTTATCAGATTAAAGAGCTTTTATAAGACAAATGAAACCAGAATCAAGATGAACAAACAACCAACCAGCTGGGAGAGAATATTTGCAAAACATACATCTGACAAGGGGTTGATCTCCATAATATATAAAGAACTCACACAATTGAACAACAAAAAAACAAACAACCTGATCAAAAAATGGGCAGAGGAAATGAACAGACACTTCTCCAAGGAAGATATACAGATGGCCAATAGGCACATGAAAAGATGCTCAACATCACTAATCATCAGGGAAATGCAAATCAAAACAACACTAAGATACCACCTCACGCCTGTTAGAATGGCTATAATCACCAAGACAAAAAACAACAAATGTTGGAGAGGATGTGGAGAAACAGGAACCCTCATACACAGCTGGTGGGAATGCAAATTGGTGCAGCCTCTATGGAAAACGGTATGGAGATTCCTCAAAGAATTAAAAATAGAGATGCCCTATGATCCAGCCATCCCACTACTGGGAATCTATCCAACACACCTGAAATCAACAATCCAAAGAAGCTTATGCACCCCTATGTTCATTGCAGCATTATTCACCATAGCCAAGAAGTGGAAGCAACCTAAGTGTCCCTCGACTGACGATTGGATTAAGAAAATGTGGTATATATATACAATGGAATACTACTCAGCCATAAAAAAAGACAAAATCGTCCCATTTGCAACAACATGGATGGGCCTGGAGCATATTATGTTAAGTGAAATAAGCCAGAAAGAGAAAGACAAACACTGTATGATCTCACTCATATGTGGAATATAAACCAACACATGGACAGAGAAAACTGGACTGTGGTTACTCGGGCAGTGGGGGTGGGGGGTGGGCACAAGGGGTGAAGGGAGTCATATATGTGGTGATGGACAAACAAAAATGTACAACCCAAAATTTCACAATGTTAGAAACCATTAAAACATCAATAAAAAAAAAAAAAAAGTATCTCACTTGAAAAAAAAAAAAAAAGATAGACATTACATTCTCATACATTCTTACATGGTGTAATCATGTATGTGTAATCACATACATCCTGTCACTTTCGAGGTATTCTGTTGGTTAGAAGCAATCACAGGTCCCACCCTCACTCAAGAGGAGGAGATCACACAAGGGTGTGTATACCACAAGTGGGGATCATGGGCTCCACCTTACAGTTTACCTGCTACAAGTAAACAAAATATCAGGTTTTGATAAGTGCATTGAAGAAAGTAAAAGGGTGATAAATAACTGTGGGAGTCTACTTCAGCTCCAGCAATCAAGGATTTCTTCTCTCTGAAACAAAGAATGAGAAGTTGCCACCATGCCAAGAGCTGGGTCTTCCCAGCAGAGTGCACAGCAACACAAAGACCCAGGGACTGGAAGGAGCTCAGTGTGTTTAAGGAAAAGAAATGATATCAGTGTGGTTGGGTTTGGTGAGCAAAGCATAAATGGAGGAGAGAGGAGCCCATCATGCAGGACCTCATAAAGTAAGAAATTTATACTAAATTTATACTAAATTTATACTAAAGAGCAAAGGGAAGACGATGAAGAATTTTACACTTTCAATGTTAATTTATCAGTATGTCTAGGTGTTTGTTTTTGCCATGTGTTGGTGCTATCTTAAGCCCTCTACACATCAATACATGTTTTCAGTCAATCCTCACTACCATTTTAGAGATGAGGAACCGAAAGATGGAGAGGTTAAATTGCCAAATTGCCAAGGGCACACAGAAACAGAAGTGGGATTCAAGCCCAGTTTGCCTGACTGCAAAACCACCCTTGTGACCAGCGTGCTCTTAAATGTTAACTCCTCTCCCTGCCTTTGAGACCTTCTGGGATTTGGACCCATTCCCTAATATATATTGTCTGAGACAGTCCCCATAACCTTTGCTGCTGTGTCGAATAACTTCGGGATTGCTATTTTCATAGAATGGAATGCCACTGGTTAGCCCCCCTAGAGTTGTGCCCAAAGAAGTACTGTTTCAATCACCACTCCTGCACGGCTTCTATTGTCTGCTCCTCATAGAACAGGAAATTCAGGCCAGAAGTTGTGACACGCTGGCGAGGCATGATCAGGTATGAGTTGTCACAAGAAGTTTGAGGATACTAACGATACTTTCATTTATGTTTTGCTCTGCTTCTTTGAGCAGGAGAGAAAAGGTAGAGCTAGAAGTGGGGTGGAATTTGAGAATAAGCTCCATTCTCTCACTTGTGCCACAGCACCCTCAAAACACACATATGTGCACACACACACGTACTCTGAGTGATTAAACATGCGTGTGCACACACACATATTTACCCTGAGTGATTAAACATGTGTGTGAGCACACACACACACCCTGAGTGATTGGTAAGAGTTGTGAGAATTATGAATTATTGAGGTGCTTTCTTTGTCTTCCTGGGAGAAAGGAAGGAGGTGGGGATTACATCCAAATCTTGTAGTATGCCTCTTGGATATCTTGTTATGGTGAATATATCCATCGTGTGTGGTGGAAAAGTTGAAAATCAATGATGTTGAAACATCCCCCTCCACACCTTCCATGACCCAGCTCAAGGCTTGTCCCTCCATGAAGTCGTGTCTCACTTATGAACACCATTTCTACACTTACAGCCCTTGTGGACCAGGCATGGTGAGCAAGTGACAGCCTCTCTGTGTGTTGATTTCCTCAGTCTGTAATGAGAATGCTGCCCACCTGAGTCATTGGGAGACCGAAGGAAGTGATCTCCAAATTACAAACGTGCTACAAAACAGTAGAATGATTACACCCTTGCTTGACTAGGTTGTCTCCTGTTTGGTACTATTCCCTTATATTGTCCTTCCTCCACCCTCCCTACCAGTCCCCTCTCTGTCAGTGCTCAGGGATGGGAACTGTCTCTGTCTTTCACTTCACAGTCATGCATTGAATAACAACATTCCTGTCAATGATGGACCGCATATACAACGGTGATCCTGTAAGATTAGTACCACACAGCCTAGGTGTGTAGTAGGCTATACCATTTAGGTTTGTGTAAGTACTGTAGGGAAGGAGGAAATTTTCTTCTACCCTTCTAGGTGGTTCTGGCTGGTCTAAGAATTAAGTTGACATGAGACAGATTAACAGAAGAAAAACAAAAAAAGTTTAATAACATGTATACATGAGAGAAACCCAGGAAAATCGAGTAAATCACCAAAATGGCCAAAGCCCTCACCTTAAATACCATCCTCAGCTAAAGACAAAAGAAGTTGTTGGGGGTGGGGAGAGTAAGGGACTTCAAAGGGAAGGAAGGCAATTCACAGGTAGGTGAAAAGGAGCAAATGTTTGGAAAACAAGTGTTTGGCCATGCAGAAACAGAAGAACACAGAAGGAGTCCAACAAACAGGCTTTTCTAGGTTCCTCCCTGTCTACAACCTAGTTCATGTTATGCTAAGGTGATAACTTGCTTCCTGAGACAGGTTTTTTTATCTGAATTCTTTTAGGTAGTTAGGGGGGAGGTAACAAGAAACACTTTCTGAGTCTTTTGTTTTTTAAAAATAATCAGCCTAAAATAATCCTCATGTTAAAGAGACACATTTTGGGGTGGTAAATTTTCTTCCCCTTCAGTACTCTCTATGACGTTCGCAACAACAATGAAATTGCCTAGTGATGCATTTCTCAGAAAGTATCCCCATCATTAAGCGACGCATGACTGTACATAGAAATCCCTGAACGGTATTTTCCATTGTCTAGAAAAACTGAGAAGACTGAATCTAGAGCAATTCTCAGTTGAGGGTGATTTTGCCCCACCCCCACCCCAGGACGTTTGGCAGTGTCAGGAGGCATTTTTGAGTGTTATGACTGTGTGTGTTTGTGGGGGGGGGGGATGCTGCTGGCATCTAGTGGGTCAAGGCCAGGGATGCTGCTCAACATCTTACAATGCACAGGCCAGCCGCCTACAACAAAGGATGACCTGGGCTCAAATGTCAGTGCCGAGGTTGAGAAACCCTGATCTAGACAAATGACAACGATTAAGAGCATTAGGCCAAGCAACAGCAGAGCTGGTCTGGGGTGGGGCTGAAATTGGCCAGGTCTGCACCAGAGTGGCCAGTTACACTAGCAGCATCAGGCAAACACACACCTTCACATTTGTGAAATATTTCAGGTTTTCAAAGAGCTTTCACATTCGTTACCATCTTTGACCTTTCATAACTGTCCTGAGAGGTCATTCTGTTCTCATCTCCACGCCTTGCTGGTCAACTGGCAGAAGAGGGAACTGAGCTAAGAGGTGGTCATTTGCGGAAGCTCTCAGAGCAGGCTAGTGACCAAGCCGTGAGACCTCAGTCACTAGCCTCCCACTCAGGCACTGCTCCTCTACTCCTTGCTCTTTTGTTAAAGCAGAAGTGACAGGGATGAGACGTCAGGAAAGTGGACTACACGGCAACTGGGAGCCAGAGAGCCTTCCAGGCTGCAGAGGGCATGGGCCCCTCTGCTCTAGCACTAGCCGTCCTTCGGGTTTCCAAGACGCGGGAGGAGACTCAGGGCCCCATGCACGTGCTCTAGTCGTCCCTATGGCCTTGTTGAGGTGCTGGAGCTTCAAACCCCGTTTGAAGACCTTAAAACTAGCAGAAGGAAATGGAACGGAAGTGTTTCCTAAAGAAAGTGTTTAATTTCTGAGCCAGTAGAGGGCGAGCAAATCTAGGTGATCTGAAGCTGGCTCAGCTGAGATAGCAGCACTGAGAGCTGGAAGAAGTATTAGACTTGTGCTTCTTAAATGTTAATGTGCAAACGTACATGGGGTTCTATTAAAAGGCAGATTCTGAGTCCATAGGTCTGGAGCAGGACCTGAGTTTCTGCACTGCTTTCCAGCTCCCAGGTGAAGCCTTCCATGGACCACACCTTGAATAGCAAGGTAAGAGATGCCTTCTCCAATCCTCTCCTATGGAAGGCACACCTGAGGCCCAGAGAGGGGAAACTGCTTACTCACAGGCACACTGTATGTCTGCAGCGCCAGGGTTAGAACCCATGTCTCCCAGTGCTCGCTTAGGGACATCTTCCGTGCCCCTCTGTCCCAGAATAGAATTAAGGGAGGAGGAGACATTCCTAAGTATTGGTGAGAAGTAAGAGACTCTACTGTGAATCAAGCTTCTTTGTACTAAATTTTTGGTCAAATCACTTGCCTTGCAGAAGTACCAGTGGGAGCTCAAAGATAAACAGAATCAGACTCTAGTCCTCTTGTGCCTTGAGGTAGCCAAATCTCCCTCAAATAAAATAAATTTGTTAACAAAAGGTATTCTTATTTTTGGTTTATACAAATTTGGCTATTAATCCAAAGAAAAGCTTACATATAAACTTGGTGTGTTCTTATATATGCAAATTATAGTCATAGACTTTCTTCTAAAAATAAAAATTCTTTAAGCCTGAATCATTGTGAATGCTTTTACCTACAAGAAACAAAATGCCTCCCTTAAAAAATAAGAAGTCTTAACATATCACTAAACAGGAAATTCAGATGCAAGTGGTTTCAGTGGTGATTCAGGAAACACTATGAAGTAATTGGAGATCTAGACTTTCTGTTTTTACCCCACCATTCTCAAAGAGCGTCCTTAGGTTTGTTTCCTCATGATCACAAGATGGCTGCCACAGCTTGAGGAATCACAATGTCATACAACCACATCCAAAGGCAGGGAGAAAAGGGGCTAGCCTCATATGCCTTTTTTGAAACAAGGAGGAAAAAGACAGAAGCCCCTTCCCAATTTCCCCTTAAATCTCATTGAACAGAACAATATCGCCTGCACATTGCTAAACAAGTATTTGCAAGGGGAATGAGGCTTTATTTTGATTATTTAGCCCAATCAGGATACCTCCCCCAGGGATATGCTATGCCATTCCTGAACAAAGTCAAGGTTCTCTTATGAGAGAAGAAGGGGGTGGGGAGAGAAGGGAAATGAGGATTCTGGGACACAAATCCAATGTGCTTGGGGTTTTCTTACACCACGAAGCAATTCTCCAACACCAGCTGGGCGGCCTACAATTCAATTCAATTCTGACACTGTCTACCTGGAGATAGCATCAGATCCCACAGGTTAAGGGCTCAGTCCTACAACACTGTCCCTTTCCCCACTTCTTGGCCCACTTCAGATGCCAATCACAGGTCCAGGTTGTCACCTGTTCTGAAGGACTGGTTATAGATTGGGAGGTTCTGACTACCCCTCCTTCAGCTTGATTAGACTTTGCTAGAGTGGCTCACAGAACTCAGAGAAACAGTTTACTTATTAGAGTACTGGTTTATTATAAAAGGATATAACTCAAGAACAGCCAAATGGAAGAGAAGCATAGGGCAAGGTGTGGGGAAAGGGCACTGAGCTTCCATGCTCTCTGGGAGTACGCCACTCTCCCCAAATCTCCACGTGTTCACCAACTTGGAATCTCTCCAAACCCCCTCCTTTTGGGTTTTTATGGAGGCTTCATTACATAGGCATGATTCATTAAATCATTGGTGATTGATTCAACCTCCATCCCTTCTCCTCTCCCAGAAATCAGGGGAGTGGGACAGAAAGTTCCAACCCTATATTCATGGCTTGGTTCCCCTGGAAACCAGCCCTCATCCTTAGGTTACCTAGGGGCTTTCCAAAAACCACCTCATTAACATAACAAAAGACACCATGATCACTCTCCACACTTAGAAATTCCAAGGGTTTTAGGAGCTCTGTGCCAGAACTGGGGAAGACTGATTATGTATTTCTTATTATAAATCACAATATCACAGAAAAAGAAAGGGGGAAGAAAACCCCTTTCGATTAAGCAGCCTACACTATCTGACCCAGTGCACTCATGAGTGTTTTGGTTGTGTTTATTCACAAAGTGAGGATCTTCAGGTGCTGTGTGATCAAAGGTCAGGGCTGAGGAGAGGTTAGTGGGATCTCTAACCTCAGGCAGGGGACTCTACTCTCAAGAGGAGTGGTTACCAAGGCTACCTAATAGCCCAACCTATGTACACCGGAGTCCATCGACTCACCAGGTGGAAACTGCAATAGCCAAGACCCTGGTTATGATTGATAAGATTGAGGACACCCCTCATGCCAGGCACTGCATGTTCTGCCTTCTGCTGACCCCCTGCCCTGCCCACAATGAGGTAGCTTCCCACTACCACCTTCAAGCCAGAAGCAATGTTAACTCCACGGATTTTCTGCTTATTGGCACAGTAGTGACCACCATAAAAGGTAATTCACATCTTCATACCTCAGTGGGTTACAACTTAAATTTCCTGTCTCAGGATGAGACTTGTATTCTCAGCAATTCTTCTATTCAACCAGGATATACTATGGTTTAGAAATGAAACTGGTTGAAACTTGAATCTGCCAAGTCCCTGAAACTGTAAGCTGCTCCCATGTTCTTAGACCCTGTGTTCGAGCAACAGTGTGTGTTTGTAACGCTCTGTGACAAAGTTTGCCAGCCTCTGCTTTTGTCTAGCACAGTGATTCTTATCCAGGGGGATATGTCAGAATCATCTGAGGAGCTTGTATTAGTTTCCTCTTGCTGCTGTAACAAATTACCACAAGCTTAGTGGCTTAAAAGTAACACAGATTTATTCTTTTACAGTTCTGGAGGTCAGAAGTTTGAAACCAGTTTCACTGGGCTAAAGTCAAGAAGTCAGTGGGGCTAGTTCCTTCTGGAGGCCCTAGGGGAAAATCCCTTTCCTTGACGTATTTTCTTAGCTTCTAGTGTCAACCTGTAATCCTTGGCTTATTGCCCCTTCTTCTTCAAAATGCATCACTTCAGTCTCTGCTTCCATCATCCTCTTTGTGGTCAAATCTCACTCTGTCTCCCTCTTATAAGGATACTTGTGATCACATTTAGGACCCACCAGGACAATCCAGATAATTTCCCCATCCAAGACCCTTAAATTAATCATGTGTGCCAAGTCCCTTTGGCCGTGGAGGGTAACATTCACAGCTTCCTAGGATTAGGACATGGATATTTTGGGGCCATTATTTAGCCTCCCAGACAACCTAAACATCCTTAGACCCCACTCCTTAAAGATTCTAGTTTAGGGAGTGAGGTCAGGACATGTATATTTTACAAAATATGTGCCTGACTAAGAACCTCTCATCTAGCACATAGCTTTAATCAACCCTCAGTTATTGTTTATAATAGTATCTCTGAGGTTTCACTTAGATGGCTCCAATGCTGACTGGGCAGCACATATACAATACGTTGACTGTCTGTCAAATCCTCACATGCTTCTGTCGGGGGAAGAGGGAGAATCTCCCTCTGCCCTTTCCCTTAAGGTTCTTCTGGCTGGCCAAATAATCAACAAGACAGGTTAGCAAGAGAAAATAATACCAAGTTTAATAACATGTATACATGGGAGAAAGCAGGGACACTGCATTTCTCAACACAATAGCAGAAATTCTCGTCTTAAATATCATTTTCAGCCAATGACAAAGGAGGATTTTGGGGGTGGGGGAGTCAGTTACAGGAGATTACCACTAAAGCACAGTAAACAAGAGTAAGGTTTATTATACAGCCCCAAGGCCTCATCTTCCACATTGATAAGTTACTAGAAATGAGCTCACCCCCCCTTTTTCTCAATACAGAGAGGGAGATACCTTTACAAATGGAGACTTCCCTTGTAAATGATTGTCTGACAACTCCTCGCAGGGCCATCCAAAGAATGTGGCCAGAGAGACAGGACTCCCGATAAGATGGGCTTGTTGGTGCCTTTTCTATTGTAACCTCTATCCTAAATTATCTTTTATAGCAGTCATGATAATAACCCATTCCTAAAACAGATTTTTTGGTTTTAAATTCTTTAGGCAGTTTGGGAGGGGAAACTCAAATATTTTTCCTGAGCTCTCTGAGTCCTTATTGTCTTCAGCTCGAAATAATCCGCATACCAGAGTGGTGCTTCCTGGGGCAGCTTGCCCTGAGCACCATCACTTCCAAAGTAGATTTTATTCCCATTTTACAGATGCGGAAATAGGCTCAGAGATTGTTCTATCCGTCCAGGGTCGCACAGCGAGAAATGTAGATCCAGAACCCAAACCTAGCTATTGTTCTAGAACCTTATACATTCCATAAAACTGCCTGAAGCAGCAGAACAGGGCAGGGAAGAAAAGCTCAACATTAGAGGAGGCTTCCCATGGCACACAAATCCATTCCCAGCCCATGTAACCTCCACCGTCAGAACTGTCCAAGAGACCGGGCAAGAGAAACAATAGAAAAAATAAACAAATGGGACTACATCAAACTGAAAACCTTCTGCACAGCAAAGGAAACCATCAACAAAACGAAAAGACAACCTAACAATTGGGAGAAGATATTTGCAAACCATACATCTGATAAGGGCTTAATCTCCAAAATATATAAAGAACACATGCATCTCAACAACAAAAAAACTACCAACCCAATTAAAAAATGGGCAAAAGACCTGAACAGACATTTCTCCAAAGAAGATATAGAGATGGCCAACAGGCACATGAAAAGATGTTCAAAATCCTTAACTATCAGGGAAATGCAAATCTAAACTACAATAAGATATCACCTCACGCCCGTCAGAATGGCTATAATTAACAAGTCAGGAAACAACGTGTGTTGGAGAGGATGTGGAGAGAAGGGAACTCTCATACACTGCTGGTGGGAGTGCAAACTGGTGCAGCCACTATGGGAAACAGTATGGAGATTCCTCAAAAAGTCAAGGATAGAACTACCATATGATCCAGCTATTCCACTGCTGGGTATTTATCCAAAGAACTTGAAAGCACCAATGTGTAAAGATACATGCACCCCTGTGTTCATTGCAGCGTTATTCACAATAGCCAAGACTTGGAAGCAACCTAAGTGCCCATCAAGGGACAAATGGATAAAGAAGATGTGGTATATATGCACAATGGAATACTACTCCGCCATAAGAAATGATGAAATCCAGCCATTTGTGACAACATGGATGGACATTGAGGGTATTATGCAAAGTGAAATAAGTCAGAGGAAGAAGGTCAAATACCGTATGATTTCTTTCATTAAGTAGTAGATAATAACAACAATAAACAAACATATAGAGACAGAGATTGGATTGGTGGTTACCAGAGGGGAAGGGGGGAGGGAGGAGGGCAAAAGGGATAATTCAGCACAAGTGTGTGGTGATGCGTTGTAGTTAGTATTTGGGTGGTGAACATGATGTAATCTGTGCAGAAATAGAAGTATAATGATGTACACCTGAAATTTATACAATGTTATAAACTAATGTTACCGCAATAAACAAAAAAATCAAAAAAAAAAAAAAAAAGAACAGTCCAAGAGAGTATTAGAATCCCAAATGCCCTTCATCTACCTCCTGGCACCTGTGTTACAATTATAGCCCATCCCTACGTGAGAACGGAGGTTGCAAATACTAGTTTGGACAAAGGAGCAGCCTCTTGGGATTTGAGCTCACGCTCTCTTCCCACACAGTTCATCTCTGCTGATTAGGCTGCCTCCCCCACGTACAGTAGTAGGATGTGTACCTTCAGAAGTTGAGAACACGACTTTACCACTCATTATACTTGTTCCAGGCTACCATGGCAACAAACGTTCATCCCAGCAGCTGCTCCACAGCCAGCTTGGCTTTCTCTCCCAAAGTTCTGCCTCAGCATTTATGACAGACACATCAGAACCAAGTCCTGTTATGTGGCGACCTTGAGGCCCAGGTCACCTGTGATTGTACACAAACAGACAAACCTGCAGATGAGACGCTCCAGCTCCACGATCAAGATACTATGGTATCTTGGACAGACTACGCTAGGGCTTAAGTTGCTTATCTGTAAAATGTACATTTCTAGCAAAGTGTTTCTCTTTTTTTTTTAATTGCAGTAACATTGGTTTATAACATTGTATAAATTTCAGCTGTACATCGTTATACTTCTATTTCCGCATAGATTACATCATGTTCACCACCCAAACACTAATTACAACCCATCACCACACACATGTGCCTAATTAGCCCTTTTGCCCTTCTGCCTCCCCCCTTCCCCTCTGGTAACCACCAGTCCAATCTCTGTCTCTATGTGATTGTTTGTTGTTGTTTTTATCTTCTACTTATGAGTGAGATCAATCATACGGTATTTGACCTTCTCCTTCTGATTTATTTCACTTAGCATAATACCCTCAATGTCCATCCATGTTGTCACAAATGGCTGGATTTCATCATTTCTTATTTCTTATGGCTGAGTATTCCATTGTGTGTATATACCATATCTTCTTTATCCATTTGTCCCTTGATGGGCAGTTAGGTTGCTTCCAAGTCTTGGCTATTATGAATAATGCTGCAATGAACACAGGAGCGCATGTGTGTTACGCACTGGTGTTTTCATGTTGTTTGGATAAATACCCAGCAGTGGAATAGCTGGATCGTATGGTAGTTCTATCCTTGATTTTTTGAGGAATCTCCATACTGTTTTCCATAGTGGCTGCACCAGTTTGCACTCCCACCAGCAGTGTATGAGAGTTCCCTTCTCTCCACATCCTCTCCAACACATGTTGTTTCCTGTCTTGTTAACTATAGCTATTTGGATGGGTGTGAGGTGATATCTCATTGTAGTTTTCATTTGCATTTCCCTGATAGTTAAGGATTTTGAACATCATTTCATGTGCCTGTTGGCCATCTCTATATCTTTGGAGAAATGTCTGTTCAGTTCTTTTGCCCATTTTTTATTTGGGTTGTTAGTTTTTTTGTTGTTGAGATGTATGAGTTCTTTATATATTTTGGAGATTAACCCCTTATCAGATATATGGTTTGCAAATATCTTCTCCCAATTGTTAGGTTGTCTTTTCATTTTGTTGATGGTTTCCTTTGCTGTGCAGAAGCTTTTTGGTTTGATGTAGTCCCATTTGTTTCTTTTTCTATTGTTTCCCATGCTTGGTCAGACATGGTCCTTGAAAATATGTTGCTAAGACCAGTGTCGAAGAGCATACTTCCTAGGTTTTCTTCCAGAAGGTTCATGGTTTCAGGTCTTACATTCAAGTCTTTAATCCATTTTAATTTTTGTGTATGATGTAAGATAATGGTCTATTTTCACTTTTTTGCATGTGGCTGGCTAGTTTTCCCAACACCATTTGTTGAAGAGACTTTCTTTTCTCCATTGTATGTTCTCGGCTCCTTTGTCAAAGATTAGCTGTCCATAGATGTGTGGGTTTATTTCTGGGCTCTCGAGTCTATTCCATTGAACTGTGTCTCTGTTTTTGTGCCAGTACCATGCTCTTTCGGTTTGTAGTATGAAATCAGAGAATGTGATACCTCCAGCTTTGTTCTTTTTTCTCAGGATTTCTTTGGCTATTTGGGGTCTTTTGTTGTTCCATATAAGTTTTAGGATTCTTTGTTCTATTCTGTGAAAAATGTTGTTGGGATTTTGATAGGGATTGCATTGAATCTAAAGATTGCTTTAGGAAGTATGGACATCTTAACTATGTCAATTCTTCCAATCCAAGAGCATGGAATATCTTTCCATTTCTTAGTGTCTTCTAGCAAAGTGTTTTTCACGTTGTGGGTAGTGACTCATTAGAGGGTGTATTCATTTCCTATTGCTGCTGTAACAAATTTAATTCAAACTTAGTGGCTTAAAGCAATACAGATTTTACAACTCTGGAATTCAGAAGTCCAAGGCAGCAGGGCTGTGTTCCTTTTGGAGGCTCTAAGGAAGAATCCATTTCCTTGCCATTCCCAGCTATTATAGGCTGGCCACTTTCCTTGGCTTGTGGCCCACATCACTCCGACTTCTGCTTCCACTAGGACATCTTCTCTGTCTCAGACCCTCCTGTTTTATAAGAACCCTTATGATTGGGCCCACTTGGATAATCTCCATGTCAAGACTTTAGCCACATCTGCAAAGTCCTTTTGGGGCCATGAAGGGTAACAATATTCACAGGTTCTGGGGTTTAGGAGGTGGACGTGTTGTGGATGGTCTTTATTCAGTCTACCACATGGGGTCAGAAAGCCATTAAAACAGCCAACATTTTTTTTTAATGCCATTTAAAAAAATGCAGCACATGCAATCTTTCTGGTTCTAATGTGTAGCGCTGTAACATGTCGTCTCAGAAGTTTGAACAAGATCATTCCTTGTTTTATCATTAGCAGATTAATGCCTTAATCCATTATATAGCAGTGTCTAAAGGATGGCCTTGATGAGAACTTGGACTTTTGACCCTTATTACTCTAAAAAGACCAGAGCTTTCACACAACGTAAGTGCAGTTCTTTCTTTTCCCCCACTAGGGTTGAGTTTCAGCACATAAATCTAACAAAAGGACTTAGAATGAAAGGGCACGTTGGAAGAGAAGGCAGAAGAATTTAATATTAAAGACCTATGGTGTCACACAGTGACCGAGTATACATAATATTCTTTCCTCAGGGAAGTTAGGTTTTGAAAAACCCACGAGTATGACAACTCACAGTTGAGGGTTGAAGTCCACAAATACTAAAGTAATGAGTTCCATATTTCTATTTCACCTCTCTGCCGTGTACAAAGATTTAAAAGCTTTGCAACTTTTTTCCTAGCAAAAGTTCTGGTTTAGATACAGACTTTTTCTATGTTAGATATCTCGAAGATGGTCTATTAGAGCTACAGTGTGAAGCAGACACTGGTCATATTGATGATATATAACTGTAGCCTAGCATAAGTTGGGGTACCCTCAGGAAAGAGCCCCAGGATGAGGTAATAATCAAGTGTAGGTAGAGGGAAAGGAGCTCTCTAGGCTCAGCTGAGAGGCTGGTGTTCAGCTGTGGAGTCTCAATGAGACTAGGAGGGTTGTGATTGCACTTAAGGAACCTAGAACCATATGGTATTCCTATCCCGGCCTTTAATTGGATTGGGATTACAGGAGGGAATGTGACTAAATCCCTTTAAGTTCTCAGGGAAAGTTGTCTACTCATTTGGAAGAGTAATTTGAGTTAGGAAATATTAAGTTGGAAACTAGATTTCCCTTGGAACACCTGGTTTCCCTTCCCTTCCAGAGAAGGGAAATTATGCCGTTGATTAGGGATGGCTTCGTGCCCTCCCATCCTGTGTATATGAATGGAGGGGTAAGAGACAGTCATCTATACGCACCCCCAGAGCAGGGCTATAGTTAAGTCCCAATATTGACTGAATTCTCTGGCATTGTCAGTTTTGGGGGCGGGGGGGCGGAGTCAGAAAAAGCTGAATAACAGGCAGCAATTAAGTCATAAATTTCCTTATTCATGTCCACACAGACCAAAGCCTGCCCAGAGGATTGTGGTTGGGTACTGCATTCATTCTGAAGAGTGACTGCAAGAAACATCCTTGAATTCCACCTAATCTTAAAGAGAAGACAGAAGCAAGAGGCTTACACTTGAACAGCTTTATTTGAAAATCCACTTAGTGATTTAACATCATGGTTCTTTTCTTGTGCAGGTAACTGATGAGGCCTAGAGTTGCCACAACACCTGCTAAGGCAACCACAGCAACCATAGTTTTTAAAGCAACATATCCAACAGTCCGGTGCCCTTTAGTGTCCACAACACCTGGAAAAGAAGCAGAGATTCAAGTCTTAAGACTATATTTAAATCATAAGGATAAGTTGAAGCTGAAGCTTTACATATTAAGGCTTCCCAGGGAAGGAAGTGAAGTTAAGCCTCAAAGGACTCATTTGGGAAGCTTGCAATAACATATAGTCTTATCCCTTGAGCCAACTTCCTCTCCCTGCTCCACTCCCACTGCTGTTGCCACTTGCTTTTACTAACCTTAATCAATGGAAAGGAGCTTATAGTCCCAGTCTCTTGTTTAACACAACATCCTGGCCCTAACAAATGTGGCTAGCTGTCCCGAGTGTGATTTCTTGTAAGTTATTAGTTAGGGATTTAAGACAGCTTTATTTCAAATTCTAGGCCTAAAATTAAGACAACCTGGGATGAAGACATGGGATATTAACAGGAACATAATCTAATACAGACTTAAGTTTGGCAATAGCAAGACACACGCCTTATGACCTATTAGTCCTAATTCTAGGGACATATGGTGAAGTTCTTGTATAGTAGGCAAAGACTTAAGAGGATTCCAATGTGGCATTAGTGACAAAACCGGGAGTCACCTAGATGGAAGCCCATATAGCTGGTAACAGTGAGGTAGGTCTCTGTGCAGATATAAGATGGCTAAAACAAGTAAAAAAGCAAGTTACAGAACAGTAGGCAGAATATATGATCCCACTTGTGTTAAAGGGGGATTTTTGGAAGGGTACACAGGAGACTTAATAGAAGCTATCCTTCAAAAGAGTGTCTTTTATTCTCTTGTTTAGGTTGACCATGAGCATGTGTTATTTATGCATAGTTAAATTTGGAAGTACCCCAGGCTTTAAATCCATACCTCTGAATGAAGAGCCATCTGACAATAGAAGGATGGGTCCTGGGAGACTTACTATAGTTTTCTCTTCCTTGGTGGCCCCTGTGTCTGGAGACAGATAATAAAGTTTGTGTGACCTCTGGAACAGTGAGAAGTGGTAAGAGGTGTGTCGACAGAATTCCTAGAGCAGATCTCTATGGAGTCCCTGCTCATCTATGTAGTTTTGCCTTCTTTGCAGGAGAGGGCATACTCCTTACTATAAAAACAGGGTGAACTCTCAAAGAATATCCAAAGAAGATTAACTTCCAGGTCTACCTAGACTGAAGAAGAATGACTTTTTAGAGTTAAGTCTGCAAGAGTTAAGGCTACAGATCACATGCAAAAACAAACTTGTCCATAGGACTGATCAAGAACCTGCTCATCTCAGACTCATAGGTAAGGCAAACTAGGCTTAGCCCAGGTGTCTTGGGCTCTTGGGATTAGGTGAAGAATGAGGCACTCATCCTTATTTGAGTTTTGAAAGGATGAGACTTGCTTTGAGTAAACTCACAGTAATGAGGACTTAATTTTTTACCTCGCCTGCTTCTGTGTGACACAGGGCAAGTTGCAGAACACAGAGGGGAGTCAGGAGACAGTAGATTGCAGATTAAGGCTCTACAGTGGAAGAAGACCTGTAGACAGGAGAAGGGAAATGGAATCGATGCACTCACATTCAACCTATCCCTTGTGACTTGTTCATCACTTACCAGGCTAGAGAGCACTTGGGCTTCTGACAGGAAGGCAAAGGTCTTCACATCAAACCTCTGATAGTGATTCGGATAGGTCACGGAGGAACCAACCGGATGGAAGGTGGTTCTGTAGTTGTCCAGGTTGTATTCACAGCTAGGAGGCATGTACCAGGGAGGGACATCAGCCACATTCACTCCAGAGTCTAACTCAATGTCTGCCCAGATTCAGTCACATGTAATACTGTCAGAACTATTGCTGTACCTTGTACCTGTATCTTTATTTTACTTAATATACCTCTGACTTGGCCTATCCGACAGTATCTATGAAATCATAAGTTGTACTTGCTAGTTTTTTTCTACTATGTATTAATACAATTTAAGCCTCTATTTGTTTGCCAGCTAAACTCATTAAGAGCTACAAGTTTTACATGTAGCTCTGGAGCACCTATTATGTCCCAGGCAGATAGTATGTCAGTGTCAAAAGGTAGAGAACTCCTGCCAATTTATATCTTAGATGCTAGCAGGGGGTGATAGCTATAAAGAAAGTAGTAGGTTAGGTGGTAAGTACCAAGGAAAGAGACTAGGGTAAGGGGGCAAAAGGGTCAGGGTAGGCTTCATGGAAAAGAGAACACTTGAGCAAGTCTTGAATGGAATGAAGGAAGGAGCTGTGAATACACTGGCTACACATGGTCCTGGGGAAGTATACCTGGAGGTTAAGAGCTTAACAGATTACAACAGCATCAAGAAAGCTAAGGTGCAGTTCTATCAAGGTGCAGACCCCTGCAGGCAGAGCTGAGAGGACTAACACCAGTGCACATGTGTGTGTAGTCACAGCTTCAGAGCCTTATGGTGTTCAGGTCTAGAGTCAGATGGGCATTTAAATCCCACCATTTACTAAGTATGACTTTGGGCTAGTTATTTAAGCAGAAAGCTTGGGTTTCTTCTTGAGGTGGCTAGTGTCTCTCATGGAGAGACGAGGTTCAAATGCATGTGTAATACACAGCACCGTGCCTGGCATACAGTAGGTGTTCAATAAATGGATTGACTATGATTGATGGTCAATAAATGGATAAGAACTGGAAATCTATTTTCTCTCCAGATAAAGAGTATTACAGCCTGACTTCCTTGGGAAAGATCCCATTCTTTTAGATTCAAGGGTAATAGGAAAGCATGATTCACCTTATTAGACCAAAGACAGGTTACCAAGAAATAAGGACAAAACTCAGGGCGTTTGTGATACAGCACTCCTCTGAAGCCCGAGGAGTTTTATTCTCTCTTCACTGGCAGTTTGGTGGATTAGCTGGGCTACCTTATGTGTGGGGAATACCTACCCATCCACAACAATATTCCACTGGGGGAGAGAGGCTGGGTCCATGGTGGGCGTTGCCCAGCAGTCATCTAAGACCAACTTGATGTTGGGGTCAGTCCTGTTTAGGATTCTCACTTCCAGGTAAATCGGTTGGCGGAGGTATCTCATCACAGGGTACTCCCTGTCCCCATAAGGTTGCAGGTAGGATTTATCTGAAATGGAATAGAAACCACTTCAGCACTAAAGTAGTTGATGATTTCAACAAGAGCTTAAGCATCACTACTACTCCGTTAGTCTGGCAGCATCAGAAAGTTCATTTTAGGGAAGAATTCCCTGAAAGTATTTAAGCAGATTTCTTTAGGTTGTAATGTCTCACCTGGGTAGGTTTGCAGGATCAAGGCAAGTGGACCTGGCTTCACTGAGGCCACTGGAGGAGGAAGACTTTCGACATTGGTATTTATTAGCATATCATCCCTGCCATAACGGCACTTCACTGTCATTCTGTAAGAGTGGATGGGTGTGGGGGAGGGGATACAGAAAATTTTAGGTTAAAAGACTGCTTGAATTTAATATGGAACTTAAAAAGTAGCAACTGTATCGCACCTGAATTCACTGTCTCTGGAAATTGTGCTTGGAGGAAGATCTGCCCAGAGAGCATGTATTTCATTTTCATAGATGAACGTGTCATCCTCAAACTTAAAGTTAGAGAAAATGGTTAACCACTTATCCCAAAGATAAGTCTTAACCTCTTGCTATCTGCCAGTACTAACCTTATGTCTTGTTCCACATCCATTCAGGGGTATGTGAAACCGTACTAGCCCCTGAGATGGAGCTTTGAAGATAGGCTGGCAGGATGAGTTCCCGACCCTAAGGGTATCCAAGTTGAGAGCTGGGTTTGTTTGATGGCTGTAGACCTCAATGTCCATAAACCCATCTTGAGTACACAGCTCACCTGTAACTAGATAGTGGTGAGAGTTTAAAGAAATTTGTCTGCCATGGGAATATTATTTTCTACTAATCTTGAAGTATGATGAGGGAAAGTTTAGATTTTCACCAGGAGGCACCAGAATTTGTCTTAAGTCTTTGTTTGGGAAAATATCTTGATAAGCAGCTTGAGTTAGAAGACCCTAAAACACCTAGACAACAGTGAAGCTGCTCTGTATGAACAGAAGGATTTTTCATCCAAAGGAAGAGGAAGCAGGAGACATGGAAGGAAGTACCATGTGGAGGAAGGGACCAATGAGAAAATCCTGATGAAGGACTAAAGTGATTTAGAGTCAGATTCTTCATGGTTTAAAGTGTAATGCCTCGTGTCATTACATCCCTTCTTTCAACACTCACAGATCCTAAGTGGTTTGTGGGGAAATTTGAGGCAGGAACTAATTTTTCCTGTCTGGTTTGACCTGACACAGATCAGTGGATAACAGAGGCACAGGGCAGAGGCAATACTGAATAAGAGGAAATACCCACTCCATAGGAATTTACAGGAGTTTGGGGAAAATTTTTTTTTTGGTGAGGAAGATTGGCCCTGAGCTAACATCTGTGCCAATCTTCCTCTATTTTGTATGTGGGACACCACCACAGTATGGCTTGACGAATGGTGTAGGTCCGCACCCAGAGTCCCCCAGCAGCCGAAGCTGAGCACGTGAACTTGACCACTACGCCACTGGGCCAGCCCCGAGGAAAATCTTTTAGATGTTTATAATCCCTCTTGTTGCAGGTTTGAAGCAATCTTATTTGGATGGTAGGCTCAGACTCCTAACATGAAATATATCCAGGTTAAACATGAAGCAGTTCTAATGAGATACTGGTATGTATATTTTGGAAGTGTTATCCTCCTTAGGGCCCTATTATGGCTGCGGGAATAAAATTTCTGATCTCCGGTCTTTCGTTTCCTCCAAGTATAAGCAATACAGAGTCTGAACTTCTATACACTTTCCTACACGCACAAGAGCTAAGGGAGGAAGAATGTAGAAAACCACGTTTTTAAAAAAAGGTATTTACCTATAGAAACTGTTGACTCACAGAGACACTCAGGGTAAACCACCATGGATACTGTCTCCAGTTGGAAGTAAAAGGTCAGCTTGAGTGAAGATAAGTAGAATTGATAGGGTAGGCATTTTTCAGAGAACTGAAATGAGAAGAATGTCAGTTAGCAGCCACAGCCTGTCGGGGCCCAGAGCAGTCACAGGGAGGCAGGAAGGAAGTACACTGAATACCCGCAAGGCACACTCCTGACTTATTCTGGTTTCCCTGTAACCAAGAACAGGAAAGACCCTGTCACTTCTCCAGATCAGGATACTTTCCTAGGCAGGAAGATGATTGCTTTAAACTCATGCCCCAGAGTACCCAGCACTGCACGCTTTTTGTACCAGGCACTAAAGCTTGAATTAACAGATCAAATTCTAAAGAGCTGAGTACCCTGCCAAGCCAGGTCTGAGTGAAAAGGACTCTACGAATGTTATAAAATGTCATTGCAAAACACATACCGCAACATAAGATTATTCTCTGGTGTCCCTAGCAATTGCATCAGTCAAGACTGGCCTCAGTGAGGACAGTTTGGGACCGTTTTATTTGGATCAAGCTATCCTGTTTTTAATAGGGCATAAGAGGTTCATCACTAGAAACTTGAAAGCAGTTTGTACTATTCAATGAGCTGAGAAAAACTTAGGAAAACTTACATTGCAGAGGTTAAAGAGGCTTGGGGTTTGAGAGTGAATTTCAGTTACCGAGATTATTTATGCAAAGTGATCAAATGAGGCCTTCCAAAGTTTGAATTTATTACACCAGCAGTTAGAATTTATGGACAAGTCATCAGCTGTATCAGGGTTACCTACAAGACTATGCTTCAAGTCAGGTTTCCATAAAGCTCAGTGGTTGATAAGGGAACATACTTTTGTTTTGAGAAGAGTTTTGCTGAAGTACAATCTCAAGCCATTTGTTGCTTCCATATCAATCCCATTGTTGTGCAACTGGCTCACAGCAATGTTCTTATTTTCAAAGCTCACGGATTTTAACTTCCCAGGAAACTCTGGTATGGTGAGAGTCATGTGTGTGGCATTACAAGTCACAGGACCTAGAAGGAATGACCAACAGGAATGCCCATGATCAGCCTTGATTAAGCCCTCAGAACAATGTCTCCCACAACTGGAGTTGCCCCAAACTAGGGCCTTACCTGACATACAAATCACTTGTGAGGATAAGATGATCTTCTGCCCAGGAGACACATACATAAGCTTCAGAGGCACCGTGTAGAGATGACTGTTACCTTGCTGGGGTGGGGGAGGGGGTGCATTTTTTAAAAACATTGGTTTACTTGCATTTCTAACCAAAGCTAGAAGAATAGTCAGGGCAAGCATACACTCAAGTATTCGGCACTGTTTGGGCCCAAGTAGAATTTAGGCATTTTATCCAGTGATTATTCTGTAGGTGCTCTAGTTTTAAAATCTTGTGCCTCGTAACATCAGGCAAGCTGGTGTTGTCTATTGATGTGACCTGTAGCTGATCATTTCTAGGCAGATATGAGCAAAAGCTCCTCGTGTTTTATGACTATTTTGTGGCATCAGCATTCAGAGAGAATGTTTACAAGACTTGGTAGTCTGTTTACATTCAATGTGTAACAGGACTGTTAAGATGGCTGACATCGGAACACTGAAGTGCCAGGACCTGTTCTAACTACTCTGGGACATTAACTCATTTAATGTCGTGTCTTGATTGTTGGCCCAGAAAGCACTAATACCTACTGTAACACACAATATAGGACAATGATAACACAAACAGAACACCTTACTTCATAATAGACTTTAGTAGTAGTACCTTAGCTCTACATTATATAGTAGATTTAGATCTGTGGGGAAGAAGAACAGCTTGAAGTAAGGACCATATCTGTTTTGTTCACCATTGTATCTTTAGTATTCAGTGCAGTGCTTGATACATAGTAGGCATTAAGATATCTGTTGAGTGAGTTGTAGTCCCACTTAATTTGAAGCTGTGGTTGAGATCATGCTTGGGTTTAGAAATATTGGTCATACCTGGGTGGTGGTACAAAAAGATTCACACCTACCCTGTAGTGAGTCACTCCAGTGGCATTGAATGACACTTGGATGACTATCTTGCTGCTATCAATCAGAAGATTATATCCTTGTGTCATGGCCTCCCGAAGGGTCAGAGTCTGGGCACTTGCACCATCACCAGCCTCAATGATCCATCCCATCTGAGGTTCAGGTTTCTAGAGTCAAAAGTTTCACTTGGAGGGTTGGTACTCACCTTAACCCCAAGACTATTGTCATCTGTTTAATATTGTATTCAGGATTGAAGTTATATCACCTTTTAATATAGAACTAAAGTTTACTTAGGTCTGTAACTTAAAAGATTACTTTCATACCAAACTTTCGTCAGCCATGCCAGGAAAAATCTGAAAGGTAAACTGGAAGGAAAAAAAAAAATTCACGTGAGGCTTCGATTTGGAGGAGAAAGTTTCTGAAGTCATGCTACCTGACAGTAAGTGGAAAACACCCAGAGCAATTGCCATGTAGTTCTTACACCAAGAGGCCTGGCCATGGGATGTAGTAAGAGAAGCACAGGACCAGGCATGAATGCTAGCTGTGCCCTTAGACATCAATTCACCTCTTTGAGTTTCTGATACCAGAAGGCATTTGGAAGATCTAAGCTCCCCTCCCGTTGTACGTTGAGGCACAAAGTTCTTAAATGCACAGCTTTTTACTATGTCCATAAAAATCAAGTATTTTATCAAGCCATGCAGTTCTATTTTTGTTCTAATAAAGTACAAATATCTCTTGTTTATCCATTGTCGATATAAGCTATGTTAGACTATAAAATCCACGAGTGTGTGATTGGGCTCTTTTGCTCATTTACTATATCCTAGCATCTGGCACAGGGCCTGGCATATGGTAGGTATTCAGTTTGTCCAATTATTAGTGTGATTGCAGCTACCACTGAATCCTTTCTGTTGCCAGGCATGATGTGCTGAGCACTGTATGTATCTTCTCAGTAAATTCTTATAGCCACCCTTTGAGGTAAGCGTTATTGTCCTCCACTTCAGACTTGGAAACAAAGGCTCAGCGTGGTTAAGAAATCGATCCAAAGCCACACAGCAAATAATTAATGAACACAGGATTATAATCCTGATTCTGTTCCTAAACTCAGCTCTTTCTAGATCATCATGTTTTCCTGCAGTAGCCATATGAGAAGCAGTCAGCCTGTTTCACTCACAGACATGAAATCCTTCATGCAGATTGTGGATCCTGAATGCTCATGGGTTTCTTCTGCTTGCATAACTGGACAGCTGACCTGATATAAGACATCCTCATGTTTTAAAGTAGCACTGTTGTCCACAAGTCTGATGGTCATCTGGTGCCGGCCAAGCTGTGTGCAAATGGCATAGTAAGAACATAGTAAGTGCTAGTACCACAGTGAGAAAGGTGATTCCAGAATGCCGTCTGACCCAGATGAGTGGCAAAACCCTTAAAGTTACCAGTACCATATGTTCTGGAAGGTACCTCATTCCTAAAACAGGAGACTATAGCTAGCCCTTTTAGATATCCCAAGGAAGACCCATACATTGGCAGAGAACAGTTCCTTGAGCTTAGGGATGGGAGTTCAGTTTTTATTTTCTTCCTACACTTACCGTAAGTATCATGGCCCTGGATGGTTTGGGGCCTCTACTAAGTCATTCAAATAATTTATTGAGCACCTGTGTAGCAGCCATTGTGGGGGTGCTGGGCAGAGCCATCTTTGGTGTTTCCCTTGGCTTAGGGAACTCACAGTCTAAAGTACGGGTCAGCCATTTTTCTGTTGAGTGTTAGATCTAAAGGAATGCAACTCTAAGCTTCCTAAAATTGAGAATGGCTGTTTCAGAAGGGAAAAATTTAATTACTAGAGCTCTTCACTGTGGAATCAGATGAAGTGGCCTGTTAAACATGCAGATTTCTAGGACACACCTCAGACCTACTAAGTCAACTAAATGAACTAAATCTATACTTTCTAAGTTCCCCAACTGATTCTTTGCACCTTAAAGCTTGAGAACTGCTTGGACAGGTTGCTTTTACTGCTCCTATTAACCCTGATTTGGCAGTACTGTTGCTTGGCAATACTGCTCAGCTGCTGCTTGCCTTCTAACACCTGTTTTCACAGCATAGATGTTTTCCACTTGCCAGCACCAAAATAGCCTCCCATTTCCCATGACAGTTACAGATCAAGATAGCTCATGTTTGAGCATTTGTTGTGTCTAGTTGCTGCACTAACTCCTTCATCTGCATTATATCACTGATCTTTAGATAACCTGGGGAGAGGTACCATAACTCCCATTTTCTAAAGGGCGAGCAGAGGCTTAGAAAGGTTAGCTTACTCACCCAAGATCACACCTCGATAGTGGCAGAGCTAGGACTCAAGCCCAAGGCCTCAATTCCAGGGTTTCTCAATCTCAGCATTATTAGCATTTGAGACCTGATAATTCTGTGTTATGGGGGCCACCCTGTGCAATGTAGGCTGTTTAGCAGCCTCCTTGGCTTGTGCCCACTAGATGCCAGTGGCAGCCTCTCCCCCCTCCAGTTGTGATAACCAAGAATGTCTTCAAAAATGTCTCTAAACATTACCAAACGTCCCCTGGGCAGACAAAAAAAAAAATCACCTCTGGTTGAGAACCACTGCTCTATTTCACATCCTATATCCTTAATTACTAGATTATTATTACCTACTAGGTTACTACTTTAAGTCACTCCTCAGAGCAATTACTTACCACTCTCCTGGTACAAGTCTTATATGGGGCCCTCAGGGTGAGCTTTTCTGGATCCAGGACATAAGTGCAGTTCAGCATTTCAAGACCAAAGTGATCTACAGAAGCCAGAGCAGTTTAGACAGAGGATAGCCAAGAAGTACATTTCAGTGACAGAGTCAACCAAAGCTACATAGCTACAACTGCCAGTCGATTTCTCAGGTACTTCAATCACTTCATTTTTTTATTGACCCAACTGGATATTATGACCCTAGCTTCGAGAGATGCTGTGATTTGCAGGTAAAAATTTCCCACGGGATTCTGAGATAAGACAGGTTTCCAAGAAAGACAAGGTCTCCCACTCTTTGTGGCCTCATGCAAATCAGGGACCCCCATGGTATCATGGAATCTGGATGCCAGTTGCTCCAGAGTTTACATACCCTGCTCACCAGAAAAATAGGGCTGGCTTTGAACCAAAGGCTTTCTACTAAATATGACTAAGATGAGATAGTACACATTACTTACCCACCACAGATGCATGCCATTTCTTGAGGCCAAGATGGCTTGGAAACTCCACTATCATTCTATTTTCATAGCAAGTGACAGTACCTGAAGAGCAGAAGAAGCACTTGGGGCAGCTTTGAACTACAGGAGGCACGATTCCCACAGAAGTGTATGGAGGGAACTCTCCTCTCCAAGAGGCATCTGGGAAGTTGCCAGCTAGGAGAGGCAAAGCTTGTTCTCTACCCTTGGGGAGCTCACAAATTGATGGGAGAGACATTACTATGCAAGATACCAAGAACTGTAAGAAAGGTATCAGTTAAGTGCCTCGGGCTTTCTGAAGCACTCCAAGGATAAGCCTGGATTCAGGTTAAACAAGCACGCTCATGGCAACCAGGCTGGAACCTTGACAGTGGAGCTGATGGAGGTAAGGATGGGAGGTCTGTGAAGAATTGGAGAACAAGAGTTTTGTCTGAATATTTTTGAATTTGAAGTTTAAAAAACACCCTGGGTAAGTCCAAGGACACTTTTTAAGGCTAAATTCTGCCTATAATCTGCCACTCTGCATCCTCTGGCTCAGGCCAAAGTTTCAAAAACTTCTCATTTCAAGCAGAACACCTCTGATTTTGTCTGTTATGTTGATGCTTTCCTTAAGCATGAATGTGTGTTTGAAGACTACTTCTCCCAGAGATGGGAGCTTAGTTTTGTGGTTTGCTGTTCTTTGGTGCCGTAAAGCTTGAGGCAGTGAGGGACTAGAAGGCAGTGTGGGTGTATTCTGTAAGCTTTTTCGTTTAGCTAGTATAGCAAGCCATAGGTAAGCAATGGAAACATCCAGTGACTCGATCTATGTAAGAAAGGGGGTGAAGGGAGATTGTCTGACCTGTGTTTGTGTTTCCTAGTCATCTAGGCACCCTAGCTGCAACCTGTTTGAGAGATGCTAAGGTCATTTCCCTCACCCAAGAGGCATACCTGTGAAGTCAGGATTCAATAGATGAATAACACCTACTGAGTTCACCGAAGTCACAAGGGTGAAGAATAGAGAAAGTGACCTGTAGGTGCTGGAAGGGGATAGGGGAGAGAGTTAAGGAGGAATTAACTTAAGCAGACAAGGCCATTGCATCCCTCCCTCTTCCTCCAGAATTACTCACCTCCAGTCTGCACTGAACCAGCTTGAGGGACTCCCACAATCTCCTCTCCGCCTGCGCGCCATGGCCAAAGGCACCACCAAATCAACCAGGCAGAGGGATGGGCTGCTGTGTGCTTTTATAGCAAGAAACAGGATATGACCCTGCCCTCTCCCTATTGGAGACACCTGAATCTTCTCCAGCTCTCCCAGCTGATAGGGAGGGATTTGGGAAGGCAGAGGCTTTCTAGAAGGCCCGAAAGAAGCCGAGTTCTGCCCTTCCTAATACTTGCCTTGGGTATTCCATCAGCTGCTCTGTAGGCCAGCCATGAAACCACAGTTCCTTGAAATTGGCTCTAGGTGAATGAATTGGTGTTTTTCTCCATAACACTGGGAAAAATTAGGATCTTTTGGAAAAAATATTTACAGCTCCAATGTAGAGTAAAAGAAGGTGGTGGGCTTTATTGAGGAAAGACCATCTCTTGTTCACACCTCCTTTAAGTAACAAACCTTTCCTTTAAGTAACTTCTAGTCTCCGGGCTAGTGTGGACATCACTCTGGCAATGTGCATGAAGAAGTACGTTTAAAAAAATGGATGAAGCTTTATTTTCCCCCAAGTATAAATTTTAAGCTTACTGGAAAAAATGCAGACAATTACAGAAGGATAAAGAGAAAAGGAAAATGTCAGCCATAATCTTGCCACCACTAATATTTAGGTACATAACCTTATGGACTTTTTCTACAAACACCACACACACTTAAAAAAACAACAACAACCTGAGATGGAAGTTCAGACTATGGTTTTAACCTACTTATATTACTTTACATGTCATGGACATTTTTCCTATCAAACATAAAGATCTCCATTACCATTTTTAGAGTTGCATAATATTCAATGTCTATATAAATCAATGTTCCCTAATGATGGACATTAAGATATCTTCCAACTTTTCATCATTATAAACAATTATATGATGGATATTCTTGTACATTTCCCTAGTTAGCCCTCAGGATAAATTCCTAGAAATAGAACTTCTAAGTTGAAGGGAGTAGTGACCTAAATAAGAATGTCATATTGTGTAGCAATTGGGAGTTTACAGATGGGGAAACAGAGGCAAAGCAACTTGCCCAAGCTTTGACAACTGAGTGTCAGGGCCAGGTTGAGAACTCAGATTTTCTGAGATCTAATCAACATAACTTTTCAGCATCTGTCATTGCTCTTTGAGAAACCTAGACGTTTTGCTGCTCATGTTCCATAATAGGTGATATAATGCTCAAATTCTGTGCGAGTAGTGAGTTGGTATTTGCAATTATTGATTTATGTGTTGTCTTTGTGGTGTAACTTGAGGAGTAATCCCATTTCCTGTTACAGGAAATACCACTGTAGATCAGAGTTGTGTTTCCCCAACTTCCTTAATCAAAAGTATCACATGGGGCTCTCATTAATATCACAAATTCTTGGGTCCCACCCAAAATCTGCTGAATCAGGCTCTCCAGGGAAGAGACCTGGGCTAATGTATGTTTAAAAGCACCACAGGTGAGTCTTATGATCAGGAAAAGTTGGGAAATACCTGGAGGGAGGTAGGCAAGAAAATGAATTGTTGCCAATTGTTAACTTCTTAGTGGGAATTAATTGATTAGAGTACATCCCAGTGGAATCGGGGAGAGGGAGTAAAATCCAGGATAAGTAGATTTTTGGGGGTAGAGATGCTGACAGGATTTAGATTCAGAGCAGAAGCACAATAGCAGTATTTACTCCTTCTAAGCATATTTTCCAAAAAGTGGCACCTTTTCTACAAATGTGAAGGTAATTTGTTACCACGATGGTTAAGACTGTGATAAGAAGACATTAGAGGATGGAGTGTGGAAGCAAGATTCAGAGAGACCTATTAAGAAGGCGGCCAGAGAGGTAATAGGTTAATATGTTGCTCTGCCTCCCCAGGCTCTACCCCCAGGCTCACTTCCCACACCACTGTGCCTTTTCTCCAGAGTGTGAGGTCTTGCCTTGGAAAGGGCAACTCTGGTCAGAGCCGCAAACTGAGGGCTCTGGGAGACCAAGGGACAGCACAAAGACCCTGAGCAACAGGCATGGAGAGAAGAAGGACCATTGTGGGAACTCTTCAAGGTGGTGAGTGCACCGGAGATTAATTTCATTTGCCTTGCCTGACCCAGCCTACGCTGTTCTTGGGACAGTCACTGAAAAGTAGCTCCAGGCCCATAAGAATCAATCCTGCGTAAGTGCACAAGGGTACAAATGTGTTCAGATCAGGCAGCTTTGAAAATGAAGAATAGTTGTTCTATAATAAGATGATGTCTCATAACACTAGTTAGGAAAAACTAAAATCTTTACAGAAATGATAGATCCTTAACATATTACTAAATAAACAGTAGGATCTCTTTCAAATGTATGCTTTCCACATTCTTTTCAATAAGTCTTTTTAAGTTTGTTAATTTATGTCTACAGGGTGTTCCCTCTCATCTTCTCTGAATGTCCTGGTCTCTACTTGAGTGTCATGAGGACACTTCTCACCTGCTAACCACCAGGCATTTCTTGAAGGGAGTTTTAGGTTGTTATATATACAACAGTGCAATGTTGTTGCCTCATTTGGGCAGGTGCTCTCCTTACTTTCTGAAATGCAGTTCTTATAAACAACTGTTCATAATTCTTAAATTCCAAGCCTGTTGTCTTATTTTCCACAACAATTATAAAAATATTAATTGAAGACAACCTAAATGTCATCATCAGGAGACGGTTAGATAAACTATGGAATACTCTTCAGCTACTAAAATGCATCTATGGATTCAACTGGATCTATGAATGCTGGTGTTAAAAACGTCCACAATAAAATTGGAGTTTTGGAACTGTATAATTAGTATGTCTCCATGTTTTTGCTTTAAAAAAAGAAGAGCAAGAAAAAACCCTATACGTGTGTCTATACATTTATGTGTATGTGTGGGTATATAGATGTGTATTTGCGTTCAAGTCCGGAAGGATATGCCAGAGAGCTAACAGTGTTATGGGGGCGCGGTGTGGGGAGAGAGACAGTACAGGTATGCAGGTGGTCCACCCCAGTCTGGCTATGCTGGGCATTTACAACTGTTGTCCGTTCTGATTTGCTTGGGCTTCTGCTCTCCTGGTTATAAATATATGTAATAGGGCCGGCCCCGTGGCTTAGTGGTTAAGTGCGCGCGCTCCGCTACCGGCGGCCCGGTTCGGATCCCGGGCGTGCACCGATGCACCGCTTCTCCGGCCATGCTGAGGCCGCGTCCCACATACAGCAACTAGAAGGATGTGCAACTATGACATGTAGCTATCTACTGGTGCTTTGGGGAAAAAAAAAAAAGGAGAAGGATTGGCAATAGATGTTAGCTCAGAGCCGGTCTCTCTCAGCAAAAAGAGGAGGATTAGCACGGATGTTAGCTCAGGGCTGACCTTTCTCACACACACACACTATATATATATATATATATATATATATATATATATATATATTTGTAATATATCATCCCTAGGAATAGGAATAGGGAAATGGGAGACTCCTGCCTTTTTGACTTTGTTCACTTCTGTATTGATTAAATTGTCTTGGTGATAAAATAACCAATTAAAATAATTTTAAAGTGATAGCAGTGACAGTAAATCTGATTTGTATAGAAGTGATCTATAGAAGCTATAGAACCAAAGGCCTGTGAGTTCAAACTTCATGGTATAAAGGTAGAATGCCCAAGTGCATGGATTTGGTGCATGAGGCTTCCAAAGTCCAGCTCCCTATTGTAAAATGAAGAAATGAAACCTAAGAGGTTGAGTAACTTGCCCAAGGTCATACAGCAAGTTAGTAGCAGAGCTCCAGCGAGAAACCAGGTCCTGTGCCCACTCCTAGGCTCTTTCCAATTCATTATGATTTTCTCTGTGCATGTGCCTGCTTGTGTAGGAGGAGGTGTTTAAAACTCTGTGCTTCTCCTGCAGTTCACTTAGCTTTAAAAGTACAAGACGGCATTAATTAGAATTTAGCAACATAAGATAAATAAGAAATATAGAAACTTCTACCAGTTAAGCTTAAAATAGCATTCAAATATCAAATATGAATTTATTTTGGAAAAATAAGAGACTATATCAATGGGAATGTTCTTGAACATTATATGGTAGTTCCTTTAACCATGTAACTATAGGATGTTAACGTCATTTTCCCCTTTGGATCTTTAGACAGGCCCAAGTTGAATGAGCCTCCTAATAGTAATGGATTCAGAAAGAACCAGGACAAAGGCATAAAAGCCTTCATCGACTTGTAAATATAAAGATAGGGCAGCTTAGATAAATGTATGACAGAGAAGACTCTGTCTTCTAAATAAAGTTCTAAATAAAAAGTCAGATACATACAAATGTTAACACAGATTGATTACTCCGTAGCTAGTAGCTAGGGCAATGGTTACCACAGAAATAGAGAAAAGGTTCCCTTGGCAATGCAGTATAATCCTTTTAGTTGATAGAAAATAAAATATGTTACATGTTAAAGTTCTGCAGGATGTAGTAGATTGATTGTAAAGGCCCCAGTCTTCTACCCCACCCTGTACTCCCATCCTTTGCAACGTGCTTTGCAGTCAGCCTGTTCTCCTGCGCCTCCTCCCTTGCTTGAATCTGGCTTGGCCTTGTGACTTTCTTTGGCCAATAGAATGGGTTGGAAGTGACGGTATGCCAGTTCTGAAACTAGGTCTCTTGACCTAGTGCTCCCTCTCTTAGCATTCTGTATCCACCATGAGAACAAGCCCAGGCTAGCCTGCAAGATGATGACTGATCACAAGGAGCAGAGACAGGTCATCTAAGCTGAGGCCATCCTAGAGCAACTGGTCCCTACCTGACCTGCCAGTTGACTGCTGATGAGTGAGTGAGCCCAGCTAATGTCAGCGGAGCACAGACGGATTAACCAGTTGACTGTAGACTTGTGAGCTAAATCAATGCTCATTGTTAAAAGCTTCTTAGTTCGGGGGTTTGTTAGGCAGCACGATGTGGCAATAGGTGTCTGTGACTATTATTTAGAATTCTGATTTCAAAATGAGCCCAGTTTTTTGTTATGAAACTGCAGATATCCTCCTATGGGAGTTTACTGAGCAACCATGAGACTTTGAAGTCTCAAAAGAAGCAACATGCATATTTGTGCAAGTGCAAACAAAGCCTTTGCCTTTAATGGGTTTGCTTTCAATGGGGGAGACCAAATGACTACTTATGTAACACACAAGACCTAAGCATAAATAAGTAAACTTAAATACACCCAGGTATATTCTTTTCTGTCCAGTATCTTTTTCTCTTCTTTTGTTAATAGCCTCATGATGTGCCTTTAGGGAACTCTCTTTCCCATTAGATATAACCTTGGTGAGACTTTTTCATTTTTTTAATCTTTTTTTTTTAATTGAAGTCACATTGATTTATAACATTATATAAATTTCAGGTGTACATCATTGTATTTTGACTTCTGTATAGACTACATCATAGTCACCATCAAAAGTCTAGTTTCCACCTGTCACGGTACACATGTGCCCGTTTACACCCTTTCGCCCTCCCCCTATCACCTTCCTCTCTGGTAACCACCAATCTGTTCTCTCTATCTATGTGTTTTAATGTTGCTGGTGGTGGTGAGATTTTAGTCAAGCTGCCTCCATTACCCTTTGGGCAAGGAGTAGGCACATGATTGAAGCTAATCGAACACTCTCTACGGAATTTGAATCTTGATCAGGGTAACACAGGTTGGAGCTCAGCCCATTCCCTGAAGAGTTATTACTTATTCAAGGAACAGCTGAGTTCTGTTAAACTTCCTTTTGATGCTGGCCCTGATATCAGTTCCCCTACATCAAACCCAGCATATATGGGGTTAAAACCAAAAGCACTCATCCTCTTTCACTGATTCTCTAAGTTACATTCATATGTAAATACAGGGTTTTTAAACTTTCCTATCCCTGAACTTCACAAGGCAAATAGAAGTTACAAATTGTTAGAGCCCAGGTGGCCTCATGCTAACATTTTGGCTAGTTACAGATCCTTTGAAGTTTTGTTAGCAGGGAAACTGATACCCATGAAATATCAAGAAGCTGAAGCTCCCAGACCCCAACTCCTCGGCTTCCTGGTGCCAGAATCCACCATCCACCATGGAGACAGAAAACCAAGGACACCTGCAGATTCCCTTATCTCGCCCTCCCCCTCCCTGCCAGCAGCCTCACAAGGGCAAAGGCAGGCTGGTGGGGAAGAGCTGACAAGCAAGGCCACAGCTCCCCCTCCCTACAAGCAGCTACATTCTTTACAACCTGTAAAACCCCTTTGCCTCCCATCTTTCGGGGAGACGAGACAAATTTGAGAGCTCTCCTCTCCCGGCTGACGTCACCTGAAATAAAACCTCTTTCCCTGACATAAGCCTGGCGTTCCTGTTTTATTTGGCCCCTCTTGTGTGGCTGGTAAAGAACCTGTGTTTGTATCTGATAACACTTTCCCTATATCTCTGTAATCCACCCCTTCCTCTCCTGATCCCCCTGCAGGTTTTGTAATTCACACCTTTGTCATTCACTTTTCACACAGAGTACTGGGAAGGAGTAGGTGGTTCTCAAAAACTGTGTGATTTTGTCACCGACTAATTGCCCAAAGAACTCAAGGATGGGTTCCGAAGAATGTAACTGTTTCCAAATTGTTTTTTTTCCTGTTGTTATGTTAAGGAATGCAATCACCAACCACCCAGAACCAAACCAAGCCTCATCACAAGAGCTACCCCTATGACCTTTGCCTTATTTTTAATGCTAATTTTATTAATCTTATTTTAATCTCTCCAGGAAGAGCTTAGACCTTATTACCATAACCTGCAGTATATGTGGAAGCATGTTTTCCAACTGAGCTTGTGCAAGCGAATACCCACCTCTCCCTTTTGAATATTCATTCCCCGTCTAAAATAAAAGGTCCCTGCTTCCCTTTGCTCGGGGAGAGCTATGAATTTGGAAATGATTCCACATGGTCTCCTATTTGCTGCAAATATACCTTACTTTGTGTGACAACTACTTCTGGTGGAGAGTCTAATTTAACTCGCCAGGAGGTGAACCCACTTTGGTTTTGGTAACAATTTGATGAGTCTCTCTAGGAAGGAGGAAGTAAAGTTTTATTAAGGCTCACTGGGTACAGGTCCCGTACACTGGTGCATAAACCTTCAAGGTAGGAATAAGAAAAGGAAATGAAGGTTCCTTGAGGTGAATTTCCCCCCAGTTGATAGCTATGAAGTAGAAAGCTCTATGGGCTGAATGTGCCCCCTCCCCCCAACTCATGTTGAAATCCTAATCCTCAGTACCTCAGAATGTAACCCTAATTGGAGTTAGGGTCTTTACAGAGGTGATTAACTTAAAATGAGGTTATTAGGGTGGGCCCTAATAGAGTATTACTAGTGTCCTTATAAGAAGAGGAAATTTGGACATAGACATATACAGAGGGAAGACAATGTAAAGACCAGGAGGAAGATGGCCTTTTACAGCCAAGGAGAGAGGCCTGGAACAGATCGTTCCCTCACGGCCCTCAGAAGAAACCAACCCTGCCGACACCTTGAACTCGGACTTCGAGCTTCCAGAACTGTGAGGAAGTTGTAAATTTCTGTTGTTTAAGCCACGTAGTTTGAGGTACTTGGTTATGGCAGCCCTAGAAAATGAAAACAAATTCCCAGGTTGAAATACAACTCTGTGTGACTATAAACTATATATTCTCTTTTCTGTACCATGATAAGGGCTAAGACCATGAAAACCCAGATCCCAGCTGTTGTTGTTGTTGTTATTGAGAAAAAAAATTGAAGAGAAGAAGGCTTAAGAAAGGGCAGTAATTACACATCTACGCTTGCACTAAAGAAGGGAGAGACTTTCTACCTTTCTGCTACTAGTACTACAATTTCTACTTTACTTGTACTTTTAGAACTACTACTGATTTACATTCATTGAGTACTGACTACGCACCACACATTGTGCTAAGCATTTTACAAATATTAACTTAGTAATTACTTGCAATGTCCCTGTGAATAATAACTGGAAAAGTATTCTTTTCATTTTACTGATGAGGAAACCGAGACTCAGAAAGAAGTAATTTGCCCACATAAACGGCAGGGTCTGATTTCTGGTTTAATATCTGTCAGTCTCTGACTTAAGAACCTGTGTTCTGAACGATTACTGTACTATGGCTTGATTTCAACACAATTGGCATTCACATTCACATTTGCCTGTCTTTCCAGTCCAACTATCAGCTTTGAGAGAGTTGAATAGTTTTGATGGTATTTGGTGATCTGCTAAAGGGTGCTCTAACACACCTCCCTTGTGGCAAATTCTGCCATCTTGAAACAAAATGGCAGCTGGTATAGGTTTTCCAGTCATCATTATTCCTGCAGTTTTTATAGAACTTAAGCTTTGGGTGAGGACTCAGGTCATGTGATTATATTGGTTGAAGCCTTCAGTTCACAGAACCAGTAACTAATTAGCAAGGGGAAAAGGCCTAAGAAAAAAGGAAATTTGTCCAGCTAACAAAGCCAGCTGATTCAAGTGTAGAATTTAAGTTCATAGCCCCTATTCAGACTATCCAGTGTTCACATTTTAAAGAATTTCTTTTTGGAAACCTTTATAAAACTTTCCACTATTACAACACCATCTGGGATTTAGCATTTATAAAATGTGCAGTTAAGAGATGCCAAGAGATTTCTCATGAAAACCAGATGGTACAATAACAGCTCTGTCTATTTTTCTGGCAGAAAAAATAGGGCTTTGAATGGCTTGAAACTTATATGAATAAATTAAGCCCAATCCATACATCAGGGACACTACAATTTCAATAGTCAACTCACCCACCTAAATATTTTCATAAATGTTTTCATTTGGAGAAGAGAAAACAAAAGGGCAGACAATGGTTCCTTTGATTGCTTCATGTTTGTATTTAACAGTGTCTAAGGAAAACAACACCAATGACCTTCAGTGTGGGAAAGAAAGTTTCTTTGTATTTTAAGAGTGATATATATGTTTAAATGAGAAACAGGGGATCGAAATCTCTTTTGAATAGGAAAAATCGCCATCAAATAGTTTGAAGAGTTTTATTACTGTGCTAAAGAGAAAAAAATTCATGTCTAAGTGACATTTTCTAGATAATACATTTGAAAATGTCTTTACCTCAACAGACATGTTTCTCATAAAGCCAAGCTCAGCAAACATAGCAGTAGTGTGTTAACAATGCCTTGTTCTGCCCTCGCCTGATTCCTGTAAGTTTTCTGTGTAACAACAGGACTTTTGTAATCGCTTTAACTTCCTTTGCTTTCTGTTATTGCCTTTATTTTCATTAAAATTCATAATAAGATACTCATTAGATGAAGTAATCTTGTTAAAAGCAAATGTTCTTCTTGGATCTTTTCTTTTTTCTTATTATTTGAAAATGTGCTTCCCTACCATACAAGTGAATTTCCTCTGTAATTAGACATGAATAGCTTTGGAGAACAAATACTGTCTGCTTTTGAAAGCCAGAGCTCTTGGAGTGCAGGGGGCAATCTCATTAATAAAAATATGTGTTTCTGGGCTGCAAAAGCTGTTGAATTTCTTTCCCAATTAGCAGTGAAGGGTTTTTCAGAACAAAAAGGGAGCAGTTTGGTTTCTACTTTGCTGGCATTGGTTTTTCTTGGGGTAGACTGGAAGTATCAACTACCGCTAATCTTTGTCCCTTCTTTTCCTCTCTCTGAGAAAGAAACACATAGGACTTTGTTTATTATAGATAGGTCAGAGTCCTAGGTAAATTCTCCATCCAAGTGCTACTTTCTCCCAGCCAGGATAGACTCCATGGTAGATGGGACACCTGTTTAGACCACCCAGCTGTCAGGTAGCTGCTATTGAGGCAGAAGAGGCCGAAAAATTATAAACACAACAATGAAGAGTTGAAAATGCCATTGCTCTATGGGGAGGAGGAGACTCATTGGTGGGAGGATCTTTCCAAGTGCTGCCTCTGGGGGCTGATTAACCCTGTTTTCTCCGGGTCATTGGCAAAAAGAAATGGTGTCTGGGCAGAAGGGCCTCTCAAAGTGAAGTAGTTAAATATTACCTGATGTGCCAGGGAATAAGTTGAGTTTCTAGAGTTTTAGGAAAACAAAGAAGGGAAAGAAGCTTACCCCTCTGAACCTAAGTGGCAGCCAGAGGGACAAAGAAATCACTGGCAGGATGTTTCCCTAAGGCTATACGAATATTACAGGAATGTAGGGAGGTGTGGGGGGCAGGGTTGGTTCCAAAAGAAGGTTGATGAGGGCCTTGACTTGCTAAGTAATAGAACAATCCAGGGGAGGGTCTTTGCTCCTTAAGTCTGATCTTCAAAGTCTCTCCACTATCGTGCATGACAGATATTCTTCTCTGACCTTCCAAGACTCCAGCAGCATGCTGTTGGAACAGACTCAAATACTTGTTTCCGTAAGACCAATACAGTCAGAACATACAGTCAAAATCCACAATTGCCCCACAATTTTCCAGACTCCTCACAAGGAACTAGTGTCTACATTATATGCAAATCTGTGTTAGTTATTTTCATTAATCTCTGCCCTCAATATCTCCTGCCAATTTTGCTTCCTTTGGGCTTCGAGGAATAAGAAAATACACCAATTATCGCGCTATAGTGCTCACTCTCTCTCTTTCTCCTCCCTAAGCCACAATCGCACTACTTCCAGTTTGTAAAACCATACTTTATAGTTTGTAAGGAATTTTATCTCATTCATCTTCACTACTGTAAGCTTAGGTGATGATGACATGATCATAAGCAATATCCCCCAATTTTATTCACAAAGAAATGGAGACTCAAATAGATGGAGTAACTTGCCCCAGATCATATGGACTCTAGGTCTTCTAGCTCCAAGTTCAATCCTCTTTCTCAACCTCTTCTTGAAGGGATGGGGTAGGGAGGATCTTCAAATTCAGAAGGATTTGTTTCTGCTTCTCCTCTCCTTCCCCATCCATTCTTATTTCAAGGAAGAAGTTTTCTCAAGGAAATGGCCAGAGGATGTCAGGATCCTTACCATTAAGAAAAAAAAAAAAGTTCAGATGTTTTACCATTTCACAGGAGAGTTTAAATCTAAGTCGTAAGTACCACTGGAGTTGAGAAACTCCTCGTTCTCCTCCTTGTCCTCCATTTCCAACCCTTCTTCCTCTTCTCTATAATTGCTCTGTCCTCCTTCTCCTTTGCTTCCATCCTCATCCCTATCATTCTCTTTCCCCTCATCACTGCTATCGTTATCATTATCATCACCACCATCATCTTCATCCAGTAGAAGACTCCTTGTCTGACACTTGGCATTCTACTACAATTAATCCATCTTTGAGAAGCCCTCTCTCAAGTTATATATGATTTTCTGTTTAAGAGTGCATTAATGAATGCAACTGTGTCTAAATTAAAGTGGCTTTTTAAAAAATTAATTGAGGAAGAATGTTACCTTGTTCTCAAAGTACCCACAATGATGTTTGGATATTTTACTCTCTTTGGGCTAAAAAAAATTTTTTTTTTGCCACTAAATAATGCTTCCCTCCGAGTTGTTTCTATAGCTTCTACTGGTGTTTTCATAGAAACCAGGAAAAGGAACAAACATTGATCCTTGGAGCTAATTTTTTGAGGAAACTGCAAATGGAAGCCTTGTACTTTTTCAGAATGGGCAAATAATTTATCTTGGAATAAAGACTTGGAAAAAAAGAGATAATAGGAATAAACAGTTAAAGACTTTGAAAATAGACCTTCCTCACATCAATTCTGTGGAATATTATCCAAACATATTAAGGATTTTGTAACAATATGGGAAATGTTCGTGGTAGACTAAAGAGAGGAAAAGACACAATATAAAATGGTATGTATTTGTGATGAAAACTATGTAAAAAATACACCACAAGAGACTATATAAATAGTGCATCAGTTGTGTAAGGGTGATGGGTTCTAATTTTATTGCAATGCCTTCAGAGAACATGGTCTGCATGAAACCTATTTGTTGAGGCCTGCACTAACCGGTTCTATTAGGTGGATAATTTTTATAAATCTTCTCTGTGTGTTTGCAAAGAGCATGCATTTTCTATTGAGTGCAGGGTTCTGTATAGGATTGTTAGATCAAACTTTTTAATTGTGTTCAAATCTTTTATATCTTTACTAATCTTTAGTCTCATTGACATATAACATTTAGGGGGTATATTAAAATCTCCCACTATGATTGTGGATTTGTTCTTTCTCTTTAAATTCTATTAATTTTTGTTTTCTCTATTTTGGGGCTATGTATTAGGTATATAAAAGTTTAGGACTATCATATTTTCTTGATGAATTTTTCCTTTCATCATTATGTATGATCTCTATTCCCAGTAATTTTTTTTGGCTTAAACTATATTTTGGTATAAATATAGCTATACCAATTTTTTGTTAGTATTTGCTCAATATAACCTTTCCTTTTTTTTTTTTTTGTTGGGGAAGATTGGCTCTGAGCTAACACCTGTTGCCAATCTTCCTCTTTTTGCTTGAAGAGGAGTGGCCCTGAGCTAACGTCTATGCCCGTATTTCTCTATTTTGTTTGTGGGTTGCTGCCACAGCATGGCTTGATGAGCGGTGAAGGTCTGCACCTGGGATCCAAACCTGGGCTGCCAAAGCAGAGCATGCTGAACTTAACCATTACGCCACCGGGCTGGCCCCCAACCTTTCCATTTTTTGCTTTCAGTCTTTCTGCAATTTTATATTTTAGATGTGTCCATTGTAAATAAGACATGGCTGAGTCTTCTAACTGGTAAGTTTGGTCCATTTACATTTATTTTGATTACAGATAGATTTGGACCATGTTTTTGGTCTTATATTGTGATCTTTATTTACACTAATTTTTCCATGCTGTTCCTTCTTTACTTAAGGTGAAAGTTTAAATTATTGATTTGAGATCTTTCTTCTTTTCTAATACAGGCATTAAAAACTGCAAATTTCCCTCCTCAGTTCTGTTTTAACTGTATCCTATAAATTTTGATATGTTGTGTTTTCATTCAGTTCAGAAGGATTTGTATCCAGAATATATAAAGAACTTTTATAACTCAATAATATGAAGACAACCCAGTGAAAAGGTGGGCAAAGAATTTAAATACAAGATAGAATGGCTAATAAGCACATGAAAATGTGCTTGACAGCATTAGTCATTAGGGAAATGCAAATTAAAACCACAATGATATCACTTCACACCCACTAGGATGGCCATAAGCAAAAAAATAGACAACAAAGGCTGCAAGGATTTGGAGAAATTTGAACCATCATACATTGCTGATGGGAATATAAAATGGTACAGCCACTTTGGAAAACAGTTTGGCAGTTTCTTAAAAAGTTAAATATAGGGGCCGGCCCAGTGGCACAATGGGTTAAGTGCGTGTGCTCTGCTGCGGCAGCCCAGGGTTCGCTGGTTTGGATCCTGGCGCATACCGACTCACCGCTTGTCAAGCCATGCTGTGGTGGCGTCCCATATAAAGTGGAGGAAGATGGGCATGGATGTTAGCCCAGGGCCAGTCTTCCTCAGCAAAATAAGAGAGGAGGATTGGCAGATGTTAACTCAGGGCCGATCTTCCTCAAAAAAAAAAAAAGTTAAATATAAATTGCCATACAACCCAGCAATTCCACTCTTTGGTATATTCCCAAAAGACATGAAAATATATGTCCACACAAAGACTTGTATGTGAATGTTCATAGCAGCATTATTCATAAAACTAAACTCTGGAAACAATTCAAATGTCCATCAACTGTTGAGTGAATAAAGAAAATTTGGTATATTAGCATAGTAGAATATTATTCAGCAATAAAAAGGAAGTACTGTTACTTGCTATAGCATGGATGAACCTCAAAAAATTATGTGAGACTGAAAAAAAGCTAGACACAAAAGACTATATATTATATGATTCCATTTATATGAAATGCCCATAGAAAGCAAATCTGTAGAGATAGACAGCAGATTAGTGGTTTCCTGGAGTTGGGAGTGGGAATGGGGTTTGACTATAAATGACCATGAGGGATATTTTTGGCGTGATAGATATGTCTAAAATGGAATTATGGTGATGGTTACACAACTCTGTAAATTTACTAATGATCATTGAATTGCACACTTAAAATGGGTGAATTTTATAGTATGTAAATTATACCTTAAAAAAGGCAGTTAAAAAAACAAACCTCCCCAGTGAACTAGACTAGTTTTGAATTGTTTGGAAATTATTTTCTACATTCTGTGCCTAAATGACCAATATTATACTCAAGACTTGTTAATGGACATTAAAAAATTAAATGTGCCTCAAAACACTCAAGATGAACACAGCAGTCCTCAATATTCAATGTCACGGCCATTCCAGAAAGAAAAGGTCCAAGTTCAGTGCTGTGAACCTTTCTGGCTGCCATCCATGGAGGGAGGCTGGAATGAGCTTTGCCCTGGGGTGACACTCTTCCTTGTCACTGATTAACCAGCTTCGTAGGAAGGCTGCTCCACTAACATCCTGCTCTGCTCAGAGAGTGATATCTGGCCGAGCAGGAAAAAATGTCCACTCACTACCACCAAGCTGCTAGTGATAGCTACCTGGAACTTCTAAAAGAGGCTACCAAGAGAGATCTGAATCTTTCTGATGAAGATGGCATGACTCCCACACTACTGGCAGCCTACCATGGGAACTTGGAAGCCCTAGAAATAATCTGCAGCAGAGGGTAAGTTCAACCTGAGGGTTTCAGTTGGAAACTGTTTATAGTAGGATTCGGCAGACAGCAGCAAGAGGCAGGGAAGTCAATGAACATACTTGGCCTTCTTTCTAGACTGTCTAAGTAGTTGTCTTTTTAGAAAGAGGGAGAAAATCACCTAGAGATTCTCTCTTTTCCTAGTGAAAACTGGCACCATGGGGGTGGCTCATCCGGTATGAGCCACACGCAGAGAGATCCTGAACTCTAAGGCACTGAGGGGAAGATATTTTAATCCTGTGCCTTTAAAGATCTTTTCTATGAAATGTAAATGGTTGACTCCTTAAAAACAGATCTCTGTTCTACTTGGTTTTAAGATGTCAACCTTGATTGGAACAAATGATGTGTTTTTATTTTATTTTTTTCATCTATGCCATTAAAATCCCACAGCCTTTTATTAATACTCAATCTTAGAACAAGCCCATGATTCTTAGATGAAGTTGCTGGCTTTACAAGCTGTGAAAGGAACCTTCAGCCTGTCTTAACTTTATTACCTCTCTGGCTGTTAGATACATACATGCACACACATTCCTCCTAAATTCTAATGCAGGAATTAGCTAGCTCTTTTCTTCTGCTTGTTACTGAGGGGGCTAGGCAGCATTGGCAACTAGAACCTAAGAGAGGTAAAGAAAGAAAAAAAGAAAATGTAAATAAAGGTGCCAAGTGAATTTATTTCAATTCAATACACCTTTATTTATACATATATATAAATATACATATTTATATATATATCTGCTACGTGCCAGCCATTTTGCTAGCCACTGGGGATGCTATGATCAACAAAAGAGACACAATTCCGTCCTCATGGTGATCAGATTTAAGAGAGGAAGGCAGAAATTATATGTCATGTATGATGTGTGTTACAAAGGGAGAAAGAGAGGACACTAAATAAACAACCCAAGCATCTAGGCAGCTATCCCGATCTAAGGGGTGAGGGAAGGCTTTCCAGAGAGTTTAAGCTGGGATGTGAAAAGTGAGAAGGAGTTGGCCAGATGAAGATGGAGGGAAGGGTGTTTCCCCTAAGTGAGAGCACTGTGCATTCTGGGCACTGAAGAAGTTGGGTGTGGCTGGATGTGGCTTGAGTGGCAAGAGGTCAAGTTGTAAGAGACAAGACCAGATCACAAGAGCCTTGTAAACTCTATTAAGGAGTTGAACTTTATCCTAAGGGCATGGGAAGCTATTGTCATGGGTTTACACAGGGGAGCTGCCTGGTAAATTTGCGTTTACAAAATTTGCTCAGGCAGCTATATAGCAGTCAGAGAAAACGTTTGGGGGCTATTTTAATGGTTGAGATGAGAGATGAACTGGACTTGGGTAGTGGCAGTGGGAATGGAGAGATGTGGATGGATTTGAGTGGCAGTTCAGATGTAGGAGTGATTATGATTGACTGGATGTTGGGGTGGGCAGATAAAGAAAGAGGAGGATCCAGGCCTCAGCTTCTGGCTTCGACAGCTTGTCACTGTTGGCACCCTTTACTGAAGTGGGGGGCACTTTAGGAAGACCCAAAGGTGGAGAGATTTCCTGAGTTGAGAACTGAATGAGGAAGTGAGTGGCGGTTGATGTTCTCCATTCCTTTTGCCTGATTTGACTTCCTTTTCACAGATACCTCCTTCTATCCCCACCCCCATCAGTCAGCCTTCTCCTGATTGTAATATTGTGCATGTCTCCCCTTTTCCAAAACTTTCTTCATCCACTCAAAGTATACCGCCTCTGACCAAGTGCAAGATATCAGGTACTTCACAACCAATGCAAGCCCTTGCTCCCTTTGAGGTCCAATTTAAATGGCAACGCCTAGACATTTTTTCTCTCTCTGTCTCCTTTGTATGCCGGAAACATTTTCTTACACTTAGTGTTCTGCTGGTCTTTATGACAAAAGTAACATAAGCTGAGCCCAGAAAATTAAATCTTATGTAGGCACACAAATTATAAAGAAAAAATGTCCTATAATGCCATACTGTTAACATTTGTATGTTTTGTATATATAATATATATAGTGTGTATAAATATATAAATATTACATATATATTTATACACACACAAAAAGATGGTATCCTAAGTAGGCAATTTGGTAGCATGCTGTTTTTTTTTTTAACCACTCAATACATCATGAACATTGTTACATGTCAACACATATTCTTTTATAATTTAATTTTCAGGAACTTCTTACTATTCTAGTCAATATATATATAGTTCTTAGTCAATCTCTCTTTTGCACAAATAATTTCTTTCCTGTAATTTAAACTGTGCTGTGATGAATATTTTTATACATAAATCTTTGCTCACATTTTCTTGAGGATAAATTCTCCAAAGTGAAATTTCTGGATCAATTGGCATGAGCACTTTTGCGTATGTATTGACAACTTGCCCTTCAGATAGTGAGTACCCATTTTTGTCAGTACTAAATAAAGGTCCAATATCAGTGCGGTTTTAATGTTCTTTTCTTTGGTTACTAGTGAGGTTGAAAATTCTTTTCATGCTTAGTGACCATTGTATTTTCACGTTTGTGAACTGTGTATTTATAGCCTTGTCCCACTTTTACATTGGGATCTTCAACATTTCTCGTTGATTTATAAAAACATGTTTTTTAAAGTTAGAATATAAGCTTTTTCTCATTATATTTCAAATATTTTCACAATTCGTGGTTAATATTTTTGACAATCTATATTTTAAAAATGAGAATATAAATATATTTAAGTATATATTTTTAAGTGTATATATTTTTATACTTAAGCCTGTCAATTTTACTATATAATTCTAACTTTGAGGTCATGCCTAAATATTGACTGATATTTTCTTTAGTACTTTTTTAGTTTCATTTTTTATTTTAAATACTTAATTCATATATCATTTATTTTGATTTAAGGTCTGAGGTTATGATCTACTATACATTCTCCAAGTGGTTAGTCATTTGTCCCAACACAATTTGTTACATAGTCCGCTCTTTTCCCATTTATCTGACATAGTAAAGTAATTTTTCTCAATGTAATATCAAAATCCAGTCCGCTAAGTTATATTTATTATACATTGGCTATGGGCACAAAATCCTTCTAACCCTGCGCTTTCTAGTCCTTCCTTCTCAACTTTTGTCTTCTGATTCTAGTACATCCCGGATTTTGTTTCCTTCTTTCCAGAAGCATTTAAGATGTGTTACATTAAGTTGGCCTGGTGTAGGCTGAAAAAAAATGTATTGTGAGGGTTTTCCTAGGTCATCTCTCATTTTGACCACAGCCAATCTTTAGGAATTGTGTGAGATCAAATTGCCAATTAGAGTGAAGGGAATTAAAAAGGGAAACACAGTAAAAATTGAATCTAGAAACTAATCAATTGTTGAGGTCCATTCCAGTCTGATGATTGCAGTGTTTATCAGTCACTACCTGATTGAGACAATGAATCATGTGGTAATGATTAATATCCAAACTCTGGCTTTGTTAAAAACTGTTTTTCTATTTTAAACTTAAATATGAAAGCATTTACTTTGTGTTATCCTACACTGGGAAGATGCCCCCAATTACACAAAATTTCATTTTGCCTTTAATGTGTGCATGATATTTAAAATTTTCTTTCATTTTCTAAAATGGAAATAAATTTTCTTCCTCCCTGATTCTTAAAGGAAAAGTAATACTTATTGTTACATTTCATATCATATTGGAAAGATATATTTAATAAAGTAAAAATCACACCAATTCTTCCAGTCCTTAACATTTGGGTATATATCCTTCCAGCCTTTTTCCTTTGAGAACATGCACACACATGTACATTTTTACTCCTTAAAAAGACAATCATATTATATAAACTGCTCTGAAACCTGCTTCTAATTATTTAACAATATATCATGGACCACTTGTGCTTAAAGGTAGAGATCCATGCCACTATTATTTTTTTTTTTTTTTGATTTTTATTGATATTTTAATGGTTTCTAACATTGTGAAATTTTGGGTTGTACATTTTTGTTTGTCCATCACCCCATATATGACTCCCTTCACCCCTTGTGCCCACCCCCCACCCCCACTTCCCGGGTAACCACAGTCCAGTTTTCTCTGTCCATGTGTTGGTTCATATTCCACATATGAGTGAGATCATACAGTGTTTGTCTTTCTCTTTCTGGCTTATTTCACTTAACCTAATACACTCCAGGCCCATCCATGTTGTTGCAAATGGGACGATTTTGTCTTTTTTTATGGCTGAGTAGTATTCCATTGTATATATATACCACATTTTCTTAATCCAATCGTCAGTCGAGGGACACTTAGGTTGCTTCCACTTCTTGGCTATGGTGAATAATGCTGCAATGAACATAGGGGTGCATAAGCCTCTTTGGATTGTTGATTTCAGGTGCGTTGGATAGATTCCCAGTAGTGGGATGGCTGGATCATAGGGCATCTCTATTTTTAATTCTTTGAGGAATCTCCATACCGTTTTCCATAGAGGCTGCACCAATTTGCATTCCCACCAGCTGTGTATGAGGGTTCCTGTTTCTCCACATCCTCTCCAACATTTGTTGTTTTTTGTCTTGGTGATTATAGCCATTCTAACGGGCATGAGGTGGTATCTTAGTGTTGTTTTGATTTGCATTTCCCTGATGATTAGTGATGTTGAGCATCTTTTCATGTGCCTATTGGCCATCTGTATATCTTCCTTGGAGAAGTGTCTGTTCATTTCCTCTGCCCATTTTTTGATCGGGTTGTTTGTTTTTTTGTTGTTCAATTGTGTGAGTTCTTTATGTATTATGGAGATCAACCCCTTGTCAGATGTATGTTTTGCAAATATTCTCTCCCAGCTGGTTGGTTGTTTGTTCATCTTGATTCTGATTTCATTTGTCTTATAAAAGCTCTTTAGTCTGATAAAGTCCCACTTGTTTATTTTTTCTTTAGTTTCCCTAGTCTGGGTAGGCATGTCATCCGAAAAGATTCCTTTAAACCCAATGTCAAGTAGTGTGTTGCCTATATTTTCTTCTATGAGTTTTATAGTTTCAGGTCTCACCTTCAGGTCTTTGATCCATTTTGAGTTAATTTTTGTGCATGGCGATAGCACATGGTCCACTTTCATTCTTTTGCATGTGGATGTCCAGTTTTCCCAACACCATTTATTGAAGAGACTTTCCTTTCTCCATTGCATGTCCTTAGCACCTTTGTCGAAAATTAGCTGTCCGTATATGTCCATGCCACTATTTTTAATGGCTACACGGTATTCTGTTTTATGGTTTCATCATAATTTATTTAATCAGTTGCCTGTTCATGATGTTTAATTTGAATCTAGTCTTTTAACTATTATAAGTAAGTTAGGATGAATATCCTTGATCATTCATCTTTGCACAAGGGTCTGATATTTCCTTAGGATAAATTCTTTTTTTTTTTTTTTTTGTGAGGAGATCAAGGCCTGTGCTAACATCCGCCAGTCCTCCTCTCTTTTTGTTGAGGAAGACTGGCCCTGGGCTAACATCCGTGCCCATCTTCCTCCACTTTATGTGGGAGGCCGCCACAGCATGGCTTGCCAAGCAGTGCTTTGGTGCGTACTTGGGATCCGATTGGTGCATGCCCGGGATCCGAACCAGCGAACCCCGGGCCGCCACAGCAGAGTGCATGCACTAACCGCTTGTGCCACCGGGCCGGCCCCGCCTTAGGATAAATTCTTAAAGGCAGAATTGTTGATTCAAGAGGGTGCTATGTTTTAAAGACTTTTGGTATGTATCATACCAGGAAATTTGAACCACTTTATGCTTCCTTCAGCATTGTTCATTTCTCCACACTCCTGCCAAAACCGAGCATTACTATTCTTTTTAATCGTTGCCTATCTGATAGGCAAAAAAATAGTAGGGCATCGTTTTCATTTCTTTGATTATTAGTGAGTCCAAATATCCCTTCTTCTGTAGAAAAACATTTTTGAAGGAATAATATTTTTCGGAGAACAACTTCACAAAAAATCAAATCAACTTCAAAAAGAGAAATTGAAATGGAACAGATGCTCAGAGTAATTTAATATAAGACAATTGCCTATTTAGTGACAATAATACCAATCCAGCTTTAAAAATTATTGCCCAAATGCACTGATCTACCAAAAAGCAAGGGCAAAATATAGATTAATTTAGAATTTCTTCATTTGGAAAAAAAAAGGAATAAGAAAAAAAAAAAAACACTAGACTGAATTTAGCCCAAGGAAATGATATGTACATCATTGATGCTATATGTAACGTCAATATTGGACTCAGGTCATCAAATGATGGGGACCAGTTTGTAAATCCCAGAGCAGGTATGTGTAATGGTTTTATCAAGAAATGTGAAAGACACCAAGGATTGAAAGACAAAGATTGAGTTTAGAAAGATCCCATGAAACTTGTCAATAGAAAATATTTTGATTTAAATTGTACATCAATTTGAAAAGTTGTCTGTAAATAGAATTTTTGCAAGTGGAAATAGCTTAAATGCACTACGGAAACTCATAAATCACCTTACTGACAGTTTCATCTGTAAATTTGAAATTTTGCATTTGAAATTTTCTTAAAAGAAGACCCATCTTTGGGGGCATCTCAGGTTTTCTTCATGTTCTCCTCTCATCTTGAAAGGATCATTTAAGATCCCTTGAGATGGGAAAATTCCATTACTCTATGGCCTGAAGGATGAAGATTTAACCCAAACTTCTTAATAGCCTTTAATGTCCCACCACAGCTCATTTCTCTCAATAATTTCTTTTGTAACTTATCCAATTCAAGGGTAATTTCAGGCAAATTTAATCAGTATATTTTTGTTTATGTTTATAGTAACGTCTTGGATGTTTTACAATCTCTCTTTGTTGTGTAGGGTACTTAAGGAGTCTTTTGAATATGGTGTTTGGTTAAAATAAATAGAAAGTAAAACTACATCTTTGGAAGAGAAGTACTGTGCTCCCCTAGGATACACAGCTGTGCCAAAGTTGAAAGGGGTTTCCTTTGATCCAAGACAATTAAATCAGGCTAACTGACCAGAGCCCTCTTGAAAGTGGCTGCCCAACAGAACTGTGTTATTTAATATTTGCTTTCCTTAGATTCAATTTCATTTTCTTTTTTTTCTCTTTGCACTTGTTTCCCTTGCCCCCATCTCCATGCACTCTGGTCACACTGAAGTATACTCCTGGTTCCCCAGATATGCCATGTAATATCACCCATATGTGCATCTGCTCATATTGTTCCCTCTATTCAGAAGGAGGTTGCCAACTGCCAGCTTATGGGCTGCATCTAGCCCACAAATATGTTTTATTGGGACTTCACTGTATTTTTCTTTTAAGTTTCAGCCAACATTTAGAAGTCAAAAAATTTCACATGAAATTCTGCATTTCTGGCTTTGTTTGGAAAAAGGAAGCTCTGGCAATATTGTGTCTGCTTTTATTCAAGGTAGCCATCAGCTGTGGCTGAATGATGGCTCTTCTTTCTAGATGGAGCTCGTACTTGACTCTGACTTTGTTGAAAGAATGAACTTGGCCTCATTTAGTTACTTAAATTATCTGCTTGGCTACTTTAGGTTGAGTTTGAGACTTCTGCTAGGAGATATGATACAAAGGACAAAAAGACACAGGCTTTGCCCTCTGGGATATTATCTAATTAGGGAGATAGGGCATAAATATTTGACTAAGTAAGACTATAAGTGTTAAAAAGTCACAGGATCTATTGTAGTGCTGTGAGAATTTACTAGACGAACGTGAGAAAAAAAAATATATGAAATTAGGGATTATGAGTTTAGAGACAAGGGAAATGAAAATAGGTAATGTTTGTTGAATATTCACTATGTACCAATCACTTTTCTAATGCTTTATGTATATTAATTTATTCACATAACAATTCTATGAGGAGGAAATATTATCCTCAATTTACAAATGAGGACACTGAGTCCTAGAAAAGTTAAGCTTGAGGCCTTGTAGCTGGTAAAGTGGAAAAGCTGAGGTGTGTTAACATAAGACCATATTGTGTTGGAGACCATTAGACTTGGAGACAGGCCTGATCCAAAGTGTGTTGCCTGTGTACTATTGGGCAAATCAATTAAGTGCTCTGAGTCTTATTTTACTCCTCTAATAATCATTTTCATCTTCCTTCTCTAAGAGGGAGATTGTGATGGTTGGAGGGGGTGGGGGCAGTGAATATGTGCTTTGTAACTGAAAAGCATGAGGAGGGCAGGGGTTCCCATGGAGGAGACACAAATCTGATTCATCAAATTATAGGACACTAGTTGGGTCACATTAACTAGTGCAGCTCTTCTCAATCTGCAGAGAGCCCAGAAATCACCTGGGGATCTTGTTAAACTTTGAATTCTGATTCAGGAAGTCTGGGCTGGGGTCCAAGATTCTGCATTTCTAACAAACTCACAGGTGATGCTGCTGCTGCTCCTGGTCCAGGGACCAAGCTGAGTAGCAAGGAATAGTAGAAGGGTTACAGTGCATTAACATGTCAGTTGCAAGGGCATGGATCTTCTCTTCTGTTTCCACCTTCTGCTCACCAGAGGTTAAGAGGCCTTCTCAGAAGATCTCTCCTCTCCGTCCATGGAACCAGCCTGGTAGTGAGATCCTGATTTTGAAGTCTAGACTAGGGCAAGGGAAGGTGCCCTTTAGTACCTGTATTATCAGAGTTCTAAGCAGTGGCTTGGGGGCCAGAGCCACAGTTAACAATAAGTTATCACTTTACTTTCCGTTTGTGCCTGTTTGTAACTCAAGACCTCACAGGAGGTGGGGGGGCTTGTAGCCTGGGCAAGATTCGTGTAGGCATTCATTCATTCCGCAAATCTTTATTGAGCACCTACCATGTCACTGTTTCTGTGCCTGGCATGGGGTCTCTGGCTTTACTACCATCTAATAGTGCCCCCAATTCCACCTTAAACCTTTGCAGAACTATTCACATATATGACACTGTAATTACATGGAAGTAGGTTGGGGAATCAATGGAGAGGTTCTACCCTTTGTATAAATAATGGTTGTGGCAGACACTGTTTGCTATCTACCCAACATCCATTCCTCTTTTCTTTCTTGCTGATGGGAACCCAGTTTTGTTCAATTATTTATTTCCCTACATGTGACTCAGGGCAGGGTAGCAGTGGTAGAGTGGGAACCACCTCTTACCAGCTCATAAGAGATGATTGCTAAATTTTCAGGAAGTTTGAGAGTCGGTTAAACACAGCCATTATTAAAAATAAAATTATATAAACTTATTATTTGATAAATTATATTAAAAAGTACTCAGAACTCATTACTTCCTAATTATTTTACTATTATCTATGCTTTTAAGATTTTCCATGTCTGTTATATCTATATGGTGGAGACAATTTAAATGATGTGCTACTGCACATCTCTTCCAAACTCCATGTCCAGTAATAGCACCTTAGTAGCCTGAAATTTGCCATGGTAGGTATATTTACACCACAGAAATTGGCACACGCTATAAATCAAAGCTTTGATTTTTTCCCTGGCTGAGCCAGTTGTTGAACATTTACCAGCACATCATCGGGTAATCTTATCCCTACCTTCAGGAGAAAATTCTAATTGATCTAAGTTAAACAAGGTAGCTCTATTTCCCTTCTCTTAGGAATGTGACCCAATTCTGGCCAATGAGACATGAAAGTTGCTCTGTTGGGGAGTTTTTTGGAAAGCTTTTCTTGCTTCAAAAAAGGAGACAGGGTAGAGATGGGCTCTTTCTGTTTCTGCCCATGTGATGTCTGGATGTGACATATCTGGACTTTCACAAGTTATTACAACGCCAAGGCAGGATTAACATGCATTTTGTTCTTTTTTTTGTTTTTATTTTTTTGGACCTCGTGTTCAGAGAAAAAAATTTAGTATGTATTTTTGATATTTTCTCTTCTAGAGGGGACCCCGATAGATGTGACATCTGGGGAAATACTCCTTTACATTATGCAGCCTCCAATGGTCATGCCCACTGCGTCTCATTCCTGGTCAACTTTGGTGCCAACATCTTTGCCCTGGACAATGACTTACGGTCTCCTCTGGATGCTGCTGCCAGCAGAGAGCAGAATGACTGCGTTGCTCTCCTGGATAAGGCTGCCACTGCCCATAACATCATGAACCCCAAGAAGGTCGCCAGGCTGAAGGAGCAGGCTCAGAAAAATGCCAGGAGGCAGATTAAAGAGTGTGAGAGGCTCCAGGAGAAGCACCAAAATAGGATGGCCCGCACCTACAGCAAGGAGGAATCTAGGACTCTTTCTTCTTCCAAGGGCACTTTCCCCAGGTCATCCCTTTCAAATGCTTCTGCTGCCAGCACATTTGGGTCACTGTCTAAGGGCATTAAAGATACCTTCAAGCTAAGGTTCAAGAAGAACAAAGATACAGCAGAGCAAGTAGAGAAGGAGAGCAGAAGTGGGCAAAGAAACATGATGGAAGTGTTCGGAGAGGAGGAGGAAGACGCATTCTCAGGGGACTTCAAAGAGAAGCTCCAGTTCTCAGAAGAGGAGGACAGCTGTGTGCAACATGAATCCATTCTCAACCGTCCAGGTCTAGGAAATATTGTTTTTAAGAGGAACAGAATATCAAGCCCCGAAGAGATCTCAGACAGCAAGAGGGAGTTGGGATTTAAGATGCCCAGTGAAGTGCTTCAAAGACAAGGAGGAGCAGAGGCTGATGAAGCTGAGGCTGATGAAGAGGGAGAGGAAAACAGCCATGAAGATGATCTGCCTTGGGATGAGGATGAAGTGGAGTGGGAGGAAGATGGGGTTGATGCCACTCCTCTGGAAGTGTTCTTACAGTCCCACCACCTGGAAGAATTCCTTCCCATTTTCATGAGAGAGCAGATTGATTTAGAAGCTCTGTTGCTTTGCTCTGATGAGGACCTTCAGAACATACAAATGCAGCTGGGTCCAAGGAAGAAAGTTCTTAATGCCATAAACAGAAGGAAGCAGGTGCTCCAACAGCCTGGGCAGCTGGTCGACACCAGCCTCTGATGGAGTGTGAGGTCAACAGGGTAAGCCTGTGGCAGTGGGGTGACCTGTGGCCCACTGCAGCACTCCAGACAACAACCCCTCTCTACCCAATGCCAGACCACTCAGAATGGTTTCTGGGGCATCTAGGAGATGCCCATCTAAGAAAGAGGCTCAAAATCTACTCTGAGAAATACTCTATACATGTCCAAATAAACCACCAGTAAGAAACTCAAGGAGAGCTGGGAATAAGAAAATGATGTTTCTCTTCAATTGTCTTTTTGATATTTTTGAATATAGAAAGGGGTAAATGGATGACAGAGAAGAGAAAAAGCTTTCTTTGCTTTTCCGATTCTGGACTTAAAATTATAATCTGTCATCACACTAGCCTGCCATTTACTTTCTGATCCTTACAGCCTGGGGATTCTAACTCCAGTTCTGGCCTTAGCTCTATGACCTTGTCTGTTGGTGGAGATTAAAGTTCCTCCTCTGGCCTGAGATTTGATGCCCAACTTAAATGTATCTAACCCTTCAACAGATGTTTACATGTTTACAAGTAATAGAAATGGGTCTATAATACTTCTGCCTGAGAACAGAGACAGAGTGGCAGGTAGGAAGAATGAAGAAAGAAATAGAATATAGGGTACCTGTTGTGGACTGAATTGTGTCCCTCCAAAATTCATATGTTGAAGCCCTAACCTCTAATGTGGCTGTATTTGGAGACAGGACCTTTAAAGAGGTGATTAAGGTTAAATAAGGTCATAAGGGTGGGGCCATAATCCCATATGACTGGTGTCCTCCTAAGGGGAAGAGACACCAGGGATGCACATACACAGAGAAAAGGCCATGTGAAGACACAGCAAGAAGGTGGCCATCTGCAAGCCAAAGAGAGAAGCCTCAGGAGAAACCAGACCTTCCATCACCTTGATCTTGGGCTTCCAGCCTCCGGAGCTGTAGGAAAATAAATTTCTGCTATTTAAGCCACCCAGTCTGCGGTATTTTGTTATGGCAGACCTAGTAGACGAATATAGTGCCTAAGCAAGAGAGTGGGGGAGGAGAGAAAGAAGAATATAGAAAAAATATCTGGCCTACTTGATGATTTTTCTAAGGGTAAATGCCTCCTGAAACTTAAAGGAAAAAAAAAATCTAGGTTCTTTGTAGGGAGAATTTGATTGTAAATTTTACATTTTCATGCTCATTATGCACATATCTTTTATTTATTGTTGTCTGTCACCATTGCTGCATGTCTGAATACATGTGGGTTCTACAGTATAAATTGGCAACATTGCTGCTGACATTTTTTGAACTGCAATCCCAAATTCAAATTGAAACTCTACTGAATAGCTAAGCTTCATTGGATTTTTATAGCCAGACTTACATCAAGTGGGATTTACCATCAATTATGTGTATAATATAGAAACAGCTGTTTATCTTCAGCATGCTTCCTGATTCACATCTGTTTTGGTTACTTCAAGAGGCACCATGGAGCAGATAAGCTTAAGGAGGATACAGATGCTCAAATCTGATGAACAATTGGCTCATTCTTCCTCAATGGTTGGATTCAGAAAGGTTGTCAGTCACAGAATAAATATGTTTAATCATGTTTACAAATATTGCATTTTGTTGGTTGGAATAAACTGAAGTTGTATTTGCTTTAAAAAATGTGCATTAAAGCAGTTGGCACATAGAAAGCACTCAAAAAAAGTTTGTAGCGTCTGAGCCTGCCTGTATTAGTACTTCATTATTTTAGATGCCAGGATCCTCTCTCCACGTATTCCCCAGAACCCGCCTGATGAGCCACTTGTTGCTAGGATATAGGAGAATAAGCCACCAGGGGAGTGCTGTTGTTAACAAAAAGGATGCTCTCCAGTAGTGCTTTGTACATCATTGTCAGATGTAAAAGTAATATAGAAAGCCTGGTGATGTATTCCAGCAAACGAGAGGCAGCATGAGGTGGTATGAAGAATTTTGAGCTGGAAACCAGCATTGCTACTTGGAGAATAGAATATAGTGTTATGGAAATGGAAAGGTGCTCTTTGGGAGAATGAGAAAAGGCAGGCCAGTGGAAATGTTACCTGAACTCAGCATAACAGGATTTAGTTCTGCTTACTCTTACCCTTGCCGCCTCCCTCTAGTCTAGGTTGAGTACTTTTCCTAGCTGTGCAGGCCATCTTCTGTTTAACCCTCCAGAACCTTTCTCTGCAATTTTCTACCCTCCTCTGTGTCCCAGTGGCTGAACTCCGTGGACTGCATCAAAGGGCTCCCTCGCCCCTGGGCTTCTGGTTGCGTTTGGCCAATGGGAGATACCATCAGGAGACTAGAGGAGGAAAGAGAGATTGAGACATTTATTCCACCTGTTTCTTCCTTGTTTGGCAGCCCTCTGCTATAGCGCCAGTGCTTGCTGGGTTCCTCACTGCTCTTGCAAACTCAGCAGTGGTAGAAATGTCTTACTGTTGCTAGCCTCGGGCTGCTTCACCATTCCCTTCTGGTTCCTTTAACTCTGCCCTCTCCTTTCTAAACGGTCTCTTTGTTAAATTCTCTTCAAACACCACTTTTGAGTACAGCATCTATTTTCTGCTGGGCCCCTGTACCATATGTCCCTGTAACACCAAAGCATGGTCCTGTGATTGCCTTTTTACGTATCTGTCTTCCTAGACTGTGTACTCTTTGTGGGGGAGGACTACTTCTTTTCTGTTGTATCTCAGCGTCCTAGCACAGAGTATTTGTAAGGGCTCTTATGGAAAGAACAAAAGAAGAAATCTATAAACGAATTAAGGCATTTTAATAATCTCATCATCACACACCCTTCTGTACACATCCCTTAGGGTTGTGACCATTAAGTTCCCCAGAAAGACTCCACAGTCAGTTGAGGGGTGCAGAAGCAGATCACATGGGTATTTTATTCCAGTGCAAAGGCCGCTGTCCAGACAGCTTGACAAACATGAGAAACTTTTGGCTAAGCTACCTGGAGCGTGAAGAGGACCTGCCAGGAGGGGTTTGGGTAGGAACAAAGTAATAGAACATGATTTTCTTTGCTGCTGACTTATCTGATAACCAGCCTAGGGGTGGGGGTGGATTTGGATGGGCCTTTGGCAGGACAAGGGCAATACAACTCTGTTAGTGATTCAGGGGAGCTGGAGGAAGCATCTCTACACCTCAGTTTCCCCATCTGTAAGTTGAGGAGGTTGGACTATGTGATTCCTAATGGTCCTTTCAACACTGATACTATAGTGGACAGCTATAGATTTGTCTACCCAATATCCTTCCTCCCTCTTTTTGGGAAGAGACCCCTTCCCTTCTGTCATCTCATGTGGTCAGATGGGCTGACTGAACTCCTGACTTCAATGTGGGCATCAGATTGCCTTGGATGCTGCGATGATTCAGGGATAGGCCCATGGCCCTGGCCTGTGCTGGAGTAGTCCATCTCTTTTAGCCACAGTGTTAGGCACAGAAATGGTCACATGACCTAGATGGTCCACTGAGTCCCAATTCTGGAACTTTCAACTCTTAAGGATGAGAATCTCTATTTCTTTTAGGGTTGCTGAAGAGGACAGCCTATGATTCAGGAGCTCCTGGCAAACACCCTGCCACTACCAGAGGATAGTTTGCTTGATCATGGAGCCAACACTGAAGAAAACAGAGCTGAGGGATGGAGAGAGCAAGACTGGGTCCTGATGACACCTGGAGCCCCTGGATACAGTTGCAGCTGAAACTAGTTACCTGTGTACTTCTTAATTATAAGAGCCAATAAATTCCATTCCTTATTCATTCATTCATTCATTCAGCTTAAGGTAGTTGGAGGTGTTGTCTGTATCACTTGTGACCAAAGGAGTTCTGACCCATATAGAAACTCCATCGTTCCTTGAATTATAAGCCAGAAACCAAAGGCTATTGTATGACCCCATTTATATGAAAAGTCCAGAAGAGGTAAATCCATAAAGACAGAAAGTAGATTACTGGTTGGCAGGGGCTGGGAAGAAGGGAATGGGGAGTGACTACTAATGGGTACCGTGTTTCTTTTTGGGGTGATGAAAATGTCCTGGAATTAGACAGTGGTGATGGTTGCACAACTCTGTGAATATACTAAAAACCACTGAATTGTACACTTCTGTGAATTTTATGGTACGTAAATTGTATGCCAATTTAAAAAATAGAAAAAAATTTAATTATAGTCATTGGATCTGTCCCAGGGAGTGAGTGGAAGCACTTGATCCCTTTACTTTCCTTGCCATGAGGGATAGAAGTTACCAAAGAAGAACTGCAGAATTGGAAAATGCTTTATTTCAGGGAATTACAGAAGTAGTGAAATACAAGGGGAAAAAGTGCTAGTATAGTCTGGTGTTACAGAAGAAATGGCCACCTAGTTTTGCTTTCCACCTACAAACATAAGTAGGGATCTCATTATTCAGGGTAAGACATGATAAGCACAAAACATAGCTCACTGGGCACTGGGCTCCCTCATTTGATCTAGAAATTATGAGACAATTGGTGGCAACATCCCTTGAGCTGTAGTATCCACCTCAATGCAAAGTTCCATCATTTTATTTACCAGACGACCAGGAATCATACACCAGCTTGGCTGCAACCAGGTCTTCCACCGCCATTCCTGGAATGGACAGAAATTTGGTTCACTCTTTGTCAGAACTTCTCCTGAAACAGCCCAGGCCCCTTGCCTGGCAGTTTCCTGATACATTGTCTGTGCTGCTAATACTCATCATGGACAGATAGCAGAGGAGAGCTCAGGCTTGGAGGCTCTGTGAAGGGTAGGGCAAGGCAGGGAATATAATACAAAGCAAGACATGCCCACCAAACAAATTTTAAGTATCCTTCAAAGTTTAGTTCAGGGGTCAGAAAGCTTTCTGTAAAGGGCTAGATGGTAAACATTTTAGGCTTTGCAGGCCATATGGTCTCTGTTGCAATTACTCAGCTCTGCAGTTGTAGTGCAAAAGCAGCCATAGGCAATAGGTAAACAAATGAGCCTGGCTGTGTCCAATAAAATTTTCTTTATGGACAATGAAGTTTGAATTTCATAAAATTTCCATGTGTCACAAAATATTTTTTTGTTTTTCTTTTTTCCAATCATGTGAAAATATAAAAACCATTCCTAGCTTGTGGGCTGTACAAAAACATTTGGTGGGCTGGGTTTGGCCCACAGGCTGCGGTTTGCTGACCCCCGGTCTAGTCCAGACCCTGCATCCTTTAGCAGCTCCCCTTTGTCTTGTAGTTTTGGTTACATACCTTAACCTCTAATGGGTACATGTTCTTAAAGCGTGGGGGCTGGTTTTTATTAATTTTGTAGCTATCACTGCACCCAGTTACAGAGCATGATAACATAATAGCTGTTTAATATGTATGTGCTAGATGAAAGGATATGACAATAAACCAATCCCCAAAAGTGAGAAAACAAAAACAGCTCCAAAGGGTAGAGCAGGTTTCTGCAGTGGTCTGTCTCCTGCAGGGGGTCGGCTGACCTCTGACCTGCTAGAAACTCTTAAACTTCCAGATAGAACTGAATCAGTGTGATGTCCTTGAACCAGGCTCTAGGTAAAGTTTATACTGCCTTTGCCTGTCTTCCCGTGCATGAGAGATTTTAAAAATATTTAACAGCCAGCAAGTCATGGATACTGAGTGATTGGTATGGGTGCCGGGTGGCTGGAGCATTCCTAATGCTCTGCCAAGCATTAAAGCTTTGGTGCTTGATCATAAGAAATATGGAAGATCTTTAGAGAAGAACAGAGGACATTCTTGAGGGGCTCAGTTTACCAACCAGTTTCGGAGTATTTCAGTATTTTAGGAGTATTAGCTGAATATCAGCTCTGTTACCAATATCAGCTCTGTGTGTCCATGTTCTTACATCTGGTGAGGTGGGATAGCTGGGCTGAGGGGCAGACCAGCCACTAGGAGCCCACACTTTGTTGGGCTTCTGCCTGTACCAACTCAGGTAGTAGTGGGGCTCCCCACGGAAGCCCTCCTCAAATCAGCAAACGGGGGTAGGGAAGGACGGAAAAAAGAGGTGTCAGGCTGTACTTCCTGTCTGGGTGTCTCTCATGTTCGGTTTCCCTGCCATTTCCCTTAAGCTCCCTGCCTTTTAACATCTTTATCCCCCCCCACCCCTGAAGGATATCTTCTTCTCAGTTTCATTTACATTTAAGTCTAAATGATTTACTGCTGACACTTGCTATGCGCAAATCGTTTTACACACACACCTCACTTAATTCTTATAAAAACTCAAGGTAACAGGTAAAGAAACCGTGGCTCAGAGAGGTGAGGTCATTTGCCCAAAAACGCATGCCCAGGGAGTGGCAGAGAAGGGAATCCACCCCAGGACTGCCTAGTTCCAGAGTTCATGGGCTTACCCACTATGCTAAGACAAGTAAATAATTGACCCAAATGATGGATTTCACAATGATTCAGCTACGGAGCCTGGTGACTCATTCCTCTTCCTACCAATGGGTAAACCTGCCTTGTGCTCTGGTTAGATTTGTGCCCTGGGAGCAATGGCCCTTACCCAAAGACTTGAACACCGTGGTCTTCTCACAGTGGGCTGGCTTCACTCCCTTCACCACTTCTCCCAGTTCAGCGAAGATCTCAGCCTGTGAAATGAACACACACTGACCCAGGCCACGGAGCTAATGTCTGCTCTGGCCAGGTCCTGAAGCCAGGTCAGGGAGGGCATCCCTTAACTGGATAAGGGATAAATTGGATAAAAAGATCATTGGTGAACTGGGTGATGTCAGGGAGGATGCTTCCTCCTTGAATCCTGTTTGGGCAGCATCTGCCTTTATGATACCACAAATGCAGAGATACAAGTTTCTGGACAGGGGAATATCCTGCCAGGACACTGTCTTCGTGAGGAAATGGGCATGTTCTTATCTGAACATTCATTTTGGCAGCCCCCTTCTTGTTTCTTTGCCCTGATTACAAAAGAAAAAGAAGGCCAGAAAGTGGCCAACCATAGTCCTACATTGTTGGCCACATTGGGAAGGTTTCCAGGCTGCAACAAGCTCCCATCTCCCAACCCCATTGCTTTATAGGACAGCCCAGTCCAATGGAATCCATCAAGCTTCTCCCTCCAGACAAAGGAAAACACATGTCATCACCATAATAGCCACAATATTCTGAAAGGGGATTAGAAAAGATTGAGAGATGTTTAGGAGCTGTCACCCCACAAAGAGGTGGGAGTGACCGAAGTCTGGAGCAGGCCAAATAGATGGGGAAGTTAATGAAACCCTGAGATCCCCAGGAGGCCAGCTGGGCAGCAGCCCACCAGGAGAAGAGGCTCACCCCTGACAAGAGGACATCTCCAGACTCTTTCAGGGCAGCCTCCTGGGAATCCACGTACAGCACCGCTTGTTTCATGAGCTCATCATCCAGCTCTCTCCAGTCGGGTCTGCTCGCTCCGATGGCTAAAAGACAGCAAAACAGACCCTGAGCCCAGAAACAGTCGCAAGGGATGCTAAATGCGCCAAAGAATGGAAGAAGGGTGAGGAAAAGAAGGGGACAGAGGACACATGGGAACATTCAGATTTGGAATGCCTTATTTCCCCAGGCCAACCCCTTCCCAATCAGCAAGACTGAATATTCACTAATAAGAATAATACCTACCACTTTTTCCTTTCCATTTCATATCCCATCTCATTCCTAAAAGATTTTGAGGCAACTTAGCATTCATTTACCGGGTGCCTACTCTCTGTGGTATGTTTCACATATACTATTTATAGTCTTCACAAGTACACTTCATATCTGATTCCCATTGATGAGATGCACAAACTGAGGCTCAAAGAAATGAAAGTGAAGGTGCTTGCCAAAGTTATGTACCTAATAAGTGCATCTAGGTCTGGGAGAGCGCCATGCCTTTTGTGCCTCTTCCACTTATCGGGAGCAGTGACTTCCCTACAAAAACCTCAAACAGAGATATCACTTGCAGTTTATTCATACCCCACACTCCTCTGTCTTCTGTCTGTCTGCTTGCTCTTCAATCATTCCCATTCCTCACCCCCAACCACTTCTCTCTTAACTCATGACAAAAAAGCCAAGTGTCAGGGTCATGAAGAAAACACAACAAAGAAAATTGGCTCCATCCTAACACTGAGGTTTCACATCCTCTACAGAGTCCAGAACTGTAACAGTGAATCCAAGGAATCATGTCTCCTGGCACCAGCACGTAGGATAACACAGAGGCTGCAACCAAATGCCTGCAGGGCCAGGCAGGTCATGAAAATGAGCAAAGCTGGTCAGAGGGACTGGATTGGAAATGATGGAGACCGAGGTACACAGAAGAAACCAGGCCCTTCTAAAAAGGACATTGTTCAGTTCCAGCTAATTATTGCCATGTGAGAATGCAGGTCCACTGTTAGATATTCCCATTTTTTTTTTTAAAAAAAAGAAGCAGGAAATCTATTTGCATGTGTTATTTCTTGTTTTAAGAACACTCTATGGTCCAAACAAAACATATCTGCTGGCTGGATCCGGCCCACGGCCAGCGGTCTTTGGAAGCTGCTATAAAGCCTGATACCAACATAAGGCAGCATTTATATGCCTTCTCATGCTGCTGTCCAGTTTTCTCTACTTGTTCCCTTTCCTGCTGTTCTCCCTCACTCTAATTTTCAAAGAAAGTGGTGTAAAAATGCCCATCTTGAAGGTTGTTTGTGTGGGGAGTTCTACAGAACAAAAGCACTAACGAAGCTCGTAAGTAAATCATAAACTGGTGGGAAAAACTCTAGCTTCTCAAGTCATCTCTTCTCATTGCACTTGTTCCTCCAGTTCTTCTGAGCAGGGTGAGTTCTCAAAGGGCTGTGTGACGCCACGTGGGCAGATGGAGGTGGGCCAGGCAGCAAATGGCAGGGCCTGACTCAGACTGGGCTCTGGCCTTGCTTCAGTGGGGCTGGAATGGGTGAGGGTCAGACAGTGGCTGGTGGGGGATGGACGCAGGAGAAGGAGATGCAGGGGAGATTGGAATTGAGCCTATCTCTTAGCCAAGCTGTAAAGAAGGAAAAATCTGTTATTGGTGTTTCCCCGTCAACTGTACTTGTAACATACTTTTCTTAAGTATATTTGTGCCTCTGTGAACACATAAACCAGTTTTGTCTTTAGGCTAGGGAAATATAAGAGATGCCTTGACTTAAAATCAAGCCAGCCCTTCTGGGAGAGAGATTCAAAGTGTGAGAGGGATCCAATGTGAGGGAGATTCTCTGTTACTGGCTTTCAAGATGGAGTGTCCACGTGACAAGGAATGTGGGCAGCCTCTAGGAGCTGAGAGTGGCCCCAAGGAAATGGGCACCTTTGTCCTACAACGTAAAGAACCTGCCACAACCACGTGAGCCTGGAAGAGGACTCTAGATGAGACTGTAGCCTGGATAACACCTTGATTTCGTCCTTGTGTGAGCAGAGGACCCAGCTAACCCAGGCTCAGACTCCTGAGCCACAGAAACTGAGATAATAAATACATGCTGTTTTAAGCTGAAAAAAAAAAAAAAATCAGTCTTATTGAAGATTCAGCTCTTGTCTATTTCACCAAGAACTGGTTTCTCTTAATTTCCCAAGTCCTTCCTGAAATGGTCCATAAAGCCAGCTCCGACCCATCTCTTACCTACCAGCTAAGCCATACCTCTTACCTACCCCCTAAACTCACATCATAACACCAGTCCCACAAAGGCTGAGACCTTCGATTTGCTTTGGCCCATTCCTCAAACATGCCACGTTTTGTGTCCTTCACAGAACTTATCCTTAGCTAGAACTATCTAGTTCATCTATTTGTTTACTTGTTCCTTATCTATCTCCTCTCAGTAGAATGTAAGCACCAGGAGAGCAGTGACCTTGAGTGCTGGTTTATTGTGGAATCCCCAGTATCTAGAACAGTGGCTGGCACATAGTAGGGATTCAACATAAATTTGTGAATGAATGCATCATCATGGTACTTGGCTCTTGCCTGCTCATCTGCCAATGTGTGCAGACATCTTAGCTTTTGAGTTCACACCATGTGCTTGTCATTAAAACATGGGGTACTGATAACATGTTTAAATCCTCTAGTTTTCGCCTGCTCGCTCACCAGAATCTAGTCTTCTTATTGAAAGATAATATGGAGTATTATTTAAGAGCTTAGGCTCTGAGGATAGATTGCCTCAGTTCAAGTCCCAGCTCTGCCACTAAGAACCTCTGACTTTGGGCAAGTTACTCAATCTCTCCTTGCCTTGGTTTACTCACCCATAAAATGAGGGTCATGATAATAATAGCACCGACCTCAAAAGGAATGTAAGGATTAGATAACATAATACATATAAAAAATTTAGAACAGCACCTGCAATAGTAAGTATTCAATATAGACCAGCTCTTGCTATAAACCCCAGGGCCATTTGAGGATCTTCAGAGGCCCCAGGAACTCTTATGTTTAGAGTCCCATCCCATCACTATTGCTATTAAAAAGCATCCACATGTCACATTAAATGTCTTTTGTGCTGCAATTAAAAAAAAAGATTTTTTCATAATTCTAAATGTTAAGAATAAATAAGTCATTTGGCTTTTGTAATTTAAACTTCACTACATTTAAGAACTGAGCTGTGACTGACCATTTGCCGTAATGTTACATTACACAGAACCTTAATTAAATTTATTAGTTTCAAGTTTGCTATTTTTGTTTCATATTTTGGAGTGAATACTGTTTTTCAGGACTCACATGTTTCTGAGGCCCTTAAAAAGCTCAGGCATTTTGCATGAGTGAAACAGCTCTGCAGATGCGGCCCTTTGGTCCAGCCTAGAGACGAGTCTGGCCTCCACCTACCCATGGCTCATGGAGCCACTGTGCTTACCATTGATGTGAGCCCCTGGCTTCACCCATTCACCAAATAAAATGGGCTCTGTCGCCATGGTGACTGTGATGATCACATCTGCACCTGTCACAGCCTCCTGGACCGATGAACAGACCTGTACCTCTCCTTGCACTGTGTCCGCAAACTTCTCCGCTTTTTGCTTGGTGCGATTCCATATCCTCACCTTCATTGAGGGTAACAAGAGGACATTGGTGCCATGACTGTTTGGCTGTTTATGTTATATCAAGCCCTGGGGTGCCAAGGGAAAGTTGAACCACTTTGGGGTAAGGGCTGTGGTTATTTAAATCATTCCCTAGGGAGAATGAGCACTTGATCAAGGGTACAGCGTTAATCTGGGCAGACACCTGGCCAGATATTTGAAAATGACCTTTCTCTACCCCTTTCCCCTTATAAAGAAGGGGGGAAGGTTTTCAGTTCTAGCTTGGGACATATAGCCCCAGTAGCATAATATATATATAGTGCTTAATATATATATATAATATAGCTTGATGATTACTAGAGCAAGTTCTGGAGCTAGGCAGGCTTGGAATCAATCCCCGCTTTACCTCTTACTGCTCCTGGAGTTACTTAACCTCATTCAGCCTAAGTTTTCATGTCTGTAAAATGTGAATGACAACTGGGCAAAGTCAGCAACAAATTCACACTTTATGTTTGAGACTCTGTAAAGGGGTCATAGCAGGTGTGGGATTCCCAAACGGGATTATCTACGGCAGTGCTGTGCACAGGATAACTTCGTCTCTAATGGGTGTGTAGGGAATGAAAGATGGGAAGGGTCTGAGGAGTGAATGGTGCAGCAGATGAAAAGGCCAAGAGTAGTAGCTACAATTAGAATTCTGGAAGGTGCTGGAGGGTAGAGGCGGAGGTTATTGGCATCACCAGGAGGTGGACACTTGCCAGCTTGCTGAACAGATTTCGATGTCTGGGGTGGGGGTTGTCAGCCTTCAACTGAAAATAAGGCCTAAATGATCTCTCTTAAGAAAATATGACAAAATAGAAATAAATGTTATGTCTAAGTAAATTCAGCAACCAAGGTGAAAAACAATATAGCATGCTCAGTCATAAGAGAATGGTTAACCATACCACCCTTCTTGATAGAAAATTATGCAAATACTATGCAAAAAGTAGGTAATCTGGAAAAGTGATGGTGTTAGAACATTCAATGAAAAGACAGGATACACAACTATGTTATACAAAGCTGATGAGAGAAGACTGGAAAATGTTAACTGCTTGTCTTTGAAAACAGATAAAGGGGAATTTTTCTCTTCTTTTCTTCCTTACAATCCACATTTCCTAAAGCAGAGGTATTATTTTTATAATAAAAAATGATACTTTAAATCTGTCCCACTCCTTTCATACAAGTACAAAAAAATAAAATAAAAAGTAGCATCAAATATTCCCAGTAGGAAGTGTGAGTCACGATGGGGTAAAGGTGGACCAACATATAGGCTGCAGAAGGGGATGCTGTGGCCTCCTGCCCTCTAGGTCTCATTCCCAGTTCCTGGATCCATAACCCTGAATACTTAAAGACTCCCGGATTCTCCTAAGAGAAGCACAGAGAAAGGCCCAAAGGACAACTGAATGTATATACAGTCGTGACCCGCATAAAAACGTTTTAGTCAAGGATGGACCACATATAAGATGGTGGTCCCATAAGATTAGTACCATATAGCCTAGGTGTATAGTAGGCTATACCATCTAGGTTTGTGTAAGTACACTCTATGATGTTCGCACAACAACGAAATCGGCTAACGACGCATTTCTCAGAACATATCCCCGTTGTTAAGTGATGCACGATGCTAATGAATATAATATAATCCTTTAACTAACGTAGCTGCCTCGCTGCAACCTCAGGCGAACCCTGTGAATTGAGAAACTGGAAAGAGGTGATTCAGGCCTTCCCCCCACTCTTTACCTTCAACGGGGCTTCTGGGCAAGTCATTATAAGAATGGTCTAGACGGGACTCTCCACCTAACTCTTTCAGCATAACCCACATTGCAGTGAAGGCGTATAGACAAAGGTCATGGCCATTTGCTCCCCCCATCTCCCCCAACCCTCCCTCGACTTACCTCCTTAAAGCAGAACTGCTCTGTGAAGACCTCATAATGGCTGTAGGCCTGGACCCCAGCCCCAAGGATGCATAACACTTCACTGCTGGGCGGTTTCAAAAACTATTTGAGAGAAATGAGATGGAAAAGGTCAAAGGAGACACTAGCAGCAAGGTAAAGAACAAATATAGTTTGAGTATGAGGTGACTTCTGTCCTATCTTCAGCTCCCTTAAGAACTCTGGGGTAACATATGTCCTATCCTCTCACCCCCACCCCCTGGTAACCACCATTTTACTCTCTGTTTTTAAGAGTTTGGCTTTTTCAGATTAAGCCCTAGAGATCTAATGCACAGTATAGCAAATACAGACAACAATATTGTATTATAATCATCAAACTAGCTAAGAGACTAGAACTTAATCATCCCAACCACTAAAAAGGAAGTGCTAGTTATCGCTACAATGTCAAACATATTACAATATATAAATGTACTAAATAAACATGTTGTACCCCTTAAATTTACACAATGTTATATGACAAATATATTTTAAAAAAACCTCTCAGGCAATCAAGAAGTTGTCATTTTGTGTTTGTTTCCCCTCCATAGAATGTGGAGGGAAGGAATGAGCCTTCACTGAGCACTTAATGTATGCCAATGCTTAACCCACATGATCTCATTTAATCCAGACAATGACCCTATGAGCCAGATACTCTTATTGTTATCCTCTTCCTACAGATGAAGAAATTGAGGTCCAGACAGGTTAAGTAGCTTGCACAGGGTCCCACAATTATTAAATGGCACAGCGGGGTTCTAAAACCACATCTTTTATTCTCCAAAGCCCACATTCTTTCTCCCATGCTACCCCATCTCAGGGACATGATAAGCAACACCCACTTCTCAGAGCCCTGAGTTGCTACTAAGAGCCACCTGGAATCCATGAGCCTTGTGATGCAGGGTTCTCAGCTATGTTTGCTCAGCCCACTCTCTGTTGATTGTTTCTCAGCCTCTATCTTCTTTTAAAGAGGAACGTTGAGCTGGAACTCGTGGCACCTGCTAAGGGTGTATGTGTGTCTGTGTTTGGAAGTGGGGTTCTACGATCAACTCATGTCATGTGACACTCTTCCAGTGAAGTCTTTTTGACCTCCCTGATAGAATTCACCACTTCATAGCACTTACTTATTTACAGATTTATTTTCTTGTACTGGTCTGTAGGCCCCATGAGGACAGAGACAGTTTTATTTGCACAGAATTGGCACACATCTCCTATTACCTATAAGAAATAGAGCAGCGTTTCTCAACTTGGAACTACTGACATTTGGGCTGGATAATTCTTTGTTGGCAGTGGCTGGGGAGTGGAAGGGTGGTGGTGGGAGGGGTGGGCTGTCCTGTGCATTAGAGGATGTTTAGCAGCATCCCTGGCCTCTATCCATTAACACCCCCCACACTTGCAGTTGTGACAACCAAAAATGTCTCCAGACATTGCTAAATGGCCCTGGGGCAGGTGGTAAAATTGTCCTTGGTTGAGAACTGGGATGGAGGAAGGACATCTCTTGCCCCTCAAACTATGTGTATTAAATAAGACCCTCTTCTGCCTTTTCTCTATTTCATTTAGTAAAATTTGAGTTCCTTGGGTCTGTTTTTTCTTACAGTGCTAATTATTGAAATTCTGGAGTATAATCTTAAAAGTGAAAGTCTTCTTAATTATTAATTCCTAGCAAAAAGGAGTCTCAGAAATATTAGCAGATGTTCATTTCTCCTATAGCTGCACAGGGAGAGAGACCATTTTGCGCCATAAAATATAGTTCAAAGAAGCTGATTTAAAAAGTTTTCAAAATGACAGTATCCACAAAACTAGCAATCTTATGCTCTTGTCCAATAAGGAGAATTAGGTGATTTTTCCTTAACTAAAACAATTTTTTTTCCTGTTCGCAGTTAATATGACTCTATTCTTGGAAGTACACTTGGGCTTCAGAAACTGTTGCAGTGTCCTGTAAAAGTAACCTTCAACCTCTGGAACTAAATCTCTAATTCTCATTGGTTGTCTTACTTGATAATTTGTTGCCCTGGTAATAATGTTATACCTGACATCTCTTTTCCTAAATGGTATAACGTTTATAAGACTCATAACAGGATTAATGGCACTTCGTTCTTTTCCCAAAAGCATGCAGATAATTGAAAACGTGCATATGAATCTGATAGGTTTCTCACTGAAACAAAGAGTTTGAAAGTCTGTGTTTCATTGACATTTGCTAAGGCCTTGTGTGGTCTGGCACTCCCATCTCTTCAGCGCCCTCTCACGCTCCCCTGTGCTTCCTGTCCTCCAGCCACACCGGCCTCCTTACAGTTCCTCAAGCACATGTGCCTCTGTCAACCACAGGGCCTTTGCACAGGTTCTTTCCTCTGCCTGGAATACTTTCCCCTCTGCGCCTCACAAGTAACTCTGATTATTCTTCAAATCTCAGCTCAGATAGCCTTTACACAGGAAAAATCTTCCCAAATCTCACCCACTAGATCAAGACCCCCCATTTTAACTCTCATAGCACTTCACCCCTTTCATTCAATGTATTTGTCAGAGTTGTAGTTTCACATTTATTGGTATGATCTTTGGATTAATATCTGTCTCCTCAAGTGGACTCTGTGCTCCATGGTGGCAGGCACTGTATCTATTTTGCTCACCATTCTATGACTCATGCTGAGCATGGGGCCTGGCGCCTGCTGGGCACTCAAATATTTGTTGAAAAAATGCATGTCAGAGATAAACCCTGATACATATTGCCATCTTGAGAAAGCGTGTCAGAGTCGCCAACTAAGGTTATATGTAACCCAAATGCAAAGAAGTTATAGTGTCCATCAGACCCGAGAACTTTCTGTATTTCTCATCCTCCTCCCAAAAGCCCTAACTGAAAGAGAAGTGGTGGAAAAGGAAAGCATTCTACTCTTAGGGGGAGAAAAGTAAAATAGATCCGTTGTTCCTTATAGAAATAACCCATCTGAGCCTCTGGGAACAAAGCTGTGAGGTTTCAGCCTAAACTCGGAAGCATCAACCCAATGATTCTCCACTCTCTTGACAGTGCAGACTTTTATCAGTGCGACAAAGCACGGTGTAACTGAGAGCTGGGTCTACAACAGTTTGGTCCCCAAACCTAGCTGATCATCAGACTGAACCAGAGACTATTAAAAAAACTAGTTTCTGGGTCCCCACCCTCAGCCATTTTGATTCAGCGGTTTTGGGAAGCTGAATTTTTAAAATACCCCCCAGGTGATGCTGCTGCATAACTTGAAGTGGAAACTACCGATCTGGGACAAGACCCACAGCTACCTGGGTTAAGTGACTTCAGGAAACCCTAGTCTCCATTTCCTTCTGAGCAAAGTGAGGCCAATGATACTTGTTCCGCCTTCTTCACAGAAACCCAAAGGAAGTCGAGACAATAGGTTGGGAATTATTTTGAAAACCACCAAAGTCCTTTACAAATGGAAGGCAGTATTGTCAGAGTCATTCTGTTCCTAAGTTATCAGCAAACATATCTCAAGGAGCCCCTCAATTAATCCAGTCTGAGTTGGGCCTGCATATAATTTAAAAAACCAGTTCAACGAGGTGTGTACTGTATTCTACTCCCTTCCCATATAATTACCAGACTAATCCTCTCATTCTTCCCTCCCCATCATATGCTTAGAAGACCTTAACACACTTATGGTCTGAACACCTGGTCTTTGCTGCTCCAACCCTCCCCCAGGTCCCGCATTTTCTTTGTATTCAGGCTTCATAAACCAGCAGTCCCAGACCTTGTGCTTCTCCATTTAATGGGAAAGATTCCAGTGTCCAATCATTCCCACAGACACCCAGTTTTCAAAGCCTCCTCTTCTTAACTCTAACCTCTAAAAATACTGTTTTTCTTGTACCCCGACACAGCTTAGGGACATCTTCACCCCCATCACTTGCTTTACCTTCTGCCCAGAGAGGTCCTCCCCTCCTCCCATTTCTGCATGGTTCGCTCATTCACTTCCTTCAGTTTTTACTCAAATGTCACCTTCTCAGTGAGATCTTTCCTGGATAATTTAAAATGTCACCCTTCCCCAATACTCTCGAGTTAGCTTTATTTCCATCCTTCTAACATACTATGTGTTTTATGTTGTTGTTGTTGTTTTAGCAAACCCTAGTGTATTATTAAACTCAAAAGAGACTTGTTGTTGATGGTTAATTATTTTTTAGCAAATCTTACTATGTGTTTTAGTTTTTATTTTGTTTATTGTCTAACCTCCCCTGTGTGTGCCACTCTCTGTCTTGTTCACTGCCATATGCCCAGCATTTAGAACCGTGCCTGACATGTGGTAGGATCTCATTCAATACTGGCTGAATGAATACATGAGTCTGGCTTGGATCTGTTCAGCTCCCCCTCTGCTTCTTATGCAGTACTGGCTCTGCCCTATGGGGCAACCACACTGATCTACCAGGAGCAGTGTCATACAAGGGCAGGAAAGCAGTCCTGGGAGGGGGAGAGGTCAAGTCTTAAATTCTTGCTCTTCCACTTAGTGATCCTGAGCAACTCACATAACCTCTCTGAGCCAGATTCCCTATATGTGGCAAATGGAGATAATCATATCTATTTTGCAAGGTTGATGTGAAGATCAGGAATAATGCATGGAAAGGACCTGGAATCTGGTTGTGCTCATTAAATGGTAGCTAATAATTTCGTGAATCACTGTGCTCACCTGACATCCCATATCTGGTACGTGGCTCCAGCTATGTCCAATGAAAAACCAAAATAAGTTCCTCATTTCCTTAGGCTTTCAAGCTTGAGACATCCAACCCCACCCACCGACTCACCTTGATAGCACAGCCAGGCACTGGTCTTACCTTGGTGGCGATGGCAGATACTGCAGCTGTTCTCTTTGCAGTTATGATATTTCCATCCATGACCTGGAGGAAAGGACAGACAGTAAACAGGGGCACCCCTACCCACTACGTAGGCGGAGAGAAGCAGCTCTAAAAGAGGAGCCCTATGAAGCATTATAGTATCCTACAAAGAGTGTGTCAGACCTGGATCCAATTCTTCCATCTACCAGAAATGCACCTTTGAACAAATATCTTAATCTCTAAGCACTGGCTTCCTCACTTGTGAAAACAAAGATAATGCCAACCATTTAGAGGGGTTTCGTGAGGATTAAATGCATTGGCATACATGAAAACGTCTAGCACATAGTGAGCCCTCAAGGACTGCCTGTTTTCTTTTCTTGCCCTGGGATTCTCAAAACACCAATTAAAGAGGAACTTGAGGAATAAGAGTAAGCCATCTGACATCTGTGCAAGGGCCCTAAAACTATTCTTCAGTGGCTTCCAATGTCTTCCAATGGCTTCCACATGTAAGTGGCCTTACATGTGGGGAGCTTTGTAAAGATACAGATGTCCAGACATGACCTTTAGATTAACTGAATCTGAACCTCTAGGGGTGGGACCCAGCCATCCTTGTTTTTAAAAGCCCCCTGGTGATTCTGAATTACTTTTGGCTAATAATAACCACCATCCTTTGCACTCTTCTTCTCTATTTGTAAGTTATTCATCTCAGTTGATCCTCACCAGGTAGAATCAGTATTCTCATTTTATAGATGAGGAAGTGAATCACTTAGCTACTGAGCAGATTCAGGAAGAATCTAAGGGCTTGTCATTTAGTTTCAAAGCCTGAGCTGGTCCCACTTTCCTGGGGAATCACTGCTGGTAGATATCATGGATGTCATCTCCATTGGATGAATGTAGGTTGGGAAGAGCTAGATACTCTTCCCAGAGGTGTAACAAACAGCCAGCTTCCCTGGAGAGCCAGAAATTCAGGGGAGAAGGAGGATCTAAGGATCCAGGGAGGTTTGGGTAGAATTAGAGATTGTCCCTGATGACATCTCCATGGTCTGGTCTCAGAGGCAGCTTGGAGGGCACAGAGCATAGCAGTTAACAGTACAAGCTCAGACAGACCTAGAAATTGGGAGGAGAGAGGTGTAATAAAAACTCCCACAGAGGAATGTTGTCAGGATTGAATGAGATCAATTTCTCCTGCCTGGCACACGATAAGCGCTCAGTAAGAGGCAGGTAGAAAGGCAGCAGAGCTTGTTTTAAGAGAGTATAGGCCCTGGACTTACACTGAGTAGGTCTGAAGCGCAGCCATGCCATTTATTAGCTATGTAAATCTGGGTAAGCTGGGTATAGTTGCTCTACGACTCAGTTTCCTCATCTGCAAAATGGGGGTAATAGCATTACTTACCTCATAGAGTAGTTCTAAGATTAAGAGAGTTAATACATGTGAAGTGTTTAGAACAGGGCCTGACACATAAAGAGGGCTGAATAAATGTGGGCTACTGCTAATTTTTGTCACTATTATTAGATGTTAAAACAGATCACTGTGTACCCCTCAGAAAAGACTCCCAGGGATTACGGAACACTCTTCTCTTCCACGTTGCAGAGATTCACTAAATAAACGTTTCCTTGGCTACTGGGTTTGCTCAAGCTGTATATTTGGAGTAACTGGTATAGGACAAGAATATATTCAAGAATGATGAGATTATTACTTCCACAATGTCACACACTTGAAGCAGCAGTGGGCTCTGGTGCTGGGTTATGCATCCTTAGGCAGTCCTAGAAACAGATACACCATCACAGATAACCTTCACCATTGCTGGTATCCAGCTGCTTATAGAGGAGCATGTGTGGTCACAATCAAAACTCCCCCAGGGGCTCATGGAGAACTAACTTCGGAGTCTAGCTCTGGGCCCAGGGACCCCGCTCCAACCCAGGGCAGGGAGTTGCTCACCGCCAGAAGGGAGCCATTGCTGGGCTCAAAGAGTAGCACAGTGGCCTGGTGTGAGGGGACAGTGGAGGTGCTGCTGTGGCCCTCATAGAAGGTGACCAACTTGGTGGTCAGGGCGTCCTCTGCTGCACTGTAGGCCGGCATGACCCCCAGGAAGCTACAAGGAGAGAGGGAGCAGCTTCAACTCCTTCCCAACAACGCTGGGGTGTTTATCAAGCCCCCAAGTTCTTTCCTCTGTCACTGCCCTACTGGCCCTCTCCCTTCCCCCCATTCCTCTGCCCTTCCCTTAGGCAGTACGCAGAGTACGTTCAGGAGTCTGGCTCTGGATGAGAAAAGCCACCCCAGTTCTCTGTGTAACATTGGGTAAGTCACGTCACCCCTCTGAGTCTCAGTTTTCCCGTCGGTAAAAGAGTGGCATCAATACCTACCTATTAAACAAGGTAAGTCCCGTAAAGCGCCCACTTGGCCCAGTGGGCAGCGCACACATAAGTGGCAGCTGTCATTAGCAGTGATTAGCAAAGCCTCCCCTTGCTTTCACCCCGCCCCCTCGCTGCTTCCCTTCGCGCCCCTCCTCTTCCTCCTTTCCGGTTTCTCCAGCCCCTGGCCCTGGCCTTCTTCACTCACCCTCTGTGCTTGGCCACTGGCACCACGGTGCGCACCGGCTGCATGACCCCTCCATCGGGGCCGCTGGAAAAGTTGGCCAGAGCTGCCTCCAGAGGCGGGATGAGGAGGCTGGAGCTGCGGAGGTGGTCCTGCACCTCGGCCGCGCTGAGGAACGCAGGCGCCCGGCTCATCTCTCCACCTGCCTTCTAACCTCAGCGGGGACACAGCGATCCGCCTTCTCCGGGCTGCGCCCTATATCAGAGCGCGCGGCGCTGCGGGGCCGCCTCCTGGTCACCGCCCAGCTCGGGGGCGGAGCAACGCCAGTCTCGGTCCACCCCCATCTCCGGAGGTGGGCGAGCTGGGTCCCCTCCAGCCACGGGTTCCCCAGGGCTGGAGTTGAGGTGGTGGATCGGGAGTTAGTATCCTTGGGTCCACTTTTGCAATTCCTGTTGTTAGCTGGAGTCACGTTCCTTGCAAAGGGCTTTGGCCTCCCTCTTCCACCTCCCCCACCAACCCCGCTATTTGCTGTTTCCGTCGTCCTGCCTGAGAAAGAGGCGACAGGGAAGATGGGGGCAAACGATGGCGAGGCTCTCTTTTTTCTTATATTATTGCCTGCGGCTAGGAGATCTCAGATGAAAGGAGATAGTTATTAAAAAAAAATGTTCCTTTCAATTCTGTCCCCATCTGGAGTCTCTTATCCCAACCTCCCTCCCACTTCCACCGCGACCGCCACCCCAGATCCCCCGCCGTTGATTGCTTTAAGTGCACCATTTTCTCTTAGGCTAACTAACCCAGCTAACCTTCACTTTTAGAAAAGGGGAGGTTCCCAGCACAAGATGTAATAGCCGCAGTCCCACAAAGAGCCAAAATGCATAAAACGACTTAGGTCTTTTCTTCAAGGGCCTTATACCTGAGAGGAGGAAATAAGACAATATGTCCACGGGAAGGTTACGATGCAGGGCAGTAAACTCTAGCCACCATATCAGTGATAGGAAAGGTAAATGCTTTTGATAATTCAGAGAAAAGAGAGAGATTATTTTGGCCTGGGGTTATTAGATAAGGGTTTTATGAAGGAGGGGGAATAAACCAAGGCCAAAAATAAAATTAATAATGACAACAGCAACAGTGATAACAGCAACAGGCTGTTGATCTTTACTGTGTACCAGGTACTGTACCACGCATTTTATGTGTATTATCTCATTGAACTATACAGCAACCTCGGTGGTAGGTAGGTGGTATTACCCTGACTGTCTATTTGGGGCTTTGAGAGGTGAAGGGCTTTGTCCAAAGTCACCCAGCACTTAGCAGAGGAGTTGGGATCTGCCCTTGAAGTCCACTTCAGACCTCCATTCCTAACCATTAAGCTACATTGGCAGAGAAGGAGCAAGAGGGCATTTCAGGACAGGAGAAGCCCAGGGGTGGAAGGAATGTTGTGTAGTCCTCCAACAGTGTCTTGTCAGACAGAGTTGGGCTGGAACCTGGGGCTGAAGTCTAGGAGCACCAGGAGATAAAACAGAATGCTTCTTGGAGTCAGGGGGCTAAGAAGGGTGATTCTTTGGAAAGGAATTACATGCTCAAAGAGATTAAACATTTAGAAAGATGGGTCTTGCACCCATGTATAGGATGAAACAGATGCGCAAGAGTGTAGCTTGGGAGACAGGAAGCTCCACTAGTTAAATTGTGCTCCCCTGATATTTTGGCTGGGAGCTACATAGGGTATTTCTTAGGAAATGGTCACATCACAATACAAGACAGTGTATTGGTTGTGTCAAAATATGTACATAGCACAGTGCTCAGCACAGAGTAGCCACATAATAAATGAACCTCTTATATCATCAAAAAAGAGAAGATGATGGGCCAGCCCCGTGGCTTAGCGGTTAAGTGCGTGTACTCCGATGCTGGCGGCCCAGGTTCGGATCCCGGGCGCGCACCGACGCACCGCTTCTCCGGCCACGCTGAGGCCGCGTCCCACATACAGCAACTAGAAGAATGTCCAACTATGACATACAACTATCTACTGGGGCTTTGGGGGAAAAAAAAAAAATAAATAAAAATTATAAAAAAAAAAAAAAAGAGAAGATGCTGTGGTGGTTGGGAAAAGCTGATTTCAATTACATAATTTTGTTTCTTCAGTTCACCACGCCTAGAAATGCATGCCCAGGGCTGCTGGGATTACAGAAATGTTTATGGCCCATTATTTGTGTTGTTATAATTATTATTATGCAACATTTATTGGGTTTAAAAAATACAGAGGTATAAAGAAAATAAGCAATTTGGTTCATTATTCTTGAGAAAAAAAGCAAAACCAAATACCAACTAAAAGAGATATGAAGTAGGAATAGGAACATGAGTAGGAAAGCCAGGTGTTTATTTGCTTCTATTTGCCTTTGCTTTAAAGGCAAAGAGAGGTTGTATTACAAAGAATTTTAATTGGAGTTGGAGACAGAAGCTAGTCTTGGGTAAACATTCATTGACTATTGATTCTATTCCTCAGTCCTTGTGATCAGAATGTCCATTCTCCTGCTGACTTCTCCAACAACTGCCATTTTGACCCAGTACAAAGGTTAGGCCCAGTCCAAGGTTTAAAACAGCAAAGCAGTTTCTCTGGAAGAGCAGCTCCGACTTCATTTAAAAATGGTTCCACTATAGTCAATTTTGACCAAAGTATTTATCTTGATTACTGGGTTGGTTTCCCCATAAATGTTGCAGCCAAGGCGAGTGTCTCACTCCCCTCACTCCTAGTCTCTGTCTTTGTGGGGGTGGGGGACTGGGAGGTGGGGCAGGAGGAGCAAGCGGTGAAACATTTGGGAGGCGTGAGAAACGCGGGCTGGGCGTCCCAGGCGCTGGGAAGATGACGGGAAGGTTCCGGCTGGAGATTGGGGCGCGTGGGCTCCTGCGCCGGGAAAGCGCCCGAGACGGCGCGCGGGCGGGTCCTCCCGCCCACCGGGTAGGGGCCGGGGTCGCGCGTTTGTAGGGTCCGCGCCAAGCGTTGGGTCCGGGCGAGGCGGTTGCGGGGAGCGTTGAGAGGAGGCGCCGCGCCGGGGCCACGCGCGCCCCTCAGCGGCAGAGGCGGTTGCAAGTCCTCAGCGGTGAGTATTCAGACCTCCTCGCCCTTCGTCCTCCCCCACAAGTCCGCCTGCTCCCCTGGAGGCCCACCCTCTCCGCCCTCCAGCCCGAAAGCACGCCCCCCTCCCCTCAAGTAATAGAAACATGCAAAACCCCACTAGGAACTTAGGGTTGAATTTTAGCTGTTTTTATTTTGGTTATAGCTTAGGGGTTAGAAGGAAGGTTTTGGAAGGTGCAGTCAACTTTGGTTTTAATTTGACTTTAGGCAAGTGAGTTGACCTCTTAATCTCAGCTGTAATGCAGGAATATCATTTTACCCATCTCAAAGGGTTTTTCTTTTTTTAAAATTGAGGTAAAATTCACCATTTTTACCATTTTAAAGTATTAGAATTCAGTGGATTTTATTACATTCAAAATGATATGCAACCATCACCACTAATTCCAGAAAGTTTTTATCATTCCTAAAATAAACCCTTTGCTCACTGAGCGGCCACTCCTCATCACCCCTTGCCCGCCTCCAGCTCCTGACAACTGCCAACCTGCTTTCTATCTATATGGATTTTTCAATTCTGGGTATTTTAGATAAATAGAATCATATAATATGTGGCTTTTTCTGTTTGGCTTCTTTTACTTAGCGTAACGTTTTCAAGGTTCATGAGTGTTGTGTCATGTATCAGTATCTCATTCCATTTTTGGATATACCACATTTCGTTTATCCATTCATCAGTTGATGGACTGGGTTGTTTCCACTTTTTGGCTATTATGAATAATCCTACTATGAACGTTTGCCTACATGTTTTTGTGTGGACGTGTTTTCTATGCCCTTTGGTATGTACGTAGGAGTGGAATTGCAGGGTCCTATGGTAATTATATGTTAGCTTTTCAAGGAATTGCTAAACTGTTTTCCATAGCTGTACCATTTTACGTTCTCACTAGCGGTGTGTGAGGGTTCCAGTTTTCTCCATTCTCACCAACACTTGTTATTTTCTGATTAACAAATTTTTTTGTTTTATTCCATTTTATAAGTTGACTTTTCACTTTCTTGATAGTGTCCTTTGATGCTCAAAAGTTTTTGATTTTGATGAAGCCCAATCTGTCTATATTTTCTTTTGATGTCATATTGAAGAATGCATTGTTAAATCCAGGTATAAAGATTTACTCCTATGTTTTCTTCTAAGAGTTTATTGTTTTAGCTCTTACATTTGGGTGTTTGATCCATTTTGAATTAATTTTTTATATGGTGTGAGATAGGAGTCCAACTTTATTCTTTTGCATGTGGCTATTTGGTTGTTTAAGCAGTATTCAAAAGACTATTATTTCCTCGTTGAATGAGCTTGGCACATTTGTTGAACATCAATTGAACATAGATGTATGGGTTTGTTTCTGGACTCTCAGTTCTATTCCACTGATTTATATCTCTTTGCTTATGTCAGTACCATACTCTCTTGATTACTATCACTTAGTAGGAAGTATTGAAATCAGGAAGTGTGAGATCTCAAACTTTGTTCTTTTTTTCAGGATTGTTTTGGCTATCCAGGGCTTCTTGCAGGTCCATATGAATTTTAGGATAAGCGTGTTCATTTCTGCAAAAACAGTCAGTTGGGGATTGATTGACTCTAGATCAGTTTGGGGAGTACTGCCATCTTAATAATATTAAATCTTACAGTCCATGAACATGGGATGTCTTTTCATTTCTATATGTCTTTAATATTTTCCCTCCAGCTTCATTGAGGTATAATTGACAAAACTGTAGTATATTTAAAGTGTACAAAATAATGATTGATATATGTATACATTGTGAAAGGATTCCCGCATTCAAGTTAACACATCAATCACCTCACATGGTTGCCCCACCCTCACTCCCCCCTTTTGGGTGAGAACACTTATAATTTACTCTCTTAGCAAATTTCAGTTATACAATACAGTGTTATAAGCTACAATCACCATGTTATACATCAGATCCTCAGAACTTATTCTTCTTATAACTGAAAGTTTGTACTTTTTTTTACCAACCTCTCTCCATTTTCCCCACTCCTCAGCCCCTGGTAACCTGGAGATTACATTGAATCTATGAATGGTTTGGGGCAGTATGGACATTTTAACAACTCTTCTGATGCATGAACGTGAAATATCTTTCCATTTATTTGTGTATTCAATTTCTTTCATCAATGTCTTATAGTTTTCAGTGAATAGATCTTTCACTTCCTTAGTTAAGTTTATTCCTAAGTATTTTATTGCTTTTGATACTATTGTGAGTGGGATTTTTTTCTATCTCTTTGTTGAACTTTTCATTTTGTTCTTGTATTGCTTTCATGATTTCATTAAATTGTTTTATCTGTGTTCTCTTGAGCTCTCTGATCATCTTTAGAACAATTATTTTGAATTTTTTGTAGGGCAATTCACTTATCTCTGTTTGTTCGGGATCAGTTACTGGAAATTCACTGTGTTCCTTTGATGGTGTCATGTTTCTCCAATTCTTTGTGATCCTGGTAGTCTTGTGTAGGTGTCTGCACCTTTGAAGAAGCAGTCACCTCTTCTAGATTTTATGGACTGACTTTGGTAATGAAAGACCTTCACCTGTGAATGGAAACATGCTGGAGTGTGTTGTGACCCTGGATCTAGTGGTGCAGGTTGCCAAGTACAGTGGCATGTGGCACCTCTGGATCCGGGGGCGCATGATGTCTCTTTGGGTTGGGTTGCTGGGGTCCATAGCATTGACAACTGTGTGGTCCTTAGTGAGCTCTGCGGGGGGTCCACAATGGCTGCAAGGGCTGTTGGAGTCCTCAGCAGTGCCTCCAGGTCCAGAGGCTATGGAGCAGGGCAGGCAGCAGAGGTGGCTGGAGCTGGTGATGTATACCACACTCAGCTGCAGGGGCTAGCAGCTAGTGCGTGTGTAGTGGCAGGGGCTGGTTAAAAATACACACATAGTGGTGGGGGCCAGGGCCAGCAGCAAGTGCCACGGCCAACTGAGGGTGCACGGGCAGCTACAGGAGCCCTGGCTGTTGGCATACACTCTGTGGCTGCAGAATCTCACATTGGGCATGCACAGCAGTGGAGGCTGGTGACAGGAGTCTGGCTGGCTGGGTGCAGGTCCACAACTAGTGGGGTTAGCTGCAGGTGAGCCCAGTCGTGCAGGTCAGTGACAGGAAACAGGGCCAGAGCTGGACGCACAAGCAGCTGTGGGGGCCCTGGCTGTCGGGGTGCACTACTGTGGCTGTAACACCTCACCGCAGGTGGACAGCAGTGGAGGCTGGTGTCAGGACTCAGGCTAGGGACATGCAACTGCACAGCTGGAGGGGCTAGGTGCATGTGAGCCCAGTGGTGCTGGCCATTGCCTGGAGATAGGGCCAAATCTGGATCCACAAGCAGCTGTAGGGGCCTTGGCTGTCAGTGTGCACTTCCGTGGCTGCAGGATATTGCCACAGGTATGCACTCTACAGTAGAGGCCGGTGATGGGAGTCTACTATTATTGTATTGCTGTCTGCTTCTCTCTTCAGTTCTTCTGATATTTGCTTTATATATTTAGGTGCTCTGATGTTGGGTGCATAAATATTTACAATTGTTATATTCTCTTAATTAATTGATCCCTTTATCAATACATAATGACCTTGTTTCTTAAAGTTTTTGGCTTAAAGTCTGTTTTATCTGTGTAGCTACCCCTGCACTCTTTTGGTTTCCATTTGCGTGGAGTATGTTTTTCCATCCCTTCACTTTGAGCCTATGTGTGTCTTTAAAGCTGAAGTGAGTTGTTTTATCCATTCAGCCACTCTCTGTCTTTTGATTGGAGAATTTAGTCCATTTAGATTTAAAGTAATTATTAATAGGTATGGCTTTAATCTTGTCATTTTGTTAATTGTTTTTTTCTGGCTGTTTTATAGTTCCTTTGTTCCTTTCTTCCTCTCTTGTTCTCTTCCTTTGTGATTTGATAATTTTCTGCAGTGATATGCTTTGATTCCTTTCTCTTTCTCTTTTCTGTATCTACTGTATGTTTTGTAGTTACCATGAGGCTTACACAAAACATCTTATAACAGTCTATTTTAAACTGATAAGTTAACTTTGAAATATACAAAAGCTTTACATTTTTACACTTTCCCCTCCACATTTTATGTTTTTGACATCACATTTTACATATTTTTATATTGTATATTCATTAACAAATTATTGTAGCTGTAGTTATTTTTAATACTTTTATCTTTTAGCCCTTATGCTAGAGTTATAAATGATTTATTAGACACCACCATTACAATATTAGAGTATTCATTTGATGCCCTTTATCGTGTTGAGGAAGTTCCCTTCTATTCCTACTTCACTGAGTTTGTTTTTTTATCGTGAAAGTATGTTGGATTTTGTCAAATGCTTTTTCTGCATCAATTGAGATCATGTGGGTTTTTTCCTTCATCCTATTAATATGTTGTATTTCATTGATTTTCACATAAAAATCAGCCTTGCATTCATGGGATAAATTCCAGTTGGTATAATCCTTTCGATATTTTGCTGGATTCAGTTAGCTAGTATTTTTTTGAGGTTTTTGCATTTTTATCTGTAAGGGATATTGGTCTATAGTTTTTTTTTCTTGTGATATTTTTTTCTAGCTTTGGTACAAGGGTAATGCTGACCTCATAGAATGAATTAGGAAGTATTTCCTCCTCTTCTATTTTTTGGTAGAATTTGAGGAGGTATGGTAAAATAAAAAAAAAAATTTTTGGTCTTTGTCCCTGATTCCTGGGATAGAGCACCCCAAATCCTTGTAATTTCTTGAGTGGTAGGAGTGTCTTTTGTTTTTTGTAACTAGCCCCTTTTGACCATATCTGAGTTTATGCTAATGAGGTGACTCTTAGTAGGCCCCTAGGTGGCTTCAGGATAGGGCTGGTTGCAGAAGAACCAACCATGTGATTAGAGGGTTAGAACTTTCGGACCCCACCCTATGCCCTGTCTTCCAGGAGGGGAGGAGGCTGGCAATTGAGTTAAATAACCAATGGCTATCGACTTAATCAATGCTAACCACTTAATGAATCCTCAATAAAAACTCTTGAACAACGTAGTTTGGAGAACTTCTGGGATGGTGAAAACATCCATGTACTGGCAATGTGGCATACCGGAGAAGGCATGGAAGCACTGTGCCCCTCACCCCTTGCCCTATGTACCTCTTCATCTGGCTGTTCATTTGTGACAAACTGTACTTGTAAGTATAGCACTTTGTTGAGTTCTGTGAGTTATTTTAGTGAATTATTTAACTTGAGCAGGGATTGTGGGAACCCCCAAATTTATAGTTAACCAGGCAGAAGTGTGGGTAACCTGAGGATCCTATTTGCAGCTGGCATCTGGAGTGGCATCTTGTCAGACTGAGGCTTTAACCTGTGGGCTCTCTGCTAACTCTGGGTAATTAGTGTCAGAGTTGAATTGAATTGTAGGACTCCCAGTTGGGGTGTCAAAGAATTGGGGAATTGGTTGTTGTTTGGAAAATCAAATAGAAGGATTGGTGTAAATTATTTTTAGATGTTGGGTAGAATTCACTGTTGAAGCCATCTGATCCTGGCCTTTTCTTTGCTGGCAAGTTTTTGATTACTGATTCAATCTCTTATTATAAGTCTATTCATATTTTCTACTTGTTCTTGAGTTGGTTTGGTAGTTTGTGTGTTTCTAGGAATTTGTCATTTCATCTAGGTTACCAAATTGTTCATAATATTCTCTTATAATCCTTTTTATTTCTATAAGATTGGTAGTAATGTCCTTTCTTTCTTTTCTGATTTTAGTAATTTGAGTCTTCTCTCTTCTTTTGGTCAGTCAAGATGAAGGTTTGTCACTTTTGTTGACCTTTTTAAGGAACCAACATTTGGTTTCCTTGATTCTATTGTCTTTTTATTCTCTATTTCACTTATCTCTGCTTTAATATTTATTATTTCCTGCCTTCTTCTCTCTGTGGTTTTATTTTTGCTCTTCTTTTTCTAGTTCCTTTAGGTGGAAGGCTAGGTTATTGATTTAAAATTGTTATTGATTTGAAATGTGGGAGTTTACAGCTAAACTGCTTTCACTGCATCCCATAAGTTTTAGTGTGTTGTATTTTTTTCATTCATCTCAAGGTATTTTCTAATTTCCCTTGTGATTTCTTCTCTCACCCGTTGGTTGTTTATTAGTGTGTTGCTTAATTTCCACATATTTGTGAATTTTCCGGATTTCCTTCAATTACTGATTTCTAATTTAACTTCATTGTGGTCATAGAAGATACTTCTATGATTTCAATCTTTTTAAACTTGATACTTGTTTTGTGGCCTAATGGTCTATCCTGGAGAATACTCCCTATGCACTTGAGAAAAAATGTGTATTCTATTTGTTGTTGGGTAGATTGTTCTATATATGTTAAGTCCTGGTGATTTATAGTGTTGTTCAGAACTTCTCTTTCCCTGTTGATCTTCCACCTAGTTGTCCTATTCATTATTGGAAGTCAGGTATTGAAGTCTCCAACTATTATTTTTTGAACTTTGTATTTCTCATTTAACTCTGTTGGTTTTTGCTTATATATTTTGGGGCTCTTTGCTTTATATATTTTGGGGGCTGTGTTGTTAGGTTCATATATGTTTGTAATTGTTACATCTTAATGAGTTGACCTTTTTATCACTATATAATGTCTTTCTTTATCTCTCTTAACACTTTTTATTTTAAAGTCTGTTTTGTCTGATATTAGCACAGTCATTCCAGCCCTTCTTTTGGTTACTGTTTGCATGGAATATCTTTTTCTGTCTTTTAACTTTCAACTTATTTGTGTCTTTGGATCTAAAGTGAGTCTCTTGTAGACAGCATATAGTTGAACCAAGTTTTTATACTCTTTCTGCGAGTCTCTGCCTTTTAAATAGAGTTTAATCTCCTTACATTTAATGTAATTAATGATAAGAAAAGGCTTACTTCTGCCATTTTGCTTTTTGTTTTCTCTATGTCTTAAATCATTTTTGTTACTCAATGACTCTATTACTGTCTTCTTTTTGGTAAGATATTTTCTAGTGTACCACTTTGATTCCTTTCTTGTTTCTTGTAGAATATATTTTTTTAAAGTAATTTTCCTAGAGATTGACCTGTGGATTATAATTAACATCTTAATTTATTTTGAATTAATGCCAACTTAATTTTGATAGTATACAAAAATGTTGCTTCTATTTACCTCTGCTCCATCCTTTATTTTCTTATTGTCACCATTTCATCTTTATACATTGTTTGCAAAATCAACATGGATTTATAATTTTTTTATGCAGTTGTCTTTTAAATCATATAGGAAAAATGAGTTATGGACCAATAATATTCATTTTATATTTACATTGTAATCTTCATTGGTGTTCTTTATTTCTTCATGTGGGTTTAATTTATTGTCAAGTTTTCTTTCTATTACAATTTATGTATTGTAATTTTATATAATTTTTTAGTTGTTGCACTAGGGATTATAAAATACAGTCTTAACTTGTAGTCTATTTAGAATCAATATTTTATTACTTTGATTGGAATGTAGAAATTTTATGACCATATAGGTCTTCTTACTCTTCCCCCTTTATACTGTGTTTGTCTCATATATAACATCTTCATTTATTGAAAACTTCATCAGTCCATATTATAATCTTTCTTTTTAACCACTGAAATATTCTAAAGAACTCAGGCAGAGAAGAACAATCTGTTTTATTTGTTCAAATTTTTACCACTTCTGTTGCTCTTTCTTCATTTCTTATGTTCCAAATTACCTTCTGTTATCATTTTCCTTCTCTCTGAAGAGCTCTCTCTAATAATTCATTTAGATTAGACCAATTGTCAATAGAGTGTCTTAGTTTTCCTTCATCTGTGAATGTCTTTCAGACTTGCATTTCTGAAGAATTTCTTTGCTGAGTATCCAATTCCAGGTTAACATTTCTTCTTTCAGCACTTTAAAAATGTTAGTCACTTCCTTCTGGCCACCCCAGTTTTTGATGGCAGTCTGCTGTTTTTCAAAACTTTGTCTCCTTGTAGGTAATGTGTTGTTTCCCTCTGGCTTTTTTTTTTTTAAAGAATTTTCATTTGTCTTAGTTTTTATCAGTTTGATTATGATGTGTCTAGACATAAATTTCTTTGGTTTATGTTGTTTGGGGTTTGCTCAACTTCTTGTATCTCTATATTTGTGTCTTTTGCCGCATTTGGAAGTTTTCAACTATTATTTTTTTAAATATTTTTTCAGTATCACATTTTCTCCTGTCTTCTGGGATTTTGATGAGTTGTATGTTAGACTTTATTTTTGTTATTCTACATATTCCTGAGGCTATGTTCATTTTTTTTCAATCTCCCTCACTCCCGTTTTGTTCACATTGGATAATTTCTATTGATCTATCTTCAAGTTCACTGACTCTTTCTTCTGTCATCTTCATTCTGCTATTGAGTCCATCCAGTGAATGTTTTAAATTTGCCTTTGTTTTTTCTTTATATCTTCTATTTCTTTGCTGATACTTGGTATTTTAAATTTGTTTCAAGACTGCAATTGCTCTTTTGAGCATTTTAATACTAGCTGCTTTGAAGTCTTTTTCAAATAATTCCAATATCTGTACCATATCATCGTTAGTATCTGTTTATTATCTTTTCCTATATAAGCTGAGATTTTTGTGGTTTCTTGTATGCTGAATAGTTTTGGATTGTATTCTGGACATTTTGTGTGTTAAGCTATGGGAATCTAGGTTCTGTTTAAAATCCTATGGAGAATGGTGATACTTTTGTTTAGCAGGCAACTGACCTGGTTATAAGGTTGCCAGATTTAGCAAGCAGAGCACCCAATTAAATTTGAATTTCAGATAAAGTATGAATAATACTTTAGTGTAAGTATGTACCAAACAAAAAAAATATTTGTTATTTATCTGAAATTCAAGTTTAACTGGGCATCTTGTATTTTATCTGGTAACCCTGCTTGGTTAGGTTTAAGCCACAAGTTCCAACCCACCTCTGTGGGCTGTAGTTGCAGTGTCAATTCAGTTTTTAAAGACTTTGCTGTTCTATCTGGATCCTTCTGGGACCTGGGCAGAGTCTGTCAGCTCAGTAATCAAAGTGATTGGGGGCTGGCCCCATGGCTTAGCGGTTAAGTGCGCACTCTCCGCTACTGGCTGCCTGGGTTCGGATCCCGGGCGCACACCGATGCACTGCTTCTCCGGCCATGCTGAGGCTGCGTCCCACATACAGCAACTAGAAGGATGTGCAACTAAGACATACAACTACCTACTGGGGCTTTGGGGAAAAAAAGGAGGAGGATTGGCAATAGATGTTAGCTCAGAGCCGGTCTTCCTCATCAAAAAAAAAAGAGGAGGATTAGCATGGATGTTAGCTCAGGGCTGATCTTCCTCACAAAAAAAAAAAAGTGATTGGCATGCTAACTAGGATGAGATCCACTTATGCTCAGATCAAGGCTGGGCTCCTGCTGCTCCTCTGTCTCCTCAGTACCTACAGTTTCTCTGAGGTCCTCTTCTTTTTTGTCTTCTGGCCAGAAATCACTCACTTCCTTGGTTGCCTGCCAGTGAAAGTTCAGAATTAGTTCAATTCTAGTGTTCTTCTTTGCTGTATTTTCTGGTTACTCTTTCTGGTTCACACCCTTGAAGGATGCAACACCTTTTAGTACTAATGCAATACACAGCAACTCCTTCTCCCCCATGATGTGTCCTGAAGTCCGATTCTGACTTTGACATGTCTATGAGGCTGTTAAAAGTGGTGCATAGGAAGAAAATTCTGGCACACTGCAATATAGATGAACCTTGAAGACATTTTATGCTAAGTGTAATAAGCCAGTCACAAAAGGAGAAATACCGTCACCAATAAATGATTCCACTTATGTGAGGTACCTAGCATAGTCAGTCACAGATAAAGAAGGTAGAATGGTGGTTGCCAGTAACTGAGAGGACAAGGGAATAGGGAGTTATTGTCTAATGGGTACAGAGTTTTAGTCTGGGAAGATGAAAACATTCTAGAGATGGATGGAGGTGATAGTTGCACAACAGTGTGAATGTGATTGGTGCCACTGAACTGTACACTTAAAAATGGTTAAAATGGCAAATTTTGTGTTAGGTATATTTTATCACAATTAAAAAAAAGTGCATAGCCATCCTCTCCATAGTAGCAAATACCCCAAGGTAAAAACCTTATAAGGTAAGTACTATAATTTTTCTGATTTTTATGGATGATAAGCAGCCGTAGGTTAATTATCTTTCTCAAAATTATACAGCTCATGAGAGAGTTAGAATTTGAACTCGGGTAGCTTAACTTCAGATCTTGAGTTCTCGATTACTATGCCCTACTATCCATACCATGAGGAAAGGATCATGACTGATTTGAATCCACCTAATGCTTAGCATAGAACATGGCACAGAGTAGGTTTTAAATAAATAATAAGTATTCAGCATTATGTTTTGTGAGAATTTCTCTCACAGCCTATCAAAATAATAATTGATATTCTGCATTTACATTTTACATCTTTGTGAACCTGGGGCTTCAACTTATTGATCTTTGCATCTCTATTGCCTAATGTTTTTATACGTACTAGAAGATCATTAGACATGAATTTATATAAAAATGGGAGCAGACTAGTACTTATTTCAAGTTATTTTTTGTAGTTATCTTTCAAAATTGAACAAAGAAGAGTAGAACAATGAACTTTTACTTAACTAAATTTCACATTTTGGCAGGTAACCTAAAATTTTAAAATCTTTACTTCCTTCTTAGAGTTGAACTTCCGTTCTTTGTGGTAAAATGGATTTGTTGTGGCTCAACCAGTTTGCAGTCCTCCTCTGGAAAAATTTCATATTAAAGGTAAGTGGAGGTATCTGTGGGAAATAGTTGTAAAGGCTAATGAACCTGAAAGGGAAAAATTTTAATAGCTCCTTCACTTCATTTTAGTTTATGGGTTTCCGCCCCCTCCCCTTGGCTGAGGGTAGCACTTCTAAATCTGAAGAATACCCATGGGGTAAATCAATAGAATGAATAATAAAATGTGGAAAAGGGTGAAAAAGACAATCCAGAGAACCATTCACATTGTAGAATGAAGCTGAATAATATAATTTTGTATTATATACATGTATACACACAAGAGTATAAATACGTACACGTACACATAGATATACTCTTAGGTTAATTAACACAATCTTTTTGTTTCTCTTGCAGAAGCGTAAGATATTTTCTTTAGTTGTGGAAATCTTCATGACACTGCTGTTCTCTGCATTGATTTTGTTTCATCGCAGAGATTCGGAAAAGAATCTTCGAGAAGCTTTTATTTACAAGGCTCTTCCCTTGAGTAAACTGCCTGCTTTCTTCACTGATACGAAACATACATATGAATTGGTTTACATACCTTCTGAAAGTGATGTGGCAAAAAGTATTACTGAGATGGTGAAAGCGGACTTAAAAGTCAAATTTACAGGTTAGAGATTGTGATGTCTAAAGTGTTTTTTGTAGAATAATTATTAATTTGTTTTAGAAGAGGCATGCTTCAGTGACCTTCATAACTTGTGCATTAATCCCCTGAATGTAATGTTATGAACTTTTTCAAATAAATCAAACATATTCTTGATATAATCATAAAATATAATATTTAAAATTAGATGATGAGTTATGTAATTCTAAATCTTTTTTCTTTCTGATTGTCCTTCTTAAACTAGGTTATGTACATGATAGCATGCTGAAGGGACATGAAGCCTCAGGATGAATTTAGTAGTTTTTTTCTGGATGCATAAACTTTACTTGAGGTCACTAATTTTAAACATTTTATAAAAGTATTATTTAAGTGTGATAGATGAATGCATTTGAAAAGAAGATTAAAACGATGTAGAATTACACCAAAAAAAATTCTCATTTCCTTATACTCTCCTTACTCTGCTCCAGATTTCCCTTCTTTGTCTCCTACAGTTAGAAACACTATCGGGGGCCGGCCCGGTGGCGTAGTGGTTAAGTTCGCATGCTCTGCTTCTGCGGCTTGGCCCAGGGTTCACAGGTTTGGATCCCGGGCGTGGACCTATGCACCGCTCATCAAGCCATGCTGTGGCAGGCGTCCCACATATAAAAGAGGAAGATGGGTACAGATGTTAGCTCAGGGCTAATCTTCCTCACACACACACACAAAACCTTTAAAAAAAACACTAGCAGAAATCTGGTAAGCTTGTCAGAAATCTGGTCAGTCTTGTCTCATGATTTTACATATGTGTGTGTGGATTTGTTCTGTTATATATTTTTTAAATTATATATTTATTTTTATCATTTTAAGGGCTTTGAGATGGGAGGGAAGGGTAGATGTTATATATTTACTTTGCCATCTTAAAAACCATCTTTAGGGGCCGGCCCTGTGGCTTAGCGGTTAAGTGCATGCACTCCGCTACTGGTGGCCTGGGTTTGGATCCTGGGTGTGCACCAACGCACCGCTTCTCCAGCCATGCTGAGGCCGTGTCCCACATACAGCAACTAGAAGGATGTGCAACTATGACATACAACTATCTACTGGGGCTTTGGGGGAAAAAAAAGAGGAGGATTGGCAATAGATGTTAGCGCAGAGCTGGTCTTCCTCAGCAAAAAAAAAGAGGAGGATTAGCATGGATGTTAGCTCAGGGCTGATCTTCCTCACACACATACAAAAACAACCATCTTTAAAAATGAAAATGTTATATCATGTAACTTAATGCAAAATTCCTATGAATTTTAAAAACATAAACCATGAATCTCCAAAGAACTTTAGTGCTGGTGATGGGCTGATTTAGGTTAACTTTCAAGTATCCCTGTATATGGAGGTGGGGAATAGAGGATAGGCTGCTGTTTCTTATCTTCTGCTATTATTGTTCCATCAGTGGAAAAGTCTAAGAAGCATTGTTATTCTGTCATCTTGAGGGCATCTTGAGAGAGTGTGCCTGAAGACTAGAGTAGAGATCTGATGAGTTGAAGGTCCACAGTGGCATATATTAATAAATGTCTATTTCCTCCTCTTGATTAGGCCTGATTACCTTCTTTTAGTTTCTGTTGAACCAACTCCTTAGCAAAATTGCTCAATGGATATGAGAAGATATGTGGAAAAGTCTTCATTTGGAAAACTCCCTCGTTCAGTTTTTAGTGCTACTCTGAAGAATTATAACTTTTTTAAACAGCTGTACACTGGAAGCTTTTAATCTACCAATTCAAGTTCAGATAGTGTAATATCTGAATGGTAGAATATAGTATAGTACAGTACGCTATAGTATAGTATATCTATTAGTATAATAGCTTGTGGTTAGAAAGCTGGTGTTGGGTAAGACTTTGATGTTGGTATTTGGTAATTTGGTTTAATCAATACGGAGTAATGATTTCTGTTATAAGCTTTGGCAAAGAATTCTTGAGGATTATATAGTACTTTTCTTTTAGCACAATGATCCAGAAGGGCCCCCCTCCACATATACACATTTGATTTTGAAAAATTTCAGACCTCTAGAGAAAACGCAAAAATGTTGCAATTCACCAAGTAACATTTGCCACATTAGCTTTATCATTCTCCCTCTCTTTATATATATATTAAATATAAAAATATATAAAACTTGTAAGAATATATAAATATAATTACTGGATTTTTTTTCTGAACCATTGAGAGTAAGTTGCATTCATTCTGACACTTCACCTTCAAATACTTCCTGTATCTCCTAAGAATAAGAACATTCTCCAACATAATCTCTACAGTTATCACAACCAAGAATTTTAAAATTGATATAATAATGTTATCTAATATACAGTCAATATTTATATTTCTCTACTTGTCCTATTAAGTTTCTTTAGAGATTTTTTTTTTCCCCACTAATCCAGGATCCAGTTAGAGATTTTTAAATCTTCCCTGGGGTCAGCAAACTTTTCTGTAAAGGACCAGATAGTAAATATTTTAGGTTTTCTAAAGGGCCAGATAGTAAATATTTTAGGTTTTGTGGGCTATGTAGGTCTCCATCGAATATTCTTTTTTTAGAACCCTTTAGAAATGTAAAAACCATTCATAGCTCACAGGCCCATACCAAAGCAGACTGTTGGGTAGATTTGACCTGCACAGGCCATAATTTGCTGACCCCTTAGAACACTTCCTTAGACTGTTGTTGTTGTTGTTTTGTCTTTAATGACATTGACGTTTTTAAAGAGACAAGGCCAATTATCTTGCAGAATGTTTCTTAATTTGTGTTTGTCTGATTGTTTCCTCAAGTTTAATTTCAGTTTGAACATTTTGTGTCAAAAATATTATATCTTTCTTATAGGATCATTCTTAGTGAATCACATTAGGAAGCACATTGCCAGTTTGTTCCGTAATTGGTGATACCATGTTTGCTCATTTTGTTAAGATGGATTTCCACCAGACTTTCCATTGTCAACACACTGTTTTTCTCTTTGTAGTTAATAAAGAATCTGTAATTCTAGTCAGAACATTTCCAGCACCCTAGAAGCTCCCCTTGTGCCAACTTGAAGTTAAGACCCCCCCCCCAAGTTTAACTATTATTTCTGACACCTAAGACCATAGATTAGTTTTGCTTGCTTTTCAATTTTTATAAATGGAGCCATTCACTAGTCCTGTTATAGCATACTGTATAACATATAGTATATATTATATAGTTTGTATGTGTCTGCCTTCATTTAGCATTATATTTGCAAGATTCATCCAAATTGTTGTATGAGATCATAAATCATTCATTTTCATTAGAGTATTCTGTTATGTTAATATTCTACAATTTATTTATCCATTTGTTATTGATGGACATTTGGGTAGATTCCAGATTTTGGCTGTTATGGACAGTGCTGTTATAAACATTTTTATATGCACCTTTGATGAACATATATACACCTTTCTGTTTGGTGTATAACTAGGAATGAAACTGTTGGGTCGTGGAGGATATATCTATTTAGGTTTACTAGATACTGTGAAACAGTTTTGCAAAGATATTTGCTTTTCTACCAGAAATGTATGAGAGTTTCAGCTGTTCCACATCTTCACCGACACTTGGTATGTTCCATCTTTTGACAGGAAGTAACTGATAAAGGCATCCTTGTCTTGTTCCCTGTCTCTGGAGAAAATTTTTCAATATTTCACCATTGAGCATCGTGTTTGTTGTATGTTATTTGTAGATGTTCTTTATCAGATTTGGATAACTTCTTTCTACTCCTAGTTTGCTAAGAGATTTTTAAAAATCACGAATTAGTGTTAAATTTTGTGAAATGCCTTTTCTGTATCTATTAAGATGGTCATATACTTTTTCTCATTTTTGTTAACAGTGATTTTTCAATTGTTGAAACATTACTGTATACTAGAATAAACTCCATTTAGTTGGATTTATTCTATGAATTTTATTTGCTAATATTTTGTTAGGAAATTTTACATGTGTGTTTAAGAGATTAGTCTGTTTTGAGTTCTTTGTTCCATGAGTTATTGAGTATATTGCCTAATTTCCATGCAATTGGAGTTTTTCTAGTTATATTTTTGTTGTTGGATTTAGCTTTATCCCATTATGGTTACAGAACGAAATTTGAATGATTGCAATCCTTTGATGATGATGAAGATGATGATGATTATGATTATTTTTGATGCTAAAATTGTCCCAGATTTAGCCAATGGATTTTTTTCCCCAAACAATGTCCTTTTGATGTTTCTCTGTCAGTTTTTGAGCACTTTCTTCCTGTCCAACAGAACTAGATGTTCAGGCTGACATTGTACTTTCTTTGCCCCAGAACTCAATTCAGTCAGTTAAGGAGTCTTAGTTCTTCCTTGTTGGTGAAGGTGTTAAGAAACTAAGATTAGGGGCTGGCCAGGTGGTGTAGTGGTTAAGTTTGTGTGTTCCGCTTCGGCGGCCTGGGGTTCACCGGTTCAGATCCTGGGCACAGACCTACTCACTGCTCATCAAGCCATACTGAGACGGTGTCCCACATAAAAGAAGAAGGACCTACAACTGGGATGTACAACTATGTACAGGGGTTTTGGGGAGAAAAAAGAAAAAGAGGAACATTGGCAACAGGTGTTAGCTCAGGGCCAATCTTCCTCAAAAACAAAAAAAGAAACTAAGATTTGAGTACTACGTGTACTCATTACTGCTGGAGTGCGTGTTTTTGCTTCTAGACTCTCTTAGTGGACAGATCTAGGATTTTTTTTTTTAAATCATGACTTTATATTGATATTGTCTATTCCAGTCCAACAATGTAAGCCTCTTGCTTTCCTTCTCCCATTATGTATTTGTACCTCCCTTTTCTCACAGTTTCTAGTTCCTAGCAGCATCAGTATACTCATTTGCCCAATCTTACAGAAGAATATTTATGAATTACTTATATACGTAGTACTACCCTACCAAACTTATAAGTAAAATTTAAGATTTCTTTGTAGTTCTTTTTCTCCTTAGACTGTATTCAGTTAGGGGTATATGTCAACATACCATGTTTAAAATTTACTTAGGTTAATTATTTTTCTTTCTTCTTGTGGTTATGTTATTAATTTAATATCTATTTAGGATTCATTTATATTCTTATTAAGTTATATTTATTATACTCCTCTGTGTTGATTTAAGTTTATTTTTTGAGCATGTAAAAGATTAACATTGTGCAAAAGATGAACTTATATGAAAATTATAATTAGAGGGCTAACATTGCTTTCACTGTTCCTTCTAGCCTGTTCCCATCCATCCAATATTATCAGAGTCTGATTTATCCTTTGTGTTTCCTTTGGCGTAAATATTGCTTCTGCATGTAATTATGTATATTTGCATCTGTGCCTGTATGTTTTCTATATGTAGTTTTCATTCTCCTTTCTTACACAAGAGCATACTAAATACGGTCTTTTGTAGTTTGGTTTTTCTTCCCAATAATATATTATAGTTGGATGCAGCTCATCTTGTAATACTTTTTTTGTAAGGACTTATACTGGGTTCGTGCATGTTTTAAACTGTTTTCCTGTAGGAAAGCTTGGCTGGATAGAAAATCCTAGGCTCATATTTTCTTTCTCAAAAATGCTGTCCTGCTATTGTCTTCCTTTGCATGTTGCTGTTGAGAAGTCTGATGCCAACCTGATTTGTTTTGCTTTGTAAGTGGCTTAGTGTTTTATTTCTGGAAGTTTCCTTGGATTATACTTTAAATATTATTCCTCCTCCATTCTTTTGTTTGTCTGTTGTCTTTTTTAGGGACATGTTTTTCATATGTTGGATCTTTTTGCCTTTTTTCTATATCAATCACTTTCTCTGATTCTTTTGTCTCTTTATTTTGTTTTTATTCTCTTTGCTATTTTCATTTATCTTCTCAATTACTCTTATTATATTTTCCAGTCAACTCTATTCGTTTAGGGCACCATATAATTTGATCTTCATTTCTAGGATGATTCTTGTCTTTTTCTTAAGTCTCTGAAATTCAGCCAACTTTTGTGGGATTTTTTCTTTTGTTCTTTTTTGTAATTAAAATTTTTTTCCAGTTTGATTGAAATATAATTGACATATACCATTGCATAAGTTTAAGGTGTACAGCATAATGATTTGATATATATATATTGCAAAATGATTACCACAATAAGTTTAGTTAACATCTATCACCTCACAGTTACAAATTTTTTTTCTTTTCTTGTGATGAAAACTTATAAGATATACACTCTTAGCAGCTTTAAATATACAATACAGTATTGTTAACTATAGTCACCTTGCTGTACATTGCATCCCTAGAACTTATTTATCTTGTAACTGGAAGTTTGTACCTTTTGACTACCTTCACCCATTTCCCTCACCCTCTGCCCCACATCTCTAGCAACAACCAATCTGTTTTCTGTTTCTGTGAGTTTGCTTTTTTCTTAGACTCCACATATAAGTGAGACCATACAGTGTTTATCTTTCTCTGTCTGGCTTGTATCACTTAGTGTAATGCCCTCAAGGTCCATCCGTGTTGTTGCAAATGGCAGGATTTCCTTCTCTTTTACGGCTGAATAACATTCCATTGTGTATGTATGTACCACATTTTCTTTATCCATTCATCTGTTGACAAACATTTAGGTTGTTTCCATGTCTTGGCTATTGTAAGTTATGCTGCAGTGAACAAGGGGGTGCAGATATATCTTTGAGATAGTGATTTAGTTTCCTTCAGATATATACTCAGAGGTGGGATTGCTGGATCTTATGATAGTTCTAGTTTTAATTTTTTGAGGAACCTCCATACTGTTTTCCGTAGTGGCTTTACAGGTTTATATTCCTGCCAACAGTGCGCAAGGGTTCTCTTTCCTCCACATCCTCACCAGCACTTGTTATCTCTTGTCTCTTCAATAATAGTCCTTCTAACAGGTGTGAGGTGATGTCATATTGTGGTTTTGATTTGCATTTCCGTGATAATTAGTGATGTTGAACATCTTTTCATGTACCTCTTGGCCATTTGAATATCTTCTTTGGAAAAATGTCTGTTCAGGTCCTTTTGCCCATTTTTTAATTGGATTATTATTATTATTATTTTTGGTGTTGGGCTGTATGAGTTCCTCATATATTTTGGATATTAACCCCCTATTAGATGCACATGTTTTCTTCCATTCCATAGGTTACCTTTTCATTTCGTTGATCATTTCTTTTGCTATGCAGAAGCTTTTCAGTTTGATGTAGTCCTACTTGTTTGTTTTTGATTTTGTTGCTTGTGCTTTAGGTGTCATGTCCAAAAAAATCATTGCCAAGACCAATAAGTAGCTTTTTCCCCTATTTTTTTTCTAGGAGTTTTATGGTTTTAGGTCTCAGATTTAAGTCTTTAACCACTTTGAGTTAATTTTTGTGAATGGTGTAAGATAGGGGTCCCATTTCATTCTTTTGCATGTGAATGTCCAGTTTTCCTTACACCATTTATTGAAAAGGCTGTCTTTTCCTTATTGAGTTTTCTTGGCTCCCTTGTCAAATGTTAGTTGACTGTGTATGCATGGGTCTACTTCTGGGCTCTTGATTCTGTTCCATTGATCTATGTATCTTTTCTATGCCAGTACCATACTGTTTTGATTATTATAGCTTTGTAATAAAATTTGAAATCAGCAAGTGTGGCGCCTCCAGCTTTGTTCTTCTTTCTCAGGATTGCTTTGGCTACTGGGGATTCTGTTCATTTTTAATTGTTTTATTTTTTCTGAATCAGCAATAAAAGTTGTATATAGTCAAGGTTGAGGGTGTTGCTTAGCCTACTAGATTTCTTAGTTCTGGAACACCCTCTCTTGTTTGTATAGGTACGCTTAGTTTTTAAAGTTGATGCAGCTCTTTATTTTGGTGGAGCAGAGGTTGATGTATTTTCTGATTTTGTGTTTTTCTTTTCTTCCTAGAGAGCCTTTAATTTCCATCTCTTTCTTCTCTTTTTCCTGTTTTTGCCATCAAATCTCTAAGTGTGGCCTTTCTACATTTCCCCCCTCCCCCCACCGCCATCAGAAATTGTGTTTTCCAAACACTAGCATCTCAGGTTCCACAGGCTTTCAAGTCTCTTTCTCTTAATTTCCCCGCTATCCAGAGTTTTGATATGCCAAGTCCACAGCTATACCTTGGCATTTTCTCCTTTTTCTGTCACTTTCTCTGTTTGGGGGTAGTTTTATCTGTGTTCTATCATCCCTAGACCCTTCTCTGATAAGCTTATGCCTGCCTCTTTCACTGGTGTAGCTCAGTAGTTGGCTCTGCTGAAGTTGGCTCTATAGTTTCCTATTTACACTTTGAAGTTTGTGGTATTCTGTTTCCTAGTTATGTTGTAGGTGTGTTATGAATGTTTTTTTACCCTCTCCTTTTTGATCTGTATTTTTTTTGGAGGATGTGTAGTAAATTTCAGAATAAAGTAGCTGTCAGTATTCTACTGTAATCCACAACCTTATATGACATTTTAAAGCTCTCAAATGCTTAGAGATCAGATGAATTTTATTTGCAATGGAATAAGTTTTCAGTTATCACTCACCTGGCTAAAGAATTTTTGTTGCAGTTGCTGTTGCTTTCTCCATCATTCAGGACCTGTTCAATTGTTTAAGAAAATCGTGTGGCTCAGAAAGGGAAAGTCTCTCTGTCCAAATTTTGGTGTGGTCTTTGCCCTAGGCTAAGCCATATTATTCTTCCTTCTTCTGAGCCACCTCTGTGAACCTGGGACACCTCACCTGCTGAACTCAGAATTGCTTCTTGACCAGTATCTCTACATCTTCCCAAGGCCACTTACTTTTTAATAAATATATAACATGGACATAAGAGCACAAATCACAAACTTAGTGAGTTATCACTAAGTGAAAACACTCATGGAGCCACCGACCTGCTCTAGAAATGAAACATAACCAACATCCCATTTTCATGCCCCCTACAAATTATTACCTCCTCTCTCTTCCCTCAAAGTAACACCTATACTGACTTCTAAACCCCATATATTAATTTTACTTTTTTTTTTCTTGTGAGGAATATTGGCCCTAAGCTAACATCTGTTCCCAATCTTCCTCTTTTTGCTTGAGGAAGTTTGTCCCTGAGCTAACATCCATGCCAGTCTTCCTCTATTTTTTTGTATATGGGATACCGCCACAGCATGGCTTCACGAGTGTTATGTAGGTTTGTGCCCGGGCTGCAGACCCGTGAACTCTGGGCTGCCAAAGCTGAGTGCATGAACTTACCAGTACACCACTGGACAAGCCCCAATTTTACTTTTTTAAAAAAAGTTGGTATTCATGAATTATATGAATTGGGGCGGGGGACTGACTTCTTATTACAATTGTGAGATTCATTCATATTATTGCTATAGCAGTAGTACATTTTTGCTCATATCATCTTACGTTATAAGAATGTACCTCAATTTATTTCTCCATTATTATGTTGGTGAATATTTGTGTTATTTCTGTTTTTATCTATTGTGTATAATACTAGTGTGGATATGCCTGTATATGTCATTTGGTGCACAGGAACGTACATTTCTATTGAGAGTGGAATTGATAGGATACCTTGGAGTAAAACTGATGAGTTGTAACATATGCATATGTTCAACATTACTGAATAATGCCAGTTCTTGGAAGTGGTTGTACCAACTTATATTCCCCTTAGAAGATGACTAGAGTCTCATTGTTCCACATCTATGCCAGTTGTTGATAACATCAATTTTTAAAATTTTAGTCATTTTACTTCACAAACTATGAATAGAAGGGAACTTCTTCGACCTGATAAAGATCATCTTTGCCAAACCACAGCTAACATCATACTTGATGATGAAAAACTGCATACTTTTCCCCTAACATCAGGAATAAGACAAGAATGTTCACTCTCACCACTTCTATTCATCATTGTACTGGAGATTGTAACTAGGACAATTAGGCAAGAAAAAGAATAAAAGGCATTCAGATTGGAAAGGAAGAAATAAAACTATCTCTATTTGCAGATGACATGATATTTTACATAGAAGATCCTAAGGAATTCACTAGAAAAATATTGCAACTAGCAAGTGAGTTTAGCAAGGATGGAAGAGGATTCAAGAACAATATGCAACAACTAATTGTATTTCAATTAGTTGTAATACACTTGCAATGAACAATTCAAAAATGAAATTAAGAAAACAATTCCACTTGCCATAGCTTCAAAAAAGAGTAAAATATTTAGGAATAAATTTCCCAAAAGAAGTGCAAAACTTATCTTCTGAAAACTGCAAGAAGTTGTTGAAACAAATTACACATCTAAATAAATGGAAAAAAAATTCTGTGTTCATGGATCAGAGAGCTTAATATTGTGAAGATGGAAATGCTGTCCAAATTCAGAGTCAGTGCAATCCCTATTCGAATTCCAGTTGACTTCTTTGTAGAAATTGACAAGTTAATTCCAAAATTCATATGAAATTTAAGTGACTCAGAATAAGCCAAAACAATGTTGAAAAAGTAGAACAAAGTAGAAGTATTCACATTTCCCAATTTCAAAACCTACTGCAAAGCAGTCATAATCAAGATAGTGTGGTACTGGCACAAGGCTAGACATATAGATCAATGGAATAGAATTGAGAGTCCAGAAATAAACCCATATAGCTCCAGTCAGTTGATTTTCAACAAGAGTTCCAAGACCAAGCAATGGAGAAAGAACAGTCTCTTCAACCAATGATGCTGAGGAAACTGGATATCCATATGGAAAAGAATAGAGTTGAATCCTTACCTTATACAAAAATAATTCAAAATGGACCAAAACCTTAATATAAGAGCTAAAGCTATAAAACTCTTAGAAGAAAACGTAGGGTAAATTGTCATAACCTTAGATTTGGCAAAGGATTCTTAGATATGATGCAAAAGCATGAGCAACAAAGGAAAAAGTAGATAATTTGAGTTTATCAAAAATTAAAAACATTTGTGCTTCAAAGAACAGCATTGAGAAAATGAAAAGACAGCCCATGGAATGGGGGAAAATATTTGCAAATTATGTGTCTGATAAGGGCACTTGTATCCAGAATATATAAAGAACTCTTACAACTCAATCATAAAAAGACAAACACCCAAGTAAAAAGTGAGCAAAGGATCTGAGTCGATATTTCTCCAAAGAAGATATACAAATGGCCAATAAGCACATAAAAAGATGTGCAACATCATTAGTCACCCGGGAAATGCCAATCAAAACCATAATGAGATACCACTTCACACCCACTAGGATGTCTTGAATCAAAAGATAATAGCAAGTGTTGGTGAGGATATGGAGAAATTGGAACCCTCATACCTTGCTGGTGGAGTGTAAAATGGTGCCATCTGTTTTGGAAAACAGTGGCAGTTCCTTGAAAAATTAAACATAACATTATCATATGACCCAGCAATTCAACTCTTAGGTATATATCCAAGAGATTTCTCTAGAAATCTTTTTTACTGTAAAAAAATAATATAGTAATATATAGTATATATAATATATACTATGTATTATTTTTTCACAGAAATTATAGTAGTGGTTGCTTAGGGCCGGGGGAATTGTGGGGAGTGATAGCTAAAGGGACAGGATTTCTTTTTGAGGTAATGAAAATGTTCTAAAATTGACTGTGATAATGGTTGCACATATCTGTGAATATGCTAAATACCGTTAAATTGTATATTTTAAAAAGTGAGTTGTACAGTATGTGAATTATATCTCAGTTAAATTGTTTTAAAAAAGCAAATTTCACATTAGTGAAAACTGACATTTGCTTATTTCTAAAGTGTAGAATTTGAGAATATGGAGAGTGGAAACAAGATCTTGAACTCTCCTTTTCTTTTCTGGAACCTAGTTATCTCCCTCCTTGCCTTCCTCTCTCCTTCCCTTCATGTTTTTAAATTAACTATGTATTGTGTTATATTGTATCCAGCATTTCTTTTTTTTAAATTTATTGGATAAATTTGACATGTACCATTGTGTAAATTTATGATGTACATGTTACTTTGATACATTTATATATTATTATATGATTGCCATTGTAGCAATATTTGTCACAATACATACTTATAGTACAATATTATTGTCTATATTCATTATACTGTACATTAGATCTCTACAGCTTATTTACTGCTTGTTACAAATTTCTACCCTTAAACACCATCAATCTTATTCCCCCAGTCCCCATCCCCTGGTAACCACCCTTTTACTTTTTTTTTTAATAAGTTTGAATTTTTAGATTCCATATGTAAGTGATATCGTACAGTACTTGTCTTTCTCTGTCTGACTTATTTCGCTTAGCATAATGTGCTCGAGGTCCATCCATGTTGTCGCAAGTGACAGGAGATCCTTCTTTCTCATGGCTGAATAACATTCCACTGTGTATATACACCACATCTTTTCTATCTGTTCACCCGTTGATGGACATTTGGGTTGTTTTCATATCTTTGTTTTTGTGAATAATGCTTCAATAAATGTGCAAGTGCATGTATCTTGTTGAAATCCTGTTTTCATTTCCTTTGGGTATATACCCAGAAGTGAAATTGCTGGATTGTATGGTAGATCTATTTTTAATTTTTTGTTTTCCATAGTGCTTGGACTAATTTACATTACCACCAACAATGTTTAAGGGCTCCCTTTGCACCCATCCTCACCAGCACCTGTTGTCTCTTGTCTTCCTTATAATAGCTATTCTAACAGGTGTGAGGTAATAGCTCATTGTGGCTTTTATTTGCATTTCCCTGATGATTAGTGATGTTGGGCACCTTCTCATATGCCTGTTGGCCATTTGGGTGTCATCTTTGGAAAAATGTTTATTTAGTTCTTCTGCCCATTTTTAAATCATATATTTTTTTGTTATTAAGTTGTGTGAATTATTTATATATTTTGGATATTAGCCCTTTTTTTTTTTTTTGGATATTAGCCCTTTATCTGTTATATGGTTTGCAAAAATTTTCTCCCATTCTGTAGGCTGTCTTTTCGTTTTGTTAATTGTACAATTTTAATAATTGTTAATTGTTAACAATTAATGTCTGGCTGTGCAGAAACTTTTGTGTTTGATGTAGCTGATTGCTGATTTTTGCTTTTGTTGTTTGTGCTTTTGGCATCACGTTCAAAAAAATTGCGAAGACCATTATCAGTGAGCTTTTTCCCTATATTTCCTTCTAGGAGTTTTATGGTATCAGGTCTATGTTTAAGTCTTTCATCCATTTCGAGTTAATTTTTGTTAGTGGTGTGAGATAGGAGTCCAATTGCATTGTTCTGCATGTGTTTCTCCAGTTTTCTCAGCACTATTTGTTGAAGAGACTCTCCTTTCCCCGTTCGGTGTTGTTGACTCCCTTGTCGAATATTAGTTGACTGTATATTCCAGGATTTAATTCTGGGCTTTCTATTCTGTTCCATCAGTCTATGTGTCTATTTTTGTGCCAGTACCATACTGTTTTTATTACTATGGCTTTGTAGTATTGTTTGAAATCAGGAAGTGTGATACCTCTGGCTTTGGTCTTTTTTCTCAAGATTGCTTTGGCTATTCAGAGTCTTTTTGGTTCCACATACATTCTAGGATTGTTTCTCTTCTATTTCTGTGAAGAATGCCTTTGATATTTTGATGGAGATTGCATTGAATCTGTAGATGGCTTTGGGTAGTATGGCCATTTTAACAATAGTAATTCTTCCAGTCCATGATCTGAGATGTCTTTCTATTTGTTTGTATCTTCTTCAATTTCTTTCAGCAAAGTCTTATAGTTTTTATTGTACAGATCTTTCATTTCCTTGGTTAAATTTATTCCTAAGTATTTTATTGTTTTTGATGCTATTGTGAATGGGATAGTTTTCTTTATTTCTTTTTCCGATGCTTTGTCATCAGTGTAAAGGAATGCAACTGATTTCTGTTTGTTAATTTTGTGTCCTGCCACTTTACTGAAATCATTGATTAATTTCAACAGTTTTTTGATTGATTCTTTAGCATTTTCTATCTGTAAGACCATAGCAGCGAATAGCAACAATTTTACTTCTTCCTTTCCGATTTGGATACGTTTTTTTTTCTTTGTCTTGCCTAGTTGCTATAGCTAGGACTTCAAGTACTATATTGAATATGAGGGGTGGGCATCCTTGTCTTCTTCCTGATCTTAGAGGAAACATTTTCAATTTTTCTCCATTAAATGTAGTGTCTTCTGTGTATTTGTCATATATGGCCTTTATTATGTTGAGGTATGTTTCTTTTATTCTCAATCTGTTAAGGGTTTTTATCATGAAAGTATGTTGTATTTTGTCAAATGCTTTTTCTGCATCTATTGAGATGATCATGTGATTTTTATCTTTTGTTTTATTGATGTGATGAATTACGTTTATTGATTTGCATATGTTGAACCATCATTGCATCTCAGGGATAAATCCCACTTGGTCATGGTGTATAATCCTTTTAATGTGTTCTTGAATTTGGTTTGCTAATATTTTGTTGAGAATTTTTGCTTCTATTTTCATCAGGGATATTGGTCTATAGTTTTCTTTTCTTGTGGTATCCTTATCTGGTTTTTGGTATCAAGGTAATGCTGGCTTCATAGATGAGTTTGGAAGTGTTACCTCCTTGATATTTTGGAAGAGGAGGATTGGTGTTAATTCTTCTTTAAATGTTTGATAGGAGTCACCAGTGAAGTCGTCTGGTCCTGTAGTTTTCTGGGTTGAGGTTTTTTTGATTACTGATTCATTTTCTTGACTCATTCAAGAGATTGGTCTTTTCAGATTTTTAATTTTTTCCTGATTCAGTCTTGTAGGTTGTATATTTATAGAAATGTACCCATTTCTTCTAGGTTATTATTTGCTAACTTGTTGGCATATAATTGCTCATAGTAGTCTCTTATGATTCTTTGTATTTCTGTAGTATCTGTTGTAATGTCTCCTCTTCCATTTCTAATTTTATTTAGGTCTTCTTTCTTTTTTCTTAGTTAGTCTAGCTAAAGATTTGTCAATTTTGCTTATCTTTTCAAGGAACTAGATCTTAGTGTCATTAATCCTTTCTATTGTTTTTCTGTCTTCTGTTTTATTTCTGCTCTAATCTTTATTATTTCCTTCTTTCTGATAACTTTGGGCTTAGTTTGTTCCTCTTTTTTTTCTGGTTGCTTAAGGTGAAAAGTTAGGTTGTTTATTTTAGATTTTTCTATTTCTTAATGTATGCATTTATTGCTAGAAAATTCCTCTCAGAACTGCTTTTGTTGCATTGCACAAAATTTGATATGTTGTATTTTCATTTTCATTTGTTTCAAGATAATTTTTTATTTCCCTTTTGATTTCTTCTTTGACCCATTGGTTGTTTAGAAGTGTGTTGTTTAGTTTCTACATATTTGTAGATCTACTCACTTTCCTTGTGTTGTTGATTTCTAATTTCATACCATTGTAGTCAGAGAAGTTAGTTGGTATGATTCAATCTTCTTAAATTTGGTAAGATTTGTTTTGCGGCCTGTCATATGATCTATCCTGGAGAATGTTCTGTGTGCACTTGAGAAGAATGTGTATTCTGCTGCAGTTGGACAGAATGTTCTCTATAAGTCCTAGAATGTTCTGCCTAAGTCCATTTATTCCAAAGTGTGTTTCAATTCCAATGTTTCCTTGTTGATTTTCTGTCTAAATGATGTATCCATTGCTGATAGTGGGGTATTGAATTCCTCTACTATTATTGTATTATTGTCTATTTCTCCCTTAAGATCTGTTAGTGTTTGCTTAATATATTTTGCTTCTTGGGTGTTGAGAACTTATATATTTATTATTGCTATATCTTCTTGATGTACTGACTGCTTTATCATTATATAATGACCTTTTTTGTCTCTTGTTACCCTTTTTGGCCTGAAGTCCATTTTGTCTGATACAAATATGGCTACACCTGCTTTCTTTTGGTCTCTATTGGCTTGGAATATCACCTTCCATTCTTTCACTTTGAGCCTATGTGTGTCTTTAGAGCTGAAATGAGTCTCCTGTAAGCAGCATATAGTTGAGTCTTGTTTTTTCATCCATCCAGCCACTCTGTGCCTTTTCACTGATGAGTTCAATCCATTTACATTTAGGGGGATTATTGATATATAAGGATTTACTACTGCCATTTTATCTTTTGTCTTCTGGTTATTTTCTCTTTCCATTGTTTCTTTTTCCTTCTGTTTTTGTCTACGTTGTAAGTTGGTGGTTTTCCATGGTTATTTGCTCAGTCTCCCCTTTTTTATGTTTCATGTCTCTGCTCTAGATTTTTGCTTTATGGTTACCATGAGGTTTACATAAAGTCCTTTTTCTGCTGATAGCAAATTATCTTCTTTTGCCTGTAAAGGTTCCATCCTTTTACTCTTTCCATTTTATATTTTTGATATCTCAAATTATCTTTTTTATGCTCTGATTTCATTAGCAAGTTGTAGTAGTTATAGTTATTTTTAATGCTCTTTTCTTTTAGCCTTTATACTATAATTAATTGTTTAATATACTATTCTACAAAAGAGTTGCAGTTTTCTAATTCTAGTTGTCTATTCATCACTTTAATCAGAATTTTGTGTACTTTCATCTTTTTGTTTCAGTTTGAAGAGCTCCTTTTAACATTTCTTGTAAGGCAAGTCTAGCGACAGTGAACTCCCTCAGCTTTTGTTTGTCTGGGAAAGCCTGTATTTCTCCTTCACATCTGAAGGATACCTTTGCCTGATAGAGTATTCTTGGTGGGCAATTTTCATCTTTCAATACTTTGATTATGTCATTCTACTCTTTCCTGGCCTGTAGAGTTTCTGCTGAGAAATCTGCTGATAGCATAAAGGGGGTTCCTTTGTAAGTTACTTTGTTTTTTGCCCTGGCTGCCTGTCAAATTCTTTTTTTATCACTGACTTTAGACAGTTTTAATATAATGTGTCTCAGAGGAGGTCTTTTCGCGTTGAGATAATAAGGTGTTCTGTTGGTTTCCATTGTGCATCCAGTTCCTTCCCTAGGCTTGGGAGGTTCTCAGCTATTATTTCTTTAAATAAGTTCTCTGCTTCCTTCTCCCTCTCTTCTCCTTCTGGTACACCTATTAATCTTATGTTGGCTTGTTTAATGGAGTCTGACAGTTTTTGTAGGGTTTATTCACTTTTAGAAAATCTTAGTTCTCTCTCCTCTTTCACCTGAATGATTTTTAAATTTCTATCTTCAAGCTCATTTATTCTCTGTTCCATCTAATTTGCTCTATTTCCAATGCTTTCTGATGCATTCTTCGTTTTGTTTATTGAGTTCTTCAGCTGCATAGTTTCTTTTTGGTTCTTTTTTCAGAATTTCCATCTCTTTGGTAATGTACTCCTTCTGTTCATTAATTTTATTGTTGAGATCATTGTATTGTCTTTCTGAGTTTTCTTGTAGCTTGATAAATTTCTTCATAACAGCTATTTTGAATTCTTTATCAATTAGATATCAATTCTGTGTCTTTGGGTTCAGTTGCTGGAGAATTGTCATTTTCTTTTTGTGATACTGTGATTTCTCATAGTGTTTGATGAAAAATGCCTCTGCTGCTGCATTTGAAATAGCAAACGCCATTATTATTTAGGTAAGCCTTTGTTTACTTTGATTCTAACAGTTCAACACATTGGTAATTAGGAGCTTTCTTTTGTTTTCCAAAATATGGTGCTATAGCACAAGTTTTTGGTTTGTCTTACCAGAGATTACTCGCCACTCAGGTTGGGAGCATGCACACACACACAAAACCTGTTGGAGAGAAAAAGGTTCCTATTGTTTTCTTTGTCTACCTTCTTCCCTTTCTTTTCCCTCCCCCCAGTCACTGTGGTCTCTCTTTAAAGAGAGCACTGGGTCTCTCCAACTGCAGCACATGTGGCCAGGCAGACCCCCACTCACCTCCTTCACCCTCCATTTTCTCTGCCATATGGTCTTGCTGGCCCACTGCTGGCTCCTGCCATTGCCAGCTCCTGCTGCCACTAGCCTCTACCACCACTTCCCTGGCTCCGCTGCCTCCTCCATAGTCCAATCCACCCGCTTTTGGGGGCACAGATGGCTAGGTCTCTCAGTTGTCCTGGTGTGCTGTGTAGTGGCACTTTTGTTTGGTTATGGATGTCTGACTAGTTGTAAATCGAAGGGTAGGAAAAAAAGGAATGACTCACACTGCTGTGATGCTCACATCACTCCCAGCGTTTCTATGAGTTTGAAGCAAAGGGAGTTTATCTTAGCTCAGTCTAGCATGTGTTTGAAACTGGAAGAAAACTCCTGCCTTTGTATCATCAGGTTATAAATATGAAGGAACCAGTTCACTGGACTTTATTAAAAGGCAGATATAGAGAAGACAGCATTAATCACTTAAAATTTTAGGTAAAGGTCATATGTTTTTGCCAATATAGAAAAGGAGAATTTTAATGAATATTTGCATTTAGTGAATAAAAATATTGATATAACTTGACAAAATTTTAACCATTTTCATGAGTGTGCAGTGGAATCATTGTGGTGTTAATTTGCATTTCTCTGATTACTAATCTCATTGAACACATTTTCATATCTTTCTTGGCCTTTTGGAAATCCTTTTTTGTGATAAGCCTGTTCAGATATTTTGTGCATTTTATATTGGATTGACTACTTTTTCTTATTGACTTGTAGGAGTTATTTCTATATTTATTTGTTGATTATAGGCATTACATATCAGTTCTCCTAGTCTGTGTCTTGCCTTTTCACTCTTAGTGGTATCTTTTTTTTTTTTTTTTTTTGCTGAGGAAGATTAGCCTTGAGCTAACATCTGTGCCTATCTTTCTCCACTTTATATGTGGGTCACTGCCACAGCATGGCTGACAAGTGGTGTAGGTCTTCACCCAGGATCTGAACCTGTGAATCTGGGCCGCTGAAGTGGAGCATGCCAAACTTAACCACTATACTGTGGGGCCAGCCCCACTGGTATCTTTTGAAGAATAGCAGTTCTTAATTTTAGTAAAGCCCTAATTTATCACTCTTTTCCTTTGTGTTTATAGTTCTTTGTGTTCTGTTTGGAAAACTTTCCCTACCCCAGAATCATGAAGATATTCTCCTCCATTATCTTTTGGGGGGCTTTTTTGTTTTGTGTTTTACATGCATATCTACAGTCCATCAGGAATCGGTTTTCTTTAATGGTGTGAGGTTTCATTTATTCCCATATATATTCATTTGACTTTTTACTATTTATGGAAAAGTTCACTCTTTCCCTACTATTCTGTATTATTTTTATCATAAATCAATTGTCCATATATTCATGAATGTATTTATGAATACATATATATTCATGAATAATACATATTTCTTTATTATTTTCCATTGTTCTCTTTGTATATCCTTGTGTCAGTCTGATGCTATCTTAATTACTATAGTTTTATCATGTTCTGATACCTGTAAAGGAAGCCTTCCCACCTTGTTGCTTACCCATTGTATTTCTATATAAATTTTAGAATCAGCTTGTAAATTTTCATAAAAATTCTGTTTGGATTTTTATTAGAATTGCATTGACTCTATATGTCAATTTTTACAGAAAAGACATCTTTACAGTATGAATTTAACTCCTTGAACATGGTGGATAACTCCATTTAAAAAGTCTTATTTACTTCTCTCAGTGATTATGTTTCCTTATATAGAAGCTATTGAAGACTTTAATACCCTGCTTACATTAGAAATATTTTAATACCTAAGAAAAAACTTTATTCATTTGTTACCTGTATGTGTGTGGTTGTGTGTGTGTGTTTTTGTGAGTGTGTAGTTCCAAATTTGATACAGATTAATTTGTGAATGAGAAAAGTAATTGTAAGTGTAAAGTAGCTTTATTCTTACAACTTGAGGTTATTTTGTGAAATTTCATACTTTCCACAGAAATAATTTTGTCACTTTTCATTTCCCTTCAAATTAAAAAAAAAATCATTAGATTTCAAAACACAATTGAAAGTTGTCCTGGTTTGAAATTGAAACCCCCGTCCTGGTTTACCTTAATATATAGTTATAGTAATGTTTAAATATTATTCATAATGTGATACAATTTTATAATACACAAGAATTTTTATGCACCCCAAATATCCATTAGGTCACCTGTAATGTCACTGTTTAAGTAATAGTGTTCTAAAATTTACAATATTATGATAGGATTATTGTATTCATGGTACAGATAAGAATAATAACGAGACATTTTGCATTTATGTGATGACTTAGATTTTTCTCTCTACAGTTCGAGGCTTTTCCTCAGAAGCAGAATTTGAGAATTACGTTAAGTTTGGAGAGAAGTCTGTTCGTGTGCTGGCTGCTATTGTATTTGATCATGACTTCAAAAACAGCAATGACCCTTTGCCACTTAAGGTGAGAAGATTTTACTAAAGACTTCATAATTATACTTTTAGGTTTTTGGGATTTAATGAGTATAGGTAACATCCCCATTTTATGAATGGGAAAAATTATGACTTGCCCAAGATCGTAACTGCTAGTATATAACAGAGCAAGGATTTGAGTGCAGCTCCAACTTATTTTAACACCTGTGCTTTTAACCATTACATTATAGTAATGAAGAGAAAACTGTATCTGCTACCCTATGGTCTTATAGTCAGAAAATGGAGTAATAAGAACTTTAGTAAGGATATTCACTTTGCCAATCTACCTGGGCAGTCAGATACTTCCAGTCTTGCAAATGGTGGTATAACTAGGTAAAAAAGATGGGTAGCAATATCTGTTACCTGTTTAAATACCGTCTGGAATTTCAGATAGTGCATATCTATAATATGATATTTAAACTTTTTAATGAGTTAATTTTAAGTGTAAGTGCCATTCTAACTTTGTATGTGTAGTCAAGTTCATAATAAAGCTGTTATTTTTTTTAACTTATGAAAGTTAAAAACACACACACACACACAGACACAAAACCCAACCCATGTCTGGACCTCTTTTTGGCTGAGGCAGCATATTTCCTGGGGCTGTAAACTCCAGGAGTTTCTGTGCCCTCTTGTTAGGACAGTAAACTTGCTGCTTGTTTGTGCTCTGCTGAATGCCTTCTTTTTTGCACTTTGTGTCATGGTTTGATGTATTGTTTTTATGTATCCAAAGAGATAATTGCTTTAACTTTTAGAATTCTCTATTCTCACTGTGGTGGCATGAATGGAACCTTCTGTATCCCCACCTATAACTCATTTGGATATCCTTGAAATATTGAAGTTTGATCTTTTAAAAAAAAGCATATCCATATACATTAGCAGAGATTCCAACATGAAAGACTTCTTTCTTTTGAGTGAATTATGTCATTTCTCTTCTAAATCTCTGGTAACAGCTCTTAGGCTCAGCCAGGTTGCATCAGAATTAGGACATCTGTAGACACTGAGGAAGACTGATAACATACCCCATGGAGGGGAGAAACGGACAGTGTTTTGAACTTGGTAACTTGATGTGTCTCTTTACCGGATGTTATAGACATCTGCTGCCTGGGGTTGAGGAAATGATCAAACTGTAGTATCTATACATAGAGCCAAATCCTGCATTTAGGATACAAGTGTTTGCCAATGGAAGGAAGGGAAGAGAAAGGAAAATCACTGGCAGACAGTGGATATTCTTTCTTTCTGTCCAGTCTCCTCCTCATTCTTTCCGTATGTGCCTACTTTACGCTAATTACTACCTCAAAAGTATATGCTGTTGCTGATATAGGTTCATTGGTATACATAGAGCCTCTGGCTCAGATATCAAATAACTTTGGTGCAGTTACAAGCTTCATTTCTGTTGTCAATTCACTGTGTCCAGCATTTGGAATGGATTCCTGACAAATTTTTTCCCAAGTTATTTGCCCAGGTACCTGTTCTCTTTTTCCACCATTAACCAAACAAAATTCCTTATCTGTTTTCTGACTTAATGGACAGTCTAAACCTACTCAACCCACCGCTCCTCTTCTGTAGCTTAGCTGATTTTCCTTGGCAAGACTTATCTATCCACATAGGCACAGTCGTCCCTTGGTATCCGTGGGAGATTGATTCCAGGATCCCCGTGGATACCAACATCCATGGATGCTCAAGTTCCTTAAAAAAAAGGTGTAGTATTTGCATATAACTTATGCACAACCTCCCGTATACTTTAAATCGTATCTGGATTACTTATAATACCTAATACAATGTAAATGCTATGTAAATATTTGTTATACTGTATTGTTTAGGGAATAATGACAAGAAAAAGAGTCTGTACATGTTCAGTCGGCGCAACCATCATGGGCCTTTTGATCCCAGTTAGTTGCAATCTACAGATGCAGAACCCACGGACACAGAGGGCCGGCTGTGCCACAGTGATCTATTAAGAACACAGAAAAGATCAAATCACTGTGCTGCATAAAAGACTTCAGGGGTTCTCCATTGACTACAGAAGGTTCTTTGCGTGGGATACAAGGCTATCAGCAAGCTGTCTTCTGCACCTCTCCAGCCTCATTTTGAACTCTTTCTTTGAAATTTATGCTGTAGCAATACAGACATACCTCATGTCTGTACCTCATTTTATTGTGATATTGTGTGTTTTACAAGACCCTCCACCAGCGAAAAGATTATGACTTGCTGAGGGCTCAGATTATGGTTAGCATTTTTTAGCAATAAAGTATTTTTTAATTATGAACATTGTTTTTTTAGATGTAATGCTATTGCACACTTGGTAGACTACAGTATAGTGTAAACATAACTTTTATATGCACTGGAAAACCAAAAAACTCTTGTGACTCTATTTGTGATATTTGATTTATTGCAGTCGTCTAGAACTGAACCCGAAATATCTCTGAGGTATGCCTGTATTGAACCAGTCATAGTTCTTTGCATGTACGGTCATATGTCACTTAACTATGGGGCTGTGTTCTGAGAAATGCGTCATTAGGTGATTTTGTTGCTGTGCAAATGTCATAGAATGTACTTACACAAACCTGGATGGTATAGCCTACTACACACCTAGGCTATATGGTACTAATCTTGTGGGACCATTGTCATATATGCGGTCCGTCGTTAACTGAAATGCCATTATACAGTACATGACTGTACTGTGTTATCTCTTGCTTCTCTGCCTTTGATCATGTTATCCTTTCTCCTTTTGATGCTCTCCCTGTCCCTCTTTTTCTTGAGTAACTCTTGTTAATTCTGTAAAACTCTTGCTGTGACTACCTATACAAAGTCTCTCCTCTCTTCTTTGCTCCCTTAACACCTTGTGAGTTCCTTGAGGTCGAGGATTGTGTATTAGTAACATTTAAGCATGCTGTAGCTACTCAAAACTTTGTTTTTAAATTACTGAATCATGTGAATGTTTACCTAGACTTAGTGCACTTGCCTGCTCCTTCTCATCTTACTGATTTCTCTGCTCTGCTTCTATTGACCTGTGGCAACTGTCATCTCTTGTCTTGTTAAGCTACTCAGGCCTACCATAGCTTACTCTAGAGTTTACTCAGCTCTCTGGATATATCATTATCTTTTCATTTAATACTTAAAATATTCAACGTTCCACATTTAAATTTTATCACCCCTATTCTTGCTGTATCTGGGTTTTTTCCTTATGTGTCCTTCACTTTTTTTTATTGAGGTCACATTGGTTTATAACATTATATAAATTTCAGGTGTACATCATTATATTTCAACTACTATGTAGACTGCATTGTGTTCACCACCAAAAGTCTAGTTGCCATCTGTCACCATACACATGTGCCCCTTTACCTCCCTCCCTCCCCTCAGCTCCTTCCCCTCTGGTAACCACCAATCTGTTCTCTGTATCTATGTGTTTGTTTATTTATCTTCCACATAGGAGTGAAGTCATATGGTGATTGTCTTTCTCTGTCTGACTTATTTCACTTAGCGTAAGACCTTCAAGTTCCATCCCTGTTGTCAAAAATGGCAAGATTTCATCTTTTTTTAAGGCTGAGTAGTATTCTGTTGTATATATATACCATATCTTTATCCATTCATCTGTTGCTGGGCACTTAGGTTGCTTCCAAGTCTTGGCTATTGTGAATAATGCTGCAGTGAACATAAGGGTGCATATAGCTTTTTGAATTAGTGCTTTCATGTTCTTCAGATAAATGCCCAGAGTGGCGTAACTGGATCATATGTCATTTACTTTTTGAAGAGGGAGATAATTTTACTCTATCATAATTGGCTAACATAATGGGAAAGAAAATTAATAGAACTTTTTGATGTTTCACTCAGTAGGCAGGATAGTTGTGGGAGTAGAAAAATACATTAATAATGATCAAGGTACCACTGTTGTGCCTTTGAAGCTCAGAGGCAAAATGCCATGACAGTGAAAGAGGACGGATATAAGTTTAGTCGATTTCAAACTGTGATTGTTTGACTGTGATTCCAACACATGAGGCTCACTACTTGTGTCTTGTGCCAGTGATACTGTCATTTCTCATCATTTAAGATCCTGATTTGCTCACTCTGCCCTCAAAACACAATTTTTAACTTTGTATTTTATTTTCCTTTCACTGCTAATATTTGCTTTTTAGTGTTCATTGGTTTAAAATGTTGTTTGTTTTCTATTGTTCATTCTAGGTAAAATATCATCTGCGTTTTAGTGGTTTCAGTAGTCAGAGTTCTTCAGATAAGTCAGATAACGAAGAAAGACATAGATGGGATACAGCTCTTCTCTTTCCAACAACACCTCATGAAAGACCCAGGAACGAGGGTAAAAGAGATGGTGGAGATCCCGGTGAGAAATCCTTAAGCATACTTATATTATTAATTTGGTTACAAGCTGGCAGTCATATCAACATGTGTGACTTATTTTTGTTTCAACATGTGAGAAAGTTGTTTATTCATTAATTGTGGCAGTAAATTTTTTAAATTTAGTTTTTATTGTAGAAATAAGCGTATAGAAAACTTTATACCTTTGAAAAATGTCTTTATATTACCTTAGATCGTTTCCTGAACTTTACCAATGTATATCCATGCATTTGTATAGGCTTAGTTGGTAAATGTTGGCTCTACTGACTTAATAGTCACGTCTCTATATGTTAACATTGTCTGTATACTTATGGTTCTAAATTATTCTTTTGAATTGATAAATGATTTTAAATTATGCAATGGTGATTTTTAAATTCTTTTTTTAACTGTATAGATTACCTTGAAGGAAAAAAAACAATAAGGGCTTTGAATTAACTAACAATCCTGAGAATTTATCTTTAGGAAATCATTCAACAGAAGACAAATGCTATATGCAGTTTACCATTACCAATAAAAATTGGAAATAATAAAAATAGTCTATAAGAACTGCATGGTTAAGAATATGATGATATATCAGTTTGACAGACTATTGTGTAGTGATTAAAGATAATCATTATCAGGCCTGATAAATGTAAAACTATGTATGTAGAATTATGGCTATAGAAAATATATATGGATCTGTACAAAGATTGGGTTGCCGTCTGAAAATGAAAATAGTTAAATTAGAGTGGTGGAATTGTGTGGTGTTTTGTCATTTTATCAAAAACGTTTTGAACATTTTTCCATCTGGCCTCTTTTAAAGTTAGTGTGCTGCATCCTAAATGTAGTTTATGAGAATAAGTTAATTGAAAATAGTATTGTCTTGATGGAAAAAGAGTGGTTTAAAACCAAAAAGAAGAGTTGGTCACATAAAAATACTTGAATGGAATTTATTCCTGGAGGGAGATTTTTCTTTGAAAAGACCATGTCCTATAAAACAAGAAAGAAGATAATTATGCAAATTCCAACTATAGAATGACACTGTGTAGCAAATTAATATTAAAAAATTTGGTATGAAGAGACACTCTCTTTGGTAAGTGGCTTTATAGTGTAGTGACTGGGAGTCAGGTGACTTGATATTTTTTCCTCAGACTATGTTAATTATTAACTTTATGATCTTAAACCCTCTTAGTCAAGTTTCTTCACCTGAAAAATGAATGTTTGGACTAGGTCACCCATTAGGTCCCTTTCAACACTAAAATTCTATGATATTAATTATTAGGACTTTGGCCAATTAAATCAGCTGAGATAGGTGGTGGGAGAGAAGATCAGAATTAGTTCAGTGAAGTTTAAAAGTGAGATTCTTTTTTACTGTAGTAAGAACACTTAACATGAGATCTTAATTTTTTAAGTGCACGATACAGTATTGTTAACGATAGGCACATTGTTTTGCAACAGAGCTCTAGAACTTTTTAATCTTGCAAAACTGAAACTCTATATCCATTAAACCACTGATTTTTCCCTCCCTTCATCCCCTGGAAACCACCATTCTACTTTCTGTTTCTATGAATATGACTACTTTAGATACCTAATTTAAGTGGAATCATGCATTTTTTGTCTTTTTGTGCATAATGTCTTCAAGATTGATCCATATTGTAGCGTATAACAGGATTTCCTACTTTTTTTTAAGGCTGAATAATATTCTACTGTATCTATATACCACATTTTGTTTATCCATTCATCCATCGAAGGACATTTAGGTTGCTTTCACCTCTTGGCTATTGTGAATTATGCTGCAATGAACATAGGAGTGCAAATATATCTATTTTAGATTCTATTTTCAGTTCTTTTGGATATATACCAAGAAGTGGGATTGCTGGATCATATGGTAATTATTTTTAATATTTTGAGAAACCTCCACACTGTTCTCCATTGCATGTGTACCATTTTATAGTCCCACCACCAGTACACAAGGATTCCAGTTTCTTTACATCCTCACAAACACTTGTTATTTTCTGTTTTTTTGGTGGTGGCCATTCTAACAGGTGTGAGGTGATATCTCATTGTGGGTTTGATATCCATTTCCCTGATGATTAGTGAAGTTGAGCATTCTTTCATGTGCTTTTTGGCCATTGGTATATTTTCTTTGGAGAAATGTATGTTCAAGACTTATGCTTTTTTTTTTTTTTTTTTGTGAGGAAGATCAGCCCTGAGCCAGCATCCATGCCAATCCTTCTCTTTTTGCTGAGGAAGACTGGCCCTGGGCTAACATCTGTACCCATCTTCCTCTGCTTTATATGGGGCGCCACCACAGCATGGCCTGACAAGTGGTGCGTCGCTGCGCGCCCTGGATCCGAACCCGGGCCGCCAGCAGCGGAGCGCGCGCTCTTAACGGCTATGGCACGGGGCCGGCCCCCAACCTTTGCCTATTTTTAAATAGGGTTATTTTTGTTCTTGTTGTTGAATTATAGGAGTTCTTTATATATTCTGGATATTAATCTCTGGATATTAACCTTTATCAGAGTTATAAGGTTTGTGACTATTTTCATTCCACCGGTTGCCTTTTCACTAAGTTGATTATTTCTTTTGCTATGCAGAAGTTTTTAAGTTTGATGCAGTCACATTTGTCCATTTTTGCTTTTGTCACCTGTACCTTTGGTGTCATATACAAGAAATGGTTGCCGAATCCAATGTCATGAGGCTTTTGCCCTGTGTTTACTTCCAAGAGTTTTATAGTTTCAAGACTAATGTTTAGGTCTTTAATCTCTTTTGCTTTAATTTTTGTATATAGTGTAAGGTAAGGATCCAACTTCATTTTTTTTTTTTTTTGGTGAGGAAGATCGGCCCTGAGCTAACATCTGTTGCCAATCCTCCTCTTTTTGCTGAGGAAGACTGGCCCTGAGCTAACATCTGTGCCCATCTTCCTCTATTTTGTATATGGGATGCCACCACAGCATGGCTTGATGAGTGGTGCATTGGTAGGCACCCGGGATCCGAACCTATGAATCCTGGGCTGCCGAAGTGGAGCGTGTGAACTTAAACCACTATGCCACTGGGCCAGCCCAACCAACTTCATTCTTTTGCATGTGGATCTCCAGTTTATCCAGCACCATTTGTTTTGAAGAGATTATCCTTTCCTCCAGCACCTTTGTCAAAGATCATTTGACCATATACGTAAGAATTTATTTCTGGGCTCTGTATTCTGTTCCATTGGTCTCTATGTCTGTCTTTATGCTGGTACCATATTCTTTTGATTACTGTAACTTTGTAATATATTTTGAAATCAGGAAGTGTGAGGCCTCCAGCTCACAAGACCAAGTGTCCTTACTCAAGATTATTTTGGCTATTCAGGGCCCTTTGCAATTCCATATGGATTTTAGGATGGTTCTTTTCTTTTCTTTCTTTTTTTTTTTTGTGAGAAAGATCGGCCCTGAGCTAACATCTGCCAATCCTCCTCTTTTTGCTGAGGAAGACTGGCCCTGGGCTAACATCCATGCCCATCTTCCTCCACTTTATATGGGACGCTGCCACAGCATGGCTTGAGAAGCGGTGCGTCGGTGTGCGCCCGGGATCCGAACTGGCGAACCGCGGGCCACCGCAGCGGAGCGCGCGCACTTAACAGCTTGCGCCACCGGGCCGGCCCCAGGATGTTTTTTTTCTATTTCTGCAAAACATGCCATTGGGATTTTGATAGAGATTGCATTGAATCTGTAGATCATTTTGGATAGTATGGATATTTGAACAATATTAAGTCTTTCAATCCAGGAACACAGAGTGTCTTTCCATTTATTTGTGACATCTTTAATTTCTTTCAGCAATGTTTTGTAGTTTTCAGTATGCAAGTCTTTTACCCCCTTGGTTAAGTTTATTTTATATTTTATTCTTTTTGATGCTTTTGTAAATGGGATTGCATTACTTCTTATTTTGAGCTTCATTTCTCTTCCTATGTCCATTGTATAGAAGTATGTCTGATATTTTCTTGAATTCTCATTTATTTTGGCTGATAAAATTACATAGAGCAACTGTCCCATTTTTATGCAGTATCTTAGTTTTGGGAAGATAGTAATACAATTCTGTGTTGTTCATTATCTGTTTGTATCCCAAATCACAATAGGTTTTGTGAAATTGTTTTGTGCTCTGAGTTATAAGCTTTGAATTACCTGAATTGCCTTCCTTGTTTGCCTGGCTGTTTCTGAGTATACTAAATGTGACAATCTTTGTTTTCTCATTTAGGGTACATCAAAGAAGGATTCCTGGCTGTGCAGCATGCCTTAGATAAGGCCATCATGGTGCACCACAATGGCAGAGCTGTAGAAGAGCTGTTTGAGAATGTCATCATTTTTGTTAGGAGATTTCCAAACCCTGCTTATTATCATGATACATTTATGTGGACTTTTATAGCTATCTTCCCTTTGGTAGTTTTACTTATATTTTCTCCAACTGAACTAACCCTCCTCAGGACCATTGTTATGGAAAAAGAAAACAAATTAAAGGTAACTTGACTTTCTTTGTAGCATTTTGGACCTGTGGAACAGATTTGTGCGCAGGATTGGACTATTTCTATATATTTTTCACTGGTGAATGGTTATATTTCAGTAGCAATGTACACTTATAGACTGGGTCGAGTGTGCACTATGTCATTTGTCAATTTTCTGATGTTTTGCTTTTATCTAAATTCTTTATTTGGCTTGTAATTTTGTCCACTAAATGGCTATTTGACAAGAATGTTATGGGGAGAGGCCATATATTAAATGCCCTGAAACTAATTTGGCATAAAATGGGCAACAAAGAAATAATCATATGAGCTCTTGGATTAGATGAATTTAAGATACACTTCAATTCTAAGATTTGGGATGATTTTCAGTAGTAAGTCAAATCAAGACCATATTATGAAGAACATTGACTCTAAAGTCAGAGAGAAAGCCGTTGATTCATCAGTCTATCCATTATGTCATTCAATATTTACTTATTAATTACCTACTTTGTTTTAAGGACTTTGATAGATCTGAAGTTTAAATCCTGGCTCCACCAATTATTCACTCTGTGATCATAGCCTGTTTCTTCAGATGTAAGTTGGAGATAATAATACCTAATTTCTAGGATTATCAAGTGGATTAAATGAGATGTTATTCAGAAAAGTGTCTAGGTCAGTCTCTGACCTGTAGTAAGCACTCAACAAATGGTAGTTAGAGAAGACAGAATTTCTGCTCACAAATTGTTAAAGGTTTAGTTGAGGAGATATTAGTAAACTGGGTTTACTTCTATATTATGGTAAGTACCTAGGTAGGGGCGTGGAAAAAGTTATTCTTTTTTTTTTTGCTTCAGAAAGATTAGCCCTGAGCTAACATCTATGCCAATCTTCCTCTATTTTGCACGTGGGTCGCTGCCGCAGCATGGCTGATGAGTGGCGTAGGTCTGCGCCTGAGATCTGAATCTGTGAATCCAGGCTGCCAAAGCAGAGCACGTGGAACTTTAACCACTCGACCACGGGGCTGGCCCCAGAAAAAGTTATTCTTGCAGTACTGAGGGCTTGCTGCTTGGTCTGAGCAATGAAGGACAGTAGGAGTTCGCTGGGTAGATAGCACTGGGAGATGGGCTTTGAAACTATGTAGTATTCCTATCAGTGTTGCCTTCACAAAAATGACTTGGGAAGGGAATATGGAGGATGTGTTAGATTAGGTGTTGGCAGTGGTGTCGGCTCTCTACTTTCTCTGTCCCCTATGGCAGGCTTTGTGTGGGAAGCACAAGATTGTAAATATTTTAGGCTTGTGGGCCACATGTGTCTCTATCACATATCCTTTTCTGTTTTGTTTTTTTGTTAAATCGTTTAGAAATGTAAATCCATTCTTAGCTCACAGGATATGCAAAGGTAGTCTGTGGGCTGGATTTGGCCCACAGGCCGTACTTTGCTGACAAACTTTGACTGAAAGAGAGGAACCAATTATGAGATAATTATAATAGACCAGGAGAAAAGCAGGGAGGGCCTCAGCTAAGGTGGTTCAGTATATAAGAATAGAGAGGGAAGAGTTTAAGAAATATTTGGAAAGTAAAAATCAGAAATGGATATGTACATAATTAACTTCAAATTCTGGAATTTTGCACTTCTCTCAACGACTTTCTTTTGCACATATCAGGTAACGGGTTCTTAAGGTATTTTGAGGGCTACTTATCAAATTATATTGGGGTAAGGAAATTTGCTTTGCTTCTTGAAGGGACAGTGATGCTTGGGTTTAGTGAATATGGGATAGAGAGAAAAATCAGTCTTCTTCTGAGCAAGGGATTGCCTCTCCTCCCAGGTTTCTTGGTTGTGCTAATGAAATTATCATCTCCCAAATCACCCAAGCTTGAAACCTCAGTCTTATTGGTATAGTATAATATATATACTATTTAAGAGTGCTGCCATTTCCTGCCTCTGTAACTTTTGGGTAAGTTTCTTAACTTCTCTGTGTCTTATCTGTAAAATGGAGATAAAAATACTCCTATCACATAGGGTTGTTGTGATGATTGAAGAGATACTATTTGTTAGTGCATAGGAAATATTACATAGCTATCAATGTCAGTTATCTCTCTACTTTCTCTGTCCCCTGTGTGCAGCATATGTGAACTAGTGTAAATTCTGCTTCTTACTCTCCATTTGTAGACATGTTTTCTAGTTCCAGCTCTTATTAACTTTTCACCATCTAGCTGTTTCAGATATCTAGAAGATATATCTAGCTATATCTTCTCATTGGTTTCCCTAACCACTGTTTCTTCTTAGTCTTCACATTAAACCCTTTTCCCTCTAACCCAAAATGGTTCATTTTGTACCATTCTTTCTTTGTTTTCTCTGACTAGCATGTCTTTTCTCTCTTTTCTAACTGATGAGTGATCGCTTTGAAATCTCTTTTCAACTTCCAACTGCAATTTACTAGTTTTTTCTTTGTGTCTCCAGGTCGTGTCACACAAACTTCAATCAGGTAGTTGAAATTATTTATTATTTCCTTTTTCATTTTTAAATTTCTAATTGAAATATAAAATACGTACATATAAAATACATATACCTATGTGTCCACATCATTGAATTATCAAACTTAAACACACCCATATAACTACTATGCCATTCAAGAAATAGAATGTTGCCAAAAATCCAGAAATCCCTCTCATCTGGTCCAAATCACTATACCTTCCCTCTTCCCCAAAGATAATCACTTTTTAACTTCTAAAACCCTAGATAAGTGTTACCTGGTTTTAAACTTTATTTAAATAGAATCATACAATTCTTATCCTTTTGTGTCTGTGAGAATCAGTCGTGTTCTTCTGTGTAGCTATAATTGGGCCATTTTCATTGCTGTGTAGTATTTCATTTTATGAATATATCACAATTTGTCACTCTACTGTTGATGGACATTTGGTTGTTCAAGTATTGGGCTATTACAATACGCTACTGTGAATATTTTGTGCACGTTTTTCTGTTGGGTATTTACCTAGGATTGAGATTGATGGAGTATACAATATACATATTTTCTACCTTGTTAAATGAGGCCAAACGTTTTTCCAGTGTTTGTGCCAATTTATTCTCCTGTCAGTAATGTATAAGAGTTGCTCTTGCTTCGTAAGTATGCCAACACTTAGTGGTAATAGTCTTTTTTAATTTTAACCATTCTGGAAGGCATATAGTGGTATCTCATTGTGGTTTTAATTTGATTTTCCTTGTTAATTAATGATGATGAGTACCTTTTCATATGCTTATTGGCCACACGGATATCCTTCTTTGTGAAATGTCTGTTCAAAAGTCTTTTCCCAGTTTTTTTTATTGGGTTGTGCATCTTTTTTCATTAATGTGCAAGCATTCTTTACATATTTTGGATACGAGCCCTTTTTGTGATGTATTTATTGCAAATATTTTCTCTCAATCTGTAGCTTGCCTCAATGGTGTCTTTGGATTTATATAAGTTCTTAATTTTAATGTAATGAAGTCTTTTCCCTTATGATTAGTGCTTTCTGTGTCCAGCCTATGCTGGCTGAGTTTCCGTCCACCTCCTTCCCTATTGTTCTTTAGACTTTCATCTTTTCTAATCTTTGCATTTAAGCCTCTAAATTTATCTCTAATCATAACTTTAGTTGCAAATGACAAGTTCAAATATAGTATTTTGTTTATCTTACAGTTCAAAATAATTTCTAATTTCATTGTGAATTTTTTCTTCGATCCATAGGATAATTAGAAAAGCATTTAAACATTTTCAAACGTATCAGGAGCTGGTATTTGATTTCAGTCTTTTGAAATTTTGATGAGACTTGCTTTATGGGCTAGAATATAGCCAATTTTAACAAATGTTCTCCATGCACATGTGCAATGAAAAACAATATATACTGTGTAGTCAGTGGGTGCAATTTTCTGTATGTGTTACATCAACTTTGTTAGTCATACCTTTAACATGTTTTATCTGTCAGTTGTATCAGTTATTGTGAGAAGTGTGTTAAAAATCTCCCATGAGGGGCCGGCCCGGTGGCGCAAGCAGTTAAGTGCGCACGTTCCGCTGCGGCGGCCCGGGGTTCGCCGGTTCGGATCCCGGGTGCGCACCGACGCACCGCTTGTTAAGCCATGCTGTGGCGGCGTCCCATATAAAGTGGAGGAAGATGGGCATGGATGTTGGCCCAGGGCCAGTCTTCCTCAGCAAAAAAAGAGGAGGATTGGCATTGGATGTTAGCTCAGGGCTGGTCCTCCTCACCAAAAAAAAAAAAAAAAAAAAAAAAATCTCCCATGAGGCCCGCCGTGTGGCATAATGGTTAGGTTTGGCACGCTCCACTTCAGTGGCCTGGGTTCACAGGCTCGGATCCCAGGTATGGACCTACACCACATGTCAAGCCATGCTGTGGCAGTGACCCACATACAAAGTAGAGGAAGATTGGCACGGATGTTATCTCAGGGCCAATCTTCCTCAAGCGAAAAAAGAGGAAGATTGGCAATAGATGTTAGCTCAGAGCGAATCTTTCTCACCAAAAAAAAAAAAAAAAAGGAAAAACTCTCTCTATGATTATTGATTATTGAGTTGTCTAGTTTTTCCTTTTAGTTGTCAATTTTAGCTTTGTGTATGTTGGTGCTATGTTTAGTAGACCCAGTTTATGGTATTTGCTTATTCTCACCTGTTCTGCAGGAGTTGGCTGATTTGTCAGTGGAGAGCGTGCCTATCATTGCCATCACCTTGTCTTGTAACATTGCAGGTTGTTTTAAACTCCTTTCTGGGTAAGGACCAGGGTTTGGAATGGCATCCATTAAACCTGCTTTGGGAGCTAGTTTTCTTTCCTCTTCTGGACTCAAAGAAAAAGCTGTGGCATTGGGGTGAGGGATCTTTCATCCACGGTGGCTTCACAGACCCATCAGGTCACCCAGCTCAGAAGAGCAGGGAAGTTGTCACCCAGCCTAGTGAACTTTGGCTATGGAGTATAGTAAAAAGTTGGCAGATGAATCCCTTTCTCTGTCTCCCTCCAATGGACTATCTTAAGGACTGATGCTTCCATTTGGCCTACATGAATGAAAACATCTGAATGCATTTCTTTTTATGAACCTGTGGCCAGCTTGGTAATATCTTACCTTGAATTTGTTTTTCTTCCTTCACATCCTATTTTCTCTCATTCTTGCTATCCTGTGAATACACTTCCCAATAAAGTCTTAGCATGTAAGCTTTGCTTAGACTGTATTTTTTGGGCATCACAGGCTAAGCTACTTTTTATTAGGTGCATATAAATGTAGAATGGTTATCTCTTCCTAATGGATTAAAGTTTTTATCGTTATGAAATTAACTCATATCATGAAACGTCCACTTTTATCTGCAGCAGTACTTCTGCCTTAACGTCTACTTTGATATTAATATAGCTTTACTGGCTTTCTTTTGGTTAGTGTCTCATTCTTTTATTTATAATATTTATCTTCATATTTGAATATGTCTCTTGTAAGTAATTAAAATACATGCTCTAATGATCGTAAGCCTACTCAGTCATTTACAGGTAATGTAATTAAACATATTTGTGTTTAAATTTATCGTCTTTTTGTTTTCTATTTGTGCCATTTTAGTTTGTTACTTTTTCTTGCCTTCTTTTGGATTTTCTCATTTGGATTTTATTATTTAATTAGCTTGGTGGTTATGCATTCTTTCATTAGTTTTTTCATGTAAACTTAGAGATTCTAATATGCTTTCCTGAATCATCAAAATTTAGCAATCCAGCATCAAAGTGCACCAAAAAGCAAATTAAAAACTACATAAAGAGAAGGACTTTTATGAGAGCTTCTCAAACCTTGCTGTTGTGTGTTTTAATTCCCTCTCTGTATATTAAATCCTACAAAATATTACTATTTGATAACTAATATTTGTGTATATACCTATGTATTCGTCCAGTTGTTCTTATTTCTGGTAACCTCCCATGAATAATGATTTTTCCTTTTGTCTAAATCTTTAGGATCAGTATACTTTTGGGGATGAATTTTCTCACTCTGTTTGTTTGAAAAACTCTCTAGTTTACCTTTCTTCTTTTTTTTTACTGAAGGATTAACTATATGTAGTAAATTGCACAGATTTTGCATGGATAGGTCAAAGAGGTTTAACGTATGTATACACTTATATAGTCATCACACTAATCAAGATATAGACCATAGTCCCGAAAGTTCTCATTCTCCATTCCATTCTTTGGCCCCACCTCAGAGACAATCACTTTTTTGATTTTATATCATTATAGATTAGGTTTTCCTCTTCAAGAACTTACTCTTTTGCTAATTTTTTATTTTTGCTATAATGGGAAATATATTTTATTAGAAATCTTCATATATTTTAAATTTAGGTTTTATTTGTTTTTGTTTTTAATTGTGATGAAATATATATAACATAAAATTTACCATCTTAACTCTTTTTAAGTGTACACTTCATTAGTATTAAGTATACTCACATTGTTGTGCACCAATCTCTGGAACCTTTTCATCTTGCAAAATTGCAACTCTATACCCATTAAACAACACCTTACTCCCCACCCCCACCCCCCGCCCCTGGCAATAGCCATTCTACTTTCTGGTTCTGTCAGTTTGACTACTTTGGATACCTCATATAAGTGGAATCATGCAGTATTTGGCTTTTTGTGACTGGTTTATTTCACTTAGCATAATGTCCTCAAGGTTCATCCACGTTGTAGCATGTGTCAGAATTTCCTTCCTTTTTAAGGCTGAATAATATTCTGGTGTATGTCTATACCACATTTTGTTTATCCATTCATCCATTGATGGACATTTGGGTTGCTTCCACCTTTTGGCTATTATGAATAATGCTGCTATGAACATGGGAGTACAGATGTTTCTTTGAGGCTATGTACTCACATCCTTACCACAACTTATTTTCTGTTCTATTTTGTTTTTTAATAATAGCCATCCTAATGGGCATGAGGTGATATCTCATTGTGGTTTTATATTTGCATTTCCCTGATTATTAGTAATGTTGAGCTCCTTTTCATATATCTGTTGGCCATTTGTATGTTTTCTTTGAGAAATGTGTATTCAGGTCCTTTGCCCATTTTTAAACAGGATTATTTGGTTTTTTTGCTATTGAGTTGTATGAGTCTCTTATATATTTTGGATATCAGCCCATTGTCAGATGTATGATTTGAAAATATTTTCTCCTGTTCCATAAGTTGCCTTTTTACTCTGTTGGTTGTTTCCTTTGCTTTGCAGAAGCTTTTTAGTTTGATGCAATCCTACTTGTCTGTTTTTGCTTTTGTTTCCTGTGTTCTTGGTGTCATGTAAAAAAAAAAAGGCTTATGTCTAGACCAATGTCAAGGAACTCTTTTCCTATGTTTTCTTCTAGTAGTTTTATGGATTCAGACTTAAGTTTAAGTCTTTAATCGATTTGAGTTGATTTTTATATATGATGTGAGATAAGGGTCCAGTTTCATGCTTTAGCATGTAGATATACAGTTTTCTTAAAAAATGTATTTTCAAAAATTATTTGTGGAATGAGTGGCGTTATTTGACACTTTTGCAAATTCTTTTAATATCTTGCTTCATAGAGGACAGGTGGATTCTCATATCTGCTTCTGCATTCATTCTGTTTTGATAGCCTATGTCATGGAAACATCTCACTCTGGTAAAAGCCACTGTACAATCGTGAGAGAATAAGAGCAAAAAAAGCAAATAACATCTTGATATTATTGTAAAAAGAGTTTTGGCCTTGCAGACCTCTCTCCCAAGCAGTAGGGTCTCAGGGACTCCCGGGGTCCTCAGGCCCGTTTCCTTTAGCTGTTGTAAAGAAAAGTGGGGCAGGAGGTGGTGATCTCCAGCTCCTTGCTCCTCTAGTTCATCCACTCCAAATTTTTTTGTTTTGCGAGGAAGATCAGCCCTGAGCTAACATCCGATGCCAATCGTCCTGTTTTTCGCTGAGGAACACTGGCCCTGGGCTAACATCCGTTCCCATCTTCCTCTACTTTATATGGGACACCGCCACAGCATGGCTTGACAAGCGGTGTGATGGTGTGTGCCGGGGTCCGAATCTGTGAACCCCGGGCCACCGAAGTGGAGCGCATGCACTTAACACCTGCGCCACTGGGCCGGCCCCCTCCACTCCAAACTTTGAGACTCCCTTTCAACCTTGATTTGCCTCTACAGGAATAGTACATATTGCCCAAATGTTAGTTTAAAATATCCCACTTCATTCCCATAGGATAGAGCCTACCGACAGAAATACACGTTATCAAGTAGCCTGAAAAATTAAAAATAAAGACTTGGGAAAATATAAGTTAAAATCTGAGGTCAAGGCAAGAGAGAGAAATACAGACTGTGGATTCTTGGATTATAAGGGTCTCCAACAGGGACAGTAGTAGGCTCTGAGCTTCCTGGTAACCAGAAGTAAAAGCAACACATAGTTCTTATACCAAAATAAGAAAACATAAGGTTCCCTCAGAGAGGGTGAACTTTTTCCAAGCACTTGGCTCTAACTGAAATTTCTCAAGGAAATTTCTTCAGGGACACTCAATGAATAATGTTCTCCACAACTGGATGTTGAATTTTATCAAATCTATTTTCTCTGTTATTTGATATGATCATGTGGCTTTTCTCCTTCAGATTATTAATGTAATGGATTGTATTGATTACTTTTTGAATAACAAGTCAACCTGACATTCCTGGAATAAACCCCGGTTGGTCCTTACTTATTTTTCTTTTTATACATTGATAGATTCACCTTGCAATTGTTTTGTTGAGGAGTTTTATGTCTTTGTTCATGAGGAATATTGATTTAAGTTTTATATTTTTGTATTTTTGTCAGGTTTTGGTATTAGGGTAGTAATAGCCTCATAAAATGAGGTGGTAAATATTCTCTCTTTTGTTTTCTGGAAGAGTTCGTGTAGCATTACTCTGTTTGTTCTTTAAATGCTTGGTGTAATTCTCCAGTAAAAGCATCTGGGCTTAAAGCTTTTGATGCTCTTGTTTTCTAGTTTCTTGAGATGGAAGCACAGATATTATTGGCTTGAGACTTTCATTCTTTTCTAATATAAGCATTTTAATGGTGTAAATTTCCCTTTGAATACTACTTTATCTGCATCCCACAGATTTTGATATATTTTAATTTTTATTTAGTTGAAAATATTTTAAAATCTCCATTGAGGAGAGAAGTCAAGATGGCGGCGTAAGCAGGCCCTGAGCTCACCTCCTCCTGTGGACACAGCCAATTTACAACTACTCGTGGAAAAATTACCCCTGAGACAGAACTGAAAACTGGATAGGAGGAACTCCTATAACAAGGGACAGTCCTGGGTTGGGGTGGAAGAGGCAGAGGCTCCCTTCTGGAGAGGAAAAATGCCACCTACACAAGCTGCAGCACCTCAGGGCCGCCAGGGAGCAGCCCACGGGTACGCAGCCCTCCCTGGAAAAACGGGGCCCTGAGCCGGGGAGCGCCCCCACTGTGGGCATTTTGTGGACCCAGCATGGTTGAGATGAGTGGCATAATGTCTGACTTTGCCTGCTGCTAAAGCTTGGGGAGTGCCCCCGGAAAAACTGGTTCACTAGGAGATTAAAACCTGCTCTTAAATGGCCCACGCGCGAACTCACCCATTTCAGAAAGCAACCTTAAATCACCAGAAAGAAAGGTGCACGGTGCTTTGGTGTGAGGAGACTCACCTGATAGGCCCTGAGTGCATCTTAGTGAGAGGTGAGACCTCTCCAGGGGCTGGGACATTGGCTACGGCCATTGATGTGGCCTGTTGTGGGCGTGCTGACACAGACGCCATTGGAGTTCTCCCTGGGGCCTGCTAGCCCAGGGTCAGCCCCATCCGCTAGAGCACCGATTTAATCCAGCTCAGCCAGGGCAGGCAGCCCACCCTAGAGACTGGCCCCACCCAACAACAAGCCCTCAGGCAACTTTGGGCCTGCATAGATTGGTTACTGGATTCTCTGCAGCCTGGTGACTGAGCCCACTTCAGTGGGGCAGGGCGTGCACAAGGAGTGGGTGGAGAGTGTGGGGCGGTGGTGGAATGTGTGGGGCTCCCACCGTGGAGAGACTGGGTCCGCTTCAGGAGATCGGGGCACGCACACGGAGCAGGACTGTGTTGACTGTGTGTGTGGACCTGTGTGCCGCAGGGCTTGTCAGCTGCAGAAGACTTGTGCTTCTCAAAGACCCACATGGGGGTTTGCCCCACCTTCAAAAGCCTGAAACAATTGGGTGCTCCCATGCCTGAGGCAAGCCCCACTCAGCTGCAATCCACAGAGCTGAAAAGAGACCTCAAGGCTGGAAGCTTATAGCAATTGTAAGTCCCTGAGCCTAACAACCTGCCACGCTGGGGGCCTACTCACTTAAAAGAAATACTGCAACACAAATGTGGTATTAGAACTTGCAGCCAACTGTGCTGGGGCTCCCCATACCTGATAAAGAGACTGAAGGGCCCACAAAAACTACAAGCAGCTGAGAATTACAACAGCTGGCCAGGAGCATAACTTGGCCTCCCTGAGCACCTACAGGGAGAGCAAACAGACCACAACAGAAGGACACACGTAGCCCACATAGGGGTCACCCCTGGAACATTGAGAACTGAGGGAAGCACACTGCAGGCGTCCTAAGGCATCACTTATATAAGGTCACCTATCCAAGAGCAGGAGACATAGCTGACCTACCTAATATGTAGACACAAGCACAGGGAAAGAGGCAAAATGAGGAGGCAAAGGAATACATTCCAAGTAAGGGAACAGGACAAACCCCAGAAAAGGAACTAAGTGAAACAGAAATGAGCAACCTACCTGACAGAGAGTTCAAACAGAGTGTTAAGGATGCTTAATGATCTGGGGAGAAGAATAGATGAACTCAGTGAGAATGTCAACAAAGAAATGAAAGATATAAAAAAGAACCAATCAGAAATGAAGACTACAATACTGGCAATGATAAATTCACTAGAGGGACTCAAAAGCAGACTAGAGGATACAGAAAAAACGGATCTGCGAGCTGGATGAAGACTAGAAGAAATTACTCAAGGTGAACAGGTAAAAGAGAAAAGAATTAAAAAGAGTGAGGACAGTCTAAGGGACCTCTGGGACAACATCAAGCACACTAACATCTGCGTTATAGGTATCCCGGAAGGAGAAGAGCGAGACAAAGGGGCAGAGAATCTATTTCAAGAAATAATAGATGAAAACTTCCCTAACCTAAGGAAGGAAACAGACATCCAGGTAAAGGAAGCATGGAGAGCCCCAAACATGATAAATCCAAAGAGGCCCACACCAAGACACATCATAATCCAAATGTCCAGAATTAGAGAGAAAGAGAGAATCCAAAAAGCTGCAAGAAAAGACAAGTTACGTACAAAGGAAGCCCCATAAGGCTATCAGCTGACTTCTCAGCAGAAACCTTACAGGCTAGAAGAGAGTGGCATGATATATTTAAAGTGCTAAAAGGAAAAAACTTACAGCCAAGAATACTCTACCCAGCAAGGTTATCATTCAAAATGGAAGGAGAGATCAAAAATTTCCCAGACAAGCAAAAATTAAAGGAGTTTGTCACCAAGAAACCAGTGCTGCAAGAAATAATAAAGGGAGTGATTTAAGGGAAAAACAGAAGGCCACAAATAGGAAAAATTATCTATTTCCATGATAAGAGGGTAATGGATACAAATGCACAAAAAAGAGGTTAGATATGATATCAAAAACAGAAAAGGAGGGAGGAGGGGAGTTAAAGAGTACAGCTTTCCGACAGAGGTCAAACTAAAGAGACCATCAATTTGGTATACAAGGAGAAAGAAACAGAGAAGGACTACTAAAACACTGAGAAAAAAAAGTTACAAAACAGCAGTAAGTACATACTTAGCAATAGCTACTTTAAACGTCAATGGACTAAATGCTCCAATTAAAAGGCATAGGGTGGCTGATTGGATAAAACAAGACCCATATATATGCTGCATACAAGAGACACACTTCAGACCTAAAGACACTCACAAACTGAAAGTGAAGGGATGGAAAAAGATACTCCACACAAATGGCAATGAAAAGAAAGCTGGAGTAGCAATACTCATATCAGACAAAATAGACTTTAAAACAAAAACTGTAAAAAGAGACAAAGATGGGCATTACATAATGATCAAGGGAACAATCCAACAAGAGGATATAACACTTGTAAATATCTACGCACCCAATGTAGGTGCACCTAAATATATAAAGCAATTATTAACAGACATAAAAACAGAAATAGACAGTAACACAATAATAGTAGGGGACTTTAACACTCCACTTACACGTATGGATAGATCATCCAAACAGAAGATCTATAAGGAAACATTGGCCTTAAATGATGCACTAGAACAGATGGACCTAGTAGATATATACAGAGCATTCCATCCAAAAACCGAAGAATACATGTTCTTTTCAAATGCACATGGAACATTCTCCAGAATTGATCACATATTAGGCCACAAAACAAGTCTCCATAAATTTAAGAAGATTGAAATAATACAAAGCATCTTTTCTGACGACAATCGTATGAAACTAGAAATCAACTATAGGAAGAAAATCAGAAAAGCCACAAATATTTGGAGATTAAACAAAATGCTGCTGAAAAACAACTGGGTCAATGAAGAAATCAAAAAATACCTGGAGACAAATGAAAATGAAAATACGACATGCCAGAATTTATGGGATACAGCAAAAGTGGTTCTAAGAGGGAAGTTTATAGCAATACAGGCCTATCTCAACAAACAAGAAAAATCTCAAATAAACAATCTAACAATGCACCTAAAGGAACTGGAAAAAGAAGAACAAACAAAGCCCAAAATCAGTAGAAGAAGAGAAATAATAAAAATCAGAGCAGAAATAAATGAAATGAAAAAAATAGAAAAAATTAATAACACCAAGAGCTGGTTCTTTGAAAAGATAAACAAAATTGCCAAACCTTTAGCTAGACTCACCAAGAAAAAAGAGAGAAGGCACAAATAAGTAAAATCATAAATGAAAGAGGAGAAATTACAACAGACACCTCAGAAATACAAAAGATTATAAGGGAATACTATGAAAAGCTATATGCCAACCAATTCGACAATCTGGAAGAAATGGATAAATTCTTAGAATAATACAACCTTCCAAAACTGGATCAAGAAGAAATAGAGTTTTTGAAGAGACCAATCACCAATAAGGAGATAGAAACAGTAATCACAAACGTCCCCAAAAATAAAAGTCCAGGACCAGACGGCTTCCCTGGTGAATTCTATCAAACATTCAAAGAAGACTTAATACCTATCCTTCTCAAACTCTTCCAAAAAATTGAGGAGGGTGAGAAGCTCCCTAACGCATTCTACGAAGCCGACGTTACCCTGATACCAAAACCAGGCAAGGACAACAGAAAAAAAGAAAATTACAGGCCAATATAACTGATGAACATCGATGCAGAAATCCTCAACAAAAAACTAGCAAATCGCATACAACAATACATTAAAAAGATTATACACCATGATCAAGTGGGATTTATTCCAGGTATGCAGGGATGGTTTAACATTCGCAAATAAATCAATGTAATACACCACATTAATAAAATGAAGAATAAAAATCACTTGATCATCTCAATAGATGCAGAGAAAGCATTTGACAAGATACAGCATCCATTTATGATAAAAACTCTGAATAAAATGGGTATAGAAGGAAAGTACCTCAACATAATAAAGACCATATATGAGAAACCCACAGCTAATATCATCCTCAATGGTGAAAAACTGAAAGCTACCCCTCTAAGAACAGGAACCAGACAAGGATGCCCACTCTCACCACTCCTATTTAACATAGTACTGGAAGTCCTAGCCAGAGCAATCAGGCAAGAAAAAAAATAAAAGGGATGCAAATTCCAAAGGAAGAAGTGAAACTGTCACTATTTGCAGATGACATGATTTTACATATAGAAAACGCTAAAGAATCCACCAGAAAACTTTTAGAAGTAATAAACGAATACGGTAAAGTTGTAGGATACAAAATCAACATACAAAAAAGTTGCATTTCTATACACTAACAACGAAGTAGCAGAAAGAGAAATTAAGAATACAATCCCATTTACAATTGCAACAAAAAGAATAAAATACCTAGGAATTAACTTAACCAAAGAGGTGAAAGATCTGTACACCAAAAACTATAAAACATTGCTGAAAGAAATTGAAGAAGACACAAAGAAATGGAAAGATATTCCATGCTCTTGGATTGGAATAATTAACATAGTTAAGATGTCCACACTTCCTAAAGCAATCTATAGATTCAATGCAATCCCTATCAAAGTTCCAACAACATTTTTCACAGAAATAGAACAAAGAATCCTAAAATTTATATGGAACAACAAAAGAACCCGAATAGTTAAAGGAATCCTGAGAAAAAAGAACAAAGCTGGAGGTATCACACTCCCTGATTTCAAAATATACTACAAAGCTATAGTAACCACAACAGCATGGTACTGGCACAAAAACAGACACACAGATCAATGGAATAGAATCGAAAGCCCAGAAATAAACCCACACATCTATGGACAGCTAATCTTTGACAAAGGAGCCAAGAACATACAATGGAGAAAAGAAAGTCTCTTCAACAAATGGTGTTGGGAAAACTGGATAGCCACATGCAAAAAAATGAGAGTAGACCCTTACCTTAAACCGTACACAAAAATTAACTCAAAATGGTTAAAGACTTGAATGTAAGACCTGAAACTATGAAACTTCTAGAAGAAAACATAGGCAGTATGCTCTTCGACATCGGTCTTAGCAACATATTTTCAAGCACCATGTCTGATGGGGCAAGAGAAAGAATAGAAAAAATAAACAAATGGGACTACATCAAACTAAAAAGCTTCTGCACAGCAAAGGAAACCATCAACAAAATGAAAAGACAACCTAACAGTTGGGAGAAGATATTTGCAAACCATACATCTGATAAGGGCTTAATCTCTAAAATATATAAAGAACTCATGCATCTCAACAACAAAAAAACTACCAATCCAATTAAAAAATGGGCAAAAGACCTGAACAGACATTTCTCCAAAGAAGATATACAGATGGCCAACAGACACATGAAAAGATGTTCAAAATCATTAACTATCAGGGAAATGCAAATCAAAACTACAATGAGATATCACCTCACGCCCGTCAGAATGGCTATAATTAACAAGACAAGAAGCAACATGTGTTGGAGAGGATGTGGAGAGAAGGGAACTCTCATACACTGCTGGGTGGGAGTGCAAACTGGTGCAGTCACTATGGAAAACAGTATGGAGATTCCTCAAAATTCAAGGGTAAAACTACCATATGATCCAGCTAGTCCACTGCTGGGTATTTATCCAAAGAACTTGAAATCACCAATGCATAAAGATACATGCACCCCTGTGTTCATTGCAGCGTTATTCACAATAGCCAAGACTTGGAAGCAACCTAAGTGCCCATCAAGGGACGAATGGATAAAGAAGATGTGGTATATATACACCATGGAATACTACTCAGCCATAAGAAACGATGAAATCCAGCCATTTGTGACAACATGGATGGACAATGAGGGTATTATGCAAAGTGAAATAAGTCAGAGGGAGAAGGTCAAATACTGTATGATTTCCCTCATTTAGTAGTAGATAGCAACAACAACAAACAAACAAACACATAGAGACGGAGATTGGATTGGTGGTTACCAGAGGGAAAGTGGGGAGGGAGGAGGGCGAAAGGGATAATTTGGCACGTGTGTGTAATGTTGGGTTGTAATTAGTATTTTGGTGGTGAACATGATGTAATCTATGCAGAAATAGAAGTATAATGATGTACACGTGAAATTTATACAATGTTATAAATCAATGTTACTGCAATAAACAATAAATAAATAAATAAATAAATAAATAAATGAAACTGCTTAAAAAAAACTATAAAAATAAATAAATAAATAAAATGTGCGAATTCTGGCCTTCATAGTTTCTAACCAGAAATCATATATCTGACTATTTTCAAGATTATTTTCGTCTTTACTTTTTAAAAATTTGATTATGATATGTCGGTGTGAATGTATTTTAATTTTTCTTTTTTTTCTTTTTTGAGAAAGATTGGCCCTGAGCTAACATCTGTTGCCAGTCTTCCTCCTTTTTCCCCTTTTTCTCCCCAAAGCCCCAGTAGGTAGGTGTATGTCATAGTTGTACATACTTCTAGTTGCTCTATGTGGGACGCCACCTCAGTGTGGCTTGATGAGTGGTGAGTAGATCCATGCCCAGGATCCGAACTGGTGAAACCCGGGCCGCCGAAGCAGAGCACACAAACTTAACCGCTATGCCACTGGGCTGACCCCCTTTAATTTATTTTTATTGAGGTAACATTGGTTTGCCACGTTATGTAGATTTCAGGTATACATCATTATAATTCGACTTCTGCATACACTACATCATGTTCATCTGTTTTAGATTCACTAAGGTACTTGAATCTGTAGGTTTATGTCTTTTGCCATATTTGGACAGTTTTCAGCCACTGTTTCTTCAAATATATTTTTAAGCCCTGAACTCTCTCTCCTTTCCTGCTGGTACTCCTATGACATAGCTATGAGATCTTTTGTTTTTGTCTCACATGTCCTTGAGGCTTTGTTCATTTTTTTCAATTTGTTTTTTCTCTGTTCTTCAGATAGGAAAATTTTTATTGCTCTATCTTCAAGTTCACTTAGCCTTTCCGTTGTCATCTCCATTCTGCTGTTGACTCCAGCCAGTGAGGTTTAAAATTTTGCTGATTATATTTTTCATTCTGAAATATCATTTGGTTCTTCTTTATATTTTCAATTTCTTTGATAAGACTTTTGTTTATTTCAGGAGTGTTCATGATTGATTGATAGAGCATTTTTTGATAGCTGCTTTAAAGTCCTTATTAGACAATTACAGCATGTATGTCATCTTGATTTTGGCATCTGAGGATTATCTTTTTTTTCTTTGGAGTTTAGATTTTCCTGGTCTTGGTTTGCTGAGTAATTTTGGGTTGTATCCTGGATATATATATTTTTTAAGTTAATTCAATTCATCTTTTTATTTTATTGAGGCCATAATGGTTTATAACATTGTGAAATTTCAGGTGTACATTATTATTTATCAGTTTCTGTATGGACTGCATTGTGCTCACCACCAATAGTCTAATTTTTATTGCTTCCACGTCTTGGCTATTGTGACTAATGCTGCAATGAACATAGGGTGCATAAGTCTCTTTGAATTGTTGATTTCAAGTTCTTTGGGTAAATATTGGGTTGTATCCTGGATATTTTTAATATTATGTTATGAATCTCTTGTCCCTTTTGAAAATTTTCCATTTTAGTAGGTAGTCAGTCTGTTTATATTTAGAACTGGTCCTCTTTTGTGGGCTGTGATTTGAATACCAATTTAGTTTATAAAGCCTTTGCAGTGCTATTCTAGTGTGCCTGATTTATACCTAGGCCCTACCCAGAGCACAATCTGAAACCTGAGCAATATTCCACACTATAGTTCAGTGTTGATTCTGGTCAGTTTCACACATGGACCAAATGGAAGTGAGTCCAGGACTTCATATAAAGATTTAAAGGATTCCTTCCCCAGGTCTATCCGCTCTCAAACTCCCTGCACCGTCTGGGTGGGAAGTGGTACTACCTCTTTGCTGAAGCTGGCTTAGTGTAGGACAGAATTAGTTCACAGGGCTTCACCTCACTGTCTTAAATTAGTTGATAGGGTTATTCAATCTCCCATATTTTACTGATTTTCCTTGATTTGTTCTATCAGTTATGAGAAGGGAGTGTTGAAGTAGCTGAATATATTTGTGTATCTGTCTATTCCTCAGTTCTGACAGTTTTTGCTTCATGTATTTTAAAGGTCTGTTATTAGAGGTTCTACTCTTTAGGATTTTATGCCTTCTTGATAAATTTATGTCATTATCACTATAAAGTTACTATCTTCATCCCTTCTAAGCCTTTACCCTAAAATTGATGTAGTCTGATATTAATATGACTACTTTAGCTATCTTTTAATTAGCGTTAGGATGGTTGTATCTTTGTCTATCCTTTTACTTTTAACCTATTTATGTCTTTATTGTTAAAGTGAGTTTCTTATGGGCAGTACATAGTTAGGTATTGCTTTTTTATCCAATCTAAAAAGCTCTGCCTTTTAATTGGGTGTTTAGACCATTTATATTTATTGTGATTACTGATATGGTTGGGTTTAAATTGATCATCTTTCTATTTGTTTTCCATTTCTCCCATCTGTTCTCTTTTTTCCTTGAATTTTTTGATTGCATATTTCTTATCATTAATTTTAACTTCTTTTGTCTTATTAGCTACAACTCTTAGTTGTGTTATTTTCATAGTTGCTTTAGGGCTTATAGTATACATGTTTGCCATTTGTCATACGTTTTACTTCTTCACAATATATTGGTATCATTTTTGCTTTAAAAAGTCAATTATATTTCTAAAGAGGTTTAAATAATAAGAAAAAATGTTTTATATTTTCCTAGTGTACTTCATATTTCCTGTTCTCTTTATTCTTTGTGTAGATCTAGATCCATTTTATATCATTTTTTTTTCTGCCTGAATGTCTTTTTGAAACATTTTTTGTAGTGCTATTCTTCTGTTGATTTTATTCTTTCAGCTTTTGTCTATCTGGCAAGGTTTTTATTTTGCTTTCATTTTTGAAAGATACTTTTGTTAAGAATTCTAAGGTAATAATGTTTTTCTTTTAGTACTTGAATATCTGATCCATTGTCTTGTGGCTTCCATGTTTCCAATGAGATTTGGCTTTCCTCCCCTCTGTACATAATGTGTCATTTTTTTGAGGCTGCTTTTAAGATTTCCTTTTTTACTAGTTTTCAGCAATTTGACTATAATATTCCTTGGTGCATTTTTCTTCATTTTTTTTGTGCTTGGATTTCATGGAGTTTCTTGTATTTGTGGGTTTATAGTTGGTCAAAATTTTGAAAAATTTCAGCTTTTATATCTCTACGTATTTCTTATGCTCTCTGTCTTCCTCTGCTCCCTCAGGGACTCTAATTATACCTGCAGTAGGCTACCTGAAATTGTCCTACAGTTCACTCATGCTTCATTCATTTTTTTCAGGCTTTTGTGTTTCATTTTGGATCATCTATATTACTATGTTTCAAGTTTACTAATCTTTTCTGCAGTGTCTAATCTGATGTTAATCCAATCCAGTGTATTTTTTGTCTCAAATACTTTTATATCTTCCATGTCTCTACTTAACATATTCCATTTTTCTCTAGCTTACTGAACAGATGGAATACAGTTGTTTTACTTTATGGAATACATAAGTTTTAATGTCCTTGTCTACTAGTTCTATAAATTGCACATTTGTGTGGCAGTTTTGATTGATTGGTTTTCCTCCTTATTATGGCTTGTATTTCTCCTTTGCATACATAGTAAATTATTTATTTACTGCTGTATAACAATATTACCACAACTTAATAGCTTATAACAACGTACATTTATTGTCTCACATTTTCTATGTGTTGGATTCAGGCATGGCTTAGCTGGGTTTTCTGCAAGGCTGCAATCAAGGTGTCAGCTGGGGCTGTAGTCTCATCTGAGTCTCAACTAGGGGAAGAATCACTTCTAAGTTCATGTAGTTGTTGGCAGAATTCAGTTCCTCATGGCTGTAAGACTGAGTATTTTAGTTTCTTTCTGGCAGTTGGCCAGAGGCTGCCCTCAGCATCTTGCCATATGGGCCTCCTAAAATGGTCAAAGCATCATCAAATCTAGCAAGGGAGAGAGTCTCAGAGTGATACAAGTGCCATGATCCTGTATAACATAATCACAACAGTGACATTTCATCACCCTTGCCACATTCTATTGGTTAAAACAAGTTGCATGACCCACCCACACTCAAGGTAAAGGGAACCACATGGGAGTGGGCATAGGAGAGGGCAGAGATGATAGGGCCAACTTAGAGACTGTCTATCACACCTGATAATTTTTAATCAAATGCCAGACATTGTGGATTTTACTTTGTTGGGTCTTGGATATTTCTGTATTCCTATATTCTTCAGTTTTATTTTGAGACCAAGTTAAGTTAACCTGGAAACAGTATTATCCTCTGGGGTCTTGCTTTTTAATTTCTGTTAGGTGAGACCAGACTTGTGTTTATTCTAGGGTTCTCAACTGGGTGCAGTTTTGCTCCCAGGGGACATCTGGTAATGTCTGGTAACATTCGTACACCTAGGATGATTGCTACTGGCACCTAGTAGGTAGAGGCCAGGGATGCTGTTAAATATCCTATGGTGCACAAGACAGCCTCCACAATGAAGAATTTACTCCAAAATGTGAATAGTGCTGAGAGTGAGAAATACTGATGTATATGAAGCGCTTAGGACAATACTTTGCACTGAGTGTGTTCTCAATAGTGCTGAAGTTGAGAAACCCAGGTCAGGGCTAAATTTGGCCCACTATTAACACAAAATCCTTATAAGTATTCTACCTATGACCTGTAAATTATGTGGTTTTTACACTCTGGCTAGTGGGAACAGGAACTATTTCTAGCTATATGTGAGATCTAGGTATTTTTTCCTCCAATCTTTATAAGTAGTTTTTTTCATGGCCCTGGGGCATTCTTTACGCAAATGTGCTGATGGGTACTAAGATGAAAACTCTAAGAGCACCTTCCAAAGATCTCTGGAGCTCTCTCTCTGGGCTTATCTCTCTTCTCTGTTATTTGGCACTGCACACTCCAGCCACCTTATCCTCCCTGGACTCCCAGCACTGTCTTCTCCCCTCAGGAACATTGCTGGGCTCTCACTCCAGTTAGCTAGGCAACTAGCTAGCAACTAGCTAGGTAATCACAGAGCTTGTCTCGTTTGTTCCTCTCTTCTCTAAGGGATTACTGTCTTTTATTGCCTGGTCTTCCATGTCTTGAAAATGAATTTTTCACTTTTGTTTGTTTCTTCTCTTTAAAAAAATTTTTTTAAATTTCTATTTATTTATTTATTTTGCTGAGAAAGATTCTCCCCGAGCTAACATCTGTGCCAGTCTTCCTCTATTTTGTATGTGGGTTGCCACCACAGCACAGCTGATGAGTGGTATAGGTCAGGGCCCGGGATCTGAACCCGCGAACCCGGGCCGCTGAAGCAGAGCACACCGAATGTAACCATTAGGCTATGGGGCCAGCCCCCTATTTTTATTTTTTAATTGAGTTATAATTGATATACAATACTGTATTAGTTTTAGGTGCACAACATAATTTGATATGTGTATATATTGAGAAATGATTACTACAATAAGTTTAGTTAACATCCATCACCACACATAGTTACAAATTTCTGTGATGAGAACTTTTAAGATCTATTCTCTTAGCAGCTTTCAAATATACAATACTGTGTTGTTAACTAATAATTAACACTCACCATGCTGTACATTACATCCTCAGGACTTATTTATCTTATAACTGGAAATTTGTACCTTTTAACTACCTTCATCCATTTTGCCCATCCTCCACCCTCTGCCTCTAGCAACCACCAGTCTGTTCTCTGTATCTGTAAGTTTGGCTTTTTTCAGATTTCACTTAGATCTAATTTATATTTTTCCTTAGATTTTTTTTAGATATGCAGGTAACATACAGTGTTTGTCTTTCTCTGACTTATTTTACTAAGCATGATGCCCTCAAGGTTCATTCATGTTGTCACAAATGGCAGATTTCCTTCTTTTTTATGACTGAATAATATTTCATTGTGTATATATCCAGTCCCATTTGCCCCATCTAGGCCATTTCTCTTAATTCTTGTTTTGTATTAGAAATTTTGTATGAAAGAGCAGTAGAGACTATGTCCTCCTGTCTAAGGCAGAGTTACCTTGGGTCTTGACTAGGTTGCTGCCTTAGCTGCTGCTTTAGTTAGTTTCAATTCACCACTGGATAAAAATGCAGGCACACAATTCCAAATGATTTTATTTTAAAATATCAATGTCTATGATATAAATAACGTGTGTTAAAAAAAACCAAACAAACAAGGGAAACGTGCTTCTCCCTCATAAATCCCTGGGCCACTCACCCAGAGATAAGATCTTTTAACATTTTAGTGTATCTTTCTCTTTTTCTTTTTCTTTCTCTCTCTGGGTGTATGCATGTGGACACTGCACACTTACACACACAAGTTTAGCTACCTGGGGGTTTTTGGTGTCATTTGTAAGGTACTTAATTTCACTGTGAAATTTCTTTTTGATTTTTCATTGAACCTTGCTTAAAAGGACAATTTTGTCACTGATCCTTAGTAAATCTGTTATTTCATGGTTCCAGTCTTTCATTTAACACTTTATTTCCCTATTTGGTTCCTTTGAATAATAAAATATATCTGCGGGGCCGGCCCCATGGCTTAGTAGTTAAGTGCGCGTGCTCTGCTACGGGCAGCCCGGGTTCGGATCCCGGGTGCGCACCAACGCACCGCTTGTCCGGCCATGCTGAGGCGGCATCCCACGTACAGCAACTAGAAGGATGTACAACTATGACATACAACTATCTACTGGGGCTTTGGGGAGAAAAAGGGAAAAAGGGGAAAAAAAAACCAGGAGGAAGGTTGGCAATAGATGTTACCTCAGGGCCGGTCTTCCTCAGCAAAAAGAGGAGGGTTGGCATGGATGTTAGCTCAGGGCTGATCTTCCTCAAAAAAAAAAAAATATATATATCTGAATCCATTTGTAAGGATACTGGAAAGCAATCAATAACCAGATACGCTCACATTTATTTGATATTCAACAAACATTTTTAAGCTCTTCCTTTGTGCTAAACAAAGGAGACTAAAGTCACAGAATTTAATATTGAAATACAATAATTAAAAATATATTACTTTAATAATGTAGTATAAAACATCTATTTTGAAGAGCCTCTGAAAACTAATGTCACTAATTTGACTCTTTTTATTAGCCTTTTAAATTAAAGTGATCATCTTATAGCTTTAAACTTTGATTTGCTTTTGTTAAAACTTGAAATACCAAGGGTCTATAACCAATGATGAATTGTAGTTCAGAAAGCTCACTACTAAAACTCTGTGAACTTTTTCTTGCCCATTATTTTTTTTTTATTTTATTTTTTTAAATTTTTTATTTATTTATTTTTTTCCCCCAAAGCCCCAGTAGATAGTTGTATGTCATAGTTGTACGTCCTTCTGGTTGCTGCATGTGGGACACGGCCTCAGCATGGCTGGAGAAGTGGTACCTCGGTGCGCGCCCGGGATCCGAACCCAGGCCGCCAGCAGCGGAGCACGCGCACCTGACCGCTAACCACGGGGCCGGCCTTTGCCCATTATTTTTATTTGGATTTTAGTGTTCACAGATGAGGACACTAAGGCACAGAGAGGTCAAGGAGCTTGCTCAAGGTCACAAGTCTGGTAAGTGGCAGAGCCAGGATTCAAACGCAGGGAGTCTGTCTCGTCTGTGCTTGTACCAGGGAAAAGTGGCCTCAGCAATGTGCAGAGGCAGCATGATAGAGCAGGAAGAGCACAAAACAGGGAGGTCTGCTGCTGTGTAACTTTGTAGAAGTAATTTACCCTCTCTGGGTCTGGCCTTCTGATCTATAAAATCAGAGGGGTTTGGTTTAGACTAGGGATTAGCAAACTTTTCCTGTAAAGGAACAGAGAGTATATATTTTAGGCTTTGCAGGCCATAGCACAACTATCAACTCTTCTGTTGTAGGACGAAAGCAGCCACAGACAATACAGAAATGACTGAGCAGGGCTGTGTACCAATAAAGCTTTATTTACAAAAATATGTGGCAGGCTGGATTTGGCCCATGGACTGTAGTTTGCTTGTCCCTGCCCTAATCTCTAACTGAATTAAAGCTTATTTACCTTCCTCTAATACTTCCTGGAAGTAGAACATAATAAAAAGAGAGGCAATCTTATTTTTTGTTTTAAATTTTTGTTTATGTATTTCTTGTGTTAGAACCGTAACTGTTAAGTTAATGGGGAAAAGATCTCTGGCCTCAGAATTCTGAGTTGGAATCATAGCACTGCCACTTACTAGGTGGATGGTTTTGATCAGGTCACTTGATTATTCTGAGACTTGAGTTTTTTGTAAAATGAGGATGATAATATAAATGATGATATAATAAAACCTATATAGGTTTTTATGGGAATTAAATAAGATAATATTTGTGAATGCATTTTGAAAACTACGAATTGTTTTTCATGAGATTTGGTTTGTGTTAACTCTCCCACAGGAGTACCAGCTCATGATAGGACTCAGTAGTGCTATGCTCTGGGCTTCCTATTTTGTCACATACTTATTGATGTTTTTAATCATCGTCTGTTTACTGTTCGTGATTCTATTTGTCAAAGTAAGTATTTATTTGAATGCAGCATGCTGCAGCTAAACTTTGAGAGGGATAAAGTAATTATGGGTGTGGGCTGAGGGGGCTTTAGGCTGCAGAAGAGTAAATGTGTTTTTCCTTGATTGCCCTTGGAAATTCAGAAGCTGCTCAGTCTGTTAGGAAACAACACCATAGACCTAGATTGATAACCCTTCTGTGAGAAATGAGTTATTTAGTTAACTTTCTATCACACTGAGCAGTGACCTGTTTCGCTAGGGCTACTTGAGTAGCCTCCCTTTTTCTTTACCTCCCTTGTTTTTCTATGACACCACTTCCACTATGACTAAACTGGCTTCCCAATTGTTTTGTTAGATTGTATCTGAAGTTGTCCTCCAATACAGTGACCCATCTCTCATCTTCATATTTTTCCTGTGTTTTGTCATCGCCTCGATATTCTTTGGCTTTCTGATTACCACATTCTTCAGTAAAAGTGAGTCAATTGACTAAAAGAGGATTTTATTTGGGAGCTCCTTCTAAACTTTGGTTGCCACCTGATATACTGCCTTTGCTTACATTCTAACTAAATGCATGTGAAATGATTTGAGAGGAAGGGCGAAGATCAGTGAAAATTAATATAGCATAGGATGCATGAGAAAAGAAGATAAAAACCAACATAAGATTGTATGTGAGAAGAGGGTAGAAACTAAAATAGAGTCGTATGGAAATATCCATTCATTCATTCACTCACTCATTGAAGTCTTTGGATTATTTATCATATGTCTGGAACAATGTCAAATATACAAAAAGCAAATGAGAATTGTTTTCCTGCCCTTGGTTCTGACGTATGAGAGGGGTGTGTGATTGGATAAATTGAGACGGGCCTAGTTAGGGACTTTGTAGAATTACTTCTCCAGTGGTCATTTTCTGTTATCATTTGTTAAAAAAATGTAAAAAAAAGTAAATTTTCTTTTTCATATGACAAACCTTCACCATTTTTTCATTTTTATATCTTTCTTATATGCTGAACAATTAGAATATTACCTTCTCTCAGTCATTTAGGCCACAAGTACCATAAAACAAATTGTTTTATGGTCAAGAAGTTTACATTTCATAGGTAATATTTTATTGTTTTCAGCAATAACACTGCTCTCAATTGGTTGGTTCTTACAAGGTAGAGAGTCATACCTCCCACCTACCATAAAGCAGGGTAAAACTGTGGGTGGCCAGAAATATTATGTCAAAGTGAGGCTGAAGGTGACATGCCCAAGACCAATGTAAAGTAGGCAAATACCAATGAATGACTCACTTGGCTAAAATGACTATGATACTGATTAAATACTTTTAAAATTCCTTCTGTTTATAAACATTGCTGAGGGGCACAAAGTCCAGAAACTAAGTGGGAGGTGATTGAAAGCCAAACCTAGCTTTTGTCTTGGGGTTTTCTGTTGAACACGAGACATTTTGGGGTTTTCTTCTGACAGCAATTCAGGGAGCTAAGATAAGCCTAGAGCCTGCTGAAGGTGGAATATTTAAGAGGACACCTCACATAAAGGTGGGACCTCAAAGAGCCACCCTCATTGAAAAGGTGAATGAGAAGTAAAGGTGCCACACAGAAGGAACAGCAAGTTCTTGCCTTGCTTAAGTTCACCTTACTATTAAAGATGGTGGTTTATGTGAGAAAGACGTCAGTGACTACAATCAGCAGGTAGAAATTCCACGTTTCATAGCAGAAGACTGATGAATTATGTAAAATTTTATATTTTGTAAGTTATATAAGTGCTTCTTTATCTCTCTAGCCATCTACCTACATATCTTAAGTTTTTTGTGATTCCTGTTTTGGTCACCTTTTTGGCTAAATAATAAAACTATATGTATTCTCTAGGATAATCTATAAATGAGTTGGTATCATTCTATTATTTTTCCATAGATGCCTTTCCATGTCTATTTCCTTGATTATAAGTCCTTTAAGTTTTTTTTTATGGTGTGAAATAGTATATCATAAATGCAAAGCGTATATACAATATAAATAGCAATAATAAAACGAACATCCAGATTCTCACGCAGGGGCTCACATACCGCATTAGAAAATAGAAATTTGCTAATACTTAAGGAATGCTTTATGTGCCCTTTTCTGATAACAATAACCACTATTCTGATTGGCTTCTCTTTATAGCTTTACCACTTATGTACCTATCACTAAATAATGTATTGCTTAGTTTTATTAGTGAAATTACACTGTATGATTTTTATACAACTTGGCATTATGATTTAAGCTTTATCTATATAGTTGTGGATAACTGTGATTTCATTTTTACTGCTGTATAGTATTCTATTGTACAGTATTCAGTTTTACACTTGATGGATATTTGAGTTGTCTAGTTAGTTACTATTATGAATAATATCATGTGAACATTCTTGTATATGTCAGCTGGTGCAGATGTGCAAGATTTTTTCTGGAGTGCATAATTAGGAGTAGAATTTCTTATTCATAGGATATGTGAATGTGTTACCTTACTAGGTTACGTCAAACTGTTTCCAAAGTGGTTGTACAATTTTATAGTCCTCCTAGCAGTAGATGTGTTCCTATTGTTTCATACTTAAAAAATTTGTACCACATTTTGGAGTATGAAAGATATCTCATAATACTTTGAATTTGTAATTCCCTGGTAATGATTGATGCTGATCGTAGTTTTAGGTTAATATGAACCGCATGTATTTTTTTCTCTATAAAATGCCTGTTAACATCTTTTGACCACATTTTTTTACAGCTTTACAGGAGTATAATATACATACCATAAAATCACCCATTATTAAATTTATCAAGTTATGCAACCATAACCAAATCTCATTTTAGAAATTTTCCATCACTCCCCAAGTTTTCTTTGAGCCCATTTTCAGTCAATACCCACTCTTACCTCTTTAGTACAAGGTAACAACTTATCTGCTTTCTCTCTATATGAGTTTGGTTTTTCTAGACATTTGATGTAAATGGAACCATAAAATATATAGTCTTTCCTTCTTCTAAAATATCTATTCTGGCTTCTTTCACTTAACATAATGATTTTGAAATCCGTTCATGTTCTAGCATGTATCACTATTTCCATCCTATTAACTGCTGAATAATCTTTCCTGGTATGGATAGACCACATTTTATTTATCCATCTGATGGTTGATGGACATTTACATTGTTTCCAGGTTTTTTTTGGCCAGCATGAATAATGTGGCTATGACTATTTACATACAAGTCTTTGTGTGAACATATGTTTTTCCTTCTCTTGGAAATGGAATTGCTGGGTTGTGGGGTAAATTTATATTTAACTTTTAAAGAACTTCCCAAAATGTTTTCCAAAGTGGCTGCACAATTTTATATTTATTCCTACCAGCAATGAATGAGGATTCCAATTTCTCTACATCCTGGCCAATATTTTTTTATCGTCTGTTATTTTGATTGTAGCTGTTGTAGTAAGTGTGTAGTGATATCTCATTGTATTTTTTTGTTTATGGGATTTGTATATATATAATACTTGTATGAATATCAGTTGCATCCCAGGTGTCCGAGATTGTTTTACTGTTCTGTATTCTGTGCGTTTTCGTATACATTTGGACCAGCTTTTCAGTTGCTGCAGAAGATCCTGCTGGGATTTTGACAAGGATTGGATTAAATCTATAGACCAATTTAGGGAGAATTGCCATCTTGAACAATATTGGGTCTTCCACGAACATGGAATGTCTTTTTATTTAGATATTTAATTTCTTACAGCAATATTTTGTAGCTTTCAGTGTGCAGTGTTAAAGTTATTCCTAAGTATGTTATTCTTTTGAATGCTATTTGTAATTGTCACTATGGATTTAAATATTCCTAATGGATGGTAATGTTGAGCACCTTTTCATGTGCTTATTTGCCATTCCTGTCTCTTCTTTAGTGAAATATTTGTTCAGATCTTTTGTATACTTTATAATTGGATTGTTTGTCTTTTTGGACTTTTTTTTTTAAGTGAAATTCACACAATGTAAAATTAAGCATTTTAAAGTGTACATTTCAGTGGCATTTAGTACATTCACAATGTTGTGACACCATCACCACAATCTAGGTCCAAAACATTTTCATCATTCTCAAAAGAGACCCTGTACCCATTAAGCAGTCATTCCTCCTTGCCCCCTTCCACCAGCCCCTGGCAACCATTAATCTATTTCTGTCTCTATGGATTTACTTAGATATTTTACATAAATGGAATCATAATATGTGACTTTTTGTGTATGCCTTCTTTCATTCAGCATAATGTTTTCAAGGTTCATTTGTCTTTAGGATGTATCAGTACTTCATTTCTTTTTATGTCTAAATAATAATCAATTGTATGAGTATACCACATGTTTAAAATCTATTCATATATTGGTGGGCATTTGGATTGTTTCCACATTTTTGGCTATTGTAGTCTTTCTGTGAACATTTGTATACCAGTATTTCTGTGAATATCTGTTTTCAATTCTTCTGAGTATATATATAGGAGTGGAATTGAAGAATCGTATGGTAATTCTATGATTAACTTTTTGAGGAACCACCAAACTGTTTTTCACAGTGGACACACCATTTTACATTCTAATGAGCAATCTGCGAAGGTTCTGATTTCTCCATATCCTTGCCAACACTTGTTATTTTCTGATTTTTCTTTCAATTATAGTCATCGTGGTGGGTATGAAGTGGCATCTCATGGTTTTGAATTGCATTTTTTTTTTTTTTGGTGAGGAATATTGGCCCTGAGCTAACATCTGTTGCCAATCTTCCTCTTTTTGCTTGAGGAAGGTTGTCACTGAGCTAACATCTGTGCCAATCTTTCTCTATTTTGTATGTGGGACGCCACCACAGCATGGCTTGATGAGTGGTGCGTGGGTCATGCCCGGGATCTGAACCTGCAAACCCTGGGCCGCTGAAGCAGAGCACACGAACTTAACAACTACTCCATCGGGCCGGCCCCCGAATTGCATTCTTTAATGACTAATGATGTTGAGCATATTTTCATATGCTTGGTCACCATTTGCATATCTTCTTTGGAAACATGTCTATACAAGTCCTTTGCCCATTTTTAAATTGAGTATTTTTTTAATTCATTTATCTTTTTATTATTAGGTTGTAAGAGTTCTTTATATATTCTAGATACAAGTCTGTTATCAGGTATATGATTTGCAAGTATTTTCTCCCATTCTGTAGATTGTCTTTTCACTTTCTTGTTATTGTCCTTTGATGCCCAAAAGTTTTTAATAGTGATGAAGTGAGATTTATCTATTTTTCTTTTGTTTCTTCTGCTTTTGGTGTCATATATAAGAAAGCGTTGTCAAATCCAAGGTGATGAAGATTTACCCCTATATTTTCTTCTAGGAGTTTTATAGTTTTAAATTTAAATTCTTTGGTTTATAACATTGTAAAAATTTCAGGTGTACATCATTGTGCTTCTATTTCTGCATAGATTACATCATCATTTACAATGTTATAAACCAATGTTACTGCAATAAACAAAAAATTAAAAAAAAATTTAAATTCTTAAATTTTTGTCTTTGATCCATTTTGAATTAATTTTTATATATGGTGTGAGGTAGGTGTCCAACTTCATTCTTGAATATGGGTATCCAGTTGTCCCAGCACCATTTGTTGAAAAGACTATTCTTTCTCTCATCGAATTGTCTTGGTACCCATGTCAAAATCTATTGACCATAGATGTACGAATTTATTTCTGGACTCTTAATTCTATTCCATTGACCTATATGTTCGTTCATACATCAGTACCATATTGTTTTGAGTACTGGAATGGAGGGATCTTACATACATCTTGCTAAGTGAAAGAAGCCAGTCCAAAAAGGGTATATATTGTATGATACCAACTATATGACTTTCTGGAAAAAGCAAAACTATAGAGACAGTAGAAACTTCAGTGGTTTCCAAGGGTTTGGAGTGGAGGATATGAATAGATGGAGCACAGGGCATTTTTAGGGTGGTGAAACTATTCTGTGTGATACTGTAATAGTGAATACATGACATTCTACATTTGCCAAAATCCATCGAACTTTGCAACACAAAAGATGAACCCTAATGTAAACTATGGACTTTAGTTAATAATAATGTATGACTATTGGTTATTTGATTCTAACAAATGTACCACACTACTGCAAGATGTTAATAATAGGAGAATCTGTGTGTGGAGGTGGGCGGGGGGAGCAAAGGTAAATAGGAACGCTCTGCACTTTCCACTCAATTTTTCTATAAACCTAAATTACTCTAAAAAATAAAGTCTATTAATTAAAAAATATCTTATGATTGCTTATGATATATATTTGTTTATTTTTAAGTATTTATTTTATATAATTCACTTTGTTACACTTGTTAATTCTAATAGCTTTAGAATTTTTTGGGTTTTCCTACATTCGTAATAATATCATATTCAAATAATACATATTAAAATAATCCATTTCAATCCTCATACCGTTAATTTTTGCTCTGCACTACTATTCTAACTAGGACTTTTAATACCTAATTGAGTAGAAGTTATGATAGTGGGCTTTGTCTTATTCATGATATTATATTTCCATCCTTTTACCATTGAAAACAAACAGCAGCAACAGGGAACTTACCACCTAGTTGTTTCTTGAGTCCCAAGTTTCCTAGCCAGCCTGACTTCTTTTCTCCATCTTTTAGTGTCTTCTGATAGCTTAATTGATGTATTTTTCCAGGGTTATTAATTTTAATTAGTGGTAAGAATAGGGTGGAATGTATCTGTTACCTTGTCCAGAACAGGAAGTCCTGTGTCTTTTTTTTTAACTGCTCATTCTATCTATTACTAAGAGGCATCTTATGTTCTCCCACTATGGGGACTTCTGGATTTGGCCTTGACAGAGTAGCTTGTACAGTGTTGTAGCCTGGTTCATCCAGAAGCATACCCTGGGACGGTATTCTTAGTACAAGTGGTTTATTTGAGAATTGATCATTAGAAGTTGAGAAGTGAACTAAAAAAATCTGTATACAATTTATGCTCATATTTTTGGCTGATTCCTAAGCTGAATATAAGCAGGGTAAGGGTCTAAGATACCAACAGAACACAACAGATGGGAGACTAAAGTGCTAAACAGAGATATAAGTGTTCTTATAGTGCTTGGGAAACAGAGGTTGGACTTCAAGCCCTATCCCAGGGCAGAGAGTCCTTGGTAAATACTCCAGATTTTCATTTGGAATTCCAGAAGTAGGAGTAAAAGGACCCTAGGAGTAAAAGCCCTGTACCCTAGGAGTAAGGAATATACTCTAAGAAAAGGAGTGACCCCTTAGAAGTAAGAGCAAAACTGAAATAGAGCATCATTGACAAAGCCTAAACTCTTGTACTAGAACTTCATCTGGTTGCCAAAAGAAAAGTTTTAGGTGATGGTAAAATTAACCAGAATATTTTCAGTTTTTCCTTTACAATGTCCATCAAATGAAAAAAGTACAAGGAATGAAAAAATAAAAAGGACTTAATGACTGAATAGCAAGGAAAAATACAGGCCATAGATACAGACCCAGAGATGATTCAGATATTAGATTTGTCAGAGAGGAACTTTGCAATAAACATAACTTATAAATTTGAGAAAAAGTCAAAGATAGAGAATTTCACCAGATGCCTGGAATATATGGATAAAAGTTTCAAATGGACATTCTAGACCTTAAAAAAGAATAATTGAAATTGAGATATGAATATATGGGAATAATAGCAGATAAGACACAGTAGAATGGAGTACTAGTTAATTGGAGGACTTGCTGGTAGAAATAAACATTTAAACACAGAGAGTAGAAAAGTTTGAAAAATACAGGGCACATTGAAAGAGACATTTAGGACATAGTGAGAGTGTCTAAAATAAGTTTAATTTTAGTTCTGAAAGGAGAACAGAGAATGGAACAGAAGCAGTATTTAAAAACATACTAGCTGAGAATTTTCTGAAACTGATTATAGACACACAAGCCTGGATTCAAGAGCTTTACAAACTCTTAAGTAGGATAAGTGCAAAGAAAATCATTTCTAGCCTCATCGTAATCAAGTTGCCAAAAACCAAAGACAGAGGAAAAAAAGACATATTACCTTCAAATGAGCAAAGGTAAGAGTGATAATTTTTCAGTCACAAAACCATGAAATCCAGAAGACAACGGAATGACATTTTTACGTGCTGAAAGATTAAACAAAATCTGCCAAGTTGAAATGAAGATGAAATAAAGACAAAAAAAAGTCAGAGAATTTGTCTTTAGCCCATTTTCCCTAATACAAGTAGTACAGGGAGCTTTTTGGGTAGAAAATATATCCCAGAGTGAAACACAGAAATGTAGTAGGAAGGAATGAAAGGCACAGGAAATGGTGGATATGTGGATAAATATAAAAGAGTAGGAATGGAAGGAGACTTCCTTAATCTTATAAAGGATTTCTATGAAAATCCCGAAGGAGAGGTCACAATTAATGCTGAAATATTGAACAATATCTTCTTCAGTTCAGAAACCACAAAAGGATGTCAGCTATTATCCTTCCTATTCAACATTTTACTGAGGGTCCTAGCCAGCAATAATGTAAGGAAAACTCATATAATGTATAAAGACTGGGAAGGATAATTAAATAAAAATATCATCATTTGTAATTAACACTTTTTGTAGAAAATCCAAAAGAATCTACAGATAAACTAGTAGGATTAATAAGTTAGTTTAACAATGTCTCAAAATATGTGGTTAATAGATAAAAATAAATTTGATGCTACATATTAGCTACTATTACAAGTAAATTTAAAAAATACCATTAACCATGGCATAAAAAAATCAAACATCTAGGAATAAATCTAAAAAATGTGCAAGACCTTTACCTTGAAAACAACTAAATATTTTTGATTGTTTGGGTTGGAATATTCAATATTATCAGTTCTCCCCATACAATACCAATCAAATTCCCAGAAGATTTGTGTGTGTGTGAAAATTCACAAACTGATTCCAAATTTTATGGAAATGTGAAGGGCCAAGAATATTTGTAAAAGAAAAATTTAGAGGATTTATGCTACCAGATAGCAAACTTATTATGAAGCTACAGAAATGGACATGATATGGTTTTTGTATAGGGACAGATAAATCAATAGAATAGAGCAGACAATCCACAAACAGACTCACATATGTATGGCCACCAGTTTTAACAAATATGCCACTTTGATGCAGTGGAGAAAGGATATTCATGCTAATAAATAGTGCTGGGTCAGTTGGCAGTCCATGGGGAAAAGTTGAAACTTGAGGTATAAATGGCAACATACTCAAAAATTCATTCAAGGTAGATCATAGGCCTAAATGTGAAAAGTAAAATGAAAAAGACTGAGGACTGGTAAGAGGATGGGGTTAATTTTGTTCTTGAGGCTCTTCCAGATTTCAGTCCTTCACATCAGCCCATTTATTGTTATAAATTTGGCTGATTTCTCCTTGTCCGAACAAAATCTCCCCTCTTATGGCAGGCCAGCTAATCTGCCTGTCAGTACTCAGATTATGAAATTGCCCCCAGGGAATGAAAGGGTCTGATATTTGCTCACCTAGGAAGGATTTATCCCTATCAGGAATTTAGATTTCTCTGTCTCGACAGATCTTCAATGGCTTTAAAACTATAATTTTTTAGTTTTCTGGCTGCTTTTAAGATTTTCTTTCTGTCTTGAATTTTCACCACTTGTACTACAGTAGATTTAGGTGTACTTTTCTGTGTATCCTGTTTGCAGTTTTTAGTGCTTCTTGATTCTGTGGTTTGATGTTTTTCATCAGTTTTGAAAAATTCTCACTTACTAGTCTTCAAGTGTTTCTTCTTTCCCGTTTTCTCTTTCCTTTTATTCTGCAATTTCAGTTACATGGATGTTGGACTTTTTCACCATGTCCCATATATATCTTTAACTGTTTTCTGTATTTTCAACATTTTTTCTCTTCATACTTTTCTTTGCATATTTTTCTGACTCTTCCTATTCTCTAAAACTGTATTCAACTGTGTCTAATATGCTGTTAAAGCCATCTTTTAATTCTTAATTCCAGTTGCTCTATTTTCAGTTTGGAAGTATATGTTTGATTCTTTCTTACATTTTCCCAGAAATCTCCATATTGTCATTTAATTTCATGCTCACCTCAATCATGGTCATTTTTTTTTTTAATATTTATTTATTTAGTGTGTGTGTGTGTGTGTGTGCGCGCACGCGCGGAAGATCAGCCCTGAGCTAACAACCATGCCAATCCTCCTCTTTTTGCTGAAAGAAGACTGGCCCTGACTAACATCCATGCCGATCTTCCTCCACTTTATATGGGATGCCGCCACAGCATGGCCTGACAAGCAGTGTGCCGGTGCGTGCCCGGGATCTGAACCCGGGCCGCCAGCAGTGGAGCACACGCACTTAACTGCTACGCCAGAGGGCCAGCCCCTCATAGTCATTTTAACATCAGTGTCTGGTAACATTAAGAACTGTTAGTGTCTTTCTATTGCTGGTCTTTTGCTCTTGGTGTTTGACTATGTGGTTTGTCACCTGGTGTATTACTTTGCTAGGGTTGCCATAACAAAATATCACAGACTGGGTGTCTTAAACAACAATTCTTGAGGCTAGAAGTCCAAGATCAAGGTGTTGGCAGATTTGGTTTCTTCTGAGGTCTCTCTCCTTGGCTTGCAGATGGTCACCTTTTTGTTGTGTCCTCATACAGTCTTTCCTCTGTGCGTACGCGTCCCCGGTGTCTCTTTGGGTGTGCACATTTCCTCTTCTTATACGAACATTAGTCAAATTGGATTCGGACCCACCCTAAAGGCCTCATTTTAACTTTTTTTTTTAACGCCCATTTTCCTTGTCCTTCTTGCCAGCCCTTTTGGCCTTCTCCTTTTTATGCTTATAATTTTTCCCATAAAAGAGGGGACAATCACAAAAGAACCCGGCACAGGAACCCCTGTTAGGTTTTAACTTCTCTTATGGAATGTGAGAGGAAAAAGGAGCAATTAAGTGTACACACTTGATTCTCCCCCACTATGCTGACAGATCGCACAGAACAAGTCTGCGTTTTCATGATCCTTCTGGGGAGTGTTTTATTTGGCTGCTTTTAACCATCACACAGCACTGTCCCAGAGGGCGACCTGGCCTCATTTTAACATAATAACCCTTTTAAAGGCCCTGTGTCCAAATACAGTCACATTCTGAGGTACTAGGGGTTAGGGCTTCAACATATGAATTTTGTGGGGTACCAGTTCAGGCCATAACACCTGGTATTCCTAGTAATTTTTAATTTAATGCAAACATTGCATATAAAAAATTGTCAAGGGGCTGGCTTGGTGGCGTAGCAGTTGGGTTCGTATGCTCTGCTTCAGTGGCCCTGGGTTTGCAGGTTCGGATCCCAGGCACGGACCTACGCACCACTTATCAAGCCATGCTGTGGTGGCGTCCCATATAAAGTAGAGGAAGATGGGCACATATTAGCCCAGGGCCAATCTTCCTCAGCAAAAAGGAGGAGGATTGGTAACAAATGTTAGCTCAGGGCTAATCTTCCTCAAAAAAAAAAAAGAAAAATTGTCAAAATAATTTGAGTTTCTGGGTGACTGGGTTTTTTTTCCCCGCAGAGAGGATTTTCTTTTACTTCTTTCAGTCGTTTAGGTTAGGAGCACTAGCATCCCTAGATTAGGCATTGGATAATCCTAATCCAATAAGGATTTGAGATGACTGAAAGACGATCTGTTTCTGGTATATCTGGCCTTTAGATGTAGCCTTTCAGGGCCCTTAGTAAAAGTGTGAGGCACTAATTAATGGCTTCTTTCCTTTCGCACGTCTCAAACTTGTTTTATTTCTCCAAGCCCTTGACATTGTCAAAAGTTCTGCTCAGTTTCTCAGCCTCTAAACCGTGGTTTAGATTTTGCAAATGCTTCAAGATGAAAATTAATACCATGGGGCCGGCCTGGTGGCTCAAGCAGTTAAGTGCACGCGCTCGCTGCGGCGGCGCGGGGTTCACGGGTTCGGCTCCTGGGTGCACACTGACGCACCGCTTGGCAAGCCATGCTGTGAAGGCGTCCCATATAAAGTAGAGGAAGATGGGCACGGATATTAGCCCAGGGCCAGTCTTCCTCAAGCGAAAAAAAAGCGGAGGATTGGCAGATGTTAGCTCAGGGCCGATCTTCCTCACAAAAAAAGAAAAGAAAAGAAAAGAAAATTAACACCAAATTCTAGACTCATCTCTCTGGACCTCTCTTCTTATCTTGATTTTGGCCCTATAAATTGTCCTTGCCTGGTAGTTCTCTGATGCTTTAAAACTTACTTAAAAAAATAATTCGTCTAGGTTTTCTGTTTTCATTGAAGGAGTTGGTCTGAAATAAGGCAGATATATAGCATCCTAATTCAGATGCTTCTCTATAACATTGACTTTGTTGTATGTTTTTTAAATGTATTCTTGTATAAAATATCATAAATAAGTGTTTGAAGCATCATGAATAAGACTGGAAGGATATGTAAAACCACTAGTAAATTTTTCAGTTTTCATCTACCCAAATTCTAAAATAAATAGAAACAGTGTAAGTATATTCATATGATGTAATTAGTGATGTTGTACATCTAGAGGTTGTTAGGTTGAGTGGTCATAAGTAAAAATGAAGAAAGTTTTTATAAACATAAGGATAAGTCCTTCTTTAAATATCTGTAATCATTGCATAAGAAGGAGGATAAATTCTAGAAAAGTTTCTTCCTCATACTATTCATTCATTTACTCATTCAAGAAAAAATATTTATTGAGCACCTACTCTGTGTTAAGCACTGTGCTATATGCTGGTGATACAGTGGCAAACAAGACAGATAATTTTCCTTCTTTTATAGAGCTTACATTTTAAAGCTCTTTTAGTAGTAAAATGAGGATATTTATATTTCAAGCTTTTATACCTTATGTAAACTGACTCTGTATTTTCCTTCTTACTTTTCAGCTACTTTGGCTGTTGCTGTTGGAGGTTTCCTCTATTTTCTCTCCTTCTTTCCATATGTAGTCGTCAACACCGTGTATGAACAGCTGACCCTCATGGAGAAGCTGGCTTCCTGCCTCAGTTCAAATATTGCAGTAGCCTTGGGGATTGATATAATAAGCAAGATGGAAATGAAGAGTGAGTCTTTCCTTTATAAAACTGATTTGATTCCCCGGAAGAAAAAGCAGGTGATCTGAGGTTGGCAATGGAGTGGGTGGGACAGTGGGTGAGGGGTGATTTTAGTGTTGCTTAAATATTTTTCCTGGATTGTAGTGTTTTTTAATCATAAAAATGACATCTGTGTATTATATATGTATATACTGTATATATACACACACATATATACATCGCAAATATATATGCAAATGTTTATTTCTTTCCATGTCTTTATCTATATAAGCGGTCTCATCTGGGGACCAATTTTGCCACTTGGGGGATCTTGGCCATGCTTTGTTTTTGATTGTCATGACTGGTGGAGGAGTGCTACTGATATCTAGTGGTAGCAGCCAGAGATGCTACTAAATAACCTACAGAGTATAGGACAGTCCCTCCACATTCCCCAGCCCCTGGAAAACCACTGTTCTGATTTCTGTCTCTGTGGATTTGCCTCTTCTGGACAATTCACATAAATGGAATCATACAATATATGGCTTTTTATGTGTTGCTTCTTTCACTTATATAATGTTTTTGAAGTTCATCCCTGTCTTAGCATGTATCAGTACTTTATTCATTTTTATGAATGAATAATATTCCATTGTATGGATATACCACATTTTGTTTATCCATTCATCAGTTGATGGACACTTGGGTTGTTTCCACTTTTTAGGTATTCTGAATAATTTTGCTATGAACATTCATGTAAAAATATTTGTTTTCAAGTCTCTTGGCTGTATATCTTGGAGTGGAAGTACTGAGTCCTATGGAAACTATGCTTAACCATTTGAGGAACTACCAGACTGTTTCCACAATATCTGCTCTATTTGACATTCCCATCAGGATTCTAGTTTCTCCAGATCCTCACCAATACTTGTTATTTTCCTTTTATTTTTAAAAAATTATTCTCATCCTGGTGGGTATGAAGTGGTATCTCATTGGTGGTTTTGGTTTGTATTTCCCTAATGACAATGATATTGAGCATCTTTTCATGTTCTTTTTGGACATTTATACAACTTCTTTAGAGAAATATCTATTCAAGTTCTTTGCCTATTTTTAAATTGAGTTGTTTCTCATTTGTTGTTAAGTTATAAGAGTTCTTTATATATTCTAGATACAAGCCCTTTGTTAGATATGTGATATTTTCTCCCATTCTGTAGGTTGTGTTTTCACTTTCTTGATAGTGCCCTTTCATGCACAAAGGTTTTTAATTTTGATCACATCAAATTTATCTATTCTTTTGTTACTTGTGTTTTGGTGTCGTATATTTGCCAAATCCAAAGTCATGAAGATTTACCCCCATGTGTTTTCTAAGAGTGTTTAAAAAATAGTTTTAGCTATTATGTTTAGGTTTTCGATCCATTTTAAGTTAATTTTTGTACATGTTATAAAGTACAATACAATACTCCCTCCCTATAAGGCAGTTCCTGGGAGCCAGACAATTTAGGTAATGAGGGAGTTAAGTTAGTGAGTAATTGCTTGCAGTTTAAATAGACAGTAACTTTTTGCTTCCTATTTAGTGTGCTAATAGTTATGTCTAAAAAAACATGCAATTCTTAAAAAGATACCACTTCTGATTTCTTTATTATCTGTTACCTTTGGAAACTAATCACATGAAACTACAAAATTAGCAAATATCTTGAAATCTGTATATAAAATATAAATTACCTCTAATTTCAAATTCTTATTATTAGTGTAATACTCAACCTTTTAAAAAAAAATATGGCCCTAAAGATAGTCATATACCATTTTTTAAAAAAAGAAACTGCTCCTTTTAACTTGACGCCCACCTCCCACCTTGATTTCATAACAGCTCATTTAATTGTCTTGGTCATGGACATTTCCAAGATGAGGTTTTATATTTCTCTCCCATAGCTTCTGGTTATCAGAAAACTCATGCTTTCCTTTATGGAAGGAGTTTGGTCCTAATGATGTTGGTATATCCCTTCTAATATTTTTAATCTTCACCTTTGCTTCAGGAGGCGTTTCCTCTGGTTCACTGTCTAAAAGCTGCTGCCACTGAAAGAGTTTTTGGAGCAAGAGTTGGAACAGTTTCTTTAGTTTGGGCAAACTTGATCCAAGTTTGCCGAATATGGCTGATGCTTGCTTTCTTTGTTGTCTGACTACCAAATCCAAACATGGAGATCTTTATAGGCTCCATTGGGAGGTCTGCAGCTTCTTCTTGAGCTGATCACTTCTCAGCACTGCAACTGGGACTTCCCACATTACTCACTCCAGAGGCTCTAGCTAGCTGCGGCTTCTCAGGCTTCTCCTCTCTCACCTTCCCATCCGTAATTTTCCCCACCGTGGTCTCCCCTGTAGCCACACCAAGGACTCTAGCCTTTCTTTTTGATCCTTTCTTAGAATTTCCATCTCTCTGCTTACACTTTCCATCTATTCTTGCATGTTGTGTACTTTTTCCATTAAAGCCATTAGCATGTTAATCATAGTTTTTTAAAATTCCTGGTGTGATAATTCTGACATCTTTGCCATGTCAGAGTCTGATTCTGATGCTTGTTCCATCTCTTTAAACTGTGTTCTTTGCTTTTAGTATGCATTGTAATTTTTGTTAAATGTGGACATGAGGTACTGCGTAAAAGGAACTGCAGTAAATAGGCTTTTAGTAATGTAGAGGTAAGGTGTAGTGGGGAGGGGAAGCATCTCTAGTCCTACGATTAGGCCTCAGTCTTTTGGTGAGCTTGTGCCCCTGGACTATGACCTTCATCAGTGCTACTCAGTTTTTTCCCCCACTTAGATGGGACAAGATGGCTAGAGGGGGCTCTAATTGGGTATTTCCCTCCCCCAGGTAGGTTAGGCTCTGGTAAAATAGTTTTTCATGAGGGCAGACCTGGTTAAGAACAGAATGCTCTGCCACGTTTCAAAACGGTTCCTTTTTCCTTCCCCTTCCTGGAAGCATGAGGTGATTTTTCTTTGATATTCATCGTGAAGAACTGGCAGGGCTCCTAGAGGTAAAACTCATAAAAGTGTGAGGACTCCCCCACGACTTGATACCCTGGAGTTTTTGACTCTTAGACTTGTCCATAGTGGGCCCCAGCAATTCGTAGGTTACTGTTCATGTTTTCCTACCCTAGTACTGCTTCCCTTGGAGGTTTTTGCTCAGGGTTTCTGTTCCACGAAATTGTGATTCTCTATATCTGCCTATCTATCTCTCCAATTTTGGGGGCAGTGGTTTGCCCTGTGACCTCACTTCTCTGATGGATCTAAGAAAAGTTGTTGATTTTTCAGTTCACCTTTTTACTTCTTGTTAGGATGGAGTGGTGACTTCTAAGCTCCTTACATGCCAGACCAGAAACTGGGAGCCAAACCTTATTTTTTATACTGATGAATGTATTTCCAAAATTATATATCTTGCTGGTTATTTCAATGGAGATTAGCATAAAAGAGAATGGAGGGATAGGGCCACCATCTCAACCAATGCGTCTGCTTATTGCTTTAAGGCTTATTTTATGGACTTTCGGTAATTGTTCATTTTTGTTTCAGTCACTACTAACTTTTGGTTGGGTTTGGCTGTAGGAAGAGGCACCTTACATCATTGCTTACTTCATTCTTCTCTTAGACAACCTATATTTTAAAGTATCAGCAAATAGCCCATAGACAGTAACTGTCTCCAGAGAATACAAATGCATTTTTTTCTTCATTGTTCAGTTATAAAGCAGCTGGGTAACTTTTTTCTAATCACAGTTGTGCACCCAAAGTAACTATCCCCTATTATGTTTCAGGATATGGTGCTAGGTGGAATAACTTCAGGTCACCAGTGAGCCCAGGAGATAACCTCACTTTGGCCCATATTATGGGAATGCTTTTATTTGATGCTTTCTTGTGTGGCCTTTTGGCCTGGTATGTAGATGCTGTCTTTCCAGGGAAGTATGGTGTGCCCAAGCCATGGTATTTCTTTTTGAAGGTAAGTTCTAGTGCTTCTGTTACTGAGACAAACCTCAGTTTTTATGTACTTAGTTTGTCAAAGAGTGAATATCATTACCTTTAACACCTTCCCTATGGTGCTCTGACCTTATGGTACTAATACAGTTTTTATTCCTTCTTAACTAAAGCCTTTATGAGTAACTTTGTAATGTGTATAATAGAATCAAATGGCTTTGTACAAAAAAAAAAAAATTTCCATCTGAATGAATATGTGATGGGGTCCTTAGATCCTAGTGAGGAGGGGATAAATTGTGTCCCGTGTCTGGGCTATCACCATCTGCTTTTTTTCCACTGTTAGCCCAAGTTACTTAGAATCAAAGCCATAGCAAAGTGGGGAGCCTCTGTATCTTGGTCACTGTTTTCCATCCTCTTCTTTATCATTCTATGGTTTAAAGCACAAGTGGTTCCCAAACTGTTTGGTCTCAGAACTCCTTTATACTCTTAAACATTATTGAGCACTCCAAAGAGCTTTCATTAATGTCGGTTATATCTATCAATATTTACCATACATGGAAATTAAAACTGAGAAATTTGAAAAATGTTTATCAACTTATTTAAATATATCATCAATAAACCCATTGCATGTTGAAGTAAATAACATTCTGGTGGAATTAAAAAAATAAAAGAGTGGCATGTTTTACATTTTTTCAAATATCTTTCATATTTGCCTGATAGGAAATAGCTGGATTCTCATTGGAGAGTGTGTATCTGGATCTGCATTCCATCTTTTATTTATTTATGTATTTATGTATTTATTTATTTATGTATTTATGTATTTATTTATTTTTAATTTTTTGTTTATTGCAGTAACATTGGTTTATAACATTGTAAAAATTTCAGGTGTACATCATTGTACTTCTATTTCTACATAGATTACATCATGTTCACCACCAAAATACTAATTACAACCCATCACCACACACATGTACCGAATTATCCCTTTTACCCTCCTCCCTCCCCCCTTCCCCTCTGGTAACCACCAATCCAATCTTGGTTCCTATGTGTTTGTTTATTGTTGTTATTATCTACTACTTAATGAAGGAAATCATACGGTATTTGACCTTCTCCCTCTGCCTTATTTCACTTTGCATTATACCCTCAATGTCCATCCATGTTGTCACAAATGGCTGGATTTCATCATTTCTTATGGCTGAGTAGTATTCCGTTGTGTACATATACCACATCTTCTTTATCCATGCGTCCCTTGATGGGCACTTAGGTTGCTTCCAAGTCTTGGCTATTGTGAATAACGCTGCAATGAACACAGGGGTGCATGTACCTTTACAAATTGGTGTTTTCAAGTTCTTTGGATAAATACCCAACAGTGGAATAGCTGGATCATATGGTAGTTCTATCCTTGATTTTTTGAGGAATCTCCATACTGTTTTCCATAGTGGCTGCACCAGTTTGCACTCCCACCAGCAGTGTATGAGAGTTCCCTTCTGTCCACATCCTCTCCAACACATGTTGTTTCCTGTCTTGTTAATTATAGCCATTCTGACGGGCATGAGGTGATATCTCATTGTAGTTTTGATTTGCATTTCCCTGATAGTTAATGATTTTGAACATCTTTTCATGTGTCTGTTGGCCATCTGTATATCTTCTTTGGAGAAATGTCTGTTCAGGTCTTTTGCCCATTTTTTAATTGGATTGGTAGTTTTTTTGTTGGTGAGATGCATGAGTTCTTTATATATTTTGGAGATTAAGCCCTTATCAGAAGTATGGTTTGCAAATATCTTCTCTCAATTGTTAGGTTGTCTTTTCGTTTTGTTGATGGTTTCCTTTGCTGTGCAGAAGCTTTTTAGTTTGATGTAGTCCCATTTGTTTATTTTTTCTATTGTTTCTCTTGCCCGGTCAGACATGGTGTTTGAAAATATGTTGCTAAGACCGATGTCGAAGAGCATACTGCCTATGTTTTCTTCTAGAAGTTTCATAGTTTCAGGTCTTACATTCAAGTCTTTAATCCATTTGGAGTTAATTTTTGTGTATGGTGTAAGGTAAGGGTCTAGTTTCATTTTTTTGCATGTGGCTATCCCGTTTTCCCAACACCATTTGTTAAAGAGACTTTCTTTTCTCCATTGTATGTTCTTGGCTCCTTTGTCAAAGATTAGCTGTCCATAGATGTGTGGGTTTATTTCTGGGCTTTCGATTCTATTCCATTGATCTGTGTGTCTGTTTTTGTGCCAGTACCATGCTGTTGTGGTTACTATAGCTTTGTAGTATATTTTGAAATCAGGGAGTGTGATACCTCCAGCTTTGTTCTTTTTTCTCAGGATTCCTTTAGCTATTCGGGGTCTTTTGTTGTTCCATATAAATTTTAGGATTATTTGTTCTATTTCTGTGAAAAATGTTGTTGGAACTTTGATAGGGATTGCATTGAATCTATAGATGGCTTTAGGAAGTATGGACATCTTAACTATGTTAATTCTTCCAATCCAAGATCATGGAATATCTTTCCATTTCTTTGTGTCTTCTTCAATTTCTTTCAGAAATGTTTTATAGTTTTTGGTGTACAGATCTTTCACCTCTTTGGTTAAGTTTATTCCTAGGTATTTTATTCTTTTTGTTGCAATTGTAAATGGGATGGTATTCTTAATTTCTCTTTCTGCTACTTCGTTGTTAGTGTACAGAAATGCAACTGATTTTTGTATGTTGATTTTGTATCCTGCAACTTTACTATATTCGTTTATTACTTCTAAAAGTTTTCTGGTGGATTCTTTAGGGTTTTCTATATATAAAATCATGTCATCTGCGAATAGTGACAGTTTCACTTCTTCCTTTCCAATTTGGATCCCTTTTATTTCTTTCTCTTGCCTGATTGCTCTGGCTAGGACTTCCAGTACTATGTTAAATAGGAGTGGTGACAGTGGGCATCCTTGTCTGGTTCCTGTTCTTAGAGGGATAGCTTTCAGTTTTTCACCATTGAGGATGATATTAGCTGTGGGTTTCTCATATATGGTCTTTATTATGTTGAGGTACTTTCCTTCTATACCCATTTTATTCAGAGTTTTTATCATAAATGGATGCTGTATCTTGTCAAATGCTTTCTCTGCATCTATTGAGATGATCATGTGATTTTTATTCTTCATTTTATTAATGTGGTGTATTACGTTGATTGATTTGCGAATGTTAAACCATCCCTGCATACCTGGAATAAATCCCACTTGATCATGGTGTATAATCTTTTTAACATATTGTTGTATGCGATTTGCTACTATTTTGTTGAGGATTTTTGCATCGATGTTCATCAGTGATAGTGGCCTGTAATTTTCTTTTTTTGTGTGTTGTCCTTGTCTGGTTTTGGTATCAGGGTAATGTCAGCTTCATAGAATGAGTTAGGGAGCTTCCCTCCATCCTCAATTTTTTGGAAGAGTTTGAGAAGGATAGGTATTAAGTCTTCTTTGAATGTTTGGTAGAATTCACCAGGGAAGCCGTCTGGTCCTGGACTTTTATTTTTGGGGAGGTTTGTAATTACTGTTTCAATCTCCTTACTGGTGATTGGTCTATTCAAATTCTCTACTTCTTCTTGATCCAGTTTTGGAAGGTTGTATGATTCTAAGAATTTATCCATTTCTTCCAGATTGTCGAATTGGTTGGCATATAGCTTTTCATAGTATTCTCTTATAATCTTTTGTATTTCTGAGGTGTCTGTTGTAACCTCTTCTCTTTCATTTCTGATTTTACTTATTTGTGCCTTCTCTCTTTTTTTCTTGGTGAGTCTAGCTAAAGGTTTGTCAATTTTGTTGATCTTTTCAAAGAACCAGCTCTTGGTTTTATTAATTTTTTCTATTGTTTTTTTGGTCTCTATTTCATTTCTTTCTGCTCTGATTTTTATTATTTCCCTTCTTCTACTGATTTTGGGCTTTGTTTGTTCTTCTTTTTCCAGTTCCTTTAGGTGCATTGTTAGATTGTTTATTTGAGATTTTTCTTGTTTGTTGAGGTAGGCCTGTATCGCTATAAACTTCCCTCTTAGAACCGCTTTTGCTGTATCCCATAAATTCTGGCATGTCGTATTTTCATTTTCATTTGTCTCCAGGTAATTTTTGATTTCTTCTTTGATTTCTTCATTAACCCAGTCGTTGTTCAGTAGCATTTTGTTTAATCTCCACGTATTTATGGCTTTTCTGATTTTCTTCCTATAGTTCATTTCTAGTTTCATACTGTTGTGGTCAGAAAAGATGCTTGGTATTATTTCAATCTTCTTAAATTTATGGAGACTTGTTTTGTGGCCTAATATGTGATCAATCCTGGAGAATGTTCCATGTGCATTTGAAAAGAACGTGTATTCTTCGGTTTTTGGATGGAATGATCTGTATATATCTACTTGGTCCATCTGTTCTAGTGTGTCGTTTAAGGCCAATGTTTCCTTATTGATCTTCTGTTTGGATGATCTGTCTGTTGGTGTAAGTGGAGTGTTAAAGTCCCCTACTATTATTGTGTTATTGTCTACTTCTGTTTTTATGTCTGTTAATAATTGCTTTATATATTTAGGTGCACCTACATAGGGTGCGTAGATATTTACAAGTGTTATATCCTCTTGTTGGATTGTTCCCTTGATCATTATGTAATGCCCATCTTTGTCTCTTTTTACAGTTTTTGTTTTAAAGTCTATTTTGTCTGATATGAGTACTGCTACCCCAGCTTTCTTTTCATTGCCATTTGCGTGGAGTATCTTTTTCCATCCCTTCACTTTCAGTTTGTGAGTGTCTTTAGGTCTGAAGTGTGTCTCTTGTATGCAGCATATATATGGGTCTTGTTTTTTAATCCAGTCAGCCACCCTATGCCTTTTAATTGGAGCATTTAGTCCATTGACGTTTAAAGTAGCTATTGATAAGTATGCACTTACTGCCATTTTTTAACTTTTTTTTTTCTCAGTGTTTTAGTAGTCCTTCTCTGTTCCTTTCTTCTTGTATACAGAATTGATGGTCACTTTAGTTTGACCTTTGTCTGAAAGCTGTACTCTTTAACTCCCCTCCTCCCTCCTTTTATGTTTTTGATATCATATCTAACCCCTTTTTTGTGCATTTGTATCCATTACGTTCTAATCATGGAAATAGATAATTTTTCCTATTTGTGGTCTTCTCTTTTCCCCTTAAATCAGTCCCTTTAACATTTCTTGTAGCACTGGTTTCTTGGTGACAAACTCCTTTAATTTTTGCTTATCTGGGAAAATTTTGATCTATCCTTCCATTTTGAATGATAACCTTGCTGGGTAGAGTATTCTTGGCTGTAAGTTTTTTCCTTTTAGCACTTTAAATATATCGTGCCATTCTCTTCTAGCCTGTAAGGTTTCTTCTGAGAAGTCAGATGATAGCCTTATGGGGTTTCCTTTGTATGTAACTTGACGTTCTCTTGCGGCTTTTAGGATTCTCTCTTTATCTTTAATTCTGGACATTTTGATTATGATCTGTCTTGGTGTGGGCCTCTTTGGGTTTATCTTGTTTGGGGCCCTCTCTGCTTCCTGTACCTGGATGTCTGTTTCCTTCCTTAGGTTAGGGAAGTTTTCATCTATTATTTCTTGAAATAGATTCTCTGCCCCCTTGTCTCACTCTGCTCCTTCCGGGACACCTATAACACGGATGTTAGTGCGCTTGATGTTGTCCCAGAGGTCCCTTAGACTGTCCTCACTCTTTTTAATTCTTTTCTCTTTTAACTCTTCACCTTGGGTAATTTCTTCTAGTCTTTCGTCCAGCTCACAGATCCGTTCCTCTGTATCCTCTACTCTGCTTTTGAGTCCCTCTAGTGAATTTTTCATTTCCAGTATTGTATTCTTCATTTCTCATTGGTTCTTTTTTTTTTTTTTTTTTTTTTTTGTGAGGAGATCAGCCCTGTGCTAACACCTGCCAATCCTCTTCTTTTTTTGCTGAGGAAGACCGCCCTGGGCTAACATCTGTGCCCATCTTCCTCCACTTTATATGGGACGCCGCCACAGCATGGCTTGCCAAGCAGTGCGTCGGTGCGCGCCCGGGATCCGAACCAGCGAACCCCGGGCCGCCGCAGCGGAGCGCGCACACTTAACCGCTTGCGCCACCGGGCTGGCCCCTGATTGGTTCTTTTTTATATCTTCCATTTCTTTGTTGACATTCTCACTGAGTTCATCTGTTCTTCTCCCCAGATCAGTGAACATCCTTAACACTCTTAGTTTGAACTCTCTGTCGGGTAGGTTGCTCATTTCTGTTTCACTTAGTTCCTTTTCTGGGGGTTTGTCCTGTTCCCTTACTTGGAATGTATTCTTTTGCCTCCTCATTTTGCCTCTTTCCCTGTGCTTGTGTCTACGTATTAGGTAGCTCAGCTACGTCTCCTGCTCTTGGATAGGTGATCTTATGTAAGTGATCCCTTAGGAGGCTTCCAGTGTGCTTCCCTCAGTTCTCAATGTTCCAGGGTTGACCCCTATGTGGGCTACGTGTGTCCTTCTGTTGTGGCCTGTTTGCTCTCCCTGTAGGTGCCCAGGGAGGCCGAGTTATGCTCCTGGCCAGCTGTTGTTATGCTCAGCTGCTTGTAGTTGTTGTGGGCCCTTCAGTCTCTTTATCAGGTATGGGGAGCCCCAGCACAGTTGGCTCCAATTCTAATACCACATTTGTGTTGCAGTATTTCTTTTAAGTGAGTAGGCCCCCAGCGTGGAAGGTTGTTAGGCTCAGGGCCTTACAATTGCTGTAAGCCTCTAGCCTATTAGGTCTCTTGTCAGCTCTCTGAGGATTGCAGCTGGGTGGGGCTGGCCTCAGGCACAGGAGCACCCAATTGTTTCAGGCTTTGGAAGGTGGGGCAAACCTCCTATGTGGGTCTTTGAGAAGCACAAGTCTTCTGCAGCTGACAAGCCCTGCAGCCCACAGGTCCACACACACAGTCAACACAGTCCTGCCCCGTGTGAGTGCCCCAACCTCCCCAAGGGGATCCAGTCTCTCCAGGGCGGGAGCCCCACACACTCCGCCACGGCCCCACACTCTCCACCCACTCCTTGTGCACACCCTGCCCCGCTCAAGTCGGCTCAGTTGCCAGGCTGCAGAGAATCCAGTCACCAATCTATGCAGGCCCACACGTTGCCTGAGGGCTTGTTGTTGGGTGGGGCCAGTCTCTAGGGTGGGCTGCCTGCCCTGGCTGAGCTGGATTAAATCGGTGCTCTAGCGGGTGGGGCAGACCCTGGGCTAGCCGGCCCCAGGGAGAACTCCAATGGCGTCTGTGTCAGCACACTCACACCAGGCCACAACAATGGCCGCCGCCAATGTCCCAGTCCCTGGAGAGGTCTCACCCCTCACCGAGATGCACGCAGGGCCTATTAGGTGAGTCTCTTTTCACCACAGCACTGTGCACCTTTCTTTCTGGTGATTTTAGGATGCTTTCTGAAACGGGTGAGTTTGTGTGTGGGCCCTTTAAGAGCCGGTTTTAGTTTCTTTGTGAACCAGGTTTTCTGGGGGTACGCCCCAATGCTTTAGTAGCAGGCAGTCAGATATTATGCCGCTGGTCTCGATTGTGCTGAGTCCACAAAATGCCCACAGCGGGGCCTCCCCGGCTCAGGGCCCCGCGCCTCCAGGGAGGCTGCGTACCTGTGCGCTGCTCCCGGCGGCCGTGACGCTGGCGGCTTGTGAAGGCGGCGTTTTTCCTCTCCAGAAGGGAGTCTCTGCCTCTTCCACCTCAGTTAGGATTGTCCGTTGTTGCAGGAGTTCCTCTTATCCAGTTTTCAGTTCTGTCTCAGGGGTAATTTTTCCACGAGTAGTTGTAAATTGGCTGTGTCCACGGGAGGAGGTGAGTTCAGAGCCTGCTTACGCCTCCATCTTGACTCCGCCTCCCCTGCATTCCATCTTTTGCATTATGTTGTTTTGCTTAAAATGTGTAAAGAAAATACAGCCAGGGGCCGGCCCAGTGGCACAAGCGGTTAAGTGCGCGCGCTCCGCTGCGGCGGCCCGGGGTTCGCTGGTTCAGATCCCGGGCGCGCACCGACGCACTGCTTGGCAAGCCATGCTGTGGCGGCGTCCCATATAAAGTGGAGGAAGATGGGCACAGATGTTAGCCCAGGGCCATCTTCCTAAGCAAAAAAAAAGAGGAGGATTGGCGGATGTTAGCACAGGGCTGATCTCCTCACAAAAAAAAAAAAAAGAAAAAAAAGAAAATTCAGCCACACATAGACAAGTAGTTGATAAAAGGAGGAGTATTTTGGTAGGCTTTTAAACAAATTTGGATGTCTTCTGTAGTACTTCACCAAAACTCACCTAATGATAATTTGCTAACAGTTAGTTGAAGTTTGGAATCTGAAAACTTATTAATGACATTTCTTATTCTGTTACAATAATACCCATTGGTGTATCTTGCAAGTGGAATAGATCTTTAACCACACAAATATTTGTAACATCATATTTTGGTTATTTGGAAAATATTGGTTTGCTGATACATACCTTCCAAATGATGACATATTTCCTCATACATTATCAAAGCATCATCTTTATTAATATTAACATGATGTCATTAGAATAGATTTTTTTTGTGTGTGTGTGAGGAAGATCAGCCCTGAGCTAACCTCTGCCAATCCTCCTGGTTTTTTTTGCTTGAGGAAGACTGGCCCTGGGCTAATATCTGTACCCATCTTCCTCTGCTTTATATGGGACGCCGCCACAGCATGGCTTGACAAGCAGTGTGTCAGTGCGCGCCTGGGATCCGAACCGGCGAACCCCAGGCTGCCGCAGCGGAGCACGGACACTTAACCGCTTGCGCCACTGGCCGGCCCCTAGAATAGTTTTGAAGAATTGGAAATCTGTCACACAACAGTGAATACAAGTTTTTCAAAATTCTAATTTTCGCTCGAAAGCTCAAATTTTATCCTTGGAAACAAATTCTGTCAGTTCTTTTCCTTGAAATGACAACATCACTTTATTAATTTTCAAGAAAATGTCCAGTAGATATCCAAGTCTGTGTAACCATAGTTTTTTTCTCTGTCATTCTTTCAGGTAAAAATGCTGTTCCATGAAAAAAGTGGCTAGTTCACCTCACAACGCAAAGAATGACACAATTTTTCTCAGGGCTCCCATTATATTTGCATCTGCTATAGAAATGCTTTCTGTGTATTTCCCACTTCATCCCATGGAATATTTAAAAAACTGTATTCAGGGAATGAGACTTAATAAATTATTTTTACTCCCTCATCAAAGATACAGTTGACATACTGTGTCTACCGGTGAAGAAGATAATGACTGCTTAGTCCAGTTTTAGGCTACTGCTTTGATTTGTGTTAAGGCACCAGCAGTTTTACCCAACTGTCAATGAAAATATCAACACAAAAAGGCAACTCATGTATTTTAAAAAGTATTTTTATGAAAATAATTTTGAACTCACAGACTTAGTGAAAGGGTCTTAGGAATCTCCAGAGATCTGTAGACAACACGTCCAAATAAAGAGTCCTCTCAGTGATAGAATGCTTTTCTGAGCCAATTTAATGTGGTTTTGTTTTGTCTTTCTTCTTGCACAGTGACATTTTAAATAGCATGGAGTTATTCTCTAGGAATTCAAATTATAGCCATTTTGCTTCCAAATTTCATTTCAAGTTATATGCTGCAACCCATCTCAAAACCAAAGTGAAATGAGCCAAAGTGTTTTCAAGTCTTAAGAGCATTTAATTTTTCAGTGACATCACGATGATTATTTTTTTTGTTTTTTCCTTAGAAATCCTACTGGCTTGGGAAAGCTGTAAGCGTTAAGAGGAAAGAAGAAAGTGAAGTTACTGATATAGTTCAAAGTCGCTATTTTGAAGATGAACCTGTTCATTTGGTGGCTGGTATCAGGATCCAACATTTGTACAAGGTGTTGTTTTAGAGGTCTCTTTTTCTTGATGCAACTGAAAGTTAATTTACTATGCATAGTAAATGTTTGTCACTGGTCATAACCCTACCCCTGTAAGATGTTAATGAAAGGTTGTAATCAGCCTGTTTGTTATTTGACAAGATAAAAATGAATTGTATGAAAATAAAATGAAAATCCATGTGTTTCATTCCTCCTTTCTTCAGAATAGAATCCAGCGTTGTATAGATGATAATGATGTCTTCTACAATACTCCCATTATAAGAGCTAACATCTAGTTGAAACTGATGATTTTACATGTGAATATTAATTTCTGTTCACAATTGTAGTTTTACTTGTTCTACCAGTTATGCATTAAGCTGTTTGACTGAATTCTCCTCTAAGTGTTTGGCAAGAAGGTGTTCTTGGATATATCAGTTTATTTGGATCAACTGTAGCCATTTGTCATTCACGTAACCCATATGTCTTCTGGCATTCTCTTGCCCCTCAAGGAGATACTTCAGCTTAACTTGAACCTCTAATCTCACAACTTGTGGAAACTCAAATCTCTCTTCACAATTTCTGCTAATTATTTGTGTGTGTTGGGAAGTGGGGAAGTTGGGAAGTTTATGTTCTTGTGGTTTTCTCTGCCTCCAGCATATTACATTCTGATTCTGTTTTGATCACATCAATCCAGATGTAGAACTCAGCCTTTTCACTAGTTTTCTCAGAAAATCTATTCACATCAACAATTATCTGAGCATTTTAACCCTTAATATAGTTTGGCGCTGATGGGGTTATAGGAAGGAACACATGAGCTGTGGCCATTTCCCCAGCTTTACTCACCCATGTCTTTTCTAATCTCTCTGTTTTTGCCTTTTCTCCAAGATTGTCCCTGAGATCTTCCTCTAATGTGTAGAGCAGTTCACCGCTTCCCGGATCTTTTCCCCATACTTACATATGCAGATGCATGAGTGTTTATCACCAAGGATCTTCCATGTATCATTTATTTATTCATTCATTCAAGAAGTCTAACAGCTAGTTTCTTAGCATCTATTATGTTCCAGAAACTGATTGGTATTGGGGATATAGTTGTGTACTAGGCATATAAAATCTCTGTTTTAAAGAAGATGTAAGCCAATGTTAGGGATACTTCTGCTTCCAAGTAAGATGGAGAAGGTCTTGGCAGCCCAACACTCAAACAGCAAAACGTAGAAGAAGTCGGATAAATTATAGTTATCGGACAGCTGGAGAAGCGATGAAGACTGGATTATTTTCAATTCCCAAGGATAAACAACCCTTCTAAACTGAACTTAGAAATACTGGCCATTTTCTTAATTGTAGCCATTTGCTGATTCTAACCATGGACTAAGGATCAGGCCTCCATACAAGAACTCTACTGGGGAAAGAGAGACACTTGAGTCTCTTGGTGGTCATAGTTGGCTGGCAAGACATTTTGGAAGCTTGAGGGGGTCCAAATGTGTGGCCAGTTTTCCCTATGGGATATTTACTGATTTATAAAGCTACATCTTGGATGCTGGGAGACTAGGCCAAGGATTCTAAAAGGCAGCATGAAATCTATGATTCTGTGAAGCACAGAAGACAAAGTCACACTAGAGAGAGAGCACACAATTACCTCTGCCTCCAACATCTGCTATATTTGGAGTTGTAATGAGCAGGAGGCTAAAGAGCTATGTCCCAAACTCCAAAGGACAGAACAGAATCTCCTTTAATCTTTCTGGACTGAAGATATATAGACCTACAGAATATTCCATGAGAAGCTTAAGAGGACCATGCTTAAGGAACAAGAATGAACTGTGATGGACTGAGTCTTTCTCAGCTTGCACTCTATCTTTCACCCTGCTGAATCCCAGATTAGATGGCAGTGATGACCTCTTTCCCTTATCTAGTTAGTCAAGGAAAGGGGTTACTCTTTGGTGGAATTCTTTAGTCCATTTTAAGTAGACTTTTATATATGGTATGAGATAAGAGACCAATTTCATTCTTTGCATGTGAATATCCAGTTACCACTATACCATTTATTGAAGAGACAATTCTTCCCCCATTGTGTATTCTTGGCATCCTTGTTAAAAACTAGTTGACTGTATATACATGGGTTTATTTCTCAGGTCTCTATTCTGTTCCATTGGTATGTGTGTCTGTTTTTATGCCAATACCACATGGTTTTGATTACTGTATCTTTGTAATATAATTTGAAATCAGGAAGTGTTATGCCTCCAACTCTGTTCTTCTGTCTTAAGATTGCTTTGGCTACTCAGAGTCTTTTGTGGTTCCATATGAATTTTAGAATTCATCTGTAAGCCATCTGGATCTGGGCTTTTCTTTCTTGGGAAGTTTTTGATTACTGATTCAATCTCCTTATTCATTATTGATGTGTTCAGGCTTTCTGTTCTTGATGCAGTCTTGGTGGGTTGTCTGTTTCTGGATATTTATCCATTTCTTCTAGGTTATACAATTTATTCTCGTATAATTGTTCATAATAGTCCCTTATGATCTTTTTTAGTTCTGAGGCATCTGTTGTAATGTCTCCTCTTTCATTACTGATTTTATTTATCTGGCTATTCTCTTTTTTTCTTACTTAGTCTAGCTAAGGATTTACCAATTTATTTTTTACAAAAAAAACATCTTTTAGTTTTGTTGATTTTTTCCTATTTTTTATTTGATTTATTTCTGCTCTGATCTTCCTTTCTTCTGCTAACTTTGGGTTTAGTTTGTTCTTCTTTTTCTAGTTCCTTGAAATATAAAGTTAGACTGTTTGAGATCTTCTTTTTTAATGTAGCCATTTATTGCTATAAACTTTCCTCTTAGAACTGCTTTTGCTGTATACCATAAATTTTGGTAAATTGTGTTTTCATTTTCGTTTGTCTTGAGATATTTTTTTAATTCCCTTTTGATTTCCACTTTGACCTAGTGGTTGTTCAAGAGTATGTTGTCTAGTTTCCAGATATTTGTTAATTTTCCCATTTTCTTGCTGTTATTGATTTCTAGTTTCATTTTATTGTGGTGGGAAAAAGTATTTGGAATGATTTCAGACTTCTTAAATTTGTTAAGACTTGTTTTACAACCTAGCATGTGATCTCTCCTGGAGAATGTTTCATGTGCACTTGAGAAGAATGTGTATTCTTCTGCTGTTGGGTAAAAATTTCAGTATATATCTGTTTGGTCCATTTGGTCTATAGTGTTGTACAAGACTGCTGTTTCCTTATTGATTTTCTGTCTGATCTATCCATTATTGAAAGTAGGCTATTGACATCTTTTACTATTATTAATGTATTGCTATTTCTCTCTTAAAATATGTCAATATTTGTTTTATGTATTTAGGTTGTTTGATGTTGGGTACATATATATTTATAATTGTAATGTCTTCTTGTTGAATTGACCCCTCAGCATTATATAATCACCATTGTTTCTTGTGACTGTTTTTGACTTAAAGTCTATTTTGTCTGATATAAGTGTAGCCACCTCTTCTTTCTTTTGGTTACCATTTGCATGCTATACATTTTTTCATCCTTTCACTTTCAGCCTATGTGTGTCCCTAAATATCTGTGAGTCTCTTGTAGACAGCATCTAGTTGGGTCTTGTATTTTTTTTTTTAATCCATTTAGCTATTCTAAGTCTTCTGCTTGGTGAATTTACATTTAAAGTAATTATTAACAAGTAAGGTCTTATATATTGCCATTTTGTTAATTGTTTTCTGTCTGTTTTGTAGTTCTCTTGTCCTCCCTTCTTCTCTTACTGTCTGTCTTTGTGGTTTGATGATTTTTTGTTGTGATATGCTTGATTCTTTTCTCTTTTCTTTTGTGTATCTACTGTAAGTTTTTCTTTGTGGTTACCATGTGACTGCGTTGAACCTTATAGTTATAGCAGTCTATTTTAAGCTAATAATAACTTAACCTCAGTTGCATCCAACAATTCTATACTTTTACTCCCTCCCCACACTTTATGTTATTAATGTGTTTACTTCTTTCTGTATTGTGTATCCATTAATAATTTTTTCCAGTACTCCTAAAATTTTTGTGTTTTATCTTTTATATTATGGTTAAAAGTGATTATGTACCACCACAACAGTATTATCATATTGTATTTGTCACCTTTACCAGTGAGATTTGTACTTTCATATTCTTTTGTGTTGCTGTCTAGCAGTGATTCATTTCAACTTGAAGAATTCCATTTATCACCTAGTATAAGGCAGGTCTAGTGGTGACAAACTCCCTTAGCTTTTGTTTAACAGGGGAAGTCTTTACCTCTCCTTTATTTTTGAAGGACAGTTTTACTAGGTATAGTATTCTTGGTTTGCAGTTTTTTTCTTGAGTACTTTGAATATATCATCCCATTGTCTCCTGGCCTGCAGGATTTCCAATAAGAAATCCACTGATAGTTTTATGGGGGTTCCTTTTTATATGATGGGTCAGTTTTCTCTTGGTGCTTTGAAAATTCTCTCTTTGTCTTTGACTTTTGACAATGTAATTATAATGTGTTTCTGTGTAGACATTTTGGGTCGACCTATTTGGAAATTTTTAAGCTTTGTGAATCTGGATGTTCATTTCCATCTCCAGATTTGGGAAGTTTTCAGCCATTAATTCTTTAAATAAGCTTTCTGACGCTTTCTCTGTCTCTTCTACTTCTATAACTCTCTTAATGCATATATTGTTTCTTTTCATGGTGTCTTATAAATCCCATAGTCTTTCTTCATTCTTTTTTATGCATTTTTCTTTTTGCTATTCTGAGTGCATAATTTCAAATGACCTGTCTTTGAGTTCACTAATTCCTTCTTTTGCTTGAGTCTGCTCTTGAAGTTCTCTATTGAGTTTTTTCAGTTTAGTCATTGTATTCTTCAGCTATAGGATTTCTGTTTGTGTTTTCACGGTTTTTCTTTCTTTGTTAAACTTCTCATTTGTTCATGTATTATTTTCCTAATTTTGTTTAGTTGTCTGTCTGTGTTCTCTTGTAGTTCACTGAGATTCTTTAATATGATTATTTTGAATTCTTTGTCAGGCAATTCATAGGTCTCCTGTTCTTTAGGGTTGGTTATTGGAGCTTTGTTAGTTTCCTTTGGTGATGTCATGTTTCCCTGATTCTTCATGATCCTTGTAACCTTGCGTTGGTATCTGCACACTTAAGAAGCAGTTACCCCTTCTGTTCTTTATAGGCTGGCATTGGCAGAGAAAGACCTTTACCAATCAGCTAGGCCTGGGATTCTGAGTGGGCCAGCTCATGGTGTCCATGAGCACATGGGGTGTACTGTTGGGGCTCATGGAGTGTACCATTGGATAACTGCAGGGTCTATGGTCAGGCAGGGCCCATTACTGGTGCTCTGCATTCAGATGGGGCTGGCTCACAGGGCTCTGCAGTCTAGTGGGGCTGGCTGGTGGGGCTTTCTGGTCATGGAGGGCTGGCTGGCTGACCTCTGCATTCCGACAAGATCTCTGGTGGGCTTTGTTGTTGGACAAGGTTAGCTGGTGGGGCTCTGTTTTGGGGAGGAGCCTGGAGGGGTGGCTCTGTGGCTAGGCAGGGCTGTTCGGCGGGAGGTACAGGGCTACTGCTGAGGTCCATTAATGCCGCCGCCTGAGAGCCCTCACCCCTTTTCTTTGTTCCTAGCTCTTTCCTGGTGGTCTAGCTGTGTCAGTTCCTCTGGCATTCCATGTGAGCCAAGACAGAAGTGGGCCCCTCAGTCAGTACCACAGAAATCTGGGGAAGCTAGATGTCTACCTCTTTCTCTGTTTCTGCCACTGGAGTAATTACGGGCTGAAGGGATCCTTCTTGATGCTATGCTTTGTTGCCTTAGGAGAGAGGCACTGTGAACAAAGTGATATTGCTCCTCTTACCCTTTTTAATGAAATTTCTTTCAGTTCTTGTGCTCCACCATGGTGGTGTAACCTCACCCCTGGGCCCCAGGAATCTCACAGTATCATTCTTGTCCATGGGTAGTTGCTAAATCCATGTTTCTGTGAGGGGACTAGAGCTGAGGACCTCCTGTTTTACCATCTTGCTAATGTCACTGTGATGTAATGCCCCTCCTTATCCCTGATAATTTTGCTTGTCTGAAGTCTGATTTTTCTGAAATTAATGTAGCTACTCCAGCTTTCTTTTGATTAGTGCAGCATGATATATCTTTGTCCATCCCTTTACTTTTAATCTATCTGTATCTTTGTATTTAAAAGTGGATTTCTTGTAGGCAATATACAGTTTCATCATTTTTAAAATCCACTTGGTCAATCTCTTTTAATTGGTGTGTTTAGACCATTATCATGTAAAGTGGTTATTAATATAGTTGAATAAATATCTACAATATTTGTAACTGTTTTATATTTGTTGCACTTGTTCTTTGTTGCTTGTTTTACTCTTCCCTCCTTTTCTGCATGTCTATGGCTTCTAAAGAGAAGTCTAGTGTAATTTTATTCTTATTCCTCTACAGGTAAAGTTTTCCCCTGCCCCCTGGCTTCTGTCAAGATCTTTTTATTTTTTAAGATTTTTGTTATTTGGTTTTCAGCAGTTTAAATATGATATGCCTAGGTCTAGATTTTTTGGTATTTATCCTGCTTAGTGTTCTTTGAACTTGCTAGATCTATGGTTTGGTGTTTATCATTAATTTGGAAAATTCTCAGTCATTATTGCTTCAAATATATTTTATGCTATTTTCTCTCTCTCTTTTCCTTCTGGCATGCCCATTACATGTGTGCTACACCTTTTGTAATTGTCCCACAGTTCTTGGATAGTCTGTTCTAGTTATTTTCATTCATTTTTCTTTTTATTTCAGTTTGAGATGTTTCTATTGGTATATTTTCAAGCTCACTGATTCTTTCCTCAGCCATGTCTAATCCACTGATGAACTCATCAAAGGCATCCTTCATTTCTGTCACAATGTTTTTGCTTCTAATCTTTCCTTTGAATTCTTTGTTAGAGTTTCCATCTCTCTGCTTACATTACACATTTGTTCTTCATGTTGTCTAATAGAGACTTTAGCATATTAATCATAGTTACTTTATATCTTCAGTCTGATAATTTCAAAATCTCTGCCGTATCTGTATCTGACTCTGTTCTTTGCTTTGTCCTTTCAGACTGTGTTTTTCCTTGCCTTTTAGCATGCTTTGTAATATCTTGCTAAAATCCAGACATCACGTATTGGTTAATGGGAACTGATGAAATTAATACTTAAGTGTGAGGTTTTATTTTTGCCTGGGTAGGAATTAGGCTCTGTTTACTGTTTGCTGTAGCTATAGGTCAGAGGCTTTGATTTCCTCTAGCATCCTTGTTTTTTCTTGCCTGCTGTTATTTTTGGGTTTCCCTAGAGACTTTTTTTTTTTTTGTGAGGAAGACCAGCCCTGAGCTAACATCTGATGCCAATCCTCCTCTTTTTTGCTGAGGAAGCCTGGCCCTGGGCTACCATCTGTGCCCATCTTCTTCTACTTTATATGGGACACCGCTACAGCATGGCTTAACAAGCGGTGTGTCGGTGCGCCCCTGGGATCCGAACCAGTGAACCCTGGGCTGCCGCAGCAGAGGGCGCGCACTTAACGACATGCACCACTGGGCTGGCCCCTGAGACTTATTCTTAAATATGGTCTGAGCCTTGTGGTCCTTTCTGTTGTAATCCCATTATTATACATGAGCCTTATTGATGTGATGGAAAGGTATAATGGGAGAAAAAGTATTCTATAATCCTATGACTAGGTCTCAGTCTTTTAGTAGGCCTGTGCTCCTGGGCTGTGACCTTCACAAGTGCTTCCCAGCTCTCCCTCACTTCCTTATTGAGACAAAAATGCTAGGGGGATGGAGTTGGGTATTTCCCTTCGCCCATGTCTGTTAGGCTCTGATAAAGGAGTTTCCCTTGAGGACAGGCCTTTGTTACTGAGAACAGAACACTTGGGTATATTGAAAAATTGTTTATTTTACCCTGAGGTATTTCAGAATGGTTACTCCCTCACCCTTCCTTTCTGGAAGCACAGGGTATTTTTCTCTAATCTTCACCATTAGAACCTGGTGGGGCTCCTGGAGGTTAAGTTCATGAAAGCATGCACACTTCCTAAAACTTGGACCCTAGGAGTTTTTAACTCTCAAGCTAGCTGATACTCAGCCTATAGAAACTTGTCAATTACCATTTAAATGCTCTTACCAATTACTGGCTCCAGTGGTTTCTGCTCCCAGTAAGCTGTAATTCTCTGTATTTGCTTGCATCTCCAGTTTTTGAGGTGTGCCCAGTGACCTCAACTCTCTAATGGATCTAAGAGCTATTGCTTTCCAGTTTGTTCAGCTTTTTTGTCATAGTGAGAATGAGAGTGATAACTTCCAAGATCTTTACATGTTGGAGGAGACTATATTTTTATTAGTTCCTTGAGCATGCTAAATTTCAGTTTGTAGCTTAAAAAATATATGACTTCAAATAGCCTTACTTGACCATCTTATATAAAGTAGCACTATCTACTAATGTTTATTACAATAGGTAATCATTTAAAAGTTTTTGCTTTTTGTGCGTTTCTTCTACTAGAATTTTTCTCTCATGAGAGCAGGAGCCATGTCAGTCTTTTTCATAAATGTATTCACAGTACCTTACATACCATATGCCACATAGTAGGCACTCAATAAACATTTTTTGAATAAATGAATTGATTAGCAGTGATTGGTGACTAATGAGTTTTAGTAGATGAGGCAGAGGGAGATGTCTAAGGTAAGTCTCAAGTTTCTGGCTTGTACATCTAGGTGGATAATGGTGCAACTCACTCAGATGAGGAATATAGTAGGAGGAGTACATTTTCAGATGTGGCAATGAGTAGAGTTTGAAGTGCCTATAGGACAACCAAGTATAATGGGTTTCCACCATAAAGTTCTGGAACTTAGGAGAAAGACATTGACTAGAGCAGATTGTGGCATTATCAGCTTTAAACAGTAACTGGAACAAAGCGGGACTGGATGAGATTGTTCAGAAGGAGTTTTGTAGACCTACTTTGAAGGTCTATCCATATATTGCTTTCAAATATTGTTTCTTTTTCACAGTTCTCTCTCTTTTATGCTTTGATTTTTCCTCCTTTTTGAGATTAATGGTCTGTTTTTTCTTCCTCTTTGGATAATTAATATCAATGCCCGTCCTTTATAAGTAATCGTAATAGATATGAAGTTAGTATTTGTTTTTTTCTTTTCACAGAAATTCACATTACAGAATACTACCGTAATGGCAGTACGAGACTTGTCTTTGAATATGTATGAGGGGCAAATCACTGTTCTTCTAGGACATAATGGGGCAGGAAAGACTACCACCTTGTCTATTCTCACAGGTATGTATTCAGGGTCGCCCCGAGCAAAGATGCTGTGGATCAAGCTCTGAAGCTTTTGTGTAACCTCTTGACATTGGCGTCATTGTCATTTAAGTGATAGGTACAGTTGTTGATTAATCCACTCTCTTTTAAAATGCAAATCATTTATTATAAAGCTTAAAAATCAGTATTTATTTTTGTATCTCAGGTGCATCAAACTTCTCACTTTATAGTGCACCGTCCTCATTGGTTAATGCAAAAACCCTCTTTTTTAAAATTTTCATTTCTTTATTTCTTTATTTCCTTTTTCTTACTTTTCCTTCTATTCCTCTGTCCTTTCATAAGAAACCCTCTTCTAATTTTTTTTTTATTGGTTTATAACATTGTAAAAATTTCAGGTGTACATCATTATACTTCTATTTCTGCATGGATTACATCATGTTCACCATCCAAATACTAATTACAACCCATCACCACACACATGTACCAAATTATCCCTTTCACCCTCCTCCCTCCCCCCTTCCCCTCTGGTAACCACCAATCCAATCTCTGTCCCTATGTGTTTGTGTATTGTTGTTATTATCTACTACTTAATGAAGGAAATCATACAGTATTTGACCTTCTCCCTCTGACTTATTTCACTTTGCATTATACCCTCAATGTCCATCCATGTTGTCACAAATGCCTGGATTTCATCGTTTCTTATGGCTGAGTAGTATTCCATTGTGTATATATACCACATCTTCTTTATCCATTCGTCCCTTGATGGGCACTTAGGTTGCTTCCAAGTCTTGGCTATTGTGAATAATGCTGCAATGAACACAGGGGTGCATGTACCTTTGCAAATTGGTGTTTTCAAGTTCTTTGGATAAATACCCAACAGTGGAATAGCTGGATCATATGGTAGTTCTATCCTTGATTTTTTGAGGAATCTCCATACTGTTTTCCCTAGTGGCTGCACCAGTTTGCACTCCCACCAGCAGTGTATGAGAGTTCCCTTTTCTCCACATCCTCTCCAACACATATTGTTTCCTGTCTTGTTAATTATAGCCATTCTGACGGGCGTGAGGTGATATCTCATTGTAGTTTTGATTTGCATTTCCCTGATAGTTAATGATTTTGAACATCTTTTCATGTGTCTGTTGGCCATCTGTATATCTTCTTTGGAGAAATGTCTGTTCAGGTCTTTTGCCCATTTTTTAATTGGGTTGGTAGTTTTTTTGTTGTTGAGATGCATGAGTTCTTTATATATTTTGGAGATTAAGCCCTTATCAGAAGTATGGTTTGCAAATATCTTCTCCCAATTGTTAGGTTGTCTTTTCGTTTTGTTGATGGTTTCCTTTGCTGTGCAGAAGGTTTTTAGTTTGATGTAGTCCCATTTATTTATTTTTTCTATTGTTTCTCTTGGCCGGTCAGATGTGGTGTTTGAAAAGATGTTGCTAAGACCGATGTGGAAGAGCGTACTGCCTATGTTTTCTTCTAGAAGTTTCATAGTTTCAGGTCTTACATTCAAGTCTTTAATCCATTTGGAGTTAATTTTTGTGTATGGTGTAAGGTAAGGGTCTACTTTCATTTTTTTGCATGTGGCTATCCAGTTTTCCCAACACCATTTGTTGAAGAGACTTTCTTTTCCCCACTGTATGTTCTTGGCTCCTTTGTCAAAGATTAGCTGTCCATAGATGTGTGGGTTTATTTCTGGGCTTTCGATTCTATTCCATTGATCTGTGTGTCTGTTTTTGTGCCAGTACCATGCTGTTGTGGTTACTATAGCTTTGTAGTATATTTTGAAATCAGGGAGTGTGATACCTCCAGCTTTGTTCTTTTTTCTCAGGATTCCTTTAGCTATTCGGGGTCTTTTGTTGTTCCATATAAATTTTAGGATTATTTGTTCTATTTCTGTGAAAAATGTTGTTGGAACTTTGATAGGGATTGCATTGAATCTATAGATGGCTTTAGGAAGTATGGACATCTTAACTATGTTAATTCTTCCAATCCAAGAGCACGGAATATCTTTCCATTTCTTTGTGTCTTCTTCAATTTCTTTCAGAAATGTTTTATAGTTTTTGGTGTACAGATCTTTCACCTCTTTGGTTAAGTTTATTCCTAGGTATTTTATTCTTTTTGTTGCAATTGTAAATGGGATGGTATTCTTAATTTCTCTTTCTGCTACTTCGTTGTTAGTGTACAGAAATGCAACTGATTTTTGTATGTTGATTTTGTATCCTGCAACTTTACTATATTCGTTTATTACTTCTAACAGTTTTCTGGTGGATTCTTTAGGGTTTTCTATATATAAAATCATGTCATCTGCAAATAGTGACAGTTTCACTTCTTCCTTTCCAATTTGGATCCCTTTTATTTCTTTCTCTTGCCTGATTGCTCTGGCTAGGACTTCCAATACTATGTTAAATAGGAGTGGTGACAGTGGGCATCCTTGTCTGGTTCCTGTTCTTAGAGGAGTAGCTTTCAGTTTTTCACCATTGAGGATGATATTAGCTGTGGGTTTCTCATATATGGTCTTTATTATGTTGAGGTACTTTCCTTCTATACCTATTTTATTCAGAGTTTTTATCACAAATGGATGCTGTATCTTGTCAAATGCTTTCTCTGCATCTATTGAGATGATCATGTGATTTTTGTTCTTCATTTTATTAATGTGGTGTATTACGTTGATTGATTTGCGAATGTTAAACCATCCCTGCATACCTGGAATAAATCCCACTTGATCATGGTGTATAATCTTTTTAATGTATTATTGTATGCGATTTGCTAGTATTTTGTTGAGGATTTTCGCATTGATGTTCATCAGTGATATTGGCCTGTAATTTTCTTTTTTTGTGTGTTGTCCTTGTCTGGTTTTGGTATCAGGGTAATGTCAGCTTCGTAGAATGAGTTAGGGAGCTTCCCACCCTCCTCAATTTTTTGGAAGAGTTTGAGAAGGATAGGTATTAAGTCTTCTTTGAACGTTTGGTAGAATTCACCAGGGAAGCCGTCTGGTCCTGGACTTTTATTTTTGGGGAGGTTTTTGATTACTGTTTCGATCTCCTTACTGGTGATTGGTTTATTCAAATCTCTACTTCTTCTTGATCCAGTTTTGGAAGGTTGTATGATTCTAAGAATTTATCATTTCTTCCAGATTGTCGAATTGGTTGGCATATAGCTTTTCATAGTATTCTCTTATAATCTTTTGTATTTCTGAGTTGTCTGTTGTAACCTCTCCTCTTTCATTTCTGATTTTACTTATTTGTGCCTTCTCTCTTTTTTTCTTGGTGAGTCTAACTAAAGGTTTGTCTATTTTGTTGATCTTTTGAAAGAACCAGCTCTTGGTTTTATTAATTTTTTCTATTGTTTTTTTAGTCTCTATTTCATTTCTTTCTGCTCTGATTTTTATTATTTCCCTTCTTCTACTGATTTTGGGCTTTGTTTGTTCTTCTTTTTCCAGTTCCTTTAGGTGCATTGTTAGATTGTTTATTTGAGATTTTTCTTGTTTGTTGAGATAGGCCTGTATCGCTATAAACTTCCCTCTTAGAACCGCTTTTGCTGTATCCCATAAATTCTGGCATGTTGTATTTTCATTTTCATTTGTCTCCAGGTATTTTTTCATTTCTTCTTTGATGTCTTCGTTAACCCAGTTGTTGTTCAGTAGCATTTTGTTTAATCTCCATGTATTTGTGGCTTTTCTGATTTTCTTCCTATAGTTGATTTCTAGTTTCATACCGTTGTGGTCAGAAAAGATGGTTGGTATTATTTCAATCTTCTTAAATTTATGGAGACTTGTTTTGTGGCCTAATATGTGATCAATCCTGGAGAATGTCCCATGTGCGTTTGAAAAGAACGTGTATTCTTCGGTTTTTGGATGGAATGATCTGTATATATCTACTAGGTCCATCTGTTCTAGTGTGTCGTTTAAGGCCAATGTTTCCTTATTGATCTTCTGTTTGGATGATCTATCCGTTGGTGTAAGTGGAGTGTTAAAGTCCCCTACTATTATTGTGTTACTGTCTATTTCTGTTTTTATGTCTGTTAATAATTGCTTTATATATTTAGGTGCACCTACATTGGGTGCATAGATATTTACAAGTGTTATATCCTCTTGTTGGATTGTTCCCTTGATCATTATGTAATGCCCTTCTTTGTCTCTTTTTACAGTTTTTGTTTTAAAGTCTATTTTGTCTGATATGAGTACTGCTACCCCAGCTTTCTTTTCATTGCCATTTGCGTGGAGTATCTTTTTCCATCCCTTCACTTTCAGTTTGTGAGTGTCTTTAGGTCTGAAGTGTGTCTCTTGTATGCAGCATATATATGGGTCTTGTTTTTTAATCCAGTCAGCCACCCTATGCCTTTTAATTGGAGCATTTAGTCCATTGACGTTTAAAGTAACTATTGATAAGTATGTACTTACTGCCATTTTTTAACTTTTTTTTTTTCTCAGTGTTTTAGTAGTCCTTCTCTGTTCCTTACTTCTTGTATACAGAATTGATGGTCACTTTAGTTTGACCTCTGTCTGAAAGCTGAACTCTTTAACTCCCCTCCTCCCTCCTTTTATGTTTTTGATATCATATCTAACCCCTTTTTTTTACATTTGTATCCATTACGTTCTAATCATGGAAATAAATAATTTTTCCTATTTGTGGTCTTCTCTTTTCCCCTTAAATCAGTCCCTTTAACATTTCTTGTAGCACTGGTTTCTTGGTGACAAACTCCTTTAATTTTTGCTTATCTGGGAAAATTTTGATCTATCCTTCCATTTTGAATGATAACCTTGCTGGGTAGAGTATTCTTGGCTGTAAGTTTTTTCCTTTTAGCACTTTAAATATATCGTGCCATTCTCTTCTAGCCTGTAAGGTTTCTTCTGAGAAGTCAGATGATAGCCTTATGGGGTTTCCTTTGTATGTAACTTGACGTTCTCTTGCGGCTTTTAGGATTCTCTCTTTATCTTTAATTCTGGACATTTTGATTATGATGTGTCTTGGTGTGGGCCTCTTTGGGTTTATCTTGTTTGGGGCCCTCTCTGCTTCCTGTACCTGGATGTCTGTTTCCTTCCTTAGGTTTGGGAAGTTTCCATCTATTATTTCTTGAAATAGATTCTCTGCCCCTTGTCTCGCTCTTCTCCTTCTGGGACACCTATAACACGGATGTTAGTGCGCTTGATGTTGTCCCAGAGGTCCCTTAGACTGTCCTCACTCTTTTTAATTCTTTTCTCTTTTACCTGTTCACCTTGGGTAATTTCTCCTAGTCTTTCTTCTAGCTCACAGATCCTTTCTTCTGTAGCCTCTACTCTGCTTTTGAGTCCCTCTAATGAATTCTTCATTTCCAGTATTGTATTTGTCATTTCTGATTGGTTCTTTTTTATATCTTCCATTTCTTTGTTGACATTCTCACTGAGTTCATCTGTTCTTCTCCCCAGATCAATGAGCATCCTTAACACTCTTAGTTTGAACTCTCTGTCAGGTAGGTTGCTCATTTCTGTTTCACTTAGTTCCTTTTCTGGGGTTTTGTCCTGTTCCCTTATTTGGAATGTATTCTTTTGCCTCCTCATTTTGTCTCTTTCCCTGTGCTTGTTTCTACGTATTAGGTAGGTCAGCTACGTCTCCTGCTCTTGGATAGGTGACTTTATGTAAGTGATGCCTTAGGAGGCTTCCAGTGTGCTTCCCTCAGTTCTCAATGTTCCAGGGGTGACCCCTATGTGGGCTACGTGTGTCCTTCTATTGTGGCCTCTTAGCTCTCCCTATAGGCACCCAGGGAGGCCGAGTTATGCTCCTGGCCAGCTGTTGTTATCCTCAGCTGCTTGTAGTTGTTGTGGGCCCTTCCGTCTCTTTATCAGGTGTGGGCAGCCCCAGCACAGTTGGCTGTAAGTTCTAATACCACATTTGTGTTGCAGTATTTCTTTTAAGTGAGTAGGCCCCCAGCGTGGAAGGTTGTTAGGCTCAGGGCCTTACAATTGCTGTAAGCCTCTAGCCTATTAGGTCTCTTGTCAGCTCTCTGAGGATTGCAGCTGGGTGGGGCTGGCCTCAGGCACAGGAGCACCCAATTGTTTCAGGCTTTGGAAGGTGGGGCAAACCTCCTATGTGGGTCTTTGAGAAGCACAAGTCTTCTGCAGCTGACAAGCCCTGTTGCCCACAGATGCACACCACTGCCAACACAGTCCTGCCCCGTGTGAGCGCCCCGACCTCCCCAAGCAGACCCAGTCTCTCCACGGCGGGAGCTCCACACACTCTGCCACCGCCCCACACTCTCCACCCGCTCCTTGTGCACACCCTGCCCGCTCAAGTTGGCTCAGTTGCCAGGCTGCAGAGAATCCAGTCACCAATCTATGCAGGCCCACACGTTGCCTGCGGGCTTGTTGTTGGGTGGGGCCAGTCTTTAGGGTCAGCTGCCTGCCCTGGCTGAGCTGGATTAAATCGGTGCTCTAGTGGGTGGAGCAGACCCTGGGCTAGCAGGCCTCAGGGAGAACTCCAATGGCGTCTGTGTCAGCACGCCCACACCAGGCCATAACAATGGCTGCTGCCAATGTCCCAGTCCCTGGAGAGGTCTCACCCCTCACGGAGATGCACTCAGGGCCTATTAGGTGAGTGTCTTGTCACCAAAGCACTGTGCACCTTTCTTTCTGGTGATTTTAGGATGCTTTCTGGAACGGGTGAGTTTGTGCGTGGGCCCTTTAAGACCAGTTTTAGTTTCTTTGTGAACCGGGTTTTCTGGGGGTCCTCCCCAGTGCTTTAGTAACAGCCAAAGTCAGATATTATGCCGCTGGTCTTGATTGTGCTGGGTCCACAAAATGCCCACAGCGGGTGCGCTCCCCGGCTCAGGACCCCGCGCCTCCAGCGAGGGTGCGTACCTGTGGGCTGCTCCCGGTGGCCGTGAAGCTGGCGGCTTGTGAAGGCGGCGTTTTTCCTCTCCGGAAGGGAGTCTCTGCCTCTTCTACCCCAGTTAGGATTGTCCGTTGTTGCAGGAGTTCCTCTTATCCAGTTTTCAGTTCTGTCTCAGGGGTAATTTTTCCACGAGTAGTTGTAAATTGGCTGTGTCCACGGGAGGAGGTGAGTTCAGAGTCTGCCTACACCGCCATCTTGACTCCGCCTCCTCTTCTAATTTGTTTGATGTACATTGTTTTCACTTTAATGATTTTATTTATTTATTCCCCCCCCCAAAGCCCCAGTAGATAGTTGTATGTCACAGCTGCACATCCTTCTAGTTGCTGTATGTGGGACGCGGCCTCAGCATGGCCGGAGAAGTGGTGCGCCGGTGCGCGCCCGGGATCCGAACCCGGACTGCCAGCAGCAGAGCGTGCGCACTTAACCGCTAAGCCACGGGGTGGCCCCTGTTTTCACTTTAAAATGTGTATTACATATTCTTATGAATTTATTTTTATATTTATTAAGAAATTTTCAAACATACATGCAGGTTGAAAGATTTTTAGTGACCACCCTTACAACCACTGCCTAGATTTTACCATTTTATCATTTTACTATACTTGTCACATATCTATTGATCTCATTTTTAGGCATGTCTACGTTATAATGTTCGACATTAATATGCTTCCTACTAAATAATTTAGTATGCATATCGTTAACTGGTATTTTTTTCTTTTGCTGTAAAATTTTATGATGATGAAATGCTTAAATTTTAAGTGCTCATTTGCTGAATTTTGACATATGCATACATCTGTGTGATTCAATTGCCTGTTAAGATAGAGAACTTCCATATCATCCCAGAAAATTCTCTCATTACTCAAGTGATCCACTTGTAATTCATAGCAACCAATATATGTACGATAAAGCAATAACTTCATTCATATCATCAATGTATATTAATATGCCAGGTATTTGGATGGAAACTGAGAATGCAGTGGTAAGCACAAAGTCCTTTCCTTCAGGGATCTTACAGGTGGGTGAAGATAATTTATGAGTAAATAGGAACTTTACTCCAAAGATATATCCATGTTCTGATCCTTGGAACTTGTGAATGTTACCTTATATGGCAAAGACTTTGCAGACTTTTAACTTAACTGATTAAATTAAAAATTATGAGATGATCTTGGGTTTTCTGGGTGGGCCCTAAGTGCAATCACTAGTGTCCTTATAAGTGAAAGACAGAGGGAGATTATAGACAAGCAGAAGGGGAGAGGACACACAGAAGAGAGAAGGCAATGTGGCAATGGACGCAGATAACTGGAGCGATGCTGCTACAAGGTAAGGAATATCAGCAGCCACTACAACCTGGAAGAGGCAGGGAATGGATTTTCCCCTGCGAGCCTCTATTGGGAGTGTGGCCCTGCTGACACCTTGATTTCAGCTCAGTGATACTGATTCAGACTTCTGGTCTGTGGAACTGTGATAAAATAAATTTCTGTTGTTTTAAGCCACTAAGTTTGCGGTAATTTGCTACAGCAGCTGTTGGAAACCAATACGCTTATTATCTCAGAACATACATTATGCACTTCCTTATGTGAATGTGCTCATGCCTTTTCCTTCACTGGGAATGCCTGAACCACCACTTGACTTTTTGAAATATCCTATTCATCTATGGAGACCCAACTCAAAGCAACTTCCTGATCCCCTCAACCAGAATTAATCATTCTTACCTCTGTTTGGTAACCGCTATGTCCCGAGTGATTAGAAGAGTTCCTCACATAGTAAGTGCTCAATAAACACTTGTGGAATACTTAATTCTATTGTGTATTATAGTTGTTGAGTCACCTGTATCCTCCATTAGATTTAAGTTGTTTGAGACAAGGGTCATGTCTTGTTAATTTTTTAAATAGTAATTTTTTTATTGAGGTAAAATTCATACAACATAGAATTCACCATTTTGAAGTGTCCAGTTAAATGGTATTTGGTACATTCACAATATTGTGCAAGTATTACCTCTATCTAGTTCCAGAATAGTTTCGTTCCCCCAAAAAGGAAACCTTGCACCTCTTAGCCATCACTCCCTCAATTTCCCCTCCTTCCAGTCCCTGGCAACTACTAATCTGATTTCACTCTGTATAGATTTGACTAATCTGGATATTTCATATAAATGGAATCATACAATATATGACCTTTTATGTCTGGCTTCTTTCACTTAGCATAAAGTTTTCTGGTTTCACCAATGATGTAGCATGTATCATTCCTTTTTATGGCTGATTAATATTCTGCTGTATGCATTTACCACATTCTGTTTATTCATTCATCAATTGATGGACATTTTGGTTGCTTTGCCTTTTGGCTATTGTGCTGCTGTGATTACTCATGTACAAGCTTTTGTCTGAACACCTGTTTTTAATTCTTTTGGGTATATACCGAGGAGTGTAATGGCTGGGTCATATGGTGATTCTATGTTCAGTGTTTTAAGAACTGCCAAACTGTTTTCCATGGTGAATACACCATTTTACATTCCTATCAGCCATGTACGAGGATTCCAATTTCTCCACATCCTCACTAACATTTCTGATTATCCTTTATTTTTTTAATTCTAGCCATCGTATAAGAGTTAGAAGTGGTTTCTCATTGTGGCTTTGATATGAATATTCTTAGTAACTAATTATTTGAGTATCTTTGCATGTGCTCGTTGGCCATTTATAGATCTTATTAGGGGAAATGTCTATTCAAGTCCTTTGTCCGTTTTTTAATTGCGATGTTTGTCTTTTTGTTGTTGAGTTACAAGACTTAGTTATATATTCTGGATTCTAGACTCTTATCACATATGATTTACAATTTTTTTCTCCCATTCTGTGGACTGCCTTTTCACTCTCTGAAAGTGCTCTTTGATGCACAAAGTTTTTAAGTTTTTATAAAGTCCAATTTATCTATTTTTTGTTGTTTGTGCTTTTGGTATCATATCTAAGAATCTGTTGCAAAATCATTTGTTACAAAGGTTTATCACTATATATTCTTCTAAGAGTTTTATAGTGTTAGATCTTACCGTTTTGGTCTGTGATCCATTTTGAGTTAATTTTTATATGTAGTGTGAGGTAGAGGTCTAGCTCTATTCTTCTGCATGTGAATATTCAGTTGTCCAAGCACCATTTGTTGAAGAGACTATCCTTTCCCCATTGAAGTCTTGGCACCCTTGTTAAAAATCAATTGACCGTAGATGTATGGGTTTATTTCTGGACTCTCAGTTCCATTCCATTTATATATATTTAGCCAATATCACACTGTTTTCATTACTGTAATTTTGTAGTAAGTTTTGAAACTGGAAAATGTGAGTCCTCCAACTTTGTATTTCTTTTTCGAGGTTGCTTTGGCTATTTCAGGTCCCTTGCAATTTCATATGAATTTGAGGATCAGCTTTCTGCAAGATTTCTGCAAGAAGGTCTTTGGGTTATTTCTAGAGATTATATTGTTTGTAGACTGTTTTGGGGAGTAGTGCCATCTTAACAATATTAAGTTTTCCAATCCATGAACATGAGATATATGTCCATTTATTTAGATCTTCTTTAATTTCTTTCAGCAATGGTTTTTAATTTTCAGTTTTTCAAGTCTTAACCTCCTTGGTTAAGTATATTTCTACTTTATTTTTTCTTTCTGATACTCTTGTCAATGGAATTATTTTATTCATTTGGTTTTCAAATTGCTAATTGCTAGTGTGTAGAAATGCAACTGATTTTTGTGTGTCTAATTTGTATTCTGCAACTTTGCTGAATTTCTTTATTACTTCTATTAGGGTTTTTTTTTGCAGATTTTCTAGAATTTTTTTTGTATATAAGATCATATCATCTGTGAAGAGAGATACTTTTACCTCTTGCTTTTCAGTTTGGATGTGTTTTCTTTTTGTCGCCTCATTGCTCTGGCTAGAACTTTCAGTACAAAGTTGGAATAGCAATGGTGAAAACAGGCAACCTTGTCTTGTTTCTGATCTTGGGGAAAGCTTTGATTTTCACCACTGAGTTAATGTCAACTTTAGTTTTTTCATAAGTGCTGTTTTTCATGTTGTTCCAGGTATGCTGAATGTTTTTTTTTTTTTTTTTTTTTTTTGTGAGGAGATCAGCCCTGAGCTAACATCCGCCAATCCTCCTCTTTTTTTGCTGAGGAAGACGGCCCTGGGCTAACATCGGTGCCTATCTTCCTCCACTTTATATGGGACGCCGCCACAGCATGGCTTACCAAGCAGTACTTCGGTGCGCGCCCGGGATCCGAACCAGCGAACCCCGGGCCGCCGCAGCGGAGCGCGCGCACTTAACCGCTTGCGCCACCGGGCCGGCCCCTGCTGAATGTTTTTACAATGAAAAAATGTTGAATTTTGTCAAATGCTTTTTCTGCATCAATGGAGATGACCACGTGGGGTTTTTTCCTTTGTCCTATCAATGAGATGTATTATATTGATTTATTTTCATATGTTCAATCACTTTGCTTTGCGTCCTGGGATAAATTCCACTTGATCATGATGTATAATCTTGTTAATATTCTGTTGAATTCAGTTTGCTATTATTTTGTTGAGGATTTTTGCATATATATTCATAAGGAATACTGGTCTATAGCTTTCTTTCCTTTTAATGTCTTTATATGACTTTTCTATCAAAGTAATGCTGGTTTCATATAATCAGTAAAGGAATTGTTCTCTTCTTTTCAATTTTTTGGAGAGAAGTATTGACTCCTCTTTAAATGTTTGGGGGAATTAACCAGTGAAGCCATCTAGTTCTGGGCTTTTCTATTTTGGGACGTTTTTGATTACTGATTCAATCTCTTTACTTGTTATAGGTCTCTTCAGATTTTCTATTTTTTCTTGAGTCATTTTTGCTATTTTGTGTGTTTCTGGGAATTTTCCAATTTCATCTACGTTGTTTAATTTGTTGGCATACAGCCGTTTATAATATTTTTCTATAATCTTTTCTACTTCTGTAATGTCTGTAGCAATGTGCCCACTTTCATCTGATTTTAGTAATTTGAACATTCTCTCACTTTTTCTTCATCAGCATAGCAAAAGTTTGTCAATTTTGTTGATGTTTTCATAAACTCATCTTTTGGTTACATTGATTCTCTCTAATGTTTTTATATTCTTTATTTATCTCTGCTCTAAACTTTATTATTTCCTTTCTTCTGCTAGCTTTGGGTTAGCTTGCTCTTCATTTTCTAGTTCCTTCTGATAAAATTGGGTTATTTTATTTTAATGCAAGTGTCTACAAATATAAATTTCTCTCTGAACATTGCTTTCTCTGCATCCAATAAGTTATGTAATATTGTGTTTACATTTTCATTAGTCTCAAAATATTTTCTAATTCCACTTATAATTTCTTCATTAATAGTGTTGTTTTATTTCCATATATTTATGAATTTTTCAGTTTTTCTTCTGTTACTGACTTCTATCTTCATTCCATTGTGATCGGAGAAGGTACTTTGTTATCATTTCATTCATTTTAAATTTGAGACTTGTTTTGTGGCCTGACATATTGTCTATCCTGGAGAATGCTCCATGTGTATTTGAGAAGAATATACATTCTGCTGTGGTTTGGTGGTGGGTTCTATGTGTCTTTTAGGTTTAGTTGGTTTAAGGTGTTCTTCAAGTCCTCTATTTTCTAACTGATCTCTATCTAGTTTTCTGTTCATTGTTGCAAATGGGGTGTTAAAGTCTACAACTGTTATTGTAGATCTGTCTATTTCTCCCTTCAATTCCATTATTTTTTGCTTCATATATTTGGTGCTCTGTTGTTAGGTACATATATGTTTATCATTGTTGTAACTTTTTGAAGGATTGAACTTTTTATCGATGTTAATGTTCTTCTTTGTCTCTTGTAACAATTTTTGTATTAAAATATCTTTTGCCTGACATTAGTATAGCCACCAGCTCCACTTTGTATCCTATTTGCATGGAATATCATGTTCTCTCCTTCCACTATCAACATATTTGTGTCTTGGGTCTAAAGTGAATCTCTTTTAGTCATAATATAGATGGATCATTTTTTTCATTCTGCCAAATATGCTTTTTCTTTGAGAGTTAATCCATTTCCGTTTAAAGTAATTACTGATAAGGAAGGATTTTCTTTTGCCATTTTTCTATTTTATTAATCTTTTTATGTTTCTCTATTCCTGCATTGCTTCTTTATTTTGTGATTAATTGCTTTTTTTCTCCTAGTGTATTGTTTTGACTCCTTTCCTGTTTCTTTTTCTGTATAAGTTTTGGTTTTTTTCTTTTCTTTTTTTTTTATCATGAAACTAAAGATTTATTTTCAATTATGACTGCAACAGCCATGACAAATCCTGTAGCTTCTACTACCTATTAAGCTTATTGAGGTTGGATATTACACGTGGCTCCAAGTTGCATGGGGAATGTACAAAAAGCAAAAGAATAAAAGGCAGTGAGAAAAGAAAATAGCCAACCAGTGTCTTTGGCTATTGGATACTTACATTAACTCTATTCTTGTCAGAGATGATCTGTATTTCCCAGCTAAGAAACGGACAAGATTTTCAAACTTCTAGATGTTTGACCCTCTCATTTCACCATGATGTATTCTCTGTCTCCCCGCCCCCATACTCATTGATGTGTCTCCTGCCTCCTGTGTCTTCCACCCATAGGTCTTTCTAATCTGTGTGTGTGGTTTCATTGCCTTAGGTTTGATATTTTCTTGATTCATGTATGGAGAGTTTCACAGTCCCAACTGCATTTCCTAGACAAAGTAAGACTGTTACTATCATAGCATTAGCAGAACAATTAAACCAAAATTTACTTATACCAATAAATATTTCTAGAGCCCTATCTCCTTTGTAGTTGATACAGCAACCTGAAAGAAAGACTGCAACTTTGATAAATATATAATTTACACCCAGGTAAGTAAGGCCCTTGGCATATGTTACTCAAAAACTAGATGGCCTCGAAGGTCGTTTCCAACTTTGGGAATCAATAATGCTCTTTAAGTACCATAATCTGCTCCCTCCCTTCCCACTTTTTTCTCTTTAAAAATATAACGACCTAAACTCCGGGAAAAGAAGTGTACCCAGAGAGGGGAATATATCAAATCAAGCTCTGGGAAATGCAGAATTGAACAGTCTATGATAGTGACGCAAGATACTACCTCAGAGTCTATTAAAAAATGCCAGGCTTTGTCTTAGAAACAGTTTGGCTTCAAGCACTGGCTTCCACGCATAAAACAGTGTAGAGAACAAAAAGCTAACTAGGCCAAGAGCTTTTCAGCAGTGTGAGAAACTCAATACATTCTTCATCCAAAAGTTGTAGGAAGCTATCAATTTTTTTCTCAGTAGATTTTAAAACGAGAAAACCAAGACTTCTCAAATGAGTCATACTCCAATAACTAAGTATTTTCCCCTGTGATTTTTTAAATGGGAGATTGAACTTCAAGCTTATATAAGTGAATTCCAAGTAAACTCGTATCAGTGGATTGGGGATGATGAGGTCAAGGTAAAAAGGTGAAGTTTAGGAATAACATATGTTACAAGTTGGATTTTGAAAATGTTCCTTTTGTTTTGAATAAAATAAGTCATATCACATCAAACTCATTTCACTGAATGATATTCATTCAGATTAGCATTATAGCAAGTACAGCATAAACCTGAATGACTCTTGATGTTCATTGGAGACATTTATCAAAATTCAACGTTTTTTTGTTTTTTTGTCTCTATGTGTTTGTTTATTGTTGTTATTATCTACTACTAAATGAAGGAAATCATATGGTATTTGACCTTCTCCCTCTGACTTATTTCACTTTGCATAATACCCTCAATGTCCATCCATGTTGTCACAAATGGATGGATTTCATCATTTCTTATGGCTGAGTAGTATTCCATTGTGTATATATACCACATCTTCTTTATCCATTCATCCCTTGATGGGCACTTAGGTTGCTTCCAAGTCTTGGCTATTGTGACTAACGCTGCAATGAACACAGGGGTGCATGTATCTTTACGCGTTGGTGTTTTCAAGTTCTTTGGATAAATACCCAGAAGTGGAATAGCTGGATCATATGGTAGTTCTATCCTTGATTTTTTGAGGAATCTCCATACTGTTTTCCATAGTGGCTGCACCAGTTTGCACTCCCACCAGCAGTGTATGAGAGTTCCTTTCTCACCACATCCTCTCCAACATATGCTGTTTCCTGTCTTGTTAATTATAGCCATTCTGACGGGCGTGAGGTGATATCTCATTGTAGTTTTGATTTGCATTTCCCTGATAGTTAATGATTTTGAACATCTTTTCATGTGCCTGTTGGCCATCTGTATATCTTCTTTGGAGAAATGTCTATTCAGGTCTTTTGCCCATTTTTTGATTGGGTTGTTAGTTTTTTTGTTGTTGAGATGCATGAGTTCTTTATATATTTTAGAGATTAAGCCCTTATCAGATGTATGGTTTGCAAATATCTTCTCCCAATTGTTAGGTTGTCTTTTCGTTTTGTTGATGGTTTCCTTTGCTGTGCAGAAGGTTTTTAGTTTGATGTAGTCCCATTTATTTATTTTTTCTATTGTTTCTCTTGCCCCGTCAGACATGGTGCTTGAAAATATGTTGCTAAGACTGATGTCAAAGAGCGTATTGCCTATGTTTTCTTCTAGAAGTTTCATAGTTTCAGGTCTTACATTCAAGTCTTTAATCCATTTGGAGTTAATTTTTGTGTATGGTGTAAGGTAAGGGTCTACTTTCATTTTTTTGCATGTGGCTATCCCGTTTTCCCAACACCATTTGTTGAAGAGACTTTCTTTTCTCCATTGTATGTTCTTGGCTCCTTTGTCAAAGATTAGCTGTCCATAGATGTGTGAGTTTATTTCTGGGCTTTCGATTCTATTCCATTGATCTGTGTGTCTGTTTTTGTGCCAGTACCATGCTGTTTTGGTTACTATATCTTTGTGGTATATTTTGAAATCAGGGAGTGTGATACCTCCAGCTTTGTTCTTTTTCTCAGGATTCCTTTACCTGTTCGGGGTCTTTCGTTGTTCCATATAAATTTTAGGATTCTTTGTTCTATTTCTGTGAAAATGTTGTTGGAAGTTTGATAGGGATTGCATTGAATCCATACATGGCTTTAGGAAGTATGGACACCTTAACTATGTTAATTCTTCCAATCCAAGAGCACAGAATATCTTTCCATTTCTTTGTGTCTTCTTTAATTTTTTTCAGCAATGTTTTATAGTTTTCTGTGTACAGCTCTTTCACTACTTTGGTTAAGTTTATTCCTGGGTATTTTATTCTTGTTCTTGCAATTGTAAATGGGATGGTATTCTTAATTTCTCTTTCTGCTACTTCGTTGTTAGTGTACAGAAATGCAACTGATTTTTGTATGTTGATTTTGTATCCTGCAACTTTACCATATTCATTTATTACTTCTAAAAGTTTTCTGGTGGATTCTTTAGGGTTTTCTATATATAAAATCATGTCATCTGCCAATAGAGTTTCACTTCTTCCTTTCCAATTTGGATTCCTTTTATTTCTTTTTCTTGCCTGATTGCTCTGGCTAGGACTTCCAGTACTATGTTAAATAGGAGTGGTGAGAGTGGGCATCCTTGTCTGGTTCCTGTTCTTAGAGGGGTAGCTTTCAGTTTTTCACCATTGAGGATGATATTAGCTGTGGGTTTGTCATATATGGCCTTTATTATGTTGAGGTATTTTCCTTCTCTCCCCATTTTAGTCCGAGTTTTTATCATAAATGGATGCTGTATCTTGTCAGATGCTTTCTCTGCATCTATTGAGATGATCATGTGATATTTATTCTTCATTTTATTAATGTGGTGTATTACGTTGATTTATCTGTGAATGTTGAACCATCCCTGCATCCCTGGAATAAATCCAACTTGATCATGGTGTATAATCTTTGTAACGTATTGTTGTATGTGATTTGCTAGTATTTTGTTCAGGTTTTTTGCATCGATGTTCATCAGTGACAGTGGCCTGTAATTTTCTTTTTTTTCTGTTGTCCTTGACTGGTTTTGGTATCAGGGTAATGTTGGCTTCGTAGAATGAGTTAGGGAGCTTCCCCCACTCCTCAATTTTTTGGAAGAGTTTGAGAAGGATAGGTATTAAGTCTTCTTTGAATGTTTGGTAGAATTCACCAGGGAAGCCGTCTGGTCCTGGACTTTTATTTTTGGGAGGTTTTTGATTACTGTTCCAATCTCCTTACTGGTGATTGGTCTATTCAAATTCTCTACTTCTTCTTGATCCAGTTTTGGAAGGTTGTATGATTCTAAGAATTTATCCATTTCTTCCAGATTGTTGAATTGGTTGGCATTTAGCTTTTCATAGTATTCTCTTATAATCTTTTGTATTTCTGAGGTGTCGGTTGTAATTTCTCCTATTTCATTTCTAATTTTACTTATTTGTGCCTTATCTCTTTTTTTTTTGGTGAGTCTCGCTAAAGGTTTGTCAATTTTCTTTATCTTTTCAAAGAACCAGCTCTTAGTTTTATTAATTTTTTCTATTTTTTTGGTCTCTATTTTATTTATTTCTGCTCTGATTTTTAATATTTCCCTTCTTCTACTGATTTTGGGCTTGGTTTGTTCTTCTTTTTCCAGTTCCTTTAGGTGCATTGTTAGATTGTTTATGTGTGATTTTTCTTGTTTGTTGAGATAGGCCTGTATTGTTATAAACTTCCCTCTTAGAACCGCTTTTGCTGTATCCCATAAATTCTGGCATGTCGTATTTTCATTTTCATTTGTCTCCAGGTAATTTTTGATTTCTTCTTTGATTTCTTCGTTGACCCACTCGTTCAGTAGCATTTTTTTAAATCTCCACGTAGTTTTGGCTTTTCTGATTTTCTTCCTATAGTTGATTTCTAGTTTCATACTGTTGTGGTCAGAAAAGATGCTTGGTATTATTTCAATCCTCTTAAATTTATGGAGACTTGTTTTGTGGCCTAATATGGGATCAATCCTGGAGAATGTTCCGTGTACATTTGAAAAGAACATGTATTCTTTGGTTTTTGGATGGAATGCTCTGTATATATCTACTAGGTCCATCTGTTCTAGTGTATTATTTAATGCCAATGTTTCCTTATTGATCTTCTGTTTGGATGATCTATCCGTTGGTGTAAGTGGAGTGTTAAAGTCCCCTACTATTATTGTGTTACTGTCTATTTCTGTTTCTATGTCTGTTAATAATTGCTTTATATATTTAGGTGCACCTACATTGGGTGCGTACATATTTACAAGTGTTATATCCTCTTGTTGGATTGTTCCCTTGATCATTATGTAATGCCCTTCTTTTTCTCTTTTTACAGTTTTTGTTTTAAAGTCTATTTTATCTGATATGAGTACTGCTACCCCAGCTTTCTTTTCATTGCCATTTGCGTGGAGTATCTTTTTCCATCCCTTCACTTTCAGTTTGTGAGTGTCTTTAGGTCTGAAGTGTGTCTCTTGTATGCAGCATATATGTGGGTCTTGTTTTTTAATCCAGTCAGCCACCCTATGCCTTTTAATTGGAGCATTTTAGTGCATTGACGTTTAAAGTAACTATTGATAAGTATGTACTTACTGCCATTTTTTAACTTTTTTTTTCAATGTTTTTGTAGTCCTTCTCTGTTCCTTTCTTCTTCTATACAGAATTGATGGTCTCTTTAGTTTGACGTTTGTCTGAAAGCTCTACTCTTTAACTCCTCTCCTCCCTCATTTTACGTTTTTGATATCATATCTAACCTCTTTTTTGTGCATTTGTATCCATTACCCTCTTATGATGGAAATAGATAATTTTTCCTATTTGTGGTCTTCTCTTTTCCCCTTAAATCAGTCCCTTTAACATTTCTTGTAGCACTGGTTTCTTGGTGACAAACTCCTTTAATTTTTGCTTGTCTGGGAAATTTTTGATCTCTCCTTCCATTTTGAATGATAACCTTGCTGGGTAGAGTATTCTTGGCTGTAAGTTTTTTCCTTTTAGCACTTTAAATATATCGTGCCACTCTCTTCTAGCCTGTAAGGTTTCTTCTGAGAAGTCAGCTGATAGCCTTATGGGGTTTCCTTTGTACATAACTTGACTTTCTCTTGTGGCTTTTAGGATTCTTTCTTTATATTTAATTCTGAACATTTTGATTATGATGTCTTGGTGTGGGCCTCTTTGAATTTAACATGTTTGGGGCTCTGTGTGCTTCCTGTACCTGGATGCCTGTTTCCTTCCTTAGGTTAGGGAAGTTTTCATGTATTATTTCTTGAAATAGATTCTCTGCCCCTTTGTCTCGCTCTTCTCCTTCTGGGACACCTATAACACGGATGTTAGTGTGCTTGATGTTGTCCCAGAGGTCCCTTAGACTGTCCTCACTCTTTTTAATTCTTTTCTCTTTTACCTGTTCACCTTGGGTAATTTCTTCTAGTCTTTCATCCAGCTCGCAGATCAATTCTTCTGTATCCTCTACTCTGCTTTTGAGTCCCTCTAGTGAATTTTTCATTTCCAGTATTGTATTCTTCATTTCTGATTGGTTCTTTTTTATATCTTCCATTTCTTTGTTGACATTCTCACTGAGTTCATCTATTCTTCTCCCCAGATCAATGAGCATCCTTAACACTCTTTGTTTGAAATCTCTGTCAGGTAGGTTGCTCATTTCTGCTTCACTTAGTTCCTTTTCTGGGGTTTTGTCCTGTTCCCTTACTTGGAATGTATTCCTTGCCTCCTCATTTTGCCTCTTTCCCTGTGCTTGTGTCTGTGTATTAAGTAGGTCAGCTACGTCTCCTGCTCTTGGATAGGTGACCTTATGTAAGTGATGGCTTAGGCGGCCTACAGCTTTCTTCCCTCAGTTCTCAATGTTCCAGGGGTGACCCCTATGTGGGCTACGTGTGTCCTTCTGTTGTGGCCTGTTTGCTCTCCCTGTAGGCGCCCAGGGAGGCCGAGTTATGCTTCTGGCCAGCTGTTGTAATGCTCAGCTGCTTGTAGTTGTTGTGGGCCCTTCAGTCTCTGTATCAGGCGTAGGGAGCCCCAGCACAGTTGGCTGCAAGTTCTAATACCACATTTGTGTTGCAGTATTTCTTTTAAGTGAGTAGGCCCCCAGTGTGGCAGGTTGTTAGGCTCAGGGTCTTACAATTGCTATAAGCCTCCAGCCTTTAGGTCTCTTGTCAGCTCTCTGAGGATTGCAGCTGGGTGGGGCTGGCCTCAGGCACAGTAGCACCCAATTGTTTCAGGCTTTGGAAGGTAGGGCAATCCCTTATGTGGGTCTGTGAGAAGCACAAATCTTCTGCAGCTGATAAACCCCACCACCCACAGTTCCACGCACACACACAGTCAACACAGTCCTGCCCCGGGTATGCTCCCCAACCTCCCAAAGTGGACCCAGTCTCTCCATGCTGGGAGCCCCACACAATCCACCACTGCCCCACACTCTCCTCCCGCTCCTTGTGCACGCCCTGCCCCACTGCAGTGGGCTCAGTCACCAGGCTGCAGAGAATCCAGTCACCAATCTATGTAGGCCCACAAGTTGCCTGAGGGCTTGTTGTTGGGTGGGACCAGTCTCTAGGGTCGGCTGCCTGCCCTGGCTGAGCTGGATTAAATCGGTGCTCTAGGGGGTGGGGCTGATCCTGGGCTAGCAGGCCTCAGGGAGAACTCCACTCCCTTTGTTTGTGTCAGCACACCCACATCAGGCCACAACAATGCCCACCGCCAACGTCCCAGTCCCTGGAGAGGTCTCACCTCTCACCGAGATGCATTCAGGGCCTATTAGGTGAGTCTCATTTCACCAAAGCACTGTGCACCTTTCTTTCTGGTGGTTTTAGGTTGCTTTCTGAATCGGGTGAGTTTGCGCATGGGCCCTTTAAGAGCCGGTTTTAGTTTCTTTGTGAACCAGCTTTTCTTGGGGTACTCCCCAATGTTTTAGTAGCAGGTAAAGTCAGATATTATGCCACTTGTCTGGATTGTACTGGGTCCACAAAATGCCCACAGTGGGGGCACTTCCTGGCTCAGGGCCCTGCTCCTCCAGGGAGGGCTGCATACCTTTGGGCTGCTCCCGGGCGGCCGTGAGGCACTGCGGCTTGTGAAGGCAGCGTTTTTCCTCTCCAGAAGGGAGTTTGTGCCTCTTCTACCTCAATTAGGATTGTCCTTTGTTGCAGGAGTTCCTCTTATCCAGTTTTCAGTTCTGTCTCAGGGGTAATTTTTCCATGAGTAGTTGTAAATTGGCTGTGTCCACGGGAGGAGGTGAGTTCAGAGTCTGCCTACGCCACCATCTTGACTCTATCCCCTGGTTTTTTCCTTAATGGTTACCCTGAGATTTACAATTAACATCTTAACTTTATAACAATCAAGTTTGAATTAATAGCATCTTAGTTTCAATATATAAAATGACTGTTTCTTTACAGCTCTATCCTCTATTTTATGTTGCTGTTTTCATAAACTACATCTTACACATTGTGTGCCCATTAGTGTAAATTTATATTTATTGTGTTATGCATTTGTCTTTTACATCATATCATAAAAAAGGGGTCACAAACCAAAAATGCAATAATACTGGCTTTTATATTTACCTCTTTAGCTACCTTTGCCAGTGTTATTTCTGTGTATGGCTTTGAATTACTAATTACTGTCCTTTTATTTCAGCCTGAAGGACTCCTTTTAGTATTTCTTGTTAGGCATGTCTACTAGTAACAGGTTTCCTAAGTTTTTGATTATATGGGGATATCTTAATGTCTCTTTCTGTTTTGAAGGATAGTTTTGCTGAATATCGAATTCTTGTGGACAGGTAATTTTTTCTTCCAGCACTTTGTGTATGTCATTCCACTGCTTTCTGTCTTTTGTGGTTTTGATGAGAAATCAGCTGTCAGTCTTACTGAGGATCCCTTGTACATGATTAGTCACCTCTCTCTTGCTGCTTTCAAGATTCTATTTTTGACTTTAGCTTTCAACAATTTGACTATAATGTGTCTTGATGTGGATCTCTTTGCTCGTATCCTGCTTGGAGTTTTTTGAGCTTCTTTGATGTGTAGAGTCATGCAGTTTACCAAATTTGGGATGTAATGGCCATTGGTTCTTCGTGTGTTTCTTCTGCTCCTTTCTCTCTCTTCTCTCTGTATGGGACTCCCATTATGTGTATGTTGATATGCTTGAAGGTTTCCCACAGGTCTCTCAGGTTCTGTTCATTTTTCTTCAGTTTTTTTCCTCTTCCTATTCCTCAAACTATATATTTGACTTCTTTTCAAGTTCACTGATTCTTTCTTCTGCCTATTCACATCTGTTTCTTAACTCCTATAGTTAATGTTCCATTTAAGTTATTGTATTTTTTTTGGCTCCAGAATTTCTATTTGGTTCCTTTTTGTAATATATATCTAGTTATTAACATTCTCTATTTGGTGAGGCAGCATTTTTCTCATTTTCTTTAGTTCTTTGTCCATGGTTTCTGTCAGACCTTTGGGCATATTTTAACAAACAATTTAAATTCTCTATCTAGTAAGTCCAACGTCTGTTCCTTAAGGACAGTTTAACAGAAAGTTCAATAATGTCATATGACACTTATGTTGATTTACAAACTAGTTCTTTGAGGTTCAAATTTTAAATATCTGAGTGGTGGTGGACAGCAAAGAAAAAAAGCACTTACTATCATGATACAGTATTTTTTTCCTGTTTTCAACCTCAGTTTCTAAAAATTATTTTTGTCAGTTACTAAATTTCTATAGTTAAAATTTTGATAACTCTGACATTTATTTTTATTGGTAGAATATCCAAATTTATTTGGAAACAGTTAGGAATTCTACCATAATCAATTCCAAGTACATTTCTATTCCTTAATTTTTGTTTTTACCTCATTGCTTTATTCCACCAAGATTTGTATAAATATCGCCATATCAAAAACAAATAGTTTTATTTTCAAAATTAAACTTTTAAACTGAGTTTGTAATAGCATTCATGATAATGTTAGATATTTCATCTTCAACACAATGAACTTTCAAAACCTTTGCTTTGATTTCATTAATTGGATGAACAAAATGGAACCAATATTAGAATTAATTAGTTTTTTATTCCAATCAATTATCTGATAACACTGATAAAAAAGATCTTATTTAATTGTTTAAGAATTTTCTTTTGCTCATGAAGCCTGAACATTTACAGCTACTCCTTCATAGGAAAATTTGGAATAAAAATGATTGAAATTAATTTAAATTGGTCTTGTTTTTTCTGGGTAGAAAGTCATGCCTCATAAGGAAATATGTAAACACACTTTCTGCAGCTGTAACTGTTAAATCATTGTCTCTGGGTCAATCTTATTAAAATAAATACTATTTTTTAAAGCAGATTAATGTTTTTTTCTAGCTTTCATGTGGTCAGTGGTATCAATTGGAGCCTTACTGTGGATAATATATGTTGACAAACTTGTATGCAAGTTAGACTTTTCCCTTAACTTTCTAGAGAAATGGGCATTAAACATTTAATTTTTCATTACTTATATACTCTTTTCTTTTTTTCTTAGCTTATTTCCAGAAAGGTTTATTGCAATATAAAAAGCATGACCAAATGTGCAGGAAAGAGCTGATGTAATAGCCCTGAGGCTTCTCTCCTTAGAAAGGCCTGCTTACAAGGTTGGCCCTTGGCTGGCATCTTGGGAACTTGGATTTTTGGAGTGTTCTCACCATTCTCTGATAGGAGTAGCTCCTTGTACCTAAAATGTTTATGCAAACAATGTAGTTTATGCTGAACACCTGCTTTCCTTTTTGGAGTCTGGAATTTGGTGTGTGCTAGGTAGAGGGTACCTGCCTATGTGACCAGCTCCTAATAAAAACTCTGGGTTCTGGGCCTCTAATGAGCTTCACTGGTAGACAACATTTCACATGAGTTGTTAAAACTCATTGCTGGAAGAATTAAGTGTGTCCTGTGTGATTCCACTGGAAGAGGACTCTTGTAAGCATGCCCCTGGTTTCCTCCAGACTTTGTACCATATGCCTTTCCTCTTTGCTGATTTTGCTTTGTATCCTTTTACTAGAATAAATCTTAGCCATGAGTATGACTATATGCTGAATTCTGTGAGTCTTTCTAGCATATCATCAAAATTGAGGGTGATCTTGGAAATCCCTGACACACCAAATGATAAGATAAATTAATTGTATAATTATAATATGATAAATTGCAGAACTATCAAAGCAAGATATTTAGACTACTCTCTATATGATCAATGTTAGGACTGCTTTGCATCTCTTTCTTGCAAAAATTTAAGTAGACCTTACCCAAGTTTTCCACTGATTTAACCCAGGGTTCCTGGTGACTTTATGCATCTCACAGATACAACCGGCCTGTACACCAAATGTCGGGGAAGGGTACTATTGAGTACTTCTCCCACCACCACCTACACTGAAAAGAGTTAACTGTGCATATCCTCAGCTGTCTTACCCCACTTTATTGTATCAGGGAGTGCCTGCATACTTTTCTTGAAAGGGATGTCTTAGTGACGTTGTATCAGAAAACATTGTTACTGTTCCTCTTTCAGATGCCATACATTAAAGTGTAACAACTTTATTTATTGCCATGCTGCTCACATACTACTAGAAAAACAATTCCAGAGGTTGGATGTACAAAGTAAAGGTATTCCAACCCGCCGCCATCCCACTTTATTTTAGTATCACCATTAATAATGACACTTTGTTACAAATAAAAAATCCAGGGCGAATGTCCAAATGGGTAGAAGGCTTAGACAACAGGAGTAAATAGGGGCATTCAATCACCCTAAATGTAATGGACAATCTTGAATACATTTTTCCCCTTCAGAGTGTATTTTGTAAAGTAGAATTAATGAGTCGTGGAATTTAAGAAGTTTTGTAGCTATATTTAGTATATTATCAGATATTTCACCATAAAACTGGCCTGGTTGCCATCTATGCATAAATGCTTTGTAAATATTTTTAGACTATTTTATGTGATTATGCATTATCTTCCAACTAAATTTTGACTTCTTGAGGCTAAGGGTCCTGTGTTATGAATTTTTCATTTTTAAAAAATCTAACACAGTGTTTATAATGCGGTGTTCAGATCATAATATGGTTCACATATGTTGTCAAATGGCAGAGAGCAGTACTAGGATATTAGAACAGCAAATTCCTCACAACATTTTTTATTACTCAAATAATTAATATTATTTTATACTTGAAAAGTGGAATATGTGGATAAACAAAAAAAAAGGAAAAACTTGTTTCTTTCCCCATCATCAGAGGGTAACCATTGATATTTACCAGACTATTTCTTCTGTAAGAGATACTGATAATTCTTTTGAGTGATCCATAAGTAGACTATGAAGTTGGGGTGCTAGTGGACAGTGTGTTGTCAGGTTCTTTCACTGAAGCTAAGCTTCTGTCATATCTTCTGCTTAATTCTAGGTTTCTATCTTCCTACCCGTGGAAAGGTCTATATTAATGGATATGATATCTCAAAAGACATGGTTCAAGTCAGGAAAAGCATGGGCATGTGCCCCCAGGATGACATATTGTTTCCAGACTTGACAGTATCAGAACATCTCTATTTCTACTCTGTGGTGAGCCAGAGATATATTCTTTCCCCCTACTCTTTTCATATGCTTCAGGCAGTGTGACAAAGGATCAACATCCTTACCCTTATTTAGTGGAAGTTCATTTTTTTTGAGGCACTGTTCTTTTACCATAAAGGGAGGCAAAGGGAAGAAGAAACGTCTTATATCAAGATAGCTGTGTAAGAAAAGTTTTGATGTAAGAATTTTCTAAGGATAAAGCTGGAAGCACCGTGTAAACTCAGGCATCTCTTTCTAGATAAAAGGAATACCTCCCAAGGAGCGTCCCACAGAAATTGACAAAATGCTGCTTGCTTTTGGCCTGCTAGAAAAGCATGATGCACTTTCACAGTCGCTGAGTGGAGGAATGAAGCGCAAACTCTCCATCATTATAGCACTTATAGGAGGATCCAAGGTAAAGAATGATTAACATGGATCCCTGCTCTAGCCGAAATATAAAACTCAGCTGACACAAACCTGACAGCTGATATGAATCTAACTCCTCTAAAAGGAACTTCACAAATTATAATCAGAGGGGATTCCCATTATTGACCCAGATGCTATAATGTGGTTATGAATTTGAAAGTATTGTTAATTTTGCCGAGTTCTTAATATAGTATAATCTAGATTATGTATCTTGGCCAAAATATGTTCCCCATGAATAGTAAGTTACACCGTAAGGGGCATAGCATGAATTAAATATGACCATGGAATTGTTCTTCTGGTCTTCAGGTGGTGATACTTGATGAGCCGACATCTGGCATGGACCCAGTCTCGAGGAGATTCACCTGGGATGTCCTTCAGCGGTGTAAACAGGATCGTACTGTCTTACTGACCACCCACCACATGGATGAAGCTGACATTCTGGGTGACCGCATAGCCATCATGGTCAAGGGATCCCTGCAGTGCTGTGGCTCTTCAGTTTTCCTGAAAAAAATATATGGTCTCTTTCCCTTTGATCATTGTTTGGATGCTAATGCCTTAATAATATTCTTCTAACATGATTTTTATTATTATTTTTGTCTTTCTACACAGATCACAAGCTTCCTGTGTCCTATTGAATTAGGTCTAAACTATTTAAATTGGCTCTTTGTAATTTAGACATACCTGATCTATTCAATTATTTCCCATTATGACCCAATAAGTATATTCTAACTTGGAAAATACCCTTTATTGACCCCACAAAAGTCATGTTTATTTCTCTTGTGTGGCTTCTACTGATGTGGTAATTTGTTGCAGGGATGAAGTAATGCTTCCAAGGGATTTGGTACATAGATTGATGGCTTGTAGGGGAAAAATCAGTGACTAGATATTTCTGACTCTTTTTTTTTTTCTCTATTTCCAAATCAGTGTCAAACCCCCAGTGTAATGAGTTAAATGCTTTCTATTTTATTTTCATGAAATATTCCTGAAATATGGCAGTTGTTCTACAAGAATTTATTGAACAGAAAATGAATGAATAGTGGAATAAAATAGTCTTAATTTTGAGTATATAGTCTGGTTAGTCAATAAGACTAGTACATCAAAAATGAGCAATATAAAATCATATATAATCAAATTCTGAAATTACATGACTCAAACCAGTAAGTGTGTCAGGCTTTGAAATTGTAGACTATGAATCAATGAGAGCAGTTAAGGACATCATTCCATTAATCTTTAAATCATTATTTGAATTCATTCATTCAACTCACATTTATTATGGGTAAGTTAGTATGTTTCGTGTTTACACACATTATCTCATCTAATCTTCATAACCTCACCATTTTTATGGAGCATAAAACTGGGGCTCATATTTAAGTAACTTATTCAAACCATGCAGTAAGTGGCAGAAATTTGGACCTGGGTCCCTCTGACACCAAAGCCCGTGCTTTGCACTCTAATATTCTACCACTTCCCTTTTACCCTTTACTCTAGCTCAAAGACGATGTTGGGCTAATTCGGTAAATAGGAAATTTAGCGAATGTCGGAAGTAGAGGAAATCATACTGTTGAATGCCTTTTCATTTACAAATGAGGATATAGAAGTTAACATTCCTGTAGTAGGTTAGTTGTAGACACAAAATTATTACCAAGGTAGATTGATTATCCATAGAGTGCTTTCAGTTACAGACCTTAAAAAAGCAATGGAGGAAAAAAACACATTTTTTTAGGAATGTGGGTAAGCAAGCAAGTAAGTAAAAGTATTAGGATAAAAATGGGCCTTTTTTCCCCCGGGACGATGAGTAAGTCAGCCTGGATCAGAAGGTTTTTTGGGAGGATCAATGAGATATTAAATCTGATGGATTGGGTAGAAAATGGAAGGGCACTGAAAACAGCAAGAGTGGTTTTCATTTGATGTACGAATGCACATATAAGATGAACTTAGAAGGAAGCGGGGAGGGAGGAAGGCAAAAGAGGTGATAAGGCATGTGTACGATGACGGATGGTAATTAAACTCTGGGTGGTGAATATGATGTAGTCTACACAGAAATCAAAATATAATGATGTACGCCTGAACTTTATGTAATGTTATAAACCAATGTTACTTCAATAAAAATAAATATGGAATTCAGAAGCCCCATTCCAGGATATAACCATAAGCCAGTTTAAAGTGATGAATGCTGAAATAAGAATAACGGCAACAATACAGGAAAAATAAGTATGTGTGTATATATATACACACATGTGCACAAATACACACATACACATGCGTGTGTGTGTATAAAATCCTGACAGGATCAGTCAGAAATACTTGGTGACAGAAGTCCATTGTCATATGATGAAAGGAAGAGTTCTTAGTACAGTGAGGTGAAATTTTGCACTTTTCATTCATTAATACAGTGAAGTAGAAGTTTCCATTTTAATGACATGTCCTGAAATGTGGCAGGTGAACATTAAGTATTTAAAGGATGATGGAAGGAAAGAAGTCCAAAAAGATATAAAATAATAAAACTTTAACAAGTTTAAATTCTGGTAAGAATATGAAACTAGTATATCCCAAAGAATAGAATTAGGAACTGACTAAGAGGAATGAGTTAAAGGTAATTTGAAGACCATTTGCTCTTAAGCACAGTCATGATGCCGCTTAAAAATGAAATTTTTAACAGACAAGAGCCTAGGGGTTTTTTTTTGGGGGGGGGTGCCGGGTAGAGTATGTTTAATTTGGGCAGATTGCATTTTAAAAATTTTGGTCTTCTAAATGGATCTTTGCAGGTGTGGGATACCACATAATTATGGTGAAGGAACCTCATTGTAATGTTAAAGAAATTACCCGACTGATTAATCATCATATACCAAGTGCCAGACTGGAGAACAATGTTGCAGCTGAATTATCATTTATTCTACCCAAAGAGTACACACACAGGTATAGATCAGAGAATGTTAGATAAGTAGTTTTGGGTTACCAGAAATAACTATTACCTTTCCAGGTTTCCTCATATTCAGCAAATAGATTGTTTCTAGTTGCCAGTTGACAAGTAATAGTAAAAAAATTTACTTTCTGAAGATTTCACTCTTAGTACAGAGGGTTGCCACATAAGTTAGATTTCATTTAGGCTTGTCTTGATGTTTTTATTTCTATTTCTTATAGCTTGATGTTAATTAGTGATAAGATATGTAAATTATTGGCACAAATTTTCTTCTTGGTGAGTTAAATCAAGTGAGTTATTAAGATAATAAGAGAAAAAGTGGCCTGTAAGGCAGCTCTTGGGGCCAAGAGCCCTAGAAACCAGAGGAAATGGGCAATTTGACCACAACAGTTAACCATGTTAGTTATCAAAGGGAGAAACAAGGAATAATAAGTGTACCTAGAATCTTTATCTTAACTAAGGGAACAGGAAAATAAGAGTCCTCATCATAAATTTTCAAGGTTTGTGCCAATTTCATCTTGCAAGGTATAATTACTATCCCGATAGTCCCTTGAAGGAAGCTGGTTGGCATTCTCAAAAGAAGATGAATAGTGGGGAACTTCAACTTTATAAAGAGTATCTATAAAAAAACCTACATTTAACATCATACTTAATGGTAAGAAACTCGAAGCTTTGCCATTAAGATCAGGAACAAGGCAAGGAAGTCCTTTCTCACCACTCCTTTTAGCTGGAAGTCCTAGCTAATGCAATAAGACAAGACAAGGAAATGTACATAGATTGGGAAGGAAGAAATAAAACTGTGTTTGTTCACATATAACATGAATATCTTATGTAGAACATGTAAAAGAATTGACAAAAAAACTTCTGGAATTAATAAGTGATTATAGCAAGGTTGCAGGATACAAGGTTAATATATAGAAGTCAATCACTTTCCTATGTATCAGCAATGAACAAATGTAATTTGAAATTATAAACACAATACTATTTCCATTAGCACCTCCAAAAATGAAATACTTAGGTATAAATCTAACAAAATATATACAAGTTCTATATGAGCAAAAGTATGTAACTGTGATGAATGAGTCAAAGAACTAAATAAATGAGGAGATATTCCATGTTTATGTACAAGAAGACTCAATATTGTCAAGATGTCAGTTCTTCCCAACTTGATCTATAGATTCAATGCAATCCAGATCAAAACTCCAGTAAGTTATTTTGTGGATATTGACAAACTGATTGTAAAGTTTATATAAAGAGGCAAAAGACCCAAAATAGCCAACACAATGTTGAAAGAGAAGAATAAAGTTGGAGGACTGACACTAAACAACTTCAAGACTTACTATGAAGCTACCATAATCAAGACAGTGTGGTATTACTGAAAGAATAGAAAAATAGATCAATGGAACAGGACAGAGAGTCCAGAAATAGACCAACATAAATATAGTCAACTGATCTTTGACAAAGGAGCAAAGGCAATATAGTGGAGAAAAGTAGTCTCTTTAACAAATGATGCTGGAACAACTGGAAAATCACATGCAAAAAAATTAATCTAGACACAGACCTTACACCCTCCACAAAAATTAACTCAAAATGGATCATAGGCCTAAATGTAAAATGAAAAACTACAAAACTCCTAGAAGATAACATATGAGAAAAACTAGATGTTCTTAGGTATGGCAATGACTTTTTAGATGCAATACCAACAGTATGATCTGTGAAAGAAATAATTGAAAAGCTAGACTGTTAAAATTAAAAACTCTGCTCTGTGAAAGATAATATCAAGAGAATTAGAAGACAAGCTACAGACTGAGAGAAAATATTTGCAAAATACACGTCTGATAAAGGATTGTTATCTAAAATATACAAAGAACTCTTAAAATGCAACAATAAGGAAACATACAAGCAGATATAAAAACAGGCCAAAGACTTTAACAGACGTCTCACCAAAGAAGATATGTGGATGGCAGATAAGCATATAAAAAGATATGCTCCACCTCATATGTCATCAGGTAAATGCAAATTAAAACAACAATGAGATGCCACTACACACTGATTAGAATGGCTAAAATCTGGAACACTGACAGCACCAAATGCTGGCAAGGATGTGGAGCAAAAAGAACTCTCATTTATTGCTTGTGGGAGTGCAAAATGGTATGGCCACTTTGGAAGACAGTTTTGTGGTTTCCTACAAAACTAAACATACCCTTGGCATATGATTCAGCAATCATGCTCCTTGGTATTTATCCAAAGGAGTTGAAAACTGGCACATGGATGTTATAGCAGCTTTATTCATAATTGTGAAAACTTGGAACAAGCAAGATGTCCTCAGTAGGTGAATGGATAAATAAACTGTAGTACATCCAGACAATGGAATATTACTCAGCATTAAACAGAAATGAGCTATCAAACCATGAAGAGACATGGAGGAACCTTAAATATATATTACTATGAAGCCAGTCTGGGAAGGCTACATACTATATTATTCCAACTATATGACATTCTGGAAAATGCAAAAATATGGAGACAATAAAAAGATCAGTGGTTGCCAAGGGTGTAGGAGGGATGAGATGAATAGGCTCAGAAGATTTTTAGTGCAGTGAAAATACTCTGGTATAATGATAGATGTATCATTATACATTTGTCCAAACCCATTGAATGTACAACACCAAGAGTGAACCCTTAGGTAAACTATGGACTTTAGGTGATTATGATGTGTCAATGTAGGTTCAGCCTTGGTAAAAAATGTACCATTCTGGTGAGTGATGATGTTGATAATAGGGTGTCTAGGTAAGTGTGGGAGTAGGAGATATGTGAGAAAGCTCTGTACCTTCCTTTCAATTTTAATATATACCTAAAACTGCTTTAAAAAAATAAAGCATTAAAAAAATGACTCAAGAAAAAATTAAAAATCTGATTAGACCTCTAACAAGTAAAGAGATTGAATTAGGAATCAGAAAGAAAAGACTAGGTTCAGATGGCTTCAGTGGTGAGTTCTACCAAATGTTTACAATAAAAATTAATACCAATTTTCTACAAACTGTTCCAAAATAGGAGAGGGAACACAACCTATTCTGTGAGGAGAGTGTAACCCTATAATAAAACCAGACAAAGACAAAGAAAAGAAAACTACAGACCAACATCATATTTGAATAGAGGGCAAAAAACAACAACAACAAAAAACCAATGTGTCATCAAAACTAATCCATAAGCGTGTAAAAAGGATTATGCACTATGACCTAGTCCCATTTACCCCAGGAGTGCAAGGTTGGTTCAATGTGCAAAAATTATCAATGTAAAACACCATATTAATAGAATAAAGGACAAAACTACATGATCATCTCAATAGGTGCAGAAAATCCATTTGACAAAATCCATACTCTTTTATGATAAAAACAGTCAACAAACTAGAAATAGAAAGGAACTTTCTCAACCTGATAAAAGGCATCTATGAAAAACCCACAGCCAACATCATATTTAATGGTCACTCCTTAGAATATAGTAGAGATAGGGTCAAGAACTGAATGGGTTTCTGGGGTACATGCACTTCTAAACCAGAGGAACTGAGAAATCTGAGCAGAACTATTCTTCAGCATCCTTAATGGCACCACATCACATCTGCCTGAAATGGCACAGAACTTCCCTGGTTATGAGAGTGAACAATTCTCTTTCAGTCCCTAGTTTCCATTATTCTTCATTTTCTTATTTGAGTGCCTTCTGCTTCTTATTAATTTGAAAACATTTTTTCTCTTTGATTTAGTGTTTCATAGAAACTATAGCATCTATTAAATAAATCTTAACTAGTGATGACTGTCATTTGATGCTTTTATCAGAAAACCAAGAAGCAGTTTGTGATAGCAATTTGCTAGCTTTTCTCTTTATATCATCCACATTTCTGATTTCTCAGGGGTATGGAAACTACAACGTGCACTGCAGTGAAGAATGAGCTACGTTTTCCCCTCTGTTGAAGGAAATTCATTGGGAACAAAAAATATTAATATGAAAACCATCTGTTTTGGTGCTAGCTCTTTCTCTCCTTCTTCTTCTAGGTTTAAAGACCTGTTTACTGAGCTGGAAGATAGACAGGAAGAGTTGGGCATTGCTAGCTTTGGTGTCTCTATCACTACCATGGAAGAAGTTTTCTTTATGTAAGTAATGATGCAAGGGGGGCAGGAGAGAAAAAAATCTCTTCCTCTAAAATCAGATTTGAGGGGCCGGCCCCGTGGCGTAGCGGTTAAATGCGCGTGCTCCACTGCTGGAGGCCTGGGTTCGGATCCCGGGCATGCACCGATGCACTGCTTGTCAGGCCATGCTGTGGCGGCGTCCCATATAAAGTGGAGGAAGATAGGCATGGATGTTAGCTCAGGGCTGATCTATAAATATAAATAAAATAAAATTGTTGATAGCTTTAAAAAAAAATCTCTCACACACAAAAAAACTAGAAGTACAGTTGGCTTTACTGGTGAATTCTGCCAAACATTTAAGAGGGAAAAAATATGAATTCTATAAAAACTCTTCCAAGGCATTGAAGACAAGGGAATACCTGGCAACTCATTCTATCAGGTCAGTATTATCCAGATACCAAAACTAGACAAAGATATTACAAGAAAAGAAAATCACAGACCAATATCTCTCATGAATATAAATGCAAAAATTCTTAACAAAGTTTTAGCAAATCATATTCAACAATGTGATAATAAAATAAAATTGATAATACATCATAAATAAATGGGGTTTACGCCAGAAATGCAAGATTGATTCAACATTTTAACATTCAAAAATCAATTGTAGTTTCAGTCAATCAATGTAGTTTACCATTTTAAGAAACTAAAAAGGAAAAGCCACTTAATCTTCTCATTAGATGCCGAAAAAGCATTTGGCAAAATCCCACATCCATTCATGATAAAAACTCTCATTAATACAGTCCTGTGCAGCATAATGACATTTCAATGATGGAGCATATACGACTAGTGGTCCCTATCATAAGATTAGTACCATATAGCCTAGGTGTGTAGTAGGCTATACTTTCTAAGTTTGTATAGGTACACCCTTATGATGTTCATACAATGATGGAATTGCCTAATGACGCGTTTCTCAGAAGCATCCCGTCATTAAGCGACGCATGACTATATGGTAATGGAAGGGATCTTTCTCAAACTGATAAAGGGCATCTACAAAAAACCTACAGTTAGCATCATACTTACTGATGAAAAACTGAATCCTTTTTCCCTAAGTTCAGAAACAAGAAAGGGATGTTCCTCACCTCTTATATTCAAGATTTTACTGGAAGTCTACCCATTGCAGCAGGATAAGAAAATGAAATATCCAAAACTCAATTGTTTTCCTATATATTATCAAGGAACAATCTGAAATTGAATAGAAAAACAATGCGATTTTCAATAGCATCAAAAATATGGAATACTTAGGGATGAATCTGACAAAAGATATATAAGATCTATACACTAAAACGTTACTAAGAGAAATTAAAGACGACTGAAATAAATGCAGAGATATACTGTGTTCTTCAGTCAGAAGACTCAATATTTTAAAGACGTAAATTCTCTCCAAATTGATCTATAGTTCCATGCAATCACAATCACACCAGAAGACGTTTTTGTAAAAATTGATCAGCTGATTCTAAAATTTCTATCCCAATACAAAGGACTTAGCATGGGCAAAATAACTTGGGCAATGCTTATCCAGTGTTGTGCTAAATGAAATGGAAAGAGAAATTCTCAAATCCTGCTGATTATACAGTGAGTTAGTTCTACTGCATTGGTGAATAACACGGCAACATGTAGTAAGTTGCAAATACCCACTTTCCACAACCTAGAAATTCCACTGTTAGGTATATAATCTAGAGAAACACTCATATATTTGCTCAGAAGACAGATATTCATTGAAATATGTAATAGCAAAGGATTAGAATAAATAATATAATGTATTAATAAAATATGATACCTATGTAATGAAATACTATATATATCAATTGAAAAGAATGAATTAAATTTCTCTTTATACAAATGTCAACATGGAGATATGTAAAACATCTAATCTTTTAGAGGAAAAAAAGGATTTTGCAGGACTGTCTGTTAAATATACCATTTATATAAAACATTAAACCCATAAACATAAACCATGTTTATGGATACATAAATGTGTATACAAAAGTATTAAAATGTATCTGATTTCTCCACTGTAAATTAATTTTTCTCCGCATTCTGAACTGTATTCTTTGGAAGCATGTCACTAGACATAGCCCACACTCAAGGGGAGGAGGGATTGAGCACCCTGGAGGGAGTAGTATCTACAAATATTATTTGGAATTTTGTAATGAAGATTTGTCTCTCTCCTCCATTTATTTATTCAATCCCCTAGTTATATCAATATGGACTCATGGAATACTACTTTGGCCAGGTGATCAAGGTGGTAGTTCATCCCAGTGATATTTCATGTTAATATCATGTACTCCCTGATACGGCATGAGGAAGAAAGCACTTCACCTGTGTGATATTCTTCTCCAAAAGCTATAACCCCAATCTAACCATGAGGAAAACATAAGACAAACCCAAATTGAGGAACATTTTACAAAATACCTGATCAGTACTGCTCCAAACTTCTAAGGTCATCAAAAACATGGAAAGTCTAAGAAACTGTCATAGACCAGAGGAGACTAAGGAGACATAATGACTAGATATAATGTTAGGTATGCTGGATGGGGTCCTGGAACAGAAAATGGACTTTAGTGGAAAAACTAGTGAAATCTGAATAAAATGTGGAGTTTAATTAATAGTAATTTGCCAATGTTGGTTTCTTAGTTGTGACAAATGTCCCATGGTAATGAAAGATGTTAACAACAGGGGAAACTGAGTGAGGGGTATACAGGATCTCTGTACTATCTTTGCTACTTTTCTGTAAATCTATTCTATAATTAACTTCATTTAAAAAATATATCTGGAAGGTTACATACCAAATATCAAAGCTGGCTTGATGGAAGGATTGGGGAGAAATGGGATTAAGAATCTTGTTTAAGGTGATTTAAATTTATTTGTAATATATTTTTTAAATTGGCTCAAGGTAACAAAATGTTGAAAGTGGTTGATTCTCTGAGTTGGGGAAATGGGAGTTTTCTTAAATTTATTCTTTTTCCGTACAGAAACTGTAAAGGAAAATATTTTGCTAAATAAAATTTAAACATTTTGTATATCAGAGAATACTTTAACAGATTTAAAAGACAAATGACACAGAGGTTAATTATAGTAAGTAAGAATGTCTTCTAAATCAAAAAGAAAAATATGAAAACGGTGTAAAATTAGACAAGTGATAAAAACTGATTCACAAAAGAATAACTAGAAATGGTCAACTTAATTCAAAGGAATTAAAAATAAAACAGCAAATATTAAAGAAAAATACTCAGTCTTGGTGAATACGTAGTTAAATAGGAAGATCTTGTAAACTGACATGGATATGTAAATTAGTATACTCTTTCCGAAGGGCAATTTGGCAAGATATATAAGGAGCTTTAAAATGTGTAGATTCTACATCTGAAATTTTGTCCTTTGTGGATAGCAATATATGTGGAATAGTGTTCATCACAGCATTGTTTATAATAATAAAAAGTTAAAGCAATCTAAATAAGTAATAGGTCAATAAACTGTGGCGCATCTGTACAATGAAATGAAATTCAGTCATTAGAAGTGAGGATGTAGGCCGGCCCCGTGGCTTAGCGGTTGGGTGCGCGCGCTCCGCTGCTGGCGGCCCGGGTTCGGATCCTGGGCGCGCACCAACGCACCGCTTCTCCGGCCATGCTGAGGCCGCGTCCCACATACAGCAACTGGAAAGATGTGCAGCTATGACATACAACTGTCTACTGGGGCTTTGGGGGAATAAATAAATAAATAAAATAAAATTAAAAAAAAGAAGTGAGAATGTAAGTATATAGATATTGAAATGAATATATATTAATAATTTAAAAAGGAAGTTGCATAACAATGTAGTATTATTGTATGATCCTAATTTTGCATTTTGTGTGTGTACGTATATATTTATGCCTGTGTATATGTAGGTATAGAAGAATGTCATTTGAGTACATCTGAGTATTGAGATCTTGAGTATTTTTTTCTTTTGGTTTATTATATTTTTAAATCTTATCCCACTGAGTATTGCTTACAAGTGTATAAAAACCTAATAAAGAAGTTAGAAAAAAAGTAGCAGAAAAAACCATATTTGTCTTCAGTGTATCAATTACTGTAGTATTGCAGTGACCAGACATGGTACAAATACTGCCTTGAATATAAAAGAATTTAATAACAATAATTCCAGAGTTATCAAATCAAACCAGTACTTTATGCTTGTTTTGTTGTCCTGCTAAAAGAAAGATTTTAAAAAGGCTTGCTAGTTCATTGGTTTAGAAAGAAAAATCTATCTTTACAAATTATAAATTTTTCATCAAGGGTTACAGAACTCCCAGGGGTGGACTTAAGGTTTCAAATTACCCATTATAGTACTATGATCTCTATTATTCTGTTTATCGCTGTCTCCCTTATATTAAAATTAAATATATATGTCTACGAATGAACACATATTTACAGAGAACAGATTGGTGGTTACCAGAAGGAAAGGGGGCGGGGGGAGGGTGAAGTGGGTAAAAGGGGTCATTGGTATGGTGACGGATGGAAACTAGACTTTTGGTGGTGAATATGATGTAGTGTATACAGAATTCGAATTATAATGATGTATACCTGAAATCTATATGTTATAAACCAATATAAAAAAATTTAAAAGAAAAAAATATTATGTATATATGTCTGTTTGTCCCGTGTAGTTGTGAGCCCTTGGAGGACAAATTAACTATGTCTTCATTTTCTTTGTAAACTATTCCAAATATTTAGATAGCCTGGAGCAGAAAATTGAGAAAACAAATCTATTGGACTGACATAGGCTTAGACACATTATAAAAATAAAACCCTGCTATCTATTATCACTATCATTTCTTAAAATAAAAGAGATTTAACAGCCCCTCTCTCCTAAAAAAAGATATTGTCTTAGAATTTTAACTTAAGTTCAGTTCATTTTATTCAGTGTTAATGTTAACATTGTATAACCATGCTTGTTTTTTTTAAATTCTTGCCTCAATTTGTGAAACTCTTGCCATGGACTGAGTACCTAGGCACCACTGTTCTGGTTAAAATGAATTTTTGTCTGTCTGTGTAGGGCCACTAAAGAGGATAATCAAGCTCTCCAGAGCCCTTCCCAAAAGGACAAAAACAGAAAAGAAGACATGAACCAGAATATGAATGTGCCCAGAAATTTTGAGAGATCAAATTCTTCCAGCTCGAGTGAACACTCAAATATTAGGTTTAATACTGGGGTGAGCATCTTCGCTATGAATATACTGCTGGTTTATGTTTGGATGGGATAAAAGAGATACATTTCGTTTTAATACTTGAATTCAAAGGAGAGTTTGGGGTTCTTAGCCAGAGAAGGCCAAGTAGAGAATAGTCGTTAAAGCAATCCAATTAATTTTCTAATTCAAAAGTGAAATATGATAGGTAAAAGTCACATTTTTCACTCACCATTGTTATTCCTCAGAGTTGCTTATCTCTGAGGTTTTCAAAATTGTTAGTTCATTCAGAGTTGAGAAAGTGTCCCAGTAAAAGTTATCACTACTCACACACATAAAAGGCTTTTAAATTTATGCATTGGAATGCATTGGTACTTACTAATGGATTATTCCCAAGTCAGTATGTGCCTTCGTTAGCATGGGGAATCTCACTGGATTGCCAAGCATTTCCTTCATTGTTCTCCTGTCGTCTATTCCCTACAGTTTTCCATAATAAAGTCTAGGGCTTCTGAGGTGGAAGATATATTTCTCAGAGTTGCCCATAAGCATGCCTTCACTGAGGGACTTATGAGCCAGTTGTGAAGCAGAGTGGGTGTTATACAACCAGTGTAGAATTTTGAGCCACATAGAACTAAAATTCTTACTCTATCATTTATTACTATTTGACCTTGACCAAGTCATTTAACATCATCTGTGCTTCAGTTTCATTCTCTATTTTAATGAGTTAACACTAGTAAAATGTGAAATGTATAATGTTTGGCATGAATCAGATACTTAAGAAATGTAGTTTTCCTCCTCTCCTTGCTCACACATTTCTCCTACTATATCACTTTTCCCTATTTCCCCCTCTTATAAAGATGCAGATAAAGGAAGATTTGCAGGCCAGTCTAGAAAAATAGATTTTCACATTAACTTATTCTTTTATTCTAGAAATAGATCTAATAACCCATCTTTTAAAAGCCAGAAAGCACTTTTTCCTACCTTGAAGACAATGTGAGAAAAAAAAAACTTGACCTTATTTCTAGTCAGAGACAATATCCAAATCCTGATAGTTTTATTCCAAAAATATTGGTTTATTGATTAGGGATATTTTCTCACAATGAATTCTGGGGTGTCCAAAACGTTGGGAAATATAGGATGAACATATTTTTAAACTATCAGTTACATAGTCAAGTAATATGCTCTATATGCTTTTCTTCAACATTCAGACACCTTTCCAGGTGAAGTTTCTACATTTAAAGCAACAGGTTCCATTGTTAATCTGAAAAAATATACAATAAATCAACTACAGATGGGCCAAAAAGTCTGAAAAAGTAAATAGTATATTTGTGTACATTTTTCAAATTAACATTGGACATAGTGCTTTAAATTTAGAAGTTGAAGAAAAACATACTGAGCATGTTATTGCAGTTTAAAAATAAATTCATCTTCTGTTTCTTGACTATCCACAAACCTATAGATCACATGGATTAAAAGCTAGCTATGGAAATTTGTTACATATGCACATTTTATGGGAAAGTTTCATTCATAAAATAGAGATAATATGGAAAGATCAAGGTTTAATATTAACAAAGAAAGATGGATGTGATGTTGTTCTGCTCAGAGATGCTATGAATATATTAGTAATAAAAATGATCCTTTTGAGGTTTTCAGTATAATTAGATTAGAAGCCACGCTTTAATCCTGTCAGTCAACACATTATACAAATGTGAAGTTTTGCTTGTTACCTAGTCTGCTAACTATGGCTATGTTCTGTTTAAGGATATATTTATAAAAGTGTGTACATCTTCCACCATAAGATTCAAAACATTAATGTTAATGAATTTTATTAAGGTTTGTGACCATTGTAATGACATCTGTCTCTCCTCCTGTCAGTGTACTCTTTACTGCCAGCAGTTCTTTGCTATGTTCTTAAAGAGGGCAATGTTCACTTGGCGCAACTGGAATTTGGTGTTGCTGCAGATACTGGGACTTCTGGGTATCGTTTATTTTCTGATGAGAGGTGTGAGGATTTTAAGACGTACTGATGAACCTGCCAGGGAAATGGATTTGGAACAATATGGTCAAACCATTGTGCCTTTCTCAATTACTGGAAATTCTGACTTTACTCGAAATTTCAAAAACAATCTTGAGATCATGCTAAAGGCTAAGAAACAAAAACCTCAGGAAGTGAAAGGTAAGGCTCTTAGGAAAATAAAATGACTGCTAGTAGATGAAGACCTGCTTGTGTCACTTCCAAAGACAGGGCTTAACTGGAATAGTTAGCTACTTACTCTCTATCTCTTTTTTTTTTTTGATAGTCGCCAATCTCATAAAGGAAGCCAAATCAGAGGCAAGAATCATCCTTCAAGGCTGCTGGCCATAAAGTTAATTATTAATGGAGGCACTTTGAATGTGGATCATTTACCAACCATTTGCTACACCTTCTAGGGAATGGATTAAAGTACCAAAATATTTTGTTTTGTAAAATTTAGCACAGAATTTCTCATAAAACCAGGCTCACAGTGTGGTATCATGGTCCAAATCCTGAAAGGCTTCCCACAAGTCTCCTGGATTGGCCATATCTAAAAACAGATAAACAGGTTAGGCTGAAGTCTTTATAGGGAAGCTACTCAGAACTTATTTATTTGAGAGAGAGTAGTAGTAATTGATTATATGTATTGAGCATATATTTTTGGCAGGAAATTTTCTAAGTAGTTGAATTACTTCACTTAATTTCTATAACAATCATATTTTCTAAAGTTGGGGACATTCAGGTTTGGAGATGTTAAGTATGTCCCAAATCATGCATCTGGTATCTATTAGAGCAGGGACTGGATTTTAACACTGCCTGGTGGGAGTCTGCAATATTAACCCACTCACTACACTAAATTACCTCTGTAAGAGGCAAGTCTTTCCTCTTTCAAGACTGATCATTTCCTTCCAGGTGCTTCATTTGTATTTTCTTCAGCTGCTGTCTCTTTGACAGTGTTACTTCAGGTTAGCATACAGCCTGTGCAGTTTGGCAGGTTGTTTTTCTTTTATCCTTTAGATTCCATTGTGAGAGATGAAAATGCAGTTGGAAATGTTGGTTATTACTTCTACCATTGTCCTGATTTTACAGCATATACATCATAGGCTGGGTGGCCTAAAAACTGTCAGTAAACTACATATTCCTTTTCCTCCTCCATTACAGGAGCACTAGATGAACAATTATTAGTCAAAGATCATGTAGTTGTTTAGAAGAGAAGAGAGAGAAAATGAAATTCCCTGATTTATAATGTGGTTCCTTTTCTACTGTTATATTGTTTATACAAAAATAAAAAGACTAGGGGCTGGCCTGGTGGCACAAGCAGTTAAGTGCACATGCTCAGCTGCAGCGGCCCGGGGCTTGATGGTTGGGATCCCAGGCACGCACTGACGCATCGCTTGGCAAGCCATGCTGTGGCGGCGTCCCATATAAAGTGGAGGAAGATGGGCATAGATGTTAGCCCACGGCCAGTCTTCCTCAGCAAAAAGAGGAGGATTGGCAAATGTTAGCTCAGGGCCCATCTTCCTCACAAAAAAAAAAAAAAGGACTATACTTCACAGATATATAAATAGAAAGACTATCAAATTAAATCTTCCTTTTTGTTTGTTCTTTGAGCATCTTGGAATTGTCTTAATTAAAAATTATTTAAGCAGCTCTTTGAGAAAGATGGTGGAATAGGAAGACTCAAGCCCTTGTTCTCCCATAGAAATATCTAGTAAACAACAACAGACTAGCTTAAATAGCTTTGAATAGAAAGCAGTCAAAGGTCTACACCAAAAAAGTGAATGTCCAGTCCAGAAAAAGCTACACTCAAAATGGAAGGTAATTTTCTGGTGTTTTTTCTCACCCTTGCCCCACCCCCCTTTCTAGGGCAGCACAGTGAGTTGAGAGGAAGCAACCCAATTCCTGGTTCCTCCCTTGGCATGGAAGGAAAAGAGTAGAATTTATTTTTGCAATATTCAGGCCTATTAGGGGGCTGTGCAAAGGACTGATTTTGGTTTTACTTGACTCAGAACTCAGGTGGGAATAGTGGCATAGTTTGGATATGATGTTAGAGGTTTCTGAAAGCAGTGACAATTGCCAAGGTGTGTGAAAACTCCAAGGGGGACTGCGGACATGTGGGCATCAGGGAAAAGAGATTATGAGCAGCAGAATATAGTAGAACATCTAAGGCCCCAAGAGGAAGCAGAGGTGAAACTCACAGGGAAATTAAGACATTTAAAAGCAGCCATATATACTGGAGAACTGGGGGAAAAAGCATATACACAGGCCCAAGGAAGACAGATGCCCAGAAAAAGTTTGAGAAGACCTTAAGCCTTCATGCTGGGCTAATTAGTAAAGGTCTCTCTCTCTCTGGATGGATGCAGTCTGTTTTTTCAAATGCCCAATTTTCAACAAAATATCACAAGGCATATAGAAAAACAGGGAAACACACTCCATTCAAAGAAAGAAAATAAATCTCCAGAAACCAACCCTAAAAAAACACAGTGCTTGGATTTACAGGACATAGATTTTAAAGCAACTATCTTAAACATGCTCAAAAAGGTAAAGGAAACATGGACAAGCAACTAAAGAAAATAAAGAAAACAATATATGAACAAAGTGAGAATATTAATAAAGATGGAAATTATAAGAAAGAACCAAACAGAAATTCTGGAGCTAAAAAATGCAAAAACTGAATTGAAAAAATCACTGTTGTGGTTCAGCAGCAGACTTGAGAAATTTGAAGACAGACCATTTGAAATTATTGAGTCTGAGGAGCAAAAAGAGGATGAGAATGTAAAAAATTAACAGAACCTAAAGGACTTATGGTACATCATAAAACAGACCCAGATACACATTATGGGAGTCCTAGAAGTAGAAAAAAATAGAGAAAGGAGAAGAGAACTTATTTGAAGAAATAATGCTGAAAACTTATCAAATTTGAGGAAAGACTTGGATGTACTAATACAAGAAGCTCAACAAACTTGATGTAGGGTAACCCCAGAGAGACCTACACCAAGACACACCACAATCAAACTGTCAAAAGACAAAGAATCTTGAAAGCAGAAAGAGAAAAGCAACTCACAAGCAATATTTGATGAGATTATCAGAAAATTTCTCTGCTAAAACCTTACAGGCCAGAAGGCAGTGGGATGATGTATTTAAAGTGCTGAAAGCGAAAAAGTGTCAACCAAGAATTCTATATTCAGTAAAACTGCCTTTCAAAACTGAAGGAGAAAGTAAGACATTCCCAGATAAAAGCTGAGGGAGTTAATTACCACAAGACCTGCCCTACAACAAATTCTAAAGGTAGTCCTTCAATGTGAAATGAGGAGTTATTATCACTAGATAATAACTTAAAGGCATATGAAAATATAAAGTTCTCCAGTAAAACCAAATGTAAAAGCCAGTATTATTGCAATTTTTATTTATAACTCTGCTTTTTTCCTGCAGAATTTAAAAGACAAAAGATTAAAATTAAGTATAAACATATGTTAATGGATACATAATATGTAAAGATGTAATTTGTGACATCAATAACATAAAGTGGGGGGCAGATCTGTGAAGGATTAGAATTTTTGTATGATTGAATTAAGTTGATATCAGTTTAATATAGATGGTTATAATTTTAGAATGTACTGCTCAAGGTAAATGGAAGGAAAATATCTGTAGAGTATATACAAAAGGATATGAGAAGGGAATCAAAAGTGCCACTATAAAAAAATCAACTAAACACAAAAGAAATCAGTGATGGAGGAAATGAGGAAAAAGCTACAAGATATATAGAAAACAAATAACAAAATAGAAGTAATAAGTCCTTCTCTATCAGTAATTACTGTAAATGTAAATGGATTAAATTTCCCAAATAAAAGACATAAATTGGGAGACTGGATTAAAAAAAACCAGGATCTAACTATGTGCTACCTACAAGACACTCACTTTAGGTCTAAGGACACACATAGGTTGAAAGTGAGAGAATGGAATAAGATACTCCATGCAAATAGTAACCAAAAGAGAGCACGTATACTAATATCAGACAAAATAGACTCTAAGTCAAAAAGTGTTACAAGACACAAAGAAGGATATTATCTAGTAGTAAAAGGGGCAAATCACCAGGAAGATATAAGAATTATAAACATATATTCGACAGATATCCTAATCATATGAGGCAAACATTGACAGAATTGAAGAAAGAAATAAACAGGTCTACAATAATAGTAGGAGACTTCAATACCCTACATTCAATGGTAAATAGAACAACCAGACAGAAGATCAATAAGGAATGAGAGGACATGAACAACTCTATAGACCAATTGGACCTAGCAGACATAACAGAACACTTCTTCCAACAAACAGCAGAATACATATTTTTTCTTGAGGGCACAAGAAAGATTCTCTAGGATACACCATATATTAGGCCACAAAATAAGTCTTAATAAACTTTAAAAGATTGAAATCATGCAAAATATACTTTTGATTACAACTGAATGAAACTAGATAGGAATAGCAGAAATAAAACTGAGAAATCTACCCATATATGGAAATTAGGGGGGGGGGGGAAAAACACTGTTAAGCAACCAGTAGGTCAAATAAGAAATAACAAGGGAAATTAGAAAAGATCTTGAGACAAGTGAAAATGAAAATATAATGTTAAAACTTAAGGAATACAGTGAAAGCTGTGCTTAAATGCTTACATTAAAAAAGAAGCAAGCTGGGGGAGCGATGTTAGCATCACGGCAGAGTAAGCTCTTCCCTTAGACTCTGCCCCAAGATACAATGAAAAGGACAGTTATAAAGCAAGAGAGGATATTCACACAACACAGTAGACATCTGAGAGATACACACAGCCATACATCTGAAGGTGGAGGTGCTGGACCCCCCAGGAGGCAGTGGAAGGAGGTAAGGGGATCTCCTCTTCCTTCCTGAACAGCAGAAATCTAGATCATGGGATGGTGCATGCCTCTGAGAGGAGAGGGGGAGGGCACAGCCCTCCACAGGAATGCCTTTGCTCTTGGAGTTGCCTCCCAACCCATGGGAAAGCTCCATACTGAGGAGGCTAAGTAATCACAGGGGCCTCTTCATCAAGTCGAGCAGTCCAGGAGGGCAGATAGCAAGTGCAGAGTGGGAGCGCCCCCAGGATCACTCACGTGAAAGAAAGTGCCCCTCCCTCTGCCTGGCACACCAGCTTGGCCAGTCGGCCAGAGCAAGAGATCCCCCCACCAAAGTGCTTGCTCATTCATGTGTAAAGCAGTAGCGGTCAGTGGCCAAACGCAGACAGGATCTGTCAGCATAGCTTCTGAAGGACAGGCACAGGCTGCCAGGGATTGTGGCAGGCTCAGAATACACAGCTCCTCCTCCCTCTCACTGGTGGCAGGTGGAATCTGTGACTAGATACTACCACTATGCGATGGCACAAATCCACCCCATCAAAGAGTATGAAGAGGTATACTAACACTCTAGAAGGAAAATGACAAGCATCCAGAAATCAATCCTGAAGGCACAGAAATTTCCAATCTAAATGACAGAGAATTCAAAATAGCTATCATAAAAAAACTAAATGAGTTACAAGAAAACTCAGAAAGATACTTCAATGAAATCAGGAATAAAATTAATGAATAGAGGGAATTCTTCATAAAAGAGATCGAAACTATTTAAAAAAAAATCAGAAATGTTGGAGGTGAAAAACACAATGAATGAGATAAAGAAAAATCTAGAGACCTGAAATAACAGAGCTGATATTATAGAGGACAGAATTAGCAATTTAGAGGACAGAAACATAGAAATACTTCAAGTGGAGGAGGAGAGAGAGCTAAGACTAAAAAGAAATAAAGAAATTCTCTGAGAAATATCTGACTCAATTAGGAAATCCAACGTAAGGATTTTAGGTATTCCAGAGGGAGAAAGGAGTAGAGAGCTTGTTCAAAGCAATAATAGCTGAGAACTTCCCAAACATGAGGAAGGAGCTGGAATTGCAAGTAAAAGAAGCTAATAGAACTCCTAATTACATCAATGTGAAAAGACCTCCTCCCAGGAATATATTAGTAAAACTGGCAAAAGTCAATGACAAAGAAAAAATATCAATGGCAGGAAGGCAGAAGAAAATAACCTATAAAGGAACCTCTCTCAGGCTTTCAGCAGATTTCTCAGCAGAAACCTTACAGGCTGGGAGAGAGTGGAATGATATATTCAGAATTCTGAAAGACAAAAACTTTTAGCCAGGAATACTCTATCCAGCAAAACTATCCTTTAGATATGATGGAGAAATAAAAATTTTCTTAGATAAATAAAAGCCAAGGGAGTTCATCATCACAAGACCCCTGTCCCCCAAGAAATGATCAAGAAGGCCCTCATACCTGAAAAATAAAAAAAGATTTTACAAAGCCTTGAGCAAGGAGATAAATAGACAAAATCAGAAAATTGAGGCTCTCTATCAGATCAGGTTAGCAAACACTTAATTATAACATTAAAGATAAAGGGAAGGAAAACATCAAAAATAACTATAATCACTTATTTTCATCACAGACTGACAACAGAAAGTGGAATAAGTTGTGACAATAACTTAAACGAGAAAAGGAAAGGAATGGAAACTGCTTCGACTAAGGAAATAAGAGACTGTCAGAAAATGGACTATCTCATCTATGAGATCTTTTATACAAACCTCATGGTTACCACTAATTGAAAAATCAGAACAGAAAACAAATGATAAATAAAGAGAAAACTGAGAAAACCATCATAGAGAACCACCAAACTGAATTGGCAGTCCAAAATACATGGGACAAGAAACAAGGAAAATACAGAACAACTGGAAAACAAATGATAAAATGGCAGCATTAAGCCCTCATATATCAATAATCACTCTAAATGAAAATGGATTAAGTTCTCCAATCAAAAGAGAGTGGTTGGATAGATTAACAAACAAGACCCAACAATATGCTGCCTCCAGGAAACATATTGCAGCTCTAAAGACAAGCACAGGCTTAGAGTGAACAGATGGAAGATGATACTCCAAGCTAATGTCAAACAAAAGAAAGCGGTGTTTCCATATTTATATCAGACAAAGTAGACTTCAAGATTAAAAAGTCAATGAGAAATAAAGAGGGGTAGTATATAATGATAAAAGGGACACTCTACCAAGACGACATAACACTTATGAATATATATGCACCTAACACAGGAGTACCAAAGTACGTAAAGCAACTATTAACAGACCTTGAGGGAGATATTAACAGCAACACAATAATAGTAGGGCATCTTAACACCCACTTAGGTCAATAGATATATCATCCAGACAGAAAGTCAACAAGGAAATAGTGGAATTAAATGAAAAACTAGACCAGATGGACTTAAGAGATATGTATAGAATACTTCATCCAAAAACAGCAGAATACATGTTCTTCTCACTTGCACATGGAACATTCTCAAATATAAACCACATGTTGGGAAACAAGGCAAGCCTCAATAAATTTAAGAAGACTGAAATCATATCAATCATCTTTTCTGACAATAATGCTATAAAACTAAGAAATCAACTACAAGAAAAAAGCTAGGAGTGACAAATATGTGGAGAGTAAATGACATGCTACTGAACAACCAATGGATCATTGAAGAAACTAAAGGAGAAATCCAAAATTATCTGGAGACAAATGAAAATGAAAATACATGATACCAACACATATCAGATGCAGGAAAAGCAGTCCTAAGAGGGCAATTCATAGCAATACAAGCCCACCTTAACAAACAAGAAAAATCTCAAATAAGCAATCTTAAACTACACCCAACAGAACTAGAAAAAGAAGAATAAACAAAGCCCAAAGTCTGCAGAAGGAGGAAAAAAATAAAAATAAGAGCAGAAATAAATGAAATTGAAACAACAACAAAAACAGTAGAAAGGATCAATGAAACTAAGAGCTGGTTCTTTGAAAAGACAAACAAAATAGACAAATCCTTCACCAGACTCAATAAGAAAAAAAGGGAAAAGGCTTAAATAAATAAAATTAGAAATTAAAGAGGAGAAATTACAACAGATACCACAGAAATATAAAAGATTATAAGAGAATACTATGAAATACTATATGCCAACAAATTGGACACTCTAGAAGAAGTGGATAAATTCTCAGACTCATATGACCTCCCAAAACTGAATCAAGAAGATATAGAGAATCTGAATAGACCAGTCACAAGTAAAGAGATCAAAACAGTAATCAAAAACTTCCCAAAAAATAAAAGTCCAGATGGCTTCTCTGGAGAATTCTACCAAAAATTCAAAGAAGATTTAATACCTATCCTTCTCAAACTATTCCAAAAAATTGAAGAAAATGGAACACTTCTGAACATGAGGCCAATATCACCCTGATCCCAAAGCCAGACAAGGAAAACACAAAGAAGGAAAATTATGGGCCAATATCACTGATGAACATAGATCAAAAATCCTCAGCAAATGTTGGCAAACTGAATACAGGAATACTTTAAAAGGATCATACACCATGATCAAGTAGGATGTATACCAGGGATGCAGGGATGGTTCAACATCCACAAATCAATCAATGTGATACACCACATTAACAAAATGAGGAATAAAAACCACATGGTCATCTCAATAGATGCAGAGAAAGCATTTGATGAGGTCCAACGTCCATTTATGATAAAAACTCTCAGTAAAATGGGTATAGAAGGAAAGTACCTCAACATAATAAAGGCCATATATTACAAAACCCACAGCCAACATCATACTCAATGGGGAAAAACTGAAAGCCATCCCTCTGAGAACAGGAACAAGAAAAGCGCACTCTTGCCACTCTTATTCAACATAGTACTGGAGGTTTGGGCCAGAGTAATTAGGCAAGAGAAAGAAATAAAAGGTATGCAAATTGGCAATGAAGAAGTGAAACTCTTGCTGTTTGCAGACGACATGATTTTGTATATAGAAAATCCTAGAGAATCCATCAGAAAATTCTTAGATATCATCAACAACTACAACAAAGTTGCAGGGTACAAAATCAACTTACAAAAATCAGTTGCATGTCTATACTCTAATAATGAACTAATAGAAAGAGAACTCAAGGGGCCAGCCCAGTGGCTTAGCGGTTGAGTGCACGGGCTCCGCTGCTGGCGGCCCAGGTTCCATCCCGGGCGCGCACCGACGCGCGGCTTCTCCGGTGGTGCTGAGGCTGCGTCCCACGTGCAGCAACTAGAAGGATGTGCAGCTATGACCTACAGCTATCTGCTGGGGCTTTGGGGGAAAAATAAATAAATAAAATTTTAAAAAAATTTATACAAAAAAAAAAAAAAGAAAGAGAACTCAAGAATACAATCCCATTTACAATCACAATGAAAAGAATAAAATATCTAGGAATAAATTTAACCCAGGAGGTGAAAGACCTATACAATGAAAACTATAAGACATCATTGAAAGAAATCGATGACATAAAGAAATGGAAAGATATTCCATTCACGTGGATTGGAAGAATCAACATAGTTAAAATATACATGCTACCTAAAGCAATCTACAGATTCAATGCAATCTCAATCAGAATCCCAATGACAGTCTTCACAGAAATAGGACAAAGAATCCTAAAATTCAGATGAGGAAACAAAAGATCCTGAATAGCTAAAGCAAATGCTCTGGTTAGGACTTCAGTTTTATGTTAAATAGAAGTGTGCAAGCAGACATCCTTGTATTGTTCTGATCTCAGAGGAAAAGCTTTCAGTATTTCAATATTAAGTATGATTTTAGCTGTGGACTTTTTATATATGTCCTTTATTATGTTTATGGAGTTTCCTTCTGATTTGTTGAGTGTTTTTTTAACATAAAAGTAATTAGCATTTTGTGAAATGCTTTTTCCACATCAATTGGGATGATCATGTGGTTTTTTTCCCTTCATTCTCTTATGTGTTGTATTACGTGGACTGATTTTCATATGTTCAACCATGCTCCCATTCTAGGAATAAATCCCACTTGATCATGGTATATAGTCCTTTTAAGGTGCTGTTGCATTCTGTTTGATAGTATTTTGTTGATGATTTTTGCATCAATATTCATCAGGGATATTGGTCTGTAGCTTTATTCGTTGTAGTGTCTTTGGCTTTCGTGTCAGGGTAAAGCTGGCCCTATTGAATGAGTTTGGAAGTTTTCTCTCCTTTACAATATTTTAGCAGACAATGAGAAGAATTGGTATTAATTCTTCTTTAAATAGTAGAATTCACCAGTGACGCCATCTGGTCCTGGGCTGTGCTTTGTTGGGAGGTTTTTGATTACTGATTTGATCACCTTATCAGTTATGGGGCTTTTAAAAAGATTTTATATTTCTGCATGATTCAGTTTTGGTAGGTTGTGCAGTTCTCAGAATTTGTCCATTTCATATAGGTTATCCTATTTTTTGACATAAAATTGTTCATAGTAGTCTTTATGATACTTTTTATTTCTGTAAAATCAATAATAATGTCCCTTCTTTCATTTCTGGTGTAATTATTTGAGTCTTCTCTCTTTTTTTCCTTGTCACTGCATCTAAAGTTTTCTCAAATATACTGATCTTTTCAAAGGAAGAGCTCTTGACTTTGTTGATTTTCTCTATTGTTTTCCTATTCTCTATTCTGTTTATATCTGTTCTAATCTTTATTATTGCTCTCTTTCTGCTAGCATTGAGTTTAGTTTATTCTTCTTTTCTAGTTCCTTAAGGTACAAAGTTAGGTTGTTGCTTTGACAGCTTTCTTCTTCTTCTTTATTTTATTGAGGTCATAATAGTTTATAACATTGTGAAATTTCAGTTATGAAATTTCAGAGGTTGTGAAATGTCAGTTGTACATTATTATTTGTCACCATATATATGTTCCCCTTTACCCTTTTATGCTTACCCCTAAACCCCCTACCCCTCTAGTAACCACTAATCTGTTCTCTTTGTCCATGTATTTATCTTCCACATATAAGTGAAATCATATGGTGTTTGTCTTTCTCTGACTGGCTTATCTCACTTAACATAATACCCTCAAGTTCCATCAATGTCGTTGCAAATGGGATGATTTTGTCTTTTTTTATGGCTGAGTAGTATCCCATTTTATATGTATACCACATCTTCTTTGTCCATTCATCAGTCAATGGGCACTTGGGTTGCTTCCACATCTTGGCTATTGTGAATAATGCTGTAAGGAACATAGGGGTGCATAAGCCTCTTTGATTTGTTGATTTCAAGTTATTTGGATAAATAGCCAGTGGTGGTATACGATATTTCGATTTTTAGTTTTTTGAGAAATCTCAAAACTGTTTCCCATAGCGGCTGCACCAGTTTGCATTCCCACCAACAGTGTATCCTTTTTCTCCACATCCTCTCCAACATTTGTTGTTTTTTGTTCTGGTAATTATAGGCATTCTAGTAGGTGTAAGGTGATATCTCATTGTAGTTTTGATTTGCATTTCCCTGATGATTAGTAATGTTGAACATGTTTTTATGTGCCTGTTGGCCATCAGTATATCTTCTTTGGAAAAATGTCTGTTCATATCCTTTGCCCATTTTTTGATCGGATTTTTTGTTGTTAGTTGTATGAGTTCTTTATATATTTTGGAGATTAACCCCTTGTCCGATACATGATTTGCAAATATTTTCAACCAGTTGGAGGGTTATCTTTTCATTTTGTTTGTAGTTTTTTTTTTTGCCTTGCAGAAGCTCTTTAGTCTGATGAAGTCCCATTTGTTTATTTTTAATTTTTTTCCATTGCCCGAGTAGATATGGCATTCAGAAAGATCCTTCTAAGACTGTTGTCAAAGAGTGTACTGCCTTTATTTTCTTCTAGGAGTTTTATGGTTTCACTTCTTACTTTCAAGTATTTAATCCATTTTGAGTTAATTTTTATGTCAATTTGCCTATTTTTAAATTAGATTATTTGTGTTTTTACTGTGGAGTTGTATGAGTTCTTTATATATTTTGGATATTAACCCTTTATCAGATATATAGTTTGCAAATATTTTCTCCAATTTTGTATATTGACTTTTCATTTTGTTGGTGGTTTCCTTTGCTGTGCAGAAGCTTTTTAGTTTGACATAGTTCCCCTTGTTTATTGTTATTTTTGTTGCTTGTGCTTTTGATGTCATAACCAAAATACCAACATCAAGACCAATATCAAGGAGATTTTTCCCTATTTTTCCTTCTAGGAGTTTTATGGTTTCAGGTCTTATGTTTAAGTCTTTAATCCATTTCTAGTTAATTTTTGTGAATGGTGTGAAATAGGGGTCCAGAATCATTCTTTTGCATGTGGATATCCAGTTTTCCCAACACAATTTATTGAAGAGACTATCATTTCCCTATTGAGTATTCTTGGCTCCCTTGTCAAATATTACTTGAATGTATATACATGAGTTTATATCTTAGAGGAAAAGCTTTCAACCTTTCACCATTAAGTATGATGTTGCCTTGGGTTTGTAATATATGGCCTTTACTATGTTGTGGTATGTTTCTTCTATACCCAATTTGTTGAGCATTTTATCATGAAAGGATATATTTTGTCAAATACTTTTTCTGCTTCTATTGAGATGATCATATGATTTTATCATTCATTCTATTAATGTGGTGTATCACATTTATTAATTTGCATATGTTCAACTATCCTTGCTTCCCAAGGATAAATTCCCTTGATTGTGGTGAATGATCCTTTTAATGTGATGTTCAATTCAGTTTGCTAATATTTTGTTGAGAGTTTTTGTATCTATATTCATCAGGGATATGGGTCTATAATTTTCTTTTCTTGTAGTATCCTTATCTGACTTTGGTATCAGGGTATTGTTGGCCTCATAAAATGAGTTTGGGAGTGTTCCTTCCTCTTAAATTTTTTGGAAGAGTTTGAGAAGAATGGACATTAATTATTCTTTAAATGTTTTGTAGAATTCACCAGTGAAACCATCTGGTTCTGGGCCATTCTGTTTTGGGAGGTTTTTGATTACTGATTCAATCTCCTTACTCATTCATGGTTTGTTCAGATTTTCTATTTCTTCATGATTCAGTCTTGTTAGTTTATATGCTTCTGAGAATTTATCCATTTGTTCTAGGTTTTCCAATTTGTTGGATATAATTGTTCATAGTAGTCTCGTGATCCTTTGTATTTCTGTGGTATCAGTTGTAATGTCTCCTCTTTCATTTGTAATTTTATTTATTTGAGTCCTCTCTTTTTTTCTGGGTTACTCTAGCTAAAGTTTTGTCAATTTTGTTTATCTTTTCAAAAAACCATCTCTTAGTTTCATTGATCTTTCCTATGTTATTTTCTGGTCTCTATTTCATTTATTTCTGCTCTGATCTTTATTATTTCCTTCCTTCTGCTAACTTTGGACTTTGTTCTTGTTTTTATAGTTCCTTGAGGTGTGAAGTTAGGTTGTTTGAGATCTCTCCTGTTTCTTAATGTAGGCATTTATTGCTATAAATTTCCCTCTTAGAACTGCTCTTGTAGTTTTGATATATTGTGCTTCCATTTTAATTTGTTTCGAGATATTTCTTGATTTCCTCTTTGTGCCTTTGGTTGTTCAGCAGCATGTTGTTTAATCTCCACATATCTGTGAATTTTCCAGCTTTCCTCCTGTTAGTGATTTCTAATTTCATACCATTGTGGTCAGAAAAGATACTTGGTATGATTTCAGTCTTTTTAAATTTGCTAAGATTTGTTTTGTGACCTATCATTTGATCTATTCTGGAGAATGTTCCATGTGCACTTGAGTAGAATGTATATTCTGCTGTGGTTGTATGGAATGTTCTGTATATGTCTCTTAGTTCCATTTGGTCTAAAGTATGGTTCAAGGCCAATGTTTCCGTATTGATTTTCTGTCTGGATTATCTATCCATTGCTGAAAGTGGGGTATTGAAGTCACCTACTAATATTTTATTGTTGTCTGTTTCTCTCTTTAGATCAGTTAGTACTTGCTTAACATATTTAGGTGCTCCAAAGTTGGATGCATATATATTTATGATTGTTATATCTTACTGGTGATTTGACCACTTTCTCATTTCATAATGACCATCTTTGTTTCTTACACAATTTGTGGCTAGAAGTCTATTTTGTCTGATATAAGTATAGCTACCTCTGCTCTCTTTTGGTTTCATCTTGCATGGAGTATCATTTTCCATCCCTTCACATTGAATCTATGTATGTCCTTAAAGCTGAAGTGAGTCTCTTGTAGGCAGCATATGGTTGGGTCTTGTTTTTTTATCTGTCCAGCCACTCTATGCCTTTTGATGGGAGAAGTCAGTTCATTAACATTAAGAGTAATTATTGATAGGTAAGGATTACTAATGCCATCTTATTGATTGTTTTCTAGTTCCATTTTTCTTTTCTTCTTTTCTTGCTGACTTCCTTTGTAAACTGATGACTTTACGTAGTGGTATGCTTTAATTTCCTTGTCTTTCTTTGTGTCTCTATTGTAGATTTTTGCTTTGTGGTTCCCATGAGGCTTACATAAAACATCATATATATATATATATATGTTACATATATATGTTATGTATTATATGTTATATACACGTTATATATGTGTGTGTATATATTTATATAGCAGTCTATTTTATGCTGATAGCAGTTTAACTCTGTTGGATACAAAAATTTTGTCCTTTTACTCCCCCCTTTTATGTTTTTGATGTCACACATTTTATATCTTTTTATATTGTGTGCCCATTAACAAATTGTTGAAGCTAAAGCTATTTTAAATGTTTGTCCTTTAACCTTTATTCTAGAGTTAAGTAGTTAACACATCACCATATTAAAGTATTCTGAATCTGACTACATGTTTACCTTTACCCATGTGTTGTATATTTTCACGTTACTAATTAGCATCCTTTTGTTTCAGCTTGAAGAACTTTTGGCATTTCTTGTAAGGCTGGTTTAGTGGTGATGAATTCCCTCAGCTTTTGTTTATTAGGAAAAGTCTTTTTTTCACCTTCATTTCTGAAGGTCAGCTTTGCCGGGTAAAGTATTTCTGGTTGGCAGTTTCTTTCCTTTAGCACTTCGGATATATCATTCCATTCTGTCATGGCCTCCAAGGTCTCTGCTGAGAAATCCACTATTAGCCTTGTGGGGTTTCCTTTGTATGAGAGAATCTTTTTTTCTGTTGTTGCTTTTAAAATTTTCTCTTCGTCTTTGGTTTTAGACAGTTTTATTATTATGTGTTTGGAAAAGAACATTTTGGATTAAAATTTTGAAGCAGTCTATTAGCTTCATGAACTTGGATGCCCAAATCTCTCCCTAGGTTTGGCAAGTTCTCAGCCATTATTTCTTTAAATAAGCTTTCCAACCCTTTCTCCCTCTCTTCTCCTTCTGGGACTCCAATGGTGTGTACATTATTTCCTTTGATAGTGCCCTGTAATTCCCTTGTGCTTTCTTCATTTCTTTCATTTTTTTTTTCTTTTTGCTTCTCTGACTGGATAATTTCAATTAATCTGTCATCTTGGTCACTGATTCTCTCTTCTGCTTATTAAGTCTGCTGTTGAAGCTCTTTATTGAATTCTTCCATTTAGTCATTGTATTCTTCAGCTCCAAAATTTCTATTTGGTTCTTTTTTGTTTTCTAGCTCTTTGTTAAACTTCTCATTTTGTTTTTGTATTGTTTTCCTGATATCATTGAATTGTTTATGTGTTCTCTTATAGCTCCCTGGGCATCTGTAGAACAATTACTTTGAATTCTTTTTTGGGCATTTCCTGGATCTCCATTTCTTTGGGGCCAGCTACTGGATGTTTACGGTATTCCTTTGGTGGAGACATGTTTCCCTGATTCTTCATGATCCTGGTAACCTTGCATAGGTTTTTTTTGAAGAAGGCTCTCCCAGATTTTATGGACTGACTTTGGTAAGGGAAGCCTTTAACCTGCAGATGGGGCCATGCTCGATTTTGCTGTGACCCTGGGTCAAGTGTGGGGTTGCATGGCAGCACTGGCTTTGTGGGTGCATGATATCTCTTCAGCTCATGTCACTGGGGTCCACAGCATCAATAACTGTGTGGTACTTGGCAAGCACTGTGAGGGGTCTGCACTGGCTACAAGGGCTGTTGGGGTCGTTAAGTGGTACCTGGTACCTTCAGGTCTGGTAGCTAGGGACCAGAGCAGACAGCAGTCGTGGCCAGAGCCAGTGGTGTGCAGACACTCAGTTGCAGGGTTACCTGCAGATACCTATGTAGTGGCAGAGGCCAGTTGCAGACATATGCAGAGTGATGGGGGCCAGGGCGGGTAGCAAGAGTTGGAAACAACTGGCAGCTGCAGAGTTCCTAGCTATCAGCATGCTCTCCTATGGCTGCATACTGTACCCCTGGAGGTGCACACTGCCGTGGAAGCTGGTGACAGGGGTCAGGCTAGAGGGCATGCAGGCACACTGCTGAAGGGACTAGCTACAGGTGGGCTCCATGGTACTGGCTAGTGACAGAAGGCAGGGCCTGATCCGAGTCAACAAGCAGCTGCAGGGAGCTTTGGCTGTCCATGCCTTCAGCCTTGGCTGCACACTCTCTCCTCCTTGCGTGGGTGCTGCAGTGGAGGCTAATGATGGGAGTTAGGCTGGTATCATGTAGGTGCACAGCTGGAGGGGCTAGCCCTGAGTGTGAGCATGAATATGGGGGTCAGCCAGAGGGGTCTCAGCTGGTGTCTTGTGCTCTTGCAACTGTAGAAGCCGAACTGGCTGCCAGCGTGGCTTCCGGGCTCTGCTAGGAGTCGGGAAGGATTCACATGGCTGGTATCTTACACTTGCTCAGCCACAGAGAGACCTTGGATGGCTACTGGTGTGGGAAGGGGCTCCAGCAGGGCAGGGAGTGGGAGGCAAGCAGGAAGGACTGAGGTGGCTGGCATTAGCGAACGCAAATACCTGTGGCAAGATCTGCAGGGGTCTGAGGGGGCTCTCTCGGCTGTTAAATTCGTCAGTGGTGAAAGCTGCTGTGTTTTCTGCAGAGCAGGTCTCTGAACCCACAATCGCTCCTACTGCCTGTCTGCAAATAATAGCCCCTGTTTTTCTTCCTTGTTCCTAGCCCGCTCAATAAGTTTCACTTATTTCACTTTATCCCACTCTGGGTGGGGTGAAACTGAGGCAGTACCTTCACACAGCGCCCTGCAAGGCTGGAGAAGCTCTTCGCTCACGCTGCTCTTCCTTTTCTGCCAAGAGGAACGTTTCTAGCTGAGAAGTTCCTTTCTGGTGCTGAACAATGGCAGCTTGGGGGATGGAATGATGCAGGCAAAAGGAAATTGTCTTCCTTTTCTACTTGTGTGATTATTCTCAGATTTTTGTTCCACAGTGTTGCTAAAACTTCCTAAGTGGAGTCTAAAAGGTCTCTGGAGCTGTTTTCGTTAGTGGATAGCTATTGAGTTGTTAATCTTTGTTGGGGGACAGGTTCTTCCGTGTTGCCATTTTTTCTGCCACTCTGCCTTCATTCTTGAACAAAATTTTCACTGTATATAGAGTTCTTGGTTAATAGTTCTTTTTTTCCTCCTCAGCACTTTAAAGATATTATCCTATTTATTTCTGGGCTCCATAGAAATTTGGTCATTCACATTCTTGTTCTACTGAAAGTATTGTCATTTTTCTTTGATTTTTTTTCAGAATTTGCCCTTTATCTTTGTTGTTCAGTACTTAGATTATAATATTCTTAGAGGTGGTCTTTTTATATTTATCCTGCATAGGAATTGCTGAGGTTGTTTTTTAATTTATAAATTTGTTTTTCATCAAGTTCAAGAAATTTTCACACATTACTTTTTGAAATATATTTACTGTTCCATTCTACCTCTCCTTTTTTTTTTTTTTTTAGAAGCTCAGTTACATGTGTATTAGGTTTTTTATATTATCCACCAGGTCCCCAAGGCCCTATTTATTTTTTAATCTTTTTTTCTTTTTATTCTTTGATTGATTAATTCTACTGACTTGTTTTCAAGGTCATTGTATCTCTCCTTTGTCATCTCCATTCTTCTAAGACCATGCGGTGAAATTTTTTAATTTCACATACTGTTTTATTTTTTACTTCTGGAATTTCCACTTTTTTCTCATCTATATCCTATATTTTTATGTATTACAAACATTTATTTCATCATTGAGGATAGTTATAGCTGTTTTAAAATCCTAGTGTGCTAACTGCAACATCTGGATAATCTTGGGGTTGGTTTCTGTTGATTGTCTTTTCTTTTGGCAGTAGTTCGTTTTCCCCTGGATCTTTGCATTTTGAGTAAATGTGGCCTATAGACTGGGCATTATAAATGATAATTTGTGGCTACTCTGGAGTATCTTATATTTCTCTGTTTTAGCAAGCAATCAAGTCTGTTCCACTCAAAAGGCAAATTGTGTGTGTGAGGGGCGGTGCTAGTCTTAGTTCAGAACATTTTTTCCTTAGCTCATCTGCTATGAGCCTTTTTCATACAGGCACGTTTCAGTGGCAGCCAAAGATATGGGCAGACTTTAGGGTGCCTCTTTCTGAGTTTTTGCGTTGTAGGATTCTGGCCCCTTCCTCCAGCGGCCACAGATGCCTCAAAATTTTTCTCTGATTCCCAGTCCAAAAAGACCACGTTTTTCACAGGCGCGTGAGCCAACCCCACATGTATGCTGACTAAGCCCTGCCCCAGGATAAAAGCAGCAAAATGCGAATTTTATCCCGTGTTCCTTCCTTTCAGCATCAACTATTTTCTCACATCTGCATGTGCTCTGCAGTGCTATCAGGTAATTGGTTTTGTATTTTGACCAGAGCTTATAGCTGTAATCTGCAGATGGGTCAGTCTGGTAGAATCTTACTCGACCACTAGTGCGACTAGGTTAGAGAATATGCACTGAACGTTTTCAACAAGTATTAAATTGCATTTATTGTAACTATTGGTATGTTTGAGTTTATGTCTACCATACTGCTGTTTTCTTTCTGCCCCACATGATATTTGTGCTTTACCCTCTTCCTTCTTATTCCATTTTTTTCTCTGTTTCCTTTTTGTTATTTCTCTTTTACTACTCTTTTAGTGCTTGCCCCGAGATTACAATATGCATCCTTTTGACTTACCTGAGTCTAATAGAAACTAGTACTTTTATCATTTCCTAGACAAAGCAAATATCTTAGAGCACTTTAGTTCCATTTATCCCTCCAGCCTTTTGTGTTATTCTCATCATGTGTTTGAATTATGCATAAAATTTTAATTCCACAAGAAAATCCTTATTGTTGTTCTGTATAGTCAATATTCATTTAGGTATATCCACACATTCACATTTGTGGTAGCCCCTTATTTCTTACTGCATTTTCAAGCTCCTGTCTGATATCATTCTCCTCTTACCTGAAGAGCTACCATTAGTATTTCTTTTAGTCTAAGACTTCTGGCAATAAAGACTCTCTCAGTTTTTGGTGTTTCTATACATATATTTTTCTAAAGTATATTTTTAGCTAGGATAGCATTCTAGGTTTATAGTTATTTTCTTTCAGCACTTTAAAGATATCATTTAATGTTCTTCTGTCTTCTGTAATTTCTTTTAAGAAGGCAGCTGTCGTACTTATTGTTGCTTCTTTCAAAGAAAAGTGTCCTTTTTTTGTATTTGTATTTGGTTTCCGTGAGGTTTGTTATGATATACCTGGGCGTGATTTTCTTTCTATGTATCCTGCTTGAGGTGTGTGGTGTTTCTCAGTCTGGGCTTTACATTTGTTATCTCTTTAGGAAATTTATCAGACCTCATATCCTCATGTTTTGCTTCTCCCCAATTCTTTCTTTCCTGTCTTTCTAGGATTCCAGTAACAGATATTTAGGCTTTTTATACTATTTCCCAAATATCTCTTATATTGTTTACTGTGTTTTGTATCTCTTTTTCTCTTTGCTTCAGTCTAGACATTATCTACTGAGGTATCTTCTAGTTCAGTTACTCCCCTCTAATTATGTGCAATCTTCTATTAAACCATCAATTGAGTTTTTAAACTCAGTTGAGTTTTGTCATTTCTAGAACTTCCATTTGTTACTTTTTGTTGATTCAGGGTTTTTGGTGTCTCTCTTTAACTTGATTTTTGCTAACATACTAATTATAGTTATTTTAATTCCTTGTGCCCAGATCACCTGTTGGTGTGTTTTTATTATTTATTTTTTCTCTTGATACCATTTACTAGTATGTCCAATAAGTTTTAGTGAATGCTGAACATTGTGTTAAAAATACTGTGAATGCTTTAGATAATATTATCCTCCTCCTGAAAGGGTTTATTTGTTTGATCAGCCACTTAGATGAGGGACCTGCTGCTTATGTTTCTACAACTGTATGCAGGAGAAAAGAAGTATAGAATGCTGGACTTTGTGCATGTTTCCTTTTTTTCTCTCAGATCTTTATACTTTTGAAACGTATTTGCCTTAGTAATCTTCTGATTCCTTCAAGCAGATTTATTTTGTGTTTCTTATTCAGCCTTTCTAGTTTTTCTTAACAAGGGTTTGGTTTTCTGTAAGCTAATCTGTCAAAGTTAGAAGTGGAAGTCCTGAGACTGACAGTTTTGAGAGTGGAAAAATAATTTGAGGGAATTAATACCTGATGGCCTACATTTTCTTAGTGAAATTGAGCTAAAAGCTGTGACGTTTGTGGATTATTAATAGAATAAGGTTCTTGAGTTGAATGGCCAAGATGTATCAGAGTTGTGAGATGATGAAAATGGGAAAAAATGTCAGGCAAGTAAAGTCTCCCTCTCCAAAATACATAGTAAGTGATCTGTATTGCATGCTGAGTCTGTAACCAGTCTTGTTTTCTCGTTCCAGGTGACCTGCAGGACTACTTGGCAGAAAGCAAAGAATGCATTTACTCATGCATTATTGCACTTTCCGTTGAGGTCGTCGGAGACAAAAAGACAGTTACCTTTTGGTTTAACAATGAGGCATACCATTCACCGTCATTATCCCTGGCAGTGTTAGACAATATTATTTATAAGTCACTTTCTGGCCCTGATGCTTCCATTACAGTCTCCAACAAACCCCAGCCTCGAAAGATTAGTACTGGTAAATCTGATCAAAGGTACGGATGCTTTTCTATTGGAATTGAACTTTGTGCTTTAAATGCATTTCTTCTTCCTCGTCTGACCATATTCTTAATAAAAAGTTAATTTTAGAAGTTAATAATAATAAAATAATAATACTAATACATATAATTTGTAATAAATAAATAATAATTAAAAGTTACTGTTAGAAATTGGTATTTGCCACTTTGTTGTTTTACTAATGTGTCTTCTTTATTCATTCTTTTGTAGAAGAATGTTGGGAATCCATGTAGCCTTGAATTTGTTTTTCGGTATGAGTATTTTGGTCAGTGGCTTTTGTCTCCTGACGGTGACTGAGAGAATCAGTAAAGCAAAGCACATCCAGTTTGTGAGTGGGGTCTATGCCCTTAATTTCTGGCTCTCTGCTCTGTTGTGGGACTTCATCATCTTCTTCATTTCCTGCTGCTTACTACTGGTGAGTGTTAGACAAAGGCTTTTGAGGGCTCATTCTCTGGTACACCCCTGAAAATTTCTACTTGGCTGATATTAACCTAAATCTCTCTCTCAAGAAAGATGAAAATACTTTGCCTCATTATGTCAGAGAATACATTGTGGAGTATGCCTCATAAGGGAAATTTTCTCTGTTACATTCTTTTTTAAAAATAAAATGTTCTTGTCTGCTGAAAGAGAACTGTGTCTCTTGAGCTAGCTTCTGGCATGCTTGCTCTGCAATGTGCACTGGCCCCACAGCTTCTACAAATGTGGAAGGCTGCAACCTGTCATACTAGAAGACCACTCTCACACTAAACATAGGCAGATATTTTACAAATATTTTTCTCCTGCTCCTAGTTTTTCCCCATCTTGTCATCTGTTGTGATTCCTTGTTATACAAGAGATAGCCATGCTCGGCTTTTCCAGTTTCCCTCAAGAGATTTTAAAATGTTGTTCCATGGACCATTCCAATTTTGTGTGTGTGTGTGAGTTTTTCAACATTTGAATATTGAATAGATAATGAAGAATTATAGAAGCTCTTTTTTTTTTAAATTTTTTGTTTATTGCAGTAACATTGGTTTATAACATTGTATAAATTTCAGGTGTACATCATTATACTTCTATTTCTGCATAGATTACATCATGTTCACCACCCAAATACTAATTACAGCCCATCACCACACACATGTGCCGAATTATCCCTTTCGCCCTCCTCCCTCCCCCTTTTCCTTCTGGTAACCACCAATCCAATCTCTGTCTCTATGTGTTTGTTTATTGTTGTTATTATCTACTACGAAACTCTTATTATTGAAAGCAAAGTCAGGAGAATTTTCTTTTTTGGTCTGTTTATGCCTGTTACTTTCCTCTCCTTTTCTACATGTTTTCTTCTCCACAGCCACACTTCTATCCTATGGGAAAGGCTAATGAGACACTGCTGTAAAAGTAAAGCAAACTCGTTTATTTCTTTTAAATGAGATGTAGGACTTGGAGGCCAGTTTAATTGGCTTCCATGGCTATTAGAAGACTTATGATCATTGTCCATGGGGCTTTAGGGTTGGAAGATTGTACCTTTTTTTGGTTCTCAGAGATAGCTAGGATCCTACATAAGTTAGAGCAGATAAAAGGAGTTAGAGGCTGGAAGTGGTGGGGAGAGCAACGCATGTATATAGAGAGCTCCAAGGTAGAGAGGGCGGCATGATATTCTTTCTTTGTTGCCACATGCAGTACTGTAGACAAGAAGCTCAATGCTGTTCTCTTCTCACAGCTTACCAGACAGCCACTTAGCAGAGTAAGGGCAAACCACTAACTGTGTGAGGATCATTAATCATTTCTGTCATCACAGGAACTAACCGGGGGAGCTAATGCAGGCATTGTCTCTGGCTCCGTGATCTCCCTCCTCCATTCTCTACCAACACTTCTTCCCCACCCCATGCATACCTTGTGCAGCATCGGAATCAATTGATTAAAAAATCCAAGCAAACAAACAAAAAACCCTAAAACTTCTAATTATCTAATTGCTTTAGCTGCATCCCACAAGTTTAGTACATTGCTTATTCATTATCACTAATTTCCAAATATTTCCTAATTTCTAAAATATCTTTGAACCTTGAGGTTTTCTAGAAATGTATTATTTGACTTCTAAGAAGTTTGAAAACATATTCATAGCTTAATACCACTTCGTTCAAAGATCACACTGTGAGTCATTCTACTCGTTTGAAATATGTTGTCATATTTTATGATCCAGCACGTGGTCAATTTTGGTAAACATTTTATGTGTACTTGATAAGAATGTGTCTCCTTTTGTTATTGGTGGCGTTATTCTACATGTCATTAAGTGAGTTTTGTTCATTGAGCTGCTCATCTCTCTGTTATTACTGATATTTTGCCCACTTTTTTTTCTGTAAAATTTTGATATAGTTTGAAATTTTATCTCACATAGTTTGCTTTATACAGTTTATATATCCATGAGTGCATACATATTTGGAATTGCATTTTCCTGAGGGATTGACCCCTTTATCAACTATGTCATTTCCCCCTTTTATCTCTACTAATGCTTCTAGCCTTAAAATGTACTTTTTCTGGTAATAGTACAGCTACTTATTAATTATTGTTTTCCTGGTAAGTGTTTTTCCATCTTTTTACATTCAGGTTTTTCTGAGTATTCATATTTAAAGTGTTTCTTGTAAATAGTATATAGTTTCTATTAGTTTTTTCCAGGCTGACAATCTAGCCTTATAATTGGAGTATTCAAAGAAGTACTGATATATTTGGGTTTGTAGCATCATCTTTTTCTATTTGAATAATCTCTTTTAGTTCCCCTTTCTTCCTTTTCTATTCTCTATTAAGTTGAGTATTCTTTTAGTAACTATCCTAAAAATTAACACACATATTTGATTAATTACTGTCAGTGCAAGTTATTGCTTTTACCACTTTCCTGATAGTGCTAAGACCCTAGAGCCTTATCATTCCAATGACTCCCTCTGACTTGTTGTGTTTTCATGATAAGGCATTTTAATTTTACATATTTGTTATTCAAAAGCTACTATTATTGCTGTTTTTTACAGTAAAGATTCACTTATATTTATTCACATATAGTTTTTTCCATTGCTTTTCATTCTTTTCTGTAATTTTATCTGGGATCATTTTTCTCTTCCTATAGAAATTCCCTTGTTATTTCTTTTAGGGAAGGTTTGATGGCAAAAAAATTTTGTAGATTTTGTTCGTGTGAATTATTTCATTTTCTTTTCCCTTTGGAGAATATTTTGCAGGTTTTTTTCCCCCTGCACTTTAGTGATGTCATTCCATTGTCTTACGGCTTGCTTCCATCATTTTTTAACAAGAAGTCAGTTGTCTTTTTACTGCTCCTTGGAAAGTAATATGTCTTTTTTTCCCACTATTTTCTTTTAATTTTCTCCCTTTGACTTAGGTTTTCAGCATTCTTACTATCTCATGCCTAGGTTTCTTTGCATTTGCCCTGCTTGGTGTATTCAGAGCTTCCTGAATCTGAAGGTTGGTGTCTGTTACCAGTTTTGTAAATTTCTTGGCTATTCTCTCTTAAATTTCATCTGCTACATCTTCCTTCTCTTCTTGTTCTCTGACTGTTTACATGTATATTGTTTCTTTTCATTGTGTCACACGTCTTGAACACTATTTTCTTTATTTTCCTTTTATTTGCTCTGCATTTCTTTGTATATTTTCTATTGATCTCTTTTCCAATTTATCAATCCTGTCTTCTGCTGTGTCTACTCTACTGTTAAAACCATCTAGTGCATTCTTAATTTCAGATTTGTGTTCCTCAGATGTAAAATTTCTAGTTAATTATTTTCCAAAATTTAAATTATCTTATGAAATCCTTCATCTGTAAAGGTGTACTCTCCACCTTTCTATTTTCTTAAACATATTCAACATAGTTATTTTAATGTTCTTGTGAGTAACTTCATATTTGGATCATATTCTATATGTACTTCTCTATCAGTAAGAATAAGACAGATTGGGCCAGCCCTGTGGCTTAGCAGTTAAGTGCGTGCGCTCCACCACTGGCGGCCTGGGTTCGGATCCTGGGCGCTCACCGACGCACCGCTTCTCGGGCCATGCTGAGGCCGTGTCCCACATATAGCAACTGGAAGGATGTGCAGCTATGACATACAACTATCTACTGGGGCTTTGGGGGGAAAATAAATAAATAAATAAAATTATATATTAATAAAAAAAGAATAAGACAGATAAAGAAATAGAAAAAAAAGAAAGAGGTTACAACTGGCATATCATAAAAGAAGATATCCAAATGGCCTATAAACATATGAAAAAAGAATTCAATTGCATTAATTATCAGGAAAATACAGATTAAAAACATAATGATAAGTGATGTCAGAAAAAAGCAGAAACTGGTTGAAATAACCTTATAGGACCTCTGGAAAACAGTTATAGGTATACAGAAACCAAGAGACTGCCCAATCAAGAAAAAGTCACATTCAAAATGGTAGGAAATTTCATGGCATTTTTACTGGCCCTTGACCCAGCCCCTTCCTGGTGCAGCATAGTCTTGGTCTGGAGGAGATGGCAGTCCAGTTGCCAGTTTCTTCCCTTTAAGTGGATGGAGTAGAGAAGACCTTATTTGCAACATTCTGACCTGTTTGGAGGCTGCAAGAAGGACTGGTCTCTATCTTGCCTAACTTGGATCTCAGGTGGGAAAAAGCAGTGTAACCACTGGTTGTGAAACCTGCCAGGGTACCATAGACCTGCAGATTCCCAGAGAAGGAAATCATGAGTTGAAACATAAAAACATAGACCATCTAAGGCCCCAAGAAGAAGCTAGTGTAAGACCTTGGGAAATTAAGACATTCAAAAGAAGCTTTATATGTAGAGGTATTGAGAAAGCAACATGCAGACCAAGGCAATGCACATGCTCATAAAGACATGAGAAGACTTTAATCTTAGTAGGATAAGGATAATCCCTAGTCTCACAGCAAACCCAGCTAATTAGTGACAAACTGCCCTGACACAGCCAGTCTGCAAAGATAGGGAGAGGTGGCTGATTTATTAAATATCCAATTTGCAACAATAACAACAAAGTCACAAGTGATACAAATAAACAGGAAAACAGTCTATTCAAAGGGAGAAAATAAAATGGCAGCAACCATCCCTGAGGAAGCACAGACATTGGAGCTACTAAATAAAGACTTTAAAACACCATCTTAAATATGCTCAAAGTGCTAAAGGAAAGCAGAGACAAAGAACTGAAAGAAATTAGGAAAATGATATATGACCAAAATGAGAACATCAACAAAGAGATAGAAATTACAAAAATAAACCAAACGAAAGTTCTAGAGCTAAAAAATACAATAACTGATTGACAAACTCCTTAGAAGAGTTTAACAGGAGATTGAGCAGGCATAAGAAAAAATCAGCATGCTTGATGATAGGACAATTGAAATTATCAAGTCTGAGGAGCAGAAGAAAACAAGAATGAAGAAAAGTGAACAGGGCCTAAGAGAATTGTGGGGTACCATCAAGTGGATCAGTTACGCATTATGAGAGTCCCAGAGAGAAAAAAGAGAAAGAAAGGAGAAGAGAGATTATTTGAAGGATTAATGGCTGAAAACTGACCAAATTTGATGAAGTACATGAATCTACAAATCTAAGAATCTCAACAAACTCCATATAAGAAATTACCAGAGACTCATACCAAGAAATATGACAAGGAGAGAATCTTTCAAGCAGCAAGACAGAAGTAACTCCTTGTGTACAAGGGATCTTCAATAATATTAATAGTCAATTCCTCAGTAGGAACCTTGAAGGACAGAAAGCAGTGGGATGATATATTTAAAATGCCGAAAGATGAAAAATGTTACTGGAGAATTCTATATCCAGAAAAACTGCCCTTTGAAAATGAGAGTGAAATTAAGATATTCCCAGATAAACAAAAGCTGAGGGAGTTAATTACCACTAAACTTACCCTACAAGAAATGTTCATGGAATTCCTTCATGTTGAAATGAAAGGATGCTGGACAGTAACTCAAAGCCAGATGATGACGTAAAGATCTCCAGTAGAGGTAAATACATAAGAAAATATAAAAGCCAACTGTCTTAGTTGACTAAGGCTACTATAACAAAGTACTATAGATTTGGTGGGCTTAAACAACAGAAATTTATTTTCTTACAGTTCTGAAGGCTGGGAAGTCCAAGATTGAGGTGCTGGTTGATTTGGTTTCCTGGTGAGGGCTCTCTTCATGGTTTGCAGATGGCCACCTTCTCACTGTGTCTACACATGGCAGAGAGAGAGAGAGAGCTCATCTTTCTTCTTTTTATAAGGACCTATCCCGTCATAGGATCCCCACTCTCGTGACCTCATCCAAACCTAATTATGTCCCAAAGGCCACATCTCTAAATACCATCACATTGGGAGTTAGGGCTTCAAGATCTGAATTTGGGGGGATGCAAACATTGAGTTCTTAACACCAGTATTACTGAAATCTTTGTTTGTAACTCCACTTTTCTTTTCTATAGGTTTTAAAAGACAAATGTATAAAACTGATTATAAATATATGTTAGTGGGTACACAATGTGTACATAAATAACATAAAGAGGGGGAAGTAGCTGAATAGGAGTAGAGTTTTTCTGTGTGATTGAAGTTAAGTTGGTATCAATTCAAATTAGATTATTGTAACTTTAGGATGTTATATGTAACCCATGATACCACAAAGAAAAAATATATTGAATATACACTAAAGGAAAAGACAAAGGATTCAGAAGATGTCACTACAAAAAAATCTAAAAACAAAAGAAGGCAGTAATAGAGGAAATAATGGACAAAAAGGCAGTAGGAGTTACAGAAAAAAAATAGCAAAATGGCAAAAGTCCTTTCTTATCAGTAATTACTTTAAATGTAAATGGATTAAACTGCCCAATCAAGAGGCATAGATTGAAAAAAATGGATCTAAAAATGATCAAATTATATGCTGTCTACAGGAGACTCACTTTAGATCTAAAGACATGAATAGGTTGAAGTGAAAGGGTGGAAAAAAGACATTCCATGCAAATAGTAACCGAAAGGGAGCTGAGGTGGCTATACTAATATCCGACAAAATAGACCTGAAGTCTGAAATTGTTACAGGAGACAAAGAAGGATAATATCTGGTGATAAATGGGGCAAATCTCTGCAAATAGCCAAAACAATCTTGAAAAAGAAGAACAAAGCTGGAAGACTCACACTTCCTGACTTCAAAACTTACTACAGAGTTACAGTAGTCAAAAGAATGTGGTATTGGCATATAGACCAATAGAATAGAGTAGAGACCCCAGAAATAAACTCTCACATAAATGGTCAAATGATTTTTGACAAGGGTACCAAGACTATTCAATGGGTATAGGAGAGTCTTTTAACAAATGGTGGTAGGAAAACTGGATATCCACATGTAAAAGAATGAAGTTGGACCTTTATCTTAAACCATATACAAAAATTAAGTCAAAATGGATCTAAGTCCTAAATGTAAGAGCTGATACTGTAAGAGTCTTACAAGAAAACAAAAAGGAAAAGCTTCTTGACATTGAATTTGGCAATGGTTTCTTAGATGTGACAGCAAAGCACAAGCAAAAGAAAGAAAAAAGATAGATAATTGGACTTCATGAAAATTAAGAAAACATATAAATTAAAGGGCACTATCAACAGAGTGAAAAGGCAACCCACAGAATGGGGGAAAATATTTGCAAATTATACATCTGATAAGGAATTAATATCCAGAATATATAAGGAACTCCTAAAACTTAACAAAAACAAACAACCCAATTCAAAAATGGGCCAAGAGCTCAAATAGACATTTCTCCAGAGAAGGTATACAGATGGCCAATAAGCACATGAAAATGATGTTTCTAATCATTGGGGAAATGCAAATCAAAATCACAATGAGATACCACTTCACACCCATTAAGATGGCTATTATCAAGAATAGAGAAAATAACAAGTGTTGGGAAGGATGTGGAGAAATTGGTCCTCAAAAAATTAAACACAGAATTACTATATGATCCAGCATATAGTGGAATTCCAAAAGAATTGAAAGCAGAAATTTGAACAAATATTTGTACATCAGTGTTCATAGCAACATTATTCACAATTGCCAAAAGGTGGAAGTAACCCAAATGTTCATTGATGGATAAATGAATAAATAAATGTTGTATATACATAAAATGGAGTGTTATTCAATCTTAAAAAGTAACAAAATACATGCTACAACATGGATAAACCTTCAAAAAATTATGCTAAGTGAAGTAAGCCAGACATAAAAGGACAAATACTGTATGATTTCACTTATATGGAGCACTTAGAGTAGTCAATTTCACAGAGACAGAAAGTAGAATAGTAGAATAAGGTAGAATAGCAGGAGCTTGGGACAGGGAGCATGCGGAGTTACTGTTTAATGGATACGGAGTTGTTTGTCATGATAAAAAAGTTCTGGGGATGGATAGTGGTGTTGGTTGCACAACAATGGGAATGTGCTTAATGCCACTGAATTGTACACTTAAAAATAGTTAAAATGGTACAATTTTTTGTTATGTATTTTTACCACCATAAAAAATATCAGAATAATATACTCTGGTAAGAAACATAATGGACCTCCAAAGATGTCTAAGTCGTAATCTTCAGAACTTGTGAATGTGTGGCAAAAGGGATTTAGCAGATGGAATTAAGTATCTTGAGATGCAGAGATTATCCTGAAATATCCAGTGGATCCAATTTAATCACAAGTGTCCTTATGCAAATAAAAGAGGGAAGCAGGAATGTCAGAGTTAGATAGAGATTTGAAAGTGCTAAGCTTCTGGCTCTGAAGATAAAGGAAGTGGCCATGAGCCAACTAATGCAGATAACCTCTAGAAGCTTGAAAAGGCAAGAAAATGGATTCCGCCTAGAGCCTCCAGAAGGAATGAAGTCCAGGTGCCTCCTTGATTTTAGCATAGTTCCAAAACCATAAGATAAATTTGTGTTGATTTAGCAGCTAAGTTTGTGGTAATTTGTTAAGCAGCAATAGGAAAGTAATACATAGACTAATACATACCCACAAGAAAAGCTAAAATTAAAAAGACTAAAATACCAAATGTTGGTAAGAATGTAATGAATTGGGAGTTGTGATTGCTGTTGGTGGGAACTTAAATTGGTTCAATCACTTTGCTAAATAATTTGCCATTTTCTTCTAAAACTTTGAAGATTTGTGAATATATATCTATCTCCAGTAGAAGTGCATACATATATGCAGCAAGAGACATGTACAAGAATATTCTTAAAAATGTTATTCCTAATAATAAACAATAAACACTGCAAACAACTCAAATGTTTATACTACTATAACAGATAAGTAAATGTGATATAATAATACACTGGAATACTAAACAGCAATGAAAATGAATTACCATACAAGGCAACCGTGGGGATGAGTTTCACAAATACAATGTTGGCGCAAGAAGCCAGGTATGAAGAAGTACATATTCTGTAATTCCATTTATGTACAGTTGAAAATACAGGTAATATTTAGGGACGTTATGTTAAAACCATAAAGAAAAGAAGGAAAACGATTATTGTGGAAGTCAGGATAGTTACCTTCACAGAGGAGGAAGATGTTTGTGCCTTGAGTGGCATTGGAGTCTTTGTGTGGTAATTTCACAGCAGTGTTTGTTTTGTGATAATTCATGGATCTATATTTTGTGCATTTCTGAATGTTACATTTCAAAATAAAGTTTAAAATATTGATCTAAATATTGATATTTTTGTTTATAGACTAATTTGGGGAAAATCTGCTTTTTTACAATGTTATGTCTTCCTATCCAAAAATGTACATTTTATAATTAGTGAAATCCCTAAACGTTATAACTCTTTCAACAAAAAAAATACCTAGATCATCCCAACTTCTATATAAGTAAGTCGTTGTATTCATTCCGTTTCTCTTTAGACTGAAAGTCTGCTGTGATAGAAGCAAAGTAACCAGGCCCATAATACTCAAATATTTTCACCTACATTATGTTCATTTGTTTGTTGCTTTTTCTACTACCATTGAGAAGGTGCTGTCAGTCACATAGTAGCTATTCTCAGCTTAAACCTACTGTCCACTCCTCAAGGATCCTGCTACATAATTGTTTAATAGTTCAAAATAGGTAACTCTGGAATACTTGGAGAAACTACAGTTAACAACTTATAAGATATAGATTTCTGGAAATTTATTTCCCTTAACAGCTCTATAGGTTATCTCTGAGATGAGGAGACGAGGGTTGGGAAACAGAGTAGAGCCAACAGGCAGAATCTAAAGATGGAGAGCCCTGAGAGGTTGGTCCCTTAGTATCACAGCTTACAGCTGCCAGAATGAAAATCTTAAAAAAAAAAAAAAGGTTTCCCTGCTAGGTGATCTAATTTCTGGAAATACTGAGTGTGGGCTTATTTGGAGATGGAATAATGGGAAGAAAGAACACAATTTGATTTTATCTTGTTCAAGGAGAACAAAATGAAACTTCCAAGTAGATAAAAAACAAGTAGAAAGGTAGGCAGAAGAAGGGTTCTGCTCAGTGATGAGTAAAAAGTGGAAGTACCTCACAGACAAAATTATTTGATTAATAAATAGTTCTGTGTTCTAATAAAGGAAGATTTTTCCTTCTCTAAGTTTTTAGACTTGAGTTCTTAGGCATTGCATAATTTTCTTCACTTTGACGTTACTTCTGTACTCTTTGTGTCTCAGGTGGTGTTCATGTCCTCTGGATTGGATGTATTGATCAAGGATTACCACTTTCTGGACACATTGTTCATCTTCATGCTGTTTGGCTGGTCTGTCATTCCCTTCTTGTACCTGATAAGTTTCCTGTTTTCTAGTCATACCAGTGCCTACATCAAGCTCGTCATGTTTAACTACTGCGCAGGGTTTTTCGGTATATTAGCGGATTTGATAGTAAGCACAGGAGTGGGTAAGGACTTCACATAATTTTCCTTTCCAGGGGAATAAATAAAGAGGAATGGGCTTGAAGATAAGAACGTTACAAAGTTGTTTGGTTCTGGATTCAGGGCAAAACTTAGGCTGGTTGTAAATTAATAACCTTTTATTAAATGTCACTAATATTATAGGCGTTATGTTGGGTACAATGCAAAACAAATTATGACTCTAATATCTTAACTAACCCAGTTCCCTTCCTTCAGGCCTTGTTTGCCCAGGATTTGTAGAATATTTATGTTTTCATTTTCCTCCTTTGATTTTGAGGTTAAAGAGAGAATGACTGGACTGGCAATGATCACAAACAGGAGTTTCTTAGAAGACAGACTGCTGCCACTCTTTTATTAAATCACCCTATAAACTTTAATTTGATCTGTTTTAAGTAATTCAGCCATGCTTGGTCTTGCAGAGACTGAGAGGAATAGGCTTCCAACCCATTTACTGACCTTAGATCTTGCCTTCCTAAAAAGAATTCCCTGAGTTAGTCAAAGATCTATTTTAATACTCCTCTTCAGGAGGGCATGTTAAGCCATATGAGAAAGAATTGATCTCTGAATAGTAGACTAAGAAACATGTAGGTGGATTTATGCGTTGATGTTCATTCCTGAATTAATCACATTGCTGTCAATTCCTCTCTAATTGTATCTAAACTAATAGTATTAGTTTGCTGCTATAACAAATTACCACAAACTTAGTAAATTACACAAATCTATTATCTGTAGCTCTAGGTCAGAAGTCTGACATGGGTCTCATTGGGTTAAAATCAAGGTATCCACAAGGCTGCCTCCCTTTCTGGAGGTCTTAGGGGAGAATTTGTTTCTTTGCTTATTTGGGTTTCTGGCAGAAATTCAGTTCCTTGAAATTATAGGGCTGATATCAGAATTTTTTGTAAAATCGATATTTTTCCTGTCCTAAGTATTTGATAGAGCTCACCAGTGAAAACCTCAGGGCCTGGAGTTTTCTCTGTGGGAATTTTTGTTATTAATTGTAAATTTAATTTCTTCATGGTATAGGGCTATTAAGATTTCTTATACCTTCTTATGAAACTTTTGATAAGTTGTCTTTTTCAAAGAACTTTTACATTTCCTCTAAATTTCTAAAACTATTGGCATAAAGTTGTTCATAACATTCCCTTATGAAATCCTTTAAGATCTACAGATAAATATTGATATCTGCTCATTCATTCCTGGTATTGCTGTATTTGCTCATTCTCTCTCAACCTTTCCTTGTCGTTAATCTTCTTAGGATTTTTACATTTTAATTTAAATCTTTTCAAAGTGCTATCTTTTGGTTTTGTTAATATTGTCTATTTTTTGTATTCTGTTTTATGGATTTCTGTTCTTATCTTTCTTTTCCTTTCCTTGTATTTACTTTGAATTTAATTTGCTATATTTATTCTATTTTTGTAAGATCAAATATTAAATGATTTTAAACCTTTATTCTTTGGAATACATAAGCATTTAAAGCTACAAAATTTCTTCTAAGTACTGTTTTAGTTGCATCCCACAAATTTTGACATGTTGTATTTTCATTAACATTGAGTTAGAAATATTTTCTAAATTCTACTTGACTCATGCATTGTTTACCAAATATTTGATGACTTTCTAGATTTTTTATTGATTTCTTTTATTTCTATTATAGTAAAAAATCGATCTCTATCAATATTTCAGTAATTATGCTCCAGGACACCTTCACTGCTCAGTCACCACTGGTCTGATGTGCGGAAAATGTCCATGTTCTACTCAAGGCAGTCCTAGGTTCTAAAAGCCCCTAAAAGATTAGATATTGTTTGGAACATCCTCACGGGATATCTAAGAGCTCTTACTCAGCATGTCTACATATCACATGTCACATAAAACAGTTATAAAATAGATATTAAGTCTGACTTCCTCTAAAGATTAGGTGTTCTCCAAGAAGTAACTTTAGGATGATTGGTTTGGGATGATCTCTGTTCATTTTCACTGGAAGAATAGCATTGTAACTTAACAGTGTTATTTGTTTTTACAGAAACAAAGGCTTGCTAAGTAATATTCTCTGAAGAGAGTTATGCACACAATTTAAAGATATTTTATTTAAAGATATTTTGCATAAATGCAAAATAATCTTCAATCATTATAAATTCAGTATCCTGATGCTCAGAGCCTTATTATATATTTGCTTAAAATGAGACAAGGTGAAGAGGTGGTCTTTGAGCAAAATATGAACATTTCCTATGTATTCCATAAAATTTAACAGAGCTTTTCATAAATGTCACATTGGAATAGAACAGCCACCTGGAAATCTAGATGCCCTATGAAAGGATTTGCTATAGGCTGTATTTATTTTTTTCTACTTTATAATCTCCACAGAAACAATGTTATATGTATAGAGAAGCACTGGGAATATTTTGCCAGGATCTCTGTTGGGTTCAGAGTTGCTTTTCAAAATCCTTGCTTGTATTAGGAGTGTATGAAGAGACCAGAGACCTGCAGACAGAAGGGTTACCTTTGCTAAGCCACTCCTGGTTCTTATATCCTGGACATGACTCCTCATCTCCCAATTAGAGTTCCTCATCTATAACATAGGAGTAATACTACCCACTTCACAAACTTGTGAAAATTAAATGATTAAGATACATGATCTCACTTATGTGTGGAATCTAAAAAAGTTGAATATGTAGAATCAAAGAGTAGAACAGTGGTTACCAGTGGTGGAGAGGTGGAGGAAATGGGGAAATGTTGGTAAAGTGTACAAAGTTGCAGTTGTGTAGGATGAGCAAATCTAGAGATCTACTGTACAGCATAATGACTATAGTTAATGATTCTGTATTGAGTACTGGAAATTTGCTAAGAGAGTAGATTTCAGGTGCTCTTATCATTAAAAAAATGGTAACTATGTGAGAAGAAGATATATTAATTAGCTTGTCTTTAGTAATCATTTCACTATGTATACGTATATAAAATTATCATGTTGTATGCCTGAAATATATACTTTTATTAAAATGTTTTAAAAAAATGGAAGAGCTTTAAAAGTAAAAAAAGAAGAAAACATAAAAAAGAAATCAGAAACTGTGAGAACCAACTCTGTCAGATCTCTGGAAAGTGGTCAGAGGTTTACAACAACCAAGCAAATGCTGAATCAAGAAAAAAACCCTTAAAACAATAGGAAATATGTGTGGCATTTTTACGTGCACTTGCCTGACTCCCTCTCCAGCTTGGCAGCAGTCTTGAAGATACAATCCATGCTCCCAGTGTGGGACATACATCCCTAGTTCCAGAGGGAGCAGAGCAGACCTTCCTCACAAATTTTGGTGTAAGTCAGTTCTAATCTGTCTGGGCGTTAACTGAAGAACTGATGTGAGGTACTCATCTCTGTTCCACCTAACTCAGAGCTCACCAGGCATAAAAAGCAATGGGCATTTCTAAAAAATGTTGTAAGGGAGATAACTCTCAGATGCCCGAAGAAGAAGATTACAGTTAAGGCATAAAATATGCTGCCTAAGGCCAGGGACAAAAAGCCAGAGAGAAGTTCTTTGGAAAATTAGGGCATTAAAAAGCAACCATGTATATGGGGGAATTTTAGACAGCCACACACAGGCCAAGGGCAAGATATTTGCTCAGAAAGAACCTGTGAAGACCATAAGGTTTCACTTTGGGCTGATCCCGAGGGTCAGTGAAAGTCTGGTAAGTGTTGGAGGAGGGCTCCAGCACAGAGAAAGTCTTAAAAGAATGGTGAAATTTTGTTTTGTTTTGGATCCAGACGTTCAAGGAAATTTCTGTCAAACAAGCTAAGGAACAGAGACTTCCAGGATCATTCATGAAAAGGAGTAAAGTCTCTGCAAAAGTGTTTGGAAAAGTCATTACACACAGAGACTATTAGAGCATTTAACAATAAAAAAAAAACAACAACAAGAACAGCAAACCCTAGAGAAGGAGGAGAGCCTGCTTTCCACAGTTAGAATATTATAATATTCAAATATCCAGTTTTCAAAAAAGTCACAAAGCATACAAAGAAACAGGAAAGTATGGCACAGTCAAAGGAACAAAATCAACAGAAACAGTCCCTGAGCAAGTCCAGACAAAGAATTTAAAACATCTGCCTTAAACATACTTGAAGACCTAAAGGAAAAGATGTACCAAAAAACACCAAACAAACAAAAACTAAAGGTAACCATGAGAATGATGTCTTACCAAATAGAGATTTAACAATAAAGAGATAAAAGTTATGAGGCCAGCCCAGTGGTATACTGGTTAAGTTTGCATATTCCGCTTCAGCGGCCTGGGGTCCACCAGTTCGGATCCTGGATGTGGACCTACTCACCGCTCATCAAGCCATGTTGAGGTGGTGTCCCATATAGAAGAACTAGAAGGATCTACAACTAGGATATACTAGTTTGGGGAGAAAAAAGAAAAAGAGGAAGATTGGCAACAGATGTTAGCTCAGGGCCAATCTTCCTCAAAAAGAAAAAAAGAGCTAAAAATTATAAAAAAGAACCAAATAGAAATTATGGAGAAGCAAACAGAAGTTAAAAATACAACAACTGAAATGAAAAAATTCACTGGAAGGGTTCAACAACTGATTTTATCAGGCAGAAGATAGATTCAGTGAACTGCGACAGGACAATTGAGAACGTTGAGTCTGAGGAGTAGACAGAAAAAATAATGAAGAAAAGTGAACAAAGCCTAAGGGACCTCTAGGACACCATCAAGACCAGTATATATATTATAGGAGTCCCAGAAGGAGAAGAGAGAGAAGAGGAGGAAAAAGAATATTTCAAGAAATAATAGCCAAAAACTTCCCAAATTTGATGAAAGATATGAATCTACAAATCCAAGAAGCTCAGTGAACTCCAAGTAGGATAAATTCAGAGAGCCTTATGAAGATACATTATAATCAAACTGTGAAAGACAAAGAGAGGATCTTACAAACAGCAAGAGAATCAACTCATTAAGTACAAAGAATATTCAATAAAATTAATAGTGTATTTCCCATTAAAAACCATGGGGACCAGGTGACAGTGGGATAACATAATTGAAGTGCTAAAAAAAAAACACCTGTCAATAAAAACCTATATATCCAGCAAAACTGTCCTTCAAAAATGTAGAAGAAAATAAGACTTTCCCAGAGTAAAAAAAAAAAAAAAAGCTGAGGAGGTCCATTACTCAACCTGCCTTACAAGAAAGAAATGCCTGAGGGAGTCTTTCTGGATGAAATGAAATGACACTAGATAGTAACTTGAAGCCATATGAAAAAATAAAGATCTCCCATAAAAATAACTAACTCCATGAGCAAATCAAAAAGTAAATGTTATTGTATTTTTGGTTTATAACTTTACACCTTGAGAAACAAGTAAAAGAAGAGAAAACTAAAGCCAAAGATAGCAGGATGAAGGAAATACTAAAGATTAAAGATAAACAAAATAAAAAATGGGAAAACAAAATCAGCAAAACCAAAAGCAGATTCATTGAAAAGATCAACAAAAAAGTTGAAACCTTTAGCTAAGAAAAAAGAGAGAAGATGGAAATAACTAAAATCAGAAGTGAAAGGGGGGCAAAGATGGTGGTGTAAGCAGACTCTGAACTCACCTTCTCCGGCAGACACACCCAATTTACAACTACTCGTGGAAAATTTACCCTTGAGACAGAACTGAAAACTGGATAACAGGAACTCCGGCAACAAAGGACAATCCTAATCGAGGTGGAAGAGGCAGAAACTCCCTTCTAGAGAGAAAAAACCCTGCGTTCACAAGCCGCCAGCTTCATGGCCACCCGTGAGCAGCCCACAGGTACGCAGCCCTCCCTGGAGGAGAGGGGCCCTGAGCTGGGGAGCACTCCCGCTGTGGGCATTCTGTGGACCCAGCACAATTGAGACAAGTGGCATAATATCTGACTTTGCCTGCTATTAAAACATTGGGGAGTACGTCCCAGAAAAGCTGGTTCACAAAAAAATTAAAACCGGCTCTTAAAGGGCCCACGCACAAACTCACCCAGTTCAGAAAGCAACCTAAAATCACCAGAAAGAAAGGTGCACAGTGCTTTGGTGAAAAGAGACTCACCTGATAGGCTCTGAGTGCATCGCAGTGAGGGGTGAGACCTCTCCAGGGACTGGGACATTGGTGACGGCCATTGTTGTGGCCTGGTGTGGGCGTGCTGACACACACGCCATTGGAGTACTCCCTGGGGCCTGCTAGCCCAGGACTGCCCCACCCACTAGAGCACCAATTTAATCCAGCTCAGCCAGGGCAGGCAGCCCACCCTAGAGACTGGCCCCACCCAACAACAAGCCCTCAGGCAACGTGTGGGCCTGCACAGATTGGTGACTGGATTCTCTGCAGCCTAGCAACTGAACCCACTTCAGTGGGGCAGGGCATGCACAAGGAGTGGGTGGAGAGTGTGGGGCGGTGGTGGATTGTGTGGGGCTTCCACCATGGAGAGACTGGGTCCACTTCAGGAGGTTAGGGCGCGCACACGGGGCAGGACTGAGTTGACTGTGTCTGTGGACCTGTGGGCGGCAGGGCTTGTCTGCTGCAGAAGAATTGTGCTTCTCAAAGACCCACATAGGGGGTTTGCCCCACCTTCCAAAGCCTGAAACAATTGGGTTCTCCCATGCCTGAGGCAGCCCCACCAAGCTGCAGTCCTCAGAGAGCTGACAAGAGACCTAAAGGCTGGGGGCTTATAGCAATTGTAAGCTCCTGAGCCTAACAACCTGCCACGCTGGGGCCCTACTCACTTAAAAGAAATACTGCAACACAAATGTGGTATTAGAACTTGCAACCAATTGTGCTGGGGCTCACCACATCTGATAAAGAGACTGAAGGGCTCACAACAACTACAAGCAGCTGAGCATTACAACAGCTGGCCAGGAGCATAACTCGGCCTCCCTGGGTGCCTACAGGGAGAGAAAACAGGCCACAACAGAAGGACACACATAGCCCACATAGGGGTCATCCTTGGAACATTGAGAACTGAGGAAAGCACACTGCAGGCCTCCTAAGGCATCACTTACATAAAGTCACCTCTCCAAGAGCAGGAGACGTAGCTGATCTACCTAATACATAGACACAAACAAAGGGAAAGAGGCAAAATGAGGAGGCAAAGGAATACATTCCAAGCAAGGGAACAGGACAAAACCCCAGAAAAGGAACTAAGTGAAACAGAAATGAGCAACCTACCCGACAGAGAATTCAAACTAAGAGTGTTAAGGATGCTCACTGATCTGGGGAGAAGAATAGATGAACTCAGTGAGAATGTCAACAAAGAAATGGAAGATATAAAAAAGAACCAATCAGAGATGAAGAATACAATTCTGGTAATGAAAAATTCACTAGAGGGACTCAAAAGCAGAGTAGAGGATACAGAAGAACGGATCTGCCATCTGGACGAAAGACTAGAAGAAATTACCCAAGCTGAACAAGTAAAAGAGAAAAGAATTAAAAAGAGTGAGGACAGTCTAAGGGACCTCTGAGACAGCATCAAGCACACTAACATCCATGTTATAGGTGTCCCGGAAGGAGAAGAGCGAGACAAAGGGGCAGAGAATCTATTTCAAGAAATAATAGATGAAAACTTCCTTTACCTAAGGAAGGAAACAGACATCCAGGTAAAGGAAGCACAGAGAGCCCTAAACATCATAAATCCAAAGAGGCCCACACCAAGACACATCATAATCAAAATGTCCAAAATTAGAGAGAAAGAGAGAATCCTAAAAGCTGCAAGAGAAAGACAAGTTACACACAAAGGAAGCCCTATAAGGCTATCAGCTGACTCTTCAGCAGAAAGCCTACAGGCTAGAAGAGAGGGGCACGATATATCCAAAGTGCTAAAAGGAAAAAACGTACACCCAAGAACACTCTACCCAGCAAGGTTGTCATTCAAAATGGAAGGAGACATCAAAAATTTCACAGACAAGCAAAAATTAAAGCAGTTTGTCACCAAGAAACCATGCTACAAGAAATGTTAAAGGGACTGATTTAAGGGGAAAAGAGAAGACCAAAAATAGGAAAAATTATCTATTTCCATCATAAGAGGGTAATGGATACAAATGCACAAAAGAGAGGTTAGATATGATATCAAAAACATAAAAGGAGGGAGGAGGGGGGTTAAAGAGTAGAGCTTTCAGAAAGAGGTCAAACTAAAGAGACCATCAATTCTGTATAGAAGAAGGAAGGAACAGAGAAAGACTACTAAAACACTGAGAAAAAAAGAGTTAGAAAATGGCAGTAAGTACATACTTATCAATAGCTACTTTAAACTTCAGTGGACTAAATGCTCCAATTAAAAGGCATAGGGTGGCTGATTGGATAAAACAACAAGACCCATATATATGCTGCACACAAGAGGCACACTTCAGACCTAAAGACACTCACAAACTGAAAGTGAAGGGATGGAAAAAGATACTCCACGCAAATGGCAATGAAAGAAAGCTGGGGTAGCAGTACTCATATCAGACAGAATATACTCTAAAACAAAAGCTGTAAAAAGAGACAAAGAAGGGCATTACATAATGATCAAGGGAACAATCCAACAAGAGGATATAACACTTGTAAATATGTACGCATCCAATGTAGGTGCACCTAAATATATAAAGCAACTATTAACAGACATAAAAACAGAAATAGACAGTAACACAATAATAGTAGGGGACTTTAACACTCCACTTACACCAATGGATAGATCATCCAAATAGAAGATCAATAAGGAAACATTGGCCTTAAATGATACACTAGAACAGATGGACCTAGTAGATATATACAGAGCATTCCATCCACAAACCGAAGAATACACGTTCTTTTCAAATGCACATGGAACATTCTCCCGGATTGATCACATATTAGGCCACAAAACAAGTCTCCATAAATTTAAGAAGATTGAAACAATACCAAGCATCTTTTCTGACCACAACAGTATGAAACTAGAAATCAACCATAGGAAGAAAATCAGAAAAGCCGCAAATACGTGGAGATTAAAAAAAATGCTAGTGAACAACGACTGGGTCATGAAGAAATCAAACAATACCTGGAGACAAATGAAAATGAAAATATGACATGCCAGAATTTATGGGATACAGCAAAAGCAGTTCTAAGAGGGAAGTTTATAGCAATACAGGCCTATCTCAACAAACAAGAAAAATCTCCAATAAACAATCTAACAGTGCACCTAAAGGAACTGGAAAAAGAAGAACAAACAAAGCCCAAAATCAGTAGAAGAAGGGAAATAATAAAACTCAGAGCAGAAATAAATGAAATAGAGACTAAAACAATAGAAAAAATTAATAAAACCAAGAGCTGGCTCTTTGAAAAGATTAAAAAAATTGGCAAACCTTTAGCTAGACTCACCAAGAAAAAAAGAGAGAAGGCACAAATAAGTATAATCAGAATGAAAGAGGATAAATTACAACAGACACCTCAGAAATACAAAAGATTATAAGAGAATACTATGAAAAGCTATATGCCAACCAATTCGACAATCTGGAAGAAATGGATAAATTCTTAGAATCATACAACCTTCCAAAACTGGATCAAGAAGAAGTAGAGAATTTGAATAGACCAATCACCAGTAAGGAGATCGAAACAGTAATCAAAAACCTCCCCAAAAATAAAGTCCAGGACCAGACGGCTTCCCTGGTGAATTCTACCAAACATTCAAAGAAGACTTAATACCTATCCTTCTCAAACTCTTCCAAAAAATTGAGGATGGGGGGAAGCTCCCTAACTCATTCTACGAAGCCGACATTACCCTGATACCAAAACCAGTCAAGGACAACACAAAAAAAAGAAAATTACAGGCCAATATCACTGATGAACATCGATGCAAAAATCCTCAACAAAATACTAGCAAATTGCATACAACAATACGTTAAAAAGATTATACACCATGATCAAGTGGGATTTATTCCAGGTATGCAGGGATGGTTCAACATTCGCAAATCAATCACCATAATACACCACATTAATAAAATCAAGAATAAAAATCACATGATCATATCAATAGATGAAGAGAAAGCATTTGACAAGATACAGCATCCATTTACGATAAAAACTCTGAATAAAATGCGATAGAAGGAAAGTATCTCAACATAATAATGGCCATATATGAAAAACCCACAGCTAATATCATCCTCAATGGTGAAAAACTGAAAGCTATTCCTTTAAGAACAGGAACCAGACAAGGATGCCCACTCTCACCACTCCTATTTAACATAGTACTGGAAGTCCTAGCCAGAGCAATCAGGCAAGAGAAAGAAATAATCGGGATCCAAATTGGAAAGGAAGAAGTGAAACTATCACTATTTGCAGATGACATGATTTTATATATAGAAAACCCTAAAGAATCCACCAAAAAACTTTTAGAAGTAATCAACGAATACGGTACAGTTGCAGGATACAAAATCAACATACAAAAATCAGTTGCATTTCTGTACACTAACAACGAAGTAGCAGAAAGAGAAATTAAGCATGCAATCCCATTTACAATTGCAACAAAAAGAATAAAATACCTAGGAATAAACTTAACGAAAGAGGTGAAAGATCTGTACACCGAAAACTATAAAACATTGCTGAAAGAAATTGAAGAAGAAACAAAGAAATGGAAAGATATTCCGTGCTCTTGGATTGGAAGAATTAACATAGTTAAGATGTCCATATTTCCTAGAGCAATCTATAGAGTCCATGCAATCCCTATCAAAGTTCCAACAACATTTTTCACAGAAATAGAACAAAGAATCCTAAAATTTATATGGAACAACAAAAGACCCCAAATAGCTAAAGGAATCCTGAGAAAAAAGAATAAAGCTGGAGGTATCAGACTCCCTGATTTCAAAATATACTACAAAGCTATAGTAATCCAAACAGCATGGTACTGGCACAAAAACAGACACACAGATCAATGGAATAGAATCGAAAGCCCAGAAATAAACCCACACATCTATGGACAGCTAATCTTTGACAAAGGAGCCAAGAACATACAATGGATAAAAGAAAGTCTCTTCAACAAATGGTGTTGGGAAAACTGGATAGCCATATGCAAAAAAATGAAAGTAGACCCTTACCTTACACCATACACAAAAATTAACTCCAAATGGATTAAAGACTTGAATGTAAGACCTGAAACTATGAAACTTCTAGAAAAAAACATAGGCAGTACACTCTTCGACATCGGTCTTAGCAACATATTTTCAAGCACCATGTCTGACCGGGCAATAGAAACAATAGAAAAAATAAACAAATGGGACTACATCAAACTAAAAAGCTTCTACACAGCAAAGGAAACCATCAACAAAACGAAAAGACAACCTAACAGCTGGGAGAAGATATTTGCAAACCATACATCTGATAAGGGCTTAATCTCTAAAATATATAAAGAACTCATGCATCCCAACAACAAAAAAACTACCAACCCAATTAAAAAATGGGCAAAAGACCTGAACAGACATTTCTCCAAAGAAGATATACAGATGGCCAACAGACACATGAAAAGATGTTCAAAATCACTATCAGGGAAATGCAAATCAAAACTACAATGAGATATCACCTCACGCCCGTCAGAATGGCTAAAATTAACAAGACAGGAAACAACATGCGTTGGAGAGGATGTGGAGAGAAGGGAACTCTCATACACTGCTGGTGGGAGTGCAAACTGGCGCAGCCACTGTGGAAAACAGTATAAAGATTCCTCAAAAAATCAAGGATAGAACTACCATATGATCCAGCTATTCCACTGCTGGGTATTTATCCAAAGAACTTGAGAACACCAATGCGTAAAGACACATGCACCCCTGTGTTCATTGCAGCGTTATTCACAGTAGCCAAGACTTGGAAGCAACCTAAGTGCCCAACAAGGGACGAATGGATAAAGAAGCTGTGGTATATATACACAATGGAATACTACTCAGCCATAAGAAACGATGAAATCCAGCCATTTGTGACAACATGGATGGACATTGAGGGTATTATGCAAAGTGAAATAAGTCAGAGGGAGAAGGTCAAATACCATATGATTTCCTTCATTAAGTAGTAGATAACAACAACAATAAACAAACACATAGAGACAGAGATTGGATTGGTGGTTTCCAGAGGGGAAGGGGGGGGGAGTAGGGTGAAAGGGATAATTCGGCACATGTGTTTGGTGATGGGTTGTAATAGTATTTTGGTGGTGAACATGATGTAATCTATGCAGAAATAGAATTATAATGATGTACACCTGAAATTTATACAATGTTATAAACCAATGTTACTGCAAGAAACAAAAAATTAAAAAAAAAAAGAAAGAAAGCAATTCCATTTATAATACATCTAAAAGAATTAGGAAATCCACATCCAAAAAGTGAAAGTTGGATCCTACCTCATACCGTATACCAAAATTAACGTAACATGTATCAGTGACCCAAATATAAGAGCTGAAACCATAAAGCTCTTGGAAGAAAAAGGGGTACTTCTTCATGACCTTGGATTTGGCAGTGAATTCTTAAGCATGACACTGAAAGCACAAGCAACAAAAGAAAAAGTATATAAACTGGATATAGTCAAATAAAAAACTTTTATATATCAAAGAACATTATCAAGAAAGTGAAAATAATCTTACAGAATGGAGAAAGTATTTGAACACTTACCATATATCTAGTAAAGGCCTAGTATGTAGAAAATACAATGGACTCATAACTCAACAACAAAAAGACAAATTTCCTAAATAAAAAAATGTGTAAATAACTTGAGTAGACATTTCTCCAAAGAAAATATACAAATGGCCAACAAGTACATCAAAAGATGCACAATATCATTAGTCATCAGGGAAATGCAAATCAAAACAACAATGAGATACCACTTCACACCCATTATGATGCTGATTATTTAAAAAAAAAAACCCAGAAAATAACATGTTTTGGCAAGGATGTGGAGAAATTAGAAACTGTGCATTGCTGGTGGGAATGTAAAATGGAGACCCCACTGTGGGAAAAAGTCTGGCAGTTTTTCAAAAGGTTAAACACAAAACTACCATATGACCTAGCAATTCCACTCCCGGGTATCTAGCCAAAAAATTTAAATCAAGAACTCGAAAAGGTTTGTATACCAATGTTCATAGCAGCATTATTCACGACGGCCAAAAGGTGGAAACAATCCAAGTGTCCATCAACAGATGAATGGATAAAACAAAATGTGTTATGTATATACAGTGGAACATTATTCAGCCACAAAAAGGAATAAAATTTTTATATATGCCACACCATAGATGGAACTTGAAAACATTATGCTAAGTGAAATAGGCCAGACAGTTAAGGACAAATATTGTATATTTCCACTTATTTGAGGAACATAGAGTAGTCAAATTCATATAGAAAGAAGTAGAATAAAGGTTACCAGAGTAGAGGGCAGGAAAGTAGGGACGGTTATTATTTAGTAGGTACAGAGTTTTTGTTGAGAATGAAAAAGCTTTGGGTGTAGATAGTGGTGATAATTATACAATAACGTGAATATATTTATTGCCTGTATTGAATTTATTTATTGTACTGAATTGTGCACTAAGTAGTTATAATGATAAATATATATATTTTACCACAATTTAAAAATTTTTATATGCCATTGATTTTTTTTGTAGTTACATATATTTGAGGATATTCCCTTCATTTCCAAGATTGTTTAGAGTTTTTATAATGCACAAGTTTTGAATTTTAACAAGTACTTTTTTTTCTTTTGCGTTGGTGAGATGATCGTATAGTTTTTCTGCTTTATTCTAGTGTGGTGATGTTCACTAATTAATTTTTAATGTTAAACCAACTCTGCATTCCTATAATAACCAAACTCAGTTGTATTATCCCTTATTATACATTTCTAGATCCAATTTGTTAATAGTTTACAAGGAAGTTTTATATTAATGTCCGTGAGACAGATTTACCTGTAATTTTCCTTTCTTATAATGTTCTTAGATTTTGGTAGCAATATTATGCTGACTTCATACAAAACGTTAAGAAATAGTCCTTTGTATTCACAAAAAGATTTTTTTATGTAAGATTGGTGTTATCTAAAGATTTCCATTTGCATTTGGGAATGAGTCAAGGATGCTATCTATCATTTCTATGTTCAACATCATACTGAAGGTTTTAGTCACTGCAATAGGCAAGAAAATAATTAAGGCGTAAGTATTGGCAAAAGAAGAAATAGCACTGTCATTACTTGCAGATGACATTTTTGTGTACATAGAAAATCTAAAATAATTACAGATAACCTGGGGAAATTAATGAGTGAATTTTGCAAGGTTAGTGGATATAATTGACATACAAAAGTAGGTTTTATTTAGAAAATGAAACTTAAGAAGATAACCACTAAAATGCTTAAGATAACCACTAAAACTCACATACTCAGAAATGAATCTGATGATGATGTGCAACATTTATGCCATCCCAGACTACAAAACTTTACTGATGTTCTACTACTTACAAAGGTGGAGGAACTTATATCAGACTAATACTCCCACACCTAACAATTATAAACTATGGACAAATTTTTAAAAATTTGGATGTACTTCACAATGACTAAAAGTAGACAGAAACTGGAAGGGAGTTCACACTTTGAATGAAAAAGCACTGTGTGAGTTTCTCATTTTTATTGCTTTTATCCTAAGGATAGACTATAGTTTGGAGGTGTGGGATGGCTAAAACCCAGATCATTTCACTGGCACATTCTTACAAACTTTTAAGGGGAAAAATATCAATACTATACAAAGTCTTTTCGAAAACAAGAGAGAATATTTCCCAACTCATTTCATGAGGTTAGTAAAAACTAACAGAACCGTACGTTTGGAATTCGAGAAATAAAGTTAAAAGTAACTAGACAGTCAAAGAAGAAGTCAAATATATGTATATATTATACAACAGAATAAATCCAAGATAAAGAGAACAGATTAGTGGTTACCAGAAGGGAAGGGGGTTGGGGAGTGGGTAAAGGGGCACATAGGTATGGTGATGGATAAAAATTAGATTATTGGTGGGGCCTGCCTGGTGGCGTAGTGGTTAAGTTCGCATGCTTCACTTCGGTGGCCTGGGGTTCACAGGTTCAGATCCCTGATGCAGACCTATGCACCACTTATCAAGCCATGCTGTGGCAGGCATCCCACATATCAAGTGGAGGAAGATGGGCATAGATATTAGCCCAGGGCCAATCTTCCTCAGCAAAAAGAAGAGGATCAGCAAGAGATGTTAGCTCAGGGCTAATCTTCCTCTCACACACACACACACACAAAATGAGATTATTGGTGGTGAGCATGATGCAGTCTATACAGAGACTGATAAACAATAATGTACACCTGAAATTACACAATGTTATAAACCATTATGACCTCAATAAAATAATTGAAAAAAAAACACAACAGAAGAAATCCAAGAAAAGTAGAAAGAATTATATAATAAGGATAAGAGTAGAAACTGAAGAAATAGCAAACAAAAATAAAAGAGAGCACCAAAAGAGCCAAAGATTGGAAAAGAGCCAAAATCTTTGGAAAGATGGTAACATTGCCACAACCCTGATAAGTTAATAAAGAAAAAAAAAACGTCCAAATAAGCCATATTAGGAATAAAATGGAGACATAAATACAGACGCTGCAGACATTAAGAAGACAGGATGATGTGATAAATAATTTTAAGATAAAACATTTGAATATTTAGAATAATTAGATACAATTGTACAAAAAATAACTTCCCAACACCTTGTCAATAAGAATTATAAAATGTAAATGGTCCTAGAAACCATTCAAGAAATTAAATCATTAGTTAAAATCTTTCTACAACAAAAACATCAGGTCTATATTGCTGCAATAGTAAGTTTTATGAAACATGCAAAAACATAGAATTCTAATCTTATACAAACCCTTCTAGAGAACAGGGAAGAAAAACAGCCTCTTTACTCATTCTATGAAGTTAGCATATCTTTGACCTCATGAATAGAAAAGAATAGAAGAAAGCAAAATTACAATTAATAAAAGAAAGGAAAAGTTAATTCATTATGACCAAACTGAATTTTTCCTAATAATGCAGACTAGCAATAGACTCAGAAAGTCTGTTAATATAATTTGCCATATTAATAAATTAAGGGGAAATCTTGATATATGCAAAAATGTCATCCAAATACATCCAATGATTGTTCACTATAACATTTCTTAGTAACTAGGAAAAAACTTCCATAACTTCATAAAGGGAATTTGCAAAAAATATACAACAAATATCATACTCAATGCTGAATAATTTAAAACATTCCCTTTAAAATCCACATTATACCTAAGGTCCTGGTCAGTGCAGTAATAGATCAAAATAAGAGATGTGAGACTAGAAAGGAAGAAACTAAACTCATTATTCAGAGATGACGTGAAAATCAGGATACTTTTATCAGAAATATGGAGAATGTATAGGGAGGCAATCCAAAACAGCAGATAGCAATTCTGCTTTTCTCTAGATCCGAATGCTAGGGTCAGTATTCAGTCTTTATGCACAAGATGGCCACACTGATTGTTTATGATTTGTATTCAATCTGGTTGGTTGTTAGTCTACTCTTATTGGTCCATACACATGCTGAACCGGAAGATAAATATTTTTAAATATTATTCATGCATTTACAACGCATTTTCCTCAGTTTTTACCTTCCTCCCCACTCCACTCATATGTTGTCCTTCAACAGTTTGTCAGCTAAGGAATCATATTACTCTTATGTAGGAAGATTGTCCTCTGCTCCTTCAAGTTGAGGGGATATTTATGCACTCTACAGAGAGAGGCTAAAATACTTTATAACATTAGCCACTTGTTATTTTTGGCATCTACTCAAGTGACCAATCAATGTCCAGAATTATTCTTTCCAGCTATCAGAAACACCAGATTGGTGTTTATACACCAATTGTTACTCTGTTTGGGGCAGGCTTGGTATGAATTTACCACTTAGAAAATTTACGTCTTAGGAATTTACTCATCCCCTATCATCCTTGCTTGGCCACCTCTCTTTTGTCAAAGTCGTAAAAGTATGTTTTTTGATCCGACATATAATTTTATCTCTATTCCCAATAATCTGAACTCAGTCTTGAAGTCCTACAATGACAATTCATAACCTTAACCCTTACCCATGTTTTGTATTTCCTTGTGTATATTCATCAACTATTATACACGTTAATATTTAGAGAAACCTCAGTTAGTTTTATGCTTAGTTCTCTGAAGATGTATCTCCTTTTAACTGATAAAGTATTCCTTATCTCTTTTCCATCTTTGAGTTCTAGGCTAAATTTCCTATTCCAACTTTGCTTCTTTATTGATCATGTAGGATAAGAAATAATAAGTATGGGTTTCCTGTTCATATCAGGTGACAAGAAGACAGATTATTTGGATATCAACTTTCCCCAAATGATTTTCCAATGCTGTAATTATCAATACAAACTATGCTATAAGACATCATGGATAGCATACTTATTGGCAAGATTTTAGAGTTTTTTGAGTGTAGTATTATGGCTTTGTAATTTTCTCAGTTTAATTTGATCAACTTGGGGGGACTTTGTTTTCTTGAGGCAGTTCATTTCATATAAAGCATGCTAATATTATCATGTTTTTAATCACAGACAAGGAAGCTGCTTCTAAAAGCCCCCTGCTTAATTCATTGATGCTGTTACCCATACATAACTTTGGGATGAGCATCAGCAGATACTATGATTTCCAGGAGAGGAAGAGTCTATGTTCCTCATTGAAAAATGTTCCTGACTACATAAATTGTAGTAAAGAAGGTAAGTACCTGGGGCTCTCCAAGGCACATCAGAATTACTACTAGTCAATTACTTATTGCATTTGAATAGCTCTACCTACATTATTTTGAATCTTCACAATAAGTCGTCAAGTTATATGTTGTTATCCTCACTGAGAAAACTAAAGCTTATACAAAATTGAATGACTTACTCTATGTCACACAACAGTACAAGTTAGAGCTAAAATTCAAAGCTTATATGCATAATGCATTTTCTTATGGGAAAGAATCTCCATGGATGAATGGATAAAGAAAATGTAGTATATATACACAGTGGAATATTATTAAGCCATAAAAAGGAAATCTTGCTATTTGAGACATACGGATAGACCTTGAGGGCATTATGCTAAGTGAAATAAGTCAGACAGATAAAGACAAATACCATATGATCTCACATATATGTGGAATCTTTAAAAAAAAAACAAACCTGAACTCATAGAGATCAGATTGGTGGTTGCCAGAGGTGGGGGGTGGGGGTGTGCAAAAATGGGTGAAGGGGGTCAAAAGGTATAGTTATAAAATAAATAAGTCATTGAGATGTAATGTACAGCATGGTGACTATAGTTAATATGGTATTGTATATTTGAAAGTTGCTAAGAGAGTATGTCTTAAAAGTTCTCATCACAAGAAAAAAAGTTTGTAACTATGTATGGTGATGGGTGTTAACTAGACTTATTGTGGTGACCATTTTGCAATATATACGAGTATTAAATCATTAGGTTATGTACCTGAAACTAATATAATGTTATATGTCAATTAAATATCAATTTAAAAAGACAATAAAAAATAAGCATAAAAAAAGATATAAACCTACAGATTCAAGAAACTAGATAAACTTCAAATAGGTTAAAACCAAAAATATCCATGCCAAGAGACATTATAATCAAGTTTCTACAAGCTAAAAACAAGAAAAACATCTTGAAAGCAGCTACAGAAAAATGATGCCTTATCTGTATGGGAAAAACAGTTCCCTAATTTATAGATTTCTCATCGGAAACCATGAAGACCAGAGGAATTGGCACATGATTTTCAAGTACTGAAATAAAAAAACTATCAACTCAAAATTCTATATACAGAATAGATCCTTCAGGAATGAAGGGGAAATCAAGACATTTTCGGATGAAGGAAGTCTACAGGAATTTGTCAGCAGTAGGAACTCTGAAAGAATGGCTAACAAAAGTTCTATAAACATAAATGAAATGATAAAAGAAGGAAATTTGGAACATCAAGAAAGAAAAACAACGGAAAGAGTAAAAATATGGGTGAATACAATATACTTTCTTTCTCCTCTTGAGTTTTCTTGAGTTTGGCAGTCAAAGCAAAAATAACATTGATAATGTTCTCAATGTACACAGAGGAAATATTTAAGACAATTATAAATGGGAAAATTAATGGGATGTAAATCAAGTAAAGTTTTCTACACTTCACTCGAACTGGTAAAAGGAAAACACCATGATTGTGATAAGTTATGTATGCATAATGTGATGCCTAGACCCATCACTATAAAAGGTACACAAGGTGATACATTAAAAAAAAAAGATAAAATATAATGTAGTTGAATTTTAAAACTAAACAAAAAATATTGCTAGGTATTTTCAATTTGTAAAAATTCATTGTGGGCCAGCCCCATGGCATAGCGGTTAAGTGCGCATGCTCTGCTGCTGGCGGCCCGGTTCAGATCCCAGGCACGCACCAATGCACCCCTTGTCAGGCCATGCTGTGGCGGCGTCCCATATAAAGTGGAGGAAGATGGGCACAGATGTTAGCTCAGGGCCGGTCTTCCTCAGCAAAAAAGAGGAGGATCGGCATGGATGTTAGCTCAGGGCTGATCTTCCTCACCAAAAAAAAAAAAAAAATTCATTGGGTCCTACACTTAGATGAATTTCTATATATGTACATAATATTTTAATTAAAAGTTTTTTTTTTATTTTTGGTGAGGAAGATTGGCCCTGAGCTAACGTCTGTTACCAATCTTCCTCTTTTTGCTTGAGGAAGATTGCTGCTGAGCTAATATCTGTGCCAATTTTCCTCTATTTTGTATGTGGGACACCACCACAGCATGACTTGATGAGCAGTGTGTAGGTCCGTGCCCAGGATCTGAACCTGCGAACCATGGGCTGCTGAAGCAGAGCACGCGAACTTAACCACTATGCCACTGGGCTAGCCCCTAATTAAAAGTTTTTTAAAAGTAAAAATGGGAGAGTTGATCATCTTTACCTCCCTGATGAGCCTGCTGTTTTCCCTAGCATGAATTCAGAACTTTTTCTCATAAGTGATTGGAAAAGTGTCAGCTCTTGGGAAACTACAACTTAGTTTAAATGTTAGTGTTCCATTATAGGTAAGAGTGTTTGCTTATGTAACACATTCCCAGGTGATTCTTCTGCAGCTGCTCCATACTTTCAGAACTATCATCTGACGTATTTTCAGGGGAAAAATATTTTTGGGCAAGGAGAGCCTCTGCAGCTACCTAATACTCTGGTTCTGGCTATCTGGTATATATTGGCAATGGATGCCTAGAACTATAGCAAGACAAAACTCATAGAATTAAAGGCTTTGGGGAGGCCCTGTGGCAGCATAGCAGCTAAGTGCACGTGCTCTGCTGCTGGCAGCCCGGTTTGGATCCTGGGCGTGTACTGATGCACTGCTTGTCAGGCCATGCTGTGGCGGCGTCCCATATAAAGTAGAGGAAGATTGGCACGGATGTTAGGCCAGGGCCGGTCTTCCTCAGCAAAAAGAGGAGGATTGGCATGGATGTTAGCTCAGGGCTGATGTTCCTCACAAAAAAAAAAAAAAAAAAAAAGAATTAAAGGTTTTGCCCCTCTTAAAGGATTTTGAAGATATTTTGCATGACATACAAAGTTATTAAACATACCATTAAATATATTAATTTTGTGCTTATTTGCAAACCATTCAATTTGATTCTATAGTACATCCTGTTTGCTGACTTCTTAGAGTTTTCTCATTGTGTTAATTTTTTTAAGTAAGCCTATACCTTTTTCTTTGTTGTTGTCATCAGCAATGGAGTTTAACGTGTATAGTTTGGAAGGAGATGGAATTGGAAAATTTTTAATTGCGATGGCTGCCACAGGATTTATTTTCTTCCTCTTGATTTTCCTTCTGGAGACCACTTTATGGAGAGTTAGAGCGTTTGTGTTTCGCTATATTTTCTTTGGTAGCTACAAGAAACTTAATAAGGTGAGTACCTTATCTTTTAGGCATCTCTAAGAACAAAAGCACGTCTCTACACATGCCTGACTCCATTACTGGATATAGGAACATAAATCAATCTATATTGATTGGGATCCATGGGAATGAGAGATCTTCATCATAATTTGAACTTTGTGGTTTCTAAACATTATGGCCTCTACTAGTTAGAACATGATATTTTTTACAGTTTGATTATGATAGAAAGCTTTCCCTTGAACATCTCCTGTGTCAGAAAACCATTCCCTCCCAAAACTGCCCATTCACCCTAATTTGGCCCCTGGATAGTTCTAACAAACTCCCAAGTGATATTGATTTTGCCAGCCTGTAGAATGCATATTTAACAGTAAGGTTGTACAGCAGTTGTTCTCAAACTTTGGCATTTATCAGAATCTCCTGGAGGGATTCTTAAAATACAAATTGCTGGTCTCTGTCCCATGAGTTTCTGATTTAGTGGATCCGAGGTAAGGCATGAAAATTAGCACATGTACTACATTCCCAGGTGATTCTTCTGCTGCTTCTCCACACTTTGAGAACGACTGTCTGAAGTATTTTCAGATGAAAGAATATTTTGAGGCAAAACAATCCTCTCTGTTACCAAAATAGATGAAATTTCATGACTCTCCCATAAGCTAAGACCTCAGTCCAAATTCTTGCCGTTCCAGTGTGGTTTTTCTTCACATTGTACAGCACAGGTCTGTCTCCATGGTATTCGAGACTCAATGTGTATGATGAAGGAATGAATCATGGCACTAAGTGAGGCATGAAAGACAGAGAGTATCCAGGATGTGCCTTTAGAGGTGGGACAGATGCTGAGCAAAGGCCCAGCCCTGGTGTCATCAGTGGAGTCAGCACTTGGTGTCCAAATCCTATGAGAGTCTCCCATTCAACTGAGCCATTAATCTACAAGATTGAGTACAGTTTCCCAATGGATGGGAAGAGCCCAGGGACTGGAGAGTCAGGCCAAGTGAGCAAGCCAACAGCTGGTTAGCACTAGCAACATTGCTCATAGGAAGCAAAGTTCAATGCTCAGGGCTGAGGTGGTCATACATTCCAAAGATGTACCTCAGGCAGCTACTATGTGCCTGGTACCACACTAGATGCTGGATAGGACTCGGATTTCTGAGAGGGGTCCAGGAGGAGCAAACAGATCCCCAAACTTGGAGGAGAGATGAAAGGAGACCTCCATAGAGATGAAAGAGAAAGGGCTTAGGACAGGGGCCAAATCAGAGCTCAGACAAATACCAGCCAAAGAAACATGTGCTCTGATAAAAGGAAATACAAAATGCTGGAAATACATCTAGGTGTCACCAAAACAAGCTTTAGGCATTGGGTGACACTTGAGGAAGTGAGTTCATGGCAGAGAGGTCAACTTACGCACAGACAAGGATGTGAGAAACATTCAAGGAGCGATTCAGCACGTCTGGAGCCAAGTCCAGGTGTTGGCAGGCAGAGCAAGATGACTGTAAAGATGCCGGGCGCCAAAGCAGGGAAGGCCTCACAAGTATCAGGCTAAGGATCTTGAACTTCATTCTGAGGGCGATAGAGAGTCATGGGAATGAGGAATTCATTGGCAAAATTATGTGGACTTGGAATTTGCTTTGGGGTAAAGCTTGTAACAACAGTTTCAAATTATATGACATTGGAGTATGCAGGGGTTTCTATTCTTTTCTCATTTTGTACTTTTCAAGGAATGTGTCAATTTCATCGAAACCATCAAACATATTGACACAAATTTGTTTACAATATCTTTTTATTTTTGCACTTAATATCTATTTCTATTTGTAGGTTTTCTCCCCACCACCACCTTTTTTTCTTAATTACCTTTGCTAGGGTTCTAACCAATTTTATTAATCTCTTCAAGGAACCCACTTTTGAATTTTTGACTTCTCTGTTACATGTTTTATTTTCTTTTTCTCATTGATTTCTTTTCTTACCTTTATTTTTCTGTCCTACTCTATTATGAGCCCATAATAACATTGAGACTAATACCTAAAAAGAATATTATAAAACAGAAAAATTACAGATGAATCATGCTTATGGACATAGATGCAAAAATCCTTCACAAAAATATTAGCAATGACCTGGTAAGATTTATTACAGGAATGCAAGGATAGTGAAACATTTCAAGATCAATCACCACACTAATAAAATGTAAATCACTATATTAATAAGAAAAATGAGAAAAACATTGCTATCACCATTTCTATGTAATAGTTTACTGCAGGTATTAGTGAAATAGGGCAAGAAAAAGAAATGATAGGCATAAAATTCAAAAGGCATGTAAAATTCATTATTTACAAATGGCAGGAGTGTACATAGATAATTTAAAGGAATAAAATATTAGAATTAATATCGCTAAATAAAGTCAGCATAGAAAAATCAGTTATAGATCTATTTAAAAGCCACAAACAAAAAGTGAAATGTAAAATGATGCCATTTGAATAGCAAAAAAACAAAAAATACCTAGGAATAAATCTAACAGAAGTTATGCAAGGCTTTTACATAGAAAATTACAAAACACTATTGAGAGATTAAAGAAGACCTATATAAATGAAAGTATATACCATGTTCTTGCTGGGGAAACTCAGTAATGGGAAGATGACAGTTTTTTCCCAAATTGATCTAAAGAATCAACGCAATCCCCATCAAAACTCTAGTGGGTATTTTTGTGCATGCATGTGTGTGTGTGAAAAATGATCAGCTGATTCTAAAGTTTGCATGGAAATGCAAAGTGCCAAGAATAGCCAAGGAAATCTTGAGAAAGAAAAAAAGTGGTAGACTTATACCACCAAATATAAGTATTTTTTTATAAACTATAGTAGTTAAGACAAATAAAACAATGTATCAGAGAGAATAGCTTTTCTTCAAGTGTGGTTATCTACATCAGCTCAGAATTTTTTAGAAATGCAAGTTCTTGGGCCCTACCCCAGACCTACTGAATCAGAAATTGTGGGATTGGGACCCAGCATTCTGTGTTTTAACAAGCCGTCCAGGTAATTCTGGTGCATGCTAAAGTTTGAGAACAAGTGGAGTAGAATGTCCAGAAATAGATGCACAAAATATGTGGTCACCTGATATATGACAAAGTTGACACACAATGCAATGGAGAAAGGATTTTCTTCTCAATTAATGGTGCTGATTCAGTTGGATATCCACATGGAAAATCATGAACTTTGAGTCCTTTCTTACTCCATACAGATGGTTTGTCGATTTATAGCTTTTCCTGTAGATCTAAATGTAAAAGGTAAAACAGTAAAGCGTTTAGAACAAAAACATAGGAAATATTTTCATGATAGTGAAGGCATCATTATCAAAAGATATCATTAAGTGAGTGAAAAGGCAAGTCACAGAGTGGAAAAAAGATTTTTGAATTGCAAATCAATAAGAAAAACGCAGACAACCCGATTTAAAAATGGGTGAAAGACTTGGGCACTGACTTTACAAAAAAAAAGAATATCCAAATATCCAATAAACATATGTAAAAGTGCACAACATTATTAGTTATCAGTAAATGCAAATTAAAGCCAATGAGGGACACCACAATGAACACATAAAAATACTGAGTGTTGAGGATGCAGAACAACTGGAACTCTCAAACACTGGTGTTGGGAATATAAGCTGATACCCCTTTAGAAAGCTGTCTGGCATTATCTTCTAAAGCATTATCTTCACATGCGTATGAAAATGTGCATACACTAAGACCCAGAAGCTCCCCTTTCTAGTTTAAATCCAACAGAAACAGACATTCATGTTCACCAAAAGACATTTACAAGAATGTTCACACAGAATTAGTCATAATAGACCAGAAAAAAAAAAAAAAAGAAAGAAGCAAACCATATGTCTGTCAATAGTATAATGGATTTAAAAATGTCTATTCTTGGGGCTGGCCCGGTGGCGTAGTGATTAAGTTTGCATGCTCCACTTTGGCGGCCCGGGGTTCATGAGTTCGGATCCTGGGCAGGGACCTACACACTGCTCATCAAGTCATGCTGTGGTGGCATCTCGCATACAAAATAGAGGAAGATTGGCACAGATGTAAGCTCTGGGCCAATCTTCCTCACCAAAAAAAAAATAAAATAAAATGTCTGTTCTCACAATAGAATACAGCAATGAGAAGGAACAGCCTGTAACTCATATTCAACAGCATGCAATAATCTCACAAACATAACAATGCCCCAAAGAACCCAGACACAAAAGAGTATATAAAGTAGAATTCCATTTATACGAAGTCCAAAAACAGGCAAAACTAATATATCATAATATATATGGAGTTACAAGTCAGGATTCTAGTTACTGTTGGGGTAATGTTCTGTTTTCATTATCAGGGCTTGTTATGCAGGATATATGTTATGCTTAAATAAATAGTTCACACTAAAAATTGCATTAAAAGTATTCACCATATTTTGCTCTAAACTTGAGTAAGATCTGTAGTTAACAGAATTGAACCAATGTTAATTTCTCTGTTTTGATCAATGTACCATGATTATGTAAGATGTTAACATTAGGAGAAGGCTAAAATGTATACTGGAACTGTCCTATCTTTATAACTCTTTGGTAACTAAAAATTCTTTCAAAATAAAAAGTTTAAAATTAAAAATGAATGACATACAAGTCTTAGAGTATTCTTTAATGCTCTTTCCACTATGTGGCATGCCCTACCTCTCTTCTTCTTTCCCCATGGTAAGTCTCCTGATGAACTCCTATTTTTTTTTTTTTAATTCAGGTTAGACCCTTCTTTCCTATGTGAAATTTTCTATGGATTCCACTCTTCCTCTCAGAAAAGAGAGTTAATCTTTCGCTACTCTCAGCTCTATCGATATCTTGTAAAATATACATTATTAACAAATAACATTTGTTTATAATAGTTTTTGTTATGGTTGCAGTTTTTGATGAAGTATCCATTTTGATAAGAACAAGCTACTTGCTCATGGCTAGGAGTATAGGTTTTAAACTTTGGAAATAGGGAATAAGTTTATGCATGAGAGCTGAGGTGATATGCAGGAAGTCTTTTGGGAATGAATCAAACCTTCTGTTTTGACATCTTTGAGATTATCCCCCAGTTTAGCCTTCTGGAAGCCAACCAATATAAACCAATTATCTAAAGGGCATCCATCTCTATGATTCTTATTTTGAAAATATAGGATATAGTGTCCAGGGAATTATCTGGGGAATCTGAAGATGAAGATGTACAACATGAAAGAGAGAGAATCCTGGAGCACCCTCAGGAGTTGCTGAATTCCACAGTGCTTGTAAGGGAACTCACAAAGGTATAATGTTATTCAGTGACCACCTTATGATGGTTTCATTCCTACTAAAGAGCGTGTCATTAGTGTCAAGGGCTCACTGTGGTTCTTGGAGACCTATGTGTATTCTCCCAATAGAATAGCAGAATTCTTGTGAAACTGTCTGAGGTAATCGTCCATAGGACGTCTGATGTATTGTTTGCGTTTAACCTACAACTGTTCTTTACTATATTGTGTTTTCTGTATTTTTTTAAGATATATTTTACATGTCCAGCCATTTGGGCTGTGAGAAATATCTCTGTTGCAATCCAAAAGGGGGAGTGCTTTGGATTGCTTGGATTAAATGGAGCTGGAAAAACTACTACTTTCCAAATTTTGACTGGAGAGGAGACTGCTACCTCTGGGGATGTGTTCATAGAGCACTTTAGTATCACCAACAATATCCTAAAGGTAAGACACTATTACTGTCTGAGCTGTGAGAAGCATGATGACTTGAGAGTGAAGAGAAGAGGCAAGTAGTGGGAGATGATAGATAGGAATCATGGTAGCATTGATATTGATACTGTTGACTCAGCCAGTGGATTCTAGAGACAGAAATTTTTGAGGGGAGGTGGTGAGGCAATAAGAGCAGCCTTACCCTGAGAATCTAAGACAAGATTGTCTTTAGTGTTCTTTGAAATTATTGGAGAGCAAGATGGTAGAATAGGAGGCTTCTGACTTTCCCTCCTTCCATGGATTCACGGAATAAACCACCACACAGGGATCGATTCCCTCTGAGAGAAATCCAGGAACTAGTTGAGCAACTCCCACACACCACACAACTGAGAAAATACCCACATCAAAATGGGTAGGATAGCTGAGACACACGTGCACCATAAACCCCACTCACAACACAGTGCCTTACTGTTAGGAGAGAACCCCCAACTCCCAGCTTCTCCCTGAGGAGTGAAGGGTTTGGACCACACATCTAGCTCCTCAACTTTTATAGCTGCCATCCAAGGGACTGGCTCCCAAATCACCTAGCTCTGGGGCCTGACAGGACATGGCATTCATGAGTCCCCCCCCCGGACTTCAGAGAACAAAAAGGCAGTTTCAATAGGTGCATAAGCACACCCAGTGGCTATTCCCCATGGTTTAGCACAGAGCAAGTAGGCAAATATACTCAGCTCCCAGTTTCTTGCCAGAAGAGGCTAGACTGTATACCTAATGTCCCAACATTCCTACCTGCTGCCCAAAGGTTGGACTTCAAATTAGCCTTCATCTGGGAGCTGATGGCACAAGCAATTAGTAGTCCTCTGGGAGCCTGAATGGGTGTTTGAGCACTTCCTCAGCCTTCAGGGCACTGACAGGACTTGGCACACCCTAATCTCCTAGGGCCACTAAGACAGACGATGGTTTGGACAAGCACAAAGGTTTAAGATGCCCTGAGAATCTTTGGTCAGGCTGATTGGTGATTTCATCTGCTACACAAGGCCAATCTGTCTAGACTTAAAGAGTTGGCTGTTTTATCTAATGCACAGAAACCAAGACCGAGAGTCAGGGGAAATGAAGAGACAAGGAAATACGTTCCAAATAAAAGAGCAAGATAAATCTCCAGAAAAAGACTCTAACAAATGGAGATAAGTGATTTATCTGAAAGAGAATTCAAAACAATGATCATAAATATGCTAACCAAGTTCAGGAAAAAGTGAGAATTTCAACAAAGAGATAGAAAATACATAAAAATACCAAACAGAAATCATAGATCTGAAGTCTTTCATCTCCTCGGTTAATTGCTAATATTTTATTCTGTTTCATGCTATTGTAAATGGAACTATTTTTGTTATTTCCTTTCAGATTTTTCATTGGTATTGTACAGAAATGCAACTGACTTTTCACATGGACTTTCTATCCTGCTACTTTGCTGAATTCATTTGAACCTATTTGTTTGAACCTATTAGTTCTAACAGGGCTTTTTTGTGGAATCTTTAAGGTTTTTTAAGTGTAAGATCATTTCATGTACGAACAGAGATAATTTTACTTCTTCTGTTTTTATTTGGTTGCCTTTTCTTTCTTTTTCTTGCCTAATTGATCTGGATAGGACTTTCACCTCTGTGTTGACTAGGAGTGATGAGAGTGGGCACCCTTGTCTTATTCCTGATCTTAGAGAAAAAGCTTTGATCTTTCACCATTGAGTATGATGTGTGCTGTGATTTTTTCATATATGGCTTGTATTATGTTTAGGCAGATTCCTTCTATTCCTATTTCGTTGAGTGTTTTTATCATGAAAGGCTGTTGAATTTTGTCAAATGCTTTTTCTGCATCAATTGAGATGATCATGTGCTTTTTTCCTTCATTTTGTTAATGTGGTGTATTACATTGATAGATTTTCTAATGTTGAGCCATCCTTGCGTTCCAGGAATTAATCCTACTTGGTCATGGTATATAATCGTTTTAATAAGCTGCTGAATTTGGTTTAGTACTATTTTGTTGAGGATTTTTGCATCAATGTTCATAAGGATATTGGTATGTGATTTTCTTTTCTTCTAACATCTTTGTCTAGCTTTGTCTAGTATCAGGGTAATGCTGGCCTCAGAGAATGAGTTAGGAAGTGTTCTCTCCTCTTCAATTTTATAGAAAAGTTTGAGATGGATTGGTAGTAGTTCTTTAAGTGTTTAGTATAATTCACTAGTGAAGCCATCAGCTCTATGGCTTTTTGTGTTTTTTTTCGGTCAGATTTTTGATTACATATTGAATCTCCTTACTAGTTATAGGTCCACTCAGATTTTCTATTTCTTCATGATTTAGTCCTGGTAGGTTTTATGTTTCTAGGAATTTGTTCATTTCCTCTAGATTATCCAATTTCTTGGCATTCAGTTGTTCTTAGTATTCTCTTTAGTCCTTTATTTGTAGTAATGTTCACACTTTCATTTCTTTTTTTTTATTTTTTGTTTATTCAGTAACATTGGTTTATAACATTGTAAAAATTTCAGGTGTACATCATTGTACTTCTATTTCTGCACAGATTACATCATGTTCACCACCAAAATACTAATTACAACCCATCACCACACACATGTAGCGAATTATCCCTTTCACCCTCCTCCCTCCTTCCTTCCCCTCTGGAAACCACCAATCCAATCTCTGTCCCTATGTGTTTGTTTATTGTTGTTATTATCTACTACTTAATGAAGGAAATCATACAGTATTTGACCTTCTCCCTCAGACTTATTTCACTTTGCATTATACCCTCAATGTCCATCCATGTTGTCACAAATGGCTGGATTTCATCATTTCTTATGGCTGAGTAGTATTCCATTGTGTATATATACCACAGCTTCTTTATCCATTCATCCCTTGATGGGCACTTAGGTTGCTTCCAAGTCTTGGCTATTGTGAATAACGCTGCAATGAACACAGGGGTGCATGTACCTTTGCAAATTGGTGTTTTCAAGTTCTTTGGAAATACCCAACAGTGGAATAGCTGGATCATATGGTAGTTCTATCCTTGATTTTTTGAGGAATCTCCATACTGTTTTCCATAGTGGCTGCACCAGTTTGCACTCCCACCAGCAGTGTATGAGAGTTCCCTTCTCTCCACATCCTCTCCAACACATGTTGTTTCCTGTCTTGTTAATTATAGCCACTCTGACGGGCATGAGGTGATATCTCATTGTAGTTTTGATTTGCATTTCCCTGATAGTTAGTGATTTTGAACATCTTTTCATGTGTCTGTTGGCCATCTGTATATCTTCTTTGGAGAAATGTCTGTTCAGGTCTTTTGCCCATTTCTTAATTGGGTTGGTAGTTTTTTTGTTGTTGAGATGCATGAGTTCTTTATATATTTTGGAGATTAAGCCCTTATCAGATGTATGGTTTGCAAATATCTTCTCCCAATTGTTAGGTTGTCTTTTCGTTTTGTTGATGGTTTCCTTTGCTGTGTAGAAGCTTTTTAGTTTGATGTAGTCCCATTTGTTTATTTTTTCTATTGTTTCTCTTGCCCGGTCAGACATGGTACTTGAAAATATGTTGCTAAGACCGATGGCGAAGAGTGTATTGCCTATGTTTTCTTCTAGAAGTTGCATAGTTTCAGGTCTTACTTTCAAGTCTTTAATCCATTTGGAGTTAATTTTTGTGTATGGTGTACGGTAAGGGTCTACTTTCATTTTTTTGCATATGGCTATCCAGTTTTCCCAACACCATTTGTTGAAGAGACTTTCTTTTATCCATTGTATGTTCTTGGCTCCTTTGTCAAAGATTAGCTGTCCATAGATGTGTGGGTTTATTTCTGGGCTTTTGATTCTATTCCATTGATCTGTGTGTCTGTTTTTGTGCCAGTACCATGCTGTTTGGGTTACTATAGCTTTGTAGTATATTTTGAAATCAGGGAGTGTGATACCTCCAGCTTTGTTCTTTTGTCTCAGGATTCCTTTAGCTATTCGGGGTCTTTTGTTGTTCCATATAAATTTTAGGATTCTTTGTTCTATTTCTGTGAAAAATGTTGTTGGAACTTTGATAAGGATTGCATTGAATCTATAGATGGCTTTAGGAAGTATGGACATCTTAACTATGTTAATTCTTCCAATCCAAGATCATGGAATATCTTTCCATTTCTTTGTGTCTTCTTCAATTTCTTTCAGAAACGTTTTATAGTTTTCGGTGTACAGATCTTTCACCTCTTTGGTTAAGTTTATTCCTAGGTGTTTTATTCTTTTTGTTGCAATTATAAATGGGATGGTATTCTTAATTTCTCTTTCTGCTACTTCGTTGTTAGTGTACAGAAATGCAACTGATTTTTGTATGTTGATTTTGTATCCTGCAACTTTACCATATTCGTTTATTACTTCTAAAAGTTTTTTGGTGGATTCTTTAGGGTTTTCTATATATAAGATCATGTCATCTGCAAATAGTGACAGTTTCACTTCTTCCTTTCCAATTTGGATCCCTTTTATTTCTTTCTCTTGCCTGATTGCTCTGGCTAGGACTTTCAGTACTATATTAAATAGGAGTGGTGACAGTGGGCATCCTTGTCTGGTTCCTGTTCTTAGAGGGATAGCTTTCAGTTTTTCACCATTGAGGATGATATTAGCTGTGGGTTTCTCATATATGGTCTTTATTATGTTGAGGTACTTTCCTTCTATACCCATTTTATTCAGAGTTTTTATCATAAATGGATGCTGTATCTTGTCAAATGCTTTCTCTGCATCTATTGAGATGATATGTGATTTTTGTTCTTCATTTTATTAATGTGGTGTATCACGTTGATTGATTTGCGAATGTTAAACCATCCCTGCGTCCCTGGAATAAATCCCACTTGATCATGGTGTATAATCTTTTTAACGTATTGTTGTATGCGATTTGCTAGTATTTTGTTGAGGATTTTTGCATCGATGTTCATCAGTGATATTGGCCTGTAATTTTCTGTTTCTGTGTTGTCCTTGTCTGGTTTTGGTATCAGGGTAATGTCGGCTTCATAGAATGAGTTAGGGAGCTTCCCCCCCTTCTCAATTTTTTGGAAGAGTTTGAGAAGGATAAGTATTAATTCTTCTTTGAATGTTTGGTAGAATTCACCAGGGAAGCCGTCTGGTCCTGGGCTTTTATTTTTGGGGAGGTTTGTGATTAGTGTTTTGATCTCCTTACTGGTGATTGGTCTATTCAAATTCTCTACTTCTTCTTGATCCAGTTTTGGAAGGTTGTATGATTCTAAGAATTTATCCATTTCTTCCAGATTGTCGAATTGGTTGGCATATAGCTTTTCATAGTATTCTCTTATAATCTTTTGTATTTCTGAGGTGTCTGTTGTAACCTCTCCTCTTTCATTTCTGATTTTACTTATTTGTGCCTTCTCTCTTTTTTTCTTGGTGAGTCTGGCTAAAGGTTTGTCAATTTTCTTTATCTTTTCAAAGAACCAGCTCTTGGTTTTATTAATTTTTTCTATTGTTTTTTTGGTCTCTATTTCATTTCTTTCTGCTCTGATTTTTATTATTTCCCTTCTTCTGCTGATTTTGGGTTTGGTTTGTTCTTCTTTTTCCAGTTCCTTTAGGTGCACTGTTAGATTGTTTATTTGAGATTTTTCTTGTTTGTTGAGATAGGCCTGTATTGCTATAAACTTCCCTCTTAGAACCACTTTTGCTGTATCCCATAAATTCTGGCATGTCGTATTTTCATTTTCATTTGTCTCCAGGTATTTTTTGATTTCTTCTTTGATTTCTTCGTTAACCCAGTCATTGTTCAGTAGCATTTTGTTTAATCTCCATGTATTTGTGGCTTTTCTGATTTTCTTCCTTTAGTTGATTTCTAGTTTCATACCGTTGTGGTCAGAAAAGATGCTTGGTATTATTTCAATCTTCTTAAATTTATGGAGACTTGTTTTGTGGCCTAATATGTGATCAATCCTGGGGAATGTTCCATGTGCATTTGAAAAGAACGTGTATTCTTCGGTGTTTGAATGGAATGCTCTGTATATATCTACTAGGTCCATCTGTTCTAGTGTGTCGTTGAAGGCCAATGTTTCCTTATTGATCTTCTGTTTGGAGGATCTATCCGTTGGTGTAAGTGGAATGTTCAAGTCCCCTACTATTATTGTGTTACTGTCTATTTCTGTTTTTATGTCTGTTAATAGTTGCTTTATATATTTAGGTGCACCTACATTGGGTGTGTAGATATTTACAAGTGTTACATCCTCTTGTTGGATTGTTCCCTTGATCATTATGTAATGCCCTTCTTTGTCTCTTTTTACAGTTTTTGTTTTAAAGTCTATTTTGTCTGATATGAGTACTGCTACCCCAGCTTTCTTTTCATTGCCATTTGCGTGGAGTATCTTTTTCCATCCCTTCACTTTCAGTTTGTGAGTGTCTTTAGGTCTGAAGTGTGTCTCTTGTATGCAGCATATATGTGGGTCTTGTTTTTTTATCCAGTCAGCCACCCTATGCCTTTTAATTGGAGCATTTAGTCCATTGACGTTTAAAGTAGCTATTGATAAGTATGTACTTACTGCCATTTTTTAACTTTTTTTTTTCTCAGTGTTTTAGTAGTCCTTCTCTGTTCTTTTCTTCTTCTATACAGAATTGATGGTCTCTTTAGTTTGACTTCTGCCTGAAAGCTCTACTCTTTAACTCCCCTCCTCCCTCCTTTTATGTTTTTGATATCATATCTAATCTCTTTTTTGTGCATTTGTATCCATTATGTTCTAATCATGGAAATAGATAATTTTTCCTATTTGTGGTCTTCTCTTTTCCCCTTAAATCAGTCCCTTTAACATTTCTTGTAGCACTGGTTTTTTGGTGACAAACTCCTTTAATTTTTGCTTATCTGGGAAAATTTTCATCTCTCCTTCCATTTGAATTATAACCTTGCTGGGTAGAGTATTCTTGGCTGTAAGTTTTTTCCTTTTAGCACTTTAAATATATCGTGCCATTCTCTTCTAGCCTGTAAGGGGTCTGCTGAGAAGTCAGCTGATAGCCTTATGGGGTTTCCTTTGTATGTAACTTGACATTCTCTTGTGGCTTTTAGGATTCTCTCTTTAATTCTGGACATTTTGATTATGATGTGTCTTGGTGTGGGCTCACCTTGGGTAATTTCTTTTTGTCTTTCTTCCAGCTCACAGATCCATTCTTCTGTATCCTCTACTCTGCTTTCGAGTCCCTCTAATGAATTTTTCATTTCCAGTATTGTATTTTTCATTTCTGATTGGTTCTTTTTTATATCTTCCATTTCTTTATTGACATTCTCACTGAGTTCATCTATTCTTCTCCCCAGATCAGTGAACATCCTTAACACTCTTAGTTTGAACTCTCTGTCGGGTAGGTTGCTCATTTCTGTTTTACTTAGTTCCTTTTCTGGGGTTTTGTCCTGTTCCCTTACTTGGAATGTATTCCTTGCCTCCTCATTTTGCCTCTTTCCCTGTGCTTGTGTCTATGTATTAGGTAGGTCAGCTACGTCTCCTGCTCTTGGATAGGTGACCTTATGTAAGTGATGCCTTAGGAGGCTTCCAGTGTGCTTCCCTCAGTTCTCAACGTTCCAGGGGTGGCCCCTATGTGGGCTACGTGTGTCCTTCTATTTTGGCCTGTTAGCTCTCCCTATAGGCACCCAGGGAGGCTGAGTTATACTCCTGGCCAGCTGTTGTAATGCTCAGCTGCTTGTAGTTGTTGTGGGCCCTTCAGTCTCTTTATCAGGTGTGGGGAGCCCCAGCACAGTTGGCTGCCAGTTCTAATACCACATTTGTGTTGCCGTATTTCTTTTAAGTGAGTAGGCCCCCAGCGTGGCATGTTGTTAGGCTCAGGGCCTTACAATTGCTGTAAGCCTCTAGCCTATTAGGTCTCTTGTCAGCTCTCTGAGGATTGCAGCTGGGTGGGGCTGGCCTCAGGCACAGGAGCACCCAATTGTTTCAGGCTTTGGAAGGTGGGGCAAACCTCCTATGTGGGTCTTTGAGAAGCACAAGTCTTCTGCAGCTGACAAGCCCTGTCGCCCACAGGTCCACACACACAGTCAACACAGTCCTGCCCCGTGTGAGTGCCCCAACCTCCCCAAGCGGACCCAGTCTCTCCATGGCGGGAGCCCCACACACTCCGCCACTGCCCCACACTCTCCACCCGCTCCTTGTGCACACCCTGCCCTGCTAAAGTCTGCTCAGTTGCCAGGCTGCAGAGAATCCAGTCACCAATCTATGCAGGCCCACACGTTGCCTGAGGGCTTGTTGTTGGGTGGGGCCAGTCTCTAGGGTGGGCTGCCTGCCCTGGCTGAGCTGCATTAAATTGGTGCTCTAGTGGGTGGGGCAGACCCTGGGCTAGCAGGCCTCAGGGAGAACTCCGATGGAGTCTGTGTCAGCACGCCCACACCAGGCCACAACAATGGCCGCCGCCAATGTCCCAGTCCCTGGAGAGGTCTCACCCCTCACCGAGATGCACTCAGGGCCTATTAGGTGAGTCTCTTTTCACCACAGCACTGTGCACCTTTCTTTCTGGTGATTTTAGGATGCTTTCTGAAACGGGTGAGTTTGTGCGTGGGCCCTTTAAGAGCCAGTTTTAGTTTCTTTGTGAACTGGGTTTTCTGGGGGTACGCCCCAATGCTTTAGTAGCAGGCAAAGTCAGATATTATGTCACTCATCTCGATTGTGCTGGGTCCACAAAATGCCCACAGCGGGGGCGCTCCCCGGCTCAGGGCCCCACGCCTCCAGGGAGGGCTGCGTACCTGTGCGCTGCTCCCGGTGGCCATGAAGCTGGCGGCTTGTGAAGGTGGCTTTTTTCCTCTCCAGAAGGGAGTCTCTGCCTCTTCTACCCCAGTTAGGATTGTCCGTTGTTGCAGGAGTTCGTCTTATCCAGTTTTCAGTTCTGTCTCAGGGGTAATTTTTCCACGAGTAGTTGTAAATTGGCTGTGTCCACGGGAGTAGGTGAGTTCAGAGGCTGCCTACGCCGCCATCTTGACTCCACCTCTTCATTTCTGATTTTAGTTATTTGAGTCTTTTTTTGTCAGTCTTTTTAGCTAGAGGTTTGTTAATTTTGTTGACTTGTGCAAAGAACCAACTTTAGTTTCATTGATTTTTCTCTATTGTTTTTCTGTTCTCTATTGCATTTATCTCTGCTCTAATCTTTATTATTTCCTTCCTTCTTCTAGCTTTGTGTTTAGTTTCTTCTTCTTTTTCTATTTCCTTGAGTTGTCAAGTTAGATTGTGGATTTGAGATCTTTCTTGTTTTTTAAAGTAAGTGTTTAAAGCTATAATTTGCCCTTTAGCACTGCTTTCACTGGGCCCAATGAGTTTTGTTATGTTTTGTTTTCATTTTCATTTATCTCTAAGTATTTTCTAATGTCCTTTGTGGTTTCTTCTTTGAGCCATTGTTTGTTTAAGAGTGTGTTTTTTAATTTACCCAAATTTGTGAATTTTCCAGTTCTACTTTTGTAATTGACTTCTAACTTCATCCTATTGCAGTTGAGAAGGTATTTGGTATGATATCTATCTTTTTAAACCTATAGAGACAATTTATGGCCTAACATATGTTCTATCCTGGAAAAAAAGTCCCATGTGCGTTTGAAAAGAATGTGTATGCTGTTGTTGTTCTGTATGGGTCTGTTAAATCTAGTTGGTTAATTGTTTTTTAAATCCTTGATTTTCTTACTTATCTTCTGTCTGGTAGTTCTATCCATTACTGAGAGTGTGAAAATGAAGTATCCAACTAATATCGTAGAACTATTTCTCCCTTCAATTCTGTCAGTTTTTGCTTCATATATCTTATGGTCTGTTGTTAGGTGTGTAGATATTTATCATTGTATTATCTCCTTGCTGCATTGCAACTTTTTTCAATATATCACGTCCTTCTTTGTCTCTTGTAATCTTTTTTTTTTTGTTTAAAATCTGTTTTGTCTGATATTAGTATAGCTACCCTGCTTTTTTGGTTACTGTCTACATGTAATATCTTTTTCTATCCTTTACTTTCAATGTATTTATGTTTTTGGATCTAAAGTGAGTCTTTTGTAGACAGCATACAGTTGGTCATGTGTTTTTAACCATTCTGCCAGTCTCTGTCTTTTGACTGGAGAGTTTAATCATACATATTTAAAGTAATTACTAATAAGAAGGGACTTTCTAATGTCATTTTGCTATTTTTTCTATATGCCTTATAGCTTTTTTGTCCCTCGTTTCCTGCATTATGATCTCCTTTTCTGTTTAGTTGATTTTTGTAATGAAATGTTTAAATTCCTTTCTGGTATCCTTTTGTGCATATTCTATAGCTATTTTCTTTGTAGTTACCATGGTGATTATATCTTTTAGATCTAATTTAGATATAATTTTATATTTAAAATTACATCTTTATACATTGTGTGACCAAAAACATAAACTAATAATTCTTTTAAATGAATTAGTCTCTTAAATTATATAGAAAATAAAATCTGGATTTACAAACCAAAGTTACAATAATAGTAATTATTAGGCTAGTAATTTAAAAAAAGCATTAGTCTCTTAAATCATGTAGAAAAAGTCAAGCACAAACCTGTGTTACAATAATACTAGCTCTTATTAACAATAATTGCCTATTTATTTACTGCAATTGAGGTCTTTATTTCTTCATGTTGCTCTGAGTTACACTCTAGTGTCCTTTAATTTCACCCTGCAGGACTCCCTCTAACATTTCTTGCAGGGCATGTCTAGCATTAACAAACTCCGTCAGCTCTGGTTCACCTGGGGATGTCTTAACTTTGCATTCACTTTTGCAGGGCAGTTTTGCCAGATATAGGAATTTTTGTTGACAGTTTTTTTCTTTTAGCACTTTGAATATATTGGCCCATTGCCTTCTGACCTTCAAAGTTTCTGATGAGAAATCTGCTCATGATGTTATTGAGAATCCCTTATATGTGATGAATCTCTTCTTCTTTACTGCTTTCAAGATTTCCTCTTCGTCTTGGGTTTTGGAAAGTTTGATTTTAATGTGTCTTGGTGTGAGTCTCTTTGAGTTCATCTTTTTTGGAGTCCATTAAGCTTCATGGATGTTTATATTCATGTCTTTCATCAAATTTGGGAAGTTTTTAGCCATCATTTCTTCAAATGTTCTCTCTGTCCCTTTCTCACTCTCTTCTTCTTCTGGGACTTTAATTATGCATATGTTTGTCTACTTGATGGTGTTCCACTGGTCCCATAGGCTCTGTCCGCTTTTCTTTAACCTTTCTTCTTTTTGTTTCATGGACTCAATAATTTCCATTGTCCTATCTTTTCATCTGCTGATTCTTTCTTCTGCTTACTCAAATCTGCCTTTGAATCCTTCTAGTGAATTTTTCATTTCAGTTATTGTACTAAACAGCTACACAATTTCTTTTAGTTTCTCTTTAGGTTTTCTATCTCTTTATTTATATTTCCATTTTGCTCATACATTGTTTTCTTGACTTTATCCACCTATTTATTTAATTCTTTGATCATCTTAAGACAGTGATTTTAAAGTCTTTGTCTAGTAGATCTACCATCAGGTCTTTTTGGGGGACAGTGTCTCTTGATTTATTTTTTTCCTTTAAATGGGCCATACTTTCCTGTATGTCTGCACCTCTGTGATCAGAATCAGCAATAAGTGACCAAAGCACAGATGCCCAATATTTGGAGGACAAGATCCTTGTTGCCCACCCTGAATCCCCCTAGCTATATGCAAGCTGCTCCAGAAACATGTGCACAGATGCTGCCATGGTGCTGGGGGTGGAGGATGGTAGATGTTAGTGTGCTAAGAGCTGAAATTGAAATTGACCACAATTTACAGTCCAAATATTCCCCTGGAATTGGCAAGCTTTCAATAGACTCCAGAGTTCCAAAATAGTTCATTAGACAGATTCTGCCGGTGTAATTGTTGTCTAGGTGGGGAGATAAATTCCTGGTGCTTCCTACTCTGCCATCTTTCCAGAGTCCCCTGAATCTGTGTTCTTTTTATATGTTAAGAATTAACATTTTAATCATTTATTTAACTCATTTATTACCCTTCGTTGTTTAAAGTGGCCTTTGCACTACATCCCACGTTGTTCAAAATATTTTGCAAGATGTATTGAGTCCTCTTAACCCATGAATTAAAGGTATAGTCTTAGAAATTCATTTTTAAATTTGCAAAATATAGAGGTTTTAAAAATATGTATTGTTTTATTGTTGATTTTTAATTTAATTAAATTCTGGTTAGATATTTTGTCTGAATATTATACAATTTTTATAATACATTAAGACTTCCCTTATGACCAATATATGATTGAAATAAGAGCTATGATCCCAATTCTGCTCACCTACATCTTCGATGATGTTCATAAAGATATGTTGCATATAATAGAGAGATGGAGGGCTCCACTTATAGTCCATTCATTTACCACCACTACCGAACAGTAGGATGTCACTGAGCCTAACCTGGGTACTGCTGTCCAGCCTCTCCTTCTATGACCATGTTTGATTATGATATCTTGGCCTCCCTTGTGACTAAACTAATGAAGACTTAGTAGAGAAAAATAAGATCTCAAATTTCAATATCCATCCATTATTAACACTGGAATTCACACTACTGATTTAGATCTCTTTTACTTTTGAGCGTCATCAGAACTTCCACTTGCTCATTGCTTACAATGAGCAAAGGTTGAGCCAATGGTAGACAAAACTCTTTCTATCTCATTCTCCTTCTTCAGATGAATATGTTTCTGCAAATAGGTGCACTGCTTTTATTTTAAAATTATTTTCCATTTATTTCATAGATTGATTATGGGCTTATGTAGGGAGATAACTTGATGTTACAGAAATCTATCTTGGTCACATACCTTTGCACACTTGTGGTTCTAATACACGATAATAGCTTACAGCTACAATGATTCTGTGATCACTGGGGAAAGTTCTTTGCAAAAACTCTGTGGGTTCTAACCTTAGAAGCATGGGCTGGAGAACTTAAGGTCTTCTATGTTATCCATATTTACTATATGCTCCGTGAAATAGTTGACTTGTGTGTATCGTTATTCTCTTATTTTAGGTGAGGTCAAAAATTGGCTATTGTCCACAGTTTGATGCCTTGCTAGACTATATGACTGCTCGGGAAATAATGATCATGTATGCCAGGTTGTGGGGGATACCTGAGACTCAGATTAACCATTATGTGAATAACTGGTTGCAATCACTGAATCTGGAACCCCATGCTGACAAGTTTATCTACACTTACAGGTGAGATATTATCCTAGTGCTCTCATTGCAGCTAATATTGAGGACCCTCCCTGTGTTTCTGCTCTTGGAATGGGTGCCCCACTGACAAAGAGAGGCATTGACTGTAAAATAACCTAATGCCCTGCCAGTGTTTAGACACCAGCAATAAAGCAGACCTAGATAGTATCGCATCTTCCTTTGCAGAGATGAAACTCACAATCCTGATTCTTTTGGAATTGTAGCCGTTGAATTACAAAAGAGAACATCTTTCTCCTTATCTCTCTTTCGTTCTTTGCCTCCCAAGTAAGGACAATGTGAGATTCTTTGTATAGGCCTGGCCGTTATGTAGTTTATGTATCTGGGAATCCCGAGGAACCTCAAGAATAAGAATTAAATTTCACTGCTAATGTGACTAAAATTGATTTTCTAAACAAAAGTCACCTTTCTACATTTCAAATGAAAATGACTTGATTTATATATCTGGATTTGGATCTGGTACCTGGATCCACTACATCCAGGATCTAGTGCCTGGATCTGGCATCCAGATCTGCCAGCTTGGATCTGGTGCCAAGCTCAACTCCTTGAGTCACGTGTAATCAGTATTTTTAATACCTCCGTTTCCTATGACTCAGCATTTTGGAAATAGGCAAATTATTTCCTGTAAATAATGGATATGTATTAAACAGATGTTTTATGTATTAAATTACTGTGATGTATAGTCATCTCTGCTTCTGCTTTCTCTCTCCTTCCTTGACTATGAAGTGGAGGAAACAAACGTAAACTGAGTACTGCTATTGCTCTAATGGGAAAGCCCTCAGTCATCTTCCTGGATGAGCCATCAACTGGCATGGACCCAGTAGCCCGTCGCCTGCTCTGGAACACAGTGTCACAGACACGTGAAAGTGGCAAAGTCATCATCATAACCTCTCACAGGTGTGGCTCATTGGGAAGCTAGATTAAGGGTTAGAAGAGTTGCAATGGCTATGCGGGGCATTATTTGGGGCTAGGAATATTGGACAGTAAACTTGCCTCAGTATGTGTGCTCCTCTTTAATCCTAATAAATGGAATGGCCAAGAATCCTCATTGAGAGGAGAGGATAGGAAGTTCAGGAGCTGTTCCATTTGAGAATTTCGTTCTCTTCTACTTTGAATTTGAAAATATCTCCATTTCCCATGATGTTGATGATTGGCAAATGAAACTTTCCATTTCAAAGAGAGTCACAAAATACTGGATATTTGAACTATAGAATGTCTTCCAATGGAGACGTTTTTAGCCTTACATCATTCTGGTATCTTGTTTTGCTAGTATGGAGGAATGTGATGCCCTCTGTACCAGGCTGGCCATCATGGTAAAGGGAAAGTTCGTGTGCCTTGGCAGCCCTCAGCACCTCAAGAACAAGTTTGGCAATGTTTACATCCTGAAGGCCAAGATCAAGACTGATACGGATGACAATAAATTAGAGGAATTTAAAGAATTTATTGAAACAGTTTTCCCAGGTAAATTAGGTTGGTTGTACTAACTTTGTGAGAGGTGTGTTAAATTGTATTTGTTGTTCCCACCATCCATGTGCTGTGTATCTCCAAGAACTTTTTCTTGTGAGTTATTGATATTTATTGACCTTCCATGTTGAGTTTCTTTTGGAATGCTTGTTCCTATAAACTTCTTGTGCCTAGTTGTGCTAAGAAGTTTTCACAAAAAACAGAGATACCAATCTCTTGTATATTAACTAGTAAGACAGTTGTAGATTAGGGCTGTCCATGTGACTTATATATCTAAAGTCATATGTTTGAGCATAACTCTCAATTATTTGCACATAAAATCTGTATTAATCTGCCAGGGCTGCTATTATTAAATACCACAGACTGCGTAGCTTCAACAACAGACATTTCTCACAGTTCTGAGGCTAGAAGTCCAAGATCAAAGTTTCAGCAGGTCTGGTTTCTCCTGAAGCCTTTCTCCTTGGCTCACAGATGGCCGCCTCCTCACTGTGTCCTCACACAGCCTTTCCTCTGAGCATGCACATCCCTGGTGTCTCTTCCTCTTCTTATAAGGACACCAGTCATAGTGGATTAAGGCCCCACTTTTATTATCTCATTTAACATTAATTACCCCCTTACAGGCCCAATGCCCAAACACAATCACATTTGGGGTTAGGACTTCAGCATGTGAATTTTGGAGGGACACAATTCAGTCCAAAACATCATCCATGAAAAGTTTTAAGGTTTTCTTCCTTGCACTAAAAATGTATCTCTGGTCTTTTGCTATCTCAGGCAGGATACAGAATTGAAATTCAAACAAGAACCACTAAGCTTTTCTGTCCTTTCTAGAGTAGCGTGCTTCTGTGTGCTAAAGTCAATAAGCATTTCTCTGCCTATATGATACAATACCAGAGACAGCACCTATTTATTTCTGTCCTTTACCTCTCTTTCCTAAACATAAAGCAGGGACATGGCAAGGCTTTTAATAACTCCAGTTTCTCCTCTTAGTTTCCACTCTGCTATGCTGAACAAAATATCAGAGAACTTCCCATTATGTGTCAGGCCGAGGAGTTGGAAGTTTATCTTCTAAGCAATGGAAAATAACATGATCAATTACACAGTAAGAATGGAGATCAGAAAAGAAAAAGAAACGGATGGTAGAGCAGATGCGGGGAGCAGCTGTGTGGGAAATAGAATTACCTCAGTGTTGTTCCTAGTCCATTAAGAAGTTCAATAGTCACTTATGCATTTCTTTGGCAAATATTTTTGAATGCTTATTGTATCAGAGTTCTATTTCATGTGGTCCCTAAATCACCACAAAGAAAAGTTGTGACCAGAAAACCTCAGTTACTGTAAGCTGTCCTAATAACTTGCTGTACTTGAAGGAAGGACACTAAACACTGACCAGAGACCTATCCTCAAGGGTGTGGACACAAGAGCTTTAAAGGGAATGTGGATTTGAGGCACATTCTCAACTGTAAGGTGGTTGTTGCCCAGTTCTTCCTCACACTATTTTGAGCAAATAGCTATTGAAATATGACAGAATCAAAAAGAAACTGACATGGAATCTATACATAAATATTGATTTTTAAAAAGAAGAAATAAATATTACAAGCAAAGGGCAGCTGGAATATCCACTTCTAAGAAGGGCTTACCACAGGAATGAGAAATACTTAGGGTAAATGATTCTACACAATCTCCAGGAAATATAAGTGACCATGTATTCTTTTTATAAAATTCAAAAATAAGATGATTCCATTTCTGCAGTGTAGAAGATTATATCTCTGAAAAGGACCCCTGGTAAAATAAAATGAGAACTTGGTAAAATAAAAACAAAAATATCTTTCATGCAATAATTAAAAATAATTGTTTCTCATTCAGAAACAAAAGTGAGAAAATTATTTAATAAACAGAAAACAAAAAATTAAGTAAAGGAAAGGAAAAAGTAAAGTGAGCTGAAACTCTGAGCAGTACAAAAATACAAATCCTGGAATCAAATGCCGTTGTCACTGCTAGGATCAGAGATGAAGCTCTACACCCTCTCCAGAGTTGGAGAGCTCATGCTGAGACTGCCACATAAAGGCAGGACCCTCAAAATGGACAAAAGTAGGTGGTTGGTAGCATCCTCTGACTCCAAGTAGAAGCAAGCACAGATGCTCTCTGGAAGAGAGAGCATCCTTAATTAGGCTTGGAGTGGAGCAAGAACTATAGGAAGCAGATATCAGAAAGTACCAATTAGTCTTTGGGTGGTGAAAATGATGTAATCTATACAGAAATCAAAATATAATGATGTACACCTGAAATTTATATAATGTTATAATGTTATAATAATAATAATATAATATAATATATATATAATATAATATAATAATAATAATATAATAATGTTATAATGTTACTGCAATTAAAAAAAAAAAAAGAAAGTACAAATGGAAGGTGTACACTGAGAGACCATATTATTTAAAACATTACAGAAGACTCTGGGGAAAGAACGCTATAGCTGCAAAGCTAAGAAAGATATTCTGTCCCACCCCACCTCCTACATGGGAAACTCTTGCCAAAACTTTAAGAAAATTCATCTCACTTAAAGATAAACTGAAAAGATTGTGATTGAATGCCACAGAAATATGTTGTAAGTAAAAGAGGACAAGAGGAAAAACCTAATAGACAATAAAAGCACAGCAGATATATAAGGCCACAAAGCAGATGAAAACTATTATCTTTTAATATGAGCTTAAAAATTAAGAAGGGGACAGAAGGTATGAAGAAAATACTAAATCATAATTGGAAGGGCTAAGAAATTAGATGACTAGACAACACAGAGATATGAAAAGACAACTGACAGCATTGGAGAGGATTTTTTTTTAAGGTAAACATTTCAGAAATATTTTGTCGAGAGCAAATAGACAATATATATAGAAAGTACAAGGGAAATGGAGATTGGAAAGGAGAAAAATAGGAAAACACCAAACGGAAATGTAGATAAGCATTCGAAAGAAAGTAAGAGAGAAGCAAGGAATGTTAATCCAACACAACTATAAAAGTAGTCCACAAAGAAGAAAAAAAATAGCCACAGAATAGAATAAATACTAAGAACTATCAAGAAAATTTCTTGAAATAAAATAAGAGAAACCTACTTATTGAAAAGGCAACTAGACACCTCAAATTGACCTCAAATCATTAACACCAAGGAATATTCTAATATAATGATTGCACTTTAATAATAAAGTAAGAGGGGGAGATCTTTGGAAATGCTGACAAAAAGGCAAGTCATATATAAGGGAAATAAAATCAGATTGAGCATAGGATTTTTAACAAGAAAGTTTATACCAGGAGAGGATGTAATATATTTGAGATACTCAATGAAAGTAAAATACAAGCAAGGTTTTTACCTCCTGCCAAAAATGACTTGCAAGATTAAAAGTCACAAAGAGTCATGAACACATAAGAACTTAGGGAATATTGTTCCCATTAGCCCTTCCTAAAGAATATACAAATAAAAAATTTCAGATCAACTAAGAAATGATTGGAGAAGCTTCTGCATAAAACTAACGGTGAGCATTCAATATCTGTAACTCTAGAACTAGTGCTAAATGAAGGATATCTGTGTGATAATATATCACATAATTGATATATATTTTAGAAATATATGTATAATACAATACAAACAATGAAAGGAAGAAGGCAAAGAATATATAAAAAGTTAAATATGATTACTTAGTGTATTTTAGATATTAGCTGGCAACAATAGAATATTACTTTAAATTACATGTTGGTGGAGGCAACCTAAGAGGTTACTGGCATAGTGAACGTGTTTGTAATAGGGAACCAAAAAACAGTATCTCAAAAAGATGGGATTATGGCTATTAGTATAAGGATATTAGTAGGAAGTTATCCATTAGAAAAAAAACACAAACCTTCCTATATCACAAATATAACAAGAAATAGAACCAACCACATACTGGGAATATGTGTATGTGTTTATATTTATGCATGTTTGTAGATCTATACATTTCCTTTTATATGTAATTACAGAACAATGTGGGGGAACTGCTATAGAACATATTGGTACTATTAATAAATATAAAAAGGCTTGACTTTCTGACTAAATGAAAAAAAATTATTTTTTCAGATTGCCTAACAAGCAAAATCCAAATCTCTGCTGTATATAAAAACCAGTACTAAAGCAAAGTGAATGAGAGAGGTTAAAAATAAAACAAATAGTCTAGATCTCATGCTAGCCCAATACTCAACTTTTAGTAATTCATTAAAAATTTTTTAGCTAAATCTTCTTACTAGCTTACATGGCACCCATGAGTGTCTGCCTTGTATAAGCAAATGCTCTCATCCTGTTTCTCCCTGCAGGCACCTGTCTCTCCCCACATATTCATTAGTTGTTTGTCCGATGTTTGCCCAATCACAAAACTGATGAGCTAAAGTAAAGCCATTAATTTGCAATTTGTCCGACATTTTGTTGTTTAGAAGTGTGGGAGTGACACTCTTTCCAGTTTTCTGAAGCTCTGAGGTGAAAACAAAGTTGGTAAAACCAATATTAAAAAGAGCAATGGCCCCCAAATTCCACCTCTAGGTATATACCTTAGATACTTGCATCCATCTGTGCCATGAGATAAGTAAAATAATATTTAAATCAGTGATAGTCACAATATTCAGACACTAGGAGCAATCCATATGTCTATCAGCAGCTGAATGGAGAATAAATTATGGAATAATCATACACCAGGGTATTGTACAGAAGGAAAAATTGAATGAATTATAACTATATACAACAACATGAATGAAACTTATAACATTGAGAGTGATGTCATCAAGATGGCTACATAGGTCATTCCTGACTTCAGTCCTGCTTACAAGACCAACTAGCAACTATGCGTAGATGGGACACCATTGTGAAAATCCCAGAACCCAGGCGTGAGACTGAAGCAGCCTCCTGGACAACAGAGACCGAGAAGGACTAAACAGAAGGGTAAGAGGAGCAGCTACACACTGACCACATTACCCCTTCCCCAGGCTGGCACGCCAAGAAGGTCCCCCCAGGCCTACAGTTTCTCCAGGGGAAAGAGAGAGCCAAAGGTCCCCCAGTGTTGTGGGACACTTCCTGGGAGACACACTTGGATCTCACCTCACGGGGATCACTGGGGGAATCTGTGGGGCTTTACCACTGGGGATCAAATAAAGACAGAGAAGAGGGGTGGTGCTTAAAACAAGCAGCACTCAGATCTTGGCAGACTATGTTCTTTCTTGCAGCAGCATGGCAGTAGAGCAGAGATCCCAGCCAGTGGCTCTGTCTACCTGCCGAGCTGGGCTAGTGGCTGCATCTAGCCGGGGAACTCTGAGCGCACTTCTGCCTGATTTGGGTCCCCAGCCAACAAGCCGTACCAGGTGTGGAGCCCATTCCACAGCCCCACTGGCCAGAGAAGCAAATTCAAAGCCCCGACCAACTGCTGAAGGTAGCCTCCAATCCCACCCAACCAGGAAGCCTGGCCAAAGAACCCAGGAAGCCTAGAGTCCATCCTACAGCTGCTCTTTTATCAGTGCCTGGTCAGAGATACCAGCCAGCAGCTCTGCCCATTTGCAGAAATGAGCTGTTGGCCCTATCTGATGAGGGAGCTTGATGGGCAGTTCTGCTCTGATTTAGGTCCCCAGCCAACAAGCCATACTAGCTTGATAGAATGGTTAGACCATTCTATCACCCCACCTGGGAAGAGAAGCAAATTCACAGCCACACCCAACTGCTGAGCATAGCCTGTGATCCACCTGCCCAGTGAATCCGGGCAACTATGGAGCCTATCCTACAGTCACACTTGGGCAGGGAGCCAAACCAACAGTCCTGCCCAACTGTTAAGTATAGCCTCCGGCCCCACATAACCAGGGAGCATGAACAGTGATCTTGGACAGCCTTGGAACCTAGCCTATGGTGCTAACCACCGGCAGAGCCCAGACTACAACCTTTCCCAATTGCTGAACACAGCCTACAGACTCACCCAGGCAGAGAACCCAGCCAGTGAACCCACCCAGTCAAGGAGCATAGCCTCCTGCCAAATCTGAAGACAGAGCCCAGAGAGTGACTCTGCCCAACTGCGGAGCACAGTCTCTAGCCCCACACAACCCGGGATATAACTGGAGGCCCTCCTGAAAAGTGGCCCAACCTTTGACGTTGTGCAACAATGAAGCACAGCCAGCAGCCTACTAGATTGTGAAGGCCAGCCTGCAGTCCTGCCCAACTTGGGGACACAGTCTGCATCCCCACATAATCACAGAGCACAGCTTGAGGCCTTATCTGACAGTGAAGCCCTTCCTGCAGCCCCACCTGAACACAAACAACAGACAGTGGCACCATCCAATTGGGGAGCACAGCCTGAGGCTCCACTGACCAAGAGCGATTGTGCTCAGCCCATAGCCCTGTCCAGTCATGGAGTCTAAACAGTGGTACCACCCTGCCAGGGAATGCAGCCTGTACCTCAACTGTCCAGAGATGATTACAGAACCCAGCTAGTGACACCACTAGACTGTGGAGCACAGCTAGTAGCCATGCCCAATCAGGGAGCCTACCCAGCAGCCCTGCTTGAACTCAGAGCTCAGCTGGCAGGCCAGTCCAACCACAGCACCCCAACCCTGACCTCATAGCACAAGCAGTGGACTTGCCCAAAGCAAGATCCTTATAACAGGCACTGCTGGCCCATGGATGCTACCACACAAATAGTCCAGAACCTCAAGCTGAGCTGACAGCTGAAGGTCTGTCCTTGCTGAAGAAAACCTGTAAAGTCTAGAAAAGGAATGTACAGATACAAATGCAAGGAATCAAGGACCACAGAGAATCAGGTAAACATAACACCACCAAAAGAAACTAATAAAACTCCAATAACTGACCCTAAAGAAATGGAGATCTATGAACTGTCTGACAGAGTTTAGAGTAATCCTTTTAAAGACGTTTAGTGAACTACAAGAACACACAGAAAGACAACTAAGTGAAATTAGTTGTACAATGCATGAACAAAATGAAAAATACAATGAAGAAATGGACACAATAAAAAAAAAAAACAAACAAACCCAAACCCTAATCCTAGAGTTGAAGAATACAATGACTGAACTGAAGAATTCGATAGAAAACTTCAAAAGCACTCAACCAAGCAGAAGAAAGAATCAATGAACTATGAGATAGGTCATTTGAAATTATCCAGTCAGAGATGCAAAAAGAAAAAAAATGAAATAAAGTGAAGACAGCCTACAGGACTTATGGGACTTTTAACAGAAACAATACATACATTATGAGAATGTCAGCAGGAGAAGAGAAAGAGAAAGCAACAGAAAGCCTATTTAAAGTAATAATGGCTGAAAACTTCCCAAACTTGGGGAGAGACATGGATATCCAGATTCATGAGGCCAAAGGACCCAAAATAGTTGAACTTGAAAAGGGCTAACTGAGACACATTGTAATAAATGTCAAAAGTCAAAGACAAAAGAGAATTTTGAAAGCAGCAAGAGAAAAGTGACTCATCACACAAGCAAACCCCCTTAAGACTACCAACAGATTTCTCAACAGAAACTTTGCAGGCCAAGAGAGAGTGGGATTATATATTCAAAATGTTGAGAGAAAATAATCAGTCAACCAAGAATAATATACCTGGCAGAGCTGTCCTTCAGAAATGAAGGATAGAAAAAGATTTAAACTTTACTAAACTCTCCAATTAAAACATAGAGATTGGCAGAATGGATAAAAATACATGGGCCCATAATTTTTATACATATAGTTAGGAGGAGTCCCAGATGGAGGAGTCCCAGACTCTTTGGACTTGAAGGAACCCATTTTATCCTCTACTTTCCTTAAAAAAATTTTACCTACCTGATGCCTCCCACTGAACCCAGTCCAGTTTAAGTTGGATTCAGTCTGACCCCAGACCCAGTTTGGTTGAAGTCAGAGAGCCAATAATGTTTAAGTTAGACCCAGTCCAACTCCTGACCCAGTTTGGTAAAAGAAAAGCTCAAATCAAGTCAGACAGCTCATGACACAAAAGCTAGGAGCTCAGATATCCGAGAGGGATTTACCCAAGACATTCAGGTGCAGTGAGAAAGCAGTGAGCACAAAGGGGCCAGCAAGTATCTATACCTGGTTGCTCTTTGCTTCTAGGGCCATTGGGGTTCTTTTGAATCCTGCTTCTTCTACCAGAACCGTTAAAAGATAAACTGATGTATATTAAAATTTTCAAGAGTTTTTTAGAGCATACATCAATTTGAATTGGGAAGCACCAAACCAAAGGTGGTTAGGAGAGCTCCAAGACAGGAGCTAGGGGAGAGGTTTTTATAGAAAAGACGTGGGATTTAAGCCGGGAAATATTTGACTGGCTATAGCTTAAGCAGTTGCCTTATTTGAGAAAACCTAGTTGGCTCTTTGTAGTTGGTTGTTCTTAAATTTCATTTTTTCAGATTCAAATGCATTTACTCTGGCTTGGGTTTCGATATACTTATGTAGGCTACCTAGGAATCAGTCTAATGGCTTTCTTGTTTGATTACTTTAACATATATTTCTAAAGCATTTTTAATCCCAATTAATTTAGTTTGCAATAATTTGCAAATATGCAATGATAAGTATAAACACATCTGTTCATTCTAAATTTGGAATGGATACCACCCTCTTCCTTCTTATTCCACCACTGGATTCTTACTCACCTGGAAAAGAAACGAGAACACCCGGCCTGACTTTATATGTATGATTTCATCTTTCACATGGCGTGTGAACATGAGAATAGCAAGCAGGCCTTTTTCTGCTCTCCTTCCCAGCAAACACACTGTACATGCGTACATACACAACCAGAGTGAAAATCCTCCCAGCTCTTATTCTCAGCACTGTGTTTAGGATAAAGTATTATAGTAAACATTAGAATTTTAGAAGGCCCAGGTTTCATCCATTGGGCATTTTTTTGGTGTGTCTGAAAGCGTGTCTTCAATAATTGCTATGAACTCCAGAAAACAAAGCCTACTTCAGCAGGAATAAATCTGCTGAAAAAATTAACCATGGCATGTATACTAAACTGGTGGGCTTCTGGATTATGTCCCTTTTTTATCAGCCACATCTATTCACTATTATGTATAATTAAGTTGATATAGCAATATTTTGGCAATTTAAAATGAATTCTGTAAGATTATTCATTTATCCTCTCTTTCCTTTTTCAGGTAGTGAATTAAAACATGAGAATCAAGGGATCCTTAACTTCTACATTCCCAGCAAGGACAATAGCTGGGGAAAGGTGATTGTAGAAATCATGCCTTTCTAACATTACATGTTAAGAGAGCACTAATGATAGGAAGTATTTGGGATTTAGTCATATGGAATGAAAGCCTCGTGTTATAGTAGGAACAGATACTTTAGGTCACTTTTCAACGGTCCCTAGAGTTTAATTGCTTCAAATTTCTACCTCTAAACCCCATTTTTTGTCCACGTCCTTCAAGAGAATGGGGGTTCTACTGCTTCCTCTCAGAAGCTCAATTATCTATTCTGTCTATTTTCTCCTCTCCTCCTCTGCCTTTTGTCCTCCAACATTAACGTGTCAGGAGTTGGAGGAAGTGGAGGAGAGGTTTATCTGGGTTGGGGGCTGGAGGGAAGACTGTAATTGTAATTGCACTTTGTTGTTGTTGTTAAAGGTGTTTGGTATTTTGGAGGAAGCTAAAGAGCAATTCAATTTAGAAGACTATTCCATCAGTCAGATAACACTGGAACAAGTCTTCCTGACCTTTGCTAACCCAGAGAACATAGAAGCTGATGATTGAAAAAAGGTACCATGAGATTCAGTTCGAACCAGTGACCCATATGTCTTCCTTAGACTACTCTCTACTACACCTGGATACATAGATGGGCATTCCTGTGTGTGTATATCTTGGTGTAAATATATTTATGTAATAAAGAGTCCTCCACAGGAGACCATATGTCCCTTCTTTGTAGAGTTACATGAGTGGCCTGTGTATCCAAGCATGTGCAAATCTAAAGACATTTGGTGAAATTCCTGCTTTCTCTCCTAGAAATATTAAAGAGCAGCATTTAATCAGGGTGGGGACAAGGACCTACTCCTGAGTATTCTAAATGTTTGAACAGAAACATCCAGAAATGATCGAGCTGTCAGAAGGGACAGCTTGAAGAGTGAGAGTTTGTTTTAGGAGCTGAGTTATGGATAAGAGGAGCATAAATCCTGGAACAAAAATCTTTCCCAGGGATACACACACACACAACAGACACACACACACACACACAATACGCATACACACACCAATTTTATACCAAAAAGAGTCTAATTAAAATCAATATCAAAGTTTATGGCGATAAGTTGGGTTATTTCCAAAACTCAAACCAAGATTCTACATTTGTAAGATAGTCCTTGCACGAAGAACATTTCAAGTCCAAGAAAGGAAGCAAAAACATTCTTTAAAAATAGTGTATTTTCTTTCCTATTCTTGCCCTACCTCTAAGAAGGAAAGAAGGAAAAATGAGGTAGAGAGAGAGAGGGAGACAGAGTTCTGATCCTTGTTTGGGCAGAAGGAGTCCCCCATAAGCAACATGAGAAATCTGATCACTTCCCCAGTATCATGGGCAGATGAGCAGGCAAGTCAGATTATCCTTGTTGAACTGCAAGATGGAAAGAGTCCATGAAGCTGCTCTATTTTGGGATGGTCTGTTCAAAGTTTTTATATCCTTAATGGGATATTGTGAGTAATAAAGTGAAAGCCAGATGCTGTTCTCTGTTCTGTTGTTTTAAGCTATAATATAACTTTCTGTGGGCTCCATTCCAATACCTGCCATAGATCTCTGACAAGTGATTTCAGTGATGGCAAAATCTGTTTCCCAAGCTGGTCATCTTTAAAAAGGGAGGGAGAACTCATTTTATTCACCCTTACTCGCATCTAGTCTCCCAGTTGGCTTCATTAATAATGCTTTGTAAAATTCCTTTAATCTGGTAGTCTCTTTCATTGCCCCTTCCTATCCCCCAACCCACCTCTTCATCTTCCAGCAAGAAACAAAACATATTATGTCAGTTCCTCTACTAAGCACTTTACATGCATTGCGTCATTTAATCCTACTACACCTCTCTGAGGCAGGTGGTACTGCTATTATCCTCACTGCACATGGGAGGCTCAGAGGGGTTAAGGCAATTACCCGCGGTCACCCAGCAAGCAAGCAGGAATATCAGTCATGTCCCCATCAGGAGCCTGGAAACCACAAAGCAATTTGAACAGAGAAAGTTAAAAGAATTATTAACTGTAACAGGAGATTAGCTATAAGGAGGTAGAGAGAATTCTGAAGAATACCCTGTGGCTGAGGGAAAATACCCAAGGAAGAAGCAAACTCTGAAGAGGGCCCCTCCCCAAGGCTGGGATTCAGACCTTCTTGGAGAAGGTGTAGTTGTGGCTCCCCTGATGGTGGGGAAGTTCACTGGCCCTGGGCTAGGGCTGTTCCACACCAGCTGAGCAAGCAGGAAATACCCCTCAGGGTACAGCTGCCTAGGCTGGCCAACAGGGAACTGTGGCTGGGTCTGGCAAGCAGGAAATTCTTGTCTGGGGTTGTTGGCAGGCTGATGCGTGAATCACTGGGAATCCACACTTAACGGGGGTGAGGGGCGAGTGCCACGAAATGTTCTCCACACCTGCCGCTGGCAACAGCAAGGTAAGAGCAAGAATCATCTAAGAGAAGACACCCTAACCAGGAATAGAAGCCCCTTGTCCTGCAGTGTTCAGCTTACCCTGTCAGTTCAAGAGCCCCACTCTATTTGGTGTTGAGAGGTGATAAACTGATAGCTGGCACAGCAGGGCAGAGAGGATTTGCCCTCTGATAGAATTCAGAACCTGCGGTTCTAACCCTTAAGCTACAGTGGAGGTGGGTATCCGTGTGGGGTCGGCCAAGAGGAGCAAGCATCAACGAATTTGGGGAGCATGAGCAAGGTGTGGAGGTGGGGTCCACTGAGTGGCTGGCGGGTCAGGGCAGAGCGCACAGATGAAGCAGGTGGGGGATCCACGCGCTGAGCGGTCTCGGGCAGAGGCGGCCTGCGCGGAGGGTGGAGGGTTAGGGGAGGGAGGGCGGCGCACGCGTGGGGGGAAAGGGACGCTGTACGGCGCGCGTCACGCTGGGTTCGGCCCAGGAGGGGAGCTTTTGGGTGGCCCCCGGGAGGGGTTTGCAGGACCCCGTGCCTGCGCCTCTGAAGCTCCCTGCTAACCCTCTACAGACGCTAGAGGGCGGCGGCCCCCTGAGGGTGACCATGACACCTGAGGGACAAGGGAGCCCGCGACAGATGGAGGACTCTGGGGTCTCCCAGTAGGGTCCAGAGGCGAAGACTCTGAGGAGCAAGGGAAAAGGCACCGAGGTGGGGCCTTGGGGGTCTGGGGGTCTCCGACAGTGTGCGAGTGACGAGCTGGGTGGGCCCCACGCTCAGAGGGGTCATGGGCGGCGGGTCCAGTGCGGTGGGGAAAGGAGGGGAGGGGTGGCGCGTGCTGGGGAGGTGGGCGGACCAGGAGGGCACACTCGGGCTTCGGAGTATGGGTGGGACAAGCTGGGGACTGGGGCGTGGGCGCATGCGCGGGGAAGGAGCCGCGGCGGCACACTCGGGGTCCTCCTGCCCGCCGGGTACCGGGCCGGGGCCGCATCTTTGCGGCGTCTGCGCGAGGCGGAGGCGGCAAACCTGCGCGCAGGGCTGGCGGCGCGACGGTTGGGGAGAGCGTTGAGAGCAGGCGCTGCGGCGGGTGGACGCGGGTCTCTCAGCCGCGGAGGCGGAGGCGGTGGTGAGGCCTGAGCGGTGAGTCTCCGGGACCTCTGCCCCTTCCTTTTCCTCTCCAAGCCCCCCTACCTTGGGCACTGCTCCCAGGGCGCCCCCGGAAGGAGGAAGTGCGGCCCCCAAACAGAAACACAGCGAACAAGCGCACAGAGTAAGAGAGACTCTCTGTACCCCAAAACACACAGAGAAGCAAACCAGAACAAATTAAACAAAAAGAGACTCTTAGGAATTTTATTTTGGCTGTGCGAAGTATTTGGATGCAAGAGCTTTGGAAGCAAATGTTTTGGTTCTAGTCCTAACTAGTCCAGAATTTATTTGCTGGGTGACTGTCTTAGTCGGTGGGGCTGCTGTAACAGAATACTGCAGACTGGGCAGCTTATAAACAGTAGAAATTTATTTCTCACAGGTCTGGTGGCTGGGCAGTCTAAGGTCAAGGCCCTGAGCTAACATCTGTGACCATCTTCCTCTATTTTGTATGTGGGTCGCTGCCACAGCATGGCTTTATGAGTGGTGTAGGGCCACACCTGGGATCTGAACCAGTGAACCTGGGCTGCCAAAGAGGAGTGAGCTGAACATAACCACTATGCCACTGGGTGGGCCCCTCCTTGCTCTTTTTTATGTTTATCTTTCTACATAAACTTTACAACCAAAAGGGAACTTATTGCTTATTATTTTTATTAGGCTAACACTAAACATATGCTAACTTGGGAGAAGAATGACATCTTTATGCTCTCAGGTCATCCTCTTCAAGAACAAGGAATGTTCTTCCAATTGTTCAAATCTATTTGCCTTTTATAAGAGAGCTTTAAAGTTTACCTCATATAAATTTTGTATATTTTTTGTTACATTTATTCCTAAGCATTTTGTCTCTTTGTTGCCGTTATAAATGGAGTATTCTCTTCTTTTATATCTTCTTAAGAGTTATTGTTTATATGAACTGTATGTATGAAAGTTTTTGGTTTTTATGTTAATTTTATATCCTGCTACTTTCTTGAATTTTTTTATTATTTGTGTTGAGTTTTGCATTGATTCTCTTGGGTTAAGCAGTTATATCTGCAAATAGAAATCCTTTTACTCTTGTTTTCTTGTCTGATTCAATTGGCCAATACCTCCAAGACAATGTTCAAGTTAGTGGATATAGTGGTCATTGTTATTTTTTCTAAAATGAAGTGTATACGTTTTATTATGTTAGGATGTATTCATGAATTCTTATTTGTTTTTTAGTTGTTTTAATCAGGAACAGAAGTTAAATTTTGTCAGAATCCTTTTCAGCATATATGGAGATGATTGTTAGATTTTTTTCCCCTCTGAGATATATTAATGTGGTGAGTTACATGATAGATTTTCTAATATTGAACAATTCTTCTGTTCTTAGAATAAATGCCACCTGATCATAGTGTATTTTTTTAGAATATGCAGTTGGATTATGTTTGTTAGTATTCTGTTCAGAATTTTTGTGTTGATATGATAAGTGGAATCAGTGTTGTTTCTTTTGGGGGATAGTCTTTGTTAGATAGATTTGTTTCCAAAAAATAATTTGATTAATTTCCTTCTGTGCTCTGGAAAATTTTAGTATTGGAATTATCTGACATTTGAAGGACAGAATTTCCCTATGATTTGATGGAGCATTTCTTTGATACCCTCTCTATTTCTTCAAGGAAAATTGGTCTATTTTATATCTCTAAGAGGATAAATTTTGGTGTATTGTATTCTTCTAGGAAATTTTCCATTCAATCTAGATTTTAAAATGTATTTGTGTAGAGTTATACAAGTAATTACTTCTGATTTAAAAAAAAAAACCCTCTGTTTAAATGCTTTTTCCTTCTTGTCTTTTTTACGTCTTTACTTTTTTCCCCCCTTTTTCTTGATTAGGTTAGCAAGTTGTTTGTCTATGTTTTTTCCAAAGAACCAGTTTTGATTTTTTTATTCTGCAGTTTTTTTTAACCTCATGATTTTCTTTTTTTTAATCTTTATTTTCTTCATTGTGCTCTTTTTCAGTTTAACTTTATTTTTTTCTAGTGTATGTAAAGTATTTCATTTTTTGTTAATATGAATATTTGTGTCTATATTTCCTTCAATCACTGTTTAAATGTATCTCATAGTTTCTCATTGATTTATTTATTATGTATATCCACTATATGATTTATATATCCCTACTTATTTTTTGTCTACTTGGCTTTTTGTGGACTGTTTTATTAAATTACCCTGTCATTAACGTGCTTGTATTTATTATTTCTTGGCATCTCTTATAGTTGGGTTTTATGTATTACTGGGAGCATAGATATAATTATTATATCTTCATCATAAATTGTAGACTTTAGCAGTATAAAGTCTTTTTTGCCTCTGGGCCTGAATTCTACTGTTTGCCCTTTATTGCTTGTAGTACTTGCCTGTTATGACTTGGCATTTAAAAATTTTTTTAGCCTTCTTAATAATTTTTATTTTATTGGACTATAATTTACATATAGTGAAATGCTCAGATATTGTGTACTATTCAATATTTTTTGACAAATGTATATCAAAACAGATTACATTACATTACCTCATAGAGTTCTCTCATGCCTTAGTTGGGAGTTCCTCAAGACTACCCTCATATTTAAAGATTTGCTAAAAGGAGTCACAGGACTCAGCATGTAGTTGTATTCATGGCTAAGATTTATTACAGTGATGTAGTAAGGATATACAGCCGGATCATAAGGAAAAAGACACAGGTGGAGTCTGGAATATCCATATGCGGGTTTCTATAAGCTCACTCCGTCCCATGAGGTGTCACGTGGAACACACTTTTCCTTTAGCAACAAAAATGCAGTGATATATGTGATGTTTCTGTCCCAGGCAAGTCCGTTAGAGATTCAGCCCCCAAGTTTTGGATTGTGGGGTGATTATGTAGGCATCCTTTGCCTAGCATGTACCAAAATTCCAGGCTCCTAGAAGGAAAGTGGGTGTTCAGTATGTGGGGGAGGAAAAACTTGTTTCTATACTCTTAGGTTCTGTGGCTATGCCTGAGAATTAAACTCACATAAGACAGATTAACAGGAGAAAAGTGTAGAAATTTTATTTAATATTTTTACATGCACATGGGAGTCTTCATAAGGAAGATGAAGACCTAAAGAAGCAGTCAGTACTGAGAGCTTATATACTTTTTTAAACAAAGAAATGGTAAATTTGTGGAAAAGTGACAAGACAAAGGGATTTGGGCTAGATTAATTGTAATCTAGTAAATTGTGGGAAGGGGACTAAGAAATATATGGGAGGAACTAATGGAAGATGAAGGTTACTTTAGTAGGGTTGTTTTTTTTTTTTTTTTAATTTTTTGTTTATTGCAGTAACATTGGTTTATAACATTGTATAACATCATTATACTTCTATTTCTGCATGGATTACATCATGTTCACCACCCAAATACTAATTACAACCCATCACCACACTCTTGTGCCGAATTATCCCTTTCGCCCTCCTCCCTCCCCCCTTCCCCTCTGGTAACCACCAATCCAATCTCTGTCTCTATGTGTTTGTTTGTTTGTTGTTGTTATTATCTACTACTTAATGAGGGAAATCATACGGTATTTGACCTTCTCCCTCTGACTTATTTCACTTTGCATAATACCCTCAATGTCCATCCATGTTGTCACAAATGGCTGGATTTCATCGTTTCTTATGGCTGAGTAGTATTCCATTGTGTATATATACCACATCTTCAGCCACTATGGAAAACAGTATGGAGATTCCTCAAAAAATTAAGGATAGAACTACCATATGATCCAGTAGTCCACTGCTGGGTATTTATCCAAAGAACTTGAAAACACCAATGCGTAAAGATACATACACCCCTGTGTTCATTGCAGCGTTATTCACCATAGCCAAGACTTGGAAGCAACCTAAATGCCCATCAAGTAGGGTTGTTTGTGCAGGTCCATTTCAGAGTCGGCTCCAAGTCTCTGGTCATAAGAATGTTCTTTTCTTCCTGGTACAGAAAGGGCACCTTTCTCATGGGAAATTTTATGACCTGCTTTTAGGTATAAAAGGGGGACGTCAGAAAGCCCTTCCCGCCTCTGCTGTTTCTCAGATGCCTTCAGTTCAAAATAATCAGTATGTCAAAGTGACATATTTTGGAGTGCCATGTTCTGAACCCCTTCAAGCATAAACCACATTGTTTGCACAAACAGTCTAGGTACAGTGAGTGCCACCTTATCGTTAGGGAAGAGTAGGAACCCTCCCCAAATCCAAGTTTTCAGACACTAACCAAGGGTCAACCTTGCAAGAAAGCCTTTCTAAGGATCAGATTTTCAGGTCTAGGTTAACTTTTCTGCACGGTGCCCATTCTCAGTCAGTCACCCTCCTCCCCAACAACCAACTACTGACCTGATTTCTATCATCATAAGTTAGTTTTGCCTATTCTAGAATTTTGTGTAATATGTGCTCTTTGTGTCTGGTTTCTTTTACTCAGCATGATGTTTTTGAGGTTCATTCATGTTGTTGCATCTATCAGTAATTCATTCCATTTTATTGCTGAGTAGTATTCCATTTTAAGAGTATACCACATTTTGTTAATTTATTTTCCTGTTGATTGACATCTGAGTTGGTTCAGATGTTTGACTATTATGAATAAAGTGGCTAGGAACATTCTTGTACAAGGCTTTTTTTTTTTTTGGCAGAAATATGTTTTTATTTCTCTTTGATAAATACCTAGGAATATAATTACTTTAACATAGGATAATCAGGGTTCCTCAACCTCAGCACTATTGACATTTTGGGCCAGATAATTCTTTGTCATGGGGAACTGTCCTGTACGTTATAAGATGTTTAGCAACCTCTCTGGCCTTTACTTCCTAGATGCCAGACATTGTTAAATGTCATTGGGCAGCAAAATCTCTCTCAGTTGAAAACCACTGGGGTAGATATAGGTTTAACTTTTTAAGAAACTGCTAAGGCTTTTCAAAGTGCTTGTACCGTTCTGCACTCCCACCAATAACTGATGAGCCTTTTTGTTCCTCATCTTCTCAAACATTTGGTGTTGTCAGTCTTTTAGCCATTCTAGCATGTATGTTTAGGTATCTCATTTTGGTTTTAATTTGTATTTCACTGATGGCTTATGATGTTGAGGATTTACTCCTGTGCTTTTTTGTTAAGATTTATTTTTTAGAGCAGTTTTAGCACAGAAAAATTGAGGGAAAGATATAGAGATTTCCCATATACACCCTACCTCTACACACACATAGCCTCCCTCATACCACTCCCCCACCACGGTAGTATGTTTGTTACAGTTGATGGCCCTACACTGACACATGAACATCATCCCAAGTCCATGGTTTACATTATGATTCACTCTTGGTGTTATACATTCTACAGGTTTAAACAAATGTATAATGACGTGTATCCATCATTATAGTATCACAGAGAGTAGTTTCACTGCTCTAAAAGTCTTCTGAGCTCCACCTATTCATTCCTCCACCCCACCCCCCAACACCTGGCAACCACTGATCTGTTTACTGTCTCCATAGTTTTGCCTTTTCCAGAATGTCATATAGTTGGAATCATATAGTATATGGGCTTTTAAGATTGGCTTCTTTCAGCCCATTACTAAGATGGGCTTAGTAATATGCATTTAAGTTTCCTCCATATCTTTTCATGGCTTGATAGCTCATTTCTTTTTAGCACTGAATAATATTCTGTTGTCTGGATGTACCACAGTTTATTTATCCATTCACCTATTAAAGGACATCTTGGTTGCTTACAGGTTTTGGCAATTATAAATTAAACTTCTGTAAACATCCCAGTGCAGGTTTTTGTATGGACAGAAGTTTTCAGCTCCTTTGGGTAAGTATCAAGGAGTGTAATTGCTGGGCCATATGGTAATAGTATGTTTAGTTTTGTAGGAGACTGCCAACCTGTCTTCCAAAGTGGCTGTATATTTTGCATTCCCACTAGCAGTGAATGAGAGTTTCTTTTGCCCTGTGTACTTGTCAGCTTTTGGTGTTGTCAGTGTTTTGGGTATTGACCATTCTGATAGGTGTGTATTGGTATCTCACTGTTGTTTTAATTTGCATTTCCTTGATGGCCTATGATGTAGAGCATTTTTCCATATGTTTATTTGTCGTCTGTATAGTTTCTTTGATGAGGTATCTGCTAAGGACTTTGGTCCATTTTTAAATTAGTTTCTGGTGCTTTTTGACAGTCTATGTATCTTTTTTTGCCCAGACTTATTTGATATAATTGACATATAACATTGTATAAGTTTAAGGTGTACAGTGTAATGATTTGATATGTGTATATATTGCAAAATGATTACCAAAATAAGTTTAGTTAACACATAAATCACCTCAGTTACAATTTTTTGTGTGTCTTAAGAACTTTTAGATCTACTCTCTTAGCAACTTTCAAATGCGCGATGCAGTATTATTAACTATAGTCACCATGCTGTACATTACATCCCAGAATTCATTCATCTTATAAGTGGAAGTTTGTACTTTTTGACCAATTTCACCCATTTCCTCCACCCTTCTCCCCTGCCCCTGGCAACCATCAGTCTATATTCTGTTTATGTGAATTTGTTTTTTTTTATATTCCACATATAAGTGAGATCATACAGTATTTGTCTTTCTCTCTCTGACCTATTTCACTTATAATGCTGTCAAGTCCATTAATGTTGTTGCAAATGGCAGAATTTCCTTCTTTCTCACGGCTGAATAATATTCCATTGTATATATTTATCTATATCTATATCTATCTAGACACCTTGTTTTCTTTATTCATTCATCTGTCGATGTACTTAGGTTGTTTCCATGTCTTGATTATTGTGAATAATGCTGCAGTAAACATGGCAGTGCAGATATCTCTCTAAGATAGTGGTTTCATTTCCTGTGGATACATACCCAGAAGTGGAATTGAGTGGAATTGCTGTATCATATGATAGATCTATTTTTTATTTTTTGAGGAATCTCCATACTGTTTTCCATAGTGGCTGAACTAATTTGCTTCCTTGCCCAAGTAGGGTCATAGAATGGGCTCCGTGGCTGGTAGGTCTCATTGGCTGTGGACTCAAATCAGGCAGAACTGCCCACTGAGCTCCCTTGGCCAGATGGGGCCACCAGCTCAGCCCAGCCTGGTTCTGGGATTTTTATAGTGGTGTCTTGTCTATGGATAGTTGCTAGTTGGTCTTCTTGAGGAGGCCATGAGGAGGAATGATACTGGGAATGACCTATATCACCATCTTGATGATGTCACACCTCTATATATCTTTTGTTATTACGTGTCTGTTCAAGTTTATTTCCCAGTGGAAATAACTTTCCATTGGAAATAAGCAAAATTTGATTTATCTTTTAATTATTGGCTTATAGCAGTGCTTTATATATTCCGGATCTGAGTCTTTTGTTAGATATGTATGTTGCAAATATTTTCTCCCTTTCTGTGATTTTCCTTCTTATTATCTTGATAGTAGTTTTCAGTGAGCAGAAATTTTAGATTTTGATGAAGCCCTTTTATGGTTTGTGCTTTTTCTGTCCACTTTAAGAAATCTCTTCCATCCCCAAGGGCTGCAATCCCTGTGAAGGCCAGTCTCCTTCATGTTCATCCTTATTTATAAAACAATGCCTCCTTCCTGGCCCTGAATTTCAGCTCTCTTCCTGGTAGTCCCAAGAATTTAAGTCAAATGTCAAGATCACTGTTAGTGGTAGAGCTGGGAAATTTACCTGACAATCTAAGACAGTCTGTCTTCAGGTCCTGGGTTATTAATAACCTGCCATGCAACCCACATCATGAAGGGAATGGTTTTATTTGTTTTGTTTCCCATTGTACACCTACACTTAACATGGCACGTAGTAGATGTTCAGCAGATATTCATTAAGTATAAGAATGAATCTGCTCCCATTAGCAGTGTTATTAATGGAGGTACTTCCAATCTCACAAATTATTGAGTGGCATTTTGGGCTTAGGGCCATGACACGATTTTACATACTGTTTTGCTTTTTGCTAATGGTGATGATTTATTTGTTTTGTGTTGTTTCTTAATTAGTATTTTGATAAGAATTGGGAAAGCTACTGGCCAAATTTACCTGGAAGCTTGCATCAATAACTTATTGATCTTTGTTTTGTGCTTGGTGTTTTGTACATATTAGAAAGGTAACAGATGCTGAATAAATAAAAAATTTAGGGAAAAACAATTTCTCAAATGTTTCAAATGCTTATTGTTTCTTGTTGTCATCCTTTAAGCTTGATTAGAAAATTAAGTAATTCAAACTTAATTTACTTATCTAAAATTTGCATTTTGTTAGATAATCTTAATTTCTTTTTAAAAAAATCTGTATTCCTTCCATAGAGTTGAACTTCCACCTTTTTTGGAGGAATGGATTTGTTGGGGTTCAACCAATTTATGGTTCTTCTGTGGAAGAATTTAATTTTAAAGGTAAGTTAAGCTATGTAGAATTTTTGCAACAGCTGAGAGACCACAATGGGAAAATTCTGACGGCCCAGTCACTGCATTTCGATTTATGCTGTTTTATTTTTCTCAGTTCTACATGGGCTGGGGGTATCTCTTCCATAGGTGAAGAGTCCTCATTGAGTGAAATAATAGCAGAATGACACATAGAAAGGAGAAAAAGTCCAGAAACTGCTGCTATTATGGAGTCAAGTTGTTCTTTTTGACTATCTATATATCTTCTTTTATGAAATGTCTGTTAATATAAAATAATTAGCCATTTGCAAAGTTAGTGGACTCTTAGGACAATTAACATATTCTTTTCTTTTTCATCTCCTAGAGACGGCAATTCATTGCTTTAATTGTGGAAATCATCCTAACATTACTATTTGCTGGTACGCTTTTGTTAACCCGCAAGTTTATGGTTATAAAGAACTATGGACCTTTCAATTACTCTCTTCAGCCCCTTGATGAGTTGCCTGCATTCCTTGGAACTCCCGTCCCTTTTCCTGGGCTATGGGAATTGGCTTTCGTGCCGTCCAAAAGTATTGTGGTGAAGGATATTGTTGAAAGCGTGAAAAGGGATTTATACTACAATTTTAAAGGTTAGAAATTAAAGTTTTCTGAGAAAATATATTATTAAATTGTTTTAGTGAAGACACACTTATAACTTTATAACTGGATATTAATCCCAAGTTCAACATTCTAGGATATCCCCATAAGCAGATAGTAACCTCCTAAGTGTAATATTATGGACTTTGTTAAACTTGAGAGTTAAATTCATAGAAAGTATTTTCTCCTAGAGCTCAAAACAAATAGTAATATTTTAAGATTAGGTGATCAATTTATATTATTCTAGGTTATTATCCAGTTCTGTGATACTGTCTTCCTTGTTTCTCGTTGTGCATCTTAAACTGGGTAAGTATAACTCCAGGGGTACGTGATGGTGTCCCAGAGGTACACAAAGGCACGGATAGGCATGAGCCCTCATTCTGGATGCATACTTTGTCAGTTATTTCAAACATTGTTTATGTAAAAATGTTGTACAAGTCATATATGAATGCTTTAGAGAAGACTCAAGCTATATAGAATTATTTTAAAAGTTCTCAATTCCTCACTTACCCTCACGTTCTCAACTCAATTTCTCTTCTCTTTCTCCCAGAGATAAGCATTGTCAGAAGTTTGGTGGACATCCTTGGAGTCCCTTCCCTTTCCACGCATATATTTATTAAGTATTGAATAATCTTTTGCCTCTCAAGGGATTTGAAAGTCCTTGAGAGTAGATGCCATCTCAAAACATTCTTATTTAAACACTGAGGCAGAAGAATGCAAAATCCCAAAATTTTTAAAGTATACAACACAAATATCCCAATAAACTTTGTCTCTTATAGCTACATTGGGTTACCCAGAATATTTTATAGTTTCCACTCATTTCTTCTTTGATGCATAGGATTTTTAGAAATGTATTACTTAACTTCCAAACATCTAGGGATTTGTTGTTGTCTTTCTGTTATTGATTTCTATTTTAATTTCCTTGAATCAGAGCGTACACTCTATGATTTCAGTTCTTTGAAATTTTGAGAATTGTTTATGGCTAGTTTATGGTATATTTTGATACATGTTCCACGTGCATTTGTAAAGATTATGTATTCTGTAGGTTTTTCTTGTAGTGTTCTATAAATGTTTTCCTAGGTCAAGTTGGTTAATTGTCATGCTTTCCAAATCTTCTGTATTCTTACTATTTTTTGTCTGCTTATTCTATCAGTTATTGAAAGAGGTAATAAATTTCCAACTAGGTATTATTAGTATCAAATAGGTTATATATATTAAAATAATATTAAAATTTCCTTTTTGCTTATATATTTTGAAATTATGTTATTAGGTCATACGATCTTTCTGTTGAATTGTTTTTAAAAAGTATTTCTCAGTTCTGAAATTTCCATTTATCTCTGTTTTTAATAGATTCCAGGTCTCTAGAGAAATGTTCCGTTTTTCAATTTATTAACCATATTAACCACACTTTAAAATCTCTACCAGAATGTTCTGGTACCTGGATTACTTGTGTATATTTTTTTCTCGTCATTGAGTTCTGTTTTTATAGCATTTCTTGTATCTTTTTATTAAATGACAGATACTGGGGATGAAAAGTAGTAGAGGCTCTTGAGGGCACCTCTTTCTCCAAAGAGGGTTCAGTTTTCTTCTGCATGGTTGTTAGAGTCCTGATAGATCAGCTTGATTCCATCAAAGGCTGGTTTTAGGCTTCAGTAAGGACTGCTCTGTTACAGTTTCTGTTTACTCCTAAGTTGTTGTACCCCTTGTCCTAGGGCATGGTCATTATTCATAGGGCATGGCTCTTCCAGAGTGTCAACTGGAAGTCTGGAGTATTTTTGAAGGCCTCTCTGCCTTTGTGGGGCTTGAACTCCGTTCTCTGTCTCCCCAGCATTGCCTAGCCGCTGAATCACTGCACAGCATTTTAGCCTGCCACCCGCTGTTATCTTCTTGGGTTTTTGGAGTCTTATCCTATGCATGGCCAGTTTAGGAGCTGGCCAATGACTTCAGGGGAATTTATGTGCTGATTTTTCACCTCACTTCTCTGCTATTCCCTCGTCTTTGGAATTTTGCCTCTCAAGTCCCAGCCATTTTGGCAGCCTGAACTCTCACCTCTTTCTCTTCAAGTCAGTAAGTCTGCAACTTTTTGCAAATGCTTTCAGAGAAAATACCAGGGTGAATATGGGACTCACCTTCTGCATTTCCCTTTTTCAAGGCTTGTAACTCCATAAGTTCTGCTCATGTTTGTTGCTCTCACACAGTTTGGTAGATTTTGTCCAACTTTTAGGCAGTGGGAAACTTCAATCTAATATAAGCTATTCTATCATAGCTAGAACTGGAAGTCCTTGTATGAGAATTTTAAAATTGTCTGCTGGTTATTTCCAAATTTATTACATTATAGTCAGAGAATAAAGTCTTTAAGATGTTGATTCCTCAGAATTTATTGATGTTCTTTTATGTGTCCTAATACATGATTAACTTTTATAAAAATTCCTTATGTGCTCTGTAAGGATATGTATTCTGAGTGGTCACGTTCTAGACCCCATTTAGGTGTTTATCAGATTTTCTTAGCCTCACCTGCTCACTGGGCCTCAGGCACATATCTGTTAGAGAGACCTTGCCACCACTGCATTCACTTGATTCTTTAACAGCTCCAGCTCTCTGAGACTCCCTTAGACCAAAGGATGGCCATCTGTCATTTGCGTTGTAATGGGAGTCATAGCAGCTCCAATGCCCATGTCTGACCTATCGTGACATATTGAGATTTTGGTTTCCCCAGTGGCTCATGGGAGGGGCCAGGGAACAAAATCCATAAGTTAGAGGAGTTAACACCTCATGGGGCAAAAATTTGATTAGTGAAAGACAGAGAAAGAAAGGAGTTAACAGATAAAACTCCTGCTCCTCTTCCCACAAACACACTGTTTTAAGATACACTATTTCCAAAAACAGCCTCTGAGAGGCTTCTAGTTATATTTCTTCTTACGCCAGTTCTCCCTTCATTACATGCCACCTGGTTCTCCTTTCCCTTCTTTCATGCATCACTTTCCCTGTACCAGGACCAGGGCTAGGCAAGTGGGGCAACTAGTGTACAAATTTTACCCTGCACAACTCTAAACATGAGTGCCTCCTTAAAATTTTTGCCCCAGGTGCCTCACTTGCCTCATCCCAGTCCTGACACTACCTTTTCCTTTCCCCCTTGCTCTTGAAACCCTGGGATTCCTTACGACTCAGTAAAGCACTAACATGTAAATTTCCTTCTAGGAGGAGTGATATTATCAAGACACTAGAATAGGAGGTCCCTCACTCAGCAGTCATATATGGACAAAAGTGCCTTTGTGAGAACTTTGGGATCCATGTAGGAGCTTGCAGAACCCTGATAGAGTGGGGCTGGCCCAGTGGCACCGTGGTTAAGTATCCGTGCTCCGCTTTGGTGGCCCAGGGTTCGCAGGTTCGGATCTTGGGCACGCGCTGATGCACTGCTTGTCAAGCCATGCTGTGGCAGTGTCCCATATAAAGCAGAGGAAGATGGGCACGGTTGTTAGCCCAGGGCCAATCTTCCTCAGCAAAAATGAGGAGGATTGGCATCAGATGTTAGCTCAGGGCTGATCTTCCTCACAAGAAAAACAAAAACAAAAACAAAAACCCTGATAGAGCCCAAGACTGAGGAAGGCCGTTATGAGAATGCAGGCCCACATCAAGTGGCAGGCTCACTTACCATGATCCCAGCTACACACCTGGAAATGGCCCCATCCCACTGTGGACTCAGCTATAGCCCCATTTAGCCTTGTTGGTCCTGCTACCAGCACCATCAGCCAGGGGCCTGGGAGCAGTCACACCCATCCAAGCCTCAGACAATAGGCCCACTGACCTTTGTCCTGGCTATGGACCCTGTAGTGACTGGTAACCTGGCTCTGGAGCCTCTCAGCTGTGCTCAGGCAGCAATCCTGCCCACCCAGGGACCTGCTGGGAGACATGCCTGCCTGTGCACCTGGAAACAAGCTTGCCAACTCCATTCTGACTTCAGATCTTGAAGTGACTGTGAAACAGGGCTCTAGCCCCTCTCAGCCATGGTCCAGGAGCAGTCCTACCCACCCAGGGACCCATCCAGTGACCCAGTGGGAGCCCTCCCAGGGACTCAGCAGGAGCCACACCTGTCCAGACACCTGGTAAGAGGCAAGCCATTGAGTATCATGGCGATGTAAGACTACTTTTTGTCTCCCTTTTTAAACAATTAATTAGGCATCCATCCATGAACAAAAGTGCCTTTGTGGGAGTTGTGGGATCCAGCAGTACATGTCAAGGGACCCAGTAGGAGTCTCAACCATGTGTGCATGTGATAATAGGCCCATAGACTTCAGTATGGCTGTGTAACCAGCAGAGAAAGTGAATCTCTCCAAAACTCTCCTGACAGTAGTCGAGGAAAACCTGGAGAGTGCTGACTTGGGCAAATACCCACGGACGAGAGAGAATTTGTAAAAGGCCAGCCCATGTGAAGGGAGATTCCAGCATGCCATTGGAGCAAAAAAGAAAAAAGATGAGTTTGGATGCAACAGAAAGGGTAAGAGGAACTTTGCCAGTGCCACCCATCCCCCAAGGTGACACAGCATGGGACTGAACTGTCCAGTGCTGACCTCTCCTGTGGGGAAAGGAAAGCAGTGAGCGAGTGCTTGGCTACCTCAGCTGTGCAAGATGCTGCTGGAGAAACCTATTTCTCTCCAGCAGCACCCAGAGTACTGATGTGGGACCTCTATGGCTAGGGGGAGGGAGGAGGTCAGGAAAGAGGCAGATAAGAATATCAAAGGGCAGTAAAGGGATATGGTTCCTGCTGACTGCACTTCGGACTTCAGCAGAAAGTCTGCCCAAAAGCCTCTGGGAGAACCTCAGCTGAGGATCTCTCCACCAGGCCCGCAGGCACCCTCAACACCATGAATGCTAAACCCACACCTTCCCCCACTCTGCAGCCAGCTCCTTGTGCACAATCCCAGGTGCAGCAGTGAGAATGAGTCCAGTAATCAGAGTGCTGTCAGAAAAACAAACCAGGATCTGTGGGCAAGGGAGAAACCACCAACTTGCTCTGTAATACCACCTTCTGGAAAAGAAAAGAGAGGTTTCCAGCAGCCAGCCAGTGAGTTGTAAGAACCAGACAAAACATAAAAGCTTAAGAATTCTGCCACAGGAGGAAGCAACAAGCGTAGGGCAGATGTATAAATACAAAGTCAGAGAGAACCCCAGATATAACAGTATGCCCAGTCTGAAGGTGACTAGTACAGATTTGAGGAGGCATCTGCTACTTCAGATGAGAAAGCAGCAATGCAAAGCTCCAAGGAACATGAAGAATCAAGAAAACATGTCATCACAAAAAGATAACAGTTCTTCAATAACTGAGCTGAAAGGCATTGAGTCTTGTGATCTAGCAGATAAAGAATTCAAAATAACTGTTTTGAGGAAACTCAGCGAGCTACAAGAAAAGACAGACAATTCAATGAAATCAGGAAAAAAATTCATGAAGAAAATGAGAAATTTAGCAAAGATATAGAAGTCATAAAAAAGAACTAAGCAGAAATTCTGGAGCTGAAGAATTCAATGACTGAAATGAAAAATGGAGTACAGAGCATCTACAGCAGGGTGGATCAAATGGAAGACAGAACAAGCGAGCTGGAGGACAGGAATTTTGAAATAATCCAATCAGAGATGAATAAAGAAAAAAGATTGAAAAAGAGCTAAGAAAGCCTGTGTGATCTATGGAATTCAATCAAACAAATATTAGAATAATTGAGTCCAGAAGGAGAAGAGAGGGAGAAGGGGGCAGAAAGTTTATTTAAAGAAATAATACCTGCGGGTGGGGATTGGGAGAAATGGGTAAAAGGGGTCAAAAGGTACAAACCTCCAGTCATAAATAAGTCATGGGGATGTAATGTACAGTATGGTGACTATATTAATAATGCCATATTGAATATTTGAAAGTTGCTAAGAGAGTAGAACTTTAAAGTTCTCATCAAAAGAAAAAAAATTTTTTGTAGCTGTGTAAGGTGGTGGATGTTAACTAGACTTATTGTGGTGATCATTTCAGAATGAAACTAATATAATGTAACGTTATATGTCCATTATACCTCAATTAAAAAATAAAAATAAAGGACACAATAGCCAATTACTTCTTCACCTGGGGAGAGACGTAGACATCCATGAAGCTAATAGATCATCCTGTTATCTCAGTGCAATCCCTCTCAAAATCCCAATGACTTTCTTTACCAGAACAGAAAAAACAATTCTAAAATTCATATGGAACCACAAAAGACCTTGAATAACCAAAGCAATCTTGATCAAGAAGAACAAAGCTGGAGGCATTGCACTTCCTGATTTCAAACTATGCCACAAAGCTATAGTAATGAAAGCAGTATGGTACTGGCATAAAAACCTTCACATAGATCAGTGGAACAGAAGAGAGAGCCCAGGAATAAACCCATGTATATACAGTCAACTAATCTTTGATAAGGATGCAAAGAATACACAATGGGGAAAGGATAGTATATTTAATAAGTGGTGTTGGGAAAACTGAACATCCACATGCAAAAGAATGAAATTGGACTCTTATCTTATACCATACACAAAAATCAACTCGAAATGGATTAAAGACTTAAATGTGAGACCTGAAACCGTAAAAGTCCTAGAAGAAAACATAGGAAAAACTCATTGACATTGACCTTGGCAATGAGTTTTTTGGGTATGACACCAAAAGTATCATTGGATATATGACATAGGCAACAAAAGCAAAAATAAGCAAGTGGGACTATGTTAATCAAAGCTCTGCATAGCAGGGGCAACAATCAACAAAATGAAAAGGCAACCTATGAAATAGGAGAACGTATTTGCAACCTTATATCTGATAAGGGGTTAGTATCCAACATACATAAGGAACTCATAAAACTCAATAACAAAATACAAATAACCCAATTAAAAACTGGGCAAATGACCTGAATGTACATTTCTCCAAAGAAGACATACAAATGGCGAACAGGTATATGAAAAGGTGCTCAACATCACTGATCATCAGGGAAATGCAAATCAAAACTGCAGTGAAATATCACCTCACACTTCTAAGAGTGGCTGTTATCAAAAAGTAGAAAATAAGAAGTGTTGGCAAATGTGGAGAAAAGGGAAGCCTTATACACTGTTGATGAGAATGTAAATTAGTACAGCCATTATAGAAAACAGTACAGAAGTTTCTCAAAAAGTTAAAAATAGAACTACCATATGATCAAGCATTCCCTGGGTGTATATTCAAAGGAAATGAAATCAGTATCTTAAATACATGCCTACACTTCCATATTCATTGCAGCATTATTCAACAACCAAAGTGTCCATTAGCAGATGAATGCATAAAGAAAATGTGATTATTCAGCCATAAAAAAGAAGGAAATCCTGCCATTTGTGACAATATGTGTGAGGCTGGAGGACATTATGCTAAGTGAAATAAGCCAGACACAGAAAGACAAATAGTGTATGATCTCACTTATATGTGGAATCTAAAAATGTCAAACTCATGGAAGCAGAGAGTAGAATCATGATTGCTAGGGGCTGGGGGACGGGAGAGAATGGGAAAATGTTGGTTAAAGGGTACAAGCCTTCAATTATAAGATGAATAAACTCTGGGGATCTAATATACAGCTTGGTGATTATAGTTAATAACTCTATTATATACTTTAAATTTGCTAAGAGAGTAGGTCTTAAGTGTTCTCACCACACACAAAAAAGGGTAACTATGTGAGGTGATAGACGTTTTAATTAACTTGATTTTGGCAATAATTTCATAATGTATACATACATTAAAACATCACATTGTATGACCTAAAAATCATGTTATACAAAATAAATACATATAATTTTCATTTGTTAATGAAACCTGAGTAACTCTGGGGGGAAAATAAAAAAATAAAAAATAAATGGTAACTATGTGAGACGATGAATGTGTTAATTAGTTTGTGGTAAAAATGTCACAGTGTATACATATATCAAATCATCATGTTGTACACCTTAAAGATATACAATTTTTATTTGTCATATACCTCAATAAAACGGGAAAAAATAAAGCCACTGCAGTAAGTAAATTAATTTTCCTCCAGATCTATTTTCTGAGAAATCTAGGCAAAGACATGTTCCTAGCCCCATAAAGTAAAGCACTGAAAACACACACACACGCACACACACACACATACTCTCACACACACACTCTCTCTTACACACTCTTGCTTGTGCAGGTAACACCTTTCTTGAAGTGCAGATTAGGGAGAGTTACCCTTGCAATCGTGCTATGGGTAGGAAAGCAGTTGTACCAACCTGGGTAACATCAAGACAGAGCTGGACCCTTGGTGTGTTGGAGATCCAAGAGAAGTTAATAAAATGGACAGGTGGATCCCTCCTCAATCCCTCATCACTAGTGGCCAGGCAAATACAAAACATTGTATTAATCCCACAACAGTCAGTGCTTAAGGCAAAGAGATTGAGAGGTTTCATGGGACATAAAGGATGTGTGGGTGAGTTGGGTGACAGTGGTTAGGCTCAGATGCAAAAGTAGAAGCTACATGCCCCAAAGTATGCCTGACTACCTGCTTGCACTCACTTGGAAGACCAGAGGCTAATGCCTTGGCTTGTTCTCCTCTTCCCAGGTAGACATTGTTAGCCAGGGCAGCTGCTGTTCAAAGATGGAATACACAGGTAAAACATTTTAGACATCTGAGAAGATCAGGAACTATGAAAAGAAGAAAGCAAATGGAACCATCTATCCCAGGAGAAGCAGAACTAATGTAACTGCTGGAGGGGATAGGAGAGGAGCTGTTCAGGTGTGCATCAGCCCAATCGTACTGATTGCCTTTGGCTTCTCATTCCAGCTGGGTTTCAGTTCTGCCAAATGCTGCTGTGTCATCCCAGCCTGATGCATCTGCCTTCTGATGTATGGCAATAATTGAAGGAACTATACCCAGCTTCAGAGAAAAGGTTGCATGTTCAGGTGTGTGTGTCTGTGTGTGTGTGTGTGTGTGTACGTATGCACATGTGTTTAGTGCTCTGCTTGTTGGGGCTAAACAAATTAGGTATATGTTGTAATGAAAAAAGTTGGAAGTTATATTCTTTTTGAGGTTGATTTTTTAGCATATCACTCAGGAGGAGGGAGAGGCAAACAAGTTGAAGAATTTGAAGAGTTATTGAAGTAATGGACCTTGGAACCTAAGCTGGAAAGGAAATGAGGTTAAGAGAGGAAAAGACTGATGTTGGACGTCAAGTGACTGGAGTGAAAATGGCTCCTGGTGAAGACCTCTCTGAGTACGCATCATACCAGTATAGCACCAGCTTCACACATTAATATCTCTCTACAGCTGACTCTCCAAGAAAAAACAGAATAAAGAGCACACTTCTTCAGTTGTAAAATGAAGATAATAGTAGCACCTGGATTATAGGGTAGTTGTGAAGATCAAATGAATCAATATAAATAAATAAAGCAGTGCACAGTACATAGTAAGCACTCAGTAAATGTTAGCTTTTATTTTTTATTTGGAGGAAGACTGGCCCTGCACTAACATCTGTTGCCAATCTTCCTCTTTTTGTTTTTCCTCCCCAAAGCCCCAGTACATAGTTGTGTGTCATAGTCATAGAGTTGTAGCTCTTCTATATGGGACGCCACCTCAGCATGGCTTGATGAGCGATGCGTAGGTCTGCACCCAGCATCTGAACTGGTGAACCTCGGGCCACCGAAGCGGAATGTGCGAACTTAACCACTAAGCCACCAGGCTGGCCCATAAATGTTAACTTTTATTGTTATTATTATAGTAACCGCAGCTTCCTGCACTGTCACCATCCTCCTCTGCTGAGTATCACCATAAGCCCAGCCTACTAGTGAATATTTGGAAGAGTGGTAGCATCAATATCTCCAGCCTGCCTTCTGTCTCCCAAAGAATAATGCAAAACAGGAAACAGTAAATGAACAATAGAGGAGATATTTTAAGCAAGAGACAATGTCTATCTCATTTGCAAAACCTGTCCCATTAGAAACTTAGATTACTGATTTTTGGATTCATTCAAAGCAATGGAACTTACCATATTTTGCCTTCAACTAGTTGGTCCAAGGAAATCAACTCTTTCACTCCTTTATAATCTTCTCATGTAGATTTTGTACGTTTAAGCCAGCCTAGTCTATGCAGCTAGCAAGTCATAAAGGAAAACTGCAAATATTTCAGCTTCGTTGGAACCCAAGAACAGCTGGTGTTACTCTATATGATTCTTCCTTTCCGTTCCATTTCCACCCAGCTCTTAACTTTTGATGTTATATTCTATTTGCAGCTGTATTCCTGCTTTTTTTTTTTTTTAACTTAGCAGTGGATTTAGTTTTCCCAGCTTTGATCATTTGAATTCACTGAGGCCTTTGTTTCATCCTTCTCTTGACCAACTTGTGTAGGCACACCCCTAATTCTAGTCCCTGAGACCCTACTTTCAACTTTGGAATTTACATCCCAGCTGTGCCCACCCTGAGAAAGGTGCTGCATACCTGGTAATTTCCAACTTTACCTAAAGTAATGATTATGACTCCAAATTACCTCAGCACAATTTCATAGCCACCAATAATGGTGTCATATTTGGATGGCAATTGCAATAGACTTTAAACTGTCACCAGGTTTACCTAGCTTGGGAAAGTAAAGTCGATTCTCATTATTTGTGATTTTCCTACTCACTAACATGTATGTGTAACCCCAAAATCAATGCTTGCTGAGGTTTTGTGGTCATTTGCAGATGTGCAGGATAGCAGAACTTTGAGTCATCCAACACTCAGTTCCCAGCTGAGGTCAAACAAGGAGCACTCTGCCTTCGTATTTCAACTCGCATACTGTAAACAATGTCTTTTTCTTGGTATAGTTAGTGCCACGTTTTTCACATTTTTGTGTTCTTGTTTTGGTGATTTTGTTGTTTAAAATGGCCCCCAGGTATAGTGCTGAAGTGCTGTCTAGTGTTCTTACATGTTGTGATGTGCCTTTTGAAGAAAATACTTTCAAGCATGAGTTATAGTGCTGCTGGCCATGAGTTCAGTGTTAACAAATCAACAATAGATATTAAATAAGTTGTCTTTAAACAGAAACACACATAAAACAATTATATTGATCAGTTGATGAAAATATTGTGACCAGAGGCTTGCAGGAACCTAACCCTGTGGTTTCTTTAGGAGCAGTTGTTCTGTATTCACTAATGAAGTGTTTGCGGCAATGTTATAAAACATAGCTATGACGAATAATGAGAATTGACTGTTCATAATGTGTACAGCATTAACATTATCACATGCAAGTCTTGCAACAGCACAGGGGCAGCTTGAGGCTCCACCACCACACAGGGCACTTTCAGTTCAAGAGACGAGGCTGACATCAGTGTGGACCCTCTAAGGAGAGGGAGGCTACTAATTTTGTTCGCCAAAGTTTGTATTTAGTCCTGGTTAACATTCTTCTCACTCCAAATGTAGTCTCTAAATCAGAGACATCACAGCAAGCAATGTTGATAATGAGTTCCTTGTACTGCTAGCATTTTATATTTTGAACTCAGTATGTACCTAGGTACAGTGCTGCAAGAAAGTAAATTCAAAGTTATCTTATTATTAATTCCTGGGTCCAGGAAAATAGAGTTTATGCTAGCTATTAACCCTTTTTGCACAATAATAAATCTGTAGTTTTATACCAAAACTTCTCATCAGTGACAGTCTCTAAGGACAATCATGTTTGTCTGATATTATATTTGTATCACAAAATATCAAAACTATTAGCATTATGGCCTAGAAAAGCAGTATATTTTCTGTTTTTCAAAACTAATTGGGTTATCCTTGGCACCACCTCCAACCCTAATTTGAGATGCATTAATGTGCTCAGGTTTGTGCTAAAATCTTGGGCACTCCCCCAACCGTGAGTTGCCAGTATTAGCAGCAAGCCAGAGCAATCCCTGTCCTAGTATGTGCCCTGGGGTTCCTTGAAGCTGATGAATAATTTATTGTAGAAGAGCATTGGCAGCTGCGTGTATGCTGGCCATATGGAGTCACATCTGAAGCTGGGAGATGTCTGATTCTTCTAATGGTGAAAGCTATTACTCTTGTCACTGTTGCTTGTATTGACCTTGGGGGAATGGTTATATTGCTGACTAGAGGTCGTCTTTGAGGTTTGGGCATAGAAAGCAGTGGAGGATGCTGTCTCCTCTTCTAGTGCCTGCCTCAAGCACATGTCTTAGAGACATATTCTTGCAAGTTCATGATCACCTCCCAGGGCAAACGCTGGCCCAGGAACCCAAGAATCGAGGTCAGTTACGGAATTCATGACTTCATCCATCTCTTCTTCCTTTGGGCTGGGCTGTTCCTTTGTTTTATGACAATCTAAGTTTCTCCACCAAGTTTCCATATGTACAGAAAAGGCATTGTCTAGGATGGGGGCTAATTCTTTGGAGTTGAGTATTATGTTTTTCTCTTTTGTTTTTTTATAGATTTGTTTGCAGAAAATCAATGGAGTGAAAAGTAGCTGAGGGAACTGATTTTATGATAGCTTTTATGAGATTCAGAAACAGTGATACCTGGGAGCCCAGGTGACAATTGTGGCAAAGAGTCGAGGAGAGTGTGCCTTTTGAATGGGAATTTTCGGAGCACGAGCTATAGTACTTTTGGTGAAGATGTTGGTGTTCTCACAAGCTATTCCATCAACAATGGCAATAATGAGGCTTCTTATGGAAGAATCAGATCATTGGGGATTTGCTAGAGGAAAAGTTGTGCAAACAGGCCATTTACATCTTAGTAATAAAAATGCATTTAACTTCACCTTCACTTGCACCTATGGGCTATTGAAGCCTTTGGTATCCTGTTTACATCTAAAATATGTTCACTCCTGAGAAAATCTTTAGTGTGTACAGACATATAGATATTTAAATGGCTAAATATTTTGTCTTGAGAGGGTACAAATAATGCTACATTTAAAAAATTTCAATTAGGTTAAATTTAATTTAGGTTAAATTCATTGATAGATCACTTCAAATATTGAAACATAATCTCTTCAAATATTGAAACCATAAAGTGGTTTTATTCCTTAACTTCTGAGTATTTTTGGTTTCATTCCTCAACATCTGAGTATTTTTGATTCAGATGTTAGAGATTCCCGTGGTATAGGACTTTGAATAGATTGCATAAGTTAATTTTGTTCTTATTTCCCTTTAAGGTAGAAATATCAACACACAATTGGAAGCATCCTTCTTCCTTACTTTACTTCAATATGCAGTTATTATAATGATTAATTGTATTTTAAGCTTGTGATAAAACTTTTAAAACTCCTAAAGATTTGTATGCCCTCCAAATATTCATTAATTTGTTATGTGAGTTCTGAGCAACAGTGTTTTGAAATTTATAATGTTTTGATAGCATTTCATTGATGTAAAATAGTTTCCTATATTATAGATAGGAAGGGCTGTCAGACATTTTGCCTTTATGTGGTCAACTCACACATTAGATTTTTCTCTCTTTACAGTCCAAGGCTTTTCTTCAGAAAGAGATTTTGAAGATTATGTTAAGCAAGAGAATAACTCTAAAAAAGTGATGGTTGCTTTTGTTTTTGACCATGAGTTCAAAAATAGCCATGATCCCCTGCCGCTTAAGGTAAGAAAGTTTTATGTAGAAACCTCATAATTGTACTTCCAGTTTCTAGAGATTTAACGAAGTAGAGGTATCATTATTTTGTTTTATAGGTGGGGAGACTGTAACTTATCCAAGATCATACTGCTTGAACATAGTAGAGCAAGGATTTAAATCCAAATATAATTAACTTTTCAGTATCTGTACATTTATTTAGCCAGTGCTTTATGTGGATGGGAAAGAATTGAATTCACCACCTACCAGGACTTCTGTTTATAAATCGGAATCATAGGAAACATTGAGAACTAAGGATGTTACCTTTGCCACTGTATCTAATATGGCAGCTGTCTCCAGCTCTGCACATGATGGTGAAGTAAATGCACATTTCCTAGGTCAAAAGACATGTGCTGGGAGGCGGCCTGGTGGCACAAGTGGTTAAGTGCGGGCGCTCCGCTGCGGTGGCCCAGGGTTTGCCGGTTCGGATCCCGGGCGCGCACCACCACACCGCTTGTCAAGCCATGCTGTGGCCGCGTCCCATATAAAGTGGAGGAAGATGGGCATGGATGTTAGCCCAGGGCCAGTCTTCCTCAGCAAAAAGAGGAGGATTGGCAGATGTTAGCTCAGGGCCGATCTTCCTCACAAAAAAAAAAAGTGCTAAAGCAGATTGCATCTTCATCAGCGTGGAACACAACATGAAAACCTTCCTTTTTCTTTTGAGTGAATTTCATAATTTATCTCCTATATGTAAATATAGAAGATAATGCTAAGGCTTAGCCAGGCTGAGTCAGAATTAAGACATATGCAGACACTGAGGAAGATTCTGGTAACAGCTCCCAAGAAGGAGAGACAAGGACAGTGCTTTGAACTTGGTGTCTCTGGTGTTGAGGAAAATAAGCAAAGTAGGGTATAGATGTATGCATGGAGCCTAAATTCTTCATTTAAGATATAGATGGTTGTCAATGGAATCAAAAAGTCGAGAAAACCACTGTATTATAAGTAGGGTTATAGATATCTTTTCATTCTAGCCCATCACTCCCTCACTCTTTTCATATATGTCAACTTCCCTCAGGATACTGACTCCATGTAAGCTGGTGTTACTATGGGCTTGACAGTGTATAGAGAGCCTGGTCAAAATGTTTTTGGTGTAGTTTCAAACCTCACCTCTGCTGCCTTGTATAATCTCCCTTACCCTGCCCCTCTCACTTGGCTTACTCTTACCTATCCTTAAGATTGCTACTGTGACTTGGTCTACAGTGTCTCTCCTAACCACCTCTCTCCTTTCCTCCCTCGTACTCCCATAAATACTCTATGCACCTCTCTATCATTGAATTTACTATAATGTAAATATATATGTTTCCTCAACTAGAAATTTGAGCTCCTTGAGGAACAGGGGCTAGGTCTTAATCATTAAACACGTAATAGGTGCCTAAACCGCCTCTCTTGATTAAGTGAATGTATGAATATTTACCCAGGCTTCTGACATCTGCCTGCCCCTCCTGATCTTACTGAGTTCTCTAGTCTGACCCTTCTGACTTTTGGCAACTGTTGGACCATTTGCTGTCTTGTAAAGCTACTTGGGCCCAGCATGATCTACCTTGAAGTTTACTCAGTGCTCTAGAATTAGTATTGTCTTTTCATTTAATAAATTATATAACATCCACATTTAATTTTATCACATTCCTCTCCTGTCCTCATATTGGATTCTTTTGTATGTTGCAATCACTTTTAGGAGAGGAAGAGATTTTCCTCCCAGAATACTTGGCTGACATGATGGGAAGAGAAATTAATAACACCTTTGGTTTATTTCACTTCAGTATGCATGCCAGCTGCTTGTTTAGGGAAAAATACATTCACAGTGGTGTGCAAGTTGCCACTTTGTTTTCTTACCGCAAACCCACTGTAGCCTTACAACAAGTTTGCTCTCCCCTAATCCATGAGATTTAGGAATCCGTGAGATTCTGAATCTTGTGTTCAGAATCCACTGTGGTGCTCATCAGTCTGCCTCAAAATGACATATTTGCAACTGTACTTTAACTTCCTTTTGTTTCTCATTCTTGCTTAATTATTTGTTTTGTTTATAGATATTGTTTGTTTCTTATTGTTCCTTGTAGGTCAAATATTATCTACGTTTTAGTAGTTTTCAGAGGAACAAGTATGTGGGCTTTTTTCGACCCAGAGGCTGGGAAACAGGTACCCTCTTTCCAACTGTTCCTTCTGTGGGACCCAGAAATGAACATAATTCAAATGGGGGAAGTCCTGGTAAGCAGTTCTTTAACCATAGTTATTGTAATATCCTAGTTGTATAGTAAGAGCCATCACATACTTATACTTATATTTCTTAAAACTTGTAATGAAATTGTTTATTTTTAATTTACTATATTGGTAATTTTTTCGTTTAACATTTTCAGTGTCTAAAAACCCTTAGAAAAAAGCCTATACGTTGGAACGATGTATTTTTGTCTTTTTCTGATCATTATCATTGTATATCCTTATATTTTCATGTAGATTTACTTGTGAAGTTTTGATTTTAATGACTTAATGGACACATTTCCAGGTACTGACACAGACTACTGACTAATTATAACTGTATCTTATTCTGTTGGGTTAATGAACAGTTTTTAATATAGCTACAGTAATTTAAAATTTATTATACAAACTACCATTAAAAAGTCTTTAATGTGGGGCTTTGCTTTTACCAACAGTAATGCAGATTTACCTTGAGGAAACTGTTCAGCAAGAGAAACAAGCTATGGCCAATTTAGCATAATTCTTAAAAATTTGAAATAACTTACATCTTAAATATGGAAATGAATAACAAAAGTATAAAATATAATTTGACAGAACATTATGAGTCTTTAAAAATAGTCATCATTAAATCTGAAAAATCAAAGTTCAGAATTGTATTTTAAAATTATAGCTCTGTAAACTGCATATTTATCAGCACATAACTGGGATAGATATCCAAATATGAAAATAGGTGCTATGTTAGGATGGTGGGATTGTGTTGCGTGTTATTGTTGTTTTCTTTAAAAAATATTTCAAACATTATTTTCCAGTCATAAAATTTAAAAGAGAATCTTAGGTCTTTTCCACATTACGTCACTGCATTATGAACTTAGCCTGGGGTATTACTTTATAAAGGTTAGACTGGTGAAAAACTTAGAAAGCTGGATGATGCTAAGAGTTGCCAGGGATGTGAGTATATAGAAACCCAAATGCATTGCTGGAGGGAGGGTACATAAACTGATGAGGCCATTCTGAGAACAGCAATTCCGGCAATGGTGGCTGTCCTAGTCCGCTTGGGCTGCTATAACAAAATACCACAGATTGGGTAGTTTATAAACAACAAAAATTTATTTCTCAAAGCTCTGGAGGCTGGGAAGTCCAAGTTCAAGGTGCCAGCATGGTCATGTTCTGGTGAGGTCCCTCTTCCTGGTTCATAGCCTGTGCCTTCTCACTGTGCCCTCACGTGGTGGAAGGGGCTATAAATCACTTTGGAGAGATACTTAGTCGCTACAATAATACATATTCCTTTTCAGTGCACATAGTCACAACACATTCATAAGACCATAAGTGACCATAAAACAAATAGTAAATTAAAAATGATATTCTAGAGTGTTTTTTATTGGACTACAATGGAATTAAATTAGAAATTATAACAAAAAGCTATATAGAAAATCCCCAACTATTTGGAAATTTGGAAAGATACTGCTAAATAATCTATCAATATGAAATTGTAAAGCAACTCCAAGAAGAATCCCAAATTTAATGATAATAAAACACAAAGACCAAAAATTTGTGGGTTGCAGCAAAAGTAATGCTTTGACAAAAAAATTTAGCTTTAAATGCGTTAGAAAGAAATGCTTCCATAATAAGAAGGAAGAAAATGAAGAGCAAATTAAACCCAATGAAAGTAGAAGAAAGAATATGATAAAAATATGAGTGGAAATGAATGACATAGAGAAGGGATGAAAAATAAAGTAAATAGTCAAAGCTAAAAAATGGTTCTTTGAAAAGCCAATAAAATTGATGAACTCCCAGCGAGAGGTAACAACCACAAAAAAGATAGAAAATGTAAATTACCAGTATCAAGAATGAAAGGGAGAATATATAACTACTGATTCTATGTAAATTGAAATAGATAATAAAGATGTATTCTTAATAATAAATATATTGCATGTAAATATAATGTAAATATATAATATTATAAATATATGCAATTTATAAGTATATAAATTAAATATATATGATTACATATATAAATAGAATATTTATATTATAAATGTATAATATGAATATATGGAGTATAATTTATATTATAAATATAAATATATAAATGTAAATATAATAGACATATGTATATTCTTTATTAATAAAGAATTTTATATCATTATTTACAACTTGTGACATAATTACCATGAATAAAACACAACATATAAAATTCACATAAGAAGAAATATGAAATGTTAATTGCCCTATATCTGCAATATTATTGACTGTATAATTAAAAATATTCCCCCCAAAATATGAGGAGGCCCAAGTTGTATCACTGGTGAATTCTGTCAAACACTTAAGAAGTTCGCACACAAATTCAGAGACAAGAGGAACAGGGAAAACCTCCCAAATTGCTTTAGGAGATAATCATAACCTTAATACAAACTCACGGGATCTTAAAAGAAGAATTGTAGATCAATATCTATCATTAACATAGAAATAAAAATATTTAACAAATACTAGAAATTGTATTCAGCAATATATAAAAACAATAACATAATGACTAGTAAGCTCTATCCCAGGAAATCAAGGTTGGTTTTAAATTTGAAGAAATCAATGATGTTTAATACACTTACAGAATAAAATGTAAAGATGATATAGGCAATGACATTTTTACAGAAGTAGAATAAAGAATCCTAAAATTTGTATGGAACAACAAAAGACCCAAAATAGCCAAAGGAATCCTGAGAAAAAAGAACAAAGCTGGAGGTATCACACTCCCGGCTTTGAAAATATACTACAAAGCTATAGTAATCAAAACAGCATGGTACTGGTACAAAAACAGACACAAAGATCAATGGAACAGAATCAAGAGCCGAGAAATAAACGCACACATCTACGGACAACTAATTTTCAACAAGGGAGCCAAGAACATACAATAGAGAAAGGAAAATCTCTTCAATAAATGATGTTGGGAAAATGGGAGAGCCACATGCAAAAGAATGAAAGTAGACTGTTATCTTACACCATACACAAAAATTAACTCAAAGTGGATTAAAGACTTGAATGTAAGACCTGAAACCATAAAACTCTTAGAAGAAAATATAGGCAGTACGCTCTTTGACATCGGTCTTAGCAGCATCTTTTCGAATATCATGTCTCACCAGGCAAGGGAAACAAAAGAAAAAATAAACAAATGGGACTATATCAAACTACGTCATAAGCTTCTGCAAAGCAAAGGAAACCATCAACAAAATGAAAAGACAACCTAACAATTGGGAGAAGATATTTGCAAACCATATATCTGATAAGGGGTTAATATCCAAAATATATAAAGAACTCATACAACTCAACAACAAAAAAACTAACAACCCAATTAAAAAATGGGCAAAAGATCTGAACATTTTTCCAAAGAAGATATACAGATGGCCAACAGGCACATGAAAAGATGTTCAACATCATTAACTATCAGGGAAATGCAAATCAAAACTACAATGAGATACCATCTCATGCCTATCAGAATGGCTATAATTAACATGACAAGAAATAACGAGTGTTGGAGAGGATGTGGAGAAAAGAGAACTCTCATACACTGCTGGTGGGAGTGCAAACTGGTGCAGCCACTATGGAAAACAGTATGGAGATTCCTCAAAAAGTTAAGAATAGAACTACCATACACACAGCTATTGCGCTGCTGGGTATTTATACAAAGAACATGAAAACACGAATGCATGAAGATATATGCACCCTTATGTTCGTTGTGGCATTATTCACAATAGCCAAAACTTTGAAGCAACTTAGGTGCCCATCAAGGGACGGATGGATAAAGAAGATGTGGTATACATACACAATGGAATACTACTCAGCCATAAAATAGATGAAATCTTGCCATTTGTGACAACACGGATGGACCTTGAGGGTATTATGCTAAGTGAAATGTCAGAGGGAGAAAGTCAAATACTGTATGATCTCACTCATAAATAGAAGGTAAAAACACAACAAACAAACACATGGAGACAGAGATTGGATTGGTTGTTACCAGAGGAGAAGGGAGGTGGGATGGGGGTAAAAGGGGAGATTAGGCACATGTGTATTGTGATGGATGTTAATTAGTCTTTGGGTGGTGAACTTGATGTAATATGCACAGAAATCGAAATATGAGGTACACCTGAAATTTATATAATGTTATAAACCAATGTTACGTCAATTAAAAAAAAGAAAAAGAAAATTTATAGACTGCTCTTATTCATGAACGTAGATGCAGAAAACAACCTGGAAAAAAAAAGATAATTTAGGCATCTTAATAGATGGTTAACAAGCATTTTACACTCAGTCATGATGAAAAAAAATGGCAAACATCTTGTTTCATCTTGGAAATGTAGAGAGCTGAAAGGAGCATCAGTACTATGCGTGCAGCAAATAGAAGCTGGGAAAACTGGTCCCCACAGGAAAGATTAGGGAGAATCTTGAGAAAGGCTCCCCATGTTGCTGGCTAGAGTAGAGGAATAGCAGCTAGTGCTGAAACTCTGCCCATCTTCACTATTCCCCGACCAGAACCAAAATCTTGATCTGCCAGGAGAAGGGCAAAAGAAAAAAGTTATCTTAAGGCACTTATGGAAAACCATTGCGTCTGGGGAAAGGAACTAGAAAAAAAATAAAAAGTTCTACACTTGAGAGAGAGGATGAAAAGTGTGCTAGGCCTACAAGTATAGCCAGAGGAGAGGCAGGAGGACTTGTAAAGACTGTACTCATGAGACCCAGTTTCACTGCCAAGCCTAAGACTGAGATTAGTCAGTACACCAGAGAGTACCGCTTTCCCTGTCCGTCAACACCACACTAACAATTGTGAGATGAAAATTACAGTGGAATATAGCTGGGAGAGCTGCAAGATACAGGTTCTCTCTGAGGAGCAGCATAGAGTGAAGACCTAAAGCCAAGAGAGGAGCAGAATTGGCAAACCTGACAAATTACCCCAAACCCTGAACATTAAGTATCACTGGGGGAATTTGAAGCCAGAAGTGATGCACTGAGGGTTACTCTGACAACAGCAAACTTCAAACTCCAGCCCCAATCCTGACTGGATTAACACAAACTCCCATACTACAGTACTGGCATAAGGAAAAGCATGTTTATCTCTAAATGTTTACTTCCCTGTCTACTATATTATACCACATGTCTGACTCTCAACAAAAAATTATGAGGCATATAAAAAGGTAAGAAAAAACACAATCTGAAAATATAAAGCTATCATCAGACCGAGACTCAGATATGACACAGAACTTGGAACTATCAAGTAGGGAATCTAAAATAACTTTGATTAATATGTTAAAATCTCTAATGGAAAAGGTAAACAACACGCCAGATCAGACGGGCAATTTCAGCAGAGCGGTGAAAACTATAAGAATCAAAAGGAAATGCTAGAAGTGGGGAAAAAAAAGTAACAAAGATGAACAATGTTTAATGGCTCATCAATAGACTCAAAATGGCCAAGGAGAAAAATTAGTGAGCAGGAAGATAGGTCAAATGAAATAATAAAAGAATAGCATATCCAAGAGCTCTGGGACAATATCTAGTGGTTGAAGGCTTTTACTTCTGGGAAGATGGTGTAAGCTTACTTTCCCCTATTTGTATCACTCAGTATAATATAAACCCTGGACAGTATATATAAAACAATCATAGGAAGACTCTAAAAAGTGGAAAGAAGAAGCCAGATCAGCTGAGACCTCTGGACCCAAGGAACATTATGGTGATAAATTCCCTGGATTTCCTCTTTGCTTCTTTTTTTTTTTTTTTTTAACTTCTAAGCTGCCAATGCTTTATTCATAAAACTTCATAAATATTTTTAATTAAAAACAAATTTTCTGGGTGATATAAAAAGAGGAAACTTGAAACATTCACAATTATAATATTTATCAAAAGCCAATCTTTTCTCTTTTCATTATTTATATATCGTTGAATTTCTTCAGTGAAATTCTATTCATTTTTGTAGTTCAGGTTTATTAATTGTTAATGTAACAGAACCCCAAATTTAAATATCCCCAACCCACTCTTTATACATTTTCTTTTGTTGTGCATCTTTATTTCTACTCATTGGAGAGGATTTTCTTTCTAAGGCTTGGATGCACTATTTTATGTCAAATAATTCCTGAAAAACCCAACTTATTTCTGTGTTCTTGTATTCAGTGTTCTCTGTCACGCATGTTCTGATTGACCTACCCTCTTTCTACTTCCAATCCAATCCAATCCTCCTCTTTTTTGCTGAGGAAGACTGGCCCTGGCCTAACATCTGTGCCCATCTTCCTCCACTTTATATGGAACGCCACCACAGCGTGGCTTGCCAAGTGGTGCATCGGTGCGCGCCCGGGATCTGAATCGGCGAAGCCCAGGCCACAGCAGCAGAGCGCGTGCACTTAACTGCTTGTGCCACCAGGTTGGCCCCTCCAATTCTTTCATTTAATAGAAAAAACCTCTTTGCTTCTTATATCCAAGACTTGAAGCTGAAGAAGCCAGCAACCCAGTAATGTCAACAAGTGCAGACAAGAAATCCCAACAGAAGCCTGCAAAGGGCCAGGAAAGTGGCAGCCAGCAAGACAAAAAACTTTTAAACATCAACTACTCTACTCCAGCCAAATATGACAGAAAAAACCATCAACCCATCGCTACCCATGGCAGCAAAAGACAAATGGAGAGCCTAGACTTCTACTTTTGTGAAACTGTAACAAAATGCCCCAACAACTCCACCTGTCAGAGAAGGCCAATTGGGGAGGTGGGACATTCAACCCTACTGGCTTCTAATAAGCCTCCTCCACCTCAGTGTTAGTGGGGAGTTAAGACTTCCACTCCTACCTGGCAGTAATGAAGTGCTCTTCTCCCTTCTCACTGAGTGGAGTCAGTGGAGACATAGTGGAAAGTCAGGACATTCACCATTGCCAAGCAGTAATGAGGGCACCCCCATTATGGTGTCAGTGAGACCAAATGGGGAGCTAGGACCCCCTCCCTGACCCAGTAGTAACAAGGAGACCTCTATCTTGGGCATCCCTGGAGGCCAAGTAGGGAACCTCAACTTCTACTTCCATCTGGTAGTAATGAGGGAGCACCCCCCATTCTGTGGTGGAGCCATGTCAGAGAAATCCAGCTAAAACGGAAGGTTTAAATAAAATCCACGGCCTGGTGGCGTAGCGACTAAGTTCGCATGCTCCACTTCAGCAGCCTGGGTTTTGCAGGTTCAGATCCTGGGTGTGGACCTACGCACCACTTATTGAGCCATGCTGTGGCAGGCGTCCCACGTGTAAAGGATAGGAAGATGGGCACGTTAGCTGACGGCCAAGCTTCCTCAGCAAAAATAGGAGGATTGGCAACAGATGTTAGCTTAGGGCTAATCTTCCTCACCAAAAAATAAATAATAAGATCCAGATTTTCAAAACATAGTATTAAAAGGTCCAGGTTTCAGTTGAAAATTCCTCATCGTAACAAGAACCAGGAAAATCTCAAACTAAATGAAAGAAGACAATCAATAGATGCTGTATTAGTTTCCTATGGCTGTCAAAACAAATTACCACAAACTGGGTGGCTCAAAACAATAGAAATTCATTCTCTCATAGTTCTAGAGGCCAGAAGTCTGAAATCAAGATGTTGGCACAGCCAAACACCTTCTGAAAGCTGTATGAGAGAATTCTTTCTTACCTCTTCCAGCTTCTGATAGCTCCAGGCATTTCTCAGCTTGTGGATGCATAACTCCACTCTATGCCTCCATCTTCACGTGGTCTTTTCCTCTCTGTCTTCTCCCCTTCTGTCTCTTTTAAGGACACTTGTCATTGGATTTAGAGCCTATCCAGATAATTCTGGTTCATGTTATTTTGAGATCCTTAATTATGTCTGCAAGGACTGTTTTTCCAAATAAAGTCACATTCACAGGCACTGAGGGTTAGGATGTGTACATATCTTTTGAAGAGCCACCACTCAACCCACTATATATGTTAATATCAAGATGACAGAGATATTATAATTATCTGGCAAAGATTTTAAAACAGCCATGATAGAATGCTTCAATGAACAATTACGAACACACTTGAAAAAAAGAGAAAGCCTCAGCAAATGAATAGAAAATCTTAGCAAACAAATGAATAGAAAATCTTAGCAAAGAAATGGAAGATATAAAGAAGAATCAAATGGAAATATTAGAACTGAAAAATATAATAACTGAAATAAAAAGCTCAATGAGTGGGCTCAAAAACAAAATGGAGGGGAAGATGAAAGAACCACTTATTGAAAGAGAGAACAATAGAAATTACCACAAACTGAACAACAGAGTAAAAGTAGATTGAAAAAAAAAAATGGAACAGAGCCTCAGGGTGCTGCAGAACTATAGTGAAAGATCTAACACTTGTGTCATCAAAGTCCAGGAAGGATGACTTGGATGAAGCTTGAGGGCATCATGCTACATGAAATAAGTCAGAGAAAGACAAATACTGCATGATACCACTTATATGTGGAATCTATAAAAGCCAAACTCAGAGAAACTGAGAGTAGAGTGATGGTTACCAGGGACTGAGAGGTGGGGAAAATGGGGAGATATTGGTCAAAGGGTACAAATTTCCAATATAAGATTACAAGTTCTGGGGATCTAATGTACAGCATGGTGTTTATAGCTAATAATACTGTATTATATACTTGAAAGTTCCAAAGAGAGTAGATATTAAATGTTGTCACCACAAAAAAGAAATTTCAATTACGTAATGGAGTGGAAGTGTTAGCTAATGCTATGATGGTAATCTTTTGCAATATATAAGTGTATCAAATCAACACGTTGTACACCTTAAACTTACACAATGATATATGTCAATTATATCTCAATAAAACTGGAAAAAAATAACAACACTGATTATAACCCCAAGAGTAAAATAAATCTCAGTGATTCCATATTGATATAAACAAATGATTGAATAAATAAATGGATGGGAATGGACAAATGTTACTTATAGAAGAATTCCAAATAATATAGGTAGATACTCCTCCCTTCAGAAGATGTAGCTTAATTCCCCTCCTCATTAAGTGGGCAACACATAATGACGTTCTTCCAAAGAATAGATCATAGAAAGGGGAAAATAGTAAGTTAACAATAGAGAAACTGGCAAACACCACTTTAATCAAGTCTAGTGATGTCATGTTGAAATCAAATATTCCCTGATAAAATTTGATGAAGAAGGCACTTCACTTCTGTGGTATCCTTCCCCAAAACTCAAAACTCCAGTTTTGAAAAAACATCAGACTAACCCAATTTGTGGAACATTCTCCAAAATACCTGACCAGTATTCTTTAAAACTCTCAAGGTCATGAAAAACAAGGAAAGAATGATAAACTTTCACAGATCAGAGGAGACTATGGAGACATGACAACTAAATGAAATATAGTATCCTGGATGGGATCCTGGAACAGAAAAAAAATGACTTTGGGGGGAAAACTGGTGAAATCCAAATAAATTCTGTATAAATTAGAAATTGTATTGTGCCAATGTTAATTTCTTAGTTTTGACAAATGTACCATGGTAATGTAAGATGTAATATTAGGGAAGCTGGGTGCAGGGTATACAGCAATATTTCCCAATCTTTTCTTCATTGTTGCCCTTCTAGGGAACCTTTTTAGATATTTTTTCCCCCTAATTGCTCCCCTCATGAAATTTTAATACTGCAGATATACTGTAGATCTGCTTTATGTACTACTGCCCGCTTGAGGTGGTATAACCCCCTGTTGAGAATGCATGGTCTATAGGACTCTCTGTACTAAATTTCCAACTTTGCTCTAAGATTAGTTTCTTTTTTCCAAAATAAAAAAGTATATTTAAAAAACTCTCCAAACCAAAGTAACAACAAAATGAATTTTCTCAATTTGATAAAATACATGTGTGAGAAATTTGTAGCTTACTAGTGAAATAGTCAACATTTCCACCCTAATATCAGGAATAAGCAAAGATGTTCACTCTTATCAATTCTGTTCAGCATATTACTGGAAGTCCTAGCCTGTACCAGAAAAAGAAAATGAAATAAAAGGCATAAATTTTAGAAAGGAAAGAGTGAAATTATCTTTATTGGCAGTTGACAGAATCATGTATACAGATAATTATGAAGAAATTAACAAAAAATTACTACAAATAATGTTAATTTAGTAAAATTCCAAGATACAAAGACAGTACAAAAATAAATTATAAATCTACACCAAAACAACAAAACATTTCTGAGAGAAAATTTTAAAACACCTAAACAAATGATGAGATATCTTAATCTCATTGATTGGATGATTCAAAATTGTTAGGCTGTAAATTCTCCCCAAATTGATCTATTGAGTGAATACAGTCACAGTGAAAATTCCAGCAGGATTTTTTGAAGAAATTGGCAAACTTATTCTAAAATTTATATGGAAATGAAAAGAGTCTGGATTAAGTAAAATAATCTTGAAAAGGAATAACAATGTTGGAGAACATTCAAGACTTACTGTAAATCTACAGTTATTAAGACATTGCCATATAGGTATAATGATGAACAAATAGACCAATAGAAAGAATGAGGTGTCTGGAAATAGACTCATATACATAGTTACCTGATTTTCCAGGAAGATGCCAGTGCAATTCACTGAGGAGAGGAAATCTTTTGAACAAATTGTGATGGAATAACTTGGTATCCATATGGAAAGAATGAATCTTGATCACTAACTCCTACCTACACAAAATTAGTTAATTCAAGATGATCATAAATCTAAATGTAAAAGCTAACATCATAAAGCTTCTATAACAAAATTCATGAGAGTATCCTCATGACTTTGAGGTAGGCAATGATTTATTAGGACACAAAAAGAATTTACTATAAAAGAAAAAATTGATAAATTGAACTTTATTAAAATTAAATACTTCTCATGAAAGACACTATTAAAAATACAAAGGCACGATTCAGAGGGGAGAAAATATGACAAGATTCACATTCAGAATATATAAAGGGCTTGTATAGATTAATAGAAAAATCAATTTTTAGATGTCATAGCAATGCCAAATTTCTATAAAAGTGTTTAAGTGTTTGCTCTTAATTTCTACACTAAACTCATGTACCAGTGAGAAGCTATTTGCACGCTAGCACAGATGCAAGGACCACACTGGGTAGCACTACCTGAGAGGACATCAGCTTATATAACACTCAGTATGAGCTTCATTAAATTTTTCAAATGTCAGGGGTACAGAATCAGAGTCTTTACCTATCCAATAATTAATTCAATTCTCGTTACGTTGACTGAAATTGCAGAAAGCAGCTCTATAATTTCACTTAATATCTTACTTCTGGGAAGCTGGAAATTAGGATCCTTTTAAAAAGTATTTATTATGTATTCATGTGGGGAAACCATGATAGCTGCTCGCCGAAATTTAGACTATGAGAAGGACTTCAGTACAACAATTAACTTTGTTGTTTGTCTTTGAAATACTTTAATTACCTTTTTCTTTGTTCAGCTCAGCTATTTCTTGTCCTATTGTACTTAGCAATCCTTGTTTTCTCATTTAGGGTACATCACTGAAGGGTTCCTGGTCATGCAACATGCCTTGGATAAGGCCATCATGAAATATCATAACCACATAGCTGCACAAAAGCTGTTCAAAGATGTCTCCGTTTTTGTTCAGAGATTTCCATACCCAATATATTATCATGATTACTTCTTTACCTTTTTTAATGTTTTCATCCCTTTAGTAATCTTATTTATCTTTTCTATGAATCATCTTATCCTCATTCAGTCTGTTGTGTGGGAAAAGGAAAATCGATTGAAGGTAACTCCACTTTTCTTGTAGTATATATAGCTTCTCTAGAAAACGTTGGGTCTGTAGGGCAAAGTTTTGTGGAGGGTTGGATTCTTTCTACCTACTCAGCACTGGTGGATTACATTTCAGTAGCAGCCAACAAGTGAGCACTTACATCTCTTGGCAGTTTTCTAAAATGTTGTTTTTACTGGAATTCTTGGTTTGGTTTTTGGTTTTATTTCTATAAGACTACTTCACAAGAATATTACAGATAGAATTTAAATGTCAGATGCCCTAAAATCTCTCTGGAATAAGGTGAGCTACAAAGAAATAATCAATTGGGTTTGTGGAATTATGTCTAAATAAATTTAAACACAATTCAATTCCAGGGTTCTATAATTTTGTGAGTATTTTTTCCAATTTCTATCTGAATTTTTTTTTCTAAATGACCTCTTATAGTCCCCCTCTAGAATTGTGTCTTGGTAGAGAGCATGTTGTGTTATGGCCAGAGGCTCTGTAGTTCAAAATCCAGTCTTCATCCATTTAACCAATGATTTATTCAATATTTATTTATTTATTACCTACTTTGTTTCAAAGACTCTGATAAATCATAGGTTTGAATCCTATGTCTGTTACTTATTGACTCTGTGATATGTTGTATTACTTTTCTAGCTTATTTTCTCAGATGGAAATTGAGTATAATAATACCTAATTTGCAGGGCTGTCATGATATTAACCAAGATTTTATGTGAAAAATTATCACCTTGAAATCACCTAGACCTACTATTGTGAGCTGTAAAGGAGGAAATACATCTCGAGTGTTTAGTACAGTGCCTTGCACATAACGAGTGCTTAATAGCTGTTGGCCGTAGTTATTAATATCAGTGGTCTCTTCATTTCATTTATCTCGTTTCTATAATCATAAGTCATGTCATTTTCTTTCTTTTATTAGTGGCAACACCACTTTACAGATCAGGCTACATTGTTTCTCAACTATCTAGCTCTTCTCACTCTGGGCTCTTGTCACATGTTTCCTTACCCATTATCTCTCCTCTTAATCTACCTTGTACATTGTTGTTAGGTAATTTTCCTGTAACACAGATGACTATAAATAAATTTGGGGAATTTGTTTATCTTTATTGCCTGCTGAATAAAATCCACTTAAGTATATACATTTTCTAATATTAGGCGCCTGCCCATTTCTCATTTTTTTGGTTATTGTTGTTTACAGATAGAGTTTAAATGCCAAAACCCTATCACTCTGGAAGAAGGTGAGCTACAAAGAAATAATCAACTGGGCTTGTGGAATTCTGTCTAGATGAATTTAGATACAATTCAGTTCCATGGTTCTATGATTCTATGATTTTTTTAAACCAGTTTCTAATCTCTGAGATTTTTTCTTTTCTAAAGGACCTCTTGTAGTTCCCTCTAGGATTGGGTCTTGGTCGAGAGCAAGAAAACCTAAATACCTTTTCTTCCAGCCAAAACGAATGGCTTGTTTTGAACCTTCCTTTATGTTTCTGATCCTCTGCCTGTAATGCCTGTCTCTCTCTCTTCTGATTGGTGAACACACAGTTAACTTACTTGCCTCAGCTTCTATAGCTGCCGTCTCTTTGTTGATATCTCTCTTTAATTCTCAATTATGATTTAACAGTTTTTCCTTTGAGTCCCCAGAACATCATACACAAACATCAACTATATGACTTATTTATTTTTCATTAAAAAAATTTTCATTGAAGTATACCATACATACACACAGAAAAGTGCACAAATCATAAGTGTATGTATTTTAGTCCATTCAGGCTGCTGTAACAAAAAAACCATAAACTGGGAAGCTTATAAACAACAGAAATTTATTTCTCACTGTTCTGGAGGCTGAGAAGTCCAAGATCAAGATGCCAGCAGATTCAGTGTCTGGTGAGAAGCCACTTTGTGGTTTATAGCTGACACCTTCTCCCTGTCTCCTCACATGGTGGAAGGAGCGAGAGAGCATCTCTTAGGCCTCTTATGAGGGCACTAATCCCATTCATGAGGGCTCTGCTCTCATCACCTAATCACCTCTCAAAGGCCCCACCTCAAAGTGCTATCACATTGGGGATTAGGTTTTCAATGTATGAATTTTGAGGGGACACGAACATTCAAACTACAGTAGTACAGTTGAATGGATTTATCTTAAAGTATGCTCATTTCATCATGACCCTGTTAAGAGATAAAACACTGCCAACACTCTAGAAATCTCTTGTGCAGCCCCCAAAACATCTTCCCAAAAGTATACACTAACCAAATTTCTAATATGATGAGTTAGTTTTGCCTGTTCTTGAACTTGATATAAATGGAATCATGCACTATATTATATTCTGTCTGTGTGATTCATTCAGCTAAATATGTAGCTGTAGTTCATTTATATTCATTGAGTTCTATGAGTTTTAAGATTCCATAGTATGACTATCACTATTTATCCACTTTCTTTTGGTGTTTGGAGTTTGATTATTATAAGTAATGAACATTTTATACTTGTATTTTCTGCTGAATGTTAGGTTATACATATTTGACTTTAGTAGTTAATGCCAAAGTTTGCCAATAAAGTTCTACCAGTTTACACTTCCATTAGCAATGTGTAAAAATTTTATTTTCTCTGTATCTTCAACATTTGGTACTGTCAGTCTATTGTAATTGTCAAGTCTGGTGAGTATGTTGGCCTCAACAATGTGCAGATCTTTCACTTTTCATTGTTTTTGTTGTATTAAGTCTTTCACCTCCTTAGTTAATTCCTAAGTATTTTGTTCTTTTTGATGCTATTATAAATGGAATTGTTTTCCTAATATCCATTTCAGATTGCTCATGGGTATTGTATAGAAATTCAACTTATTTTTGCGTGTTGCCTTTGTATCCTCCTACTTTGATGAATCACTTATTAATTCTAACTTTTTGGTGTGTCAGATCTTTAGGATTTGCTACGTATAAGATCATATCATCTGCAAACAGGGATACTTTTACTTCTTCCTTTCCAATTTGGATGCCTTTTATTTCTTTTTCTTTCCTGGTTGCTCTGTTTAGAACTTCCAATACTATTTTGAATTGAAGCAGCAAAAGCTAGTGTCCTTGCCTTTTTCCTGATTTTAAGTGAAAGAATATGGTGTTAGCTGTAGATTTTTATATATGGCCTTTGTTATATTGAGGAAATTTTCGTCTATTCCTAGTTTGGTGAATGTTTTATCAGTCTCTGAATTTCTTCATCAGTTGAGATGATTGTGTGTTTTTTCCAAACCTAACTCTCTGAATGTGGTGTATTACATTGATTTTGAATGTTGAACCCTCCTTGCATTCCAGGAATAAATCCTATGACGTATAATCTTTTTAATATGCTGCTGAATTCAGTTTGCCACTATTTTGTTGAGGATTTTTGCATCAGTATTCAGAAGAGATATTGGTCTGTAGTTTCTTTTCTTGTGTTATCTGTCTGACTTTGTTATCAGGGCAATCCTGGCCTCATAAGAATGAGTTAGGAAGAGTTCCCTCCTCTTCAATTTTTTGGAAGAGTTTGAGAGGGATTGTTGTTTATTCTTCTTAAAATGTTTGATAGAGGGCCAGCTCGGTGGCGCAAGCCGTCTGGTGCGCGCGCTCCGCTGCGGCGGCCCGGGGTTTGCCGGTTCAGATCGCAGGCGTGCACTGACGCACTGCTTGGCAAGTCATGCTGTGGCGGTGTCCCATATAAAGTAGAGGAAGATGGGCACAGTTGTTAGCCCAGGGCCAGTCTTCCTCCGCAAAAAAAAGAGGAGGATGGGCAGATGTTAGCACAGGGCTGATCTCCTCACAAAAAAAGAAAAGAAAATGTTTGATAGAATTCACCAGTAAAGGCTTCTGGTCCAGGGATGTTCTTTGTTGGGAGGTTTTGATTGCTGATTTGATCTCCTTACTCATTATTGACCTGCTCAGATTTTCTATTTCTTCATGATTCAGTCTTGGTTATGTGTTTCTAGGAATTTGTCCATTTCAACTAGGTTATCCAATTTTTTGGCATACAGTTGTTCATAGTGTGCTCTAATAATCCTTTTTATTTCTGTAAAATCAGAAGTAATGTCCCCAGTTTCATTTGTGGTTTTAGTAATTTGAGTCTTTCTCATTTTTTTAGTCATTCTGGCTAAAAGTTTATCAATTTTATTGATATTTTCAAAGAACTAACTTTTGGTTTAATTGATTTTCTCTATTATTTATTATCTATTTTATTTCTCTACTTTGATCTTTATTATTTCCTTCCTTCTGCTAGCTTGGGCTTAGTTTTCTCTTCTTTCTCAGTTCTCTAAGGTGTGAATTTAGGTTGTTGATTTGAGATGTTTCTTCTTTGTTAGTGTAAGTGTTTATATCTGTAAATTTTCTTCTGAGCACTGCTTTCACTGCATCCTGTACGTTTTGTTATCTTGTGTTTTTGTTTTCATTTGTCTCAAAGTATTTTCTACTTTCTTTTGTTATTTCTTCTTTGACCCATTGGTTGTTTAAGAATGTGTTGCTTCCAAATATTTTGAATTTTTGAATTTTCCTTTTGTTATTGATTTCTGGTTTCATTCTGTTGTCATCAGAAAAGATACTTTTTATGATTTCAGTCTTTTTAGTAAGACTTGTTTTGTGGCATAACATACCATCTATCCTGGAGACATCCCATGCATTCTTGAGAAAAATGTGTATTCTGCTGTTGTTGGGTGGCATGTTCTGTATCTGTCAGTAAGGTCCAATTGGATTATGGTATTTTTCAAGTCCTCTATTTCTTTATTGATCTTCTGTCCGGTTGTTCAATCCGTTATTGAAAGTGGTGTGCTGAAGTCTCCAGCTATTGTTGTAGAACTCTTTGTCCCTTTAATTCTGTAATTTTTGAATCTTATATTTTGGAGTTCTAATGTTTGGTGCATACATGTTATAATTGTTATATCTTTGTGGTTAATTGACCCTTTTTTCAACATACAATGTCTTTCTTTCTCACCTGTAACATTTGTTATTTAAGTCTATTTTCTCTGATAGTAGTATAGCTACCCTGGCTCTCTTTTGCTTACCACTTGCATAGAATATCTTTTTCCACCTTTTCACTTCAACTTGTGTCTTTGGATCTAAAATGAGTCTCAACTGCCTTAACCTAAGTAATATTTGTATAACACTATACCTGACAATTGCAGAATACACATTGTTTTCAAGTACACTGGATAGACCAGATACTTGAAGTAATAGAGAGTATGTTCTCTCGTCAAAATGAAATTAAATTACAGATTCAATAAGACTAATATATTTAGAAAAAATCCAAATATATGGAAATAGATGATATGTTAAGCCATAAAACAAATCTCAATAAACTTAAAAGCATTGAAATAATCCGAAGTACATTTTTCTGATAATAATGGAATAAAAATTAAAAATCAATAACAATATGATGTCTAGAAAATCCCCAGTATTTTGGTAAACAACAAACTTAACAACAAACCAAGGATCAAAGAATAAATTACAAAGGAATTAGAAAGTATTTCAATCTGAATAATAGTGAAAATACAACTCATCAAAGTTGCTGATATACAGCTAAATCTGAGTTTTGAGGTAAATTTATAGCTTTCAGTAACTTTTATTAGAAATGAAGAGGAGTAATGATCTCAGCATCTTGCTTAAGAAACTATAAAAGGGGCCAGCCCCGTGGCTTAGTGGCTTAGCGGTTAAGTGCACGCGCTCCACTACTGGCGGCCCGGGTTTGGATCCCGGGCGTGCACCGACGCACCGCTTCTCCGGCCATGCTGGGGCCGCGTGCCACATACAGCAACTAGAAGGATGTGCAACTATGACATAACAACTATCTGCTGCGGCTTTGGGGGAAAAAAAGGAGGAGGATTGACAATAGATGTTAGCTCAGAGCCGGTCTTCCTCAGCAAAAAGAGGAGGATTAGCATGGATGTTAGCTCAGGGCTGATCTTCCTCACACACACAAAAAATTTTTTGAGAAAATTGTTAAAAAAAAAAAAGAAACTATAAAAAAGCAATTTAAATGAAAGAAAGAGAAAAAAGGTTTAAAAAAATTTTATTGAGGTATAATTGACATATTAGTTTCAGGTGTACAACATAATGGTTCAATATTTGTATACATTATGAAATGATCACCACAATAAGTCTAGTTAACATCTGTCACCATAGGTACTTATGAAAAATTGTTTTTCTTGTAATGAGGACTTTTAAGATCTACTCTCTTAGCAACTTTCAAATATGCAATACAGTATTATTAACTATAATCACTGTGCTATACACTACATCCCCATGACTTATTTATTTTATAACTGGAAATTTGTACCTTTTGACCACCTTAACCCATTTCTCCCACTGCCAACCCCCACCTTGGGCAACCACCAATCTTTTCTCTTTATCTATGAGTTGGTTCTTGTTTGTTTGTTTGTTTAGATTCCACGTGTGAGTTCTTATAATATTTGTCTTTCTCTCTCTGACTTATTTCACTTAGCGTAATGCCCTCAAGGTCCTTCCATGTTGTTGCAAATGGCAAGATTTTGTGAATGAATAGTATTCCATTGTATTTATATACCACATCTTCTTTACCCATTCATCCATCAGTGGCCACTTAGGTTGCTTCCATGTCTTGGCTATTGTAAATTATGCTGTGGTGAACATGGAGGAGAGGGGGTCCATATATCTTTTCCATTTTCTTCGGATAAATAACCAGAAGTGGAATTGCTGGATCATACGGCGGTTCTATTTTTAATTTTTTGAGGAACCTCCATATTCTTTTCCACAGTGGCTGTACCAATTTACACTCCCACCCACAATGTACAAGTGTTCCCTTTTCTCCACATCCTTGCCAACACTTGTTATTTCTTGTCCTTTTGATAATAGTCATTCTAACAGATGTAAAGTAGTATCTCATTGTGGTTTTAATTTCATTTTCCTGATGATTAGTGATGTTGAGCACCTTTTCATGTACGTGTTGGCCATGTCTTCTTTGACCATATTACCTGTATGTCTTCTTTGGAAAAATGTCTATTCAGATATTTTGCCTGTTTTTTTAATTGACTTTTTGGGTTTTCTGCTATTTTCTGAGTTCTTTATATATTTTGGATATTATCAGATATATGATTTGAAAATATTTTCTCCTATTCAGTAGGTTGCCATTTCATTTTGTTGATGGTTTTCTTTGCTGTGCAGAAACTTTTTAGTTTGATGTAGTCCCACTTCTTTACTTTTGCTTTTGTTGCTTTTGGAGTCAGATCCAAAAAATCATCATCAAGACCAGTGTCAAGGTGCTTACTACCTGTGTTTTCTTCTAGGAGTTTTTTTTTCAGGTCTTACATTCAATTCTTTAATTCATTTTGAGTTGATTTTTGTGTGTGGTATAGAATAGTAGTCTAGTTTCATTCTTTTGCATGTGGCTGTCCAGTTTTCCCACACTATGTATTAAAGAGACTGTCCTTTCTCCATTGTGTATTCTTGGCTTCCCTTGCATGGGTTTATTTCTGAGTTCTCTATTCTGTTCCATTCATCTATATGTCTGTTTTTATGCTAATACAATACTGTTTTGATTACTATAGCTTGGTAATATAGTTTGAAATTAGGTTCTCCAGATTGCTTTGGCTATTTGGGGTTTTTTGTAGTTTCATACAAATTTTAGGATTGTTTGTTCTATTTCTGTGAAAAATGCCATGGGAATTTGATAGGAATCACATTGAATCTGTAGAATTCTTTGTGTAGTATGGACATTTTAACGATATGAATTCTTCCAATCCATGAGCACAGAATATATTTCCATTTATTTGTGTCTTCTTCAGTTTCTTTCATCATTTTTTCACAGTTTTCAGTTTACAGGTCTTTCACCTCTTGGTTAAATTTATTCCTAGTATTTTATTCTTTTTGGTGCTTATGTAAATAAGATTGTTTTCTTAATTTCCCTTTTTGATAATTTGTTATTAGTGTATAGAACTGCAACAGATTTTTGTATATTGATTTTATATCCTGCAACTTTATTGAATTTGTTGATTAGTTCTGACAGTTTTTAGGGTTTTCCAAAAATAGTATCATGTTATCTGCAAATAGTGACAGTTTTACTTCTTCCTTTCCAATTTAGATCCATTTTATATCTTTTTTTGCCTAATTCCTCTGGCTAGGACTTCCAGTACTATGTTGAATAAAAGGTGCAAGAGTGTGCATCTTTGTCTTATGCCTGATCTTAGAGGAAAAGCTTTCATCTTTCATCATTGAGTATAATGTTAGCTGTGGGCTTGTCATATATGACCTTTATTACATTGAAGTATGTTCCCTCTATCTCCACTTTGTTGAGAGTTTTTATCATAAATGGATGCTGAACTTTGATGCTCTTTCTGCATCTATTGAGATGATGGTATGATTTTTATCCTTCATTTTGTTAATGTAGTATATTACATTGATTGATTTGTGTATGTTGAACCACCCCACATCCATGGAATAAATACCAATTTATCATGGTATATGATCCTTTTAATGTATTCTTGCATTTGGTTTTGCTATTTTGTTGAGGATTTTTGCATCTGTGTTCATCAGGGATATTGGTCTGTAGTTTTCCTTTCTTGTGATGTCCTTATCTGGTTTAGGTATCAGAATAATGCTGGCCTTGTAAAATAAGTTTGGAAGTGTTCCCTCTTCTATTTTTAGGGAAGACTTTGAGAAGGATTGGTAATAATTCTTCTTTTAATGTTTGGTAGAATTCACCAGTGAAGTCATCTGGTCCTGGACTTCTGTTTGTTGGGAGATTTTTGATTACTGAAAAAAAAAAGTTTTAGATATATGAAACAATGGAGAAAATGAACAAAGAACAAGACGGATTTTTGAAAACAATAATTCTCTTTCTAGACTAATAAAGAGAACACATGTCTCAAATATCAGGGGGAAATCAGGTATCATTACAGATTCTGTGGATGTTAAAGGATGATAGAAATTATTGTGAACACATTTATACTAATAAATTTAAAAAGCTAGATGAAATGGACAAAATCTTTTAAAGACAAAGCTATCAAGAAGAAATAGGTAATCTGAATAGCCGTATACCTGTTAAAGAATTTGAATTCATATTTAAAATACTTTTCACTAAGAACATTCCAGTCCCTAATGGCTGCACTAGGAATACTGTCAAATATTTAAGAAAAAAATGATACTAATTCTACATGAACTCTGTTAGAAAATGGACAGGATGACTGGGGCTGCATACAAGTCCCTGGGTCCCCAGGCCCCAGCAGCGACAATGACATCTGTGAACCTAGCGCGCCTGGCAGTGGTACAGTGAACACTCCCAGACAACCTGGGAGCAGCAGCGCATGTGGTATATGGGGCAACTTCCTCCGAGCCCATGAAGAGCCAGTGGGGGAATGCAAGACCCTGGTGATGCCAGAGCAACAGAAGTGCTCACAGCCTGGTGACCCTGGGGATGACACCTGAGATGGCAGCGACATTGTAAGCAGCAAGGCACCAACAACCTCAGATGCACAAGCAGCACAAGGAGGGCAATGATGACGCCTCTAGCAGAGGCAGTGAAAGGTGAAAAGTGCAGGATCTCAAATACAATGAGAAACAGCTTAGAACCAAAGTAACCAAAGCCTTACCCAGATAAGAAAGGTGGTTACTACCACAAATGTGCCAGCAGAGGATCAACTCATCAAGTACCATGAAAAACTAACACTGCAGAACACAAAGAAAATGATGACTCTCCAGAAAACAAACTTGAAGTCACAGAAGATTACAGTCTAACTGACAGAGAATTCAAAATAGCTGTCATGAAGAAACTCAATGCATTCCAATAAAACTCAGAAAAACAGTTCAATGATATCAAGAATAAAATTAATGAACAGAAGGAGTATTTCACCAAAGAGATTGAAACTCTAAAAAATAACCAAACAGAAATAATGGAGATGAAGAACACAATGAGATGAAAAATATAGTAGAAAGCATTAAAAATAGAGCAGAATATATAGAGGAGAGAATTAGCTCAAAGATAGAAACCTAGAAATGATTCAGGTGCAAGAGGAGAGAACTAAGATTTTTAAAAAATGAAGAAATTCTACAAAAAATATCCGACTTAATTGGGAAAAGTAACATAAGGTAGTAGATATCCCAGAAGGAGAAGAGAGGAAGAAAGGAGAAGACAGCTTATTCAAAGACGTAATAGCTGAGAACTTCCCAAACCTGGGGAAGGAACTGGATATACAAGTACATGAAGCTAATAGAATTCCTAATTATCTCAATGCAAAAAGATGTTCTCCAAGGCATATAATATTAAAACTGTCAAAAGTCAATGACAAAGAAAGAATATCAAGGGCAGACAGAGAGAAGAAAATAACTTACAAAGGAACCCCAGTCATCCTTTCAGTGAATTTCTCAGCAGAAACTCTACAGGCTAGGAGAGAGTAGAATGATATATTCAAAATACTGAAAGACAGAAAAAATCAGCCAAGAATACTCCCTACAGCAGTTATCCTCCAGACGTGAAGGAGAAATAAAAGCTTTCCCAGATAAACAAAAGCTGAGGGAGTTAATCACCACTAGACCTGCCTTAAAAGAAATGTTGAAAGGAGCCCTCCGACATGAAACAAAAAGGCTAAGGTTTACAAAGCTTTGAGCAATGCGATAAACAGATAGAATCAGAAAATTGGAACTCTATATTAGAATAGGTTAGTAAACACTGAATTATAAAGGCTAAAGGGAAAGAAAGCATCAAAAATAACTATAACCACTTCAATTTGATCACAAACTCACAACACAAAAAAGAATAATTTGTGACAACAAAAACATAGAAGGGGAAGAGAAAAAGGATGGAACTTGCATAGATAGAGATAAGATGCTGGCAGCAGGAAAAAGATTATCTCATCTATGAGATCTTTTATACAAATCTCATGGTAACCACAAAAAAAATCAAAGCAGAGTCACAAATCATAAATAAAGAGAAAACTGAGAAAAACATCACAGAAACCACCAAAGAGAAATGGAAGACAGAAATACAAGGAAAAAGAAGCAATGAAAATATAGAACAACCAGAAAACAAAAGATAAAATGGCAGTATTAAACCCTATATATCAATAATCACTCTAAATGTGAGTGGAGTGAATTCACCAATCAAAAGATACAGAGTGGCTGAATGAATTAAAAAACAAGACCCAATAATATGCTACCTCCAGGAAAAACATCTCAGCTCTAAAGTCAAACATAGGCTCAGAGTGAAGGGATGGAAGATGATACTCCAAGCAAATAACAGGCAAAGGAAAGCAGGTGTAGCCACATATATATCAGACAAAGCAAACTTCAAGACAAAAAAGATAACAGGAGACAGAGATGGACATTATATAATGATAAAAGGGACATTTCACCAAGTAGACATAATACTTATTAATATATATGCATCTAACACCAAAGTATATACAGTAGCTATTAACAGACCTAAAGGGAGAAATTAATAGCAACACAATAAGTAGAGGACTTTAACATTCCACTTACATTAATGGAGAGATCATCCAGACAGAAAGTCAACAAGGAAACAGTGGCCTTAAGTAAAACAGTAGATCAGACGGACTTAATATATATAGAACGTTCCATCCCAAAGTGGCAGAATATGCATTCTTCTCAAGTGCACATGGAACATTCTCAAAGATAGACTATATGTTGAGAAACAAAGCAAGCCTCCGTAAATTTAAGAAGATTGAAATCATATCGAGCTTCTTTTCCAACCACAATGGTATGGAATTAGAAGTCAAAGACGAGGAAAGCTGGAAAAGTCACGAATATGTGGAGGCTAAATAAAATGCTACTGAACAGCTCTTGGATTAATGAAGAAATTACAGGAGAAATTAAAAAATACCTGGAGACAAATGAAAATGGAAACACTGCATATCAAAACTTATGAGGTGCAGCAAAAGCGATACTAAGAGGGAAGTTTATAGCAATACTGGCCTACCTCAAGAAACAGGAAAAATAACAAATATATAGGCTTACACTATATCTAAAAGAACTAGAAGAAGAAGAACAGGCAAAGCCCAAAGTCAGTAGAAGGAAGGAAATAATAAAAATCAGAGAAGAAATAAATAAATAGAGACTAAAAAACAATAGAGGGGGTGCTGGCCTGGTGGTGTAGTGGTTAAGTTCACGCACTCCACTTCGGCAGCCCGGTGTTCACAGGTTCGGATCCCAGGTGCGGTCCTACGCACCGTTTATCAAGCCATGCTGTGGCAGGTGTCTCGCATACAAAGTAGAGGAAGATGAGCATGGATGTTAGCCCAGGGCCAATCTTCCTCAGAAAAAAAGAGGATTGGCAACAGATGTTAGCTCAGGGCTAATCGTCCTAACCAAAAAAACCACAAAACAATAGAAAGAATCAATGAAACTAAGATCAGGTTCTTTGAAAAGATAAACAAAACTGACAAACCCTTAGCCAGACTCACTAAGAAAAAAGAGAGAAGGCTCAAATAAATAAAATCAGAAATGAAAGAGGAGAAATTACAGTGGATACCACAAAAAAGGATACACAGAAAGGATTATAAGAGAATACTATAGAAAGCTATGTACCAACAAATTGGATAACCTAGAAGAAATGGATAAATTCTTAGAATCATACAAACTCCCAAAACTGAATCAAAAAGAAATAGAGAATCTGAATAGACCAATCACAAAGATATTGAAACAGTAATAAAAACCTCCCAAAAAACAAAAGTCCAAGACCAGATGGCTTCTCTGGTGAATTCTACTGAACATTCAAAAAAAATTTAATACCTATCCTTTTTAAACTTTTAAAAATATTAAGAGGACAGGATGCTTCCTAACTCATTTTATGAGGCCAGCATTACCCTGACATCAAAACCAGCCAAGAACAGCACAAAAAGGCCAATATTGCTGATGATGATAGATGCAAAAATCCTCAACAAAATATTAGAAATAAAATACATTAAAAGGATCATACACCATGATCAAGTGGCATTCATTCCAGGGATGCAGGGATGATTCAACCTCTGCAAATCAATGTGATACACCACATTAACAAAAGAAGAATAAAAATAACATGATGATCTCGGTAGACGCAGAGAAAGTATTTGACAAGATCCGACATCCATTTATCATAAAAACTCTCAAGAAAATGAGTAGAGAAAGAAAGTACCTCAACATAATAAAGGCCACATATGACAAACCCACAGCCAACATCGTACTCAATGGTGAACAACTGAAAGTTATTCCTTTGAGACCAGGAACAAGACAATAATACCCACTCTTGCCACTCTTACTCAACATAGTACTGGAAGTTTTAACCAGAGCAATTAGGCAGAAAAAAAGAAATGAAAGAGATTCAAATTGGAAAGGAAGAAGTAAAACTTCACTATTTATGGATGACATAATTCTCTATATGGAAAGCCCTAAAGAATTCACTGGAAAACTGTTAGAAATAATCAACAAATACAGTAAAGTTGCAGGGTAGAAAATCAACATCAAAAATCAGCCGCAGGGCTGGCCCAGTGGCGTAGCAGTTAAGTTCGTGCATTCTGCTTTGGCCGCCTGGGGTTCACCAGTTCGGATCCTACTCACCGTGGACCTACTCACCGTTCATTAAGCCATGCTAAGGTGGCGTCCTGCATGGAAGAGGTACCACTCTACAACTATGATATACAACTGTGTACTGGGACTTTGGGGAGAAAAAAAAGATAAAAAGAAAAAGAGGAAGATTGGCAACAGATGTTAGTGGAGGGCCAATCTTCCTCAAAAAAAAAAATCAGTTGCATTTCTATACACTAATAATGAACTAGAAGAAAGAGAAATCAAGACTACAGTCCTATTTATAATCACAACAAAAAGAATAAAATACCTAGGAATAAATTTAACCAAGGAGATGAAAGACCTGTACGCTGAAAACTATGAGACATTATTGAAGGAATTGAAGAAGACGTAAAGAAGTGGAAAGATATTCCATGCTCATGGATTGGAAGAATAAATATAGTTAAAATCTCCATACTACCCAAAGCAATTACATATTCAGTGCAATCCCAATCAGAATCCCAATGACATTCTTTACGGAAATTGAACAAAGAATCCTAAAATTTATATGGAACAACAAAAGACCGGAAATAGCCAAAACAATCCTGAAGAAAAAAGGACAAAGCTGAAGGTATCACACTCCCTGAATTCAAAATATACTGCAAAGCTACAGTAATCAAAACAGAATGGTACAAAAATGGACACACAGATCAATGGAACAGAATTGAGAGCCCAGAAATAAAACCACACATCTATGGGCAGCTAATCTTCAACAAAGGAGCCAAGAACATACAATGGAGAAAGAAAGTCTTCTCAATAAAGAGTGTTGGGAAAACTAGACAGCCACAAGCAAAAGAATGAATGTAGACCATTATCTCACACTATACACAAAAATTAACTCAAGATGAATTAAAGACTTGAATATAAGACCTGAAACTATAAAACTCCTAGAAGAAAACATATGCAGTATGCTCTTTTATATTGGTCTTAGCAGTATCTTTTTGAATACTGTGTCTCCTCAGGCAAGGGAAACAAAAGAAAAAATAAACAAATGAGACTACATCAAACTTATTAGTGAAATGTAAATCAAAACTACAATGAGATATCATCTTATGCCCCTCAGAATGGCCATAATTACCAAGACAAAAAATAACAAATGTTGAAGAGGATGTGGAGAAAAGGGAATCCTCATACACTGCTAGTGGGAATGCAAACTGGTGCAGCCACTATGGAAAACAGTATGGACATTTCTCAAAAAATTAAAAATAGAAATACCATATAATCCAGCTACACCACTTCTGGTATTTGTCCAAATAACATGAAAACACTAATTCGAAAAGATATATGTACCACTATGTTCGTTGCAGCATTATTCATAATAGCCAAGATTTGGAGGCTACCTAAGTGCCCATCAATGGGTGAATGGATAAAGAAGATGTGGTATATGTATGCAATGGAATGCTACTCAGCCATAAAAAAAAGAGTCGTGCCATTTGCAACAACATGGATGGACTTGAGGGTATTATGCGAAGCAAAATAAATCAGACAGAGAAAGACAAATACCATATGATTTCACTCATATCTCAAGATAAACAAACATATAGATAAGGGGAACAGATTGGTGGTTACCAGAGGGGAAGGGGATGGGGGAGGGCAAAAGGGGTGAAGGGACACATATGTATGGTGACAGATAGAAACTAAACTTTTGGTGGTGAACACGATGCAGTCTATCCAGAAGCTAAATTACAATAATGTACCCATGAAATTTATAGAATGTTATAAACCAATGTGACCTCAATAAAAAAAAGAAAATAGGGAGGATGCAACACTTCATACCTTTTTATGAGGCCAAAAGTACAGATAAAAAAAATAAAACAGGCAAAGGTAATACAAGAAAAGAAAATTACAGATCAATATTCATGAACGCAGACAAAGAAAGGTTTAACAAAATATTTGTAAATTAAATCTAGCACTATATAAGATGGATAATACATCAAGACCTAGTAGACTTTCTCCCAGAAGTGGAAGGTTAGATTAACATTAGAAAAATCAATAAATGTAATTCACCATAGTAACAAAGTAGAAAATCCATGTGATCATTTCATTATGTAATCTAAGATTCCAGAGATTTCTCTGTATGTTTGTCTAAGGATTTGTTTTAAAAAAAGACTTTTTTTAGAGCAGTTTTAGGTTCACAGCAAAATTAAGAGGAAGGTTCAGAGATTTCTCATGTATCCCCTGCCCTCACACATGCGTACACTCTGCCGTTATCAACATCCCCCACCAGAGTGGTGTATTTGTTACAATTGATGAATGTACATTGACACATCAAAATCATCCAAAGTCCATAGTTTACATTAGGATTCACTCTTGGTTTTGTACATTCTTTGGGTTTGGACAAATGTATAATGGCATGTTTTCATAATTTTAGTATCATATGGTATATTTTCACTGCCCTTTAAAATCGCCGGTGCTCTAGCCATTGATCCCCCCCTCAATCCCTGGCAACCACTGGTCTTTTTACTGTCTCCATAGTTTTGCCATTTCCAGAATGTTATACAGTTGGAATTGAGGAGTAGGTAGCCTTTTCAGATTAGTTTCTTTCACTTAGTAATATGCATTTAAGATTCCTCCTTGTCTTTTCATGGCTTGATAGCTCATTTCTTTTTAGCACTGAATAATATTTAATTGTCTGGATATAGCACGGTTTATTTATCAATTCACCTAACTGCTTCTAAGGTTTGGCAATTATAAATAAATCTGCTATGAACATCCCTATGCTGGATTTTGTGTGGACATAAGCTTCCAACTCCTTTGGCTAAATACCAAGAAATGCTAGATTTCATGGTAAGTGTATGCTTAGTTTTGTAAGAAATTGCCAAACTGTACTCCAAAATGTTTGCACCATTTTTCATTCTCAGAGTTTCATTCAGAGTTTCTGTTGCTCCATATTCTTGCCAGCCTTTGGTGGTGTCAGTGTTCTGGATTTTGGCCATTTTAATAGGTGTGTTGTGGTATCTCATTGTGTTTTAATTTGCTTTTGCCTGATGACGTGTGATGTGGAACATCTTTTTGTATGCTTATTTGCCATCTCTACATCTTCTTTGGTGAAGTGTCTGTTAAGGTCTTCGGCTCATTTTTTTTTTTTTTTAAAGATTTTATTTATTTTTTTTTCCCCCCAAAGCCCCAGTAGATAGTTGCATGTCATAGCTGCACATCCTTCTAGTTGCTGTATGTGGGACGCAGTCTCAGCATGGCCAGAGAAGTGGTGCCTCGGTGCGCGCCCGGGATCCAAACCCCGGCCGCCAGCAGCGGAGCGCATGCACTTAACCGCTAAGCCACGGGGCCGGCCCTTCGGCTCATTTTTTACTCAGATTGTTTTCTTATTGTTGAGTTTTAAGAGTTCTTTGTATATTGTGCATAACAGTCCTTTATCAGATGTGTCATTTGAAAATATATTCTCAGTATGTGGCTTATCTTTTCATTTTCTTGACATTATCTTTTGCAGAGCAGAAGTTTTTAATTTTAATGAAGTTCAGCTTATCAGTGATTTCTTTCATGGATCATGCTTTTGATGTTGTATCTAAAATGTCATCACCATACCCGAGGTCATCTAGGTTTTCTCCTATGTTATCTTCTAGGGGTTTTACAGTTTTGCGTGTATGGCTTTTATAGCTTTAGCTCTTACATTTAGAGCTCTCAGTTCTGTTCCATTGATCTCTATGTCTGTCCTTATACCAGTAGTACAGTGTTTCAAATACTCTACCTTTTAAGGTTTGTTTTTTTTGTTGTTGTTGTTATGTTTTGAAAACCAATTGATCATTTGTATATTGATCTATTTCTGGACTGGCTGTTTTATCCCTTTGATCTGTCTATCCTTCTGCCAAAACCACACTGTCTTGATTATTGTAGTAAGTTTTGAAATTAGTTTAAGTCCTCCACCTTTGTTCTTTTTCAAGATTAGTTTCACCATTCTGCGTCCTTTGAATTTCCATATGAATTTTAGGATATGCTTGTCAATCCATATAAAGTAGCTAGCAGAGATTTTAAAAGGTATTTGGTTCAATGTGTAGACCAATTTGAAGAGTATTGGCATATTAACAATATCAAGTCTCTGATCCATGAAGATGGGGTGTCTTTCCTACAGTTAGGTTTTCTTTAATTTTTTTCAACATTGTTTTGTAGTTTTCAGTGTACAAGTCTTGCATTTCTTTTGTTAAAAATACTTTGTCATTTTGATTGGTTATTAAAACTTGCTAAGTCAGTCTGGTTGTAGCATTGATTGCTACGGAACTTAAAAGGGATTCTTTATCTATTTCTGTCCCCTATGCATAATGAAGTGGACCTGTGCCCATTTTTAAGAACTTTGGAAAGTATACAGGTTTTCAGAGATCCTCACATTTATTCATTTGTTCATTCAACAAACATATATTATATGTGCCAGGCAGATGTAGGTAAGAAGACATAGTCTCTGCCCTGGAAGAGCTGAAAGTCACAGAATTTAATGTTGATATAATAGTTAAATTCAATAAAAATATTTAAAATAGCCTTTAAAGACTAATGCCACTCATTTGAATCTTCGTATTGGTCTTCTGTATTATATTCTTAGCTAAACTCTTTTGATGTTCTTTTGTTAAAACTTTAAATACTACATATGTCTAAAAGAATATAGTTCATAAAGATTACTATTCAACTCTGTTTTTCTTCCCCTTACTTTTTATCCTAGCTTTAGTATTTGCTTCTGACTTTTGTAATTGATTTAAAATATATTTACATTTCTTTAATACCTCCTGGAAGGGGACATAATAAAAAGAAAGGGGGTATTAATCTAAGCAGTTTATAGTTTTTTTAAAGGGTTTCTCATGTCTGAATAATATCAGGTAAATTATTGGGGAAATCATCTCTGGGCTTAGAAGCATCACAGCATTGCCACTCACTAGCTGAATAATTTTAATCAAGTCACTTGACATTCTGAGGCTTAATTTCCTCTTCTATAAATTGGGCATGATAATACTTATTATTTAACCCATTTTGGTTGCAGTGGAAATTAAATTAGATAATATTTGTGAATGCGTTTTGTATAATTATATTGTTTTACATGAAATTTGGTTTCTGTTGACTCTCCCGCAGGAATACCAGCTCATGATAGGACTCAGTAATTGGATGCTCTGGGCTGCCTATTTCTTCACATTCCTCTTTTTGTATTCAGTTATCATCTTTTTGATGTGCCTAATTTTCTTTGCCAAGGCAAGTGTCTATTTCAGTGCAGCATGCTGCAGCTAAACTTTGAGAGAGAAAACAGAAACGTGGTGTGGGCCTAATGGGTTCAGTTTGCCAGGGAATGAAGATGTGCCTTTTGTTGACTCCACTATGGAAACTTAGGGGCTACTTAGTCTCTCAGCAAACTAAACTGTAAACCTAGATGGGTGGACCTTCTGTAGTTAATAAATTGTTTATTGTCCATCTCCCTGAGCATTGTCATTAGTTTCACTAGGACTATTAAAATATTTTAAAAGGTTGCATTTCTCCTCTTTTGTTTTTCTGTGACACCACTTAGAATATGACTAAACTGGCTTCCTGATTGTTTTGCTAGATTGAACCTGTGCCAGTCATCCAACACAGTGACCCATCTCTTGTCTTTGTCTTTTTGCTGTGTTTTGCCATTGCCACAATATTCTTCAGCTTCATGGTTAGCACATTCTTCAATAAAGGTGAGTCTAGAACTCTTCCTGGGAAAGATTTTCACTGACTAATTGAAGAATATATTTGGAAGCTCCTTCTGGATTTTAATTGCTACTTCATGTATAGCCTCTGTTTACATTCTAACTGAAAAGACAACTATCGTATGCACATGAGGTCGTTTGAAAGGGAATGAAGTGAGCAGTGAAAATTAATATAGCAGAGTATACATGTGAAAAAAGGATAAAAAACAAAATAAGATTATATTTGGGTGTTCTTTCTAACATTTAGCTGCTACTTCATATATGGTATCTGTGTGACCATCTACCAGGAAGGATTGAGATTGAGATGGCTTCTGTATAATCTATTGGAGGGACTAAAGTCTGCCAGTAGCTGATGATGATACTGGAGTATGTGAAGAGGAAGAAAACAGCAAAATTTCTTGACTAAAAGAAAAGATCCTTGCACTTAATTAATAGATCCTTATTGTGTGTCTCCTCTGTATTTGAAATACAGTGCCTGCCCCCATAGAGCTGACATTGACCCTGCGGGCATGAATACCATAGGCACAAAAAATGATTTGACAGGACATGCAGAGAGCAATGAAAATTAATGGAGCATAGTGTACACATGAAAAAAGGATTAAAGTATACCAATTTCAGACTGAGGTTGAGATAAACCTAAGAACACCTCCTGTAGAGGATAGTTTTTAAATGTTTTTGAAGGACTGGAGGATTGGAATAGGAAGTCAAGTCAATGGATGCAAGTATCCATTCATTCATTCATTCATTCATTCATTCAAATCTTTGTGCTAGCACAGTATCTAATATACAAAGGCAAATAAAACTTGCTTCTTTGTCTTTTGAGGGCTCACATACCAATAGCAAGCATAACCAAATAACTATTTCATTTTATTTTTATTTTTCTCTGTACATTATCATGGGTATTATTAGTTGATGGGTTCTCACAAGGCAAGGATCTCACAAGGCAGAGGATCATACATATGACCTACAAGCAGCCAAAAAAACAACTTGGGGGGTAAAAAGTATTGTGTCAGCGTGAGGCAGAATGTGATATGCCAAAGACAAAAGTAAGATAGGTGCAAAACAAATGCTAATATTTTCTGGTTCTGGCATTGTGGCAGACTAGATATTATGAACATTTTTTTATATGTCTTCTGGTACATATGTGTAAGACTTTTACTATGGTACATACTTAGAAATGGAATTGCTGGGTCATAGGGTTTGTGAATGTCCAAGCTGACTGTGTCAAATACTTCCAAAGTGGTTCTGTGCATTTATAGTCCCCCTGGAAGAAGGTGAAAATTCCCGTTACTCTATGTCCTTGCTAAAATTTAGTATTGTTTAAAATTTAACTTGTGCTACATTAGAGATATGAAATGTAATGTAATGGCAATTTAAATCTGCATTTTTGCAATTACTAATAAAGCTGAGTATGTGTTATTAATATGAGTCATATGTGTGTCCTCTTCTATAAAATCTGTTAATGCCTTCTGATCTTTTATAATTATTGATTTGCAAGAGTTCTTTATGTATTCTTGCTACATACTTTTTCCTAGTTGCAAATGTGTTGCAAAACTTCTCGCAGTTTGGAGCTTTTAGCTTTTTTTATGGTGTATTTTAATAGTTACTAATCTTAATGTAGTATAATTTACCAATCTTTTCTTTCATAGTATGTCATATTAAATATTTCCATAAAAAATTGTTTCCTACTCCAAGGTCATAAAGTTATCTTCCTATGTTCTATATGGGGATTGATTTTTTTGTGTGTGGTATAATGTAGCAAATTGATTTTTTTGTGAATGTATAGGCAATCATCCCAGCAATATTTGATAAATAGTTCACCTTTTCCTCACTGCTTTGCAATACCTACTCTGTTATAAGTCAAGGTCCCATTTATGTGTGCATTTAGTTGGGGGCTGTCCTTTCACTATTTCTTTATATTTAAAGTATATTCACAGGGTTTTAATTAATACAGCTTCATGATAAATCTTCTCACCTGGTAGGGAATGACAGCCAATTTATTCTTTTTCTTCAAGTATGTCTTTTGCTATTTTTGGCCCTTTGCTTCTCTGTTTACATTTTAGAATAGGTATGTTATATTTCATGAAAAATGTTCTTTGGATTATCATTTAAATATTAAATGTTAAAGCTATACATCATTGTGTGTAGAACTGACATCTTTATAATTTTGAATCATCCTACTCAAGAACATGATATATATCTCCTTTTGATTAGGTCTTTTTTAATACTTTTGCCTAAAGTTTTATATTTTTCCCATGAATGTTTGACAGATCTCTTCCTGGATGTTTGAATTTTTTACTATTATAAATGAAATATTTTTAAGGTTACATTTTCAACTGCTTGTGATGTATTTAAATTGACTTTAAATGTTGACCTTCATTGGCAATTTATTAAACTATCTAATTATTTGTAATGGCTGTAGATTCCTTTAGAAATTCTATATATACATTTACATGAGGTGAGAATAAGTTGAAATGTTACTTTTTTTCTTCGTTCGTTTTGTCTTATTTTCTTTTATCTTACCCTGCTACACTGGCTAGATCCTCCAATATATAGTAAAAGGAAGTAATATAGGCTTCCTTGTCTTGTTCCTGAAATTAAATGGCAAGTTTTTTTTTAATAGTAGTAAGTACGCATAACATAAAAATTACCGTTTTAGCTGTTTTAAAGTATGTAATGTGGTAGCATTAAGTACATTCCCAGTGTCGTCCAACCATCACCACTATTTAATTCCAAAACATTTTCATCACTCCAAAAGAAAACCACATGTCTGTTAAGCAGTACTCCCATCCCACCATCCCCTCAGCCCCTGGCAATAACTAATCTGCTCTCTGTTTTTATGGATTTGCCTATCTATATATTTCATATAAGTGAAATCATATAATATGTGACATTTTGTGTCTGACTTCTGTTACTTAGCATTATGTTTTCAAGATTTACCCATGTTGTAACATGTATCAGTACTTCACTCCTTATTATGACTAATATTCCATTGACTGGATATATCACATTTTGCTCATCCAGTCATTCATTGATGGGGCATTTGGATTGTTTACCCCTTTGGCTATTGTGAGTAGTGCTCCTACGAACATTTGTGGACAAATTTTTGTTTGAGCATATGCTTTCGATTATTTTGAGTATAAACCTAGGAGTGGAATTGTTTGATCATATGGTAATTTTTCTTAACTTTTTTGAGGAACCACTAAGCTGTTTTCTACCGTTGCTGCAACATTTTACATTCCCACTAGCAATGACTGAGGGTACAGTTTCTTCACATCCTTGCTACACCTTGATGCATTGCATTTTTTATTAGAGCCAACCAAATGGGTGTAAAGTGATATCTCATTTTGATTTTGATTTGCATTTCCCTAATGACTAATGATGTTGAGCACCTTTTCATGTGCTTGTTAGTCATTTGTATATCTTCTTTGGAGTACTATCTGTTCAAGTCCTTTGACCATTTTTTAGTTGGATCGTTTGTCTTTTTGTTGGTGTGTTATGAAAGTTCTTTATATATTCTTGATACTAAACCCTTATCAGATATATGATTTTCAGAATGCCGTATCACTCTCTTAATAGTGTCCTTGGATTCACAGAAGTTCTTAATTTTGATGAACTCCAATTTACCTATTTTTTTGTGTGTTGTGTGTACTTTTGGTGTCATAGCTAGGAACCCATTTGCCAACCCCAAGGTCATGAAGGAAACATGTACATTTTCTTCTAAGAGTTTTATAGTTTTAGCTATTAAATTTATGTCTTTGATCCACTTTTAATGTTTACATATGGTGTGAAATAAGGGTTCCAGTTCATACTTTTGCTTTGAGTTATCCACCTGTCCCAGTGCCATTTGTCAAAGAGACTGTTCTTTCCCCCATTGAATGGTCTTGGCACCATTGTCAAAAATCAAATGATGACATATGTATATATGACATATGGCATAAGTCCTTTATTTCCAGACTCTCAAATCTATTCCATTGGCTTATATGTCTGTTGTTATATCAGTAACACACTCTTTTGATTACTGTAGCTTTGCAGTAAATGTTGAAAATGGAAAGTGTGAGCCCTCCAATTTTCTTTGTTTTGACTGTTTTGGGTCCTGTGCAATTCCACATGAGTTTTAGGATTGGCTTTTCTATTTCTGCAAAAAAAGCCATTGGAATTTTGATAGAGATTGCAATGAATCTGTAAAGCACTTTGGTGAGTATTGCCATCTTAATAATGTTAAGTCTTCTAATTCATGAACACGAGATATATTTCCATTTACTTAAGGTATTCTTTAATTTCATTGAGTAATGTTGTGTAGTTTTCCATGTACTCTTCTTGAAACTCCTTGGTTTAATATATTCCTAACTATTTTATTCTATTTCGTGCTCTTACAAATGGAATTTCTTTTCAAATTTCATTTTTAGATTGTTCATTGCTAGTAAAAATTCAGCCGATTTTTGTGCATTGCTCTTATACCCTGCAACACTGCTAAATTTCTTTGTTAGTTTTAATAGATTTTTTGTAGATTTTTTAGGATTTTTGACATATAAGGTCATATCATCTGTGAATAGAAAAAGTAAAAATAAGTTTATTTCTTCCTCTCCAATTTGGATGCCTTTTATTTCTTTTTCTTGCCTAATTGGTGTGGCTAGAACTTCTACTGCAATGTTGAATAGAAATGGTGAAAACAGATGCCCTTGTCTTGTTCCTGATCTTATGGGGAAAAGTTTCAGTCTTTAACCATTAAGTATGATGGTAGCTGTGGAGTTTTCATAATGCCCTTTATCATCTTGAGGAAGTTTCCTTCTATTCCTAGTTTGGTGAGTTTTGTTTTTTGTTTTTTATCGTGAAAGGATATAGGGATTTGTCAAATGTGTTTTATGCACAAATTGAGATGATCATGTTTTTTTACCTTCATTCTTACCTCCATTGATTGATTTTTATATGTTGATGTCTTTGCCTTCCTGGGATAAATCCCATTTGGTCATGGTGTAGAATCCTTTTAACATGCTGCTGTATTCAGTTTGCTAGTATTTTGTTCATGATTTTTTATCTATATTCACACGTTTTATTTTCTTGTGTTGTCTTTCTCTGACACTGGTATCTGGGTTATTCTGGCCTCACAGAATGAATTATGAAATGTTCCGTCCTCTCTATATTTTGGAAAGTTTGAGAGGGATTAGCATTAATTAGTCCCTAAATTTTGGTAGAATTTATCAGACAAGCCATCTGGTACTAGGCTTTTCTTTATTGGAAAGTTTTTGATATTAATTCAATGTCCTTACTTGTATAGTTCTATTCATATTTTCTGTATTTTCTTGAGTCAGTTTTGACAGTTTGTGAATTTCAAAGAATTTATCCATTGCGTCTGTGTTGTATAATTTGTTGGTGTGCAGTAATTTATATTATTCCCTTATAATCATTTTTATTACTTTCAAGTCATTATAAAAGTTCCCATTTTCTTTCTGATTTTAGTAATTTGAGTCTTCTGTCTTTTTTCTTCAGCAGAGTATCTAAAAGTTTATTGATTTTGTTGATCATTTCAAAGAACAAACTTTTGGTTTTCTTGATTGTCTCATTGTTTTCCTATGCTCTTTTGTTTATCTCTAATCATTAGTATTTCCTTCCTTGCTGCAAGATTTAGATTTAGCTTGCTTCTCTTTCTCCTGTTCCTTAAGGTATAAAATTAGGTTATGATTTGAGATCTTTCTTCTTTTTCTTTAAGTTATAAATTTCACTCATCATTGCTTTCACTGTGTCCCATAAGTTTTGGTGTGTTGTGTTCTTATTTCATTCATCTTTAAATATTTTCTAGTTTTCTTTGTAATTTCTTCTTTGACCCATTGCTTGCTTACGAGCTTTTTGTTTAATTTCTACATATTTGTGAATTTTCCAACTGATTTCTTCATTCCATTGTGGTCAGAAAATATACTTTGTATTATTTAAATCTTTTTATATTTATTGAGAATTATTTTGTGGCCTAACATATGGTCTATCCTGTGGAATGTTCCCTGTGCACTTAAAAAGAATGTATGTTCTGGTCTTTTCAGATGTACTGTTCTGTATATGTCTGTTAGGTAACGTTAGTTTACAGTGCTGTTCAAATCCTCTCTTTACTTATTGATCTTATGTCTAGTTGTTCTCTCCATTATTGAAAACAGAGTAGTGCAGTCTCCAGCTGTTATTGTAGAGCTTTCTGTTTCTCTCTTCAATCTGTCAATTTTTGTTCCATATATTTTGGGATTCTGTTATTAAGGTAAATATATGTTTTTAATTGTTACATCTTTTTTGATGGATTGACATTTTTATCAATATATGATGTCCCTGTTTGTCTCTTGTAGCAATTTTTTACTTATAGTCTATTTTGCCTGATATTAATCCAGCTCTCTTTTGGTTACTCTCTGCATAGAATATCTTTTTATAACCTTACACTTTCAACCAATTTGTATCTTCGGATCATTTTTTTAAAAATCCCTTCTGCCACCTTCACTTTTTAAATAGAGAGTTTAATCCATTTACATTTAAAGTAGTTACTGCTGATGAAGCTCTTACATATGTCATTTTGGTATTTGTTTTCTATATGTTATACCTTTTTTGTTCCTTATATCCTTAATTTTGATTCCCTTCTCATTTCCTTTTCTGTATATTTTCCAGTTATTTTCTTAGGGGATAATTTGGAGATTACAAGTAGCATTTTAAACAATTTAATTTTAATTTTACCAATTTAGCTTCAATAGTATGTAAAACTCTGCTCCTATTAAGCTCCATCCCCCCTTTATGTTGGTATTTTCACAAATTACATCATCATCATTTGTATACCTATTAACATATGTTTAGAATTATTTTCATGCATTTATCTTTTAAATCATATGAAAAGCAGAAGAGGAGTTACAAACCAAAAAATACCATAATTCTGGCTTTTAAATTTACCTATACAGTTACCTTCACAGGAGTTCTTTATTTCTTCATGTGGCTTTAAGTTACTATTTAATATCCTTTCATTCAGCTGGAAGAACTACCTTGCAGGACATGTCTACTAGCAACAAATTCTCTCAGCTTTTGTTGAATGATAGTTTTGACGCATATAGAATTCTTGGTTAACGGCGGGGGGGGGGGGTTGTTTGTTTTTACTTTTAATACTTTAAAAATGTCATCTCTTACTACCTTTTGGCTTTCACGTTTCTGACAAGAAATTGGCTTTTAATCTTATACATTATGAAATGCTTCTCACTTGCTGTTTTCAAGATTCTCTTTTTGTCTTTGTCTTGTAACATCTTTATTTTAATGTGTCTCAGTGTAGTTCTCTGATTTTTATCCTACTTGGAGTTTGTTGACCTTTTTAGATGTGTTCATTCATGTCTTTCATCAAATTTGGGAAGTTTTCAGCCATTATTCCTTCAAATAATCTCTCTGACCCTTTCTCTCTCCTCAACTTCTGTGACTCCAATTCTGAATTTGTTGGTACCCTTGATGGTGTCCCACAGGTCTCTTAGGCTCAGTTAATTTTTCTTCATTCTTTTTTCTTTCTGCTCTTCAAATTATATAATATCAATTGTCATATCTTCAAGTTAGCTGATTTTTTCCTTCTGCACGCTGAAATATGCTATTGAACCCCGCTAGTGAATTTTTCATTTCAATTATTGTGTTTTCAGCCCCAAAATTTCTATTTGGTTTCTTTTTATAATTTCTATCACTGTATTAGTGTTCTCTAGCTCATGAAATGTAATTCTGTTTCCTTTAGCTCTTTGCTAATGATTTCCTTTAGGTCTTTGAACATATTTAAGACACTTGAGGGGCCAGCCCACTTGCATAGTGATTAAGTTTGTGCATTCCACTTTGGTGGCCTGGAGTTCACTGGTTCGGATCCTGGACGCGGACCTACTCACCACTCATCAAGCCATGCTGAGGGGCTGTCCCACATAGAAGAACTAGAAGGACCTACAACTAGGATATACAACTATGTACTGGGGCTTTGGAGAGAAAAAAGAAAAAGAAGATGGGTGACAGATGTTAGCTCAGGGCCAATCTTCCTCAAAAAAAAAAACTTGATTTAAATCTTTGTTTAATAAGTCCAATCTCTGGGCTTCCTCAGGGACAGTTTATGTATGTATTTTCTTGTGAATGGACCATACTCTCTTCTTATTTGCATTCCTCATAATTTTTTGTTGAAAACTTGAACATTTTGAATAATATAATGTGATAACTCTGGAAATCAGAATCTCCCCCATCCCCATGGTTGTTGGTTGTTGTGGATTGTAGTTATTTATTTAGTGAATTTTCTAAACTATTTTCACAAAGACTGTATTGTTTTTGGTATGTGGTCACTGAAGTCTCTGCTCTATTAGCTTAGTAGTCAGCTAGTGATTTGACAGAGATTTCTTTAAATTCCTAGATCCAAAAAAAAATGTACTCCCTCATTGGCTCTGTGTTGGGCGCTCCTTCAATGCTTATCCAGGCCATTTATAATTAGGCTTTAGCCTTTGTTTCCTGCTTGTACAGAGCCTAAATGTTACTTACCCCAAGGTTAAAGAGTAGGGTCTTAGGTCATTTTTTAAAAATTATTTTATTGAGATCATACTGGCTTATAATATTATGTAAATTTCAGGTATACATTATTATATTTCAGTTTCTGTATAGATTGCATTGTGTTCACCACCAATAGTCTCATTTCTATCCATCACTATATGTATGTGCCCCTTTACCCCTTTTGCCCTCCTCTCACCCACTTCCCCTCTAGTAACCACCAATCAGTTCTCCTTATCTATGTGTTTTTTGTTTATTTTCCACATATGAGTGAAATCATACAGTATTTGTCTTTCTCTGTCTAACTTATTTCACTCAGCGTAATACCCTCAAGGTCCATCCATATTGTCCTAAATAGCACAATTTTGCTTTTTTATGGCTGAGTAATATTCCATTTTGTGTGTGTGTATATAATATACACACACACACACACACACATATATATATATCTGTATATACCACATCTTCTTTATCCATTCATCCGTTGATGGGCACTTGGGTTGCTTCCATGTCTTGGCTATTGTGAATAATGCTGCAATGAATATAGGGGTGCATATACCTTTTTGAATTATTGATTTCATGTTCTTTTGATAAATACTCAGAAGTGGAATAACTGGATCATATGGTATTTCTGTATTTAATTTTTTGAGGAATCTCCATACTGTTTTCCATAGTGGCTGCACCAGTTTGCATTCCCACCAGCAGTGTATGAGGGTTCCCTTTACTCCATATATTCCCTAACACTTGTTATTCCTTGTCTTTTTAATAATAGCCATTGTGAAAGGTATGAGGTGATATGTCATTATAGTTTTGATTTGCATTTCCCTAGTAATTAGTGATGTTGAACATGTTTTCATGTGCCTGCTGGCCATCTGTATATCTTCTTCAGAAAAATGTCTGTTCATATCCTCTGCCATTGTTTTCATTGGGTTGTTCATTTTTTTTGTTGTTGAGTTCTATGAGTTTTTTAAATATTTTGGAAATGAACCCCTTGTTGGATATCTGACTTACAAATATTTTCTCCCAGTTGGCGGCTTGGCTTTTTGTTTTGTTGATAGTTTCCTTTGCTGTGCAGAAGCTTTTTAGTTTGATGTAGTCCTTTTGTTTATTTTTTCTTTTCTTTCCCTTGCCTAAGTAGACATGGTATTTGAAAAGATACTGCCAAGACCGTTGTAAAAGAGTGTACTGCCTATATTTTTTTCTGAGAGTTTTATGGTTTCAGGTCTTACATTCGTATTTTTTGTATATGGTGTAAGATAATGGTCTACTTTCCTTCTTTTGCACGTGGCCGTCGAGTTTTCCCAGCATCATTTATTAGAGAGACTTTCTTTCTCCATTGTATGTTCTTGGCTCCTTTGTTGAAATTAGCTGTCCACAGATGTATGGTTTTATTTCTGGGCTCTCAGTTATGTTCCATTGATCTGTGTGTCTGTTTTTGTTCTAGTACCATGCTGTCTTGATTATTACAGCTGTCTTTAGTATATTTTTAATTCAGAGAGTGTGATACCTCCAACTTTCTTCTTTTTTCTCAAGATTGCTTTTGCTATTCTAGGTCTTTTTTGTTCCATATAAATTTTAGGATTCTTTGTTCTATTTCCGTGAAGAATGTCATTGAGATTCTGATTGGGATTGCATTGAATCTATGGATTGCTTTAGGTAGTATGGGCATCTTCGCTATGTTTATTCTTCCAATCCGTGAGCATGGGATGTCTTTCCATTTCTTTATGTCTTCTTCGATTTCCTTCAGTGATGTCTTATAGTTTTCAGCATATAGGTCTTTTGCCTCCTTGGTCAAATTTATAACTAGGTATTTTATTCTTTTTTGTAATTGTAAATGGGATTGTATTCTTGATTTCTCTTTCTGCTAGTTCATTATTAGTGTACAGAAATGCAACTGATTTTATATGTTGATTTTATACCCTGAAAATTTACTGTGTTCATTAATTATATCTTAATAGTTTTTTGGTGGATTCTTTAGGAATTTTTTTAAATATAGAATCATGTCATACACAAATAGTGAGAGCTTTACTTCTTCCTTTTCAATTTGGATCCCTTTTATTTCTTTCTCTTGCCTAATTGCTCTGGCTAAAACTTCCAGGACTATGTTGAATAAGACTGGTGAGAGTGCGCTTCCTTGTCTTGATCCTCTTCTTAGAGGAATACTTTTCAGTTTTTCACCATTGAGTATGATATTGGCTTTGGGTTGGTCATATATGGCCTTTATTATGTTGGGGTAGTTTCCTTCTACACCCGTTTTATTTAGAGTTTTTATCATAAGTGGATGTTGGATCTTGTCAAATGGTTTCTCTGCATCTACTGAGAACATGTGATTTTTATTCTTCAATTTGTTAATGTGGTGTATGACGTTGATTGATTTGCAGATGTTGAGTCATCCCTGCATCCCTGGAATAAATCCCACTTGGTCGTGGTGTATGATCCTTTTAATATATTGTTGTATTTGATTTCTAATATTTTGTTGAGGATTTTTGTATAAATATTCATCAGTGATGTTGGCCTGTAATTTTCCTTTTTTGTGCTGTTCTTATCTGGTTTTGATATCAGGGTAATGTTGGCCTCATAAAATGAGTTAGGAAGCATCCCATCCTCTTCAGTTTTTTGTAAGAGTTTGAGAAGGATGGGTATTAAGTCTTCTTTGAATGTTTGGTAGAATTCACCAGAGGAGCCATCTGTTCCTGGACTTTTGTTTTGGGGGAGGTTCTTGGTTACCATTTAAATCTCTTTACTTGTGATTGGTCTATTCAGATTCTGTATTTCTTCTCAATTCAGTTTTAGGAGCTTGTCTGATTATAAGAATTTATCCATTTCTTCTAAGTTATCCAATTTGTTGGTATATAGCTTTTCATAGTGTTCTCTTATCCTTTGTATTTCTGTGGTATCTGTTGTAATTTCTCCTCTTTCATTTCTGATTTTGTTTATTTGGGCCTTCTCTCTTTTTTCCTCGGTAAGTCTGGCTAAGGGCTTGTCAATTTTGTTTGTCTTTTCAAAGAACCAGCTCTTAGTTTTGTTGATCCTTTTTGTTGTTTTTTTAGTCTCTGTTTATTTATTTCTGCTCTGATTTTTATTATTTACATTTTTCTACTGACTTTGGGCTTTCTTTGTTCTTCTTCTTCTAGTTCTTTTAGGTATAGTGTAAGCTTGTTTATTTGAGATTTTTCTTGTTTCTGGAGGTAGGCCTGTAATGCTTTAAAATTCCCTCTTAGTATTGCTTTTGCTGCATCTCATAAGTTTGGGTATGTAGAGTTTTCATTTTCATTTGTCTCCAGGTATTTTTTAATTTCTCCTGTAATTTCTTCATTGATAGAGTAGTTGTTCAGTAGCTTGCTGTTTAGTCTCCACATATTTGTGACTTTTCCAGCTTTCTTCTTGTAGTTGATTTCTAGTTCCATACAATTGTGGTTGGGAAGGATGCTTGATGTGATTTAAATTTTCTTAAATTTATTGAGGCTTGCTTTGTTTCTCAACATATGGTCCACCTTTGAGAATGTTCCATGTGCACTTGAGAAAAATGCATATTCTGTATTTGGATGGAATGTTCTATATATATCTATTAAGTCCCTCTGGTCTAGTGTTTCATTTAAGGCCACCGTTTCCTTGTTGACTTTCTGTCTGGATGATCTCTCCATTGATGTCAGTGGGGTGTTAAAGTCCCCTAATATTATTGTGTTGCTGTCAGTTTCTCCCTTTAGGTCTGTTAATAGCTGCTTTATATACTTTGGTGGTCCTATGTTAGATGCTTATATATTAATAAGTTATGTCTTCTTGGTAGAATGTCCTTTTTATCATTATATAATGGGTCCATCTTTGTCTCTTGTTATCTTTTTTGTCTTGAAGTCTGTTTCGTCTGCTGTATATATGGCTACACCTGCTTTCTTTTGCCTGCCATTTGCTTTGAGTATCATCTTCCATCCCTTCACTCTGAGCCTATGTTTGACTTTAGAGCTGAGATGTTTTTCCTGGAGGCAATGTATTACTGGGTCTTGTTTTTTATTTTTTTATTTTTATTTTTTTAAATTTTTTGTTTATTGCAGTAACATTGGTTTATAACATTGTATAAGTTTCAGGTGTATTCCACTGCTGGGTATTTATCCAAAGAACGTGAAAACACCAATGCGTAAAGATACATGCACCCCTGTGTTCATTGCAGCGTTATTCACAATAGCCAAGACTTGGAGCCAACCTAAGTGCCCATCAAGGGACGAATGGATAAAGAAGATGTGGTATATATACACAATGGAATACTACTCAGCCATAAGAAACGATGAAATCCAGCCATTTGTGACAACATGGATGGACGTTGAGGGTATTATGCAAAGTAAAATAAGTCAGAGGGAGAAGGTCAAATACCGTATGATTTCCCTCATTAAGCAGTAGATAATAACAACAACAGACAAGCACATAGAGACAGAGATGGGTCTTGTTTTTTAATTCATCCAACCATTCTGTGTCTGTTGATTGGTGAATTCAATCCATTTACATTTAGAGTGATTATTGATATTTAGGGCTTAATAGTGCCATTTTGCGTGTTTTTTTTCCTGGTTGTTCTATATTTCTGTTGTTTCTTTTTCCTTGTATTTCTGTCTGCCATTTCTCTTTGGCGGTTTTCTGTGATGTTTTTCTCAGTTTTCTCTTTATTCGTGCTTTGTGACTCTGCTTTGATTTTTTGTTTTGTGGGTACCATGAGATTTGTATAAAAGATCTCATAGGTGAGATAGACTTTTTTCTGCTGCTGGCATCTTATCTCCATTAGTCTATGCAAGTTCCATCCTTTTTCTCTTCCCCTTCTATGTTTTTGTTGTGACAAATTATTCTCTTTTGTCTTGTGAGTTTGTGATCAAATTGAAGTGGTTATAGTTATTTTTGATGCTTTCTTTCCCTTTAGCCTTCATAATTAAGTGTTTACTAACCTATTCTGATATAGAGTTCTGATTTTCTGATTCTATCTGTTTATCACCTTGCTCAAAGCTTTGTAAACCTTTGCCTTTTTGTTTCTTGTAGGAGAGATCCTTTCCAAATTTCTTGTAAGGCAGGTCTAGTGGCAGTGAAGTGCCTCAGCTTTTGTTTCTCTGGGAAAGCTTTTATTTCTCCTTCACATCTGAAGGGTAACTTTTCTGAGTAGAGTATTCTTGGCTGATATCTCTTGTTTTTCCATATTTTGAATATATCATTCCACTCTCTCATAGCCTGTAGAGTTTCTGCTGAGAAATCCACTGAAAGCCTAATGGGGGTTCCTTTGTAAGTTATTTTTCTTCTCTCTGGCTTCTTTTAATATTTTTTCTTTGTCATTCACTTTTGACAGTTTTAATATTATATGCCTTTTGAGGTTTTTTTGTGTTGAGATAATTAGAAATTCTGTTAGCTTCATGTACTTGTATATCCAGTTCCTTCCACAGGTTTGAGAAGTTCTCAGGTATTATTTCTTTGAATAAGGTCTCTGCTCCTTTCTCCCTCTCTTCTCCTTCTGGGATACCTATATCCTTATGTTTTTTTCCTCAATGAGTCAGATATTTCTCAAAGAATTTTTCCATTTTTCAAAAATCTTAGTTTTCTCTTTTCCACCTGAATCATTTCTAGGTTTCTGTCTTCAAGCTCATTAATTCTCTCCTCTATATGGTCTGCTCTGTTTTTAATGCTTTCTATGTTATTTTTTTCATCTCATTAATTGTGTTCTTGATCTCTAGAATTTCTATTTGGTTTTTTTTAGAGTTTCAATCTCTTTGGTGAAGTACTCTTTCTGTTCATTAATCTTATTCCTGAGCTTATTGAACTGTTGCTCTGAATTTCTTGGAACTCATTGAGTTTCTTTATGACAGGTATTTTGAATTCTCTGTCAGATTATAATCTGTGACTTCAAGTTTGTTTTCTGGAGAGTTGTCACTCTCTTCTTATTCTGACGTGTTACTCTAGTTCTTATGGTATTTGATGAATTGATCCTCTGCTGGTACATTTGTGGTAGTAACCACCTGTCTTATTTGGGTAAGGCCTTGATTACTTTGGTTCTGAGCTGCTTTTTGTTGTGTTTGAGAGCCTGCACTTTCCGCCCTCCACTGTTTCTACTAGAGGCATCGTCAGTGCCCTCCTTGTTCTGCTTGTGCCTCTGAGGTTGCTGATACCTTGCTGCTTATGATGTTGCTGCAGTCTCAGGTGTCACCACCAGTGTCACCAGACTACAAACACTTTTGCTACTTTTAGGATTGCCTGGGTCTTGTGTTCCTCCACTGGCTCTCCATGGGCTCAGATTCTGCTGCCCTGTGCACCACCTGCATTGGTGCTCCTTGGTTGTCTAGGGGTGCTGGCTGCACCACTGCTGAGGGTGCTGGGTTCACGGGTGTCACTGTCACTGCCAGGGTCCCAGGGACCTGGGGACTTGTATGCACCCTCCACTGCTGGTGGAGCTGCTGTCAGGGTTTCTGCCACTGGGGGCTGGGTCACCAGTTCTGCTGTGATTCCTGAAGCCTCTGGTCACAGGTTCCACCTCCCACTTCTTGGGGGGAGCAGGGGCTAAGCAGGGAGAGGTGGTTGTTGCTGTTTGCTCATGCGGCCTCTAGTCTCTGGCGTTAGCTGGTGTGTTTTGAAACCTCAGGTCAGGGCACCCCTCCCCGTCTGGGAAAATATGAGTTTTGTATACTATCCCCACCGTTGGAAAGACCTGGCCACTGCCGGGTGAGGAGGAGGGGGTGTGCACTGGATCCACTGATCCATGTCTGTTTGTTCTGCCCATACTGTGCCTGCTTGTAGTTGCACGGGCCGCAGTGCCTGCTATTTCTGCTCCCACAGCGACCACTCACAGGTGCACATGCTGGCATGAAGGTCTGTGCCCTGGATCACTGCTGCCAGCTGTGGGGGTGGGGGTGGGGCTGCTCTCCTAGTTTCACTGCCTCTTGGGGGTCCGTACGTACTTCAGATGTATAGATGCATGGATCTCTTATGTGTCCTGTTGTGCTGTGTAAAGAATCCTCTGCTGGTCAATGGCTTTCCAATTGATTGTAACTTAGAGGCAAATGACAAAGGGAATAATTCATATCCCCATGATGCTCATGACTCTTAGGTCATTTTTGAGCACTGTCCAACCATGGGCATGTGTGTGGCCTTCTAGATTCTCCAGTATGTATGGAAGTTTTTCAACCCTCTTATTCTTCCATGTATTTCTTTCCCTAGCCTCTTCTTTCCTAGGCTTTTTGGTCTATCTGCTGCTAGCCCCATTGTTATCCTTTGCAGCAGGCAGCTGTGGAAAGTATATCTGCCTTTAAATGCTTTCAATAAACACTGACTGGGAAGCTGAAGCTGCTCTGAGAAAGTTCTGAGGTGGGTGAAACAATGTCAAGTCCCCGGATACAAAGTCAAAGTTCAGGGATCTCTCAGGGAGCCACCAGGGAAATCAAAACAGCCAGCCACTCTTGTTGAAGAATCAGGTCTGTATTGTCCCCTCTGGCAGCAGCAAGTCATGTCAGGAATGTAAACCACCATCCCCATGGCCGCCACTGAGCTGGGGAGTCAATTATGTCAGACAGTTAAGAAAAAATGCCACAAAGTTCTCTTACTGAAATTTGGCAGCTTCTTTCTTTATTAAGGCTTTTCCTGGTCATTGTAGTTTTTAAAAATTAGATTCCAGAGCTCCAAAACAGCTGATTCTAACAGCCAGCTTAAGCCGATTAAGTTTATTTTGCCAGCTTAATCATTGTCCCCTTTCCTGACACATAGCTCCTAAAATCTTTGGAATTTTGTAACTAATGAGAGCAACAAAGTTGTCTTTTTTTATGTTAATGAGGTGGCTTTTGGAAAGCATCTAAAGATGGGGGCTGGTTGCTAGAGGAGCCAATCACATGATTAGAAGGTTGGAACTTTCAGTCCAACCCCCTTGATCTCCTGGGAGAGGAGAGGGGCTGGAGGTTGAATCAATCACCAATGGCTAATGATTTAATCAATCGTGCCTGTTTTGTGTAGCCTCCATAAAAACCCAAAAGGATGGGTTTGGAGAGCTTCCCAGTTGGTGAACACGTAGAGATTTGAGGAGAGTGGTGCATTCAGATAGGCCATGGAAGCTCCACACCCTTTCCCCATACCTTGCCCTATGCACCTCTTCTAACTTGCTGTTCCTGAGTTAAATCCTTTTATAATAAACTGGTAGTTTTGTATGTAAAATGTTTCTTTGGGTTCTGTGAGCTGCCCTAGCAAACTAGTCAAATCCAAGGAGGAGGTCCTTGGAATCTGTGATCTATAGCAAGTCAACAGAAGCATGGGTGATAACCTGGACTTGTGATTGGCATCTGAATTTGGGAGGTGGGTGGGGCAGTCTTGTAGGACTGAATCCTTAAACTGTGGAATCTGATGCTCTCTCAGGGTAGATAGCGTCCGAATTGAGTTCAATTGTAGGCCATCCAGCTGTTGTCCTGGAGACTTCCTTGGTGGAGTGGGGGAAACCCCACACATACCCACTTTGGAAATGGTGTCCAGAAGAACTTTTTAGTGTATGATGTTAGCTGGAAACTTTTAAAGTATATATCATTTATCAGGTTAAAGAGACTCTTTTCCCTTACTGTTTAAGAATTTTATCTTAGATAAGGATGTTGAATTTTATTCAGCATTTTTATTTGTATTTATTGAGGTGGTAAAATTATATTTCTTTAATCAATTATTGATGTAATTATATAAGCTGATTTTTAAATATACCAATATTGTATTCTTGGAATGAATTTAAATTTATTAGGGTATGTTTTCTTTTGTATACATGCTAGATTCATTTTGCTAATATTTGGTTTAAGATTTTTACCTATATGTTCAAGAGTGAAATTGCCCTATAATTTCCTTTTTTCATACTGTCTTTGTTTGATTTTCATTTCAAGTTATCATAGTCTTCTATGTTTACTTGGGAAATATATCCTCTTTTTCTGTGTCTCTGTCTCTCTGGAAAATTTAGTGCAGTATTCTAATGATTTCTTCTTTGAATATCTGCTAGAAGTTGCTGAAAAAGCTGTTGGGAAGGGTTTTAATTATTTATTCAATTTCTTTAATGGCTATAGGACTGTCAGATTTTCTAGTTCTTTCAGTTTTGGTAAGTTGTGTTTTCTTTAATTTGTATTTTTAGTTAGTTTTCAAATTTATTGGTGCAATATCATAAATTTAATATGGTTTTCTTATGTTTTTAATGTCTGTAAATATCTGTCATAATATATCTTCTTTTATTCCTTTTACTGGTTTTTGGTGTCTTCTCTTTCTTTTCCTTGATCAGTTTTATAACAGATTTATTAGCATTATTAGTCTTTTCAGAGAATCAACTTTTGGCTTTGTTGATTCTCATAACTATATGTTTGTTTTATAATTCATTAATTTCTGCTTTTATCTTTATTATTCCATTCCATAAACTTTGTGTTTACTGATATTTTTTCTAACTTCTGGTAATGAATGTTTGGCTTATTTCTTTAAACAAATGAATTTAAGGCTAGACATTTCCCTCTTAGTACTGATTTGACTGCATGACACAAATATTGATAAGTAAGCTTTTTTCTGTTGTTTTATTAAAATATTTTATAATTGTCCTTATGATTTCTTAACTTCAGAATTATTCAAAATTGTATGTTAATTTCACAACATATTCTGTTTTTGTAGATATCTTTTGGCTGTTTACTGCTAACTTAATTTAATTCTTTTGAAATTTGTTGAGATTTACTTTATGGCCTAGTTAATGTCCAGTTTTTTAAAAATAAATATTCCATCTATGTTTGGAAAAATGTATATTATGAAGTTGTTTGGGGTAGTTGATAATGTATTTTCATTAGGCCAAGTTTGGTAATCATGTTGTTCACTTTTCTACATCCTTATTGATTTTTTTCTACTTACTCCATCAATTACTGAGAGAAGTATATTTAAGTTTCCCCACTATGATTATAGATTTATATATTTATCCTAGAAGTTCTGTTATTTTTTGCCTTATATATTTCGATGCTATGTTATTAAGTACATCTAATATATTGCCTTTGCTGTCTCCAGTTTGTCTCCTCTCATCATCTTTAAAATCTTAGTTGTGAAAAAGAACAGACATTGATTAATGCGTAGAACAAAAATGTTGTAGTTGGTGGATGAAGTATGTGGAGTGAGGTAAAGAGGGAAAGCAAGAATCACTCCTAATCATGGGATAATATGTTTTACTTCATAATATCCAATTTTTATTCGGATGCTGAATTTTAACTCCTGATGAGGTTACTTGGTCTCTTAACAAGAATTTTCTTTTCAATGTTTTATCAGAGTCACATTTTTGGAATTCTTCATACTCTAAACTATACTTGGCTCTTTGGCACCAACTTTGTATTTCTGTGTTTATTCAGATATCCTTCTTTTCCCCCAGTATCATGACATAGACTGAATCTCATGGTGTCTGGAAACACAATCTAGGTATTTTCGATTATGCCAATAGTAGTATTTACATTTACGATTTTTTATGCTAAGTGATAATAAATACGTAAATTTTCCATTAAAAGCTGTAATGTTCATAGTTATTGCATATAGAATGGTAAATACCAGAAAAGTTAGTTCTTCAGATGTTTAATTTCTACCTTTTATTCATTCAAAAAATACTTTTGAGCACTTACTAAGTGCCAAGCATTGTATAATGTGCTGGGGAAACAACAGTGAACAAAACAGGCAAATTTCTGTTCTCAATGTGCTTATTTTAGTACACTCTTATAATAAGACAAATATATTTGTATTTTAGGTTTTTTCAGATTGCTTAAATTGACATTATAATTTCCTTCATATTTGCAGTACATTTTGCTGTTCCTGTTGGAGGTTTCATTTATCTTGCCACCTACTTTCCAGCTACCAGGGTCTCTTCAAACTATGCACACATGACACTCACCCAGAAGCTGGCTTCTTGTCTCAGCTCAAATGTTGCAATGGCACTGGGAACTAAATTCCTAGTTAAGGCAGAAATGGACAGTGAGTATTTACCTTGTAGATTTTGCCATGTTTTCATAGGTATTCAGTTTAATGTTGATTGGTATTGCTAAACTGTCCTTCAAAAAATTATACTAGTTTAATACCACCATGTATAGTACATGAGTGCTTTCACATTCTCTCCATAAATTTATTCAAGTCTGTTAGGGTCTCTCCCTATTTCTTTTGGAGTTGCCACATGCTGTTTAGAGGTAGGGAAGGAAGCAACACAGGTCTACTTTTACTAATTTCCTTCTTCCTTTTCCATCAGTGCAGTATCTATGCAAAAACCCTTCTAGTCTTTTGTTCTGTAGTTAGCATCCACCCCTACTTTTCAATGATTATGTTTTTCTAAAATTATATATTTCAGTGAACATTTAGCACAAAGAGGGTTGGAGAGAGGAGCCACCATCTTGACCCATAGGTCTGCGATTTTCCTAACTTTTTAGTATGTTTTATTTTTGTTTCACTCATTACTGATTGTTTCTTTGTGGCATAGTGGAAAGCATCTTACATGATTACTTACTTGGATATCCTAAATTCTAATGGTATAAAAAGTAGCTAACTGTAGTAAGAATCTCTGGAGAATATTAATGTGCATTGTTTTCATTCTTTAATTATGATGCAGATGGATAACTCTGTTTCAGTCTCAGTAGGTACCTAAATTAAATGTCTCCTGTTATCTCTTAGGCATTGGAATTAAATGGAGTAACATCTTCTCACCAACTGAAATGGACAACTTTGTCTTTGCGCATGTCCTGGGAATGTTTTTAGTTGATGCTTTCTTGTATGGCCTTGTGGCCTGGTATATAGAAGCTGTCTTTCCAGGAGAGTATGGTGTGCCCAAGCCATGGAACTTTTTCTTGTTGGTGAGTTGTAATGCTTCTGTTATTGAGAGAGGCCACAGTCCTTATGAACCTGTTTTGTAATTTCTATAAAAGCCATGATGAGTTAATTTTGCATTGTCTATAATTGAGTCAATAGGTCAGGTGAAAGAATCATTCTAATCTCTAGCCATAGTAATTCATTAGCCCTTTTTTAAATATACTTTAGAGACTACAATATTTATAAATGTAAACAATCTGTAGTTCATGGCCTGAACCCCCAAACTTTACAAATTGTGAGTAACCCATCACTTTTGCAGGCAAGTGTTTCTAAAGGATTGAACTCCAGCATAAAGAAATTAATATAGGATGGGTCTTTGGATGCTAACAAGAAGAGGTTTAGTTATGTTCCATATCTAGGCACTCACTACCTGATTTATTTCTTTGGTTAGCCCAGATTTCTTAGAGTCAGAACCATAGTAAAATAAGGAGCACATACATCTTGCCCTCCATTCTCAATCTTTTCCTTATTATCATTGGCTTATGTATTACTAAGAGAAGAAGATCTGACAGAGAGTGATACAATACTTGTTGCCATGACCTCATTTGGGAGTGATTTTCTTTTGTCCTTCTTGGACAGTTAGGATTTAGATAGTCTTCTTTTGTGCCTTGGGGGTTCAAATTATAGCCAATTGGCTCCAAAATTTAATCCCAAGAAATTTTTGACAATCCATCTCAATACCAAAGGGAAGAGGCTAATGTATTTTCTAATGCTTCATTTTTCAGTGCCATTGCAGTGATTACATTTTTATTCCCTTTTTAGCGCTCTCACTGGTTTGGGGAAATACCTGAGAAAAAAAATGAAACAAGGCAATTTTATGAGATAATTGAAAGCAAGTATTTTGAAGCTGAACCTACTGATTTGGTGGCAGGTATCCGGGTCAAACATTTGTGCAAGGTATTGTTTCACAGATCTCTTTTTCTTGATGGAACTGAAGTTTAGTTTACAGTTCATTGTAAATGTTTATTACTGGAAGTACCAAGAATAAGATCACATGCTAATAAGATTTCATGGCCATCCTGTTTCCTTCATTTGAGAAAGAGAAAAATGAAGTTTATACAGTATATAGTAAAAAGTCACATCTTTCTCCTTCCTCCAGAATAGAATCAGGTATTCTATAAACTATGATGGTGTCTTCTACAAATGCTGTCATTTAAAAAAAGTACAGTCTAGTGGAGCTTGATTTGAGTATGTGAACATTAATTTCTGTTCACAGATGTTTTGCATTTGTCTATTTCTAGTCTCTCTCAAGGCATTCATCAAGGGCGGACTTTTGGATCTCTCAGTCTACCTGGATCAACTGCGGGCATGTAGTATTCGAGTAACCTAAATATTTGCTGGAATTCCCTTGCCTCTTAAAGGTCTACCTAAACTTGATTTGGGCTCCTAACTGAACAGCTTCGGGAAACCCAAAGCCCTCCATGCAAATTCAGCTAATTTTGGTTGTGTTTATACTCTTGTGGTCCTCTCTGCCTCCAGTATGCTACTTGCTGTCTCTATTTTTGTTATATGTCAACCCAAATGCAAAACTCAGTCTTTTTCCTGAAGTGCTCAGGAAATCCATTCACATAAACATTTTTGTGAATATTAGTAACCTATAATATAGATTAAGTACACAGTGAATGCCATTAGGAAAATAAACAGGGTGATGATGTAGTAATTAAGGGGTAGGGTAGGGAGGAGAAACATTTCAGGTAGATTATTCAATGAAGCCTCTCTGAAAAAATGGCCATTGTGGCTTGGCCACCCTCTCCAGTAGTAACCTCAGCTGAACAGAGTCACCTCACAGGAAATCAGGCCCATTTCCTTGTGAGGTTGACCTTGTTGTTACTGTAATGCAGCCCAACTATTCTCTCTCCCAAATCTGTATCCTTCCCTTCCCCACACAAGTGTTGATCCCAAGAACACTCCTGCCTGCTAATTTCCATCTTATATAAACTTCCTGGATGCTAACTTCTGTCCTAGAGTTTACCTCCCAGGGAACCTAATTAGTGATTTTTGGTACCCAAGTGAATTGAGAAAGCAAATGATAGGATGACAGTTAAACACGGGTACAAGGTAGCAGTACAACGTTCATAGGTCGTGGATTGGGATAGTATTCCAGGGGAAAGAAATGCACTAGTTGGTGTCATGTATCAAGCATTTGAAAAATATGGGGGAAGTAGTAAGTATAGGAAACATGGAATTGGATAGCTCTTTTTAGGGGAACTGATATACTGGAGACAGACAATGAAAGCATGTATATTATTAACCATCAGAGGCTAACTGAAATCTAGTAGAACTCTCAGGAAGCATATAAAGAGATTTTCATCTCCAGCAACCAGAGAGCAGAAAAAACTGAGATCAGAGCCCTAGACTTATAATCATAAGAACAGCAGAGCTCTAGAGACAGTTAAATTCCTAATCTAGGCAGGTCTGCTATCCCAGGATTGGGGGCTTGATTAGGAAGAAATGGAACACTGAGACATAGGATAAGACATCTAGAACTCAGAAATCTCAAGTCCCATTTTCTCCTAGAACCTTAGCCCACAGAAATGGCTCACTTCTCCCTATTAGAGGTTAGTAATTTCTTTTTCCCTTCCTTGAAGATGGTGCAGTGTACTCTGCCCCACAAGACAACCCACACCCACTTCTGGCCACTAGGAAAATAAGATTATGTCACAAAATGTGGTAGACACTGAGGTGGGAAGGAGCTTCATATGTTGAAGAACATGGAGGACATCAAAGCTGCAGTGAAGGAAGCAGAGAGACAGAGTGATATGAAATGAATTTGGAGATGTAGTTATAATACAAATCATGCAGGGGGCCTCGTAGGCCATGGTAAAGCTTGGATTCCATTTTTAAAATACTGGGCAATAATTACAGGTCTTTATTAAGTACAGGGACATGAACTGATTTATATTTTGAAAAGACCACTGTGGCTGCTGTGAGAAGTATGAGCGGGAGAAAGAAGACAAATTGGAATCTTTTATAGTAGGTTAGGTAAGATATGATGTCAGCATGGACTACGCTTGTGGCTGTGGAGAGAGAAGTGTAGAGATTTAGGATATATTTTGGAGTTAGAACTAAAGATACTTGCTCATCATTTGGATGTGTAATTGAGGGAAAAATGAAATTCATGTGGCTGTTGGTTTTGTGGCTTGAGCAAATGGGTGGTTAGTGGAGCAATTTATGGATATCGGAGACATTGGGGGAGAATTTGAGGTTTGTTTGGTTAGTTGGTTTTTAAGTGAAGGTTTGGGAAATTAAGAATTCCTTTTTGGAACTTCCGACATTCATCCAAGTAGAGATTTCAAGTAAACAGTTAGATGAGCCTAGTGCTTAGGTCTAGAGAGAAGATAAGATGAGGACACCTAGGGAGAAAACACCCACTGCCATTTAGGGCAAAAAAGAAATAGCATTTTCTTTTCTGTTACACAATGTTTGCCTTTATTCACCATCAGTGGGTTGTAGTGGAAGGAATACATGCTTTAAGACTGAATAAAATGGGCTTGAATACCAACTCTTCCATTTAAATATTGTGTTTCTTAAGCCTAAATTAAAAATTTAACCAAAATCTTCTTACTAGTTTTTATAGTATCTGCTCTAGGTAAACAAATATTTATATACCATCTCTCCTTGAAGGCATATATCCTTCCTTAAATGTAAGGCTAGGTGGTTGTCTGGAAATCTCACCTCTTGGATCAGTTTGAAAAAAGTTATGATTTTTTAGATTATTTTGTTTTTTGTTTGCTAAAATGAGAATGATGCTCTTTCCAGATTTTTGCATCTTGAGCCTGAAGCACTGCTAGTCTACACATAAGAAATTTGAGATGCCTGTAGAACATATATGTTTTAGATGTTCTCTCCAGGTTTTCACTTGGCAGTTCTCCAAATTAGGACAAAGGCATTGATTGAAGAAGATTGTGGCATTATCAGCTTCAAGATGGTAATTGAAACAAAGCAGGAATGGATGAAATTTCTCAGGGGATATATGTAGATTTACTGTGAAATTCTAAAACTCATGTTATGCCTTCAAATATTTTTTTTCTTTTCACAGTTACATCCTTCTTACATTTTGATTTTTTTCCTCATGAGATTGATTATGTGGTATTGTTTCTTCTATAGATAGTTGATTATGAGTGCTTGTTCTTCCAAAGTGATAGTGATAGACATAAAGTTAATATTTGTGGGTTTTTCCCCCACAGGAATTCCGAGTGCAGAACACTACCAAAATGGCTGTGAAAGACTTGTCTTTGAATTTATATGAGGGGCAGATCACTGTTCTTCTAGGACATAATGGAGCAGGGAAATCCACTACTCTATCCCTTCTCTCGGGTATGTGTTTAGCTCTTCTCAGAGTGTCCTCTTATAGACACTGTAGATAAAGCTTACAAGCCTTTTGTGTATCCCCTTGATGTTTACCGTTTAGTCATTTCAGTGATACAGAAAGTTGTTTAGTAATACACTTTTTTTCTGAGGAGGATTCACCCTGAGCTAACATCTGTGCCAGTCCTTCTCTATTTTGTATGTGGGTCACCGCCACAGCATGGCCACCGACAAGTGGTGTAGGTCCACACCTGGGAACTGAACCTGGGCCGCCAAAGCAGAGCATGCTTAACTTAACCACTAGTCCATGGGGCTAGCCCCTCCACTTGCTTCCTGTGAGAGATAACAGATGTCACATTTTCAGACATCAAAGTAAGAATATGTTCAAAGAACTAAAGGAAACTATGATTAAAGAAATAGTGGAATGTATGAAAACAATATCTCATTAAATAGAAAATATCAATAAAAAGATAGAAATTATTAAAAGAACCAAGTGGGAATTCTGGAGTTGAAAATTACAATAACCAAAAATTCATTGAAGGGGCTCAACAGTAGATGTGAATTGTCAGCAGAGAGAATCAGTGAACTTGAAGATAGATTGATAGAGATTATACAATCTGAATAACAGAAAGAAAAAAAGAATTAATAAAATTAACAGAGACTCAGAGAAATTTAGGATAACTTTAAGTGTACCATGTATTAAGAGTGCCAGAAAGACAGGAGAAAGAGAACAAAGCAGAAAAATTATTCTAATAAATAATGGCTGAAAACTTCCCAAATTTACTAAAAACATTAATCTACACATCCAAGAGGCTCAGAAGACTCCAAATGGGATAAATGTAGAGATTCATACCCAGATACATCGTAGTAAATATTCTGAAAAACAAGAGAAAATCTTCAAAGCAGAAAGAGAAAAATGATTCCTCACATATAATGGAGCTGCCAAAAGACTAAGAGCTGACTTCTCATCATATACTGTGGAGGCCAGAAGGCAGTGGATGACATATAAAAAATGCTGAAAGAAAAAGCTGTCAACCAAGAGTCTCACATCTGTCTTTCAGAAATGACAGGAAATAAAGACATTCTCAGATAAACAAAACCTGAGAGAATTCATTGCTAACAGACCTGCCTTACAAGAAGTTCTCAGGCTGAAAGCAAGTCAGCCCAGATGGAAATTTGAATACACACACACACACACAAAACACAAAGAGCATCAATAAAGATAATTATGTAATTATAAAAGACAGTATGAATGCATATTACTTCTTTCTTCTCAACTAATTTTAAAAGAAATTGTATAAAAATATGTATATAATTATAATGGGCCTGCAACATATAGAAAAGTAATATATTTGACAATAACAGCACAAAGCAGGTGGATGGGAACAGAGTTGTAATAGAGTAAGGACATGATGCTAGATGGGAACACAAATCCAAGGGAACAAATGAAGAAAGCCAAAAATGGTAAATAAGAGAGAAATTTAACAAACTCTACAAATATGTATTTGGTTTTTTTTCTTTCTCAACTTTTTTAATAGACATAAAATTCTATAAGTGATAATTATAACAATGCATTGTTGGAATGGTAGCATACATAGATACATAGATATAATTTGTATAACAACAGTGGCACAAAAAGAGAGAAGAGGGAATAAAGCTATATAGGAGTAATGATTCTAGAGTTTTCGGAATTAAGTTAGTATAAGTCTAAAGTATATTCTGGTAAGTTAAACTGTATATGGTAAGCCTCAGAGCAAACACTAAGAAAATAACTCAAACGTATAGTGAAAAAAAATCATTAAAGGAATTAAAATGTTACACTAGAAAATATTCACTTAATGCAAAAGAAAGCAATAAAGGTAATAGAGGAACAAAAAAGACATAGAAGGGGCTGGCCTGATGGCATAGTGGTTAAGTTTGCATGCTCTACTTCAGCGGCCCAGGGTTCGCAGGTTCAGATCCCAGGCATGGACCTACATACTGCTCATCAAGCCATGCTGTGGCAATGTCCCACATACACAAAATAGAGGAAGATTGGCACAGATGTTAGCTCAGGGCCAATCTTCCTCACACACACACAGAAGGAAAGACATAGAAAACGAAAAAGTAAAATGGCAGACATAAACCCAGTTGTATCAATAATATTGTTAATGGATTAAACAATCCATATAAAAGGAAGATTGTCAGACTGTATAAAAAATACGATGTAACCCAGCACCCAGTGCTGTCTACAGGAAACACACTTTAGATTGAAAGATACAAATAGATTGAAAGTAAAAAGGTGGAAAGACTATATCATGCAAAAAGCAACTACAAGAAAACTGGAGTGGCTATATAAATATCAGACAAAATAGACTTTAAAACAAAAAGTGTTGCTAGAAATAAAGAATAATATATTATAATGATAAAAGTGTCAATTTGTCAGGCAATTGTAACAGTTATAAACATGTATGCACCTAACAACAGAGCCCCAAAATATGTGAAGCAAAAACTGACAGAATTTAAGGGAGAAATAGACAAATTCAAAAATAATAATCGGAGATTTTGGTATCTTACTTTCAGTAAAGGATAGAACAACTAGGCAAGATATCAACAGGTGAAAAAAAGACTTGAATAATACTACACACAAAATACACCTAACAGATATCTACACAGCATTTCATTTAATAACAGCAAAATATATATTCTTCTCAACCACATATGGAACATTATCCAGGATAGACCATATAGCAGGCCATAAAACAAGTCTCAATGAATTTAAAAGATTTAAATCACACAAAGTGTAGTTTCTGATTACAATGAAGTGAAATTATAAATTAATGACAGAAAGAAATTTGGGTAATTCATAAATTTGTGGAAATTAAACCACATGCTCCACGTACCAATGATGAAAGAAGAAATCACAAAGAAAACTAGGAAATACTTTTACATGAATGAAAATGAAGACATAATATACAAAACTCATAAGATGCAGCTAAAGCAGTGCTTAAAGGGAAATTTATAGCTCTAAATGCCTACATTAAAAAAAGAAAATTTAAAAGCTCTTTGAAAAGATCAATAAAATTGACAAACCTTTGGCTATACTGACCAAGAAAAACAGAGAAGATTCAAATTACTAAAATCAGGAATGAAATGTTCTTTTACAGAAATTAGAAATTAAAGGTAGGTGATCAGCTAGAGTCTCATTTCAATGCATCTAAAATTAGAATACATTGTTAAAAATTAAATCTTCATAAACCTGATCATGGATGGGACTGCAGGACAACAGGTAATTTGGGACATGATCACTCACATTGTAATGGACATCTCTAAACACATTTTTCCTCTTGGTAGTATGGAAAAATATTATTTAAGTATTTTAAAACTGTTTTAGGTTACTCTGTGTTAACTCCCCCAACTGGAATTCAAGGATAACAGTTTTATTGTCTGGTTTTTCCAATTTTAAAATAGTACCACAATCTGGTGCAGTGCAGAGCTTATAATGTAATTCATAATGTTGTCAAATGGCTGATGGCAATGCTGTAATGTTCTTGTTTTTTGTTTTTTTGTGAGGAAGATCAGCCCCGAGCTAACCTCCATGCTAGTCCTCCTCTTTTTGCTGAGGAAGACCAGCTCTGAGCTAACATCTATTGCCAACCCTCCTCCTTTTTCCACCCCCCACACCAAAGCCCCAGTAGATAGTTGTATGTCATAGTTGCACATCCTTCTAGTTGCTGTATGTGGGACGTGGCCTCAGCATGGCCGGAGAAGTGGTGCGTCGGTGCGCGCCCGGGATCCGAACCTAGGCCGCCAGTAGCGGATCACGCGCACTTAACTGCTAAGCCACGGGGCCGGCCCTGTAATGTTCTAATATAACAAACTCTTAAGTGTTTTTATTACCTGTGTGATTTGTACTTATTCATACTCATTGAAAATTAGAACATACAGTCAATCAAACAAAAAATACAAAACAAATTATTTCTAATCTCATCACTCGAAAGATAACAATTGATATATTCTAGAATTTTCTTCTGTGTGAGATATTGCTAATTCTAGTGAGTAGATTTCAAAGCTAATGAACAGTTTGTTGTCATGTTCCATCATGAAAGCTAAGCTTCTGTTATGTCTTTTGCTTGATTCTAGGTCTCTATCCTTCTACTAGTGGAGAGGCCTATGTTAATGGATATGATATCTCAAAGCACATGGTCCAGATCAGGAAAAGCTTGGGCTTGTGTCCTCAGCAGGACTTGTTGTTCAATTACTTGACAGTATCAGAACACCTTTATTTCTATTGTGTGGTAAGCCAAAGATATGTTCCCTTTTCCCACTCTATTTATATACTTAAGGTAGATTACCAACTATCAATATCCTTACTCTTAGAAAGTTGAAAAATTGATTTTGATGAATTTTCCTTTAAACATAAAGACAAGTAAAGCGAAAAAGACACTATATAGATGACGTAAGAAAAGAGCTAGTGTAAAATGTTTCTAAGGATTAGTTGGAAGCACCATGTAAACTCGCTCCTCTTTCTAGTTAAAAGGAATACCTCCAGAGATGCGTCGTATGGAAATTGACCGTATGCTGTCTGCTTTTAACCTGCTAGAAAAGCGTGATGCACTTTCACAGTCACTGAGTGGAGGAATGAAGCGCAGACTCTCCATCATTATAGCACTTATAGGGGGCTCCAAGGTAAAAAAAAAAAAAAAAAAGGGCTAAAAATGGATCACTTCTGGAGCTGCTCTGAAAAAATCAGCTGACACAAACCCAAGAGCTGATATGGATCTAATACTCTATGGGGAACCTCCCAAATGAAATCTCAGGTGGGATTCACATTATCAACCTAGTTGGTATAAAATGGTCATAGGTTTGGAATTATTCCAGCATTCCTAATTCAGTTTTAGTCTAAATGTATTATCTTTGCTTAATAGGACAAGTGACTGAAAATGCAAAACCAGAGTAAGCCCCATGACTGGTAAGACTCTAATGGTGCTAGTACATAATGTTTAACGGTGGTCATGGAATTGTTCTTTTGGTCTTTAGGTGGTGATACTTGATGAGCCAACATCTGGTATGGACCCAGCCTCAAGGAGGGCCACCTGGAGTCTCCTTCAGCATTATAAGCAGGATCGTACCATCTTATTGACCACCCACTACATGGATGAAGCTGACGTACTGGGTGATCGCATAGCCATCATGGTCAAGGGATCTCTGCGGTGCTGTGGCTCTTCAGTTTTCCTGAAAAAAATATATGGTCTCTCTCCCTTTGATCATTCTTTGGATATTGATGTCTGAATATTCCTCTAATGTAATTTTCATGGATATTGATGTCTTAATGATATTCTTCTAACATAATTTTCACTGTTTTTGTCCATCTACCCAAAACTTCAATGATTCCCTCTGTTCTATTAAAGGCTCAACTATGAGCCCTTTGAAATAATGGTCATATTTTAGTTCCTCAAAATTATTTCCCACTCTTATGTTTATTGCATTAACCAAATTCATGTTTATTTCTTTCATATGGCTTATACTTAAATTGTAACTTGCCCTACTGCAAGTGTGCCTTCAACAAAATTGATAGAGATGTGTAGGTAGGTAGGTAGAGAGATAGAGAGATAGATATAGATAGATGATAGATAGATAGATAGATAGATAGATAGATAGATAGATAGATAGATAGATAGATAGATAGATGGCAGATGGATAATGAACACATAGATAAATTAATGAATTCCAGGGGAAATGTAGAGAACCAGATATCTCTGTTCCTTGTTTCATATTTGTCAAACCAGTATTAAATTGCTTCTGTATGAGAAAAATATTTTATTCTAATCTAGAGAAGAATTTTTCCAAACATGGAAAATACTAAATATGTCCTAGTAGCTTCCTTACCTCATATTCAAGATTATCTACGTATTAGTTTTCCTTGGCCCCCTAAACAAAATTTTAGCACTTCATCTTCAATATTTAATATTTCTTTCTGTTTTTTCCCTTAAGCACTAGCTTAATAAAATATGTAATTTATTTAGTCACCTTGTTCACTGTCTGTCTGCTCTTTCCAGAATAAATGCTCTTATCAAGGAAGAATTTTTTTGATTGAGGTATAATTTATGTAGAGTACAATGACTAGATCTGTCATGTTCAGTTTGGTGCGTTTTTACAACTATAGATACCCATTTGACTCCAAGCAAAACAAAATACAAAGTTTCCATGACCCCAGAAAGTTCCCTTGAACCTCTCTTCATCAATTCCTCTCTCCCAAAGGCAACCACCTTCTGCTTTTTATTGCCATACATTAATTTTGCCTGTTCTTGAATGTTGTATAAATGAATTATACACATTTTTTTCTTTCTGGTTTCTTTACCTCAGCACAGTATTTTTGAGATTCATCTCTATTGCTGCATGTATCAATAGTACATACATTCTATTCTTTCTGGATTTTTAGGTTGTTTCAGTTCGTTTCCAGTTTTCAAATATCATGAACGAACGTGCTGTAAACTTGCTTGTGAAAGTTCTCTCTTGGATAAAAATTTATGTTGGGTAAAAATACTTATGATTGGAGTTACTTGGTCAAAGATTAAATGTGTGTTCTGCTAAAAGATTCTCCAAAGAGCTTGCATTATTGTACACCTGCCAGCATGTTTGAGAATTCACCTTGCTCCTTATCCACACCATTTTGATGTTGTCTTTGGATTTTCGCTGTTGTAGTGAATGTGAAACAGTATCTCTTATGGTTTTAATTTTCATTTCCCTGAAGAATAATTATATTGAGTACATTTTCATATACAAATTGACTCTTTGCATAAATTATTTTGTAAAGTGTCTGTTCACATGTTTGGCCCATTATTAAAAGTTTGTTGTTTACTTTTTTTATTGTAAATTTGTAGGAGTTCACGTATTCTGAAGGTGAGGTCTTTGTCAGATATCTGTTTTGTGAACATTTCCCTAAATGTATTGCTTGCCTCTTCATTTGTGGTGGTATCTTTTGGTGAGCATAAATTTTTAATTTTGAAAAGTTAAATTTATTAATTGTTTTTTTTTTTTGGTCAGTGCTTTTTAGGAAACCTTCGCCTATATAAAGGTTGCAAAGATACTCTCCTGTATTTTCCTATGTATACCTGATGGTTCTAGCTTCTAAGAGTTTTATGATCTATTTCAAGTTGATTTTTTGTGAATGTTTTTAGGTAAATATTGGTGGTGATTTTTTCCATATGAGAAACCAGTGAGTTTGTGGAAAACAAACTCTTTTCCCTATTGAATTGCTTTGGCACCTTGATGAAAATCAATTGACCATTTATATTTAGGTCTACTTTTGGATTTTCTATTCTGTTTTGTTGATCTATAGGTCTATCCTTTTACAATACTATAGTCATGAATATGGTATCATTATAGTAAGTCTTGAAAATAAATGATATATGTCCACCAACTTTTTTTCTACTTTTTCAAAATTACTTCACCTATTTTATACCCTTTTTAGTTCCATATAAATTTTAGGGTCATTTTATCAATTCTATAAAAAAGCCTGGTAGGATATTGATTGGGATTGCTGTGAATCTTTACATCATTTTGAGAAGAACAGTCATCTTAACAATATTGAGTCTTCCAATATACGAACATGGTATTATTTCTTGATTTATTTAAGGTCCCTTAATCATTTTTGGCTATATTTTGTTGTGTTCACCGTGACGGTCTTTCATTAGATTTGTTTCAAAGTATTTCATTTTTTAATTTCATGTAAATGATATTATTTATTTAAATTCATTTCCAGTTGTTTCTTTTCTAATATTTAGATAGACAATGATTTTTATATTGCTCTTGTATCCTGTGAACTTGCTTAGTCGTATTAGGTCTGATAGTATTTTTGTAGATTCTATACAAAATCCTGTCACCTATGTAGCAAAAAGGTTTTACTGGCATAATAACAGACACACAGATCAGTGGAACAGAATACAGAGCTCAGAAATAAACCCACATGTATATATCAATTAATTTACAACAAAGGACCCAGTAATATACAATGGGGAAAGGACATTCAGTTCAATAAATGATGCTGGGAAAACTATACAACCACATGCAAAAGGATGAAATTGGAACACTATCTTATACACTATATACAAAAACCAACTCAAAATGGACTTAGGACTTTTCAAGTTAGTGTTTTTGTTTTCTTGGGCTAAATACTCAGAAGTGGGATTGCTGGATCATATGTTGGTTCTATTTTTAATTTCTTGAGGAACCTTCATATTGTTTTCTATAGTGGCTGCACCATTTTGCATTCCTAGCAACCGTGTACAAGAGTTCCAATTTCTCCACATCCAAAAACTTGTCTTTTTTTGTTTAATAGCCGTTCTAACAGGTGCGAAGTGATATCTTTGTGATTTTGATTGGTATTTCCCTGATGATTAGTGATATTGAGCATCTTTTCATATACCTCTTGACCATTTTTGTGTCTTCTTTGAGAAATGTCTATTTAAGTCTTTAGCACAATTTTTAATTGTTATCAGTTCTTTTGCTATTGTATTGTAGGAGTTCCTTATCTATTTTGGAAATTAGCCCTTTGTCTCATATAGGGTTTGCAAACATTTTCTCTCATTCCATAGGTTGCCTTTCCATTTGGTTGATTGTTTCCTTTGCAGTGTAAAATCTTTTCAGTTTGGTCTAGTCCCACTTGTATATTTTCGCTTTTGTTGCCTGTGCTTTTGGTGTCACATCCAAAAAAATAATCACCAAGACCAATGTCAAGAAGCTTTTCCCCAATGTTTTCTTGGAGTTTTACAGTGTCAAGGCTTATATTTAAGTCTTTAATACATTTTATTTATATGTATGATGTAAAATATGGGTCCAAATTCATTCTTTATCATGTGGATATCCAGTTTTCGCAACACCGTTTGTTGAAGAAACTGTCTTTTCCCTATTGTGTATTCTTGGCACTCTTGTTAAACATCACTTGACCAAAACTGTGTTGATTTATTTCTGGGCTCTCTATTATGTTACGTTTCTGATTTTATGCCAGTGCCATACTGTTTTAATTACTGTTGCTTTATAATATATTTTGAAATCAGAAAGTGTGATGCCTCCAGCTTGTTCTTTCTCAAGGTTGATTTGGTTATTCAGAGTCTTTTGTGTTTCCAATTAATTTTAAGATTTTTTAATTTCTGTGATAAATGCCATTGGGATTTTGATAGAGATTGCATTGGTTCTCTAGATCACTTAGGATAGTATGGACATTTTAACAATTTAATTAACATTTTAACAATTAGTAAGTCTTCCGATTCATGAACATGGGATGTTTTCCCATTTGTTTGTGTCTTCATTAATTTCTTTTATCACTGTTTTTTAGTTTTCAGTGTGCAAATATTTCACGTCCTTAGTTAAGGTCATTCCTAAGTATTTTATTCTTTTTAATGCAATTGTAAGTGGGATTGCGTTTTTAATTTCCTTTTCGGATAGTACATTGTTAATGTGTGGAAATGCAACTTATTTTGGTATGGTGATTTTGTATCCTACTTCTTGCTGAATTTGTTTATTAGTTCTAACAGGTTTTTTTGTGGATTCTTTAGGATTGTCAACATATCACATACCATCTGTAAACAGAGTACTTCCAGTACTATGTTAAATAGAAGTGGCCAGAGTGGTTATCCTTGTCTTATTCCTGATCTTAAAGGAAAAGCTTTCAGTTTTTCACCATTGAGTATGATGTTAGATGTGAGTTTGTCTTATATGGTCTTTGTTATGTTGAGGTACATTACTGCTATACTGGATTTTTTGAGAGTTTTTCTTCTGAAAGGGTAGTGAATTTTGTCAAGTGTTTTTTCTGCATCTATTGAAATGATCATGTGATTTTTTTTCTTTTATACTATAGATGTCTTGTATTTCTTTTATTGATTTGCACATGTTGAACCATCTCTGCATCCCAGGCATGAGTCCCATTTGATCATGGTGTATGATTCTCTAATATATGTGTTATTGAATTCGGTTTACTAGTATTTTGTTAAAGGGGTTTACATCTATATCTATCAGTGCTTTTGGCCTGTAGTGTTCTTTTTTGTGCCGTCTTTTCCTGGGTTTGGTAGCAGGGTAATGCTGGCCTCATAAAATGAGTATGGAAGTGTACCCTCCTCTTCAATTTTCTTTAAGAATTGTCATTAATTATCTTTTAAATGTTTGGTAAAATTCCTTAGTGAAATCATCTGCTCCTGAGATTTTTTTGTTGGGAGGTTTTTGATTATTGATTCAATCTCCTGACTAGTGAAAGATATGTTCAGACTTTATTTCTTCATGAGTCAATCTTGGTAGATTGTATGTTTCTAGGAATTTATCCATTTTACTAGGTTATCCGGTTTGTTGGCATATAATTGTTCATAGTACTCTCTTATGATACTTTATATTTCTTTGACATCAGTTGTAATGCCTCCCAGCCTTTCTGATTTTATATTTTGAGTCTTTATCTTTTTCTTAGTCTAGCTAAAAGTTTGTCAGTTTTGTTTATGTTTTTAAACAACCAACTCTTAGTTTTATGGATTTTTTCTATATTTTGTATATATTTTCTATTCTATTCTATTTATTCTCTATTCTATTTATTTTTGCTGTATTCTTTATTATTTCCTTCCTCTGATAACTTTGGAATTTGTTCTTCTTTTTCTCGTTCCTTGAGGTGTAAACTTAGGTAACTTATTAGACACCTTTTGTTAATATAGGTGTTTATTGCTATAAATTTGCCTCTCAGTACTGCTTTTGCTGCATCCCATAAATTTTGGTATATTGTATTTTGATTTTCACCTGTCTCAAGCTATTTTCTAATTTCTCTTTTGATATCTTCTTGAGCCATTTGTTGTTCAAAAATGTGTTAATTCCTACATATTTTGAACTTTCCTGTTTTTCTTCTGCTATTGGTTTCTGGTTTCATTCCATTATGGTTGGAAAAGATACTTGGCGTGATTTCACGAATGTGTTAAAACTTGAATGTGTTAAAACTTATTTTGAGATATAACGTGATCTATCCTGGAAAATGTTCCACGTGCACTTGAGAAAAATGTATATTCTGCTTCTGTTTGGTGGAGTGTTCTGTATATGTCTGTTAGGTCCATTTGGTCTATAGTGTTGTTCAGGTCCACTATTTCTTTGTTGATTTTTTGTGTGGTTAATCTGTCCATTATTGGAAGTGGGATATTGAACTCTCCTACTGTATTTCTGACTATTTAATGCTTCAGTCCTATCAATGTTTGCTTTATATATTTAGGCTATTGATGTTGGGTGCATATATTTTTATGATTCTTCTATCTTCCTTTTGAATTGATCCTTTTATCATAGTCTAATGTCCTTGTTTCTTGTGACTTTTTGACTTAAAGTATATTTTGTCTGATATAAGTATAGTTATCCCTGCTCTTTTTGCATTATATTTTCATAGAATATCTTTTTCCATCCCTTTATTTTCAGCCTATATATGTCTTTAAATCTGAGGTGAGTTTCTTATAGACAGCATATAGTTGGATCTTACTTTTTTATCCATTCAGTCACTCTTCATTTCCTTTTTGTTGATTTTTTGTATTGATATGCTTTGATTCCTTTCTCTTTTTCTTTTGTGTATCTTCTCCTAGGTATTTTCTTTGTGGTTACCATGGGGCTTACATAAAATATCATATAACAGTCTATTATAAGCTGATAACGACTTAACCTCCATTACATATAAAACTGTTCTCTTTACACCCCCCCACACACACACTATAGTTATTGATGTCACAATTTGTATCTATTTGTATTGTGTATTTTATATCTAATTTTTAGTTATAATTTTAGTAATAATATAACATTTTAATTGTAGTTATTTTTAATGCCTTTAATTTTCATAGTAGAATTAAAAATAATTCGTCCACCACCATTACAATATTACATTTTCTGTATTTGTCTGTGTATTTACCATTATCTGTATGTTTTATATTTTCATATGCTTTTGTATTACAGTTTAGCATCCTTTCTTTTTGACTTGAAGAACTCCTTTTAGCAGTTCTTATGATGCAAGTCTAATGGTAATGAGCTCTCTCAACTTTTGTTTGTCTAAGAAAGTCTTTATTCTTCATTTTTGAAGGACAGTTTTGCCAGGTATAGTATTCTTGGTTGGCAGGTTTTTTCTTTCAGCACTTTGAATATATCATCTCATTCCCTTGTAGCCTTCAAGGTTTCTGCTGGGAAATCCACTGATAGTCTAATGGATGTTCTCTTATATGTGACAACTTGCTTTTCTCTTGCTGGTTTCAAAATCCTCTTTGTCTTTGACTTTTGACTATTTGATTATATTGTGTCTCATTGTAGATTTCTTTGGAATCATTTTATGTAGGTCTTTTTGTCTTCCTAAATCTGGATGTCTATTTTCTTTCCTAGGTTGGGAAGTTTTCTTTTCTTTTGTTGCTTTATGGGACTCCCATATTATGTATATTGCTCTATTTGATGGTATCCCATAAGTCTCTTAGGCTTTACTTAATCTTTTTCACTCTTTTTTCTGTCTGCCCCTTTGAGTGAATAATATCCAATGACTTGACTGAGAGGTCACGCATCCTTTCATGTGTTTCATTTAGTTTGCTTTTGAAACCCTCTAATGAATTTTTCAATTCAGTTATTGTATTCTTCAGCTCAATGAATTCTTTTTGGTGTTTCTTTAAGTTTTCTATTTCTTTGTTGAAATTCTTGCCTTGTTCATGCATTGTTCTCCTGACCTTGGTGAGCATATTTGTAGTGGTTATTTTGAATTCTCTATCAGGTAAATTATATGTCTCCATTTTATAGAGTCAGATTCTAGAGATACAGTTTTCCTTTGTTTGGAAAATATCTCTGTGTCAGCTTCTGTGATGTTTACATCATATTTAGGGTTATATTTTCTTCTTTGCATGTTTTGTAATTTTTGTGACTGACGTTGTGAATAAAATAACCATAGAGACTAAAGTAGTTGGTATTTATTCTCAGAAAAGGGTATGCTCTGGTCTTTGTTAAGTCACTGTTGTGGAAGACTGAGTCAATATAATACGTATTTGAACAAGTATTGAGATGTGTCACAACTTTATTTAGATTCTGTTCATCACTGTATTCAGAAGTTTTAGGATTGGGATCAGGATTTTGCTCTTAGCAGAGGTTGGGATCTGTGAATGGATGAGATCATGGAGATTTCTTTAAGCTACAGTCCAGTTTCCAGCGTTTTGGATCTGACAGGTCCTCTTTTCTTGCCATCCTTGCACTGTTTTCTTCACCTTAAAGGATTTCTCTCTACCCTGCTGCCCTCTCCCAAGCCTTTAAAGGGCCCTTGTAGTGAAGGTTTGATATTCCCCAGAGGTATTTTTCTCAGCTCTTTTGTCCTGCCTGAGCTATCAGATGCCAGTGCAATATTTCCCACAAAATCTTGGAGTTCCGTGGAGGGATTTTTCTTCACTACTCCACCTCCCTCCTTCAGCTTCCAGAAGGCTAGTGCAGTGTACCTAGTGAAGGTGTAGAGTACTTTGGAAAGATTTCTCCGATCTCTGAAGGAAGAGATTTTTACCTGATTTATTTACTGCCTTGCATACAATAGGCACCCAATAAATATCTGTTTAATGAATATTAATCTTGTCCTCTCAGATGTCAGTGTCAATAGGACAAGAAACCAGATAACAGAGGCTTTTCATTCTATCTCTGTTATCTTGGGCCCTAAGAAAATTAATGAAATAACAAAAAAAGTATTTATTAGGCTCCTTACACTTGTAATCAAATGATTTGTGATGTACCCTTTTTCTAGCTCACTCAAACCATGGAAAGCCAAGTGTGGTCTCACAAGAATATGGAAAGTACAAAATTGTTTTATTTGTTCTTTTAAATGGATTTTCTCAGGTGTGGGATACCACATAGTCATGGTGAAGGAACCTCACTGTGATGTTGAAGAAATCTCCAAGTTGATTAATTACTATATACCAACAGCCACTTTGGAGAAGAATTTTAGAAATGAATTATCTTTTATTCTACCCAAGGAGTACACACACAGGTATGGATCCCAAGAGTACTAAATGGTTGATGTTTAGATAACCAGAAATTATTGTTGCTTTTCCTGATTTCTTCAGGCTTAGAAAGTAGTATATTTAACAAGCCAAAACTCCAGTCATAGCTGTCACTTGCACTGAAGTGGTTATAGATAGCCACTATAACTTAGTAGCTATAGCTTCCTGGTTTTAATTGGGGATAACCGATAGTATGTTGTTGGTAGAGTAAAAAATGCATGGTGAGGCGTAAATGGAAATATTAAGACAATAAGAGAAAAAATGGCTTTAGTGGTGGTTCTTGAAGCCCGGGTGACAAGAATCCAGAGAAAATAGGCAGTTTCACTGTCCTAGTTAGCCAAATTATTCATCAGAGGGAGTCACAAAGAATAATAACTCTACCTGAGATAACCATCCTAAAAAAGGAAAATGGAAACTAAGAGTACTCATCAGTGACTTTCAGAGTATGATATTTTTATCTTCTTCTAATATACAAGTGCTTGCTTTGTTATTTCCTAGAGTCAAGCCAGTTGTAACATTAAAGAAGACTATGAGGGACTTTAACTTCTCCTTTTCTACGAAAAAGAGTAATGTCAAAAAGGAGGAAAAGAAGGAAGAGGAACTGCATCATTTGAACTTTGTTTAGTAGATCTAAAAGTTCTTGAGAAGCAGCAGCATGGGGCAGTGTGATCAGGCTAGAACCAAGACCCTAGTCATAAGCTGGAATGAAAGATTGAAATATCATGGGCAATTGCAAATAAAATTCTAGATATGTATTCTCAGAGATATATGACAATTGACTCATTCAGAAAAGGTGGAACCAGGTGGGAACTTTGGCCTACTTGATAGTTGTGATCCATGTGAAGCTACAGAATCTATCTGAAGGAGACATAAATCACTTGCTTGAACTTATCACACACTCTGCCTATCCTCATTCATATGGACACAAATGACATTCTCAAAAGAATGTCTAAAACAGGAAATGAAAATATTCAGAAGCAGATGATGTTTTATCATATCTTCATATTTATGTCATATCTTATTCATATTTCTAATATATTATGCATATTTTATCGTATCTTTATATTTGGAAGCAGACTATGTTTATTATATCTTCTTACTAATCATTTGGACTTGGAGGACAGACAAAGGAAGAACATCCAAGAGGTGAACAACTAATTGTAGATCTCTCGGCCATAAATCCAGATTTGGAATGATAGACTCACCACCAAATAAAAAGAAAATCATGAAATTAGAGAAGTATGTGTTTTCTCTAACAGGCAGAGTTTTAAACTGAAAAATAGGAAGAAAAAATTATAAGGAAAAGAAATACCTATGGACCCAGCTATTTCAGAGTATAATATGAAAAGAATGAAATGGTGGTTAAAGTCTTAGTGATTTTTATTCTGGCTAAAATTTTGATAGCTAATAGTAACTGAGCACTTATTTTTCCCACTATTCTAACATGTGTTTATTTACCTGAATAAATAATAAGGAAGAGAAAAAAAGTAATTTTTTTGTGTGTGTGAGGAAGATTAGCCCTGAGCTAACATCTGTTGCCAATCCTCATCTTTTTTGCTGAGGAAGATTGGCCCTGGGCTAACATCCATGCCCATCTTCCTCTGCCTTATATGTGGGATGCCTTGATTATCAGCATTACTTGATAAGTTGTGCATAGGTCCACGCCTGGGATCTGAACCTGCAAACCCCAGGTCACCAAAGTGGAGCATGCAAACTTAACCACTACACCACCGGGCCGGACTCAGAGAAAAAAATAATTTTTAATTGCATATACGTGTAGCAGATTCATTGAGTGTATCACATAAGGAAAGTAATCTTAAAATTTTAAAATAATGTAACTTGTTATAAAACAATGCTGAAACTTGTTGGAATGAAACAAGTTTAGAATACGGCGATGGAATAATATGCAGCATTCCAAATAAATCAATATATGAGAGGTATCAGAATAGTGCTGCATATCAGGGAATGTTTATATGCTTAAAGTTCATGAATTAGGAGATGTAAGTTTACAGGAAGACCAGTGGGTGACAATAGAAGGAGAAAGAAACAAGTTAAATGTCATTTTGTGAAACTCCTGCAAATTAAAAGGAGGAAATGCATAATACATTGCTGATACAAAGTTTAAGCAAGATGACATAGTAAAGAAAGTAATTCAAGTATAGACCTCTAACACATGTTGTATTCACCTCAACACAGCTCTCCTGCACGTTTCTGACTTTTCTTGCCAACAATTACATTCCTAGAAAGATGGAGGAAATGAAAACAAACTGCTGCCCTAAATCGAATTCTGATAATCAAGAAAATCTTGATGGAAAAAAAAAATCCAGTACCTTGGGGAAATTTACCACATCATGGTGAACTTCATAGCAAGAAAGAAGGAAGGCGTTTGGTGGATTTAGACACAGGCCAAAATATGGATAAGTAGAAAAGCAGTATTCCATAGCATAACATTCTGAAAGGAAAAGTTACTCAAGATTATTTGGAAGCTTCAAAAATGAATTTCTGTAGAGTGATGTCAGCATCATGGCAGAGTGAGCTCTTCCCTTAGTCTCTCCCCACAAGAGACAACAAAGAGGACATTCATAAACCAATAGAGGATATTCACATAATTTGAGAGATCCATGCAGCCATATGTCTGAAGGTGGAGGTGCTGGACCCCCTGAGGAGACAGTAGAAGTAGGTTAGTGGATCTCCTCTCCCTTCCCTGCAGAAGCAATCTAGGGCACAGGACGTTGTGAAGCAGCCAGCACGCAACTCTGAGAGAAGAGGGAAAAGGCAGTCCTCTGTGGAAATGCTGTCACTCTTGGAGTTGCCTCCCAGCCTGTGGGAGCACTCCACCCTGAGGCAGCTAAGCAACTGTGAGGTGTTCCCACCAAGCCGAGCAGCCTAGGCAGGCTAGCCTGTAAGTGCAGAGTGGGAGTGTGTGGGATTGCACACACAAAAGAAAGCACCCCTCATTCCCCTCCTTTCTGGCACACTAGCTCAGCAGGTCAGCCAAAGTAGGGGATCCCTGCCAGAGCACCTCCACCTACAGGTGTAAGGTGACAGCCAACAGGCAAACGCAGACGGGCCCTGTGGGCACAGCTTCCAAGAGATGGGCACAACTTCCAGGGGTCATGGCAGGCTCAGAAAACGCAGCTCCTGCCCCCCTGGTGGCAGGTGGAATGTGCAACCAGATACAAGCACTATGCGACGGCAAAATAGCATGAAGAATTACATTAACACTCCAGACTAGAAGGAAAATGACAAGTGCCCAGAAATCAATCTTGAAGTCACAGAAATTTACAACCTAAATGACAGAGAATTCAAAATAGTTAGCATGAAAAAACTCAATAAGTTAAAAGAAAACTCAGAAAGACAGTTTAATGAACTCAGGAATAAAATTAATGAACAGAGGGAATTCTTCACAAAAGAGATTGAAACTATAAAAAAACCAGGAATTTTGGAGATGAAGAACACAGTGAATGCGAAAGAAAAATCTGGAATCCTTAAAAAACAGAACTGATATTATGGAGGACAGAACTAGTAATTTAGAGGACAGAAATATAGAAATGCTTCAGATGGAGGAAGAAAGAGAACTAAAACTAAAAAGAAATAAAGAAATTCTCCAAGAAATATCCAACTCAATTAGGAAATGCAATGTAAGGATATAGGTATTCCAGAGGGAGAAGAGAGGCAAAGAGGAACAGAGAGCTTGTTCAAAGAAATAATATCTGAGAACTTCCCAAACCTGGGGAACAAGCTGGAATTACATGTAAGTGAAGCTAATAGAACTCCTAATTACATCATTGTAAAGAGACCTTCTCCAAGACATATATTAGTAAAACTGGCAAAAGCCAATGACAAAGAAAAAATATTAAGGGCAGCAAGGCAGAAGAAAATAACCTACAAAGAAATGCTTCTCAGGCTTTAAGCAGATTTCTCAGCAGAAACCTTACAGGCTAGGAGAAAGTGGAATGATATATTCCAAATTCTGAAAGACAAAACTTTCAGCCAAGAATACTCTATCCAGTGAAACTATCCTTCAGATATGGTGGAGAAATAAAATCTTTCCCAGATAAACAAAAGCTGAGAGAGTTCATTGCCACAAGCCCCTCCACACATACACACACAAGAAATGATCAGGAGGCCATCATTACCTGAAAAAAAAAAAAGAAAGGGTTTACAAAGCCTTGAGCAAGGAGATAAATAGGCAGACAAAATCAGAAAATTGCAGCTCTCTATCAGAACAGGTTAGCAAACAATTATAACATTAAAGATAAACAGAAGAAAAACATAAAAAATAACTATAATCACTTAATTTTAATCACAAACAACACAAAAATGAATAAGTTGTGACAACAATAACTTAGACGGGGAAGAGGAATGGGATGGAACCTGCTTCAACTAGGGAAATAAGAGGCTATCAGAAAATGGACTCTGTCATTTATGAGTTCTCTTATACAAACCTCACAGTAACCACTAAACCAAAAATCAGAACAGACACACAAGTGGTAAAGATAAAATCATCATAAAGAATCACCAAATTGAATTGGCAGTCAGAAATACACAGGATGAGAAGGCAAGGGAAATATAGAACAACGAGAAAACAAGTGATAAAACGGCAGTATTAATCCCTCATATATCAATAATCACTCCAAGTGTAAATGGATGGAATTCTCCAATCAAAACACATAGAGTGGCTGGCTGGATTAAAAAACAAGATCCAGCAATATGCTGCCTCCAGGAAACACATCTCAGCTCTACAAGACAAACACAGGCTCAGAGTGAAGGGATGGAAAACGATACACCAAGCTAATGGCAAACAAAAGAAAGCAGATGTTGCCATACTTATATCAGACAAAGTAGACTTCAAGATAAAAAAGGCAATGAGAGACAAAGAGGGGCAGTTTATAATGATAAAAGGGATACTCCACCAAGAGGATGTAGCACTTATAAATATACGTGCACCTAACACAGGAGCAGCAAAGTATGGTGCAACTATTAACAGACCAAAAGGAGAAGTTAACAGTGACGAAATAATAGTAGGGGACCTCAACACCCCACTTACATCAATGGACAGAGCATCCAGACAGAAAGCAACAAGGAAATAGTGGAATAAAATGAAAAATTACACGAAATGGACTTAATAGATACACATAGAACACTCCATCCAAAATCATCAGAATACAGATTCTTCTCAAGTGCACATAGAACATTGTCAAAGACAGACCATATGTTGGGAAACAAGGCAAGCCTAAATAAATTTAAGAAGATTGAAATCATATAAAGCAACTTTTACAGCAATAATGCTATGAAACTAGAAATCAACCTAGGAAAAACCTGGAAAAGAAACAAATATGTGGCAACAAAACAGAAGAAATAAAAAAATATCTGGAGATGGATAAAATGAAAATATAGCATACCAACTCATATGGGATGCAGTAAAAGCAGTCATAAGAGGGAAATTCATAGCAAAACAGGCCCACTTTAACAAACAAGAAAAATAAAATAAACAATCTTAAACTACACCTAAGAGAACTAGAGAAAGAATAACAATCAAAGCCCAAAGTCAGCAGAAGGAGGAAAATAATAAAAATTAGAGCAGAAATAAATGAACTAGAAACCAAAAAAACAGTAGAAAGGATCAATGAAACTAAGAGGTGGTTCTTTGAGAAGATAAACAAAATTGATAAACCCTTAGCCAGACTCACAAAGAAAAAAAGAGAGAAGGCTCAAATAATGAAATTAGAAAGGAAAGAGGAAAAATTGCAATGGATATCACAGAAATACGAAGGATTATAAGAGAATTGCATGAAAAAATACATGCCAACAAATTGGACAACCTAAAAGAAATGGATAAAGTCTTAGACTCATACAACCTCCCAAAACTGAAGCAAGAAAAAATAGAGAATCTGAACAGAACAATCACAAGTAAAGAGATTGAAACAGTAATCAAAAACCTCCCAGAAAATAAAAGTCCAGGACCAGATGGCTTCTCTAGAGAATTCTACCAAACATTCAAAGAAGATTTAATACCTATCCTTCTCGAACTATTCCAAAAAATTGAAGAAGACAGAGCACTTCCTAACTCATTCTATGAGGCCAACATCACCCTGATCCCAAAGCGAGGCAAGTACAGCACAAAGAAGGAAAATTACAGGCCAGTATCACTGATGAATATAGATGCAAAAATCCTCAACAAAATATTGGCAAACCGAAAAGCAATACATTAAAAGGATCGTACACCATGATCAAGTGAGATTTATACCAGGGATGCAGGGATGGTTCAACATCTGCAAATCAATCAATGTTTTGATTACACTACATTAACAAAATGAAGAATAAAAACCATATGATTATCTCAATAGATGCAGAGAAAGCTTTTGACAAGATCCAGCGTCCATTTATGATAAAAACTCTCAATAAAATGGGTATAGAATGAAAGTACCTCAACATAATAAAGGCCATATATGACAAACCCACAGCCAACATCATGCTCAATGGGGAAAAACTGAAAGCCATCCCTCTGAGAACAGGAACATGAAAAGGGTGCCCTCTCTTGTCACCCTTATTCGACATAGTACTGGAGGTTTGGGCCAGAGCAATTAGGCAAGAAAATAAATAAAAGGTATCCAAATAGGCAATGAAGAAGTGCAACTCTCTCTGTTTTCAGATGACATGATTCTATACATAGAAATACCTAAAGAATACATGAAAAAGCTATTAGAAATAATCAACAACTACGGTAAAGTTGCAGGGTACAAAATCAACTTACAAAAGTCAGTTGCATTTCTATACTCTAATAACAAACTAACAGAAAGAGAACTCAAGAATGGTATCCTATTTACAATCACAACAGAAGGAATAAAATGCCTGGGGCCAGCCCCGTGGCTTAGCAGTTAAGTGTGCGTGCTCCGCTACTGGTGGCCTGGGTTGGTATCCCGGGCATGCACTGACGCACCACTTCTCCAGCCATGCTGAGGCTGCATCCCACATACAGCAACTAGAAGGATGTGCAACTATGACATACAACTATCTACTGGGGCTTTGGGGAAAAAAAAGGGGGAGGATTAGCAATAGATGTTAGCTCACAGCCGGTCTTCCTCGGCAAAAAGAGGAGGATTAGCTCCTCCTAATGTTAGAGGAGCTAATGTTAGAGAAGAGGATGTTAGCTCAGGGCTGATCTTCCTCACACACACACACAAAAAGAATAAAATGCCTAGGAATAAATTTAATCAAGGAAGTGAAAGACCTATATAATGAACACTATAAGATATTATTGAAAGAAATTGATGATGACATAAAGAAATGGAAGGATATTCCATGCACATGGATTGGAAGAATAAGCATAGTTAAAATATCCATACTACCTAAAGCAATCTACATATTCAATGCAATCCCAGTCAGAATCCCAACGACATTCTTCACAGAAATAGAACAAAGAATCCTAAAATTTATATGGGGCAACAAAAGACTCCGAATATCTAAAGCAATCCTGAGAAAAAGGAACAAAGCTGGAGGCATCACAATCCCCGAATTAAAAATATACTACAAAGCTCTAGTAATTAAAACAGCATGGTACTGGTACAAAAACAGACACACAGATCTATGGAACAGAATTGAAAGCCCAGAAATGAAACCACACATCTACGGACAGCTAGTCTTTGACAAAGGAGCCAAGAACATACAATGGAGAAAGAGAAGTCTCTTCAATAAATGGTGTTGGGAAAACTGGACAGCCACATGCAAAATAATGTAAGTAGACCATTATCTTTCGCTATACACAAAAATTAACTCAAAATGGATTAAAGACTTGAAGATAAGACATGAAACCATGGAACTCGTAGAAGAAAATATAGGCAGTACACTCTTTGACATCGTTCTTAGAAGCATCTTTTCAAATACCACGTCTACTCAGTCAAGGGAAACAAAAGAAAAAATAAACAAATGGGACTGCATCATAGTTTCAGGTCTTGCATTCAAGTCTTTAATCCATTTGGAGTTAATTTTTGTGTATGGTGTAAGGTAAGACAACATGGATGGACATTGAGGGTATTATGCAAAGTGAAATAAGTCAGAGGGAGAAGGTCAAATACCATATGATTTCCTCCATTAAATAGTAGATAATAACAACAATAAACAAGCACATAGAGACAGAGATTGGATTGGTGGTTACCAGAGGGGAAGGGGGGAGGGAGGAGGGCGAAAGGGATAATTTGGCACATGTGTGTGGTGATGGGTTGTAATTAGTATTTGGGTGGTGAACATGATGTAATCTATGCAGAAATAGAAGTATAATGGTGTACACCTGAAATTTATACAATGTTATAAACCAATGTTACTGCAATAAACAAAAAATAAAATAAATAAATAAATAAATAAATAAATAAATAAATAAATAAATAAATAAAAATGGGACTGCATCAGACTAAAAAGCTTCTGCAAGGCAAAGGAAACCAGGAACAAAGGGAAAAAACCCACCAACTGGGAGAAAATATCTGTAATTCATGTATCCGACAAGGGCTTAATCTCCAAAATATATAAAGAACTCATACAACTCAACCACAAAATAACAAACAACCCGACCAAAACATGGGCAGAGGATATGAACAGACATTTTTCCAAAGAAGATATACAGATGACAACAGGTACATGAAAAGATGTTCAGCATCACTAATCATTAAGGAAATGCAAATCAAACTGCAATGAGATATCACCTTACACCTGTTAGAATGGCTATAATTACCAAGACAAAAAATAACAAGTGTTGGAGAGGAGATGGAGAAAGGGAACCCTCATACACTGCTGGTGGGAAGGCAAACTGGTGCAGCCACTGTGGAAAACAGTATGGAGATTTCTCAAAAAATTAAAAATAGAAACACCATATGACCCAGCTATCCCACTACTGGGTATTCATCCAAAGAACTTGAAATCAACCATTCAAAGAGACTTATGCAGCCCTATGTTCATTGCAGCATTATTCACAACAGCCAATATGTGGAAGCAACACAAGTGCCCATCAACTGATGAATGGATAAAGAACATGTGGTATATATATACAATGGGATACTACTCAGCCATAAAAAAGACAAAATTGTCACATTTGCAACAACATGGATGGACCTTGTGGGTATTATGTTAAGCGAAATAAGCCAGACAAAGACAAACACTGTATGATTTCACTCCTATGTGGAAGATAAACAAACGTGGACAAAAAGAACAGATTAGTAGTTACCAGAGAGGAAGGGGGTTGTGCGGTGGGCATAAGGGGTAAAGGGGCACATATATATGGTGACTGACAAATAATAATGTACAACTGAAGTTTCACAATGTTATAAACTATTATAACCTCAATAAATAGGAATAAAAAATGAAATTCTGACCACACATCCCAAAGGTAAAGAAAATAAAGTGATACCTAAAATCCAATAAACAAGGGTAAATAAGACAGGTTGGTACAGAATATCATCAGGAAGTTTAATGCTCCAATCTGTTATTCAAAGGAAGTTTGAAAAGTAGTAATGTTCATTTTTCTTAGTGTTTGTGGTGTCTTGAGCAAGGTTGGCTCCTGAGCAGCAAAGTTGGAAAGATACATGAAGGTTACAAGAGTCTGTTTAGTAGAGCAGAAGGAAAGCTAGTATTTGAGACAAGGTCCTTCTTTTTCCTCCTCTTCCTTCTTTTTCTTCTTCTTATTCTAGATTTGAAGCTCTGTTTACTAATCTAGAAAAGAGACAGAAAGAGCTGGGCATTGCCAGCTTTGGTGCCTCTATCACTACCATGGAAGAAGTCTTCTTTAGGTGAGCGATAATACTCAGGGAAAATAAAAACTCTGGGGGGAAAGGACCATGCCTTCAAATTCACACAATAGAAATTTAAGAGGGTGGGGGGAGACATGACCATTTTTTTTACGATAAGAACGCTGAAAAAAATATTATCACCATGATTTTATAAAAGAATGGATATTTTAACTTACCCAAAGTACAAATTAGACCTTAATCTTGAACTTGAATGAGTTCAACTTAATGAAATGCTCATTACATTGCCCTTGTTTTTCTCACTTTACTATTGTCTGGCAGCCGTCCTGTAACTGGGGTTTAGAAACCACTGCTCTAACACAGTTACCATGTTGCCTTCATATAATGCTCCTGAGAGTCAATAACTAAGGAGCCTTCTGAGTTGGGTGGTGTTGTGACTCACATTCTCCAAACAGGATTATGTTGGGATAGATCTGAAATGAAATGCTTTGTACCTTTTTTTTTATGTAGGGTCAGTAATACGGAAGATTCACAAACAGATATCCAAGCTACCCAACCTCAGACTTCCTCACTAAGTGAAGCTTCCGTCGAGAACCAGAATGTGAATATGTCCAGAAATGAGAGAGCAGATTCCTCCACTATGAATGAAAGCCCTGCTATTATGTTTAATACTGGGGTAAGCACCTTTACTAAGAAACTTGACATATATTCCATTGGGGTGCAAGAGGTACATTTTGTTTTAATACTTGAACGAAAGGAGTGTGAAGTTCTCAGCCATTGCAGACTCAACGAAATATGGAGCAGGCTGTATCACAACCTAAATAATTTCCTAATGCAGAAGTGATGAGTTCTAGATAAAGATCTCAGCTGTTGCTTTCGTCATTGTTATTCCTCAGTTCTTTTCCTCTGTTTTAGAATTCTTTTTTTTTTTTCAAATTGATAACCCCAAAATTTATTAGTTCATTGAAGCTGGAGTGAGCATGATTTTTAATAAGCATGCACAATAATTTAAGTTTTTGCAATGGGACTTGATAATGCATAAGGTACCATTCCCTAAACAGTATGCTCTTTAGCATGGGGAGTCTCTTTAAGCTGCCAGGAATTTCTTTCATTCTCTTTCTAATTATCTGTTCCTCCTATAAAGCACCCTGGTTTTCTTGAATAGCAGGAGTCTGAGGAAAATCATCTTGTTGCGATTTTAAGCATGTTATATTAAAAGCCAGATCTTAAACATTTTATTTAATATCTTATAGGGAGGTCAGCAAACTTTATGTAAAGGGATAATAAGTAAGTAAAGCTTTTTGGGTCGTATGGTCTCTGTTGCACTCAACCCTGTCATTGTGGCGCAAAAGCAACCATAGATGGTACAGAAATTAATGGCTTATAGCTGTGTTCCAATAAAACTTTGTTTACAAAAGCACCCCTGCCTTATACAAGGAAAAGCTGATCATACTATTGTGTACTATCATATTATGCTTCCAAGTATTTATTTATATAAACTTTGTGTATCCTGTACTGTAAAATTCCTAAGTGTTCATCTCAATGAATTTCAACATGAATTACCTGTTTAGATCTATGAATATTGTAATGTTATATATATCTCTTCTTTCTTTAGTATTCCCTCTACCAGCAGCAGTTCCGTGCCATGTTCATAAAGAGGGTGATGTTCAGTTGGCGCAATTGGAAACTGATTTTGTTACAGATACTGGCACTTCTGGGTTCCTTTACCTTTCTCTCAGCGGCTGATAAGTTTTCACCTAATAATGAGGATGAAAAGGCCAGACTAATGGATTTGGGTCAATATGGTCAAACGATTGTGCCTTTATCTATTTCTGGGAATTCTAATTTGACTCAGATTTTCTTAAAACATCTTAAGAGTATGCTAGTATCTGAAAAACAAACACTTAAGGAAGTGCAAGGTAAGGCTCATTAAGAAAAAGAGACTGCTCTTAGATAAAGCTATGGTTGTGTCATTTGCAACGAAGGATCTTAACTGTATATTTGGCTACCTGCTCCATTCTTTTCCTGCTAGTCACCAATTGTATAGAGGCAGCTAAATTAGATTGAAGAAATGCTCACTTTAAGGCTACTAGTCTCAAAAAGTTAATTATCGGTTGAGGCACTCTGGCTATGTGTTGCCTATAAAACATTGGTTGTTCCTTCAAGTAAAAAAGATAATGCCAAAATACATGTTATGGTGAAATTAAGCATGAGGGTTTTTTTTGTTGTTGTTATTTGTTTTTTTTTAAGGTATGGCCAGAATGTAATGTAGCACATGAACCCAGGCCTTATAGCATGGAATGGTGGTCCCAAGTCCTGAAAACTATTCTTCAGTCTCCTAGGCTTGTCATATCTAAAACAGGAACACTGAAGACTTAATAGGCTAGCTCCTCAGAACACATTTCTTTTTAAGATAGTAGTAATAATAGTTTACATTTATGAGCACTTCTTTTGGGCAAAAACTCTGCTAAACACTTTACCTGCATGTCATTTAGTCTGAGGAATTACCCCTATTTAGTAGATATTTTTATTACCATCAATTAAGTGAGGAGCACTGATATTTGAGGAAGTCCAGTAATTTGCCCCAAATCAGACATCTAGTAAATACAGACTTGAATTTAAACTGATCTGCCTAATGTCTGCAAACTTACACACTTACTGCACCACCTTACTTCTCTCGACATAAAGTCTGTTCTCTTTCAAGTAATCATTTCCTCCCAGATACTATATATTTTTTTCCTTTAACTGTCACCTGATGGACAATGTTCCTTTGGGTTGGCCAACAGCCTACAGTTTTGGCAAGACTGTGTGGTTTTTCTCTCCTTGAGATTCTGTCGTGAAGCATGAAAATACATTTAGAAACGTTGATTGTTCCTTATAAACATAATCCTGATTCTACAACCTAAAAATAATAGATTGGCTCACTACAGTTAATTGTCCCTATTCCTCCTCTCCTACAAGAATAATAGATAGGCATTTTTTAACCATGGCCACACAGAGGGTAAAGGAAATGTCCTGACTCGTAAAATTGTTATTTTTTAAAAATTACACTATACTACTTATATTTTAAAAATATAAAATGATTAACTGAATATGCTTGTCATATCGATAATGAGACTTAAAATACAATAGAATAATATAACCCTATTCATAGCTACTTTCAATTAAAAGTTGTTTTTCTGTTCATTAGCTAAAAATTATCAAGGCATAAAGAGATATTATTTAAGCTTAGCCAGCCCCATTTTGTTTTAAGAAACTTACAGGTACGTTTCTAAGTTGTGCTCTAATTATCTTAGCCACAGAACCTTTTATAAAACTGCAATCTGCTAATTTTATATGGTTTCTCTCTGTTCTAAACTCTATGCCTTTTTAAATCTTATTTATTAGGGTAAAGAAAGGGCACGAAATAATTCATAACTTGCTGTCTCTTTTTCCCAAACTACAGGAAAATGTTTACCAGTGAGGAAATATATTTTTAGATAGATAATTTCTCATCTGTAACTTTCTTCTCAAATAGTATATGCATTAACCCTGGGAAAATCACTGTTAGCTTTTTAAGCAGAGCCATAAAATAAGAGGTTAAATGAGTTTTAAAAAGGTATTCCAGCACAGTAATTACTGATAAAATGCCACCTGCATTCCTAAACAAAATTAAATGTTTCTTCTTCTTCCATAATTTAGATGAATGCCTCTTTTATGGAATTTATCTCACTGAATTACAATTGTGCGTTTTTCATCTGTCTCTCAAACTAGATCATGGAGAGGCAAGGACTTCTTTTATATCTCTAGAACCTAACCCAATTCCTGGCACATAATAAGCATATAGTTAAATACAATCTTATCAAATTGAATTGAATGTGGGGGAAAGATTCAAAAGGGGAGGGACTGGAGTCAAAGAAGTCAGCTGGGATATAATTGTGATAACCTAGGCAAGAGAAGATAAGGACCTGAAACAAAATAGTAGGACTGAAGGAAAGAAGATAGATTTGAAGGATATCTGAAGAGGACTAATATAGGTTTTGTTTCTTCTTTAGATATGGAGGAGAGTAAGAACCATTAACACTGATTTGGATTTTTTAGTTAATTTTTATTTTGAGATAATTATAGATTTACAGTTGTGAAAAATGATTCTCGGATGTCCTGTGTACCAATAGTAACATCTTACAAAACTGTAGTACAATATCACAACCAGGATATTGACATCAATACAGTCAAGATACAGAACAGTTGCATCACCACAAGGATAACTCCTGTTGCTCTCTTCATTCCCTCCTTAATCCCTGTCAATCACTAATCTCTTCTCCATTTCTATATTTAATCATTTCCAGAATGATATAAAAATGGAATCACATGATATATAACCTTCTGGGATTGGCATTTCACTCAGCATAATTCTCTGGTTGTTGTGTGTATCCATTGTTCATCATTTTTACTACTAACTGCTATTCCATGATATGGATAGACCACAGTTTGTTTAACCATTCACCCATTGAAGAACATCTGGATTTTTTCGCAGTTTTTATGTTTTATAAATAAAGCTGTTATGAAAATTTGTGTACCTATTTTTGTATGAACCTAAGTCTTCAGTTCTATGGGATAAGTGCCCAGGATTGTAATTTTAATTGCTGGTTTGTATGATAGTTGCATGTTTGGTTTTTGAAGAGACTTCCAAACGGTTTTCCAGAGTGACTGTAACCTTTTACATTCCTACCAACAATGTATGAGTGATCCAGTTTCTCTGCATTTTCCCTAGCATTTGTGTTGTCACTACTTTTATTTTTATTTTAGCCATTCTGATGGGTATGTAGTGATATTTCATTGTTGTTTTAACTTGCCTTTCCCTAATTTGCATTTTCATGTGCTTATTTGCCATCTATATGTCATCTTCAGTGAAATGTGTTCATGTCTTTTGTTCATTTTCTAAATGGATGGTGTTTTTTTTTTACTGTTGAGTTTTGAGGGTTCTTTATATATTTTTTTCTCATACTGTTGATTGTCTTTTCATCATCTTAACAGATTTTGCAGGACAAAAGTTTTTTATTTTGATGAAGTCAAATTTATTAAATTTTTCTTTTATAGATTGTATATTTGGGGTCAAGTCTGAAACTCTTTGCCTAGCCCTAGATCCTGGAGATTTTCTCCTAAAAAATGTGTAGTTTTCTAAAATTTTTATATTTTTATACTTTACATTTAAGTTCATGATCCATTTGGCATTAATTTTAGTATAAGTGTGAGATATGTGTCAAGGTTAAATTTTGTGCCTATAGATGTCCAGTTGCTCTGGCAACATTTGTTGAATGATGAGACTCATTTAATTATTTTGCACCTTTACCAAAAATGAGTTGGGCTTGTATGGGTCTGTTTTGGGGTTCTCTATTCTACTCCATTAATCTGTGTATCTGTTCCTTCACCAAATCATGCTTGAAATCTGGTAGACTGATTCCTCCTACTTTATTCTTGTTTTTCAAAATTGTTTAGTTCCTTTGCTTTTCCCTATAAATTTTAGAATAAGCTTGCTATACCTACAAAAAAATTTTGTTGGAATTTTGATGAGAATTGGGTTAAATCTGTATATCAGTTTGGGGAGAATTAACATCTTTACTGTGTTGAGTTTTCCAATCCATGAACACAATATGTGCTTCCATTTATTTAGAACTTCTTGATATCTTTCATCAATGTTGTGTACTTTTCATCATACAAGTCCTGTACATGTTTTGTACCTAAGTATTTAATTTTTTGAGTGAATGTAAATTGTATTTTTAATGTTGGTATCCATGTATTTCTTCTAGTATACAGAAAACAATTGATTTTTGTCTGTTTATCTTGTTTCCTGCAACCTTGATGAATTCATTTGTCAGTTCTAGAAATTTTCTTGTTGATTCCTTGAGATTTTCTACATAGACAATCATGTCATCTGCAAATAAAAGCAGTTTTATTTCTTCCTTTATGATCTGTATGCCTGTTATTTCCTATTCACGCTTTATTACACTGGAAAGAACCTCCAGCACGATGCTGAATCAGAGTGGTGAGAGTGGACATCTTTCCTTGTTTCCAGTGTTAGGGGGAAAGTATGCAGTCTTTTACCATTAAGTATAATGTTAGCTGTAGAGATTTTGTAAATATTGTATATAAAGTTGAGGAAGTTCAACTCCATTCCTATTTTTCTCAGAGTTTTCTTCATGAATGGGTATTAAGTTCTTTCAAATGATTTTTCTGCATAGATTGATACAATTATGTGATTTTTCTTCTTCAGCCTATTAATATGATAGATGAAATTGGTTGATTTTTAAATATTGAATTAGCCTTGCATCCCTAGAATAGACCCCACTTGGTCATGGTGTGTAATTCTTTTTATATATTGCTGAATTCTATTTGCTAATATTTTGTTAAGGAGTTTTATATCTATATTCATGAAGGATGTTGATCTGTAATTTTCCTTTTTGTTCTGTATATGTATGGTTTTGCTGTCAGGGTAATCCTAGCTTCATAAAATGAATTGAGAAATGTTCCCTCCTCTTCTATTTTCTGAAAGGTATTGTGTATAATTAGTGTTGATTCTTCCTTAAACATTTTGTAGAATTCTCCAAAGAAAACATCTAGGCCAGGAGAATTGTTTGGGGGTGGTGTGGAATTTTTAATTTATGAATTAAATTTCCTCAATAGTTATAATTATTCAAATGATCTATATCATATTGGGCTTGTTGTTGTAGTTTGTATGTTTTGAAGAAGTGGTCCATTTCATCTAAGTTGTCAAATTTATGTGTGTAGAATTGTTCGTAGTATTCCTTTATTATCCTTCTGATGTTTGCAGGATCTGTAGTGATTTCCCCTGTGTCATTCCTAATATTGGTAATTTATGTCTTCTGTCTTGTTTTCCATTCTGTTTCTTGCTGTGCTTTTGGCTGGGCATTTTCTAATCAACCTGTCTTCCAGGTCCCTGTCTACTCTTCATTTGTGTCCAACCTACTATGAGTTATATTGAATTCTTAATTGTAATTAATGTGTTTCTTCAATTCTAACGTCAACATTAGATTCTTTGTGTGGACTCCAGTTCTCTATCTCTAATACCTAGTGTACCTGTGGATCTGTTTCTATTATTTGTGCTTTTTCTTGGTTGTGTTTTTTTGTATATCTAGTAATTTTTAAATTGAATGACAGATATTTTGTATGAAAATTATAAAGATTCTGATGAGGTTATCTTCTCCAGAGGAGGTTTAATTTAACTTCTGGCAGGCAGTAAGATTAAGGGAAGATCTAAATTGAATCAGAGATTTAAGTGATTTGAGATTGGGTTGAAATTTTTATAAGAACTGGTCTGTATGTTACTCTTACTTCTAGGGTGTAGCCCTTCATGAGCCCCACTGAAAGCCTGAGAACTTAACAAGGCACCTCCACCATTTATAAGTCTAAAATGCCTCAAAGGTACAAGGGGTATAGAATGTTTGGCTCACTTCAATGCATTTCCATTCTCTCCAGGGTCTTGGCCCCTAAATGTTTATTGCTTTCCTCAATATATAATACCTACAAAGAGTTGATTTCTTATTCATTTTTATCCAGCTTTTGCTTTTCCTCAGAGGAAGGTTTTGTCTCCTGTAAGATAAGCGATAAAAGCTATAATTGGAAGTACTTATGCATCAGTTTAAGACAGATAAGTAAGTTAAGAGAGTCTATACCATGTTGCTTATGTTTTCTCAGTGAAATAGAAGTTTAGGTTATAGGCTATGAAGTGAGAGAGTTGGAATTTAATGATAGAATAGAGTGCTTGAGGAGAATGGCAAATGTTGAAAAGAATCATTATGAGAATATTGAAAGGTATAAGAACCAAGTAAAATTATTTGTTCTTCTTCCCCAAACTATATTGTAGATGATCTGTATTGTGGATAAACTGACCAATATTGTTTCCTTATTCTAGGTGACCTACTGAAATATTTGATAGAAAATGAAGATTGTATTCACTTATGCATTGTTGCATTTTCCATTGAGGTGAAGAGAAATGAAATAACATTTACTGCTCTGTTCAACAATCAAGCATACCATTCACCATCTCTGACCCTGGCAATGTTAGACAACATTCTTTTCATGTCAGTTTCTGGCCCTGATGCTTCCTTAACAGTCTCCAATAAACCTCAGCCACACTCTAGAGATAATGAACGCAGTACAATGTATGTTATTCTTTTCATTAGAATTGAATTTTACACCTTAAATGCATTTCTCTCACCTATCAGATTACATTTATATGATTAAAAAATAGCTATTGATAGGGGCTGGCCCGGTGACATAGCAGTTAAGTTTGCACGCTCTGCTTTGGTGGCCCAGGGTTTACAGATTTGGATCCCGGGTGTGGACCTGCACATCACTTATCAAGCCATGCTGTGGCAGGCGTCCCACATATAAAGTAGAGGAAAATGGGCAGGGATGTTAGTCCAGGGTCAATCTTCCTCAGCAAAAAGAGGTGGATTGACAACAAATGTTAGCTCAGGGCTAATCTTCCTCACCAAAAAAAAAAAAAAAAAGAAAAAGCAATTGATAGAAACTTGTATTTTCTGCTATGTTGATTATCTGATGTATCTACTTTTGTTCCTTCTTCTGTAGGATAACTAATGGACACCAGGTGGCCTTAAATATACATTTTGGCATAGCTCTTTTGATCAGTGGCTTTTGTCTCCTGACAGTAACTGAGAGAGTCTCTAAGGCAAAGCACATCCAGTTTGTGAGTGGGGTCTATGTCCTTGTGTACTGGCTTTCTGCTTTACTGTGGGATTTCATCATCTTCTTCATTACTTGCTGCTTACTACTAGTGAGTATTAGATCAAGAGTCTTGAAGGCTCATTTTCCTTTTGTACCCCATGGAAAATTCCTATTCTCTAATTATGTCATGAGCTTACCTCTGATGATAAACTTTCTTTGCTCATTATCTTAGAAAACACATTGCAAAAGTCTCACGATAGAAACTTGCTCTCTCATATTCCTTCATTAGAAGAAGAAAAACTTATTTGAAAAAGCACAAAGACCTCTCATGGACTAGTTTCCCATATATGTTGTCATCAATTTATGCTCACCCTCAAAACCTCTCTAAAGGTGGAAAGACTCTTACCTATAATAAGAGGTACTTATACTCTACTACACACATAGATGGTAGTATACATACTACCCAGGCCTGTCCAGTTTTGTTTTCTACTAGACTTTCTGGCTATATATACTATTGCCAGCTTTTCTTTTAGTCTCTATCAATTTATTTTAAAAATTTTATTGAACACTTACTATTATCTGGACACTCTCCTGGGATTCAGTGTGTGGTTTGTCTATATTTAAATCTAAATCCTATCTCTCAGTCCTCCTCCTGTTGGAGTTCCTAACCAAATGATCTGTATGCAAGATTACTATTTTAAAGCTAAGCTAGTGCTCAGTAATTCCCAGTCTTGAACTATATGGAAAGAAGTGCATTGGAGAACACATCATAGACTGGAGAGCTAGGTGAGGTTTACTGTTCTTAGTCACCCTAAATTCACACCCATCTAATTTCTGTCAATGAGGAATTAGAACAAAGAGTAAATATATGTGAATACATAACATCCTATTCCCTAGTGAAATGTGGCCCCATGTATGTTCCACAGACTGCCCAACCGTGTTAACAATTTCTTTCTTTTGGATTGTGTGCGTGTGTGTGTGCGTGTTTTGGAGGAGGTAGAGAGTGATGAATATGAAAAGTATGTGTAAATAGAAGTGAAATCTTTGGGAGAGGGCAAGTTTCTTCCCTAATTGCAGGGACTAGAAATTTAAGTATGAATAACACTAGAGTAAGAATATTACTCATTCCTCAAGTGTTCATTGTTTACTAATAGATACGTGCTAACCCTGAAAATAAAATAATTACAGCAAAATATGTTGATGCTTATCATAAAAATATGAATTATCATTTTTCAATACAAATTATACAACCGACCAGTAACATTACATTCTCCTTTCCTTCTTTTTCCCTTCCTCTCTACTTATTTCCTGAATTTTTTTCCATTTCTTTTATTATTTACTTCCAGTCCTTATCCATCCTGTTTTTAAAAGAATTTGAGAGAACTTATTTAAATTCTATGCACTGTACCATCAAAATTGTGAGTGAATGTGAATGTTAACGTGTTGGTATGTATGGGGCACATATATGTGCTTATTTTTTGTAATGAAGAAAATAGATAAATGTTCTTATCCCAAGGTTGAGAGATATCAGGAAGTTTTCTCTCTGTACATTCTACATATCACCACGCACAACACTGTGTCCAAGAGCCTCCATGCTGTAAGTGGTATGGAGAGCATTATTTTTGGTAACATAGAGAGAAACTCTTTAGTACAGAAATTGCCAAGTTAGGACGAACTGTAGAAAGTTCTCTGTCTGCACATCCTCCATCTTGCTGCATGTATCAGTGTGGCCAAGGAGCTCCATGCCATCTTCTTCTACTCATAAATTAACAGGCAGCATGGCAAGAGCAAACCACTATTTCTTTAGAGGGATATCACTTTATATCTGCCACTACAGGAACTAATGGAGTAAATGGTCATTGCTTCTGGCACCATTATCTTCCTTTCACCATTCTCAAACAACTCCTGTAATACGCACGTATAATAAGAGCAGAATCAATAAGATAATTCCTGAATCTTAAAATCACTTGTATTGTTAAAGTATTGTTTCCAAAGGTTTGATTTGTCATATTCAAAATATTTCCTGATTTTTTTTTTTCTGAGGAAGATCAGCCCTGAGCTAACATCTGCCAGTCCTCCTCTTTTTGCTGAGGAAGATTGGCCCTGAGCTAACATCCGTGCCAATCTTCCTCTACTTTATGTGGGACACCACCACAGCATGGCCTGACAAGCGGTGCGTCGGTGCATGCCCGGGATCTGAACCCAGGCCACCAGCAGCGGAGCGCGCGCACTTAACCACTACACCACGGGGCCAGCTCTTTCCTGATATTTTAAAATGAGATTTTAGAAGGATATTGCTTAATTATTAACCAGATAGGGATTTTCTAGTCATCTCTATGATATATAACTTTATTTAATTGTAGTAAAAGAGTAAAAAAATGATTTAAATCGTTTGAAAATCATTTAAGATCCAGGAGTTGGTCAATTTTGATAAATGTTCTAAGATTACTTAAAAAGAATAGATATTCTCATTTCCAAACTCATTTTATGAGGCCAGCATACCCTAATACCAAAGGCAGACAATGACACCACAAGAAAAGAAAACTATAGACCAATAACCTTGATGGACATAGACACAAAAATTCTCAATAAAATATGAGCAAACTGAATTCAACAACACATTAAAAGAGTTATACACCATGACCAAGTGAGTTTTATCCCTGGGATGCAAGTGATGGCTCAACATACACAAATAAATCAATGTGAAATGCCTAATTAACAGAATGAAATATAAAAACCACATAATCAGGGCCTGCCCAGTGGCACAGGTTAAGTGCATGCGCTCTACTTCAGCAGCTCTGGGTTCGGATCCCAGGTGCGCACCAACACACTGCTTGTCAAGCCATGCTGTGGTGACATCCCATATAAAGTAGAGGAAGATGGGCACCGATGTTAGCCCAGGGCCAGTCTTCCTCAGAAAACAAGAGGAGGATTGGCATCGGATGTTAGCTCAGGGCTGATCTTCCTCACAATAAAAAAATAAAAACCACATAATCATCTCAATAGATATATAAAAAATGTTTGACAAAATTCAACATCATTCAACATCATTGAGGGTAAAGAATCTCAACAAATTAGGTATAGAAGGAACTTACCTTATCACAATAAAAGCCAAATATGACAGGCCCACAGCCAATGTCATATTCAATAGTTAAACAATGAAAGCTTTTCCTCTAAGATTGAGTACAAAGCAAGGATACCCACTCTCACTACTTCTATTCATCAATAGTACTGGAAGTCCTAGTCAGAGCAGTTAGACAAGAAAATAGGATAAAAGGCATCTAAATCAGAAAAGAAGAAGTAAAATTAACTCTGCAGATGCCATGATCTTGTATGTAGAAAACTCTCAAGATTCCACCAAAACACTGTTAGAATTAATTAAAGAACTCAACATACAAAAATCAGTGGCATTTCTATACACAAACAACAAACTATCTAAAAAGGAAATTAAGAAAAGCATCCCATTTACAACTGCACCAAAAAAATAAAATAAAATACTTAGGAATAAATTTAAACAAGTTGGCAAAAGACTTGTACACTGATAACTATAAAACATTGATGAAGGAAGTTAAAGAAGAAACAGATAAGTGGAAAGGCATCCCATGTTCATGGACTGGAAGAATTAATATTTCTGAAATGTCTGTACTACCCAAAGTAATCTACAGATTCAGTGCAGTCCTTATGAAAATCCCATTCTTTACCAAAATAGAATAAACAATTCTAAAATTCATATGGAACCACAAAAGACCTTGAATAGCCAAAGCAATCTTGAGCAAGAAGAATAAAACTGAGGCATCACATTTCCAGATTTCAAAATAATATTACAAAGCTACAGTAATCAAAACAGTATGATACTGACATAAAAACAGACATAACACCTAAAACCATAAAACTCCTAGAAGAAAATATATGGCAAAACCTTCCTAATATTGGTCTTGACAATGATTTCTTGAATATGATATAAAAAGCACAGATAACAGAAACAAAATAGACAAGTGAGACTACATCAAGCTACAAATGTCAGCATAGCATAGGAAACAATCAACAGAGTGAAAAATCAGCTTGTTAAATATGAGAAAACATTTGCAAACCATTTATTTGATAAGTGGTTAATTTCCAAAAAATATAAGGAACTTCTACAACTCAATAGCAAAAAAAATTAATAACCCAATTTAGAAATGGGCAAAGGACTTGAATAGACATTTTCTCAAAGAAGACTCAGTAATGGTCAACAGATATATGAAATGAAGCTCAACATCACTAATCATCAAAGAAACACAAATCAAAACCACAATGACATATCACCTCACACCTGTTAGGATGGCCTTTATCAAAAATGAAACAAAACAAAAGATAACAATTGTTGGTGAGACTATGGATAAATTGGTACCCTTGTAAACTGTGGGAATGTAAAATGATGCCACCACTATGGAAAACAGTATGGAGTTCTTCAAAATATTAAAATAGAGCTAGTATATTATCCAGCAATCCCATTTCTGAGTATTTATCCAAAAGAATCAGGATCTCAAAGAAATATTAACACTTCTATGTTCACTTCAGCACTATTAACAGTAGCTGAAATGTGGAAACAATCTAAATATCCATCAACAGATGAATGGATAAAGAAAATGTAGTATATTTATACAATGAAATATTATTCAGCCTTAAAAAGGAAATCCTACAATACTTGAGAACATAGATGAACCTTGAGGACATAATGCTAAGTGAAATAAGCCAGTCACATAAAGTCAAATACTACATGATTCCACTTATATGAGGTATATAAAATAGTCAAATTCATAAAATCAAAGAGTAGAATGGTGGTGGCCAGGAGCTGCCAGAGAAAGGGAAAATGGAGAGTTACTATCCACAGGCATATAGTTCAGTCAAACAAGATGAATAAACTCTAGAACTATGCTGTACAAAGTTATACCTATAGTCAACAATAATATATTGCACACTTAAAAAATTTGTTGAGTATAGATCTCATGTTGTGTTATTTCCACAATAAAATAAAGAGAAATTAAGACATTCCCAACTAAAGGAAAACTGAGAGAGATCATTGCTGCCAGACCTAGACAATAACTCATCCATGTGAAGAAATAAAGAATACTAGTAAAGGTAACAACATAAATAAATGTAACATCCAGTAGTAATGCATTTTTTGTTTATAAATCCTCTATTTTCATATCTGATTTAAAAGACAGCTACATAAAACAATAATTATAAATCTATGTTGATTGGCACACAGTTTATAAAGATGTAATGTGTGATAATAGAGTAAGGGGTAGGGGAAGGAGCTATATAGGAGCAAAGTATTTGTATAATATTGAAATTAAGTTGTAGTAATCCAAATTAAATTGTTATAAATTAGATGTTTGTTGTAATCCCCAGAGTAACCACTAAGAAAATACCCAAAATATATAATAAAAAAGACAATAGAATTAAATGATACACTAGAATATATCTATTCAACACAAAAGAAGACAGAATGTGTGACTGGCAGAACAAAAAAGATATAAAACATAAAATATAAAAAGAATAAAATGGCAGAAGTAAGTCCTTATAAGTAATTATATTAAATGTAAATGGATTAAACTCTCCCATTAAAGAAGAGATTGGCAGAATGGATCCGGAAACGTGATCTTACTGTATGCTGTCTACAAAAGACTCACTTTATATTCAAAGACACAAATAGTTTGAAAGCAAAATTATGGAAGAAAGATAGTCCATGAAAACAGTAACTAAAAGAGAACTGGAATGGCTTTAATAATAGTATTCAAAATAGACCTTAAGACAAAAATTGTTATGACCAACAAAGAAGAAATGTAAAACGGTGCAGCTATTCTGGAAAACAGTATTGTGGTTTCTCAAAAAGTTAAACATAGAATTATCTTGTGACCCAGCAATTCCATTCTTTGGTTTATTCCCAAGAAACTGCAATCATACATTAAGAAACCCTTGAAAATGAATGTTCATAGCAGCATTATTCATAATAGCCAAAACGTAGAAACAACCCAAAAGTTCAACTGATAAATGGATAAACAAAATGTATATCCATACAATAGAATATTATTAAGCCACAACAAGGAATTAAGTGTTAATACATTGCTACAACATGCTTGAACCTTGAAAACATTACGCTAAGTGGAATAAGCTAGGCACAAAAGGCCACATATTGCATGACACCATTTATATGAAATGTCCAGAATAAGCAATTCCATAGACACAGAAAGCAGATCAGTGGTGCCAGGACCTGAAGGGAAGGAGTAATGAGGGATGACTGCTTAATGATTGTGAAATTTCTTTTTAGAGTGATGAAAATATTCTGGAATTAGATGGTGGTAATGATTGCATGACATTGTGAATATACTAAAAACCACTGAATTGTACACTTTAAAATGGTGAATTTTCTGTGAATTTTACCTCAATTTAAAAAACTGAAATAAAAGTTATGCTAGGATATCTGAATATCTATATTTAATTTAGTAGAAGTTGATCTTTTCTTTATACCATCTACAAAAATCCATTGCAGGTGGATTGTAAATCTAAATGTGCAAGTCAAAATTATAAAACCACTGGTAGATGATATAGTGGATAGAATGTGATCATTACTTCAGCATAGGCAATATTTTTAAAACAGAGTATTCAAGGAATTAACCATAAAGGAAAAGATGGATAGATTTGTTACCCAAAAATTTATTTCTCTTCATCAATATACATTGCTAATGGAATGGAAAAGCAAGCTACATTGTGAGAGAAGACATTGGACAAACAGATTTCTGACAAAAGATTTGTATACAGTATAAGAAACCCTAGTAGAACGACACCTCAATAGTGAAAATGGGCACTACATAAAAAGAGATATACAAATAATTAATAAACATATTTTTAAAGTGACTAACTTAACTTCGTAAAAATTAATCAAGGAAATGCAAATTTAAACCACAATGAGATACCACAACACACCTGCCAGAATTGTTAATAATAAAAACTGATAATACTAAACATTGACAATGATGTGGAACAACAGAAACTTTTGGAAATCAGTTTGGTATTATATTCTCAAATTGAAAATAAGCATAACCTGTGACCCAGTTATTCCACTTTTTATTATGTACCCAATGGAAATGTGGGTACATTTTAACCAAGAGGCATGTACAAGAAAATCTTTGGAATCATTATTAATAATGATTGTTATTGGCTGAATTAAATTCCTCCAAAATTCATATATTTAAGCCCTAACCCCCAGGACCTCAAAATGTAACTGTATTTGGAGATAGGGGCTTCAAAGAGGTGATTAAGTTATAATGAAACAGAGTGGGCCCTAATCCAATCTGACTGGTGTCCTTTATAAGGAAAGGAAATTTGAACATACTAAGAGACAGCAGGGGTGTGCATGCACAGAGAAAAGACCATGGTGAGGACACAGCAAAAAGATGGCCACTTGCAAGCCAAGGAGAGAGACCTCAGAAAAACCAACCCTGCTGACAACTTGGTATTGGACTTTCAGCCTCCAGAGCTGGGAGAAAATAAATTTCTATTGTTTAAGCCACCCAGTCTGTGCTCTTGTGTTATGACAGCCCTAACAAACTAGAACAATAATGAAACACTGGAAACAACCCATTATCCATCAGAAGTAAAATAGATAGATAAATTGTGATACTCAGGGGGATACTATATAGCAATGATAAAGAATGAACTAGAGGGGCCGGCCCCATGGTGTAGTGGTTAAGTTCACGTGCTCCATTTTGGCAGCCCAGGGTTTGCAGGTTCAGATCCCGAGCATGGACCTACACACCAGTCATCAAGCCATGCTGTGGCAGCGTCCCATATACAAAAGTAGAGGAAGATTGGCACAAATGTTAGCTCAGGAACAATCTTCCTCACCAAAAAAAAAAAAAAAAAAAAAGAATGAACTAGAGCTACATTCAACAACATGGATGATTCTCACAAATGTAATGCTGAGTGAAAGAAGCAAGGATACATATTGTATGATTACATTCATAAAAAGTTCAACATATAGATAATACTATACTACATTTTAGTATTTAGGGATGCATGCCTATGTGATCATGCTATTAGATAGAAAGAAAAGAAGTGTTTATGATAAAAGTCAGAATAGTGGTTACTTTTACAGGAGTTGGAGGAGTTTATGATAGGTTTCTTTGGGTGCTGGCACTGTGGTAGTTGCCCATGGGTTCGTTTTGTGATAATTCATTTATGTTTTATGCACTCTTCTGGGCATGTGTTACATTTCATAATAAAGAGGTTAAAATGTTTACTTGTAAACCTTGTTTTTTCATTTATAGAATAGTTTGGGTAGAATCTACATATTCACAATGCATGGTCTTCTTGTACAAGAACAGAGTATATTGCTTATTTATCAAACTAAGAATTCGCCTTTTCTTTGAAATAGGTTATAATTTATGACCTTGAAGGATTATAAGCCTTTAAGCACAGGGATTCCTAGATCATCCCAGCTTTTATTTGATTACTTCATTGTATTTATTCTGTTTAGGTTTACACTATGCTTATTCAGAAACAAAACAACCATAGCTATAGGTATTGGATTCAACTAGGATCTACTAATCCTCTCTATTGCTATTGCTACGTCCACCAAGAACATCAGTCATCAATTGTATAATGACTATTCTTAGCTTAACCTTACTATTTATTTCTTGGTTGTCCTGCTACATAATTATGTAATTGCCCAAGGGACAACCCTGGCGTTTGTGGAGAAACTGCAATTACAAACGAATGAGATATAGATTTCCAGAAAAATATTTCCTTTAAAAACTACAGGTTCCTCTCCACACCACCCATTCAATTTATGTTCCTCTAATTTTATGCTTCACTGTCTGGTTTTCAATTTCAATTAGAAAAAAATTTAAGAAGGAGGCTCCAGAGTTGCTTAGGTGGATGTGCTGTGAGTAGGGGAGTAGACTAGGACCAGGAGACCCAATTTAAAGGTGGATAGAAGGTATGTAGTCAGAGGAAAAATCTCTAGACAAATAATCTACTTCTTAGGAAAGTTGAGAGTTAGGATTATTGGGGGAAGTATACTGACTTTGTTTACGAATTTTTAAAAAACTGTTACAAGTAGAAAAAAATAAATGGAATTATAGTGGTTTTGCTCACTGGACTGTCTTCTGGTGAAGAAGAGGTGGAAGTATCCTACTTCGTGCTCACAGGCTAAGGCTTCTTTTGGAAGAGGCAAATTGATTTGATTAATGAATCCTTCTGTGCTAAATAAAGATAGGACTTGCTATCTCCTTCTCTAAATATTCTGGCTTGAATTATTTTTGCACTTACCCTTCGTCTTGCCTTTATCTCTGTACCATCTCTGTTTCAGGGAGTGTTCAAATACTGCCAATTGGATATATACGTCACAGACTACCATTTTCTGGACACAATGCTGATCTTCATGCTGTTTGGCTGGTCTACCATTCCCCTAATGTACCTGCTGAGCTTCCTGTTTACTAGAAGCACTTCTGCTTACATCAAACTTGTCCTGTTCAACTACCTTTCAGGCATTTTCAGTCTCCTCATAGATGCTGCATTTCAATTCGGTAAGGGTAAGGGCTTCACAAAACGTCTCCTTCCTCACAAGGCAGCAGTAACTAAATAAGTAGGACTAGATTAAGGACATTAATAGACAATTAAATTCTAGGTTTGGGGAAAATCCTGAACTTGATGTAAGTCCATAAAATTATTTTGAGTGTCTGTAATACTCTAGGCGTTGTGTTAGAGCTGAGGTCCTGATATTGAAGTGATGGGACCAAACCTGCCTACCGGTCGTTTTGACAAGATTCCTCCTCTCTATCCCCACACCCTGTAGCTCCATTACATGACTTAAGGAATCAGTTTTACACCAGATTTTGGAAATTTTAGGGGCATTTGTCCCTGAGGCTCATTTGTCAGAGAGAGAGAACACAGAAGAGCAGCTTTCTTCTTAGAAGGGCAGGCCTCAGGAAGTTAGAATAAATTATGTCTCAAATATATTAGATCATTATTATCTTTTTTTTAATGTTTAATTTCAATCTTTGGAACATGACGTATTGTTCTTTTCTTTGTTTTTGTTTATCGTGGTAACATTGGTTTATAACATTGTATAAATTTCAGATGTACATCATTATACTTCTATTTCTGCATGGATTACATCATGTTCTCATGTTCACCACCCAAATACTAATTACAATCCATCACTAGATCACTATTATCTTTAAAAGTGTTATCACTTGATATTGTGGCACTTGGTAGTGAGGTGAAGAGAGGGCAAAGTGGAGAGGAATCTTGAGTTCTTGGGAGAGGCCAACAGTTTTGTTCAGGGAAGGTTTTATGGGGTGGCTCTTCTCCCCTAATTTAATGGAAAGGCACAAGACCCTGAGCACCCTAACAAGATTTTCCAGCAAGAAGAAAAACCCTATCTGCACCTGACGTACTTAGAACTAAGCCAGTTTTCCTTCCTTCCAGGCCTAGTTTCTGTAGTATTCTTAAATTTAGATCTCCTCATTTTCCTTCTCTGATTTTGAGATTTGGGGAGATAGTCACTACATTAACCATTGTTATAGAGTTCTTAAAAGAGAGAGACTATAATCACTCCTTGTTCCTTGAATCACCCTATAATGTGAATTTGAACTGGCTTCAGCACTTCATCACTTCCTCTCACCCTGTTGTTGCAGAGTTCCACAAGCACAGGCTTCCTGCCTCATTCCCTCAGCCCTTCGCTTGTCACAAAAGAATTCCCTGCAAACTCCTTAAGGAATGAATAGTTCACATGAGCAAGACTTAAGACTGCATAGCAGACAAAAAAACTTGTAATAAATATGCCTTAGCACTCATTCTCACGAAGAAATTCTCAAATTACGGAAAGCAAATGTTTGTATATTTTTGCACACCTCTCCAAAGAGAAATATTGTATTACGTGGGGAACACTCACCTGAAAGCATTTAAGTTTGTGAGCGCTAACCTAGAATAAAATTATCATTTAAGGGACTAGAGAGGAACAGTTGTGGCAGAATAAGAATAAGAAGAAATTACTGTTTTAGAAAATTTAAAAGACATTTGTTGGGAGGAATATGTTGCAGAGTCATGTAGGGTGAGAACAAAAAAAGAAGCCAGTAGATTTGGCAATTAGAAAGTCAAAGAAGACTTCTACTTTTCAGCAGCAGAACAAACACTGTGAATGATACTCTGCCAAAAATAGTGAACTGAGAAGGAAGTATGGAATTGGCAGAGGCCAGCAATAAATTAAAAGCAAGTGTCCTTGAGGATAAGCAAGCGTTAAAGGTAGCTTTGACCTGAGGTTATTCACAGCATCTCGTGACCTTAATTTTCCATTTTCATAAGTTGTGAGGAACACAGAGGTGAGAATAAAAACTATATAAGTACAACAAAGGTTTAGTGGCTTCCTGTCTAAAACTGGAAATTCAAAGGGCTATGTCCTCATTATAAGGATGAACAAAACTTAACTAATGCAACAGTAAGACACAGAAAGGAAATCTGCAAAGTTTGAATTTGGCACTGGAATAAGAAAGAGTAATTTCCCTTTAGAATTTGTAACCACATGCAAGTACTCATATAGGTTTGTGTCCTGAAATCACAGTAGCTATGTAAGCCAAAAAACATAACCTGATAATTTATTGTAAATAACCTCAGGTGGTTGTGCCTCCAGGTGAATGGCGAAAGTATACACAATTCCCAGACTTCAAAGTATTCCCAGAGTTAAATTTTCTAGAGAACTTGAGATCAAGTTACAAGAACAAAGAAAGAAAAAAGAAAAGAAATAAGGCCTTAAGAGCCAGTGCTAGCAGAAACCACAAACTGTAGAATCAGAATAGGACCTGTAAAATGTAAGATTTGGGGACTTTTAGAACAGAATATAAAACATGTATGTTTTAAAATATTTAAGTCTTAACAGAGAGTCTCAGGTATATGAGCAAATAATAGAATATACATATTAAATAATAGAACATATGTACATATATATTACATATATATGCATATACTAGATAGATAGCTACAGAGAGAGAGAGAGAGGACAAGTAGATTTGAAAAACATCCAGATAGAATCTTGAGAAATGAAAAGATTTAATAATAATTTAAATTAAGAAGTCAATAAATAGAGGTATCAGATTATTACACACAGTTGAAACAGCTGAAGAGAGAATTGGTGGGTTAAAGATGGATACAAAAGAAATGTATTTAATGTATCCCATGAGATAAGAAGACGGAAGGTGTGAAAGAAATGTTAAAAAACAATGAAGGATCGAGTTGAGAAGTTCCAACATATGGCTGAATAGAGAATAGAAAGAAGAGGGAGAAGTAGAGTTAGAAAGATAATAGCTGAGAATTTCCAGAATTATTGAAAGGCAGAAATCCTCAGTTTTAGAAAGCCCACTGAGTCATTTAAAAAAATTCCTCACCTGGGGCCGGCCCCGTGGCGCAAGCGGTTGGGTGCGCGCGCTCTGCTGCGGCGGCCCGGGGTTCGCTGGTTCAGATCCCGGGCACGCACCGACGCACTGCTTGGTAAGCCATGCTGTGGCGGCGTCCCATATAAAGTGGAGGAAGATGGCCACCGATGTTAGCCCAGGGCCGTCTTCCTCACCAAAAAAAAAAGAGGAGGATTGGCGGATGTTAGCTCAGGGCTGATCTCCTCACAAAAAAAAAAAAAAAAAAAAAAAAAAAAAAATTCCTCACCTAAAAACATCATCATGAAACTTCAGAACACCAATGCTAAAAAAGAAGATCTTTGAAGCAGCCGAAGGAAAAAGTAAGTAGGCATGTTCAAATATCCAGTGTAGCCACTGAGGGAATATTTTTAAAGTATAACTTCCAAAACACAGTAAACGAGCAATGAGGAAGAAGGGAGGAAAAAAAACCCAGTTTCATCCAAAAGATGGGAGGATGGAGATTTAAAAAAAAAAGAAAAATAAGAATAAATAGCAAAGTAATATGATAGTAATTAACCCAGATATATCAATAATAAAAATAAAGAGCAACAAAACATGATCATTAAATAAATGACAAAGATTGCCATTCTGGGTCACCACTCCCCACCCCCAACATTCTAGCATTATACTGTTTACAGGAAGCACTATTAAAAAATAAAGATACAAGGGCTGGCCCGGTGGCTTGGCAGTTAAGTGCACATGCTCCACTTCAGCAGCCCAGGGTTCGCAGGTTCAGATCCCAGGCACGCACCAACGCACTGCTTGTCAAGCCATGCTGTGGCAGCGTCCCATATAAAGTGGAGGAAGATGGGCACGGATGTTAGCCCAGGGCCAATCTTCCTCAGCAAAAAGAGGAGGATTGGCATCGGATGTTAGTTCAGGGCTAATCTTCCTCACAAACAAACAAAAAAAGATACACAAGGTACAAGAATGGAAAAAGATATATCAAGCAAATGCTCACAAAAATAAAACTGGAGTGACTATATTGATATAAGAAAAATATATATTCTTTAAGATAAAAAATATTATTAGAGATCAAGAGGCTCACTACATGACAGCAAATTCAACTGCACATGAAGTTGTAAGAATTCCAAAATTTTACTTACTTAGTAATATAATCTAGATGTATATTTAAACAAAATTACCAGAGCTACTTGAAATAGTAGGCAAACCAAACAGCATCATAGAAGGAGATTTTAACATACTTCTCTTGTAACTAATGGATTAGGCAGGGGAAAGAATTCAATAAATGATACCTGTTGAACAGTACAGTTAATAAACTTGAGTTAATGGGAATATAGAGAACACAGAATCCCAAACACATGTTTTCAAACACACATGGATTCTTTACAAAAACTGACCAGATGATGTACCAGGAAGATTAATATACGACACATTCATTGCCATTTTGTAATTAAATTAGATCAGTAACAAAAATATAACTGGGGAAAGAAAACACAATTGAGAAATTTAAAACACATTTTAAAATAATTAATGGGCTAAAGAAGGAATCATAACATAAATTAGAAAATATTTAGGACTGAAGAGAGACATAAATACTCTGCAGCTAAAGAGATATTTTATAGCTTTACTAACATTAAAAAAGCCAAAACAATTAACAAACCACCCAATTTAAAAAGTTAGAAAAATGATAGCATAATAAACACAAAGAAAGTAGAAGTAATGAACAAATAAGAGCATAGTAAACACAAAGAAAGTAGAAGTAATGAACAAATAAGAGCAAAAAAAATTAACCAAATAGAAAACAGATATACAATAGAGAATACCAACAGAGCCACTAATCAGCTAGTTGGAAGGATTCATCAAATGGGCATAAAGGCAAGTTGATTGAGATTAAATAAATAAATAAATAAATATTAGGTATAAAAAGGGTTTATATACTTAGTTATTACACCATTGACAAATAAGAGGATATGATAAACAATGTTAGGACAACAAATGCAAAAACTTTGAACAAACTTACATTTCTAGAAAAAATGCAATTTTCTGAATCTGATTTAAGAAGTATTAGAAAATTTGCATTGTACTACAAGCACTCAAGTAATTAATAGTTAAAATTATTTTCACAAAGAAAACACAAGGCCTAGATGACTCTACTAGTGGTGAGTGCTATATATTCTTCCAGCTAATATAGAAAAGAGTAAGATAATACTTCCAACCCCGTCTATGAGATTAGCAAAAGACTCATGTCATAACCTGACAAGATAATCACAAACTAATTTCATTCATGAACATAGATTCAAAAATTCTAAACAAAATATTAGCTAACTGAATCTAAGAAGGTTGCTTTCAGAGTAGAAAATCTATAAATAAAATTCCTACTTTAAAGTATTAGTGGGGGAAACATATAATCATCTCAATAGGTGCAGAAAAATCAATGATATCTGATAAAAATTTCTTAGTAAATAGGATTAGGGGAAAAAATGTGCCTAACTTTGTAAAGGACATATGCAAAACTCTATAGCAACTATAATATTCAATGGTCACCTATTAAAAGCATTTTCTTTAAAAATGAGGAACTACGTGAGCGTGACTGCTATTGCCACTTCTACTAAACATTACACATTAGGTCTTAATCAGTTCTGTAATGTAGAAAAATAAATAAAACATATGCAGCCTAGAAAGAAGGAAACTACCATTGTTCAAAAATGCTATGAAATCTTGGGAACTATTACCAGAGTATGAAGAACAGATGCTGGGGCAAGCCAAAAGAGCACATATAAAATAGAGCCTTCCCTAGAATTGTGTAAAGAGAATTGATATTCCATCAATACATCCACACCAGTTGTTTCCAGTAGTTTACAGTTTAGTTGATTGATATTCTGTTCTCATCAATGCCCTTGCTTGAACTAGGTGATGATTATTTTTAATAACATATTTTTATCAGTTTTTACCTTTCCCCTTCCCTAAAGAGGCATTCATCATTTTGTCAGATAAGATATTCTGTTTCTCTTCCTCACCTAGGAAGATCTTTCTCTACTCTTTGGAGGTGAGAAGATATTTATGATTGCTACAGGGAGAGGCCAAAAGATATTAGACTATATCTATACTGTGTAATATGGTAGCCACTAGCCATGTGTGGCTGTTTAAACTTAAATTTAAATTTATTGAAATTAAATACAATTTAACATTCAGTTCCATAGCCACACTAGCGACATTGCAAGAGCTCAATAGCCACATGCATGTATTAGTGCACCTATAGAGCTTTCCCATAATGATGAAAAGTTCTATTAGACAGTGCTGGTCTATACAATTAGTGCCATTTTTGGCATGTATTCAAGTGGCCAATATCCAGAATTCTTCAATCTGGATCAATTATTTGTCTCTATATCAAGTTAAGATCCACATAGGACAGAATTGCCATGGCTTTGGCACTTGAGGTTTTACTTCTTGGCCATCTCTCTTTGCTCAAAGTGTCTTGTATAAACTTTCTGTTTAGCCTTTTATCTTCCCCAAAAAACTGAATTCATTATCAAAATTCTATATTGGCAATTCATAAATTAATCATGTTCATATCTCTAGGAATTTAATCTCTAATTATTATTCATATTAAATGCATTCTTTGGAGAGACATTAGTTACTGATCAGCTGGTTTCTTTGAAGATTTTTCTACTCTCAAAAATGTCATAATTTCCCTATCTGTTCCTTACTGTTGAATTCTAGGCTATATCTCCTACCACTACTTCCATGCTTGATCAATTAGGATTAGAAATGTGAAAAATAGACAGTAGTGGTTTCCTGTTCATATCAGGTGGCAGGAAGACCATCATGTGGACACCCACTTCATCAAAAAGACTTTTCAGAACTCTGCAATTATCAACACAAACTATGTCGCTGGCTATCAACTGGAACAAACTTATTGGGAAGTAGTTAGTGTTCTTCAAATATAATCATCTGGGTTTTACTTTCCTGAGCTTGGTTTGATCATCATTGGGGGATTTGTTGTCCTGGGAATAGTTCATTTCCTATAATGAAACCTAATCTTATCATCTTTTTAGAAGTTCCACATAGCATGTCTAATGCCACCAGAACCTTCATACGTAATTCATTACTGCTCTTTCCCAATTACAACCTTGCAAAGTGCATCGCTGACTATTTTACTTTCTACCAGAAGAGGAAATGGTGCTCTGTAAAAATACCTCCTGGCTACTTAAATTGTAGTCAAGACAGTAAGTATCTTTGAGGGTCCCTAAGTCTCTAGGAAATTAGACTCAGGCTCAGCCCATGGGGAATTGGCCCTTATTTCAAAGGAGAGAGTAAGAATATATGTTTACTACATAAGTCATTTTACAAGGCTGGGGGAAAATCATTGTAAGTATAATAAAACCTCAAAAGCAAATCCAAGGTAAGTTTAAAGTAGTCATCAGATGTAGAAATAAGAGCTGCTGATAATCAACCACCTACTAACTTTAAATACATTATTTTCAATCTTCACAACCTCAAGTTATCTGTTATTATACTCATTTTGAGGAAGCTGACTGTGTTCCTTATGTCACACAGCTTTTATGGGCCAGAACTAGGATTCAAAGCTTATTTTCCTTCACTGCATAATGCATTTTATCTATGGGAAAGAACCTCTAGGGGAAGGATTTGTATTGTAACTGTATTGTATTTACTTTTGTTACCTCCCACCACCATCACCACTCATGATCACACACACTCACCTGCTCACAACTTATTTGAGTGAATGGATGAAATCCGTTCCCCAGTGTCTAATATAGTATCTGGCACATAGAGGAACTCAACTGTTTTTTTAATAAATAGGTAAGGGTTAGGAAGTAGTGATTTGGGTGATAAAGGCCAGAAATAAAAGTAAGAGAAAGAAGAACAGTACTGCAGATTTGTAGAAAAGGAAAGGGTAAACATTCAATTGAACCTTAGAAATCCCTAATGGTGGCACTGCATCATTTATTAGATAATTTTGAAAATATCTTATTTTGGCAAGAGTGGGCAGAGTGAGAAGAGAAGAAAGTAAGCCAGGTCCTACCTAAAACAGTTATTGATGACCTCAGAGGGAAGCTCAGTAATCAAACAGTTGTAAACGGTATGACAATAAACTTTAGGGGATGGGGTGAGGTGGAAAAAATAGAACAGAAACATTTCATTTAAAATCTAGTGACATGAAAAGTCATGGTATTATAGTCTCCATAGCAGGTGGGACTATTTTTGTACAGCAATGCAGGAGACTTCCAATTTCTCCATATCCTCTCCAACAATGTTATTCTCCATTTCTTAAATTATCATAGCCTTCCTAATAGGTGTGAATTTGTATCTCATTGTTTCAATTTGCATTTCTCTAATGATGCCAAGCATCTTTTCATGTGCCTATTGTCCATTTGTATATCTCCTTTGTAGAAATGTCTATTCAAATTGTTTGCCCATTTTTTAATTGGGCTATTTGTCTTTATGTATTCTGGAAACTAGACCCTTCTCTGACAAATGATTTGCAAGTATTTTCTCCTATTCTGTGGGCTATCTCTTCGTTTCCTTGATAGTGTCCTTTGATGCACAACAGTTTTTAATTTTGATGAAGTCCAGTTTTCTATTGTTTCTTTGGTTGCTTGTACACTTTAGGTGTCATGTCAAAGGAATCATTGCTTAATCAAAGGTCACAGAGACTTACCCCAATGTTTTCTTCTAAGAGGTTTATAATTTTAGCTGTTATATTTAGGTCTTTGATACATTTTTAGTTGATTTTTGTGTATGGTGTGAGATAGGATTCCATCTCATTTGCATTTCATTGATCTATATGTCTATCCTTATGCCAGTACTACCTGCATCTTGATTACTTTAGCTTTGTAGTAAGTTTTGAAGTTGGAACTTGGCTATATCTTGATATTTTGCAATTCCATATACATTTAAGAATCAGCCTTTCTTTACACACAAAAAAACAAATCTAGTAGGATTTTTATTGAGATTGTTTTAATTCTATAGAACAATTTTGAAAGATTTAATATCTCTTCAATTTTTGCTTTTACAATCTGTAAACTTGGTACATTCCTTTACTTATTTAGTTCTAGCCATCCATTTGTTTACTTAGATCTTCATTTTTATTTAATACTGTTTATTAGTTATTGGTTTAGAAGTATTGCAGATATGTTGTTAGCTTTATCTGTACATATCTTTTGATGCTATTATAAATAGTATCACTTTTCTTAAAGTGTCATTTTTTTATTGTTGATATAGAGAAATACAATTGAAAGAGTTCATTTTTTGTGTATCGGACATGCTAAATTATTTTATCAACTTTGATAATTTATGTGTAAGTTATTTTTCATTTTCAATGGGTACAAGCAAAGAAGCTGCTAATAATGTATTTCTTTTCCAATCTATATACATTTGTTTCTTGTTCTTAACTTGCTGCTTTGTCAAGGACGTATAGCTCTAATTGAATCAAAGTGATGATAGCAGACATCCAGTTTCATTCCAATTTCAGAGTGAAGATTTTTCACTGAAACTGACTATGTGCCTTATTTCACATAGTTTTTATGGGTCAGAACTGGGATTCAAAGGGCTCCCAGTTTCCTGGATTAAGTAAATCCTTTTTATTCTGGGTTTGGTAGGAGTTGTTTGTTTTTTTTAACTATTAATAATTGTTCAATTTTATCTGATGCTTGTTATTGCTTCTACTGAGATGGGCAAATGATTTTTCTTCTTTGTTCTAGTGAATTACATATTTATTCTATTGAATTACATGGTGAATTATATTGGCTGAGTTTTTAATGTTCAATAATAAACTGAATAATTGTGTATGGAGATTGTTCTTTGGAAAGGTTTTTAATTATTGATCATGTTTCTTTAATAAAGATAGAGTTATTTGCATATCCTAGTGTTTTGAGAGGTTCAGTGGATCGATAGGAGACATAAAAAGAAACTTTCCAACCCAAATGAACGGACTGAATGTATATTTTATTATATAGAGGAGAGAAAAGGTGATAGTCCACAAACAGATCCGAATAAATAAGAGGGAAATGACACAAATCGATCGGAAAGGGAAACACCAGATTGACCGAAATAGAAGCAGATTCTAATAGGTCCTATAGTAAGAGGGGAAAACATCAGATCGGTCGGAAAGGGAAACACCAGATGGACTGAAGGGAAATAACACACATCAACCGGAAAGAGAAACACCACATTGACAGAAAGAGAAAACATCAGATCGGTTACTCACAACATCTACGTCCCTGCGCGGGGGAGAGTCCCTTCAATTGACACGGCTAGGCGGGAGTCTGATCGTCAGAGGTCCTGGGCAAGGCGTCCCCCCGACAGGCGAGACTCTCACCAGGCCTCAGTTTCCAGCAGTTTATATAGCATCAGTAATCTCCAGAGTAAGCATTTGCGAAGCTTGCAGAGTAAGCATTTGGTCTTCCCATGCACAAATGGTTATCAGTTGCGTATGTGCACTGAGGTCCCTGGCTATCATCCCAGCCCGGCACAGATGGCCAGTCCGTCCTGAGCTATGATGCCCAAAGAGCCTTGTAATCTTACAAATTGCAACTATCTCCGTGGAAGAAGGGCCAGTCCCTTGGAGAAAGGCCAGTTCCCACCACACAGAGAGCAGCTTTATATTTCTTTGTGTGCTGGTGGCTGTAGGTAAATGGAACGACCAAATATGGCTATACTCATGTCAAGACACTTAGTAATAATTTGGGAAGAGGAATTAATAGAGTTTTTGTAGGATCATTTTATTCCACCTAAATTTTCAAAGTTATTGGAGTAAATTTGTTCATAATATCTTCTGGTATTTCTAACATCTGTAAGTTCTGTAGTGATATCCCCATTTTTATTTATGATATTCCTAATTTTTTCCACTTGTATTTTTTTCTTGATCAATCTTACCAGAGGTTTATCAATTATGTTAGTCTTTTCAAAAAACAAGCTTTTATATTTATTGATTCTATTGTATGTTTTTTTCTAACATTAATTTATGTTCTTTATTATTTTCTTCCACATTCTCCAGTTTGGAGGATTAATTTTCTAACATCATAAGATGAGTTCTTAAATCATTTCTTGTCAGCTTGTCTTCTTTTCATGATTAGGAGAATCTCAGTGGGGTTTGGGAGGTTTGTATTTTTCTTGCTTAGATTCTCTGAACTTCTTGCCTCTCTCTCAGTACTTTGATGTCTCAGTACTTTTGGAACATTCTCATCTTGGGAAGGCAACACTTCTGAGAAGAAGAATGACTTGGAAGGATGAATTATCTCTTGGAAGCTTGATGTTGTGTAAAAAGAAGGAAAAAAAACCAGCACAAGTTAAGGGTACTGCAGAAACAAAAGGTTACCAGGGAATCAGAAAACTGTATCCACACCCCACTCCTCCCCAGCAGAAGGACATTTATTAAAGAAATTATATTTCACTCTTCCAACAGAAATAGTTTTCATAAACTAAGCAACCAAGTAATCATCTCAAATCCATCATCACCACTCCATAAAATTATTGCTTTGATGGTCCATGAAAATTCACAACAGGAAAAGATAGCAAACGTTCATACAAAGCTAGTATGACAAGAAGACAGAAATGTAAAAATAAAAACAACACGTACGAGAAAATCATCTTTTAAAAACCACAGAGGCAACTTAATTAGAAATATACATATAGTGGGGGCCAGATGTGAGGAGCAAATATGGCTAAACGTTAACACAGTTGATACTAGGTGGAGGGACTGGTCTTTATTGTACTGTTATTTCAGTTTCACTTTATGTTTGAAAATTTAAAAAAAAAAGTGATAACATGGAGGGAAAACAGCTTCCAGAAAACTACATAGAGTATCATACTATTTCTATAAAGTTCAAATTTTAAAATTAAACAAAATATTTACCAAAACATATGTAATGGTCCACTTGTATTTAAATAAAATAGAAATTCAGAACACAATTCATCATAGTGGTTACCTCTGGAGGATGGAAAAGTGAAGGAGCACATAAGTATATTTATAAACTTTTAATTTGGGGGCTGGGTTCATAGATTCCATTATGATGTTATGCTTAAAATTTACACATATGTAGCATATAATCGTCTATGTGAATCAAGTATTTTTAAAAAATAATTTTAAAGTATGGGGAATGGAAAAAGTGAATACTAGATATAATGGTCTACCCAGAAATCTCAAAGAATCCCCTAATAAATTATTAGACTTTATAAGAATTGAATGGGGTTTATGAATGCAAAATAAATACAAACATAACATTCAGTTGCATTTCTGTACATCAACTACAAATACTTATAAAATATGAGTCTCAAAAAAGAGAGGTTTAGGGGCCAGCCCAGTGGTGTAGCGGTTAAGTTCGCATGCTCTGCTTTGGTGGCCCGGGATTCGAAGGTTTAGATCCGGGTCGTGGACCAATGCACCGCGTGTCAAGCCATGCTGTGGCGGCGTCCCATATAAAGTGGAGGAAGATGGGCATGTATGTTAGCCCAGGGCCAATCTTCCTCAGCAAAAAGAGGAGGATTGGCAACAGTTGTTAGCTCAGGGCTAGTCTTTCTCACAAAAAAAAAAAAAAAAAGTTCAATGGCCAAAGCTGGAACAATTTGAGCAACAAAATAAAGTAGTATTGGATTACAACCAAAGTATAAATTAAATAATATGAGTCTATTTTTATATAAATAAATGACCAACCAAATAAATAAATAGTAGAGAAGAGAAAAATCTCCCATAGAATTCTAAACAATTTATGTAGATACTCCAATGTAGAGCATAACTTCCCACTTCTTATGTGTGGGATGTACATTATGACTTTCTTCCTATGAATATAGAGTATGGAAAGGGATAAAAAAGATGCAACAGCAGAGAAAGCTGACAAACACTATGTCAACAGTGATAAGTGACATTGATAGTATGAACCCTTTTTTTGATGCGATAAAAATGGCACTTTACCTATGTGATCTTCCTTCAAAAAAACCTATAACCCCAGCCTAATCATGAAAAAAAAATCAGACAGATCCCAGTTGAAGGACATCCTACAAAATACCTGACCAGTACTCTTCAAAACTGTCAATGTTGAGCCAGCCTGGTGGCACAGTGATTAAGTTTATGTGTTCTGCTTCTGCAGCCTGGGTTTCCAGGTTCGGATCCGGGGCACAGACCTACTCACAGCTCATCAAGCCATGCTGAGGCGCCATCCAACATAGAAGAACTGGAAGGACCTACAACCAGGATATACAACTATGTACTGGGGCTTTGGGGAGAAAAAAGAGAAAAAGAGGAAGATTGGCAACAGATGTCAGCTCAGGGCCAATCTTCCTCAAAAAAAAAAAAATTCAAAACTCCTTAAAAAAAAAACAAAACTGTCAATGTCATCAAAAATAAATAAATCTGAGAAACTGTCACAGCCAAGAGGAACCTAAGGAGACATGACTACTAAATGTAGTGTAGTAGCTGGATTGGATCATGGAACAAAAAAAGAACATTACATTAAAAACTAGGAAATCTGAATCAATCTGGGACTTTTAGTAATGTATTAATATTTGTTCATTCATTGTAACACGTACCATATTAATGCATGTTGTTAATAATTAGGGAAATTGGGTGCAAGGCATATGTAATTCTCTATACTCTTTTTTCAATTTTTCTGTAAACCTAACACCATTCTAAAAAATAAATTTTTTTTAAAAAAATGGAGAGTTTATAATTTTCTTGTAACAGGAATTCTGTACTTTGTCCTCATTAGCTTTCTTCTCAAGAAAGTTCAAAAAGTGTCAGCTAATGGTCATTTTTTACCTTTTAAAAGCATAGTGTGTTACCTTTTGCAAGAGTATTTGCACTTTAATACTTTCATCTAATTATCAATTTAAGACTTCACACTTCTGAAAGGATTTGAGGCATACTTTTCATGGCATGCAATAATTATCAGACATATCAATAAATATATTAATATGCATATGCTTACTTATCATATATTATATTCATGAAGATCAGCCTTCAAAATTTATTGTTCAAATGGTATTTGTGTAGCAGGATAATCACTTCTTGTACTCTAAATACTTTATTTGTCTTAGTTTAGCCTAATATTTCGTTTTATCCTGTATTTCTTCCTATTTGTTTTTTTCTTAGGCCTTGTTCATGATGTCAATGTTGTGCAGTAATATCTCTCTCTCTTTTTATTTTTTTTGCCATCGTCAGATACTGCAAAGAATATTTATTCTTTGGAAGAAGAAATGATTGGAAAGTATATGATTATGATGAGTACCACAGGCTTTATTTTTCTTCTCTTGCTTTTCTTTTTGGAGACTACTTTGTGGAAACTAAGAACATTTTTCAATCAATATATTTACTTTGGTATCTATAAGACATTCAGGAAGGTGAGTAATTAAGCACGGACCTTAAGCATAACTCTAAGAAAGTGGAACAGTCGGCTGAAAAGCATATATCTACCTATGACTATCTCAGTTACCTGATAAAAGAAAAATCTGTGTCCACAGAAATTTATTTTCTTAAAATTTATTGAGGTATAATTACCTACTATAAACTGCATTCATTTTGTTGAAATCATTCCAAAGAACCACATTTTGTATTTATTAATTTTCTCTATTGTTGACTATTTTCTCTTTCATTGATTTTTTTGATCTTTATAATTTCGTTCCTTTCATTTACTTTTGGTTTACTTTTCTCATTTCTTCTAGTTTCCTTACAGAAGCCTGAAGACATAGCTTTTAGGTCTTTCTTCTTTTCTAATATAAACATTTAAAGCTAAACATTGCCCTATAAGCAGTGCTTTAGGTGTACTCTGAAAAAAATTGATTTCTTATATTTTCATTATCATTCAAAAGTTACAGTATTTTCTAATTTCCTGTATTATTTCTTTTTTGATGCATGGATTACTTAAAAGTCAGTAGATTAATTTCCAAATATTTGGGACTTTTCTAGATATAATATTGTTATTGATTCCTAGTTTAATTCCTTTGTGGTCAACGAACATACTCTGTATTCAGTCCTTCTAAATCCATTGATGTTTGTTCAATGGCTCAACATATGGTCAATCTCAGTAATGTTCTATGTGCACTTGAAATACATGTGTGTTTTGCATTTATTGGTTGTAACGTTCTATAAATATCAATTAGGTTATGATGGTTGAGAGTAATGCTTACATCACCTGGTCTTTAACTGATATTTTTGTCTCATTGATCTATCAATTGCTGAGAAAAGGGTGTAAAATCTCTAATCCTGATTGTAGGTTTGTTTATTTCTCCCTTTAATTCTGTCAATTGTTTCTTTATATATTTTTAATCTCTGTCATTAAGCCAATAAACATTTATTATTATATGTCTTCCTGATAAATTGAATTATGAAATGTCACTCTATATCCCTGATAATATTCCTTGTCTTAAAGTCTATTTCCTCTGATGTTAATATGGTACCTCCAGCCTTCTTATACTTACTTTTTGCACGGTATATCATTTAACATCCATTTATTTTCTAACTTGTATGCCTTTATATTTAAAGTGGCTAACTGTAAACTGCCTATACTTGGGTCCTAACTTTATATCCATTCTGATAGTCTCTAACTTACATTTGAGTGTTTAGTTCTTCATTGATATGGTTGTATTTCCACCTACCACATTTATTATTTGTTTTCTATTTGTCTCTTCTGTTTTTTGTTTCTCTGCTTTCCCATTCCCGCCTTTCCTTGGATTACTTGAATATATTTGGAATTCCATTTTAATTTCTCAATTGACTTTTTAGCTATACTTCTTTGCATTATCTTTAGTGGTCAGTGTAGGGTTTACAAAATATAAACTTAATTTTTCACAGTCTATTTAGAGTTAATATTGTAAAATGTGGAAAATGTAAAACCATAAATGTCACTTCTACCCCTCACTATTTTTAATTCTATAGTTGTCATATGTCTTATATCTATATATGTCATTATGTTATTAACCATGAAAAATAATACTGTAATTTTGCCTTAAAACATCATGTATTTCAAAGTAAATAATAGGAAAAATGCTTTTATATTTAGCATCTCTGGTGCTATTCATTCTTTCCTGAATGTATGAGTTTCCCTCTGTTATCATTTCCCTCTAGACTGGAAACTTTCTTAAGGACTTCTTTTAGTGAAGAACTGGAGAAGAACTATCTTAGTCTTCTTTTATCTGAAAATATCTTTATCATCATTCTTGAAGTATATTTTTGCTTTTTTTAGAAGTCTAGGTTAATAGTTTGTGTTTTTTCTCAACACTCTAACAATGTCATTTTACTGTCTTCTGGCTTCGTTTAATTCAGATGAGAAGACAGCAGTCATTCAAATTGTTGTTCTCTTTTATGTAACGCTTTGCTTGTCTTTGGCTGTTTTCAAGAATTTCTCTTTATCTTTAGTTGTCACCAGTTTGACTATTATGTACCAAGGCACAATGCCAACTTGACTAAGCTTGAACCATACTTTTCAGAATCCCCTTACCTGTATTATTCCAGTTTAGAGTTAGTGAGGAAAGAAATTCACATGAGATTTGCAAGGCAGAATTGAATCAGCAGCACATTACTCTCAAAATTATTGTGATTAGTGGCAGTGACAGACAGATATAGAGGTGCCAGTGGGGTTCACCTTGTTCATGCTCTCCCCGAGTCTACATTCAACTCTTCTTCTGACTGTTTGCCTTGCTAGCTGACAGCAACCAAGGCTCTAATGCAGAAACAACAGCCATCCATAGACGTCTCTATAAGCTTTCCTTCAAAGTCCAATCCACATTTGGAAGTGGCTGGCTTCCATATTCTCTGGTAAATTCTGATTTCTCTACCTGTACCAGTGCTACAATCATCTGTTTAGTGACTTTTCTCTGATTCACCAGTTCTTCCTCTTTACTTATTATAGATATATCCAGATTTTCTATTTCTTCTTGAGTCAGCTTCAGTAATTTGTGTCTTTCAAGAACTTTATGATTTCACCTAAGTTATCTAATCTATTAGCCTGCAATTGTTCATAGTGTTCCTTTATAATCCCTGTTTGTTTATATAAATCACTAATAATATCCCCTTTCTTATTTCTATTTTTAGTAGTTTGAGTATACTTTCTTTTTGTTTTGGTCATTCTAGCTAAAGGTTCGTAAATTTTGTTCATCTTTGCAAAGAGTCAACTTTGGTTTCCTTGATTTTCTTTATTTTTCTATTCTCTGTTTCATTAATTTCCTTCTTTTCACTTGCTTTAGGTTTAGCCTGCTCTTCTTTTTCCAGTGTCTTAATGTGGAAGGTTATGTTCTTGATTTAAGATCTTTCTTCTTTAAATTCAGGTGTTTAGAGCTATAAATTTTCCTCTGTGTACTAATTTAGCTGCATCTCATAAGATTTGTTGTGTCTTAATTTTCATTCATCTCAGAGCGTTTTCTAATTTCCCTTCTTATTTCGTATTTGATCCTTTGATTGTCTTGCAATGTGTTGTTTAATTTCCACATATTTGTGTATTTCCTTTGTTATTGATTTCTAATTTCATTATATTGTCATTAGAGAACATACTTTGTATTATTTCAGTCCTTGTAAACTTATTTGTTTTATGACTTAACATATGGTATATCCTGGAAAATGTTCTATGAACACTTGAGAAGAACGCATATTCTCCTGTTGTTGAATGGAGTATTCTAAAGATGTCTGTTAGGTCTAGTTGGTTTACAGTGTTGTTTGAGTCTTCTTAGTTCTTCCAGCAACTGAAAGTAGGGTATTGAAGTCTCCAATTATTACTATTGAAGTATCATTCAATTGTCATTTTAGGCTTCAGATATTTGGGGGCTCTGCCCTTAGGTGCACATATGTTTATAATTATTGTACCTTTGTGATGGATTAACCCTTTATCATTACGAAATATTCCTCTTTATTTCCAGTATCATTTTTCAAAAGCCTGTTTAGTCTGATGATAATGTAGCCACTCAAGGTTTCTTGTGGTTGCTGTTTACATGTTATATTTTCCCATCCTTTTACTTTCAATCTGTTTGTATCTTTGAATCTAAAGAGAATCTCTTGTAGACAGTTGTATTAGTCAGGGTTCTCCAGAGAAATACAAACAATGGGATAATTGTGTGTATATGCGTATGGAGAGAGAGAGAGAGGGAGAGAGAGAGAGAGAGGTGGACTATTGTGACTTTTAGGTCTCCTGGAATTAGTGTCAGTTCAGAGCTTCTGTCTAATAATCCCCAAAAGATCTGATTATTTCCTTTTCCCCAATGCACAGTCATCCTGATAAAAGACCATAGGGCCCTTTGGGGAAAGCTGGGAGAAAGACTAACAGTATAAATTTTTGCAGTTTAGTGAGGCCCTTCCTCAAGGGGACCCAGCTTCCCCTTCATTCAGGGGGTCTGATTCTGTACACTGGCTCAAATCTGGGAATTGATTGAGGGGATGTGACTCTTTTTTTGTGATTCAACGTAGAATTTTTTCACTTGACCTAGGACTTTTCCACTTATACAGACAAAGTAAGAATTTAGTACTCTTCTTATCTATTTAACTTCTAGGAACACCATGAACAACTAGCCAATGCCATAGATTTCTGCAAATCAGATTGCTACTTTGATTCTACTGTCCACTACAGTAACCATGCCCATCTTGTCTTTGGTGGTTGAGAGCTGCCACTTGGCCCTTGCTACCCCAGGATCTAGTCACTCCCATTGCATTCAGGTTTCCAAGTTCAGTGACAGCAATTTCCACTGTAATTTCTGACCTCCAGAGAAGAGCAATTATGGAGCTCTTCAAGGACTCTGGGACCCCCCTCATAAATTTACTTCTCAGAAAAATATGTCCTCCGGACCCTCCTAAGGTGGATGAGCAGACCTTAAATAACAAATTCACTCTGACGTTCCAATTACCTTAAGCCTTTTAATCCCCTCTTCTATATTATACAAAGGCAGGTGTGGCATCTTAACTTAATTTACTATGGCGCCACCATTTAGTCCAAGTTTCAGCCAACCAATCAAACATACAGTTAGAACTCTTCTAACCTACCAAGCTGCAACATTAAATCTATAATCTCTCCTTAGTGGGCTCATATCAATAAATTCAGCCTGATCTAACTTTATGTTCATTCCACCATTATCTGGCAAAGAAAGCTCATCAGAAGTCAGGGGTTCAGTGTCCCCAGCTTCATCAGGATCTTCCCATATGTACCCATTCCAATATTTAGGATCCCATTTCTTCCTAATCAATGCCCTCACTTTAACAGTGCATACTCTTCAAGGTTGAGAATTCAATTTGCATTATAACCCAGCCACTTGTGGGATGAGATTCTGCGTTTAGTTTTCAGTAACCTCAGCCTTGTGGATACAGGACATGAGAGTCTCTTTTATGGCTGAAATAGAAGCCATCAGGTCATTTATGTGGCATTTCACCTGGGAATTTGAATCTCTGAACTTATCCTTTTCTTTTCCCATTTTTGTCCAGCAAAATTAGGAGCAACCAGCTAATCTCATTATACTTGTTAGTTTGACAAAAGTATTTGATGGTATCATTTACATGATCACCCAGAACTTTGCCTCTAATGAGTGTTTGATTATGAGCATTCAATGGTGATATTTTGCATATCCTTATTGCTACATTACATCATGGCCTATTAGTACTCCCTTTACTACTAAAAATAGAACCATTAGTGCCATTAGATCTAATAAGTTTAGAGAACCAATTCCATAAACCCTAGAAACAATTCAGACAGCTTAAGGTTCTGTTCCTCTAGAACCACTCTTGTATCAAAATTGGTGTGTTTCCTCTAAATATATATATTTGGATATATGTTAAATATAATATATCTTGGACTTTCTAGCCTTCCACAATTGTGTGAGCCAAAAGGGTAAATATACCTAAGAGGGTAGTTAAATATACATATAAATATATTTATAAATATATAGTATATTAAAAATATTTATATAAATATATAATATATATAGAAAGAAAAGATTTATTTTATTATTTTCTTTTTTAATTGAGGTATAATTGACATATAACGTTATATTAGTTTCAGATGTACAACATAATGATTTGATATTTGTATACATTGTAAAATGATCACCACAGTAAGTCTAATTAACATCTGTCACCTTACATAGTTACAAAAATTTTTTTCTTGTGATAACGACTTTTAAGATCTACCCTCTTAGAAACTTTCAAATATGCAATACAGTATTATTAACTATAGTCACCATGCTGTACGTTACATCCCCATGACTTACTTGTTTTATAACTGGAAGTTTGTACCTTTTGACCCCCTTCACTCATTTCTCCTACACCGTACCCCTTTCCTCTGGTAACCACCAATCTGTTCTCTGTATCTATGAGCTTTGCTTTTTTGTTTTTGTTTTCTTAGATTTTACAAATCAGTGAAATCATACTGTATTCATCTTTTTCTCTCTGACTTATTTCACTTAGCATAATGCCCTTGAGGTCCATCCATGTTTCAAATGGCAATATTTCATTCTTTTTTATGGCTAAATAATATTCCATTGTGGTATACATCTATATATACCAGATTTTCTTTATCCTTTCATCCATCAATAGACGCTTAGGTTGTTTCCATATCTTGGCTATTGTAAATAATGATGCAGTGAACATGGAGGCGCATATATCTTTTTGAGTTAATGTTTTCATTTTCTTTAGATAAATACCCAAAAGTGGAATTTCTGGATTATATGGTAGTTTTATTTTTAATTTTTGAGGAATCTCCATACTGTTTTCCATAGTGGTTGCACCAGTTTACATTCCCACCAACAAGGATTCCCTTTTCTCCACATCCTCACCAATACTTGTTATTTCTTATCTTTTTGATAACAGCCATTCTAACAGGTGTGAGATAATATCTTATTGTGGTTTTGATTTGCATTTCCCGGATGATTAGTGATATTGAGCATCTTTTCGTGTACCTGTTGGCCATCTGTATGTCTTCTTTGAAAAATGTCCATTCAGATCTTCTGCCCATTTTTTAATTGGATTGTCTGGTTTTTTGCTTTGAGTTGTAGGAGATTCTTATATATTTTGGGTATTAACTCTTTGTCAAGTATACAATTTGCAAATATTTTCTCCCATTTGATAATTTGATTTTTCCCTCTGTTGACAATTTCCTTTCCTCTGCAGAAGGTTTTTAGTTTGTTGTAGTCTCACTTGTCTATTTTGCTTTTTTGCTCTTGCTATTCGTGTCAGATCCAAAAATCATTGCCACAACCAATGTTGAGAAGTTTTACCCTATGTTTTCTTTAGTTTTAGTGAGGAGTTTTACAGTTTCAGGTCTTATGTTTAGGTCTTCAATCCATTTTGAGTTGATTTTTGTGTATGGTCTGAGATAAGGATCAAATTTTCTTCTTCTGGATGTGCGTATCAAGTTGTCCCAACACTATATATTAAACAGACTATTTCTTCCCCATTGTGTGTTCTTGACATCCTTGTCAAAGATCAGTTGACTGTAGGTATATGGATTTATTTATGGGCTCTCTATTATGCTCCATTTGTCAATACCTGTGTATTTATGCCAGTACCACACTGTTTTGTCTTGTTTTTTTTTTTAATTTTTTTTTAATTTTATTTATTTATTTTTTCCCCCAAAGCCCCAGTAGATAGTTGTATGTCATAGCTGCACATGCTTCTAGTTGCTGTACGTGGGACGCGGCCTCAGCATGGCTGGAGAAGTGGTGCGTCGGTGCGGGCACAGGATCCGAACCCAGGCCGCCAGCAGCGGAGCGCATGCACTTAACCGCTAAGCCACGGGACCAGCCCTTTTGTCTTGTTTTATGTTTGTTTATTTGATTTTATTGAGGTATAATTGACATATAACATTGTGTAAGTTTAAAGTGTACAACGTGTTGATTTCATACGTTTGTATATTGCAATATCATTACCACCGTAGCATTAGTTAACACCTCTATCATGTCACATAATTATCATTTTTTTGTGATGAGAACATTTAAGATTTACTTCTTAAAACTTTCAAGTATATAATGCAGTATTGTTGATTATAATCACTATGCTATGCATTAGATCTCCAGAAGTTATTCATCTTCTAGTTATAAGTTCATGCCCTGTGACCAACATCTCTCCAGTTTCTCCACCCACAAAACCCTGGTAACCACCATTCTACTCTCTGTTTCTACAAGTCCAGTTTTTTTAGATTCCAGATATAAGTGATATCATACAGTATTTGTCTTTGTCTGATTTATCTCACTTAGCACAATGCTTTTGAGGTCCATCCATCTTGTTGCAAATGATAGGATTTCCTTCTTCATGACTGAATTATATTCCATTGTGTGTGTTTGTATATATATACATACCACATCTTCTTTATCCATAAATCTGTTGATGGACACTTAGGTTGTTTCCATGTCTTGGCTATTGCATTTAATGCTGCAATGAACATGGGGGTACAGATATCTTTTAAGATAGTGATTTTGTTTCCTTTGAATATGTACCCAGAAATGAGATTGCTGGATTACATCGTAGTTCTATTTTTATTTTTTAAGAAACCTTCATACTGGTTCCCATAGTGGCTGAACCAATTTACATTCCTACTGAGAGAGCACAAAGGTTCCTTTTTCTCCACATCCTCATCAGCACTTGTTATTTCTTGTTTTCTTGGTGATAGCCATTTTAACAGGTGTGAGGTGATATCTCATTGTGGTTTTGAATTGCATTTCTGTGATAATTACTGATATTGAGCATATTTTCACATGCCTAATGGCCATTTGGATGTCTTCTTTGGAAAAATGTCTGTTCATTTCCTCTGCCCATTTTTTAATTGGATTGTTTGGAGTTTTTTGTTATTGAGTTGTATAAATTCTTTATATATTTTGGATATTACCTCTTATCTGATATATGGCTTGCAAATATTTTCTCCTATTACATAGACTGCCTTTTACTTTTGTTGATTGTTTCTTTTGTTGAGCAAAAGCTTTTTGGTTTAATGTAGTCCCACTTGTTAATTTTTGCTTTTGTTGCCTGTGCTTTTGGTGTCATACCCAAAAAATAATTGCCAAGACTGATGTCAAGGAACATCTTCTCTGTACTATATGTTCTTCCAAGAGTTTTATGGTATCAGGTCTTATGTTAAATCTTTGATCCATTTAGAGTTAATTTTTGTGAGTGGTGTAGGATAGGGGTCTAATTTCATTTTTCTGCAGTTTCATGTGGTTATCCAGTTTTCCCAACACCATTTATTAAGAGGCTATACTTTCCCCATTGAGTATTCTTGGCTGCCTAGTCAAATATTAGTTGACCATATATGTAGGGGTTTAATATATGCATTTATCACTGTAAACTTCCCTCTGAGAACTGCTTTGCAATGTTTCACGGGTTTTGGTATGTTGTGTTTCCATTATCATATATACTTTTTATTTTCCTTTTAATTTCTTATTCAACCATTTTTTGTTCATTAGTGTATTGTTTAGTTTCCACATGTTTATAAGTTTTTCAGCTTTCCTCTTATTTATTTCTGGATTGCATACCATTGCAATCAGAGAAGATACTTGGTATGATTTCTATCTTTTTAAATTTACTGAGACTTGTTTTGTGGCCTATCGTATGATCTATCCTGGAGAATGTTTCATGTGCACTTGAGAAGAATATATTTTCTGCTGCTACTGGATGGAATGTTCTATATATGTCTGTTAGGTCTATTTGGTCTAATGTATAGTTTAAGTCCAATGTTTCCTTTCTTATTTCCAAGCTATGCATGCTGGGGAATGGGTTGAGGCAGGTAAAATGCATGCTCTGCTTTTCTATGCAGCCATCCTTGAGTTTTGTGCTCCACCAGGTTGCTTTTGCAGCTTCTTAAATGTACTCTAGACTCTCCCAAAGCTATTTTCTCTGTGGTATTTGTTAAATTATTGTTTTTGTGGGAGGATGAGCACTGGGACCTCCTAATCCACAATCATGCTGACATCACTTTCCATTGTTTTTTTATAAAAAGTCAGGTGTTAATCTTATTGGGAATCTCTTGTAAATGACAAGTGTTTTTCTCTTGCTGATTTCAAGATTTTTCTCCTTGTCTTTGGCATTCAGCATTTTTCCTATGCTACGTCTGTGTACAGATCTATTTGTGTTTATCTTACTTAGCATTCACTAAGCCCCAGATATGTAGATTAATGTTGTTCATCAAATTTGGCAAGTTTCCAGCCATTACTTGGTCAAATATTTTTCTGCTCTCTTTCTCTTTTCCGTTTGACATTCCCATTATACATATGTTGGTGCACTTAATGGTATCCTACATTTCTCTGAGGTTTGTTGATTTTTCTTGATTCCTTTTTCTCTCTGTTTTTCCAATTTCATACTCCCTTTCTATCTATCTACAAGTTTTCTAATTATTTCTTCTGCATTTTCAAAGCTACTATTGAGCCCCTCTAGTGAGTTTTTCATTTCAGTTGTTATACTTTTCAACTCCATAACTTCCATTTGACTCTTTTTCATAATTTTAATCTTCTTAGTGATATTCTTTATTTGATAAAACATTGTCATCATACCTCCTTTTACTCCTTCAAGCATGATTTCCTTTACTTTGAAAATATTTATAATGACTACTTTGAAGTCTTTGTTAAATCTGACATTTGGTCATTTTCACAGGCAGTTTCTATTGCTTGCTTTTTGTGTGTGTGTGAGGAAGATCGGCCCTGAGCTAATGTCTGCCAATCCTCCTCTTTATGCTGAGGAAGACTGGCTCTGGGCTAACATCCTTGCCCATCTTCCTCCACTTTACATGGGACGCCGCCACAGCATGGCCTGACAAGCGGTGCGGAGGTGCGCCCAGGATCCAAACCACGGAACCCCGGGCCGCCACAGCAGAGTGCCACCGCTTATGCCACCAGGCTGGTCTCTTCCTGCTTTTTTTTTTACTGTGTATGAGATAAAATTTCCTGTTTCTTTTCATGTCATAATTTTTTGCTGAACTCTGAACATTTTAAGTATGTATTGGTTCTGTGGGTGTTGCCCTCCCTCAGGGACTTTTTGTTGTTTGCTAGTTTGTTTAGTGACTGACTGGGCTGTTTTAGTGAAGTCCATTTTCCTGTGTAAGGTCTCTGATGATGTTCCTCAGAGGATGCAGACCTGGAGTGATAGTGGTCTTTGCAGGATTCTCTTTGACTGTCACTTTCCATGATCACACCTAGCTTTTAACCTCCTCTAATTGCTGGCTGGTTTCTGTATTGTTTTCAGCAATGTCCTAATGCATAAATTTCTCCATAGACTTATCCAATTAAATTTGGGCTCCTTTGCAGAAGTATTTTGAGGTCAGTGTTCAGGATTCATTCTCAACCCAAGAGGGGTCTTCACAGCTGTCTCTTTCCCTGGTTCTGTCTAGTAAATTAGCTATCTTGTGGTTAATTTATATCTCTAATGAAGCTACCAGTCACTTCTTAATTGCTTTATACAAAAGCAATTAATGCATTGTTTTGAGAGCATCCCTAGTCTTGAATTTCCCCATACTGTTTCAAATGAAGACAATTCTATGGAGGAGAATATATCAGTCTGTATTTTACAGCCTAACTCTACCCCTGGGTATAACCTCTGAGCCATGGCTTCAAAGTGGGGGCATGGACAGTGGTGTGCTTCTCTCTTGAGTGTTATCCCTGCTTCAGGAGCTGGATGCTCAGTGGGGTTAGTAGTCTCTGGTATTCCTGGCTTGCCCCTCCCAGCATAAGCCTCTGCCCTAAGAATGAGCTAGGGCCCAGTACACCATACCACACCCAAGGTAGAGCCTCCACTCCATGTGTGGGGGCTGGGTGGAAGAACGGAATCTCATGTGCTCAGTTACACTTACCCAGAACATAGCCTCTGCAATAGGTAGCTGGGGGGTGGGATAAGAAATGCTGACTTTCTTCCTCTCCCAGAAAGATACCTTAGTCCATGATTGTAAGGTGAGGGAAGAGAGAGCCCTGTGTTCTTGGCTGCACCTTCCTGGAGTGAAGTTCTGTTCCGAGCTGAGGGGAGAGAGAGAGGGAGTGGGTCATGCTTCAAATGCCACAGGATTTCACTATTCTTGCCAAGTTTAGTATATTTTCTTGAATAAATGTTTCTTCATTTTCTGTATGCCCTTAGGATCATTTCCAAAGGTTTTAAATAGTTATTATTTAAATAATTTTCACCAGTTTCACTAGAGCACAGGTCCACAGATCTCCTCATATTGCCATTCTGTTAGTCTTAAAATGTTTTTATGTGAAATCTTACTGATTTTTTCTTTCTACCTCATAAAAGAAGAGTTAATCCTTCTTTAACCTTTCAGTGTGGAATGTACTGTGATTGTAATAAGTCACACTTGATTGATCTCAGTTGTGGCTGCGATTTCTCATGAGATGTCCAATTCTGGAAAAAAACAACAAGCTATGTAATTCTAATTTCTTAATCTGTGGAAGTCAAAAATTAATGTGTTCTGAAGTGATTGGACAAAATAGTCTTAAAAATTATGCCAAATTTCTGTTCTGACATCTTGAGATCAGTTTCCTGAAGCTACTTGGTCTAGTCAAGATTGCTAAAGAGCAGTGTTATGTTGTAACATTTATCTTGAAAGTATAGACCATAGGATCCAAGGAGTTTCTTAGGAAAAGTCTAGTTAAGCTTTGCTGATTTTCTTAGCTCTCATTCTTGTTTAATCTTGGCAAAAGTTATTTATTATTAGAAATTTATGACTGTACTTTCTAGAGTTTCCTTACCCTCTTGAGATGACTTCCTTCTTAAGGATCCAAGTGATAGAAACCATTTCTCTGAATGCTTTAAATTCTGTCTTTTAAAGATTTAAAGTAGCATGCAACATCTTAGCATGTTAATTCACACTCTTTATTCTATGTGGAATAACTTTTCCGTCTCCTCTCATCCCACCTTCATTCTCCTGATAAACTACTCATTAGTTAAAACTTAGCCAAGATGTACATGAAATACTGAGGTGATATTCAGAGACTTCTTAGAATGACTAAAACCTTCTGTTTTGACATCTTGAGATTATTCCCCAGTTTAGCTTTCATGAAACCACCCAATCTAGACCAGATTCCTAAAGAGCATCCAGCTCTTTGATTCTTGTCTTGAAAATATAGGAAAAAGTGTCCAAGGAATTGTCTGGAGAATCTGAAGATGAAGATGTACAAAATGAAAGAAAGAGAATCCTGGGGCAGTCTCGGGAGCAGCTGAATTCCACAGTGCTTATTAAGGAACTCACAAAGGTAACAACATTCACTGGCCAACATCTGCTGGCATCATTACTACCTAAGAGCATGTCATTAGTGTCCAAGGCTCACTCTGGTTCTTCGGGGTCTCTCTGTATTCTCCCAGTAAAATAGAAGAGTTCTTGTGAAACTGTCTGAAGTAGTGGTCCATAGGGGTCTGAGGTATTTGTTGTATCTGACCTACAAATGTTCTTTTCTATATTGCATTTTCTGGATTTTTTTAGATATATTTTAACTATCCAATCATTCTGGCTGTGAAAAATATCTCCGTTACAATCCAAAAGGGGGAGTGCTTTGGATTGCTTGGATTCAATGGAGCTGGAAAAACTACTACCTTCCAAATTTTGACTGGAGAGGAGAGTGTTACCTCTGGGAATGTGTTCATTGATGGCTTTAGCATCACTGAGAATGTCCAAGAGGTAAGATGCTCTTACAGTCTGATATGAGAAGCATAATGAGTTGGGGTGCAGGTAACAGGCAGATGGCTGGAGATAATAGATAGGAATCATGATAGGCATTGATATTGATACTTTGGACTTAGTGGATTCTGGAGAGAGAAATAAATTTTTGAGGAGAGATAGTGAGGCAACAAGAGCAGAATCTAAGACAAAAATATCTTTTGTGTTCTTTGAAACTGTTAGAGTAAAAGGCAAGTTCTCTCACCAATGCATCTAACATATGCCAGACAAGGTGCTCTAAAGAAGGACAGACTGGGAAGAAGGAGAAGATCACCTGCAATTTACTTGTAACTGAGGCCTTGACCCATCTTAGAGCTCTGGAACAGGATGGCCTTTCAGAGTGGTCCCAAATTGAAGCAAGATAGCTGCCCTTTATGTCCCTGCATGAGCCAATCATTGGCTGCACATGCCACCTGAGAGAGAGGGCATACCCTTGGGAAGAAGCTAAGTGGGGAGAAAAATTCAAGAAGAAGGAAATGGTCAAAGGTGTCAAATGTCAGGAAATCTCAGGCAAGTAAAGCCTGAATTGTGCCCATTGAATTTAGTAACTAGAACTTCATTGATGAAGTTATCAAGAACTATTGCACTAGCATCAGTCGGGTGGGGGTAATGGGAGCCTGAATGGTGCAGTTATTTCCTCTTTAGTTCATGGGACACTGCCATCATGAAATCAGGAAGATGGGGTTGTGGGAGCCTGCATGCTGTAGGATAAACAGTAGTCTAGTAATAGAAGTGAAGCTAAGAATTTGGATTATACTTTGAAGAAAGTTAGCTGTGAAGCAAAGGGAACTATTAGAATTCACTCAGAGTTGTGAGGAGACAGGAGATATTTTATACCTTGAACGTGTTGATCATATTTATACTAGAAGGAAAGAAGTTGAAGAAATAGAGGAAGAAGTGACACATGATGAAAGGAGGTAAGTGGGTCCTGCCAGGTGGTTCTTGGGGAGGAAGGGGTGAGTGGGGTCTCCTCTAAATATCTTTATCTATACCACTTATCAAATCCCTTTGGGGACATAGAGTTGTGTAAACAGTCCCCTAATTATGAGGAATGGAAAAAAAGGTTAAGTGAAGATGGTGCTAAAGAGAGAAAGCTAAATTGGGAACCAAAGTGATAGTCCATAAAAAGTGTCAAATTTCAAAAGGGACCAGGTATGCAGGCATATATGAGCCTTTTGCAATGACTGATTCAGTAAGTCTGAGGAAGCTTTTTCAAACTTCAGTGAATCTCTCCCGCTTGCTGTTCTGAAACATCTCTCACATCTCATGTGACAGTGGTATTTTCATTTCCTCATACTTTAAAAATATACTTTAACATTGTCCTTTTTATTGTGGTAAAAAATACATAACATGGGGCCAGCCCAGTGGCGCAAGCGGTTAAGTGCGCGCGCTCCGCTGCGGTGGCCCGGGGTTCGCCAGTTCAGATCCCGGGCGTGCACCGACGCACTGCTTGGCAAGCCATGCTGTGGCGGCATCCCATATAAAGTGGAGGAAGATGGGCATGGATGTTAGCTCAGGGCCAGTCTTCCTTGTCAAAAAGAGGAGGATTGGAAGATGTTAGCTCAGGGGCGATCTTCCTCACACACACACACAAAAATACATAACATAAAATTTACCATTTTAAGCATTTCTGAATGTGCAGTTCATTGGCATTCAGTACATTTACGTTATTGTGCAGTCTTCACCACTGTCCATCTCTAGACCTTTTTCATTATCCCAAACTGGAAATCTGTACCCATTAAACAATAACTTTGCATCCCCCCATAACCTCTGGTAACCACTATTCTACTTTCTGTCTCTATGAATTTGAACTATTCATAGAGATTGGATTTAGTAACTAGAACTTCAGTGATGAGGTAACTCATCTACTATTCTACTACTCATGAGGTAACTATTCTAGATTCCTCATGTCAGTAGAATCACATATTTGTCCTTTCATGTCTAACTTTTTTCATGTAGCATAATGGAATTTTATAAGGCTGAATAATATTCCATTGTATGTGTATATCACATTTTGTTTATCCATTTTTCTGTTGTTGGAATTGTTTCCACCTTTGGCTATTGTGAACAATGCTGCTATGAACGTTGGTGTACAAATATCTGTTGCCTGCTTTCAGTTATTTTGGGTATATACCTAAAAGTGAAATTGCAAGATCATATGGTAATTCTATGTTTAATATTTTGAGGAAATGCTATACTGTATTCCATAGTGGCTGCACCATCTTACATTCCCAACAGCAGTTCACAAGAGTTCCAATTTCTTCACATCATCACCGCACTTGTTATTTTCTGTTTTATTGATAATAGCCATCCTAATAGGTGTTAAGTGGTATGTCATTATGGTTTGATTTACGTTTCTCTAATGATTAGTGATGTTGAGCACCTTTTCATGTGCTTATTGGCCATTTGTATGTCTTCTTTAGATAACTGCCCAGTCAAGTCCTTAGCACACTTTTAAACTGGATTGTTTCATTTTTGTGTTTGTTGTTGAGTTGGAGGAGTTCTCTAGTACTCTGGATAATTATCCCTTATCATATATATGATTTGCAAACATTTTCTCCCATTCTGTGGATTGCCTTCCCAATATCCTTTGATGCACAAAACTTTTTCATTTTGATGAAGTACAACTTATATAATTTTTCTTTTGTTGCCTGTGCTTTTGGTATCATACCCCCAAAATCATTGCCAAGTCCAATGTTTTCTTCTAAAAGTTTTATAGTTTTAGATCTTACATTAAGATCTTTGACCTATTTTGAGTTAATTATTGTATATGGTGCGAGGTAAGGGTCAAAATTCATTATTTGCTTGTGAATATTTAGTTGTCCCAGCACCATTTGTTAAAAAGCCTGTCTTTTACCTACTGAAAGGCCTTGGCACTCTTGTTGAAAATCATTTGACCACTTTTACAAAGGTTTATTTCTAGGCTGTTTATTCCATTCCACTGGTCTATATGTCTGCCTTTATGCCAGTAGCACACTGTTTTGATTACTGTAACTTTTTCATAAGTTTTGAAATCAGGAAGTGTGAGTCCTCCAACTTTGTTCTTTTTTGGGATTGTATTGGCTAATCAGGGGCTCTTGAGCTTCCATATGAATTTCAGGATGGGTTCTTCTGTTTCTGCAAAAAAGTCATTAGCATTTTGATAGAGATCGCATTAAATCTGTAGATAACTTTTTGGTAGTTTTGGCATCTTAACAATGTTAAGTCTCTTCGTCCATGAACATGGTATTTTTTTTCCTTGTTCACTGGCTTATCTTTGTAGGTAGCTCATTTGCTTTCAAAAATTATATGGGATAATAATTTTATACCTAGAATAAAGAAGGGGTTTGAGTTGATTTCTACCAAAAGTCTAAGGGCATAAATAGTCTGGGATTATTATAAATTAATAAAATCTCAGAGGAAAAGGTATGAATTTTAATTAATTGTTTAAAATAGTTTTAATTAATTATTTTTAAATTTAATTAATCAATTTTAATAAGCTAAACTTCATATATTTTTCTCTGAATACCTAGTCTATGTGCATCTGAATGCAAATCCACAAAAGGGTTGGTTAATTGGTAAAGCAACACTCATTGCATTCTCCTATTTGTGGGAGTGTGGAAAGGCTTTGCTTCTGGTTCAGCCTTATTACGAAACAGTCTACACATGACTATGCACGTTTTGCAATGCAAAATCTTTCATGGTGGCCGTGTCCCTTGGAATTCTTCATTAATGGGGGGAGCATCTTGTATTCTAATACTCCTCCAAATTCAGTGAGTTCTGGGATTTTATTTCCATCTTCTTCATCCCCAATATCATTAAAACCGAATGGGGAACCTGTTATTCCAATACATTACAATATAGTCAATGGCTATAGTTTTGTAGCCTTTAGAAAAAAAATTTTGGTAGGACTCTTAGAGGCCATGGCCTTAAGGACTGCAGGCCTTCTATCTCATCCAGGGATGTTTAGTGGGATAGATGACTTGAGTCCTTATTAAGGCAATTCTTGTAATCAGGTGAAGTCAAGAATTGGCTATTGTCCTCAATCTGATGCCTTGCTGGAATACATGACTGGTCGGGAAATAATGATCATGTATGCCCGATTATGGGGAGTCTCTGAGCCCCAGATTCAGCTGTATGTGAACAAATGGTTGAATTCACTGCAACTGGAGCCCCATGCTGACAAGCTTATCAGAACCTACAGGTGAGTCATCATGCTGATCTTTTTTTGTTGTTGTTGCTGCCGCTAATGTTGAGGTGCCTCTCTACGTTTCTGATGTTTGAAATAAATGCCCACAGCTCCAGCTAAGTCCCTCTGTCACACAATTATCTAATTGTGAAACTATCTCATGAGTTGCGAAGTTGCAGTAATGAGACTAGTAATAAGACAGATCAGTGTAGTTCCATGTCTTTCCTTTGCAGAAATAAAACTCAAAATCCTAGTTCTATTTGAACTGTAGCCTCTGCACCTCAAAATGGATCTTCTTTTTCTTCCTAGTGTCCATATGGTTCTCTGTCTCCCAAGAAAGGAAGAATGTAGGCCCTTTGAATTATGGTGGGACTTATGTACCTGGGAACTCATGACACCCTAAGAACAAGTATATAAATGGTGCTAAGAATGCCACTAAAATCAGTTACATAAAAGTCACTCCTCAACATTTCAAGTGAAAGTTAATTGATACATACACCTGCACTGAGACCTGCTACCTTATTGAAGTCACATCTAACCAGCATTGTGGATGTCCATGTTAGGTGTTTGCTGAGACTCTCAGCATTTGAGATGTTTGTGCTAACTCTTTCCTGTAAATAACTAATTTGTATATCCTCTCCTTCCCCTATATTCTCTCCCCTTCTATGACTGTGAAGTGGAGGAAGCAAACGTAGGCTGAGTACTGCTATTGCCTTAATGGGAAAGCCGTCAGTCATTTTGCTGGATGAGCCATCAACTGGCATGGACCCAGTAGCCCGACGCCTGCTCTGGGATGCTGTGATACGGGCACGTGAAAGTGGCAAAGCCGTCATTATAACCTCCCACAGGTGTGGCTCATTGGGAAGCTTGGTTGAGAGTTGGCAAGCATTGTAGTGACTGTAAGAGAATTACTTGGAGCTAGGAATGTTGGACAGTGAACTTGCTTGAGTATGTAAGTATAATCTTAATGAATGGAACAGCCAAGAATCCCCATTGAGTTAAAAAAACAAGAATGGGAAGAGGACAGGAAGTTCAGGAGATGTTATGTTTGAAGATTTGGTACTCTCCTATTTATCATTTGAAAAATTTCCACTCCCTAACTATGAGCGTTATGATTGGCAAATTCCACTTCACATTGAACATAGAGTCACAAAATCTTGGCTCTGTTTGAACTACAGAATGTCCTCCAAAAGAGAACTTTTTAGCTTTACATCTTCTGATATCTTCTTTTGCTAGAATGGAGGAATGTGATGCCTTCTGTACCAAGCTGGCCATCATGGTACAGGGGAAGTTCATGTGCTTGGGCAGCCCTCAGCACCTCAAGAACAAGTTTGGCAATGTTTATATCCTGAAGATCAAGGTCAAGTTTGAGACATGTGAGGATAAATTAAATGATTTAAAATTTCTCATCACAACGACATTCCCAGGTAAATTACATTGAGCTAACTTTGTTAGAGTTCTGTTGAATCATGTTTTTTGTTCTCACCATCCATATATTTTATGTCTTCAATAACTGTTTCGTGTGAGTTATTGATATTTATTGATCTTCCATACTGAATTACTTTTAGAATCCTTGTTTCTGTGACTTCTTCTTGTGCCTGGTTATGCTAAGAAGTTTTCACACACACAAAGAAAAAGTTCTTTATTAGCTCTTGTATCACTTTAGTAAGGCAGTTTTAGATTTGTGCCATCCATATAAATTATATCTCTAAAGTCATATTTTTGAGCACAATTCTCAATTATTTTTACGTATTATCCATGTAAAATTTTAAGGCTTTTTTCCCGCCAGCTAAACATGTAAATCTGGTCTTTTGCTGTCTCAGCCAGGATATGGTATTGAAATGCAAACAAGAACCACTAAGCTTTTCTCTCAAGAGCAGCATGCTTCTACATGCTAAAGTCAATAAGCATCTCTCTGCCTGTATGGTACAATAGCAGAGACAGTAATTATTTCTTTCTGTCCTTTACTTCTCTTTCCTAAACATAAAGAGGGACATGACAAGGCTTTTAATAATTCTGGGTTTTCGTCTTAGTTTCCACTGTGCTAGGCTGAGCAAAATATCACAGAAGTTGTGTGTCAGGATGAGGAGTTGGAAATTTATCTTTATTATATTTATTTATATTTATTATATTTATTTTTGGTGTTTGACTTAGCCTAAGGAAATAAGATGCCATCAGAAAATGGACTATCTCACCTCTGAGACTTTTTAGATAAACCTCATGGTAACCACTAAACAAACAGAACAGAGACACATATGATAAATAAAGAGAAAACTAAGAAAACCATCATACAGAACTACCAAACTGAATTGGTAGTCTGAAACACAGAGGACGAGAAACAAAGCAAACGCAAAAGAACTGGAAAATGAGTGATAAAATAGTAACATTAAGCCATCATATATCAATAATGACTCTAAATGTAAATGGATTGAATTCTCCAATCAAAAGATGCAGAGTGGTGATATGGATTAAAAAACAAGATCCAACAATATGCTGTCCACAGGAAACACATCTCAGCTCTAAAGACAAACTACAGGCTCAGAGTGAAGGGATGGAAGACAATACTCCAAGCTAATGGAAAACAAAAGAAAGCAGATGTTGCCATACTTATATCAGACAAAGTAGACTTCAAGATAAAACAGGTAATGAGAGACAAAGAGAGGCAATATATAATGATGAAAGGGACACTCCACCAAGAAGACATATCACTTATAAATATATATGCACCCAACACAGGAGCACAAAAGTACATAAAGCAACTATTAACAAACCTAACAGGAGATATTAAAAAAACACAATAATAGTAGGAGATCTTAACACCCCACTTACAACAATGGATGGAACATCCAGACAGAAAGTCAATAAGGAAATAGTGGACTTAAACAAAAAACTAGAGGAGATGGACTTAATAGATACATAGAGAGCACTCCAAGCACAGCAGATTACACATTCTTCTCAACTGCACATGGAACATTCTCAAGGATAGATCATATGTTGGGAAACCAGGCAAGCCTCTATAAATTTAAGAAGATTGAAATCATAACAAGCATCTTTTCCAACCATAATGCTATGAAACTTGAAATTAACTACAAGAAAAAAACTGGGGAAGTGACAAAGATCTGGAGACTAAACAACATGCTACTGAACAACCAATGGATCATTGAAGAAATTAAAGGAGAAATCAAAAAATATCTGGAGACAAATGAAAATGAAAATACACCATACAAACTCATGTGGGATGCAGCAAATGTGGTCCTGAGAGGGAAACTCATAGCAATACAGGCCTACCTTAATCAAGAAAAGTCCTAAATAAGCAACCTTAAACTACACCTAGCACAATTAGAAAAACAAGAACAAACAAAGCCCAAACTCAGCAGAAGCAGGGGAATAATAAAAATTAGAGCAGAAATAAATGAAATTGAAACCAAAAAACAATAGAAAGAGACAACGAAACTAAGAGCTGGTTCTTTGAGAAGATAAACAAAGTTGACAAGCCCTTAGCCAGACTCACTAAGAAAAAGAGAAAGAAGGCTCAAATAAATAAAATTAGAAATGAAAGAGGAGAAATTACAATGGATACCACAGAAATACAAAGGATTATAAGAGAATACTATGAATAATTATATGCCAACAAATTGGACAATCTAGAAGAAATGGATAAATTCTTAGACTCACACAACATCCCAAAACTGAAGCAAGAAGAAACAGAGAATCTGAATAGACCAATCACAAGTAAAGAGATTGAAATAGTCATCAAAAACCTCCCCAAAAATACAAGTCCAGGACCAGATGGCTTCTCTGGAGAATTTTACCAAATATTCAAAGAAGATTTAATGACTATCCTTCTCAAACTATTCCAAAAAATAGAGGAAGATGGAACACTTTCTAACACATTCTAAGAGGCCAACATCACCCTGATACAAAAGCCAGACAAGGAAAACACAAAGAAGGAAAATTACAAGCCAATATCGCTGATGAACATAGATGCAAAAGTCCTCAACAAAATATTGACAAACTGAATACAGCAATACATTAAAAAGATCATACACCATGATCAAGTGGGATTTATACCAGGGACACAGGGATGGTTCAACATCCACAAATCAAACAATGTGATACACCACATGAACAAAACGAGGAATAAAAGCCACATGATCATCTCAATAGATGCACAGAAGGCATTTGAGAAGATCCAACACCGATTTATGATAAAAACTCTCAACAAAATGGGTATAGAAGGAAAGTACCTCAACATAATAAAGGCAATATATGACAAACCCACAGCCAACATCAGACTCAATGGGGAAAAACTGAAAGCCATCCCTCTGAAAACAGGAACAAGACAAGGGTGCCCACTCTCACCACTCTTATTCAACACAGTACTGGAGGTTCTGGCCAGAGCAATTAGGCAAGAAAAAGGAATAAAAGGAATCCAAATAGGCAATGAAGAAGTGAAACTCTCGCTTTTTCCAGATGACATTATTTTATATATAGAAAACCCTAAAGAATCCATAGGAAAACTATTAGAAATAATCAACAACTACAGCAAAGTTGCAGGTTACAAAATCAACTTAGAAAAGTCAGTTGCATTTCTATACTCTAATCACAAACTAACAGAAAGAGAACTCAAGAAGACAATCCCATTTACAATCACAACAAAAAGAATAAAATATCTAGGAATATATTTAACCAAGGAGATGAAAGACCTATACAATGAAAACTATAAGACATTATTGAAAGAAATTGATGATGATATAAATAAATGGAAAGACATCCCATGCACATGGATTGGAAGAATAAACATAGTTAAAATGTCCATACTAACTAAAGCAATCTACAGATTCAATGCAATCCCAATCAGAATCCCAATGACATTCTTCACAGAAATAGAACAAGAATCCTAAAATTCATATGGGGCAACAAAAGACCCTGAATAGCTAAAGCAATCCTGAGAAAAAAGAACAAAGCTAGAGGCATCACAATCCCTGACTTCAAAATATACTATAAAGCTATAATTAAAACAGCATGGTGCTGGTACAAAAACAGACACACAGATCAATGGAACAGAATTGAAAACCCAGAAATGAAACCACACATCTATGGACAGCTAATCTTCGACAAAGGAGCTAAAAACATACAATGGAGAAAGGAAAGTCTCTTCAACAAATGGTCCTGGGAAAACTGGACAGCCACTTGCAAAAGAATGAAAGTAGACCATCTTCTTTCACCATACACAAAAATTAACTCAAAATGGATCAAGGACTTGAAGGTAAGACCTAAAACTATAAAACAGCTGGAAGAAAATATAGGCAGCACACTCTTTGACATTAGTCATAGAGAGATCTTTTCAAATTCCATGTCTACACAGACAAGGGAAACAAAAGAAAAAATAAACAAGTGGGACTTCATCAGAAAAAGAGCTTCTGCAAGGCAAATGAAACCAGGATCAAAATGAAAAGACAACCCACCAGCTGGGAGAAAGTATTTCCAAATCATATATCTGACAAGGGGTTAATCTCCATAATAGATAAAGAACTCAGACAACTGAACAACAAAAAAACAACCAACCTAATTGAAAATTGGGCCAAAGATATGAACAGACACATTTTTCCAAGGAAGATATATAGATGGCTAATAGGCACAGGAAAAGATGTTTGACATTGCTAATCATCAGGGAAATGCAAACCAAACTACACTAAGATAACTTACACCCATTAGAATTGCTATAATCACCAAGACAAAAAAATAACAAACGTTGGAGAGCTTGTGGAGAAAAGAGAACCCTCATTCATTGCTGGTGGGAATGCAAGCTGAGGCAGCCTTTATAGAAAACAGTATGGAGATTCCTCAAAAAATTGAAAATAGTAATACTTTATGATCCAGCTATCCCACTACTGGGTATCTATCCAAAGAACCTGAAATAAGCAATCCAAAGAGGCTTATGCACCCCTGTGTTCGTTGCAGCATTGAACATTGGCTATTCACTATAGCCAAGAAGTGGAAGCAACCCAAGTGTCCCTCGACTGATGATTGGATAAAGAAGATGTGGTATATATATATACACAATGGAATACCACTCGACCATAAAAAAAAAAAAAAAGACAGAATCATCCCATTTGCAACAACATGAATAGACCTGGAGGGTATTATGTTAAGTGAAATAAGCCAGACAGAGAAAGACAAACACTGAATGATTTTACTCATTTGTGGAAGATAAACTAACACACGGACAGAGAGAACAGTTTGTTGGTTACCAAGGGGAAGGGGGTTGGGGGGTGGGCACAAGGGGTGAAAGGATGCATTTATATGGTGACTGACAAACAATAATGTATAACTAAAAGTTCAAAATATTATAAACTATTATGACATCAATTTAAATTAATGTGAGATTAGACAGTGTGGTATTAGCAAAAGCGTAGACACACAGATCAATGGAACAGAATAGAGGGCTCAGAAATAGTCCCACACATATATGCTCAATTGATTTTTGACCAAAGGGCAAAGGCAATTCAGTGGAGAAAGGATAGTCTTTTCAACAAATGGTGCTGAAACAATTAGATGTCTACACACAAAATCAAAACAAAACAAAAAACCCCAACGCATATTTCACACCTTATACAAAAATTAAATCAAAATGGATCATAGACCTAGATATAAAACCTAAAACTATAAAATATCTAGGAAAAAAATGTAGAAGAATATCTTTGTGACCTTGGGTTAGGCAAAGACTTCTTAGATATGACATAAAAGCGCAATCAATAAAAGAAAAAATAGTTGATCAACTGGGCTTCCTCAAAATTAAAAACTTATGCTTGAGAAAGATACTGTTAAGAGAGTAAAAGTAAAGCTGTAAAAAAAAAAAGAATACATGTACAGGTGAAAAGATATTTAAAAAGGAAGTGTTCACAATAACAATGAAGTCTTGGTTATTTTTTATGGGGGATAGAGGCTGGGAAGTGGCACACAAGAGTGTCTGGGTTACTATTGTCCTAAATGGGGTGTTTTCATCAGTGTTTGGTTTGAATAATTCATTAAACTCTACGTTTGAACTATTTAACACAAAAAAGAGCTTTACGTGACCATGGGGACAAGACATGCATTAAATCCATACTAAAGGGCCGGCACGGTGGCTTAGCGGTTAAGTGCGCGCGCTCTGCTACCGGCAGCCCGGGGTTCGGATCCTGGGCGCACACTGACGCACCACTTCTCCAGCCATGCTGAGGCCGCATCCCACATACAGCAACTAGAAGGATGTGCAACTATGACATACAACTATCTACTGGGGCTTTGGGGAAGAAAAAAAGGAGGAGGATTGGCAATAGATGTCAGCTCAGAGCCAGTCTTCCTCAGCAAAAAGAGGAGGATTAGCACTGATGTTAGCTCAGGGCTGATCTCCCTCACAAAAAAAAAAAAAAAAAAATCCATATTAAGAAAGTCCACACACCATTATAAACATCTATTTTTTACTTTAAAACATTTAAACCCCAGTTACTCCAACTTGTAATAATCTGCAAATATACATTGGTAAGGGTAAACATATCTATCTGTTTGTTCTAAATTTGGAATGGATATCACCCTCTTCCCTCTTATTCCTCCAGCGGATTCTTACTCACCTGTAAAAGAAACAAGAACACACAGCCTGACTTTGGTGATCTATATGTATGATTTCCTCTTTCACGTGGCATGTAATCACGAGAATAGCGAGGAGGCCTTGTCCCTTCCCAGCAAACACACTGTACATGCATACATACTCACACATCCAGAGTGAAAATCCTGCCAGTTCATATTCTAAGCACTCTGTTTAGGAATAAAGTCTTGTGGTAACACTAGAATTTTAGAACACTCAGGTTTTTTACATTGGGCATGTGAGCTTGACAGTTTTTATGTGCCTGAAAGCCTGCCTTTGATAATTGCTATGAAATCCATATAATAAGACTACTTCATTAGGAATAAATCTGCTGAAAGGAATTAACCATGTTATGTATACCAAAGAGAGTGGGTTATTCAGCATGTTCCCTTTGTATTAACCACGTCTATTCACCTGCTTTTTGTATATAATTAAGTAGATGTAGCAATACCTTGGCAATTTAAAATGAACTCTGTAAGATTTTTCACCTAGCCTATCTTTCCTTTCTTAGGTAGTATATTAAAGCAGGTGAATCAAGGGATCCTTAACTACTACATTCCCAGCAAGGACAATAGCTGGGGAAAGGTGATTGTAGAAATCATGCCCTTCTAACATTACATGTTAAGAGAGCATTAATGATGGGGGAAGTATTTGATATTCAGGCATGTGTAATGGGATTCTGGCACTGTAGGAGGAGCAGAGACTTTAGCTTCCTTTTCAAACACCCCTAGAGTATAATTGCTTGATTTCTGCTCCCTAAATCCCATTGTTAGTCCATATCCATCAAGAGAATGAGGACAGAGAACTGCCTCCCAGTGGTTTCTCATTTATCTATTCCATCTATTTTCTCATCTCCTCCTTCTGTGCCTTTTGTCCTCCAACATTAACTTGGCAGGATTTGGAGGAAGGGGAGGAGAGGCAAATCTGGGTTGGGGGCTGGAAGGAAGACTGCAACGGTAACTGCACTTTTTGTTGTTGTTGTTAAAGGTGTTTGGTATTTTGGAGGAAGTTAAAGAGCAATTCAATTTAGACGACTATTCCATCAGTCAGATAACGCTGGAACAAGTCTTCCTGACATTTGCTAACCTACAGAACACAGAAGATTATAAAGTAAAGGTGCCGTGAGATTCAATTCCAACCAGTGACCCTTATGTCTCCTTTAGACTACTCTCTACTACACCCGGATACATAGAGGTGCATTCCTGTGTGTATATTGGTGTAAATATATTTATGTAATAAAGAGTTCTCCACAGGAGACCATATGTCCCTTCTTTGTAGAGTTACATGAGTGGCCTGTGTATTCAGCATGTGCAAATCTAAAGACATTTGGTGAAATGCGTGTTTTCTTTCCTAGAAATATGAAAGAGCAGCATTTAATCAGGGTGGGGACAAGGACCTATTCCTGAGTATTCTAAATGTTTGAACAGAAACATTCAGAAATGATGGTGCTGTCAGATGGGACAGCTTGAAGAGCATGAGAGTTATGTTTTAAGCTGACTTATGGATAAGAGCATTAAGCCTCAAACAAATCATCTTTCCCATAGATACACACACACACACAGACATATACACACATACATACTTACACACACACATACCAATTTTATACCAGAAAGAATCTAATTAAAATCAATATCAAAGTTTAAGGGGTAATTTGGGTTATTATTTCCAAAACTTAAACCAAGATTTTACATTTGTATGAGAATATTTGCACCAAGAACATTTGGAGTCCAAGAACATAAAGCAAAAGCATTCTTTAAAAATAGTGTGTTTTCAGGGCCAGCCCAGTGGTGTAGCAGTTAACTGAGCGCGCTCTGCTTCGGCGGCCCGAGGGTTCGCAGGTTTGGATCCTGGGCATGCACCGACGCACCACTTCTCAAGCCATGCTGTGGCGGCGTCCCATATAAAGTAGAGGAAGATGGCACGGATATTAGCCCAGGGCCAGTCTTCCTCGGCAAAAAGAGGAGGATTGGCAACAGATGTTAGCTCAGGGCTGATCTTCCTCAAAAAAAAAGAAAAAAATATTGTTTTCTTTCCTATTCTTGCCCTACCTCTTATTAAGAAGGAAAGAAGGAAAAATGAGGTGGAGAGAGAGAGGGAGACAGAGTTCTGATTCTTGTTTGGGCAGACGGAGTCCCCCATAAGCAACAGGAGAAATCTAATCACTTCCCCAGGATCATGGGCAGATGAGCAGACAAGTCAGATGATTTTGTTGAACTGCAAGATGGAAAGAGTCCATGAAGCTGCTCTATTTTGGGATGCTTTGTTCAAGATTTTTATATCCTTAATGGGATATTGTGAGTAATAAAGTGATAGCCAGACACTGTTCTCTGGTCTATTGTTTTAAGCTATAATATAAATTTCTGTGGGTTCCATTCCAATACCTGCTATAGATCTCTGACAAGTGATTTCAGTGATGGCAAAATCTGTTTCCCAAGCTGGCCATCTTTAAAAATGGAGGGGGAAGAGCAAGCAAGCTCTTACTTGCATCTAGTCTCCCAGCTGGCTTCATTAACGATGCTTTTTAATCTGGTAGTTTCTTTCACCACCCCTCCCTATCCCCCAACCCACCTCTTCATCTTCCAGCAAGAAACAAAACATATTATGTCAGTTCCTCTACTAACCACTTTACATGCATTGCATCATTTAATCCTACTACACCTCTCTGAGACAGGTGGTGCTGCTATTATCCTCACTGCACATGGGAGGCTCAGAGGGGTTAAGGCATTTACCCGCGGTCACCCAGCAAGCAAGCAGAAATATCAGTCATGTCCCCATCAGGAGCCTGGAAACCACAAAGCAATTTGAACAGAGAAAGTTAAAAGAATTATTAACTATAACAGGAGGTTAGCGATAAGGAGGTAGAGAGAATTCTAAAGAATACCCTGTGGCTGAGGGAAAATACCCAAGGAAGAAGCAAACTCTGAAGAGGGCCCCTCCCCAAGGCTGGGATTCAGACCTTCTTGGAGAAGGTGTAGTTGTGGCTCCCCTGATGGTGGGGAAGTTCACTGGCCCTGGGCTAGGGCTGTTCCACACCAGCTGAGCAAGCAGGAAATACCCCTCAGGGTACAGCTGCCTAGGCTGGCCAACAGGGAACTGTGGCTGGGTCTGGCAAGCAGGAAATTCTTGTCTGGGGTTGTTGGCAGGCTGATGCGTGAATCACTGGGAATCCACACTTAACGGGGGTGAGGGGGAGTGCCACGAAATGTTCTCCACACCTGCCGCTGGCAACAGCAAGGTAAGAGCAAGAATCATCTAAGAGAAGACACCCTAACCAGGAATAGAAGCCCCTTGTCCTGCAGTGTTCAGCTTACCCTGTCAGTTCAAGAGCCCCACTCTATTTGGTGTTGAGAGGTGATAAACTGATAGCTGGCACAGCAGGGCAGAGAGGATTTGCCCTCTGATAGAATTCAGAACCTGCGGTTCTAACCCTTAAGCTACAGTGGAGGTGGGTATCCGTGTGGGGTCGGCCAAGAGGAGCAAGCATCAACGAATTTGGGGAGCATGAGCAAGGTGTGGATGTGGGGTCCACTGAGTGGCTGGCGGGTCAGGGCAGAGCGCACAGATGAAGCAGGTGGGGGATCCACGCGCTGAGCGGTCTCGGGCAGAGGCGGCCTGCGCGGAGGGTGGAGGGTTAGGGGAGGGAGGGCGGCGCACGTGTGGGGGGAAAGGGACGCTGGACGGCGCGCGTCACGCTGGGTTCGGCCCAGGAGGGGAGCTTTTGGGTGGCCCCCGGGAGGGGTTTGCAGGACCCCGTGCCTGCGCCTCTGAAGCTCCCTGCTAACCCTCTACAGACGCTAGAGGGCGGCGGCCCCCTGAGGGTGACCATGACACCTGAGGGACAAGGGAGCCCGCGACAGATGGAGGACTCTGGGGTCGCCCAGTAGGGTCCAGAGGCGAAGACTCTGAGGAGCAAGGGAAAAGGCACCGAGGTGGGGCCTTGGGGGTCTGGGGGCCTCCGACAGTGTGCGAGGGACGAGTTGGGTGGGCCCCACGCTCAGAGGGGTCATGGGCGGCGGGTCCAGTGCGGTGGGGAAAGGAGGGGAGGGGTGGCGCGTGCTGGGAAGGTGGTCGGAACAGGAGGGCACACTCGGGCTTCGGGGTAGAGGTGGGACAAGCTGGGGACTGGGGGCGTGGGCGCATGCGCGGGGAAGGAGCCGCGGCGGCACACTCGGGGTCCTCCTGCCCGCCGGGTACGGGCCGGGGCCGCATCTTTGCGGCGTCTGCGCGAGGCGGAGGCGGCAAACGTGCGCGCAGGGCTGGCGGCGCGACGGTTGGGGAGAGCGTTGAGAGCAGGCGCTGCGGCGGGTGGACGCGGGTCCCTCAGCCGCGGAGGCGGAGGTGTTGGCGGTTGCGAGGCCTGAGCGGTGAGTGTCCGGGACCTCCTCGCCCTTGGTCCTCCTCCCCAAGTTCTGCTCGGGCGAATTCTCCCCAGACTGCCCCAGAGGCCTACTCCGCTGCTTGCACTCGGAGCGCAGAGCCGTAATTGCGAAACCGCCCTCAAAAAAAAAGCAAATGCAAACATAGGAACCCTCAACAACCCTCTTTCCTCCCCTCCACAACAAAACACCCAAACGTATATATTACGCCTACTGTTACTTATCCCACAGTGTCGAATGTCACATGGCCTCCGCGCTCCGCCTTGCCTCTTTTACCCTGATGTATTGCTGCTGTTTAGGATTTTACTCAGGAAAGAAGGAAGCGTCAGGCCTCTTCTACCCTAAAACCTCACAGAACTCACCAGGGGACAGTAAAGAGAGACAACAGCAAATTAAGTTTTGCTTTTCCTCGTCATGGATTATCCCAAATCTGTTGTTTTTCCCTGAGAAGAAGTAGACTGAAGAACTAACCCCCGTCTTCTTGTTTGTGATATTCTCTCTTCTCTGAAGCAAGTCAAGATTGAATGGGGAATGGGACACAGGATAAAAGGAAGTAGTTTAACTGAAATTTAAAACTATTTTTTCAGTCCCCAGAGTCATCAGAAGATAGTTTTGCCAGATTTTTGTAGTTGGGAACTTTGCTCCAGTGGTGTTTGCTGTTTTAAACTTTGATCCCAGACTCTTGAATGAGGAATAAGCTCCTTTATTGTTTATTTTGCAGGTATTTGCTAACTGCTTAATACCAACTACAGTGAAGTAAAATTTTGTGCAAAATATGTTATTTTGAAGGAAACCAAATAATATAAATAATAATATAATAAAATAATAACTCGTATCACTGTATTGCTGAAAATTTGAAATGATGTAAACCCTCCATTACCCCCTCCAATTAAAAATTCGTGGAAAATCACTTAATTTTAGAAGTTACTGACAATGTCCTGAATTAGTTTTTTGTTAGTTTTGTATATTTGTTTTATTTCGTTTTTACCGTTGCCCCATGTGCAGAAATACCTGCCATGCTCTTCTGGGTCAAGATGAGTCTTAAATTAATATAGATATTCAGAAATGCATGCCTAAATTCAAAATAATGTTCAAGGCTATGTACTAGATGCTGTAGACATTGTCAACTTAAAAACCAAATTTGCTTATTATCTCAAACTGAGTTTATTCAGGAATAGCCAAAAGAATTGCAAATCGGGATATGCACGCTATGGTGAACCATAGACAAGTCTGAGGAAGGGAGCTGCTTTTATGGAGAAAAGAGGGGAGTAGGAAGGGGCTGTTCTAAAGGAAAGTCTCTTGGGGGAAAGTAACAGTTTAGGGTGGTAAGGGCTTCCCCATGGCTGACTTGCAGAGTTTCTCATTGACTGGGCTATTGCCAGGTGGGGAGAGAAATCCTTCAGTAGTAAAATAGTTTTACTTCCTGCGGGAGGAGAAAGCCTCTGTCTCTTCCTGTTTGGTGTAATTGCCCACGTGGAGCCTGGGTTGGGCATGGGGTCCTGATTTAATTGGGAGTGTGGAGCCACCCAGGATCATGGGAGCTGGCTGCTGCTGGAGTGAGCAGGGAGCCTGGGTTCATGGGAGCCTGGTGCCCTGGAAGCCACCTGGAGACAATCTTGTTCTTTTATTATTTTTATTTTTTTAATTGAGGTCCTATTGGCTTGGTCATATTGGACATTGTGTCAGTTTCAGGTGTACATTATTATATTTCAGCTTTTGTATAGACTGCATGGTATTCACCACCAATAGTAAGTTTTTATCTGTCACCATACATATGTGCCCCTTTATCCCTTTCACCTTCCCCCCACCCACTTCTACTCTGGTAACCACCAATCTGTTCTCTTTATCTATGTTTCTTTATCTTTCACATATGAGTGAAATCATATGGTATTTGTTTTCCTCTGTCTGACTTATTTCACTTAGCATAATATACTCAAGGTCTATCCATGTTGTTGCAAATGAAACAAATTTTGTCTTTTTTATGGCTGAGTGGTATTCCATTGTATATATACCACATCTTCTTTATCCGTTCATCCATTGATGGGATCTTGGGTAGCTTCCACATCTTGGCTATTGTGAATAATGCTGCTATGAACATACGGGTACATACACCTTTTTGAATTGTTGACTGCATGTTCTTTGGATACATACCCAGTAGTGGGATAGCTGGATCATATGGTATTTCTATTTTTAAGTTTTTGAGAAATCTCCATACTGTTTTCCGTAGTAGCTGCACTAGTTTGCATTCCCACCAGCAGTGTATGAGAGTTCCCTTTTCTCCACATTCTCTCCAGCGCTTGCTTCTTGTTATTTATAGCCATTCTGACAGGCATGAGGTGATATCTCATTGTAGTTTTGATTTGCATTTCCCTAATAACTAGTGATATTGAACATCTTTTTGTGTGCCTGTTGGCCATCTGTATATCTTCTTTGGAAAAACATCTGTTTATATCCTCCGCCCATTTTTTGATCGGGTTATTGGTTTTTTTGTTAAGTTGTGTGAGTTCTTTATATATTTTGGAAATTAACCCCTTGTCAAATATCTGACTTGCGAATATTTTCTTGCAGTTGGTGGCTTGTCTTTTTGTTTTGTTGATGGTTTCCTTTGCTGTGCAGAAGCTTTTTAGTTTGACATAGTCTCATTTGTTTATTTTTTCTTTTGTTTCCCTTGCCTAAGTAGACATGGTTTTCAAAAAGATACTGGTAAGACTGATGTCAAAGAGTGTACTGCCTATATTTTCTTCTAAGAATTTTATGGTTTTAGGTCTGACATTCAAGTCTTTAATCCATTTTGAGTTAATTTTCATGTATGGTGTAAGATAATGGTCTACTCTCATTCTTTTGCACATGGCTGTCCAGTTTTCCCAAAACTATTTATTGAAGAGACTTTCCTTTCTCCATTGTATGTTCTTGGCTCTTTTGCCAAGATTGGCTGTCCATAGACGTGTGGTTTTATTTCTGGGCTCTCAGTTCTCTTACGTTGATCTGTATGTTTGTGTTTCTGCCAGTACCATGCTGTTTTGATCATTGTAGCTTTGTAGTATATTTTGAATTCAGAGAGTGTGACCTCTAACTTTGTTCTTTTTTCTCAGGATTGTTTTGGCTATTCGGGGTCTTTTGTTGTACCATATAAATCTGCTGATTCTTTGTTCTATTTCCGTGAAGAATGTCATTGGGATTCTGATTGGGATTGCCTTAAATCTGTAGATTGCTTTAGGTAATATGGACATCTTAACTATGTTTATTCTTCCAGTCCATGTGCATGGAATATCTTTCCATTTCTTTAAGTCTTCTTTGATTTCTTTCAATAATGTCTTATGGTTTTCAGCATATAGGTCTTTCACCTCCTTGCTTAAATTTATTCCTAGGTATTTTATTCTTCTTGTTGTGATTGTAAATGGGCCTGTATTCTTGACTACTCTTTCTGCCAGTTTGTTGTTAGTGTATAGAAATGCAGCTGATTTTTGTATGTTAATTTTGCACCCTGCAACTTTACTGTATTTATTGATTATTTCTAATAATTTTTTGGTGGATTCTTTAGGATTTTCTGTATATAGAGTCATATCATCTGCAAATAGTGACAGTTTTACTTCGTCCCCTCCTGCTTGGATCCCTTTTATTTCTTTTTCTTGCCTAATTGCTCTGGCTAAAACTTCCAGTACTATGTTGAATAAGAGTGGCAAGAGTGGGCATCTTAGTCTTGTTCCTGTTCTCAGGGGAATGGCTTTCAGTTTTTCTCCATTGAGTATGATATTGGCTGTGGGTTTGTCATATATGGCCTTTATTATGTTGAGGTACTTTCCTTCTATACCCATTTTATTAAGAGTTTTTGTCATAAATGGATGTTGCAACTTGACAAATGCTTTCTCTGCATCTATTGAGATGATCATGTGATTTTTATTCCTCGTTTTGTTAATGTGGGTATCAGATTGATTGATTTACAGATGTTGAACTGTCCCTGCATCCCTGGAATAAACCCAGTTGATCATGGTGTGTGATCCTTTTAATGTATTGTTGTATCCAATTTGCTGATATTTTGTTGAGGGTTTTTGCATCTGTGTTCATCAGCAATACTGGCCTATAATTTTCTTTTTGTGTTGTCCTTGTCTGGTTTTGGTATCAGGGTAATGTTGGCTTCATAGAATGAGTTAGGAAGCTTCCCCTCCTCTTCAATTTTGTAGAAGAGTTTGAGAAGGATAGGTATTAAGTCTTCTTTGAATGTTTGGTAGAATTCAGCAGGGAAGCTATCTGGTCCTGGACTTTTGTTTTTTGGGAGGTTTTTGATTATTGTTTCTATCTCCTTGTTTGTGATTGGTCTATTCAGATTCTCCATTTCTTCTTGATTCAGTTTTGGAAGGTTGTATGATTCTAAGAATTTATCCTTTTCTTTTATATTACCCAGTTCATTGGTGTATAGGTTTTCATAGTATTCTCTTACAATCCTTTGTATTTCTGTGATGTCCACTGTCATTTTTTCTCTTTCATTTCTGATTTTATTTATTTGAGCCTTCTCTCTTTTATTCTTAGTGAGTCTGGCTAAGAGTTTGTCAGTTTTGTTTATCTTCTCAAAGAACCAGCTCTTAGCTTTATTGATCCTTTCTATTGTTTTTCAGTCTCTATTTTGTTTATTCCTGCTGTGATTTTTATTATTTCCTTCCTTCTACTCACTTTGGGCTTTGTTCTTTTTCTGGTTCTTTTAGGTATCGGGTAAGCTTGTTTATTTGAGATTTTTCTTGTTTTTTGAGGTAGGCCTGTATTGCTGTAAAATTCCCTCTTGGTACTGCCATTGCTGCATCCCATAAGTTATGGTATGTTGTGTTTTCATTTTCATTCGTCTCTAAGTATTTTTTTATTTTTTGATTTCTTCCTTGATCCAATAGTTGTTCAGTAGCATGTTGTTTAGTCTCCACATATTTGTCACTTTCCCAGCTTTTTTTTCTTGTAGTTGATTTGCAGTTTCATAGCATTGTGTTTGGAAAAGCGTGTGATATGATTTCAGTCTTCTTAAATTTATTGAAACTTGCTTTATTTCCCAGATATGGACCATCTTTGAGGCTGTTCCATGTGCACTTGGGGAGAGTGTGTATTCTGCTGTTTTTGGATGGAATGTTCCATATATATCTATTAAGTCCATCTGGTCTAGTGTTTCATTTGAGGCCACTGTTTCGTTGTTGACTTTATGTCTGGGTGGCTCATTGATGTAAATGGGGTGTTGAGGTCCCCTACTATTATTATGTTGCTGTCAGTTTCTCCCTTTATGTCTGTTAGTAGTTGCTTTATAAACTTTGGTCCTCCTGTGTTAGGTGCATATATACTAGTAAGTGTTATGTCTTCTTGGTGGAATGTCCCTTTTATTATTATATAATGCCCATCTTTGCCACTTGTTATCTTTTTTTCTTGAAGTCTGTTTTGTCTGACGTAAGTATAGCTACACCTGCTTTCTTTTGTTTGCCATTTGCTTGGAGTATCATATTCCATCCCTTCACTCTGAGCCTATGTTTGTCTTTAGAGCTGAGATGTTTTTCCTGGAGGCAGCATATTGTTGGGTCTCGTTTTTTAATACATCCAGCTGCTCTGAGTCTTTTTATTGGTGAATTCAATCCATTTACATTTAGAGTGATTATTGGCATATGAGGGCTTAATATTGCCATTTTATCTTTTGTTTTCTGGTTGTTCTATATTTCCATTGTTTCTTTTTCCTTGTGTTTCTGTCTGCCATTTCAGTTTGGTGGTTTTCTATAATAGTTTTCTTAGTTTTCTCTTTATTTATGATTTGTGACTCTGCTTTGAGTTTTTGTTTTGTGGTTACCATGAGATTTGTGTAAAAGATCTCATAGATGAGATAGACCATCTTCTGGTAGCTGTTATCTTCATTAGCCTATGCAGTTTCCATTCTTTTCCTCTTTCCCTTCTACTTTTTTGTTGTCACAAATTACTAATTTTTGTGTTGTGAGTTTGTGACCAAATTGAAGTGTCTGTAGTTATTTTTGATGCTTGCTTTCCCTTTATAATTAGGTGATTGCTAGCCTGTTCTGATATAGAGCTGCAATTTTCTGATTTTGTCTATTTATCTCTTTATTCAAACCTTTGTAAGCCTTTGCCTTTTTGTTTCAATTAGGAGCACTCCCTTCATCATTTCTTGTAAGGTAGGTCTAGTGGCGATGAACTCACTCAGCTTTTGTTTGTCTTATATATACTTATATTGTCTCCATCATATCTGGAGGATATTTCGCTGGATAGTGTATTCTTGGGTGGCAGTTTTGTCTTTCAATATTTTGAATGTATCATTCCACTCTCTCCTAACCTTTAAGGTTTTTGCTGAGAAAACCCCTGAAAGCCTGATGGGGGTTTCCTTTTAGGTTATTTTCTTCTCTCTTGCTGCCCTTAATATTTTTTATTTCTCATTGCCTTTTGACAGTTTTAATATCATATGCCTTGGAGAAGGTCATTTTGCGCTGATGTCATTAGGAGTTCTATTAGTTTCCTGTACTTGTATATCCAGTTCGTTCCCAGGTTTGGGAAGTTCTCAGCTATTATCTCTTGGAATAAGCTCTCTGCTCCTTTCTCCACCTCTTCTCCCTCTGGGGTACCTGTAATACTTATATTACTTTTCCTTATTGAGTCTAATATTTCTTAATTTCTTCATTTTTAAAAAATCTTAGTTCTCTTTCCTCCTCTACCTGAGTCATTTCTAGGTTTCTGTCTTCAAGTCCACTGATTCTCTTCTCTATAAAGTCTGCTCTATTTTTTATCTTTTCTACATTATTTTTTATTTTACTTGTATTCTTCCTATCCGTAATTTCTGTTTGTTTGGTTTTTTTTAGAGCTTCAATCTCTTTGTTGAAGTATTCCTTCTGTTCATTAATTTTATTCCTGAGCTCATTGAACTTTTTTTTTTTTTTTTTTTAGTTTTCTTGTAACTCCTTGGGTTTCTTTATGACAGCTATTTTGAATTCTCTGTCAGATTGTAATCTTTTGTGACTTCAAGTTTGGTTTATGGAGAGTTGTCATTTTCCTTTTTTTCTGCTGTGTTTCTGTAGTTCTTCATGGTGTTTGATGAATTGGTCCTCTGCTGGTGCATTTGTGGTAGTAATCATTTTCTTTTTCTTATTTGAGTATGGCTTTGTTTACTTTGGTTCTCAGCTGTTCTGATTTTATTTGAGAGCCTGCACTTTCCACCCTCCACTACCTCTGGCAGAAGCATTGTCAGTGCCTTCCTTGTGTTGCTTATGTCTCTGGGATTATTAGTGCCTTGCTGCTTGGATGTCACTGCAGTGTCCCATGACACCACTGGGGCACCAGGCTGTAAATGCTTCTGCTACTTCTGAGGTTGCTTGGGTTTTGTGTTCCTCCACTGGCTTTCTGTGGGCTCAGATGCTGCCATACCATGTACCACCTATGCCACTGTTCCTGGGTTGTCTTGGGGTGCTGGGTTCACAGATGTCACTGGCGGGGGCCTGGGGCCCTGGGGACTTGTAATCAGCCTCTCTTGCTGGTGGAGATGGTGTCAGGGTTGCCACCACTGGGAGGTGGGTCACCTGTTCTGCTGTGGTTCCTAATGCTTCTGGTTGCAGATTCCACCTGCCACTGCTCGGGGGAGGGCAGGGGCTGTTTTTCCTGCTCCTGCCCCATCTCTCATAGTTCTGCAGGTCACTGCCTCTCAGTGGGTGCATTTGTGTGGGCAGGGCCACCTCTGTTTAGCAGGCTCACTAACACAGGCAGGGTCACCGCCTTTTAGCAGGTGTGTTTGTGCAGGCAGGGCCGCCTCCACTCGGTGGGTGCACTCATTGGCCAGACCACCACCATTCGATGGGTGCTCTTGTAGGCTGGGCTGCCACCACTCCATGGCCATTCCTGTGCAGCCCAGGCTGCCCCCACCATCACTCACAGTCGCACTAGCTATTGCATAAGAATCCACACCCTGGATCACTGCTGCTGGGGGAAGGAGGGCCTCTTCTCCTAGTTCCACTGCTTCCTGGAGGTCCAGTCCATCCACCTTCAGATGTATAGCTGCATAGATCTCACAGGCTTCCTGTTGTGCTGTGTAGGGTATCCTCTGTTGGTCAGTGGATATCCATTTGGTTGTAACTTAGAGTGGAGAGAAAAAGGGAACAACTTACTCCACCATGATGCTGATGTCACTCCCAATCTTGTTCTTAAGATGGAGATTATATCTTCAGCATACAGGAAATGTAATGATACATATATAATTTTGTATATACTCAAATACATATAGAAATACATACAGTATATGTACCTATAAAATTTCAGTTATAGTTTTATGAATGTATTCCATGCAGAGAGTTAATGTGCACCGTATTTTAATAATTTTTTAATTTATTTAAAATTTATGTTCCATTGTTATAGATCTTTCCAAATAAAAAGCCAAGAGGGAAAATACTGTGTATTTTAACAATTTCTGAGACATTTTCCACCAGACAGCCAGAAAACTTTAGCCATTCTCTGAACGTACCATATAGTTTTGTGCCATCCTGCCTTCTCATCATTTTCTCTCCTCTGTCTATTAAAATCTAATTCATCCTTCTGGTTCCTGATTGAAAGCTGCCAGTGCTAATAAGCCTACCAAGAGCTGCTATCCTGAAATAGTTTTTCGGTCTGTATTTTTGAGCTATCTTTACTATAATATTTTCCATGTTCTGTTGTGTATGTTAGATATTGTTTTAGGGAGTGTCTTTCAATTCACAAATTCTGAATGAAATAGAGTATGAAAAAAACCTTAATGTATTTTCAAATTTGCTTTATTGTGCAATATATAATGTATAGAGAAGACCATATTGTGTGAGCAATTTAAACAATAATAATAAAACAAAGAAATACCTACTGACCCTTTTCTAGTGTAAAATAATAATGTTTTTAGGAATTTAGAGCCACTTGGCAGCCTATCTCCAATATTAGTCTATGGGTATTCTGGTATCTGGAATGATCATTTCCTTGTTTTTAGTATACATTCTATGAATGTATTCTTAATCAATATATGCTGGAGTTTTGCATTTTGAACTTTAGATAAGTGGGAACTTAATGAATATATTCTTTTAGGACTTGCTTTTAATTGGTCAATACTACGTTGGGATATTTAGCTCTACTCTGTGTAATTGTAGTTCATCCCTCTCATTGATTTGCCATGTTTTGTTGTGTGAATATACCACAATTTCTATTCCATTGTTGACTTTTGGGTTGTTTTCAGGTTTTTTATATTACAAATAATTGTATTAAGTGTATTTATGAACATTTTCTTTGTTGCATGTGTGTATGCATTTTATTTGGGTAAATATATCATCATGAAACCTTTCTTATTATCATTCTGTGAAAGAATTAGGATAAAGCCCTAATGCCCACTGGCATCCATAATATGTAATTATTTAATGTGTCTCCTATGCATCTAGAATGGTGGTAGTTGTGTACTATCCTTGAGAAAATTGAAAGAAATAGTCACTCAAATAATTTTCTGTGTTTTGGATGAGGAACTCTAGCTGACAAAGTCTGCTAGATTATAAAGTATAGATATTTTCAGTCTTGGTAGATAACACAAAACTGTTTTCCAAGTGGTCGTGCCAATTTATACTTCCACCACCAGTGTATTAAAGGTCCCAGTATCTGCATCCTTGCAGGCCCCTAGAATTGTCTTTCAATGCTTTTTTTATTTTATTTTATTTTATTTTATTTTATTTTATTTTATTTGTGAGGAAGATCAACCCTGAGCTAACATCCATGCCAATCCTCCTCTTTTTGCTGAGGAAGACCAGCTCTGAGCTAATATCTATTGCCAATCCTCCTCCTTTTTTTCCCTTTTTCTCCCCAAAGCCCCAGTAGATAGTTGTATGTCATAGTTGCACATCCTTCTAGTTGCTGTATGTGGGACACTGCCTCAGCATGGCCGGACAAGCGGTGCATCGGTGCGCGCCCGGGATCCGAACCCAGGCCGCCAGTAGCGGAGCGTGTGCACTTAACCGCTAAGCCACAGGGCCAGCCCCCCTTTTAATGCTTTTTTAATTTGACCCATTTGGGTGTGGTGGTATCACATTGTAATGTAATTCTCATTGCTCTGATTACTAATAATAGTGGACACCTCTTCATTCATAATATCCTCTTATTTTCTTCTCAGTTTCTGTAGGATCTGTAGTGATGTCCCCTCTTTTCATTTCTTATGTTGGTAATTTGTGCCTTTTCTCTTCTTTTATCAGTCTTGTAGAGGTTCATCATCTTTTCAAGGATCAACTTTGACTTTGTTGATTTTCTAGATTTTATTTTATATCCCAACATTTTATTATGAAAATTTTAAACATACAAAAGAGTTGTATACAGTGAACACCCATGTATCCACCACCTAGTTTCTTACATTTTTATCTTACTATATATGCTTTATCACACATGTCAATCTCCCTACCCCTCTATCCATCTATCAATTTAGCATATTTTTCTCTGCCTTTCAAATCAAATTGCAGACATTCATACATTTCAGCCCTAAGCACTTCAACATACCTATTATCAATTAGGGTTTTTGTTATGTATTTTTATTTTTAAATTAATTTTTTTTAGTATTGCCTTTCTTCTACTTTCTCTACTTAAATTTTGGTCCTTTTCTAAGTTCTTAACTCATTTATTCTCATCTTTTTTTCTTTTCTATTCTTTACATTAAGAGTTATAAATATCCATAGAACTATAATGTTTTCATTGTTAAGTAGTTCAAAATAATTTCTAATTTCCATTGTAATCTCTTTGATCTTTGGATTAAGGATAGAAGTTTGTTCCTTAATATCTGAACATGTTAATATTTTTAAATTATCTTTTTTATTGATTCCTAGCTCAGTAGCCTGTAGTCAGAGAACATAATTTGTGTGATTTTAATCCTTTGGAACTTGCTGTTTGCTTTATGGTGTAGCATTTTAGTAAGTGGTCAATTTGTTCTTGAAAAAATGTATATTCTCTAGTTTTTTATATAGTATTCTATATATGTCCAATAAGACAACTTTGTTAGTCGTGGTGTTTAAATATTTTATAGCTTAATTGATTTATTTTTCTGCTTATTATTTTGTTACATTGAAGGTAGTTAAAATCTCCCTTTGTGTTATTATAGTTTTCTCTTATTTCTACTTGCATATCTTCCAATATTTGCTTTATCTCTGTGAGGCCATGATATGAAGCACACATACATTTAAAATTGTTATATGTTTCTGATGAATCAAATCTTATTTTCCTCTGGTAATACTTTTTTCCCTTAAGGTCTGTTTTGTCTAACATGAGGCCCCTTGGTTAGTGTGTTTGCATGGTACCTTTTCCAATCCATTTACTATCAGCCTTTTGTTATGTTTATATTTTAAGTGGTTTTTTTTGTAAACAGCATATAATTGTGATCTGGGTTTCTTTCTAAATTCTCTCTAGTAGTTATTGTTTTCATACTGGAGCATTTAGACCACTTTCAGTTAGCGTAATTCATGATATTCAGTATTTGGGTTTAAAGTCGCCATCTTATGGTGTATTTCCTATTTGCACAACCTGTTCTACATTTCTTTTTCTCTCCTGTCTAGGCTTCATTTTGATTGATTATTTTATTTCCTTTTGCACTCTCTTAAGTGGTGAATGTTGTTTTACACAGCAAAGAGTCATATAGGTATATTCTTTTTTTTTGCTCTTCATTTCTTTTTTTTGGTATCTTTTGTCTTCCATATGCATTCTTTCCTTCTATATAGAGTCACCCTTTAGCATTTTGGAGGAGGGGTTCTGGTTTCTGGTTGACAGATTCTCAATTTGTATTTCTTTGTTTTTATTTCACCTTAATTCTTGCAAAATATCATTTGCTTAGTATAAATTTAGTTGGTAGGTATTTTCTTCCAGCACGTTGAATATATTATTTCAGTCTTTGCTGGTTTCCATTTTTTTCAAAGAAGTCAGTTTAATCATTGCTTTATGAAGATCATCTGTCTGCTTTCTCTGGTTGCTTTTGAAATTTTCTCTTTTTTTTTGGTGGAGGGGGGATTGATTTTTAGCTTCACTGTCGTGTACTTAAGTGTGGAAATCTTTTCATTAATACTGCTTGGGGTTCATAGGGCATCTTGAATCTGTGATTTTATGTCTTTCATCAATTTTGAAAATTTTTCAACTATTTTCTCTTTGCTATCTCTGTTCATTCTCTCTACTCCAGTTGGTACTCCAGTTATGTATTCATTAAACTTTGTGCCTGTCTTTGCATCATTATCCTCTATTCTTTATTTTTCTATCCTTTTGTCTATGTTTCATTTTGAGTATTTTTTTCCAAAAAAATTTTCAGACCAGTAATTCCTCTTCAGCTATGTCAAATCTGCAATTATACCATCTATTGAGGCTAAATTGTTACAATATTTTTCTGTTTTAAAATTTCTATTTGGCTGTTTTTCCTATTTGTCATGCCGTTGTTGTAGTTTCCAGTTCTCTTCTCAAATTTTAATTCTGTCTTTATTTCTCTTTGAATGTAGCGGTTATAGTTACTTGAAAGTCTCTTGGCTGATCATTTTAAGATATGGAACTTTTTAAATTGTTTCTATTGCTTATTGGTTTTTCATTCATGTAATCTTGTTTTCTTTTTTCTATGGTTATTTTGTATTATGTGCTAGAAATTATATTTGGAAAATTGTTTTTAGAAATAATTTCATCTAAGATGTTGTTTAATTCCTCCAGAGGGATTTTTATTTTGTTTTCTTCTCTGTGGCATTTCTGTCCAGTCTCAAAGATTGAGATGATTTGGAGCTCTGTTGCAGTCTCTGCAGTGTCTGATCTAGTTCTGGTTTACCTTAACTCTTGGCAGCCCAAAGCAAGGGAACTTTACTATCCCACCCTGATCCCAGGTCTGTGGATTTAACTTTGGTCACTCTGTTACATGAGACTCTCAAAATGGCTACTCAGCTTCCCAGTCTCTCAGCTGCCGCTTCAGAAATTGACAATGCTGAAGGGAGGAAGATTACCCCAAATGCTAGGCCTCCCTCTGCAAATTTCAATCTTCTAGTTGTACTCAGCAGGAATGTTTATTTCAATAACTTATTCTCCCCTTCTTGAAGGTTGACTTATGTTATTTTCATATCCACTAGATTTGCAGTTATGTCTACCTTTATATTCTTAATATTATTTATTTATGCTTCCCTTTTTTTCTTGATGAATTTCACCAGAGGTTTGCCTATTTTACTACTCTTTTTAAAAGATCTATGGTTTTATTATTCCACTCTATTTTATTAATTTCTACTTTCTATTTCATACATTTTATACATTTAGCCTTATTTCTTGTCTCCAACTTTAGTTGGGTTGATTCTATTATTCTTTTTCTAATCTCTTAAACTGAATCCTAAGATCATTTATTTTAAACTTCTTTTGCTTTTTCACATAAAGACTTAAAAGAATACATCCTTATTTAAGTATAACATTAGCTATATTCTACAATTATTGATATGTAGTATTATTGTTATCAATTGGTTCTAAGTACTTCAAATTCTCTCTGATTTCTCCTTTGACAGATGAACTACTTAGAAGTATTTCTTTTTAAGTTTCTAAATCCAGAGGAATCTTTAACTCATCTTTTTATGTATCTGCACCCTAATACAGTTGTAACCATAGGGTGTATCTGTATGATACTAGTAATTTGAAATTTATTGGGATATTGCTTTTATGGCTAGAATATGGCCAATTTTTATCAATGTTTTATGTGTGCTTGAGCAACAATCCTAATTATTGTGTAGAGGATTCTGTATGTATCAACTTGTTAATTATGTTGTGTTTAAATCTTCTGTATTTTTTCCAATATTTTTACATTTGTATGACCTATCAATAATTTGGAAAATTGTATTGAAATCTTTCACTCTGATGGTTGATTGACCATTTTATCCATTGTGCTTGTATGAAAGTTACTTTATATATTTTTAGACTGTTACTAAGTATACATTAGTATGGCATTGATATCAGATGTGTGTATAGCATTGATATCAGATGTGTGTAAGTGTAGAATTGCAGATTTCCTGGTGAATTGAGCCTTTTATAATGTAGTAAAAATATTTTTTACGTTAAAGACCATTTTCTCTAAAATTATTATAGCTCTCCAAGATTCCTTTTGTTAGTATAAGCTTGGGATATTTAAAAATTTTTTTTTTTTTTACTTTTAGCATTTCCATATTCTTTTGTTTAGATATGTCCCCTTATAAACAGTATTTAGCTAAATTTCCAAATTGAAACTTACAGTCTCTGTTAACTGACAGGTTTAATCCATTTAAATTTTTTGTGATTACTGATCTATTTGAATTATTCTACCATTTTAATTTTTACATTTTGGTTGTTCTAAATGTTTTATGCTTCTTCTGTGTCCTGTTTTGCTTTTTTAATTTTAGTTGATGGAATTTTTTTTTTTGCTTGTTTGTGTGGTGAGAAAAGGATAATCTTTTCAATAAAATAGTACTGAGTCAGGTGGATATTCACATGGAAAAAATTCAATCTTAATCTGTTTATCAAATTAAACATAAAAATCAATTAAAAGTGGAGAGTAGATTTAAAGGTGAAAAGAAAAACAAAACATTTAGAAAAGAATATAGAAGAACAACTTGGAGTAGGCATATTTTTATTAAACAGGACACAAAAAAAACTGGTTGCTTAGACTAACTTAAAATAAAGAGCTTTCTTCATCAAAAGATGCTTTGAAGAGAGTAAAAAGACAAGTCATAGAGTTGGAGAAGATATTTGCCAGATTTATATTTAAAGGAATCTGTACTAGAATATGTAATGAACTCTTCCATCAAACAATAAGGAAAGGTTGCTCCTCCAATAAAAATTGGTAAAAGACTTGGACAGTTACCTCACAAAAGAGGATATGCAAATACCCAATAAATATATGAAAATTTTGATATAGTCACACTTGTCTAGTTTTAGTTTTGTTGCCTGTGCTTTGGTGTCATATCTCAGAAATCACTGCCAAGCCCCGTGTCAAAAAGCTTTTTTCCGCTGTTTTTCTCTAGGAGTTTTACAGTTTCAGGTCTTACATTTAAATCCTTAATCCATTTTGAGTTGATTTTGGTGTATCGTTTAAGATAAGGGTCAAACTTCATATGTTTGCATGTGAATACCCAGTTTTCCCAAGATCATTTGTTGAACAGACTACCCTTCCTCATTGTGTGTGCTTGGCATCCTTGTTGAAGATCAGTTGACCATATATGTGTGGATTTATTTCTGGATTCTTTATGCTGTTTTGTTGATCTATATGTCTGGTGGTGTTTTTTTGTTTTTGTTTTTTGCCAGTACCACACTGTTTTAATTGCTGTAGCTTTGTAATATATTTTGAAATCAGGAAGTATGATGCCTCTAACTTTTTTTATTTCTCAAGGTTGCTTTGGCTATTCAGGGTCTTTTGTGGCTCCATATGTATTTTAGGATTGTTTTTCTATTTTGGTCAAAAAATGCCATTGGAATTTTGATAGGGATTGCATTTAATCTGTAGATCGTTTTAGGTTGTATGGACATTTTAAATCTTCTGATCCATGAACACAGGATGTTTCCATTTATTTATGTCTGCTTTAATTTCTTTCATCCTTGTTTCATAGTTTTCAGTGTACGAGTCTGTCACCTCCTTGGTTAGGTTTATTCCTAAGTATCTTATTCTTTTTGGTGCTAGGGTAAATGAGATTGTTTTCTTAATTTCCTTTCCAGATAGTTTGTTAGTCTGTAGAAACACAACTGATTTTTGTATGTTGATTTTGTGTCCTGCAACTTTGCTGAATTCATTTGATTAGTTCTGTTAGTTTGTTTAGTTCTAACATTTTTTGTGTGTGAAGTCTTTAGGGGTTTTTATGTATAAGATCATGCCACCTGTGAACAGAGTCAGTTTTGCTTCTTCCTTTCTGATTTGGAAGTGTTTTGTTTCTTTATCTTGCATAATTGCTCTGGCTAGGATTTCCGGTACTATGTTGAGTAGAAGTGGCAAGAGTGGGCATCCTTGCCTTGCTCCAGATCTAAGAGGAAAAGCTTTCAGTTTTTCACTATTGAATATGATGTCAGCTGTGGGCTTATCATAAATGGCCTTTATTATGTTGAGATACCTTTCTTGTATACCTAATTTGCTGAGTACTTTTATTATGAAAGGGTGTTGAGTTTTGTCAGATGCTTTTTCTGCATCTCTATTAAGATGATCATACAATCATTATCCTTCATTCTGTTAATGTGGTGTATCACAGTTATTAATTTGCATATACTGAACTATCATTGCATCCCAGGGTTAAATCCCACTTGATCATGATATATGATCCTTTTAATGTGCTGTTGAATTTGCTTTGCTCGAATATTTTGAGGATTTTTGCATCTCTTTATCAGGGATATTGGCCTGTAGTTTTCTTTTCTTGTAGTGTCCTTATCTGGCTTTGGTATCAGGGTAATGCTGGTCTCCTAAAATGAGTTTGGAAGTGTTCCCTCCTCTTCAGGTTTTTTGGAAGAGTTTGAGGATTAGTGTTAATTCTTCTTTAAATGTTTGGTAGAATTCACTTATGAAGCCATCTGCTCCTGGAACCGAATAAGAAAAATCAGATCTTTTTAGCTTTATGCCATCTGGAGAGATAGAACCACATCTTGCTGTTATTCATTTTTCTGTTTCCTTGTGTTTTAAATGTACTAGAACTTCATTAGATATTAAGTAAGTTAATATAAAAATAGAAACAATATAATTTTATTTATTTCAAATACATAGTTATTCTTGATATCATTTTTTGAGGCTGATTAAGGAGAAAATTAGGAGAAAGAAATAATACTGTTATTTTCTTGATGTTCACATTATTAGGTAACTTAACATTAAAAAACCGTTCCTCTTTACCTGGAGTTGAATATACCCTTTCTATAGAAGAATGGATTTGTTGACACTCAGCCAGTTTGCAGTGCTTCTCTGGAAAAATTTTACCTTAAAGGTAGGTAAAGGTAGCCGTGGAAAATGTTCATAAATGCCCATTTGTTGCAATTCAGGTTTTCTCTGTGTGTGTGCATGTATGTCTGTGTATGTGTGCTTTTAAAAAATCAATTCCAGAGCTGTAGGTAGCTCCAAATATATAAAACTGAGTTAATCAATAGTATAGTATGACCTATAATAAAGTTGGGAGGAGGTGGAAGTGGTATGAGACATTCCAGGAAACACTGGCTCTTCCAGAGTGAAACTTGCAGAAACTTAATATGGTAGAACTATCTGTGTGCATTGAATATGTTCTCTTAAGATAATTAACACCATCTTTTTGTTCCTGTTCTAGAGGAGGCAGTTTATTAATTTAATAATGGAAGTCTTCACAGCGTTGATGTTTCCAATGATGCTTTTGCTATTCCGTATACATATTCATTTGAAAATTTTGGGGCCTTACAATTTTACTTCTCAACCCATCAGTACTCTGCCTTCTTTCCTCAAAAACCCTGAAGAGTGGGAATTGATTTATTTGCCTTCTAATATTGATGTGGTAAAAGAGATCACTGAGAATGTGAAGAGGAATCTAAACATCAGTATTAAAGGTTAGAAATTAAAGTTTTCTGAAAAATTTATTATTAAGTTTTTTTCTGCTGGAGCTAAAACAATGTAGCAAAAAAGAATCAAGTTGGAGAAATCACACTTCCCAATTTTAAGACAACATAACTATAGTTATAAAAACAGTGTGGTATTTGCGGAGGGGTAAACACACAGATCAATGAAACAGAATTGAGAAGCCAGAGGTAGACCTACACAAATATGCCAAAATATTTTTTACAATGATGCAAAAGAATTCAGTGGAAGGATAATCTTTCAACAAATTGTGCTGAACAATTGGACATCAATGGCTAAAACAATGAAACTTCACACCTTATGCAAAAATTACATCAAAATGGGTCACAGATCTGAAAGTAAAATGATAAAACATTTAGGAAAGGACACAGGAGAAAATCTTTGTAACTTAGAGTTAGTTGAAGAATTCTGAGACTTGACATCAAAAGCATCATCATGAAAGAAAAAAATGGATAAACTGGACTTATGATATATATTATTAGTGGTTGCCCTTAGAGTTAAAATATGCATACTTAATTTTTCACAGTCTACTTAGAACTAATATGTTACACTTTATGTAATGTCAAATGTTTACCAGTATATAGGTGTCTTTATATTTCCCTCTTTATGTTGTAGTTTTCATACTTACATAAGTTGAAAACTTCATCAGAAAATGTTATAATTCACACACATATTTTAAAGAACTTAAGAAAACTGTTTACCCAGGTATTTACCATAGCTGTTGCTCTTCTTTCATTCTCAAAGTTCCAAGTTTTCTTCTGATATTATTTTCCTTCTTTCTGAAGAACTTCCCTTAACAATTTTTTATAGCAAGTCTACTAGCAATGAATTCTCTTTGTTTTCCTTCATCTGAGAATGTCTTTATTTCATTACTGAAGGGTTATTTTCATTGGGTATAAAATTCTGGGTTGACAGTATTTTCTTTCAACATTTAAAAAATATTTGCCACTTACTTGTTACCTCCTTGGTTTCTGAAAAGAATCTGCAGTCATTTGAATCCTCTTTCCTCTATAGGTAATGTGTCATTTCTCTCTGGCTGCTGTCAAGATATTTTCTGTCTTTATTTGTCAAAAGTTGGTTTATGATTTGTCTGAGTGTAAATTGATTTTGGTTTAGTCTCTTGGGGGTTCACTGAGCCTTTTGAATCTGTAAGTTTCTATCTTTCACCACATTTGGCGAATTTTCAACAATTATTTCTCAAAATTGTTTTTCAACATGGCCTCTTTCTTCTCTCCTAGGACAATGATGACACAAATGCTAGACATTTTGTATTTTCCTACAGGTTGTTGAGGCTCTATTCAACTTCTTTCTAGTCTCTTTTTTTTCTTTCTTGTTCAGATTAGGTAATTTCTACTGATCTATCTTCACTGACTCCTTCCTCTATTATCTCTCTATAGCTTAACAGCTATTGAGCCATCAAGTGACTTTTTTTTAAAAAAAAGAAAAAGCAGTTTGAAGTGATCTCTACCTCATGATTTATCTTGTTTCTTTTAAAACAGCTTTTATGAGATACAATGTACATACCATACATTCACCTATTTAAAGTGTACAATTCAATGACTTTTAGTATATTCACAGAGTTGTACAATCATTGCCACAATCTTAGAGCATTTTCGTCACCAAAAATAAATCCTGTAACCTTTAGCCATGACCCTGCTATTTCCCATCCCAACCAGGATTAGGAAAACACTGATCCACTTTCTGTCTCTATAAATTTGCCTACTATAAACCTTTTATATAAACTTTATATAAATGCAATATGTGGTCTTTTGTGACTAGTTTCTTTACTTAGCATAATATTTTCAAGGTTCATCCATGTTGTAGCATGTATCAATACTTCATTCCTTTTTATTGCTGAATAATATCCCATTGTATGCATACACTACATTCATTTGCTATATCCTTCTTCAGTTGATGGACACTTAGGTTGTTTCCACCTTTTAGCTGTTATAAATAATACTGCTGTGAACATTTGGCAGCAAGTTTTATGTAGACATATGTTTTCATTTCTCTTGGGTATATACCTAAGAGTGGAATGAGTAAGTCATATGGTAAGTCTATGTTTAACTTTTTGAGAGACTGCCAGACTGTTATCTAAAGTTGTTGTACCATTTTACATTGTGGTCAGCAGTGTATGAAGGTTCCAAGTTTTCTACATCCTCACCAGCACTTGTTATCATCTACCTTTTTGATTATAGCTATCTCAGTGGATATGAAGTGGTATCTCGTGATTTTTATTTGCTTATCCCTGATGACTAATGACTTATCTTTATATATGTTTTATAACGATTATTATTTAAAATTGTAGTAAAATTTTATAAAATAGCTAAAATTGCTTATAACTTCTAATAGTCATTAAGTAGTTGTGATACCAATATTTGAGAAACAGTGTTTTTAAATTTACAATATTTGGATAGGCTTTTGTCCATGTAAGGTAGTATCTCACCTCTTAGGAGGGATTATCAAATATTTTTATGTAAGTGAACAATTTTACCTCTTCATAGTTCGAGGCTTTTCTTCAGAAACTGAGTTTGAGAAGTACATTAAGTATGACTATGAATCTCGGCAAGTGCTGGCTGCCATTGTTTTTGACCATGACTTCAAAAACAGCAATGACCCTCTGCCACTTCAGGTGAGAAAGTTTTATTTAGAGTTTTCTAAATAGTTTTCCAGTAATTACACTTCCAGTTTCTAGGATTTTAATGAATTTGGTAGTATTAACTCTATTTTATAAATGAAGAAATGAATTTTCCTAAGATCAAACTTCTAGTATACAATAGGGAAAGAATGTGAATCCAGATCTGGGTAACTTTAATGCCTGTACTCTTAACTGTTGCATTATGCTGATAAGGGAAGAACTGTATCTTCTACAGAGAAGGCCTTAGACTCATGGGAAACTTTGACTACTCAAGCAATGCTTCGAGTTCTACAAAAGGTGGTAAAATAAATAAGCCTCAAAGCAGATGCATCTTCACTAAGAAGTGTGGAAAAATCCTCTTTCTTTAAATGAAACACAGAATTTAAGTCCTTTCATATATCTTTAGAGAAAATTCAGCCGCATTGATTCAAAATTAGGACCTCTATAGGCACTGAAAAGTGTCTGATTATAGCATAACCCATGAGAAGGAGAGAGAAAGTACTTTGAACTTGGTGTCTCCTTAGCAGATCTTATCAACATTCTATCCTGGTGGCGAAGGAAGTAAATAGTCAGTCTATAATATGTAGATATGGAGCCAAATTCTGTGTTTAGAACACAGATGCTTGTTAGTGGAAGGCAAGATTAATAAGACCACTAGTAGGATAGTACTATTCTTTCTGTGTGTCCCATCCTTCCATGACTCCATTCTTCTGTACCAACTTCCACTTACTAAGTCAAAGTTATCCATGTGCTGATACAGATTTAGGCTCAACAATATACATTGGCTCAAAGTGTCTTCAGTGCCATTTCAAGTTTCGTTCTCATTACTGATTGTGCGTGTGTCCCCAAATATTCAAACTAGATTCCTGATACCAAAATTCCCCAAATTATTTGCCCGAGTGCTTGGTCTGGTTTTTTTCCAGCTTTATTGAGATAGAATTGACATATAACATTGTATAAGTTTAAGACATACAGTGTGATCATTTGAAACACATATATATTGTAAAATGGTTACCACTATAAGGTTAGTTAACACATTCATCACCTCACAGAATTACTATTTTTTGTGTGTGGTGAGAATATTTAAGATGAATAAGTTCTGGGGATCTAGTGTACAGCATGCTGTTTGGTCTGTTTTGAGGTGTTCTAAACAAACCTTTTGATCTCTGTTGATGACTTCATGTATAGCATAGACCTTCTAATATCTACCAGCTTTTCCCCATCTTAGCTGACTTTCTTGACAGGATCTTTTGTTTACCTACAAGTGCCACAATAATACATCTAAATCTCAGATATAATCATGTCACTGTCATGATAAAAAGACTTTAGTGACTTCCCATTGACTCAGGCTCATGTCCAGAGTGCTGTGCACAGGATATATGGCTATCTGTGCATATCCTGATATCCTGGTGCCTGGATATCTCTCCAATCCTATCTCTGCCATCCTTACCACACTTAATGCTCCAATAATAGTTAAATGCTAGAGGTTCCATGAATGCACAATATTACTTTTTGTTTCTGGGATTTTGGTCACTTTGTTTTCTCTACCATAGAGGTACTACTGTGAACTCCCATTCAAACTCCCATTCAATTCTCACACCCAACCTTTCCTTTTCTGTCCTGTCATCATAATCTGTGCATATTTCTATTAGTCAAAATCCATATGGGAACACAGACACTACTGTAGGTATTTCAACAGAAGGATTTTAATATAAGGAAATATTTACACATTCACAGTCTAGATTTTAGTCACTCTCGACCAGCACTTCAGAGGGTATAGCTTGCTTACCTGTCTAGGTGAACCATACCCTTCTTGAGTTCTCGGTTGTCAGGCCATGGTTGTTAAAAATGTGTGTTCACTGTTATCAATGGAAAAGTAAGCACCAAGAGGCACCCCAGACAAGTTTCAGACATATCTCTCTCTGCTTTCATTGTGTAACAGCAACCCTTCATGTTAATCGTGGTTAACTGCTCCCTTTCATATAGTAACTTGTTTATTTTCTGATGCACCACTGTGAGTAGCTTAGCATTACCAGGTAATCATGCAAGTCTCAGTGGAAGCTTTATTGTGTCCTCTCTTGGAAGTGTTCCTCCTATCCCATGAAACAAGGCCTTTAATGCAGCAGAATTTAAGGTTATGGGGATGGGAAGTATAAATTCCATAAGCAGGTATCTGGGAGTGATGATAAGAAGGGCCAATCTACTTCCACGCCTTGGTTCCCATACCCTTATGTTCTAGCTACTGGAGACACAGAAACATATATTAGTTATTGTTAATTACATAGACTGCATCCTGTAGAACAGTGTCCCAGATTAACAGTGTTGTCCCAAAGCTGGTGCCTTAGATGAAATTTAGTAGACCACTTCAATTTCTTCTCTCAGGTCTGCTGCTTCTGAGTGATGTGGAATATGGTAAGAACTATAGATCCAGTGGTCAGATACCCATCACTGTACCTCCTTCACTATAAAAGGGGTCCCTTGTCTGAGGCTTATTGTGTGCCTTTATCCCTACTGCAGACCTATTTCATGTTCTGGGCCCCACTGAAAATTTTCACTTGATGAATATATCTGACCACTACTCTCAAGTGTGGTATGTGCCACCTCTAACTTTCAAAAAAAGAGGCCTTGGCAAAAAGAGGCCCACCAAGTGCAGTGCTTCTTTTAAGTGGTTAGGAGTACAGTGTGCAACAAATTATTTTTACTTTAAGGGCATATCCTGGCATACCCTAGACATTGACCCATAAAAACTTCACCAATTAGCAAGGCTCTGAATCTTTATAGGCTTTATTTCTCAACCTCTGGTAAGCAGATGTCTTACGAGGGCATTTAGAGTACTTGTCACTTCCTGTTTATCAGGTCTAAATGTATATGAAGATGCAAAGGACTTAAAAATATCCAAAAGAATTTTGTAAAAGAATAACAAAGTTAGGGGACTTATAGCCTTGACTTCAAGACTTATTATAAAGCTACAATAATCACTACCGTGTGTTAGTGGCATTGATCAACAAATAGATCTATGAAACAGAACAGAAAGCCTAGAAATAAACTCTCTTTAATACAATTGTTTGAATTTTGACAGGGGCACCAAAGAAATCTAATGGGGGGAAGGAAGATGTTTTCAAAAAATAGTGCTGTAATGATTGGATATATATGTGGAAAAAATAAACCTTGAGTTTACCTCACTCTACACACAAAAAGTAATTCATTGTGGATTATAGATTTAAAAGTGAAAGCTAAAACTATAATACTTTTAATGTAAAACATAGACAAGTATCGTCTTTACTGGGGGATAGCAAAAGTTTTCAGGTCACAGAAAGCAATAACCATAAAAGAAAAAATTAATAGATTAGGGTTTATCAAAATTAGAAACTTCTGCTCATCAAAAGACACTGTTGACTTCTGGTCTAGACAAGATGGTGTGGACTCATTTCTGCCTGCCCCTCCTCACTAAGCAGAACTGTAAACCCTGGAAATAGTGCAGAGGCAAACAACGAAAAACTCTGAAAGGTGGTAAGAAGGCTGCAAACTAGTTTAAGACCCCAGGCCTGGAGGAGCAACACAGGGGCGCACATCTTAATGTACCCTGACCAGCAGAAGGCAACAAAGACCCAACATTTTCTGACTCCTAGCATAGCAATAGAAGGCAGCCTAGATAGGCTCATTCCACTCCAGGTGCAAGTGGAAGCCTTTCTGACATCAAGTGACTCTGACACCCCTGACAATGAGGAATGGATAGGGAGTCCTGCTAACAATTGTTGGCCAGGAGAAATATTCTCCTTCCCCGCCAGGCCTCACATGCCCCTCCCCTGCTGCTATATACTGAGGCACAGGAGCCAGAGGGACTCAGCCACAAGTGGCCCAGTCTGGGAATTGTCTTCATCTCCACAGGCCTGAGACACCCCTCATGGCAAGACACTGGGGTGAGTGGGCCAGTATAACCATCAAGGGGGACCCAGCCAGAACAAGTGGCTGGCCTAGGCAGCCCCTTTGACCCTATGGGTATGAGACTCCCTTTTCTTGTCCAGATAGATAAGGGTAGCCAAGGGATGGTGGTAGGGGGCCCCACCACAAGAAATCCCAAACTCAAGAAGCAATCTCTGTCCCATATAGACAGATAGGATCCTGCTGTAATTGCTTGAGTCAGGAAAGCCTCTTCCTTCCTTTGGGCCTAAAAATCCTCTCTCCCACAGGGAGACACCAGGGCAGACAGGTGGAACTGGCAAGAGGAACACAAGAGTTCCAGCCTGGGAAGGCTCTTTGTCCCATGGTCCTCATCTTCCCCCAGAAGAAAACCTCTTCTGTTCCCTTAGGCAGTACAGGCAGGAACCAGTGGGAGCCCCAGTGGCACCACATAAACTAAGAGACCAAATTAATACTAAAAAGCCTCTGAAAATTAAATTGTCACTGAAACCTCAGCTCACAAAAGTAGGCCAGTACCTGCATGCTAAACTGAAATAGACTGACTGCCTGATGTAATAAAAGATTTAAATAGTATCCAGAGTCTCCTAATGTAATAGACAAAATCAACAGAATAAAATAGAAAATCATCTGTCACACCAAGAACCAAGAAAACCACAATTTAAATGAGTAAAGACAGTCAACTGATGTGAACACTGAGATTAACTAGAGGTTGAAATTATCTGACAAAGATTGTAAAGCAGCCATCATAAAAAGTTTCAACAACAAATTAAAATGGTCTTTAAAAAAAAGAAAATCTTAGCAAAGAAATATAAGTTATAAACTTAAAATATAATAAATCAAAAATTAGTTGGAGGTCTTAATAGTAGAGTGGGCAGAGCAGAGGATATAATACAGAGGAATAAATTTAGCCAGTGAGGTGCAAAGAGTGTGCCCTGAAAACTACAAAACATATCTGAAAGAAATTAAAGAAGACCTAAATAAATGGAAAGGCAGTCCAAGTTCATGGGTAGGAAGACTTAATATTGTTAAGGTGTTGGTATTACCCATAACTACCTACAGTTTCATTACAATCCCTATCAAAATTCCAACCTTTCTTTTTTAACTTCTTGTGTGTGTGTGAGGAAGATCAGCCCTGAGCTAACATCTGATGCCAATCCTCCTCCCTTTGCTGAGGAAGATTGGCCCTGGGCTAACATCCGTGCCCATCTTTCTCTGCTTAATATGGGACACCACCACAGCATGGCTTGACAAGCAGTATGTCAGTGCGTGCCTGGGATCCGAACCTGCGAACCCTGGGCCGCCACAGCAGAGGGAGCACACTTAACCACTTGTGCCACTGGGCCGGCCCCAAATTCCAACATTTTTTGCAGAAAGAGGAAAGCTATCTTCAAATTCGTATAGAATTGCAAGAGGCCCAAATAGCCAAAACAGTCTTGAAAAAGAACAAAGTCAGATGATTCACATTTTCTGGTTGCAAACTTACTGCAAAGCTACAGTAATTAAAACAGTGTGGTACTGGCATAAGAATAGAGATAGACTAATGGAATAAAATTGAAAGTCCAGAAACAAAATCATATACTTATGGCCAATTGATATTTGAAAATGGTGCAAAGTCTATTCAGTGGGAAAGAACAGTCTCTTCAACAAATGATGCTAAGACAGCTGAATTTCCACAAGCAAAAGAATGAGAGTGTACCCCTACCTCACACCATATACAAAAAATAACTCAAAATGGACTAATGATCTAAATATAGGAGCTAAAAACATAAAACTCTTAGAAGAAAACATATGAGTATATATTTATAACCTTGATGTGGCAATGGATTCTTAGATATGACACCAAAGCATGACTAAAAAAAGAAAAAAACTTATATAAATCGGACTTTATCAAAATAAAAAACTTTGTGCCTGAAAGGACATTATCAAGAGAGTGAAAAAACAGCCAATAGAATGGGAGAAAATATTTGCAAATCGTATATCTGCTGAGGGTTTAACATCCAGAATATATAAAGAAGGAGGAGATTAAGTTGTTATAACTATAAGATATTTTACGTAATCCCCATGGCAACCACAAAGAACATAACTATAGAATATACACAGAAGGAAATGAATTTAAAAATTTCTCTGTTAATGTTTTTAATTAATTAATAAATTAGTAATTAATAATGTTTTTAATGTAATTAAAAAATCTAAACACAAAAGAAGATGGTAATGCAGGAAATGAGGTACAAAAAAACACTATAGGACACATAGAAAACAAATAGTACAATGACAGAAATAAGTCCCTCCATGTCAATAATTTAAGTGTAAATGGATTAAACTCTCCGATCAAAAGACAGAGATTGGCAGAATGGATAAAAATACATGATCTAACTATATACTGTCTATAAGAGATTCACTTCATATCCAAACACACAAAGAGGTTGAAAGTGAAAGTATGGAAAAAGATATTCCATACTAATAGTAACTAAATGTGAGCAAGGGTGGCTATACTAATATCAGACAAAATAGACTTTATGTCAAAAAGGTTACAAGAGACAAGAACATTATATACTAATAAAAGTTTCAATACAACAGAAAGATATAACAATTATAAACTTTTATACACCTAATGACATACCATAAAAATATATGAACCAAAAACTGACAGAATATAAGGGAAAATTGACAGTTCTACAATAATTTTACAGTTCTACAATAATATTGTGAGTTCACTCCACTCACAATAATGGATAGAACAACCAGACAGAGTATAAGTAAGGAAATAGAGGACGTGAAGAACACAATAAATCACCCAGATCTAACATACTTACAAAACACTCTACCCAACAACAACAACATACACATTCTTCTCAAGTGCACACATGACATTTTTCTTGATAGAGTATATATTAGGCCGCAGATTAAGTCTCAATAGATTAAAAAGATAGAGATCGCACGAAGAATCTTCTCTGACCACAAGAGGATGAAGTTAGAAATCAGTAACAAAAGTAAAATGGAAAATTTCACAAATTTGTGGGAATTAAAAAATACACTTTTAAACAACAAATGGATCAAAGGAGAAATCACAAAGGAAATTATTTGAAGATGAATGAAAATGAAAACACAACATACCAAAATTTATGGGATGCCACAGAAGCAATGCTAAGGGGGAAATTTATAGCTATAAATGCTTACATTAAAAACATGAAACATCTGTAATCAACAACCTAACTTTACAACTTAAGTAATTAGACAAAGAAGAACAAACTAAACCCAAAGCCACTAGAAGGAAGAGAATAATAAAGATTAGAGTAGAGGTAGATGAAATAGAGAATGGAAAAACAGTAGAGAAAATCAATGAAACCAGAAGTTGATTCTTCAAGATCAACAAAATTGACAAACCTTAGCTAGATGGACTAAGAAAACAAGAGATTCAAATTACTAAAATCAGACATGAAAGTGGGGGCATTACTGCCAATTTCACAGAAATAAAAGGATTATGAAGAAGTACTGTGAACAATTGTGTGCCAAAAAATTGGATAACCTGTGTGAAATGGACAAATTCCTAGAAGTACAAAACCTACTAAGACTAAGTCATGAAGAAATAGAAAATCTAAATAGACCTATAACTAGTAAGGAGATTGAATCAGTTATCAGACGTCTTCCAACAAAGAAAAGCCCTGGACCTGATTTATTGGTGAATTCTACCAAACATTTAAAGAAGAACTAATTCCAATCCTTCTCAAACTTTTCCAAAAAAAAAATAAAGAAAAGGGAGTACTTCTTAACTCTTTCTATGAGGCCAGCATAGCCCTGATCCCAAGGCCAAACGAAGACACTACAAGAAGAACTACAGACCACTATCTCTTATGAACATTGATGCAAAAATCATCCAAAAAATAGATTAGACACACTTCAGCAGCATCTTAAAATGATTATACAACATGACCAAGTGGGATTTATTCCTGGAATGCAAGAATGGTTCAATATGAAAATTGACCAATTTAATAATCGGTCAACAAAATGAAGGGAAAAAAGAAAACACATGATCATCTCAATGGATGTGGAAAAAGCACTTGAGAAAATTCAACACTCTTTCGTGATTAAAACACTCAATAAAATAGGAATAGAAAGAAACTAGCTCAACATAATGAAAGCCATTTATGAAACACCAACAGCAAACATACTCAATAGTGAAAGACTGAAAGCTTTTCCTCTAAGAACAGGAACAAGGCAAAGAAGCCTGCTTTCACCATTTCTATTCAACATAGTACTGGGAGTTCTAGCCAGAAATTAGTCAATAAAAAGAAATATAAGACATCTAAATGGAAAGGAAGAAGTAAAATTACTTCTGTTCACAGATGAATTGACTTTATATGTAGAAAACCCTAAGGACCACACACACACACACACACACACACACACACACACACACACACACACACACAGCTGTTAGAGCATAAGTGAATTCAGCAAAGTAGCAGGATACAAAATCAACAGTCAAAAGTCAGTTGCATTTCTATACACAAACAATGAATAATCTGAAAAGAAAATTACAAAAACAATTCCATTTACAATAAGAGAATTGTATTGTAAATTGAATTTACATCAAAGAGAATAAAATACTTAAGATCTAAAGGAAGTAAAAGACTTGTACAACGAAAACTACAAAACATTGCTGAAAGAAATTAAAGAAGATATAAATAAATGGATACACATCTCATCTCCATGGATTGGAAGACTTAATATTCTTAAAATGTCAATACTACACAAAGCAATATACAGATTCAATGCAATCTTTATCAAATTTCCAGTGACGTTTTTTGCGGAAATAGAAAAACCCAGTCTAGGATTCATGTGGCATCTCAAGGGACCCTGAATAGCCAAAACAATCTTGAAAAAGAACAAAACTGGGGGACTCACACTTCTTGATTTCAAAATTTACTACAAAGCTACAGTAATCAAAACGGTGTGGTATTGACATAAAGACATACATATAGACCAATGGAATAAAATAGGCCAGAAATAAAACCTCACATGTATGGCTAAATGATTTTCCACAGGGTGCCAAACCATTCAATGTGGAAAGGACAGTCTTTTCAGCAAATGGAGCTGGGAAAACTGGGTTATCCACATGCAAAAGAATGAATCTGGACCCTTACCTAACACGATATGTAAAAATTGACTCAAAATGGATCAAAGACCAAATGTAAGGCCTAAAACTATAAAACCCTTAGAAGAAGACATAGGACAAACGCTCACAACATGGAATTTGGCAATGAGTTCTTGGATAAGACACCAAAGACACAGGTAACAAAAGAATAAAGGGTCAAATTGAACCTCATGAAAAATTAAAAACTTTTGTGCATCAAAAGACACTATCCATAGAAAAAAAAGGCAACCCATAGAAAGGGAGAAAATATTTGCTAATCGTATATCTGATAAGGGATTAATATTCAGAATATATAGAGAACTCCTAAAAGTCAACAACAAAAAACGAACAGCCCAACTCAAAAATGGGCAAAGGACTTGAATAGACATTTCTCCAAAGAAGATACATATTGTGAATGGCCAATGGGCACATGATAAAATGCTCAACATCACTAATCATTGGGAAATGTGACTCAAAACTACAATGAGATACCACCTCACACCCATTAGGATGGCTACTATAAGAAAAAAGAGAGGGCCGGCCCAGTGGCATAGTGGTTAAGTTCCTGCGCTCCACTTCGGTGGCCCGGGGTTCACAAGTTCAGATCTTGGGCACAGACCTACACACTGCTCATCAAGCCGTGCTGTGGTGGTGTCCCATAGAAAGTAGAGGAAGGTTGGCACAGATGTTAACTCAGGGCCAATCTTCCTCACAAAGGAAAAAAGAAGAAGAAAGCAAGCAAGTGTTGGTGAGGATGTGGAGAAATTGGAACTCTTGTGCACTGTTGTTGGTAAAATGGTACAGCTGCTATGAAAACGGTATGGAAGGCCTAAAAAATTAAAAATAGGAGTGTCACATGAAGCAGCAATTCCACTTCTGGGTATGTATATACCCAAAAGAATTGAAAACAGGTTCTCAAAGAGATGTTTGTACGCCCATGTTCACAGCAACATTATTCACAGTTGCTACAATGTGGAAGCAACCCAAGTGTCCATTGATGAATGAATTAATAAGCAAAATGTGATATATACATGCAATAGAATATTCAGCCTCAAAAGGGATGGAAATTCTGTTATATGCTACAACATGAACGAACCTTGAGGACATTATTCTAAGTGAAATAAATCAGTCACAAAAAGACAACTACTGCATGATTCCACTTACATGAGGTGCTTAGAGTAGTCAAAATTATAGAGACAGGAAGTATAATGGTGGTTGCCAGGAGCTGGGGGGAGGGGAGAATAAGTAATTATTGTTTAATAGGTATAGCATTTCAGTTTTACAAGAGGAAAGAGGTATGGAGATGGATGGTGGTTAATGATTGCACAACAATGTGAATGTACTTAAAACCACTGAACTGTAAACCTAAAAATGGTTAAGATGGTAAATTTTATGTTATATGTATTTTACCACAATAAAAGTTAAATAAATAGGCACACACAACTATTTAAATGAATCTCCAAGGAATTATGCTGAGTGAAAAAAAGCCAGTCCTAAAAAATTAATACTGTCTGATTCCATTTATATAACATTTTTTAAATTACTAAATTTTAGAAATGGAGAACGTATTCTTAGTTGTCAGAGGATAGCTATTGGAAAAAAGGGCTGATGGAACTGCTTGGTATCTTGACTGTGGTGGTGGGCACAAGAACTTGCACACGTGATAAAATTGTACAAAACTTAATACATACACACATCTGAGTACAAGTAAAACTGGGGGACTCTGAATAAGATTAGAGACGTGTACCAATGTCAATATCCTAGTTGTGATATTATAATTTTATGAAATGTTACCATTGGAGAAAAGTAAAGATTACATACAATCCATTTATTATTTCTTACAACTGCGTGTAAATCTACAATTATCTTCATAAGTTTAATTTTTTTAAATACACTTAATGAAGTGAATTATCAAGACACACTGTTGGAGAATTTATTTGTAAGCATATATGTGACAGTGTATTGTATCCAAGATATTTTTAAAAGTCCTACAACTCAGTAATAAAAAACCAAGCATTTCAAAGATGAGTAAAAGTTTAAATAGATAATTCTTTAAAGGAGATATACAAATATCCAATAAAGACATGAAAAAGTGTGCAATATCATTAGAAATCAGGAAAATGCAAATTTAAACCACATTGACATACCACTAACCACCCACCAGAAAGGCTAAAACTATAGTCTGACAATACGAAATGTTGGTAAGGATGTGAAGCCACTGTTGGTGGGAGTATAAAATTATACAGTCAGGTTAGAAAAATGTCTGCCATTTGTTTAAATAAAACTAAACACACATCTATCCTATAATCCATCAGTTACACTCCTACAAATTTACCCTAAAGAAGGAAAACATATTTTCACAAAAAGAGTTGTACAAGACTGTTCATAGCACCTTTATTCATGATAGCCAAAAATTAGAAATAGCCAGATATCCATCAATCAAAGAATTAGTATACTATGGAATATTGTTCAGTGTCAAAAAAGGAATTAACTACTAAAAAAAAGCAGTTGCATTAATGAATCTCAAAAGCATCATGCTTGGTAAAAGAAGCCTTAAACAAAAGAATACGATACTGTATGATTCCATTTATATTAAATTCTCTAAAAGACAAAATTGATCTATGGTGAAATCAGAAAAATTATGTCTCCGAGGGAGTGTGATGGGGATCAACTGGAAAAGGGCATGAAAGAACTTTCTGGGGTGAAGGTAATGTTTAATTGATAGTGATTTGGGTTACAATAGCTGTATGCATTTGTCAGAACTCATGTACAGTTAAGCAAATGTACAGTTAAGATTTGTGTATTTTGTTGTATGTAAATTTTACCTCAAATAAGAACTATAAACAAATATTGAATTCTAGTAAATGCTGAAGTATTTGGTGGAAGGGTACTAATGTCTCTGACTTCCTTTGCAATGTATCCAAAAATTAAATGTATTGATAGATAAATATAAATTATATATAGGAGCCGGCCCGGTGGTGCAAGCAGTTGAGTGTGCGCGCTCCGCTGCAGCGGCCCAGGGCTCGCAGGTTCGGATCCCGGGCGTGCACCGATGCACCGCTTGTCAATCCATGCTGTGGTGGCGTCCCATATAAAGTAGAGGAAGATGGGCATGGGTGTTAGCCCAGGGCCAATCTTCCTCAGCAAAAAAAAAAAAAAAAGAGGAGGATTGGCATCAGATGTTAGCTCAGGGCTGATCTCCCTCACACACAGAAAAAAATTATATAGATACTATAAATATATAAATGTATATAAATATATACATTTAAATTTATCTATATAGTATAAATTACATAAATTACATAATTACATAAATTACTATACCTCATTTGGCCTTTTTTATGCAAAAGGTAGCATACTTGTCAGTCATCAATTTTATCTTTTTGAACCATAAATCCATTCTTCTGTACTCTGCTCCTTAGTGCTGTAACTACATTTCTGCCTTTTCAGCCAGCTTTATATGACACTCTGCTAACAAAAGGCGCTAGAAGGCAGACTAGAGGCAAGGCTGAGGGAAGAAGAAGGAACTTAAGCTTTCCTGTTAGCTTTCTGTCTGCTTGTAGCTCCTGTGAATGACATCCCAGCAACACTTCTCTATTTTGGCAGGAGCACTTTCTTCCCATACCAGCAGCCAAATACAGTTTGCAGATAGTTCAACACTTTTCAAAATCAGCCTTATCATACTGTCTCAGAGATAACCAGAACTAGGCAAGTGGAGCTCCTTCTCAGAAGACTAGGTCCCAGTCTCAAAGGACCCTTCTTTAAAGCTTTGAGACAGTGAGCTAGCTGACTTGTGCCCCCTCCTCAGCGGTTTGGTTTTCAGCCCCACAGGATCTCTCCTCTAAGTTTATAGTTTTTAATAATTCCAAACTCTTGTTTTTGTTCCCTTAGTCCTAGGGCAAGTGACTGCTTCCTATTGATAACTTAGAATTCCCTTTCAGTTACTTGGTATGATTTCTGTTTTCTGACTATACCTTGAACAGATACATAGCTCTCTATTGTGCAGAGCTGCCATGGTTTATGCAGTCTCCTGTATATGAGCAATTAGGTTAATTCCAATATATATCCACCACAAATAATATTACAACAAACTCATGCATATGTTTTCTTTATATTGTTGGAGGTGTATATTCCAAGTCTGTTCCTGGAAGTAGTGTTGCTGAATCAAACAATAAATGCATATGTAGTTTTGTTAAACGTTGCCAGATTCTCTATTACAGTTATGCCATTTTGCATCCCACAAGCAATGTATTAAAGTGCCTGTTTGTCTACAGCCTTGCCAACAGTGTGTTGTTAAGCTTTTGATTTTTCCAGTCTGATAGATAAGAAAGATATCTCTGTAGTTTTAATTTGCATTTATTTCGTTGTGTGACATTGAGAAGCTTTTCATATATTTATGGGCCATATGTATATCTCTTTTTTGCGAACTGTCTGCATTTTTAGAGGACTTCAAATGTAGATATGATCAGACATATATATTGTGCTTGGAGTCACTGTCATTTCCAGGCATTCAGAATCACTTTGACATCAGATGAGTCTTATCTTTCAAATCACTTGGTTTCCCATCTGGACTTAACTTTCCTTTATTTCTAATATTTGCTTTTAAGTTTTGTTGGGTTTTAAACATAGTTTGCTTCTTCTTGCTCCTTCTAGGTAAAATATCACTTGCGTTTTGTTAGGATACAGAGGACTATCTGGTGGCCAGACAAGGTAGGCTGGAAAACATCCTTACTCTTTCCTGTTCGTCCTTCTGTAGGACCCAGGAACCCAGATTATGACGATGGAGGAAGTCCTGGTGAGCAGATCCTCAAACATACTTATTTTATTATCACAGTTGCATACTAGCATATATATATATGGTTATCATATATATTTGCATATATATGTATACAAATATGTTTATTTTTAACTTGCTGTGGAAATTTTTAAAATTAAACTTATATTCTACCAAAACTATTTTTCAATTCTATACATTTGGTAAACCTGATATATGTATAATTATATTTTTATATGTTGTATAATATATTCAATAATATATATAAATATAATAATATATAAATATATAATATATATTATATATATACCATGCTTTATCCTCTTTCAATTCTTATATCAATATATTTATCTTTATGTAGTTTTAGTTTAATGTTCTGCTTTCCAAATACATACATTTTCATATGTTGGCATTGCTTTCCTATTCATGTCTATATATAATTCTATTGATTTGATCTAAAAGTTTTAAATTGTGATGGCTATTTTTAATTCAGATTTTTATTTTGCATATTATCTTATCTGAAAAGCCCTTAATGTGGAATTTTGGTTTATCAACATATTGAGATTTTATGTTTAGCAAATATTCAATAGAAGAAAAAAGCTATGCATATTCTAGCATTAGCAACAAAAATTAGAAACAGTATAACCAGTAAGAGAATAGATGTACCTATTAGACAGTCATTAAAAATAATCTTTATTAAATCTGTTGAGAAAGAAAGAACTTAAGCTGAATCTACAGATACCTGTATGAATTAGCTAGATAGAGATAGGTGGGGATTATTCCAGGCAGTGGAAGTAAAATTATGAACACATGCAGGACAGGATACTACATTTAGGGAACTACATAGCCTTTTCTTTTTTTGCTTTTTTTTGTAGTTAGAATAGAGGGTGCATATGGGAGGCTATTAGAGATGAGTCTAGGAGGCAAATAGGTCATTAAAGACCTAGTGTGTCAAGGGAAGGAATATGAAATTTCTCCTGGAAGTTTTGAGAGACAGAGGCATAGCAATATTTAGCATGAAGAGAAGAAATGATATGATATGGTAGCAGACGCATCTTACCAAGTGGTGACACTCATAGTTTATCTTTGGTTTTTGTTTGTTATCTGTACACAAAATTTTTGTTTTATACTGTTGCTGAACAAAGAAGACTGTGACTTACATTTCACAATTTGTATAATAATAATTTATATAACTGATCAAGATATTTTGGAGAATGACTTTTTTTCTCTCAGATGTTGGGATTTTGATGTTTCACTTCTTAGCTTCGAGTGGCGTATTACTTGAGAACAGGAAATATACCCTTAGGTTTGCTTAATACCACACTATTTGGGGGGAAATTTTGGACAGACAAGGGAGGATGAAGAACTGAATGCTAGATAACATTCGTGTTAAGGAGGAATAAATAAATTAAGACAAGGGTACAAAGACTAAGAAGGATTGGCAGGGAAGTGAGCAGAAAATTAAGATCTATTACATGAATCAAAGGAGGAATGGGAAACTATGCTTAATATTTCAGTTATATCACCACAAAAGAACCTTTTTGGTATTTTAAAACTTAAAAACAGCAATCCCTTCACAGAACACAGGGTTTCAAATAATGTAACACAAACTGTATTTAAATATTTATAAGTATTCAGGAGTTCCATGTATATTGTAGATATATTGTTGGTTCCAAATGTTAAAAGTATCTTTTCCCAATTTCTGATTTTATCCTTGCTGTTCGTTATTGAACAGAAATCTTTAATTTGATGTAATTCATCATTTTTTGTCATGTGGTCGCTTTTTCTGGGTTTCATTTAAGAAGTCCATTCCTACTCCTAAGTTCAAAAATATTCTCCTATTTCTGTTTTATGGTTTTTCCTTTTACAATTTTGTTGTTAATCCATGAGGAGTTTTGTATGTAGTTTTGGTTAGGAATTCACTATTATTTTTCTCCATATAGAGAGAAACAGTTTTCCAAAAACTGTTTCAAATAATCTGTCCTCAAATTCTCTGTTTTTTCCAATTAGTCTGTCTATTCTTACACCAATAATCATATTACTATTACAATGATTTTGTGTACTGTGCCTTAATAGCAACTGAGATAGACTCCAAGAAAACCTAGATTATGGAACTAGCAGACAAGGACTTTTAAGGTGGCTATTATAACTATTTTCATTGAAATAGGAGAAAATAAGTGCACAATGAAAGAAATGATAAGAAATCTCAGCAGAGAAATAGAAACAATAAAAAAGGAATAAAACACAAAGTCTAGAATTAGAAAATACAGAACAGATTTAATAGACAAATGAAGATGACAGAAGAAAGAGTAAGTGAACTTGGAACAATAAAATGCATTCAATCAGAAAAAAAAATTAAAAACGGAGTTTCAATGAAATGTGGGGAAATACTGAAAGTTCTAACATATGTGTAATTAGAGTCCTTAAAGGATAAGAGAGAAGAGGGCAGAAAAAAATATGTATAGAAAAATGGCTGAAAGAGTCCTAAATTTGATTAAAGACAATAACCATAAAGTGACTGGAGCAGATTTATACATATCAGATAAAATAGATTCCCAGACAGAGATCCAATTTGTCAGGAGGATATAACAATTATAAATGTGTATGCATCTAATAACAGAACTTTAAAATACATGAAGTAAAAATGACAGAATTAAAGGGAGAATTGGGCAATGCCACAATCATAGATGGAGATATTAATATCCTTCTCTCAGCAATTGATAGAACATCTAAACAAAAAAATTATGAAAAAGTTGATGATATGAATAACACTTTCAGTTTCCCTGAACTGATTGACAATTGTAGAATAAATAGTCAACAGTGGTAGAATACACATTTTTTTTTAAGTGCACATGGTATTTTCACTAGGGTAATTCTTATGCTGGGTCATAAAACAAATCTCATTGAAATTAAAAAGACTGAAATCATATAGAGTATGTTCTCTGATGACAATGGAATTAAATTAGAGAACAATAAGATAATTAGAAAAATTGCAAATATTTGGACATTAAACAACACATTTCTAAATAATCCATGAGTCAAAGAAGTCACAAAGAAATTAGAAAATATTTTAAATTGAATAATGAAGAAAATATGACATGTTAAGATTCAGGAGAAAAATTGGGATACAGCTAAAGCAATGCTTAGAAAGAACTTCATAGTTTTAAATGTTCATATTAGACAAACAGAAAAGTCTAAAGTTAATTATCTGAGTTCTAACCTTAAAAAATTAGTAAAAGAAAAACAAATTAAACCCTAAGCTGCCTTCTAGTTGTATAGTTGGCTTGGTTTCAGTGAAACAGTTTTCCTTGGAGACCATTCTGTATTACTCATAGAATATATCTGTCATTCTGCGCTTTATTTCTTTTTTTATATTTCCAAGTCTTCGTCTCTCCAATATTTAATTAAATCTGCATTCTTTTTGTAGATATAAATCGTACTTAGCAAGCCTACCACTTTCATTGAATATATTTAATTTTGGAAAGATGTGAATCAGATTCAGCTGAAGAAGTATCCCTTGGTTCTATGTCAAAACCATGATAGGTTCTCAGAGTAATTATGTTCAATTGGCCTTGATACAACAGTAAATTTAGCTTCTTTAGGTGACAAGCTATGACTTACTTGAATTGCCTTGCTCTTTGTCTAAGCTGTTTCTTAGTCTATTTTACTTGACAATGTTTGTTTTATCATGCAGGGTACATCAGAGAAGGGTTCCTGGCTGTGCAGCATGCCTTAGATAAGGCCATCATGCTATATCATGAGAGCAGTGCTAGAAAGAAGCTGTTTGATGGTATCAGCGTCTTTGTACAGAGATTTCCACACCCAGCTTATGCTCATGATAGATTAATTGTGGTCACTAGTAGTTTCTTCCCTTTGATGTTCATATTCATGTTCTCTCCAACTGTACTTTCCATCGTGCGATCCATTGTGTGGGAAAGGGAAAAAGGATTGAAGGTAATCCCAATTATTTTCTGATACTTGCTGTAAAGATTTTTTTTAGGCCTGTGGAGCTATTTTATATGGAGAGTTGGATTATTTCTACATATTCAGCATTGACGGGTAGTTATTACATCACGGTAGCAGCAAATTACATCCCAGTAGCAGCAAATACAGAACAGGAAGAGTGAATACTGATGCCACTTATCAATTTTCCAAGCTGGCAGAATTTCAGAGACAAACTGTCTCTAGGGAGCAGCAGAAAGGAAAAGCCTGAAGGCAAGGAGGGAGATAAAAAGGGTCACTAGAGGAATTTGAAGTCTCTAGTGTCTAGAGTAACAGTGAACTTCAAACACAACTCAGCTCCTGGCTAAATTAACATAAATTCCCACATTTTAGGCCTATTTGCCTTGATATCTACTGCCCTAGATAGCTTATAATTTTCAACAAAAAATTATAAGGCACACCAAAAATTAAGAAAAAACACAATCCAAAGAGGCAAATCAGTCATCAGAACTAGACTCAGTTAAGACATAGATATTGGAAATATCAGATGAGGAATTTAAAATTACTATGATTAATAATTTAAAGGCTCTAAAGGGAAAGGTAGATGTGTCCAGGATCCTCAAGACCACTCCTATTTTCTGAAACTCACTAGAAGGACTTGTAAGACTCAGCATGTAATTATACTCACAGCTAGGATTTATTATAGTGGTGTAGTAAGTAAACATAGCTGGATCCTAAGAAGAAATGACACAGGCAAAGCTTGGAGGAATTCACCTGCAGGCTTCCTCAAGTAACCCCATAAGAGTCAACACAGAGTACACTGTTGCCCCAGCAGTGAAAATCCAGCAACATGTTTGTGATGTTCCTGTCCAGGGAAGTCCATTAGAAACTTAGCACCTAAGGTTTTGATTGGGGGCTGGTCATGTAGGTACCCTTTGCCTAGCATGTACAAAAATTCCAGACTCCTAGAAAGCATAAACCATATAGTTTGTACAAACAGTTTAGGCACAGTTGCCCACCTTTATCATTTAGGAGAAGTTTTATATCAGTGTAGGGAACAGTTTACCATCCAGGTTTCCATATACCAGCCAAGGGCCAACCTTGCAAACATGCCTTTCTAAGAATAGTACTCTCAGGTCTTATTTGTTAACTCTTTTCTGCACATGCAAGATCATATAGGTAATGCTATCAGAGAGATTGAAACTATAAGAAGGAGTCAACTGGAATTTCTAGAAATAAAAAACATGCTAACAAAAATGAAGAATGCCTTTGACAGGATCATCAGTAGATTTGACTTTGATGAGGAAAGGATCAGAGAACTGAACACAAGACAGCTGAAATTACACAAACTGAAATGCAAAGAGAAAACAATGTGTAAAAATCCAAGAAAGCATCCAAAGGGTGTAGGACAATATCAAATGATATAATATTTCCATAATTGGAATGCCAAGAAAGAGATGAGAATAGAGCTAAAGAAATAATGGCAGAGGATTTTCCAAAATTAATGATAGACATCAAACCACAGATCCAGGAAGCTCAGAGAAAACAAAGCAGGTAAACAACACACAAACACACACACACACACACACACACACGCCTAGACATATATTCAAACTGCTGAAAACCAAAGACAAAAAGAAAATCTTCAAAGCAACCAGAAGGGGGAAAAAAGACACATTGCTTACAGGAACAAGCATAAGAAATACAGGCAACTTCTAACTTGTAATTAGATTTAAAAAAAAACAAACCATGGCCAAGTAGTTAAAGTTCTGCACACTCTGCTTCTGCAGCCCAGGTTCGTGGGTTCGGATCCCAGGCACTGACCTACGCCACTTGTCAGCCATGCTGTGGCAGCGACTCACATACAAAATAGATGAAGATTGGCACAGATGTTAGGTCAGGGCTAATCTTCCTCAAGCAAAAAAAGAGGAAGATTGACAACAGATGTTAGCTCAGGGCAAATCTTACTCAGCAAAAAAAAAAAAACCAAAAACAAAAAAACATAGATAAATTTTTCTAATATTCCTGGAAGTATAGTATAAGAGAAAAGAGATCTTAATCTCAATATTTCAAGGTTTAATTTGAAGTGTCTTCCATTTGGTCCAATATTAGGTGTAGTATTGAAAAAAAAAAACTCAGGAGAAATATATTTTAATTCCCTTCCTAACTGCATAATTTTGATCAATACACTTGGCTTTCTGAGCCTTGATTTTTTTCATTCATAAAATGGAGATGATATCACCCATTTATATAGGTTTTTCTGGGAATTTAAGTAGAAAAATATATGTGAAAGCACTATGAATTGCTGATATATGTAATATTTGATTTGTGTTGACTTTCTACAGGAGTACCAGCTCATAATTGGACTTAGAAACTGGATGATCTGGGCTGCCTATTTCTTCATATTCTTCCTTTTTTATATCATTATTATCTCTTTGATATGTGTGTTATTCTTTGCCAAGGCAAGTGTCTAGTTTCGTGCTGTCCAATAGAAATATGAGTCACATATGTAATATTAAATTTTTAGTAGCCACTAGAAATTTTAAAAAGTAAAAATAATAGATGAAATTATTTTAATAATATATTTAATTTAACCCAGTTTATACAAAATATAATTTCAGCATGTGACCAATTTAAAAATTAAGAGAGATTTTACATTCTTTTGTGTACTAGGTCTTCAAACCCCCGGGTATTTTTTATATTTACAGCACATCTCAATTCATATGCTATATTTTCACTAGAAATACTTGATCTATATTTGACACTGCTTTCATTTTTTAATTTAAATTAAAAATAGCTAAAATTAAAGGAAAATTAAAATTCAGTTCCTCAGTCACACTAGCTACATTCCAAGTGCTCAGTAGCTACAAGTGGTTAACAGCTACTATATTAGATATCTTAATTCTAGTTGATTGCAGCCTGCTGCAGCTATCCTTTGAAAGGGAAAAAGTAATCATAACATGGACCGATTGGTCTCAGGTTGCCAGGAGGATGAAATATGGCTTTTATTGTCTCCACTATGGAAACTCAAAGGCTACTGAATCGCTGAGAAAAACTTAAACCCTTGTATAAGAAATAAGTTATTTAGTTAACTTTCCATCTTATTGAGTTTCAATCACTGAGCAGTGTGATCTGTTTCATTAAGGGACATCATTTTCTCCTTCTTCCCTTGTGTTTATGTGACACTACTTATTGTGTACCTTACATGATGTCATAATTGTTTTATTGTAGATTTTCAACGAGCCAATCTTCCGCTACAGTGACTATAGTTTCATCTTTGTCTTTCTTATGTGTTATGCCATTGCTTCAATATTCTTTGGCTTTATGGTTAGCACATTCTTCAGTAAAGGTGAGTCTAAGACTTCTCCTGTAATAGAATTTGTTTTAATTGACCAAAATAGGATCATGTTTGGGAGCTCCTTCTAGCCACCTCGTGTATAGTCTTGGCTTACATTCTAACATAGAAAGTGTTTTACATATGAAATGATTTGACAGGAGGTAGAGAGCATTGAAAATTAAAATGGCCCAATGTATATATAAAAAGAGGATATAAAATGAAATTGTGATCAATTAGAACTTAAGGTGAACTGAACAATGCTTCTTGCAGAAGTTGGCTTCAAATCACTTCTGAAAGCATGTCAAGAGATGGAGGTATTCATTCATTCATTTATTCAGCACATCCTTTGTGCACTTACCATGTGCCAAGACCCTATACCATATACATAAGGACAAAGGAAAACTGATTCTCTATAAAAGCTCACATAAGAAAAATATGTGTGACCAAATAACCCCAGATTGGTCTATTAAAGATTTTGTAGAAATAATTCTCTATTAGCAGTTTTTAAATCACTTCCCAAAAGATTAAGGAATATTTCTTTTTTTAGACCACAAGTATTAACCAAGTATTAGTCTTCCTGTATGTTTCTTCCATACTGAACCATCAGAATACCATCCTTATTAAACCATTTTAGAGTATAAATATAGTCTCACAGTTAAGACTTTTAAACATCACAGGTAATTTGTCCTTTAATATATTATCACAGATATCATCAGCTTGTATTCAACAGTTGGTATTCATAATTTTGCAGAAAAGAAAAGCAAGCCTGAGATTCTTATCCTTAGAAAGGCCTTGAAAGGTTGGCCTCTGGCTGGCATCTGGGAACTTAAATTTTGGGAAGAGTCCCACCATTCTCTAAAAAATAAGAGTGGCTCACTGTACCTAAACTGTTTGTGCAAGCAATATGGTTTATACTGAACACATGCTTTCCTTCTGGGGGTCTTGAATCTTGGTATATGTTAGCCAGAGAATTCCTATGTGCCCAGCCCCCAATAAAAACCTTGGTCACTGAATCTCTAATGAGCATCTCATTGACAATATTTCACACATGTTGTCACAATTCATTGCTGGAGGAAGTGAGCACAACCTGTGTGATTCCACTGAGAAAGAACTCTTGGAAGCTTGTGCCTGGTTTCCTCTGGGCTTTGCCCCATGCTTCTTTTCCCTTTGCTGATTGTACTTTGTATCCTTCTGTTCTTATTACAATATTGCTATTTATTAATCATAGCTGTAGGTACGATTACCCGCTAAATCTTGTGAGTTGTCTTAGCAAGTCATTGAACTCGGGGGTGGTCTTGAGGACCCCAACAAAACAATTAACACAACAAAATCATGGATAAAGAAAAATAATGTGTTGAGCTAAAACATAAGGTGGTATATTGAAGACCAAGATAATATTGCCAGATAAACAGGAATGAATGTATTTATAAAAACTTCAAGGAAAGGGACTTTTATTTCTGGTGGTATGATAGACTCAATAATTGGAATCACTCTCTGAACTAAAACAATTAAAATGTTGGATAATATTTTTAAAACTTATTTTTAAATATATGGCTTTAAATGTTTATTTTTTTTAAATATGTAGCTCTGCGAAGATGGAGTAGCCTCATCTGCCCGAGTCATCCCCCCCTACAATTAAAAATCCTGGATATAACAATAAACAAGCATAGGAAGTCCCTGAAAGGTATAAAGAAGGCAGCAAGCTGCCTAGAGTCCTCAGAACTTGAGGAATGACATGACATTAAGTTCCCTGTATTTTCTTATTGCTTCCCATATATCTTTGAAAAAGCACTTCAGAAACCTCCAATCTGTAACCAACAACAGGCACAGACAAAGTTCTAAGAAAAGCTTGTTCTCCCAAGTGAAAGGACTAGTAAAAGGGTGGCCTAACAATAGAAAAGATTTTTGGCAATACTTGTCCTACTGCAGCCCAACACTAAGGGAAAAACCACTGCACCCCAACCTGCGTGGCTGAAGCAGGATCAAGAGAGAAGTTGATCCTCCATCCAATCCCCTATTCTCCAAAGTCAGGCAGTATTCCAACTCCTTACGAGGGTACTGCCAGGGTCCAGTAATGAGCTGAACTTCCATCCACACAATGCATCAATAAGACTTAACAGGTAGTACAAGTCAGTTCTAGTAAGCAACTCGGGTGTCAGTGAGGCCAAGGAGGGAGCTGATCTTCCACATCTACCCAACAGCAGTGAGACTAAAGAAGGTTTGGTGCAAAGCTAGTCAGCACTCCTTCCCCACCTCCCACCCTGTAGCATCAGTGAGGCCCAGTGTGGAGCTGAGCTTCCACCCTCACTCAGAGGTGGTGTGAGTCAGTGCCTCACTTTCATTAGGAAGGTGTCAGCAGAGCCAAGGAGAGATCTGAACTTCGACCTCATCTATCTGCAATGAAACAGGGTATGTGATTACCCCACTTTTTCCAGGGAAGTGTCAGCAGGGAAGATGAACATACACACCTACCTGACCTTTGTGCTACACCTCCACAGAGGGACGGCCTGCTTAAAAAAAAAAAAAAAATTAGGATCCAGAGTCTCATTATACCTAAAATGATCAGGACACAGTAGAAAATCACTCATCATACAAAGAACCAGGAAAATCACAAAATGAATGAGAAATGACATTCCTGTCAATAGACACCACCACTGAGATGAAGTAGGTATTGTAGTTTCCTGACAAGGAACTTAAGCAGCCATCATAAAAATACTTCATCAAGCAATTATAAATTCTCTTGAAACAAATGGAAAAACAGAAATCTCAGCAAAGAAATAGACGTTATCAAAAAAGAACCAAATGGATGGGGCCGGCCCGGTGGCGCAAGCGGTTAAGTGCGCGCGCTCCGCTGCGGCGGCCCGGGGTTCGCTGGTTCGGATCCCGGGCGCGCACCGACGCTCTGCTTGGCAGGCCATGCTGTGGTGGCATCCCATATAAAGTGGAGGAAGATGGGCACAGATGTTAGCCCAGGGCCGTCTTCCTCAGCAAAAAAAAGAGGAGGATTGGCGGATGTTAGCACAGAGCTGATCTCCTCACAAAAAAAAAAAAAAAAAAAAAAGAACCAAATGGAAATTATTGTTCTGAAAAACACAATAACAAATTGAGCAACTTAAGGAAAATGAAGAGGATAGAATAAGAGAAATTGAGGACAGATCAATAGAATTTACACATTCTGAATAGAGAGAAAATATGCTGAAAAAATGAATAGAATCTCAAAGACCTGTAGGACAATAACAACATATCTAACATTCATATCAGTGGAGTCTCAAATGGAGAGTAGAAAAAATGGGACTGAAAAAGTATTCAAGAAATAACAGTTGAAAATTTATCAAGTCTGGTGAAAGACATAGACTTATAGCCTCAAGAAGCTGAATCAACCCCAAATGGGATAAACTCAAAGAAATTCATGCCAAGACACATCACAATTCAACTTATGAAAACTAAAGACAGTGAAAAAAACTATAAAGCAGACAGAGAGAAACAATGCTTTACTTATAGGGGAGTGCCAATTTGAGTGACTGCGAATTTCTCATCTAGAACCAGAAGGAAGCAGCACATTTTTCAAGTGCTAAAGAAAAGAACTGCCAACAATGAATTCTAGATCCAGAAAAACTATCCTCCAGGAATGAATAGGAAATGAAGACATCCTCAGGAGAAGGAAAATACAAAGAATTGGTTGCTTGCAAACTACCCTTAAAAAGTGGCTAAAGGAAGTTTTCTAAACAGAAAGGAAATTATAAGATAGGTCTTAGAACTTTGCAAAGGAAAGAACATGGAGATGGGTAAAAATAGGCATAAGTATAGTAGACTATTCTAATTCTCTTGAGTTTCTTAGGTCAAATTTTATGGATGAAGCAAAATTATAACACCATGCAATGTGACCCTCAATCTAATTAAAGCAAATACATAAGACAAAGTGAATAGGGTAAAGTAACCTAAATGGAAGTAAGTTTCTATAACTTAAAGTGCTAAAACACAGAATTTGGAGTGCTGCAGCCACAAATCAAGGAATGCTGGCAGCCACCAAGAGCTGAAAGTTTCAAGGAGTGCATTTGTCCCTAGAGTCTCCAGAATGAGGGCACCCCTGTTGACACCATGCTCTTATGCATAGTTGCATTTCTAACCCAGGTGCCTTCATTACTAGATATCTCTTCATTACTAGGTGCTTCTGCAGAGACTTCTTTAGTGTGTGTTTTGGAAGATGGCGGGAAACCTTGAAGACACTTTTCTCTGCTGTGACTCAGCACTCAGAACTTTTCCACTCCTAGCTCTCCCCCAGCCCCCGTGTCCATAAAACTTCAGAAGCCTTTTATTCAGGACTCCTTCAACAGTGAGATGAAGACTCCCCACATCTGTGATGATCCATGTGATTCTCAACCGGTGTACCAATCCATGGAGGAAATAGAACAGGGGAAAGTTGGTGCTTTCTCCAGTTTTAGCCTTTTGCTTATACTGTGTTGTTATATTGCAGTAAGTGATTAAAGGCTTCTGTTACTTCTCTTTTGGCTTCTTGCTCTAGTTGATGGCTCTGACACCTGGCAGCCCAGTCCTCTCTATCTCTAGCTCTCTGTCAAACCTGAGCTCCTGAGAAAAACTGTCAGAAACAACTTTTTCAAAACTCTGGAATCAAAAACACTTACACCAACCAGGGAAGTTGAACGGAGAGAAGCTAGTAGATTTCAGTAAGAGAACATTGTCATATTTACATTTACCAACCTACCATCTCCCATTCCCCAGCTCATCTTAAGCTCAGTAAGTTACAAAACAACAAAGATAACTAAATGAATTCAGTAAAACAATACAGGAACAATGTGAGAATACCAACAAAGAGACATAAACAATAAAAAAGAACCAAATAGAAATTCTCAGTTGAAGAATTCAATAATTGAACTGAAATATTCACCAGGGGGGTTCAAAAGCAGACTGTATCAAGCAGAAGAAAGTATTAGCAAACTCAAAGGACATTTGAAATTTTCCAGTTAGGCAAAAAGAAAAATAGTGAAGAAGAGTGAAGAAAGTCTAAGGGAATTATGGGACACCAACATAAAGTGAATCAATATATGCATTATGGGAGTCTCAGAAAGAGAAAGAGAGAAAGGAGCAGAAAGCTTATCTAAAGAAATAATGGCTGAAAACTTCCCTAATTTGGAGAGAGAAATGGACATCCAGACTCATGAAGCCCCCAACTAGACCCCAAATAGAATGAACCCAAAGAAGTCTACACTGAGACACATTATAATCAAATTGTCAGAAGTCAAAGAAAAGCAGATAATTTTGAAAGAAGCAAGAGAAAAATGAATAATCGTGTACAAGGGAATCCTTGTAAGACTGTCAGTGGATTTCTCAGTAGAAACCTTGAAGGCCAGGATTCAAACTGCTGAAAGAGAACTACCAACCAAGAATACAGACATACTTCAAAGATATTGCAGGTTCGCTTTCAGACCACCACAATAAAGCAAATATTACAATAAAGTGAGTCACACAAATTTTTTGGTTTCCCAGTGTATATAAAAGTTATGTTTATACTATACTGTAGTCTATTAAGTGTGCAGTAGCATTATGTCTAAAAAAATAATGTACATACCTTAATTAAAAATACTTGATTGCTAAAAATGCTAACCATCATCTGAGCCTTCAGTGAGTCATAATCTTTTTGCTGGTGGAGGGTCTTATAAAGAACGCAGTATCTGCAAAGCAGAATAAATCAAAGCACGGTAAAACAAGTTATGCCTGTACTATACTGGGCAAAACTGTCCTTTAAAAATGAAGGAGAGAGACAGAGTTTCACAGACAAACAAAATCTGAGGGAGTTTCTTACCAGTATAGCTGCATTACAAGAAATTCTAAAGAGAGTTCTTCAAGTTGAAACCAAGTGATGCTAAAGAGCAACACAAAGCATTTGAAAGTGCAAAACTCACTGGTAAAGGCAAATATATAGACAAATACAGTATTGTAATATTGTAATGGTAGTGAGTAATTCCATTTTAATTCTAGTATAAAATTTAAAAGACAAAAGTATTGAGAGTAACTATTACAAAAAATTTTAATATATACACAATATAAAAACGTAAATTGTGACATCTAACAAACTTTGAGGAGGAAGATTAAAAGTGTAGAGTTTTGTATGCAATTAAGGTTGTTATCAGCTTAAAGGAGACTGTTATAACTCTAAGATGTTTTATGTAAGCCTCATGGTAACCACAGAGGAAATACCTGTAGTAAATACACATACACACACAAAAAAAACAAAAGAAGCAAAGCGTCTACCTACAAAAATTGACAAATCACAAAGGAACATGGCAAGAGAGAAGAAGAGAGACAAACAACTACAAATCAGAAACAAGTAACAAAATGGCAATAGTAAGTCCTTATCTATCAATAATTACTTTAAACATAAATGATTTAAACACCCCAGTTAACAAACAGTGAGTGGGTGAATGGATAAAAAAAACAAGATACAACTATTTGTTGTTTATGAGAGATTCACTTTAGAATTAAGGACACAGGTTCAAAATGAAGGGATGGAAAAAGTTATTCCATGAAAATCATAACCAAAAGGCCACAGAGGTGGCAGGTATACTTATACAAAATAGACTTTAAGTCAAAAACTGTCACAAGAGACAACGGAGGATATTAAATAATGACAAAAAGGTCAGTTCATCAAGAAGATATAACAATTATGAATATATATTCACTCAACGTCAGAGCACCTAAATATATCAAGCATACATTGAAATATCTGAAGGGAGAAATAGACAGCAGTACAGTAATAGTAGGAGACTTCAGTACCCTCACTTTCAGCAATGAATAGAATATCCCAACAGAAAATCAATAAGGAAAGAGAAGATTTGACCAACACTGTAGATCAAATGAACAGACATATACAGAACATTCCACCCAACAACAGCACAATTCCCATTCTTCTCAAGTGCACATGGAATATTCTCCAGAACAGAACACATTTTAGGTCACAAAACAAGTCTTAAGAATTTTAAGAAGATTGAAATCATTCCAAGTATATTTTCTGATCACACAATGGAATGAAACTCAAAAAAAAGTGATGGGAAAATTCACAAATTGGTGAATTTGTAAAAACACTCAAACAACTACTAGTCGAAGAAGAAATGAAAGGGAAATTTGAAAATATCTCAAGACAAATGTAAACAAAAAGCAAACATAAAACTTATGGGATTCAGCAAAAGCAGCACTAAGAGGAAATTTATAGCAATAAACACATTCATTTAAAAAGGAAAAACCTCAAATAAACAACCTAATTTTGCACCTCAAGGATTAGGAGATCAATAAACTAAACCCAATATTAGCTGAAGGGAGTAAATAATAAAGAATACAACAGATATAAGTGAAATAGAGAATAGAAAAACAATAGAAATAAATCACCAAAACTAAGATTTGGTTTTGGAAAGCTAAAGGAAATTGACAAAACTTTCGCTAGACTAGGAAAATAAAAGACTGCAAGTCAGAAATGAAAGAGAACACTTTACAACTGATGCCACAGAAATACAAATGATCATAGGAGCCTATTGTGAACAATTACACACCAACAAATTGGATAACCTAGAAGAAACAGATAAATTCCTAGAAACACAACCTACCAAGACTGAATAATGAAGAAAAAGAAAATCTGAAGAGACCAATAACAAATAAGGAGATTGAATCAGTAATCAAAAACCTGACAACAACAAAAAAGGACCAGAGGGCTTCACAGGTGAATTCTACCAAACATTTAAAGATAAGCTTCTCAAACTCTTCCAAGAAATTGGAGAGAACACTTCCAATCTCATTTAATGATGCCAGCTAGCATCACCCTGATACCAAAGCCAAACAAAGACACCACAGGGAAAGAAAACTACAGATCAGTAACCCTGATGAACAACAAAATACTAGCAAACCAAATTCACAGACACAGTAAAAGGATCATGCACCACAACAAAGTGGGATTTATCCCTGGGATACAAAGATGGTTTAACATACACATATCAGTTAATATGTTACACCTCACTAATAGAATGAAAGATAAAAATCATATGTTCATCTCAATAGATGCAGAAAAAATTCATTTAACAAAATTCAATACCCTTTCATGAAAAATAGGCTCAACCATTTAGGTATATAAGGAAGGTATCTCAACATAATAAAGGCCATATATGAGAAGCCCATAGTTAACATCATACTCAATGGTGAAAAACTGAAAGCTTTTCCTCTAAGATCAGGATCAAGGCAAGGATGCCCACTCTCACTAATTCTATTCAATATAGTACTGGAAGTCCTAGCCAGAGCAATTGGGCAAGAAATAAAAGGCATCCAAATCAGAAAGGCAGACATAAAAATATCTGTTTGCTGATGACATGATCGTATATTTAGAAAATCCTAAAGATCCTTGCAATAGCATCAAAAAGAATGAAGTACTTAGGAATAAACTTAACTAAGGAAGTGAAAGATTGGTACACTGAAAACTACAAATTGTTGGTGCCCAGAAATTAAAGCAGACATAAAGAAAGGGAAAGACATCCTGTGTTTATGGATTGGGAGACTTAATATTGTCAAAATGTCCATACTACCCAAAGTGAACTACAGATTAGATGCAATCCCTATCATAATCCCAATAACATTTTTTTACAGAAGTAGGGGAAAATCCCTGAAATTCATATGGAATCACCGAAGACCCTAAATAGCCAAAACAATCTTGAGAAAGAAGAACAAAGCTGGGGGCATCACACTTTCTGATTTCAAAATATATTACAAAGCTACAGTAATTAAAACACTATGGTACTGGCATAAAAACAGACACATGCCAATGGAACAGAAAAGAGAGCCCAGAAATAAAACCAGACATATGCATCAACTGATCTTTGGTATGAGTGCCAAGAACACAACAAAGAATACATGGGGAAAGGATAGTCTCTTCAACAAATAGTATTGGGAAAACTGGATATCCACATGCAAAACAATGAAATTGGGTCCTAATCTTACACCATACACAAAAATTAACTCAACATGGATAACAGACTTAAATGTAAGACATGAAACTGTAGAACTGCTGTAGGAAAACAGGGGAAATCTTCTTGACCTTGGTGTTGGCAATGATTTCATCAATATGACACCAAAATCACAGGCAACAGAGGCAAAAATAGACAAGTTGGAGTACATCAATCTAACAAGTTTTTGCACAATAAAGGAAATAACAAAATGAAGAGGCAACATGTGGAATGAGAAAAAATATTTGCAAACCAAATCAGGTCTTCTCAGCTATCCGAAAATTCACTTTATGCCACTTTACTTTTACGAATGACCTACATTAGCACCTCTTTTTGCTAACCAAAAGAAATCCAAGGAGGATTTTCAATTATACAAAAAAAAAGATGAGAAGTAAAAATAGCATTCAGCATTTGTATTTCAGCGAGTTGTTATAGAGGCAGCACACACCCTGAGCAGCAAGAGTGGCACCACCAGGCTCCTTCCCCAGGAACTACACTCAGCGTCTCAGCATCAAACCACCATAGCTTTAAACTGTATCTGTGAACATCTGTGCTTTACTTCAATTTATTTTGGAAAGTTATTTTTCAGGTCTGGGAATGCTCAAAAGTTTTTTTCCATGTAAATTAATGGTATTTGCTTCTTTGCTTTATACCATTTCAGCTTACAAAAGGTTTCATAGGAACACTGTACTTTAATATATTGGGTAAACATGTACCTGGGGATAAAGGGTTAATGTCTAAATATATAAGGAACTCCTACAACTCAGTAGCAACAAAACAACTGAATGAAAAAATGGGCCAAGGACGGACATTTCTCTGAAGAAGACATATGATGGCCGATGGGTATATGAAAAACTGCTGAAAATCACTAATCATCAGGGAAATGCAAATGAAAATTACAATGAGATATCATCTCACACCTGTTAGAATGGCTGTTATCAAAAAAAAAGATTACAAGTGTAATCTTATAAGTGTACAAGAATGTGGAGAAATTTGAACCTTATACACTACTGGTGGGAATGTAAGATGGTGCAGCCTGTACGGAAAACAGTATGGAGTTTCCTCAAAAAATTAAAAATATAACTACCATATGATCCAGCAATCCTTCTTCTAGGTATTTTCCCAAAAGAATTAGATTCAGGCTTTCTAAGATACATCTTCACTTCCATGTTCATTGCAGCCTAATTCTCAATAGCCAAGATATGGAAACAACCTAAATGTCTGTTAGTGGATGAGTGGATAAAGACAATGTGGCATATACATACAATGGAATATTATTCAACCTAAAAAAGAAGGTAATTTTGCCGTTTATGACAACATAAATGGATCTGGAGGATGTTATGCTAAGGGATATAAGCCTGACACAGAAAGACAAATAGCATATGAACTCACTTCTTTGTGGAAACCAAAACAGTCAAACTCATAGAAGCAGAGAGTACAGTGGTAATTGCTAGGTGCTGGGTGTGTGTGAATGGGGAGGTGATGGTCAAAGGTTACAAAGGAATTTATACCAGCATAACTGCAGTAGCATACAAGAACCCTGCTCCTATACAGCTCTGTTTCTACCCCTTTTCAGCTGTTGATGTCACAGAATTACATCTTTAAGAATTTTGTGTGCAAAAAAATGGACTAATAATTTTTAATGCATTAGTCTCTTAAATCATATAGAAAACAGAAAGTGGAGTTACCAACCAAAGTTGCAATAATACTGGCTTTAATAATTGTCCACAAATTAACTTTTACCAGAACTCTTTACTTGTTCATACAGTCTCCAGTTACTGTCTAGTGTCCCTTCATTTCAAGCTGAATGACTCCCTTTAGTTCTCTTCCAGGACAGGTCTTTTTTTAATTTCAGAATGTCTTAATTTCTCATTCATTGTTATAAAACAGTTTGCTGCATTAAGAATTCTTGGTTTTTGCTTTTTTTCCTTCAGCAATTTGAATGTATCAACCCACTGTCTCCTGGCCTCCAGGGTTTCTGATGAGAAATCTGTTGGTGATCTTCTTGAGGATCCTTTGTAACAATTACCTCCTCTCTTGCTGCTTTTGAGATTCTCTCCTTATCTTTAGCTTTCAACACTTGGGTTATAGTGTGTCTTGGTGTTGGGTCCCATTGAGGTCATGGTGCTTGGTGTTTGTTGAGCTTCATGGATGTTTATATTCATGTCTGTCATCAAATTTGGGAAATTTACAGCCACTATTTATTCAAATAATCTCTCCTTCATTCTATCTTCTTCTTCTTGGACTCTCACAATGTATATATTGGTCTGCTTTATGGTGTCCCACAGGTTCCCTAGGTTGTTTACTTTTCCTCAATTTTTTTACTTTATATTCCTCAGAATTGATCATTTCAATTGTACTGTCTTCGAGTTCACTGAATCTTTCTTGTCCATGTCTAAATTTGATTTTGAAGCCCTTTAGTGAATTTTCTGTTGCTTTTATTGTATTATTCAGCTCCAGAATTTTTTTGTTCCTTTTTATGTTTTCTGCCTTTTTATTGATATTTATATTTTGTGCATACGTCATTTTGTGTGTTTGTCCTTGTCTTTGTTTAGCTCTGTGACCATCTTTAGAACATTTGTCTTAAAGTATTTCTCTAATAAGTCCACCATCTAGTCTTTCTCAGGGACAATTGCTATTGATTTATTTTTTCCTTTGGATGGGTCATACTTGCTTGTTTCTTTGTATGCCTTGTGATATTTTTTCAAAACTTGACATTTAAATTTAAATTTTATAATGTGGTAATTCTGGAATTCAGATTCAGATATCCCTTCACAACTGTTAGGATGGCTATTACCAAAAAAACAAAAGATAACATGTTGGTGAGGATGTGGAGAAACAGGAACCCTTGTACATCCTTGGTGGGAATGTATATTGTTGCAACCACTATGGAAAACACTTTGGAAGTTCCTCAAAAAATTTAAAATAGAACTACCATATGATCCAGCTATCCCACTTCTGGGTATATATTCAAAAGAATTGAAATCAGTATCTCAAAGAGAAATCTGCACTCCCGTATTCATTATAGCATTATTCACAATAGCCAAGACATGAAAGCAACCTAAATGTCCTTGAACAGATGAATGGATAAAGAAAATGTGGTATATACATATGATGGAATATTATTCTGCCCTTATAAAAGAAGGAAGTTCTACATTTGTAACAACACAGATGAACCTGAAGGACATTATGCTAAGTGAAATAAGCTGGACACAGAAAGACAAATACTACATGATACCACTTGTATAAGGAATCTTATATAACTTATGGACTTGTATAGTCATATATAGTCTTATATTGACTTATGTAGTCAAACTTATAGAAGGAGAGTACAGGATGGTGGTTGCCAGGGGCTGGAGGAAGGAAGAAGCAGGTAGGTATTAGTCAAAGAGTAAAGAGTTTTATTATGCAAGATGAATAAATCTTAGAGATATACTGTACAACATAGTGTCTGTAGTTAACAATACTGTATTGTACACTTAAAATTTTGCTAAGAGGGTAGATCTTATATTAAGTATTCTTATTACAGAAAAAGTAATAATAATAAAGAGGGCAGGAGGAAAGTTGAGCAAGTGATAATATGTTTATAGCATAGATTGTGGTGACAGTTTCACAGGTGTATACTTATCTCCAAACTCATCAAATTGTTTATATTAAATATGTACAGCTTTTCATATGTCAATAATATCTCAATGAGGTGATTTAAAGAAAGAAAAAAAGAAAATTCATAACATTATAGTTTTTGGGGGTGTTTTTTCACTTTCTTCATCAATGTTGATTTTATATCATCTTAATGATAATCTTGACAAGAATTCTTTTTCTAGATTACAGGATCCCATATTTATGACATAACCATATCCAACTCTCAGTAATTATCTATTTATTTAACTGTTTTTTCTTTTGAGTATCATGATTTAGATTGGAAACATATGTTAAAAACTTCCTCAAGGGCTTTTTATTCCACCCATAACTTCAAACTCTCTGGAAACACTAATTATATTCAACTTATGTTAATAGTGATGGTATGCATTTATAATTTCTCAAGCCAAGTGGTCATGAATAAATAAACTTTGAAAAGGAAAAAGGAATTTTTTATAACACATGTATGGATCAATTTTTGTTTAAATGACTAAATATTTATCATGTGTGGTAAATATCCTATACATTAACTCACCTGATAAGTTAATTCTTTCATTCACCACATGTTTACTGAGCACATGCTGTGTGCTATACATTGGTGATACAAGGATGAAAAAGAAGGACAAATTACCTTCCCTTGTAGAGCTTGCGTTCTATTCCTTTATTGTAGTATAAAAAGTTATTTGTAATTCATTATTTTGCATATTGCTATAAACTGACCTTATAATTTCCTTCTTATTTGCAGCTCGTGTGGCTGCTTCTGCTGGAAGCCTCCTATATTTTGCCAGTTTCTTTCCATTTAACGCCATTGCTCATTACTATGGACAGATAACCCTCGCCAAGAAGGTGGCTGCCTGTCTCAGCTCAAATGTTGTGTTGGCGCTTGGCATTAATCACCTGCTCAAGTTGGAAATAAGAGGTAAGGACAATGGGTGAGGGTAAGAAAATGTTATAAAAATTATTTATCCCCAGATTTTTTTTATTTATTATAAAGGCAATTATATGAACTGTAAAAAAAATCAGAGGTGTGAGAAATTAAAAATTCTCCATCTCTCCACAGTAACTCCCCAGTTATATTCTCAAATAAAATAGTTTTGAACCTTTTATTCTACAGTTTGCTTTACTCACCTAATAATATGTGTTAGACCTCTTCCCACATAGAGATACATTCCATGTTTTTACAGAGTTGTTTAATATTCCATTGTGAAGGGGTACTATAATTAACTAGTTCCCTATCGATGCACATTTAAGTGTTTCCAATTTTTTGCTGTTACCCACAATAGTACATATATATTTGTTCATAGAGTATGCATACATATATAAATAAATTCGTGGGTAAAAAAATGCTCTTATAAGGTATTCATAGATTAATTTTGATTGCTATTATGATAGCTCAGTAAGCATAGAGTTGATACTCCTGTTTCTTATGATGTGAGAACCTAATTTTATTTTCCATATGAAAAAAGAGCTATTACAATCATTTATTGGATAGTTTATTGTTCTCTACTGGTTTCTAATTCCACCACTGCTTTACATCAAGTTTCCATATATGCATGGATCTGTTTCTGGTGATCTTTTGCATTCTGTTGATCTTTTTTAGTCTATTTTTGTGTCAGTATAACAATGGTTTTACTCATTGTAGCTTTATAACAAGTCTCGATAGCTGTTAGTCTTGTCCCCATACCTTTTTGTTCTTCAGTTATTCTTGTCACTTTGCTTTCCACTTGAACTTTAGGATCACTTTGTCAAATTCTATGAAATATCTGGTTGGGATTTAATGGGAATTTCATTGCATTTATTGATTAATGAGGAGGATTGAGGATACTGTGAACAAAAATATACTCCCCATGAATAGCCAATCAGAAGAATATACATATGATTTCTTTATGGATACTTGCATATTCCTACTTTAAGCATGAAGAATTAAAAATTCACTAGAATTTATCTAGATGTGGGGTTTTCATTGGCTTAATCTGCAACACAATGTACACTTTTATCAAGTTAGTTTATTTATTGTATTATTTAGTTATTGTTTCTTTCCTATATTATTTATTTTCTCTTTCAGGAACTCCTGTTATATTTTGGGTGGGAGAATTTCTCAAGTTATGGTAGACTTCGTGAAATTTGTATTCTACCATCTCTTTTTCTGTGGTTTCTAATTCGCTGTTCACTGCCTCTCAAAATGGCTTTCATTTTGAAAATCATTTTTAGTTCTACTAAATACTTTTTTCTCAGACTATTACCTTTTCTTATAGCTTTCTCAAAGACACATTGCTCATGAATATTGTTCTCATGGTGCTGGTCTATAAGAAAGGGAGGGCTAAATTTAAAAGAAGGATGAGTTTCATGGGACATTGTGCTCTTCATGTCTTGCCTCTTTGAATTAGGAGTTCATGCAAGCCCTCATGCTTTTTCAGTTGTGCTACATTCTGTCTGGTAATAGAGGAAATAGAAGAACAAAGGATTACTAGTCTTCTTTTGATGACTTCCTTTTTTCTTTTCCATCAGCACTATATCTAAGCAAAACTTCTTTCGTCTTCTGCTTGGTGGACAGCATCCATCTCTAGTGCTGTTGATTATTTTTCCAAATTTTGTACATCCTGATGATTACTTCAACAGGACTTTAGCATGAGGGGAAAAGTAGAGGAATAGAATCTAATAGGTCTTTTTTGTTGTTGTTATTGTTTATTTTTGTTTCAGTCCTTGACTTTGTCTCAGTCGTTCCTATTTATTTTTTGTAGATTTTGAAGGAAGGAGGTCATCTATGGTAAATATCTCCTTTTTATTTCAGAAATTGGTGTTAAGTGGGATAATCTCTGGACACCAGCCACCCTTGAGGATAACTTCGTCTTTGGCTATATGTTGGGAATGCTTTTACTTGATGCTTTCTTGTATGGCCTTGTGACCTGGTATGTAGAAACTGTCTTTCCAGGGCAGTATGGTGTGGCCCAACCATGGTACTTTTTTTTTATGGTAAGTTCTAATGCTGCTGTTATTGCAAAAGGCCATAGTCTTTATGAGGCTATTTCATAATATTTATAGTAAAATCAAAAGGTCAGGTGCAGAATCATTTTCATCTGCATACCAGTCATAATGAAATGCTAGCCATTTCTTGATATACCTTAAAGCCTTTCACATATGCAAATGCATAATATCAGGACAAGGCACTGAAACCCCATACATTAAAAATTGTGAGTAGTATAATCCTTCTTCAGCCAAGTGGTGCATAGTGAATTAAATTGGAAGATAAAGAAACCTAAAAAGTCTCTGCAAAAGTTATTCCCAGCTAAATTAATATGTTATGGTTTCTTAGATCCTAGTGAGTAGAGGATTAGATATTTCCCATACCTGTATTCTCACCACCTGCTTCCTTTCAATGGTTAGACCAATTTACTTAGAGTAGGAGATAATCTGCACCTTGCTCTCCATGCTCCCTTACCATTACTGGATAATATATGGTACAAAAAGATATTCTGAGCAAGTGTGATAAAATGCACTTACTGTGACCTCATTTTTGAGTATTTCCACTTTGTCCCTACTTCTTGAACACTAGCATTTTAAAAGAGTTTTTCTTCTAAATCCTGGAGATTCAAATCATATATAATTTTGCTGCAAAATAGAATCCCTGAACATATGCGACAGCTTTCTCCATCTTACAAAGTAAACCAAGCCAAAGTATTTACAAGTTCTTATAGTGCCTCATTTCTTTTTTTCATTTTTAAATTTTTAATTCAGATGAAGTTTATATAACTTAAAATTAACCATTTTAAAGTGAATAAGCCAGCAGCATTTAGTACATCTACAGTGTACATTCACATACCTAGTTCCAAAATATTTCATCACCCAAAAATGAAACCCTATACCCATTAAGAAGTCACATCCCATTTTGCCCTGTCCCAAGCCCCTAGCAACCACTAATCAGCTTTCTTTTTCTATGGATTTACCTCTTCTGGATGTTTCATGTAAATAGAATCATACAGTATGTGACCATTTCTGTCTGGTTTCTTTCACTTAACTTTGTTTTTGAGATTTATCCATGTTATAGTATATATCAGTACTTCATTGTTTTTGATTGCTGAATAATATTTCATTGCACAGTCATGCACAACATAACAGTGTTTTGGTCAACAATGGACCGCATATACGATGGTGGTTCCATAAGATTAGCACCATATAGCCTAGGTCTGTAGTAGGCTGTACCATGTAGGTTTGTGTAAGTACACTCCATGATGTTTACATAACAAAATCGCCTAATGACACATTTCTCAGAGCATATCCCCATCATTAAGCAACACATGACTGTACATATAAAGAGTAATTCCTGTATCTGTTAATCTATAGTTGGACATATAGGACATCTTTTGGCTATTTGAATAGTGCTACTATGAATATTTATGTACAAATATGTGTTTGAATACCTGTTTCAGTTCTTTTGGAAATATACCTAGCAGTGGAATTGCTAGTTCGTGTGGTAATTCTATGTTTAATGTTTTCAGGAACCACCAAACTGTTTTCCACAGTGGCTGAACCATTTGCATTTCCACAAGCAATGTACCAGGATTCCAATTTCTCCACATCCTCACAAATACTTGTTATTCTCCTTTTTTCTTTTATTATAGCCATCCTTGTAGGTATAAAGTGGTATCTTGTGGTTTTGATTTGCACTTGCCTAATGACTAATCATGTTGAGATCTTTTCATGGGCTGTTGGCCATTTATATATATTATTTAGAGAAATGTCTGTTCAAGTCCTGTGCCAATTTTAATTGGGTTGTTTGTCTTTCTATATATTCTGGACACTAGACACTTATCAGACATATGATTTGCAAATATTTTCTCCCATTCTGTAGGTTGTCTTTTCACTCTCTTAATAGTGTCCTTTCATGCACAAAAGTGTTTAATTTTGATTAAATCCAATTTATCAGTTTTCTTTTGTTGCTTGTGAATTTAATGTCATATCTAAGAAGCCATGGTCAAATCCAAGGTCATGAAGATTTATCCCCATGTTTTCTTCCAAGAGTTTGATGATTTTATCTCTTATATTTAGATCATTGATCAATTTTGAGTTAATTTTTATATAGTGTGAGGTAAGGATCCAACTTCATTCTTTTGCATGTGGATATCCTATTGTCCCACCACCACTCTTTGAAAAGACTATTTTTCCCCCATTGAATGGCCTTAGCACCCTTGATGAAATCAGTTGGCCATAGATGCATGAATTTATTTCTGGTCCCTCAATTTTATTCCATTGGCGTATGTACATATCCTTATGCCAGTACCACACTGTTTTGATTACTGTAGTTTTATAGTAAGTTTTGAAATCTGAAAGTGTGAGTCATCTAACTTTGTTCTTCTTTGCCAAGATTGTTTTGGCTGTTAGGAGGCCCTTGCAGTTCTGTATGAACTTGAGGATCAGCTTTTCTATTTTTGCAAAAATGACCATTGGAATTTTTATAGGGATTACATTGAATCTGTTGATTGCCATATTAAAAATATTGTCTTCTAGTCCATGAACTTTCTATTTATATGTGTTTAAATTTTTTCAGCAAGCTTTTATAGTTTTCAGTGTGAGTCTTTCACCTCTTTGGTTAACTTTATTCCTAAGTACTTTACTCTTTCGGATGCTATTGTGAATGGAATTATTAATTTTCTTTTTGGATTGTTCATTGCTGGCGTATAAAAACACAACTGAGTTTTGCATGTTGATTTCCTACCCAGCATCTTTGCTGAATTTGTTTATTAGGTCTAGTAGTATATGTCAGGGGAAGATTCTTTGGGCTTTTGTATATATAGAGTCATGTCATCTTCAAATATAGCTAGTTTTACTTCTTCCTTTCCAATTTGAATGCCTTTTATTTCTTTTTCTTGCCTCATTGCTCTGGCTAAAACTCCTAGTACAGTGGTGAATAGCAGGGATTAAAGCAGGCATCTTTGTCTTGTTCTTGATTTTAGAGGAAAAGCTTTGTCTTTCACCATAGGGTATGATGTTGGCTATGGGGTTTTTTTTCATAAATGCCCTTTATTATTTTGAGAAAGTTCTCTTCTATTCCTAGTTTTCTGGGTGTTTTTATCATGAAACATTTTGTCAAAGACTTGCTCTGTATCATTTGAAATCATCATGTGGCTTTTTTCCATTTGTTCTCTTGATGTGATGTATTGCACTGATTCATTTTCATGTGTTGAACCACCCCAGAATTCCTGGGATATATCCTACTTTGTCATGACATATAATCCTTTTGATATGCTATTGGATTCAATTTGCTAGTATTTTGTTGAAGATTTTTGCATCTATATTCATAAGGGATATTGGTTTGTAGTTTTTTTCCTTGTGATATCTTTGTGTGGCTTTGGTGTCAGGATAATGCTGAGCTTACAGAATGAGTTAGGAAATGTTTCTTTCTCTTATACTTTTTGGAAGGCTTGGAGAAAGATTGTTGTTAAATTCTTGTTTAAATGTTTGGTAGAATTCAACATTTGAAGCCATGTAGTCCTGTACTTTTCTTTTAGGGGGGTTTTGATCACTGATTCAGTCACTTTACTTGTTATAGGTCTATTCAGATGGAATGCTTCATTTCTTAGTGCTTATTTTGGTAATTACATTTTGGCTTTCTTTGTAGCGCTCGTATTGGTTTGGCCAACCACAAATGAGAAGGGAAAAAGAAGAAATGAAAGGCTGCAGTGGAACTGAAAACAAGTATTTTGAGGCCGAACCTACTAATTTGGTCGCAGGTATCCAGATCAAACATTTGCACAAGGTATTGTTTCAAAGGTCTCTTTTTCCTGCAAAGACTGAAAGCCATATACTGTGCATTGGAATTGTTTGTAACTGGCCATTCCAAGATATCAAATGAGATGCTTAATAAAGAGTCACAATCACTGTAGTTCTAATTTAAGAAGCATTAACAGAACATATAATTATAGGTATATCTTTACAAATATGTTCTTATTTGATCCATCCATTATGCTTCCATTTAATCTCCTCTTTTGGGTTTGGCAACAAGTGATAATTGAATTTTGTAACAAATTCTGTGAAGAAGATAAACTTGATGATGAAATAGTAACATTTGGGGGTGGCTGGAGAAGAAAGCACTAAATGTAGTTCAAGGAAAATCTGTCAGAAGAGATGACCTTTGAGCTGAGACCTAAAGAATGAGAAGAGCCAATTATTTGAAAAGCTACGAGAATAACACCCAAGTAGGCAAATAGCAAATTTGAAGACCCTGAGGTGAGAAAGATCTTCATGTGTTTGAGAAACAGAAAGAAGACCAATATATGTGGAGGCAAAACATCAAGGCAAAAGAAATGATAGTAAATGGCTTTATTGGGAAGCCATTGATTGGTTCAAAGCACTGCAGGAATATGATATATGTTTTTTAAAGATCATTTTGACTAAAGTGTGGAAAATGGAGTGTTGGAGAATGGAGAGTTTACAAGGAGAATTGTGGGAAAAAGAAGACCATATGGAAGACTTTCCATAAGAAATATTGATAATTGGACGAGGGTCGTGGCAGTATATATGAAGAGAAAAGGACAGATCCAAGATATTTTCCACAGAGCTGAGAATATTGTGGGATAGGTGGGCATTGAAGGAAAAGGAGGAAACTAGAATGATTCCTAGATGACAAAGTAGAGCAACTGAATGTTAAATAACACAGACTCTTGCTTTTCTTACCAAGTTTTAGTAGATTTTCTTAAATAAATGTTTCTTCATTTGCTGTATGCCCTTAGGACAATTCTTGGAGACTTTGAGTTGTTTTTTGTTTTGCTTTTCAATTTTCACCAGCTTTTCTTGTTTCACTGGGGAGTGGGTCTGTACAACTCTTCATGCTGATTTCCCAGAAGTGAAACTCTCTATTATCCTTTCTTATGGATTCAATTTTCTTAAATTTTGTTAGAATGTTTGGTTAATGATGGATATTGGTCTATTATTTTCATTTCTTGTAAAGTATTACTCTAGTTTTGATATCAGGATAATGCTTAGCCTCATTGAGTGAGTTGGGAGTTGGGAAGTGTTTCTTCCTTTTTACTTTTCCAGGAGAGCTTTTGTACAGCTTGTATTATTTAGTTTATAATCACTTGGGGGATTTTCCAGAGATCATTTTGTTGTTAATTTCTAATTTAACTCTGATTATGGTCAGAGAAGACACTTTCTATGACTTGAATCCTTCTAAATTTATTGATTTTTATTTTATGGCTCAGACTGTCATCTGTCTAGATAAATGTTATATGAGTACTTGAAAATAATGTGTAATCTGCTGTTTGGTAAAGTGATACATAAATGTCAATTAAGTCAAGTTAGTTGGTAGTTCTTCAAGTATTCTATATCCTTACTGACTCTACATATTCTAACAATTCTTGAGAGAAAAGTATTGAAGTCTTTGAAAACAACTGTGCATTTTTCTATTTCTCTTTGTAGGTCCATCACTTTTTGCCTCATATATTTTGAATCTCTGTTATTGGGTACATAAACATTTAGGAATATTATATCATCTTGAAAAGTTTCTCTCTTTATCATTATAAAATGACATTTTTTATCCTTGGCAATATTCTTCACTCTTAAATCTACTTTGACTAATGTTAATATAGCCACACCACTTATCTTTTTTTGTTGTTATTGAATTCTATTTTATTGTAATAACACTAAGACTTACAAGGTATCAGTTTGGTTCAGTGAAAATATTAAATTCAAACATTTTTATGAATGTTTATATAAATTATCATGTTTGAAAAAAGCAATATTAACTAGGCAATATCCATGTGTTTTTCTAAACCACTCTGTTGAGATTTGATTAACAAACAAGGAATCATACATTTTTAATGTATACAATTTGATGTGTTTGGAAATAAGTATATACCCATGAAACCATTATCAAAATCAATGCCATAACTTATCCATCACTTCCAAAAGTTCCCTTCTGCCCTCTTTATTTATTATTATTTTTGTGTGTGTGATAAGAACACTTAACATAAGATCTACCCTCTTAGAAAATTTTTAAACATATAATACAGTATTGTTAACCATGGGCGTGATTTGTACAGTAGATCTTTAGGACCTATTCATCTTGCATAACTGAAACTCTGTATACTTTAATAAATACTTGCCATATTCCCTACCCCCAGCCCCTGGTGACTACATCCTACTTTCTGCTTATATGAGGTTGACTATTTTAGATTCCTTACGTATGTGATATCATGTGGTATTTGTCCTTCTGTCTGGCTTATTTCAGTTAACATAATGTCCTCAAATTCATCCATATTATCACAAATGTCAGTATTCCTTCTTTTTGAAGGCTGATAATATTCCACTGTATTTATATACCACATTTTCTTTATCCTTTCATCCATGGCTGAACATTTGGGTTTCTTCCATATCTTGGCTATTGTGAATAATGCTTCAGTGAACATGGGAGTGTAGATATCTTTGAGACAGTGATTTTATTCCATTTGGATATATTCTCAGAAGTAGGATTGCTGGATCATATGGTAATTCTGTTTTTAACAGAGGAATCTCCATATTGTTTTCCATAGTGGCTGTACCAATTTATATTCCCAGCAACAGTGCATAAGAGTTCCCTTTTCTCCATATCCTTACCATCAGTAATTTTTTGAATTTTTAATAATAATAATAATTTTTAATAATAATAATAGCAATCTAACAGGTGTGAGGTGATATCTTATTGTGATTTTTATCTGCATTTCCCTGATGATTAGTGATGTTGAGCACCTTTTCATATACCCATTGGCCATTCATAAGTCTTCTTCAAGAAATGTCTATTCAGTTTCTTGACCTGTTTTTAACTGGGTCATTTGTTTTGTGTTATTAAATGGTAGGAGCTCCTTATACATTTTGGATATTAACTCTTTTATCCCATATATGGCTTGCAAATATTTTCTCCTTTTCTGTAGATTACCTTATTATTTTGTTGACTGTTTCCTTTGGTGTCTTCAGAGTCTTTTGTGGCACCATATAAATTTTAGGATTGCTTTTTCCATTTCTGTAAAAAATGCCAATAAGATTTTGATAGATATTGATTTGAATCACTAGGCTATTTGCGTAGTATGGACATTTTAGCAATATTAATTCCTCCAATCCATTAATACAGGATGTCTTTCACCATTTATTTGTATCTGCTTTAATTTTTTTAATCAATGTTTCATAGTTTTCAGTATACAAGTCTGTCAACTCCTGGATTAAGTTTATTTGTAACTATTTTATTGTTATTGATGCTATGGTAAATGGGATTGTTTTCTTAATTTCCTTTTTGGATAGTTCATATTTTGTCTATAGAAAGACAATGATTTTTGTATGTTGATTTTTTATCCTGCAACTTTGATGAATTCATTTATTAGTTCTAAGAGTTCTTTTGTGAAGTCTTTAGGATTTTCTACATATAAGATCATGTCATCTACAAATAGAGATAAGTTTACTTCTTCCTTTCTGATTTGGATGCCATTTAATTCTTGTTCACGTTTGATTTCTCTGGCTAAGACTTTCAGTACTATGTAGAATAGAAAGGATAAAAGTGAACATTCTTTCCATGTTACAGATCTTAGAGGAAAAGCTTTCAGTTTGTCACCATTGGGTATGATGTTAACTATGGCCTTTTCATTTATGGTCTTTATTGTTTTGAGGTAAGTTCCTTCTATAGCCAATTTGTTGAGAGTTTTTATCATGAAAGGATGGTGCCTTTTGTCAAATGCTTTTTCTACAACTATTGGGATGATCGTGTAATTTTTTTCCTTCGTTCTGTTAATGTGATATATCTCATTGAATGATTTGCATATGTTGAATCATCCGTGAATCCGAGGGATAAATTACATTAGCCTTTTAATATGTACATGATCCTTTTAATATGCTGTTGAATTCAGTTATCTAATTTTTATTGAGCACTTTTGCATCTATGTTCATCAGAGATATTGGCCCCTACTTTTTTTTCTTGAGGTGTCTGACTTTGGTAGCAAGGTAATGCTGGCCTCCATTAAGTAAGTTTGGAAGTATTCCATTGTTTTGTGTCAGTCGCAGCCTATTGATAGTGATGCTATCAGCTAGGAATGTCTGGGGGCACCATTTGGGTCCATCCTACTTGTGGCGAGCCCCCATAGACATTTCCCCAGATGGAGCCAGTGTTGTGGCTGGACCATGCCTTGTGGTTCTTATTAAATCATAATAAGATGCACCTAAACATCAACCATCAGGAGACTTTGAAAAAAGTAAGATTTATTACTCACAGTACTGGAGGGTACATGGCACACTGGGGGTCGCAGAGTGAGGTTGCAGGTGGAGAGGGAAAGAGCATGGACCTGGGGTTCTGCCTTTACTGGGGTTGAGGGTTGGGTGCCTATGGTTTTGTGGGTTCTCTCTTTACTGGTGAATTTAAAACATAAGAGTGGGAATTAAAGTGACAGAAGGAAAATGCAGGGTCACTCCAGTGGTCAGTTATCTGTGTCACCCAGGGCTTTCTAAAAGGGGAATTGCAGGGATGGGGCAACCTGGCTCTTTATCTAGTTGTGTAACTGGCAATATGTTTATTCGAGATGAGTGTCTTTGAAATGGATGTCTTGGCAATCAAAAGCTTAATGCTTGAGGGGCCAGCCCAGTGGCATAGCGGTTAAGTTCGCTTGCTCCACTTCGGCAGCCCAGGATTCGCAGGTTCGGATCCCAGGGCGGACCGACCCACTGCTTGTCAAGCTATGCTGTGGCAGCATCCCATATAAAGTAGAGGAAGATGGACATGCATGTTAGCCCAGAGCCAATCTTCCTTAGCAAAAAGAGGAGGAATGGCAACAGATGTTAGCTCAGGGCTAATCTTCCTCACACACAAAAAAAATGCTTAATGCTTGCAAGTCTGTACATCAAGACCAAGTGTGTATTTGTACTGTCAAATGAGTGTGGCAGATGAGTGAAAAAAAATGTTAACACACTGTTGAATTTTTTGTTTCTTTTTTTAATTGTTTGTACCAGGGCTGAAAACCTCAATTAATGTTCATGGCAGTAGGGAAGTTTTCAAGGTCTACATTCTTCCTAATAAACTACTGGAAGACAAAAAATATTACATTATGGTCAAAAAAGCTAATTGTCAGGAACTTACCTTGCATCCATATTCTTCTGTTTTGGGAATAGTTTAAGAAGTATTGGCATTAATGTTTCTTTAAATCTATGGTAGAATTCACCTATGAGGTCATCTCATCTTAGACTTTTATTGTTGGGGGTTTTTTCATTACTGATTCAGTCTCCTTAATTGTTATTGGCCTGTGGAAGCTTTCTATTTCTTCTTGATTCAGTCTTCGTAGATTGTATGTTTCTAGGAGTTTATCCCTTTCTTCTTCTTATCCAGTTTATTGGTGTCTGATTGTTCATAATAGTCCCTTATGATCTTTTTTATTTCCATAATATCAGTTATAGTGTCTCCTCTTCCACTTCTGAATTTATTTGAATTTTATCTCTTTTTTTTAGGTATTATAGCCTAGCGTTTCTCAGTGTTGTTTATCTTGTCAAAAAACTAACTCTTAGTTTCATCAATTTTTTTTCTTGTTTTTCTATTCCCTATTTCACTTATTTCTGCTCTGATCTTCCTTCTGCTGACTTTGGGCTTAGTATGTTCTTTGTATAGTTCTTTGAGGTATAAAGTTAGGTGGTTTATTTGAGGACTTTTTTTAAAAAGTAGGTGATTATCACTATAAAATTCCCTTTTAGTACTACTCTGCTGCATCCAATAAGTTTTGGTATAGTGTGTTATGTTGTACATTTTCATTTGTCTTGATATATTTTCAAATATCCTTTTTGATTTCTTCTTTGATCCATGTTTATTCGATGGTGTGTTGTTTAATTTCCATATATTTGTGAGTTTGCCCGTTTTACTTTTGTTACTGATTTCTAGTGTCATTCCATTGTGATTGGAAAAAATACTTGGAATTATTTCAGTCTTCTTAAATTTTTTAAGACTTGTTTTTTGACCCAACGTGATTTATCCTAGAGAATGTTCCTTGTACACTTGAGAAGAATGGATGTTCTCCTGCTGTTGGGTGAAATGTTCAGTGTCTGTCTGTCGGGTCCATTTTGTCTACAGTGTTATTCAAGTCTGCTGTTTCCTTATTGATTGATTTTTTTCTCTGGCTGTTTTTTATTTAAGCTGGGATATTGAAGTGTCCTATTATTAGGACTATTTCTTCCTTCAGTTCTGTCAGTATATACATTATATATTTAGATGCTCTGATGTTGGTTGCATATAAATTTATAATTGTTATATCTTCTTGATGGATTGACCCTTTTATCATTATAAAATGACCTCCTTTCTCTTGTGATCGTGTTTGATTTAAAGTCTATTTGTCTGCCATAAGTATAGCCACTCATACTTTCTTGGTTACAATTATCATGGAATATCTTTTTCCATGCCTTCACTTTCAGCTGATGTGTGTCCTCAAATCTAAAGTGAGTGTCTTGTAGACAGCATATATTTGGACTTTGTTTTTTTTAATCAATTTAGCTACTCTATATCTTTTGAGTGATGAGTTTAATCCCATTTATATTTAAAGTAATTATTGACAGGTAGGGACTTACTATTGCCACTTTTATTGTTTATCTGTTTTGTAGTTTTGTTCCTTTCTTGCTGTCTTCCTTTGTGATTTGATGATTTTTTTGTAGTGATATACTTTGATTCTTTTTGTGTGTGTGTGAGGAAGATCAGCCCTGAACTAACATGATTCTTTTTTTAAAATCTTTTTTGTATCTTCTCTAGGTTTTTCTTTGTGCTTAACATGAGACTTTCATAAAACTTATAACAGTCTATTTTAATCTGATAACTCAATTTCAGTTGCTCAATTTCAATTGAATTAAAAAACTCTACACTTTTACTCTCCTCCACACACACATTAAATTATGTATGTCAGAATTTACTTCTTTTTATATTATGTATCCATTGACCATTTTGGGGGGTTATAGTTAATCTTAATATTTTTTCTTTTGACTTTTATACTAGGGTTAAACATGATTTATATTCCACCCTTACAGTATTACATTATGCTGTATTTATCTATGTTTTTACCTTTACCTGTGAGATTTATACTTTAATATACTTTTGTGTTACTGTTTAGCCTCCTTCATTTTAACTTGGGGAAATCCCTTTAGCATTTCTTGTAAGGCAGGTCTAGTGGTGATCAACTCCCTCACTTTTTTGTGTGTGGGAAATCTTTATCTCTCCGTTCGTTTTAAAGGACATTTTTGTTTGGAGATAGCATTCTTGGATGGCAGTTTTTTTCATTCAGTACTTGGAATGTATTATCCCATACTTTCCTGGCCTGCAAAATTTCTACTGAAATCCACTTATAGTCTTATAAAAGTTCCCTTTTAAATGACAATTCACTTTTTTGTTGCTGCTTTCAAAATTCTCTCTTTGTCTTTCACAGCTTAATTTTAATATGTCTCAATGTAGAACTCCTTGAGTTTAACTTATTTGGAATACTTTGGGCTTCATAAATCTTCCTCTTTGTCTCTATTCCTTCTGGGATTTTTATACTGTATGTACTGATTTCTTAATTATCCTGTATATCCTGTAGGCTTTCTTCACTATTTTCCATTCTTTTTTTCATTTTATCCTTTAGACTGGATAATTTTTAATTACCTATATTCAAGTTCACTGATCTTCTTCTCCTCCTCCTCCTCCTCCTCCCCCTCCCCCTCCCCCTCCTTCCCCTCCCCCCTCTCCTCCCCCCGCCATTGTCGTCGTCGTCGTCTTCTAGTTTTTACAACATTGTGGTGAAATTTTAGTTGTACGTTATTGTTTGTCAGTCACCATATAAACTCCTCCCTTCATCCCTTGTGCCCGCCCCCAACCTCCTTGCCCCTGGTAACCACCAAACCGTTCTCTCTGTCCATGTGTTAGTTTATCTTCCACATATGAGTGAAATCATGTGGTGTTTGTCTTTCTCTGGCTTATTTCACTTAACATAATACTCTCTAGGTCCATCCATGTTGTTGCAAATGGGACGATTTTGTCTGTTTTATGGCTGAGTAGTATTCCATTGTATATATATACCACATCTTTAACTGATTCTTCTTCTTGATGAAGTCTGCTGTTGATGCTCTCTATTGAATTTTCCATTCATTCATTGGATTCTTCAGCTCCACGATTTTGTTTTGTTCTTTTTTGTGGTTTCTGTCTCTGTTGAACTTCACATTTTGTTCATTTTTTGTTTTCCTGATTTCCTTTAGTTGTCTATTTGTGTTCTCGTATAGCTCCCTGGGCTTCTTTAAGATAATTATGTTGAATTCTTTTTCAGGCAGTTTATAGATCTCTCTTTCTTTTGGTTTGATTACTGGAGTTTTATTTATTTATTTCATTATTATTATTTTACAGTTTCAAGCAATCACAATTGTTAATTTCACTACCAATTTGGAGTGGAGTTTTATTTTATTCCTTTTGTGGTTCCTTATTTTGTTCCTTTCTGTTGTTCTCTGCACATTTGAAGAGGCAGTCACCTCTTCTGTTCCTTGTGGACCATCAGCAAGAAGAGCCCTTTCTCAGTGCCTGCCCAGAAATCTTGGGCAGGCTAGTTGGTGGGGACCATGGGCAGGCCAGATGGCAGGGTCCTTAGATGGGCTGGCTAGCAGAGTCCATGTGTGGGCAGACACCTGGGTCCACAGGAAGACTGTCCTGGTGCCAGAGTCTGCAGATGGTTAGGCATGGTTCCAGGGTCATGGGCAGGCCTGGTGCCAAGGTCTACAGGTGAACCTGGTCCACTTCTCTTTTAGTTCATGTTTGCCTGCTATATTTTTTTCCATCCTTTTGCAATTAACCTATTTGTGTCTTCATATTTGAAGGGCATTTTTTGTATACGTATATGCATAAATATAGTTTGTTCGTGCTTTTTATCCAATCTGATCATCTCTGCCTTTTAATTGGGGTGTTCAAGTCATTTACATTTAATGTGATTATTGATAGTAGTAGTATGGTTTATATTTATCATCCCACTATTTGATTTCTGTTTGTACTATATATTCTTTGTTCTCCTTCTCCTCTTTTTCTGCCTTTTCTTGAATTAATTGATTATTTTTCTGAGATTCCATTTTATCTGCCTTTTTTGTATTGACTATAACTTTTTGTTTTGCTGTTTTAGTGGTTTCTCTTTCATATATTGTACAACTTTAACTTATTGCAGTCTGCTTTCAAATGATATTTTACTATTTTGTATATAATATAAGAACCTTACATTAGTTATACTTTTATTTTTACACTCAGAACCTTCATGCTATTGTTGTCATGCATTTTACTTATACATAAGTTATAAAACCTACAATATATTTTTATCACTGTGCTTAATTTTCAGTTATATATTAAGGAAATTGAAAAGAATGTGATATGTAGTTACCAATGTAGTTAATATTTTCAGTGCTCTCCATTCCTTTGTTTATATCTAGATTTTCATCTGGTATCATTTTCCTTCTGCCCGATAGACTAGCTTTCACATTTCTTTTAGTGCAGGTCTGCTAGTGATTAATTCTTTTAGATTTTCTATGTCTAAAATAGTCTTTATTTTGTCTTCACTTTTGAAAGATATTGTCACTGGATATAGAATGTTAGGTTTAGGGTGTTGCTCCACTGTCTTTTCACATACGTTGTTTCCAATAAAATATCTGCTTTCACTTTTGTCTTTTTTTCCTGCATGTACAGTTCTCTCTTTTTGTCACCTTTCAAGGTATTTCTTTAGCAGTGGTGTTTTTTTGCAGTTTGATGATGATCTTCCTTGGGGGTAGTTTCCTTCTTGATCTTTGGGTCTGTTGAGCTTCTTGAATGTGTAGGTTTATCGTTGTCATCAAATTTGGAAAATTTTTGGCCATTATTTGTTCACTTGTTCTTATGTCCCAACCACTTAGGGCCTCCAACTATACCTATAGTATGGCACTAGAAGCTGTATCACAGCTTGATGTTGCTTTGTTCTTTCAGATGCTCATTTCTGCAGTTTGTTTTCTATTGTTTCTATTGCTGTGTCTTCAAATTAACTTTTTTCCTTTTACGATGTCTAATCTGTAAATCTCAAGTGTATTTTCATTTTACAAATTGTAGGTTTTATCTCTAGAAGTTCTGTTTGTCTTTCAAATCTTTTATATCTTAACTTTTTCAACATATGGCATACACTGTATTATAATAATCATTTTAATGTGTTTGATCATTTCACCGTGTGTGTAAGTTCTAGGTTGATTTCAATTGATTGATTGCTTTCCTCATTATAGGTCATATTTTCATACATCTTTACATTTTTGGGTTCTGGCTATTTCTGCATTCCATGAAATACTCTTTATCTTTGTATCTGAAAGAATTAACTACTTTGAAATGGTTTGACTTTTTCATTTAAGCATTCCTTAGTCTACAGTTAATTATTCCTCACTATTGAGGCAAAACCCTTCTTAGTAATCTACCCAATGCCCTGTGAATCTTGAAATTTTCTAGTCTGGCTAGTGGAAACAAGCACCCTTCCTGGATCTAGGTGAGTGCCAAGGACTGTGCCCTCTAATCCTTAAATGATTTTTTCTCCAGCCTCAGGTAGTTTCCTCACATGCATATGTTGATCGGTTCTTCTTTGAATGCTCTAGGGGATCCACTTTCGATCTTCAGATTTCTCTCTGCATACCTCTGTATCCTCTCCAGTATTCTATCCCTTCACCTCACTAGACTCTCAGCTCCCATCTGCTGGTAGACTGCTGGACTCTGCCTGAGTTACTCATCTCTGTGCCGTGGCTTGAAACTCTTACCTTGCTAAGCTGGGGCAATCATGTTTTCCAAGTTGTTCTCCAACTCTCAGGAATCACTATCCTTTGTTTCCTGATGTCTATTATAAACATTTGTTTCACATGTAATACGTCACATCCCCCATTTTCCAGGCCCTTTGTTTTAATCATAATGATGATGTTAATCCATAATTATTTCTATGTACCTTTATTTTTTTTTCTTATCTTCCTTTACAAAGGCTTCATTAAAGCAGGGACTATGTGTGACTTATGCCTAGATGTAACCCTAGCACATAGCACAATGCCTGATACATAGTTGGCATTCAGTAAATAGTTGTTGAATGAAGAATAATAACCCCTGGCTTAATTTATTGGACTTGGTGACTTATTGCAGACAGTAGTTAATAGTGATGGAGAAGTGTAGGGTTATATGCAGGTTTATGGTTGTACATCTAGCTGAATTTTGGGGCCATTCCCTGACCTAGGGACTATAGTTGAATATATTTTCAGGGGATGATGATGAGCAGAGTTTTAAACATTGAATTTGAGATGTTTATAAGTATTTAAACTTATGTTTCTGGTAGGCTTTTGGAGAGGCAGAGCTATAGCTTTGGGAAGAGATAGTGACTGAAACAAATTGTAGTATTATCAGCATCTATAAGGTAATTTAATTCATGAAAAACAATTAGATTCTCTAAGGCAGTTGTTTTCAGCTAGGGATGATTGTGTCCCCCCAGAGGATATCTAACAATATCTGGAGATATTTTGGTTGTCACAACCAAAGGAGGAAGAGGTAAGGAGAGGAGTGCTACTGGCATCTAGAAGGTAGAGGCCAGGGAAGCTACTAAACATCCTACAAGGCACAGGAGAGCCCTCCAAAACAAAGAATTCTTTAATCCAAAGCATCAGGAATACTACTGTTGAGAAGCCCAGGCCTAGGGAGAGTTTTGAGACATACTGTTCTGGATTGTCGCTTGTCGACTTGGCAATACTACCACATCTTTCTAAGGTTTCTCCTGCATTGCAAAGGAGAACTCATAAACTGCATTCCCCAAAATTCCCTTCTCTGTTCGCTTTCTAGTTAGGATTTCCACTGAGGGGTACAGATAGACAGACACATAGGCAGATTTTAGATTCACCTAGGTGAGTTCTTGGGAACCACAGGCTTTCTAATTTCAGGTTGAAATAGTAGAAGTTTCCAAGAGACCCTTCAGAAGGATTGCCAAACATATTCTATAAAGGACCAGATAAATATTTTAGGCTCCATGGGGCACATACATTATCTATTGCATATTCTGTTTTGTTTTGTTTTTAACAAGCCTCTAAAAATGTAAAAACCATTGTTAGCTCATTGGCTATACAAAAACAGATAAGGGACCAGATTTGAGTTTTCCAACTTCTGCTTAGAGTCTCCAGAATTTCCGGGCATGCTCTTTTGAATCACCAACCTTCTAGCTGAAATCATGGCATCAACTTTTCTGATCATTGGTGGCATCTTCTGTGAGCTTCCACAGCTCTTGCTACAGTTGAGTAAGCCCATAATTACTATATTACACTCACCATACATAAAATATAGAGGAGTCTCCATTTTCCTTACCAAATGTAGACAGATATGCATACCACTGTGACTTCACCCTTATTGTGACTAATATACAAGCTCAGTGCACCTACCAGTTTTGTTCCTTCTTCACAACATCATCTTTTTTTTTTTACAACATGAGTTTGATGATATAATTTTGTTTTTTCTCAAGATAGAGGATATGAGTGTTTTTCTTTCATAAGTGATAGTGACAGATATCAAATTATTCTTTCTTTTATCCCACAGGAATTTGGTGACAAAGTAGCAGTAAACAACATGTCTTTGAATTTATATAAGGGGCAGATCACTATTCTTCTAGGACAAAATGGGGCAGGAAAAACCACAACCTTATCTATTCTCACAGGTATGTATTCAGCTCTGTCCAGAATAGAAGTCAGGTTCCTTCTAAGACTGTAAAGCAATCAACAACTTGTGGTGTTGAGTATGTTGTCATTTCAGTCTTGCAGTTATTATTACAATTTCAATTATTTACAACCAAGATGCTCCAGGTGATGTAATAAATTCAGTCATTTATTCAATGAAAATTTTATATGCCATTTCTTTTTATAGGAATTTATAATTGGTGATTACAACATTGCTACACAATTTTACACTCTGGTGAACATCCAGACAGGAAGCCTGAAACTTACAATACACCATACGTAAGAAGGGAGATGTTATATAAAATATGCTATTCAACCAATAGAATGACACCTAACACGTTTGGGGAGGGGGTGAGGAATGGAGAAGTGACATCAAATCTGAAGCAAATAGGAGGTATAAAGGACTGTGAAGGAAAGGAAATAAGAATATTATAGGTATAAGCAAAGACCAGGAGGTTTGAAAGCATGGAACATCTATATGACTAGATCAGAGAAGGCATTTAAATAGTGGCAAAAGATGAAGCTGGTTGATTAATCAAAAGGTCAAATCATAAAAGGTTTTGAGGAAGCCGTGCTGTGTAGTTTAGAATCTAATGCTGAGAGTAGTGATAAGCCATGGAAGAATATTTTATGAAAATTTGTACTTTAGAAACTGCATTCACCAGAAAGGAAGAATGGATGAGGAATACTAGAGACCATTAGGATAGTGAATCCCATGTTGTGTGTGAGGTTAGTATAACTGCTATAGGCTGGAGCAGGGCTGAGCCTAGTAGTTGAGATAAAATATCCTCTCCTTTGGCACAAAAATAATGCCAAAACTGAGGAGTGATGTCAGCATCGTCGCGCAGTGAGCTCTTCCCTTAGTCTCTCCCCACTAAGATATAACGAAAAGGACATTCATAAACCAACAGAGGACATTCAGACAACACTATAGATTTCTGAGAGATCCACACAGCCATACATCTGAAGGTGGGGGTACTGGACCCCCCAGGAGGCAGTGGAAAGAGGTAAGGAGATCTCCTCTCCCTCCCCCTCCAGTGATCTAGGGTGCAGGATGGCAGCCAGTGCACGACATTGAGAGGGGAAGGGGAAAGAGGCAGCTCTCCGCAGAAATGCTTGTGCTCTTGGAGTTGCCTCCAAGCCTGTGGAAATGCCCCACACCAAAGCAGCTAAGTAGTCACAGGGGCGTCCACTCCACACCAAGCCAAGCAGCACAAGCTGGCAGACAGTGAGTGCAGAGTGGGAGCACATGAAGTCATGCACACAAAAGAAAGCACTCCTCGTCACCTCCCACCTGGCACACCAGCTCAACCGGTCAGCCAGAACAGGGGATCCCTGCCAGAGCCCCTGCACATACATGTGTAAAGTAGCAGCAGCCAGTGGGCAAATGCAGATGGACCCATCGGCACAGCTTCCAGTGACAAAGCATATCTGCCAGGGTTCACAGAGCGCTCAGAAGACACAGCTCCTGTCCCCCATCCCCCGGAGTGGTGGCAGGTGGAATCTGCAACCAGATGCTACCACTATGCAGCAGTGCAAGTCTACCCCATAAAATAGTACGAAGAGGTATAATAACACTCCAGACCAAAAGGAAAATGACAAGTAGCCAGAAATCAGTCCTGAAGACACAGAAACTTACAATCTAAATGACAGAGAATTCAAAATGGCCATCATAAAGAAACTGAATGAGTTACAAGAAAACTCAGAAACACAGTTTAATGATCACAGGAATAAAATTAATGAACAGAGGGAATTCTTCACAAAAGAGATTGAAACTATTAAAAAAAACAGTCAAATGTTGGAGATGAAGAACACAATGAATGAGATAAAGCAAAATCTAGAGTCTTTAGAAAATAGAGCTGATATTATGGAGGACAGAATCAGTAATTTAGTGGACAGAAATATAGAAATGTTGCAGATGGAGGAGGAGAGAGAACTAAGACTAAAAAGAAATGAAGAAATTCTCCAAGAAATATCTGACTAAATTAGGAAATGCAACATAAGATTTGTAAGTATTCCAGAGGGAGAAAGGAGCAGAGAGCTTGTTCAAAGAAATAATAGCTGAGAACTTCCCAAACCTGGGGAAGGATTTGGAATTACATGTAAATGAAGCCCGTAGAACTCCTAATTACATCAATATAAAAAGACCTCCAGGGCATATATTAGTAAAACTGGCAAAAGTCAATGACAAAGAAAAAATATTAAGGGCAGCAAGGCAGAAGAAAATAGTTTACAAAGGATCCCCTGTCAGGCTTTCAGCAGATTTCTCAGCAGAAACCTTACAGGCTAGGAGAGAGTGGAATGATATATTCAAAATTCTGAAACTTTCAGCCAAGAATACTCTATCCAGTGAAATTATCCTTCAGATACAATGGAGAAATAAAAACATTCATCACCACGAGACCCCCCATCCACAAGAAATAATCAAGAAGGTCCTCATACATGGAAAAAAAAAGAAAGGGTTTACAAAGTCTTGAGCAAGGAGATAAATAGACAAAATCAGAAAATTGCAGCTCTCTATCAGAACAGGTTAGCAAACAATTATAACATTCAAGGGAAGGAAAGCATCAAAAATAACTATAATCACTTCATTTTAATCATAAACTCAGCACAAAATGGAATAAGTTGTGACAAGAATAACTTAGATGGGGAAGAAGAGAGGGATGGAACCTGCTTAGATTAAAGAAATAAGAGACTATCAGAAAATGGACCATCTCGTCCATACTTCCTAAAGCCATCTATAGATTCAATGCAATCCCTATCAAAGTTCCAACAACATTTTTCACAGAAATAGAACAAAGAATCCTAAAATTTATATGGAACAACAAAAGACCCCAAATAGCTAAAGGAATCCTGAGAAAAAAGAACAAAGCTGGAGGTATCACACTCCCTGATTTCAAAATATACTACAAAGCTGTAGTAACCAAAACAGCATGGTACTGGCACAAAAACAGACACACAGATCAATGGAATAGAATCGAAAGCCCAGAAATAAACCCACACATCTATGGACAGCTCATCTTTGACAGAGGAGCCAAGAACATACAATGGGGAAAAGAAAGTCTCTTCAACAAATGGTGTTGGGAAAACTGGATAGCCACATGCAAAAAAATGAAAGTAGACCCTTACCTTACACCATACACAAAAATTAACTCCAAATGGATTAAAGACTTGAATGTAAGACCTGAAACTGTGAAACTTCTAGAAGAAAACATAGGCAGTACGCTCTTCGACATCAGTCTTAGCAATATCTTCTCAAACACCGCATCTGACCGGGCAAGAGAAACAATAGAAAAAATAAACAAATGGGACTACATCAAACTAAAAAGCTTCTGCACAGCAAAGGAAACCATCAACAAAACGAAAAGACAACCTAACAATTGGGAGAAGATATTTGCAAACCATACTTCTGATAAGGGCTTAATCTCCAAAATATATAAAGAACTCATGCATCTTACCAACAAAAAAAACTACCAACCCAATTAAAAAATGGGCAAAGGACCTGAACAGACATTTCTCCAAAGAAGATATACAGATGGCCAACAGACACATGAAAAGATGTTCAAAATCATTAACTATCAGGGAAATGCAAATCAAAACTACAATGAGATATCACCTGACGCCCGTCAGAATGGCTATAATTAACAAGACAGGAAACAACATGTGTTGGAGAGGATGTGGAGAGAAGGGAACTCTCATACACTGCTGGTGGGAGTGCAAACTGGTGCAGCCACTATGGAAAACAGTATACGGATTCCTCAAAAAATCAAGGATAGAACTACCATATGATCCAGCCATCCCACTGCTGAGTATTTATCCAAAGAACTTGAAAACACCAATTTGTAAAGGTACATGCACCCATGTGTTCATTGCAGCGTTATTCACAATAGCCAAGACTTGGAAGCAACCTAAGTGCCCATCAAGGGACGAATGGATAAAGAAGATGTGGTATATATACACAATGGAATACTACTCAGCCATAAGAAACGATGAAATCCAGCCATTTGTGACAACATAGATGGACATTGAGGGTATAATGCAAAGTGAAATAAGTCAGAGGGAGAAGGTCAAATACCGCATGATTTCCTTCATTAAGTAGTAGATAATAACAACAATAAACAAACACATAGGGACAGAGATTGGATTGGTGGTTACCAGAGGGGAAGGGGGGAGGGAGGAGGGTGAAAGGGATAATTCGGTACATGTGTGTGGTGATGGGTTGTAATTAGTATTTTGGTGGTGAACATGATGTAATCTATGCAGAAATAGAAGTATAATGATGTACACCTGAAATTTATACAATGTTATAAACCAATGTTACTGCAATAAACAAAAAATTAAAAAAAAAAAGTGGACCATCTCATCTGCAATGTCTTTTATACAGACCTCACAGTAACCACTAAATAAAATATCAGAACAGAGATACAAATGATAAATAAAGAGAAAACTGAGAAAAGCTTCATAGAGAAACATCAAACTGAACTGGCAGTTGGAAATACATGGGATGAGAAACAAGGAAAATACAGAACAACCAGAAAACAAGTGAGAAAATGGCAGTTAGGCCCTCATATATCAATAATCACTCTAAATATAAATGGGTTGAATTCTCCAATCAGAAAACAAAGAGTGGCAGGATGGATTAAAAAAACAAGACCCAACAATATGCTGCCTCCAGGAAACACATCTCAGCTCTAAAGACAAACACAGGCTCACAGTGAATGGATGGAAGATGATACTCCAAGCTAATGCCAAACAAAAGAAAGCAGGTGTTGCCATACTTATATCAGGTGCAGTAAACTTCAAGATAAAAAAGGCAGTGAGAGACAAAGAGGGGTGGTATATAATGATAAAAGGGACACTCCACCAAGAGGACATACCACTTATAAATATATATGCACCTAATATAGGAGCACCAGAGTACATAAAGCAACTATTAACAGACCTAAACGGAAAAATTAACAGCAACACAATAATAGTAGGGAACCTCAACATGCCACTTACATCAATGGATAGATCATCCAGACAGAAATTCAACAAAGAAATAGTGGAATTAAACAAAAAACTAGACCAGATGGACTTAATAGATATGTATAGAACACTCCATCCAAAATCAGCAGAATACACATTCTTCTCAGGTGCACGTGGAACATTCTCAAAGATAGACCATATGTTGGGAAACAAGGCAAGCCACAATAAATTTAAGAAGATTTAAATCATATCAAGCATCTTTTCTAACCATAATGCTATGAAACTAGAAATGAACCATAAGAAAAAAGTTGGGAAAGTGACAAACATGTGGACACACAACAATATGCTACTGAACTACCAATGATCAATGAAGAAATAAAAGGTATCTGCAGACAAATGAAAATGAAAATACACCATACCAACTCATATGGGATGCAGCAAAAGTGGTCCTAAGAGGGAAACTCATAGCAATACAGATGCACCTTAACAAACAAGAAAAATCTCAAATAATCTTCAAATACACCTAACTGAACTAGAAAAAGAACAAACAAAGCCCAAAGTCAGGAGAAGGAGGGAAATAATAAAAATTAGAGCAGAAACAATTGAAATAGAAACCAAGAAAAACAGTAGAAAGGATCAATGAAACTAAGAGATGGTTCTTTGACAAAATAAACAAAATTGACAAATCCTTAGCCAGACTCACTAACAAAAAGAGAGAGGTCTCAAATAAAATTAGAAATGAAAGAGGAGAAATTACAATGGATACCACAGAAATACAAAGGATTATAAGAATACTGTGAAAAACTATATGCCAACAAATTAGACAACCTAGAAGAAATGGATAAATTCCTACACTCATAAAACCTGCCAAAACTGAATCAAGAAGAAGTAGAGGATCTGAACAGACCAGTCACAAGTAAAGAGATTGAAACAGTAATCAAAAACCTCCCAAAAAATAAAAGTCCAGATGGCTTCTCTGGAGAATTCTACCAAATATTCAAAGAAGATTTAATACCTGTCCTTCTCAAAATATTCCAAAAAATTGAAGAAGACGGAATACATCCTAACTCATTCTACAAGGCCAACATCACCATGATCCCAAAGGCAGACAAAGAAAACACAAAGAAGGAAAATTACAGGCCAATATTGCTGATGAAAATAGATGCCATAATCCTCAACAAAGTATTGGCAAACCGAGTACATTAGAAGGGTGATACACCGTGATCAAGTAGGATTTATACCAGGGATGCAGGGATGGTTCAACATCCACAAATCAAGCAGACTGATATACCACATTAACAAAACGAGGAATAAAAACTGCATGATCATCTCAGTAGATGCAGAGAAAGCATTTGACAAGATCCAACATCCATTTATGAAAAAAAAATGTCAGTAAAATGGATATAGAAGGAAAGTACCTCAACATAATAAAGTCCATATATGATAAACCCACAGCCAACGTCATGCTCAATGGGGAAAAACTGAAAGTCATCCCTTTGAGAATAGGAACAAGACAAGGATGCCCACTCTCACCACTCTTATTCAGTGTAGTACTGGAGGTTTTTGCCAGAGCAATTAGGCAAGAAAAAGAAATAAAAGGTATCCAAATTGGCAAGGAAGAAGTGAAACTCTTGCTAATTGCAGATGACATGATTCTATATATGGAAAACCGTAAAGAATCCATTGGAAAACTATTGGAAATAATCAATAACTACAGCAAAGTTGCAGGGTACAGAATCAACTTACAAAAGTCAGTTGCATTTCTATACTGTAATAACAAACTAGCAGAAAGAGAACTCAAGAATACAATCCCATTTACATTCTCAACAAAAAGAATAAAATATCTAGGAATAGATTTTACCAAGGAGGTGAAAGACCTATACAATGAAAAGTATAAGGCGTTATTGAAAGAAATCAATGATGACATAAAAAAGAATGGGATGATATTCTATGCACATAGATTGGAAGAATAAACATAGTTAAAATGTCCATACTACATAAATCAATCTACATATTCAATGCAATCCCAATCAGAATCCCAATGACATTCTTCACAGAAATAGAACAAAGAATTCTAAAATTCACATGGGGCAACAAAAGACCCCAAATAGCTAAGGCAATCCTGAGAAAAAAGAACAAAGCTGGAGGCGTCACAGTCCCTGACTTCAAAATATAGTACAAAGCTATAGTAATCAAAACAGCGTGGTACTGGTACAAAAACAGACACACAGATCAATGGAACAGAGTCAAAAGCCCAGAAATAAAACCACATATCTATGGACAGCTAATCTTTGACAAAGGAGGCAAGAGCATACAATGGAGAATGGAAAGTCTCTTCAATAAATGGTGTTGGGGAAACTGGACAGCCACATGCAAAAGAATGAAAGTAGACCATTATGTTACACCATACACAAAAATTAACTCAAAATGGATTAAAGACCTGAAGGTAAGATGTGAAACCATAAAACTCCTAGAAGAAAATATAGGCAGTACACTCTTTGACATCGACCTTAGAAACATTCTTTTGAATACCGTGTCTACTCAGGCAAGGGAAACAAACAAAAAAAAAAACAATAAACAAATGGGGCTACATAAGACTAAAGAGCTTCTGCAAGGCAAAAGAAACCAGGAACAAAACAAAAAGACAACCCAGTAATTGGGAGAAAATACTTGCAATTCATGTGTTTGACAAGGGGTTAATTTCCAAAATATATAAAGAACTCACACAACTCAACAACAATAAAACAACCCGATCAAAAAATGAGCAGAGAATATGAACAAACTCTTTTCCAAAGAAAGTATACAAATGGCCAATAGGCACCTGAAAAGATGTTCAACATCACTAATCATTAGGGAAATGCAAATAAAAACTACAATGAGATATCACCTTACACTCTTTAGAATGGCTATAATTACCAAGACAAAAAACAACAAATGTTGGAGAGGATGTGGAGAAAAGGGAGCCCTCATACACTACTGGTGGGAATGCAAACTGGTGCAGCCACTATGGAAAATAGTATGGAGAGTTCTCAAAAAACTAAAAATAGAAATTCCATATGACCCAGCTATCCCACTCCTGGGTATTTATCCAAAGAACTTGAAGTCAACAATTCAAAGAGACTTATGCCCCCTGTGTTCACTGCAGCATTATTCACAATAGCCAAGACGTGGAAACAACCTAAGTGTCCATTGACTGACGAATGGATAAAGAAAATGTAGTATATATATACAATGTAATGCTACTGAGCCATAAAAAAAGACAAAATCGTCCCATTTGCAATAACATGGATGGACCTTGAGGGCATTATGTTAGGCAACATAAGCCGGAAAGAGAAAGACAAATACCGCGTGATTTCACTCATGTGTGGAAGATAAACAAACACATGGACAAAGAGAACAGATTAGTGGTGTCCAGAGAGGAAGGGGATTAGGAGTTGGGCATAAGGGGTAAAGGAGCACACATATATGGTGACTGACAAATAATAATGTAGAACTGAAATTTTGCAATGTCATAAACTATTATCACCTCAATAAAATAATTTAAAAGAGAGAGAAAGAGGGGGAGGGAATGAATGAAAGAGGGGAAGAAAGAAGGAAGGAAAGAAATGTATTAGGGAAAAGCCAAGATATTTTGACATTTTCAAAGCAAATTGATAATGCAGAAAAAAAATGATGCCAAAACTAAGTTTAGAGGGGCAGATACTACCCACATTCTCTGCTATTTTATATATTTGAACTGACTCCCTCTAAATCCCAGTTAAAACTCTTCTTAAAAGAATGACTACCTAGCTAACATCACAGGGTTATGATTTGAATTATCATTACTCTCATTATAATATATACATAATATATATAGTTGATATACACTGCATCAGTTATCTTGGAACACACTCCGTGCTTTACGTGTTACATCAAAACATATTATGCCCTTTCCCGTCTGCATGTGCTCATGCCCTTTCTCTCATTGGGAATGCCTGAATCCACTCTCCACATATTGAAATCCTATTCATACACTAAGATGCAGCTCAAAAGCAGCCATGTAGAGCAGAATAGCAGAGGAGGTGCCTCCAAGTTCCAGTCCCTTCACAAGACATAATTGATAAATAAACACAAAATGTTAAAACAAATTTTGTCAGAAATCTGGTAACAAGCAGAGACTTACAGCAATCAAGCAATGCTAAATGAAGAAAAGGGCAACTTAAAAAGTGTTGGTGGTGAGAGTGACATCAGCAATGTGCTGGACTTGGAAGCTCCAGGGCCTCACTCCCCACAGAGACGCTGAGTTAACAACAGTATACAGAGAAAAATACCTTTTCGAGAGGTCTAGAAACCAGTTTGGAAGCTGCAGCATGCAAATGAATGCAGAGCCAATATCAAAAAGGGTAGGATGTTTGTAGCATTTTCTCACCCTAATCCCTTCCTCATATGGCATGGCACAATCAGGAGGAAACGTCCAAATTCCAAGCTCCTCTGTCAGGACAGAAAGAAAAGACTGGAACTTGTGTCCAATGTTCTGGCTTGTCTGAGGGCTGCCCAAGGGACTGGTTTCTGTTTTGCCTAACAGAGCACTAATGGGAGTGGCTGCATGGCATGACTGTCAGGTTGGAATCCACAGGAAAAAAGAAGCAGGCTCTGCAGCACTTTAAAGTGCTTTAAAGCAGTAGGAAGTCTGAAGTTCTGCAGGCAAATGCCATGGGAGCAACAGATTACAGGCAGAGAAATACAATGGAAACTGAAACCAAAACCACCAAGCCGCTTATGGAAATTAAGATAATGAAAAGCAACTGTATATACTGGAATAAAAGCACATGCACCACCCCAGAGAAGACATCCCCAGAAAAGGTTTGCAAGGTCCTAAAACCTCTAGCTGGGCTGATTGGTAAAGGACTCCCCCTGCAGGAAGCCAGTCTCTAAAGACCAGGAAAGGTGTCCATTTTTTAAATGTTTAAATCTCAACAGAACATTATAAAGCATACAAAGAAACAAGGAAACGTGCCCCAATCAAAAGAACAAAACAGAGCTCGACCCTTAAGAAACAAAGATCTCTGAATTACCTGACAAAAAAAATCATGTTAAAATTGTTCAGTGATCTAAAAGAGAGCACAAATAGAGAACTAAATAAAATGAGGAAAATGATGCATGAACAAAAAATAGTAACAGAGATATAAATTATTTTTTAAAAACCCAAGCAAATTCTAGATATGAAAAATATAACTACATTGAAAATTTCATTAGGGCCGGCCCCGTGGCTTGGTGGTTAGGTGCACGCGCTCCGATGCTGGCGGCCCGGGTTCGGATCCCGGGCGCACACCGAGGCACCACTTCTCCGTCCATCCTGAGGCCGAGTCCCACATACAGCAGCTAGAAGGATGTGCAGCTGTGACATACAACCATCTACTGGGGCTTTGGGGGGAAAAAATAAATAAATAAAATCTTTAAAAAAAAAAAAAGAAAATTTCATTAGAAGGTTTCAATAGCAAACTTGATCAGGCATAAAAATGAATCAGTGAACTTGAAGAGAAATCATTTGAAATTATCAACTTGGAGCAGTAAAAAGAAAAAAGAATGAAGAAAAGTGAAAAGAGCCCAAGTGACTTATGGGATACCAGCAAGTGGACTACTGTATGTATGGTGGGAGTCCCAGAGATGAGAGAGAGAAAGTGACGGAGTGTTTATTTAAAGAAATAATGGCTGAAAACTTCCCATATTTGAGAAAAGAAATAGACATACAAATTCAAGAAGGTCAACTGTAAAAGTAAACTGTAAAAGTAACCCATAAGACACACGTTATAATCAATCTCTAAAAATGTAAGAGTAATGTGACTCTTTAATTGCAATGGAGTCTCTGTGAGATTTTCAGCAGATTTTTCAGGAGAAACCTTGAAGGGCAGAAGGTAGTGGTGTCATATGTTCAAAGTGGCGAAATTTAAAAAAACTGCAACCAAGAAAACTATATCTGTCAAAACTGTACTTCAGAAGTGAAGGAAAAATTAAGATTTTCCCAGTTAAACTAAAGCTTAAAGAATTTACTACCACCAGACCTCTCCTACAAGAAATGCTAAAGGGAGTCCTTCAACTTGAAATGAAGGAAACTAGACAGCAACACAAAGCCATATAAAAATATAAACTTCTCTGATAAAGGCAACTGTATGGACAAATATAGAAATATGTTTTATTCTAATTTTGGTGCATAAATTCACTTTTAACTCATATAGAACTTAAAAGACAAAAGCGTAAAAACCATAAATCTATGTTAATAAAAACACAATATATAAAGATGTAATTTGTTTTTATAAACAGAACTACATGAGATATCACCTGAATGGCTATAATTGCCAAGACAAAAAATAACAAATATTGGAGAGGATGTGGAGAAAAGGAAACCCTCATACACTGCTGGTGGGAATGCAAACTAGTGCAGCCATTATGGAAAACAATATGGAGATTTCCCAAATAATTAAAAGTAGAAATACCATACGATCCAGCTATCCCACTACTGGGTATTTATCCAAAGAACTTGAAATCAACAATTCAAAGAGATTTATGCACCCCTATATTCATTGCAGCATTATTCACAATAGACAAGACATGGAAGCAACCCAAGAGCCTTTCAGCTGATGAATGGGTAAAGAAGATGTGACATATATACACAATGGAATACTACTTAGCCATAAAAAAGACAAAATCGTCTCATTTGCAACAACACGGATGGACCTTGAGGGTATGATGGTAAGTGAGATAAGCTAGACAGAGAAAGTCAAACACTGCATGATTTCACTCATATGTGGAAGATAAACAAACATACGGATAAAGGGAACAGATTAGTCATTACCAGAGGGGAAGGGAGTTGGGGGGTGGGCAAAGGGGGTAGAGGGGCACATATGCATGTTGATGGATAAAAAGTAGACTACTGGTGGTGAGCACCAAGCAGTCCATACAGAAACAAATAATAATGTGCACCTGAAATTACACATTTATAAACCATTATGACCTCAATAAAATAACTGAAATAAAAAAGAAAATAGAGGACTTCAACAAAACTGTAGACAATTGGACCTAACAGACATATACAGAACACTCAACCCAACAACAGCAGAATACACATTCTCAAGTGCACATGGAACATTCTCTAGGAGAAATCACAGTTTGTCCACAAAACAAATCTTAATAATTTCTTCTTTTTTTAGCAGGAAAAGATTCACCCTGAGCTAACATCTGTTACCAATCTTCCTCTTTTTTTTCCCCTCCCCAAAGCCTCAGTACATGGTTGTATATCCTAGTTGTAAGTCGTTGTAGTTCTTCTATGTGAGCCACCACCATTGCATGGCAGCTGACAGATGGGAGGTGTGGTTCTACGACCTGGAAGCAAACCTGGGCTGCCAAAGCAGTGGGTGCCAAACTTTAACCACTAGGTCATCAGGGCTGGCTCTTAATAAATTTTAAGATAATGAAATTATACAAAGTATCTTTCTCTATCACAACGGAATGAAACTAGGAATCAATAGAGGAAGGAAAACAGGAAGATCCACAAAAATGTGGAAATTAAACAACACACTCTTAAACAACTGATAGGTCAAAGAAGAAATCACAAGGAAATTAGAAAATATCTCAAGAAAATTTAAAATGAAAACACAACATACCAAAACTTATGGGATGCATCAAAAGCAGTGCAAGGTGGGCTTTTATAGTTGTAACTGTTTACGTTAAAAAGAAGAAAACTCCCATATCAACAACATAACTTTTACCTCAAAGAACCAGAAAAAGAATAATGAACTATACCCAAATATACTAGAAGGAAAGATATAGTGAAGATTACAGTGGAAGTAAACAACGTAGAGAATGGAAAAACATAGCAAAAAATAAACAAAACTAAGAGTTGGTTTTTGAAAAGATCAACAAAATTGAAAAAAAAATAAAATTCATATAACTAAAATCAAATGAGAGCTGGGACATATGACCCATGCAACAGAAATAAAATGGATTTTAAGAAAATACTACAAACAACTGTTTGCTAGAAAATTTTGTTACCTGGAAGAAATGGATAAATTCTTAGAAACACAACCTACCAAGACTGAATCATGAATAGAAAATCTGAACAGACCTATAGCTACTAAGGAGATTGGACAGTAGTCAAAAACTTCTCAAAAGAAGAGCTCAAGGCAAGATGACTTCATTGGATAATTCTACCAAACATTTAAAGAAAAATTAACACCAGTCCTCTTCAAATTCTGTGAAAAAATTGAAGAGAGTACACTTATTACATCATTCTATAAAGCCTGCATTACCCTGATACCAAAGCCAGACTAGGACACTACAGACCAAAATCCCTTATCAACATAAGTGCAAAAGGCCTCAAAACCAAAACTGCAAAACTGAATTCAACAACACATTAAAAAGATCATACACCATGACCAAGTGGGATGTATTCCTGGAATGCAAGGATAGTTTAACATACAAAATCAATGTAATACACTAGAAATAGAATCAAGGACAAAAATAGCTAAAGGAATCCTGAGAAAAAAGAACAAAGCTGGAGGTATCACACTCCCTGATTTCAAAATATACTACAAAGCTGTAGTAACCAAAACAGCATGGTACTGGCACAAAAACAGACACACAGATCAATGGAATAGAATCGAAAGCCCAGAAATAAACCCACACATCTATGGACAGCTCATCTTTGACAGAGGAGCCAAGAACATACAATGGGGAAAAGAAAGTCTCTTCAACAAATGGTGTTGGGAAAACTGGATAGCCATATGCCAAAAAATGAAAGTAGACCCTTACCTTACACCATACACAAAAATTAACTCCAAATGGATTAAAGACTTGAATGTAAGACCTGAAACTGTGAAACTTCTAGAAGAAAACATAGGCAGTACGCTCTTCGACATCAGTCTTAGCAATATCTTCTCAAACACCACGTCTGACCAGGCAAGAGAAACAATAGAAAAAATAAACAAATGGGACTACATCAAACTAAAAAGCTTCTGCACAGCAAAGGAAACCATCAACAAAACGAAAAGACAACCTAACAATTGGGAGAAGATATTTGCAAACCATACTTCTGATAAGGGCTTAATCTCCAAAATATATAAAGAACTCATGCATCTTACCAACAAAAAAACTACCAACCCAATTAAAAAATGGGCAAAGGACCTGAACAGACATTTCTCCAAAGAAGATATACAGATGGCCAACAGACACATGAAAAGATGTTCAAAATCATTAACTATCAGGGAAATGCAAATCAAAACTACAATGAGATATCACCTGACGCCCGTCAGAATGGCTATAATTAACAAGACAGGAAACAACATGTGTTGGAGAGGATGTGGAGAGAAGGAAACTCTCATACACTGCTGGTGGGAGTGCAAACTGGTGCAGCCACTATGGAAAACAGTATGGAGATTCCTCAAAAAATCAAGGATAGAACTACCATATGATCCAGCCATCCCACTGCTGGGTATTTATCCAAAGAACTTGAAAACACCAATTTGCAGAGGTACATGCACCCATGTGTTCATTGCAGCGTTATTCACAATAGCCAAGACTTGGAAGCAACCTAAGTGCCCATCAAGGGATGAATGGATAAAGAAGATGTGGTATATATACACAATGGAATACTAGTCAGCCATAAGATACAATGAAATCCAGCCATTTGTGACATCATGGATGGACATTGAGGGTATAATGCAAAGTGAAATAAGTCAGAGGGAGAAGGTCAAATACCGTATGATTTCCTTCATTAAGTAGTAGATAATAACAACAATAAACAAACACATAGGGACAGAGATTGGATTGGTGGTTACCAGAGGGGAAGGGGGGAGGGAGGAGGGTGAAAGGGATAATTCGGTACATGTGTGTGGTGATGGGTTGTAATTAGTATTTTGGTGGTGAACATGATGTAATCTATGCAGAAATAGAAGTACAATGATGTACACCTGAAATTTTTACAATGTTATAAACCAATGTTACTGCAATAAACAAAAAATTTAAAAAAAAAAAGCACATAGTCATTCAATGATGCAGAAATAGCATTTCATGGACTCCAACATTCTTTCATGATTGACAGCTCTCAAACTAGGACTAGAAGGAAACTGCTTCAACATAACAAAGATCATATATGAAAAGCCCAAAGCTATTGTCATACCTAATGTTGAAAGACTGAAATATTTTCCTCTAAGGTCAGGAAGAAGGCAAGGATGCCTATTCTTGCCACTTCTATTCAACATAGTACTGGAAGTCTTAGAGAAACTAAGCAATAAAAAGAAATAAAAGTACACTAGACAGTCAGTTGAATGTAGTATGAAAAAATAAAGATCTCTAGTAAAGGTAACTGCATAGGCACACATAAAAGCCAGTATTATTGTATTTTTGGTTTGTAACTCACATTTTCATATGTGGTTTCAAAGACAAATGCATAAAATAAGAAATTTATATTGTTGGGCACTCAATGTGTAAAGATGTAATTTATGACATCAGAAAGTGGAGGGGATGGAGATATGTAGGAACAAGGTTTTTGTAAGCTATTGAAGTTCAGTTGGTGTAAATTCAAACTAAGTTGTAATAAATTTAAGATGATATCTATATGTATAAATCTCCATGGTAACTACAAATAAAATATCTAAAAATTCTACACCAAGGAAATGACTCAAAATCGTTCACTAAAAAATCAACTAAATAGGGGCCGGCCTGGTGGCGCAAGCGGTTAAGTGCGCGCGCTCCGCTGCGGCGGCCCGGGGTTCGCTGGTTCGGATCCCGGGCGCGCACCGAAGTACTGCTTGGTAAGCCATGCTGTGGCGGCGTCCCATATAAAGTGGAGGAAGATGGGCACCGATGTTAGCCCAGGGCCGTCTTCCTCAGCAAAAAAAGAGGAGGATTGGCGGATGTTAGCTCAGGGCTGATCTCCTCACAAAAAAAAAAAAAAAAAAAAAAAAAAAAAAATCAACTAAATAAAAATTAAGGCAGTAATAAAGGAAATGAGGGACATAAATATAAGGCACACAGAAAACAAAGCAAAATGACAAAAGTAATTCCTTCCTTATCAGTGATAACTATAAATGTAAATGAATTAAACTATCCTGTCTAAAGGCAGAGATTAGGAGAATGGATTTTTTAAACAGACCAAACTATATGCTATCTACAAGAGACACAATTTAACATCCAAAGACACAAATAGATTTAAAGTTAAAAGATAGAGATACTGCATGCAAATAGTAACCAAAATAGACCTGAGTTCACTATAATATCAAACAAATTAGGCTTAAAGTCAAAATTGTAAAAAGATACAGAAAAAAGACATTATACATTGATTAAAGTGTCAATTTCATCAAGAAGGTAAATCATAAACATATATGCATCGAACAACAGAGCCCCAAAATATATGAAGCAAAATTTGATTTCAATACCCTACATTCAAAGAAACATAGAACAACAAAAGCAAAGGTTAATATGAAAATAGCAAACTTGAACAACACACTAAACAAGTTGGACAGAACAGATGTATATAGAACACTCCACACAACAACAACAGAATACACATTTTTTCACATAGAACATCCTCCAGGATAGTTGATCATTAGGCAAGAAAACAAGTCACAGTAAATTTTAAAAGATTGAAATTAGTGAAGTATCTTTTCCAACCATAAAGGAACAAGCTAGAGATATAAACATACAAATAGCACGAATAAAATTGGAAAATTCAGAAGTATAAGTTAAGCAGCACATTTTTTAATGACCAATGGAACAAAGAAGAAATTACAGAGAAATTGGAGTTAAAAAAGAAGTAAATCTCAAATCAATTATCTAACATTACACCTTGAAGAGTTAGAAAAAGAGGAGCAAACAAAACCCAAGGATAGCCAAAGGAAGGAAATAATAGAAATTATAACAGAGAAAAATAAAATAGAGAATAGAAAAACAATAGAATCAACAAATCCAAAAGTTGGTTTTTCAAAAAGATTTTTAAAAATTTACAAACTTATAGCTAGACTGGCTAAGAAAAAAAAAGATTGAAATTACTAAAATCAGTTATGAATGTGAGGAAATTACTATCAACCTTAACAGAAATGAAGAGGGCTTATAAGAGAATACTATGAACAATTGTACAGCAACAAATTAAATAACTAGATTAAATGGACAAATTCCTAGAAACAGATGAATTACCTAGATGGATTCAAGAATAAATAGAAAATCTCAATAAATCTATAACAAGTAAAACAATTGAATTGGTAGTCAAAAGCCTTCTGTATTCATTTGCTAGGCCTGCTATAACAGTACCACAGACTTGGTGACGTAAAGAACAGAAATTTATTTTTCCTCAGAGTTCTGGAGGCTAGAAGTCCAAGATTAAAGTGTTGGCAGGGTTGATTTCTTTTGATGCCTCTCTTCTTAGCTTGTAAAAGGCCATCTTCCCCTCTCTGTGTCTTCACGTGGTCTTCCCCTGTGCATACCCATGTGCTAATCTCTTATTATAAGCACACCAGTCATATTGGATTAGAGCCCACCCATATAACCTCATTTTACCTTAATTACCTCTTTAAAGGCTCTATATCCAAATACAGTCACGTTCTGAGGTGCTAGGGGTTAAGACTTCTACATATGAATTTGCAGGGATACAATTTAGCCTTTAACACCTCCCATCAAAGAAAAGTACAACTCAATGACTTCACTGTTGAATTCTACCAAACATTTAAAAGATTAATACTAAGCCTTCTCAAACTCTTTCAAAAATAAAAGAGGAGGTAACACTTTCTGTTCTATAAGCCAGCGTTTTTATTCTGTGAGGCCAGCATTACCCTACTACTATAGTCAGATAAAGACTTCACAGGAAAAGAAAATACAGATCAATATTCCACATTAATACAGATTTTTTAAATCCTTAATGTACAAGAAAAATGAATCTAAGAGCGTATTAAAAGGGTATACATCATGATCAGATGGATTTCCCCAGGAATGCAAGTGTGATTCCACATGTCAGCCAACACAATATTCCATGTTAATAAAACAAAGGTGGAAAACCCACATGACCATCTCAAATGATGCAGGAAAAAGCATTTGACAAAATCAAACTTTCATAACAAAAAAACATTGACAACTAGAAATAGAAGAGAACTTCTGCAACATAATGACATTTATGGAAAACCCACAGCTAAAATCATACACAGTGGTGAAAGTATGAAAGCTTTCCTCTTAAGATTACAGCCAAGATAAGGATTCCTTCCTTCACTACTACTATTCAACATTGTATGAGAATTTCTAACCAGAGCAATTAGGCAAGAAAAAGAAATTTTAAAAGGTATCCAAATTGGAAAAGAAGAAGTACACTATCTCTATTCCCAGATGACATGATGCTATTATATATGGAAAATCCCAAAGAATGCACAAGAAAGCTACTAGAGCTAATAGATTAATTCAACAAATTTGCAGTTTACAAGGTCAACACAAAAATCAACTGTCTATACACCATAAATGAACAATCTGAAAAGGAAAATAAAACAATTCCATTTAAAATAGCATCCAAAAGAATAAAATACCTAGGAATAAATTTAACCAAAGAAATGAAAGATTTGAACACACAAAACTGCAAAACATTGCTGAAAGAAATTTTTTTAAAAATTAAATAAATGGAAATATTTCCTATGTTCATGGATCAAAAGACTTAATGTCGGCAGTATTACCAAAAGCAATTTACAGATTCGACCAATCCTTAGAAAAGTCCCTTTTTTGCAGAATTGGAAAAGCTGGTCCTACAATTCTTATGGAACTGCGAGGATCACTGAATAACCAAAACAATCTTTAAAAAGAAGAACAAACTTGAAGGACTCACAATTTCAGTTTACAAAACTTACCGCAAAGCTACATTAATCAAAACAATGTGTTACTGGCATAAGGATAAACATATAGACCGAAGGAATAAAATTGAGCGTCCAGAAATAAATCCATACGTCTATGACCAATTAAGTTTTTGGATTTTTGTTTGTTTGTTTATTTCTGGGGACTTATTTGTTTCTATATTTTCATTAAGACATTGACTTTGTTTTGATGAATCCTCTAGGTCTTTTCATGCTAAAAGGAACACATTGTTTTTTTCCAGCTTTACTGGGATGTAATTGACATACAACATTGTGTAACCTTAAGGTATACAACATATTGATTTGATACAGTTATATACTGCAAAATGATTATCACTTGAGCATTAGCTAACATCTCTATCACATCACATAATTACCATTTTTTGTGGTGAAAATATTTAAGATCTACTCTCTTAGCAACTTTTAAGTATATGATACAGTATTGTTAACTATATTCACGGTGCTGTGCATTAGATCCCCAGAACTTATTCATCTTCTGACTTGAAGTTTCATCTTCTGACTTGAAGTTTCTACCCTTTGACCAGCATCTCTCCCTCTTTCCCATGGGAAAAGTCACACTTGATGTCTCCTTTAACCCTAAGCTGTGCCGTCTGGGGGAAGGGATGATGCTGGCAAAGTCAAGCTGTTTCTCTTACCAGTCCAAGTGTCCAAACTCATGTTTTTTGCTCAGATGAAATGCTAGAACTTCTTTTCTGGAAACCTGGACTTTCATAAAGGCTCTCTCATTCATAGGTGACTGCCCAAGTCAGTGTTCTCCAGGTGCTCTCAGGCCACAGCCAATAAGGGCTGGAGCCAATTCACGGGCTATTCCAGGTTCCACCATTGGTACTGAGGTCTGTCTGCCTATTACCTGATGCCCAGGTGGACGAGACTTCTCCCGGGTCCCTTGGCATATGGCGCTGGATCCCACAACTCCCATAGAAGCACCTTTGTTGGTGGATGAATGCTGAGTTTTTGTTGCTGAGTAGGGGACAAAAATGAGGGACATTTTTTGTCACCATGATGCTGACATCACTCTATCTTCCCTTTCTTTAAAGCTGAATAATATTCTGTTGTGTGTATATACCGCATTTTCTTTATCCATTTATCTGTAGATGGACATTTAGGTTGTTTCCAAATCTTGGCTATTACACATAATACTGCAATGAATATAGAAGTGCAAATATCTCTTCAAGATCTTGATTTCAGTGCTTTTGGATAAATACCCAGAAGTGAGACTGCTGAATCATATAGTCATTCTATTTTTAATTTTTTGAAGAATATCCATTCTATTTCCAGTAGTGGCTGCACCATTTTACATTCTCACCAATGTTATACAAGAGTTCCAATTTCTCCACATCCTTGCCAACGCTTGCTATCTTTTGTTTGTTTGATAATGGCCATCCTAACAGATGTGATATGCTGTCTCTTTGGGGTTTTGATTTGCAATTCCCTTATGATTAGTGATGTTGAGCATCTTTTCATATACCTGTCAGCCATTTACATGTCTTCTTAGGAGAAATGCCTATTCAGTTACTTTACCTGTTTTTTAAATTGGGTTTTTGTTTTGTTGCTATTGAGTTGTAGGAGTTCTTTGTATATTTTGGAAATTAATCCCTCATCAGAAAAAGTTGTCTTTCGGTATCTAAGGGGGAATTGCTTCCAGGAATCCCCATGGATACCAAAATCCACAGATGTTCAAATCCCTTATACAAAGTGGTGTAGTAACAGTGCATACAGTCAGCCCTCTGTATCTGTGGGTTTCACATCCAGGGATTCCCAGTCCCCCATCCCAGGGACTGGGATTCAACCCAGTCGATTTGGCGGTTGGTTGAATCTTTGAATGCGAAACCCACGATACAGAGGGTCAACTATATATGGTTTGAAAATATTTTCTCCTGAGCCATAGGTTGCTTTTTCACTGTATTGTTCCTTGGCTGTGCAGGAGCTTTTCAGTTTGATATGGTCCCACTGGTTTATTTTTCCTTTTGTTGCCTGTGCTTTTGATGTCGTATCTAGGAATTATTGCAAAGACCAATATCAAAATACTTTCTTCTAGGAGTTTTATGGTTTCAGGTCTTACATGTAAGTCTTTAATCCACTTTGAGTTGATTATTGTGTATGATGTAAGAAAAGGACCCAATTTCATTCTTTCACATGTGAATATCGGTTTTTCCAGCACTATTTGTTGAAGACTATCGTTTCTCCATTGTGCATCATTGGTACCCTTGTCAAAGATCAGTTGATTGTATATGCATGGATTTATTTCTGGACTCTCTTTTCTGTTCCATTTGTCTATACATCTGTTTTTATTCCAATACCATACTGTTTTAATTACTGTAGCTTTGTGATATATTTTGAAATCAGGAAATATAATGCTTTCACCTTTTTCTTTCTCAAGATTATTTTGGCTATTCAGGGTCCTTTGTGAGTCCACATTAATTTTAGGATTGTTTTTCCTATTTCTGTAAAAAATGCCACTGGGATTTTGATAGGGATTACACTGAATCTGTAGATTGCTTTGGGTAGTACAGACATTTTAACAATCCATGACCACAGGATGTCTTTCCATTTATTTGTGTCATTTTTAATGTTTCAGCAACATTTTATAGTTTTTCAGTGTAGAAGTCTTTCACCTCCTTAGTTAAATTTATTCCTAATTTTTAAATTCTTTTTTATTCTATTGTAGATGAGATTTCCTTTTTGAGTAGTTTTTTGCTAGTGCATAGAAATGTAACGGATTTTTGTATGTTGATTTTGTATCCAGCAACTTGACTGAATTTGTATTTGTTCTATCACAGGTTGTTTTTGTGGAGCCTTTAGGATTTTATACATATAAGATCATTTCATCTGCAAATAGAAATAATTTTACTACTTCCTTTCCAATTTGGATGCCTTTTATTTCTTTATCTTACTTAATTGCTCTGCCTAGGACTTCCAGTACTATATTGGATGGAAGTGGTGTGAGTGAGCATCCTCGCCTTGTTTCCAATCTTACATGAAAAGTTTTTAGTTTTTCACCATTAAGGATCATGTTAGCTGTGGGCTTTTCATATATGGCCTTTGTTATTGTTGAGATCATTCCTTCTATTCCTAGTTTGTTTAGAGTTTTATCATGAAATCGTATTGATTTTTGCCACATGTTTTCTCTGCGTCTATTGAAATGATCATGTGATGTTTTTATCTTTCATTTTGTTAATATGGTGTATCAATTTATTAATTGATTTTTGAATGTTGAAATCATCCTTGCATCTCAGGGATGAATCTCACTTGGACATATATGATCCTTTTAATGTGCTGTTAAATTCAGTTTGCTAGTATTTTGTTGAGGACTTTTGCAGCTATATCCATCAGAGTTATTGCCTTGTAGTTACTTTGTCTGGCTTTGGTATTAGAATAATACTGGCCTCATAAAATGAGTTTGGAAGTATTCCCTCATCTTCAATTTTTTGGAAAAGTTTGAGAAGGATTGGCATTAATTCTTCTTTAAAAGTTTGTTAGAATTCACCAGTGAAGCCATCTGGTCCTAGGCTTTTCTTTGTTGGAAGGTTTTTGATTACTCATTCAATCTTGTTACTCATTCAATAGGTCTGTTTAGATTTTCTATTTCATTATGATTCACTCATGGTAAATTGTATGTTTCTAGGAATTTTACATTTCTTCTAGGTTATCCGATTTTTTGGCATATAATTATTCATGGTAGTCTCTTATGATCTTTTTTATTTCTGTGACATCAGTTGCAGTGTCTCTTCTTTTATTTCTGATTTTATTTGCATCTTCTCACTTTTTTCCTTAGTCTAGTTAAGGTTTGTCAATTATGTTTTTCTTTTTAAAAAAAATCAATCCTTACTTTTAATGATTTTTTTCTATTGTGTTTCTAGTCTCTATTTGGTTATTTATTCTCTAACCTTTGTTATTTCCTTCCTTCTGCTAACTTTGGGATTAGTTTGTTCTTTTTCTAGTTCCTTCAGGTGTAAAATTAGGTTGTTTATTTTTCCCCCCTTCTTCTTTTTTAATGTAGGCATTTATCAGTATAAACGTCCCTCTTAGTACTGTTTTTGCTGCCTCCCATGGGTTTTGATATGTTCTGTTTTCATTTTCATTTGTCTCAAGATATTTTCTAATTTCTCTTTTTATTTCTTCTTTGACCTATTGCTTTTTCAAGAATGTGATTTTTAATTTCCACGTTTATGAATTTTCCAGTTTTCCTTCTGCTGTTGCTTTCTAGTTTCATTCTATTGTGATTTAAAAAGAGACTTGGTATTATTTCAATCTTAATTTGTTATGACTTTTGTTAAATTGTTATGACTTGTTTTGTGACCTAACATATGATCTATCCTGGACAATGTTCTGTGTGCACTTGACAAGAATGTATATTTTCTGCTGTTGGGTAGAATAATTGTTAGGTCTCTTTGGTCTATGGTGTTGTCCAATTCTGCTGTTACCTTGTTGATCATCTATCTAGATATTTTATCCATTATTGAAGTCTCCATGTGATATAATATTGTATCTCTTATTCCCTTTAGTCCTGTCAATGTCAATGTTTGCTTTACATATTTAGTTGCTCTGATGTTGATGTTTTTATAATTGATAGATCTTCCTGCAGCTGTACTGTTTTTATCATTATATAATGATAAAATCATTATACAATATTCTTCTCTGTCTCTTCTGACAGATTTTACTTAAAGTCTATTTTGTCTGATATAAGTATAGCCACCCCTGCTCTCTTTGGTTACTATTTGCATAGAATATCTTTTTCCATGCCTTTGCTTTCTGTCTATGTGTGTCCTTAAGTCTAAAGTGTGTTCTTTGTAGGAAGCATATAGTTGGATATTGTTACTTTATTCATTCAGCCACTTTATATAATTTTGGTTCTTTTCCTTTATATTTAAAGTAATTATTGATAGGGAAGGACTTACCATTGCCATTTTTAAATTGTTTTCTGTCTTGTAATTCTTTTGTCCTTCTTTTCCATTCTTGCTGTCTGCCTCTATGTCTCATTGTTTTTTTATATTGACAGGCTGATTCCTTTCTCTTTTTCTTTTGTGTATATTCTATGGGTATTTTCTTTGTGGTTACCTTGGAGCTTACATAAAATATTTTATAGTTATAATATTGTATTTAAGCTAATAACTCTAATCACAAACAAAATGATACAATTTTTTAGCCAAAGCAGTCTTAAGAAAGAAGAATAAAGCTGGGGGCATCAAGCTTCCTGATTTCAAACTATATTACAAAGATATACTCGTCAAAACAGTATGATATTGGCATAAAAAGAGACACATAGATCAATGGAACAGAATATAGAGCCCAGAAATAAACCCACAAATATATGGTCAATTAATTTACGACAAAGGAGCCAAGAATATACAATGGGGAAATGAGAATCTCTTCAATAAATGGTGTTGGGAAAACTGGACAGCCACATGCAAAATAATGAAACTGGAACACTATCTTACACTGTACACTAAAACTAACTCAAAATAGATTAAAGACGTGAACATAAGCCCTGAAACCATAAAACTCCTGGAAGAAAACATAGGCAGTAAGCTCCTTGACATCAGTCTTAGTGATAGTATTTTGGATTTGATACCAAAAGCAAAGGCAACAAAAGCAAAAATAAATAAGTGGAGCTACATCAAACTACAAAACTTCTGCATAGCAGAGGAAACCACCAACAAAATGAAAAGGAACCTACTGAAAGGGAGAAAATATTTGCAAGTCATTTATCTGACAAGGCATTAATATCCAAAAAACAAAAAGAACTCATATAACTCAATAGCAGAAAAAAACATAATCAAATTAAAAAATGAGCAGAGGATCTGAATAGACATTTTTTCAAACACGACATACAGATGGCCAACAGGTGCATGAAAAGGTGCTTAACATCACTAATCATCAGGGAAATGCAAATCAAAACCACAGTGAGATATCACCTCACACCTGTTAGATGACTGTTATCAAAAAAAAAAACAAGAAATAAGAAGTGTTGGCGAGGATGTGGAGAAAAGGGAACCCTTGGGCACTGTTGGTGGGAATGTAAATTGGTGCAGCCACTATGGAAAACAGTATGGAGGTTCCTCAGAAAATGAAAAATAGAACTACCATATAATCTAGCAGTTCCTCCTCTGGATATTTATCTGAAGGAAATGAAAACACTAACTCGAAAAGATATATGCACTCTCATGTTCATTGTAGCATTATTCACAATAGTCAAGACATGGAAACAACCTAAGTATCCATCAACAGATGAATGAATAAAGAAAATGTGGAGTTGATATTTCTACTAACCTGGATTGTTCACTTTGGGATTATGTTATGAATGCAAAATCTCTGTCTTTAAACTTCTTTCAGGCCTCTTTGATATAGCAGTTTAGCCTTTACCCTATCTTAGTGGTCCTCAAAGTTGGTCGTCTGACCAGCAGCATCATCAGCATCACCTAGGAATATGTTAGAAATGCAAGTTCTTATCAATGGTGAATGGATAAAGAAGATATATATCACACACACAATGGATATATATACACACACACAGTGGATTACTATTCAGCCATTAAAAAGTAGGAAATCTTGCCATTTGCAACAGTGTGGATGGAGCTTGAGGGCATTATGCTAAGTGAAATAAGTCAGGCAGAGAAAGACAAATAATGTATATTCTCACTTACATGTGGAATCTTAAAAAAATTAGCTCATAGATACAGAGAACAGGTTGGTGGTTGTCCGAGGTGAGGGATGGGGGCTGGGCTAAATGGTATTTGAGGGTCAAAAGGTAAAAACTTCTAGTTATAAAACAAGTCATGGGGATGTAGTGTAAAGCATAGTGACTATAGTTAATAACACTGTGTTGTATATTTGAAAGTTGCTAAGAGAGTAAATCTTAAATGTTCTCATCACAAGAAAAAAAATTTGTAGCTATGTATGGTGATGAACATTAACTAGACTTATTGTAGTGATCATTTCGCAATATGTACAAATATTGAATCATTGTGTTGTACACCTAAAACTGATATAATGCTATATGTCAACTATATCTAAATCTTTAAAAGGATATATATTTTTAATAGGATAAATGATTCATAGGGTTTAAATGGTTTTATAGTTTGTTTTTTACATATTACCAAATAGTTCCCCACAAAATCTGGACTGATTATTTATATTTAAATTTCTTGAGGATAAAAGTTACATATTCCAGATGTTTATGTTTTTCATATCATCTACACAGTACCTAACATGGTTCACGAATATCGTAACTGACTGATGACAAAGCAAATATATTGGAATATAGCAAATTATTTAAATGTTTTTATCACCAATATAATCCATACTCATTGTAGAAAATTAGTATATATAAGCAAAAAAGAAAAGAAAAAGAAAGAAAATCAAAAGCTAGCTAATCCCACCACCCAAATGGAACTATTGTGATTTTCCTGAACTATTCTTCTGCGGGAGATGGTGCTGAATCTTGTGAGTAATCCACAAATAGACTGATTTTGAGGTGTTAATTTATGGTGTCTTACTGTATTCTCACCAAAGCTCAGCTTCTGTAATGTCTTCTGCTTCCTTGTAGGTCGTTACCCTCCTACCAGAGGAGAGGCCTATATTAATGGATATGACATCTCAAAGAACATAGTTGAGATTCAAAAAAACTTGAGCTTCTGTCCACAGCATGACTTGTTGTTTAATAACTTGACACTATCAGAACACCTTTTTTTCTACTCTGTGGTGAGTCAGAGATTTTTTTAAATTATATAGCAAATTTAACTTTTTTTCTTTTGATATACAGATCTGTGAATTTTAACACATTTAACCAACACCACAATCAGAATACAGAACAGTTTCACAACCCCAAAACATTCCTTCATGCTAGTCCTTTGTAGTCCTCCCTCTTCCCCCCAACACCTGGTAACCACTGGTCTATCGTTCATCACTATAGTTTTGTCTTGTTGAGAATATCATATAAATGGAATCATATAGTATGTAACCTTTAGAGATTAGCTACTTACACAGAGCATAATGCCTTCGAGATCTATCCATGCCATTGTGTAATAGGTAATATGTTTCTTTTAATTATTGTGTAGTATTTCATGTTTGAATGTAACACAGTACACCAATTGAAAGACATTTGGGTTGTTTCCAGGCTTGGCACATATGAATAAAGCTGTTCTGAATTTTATGTACAGTTTTTTTGGTGTGTAAACATAAATTTTAATTACTCTCAGAGTAGGATTACTGGACCGTATTATAAGTATTTGTTTATAAGAAACTGCCAAACTGCTTTCCAGAGTAGCTGTACCATTTTGCACTCCCGCCAGCAAACTGAGAATCTCAGTTGCTCCACATCCTTGCCAGAATTTGGTATTGTTAATACTTTTTTTTTTAAGTTTAACTATTCTAATAAATGGGTAGTTATATCTAATCATGGTTTTAATTTGCATTTCATGAATGGCTAATGATGTTGATCATATTTCATGTGCTTATTTGCCATCTTAATAGCCTCTGATGAACTATTTGTTCAGGCCCTTTGTCCATTTTTTTAATTTGGGTTGTTCATTTTCTTATTATTGAATTTTTGAGAGTTCTTTATATATTCCGGATATATGTCTTTTGTTGGATATGTGCTTGCAAGTATTTTTCCCAATCTGTAGCTTGTCTATTCATTTTCTTGACAACGTCTTTTGCAGAGCAAAAGTTTTTAATATTGAAATCCAATTTATCACATTTTTTATGATGGATCTTACCTTTGTTGTCTTTTCTAGAATTCATGCCTAACCCCAGGACGTGAAGATTTTATTCTGTATTTTCTTCTAAATTTTTGTAATTTTATGTGTTACGCTTAGATCTGTGATCCAGTTTGAGTTAGTCTTTATATAAAGGAAAGGTGTAAAGTTTAGCTCTGGGTTCATTTTTTTTCATATAGGTGACCAGTTGTTCCAACACCATTTCTTGAAAACACTGTGCTTTTCATCCTTGAATTGCTTTTTGTACATTTGTCGAAGATCAAATGGTCATATTTTTCTGGACTTATTTCTGAATTCTCTTTTCTCTTCCATTGATCTATGTGTATATCCCTTTGCAAATACCATACTGTCCTGATTAGTGTAGCTTTACAGTAAGTCTTAATATAGGATAGTGCTATTCATCCAACTATATTCTTTTTCAAAAGTGTTTTAGCTATTATAGCTTCTTGGCCCTTCCAGATAAATTTTTGTATTACCTTTTATACATCTACAAAAGTTCTGCTGAGATTTTGGTTGGTATTTCATTAAATCTGTATATCACTTTGTAGAGAATTAACATCGTTACTATGTTGAGACTTCAAATCTTTGAACACAGTATCTCTTTATATTTGTTTAGGTCTTTGATTTTTTTTATCACCATTTTTAGTTTTCAGTATACAGATCCAATACCATATTACCAGAGTTAATATGTGTGTGTGTATGTGTATATTTCATTATTTGGAGCTTTAAAAATTTTTTGGATTTCCAGTTACTCAGTGCTTCTACATTAAAAAAAGATTGATATTTGTGTATTGACCTATTAACTTCTGACCTTGCTAAGCTCATTTATTAGGTTTAGGAGGGTTTTTCTGTAGATTCCTTTTATGCATAGACAATCGTCCTCTGAGAATAAAGACAGTTTTTGTGTGTGTGTGTGTGCCAATCTGTATGCTTTTTATTTCTTTCTCTTGTCTGTTGCACTGGCTAGGAACAGTATGATGTTGAATATGATTATTGAGAGTGGGCATCCTTGACTTGTTCCTGATCTTAGAGGGAAGGCACTCAGTCTTTCACCATTAAAATTTCTTTTCGTAGATACCCTCTATCACCTTGAGGAAGTTCCTTTCTACTCTTAGTTTGCTGAGAGTTTTTATTATAAATGAATGTTGCATTTGGTCAAAGGCTCTTCCTACATCTATTAATGTTATATGATTTTTCTTCTTTAGACTGTTAACATGGTACATTACTTTGATTGATTTTCTTTTTTTTTCTTTTTTTTTTTTAATTTTTTGTTTATTGCAGTAACATTGGTTTATAACATTGTAAAAATTTCAGGTGTACATCATTATACTTCTGTTTCTGCATAGATTACATCATGTTCACCACCAAAATACTAATTACAACCCATCACCACACACATGCACCGAATTATCCCTTTCACCCTCCTCCCTCCCCCCTTCCCCTCTGGTAACCAACAATCCAATCTCTCTCTCTATGTGTTTGTTTATTGTTGTTATTATCTACTACTTAACGAAGGAAATCATATGGTATTTGATCTTCTCCCTCTGACTTATTTCACTTTGCATTATACCCTCAATGTCCATCCATGTTGTCACAAATGGCTGGATTTCATCATTTCTTATGGCTGAGTAGTATTCCATTGTGTATATATACCACATCTTCTTTATCCATTCGTCCCTTGATGGACACTTAGGTTGCTTCCAAGTCTTGGCTATTGTGAATAATGCTGCAATGAACACAGGGGTGCATGTACCTTTACAAATTGGTGTTTTCAAGGTCTTTGGATAAATACCCAGCAGTGGAATAGCTGGATCATATGGTAGTTCTATCCTTGATTTTTTGAGGAATCTGCATACTGTTTTCCATAGTGGCTGCACCAGTTTGCACTCCCACCAGAAAATCCTTAACCTTTGTAGGATAAAGTTCACTTGGTTGTGGGTTTTTGTTGTTGTTGTTGTTGTTGTTGTTGTTGTTTGGTGAGGAAGATTAGCCCTGAGCTAACATCTGTTGCCAATCCTCTTCTTTTTGTTGAGGAAAATTGGTCCTGAACTAGCATCTGTGCCCATCTTCCTCTGTTTTACATGTGGAACGCCTGCCACAGCATGGCTTGATAAGCCATGCAAGGGCTGCGCCCAGGATCCAAACCTGCAAATCCCAGGCTGCTGAAGCGGAGTGTGCGAACTTAACCACTACGCCACAGGTCCAGCCCCACTTGGTCATGGGTTTTTTAATACATGACTGAATTCAGTTTGATAATATTTTGTTCAGAACTTAAGTTTGTGAGGGATAGTAGCCTTTAGTATCCTCTTTTTGTTTTGTCTTTCTCTGGTTTTGGTATCAGGGTAGTAGTGGCTTCAAAAAATGAGTTGCGAAGTGTTCCCTCCTTTTCTGTTTTCTGGAAGAACTTATGAAGAATCGTTTAATTTAATTTATTTTCTTTTTATTTAATTAATTAAGTAATTTTAATTTATTTCTTCTTTAAATATTAAGTTCACTAGTAAAACCTCTGAACCTGGAGATGTATTTTTTGATATTTTTAACTATGAATTCAATTTATTTAAGAACTACTCTGTGATTCAGCAATCCCATTTCTGGGTATATATCCAAAGGAAATGAAATCAGAATCTTGAAGAGTTATCTGCACTCCCATGTTGATTTCAGCATTATTCACAACAGCCAAGATATGGAAACAACCTAAACGTCTATCAACAGATGAATGGATGAAGAAAATGTGGTATATCTATATACTGGGATATTATTCAGCTTTAGAAAAAGAAGGAAATCCTGACATTTGTGACAACATGGATGAACCTGGAAGACATCATGCTAAATGAAATAAGCAGACACAAAATGACAAATACTGCATGATCTCATATGTGGAATCTAAAATAGTCAAACTTGTAGAAGCAAAGAATATAATGGTAGTTGCCAGGGGCTAGAGGTGGAGGGAGAAATGGAGAGATGTTGATCAAGGGGTGTAAAGTATCAGTTATGCAAGATGAATAATTTCTGGAGATCTAATGTACAACAATGAGACTATAGTTAACAATACTGTATTGTATACTGAAATTTGCTTAAGAGGATTGATCTTTAGTGTTTCTCACCACAAAAAAAGACAGAAAATGAAAACTATGTGAAGTGATGGATATGTTACTTAGCTCAATTGTGGTGATAATTTCACAATGTGTGTGTATATATTTATATATATGTATATATATATACACACACACATGTATATCAACTTGTACACCTTAAATATTTGTAATTTTTAATTGTCAATCATATCTCAATAAAGCTGGAAAAAAACTAATTCAATTTATTTAATAGTTACAGGAATGCTCAGGTTATTTAGTTCATAATGGGTGAGCTGTGGTACTTTGTGATTTTTGAAGAATTGCTCTATTCCATCTAAGTTGATGACTGTATGTATAGAGCTGTCTGTAGTATTCGATTATTATCCTTTTAATGTCTGTGAAGTCTGTAGTAATATCCTCTCTTCTTCCTGATATTGGTAAGTTGTACTTCTCTTTTTTTTCCTTTGTCATTCTCACTAGAAGTTTACCAATTTTCATGATTTTTTCAAAGAACCAGCTTTTAGTTTCATTGACTTTTCTCTATTACATTTTGGTTTTTTATTTGTTTATGCTTATATATTTATTATATTCTTCCTTCTACTTCATTTGGGGTTTTTTCTCTTCTTTTTCTTGTTTCTTAAGGTCACAGCATGGATAATTGATTTGAGGCATTTCTGCTTTCTAATGTACGCATTTATTGCTGCAGTTTTTCCTCTAAGCACTCCTTTAGATACACCCCACAACTTTTGATATGATTTGTTATATTTTCATTTTTATTCAGTTCAAAATATTTTATATATTCCTTGAGACTTCTTCTGTGACTCATAGATCATTTGCAAGTATGTTCTTTAATGTCCAAGTGATGTAAAGTTGTCCTATTTTCTTTCTGTTATTTTTAGTTTAATTCTGTTTTGGTCAAAGATCATACTTTGTGTGATTTCAAATGTTTTTAAATTGCTAAGGTTTTATGATCCAGGGATGTTCTGTCTTGGTGACTGTTCTATATGCACTTGAGAAGAATATGTTTTCTGCTGTTCGGTTGGAATTTTCTATAAACATCAATTAGATTCAGAAACTTGATGTTGTTTAATTCTTCTGTATATTTGCTGGTTTCTGTCTAGTAGTTCTGTTACTGAGTGAGGAGTACTGAAATCTCCTACTATAGTCATGTATTTTTCTATTCATCATTTCAGTTCTGTTCATTTTTTTTCTGTGTTTTAAATTCTATCATTAAGTGTACGCACATTTAGGATTGTTACGTATTCTTTGTGAAATGATTCTCTTATCAATATGTAATGTCCCTCTTTGCCTCTGGTAATTTTCTTTGCTTTGAAGTCAACTTTATCTGATATTAATATAGCCATTCCAGATTTCTTTTGATTTGTGTTCACATGGTATATCTTCTTCAAACACTTCCTTTTAAACCTACCTATATCATTAAATTTTAAGTGATTTTCTTGTAGACATTGTATAGTTGGGTCATGTTTCTTATATAATCTCACAATCTCTATCTTTTAATTGATGTGTTTAGATCATTTATTTTTAATGTAATTATTGATATATTTACATTTAAATCTACCATTTTATTATTTGTTTTCTGTTTATTCTTACTGCTTTTTTCCCTCTGTTTCCCCTTTTCAGTCTTCTTTTGGGTTATTTGAACATTTTTTAGTATTCTATTTTAATTTGTCTATTGTGATTTTTACTATATCTCTTGTATACATTTTTAATAGTTGCTCTAGGGATTAGAAAATGCAGACTTAGCTTTCACAGTTATTTAGAATCAATATTTTCCAACTTTATGTGGAAGGTAGAAACCTTACCACATTGTAGGTTCTTTATCCTCCTCCCTTTACACTAAAGTTGTCATATATTATAACTACATATATTGAAAACATCATCAGACAATGTTATGTTTTTTGCTTAAAACCATCTAGCATGTTTAAAGAATCATAAGAAAATAATAATTTTTACATTTACCATTTCTGTTGTACTTTTATCATTCATGATATTCCAAGTTTTCTGTATCATTTCTCTTCTGTTTGAAAAACTTTCTGTATCAGTTCTTTTAGATCAGTACTGTTGGCTATGAATTCTCTTAGTTTTCCTTCATCTGAAAGTATCTTTAATTCACCATCATTCCTCCGTATATTTTTGCTTGACATAGAAGTCTGGGTTGACAGTTCTTTTCCTTCAGCACTTAAAAATGTTGTTCCACTGCTTTCTGGACGTGATGGCTTCTGATGAGAAATCCAAAGATACCTGAATTGTTCCTCTATAGGCAGTTTGTCATTTTTCTCTGGCTGCTTTCAAAATTTTTTCTTTGTCTTTACATTTCAGCAATTTGGTTATGATTTATCTGGTATGGATTTCTTTGAGTTTATCTGGATGGGGTTCAACTAGCTTTTTCAATCTGTAGGTTCATGTCTTTTGCCAAACATGGAAAGTTTTCCGTCATTATTTTTTCAAATATTATTTCAGCCATGTACTCTTTCTTCTTTCCTTCTGGAACTTCAGTGACACAATGTTAGACATTTTGTTGTCCCAAAAGCCCTTTGGGCTTTGTTCATTTTTCTTCAATCATTTTTCACTTTGTTGTTCAGATTGGCTAATTTCTATTGATCTACTTCTCAATTTACTGACCCTTTCCTCTATCATTTCTATTCTACTAGTGAGTACGTCAAATGAGCTTTTTATTTTGGTTATTGGATATTTAGTTCTAAAATTTCCTTTATTTTCTTCTTTATATCTTCTATATTTTGATGATACTTTCTATATTCATTCTAACATCGGTACCATCCTATCATTGATGTCTGTTGATTATCTTTCCCTACATGAGTTGAGATGTTCGTGATTCTTTGTTTGCCAAATAATTCTTGTTTTTATCCTGGATGTTTTCAACAATACCTCATGATACTCCACATCTTGTTTATATCTTTCCTGTGGGCTGTGGTTCCAATGTCAATTTCAAAGTCTTTGCAGTGCTATTCTAATCTCTACTATGTGTGTGTTATCCATTGGGCAGCTCACATGTAAGGTTTAGTACCTCAGAGGTAGAGGTTTACTCATTAGCATAATTTTTAAAGCTTGGTATGCTAATAGGATTAGATCTAGGTATGCAAACGGTGGGGTAGACACACGAGTTCATAAACAACTTTAATGGTATCACTTTCCTACTCGTCTCTCCTGTTATCTTCCCAGCATTTTCTGGTTCCCCGGGATTCCTTTCTCAGTCCTCCAGCCATAAATCACCCATTTTCATGATTGTGCCACATCCAAGTGGCATGAAGACAGAGAGAGTGGTAAAAAGCAATTGAGTTTGGCCCTGTCCTCTTCAAGCCATGGCTCCACTGAACTGAGAATAATGTTTCTCTCTCAGAGTTTTGGCTCTTGTAGGATTCCCATTCTTTTCTACTCTTGCTGCCATCCCTGCCACAAGATTTCACATGGGCTGGGACACAAGAGAACAGAGGAAAAAGTGGGATTGCCCTTCCCACATTCTCTCAGAGCTTTAGGAGTTTCCCCTTTTCCACTCCTCAAGCCAGAACTAGAGGGTTTCTCTTTCATCTCATTCTACCTGCACTACAGTGCTCATTTCCAGGCTTTGGATCGCTTTGAGTTCAGGCTAGGGGATACACAAGGGAAAAAATGGTAAACTCAACACTGGTTCAGTGGTACTTCAAATTCTGGTGTTCTTCCTGATCCAACAGCTGATGTTTACTTTTTATACTTTTCCAGGTTTCATAATTGACTTGAGTGGGAGATAAAAAGGTCTGTGTGTTTCCTCCATCTTACCTGGAACCTATAGATATGTTTCTTTTCTCCCTCTGTTTATGAGCTTCATATGTCTTTATAAATTCTGAGAATTCTTTTTTTAGGGACTCTTCTTTAAACATAAAGGGAGGCAGTGGGAAGAGGACACTGTGTAGCTGATGTAAAATATTTTAAGGATATAGTTGCAAGAAACCTCATTTTATCTGTATAGATATATAGGAAAAGTTATAATAGAACTTTCAGAGGATAAAGTTAGATGCACCACGTCAATTCTGGCTCCTCTTTCTAGGTAAAAAGAAGATATCAAAAGATGTGCCCTGTGGAAATTGACCAAATTCTGTCTACTTTAAACCTGCTAGAAAAACGTGATACATTTTCAAAGTCACTGAGTGAAGGAATGAAGCGCAAACTCTCCATCATTATAGCACTTTTAGGGGATTCCCAGGTATTAAAGAAGAGAGAATGAAAGAAAGAGAAATGCACTAAAAATGAGTTCCTGCTAGCTAGTCTAGAAAACTCAGCTGACAAAAACCTGAGTGTTGATATCTGTGATATCGTAAATCTTAAAGGAACATTGCCTTATGTTAATCAGAAGGAGTTTGCATTGTTGGCTCAGCTGTTGTAATATGGTTTGGGATTGTTATTATTATTTTTATAGGGTTTTTAATCACTATTTTTAGTCTATATTCTGTATCTTAGCTTAAATGTGTTCCCCTCAAATAGTAAATTATCCCACAAGTAGCATAGCACCAATTATCAATGGTCATGGAATTGTTCTTTTGGCTTTTAGGTAGTGATACTTGATGAACCATCATCTAGTGTGGACCCAATCTCAAGGAGAGCCATCTGGGATCTCCTTCAGCAGAAGAAACACAATCGTACCATCTTAATGACCACTCACTACATGGATGAAGCTGACGTCCTGGGTGACCGCATTGCCATCATGGTCAAGGGGACCCTGCAGTGCTGTGGCTCTTCAGTCTTCTTGAAACAAATATATGGTCTTTCTCTCTTTGATCATTCTTAGGATATTGAGGCTTTAATAATATTCTTCTAACATTATTTTAATTATATTTTGTCTATATACCCCAAACTTCAATGACTCTCTCTGTCCTATTAATTAGGTCTCAACTATTCTAATTGGTTTTTAAGGCCCCTTGCAATCTGGATATTCCCTATCTATACTTGTTCTCCAACACATACCTTCAGACTCAGGAAATACTTTTATCAACCTACAAAGGCCCTGCTACTGACATTTTTCTTTGTCCTTGGAATGCAGTTTGCCTCCAAATAGTTGATTTTGTTGAGTAATTAATTGATTGGTTGATGAGGAGAGTAAAGAGAGAAATCAATCATCTCTTATCCTAGTTTCTCGTTTGCCAAACCAATATCAAATCCCCAGTGTGATGAGATAACTCTAGAATGTGGCAATTGACACTAAGGATGTAGTGCAGAATGAAAGAATCATTTAAGTGGAATAAAACAGTCCTTGACTTTTTGTGTGTGTGTGTGTGAGGAAGATCAGCCCCTGAGCTAACATCCATGCCAATCCTCCTGTTTTTTGCTGAGGAAGACTGGCTGTGGGCTAACATCTGTGCCCATCTTCCTCTACTTTATATGGGACGCCGGCACAGCATGGCCTGACAAGCGGTGCCTCGGTGCGTGCCCAGGATCAGAACCCTGGCTGCCAGCAGCAGAGCGCACGCACTGAACCACTACACCACAGGGCCGGCGTCCTTGACTTTGATAAGTACGTGGGTTTTTTAGGAGATAAAACTTAAACATCAAACAGTGAATTATTGAAGGCCAAAATTGCAGTAATAGAAATCTAAAATTGGAGAGTATAAATGTAGATGGAGATAATTAAGGATGAATTGCTTCATCATTCATTTATTCAGTATTTCAGTTCATTCAACTCATTAATTATTAATTAAGTTCATTCAACACATTAATTGTTTTGTCTATACTGGTTACTATGGTATCCACTTTATATATCATATTTAATATTCAAACAAGAACTCTATTTTATAGAATACAAAACTGGGGCCCAGATATACCAAAAATTTATTTCAAGTCATATTTATATACCCATTCAGTTGTTCAAAGTTTATTCACCTTACAGGTTTGAGTTTGTACAATTGACTTGTAAGGGGTTCTACATCCAAAATTAGATTCATGCCATCAGAATTGGGTGTGCCTGGGTTATGAGCCACGTGATTTAAACAGCTATGCTTTTGATAAATAAATCACTTCTAATAATTTCTGATAGCATTCATTAATGTTACTAATTATTGGTAAAATGGTACATAATATGTAAGTAGATATTTTAAAAGGTGTAATACTTTGGGACATTCAGGTCCCTTCTTATAGATGCTAAACTTTAAATATGCTTAAACTGGACTTCTTACATTTTAATCAAAAGCTTAGGATTTATGTTTGCTTCTTTGATGGCATAGGAAATTCCATGTTGGTATCAGCATTCAGCTCTCACTAAGTACCTTGCCTCTCTGCAAAAGGAGGCATTTTCTATTGATTAGAGTCTTAAGAAGACAAGACAATTGAGAAGTTTATTGTGTCATGATTCCTGAGAAATGAAAAACAATTTACATATTCTTTTGTAAGTAAACCAAAAGTAGTTTTGGTTCCTATAGCTAGTAAATAATAGATAAGTCACTTCATCCTCTGGATGTTAGTTGCCTCATTTTTAAAATGGGTGAGTGTCTTCCCTACTGTAAGCCAGGTAAATAAACCAGATTATCAGCTAAGAGATCTATGCTTAAGACCTGTTATTCACATTTTAAAAATCTTAATAAAAGACATAAGTGCAAATACAATCACCATTTGAAATGCATATATTTAAAAGCAATGATATTTTCCTCCAATTTCAGAAAAGAATTTCTCTATATAGGCAAAGCATTAATTAGGTATAATAATTCTCTGATTTCTTTAAGGTCTCTAATCAAAAATTATATTCTCAGTTAAGCTTTCCATGAATCTCTGTCTAAACCTTAACAACCTTCCTTCAACATTTCATGTCTCCCTTCTCTGCTTTGTTTTTTTCTAGCACAATATATATTTTAACCTATTCTTCTGTATTATTTTCTGTCTCCTTTGATTAGAAAGTAGCTCTTATGAGGGCAGGAATTTCTATCTGCTTTGTTCACTGCTCAATCCCCAGGGCCTAGATTAATGCCTGATACACAGTGGGCAACCAACGATAATAAATGAATATTTATCAAGATTACAGTTTCAAAAATAATAAGTAGCCAAATTACAAGGGCCTTTCTTCATATATCATCTCTATCTGGTTGTATACACTAAATTATTATTGTTCACTAAGAAAATTATTGAAATTATAGAGGAAGTTGCTATTTACTCAATATCTTGGTTCTTGGAGCAGCATTTGGAAGTTTTAGGTGTTAGCCTTGTCTTGTGACATACCATGTCTTCTTCCTTGTGGACCTAGGTAACCTGAACAATAGAGAGCCTAATTTGGTCTTACAAGGAAATGTAAAAGTACAAAACTGCTTTATTTGGTCTTCTAAATGGTTTCTCTCAGGTGCTGGATATCATATAGTCCTGGAGAGGGAACCACATTGTGATGTTGAGAAGATCTCCGCAATGATTCAGTCTCATATTCCAGATGCCACTTTGGAGAACTGTATTGGAACTGAATTATCATTTATCCTACCCAAGGAGTATACACACAGGTATAGATTCAGAGAGTTCTAGATAGATGGATTGAGTGACCAGAAATCATTTTTAATTTTCCAGGTTTAGCAAGTAGTAATAGTAAAAAGTACTATTTAGTGAGTAGTATTTTGCTAACAAGCCAGATCTCTAGTTTTAGCTGTCATTTGCCAACTAGAGTTGAGAATTTCACAGCTGAAGCTTTCTCTCACTGAACAGAGGATTGCCTCGTAAGTTCAAGTTCATTCAAGGCTTGTTGGATATTTTTCTTTCTTTTTTTTTTTTTTTGGAGGGAGGTTTGCAACCTAGTGGCTATATAGCTTCCTAGTGTTAATAGGGAAGATGTTTGTAGTGTATAAATTTTATGTATAGTGAGTAAAGCCCAGGGAAATCTTAAGATGATGAAAGAAAAAAGTAGTTTAAATGTCAACTCTTGGAGCAAGGATGACAAGGACAAAGAGGAAACAGAGATTTTGACCTCAGTAGTTAGCCAAATTAATTATAGAGGGGAGACGCAGGGATGATAATTGTACCTGGGTACCTGGGATTCCCATCCTAGCAAAGAGAAGTGGAAACTAAGAGTACTCATCATTGACCTTCAGGGAGTGTGCCATTTTCATCTTTTCTGAAGTTATTACTACCTAGATATCCCATAGATGGAAGGTGATTTGCCGTACAGAAGAAGAGATTTGCCATACACAAGACGGACTTGTAGGACATTGCTCTACATTTCCATCTGATACAGAGTTCCTGGATAGAATGAAGGAAATAACACAGAAGAGTCCGGCAACCAAGATTCTAATAAATGAAGAGAGATGAAAATAAATGTTCCCTAGAAGAGGAATAAAAGGAAGAGGAAATGCTCCATGGGAGCTATATTCATTCAGAGAGTAAATCTGAACCTTCTTAAAAAACATGAGCATGGAACAATATTGAGACAGCTAGGGGGGACCTAGACCCTAGTCATGTGAGAGAGAGTCAGGGAAATGAAAGAAACTGCAACTGGACATCAATTATATGAACATTCGTTCAACAGAGTTAGACGACAGATGTTTTGTTGGGTACTTTTAGCACAGTATGGTGATTATAAATCTGGAAATGCAGGGTGTCTCTGAAAGAAACATGTTAGAGAAGCTGCTTAAACTTATCAAAACATCTGCCCATCCCATAGCAGATGTACACAAATGACATTATCAGAAGAAACCAAGAAAAATGACTATATCATTAATATTAAAATAGGAAATGTAAGGATTTAGAAAAAGGTAATATTTTCATCACGTCTTCCTATTAAATATTTTGGGCATGGAAGAGAGAAAGAAGAGTCTCTGAAAAATGAACAACTAGTCACACAGGTTAAGAACATGTTAGATGTGGATTTCTGGGCCATGGACAGTGGATCTAGCACAGCATAGGATGCAAATCATGAAGGTGGGGAAGAATATGTTTGTTCAGAATGAAAATTTCTTTAACAAGATAATTTTAAACCAACTATTGAAAGAGAGAAAAAAAAACCAGAATAAAATGTCTATAGCCCATTTAATTCACAGAATAGTTGACTATAGTAGGAAAAGAATAAAATGACAAGGAGTTTTTGGTTATTGCCAGGACTTTGATAGCTTAATTAATCGTTCATTTGCTTTGTGCTGGGCACAGCTCTAAATGCTTTACACATGTGTGTTTACATGAAAAAAAAATGAATAAGAGACTTAGAAAAAATACTCATAACCCCACAAATCTATATTTTAATCTATAGAATGGGGCTAACAAAAGTGAACTTGAGGTTTTTAAACAAAGTTGTAAGCTGGTTCTTTGAGAAGACCAATGCATTCAGTGAAACTTCAGTCGTACTGATCAGAAAGGAAAAGAGAAAAGACACAAATTACCTATATTTGGAATGAGTGAGATGATATCACTATATATTCTACAGATAATATATTAATAATAGGAGAATATTATAAACAGCTCTATGCCAATAGATTTGACACCTTAGACAAAATGGAAAAAAATTCTTTGAAAGACACAAATTACCAAAACTGACTCAGGAAGAAATATATAACTTGAAAACTTTTTTACTTATTAAGGAAAGTGAATTTGTATTTTAAAACATTGTCACAGAGAAAACTCCAGGACCAGATGGCTTCACTGATGAATTCTACCAAACACTTAAAGAAGAAAAAATACCAATTCTACACAAACTTTTCTAGAAAATAAGAGAAAAAAAAACATTTCCTAACTTGTTTTATAAGGCCAGTATTGCTGTGATACCAAAATCAGTCGAAGACATCACAGGAATAATCTTATTATGATTGTACAATAATCCTTAACAGAGTATGTAGAATCTTTTTTTTTTAATTTTTTGTTTATTGCAGTAACATTGGTTTATAACATTGTATAAATTTCAGGTGTACATCATTATACTTCTATTTCTGCATAGATTACATCATGTTCACCACACAAGTACTAATTACAATCCATCACCACACACATGTGCCAAATTATCCCTTTCACCCTCCTCCCTCCCCCCTTCCCCTCTAGTAACCACCAATCCAACCTCTGTCTCTATGTGTTTGTTTATTGTTGTTATTATCTACTACTTAATGAAGGAAATCATATGGTATTTGACCTTCTCCCTCTGACTTATTTCACTTTGCATAATACTCTCAATGTCCATCCATGTTGTCACAAATGGCTGGATTTCATCGTTTCTTATGGCTGAGTAGTATTCCATTGTGTATATATACCACATCTTCTTTATTCATTCGTCCCTTGATGGGCACTTAGGTTGCTTCCAAGTCTTGGCTATTGTGAATAACGCTGCAATGAACACAGGGGTGCATGTATCTTTACGCATTGGTGTTTTCAAGGTCTTTGGATAAATACCCAGCAGTGGAATAGCTGGATCATATGGTAGTTCTATCCTTGATTTTTTGAGGAATCTGCATACTGTTTTCCATAGTGGCTGCACCAGTTTGCACTCCCACCAGCAGTGTATGAGAGTTCCCTTCTCTCCACATCCTCTCCAACACATGTTGTTTCCTGTCTTGTTAATTATAGCCATTCTGATGGACGTGAGGTGATATCTCATTGTAGTTTTGATTTGCATTTCCCTGATAGTTAATGATTTTGAACATCTTTTCATGTGTCTGTTGGCCATCTGTATATCTTCTTTGGAGAAATGTCTGTTGAGGTCTTTTGCCCATTTTTTAACTGGGTTGGTAGTTTTTTGTTGTTGAGATGCATCAGTTCTTTGTATATTTTGGAGATTAAGCCCTTATCAGATGTATGGCTTGCAAATATCTTCTCCCAATTGTTAGGTTGTCTTTTCGTTTTGTTGATGGTTTCCTTTGCTGTGCAGAAGCTTTTTAGTTTGATGTAGTCCCATTTGTTTAGTTTTTCTATTGTTTCTCTTGCCCGGTCAGACATGGTGCTTGAAAATGTTGCTAAGACCGATGTCGAAGAGCATACTGCCTATGTTTTCTCTAGAAGTTTCATAGTTTCATGTCTTACATTCAAGTCTTTAATCCGTTTTGAATTAATTTTTGTGTATGGTGTAAGGTAAGGGTCTACTTTCATTTTTTTGCATGTGGCTGTCCAGTTTTCCCAACATCATTTGTTGAAGAGACTTTCTTTTCTCCATAGTATGTTCTTGGCTCCTTTGTCAAAGATGAGCTGTCCATAGATGTGTGGGTTTATTTCTGGGCTTTCGATTCTATTCCATTGATCTGTGTGTCTGTTTCTGTGCCAGTACCATGCTGTTTTGGTTACTATAGCTTTGTAGTATATTTTGAAATCAGGGAGTGTGATACCTCCGGCTTTGTTCTTTTGTCTCAGGATTCCTTTAGCTATTCGGGGTCTTTTGTTGTTCCAAATAAATTTTAGGATTCTTTGTGCTATTTCTGTGAAAAGTGTTGTTGGAACTTTGATAGGGATTGCATTGAATCTATAGCTGGCTTTAGGAAGTATGGACATCTTAACTATGTTAATTCTTCCAATCCAAGAGCACGGAATATCTTTCCATTTCTTTGTGTCTTCTTCAATTTCTTTCAGCAATATTTTATAGTTTTCGTGTACAGCTCTTTCACCTCTTTGGTTAAGTTTATTCCTAGGTATTTTATTCTTTTTGTTGCAGTTGTAAATGGGATGGTATTCTTAATTTCTCTTTCTGCTACTTCGTTGTTAGTGTATAGAAATGCAACTGATTTTTGTATGTTGATTTTGTATCCTGCAACTTTACCATATTCGTTTATTACTTCTAAAAGTTTTCTGGTGGATTCTTTAGGGTTTTCTATATATAAAATCATGTCATCTGCAAATAGTGACAGTTTCACTTCTTCCTTTCCAATTTGGATCGCCTTTATTTCTTTCTCTTGGCTGATTACTCTGGCTAGGACTTCCAGTACTATGTTAAATAGGAGTGGTGACAGTGGGCCTCCTTGTCTGGTTCCTGTTCTTAGAGGGATAGCTTTCAGTTTTTCACCATTGAGGATGATATTAGCTGTGGGTTTCTCATATATGGTCTTTATTATGTTGAGGTACTGTCCTTCTATACCCATTATATTCAGAGTTTTTATCATAAATGGATGCTGTATCTTGTCAAATGCTTTCTCTGCATCTATTGAGATGATCATGTGATTTTTATTCTTCATTTAATTAATGTGGTGTATCACGTTGATTGATTTGCGAATGTTAAACCATCCCTGCATACCTGGAATAAATCCCACTTGATCATGGTGTATAAACTTTTTAACATATTGTATGCGATTTGCTAGTATTTTGTTGAGGATTTTTGCATCAATGTTCATTAGTGATATTGGCCTGTAGTTTTCTTTCTTTGTGTTGTCCTTGTCTGGTTTTGGTATCAGGGTAATGTTGGCTTCATAGAATGAGTTAGGGAGCTTCCCCCCCCTCCTCAATTTTTTGGAAGAGTTTGAGAAGGATAGGTATTAAGTCTTCTTTAAATGTTTGGTAGAATTCACCAGGGAAGCCATCAGGTCCTGGACTTTTATTTTTGGGGAGGTTATTGATTACGGTTTCGATCTCCTTACTGGTGATTGGTCTATTCAAATTCTCTACTTCTTCTTGATCCAGTTTTGGAAGGTTGTATGATTCTAAGAATTTATCCATTTCTTCCAGATTGTCGAACTGGTTGGCATATAGCTTTTCATAGTATTCTCTTATAATCTTTTGTATCTTTGAGGTGTCTGTTGTAATTTCTCCTCTTTCATTTCTGATTTTAATTATTTGTGCCTTCTCTCTTTTTTTCTTGGTGAGTCTAGCTAAAGGTTTGTCAATTTTGTTTATCTTTTCAAAGGACCAGCTCTTGGTTTTATTAATTTTTGCTATTGTTTTTTTAGTCTCTATTTCATTTATTTCTGCTCTTATTTTTATTATTTCCCTTCTTCTACTGATTTTGGGCTTGGTTTCTTCTTTTTCCATTTCCTTTAGGTGCATTGTTAGATTGTTTATTTGAGATTTTTCTTGTTTGTTGAGATAGGCTTGTATTGCTATAAACTTCCCTCTTAGAACCACTTTTGCTGTATCCCATAAATTCTGGCATGTCATATTTTGATTTTCATTTGTCTCCAGGTTTTTTTTTGATTTCTTCTTTGATTTCTTCGTTGACCCAGTCGTTGTTCAGTAGCATTTTCTTTAATCTCCACGTATTTGTGGCTTTTCTGATTTTCTTCCTATAGTTGATTTCTAGTTTCCTACCGTTGTGGTCAGAAAAGATGCTTGGTATTATTTCAATCTTCTTAAATTTATGGAGACTTGTTTTGTGGCCTAATATGTGATCAATCCTGGGGAATGTTCCATGTGCATTTGAAAAGAACGTGTATTCTTCGGTTTTTGGATGGAATGCTCTGTATATATCTACTAGGTCCATCTGTTCTAGTGTATCATTTAAGGCCAATGTTTCCTTATTGATCTTCTGTTTGGATGATCTATCCGTTGGTGTAAGTGGAGTGTTCAAGTCCCCTACTATTATTGTGTTACTGTCTATTTCTGTTTTTATGTCTGTTAATAATTGCTTTATATATTTAGGTGCATCTACATTAGGTGCGCAGATATTTACAAGGGTTATATCCTCTTGTTTCATTGTTCCCTTGATCATTATGTAATGCCCTTCTTTGTCTCTTTTTACAGTTTTTGTTTTAAAGTCTATTTTGTCTGATATGAGTACTGCTACCCCAGCTTTCTTTTCATTGCCATTTGCGTGGAGTATCTTTTTCCATCCCTTCACTTTCAGTTTGTAAGTGTATTTAGGTCTGAAGTGTGTCTCTTGTATGCAGCATATATATGGGTCTTGTTTTTTTATCCAATCAGCCACCCTATGCCTTTTAATTCGAGCATTTACTCCAGTGACGTTTAAATTAGCTATTGATAAGTATGTACTTACTGCCATTTTTTAACTTTTTTTCCTCAGTGTTTTAGTAGTCCTTCTCTGTTCCTTTCTTCTTCTATACAGAATTGATGGTCTCTTTAGTTTGACCTCTGAAAGCTCTACTCTTTAACTCCCTTCCTCCCTCCTTTTATGTTTTTGATATCATATCTAACTTCTTTTTTGTCTATTTGTATCCATTACCCTCTTATCATGGAAATAGATAATTTTTCCTATTTGTTGTCTTCTCTTTTCCCCTTAAATCAGCCCCTTTAACATTTCTTGTAGCACTGGTTTCTTGGTGACAAACTCCTTTAATTTTTGCTTGTCTGGGAAATTTTTGATCTCTCCTTCCAACTGAATGATAACCTTGCTGGGTAGAGTATTCTTGGCTGTAAGTTTTTTCCTTTTAGCACTTTAAATATACCATGCCACTCTCTTCTAGCCTGTAAGGTTTCTGCTGAGAAGTCAGCTGATAGCCTTATGGGGCTTTCTTTGTATGTAACTTGTCTTTCTCTTGCAGCTTTTAGGATTCTCTCTTTCTCTCTAATTCTGGACATTTGGATTATGATGTGTCTTGGTGTGGCAATCTTGGATTTATCATGTTTGGGGCTCTTTGTGCTTCCTGTACCTGGATGTCTGATTCCTTCCTTAGGTTAGGGAAGTTTTCATCTATTATTTCTTGAAATAGATTCTCTGCCCTTTTGTCCGGCTCTTCTCCTTCCGGGACACCTATAACATGGATGTTAGTGAGCTTGATGTTGTCCCAGAGGTCCCTTAGACTGTCCTCACTCTTTTTAATTCTTTTCTCTTTTACCTGTTCAGCTTGGGTAATTTCTTCTAGTCTTTCGTCCAGCTCACAGATCCGTTCTTCTGTATCCTCTACTCTGCTTTTGAGTCCTTCTAGTGAATTTTTCATTTCCAGTATTGTATTCTTCATTTCTGATTGGTTCTTCTTTATATCTTCCATTTCTTTGTTGACATTCTCACTGAGTTCATCTATTCTTCTCCCCACATCAGTGAGCATCCTTAACACTCTTAGTTTGAGCTCTCTGTCGGGTAGGTTGCTCATTTCTGTTTCACTTAGTTCCTTTTCTGGGATTTTGTCCTGTTCCCTTACTAGGAATGTATTCCTTTGCATCCTCATTTTGCCTCTTTCCCTGTGCTTGTGACTACGTATTAGGTAGGTCAGCTTCGTCTTCTGCTCTTGGATAGGTGACCTTATGTAAGTGATGGCTTCGGAGGCCTGCAGTGTGCTTCCCTCAGTTCTCAATGTTCCAGGGGTGACCCCTATGTGGGCTACGTGTGTCCTTCTGTTGTGGCCTGTTTGCTCTCCCTGTAGGCACCCAGGGAGGTTGTTATGCTCCTAGCCAGCTGTTGTATTGCTCAGCTGCTTGTAGTTGTTGTGGGCCCTTCAGTCTCTTTATCAGGCATGGGGAGCCCCAGCACAGTTGGCTGCAAGTTCTAATACCACATTTGTGTTGCAGTATTTCTTTTAAGTGAGTAGGCCCCCAGCATGGCAGGTTGTTAGGCTCAGGGCCTTACAATTGCTATAAGCCTCCAGCCTTTAGGTCTCTTTTCAGCTCTCTGAGGATTGCAGCTGGGTGGGGCTGGCCTCAGGCACAGGAGCACCCAATTGTTTCAGGGTTTGGAAGGTGTGGCAAACCCCCTATGTGGGTCTTTGAGAAGCACAAGTCTTCTGCAGCTGACAAGCCCTGCCGCCCACAGGTCCACACACACAGTCAACACAGTCCTGCCCCGTGTGCGTGCCCCGACCACCCGAAGTGGACCCAGTCTCTTCACGGTGGGAGCCCCACACACTCTGCCACTGCCCCACACTCTCCACCCGCTCTTTGTGCACGTCCTGCCCCGCTGAAGTCGGGCTCCATTGCCAGGTAGCAGAGAATCCAGTCACCAATCTATGCAGGCCCACAAGTTGCCTGAGGGCTTGTTGTTGGGTGGGCCAGTCTCTAGGGTAGGCTGCCTGCCCTGGCTGAGCTGGATTAAATCGGTGCTCTAGCGGGTGGGGCAGACCCTGGGCTAGCAGGCCCCAGGGAGAACTCCAATGGCGTCTGTGTAAGCACGCCCACACCAAGCCACAACAATGGCCGCCGCCACTGTCCCAGTCCCTGGAGAGGTCTCACCTCTCACCGAGATGCACACAGGGCCTATCAGGTGAGTCTCTTTTCACCACAGCACTGTGCACCTTTCTTTCTGGTGATTTTAGGATGCTTTCTGAAACAGGTGAGTTTGCGCGTGGGCCCTTTAAGAGCCAGTTTCAATTTCTTTGTGAACCAGCTTTTCTGGGGGTACTCCCCAATGTTTTAGTAGCAGCAAAGTCAGATATTATGCCACTCATCTCAATTGTGCTGGGTCCACAAAATGCCCACATCAGGGGCGCTCCCCGGCTCAGGGCCCCACACCTCCAGGGAGGGCTGCATACCTGTGGGCTGCTCCCGGCGGCCGTGAGGCGCTGCGGCTTGTGAAGGCAGCGGCGTTTTTCCTCTCCAGAAGGGAGTTTCTGCCTCTTCTACCTCAGTTAGGATTGTCCGTTGTTGCAGGAGTTCCTCTTATCCAGTTTTCAGTTCTGTCTCAGGGTTAATTTTTCCACGAATAGTTGTAAATTGGCTCTGTCCGGGGGAGGAGGTGAGTTCAGAGTCTGCCTACGCCACCATCTTGACTTCCTCCTCCTAGAATCTTGAATATGGGTGAAAATCATGTGCAGGAGGGATCTTATTGAGAAGATTCAAAAGAAAGAGGAAAATGACCTTTAGATACATGAAGAGTTGTCATAGGAAGAGGGGTCAGATTGAACTTAGGGGTAAGAGTAGAACCAGTAATCAAAGCTAGGTAATGTTAGATGGAAGTGGAATTCAACCTAAAATATGGAGAAAGTTTAGAAGATGAAGAGTTTTGATTCATCATCTCTGAGGGTTATCACACATAGGCTTGATAGTCCCTCACTAGGAATGAGAGATGAGTTTAAGAAGTCGATGGGTTTCTGGAGAAGATCTCTTGAATCTAAAACAATGTTAATTCTTTTTGGTAAAATTATTCTTTAGAATCTTTGATGTAACTACACCACAATTAGCAAAATTCCCTTACAACTCACGTAGCTATTTAATTAAATCTTACTCTCTCAGTGCCCAGCTTCTACTTCAGTACCTCTGTTTTCTGTCATTTAGTGATTTATGCCTCGTGTAATTGGAGAACTATTTTCCATTTGATGTAGGAACCACATGTGAATAAATTAACTTTTATTAACTAGCTATAGTCCTCAACACTTACAGAAAATAAATTAATAATTTTTTTAGAACAAACGAATTTGTATCAAAGATAAAGTTATAGTGGGGAAAAATTTGCTAAGGTAAATGTATCTTCCTTATTTTCATTTGTTTCACAATAAGCATTACAGTGAATAGTGATCTACTAAACATTTTTCCCATGGCTAACCAGAAATTATTGTGGAACAAAATGATATTGAAAATTCATCTAACAAAAAACCAAACAACCTAAGTCAAAAATGGGCAAAGAACTTGAATAGACATTTCTTCTAAGATGTACAAATTGTCAATAAGCACATGAAAAGATACTCAACATCACTACTCATTAGGAAAATGCAAATCAAAAACACAAAAAATAACAAATGTTGGTAAGGATGTGGAGAAATTGTAAGCCTGTGCATTGCTATTGGGAATGTAAAATGGCGCATCTGCTGTAGAAAACAGTGTGACAGTTCCTCAAAAAGTTGAACGTAGAATTATCATATGATCCAGCAATTCCACTTCTAGGTATATACCCAAAATAATTGAAAGCAGGAACTCGAACAGATGTTGGTACACCGATGTTCATTGCAGCATTATTCACAATATCCAAAAGGTGGAAACAACTCAAAGGTCCATTGACGAGTGATTGATAAGCAGCACGTTCTATATCCATGCAATAAGTATTATTCAGCCTTAAAAAGGAATGAAATTCTGATATATGCTACAACATGAATGAACCTAGAAAGAATTATGTTAAGTGAAATAAGCCCGACACAAAAGGACAAATATTGTGTGATTCCACCTTATATCAGGCACATAGAATAGGCATATTCATAGAGACAGAAAGTAAAAGTGAAGTTGAGGGAAGGAAGGCATAGAGAATTATTGTTTAATGGGTACAGAGTTTTAGTTTGGGATCGTAATAAATTCTGGATATGGATGGTGATGATGGTTGCACAACGTTGTGAATGTGCTTGATGCTGCTTGAACTGTACCCTTAAAATGATATAATGGTAAATTTAGTGTTTTATATTTTTTACCACAATAAAAAAATTTTAAGAAAACAATAGGGAAGAATACAATTGGAAATAAAATGAGCTAAAAAAAAGGAGATGGATTGTAATTAGTATCTGGGTGGTGAACATGATGTAATCTATGCAGAAATAGAAGTATAATGATGTACACCTGAAATTTATGCAATGTTATAAACCAATGTTACTGCAATAAACAAAAAATTTTAAAAGAAAAGAGAGAAAATGGATCTAGACTAGTGCTGGTACTTTCTTTTCCTCTTCCTCCTCTCCTTCCAGGTTTGAAGCTCTGTTTAATGATCTGGAAAAGAAACAAAAGGAGTTGGGCATTGCCAGCCTTGGTGCTTCAATCACTACCATGGAAGAAGTCTTCCTTAAGTGAGTAATAATGACCTTAAAAAATAAAAACTTCCACCCATAAAATCCTGCATCAGTTTGAGAGCAAACCCTACCCTCTTTGCATTGGAATAAAGTAATCACTGTTACGGATTTTTTCAAATATGTTAATATTTTATGCTAATGTACTTCTATATATTCAGCTGAGAATATGTAAAGATCTTGAGCTTGGGTCTTGATGCGTGTGTGTTTTTGTGGTAGAAGGTTTAAGAGTTAGTCAAGAAAAAAAAAAGAATTAATATCTGTGTCATCATAGGAAAAGTTCTAGTTCTAACTTGGAGTCTATACTAGAAATGACTTTAAAGCTTTGACCTAACAATGTTTCCATAATTTATTTAATTTGTACATGGTTGGTTTCTTGCACTGTGAAATAGTTCAAAATGAAAATCCCTGGGGAATTCAGGCTGTCACTAGGCAAAGTCAGATAGTAGCTGTCAAAAGGTTTCACAAAATGTCCTTTCTCTGATAAGATTATGACAGAGCTAGGTCTAGACTTCATTCTCTTATACTCAGGATTTAATATTGTGAGTGTCTCAAAGTTAATTTGGGGTAATTTATTCACATGAGTTAAGTTCACAAAATACCAAAGTATATAAATTAAAAAGCCACTCATTAATTTATAATAACAAATAAATTATAGTAAGAATAACTTATAAAAAGAAATGGCCTCTTGCCCTTCAATCAAATGAGCAAGTTACTTTGTAACCACAATTAGAACAAGCTCCATAAGGGCAGGGACCATGTCTGTTTTGTTCAATGACTGTACTTGGGGCCTCAGACAATGTCTGTCACATAATAGATACTCAGAAATGTTCTTGGATGAATAAATGAATTAATTAATATTATTTAAAGCCATTATCTCCACAATAGATGCTCTACCTGCCGCTAGGAATTACAGGTTAAAACCTTGGACCAGGAGGTTTTAAAACCTACCTAGGCTGTCTCTCCTAGGGGTTGTTGTCAATGTTTGCCACAGAATCTCCTTTCCTACCTTTTTTCTCCATTTTTTATTGTGGTAAAATACACATAACATGAAATTTACTATCTTGAATATTTTTAAGTATACAGCTCAGTGGTATTAAATACTTTCATATTGTTGTGCAACCCTCACCAATATCCATCCCTATAACTCTTTTAATCTTGTAAAACTGAAAATCTATACCTATTAAACAATAACTCCCCATTCTCCACACCCTTTACCCCTGGCAACCACCATTACACTTTCTGTCTTTATGATTTTTACTACTGTACGTATATGGATTTTATACAGCATTTGTCTTTTTGTCACTGGCTTATTCCACTTAGCTTGATGTCCTCACAGTTCATCCGTGTTGTAGCATACTGCAGAATTTTCTTCCTTTTTAAGATTGAATAATATTCCATTGTATATATATACCACATTTTGCTCATCCATTCATCAGTCGATGGACATAGGGTTGCTTGCACGTTTTAGCTATTGTGAATAATGCTACTGTGAACATGTGTGTACAAATATCTCTTTGAGACCCTGCTTTCAATTCTTTTTAGAATATACCCAGAAGTAGAATTGCTGGATCATATGGTAATTGTATTTTTAATATTTCACAAATGTCATACTGTTTTCCACAGCAGCTGTACCATTTTACATTCCCACCAATGGTTCCAGTTTCCACAAATGTTCCAATTTCTCCACATCCTCACCAACACTTGTTATTTTCTATGCATTTTATAGTATCCATCTAATGGGTGTAAAGTGGTATCTCATTGTGTTTTTGATTTGCTTTTCACTAATTATTAGTGATGCTGAGCATCTTTTCATGCACTTGTTGGTCATTTGTATATCTTCTTTGGAGAAATGTCTATTCAAATCCTTTGCCCATTTTGAATCAGGCTGTTTTTTTTGGTTGTTGTTGTGTTTTAGAATCTCTCTGAATATTCTTGATATTAATCCCTTATCAGATATCTGATTGGAAAACATTTTCTCCCTTTCTGTGGGTTTTGTTTTCACTCTGTGGATACTGTCTAATTAATCATTAGTGTCTTTTTTTTTGTTTGTTTTGGTGAGGAAAATTTGCCCTGAACTAACATCTGTTGCCAACCTTCCTCTTTTTTTGCTTGAGGAAGATTAGCCTTGAGCTAACATCTGTGCCAATCTTCCTCTATTTTATATGTGGGTCACTGCCACAGCATGGCTGATGAGTGGTGTAGGTCCATGCCCAGGATCCAAACCTGCAAACCCCAGGCCACCGAGCCAAGTGTGCCAAACTACGCCACGGGGCCAGCTCCCAGATAATGTCTTCTGATTCACAAAAGTTTTTAATTTTCATGAAGGCAAATTTGTCTATTTTTTCTTTTGTGACCTGTGCCTTTGGTATTATATCCAAGAAATCATTGCCAGATCCAATGTCATGAAGCTTTTGTCCTATGTTTTCTTCTAAGGGGGTTATAGTTTGGGGTCTTATATTTAGGTCTTTGATCCATTTTAGTCAGTCTTTACATATGGTTTTAAGTTAGGGTGAAATTCATTGTTTCACATATGGATAGCCAGTATTTCAGCATCATTTGTTGAAAACACTGTCCTTTCCACCTTGAATGGTCTTGACACCCTTGTCAAAGTCATGGCCAGACTTGTTAGGGTTTATTTCTGGGCTGTCTATTTTATTCCGTTGGTCTAATGTCTTTATGCCAATACCACACCATTTTGATTACTGTAGCTTTGTAGTAAGTTTTGAAATTAGGAAGCGTGAGTCCTCCAGTATTGTTCTTCATTTTCAAGATTGATTTGACTATTCAGGGTTCCTTGAGGTGCCATATGAATTTTAGGATGGGTTTTTCTGTTTCTGCAAAAAACATCATTGGTAATTTGGTAGGGACTGCATTGAATCCAGATTGCTTTGTGTGGTATTGACATTTTAACAATATTAAGTCATCCAGTCCATGAACATGGGATGTGTTTCCATTTATTTATGTCTTCTTTAATTTCCTTCAGCAGTATTTTGTAGTTTTCATTGTATAAGTCTTTCACCTCCTTGGTTAAGTTAATTCCTAAGTAGTGTATTCTTTTTGGTGCTATTGTAAATATAATTGTTTTTATAATTTCTTTTTCATATTGTTCACTGTTTATGTATAGAAATGCAACGGATTTTTGAGTGTTGATTTTGAGTGTATCTTGCTACTTTGCTGAATTCATTTATTAACTCTAACAGCTTTTTTGTGGAGTCTTTAGGATTTTCTGCATATAAGATAATATCATCTGCAAAAGATAATTTTACTTCTTCCTTTCCCATTTGGATGTCTTATATTTCTTTTTCTTGACTAATTGCTCTGGTTAGAACTTCCAGTACTATGTTGAATAGAAGTGGTAAAAGAGGGCATCCTTGCCTTGTTCCTGATCTGAGAGAAAAACTTTCAGTCTTTCACCATTGAGTATGATGTTTCCTGTGGATTTTTATATATGGCTTCTATTAAATTCAAATTGTTTTCTTCTGTTCCTATTTTGTTGAGTGTTTTTATCATGGAAGGGTGTTGAATTTTGTCAAATGCTTTTTCTTCATCAATTGATATGATCATATCATTTTTTTCCTTCCATTTGTTGATGTGGTGTATTACATTGATCGATTTTTGCTTGTCAAATCGTCCTTGCATTCCAGCAATACATCCCACTTGGTCATGGTATATAGTCCTTTTAGTATGCCACTGAATTCTGTTTGCTGGCATTTTGTTGAGGGTTTTTGCATCAATGTTCATAATGGGTATTGATCTGTAGTTTTTGCTTCTTGTAGTATCTTTGTCTGGCTTTGGCCTCATAGTTGGGAAGTGTTCCCTCCTCTTCAATTTTTTGGAAAAGTTTGAGAAGATTGGTATTAGTTCTTCTTTAAATGTTTGGTAGAATTCACCAGTGAAGCCATTAGGTCTAGGACTTTTCTTTGTTGGAATATTTTTTTATTACTTGTTCAACCTCCTCACTAGTTGGAGGTCTATTCAGATTTTCTATTTCTTTGTGATTTAGTCTTGGTAGGTTTTGTGTTTCCAGGAATTCATCCATTTCATCTAAGTTATCCAATTTTTGGCATACAGTTGTTCATAGTACTCATTTTTAATCTTTTTTATTTTTGTAAAATTGGTAATAATGTCCCCACTTTCATTTCTGATTGTAGTAATATGAGTCTTCTCTCTTTTTTTCTTAGTTCATCTAGCTAAAGATTTGTCAATTTTGTTAATCTTTTTGAAGAAACAACTTTTGGTTTCATTGATTTTTCTCTATTGTTTTTCTGTCCACTGACAGATGAATGGATAAAGGAAATGTGAGATATATAAATAGATATATTTAATATAGATAGATATCTATAATATATTATAGATATATAAATATATATATACACACATACACACAATGGAATATGATTCAGCCTTAGAAAAGAAGGAAATCCTGCCATTTGTGGCAACATGGATAAACCTAGAGGATTTATGCTAAGGGAAATAAGCTAGACACAGAAAGACAAATACTGCATGATCTCACTTATATGTGGAATCTAAAAAAGTTGAACTCATAGTAACAGAGAGTTGAATGGTGGTTACCAGGGGCCAGGGGATGGTGGAAATGGGAAATGTTATTCAAAGGGTGCAAATTTTCATTATAAGATGAATAATTTCTGGAGACCTATAGGTATCCACAAGTACAGCATGATGACAATACATACAGTAAGGTATTGTAAATTTGGAATTTGGTAAGGGATTAGATCTCAAGTTTTCTCATTTAAGGCCAATGTTTCCTTGTTGATCTTCTGTTTGGATGATCTATCCATTGGTATAAGTGGAGTGTTGAAGTCCCCTACTATTATTGTGTTACTGTCTATTTCACCTTTTATGTCTGTTAATAATTGCTTTATATATTTAGGTGCTCCTATATTGGGTGCATAGATATTTACAAGTGTTATATCCTCTGGTTGGATTGTTCCCTTGATCATTATGTAGTGCCCTTCTTTGTCTCTTCTTACAGTTTTTTTTTTAATTTTTTGTTTATCACAGTAACATTGGTTTATAACATTGTATAAATTTCAGGTGTACATCATTATACTTCTATTTCTGCATAGATTACATCATGTTCACTGCACAAATACTAATTACAACCCATCACCACACACTTGTGCTGAATTATCCCTTTCACCCTCCTCCCTCCCCACTTCCCCTCTGGTAACCACCAATCCAATCTCTGTCTCTATGTGTTTGTTTATTGTTGTTATTATCTGCTACTTAATGAAGGAAATCATACAGTATTTGACCTTCTCCCTCTGACTTATTTCACTTTGCATAATACCCTCAATGTCCTCCATGTTGTCACAAATGGCTGGATTTCATCATTTCTTATGGCTCAGTAGTATTCCATTGTGTATATACACCACATCTTCTTTATCCATTCATCCCTTGATGGACACTTAGGTTGCTTCCAAGTCTTGGCTATTGTGAGTAACGCTGCAATGAACACAGGGGTGCATGTATCTTTAGGCATTGGTGTTTTCAAGGTCTTTGGATAAATACCCAGCAGTGGAATAGCTGGATCATATGGTAGTTCTATCCTTGATTTTTTGAGGAATCTGCATACTGTTTTCCATAGTGGCTGCACCAGTTTGCACTCCCACCAGCAGTGTATGAGAGTTCCCTTCTCTCCACATCCTCTCCAACACATGTTGTTTCCTGTCTTGTTAATTATAGCCATTCTGACGGGCGTGAGGTGATATCTCATTGTAGTTTTGATTTGCATTTCCCTGATAGTTAATTCTTCTTACAGTTTTTGTTTTAAAGTCTATTTTGTCTGATATAAGTATTGCTACCCCAGCTTTCTTTTCATTGCCATTTGCATGGAGTATCTTTTTCCATCCCTTCACTTTCAGTTTGTGAATGTTTTTAGATCTGAACTCTATCCCCCATATGCAGCATATATATGGGTCTTGTGTTTTTATCCAGTCAGCTACCCTATGTTTTTGATTGGAGCATTTAGTCCATTGACATTTAAAGTAGCTATTGATAAGTATGTACTTATTGCCATTTTGTTACTTTTTTCTGGGTGTTTTAGTAGTTCTTCTCTTGCTCTCTTCCCTTGTAGTTTGATGGCTTTTTTTAGTATTATGTTTTGGGTCTTTTCTCCTAATTTTTTGTGTATTATTGTTTTCTGGTTTTTGATTACCTTGAGGTTCATGTATAAAATCCTACATATATAGCAATCTATATTAAGTTGATGATCTCTTAAGTTTGACCTCTTGCTAAAAGCTCTACTCTTTTACTCCCCTCCTCCCACATTTTATCTTTTTGATATCATATTTAACCTCTTTTTTGTGCCTGTGTATCTGTTACCCTCTTATCATGAAAATAGATAATTTTAGTACTTTTGTTTTTTGACCTTCATGTTAGTTTCATAGGTGATTGATCTGCTACCTTTACTTTATATTTTCCTTTACCAGTGATTTTATTGTGGGTTTTTTTGATAATTTTCCTATTCCTGTTTGTGTTCTTCTCTTTTCCACTTAAGTAAGTCCCTTTAGCATTTCTTGTAAGCCTGGTTTATTGATGATAAACTCCTTTAGTTTTTGCTTGTTTGGAAACCAATTATCTCTCCTTCCATTCTAAATAATAACCTTGCTGAGTAGAGTATTCTTGGCTGTAGGTTTTTTCCTTTCAGCACTTTACGTTTATCATGCCACTCCCTTCTACCCTGTAAGGTTTCTGCTGAGAAGTCAGCTGATAGCCTTATGGTGTTTCCTTTGTATGTAACTTGTTGCCTTTCTCTTGCAGCTTTTAGGATTCTCTCTCTATCTTTAACTCTTGACATTTTAATTATAATGTGTTTTGGGGTGGGCCTGTTTGAGTTATCTTGTTTGGTGCTCTCTGTGCTTCCTGTACCTGGATGTCTGTTTCCTTCCTTATGTTAGGAAAGTTTTCAGCTATTATTTCTTCAAATGGATTGTCTGTCCCTTTGTCTCTCTCTTCTCCTTCTGGGACACCTATCATACAGATGTTAGTGTGCTTGATGTTGTCCCAGAGGTCCCTTAGACTGTCCTCATTCTTTTTAATTCTTTTTTCTTTTAGCTATTCAGCTTGGGTGATTTCCTCCAACCTTTCATCCAGTTCACTAATCCATTCTTCTGTATCATCTACTCTGCTATTGAGTCCCTCTAGTGCATTTTTTATTTCCATTATTTTATTCTTCATTTCTGATTGGTTCTTTTTTATATTTTCCAATTCTTTGTTGACGTTCTCACTAAATTCATCCATTCTTCTCCCAAGATCAGGGAGCATCCTTATGACTCTTTCTTTGTACTCTTTATCAAGTAGATTTATCTACCTGTTTATATCTGTTTCTTTTAGTTCTTTTTCTGAGGATTTATCCTGTTCCCTTATTTGGAACATATTCCTTTGTCTCCTCATTTTGCCTCTTTGTGCTTATATCTATGTATTAGGGTAGATCAGCTACATCTCTCAATCTTGGAGAGATGGCCTTATGTAAGAGATGCCCTAGGAGCCCCAGCAGTGTGCTTCTCTCTCATCACCAATTCCAAATGTTCCAGGAGTGTCCCCTCTGTGCACTACGTGTGTCCTTCTGTTATGGTGGGGTTGCTCTTGCTACAGGACTGCAGGGCAGCTAGGCTGTCTGCATGTTGGCTAATTGTAATGCTCAGTTGTGTGCCTCTGCTCTGGTCTCTTCAGTCACTTTATCAGGTGTGGGGAGCCCTAGCACAGTTGGCTGCAAGGTCTAATAGCACATTCCTGCTGCAGTTTTTCTGTTAGGTGAGTAAGCCCCCAGTGTAGCTGATTGCTAGGCTCAGGGCCTTACAATTTCTGTAGGCCTCTGGCCTGCAAAGCTCTTGGCAGCTCTTTCAGGAGTGCAGTTGGGTGGAGCCGGCCCTGGGTGTGGCAGCACACAATTGTTTCAGGCATTGAAAGGTGTGGCCAATCCCCTATGTGGCTGTTTGAGAAGCACAAGTGTGCTGCAGCTGACAAGTCCCACTGCCCACAGGCCCACACCCCCCATCAACACAGTCCTGCTCCATGTGCATGCCCTGACCCACTGAAGCAGACCCACTCACCCCACTGTTGAGGTCCCACACACCCCACCTCTGTGGGCCCATGAGGGCTTGCTGCTGGGTGGGGCCAGTCCCTCGGGCAGTCTGCCTGCCCTGACTGAGCTGGATGAAATCAGTGCTCTAGGGGGTGGGGAAGACCCCTGTGCTAACAGACCAGGGGAAGAACTCCAATGGCATCTGCCAGCATCTGTGTCAGCACGCTTGTACTAGGTCACAATAATGGCTACCACCAATGTCTCAGTCCCTGGGGAGGTAGTCCCAGCCCTTGGAGGTCTCACCTCTTGCCAAGATGCACCCAGAGCCTATCATGTGAGTCTTTTTTCACCAAAGAACTGTGCACCTTTCTTGTGATTTTTAGGTTGCTTTCCAAAACAGGTGAATTTGTTCTTGGGCCCTTTAAGAGCAGGCTTTTCTTTCCCCTCATGTCTGATAGCTTTTCTGGGGTATTCCCTGTTATTGTTAATAGCCAGCAAAGCCAGATATTATGACACTTGGCTCGGTTGTGCTGAGTCCAAAAGCTGCCTATTGTGGCAAAGCTCTCCTGCTCAGATCCCCCACTCCTCCAAGAAAAGCTTCATAGCTTAAGATTGCTCCTGGCCAAAGCGCCATAGCTAAAGTGTGGCTTTTTCCTCTCCAGAAAGGAATTTCTGCCTCTTCCACCTCAGTCAGCACTGTCCCTTATTGTGGGGGTTCTTTTCATCCAGTTTTCAGTTCTCTCTCAGAGGTAATTGCTTCAAGAGTAGTTGTAAATTTCTTGAGTCTATGGGAGGAGGTGAGCTCAGAGTCCTCGTACGCTGCCATCTTCCCAGCAATCTCTTAAGTTTTCTCATCACCAAAATGAAAATGGTAACTATGTGAGGTGATGGGTATGTTAATTAGCTTGATTGTGGTAATCATTTCACAGTGTATACACAAATCAAAAAATCATGTTCTATACCTTAAATGTATATAATTTTTGTCAATCATATCAATAAAGCTGGAAAATAAAAAGAGGATAAATATAAAACAAATGGCAAGATATTAGATATAAACCCAAATATATCAGTAATTACATTGTGTGTAAATGGACTAAATACAACTCAGATCCACTTTTAAGAGAGTGTGTATATGTTTGTGCCTGTTGATACATGTTTGTGGAAAATATCTCATCTGGGTTATTTATACGTAATAGGAATATTTTTCCTTTCCCTTGTTTATGTGTTCTAATGTTTCCTAATGGAAATTTGTTAGCAATGAATAAAATATAAAGAATAAACACTTAAGAAAGATGACAGAGAAAAATATGCAATGATTATATTGTAAAGGCACAATAGTCCTCAAACCTTTTATTGTCAAACAAAAAAATATGCTGCAGGGATATTTTAAATCAGGTTTTTGAATATGTATTTATTTGATATATGGTTTTTAAAGGATACAGAAGTCATTGATCTACTCATTGTGAATGTCATAGTTCAGAATTTATGAGTGTATTCCATACAAATGCTAACAGGAAGGTGTTAAAAAGATTTTAATAGTTCTGTGGCTTAGAAAAAGACGTATTACCTTTCAAATCATGTACTTTCTGTCAAGTGTAAAGGTAAGTCCTTTAACTTGAATAAGTTCATCTTAATGAAACATGCATATATAATTGTTTTTCTCATGTTGCCTTAGAATGGTAGAAACTTTGCAATGGATTGGCAGCAGTCTTCTGACTTGTTTTTTGGGAGCCACTGTTATCATGTTGCCTGTATACAATACAACTGACAATCAGTGAGAAAGATCAAGGAGTCTTTCAAATTTGGAACCTATTTGGTATCTCTCAAATAAAATAACTTGAGGCTTTAGTCAAAATGAAATGTTTTGTGCTTGTTGTATATGTGTGTGTCTGTAGGGTCCATAAGCTGACAGATTCCCAAATGGATATTCAGCCAGTCCAGTCCCCTTGCTTGAAGAGCCAAAATATAAGACAAGACATGAATTGGAATATGAATATGCCCAGAAATTATGAGAGACCAGTTTTTTCCAGATTGAATGAAGTTGCTACCATTAAATTTAATACTGGGGTGAGCATATTCACTAATAATGTAAACCTAATATGTTTGGCATGGGTATAAGGTGTACATTTTATTTTATATCTGAACTTAAAAGATGCTTGGAGTTTAGCCATAGAAGACCCAACCAGATATGGAACAGTCTGTATTACAACCCAGTTAATTTCCTGATTCAGGGGAAATGGGTTCTAGATAAAGATTACAGCTGCTCCTCTTACCATGGTTATTTCTGAATTACTTTGAAAAGTTTTCATTCATTTTCTCATAAATTTTCCCTTTGTTCAGTTCGAAGATAAGACCCAAGAGTTATGACTGTTGTAATCAGAAGACACTGGCTAATCAGATTAGGGACATTTTCTCACTATGAACCATTATGTACTGAAACCTAGTAAAGAATAATAGTTATATACAAGTTTTATGGGAATGTTTCCTCTTAAAATGGAGAAATAGAAAGTTTATGGTTTTATATTAAATAAAAGACATAAATATAATTTTGTTTTTCTGATCAGAAATATTACAAGTATATTAATGAATAAAATGATCATGATAAGATTTTTAATGTTTCTATTGTTTTCAAGAATATATTTGTATTATATGTGTATATTTTTTGCTATAAATATTTGAAGCATTTATATTAATTGATTTCAACATGAACATCCTACTTGGGTCACCAACAATTGTAGTGCTATGTTTCTCTCCTTTTTTTAGTTTCCACTTTACTGCCAGCAATTTCGTTCCATGTTTATAAAGAGAGCACTGTTCACTTGGCGCAATTGGAAGTTGATATTGCTACAGACATCAGTAATTTTGATTGTCACTACATATCTCTTACTAACTATAAAATTACATTATGAGCTGCCTGCCAGAGAAATGGATTTGAGTCAATATGGTCGAACAATTGTACCTTACTCAATTTCAGGGAATTCTGATTTGTCTCTGAATCTCATAAAGAACCTTAAGATTTTTCTAAATGCTAAGAATCAAGAACTTCGGGAAGTGCAAGGTAAGACCCATAGGAAAAAAAGAAACTGTGGCTGTATGAAGACCTATTTTTATCACTTGAAAAGAAGGGACTTAACTATGGTATTTAGCTACCCATTTCTTTCTTTCCTACTAATTACCAGTATCTTACAGGCAGCTATATCAGAGGCAAAAAATGTAGACTTCAAGACAACTGGCCACAAAAGTTAATAATTAATGGAGGTATTTTGGCTGTAGGTGGTTTTTCAGCTAATTGCATCACCTTTCAGAGAGCAGGTAAAAGAGCCAAAATACTATATTGTTGTGAAGTTGAGCATAGAATTTTTATTCTGACTAGAATACAAAAATGTTTCTATAAGCTCTCACAGGGTGTAATGTTGGTTCCAAGACCTGAAGGTTGTCCTTCAGTCTACTATGTCTGCCATTCTAAAAACAGGTGGCTGAAGACTTAATAGATTGACTCCGCAGAACTAATTTTTTGAAGATAGTATAAATAACCATACTTAATTTGTTCAAGGCTTACCTTTAGTAAAAACTATACTAAAAACTTTCTCTGCATTATCTTTCTTAATGCTAAAAACAACCTTTTATGTAGCTTATTTGTTATCTATTGCTGTGTAACAAATTACCCCAAAACCTACTTGGTGGAGAATTTGAATTTTTGGTATGGTTAAATGAACTCAATGTCCCACAAAAGCCACAAAAATACTAGGGAAACAGTTTTTTAAAATAGACCAATTAGGGGCCGGCCCCGTGGCTTAGCGGTTAAGTGCACATGCTCCACTGCTGGCAGCCCGGGTTCGGATCCTGGACGCGCACCGACGCACCACTTCTCCGGCCATGCTGAGGCCGCGTCCCATATACAGCAACTAGAAAGATGTGCAGCTATGTCATACAACTATCTACTGGGGCTTTGGGGGGAAAAATAAATAAAATTATAAAATAGACCGACTAGGACACTGAAAATTAACCAAAAGAACAGAGCTAACTAAAAAGTGTCTATTCAGAAAAAAAAAAGTACTGGAAGTGTCGTCAGCATCATGGCAGAGTGAGTTGTTCCCTTTGTCTCTCCCCTCTAAATTACAACCAGTAGGACCAACAAAGGATTCTCTGCACAGCACACAAGAATGCCTGAGAGATCCATACATCTATACATCTGAAGGTGGGTGGACTGGACCTCATGGAGGCAGTGGTAGCAGAGGAGCAGTGGTGGCAGCTCCTGAGACCAGAGGCTCCAAGAACTGCGGCTGCATCTGTGACCAGAGGCCCCAGGAACTGCAGTAACACTCACGAACGGAGGCCCCAGGAACCCAAGCAGCCCACACTCCCAGAGATGCCAGGAACTGCTGCAGACCTGCAACTAGAGCCTTCAGGAACCACAACAGTGCCCACAACCCAGCTCCCCCCTCCCTTACCCAGCAGCAGCACCTCCCACACTGGCCCTTCCAGCAGTGGGGGCTGCATCCAAGATCCTGGGCCTCCAGAAGCAGCAGCTGTGCCCGTGACCTGAGGTTCCAAGATCCATGGCAGTGCTTGAGACTAGAAGCTCCAGGAACCATGGTGGTGCCCATGACCCAGGTACCCCTCCCTTCATGGCAGTGGCAGTGTCACCTGTGACCCCCAGCCCAGCCAGCAGTGGCAGTGTCGCCCATGACCCCAGCCCAGCCAGCAGTGGTGGTGAAAGCCATGAACCCAGTGCCCCCCAGCAGCAGCAGTGCCAGCATCTCCAGAAAACTCAGGAGCAGGTGTCACATATGGCAGCAGCACTGGAGGCCACAGAGAGCCTGTAACAGTGACAGTGGAGCCCACGACCCCAGTCCCCCCTAACTGCAGCAGCACCTGTACCTTCAGCACCCCCCCAACCCAATGCAGCAGCACCTACAGACTCAAAAAACCCAGATGTAGCAGAGGTGCCCGTGACCCCGGCTCCCACCCCACTTTTCCCTTCCTCCACCACAGTGGGGGAAACCACTACCCAGGTGACCCTAGAAGCAGCAGAGGTGCTCCCCAGCCTGGTGACTCCAGTGGGAACACCCTTGACTGCAGTGACACCATAAGCAGCAAGGCACCAGCAACCTCATAGGCACAAGCAGCACAATGAGGGCACTGACAACACCTCTGGCAGAGGCAGAGGAGGGTGGAAAGTGCAGGCTTTCAAATATAACCAGAAGCAGCTCAGAATCAAACTAAACAAAGCCTTCCAAAAAAACAAAGGTGTGTGCTACCAAAAATGCACTGGCAAAGGAACAAATCATCAGGCATCATGAAAAACTACAGTGACATGGTATCACAAAAAGAAAATGACAATTCTCCAGAAACCAAACTTGAAGTCATAGAAGATTGCAATCTAACTGACAGAGAATTCAAAATAGCTGTCATGAAGAAATGCAGTGAGCTACAAGAAAACTCAGAAAGACAGTTTTATTCCTGAGCTCTGGAATAAAATTAATGAACAGACAGAGCACTTCACCAAAGAGATTGAAACTCTAAAAAAGAATCAAACAAAAATTCTGGTGCTGAAGAACTCAATAAAGGAGATGAAGAATAAAGTAGAAAGCATTAGAAATAGATCAGACCATATAGAAGAAAGAATTAGCAAGCTTGAAGATAGATATCTAGAAATGATTCAAGTGGCAGAGGAGACAAACTAAGATTTTTTAAAAATGGAGAAATTCTATAAGAAATATCCAACTCCGTTAGGAAAAGCGACGTAAAGATAATGGATATTCCAGAAGGAGAAGAGAGGGAGAAGGGAGCAGAGAGCTTTTTTAAAGAAACAATGACAACAAAAAAAGTACTGAACCTCTATAAAAACAATAAGGTCTGTGACAGTTTAACTTCAGACACTTCCTGTTACTCTCCTTCCACAGCTCAATGATATGGTAGCCATGAAAAGCCAGTAGCCTCACAGTTAATGGAAAGGACTGATCTCTTTAGAGCTCTGTTAAAAGCCTAGAGCACTGTCACTACTTTGACTGAAATAGCAGCTCCCTGAAAAACTCCATTTCCAGGATATTGTTGCTATTGGATTTGAATCAGGGCTCAATTCTTTGGAAAAAGCCCTATCCTCAAGGCATTACTAAAACAATAGCAACCTGCCAGTAACATCATCACAGTTGGCTAAAGCTGTGATTTCAGATGGGCTAAACAAGACCCTGGCCAAAAAGTAATTTTAAAGGAATACTTAGAGAGTTAGGTAACTACAGAGAACTTGGAAAAGTTTGGATATTTCTGGGGCTCTAGAAGGCTCAGAATGGTAGTGTGTGTGGCTGGAAATGACCTAGAAAAGGAGAAGGCTCCACCCCTCACCTCTAGTTGACATTGAGGCTCTGTACAAGCAAGAAGTAAAAGTTGAGGCTGACTTGTAAACTGCCTGAAATTTGAAGGTGTGCCTTCATACACAGATCCCTTTGGCAAAGGGTGGGAGACTTACTGGCTCTAGGCATTTAAAGAAATCTTTTAGCTGATCACTAAATTATACTGACCCAGGGCTGATCCCAAGAAGCCAGGCTTAAAAATAAAAGCCAGAATGGCTTTTTTAAGTCCATCAGAGAACTAAGTGGCTGCACACTGTACAGAATACAGAATCAACAGAATTAGTCCGTATGAGTCACTAACAAAATGAGCAGTAACAATAAAAAAAAAAAAAAGAACAGTAACAACAAACAAGCAGCGGGGACGGGAGTTCAGATGCCAGAGTTGTTACCCTATTTATCTTAAATGTCCAGTTTTCAACAATGACAGAAAGAGAAGGGAGGAAATTATGGACTGAATTTTGTCCCTCTAAAATTCATATGTTGAAGTCCTAGCCCCTAGTAGATCGGAATGTGACTATATTTGGATATAGGATCTTTAAAGAAGTAATTAGGTTAAAATGAGGTCATTACAGTGGGCCCTAATCCAATATGACTGGTGTCCTTATAAGAAGAGGAAATTAGGACTCATATAGGCATACACAGAGGGAAGACCATGTGAAGACACAGGGAAACGATAGCCATCTACAAGTCAAGGAAAAAGGCCTCAGAAGAAAGCAACCCTGCCAATGCCTTGATCTCAAACTTCTAGCCTCTAGAACTGTAAGAAAATAAATTTCTGCTGTTTAAGCCACCTAGTCTCTGCTACTTTGTTTTGGCAGCCCCAGAAAACTAATATAGAAAGAAACAGAACAGTATGACACATAAACAGGGGGTAAAAAACAGCCAGTAGAAAATGTATTTGAGGGAGGCCAGATGTTGAGCTTAGTAGATAAAGACTTTAAATCAGCTATTACAAGTATTTTCAAAATACTAAAGCAAATATGTTTAAAGAATTAAAGGAAAATATGGCAACTATGTCTCTCCAAAGAGAGAATATTAATAAATACATATAAATAATTTTTTTTAAAAAATGGAAGTTCTGTAATTGAAAAGCAGTACTGAAATGAAAAGTTCACTAGTGGGGCTCAACGATGGATTTGAATTGGCAGAAAAATGAATCGGCTAAGTTGAAAGTAAGCCAATAGAGATTATCCAGTCTGTGGAACAGAAAGACAAAAAGTGGGAAGGGGTGGGAACAGAGCTTCTGAGACATATGGGACAACATCAAGCATACCAGCGTATGCATAATGGGAGTACCAGAAGGTGAAGAGAGTGATGAAGAGGCAGAAAAATATTTGAAAAAATAATGGCTGAAAACTTCCCAAATTTGATGAAAAACATTAATATTCACATCCAGGAAGCTCAATGAACTCTAAGTATGATAAATTCAAAGATATCCACAACTAGACACATCATAATCAAACTGGTGAAAATCGAAGAGAAAATGTTGAAAGTAGAAGAGAAAAATGAATTATCACGTCAGGGGATTATCAATAAGATTAACAATTGACTTTTTGTCAGAAACCCTGGAGGCCAGAAGACAAAGTGCTAAAAGAAAAAATAGTCAACCAAGAATTTTATATCCAGGACATTTATCCTTCAAAAAGGAGGAAGAAATAAAGACATTCCCAGATAAACCAAAACTGAGAGAATTCATCACCAGCAGACCTTCTCTATAAGAAATACTAAAGGGATTTCATCAGGCTGAAATGAAAGTACACTAGGCAGTAACTCTGATCCATATAAGTAAATGAGAGCACTGGCAAAGATAATTACATAGGTAAATATAAAAGACAGTATAAACATATATTTTAACTCTTTTCCTCTTATAACTGATTTAAAAGCCAACTGCATAAAGCAATAATTATGAAACTGTGTTAATGGACTTATAAGGTATAAAGATATAATTTTTACTATGATAATAGCACAAAGAAGGGAGGAGGAAAGGAAGCTATGCTGGAGCAAAATTTCTATACACTATCAGAAGTAAGTTGTTATTCATCTGAACTAGATTGTTTTCAGTTAGGACTCATATTGTAATCCCCAGAGCAACCACTGAGAGAATAACTTTAAAAAAAATAGTAAAACAACAACAAAGGAACTTAACTGATACACTATAAAATATATTTAACACAAAAAGGTAGTAGTGCGGAAACAGAGGGGGAAAAAGGAGATAACACATAGGAAACAAATAGCAAAATGGCAGATATAAATCCTAGTTTATCAGTAATTATATTAAATGTAAATAGAATAAAAACCGCAATCAAAAGGCAGAGATTTTCGGACTGGAATTTTTTTTTTAATTTTTTATTTATTGCAGTAACATTGGTTTATAACATTGTATAAATTCAGGTGTACATCATTGTACTTCTGTTTCAGCATAAATTACATCATGTTCACCACCCAAATACTAATTGCAACCCATCACCACACACATATGCCAAATTATCACTTTCGCCCTCCCCCCTCCCCCCTTCCCCTCTGGTAATCACCAATCCAATCTCTGTCTCTATGTGTTTGTTTATTGTTGTTATTATCTACTACTTAATGAGGGAAATCATACGGTATTTGACCTTCTCCCTCTGACTTATTTCGCTTTGCGTAATACCCGAAATGTCCATCCATGTTGTCACAAATGGCTGGATTTCATCGTTTCTTCGTTAATTTTTGTGTATGGTGTAAGGTAAGGGTCTACTTTCATTTTTTTGCATATGGCTATCCAGTTTTCCCAACACGATTTGTTGAAGAGACTTTCTTTTCTCCATTGTATGTTCTTGGCTCCTTTGTCAAAGATTAGCTGTCCTTAGATGTGTGGGTTTATTTCTGGGCTTTTGATTCTATTCCATTGATCTGTGTGTCTGTTTTTGTGCCAGTACCATGCTGTTTTGGTTACTATAGCTTTGTAGTATATTTTGAAATCAGGGAGTGTGATACCGCCAGCTTTGTTCTTTTTTCTCAGGATTCCTTTAGCTATTCGGGGTCTTTTTTGTTCCATATAAATTTTAGGATTCTTTGTTCTATTTCTGTGAAAAATGTTGTTGGAACTTTGATAGAGATTGCATTGAATCTATAGATGGCTTTAGGAAGTATGGACATCTTAACTATGTTAATTCTTCCAATCCAAGAGCATGGAATATCTTTCCATTTCTTTGTGTCTTCTTCAATTTCTTTCAGCAAAGTTTTACAGTTTTCATGTACAGATCTTTCACCTCTTTGGTTAAGTTTATTCCTAGGTATTTTATTCTTTTTGTTGCAGTTGTAAATGGGATGGTATTCTTAATTTCTCTTTCTGCTACTTCGTTGTTAGTGTATAGAAATGCAACTGATTTTTGTATGTTGATTTTGTATCCTGCAACTTTACCATATTCGTTTATTACTTCTAAAAGTTTTCTGGTGGATTCTTTAGGGTTTTCTATATATAAAATCATGTCATCTGCGAATAGTGACAGTTTCACTTCTTCCTTTCCAATTTGGATCCCTTTTATTTCTTTCTCTTGCCTGATTGCTCTGGCTAGGACTTCCAGTACTATGTTAAATAGGAGTGGTGACAGTGGGCCTCCTTGTCTGGTTCCTGTTCTTAGAGGGATAGCTTTCAGTTTTTCACCATTGAGGATGATATTAGCTGTGGGTTTCTCATATATGGTCTTTATTATGTTGAGGTACTTTCCTTCTATACCCATTTTATTCAGAGTTTTTATCATAAATGGATGCTGTATCTTGTCAAATGCTTTCTCTGCATCTATTGAGATGATCATGTGATTTTTATTCTTCATTTTATTAATGTGGTGTATCACGTTGATTGATTTGCGAATGTTAAACCATCCCTGCATACCTGGAATAAATCCCACTTGATCATGGTGTATAATCTTTTTGATGTATTGTTGTATGCGATTTGCTAGTATTTTGTTGAGGATTTTTGCATCGATGTTCATCAGTGATATTGGCCTGTAGTTTTCCTTTTTTTTGTGTTGTCCTTGTCTGGTTTTGGTATCAGGGTAATGTTGGCTTCGTAGAATGAGTTAGGGAGCTTCCCCCTCTCCTCAATTTTTTGGAAGAGTTTGAGAAGGATAGATATTAAGTCTTCTTTAAATGTTTGGTAGAATTCACCAGGGAAGACGTCTGGTCCTGGACTTTTGTTTTTCGGGAGGTTTTTGATTACTGTTTCGATCTCCTTACTGGTGATTTGTTGTCTTGACATGAGTACAGCCATGTTTGGCCACTCCATTGACCTACAGCCACCAGCACAAAAAGAAATACAAAGCTGCTTTCTGTGTGGTGCAAACTGGCCTTTTCCCGGGAACTGGCCTTTCTCCCCTGGAGAGAGTTGCAAGTTGTAACATTTCAAGGCTCTTGGAGCGTCATAGCCCGGAATGGACTGGCCACCTGTGCAGGGCTGAGGCAATAACCAAAGAGAACAATGCACGTACACAACTACTGGGCTGGGACGTTAGCCAGGGGGCTCAGTGCACGTACGCCAGTGATAACCATTTTGTGCATTGGAACACTAGATGCTTGCTCTGCAAACTCTGTAACTGCTTATATAAACTGCTGGAGACTGAGACCCGGTGAGAGTTCCACCTGTGGAAGGGACACCTTCCCCAGGACGTGTGATCCTTGCCCAGCCGTGTCGATTGACAGGGCTCTCCCAGCAGTGGGGTGTGGATGTTGTGAGTAACTGATTTGATGTGAAGTAATTGATTTGATATGAAGTAATTGATCTGATGTGTTCTCTTTTCGGTCAACCTGGTGTTTCTCTTTCCAGTTGATTTGTGTCATTTCTCTTCAGCCGATGTGGATGTTTTCCCTTTCCAGTCGGGCTGATGGTTTTTCCCTCTTAATATTTGACCTATTCGGATCTGTTTGCAGACTCTCGCCTTTACTATCCTCTATATAATAAAATATACCTTCAGTCCATTTGTTTGGAGTGTAAAGTGTCTTTTACATCTCCGTTCGAATCCCCAAACCTCTCATAACATTGGTCTATTCAAATTCTCTACTTCTTCTTGATCCAGTTTTGGAAGGTTGTATGATTCTAAGAATTTATCCATTTCTTCCAGATTGTCGAATTGGTTGGCATATAGCTTTTCATAATATTCTCTTATAATCTTTTGTATTTCTGAGGTGTCTGTTGTGATTTCTCCTCTTTCATTTCTGATTTTACTTACTTGTGCCTTCTCTCTTTTTTTCTGGGTGAGTCTAGCTAAAGGTTTGTCAATTTTGTTGATCTTTTCAAAGAACCAGCTCTTGGTTTTATTAATTTTTTCTATTGTTTTTGGTCTCCATTTCATTTATTTCTGCTCTGATTTTTATTATTTCTCCTCTTCTACTGATTTTGGGCTTTGTTTGTTCTTCTTTTTCCAGTTCCTTTAGGTGCATTGTTAGATTGTTTATTTGAGATTTTTCTTGTTTGTTGAGATAGGCCTGTATTGCTATGAACTTCCCTCTTAGTACTGCTTTTGCTGTATCCCATAAATTCTGGCATGTCGTATTTTCATTTTCATTTGTCTCCAGGTATTTTTTGATTTCTTCTTTGATTTCTTCGTTGACCCAGTCATTGTTCAGTAGCATTTTGTTTAATCTCCACGTATTTGTGGCTTTTCTGATTTTCTTCCTATAGTTGATTTCAGTTTCCTACCATTGTGGTCAGAAAAGATGCTTGGTATTATTTCAATCTTCTTAAATTTATAGAGACTTGTTTTGTGGCCTAATATGTGATCAATCCTGGAGAATGTTCCATGTGCATTTGAAAAGAACGTGTATTCTTCGGTTTTTGGATGGAATGCTCTATATATATCTACTAGTTCCATCTGTTCTAGTGTGTCATTTAAGGCCAATGTTTCCTTATTGATCTTCTGTTTGGATGATCTATCCGTTAGTGTAAGTGGAGTGTTCAAGTCCCCTACTATTATTGTGTTACTGTCTATTTCTGTTTTTATGTCTGTTAATAATTGCTTTATATATTTAGGTGCACCTACATTGGGTGTGTAGATATTTACAAGTGTTATATTCTCTTGTTGGATTGTTCCCTTGATCATTATGTAATGCCCTTCTTTGTCTCTTTTTACAGTTTTTGTTTTAAAGTCTATCTTGTCTGATATGAGTACTGCTACCCCAGCTTTTTTTTCATTGCCATTTGCATGGAGTATCTTTTTCCATCCCTTCACTTTCAGTTTGTGAGTGTCTTTAGGTCTGAAGTGTGTCTCTTGTATGCAGCATATATATGGGCCTTGTTTTTTTATCCATTCAGCCACCCTATGCCTTTTAATTCGAGCATTTACTCCAGTGATGTTTAAAGTAGCTATTGATAAGTACATACTTACTGCCATTTTTTAACTTTTTTTTTCTCAGTGTTTTAGTAGTCCTTCTCTGTTCCTTTCTTCTTCTATACAGAATTGATGGTCTCTTTAGTTTGACCTCTGTCTGAAAGCTCTACTCTTTAACTCCCTTCCTCCCTCCTTTTATTTTTTTGATATCTTATCTAACCTCTTTTTTGTGCATTTGTATCCATTACCCTCTTATCATAGAAATAGATAATTTTTCCTATTTGTTGTCTTCTCTTTTCCTCTTAAATCAGCCCCTTTAACATTTCTTGTAGCACTGGTTTCTTGGTGACAAACTCCTTTAATTTTTGCTTGTCTGGGAAATTTTTGATCTCTCCTTCCATTTTGAATGATAACCTTGCTGGGTAGAGTATTCTTGGCTGTAAGTTTTTTCCTTTTAGCACTTTAAATATATCATGCCACTCACTTCTAGCCTGTAAGGTTTCTGCTGAGAAGTCAGCTGATAGCCTTATGGGGTTTCCTTTGTATGTAACTTAACTTTCTCTTGCGGCTTTTAGGATTCTCTCTTTATCTTTAATTCTGGACATTTTGATGATGATGTGTCTTGGTGTGGGCCTCTTTGGGTTTATCTTGTTTGGGGCTCTCTGTGATTCCTGTACCTGGATGTCTGTTTCCTTCCTTAGGTTAGGGAAGTTTTCATCTATTATTTCTTGAAATAGATTCTCTGCCCCTTTGTCTCGCTCTTCTCCTTCTGGGACACCTATAACATGGATGTTAGTGCACTTGACGTTGTCCCAGAGGTCCCTTAGACTGTCCTCACTCTTTTTAATTCTTTTCTCTTTTACCTGTTCAGCTTGGGTAATTTGTTCTAGTCTTTCGTCCAGCTCGCAGATCTGTTCTTCTGTATCCTCTACTCTGCTTTTGAGTCCTTCTAGTGAATTTTTCATTTCCAGTATTGTATTCTTCATTTCTGATTGGTTCTTTTTTATATCTTCCATTTCTTTGTTGACATTCTCACTGAGTTCATCTATTCTTCTCCCCACATCAGTGAGCATCCTTAACACTCTTAGTTTGAACTCTGTGTCGGGTAGGTTGCTCATTTCTGTTTCACTTAGTTCCTTTTCTGGGATTTTGTCCTGTTCCCTTACTAGGAATGTATTCCTTTGCATCCTCATTTTGCCTCTTTCCCTGTGCTTGTGTCTACGTATTAGGTAGCTCAGCTATGTCTCCTGCTCTTGGATAGGTGACCTTATGTAAGTGATGGCTTCGGAGGCCTGCAGTGTGCTTCCCTCAGTTCTCAATGTTCCAGGGGTGACCCCTATGTGGGCTACATGTGTCCTTCTGTTGTGGGCTATGTGTGTCCTTCTGTTGTGGCCTGTTTGCTCTCCCTGTAGGCGCCCAGGGAGGCCGAGTTATGCTCCTGGCCAGCTGTTGTAATGCTCAGCTGCTTGTAGTTGTTGTGGGCCCTTCAGTCTCTTTATCAGGCATGGGGAGCCCCAGCACAGTTGGCTGCAAGTTCTAATACCACATTTGTGTTGCAGTATTTCTTTTAAGTAGGTAGGCCCCCAGCGTGGCAGGTTGTTAGGCTCAGGGCCTTACAATTGCTATAAGCCTCCAGCCTTTAGGTCTCTTGTCAGCTCTCTGAGGATTGCAGCTGGGTGGGGCTGGCCTCAGGCACAGGAGCACTCAATTGTTTCAGGCTTTGGAAGGTGGGGCAAACCCCCTATGTGGGTCTTTAAGAAGCACAAGTCTTCTACAGCTGACAAGCCCTGCCGCCCACAGGTCCACACACACAGTCAACACAGTCCTGCCCCGTGTGCGTGCCCCAACCTCCCGAAGCGGACCCAGTCTCTCCACGGTGGGAGCCCCACACACTCCACCACCGCCCCACACTCTCCACCCGCTCCTTGTGCACGTCCTGCCCCGCTGAAGTGGGCTCCGTTGCCAGGTAGCAGAGAATCCAGTCACCAATCTATGCGGGCCCACAAGTTGCCTGAGGGCTTGTTGTTGGGTGGGGCCAGTCTCTAGGGTGGGCTGCCTGCCCTGGCTGAGCTGGATTAAATTGGTGCTCTAGTGGGTGGTGCAGGCCTGGGCTAGCAGGCCCCAGGGAGAACTCCAATGGCGTCTGTGTCAGCACACCCACACTGGGCCACAGCAATGGCTGCCGCCACTGTCCCAGTCCCTGGAGAGGTCTCACCTCTCACCGAGATGCACTCAGGGCCTATTAGGTGAGTCTCTTTTCACCAAAGCACTGTGCACCTTTCTTTCTGGTGATTTTAGGTTACTTTCTGAAACGGGTGAGTTTGCGCGTGGGCCCTTTAAGAGCCAGTTTTAATTTCTTTGTGAACCAGCTTTTCTGGGGGTACTCCCCCATGTTTTAGTAGCAGGCAAAGTCAGATATTATGCCACTCGCCTCGATTGTGCTGGGTCCACAAAATGCCCCCAACGGGGGCGCTCCCTGGCTCAGGGCCCCACGCCTCCAGGGAGGGCTGCGTACCTGTGCGCTGCTCCTGGGCGGCCGTGAGGCGCTGCAGCTTGTGAAGGTGGCGTTTTTCTCTCCAGAAGGGAGTTTCTGCCTCTTCCACCTCAATTAGGATTGTCCATTGTTGCAGGAGTTCCTCTTATCCAGTTTTCAGTTCTGTCTCAGGGGTAATTTTTCCACGAGTAGTTGTAAATTGGCTGTGTCTGCGGGAGGAGGTGAGTCCAGAGTCTGCCTATGCCGCCATCTTGACTTCCCTCCCAGACTGGAATTTTTAAAATCCAACTTAGATGAAATGGACACATTGCTAGGGCGAAAAAATTATCAAAACTCACAATAGCATCAAAAACAATAAAATACTTAGGAATAAATTTAAGAAATGCAAGACTTTTATACTAAAAATTATAAAATATTGCTGAAGGAAATTAAAGTTTTAGATACATGGAGAGATATTCCATGTCTCAGATTGGAAGACTAAATACTGTTAGGATAGCGATTCTCTCCAAACTGATCTATAGATTCAATGCAATCTTTATCAAAATTCCAGCAGACTTTTTTGCAGAAATAGACAAGCCAATCCTAAAATGTATATGGAAATGCAAATAATCTAGAATAACCAAAAAAATTTTGGAAAAACGGAAAAAAAACGTGTTTGTTTTAAACAAGAATAGAGCAAGAATTTCTTAGTAACTTGCTGTTTTTTAAAGTTGTAGACCCACATATTGTGAGATTATTGTAGGGATTAGTGATGGGGTAGAATTATTAAGGAGAAAGGTAAAGATTTGAGATAGCCATTGTGGGAAGTTAGAAAGGGAAGAGATAATAAGAAAAAAATTTTTGGTCTTTCCTCTCCAACATAAGTAGTAGGTGATTTATTACATGTTGACTCACTAACCAATTTCTTTCTTTGTTCTAGGTAACATAATGAATTACATATTGGAAAATAAAGTGTGTCGTGACTTCTCCATTATTGCACTTTCCATTGACGTTGAGAAAAACAAAACAATATTCACCATTTTGTTCAATAATGAGGCATACCATTCAGCTGCAACATCCCTGGCGGTGTTAGACAACATTCTTTTTATGTCACTTTCTGGCCCCAATGCTTCTATTAAAGTCTCCAACAAGCCTCAACCTCTCCCTCTTTATGGTTCTAACATAGTGTATGTATGGTTTTCCTTTTACTGGAATTGAGCCTTAATACACCCCCTTGCTGTCTGGCCATGTACACTTGAACATAGCTACTGAAATCATAATTTTCTACTTTTATTTCATCATTTATTCCATCTTTTATTTCATCTTCTGCAGGCCTACAAATGGATTACAAATAGTATTATGTTTGGCTTTTGGCATGGCTGTTGTGGTCAGTAGCTTTTGCCTTCAGACAGTGACTGAGAGAACCACTAATGCAAAGCACATCCAGTTTGTGAGTGGGGTCTATGTCCTTGCTTACTGGCTCTCTGCTTTGCTATGGGATCTCATCTGCTTCTCCATTTCCTGCTGCTTACTGCTGGTGAGTGTTAGCTGAAGTTTCATGAAGGCTTATTTTCCTGTGTCACCCACAGGAAATTCCTATTCGACTAATCATAACCTAAAATAAAACTTGGAAAGAAATTTGAAGCAACTTTGGCTTATTATTCCAGAGAATCTGTTGTGGAAACTTCATTATGGAGATGTTCTCCCTCTTGTTATTTCAATTGAAGAAAATATTTTTCTTTAAAAACTCTCTCTTGAATTTGGCTTCCCATGTAATTGCTCAGCGTTATGCCCTGGCCCAAAAACTACTCTAAAGGAATAAGGGCTATTATTTGTCACTTGTCCCCCACTACTCAGATAAGCCACTACCCACTAATTCCTAATGCTGAGCCCTCTGGTAAGATTGGACTACAGCACATGGTTTAGAATCATGAACTAAGTGAGGCTTCCTGTTATTGTTCACCCCCCCCTCCCACTTTCATACCCCAAGTTTAAGATGTCTAGGTCAGCAAAGCAGAAGTAGTTTCGACTCTGACACCCAATTTTAGACACTGAGGAAGTAGGATAAAGAGCAAGCATGTAAGGATGGTACAGCATTTTTTAATGTAATGATTTTGCTCTTTAGTGAATGGCAACTTCTTTTATTTTATGTGCATATTTGAAGGTGAGGGAGATGTGAAGCCATATAGTTACAAGAAGTAAACATATTGGTAAAGGAAGTAAAGTTACTTTCTGCACAGGAGGTACTGGAGACTTAAATATGAATAGGACAATGTCTCAGCCCTCAAATAGTTCACAGTTTAGCAATAGACACAGAAATGAAAATAGATCATTATAAAATAGCATGCTAATTGCTACCATAAAGGATGAACTACCAATTCGCAATTCAAACTATACCATGGAACAGTAAAATTAGTTGCTGCAGGAAAAATGAGAAACTTTTGGTCAGTTTGGCTCCGACAACCATAAGAAAATATATGATTATTGCACACGGGCCTTAAGGACTGGTTCTGAAGGAGAGTCAGGATCCCACCAACTTGAACAGCTGCTCAACAGGGACCAGAGGCTGGAACAGTTAGGGCAAGGATGGTTGTGGTAGTGTTCTGGGCAAATTGTATGTACAGAGAAGTCCCAACCTTGAGAGAGCAAAGCAGTGCTTCCTTCATCTTGCCATAGTGCAAGACTCTGGCTGGTGTTCTCGATGCCCGTCTCTTCTGCTCACAGCTCACCAACCAACCAGCATAACAAGGGAAGAACACCATCCTTTGTGAGGGCCGCCACTCTCATCCTTCACCACAGGAACTGAAAGAGCTGATCCAGGCATGGTCTCTGGCTGTACTATCTCTCGTCTATGTAATGCAGTATTGGAATCAATGAGAAAACCCCTGAATCTTTTCATCTCCATGCCAAGGATCTATTCTTTCTCTGGCTCTTTAAACTTGGCTAGCACACCCAGCTATCGTTTCCTGGTTAATATATCTATAAATAAGACCATCTATTATTAATACTTATACCAATATTGCCATTTTTCGCTCATGAGAAAAGTTACTTGTCATGTGTTTTTTATGTATGTCATTCAAGTAACACAATTATCTGAAGTGACTTTATTTCATCATATTTACAGGCAAGGAAACTGAGGCTCACAAAAGTAAGTCACCCAACTTCACCCAGCTTGTACAGTTTCAGAACCCTGATTGGGGTTACTCCAAAGCTCATTGTCATTTATACATTCAAAGTCATCCTGGATAATGTACTTTAAACTTATTTCTGCTCTCATATTTGCAGTTTCCTCTCTTAGCACCTTACTCTACTTTGATATCTGCTTTTCTATCCTTTTGGTCTGGTAACTCTCTCTTTCTCCCCTCCACCCAAGCTTCCTCTCCATGATTCTCAGACCAGAGTTCTCCATATGGGTTCTTAGGTTTGCTTGCTTTCTGACTTGGCTATCCGCTTGTTGTTTTAAGTGAGACACTCCCTCACCCTGCTCTGGTTCTGTGAAATGCCACCAACTGGACTTGTTCTTAGACCCAACAATAGGAGGCAAGATTCTATCATTTTGCCTAGTAGCCAGGATTCCTGTTTCACCCTTTCTCTGCCTGTCAAATTCACAAAGCAGGTAACTTGACTGATCATATGTCAGAGACAAGGATTAAGCTAACTATGTTGCTAGCTCCAACCCCTGATGAACTACCTGCCCCACCACTGTTTTACCTGTTACCCCCAAGAGATTCTTAGGGGGTTTGATAGAGTCCTCTGCCTTCTCCTACAACTGATCCCGTGCATGAAGACTTGGGAAAGCAGAACAAGTAACTTTTCTTATGTGTTACATTGCTAGAGAGGCTGAGTGGTGAGGTTTCCCCCTCATGCAGTCTGTGTGCCTGTCTCATGACCTCTAAATGTCCTATAGAACACATTTGAATTCACATTTGAATTCCTGAACAACATAGAATTTATTTATGTATTCAACAAATCTTGAGTTCCTACTGTAAGCTAGTCTGTGTTTTGGGCATTATGGATACAGCATGGGGAAGATAGACAAGGGCTTATCTCTTGATGAGCTTAAATTCTAGTGAATATTAAAATTACTGGCCTCCTCAAGGGGTTAAATAGCTAAGTCAGTATCACTTTGGAGATGTGCCTCTCATAAGCCTTGAGATATACTAGTCTCATCATTGTACAGCTCATTTCTAGAAATTCTTAAGGGAGCTTCCACCACTTCAGGCCACAATGCATTGGGCACAGCTTACTTTACCAGTGTCATCTTTTGCTATTTCCCCCTCATTCATGAACTTATTTTTAGATAAGGTGCCAAGTAAGGATTCAATTTTTTTCGTAAATAGCTAAACCATTGTTCTACTATCTTTTTTTTGACAGCCAATCTTTTTGCACTGATTTGAAACACTGCTTTTGATGTATATTAAATAACAATGAGCATTTAGGTATATTTTGTATTCTTTATTATATTTCATTGATGTATCTGTAATGTGCCTCTACCAATCTGTTTTAATTATGGTAGTTTTGTAATTCATTTAGTTATTTTTTATGGATTGACCTTCCTCACCTCCTCCATTAATCTTCTGCCGAATTTCTTGGCTATCTTGAAATGTTTTGTTTGTTTACATGTAATCTTTAGAATCAGCTCATCTAATTTCAAAAAAAGTCCTGTTTCTATTTTTATTTAGAGAAATCTGGGCAGAATTTACATTTTTACCATGTCGAGTCATACCCTGTCTAAAAAAAGGGTATGTGTCTTCACGTATCCAAGTAGAAATTTAAATTTTCTTTGAAATAGATTCTAATTTGAGACATTCCTAAGCACTACAAGCCTTGGAACAAAGCTGTTCCTAGATTACCTGCAATTTTTCTTTTTTTTTTTTTTAATTTTTTGTTTATTGCAGTAACATTGGTTTATAACATTGTATAAATTTCAGGTGTACATCATTATACTTCTGTTTCTGCATAGATTACATCATGTTCACCACCCACATACTAATTACAACCCCTCACCACACACATGTGCCGAATTATCCCTTTCGCCCTTCTCCCTCCCCCCTTCCCCTCTGGTAACCACCAATCCAATCTCTGTCTCTATGTGTTTGTTTATTGTTGTTGTTATCTACTACTTAATGAAGGAAATCATACGGTATTTGACCTTCTCCCTCTGACTTATTTCACTTTGCATAATACCCTCAATGTCAACCCATGGGAGTGCACACTGGTGCAGCCACTATGGAAAACAGTATGGAGATTCCTCAAAAAATCAAGGATAGAACTACCATATGATCCAGCTATTCCACTGCAATTTCTTTCTGACTGTATTTATTCTTTTTTATTTCATCCTCTTAATTGGATTGGGCAACCAGTTATAGTTATAGCTGTTCAGGTTCTTTCACCTAAGATTGCTGATTCTCTTCATATACTCTCTTTAAACACTACTGCTTAAATATAAACTACTTCCAGGAGCATCATCAAGTTGTAATAGAGGCTGTTATTAGTTTAATCTTTCTTTCCATTTATTAGTGGCCCTGCTAAATAATTTTGTAATTGCTCAAAAGAGGCAATCTTGCTATCTTTGGAGAAACTGTAATTACCAAATATTATCATATAGATTTCTGGGAAATTCTTTTCTTTAATGGCTTTAGAGGTTCCCTTCTTCCTAATCTAGCTCACTGTAAATTTATGCTTGCCTGTCTGATTCTCAAATGGAACAAGAAGTAATTGAATAAGGAGGTCCCTGAGTTGCTGAGATAGATGTAAGGGGATTGGGGGTAAAGAGTAGGGCCAGGAGACAGTCTAAATGTGGGGAGTGATGCAAGGGAGGTTACTACAGCAGCCACAGGGAAAATCTTTAGAGAAATAGTCTACCTCCTGCATCATTTTTTTCCTGGGAAAATTCAGAGTTGGACTTAATGCAGACATAATTACTTTGACTTTAATCACAGGAGGGGGGGAATAACAAGTAATACTGTTCCAAATAGAAAAAAAAGAAAAGGGAAGTGTAGTCATTCTGTCACAAAAGTCTTCTATTGAAGAAGAGGTAGTTTATTTCCAGCTCATAAGCTAAGGCTTTTTTTTTTAATGGGTAAAATGACGTAAGTAACGAGTAGTTCTGTGCTCTAATGAAGGCAATGCTTGCTGTTTTCTGAGTGTTCTGGCTTGCCTTCTTATTTCACAGTGTCCTTCAACTTGCTCTTACTTCTGCACTCTATGTCTCAGGGAGTATTCAAATACTGCGGAATGGATGCATTTGTTGCAGATTACCACTTTCTGGACACAATGATGATCTTTATGCTGTACGGTTGGTCTGTTGTTCCTCTCATGTATCTTGGAAGCTTCCTGTTTTCTAGCAGTACTGCTGCCTACGTCAGGCTCACCCTCTTTAACTACTTCTCAACTGTTTCCAGTATCATCATGTACATCCTAATACAACAGTATGGTAAGGACTTCATGTAATTTTCTCTTTCTCCTGGAAATACATTGAATAAATGAAGATGAAAGGGCTTGAGGATAAAAATATTAATTGTGAAGCACTTACTTCCCAAGAATCTGAAAACCTATGCTTTTTGGAAGTCAGCAAATATTTATTGAGTGGATTTGTGAGAGAGAGAGAGGAAATGGGGAAGAGAAAGGAAGAAAAGGAGAAGTTAAGCCCTCTGAAGGAGCTGGACTCAGTGTCACTCTAGCCTCATGAAAGAAAAAATTAGAAAAGTAAGAGATTACAAAACTAAATATGGTGAATTGCCCTCCCACTTAAAACAACAATAGATGTTGGATAAAAAATTGTTTAACTTGTTAAATACATCATTGACCTGGCAAGAAATTTCAGAGTGCAGAGGCCAACTGTGAAGTGAAATCCAGAATCCCATGATTTTCCATTTTATAGGCTGCATGGGAAACAGAAGGGAGTAGAATGACCTAGGGCCAAGCTAAGGTAGTGATTTTAATAGCAGACCCACACATAAAGAGAATACAGATCCTAGGGAAACATTGTTAGCAAAAACCTTCTCTTAAACTCTGTAGTTGATAAATCCATGCTATGAGCTATCAAGGTGAACAAGCTTAGTGGCTTAATAACTAGTGTTTTCTCAAGGATCATCTGCTAGATGGGTAATTCTCTGACAGTGGTTTAATCATCTTGGGGAAGTTTATTGTTATGGGAGTTTCATTACTTATTTATAATTGAAGATAATCATCTTTTTAATCACAGGCCCTGACTATCCTTACTACACCAAAACTCTCGTGAGTAATGTATTAATGGTGCTTCCTAGTTACAACTTTGCAATGAGTATCAGCAGATTCTTTGATGACTATGAGGTGAAAAAAATGTGTGCCAGGCAATTTCCAAGTATGTATGTGGACTGCAGTGAAAAAGGTGAGTATCTGGGGCTCCCCAGGTCCCTGAAGAACAACCTGTTCCTTTCCAAACTTCCACATTTAAGCTTAGATACTCAGGCTTGCTGTTTCGAGTGCTTTTCTGTATCAAAGTTATCTTCACAGACTGGGGAAAAATGAAGCCTCAAAATAAAATCTAAGATAAATTTTTTGAAGTCACCACAAGATTTAAAATAAGTTACTACTAGTCACTTACTTAATATGTGAAAGTAGCTTTACATACATTATTTTTAATCGTCAAAGCACCCTACAAGTTAGCTATTATTCCAGTTTTATAAATGAGGAGACTAAACACCTAACTTAAACTGAAGATTAAATAGATTTTCTGAGACACTAAGGTTTAAGTGTCACACAGATAAAAGAAAGATAAATTCACAGCCAGATCAAAATCAGGGAAAAATAAAGGCACTTTAACAAATTTTCTTTATTTTAGGCTGATTGCAGGTTGATTCTAAAAATTGAGAAATAAGAATATTTACTGTGTGTGTGTGTATATTTGTAATTCATTCTGGAACCAAATAATTTATATGCAGCCACAGAAAAAGAAATGTAATCATATTTCACTAAATCAGTGCAGGGTAAAATAATTATTCGGGTCAAATGGATTATATTTTTACAATCCCTAAATAACGAAAATTATGTCACATTTTAGTTTGCATCATATTTGGACTATGAATTCCTCTCTCTTCTTTTTGAAAATAGCTCTGAGTTATTATTTACATACCGTAGTCACCAGTTTTAATTAATTTACTTTATTTATTATTTTTAGTAAATTTGTAAAGTCGTGCAATCATTACCACAGGCCAATGTTAGAATATTTCCATTATCTGAAAAGGATCCCTCATGCCTGTTTACAGTTAATCCCCATTAACACATCCAGCCCAGGCATCCACTAATATACCTACTGCCTCTATAGATTTGATATTTCTGGATGATTCATATAAATAGAATCATTTTGTATTATTTCAACAGTACAATGGTGAACATTGCTGAACAAAATTTATATCATTTCAACATTACAATGCTAAACATAAAGATTTCAGTTACTATAATGTTTTCGAGAGTCAACAAAGGTTTAGCATATCTCAGTATTTAGTGGGGTTTTTTTGTTTTTTTTGTTTTGCCGAATAGTATTCCATTGTATGGATATACCACATGTATTTATTCATCAGTTGATGGACATTTGTTTGGACAAAAGTTGTTACTGGTGTCTTTTGAAGCATAAAAGTTTTGAATGTTGATGAAGTCCAATTTATCAATATTTTCTTGTATGGATAGTGGTTTTTATATCATATCTAAAATCTCTGCCTAACCCAAGGTCATGAAGATGTTCTCCAATGTCTTCTTCTAAATGAATAGATCCATATTTAGGTCGCAGCATAATTTGTCCTAGCACAATTTGTTGAAAAGAATATCATTTCTCATCATATTATCTTGGTACCTTTATTGAAAATGAATTGACCACAAGTATAAGAGTTTATTTCTGGAGTTTTAATTCTATTCCTTTGAAGAACAAGTGTTAGAGAAGATGTGGAGAAAAGGGGACTTTCATACACTGCCTGTGTGGAGTGCAAACTGGTGCAGCCACTATGGAAAACAGTAGGAAGATGGCTCAAAAAATTAAGAATAGAACTACCATACAATCCAGCTATTCCACTGTTGGGTATTTATCTAAAGAACATGAAAACACAAATGAGTAAAGATATATGCACCACTGTGTTCATTGCAGCGTTATTCACAATAGCCAAGACTTGGAAGCAACCTAGATGCCCATCAAGGGACAAATGGATAAAGAAGATGTGGTGTATATACACAATGGAATACTACTCAGCTATAAAAAAAAAGATGAAATCTTGCCATTTCTGACAACGTGGATGGACCTTAAGGGTATTATGCTAAGCAGAATAAGTCATAGGGAGAAAGTCAGGTACCTTTTGATCTCACTCATAAATAGAAGATAAAAACAACAACAAACAAATACATAGAGACATAGATTGGATTGGTGGTTACCAGAGGGGAAGGAGGGAGAGTGGAGGGTGAAAGGGGTGATTAGGCACACGTGATGGATTGTAATTAGCCTTTGGGTGGTGAACATGATGTAATCTACACAGAAACTGAAATAAAATGATGTACACCAGAAAAAAATTCTGTTCCTTTGATCAATATTTCTATCCTATGCCAGTACCACGCTGTTTTGATTACTTTAGCTTTTGAGTACGTTTTTAAATTAGGAAGTGTAAGTGCTCCTTCTTTGATCTTTAACAAAATTGTTTTGGCTCTTCTGGATCCTATGAGTTCTCTATAAATTTTTATTTATTTTATTGGCTTGTTATTTCTTGAGAAAAAGAAAGCCTGCTAGAATTTTGGGATTGCATTGATACTACTGATCAATCTGAGGAGATGCACCATCAAAAAATATTGTCATACAAAATTTATATGGGGCAACAAAAGACCCCGAATAGCTAAAGAAATCCTAAGAAAAAAGAACAAAGCAGGAGGCATCACAATTCCTGACTTCAAAACATACTACAAAGCAATAGTAATCAAAACAGCATGGTACTGGTACAAAAACAGACACACAGATCAATGGAACAGAATTGAAAGCCCAGAAATAAAACCACACATATACGGACAGCTAATTTTTGACAAAGGTGCTAAGAACATGCAATGGAGAAAGGAAAGTCTCTTCAATAAATGGTGTTGGGAAAACTGGACAGCCACATGCAAAAGAATGAAAGTGGACCATGTCCTCTCGCCATTCACAAAAATTAACTCAAAATGGATCAAAGACCTGAAAGTGAGACCTGAAACTATAAAACTCATAGAAGAAAATATAGGCAACACACTATTTGACATTGGTTTTAAAGGAATCTTTTCGGATGACATGCCTACCCAGACTAGGGAAACTAAAGAAAAAATAAACAAGTGGGACTTTATCAGATTAAAGAGCTTTTATAAGACAAATGAAACCAGAATCAAGACGAACAGACAACCAACCAGCTGGGAGAGAATATTTGCAAAACATACATCTGACAAGGAGTTGATCTCCATAATATATAAAGAACTCACACAACTGAACAACAAAAAAACAAACAACCCGATCAAAAAATGGGCAGAGGAAATGAAGAGACACATCTCCAAGGAAGATATACAGATGGCCAATAGGCACATGAAAAGATGCTCAACATCACTAATCATCAGGGAAATGCAAATCAAAACAACACTAAGATACCACCTCACGCCCGTTAGAATGGCTATAATCACCAAGACAAAAAACAACAAATGTTGGAGAGGATGTGGAGAAACAGGAACCCTCATACACAGCTGGTGGGAATGCAAATTGGTGCAGCCTCTATGGAAAACGGTATGGAGATTCCTCAAAGAATTAAAAATAGGGATGCCCTATGATCCAGCCATCCCACTACTGGGAATCTATCCAACGCACCTGAAATCAACAATCCAAAGAGGCTTATGCACCGCTATGTTCGTTGCAGCATTATTCACCATAGCCAAGAAGTGGAAGCAACCTAAGTGTCCCTTGACTGACGATTGGATTAAGAAAATGTGGTATATATATACAATGGAATACTACTCAGCCATAAAAAAAGACAAATTCGTCCCATTTGCAACAACATGGATGGGCCTGGAGAGTATTATGTTAAGTGAAATAAGCCAGCAAGAGAAAGAAAAACACTGTATGATCTCACTCATATGTGGAATATAAACCAACACATTGACAGAGAAAACTGAACTGTGGTTACCAGGGTCAGTGGGGGTGGGGGGTGGGCACAAGGGGTGAAGGGAGTCATATATATGGTGATGGACAAACAAAAATGTACAACCCAAAATTTCACAATGTTAGAAACCATTAAAACATCAATAAAAAAAAAATATTGTCATACAATCCATGAAAAAGGATTGTCTCTTCATTTATTTAGATCTTTAATTTCCCTCAGCAGTATTTTGTAGCTTTCAGTTTACAAGTCTTGCATTTCTTTTTTTTTTTTTTTTTTTTTGTTTATTGCAGTAACATTGGTTTATAACATTGTATAAATTTCAGGTGTACATCATTATACTTCTATTTATGCATAGATTACATCATGTTCACCACACAAATACTAATTACAACCCATCACCACACACATGTGCCGAATTATCCCTTTCGCCCTCCTCCCTCCCCTCTTCCCCTCTGGTAACCACAAATCCAATCCCTGTCTCTATGTGTTTGTTTATTGTTGTTATTATCTACTACTTAATGAAGGAAATCATACGGTATTTGACCTTCTCCCTCTGACTTATTTCACTTTGCATAATACCCTCAATGTCCATCCATGTTGTCACAAATGGCTGGATTTCATTGTTTCTTATGGCTGAGTAGTATTCCATTGTTAACTTTTATTTCTAAGGTGTTTTTGCTGCTGTTGTAAATGGAATTGTTTTCTTAATTTTATTTTCTGCTATTTATTGCTAGCATACAAAAATCCAAAAGACTTTTTGTATACTATGAATGTATATGACTTTTTGATCTTATATCCTGTGAACTTAATTAACTCATTTATTAGTTATTGTAGTTTTTTGTGGATTCCTTAAGATTTTCTATTTAGAGGATTATGTTGTTTGTGAAGACTCTTACTTCTTTCCTTCAAAATCAAAGTTTCCTTTATTTTTTCTTTTTTACATCTTTCTTTATTTTATTTCACTAACTAGAACTTCAGTACGATGTCGAATAGTAGTGACGGGAGTAAACATCCTTGCCCTCTTCCCAGTCTTGGGAGGAAGGCAATTCAGTCATTCACCATTAAGTAGGATTTTTAGCTGTATGTTTTTCATAGATCCTCTTTATCAGTTTGAGGAAGTTCCATCCTATACCTAGTTTCTCAAGAGTTTTTGTCATGAATGGGATCAAATGCTTTTTCTTTGTCTTAAGATCATGTGGGTTTTTTATCCTTTATTCTTCTACTATAGTGTATTAAGTTAATTGATTTTCTGATGTTAAACCATGTTGCTTATGAGGACTCTGATGTTAATCTGATTTTGATTCCTTTGCAGATAGCCTATTTATTCTTCTGAAAACTTCTATCTTCAGAAAACTATTATCCTTGGTGTTGTGAAATTTTACTATGAGCTGTCCAGGCATGGATTTTTTTCCTTAATTCTGCTTAACATTTGATGGCAATTTCAACCCAAAGGCTCTTGTCTTCATTCAGTACTAGGAGAAGATCTATAATTTCATTTATTATCATTTTTCCTCAATTTCTTCTCTTTTCTCTTTCTTGAACTCTTACTGTTTGCTATACCTCCTATACTGATATAGTAGTGAAGAAGACAGACAAGGTCCCTGGTTTCATGGAGCTTATATTCTAAGAGTTATGACAGGTGGAAAAAAATTTTAAAGGTTTAAGTTAACACAATAGTTACAAGTATAAATAAGACAATAAGGGAAATAAATGAGGTAATGAGATAGAGTAACTTAGGCCACTTCAGATAGAATACTTACAGAGGACATCTTTGCAGAGTATTATTGGATCCGATGACTAAAAGAATGGGGTTGAACTAGCCAGTGAAGATCTGGGGGAATAATATTTCAGATTGATTGAGGAGCAAAAACAAAAGCCTCAAATCAGAGAAGGACCTTCTATGTTTAAAGAAGAGAGTGGAGGCTTTTATTCCTGGTATAAGATAGAGATAAAGCTGTACAACACTTTTATTAAATACTATTTCACAAAACCATAACTGGCAATTTTGCATTTAGGGCCTCTCTGGGATTTTGTCTATTATGGAAGCAGTTTTTTCTTCTCTGATTTATTCATCACCACCACCCAGTCATCTTTCTCTCTTCCAGAAAGTAAAAAAAAAAATTTCAAGTTATCTGGTTCCCATTCTTTACTCCACTTCCATTCTCCATGTTGTTACGGATTTATACTCTTTTGTATACCTTTAATGTCATTTCAAAGGGATTTTAGGAAAAAGGAGGAAGCAAATTTGTCTGCTCAACTCACCATTTGAAAGTGAGAACTATGAAATTCTTCAAGTAACATAGAAATTATTTGATCCTTAATAGAGCTAATCTTGTAAAGCCATCTAAACTTGTCATATTTTTCCTGGGAGATCTTTTTTTTTTTTTTTTGGTGAGGAAGATCAGCCCTGAGCTAACATCCATGCCAATCCTCCTCTTTTTGCTGAGGAAGACCGGCTCTGAGCTAACATCTATTGCCAATCCTCCTCCTTTTTTTTCCCCAAAGCCCGAGTAGATAGTTGCGTGTCATAGTTGCACATCCTTCTAGTTGCTGTATGTGGGACGTGGCCTCAGCATGGCTGGAGAAGCAGTGCATCGGTGCACACCCGCGATCCAAATCCGGGCCGCCAGTAGCAGAGCATGCACACTTAACCGCTAAGCCATGGGGCCGGCCCCTCCTGGGAGATCTTTAACAACCTCTTCAGTTATTGGTATAGTCTTTCCTTGGCTCAATACACAGAATAAGTATGGTAGTTTTATATATTTTTAAATAATTTATTCTGATTTTCAGTCATTGACATAAAGCTGAATATAATTATTTTATTCTCTTCTATAACTATAAATCATATCTACTTTCTCATTTCTAATATAGTATAATTTTGGAGAGGGGTCCTCTTATTTTTTCTTACTTTGCTTACCGGGGACTTATATAAATATACATCATTTTGAGGAATCAGTCTTTGGTTTTATTCTTCTTTTTAACTCTTTTTAATTTTCTATTTTTTAATTGCAGCATTGTTAATTTTCCTGTTCTTTTTCAAATTTTTAAGCTAATATTTAGTTCACCTTTTTCTTTTTAGAATAAAGTCTTACAAAGGTGTATATCTACTTAAGTTAATCTATATGTAATTTAATATTTTAGTTTAAATTTGTTTTAAAGTTTCTATCTTGTTGATTTCAGATATTCTTTTTATAATTTGCTCCTGCTTTTGCTTTACTTAGTCTTATTGCATATGGTCACAGTATTTGGCAGTTAAAAACTATACTGGAGCTTTCTACTAAGGTTTTCCTTGTGGATATAAATATGATCATCTCTTACTATTTTAATATTTATTTTTATAGAAAGAAAGTATAGTAAGAGGATGGTCTGGAGTCATATGGCCTGAGTTTAAATCCCAGCTCTATAACTTGTTAGCTCTACAACCTAGTAATTTCACCGTTAATTATGATGCTTGTTATATTTTTGGTAGGTTCCATTGTTAGAATAATGATTGCTATGTATGAGTTTTTTATTTTTTTAAATACTATTTATGACTATATGAGATGATCATGTGGCTTTTTGCCATTAATGTATCAATGTGGTAAAATTATATCAACATAATTTAAAAATATTAAACCATCATTGCATCCTAGAATAAGCCCAGTCATCAATCTGTGTATCTATCTATTCCATATGTTAATATTTTATGAGATATTGTTAGATTCATGTTTATAAGAAAGATTGGCCTGCTATTTTTCTTTCTCATAGTGTCATGTTTTCATTGTGTATAAAGTTTATACTAGCAACAGAAAATGAATTGTGGAGTATTCTATCATTTTTTATTCAGTGTAATAGTTTATGTAAAATATCTCTTTGCTAAATATTTAGTAGAATTTACTTTTAAAACTGTACTTGATGTTTTCTAGGTAGGTGCTTTCTAAAGTATTGGTTCAATTCCCTAAGATTTGAAAATATAAAGATTTATAAGACATTGCAATATTGGTGTAGAGATAGAAATAAATGGACAATTAGAATTAGAGAACCCCCTGGGCCAGCCTGGTGGCACAAGCAGTTAAGTGCACGCTCTCTGCTGCGGTGGCCTGGGGTTTGCCAGTTCAGATCCCAGGAGCGCACCAGCACACCACTTCTCAAGCCATGCTGTGGCGGCGTGCCATATAAAGTGGAGGAAGATGGGCACGGATGTTAGCCCAGGCCAGTCTTCCTCAGCAAAAAGAGGAGGATTGGCAGATGTTAGCACAGGACTGATCTTCCTCACACACAAAAGAATAGAATTAGAGAACCCCAAAATATTTTAAGGCATATACAGAATTTTGATATATAAAGGAGACGTCAGTGTATATCATTGGGTAAAAAATAGACTATTTAATAAATGCTAGTAAGATAGTGAAAGTCCATAAAAAAAGAAAAAAGGAAGTGGATCCATACCTTGTACCATACACACACACACAATCTAGGTGGATAAAGAAGATAAATATGGAAGGTAAAGTTTAAAAATTTTAGAAGAAAATACATTAAAATAGTTTTATGACCTCAGAGTAAAAAATAGTTCTTATATAAGTACAAAAAGCCCCAAATCATGAAGAAAAGATTTATGAATGTGACTAAATTAAAATTAAGAACTCTCTTTATTTAAAGACACTCTAAAGAAGTTAAGAGAAGCCTCAATATGGCAGAATATATTTGTTCACATGTATATAATAAACAAAGCATTACTATCTAGAATATGAAGAATTATAAATTAACAAGAAAAAATTCATGCAATCTAGAATAGGAAAAAAGACAGGAAGAGGAATTTCACAGAATAAAAAGGGGTACAAATAGCCCACAAATGGCCTGTATGGCGATTTCATAAACTTCATTAGTAATCAAGGAACTATAAGTTTAAACCACAATCAAATATCGTTTAGCAAAAGTTAAGTCTGATGATAGCGAGTATTAGAATGTAGAGAAATAGAAATACTCATATACTGTGAGTGGGTATAATTTACTAATACCACTTTGAAAATAGTTCAGCATTAACAAAGTTACCAATGCAGATACCGGTATTTCTACTCCAAGGTAAAAACCCTTGATAAATATTTTATTGAGCAGTGTTTATTTATTACCAAAAAAATGGACATAGCCTATGTCTATTAACAACAGAATGGATAAATGAATTAAAGAGTTTTTTCCTGCCTGATAAAATATCATAGAGGAGTGAAAATGTATGAACTTCAGCTGCAGGCAACAATATGAATAAATCTTAGAAACATAATGAGTAGTTTTTAAAAGCATGCCCTGAAGACTATAAACAACATGATACGATTTTTGTAAAGCTCAGAAACAAGCTATAACAAAAAATATAATATTTATAGAAATGCATGTCTGTGGTAAAATTATATTAGAAAAATTTAAGGAAACAAGACAATTATCTCTGGATGGCAGATAGTAGGGGCAAATCAAGGAGTACATAGTTAGAAGGAAATTATTGGTAATGTTTTAGTTATTTTGTTGAGTGGTAGGTTCCTGGGAGTTCATTTTATATTACGTATTTTTTTTCTAATGTCCTTAAATAACTTTAAAGTATGAGGATTTGGAAAAGATGAAACAATATTTGAAATCATTTATACATGACAAGGATTTTTAAAAATCTACAGGTAAAATACTATAATATTTAGAATGTTTAGCAAGATTGCTGAATTAAAACCAATAAATTAATATATAAAAATAAACTAAAACTGAAAATGGCAGAGTAGGTATCTCCACGGATCTGTCCCTCTACTGAAACAAGGATTAAGATGGCAAAAACTGTCAGAATAAACTTTTTTGAAACTCTGGAATGTAATCAAAAACTTACAAAAACCAGGGGAGTCTATAATGAAGAAAGAAGCTTCTAAATTTTGATAATAAAGCAATGTAGAATATTAACTTACCTGCCCACCTTTCCCCAGTGCCCAGCTAGGCAGTGGTAGCTGTGATGATTGTGGCCTGAGTTCCTGGTGTGTTTGCTCGTGCCAGAAGGGGCAGTATTAACCATGTTTTCAAAGAATTGTGGTTGTGTGTTTAGATCTGTGTGGCAATTACTTAATGGATCACCTCAGGGGTTGCCATTATTTAGCTCCTCTTGGAACTCTCTGAGGGCTGCAACAGACTCCTGGGCAGCTTTGTCAAAAGGATTTAAAGGGATATACTAACCAGAGCCACCTAGGGCAAGTGACAAGAGATGAGGCAAGCAGCAGAAAGACAGAAAAGCCTAGGAAGGAATGGGCTAGGAAAGGAGAAGGAGGGTGGAATAAGCAATTAGAAAAGTTGCCACTTACAGTGGGGAATTCAGAATGCCGCATGTAGGTCCAGGGCTAAACCTTGAGGAGAACCTATGATTCTACTCTGGCTGATCTTTAGGCCTTGCACATAAGCAGGATATAAAGGCTAAAACAGAATTGTACATGGCCTTGCTAATCATTGAAAGAGAGCCTCAACTCATAGCTAATTTAAAAAGGAGAGAAGAGGTTTTTTCCTTTTTTTTTTTTTTTTTTTTTTGGCTCCAAACATTTAAGGATATTTCGATCAGATCACTAGCTAACCACTAAGCTGCAATGACCAAACACAACAAAGGATATAGTCTTTTAAAAATGGTTTACAAAAGTCTCTAAACAAACAAGTACCACATGCAATAAGCAACAACAACAAACTCAAGAGAGGGGGAGGAATCTGATTTCCAGAGTTACCATATTATAACTCAAGATGTCCAGTTTTCAAGAAAACCTTTTGAGAAATGCAAATAAGAAAGTATGACCCCTCACAGGAAAAGAAAGAAATTAACAGAAACTGTCCCGGAGGAAGTCCAGACATTAGACTTACTAAACAAAGACTGTAAATCAACAGTCTTAATGTCTTCAAACAGTTATATAAAACCATGGGTAAAGAGCTAAAGAAAACCAGGAGAATAATGGCACCAAACAGAGAATATGAATAAAGAGATATAAAAAGGAAACAAATAGAAATCCTGGAGTGGAAGACTGTAATAACTGAAACAAAAAATTCACTAGAGATGTTCAACAGCAGATTGCAGCAGGCAGAAGAAATAATCAGTGAACTTGAAGAAAGGACAATTGATGAGCAGAAAGAAAAAATAATGTAGAAAAATGAACAGAGCCTCAGCTATTTGTGGGACTCCGTTAAATGAACCAACATATGCATTATGGGAGTCCAAGAAGTTGAGGAGAGAAAGAATAGCAGAGGAAACAATGGCCAAAACTTCAGAATTTTACACATCCAAAAAGTTCAATTAATTCTAAGCAAGATAAACTCAGAGATCCAAAAATACATGGAATTGAGAAATGAATTAAAATTGTACACAGAAAAAATCAGTTAACACAAAAGAAGGCAGTAATGAGGAAATTGAGGACCAAAAAAGATATGACATGTAGAAAACAAATGGCAAAATGGCAGAAGTAAGTCCTTTATATGTAAATATTTCACATGTAAATAGATTAAACTCTTCCATCAAAAGGCAGAGACTGGCAGAATTTATTTTTAAAAGTCATCCAACTATATGATGCCTTCAAGAGACTCATTTTAGATTGAAAAACACAAATAAGTTGAAATTTAAAAATGGCAAAAGATTCCATGCAAATAGAAACCAAAAAATATCTGGGTTGGCTGTACTAATATCAAACAAAATAGACTTTAAGTCAAAATTTTTTACAAGAGACAAAGAAGGACCTTACGTATTGATAAAGAGGTCAATCCATCAATAAGATATAAAAGTTACAAACCTATATGAACCTAATAACAAGGCACCAAAATATATGAAGCAAAAATAGAACTGAAGGGGGAAACAGTTCTACAATAATCATTGGAGGCTTCAATACCCCACTTTCATCAATAAATAGAACAACTAGACAGAAGGCCAGTAATGAAACAGAGGACATGAATAATACTCTAAACCAACTGCACCTAAGAGACATACAGAACACTCCACTCAAAACAGCAGAATACACATTTTTCTCAAGTGCACATGGAAAATTCTCTAGGGTAAACCATTAGGACATGAAATGTCTCAATAAATTTGGAAATACTGAATTCCTACAAAGTATCTTCTCCAACAACAAAGGCATGAAACTAGACATCAATAATGAAGGAAAATCATAAAATTTACAAATATTTGGAAATTAAATGACACGTGCTTAAACAACCAATGGGTCAAAGAAACAATCAAGAGGAAAATTAGAAAATACTTCAAGGTGAATGAAAAAAAAATACAACATACCAAAACTTATGGGATTCAATGAAGGCAGTGCTCAGAGGGAAGTTTATAGCTGGAAATATATACATTAAAAAAAGAAAATATCTCAAAACAGTAACTTTACACATTAAGAAGAAAGAACTAAATGTAAAGCGAGCAGAGGAAGGAAATAATGATTAGAGCAAAGATAAACTAAATAGAGAAATGAAAAATAATAGAGAAAATGAATGAAACCAAAAGTTGGTTCTTTGAAAAGATCAACAAAATTGACAAACCTTTAGCTAGATTGACTAACAAAAAAAAGAATGTTCAAATTACTGAAATCAGAAATGAAAATTGGGACACTAATACCAGCCTTACAGAAATAAAAAGAATTATTATAAGAGAATACTATGGACAATTCTACACCAGCAAATTAAATAACCCAGAGGTAATGGACAAATTTCTAGAAACACACAACTACAAAAACTTAATGAAGTAGAGATAGAATATCTGAATAGATCTGTAACAAGTAAAGATATTGAATCAGTAATCAAAAACATCCCAATAAGGAAAAGCCCTGGACCAGATGGCTTTAGTAGTGAATTCTACCATACATTAAAAGAATAATTAACACCAATCCTTTTCAAATTTTTCCAAAAAATAGAAGAGGATGAAAACATATCCTAACTCATTGATATTGGTCTTGGCAATGATTTTTTGGACATAATGCCAAAAGCACAAACAACAAAAGCAAAAATCAACAAATGGGACTACATAAAAGCTTCTCAACAGCAAAAGAAATAGTTAACAAGATGAAAAGACAACCTACAGAATAAGAGAAAACTTTAGCAAACCATATATCAGATAAAGAGTTAATATCCAAAATGTATAAAGAACTCAGTCAACTTAATAAAAAAAAAATTTTCAATTAAAAAATGGGCAGAAGAACTAAGTAGATATTTTTCCAGAGGACGTCAAAATGCCCAACAGACACATGAAAAGATGCTCAAAATCACTAATCTTCAAGGAGATTCAAATCAAAACCACAATGAGATATCACCTCACACCTGTTAGAATGCTATTATCAAGAAGCCAAGAGACAACAGTTGCTGGTGAGGATGTGGTGAAAAAGGAACCCTTATGCATTGTTGGTGGTAATGTAAATTGGTCCAACCATTATGGAAAACAATATGGAGGTTCCTCAAAAATTAAAAATATATCTAGGGCTGGCCCCATGGCCAAGTGGTTAAGTTTTGTGCACTCTGCTTCAGTGGCCTGTGTTCAGTTTCCAGGCGCAGACCTACGCCACTTGTCAGTGGCCATGCTGTGGTGGTGACCTACATACAGAATAGAGGAAGATTGGCACAGATGTTAGCTCAGGACAAATCTTCCTGAAGCAAAAAGAGGAAGATTGGCAACAGATTTTAGCTCAAGGCGAATCTTCCTCAGCGAAAAAAAAAAGAATATATCTACCATATGTTCCAACAATTCCACTTCTGGCTATACATCCAAAGGAAATGAAAACAGGATTTCAACAAGATATATGCACTCCCATGTTTATTGCAGCATTATTCACAATAGCCAAGGTATTAAAAAAATCCAAATGCCCATCAATGGATGAATGACTAAAAAAGGTGTGGTAAGAATACAGAATGGAATATTAATCAGCCATTGGAAAGGAGGATATCCTCCCATTTGTGACAACATGGATGGACCCTGAACACACTATGCTAAGCAAGAGAAGTCGGACAGAGAAAGACAAGCACTGTATGATATCACTTATATTTGGAATCTAAAAAAATTAAACCTGTAAAAAACAGAGTAAAATGGTGGTTACCAGAAAATAAGGAGGTGGATAAGAGTGATGGTTTTTAAGGGTACAAACTTGTAACAAGGAGTAAATAAGCCATAGAGATCTAATGCACCATATAATGAATATAGACAATAATATTGTACTATAATTATCTAATGTGATAAATATAACTACATCAGCAATCATATTACAACATATAAAGTTATCAAAGTAACACGCTATACACCTTAAACTTACACAATGTTAACATGTCAAATTTATTCAATAAAAGAAAAATCACAAGGAGATATCATTTCACACCCACTTGGATGGCTATAATCAGAAATGGAAAGAGGATCTGGTGACAAGATGGCTGCTTAGGAGGACTCTGAACTTACCTCCTCCCATAGACACAACAAGTTTACGACTACTCTTAGAACAATTACTCCTGAGAGAGACCTGAAAACTGTATAAAAAGAACCCCTATGACAAGAGACAGTGCTGACTGAGGTGGAAGAGGCATAAATTCCTTTCTGGAGAGGAAAAAGCCACATTTTAGCCACAGAACTTCACGGCTGGGAGCAAACTTATGGTACAACGCCTTTCCTGGAGGAGCTAGGGGATTTGAGTGAGAGAGCTTTGCTGCAATAGGCAGCTTTTGGACTCAGCACAACTGAAATGAGTGTCATAATATCTGGCTTTGCTGGCTATTAACAATAATGGAGAATACCGCCAGAAAAGCTGTGGGACATTGGGGGGGGGGAGCCTGCTCTTAAAGGGCCCAAGCACAAATTAACCCATTTTGGAAAGAAACCTAAAATCACCAGAAAGAAAGGTTCACAGTCCTTTGGTGAAAATAGGCTCACTTGATAGGCTCTGGGTGCATCTCAGTGAAAGGTGAGACCTCCCCAGGCTGGGACTGAGACATTGGGGTCAGCCATTATTGTGACCTAGTACAGGTGTACTGACACAGATGCTGGCAGATGCCATTGGAGTTCTTCTCCTGGCCTTTTAGCACAGGGGTCTGCCCCACCCCCTAGAGGACTGATGTAATCCAGCTCAGCCAGGGCAGGCAGCCTGCCCTAGGGACTGGCCCCACCCAATAGTAAGCCTTTGGGCAGCTTGGGGGCCTGCATAGGCAGGGTGCCTGGGAAATCTGCAGTGGGGTGAGTGGGTCCACCTCTGGGGGCGGGGCATGTGTGAGGGACAGGCCTGCATTGGCGGAGTGTATGGGGCCTCTGCATGGGGCAAGAGGGTCTACTTCAGTGGGTTAGGGCATGCGCATGGGTCAGGACTGTGTTGACGGCTTGTGTGGGCCTGCAGGGGGTGGGGCTTGTCAGCTGCCACAGACTTGTGCTTCTCAAACAGCCACATAAGAGATCCACCCCACCTTCCAAAGCCTGAAATAATTGAGTGCTCCCATGCCTGAGGCCGGCCCCACTCAGCTGCACTCCTGAGGGAGCTGACAACACCCTTGCAGGCTGGAGGCCTATGGAAATTATAAGCCCCTGAGCTTCGCAACCAGCCATGCTGGGGACCTACTCACTTAACAGAAAAATTTCAACAGGAATGTGCTATTAGACCTTGCAGCCAACTGTGCTGGGGCTCCCCAAGGCCAATAAAGTGACTGAAGGGACCACAGCAGGCACACACAGCTGAGTATTACAACCAGCTGGCCAGAGGGACAGCCTAGCCTCCCTGGGCACCTGCAGCAAGAGCAACCCTGCCACAACAGAAGGACACACATAGGCCACACAGGGGAACTCCTGGAACATTTGGAACTAGTGATGAGAGGGAAGCGCACTGCTAGGCCTCATAAGGCATTTCTTACATAAGGCCACATCTCTAAGGTCGGGAGATGTAGCTGACCTACCTAACACATAGATATAAGCACAAAGAAAGAGGCAAAATGAGGAGGCAAAGGAATATATTCCAAGTAAGGGAACAGGACAAAGCCCCAGAAAAAGAAGTCAATGAAACAGAAATGAGAAATCTACCTGACAAAAAGTTCAAACAAAGAGTCATAGAGATGCTCACTCATCTTGGGAAAGAATGGGTGAATTCAGTGAAAACTTCAACAAAGAATTGGAAAATATAAAAAAGAACCAATTAGAAATGAAGAATACAATAATGGAAATGAAAAATTCACTAGAAGGACTCAATAGCAGAATAGATGATACAGAAAAATGGATCAGTGAGCTGGATAAAAGAATAGAGAAAATCAACCAAGCTAAACAGATAAAATAAAAAAGAATTAAAAAGAATGAGGACAGGGGCCAGCCCAGTGGTGTAGTGCTTAAGTTTGTACACTCTGCTTCGGCAGCCCAGGGTTCACGGTTTTGGATCCCAGACGCTGACATACACACTGCTCATCAAGCTATAGTGTAGCAGTGTCTCATATACAAAATGGAGGAAGATGGGCACAGATGTTAGCTCACAGCTAATCTTCCTCAGCAAAAAGAGGAGGATTGGCAATGGATGTTAGCGCAGAGCCAGTCTTCCTCACAAAAAAAAAGAAGAGAAAAAGAATGTGGACTGTCTAAGGGACCTCTGGGACAACATCAAGCACACTAACATCTGTATTAAACATGTCCCAGAAGGGTAAGAGAGAGACAAAGGGGCAGAGAATCTATTTGAAGAAATAATAGCTGAAAACTTTCCTAACATAAGGAAGGAAATAGACGTCCAGGTACAGGAAGCACAGAGAGCACCAAACAAGATAAACCCAAAGAGGCCCACCCCAAAACACATTAATGTCAAGAATTAAAGATAAAGAGAGAATCCTAAAAGCTGCAAGAGAAAGGCAACAAGTTACATACAAAGGAAACCCATAAGGCTATCAGCTGATTTCTCAGCAGAAACCTCACAGGATAGAAGGGAGTGGCATGATATATGTAAAGTGCTGAAAGGAAAAAACCTACAGCCAAGAATACTCTACTCAGCAAGGTTATTATTCAGAATGGAAGGAACGATAAAGGGTTTTCCAGACAAGCAAAAACTAAAGGAGTTTATCACCAATAAACCAGCCTTACAAGAAATACTAAAGGGACTTATTCAAGTGGAAAAGACAAGACCACAAATAGGAATAATAAAATTATTAAAAATAATAATAATAATAAAATCACTGGTAAAGGCAAATATACAGTAAAGGTAGCAGATCAACCACCTATGAAGCTAACATGAAGGTCAAAAGACAAAAGTACTAAAATTATCTTTTTCCATGATAAGAGGGTAATGGAAACACATGCACAAAAAAGAGTTTAGATATATATCAAAAAGATAAAATGTGGGAGGAGGGGAGTAAAAGAGTAGAGCTTTTAGCAAGAGGTCAAACTTAAGAGACCATCAACTTAATATAGATTGCTATATATGTAGATTATTACATATGAACTTCATGGTAATCACAAACCAGAAACCTATAATAAATACACAAAAAAATTGAGAGAAAGGAACCAAAACATAATGTTAAAGAAAGCCATAAGGGGCAGGCCCAGTGATGTAGTGGTTAAGTTCAGCATGCTTTGCTTGGGTGGCCCGGGTTCACGGTTTGGCTCCCAGATGCAGACCTACACCACTCATCAAGCCATGCTGTGGCTTGATAGAAAATAGAGGAGGATTGGCACAGATGTTAGCTCAGGGCCAATCTTCCTCACCAGAAAAAGAAAAGAAAGAAAGCCATCAAACCACAAGTGAAGAGAGCAAGAGAAGAAGAAAGGAACAGAGAAGAACTACTAAAACATCCAGAAAAAAAGTAACAAAATGGCAGTAAGTACATTCTTATCAATAGTTACTTTAAATGTCAATGGACTAAATGCTCCAATCAAAAGATATAGGGCAGCTGAATGGATGAAAGAAAAACAAGAACCATCTATGTGCTGCATACAAGAGACACACTTCAGACCTAAAGTCACTCATAAACTGAAAGTGAAGGGTTGGAGAAAGATACTCCAGGCAAATGGCAATGAAGAGAAAGCTGGGGTAGCAATACTTACATCAGACAAAATAGACTTTAAAACAAAAACTGTAACAAGAGACAAAGAAGGGAACTACATAATGATAAAGAGAAGAATCCAATAAGGGGATATAACACTTGTAAATATCTATGCACCCAACATAGGAACACCTAAGTATATAAAGCAATTATTAACAGACATAAAAGGAGAAATAGACAGCAACACAATAATAGTAGGGGATTTTAATGCTCCACTGACACCAATGGATAGAGCTTCCAAACAGAAGATCAATAAGGAAACATTAGCCTTAAATGACGTAGTAGACCAGATGGACTTAGTAGATATATAGAGAACATTCCATCCAAAAACTGCAGAATACACATTCTTTTTGAATACACATGGAACATTTTCCCAGATAGATCACATATTAGGCCACAAGACAAGTCCCTATAAATTTAAGAAGATTGATATAATATGAAGCATCTTTTCTGACCACAGTGGTATGAAACTAGAAATCAACTACAGGAGGAAAATCAGAAAAGCCGCAAATATGTGGGTATTAAACAAAATGCTACTGAACAGCTATTGGGTCAATGAAGAAATCAAAGGAGAAATCAAAAAATACCTGGAGACAAATGAAAATGAAATTATGACATGCCAGAATTTATGGGGTGCAGCAAAAGCACTTCTAAGAGGGATGTTTATAGAAATACAGGCCTACCCCAACAAATGAGAAAAATCTCAAGTAAAAATCTAACAATGCACCTAAAGGAACTGGAAAAAGAAGAACAAACAAAGCCCAAAATCAGTAGAAGGAAGGAAATAATAAAAATCAGAGCAGAAATAAATGAAATACAGACTGAAAAAACAATAGAAAAAAATCGACGAAATGAAGAGCTACTTCTTTGAAAAGATAAGCAAAATTGACAAACCTTTAGCTAGACTCACCAAGAACAAGAGAGAAGCCTCAAATAAATAAAATCAGAAATGAAAGAGGAGAAATGACAATGGACATCTCAGAAATACAAAAGATTGTAAGAGAATACTATGAAGAGCTGTATGCCAACAAACTGGATAATCTAGAAGAAATGGATAAATTCTTAGAATCATACAACCTTCCAAAACTGAATCAAGAAGAAATAGAGAATTTGAATAGACAAATTACCAGTAAGGAGATCGAAATAGTAATCAAAAACCTCCCAAAAAATAAAAGTGCAGGACCAGACGGCTTCCCTGGTGAATTCTACCACACGTTCAAAGAAGACTTAATACCTGTCCTTCTCAAACTCTTCCAAAAAATTGAAGAGGAGGGGAAGCTTCCTAAATCATTCTACAAAGCCAACATTACCCTGATACCCAAACCAGACAACGACAACACAAAAAACAAAAATTACAGGCCTATATCACTGATGAACATCAATGCAAAAATCCTCAACAAAACACTAGTAAATCAAATACAACAATACATTAAAAAGATCATACACCATGATCAAGTGGGATTTATTCTAGGGACGCAGGGATGGTTCAACATATGCAAATAAATCAACGTGATACACCACATTAACAAAATGAATAAAAATCACATGATCATCTCAATAGATGCAGAGAAAGCATTTGACAAGATACAGCATCCATTTATGATAAAAAACTCTGAATAAAATGGGTATGGAAGGAAAGTACCTCAACGTAATAAAGGCCATATATGACAAACCCACAGTTAATATCATTCTCAATAGAGAAAAAATTAAAGCTATCCCTGTAAGAACAGAAACCAGACAAGGATGCCCACTTTCACCACTCGTATTTAACATAGCATTGGAAGTCCTAGCCAGAGTGATCAGGCAAGAAAAAGAAATAAAAGGGATCCAAATTGGAAAGGAAGAAGTAAAACTGTCACTGTTGGCAGGTGACATGATTTTATACATAGAAAACCCTAAAGAATCCACCAAAAAAACTTTTAGAAATTATAAATGAATATCGCAAAGTTACAGGATACAAAATCAACGTACAAAAATCAGTTGCATTTTTATACACTAACAACAAAGTAGCAGAAAAAGAAATTAAGAATACAATCCCATTTACAACTGCAAAGAAAAAAGAATAAAATACGTAGGAATAAATTTAACCAAAGAGGTGAAACTCATGTACACTGAAAACTATAAAACATTGTTTAAAGAGATTGAATAAGACACAAAGAAATGGAAAGATATTCTGTGCCCTTGGATTGGAAGAATTAACGTAGATAAAATATCCATACTTCCTAAAGCAATCTACAGATCCAATGCAATCCCTATCAGAGTTCCAATGACATTTTTCATAGAAATAGAACAAAGAATCCTAAAATTTATATGGAACAACAAAAGGCCCCACGTAGCCAAAGGAATCCTGAGAAAAAAGAACAAAGCTGGAGGTATCACACTCCCTTATTTCAAAATAAACTGCAAAGCTATAGTAAACAAAACAGCATGGTACTGGCACAAAAACTGACACACAGATCAATGGAACAAAATTGAGAGCCCAGAAATAAACCCACACATCTATGGACAGCTAATTTTTGACAAGGGAGCCAAGAACACACAATGGAGAAAGGAAAGTCTCTTCAATAAATGATACTGTGAAAACTGGACAGCCACATGCAAAAGAATGAAAGTAGACCATTATCTTACACTATACACAAAAATTAACACAAAATGGATTAAAGATTTGAATGTAAGACCTGAAACCATGAAACTTCTAGAAGAAAACATAGGCAGTACACTCTTTGACATCGGTCTTAGAAACATATTTTCAAGTACCATGTCTGACCAGGCAAGGGAAACAATAGAAAAAATAAACAAATGAGACTACATCAAACTGAAAAGCTTCTGCACAGCAAAGGAAACCATCAACAAAATGAAATGACAACCTAACATTTGGGAGAAGATATTTGCAAACCATATATCTGATAAGGGGTTAATCTCCAAAATAAGTAAAGAACACATACATCTCAACAGCAAACAAACTAACAACCCAATTAAAAAATGGGCAAAAGATCTGAACAGACATTTCTCTAAAGAAGGTATACAGAAGGCCAACAGGCACATGAAAAGATGTTCAACATCATTAACTATCAGGGAAATGCAAATCAAAACTACAATGAGATATCACCTCACTCCCGTCAGAATGGGTATAATTAATAAGACAGGGAACAACAAGTGTTGGAGAGGATGTGGAGAGAAGGGAACCCTCATGCACTGCTGGTTGGAGTGCAAACTGGTGCAGCCACCATGGAAAACAGTATGGAGATTCCTCAAAAAATTAAGAATAGAACTACCATACGATCCAGCTATTCCACTGCTAGGTATTTATCCAAACAACATGAAAACACCAATGCGTAAAGATACATGCACCCCTGTGTTCATTGCAGCATTATTCACAATAGCCAAGACTTGGAAGCAACCTAGGTGCCCATCAAGGGACAAATAGACGAAGAAGATGTAATATATATACACAATGGAATACTACTCAGCCATAGGAAGTGATGAAATCCAGCCATTTTTGACAACATGGACTGAGGGTATTTTGCTAAGCAAAATAAGTCAGAGGGAAAAGGTCAAATACCATTTGATCTCACTCATAAGTAGAAGATAAAAACAACAACAAACAAACACACAGAAACAGAGATTGGATTGATGGTTACCAGAGGGGAACGGGGGAGGGAGGAGGGTGAAAGGGGTTATTAGGCACGTGTGTATGGTGATGGATTGTAATTAGCCTTTGGGTGGTGAACATGATGTAATCTACACAGAAACTGTAATATAATGATGTACACCTGAAATTTATATAATGTTATAAACCACTGTAACCTCAGTAAAATAAAAATTAAAAAAAAGAAATGGAAAGTAGGTTTTGGTGAGGATGTGGAGAAAGTGTTACATATACTGCTGGTAGGAATGTAAACTGTTGCAGCTGCTGTGGAAAACAGTTTGGTGGTTCCTTAAAAATTTAAACGTAAAATTATCATATGGCCTAGCAATTCCACTCCTGAGTATATACCTAAAAGAATTGAAAACAAGTATTTACAAAAGAACTTGTACACAAATGTTCATAGCAGCATTATTCATAATAGCTTTTTTCCATAAAAAGTAGAAGCAATCCAGATGTCCATCTACTGAGAAATGGGTAACAATATGTGGAATATCCATGCAATGGAACATTATTCAGCAATAAAGGTGGACGAGCCTTGAAAAAATTATGCTAAGTGAAAGAAGCCCGACACAAAAGGCCACTTATCGTATGATTCCGTTTATATAAAATGTCCAAAATAGGCAAAACCATAGAGACAGAAAGTAGATTAATGGTTGCCAGTGGCTAGAGGAAGGAGGGTAGTAGTGACTTTTTAATAGATACTGGATTTTCTTCTGGGGTGATGAAAATGTTATGGATCTAGGTAGTGGTGATGGTTGCACAACATTGTGAATATACTCAGTGCCACTGAATTGTACACATTAGAAAGGTAAATTTATGTGTATTTTATTAGAATAAAACAAATTGCATTTCTGCATACTGGCACAAATCAGTCAGAAAATACAATTCTTATTTAAAAAAAGAATGATTTTATTATCTTCACATCTCAAAGATGCCTCCTGTTTGCATATCCAGAATTTAGCTGTTTGTGTTAGGTAACTTTCTCCATAGTAAAGTCAAAAACTATCAACTATTGCCCATTTACATTTAAATTATTTGTTGTTTTCTTCCTTATGAGTATTGCTGTTAATACTCTTTTCCTATTTAAAACTTTTTCCTATTTATAGAATACAAATTTTTCTCACTCTGAAGGACTTTAAGAATATTCTGCATGGCCCACAAGAATGGTTAGATATGCCATAGATACCTTTATTTTGTTTGTTTTATTTAATTACTAAGCATTCTCTTCACAAAGCCTCAGCCTTTGAAGTGCATTTAGTAAATAGTAAGGTTGTCTCCAATCAAAACTGGTAAAAACTAGAGGAAAAATCATTGGGAGAAGAAGATTTTTTTTTTATAATTTTATTTATTTATTTTTTTCCCCCAAAGCCCCAGTAGATAGTTGCATGTCATAGCTGCACATCCTTCTAGTTGCTGTATGTGGGACGCGGCCTCAGCATGGCCGGAGAAGCGGTGCATCCGTGCGCGCCCGGGATCCGAACCCCGGGGCCGCCAGCAGCGGAGCACGCGCACTTAACCGCTAAGCCATGGGGCTGGCCCAGCAGAAGAACTTTTATAATAACCATAAATATCAGGGAAGATCAGATAAGAGAGACAAATAAAATATTAAGACAATTACTTATTTTCCATATTTTATACTTCTCTAAATCTAACAAAATTCATTTTGGTCCTATATTATTAATATTTGGTGTCATCTTAGACTTTGTATCAGTTTTTAAAGAAAGGCTATCTCTTTTATTATCCTCAGTTACTGAGAACAATGTCTATGGTTTTGGAGAACGTGGGATTGCAAAGTTTTTTATTTCATTGGCTGCCTTGGGCTTATTTTATCTCCTCTTGCTTTTTTGTCTGGAGACTACATTCTGGAGCCTGAAAAACTCTGTCTTTCATAAAACTATGTCTAATGTCTACAACATACTGAGGAAAGTCAAGAAGGTGAGTAATTAACATAGACTTTAGATACAAGTCAGAGAAAGCTTAACGTTAGACCAGAATTAGGAATTTACATATTCCTACCTCTTTTACTTGATAAAGAAAATATTATTCAATTATTCCAAATTCTAATTTGAATCACAAGTCTTTCATCTTAGTTTGGGTTTCAGGTTCTAAACTTTGAATCCTCTGCTAACAAGGAAATACTCCATTTATAATGGATTGACTATGAGAGAAAGCACTGCCTTGCATATATACTGCCTTTGAGATGTATTTGGTTATAGTTTATGGAACTGGCTTCTTTAAAACTATGTAGGATTGTAAGGCTTCATGGCCTCTACCACTCAGACTATTAATTATTGCTTTACATATCTGTCATAATTTCACATAGTCTCGGTGTTCTGCCTAGGATTTTTTGTGTATGTGTGTGAGGAAGATCAGCCCTGAGCTAACATCCATGCCAATCCTCCTCTTTTTTGCTGAGGAAGACTGGCCCTGGGCTAACATCTGTGCCTATCTTCCTCCACTTTATATGGGACATTGCCACAGTATGGCCTAACAAGCAGTGCATCGGTTTGCGCCCGGGATCTGAACCCAGGCCACCAGCAGCGGAGCATGCACACTTAATTGCTACGCCACGGGGCCAGCCCCCTGCCTAGGATTTTTAAAATTATTTTAATGGTCCATTCATTAGTAATTGAATTCCTACTGTTCTATACTTGAACATCTCTTGAGGTGGAAAACTGCTACATCTGTCTCTTTATAACTTCTTTTCATTCATCCCAATTCTGTCTCTGGGTACTATTCTGGGGTAGCTCTAGATCTTGACCATAAATTTCTCTGAGCCTGCATATCTCTAATATTTCAGAAGGGAGGATATCTTGAGACCATAATAGCCTCTGCTACCTCCTGGAATTCTGATTAGTAGGAATAGCATTCACCCAGAGTTTTAGTGGCCTGTTATATGTTGCTAATTAATGCCTAGAACTATATAACATCCAGAAGTCCTTTTCTACCTACTTTTACACCAAAGCCCATACAGATTTTAATACTCCAATCGGAAGATGTCTGGTCCAAGACATGCCAACAAAAAGAAATTTAAGTTTTTGAGCAGCATAGAAAAGAAATAATTTTTTCCTAGTGCCTTGGATTAAACATGTGAATGTTATCTTGAGACTTTTTTCTGCCCTAACTTTCTTATCCTGTGACAGTAGCCCCTGAACCATATCACACTTCTTCAGGTATGAAAAAAGAAGCATAATGAGTGTGGAGGGAGATTTCATGATAATATTATAAGAATATTTGGCTTGTAAGTTCTTCCCCTGTTTGTCACTGCTCTTCTATGCTGAGAGAACAAGGCCAAGCAAGGGAATAATACTTGGATTAGGCCAAGGCCTCAAACTTTATATACTAATCTAATGAACTAGTCTGGTTAGCCTTGGTATCCTTAAACCAAAGTAAACTGATTTTCCTATGCTCTTTAAGCCAAAATCTGATCTCAGTTTTCTTTCTTTTTTTCTTTTTTTGTGAGGAAGATCAGCCCTGAGCTGACATCCATGCCAATCCTCCTCTTTTTGCTGAGGAAGACTGGCCCTGGGCTAACATCTGTGCCAATCTTCCTCCACTTTATGTGGGACGCCACCACAGCATGGCCTGACAAGCGGTGCGTCGGTGCGTGCCTGGGATCCGAACCCCGGGCCACCAGCAGCAGAGTGTGCGCACTTAACTGCTACGCCACGGGGCTGGCCCCCTGATCTCAGTTTTCTTAACATTTCAAAATGAGAAAAAGTCACAGTTATCAATGAGAAGTAGAAGATAGTTCTTGAAACATAAAAAGTGAAAGATGTTAAATATAGAATTCTTTTTTTTATTTTTTGTTTATTACAGTAACATTGGTTTATAACATTGTAAAAATTTCAGATGTACATCATTATACTTATATTTCTGCATAGATTACATCATGTTCACCACCAAAATACTAATTACAACCCATCACCACACACATGTACCGAATTATCCCTTTCACCCTCCTCCCTCCCCCCTTCCCCTCTGGTAACCACCAATCCAATCTCTGTCCCTATGTGTTTGTTTATTGTTGTTATTATCTACTACTTAATGAAGGAAATCATATGGTATTTGACCTTCTCCCTCTGACTTATTTCACTTTGCATTATACCCTCAATGTCCATCCATGTTGTCACAAATGGCTGGATTTCATTGTTTCTTATGGCTGAGTAGTATTCCATTGTGTATATACACCATATCTTCTTTATCCATTCATCCCTTGATGGGCAGTTAGGTTGCTTCCAAGTCTTGGCTATTGTGAATAACGCTGCAATAAACACAGGAGTGCGTGTATCTTTCACTGATAGATTTTTCTTTCAATACTTTGAATATATCACACCGCTGCCTTTTAGACCCCATTGTTTCTATGATATGGAGTACTGACTCCATGAGAAGTCAGCTATTAATCTTTTGTGGGACCTTAGTATCTAATGAGTAAGTTTTCTCTAGCCACTTTCAAAATTTTCTTTTTGTCTTTAACTTTCAATAGTTTGACTATAATGTGGCTAGGTGTGGATCTCTCTAGTGTTTTTACACTACTTGGAGTTCATTTAAATTCTTTGATGTATAAATTAATATTTTTCATCAAATTTAAGAAATTTGGGGCCATTATTTCTTCAAATACTTCCATTACACAAATGAGGTAATAATAAACTTGTTTTCATACAGTTATTATGAAGATTAAATATCTGTGAGGTACACAGCGCCTAGCACATAATAAACACTCAATAACTGTTGGGTTTTAGTAAGGAACATTCTTGTAACTTATTAACATCTTCATTTTCCTCTTCCACTGCCCAAAACCCTTCCAGTATTCCCTGTCTCAATAAGTAACACCATCATTTATACATTTGTTCAACAGAGAAATCTGAGACATATCCTTAACTCCTTTTTTCATGTTCCATCCCCAATCTAACCTACCACTAAAATCCACGTACAGATCTTTCACTTTGTTTCAAAAGGACTTCTTAGTACTTTACGCTGGAAGCAAACATTTTCGCTAGTGGCTGCTATATATGACCCAGAAAATAAAAGGATTGAATGCCCCCCGTGATGTATATCATGTTGCACTGTCCAGATCCCCCTTCAGTGAAGGAGTTGTTGCCCTCAGCTTCTGGGAGTGCTATCTTCAGACAGCCTTCGGCTGTCATTATCTTTATGGATTGCTTCAGCAGCAGAGAGCCTCCTCTCCCAAGGTGACACTCTTTCCCATATGGCCTGCATCCAGTCACTTACAGATGCTAGAGTAAAATGTTTGATCATCTCAGTGTCATTCAGACAACTTCAAGGCTTCCCATGGGGTCAACTGAAGATGTCATTTGGCCTGCATCACAGCTTGACTTCTCCTCCTGCCTACTCCTCACTCCTTCCTCTCCCTTCTACAGGTGTTGGTCCCAAGAGAACTCCACCTGCAACAGTTAGTACCAGGAGAGGTCTTAGAAATATACAGTAAGATGGAGTTTTAGAACTAGATGATTCACCACTCAGCTGGCAATGAGGTCCACATCTCTGGTGGTAAAGGAAGTAAAGATAGCTTCTGGCACAAAGTAGTGGTCCAATTGTTAAAACTTTCACCAGTGGTGGATTGAGATGATATACCAAGAAAGAGAATGCACTGACTGATATATCAAGTATTCAAGAAATATGGGGAAAATGGCAGCCATAAGAACAATGGAATTATAAGGCTATTGCTAAGCTCCTTGATTTATATAAAAAAAAAAAAAGCTGAGAGTTATTAGTAGGAGATTGAAAGCCAAGTGTGAAAATGAAAGGGCCTCTTTGGTAGCATATAATGAGGCTCTAATTTCCTGCAGTGGAAGGGCAGAGAAAACTGAATACTAGGAACAGGGACTAATTTTCAGATTATGTGAGCTCCAGGAAAGGTCAAACTCTCAACCAAAGATGATCTGCTATGCCAAGATCACAGCTCTTGTTAGAAAAGAATAGGACCCTGATACATGAGATGGGGACATCTGAGTTAATGACTCAAAAATCTTAAATCCCCAGATTACTCTGAACACTCTGGGTCTACAGAAATGGCACACTCCGCTCTGTTAAGAATTCACACTCCCTCATCAGAGGAAGAAAATAGAGAGACCTCCCCTGCAAAACAGCATGTGCCTATTCATAGTTCTTGGTAATCTACTGCTTACTCCTTCAGTAATCAACAGAATACCAGAGATAGAAAATCAATAAAAGAACTGTAAAACACCATCTACCAACTAGATCTAATTGACATTTATAGAACACTCTACCAAAAAAGAGCAATGCACATGGAACATTGGCCAAGATACAACATTCACAATTTTAAGAGAATTGAAATAATACAGAGTAGGTTTTCTGACCATCATGAAATTAAAAGTCAATAATAGAAATATAACAAGAAAATCTCTAAGTATTGGAAAATTAAGCAACACACTTCTCTATAACCCATAAGTCAAAGATGAAGTTGTAAAGGAAATTAGAAAATATTTTGAACTGGAATCTAAAAAACAAAACAAATGAAAAAACAAAACAGAAACAGACTCACAGATACAGGAAACAAACTGGTAGTTACCAGAGCAGAGAGGGGCTTGGGAGGGTGGGCAGAATAGGTGAGGGGGATTAAGTGATACAAACTTCCAGTTATAAACTAAATAAGTCATGGGGATATAATATACAGCATATAATATACAGCATAATATACAATATAGTCAATATAATCAATAATATTGTAATAACTTTGTATGCTGACAGATGGTAACTAGACTTGTGGTGATCATTTCATAGTGTATATAAATATTGAATCACTATAATGTATACCTGAAACTAATAGGATATTGTATGTCAATTATACTTCAATAAAAAAAGAAAATATTTTGAACTGAATGAAAATGAAAACACAAGATATCAAAATGTGTAGGATGCACCTAAGCAGTGTTTTAATGAAAATTTCTAATATTAAGTGCTTTTATTAGAAATGAAGAAAGGTCTCAGGTCAGTAATTGAAGTTTCCACCTCAATAAATTAGGAAAAGGAGAGCAAACTACACTAACAGCAAGCACAAGTAAGTAAAAACAAGAAAAGAAATAAATGAAACTGCAAACGGAAAAGAAATGGAGAAACATCAGTGAATGCAACTCAAAACTAATTCTTTTAAAAATGATTACAGTAGTCTCCCCTTACCTGTGGGGGATACCCCCAGTGGATGCCTGAAACCATGAATAGTACCAAACCCTATATATACTATATTTTTTCTTATACATACCAACCCATGATAAAGTTTAATATATAAATTAGGCACAGTAAGAGAGTAACACTAATAACTAATAAAATAGAACAGTTATAACAATATACTAAAATAAAAGTTATGTGAATGTGGTCTGTCTGTCTCTCTTTCAAAATATATTCTTGTCGAGAACTTTTACCTTTTCACTTAAAGGAAACACTTCACAGCTTCTCTTTGAATTCATATCCGAATTCCCAGCATCACTATTCTCACGCTTTGGGGCCATTATTAAGTAAAATAAGGGTTTCTTGAACACAAGCACTGTGACACTGCAACAGTTGATCTGATAATCAAAACAGCTACTAAGTAACTAACAGGCAGGTAGCATATGCAGTGTAGATACGCTGGACAAACGGATGATTCACAGCCTGGGTGGGATGGAGTGGGATGCTGCAAGATTTCATCACACTACTCATGCAATGGCATGCAATTTAAAACTTATGAATTGTTTTTCTGGAATTTTCCATTTAATATTTTCAGACTGCAGTTGACCACGGGTAACTGAAACTGAGGATAAGGGGAGGACTATAGTATAATTGATAAGCTTCTAGCCAGAGTGACCACGAAATAAAGAGAGACAACACATATTACCAATATGAGAACAAATGAAGGGATATCACAATAGCTACCAGAGAAATTAAAAGCCATTGTATACTCATAAATTTGGCAACTTAGATGAAATAGAAAAATTCCTAGAAAGGCACAAACTGCCAAAACTCACTCAAGAATAAATAAACTAAATAGTCCTATTTTAATTAAAGAAATTTCATGCATAGGTTAAAACCTCCAAAAAAAAAAAAAAAAAAAAAAAACTTCAAGCCTGGATAATTTCACTGATAAATTCTACCAAAAATTTAAAGAATAGCATCAATTCTAACAATTTCTTCCAGAAACTAGAATTAGTGGGAGCATTTCCCAATTCATTTTATGAAGCCATCATTACCCTAATACCAAAATCTGAGAAAAATCAATATCCCTCATGAACACAGACACACAAATCCTCAACAAAATATTCACAAATAGAATCTAGGAATATATGAAAGGAATAACACACTATGAACAAGTGGGGTTTATTCCATGAACGTAAAGCTAGTTTAATATTTTGAGAATAAATCAGTTACCCACAATATTAATAATCTCAAGAAGAAAAACCACAAGTTCGTATGAATTATTGCAGAAAAAGCATTTGACAACATTCACCATCTATTTATGATAAGAAAAAAAAACCGCAAAGTAGGGAAAGAAAGGAACTATCTCAGCCTCATAAGTGGCATCTACTTATACAAAAAGCCTACAGCAAAAATAAGGGTGAAGACTGAATATTTTCCGTCTAAGATTGAAAACAGGGCAAGGATGTTCACTCTTACCACTCCCATACAACCAGTTTTGACACTGGAAAAGATAAAAACACTTAAAGCAGCTCTCTTCTCACTCTTGATTAGTATGTTCACTGAGCTGAATATATTCTCCTGCTTCATTCCTCCTTAACAAATACTGTTAAATGAGTACTTGATGCAAAAATAGGTGATTCAAATCAAAATTTTGCTCAAGCAATACCAATTACTATTCATAAAATATGCCATGTTGTTTCATTCCTACGTATCTTTCACTAAACTCCCACTGCTAACGGCAGCTTTTCTTCCATCCCCACCCTACCTTCATTCTCTCAATAAATCCTTGTTTATTCTTCAAACTTAGCTCAGACTTTGCCTATAGAGAGGCCTTCCCTCAAAAAAGAGTTCATTCTTCTCTTCTCTTGGACCTCATGGTCTCTTGAACATATTTTAATTGTAACAAATCACACTAGAAAATAATTAATAGTATTGATGTGGCTTTTGTTTTCCATGAAGTGTCCATGTTAGTGGCAAAAACATACTGCTTACTCATAGCTGTAGAAAAACTTGTTCATGACTATAGTTTCCAAAACTAAGCAAGTCAAGAATAAATTTGTGCATAAGAGTTCAGGAAATTGGTAGGAAGGCTCTTAAAAATTACTCAAGCATTTCCTGACATCTTTGAGATTACTCCCCCAGGTCAGCTTTCAAAAAACCACTCAGTTTAAACCAGATATCTAAAGTATATTCACATCTGTGATCCTTGTCTTGAAAATATAGGCCATAGTGCCCACCCGAGTAATCAAGGAATATGAGAATGAAGATGTAGAAAAAGAAAGGAAGAGAATCCTGGCACTGCTTCCTAAGTTGAAGAATTCTCCACTGCTTCTTAAAGAACTTACAAAGGTAAAGTCAGTCAATGACCGACATTACCCAGAGATTTACCCCATTAGCCCACCTTCCCTGCCAAGAATTTATTGGGAGTATTGCTAATTCCTTGGAGTTCTATGGGATCTATGTATATTCTGGTAAAATAGAGAGCTGAAAGGGGAAGAGCTCTTGTGAAACTGTCCACATGTAGCAGTCCACAGGGGTCTGAGGTTATGGTTGTGGTTGACCCATAGTCAATGCTTTAGTACATTGTGTGTTTTTTTTCCTCAGATTTATTTTAAATGTCCAGTTGTAAAGGCTGTAAGAAATATCTCCCTTGTAGTCAAAGAGTCTGAGTGCTTTGGATTACTTGGATTAAATGGAGCCGGAAAAACCACTACATTCAGAATGTTGACTGGAGAGGAGACCATAACCTCTGGAGTTGTGTTAATTGATGGCATTAGCATCACTGAAAATATAAGAAAGGTATTTCTGGTCCTAATCACTGAGTCAGTGCCCCAAGGGAGGAAGTAACCAGGCAAGTGGGTGGGGTACATGGAAGTGAAGCTGGAAGCATTGATATATACATATCAATGAATATAAATGTTCAAAGAATATATATATTCTTTTCTCAAAAGTAACAGACTCCAGGGACAGTGATAGTCATTATAACATATTGAGTTTGGGAAAAGGCAAATATTCTTTCTGGCTGAAACAGAGTATGAATATCTGTATATGGGTCAATCTAGAACAGGAAGAACAGTTATTTCACTTAATCTGCTGTGATATAATTCGAGTTTGATATAAAACAATTATTAGAAAAAGGAGTTGTGAAAGATATTAAGAAAGTAGAATTGACAGAGTTTAGGCTCCATTTGGATGTGAGTTATAAGTAAAATAAAGGAAGCTAAGATATTGCCCAAGTTTCTATCTTGAGCCAATAAATGGGTGAAAGTTCCATTCACCAAGATAGTAAATACAGGAGATAAGTGTGTTCAGAAGAGGATATGTTGAGTTTTACACGTCTGTTTTAGACATCCAAATGGAAAAATATCCAATACACAGTTGGAACCTGTGATAGTGAATTGACACAGAGATGTGAATTTGGGATTCATCAAAGTACAAGTGAAATTTAAACTGTGGAAGTAGATGAGATAATCAAATGGATGTGTGTGTAATAATGAGAAGAAATATAGGGCTAAATCCTGAGGATTATCAACATTTCTAAGAGAGAGAGAATAACTGGAGAAGAAATTGGGGAGGATTAGTAAATTGGGAGGAAAATCTGGATAAAGTTTTATCACACAATCCACATAAGAGAAAATTTCAAGAAGGAAATGAAACAGAGATGTCAGACAAGATAGGCCTGAATAGTGTCCACTGGACATCATTGAAACCTGAATGCAGTGGGATGACAAATAAGCAAGTAAGGATAAGTAAATAATGAGTGTGGACCAAACTTAGAAGGCAGCTGTCAAACAAAAGAGGAAAAAGAATGGCACCCAGAGTTTAAGGAGATGACAAGGACAGAACTGTAATTTTTAGCAACTAGAACATGTTTACATAAGTGGGGGAAAAAAGCAGTAAAAGAAGTTTAAAATATATAGCAACAGGAGAAAAGAAGATATTCATTCAAACGGACCATAAATCAAACAATATAGAAAGGTATAAAAGTAGCAAGTCTCGAGAGAGTGACATCACCTTCATGGCAGAGTGAGCTGTCCCCTTTGCCTCTCCCTCTAAGTTACAACCAGTCAGACATCCACTGACCAACACAGGATTCCCTACACAGCACAGCAGCACACATAAGAGATCCAGGTATCTATACAGCTGAATGTGCGTGGACTGGACCCCTGGGAGGCAGTGGAACTGGGGGCGTGCTCTCCCAGCAGCAGCAATCTAGGGAACATATCTCCACACTGGCCCACATGCCTGAAAGAAAACAGACAGAGCTTGCTCAAGTGGTCCAGGTGGGGGTAGAGACATAGCCTGCACACCCACAAGTGGTCCTGGTGGGGATGGAGAAGGCAGGCCAGCTTCCTACCTGCCCATCTCAGTAGACATAGCCTGTGCAGCCACCAGCAGTCCTGGCAGGGGTGGAGATGGTAGGTGGACTTACTACCTGCCTGTTTCCCAGAGTACATAGCCTGATCACTCCATGAGTGCTCCCAGTGGGGCTGGAGAGGGCAGATTGGATTGCTCCCTGCCCTTCTACCGGGAAATCCAGTGTGTGCACCCACATCCCCACCCCCAGCAGTGGCCAGGTCTTTCCAACAGTGGGGATAGTATACAAAACTTGGATTTTCCCAACTGGGGTGGGGCGATCTGACCTGAGTCTTCAAAACACACCAGCTAGCACTAGAGACCAGAGGCTGTACAGCAAGAAACAACAAAAACCTCTCCCTGCTTAGCCCCTTCTCCCCCTAGCAGTGGCAGGTGGAGCCTGCCACCAGAGGCTTCAGGAACCACAGCAGAACCGGTGACCCAGCCCCCAGTGGTGGCATCCCTGACACCAGCTCCACCAGCTGCAGGGTCTGCGTACAATTCCCTGGGTCCCCAGGCCCCTGGCAGCAACAGTGACACCCATGAACCCAGTACCCCTGGCAGCAGTGCAACAAGCACCCCAGACAACCCAGAAGCAGCAGCACAGGTGGAGTACAGGGCAGCAGGATCCAAGCCCGTGGACAGCCAGTGGAGGAACATGAGAATCAAGTGACTCCAGAAGCAATAGAACTGTTTGCAGCCTGATGACCCCAGTGGCAACACTTGAGACTAAATTGAAGGCACCAGCAACCTCAGAGGCACAAGTGACAAAAGGAGTGCACTGAGGACGCCCCTGGCAGAGGCAGTGGAGGGTGGAAAGTGTAGGCTCTCACATATAACCAGAAGCAGCACAGAGCCAAAGTAACCAATGCCGTAACCAAATAAGAAAGGTGGTTACTACCGCAAATGCACCAGCAGAGGATCAATTCATCAAACACCATGAAGAACTACAGTAACATAGCAGAAAAGGAGAATGACAGCTCTCCAGAAACCAAACTTGAAGTCATGGAAGATTACAATCTGACTGACAGAGAATTCAAAATAGCTGTCATAAAGAAACCAACGAGTTACAAGAAAACTCAGAAGGACAGTTCAATGAGCTCAGGAATAAAATTAATGAAGAGAAGGAGTACTTTACCAAAGAGATTGAAACTATTTTTAAAAAAAACAGAAATTCTGAATATAAAGAACACAATAAATGATATGAAAAATAGTGTAGACAGCATTAAAAATACAGCAGACTATATGGAGGACATAATTAGTGAGGTCAAGCATAGAAACCTACAAATGAGTCAAGTGGAGAGGAGGGAACTAAGATTTTTTAAAAATGAAGAAATTCTTTGAGAAATATCTGACTCCATTAGGGAAAGTAATATAAGGATTATAGGTATCCCAGAAGGAGAAGAGAGGGAGCAAGGAGCAGAGAGCTTATTCAAAGAAATAATAGCTGAGAACTTCCAAAACCTGGGCAAAGAACTGGACATGCAAGTACAGGAAGCTAATAAAACTCCTAATTATCTCAATGCAAAAAGACCTTCTCCGAGGAATATAATATTAAAACTGTCAAAAGTCAATGACAAAGAAAAAATATTAAGGGCAGCAAGAGAGAATAAAATAACCTACAAAGAAACCCCCATTCTGCAGATTTCTCAGCAGAAACCCTTCAGGCTAGCAGAGAGTGGAATGATATATACAAAATACTGAAAGACAAAAATTATCAGCCAAGAATACTCTATCCAGTGAAATTATCCTTCAGATATGACGGAGAAATAAAAGCTTTCCCAGACAAACAAAAGCAGGGGGAGTTCATTGCCACCAGACCTGCCCTACAAGAAACATTGCAAGGAGCCCTCCTGTCTGAAACTAAAAAGCAAAAGTTTGCAAAACCTTGAGCAAGGAGGTAAATAGATGGAATCAGAAAATTGCAGCTCTATATCAGAATAGATTAGTAAACAATTATAACATAAAAGATAAAGGGAAAGAAAGCATCAAAAATAACTATAACCAATATCATTAGCTCACAAACTCACAACACAAACAAGAAGAATTTGTGACAACAAAAACTTAGAAGGGGAATAGGAAAGGATGCATAGGCTAATGGAAATAAGAGGCTATCAGAAAAAAGACTATATCCTCTATGAGACCTTTTATACAAACCTCAGTTACCACAAAACAAAAAATCAGAGCAGTCACAAAGCATAAATAAAAAGAAAATAGAGAAAAAACATCACAGAAAACTAAAAACTGAAATGGCAGATGGAAATACAAGGAAAAAGAAACAGTGGGAATATAGAACCACCAGAAAACAAAAGATAAAATGGCAGTATTAAGCCCTAATATATCAGTGATCTCTCTATGTATCATTGATACATAATGTAAATGGATCGAATTCACCAATCAAAAACACAGAGTGGCTGGATGGATTAAAAAACAACACCCAACAATACAATGGCTTCAGGAAAAACATCTCAGCTCTGAAGACAAACATAGGCTCAGAGTGAAGGGATGGAAAATGCTACTCCAAGCAAATGGCAAGCAAAAGGAAGCCAGTTTAGCTGTCCTTATATCAGACAAAACAGACTTCAAGATAAAAAAAGATAAGTAGAGACATACATGGGCATTATATAATGATAAAAGGGACATTCCACCAAGAATACATAACACTTATTAATATTTATGCACCTAACACAGGAACACCAAAGTATATAAAGCAACTATTAACAGACCTAAAGGGAGAAATTGACAGCCACATGATAATTGTAGGGGACCTTAACACCGCACATACGTCAATGGATAGATCATCCAGACAGAAAGTCAACAAGGAAACAGTGGCCTTAATAATACACTAGACCAGGGGCCAGCCCGGTAGCATAAGCGGTTAAGTGCGTGCTCTCCACTGCGGCGGCCCGGGGTTCTCTGGTTCAGATCCTGGGCGCACACCGACGCACTGCTTGGCAAGCCATGCTGTGGCAATGCCCAATATAAAGTGGAGGAGGGTGGGCACGGATGTTAGCCCAGCGCCAGTCTTCCTTGGCAAAAAAAGAGGAGGATTGGCAGATGTTAGCACAGGGCTGATCTCTTCACAAAAAATAATAATAATAATAATATACTAGACCAGATGGACTTAATAGATATACATAGTACATTCCATCCAAAAATAGCAGAACACATTCTTCTCAAGTGCACATAGAACATTCCCAAAGATAGACCATATATTGGGAAACAAAGCAGGCCTCAATAAATTTAAGAAGATTGAAATCATATCAAGCATCTTTTCCAATCACAATGGTGTGAAACTAGAAATCAATTACAAGAAAAACTGGGAAAGTCACAAATATGTGGAAACTAAACAACATGCTACTGAACAGCCATTGGATCAGTGAAGAAATCAAAGGAGAAATCAAAAAATACATGGAGACAAATGAAAATGAAAACACAACATACCAAGTCTTATGGGATGCCGCAAAAGCAGTACGAAGAGGGAAATTTATAGCAATACAGGCCTACCTCATAAAACAAGAAAAATCTCCAATAAGTAATTTTAAACTACACCTAAAAGAACTAGAAAAAGAAGAACAAACAAAGCCCAAAGTCAGCAGAAGGAGGGAAATAATAAAAATCAGAGCAGAAATAAATAGACACTAAAAAATAATAGAAAGGATTGATGAAACTAAGAGGTAGTTCTTTGAGAATATAAACAAAATTGACAAACCCTTAGCCAAACTCACTAAGAAAATAAGAGAGAAGGCTCAAATAAATAAAATCAGAAATGGAAGAGGAGAAATTGTAATGGATACCATAGATATACAAAGGATTATAAGAGAATACAATGAAAAACTATATGATAAAAAATTTGATAACATAGAAGAAATGGATAAATTCTTAGAACCATACAACCTCCCAAAACTGAATCAAGAAGAAATAGAGAATTTGAATAGACCAATCACAAATAAAGAGATTGAAACAGTAATAAAAAACCTCCCGAAAACCAAAAATCCAGGACCAGATGGCTTCCCTAGTGAATTCTACCAAACATTCAAAGAAAATTTAAAACCTATCCTTCTCAAACTATTCCAAACTATTGAAGAGGATGGGACACTTCCTAATTCATTCTACAAGGCCAACATTACCCTAGATACCAAAACCAGACAAGGACAACACAAAAAACAGAAAATTACAGGCCAATCACTGATGAACGAAGAATCAAAAATCCTCAACAAAATATTAGCAAATCAAATATAACAATACATTAAAAGGATCATACACCGTGATCAAGTGAAATTTATTCCAGGGATGCAGGAATGGTTCAACATCTGCAAATCAATCAAGGTGATATACCACATTAACAAAATGAAGAATAAAAACCACATGATCATCTCAATAGATGCAGAGAGAGCATTTGACAAGATCCAACATCCATTTATGATAAAAACCCTTAATAAAATGGGTATAGAAGGAAAGTACCTCAACATAATAAAGGCCATATATGACAAACCCACAGCTAATATCATCCTCAATGGTGAAAAATTGAAAGCTATTCCTCTAAGAACAGGAACAAGGCAAGAATGCCCACTCTCGCCGTTCTTATTCAACATAGTACTGCAAGTTTTAGCCAGAGCAGTTAGGCAAGAAACAGAAATAAAAGAGATCCAAATAAGAAAAGAAGAAGTAAAACTGTCACTATTTGCAGATGATGTGATTCTATATTTAGAAAACCCTAAAGAATCCGCCAAAATTGGGGCCGGCCCAGTGGCGTAGCAGTTAAGTGCACACGCTCTGCTTTGGCGGCCTGAGGTTAGCAAGTTTGGACCCTGGGGACACACCAATGCACCACTCGTCAAGCCATGCTATGGCGGCGTCCCATAGAAAGTAGAGGAAGATGGGCACATCTAGCCCAGGGCCAGTCTTCCTCCGAAAAAAAAAGAGGAGGATTGGCATCGGGTGTTAGCTCAGTGCTAATCTTCCTCACACACACACGCAAAAAAGAATCCACCAAAAAACTATTTGAAATAATCAACAAATACAGTCAAGTTTCAGGGTACAAAATCAATATAGAAAAATCAGCTGCATTTCAATACACTAACAACAAACTAGCAGAAAGAGAAGTCAAAAATACAATCCCATTTACAATCGCAGCAAAAAGAATAAAATATCTAGGAATAAATTTAACCAAGGGGGTGAAAGACCCATACACTGAAAACTATAAGACATTATTGAAAGAAATCAAAGAAGACATTGAGAAATGGAAAAATATTCAATGCTCATGGATTAGAAGAATAAACATAGTTAAAATGTCCATATTACCTAAAACAATCTACAGATTCAATGCAATCCCAATCAGAACTCCAATGACATTCTTCACAGAAATAGAACAGAGAATACTAAAATTCATATGGAACAACAAAAGCCCCGAATAGCCAAAACAATCCTGAGAAAAGAGAACAAAGCTGGAGGTATCACACTCTCTGAATTCAAAATATACTACACAGCTGTAGTAATCAAAACAACATGCTACTGGCACAAAAACAGACACACCAATCAATGGAACAGAATTGAAAGCCCAGAAATAAAACCACACATCTACAGACAGAGCTAATCTTCGACAGAGGAGCCAAGAACATACAATGGAGAAAGGAAAGTCTCTTCAACAAATGGTGTTGGGAAAACTGGACAGCCATGTGCAAAAGAATGAAAGTAGACCATTCTCTTACACTATACACAAAAATGAACTCAAAATGAATTAAAGACTTGAATGTAAGACCTGAAACTCCTAGAAGAAAATATAGGCAGTACACTGTTTGACATCAGTCTTAGCAGTATCTTTTCAAATATCATGTCTACTCAGGCAATGGCTATTATTAAAAAGACAATAAATAAGTGTTGGAGGGGATGTGGAGAAAAGGGAACTCTCATACAATGCTGGTGGGAATGGTGCATCCACTATGGAAAACAGCATGGAGAGTCCACAAAAAGTTACAAATAGAACTACCACGTATTCTAGCTATTCCACTTCTGGGTACTTATCCAAAGAACATGAAAACACAAAGTTGAAAAGATATATGCACCCCTACGTTCATTGCAGCATTATGCACAATAGCCAAGACTTGGAAACAATCTTAGTGCCCATCAACAGAGGAATGGATAAAGAATAAAGAAGATGTGGTATGTATATATATATATATATATATATATATATATATATATATATATATATATATATATACAGTGAAATACTACTCAGGCATAAAAAAAGACAAAATCGTGCCATTTACACAACATAGATGGACTTTGAGGGTATTATTCTAAGCTAAATAAGTCAGATAGAGAAAGCCAGTTACCATATGATTTTAATTACATGTGGAAGACAAACAACCAAGCACTAGATACAGAGAACAGCTTGTTTACCTTTGGTTACCAGAGGGTAAGGTGAGCGGGAGGGAGGATGAAAGGAGTAAAGGGGTGCATGTGTACCGTAATAAATGCCAACTAGACTTTTGGTAGGGAACACGATGTAGTCTATACAGAAACTGAAATATAGTGATGTACACCTGACGCGTACACAATGTTGTAAGCCAATATGACTACAATAAAATAATTTTTAAAAAAGAAGATGTGATATATATGTACAATGGAATCTTATTCAATCATGAGAAAGAAGGAAGTCCTGACATTTGTGACAATGTGGATAGCCCTTGAGGACATTATGCTAAGTGAGATAAGTCAGACCGAAAAAGACAAAAACTGCGTGATCTCACTTACATGTGGAATCTAAAAAAGCCAAACTCAAACAGAGAGTAAAATGGTGGTTACCAGGGGCGGGGGGTGGGGGATAGGAGAATTGTTCTTTAAGGGTACAAACTTGCAACTAGTAGACAAATAGGTCCTGGAGATGGAATGCACATAGTGAATATTGACAACAATGTTGTATTATGGTCATCAAACTTGCTAAGAGTCTAGATCTTAATTATTCCAACCACATAAAGAAATGATAATTAGGTGATGTGATAGAAGTGCTCTCACTACAATGCTAATCACATTAAAATATATAAATGTATCAAATCAACATATTGTACACCTTGAATTTATACAATGTTATATGTCAAATATATTTCAATAAAGAAACCATAAAAATAGCAAGTCTCAATCCCTCTCCTACCACCTTTGCCTCATTCCTTCCCAAGCCCATACAAAAAGGTAACCAATCTTATCATTCTAGTTTTTTATGTATATACAACCAAATATAATGATCTATTTTCCATTTGAACACAAAAGGTAGTATACTATACACAATCTTCTGGACCATGCCAAATTGCTTTCCATATGTGGTTATATAAACTTGCACTACACCAGCAGTGTTTGAGAGTGCCTATTTCCCTATACTGATCACAACAGAGTATATGATCACTCTTTTCGAGTTTTGCTTGTCTGGTAGGTTTTTAAAAATGGCATTTCAGTATAATTTTAAATTTTCTCTTTTTATGAGTTGCATAACTTTTTAAATAACAATTGTATATATTTAAAGTGTACAACATGATGATTTATATATGTATACAGTGAAATGATGACTACAGTCAAACTAATCAACATATCTTCTCTTCACAGTTACCATTTTTCTCTGTTTGTGATGAAAGGACCTGAAGTCTGCTCTCCTAGCAAATTTCTAGTATTCGATACAGTATTATTAACCAAAATCATCATGCTGTATATTATATCTCCAGACCTAGTCATCCTACATAACTACAACTTTGTACCCTTTAAGTAACATCTCCCTCTTTTCCCCCACCTCCCAGCTCCTGATACTACCATTCAACACTCTGCTTCTATGTGTTCAACTTTTCTAGTTTCCACAAAAAAAAATGAGATCATGCAGGTTTTTCTCTTTCTGTGTCAGGCTTATTTCATTTAGCATAATGTCTCCCAAGTTCATCCATGTTGATGCAAATGGCAGGATCTCCTTTTTTAAGGCTGAATAATATTCCATTGTGTGTGTATATATTTATACACACACCACATTTTCTTTATCCATTCATCTGTCAACAAGTACTTAGGTACATTTTTATATTTTCTTCCTTTGTTGAAATTCTCACTTTGTTCATGCATTGCTCTCCTGACCTTGGTGAGCATCTTTATGACCATTATTTTGAATTCTCTGTCAGGTTGAATCATTTATCTCCATTCCATTAAAGTTTCTGAGTATTTATCTTGTTCTTTTGTTTGTTCTTTTATTTCTCTGTCTCTTCATTTTCCTTGGCTCTTTTGTGTTGCTTTCTAGACATTAAATAAAACAGCCATCTCTCCTAGCTTTGACAGACTGTTCTCATGTAGGAGATGATCCGTGTCAATCAGCCTGGCTGGAGATTCTGGGTGTCTATCAAGCCTTTTTGCTTGTCCAAACTGCCATCTTTGTTCTTAGTGGCTCCTGGGAGATTAGGTTGTGTCAAGTTCCATCAGTGCCCTGAAGGGAGAGGAAATGTGCACATACCCATTCAAGCTCCTGAAGGACTGCTAATTGTCTGCCCTCTCAGCTCCTAGATGCAAGGTGATTGGAAGCCCAACCTTTGGGCAGCAGCCAGGAATGTTGGGACATTAGATATACTGTCTAGCCCCTTCAGGGAAAAACTGGGAGCTGAGTGTTTTTGCCTACTCTCTCTGTACTGACCCAGGGGGAATAGCCACTGGCTATTTAAAACCACCTCTTTGTTCTCTGTGGTCTTGGGGGACTTGCAAATGCAAGTCATTTTGAGTGTCTTTAATAAGAATGATATTAAATTTTGTCAAATTCTTTTTCACCATCTTTGGAGACAGTCATACTATTTTCTCCTTATATATATTTTAATAGGATGAATTTATATAAACTTTCTAATATCAATTCATCATTGCATCCTGGAATAAACTCCAGTGGCTCATAAGGCATTATGTTTTAGGAGGCTGCTGGATTTCTATGCAGTTTTTTTTTTTTTAGGAGTTTGCATCAATATTCAGAAGTGAGATTGGACTTTTATACCCAGGAAAAATATCCTGTAAAAGTTGTTTTATTTGTAATATTCTCTAAACTGGAAAAATCCAAACGTCCCTTCACAGGTGAATGGATTAACAAATTTTAGTATATTCATGCAATGGAATACAACCCAGTAATACAATGGACTTACTATTGATACCTGCAATAACATGGATGAATCTCAAAAAAATTATACCAAGTGAAAGAAGCCAGATAAAAAGTGTAGATGTTATATGAATCCATTTAAATAAAACTATATACATTAAATTAATTATTAGTGGCAGAAAGTACATCTGTCATTGCCTGTGAAGTAGGAAGTGAGGAGGAGTGGGAGGCAGAGATTACAAAGGGACACGCAAAAACTTTTGGGGGTGTTGGATACACTGACTATCTTGACAGTTGTATATATTTATCAAAGTTATCAAGTTGTACAATTTAAATATGTACAGTCTATCGTATGTCAATTATACCTTAACAGAGCTGTTAACAAAATGTGTTGGTGGATGGTGGTAAAATAGAAAGTTTTTCAGTGAAAAAAATATGAGATTTATTACTACCAGCACACTCTTGCTGAAGGAAATACTAGAGGATTTACACTTCAAGGATAAGAAAACTGATCCAAGGTAAAAGGTTTACAATGAAAGAAGGAATGAAAATGAAGAAAAAGGTGGTAAACATATGAGTAAATGTCAATTATTACTATAAAGTAATAATATTAATAAGAATTATAAAATAAAATTAAAATACATGACAATGACCAGTTCTAAGTTCCAAAGATAGTGAATGAAGTTAAAGTGTTCTTATTTATATATTCTAGGAGTAAAATATAGTGATTAATTTTTTATTTTGGTAAGTAAGACTATTTTAAGTTTTAAAGTAACCACTAAAAGATAGAAATAGTGTATATAAATTTCAAAAGTAAAGCAAAAGATAAAATGATAAAAAATGCTCAATCAACCCAAAATAAGGCAAGAAAAAAGAGAATAACCAAACTGTGGGACAAATAAAATACATAAATCAAGCTGAAAGATTTAAATTCACATATATGAGTGATGACTTGCAGTATAAGTGAACTCAATGTTACAGTTAATGGACAAAGATTGACTGTTTGGATAAAAATAAAGAAACAAAAAATTAAACTATATCCTCTTTAAAATGGGCATATTTAAAAACATAAGGAAAGTTTGAAAGTAAATGGAGAGAAAAAGATATACTGTGTATATACTAGCCAAAAGAGCAGGGATAACTATAATAATATTAGACAAAACTTTAAGGCAAAAACCATTACTAGAGTTAGAAGAGTGTAACTGCATAATTTTCATCAGGAAGACATAGTTTAAAATTTTAGGAGGGCCGGCCCTGTGGCATAGTGGTTAAGTTCGGCACACTCTGCTTCAGCGGCCTGGGTTTGTGGGTTCAGATCCTGGGTGTGGCCACTCATCAGCCATGCTATGGCAGCGACCCACATACGAAATAGAGGAAGATTGGCACAAATGTTAGCTCAGGGCTAATCTTCCTCAAGCAACAAAAGAGGAAGATTGGCAACAGATCTTAGCTCAGGGTGAATCTTCCTCAGGAAAAATAAAATTTTAGATATCTAAGAATATAGTCTCAAAATATATAAAGTACAAAAAGGAGGAAGAATTCGAGGAGAAAGACAAATTCATGATTGTAGTGGCTAATTTTAACATACTTTTCTCTTACTATGATAGAACAGGGATGTTAAAAATCACTAATGCTGTAGAATATTTGAACAAAACAATTAACAGGCATAACCTAAAGAAATATATAAAACATTATACCCAACAACTGAAGAAAGGTTCTATTTTTTCATACACACAAGGAATATTTATTTAGAACTGATCATATGTTGATTAAAGCAAGGCTTAATAAATTTCAAAGATATAGGAAGATATATAAATAGATATTTATAAAAAGATCCCATTAGAACAAAACAAACCTTTGTAAATATCATAGGAAATTAAAAAGGGAATAAATACCAGTCATATCAATAAATATAAATAGGTTCAAATCACCTATTATTAAAATGATTTTAAAATTGCAATCCCAAATAAAGCCCAAATTCATGCTAACCTTAAGACACTCCTTATACAGTGATTCAGAAATGTTGAAAATAACATGCAAAGAATAAGAAATCAGGAGTCTCAGGCTTAGTATAAAACAAGGTGGAATTCAAGCCTAAAAGCATCAAAAATGACAAAATGGGCGCTAATACTAAAAGGTAACATTTATAATGAAGGTTAAAAAGTTATGAATATTTTTTTAACCAAATGACACATAAGCAACCTCCCTAAGGCAGAAATTATAGGAGATATGAGAAGAAAAACATATAAACGTGAAGTGTAATTCTATTCTTTTAGTCTAAGACAAATCATGTCAATAGAAAATAAATATGGACAAAGAATATGTAAGCAACATAGTCAATATGGTAAAGATGATATATATCAAATTCTGCATCCTTCAAAAATAATTCATTTATGAATAGGACCATTTTTATTCTATACATTAAAAAACCCAATATGTCCAAAATATAAATATATATATTCTCTTACTGTAATTGAATAAAACAAGAAATAAAATCAGAATATGAAAAGGCCCTCACATTTTGAAATAAAAAAATCATCTTTAAATAACTCTTGCTTTCAATCAAGAATGACAAGAGTTTATAGAAAATAATGAAAGCATTATATGTGAGAGACTATGAGATACAATAAATCACTACTCAAAGAATAATGTATAATCTTATATACTCATTTCAATAAAGAAGAAAGAATAACTTAAACACCTGACTCAGAAAAAGACCAAAGTGAATGGAAGGAAAGCAAATAAAAATATAAATGTAGACAACAAGTACATAAATTAATAAGCAAGAATATAAAGTCAGCTAACCAACAAGTAAGTTAAAACAACTACAACTTTGTAAAAGTAAAGAAATGGATAGATCTATAAAAAAAAAAAAACAGGAGAGAACACAAATGCATCGAAAGGAAATAATAAGAAACACAAAGTACTTGATTCAAATTTATGCAAAAAAAATTTAAATCTTTAGTGGAACTGATAATTTTCTAGCTACATACAAATTATTAAAATTGACCTCATAAGGAATAGAAAACTGAAACAATCATAATTCCCATAGAATAAATAGAGAAAGTTGTCAAAGATTTACTCTTCAATGAAATTAAAATAAAATAAGGTAAAATAAAATACCAGTCCTAGAAGGTTTCCTAGGGGCTATTCCATCTTTGTAAAGAACAGATAAGGATAATGATATTTCAGCTCTTAGAAAAACTAGAGAAAACGTTCATAGAAAAATTAAGAAAATTGAACAATGTAAAATAAAAATAAATATATTTTAAAACAAAAATAAAGTCCACATATAAGTGAGATCATATGGTATTTGTCTTTCTCTGTCTGACTTACTTCACTTAGCATAATGCCCTCAACGTCCATCCATATTGTTGCAAATGGCAGGATTTCCTTATTTTTTATCATTGAATAATATTCCATTGTATAGGTATACCACATTTTACTTATCCATTCATTTATCAACAGACACTTAGGTTGTTTCCATGTCTTGGCTATTGTAAGTAATGCTGCAGTGAACATGGGGGTGCAGATATCTTTTTGAGTTAGTGTTTTCATTTCCTCCAGATAAATACCCAGAAGTGGAATAGCAGTATCATATGGTAGTTCTATTTTTAATCTCTCGATGTTTTCCATAGTGGCTGCACCAATTTACAGTCCCACCAACAGTGCACAAGTGTTCCCTACTCACCACATCCTCTCCAGCACCTTTGTCTCTTGTCTTGATGATAGCCATTCTAAGAGGTGTGAGGTGATATCCCATTGTGGTTTTGATTTGCATCTCCCTGATGATTAGTGATATTGAATACCTTTTCATGTACCTGTTAGCCATCTGTATGTCTTCTTTGGAAAAAATGTCTATTCATTTCCTCTGCCCATTTTTTTTTTATTGATGTTTTAATGGTTTCTAACATTGTGAAATTTTGGGTTGTACATTTTTGTTTGTCCATCACCATATATATGACTCCCTTCACCCCTTGTGCCGACCCCCCATCCCCCTCCCCCCACCCCCACTGCCCCTGGTAACCACAGTCCAGTTTTCTCTGTCCATGTGTTGGTTTATATTCCACATATGAGTGAGATCATACAGTGTTTGTCTTTCTCTTTCTGGCTTATTTCACTTAACATAATACGCTCCAGGCCCATCCATGTTGTTGCAAATGGGACGATTTTGTCTTTTTTTATCCTCTGCCCATTTTTTAATCAGATTGTTTTGGAGTTTTTTTGCTATTGAGTTGTATGAGTTCTTTATATATTTGAAATATTAACCCCATATCAGATATATGATTTGCAAATATTTTCTCCCATTCGGTAGGTTGCCCTTTTATTTTATTGATGGTTTCCTTTGCTGTGCAGAAGCTTTTTAGTTTGATGTAGTCCAACTTGTTTATTTTTGTATTTTTTATATATAAAGATATATATATGTGATATCACATATATATATCTTGTAATTGTTATCTGTGGGAAAGTTGGCCAAATAGAAGTTACTTGGCCATTACTGGAAGTGGGAATCCTACACATTATTTTAATTGATCTAATAGAATGACTATTTCCTAAAGATATGTGAATAGGCAATTTCATCTAACAAAAATCTATCTTGGGTACACAGTAGTGCACAATAGGTATGTGTTGAAAATTCCAATTAGGAATGTTAGTATTCCATTTTACTACAGTGGGTTCCAGCTATAAAGATTCCTTAGACTGGAAAAGAAATAATCCTTGTTGGGACCTCTATGAGTATCAAATCTTCTTAGCAGCATGAGCTAGAAAACTTCAGGTTTTCTATCTCATCCATGTTAACTGTATGCTCAATGGAATAACTGACTTAGGTCTGTTGCTTGTGATTACTCTCTTGATTCAGGTTAGGTCAAGAATTGGCTATTGTCCTCAATCTAACCCCGTGCTGAACCACATGACAGGTCGAGAATTGCTGATCATGTATGCCAGGCTGCGGGGGGTCCCTGAGCCAGAAATTTACAAGTATGTGGAAACCTTTTTGCATTCAATGCACCTGGAAACCCACGCTGACAAGTCTGTCCACATATACAGGTAAGACATTGTGCTGTTGCAATTATTAAGCTGCCTACCTGTGTTTCTACTGTTTAGAATGAATGTCTGCAAACTCAACCTGACCCCTCTGTCACCTAGAGGCAATGACTATAAAATAGCCTAATGTCCTATCAGGGTTTAGATGTCATGAATAAGTCAGATCCCACTTGTATGAAGTTAACCTTTTGCAGACATGAGCTGTATTGCATTTCAACAAAGAGCACCTTAGTCCCTATCTCCCTATGGTTCTTTGTCTCTCCAAAATAAAAATATTTCACCAATAATAACACTGAAATAAATTACAAAAAGAAATGTCGTTTCAATGAAAATGAATTGATATGTACACCTGGACTTGGGCCTACTGCTTTGTGAGTCATATCAAATAAGTATTTTGTTTATATGAGCTAATTCTGTCCTATGAATTAATGATGTATGTACCCTTCTTTCTCCTCCACTTTCTCTTTCCTTCTTTAATGATAAAGTAGAGGAAACAAACGTAAATTGAATACTGCTATTGCCCTAATGGGAAAGTCCTCAGTTGTCTTCCTGGATGAGCCATCTACAGGCATGGACCCAGTAGCCAGGCGCTGGCTCTGGGACACAGTTACATGGATGTGTAAAACTGGCAAAGCTATCATCATAACTTCCCACAGGTATGACCCATTGGGAGGCTTGGATGAGAGTTAGAAGAGTATAGGAGGGAATTAGTTGAAGCCAGGAATATAGGTCAGTGAACTTGTCTAAGCATATGAGCTATGTAGGAGGGACCATGGGTAGAGGCTGATTCTTGGCTCAATTCCAATTGAGTTCTGGAATCCTGAATTGACAGAAGATAGGAAGTTAGGGAACTATTCCTATTGTGGATTTAGGAATCAACTGCTTTGAATTTTAAAATCTCTTCTTCCCAAATATAGTCATGTGTCACTTAATATTGGGGATACTTTCTGAGAAATGCATCTTTAGGCAATTTTGCTGTTGTGTGAACATCATAAAGTGTACTTACACAAACCTAGATGGTACAGCCTACTACACACCTAGGCTATGTGGTGCTAATCTTATGGGACCACTCTTGTATATGCAGTCCATCGTTAAATGAAACATCATTATGTGGTGCATGACTCTATGGTCTTAGTGGTGATCATCTGCAATACCAAGCTTTCTTACTGCAAATGTTACCTTATAATCCTAGCTCTGTTTTAAAGTATAGAATTTGCCATCTGAAAGGGAGTCTCTGCAGTCATATCTCCTTTGTCCCCATAGTATGGAAGAATGTGAGGCCCTCTGTACAAGGCTGGCCATCATGGTAAAGGGGAGGTTCAAGTGCCTAGGCAGCCCTCAGCAACTTAAGAACAAGTTTGGTAATACGTACAGTCTGACAGCAAAGATTAAGATTGACGAGAATGAAGATAAACTAAAGGAGTTTAAAGAATTCATTGAAACAACATTCCCAGGTAATATAGATAGGGCTGACTGTGACAATTATGTTAAGTCATATATGTTGTTCTGCTGCATGTCCTCAATAATTAACTTTTTCCCATGAGTTATTGATGTTTGTTGAGCTTTTATATTAGGTTTCTTTTGGAATAATTTTTCTATTAAATTATCCCTGATAATGCTAAGAAGCTTTCTCAAAATAGCAGGGGCTGTCACCGGTCTCCTGTAGGAATCAACCAGTAAGATAAACCTGTTCATGTATATTTATCTAGAGTTAAATTATTGAGATTAAGTCTCTATTTGTTATCCTTGATAACTTTTTAAAGTTTCCCCTCTTTTTGAGCATGTATCCTCTGCCTTTCCCTGAGCCCTGAAACAAGCAATGCTTGTGAAATGCAAACAAGAACAATAAGCTCCCTTTCCTCCTTTCAAGGAAATAATCTGGATGTGTAATGCATAGAAATCAATCATTCTGCTTTTGTGTGGTAATTTCAGTAAGTGCTTCTCTGTGCACATGTTACACGGTCATTTATAATCAGTTTCTATTTATTTCTATTCCCACTACTTTGTTCTAATCATTAAGCAGAGACATGGTAAGGCTTTTAACAATTTTGACTTGCTTAGTCTTCAACTTGAATGATCACTCTAACAACAATGTGGTGGCCACATGGTCAAGATGCAAGGTTAAAAGCATAAGGGCTATAACAATGATAAAGCAATAAATGGTATTGGCCTGCACTAAGGAAGTGACATTAAGAATGGAGAGGAGGAAATGATAGAAAATGGATGTATATATATATATCCATATATATCCTACATATATATGAATGGGCAATTCAAGAGGAGGAACCACTATGTGGGAAAGATAATTAATTCCATATTAATCATATTAATTATACTGATATTCAGATAAACATGTCCATTAGGAAGTTGAATATTTATTTAGCCATTCATTCACATGATAGGATTTATGGAGCACTTATTGTATGCAGTGTTGAAGATACTGAATTAACCACACAGAATCATATATACTGTGAGCCACTCCAACATCCTGCTCAACATGAAGGGGAGAGAGGACACAAAAAAGTGAGGACAAACTTGTCCTGAAGGAGGTGAACACGATAGCTTGATTGTGAAACGATGTATGTAAGGTTGCTGATTTAGCAACCTTTCCCCATGCTATCCTTGAGCAAATTAGCTGTTTCAAATAAAACTTCCCCATTTAAAGACAGTAGAATAGAAAGGAACAGCCTGGGACCTATACATAAAGATTATCCAGAAAAGGATAAAAGAAAGAAACATAACCTGTGAAAGGCAACTTAAATATATATTTCAGTCTCTATATGAATTGAAAGATTATTTTAATTAATTTTTCTCCCTAATAGCAAGGAATTTAAGAGATCATGCATTATTTTTAAAAGACCACAAAGAAAATAGTTCTTCCTTCTACAGCATGGCAGATTATACTCTCAGAAAGGTCCTGCTGTTAAAATAAAAATACACACTAGAAAACATATAGTAAAATTGCTTTTTAATGATTTGCTTAGACTCAGAAAAAACTGAGAAAAATTCAAAGAACCAAAACAGAACAGAAAAGAAAAATCAAGCTGAAACCTAATAGTGGCAATAATAAAATGCAAAAGGTGGTTTGTCCTGAAGCAAATTGCAATACCAGTAGTGAGATAAGAGGTGAAACTTTGGAGCCATTGCAATGTGGGTAGCTTAACCTAAGATCCCCACAGTAAGCAAGGACCTTCAAAAATTAACAAATGCTCTTATTTCCAGCCAAGCACATAAGAAGGTTGAAATCACCACTCTGTCCTAATAACAATCAAAAAGCTGAACAAACTGAAAAATCAAGAACTCTTCTAGGATCTGAAAGAGAGGTAAGGACACAGGGCAAACCACTGCAGCCAAGATTGGAGAAACAGACAGGCAAATACAGGGAGTCATGGTTTCCTAGAGCAGAGACTCACAAGCAGAAAGCACAATGGGAGGCAGTGCCAGGGTAGGAAAACTGGAGCTGTAATTGAATTGCTGGAGATGCTCTGCGGACAACTCTGAGAGGTAAAAACTCCAGGAGTCCCAGTCATGGAGAGCTCCCACAATATTGTGATATTTACCTCCAGGACCTTGACCAGGTTACCACAGTAACTATCGGATAAAAATCCCCTCATGCTTCTAGCAGGGAGAGGGAAAAGGAACCATTTTGAAATACACCAGAGAACTCTTTTGTTTGTAACAAGGCCTGTCCTTGGGGGAAACTAGTTGACCAGAGCCTAACTGACCTGAGGAAAGAGAAATACCCAACTGCAGCCAGCTCTAGCCATCTTGTTCCACATAAGAGGGGAGAAAAAAATTGAGTATTTTGTGAATTTCATAGTCCAGAGGTATAGGCTCACTAAAAGACTGAGATATACACATAGGGTATAGAATGCTTCTGTTTCCTCACACCTCACCATCAGATTGCTAAAGGCCTATTTACAGCAGTTCCTTTTTCCCAGGAAGTCTAGCTATCAATAAAAAATTACAAAGCATACCAAAAGGCAAGAACACAATTTGAAGAGCCAGAGCAAGCATCAGAACTGGACGTGGAAAGGATGTTGGAATTATCAGACCAGTAATTGAAAATAACTGTGATTAATATGCTAAAGGCTATAATGGATAAAATGGACAGCACTCAAGAACAGATGAGCAACGTAGGCAGACAGATGGAAATCCTAAGAAAGAACCAAAAAGAAATGCTAGAGATCAAAACACTGTAACAGAAATGAATAATGCCTTTGATGGACTTATTAGTAGACTGTGCGTGGTTGAGGAAAGAACCTCTGAGCTAGAGGATATATCAATAGAATCCACAAAAAAAACAAAAAGCAAAGAAAACAAAGACTGAAAAAAATGGAACAGAATATCCAAAGACTGTAGGACAACTGTAAAAGGTGTACCATATGCATAATAGGAATACCAGAAGGAAAAGAGAGAAAAGAACAGAAGAAATATTACAATAATGACTGAGAATCTCCCCCAAATTAATGTCAGCACCAAACCACAGATCAAAGAAGCTCAGAGAACACCAAAAAGATAAATGCCAAAAAAAAAAAAAAAAAAAACCTTATGCCTAGGCATATCATTTTCCAACTACCAAAATTCAGAGAAAAAGAAAAAAAATCTCAAAAGAAGCTGGAGGAAAAAGACACTTTACCTATAGAGGAACAAACATAAGAATCACATCCAACTTCTCAGAAGCCACGCAAGCAAGAAGAGAGTGGCGGGGCTGCCCACTGGGGCAAGCGGTTAAGTGCGCGTGCTCCGCTGCGACGGCCCAGGGTTCGCTGGTTCGGATCCTGGGCGCACACCGACGCACTGCTTGGCAAGCCATGCTGTGACGGCATCCCATATAAAGTGGAGGAAGATGGGCATGGATGTTAGCCCAGGGCCAGTCTTCCTCAGCAAAAAAAGAGGAGGATTGGCAGATGTTAGCACAGGGCTGATCTCCTCACAAAAAAAAAAAAAAAAAAAAAAAAAGAAGAGAGTGGAGTGAATATTTAAAGTGCTGAGAGAATAAAACCACCAACATAAAATTCTGTACCTGGGGAAATTACCCTTTATTGTGAAGGAGAAATAAAGACTTTGTCGCACAAAAAAAACTTGAGGGAATTTTTTGCCAGTAGACCTGCCTTGCAAGATGTGTTAAAAGAACTTCTTTAGAGAGGAAGAAAATGGTGCAGGTCAGAAACTCAGATCTACATAAACAAAGAAAAAGCATCAGAGAAGGAATAAGTGAAGATAAAAATAAAAACTTTAATTTTTCTTACTCTTAATTGACCTAACAGATACAAGTTTGTTCAAAATAATAAGTGATGTCATCAAAATGACCAAATAGGAGTTTTCTACTGTCTTCCCCACAAAAAACACCGATTTTGACAATCACCCACATGCGAGAGTGCCTTTGTGGAAGTTGGAGAGTCCAACAGAGAAGTTCCAGGACACCAGTGGGCAAAAAAAAATCCAAACTTGGTCACATTTATGAGGGTAAGAGGAACAGTCTCACTTTCCAGTGTCACCCCAACAATAAGGTGGCACAGCTCAATGCCAAGAGAGACCTTCTTGGCCCACAGTTTCTTCCATGAGGGAAGTAAGAGCATGTGAGTGAGCACCTGGCTTCTCAAGTTTTGTGGGACACTGCCAAAGAGACCCACTTCCTTCTTGCCCCATCTAAAATACTCCTATTCAACATAGTACCAAAAGTCCTAGCCAGAGAAATTAGGTAAGAAAAAGAAATAAAAGGCATCCAAATCAGAAAGGAAGAAGTAAAATTGTCTTTGTCTGCAGATGATATGATCTTATATATAGAAAACCCTAAAGACTCCACCAAAAAACTGTTGGAACTAATAAATTCAGTACAGTTACAGGATACAAAATCAACATACAAAAATCAGTTGCATTTGCATGCACTAACAACAAACTATCTGAAATAGAATTAAAGAAAACTATTCCATTTACAGTAGCATCAAGGAAAATAAAATAGTTAGGATTAAATTTAACCAAAAAGGTGAAAGAACTGTACAGAGAAAACTATAAGACATGGATCAAAGAAATTAAAGAAGATAAAAATATATGGAAAGCTACCTCGTGTTCATGGATGGAAGAATTAATATTGTTAAAATGTTCACACTCCCCAAAGCAATCTATATATTCAATTTAAACCCTATCAAAATTCCAAAGGTATTTTTCACATAAATAGAAAAGAGAATCCCAAAATTTGTATTGACCCACGGAAGACCCCAAAAAGCCAAAGCAATGCTTAGAAAAAAGAACGATTCTGGAAGCATCAAAATCCTCATTTCAAACTACATTATAAAGCTATAGCAATCAAAAAGTATGGCACTGGCTTGGGCCAGCCCCTGTGGCCTAGTGATCCAGTTCAGTACACTCCACTTCAGTGGCCTGGGTTCAGTTCTGGGCATGGACCTTCCCTTGTCTGTCAGTGGCCATGCTGTGGCAGTGGCTCACATATAAAAAGAGCAAAAGGAGGAAGATTGGCAGCAGATATTAGCTCAGGGCTAATCTGCCTCAGCAAAAAAAAAAAAAAAAAAGGCACTGGCATAAAAACAGACACACAGACCAACTGAATATAAATCAAGGGCCCAGAATAAACTCGTGAATATACAGTCAACTAATATTTTACAAAGGAGCCAAGAATACACAATAGAGAAAGACAGTCTCTTCAATGAATGGTGTTAGGAAAACTGGATATTCACATGCAAAAGAATGAAACTGGATGCTGTCTTACACCACTCACAAAAATTAATTAAAAAATTACTAAATACTGGGGCCAGCCCGGTGGTGCAAGCGGTTAAGTGTGTGCACTCTGCTGCGGCGGCCCAGGGTTCGCTGATTCAGATCCCGGGCGTGCACCGGCACTCCGCTTGTCAAGCCATGCTGTGGCGGCGTCCCATATAAAGTAGAGGAAGATGGGCATGGATGTTAGCCCAGGGCCAGTCTTCCTCTGTAAAAAAAGAGGAGAATGAGCAGATGTTAGCTCAGGGCCGCTCTTCCTCACAAAAAAAAAAAAATTATTAAAGACTTAAGTATAAGACTCAAAGCCACAGTTGAAGAAAACTTAGGGGAAAAGCTCCTTGGTATCAGTCTTGGCAAAAATTTTTTGGATATGACACGAAAAACACATGCAACAAAAACAAAAATAAACAAATGGAACTACATCAAACTAAAAAGTTTCTGCACAGCAAAAGAAACCATCAACAAAATAAAAAGGCAACCCATGGAAGGGGAGAAAATATTTGCAAACTATGTATCTGATAAAGTGTTAATATCCAAAATAAATGAGGAACTCATACACCTCATTAGCTCTCCCAAAAAAAATCCGATTAAAAAATGGCAAAGGACCTGAATATACATTTTTTCAAAGAAGAGATACAAATGTCCAACAGGTGTATGAAAAGATGCTCAACATCACTAATAGTCAGGGAAATGCAAATCAAAGCCACGATGAGATATCACCTCACATTTGTTAGAATGGCTATTATCAAAAAGACAAGAGATAACAAAGTGTGCGGAAAGGGGAACTCTTGTGCACTGTTTATGGGAATATAAATGAGTACAGCCACTATGGAAAACAGTATGAAGATCTTCAAAGAATTAAAAATAGAACTACCATATGATCCAGCAATCTCATTTCTGGGTATATATCTGAAGAAATTAAATCACTGTCTCAAAGAGATATCTGCACCCCCATATTCTTTACAGCATTATTCACAAGAACCAAGATATGAAACAACGTAAGTATCCTTTGATGGATGAATGCATAAAGAAAATGTGATATCTACACAATGGAATATAAAAACAAAAGAAATCTTGCCATTTGCAACAACATAGATGGAACTTCAGGGCGTTATGGTAACTGAAAGAAGTAAGATAGATTAAAAAAACAAACACTGTATGATCTCACCTGTATGAGAAATCTAAAAAAGCTAAACTCATAGAAACAGATTTGAATGGTGATTGCCAGGGGCTGAGGGGTGGAGGAAATGGGGAGATGTTGATCAAAGGGTATAAACTTTCAGTTATAAGATGAATAAGTTCTGAGGATCTAATGTACAGCATGGTAAATATAGTTATAATACTGTATTATATACTTGAAAGTTGCTAAGAAAGTAAATCTTAAATGTTCACACCACACAAAAAAAGTAATTATGTGAGGTGATGGATGTGTAAGCTGACATTATTGTGGTAATCATTCTGCAATATATATGTGTATCAAATAATCACATTATATACGTTAAACTTACACAATGTTATATACCAATTATATCTCAATAAAACGGGGGGGGATATTTACATTAAAAAACCTAATCAACTAAAATGAAATAATTGAAAGAAATGAATTCATTTGGTGAAAAAAAAATAGCAAAAATGCATTCTATTATATATGCGTATATATAAATGTACATATATGCTTTATGTATAAGTGAAATGAATAACAGCAATGATACAAGAGACCAAGACAGAGGAATTAGGAATATTTTGTTGTTATAAGATATTCACAATCTCTGTAAAGCTGTATAGTGTTATTTGAAATTTGACTTGGGATTTGTTGTAAACGTGTATTGCCAACTCTAGAGCAACCACTAAAAAACGTTTTTAAAAAAGAAGTATAACTGATATACTAAAAGGGAGAGAAAATGGAATTATGTAAAATGCTCAAGTGAAACTACAAAAGGCAGAAAAAGAGTGGAAGAAAAAATGAGGGAAAAAGAACATGGCAACAAATAAAAACCAGTAACAAATAGGATAGATATTATTCCAACTATATAAATAATCACTTTGAATGTAAATGGTCTAAATACACCAACTAAAAGACAGATATTGTCAGAGTGGATCAAAAAACAAGACCCAGCTATATGTTGTCTAAAAGAAACCTAATTTAGGGGCCAGCCCCGTGGCTTAGTGGTTAAGTGCGCGCGCTCTGCTACTGGCGGCCTGGGTTCGGACCCCAGGCACGCACCCACACACCGCTTGTCCAGTCATGCTGAGTTGGCATCCCACATACAGCAACTAGAAGGATGTGCAACTATGACATACAACTATCTACTGGGGCTTTGGGGAGAAAATGGAGGAGGATTGGCAATAGATGTTAGCTCAGGGCCGGTCTTCCTCAGCAAAAAAAAAGAGGAGGATTGGCATGGATGTTAGCTCAGGGCTGATCTTCCTCAAAAATAATTAATTAATTAATTAAATAAAAGAAACCCAATTTAAATATAAAGACACATAGATTAAAAGTAAATAGATGAAGAAAGGTATGCCATGCTAACACTAATCAAAAGAAAGTGGGAGTGGCTACATTAATTTCAATGAGAGCAGACTTCAGAGCAAGGAAAGTTATCAAGGATAAAGTGGAACATTAAATAATGGTAAAGGGTTGAATTCTCCAAGAATATGTAACAGTCCTTAACATATATGTGCCTAAAAGCAGTCATCAAAATCTGTGAAGAAAAAAACTGATAGAATGGCAAAGAGAAATACATAACAATCCTTAACATATAAGTGTCTAAAAACAAGCATCAAAATCCATGAAGAAAAAAACTGAGAGAACAACAAAGAGAAATAGATGAATCCACTATTATAGTTGGAGACTTCAACACCCCTCTATCAGAAATAGACAGATCCAGAAAGCATAAAATCGAAAAGGGCATATTTGAACTTCATAAAACCATCAATCAACTGGATATAATGGACATCTATAGACACTTTCATCCAACAACAGCAGAAACTGTTGATACACAGTACACATTTTGTCAAGATCACATGGAACATTCACCAAGAGAGACTACATTCTGTGCAACAAAATAACCATAACAAATTTAAAAGAATAGAAATCATACACTGTCTTCTGTCAGACCACAATGGAATTAAACTAGAAATCAATAACAGAAAGATAGCTGGAAAATCTAAAAATACTTGGACATTAAACAACATACTTCTAAATAACACAAGGATCAAAAAAAGAAAACTCTAGAGAAATTAAAAAATAATAATTTGAACTAAATGAAAATGAAAACACAACTTATCAAAATTTGTTAAATGCAACAAAAGCAGTGCTTAGAAGGACATTTATACCATTCATTGCATATATTAGAAAAGAAAAAGATATCTAAAGTAAATAATATAAGCTTCCATCTTAGGAAACTAGAAAACCAGAGCAAGTTAAATCCAGACTAAGCAGAAGAAAAGAAATAAGAATTAGAGCAGAAATCAATGAAATCAAAAACAGGAAATTGGTAGAGAAAAATCAAAGAAACCAAAAGCTGATTCTTTGAAACTACTAATAAAATCCATAAGCATCTATCCAGGATAACTAAGAAAGAGAGAAAACACAAATTACTAATATCAGAAATAAAAGAGGGGACATCACTACAGATTCCATGGACATTTAAAGGATAATCAAGGAATACTATGAACAATTCTGTGTCTCCAAATTTGATAACCTAGATGAAATGGACCAATTCCATGAAAGACCCAATCTGCCAAAACTCACACAAGAAGAAGTAATCTGAATAGGCCTATATGTATTAAATTGTATCAACAATTAATAACCTTCCCAAACAGAAAGCACTAGGCCCAGAGGGGTTCACTGGTGAATTCTACAAAACATTTAAGGAAGAAATTATACCAATTCACTACAATCTCTTTCAGTGGATAGAAGCAAAGGGAATACTTCCTAACTCATTCTATGAAGTCAGTATTACCCTAATACCAAAACCAGAGAAAGACATTACAAGAAAAGAAAACAATGGAGAAATATCTCTCATGAACATAGATGCAAAAGTCCTCAACAAAATATTAGCAAACTGAACCCAGCAATGTATGAAAAGAATTATACACCACAGCCAAGCAGGATTTATCCCACAGATGCAAGGCTGGGTCAACATTCAAAAATCAACTAATGTAATCCAACACATCAACAGGCTAAAAAAAATTACATGATTATATTAATAGATGCAGAAAAAGCATTTGACAAAATCCAGCACCCATTCATGATTTTGAAAACTTGCAATATATTACAAATAGAGGAGAAAATCCTCAATGTGATTAAAAATATCTACAAAAAAACCTACAGCTAACATTAATCTTAAACATGAAAAACTCAAAGCTTTCCTACTAAGATCAAGGACAAAGCAAGGATGTCCCATCTAACCACTGCTTTTCAACATTGCACTTGAAATCCCAGATAATGCAATAAGACAATAAAAGGAAATAAAAGATATCCAGACTGGAAGGAATAAATAAGTGTCTTTTTTTTTACAGGTGTCATGATTGACTCATTAGAAAATCTGAAAGAATAGACCAAAAACTCTGGGAACTAATAAGTGGTTAAAGCAAGGTTGCAGGATACAAGATTAATATACAAAAGTCAATTACTTTCCTATATACCAGCAATGAACAAGTGGAATTTGAAGTTGAAAACATAATACCATTTACATTAACACCCCCCAAAAAAAAGACGTACATAGGTATAAATCTAACAAAATGTACAATATCTATATGAGGAAAACTACATAACTCTGATGAAGAAAATCAAAGAAGAACTAAATAAATGGAGAAATATTCCATGGTCATGGATAGGAAGACGCAGTATTGTCAAGATGTCAATTCTTCCCAACTTGATCTATTGATTCAATGCAATCCCAGTCAAAACTCCAGTAAGTTGTTTTGTGGATATCAATAAATTGATTCTAAAGTTTATTTGGAGAGGCAAAAGTCCCAGAAGAGCCAACATGATATTGAAGGAAAAGAACAAAGTCGGAAGACTGACAGTACCTGACTTCAAGACTTATTATAAAGCTACCATAATCAAGACAGTGTGGTATTGTCAAGAGAATATACAAATAGATTAATGGAACAGAATAGAGAGACCAGAAATACAAAGTCAACTGATCTTTGACAGAGGAGTAAAAGCAATACAATGGAACAAAGATAGTCTTTTCAACAAATGATACTAGAACAACTGGACATCCACATGGGAAAAAAAAATGAATATAGACACAGACCTAACACCCTTCACAAAAATTAACTCAAAATGGATTACAAATCTAAATGTAAAATGCAAAACTATAAAATCCCTATGAAAAAATAGGAGAAAATATGGATTACCTTGGGTATGGTGATGACTTTTTAGACATAACACCAAAGGCATGATCCATGAGAGAAATAATGGATATGCTGGGTTTCATTAAAATTAAAATTTTCTGCTCTGTGAAAGACACTGTCAAGTGAATGAATAGACAAGCCACAGACTGTAAGAAAATATTTGCAAAAGACATATCTGATAAAGGACTGTTATCCAAATATAGTCATGTGCCACATAACAATGTTTCTGTCAGTGATGGACCACATATATGATGGTGGTTCCATAAGATCATAATGGAGTTGAAAAATTCCTATTGCCTAGTGATGTCATAGCTGTCATAACATCATAGTTCAATGCGTTACTCACGTGTTTGTGGTGATGCTAGTATAAATAAACCACTGTGCTGCCGGTCATATAAAAGTTTAGCACATACAGTTATGTACAATGCATAATACTTGATAATGATAATAAACAACCATGTTACTGGTTTATATATTTACTATACTACACATTTTATTGTTATTTTAGAGTGTACTCTTTGTGCTTAAAAAAAAAGTTTACTATAAAACAGTATTCCATGTTATGCCGGCAGCAGCCTCAGACATCTTGTGTTTACTGTATCTCTTGATTGCATCATTTTCTCTTGTGCTTGATTTAATCTTGTGTTTTGTTAATCATGGCCCCTAAGCATACAAAATCCACTGCTACTGTTTCCAGTAAGAGTCCACATCAAGTGATTGACCAAGAAATGAAGTTAAAAGTGATTGAGGACTACAAAGGTGGAAAATCAGTGATAGTTATTGCTTACCAGTCAGATATGTCCCATTCCACCATAGCTACAATCTTGCTATGACAGAAGCTGTTAAAGGATCTGCTTCATTGAAGGCAACAAGACTAACAAAAATTCAAGACAGGCCTATGTCAGGCATGGAGAAACTTCTAATGACCTGGATCAAAGGCCAGATACAGAAGCATTATCCCTCTCAGCACTGTGATGATCACAGCCAAAGCAAAAATTTTGTTTGTGATGTTGAAAGATAAGGCTGAACCTGACTACAATATTGAATTTACTGTTAACTTTGGGTGGTTTAAATGATTCAAAAATCATTATTAATTACATAATGTGAAAGTGAGTGGTGAGTCTGCAAGTGCTGATGTGAAGGCAGCTGAAGAATTTTTGAAAACTCTAGATAAGCTGATTGTGGAGGAAAATTACTTGCCAGAGCAAATATTCAATATGGATGAAACCTCCCTATTCTGGAAACAGATACTTAAAAGGACTTTCATCCATAAGTAGGCCAAGTCAATGCCAGGTTTTACAGCTTTTAAGGACAGGATAGCCATCTTGCTTGGGGGCAGTGTTGCAGGCTACGAAATGAAACCCTTTGTGATCTGGCACAGTGAGAAACCCAGGGCTTTCAAGTGTGTCAATAAGCACACACTGCCACAGAAGCACTAAGAAGTCATGGATGACCCAGCTTCTCTTCCAAGATGCCCCCTTGAAGTGCTATACCAGTGAAATGGAGAAATATTGTTTGGAGAATAACATACCTTTCAAGATTTTGCTTATTGATAATGCTCCTGGCCATCCTCCTTTTATTGGTGATCTTCATCCCAATATCAAAGCAGTTTTTCTTTGCAAACACTACCTCTTCAATCCAACCAATGGATCAAGGAGTTATAGCAGCTTTTAAGGCATATTACCTGAGGAGGACCTTTGCTCAGGCTATTGCTGCAACTGAGGAAGGTTCTGAGAAGACACTGATTCAATTCTGGAAGGATTATATCTATGACTACATCAAGAACCTTGCTTGGGCTGGAGATGATGTCACCAAGGAGTGTATGAATGGCATCTAGAAGAAGAAACTCAAGAGGTTCATCCATGACTTCAAAGGATTTGACAAGGATGAGGAAGTTGCAAAAATCAACAAGGCTGTGGTTGAGATGGCAGACAGCTTTAATCTGGGCATGGATGAGGATGACATTAAGGAGCTCCTAGAAGTGGTTCCAGAGGAATTGACTAATGAGGAGTTGTGGGATCTGGAAGAAGAATGCATATCTGAAGAAGAAACAAGAGAAAAGGAAACTACAGGAGAAGAAAAATAAGAACCCCCAAGAAAATTCACAGTGAAGGGTTTAGCAGAAGTTTTGCAGACCTCAACAATCTCCTTAAAAAGTTTAAAAGCGTGGACCCCAATGAATACTCATGGTGTATTATCTGCTTACAAGCAAATCCATGATGTAAAAAAGAAGCAAACCACCATGGATAATTTTCTGAAAAGAATGACACCTCCTCAAGAAGAGCCTCAGGCAGGTCCTTCAGGAGGTATTCCAGAAGAAGGCATCATAGGAGATGTTATCATAGGATATGAAAGCTCCATGCATGTCATTGCCCCTGAAGACCTTCCAGTGGGATGAGATGTGGAAGTAAAAGACAGTAATATTGATGGTCCTGACCCTGTGTAGGCTTAGGCTAATGTGTGTGCTTGTGTCTTAGTTTTTAACAAAAAAGTTTTAAAAATAGAAAAATAAAATAAATTTTAAATAGAAAAAAGCTTATAGAATAAGGATATGAAGTATTTTTGTGCAGCTGTACAATGTGTTTGTGTTTTAAGGTGTGTTATTACAAAAGAGTCAAAAAGTTAAAAAAAATTATAAAGTTACAGCAAGCTAAGGTTAATTTATTATTGAACAAAGAAAAATAATTTTTATAAATTTAATGTAGCCTAAGTGTACAGTGTTTATAAAGTCTACAGTAGTGTACAGTAATGTCCTAGACCTTCCTATTCACTCACCACTCACTCACTGACTCGCCCAGAGCAACTTCCAGTCCTGCAAGCTCCATTCAGGGTAAGTGCCCTATATAGGTGTACCATTTTTATCTTTTATAGTGTATGTTCTCTGTACCTTTTCTATGTTTAGATATGTTTAGATAAGCAAATACTTAACATTGTCTTACAATTACTTACAGTATTCAGTACAGTAACATGCTGTACAGGTTTGTAGCCAAGGAGCAATAGGCTATACTATCTAGCCTAGGTGTGTAGTAGGCTATACCATCTAGGTTTGTGTAAGTACACTCTACGATGTTCATACAATGATGAAACCGCCTAACAATGCATTTCTCAGAAGGTATCCCCATCATTAAGTGATGCATGACTATATACAAAGAACTGTTAAAACTTAACAGTAAGAAAACAACCTGATTTTAAAATGGGCCAAATACATTAACAGACACTTAACCAAAAATGATATACAGATGGCAAATAAACACACTAAAAGATGCTCCACATCATATGTCAGCAGGGAAATGCAAACTAAAACAACAATGTGATACTACTGCACACTTATTAAAACGGCCAAAATCCTGATGTGAGCAACAGGAACTCTCATTCATTGCTGGTGAGAATGCAAAATGGTACAGCCACTTTGGAAGACAGCTTGGCAGTTTCTTACAAAACTAAACATACTCTTGCCATACTATCTAGCAATCATGCTTCTTGATATTTACCCAAAGGAGTTGAAAGTTTATGTCCACACAAAAACCTGCATGGATGTTTACAGCTGATTTATTCATATTTGCCAAAACTTGGAAGCAACCAAGATGTCCTTTAGTAAGTGAATGGATAAGCTGTCATTCATCCAGAGAATGGAATGTTATTCAGTGCTAAAAAGAAATGAGCTATCAGGCCATGAAAAGACATGGAGGAACCTTAAATGCATATTCCTAAGAGAAAGAAACCAATTTGAAAAAGCTACATACAGTATGATTCCAACTTATGTGACATTCTGGAAAATGGATAACTATGGAGACAGTAAAGAGATAGAGGTTGTCAGGGGTTAGGGAGTAGGGAGGTATAAACAGGTGAAGCAAAGGGGATTTTTAGGGCAGTGAAACTACTGTGTATGATACTATAATGGTAGATACATATCATTATAAATTTGTCCAAACCCGTAGAATGTACATCACCAAGAGTAAACTCTAATGTGAGCTATGGACTCTTCAGTGATAATGATGTGTCATTGTGGGTTCATCAACTGTAACAAATGTATCAGGATGTTGATAGTGGGGGAGGCTATGTATGTGTGTGGCGGAGGTAAATGGAAAATCTCTGTACTTTCCACTCAATTTTGTTGTGAACCTAAAACTGCTTTTTAAAAAGTCCATTAAAATTTTTAAAATGAGCAAACGTTTTAAGCCTCAGACTGGTAGTATCTATTAGCACTTAACAGAGATGCATATAAATCATCTCATAATAAATGTATCCCAATTTAGGCCCATAATATTCCCACAGATTAAAATCACTCTTTGTAGAATCATACTCAAAAGCCAAAAATCACGAAAAGAAATGCCATGATGAATGAAATTAAGCAGAAATACAAATAACAATTTTAGACTTCAAAGGACATCAGATATTTAAATTAATATTATGAAATATAAAATGACTGTGGGAGTTCCACTTCCAGAATGGCAATGTAAGGCCTCTGCAGAACTGCTCCTCAGCATAACTGGTGAAATTTATTTTTAAAACAACCATGTTAAGTCTCTGAGTATGGTCCTAAGGACATACAGAAACTGAAGAAATATTTGTTCAAGAAAATCTATCAAAACTGTAAGAACAGCGAGATTCTTTGACATTTGAATTACAACCTGCTTCTTTCCAAACCATCCCAGCCCAATGCGATGAAAACTTCACTCCAAGTAGGCACAGCCAAGAACACAGGCTCCCTCTCCCACCAACTTCAGATTGACCACTATGGTATCATCCTGGGAGGGGCAAATGTCAGCATATCTCATGCTGCGCCCCAGCTACCTGTTGCAGAGGCTGATTTCCAGATAATTGCAGCCAAGAGATCGGGGACTCCCTTCTTCCACCTAGCCCTCACTTATGGGGTGGAGATTCTACCTTGATCACGCTGTGCAGAAAATACTGGGGCCCACATCACCCATGATCTGGCTCATTTGAAGGTCAAACCTTCTGCAGCAGGAGAGACAAGCTGAGAAGACCACACGATACCATCTCCTGCCCAGCTCCTAAATCAGGGATGTCACTCAGACTACTATCCCCACTCCCAGCTCTATAATCATGGCTCAGAGATTTTTCCCATAGGGAAGCAAACCATAAAAAAAGAGCTCTGAAGCTCTTCTCCAAGACTGACTTTATTTGAAACAAAGTGTGGGAAAGTTCAAGCATAAAGATGCTCTCAAAAACAATGGAGGTTCTGGTGGAAAGCAATTAAGAGGAGATTGGTAGCTTCATTAACAGATATAAGCTAAATCACAGGCCAGATAATTTACCGAAGAAAACCAAGAAAATATATATCTAAGAAGAATCCTCCTGTAGTCAGAACAAACTTCAAATATTTGCTTCAAAAACTATCAAAAACTATTGTGAAGAACCTAAATGTAATTGAAAATATCTGTGGAGCAGTTTATCCCCTAAAGAATTGATGAAAACAATTAGAACATTCAGCTAGCAATTAGTGGAGTTTAGCATTTGGGTGTAGTCAGGGAAACTGACAGTCAAAGAGAGCTCTGCTAAGGAAACTGTCATCCGGGGGTGACTGTGCATATGCCCAAGGCAGTGCCCTCTGGGGAGCAACATGAGAAGTTTCACACCACAGGGGGAAGGAGGAATAGACTTCACTAAAATAATATAGCCAATCAATAAATAAATAAACAAGCAAACAACAATAACAAGGCTTGGAGTACTAGTACCAGAGTTTGTACAATATATTAACTAAAATGTCTAGTTTTCAACAAAAAATTGAGACATGCACAAAACAGGAAAATGTAACCCATACACAGTGGGGGGGTGGGAAAGCAAGCAATGGAAACTACTTGTGAAAATGACCCGGTGTCAGTCTTAACAAAAACTCCAATGCTATAATAAATGTATTCAATAGACTAAATTAAACAATGCTTAAAGAAGTAAAGGAAGGTATACTGAAAAATCTCAACAAATAAAACATATCAATAAAGAGATAGAAATTATTTTTTTAGAGAACCAAAAGCAAATTCTGTCATGGAAAAGTACAATAACTGAAATGAAAAGCTTGCCAGAGGGGCTCAACAGTAGATTTGAACTGGCAGAATAAGTAGCAATTTGAAGATAGATCAATAGAGATCATGTGATCCAAAGAACAAAAGGAAAAAGTCATGAAGAAAAATTAATAAAGCCTCAGAAACCTATGGGACACCATTAAACACATCAATATATGCAAAGTAGGAGCACCAAAAGGAGAGGAGAGAAAAGAGCAAAAAATATATTTGAAAAAGTAGTGCCTGAAAACTTCTCAGATTTGATGAAAAACATTAACCTCTGCATCTAAGAAGTTCAACAAACTCCAAGTAGGATAAATACAAAGAGATCCACACACAGAAACATCATAGTAAAAATGCTGAAAGGCAAAGAAAAGGGGAGAATCTTGACAACAATAAAATAACTTTGTATAAAATAAAAGAGAGAATCAAAAAGGAGCAAGAAGTGACATCAGGGAAGATGGCAGAGTAGGAAGCTCCAAGAATATGTCTATCCACCTAGACAACAATTGTACTGGCAGAAACTGTCTGATGTAATTATTTTGAAACTCAGATGTCTATTTGAATACTTCCAGGGGAAGAGATGGCCTATAAACTGTAGTTACTTTCAGTCAATCTCACACATTAGTGAAGTAGTGGCTACCCATCATCCAATCCTCAGCCCCACGGAAGGTAGCAAATCAGTGTTCCTAGAGCAGCTTGTGAGAGTCATGTGGGCAATAAGGACCTTGTCCTCCAAATATCAGGAATTTGTGCTCTGATTGCAGATTAATCCTTTGGATCAAGGACATGCAGACAGAAAGGAGGCCACCATTGTTGCAACCACCATCAGCTGAAGTGGCTTTCAGAGAATTTAGAGGGAAAGCACTTTTTTCATTTTTCTTCATTTTTCCCTTTTCCCCCTTTTGGAAGTGAGACATTTAAGGATTAGGACATTCAAAAATAACAACATATACAGGGAAATTTAGAAAGTCACTGCACAAGCCAGGGAAAAATGCATGAACAAAAAAGATCTGAGAAGACCTTAAGCTTATACCTCAAGCTGATCCCTTGCACAGAGACACCCTAGAACAATTTTTTTAAAAAATTTTAAACAGCAAACCCTGCAGAAGGGGGAGAATCTGATTTCCAGAATTACTACATTTTAAAATTCAAATGTCCACTTTTCCACAAAAATTCACAGGGTAACAGGAAAGTTTGGCCCACTCAAAGGAAAAAAAATAAATCAAAAGAAACCATCCCTGAAGAAGAACAGATGGAGGACTTACTAGACAAGGACTCAAACAAATGTCTTAAAGATGCTCAAAGAACGAAATGAAGACATGGACAAATTCGGGAAAACAATGTATGAGTGAAATTGGAAAGTCAATAAAAAGATAGAAAGCATAAAAAGGAGCCAAAAGAAATTCTGAGCTGAAAAGTACAATAACTGAAATGAAAAATCCACTAGAGGGATTCAAAGGCATATTTGAGCAGGCATAAAAATCAGCAAACTTGTAGATGGCACAATTGAAATTATCAAGCCTGAGAAACAGAGAGAAAAAAGATTGAAGAAAAGTGAACAGAGCCTAAAGGGCCTGTGTAACATCATCAAGAAGATCAACATATGCATTGTGAGAGTCCTAGAGGAGAAGAGAGAGAAAAAACTGCAAAAAGAATATTTGAAGAAATAATGGCTGAAAACTTCCCAAATTTGTTGCAAGATTTGAATCTACAAATCCAAGAAGCTCAATGTCTCTAAGTAGGATAAATCACATAGACCCACACCAAAACAGATTATAATCAAACTGTCAAAAGCCAAAAAGACAATCTTGAAAGCAACAAGAGAGAAGTGACTCATCATATACAAGGGATCCTCGATAACATTGTCAGCAGAGTTTTCATCCTTGAAGACCTTGGAGATCATAAAAAAGTGAGTTGATATATTAGAAGTGCTGAAAGAAAAAAACTGTCATCCAAGAATTCTATATCCAGCAAAACTACCCTTCAAAACAGGAGAAATGAAGATATCCTAATATAACCAAAAATTAGGGAGTTTTACAAACCATCCATGAATATAGATGCAAAAATCTACAGAAACATATTAGCAAATTGAATCTACAGCATCTTAAAAGGATTGTTCACCAGGACCTGGGGGGATTTATCTCAGTGATTCAAGGGTGATTCAACATAAGAAAATCAATGTAATACATCACATTAATAGAATGAAGGGAAAAAACAAATGATGATCTCAATTGATGCAGAAAAGTCATTTGACAAATCCAACAACCTTTTCTGATAAAAACTCTAAGAAACTGGAAATAAGGGATAAATATAATATAATATATATATGATATATATAATAAAGGGCATTTATGAAAAACTCATAATAATCAATGGCAAAATAATGAAAGCTTTCCCCCTAAGATCAGAGACAAGGGTAGGATGCCCATTTTCATAGCTTCTATTCAACATTGTACTGGAAGTTCTGTCCAGATCTGTTAGAGAAGAAAAAGAAATAAAAGGCATCCAAATTGGAAAGGAAAGGGTAAAACTGTCTCTATTCACAGTTGGCCTGGTCCTATACATAGAAAATCCAAATTAATTTAAAAGAAAATTGCTATAGCTAAAAAGTAAACTTGGCAAAGTTTCAGGGTACGAGATCAACACACAAACATCAATTGTATTCTATACATCATCAATGAACAATCCATAGAAGAAATTAAGAAAGCAATTCCATTTACAATAGCATTTAAAGAATTAAATACTTAGGGATAAATATAACCAAGAAAGTAAAAGACTTGTGCAATGAAAACTATAAAACATTGCTGAAAGAAATTAAAGATCTAGGGAATAACATCAGTAACATGACAGTTCCTTACCACATGGACCTTTCCATAGGACTGCCTGAGTGTCCTCACAATGTAGTGGCTGGCTTCCTTCACATCAAATGATCCTAGAGAGAGTGAGATAGAAACCACAATGTCTTTTATAAACTAGCTTCAGAAGTCACACTCTGTTATTCCTGCAATAACCTACTGGTTGCTCAGATCAGTCCTATTCAGTGTGGTAGGGGACTAGACAATTTTGTGATTACTAGGAGGCAGAGATCATTACTAAGAAGCTGCATACCACACCATATGTCCACCAACAGTAGAGGTGTAGTCATACTCTGGAAACTTTGTAGTAATGAAAATAAATGAAGCTGTACACAACAACATGGATGAATCTTAAAAATATAATGAGTGAAAGAGGGCAAATAAAAATAATACATACTGTGTGTTTGCATTCATATGAAGTACAAAGAAGGCAAAACCAAACTATAGTATTTAGGGTTCCATACTTAGGTAATAAAACTATAAAGAATAGCAAAGAAATGCTTACCATAAAAATCAGGACAGTAGTTGTCTATAAGGGGGAGGAAGTGAGTCTTGGTAGTGGCATATAGGTGACTTCTAGAGTTCTGAGTGTCAGTTACATGTTTGTTAACTTTATTGTAATTCACTAAGCTATACATCTATGTTCCATACACTTTTTTATGTTTCATATATTTCACAATTTAAAAAGTTTTTTCAAAATTTTACTTACTCATAGAGGCTATGTGGGGACTCACTACTAAAGAAAATCACTATTATTGTCATATAGCTTATTTATGTTAAATATTTTAATCCCAATTAATTCCATTTGCAATAACCTTCAACTGTGTGATAATAAATATAAATGCATCCTATCAATTAGGAATGCCCACAACATTACTACTGTATTTTCAAAAGCTGTAATATCTCTTTTCTCCGGTGAATGCCTTCACATTTGTGTTTTATATGCATGAGTTTTTTCTTTCCTTTAGGATGAAGGTTGCCTAGTCATGAGAATAGTATGGAGATCCTACCCTACACACACACACAACTGAAAAAAGAATCCACACCCAAATTTTATGAACATAGTTTCAGGACAATGTTTAGAAACAGAGACCTATTGAACATTAGGATTCATATAAATCAGGTTTGGCAAAATGAGTGTGTGAGCTATCAATTTTTCCATGCTTAAAAGTGATTGTCCTACCTTCTGCAATTTGTACAAACTACAGGCAATAAGATCATATTTCATGTAGAAGTAAATCTATTGAAATACTTCACAAAGTCACATATACTAAAAAGAATGGGCTTTGGGATTATGTCATCTTTTGTATTAACTGCATATTCTATCTTCCTTTGGTGTGGATAATTAGAATGGGAATTATTTGGAAATAATACGGGGCCCTCTCTGTTGCTCACCTGTCAAATCTTTTCTTTCTTAGGTAACGCCTTAAAGCAGGATCATCAAGGGATTGTTGGCTACCACATTCCCAGAGAGGAAATTTGCTGGGGAAAGGTAATTGTAGAAATCATACGCTTCTAACATCATGTGTTAATAGAAGACTGATAGGGAGCATTGAGAGTCAAGCATGTGGAATGGAAGCCTGACATTGGCAGAGGAGGAGAACCTTTAAGTTACTTTTTTAAAGCCCCTATAGTTTGATTGAGACTTCTGACCCTAAATTCTATTATTCCATATCTATCAAGAGAATGGGAATGAAGAACTGCCTCCTCTTCACTCTGTTTTTCAGCCATCTTTTCCTTCTACTTTCTAACTTCCCCCTTCTGTATCTTTTGTCCCTAAGCATAAACCTGGCAGAAACTGGGGAATGATTGGGTGAGGATATTGCAATGGTAACACCACCATTTTTCTTTCTGTTAAAGGTGTTTAGTATTTTGGAGGAAGCTAAAGAACTATTCAATCTAGAAGACTATTCCGTCAGTCAGATAACACTGGAACAAATCTTCCTAAACGTTGCTAATATTGATTAAATGGAAAATGATCAAGAAATAAAGCTGCTATGAAATTTAGTTCCAACCAGTGACCCTTATGTCTTTCTTAGACTGCCAACTGCAACTAGATACATAGAGCCAACTGTCTCTCTCCCTCTCCCTCCCTCCCTCCCTCCCCCTCCCTCTCCTTCCCTCTCCCTCCCTCTCCTCTCTCTCTCTCTCTCTCTCTCTCTCTCTCTCTCTCTCTCTCTCTCTCTCTCTCTCTCTCTCTCTCTCTCTCTTTCTGTGTGTATACACAAGTTGAACCCCAAAGAAGATCATTTATAATCTTTGGACATTAAGATAAGTGACCTGTTGTCAAGAACTGAACTGTGAAAGGTCTGAGATTTAACCCTACTTGCAAGTTATCAAGTTAGCTTACCACAGTTTCATGAATACTGGCAGAAGACATTGGAATCCTGGGTCAAAGACACGAGACTTTATTACTTATAGCAATATCAGTAGTCAGAGATTATATTTGTGCCAGTTCCCCAATCCCTAATTCTCACAAAGCAACAAAAGAGAACCAGGTAATGCCTGTACATTCAGTGGATTATTTTACAGGAGAGGAACCCTGAGCTTATGGAACCCAAATCTTTTATAATGGGCAGTAAGTAAGCATGCCCGACTTTTGCCCTGGAAGGAAACATTCTTATTATACTGAACATTAAGTAAACCTTCCCTCTGGTCCAGAGGGAGATATTATCTCTTTTCAAAGGCCATTTGCTCTACAATCATCCTTGCAAAAATAGTCCGAAACAAAAAGGCAGTTAGTGGTTCTCCTTGGAAGTCATGTAGAAATACAAGTGACCCATGAAGAATTGTCTCCCAATAATATCTACCCCTTGTTTCCACACCACCTTGGCTTCTAGCAAATTTCCCCATGAGTATGCCACCCCATCAGCCATTCTGATTCATCTGAGATTGGGACAAAATTTATTTAGTTTGTCTCATACAATTTTTAATGCTACTACTAATAGAACTCTAGGCAGCATAGCAGTATGATGAAGCTAACCTCTAGTATTTGACCTTAACCGTGCCCCACCAGGGTCTCAGATCCAATTAGCTGAACGAATCCTATAAATCATTTGAGTCCACCTTAGAAAATCAAGTGGCTTTCTCCTTCCATTTCTGTATTGACCATTCCACTTGGCCTGAGGCATTAATCCAGGTATAGAAGAATGTAACAGTAATTACATTGACTCCACTCAGGCCTGCGAAGAGAAAGTCTAGAGAAGTTCTATCGTCTTAAACCACCTTGGCCATGAGATTCTGACCTGAATGCCTTCCTGAATGCCTTCCGGAGTCGAGATGGCATTTCCCTAAACATGCGAAGCTCTCTTACGACCACATTAAAGGTACAAGCCAGTGTTTTTTGAAAGGAAGCAAGTTAATGACTAGATTTCATACAATAATACAATTCTGAGGGTGTATATGGTATCCCTGGAAAGTGTTTACAATTGTTGGTTCCCACCAAGTGTCTCACACATCAGTCAGATGGCACAGGTTGACAATGCTTCAAACATATCCTTCTGGCCAGCTTGTAAACCTTATGATTCTTAGTTCAATGTAAACAATTGAGTCTAGCCTTTGTTTTGGGGAGGACTATCTAAGGAAAATGAGTCCAACCTATCCCGTTTGTCTATGCCGACAGTCAGATGGCATTCATCTGCCCCCGTGGAAAGATAGAGCAATGGCTACAGAAATAAGGGTGGGAAGACATAGGTGATGACAAGTGTACTGCATAGGAAGTGGGCCATCCCCTGCTATTTCCAGTAGACTTATCAGTAAGGTTAAGGAGAATGGCTATTACGCTGTAGTCAGAGCCATCTGATAAAAGATGAAAGACCCAATAGTTAAATTTAGTCAGTTAAATTTATGGTGCATAGAACAGTTTGGGAGATTTGCAGCACAGCATTTTTCTTCACCAGGAAGACTCCAGCGTGGTTCTGAATGACAAAAGTTCATTAATGTCCTTCTTTCCCCCATTCTTCCTGCAGTCCAAGACATTCCTTCCCCAAGTTTCTGAGTGTTGCTCTCCCTCCACGACCACAAAGTTAGTGTGTCCTGTTCCAGCTGTAACTTTACCTTTATTCTAATCATCTCCTACTTACAGCCAGACGTGTCATCTGGAAGGGTCAGGTGCAAGAAGGACAGGTTTTTTAATAAAAGTTTAAAAAGAGAAGCAAAGAGACTTGTAGACTAAATATGATGTGCTATCCAGATTGGGATCCTGGAACAGAAAAAGGACACTAGGAAAAAACTTAGGAAATCTGAACAAATATGGACTTAAGTTAATAACAGTGCATCAATATTGCTTCACTAATTGTGACAAAGGTACCATACTAATGCGAGATGTTAATGATAGAGGAAACTGGATATGGGGTACATGGGAACTCTTTTTACTTTTTTGCAATTTTTCTGTAAACCTATAACTATTCTAAAATAAAAATGTTTATTTCAAAAAAAATGGATCATAGACCTAAATGTAAAACCAAAAGCTATAAGGCTTGCAGAGGAAAACACAGGAGAAAATCTTTGTGATCTTGGCTTAGTTAAAGAATTCTTGGCTATGACAACAAAACCGTAATCCATATAAAAAAAAATTGACAAACTTGACTTCATCAAAATTAAATTTTATGCTCTACAAAAAACGCTGTTAAGAGAATGAAAATACAAGCTACAGACTGGGAGAAAATATTTTCACATCATATATCCAACAAAGTATTTGTATCCAGTATGCTATGATCTGAACGTGTCCCCCCAAAATTCATGTGTCAAATCCTAACCCTCAAAGCTGATAGTATTAGGAGGTGGGGGCCTTTGGAAGGTGATTAGGTCATGAGGATGGGGCCCTCATAAAGCGGATAAGTGTTCTTATGCAAGAGACCCTGTAGAGATCCCTTGCCCCTTCCACCAATTGAGGGCATAGCAAGAAGGCACGGGCTATGAACCAGAAAGAGAGAGGCCTCACCCAGCCATGCTGGCACCGTGATCTCAGACTTCCAGCCTCCAGAACTATGAGCAATAAATTCCTGTTAATTATAAGATACCCAGTCTGTGGTATTTTGTTATAGCAGCCTGAACAGACTAAGACACAGTATATATATAGAATTCTCAAAACACAACATTAAAAAAACAAACAACCCAATTTAAAAAAACGGGCAAAAGATTTGAACAGGCACTTCACCAAAGAAGACATACAGATGGCAAATAAGCACATGAAAAGATGTTCAACATCATTAGGCATTGGGAAAATGCAAATCAAACCCGCAATGAGATATCACTACACACCTATTAGAATAGCTGAAATAAAAATAACAGTACCAAGTGTTGGTGAGGACGTGAAACAACTGGAATTGTCATAACATTTTTAGTGAAAATGCAAAATGATCCAGCCACTTTGGAAAACAGTTGGACAGTTTCTTATCAAGGTAAACATACATTTGCCATATGTCTCTGCAATTCTACTCTTAGGCTTTAACTCAAAAGAAACAAAAGCTATGTTCACACAAAAGCCAGGATATAAATCTTTAAAGTGACTTTTTTCATAATTGTCAAAAACTGAGAACAATCCAAATGTCCTTCAACTTGGTAATAGATAAAGAATTAGTACATACATCCAGACAATGGAATACTACTCAGCAATAAAAAGAAATAAACAATTGATACACTCAACAAAATAGATGATTCTTAAAGGCGTCGTGTTGGGTGAAATAAACCAGACTCGAAAGGCTACTGATTCTGTTTCCACAACATTCTGGAAGAAGCAAAACTTTAGAGACAGAAAACAGATCAATGGTTGCTAGAAATAGGGGGATGGGTTGACTACAAAGGAGCAGCACATGGGAATTTGGGGGGTGATGCAATTGTTCTATATCTTGAGTGTAGTGATAGTTATAGGAATTCATACATTTGTCAAAACTCAAAAAATTTGTACACCAAAAAAGGGTGAATTTTACAGTATGTAAGTTATACCTCAATTTTTTTTAATCCTAAAAAACAATTATGTCTAGAAACTCAAGTAAATAAATAGGCCAAGAAAAAAATAGAAAACTTGAACTGATGAATAACCTTTTTTTTGAAGAAGAAGATTGTCCCTGTGCTAACATCTGTTGCCAATCTTCCTCTTTTTCATTTTTTCCCCTGAAAGCCCCAGTACATAGTTGTATATCATCCTTGTAGAGTTGTAGCTCTTCTATATGGGACGTGGCCTCGGCATGGCTTGATGAATGGTGAGTACGTCCGCGCCCAGGATCCCAACTGGTGAACCCTGGGCCACCGAAGTAGAACACGGGAACTTAACCGCTACGCACTGGGCCGGCCCCCTGAATAACCATTTTTAAAAAGTGGAAATGTTAATCAAAACTCATCCTACCCCACTCCCCAAAAAGACCCAGATGAGTTTTAACTACTTTCGAGGAATCTCTATTTTTTACAAGTTGTTCCAGAAAATATAAAAACTGCAAAATCTGTCAAACTCATTTTATGAGAGCATATAACCTTTATACCAAAACTAGATAAGAATAATTCAAGAAAAACAATTTTAATTCTATTTCCTTATGAACATAGATTTGGACAGATAGCTTTCTAAATCTTCTACGTAACATTATCCTGCTCTTTCATTTTATTACACTCCTGGGTTAGTTCCACTTTTTCTGGTATACCATATCTTCCTGTTTCTTGGTTTTCATCCTCCTTTTGCTAGAGTGAAACCACAAGTAACTTTCTAGGCAGGAGGGGGAAGTAAAGTTTCTGAGTAATTGCCTGACTGAAAATGTTTCTTTTTCCTTCAGACTGGAGGGACAGAGTGTCCAGGTATAGAATTCTACTTTGAATAGTGAATTTTCTCGGAACATTGAAGACATTGTTCCACTGTAACCTGGCACCCAGGGTTGCTAATTAGCATTCCTTTGTAGGTAAACAGGCCCCAGCCCAAACATAACAGACCCAGCTCTCCCCTCCCCCCAAGAAGATTTTTTTCTCTTTATCTTTTGAGTCCATGCATTTCATGAGTATGAGTCTTGGTGTAGGTTTTTAATTCATCCTGTTACCCAACAGACTCTTTCAATCTCACGTCTTTCTTGGACTTTGGGGGAATGTCTTCCATTATTTGCCTGCTTCCAATAATTGCCTGCCTCCATCTTCCCCTATTCTCTCCTCTTGTATTTACTATTATTCAAATGTGAGATCTCCTACATTAGTAATTTAAGTCCCTTATATTATCTCCTATATTTCCTTTCTTTTCTTTTTTCTACATTCTCAGATAGTGTCTCCATTTTGTCTTCCAGCCTTTATCTTGATTTTGTTTCTGTTAAACAATGGTATCTTTCATTTCTCCAACAACACAATTGGGTACCTTTTTATTAGTTTCTTAGGTTATTTTTTGGTGTTTTCACTTTACTAGAGATTCATTTAGATTACAAGCACCTTTTTTTTGGAAACACAAATTTGAAAGAGTTTAGCCATTCATAAGTTATTTCAGTCAGGCCACCGTTATCCCAATAATTACCTGAGATTAACTCCCTTGTCAGAATAGAAGTTTGCTGGGGTTTTGTATTTGTTTGTTTTTGTAGGTAGGTGGTAGCAGAACATTAAAAAGTGGGGAGAGGGTGAAACATGCCTGGATGAAGAGCCAAGAAGGGGAATGAAAGACTTAAGATTTTACACAGACTGCAGTGCTCAGAGCCTTTCACTAAAAAATTAACAGAAAGGTACAAAATGGTGGTGTGTGGTATAAGAAAAAAAGCACGTATTTGAAAAACTTTCCCAGGGAAAAATGATGAAATTGGCAAAAATAAAATATATTTTGGAAGAACATGTCTGGCACAGCCTATTATGTAACTGTTGCCATAGTTGCAGGTATAATCCTTTTAGAATATGATTAGCGTGTATAAAGGTGAAGTAGCAGTAATGGAGGAGGCATAAGTATAGGAAACCTTTTTAAAGAAAGAAGTGGCAAAATTTAGTGGTAGTCTGTGGGAAATGAATGATTAAAACAGCTGCATGGGGCCAGCCCGGTGGCATAGTGATTAAATGCTCCGCTTTGGCAGCCCAGGGTTCACAGCTTCAGATCCCAGATGCGGACCTATGCACCACTCGTCAAGCCATGTTGTGGTGGCGTCCCACATACAAAATAGAGGAAAATGGGCACAGATGTTAGCTCAGGGCTAATCTTCCTCAGCAAAAGGAGGAGGATTAGCAACGGATGTTAGCTCGAGGTCAATCTTCCTCACCAAAGAAAAAAATAAAATAAAATAAAAAATAGAAAACAGCTACATGGATCTGAACTTGGGGAACCATTAACAGAATTGAGAAATTTGGGAAATGGAATTTGAAAAGATTTTGTCAGTATTTGTCTAAACTAGCTTGTGTCTTAGCTTTTTCTTGGCCCACAGTCTTGTTAGTAAGCCTCTAAATGTCAGTCAAACTCTCATTGTTAAAGGTCAGGACAAGAGCCACAGACCAGAGCTATCCCGGGTAATCCTGCACAGATACGGTGCAGTGGTCACCGTATCTATAAAAGGTTCTACCCTCCGACCACTACCACCACCAGTACAAGACTGAATGGTAGGTGTATTCAAATCTTTACCTTAGCCAGCTCAACAAAATTTTATGCAGTATGCACTTTCTTCAGGCACTGTGCTTGATGCTAGAGATCTCGAGATAAAAAAAAAAAAAGAGAGATCCTCCCTGCCTAGGGGTTCACAGTTTACTGCCTATAACTGAGAAAAAGCCCATACAAAGATACCAAAGTTGCATATCCCATAGCGGAAAAATGATGTAAGAGTGTGTGTCTGGAGGGATTCATTCACTCATTCTTTCAAAAAGTATTGAGCACATACTCTATGCCAGACACTGCTAAACGCTGAACATACTGTGAAGAATTAGACAGAAGAGGTGCCGCCTCTCGTGGTTTACATTTTACTAACAAAGATAATAAACAAGCAAGACACTTACAGATTGATAAATGCCATAAAGAAAGTAAGGTGGTAAGAGAGAGTAACTAAGAGTAGGCCATTCTTGGAAATCTAAAGCAGACCCAAGTTTGAGATGGTCCTACTGTAGGTGCTGCAAATGTACCATCCCTCAAAATATTTCCAGCTGCTGTTGTAGAGGGAAATAGTCCCTGGCAACTAGTTTATAGGATTATGACTCAAGCCCAAGTAGCATGGAATCACTGGATATTTTCTTATTTCTCTTTAGTGCATACCCAATGAATTTCCTGCAACATTTGGGAAGATGACATTTCTGGTGATGCTGCCTTTCGTAAGAATAGATCAAATTTTGTTGCACAGATTTTATAAGAAAGATACTAGAAGCATGAATATGAAAGTAGGGTTTGTTTTTGTTTTTCCCAAGCAGGAGGATTATTCATTCAATAAACTGTGTGCTACAGGTTTTTCTACTCTTAGAGATGGGGAGTAGGAGGCAATGACCTTTTTAGCTATTTTTTTTTGTTAAAATTATATTCTTCTAGGGGCCGGCCTGGTGTTGTAGTGGTAAAGTTCGCATGCTGAGCTTCGGCGGCCTGGGGTTCACAGGTTTGAACCCCAGGCACAGACCAATACACTGTTCATCAAACCATGCTGTGGCGGCATCACACATACAAAATAGAGGAGGATGGGCACAGGTCTTAGCTCAGAGTCAATCTTCCTCAGCAAAAAGAGGAATATTGGCAACAGATGTTAGCACAGGGCCACTCTTCCTCACCAAAAAAAAAAAAATTATTCTAGTTGTTAACTCTGCATGGAAGAATACATGCACAAAAGAGTGAATATAGGGCCGGTCCCGTGGCTTGGCGGTTAAGTGCGCGCGCTCTGCCGCTGGCGGCCCGGGTTCGGATCCCGGGTGCGCACTGACGCACCACTTCTCTGGCCATGCTGAGGCCGTGTCCCACATACAGCAACTAGAAGGATGTGCAGCTGTGACATACAACTATCTACTGGGGCTGGGGGGGGGGGAATAAATAAAATTACAAAAAAAAAAGAATTGTTAAAAAAAAAAAGAGTGAATATAAAAATAGGAGTGTGGGATTTCTGATATTTGGTCACAGTTAACATTTTGTTAAGTATTCTATATTTCTCCTTTTAAGTGTTTACCCGTGGTGAATTTCCTCTTCATATAGAAGAATGGCAATGGTGTTCAGGCAGTTTACACTTCTTTGGAAGAATTTTGCTTTAAACGTGAGTATACACATCTGAAAAAATATGGGAGAAACTAATAACCCTATGAGTAAATATGTTATGGTAACTGATACTCTCGATTCTGGGACCATAGGTTCAGAATGAGCCTTTGGATCATCAAAAATCAATCACACAAATGGCTAGTTAGGGAGCCATTAGTGTGTTCCTTAAGAGGGTGGGTGATTGGAATGTATAGTTGGAAGTCCAGAAACTCACCTTGGTTGAAGGTCAGAAAAGAAAGTAAGAATACCACTAATAAGAGGAAGTTGAGGCAAACATTTGATCAAATGTTGCAGGCATATGGGTTTCAGGAGTACACAGACCCTGAAAGGGAATACAAGCCAGATAGTCAGAAGTCTAAGGAGATAGGATCCGTCTTCCACAGAAATTGAAATGGCTGAGCAAATGGTCTGGAGAACAGATACAACATACAGACGACAGAAAGTCCCGTAACTAACAGTCTTCTGCCACAACAAAGACGTTTTCAAATACTTCCTCTTTGGGAGAAGGTCAAATACCATATGATGCCACTCATAAGTAGAAGATAAAAACAACAAACAAACACATAGAGACACAGATTGGATCGGTGGTTACCAGAGGGGAGGAGGGTGAAAGGGATGATTAGGTACATGTGTGTGGTGATGGGTTGTAGTTAGTATTTGAGAGGTGAACATGATGTAATCTATGCAGAAATAGAAGTATAATGATGTACACCTGAAATTTATACAATGTTATAAACCAATGTGACCGCAATAAAAAAATTAATTAAAAATTTTAAAAAAATAAAAGCATTCCAGTAAGATTAAAAAAAAAAACACTGAACTGTGTACTTTAAACAGTGAATTTTATGCCTTGTAAATTATATCTCAATAAAGCCGTTAAAAAAGAAAAAAAAACAAATACTTCCTCTTTGGCAACAGACAGCATCTTAGGGACAACACTTGATTGGAGTGTGCTGTGACTAAACAAGAAGGGAAACGGCGTTTGACAAGAAGATAACTGATACTTTTTAGCTCATGGAGCATTAGGTATTATGGAGTGAGGAAGGAAGGAAAGAACAAAACCTTGATGTGAGGTTATTCTAATCATGGAATTTATATGGAACTGCTGTTTACTGTTATTCTTTTGATATTTCATAATTCTGGTTCTGTAAAGCATATAGATGCTCTCAGGTTTGCAAATCAGTCCATCCAGAGTCTGCCTCCTTATTTCCTTAATACCAGTATACAGATAAACTGGGACCTGGTTTATATCACTTCCAACAATAAAGTAGTGAAAAATCTCACTAAAATGGTGCAACAGATTTTATTAAATAGTATTAAAAGGAATTATTAACAATTATGAACATTCTATATGGCAATTAAGTTTTTAAAAAGTAATTTTAAATGTAGTTTATAGTTGGCCCTCACAATTTTAAACAACCCAAGAGAGAATTAGTTACCTAATAAGAAAAAATTGTAAATTAGAATATGAGCCATAACATGAGGAATTTTGACTAAATTATTGGTACAGATCCTTGTTTAGATCTTATATCTTCTTGTCTATGGTAGTGGGGCCAACAACGGATGATGCTTACCTGAAGACTAGAATTGAAACTCTCCTCATGTGAAAGTTGATTTTGCAAGTGAGGAGTTTTACAGAGCTTCAGAGAACTATGAAATTTTGCCATCCATTGGCAGACTTAACAAATTTCTGTGTCCGTAAAGTTATATGTCTCAGACAGAGCATCAGATATAATTGCCTTTATGTTGCAAGCTTACTGCTTGGATTTTCTCTTTACATAGTTCATGGCTTTACTTCAGGGGAAGATTTTGAAGACTACCTTAAATATACTAAGAGCTCTAATCATGCAATGGCTGCCGTTGCTTTTGACCAGGACTTTGCACATAGCAAGGACCCGTTGCCACTTGAGCAAACATTAACTTAAAAGGTTCCCAGGGTTATAATAAAGATTTAATTATCAGACCTGGCAATGCGCGTTGGAATTTAACTGCTTCATTAATCAACATACTTACTCTAACAGCATCTCTGCCAAGACCAGAACTGCCAAGTTTTGCTATGATCTAGTTAAGGGCCTATATTATTCCAGGTAGTTTAGGTCAAGGATCCAATATTTTTTCTAAAGACGGAACGGCTTTGAATTTGCCTGAAGTTTTGTGATTATTGGGGTGAGTGAGAGAGTGAATGTGGCAACAAAGTTATAGTGGGGAGAACTGCTGTGAATTTCATGAAGCTTGAGACAAATGTTTGGAGAATGTGACATTAACAGCTGTCCAGGTAAGTTATTGAAATCTGCAAAGCTCCTGAGCAGTCACTGCCAACCTATCAAGGAGGACCAGTTTGGGATTTCATCTGCCTAAACGGAGTTAGCAAAGCAGCTTCTAGCCAAATTTTATGGGATTAAATAATAGTTGGATAATGATAATGAAAGAGTAAATATAGTCATTTTACCCTACTTAACTAGCCTAAAGAAAGTATAAATGTTTTAAAAGCATTTTTATTGCAATCCTTATTTACATTACATTATATTTTCAAGTCTGAGAGCTACATAGTCTAGATACCTCATATAAGTGGAATCATACAGTATTTGTGTGTGTGTGACAGGCTTATTTCACTTAGTATAATGTCCTCAAGGCTCATCCATGTTGTAGCCCGTCTCAGAATTTCTTTCCTTTTCGAGGCTGAATAACATTACATTGTACATAAATACCACATTTTGTTGATCCATTCATCCATCAGCAGACACCTGGGTTGCATCCACCTCTTGGCTATTGTGACTAATGCTCCTGTGAACATGGGTATGTAAATATCCCTTCAAGAGTCTGCTTTTAGTTCTTTTGGATAAATACCCAGATGTGGGACTGCTGTATCATATGGTATTTCTATTTTTAATTTTTTGAGGAGCCTCCATACTGTTTTCCATAGTGGCTGCACCATTTTACCATTCGCACTAACATTGCATAAGGGTGGAACCCAATGATTTAAGGGATGCATTCTTACTAGAATGTTACCTACTACTTTTAATGTAACACAGAGAAAGATTTCTTCCCCTTCAGGTACAATAAAGGGAAGCCACAAAATTAATTGCAGGGGAAAAAACACAGTCAAGGATAAAGTGAGAGAAGCACCTTTTTGCCTTGATACTTTTCCCTGGTGCAAATACAGGGACACAAAACTGATCTGCACCTCCTTCCAACAGTTTTCCTGTTGCTATCCCTGTGCATTTTTATGGAACATAGAAAATAGGGATGTATTTAGCAAAGTAGGTAAAAGGGTTGTAAATTCTGAACTTAAAAATGACTGCAAGTTTTCTGTCCTGTCTTCATTCTTTGTATGTGAGCAGGCAAGAATTTAAAGATTCCTGGTACATCCTAACTACTACACAGGGGCAGAGGCTAGGCTAGCTGTTCCTAACTTCTAACTTCGCTATGCACTAGAATCATCTGGGGGCATTTGCTGACAATGCAGATTCCTGGATTCCAAACTCTGGAGATTCTGATTCAGAGTGGTGGAGAACCCAGGAATCTGCATTTTAACAAGAACCCCACGTAATTCTGAGGCAAGAATGGCTTTGGGAGAAAAAAATGGGCTAGGCCTTCCAGGGGATTCTCAAAGTTTGCAGTTTTAACACTTCAGAAGTCATTTCTAGTCTTGGGAATTTCTCCTGACATTAGTACAAAATACCACCAGTAACAGCATATCTTCAGTCATGTCACCACTCAAACAAGACTTATGCTAAAACCACAGTGAAGAGACGATAAGCACATTTTTCCTTCTTTTATTTCACAAAACGTACCAGTGTCAAGACCTTCTTGTCAAAGTAGCTTTGGCTACTTGAGTCTGAAAATAATTTAAAAGAAGACAGACCAGCCAAACTAGCTTGCAAAATTTTAGACTTTATTGATATCATGAGGCCTAACAGGACATCATAAGAATTAGAGTATGGACATCTAGACTAGCTCCACAATATCCGTTCTAAATAAGGTGTTAATCCTGAGGTGCTTCCTTTCTGATCTTTGCAATCTTGTGACACCAGTGATCTCAACGCCTTCGTATCTCACATCAGCCAGTGAGGTAAATATCAGACTTAGATCCCACACACAACTACGAGAAAAGGGAAAGCAGAGTTTGTAAGACAAAATGGATGCAAGTGTTTCTGTTTAATAGGAAATGCAGAGATCCAAGAGAAAATGGGAGAATAAACATGAACTACAGCAGCTTTGACTTCAGATCTTGACCACTTAAGTGAGGTATCAAAAATAACCATGCCCCTCAATTATGACTGAAGCCATCTTAAACATTTATGAGTCATAGTTCTCTCCATTAAGGAGCTTAAAATACAGACAGACAGGTAAAATGTTGATTATCGTTGAAACTGGGTAACAGGTAAATAGGGATTCATTATATTACCCTTTTAACTTCTATTGATGTCAAGAAATGCCAATAATGTTTTTTCTTTAATCTAGTTAAGGGAGATAAAACATGAATGTAAAATTAATTATCAATACAAGGCAGTAAAGTTAAGACATGGAAGGGAGAAAAAACTCCAGGCTAGGGTGGTATTTGCCTGGGTAGGATTCTGAGAGGAATGGGGAAGGAAATGCCAACCATCAAAATTACGGATTAGGAGGAGCCATGATTAATGCCTCTGGCCCTAACATGGCAAGGCAATGTTTCCAATTGTAAGATCAAACCACTTTCCTGGGGTCTATTTTGCCCTCATGATAGCCTCCTTCCTTTGACATCCCCTGACCCCTGTGCATATGCAACCACCCAACTCCAGCTCAGGGCAGGGAGTTGGGCTCCATGGAATCAGATTTGACTCCACATTAAGAAAACTAACAATTAGAGCTTTCCAGCAATGCACTCATCTAGTCTTCCATGTCTACTCTCTTCCTGTCTGCTCATTTCCTCCCCCGGGGGCTTTCCGTGTCTCCTAAGCAGAAACAATTTCAAGGACCTCATTTTCTTCTGCAGTAAAATGCTAGAGTTCCGGCAGAAACCTGACATGAGCTGGTAAGGCAACCTGGAGAAACGTCAAGGCTTTCTGTTGCCTACACCCTTGTTTTTATGCTAGACTGGGCCATGGACATTATAAAAGAGATTTTTAAACTACATTTAACTAGCAACATTAATGAGTAAGAACATATAAGCAATCTAGAGTCTCATCTTGAGAACCCTCTTCTTCCTTCCCTTTTGTCTCCTTTATTTTTTACTCTCTTGGTCACCCACTTTCTCCTTCTGTGTCCTCCATTTTCAACTCTTTTACTACTTCCCTCCATTACGGGGGCTTACCACTCCAAATTTTAACTCCTCAAAGCGTATAGGAAGTCACAACACAAAATGAGAATTGGAGCTCTTGGGTCCAGCCTCCTCCATCACTCTAATTATGTTTAGCTATAGGACCAGTTGGGAGCTGAAGAAAAAGCATGAGGTGGAAAATACCCACACCCACCAACACCATACATATATGTTAATAATGGCATTCCATCTCAACCATTCTCTCTTTCACTCTCCCTCTCACTCTCGCTCTCTTCCACACACACACCCACACATTCCATCTCAACTACATACACACACACAGACACACACACTCCCCCTTCCTCCACATAGAAGCAGCATAGGTAGAGCATGATATGATGAGTAAGTGGTAGATCTGTCCACAAGATGGCAGTCCTACTTTGTAGTTTAAAGCTTAATAGGAAATTTTGCAAGGTTGTGAAAGACTGAATAAACTTAGGATTTTATTATTTATGTAGCTGATACCATGAATTATGTTTTGGATCCTACCACAACTTGAAAAGATTTTTTTTTATTTGGGTCACAGTTATGTTTTGATGTGTGGTGTTATAGCCAAAGAGTAAGGGAACATTCTAAATAGGGGTGTGTGTGTCTGTATCAGACCTAACCTGAACTGTTGGACAATGAAGTTCCAATGACTGGACTCTCAGGGCTGCAGCTAATTTGGGGGTAGTGATTAAAAAGTACTGGAGCCAGAGGTTTGTATGTGATGTTAATGAATTTGAACTTTATCCCAAAAAACACTGAATCATTGAATCATTTCAAGGAATCATTGAAAAATTTTAAGCAGGTGGGTGACTTGATCAGACCAGTGTTCCCCAAACACCTTCATGATTTTTGCCATATCTCCACATCACCTATAGTTAATTTACTTAATGTTGTTTAAACCAGCTAACTTTTATTCTTTTATAAATGTACTTAAAGAGGAAACTCATTACTGGCATTGCTTACTATAATAAACATTTAAAATAAATATATAACTATTAAAATGAACAATGTTCATTCATGCACCACTACTGTAAGTCTACCACACTTTGGGTAGCTCTACTGTATGGTAGGGATTGAGTTAGGGGTGCTCCCTGAAAGCACAGAAATTAGGTTGGCGTCAGATTCTTAATGACCAGGTCTTCGATGTCACCTGGAATCCTGTTAGAAAGACAGTTGTGGGTGCGGAGCAATTCAGCCACAGGCCAAAGAGGACATAAGTTTGTCTATACCTTGTAACATCTACAACACTAGCCCTTCTGAAACTTTAATATGCATATGAATCACCTCGGGATCTTGTAAAAATGCCGATTTTGATCCAGTATGGAACCTGCAGATTCTGCATTTCTAACAAAACTCCCAAATGATATTGATGCTGTGGGTTTCCGAACCACGCTAAGAAACAATGTACGAGACTGTAAGTTCCTGAAAGGCAGGGACCACGCCTTAACCTTTGGCATAATGTCTGGCACAAGGCAACTTCTTAGTTAATAGGAGAGAATTTTCTTCCCCTAGATTGTCACGACTCTCTCTCAATATGCAGGTTTCAGCTCAGAAGTCTCACACTCACACCCCTACTATTCAAAACATTTTTTGTCATACGGAAAGTATAAAGTTTTTATTTTCTACGTAACCCCAACCTAGAATATAAATTCCATATGAGGAGAGACCTTAGTTGTGAAGATTCTCCAAGCTTCGGACTCACATGTGTGTCCCGGGCCTGTTCTGGGAATTAGAGCAGCGAATTCGTTGGACAAGGCTTCTTCTCTCATGGAGCTAATGATGTAGTGAGGACTTCACCAAGCAAGAGGCAATCACGCCGGGCTTCGAAGCCCAAGTCTCTGCAGCCAGGCAGACGACGAGGACTCTCCTAGAGCCGCCGGCTTCCAGGAAGCCGGACGTCCCGGAACTCCAGAGAAGGCGTGGGCCCAGAGACAGCGGCGGGAAGCCCCAGAAAAGGGGCCGTTTCATTGGACATTCCGGGTCGGGAGAATCCAAAGCGGCGGGGGGAGTTGTGGTGGGCTGTCGTAGACGTAGAAGAGAATTACAGAGTGGACATCGGGGCCAGGAAGAGAATCCAAAAACCCAAATTGTCTTCTGAATATTTACTTATGAAATTATGCGTCTCTCTCTCCTACGTCTTGGAGGAATTGGGCTGGTCCAACCTCTTACAGGGAGCAGTAGAGCGCGGTCAGTATAGAGAGTCCCCCTGAAGAAGGGGGCGTGGGAAAAGTGTCGCGGGGAAAGCTGGGATACCCCTGTCGTCGGCCACCATCTTGCTCTCCTTTCAGCCGGCTGTGAGAGCAGGTCCGAGCTGTGTTGAGCCATGAAGCTGCTAAGCAGAGCCGGGTCCCTCTCGGTGAGCACAGCCGGCGGGCTTGGGGAAGGGTTGGGGAGCACTTTGTTAGCAAGGTGATACGGACCGGCGGTGCCTGGTTTGGGGTCCCGGGGCCTTGGATTTCTGTCTGCCCTTCAGCTGAACCCTTCGGGCCAAGTGAGCAGCTTGCCGGGTGGGTCGGGCATTGGAGGCCCAGCTCATGCTATGAGCAGAAGAGACCTAACGCCAGGAAACCTGAAGAGAGGGAGAGGGCTTGAGAGTGGAGGTGAAGCCACTCGGTGGCGAGACCTCTGAAGGTCACTGCTGCACTTCGCGTGCCAGAGAAGGAGACCGCGAGACCTGGGGGCAGGAGGCCGGCGTAGACCTAGCCCCCAACCCTTACCCTGTCGGCTGCGGCCTCTGCTTCTTGGTGTATTACTGAGCATCAGTTTCTCCAACGGTTAAGTGGGCTTATGAGTAAAATTATAAGATGAGCTAATGCCTGTATTGCGCTTAACTCTGTGCCTGGAACTTGATTGTTACTGTGGTGTCGGGCCCTATATCCTGTGCTTTTGTTGATCTCTTGTTAGAGAGTTCTTTTAGGAGGGGCTCGTGGTCGTCCCTCAAGAGCTGTTTAAGGCTCCTGCTTCAAGCCCAAGTGAAACAACTGTCATTTGGGGAAAACTTCTCAAGTGTCAGTGTTATATCGCTGTGGAGTGGTGGTTATCAAGGAGGGAAGAAGGGAAACACTTTAAAACAAATCAGCGGGGCCAATTTGCCTCTAGGGGGCGGTTGGCAATGTCTGGAGACATTTTTGATTGTAACAAGGTGAAGGAGAGTGGTGCTACTTGCATCTAGAGGCCAGGGGTGCTGCTAAACATCCTCAGTGCACAAAGACAGCCCTCCACAACAAACGATTATCCAGCCCAAAATGCCATGACTACCTGGGTTACTAGGTAACCTAGTAACCTGCTAGAGGGAGGTGCGAAAGACCAGGGAATGGAGTTTCCCTGTGCTTAATGTTTAAATAGATATACTATGGATTACACAAATGGCCATAATTTAAGCTGTGATTGTCTTACCCTTCCTGGCATGCCTAGACAAACCAATGATTAATAATTCTTTTAGGGGGACCCAGTTAGACAGGCAAAAGACCCCACATTTCCTCCATTCCATTCATCCCCACCTCCCAGTAGAAAAATAATGGTAACACTTTGCATAAGAACAAATTTATACATATTTTGTTATTAAAACAAAATAATCTAGTAATTGTATGATAGTTACTGAGATTTTGCGACTGATTTGAATGGGACAGATTATAGGAAGCACATAACCAACAAAGTCACTCTTCAGGCACATTTGAGGGGAAAGCACCTAGATCTCCCTTGGCAATGGAACTATGGATTATTCATATTTGAACTGCTATGCCCACATATCTTAAATTTTACTTTTTGGAAAATCAAAATCCAAAATCTCAGGTAGGGTTACCTATACCACACCTAGCAAAGGAAATTGATAATGATAAAGCAAAGTTAATTGTAATTTATAATTAAAAGTACTAACAGCAATGGGGCCAGCCCGGTGGCACAAGCGGTTAAGTGCACGCGCTCTGCTGCGGCGGCCTGGAGTTTGCCGGTTCGGATCCCGGGCGCGTCCCGACGCACTGCTTGGCAAGCCATGCTGTGGCAGTGTCCCATATAAAGTGGAGGAAGATGGGCGTGGATGTCAGCCCAGGGCCAATCTTCCTCAGCAAAAAAAAAAGAGGAGGATTGGCAGATGTTAGCACAGGGCTGATCGCCTCACCAAAAAAAAAAAAAAGTACTAACAGCAAATGAAAACTAGGAACCACCTTAGTACAGCACTGATGCTAAATGCACAACAAACAACCCTTCTGGACATCACAGAGTAGGGGCATTGCAGCCTCTGATGGGGGTCCTTGGGAAACTCCAGCAACATGTTCATTTGATCTTGGGAGTACCAAGTTTAATTAACTCTTAACATCTCAACTAATAACCTTATGAACCTTAGGCGTAATCAAAATGAATTCTGTGGCATTGTATATCATGTGCCCCAAAAAACTGAATAAAGTCATGCATTTTGGATCCATTATCCGACATTTAAGAGGACCCCTTTACCCTTCCAGTGGTTGCATATTATATATCAAGAATCGGCTGTGGATGAAGCTGTTGTTAATCTCAGGATATAATAAATTTGTCTTAAGTCGGAGAAGATAAAATCCATGGTTTTGTAGTCATGGTGTAGCACACAAGAGAATGAAGATACTATGGGAAATACTGGGGGCTTGGAGGATGTTTTCCTTGGTATACTTTGTCTTTTTTAAAGATTACTAAAATGATTAAGGAGATAAAGTCATTTCAATTGGAAAATAGACTAAAAAGATGAGACTCTTGGGCAGGTAGGGGAAGCAGTAATGCTAACATCTGTAAAAGAGTATGGGTGTGGCAATCTCACATTTTTCAAAAAATTCCAAAGCATTAGAGCTAGAAAGAATCACTTGAAGCTTTAATAAGAGAGAGTTAGGGGCCGGCCCCATGGAGTAGCAGTTAAGTGAGTGTGCTAAGCTGCTGGCGGCCGAGGTTCGGATCCCGGGCGCGCACCAACGTACCGCTTGTCAGGCCATGCTGTGGCAGCATCCCACATAAAGTGGAGGAAGATGGGCACGGATGTTAGCCCAGGGCCAGTCTTCCTCAGCAAAAAGAGGAGGATTGGCAGATGTTAGCTCAGGGCTGATCTTCCTCACAAAAAAAAAAAAATAAGAGAGTTAAAAAGTAAAACAAAATACAGTAATTCTTTACATGGTAAAAAAAATGAGCATGTAGAACTCGGTATTCCTTCAGGCTCCACAAATCACAAATAAATAGAGGTTTAAGAGTGGCTTGGGTACACTGGTGGGTTAAAAAGTCCATAATAAATTAATCAGCTAACTTCTTCCATGGAGTTCTTTTACCAGGGGACACCTTTTATTGCTTGAGCACACTAGGATACAATGTACTGTTTTTGTGAGAAATGTGTATAACCTGTCTTTTTTGTGTTTAGAGATTTTATTCCCTCAAAGTTGCTCCCAAAGTTAAAGCCACAGCTGCCCCTGCAGGAGTGCCTCCACAGCCTCAGGACCTGGAGGTTAGTCCCACTGAGTTGCTCCCTGGAACCTATGCATGCCGTACTGTCCTTCGTAATATAAAGACATTAATCGCATCTCTACTTTATTTTATATACAGTTTACCAAATTACCAAATGGTTTAGTGATTGCTTCTCTGGAAAACTATGCTCCTGTATCAAGAATTGGTTTGTTCATTAAAGCAGGCAGTAGATACGAGGACTCCAACAATTTAGGAACCACTCATTTGCTTCGTCTTGCATCCAGTTTGGTAAGCATCTTTGCTACTTCAATATGTTTAGAAATGCTTGGGTATCTTGGCCTACAGAAAAGAAAAACTAAAAGCAGTGTCCCTGTATTCGTTTCCGGGAGCTGCCATAACAAATTACTGCACACTGGGTGGCTTAAACAGCAGAAATTTATCCTCTCACAGTTCTAGAAGCTAGAAGTCAAAAGTCAAGGTGTCAGTAGAAAATTTGTTACCAGACCTGAAATGGGTTCGCTCACTCGTCACACAGCGAGCCAATCTCTGACACTGGGTGTAGTGGAAGAAAGTAGGATTTTATTTTACTGCAAAGCACTAAGCAGTAATGGGCAGCTAACGCTGTAATCCCAAACTCCCTGAAAAGCTACAAGCAAGGGTTTTTATTTGGGGTTTTAGGTAGACGAGCATGTAGCCTTGAGCGCTGTAGTTTGAAGAGTCCTCTGCACAGGCATGACTGTCTTTCCTATTTCTTCATGGGTCGCATGTGCAAATTCTGGGGGAGTTCTGTGGGTTGCATGCAGTGGATTTTTAGTCTGACATCTAAAGTTTAGAATCCATCATTTTAGCTTCTCAGTGCTCTTTACGTGATGCTTAGTTGGGGGGGGGGGGTGATGGGTGCTGTCAGCCAGCCTCTCTCCTATCAGCTGTCCTCGTGCTGTTCTGCAAGGCAAGCTCAGAAACTTTGGTTACTTTGTTTCCCATGTTAACCTTGTGGGTACAAGGCAGGGTTTCACCCTAACCCAGGGAAAATTTTAACTCCTTCATTCTGGGTTTCAGCGTCATGCTCCTTTTAAAAGGCTCTAGGAATAATCTTTCCTTGCCTCTTCCTAGCTTCTGGTGGTTGCCAGCAATCCCTGGTGTTCCTTGGCTTGCAGCTGCATCACTTCAATCTCTGCCTCTGTTGTCACATTGCCCTCTCTATGTGTCTCTGTGTCCAAATCTTATTCTTATTGGATTTTTCCAGTCAGATTAGATTTAGGGCCCACTCTAATCCAGTATGACCTCATTTTAAATACTTACATTGGCAAAGACCCTATTTTCAAATAAGGTCACATTCACAGGTTGTAGGTGGACATGAATTTTGGGGAGACACTATTCGACCCTAATATAACATGAAAAACCTCAGAATATTCACCACAGAGAAGCATTCAATTAGTGTCCATCTGAATGTTAGTCCTAGGGCAAAAGAAAGTTGAAAATTTTTTTAAATTTAAAAAAAGAAAGTGCCAAAAATGAAAGAAAATTAGTCTTTCCCGTATGCAAATCTCTTTCAGAATAGACTGATGAATCCAGTAAGCTTGTATTTGATATTAGAATTTTTATCTAAATGTACTTTATGTAAAAATCGATACTTGTGCTTTTTGATAAATTTTGTTTTATAATTCTTAAACTAAAAAAGATCCACTATTTAGGTAAAGTTCCTTTTGAATCTAATGACAATTAGGCATTAGATTTTGATATAGTGTGATGTTTGGCAAACTTAGCATTAAAAATCTACTAAAAACAATTGTTCTTTCTTTTTCAAGACTACAAAAGGAGCTTCAGCTTTCAAGATAACCCGTGGAATTGAAGCAGTTGGTGGTACATTAAGGTTTGTTAAAAATAAATAATTGGAAATAAATAGTGAAAACACCAGAAAATGTTTAATTATAAGGGAACTTTTCTCTGTTACCAGGATGGTTAAGGAGTCCTTAAACAAGGCACAAGAAGGAAAAGACTGTTGAATTTGACTACATCAAAATGTAAAGCGTCTCTATGACTTAAAGTAAAAATTTAAGTAACTGGGAGTAGATATTTGTAACATACATAACGTGGAGAAGATTATTTGGAAAAATAAAGAATTACAAATTAAAAAACAACTAAAGAGAAAGTTGGTGGACAAAGGATAGGAACAGGCTATTCCCAGAAGAGGAAGCCAGAAACAGCAATTTTTACTTAAAATCAAGAGTGTTTTACCATTTCACACCCATCAGAGTTTTTTATATATCCTGTGTTGCCAGTGGTAAGGGAGATGCAGAATCTCTTATACTGCTGGTGGGGCTATAAATTGATACAACTACTTAGAAAAGAATCAAGGAATATCTAGTAATACTGAAACTGAGCATATCCTACAACCTGACAGTTTTTAATCCACATGCACAAAGATATTCTTTATCTTTGTAAAGACTGGAAACAATCTAAATGCCCATCTTTAGTGAAATGGGTATATAAAGTATGATCTAGTCATATGATGGGACTACTACACAGCAGTTAAGGAATGAACTAGATCTATATATCAACATAGCAGACTTAAAATGTTTTGTGGAAAAACAAGTTTCAAGATTTTTTTAAGGTATGAGGCATTTATAATTTTTTTAAACAAAATAGTAATATGTCATGCTTATGATTATGTTTGTCTCTAGAGTGGGAGAGAGTGAGAGAATTAGCCTGGGAAGGATACAAAGAGATCTTCAACTTTAGTTGTAGTTTTTAAGTTGTAGTAAAATATACATAACGTAAAATTTACCGCTCTTACAGTGCTATAGCATTAAGTGGCATTAAGCAGCCCTCACCACCATCCATCTCCAGAATGTTTTCATCTTCCCCAACTGAAACTCGGTACCTGGTAAACACTAAGTCCTCATTCTCCTCTTACCCCAGCCGCTGGCAACCTCCTATCTCTGTTCTGTCTCTATGATTTTGACTACTGTAGGTACCTCATATAAGTGGAATCATACCCTATTTGTCCTTTTGTAACTAACATTTCATTTAGCATAATGTCTTTATTTAAAGGTTCATCCATGTGTAACATATATCAGGATTTCTTTTTAAGATTGAATTATTTGCCATTTTCTTATTTTAAGTATTTTTTAATTTTTAATTTGTTGATGAACGTGTATTTTTGTTATATTACTATTTATACTTTTTTATGCTTCAAAATATTTTTTTCCAAAGGAATTGGTTAATTTAACAAAGATATAGATGAAAGCTTATTCTTCCTGTTTAGATAATTCCTGTAATTTATTTCTGATTCAGTGTGACTTCAACAAGGGAAAATATGGCTTACACTGTGGAATGCCTGCGGGATGATATGTAAGTACCTGCATGTGTTCAGGACATCTACTTTTAAAGAAATACTAAGTGGCTCAGTTCTAGTCTTTTTTAACGTGGCATTATAACCTCTGACTTTGGTTTTAGATTATTATTCACGGACTGCTTAGAACACTGTGCTTACCACGAGGCCCAAAGTTTAATACTGAGAGCATTACAGTTACATAGAATGAATGTTGATTTTAAATTTTTGACTCCTAACTCTTACCTTGATGTCTTCTGTAGTGATATTCTAATGGAGTTCTTGCTCAATGTCACCACGTCACCAGAATTTCGTCGTTGGGAGGTAGCTGCCCTTCAGTCTCAGCTAAGGATTGACAAAGCTGTGGCTTTTCAGAATCCACAGGCTCGTAAGTGCATTTTCAGATTACATTCAGTTGTTTCTAAGATACTGGGTTTTTGAGAAGATCAGTTTATAGAGGGCAAAAATTGCTGTTGAAATTTTTTTCTACTTGGGTTTGAAAATGCCTTTTCCAAAATTTGTCCAGTTTTTTAAATACATTGTTCTTTTGTTTCTAAACATTTATATCATTGGTTATTTCTCATCTTTGATAGTATGCAAATTGGTTACAGAATCCTAGGTGTTTTTCCTGTTTCCTTCCCCAGTGTTTTTTTATTTTGTTTTGTTTTGTTTTGTGAGGAGATCAGCCCTGTGCTAACATCCGTGGCCATCTTCCTCCACTTTCTGTGGGACGCTGCCACAGCATGGCTTGCCAAGCAGTGTGTCAGTGTGCACCCGGGATACAAGCCGGTGCACGGAGCGCTTGCGCCACTGGGCCGGTCCCCCCGCCCCCAGTGTTTTTTTAATAGTTGTTTTGCTTACATCAAATCCAGCTGCAGTTTATTCTTGCTGCTGCTGCTATTATTGTTTGTTGTTATGTATTGCTGCTATTTCTATTTAGCCAACTCACCCTTATTGGGTCTTTTCAAAGCAATCAACTTAATTTTTAAAAAATAACTTTTTTGTATTCATATTTCATGTTTATATAATGTTTAATTATATAATCCTGACAAGTACAACAGGCAAGACAAACCTGTAAACAAGCACCACTGACTCTTGGCAGACATACAACTTCTGGCAGGAGCAGAAGCGAGCGGGTAAATCACTCAGGTCTCAGTGGGTAACAGCTGCAGGGGCTCAGCATGGGACAGGCTCTCTCAGAATGCAGGCCGGTCAAGAGGGGGTCTCCTGTCAAGTGTGGAAAATAGTGAGTGCTTGGTTCATGTTAGCTAATGTTATTTCATGGTGCTACTTTGTGTCACAAATGAGTATGATCTTTGTTACTCAGGAACTCTATCAAAGAAAGAGGTAGAATGGTAAAATTGTAGAAGAGATGACTTAACATGTCCCAAGTGGCTTCTCCCCCACTGGTAGCAGTGAGGCTCCAGCCCTCATCCTTTCTGCCTGAACAATTATTGTAGTCTCCTGGCTGGTGTCTGCCTCCAGGTTTACATCTAGTCCATCTTTCACCTTGCCATTATAGTTATCCTTCTGACATGAAAACCCAGTGAAAATCATTTAAAGGCTTCTTGTTATCTATGGAATAGAGTCCAGACTCTTCAACTTAGCATATTAACTATCGTGGTCTGTCCCGGCCTACCTGCCTTGTTTCTTGCTCTACCCTCTTGCCCTCCCAGGTGCTATTCCCCTTTGAATCAAACTGTTGTTGTGCTTTATGCCGTCGTCTGTTTCCTCTACCTAAAATGCCATTCCCATATCATTCACCTTGGAAACCTGCTCATTATATGAGATTCATCCCAGATTTGACTTCTGTTAACTCCTTTCCAACTCCCACTGCCCTGCCCTTGTGCACCTGCTACACTTCTGATATACTGCTGACATCGCACCCGTAATACTTTATTTCACAGTTTTTCCTCTCAACATTTTGAGGACAGGCATAGTGTCTTACTCTGTATTTCTGCACCTAGCACAGTGCCTGGTGTAGGGAGATTGCCCACATAATGAAATGGGCCTTACCTCAAGCAAAGGCACTGAAGCCAGAAAGCAGGGCCAGGGCCAGGGCACCAGTGAGGAGTGCAGTTTGACAGTAGCATTTGACCCCTGAAAGCTAGTAATATGACCTAAGACTGACTGTTTCATATTTTCTCTTATCCTGCCAACTACCTTGTTACCTAGAGAGGAAACCTAGAAGTAAGTAAAATTCAGATTAAATGATTTATCCAAGGTCACATAGCAAGTTGGTGGCAGAACTGTAACTAGATTCAGACTTCCTGAAACCCAGGCCATTCTACTTTCCAGGTGATACCAGGTAGATGAAAGTTAGAGAAACATTTAGGCGAACTCTGGCATGTAGAAGCTGATGTCATATAATTTCTTATTTTTCTTGGCACATTTGACTGGCAGAATTTTAAAAGTTGCTAGAGGTTAGAGCCAGCCCCGTGGCTTATCGGTTAAGTGCGCGCGCTCCGTTGCTGGCGGCCCGGGTTCGGATCCCGGGCGCGCACTGTCGCACCACTTCTCCGGCCATGCTGAGGCTGCGTCCCACATACAGCAGCTAGAAGGATGTGCAACTATGACATACAACTATCTACTGGGGCTTTGGGGGAAAATAAATAAATAAATTATAAAAAAAAAAAAAGTTGCTAGATGTTAAATGATAACAAATTTCAAGTCCTCTTAATACTCAAATGCCATAAGATGACCAAAGTTTTATCGTCTAGTTGCTTTCTAGGCTCTAAAAATGTTGTTATCTTTATTTAAATTTCCTTTCTGTAACTGCTTCTTTACATATTTTACAGATGTCATTGAAAATTTGCATGCTGCAGCTTACCGAAATGCCTTGGCTAATTCCTTATATTGTCCTGATTATAGGATTGGAAAAGTGACACCAGATGAGGTACTGTAAAACACATTACGTTTTAAAATGTGCTTCTTTTCACATTGAATTGAATGTTCATCTACCATTTCAGATTTGTTTGCTAATTTTCCTTTTTATCTTTTTTTTTTAAATCTAATTTTTCTTTGTGAGGAAGATTAGCCTTGAGCTAATATCTCTTGCCAATCCTCCTCTTTTTGCTGAGGAAGATTGGCCCTGGGCTAACATCCGTACCCATCTTCCTCTACTTTATATGTGGGACGCCTACCAGAGCATGGCTTGATAAGCGGTGCGTAGGTCCGCGCCTGGGATCCAAACCGGCGAACCCCAGGCCACCAAAGCGGAGCACTGTGCCACTGGGCCAGCCCCTCTTTTTATCTTTTAATTTAAGAAAGTCACTTGCTTTTTTTCATCAGCTTGTTTTTTAACTAAAAGTCTATTTTAACAATTTTTGTGTATCTTTTAACTAAAAAACGTTTTTATTACAAAATGGACATGTTTACAGAAAATTCAGAAAACAAAGACAAGCAAAATGAAGGAAAAGAAACATCTTGCACACCTAACGGCACTCGATGTTAATACCTAGATATATTTTCTTCTAGACCCTTTTCTGTGATTTCTTTTTTAAACAGTATTTAAATGTTTAAATATCATAATCTTGGGACTAAAAGTCTTCCTTTAACCCCTCTGAATATGTAGGTGGGAATGAATCCTGCTTCCTTACCTCCCATTCCATCATCAGCCTGCTCACCAGCTCATTCACCTTCTCCAGCACACCAGCCTCACTTTGCTGGCAGTGCAAATTTGTCATGTGTCTCAGCCATAGGTATATCATAGAACTTTGTTCCCAAAATGTGAAATATTAAGTGTTAAATCTGCAAGTGTAGATATGTGTATATAATGTTAATTTCTTACTCCTACCACCCACCCCCTCCCCCCAAAAAAAATTTAGCAAAAGATGTTAGGAGAGAAATTGGGAATTAACAACACTTTCAAAGTATACAGTCACGCATTGCTTACTGATGGGGATGCGTTCTCAGAGATGCGTCGTAGGCGGTTTCACCATTGTGCAAACATCATAGAATGTACTTTCACAAACCTAGATGGTATAGCCTACTACACACCTAGGCTATAGGGCATTAATCTTATGAGATCACCGTCGGATATGTGGTCTGTCATTGACCGAAACATCGTTACGTGGAGCGTGACTCTGTATTACTCAAAAATTAAGGTTTTTATTCTCATTTCATTTCTGGTTAGCCACTATGGAAAACTGAACTGTATATCCCTTCCCTCTTTTTACTTATCTCCTGGTTAGGAAAACTATCCACTCATCAATCAATAATTTAATGCCTGTCATTCATATGGCACTTTTTAAAAAAATTATAACTGGTATCATCCAACTGGAACAGCCTACATTTTTTGTAAGACTGGCCTCTAATGAGTTTTGAAGTTTTTCAGAAATCAAATTCACCATCGTGAAGATATATTATTGAGGTAGCTAAAAAAATGCACGTAGGAAAACATTTATCTACAAGGATGTCTATTGTGGCATTGTTTATAATTGTGAAAAATTAGAAACAAGTTAAATATCCAACATTAGGGGACTAGTTAAATAGCTTATTTTAAATATCCATAGAATGGAGAACTGTTTAACCATTCAAAAATATTAATTGATATGGAAAAATTCCATAGCATATTGTCAAGTGAAGAAAAGGCAATTTATGAATGGGATATACCAGAGGGTTCCATTTTTTAAAATTAAGGTGTGTGTGTATCATAGACAAATACCAAGATGTTAACCATGGTTATCTCAAAATTATTAGCATTTTTTAAATGTGTACCTAGGCTAAAGGAAATTCTAAAGAAATTGGTGCATTCTTTTGAGCAATGGCAGCATTCAGTAGAAAAACCTCAATAGAAAAAAAAACAATATGACTTTCCAAGGTGACTCCATAGATGTAGACATCATTCATTTTAGAACGCAAATTCTGATAACTTAATTAAAAATTCAGTCTCATTACCAGAGCCTAGTGATTCTCAACATTATGATCCGTTCCCAAGGAGCCTTTTGAGCCTATTTTTCCTACCCTCCCCAATGAATTTTTAGTACCACAGATACGCTGTATGTCTCTTTATGTACTGTATGTATATTTGTACTCTCTATATAGGAATAAGATTTTTTTCTTACTGCCAAGAATCAATTTTCACTCCCTTGGGAGCAATAGTGCTCCTGTTGAGGTTTTAAATAAGGATTCCAAGATTCCACATTGAATTCTACTATTTCAGTCTATAGAATGGGTCCGGGAATGGGGCAGGGATGGGGAGAGAGTAACACTGTTCATTTCTGTTTCTTAAGCTCGCCAGGTAATTCTATAATCATCCAGGTTGGAAACCCTGGTGTAGACAGTAACTTCATGACAAGAAAACCTTCAAAGATGGGCGAGAGGGGTATAGTGATAAGATTCTATTAGCCCTACTATAGAATGTTAATAGTGCTTTATTGCTACCTACATAAAGACAAAAGAAACCTAGTGTACTCCTTAAATCACATTGTAATAAAAATCATAAACTTAGTCCCATTTTTTTCAAGTTCAAGCCAGTGTGTGCTCTAATTTTTTCATTCCTTTATCCAATAACAGCTTTATTGAGATGTAATTCGCTTACAATACACTTCACCTATTAAAGTGCACAATTCAGTAGTTTTCATTCTATTCATGGAGTTATGTAACCATCACCACATTAAGTTCTAGTTCTTTTAAGCAATAGTATTAAAAATAAAATCTCTGTGTAATTCAACACTAGGTAGTCCCTTGTAGGTCATTATAGCAGCTTTTAAGCCTGAGTATTTATTTTCTGCTGAACTGAAGTTTTAAGTTTTTACAGCTTTATATATTTATACCAATATAACCTAATAAATGTTTTTAACTTCCTCAGTTACATTACTATGTTCAGAACCATTTTACAAGTGCAAGAATGGCTTTGATTGGACTCGGTAAGTTGGGAATTGCCTGCATGTCAGTTTGCTTCCTTGAGAGTAGTCTTTTAAACTGTAATTATGTAAGCATAGGATTGAACAAAATTTGAGAACTCAGTCCTCTGTTTATGTCAGACAGGCAGTATGCGATAGGATTTTAATTGCTAGTGTTTTTTTTCCCTTGGAAAGTAGAATCCAATTTTTAACTTTGTAAACTACTGGCTGTAAATTCATTACAGTATTTGCAAAACCTATGACAAAGGGTAAATTTATCTAAGGAAAGAGCTTTTACAAGTTTTTGTTTTAAAAAAAAAGAGAAGTACAGTTTAATAGAAAAATAGGCAACAGGCATGAACAAATAATTCGCGGTGAAGGTGTATGTGTGTGCGCGTGCGTGTGTGTGTGTGTGTGTAGCCAATTATCATTGTAAAAGATAGTTAGCCTCATTAAAAATTAAGAAAATTTTAATCTGTGAGATTGGCACAAATTAAAAGATTGACACTGCCCAGTATTAACCAGGGTATGGAGCACTAGACACTCTCAAAAATTGTTGGTGGAGTGTAAACTGGCACAACATTTTTGGAAGTCTATTTGAATATATTAAAATTCTAAATGTTTATCATCTCAGACCTAGCAATTTTACTTTTAAGAATTTATCCTACAGAAACACTTAGTCAAGTTTACAAAATGCATGAGAATATCATTTGCGACATTGGTTTTTTTTGTTCATTTGTTTGGTAAATAACAGCTTAACTGAAATATTTATTCACATACCATAAAATTCACCCTTTTAAAGTGTACAGTTTTGGGCCGGCCCCGTGGCTTAGCGGTTAAGTGCGCGCACTCTGCTGCTGGCGGCCCGGGTTCGGATCCCGGGCGCGCACTGATGCACCGCTTCTCCAGCCATGCTGGGGCCGTGTCCCACATGCAGCAACTAGAAGGATGTGTAGCTATGACATACAACTATCTACTGGGGCTTTGGGGGGAAAATAAATAAAATAAAATTATAGTGTACAGTTCCATGGATTTTAGTATATTCAGAGAGTTGTGCAACTTTCACCACTATCTGATTTCAGAACATTTTCATCATCCCCAAAAGAAACCCCATACTCATTAGCAGTCACTCGCCATTCCACCTCCTCCTGGCCTCTGGCAACTACTAATCTACTTTCTGTCTCTATTATAGAGTTGACAGTTCTGGACATTTCATATAAATGTAATTATACAATATGTAGCCTTTTGTAACTGGCTTCTTTCACTTAGCATAATGTTTTCAAAGTCCATCCATATTGTAGCATGTACCAATGTTCCAGTCCATTTTCTGGCTGAAAAATATTCTGTTACACATTTTGTTTATCCATTCATCAGTTGGACATTTGGGTTGTTTCCACCTTTTGGCTATTGTGAATATAAACATTCAGGTGTAAATTTTTGTTAGAACACCTGTTTTTAATTCTTTTGAATATATACCTAGGAGTAGAATTGCCAGGACATATGGTAACTCTCTGTGTAACCATTTCAGGAACTGCCAAACTGTTTTTCAAAGCAGTTGCACCATTTTACATTCCCACTAACAGCACTTAAGGGTTCCAATTTCTCCACATCCTCATCAACACTTGTTATTCTCTGTCTTGTTGATTATAGCCATACTAGTGGGTATAAAGTGGTATCTCATTGTGATTTTGATTCACATTTCCCTAATGACTACTGACGTTGAACATCTTTTTTGTGCTTTTTGGCTGTTTGTATATCTTCTTTGAAGAAATGTCTATTCAAGTCCTTTGCCCATTTTTGAATTGGGTTGTTTGTTTTTTTATTGTTGAGTTGTAAGAGTTCTTTATATATTCTGGATATGAAACCCTTATCAAAACATGATTTGCAAGTATTTTTTTCCATTCTGTGAGTTGTCTTTTCACGCTCTTGAAAATGTCCTTTGATGCACAATGCAATATCGTTTTAATAGCCAACTATTGGAAACATGCTAATGTCCATCAAGAAAGGATTAAATAAATGATGGTATATCCACATAATGGAATTCTTTATAACCATTAAATGTTTGATGTAGACCACTTAGTTAGATGTAAATTACAAAAGACAAGTTAGAAATAAAATCAATAGAATAACACCATTTAAAAATGAAGAAAAGAAAATGAGGATAATAATATAGGCATAGAAAAATGTTTTAGATGAGAATATAGTAAACTGTAAATTGATATCTCTGGGAGAGTGGCACTATGGGGGGGACTGTTGTTTTCTTTATGGTTTATTTCTATAATATTTAAATTGTGTAATCATGTATTATTTTAAAATAGTAAATGTTTCACAATTGTGTTTTAGAAATTCTGGTTCTAGCTTGCTTTTGTTTCTGTTGAAATAGGTGTGAGTCATCCTGTTCTAAAGCAAGTTGCTGAACAGTTTCTCAACATGAGGGGTGGGCTTGGTTTATCTGGTGCAAAGGCCAGATACCGTGGAGGTAAGCATTTTGTTCTATTAGGGTTAATTTATCAGAAGGGTGCCCCCCCCTTCCCCCGCCCAACATCGTAGTGGAGTAGAATAGGCCTGATTATTTACTACCAAACAGTCTCAAAGTGGAAGGAAAGAATTAGATTGCTTGGGTGTTGGGTAGTAAACATGTTTTGTGTGTGTGTTAGGGGAAGGGCAGGGAAGAGCACTAGCCACAGGAAAGCTTAATCTTATTGGGTTAATCCTGTGTTGTAGAGAATACTGAAGAATAAAACCAGTAGTGACCAAGCCACTTTCTTCTTCACTCTCTCCTTACATGGCCCCAGGTGAAATTCGAGAACAGAATGGAGACAGTCTCGTCCATGCTGCTCTTGTAGCAGAAAGTGCTGCCATAGGAAGTGCAGAAGCAAATGCATTTAGTGTTCTCCAGCATGTCCTCGGTGCTGGACCACATGTCAAGAGGGGCAGCAATGCCACCAACTCTCTATACCAGGCTGTTGCCAAGGGAACTCACCAGCCGTTTGATGTGAGTCTGAGCAATTGATATCGCTGCTTTTTGTTTTCAGAGGCTCGGTGTTGATGATGTTGTCCTAATAATCTGCTCTTAATGTTAGTCTGCTCTTAAAACTTAAAATGAACACGAAGAAAGTCTTTGTAAAATTGAAGAGACGGCTAGGCTTGATTTTAGTACCTTAGTGGATCTATCAAAAACTTACTGTCTTTTCAGTTATTCTAATATAAAAAGAAGAACGGAACTTAAAAAGTCAGAAATTCACACTTCAGTTCCCTTTAGAATAAAGTTTTTGATATTAAACATTCCCCTAGATTCTAATTAGTGTTTTTTGCCAGATTTTCTTCTGTCCCCTTCTGTTCTTGTGGCTACTTCCCGAATTTCACTGCTCTTCATGTTTTCTAACCAAGTGTATAAGATACACACCCAGAAACTGTTCACAGACCCACCCGTCCAGCTTGAGATAAGTTAAAAAACAGTGTCATTTAATTGTACCAGCAAGTCTGTGTTTCTTTAGAAGACGCTTTTTTGTGACAGTGAGGAAAGTGCTAAAGCTTTCAAAATAATGTTCAAATCAAGAGAATGTAAAATGTCAACCAACAAAGTATTATTTTATCACTGACCATTGTTTGCCCAATGTAATACCCTATGTGACCTTCAATGATATGTCTTAAGGTAACAAGTGTACTAAATTGTAGGATTAAGTATTGTTCATAATTTCAGCAACAGTACATGGCACAGGTAGGTTTATGCTTCACTAAGTCTTTGGCCATTTGACACTTAACAGTGGGAAATAAAATCAACCTTCTTCTCTTTTTGTTCCTCTGTTTAATACCTGAGTGGTAGTTTTCAAGCTTTTTTTTTTTAGTAGAGGAGGTTTTAGTTTTACATACAGTTTCCCAACTGCACTGCCCAACATAGAGTTTTCACTTTTAAAGATGTTTTGAAGGCTTACTTGACAGTGAAACCCTTGGAATCCTCTGTACAGAGCCTTAGGGCTCCCTGGAGCACAGTTTGAAAACCATTATCTTAAATTAGTCCTAAATTAAATTTAGCTGCTGCTTTTTAAGTTTCCTTCAGATTTTCTTTGTCTTGGTTCATGGTCTGCTCTGTTTTCTTCATGGTTTACTCTTCACCGTTGAATTTTAATGATGCTTTTGGGTGGCTAGAGTTTAATCCAATGACGTAATAGAAATTCCTACTTAAGAATTTAGCCAGAAATTTGGAGTATGAATAGAATAGTCTCAGAATTGTAATTAAACTTCAAGTAATTAGAATGCATTTCTTCTTATGCTTTCGTGGGGTGAACCATTGGTTCTCAAATTTTAATGTGCATAAGAATCACCTGGAATACTAGTTAAAAATGTGAGTTCCTAGACTGCCTCTACAGGGATCTGAGTGAGTAAATCTGTTGCAGGAACCTGAAAGTCTGTATTTTTAATAATGAATCAGGTGATCCTTATGTAAATGGTGCACATAAACATGGAGAAACACTATAGGAGGCAGTCACGTTCACCGTAGGAGCTTAACACTCTGCTCAGATTACAGACAATACCCCTGTTATCCAGAGGCTAAACTTCTTGCTACCTTGGACATCTGAATAACAGCCACTAAGCAGAAATTTTTCCCTAATCCTTTGACTTAGTCTATAGGAGAAGTGAAAGCAAATTGGTAGAAAAGAAGTCACCACCAACAGCAGAGGGAAGAAAGCAGCTTTGTCTAATGCCAGAAGTCCATGATCCATACTGCTCAGCCATACTGTATCTATAATAATAATATTCACAGATTAATGCTTGCATTAACCTTTAATCATCAAAAGAAGGTTAGAAAATTCCCAGCAAATAGGAGAGTGAGCAATGAAGATTTAAATGAAGAACGTTAAAACCATTATAGTTCTGAAAGAGGTAACCTGTATATAAAACACTTCAGTCCTTGACAGAACTGGTTAAATGAAATATTAATTAATCTATTTTGCTTATACTGTGAAGGTCCAAGTTTTGTCTAGACAGCTTTAGGGAAATTGTGCCATTTTACCTGATAGAATGACATACAGGGAAGTTTCCTTATATTTCAGGTTTCCGCTTTTAATGCCAGTTACTCGGATTCTGGACTCTTTGGGTTTTACACTATATCACAGGCTGCAGCTGCTGGAGATGTAAGTTGCAAACTCACCAACTCTTACAAGTTTTTTTTCCCCCATTAGCATGTTTTTAGTTAAAACATGGAACATCTGAATGCCGTGACTTATCAGAGCTTTGTATAGTATAATATCATTAGAGTGTATCTGCTGTGAAGGAAACTTAAAAATGTATACTAATGCTTCCAGGAAAGAAGGAGGAAATGCCTCCTTGGTTTTTTGGTTCTGTTTGGACAAGTGGCATTGAGTTGTCTCTGGGACATCTAAATTGAGAACTCAGGCAAGGTCAAGGCCAAGATGTATATTTAGGAGTCCTCAATATAGAGATTGTGTGAAGTCAGGGTCATGTATGAAAGATTGTAGGAGAAGAAAACTGAAGCTTCAGTTCTGGGAAACACCACCAAGTGATTCAGGAAAATGGCCAATAAAACAGGAAGAAAAAGAAGAGAAACTGGTGTATTTGGAGTCCAGGAGAGAATGATTAGCACCATTTTGACGTACTCTGGATTAACATCACTTTAGTTACCACAGAGAGGTCTGGTAGTTTTAGCTAACTAGGACATCATTGGTGATATTATCAGTTTTCACCAGATTGTAGGAAATGAGCTAAAATTTATAGTTTAAGGAATGAATGAGAAGAAGGAAGTATGAGGTTGGTATAGGCAAGTGGATCTTAGACTTGCAGGGAGGTGAGTGGTCATTTTAGGAGAGTTTGCACTGAGAAATTAAGTTGGAAGAGACATTCATACTGAAAGGAAAGAAAGATTGGAGCAGATATAGGAGATAAGAAATTATAAATGGATCAAGTCTAAAAAAGCAAGAGCAAGTGGGATCCAGAGTACAAGTGGACATTAGCCTTGGTCACAAAGGCAGATGTTGAGAGAAGACGATGTTGGGAAGATGAGGAAGCATATCCCTGGTGAAGTAGGAGGCTAAGTCATGATTGGAGAGTAGAAGGAAGGAGAGTTTAAAGAAAGTAATGAGGTTTGGGACAAATTAATGACTAGAAACACACAGAATGGGCATCAGCAGCAGTGTAGATGTCCCCTTGAGATGTGACCACAAATTCATAGTACAGCCAGGTCTGTTTTGTAGTTTTTCTTCGATAGTACTCACTAGCCTAATGGAGAAATGGACGAGGCAAGTAGTAGTGTTGATCCCAGGTTGGAATCCTGAAAACTAGGCAGCTCAGAAGTATGAGGAGATGGCAGGGAGTTGGGAACACTGGCAAGAGTGATTGAAGAGAAGATTCACGGATCTAGGCTGGATAGAGAAGTGAAGCCAGAAGGACCTGACAGAGTGAGAGAAAGTGAACAAATCAAGGAACTAGAGATCTTGATCAAGTGGAAGAATAGGGATAGCGTGATTAAAGACTTAGGCCAGGGGTCTTCGAATTGAGGATTTCAGAGGTAGGGCAAATCTAGGTTATGTCCAAGTCTGGGGTGTGGCTATGGAAATGGTAGCTAAAATGGAGGGGAAATGAAAGTCCTTAGAATGTACGTGATTAGGAGGAACAGTAAGTAGCAGACACAGAGTGCTGCCCAAGTTGGGATGGAGAAAATCATAGCCCAGGTTTATTAATTTATTTATTCAACAAATATTTACTAAGCACCCACACACATCACTGGAATTTGATTCCTTCTTGACTCTGGCATCCCAAGTATGGACAAGTTTTACAAATTGGTTGTGTATGAATTACTACTTTCTTCTTAATGAACAGTAAGCAGTATTAATTGCATGATACTTTGAGGGTCTGGGGAAATTTTAGAGGTGCTTATTCTTTATAAGTGATTATAAATCCCTGTGTTTGCTCTTCCTAAACCCTACTGCCGTCGTCTGCCCTCTGCCACTTTACTTTTGGAAGAAGCTTGGCTACTTGGATACTATAAGTTATACAAACTACGTTATGGAACACTGGAAAAATAAGGAACACATAGTGACTTAAGAATTCCAAATGGACACTATGCTGTTTCTCTGCAACCAACCTTGCATCTTGTGTTTTTGCCTCAGTAGAGGAGTATCTGATTGCTGCGGGAGACTCTGGCACTGATCAAGGGTGACCAGCTTTTACTTGTCTATCCTAGGTTATCAAGGCTGCCTATAACCAAGTAAAAGCAATTGCTCAAGGAAACCTTTCCAATATGGATGTCCAGGCTGCCAAGTAAGTTTCAGTAGTAACTGTGTGTTTCATGTTTTAATTATTTGAAACTTGTATTTTTTCTAGTTAAAACAATATTGTGATATATGCATAAAAGGATTGAAAGGTCCAGAAAAGTATTCAAAAAGAAAGGGAAACTCACCCATATCCTATCACCTAGAGATATAACTGTTAACATTTTGCTTATTTTCTTGACCATTTTTATGCATTTTTAAACATTATTAATATCGTATATATACCTACATCCTATTTAATAGCATTTTTGTTGTAGAAATTTGACAATTACAAATACAAAAAAAAGACAAAAATGATCTTTCATTCCCTACCAGTGATTTCTCTTTTAACATTATAATGATGTTGCCATTTATTCAGATTACTAAAAATTTGTCATAAACAATATTGTATCAAAATTTATTTTTTGGACATTTTCTTCAGTTGAAAATTATAAACTATAAAGGATATCTTTGGGCTTAAAACATTTTTCTATTTTGTATTACTTTCTTGGCATAGATTCCCAAGGGGGTCAAGAGTTAGAAACATTATAATGAAAGACTCTGTGTTAAAATATATGTATGTGTTTATATAATATTTTTATTTTTATATTTTGAATCAAAATATAAAAAGGTTGTACCAGTTTATAACCACACCACCAGTATAGAAGAGTGCCTGTTCTGCTGCAACCATTGGCAATTTCTTTTTTTTATTCTTTACTGATTTAATAGACAAAAAAAAAGATACCTGATTAAAAGACTGAAATACTTGTTTCCTATTTGGTGATTTTTACATTACCACTGTCCTGATTGGAAGTGCTAACAATACCTCCAACTCAGTAGTTCTGGGAGTTTCTCTTAGTGAAAGAGACAGACTTTGGACAGAGTTGGAAATAACTTGCATTTTCATACAGCAGCTTAAAACATTTAAATTTGACTCTGGATTATCCAGTTAGGACAATTCAAAGTATGAATCCTGAACCTCAGCTGGTCTTCAAGATCTTTTAGTGTTGCTACAGGGACAGTATGATGGTGAATTACAACCCAGGAGGGAACAACCTTTTAGTCATTTCTGTTCCCGTTCGTATTATTACTTTTGTTATACTGAACACACTAAAAAATTTCATCTCTTGCATAAGTGCAACACAGTTTATTAAATATTGTATACATGGGACCAAGGATTGATAGGATACAGTTCTGTATGATTGCACCAGAAAGAAAACATGATGAGAATAAAATGAAACACTGGATTTATTGAAGAAAAATCTATTTCAAATCTAATTTATTTAAGAAAATGTATTTTATTAATAAGTATAGCACAGTTTTTATAAGGTACAGCAACATGTAGAAAATGGAATTCCGGTTATTAATGTCAAGATATGTTTGTTTTCTGCCATTTTGATGGAGTTGATACTTTTTCTTGTAAGGTACTTTTTCTTAGTCTTCCTATAGTGAAAGAGAAAATGAGGTGTCATTCCTGAAGAGACAAACTAATAATCTCTTGGTCAAGTTTATTGCAGGGTAAAATCTTTTTTTAATTAAACTGACAATGTGGTAAAATTGCTGCATTAAATTGTAATTATGTTTAAATGGAAGTCTTGCTACAGAGTGCCAAAGGAGGATAGTTTATTTGAGAGTTAAATAACTCAAGTGCCTTACTGAACACCAGTTTCTTGCTGGGAGAATTATGAATTGGATTTTGTTTTATTTCAAATTGATGCTTTTGTGCCCATATTTAAGCTACTGGGACTTATAAGACTTATACTGTCCTTGCCTGCCTGCCTTCTCCATCCAGTCCTACCCTCACTCAATGAGACAAATCCCAGCATAGGAATGGGACTGGGGGGTGGCAGGGTGGGGGAGATATAGAATCAGCACACAACATTCTGCTAAGTTGTGGACTTAGTGCATTATGGACAGTGCCTTAAGAGCCCACATAGCGGGCTGGCCCGGTGGCGCAAGCAGTTAAGTCTCGCGCTCCGCTGTGGCGGCCCAGGGTTCGCCGTTCAGATCCCGGGCGCGCACCGACACACTGTTTGTGGAGCCATGCTATAGCGGCGTCCCATATAAAGTAGAGGCAGATGGGCCCAGATGTTAGCTCAGGGCCAGTCTTCCTCGGAAAAAAAAAAAAGGATTAGCATCAGATGTTAGTTCAGGGCTGATCTTCCTCACACACAAAAAAAATGTTTAAAAAAAAAAAGAGCCCACATAGGTATTTTTCTTTAATAGAAATGCCTAAAATTATCACCAAAAAAAGTATCAGGAGGCAAGAGTTAACTCACTAATCAAAACTTCACATTAAAATAGTCGTAACTAGATCTAAGTTCCAGTTCCAAATCAAAAGGCAATCTGTTGGGTTTTCAGTATAATCTTGTACTGATGGCTTTCTAAATGACAATGTAAATAGTAAAATAGTTGGTGAACTGAAAAAACAGAATGGAGGCCTTTAGCACTGTAAGGTTTCAGAACTGTTAATTTACCAAAACGTGTTTAAGAGTTTGGGAATATACTTTAAAATTGCCTTGCTCTATAAAAGTGGCTTCCTGGTTACACACCTTTTATTGGACAGGAACAAGCTGAAAGCTGGGTACCTAATGTCAGTGGAGTCTTCTGAGGGTTTCCTGGATGAAGTTGGGTCCCAGGCTCTAGCTGCTGGTTCGTACACACCGCCATCCACAGTCCTTCAGCAGATTGACTCAGTAGCTGATGCTGATGTCATAAATGTAAGCAAATGAAAATTTATGATTTAACATTAAATAACTTGACTTTAATGATCCAATTTCAGAAGGAATGCATAAGCTCCCTAGGGCTGTAAATGTTATTCTCATGCTGTTTGGTGCCTCTCTAGCTGGTGTGGAGGCAGGAGGGCTTGTTACCATCACATCTGCAAATAGCTTCCTTGTCAACTCAGAGTATATGTATCTTCCTTATGCAACTCAATTACCATTAGGTTAAATCATCATTTTAAATTCTTAAAGGTCAAGAGGAGTCGACTATTGGCAGTTTCATATGATTCAACCTCATAGTCGAGTTTGGTATTTTTCCTCCTCACTCCCAGGAAATAAATTCTCTATTCTGCCAATCCTTCACGATCCAGCATCTCCAGATTTTCTTTGGTCTTCTCAGCCTAAGACATTCTCCCACTCTTGCTATATTATTTTTTTCACATACATTATTGTTCCCTATGAGATTGAGTTGTTTTGAGGGCAAAGACTGTCTTATACCTGTTTGTATTCCCTACTATGCCTGACAAGTACAGAACTACAGAATAAATCCAAAATCAGTAGGTTTTTCCAGTGCTTCCTATATTAAAAGGCCAACTCCCCTTCCATTGCAGAAGTTTCAATAATCTTCTCACCAACAGGTCTACCTTGTATAGGGACAATGGGGATAGAAAAAAGAGACAGGCTGTTTTAAGATAGTAACCCTGATGTGATTTCACTTGGACCCCTAAGTTTATCGTTATATACTCTTCCAAATGGCTGTCCTCATCTTATATACTATCACGTGAGTCCCAGCCCAGGTGCCTCCACCGCCATCTCTCCATTTAAAAAAGTTGCCCTGAGATAATGTGGGAGCTGCTCTTCATGGTATTACACTTAACCTAAACAACCAGCCTTTGAATTTGAAGTAGTGGCATAAAGAATACTAGGATATAAAGTTTGACTTTCAAGTTAACAATCAATGTATTTTTATTGACTCAGACTATTTTCCGTTGTAATACAGAAACAGGAAAGTACAGCCCTGCCCAAGGCTGACTCTGTCCTATTTTGTAGTGTTAGTAAAGTTTTCCTTATCCCCCTTTTTAACAGCTACCCTCATATCTAGAGTACCACACTTGCTCAATCACACTATATGATGGACCATTCAGAGGAACAGCTGAGCTTTTCCTTCTACATTGTGACAAATTAAAATAATGCACCAGCCCTCTCCTGTAGTTTTCATAAGAGGCTGTTATAGAATTGCTGGCTTGGAATGTCCTATCCATAAACACTTGAAATAACAGAATAAATAAGTTTATCTACTTGATAATACAAGTCCTTATTTCTGTTAACTTTCTGTCTTTTTTTGTTTGTTTACTTAAAGGCTGCAAAGAAGTTTGTTTCTGGTCAGAAGTCAATGGCAGCAAGTGGAAATTTGGGGCATACGCCTTTCATTGATGAGTTGTAATACTGAAACACACATTGCAGGACAGAGCTGAACATTTTCTCAACCCAGAGCAGCAAACATGAGAGTCAAGTCTCTAATATAGTATTTATCTTTTTTTTAAGGAGGTGAAATATCTTAAAGCATAAATGCAGGTAATTGTTCCCAGCTGACCTAAAGTCAATAAAACATTCTGTTTAAATGGGTTTTTTTGCATTTTCCTAATCAGTTAATCGATAAGTATTTATTATATGCTGAGATCTTTGTTTCAGATGCTGTAAAGGAGAATAGGAATATAATAATAGTACAGAGTATCAGAAACTATTAAAATCAAGGCTAAGTAGCTATCAGAGTAAATATTTCCAGATTATTCCTGGTGGCTTTTTAAGATAAAAGCAGTTAAAAATCTGCCCTTTTGGGTAAGAACAATTAAATGATCTGAGTTTTACCCCCTTTTGCCTTTTTTGCAATAGAGTTATTTCTAAAAACTGTTTTCCCTATTAGTCATATCCTGTATTCCCACTGCTTCATTTTACCTGTCTGATTTATCTTCACTGTGGCACTTTTTTCTCTCATCTTCTCTCTCTCCCTTATCTGTTTCTATCCTGTCTCTTTCAGGTAATTAATTATCAACCCAACATTCAAAGTAAAAGTAGGGCTGGAAAAGGATAGAAAATTCTAATGTGAATAACTAGCCAAAAAATATATCTCTGTTATTTATTTCTTTTAAGTATGGCACTTGAAGTTTGCAAAACAAGAGAAACTAAATATCTAAATAAAAATGTGGTACTTACCTTAAACAGTGAAATTCTCTGCTGTGTTTGCGCATTCTGATATTGAGTTCCTCTGCTGCGCTTTCTAAAAGATGAGACATTCTTCTCAGAAAGGAGGGTTTTAATGATCTGAATGATGTTACTGTTTTGAAAATAGCAAAGTTTCCGAAGCCTGTGAGACCCCAGGGAAGTCTTTGGATATCAAGTTGAAGAAGGTCTCAAAAGGCTTTACAACACAGTCGTGAAAGAGAATTGGTAAGTCTGTACATATTCCTGTAAGTATAGCAAACCTGTACATGGCAGTGCACGAAAATTGGGTATTTTCAAGGTAAATGCTCGTGTGATCGCAGATCTGCAGACTGCTTCCTAACCGACTTTTGTACAGGTTGACCCTTGCTCTTTTCAACTTGGGCATAGTCTTCCATCCAAAATGCGTCTGAGGCAGAGGAGGAGGAGGAGGAGCTTTCATTGTCTTGCTTCACCATTGTCCAGTATGGAGAAGGGGCTCTCACTTCTTTCTTGTGATCTCTGTGAATCATCACATCACAGTTAACGTCTTTTCCTACACTAATAGTACGGTTCTTCTTTTTATATCCATGCCATTCTCTGGAGATAGACATTGGTCTCCTTGCAGTGTGATGCCCAGTGGACCGTGGACCTTTATGATACTTAACTCTTTTATCTAAAACTACATCTTCATTTTCATCACTGCTTGTGAAAGAGTCATCTTTTGCCTGCTCAGTTTTCTTTGTTGTGCTGAAATGAAAAGAATAGTGAATGAAATGGATTCTTAATGTCTGAACATTCACTGTCTCCTAACAAGATGTCTTATAACCTGCTTTGTCTCATAAAAGAAAGGATACAATTTAGCTTTAGCACTACCTTTCTGTGTTGTTGAAATTTTTCTTTTTTTACAAGTACCTTTGTATTTGTTTCAATTCCTAAATGTAAATCAAATTCTACCTTATTTCACGTTACTTTGTTATTATTATTATTATTATTATTTTTCTGGTGAGGAAGATTGGCCCTGAGCTAACATCTGTGCCAGTCTTCCTCTATTTTGTATGTGGGACGCTGCCACAGCATGGCTTGATGAGCAGTGTGTAGGTCCACACCTGGCATCCAAACTCGAATACCCTAGGCCACCGAAACGGAGTGCGCAAACTTAACTACTACACCACCAGGCTGGCCCTCACATTACTTTAAAAAGCTTTGCACAGACTTCAGCCAGACTACTGACCTGAATGTTAGCAGGCCTTAAGGGTAGGTTAAATTTCATTCCATCCAGAATGACAGGTCGAACTGGTCATCTCCTCCACTGAACTCTGTTCTCATGGGTCACATGGGGTCATCAATAACAGAGAATATTACCAATTTCCAGGGGAGTCAGGAAATAGTGGGCTTCAAAGATCTTCAACATGCGAGTCATTGGTAAATCTTTGAGTCTTCTTTTTTTCTCCTGAGCATCATTCTTTGCTTCTCCTCTGGGTTTACCAGTGTGGATTTGTAGAACACCCTTCTACTCAGGTGTGTCTCATCATTCACTATTCCACCTCTCTGTTGCTGTCCAAAAGCTTTTAAAGATTTTTTTGTAACTTGCCCCAACTATTTCTTGATTGTTGGACCTTGGTTAATGATTGCCTACTAGCAACTTGAACTTTTCTAATGCCTGCAGTACCTGTGCCTATTACTTTCCTGAAGAAATGCTATCTGTCACCTGCTCTGCCCATCCTGGTGCTGTTGCCCAGCAGATCCAAAACTAGATCTTTGCGATTATGAACCTCTAGTACATTCTGTGCTGCTAAAAGGAAATAGGAAATAGGTTTCTCCCCCACTCCCTACCCCGCCCCAACCTGTCAGACTTGCTAGTGTTATCACTAATATCCTTGGAGGTCTGCCTGTTTTATTTGCTCCCAAGAAGTTGAACAGCTTTTCCTAAAGTTGATCTCTTCTAGTAATATACAGTTGGTACTGAGTCATTTTTACTGAGAGCCTCCTCTAGTCTTAAATTGTGTGATTTTCTTTGATCCTTGATTTAGTGCTGTGCAAGAAGATTCAGAAGATCTCAAGACTAGAACAGTTTGCCTTCACACTTGCCCAGGGCTTCCTGTACAGCACATGAATGGAAAAAAATCCAAGGTACTCTTTTTTTCAGACTGCAAAGGGTATCCTTTTAACTCTGTATTAGGTAACCATAAAGGACAGGTGCTAGGGCTAGGTTCTTGTTAAACTGGGACTTAAGGCACAAGCCAGCAGAGGTCAGGGTTGGCTGGAAACAGTTTTTATACCACTAGGCCTGCCCAGAGCATTATATGGAATATTCTCTCCAATGTGTACACAGTGCCATTTGCTCCTGAAAAGGGTCATACCAACTTTGTGAAAGAAGCCTTTTCCTGGGGCTGGCCCCGTGGCATAGCAGTTAAGTGCGCACACATTGCTGCTGGCGGCCCAGGTTCTGATCCCAGGCACACACCGATGCACCGCTTGTTAGGCCATGCTTTGGCGGTGTCCTATATATAGTGGAGGAAGGTAGGCACAGATGTGAGCCCAGGGCCAGTCTTCCTCAGCAAAAAGAGGAGGATTGGTGTGGATGTTAGCTCAGGGCTGATCTTCCTCACGGAAAAAAAAAAAAAAGAAGCCTTTTCCTTCCTCTTTTGCCCCTTCCCTACCCCCTTTCACATAAGTTACTAAAATGCCTTAGATATAAGCACTTTGCCTAATGTAGAAAGAGATTCAGAACGTGATTGGTATTGTTCCTAGATTTGTGGGTTTTAGCCCCATACTTAAGTTGTGCTATTCTGTGTTTATCTCTTCTCTGCTCTTGAATAGTCAGTCTGCCATCCTTAGATTTTAGTATTCTGAATCTCAAAATCAAAATGTTTAGAACATAGTTGTTCTATAAGCTAATGGTTAAGAGCTCAGGCTCGAGAGCTGTGCTCTGCAGTATAGGGTCCATCAGCTACATGTGGCTGCTAAATTGAAATTGATTAAACTTGAATAAAATTTAAAATTCCTCAGTTGCAAAGCCTCACATATGGCTAGTGGCTACCATATGGGACAACACAGGTACAGAACATTTCTCTCACTGCAAAAAGTTCTTATTGGACATTGCTGCCACTTAGCCCTGTGACCCCTGGCAAGTTTACACACACCTTCCTTGGCTTCAGTTTTCTTATCTATAAATGAGGGTAATAAAAAGAATTGGCATGAGGATTAAATGGTATAATGCTTGTAGAGCAGAGCCCACAACATAGTGAGCAATGAATAAGTGTTGACTGTTATCATTAATGATTTTAATCAAATCAGGATTGGTTTGGTTATTGGGGAGAAGAATTTTCCCCAGTCTATGCCTGATCTGAAGGGGACAGCTGCTACCCAGCTCTAGTCCACTGTCACATGTGGAAATGAAGCCCATCTTTTGATTTTTCAGGAGAAATCAGAGATGCAGATTTTCCATGAAATCTTAGATTTGTAAATTTGGCAACTAATTCATATATTTTTCATTTTTTTAATTTTGAAATATACAGAAAAATACAAAAAACAGTTTAATGAAAAAAATTATAAGCACCTTGGTAGCCGCCATCCAGGTCAAGAAATAGAGTATTACTGGCCCCTGGAAAAGCCCCATGTATCCTCCTTTCTCTCTACAGGTGACTACTCTTCTGGGTTTTTAAAGTGCTGTGGGAGATGAGCAAAGTCCCTTGGGCCACAAGTTGGAATCTCTGAAGTAATGTCTATGCAACGTGGACCATTTTTTAGTCTTGGTCAAGTCCCTAGCCATATTTCTTTGAGCCCATCCCAATAAGCAAAGGTGCATAGCTGCAGCAACTAGTGCTCAGGAATCCTGTCAGAATTAATAAGGACCACCCTTGCATCAACCATCCCTGGGGTCTAATGGTTAAGATTCAGCTCTCTCACCGCCATGGCCCAGATTTGTTTCCCAGTCAGGGAACCGCACCACCCATCTGTTGGTTGTTATACTGTGGTGGCTGCATGTTGCTGTGACGCTGAAAGCTATGCCACCAGTATTTCAAATACCACCAGGGTCACCCGTGGTAGACAGGTTCCAGCGGAACTTCCAAACTAAGACAAGGAAGAAAGACCTGGCCACACACTTCCAAAAAATTGACCATGAAAACCCTATGAATAACAGCAGAGCACTGTCACATATAGTGCCGAAAGGTGAGAGAATGGCACAGAATGTTCGGCAGGCAGGGTTCCGCTCTGCTATACACAGGGTTGCTAGGATTTTGAAATGATTCAGTGGCACTAACAACAACAAACTTTTGCACCAGAGCACTGAATCTGTCACTAAAAGAAAAGGATCTCATGTTCTCATGTTCTCCAGAACTTCCTTGCATATCTGATCCTCAGAAGAGTCTCTGGTACTCCTGTGTTACAGATAAACAAGCTCTCAGAGATTAAGTGATTTGCCTGAGATTCAGAGCTGGATTTCCATTTTCATTCACTCTGAATAAATGAGCCCTCAGCCACATGAAAGTCATGCGGTAGGTTTGGCAGAACAAGACAGGTTTAGTCTCTGCCTTCATAGAGTTTACATTCTCCCCGGGCAACATAGTAAACCATTGATTACACAGATTATGTCATTGAAATTGGGATAAACTCTGTAAAGGAGATACACAGGGTGCTATGAGAGCACATGAAGGTGGACCTGACAGTGTGTTAACACTTCCTTTAGGGAGGCCTTCAAGGAAGGGTCCTAAGCATGTTGCAGACAGAAGAGCAAGTGCAAAGGCCCTGAGGCAAAGAGCAACATAAGGCAAAAGAGCTAAAAGCCAAAGTGGACTAGAGAGGGAAGAGGAGAGCAGTATGCAGACACCAGCCAAACCATGGATAGCAGAGGCCAATGTAAGGATTTTGGCATTTATTCTGAGAACAAAAGATCTTACAAGAGTTTAAGCAGGAACATGTCACAATCAGATTTGCATTGTAAAAGGATCATTCTGTGTAGAAAATGGACAGAAGATAAGAGTAGATGCACAGAGACCAAATGGTGGCTTTGACTGGGGTGATGGTAGTGGCCAGAGAGAAGTGGACAAATGTGAGAGATGGCTGGAAGATAAAATGACAAGTCTTATTGATTATTTAGGGGGTAAGGTATGGGAGACAAGGGAGATGGAGAAATCAAGTACAACTCCTAAATTTCTGACTTGTTCAACTAGACAAATACTCCTCCAGTGAGTTGGTGCCTCTGGAAGATCAATGGTGAGCTAGCTTTAGATTTTAGGCACAACGAGCTTGAGAGGTTTATGATACATCCTAATGAAGATATCAAGTAAGTGTTTAAATATACAAGTTTGGAGATAATACAATTTGAAAATTATTAATGTATGGAAAGTAATAGAAACCACAGGCATCAATGAGATTGCCCAGAAGAAGAGAAGAGAGCCAAAGATTAAACTTTGAGGAACTCCAAAGTTGGGTAAAAGGAGACCAAGAGGAAGTGTCCAGAGGTCATAGGAAAGTCAGAGGAGTGGGGTATCACAGAAGCCTGGGGAAGATGATGTTTCAACAAGAGTGAGTGGGAGGCTGTAAAGCATCTAATGCTCGAAGCCAAGCAAAATAAAGACTGAGTCCATTGGAAGCAGTAGTGTGAAGGTTGTGAGTGACCCTGGGAAGAGACCTCTCAAGTGATGAAAGCAAGGCCTGGATTAAAGTGGGTTGAGGAGTGCCTGGGAAATGGTGTCTCCTGGGGAAATGGCGATGTCGAATACAACTCTTTGAACAAGTTTGGAGTCAAGGGACAGGACAGTGCCTGAAGGGGGCAGGGAGGGGAGAGTGGAGTTAGAGTGGGGTTTGCTAAGATGGTAGAGGCTTTAAAAGGCTTCTTAAATGTTATTGAGAAGGAGCCAGAGAGAGAGAAGTTCAATATGCAGGAGACAAATGAGAAAAGGATTTGTGGCAGGTGTTTAAGGGCTGACTTTGGAAAAGCGGGCACCTTGCAGGTAGGTTTAGAGTCCGAGTTCCCATCAGATGGTTTGTATTTTTTTTAACTCCAGGTTCAAGGCTCTTGTCTTTATTATTCTACCTCATATTAGGTCCTGCAGACTGTCCTTTCCAAAAGGATTTAGAAACCCACTAAATTATTGTGGTGGTGTCACCAAACCCTCCTACCATGGTCCATTCGATAATTCTCACATTAAACTAAGACCCTGTGCTTCATAGACCCTGGGGATTCTGTAGTATAACAAAGATATCCTAAAATGAACTACTTACCGTGTTACTGGGAATTTGGTCTCAGGGATTAAATCATATATTTCTTGCCATTCTTGGGGTATGTCAATAAAATCTCGGTAAACCTTGATTTGTAGCATTGTTCCTATGGTGATATGTTGCAAAAGCTTTAAAAATTCTCGAAGAGTATATCCTAACACATTGGCATGTCCAACACTAATCAGAACATCACCTGAAGAGGGAAAAAAAATCAGTAAAATTAAGATAATGGTTTAAAGGCATCATACCATTTCTGGCTTTATTGTGAGGTGTTTCATTTTATGGTTTCCTATTGTTGGTTCATTTTGAACCAAAACCAGGCTTCAGCCATTATTTAATATAAATGATCATCTCAGTGACTTGAGTATCCTCTGCATAATAAAGAATGCATGCAAGAAGTTTCTTAATAGCAGTATAATGGTAAATATATCATGTTTTTACAACATTTCTGAAATCCTTGGTGTGACAGAGGCCAAAAACCATTTATAATCCAAACCATCCTTTAAAATTCTAAAAATGTGTTTGTTTCAAATAGAATGAATGGCTATTACCATTAAAGAAAAAACCATTTACACTAAGTGATGAATAAATGACCTACTTTCTATTATACCTGCCTGGTAATTTCCAGTGCTCTCTACAGTAAGTATACCATATTAAACATCAAGCCTTTCACTTTAATTTTCTGCCCTTGCACAGTATTCGTTGAGCAAATAATTCTGCATGAAACATTAGACAATTAGCATGCTTTAATTAAGCTTAAGATGTGTATACAGAGAGTATGTTCGTTCAAAGGGATTTGACAGTTAAAAGGTCCCCTACTTTAGGGCAGTGCTGGATAGGGAAGGAAGCGTGATGGTCAACTGTGGAGTTTCTGAGGCCCCAGCAGGTGGGAAGAGAACCATATCTTGACAGCAAGCCTCTGGACCCCCAAATTGGATGCTAGAAAGACCAATTATTCACTGCACCCACCTCCCTACCCCCATCTAGGGCATGGACATGTAAACTAGATCCAGCCATTGGGCACTCCCACCTGGGTCACTGAAGATGGGTCACTGGTCCACCTGGAACTGAAGGTGCAGAGGGGTGACAAGAGCACCAGGTTTCCAGGGGTAGTTATTCACGGCCCTTTGTTCTCTCACCGTTTTCCAAGCCTGGTTCTCCGGCCTTTCTGGCAGTTCTGTCAGACTCAATGTCCTAAATTCAGTGCCTCAACAGAATCGTTTTCTGTTGATTGCAATGAAGAACCCTGACTGCTACAAAGGCATTCAGCAAGAGAGGAAGGAATACAAAGAAATTGGTTTTTAAGGACAGACTCACATTGGGTAAAATCTTAAGTCTTCAGATCTTTCTCATACTAACATCCTGCCAAATAGTAATGGAGACTTCATAGCTTATATTGGATCAAGTGACTCCAATAAAGTCCCAAAGGATGTGTTGACCTCTCCGTGGAAAGCTAGGGACCCCTCATTCACCCTCATTTCCTGATAGCTGAAGCCTTACTCAGAGGAGAAAAGAGTCAAAGGAAGTACCTTCTCTAATCCTACACCCCACTGTGCTATTCCCCAAGGAAGCCACCAAGGAATACCAAGGACAAATTTCCATTGTGCTAGATCCTACCAGAAACAAAAGTTCACGGTATTAAAGAAAATGAATACTTAGAAGGGTGGAGAAAACCTACTTTGGTCTTAAAAAGTAGCTGGGGGGTATGAGGCGGGCCTGGTGGCATAGTGGTGAAGTTTGTGCACTTTGCTTCAGCGACCCAGGGTTCGTGGGTTCAGATCCCGGGCGTGGGTTCAGATCCCAGGCGTGGACCTGCACACCGCTCATCAAGCCATGCTGTGGTGGCACCCCACATACAAAATAGAGGAAGATTGGCGTGGATGTTAGCTCAGGGCCAGTCTTCTTCAAGCAAAAAGAGGAAGACTGGCAATGGATGTTAGCTCAGGGCCAGTCTTCTTCAAGCAAAAAGAGGAAGACTGGCAATGGATGTTAGCACAGGGCCAGTCTTCCTCACCAAAAAAGAAAGGAGCTGGGGGTAAAACCAACCATAAACTTCAGAATGAAACTAGGCTGCTCCCAGCTACCTGCAGATTGTGCAGTCTGAAACAGCTGTTCATCCTGTGGAGGTTAATTACAATGGCAGAAAAGCTTCATTGGATGAGTTTACTTGCCTAATGTTAAAAGGAGTGTTTATCGCTGAAAGCTATGGCTTGGCATTCTGCTTAATTATGTTGTTAAAGGGTGACTTTTATCAAGAGGGCAGAAAATAAACAGCATAATTCCCTGACCATTCTGCCTGTAAACCAAACGTGTCAGTGTATGAATGTGATTACTCTGGCAATAGATATTAACATTGCCCTTCATAAAGAAACACCAATTTGGAATTTATGAATCCCAACCTCATAACATTTTTTTTTCTATTTTAATGGGCTGTAGGAACCACATTAGGTAAACTTTGTCTCGATTACCTATATTAAATCAACTTCGCAAGCAGCCAAGCCACTACTGAAAAATAAATTTTATTTATTTTTCTCCATCTCTTCCAACTAAGCTGTAAGTTCCATAAGCGCCACGTGGTTAGAGACCACATCCGTTTGGCTCACCATATACCCGAGTGCCTAGTAGGATGCCTACACACAGCAGACATTCAGGAAACACTTATTGAATGAATGTGGCCTGGTAAGGGTGGTGCCCAGTACATGACTTGTATTTACCTTATATTAATTTCATAAGACTGGTTGTCAGAGCCTGCTAAAGCCATCCTGGCCAAAAGGAATTTAAAGTTTAGCCAGAATAAACTTAACACTAAACTAAATTAGGAAATCAAGATGAAACCCTGTTATGAAACACCAAAGGACAGAATTTAAAGCACATGGATGAGAAATAATGGGTCTGGGAGGAAATGGGGTCAAAGAAATAGCAAGTTTCTAAGACTATCGCTTCTCAAAACCTCATAATTGTTGTCGAAAGGACTGAATTACAGTCTTTGAAAACCTAGGCCCTGAAGAGAAGTGGATGATTCATCATGAGGAGATTTGAGGCTCTGGACTTCCTCTGTATTGAAATCTCATTTTGAGTCAAAGGTATGGGCTTTCTAGTCAGGCATGGGTTCAAGTCCCAGCTCTGACCACTCACTTAGCTCTGTGTATTGAACAAGATACTTCTTGTGTCTAAGCCTCTATATTTCATTATCTACCTTCTAGGAGTGTTGCAAAAATTAAGTTAGATAATAGATGTGGAAACACCTTGCACAATGCTTGAGACAAATGCTTGTTTATTATTCATTTATTAAGCACAGGCATAATATATGTGCCAGTACTGTAGGTAAGTCCTAGATTTAAAAGGTGAATTCAAGACTGCCTCTGACCTCAAGGAGCCCACTAACAGATGGCGCACCATGAGCTTCTGTTTCATGTGCGTAAAAGCATACGCCTGTCCCGCTCTAGCAAGTGTGCACTCTGGTTATTAACCAACATCTGTCACCTGACCCTAGAGAAGCTGAAGAGAACAAGCAGAAAAGCCTGTGGGACCTGTCCTGGAGCTCTTTTGGTCTGGAAAGTCCAGAACCTTCTTTCTGGCAGTTTGTTCCCCAGTACCAAGTAGTGATACGTGGAGGAAATGCTTTGGATTTTAAGGTGAAGTAAATGTTCATAATAGCACCCTCTATCTACTTTCTTCTTTAACCCATTGCTTCAAACCTTAGCTGCAATTTAGAATCACCTGAGGAGCTTTTAAACCATAAACTGCCCTGACCCCAAACCCAAACCAACTGAATCAGAACCTCTGGGGAGATGGGGCCCAGGCATCTTTAGTTTTAAAAGCTCCCCAGGTGATTCTAGTAGGTAACCAGAGTTGCAAACCAGTGGTTTAGTCCACTGGGGCTCCAATACAACAATAATTTAAAAAAAAAAAAAAAGACAAGTCTAGAGAATCTCTAAGAACAACCCAAGAGAAATGATTGCCAGTATTTCCATAGCACTGTAGTTTTCAAAGCACTTTCATAAAAATTATCTCATCAAATCCTAGCAACCTCTGACAAAGGTGGTATTATCCCAATTTAGAGATGAGGTGACTGAGGCCTGTATGGTTAAGTGACTTTGTCCAAGGTCACAGAACTAGAAAGTGGCAGAGCCTGCGCCTGAATTCAGGCCAGCTGGCACTGAATGGTTTTTCCTTCTCACCCCCTTACCATCCCATTGTGCCTCCCTGACTCCTGAGCACAGCGCTAGGCCCAGAGCAGGCACTGGGGGGGAAAACAGTCTTGAACTGGATGGAAAATTCATTCACCTAAAGACAAGAAAAGCAGGGCAGTATTGATAAAGCGCTTGGGCTCTGGAATCTATCAGACAGGGTTCAAATCCCTGCTCCTTGGTGTGACCGTGGGCAAGTTACTAAATGTCTGATTCCTTATCTCTAAGGTGGTTTAATGCAGGATCTACCTCCGAGACTGTCAGAGGAGGGTGAAATGAGATCATGCACCTAAATGTTAATGATGATGAATACTACCTACAAAAAAAGAAATCTTTATTCACAGAGAGCCATAAACTCTGGAGTGACACTGTGCCTGTGTTTGTATCCCACCTGCTACATGGGGGTGAACCTGGACAAGGAACTCAATTTTACTGAGCCTCAGTTTCCTGTAAAAGGGGGATGATGATAATAATTCCTACTTAGAGGATTGTTGTAAGAATTCAATGAAAAAATCGCGCAACAGTGAGGGTTATTATATAAGTGATAGCAACTGGCTGGCCCATAGAAAGCTCTCAAACAATGCCATCATCATCATTATGGTTACACTGAAACCTAATAACCGGAGTCTCCCTGAAGGCAGATGGAAGGGAGGTAGGGGGTGGGTGGGTGGGAGGCATGGGGAAACCGCAGTCACCTGGCTGGAGTTTTCCATCCCTGGCTGCAGCCCCCTTCTTGATGAGATGGATGATTTGGAGGTAGGGCCCGTGCTGGATGATGATCAGGCCTAATCCCAGGCTGCCCACAGTGAGTTTGGTCTGCTGAGTTTTGCTCAAGTTGTGTACAGACGTCTTGACATTGAGGCTGATTTGTCTTTCTAATAAAAAGAAGATTTGTTTTAGTCCTTCACCTAGACAGCAGCATTTATTTGTGTATCGATGCAGGCAGTGTGTAGGAAACAGAAGTGTTTCTTGCCCTCATGGATCTTCCAGCCTAGTGGAGGAGACAGATATCAGTCATGTAAATATATATTGAATAACAAACTGTAACTCACACAATGAAGGAAAAGTACAGAGAGCTCTGAGGGTGACCAACAGGACACCAAGTGAAATTTGAATTGAGCTCGAAAGTACCAATAGGAAATATTTAGGCAAAGGAGGGTAAGAGGCAGCAAATTGGATCAAGGTTCTAAGAGGAAAGAACATAAAGGAGACCAGGAGGGGGCAGGCAGGAGGAGCAAAGGCAGAGCAGAGGGGCTGCGTTGCAGGTTGACCTTGCTAGAAAAGCTGAGAAGTGATTTAAGCAGGACACATAAGATTTGTATTTTTCTTTTTAAAACCCTCTGGCTGCTGTGTAGATTGTGGGATCTGGAGTGGAAGTGGGAAAGGAAGGGTTACTGCAGTCACCAAGCAAGTCATGGCAGTGACAGTGCAAGGACAGTAGAAAACAAGCATTTGGGAGGAAAATCCGGGACCACGGGCAGTGGGAGGGGTTGAAATATGTTTTCTACAGAACTGAATCTCACAAGAAAAGTTGCAAAGACTGAGGAGTGATTTAAAACACATTATTTTCCCAAGAGGAAGCCTCTGGGGAGGTTTGTTTTCAGCACACATTTCAGCATTTCACACACACTTTTCCTTAAGGACAAATAACAAACTGCGACTTGCCAAATCCATGCGACTGTGGTGTTTTGGGGGCCCAGGAGTCCTCCCCGCTGCTGAGGGATGGGGCTTCCCCTGCTCCCCCACCACAGCTGTGGGGAGATGGCGGGGTTCAGGCCCTTTCCTCCAAGCAAGGGTCCTTGCCCACCTCCAACCTCGCCTTCTCCAAAACCACAGATGCTCTCTGTCTGGAAAATAACCTAGTATAAAGAAGGTACCATCTGTAGAGACTTTTCTGGATTATAGGAGGGATTTGAAGGCTTCTTGAGCCTCCAGTTCCTGAGCATACAAAGAAGTGGCATGTTAGGCAGGGTCTGGGTTCCAGCCTCAACTTGCAAATTAAATGTGCTTATGATAACCTACTATGAAGCCTGGTCTTCCAAAGTCAGCAAAGTTAAGTGAAAGAAGCCAGACTCAAAAGACTCCACGTTATATGCTTCCATTTTTATGACGTTCTCTGTGGAAAGGGCAAAACTATGGAAAACAGTTCGGGAGTGTCAGGAGCTGCGGTGGGAGAAGGGGTTGGCTGCAAAGGGGCAGCACAAGGTAATTTGGGAAGTGGTGGATCTGTTCCACATCTCGACTGTGGTAGTGGTTAAACGTGGGTATACGTGTGTCCAAACTCAGAGCTGTACACTAAAAAGGGGGGCTCTTGATGTATGTAAATTGTAGTTTGGTAAACAAATGATGGCGAGAGGCTGTCTCCCAGGCCAAGCGTGTAACGTTCCCATTTTACAGAAGAAGAAAAGTGAGGAAGGCTTGGTCCCCAGAGAGAGGGCATCACTCTCTTCCCACTCCCCAGTTACCCTTTCTGCTTTTTCTGCTTTTGCGGAAGGCCTTCTTCATGGCCCCGGGGGGCAGGCCGCTCAGGAGGGCCTCCCGGAGCGGAAGCTGGAGTCGGTCCAACTCCCAACTGTTTGGAACCCTCGAGGGGCGAGGAGCCGGCGCGCTGCGCGCGAAAGGGGGACCGCGGGCGCCGAGGAGACCTCGGGCGCCGCTCCTGGGGCTGGCCCCCAGGGGGCGCTGCGACGACGCCCAGAAGTTGGGCAGCCATGTGGTTACCAGAAGGCCTCAGTGAAGCCTGGAAAATGGAGTGTGTGAAAATTTTGGTAGAGAAAAACAACCTCTGCGAGGATTAGCACAATGCCTGGCTCCCGGTGGGTTCATCATCCATTCTTGGGAAACTATTGAAATGGGAGGGTGGAGGAAGCACAGAGCAGGGTGTCTCCAAGATGTGAAACGGTCACAGAGGAAGATCATATCTAGAAGATCATAGAAGAGCACAGAATCCCCTCCTGCGCTCCTAATAATGGTATTTTTAAATATTGTTGCATCAACAGCTCCCACTGCTTTGGAACTGCACTTTTTTCGTGAATGTTTTGAATGAGAAAAGGCCAAGGGTGGCCAAAAAAAATGAGTCACAATTAGGAGAGGAATTAATTCTTCCTTCTTTTTTCCAAAATAATTCTTCCTCCCACACACATTCAATCATACAACAAATATTTACTGGAAGCCCGCTCTGTGGTTTGTGCTGGTGCAGGGGACACAACAGTAGACAAGACAAACAAGGGCTCTATCCTCTTGGAATTCAGGTTTAAAAAACAGATGAATTGGACAATTTTAGGAAAATATAAACTCTAGAAGAAATAGAAAATGTAATGAAGTAGGTCCTGTTGTCATCCTCACTCTGGTGAAAGTGGAGGCTAAGCACCTCGCATTCATACCTTCAACAAAGAGTAATCCAGCACCGTGCAAAGATTTCCATGGTAGACCTGGAGAGGTCCCAGCTTATTCGGCTGTTTCTGTGGTTCTACTCAGATAATAAACCAGGGCAGGTTTCTTGTTGGATAAATCCTGTTGCAGAGGCTGACACAAAAGGAAGTGAACAGAGTCATCCTGTTCCCGTTACTCTCAACCTCAAGGAGTCTCCTGCAGGGGGCTTCTTGTGATAGATTGTCTGTTCCTCCTCCAAACAGTCTGGCAAAGCATCTGTCCAGATACCAAATTAATTCTCTCATAAAATGCATCCTTTTCCTCCATTTTCCTATCAGTAGGGAAATGGTGAGAGTTTGTGGGAATAAAGCGCATAAGCATTCAAGGTTCTATGAGGGGAGCATCAGCACCCGGCACACAGGGGGTCCATCCGCTTTCCCTCCATCCCAGGCTGAAAACTCTCTTTAGAGCGGATGCCAAGATCATACTGATTGGTGGAGCTGCGGGACACAAACTGTCGTGGATGCTGTGCTGTGCTGCTCTGATCCCCCTTCAGGCCTGAAGGACTTATTCCTCCCCTCCACCCTACCCTACTGCTAGCTGAAGAGAGCCCTTTGCTAGAGATTATACCTTCCCAGGGCAGCTAGCATCCAGGGACTGGTAAAAAGCCTAGCTCCCTCACCCAACTTGAACAACTCTGGAGGGCCATTCCAGCTTCAGAGCTCCTACAGCGTCCACTGAGGTTCTCCTGTGGCTGCATTGCAACCCCACTTCCCCTCTGCTAGGTCCTGCTTCCTTCTCTCCCCCCACAGGTGTGGGTACCAACAGCACTCCCCCAATAATCTCCCTGCAACTCAGTGTGTTTCCTAGAGAACCCAACCTGCAACAGCTAGTGCTAGGGATGGTCTGAAAAAGGAGAAGCTAAGATGGGATTCTGGAGCTGGATGACCCACTGCCCAGGTGATAATGAGGACCCATCCCCAGTAGAGGAGGATCGAATGTAGCCTCAGGCACAGGGAAGCACTGATTGTTCAATTTTTCACCAGTAGTAAAATGGAATGGTTTGGCACCCACATGATCCACCTGGGTGTCTCTTAGTACTCTCTCGCCCTACTTTGACAGTAAATGGACAAATAGAGCAGCCACAGCCAGAGAAGTACATGGCAACCAGAGGCTCAAACCCTTCAGGGATTGAGGTCTGGGCCACCCCACCACGTAAGCCACCTAGACCATCAAAGGTGCTGGCAGAGGGTGAAAGGAATCTAGGACAGATAGGAGAGGAGGGAAATGATTGTCAGTTATGCCTGGAGATGAGCTGCTGCTGCAGCGGGACCTGCAGTTCGTCCCACTAACCTCCCTCTTGTAAGTTTCCCATAGGAAAAGATGCCCAGAGGATCCTGCAGGTGCTGCTCTCAGAACTGAAAAGAAGCAAGTGGATCTGCCAGCACAATGGGTGCACTGTTGCAAATGCTGCACTGTGCCGCCTGGTCCCCCTTCAGGACTGAAGGACCTAGTCCCCAGCTACTCGGAAGGTTGTAGGGAGACAGATCTCAGCTGTTGCCCTCTCAAGGAACTGTCCTTGGCTGAAAAGCCACCTTATCAAAGGTCATGCCCCACTCCTGGGGTAGCTAGCATCCAATGACTGGTCCATGCAGGGATACAAAGGCTTGGCCCCCTTACTCCAACTCAGAACAACTCTGAACAGCCATCCCAGCTTCAGAGCTCCCTGCAAGGTCTGCCAAAGCCTCCTGTGATGGCACCACAGCCAAACTGTCCCCTCTGCCCAATCCTGCTTTCTTCCCTTCCCCCACAGGAGTTGATCCTAAGAGCCCTCCCTAATAAAGTTACTACACACTATTGGATAATCTCTTGCCTCCGAGTCAGCTCCAGCGGAACCCAATCCATGAGACTACATGAGATTTGAGCCCAAGGCACAAACTCTTAACCTCTGGATTTAGCTCTTTCGTCTCATCTAATCCCAGAAACCCCAGGGGCATACACGTGGTGCATCCACCACACTCTTGGCCTGTGTGGTAAACTTGACCCCCAGGGAGGCAGTGTGTTCTTTATCCTGTCAGGCCAAAGATGCTCCTTAAAGGGAAGAGTGATTGCACAATCCCCTCCACAGCTTTCCCCGAGGTCCCATCCGGATTCAGACTCTGCTGGCCCAAGGCCTACCATCCATCACAATAAAGCACACCGTGTTCACGGCCCTTTAACAGCCCAGGATGGCTATTTATGACTTCAGGCTGCCAGCACAGCTCCCTCCTGGGGGACTTCTATGTTCTTCTGGGTCCCCAAGGATTTTCTGCCTTAAGGAGCCTTGTGGCTCATGCTCTCTCTGAATAGAAAAGTCCCAGCTGCTTTGCTTAGGGTTGAGTGAGAGGATGAGGAGGTCCTATCACTGAAGCAGAGTGCCTGACTCTGGGAGTCTGTTAGCTCAGATGGGGGAAAGAGGCCCAGAGAGGTAACATTGATACCGAGCAATGGGCTCGCGCTGCTCGCCACAATCTGAGCCAATTAATCACAACGAGTTAGAGATCGAGAAACGAAGTTTAATTAGATTAGCCAGCAAATCGGAAGACAGGTGACTGATGTCTCAAAAACCCACCTTCAAAGATTACAGAATCTTGAGACAGTTATATAGGGAAAATGAGCAGTAAGGAGGGGGTCCAGGGATGTTGGTCTCCAGACATGATGGGCTTCAGGCATCACATTGTTCCATTCTTCTGTCAGCTGTGATGGATACCTTGTAGGTGTGTTTCCCACCTGTGGTCAGCCTGTTCCTGGAGAGAAACTCATAGAACAAAGTTTTTAATTTATCAAGCTATTGGGGAGTCATAGGTAAGCAGAGGCCATAAATCAGGAGAGCATGTGAATTTTTTGGAGTACATGCAGCGCAGCAAGTAGTCACACGGAGGAGGGGCTGGGGCCATTTAGTGTAACAAGATGGCCTCACTTATGCTCACTTACAACATGACTTTCCCAAGTTCAAATCAGTAGCAGGGGTGGAATACGGAATACAGTTCTGTATTCTTTTTACTCCATCACACCACCTCTCCCAACCCCTAGGGTTTGCCTCTACTAAAATCTAGACTGAGATATAGAGAAGGGAACTGATCTGTCCCGTAGATCTCAGACAGACTTGGGACTCGGACACACCAGATATGTTGGAAGGCAAGAATGAGATGTGGGGCTAAAAACAGGATTAATGGGAAATGTGTAAACAGAGTCTTTGGTCCCTGCCCACCCCTCGCACCTCCATCCTGGTTGGTAAGAAGAGATGGGATAGGTGACTGTTGTCTGTAGTGATGTGCAGCCATTCATCTGGTAAAAAATGTTTTAAATTTTTTTAACTCTATACTAGTTTTTTTACGCTTTAATCTTAGATCCAGAACCTTTTGTGGAAGGGCAGAAACAGGAGTGACTGAGAAGTGCTGCCTGGGTATAAGGAGGAATTTATACTTGTATTTTTTAAACACAAGAATCAAGTTATCACCATTCCACTCAGGTGGAGTTAGAATAGGCAAACTGTTCCAACATTTCACCCTAGGATTCTCATCAACTGCCCAGTAGTGAACGTCAGTGGACATTATTTGAGAATTCAGAACTGTATAGTTGGAGTTCTTCTATTACTGGGCAATTAGAAATACTGGACCAGAAGCCAAGAATATGACTCCATCAAACCTCTCCAGTACTTAAAAAAAGTGAAGACCTCCTGCAGTAATGTATGCATCTCTGAATCCTTGGAATATACAAATCAGCTTGTGCTAGTTTCTGTGGCAAAGGAAAAATAAATGATATAATAATAATTTTTTGAAAAATCCTTCCCCCCAAGAGACCAATGTTTGGACAAGAAAGTCTATAGACTGGCAATCAAATCCCTCCTTATGCAATCTATGTGGTGACACTGATAACTCTGTACATTTCTGCAAGGCTGTTGGATTTGGTGGAATTTGAAACTTGCTGAGTTTTGTGGACATGTAGGCATTCCAAAAATAGAGACAGATGTCACTCTTCCAGCTCTTTCTAAAGATGACCTAGGTGGCATTTAAGCAGAAAATGAGTGTCTCATCTCCTGTTTGCTGCATGGGAAAGACAGACCTGGATCTAAAGTCAGGGTTAACGGTGATTTAGTCCATGAGCCATGAAAGAAAAGGAAACCTCCACTAGATAGCAAAACTGTAGATAGATGGATCATATGTATTGCTAACAAATTATGCTGATGTCATGTTTTTTTCTATTTATCCATCCAACCTAAGCCTCTCCTCAGGCCTCAACTCAGTAAAAAGCATCAACAAACAGCCGGTTACTCAGGCCAAAAATTTAGGAGTTATTCCTGAGTTCTCTCTTTCAGCCCCTCCCCCATTATCAGCTAGTCGTTCCCTCTGCCTACAAAACATCCAAATCTGCCCATTTTTAGCACTCTCATTCCAACCAAAGCCACATCTCTCTCTCTCCTGGATGCCTTTGCTTCTTAACTGGTATCCCTGCTTTCATTCTTGCCCCTCCTCCCTACAATCTGCACTACCTTTACAGATTAAATAAGATCTTGTCCTTCTCCTGCTGAAAACCCTCCAGCGCCTTCCCGTTGCCCTTAGAACAAAATCTAAACTCTTTATCACGGCTCCCAAAGCCCTACATCTGGCCCACTTCTCCGTCTTTTCATACTACTCTCCAGCCACACAGGCCATTTTGCAGTTCCTTGAACAAGCCAACTTCTTCCCTACCCCCCCCCCCCCCATGCTCTATGCACTTGCTTTTGCCTGTCTGGAGTAGTTGTGCCCAGATCTTCATAGGTCAGGTCTTCATGATCTTGGCGCTCGGTGTAAACTTCTCTGACCCTCATAAATATCCCCGCCGTCCCCCTCTCCCCCCGCCATCAGACCGATCCCCAATTTAATTCATAGATCAACATCTGAAATTACCTTTATTTTAAAGATAAGTTTTTAACGTGTTTCTGTCTCATCCCTACCAGGACATATGCTTCAACAGAGCGGGAATTTTGCCTCTCACGTCCCCTCCAGCACCTACAGTGCCTGACGCACAGGAGGTGCCGATAGTTATTTCCTAAATGGGGCAGTCCCGGAGCCCACAGACACAGAAGGGGCAATGACAATACAAAGTGACAAGGGCTGTGTGGGGCGCCGAGTCACTTGGCGGAGTCAGGGCCCGCCTCCCGCTGGAAGACGGGAGGCTCCCCCACCCCGTCCCCAATCCACTCTCCCTTTTGAAAGGCTGAGGACTGAGGGGCATTTTGTGACCAAACGGTCATTAACAACGATAACAATATTACTACTGGCAAGAAAGCCAACAGGCGGTGTGGCCGGCAGGAAAAAAGGGAGCGGGGCAGGGGCCTGAGCAGGTCCGGCTCCGGGGCAGCAAGGCGGGCGGCACAGGAGACGAGGGCGGGGTGGAGCGGCACCCGGGGCGGTCAGAGCCGCGTGCCGGGGCGGCGAGGCGGACGCCGAGCCCGGAGGAAGGCGCGGGGTGGCACCCCAGGAGCCAGAGCCGGCCCCGCCGGCGCCACAGCTTCGCTTCCGGGTGAGGGGCGGGCGGGCCGAGCAGTTCCGGGGCGGGCGGCGGTTCCGGCTGTGCGGGCCGCGCCGCGGCTGCTGGTCCCGGGCGCGCGGAGGGCGCGAGCGGCGCGCGGGGGCCGAGGGGCGCGAGGCGGCGGCGCGGGGACTCCGGGCCCCGGCGGCGGCCCATGGGGCGGGAGGCGTGAGGCCGCGGCCTGCCCGGGGCTCGGGGGGTGGGGGGAGCGGGGCGGGGAGATGGATAAACTGACCATCATCTCAGGATGTCTCTTTCTGGCCGCCGATATCTTCGCCATCGCCAGCATCGCCAACCCGGACTGGATCAACACCGGGGAGTCGGCGGGTGAGCGCGGCGCGCGGGCCGGGCGGGGGATTCGCTGAGGGCGAGGAGAGGGAGGGGAGACCCGGCTGGGAGAAAACCGGGCTGGAGGGTGTGAGGCGGGGGCCGGCCTGAGGAGAGAGGGGGCGGAGGGTGACCCGGGCCGCGGGGCGGGGCGGCCGAGGGGACGGAGAGGAGGACGCGCTGGTCGCCAGCGGGACCCCCAGGCTGAGAGAAGAGGGTCGAGGAGACCCGGCCTGGGCTGGCGGGTCCCGGACTTTAGGAAGGGGGTGAGGGGAGACAGCCACTCGACCTGAGGAACGGCGGAGGAACGAGCTTCGTCCTGGATTTAAAAAAAAGTGAAGGTGGGAGACGGGAGGAAAGCGATTTGGAAGAAACCGAGGCGCCTGTGAAGGAATTAGAAATCAGGCGGGGAGGGAGGCAGCCTGTAGGGCAGTGCGCGAGCCCCGAGAGAGCTGATGGGCGAGGGGAGACCCGGAGGAGTCAGGTCCCACCCCCGCCGCCGAGGAAGCTGCGGCCGGACGAGAGGTGGCCGGACGAGGCAGGGTTGATGGTGCTGGGGGAGCTGGGGGTGGTGGCTGGAGCTGGGGGGCGCCGGATGGGAGCCCCCCTACCCGCGCCTTCGCCCATGCCCTGCCCACTTGGCAGTGTTTGAGACGCATGTGGCTTCCGATTTTCCCTTTGAAGTCTCTGTGGTTATAATTTTGCTTTATTTTAGGCCCGGGAGCTATAATAATACTAATAATAAACTTCATTTTATGGAGCATCTTTCATTCTAGCGCATCACGAAACATTTTAGAGATCTTAATAGTAGTTACAAAATTAAATAACACATTAGAGTTGCAGGCGGCCCAGCAGCAGTAGCAGTGCTTGCTGTGAGACCACGGAGCTGTAGGCAGCAGAGGCAAGGTGGTGCCCTCTGGAAGAGGTAGGCATCTATCTGAGGGATATCCCAGGTGAATGCCCTTGCAGGATTTTTCTCAGCTGGGGCCACCATCACCACACACACAGACACACACTCACTCACTCGCTCACACATCCAGACCTGTGAGACCAAACCTTTAATTAATGTAACAGCTGTCAGAAGAGCTGATGGGAATTAAGGAATGAGCTTGTTTTCTAACGGCTTGTTCAGTGCAGGTGAAGGAATATTGGGGGTTGGGAATGTCAGGCTCCCTCCATGAATAATTTGTTACAAAATGTATGACTGTGCTGTCAAACTTCTTAAATATTACTTATGGTTCTGTATTTATCCTGCAATATTTTTAGCTCTTAAAAAAAGCTGTAGCTGGGACATTTGTTGCTTCCTCCTCCCTCCCTCTCTCCCATCTAGACCTAGTAACACAAAATCATGCTGTCAGATTTGCTGGTTATTAAAATAACACTCTAAAAAATTCTCCTTTTCTTGCCTGTACAGTTGTAGCACAGCTCTTAATTGTAAAGCATATATGATTATTATGTGATGTGGTAGAGGTGTTAGCTAATCGTAACATGGTAATCATATTGCAATATATAAATGTATCAAATCAACACGTCGTACACTTTAAACATATACAATGTTATGTCAGTTACATCTCAATTTTATTAAAATTGTAAGATAAAGAAGATATCAGAGTGGTTTAGAATTTGGTGAAACTATGGGCTTTGTTTCTGAAAATGTTGGTGATGTCAGCGTTAACTATTCATTTGTACAGTTGTATGTGTAACATCCGGTTTGTGATCTGTTGTGGTTTTTATCCTAATTATATGTGCAGTGACTCCTTTTACGAGACTTTCTTAGGGGCAAAGAGATTTCACTGTTCTAGCAGAAACGATCCTTTTTGCAAAGAAGTTTCAGGTGGAATCCCAATGTATAAAACAGACAAAATGCTCATGGGAAAGATACTGTTACTTGTACAGAAGAAAGAGGCAAGTAATAGCATAACATTCCTGAGAAGATGGAAAAGGACAGCATTCAAAGCATTGGAAAAGGGATACCTCCTCTATTATATTAGAAAGAAAGCAAGGATGGAAGTCAACTCCTTCAGATTAGTAGGCAAAGTCTTCGGCTGTGAGTTGCCGCAGAGATGGGAGGGACAGAAGTCCAGGGTTTGAAGACAGTAGAAAATGTTTGAAATAAGTAGTTGCAGAGGGAGCATGCCAACCGGCGACATAGTAGGATTGTCTAGCAGTGTGGAAGCCTCATTGAAGTCAGTGGTCATGAACAGTAGTGTGATAACCCATCTGCCTTGTTGACTTTCTCTTATAGTGGTCAGCTACTTTGGCACCAGTGTGTGGTGAAAGGCAATAGAAGGCTTCATTAGGGTTGGTGTTTGCCACCTACATGCAACAAAGTGACAGAGGAGCAAAGGTGATTAGGGTATTGGTCAAAGTATCATTGTAATGATGGCTCATGGAATCTCAGCTGGATAAAGAGTAAAAGTGAATAAAGGAAAGAGCTGATGGATTGGTCAGTGAATAGCAGATGGTATATGGTCAGTGGAATAGTGGACCCAATAGAATTGAAGACCTGACTGGGAGTTATTGATCCAGCAAAGCAGAAGGGCAGGGGATTGTGGGCACAAGGTCCAGAGTGTGACAGTGGGCATATGTGGCTGAAGTGGGGTGGAGGAGGTGATTTTTTTCCTAACAGTTTCCCTTGCCATCTCAGGATACCCTTCAGTTAAATATTCTGTAGCTAGAGAGAGGAATAATAGGAGATAGTAGAACAGTAGGAAATTTTTCAAAATCATATCTAACTCATATTTCTTACCTTAAATATGTCAGACAGTAGCCCCCCAAAACTTAAAATGAATGGGATCATATGTTCCTTTGTTCACTCTTGTGCTCTTGCACAGTGATAAGATGCACCTGAACTTTGCCTGGTGTTGGATTGAGCTTATATGCCCACTGTACACTGTGATCTGAGCAGACAGATCCAGTCTTGAGTTTAAAAAAAAAATCAGTGCAGAGTTACACCTTCCAAATCAAAGAAACATTTATAGGAAGTTCAAATAAGATCTCAGAGGTGACAGGACTAGCCTTACTCTAAGATCTGCACAAAAGTGACATAACCTGGCAGCAAAAAGTTAATGCTTTGGTTCCCTTCAGTGCGTTATATACAGTGTATGAAAGTTTGCGATATTTTTACTGCAGTTTTCTAAATGGACAAAATATATTTTGAAAGTAGAATTCTTGGAGCCAAAAAGCTCTGCAGAATGTAGTTTGAAAACCACTGCAGTGAACTAGTAAGGAAAAGTTTCAGGATTCAAATCCAAACTTCATCACTTACAAGCTCTATGAGTTTGGGCAAGTTACTTAGCCGCTCTTTACAGTTCCTCCTCTGTAAAATAAGGATAATAATAGTACCCATCTCGCTGGGTTATTGTGATGATTAATTGAGTTAATCTGCATAAAACATTTAGAACAGTGCCTGACACATAATAAGTGCTCAATAAAAGATATTGTTGTCGTATTGCTGTTCTAGTTTATAATAACAGATGTCAGAATCCCAGTTTTGAAATTAAAGCTCAGAACTTGTTACTGTGAGAACTGACATGGTTTCTTTATTAGATGTTTTTGGAAACAAGGAAACATCAAGAATAATATGGCCAGGCTTAGCACAAGTCAAATAAATTTGTCTTCCCTCCTGGCTTTGGACGTTCTCCATCACTCCCATACTGTTCTTCCTCTTTTAGTCCCTCATCTCCATATTCTGGTCTCTGCTCCTCAGATTCTACTTGAACTACCACAAAAGGAAATGATATATCCAAAAACAAAAAACTGAATAGAATAACTTCCTAAAATCCTAACTAATAAACTGTATTACTGTAAGATTATGGACCATACTTCATAGTGGCAGAATTTTTAGTTTGTTTTTATTGTATTGGTCCAGATACAACATGGAGAAATTACATTCCTTTTACTTGCATCTGTGTGTGGTAACATTTCCTGAGCTTGTTCTAATAGCTTGTGGATTATACACAGACTTTTGAAGATATAATGAAACAGAAATAGATATTTTATGTATGAGGAAAGTACATGGTCGGGGGGCACTTTAGTAAGGACCCTTAGCAGTTTCTATTAATGTAATCAAAAATATCAAATGGTAGGGGCTGGCCCCGTGGCGTAGTGGTTAAGTTCGCGCGCTCTGCTTCGGAGGCCCAGGGTTCGCAGGTGCGGATCCTGGGCGTGGACCAACGCACCACTTATCAAGCCATGCTGTGGCAGGCGTCCTGCATATAAAGGAGAGGAAGATGGGCACGGATGTTAGCCCAGGGCCAATCTTCCTTAGCAAAAAGAGGAGGACTGGCATCAGATGTTAGCTCAGGGCTAATCTTCCTCACACACACAAAAATATGTATATATTAAATGCTAGGTAAATATAATGGCAAAATTACGTAATTGTGCTATGCTGGGGTCAAATTTCTGCTGGTTACTGGAACTGAACTTCAGTAGCAATATCTTTTACTTTATATAGTGCTTTATAGTTTTTGAAGCACTTTCACATCCATGACTTGATTTGATTCCTTAGGCTTTTTGTATTTAGCTAGTGTAAAATAGTCATTTCCACGTTTTTTCCCATGTCAGTGCTTTGCACAAGAGATCTGAATTGCAGTTTGCAAAGACTCCTTCAGGAAAACTCTTCATGGGAGTATTACCTATTTCTTATTTATGCACATCTTTTATTTATTTAAATGAGATTAAAATTCTTCAGTGGCTGAAATTTTTGCCAGACTACAGAAGAGGGAAAGAGGGAGATTTGGGTTTCAGGTTTAAGGTGATAGTCTTTGCTTTGTATAAGTCCCTTAACCTCACTACCACTGATTTCTCATCTCTACAGAGACAAACTATTTGTGAAAAAAATTTTTTTAGTTTTATTGAGTTAACTTCGAGATCAGCAATTAAGCAAAGCTGCTTCTGATAAATATAATTATCATCTAGCGATCCCTTTAATTGAGGCATCATCCTTTTACAGCAGGATTTCAGTTACCAAAGTTATACCATCCTAAATCATCCTAGATGGATTTGCTTAGTGTTCTTTATGAAGATTTCCAAATATTTCCCCCAAGTCTCTTCCGGTACATGAAGGAACTTCTCCCTTATGACTAATCAAAATTTCTCTCTCTAGAATTGGTTCTCATATTCACATTGTAGTCTGTCATAGTTAGTGTATTTATTTATACTTTCATTCTTGTTCTTTTTAAAATGGCTTAGACTGGATATTAGAGTGTTTAAGAGATCTTAATAACTGACACCCTCTTCCCTGCTTGCATTCTGAACTAATGGTGGGGAGGGGGAAAGAATAAGATAATTAGGAGTCAAAACAGTATTTTATTACTGATAATGTGGCTTATGTCGGTAGACAAGCGGCTGCTGCTTACTGGACCTCAAACTGAACAGACAACTGTCCAGTCCCAGGCTGTGCTGGGGGACCTGCCCTGTAAGACTTCTGGCTAAAAGAACAGAGGACATGAGTGCTCCCTGTGGCCAACTTGCTCCCGAGGGCAAAATGTTGGACTACATATTCCCAGTTTTTTCTCCTAAACTGCCAGTCAAATGAAGTCATTCCTCCTGACCTGGGAAGAATTGAGTGAGGGGCCACAGATAAGCTAAGAGTATTATTCTAACAGCCTCCTATCTCCACCCTTAATGGGTAGAAACATCAGAAATAGGGAGAAAGCGTTACTAGTTTGAAACCCAGGAGATGGCTGAGATTTTGTGAGAAAGAGTTTTCTTTTTCCTCAGGTGCTTGGGGAAGTGAAAGACTTTGGTGGTGGGGGCGGTGGGGCCGGGGGGCTCGTCATTTCCCATCTGCTACCTACTACCCTCTCCACGGGAAATCCTGGTAAACCTCAGAGAGGGGACTCTGGTGCTTGGCATGTGATAGATCACGTGAGAGTTCAAGATCTACTAGTACATTGTGGCCTACAAATTGGGGGTCCTTGGTTTAAAACATTAAAATTACAAGCTGCCCAAGCAGACCTATGTATTAAATACTAGAGAACTATTAAATAATAAGCCTTTTTCCCTGAACTATGACAACTTCAGTGATCACAAAGGTGCTTTGGCATGAAGGAGCTCTGTAACTAAGTTGTTAAACCAACCCATCTAGAACTTTGTTTCGTTAATCACTTTGGACGGGACTTGTAGAAAACGACAGAATTTGGTTACCTAAGAGCAAAAATCTTGAGATTGTGTTCTTTAATTTAAAAAGCATGAACAGAATTCTTCAATGGCCTTTTGAGTCTTTTTCCACTAAATTTTCTTTTTTTAAAACAGTTTTGAGATATAATTCATATAACCATAAAATTCACCCATTTAAAGTGTGCAATTCAATGGCTTTTAGTATATTCATAGAGTTGTATCACTATCACCACAATCAATTTTAGAACATTTTCAGTACACTAGAAAGAAACCCCACATCTTTTCACCATTACTCCCAACCTCCTAGTCCTAGACAACCACCAGTCTACTTTCTGTCTCTGTAGATTTGCCTATTCTGGACATTTCATATAAATGGAATCATACAATACATGGTCTTTGTGACTGGCTTCATTCACTTAGCATGACATTTTCAAGGTTCATCCATATTATAACAAATATCAGTACTTCGTTTCTTTTCATTGCCAAATAATGTGTATATAGATATACCACATTTTATTTATCCATTCATTAGTTGATGGACATTTGGGCCAATAAATTTCTTTTACTTCCAAGAATAACACTTCTCCATAATGGTAAAGTGGTACAAAGATTTTTTTAATTTGGTTTTTTAAAAGACATTATCAGTATTATTTATTTTAGCATATCAAATAATAAGAACTTTGAATAAAAATTCAAAGACCAGTCTTCTTACAGTGTTCACAGGTCACACTTAAATCTTGAAATCACTTATGATACTGTGAATTTCACAGTGTAGACTGGATTTTCCAATGTGAGGTTAGATTTCCTGAACAGAGCAGTTATTTCCTTTACAACCTTAGTTCCAGAAGTCATCTCTTTACCATTATCAACAGAGATGTAGCCACTTCAGATGAAGGGTATGTAGGCCTAAAAGTTTTGGAGAAGAGGAATTTGTGACCAGAAACATAGACAGAAGCCATGAGTAAAAGAAAGTCACTAAAAGGAAGGAAATGCAGAGAAAGAAATTACAGAGTGATGACTGCCGTTGTATTCATTAGACTGACCAGACTTGTTGAATTCTTCGTCCTTTGGCTGCCAGAGCCGCTTTCAAAGCTGCCATAGTAATAGTCATGTACATCAGTCCTCCACTGTTCGGCTTAGTGTGACCTAAAAGAATGTTATTAAACCTCTTACCTGATACGTGTTGGGTTTGTATTGGGGTTGCAGTGTAGTAAAATGGTCCTGTGGATTTGGAGTCAGACATATCTAGATTTGATTCTCAGATTCCCTTGTTATGAGCTTTATGATTTGGGGCATGTAATTTGATTTCCCAGCTGTAAAACTGGGATGATATGTTTATCTCAAAGGATGGTTGTGAGGAAAAAATATATGGTGTATAAGGAGTTACCACATGGTCTAATACATAGTAAATGCTCAAATGTTAGTCATAATTATTATTTGTTATGTAAAAGATCACATCTGAATTTTTTTATTGATGTTTTAATAGTTTATAACATTGTGAAATTTTTGGTTGTACATTTTTGTCCATCACCATATACATGTCTCCCTTCACCGCTTGCACCCACCCCCCACCCCCATTGCCCCTGGTAACCACAATACAGTTTTCTCTGTCCATGTGTTGGTTTATATTCCACATATGAGTGAGATCATATGGTGTTTGTCTTTCTCTTTCTGGCTTATTTCGCTTAACATAATACCCTCTAGGTCCATCCATGTTGTTGCAAATGGGATGATTTTGTCTTGTTTTATGGCTAATAGTCCATGGCATATATATATACCACATCTTCTTGATCCAGTCGTCAGTTGAGGGACACTTAGGTTGCTTCCACTTCTTGGCTATAGTGAATAATGCTGCAGTGAACATAGGGGTGCATAAGCCTCTTTGGATTGTTGATTTCAGGTTCGTTGGATAGATTCCCAGTAGTGGGATAGCTGGATCATAGGGTATTTCTATTTTTAATTTTTTGAGGAATCTCCATACTGTTTTCCATAGAGGCTGCACCAGTTTGCATTCCCATCAGCTATGTACGAGGGTTCCTGTTTCTCCACATCCTCTCCAACATTTGTTGTTTTTTGTCTTGGTGATTGTAGCCATTTTAATGGGCATGAGGTGATATCTTAGTGTTGTTTTGATTTGCATTTCCCTGATAAAACATCTGAATTTTTAAACATTTCCCTTTTGTATTATCTGCTTTATTTATGTATATCTTGCCTTGTTCTAAAAAGAAATTTAAAGCAACATATTTTATCTGTATTTGAATATTCCTGAAACCCAGCTGGATCCCATCTGGGAACAGAGACTGCAAAGTCAATGGTAGTGGTAATATAAACTTAATGGGACGCATATAAGTACCAAAACCAAGGAAGGCATCAGGTTTATATGTTTCTGGAGCCGACTAACGAGGTTTTCTAAGTGAAAGGCAGCCTAACATAGTGGAAAGGGCACACAGGTTTTGGGGTCAAAACAACATGTAGTCACATCCCAGTCCCACTATTGACTAGCCATGTAATTGATCTTAGACAAGTTGTAGTTGAGGGTTTTTTATTAATAAAAATTATATCATTCAGGGGCCAGCCCTGTGGCCTAGTGGTTAAGTTTGGCATGCTCCACTTTGGCGGCCTGGGATCGGTTCCCAGGCACAGACCTATGCTGCTCAGCAGCCATGCTGTGGTGGCGACCCACATACAAAATAGAGGAAGACTGGCACAGATGTTAGCCCAGGGTGAATCTTCCTCAGATAAAAAGAGGAAGATTGGCAACAGATGTTAGCTCAGGGCAAATCTTCCTCGGCAAAAAAAAAAATTACATCATTCAGACTTGATTAATACCTCTTTCAGTACTTCCAATTGTTTTGCAGGTTCAGACCCCTGTTCTGTAGGTTAAAGAGTAATAACCACAGTGAATTATGAAAATCACTTAGTTCAGAAGTTATTTTTAAAGGAATAAAGGTAAGAGCAACTTGTCTATAAAGCGTTACTGTTGGAGTATCAGGAATCAATTAGTCTCTCCTCAAAGGCTGAAAATAAGTTTGAAATATATGAGATAGTTGTTTCTTTATAGAAACCTGGCAAATAGTACAACTAAAAATTTAGTTTCGTTTATAAAATAAAATTTCTTCTAGTTGTCATTAGCTTCTGTAATGCAACTGTGAGTATTTTTTTATACCCTGTTCAATGCTTACTTAAGTAGTGGGCCATATTGTGTCATCTTATAGGGCAGTTTATTTTATTTTATTATTTATTTTTAAATTATAATTTTTATTTATTTATTTATTTTCCCCCAAAGCCCCAGTAGGTAGTTGTACATCATAGTTTAACATCCTTCTAGTTGCTGTACGTGGGACGCGGCCTCAGCATGGCGGGAGAAGCGGTGCGTCGGTGGGCGCCCGGGATCCGAACCCAGACCGCCAGCAGCGGAGCGCGCGCACTTAACCGCTAAGCCACGGGGCCGGCCCTATAGGGCAGTTTAGACACATAATGAAGTAGTGCTGTTTATGAAATTGTTATTGTTGAATTATAGTTGAGCGTAATCAGGCACCTTGAATGGATAATTATTTACATGGTGACCTTGTTTTATATCCTCTAAATAACCCAGAAGATTAGGTTGTACAGTGAGAGCAGTGACAATATATAGGTATAAATTTCATATTTACGGCTTTACCTGTTTATGATGATTTATGTAAACATGACATTCGTATTTTTTTCCTGGTCAAAATGTTTTATTTTCAGGCTCTGAAGCTACACATTTTTACCTAAGTACTGCCTAGAATTCTTTGCCCATCTAGCAGCCAGCTGCTAAAATGTTCAATACAGTACTTACAAAACCTGATTTAGTTGGTAACAATGGACTGGGTGAAGTGGCTACTTATTTCATTCTTTATTGACTAAAGATTGATGAGAAAGTAATATTTAGCAAAGCTATTGTAAGAGATTAGATGAGCTGTGAGGAAACCTAAGGATCTTTGAATATCAAGGTACCTAAAAGTAAGTATCTGGATCAAAATCACTTTTACTAACATATGTCTGTAAACTTTACTATGTATTCTCTCATTAGATTACAGGGATGAGAATCCTTTCCAAATATGCCGTGAGCAAGTAGAATGTGATGATCCTTTGGGATTTATTCCTTTAGAGTTAACAAAATAAAGAAGCATATGGATTTGAGTGTTGCTATGAATGATACTTACATGTATTTGGTATTTACATGTATACCAACCAACATATACGGTTTGCTTACGTGAAGTTTCAATGTATGACTCCAATTCAGTTTTGAAGCAAACTGTTTCTTTGAATCATTGCTCTATTTTTTTTTTAATTAGAAAGAAAAGCCTGCACTTTTTTTGTATGTCTCTTTATACTAGCTTTGCTATAAATAAAAGGTCACATTTGGCATTTTGGCACTTGCTGTTGTATATAATGAACAAAAAGGCAGCTGTTGACTTTTAATATAGATCTATTCAACTAGGGACCATATACTACTATCTGTAGAGACTAAACAGGAGTAAAGAAAAATGCAGTTGGGTCAAGTAAGAAAATGGGAGAGCAGAATTTCACTAGGTCTCCCCATTTGCAGTGTATTCACAATAAATTATTCACCTGGAACATTGTTGGGTCTACTTTTAGCTATAATAATAGAAGTTCTTTTCAAAAATAAATAGGCTGTGTTCAGATTTGTTTTGCTGACCAGACCACTAGCTTTTTTTTTTTTTTTTGTGAGGAAGATCAGCCCTGAGCTAACATCCATGCTAATCCTCCTCTTTTTGCTGAGGAAGACTGGCTCTGAGCTAACATCTATTGCCAATCCTCCTCCTTTTTTTTTCCCCAAAGGCCCAGTAGATAGCTGTACGTCATAGTTGCACATCCCTCTAGTTGCTGTATGTGGGACACGGCCTCAGCATGGCCAGAGAAGCGGTGCGTTGGTGCGCGCCCCGGATCCGAACCCGGGCCACCAGTAGCTGAGCACATGCACTTAACCGCTGAGCCACGGGGCCGGCCCCAGACCACTAACTTTTAAGTCAAAATCTGTAAGACCATTTCACTTATGACCATTTCATTTATAAAGTACCATCCATTTTGATAAAATAAGTCTTTAATTTACTATGAATATTCCTTAAATCTTCCCATAGGTATCCCCTGTACCACTGGACTTTGTTCCAGTCAGTGTCGCAACAGATGGTTATTGATGTATGTGTGGTCTGTAAGGAACTGTACTCAATATTTTGAGGGATTGCATTTAAGCAAATGAAAAAGTGTTTTATCCCTGAGGAACCTGTACTGTGTTTGGGAAGATAAAATAATATACATGTGATGTATGTCACATCTGTCAAACATGTGATGAAACTACTTTCTGCCAAGGTGGTTGAGGAGGAGGTGGAATTTGAGCTTAACAGATGATATGCTTAATAATAAGTAAATAATCAGGAAGACTTGGGCAGTACTTGTGCTTGAAGGTGGAATGGCATGGGTAAATGTAGATAGAAAAGTTTCCATTCCAGTCCATTTCTATACATTGCTGCTAAATTTATCTTTCTTTTTTTTTTTTAGTTTTATTTATTTATTTTTTCCCCCAAAGCCCCAGTAGATAGTTGTATGTCATAGCTGCACATCCTTCTAGTTGCTGTATGTGGGACGCAGCCTCAGCATGGCTGGAGAAGCAGTGCGTCGGTGCGCGCCCGGGATCCGAACCCAGGCCGCCAGCAGCGGAGCGCACGCCCTTAACCGCTAAGCCACGGGGCCAGCCCTAAATTTATCTTTCTAAAGGATAAATATAATAATAATAGCAAATACTTATATAGCATTTACTTTGTGACGGATACTTTTCTATGCACTTTACATGTATTAACTAATTTAATCCTCACAACATCCCTCTATAAGTGCTATTATTAGTCCCACAGAGATACAGAGAAGTTAAGTAACTTGCCAAAGTTCACACAGCTGATAAGTGGAAGAGCTGAGGTTTGAATCCAGGAAGTCTAGCTGCAGAGTCCTGGCTCTTAACCACTGCCTGTGTTTGTACCAGAAACCTTCAGTGACTCTTCATCTTCCACAGAACAAAAGGCACTCAGGGATCTTCACAGTATGGCTCTAGCTTACCTTTCCAACTTTAGATCCTACTTTTCTTTCCTACATGGATCTATATTCTAGCCCCTCTGTATTACTTTTATTATTAACTCTGTTACTCTGTTTTCTAAATAGTCTTTATTCTCATCTCTAAATCTTTGCTGTGTTGTTTATTCTCAGCCTGAAATGACCTCTCACTCTTCTCAGCCCATGTCTTATCAATGTCCTACCCATCTTTCAAGCATATTTCAACTGCCATTTTCATAAAAACCTTTTTTGATCCCCTACCTAAGTGATTTTTTTCCCCTTTGGTAACACCTTACACATTTTTCATGATAGCATATGTGTATCATGATGATTTGTGTGTTACTTGCCCTATTTTCTAGTGTAGATTCTTTAAAGTTCCTTAAGAACAGGGGATATGATTTATTGATCTTTGTACCTTAGGGAGCACTCAGTCCAAGCTTGCACGTGGCGGGAAAGAGAAAGTATTATGATTCACACTAAGATTTTGAATCTAGAGTAGGGAATAGAATTGGGAATTCTGGAGAGTGACTGATTTATTGGGTAAAAGTGATGAGTTTGATTTAGACACGTTATGTTGAAGTGAGAGTAGATTATCCAAGCAGAAAGGGACCAGAGCTCAGGAGAGAGGAATATTTGGTCTTATCTCATTTTCACAAGTATGATACTTAGGTTGTTACATATATCAAATTATTGTTCTGTAGCTGTATATCCACAGAATTCAGTCTTGATTTTTTTGACATGTCATTAGTTGATTTTCACTTTGGAAAGTAAGGTCCAGCTACTGTATAGTCATTCCCAACTTTGAAAAAATATGGTAAGATGAAAGTTAATTTGTAGGTTGATTGGTTGATCCTCTGGGTCAATAAAGGAGTTAGATTCCTAGGCTAGCCCGTAAGACCATGTTGTAGCTGAAATATTTACTTCTGCAACAAAAAAATAATAAATAGTACAGCTGCATTGCTAATAAATAGCATTAAAAAAGATGAAAAGAAGTAAGAAAGAGTAGCTTATTTGATCCTTTAATTTGACTTTAAAGCTTATGATATTCTTTCTGTGTGATATAGATGCTTCACTGAGATTCTTCTTACATTTGTCAATAATATTTTGGGTCATTTTTTGACATAAATTGCCCTATCAGAGGAAGGAAAGAGAGGAAATGTGTGTTTAAGAGACTTCTTGAGGTAAAATAACCTGAGATAGAATAAACTCAGTAGAAGAAGGTGTATGTGAGTGTGTGTGTGCACATGTGGTATGTGTAGTCTGTTATGGTAGGAAGCGGACATGGGGGAGATGAGCATCTTGTAATGGGTAAATGATCTCTCCCATGAGGAACCAAGGTGATACAAAAGAGGTTGGATCCAGTGTTCCTCATTCAAGCCCTTAGGAGGAGCCGTTAGTCCTGGCTAATACGGTTACTGTTTGTTAAGGAGTACCTGTGGATGGATGGAGAAAGGAGAAAAACAGCATTTTATATGCTATTTAAGGTATGAAACAGTGCAAATTAAGTATTTTTAACTTGGAGAGTACCTATATTGAAACTTGGCTTCTATATTGAAACTTGAAACTTTATTTTTCCTAACTGAAAAATAATTCTGTATTCCTCCTTCATCCTCATGAATCCCATCTCTTGATTTAAAATAAAGGTGGGTATATATGATATGTTGAATTCTTAGAAAATTATTTTATTAAGAAAGTTATAGTGAAAAGAGTATGAGGGTTGAAGTCAGAACGCAGTTCGAATTCTAGCTCTGCCATTTGCCAGCTGTGTGGCCTTGAATGTGTTAACTTGACTTCTGAGCTTTAGTTTCATCTGTAAATGGGGATATTATCTCTTTCCTTGCAAAGTAGCTGTAAGAATTAAAGTTAATGTATCTGATACACCTGCCACGTACAGGCACTTATGGTAGCTGTTGTTGTTAAGCAATTAAACGGAGTAATCTCTTATCACATTGGGTAAATAGACCATAATGTTGCAATTGATTATTTACCCATCATATAGTCATCAAAAGAAGTTTGATTTTTTTTAAACTAGGATATATCACTGTGTTAGACCTGGTTCCCCGTATCATTTTTTACCAAACACACTGTACCATGCCCCTGATACTTACCTGGATTGCTGCCTTCTTCCACCTTAGTGCACTAAGGGAAGACAGTACCAGGCAGCCTATCCAAACATTTATATGCAAGTGCTCGTCTACGTATCAAAGATAATATGTATTTGGGGATTTTCCAGTAATGATGACAAATTATACTAAGCCATTAACATTCTCTCAACCTTCTTACTCTAGCTAACGTCTGCTAAGTGGGTTATGGGTGTAGCCTTTGGTCCTAGAGTAGATTTTCCCCCAACCAGCCGAGTATATAAACCATGACCCTGACTTTATATATTAGTTGAAGTCAGTAACCAAGTATAGAGAAAGGGTTCTAAAAGTAAAGGATGGTTCATAATCACAGGTAGCCTGTATCATTTGTTACAGTCCTATTCATTTGCTTATTGTGAAACATAAAATGAGAAACTCTTTTTATCCTGTAGATAAAATAATTACTTTGAGAGTTTAGCTTTAAAAAATCATTAATTGAATCACTTAAAAACCATAGCAATGAATCTTATTTAAAACAGATGTAGACAGTCATATAGCAGCATGTTAGATCACCTTTAGGTCTCCCACTCTCGATAAGATTTAGTGGGTTAGGATCAGAAGACAAACTCTTGTGTGATAATTTTGCTAACATAGGACTAACCCCAGGAGCTTTAGAGGACTATTTCTGGTATCTGCCTACCTACCATCCAGTAGGTAGCTATCATCCAGAAACCATTTAGAATCACACCAGTAGCTAGTAAGATGTCTGCTTTAAGTGGACCACCCTGTATTTAAGATTTGATTATCCTTTATTGTGAATATCTTATCTTGATGGTTATCAGGGAGGTTGGGTACATTATGGGTTTTCTCTACTGTGCTATTTTTTTTTTATTTTTTGCCTCTCTAAGTTGTTGGCCAGTGTTTTGTTCTCTATTAATCTAGAGTTAACTAAAATATTGTATCCCTTATACATGACCTCCTACTGCCCTCTGCCCTCCCTCTTTAGGAGCCTGTTGTGGCAAATTCCCAACTTGACCATTCTGGCACTGCATACCCAGAGAAAAAGTCCGGGGTGCACATGTTGTCAGCTCTTCCAAGTGGTCAGGGACACTGGTGTAGTTCCCACTGACTTTTCTTATCTCCCCTTAGATACTCCCCACAGCCCTCTACTGTGCTCAGCTCCTATTTCTCTGAGTTTGGGGTTTTACTGCATTTTTTAGGAGAATCCATCCATCCACTTTTCTAATGAGGACGAGGACTGTCTTTTAACTGTATTATAAGCTACAGTGGCACTTACTCCTTTTCTGTGAATGTGTTCTCTCCTTTACATATTCCAGAAATTCTTTAGTGATTCTGCTTTGTTGCTGATATCCTTGTCATTTTCCCATACTGTTATAGAATTTTTAAAAAACATATATTGCTTTCGTCATTTCAGTGGGATTTGGAGAAGTAAGGAGAGTAAATTGACTCACTTTACCTCCCAAAGGTGTTTAATAAGTGTTAATGGAATGAGAGAAATCAGTGGATGGGTGGTACTGTTGATTTGGTCTAAATAATACAAATATTTACAAGAGATTTAGTCCTTATTTGCTTATTATCTTTTAAATTTTTATTAATAATGGGAAAGTTACGCTATGGTAATTTTCCAAAGGTCACACATTTTTTAGGTAAGTCAGAAAAGGTTTAAATTCTGTAGTCTCCATATGGCAGGACCATATGTGTGATCAGTTAGAATGCAGGGAGACATTATAGTTAAGTGGCTAACAGCACAGACTCTGGAGTCTAGGTTCAAACTATCTATGCCACTTACTAGAAACATGGTCTTGGCCAACATACTTCAGAGGTCTGTTCGAAGATTAAAGCATTCGTGTATATAAAACACTTAAAGTGCTTGGCACATAGCGCTATGTATGTGTCAACGAAAATTAATGAGACTAACTTTTGAAGATTCTTAGCTATAATCTTTTTGCTAGCCATAGGCAGCTATCTTAAAATTGATCACATATACTGTGTAGTTTTAGGTTGTAGATGTAAATGTCACCATACTGGAATACAGATTCTAGCCCATGGACAAATGGCCATAACTTTTACTTTATTATAAGGAATAGTACCACTACTGTAATAAAGTGGGAAGAGTAGGCTTTGCTTGAACCATGCATATGTTTTACATATTCAAAAAATTAAAAATGTTGGGAAGAAAGCAAATCCTAATATTAAGTACAAATTGAAACCAATGAGCCTAACTGCATATCAAATTGATAATGCAATTACCAATGAGAAAAGAAGTAACTTTTGAACCTAGTGCTTTGTGTTCCCTTAATGGGATATAGCCTAAGGATAAAAAGAACAGCAAAGAAATATTGACCTTATTAGTAGGTAGCAAACCCCCTACAATAGCTCTTCAAGAGAAATGTTATTCCCATTTTCTTAATAATGAAGCATATTCAGAGAGGGGAGTGATTTGCCTGGCATCATTTAATTAAGTGTTGGAGCTGGATTCAAAATCCCATGCTCTGTTCTTTATACCATGCTGCTTTTTTTATTTTTATAGTGTGCTGTTCAGATGAGTCCCTGTGCTACCATCCTGGTTTCTTTAGTACCTCTCTTTCTTTTATTGGCCTTGTAAATATTAGTCAGAACCACATTTTTAAAAGCTTCCTAACCTCTTGAATCTCCTTTCCTTCAAGAATTTCATTCCATGCAATCATGCCTGCCTTTTTGAAATCTGCCTTCCTAAATTAAAGGGTATGTGACTCTTGCCACCCTTTTCCTTCTAAGATGACCTGACAGATTTTTCTCTTAATTCTCATTCCTCCTACTTCATCAATAACTAGTTTCCTGAATTATAGCTAGTGTCAAAGTCATGATTACTTATGGATATATTCTGTATTGATAACGAAGCCTGGAAGTTGTACATGAGAGAGCTGCGTTCTTAGACATTCATCTATTTGTAATTTAAGATGTCTCATGGTGATTTGGTGGTGAGAAATGTAGGAGGAAAGTGATAAAGAATACAGTGTTGGACCGGCATTTTTTACATGAGAGATAGTAGAAACAAGTATTACTTTATAAACTGATTTTGAAATGATTCATTCATTAAAGAAGGCAAATAAAAATAGCAATGAAACAAAGACATAATAACTGGTTGTTAAATGAACTCTATGTCCTTTGAAAAGGGGATGATTAAGGGAGAAAATATGTAAATAACTTGAGTACACAAGCTGCTGTTTGAAATTTTGCTGAGTAAAAATGATGGGAGGAATTAAACTGTACAAGAATTTAGTTGGATCTTGCTTAAAGTACTTTGTGTAGTAAATCTCCAAACTTAGTTTTTAAATTACAGCATTTGAAGAACCTCTTCTTGAATTAGCAGAATCAAAATAGAATTCTATTTGCTTAATCACTTCTGAACTATCTTTAAAGTGTGTGACTTTAAAATTTAATTTTATATAATATGCCAGAGAAATTGTACAGAAGATCTAGGCCCAGAATTTCAATATAATTTTACAAGGAAGTAAGGTTGGCAATCAGACTAATTTGAAAAATTGCTTTTTATCAGAGTAAAGAGTATAAAATAGTGTTAGTCTTTTATTAGATTAATTGACTTTCTAAACACCTAGAGAAAATTACTTTAGTATTTCCCGTCCAAAATAGCTGTTTGTGGGGAATGTACCACTTGTCTGTGGAAATCAGTATTTATGAGATCTCTTTGTTGATGTTTCTAAGGTTTTAACTCTCTGGACAAACATTCAAGAAAAAAATATTCCTAAATAGTAAACTTTGAGCACAGCTGTAGAATCAGACCTGGTTCATACCCTAACTCCAGCTTTTTCTAGCTGGTACCTAGTTATTTAGCCTGTTTTTCAGTTTCCTCATTGGATTGTTTTGAGAATTAGATGAGCATATGTAAAGCACGTAATACCATGACTGACACTAAGTAAGCACCCGGAATATAATGGCAGCTATTACTATTTATCCTTTAACTTCCTCCAGATTTATGAGTGATGGGGAAAGAAAATTTATTATGAGTGCCCTTTATTTTGATGTCAAGGTTTTGAAATAGAGCTTAGGACAAAACTAGATTTTCTGAACCCAAACACTTGAGATTCCGTTTGGCGGTGAGAAAGAAAGCTGCCAAATACCTACTCTACTTGTGCAGTGGCAAGAAGATTGAATTTCTCGTTTGTTTCCTGTCTCTGGCCCTTGCCTTCAGTTTCTCTGCCTCAATATGAAAATTTGTGTATTCCTGTGGAGATTCTTGCCTGACAGAAACAACAGAGAACAATCTCCAGGAGTTTTTTTATGGCTGGCTAACCATAACCTGTTGGAAGAACATCTGGGTGCAGTTTCAGTTTTCAAAGTCTATAATTTTTTAGGTCATTAAATTTCTATAGTTCTAAATTATTGGTTTTAGTTCTTTTCCTGGGTTGTGCCCATCCGTTTTAAGAGCTGTAAGTCTTTTATCCAGAAAATATAAAGTATGTTGTTGACAATCAATAAAAATCATCATTATCAATTAAACTACTGGGTTTTTCCCTTATCTTCAAGTTTTCAGAATGTGACCATTACACCAAACACATACATGCATATATATGTATATATATACCCATGCATACAAGTGTAATTTTCCTTTATTGTAACTATTCAGTTGCATTAAGTAGTAAAAGTTATGATATTTGTTTGATTATAATCATTTCAGCAATATGATGGATAGGCTGCTGTACCCGGGAATTTAAAGAGAAAGGATCCTAACACCAGAAGCACGTAATTAATACTCTATAAATATCTGAAGGGTGTTTTAAACTTATTTCTAAAACAACCGTTTCCTTTTTTTAACTTAGCTTTTACTATACTTAACATCTTTCTTTTAGAAATTGTTATATATAATCTACTCAGTCATATTTTCTTTAATTTTTCTCCTTCTAAAACCTGCTTTTCCCAAAGGTGATATAAATTATATTTTTCATGTCCTACATTTACAATCCACTTAGCGGTCCCTCACTACCATGTATGTGAATGAGTGCATATGGTCAGAGCATTGTTTCCTTTAGCCCTTCTGCAATGTTTGTGTTTTTAAAAGTGGTAAAAGGTGTATTATTTAATGTATATTTCTAGCATTTTAAATACCTCCAAGTTTGAAAGTTCTCTTTCTCTAGGCTGTTAGATACATGTGTGATTCCTAACATGAAACAGCATTGCCTGTTCTTTCTTAATTGAGTTGACATTTATAGTCTTCTGGACTTATCATCTGTCTAGGGAAAAAAATCTAACATACTTTATTTTATTTTATTTTTTTGTGAGGAAGATCAGCCCTGAGCTAACATCTGCCAATCCTCCTCTTTTTGCTGAGGAAGACTGGCCCTGGGCTAACATCCATGCCCATCTTCCTCCACTTTATATGGGACGCCGCCACAGCATGGCTTGACAAGCGGTGCGCCGGTGCGTGCCTGGGATCCAAACCGGCGAACCCTGGGCCACTGCAGCGGAGCGCGTGCACTTAACTGCTTGCGCCACCAGGCCGGCCCCCTAACATACTTTAATGTCATATACATTATCATAGATCTTACGGTTTGAGAAAATTCTCTTTCCTTTTCTTCATTCTCCTTTTCTGTTTTAAAAGCTGTTACCTCTCCTTTCATTGTGTCACCAAAATGTAGTTTGGCAGTTGATTGACTTGGAACTTTAGACACTTGAATCTTCTGGACAGAAAATGCTGTTGCATTCTTAAAGGCTTTTAAGCAGTTGTCTGGACCTCTTGTAGAAATTTCTAAATTACCAGATTGCTAAACAAATTCACATAAAAATTAATGATAATCTAAAAAGACTGTTTTCTCAGATCCTCCCCCATAAACCCATGTTTCTCTACCTCTCGTCCCCAGATTCTGAAAGTTTCCTAACAAAATTGCTTATAAAGTCCATTCTTAAGTTGGAAAAAATCTATACAAAGGGCGTCACTATGTTGTTGTAGACTCTGGGTGGAATCTATACTATCTATTCTACTTTCACTGCGATTCAGAATTGATAAGAATGCTCTGAGCCTTAGTACTCTCTTGGGTCTATTATTTTGCAGACTTGCCTATAGATAGATATTCACTGGGATTCAGAACCTATCATGCATCACTGCAGGAAAAGATTCAAATACAGTAAAGTATTTGAAAATCAAAACCATATTTTCCAAACAGTCAGTTAAACGTGTATGTCTGCATACAAAGCTTAAGCAGATAAGGCAGGTCACTATTTGTCCATTTAAAAACTTGCTTAGAGTGTCTGAACATTAAGTGCTTCATGCAGATTTCTAGGCAAATTATGCATCGGTGCTTTTCTCTTTACAATTAAATATTTCTAGTAGTTTGGGAATTTTTTTTAAAGTATTCTTTTGACCTGACAAATGATCACAAAAGTGATTCTGACTTATGGTTAATTTGTCTCATTCTTTGAAAAGTGTTTATTTTTTACCTACTCTATGGCAAGATGCAATAAATAAGACCCAGTTTTAGTGAGAGCTACAAACAGTTAAACAGTTAATTGGAATTCAGTAAGAAGAGTGCTCAAGTAGTAGTAAGTGCATATTGCTGTGGGAGCACATTGGAGTGCCTCTAATTCAGGCTTGGAAGGTTAGAAATGGCTACCTTCTGTGGAGGGATTGAGGAATGACATCTAAGCTGAGATCTAAAGAACAAATAGGAATTGGCCAAAGAAAGGAGGGATATAAGAATGTTCCAGGTAGAAGGAAAAGCAAGTTTAAAGCCTCAGAGGTTTAAAAAAAAAAAAGTTATATGTAGGGAACCTGAAAGTGTGCCTGGTAACAATAGCTTGAAAGGAAGAGTGGCATCAGATGACTCTGGATGAGGAAATGGGGACTAGATCACGAAGAGCTTCTTTTTCATCCCCTCCCCACTTTTTTAACAGACTTATTGCAGTATAATTCACATACCATACAGGTCATCCCTTCAAAAAGTGTACAATTCAGTGGTTTTTAGTATATTCACAGAGTTGTACAACCATCACCAGAGTCAATTTTAGAACATTTTCATCACCTCAAAAAGAAACTCTGTACCCTTTAGCTATCACCCCCCAACTATCCCAGCCCTAAGCAACTACTAATCTACTTTCTGTCTCTACATGTTTACCTGTTCTGCAGATTTCATATAAATGGAATCATATGTAGTCTTTTGTGACTGGCTTCTTTCAATTAGCGTAATGTTTTCAAGGTTCAAGCATGTTGTAGCATGTATCAGTACTTCATTTTTTTTTATTGCCAAGTAATATTCCATTGTATGGATAAACTTCATTTTGTTCACCCACTCATTGATTGGTGGACATTTGGATTGTTTCTGCCTTTTGTAGCTATTATGAATAATGCTACTATGAGCATTCATGTACACGTTTTTGTGTGAACATATGTTTTCATTTCTCTTTCATTTCTAAGAGTGAAATTGCTGGATCATATCTCTAACTTTTTGTGGAACTGACAGACTGTTTTCCAAAGTGATTGCATGGTTTTACATTCCCACCAGCAATGTATGAGGATTCCAGTTTCTCTACATCCTTGTCAACACTTATTATTTTTGTTTTTGATTATAGCCATCCTAGTGGATATGAAGTAGTTTCTCATTGTGGTGCTGATTTGCATTTCCCTGATGACTAATAATGTTAAGCATCTTTTCATATCCTTTTGGCAATTTCTGTATCTTTTTTGGAGAAATGTCTGATCCTCTGCCCATTTTTAAATTGAATTATTTATCTTTTTATTATTCAATTGTAAGAGGTAAGTCATTGTCAGACATAGGATTTGCAAATATTTTCTCCCATCCTGTGGATTGTCTTTTCACTTTTTTTATGGTATCCTTTGATGTACAAAAGTTTTTAAATTTGAAGTCCAGTTTATGTATCGTTTCTTTTGTGGCTTGTGCTTTTGGTGTCATATCTAAGAAACTATTGCCAATGTCACTAAGAGTTTATTTTCCTAAGTTAGCTCTTACATTTAGATGTCTCACCCATTTTGAGTTAATTTTTGTAAATGGTGTGAAGTAAGTGTCCAAATTTATTCTTTCACATGTGAGTATCCATTTGTCCCACCACCACTTGTTGAAAAGACCAGACTTTCCCCACTGAATAGTCTTGGCACCCTTGTTGAAGATCAATTGACTATAAATGTGAGGGTTTATTTTTGGACTCTCATTTCTGTTCCATTGATCTATATGTCTGTCCTTATGCCATTAATACACCACCTTGATTACTGTAGCTTTGTAGTAGGTTTTGAAGTCATGAAGTGTGTCCTCTAGCTTTGCTCTTCTTTTTCAAGATTTTTGTGGCTGTTCTGAGTCCCTTGCATTTCCATATGAATTTTTAGGATCAGCTTGTCAGTTTCTCCAACAACAACAATAACAAAATCCCAGCTGGGTTTTTAATAAGGATCACATTGAATCTGTAGATCAATTTGGAGAGTATTGCCTAAGTTTTCCAATCTATGAATATAGGAGTTTTACCATTTAGTTAAATCTTTATTAATTTCAACAACATTTTGTAGTGTTCAAGTGTACCAGTGTACTTTTTTAAAAAATGTTTTTAGTCGTTGGTCTTGAGTTTGCAGTATACATTTACAACTAATCCAAGTCCTCTTTCATGTAATGCTGTACCACTTCACAGGTAGTGCAGCTGCCTTATAACAGAGTATTATTCCATTCCCAATTCTTTCATACCATTCCTTATAACATTGCTGTCATTCATTTCACTTATCCATAAACTGTAATTATTGAGTACAATGCTATTATTATTTTGAACAAACTGTTATCTGTTAGATCAGTTATGAATAAGAAAAATAAGATTTTATTTTACCTTCATTATTCCTTCTCCTAATGCTCTTCCTTTCTTTATGTAGATCCACATTTCTGACCTATATCACTTTCCTTCTTTCTGAAGAATTTATTTTAATACTTCTCACAAAGCAGGTCTACTGGTGAAAAATTCCCTCAATTTTGTTTGTCTGAGAAAGCCGTTATTTCTCCTTCACTTTTGAAGGATAATTTCACTGGATACAGAATTCTAGGTTGGTGGGGTTTTTTCTTTCAACACTTTAAATATTTCACCCCACTCTGTTCTTGCATGGTGTATGGTGTAATTCTTATCCTTGCTCCTCTATAGATAAAGTGTTTTTTTCTCTGGCTTCTTTCAAGATTTTCTTTTTGTCTTTGCTTTTCTTCAGTTTGAATGTGGTATACCTCCATGTATATTTTTTGGCATTTCTCCTGCTTGGTGTTCTGAGCTTCCTGGATCTGTGGTTGGTGACTGTCATTATTTTTGGAAAATTCTCAGTCATTATTGCTTTAAATATTTCTTCTGTTTCTTTTTCTCTTTCTTCCTCTGATATTCCCATTACACTATGTTATACCTTTTGTAATTGTCCCACAGTTCTTGGATATTCTCTTATTGTCTTTTTCATTCTTTTTTCCCTTTGCATGTCAGTTTTGGAACTTTCCATTGACATTTCTTCAAGCTTACTGATTGTTTCTTTAGCTGTGTCCAGTGTATTGATGAGCCCATTGAAGACATTCTTCATTTCTGTTATACTGTTTTTGATTTCTAGCATTTTCTTTGATTCTGAGAGTTTCCATCTCTGCTTACATTGCCCATCTGTTTTTTTTTTTTGCAGGTTGTCCACTTTTTCCATTAGAGCCCTTAGCATATTAATCACAGTTATTTTAAATTCCCAGTTTGACAATTCCAACATCTCTGCCGTATCTGAGTCAGCTTCTGATGCTTGCTTTCTCTCTTCAAACTTTGTTTTTTATCTTTTTAGTATGTCTTGTAATTTTTTTCTTGAAAGCTGGACATGATATATTGGGTAAAAGGAACTGAGATAAATAGGCCTTTAGTAGGGGGATTTATGTTTACCTGGCTAGGAGCTAGGCTGTTTTTTATTGCTTGCTGTAGATGTAGAGTCAGTGGCTAAAATTTCCTTTAGTGGCTTTGTTTGTTTGTTTGTTTCCCTTGTTGTCTTTGAGTCTCTGGAGACGTCTTAAATAAGATCTGATACATGCAATTCTTTGAGTTGTACTCCCCTGTTCTGATACAAGAGCCCTATTTATGTGATGGTAAGGTATGTAGGGAGGGAAAGCATTCTACAGTTCTATGATTAGGTCTCAGTCTTTTAGTGAGCCCCATGTCCCTGGGCTGTGACCTTCACAGTGTTTCTCAGTTCCCCTACCCTCTTTAGGTGACACATGAAGGCTAAAGAGAGCAAGAGTTGGCTGTTTCTTTCTTCAGCTCCATTAGGTTCTGGTGAAACCCCAGTCAGGCTCTGGTGAAATAGTTTCTTTGGAGGCCAAGGCACATTAAGAACAGAATGTTCTGGGCTTATTTCAAAATAGCTGGTTTCCCCTTACCCCTGCCAGAAGCACAAGAAAATTTTTCTCGTATCTTCACTGTGAGAACCTGGTAGAGCTTCTAGAGGTAAAACTCTCAAAAGTGTGGGAGACCCCCCTAAGACTGGGTCCCCCTGGAATTTTTAACTCTCAAACTTGACCACACTGAGTCTCCAAGAATTCATCACAGTTTAGATTTTCCTACCCTAGTACTGGTTCCCATGGAGGTTTCGAGGTTTCTGTTCCAGTAAGTTGTGATTCTCTGTATCTGCCTGTTTGTGTCTCCAATTTTGGAGGCAGTGGTTTGTGCTGTGTCCTCAGTGCTCTGATGGATCTAAGAAGAGTTGTTGATATTTAGTTTGTTCAGCATTTTTCTTGTTCTGTGGGCGAGAATGACCACTTCTAAGCTCCTTACATGCTGGACCAGAAACCAGAAGTCCCCACTTATTTTGTTAAATTTATTCCTGAGTATTTTATTCTTTTTGCTGTTACTGTAAATGTATTACCTTCTTAATTTTTCAGATTGCTGATTACTAGTGTCTGGAAATACAATTAATTTCTGTATACTGATCTTATGTCCTGCCATCTTTTTAGAGTCATTTATTAGCTCTAATAGTGTTTTAGTGGATTTCTTTTTCTTGCCTAATTGCCTTGACTAGAACCTTCAGAACAGTGTTGAATAAAAGTGGCAAGAGCAGACATCCCTTGTTTTATTCCTGATCTTAGGGGGAAAGCATTCAGTCCTTCTCCATTAATGTTAGCTGTGGTTTTTCTATATATACTATTTATCAGGTTGAGGAAGTTCGTTTCTCTTCCTAGCCACAATGGTGACATTTCTGCAAAACTATAGTATAATATCATAACCCGGGTTTTGACATTGATACATTCTACAGATCTTATTCAGATTTCCTTACTTTTACTTGTACTCACTTGTGTTTATGTATTAATAAGTTCTACACAATTTTATCACCTGCGTAGTTTTACGTGTCCACCACCACCATCAGGATCAGGCATCCAAGTGTGTGTGTCAATAGTTCATTCCTTTTTATTGCTGAGTAATATTCTGTGGTATCAATGTACCAGAGTTTGCTTAACTATTCACCTGCTCAGGTACATCTGGGCTGATTCCACTTTGTGGCTATTACAAATAAAGCTACTATGAACATTTGTGTACAAGTTTTTGTATGAACCTAAGTTCTCATTTCTCTGGGAGAAACGCCCAGGAGTGTAATTGCTGGATCGTATAGTAGTTGCCTGTTTAGTTTTTTAAGAAACTGCCATGGGGCGGGCCCAGTGGCATAGTGGTTAAGTTCACTACGGGGTTTGCAGGTTCAGACCCCGAGCACGGACCTACACACCGCTCATCAAGCCATGCTATGGCGGCATCCCATATACAAAATAGAGGAAGATGAGCACAGGTGTTAGCTCAGGGCTAATCTTCCTCAGCAAAAAGAGGAAGATTGGCAACAGATGTTAACTCAGGACCGATCTTCCTCACCAAAAAAAAAAAATGAAACAGCCAAAATGTTTTCTAAAGAACCTTTTAAGGTATGTTAAGAATTTGGACTTGATTTTATTTGTTTGTTTGTGTTTGTGAGGAGGACCAGCCTTGAGCTAACATCCAATGCCAATCCTCCTCCTTTTTGCTGAGGAAGACTGGCCCTGGGCTAACATCCATGCCCATCTTCCTCTACTTTATATGGGACGCCGCCACAGCATGGCTTAACAAGCGGTGCGTCAGGGCGCACCCGGGATCCGAACCAGTGAACCCCAGGCCGCCGCAGCGGAGTGCAGGCACTTAACTGCTTGCGCCACCGGGCTAGCCCCCTGGACTTGATTTTAATATTTTGAATTTGAAGAGGTCAACAGCCAGAGAGTATGCCTACTGGGCAGGTAAATGTATGAATCTGAAACTCATAAATCAGACTTGAACTAAAGAATCAATCATCAGCATATGATTGATTTTAGAAGTATAGGTAGAGATGACATTTCCCAGGGAAAGTACAAAGAGAGAGGGAAAAAAAGAGAACAGAACCCTGAGGATCATCAACATTTTCAGGAGACTGAGAAAGAGCTAAATGTGAGGAAAACCAAAATAAAATTTGATATTGTGGAAGCGATGGGGAGAAAGTGTTTTCAAGAAGAAAGAAGTGGTCAGCAGTGTTACCAAGGAGGAAGTAAGGTGAAATTGAAAAGTACATTGGTTTTAAAGAGATCATTAATGACCTTGGTGAGAGAAGTTTTAGTGAAGTGGTAGAGCAGGAGCCTCATTCACAGTGGGTTGAGAAGTGACTAGTAAGTGAAGTAAGATAGCAATGGAGGTGGAAGGGAGAGGGAGGTTAGTTAACTAGAGAAGAATGTGGGGTCCAGGGGGGATCATTTTTAGATAGAGAAGAGTCAGGCTTATCCTGATGGTAATAAGGAGTCAGTAGAGAGAGAGAGGCTGATAATGCACAAAAGAGAAGGAATTCTTGATTGAGCAAGGATCCTGGTGATACCCAACAGAATGGTAGACAGAGCATAGCAGAGGGATAGGCTTCAGGAGGCAAGATACATTTTCCTTTGTGACAGAAGAGGAAAGGAAGTAAGAATGCAACAGGTAAGTTAGTTTATAGATATGGTGATAGAAAGTTGAGAGAATTTACTTCTGATGGCTTATATTTTCTCTGTGAGATAATGGAAAAGGTCATTTGTTAGGAGTGAAAAGGGGATGATAAGGTAGGAAGTTTGAGGAGAATGGAAAAGGTTGAGATAGCTGCTATAGAGGGTGGTAGAGAGAGAGCTGGCTAGAAAAACAGAAAGATTTCTGGGTCGAAATGAGGGCCTAGATGGGTCTGTAGGACATAAATTTTTTTAATGATCCCAGTCTTATGGTTATGTATTTTTTCCAGCAGAGTTCGGCAGCCTGGCTGGAGATGTGGGAACAGGAGCCCATTGTGTTGATCCGGGGTTGGAGTTTGTCCCACATGACGTAGGCGAAAGAGCCACTGAATGAACTGAGCATAGTGGTCTAACAGCCTTTGAAGTCAGGACAGGCCTCAGTTTTAATCCTCTCTTGAGCACTTAATGATTTAGGCAGATTACTTAACCTTCTCTAAGCTTTAGTTTCCTAATAATCACACCTAATCACATCAGTTTTCTAATCATAGTAATACCTGTCTCTTTCTGTGATGAGGATTAAATGAGACAAACAAGTCAGTCCCTTAACACATAGTTTGGCACATAATAAATATTAATAAATAGTAGCTTTTATTATTATTTGTGGCCCAATCCTGACACTTGTTAGGTGAGTGACCTCAGGCAAGTTTCCTTCCTTTTTATCTTTAAAAAGGAAATTATAGTACATGTTGGGAGTATTCAGTTGGGTATCTTATGCAGGAAAAAAATCCCAAGCACTATGCCTGACACATCCTTTTCACCACTCAGTAAAAGTGAGTTGAAGCAGAATCTGTAGGCGATTTGTAGAAAATTAAATTGGAAAGTTAGGTGGGAGTTTTGGCCTTTATCTTATAATTAGTAGATAGCCTTTAAAAGTTCATGAGCAGAGAGATAACATATAAGCGGTGTTTTAGGAATATTAATTTATCAGTAGTGTGATGGGATTTATGGTCTCAGCTAGGTACCATCTCTTCAAAGAGGCCTTCCCCAACCACCCTGAGAATCTAAGATAGTGCTCCCTCCTCTCTAACACCTTACACTATATCATTTGCCTCATGACATTTGTGACTGTCTGCAATTACTATGTTTATTAATTTGTTTACTTTTTTCCTGCCTCTCTCCACTAGAATATATGCTTCATGAGAAAAGGGATGTTGTCTGTCTTACTGCTGTATCCCAGTACCCAGAACAGTGCCTAGCACATAGAAGACATTCGGTAAATATATGTTGAGTGAGTGAAATATAAGGAGGAACTGGAAGGAGAGAGACTAGTTAAGAAATTATTAGAATAATTTCAACATTAGGATATGAAGATCTGGACAGAGATGATAGCAGTGGAAGTGGAAGGAACAAATAAGAAAAATTACAAAGAAAGAATGATTTTTAACATATTAGAAGGGACAAAATGAAGCACACAACAAGGTGATTCCAAGATTTCCAAACTGGGTGATTGAAACAGTGATGGTTTCATTATTGAAGGCGTCTGCCTTCATCTCCTTTTATAATTTTTTATGTCCAATACTTGAGTCCCTAGCATGTAGTGATGGGCAGTAAATATTTGAATGAATGAAAGAAAATAGGGGAAATCAGAAGGTTATATCTTAGAGGCATTGTATGTTTAAAGTAACAATAGGACACCCAAACAGGTGGAGGATGAGGCTAACATTCTGGAAAGAATAAAAGACTGGAATTTATAACATTTAAGGGGAAAGTACCAACTAACAGAAGAGGCAGCCCCAGAGACAGGAGAAGAACAACAGGAGTATGGTTTCAAGATAGGAAAGACAGAGCTAGTTCCAGGAAGAAGGAGATAGCTACCAATGTTGCATGCTTTCGAAAAGCTGAAGAAAAGAAAGACTGGAGAAAAATCTTTGGATTTAGAGAGTGAGAGGACAAGAATGATCTTAGAACAACTTATATAGAGCAATGAAGTGAAAGTCATATTAAAAGGGTGTGAGGAATGAGTGGATCATGAGATAATTTTCCACCACAGAGCTAAAGGAAGAGAGGCAATGTGGTATCTGAGATAGTCATTTAAAGGAAGTATAGTTTGCTTCATTTTGTTTTTTATATAAAGACCTAAGCATATTTTGTAGAGAGAGAGAAGAAAGATCCATAGTCTAAGACAGTTGTCAAATTTTAGTATGCACAAGAATAACGAGGATTTTTTTTTAATAATTTTATTTATTTATTTTTCCCCCAAAGCCCCAGTAGATAGTTGTATGTCATAGTTGCACATCCTTCTAGTTGCTGTATGTGGGATGCAGCCTCAGCATGGCTGGAGAAGCGGTGCGTTGGTGCACGCCCGGGATCCGAACCCGGGCCGCCAGCAGCGGAGCGCACGCACTTAACCGCTAAGCCACGGGGCCGGCCCAAGATGATTTTGTTTAAAATGCAGGTTGCTGACACCTTCTACAGGGAATCTGATTCAGTAGGTCTGGGGACCAGATATAGGCATTTTTTAATAAGTAACCCCCGCCCTGCGTGCACACACACACATGCACGCGTCCAGGAGATTCTGATGTAAATACTAAGATCGCACTCTAACATGGGTCCAAGGAGTAATTGAAGTGAAAAGAAAGGGCTGGGAAGGGAACTTGATTTTAAAAAATGAAGGGTTAAGGTTAAGCTTTTAGAAGGAGAAGGAGTTCATCTTTAAAACAAACAGGAAGAGATGGGACAGAGAAATTTTGCGATGATGCACTGAGCTTCAAAGAGGTTTTCAGGAGGCGAGAAGGGCAAATGAGGTTGCTTCATTTGCATGACCTTCCTTTTTTCCGTTAAGTGGGAAGAAAGGTTATCTACTCTGGGCAGGCATGAGAGAAGTTGAGGAGTGTGGAAAGGTCTGAAACAGCTGCTGTGGGGGATGCAGCAGAGTCAACACAGGAGGAACATAAGCAGCATTAGGCTTCTGTTAAGTTAGGTGGCATGCCTGGTGGGCCCAGTCAGCAGTTACCTAACATTTTTCAAAGTGAGGAATAGTCCTGAAAACATGTTTATTCTCTAGGTAACTCCTCATGGCTCTATCATCTGTAGATTAACTTACACGTTTTTTGATGCTTTCAGCCTGTCCCACTTCTCTGAATAATGAACTTCATATATTTTCTATACAAGGTATAAAGTATCTAAAATTTACCTGACTTTCAACTCAAAAGATGCTTCCAATGATTTGCTAGAATATATTTACATTCATTCTCTCTATGCTCTTCAAGTTTTTACGGATTTTGATCACAATTCATATGAAGCTTGCCATCATTTTACAGATTGGTATTTCTAAGGCTAGCCCTGTGGAGGGCATTTATTTTCACCTGGACACCAGAAGTTACCACCAAGTGAATGTAGGGCCTTGGGTGTAGGGCAAAGGAAACCAGCCTGCTTAGTTTTTTCCAGGTTGGGTAAGTGGAAGTCAGTCAGAACTAAGTGGGGAGGAACACCTAGATACTATGCTGTTTATCCTACACTTGTCTTACTTAGTACTTTCAACAACTCTAAGATAGATAATAGAATATCTCCTTTACAAATGAGGGAAGCTGAGGCTCAGATGCCTAGATTGCCCAAGCTCACAGAGCAAGGAAGCTGGAGAGCTGGAAGTCAAACCCGCATCTCTTATTCCACACCCCATACTCCTCATTATACCGTGCTGCCTTGGGTAGGATATAGTCCAGCGAATTATGTTCTTTATGCATAAAATAAAATAACAGTAGGACTATTGATTAATTAGTAATTTCTAATTGGAAACAACTTATTGCCCAGTATAGATCAATAATTAAAGAAATGCAGCCTTGGGAATGAATTAAATGGGAAATTTTTCATCTGTTCCTATGGTCTTCTGACTCCCTCAGGCCTTCGGGTTCCTGGTGTGGCACGTGGAACTGCACATTTTTCATGAGGACAGTAAGAGTTATGCATAGTAGGAATTAAAGATTTTCTGTTTTGTTTTCGGTGAACTTGGATGGTACCCAGCATTTTTGTCTTTTAGCCACAGCAATACATTTGCATTCCTGGCTTAACTATTATCTGATATACATAAGAGGGATTATTTTTCCTTAAATATATATCTTTACACCACTCACATGGATGCTTATCTCAGACTTCACACACTCTTGCTTCATCTTCTTTTATTTTATCAATAAGTATTTACTAAGCACTTCTTTTATTCCAGCCATTATGCTAGATGTCCCAGGGGTTACCTAGGAAAGCCTAATGTTTTCTGAAAATTGATATTCACTAATTAAGAAATTCAGTAGGACCAGCATGCATTACTCCTGCTATTCCATCCAGAGAAATGCATAATTATGCCTTGATTCAATACCAAACAGTTTCTTCCTCCCAGCCATAGAGTCAGCTGGCTTGTTGGTTGTTTTTAGGTCTTAGGTGCAGAATCTGATAAAAGTCTAGGTGGTTATGTGTACTCACAACTGAACTTATAATCAAGGGGACTTGCTTCAAATATGTGATCAATTTAGGTAAGTTTAAGAAATTCTGAAATGTCAATTATATAAAAATAGTATAGAAAATAGTTGTATAGAATACAACCCATTGAAGGAATACATAATTGTGTAATTACCTGTTCCCCATGTTAGATAGCCTGAAGTGTTTGGGTTGTATTGTTGGAACACTCTCACAATATTAATAATAACTAATTTATTAAGCACTTCTGTGTGCCAGGCATTGTTCTAAGCTTTTTGCAAGAATAAACTCAATTAATGTTCTCACCTACCCTGTGAGGTAGGTACTATTTGTTATCCTCATTTTACAGATGAAAAAAGTGAGGCACAGAGGGGATAATAACTTGCCCAGGGTTACAGAGCTAATAAGTGGCAGAGCCCCAGGCGGACTTGCTCTGTAGCTTGCTGCTCTTAACGTTATTCTGTGCTGCCTATCACTGGCCCTTGTGTTAAGGATAACTTTTCAAACAGCTTGGCAAGCTACTCTGCATTATCTGATGAGCTTACGTTTGATAGTAATGATATAACTAAGTGAAAGGAAAGAATTAGCCCTTCTCTTTAGTCTCTTCTACACAGTCGAGAATCTAACATGTTTGTAGTTAATTCAGTGTGAAGTTTGGGTTTTTTGGAAAAATGCTACATGTTTTCTGGTGTTATTTTACCAGAGTGGGAAAGGCATAAGAAGGGCAGTATTTGGGCTACATCTCTATAGTCCTTATAAATAAAATGTATTGAGTTCTCTAATGTTGGCTGTGGGCCTTGGTGGGTAGTAAAATATTAGGAAACTGATGAAAATGATTAGTAGTTGGATCCTGAAAATAAAAATTTGTCTGCTCTTTGCATTTCTTAAAAAGATTTTCTATGCTAACAGAATGACAGTAAATTTAAAAAGACTTTAATTAGTGTTTTAAAAATTCTCTTATAATAGACATTTCAAGTACTCAGTAGCCACATGTGGCTAGTGGCTATCATATTAGTGCAGGTCCAGGCTCTCCAAGGGATCATTAATGGAGTAAAATCTTGTCTTTTTGGATGAACCCAGGTGTCACCAGTAATTCGTTCTGATTTCTTGAATTCTTTTGGGGGCCTTGTGAAGAGAAATCTGAGTTAAGAAAAGTTTGAACAGGTGTGTCATCACCACGACAGGCGGGCAGCTGAGGGATGTGCGATTTGAGTGCACAGGAGAGCTAAAAGGACACTTGAACCCCTATTGATGACTTTATTGCTCTAGTTTTAAAGGACTCAGGCTAACATAGCTCTTGCTCCTTTTTTCTTAAACTTTAATGATACTCTTGATTCTCATGTGGTAGTTATGTTCTCTAAAGTCACCGTGAATGCTGGATTAGTAAATACTGGGTCATTGCCTCTAGGAGATGTACAGAGTTAGGTTCCTGTGAGCCTCTGGTCACATGTCCTCAACCAATCAATACATAACCTAGTTTTATGTGTGTCTCTGTTTAAAGACACCTATTTATTATGTATTGTTGATTCATTAACATTGAATCAGCAATATATATTAATATATAATATATTAATAATAATATAGTACCAACAGCACTATAACTCATGCTTGAACAAAGCTTGTCTCACACTTGTATTTTCTCTGAAAGGCACATCACAGCCTTCTTGCACTTGGGAACACTAGACAACACTTCAGCACTATGCTTGGGGGCCATTTTAAAACAAACTAACCAAGAAAAAGCACAAAAATGCAAAAAACATGCCATAAAGAGATTACGGAAAGGATACTTGTTTACTATAGGAGGGCTGAAACAAGGCAGAGCATCAACCGGTTCGACTTCAGCTGGAAAGGTCTGTAAGGTGACTAAAATTTTTTGCCACTCTGCACATGTGTTATATCCACAAATGACCATGAAAGTGCCACAACTATTGATTTGGGGGTTAGAAATAAATTTTAGTGAGTGGGCATATTTGCAAGTATGGAATCTGCACATAGTGAGGATCAACTGTATGAATGCATTTTAAATTTTAAAATGAAAAGTAAAAATATAGAACTTGTCCATCTCTACCCTTCCCACCCCCCACTCCATCTTTCCTTTCCAGAAGTAACCACTCTCAGTTTCCAGTGCATTTACATATACGTGTACTTACAGAATTAAATATTTATTTATTTTTTTTTTGCTGAGGAAGATTTGCCCTGAGCTAACATCCATTACCAATCGTCCTTTTTTTTTTGCTTGACAAAGATTAGCCATGAGCTAACATCTGTGCCAGTCTTCCTCTATTTTGTATGTGGGTTGCTGCCACAGCATGGCTGACAAGTGGTGTAGGTCTGCGCCCAGGATCCAAACCCATAAACCCAGGCCACTGAAGTGGAGTGTGCCAAACTTAACCACTACGCCACGGGGCTGGCCTCTAAATATATATATTTTAATGAATAAATCTCATGATACATACTGTTCTGTGGTTTGCTTTTTTCTCATGATGTCTTAGAGATCCTTCCACATCACTGTGCACAGAATTAGCTCATTCTTCTTAGTATTCTGTGGTGTGTATGCACTATAATTTATTTAACCATTCCTCTATTGGTAAGTAGTTAGGTTTTTTTCACTGTTATAAGTAATACTGCAGTAAAAAATCTTTGTTCCTGTTTCTTGATCCATATCTGTAGGGTTTTCTCTGGATTACCTATGTAAAAATGAAGTTCCTGGGCAGAAAGGTGTATGCACTTTAAATTTTGTTAGAAAGGCAGTTGTGTCAGTTGGATTCTCTGGGAAGCAGACACTAAGATGGAGTTAGAACTGTAAGCAGTATTTGAGAGTTAGTGCATGTGAAAGAAAAGGGGGCAGAAGCTACAGGATAAGAAAAGTAGTCCGATCCTGATACAGATGTAGCAGAGTCTCAGCCAACTCAGTGGGGCATTCTGGAGTAAAGATTGCCTCTAAGAGGAGTAGTACTGTGGACAGACATGGCTAGGCCCTAGAACTCCTCATGCTCAGTAATTGGCCAGGAGCTGCCTGGGAAGAAAGCAGCTTGATCATGAAAGATGAGGTGAATCTTAAAGATACTAACAGCTGGAGGCTAACTGCACCCTTTGGAGCTAAACCGCGAGATGTCTTCAAGGGAGATCGGAGCAGTGTACTTCTGTGGCCACCGCTGCGCTATGGTATAGCATATGGATAATAGCAGAGTCTAGAGCTAAACTCCCTGGGTTCAACGTCTTCGTGTAAGATGTTACTCATCATCTATGTGTCTCAGTTTCTTCATCTGTAAACTGGAAAAATAATAGTACCTATCTCATAGTGTTGTAAAGAGATGAAATGAGCTAGTTTGTGTCCCTAAAGCACTCAGATTAGTACCTGGGACATGTTAGCACTGGATAAGCATTAACTGATGTTGCTGCTGCAGTTATTATTATTATTCCAGATTGCTCTCCCAGGCTGCACCAATTTTTCTTCCCACCATCCCAACAGTGTGTAAAATAATACTCATTTCTTCATAGCTTTTTCAGTACTGGATAGTATAAATCTTCTTAGTTTTTGCCAATTTGACGACCAAAAATGGTATTTTTGTCTTAATTTGCATTTCTTTATTATGAAGTTGAACATCTTTTCATAATATTGGCCACTTATATTTTTATCTTCTGTCTGTATACTTGAGGTTTTAATTTTTTCTTATTCATTTCTAATACCTATTCATACAATCCAGATATTAATCTGTTATATAGTTGTAAATATTTTCTTCCAATCTCTCATTGTTTTTCAAATTTATTTTTCAGTACTATTGTTTATGGTGTCTTTTGTCATAAAGAAAGAAGTTTAAAATTTTATGTATCAATTTTTTTTCTTTATGGGTTTAGGGTCTTGTCTTACTTTGAAAGGACTTTCCTGCTCCAAGTTTATAGTTCTTTCTTTTTACATTTAGCTTTGTAAAACCTCTTGAATTTATTTTTATCCATAATTTAAAATAATGAGCTTTATTTTTTCCCAACTAGAACCAGTTGCCCCAGTGCTATTCATTGACTAGCATATCTTTTTTTCCTGATGCTTTGAAATGCCACCTTTACATATTCTAAATTCCTGTACATATTAGAGTGGAGAATATGGACATTTTTAAAGGTTTTAATATGTGTTGCCAAATTGCCCTGAGGCATACATTTAGAAATTTATCCTACCGGAGAGTGTTTCACTGCACCCTATCCCAACCTGCTTTTTGGCGGGTTTTTTGTATTTTCAGTTTTTGCCGAGTTAAAAGCCAAAAAATAGGAATGTTGTTTTGTTTGGCATTTCTTTAATTACTAGATAGAGCGAACTTTTAAAAAATATATACTTCTGATGTTCTGTATGCCATCTTATGAGTTGCTTATTCACATTCTTTGTCCATTTTTCAGTTTTGGTGTTTGATTTCACATTGATTTGAAAGGATTCACTATATATAAAGAATATTACCCTTTCATGTGTATTGCACAGAGGTTATTGTTTACCTTTAAATTACAATGGTGGTCTTTTTCTTTATAGAATCTGACTTTGCATGTATAGATAGAAAGGTCTTCCCCATTCCTAAGACCACAGTCAACTAGAATATTTTCCTTTCTTTTTGTTTTATGATTTTAATTTTTATATTCATCTGCTGTCTTATTTTGGTGCATGATATTAAGTAGAAATCTATCTTAATTCTTTTCTAAATGGTAAGCCAATTATCCAGAACAGTTTACTAAATAATCCATTCTTTCCGTTGATTTCTAGTGCCATCTTATATATACTTGGCCTGTTGAGATGTGTTTGACTCTGTTTTATTGATTGACATATCTGTTTTGCAGCTAGAAGCTCACCTTGGACAGTAAGCACTCTGTGGAAGTATTGTTTTCAAACACTGGCTTTAATTTTGGAAATTAAAAAGAAAACTCCTCTTAAGCTAGAGTAAGTGAAGTGAATTGAATTAGATTCTGCTTGGGTGCCTTCTGTCAACATTCTGCCTTGTGGTCTTTAAACAGCATATTTCATTTGTTCTCTGGGACAGGGTAATAGTTGCTCTTAAATGTTACAGAGCTAGAGACAGAACTATCCAAGAGAAGTATCAGCACCAGATACTTTACTTGGTGATTTAAAATATTAAACTCCAAAAGAAAATAGTTTCAGTGTTTAAGAAACACCTTTCTTGCCACATATAATTGGATGTTACTCTTTAGGTCTGATCATCTCTGTAATTAGAAGCAAGTACTACTGAAAGTAAACCTGTCTCTAGAGCAGGAGTTCTCAAAATATCTATAGCTCAAATCACAGACAAATGGCTAATTTCTTTAATATTTAAAGAGCCTTTACACTTCAATAAGGGAAATACCAACAACTCAATTAAAAAAACAAAGGATATGAACAGATGTTTACGGTAAAGTTTCTACAAATGACCCTTAAAGTTGTTCAGCCTATCTGGTAAGAGAAATACAAATTAAAACTATAGTGAGATACCATTTTTCACATATCATATTGGCAGAGATCGCAAAGTTTGGTAAATATTGTATTGGTGAGGATATGATGAAAGAGGAAGTAATTGCTGGTTGAGGGTAAATTAATATAACTTCCATGGAGAACAATTTGGCAATATCTATCAAAATTTTAAATGGACATATTCTTTTTTTTTTTATTGATGTTTTAATGGTTTTTAACATTGTGAAATCTTGGGTTGTGCATTTTTGTTTGTCCATCACCATATATATGACTCCCTTCACCCCTTGTGCCCACCCCCCACCCCCACTGACCCTGGTAACCACAAAACAGTTTTCTCTGTCCATGTGTTGGTTTATATTCCACATATGAGTGAGATCATACAGTGTTTGTCTTTCTCTTTCTGGCTCATTTCACTTAACACAATACGCTCCAGGTGCATCCATGTTGTTGCAAATGGGACAATTTTGTCTTTTTTTATGGCTGAGTAGTATTCCATTGTATATATATACCACATTTTCTTAATCCAATCGTCAGTCGAGGGACACTTAGGTTGCTTCCACTTCTTGGCTATGGTGAATAATGCTGCAATGAACATAGGGGTGCATAAGCCTCTTTGGATTGTTGATTTCAGGTTCGTTGGATAGATTCCCAGTAGTGGGATGGCTGGGTCATAGGGCATCTCTATTTTTAATTCTTTGAGGAATCTCCATACCGTTTTCCATAGAGGCTGTACCAGTTTGCGTTCCCACCAGCTATGTATGAGGGTTCCTGTTTCTCCACATCCTTTCCAACACTTGTTGTTTTTTGTCTTGGTGATTATAGCCATTCTAACAGGCGTGAGGTGGTATCTTAGTGTTGTTTTGATTTGCATTTCCCTGATGATTAGTGATGTTGGGCATCTTTTCATGTGCCTATTGGCCATCTGTATATCTTCTTTGGAGACGTGTCTGTTCATTTCCTCTGCCCATTTTTTGATCGGGTTGTTTGTTTTTTTGTTGTTCAGTTGTGTGAGTTCTTTATATATTATGGAGATCAACCCCTTGTCAGATGTATGTTTTGCAAATATTCTCTCCCAGTTGGTGGGTTGTCTGTTCATCTTGATTCTGGTTTCGTTTGTCTTATAGAAGCTCTTTAGTCTGATAAAGTCCCACTTGTTTATTTTTTCTTTAGTTTCCCTAGTCTGGGTAGGCATTAAATGGACATATTCTTTAACCCAGAAATTTTATTTCTAGGGATTTATTCTACAGATATAGTTTCATGTGTGAAATGAATTTGGTAGCAAAGATATAAGGCTATCCTTGCAGTATTGTTTGAAATAGCAAAAGGCTGGAAATACTCTAATAAAGGGAAATACTGGAGAGTTCCCTCAAGAGAAAACTGTATAAATAAAATATGCCATATCTATATGCTAGGATACTAGGAAGTCATTTAAAAACAATGAGGCAGCTCTGTGTGTGCTAGTATGTAAAGCTCTCCTTACTGTGTTATTATGGAGTAATTATGTGTGAAACAGCAAGGTGCAGACAATATCAGGTGTTGCCAAGGATACAGAGCAACTGGAACACATGTACTGCTGGTGGGAAAGTGAATTGCTACAACATCTTTGGAAAACACTTGGGTATTATCTAGTGAATTTAAAGATGCATTTGCCTTATGACCTAGCAGTTTTACTTGTTAATAGAGGAACTGTTGCTCATTTGCCCAAGAGACGTGTAAAAAAATGTTAATGGTACCATTTTTAATCGTGAAAACAAAACAACAGCAACAGCCTACTAGAAACAACTTAATTGTCCAGAGTAGAATAAATAAATTTTGGAATACTATACAGCAATTAAAATGAATTATAGCTACACACAACAATCTGAATGAATTTTAAACAGTCATATTGGGCAAGAAAAGCAAGTCATAAAAGAATTCGTATAATATTCTGTTTATACAATGTTCAGAAACACAAAATTAACTCGTTGAGGCAAAAAACCATTGTACAACTACAAGCAAGGAAATTAGTAAGCACAAAATCAAAGAGTAATTACCTCAAGGGAGAGAAAAAGAATTAGGGAGAGCACACAGGGGATTGAAAAAGTAATGATAATTTTTTTTTTTTTCTTAAACTGGCATGTGGTATGTGGGTACATGATTGTTCATTATGTCATGGATTTTTTTTTTAACCTTTTGTATGTTTTATAAATATTCTTTTACATTTACTAATTATTTAATAAAAATAATCTTGGAAAAGCAAGATGCAGAACTTTATATATACTATGTGTCCATGACCGCATGAGTCTTCTTTTAAATAAAGAATACACACATACATGCTTGTGTATATTATATGTTATTCCTATAAAGATACAGAAGACACTGGTAGCTGTGGTTGTTGCTTCAAGGGAAGGGAAGTGGGTAGTTGTAGGCCAGTCATTGAAGAGAAGTTTACTTATCACTCTACACTACACCCTTTTGTACTCTTTGAATGTTTTTAGCAAATGTATATTGTACCTATTCAAATTTTAGTTTAAAAAAATATGTGCCTAGGAAAAAAGAAAGGGAAGTCATTTATCATTTATAAGAGATGGCTGGAGAAATTCCAGTATTATTTCTAACTTTGGTGACTTTCCAAGTTTTGCCAAACCATATGTGAAATAAAAGGAATACACATTTTTGTTGAATAGGTACCTCACCTCTCATGCCAATTTTTCCTTAAAGGTTAAATTCCATGGAATATAATATATTCATCACAGATAAATGATATTCTACTCTTAGCCCTTATCCAAAGCCTCACTAACCTTGCTTCTCTTTGTATTCCTTAGTGAGGAATTGCTGAAGTTTTCCCCAAGTGTTTTTAAAATCTTTTGGAAATAATTTCCTTTCTTAATTCCCTTCATATCTCAACTCTTAATAAACAGTACCTGCACTTATATTAGAATAATGGCATGGAATTTGAATATGTATATATCTCATCAAGACATTTGTTCAGGCCCTGTCTGTGATAGGAAGCAAAAGTCAATCTTCGTACTCCTACCTTGAGTATTTAGAAGTAGAGTCTACTAATTGAACACTTTTCGTTTTTCTCAAGACTGTTCACAAGTATTTTTTCCACATTTTTTGGGGGAATAATTTGGGTGTTATTACTTAATGAAAATTACTTAAACATGTCAAAGGCATTTATCTTCGTTAAGTGCTAAATCCGTTCTTTTTCATAAAGATGAATTCGTTATCTCTAGTATAAGTGGTTAAAGCTCTATGAATGTACCTGTATTTAGCAGACTCCTGCATTCTCTTACTAATACAAGACTCTAGGCTTCTGAAAAGTCACACCTTCTCCCTGATTGTTTTTGAGGAAGAACAAGCCTGGTTGGCCTCTGTACAACATCCTATGTTAGTGTAGTACTGGTGGGTACTGCCAGCCATTGATGCTATTCCATTGGGTAGCATGGCATCTGTTGGTCACCGTAGTCAACACCACTGCTTCTGCTGAGTACTGCCGCATCCACCAGGCACCACTCCTGCTTCCTCTGAGTTAAATGTTGCTATACTGGTATTCTCCAAATGACAGGGTATTGAGTTAGGTACATTGTGTTCTACTGAAATGGGAGAATTATTTCCATTTTATGTTACATCCTGACTAGAGCAGTACCACAACGGTTTTGCCACTTCCACCAGTATCTTAGAGACTTAATAGAACTGGATCTATGTTTTTCCCACAACCTTTGTATCCTCCGTGGGCTTAGATACAAATCCACTGAAGGCAAATACAAGGGGCACATGCATTGCTCCGAATCACTCCTCTGTGATGGATGGTAAAGGCTTTATTACTAGGTTAAATTTGCCTCCTAGACTTTTTCTTCCATTAGAGTAAATTCTATCCCAGAACAGTCCTCAGTCTTTAATGCAAATAAACTTCTTGAAGAAGAGTGCCCCTTGGAACTAAAATCACAAAATTTCTGTCCTATATCTGGTCTTAAACAGAAAGTGAGTCAGTAGGTATTGATCATAGCAGAAGTTGAAAATAGTACTCCCCTTAACCTTTAGTCAGCAGTACTTCAGGGGTGGAAAAGAAATGACTTTCTGTCTTGACTTTCTTATATGCTTGCATCTTTCACTAATCTTAGAGGAGGAGGAGTTAGGCTGCCTTACTGAATTGAACATTACACAGCGTGGCACTGGGTCTTACCAACATCCTGGTGCTGTTTGCTGATGTTCTCTACACTGTGGTCCAAAAAAAGCAGTAAACCTAAAGGAACTAATTTTGGTTCTTTTGGAATTAGGTACGGTATCCCTTCTTTCACAGAGGTAACAAAATGCTGTGTACTCTGTGCTAGACCTTGTAGCTTTGCCTGGGAGCTCTCTCCTGGGGAGTATGCTTGTCTAGTCCCATTTCTAAAGCTTTGAGTTTCACAAGTGTAGCCCATTTTCTGGGACATTATCTGCATTAGCACTTGAAACTGAGGCCCGAGTTCAGACATTGTCAGTTCCATAGATTTTTTTTTTCTTCAAGTCTCCATTGCTGCTTCCTTCTCCTCCTTTCAAATTAGACAAACAGAAAAAGTTTTGAGAGTCTCTATATTTACATTTCACTGTAGGTGTCCCAGGAACCAGTATATTCCCCAAGACACATCTCAGCTAACAGTTGACCAGACATGTTAAAAATGCATTTCTGATTCTAGTCTAGGGATATCTTTAGGCCGTGAGGTAAATGAGAACATTATCCAGATTTCTAATTATTATCTGGATATGTCACTAAAATGTAACATATTTTGCTGGCTTATTGAAATAAATAACTTGTTTCTGTTTTTTCCTGTTTCCCTTCCTCTCAAGTAGAGAATTAACTAGTGTCAGTGGTCTAGGAAAGCTACTGCTACTGTTTAAATGGTCCCTACCTTAAAATGAAAAATAATTAACTACTCCCTAATTTATATTTTGGAGGAAGAGAATAATGTGATAAAATGTGGGTTATTAAACAGTGGGCACAAAAATTATATGGGACAGATTCACTATTCATTCAATTAATATTTATTGAGGGCATTTCCCCGATGATTGTTAATGTTGAGCACCTTTTCATGTACCTATTAGCCATTTGTATGTCTTCTCTGGAAAAATATCTGTTCAGATCCTCTGCCTGCCCCCCCCCCCTCCTTTTTTGGTAGCACACTCTTTGACTTTGCCTATTCTTTTATTGGATTACTTGGGGTTTTGCTATTGAATTGTATGAGATATATGGTTTACAAATACTGGTTTACAGATATACAAATACATATCAGATATATGGTTTACAAATATTTTCTCCCATTCCGTAGATTGCCTTTTCATTTTGTTGATTGTTTCCTTTGCTGTGCAGAAGCTTTTTAGTTTGATGTAGTCCCATTTGGTTATTTTTGCTTTTGTTGCCTGTGCTTTTGGTATCATATCCAAAAAATCATTACCATGACCACTGTCAAGGAGCTTTTTCCCTGTTTTCTGCTTGGCGTTTTTAAGTTTCAGATCTTACATTTAAGTCATTAGTCTATTTTGAGTTAATTTTTGTGAGTGGTGTAAGATAGGGGTCCAGTTTCGTTCTTTCACATGTGGTTATCCAGTTTTCCCAGCACCATTTATTGAAGAAACTATCCTTTCCCCATTGTGTGTTCTAGGTGCCCTCGTCAAAGATTAGGTGCATAGGTTTATTTCTGGGCTCTTAATTATGTTCCATTAGTCTATGTGTCTGTTTTTATGCCAGTACCATACTGGCACATGATAACTATAGCTTTGCAATATAGTTTGAAATCAGGAAGTGTGATGCCTCCAGCTTTGTTCTTTCTCAGGATTGCTTTGGCTATTTGGATCTATTGTGGTTTCATATGAATTTTAGGATTATTTTTTCTATTTATGTGAAAAATGCCATTAGAATTTTGGTAGAGATTGCATTGACTCTGTAGATCACTTTGGATAGCAGAAACGTTTTAACAATATTAATTCTTCCTAATCATCAGGGAAATGCAAATCAAAACTACAGTGAGTTAGATATCATGTCCCACCTGTTAGGATGGCTGTTATCAAAAAGACAAGAGATAAATGTTGGAGAGGATGTGGAGAAAAGGGAACCGTTGTACACTCATGGTGGGAATGTACATTGGTGCAGCCACTATGGAAAACAGTATGGAGGTTCCTCAGAAAATTAAAAATAGAACTATCTTATGATCTAGTAATCCCACTTCTGGTTGTATATCCAAAGGAAGTGAAATCAGTATTTTGAAGAAATATCTTCACTCTCATGTTCATTGCAGCATTAATCACAATAATCAAGATATGGAAACAACCTAAGTGTCCATCAATAGATGAATGCATAAAGAAAATGTGGTATATGTGTACAGTGGAATGTTATTCAGCCATAAAAAAGAAGGAAATCCTAGCATTTGGGACAACACAGATGAACCTGGAGGGAATTAATGCTATGTAAAATAAACCAGACAGAGAAAGACAAATACTATATAGTGTCACTTATATGTGGAATCTAAAAAAAAAAAGTTGAATTCGTAGTAACAGACTAGAATGCTGATTGCCAGGGGCTGGGGGTGGGGAAAGTGGGGAGATGTTGATCAAAGGGTACAAATTTTCATTTGTAAGATGAATAAGTTCTGAGGATCTAATGTACAGCATAGTGACTATAGTTTATAATACTGTATTGTATACTTGAGATTTGCTAAGAGAGTAGATCTTAAGCATTCTCACCACACACAAAAAAGGTAACTATGTGAGGTGACCAATGTGTTAATTAACTTGATTGTGGTAATCATGTCACAATGTATATCAAATCATCACATTGTACACTTTATTTATTTTTTTAATAATTTTATTTATTTATTTTTTTCCCCCAAAGCCCCAGTAGATAGTTGTATGTCATAGCTGCACATCCTTCTAGTTGTTGTATGTGGGACGTGGCCTCAGCATGATCGGAGAAGCGGTGCGTCAGTGCCCGCCCGGGATCCGAACCTGGGCCCGCCAGCAGCGGAGCGCACGCACTTAACCGCTAAGCCATGGGGCCGGCCCTGTACACTTTAAATATGTACTATTTTATTTGTCAATCATACCTCAATAGAGCTGGGAAAAAATATATTTATTGAGGACATATTATATGTAAGGTACTGTGCTAAGCGTTGGATATATATTGGTAAATAAGATAGACACAGACCACACACTGAGCTTAGAATCTAGCAGGTAAAAGAGACAGTAAACAAATCATGAAAATAAATATAATTGTCATAAGTGCCATGAAAAGAGAAGTGTAGTTTAATGTGAGCCTATAAAAGGAAGAAAGTACTAGGGAAGTCTTCCCTAAGAAAATGACACTTAAACTAAGATGAAAGAAAGTGCAAGAGTTAGCAAGAAAATGAACAGGAAATGGTGCTGCATGCAAAAGGAATAACATATGCAAAGGCCTTGAAGTGGGAAAAAGTCCGGTGCATTTAGAAACTAAAGAAAATCAGTGGGGCTAATGTATCAAGCAAGGGAAGAAACTGAGAAGAGATACAGCTAAAGAAACAGGCATGGTCCAGGTCCTAGAGGACCTGGTAGGCCTTGTGAAGACTGTTGGTCTTCATCCTAAGAATGATGAGAAGCCATTTAAGGCTTTAAGACAGTGTGACAAAAATCAGATTTGCATTTTAAAAAGTTACTCTGCATTGCAAAGAAGAAAGGATTGGAAGAGACAAGAATTGAGTGATGAGAATTGATAATGACTTGGATTGGAATGGTGGAGGTGGAGATGGAGAGAAGAGGATAGATTTTTATGCTTAGGAGGTAAATTCCACTTGACTTAGTGATTTTGGGGTGGAGAGTTACGGAGATTAGAAGATGAAGGAGTTAAATTAAAATGGTTTGAGCAGCTGGATGAATAGTGGTGACATTGATTGAGTAGGACGCCAGAAAGAGCCAAGTTTGCGAAGGAAGATGAGTTCATTTTTGTATTTGTTGAGCTCAAGATGCCTGTGAGGCATCTGAGTGGAAATACTAAGTACGCATTATTATATAGGAGCCTGGAGCTTAAAAGAGATGTCTTAGCCAGAGGTAAATTTGTGAGTCATTGGCTTATAGGTGATAAATGAATCTGCGAACCTAATTGAGATAGCCTAGAAAGAACTTGGAGTGACAAGAAAAAGGTGACTTGGGAATAAACTTGAAGAACTCATTGGTGATGTTCTGTATAATTTTTGTTATTGACAAGCTTTGGTTTTATGAGAATTGTACTTTGTAATAACTTTGGTTGTTTTAACTGAGGCTTTTTGTTATAAGATAGTAACTCTCTTTCTCTTGCCAGATACATTTGTCATCTCTTTATTATTTTTTGTATATTATCTATTATTTATTCAGACAGTGAATAGACTTTGCAATTAATTGATCTTCCAAAGGTAATGCAATTGATATTTTCTAAGCATCTGGGTTAGATAGTGAGCTTTGTCTAAATAAGGAATGAAGAACTATTCTTAATGTATATTTGTCCTTTAAATGGTTGAGGTGATATGATTTTTAGCTGTCTAGACATAATAAGGAAAGTTGAATACTTCTTGGTAGTCTTTTTCCATGAGCCATTGGGAATCTCCTTATAGAGAACTTTAAAAATAATAAAAGTTTGTTACTCTGGTAACCTATCTGGTGTAGTATCTGATTGCCGAAGTCTCAGCTTGGGATTAGGATGGTGGGGTATGCCCCTCTGCTGCTAAGTAGTCACAGAAGGCAGGGTAAGAAATTGATAAGTTGGACTCTGCCAAAATTTAAAACATTTGTCTTTCAAAACCATTATTAAGAAAATTTAAAGGCAAGACTGGGGGGAAATATCTGTAAAACACATGCCAGATAATAGACATATATTCAGAATATATAAAGAGCTCTTACAAGACCACTTGATTTTTTTTTTTTTTTTTTTGGTGAGGAAGATTCGCCCTGGGCTAACATCTGTGCCAGTCTTCCTCTATTTTGTGTATAGGACAGCGCCACAGCATGGCTGGTGAGCAGAGTAGGTCCGCGCCCAGGATCCAAACACAAGCCACCAAAGCTGAGCGCCCGGAACTTTAACCACTTGGCTGGCCCCAAACAACTTGATTTTTTAAAAGTAGGCAAAAGATGAGAACAGACCAAAGATGGCAAATAAGCATATGAAAATATGTTCTACATCATTAGATAGGGAAAGACAAATTAAAACCACAATAAGAGACCTCTGCATACCCACATCTGCATTTTAGATTGACTAAAACTAAAAAGATTGATAAAAGCAAGTGTTGGTGAGTATGGGGAGCAGCTGGAATTTTCATATATTGCTGGTGGGAAGGCAAAATTGTACAGCCACTTTAGAAAACAGTTTGGTAGTTTCTTAAAGATTTAAACATATACTTACCGTATGACCCAGCATTTTCTCTCCTAGGTATTAACACAGGAAAAATGAAAACATGTTATATTAGAGTTCTCTAGATTATGGAGGCTGAGAAGTCCCATGATCTGCTGTCTGCAGGCTTGGAGACCCAGAAAAACTAATTCAGTCTGAATCTGAAGGCCTGAGAACCAGGGAATCTGATGGTGTAAATTTCAATCCCAGAGCAGAAGAAGAGGACATGAGATGTCCAGCTCAAGCAGTGAGGCGGGAAAAAAAAGGGGCAAGTTCCTCCTTCCTCCACCTGTTGTTCTATTCAGGCCCTCAACGGATTGGATGATGCTAACCCACACCATCACACATGTCTACACAAAGACCTGTACACAAGTGTTTATAGCAGCATTATTCATAATAACAAACAGTATACGATTCTATTTATATGAAATTCTACAAGAGGCAAAACTATAGTAATAGAAAGCAGATCTGTCTTGGGATATTGGGGGAGGGAATTGATTGGAAAGGAATATGAGGGAATGTTTTGTGGTGATGTGCATATTTTGTACCATGACTGAGATGGCTGTGTACATTTGTCAAAACTCATTGAATTGTACACATAAAAATGGTGAGTTTTATTGTATCTAAATTTACCTCAATAAAGGTAGTTTAAACAATTGTGAAGAGTTATCAGGAACCTTTTAGGAAATACTTCATTTGTAAAATGGGGCAATAGACCTAAAGAAATGAAGTTTTTTTTTTTTTTTTTTTGTGAGGAAGATCAGCCCTGAGCTAACATCCATGCTAATCCTCCTCTTTTTGCTGAGGAAGACCGGCTCTGAGCTAACATCTATTGCCAATCCTCCTCCTTTTTTTCCCCAAAGCCCCAGTAGATAGTTGTATGTCATAGTTGCACATCCTTCTAGTTGCTGTATGTGGGATGTGGCCTCAGCATGGCCGGAGAAGCAGTGCGTTGGTGCGCGCCCGGGATCTGAACCCCGGGCCGCCAGTAGCGGAGCGCGCGCACTTAACTGCTAAGCCACGGGGCCGGCCTAAGAAGTAAAGTTTCTTGATCAAAATTATATGAATAATGTGCCTGTGGATAGAGTACATGTCTCCAGATTCCTAGTCTCATTAGGCTGCACAATTCTCTTGGGATTAAATCACATCCTGGTATGTATTGTGCTTTTTAATTTTCTGTGAGTGTCCATCTTGGCTCTGGAAATACATGGATCATGTCTATGTATATATTATAAGCTCTGGAAATACAGAGATCACGTCTATGTTCTGCTTCATACTTCTCACATTGTATTGCACGGAGCATGTGCTCAGTATTTGCTGAATGAAGGAAAGCTTGGTGTAGCACACCATGGCTGCCAGACTTGGACAGAAAAGTCAGGAATATCTCATGGCATGGTACCAGGCCTCTCAAATTCAGCAGAGACCTTCTGTAATGTATGGATTCCCTATACCACCATCTCTTTGCTTAGGAGATCACAGCTACCACAAATGTAAGCTAATTAACAGGAGATTGATTTTATATATTTCTGTGAAGGCTCAGGTAGTGTTTTCTAATGTTGAAAATTGAGAGAGAGATCACCTTACATTTTCAGTCTGAAGCCAAAAATAACTACAGTGGGAACACAAGCTCCTCTTTAAGATTAAATGGAAGAGCAGCTGTCAGAATCAGAACTTTTGTCTTTCTCCAAAGCTCTCCACTCTTAAAGCCATCCTCTTCTGTAATTGAGGGACCATGCTAATGTCACTGAATAAACACTCATCTGTCTTAAACTTCTTTCCTCACATGTGCAAGACCCTAAACTTTTGATTCATTTTTAAATAATTAAATAGCTCTACATAAAATGAACACAGATTTAAAAGGTACCAGCTAGGGCCAGCCCCGTGGCTTAGGGGTTAAGTGCACGCGCTCCGCTGCTGGCGGCCCGGGTTCAGATCCTGGGCGCGCACCGACGCACCGCTTCTCCAGCCATGCTGAGGCCGCGTCCCACATATAGCAACTAGAAGGATGTGCAGCTATGACATACAACTATCTACTGGGGCTTTGGGGAAAAAAATAAATAAAATTATAAAAGGTACCATGAGAGAACAGTAAGTTTAAGAGGAAGATGAAATCCCACAGATTGTTACCTTTGTTAAAGTACATACTTATAGTGAAATAGCAATATATCATTTAATAATATTTAACATTTGTCAAGTTCTTACACTGTACTAGTCATTTGTTCTAAGTGCTTTACATACATCCCCTGTCTTAATCCACACAATATTATGAGGTCATTTAGTTGTTATCCTCACTTACAGTTGAGGAAACTGAAGCACACAGAGGTTAAATAACTTGCCTAAAATCTCACTGCCGGTAAGTAGTGGGCCTGGAATCTGAATTTTAACCCAGAGCCTGAATTCTAACCACTGTGATATGTTGTCTCCCAGTTAGGTTAATAGATATGTGACTAAATAGTTTAGAATTTTATTTAGTATCAGAAAATTACTATACTTAAGTAAATCAAGGGAGTATAACTTATTAGAAAAATGATTTAGAAATATCTAATATTGGGGTATCAACTAGTTGAATAAAAGTTATTTTGACAGACCTGGAGGTCATACAATGGAACCTTTGCTATACCCTCAGGAAAGTTACTTATTGTGATTACCTTACAAATTTCTTTCTAAGAAGGTGGTGGTGCACATTTTCTGGACTATGCAAGTAAATATGAGTGCTCATTTGATGTTTGAGAGGAGACTATCAATAACCAAGGTTCCTTGGAGATGGGATAAGAGCCTAAAGCAGGGAATCCTTTTGTTCTTGAGACAAAGAAATTGGGATATTTCTTTAAGGAGGATGAACTGGGAGTAGGGTGTTCCTTGAACATTTATGAAAAGAGGTGGCTGATGTGGGAGGAGGCAATAAATTTTAGAGTGAGTAGAACCTAGAGGAGTCACTCCTATGAACTGACAAGAGAAACCCAAAGACTTAGTCTCCCTCTTTGTATATTTTTTTGACCTCTCATGAAAGTTCTTCATAGATTCACTGTAAATATATTTACAAAGTTGTAATTAAGTCTACTCTGATATAAATCTGAACGTTCCTGAAGGTATTTTTAGGAATACTATTCATTTTCTTTACTCAGTGATAGTGTTCAAGAAGTCAGCATCATGTAGGAATAGTTGAGGAGTGGGTAATTGAAAACCTGGGTTTTAGTCCCAGCACTGCTGGTTACTTTATATCCTTGGATTTAACACTTAACCTCTTGGGCCCCAGTATTCTCCAAACTCTAACTTGGGGAGATTAGGACAGGATGATCTCTGAGATCCCTTCTAGCTCCAAATTCCCTATTTTATGACTACTTTTGGCCAAGAGTTTTGCATGATTGAGAGCCATTCTTGTCTGTTGCATTGCTTACTTCTTGATCATTGTCCATAGGCAAACCTTTTCAGTGATTGAAAGCTGTGGAGTTATTAATCTTCAACTTTTTCGTTAAAATCTTTTACAAATAATTCTGCAGTACTTTTTTGCCCACAAAAACTTTTTTTCTTTTTTTTTGTGAGGAAGATCAGCTCTGACCTAACATCCATGCCAATCCTCCTCCTTTTCCTGAGGAAGACTGGCGCTGGGCTAACGTCTGTGCCCATCTTCCTCCACTTTATATGGGATGCCGCCACAGCATGGCCTGACAAGCGGTGCCTCAGTGTGCGCCCAGGATCCGAACCTGGGCCTCCAGCAGCGGAGCACATGCACTTAACTGCTACGCCACGGGGCCGGCCCTCACAAAAACTATTTTGACATACCAAATTTGTTTGATTTTATTCCCTTTACCAGTATCACCTGTTTTAATGCCAGCTCACTTCTACATATAAAACGTGGAGGCTATTCGTTTAGGTGAAATAGATGTTAAACTTGTTTTGGATTTCTTCTGCCAAATCAGTCAGGGAAGAAACAGGAAATATCCCAGTATGATCTATTGAATTCCTCCATGGAGGTTTCTCATGATACTGAATTGAATTGGAATGGAATAGAAAATACAGACATAGTAATTTAAATTCCATTTTAGTTCTCTACCTGATTTACTTTACTCTAATTTCTTTGGCATTCTGGAATTTCTTTTAGATCCAGAGCGTGTGCTTAAATTCATGCATGATTGAAAGATTTCACCGTGTGTAATATAAATGCAATTAGTACATTTTATTTAAATTTAATGTATAATACTCCATAAATATTTTAGAATTTTAACACATAAAGCAAATGCTTTTTTTTTTTTAAGGTCAGAATTGTATCAATTTATCTATACTCATATAACGTAGAATAACAAGTACAAGGGTTCTCAAACCCACTCTTCACTCTACCTCCAATCCTACTCAACCAGAGTAGGCCATTCTTAGCAGTGTGAGAAATATTCTTCCACATATTTTTCATACATTGTATGGACAGTTTAAACGTTGTGGTGAGCTTTTCTTTCATGACTTCTTTGCGCATTATATGTTAAGAACTTGAATGACTGGCAGAGTAATAGGACAGATTCTGGCACCATTTTGTATTTGTCAATAAAGCAGATTGTAAAATAGAAATTCAATGCTAGTTTGTTTAATGTCTTTATAGGATTAAATCCAAGGCCAAGTTTATGGAGCAAGAGCTGATAGAATAAGCTATAATGAGAGGACAGTGTTGGGTATGATTTTGTCAACTGTAAAATGAGATATGACCTCTGAACTACAGTCCTACTTACAGGCAGCTGGTAATGGTTGTATTTTAAATAGTGATAGAACAGCCAATAGGGTTTAAGGGAAAAGAAAATCAAACTAAAAAAAGAAGCTTAATGATCACTTTTTATTTACTTGCTATCTAACAAAACCTTTTGTGATTTCATTCTATTAGCAAAGCATTCTCAATCCCAATGTTCCCAGCATTGCTATTCCTATAAAATGTGTCGCTGGAGCATTTATTTCAGCAACTCTGAACTCGCCTTGTGCTTGATCTTCAACCTGAACAATATACTAAAGCAGTTGGACAGGGGAGTAATGTCCTGAGTACTTTTTATGACTAACAGCCTTAGCAACCATCAAATGTCACCCTTTTTATTTTAGAATTTGAGTTTCTTGAGTATACTATTGTGTTAAATTATTGAGTCTGCTACTGCCCTGTGTATATATATATTTTTTACTAAAACAAAAATGTCTTATTGCCTTTCCTGAAAACATGTAATAGTTATTCAGTGCTTACAGTTCCAGTAGCTTTACAAGTATTATCTCATCATCTTATTTAATTCTCACAGAAACCTAAATGGTAGGTCATATTAATTTCCTGCTGAAGCAGGCTTAGAAAGAGTAAGTGACTTGAGACCAAGTGGGGCAAAGCTGAGATTCACATTGTGACCTATTGGGTTTAACTTATGGGATAGTGGAGTAGGGACTTCTGAAAATCTGCTCCTCCATAAATGCAGTGATAACAGGGGCAAAACTTGTCAGATCACCTTTTTCAGAACTCTGGAAATTAACTAAGGCTTGCAACAATCCAAGGAGCATTTATTTAAGAAAATCACCTGAATTTTGGTAAGAAAAGCAAACTTTGCAGCAGTTTAAGTTGTGCTAATCCCATGCCCCTTTCCCCAGCTCCACAATAGCCTTGCAACTATGGTAGCTGTGAAAAACTGCAGCCTAGCAACCACTTGAGAGGGCAAAAGGATTTGGTACTCCTTAAAGCCCCATCCTCAGAGAATTTTTAATGTTTGTTCTGTCTGGCAGCTAACTGAAAATCTCCATTTTTAGGGCTTATCTTTATTTGACTAGATTCAGAGTTTTCTCTGTGCTATCCCCAGGGCATTTGTTAATAATAATCAGCAGCAGTTGTTTAACATTATAGGTACCTGAGGTCGTGTTAACAGTTGAAGCTAACAAAAGGCTGACCAAAAATCTTAAAGGAAAAACTGGGAAACAGGCTGTCCATAGGAGTCTTTGAAGAGCTCCAACATATTTCTAGGAATTTAGAAGACCACACACATGTTCAGGGCTGTCCTTATGCCCAGGAAAGACCTGGGAAGGCCCTCATCTCTTACTGCCAGCTGACCTTGAGGCTCTGCGCAAGCAGGAAATGAGTGCTAAGACAGAGTTGTAAGTTGCCTGCTGGAGCATTGAAAATGTATCACAACAGACACAGCCCCTCAGCAAAGGCCAAGAGACATTGATTCACGGTATTTAAAGAAATCTCATTTCAACCATTGGCTGACTACTAAACTAATGGAACAGAGACTTCAGAGGCCACACACAATAACAAATACAAACTTTACAGAACTATTCCAGGAAAGTCAGTAAACAAACAGTAACAACAACAAACCCTGGGAAAGGGAGGAATATGATTTCCATAGTTGTTACACTGTATTATTTTAAGTTTCCAATTTTTAACTAAAAATTACAAAACTCACAAAGAAGCAGGGAAGTATGGCCTATACATAAGACAAATAAAAGTAGTCAGTAGAAACTGCCCCTGAGGAAGCCCAGACGTTGAGTTTACTAGACAAAAAATTTAAATCAGCTGTTACAGATATGTTCCAAAAAATAAAGGAAACCATGTGTGAAGAATTAAAGTAAGAAAACAATGTCTCACTACATAGAGAATATCTAATAAAGAGATAGAAATTATAAAAAGAAAATAGAAATTCTGGAGTTGAAAAGTACAGTAACTGAAATTAATTAAAAATTAATAAAAACAAAAATTGGCAGAAGAATCAATAACCTTGAAGACAGTTCTATTGAAATTATCTAATCTGAAGAACAGAAGGAAAAACCAATCAAAAATGAACAGAGCATGAGAGACCCATGGGACATGATCAAGTATTCCAGCATACGCATAATGGGAGTCCCAGAAGGATGAGAGAGAGAGAAAGGGGCAGAAAGAATATTTGAAGAAATAATGACCGAAATCTCCAAATTTGATGAAAAACTTCAATCTGCACATTGAAGAATCTCAAATTTTAAGTAGGATAGACGCAAAGTAATCCATACCTAGACACGTCATAGTCAAACAGTCAAAAGCCAAAGACATAATCTTGAAAACAGCAGGAAAAAAGTGAATCCTCGTGTATGTGGGATCCTCAATACTACTAACAACTGACTCCTCATTAGAAACCATGAGGCCAGTGAGCAGTGGGATGACGTAGTCAAAATGCTGCCAGAAACAGACTGTCAACTAAGAATTCTGTATCCAGCAAAACTATCCTTCAAAAACAAAGGAGATGTTAAGACATTCCAAGATAAACAAAAACTGAGAAAAATCCATCACTAGCAGACGTATCATACAAGAAATACTGAAAGGCGTCTTCAGGCTGAAATAAAAGAACACTGCACAGTATTTCATATCCACACAAAAAATTAGGGCACCAGTAAAGGTAACTACGTAGGTGAATATAAACGTCAGTATAAATGTATTTTTGTTTTGAACTCTTTTCTCTTTTAAATAAAGCAGTAATTATAAAACTGTGCTGAGGCTGGCCCGGAGGCATAGCAGTTAAGTTCTCACATTCCGCTTCATCGGCCTGGGGTTCGCCGGTTCCCATCTTGGGCGCGGACCTACTCACCACTCATCAAGCCATGCGGAGGGCGTCCCATATAGAAGAGCGACAACTCTACAACTATGATACACAACTATGTACTGGGGCTTTGGAGAGAAAAAATTAAAAAGAGGAAGATTGGCCACAGATGTTAGCGCAGGGCCAATCTTCCTCAAAAAAAAAAAACTGATGGGCTCACAATGTATAAAGATATAATTTGCACGATAATAGTACAAAAGGAAGGGAGGGAATGGAGGGATATTGGAGCAAAGTTGTGGTGTGCTATTGAAATTAAGTCGGTAAATCTAAGCTGTTGAGTTTCATTTGAGATAAAATTCATCATTTTTTTAAAGTCTACAATTCAATGATTTTTAGTATATTCAGTGTGTTGTGGAACCGTCACCAATATCTAGTTCCAGAATATTTGTATCACCTTAAGAAAAAGAAACCCCATACTTCCCAATTCCTCCTCCCTCATCCCGTGGCATCCACTAATCTTTCTGTCTCTGTGGATTTGGCTATTCTAGATATTTCATATAAATGGAATAATACAATATGTAGCCTTTTGTGTCTGGCTTCTTTCATTTAGCATAGTGTTTTCAGGGTTCATCCATGTTGTAGCATGTTAGGACTTTATTTTTTTTAATTCCGTTGTATGGATTGTGTTTATCAGTAGATGGACATTTGGGTTGTTTGCACTTCTTTGCTGTTATGAATATGCTGCTGTGAACATTCATGTACAAGTTTTTGGGTAAAGATATGTATTCTCTTTCAACCCCGACTGAGTGCACTGCAATATAGTTCCATTCTGACACTAACCACCTGGAGTTAGCACAGACCCCACAAGTTAAGGCTCAAAAATAAATAAATAAATAAAATTATTAAAAAAAAAAAAAAGGCTCAGTCCTCCACAAGACCACCCCCAATTCAGACACTGCCACAAGTTCAGGAGGCCCCCAGGCTACCCACACTTCCGACCCACTGGCTACAAATTTGAGGTTTCCCACAACCCCCTCAGGTTCAATAAAGAGAGCTGTGGTACTTTGATAGGAGCCATGGAAGCGTAGAGGACAAGCGCTCAACCCAGAATGGGGGTGTGAGAGCTTGTCAATGAAGACTTCCCCAAAGTGACTTCTAAGCTTGACTGGAATTTTGAGTCATAAGTAGAGCCAGGAGAAGTTTGGAAGAGTAGTTTAGGCAGAGGGAAAAGCATATTTGAAGGCCTGACATCTCTGTGTGTTATATATATATAGAGAGAGAGAGAGATGGTATAAGAATTAAAAAATTTGAGCATCTAGTATGAAAAGTAAAAATAAAAAGTATCATCTGGGCCTTTGTAGGCCATTTGAACTTAGAGGAGAGTGTGTGTAGGAGGAAAATCAGATCCAAGAAAGATCCCTAAAGAACAGCAAATTTTAATGAATGACAGAGAAAAAAGTGTCTGTGGAAAAAGAAAAGGAGAAACTAAGACATATGAGGAAAATGAATAGAACATGGGAGGTGTCCCCAAAACCAAAGGAAATGTGTTTGAAGAAGCTGTATCAGATGCTGCTAAAATGTTAAGAAAAGGACTTAGAAATATCCATTAGAGGTGCTGGCCTGGTGGTGTAGTGGTTAAGTTCGCACGCTCCGCTTCAGTGGCCCTGGGGTTCGCAGGTTCAGATCCCGGGCACGGACCTACGCACAGCTTATTGAGCCATGCTGTGGCAGGCATGCCACATATAAAGTAGAGGAAGATGGGCACGGATGTTAGCCCAGGGCCAATCTTCCTCAGCAAAAAGAGGACGATTGGCAACAGATGTTAGCCCAGGGCCAATCTTCCTCAGCAAAAAGGAGGATTGGCAACAGATGTTAGATCAGAGCTAATCTTCCTCACCAAAAAAACAAAAAAAGAAATATCCATTAGAGTCAGCAATATGGAGTAAGGCAAGAGCTGTTTCAGTGGATTGGTTGGGGCTAAAGCCAAACTGCAGTAGACTGAAGAGTGAATGAGACTCAGGGAAGTGGAGACAGGAAATCTTGACAAGACGAAGGGGCAAAGGAGGCTAGGCAGAGCAGACAGAAACACAAGCAGGATGGAGGATGACTCGGCATAGTGGGATAGTTTTGTTATGATAGGGGAGACGTAAGCACATTCAATTTTACAATCCAGAAGAGAAAGAAAATAGTAAGTTGGGCAAGATCCCAAAGAAAATGAGGGAATGGGATCCAAAACACAAGAAGAAGGATCAATAGGATGAAAGAATGAATGTGTGCAGAAAAATTCGGAAGTTTTAATGTTGGACAATTGAGGAGTTGCTGTCTGATGGCCTCTAGTTTTTCTGAGAAGTAGTAGACGCAAGCATCTACTGACTTGGAGAGAGGTGGTGGATGATTCTGATGTTTAAGGAGAGTGCGGCAGACTTGGAATAGCCACAGCGGAGAATGGGGAAGCGCTGAATTAGGGAAACCTAATTAGTTTCTGGATCGTGGTGATTTGTCCTGAGATTGAAACTTAAAAATTTGCAGTGGCACAGTGGCACTCGGATATATGATTTTCTCCATCAGCATTCAGCAGCCTGGAGGTAAGTATAAGAAGGGAGAAATTTATATTGAATCAGGGATATGGTTTTTGCCAGGTGAGTGCGGTGAAAGGATAGAAGTTAGGTGGTAATATGATGGATCAAGGACTCTAGGCTGGATAGGGAAAGAAGTGAAGACAATAGGAAAGTGATGGATTGGGAGAAAATAGGAGTCAGTGACAGGAAGTGCTGTAGAGGTATGAGAACAGCTGGAAGTAACAGGAGGAGACACTGTTACTATAGTGGACACTAGTGACTGGCCTAAACCTATTGTGTTACTTAGGTTTTCAGACACTGTCCATATGTTGTTCATTAAGGTTCCTTGTTTTACCTGTTTACTCCTTTTGGCCAGTTCACTATTTATAAGCACCTATGTTTTAAGGAAGAACCCAGAAATCATAGCTGATAAAAATAATCATCACGTGATATCAGTGGTTCTGGAGGAAAAAATTAAATATGTAAAGTTTTTCAGTTACCTATAGGCTATTCTTTTCTGTGCTTGTGCTTCTACTCATTCAAAGTATGAGCTGCCAGGTATAACTTACACAGGGAGGTGTGCGTCACTGCCTACATTGGAACCCCCTTCCTAGTCCACTCCTATCCTCACCTCTTTCCAAATTCTCCTAAATTTCCTCAGCAACCTGTCACTAAAACATGAAATTCCATAATTTCAGATAAGTTGGAATATTGTCCCTTGCTTAAATACAAATGCTCTTGGGAGGGGCAATATGTTAAGCCTTTATCAATCATTAAGACATTTGTGGTAAAGCATTTGGTCTGTGTTACCAGTAGGCTAGTTTGCCAAGATCAGATTTTTATATCCCCAGAGGAAAGTAGAGCAAGAGATCCACATCAGTGATAGGGATTGGGCAGGCCAGATCACAATACCTAGAGAGGAGAGCCCCAGGAGAGGAAGAGAACATTGTGAGTAGGAGGAAAATTTAACTCAGAGATGGGAGAAGGCAATAGCAAATGTTAATTTCACCATTTTTGCTCAAGTTCAACCCTATATAGGAAAATCCTCTCTATGGCCAAGTTGCCAATACTTCGCCTGATTTGCTCTGACAGATCCTGGTGGGTGTGTATGTGCCTCTGCTTTACAATCCCTGTGTTTCAGATTTTCTGTGACACAGCTTTTACATGTAGTGATGACATGCCTTATAATCATCCTCATTGTGGCAGCCGACATGCTCAGACTGGTGGTGCTAAATCACTCAACAGTGTCTGGATCTGTAGGTGATGAGTGTCAAAAGCCTTTTTAGTTAAGATCCTCCACTTAACGGGGTAGGACTCATTAAAACTTCCTTTTGTGTGTTATGATACACAGGTGAGATCCTGAGAGGCATGTGGGGTGCTATAGTTCCTAGTTGGATTTCCTTTTTCCTATTGTGTCTGTCTTTTGTTTGGGTGGATTGGTTACCTAGGAAACCGCTTCAGGGTAAAGATGGATTGGCTGTTTGGGGAATGGAATTACAGGCCGCTGCTAGAAGCAAAAGACCTGTTGGATAAAACAAAAATTAGTGAATGGCTGAGCTTGTGCTTAATTAGTGTGCTTCAAGGAAATCACACTGAGTAAGACACTACAGGAGAACCTATTTAATGCAGCGTGATTTTAAATTTAGGTTGTTTCTAATTCGTTTAAGTTCACCAAATGCTCATTAATTCCTGCTTTGTGCATACTGCTGCAGGCCATTCTGGGGGTTTCCAATGAAGTAGAGGTTCAGTTCCCTCCTGAAAAGCTCATTTTCTGTTTAGGGTAAAAAGAAGCTACCTTAAAATCAAGTGGACGATTGTGTGATACACGACTAAAGGTGTTCAGAGAATTTGGAGGATGTAAAAGATCTTGGCTAGTCAATGTGAGGATGGATTTGAACCTAAAGGCAGGAGGTAATTCTTTGAGGTAAAAGATGAAATTTAAAGACCTGGTGAAAGTTTGGGTACTAACAGTACCTGAATTTACAAGATGTAATAGTAGCAGTACAATTTCCTTTGCAGATCCCTCCCCCCGGATAGCTTATGGAAAATACGTGACTATTATATACAGTATTTTGACCTAGAGTCTTACTCAAAAAATGGATTTTAGCAACAATGTTGACCAACCACTGTTTGCAGTAGCCCTTGTATAATTTTTTAAGGAAAGTCTCTTCATTGAAAGTGTGACAGAGTATTAGTTTTGGAATCTCTGACCACTACAACAATGCTGAGCACATGAGAGACATTCGATAAATATATGCGAATTGATTTTCTTATATACAATATACCTTCTGGTCGTCAGTTAGCATTAGCTTTCTTTTCTTCCAGAATGTAACTGCTGAATATTTGGTCTTGATTTGTGGTAATAAAGACTTTTGTAAATACCGGAGCATAACTCTTCTTTTAAAGCTGAACATCTGTCAGGTTATTTCCAACCTGACAGGTTTGCAGAAGGTATAGCTATAATTTTAATTTTCTTACTTGTTCTATTTGTATTCATTTGGTGTGGTATGCCAGTCAGGAGAGGAGGAAAAAGCAGTCCTTTTTCTGACTCAGAAAGACTCAGAAAGCTTAACAGTGTAAGGCACAGAAGGTTAAGTTCAATTTGAGCCCTAATGCTCCTCGCCACGTCCATAAATGGAAAGTAGGAGAGGCAACATAAGGATACTCAGAAATATCTTGGAGAGATATTTTAGTTATGATTTACTGAACCTACAGTTTTAAATATTTGCCAGCAAAAGAAATAATTCTCAGATATAAATCTGTCCACTAGCTATATAGAGTTACCAATGAAACTTTGCATTTTAAATTAAGTTGTGAAGGAAGTTGCTGCTATAATCAGAATCCACAATATTGCATTTTTTCAGAAGGTCTTTTATTGCCTATTGTATATTCTTATTGCAGTTACAGCTTTTATAAATGGGATAGTGACTACAGAGGATAATTTGTTAGAGGTCTTTTGCTGAATAATCAGGAATAGTTTCCTGTTAGAAGATCTTGAGCACTGCTGTGAATGCCTTCTTTATTTCCAAAATTATAATAAAATGCTTTATCATAATGAGACACCCCTCTTCCCCAAGTTTTCTCTTCACGGAAGCTTTTTAGTGTTTCAATTTAAGAACTTTTAGGCAATTTCCTGGTGCTTGCTTACCCCGACCCTCTCCTTTTTTCTGGTTTCAAGAAATTACCTTTAAAGTGATACTTTAAAGGTTAGCAATTGAGTGTCAAAAACTTGCAACTGATTTACTTCTCTTTGGCCTGTGAAGTCACTCAGCTCCAAGCAGCAGCTAGAAGGAGGGATGGCGTGTGGCATTATTGTGAGGGTTTGCTCACTTTCTGTTCCTCTCCCACTTCTCATCTGCCTCTATCCTACCGGGATGATTCCATAATTATAATGCTGTTTGCACCTGTATGGAGATCACAAAGTGGGCCTAATTACTAGATGATTTGAGAGAAAAAGGTGCACCTTGGTTATCTTCTTCCACTTTACCAAAAGAGCTGTAGTCAGAGTTAGCATTAGAGAAAAAAAAAATGACAACTTAATTTTGAGATCAGAACTGATTTTTCACTTCAATTTCTAAAAATGTATCAATGGCAAAACACAAGTTTCAGGAAAGCCACCTCCCTCCAACAGCCCCACCTACCCACACATATATCCACAGACATAGATCCAGCCCTGGTCTGTCTGCTCCCACCAAGGCACAGCTCCTAGAGTGCCTCTAGGAATTTTACTGACTGTCCTTAAAAAAGGCACTGATGTTCATGGCAAGTGCTGTAATTTTGAGGTTAATATCTTGTTATTGTTGTTCATAATGAGAAAATGATTAAGACGGAAAAAAGATACAGAAATCTATTATGTTTTCAATGGCTCCAGAAATTTCTTTTCTTGTACTTTTGGGAACTGTTTTCCCATTTGCAGTTGCTCTTAAAGGGGGAAGCAAGCAGTTTTTACTCAAAAGTAATATTTTAATTGTTCTTCTTAGTGGGGAAGAGGATAAAATAATTAGTCTTTCACCTTCCTTATCTAGGTTTCTGTAAGTTAATTTACCCCAAATTTGATATAGGGGTTCCTTGGGTTTGACATGAGAGCATGTTTATGTAAAAATAGCACTTGATGTTTCACAAAAATTACTTTCATGTTATTTAAATGGGAGAGGGGGCACTTTAAAAATTACCACTGGGGCTGGCCTGGTGGCATAGTGGTTAAGTTTGTGCGCTCCACTTCAGTGGCCCGGGGTTCGCGGGTTCAGATCCCATGTGCGGACCTATGCACTGCTCATCAAACCCATGCTGTGGCAGGCGTCCCACATATAAAATAGAGGAAGATAGGCACGGATGTTAGCCCAGGGCCAAGCTTCCTCAGCAAAAAGAGGAAGATTGGCAAGAGATGTTAGCTCAGGGCTAATCTTCCTCACCAAAAAAGATAAGTAAATAAAATAAAATAAAAATTACCACTGATGCCTTTATGCTTTTCTGCTGAAGCATGCTAGTAGTGGTTTGGCAATGTAAACATCTGTACGTTGTACAAAAATTGTTGAACTTACCAAATGGGGGGAACCTACTAGTTTTTCCAACATATTCTTGAATTTAATGGAAAAGTACCTATATTGAAATATTCTCAGAAATTTTAACTTTAATCAAATATATTGGTTCTAGTATTTAATCCATTATTTAATTTTATTTATATAATTAGATATATTTCAAGTTTGCTTTCAATTTCTTGAAAAATGTTTTTCTCCTCCACCAAAATAAAATAATATATGTTGAGTCTTGGATCTGGGAATAGAAAAGTTCCAGTTCTTTCTGCTAGTATGTAAGCTCAGCAAGAGCAGGAACTTCATCTGTCTCATTCACTGTTACTTCCTAGTGCCTAGAACAGTGCCTGACACGAGTACTCAGAAAGTATTTGTTTAATGAATGACTGAATGAACTGCCTTTTGTGGCTTTTGTGAGCTTTTTGTTTTGTTTTTTTTAACAAGTTCACTTTGTATGTTAAGCCAGGTATTACTACATTGTGAACTACATACAGCAGAATGCTGAGGAGTAGGACTCAGTGGAATTAAGTGCTTGAGTGACCCACATGGAGAGAAATAAGATTTAAGGACTAAAGGGGTATTGGTGGGAATATTCCCTGGGTATGCCAAACCCACTAAAATATTCCCACCTTTTCATCTCTCCAGGAGCACTCACTGTGGGCCTTGTGCGACAGTGTCAAACAATCCACGGACGAGACCGGACGTGCATTCCACCTCGGCTTCCCCCAGAGTGGGTCACCACACTGTTTTTTATCATCATGGGAATCATTTCATTGACTGTCACATGTGGTTTGCTGGTGGCTTCCCACTGGCGAAGAGAAGCTACAAAATATGCTCGATGGATAGCATTCACTGGAAGTAAGTAACCTGTGCTTACTAAATTTGTCTAGAAGGCACACACACTAGTATTTTTATGAAGATAATCAAGAATCAGTAATAAGGACTCCATAACCATCAAAGAGCACCACTTGCATATGGCCGTCAGACTCGACGCAGTCCCATCAGTTCTTCAGAATTCTCAACCCAAGACCAGAGCATCCAAAACCTTAATTGCTTTGTATGAAATGCTATTTTAATGAATTTGTTTTTCCTCATATTGTGATATGTGTTCCAGGTCTGTGACTCAGAGCTACCACTAACTTGAGTCTTTTCCTCTTCTTGAAGATATTGGTATCTTCTATCAAATAAAGATAAATCTAGAAGAAAATATACAGAAATATAATTTAGATTAAGGTGGTGATTTGCTTTTTAATATCCTAGATTTTGAGTTTCTACTGTGAGTTGTTGTGTGACCGTTGAAAAATCAACACATTTGGTTATTTAATAATTGTTTATCAACATTTTTTACTCCGTTAAGCTATGCCCAAGGGTATGATATGTTTATATATTACATATTTTCTTGTACTTTGCAAAACTGGTTTAATTTCAAAACACACCAGAGGCTTTTCCCAAGTTAAAAGCAACAAAAATGCACAAAGGAAAGATATTTCTGTAATTCTGCTTTCTTCTTTCTCTCTAAAGCAGTTTTGCCCCCCAGGGGACATTTATCAATGTCTGGAAACATTTCTGATTGTCACAACTAGGGGGATGCTACTGGCATGGAATGAGTAGAGGCCAGGGATTCTGCTAAACATCCTGCAGTGCACAGGACAGCCCCCCACAACAAAGACTCACTTGTCCCAAAATGGCAATAGGGCCCTATTGAGAAACCCTGCTCTAAAGAATGGGATAACAATACCTATACCAAATACTATGGGATTTAACTTCTGATTCAATGCTTTATAATCATCTCAGGTTCGCATAAGTTTTAAAAAATAAATATTATAACACAGCTTACTTTCACTTGATGTTTTCATTTAGAATTTGTATGATAGGGGTAAGGCGTATCCCATGTATCCGTATTGATGTTAAAACTCAATTTATCCTTTAAGACCATAGATAGGGATATTAGTTATGAGTCTCTGTTTCTCTCTATCTGTCTGTGAAGCTCTTTCTCTTTAATGTATATGTTTCTGGCTTTGTTGTTTTATTTTTCTCTCTTTATACCCCTTAATTTTAAAATTTAGAGCAAGTTGCCTGTGACATAAAAAGTCTTGCATTCTTCTTAAGAAATGTGAAATAAGTTGATGATCTTGTTTGAGGTCAGAGCTCCCGAAACATTTCTTTTCTAAATAGTAGAGTTCAGAGGCAGTTGTAGAGACAGTGCTACTAAATTAAAGGGTATTGATGAGGAATTTAAAGAGAATCTTTGCTCACAGATAAAATTACCTATCCAGATAGAATTTATTCTTTAAGGAGTAAAATAAAATCATAGAAGGATTTAGTTGAAATTTGGGAATGCATATGCTCTGAAATCTAAAATATAATTTAGCAAAGTATTAGGAGTCAAAGAAAGCATTAATATGCTTACATGAGCCATTGGTTCTTGTGACCCAATAAAGGGAAAGAACTAGGATTATCTTGTTTTTCATTCCCCTTCAGAGAATATTTAAGTGTATGTAGCTACCTCCAAATGCAATGTGTTTTTCTTTTATTTTTTAGTTAAATAATTTAACTTTTAAAAATAATATGTGCATATGATACATAATTCAAAGCCTATGAAAGGATCACCAAGTGAAAAGTCTCATCTGTGGCCCTGTCACCCAGCCATCCAATACCTCTTTCCTGGAAGCAAACACTGTTACTAGTTTCTGGGATTCCTATCAGAGGTGTTCTATGCACAGAAACATATATGTATGTGTGTGAGTGGTAAACAAATTTATATTTATTCTATTTATGCTATTCTTTACCTTGGTGTTTTAGCTCACAGTATACCTTGGAGTTAATGTCCTCTAAGTAAGCATAGAGCTGCATTACTCTTAGCTTCCTTAATACCTTGTTTTTATTGCAGGAGCTAGTCTGCTGGGGTGGCAGTCCTGAGAGGGATTGGGCTCCCCCTAGTGTTTCCATTCAGCCTTTGAAAATGTACTTCATCTCTTTTGTATTAATTTCTATTCCAGTTAAGCTGTAGTTTTGGTAAAAAGGTAAGGGTAACATTTTCTTATGGGTTTACCCAGTGGGGAAATAGCTCTCAGAAGAGAGCCACACATGATGGGCTTGCCTATGGAGGCCAGGGTGACAAAGATGTGTCTTTTTCTTTAAATCTGACTTTTGTCCTTTCCTTTGCTACCCTGGTTTACATCCTCATCTACCAGGGCACCCAATATCTGACTCTTACCACCAAGAAGTCTGTGCCATGGAGGATATGAAGTTATGTATTTACAGGCTTATTTAGGACCTAGAACTTAATTGTCAAAAATTGATAGATATTGTCAGCATTAATAATATCTTAAGATCTAAAGTAACTTCACAGGTCTTAATAGCTTAGAAGAAAACTCATCCACCTACACGAAGTCTCCCCTGGAATTATAGAGAACCTAATTCCTTGGAGTAGAAACCAAGATTAGATTGAATAGAAGTTCATTGCTTCCTTGAAATTTGATTAAGCTTTTCCTAACCAATTTGGAAAATATTTAATTCTTATAAAATATTAAACTCTACTTTAAATGTAGTCATTAAATGATTACTCCATTATAAAGGATAGATTTTTATTTTACAGTAGAAAATAGCAAAGAATAAAGTTGGCAAATCAGTTAACAGAATGAACAACTACAGTATCTGCGTATCTCTGAAGCACTTCTAAATTATTTTAGTATTTCTTAAGATTAGTCAACATTAAGAAACAAATTATTTTTAAAACAATAATCATATCACATTGTTTTTTATTAGATTGTGAATAGCTACTTAGATTGTAGTTTCTTTTTACTTACCAAACCATATTAAGACATAAGAACCATTAGAAATTGGTGACAGATAACACTAATAAGTGGGCATTGGCAGCACTAATAAAATTATTTATTGCTGACTATACAAAAGAAAGGCCAAAAGGTCTAACACTTAACTAAATTTTTCATTTGTTCTGTAGTAAGTATCCAAGAGAATCCAAATGCACTTATGTAACATTATTTGGTGTGGTCGTTTGCCCAAAATGAAATAGGCTCTATGTCTGTGTAATATAAAGTAATCCACCTAAATGGTGCAGAGCAAACAAGAGTGCTGGTGTACGGGGCTGGCCCGGTGGCGTAGCAGTTAGGCGCGCGCTCCGTTGCTGGTGGCCCGGGTTCGGATCTGGGCGCTCACCTACACACCGCTTATCAGGCCATACTGTGGCAGCGTCCCATATAAAGTAGAGGAAGATCAGCACGGATGTTAGCTCAGGGCCAGTCTCCCTCAGCAAAAAGAGGAGGATTGGTGTGCACGTTAGCTCAGGGCTGATCTTCCTCGCAAAAAAAAAAAGAGTGCTGGTGTATTTCTTAAACTAGTGTATCACTTAAGAAAATGTTACTTTTTGATACATTTCTGGCGCTGTTCCTTCCAGGAAAAGATTCCTAATTGGCTTTTTAAGGACTCTCCTGTTAAATTTTGTTGCTTGATTAACACAAAAATAATTTAGGACAATTGTCAGCTGGCATATTTATCCAGGATTCTGTCAGTATTCCTGGGGATAGGCTTAACTTGGAAAAGGTTTCTCATTCAGTTAATAATGGAAAGCTTCAACTCTTCATATGCAGTGACTGTAATAATCTGTCTTCACATTACACTGAATAAATGTTTCTGCCCCCAAAGAAATTTGAAGGACTATGAACATTTGGCAAATGTGCTTTCAAAAAGCATAAAGTATGTTCTTGGAAAAGCTAGCCTATGTATGGGTTAATTTGTGTTGGCTAAGAAGAGCACAGGGGAGCATGCTGTTTGCTAAAACAGTGAACTGTGGAATTACTTCCACCCAGCCACTGGGTTTTCTGATATCTTTCTAGAAACATTTTAGCAAATAATATATTGCATTATGTTTGTATACAAAACTCAAAGAACGTTTCCCCACTCGCTTTAACCTCTGGGTATTCAGAAACCTAACAGATTTTATTTTTTTTTAACGTTTTCCATGATGAGAGAGAACCACTCTGACAATATGCTAATCATCCTAGAAATCTGAGGTTCTTTCCACTAGCTGATTTTACATTAGAGTAAGGTAAATGGTACTTTTATTTGTATGTACCTTCTCCAGTTCCTTCTAACTAATACCAACTGAGAGGGGCAAAGAACTGGCAAAATAATAACTATGATGATAATATGCAACATTTATTTAGCACAGACCATCAACCTGGCACTGTGCCAGGGACTTGACATTGTTTTATTTATCCTCCTAGTATTTGCCCCATTTTCTGAAAGGAACCAGAAGCCTAAGATTGCACAGCTAGTAAGTAGTAGAGCCAGAACTTAGCCCCTATCTGACTCTAGCCAGAGCGCTTAATCACTACTTTAAATGGTCAAGAATAGTAGATGCAGGTACTGAGTAGGTTTGAAGGCCTTTCTTAATGTTGATATTTGAAATTGTCCTACCACTTATATAAAAGGCGAACCCAACTTTTGCTGTATTTAATTTTTAGGCTTTGGGGATATTATGTGATCTGTAATATATGCAAATCTTTTGACAAGTGGTCCATAGTTTAACAGGTATGACCATGTTATCAATCCACAACCCTTCCTATAAAATTCCTTTGTGCCAAATTTTCATTGTTTTCTTAATTACCAAACCATGTTACTAATGTTGTGTTTTGGTTTGTTTTACAGTGATCCTTTTCTGTATGGCTGCCCTAATATTTCCAATAGGATTTTACATCAATGAAGTCGGAGGTCAACCTTATAAATTACCCAACAACACAGTAGTTGGGTCATCATATGTACTTTTTGTCTTATCAATTTTCTTTACAATAGTAGGACTTCTATTTGCTGGCAAAGTTTGTTTACCAGGCTGATGAATGTCTAAATTGCTTGACTCTTTTATTATTTTTTATTTTATTTTATTTTTTTTATGTTTGGAGAGTGGGGAGGACAAAAGCAAGGCATCTGAGTAGCCCTCTCGTAGGAAGATGCTTAGATGAAACTGATGCTGAAAAGGAAAAAAATGCTTTGTTTTGTTCTCACTATGCACTTTGGATTTAAAAACAAAAAATGAGAGCCTTTTCCATAACCAAATACAGACAGTATTGACTAAATCTCCTGAGCATATTCAGGCAGTTAGGTCTGCACTGTGATAGCAGCCTAGTGAAGGAGAATGCTTTATACTGAAAGCATGTGGCCCTTTGTGATTCTGTTGTTCCGTTTTTAATGTCTATGATTGATTTGAGGAAAAAAAAAGTCTAATTATTTATGAATCATGGTGGACCAGAGGGATGCAAGAGAAGTTCATGTGGGGCTGGCCTCACCTCCTAAGAAATTAGTGTTCACAGCTTCCTTGTAATGGTATGAGCCTTTGGCACCAGAATGGATTGCCATTGCATTACTGCACCAAGAAGCCAAGAGATCAAAACTTGTTTGCTAAAATGTATGTAAAAATTCTGAAATTCCCTATTCTCTGTGTACAAAAAAAAAATTCAAACACTAAGAAACATGTTGTGGGTGGGTGGGGGAAATGTTCCTTATATTTATATAAATATATATATAATATATATATTTTGCTGATGCAGTATACAGTGTGTATATAGTGTGTGTGTGTATGTGTGTGTAAATTTATGTACACACACATGCAAACAGTTCCTGGAAGAGAACTCTGAATGCTTTGCTAGCAAAACACTGTGGTGTGCAAACCTAGAACTCAATAGAAAAAAAGCCATTTATCTGAAGGCTGCATAGTGGAGAGAGTCTTCAGTTTACCTCATTCTTTGTAGCAGCCCTTGATTTTAACAGGTTTTTGTAATAGGTACAAATAATCCCATACCTTTCTAGGTGCAATTTTAAGTTAAGCTAAAATTCTTTGTAGGGTTAATTTATTTGTATGTGATAGTGGAAGGTAAGATCATGTCAAACCTTATAATTTGGGGAATCTGACACTATTTAAATTATTGGCAACTGTTGTCTGTTGTACAGAGGTTCTGTTTTTCTACTGGCTTGGTCTGTTACATTAATAACGCATTTTATATGTTCAAGCACACAACTTTACATAAATACAGAGTTCACTAGTAATATCAATTTACAATAGTTTGGCTATTTTCAACACTAACTTCACTCTGCTATAAAAATTAAATATATGTTCTTTTCATCTGCAAGCATTATTAATACATCTCCTTTACCAAAAACCTGAGCAATACAATATTTTCTTTATATGCTATATGCTTTAGTGTGCTAAAAGCTAACATTTTTGCATTTACTTTAAGGGGCTGTACTAAAACCACAGCTTTACATTTTTTCCTAAAAGAAGCATTGCAGCTAACCCTTGAACCCACAGATAGTTTTAAAATACAGTATTTCTCTTCTCCACGTTTCCATGCCTTCATGTCAATGCTTAGTTGTTTCTCCAGGTGAACAATACAGATAATCTCCTGTTTGAAATGTGGGGCAGGAGGGTCTTTCATGGCAGTGGAACTAAGTTTTTCTTCTTTATAGTAAAATGGCAACCCAAATGTCCCTATCAAGTAGAGTTCGAGTCCCATGTAGTCCATGCTTCACACAGAAATGAATGCACTGTTTTTAAAAAGCTAGGTTATAAGTTATAGAATGATTACTTTGGAGATGGGGCTGCCTCCTCAGATATTCAAAGTATGAAATGGAGGCGCCTGATGTGTTGCACACTGGCTTGTTTGACATTCATATATTTTACTGTTAATTCAGCAGTATTTTATTGTGAGAGAAAACCCCAGTGTTTCAGCTCACTCAGGAGTCGAGGTAAGAGGTGGACCACCACTGTGGTGCATTCCTTGAGTGTGCTGGGGGAATGTCACACTTTTCCTTCCCAGGGTCAAAGAAACCTTTGGGGAATGCCTGAGGAAGCTATTTTTCCCCAACTATTATGATGTCTAGTCAATTCTAAGAATACCACTGGGCGTGTTCTATGGACGTTTGGGATTGCAGTTCCCATTGTGATTTGATGGGTCCTCAGTCAGGTTGATCACTTTGAAGAAAAGCTTTGGTTGTCGCCATTATACCACTGAAATAAAGTGTTAGCAAAGTATGGTTCAAATTAATTTATGATATGACCAAGAGCTTTTCTCTTCCAAAAGATGAATTTTATTGTAAATAGTTTCTCAAAATATTTTTAACTGGATCATAAGCATGGGGAGAGAACGTTTCTCAGCTGCTAAGAATTTCCCCACTGTTTACTTCTTTCACTTACAGTGGTATTGCATATAAGATTACAAAATTTAAGGTTTTATTTGTATCTATTACCCAAACCATTAAATTGTCTTTAATTTCATCATTGTCTCGGAGGTCCAGTGCATAAAGGGCTGATAGGGGAAAACTCCCTCTAACCAGTCGGCACTCTAACCCAGGATTAAAACCGTCCCATCAAGTAGTATGTGAAGTCAAATCTTTGTACTCTTCCAGACCAAACATTCAAATGGACTTATTCATATAAAATTCTATAAATCCTGTAAGTGAAAAGATAGACAACTGTCAGCAGTTGCTTTTAAAAGGTCACTATAATAAGTACTATATAGTACAGTATTAATTTATAGCAGGAAATCATATCTTGTAAACTGTATATAAAACACTGTTTTATGGTGCAATCATTTGTCAAACTTTTGTCTGTTACATTGTTTTTAGAGTGTGTGCATTCTTCTCATACCTAAGAACATCACTGTAAAATCTGCTGAAAACTATTTATAGGTTTTATTTGCACAAGACTTAATTAGTTTGAAATTTTTGGAAGCTCCTATTGAACATGCCTAAACATCTGTAAACATGAAAAATCTTTAATTCATTAAAGCAAACATTTCAGTATGATTCTTTCCAAAGGTAATCCATGTTCTATGTTGTTAATGTGTGTATGTAATTTTTCTGACTCTTCTACTTCTTATAAACCTATTTTCTGTTCCATTTGTTTTGTTTTGAAGGATGGTTTTTTTTTTTTTTTCTTTTTGATGTTCTAGATGACCAAAACACTTCATTGGTTTTTACCCTTTTGCCTAAAGCTTTGATATCCCCACTTGATGTTCTGTGAAGTCACTGTTTAATCTCTTAAGTAAAATAATAAATAGTCCTGGTGACATACAATCTATTGATTTAGAGGAAAGGCCCTGAAAAAGTATTGGAAACTAACTTTGGATATACTCTTAGCTATTATTTTGCATCGTGGGCTTCATGGGAAGAACATGTTGCATTTATTTTGTCTTTATTAAAAGACTAATAACCACAAGTTACTCTGAGATTGTAGTAACTGTTTTATCAACCCACTTTGGTCTTCTTTTAAAAATTTACATTCACAATTCAAAACAGTAAGCTGTCTTTCAGAACTATTCTTGAAGGATGAAAATATATGAAGGAAAAAAGTGGCCTGTGTAGGTTGGATTCCCTACACAGGACTTCTTAGTTGTATCACCTCAAGAGATTTTAAAGTTTGTGATCAAGGTCTGTATATTACCCCAAACTTTATTAAGAATTGTTTTCTAATTGGTTATAACATTTTTCAATTAATAGTTTCAAAACAAATTGTTAATACAAACTGTATAAAATGAACATAATTTTCTTCACTTGTATTTTTGTTATTGAGCAAGTTTATCAAAATAAATTGTCTACTAAAGAAACTGGAAAGGCTTCTATTACTTTGAAATAAGCTTTGATTTTAAAAATTTATTTCAAAAATTGATTTCGTACAGAGGTTTCACATATTCACACAGTGACACTTCCACGCCTCTTGGTTTGGTTTTGCTATTAGCATCATTCTGAGAGAAGGTCTCCTGGCTCTTCTTCCACTCCCCCTCCTAGCTCCCCGCTAGGGGAGAGATGCTATTAATATTCCAGAACATGGATTAGGCCATGTTTACCAATAAGAAGAGTCACTCAGCAATAAAAGACCACACACATGTGGCTCTGTCTTCTGCATCATGTTTGCAGTGGCTGGGGGAGAGATACTGAGCCAAGGCCCCCAAAGCCAACCATCTTTCTTCTCTTTCTTCCTTGCACAAAGGCCTAAGCCCATTCATCTTTGCTTCAGTCTTCTGTTTCTACTGCAGGCCAAAGGAACTTATCTTCTAAGATTCTAAAATTTGGGTTGAAGGAACAATATAGAGGCCCTTCTCTAGACTCATCCATATGCTCCATCACAGCTTTACTGTAGTTCTCTCGAGGGGTATCAGGATTAGCCCAGCCTAAAAACTCACGATCAAATAAAACACTATTTTATCCTTTGCTGCTGTTTCTTTATATGGCCTCTTCAGGAGCCTCATGGGGAGTTGGGAGATTAAGACATGGTAGGATTTGGATGTTCTTGGATTCTGGATCTTAAGGGCATTTTAGGGTGACTAACCATCCCAGTTTGCCTGAGACTGAGGGGTTTCGTGGAACATGAGACTTTCAGTGCTATAACTGAGAAAGTTCCACGCAAACTGGGATGAGTTGATCACTCTGTCTTTACACCATCCAAATCTTACCCTGATTTGTAACACATATTAGAGGTATTTGAAGAGTTCTTTTCTATGAACATTAATGAATAGGTCAATTGGAAATTGTAACGGTAGACTTATACTGAACTTCTAAGAGAGGGAGGGAAAACACTTTTTATTTCTCTTTGGTATTACCATAGGGAAAAGGCAACAGATTGGCTTTAAAAACAATAACATGGGTTAAAAAATACCTTTTTTTGACTTAATCTTCCATCAACTCTATTCTCACCACTGTGTGAGATGACAGGAAAAACACCAAGACTAGAGATCTGTGGGTTCCTCTTACGCAAAGTCAACTCTTGTGGGTCACAGTTACCCAGTAACAAATAAAAGTAGTTATTTATACATGGTATTAAAGGTAGAAAGCATAATGCTGTATTATTTTTTAGAATTTTTCCCAGCAGAAGAAAACACTAGGATGATACTTGTAGGTACTTTCAAGGTTTCAACAAATCAGCCCCAGTTCCACAGACTAAGACTACCCAAGATTAAATTTCAAAGAGAAATTTTTCATGAGACTCATAAAATTTCAGAGCTGGATGAAATCTCAAAGAGCATGTCCAGAGTTTCCACTTTCCAGATGAAGAAATCAAGGGCTCAGAAAGGCTTGTTGACTTTCCCAAGGTCACACGACTAGGTCTCAGCGGAGCATTCAACATAGAAAAGAATGTCTTTGACAAATAGGCCTTAAACAGTTGTTGACCTAGAAGAATTCAAATTCTATAGCCATTTGAACCAGTCTTCCTTCATCTAATCTCTATCTTCTTCAATCCATCCAAATCATTTCTGCCCCAATAAACTTAAACACAAAGCTTTTCATTTCCTTATTCGAGTTCCTGTCATTCCCACTGTCTACAAAACGAAGTCCAAACTTCTTGAACATAGCATTGAAGACCCTTCATGATCTGGCTTCAGGCTTTCTCTTCAGTCTTATTTCCCACCACACTCTTCACTTTTTACTGACAAACTAGCCTATTCATTCTTTCACTACACCTGCTTTCTGTCTTGGCTGTGTCTGTAATACCTCCTCCATGCAGTTTTCCCTAATCTGTCCCACTTTGGAAATATATCTAATTTTTTGTACTTTGTTTCTCGTTTGCTTATACTTCTGTAACAGAACTTAGTAGAGGGGAATAGACTGCCTGGATTCAAGTCTCAGTTCCACAATTCTAGCTGTGTGACCCTTGATAAGTCACTTAACCTCTGTGAGCCTTGGTTTTCTCATCTGTAGAATGGGGCTAATAGTACCTACCTCATAGAGTTACTGGTTTAAATGAAATAAATCATGGAAAGTGCCTGGCACGTAGTGAGCATTCAAATGTTAGTTGCTGCTGTTATTATTCTTAAACACTTCTCTGTAACTAGATTATAAACTCTTGAATGCAAGGAATGTGGCTTTCTCATATTCCCTAGAGACCTGGCACAAAGCTTTACACATGAATTGAATTATCGTAATTAAATATGAGGCTAGGTTCTGGAGAAAAATTATGAAACTATATTTCCTGGAGATTTGAAAGAACCGGTCACCCATCTGCCAGGATTGTTTCAGTGAAATTCTTCCTGACAGCAGACGCTTGCCTAGATCAGCCTTTGTAAGTAAGTGTAGTGATTTTATTATTTATTTATTTATTGGTAAATATTTGACTATATAATATGCCGGTTTCATTGACCTCCTTCAGATTTTTCTGTGGACTCAAGACTCTATTACTGAACTCACAGTGCTCTAATATTGATACTTATACAAGAGGACCAGGATGATGCAAGCACCCTGTTGATCCTGAGAGAACTCTGGAGGCTTCTTCAGGCTTGTGGGTTCTCCGCTCTCTTGAAGCCATACATTTGGTATGTTTTGCAAAGACTTGGTTCTGCCAAGATGGTTTTAATTATTTCTGCTAAAAGGAATGGACTCAAGCATTTGATCTCACTTTAGATGTGGTTATCCCCAACTGCCCATTTGATGGCACTTTAGTACATATTGCCAATGTATTTGGTCACTGTTAAATCAATCCCTATTTATTATGTCAGGGCAAGTCAGTAAAATAAATGCTGTGTCCTGACTCTGGCACTCTTTTCAGGTTGGTTAAATATTTAATTTAGTGGTCTAAGATAATTCAAGTATTTTCTTAAAAAAATAAAAACTCATTCTTTTACGTTGCTTTGTTCTCTAGAGCAAAATGCAAATACAGTTGAAGAACCAATCAAAGAAAATCCTTTCCATCATCCATAATAAATTGCTCTAGGGGAAAAAAATAATCCACATATCTAAGAAAGCTTTCAACTACCTCATCTTCTACATATTTTACTAATGTAGTCAGTGAGTAGCAAAATGGACTCGTGTTGCAGTCCCACCCTCACACACACCACTCGAATGCTTGACCTCATTTCTGCTTTCAGGGTCATCAATAACTTTTTCTTGTCCTAAGTGCTATTGTGGAGAAGGAAGTTACCATGACCCTAAACTGAAACAAAAGGATTTTCTTTTTTTACAGTAACACATGTCTGTAAAATTAAAAAAAAAAAAAGTGTAGAACATTAAAAGTTCCCTCCTCCACAATCCACCTTCCAGAGATTACTGCTGTTAACAGTTTATTAGGTATTCTTCCAGACATTTTGCTGTCTTTACAATATATGTTTATCGTGTGTGTGTGTATATATATATATATATACCAGATGGCTGTGTCCAGTTACTTTGACAAAAGTAGGATCATATTATACATATGTGCCACTACTTTCTTTTTAAACTTAATTTATGACGGATGTCTTTTTGTGTTCGTAAATAAGGATCTCCCTCATTTTTAATGGCTCATACACACAGTCATGCACCTGCATAATGATGGTCCACAATGGACCACATATACAATGGTAATCCCATAAGATGAGTACCATATAGCCTAGGTTGTGTATAGACTATACCATCTAGGTTTGTGTAAGTACACTCTATGATGTTCGCACAATGACAAAATCACCTGACAACGCATTTCTTAGAACGTGTTTCCATCGTTAAGTGACACATGACTGTGTGTGTGTGTGTGTATATATATATATACATATATATATCTTTTCCCTTGTTGGTGTACATTTAGGTGGTTTCCAAGTTTTTGCTATTACAAATAGTGCTGCTATGAACTTAGGCCTTAGATAACAGAAGCTTCCCAAATATCATAATAACCTGACATTCTAACTGAATCATATCAACTACTCTATTAAGGCAATTCATATATTTAAAAAATACTGTGGTTAAAAAATAGTGGCATTCAATAAGAGTTTGGAGAAAGAAACTAACATTAAATTCATGTTATGTGTTTTTCATATGTTAAATAATCCTCCTAAGGTAAAGTGGAGGTGGTATTTTATAGACTGGGAAACTGTGGATCAGAAGGGTGAACAATTTACCCAGGGTTCTATAACTAGTAATTGGTGAAGCTGGGTTTCAAACCTAGGTTCCCTGACTTCAAATCCAGGACTACTACTGCTGTCCCACACTGCCAGTTTGGCTAGTCTAAAGGAAAAAAAATAGCTTGTCCCAGTTGCATGATTCCTTGGCTCAAGACATGAGCAGCTAAATCTATGTATGGTTTGCTTCTTCTGGATGTGGAATGCAAACAACCATAAAAGGCAGCCCCTACTTAGAAACGACCTGTAGGCATTATATATTTTGTTAAAAGAAAAATAACGTATGTAAGTTATTATTGTTTGTGTTTACTCTCCCATCATTCCCCTCTCATTGTCAAGCTTTCTGTCTGTAGTCATCACTAAGTGGTATTTTACAGTGCTAACTTCCATGATTGGTGAACTAGATGCCGCCACTCAATTGATTTTATTGGGACCCAGGGAAATTTTCCCAAACAGGCTATCCCTCTGTCCCCTCTGTAGCACTTAAAAAAAATCATCTAGATCCCTTCTCCCTTGTTGGTAGGAAATCTCTTGGTTATTGGGGTACCCTAGGATTGTGCAGAGGTGCATGGCTCAAACCTTAGGAAGGCCTCTCCAGTTATTTGTTATCTGTCTACACTTATTACTGCTGAGACATCAACTGTCCCAGGCTGAATGGTGCAGTAGTTCTGTGTCCATCCCACACTTGGGCATGGTAAACTTTAGTGAGCTAGAAACCCCTACGCCTGTAGACTTTCTCCCTGGATACCCCCAGGACCCATTTCTTCTTAGGTCTTGCCATCTCACCAAAGTGTTGCTACCAAACACTGAGCAGGTCCCTACTCCCTCTGATTTTCAGATCTGATTTCCTGACCCTTGTCTAGGGACTATCCTCTCCCCTTTGGCTTCCCTTAGAGGCATGTGTGCCTAGTACCCATGTCCCCTTCTTTGGTAAAAACAAAAACGAAGGGGCCGGCCCCGTGGCTTAGCGGTTAAGTGCGCGCGCTCCGCTGCTGGCTGCCAGGGTTCGGATCCCGTGCGCGCCCCGACACTCGGCTTCTCCGGCCATGCTGAGGCCGCGTCCCACATACAGCAACTAGAAGGATGTGCAACTATGACATACAACTATCTACTGGGGCTTTGGGGCAAAAAAAAAAAAAGGAGGAGGATTGGCAATAGATGTTAGCTCAGAGCTGGTCTTCCTCAGAAAAAGAGGAGGATTAGCATGGATGTTAGCTCAGGGCTGATCTTCCTCACAAAAAAAAAAATATATATATATATATATATCTCCAGCTCTTTTCTTCTGGAAAACTGCCCCTTGCCCAACCTCAGGCCATGTAGTTTCTCTGGCTCCAGGGCTGGACACAGAAGCCAGGTCTGGCCAAGTCTTAGTGATTGGCTCAGGAATGGGCATGTCATGTGACCAAGCCAAGCCTGGGACTTTGCTGGAACTCCTGGGTAAGAGGTATTCTCCTTTTATGATTGCTAAGTTGTGGGGAGAAAAGCTAGGTATGCTGGTGTCCAAGTTTGCCAACCACTCATGAAGAGCCTGCCTAAGAATAAAGCCATCACAGAAAAAAGGAAGCTGAGAAATGGAGACAGATTTCCGTTAACATCATTTTAGCTTTTGGATCAAGCCACACCTGAAGCCAGCACTATCCCTGAATTTTTCTGGTATTTGAGCAAATAAATTCCCTTTTTTCCTTAAGCCAATCTGAGTTGAGTTTCTGTCTCTTAACTGAAAGAATCTTGATACACTCCCACTTGCCTCTTGACATTAAACACATCCCTCACCTCCCGTGCTTTGGCATGTCACTTTACTCTTTCAGTTAGCTTAGGCTTTTACAAAAGACAGAAAACACTATTGACTCCAGGCTACTTTTCAACCCAAAGAAAAGCACCTGCTACTGGCTTGAAATGGAGGGAAGAAATAAAGCAAAATACAAACTATTATCTAAAAAAATATATCACACAATAATATTATCTTAGTCTGTTTGAGCTGCTCTAACAAAATACTGTAGACTAGGTGGCTTATAAACCACAAATTTAACTAGATGTTAACTAGACTTATTGTGGTGATCATTTTGCAGTATATACATACATCGAATCATGTTGTACACCTGAAACTAATGTCATATGTCAATTACATCTCAAAAAAAAGAAACAAAAGGTTTTAGATGCTGAAACAAAATCAAAGTCACCATTATCTGCTCATTCCAACACCTGAGGATGATAGGGACTAAATGTGGCACATCACTACAATCTTTATCAAAAAGTTAAAAGAGCTTTGGAATTTAATTTTTTTTTCAGATTTAAAAAAAAAATCAATGAGATACTTTTACCATATATTATGCAACATTCCCATCAGAGACTGAGGCAGCATTTCATAAACTCAAGACGTCTAAATATTCACATTAAATGGAATAAATAAAGACTGACTAGCCTCATGCCGGTTCAAGCCAGGTTTTGCCACCAAATGAGCTTGCTGTGAACTTAAGAAAAAACTTTGTACCATCTTTTACTTTTAAAACAAAGTCTCTAGATTGACACATTTTGTGACTTCATCTTACAGAAATAAAATCTCACAGCACGCAAAGAGGTAAAACAATGTTCATTGCAACATTGCTTTAAAAAAATTTATTTCTCACAGTTCTGGAGGCCAGAAGTTCAAGATCAGGGTGCCAGCATGGTCGGGTAAGGGCCCTCTTCTGGGATGCGGACTTCGCTTTGTATCCTCACATGGCAGAAAGGGGCTAGGAAGCTCTGTCGGCCCTCTTTTATAAAGGCACTAATCTCATTCAGGAGGGCTCTGCCTTCATGACCTAAATCACCTCCCAAAGGCCCCATCTCCTAATACCATCACCTTAGGGGTTAGGTTTTCAACCTATGAATTTTGGAGGGGCACATTCAGACCATAGCAAATATATTTTGGGCAATCAGACCAGGTTAGAGCTCCTAAATAAAGACCAGAGATGAGTTGACCCTGATCAGTTCCCAAGAACTTAGGTAAGAGAAAGAGAAATTCCTATTGTGCTCTGATCCCTTATGTGGGGCCAATCATGAGCTACATACAGGCTGAGGAAAGCTGAGAAAGACGGCACCTGCGCATAGCATTCCTCTTGGCTGGTCATACAGCCTGAAAATCTTACTCTGCTTTATCCATCTGGCACAAATACATCCAGAATATGTGTGTCATTTAAGCTCAAGTAGAAAAAAGTCGTAACAATGACTTCTCAATGTTGGGTTTTACCTCCTATAAATATTAAAAACCCATGTATCCAGGGGCCGGCCCAGTGGCGTAGTAGTTAAGTTCATACACTCTGCTTCAGCAGCCCGGGGTTTGCAGGTTCAGATCCCAGGCACGGACCTGCACACCGCTCGTCAAGCCATGCTGTGTATCCTCACATGGTGTCCCACATATAAAGTAGAGGAAGATGGGCACAGATGTTAGCCCAGGGCCAGTCTTCCTTGACAGAAAGAGGAGGATTAGCAACAGATGTTAGCTCAGGGCTAAGCTTCCTCATCCAAAAAAACATGTATCCAGGAGCAAAGGAACTTGTGAGGATGGTAAACTATCTGTCGTGGGACCACACCCCCAAAAATTGTGTCTCAGAGCTATCCAGCCCTTTCTACCCAGGATTTCCCATAAGGTGAGCACAAGGACCCTGGCCTCTTGTTCACAGAGTAGCCATTGGTTGGTTGCTCTCAGCCTCTCATGACTCTTACCTCTTCTGACTTCCTTACCTCTTTCTGATCTCCCGCCTCTCCTGCCTTGTTGGTGCTGACCACATGCCTTGGATTTATGTACGTATGCTACCCTCAACCCATGACTGTTCTGCCCAGAGTGACTGGTGGTAGGTAAGCAGCTTATTTTGAGGGGTTTTGTTGTTTCTGATCTGGCCTATAGAAGACTCCTGGGGTCAACATCTAAAGGGGTTCTCTACCATATGATGACTATCACAAGTAGTGTGTGTTCTAAATTATAAAATTAAAGGTTCAGAAAGTGAAGACAGTGATTTGTGAAATGACCTGGATAAAAAAACTAAGTGCAGATCCCTTAGTCTCTTACAAGCTGGTTGACATTAGGTACATCACTTAATTTCTCTTGACTTCCATAAAAGAAGGATTTGAAGAGGTCCCCACCTATAGGCCAAGGGCTGGTTACATCATAATCACCTGGGGCCAATGTTAAAGATTCATGTTCCCACACTTTACCACAGTTCTGTATCAAGCTCCCAGATAGGAATGTATGTATGTTTTCTTAGCAAACAACCCAGATGATTCTGATGGGCACCTGGGTTTGGGAACCACTGCAGTAAATGATCTCTTCTGATGCTAAGAGGTCACTGAGCCTGCTGCTATATTAGCCAGGTTTGGGCGGGGCTGGACCTGGTGGGGGTGGGGTGCTGTCACACGTCTCCCAGGAAGTGTGTTTGGGGGACCCCAGGGAATCTGAGGAGGAAGAGAAGGTTTGCCATCTTTCACACATGTCACAGGTTCTCTGCCATCTTTCTTCAGTTCCTACCACAGGAAGGCAGCAGGCACCAGCCCTCTACTGGCCTAAACCATAGTTCTCTGCTGACCCAGAGTTTCTAAAAATAGAAAAGAGGTCCAAATCCTGCTTCCAGGCTTTTGTGGGAGTGGAGAAAAGCAGAGTGACCTGGGAGAGATTGTTATCAACAAGAAATGGTAATTTCTTCCCTGGGGGAAGGAAGGTTTTTCCCTGTCCCTGCTTCAAGCTGCAATGGTGCAGTCTGTTACCTTGGAGACCAGCTAACACTTCCCAGCAGGGCAGGCTTCATTGTTGAGTTGCTTGGAGGAACTAGACGTGGGAACCAAGAGAAGCCGGGTTCTGGGATGACCAGGAACCCTTTTTCCAAAGACGGAGAAATAAATGGAGAAATGCAGGTGAGGGTGAGTGTCACAAGGGTTGACAGGGTAGTAAGAGAGAGGGTGGGGGAGGCCCAGATGCTAACCGCTGGACTGAGTGAGATAGATTTAGGGAGCCTAGGGTCTTAAGCATCTACTCCCTGCATGCCAGGCATCGTGCTAGGTGCTGGGGGTACAACTGTAGACGAAGAAGTAATGGGGCTGCTGGGGAGAAGGACCATGACAACTTGGTATGAGACAGCCAGAGGACAACGAGGAGGAAATGATTTCCTCCATAGGGGTTGGGGGGCAGCAAATGGGGTTCAGGAAAGACTTCCTGGGTTTTCTAGTCAAACAAAAAGGGCAAAGGGCGTTTCTAGAAGTAGGTCCAACTTGAGCAAAGAAGGCTATGAAATAGCAAGGTGTGTGTGAGTAGGGGTTGCCAGGGACAGTAGAAGGATGCGAGATGGGGTGAAGAGGTAAGCAAGGAACAGATCCTGAAGGAATGATACGCCTTGTGAAGGTCTGACATGATTATCCATGGCACTGAGGAGCCATGGCAGGGTTTGAAACAGGTAGCAATATGAATAACTCTGCATGTTGGAAAAATCACTTCAGCAGGAGAATGTGTAATGGATTGGATGGGGGCAAAAATAGAGATTATTTGGCAGTTAAAAATACAAACCCTGGGGATGGCTTTATCCTGGATGAATATTTATGAGAATCCTAGATCCAGCTGTTAGCAAACCAGGAAGTTAGCTGAAGGTTTTCTTGTATCCACAACTCAGGGCTACCTGTCTCCCTCTGACCAAGATGCCATCTCCCAAGGACTGGTTTGCATGTTCTCTTCCCCTCCTGAGACGACTCCCCCTGGTAATGTGGCCCCTCTTTGTCTATTCTCTTGACCTGCCCTGAGTACATTTATTCAACAAATGTCTTTTGAGCAGCTACTATATTCTAGGCATTGATTATACAAAAGTGTTCTAGCCTTGAACATAACCAAGTCCCTGCCCTCGTGCATCTTGCTTCTAGTGGGTTAATGGGTGGGAGAGAAAGGGGGAGAGGCAGACAATAAATAAGTAAATATTCAGAACATCAGATGATGAAACGTGCTATGGAGAAAACAAAGCAGGATGGAGGGGGTCCTACGGGAAACAGGGTAATCAAAGAAGACCTCTCTAATAAGGTTTGATTTGAGCGAGGTCCTGAGAGTGAGGGCTGTGTCCTGTTCCTCTCTGCCTCCCCAGGACCAGCTGTCTCTGGCACCGGGTAGGCACTCTACAAATGTTCATGGATGAAGGATTGGTTAAATGTCATATGCTGAAGTGCTTGAAGATGCAGCACATTTTTTTAATGGCATCCTACATTTCCATAGTACTTTGTATTTGACAAAGCTTTTTACATTCTCAATTTCATTTGATCCTCTTGACGATGGAGTTGAAGTAGGTAGGCCAGCTACTATTATCCCCATTCTGTTCTGCAGATGAAGAAACCAAAGGTCCAGTACTCTTTCTAAGCACACCACATTGTTTTGTTAGTTTTACGCAGCCCAAACCCTCCTCATCAGCCCACACAAGTCACCCCAGAATCGAATCATGCAGGCCTCTGAATTCATTAAGCGTTGTTAATCACTCAATGAAAAGAGGAAACTAGGACACCATGGGGCATCCAGTGTTCCTGAGGCATTTGTATTTTAACAGTCTCTGCCAATAGAGTCTCAGCAAAGAGTAGTGAAGGAAAGCCAGTTTTGGGGTTTATTTAAAGACATTGCCACATTATCTTGGTGCCTCCCAAAAAAACGAAGCATCCTCTAAATAAACGATTAAAGAGCAAAAAGAGAAAAGCAAGTTGCCAAACTGTCAGTAGGCTATTTAATGATTTCATAAGAACGTACACTCTAAATTAATGTTCAAGCTGCAACTCCACTTGGAGTTTCTTGCTTGCTGTCTTAGCCAGTATTTTTGGGGTTGCAAGTAACAGAAACCTAAATGAGCTAGCTTAAGCAACAACGTAGGGGATTGTAAAGAACGGAGTGTCTCATGGCACCCAAGAGCAGAGAGTGGTCAGTTTTCACAAGTGCCTGGGATCAGTGATCAGAAATTCAAGAACCAGGGCAGTTTCTCAACCTCCTTCTCTCCCTTCACCTCCCCTCCTCAAAACATTTATTGTCTGCCGGTCTCTGCTCTCACGCCAATTATAATTTAATGGGAGAGAGACACCAATTTTTAAAAATCACACTAACGAATGTATCATTCTAAATTAAGTGCTCCGAAAGAAAGGAACATAGTTCTATGAAAGTTTATATAATACAAAGGAATCTGAAATAAAGTGGGATGCTGGAGAAGACTTCCCTGAGGAAGTGACATTTGAGCTGAAATGTCAAGGATGAGTAGGTTGAGGGAAGGGGAGAAGAGTAAAGAGTAAAGACAGCACATGAAAAGGCCCTGTGGTTAAAGGAACTGTGTAGCATTCCAGGAACTGAAGGGAGTGGGGTTGTGGAACACAGAAGAGGAGAGAGGTGGTGAAGTGGGAAAGCTGAAGAGGTAGGTGGGCAGCGGCCAGACCGTGCGATCATCAAATGCCATCATAAGGATCTTAGTCTTCATCCTAGAAATCAAGGGAAGCCTTTGAACAGTTTTAAGCAGGAAAGAGAAGAGGCAGTGTGATATTGGATTTGTGTTTTTAAAACATCACTCTGGCTTCAGTGAGGAAACAGATTGGATGAGAGGACTAGGGGAATGCAGGGAGGCCCATTAGGGTCAACTGCAGCTGTCTATGACAGAGATGATGGTGACCTGGACACGAGAAATGTCAGTGGAGACAGAGAAGTGGAGAGATTTGAGAGAGGTAAAATTAACAAGATTAGGCGATGAATTGGATATGGGGAATGAAGCATCAAGAATAATTCCTAGGTTTCTGACTCATAAGTAAATAGATGATGACACTTTTCTCTAAGCTAGAGAACAATGAAAAGAGGATAAGTTTGTAGGGAATATGAATTCAATCTTGGACATGTTGATTTTTTTTTTGTGTACCATCTGGTACACCAGATGGAAATATCCAGTGTCAGTGGATACACAGGTGTGGAGTCAGAGTGAGAGGTCTGGGCTTTTGACATACAATTGGGAGTCATTGATGTATAGGTGGTAATTAAAGCCACGGACAAGGCAATCTTATTGCCTAGGAAAAGAGGAGAAAGTGAGAAGAGAAGAGTGGGCACAACTTAGCCTCAAGGAACACTGAATTAAGGTGCTCAGGTAGAGGAGGATGAGCCTGCACAGAAGACTGAGAAGGAGCAGGCAGAGAGTAGGGAGGAGTGGCCAAGAGAGAGTGGCCCCAGGGACACCAAGGCAGAGAATGACCATTCACTCCACTTTTCTCTGAAGACAGTCTTCCTGCTTCTGAATCTACGTGGTGGCCCCACAGTTCTTAATTCCAAATTCCCAGAGAGAGAATCTGATTGATCCATCTTGGATACAGGTCTACACTGATTCAGTAAGCTATGACTGTAGGCTGTAGAAACTCACCCCTTTGAGTACAGATGCAGTTCTCAGAGAAAAGAACCCAACCTCATCTCAATATTTTTCCTCTTCCCTCTCTCTCCTCAAAATCCTTATGGTCACTTGCTGTCGTATCTGCCTAGTCCACCATTCACCATACTCTTAACACTCTGCCTCCTTTTTGTCCTTCAAGAAGGTCACCTTCACCGACCACCTTACCTATGCAAAATAGATCTCCTTTCCTGATTACTGTCTGCTGGATCATCCTGTTTACTTCCTTCATAGCACTTTCCACAATTTGTAATTACTATATTTAATTTTTTAACATCAGTCTTCCCCTCTAGAACACAAGCTCTGTGAGAACAAGGACAATGTCTAGCTCAGTGGTTCTCAACTGGGGTAGACTGAGCCCCCAGGAGACATCAGCCCATGTCTAGAGACACTTTTGGTTGTCACAACTTGGGGAGCAGGAATGCTACTGGCGTCTAATTGGTAGAGGCCAGAGATGCTGCTAAGCTTCCTACAACGCACAGGACAGCCTCACAACAAAGGATTATCCTGTCCAAATTGTCAAAAGTGCCGAAGCTGAGAAACCTTGTTGTTCACCATTGTATGCTCAGCATCTAGCACAAAGCCTGAGACCTAGTAGGTGTTCGATAAGTATTTACAGAATGAATGAATTAAAGAAGAGTTGAATCGAATATAGATTCTCCCCCAAAGCTCTTTTCTATATGCTGCACTTATTCTTCTCCTTTATGGTATTCTTTTCCTCCCTAGGAAAATAAGCATCAGGTGGTTTTATAATGGCTACACAAACTAGTGATGTCTTCCATGGTCAAGATAATAAGTTTCTGGAAAATTGTTGGTAAGCCTCTTTTCTGATTTTTCAAATGGAAATAACAATATTTTGCTCATGGGAATTGAGAGGGAAATACCTGCCTTGAAGTGAGACTGGGTAAATGGTCATGGCATCACCTTATAATGGAGGGCTTCAGTTATCTAACTACCAGAGCAATAGAAGAAAATGTCTTATGAACCTGGAGCCCACGTTTTATCAGGACTCTACAGGAATGCTTTCCAGTTACTGCACAGAAATAAAGATGTTTCTGGAGGCCCTGGCAGCGTGGAGTCAATGTCCAGTGCTAGGGCATTGATCAAATCACTTTGTATTTTATAGCATGAGGAGAAACAATGACAGAAATCCAAAGAAGCAATTGAACCAGAAGAATATCAATGGACTTGGCCAAAATCCAGACGATGGACTACTGGTTACACACGTTAACCAGACACAGGACTTACTGGTAAAAACCACAGTGCTTGAACTGAGTCACAGTGCTTACAAATCATGGTCAGGGAATGCAGAATGCGTTAAACTCTGGGTATTTCTGTCTTCACATAGGATCCCAGGACTGAAAAAGATTAGTTAAGCATTCATCTCTAATCCTCTGCCTTTAGAAATGACTGAAGAATTTGCATACTATTTGTAGAAATTTTATAGCCTTCTTGGCCATATCACTAAATATTCAGGAGCATATAAAGACTCTGTCCGTGTTATCAAAGCCTGAAGTCTAAGGAATTTAATTCTAAAATTCCCCTTCCTGAGATTTGTTTTCCTTTTAGGATTCCCTAAAATCTAGATCCAAAAATCAGTTTCAGGAAGTGCTATTGGAGCAAGAGAGTTATGGCAGGAGAATTAACCTCTAGGCTATCCAGAACTGTGGTTTTAGGCTGACTCTCAATGTGTAAATGAGCTATCTTCCCAAGAAGGTGAGTGAATTGTCTGGAACTCAGAATCTATTCTACCATAAAACTGTTGTCATCAGGGGTTGTCAGGTGCAAGCCTAGCCTATAACTATCTATCTAATCTAAACTAGAGTTGACCTTTGAAATCATAAGTCAAAAACAGTACAGTTTTAATGCTGGCAGTTAATCAGGAAAATAGTCATGTTTTACTAATCTCAAGTATTGGCACTTCCGGGAAAGCAAGTTTAATTAAAAAGAAATGAGGAAATGCCAATAGAGTCTTGAGATTCTGAAGGATTCCTTCGATGACTTCAGATGTTGATATTAGTCTTTATTTCATCTAATTTAATATCAAAATACGTGACTTCCCAGGTGTACAGGGACCGCATTTATTTTTATCAGCCACAGCTGAAGCCACAATGAATAGCAGAGGGAAAGAGGGAAAAGATAGCCCCAATGCAAAGATGTTCCTAGGCTCTGTGGAAAGCGCATACTTGAGTAGTTATGTAATCAGTATGCCCTACAGTCAAAACCTATAATGTGTTTAATGGTGGATCTTCAAATATTAATAATATAAAATCCACGTCCTAAAACATGATCGATCATTTCAAATGCATGTAAAATAGAAGAAAGGTGAATTATAAGTCTACTGTGCTCAGTGTTATCAATCAGGGAGGTGGTTGAGTCCTGAAAGATGAGAAGAGTGACATCTAGTGTTCATTTGATGCAGAGCAGTGTTTCCATAAGTGTGGGAACACGATTGGGGGGGGGGTGCTGTTCAAGGGTGGCACATTAATTAGCATAGAATCACACACTGACAAAGTTATCCTTTCAATCATTTCTCTCCCAATCCTTCATGAAGAGAGTCACAGTTTAGTGCTAATTTAAAGGCAATAGAGTGTGGTTATGAGCATGATTTGAGCTATACAGTTTGGGTTTGAACCCCAGCTTCATCACTTACTAGCTGTGTGACTCTGGGCAAATTACTTAAATTCTCTGTGCCTCAGTCTCCTTGTCAGTAAAATGGGGTTAATGATGGAACATACTCTGTAGAATTAAATGAGTTATTATGTGGAAAGTGCTTGACAGATGATAAGTGCTATTTAAGTTGTTTGCTCTAATTATTAATCTAGTTGGAATATAATAGCAGCATTTTAGTTTCGTTGTCTTTGTTTCGAGGTTAGTTTCCATTTATGACAAGCTGAGGAGGAAATAAAGGTTGTTGTTGAGAACAGTTTATGCAGCAACACTCAAAGCGATGTTTTATAGCACAGCTATAAAACACAGGCTTCACAGGGCCCAATTCGCAGGTGAAGAAAGAGAGACACATGACTTGCCCAGCACCACAAAGCTGGTCAATGGAGACCCCAGTGTAGTGCACTCCTTTCATCTCTCCCTCTTTCTCTCTCCTCTCCTCTGTCCATATCCTCCGTCCTCTCCAGTGTAGCTCAGTCAGCTACCACAGATAGTTTTCAACTCCTTTTCCACCACCTCGCCCACTACAGTGAAAGCCCTGACAAATGCAAGCTCAAGCAGAACCCACTTAGGGTTCAAGCAGGTGCCTAGGAGCAGAGTGAAGCCATCTTTGAGTCTAGATTGGGGTTCCAGTGGGTTAAAATAGTGCTCAGGTCCATTCCACTGTCATCAGATGCTATGAGGTGGTTTCTCTCACAGTGGGCCTCCCCTTTTGATGCCATTCCACACCCTAAGTGAATTATGACCAACTCTGGCAACATTTAAGGCCCACCTATATCACGTAAACAACAGTGGTTGTACTGGAAGCTCTTGCAGAATCTTGTCTGATCCAGGCCTTCCACACCTTTCCAGCCTCTTCTCACGTCACACTACCCTGTATTTGCTACACTCGGACCACAGTTACCACCTTTCTGTTCTTCAAACACTCTGACCTCTTCCCCGCTCTGTGCCTCTTCCTGGAACGTGCATTCCCTAGCTATGCACAGGGCTGGCTCCTTCTTAACCTTTGGATCTCAACTCAGAGAGGCCTTCTCTGACCCCCACCGCAGCCAAAGTGACCTTCCCATCTCCACCCTTGTCATTTTCTATCACATTTCCCTGCTCCATTTTCTTAACAGAACTGTTGCTTTCTGAAATTATGTACACTGATTTCACTTCTTCTTTATTGTCCATCTACCCGCGCTAGAATGTAAGCTCCAAGAAGGCAAGAACATTTCTATCTTGTTCACACCGTAGCCCCAGCACCAGGACAGTGCCTAGTTCATAGTAGGGCTCAGAAACACCCACTGGAAAAAGGAAGAAATGCCCGCCTCCAGAAGAGGTGAACAAGGCAGGGTGAACTCAGAGCCTCAGGTCAGCTCTCTCCACCTTCTGGCTCCCGGAAAGCATCTCCAATGCTGAATGCCTGCCATGACCGACTGCAATGCTAAACCACCACCCACATCCTGAGCTTAGCACTATGTAAGTGACACAGGTGTCACTAGGTACAAGCAAGGGGGCACAGTCCATTTCATGGCCTGACTCCTGTGATGGCTAGGGAATTCTTCCTCTGAAGTTGTCACCCACTCCTCCTGTTTCTGGTCTCTGGAATGGTCAGGATAAACCCAGTCCCTCTTCCATCAGTTAATCAACAAATGTTTGTTGAGGACCCCTCAGAGTGATGGGGAGGCAGAACTCATACACCTGAAAAGATACAGAGAATGAAAGTGTGGAAATAAACAAAGACCACCCACATGAGAACAGAGGCAATTTCCTCAGAGGTTGCTCTAGCAGGGGGAGTCAGCAACCATGACTTGTGCTTGGCAGAGACTCAAAGGCAGGCAGGGGAGTGGGAAAGGTTCACAGTGGAAAAAATGCAAGGCTTCAGGTGTGCCTTGAAGGAGGCTGTTGATATGAGGAAGCTGGAGGTGGGCTAACTAGAAGCGGGGCATCCTATGTGATTGGTTTGGGGCATATTTGACTGTCTCTAGTTGGTCCTGAGCTGCAAACAGGATGAAATAGGAAAGCCAGCAGTCATTGACCGAGTCCTCACCCTTCTGGGCCACTTGCTGCAGAGGTTGTGGTTTGGCTTTGTGGACTGGCTGCTGCAGAGGCTGTGGGTCAGAGTTCCATTGTCACACATGGTCTGGCCGTCGTGTGTTTGTATATTCAGTCTCTCACAAGGCAGGACGTGGTGAGTGATGCTTGAATTGTCTAGCCACATACTGGAGATGAGGTGAGGGATGGGAACAGGTATTTCTGGGGCAACTGGCCCAGAGCACAGGTCTGCACATTCCTCTGTGCCCTCAGCAAGGCAAGTTCCTGAACAGACTGCTTTCAGGTAGGACCAGTCAGAGTTGGCAACCATTGAGCATCTGTGTGGAGGGAACTTTGGGCATCCTCAGCCTTGCCCTATCTTTCCAGAGTTTTCTGTTTGACTCTGGCTTCTGTCTCATAGAGGCTGCAGGGGGATAAGACCCAGCCTTCAGCTTGGGAAGACTCAGAAGATTGGCTTTCAATGCACAGTTTAAAGTTTGAGAAACTCACCTTGGCTGACCTGATCAGCCAGGGCACAGCCGTGCTGTAAGTCTGAAGCCATTCCCCTCACCCCCAAGCCTGCAATGACACACCTAGCTCCCGGACCAAGAGACCCTTTCATAAGTTTTTGCTTCTTCAGGGAGGAAGGCAGCAACGTCATAAGGAAAGTGCACTTCTCCACCCAGATCATCCACCAATTTGAATCAAAACTTTCTGAGTAAGTACGTGTCTCAGTGTCCTCCCAACAACCCCAGAGCTCAAGAATTACCTCGTGTCAGCAGCCTGAAGGTAACTTTGTTCAAACAACCATCTCTCTGGGGCCTTGGGCAGGTCTCTTCCAATTTCTAGCTCCAAATTCCTCTTCTTAAATAAAGAGGCTGGACCACATCAGTTTATCTCAATCTTTTAAAATCCATGATCCCCTTGGACGAACACATAAAATCTCACAGCCTCATTTGATGTTTAATGGTTAAGGGTGACCACTTTCAATAACACATTAGTTGGGTTCATACTTTTGCAAACCTATGTCAAAAATATACAGGCTCCCCACTCCAAACCTAGATTTTAGTAGCACATGTATACATTCCATCCCTGCAGTAGCAGTCTATGATCTCTGTTTGCCTGAGGTTTCTTAAAAGGTAATAATAATAATTAATAGCCAACATTTTTTAATGTGTGAGGAATTCTGCTAAGAGCTGCATGCGTTATCTTATTTCGTCCTCACAAAAACTGAAAATATAGTTTTACTCTCAAGCCAGTTAACTAAAAGTCAATTGCTAAATGTACAATTTGCCAAATTTATCAAAACATTTTAACTGTTTTATAAAAATTTTTATTGGGTTGGAAGGTTGAACAGGTTTTAAAGAATTCTGCAATATTTCGGCTGATTGGTTTTAATTGTGAATCCAGCATTTTAAGGAATGTTCAGGTCTATTCAGTTAATTGGTCGTTTGGCAAACTCATTTTCAGATAATTAGCTTTCAGTAAATTGACTTTTGGCAAATTGACTTGGATAGAGTCCTATTATTAGCTTCCTGTTGAAGATGATGAAACTGGGGCTCAGAGAGGTTATCACACCTACCCAAGGTCGCACAGCTAAAAAATGGCAGAGTGGATCTCAAAGACAAGCGTGTCTCATTATGAAGCTCATGCTCAGCTCTATCCATACTCATGTATGTCTTATGACTCCAACCACCACCCACTGCCCCTTTGATTGGATATGATTCCATATCTAAAGGCGTTCCTTGCCCTTCTCTAGGTCCCCAAACCCCACCTGCTCTCAATGAGGGCAATTCAGTTAAATTTAAGTGATGAGTCCTTACCTTGAGCACCTGTTACATGCTGGTCTCCAAACAGCCATTGAAATGGTTTGCAATAGCGAAGTTCAAGAAGTTCCCCTGACTACTTACTTTTTGGAAACTAAGTTTTTTTGTTCATCAATCCACTGGGAAACTGCTGTTGAACTACCTCAGCTGTGCATTTATGATCATCTCCAGGCAACTAGGAAGTCTCGTCTGAGAAGACACAGATTTGAGAAGAGCAAGAGTGTTCTTCCACCTTCCTCATGAGAACACACTCCCCCGTCCTCCACAGACGTACTCACTCAAAGCCCACCCCTTGTTCCCCCAAACCATGGTCGTTTATAATGTACATCGTGTCACCAAAGAGCGGCACCCCCACACTTGATCCCTTTCAGAATCCCTTCCGTCCTTTACCCCTGGCAAAATAATACCTTCAGTTTTCTCTTTGTTAGATTTTGCCTTCTGTTCTCCCAACGTCTTAGATATCTTAAAAAAAAAAAATCCCGTCTATATCTTCCTTCCATTTATATAAGTGGCTATTGCTCAGATATGAAGCTGACCTTGGGTGATGAGTCTGTCTGGTGTTTTGACAGAACTGTAGAACTCTATCAACAGAGAATTCAGTGGCTCACAGAAGACAGCAAGAAGGTAATTTCATTCTTTGCCCCCTTTCACTCATTCCATCTGTATTTGTTAGACCCCTGTCAGTTGTGAATGGTATATCTCCAACTTAAGTTGGCTTAAGCTAGAAAAGGAATTTCTTGACTTACATAAATGAAAAACCCACTCACGGCTGTATCCAGGGGCCCAAATGATGTCATCTCTTTTTCTCTGGGTTCTGCTTTCCTCTGGGTCGGTTTTATTCTCAGGAAGGCTCTCCCCAGTCTTAGGAAGATGGTCACCAGTAGCTCTAAGCTTACATGTCACCAGCTAGAGTGACATGGCGAAAGGGACCTCACTTCCTCTCCCAGTACACACCCTCAAGTCCTGGGATTGACTTGTCACTGGGCCAATTTAGACCAATCACCGCAGCCAAGGGGATGAGATATACTAACCGGCCAGGCCTGGAAGTAGTGCTCACTCCTGGGGAAAACCAGGGGGCGGGGGAAGTGGGGGGAGACTGAGTAAGCCCCCCCAAACCTCAGGGACTGAGAAAGGGAGATAGATAGTTGAACAGGGAAAGCCAGAGTGCTGTTACCAGAAGGGGACACAGATCCTGGGCAGCTGAGAACAGCAGGTGTCCCCTAGACCATTTAGCCTCAGACCCACAATGAGATTTATAAGACCAAGGCTGATCATCTGCACATAACTTTTCTCGAAAGTTTGATTAAACGTTTTCCTCTGACCCAAAGGGTAGATGAATGATCATGGGGAAATTACCCTTTGATATGCTTTCTTATTTGTTTTAGCCTATTTTCCTCCAACTGATACTTTTCTAGCTCACCGTTTGCTTTCACCTTAGGCACTGTCTGGAGAAATCTGTGGTTGTCACATCTGGGAAGGGAGGTTGCCAGGGAAGCTGCTAAATATCCTATGATGCACAGGCCAGCTCCCCACCACAGAGAATTATCTAGCCCAAAATGTCAGTAGTGCCAGGGTTGACAAACCCTGGTGTAGATACAGAAGAGAAAGGAAAACGGAGCCTTAGCCCTGTGTTTCTCAAACTTTAATGTGCAGCCAAATCCCCTAGGGCGAGGAGAGGGTGGCATCTTGTTAAAAGGCAGACTCTAATTAGGTAAGTCTGGGGTGGGACCTGAGATTCTGCATCTAACAAGCTCCCAGGTGGTGGTAATGCTGTTGTCCATGTCCAACACCTTCAGGAACAAGTTTCCAGGGCATTCCAATATTTAGCCTCTGGGAGGAAGGGGAGGGTCTGTCTAGCAGAGGAGATTAAGAAGGACTGGCCATTGAGTAGAGGGAACAGCAGGAAAATGTGTCCTGAAAGACAAGGTGCACTTATTAAGTTCTTCAATTTGCCAAATTCTTGACACAGCCAAACTGTGTCATATGCTACTCAGAGTTCGAGAAAGTTGAGAACTTAGATTTGACCATTGTGTTGGGCAGGAGCGAGGTCATTGGTCACTTGACAAGTGTGGCTTCAGAGGAGTGGGGAGGTGAGAGCCTAATCCGAGTGGGTCGCAGAGAAATGGGAGGTGGGGAAGTGCTGCTAAAATGGGAAGCAGGGAAAGGAAGTGGTAGCTGGATCAGGCCCTGAAAGGTTTATTTCCTTTTTAAGATGGGCAATATTATGGCCTATGTGTGTGCTACAATAGATAAGGAGGAACTGATGATCCAGGAGGAGAGATGATTCCAGAAGCAAAGTCCCTATTTGGCAAGAGAAGATCCAGTAATGCAAGTCAAAGGGTTGGCCTCGGGGCTTTGAGAGCTGGCCTTAGATACATTGTAACAGGGAAAGGCAGAGCGTGTGGGCATGGGGGCATGTAGGTTGGTAGATTCTGCTGGAAAGATTTAAAATAGCTCTTCAACTTTTTTTCTCAGTGAAATTGGAGGCAAAATCACTTGCTAAGAGAATGCAGAAAGGGAACGCTGGAGGTGTGAGAGACGTAAAATACACATCTCTGAGAGCAGAGAAGTGAAGTGAACAGGACACCTAAGTAGCCAATAAAGCAGGATTTAAGGCAAAAAGCATCAAAAGGAACCTACTGCCCCTAGAGAACTATCAATTTCATATGAATGAAAATTCCAATTCACAATGCAGCTATAACAGGATGGAGAGTTCTGTGCAGAGCTATTGCACAGACAGCATTCACGTGTGGATAGCAATAGCTGTTAGAAACATAATTAGAAACTGTCAGAAATACCACTGCAGCGGGCGAGCTTAACGCGTCTGCCTTTGATTGGTAGCGTGGGTAGGAAATTAAGGATATAGAGAAATGAAACAAGATAAGCTGACGTAATTAGACATCAAACTTTATATCTTACAAAAGATGCTTTTCTACAGTCTCCAAATTTTCTATAATGAACATTATTACTTTATAAGAGTGAACAGTAAATATTAACGGAAAAAAAAACTTTTAAAGAACAGGCTGCCACAAAATAGGAGCAGATAATGCCCAAAGTCAGGACATCAGGTTTTGCTTTTTCCTCTGTCAAATGGGCCTTCCTTCAGCCACTTCTTGTGGAGGCACGGAGAGTGTTGGAACTTCTGCATCGTGCTGAGCAGCTCAGTGAAAAGCTTAAGAGAAGCACAGAGCTGTGCTGGGTGTTTGCACATGCCCTCCCTCTTTGGTTTTAGGCATTTGGCCTCATCAAGGGGGCCAGAGTCGGCATCCTCATTGATGTGTCAGCCGTCAGCAGTGGTCCTCAGAAGGAGGAGTTCCAAAATGACCTCATGGTAAGTCTCTCTGGCACAGAGAAGTACCTGGAAACACACCACCACCTCCCTCCCCTTTGTGAGCTTGCTAACTGGCTCATTTAGAGCCAACTCAAAGTGGAATGTTTTACAAAGAACAGTTCACACTTAATTAGCACCTACGGTTCAAAAAATATGTTGAGTTCTGCGAAACCCAGCCATAAAGTCAGTTGTCAGTTTTCGGTTGCAGAGTGAGCTTCTAGTATTCTCACCACAGCAGTCCCTGCTAACTAGACTTTGCCTCAAGAGCCCCCGGTTCCCTGGAAAGAGGGCGTGAAGTCAGGAATCAGTTGGGCTGACTTCGGCATAGCACTGCACGAGCTTCCTGGCCTTTTCCAGACGGAGGAGCTATTCTGGTTTCTTTGACATGTCCAAAGCAGAGAAGCTAAGAACTCTAGAGTCGGATGACTAAGGTCAGATCACAGCGCGTCCACCACTTCTGGGCTCTGTGACCATGTTACCTAGTCTCTCTGTGCCTTAGTGACCTCATTTGTAAAGTGGGGATTATGACAATGGCCACCTCACAGAGTTGCCCTAGGACAAAAGGAGTTCATGCAAGTTAAGTGCTCGGTACAAAGTCTGGTGTAGAAAAAGCTCTGTAGTCTCTGTAATGTAATGTGGAATCTATTTTCTTATGGAAACCCCTAGAGCTTTGGAAGCGGACCTTAGCAGCAATCGCTGGTTCAAGGATCTTTTATAGGGCTCAACGTGGGCCAGTCAGCCAGACTTTTCCCCTGTTCCTGGTCTCAGCAGGTATCAAGGAACAAGTGTCAGTGCAGGCTCCCCTTCATGACAAGTCCTTAGGGCCGAGTGTCCAAAGATCCCCCAGGTAGGCTGGTCTAATGTTAGCCAGGGCAAGCCTCGTTTTGGTGGCATGCAGGTGAAATTTCTAGCTAGCCAAGAAGAAGAGGGAGGAGTTATCTTACTGCTGGGTATTCACCAGCTGCAGCTTGAGAGCTTCGAACAGCATGATGTGGTGCCCACTGTTCTGTCCCCAACTCACACGCCTTGGCGAGAAACCACTGCCCCGACCCCTGTCCTCTTGGGTGCCACAGTACAGTGCCAAGGGTCCAACCATAGCACATGCTGAGATGGGTAGCCAGGGTGCTCACCCCACTCCCACCCCATGACCCAAGTGTGTGGCAGCCCTCAGGAGCTGCTCCAGAAGAGAACATCAGTCTGCAGTCGGTGGGAGGAGTGAGGGCACAACCCCGCAGGGTGGTCTGCCAGCCCACAGGCCCAAGGACCCGCCCCCGCCCGCACCACAGGCACAGGCTGAGATGGCCAGCTAGGGAGCTCATCCCACACCCCCATGAGACCCAATGGACAAAAAGCAAGTGTCAGCTTGGGGCCACTAAGCTGAGCCTCAAGTGACCCTGTTTCAGCACAGCTCAGACCCAGCCCAGAGGGGCCAGCCACGGTATGAGAGGTGAAGCAAGGCTCCAGGTGGCCCCTGGCTCTGGGAGCCAGTGATATCCTTTTGTCTGCCAGAGCCTTATCGATGAGCAGCTGAGTCACAAGGAGAAGCTGTACGTCTTGTCCTTCAGCACCACCTCCAGCGCCCTCTGGCCAGACCCCGTGGAAGTCAACGCCTCCACGTGAGTGACTGCCCAGCCTTGGCCAAGATGTGAACTTGTTCATTTTCCTCCCTAAGTGGTAGTGTCTATATCACATGATTAAAGTATAAACCCAAGACCCCAACAGATAAGTGAGTCCACAGAGACAATTCACAAAAGCAAAAACGCAGGGAGCCAATAACTTTTGGAAAAATGGTCACCCTCATGAGCAAACCACAAAATGAAAGAGAAGACAACCACGGGACACCATTTTTATCCAGCAATCTAGCAAACATAGTTTTATTATGGAAATAATACATGCTCATTTTCAAAAATTCAAATATGAAAGGATAATAATAGCAAATGAATCTCCCTCTCACCCCAGTCCCTCCTCACCGCCCAATAACAGTTTCTTCTGTCTACTTCCACAGACAGTCTGTCACGTGCATGCATCTGTGTGTTTTATTTAAACATAAACAGGAGCACATTACACTGTTCTGCACCTTGGCTTGTCACCTAATCTTGAATATCCTTCTCGCTCAGTACACATAGATCTATCTACCTCATTCTTTTTAATGGCTACATAGTACTCCACTGCATAGATGTACTACAATTTAACTAGTCCTTTATTTGGGAGTTCCTAGTTTGGAGTTTTTTGAGGGGGCATGGGAAGAGGGAAGGTGTGTATGAATTTCTAATTACTTATGCCAGCAAGTATAAATTTCTTTTTTATGAAGAGAATATCCTTGATCACCCATGTATTAGGTACCATGCTAGGCCCTTCACATGTACTATCTTATTTAATATTTATAGCCAACACGTGGAATAGGATTATTATCCTCATTTTGCAGATGAGGAAACTAGGACTCAGGTTAGGGAACAAGCCCAAAGTGGCAGAGCCAGGATTGGATTCCAAAGCCCAGAGTGGATTCCAGGACAAACCACATGCTTGCATGTCTGGGATGGAGGTCCCCTTGTCCAGCCCTAGCTGCAGAGAGGAGCCCTTCTAGGTAGAGGAGTGCCCAGTTCTGGCAGCACTGGCTTTGAATCCCACTCTGACAGTTAGTGGGCGACCTTGACCTGTCCTTTCACTCTCTCATTAGCAGAAGGAGGCCAAGGATACCTCCCCTCACTGAGCTGTTGTGGAGAAGAAATGAAAAATAGCTGGCATGTGGCAGGTGCTCAGTGAATGACAGCATTTTGTACTAAGATCTCCACTCTAGTTAGAGCTCTGATCTCCGGGATGTGAGACCTGGAAGTCACCTTGAGATCATCTAGCCAAGAGCTCCTCAACTTCAGTCATTGCTTCCTTTGTGATTTTTGTCATATCTCTGCCACGTGCACTATTATTTGCTCTGGGGCACTTGTACTGTTACTGATTTTTTAAATATCAACTCTATGTTTATTACTGAAGGAAACTCTATCGATACCATAACTGAGAAGACCACATCACTTGCCATAATTAGAAAGTCACCATAAAAATAAATACAGTGAGGGGCTGGCCCAGTGGCGTAGTGGTTAAGTTCTCGTGCTCTGCTCCGGCGGCCTAGGGTTCATGGGTTCGGATCCCGGGCGCAGACCTGTGCACCACTCATCAAGCCATGCTGTGGCAGGTGTCCTGCATATAAAAAGTGGAGGAGGGCCGGCTCCGTGGCTTGGCGGTTAAGTGCGCGCGCTCTGATGCTGGCAGCCCGGGTTCGGATCCCGGGCGCGCCCCGAGGCACCACTTCTCCGTCCAACCCGAGGCCGAGTCCCACGTACAGCAACTAGAAGGATGTGAACCTATGACATGCAGCTATCTACTGGGGCTTTGGGGGGAAAAAAATGAATAAATAAAATCTTTAAAAAAAAAAAAAAAGTGGAGGAAGATGGGCATGGTGTTAGCCCAAGGCCAATCTTCCTCAGCAAAAAGAGGAGGATTGGCAACAGATGTTAGCTAAGGGTTAATCTTCCTCACTAAAAAATAATAATAAATAAATAAAATGAATAAATAAATACAGTGAAAGCAAACAAAACAATGATATCAAATTCCAGCTTGAAACGTAGTGGCTCGAGAAGACGCTAGGCCTGGGATTTGTTTTCTCTTTGTTTAAAAGGGAGACTCAACAGTTACGTAATAACATGACAGACCTACTGGCAATGAGCTGAGATTTTTTTTTTTTTGGCTAGACTGAAGGAGAAATGGAGAGAGCAGGACCCTCTCACTGTACCACATGAGGTATTTAACCGAGAAAGCACCGTGTTAAGTCATTTTCCTTCTCATGAGTGGTGTGGATCCCAGGCCATGTGGGATGTAGTCCCACAGCCATGGTGCCTTCTCCTAGAGCCTGAGGGTGAGGGGATTAACTCCATGCCTCAGGCTGAGATCTGCCTCCAGGAGAGTTGGGAGGGTGTTGGGGGAAGAAGGAACTTAGCCCCAGACCCTCAGACAGCAGAGTCACTAGAAGCTCAAGTCCTAGAGTCAGACCTGGTCTGAAATCTCAGCATTGTCAGTTGCTTACGGTATCACCTTGGGCAAGTCCTAACTCTGAGCCTCAGTTTCCTCATCTGTAGAATGGGAATAAATGTATCCACTTCAAGAATTATCGTTAGGCTTAAATGAGCTCATGTCTGTCCTGGGCCTGGCAACTAGTAAGAGTACTATGGTTAGGTTGCTGCTCTCTTCTCCATTACTGTCTCCCTCAGCCTCCAGGAACTCAAGCTCTGGGTAAAGAAACTGCAGCCTGGTGGAGGCAGCAATCTGCTACAAGCCCTGAGGAAAATCTTTGCAGTAAAGGGGCTGAATTCTCTGGTGATCATAATGGGAAGCTGGTAGGTCTCCTTTCCTAAGCGGGTAACAGACTACATGAAGGAGGCCGGAGAACCAAACCATTGTTTGAGAAAAGATTGTCCAGTATGACTCTTCCCACACACTTGAGAGAAGGACTGTGTTCACAGGCTATCTGTCCATAGATGTTGGGGCAGGGCAGCCAGAGCAGGCCAGGTCCCCTCTGCCTTCCATCTTACACAGGTGACCTGGACACAGGTGGTTGGTTAGATTCGGTAGATGTTCCCTGGGAATTACCATTTTGTTATGGAATGTCCTCAAAGTGATTTGACCTGGGGTGCCCTGTTCTCTTCTTCCATCATCTCCCCAGCCCAGATCAGCCTTCTGAAATTCTGTCCTACTACATCCAACAGTCTGTCGTGGGAAGGGGCCTCATCACCCACATCATCACCTACAAATGTGACCATCAGGTGCCCCCTGTAAGTACTGGAGATTCTCCAGGGTTTCCTTGGATTGGCCATAGTGAGCTGGGCCAGGCTTTGAGGCTCTATGTGTGGACAGGCCCCCCAAGCTGTGGACCAGAACACGACTCTCCTCGTGTCTAGTTCTCTCTTTGGTAAGATAAGAAGCATTGGACAGTTGGGAGGTTCAGTCAAGGAGAAAGCTTGTTAGAGTATTGGTGTTGCCCTACTGAGACCTGACCCTGTCACCATCCCTGCAGGCTGTCCTGAAGAACCTTGCAGAAGCTCTTGGGGGCTACTACCACTGCTACAGCCCGGAGACGGAGGTAAGCCCTTCTGCCAACACATTGCCCCTCTCCCTCCCTGCCTGCCTCCAAGGCTGTGCCTGGGGATCTGGGCCAGGACAGACCATGCTGTGTACTTGCTTCCCCTACCTCCAGGCTCAGTGGGTTTACACAGGTGTAATCAGGTTTAAATGAACATGTGGGAAAAACAGAGGCAACATGAAGGCACAAGAAATCTTTTGGTCAGCGTGTATGATGAGTTGATTGCACGCCAGTAAGCCTAGAACCCCTTTAAAGCCTACCTGGTAGAATCCTGAATCTCTATCCAGTTGCCATCGACTGGGCCCCATCCCACTCTGCTGCCACCAAAGCTCTGAGTCTGAAACAGCTGCCTCAGTTCTCTCTCCTGGATAGACCCCCAGCAATCAATTCTGAATGAGCAATCAATTCTCCACCAATCCATCCATGAGTGTCCTTGTCCCAGTTAAGAATAACATCACGTACCCCACGTCCACAATGGAGGTAACAATTAGCAAATCTGTGTGTAGATCCATTTGGCAGATTGAGAACCCAACCATCTGTTCAGCTAACAGGCTGTGCCTTGCCTGCTAACCATTCATAACAATGAGCGAATGAATATTTGCATCTCACAAGTATGTTCAAGTGTTTTAAAGTCCAGCATTTCACACCAAGGAACCAAAGGCAATATTTTCCTTGGGCAACACCCCTTCTCTGTTTGTAGGGATCACAGGCTACAGGGGATAGGAAGGTACAGTAAATGAGTGAAAATTGCTGGTTTAAGAAATATTTTATCTTAAGTTCTGCGGCCCTCTTGGCTTATCTATTGTTTTTCTGCTTTGGATAGAGATATAGGTACAAAAATTTCATTGTCTTCTCTAATATGAGCAAAACAACAGTGCAAAAATGACAAAAATTTATGACTCTCATGGGGGACAACAGAGAGTGGTGGGGACTGTGGCAAACTAGTTGGCACACGCCCCATCTAAAAAGGTGACTCTGCTCAGCCCCTCTGCTTTGTAGGAATGTGACCCCCATGTTACTACGTCTTCCAATTTTTCAAGAAGAGCAAGAAATCTAGATTTTGGGGTGTGATTTCTCTCCATTTTTAATAAATTGAGGTGAAATTCACATAACATAAAGTTAACCACTTTAAAGTGAACAATTCAGTGACATTTAGTACATTCACAGTGTTGTGCAACAACCACCTTTATCTAGTTCCAAAACATTTTCGTTACCCCAAAAGGAAACTCTGTACCCATTAAAGCAGTTACTCCCCATTTCTCCTCTCCCACAGCCCGTGGCAACCACCAATCTGCTTTCTGTCTCTAGTGTGGATATTTCATTTAAACAGAATTGTATACCTTTTGTGTTTTTCTTTCAGTTAGCATAATGTTTTCAAGGTTTATCTATGTTGTAGCATGTATCAGAACTTCATTCTTTTGTGTGGCTGAATAATACTCCATTTTCTAGATATACTACATTTTGATTATTCATTTATCAGTTGATAGACATTTGGGTTGTTTCCACCTTTTGGCTATTGTGAACTGCTATAAACATTGGTGTTAAAGTCTCTGAGTCCCTGTTTTCAATTGTTTTGGATATATACCTAAAAGTGAAAATGCTAGGTCATGTGGTAATTCTATGTTTAATTTTTTGAGGAACCATCCAACTGTTTTCCACGGCAGTTGCACCATTTTACATTCCCACCAGCAGTGTACAGGAGTTCCAATTCTCTGCATCCTCACCAACAATTGTTATAGTCCTTTTTTTATTATTATTATAGCCATCCTAGAGGGTGTAGAGTGTTTCTTCACATTTTTAAGGGTAGACAACTCTTCAACTGTTTAAAAACACTGCAGGCCAATACTGTAAAAGTGGAATATGATGTGTTTGTAGGCTCTGTCTGGCACACAGACCTCAGTTTATAATGTCTGGTTTAAAGAGTCTGCCACTCAGCTCTAGGAATTGACGTGGCTGCTTGCCCCTTTCTGCCTTGGCCACTGCTGGTAGCCAAGTGACTTCTGGATGGCTGATTCCCCCCCCCCCCCAGATCTATACCAGCCAGGACGTGGACCAGCTTCTGGAAGAAATCCAGAAGGCTCAGAACCTCCTGGGCCATGTCCAAGCACTGCACCACAGCACACCCTGTGAGGAGCTGACCGGCATGATGGAGGTAGGTGGTGTGAGGGAAGATTCTGGGACCTCCTCCCAGAGACACTCAGGGGGCCTCATTCCATTCTCCCTTCTCACTTGTCTCTCAGCGGCGTGGCTGTGTGGCCCCCATGTCCTGAAAGTGAAACAGTGTGAGGCCCCGCCCTCCGCCGTAGCCCATAGCTCTGAGCTGGGTGGGCTGGGCGGCCTTCCACTGTGCCAAAGGATCCTGGTGGATTTTCTAACTGAAAAATGTATTTCAGAGTAAAGCCAGCCACCTCTTCCCCCTGTCACTGCCCCCTCCCTTCTCCCGCTTTGGAGAATGATGCAAACCTCAACCACATGGAGTAGGCTGTCTTGAAGGCAGTCTTTCCCACCCAGCACCTCAAGCAGGGCAGACCCTGCCGGTGACTTGGTTAATTTAACATCAGCAGAATAACTCAGCCTGCTTATGGACACAGGCACCATAACCAGCTACGTGCTGTTTAGACCGAACAGAGAGCTTAGCCATGGACAGATGGGAACAGAATGCATTTATAGCTTCACTGAATGAAGATGTGGATGTGAGGACCAGAAATTTTGGCCTGGCTGGATATAGTGAAAGAAACACAGCACCTAGACTGAGATCTGAAATTTTAGTTCCAGCTCTTCTACTGATAATCTATAAATCATAACAACTATCAGTATTATGATTATAATAGTTCTCATGTACTGAGTGTACTTTCTAAGATAGGCACAATGCTTAATTCTTTAAATGCCTTATTTTATCTTTACAACAACAGTCTGCGGTAGATATATTATTACTCCCATTTTACAGATGACAAAACTGAAGTTAAGAGGTTGAATAATTTCCCCATGATCACAGAGATAGAAATAGGTCAAGTTTGAATTGAACTCAGGTCTGTGGAATGCCAAAACCTTACCAGGAGTTTTCCCAAATGAAATGCATGTACTACTTGTGGTTTGCAAGATAATTATAAGGTGGTACATGGATTAATTTGTTTTAAATGTTATGTATTTAAAACTAGCTTATTGTGGTAGCAATAGATCTTCTTTCTAAAATTATTCAAGTACAAAAAAGGGAGTCAATTTTAAAAATTAAATCAAATTAATAATTAAAAAGCTTTAATGTTACATGTTTGATTTATTGAAAAAATATTGGGCTGGCCCCATGGCTTGGTGGTTAAGTGCGAGCACTCTGCTGCTGGCGGCCCGGGTTCGGATCCTGGGCGCGCACCGACGTACTGCTTCTCCCGCCATGCTGAGGTCGCGTCCCATGTACAGCAACTAGAAGGATGTGCATTTATGACATACAACTATCTACTGGGGCTTTAGGGGGGAAAACAAATAATTAAAAAAAAAAAAAAAAGAAAAAATATTAAGTAGGGCCAGCCCTGGTGGCGTAGTGGTTAAGTTCAGCGTGCTCTGCTTCGGCAGCCTGGGTTTGGTTCCCGGGTGCGGACTTACACCACTCGTCTGTCAGTGGCCATGCTGTGGTGGCAGCTCACATACAAAAAGGGGAAGATTGGCAATAGATGTTAGCTCATGGCGAATCTTCCTCAGAAAAAAAAAATTAAGTAAATAACAGTACAGTGATACTCAGATATAGCAAAATTCATGAAGGCAGTGCTCAAATGTCCGAAGCTTTGGGAATTGCTGCTCTGTGTTTTAGTCATACATGAGCTATGTGCTTTAACCTCTCAGAACTTCAGGTTTTCAGTTTGTAAACGTGGGTGAGGGGAGACTGGGCTCGATCAGGGCTCCCTCCATGATTTGGTGAAGGAGTTACTTTTTAGTTCCCTGAACCTTATGTTTTGAGCTCATGGAGGGGCTACTCGTCATTTTGGAGTCTGAGGTGCTGATCTTAATGGTCAGGGTGGGGAAGGGGCGAGGAGGATAGACAAATGAAAGAGGAAGCAAGTTGCTGGGGACATCTCCCTTTGCCCCTGGAAATTCCAGAAATCTCCAGAGAAGGAATGGGGTGGTGGGAGGGAAAGCAGAACTGCCTTTAATTTACCAGGTAATGTTTTATGATGCTCCACTTGGGGGAACTGGGTGGGTGGGGGAAACTGAGGACTTTCCAGCTGTAAAATATGGTTATGTAATGAGGATTTTAATTTTAATTTAGATTTCCACAGAGATTGCAAAAGGGCCACTCACAAGTCTCTTGCCTAAACCTCCAAAGCATGAGGCTCCCCTCACAATTGAGTTCCCAAACTTGGACAAGACTTCCGCAGAATGGCTAAAGGTCAATGGCCTGAAAGGTAAATCCCCACAGAGGGCAGAACCCAAGACTCAGGTGCCTGACTACACGGCATGAATCTTCTAGGTCCTCAGGAGTGGTGCCTCAAACCCCTCTGTTTATTTTTACAGCCAAGAAATTAAGCCTTTATCAGGTTCTGGCACCCAATGCGTTCTCTCCCGTGGAGGAATTTGTGCCTATTCTCCAGAAAACAGTCTCATCAACTGTCCATGAGGTAACTCAAATTCAGAGTTCTCTCGGTCCTCTGCAGGGGAGCTCCTCTGTGGCATTTCCCTTCTTAAACGTTCAGGAAATAAGAGTCATAAGGCAGAGCCCAAGGAGTGGAGCCTGAGGGCCTGAAAGCCTGGATGTAGGCTTTCCACCCAGGACTCCAGAACTCTCATCAAATCTACTCTAACTGCTGTTTTTCAAAGATCTGAAAATGGAACTTGGGAGATGGGGGTAAGAGGGAGTAAACTGGGTTCCACGGTCACCTCCTCCATGAAGGTTTTCCTCCACCCGACTCGGAACACACTCACTCCCTTTATGTCCTCTCTGTACCTTGTACAGACTTCTACTGTAGCTCCTATAATGTGTTAATGAGTGTATTTGTTACACATCTAAATCTCCACCCGAGTATGAGCCCTTTAAAAGGAAAAACTCTTCTCCAACTCTGTATCCTCAATATCTAGTGAGCGGTCAGTGAATGTTTACTGGACGGCTGAGTGGGTGGAAGGAAGGATGAGAAGAAGACAAAAAGATGGATGAATGGTTGGATGGATGGAAATGTTCATGATGAATGAATAGGTGAAAGGATGGATGGATGGAAATGTGAACAGATGGAAGGATGAAGGGAAAAAATGGAAGGACGGATGACAGGATACCATAAAAAAAGATGAGAGTATGAAAGTAAAATTTAAGTAAGGATGGAAGGATGGAGAAATGGAAGGAAGGAATAATAGGTGAATAGAGAGATCAGTGGAAAGATGGAAGAATGAAAGGAAAGAGAGATGGTGTGGGGGTATATAGTTCTAGCAGTGGATGGATGAATGACTAGATGGATGGAGTCATAGTTAGAGATATGAATACAATGACTTGGTGGAGGATGAAAGAACAAGATGAACAAATTCCATTTTCAAAGTGTCCATAAGGGCCTATCTGGGTTCCCCATGGCCAGTACGTTTTAAGTTCTCCGACTCTGCTATTACCAAAACCTCCAACCATATCTTGTAATAAAGACTCTGATGTTCAGGTGAACCTCCCAAGAAGGCAGCCTGGCTTGCTGTCAGGCATGGTTCATTCAGGGGACCGCTGTCCTGAAGGCCCTCTCTGCCAGCACAGGCAAGGCAATGCCCGGGCAGGGAGAGATGTAATCCGACCCCAGATGTGTGCAGATGTGCCCATTTCCCTCTCCTGCATCTGATTTGAAGAGGCCAGTGCCCAAATTAAACTTAAAATCATTCCCCACATGTGCTTCTGTTCACCTGCTCCCGCTCCCGGCCACACCTGAGTGCAGAAGGCAATGATACAATTTGAATGGCATGACGGGACAGTGAAGAATATTCACGTGGACCCGCCCTTCCTCTATGAGTACCAGGTCAGTGATGGGTCCAATCCGTCAGAAGATGGGGTGTGGGAAGGGGGAGTGGGAGGAAGGCGCCATTGAATGTGGAGACACCAAGCCATTGACTAAACTCTCTCTTGTAAGCAGAGATTGCTCCACCCACAGGCATCTCTAGAGCTTTCCCCACCCCCTCCCCAGGCAGGACCTGGATGCCTCAAACAAAAGTCTCTAATCCTTTGGGGAAAGATCTACCTCCTCTCCCATTTGAGGCAATGAAATATTTGTTTCTTCTCTCCTTGGTCTTGTGGCAGAGTCGTTTCATGATTTAGTGGAATGTTTATATATTGCCTGGATACCCATGACCTTGACACACCATTCCCAGAAGCCAGCTGGGGTACACCCCCTTCCCCAGCAACCCCTTAGTCAGCCATCTTTTGCACAGTTGCTCACTGTGTGTGGCCCATGGGTTTGCAGAAACAGCTCAGCAGAGCGATGCGGATGTATGAGAGGCGGATCGAGTGGCTCTCCTTGGCCAGCAGAAGAATCTGGGGCACCGTCTGTGAAAAAAGGTAACTTCTCCCAAGCAGTGCTCTTGTCCTTTGAGGTCTGGTGTGTGACACAGCTGTTATCCGACTACAAATTCCCTGTTGGTAGCATCAGAAGCCATCTCTTAGATTAAGGATTAGGTTAAGAATAAGATTTCAGCCATCACTCAGCAGAACCCCTGGAGGAAAAAAAGTCACCACCATCATCATCAACATCAATAATATCATCATTGTGTTACTCAGGATTCTTTCCATTAAAAGGCATCAGAAACTAAATGTAAATTGGCTTCAACAAAACAGGGAAATCTGGTTAAGGTAGCAGAAAATTCTAGGCTAGATTTGATAGGTGTCTTCAGGCATGGCTCGATCCAGAGGTTCATGCATGTCGGGAATCTACATCCATCTCTCAGCTCTGCTTTCTCCTCTGTTGGCTTTGTTTACAGGCAGCCTTTCCCCTCCAGGTGGCAAGATAGCCACCTGAAGCTGCCAACTTACTTTCTACCAGTTTAGCACTCCCAGGGCTTGGGGCATGGACCCATCCATGAACTATTCACTCTGGCCGTGTGTGTGTGTGTGTGTGTGTGTGTGTGTATGTGTGATGTTCTAATTGCTTAGAACATGCCCACCCTTGAAGGCTTAGGGTGGGGTCAGCTCCACTCAACTCAAATGGACTGATAGAGGCAGAGGTGATTCCCAAAGGAAAATCAGGATGTTCTTGCCAGAAGAGGTAATGGATGCTGACTAGGGAGGAGCAGTAGGTATCCATTATAGCTGTCATTATCATTCCATACCTTATTTGATGTTACCATTTATACAGTATTATAATTTGTAATATTATACATCTATTATATTGTTTAATTCTCAAAACAATCCTATGAGGAGTCTTATTATAGTGTATAGTCAAATATTCCAAAGATCAGAGAGGTTTTGTGACTTGCCTAAGGCCACACAGAAAGTGGGACTTGAACCAAGGTCTTCTGACTCTAAATCCAGTGGATTTTCTTTTGCTATCCATAGCTGTCTCAAAATGAGAATGGAGGGAGGAGGTGGGAATATAAGATTTGAAGTAATGAAAGAAGAAGGGTGAATGGGGCTAGAGATCTTAAAACAGAGAGAGGAAACAAAAAGATACGAACATTTCCCCAGAGGCCCAGATACACCTAATTCCCCGTCTAACTTGCTTACCTTGTTTCTGTTTTCCCTACAAAGACCCCAGCCTATAATAATGTTGATGCTAGTTCTTTAAAACAAGGAAATGTATGAAAATCATTGTACGCAGCCCCTGCCCCTTAAACCGTCTCCTCCATGAGACTTGATTCCATGACAGAACCTCCTGGGAGAGAAGTTTCAACAACCCCCTTAGTCTCCTGTTGTAAATCTACCTCTGTTGACCTCAAACCATGAAGAAGCTTTTGGCCAGCTGTGACTTTGGCATGCAAAATTCCCCTGGAAAAAACTTTAAATAGTAAAATGGAAGAAAATAAACCCTATCTGAGAGATCCGGTTCTCCTCTTAAAGCTTGTGTTTCTTTTTAGGGTGGTTATACTGCTGGATATCTCCGTGACCAATTCCATGTACATTATTCATATCCAGCACTCCCTGCGGCTTCTGCTCGAGGAGCAACTAGCCAACAAGGACTGCTTCAACGTCATCGCGTACGCTCCCGGTGGGGCGTGGGGGGAGCGGCGTGGTCCGTGCGTGTTTGGTGCGGTCGCTGGGCTGAGCCTTCTGGCAGGGTGCTGGTTAGATGTTACGAGCACCCCGCCTCCGAGGATGGCCGTCAGTTTATCTGATTTGAATGATCTTCTTTGGGGCATTGAATAATTAAATAGTTGCAGGACCGTCCCACTGGGGCCAAGGTGATAAGCGGCCCCAAAACACACTGCTTGATCAGCCAGGATAAAGTAACTCAGCTCCTTGACCCATTTGGCTTCCAAGCTGATGAACACAGAAGAGAAAAAGAGGGGCCCCCAGGCATGCCCCAGTCTTCGTTCCCAGCTCGGGTCTAGCAAGGCACAGGATTGCAAACATTTAAGATTCCAATTCTAAATTTTAATTATATATAGAGCTGTATACAATTAAATTAAACTATAATATATATTTAAATTATATATTTTTGTATAAAATAATTTTATATATAAATTTTAAATATAAATAAATATAAATAAATTTTAAATTTTAAATATAAATATTTTATATATAAATTATATTTTTAACTATATATACTCAAATTATATACAACCATATATATTTAAATTATATGTATTATAGTTATATATAATTTAACTATATAGTTTTATATTATATATAGTTAAGTTATATATATTATATATAGTTACATAACCATATACGTTATATGTATTATATAAAATTATATGTAATTTAACTATATATATATGATCTCAAACCATATATATATATATAATATTTAACTATCCATATATGTATATAGTTAAATTATATATATTTGGTTACATATAACTTAAATATATACAGTTTTATATATTTTTTAATTGCATACCATTTTAACTAATTAGAGAAGAAAGAAAAGGAACCCACTTAAAGGATACATTTTTGCACAACTTCACATCAAATAGGGAGTATTCTAAACCTATTAAGTCAATAGTTAATATTATATATTATTCTGTACCAGAGCCTAGTCTTTCCACAATAAATTCTACAGAAAAAAATGCTTAAAGAAACATTTTAGGCAATATTTTCATTCATTTATCCATCCATCCATTCATTCATTCAACAAACTTTTATTGAAAGCCTGCCATGTAGCAGTCACTGTGCTGGGCGTTAGGGATACGGAAGTTAAAACACACAATGCCTGTCCTCAAGGCACTAACGGGCTAGTAGTGGGAGAGAGGCATGCTAAGAAATAAGTGCTGTTACATGTTTTCTGTAAACAATAAGTGGAAGGCAGGCTATGGGACTGTGAGAGGTCAAAGGCAGGAACAGTCCCTTTTACTTGGCAGAGTGAGGTCAGGAAGTCTTCGTAGAGGAAGTCGCCCTTTAGCTAAGCTTTGACAAATGAGTAGGTTTGCCTGGCACATGGGAGTGATGGGGGCAATGGAGAGGATGGGCATTCCTGGTACAGGGAACAGCATGAGCAGAGGCACAGAGGTGTGAGGTACTAGGGAACTTTGGGGGACTATCAGGTAGTTCAGTACGGATATGGGGTGAGAGGGAGAGATTGTGCATGACAAAATAACCCAGATGATGGAGGATTTATATAGACTGAGCTCAGGAGTTTTTATACTATAGGATATATAGGCATTAAAGGATTTTAAGCAAGGTAGTAATCTTGAAATGCTCAAGCAGCAAGGTGCAGGGTGAAATACTGGAGGAAGGGAGACCAGTGAGGCTACTGCAATAGTCTGCACTAGTGCAGAGTGGGCTTGAGCCAAGGCCATGGGAATGGAAGAAAGGGATGCAGGAAGGGGCGTTGGGAGTTAGAAGCTACAGAATATAGTCACTGTTTGACTGTAGGGGATGAGGGATGGCAAAGAGAAGACATGCCAGGTGGAGCAGATCTTGGAAGTAGAAGATGATTCTAAACATGTAGAGTTTGAGATTCTTGAGAGTTTGGAGATTCTCCTGTTATGAGCTCCAATAAGGTGTTCTAGCCAGGAAATACAGGTCTGTGGGCCATCAGCATTCTGGTCATATGGTTGAAAACATGGGAGTGCCTGAATTGCTCCTATGGAGATGTGAAGGGGGGAGGGAAGACAATCAAAGAGAGAACTTGGGAGGCATTGATGTTTGGAGGGTAGGGCAGGACAACACAAGAGAGGAGCAGCAGGAGAGGCAGAAAGAAAACCAGGAGAGAATGGTGTTGGGAAGCCAAGGGGAGGAGAGTCTTAGAAAGAAGCAGAGTTCAACTCTGCAGAAGCAAAGAAGGAAAGGGAAGAATGAATCCATCGAAGTTGGCAATAGAGCTCACTGGTATGAAAACAATGAGATATAATTTTTTTGCAATTCAGTTTATTTAAAAGATTGATAATGCCCAGTGCTGGTGATATGATGAAAAGGGTACTCTTGGAAAGTGTCAGTGGAAGGGTCATTCGTTATAGCCCCTGTATTAAATTTTTTTAAGTGTATATTCTTTATTCCTTTAATTAAACCTTTATGAATTATCCAAAGGAAATACTAAGATGAGTGTGCAAAGATAACTGTGCAGAGATGTTCAACGCAGAGTTATAATAGTAGATAAACCTGAAAGCAAACTGTGTGACCGTCGAGAGGAAACTGGTAAAATAATCCCGGCAGTGGACTACCATGCAACCATTCAAAAGAATGAGGGAGATTTAGGAGAGCACATTTAGAAAAATGCCCTCGGGGCCGGCCCTGTGGCATAGCGGTTACGTGCGCACACTCCGCTGCTGGCGGCCCGTGTTCGGATCCCGGGCGTGCACCCATGCACCGCTTGTCAGGCCATGCTCTGGCGGCGTCCCGTATAAAGTGGAGGAAGATGGGCACAGATGTTAGCCCAGGGCCAGTCTTCCTCAGCAGAAAATAGGAGGATCGGCATGGATGTTAGCTCAGGGCTGATCTTCCTCACACACAAAAAAAGAAAAATGCCCTCAATAACTCCAAATGAAAGGAAAGAAACAGATTACAAATAGTATATATTGTATAATTCCATTTCTGTAAATATATGTTTACCTACACATTTTTTTTTAATCCAAAAAACTAGAGAGCAAAGAGTTAGAAATTTTTTCTGGGGGATAAAATTGGAGGAATTTTCACTGTCTGGATATTGTTAGAATTTTCACCAAACTATAATAGAGGCTTTATTATCCAGCTATATTAGAGCTATTCCGTGGGAGGGGGAAAGGAGGTCATCATTAATATTTGCCAGAGAACCTCCCAGGGTGGAAGCTTGACTGCAGTGGGCTGAGGAGGAAGCAGAAGTGAGGCGCTTGTGGGACAGTTTTTCTAGGGAGCTTGTCCATAAACGGGAGAGAGAGAGGAGTAGCTAGTAGAGGATGCTGGTAGAAGGAGGAAGTTATTGTTAAGTACGGAGAGGCTTAAACACGTAGGGAGGCAATGGGGAAGAGGGAAGCAGAGAGAAGTTGGGAATGGATGTGAACTGTGGGGCAAGGTCTCAGAAGAGATTGGTGATGATGAAGACAAGAGCCTTGGTGGAAGGATCAGTCTTGAACCAGAGAGGGGACATCTGTTCCTTGATAAAGGGGATAAATCCTCTTCTCAAGGATTTAAATTCTATCTCATAGGAAAGATGAGATGTATATTTTTAAAACAAACTATAGTACAGATAGAGTGAAAAATGTGTTGTGAGGATGAATCAGTGCTAGGCGAGTTTCAACAGGGAGAAATGACTCCCTCCTTGGTGGATGGGGAAGTTCACAGGGAGAAGGGAGACAACACGTTGTACCCTCAGCACATCAGGAGGAAAGTCTGGCCGAGGCTGGTCCTGGCTCTGTGTCTTGACTGAGAGCCCCAGCTCTGCTCCCACCATGAATGTACTGGGACTTGTCATGACCAGCAAGGAAATCTCGTGGCTGTCCCAGGCCAGTGACATCCTAACATTTTGAGGGTATAATCAGAATTTTGCCCTCCTAAAAGCCTGGGGACCCCAAGGAGCTGGGGCACAGTGGACCTATCTCCTTGCTAAGAACAAGCCCTCTTTCCTTCGCTCCAAGGTTTGGAAGCACAATTGAAAGCTGGAGGCCCGAGATGGTTGCTGTGAGCCACGACAACTTGCAAAGCGCATGGCGGTAGGTGACAGGCAGAGACTGCACCTGCTGTGTCTGAGGGCAGCCTCAGAGGTGCCGTTTTCTCTGTTCCCCTCTCCATCAGGAAGTAGCTTTCTAGAATCCCTGTCCTCTGACAGACATGGGCACGAATCGGCAAACAACCACCTTCCGCTCCTGCCCTCCCCCTCCGGGCCTCGCAGCCAGCCTCCCTCAGCATGGCCCTCCCTGCCTCCCAGGTGGGCCCTGACCCTGCAGTGTCGGGGCAGCAGGAACGTCCTCAGCGCCCTGCGGAAGGCTGTGGAAGTAGACTTCAAGGACAAAGACAAACACCAATCGCAGGGCATTTACCTCTTCACGGGGGGCATCCCCGACCAGGACATGGTGGGTAGGCCACATCCCTTAATCTTCGTGACCCCACATCTTCCCCTAGCTGGACGCCCAGCAAATGGTTTCTCCAGCAGGATTTTCCAAACTAGACTGTAATGTATAGAAGAATCCCCTGGGGATGTTGTTAAAATATAGATCCTGGTTCAGAAAGTCTGGCCTGGGGCCTGAGAGTCTGCATTTCTAACAAGCTTCCCGAGGATGGCCTTGCTGCTGGTCTACAGACCACACTTGGAGTAACCAGGCTCTCGGGTCCAGCTCTCGGGTCCAGCTACCCTATTAAGACAGTAAGAGAAATTGTGACCCAGCCTTGCTCATCTTTCTATCCTCAGTGCCAAGTACTAGACCAGGCACATAGTGGGCCCTCAAGAAAGATGATTAGGCTGAACTGAGCTGAGACCAGCAGCTTCAAGAACTCTCAGCTCTGGGCCCCCTCTGCTCTCTCTCCCCTGCAGCCCATGCTCAGCGCCTACATGGCCGAGGCCTGCGGAGGCTGCGACCTCCACCTGCACGTGTGTCTCTTCTATGTGGGTGAGCCACAGATGGACACCCCGCCCCCTGCCTGCTATGCCAGCCGCACTGATACCGCCGCCGCCTACCGGGAGGTCACCCAGGCTGCTGGTGGCCGCTTCCACTCGTTTGGAGACACAGGTACGTGAATGTTGTCTGATGTCTCCACGTCTTCCTTTCCAGATAGTTGTCTCAGTACATCGCTCCCTATGCCATAAATGTACTCAGGCAAAGGGGCATGTGAAAGTCACGTTCGAAAATGTAAAACTACTGTTCTGGAGATGGATGGTGGTGATGATTGCACAACAATGTGAATATACTTAATGCCGCTGAGCTGTACACTTAAAAAACGGTTAAAATGGTAAATCTTATGTTATGTATGTTTACCATAATTTTTTTTAAAGTAAAACTATTTTAAAGTATTTTAGAATGTCAGAGTTGGAAAGGGCCCTAAAAGACCCTTACTTTAGTGTTTCCCAAAAGGTGAAGTGTTCACAACAGGTGTTTGGCAAGACAGTTGTACACGGAACACAGAGCAACAAATTTTCTTATTGTGGTAGTTGTGGGGATCAGAATATGCCACTCTAAAATATACCACTTTGGCATAAGGATTATTTTGAGCTGAAGACAATTAAGAAAGAGCAGATGCCAAAAAAGCTCTCTGTTCCCAAGAGCAGGACATAAATTTCCATTTGTAAAGGAAGAAGAGGATGACTCTTAGACTCTGAATCACCAAGATAATTCTAGACTCTTACCAGTCCAGAGACAGCACCAAGAGGAATCTGCATAACAAACCTTACTAAACAACCCTTATCTTCCATTAGGTGCCCCTGTGTATTTACCTCCCCACAGTTTGCCACCCCTAAAAGCCTAACCTCCTTTCCTTTGTCTTGTCACTTCTCTACAAACGCATTGTTCTTTGTTAAGATGCTATGTAAGCCCCAAGTTCTAACCACTCCTTTGAATTACTCATCACTGGGTTTCTCCCACGTGTGTGTGCGCTACCCATGTTACTGAACTCTGTTTTTCTCTTGTTAATCTGTAATTTGTCAGTTTAATTTCCAAGGCCCCAGCTGGAGAATCTAGGAGGGTAGAGGAAAGGTTTCTTTCTCTCCGATAAAGAGTTATATACTTGTTTTTACATTTCTTAGAAAAATGCTAGCTTTCCATTGTCGGCAGTGACATAAATTTTCTTTTTTAAATATATTTTTAAGGATGTTAACTAGACTTATTGTGGTGGTCATTTTGCAATATATACAAATATCAAATCATTATGTTGTACACCTGAGACTAATATAATGTTATATGTCAATTATATCTCAATTAAAAAATATATACTTTAAATGAAAGTGGATTGATTAAAAATATAAATTAATTAAATAATCATTTAGGTGGTATCTAGATAAGGCAAAATTGTGACAGTGATACACAAATGATTGAGGCTTGTGACACACTAGTGCATTCCAACCTCTCTGATTTACAGATGAAGAAATGACTCCCAGGGACGTGAGGGGCCTTTGGTTACAAAGTTAGTGGCATAGCTGGTGCTGGAACTTGGCAGCCCTGTTTCCCAGGTCTTTCCGTGAAAAGTGCTGGGTATATATATTTAAGTTATTAGTGGTGATGAATACTAATAATAGCAAACACTTATAGAACAGCTATTATAGATCAGACACAGTTCTAAGCATTTTACATACAGTCGTGCATCAATTAATGACGGGGATGTGTTCTGAGAAATACATCCTTAGGTGATTTTGTCATTGTGGGAACATCATAGAGTGTACTTACACAAACCTAAATGATATGGCCTACTATACACCTAAGCTATATGGTACTCGTCTTATGGGACCACCGTCATATATGTGATCCATCATTGACCGAAATGTCGTTATGCAGCACATGACTGTGTATGATGATTCGTTCCTCACAAGAACCCTATGAAGTAGGTTATTTTTATCCCCACTTTACAGTTGGGGAAGCTGAGACACAGAGCCCAAAAACACGCAGTTAAGTGGTGGAACCAAGAGTTGAACCCAGGCAGGTCAGCTTCCAGTCTTCTTAGCCATTATACTCTAGTCCCTCTCAAATAAGTCATCAGTATTCACTACAGCCTTTAGCTACTTTAAATAATCCCAAAATGGGTCTTTTTATTCACTGGAATAGCAAGACCTTTGTTCCTAACCTGCTCTTCCCTCTGGTGAGAGCTCTTGGCTGGGTGCCAGGGCGTTGGGTCCCAAGGCCAGCCCCACTGTTGGTAACCTCACTGTAACTGCCCACCCCTTCACCACTGGACAGTGGAGGCGTGGAGGCTGGTCAGCTCAACTCATTAAGGCCCCACCCTGCCCCTCAGGCTGAGGTGACCTGCACGTGGCCCTCATGTCTTCAGATACGGACATGTGCCAGGATCTGTGTCCCTTCCCCACACTCATGATGTGCTTGTTTCCAGGCATTTACGAAAGTGATGACATCAATGCCATCGCATCTGAGATGGAAAAGGCTCTCAACTACTCACAAAAGGTACGCCTGAGGTGTGGGGCACATCACCGCCCTGGCTTCCAGTATTCATGTCCTAGGGCTGCCATATAAAGTACCACAAACTAAGAGGCTTAAAACAACAGACATTTATTCTCTCACAGTTCCAGAGGCTGGAAGTCTGAGATCAAGATGTCAGAAGGGCCATGCTCCCTCTGAAGGCTCTGGGTGGAATCCCTCCTTACCTCTTCCTAGCTTCTGGTGGTGGCCAGTGTTAAAGAAAAAAAAATGATACTGGACGCTTGTTAAAAATGTCAAGGAAGATTTTATTCAAGAGGAACTTGATTAGATATCAAGGGTAGGGGGGATTCTTTCTAAACTGGCTTAACAGGATTCTTGCTAAAGGCAGGCCAAGGCCTTAGATACCAAGGGTGGGGAGATTCTCACCCTTGACTTTGGAGGATTCTTTGCTAAAACTGGGTTCAAAAGACCAACATGGAGGCCTAGTTGAGAAGAGGGCTCAGAGGAGCCTGATTAAAGTTTGCTCGAGGAGGGAGTTGTCACCAGTAATCCTTGGCATTCTTTGGCTTGTCACAGCACAACTCCAATCTCTGCCTCCATCTTCACATGGCTCTCTTCCCTTGGTGTGTGTCTGTCTCATTTCTCCTCTTATAGGGACACCAGTCGTATTGGGTTAAGGGCCCACCCCTCACCAATATGACCTCATTAACTTACATCTTAATTACATCTACAAAGACCCTATTTCCTAGTAAGGTCACATTCACAGGTACCAGGGGTTTGGATTTCAAGGGGTCTTTTTGGGGGACACGACTCATCCCTTATCAGCTTCCCTCCTCATGTCCTGATCCACTGACACCCAAGGTTTCAGATGAAACATGGGAGTCTCCAATAAGTCATTGGTTTTAGGTCTGTGTGCTGTACATTGTGGCCTCCTTTGAGTTCCTTGATCACATCAAGCTCATTCCTAAACTCAGGGCCTTTGCAGCTGCTATTTCCTCTGCCTGCCATTCCCCTCCCAGATTGTCCATGGATTGCTCCTTATTTTTCAAGGCTCACTAAAGTGTTACTTCCTCAGACAAGGGAGTTAAACAGTTCAAGGTGAGAATAGAGAGGCAGAAAAGGACCAGATCATGTCAGGAGTAATGAGAATGGAAATAAGGGAATGGACATGAGAACATTTAAGGAAGAACTGACCAAACTTGTGGCTGATTGAATGTATGGGGTGAGGGAGAAGAAATCCCAGGGTATCCCAGCTTCCTCACTGGGGGACCTGGTGGACGGTGGTGCCATTGACCAAGAGAGAGAAAACAGGAGGAGGATCCCGTGGGGGGTGCAGGGAGGGGGAGCCTAGAACAAAGGTGAGTTTCTGGGGCCTGTGAGATAACAAGTGGAGGTATCCTTCAGGCAGGTAGAAAAAGATAAGGGCTGGAGATAGAGATATGGGGCAGTTCAAGCCATGGGGATGGACAGAGAGCCTGCAGGTGGCCATGGTCAAAGCAGGGAGCAGGAGGAGCCTGTGAAGCAGACTCAGCCTGACTCGCATTTTAATTACCGTCATTTGCAGGACGACTCATCTCCCCAGCTACATTGTGAGCTCCTGGGAGTGCGGGGCCATAGACTGGCAGATCTGGGGCTTCCTAGAGGTGCCTCAGAGGAGGCCCCTGAAAGGGCCCCTTCTCCTCAGATGCACATCAGCCCAGCTCCCTCATCTGATACACTCAGTCACAAGGTGTTAACAGGCAATAATGGTTTAATGCACTCTTCCTAGGGTGTTATTTACATTCGAGTGGTGCCGTCTAGTGCTTTGATTGAGAATAATTACTAGAGAAACTTCCAGGCAGTTGAGAAATGTGTAGGCAAAAGGAACCAAGTATTACACCTCTGCTCTGCCAGCATCTGGAGTCAGCCCTGGGCACATGCTAAGCTGACTGGCTTGTGTGGATGCGGGGTGCACATATGGAAAGAGCACTGGCTTTGGAACCAGACCCACGTGGGTTTGAATCAAACGTCCTTTACATGCTAGTAGTGTGGCCTTGGGCAAGTTCCTTAAACTCCCTTAAACTGAGCTTTGGTTTCCTCGTCTGTATAATGGGGATAAGATAGCACTTACCCTACTGGCATAGGTGGCATGTCTTGTTGGTGTAAGGGTTTGAGGCATTAATTAGCCCAGTGCCTGGTGCATCCCAGGCCCTCCATACATGGTACTTATTAATAGGATTGATCCACAGTGCTCTCGGCCCCAGGAGGCATTCTAGGGACAGAAAGAGGAGACCAGGGGCCCCAGTGGACCCAGTCTCTCCTCCTGTGTGTGTAAGCGTGTATGTCTGTTCCCTGCCTGGAGGCACACCATGGCTAGGGTGCTGCTAACCCTCCCAATCATGTTGCAGTGTGCCTTACTCGTGTCGTCCCTGAAGAACCAGTCCAGGAAAGAACTGGAAAGTGTAGCCCTCCCGAAAGAAAAGCCAAAGATGCTCAAGCAAAGAAGTCAGCCCAAGAAACTCGGTCCTTCCAAGCCCACAGCCCCCTCGGTGGGCAGAATGGTTTGAAGCCCCTCCCTCATAACACGCAGAGGATTTTGTTTCCACCTTGTCTCCTGGTCTTTCCTAGATCTTGAAGTAGCCTGGACCAGGCCCCCAGACCCTAGGGCCAGCAGGGGCGGGGGCAGGGTCCTCAGTGGTGAGTGTCTCATGGGTGCCTCCAGCCCTGGCCTCCGGGGAGGAACTCTGCTGGGGGACCTGCTTCTCAGCTCTGGAGGCATCTCTGGCCTCCCCCTCCACCCCACCTTCGGCTCTGCCTGCCTGTGCCAGCTTTGTGGTACCAAGGACTCCATGGATTTGACACCCACCATGGCTGTAAGGCAGGAGGGCTTATCCTGGAGGGTCTCTCAGGGGCAGAGGAATTAGGGTAATTGGGTGTCTAATGGGCTCTTGCTGCTGCTGCCCAAGGCTTAGCAGGGGTCTGACAGGAGCCTGAGGGTGGTTCTGTGCCTGCTGGGGCTTATCCTTATTCACAGCCTCTCAAATCTGTCCTGCATAACTACCCACTTCAGCAATTAGAAGGGCCTCTAGGGGTGTGACTGGGGGCAGATCCCAGAATCCACAGTGCTTGTGAGCAGAAGGGACAATGAAACCCATGAGCTCTTCAGCGTTTCACTGACTGATGGGCCCTTGTGAACACTGCACATTTTCGGAACAAGGAAATCCACCCAGACAGTGTGTAGCTTACTCCCATTTTGCATTTCCAGGAGACTCTGTCCACATAGGTACTGCCCTCATTCAAAGAACACAAGGTTTCAAGAGCCAGCCCAGAGACATCGCCCTCTCCTGCCTTACCAAATTCTGAGGTGAAACACCAGAATCTCAGGGTCTGCCTCTTGGGCCTTCAGTGGTTCCTGAGCTCATTCAGTGTGAGGGGACTTAGGCTATGCTAAGGCCTCTAACGGGCTTCCTGAAACCAGGGCCCGGGGCTCTCTGGAGTGGCAGCAACCAGCCTTTTTCACAGCAGCTCTCCCAGAGGTCTCCTCAGCTGGTCCAGTCCCTGCGTGACTTTGTTGAACCATCGCCAATTCCAGTTGTGCCCAGTAATGGAGGAACCCCTCCCTTAAAACTGAGGTGCCCAACAGGGCACAGAAGTTACCTGAAGGATTGCTTGTCCTGCTGGAGGCCCAGAAATCCCAGTCCAGTAGGAAGAGGGGCAGGTAACTGGTGAAGAAAGTTCTGGCAAATCCCACAGCTGTCCTAGCTTTCTCTCTCTCATTACACACTCACACGCACGCGTGCACATACACACACGCACGTGCTTTTTCACCTCAAAGCCCAGTCTCCTCTGAATCTGCTCAGGAGGTGAAGCAAACATGTCGAGGCATCTACTCCTTCAGGCCTCTCCCTGCAAAGGTTCCTAATTGACAGATTGAGTCTGGGGTGACCGGGGTACTGCCTGCCACAGAGAACAGACCACTGATAGGAAAGACTGCCTGTTTTCTAGAGCATTAAAGGTGACCCTGACAGAGAGAAGAGTCCCCCCTTGAAAGCTCTGATATGGCGTCCACTCAGTGGCAAACCAGGCATCCCACCAGGTAAGGCATAGCCATGGTCGGGCTGGCGGGTGAAGGGGCGGACAGAGGCGTATTAATAATGATAGTCACTAAAATAATCAGTGATCATGGGTCTTGATCATGTGCCAGCCCTTCTGCTAAGATTGTCCTCCTTAAAGCTTATAACAATCAGTTGTATGTGGCAGGTAATCTCTAAGTTCCCCATTTTACTGATGAAGAAATTCAGGCTCACACGGGCTAAGGATAATGACCAGGGCCAGCTGGTTGTGACAGGGCATCAGTATTTTTATGAAAGCACTCAGCTCTTAGAACCTAAGACCACGTACTTATCTTACTTCTAATGTGAAAGACATAGCAGAGCGGTTCAGAGCAGAGTTCTGGAGTCAGCAAGACCTGGGTGGAATCTTTGCTCTATTTTACTGACTCTGAGTCCCACTTACCTCATCTGTAAACTGGGGGACCATGGGGATCAAATGAGACGGTACAGAAAGCACTGAGCACCATGCCTGGTAAATATCAGGACTTAGTAAATGGCAGCCCTAGCTGTTACTGACCCTGGTGAGGCCAGAGGACCTGGGGGAGTCCCAAAGGACCTCAAAGCCATCTAGGAGCCCCATTTCAAGGCCAGAGCACGGCTAAAATTGACAAGTCTCGAAGCCAAGCTAGACAGCTTCACCACATGAACTCATGAGGCTGCTCCAGCCAACAGGCCAAATGTCCTCCAGCTGCAGCCCAGCCAGTGAGAGAAGGGACCGCCGAATGGAGGAGGAAGACCAAATCGAGGGAGGCAGAGACATCACTCTCACTGTTTTATACAGAGACGGGGAATAACGTGGGTAAGTCGGAGGCTACACAAATGTCTGGACGGCCCCTCACCCTGTGGGAACTGTAGGGTCAGCAGGCTCCGTGGGAAGGAGACCCCTCTAGCTGTCCTGGGACATGGGCAGCAGTGCCTCCGGAGCAGGCCAATCCTCAAACCACTCAGGTCTCCCAGTCCGGGGAAGTGGACACGTCAAGTCATGACACTGGCAAGAGAATGAGAAAAGTCTGTATTAAAGATAAGATCTCCCAAGGTTCCCCGGGTGCAGCAACCCCTGCTCCATCCACCAGGGGCAGTGTCCTCAGCTCTGAGGCTGATTGGGAAGGGAGTGGAGATGAGCCCCCAGGCCAGCCTCACTGATTGCCTCGAAATGGTAGACCTCAGTAACAATTCACTGAGGTGTGGAGAAGGAGGTCCTAGCACGCTTTCCCTGATCCACCTAACAGCCTCCCTTTCTACCTCTCAGCAAACTGCACCTAAGGAATTTTACAACTGACGTCATTGAGAGAAATTGACAGGAAAAAGGGAGCAGAGGCGGGAGGGGAGAGAAAGGTGCACAAGGTAACCTTATTCTGTTTCTCCCAGGCTCAGTGTACAGGAAGTACCCTCAAGGAAGGGGCGTAAGAAGGACTAGCCCTTCTATTGAGTTGCCCAGGAAGGATACAATCTGCTCAAGCCGAGAGGTATTAAGTTGTCAGCACCAGCACATGCCCCCCTAGGCAATAATTCCTTCCACCAACCATTATTTCTAGGAGGGTGGGCGTACTTGGAAATGAGGACAAACCTGCTTAGAATGACTGCATAAAGTGGCGGATGGGGAAAGGATTAAAGAGACCTACATTCAAAACCTGGGTCTGCCACTTCCTAGCTGGGTGACCTCAGGCAAGTCACTCAATCTCAATGTCTTCATTTATAAAATGAAGACAACTGTACCTATCTAATAGGATTGATGATTAATTAAAGCGTATTTTGTGTAAAGTACTTAGTGGTGTCAGATCATTTTGGTTGCAAGCAACAGAAATCCCCCTTCTTGTTCATATCTAGAAGACAGAACATATTTCTTCCCATAACTATCCAATAAAAGTTTGAGCTTGGCTCTGATTGGGCCAATCCTGGATGCCATGCTCTGATTGCTTTGAGCCTACCCATTCTTGTGTCTCTCGTTGTGACAAGGAGACTGAGATTATCCTAATTGGTTTAGAGTCTGAACTTTAGACCAATCAGGGCTTTCCACTCAAATTTTGTGGGAGAGGATTGAAATGGATATTGGGGAAGCAACAAGGTCCACGAGACTGAGGAGTAGTAGATGCTCAATACATTCAGTTGCCTTTTCCCCATGTTTCTTGTTCATCTCTCCCCAGCACAGCGGAAGGAAGCTGCATGCGATGGATGCTCAGTGAGGACCTAGGAACCTCACATTTCAAACCTGAGACAGATTTCAAACATGAACTTTTAGTAGATGAGTCAGTCAGTCCATTAAGCCTGAATTACCCAAAGTAATAGCTCTTTCCTTTATTCTAAAGTGGGTAGCAAATTATGGACTAAAAAAACTGAAGATGGAGATCTCCAGATACATCGGTCCCAAATGCACTCATCAAAAGTCAGCACAGAGGTCGGCATCAGCCAAGTACTGCAGCGTCTTCCCCAGCACAGAGATCAACGTAAGTCATGATTTTTATTTATTTGTTTGTTTGTTTGTTTGTTTCCCTCCCAACTCCCGTCTCTTCTTGGGCACTAACGACAGAGTGTCTTGGGGAGAGCTCCATGTGAATGTACGCACCATGGCTTCTATTCCTGCTTCTAAGAACTCCACCCCGCAAGGGGAACTGCCCTCAGGGAATAGATGATGTAGAATCCTGTTGGAAGAGAAGTCAGACCCTCAGAGTGCCTGAGACCACGCGCTGGGGTTAGAGGGGGCTCATTGGAGTGAGGATTAGAAACAGTTGCTGAGAACATAGGGCGGTGGCTGAAGTGCTTTCCTGTAAGAACTCTGTACCCCAATACTGATGATGCTTCTGTTAGGAAGGCGGGGAGCAGGGGTTATGACAGGAGGGGAAGGGGTCCTCTTCTCTATTTTCTAGTTTTGAGGTAGTGTTTTTTCATTGCTTTGACACTGAAACAAGTAAATTTAGTACAAAGGAAAATCTAATCACGCATTTTAAAAAAGACCCCATTTTCTCTCCTGGCCGTTTTCTACAGCATTATCAACATTAGGGGAAACTATAAAGCTAAAAGCCACCAAATTCAAAATTATCCACCAGAGGAATTTTATGGGAGTTTTATCATGCTGCCCCCTCTCCATCCGAAGTCATCTTTTAGTTTGAAATTTATGGACCTCTCATCTTACCATTAAGGGCTTTCTATTTTAAAATTTAGAGATACTATATTTTTTATTATTACAATTACCGCATTTGCCACAAAACCATCATCTCGATTCTCCTACACTTTCCTAGAACCATAAATCTAGTAGTTTAATCAAAGAAAAGGAGCTTTTAAACAAACAAAAATGTATGCTTGACAATGTTTTCAAAATTATGAAGCACAGTGGACTAAACTATTTTAGGGGGTGATGGCGATATGAAGAAATAGCTGATGGGGGGGGAGTTTGCCTTTGCTTGCCTTAATCCAGGGGAAAGTGAGACACATTCAGTGGACACCCAGGGAAATGGAGGCATACATCACGCGCCTGGAGAAGGTGATGAGGCGCTACGTCCAGAGGCTGCAGTGGCTGCTGTCTGGTGAGCCTGGTGCTGTCCGGGAGGGTGGAGGGGCGTGAGGGGAAGTGGAAGGTCACCCCCAGGGACTCCAAGGCAGTCCCTCCCAGGCTAGGCACCCACCAACTGTCAGGTCAGGCATGAGGCCAGGAGGGTCATCCCGGTAGAACATGACTTCTGGGTTCAGAGGTCAGGCAAGGTGCTGGATGACAGGGAGGTGGAGCTCAGGCCACAGAGCACCGAGAAAACCCATGCCTGTCCAGGCCTGCTCTGCAAGGCCACCTTCCACACCTTACCTTCCTGGGTGTCACTGAGGGGCTGACCCTCAAGAGGCTCAATTTAGTGTTGATTGGGCCCCGTAGAACTAGTCCATGAAGGTAGAGATGGGAGGGAGTCCTAACAGAGAAGAAGCCCCCCCTTCATCTTTACAAAGAGCGCCAAGGCCCCTCTGGGAGAGGTGAATGGACAGGGCTGGCTGAGTGGAGCCAGGCTCACATCCCAGAAGTGGGTGGGCTGAGCATCAAGTCCTAGAGGCCAGACAGACAGCTAGAACTGGATGAGAGGGTGTTTAGGCTTGGGGGCCTGGGGGGTTCTTGGGACAATAGGAGGAAGGAGGGCAGGAGCCTTTTATGGAGATCCCTGTGTGGGCCACTCATGTTCCTGTGCAAATTCATTAGGTCCAATCCTCTGCAGCAGAACCTGGTATAAACAGTCCACGGGCAGTGGGATATAGCAATGACTGCCACTTTCCAAAGCCTCTGGAGGGGGCTGAAAGCTCCAGGTGTAGTTATCAGGTCAGAGGCTGAGATGGGACAAAGAGGTTATGTGCCTCTCCCATCCCCAATTCACATTTACCACTGGGAAGTGTATGAAGATCAGCAATGCGCTCCTTTTGAAGTCTGAGACAAGTCCCCCGCCTCACATACAAGTACACACCCCAGCACCATCCAGTACTTCAAAAGGTGCCCGGAGGATGCTTCATGGATTCACTCATTCCTTATTCAACAAATAAGTATAGCTCTCCCGCTAGGTGCTGGGGAGATGGTAGAAGGCAACACTCAACATGGTCCTGAGCTCATGGAGGATAGGGTCTGGGCGGAGACAGACGTTAACCAAAGTGTCTCACAAACAAGTCTAATGTTGCAACTGTGGCGAGTGTAGGAAGAAGACAGACACAGTGCAGTGAGAGCCTCTAAGAGAGACAGTGGGCCTGGACAGGAAGGTCGCAGGGGGCTCCCCTGAGGAGGTGATATTAGATCTGAGATCTAAAGGATGAGTAGGGTGGTGAACGTGATGTAATCTATGCAGAAATAGAAGTATAATGATGTACACCTGAAATTTATACAGTGTTATAAACCAATGATACTGCAATAAATAAAAATTTTTAAAAAATAAAATAAAAAATAAAGGATGAGTAGATGTTGCCTGGGCAAGGAGAGGAAAGACAGGCATGACTGACCTGCTGAGCAGGGGAGGATCCTGAGTACAGACTGAAAGAAGCTGGTGTGGCTGAGAGTAAGGGGTGAGACCATCCCAGAGAGACTGTGGCCTGGACTTTATCTTTTATCCTAAGAGCAATGGGAAGCCACTAAAAGGTTTTAAATAAGGGGAAAGTGATCAAGTTAGCATTGTTAATAATTCCTCTGGTTGCTGCAAGGAATATAAATTGTTGAGAGGATGGAGTGGAATCAGGGCAAGCTACTAGCAGCCCAGGTGAAAGATCAGGCTAGCTGGAAAAGGGTAGTGATGATGGAGATGGACGAAGTAGGCAGAGTTAGAGAGATTGGGCAGGTAAAAATGACAGGGCTCTGCGTCTTGCAATGTCTCCATCGTCTGATTCCTAAGATGAATCAGCTGGCCATTTGTGGTTGGAGGTCCCTCGATGGCCGACTGGCTGGCTGGCTGTCTTCATGGAACATGCCCCATGCTTCAGGATGGCTCCCCTCTTGTCCTCATGTTGACATGAGCATTGCCAGAGAACACCCCGGATGAGTCCTGGAAGATTCCTGAGCAGTGGGTGCAGCCAGCTGAGGCCACCTTTTCCTGGAGAGCAGCAGGTCCATTTTGCAGCATTTTTCCCATTTTTTCTCCTACTGCCTCCAATGAGGTCCCCGAGGTGTGATTCGAGAACACTGGACACATCATCTTCTGTTTGGTTGACTTTTCCTGTGTTACCTCCATTTAGGCTTGTGGAGCCAGAAGGGCTGGGGTTAGCGGTTGCCTGACTAAAGTGTGGATCAGAGGACCTAGGTCTGAAGCTCAGCTGTCATTGCCAGGCTGTGTGACCCTGGACAAGCTGCTGGCCCTCTCTGTTTCCCCTTGGGATAAATTCCAAATCTTTTAACAACCTCTCTAGCTTTATTCATTGTCCCTCTCCCTATGGGTCTCTCCATTCCAGTCTTTTTATTCCCATGTTGGCTTTCTCTCTGCCCCCAAGCATGCCATGCTCCTCTCTCCCCATTCAGAGCCTTTCCCTCACCTCCACACTCCACCTCTTTCTTTGACTAGCTGCTGCTCGTCCTTCAGTCTTAGCGTGTCTGCTCCCCAACCGATATCCATCTAAGTCAGATTCTCCCCATATGTGCTCCCTTAACCCTTTGCCATAACCCTCAGCAGAGTTGTGACTGTTTAACATCTGCTTCCCTGCCCGACTGTCAGCTCTGTGAGGCCGGGGACCCTCTGGTTCACCATTGCATTTTGCACAGTGCCAGGCACATAGTGGATGTTCACTTGATTTCTGTTGACCAATTGATGGACTCCAAGCTCTGTAACATCTTTTCCAGCCCCAAACAACACTATGACATCATTTAGTCCAATCACTTACCTTTAGGTACGTGGAAACTCAAGCCTAGGGTGGTATAGCCACTTGTGCAAGCCATCACAGGCAAAGCCACAGCTGAGACCTTGATCCCCAAAGCCCAGACCACCAACCGGCTCTGCCCTTGCACAGTTGACCCCTCCAAGACCACCACCAAGGCCATCTCCCAGTGGGTTGACATCGTCAATGATCAGTCAGGCAGCAGGTGTTGCAAGACCTTGCATTTTAGAGCTACAGTGAGGAAAAACACCAGAGGAGCGACCCCTCACTCCTTCCCTGCCTCTGCCCCCACCCACCTTGGAGCAGGGAGCCGCCGACTGTTTGGCACCATTTTGGAAAGCAAAGTGTGCATCCTGCTGGACACATCGGGGTCCATGGGCCCCTATCTGCAGCAGGTGAAGACAGAGCTGATTCTGCTGATCTGGGAGCAGCTAAGGAAGCACTGTGACAGGTAAGAGGGACGGTGAGGGTAGGTGAGGATCAGGAAGATCAATGGGTAGTTCCTATGACTTCCCAGGCCAAGGGCACTCCCTCCTCACCGTTCCAAAGGGCCCGGAGGTTTCAGAAATACTCTTCTGAATATTTATCTGAGCAGGAATGAGCACTGCATTCTGCTGCAGAAGTAAAGCAGTTTTTCAGAAATCCATCTCAGGCCCAGGGACAATTGCAAGCAGATCAAAGGAACCACCATATGGCCTTGAATTGTGGATTTCAGCTGAACTTGATTTTTTTTTTCCCTGAGGAAGATTCGCCCTGACCCAACATCTTCTAATCTTCTACTATATATGTAGGTCACCACCACAGCATGGCTGGCGAGTGGTGTAGGTCTGCGCCCGGGATCTGAACCCAGGAACTCAGGTCACTGAACCGGAGTGTGCCAAAATTAACCACTAGGCCATGGGGCTGGCCCTGAACTTGATTTTTTAAGGGAAGGAGAGGTGAGGTTGTTTGTTCTCTCTACCCGGAAGGGTTGACCCTAAGAGGATAGCAGGAGACTCAGGGCTGGGACTCATTCTTGCCTTATCGTCAAAAAGAGTAAACATTTGTTGAGCACTTTCCATGCATGCTGTCAATCCTCACGATGACTCTATGAGCTATTGCTATTATTATCCCCATTTCTCAGAAAAGGAAACTAGGACTTAGAGAGATTAAATAATTTGCCCACGATCACATAACCAGTAAGTGGCTGAGGTGGGATTTAAATTTCTTTCTGTCTGTATCCAGAATCTTCAGTGTGTACTTCTCATTCTCAGGTGGTCCACAGCCCTCTCCCAGAGGGGCAATAGGGCTCCCTGTGGAGGTCTTCACCAAAAGGCATGAACGATCCTCACAGAGGTTACTTCACCCGATTTCAATATAAACTGGCGCGTTCTAACCAATCTCTTTCTCCCCCTCTCTGCCCACCTCGTCTCCTCTCCCCTCCCCTCCCCAGTTTTAACCTGCTGAGCTTTGCAGAGGACCTACAGCTGTGGCAGGACACTCTGGTGGAGACCACAGATGCAGCATGTCATGAAGCTATGCAATGGGTGACCCACCTGCATGCTCAGGGGAGCACCTCAGTCTTGCAAGCATTACTGGCAAGTTCCACCATTGAGCCCAACCCCACAGCAAAACAGAAATACCATCGCCCCCCATACTGATATTACACAATGCTTTAGAATTTACGAAGAACACTTTAGAATTCACTGAGTGTTACTGCGTTTTATCTTCCCAACAACCTGGAGAGAAAGGAATTCTCCTTATTCTCACTTTATAGATGAAGACACAGAGGTTCAGAGAGGTTAAGTGACCTGCTGGGAGGTAACCAGCTAGGAAGTAGGCCATGCTCTTTCTCCTAAACCTCAGCAGTTTCCTTGGTCTGTGTGTTAACAGACAAGTCAGTGGGATCCAATCAGACACATTTTCCTTGGGGACAGCAGGCAGTTGGTTTTTGCCCTTCCTGGTTAGCGCTTACCCCTGAGCCAGACAACCTTCCCGTGCTCTTTCAGAAAGCTTTCAGTTTTCCAGATGTGGAAGGGCTGTACCTCCTGACCGACGGGAAGCCAGACACAAGCTGCAGCCTTATTCTGAGTGAAGTCCGAAGACTCAAGGAGAACAGAGACGTGAAAGTGCACACCGTTTCCCTGAGCTGCTCAGACAGGTGGGCAGTGGGGAGACGGGCTGAGTCGGATTCCTTTCCCGCGGCCACATGTCTGCGGGGCAGGGACTGAGAACGCCTCACCCAGGGCTTCCCCTTAGACGCTGCTCTCTCCTGGGCCCAAGTCAGTAAGTCAGAAGCTAGGAGGGCCTAGGCAGGTAATGTCCCAGAGTGAGAGCCCCCTCTCCACTCGTAACTCACCCATCACTGGGACCCGCTCTGCTGACTTTCTCCAGCAGGGAATAGAGTTTGCGCGAGTTCCCACAGTCACGCGTTGTATCCTCCCTCCTGATCTTTCTTGGGAGCACATTTGTGAATATTTAGAGGGAAAACGTTTAAAGTAGTACTGTTGTGGTTATTTTATAAACAGTCACCATAGAAGAACATGTGTTAGACAAGAGAGATTTAGCTGCTTCAGAAAAAAACTTTACTATAATTGGCAAAACTGATTCCTCAGGTGCGTATTTGATATCTCTGTCTAAACCACGAGCTCCATAAAGGTCACACTGTGTTTCTGCCAGGCCTGGCACATAGTAGGCACTGGAGAGATATCCAGTTAAGGAATGGAGCTACAGTGCACTGGCCATGGGCTTTTAGGGAGTCCCGTCTAAGTGATGATACTAACAGAGTGAGTCTGCTTCACACAGCAGCTGTGGCCATAAACTGGCTGGGAGAGTGGGCGTGGTGATGCTGACGTGGCCTCAGGGCACAGAGCCTCAGGGTCCAAGGCTTTTGCCCCACAGACTTGAGTACCCCACGGGCTGGGGGCGCCCAGGGAGCCTGGTCCCTCAGGGGGCCTGGCCACAGCCCTCTGTTCCTCCCCCAGGGCAGCAGCTAACTTCCTGAGAAGCCTGGCCTCCCTCACCGGGGGGCGCTACCACTGCCCTGCTGGTGAGGACACGCTCTTTAGAATTCACGGCCTGCTGACCAAGGGCTTCGTGGATGAGAGGGTAGGTGACTGAGTGAGGTCTGTTGAAACGGCTCCATAAATGTCAACAGGCGTGTTTTTTTCCTTCTAACTAAAAAGATCTCTCTACTTCTCTTGTGAGACAAAATATCAACTTTTGTAAGGGTTGTATTTCCCTGCTGCTCTCCTTGTAGGCTGACTCTCCTCCAGGTTGGGGGGGAAGCGGAGTTTGTGGGTGTTAATATTTAATAATAGAACAGTTTACGTTCCTTGAGCGCTTACACTGCGCAGGTTGGTTGCTTTGTATAGAATCCTTCTTTTAATCCTCCAACCACTGCTGTACCCATTTACCAGATGAATAAACAGACTCAGCAAGCTTTAGGAGTATACCTAGTCAGAGTAGATGGTAAAGCAAGAGCCCAGATACCCATGCTCAACCTCTTTGTTTAATTCCTGCATATTTCTGTCTCCCTGTGTTCAATTCATCGAAACACAGATATTCAAATGGTCTGTTAAGTAGTAAATTTAGTAAAATCGTAGGTTCCATCACGCATGAAGGGTAAGAGGAAAGTACCAATGATCTTCTTCTGATCTGATAGAAAAATTATGCATGTATTTATACCTTTTAGGAATGTGGTGCAGGGCAGCAAATTATTAAGTAAGACAACCAACCAGAATTCCAGGTTTCTTGCTGGAGGTTCACGATTACTGCCACAGCACATGGCACGATTTTGGAAGTCGAGTGCTTCGTATGACTTCTTTGTTCAAGTAACTCTTCTAGGGACAAATATTACAAATAAAACAGAGAACAGAACAAGTAAAAGTAACCATGACTCACCCGCGTCCTTATAACACAGGAAAACAAACTTGATGATGTTGTGAAGGTTCTCAGTTTAATATCTTATCGAATCAGATTCTTTGAATAGTTTGCGGATGCAGAATGGGATCATCTGCTTCTGCTGCCAGGGAGAAGGGGTGGCCTCATCTCTCTCTTAGATTCTCTTGCTAATTGTGAGAACTTGTGTTTTTAAGGCCAGGCTCTGGAATTACATTGGTTGACGTAAGAAAAAAGCATGCCTGTGAAGCTCCATTTTACTACAAGAAGTAGAGAAAGGGCTGAGTAGATTTTACTGAATAATAAAGAGATGAGGGGTATACACCACTTCTGTTCTACTGGGCAGAGAGGTGCTGACTTCAGTGAAGTCTAGAGGCCGGCTTGGTTTGCTACCACCCCCTCCCTGCACTGACTCTCAGACATCTTATTTCAAAGTGTACTATTTGCAGAATGACGGCCTTGACAGGCGGTGAGCTCCCTGTCCCTGGAGACACACAAGCTGAGGCCCATAAGATTTCCTGCCCTGGGTGGGAGGCTGCATTTAATTAGCTCTACAAGTCTTCTCCTGAGATTTTGGGTTTTCAGGTCCCATCCAGACATTTCATGGGCTTAACTTCGGGCTCGTTTCCCCTTTTCAAGGACCCCACGTTGCCACTATTTGAAGGAGATGATTTAAGGAGATTGGCCCAGGAGATCACCAAGGCCAGAAGCTTCCTCCGGCAGGCCCAGTCCTTCAGGTGTGCCCTTCAAGCAGCCCCTGCCACCTGCCATGTGGCGCCAGCACACCCAGACCCCGCACCCCAGCAAGGCAGGGCCCACCCTGACTGTGGTGCCCTTATTCAAAGTCCTCCTGCCCTACTTCTCCCCTCCAGGCTCAGAAATCTGGGTTTCAGGGGGGACCGTCTTCCTTCATCTCTTGTCTTCTAGGTTCCAACTCCAGAAGAAAAACAACACAGAACCAGAAGTCGCTCTTTTTTAGAGAAGTGTTCTCGGGTAAGGGGAGGGGATGGACTGCCCGCCTTTTGAGCGCCCACCAGGGCCCAGACAGCATGCTCTGTTTTGTGGACAGTGGTAACTATGGGGAGGGATCAGAAATAATGATTCCTCTAAACAGAAAGGCCATCCTACAAAGAACCACTCACTAGGCACACATTGCTCCTGAGGGTGAGGTGCCCTGGAAGGCTGTAAGCCACAGATCATCCACAGGAAACATGATTCCGGCACCATGGCACCCTGGAAGCTGAGGGAAGAAAGGCTCTGTCAGCCCTGGGTCTACCCTAATGTTCCCACCCTGTCCCCCAACACACCCTACACTCCAGGATTGTCACTCACTGGGGAGTCCTGCACCGAGCCCCCTGCTTGGAACATCCTTCTTGCCACCCTCTGCCTGGTGACTCCTGCTCGTCCATCAAGGCACAGCTCAAGTGGCATCAGCTACACTGTGAAGATGACCCTGGGACCATCAGGAGCTAGGAGCCTCCAGCCTTCTTCCCATAGCGTCCTGACCACACATCCCCCTTTACAGAGGTGACCCTTAGCACTTATTAACTTAGCACTCTGCATCAGCCTTCCTTGCTCCCCTGTCTAACTCTTCTCCTTGACCGTGAGCTCCCTCAGGATGAGGCTGGTGTCCTGACTGTCTCTGGGTCCCCAGAACAGACACGTGACAGACACGTAGGAAACAGTGAGCATGCAGCTGAGTTGTGGGAGCCCAGCTCTGGAACCAGCCAGATGGGGTTGTTTCCGCCCTGGTTCTCTTGCTCTGTGCTTCCCCACCACTGTGGTCCATGGGAGTGACACAGATTCACCATCAGCCCATCTTGGAGGAAGAAGAAACAAGTGAGCCTCACCCCCCTACCCCCACGCCTGCTCAACCAAACTGAACTTCAGTCTGCTCTGGAGCCCCATCCAGAGCAAATACTCTGCTCAAGCATGTGAAAATCAGGCTGGATCTGCTGTGCCAGCCCTGCTGTGTACATATGAAATGAATGTGTCGTGTATTATGTCATCTGGGGTCATTTTCCAAGACAGGAAAAATTGCTTTTATTTAATTAATATGATGAAAGTGGCTTTTAAACTGAAGTGATCATTGGTTCATATGTGTGTGTAAATTTTTTGTGAGATAAAACCTTATTAAAAGACTCATCCAGAATATATGAAGAACTCAAATCAATAAGAAAACGACAAACATCCCAACTTTTTAAAATGGACAAAAGACTCAAACAGGTACAAATGGGCAATAGGTGTATGAAAAGTTGCAACAGCCTTACCCATCAGTGAAACGCAAATTAAAACCACAATGAGATACCACTACATACCCACCAGAATGGCTTAAAATAAAAAGACTGATGATATCAAGACACCGAGCAATCAGAACTCTCGTATATTGCTAGGGTGGGGGTGGGGCAGTGTAAATTGGTCCAACCACTTTGGAAAACTGTTTGGCAATTTCTACTAAAGTAAAACATGTGCTTACTCTGTGCCAGCAGTTCCATTCCAAGAGAAATGAGTGCATATGGTTGACAAAAGACATATACAAGAATGTTTAGAGTAGCTTTATTCATAAGAGCCAAAAATTGGAAACTACTTAAATGTCCATCAATGGTAGAATGGACAAATAAATTGTGATACATTTGTACAGTGGAATACTACACATCAATTAAAAAAGCATGAACTAGGGCTGGCCCCGTGGCTTAGCGGTTAAGTGCGCGCGCTCCACTACTGGCGGCCCGGGTTTGGATCCCGGGCGTGCACCGACGCACCGCTTCTCCAGCCATGCTGAGGCCGCGTCCCACATACAGCAACTAGAAGGATGTGCAACTATGACATACAACTATCTACTGGGGCTTTGGGGAAAAAAAGGAGGAGGATTGGCAATAGATGTTAGCTCAGAGCCAGTCTTCCTCAGCAAAAAAAAAAGAGGAGGATTAGCATGGATGTTAGCTCAGGGCTGATCATCCTCACAAAAAAAAAAAAAACCATGAACTACAGTTATATCAACAAGATGCATCAGTCTTATGAACAATATTGGGCGAAAGAAACCAGACAAAAGAATATATACTGTGTAATTCCATTTATATGAGTTCAAGAACAGGCAAAACTATCGTTGGTGAAAGAAGTCAGAATAGTGGTTACCTTGTGGTGGAGGGGCACACAGGGGGCATCTGGTGTGCTAGAAATGTTTTATATCTTGATCTGGGTGGTGGTTACATTGATGTTTACATAAGCAAAAATTCATCAAATTGCTAAAAAACATGGTTTACTAAGGCTTGACAAGCCCTGGCTTTGGCCCGTCTCCGTGCTGGGCCCAGGGAGGCAGCAGTGACCACAGCCGCTGCCACAGTGGTTCTCAGTCTGGCCACTGTCTTGGGCAGCTGCCCTTCTGCATCACCTCTGTAAACACAGAGTAAAGGGCCTGTGCTGGTTGTATTACTTTGCTAGGGCTATCATAAACATAACAAAGCACCACAAACTGAGTGGCTGAAACAACAGAAATTTATTGTCTCTGGTCCTGGATGCTGAAAGTCTGAGCTCAAGGTACCGACAGTGCCATGATCCCTCTGAAGGCACTAGGAAGGATCTGTTCCAGGCCTCTCTCTAGGCTTCTAGTAGTTCCTTGGCTTATGGCAGCATAACTCCAGTCTTCACATGCTGTTCTCCATGTGTGCATGTCTGTATCCAAATTTCCCCTTTTTGTGAGGACACCAGTCATACTGGAGTAGGGCCCTACTCCAGTATGACCTTGTCTTTAATTACATCCTCAATGATTCTATTTCCAACTAAGGTCACATTCTGAGGTACTGGGGGTTAGGACTTCAACATATGAATTTGGAGGAGACATAATTCAACTCAAAAGAGTTGTGTTGTAAACTATGCTTCTTCTAAGGCAACACCAGCTAGCTGGGCCTGGGGAATATGAGTTCTATGGCCCTGCTGGTGGGGAAGGAAGAAGCTGGTCTTTGTGAATGGAAGGATGGTCCAGAGACACAGTTAGTGAAGTGGCCAAGCACAGGACCTGGGTCTGAATCCCAGCCTCTCCTATACAGCTACCATTGGTTGAGCACTGACTGGGCAGGCACCAGATTCAGCATTTTGCGTATACCTTGTTAGCCACAAGCCTCACAACGTCACAACTGTGAAGTACACACCACTTCCAGTTTATGGATGAGGAAACTGAGCCTTGTAGCTGCCCAAAGACACACAGCAAGAAAGTGGCAGAGCCAAGATTTAAACCCAGGGTTTATCCCATGGTCTTTTTCCACCACACTCTGAGCCCCTTTCATCTCTCTGAACCTGTTTCCCTGTCTCTAAAATTGGGCTAAAACAGAGTTGTGGGGATTAAGCAAGATATGTACCTTACCACCTGGCACATAGCATGTGCTGGCTAAGATTTTGTTTTTCTCTTCCCTACACCCACCTACGCCCTCAGAGAATGTTCATAGGGGTGAGGCCTTTCCAGCAGCCCTCTTCAGACCAAAGTGACCAGCCTGGGTGCACAGCCCCCATCACTGTATTATAGTAGCTGTGCCAGCTGTTGGGCACATGCCCTCCCCTCTGCAAAACCCACTTGCAAATGGGTTTTCAAGGGTGTGATCCATATGGGTCTCCAGTGTAAGGGAAAGGCCAGCACTGGAGAAGCACCTATTAAACGTGGAACCATGGCATCGAAGAATGGATGAACCCAGAGATGGTGGAAGAATGCAAGAACAGGAGGATAAATAGATGGGTGGAAGGAAGGAAGGACAGACATATGGAATGAATTGGAAGGATGGAAGGCAGGATGGATAGGTAGGAAGACAGAATGACAAGACGGATGGATAAATGAATGGATGGATGGACAAAAAAATTGATGGAAGGATGGATAAATAGACACAGAGATGGATGGAAGACTAGGTGGGATGATGAACAGATGAAAGCGAGGAAGGAAGGTAGAAAGGAAGGCAGGAGGCAGGCTGAAGAGAGAGGAACGTGTGGGAGAATAGATGGATGGGTCGATGGGTGGGGAAAGAGACACCGTTTCTAGGGGTTCTAGGGGTTCTAGGACGACTATGGGCAGCACAGGGCCCGGCACGCAGCGCCTTCGCGTCCTTTCCCCACCAGCAGCGCGGGCCATTTCACCTCGTCGGCCGGCCTCAGTTTCCCTTCTGTGAGATCCTGAGCGTCCCCGCCTTGGAGCCGCCGGGGACAGAGGGAGGAGCGAGGGGCGGTCCCGGAGCCCGGCCCCGCCCCGAGGAGGCGGTGGCCCGCGGCGCCCAGGCTCGCCGGAGATGTTTGGGCGCAGCGCCTGGAGCAGGTAGCGCCGCGGGAGCAGGAGCCCGGGCCAGGTGAGCGCGGACGGGGCGCGAGCGCGGGGGGCGGCGGACAGGACGGGAGGAGGACCTGCCCACGGAGCTGCAGGGCCCGGGGCCGCTCTCGGCGTGGGGCGCACGCGCTCCTGCCCGCCCCGGAGAGGCGGACGCGCCAGGGGTTGGTCCTGGACGCCCCCACCCTTTCGCCCATTCCTTTCACCAAACCCTATTGGAGTCCCCATCGACCTGGATCCAGGCCGAGCCATTTACCGTGACTCCGTCAAAGTTCGCGAATGTTTCCTGAGCCTCAGTTTCCATCTCTGGATGATGGGAACAGTAGCCTCTACTTCACTGGACTGCCAGGAGAATTAAATGCGGCAACGTGGGGTCAGGCGGTGCTTGGCCAGAGCGCCCCCAGATGAGAAAAGCCCTGAGTGGTTTCATTCATTCATGCCTGCTTTGGGCAGGCACAGGCCTAGGTGTGGGGATGCTACAGTGCACAGAGCCCTCCTGGAGCATGCCTTCCAGTGGTTTGCCCAGGGCTTTGCCCACTGTTCTCTCATAAACGCCTGGTGAGGTAGATGGAGCAGCCAGGGTTATCTGGGTCCATTTTACAGCTGTGGACGCTGAGGTGCAGTGAGGTTTTAAGGATCTTGCCCAAGGGCACATCCAGCAAAATGGGTACCCGAGACAGGGTCCCAGGCTTTCTCACAAAGAGCATCTCCATAGGATAGAAAGACTGCTCTGGTCCCACAGACCCTTCCCCAGAACGGAGTGCCCTGGGCCTGGGTAGAGGAGGGCTCCCCTCTGGGGCTGCGTCCTCTCCCCTCCGGTATGGGGGAATTATACTCATCCCCTGTGATGACTCAGTTTGGGCGTGTCTTCCCCCCACTGTGAAACCCATGAGTGCCAGTGCTTGTACAGGGCATAACTGTATCCCTCACCCGGAACTTTGGAGAGCAGGACAGTGACAGAGGAGGCTAAAAGATACAGACCCTATAGCTGTCCGGGTCCCTGTCCCATGACCACTATCGGCAACAACCGTGGGGCTCATCACTCACTCAGTCGCTCCTGTTCTTTTTCACAGCCACTATGGCCACGCAGGGCAGAGACTTACCAATCTCTGGACCCACAGGGCCTGGCACACAGTAGGCCCGTGTACAAGGTTGTTGCTCTTACTAATGCTGATGATGATGAGCTGCCCCTGGTCCAGCCTCATCCTCAGGTGGAGCAGGAGGTAGGGGGTGGGATGATGGTGGTGACAGTGACTGACAGCCTGGCTTGCTTTAAGTCTATAATAAGGAGGACAAGATCCTCAGTGCTGGCCCCCGAGGTCCACAGACCTGACCTTGAAGCCCGCAGGGGGCTTGGGCAGACCTTGTGGTGCCAGCCACCTGCACTGCTGGGGACCTGGGAGAACCAGGGGTGGCAGTTGTCAGGGTAGGGGCGGGCACAGCACTTGGAATCGTGTGCAAGTTCCCAGGACACAGAGCCCTTTTGGATCCCATGTGGATTCCTCCCATCCCCCTCCTATTCCTCCTTTTCTCCTCTTCCTCTACCCCCTCCTCTCCTCCTCCTCCAGGAGGCCCTCCCATCTCCCCAGTCAGAAAGCAGTCACCCCCCAGTCTGGTGAAGTTCCCCTTGGCGTGATTTGTTCTGTCTTCCTCCAGTAGTATGTGGGAGCTGGGATTTTAAGGAACTGGTAGAGAACTCAGGAATGCTTGGTGTAAATCTCAGCCATGTGGTGTGACTTCGGGCCTCGGTTTCCCCAAGCTGTAAAACCCAAGGCCTGGCCGCCTTGTCTCTGACTCTCTCTGAGGAAGGCCCACCTTGGAAGTTCTCGAGATTCTGAAAAGGACAGGTTCACTGGGAACGCCGAGCATCTCTAATTCCCACCAGGAGTTCCCCTCAGTCCCTAAGGGTCTGATAATCCATGTGACTTGAGACATCTCTAGAACGTACACTCTTCTGTTTTTCCCTACAGGTGGACAGACTCTGGGTGCACATGGCTCAGTAGAGGATGAAGCCCAATCCGGCAGGCTCCTCCCCAGAGGCCTGCAGAGCTCCAGGCCAAAGGGAGAAGAGCTGCCCTGTCTGCCAGGCCTGGGGAGGGGTCTCAGGCCTGAGGTCTGAGTCGGGGCCTGGGCCGGGGCCTGGTACTGTTCTGGAGCCTGGGCTGGGGCCTGGTGCTGTGTCCAGACCTGGGCCAGGGCCCGGGGCTGTTCCGGGTCCTGGGGCAGTGTTGGGGTCTGGGCTGGGGCCTGATGCTGTGTCCACACCTGGACCAGGGCCTGGTGCTGTTCTGGGGCCTGGTGCAGTGTCTGGGTCTGGGCCGGGGCCTGGTGCTGTGTCAGGATCTGGGCCAGGGCCTGCTGTGGTTCTAGAACCTAGACCAGGGCCTGGTGCAGTGTCAGAGTCTGGGCTGGGGCCTAGTGCTACTTCAGGGCCTGGACCAGGTCTGGGGCCTGGGCCAGGATCTGTGCCATTACCTGGGCCAGGGGTAGGGCCTGGGCTCAGACCCAGTAAGCCAACAACAGCCCCAACACCAGTGCCACAGCAGCAGACTCAAGCCACATCCGTGCAGGCCCCCAGGCAGAAGGTTCTGGTGACTGGAGGAGGAGGCTACCTGGGCTTCAGCCTGGGTTCCAGCCTGGCCGGGAGCGGCACTTCTGTCATCCTGCTCGACCTCCGCAGACCCCAGTGGGAGCTGTTCCCAGGGGCCGAGTTCATCCAGGTGCAGTGACGAGGGTCTTGGGGGACTGGTGGGGGACCCAGGCTGGAGGTGGAGGTTGAGGGACAGTATCTCATGTGAAGCCAGTGGCAAGGTGTGGGGCACAGGCTGTGGAGTCAGACTGTTGAAGCTCCAGCTCTAGCTCTGGCAGCCATGACCCAAGGCTCCACATCTCTGAGCCTCACGTCCTCATCCACAGAAAGGGGACACTAATCATATCTGCTTCATAGGGGTCTCACTGGGGGTCAGTGAGATAGTACACGTAGATCCCTGAGCACAGCCCCTGTGACTTAGCTCCACAAATGGGGCTGATGGTGATGGTGACGCCCTGGAGAATCATACAGTAAATCCTGCCCTGCAGCCTCTCCTTCTGGCCTGGGAGGACGGGGGGCCAGCTCTGGGACCTGGCAAGGTGCACAGTTGTTGCCTTGGACCCAAACTTCCTGCCCCATCTCTTCCTTCCCCGTTTCAGGCTGATGTCCGAGATGAAGAAGCCCTGTACCATGCCTTCGAAGGGGTGGACTGTGTCTTCCACATGGCGTCCTACGGAATGTCGGGTGCTGAGAAGGTGAGCCCCTCATATACAGTACCTGGAATCAGACAGTGCAGGCGGGGTTCAGATCCTGGCTCTGCCCGCCACACCCCTCCATGCCCGCATATTCATTATTGCTCTTCACCTACTCCAGGAAGGATTTGGGCTACACCCAGCCTGCATTTTGTGTCCATGGGACCAAATGTCAGTCCTGCCACTTTCTAGCTGTGGGACGTAGGGCAAGTTAACTTAAACTCTCTGAGCCTGCATTTCTTCTTTGTAAAGTGAGGACATTACTAGTATTTATATCACAACCTCCTCAGAGAGCAGTGTAACAGTATCTGTCGAAACATACACATATCTTTTGACTCAGAAATCACACTTATTTTTATATTTGCAGCCTTGTTTTTAATAACAAAACACAAAGTAACCTAAATGCCCATGAGCTGGGGACTATTTAAACAAATTGTGATGTATCCACACAATGAAATTCTATGCAGCCATTCAAAAGAATGAGGTAACTCCTTATGTGCTGATAACAGAACAGTTTCCAAGGTGCAAAGACAGTGTTGGATATCCTCTTATTTGTTTAAAAAAAAGCTAGGGTAAATATTTAGATGCTCACACAAGTGTGCTGATATTAATAAGCATAGATCATCTCTAGAAACACACAAGCCTGGTAACAGTGCTTACCTCTGGGGAGGGAAAAGGGAGACTTGGAACCAGGAGTGAGAGGGAAATATCCTTTTTACTGTGTACCCTTTTTACTGTTTGAATTATTTTTAACCTTGTGATTGTATTACCTATTAAAAACAACTGCAACAAGAATAGAGTTTAAAAATCAGTATAGAACCCACCTCCTAGTGTAGTTGTAAGGATTAAATGAGATGCAGGGCTTCGCCCTGTCCGTGGAACACAAGCTGCTCTCACAGTAGACCGGTTGTTTTTCTTTTCACCACGCCACACGCCGCCCCCCCACCCCCTTGCTAGGGCATGCACAGCATTGCTGTGTCCATCTGACAGATAGGGAAACTGAGACTTCCCGATCCAACACATTTTGAGTCCCTTTTCTGTGCCAAGCACTGTACCAGGTCCTCCCATGGGGCTTATTTAATCCTGCCAACCACCCAGGGGGTCTGCCTTCACTTTGCAGGTGAGGGAGCTGAGGGCCAGATGGGGGACAGAAGCTCCCCGGTTGCCCAGGGAGGTGGTGCCAGAGCTGGTCACTGGACCCGGGGCTGCCGCACAGCCCGTGGGCCTCTCGGGGTCCCTGCCTCTGAGCTGGGCGTTCTGTGGCCCCCGCCCTGCCCCACTCCAAGCCCAGCCTCAGTCCTCAGTGACGAGGCACGAGGCAGCCCCGTGACTTTCCCACCTCTGTGTTGTCTTTTAGCTGCAAAAAGAGCAGATTGAGTCTATAAATGTTGGAGGCACCAAGCTAGTGATTGATGGTAGGCGCTCAGAGCCGAGTGTGACCTGCTGTGTGTGTCCTGCTTCTCTCCCCGCTGCCACAGGCCCAGCTCTGGGGGACAGGGGAGGGGACAGAGGTGGGACCCTCCTCCCCTACCCCTGCCCACCCCTGCGGAGGGCCTGTGGCAGCACATCCTTCCTGTAGTGCAGACCTGCCCAGGCCCCTGCAGGGGGTGGGGTCAGCGTGGCCTCCACGGGTCTGGGGACACGGGGAGCAGAGTTTGCACTCAGGGCTGAGGAGACGGGAGTAAGAAAAGGTGCTGAATTGCCAAAATAGACCCACATCGGGGCTCTTGGGCATGTCCTGCATCCATTTTTCTCTCTGATTCTGGAGTGTCTTTTTCCTGTGTCCCCACTGAATAAGACTTTCTTCTGACCTGTCCCTGGCAAGGTAGCTCAGGGACCACGGCCACATAGAGAAGGAAGAATGAGCTGGCCCGGCCCCCGGGGGCCCAGTGGCAGAGCCTTGATCTACATGCAAGTTAAAGGAAGGGGCCCTTCCCTCCTGAGCAGCTCTGTACTCTGGGAGGCCCGGAGCGGGATGTGTGTTGGAGACTGGTTAGAGAGCGGTGGATTCGCCCAAGGAGGTCCCTATGGGCACCTCCTCAGCCAACTCCCTGCTCACATTGGCCCCGTGTGTGTGTGTGTGTGTTGCATGTGCCCCTGTTGTTGCAGTTTGTGTCCGCCGGCGGGTTCCAAGGCTTGTCTACACCAGCACCGTCAATGTCGCATTTGGCGGGAAGCCCATAGAACAGGGTGATGAGGACTCTGTGCCATATTTCCCGCTGGAGAAGGTACCCGGCTTCCAGGAGAGGTGGGCGGGGCCCGGGACCCTCAGTCCAAAGGGTAGGCATGGGCGGAACCAGGGTCACCTTCACAACTCAGGTGCATCCCGGGAAGAAGGGGTCCCCAAAACTGGGTGGCACAGGCCTTCTCCTGTTTTAGCTGGTCATGCCAGCAGGGGCCTTGAAATCAGACAGACCTGGCCTTGAGCCAGCCAGGCCACTTTCTGCCTGTGTGACCCTGAGCAGGTCACTTCACGCTGAGCCTCTGTTCTTCATCTGGGCATGGGAACACCACCACTGCGGGGTTGTGGAGAGCAGGAAAAGAGGTGATGTAGGTGAAAATGCCATGTGATCACTACTACATGTAAATAATTCGTCCTGCGCACGTCCGGCGTCAGCATCCCAGAGCAGGCGTCTGGGGCTGGCGGGAGCGTCCCTGATTCAAGGAACTCCTAGTCATTGTTGCTGCTTGAACTCTGCTCCTCTGCTCCCGTGGCTCCTGCCCAGTGGGACAGGAGGAGCAGTGGGGCTCAGGGCTTGGCCATTTCCAGCAGCAGTCCTCAGATCCAAGCCCCGTGTGGTCTGAAGCAAAGGTGCAGCCGTGGGGCCGGCCTGGGCTGGGCAGGCATTGCCAGCAGTGTCACTGACCCCTGTCTGGTGGCTCTGGTCTCCCTGTCCTCTGGCAGCACATGGACCACTACTCCCGAACCAAGGCCATCGCCGACCAGTTGACCCTCATGGCCAATGGAACGCCTCTCCCAGGTGAGTGTCACAGGGCCTTGCTCACAGCAAGTGCGCATGCCCACTGCCTCCTCCCCAAAATGTATGTGTGGTTCTAGCTTTTAGCTGGTATGTTCCTAAAGCCTGCCTCCCTTCCAAAGGATGCTTCCAAAGCAGGCCCTCGTGTTGCTCATGTTCTGGTGGGGAAGAGACCAGATAGGAGTAGATCCTTTTTCTGCCACAGAGGAGTGGATCCAGTTTGAGGGACCCTCTTTAGATAAAAGAGTACAAACTTATGAATATGGAATGAGGTTTAGAGCTTTGGAGAGGCCATGCAAGCGAGGGGCCCTAAAGCTTAACCTTCAATAACTTTCAGAAAAATCGGCCTTGGCTGCCTTACTGCATTGCCTCTTCTGGTTATAGAGAGGTAATAATAGAATACTGGCAGGTGGCAGGATGGCACAGTGGCTAAACACCTATGGACTGGCATCAGACTGAACCGAGTTCAAATCCCAGCCTCCACCACCTCTTAGCTCTGTGACCTTGGGCAGTGCACTTATTGTCTCCCAGCCTCACTTTCTGATCTATAAAAAAATGAGGAAAGGGCCAGCCCCGTGGCTTAGCGGTTAAGTGCACGCGCTCCGCTACTGGCGGCCTGGGTTCGGATCCCGGGCGCGCACCGACGCACCGCTTCTTGGGCCATGCTGAGGCCGCGTCCCACATACAGCAACTAGAAGGATGTGCAACTATGACGTACAACTATCTACTGGGGCTTTGGGGCAAAAAAAGGAAGAGGATTGGCAATAGATGTTAGCTCAGAGCCGGTCTTCCTCAGCAAAAAAAAAAGAGGAGGATTAGCATGGATGTTAGCTCAGGGCTGATCTTCCTCACAAAAAAAAAAAAATGAGGATGATAGTGGAATCTTCTTCAAAGAGCTTGTATGAGAATAAAATCATGATGGGTACTATTAAAAAAAAAAGGATATGGACAGTCCATGTTTATCCAGTGCTGACTACATGCCAGGCCCTATTTTACATGCTAATTTTATATGCAGAAGTCTCATTAACTCTTCACAGCATCCATCTGAGGTAAGAGCTGTAGGCATCTCTTGCTTTGCAAATTCAGGAGCCAAATAGATTCAGGTAGATTCCCTGCTATCCAAATGATCACTACTTGCTTTCTAGAATTCAGAAACTAAAGAGTCAGAAAACTTGGTTTCTCTTACTGTCTAAACTCAGGAGCCAAGTAGATTTGGAAAGCAAGGGATGCTTGAGATTATAACCCCCCAAATTTACAGGGGAGGAAACGGAGGCTGAGAGGTTAGCTGACTTAGCTCAAGGTCACACAGCTACTGGTGGCAGAGGTGGGATTTGACCCCACCCCCCACCCCACCCCGGGGTCTAGAAGCAGAGCCTGGGGCTTCACCATCGTGCTGTACTGTAGCCAACAGCTGATCAGGTCCCTAAACATGGATTCTTTTCCCTAAAATCCTTCACACCCCACCCCATCATCATGGGCCTGTCAGGTCTCAATCCCTGATCCCAGTGGGAACATCCAGCTGTGTTTTCCCAGGGGTTTGACCCTGTGCAGTTGATTCTCTTCTCTCCCTGGGGCCTCCCCTGGCTGGACCAGCAGCTACAAGCCTGACACCTAATCCTCTGGCCGAGAATTATTTATACGAGCATCCCCAGCTTTCCACGGTCAGGAGAGTCATGGATACGCTCTGCCCAGCCCCTCTGTGACGTGGCTGCCCAGTGCCCCGCCAGCTCATGTCAGCTGCAAGCCGACCTCCCCCCTACTGTGCCCAGGTGACCCAGAGTTTAAAATTAGCTTCAGGCTGTTTACAGAAAAGCTCATCTGATACCTGCCTTCCAGGAGTCTAGCCACGGTCACACTGGGTGATTTCCAGTCTCTACCACCCAAGCTGGTCCCTGAGACTGTCTCTAACCCAACATAGAGAGCCCTGGTCCCTGTAGCAGAGTCTGAGACATGCAGACCCCAGCTCAGTGTGAATGTGGCTGTGTCCTCCTGTCTCTGGGTGTATTAGTGTCCTGAGGCCACCAGGACAAACTTGGTGGCTTAAAACAATAGAAATTTCTTCTCTCACAGTTCTGGAGGCCAGAAGTCTGAAATCAAGGTGTCAGTTGGGCTGTACTCCCTCCAAAGGCTCTAGGGGAAAATCCTTCCTTTCTTCCAGCTTCTGGTGGTCCCATTCATTCCCTTGGTGTGTGGCTGTATCCCTCCAGTCTCTGCCTCCATCTGCATGGCCTTCTCCTCTTCTCCAGCTGTCTCTTCTCTGTGAGTCTCTTATAAGGACATTGACAGTGGAGTTAGGGCCCCCCCAGATAATCCAGGATGACCTCATTTTGAGATCCTTAGTTACATCTGCAAAGACTCTTTTTCCGAATAAGGTCACATCCACAGGTTCTGGGACGTGGACATATCTTCTGGGGGCCACCACTCAACCGCCTATACTAGGCCTCATTGTAAAGTGAGGGTGTTGGAGGGGGAGCAGTCAGGGTGTTTTATGACCTGGAGACACCAGCCTTAACTGATTTATGGGGAAAAGGGAACTGATAGTGGAAGGATGTGGGATAGCTTCTGGAAAATATATTTCCAGAAAAATGACCACCAGGGCTTAGAAAGGACAGGGGCAGCTCCAGGGACCAGGGTGGCAGGAGCTGGTGATCAGTCTCTTCAGGATGACCCCACTCCTAGGATTTTGGGTCCTGGTGTCTGTGATGCCCAGAGTCACATTCCTGGGTGAGAACATGTCATTGGCCCAGCTTGGGTCCCATGGCCACCACCTCAGGGAACAGCAATGCATCTAGACTGACAGTCCCCCCAGACCTTGGGTAGAGGGGGAGGGGATCCCCAGAGGAAGGTCCCAGAGGATGGTCTACATGAGGCTTTCCCAAACTGGGGACATAGCACCTTGGGAACTTGAGCCTCAGGAGGGCAGAACCTCTTCCAGGAGGTTCCATCTCAGTTAAGGAGTTGGGGTTGGGAGTCAATTTACAAAATAAGTAATTTAAAATATATTTTTTTAAATCTTAACCAAATGGATTATGGGAGTAAACTGAAATTTTTGTAGACTTAAGACTTCAAAGAAATATGTTTGTGGCAGCCCTTCATACTGTACCCCCAGACTTCCCTGGGGGAGACATGTTCATCACTCCCACCACTGGGGGCCCCTTGGCAGAGAATTTAGGAAGCTCTGGACCAAGCTCTTCTTGGTCTGGGGGACCCTGCCGGCACAGAGCTTTGAGAGTTAGGGGAACAGACCCCCAGGCTCTTGTGCTGACAGCTTCTAGTCTTTTCCTTCCTCCACTGATTGTCTGGAAAGTATAATGCTACACCACTTACAAGGCCCCCATTTTCCAGGTGAGGAGATTAAGGCTGAGAGAGCTGAAAGACGGAGTCTGTTTGTTAGTGTGGTATCACCAAGAGGCAGGGGTTTTAGTGGAAAGAGCCTGGGCTTTCGTCCCCCATCTCAGCTCCACTATGCTGAGCTGTGTGCCGTTAGGCAAATCACATCCTTCTCTGAGCCTTGGTTCTTTTATTCATAGAACAGGGATAATAACAGCTCCCACCTGAAGAGTTTCCTCAAAGAAAAAAAATGGCAGCTTACCAGAGCACTAGGCACATAGTAGGACCTCTCTGAGAGCCATCATAGTCCTTATCTAACTGATGATCAGAAAAGGAAAGAACTACAGCAGTTGGCATGAGGGAGTGTGAGTCTGTGTACATCTGTAAAATGAGCACAGTAGGACTTTCAGGAGAGTCAAAGGAGATCATGCCTGCCAAGTGCTGGGTCAACTCTCACGGGCCATGCCCATGTCAGCATCTAGGTCTTGCCTCTGTTACCGGCCTGTGAGCACCATGAGGGCAGGGACCATTTCTTGGTCATCCTTGGATTCTCCACAGCATCCATCCCAGGGCTCAGTGCTGGGGGTGAGGTCGGAGGAGCTCTGAATAGTATTTGTTGAATGATTTATTGATCAACTGAGAGAATAATTAATTGAATGAAGAAACCCCAAGGGCCGATCTTCTCTGCTAACCTGTCCAGGTAAGGACTAGGAAATGTGGACAGCCTTTCTGTCCCTCTCCCTACTGGTCCCCCCTTCCCCAGGCCCCTGATTGTGCTTTCCTGTGTCCTAGGAGGAGGCACTCTGCGGACATGTGTGCTCCGGCCCCCGGGGATCTATGGCCCTGAAGAGCAGAGGCACCTGCCCCGAGTGGCGGTATGTCATCCTAGCCCCAGGCCTGAGGCACAGGAGGAGCCTGGCTGATGTGTACCTGGATTGGGGCCCTCCCAGCCCACTGTCACTGTGTTAGTCTTGGGGCAGTGTCCCTGGACTCGCACTTCTGGGAGATGCCCCTGCCCCCATCAGGTCCAGCAGGGACAGAGCTCTCAGTGTGCGCCAGCCAGGGCTAGGCACAGGTGGGGGAGACACTATGACTCAGAGGCAGAAGGGAGCCTGTTGCCCCCACACAGACGTGGGCTCCCTGAGGCCCAGGTGCTCGTCTCATGCCACCAGCACAAGGGTCTTCATGTAGAAAACCGCTCTCCAGAGAAAGCTGGGTGCCAGGAATATAGCTCCAAGGGACTCTAAGCCCTGTTCTCAGATTTCTCACAGCCTGGGCAGGGAGACAGATGCCACAGTCACAGGTTCAGTGTGGTCAGGGCTGTGGAGAGGAAGAAGCACAGCAGAGAGAGCCTGGCAGGGGAGGTTCAGGAGGGCTTCCTGGAGGAAGTGATGCCTATGCTGTTTGGAAAGAAAAGAAGAAATTAACTGAGGAAATGGGGTGGTAGAAAGAAGGTCTGACAGAGGAGACAGCTTGGGCACAAACCTGAAGATGAGGAAGATGACTATTGAGGTTTGGGCACAGATCAGTGAACAAAACAGACAATGATTCTGCACTTTGGGGGCTTATATTCTCACATGAGGAGATAAATAAACATGATAAAGGATAAGGAATGTTCGAAGGTACAGTGAGGAAGAAGGAAAAGTGGAGGAAGGTGGGAGAGCCTGGAGTGCCAGCAGTCAGGGGAGCCTCACCAAGCAGGGACATCGCAGCATCAGCTTGAAGGAGGTGATGAGTGCGTCACACAGGTATTGGGAGGGGCCTTCCAGGCAGAGGGAACAGCTAGTCCAAAGCCCTGAAGTTGAACCTTCTGGCACATTCTTGCGGGGGAAGGCTGAGTGGCTAGAGCTGAGCGAGCCAGCGAGCGAGCGAGCTGGTTATTAGGAGATGAAGTCAGAGAGAAGCTGGGGCCTCCTCGGCCGTTGTCAGAACTGCGGCTTTCCACCTGGCAGGATGGGCAGCCCGGGAGGTTCTGAGCAGGGGACACATGATGTGATTTAGGATTCACAAGGGTCCCCTGGCTACGTGGAGAACAGCCCACAGGGCCAAGGGTGGAAGCAGGGGGCCAGTTAGGAAGCTGTTTCGGTTTCCAGGTAAGAGATGAGGGGTGGTGAGAAGTGGTTGGATTCTGGACAGATTTTAATCGTTGAGCCAACGGGATGTGCGGATGAGCGGGGTGTGGAGTGTGGGAGAAGGGAAGGCAAAGGAGGCTGCCAGGTGTCGGCTGAGCTGTGGAGTGCTGTCAGCAGAGATGGGAGGGAGGCGCAGGTGCAACAGGAGCCAAGAGCGGGCGCTCACTCCAGGACGAGGACCACCAAGTGGAGATGTCAGGAAGGCCTGGGTCTGGGGCAGAGGGGTCGGGCCTGGAGCTGGAAATGTGGGAGCTGTCAGCATGTAGATGGAATTTAAAGCCGCTCCAGGCTTGGGTCTGTGTTTGCCGCCCCCTCCAGAGCCACATCAAGAAGAGGCTGTTCATGTTCCGATTTGGGGACTGCAGGACTCGGATGAACTGGGTCCACGTGCGCAATCTGGTGCAGGCACATGTGCTGGCGGCCGAGGCCCTCACTGCAGCCAAGGGCTACGTGGCCGTGAGTCTCCTCTATGCTCCCCCCACCTCACCCCACCCAGGGGCTGCAGGCAGGGTGCCCCATCCCTAGGGGATTCCTGGGTCACACACAGTTCTCCTCAACTCAAGATGGCTGGTGGGACTGTTGGCCCAGGGAAGACGGAGGGTGGGGTGTCTTTATAGAGCATCATTATCTCCTCTCAGTGACCCTGTGAGGTAGGTGTTGTTGATCCCAGAATAATGGTCACCAAATGCTAAGCATTTTACATATACTGTGGCGTTTAATCTTCACAACAGCCCAAGAGGGAAATCCCCTCTTGGACATAATAATATCCTCCCATTTCTCAGATGAAGAAACTGAGGTACAGAGAGGTTAAGTGACTCCCTTGGGGTCACACAGCTAGTCAGTGTGGCAGCCTCAGATTTCAAAGGGAATTGCCCAGGTCTGTCCCCAGGGCCAGGGGCCAGCCAGGACTCCTCGGTGGCTGCTCAGGAGAACTGGGGCCTTGGGGCAGCTGCTAGGAGCCATCTGAAAGGGTGGGGTCAGGCATTGGGCAGGTGCCTGACTGTCCCTCTCCCCATGGGTCCCCCTCAGAGTGGGCAGGTGTACTATATCAACGACGGAGAGAGCGTCAACCTCTTCGAGTGGATGGCCCCGCTGGTAGGTGCCCAGACGCCCGCCCCCACCCCAAATGAGAATCCGGGGATCCTCACGTCTTCTTTCCCTGTCATTCTTTCCTACTTCCAAAAAATCAAAAGATTTCACATTAAAAACCAGCTCTGGGGGGCCGGCCCAGTGGCGTATCAGTTAAGTGTGCGTGCTCTGCTGCTGGCATCCCAGGTGCGCACCGAGGCACCGCTTGTCAGGCCATGCTGTGGGGGCGTCCCACAGAAAGTGGTGAAAGATGGGCACGGATGTTAGCTCAGGGCCAGACTTCCTCAGCAAAAAGACGAGGATTGTCATGGATGTTAGCTCAGGGCTGATCTTCCTCACCAAAAAAAAAAAAAAAAAAAAAAAAACCCAGCTCTGGCAACAGTGTCCACTGGGTGACATTGGAACTGGCTGGAGCTGGGTTGTGGCTGCCCCTTTGGGGGGCCATGTGCTCCCCCTGTTTGCCGTAGTCCCTCCTAGCCTGCTTCCGGATTATGTTGACTGGGGAGTTTTGCTTGTGACCCACCGTATTATGTGCTGAGCCTCTGAAAGAGGTAAGTGGGGAGTAGATCGAAGCACAAAGGGACGTGTGGCCCTGGGGCCTCCTGCGCTGCAGCCCCTCCCAGAGGCCTGGCCTACCCCCCAGCAGCCTACAGACTCTCCTGGGCCAGGCCTGCCAGAAACCCTGTGCTGGGGAAACATCCCCAGGGCGTTCAGGCCCTCGCATGTCAGCTTAACAGCTTTGTCGAGACATGATTCATATTCCGTACAATTCACCTATTTAAAGCGTGCAATTCAGTGGTTTTTAGTATATTCAGAGTCTTGCAATCCTCACAGTAATAAATTTTAGAATATTTCATCACCCTCCAAAAAGAGAACCCTCCCAAATCTGTTCCCTTTACCAGTCACTTCTCTTTACGCCCTCTCTGTACCACCCCCAGCCCTAGGCAACCACTAATCTACTTTCTGTCTCTATGAATTTGCCTATCCTGGACATTTGATGTAAATTGAATCATATAATGTGTGACCTTTTTGTGTTAGGCTTCTTTCCTAGACGTCATGTTTTCAAGGTTCTTCCATGCCGTAGCATGGATCGTATTAGTACTTCATTCTTTTTTATTGCCAAAAAATATTCCATTCTATGGATATACTACATTTTGTTTATCCATTCATCAGTTGATAGAAATTTGGGTTTTTCCACTTTTTGCCTATTATCAGTAATGCGGCTATGAACATTCCTGTGTAAGTTTTTGTGTGGATGTATGTTTTCATTTCTCTTGGGTATATAGGAGCAGAATTGCTGGGTCCTATGGTATCTCTATGTTTAACTTTTTGAGAAACTGCCAGACTGTTTTCCAAAGTGGCTGTACCATTTTACATTCCCACCAGCAGTGTATGAAGGTTCCAATTTCTCCACATCCTTGCCAACACTTGTTATTGTCTGTCTCTTTGACCTGGAGAGTTTTTATACAAGTGAAGACCTTCATTCATCCTGTGCCAGCCCATCTCTTCATGCATCTCCTACCACTCTCCACACATATGCTGTTTTTTGTTTTGTTTTTTTTCTTTAATAGCAGAAAAGTCAATTCTAGAAAAATCAGATTCTACATAAGTGCCTTGCAGTGTCTTTGGGCGTAGGCAGATGTAAACAATAATTAAATGATGTGAATGATCCCAAGTTAAAAACCCACCCCATGCATTCAGTTCCTCCTTGAGGTTTCCAGGTCAAGGTGTGGATTTCATTTCAAGTCTGGCACAGGCTTGGTGCTGGCCGTGGGGTCTGCCGCCTTAGGTGGGCAGGCGAGGGGCCAGGAGGTACCTCTGCTGGCCCTGGTGTAAAGGGAACATGTGGTCTTCCCACACCAGCCCCTGTAGGACCTGTTCTCATCTTAGGCCATGTTTCCTTGCAGTTTGAGAAGCTAGGGTACAGCCAGCCCTGGATCCAGGTGCCTACCTCCTGGGTTTACCTGACAGGTAAGGAAAGGAGTGTGTGTGTAAAAAGCCCTCCGTGTGCCAGGTGGTCGTGCATTACCTCATTTTAAACCCTGGGCCAGGACTAGGTGGGGGCAAATGAGGCACCAAGGGCACCACATTTAAGGAGACACTCACTCTCAGGGTCCAAGGGTTCCAAGCCCGATCTGTACTTGTCCAGCCCAAGAGCAAGTGCCTCCTGAAATTTTGCACCCCAGGCCCTCACTCCCCTCACTCGAGTCCTGGCCCTGTTTAAACCCTATCCCACTTGCAAAGTGGGTATGATTGGGCCCATTGTAAAGATGAGACAACTGGGGCTCTGAGGCATTAGCAACCTGCCCGTGGTGCCACAGTGAGAAAGCGGGAAACGCAGAATTCACACATGGGCCCTGTGGCTTGTGCTGGAAGGCTTTATGCCAGTCAGGGGGAAAGGGAGCCCTGTGGCTGCCCCGTCCCCCAAGGTCACCCTGAAGTTAAGGCTGCTTTTTGACATGTGGAGGTTCTCTTTTGACTATAGATTCCCCTCCTCACCTTAAACGTCTGTCTCGACTCCCACTCCCAGCATCCCCCTCTTGGCCTCCTTCCAGCAGAATGTAGCACAGGCTTCAGGCATGGAGTGATCAGGCTGAGGGGACAGGTGGCCCTCAAGTCACAAGTAACTGTGTTCCTAGAAAACTTCTGCTGGATCGATTGTATTTTAAATGCATTGGGATGCTTGCCATTTAAAGCAGGAGTTTGCAAACTTTTGTCCACCAGGGCACACATGCGGGATGACTTCTCATGCACAGCATCGCCACAGTGATTGATGTTCCTTGACCGCCAGAGAAAAGATCAGCCATGGGGGTTCTGGCAGTTTCAGAGGAATGTATATACATCCCCAGTTCCCAGGAGCTAACTGTAACTCAGTGGTTCTTAACCCTGGCTGCAGATTAGAATCACCTGGGAGCTGTTAAGATATGAAAATGCCTCAGCCACACCCCAGACCAATTATATCAGCATCAGCAGGAAGCAAGGGGACAAGGGAAACATCAGCACTTTTAAAAGTGCTCCAGAGTCTGCTCCAGCTTCTTCCTCTCCTACTCAAGAGAGTATATGGGAATAGGAGGGAGAGAGAGAGAGACATGATTATAGAGATAATTAAAAACGTCAGTCCTTTAATGTTAATAACAACTTACTTGTGACACATTTCACAGCCAAACAAGGCCCCCGGCGTGTGCTGAGTACTGCTGATTTAATGGAATCCAAAGACAGGAAATTTTTGCAAAGTGAAGAGTCCCCCTCGCAAAGCAAATAATGCCCCCAGCTTTGTCCCTGGGGGCCTCCCTGGAGTTTGCATAGAGCGAGGCACCCTGGTCATTGGCCCTTCTCTCCCCTCACAGCCACGGTGATGGAGTATCTACACCTGGCCCTGAGGCCCATCTGCATTGTCCCTCCACTGCTCACCCGGAGTGAGGTAAGTGGGCTGCTGCTAGGGGACCCCTGTGCCCTGGTGCCCCCTCACTTGCCCTCCTGCCTTTTCTCCATACCCCCACTGCCACCACCCCTCACCCCTGTGACACCATAACTGATGCTTGTCTGAGGTCTCAGAACCTTCCATGTGGGCCCCAATCTACTGCTAGCTCCTTCATACTCATCCCAACCTCTGGGCTTTTGCTTAGGCTGTGCTCTCTTGGTCTGAAGGGCGACAGCTTCAAGCCCATCCCTCATCACTGTCATTTCATCCATAAGCAGCTTATCTTCCCAGCCAGGCTGGAGGCTCCCCAGGACATTCACTTTTTTGAATGCCACCATTCCCCACCAACCCTACCAGCCCTCAGTACACACACACACACACACACATGCACACACACACACACACACACGCAGCCAGCTTGGTTGGTGGTTTTAGGCTCACTGTTCATGCTTACTCAATAAGAAGTATATATTAAGTATCTACTGTGTACAGAATACTCTTCTCAAATAAGGATGATGCAGTTTTCTATTTGCATTTACAGCTTAAAGGAGAGGATGTTTTAATACAGACTATAAACAGTAAAGCAACAAGTGGTGTTTGGTGTTATTTGCAAAATCCTTCCAGTCCACTCTCTCATTTGATTCTCCCTGATGCCCTGCTGTTAGAAAGGGCTAAAGATTACGATCTCATTTTATGATGAGAAACTGAGCACTAGAGCAGTCAGTGACCTGTCCAAGGTGACACCATTCTGGAACTGGTTTCACTCTCCAAGCTCAGTGCTCTCTAACTTGGGAAATGGAGAATGGGCCACAGCAGGAAGCAATTCCCTAGGTTTCTCCTTTGAACCACCCAGACTAGCAGAGGAAAGAGATTAATGACGATAGCGACCGTCTGTTAAGTGGTAATGATATGCCCGGTACTGTGCTTTATCTCACTTAATCTTCACTTCCACTCTCAATTGTAGCTTCTCTTATTGTCTCCACTTACAGAGGAAGAAATGAGACACACACATGGGTGAAATAATCTGCCCATGATCATTCACTTAAGTAGCAGAGCTGAGATTCGAACTCAGACCAGAACTAAATGATTTCAAGCTTCACCACTAGCTTGTGAAATGTGTCGAGAGTCACATCCATGTACAACAGCTGCCAAGTTGCTGCTGAACTGTGGTCGGGCAGGGCCCTGGCTCCCCTCCTTCTCCTCTCTTGTGGGTTTCCTTGTTCAACTCAGGAACAAAGGATCCCTGGTTAGCTGGAGAAGTTTCTGGACACCATGGCTCGGGCGCCCTCTGCTGGTCAGTCTGTGACATACCAGCCAGCCCTCTAGTTTGCCTTTATAGCCTTTGGTTCACTTAACATGTATTGTGCACCTACTGTGTGCCAGGCATTGTGCTGAGCAGTGCAGGCAAGACATAGTCCTTACCCCCAAGGAGCTCACAGGCCAAAGGGGAAGACAGCCCAGTAACTGGGCAACTCAACACACTGTGATAGGGCTATACTAGGAGAAATTAGGAGGAACTTCAGAGCACACAGAAGGGGCACCTAAGCCAGGTCTGAGGCTTCCCAGAGGAGGTGACATCTAAGCCTGACATCTGAGAATACTGTGTTCCAGGACCCTGCTTATCTAGTTCACAGCTGTATCCTCCAAATCTCTGAACTTACTAGCTGGGGCAAAAAGGGACAAGAATTGGCCTGTCTCCCTCTCTCCTCCCACAAGCATCCAAGACTAGGGCATGACTCTGGGGGCTGTTTCAGTGCTGTGGGAGAATCAAGCAACTAGTGGACCCCTTCCCAGTGTCCAGCTGAGGAACAAGAGGAAGAAATGTGTCAGGGTCAGGTAGGAGGGCATCCTCCTAGTCCCCGCATAGCAGGGAAGAGCATGGGCTAGTATCTGGCTCCCCTGTGTGACCCTGGGCAAGTCACTTAACCTCTCTGATCTTCAATTTTCAAATGTGTAAAGAGGAGATGGTGGTAGTACCACCCCAGAGGATTAAATGAGATAAGGCCTAGAAAGGATTTGGCCCAGGTCAGGTACAGAGAGTAAGTTCTGTAATTGATAGCTGTCACTACTCTTGAAGCCTGTGGGACCCAGGCATCTGGCAGCTGAGGAGAAACGCAGCTCAGACCCTGGAGAGGAATCACTTCTGCATAATTGAAATCCTCTCTTAGGGAAGCTTAGTTAATCAGCAGGGGTGTGAAGGCTCCGCCCTGCGGCACGTCTGGCCAGGCTTGGTCTGGGGCTGTGGGCTGAGAAGCCAAGTTTCCTGGACACGTTTTACCGGAGCCAAACCCAAGGCGTAGGCGGGGCGTTCAAAGTCTCCTAACGAACACCCAAAAATGTTTCAAGGGCGTCCTGAGTCCCAGCACCGTGCTAGGCCAGGGAAGGGAAGTGCACAGGTGGGCCCTTGGCTTTTGGGGAACTGAGGAGTTGGGTGAGCGAGATGCGCATCCTGGAGGCGGCGCCCTCGAGGAATATAGAGATGGACGAGAGAAAGGAAGTCCTTCCGGAATAGGGCATCTCAGGAGCAAGACACCGCACATTGGTCCTCTTAAAGGGCTGCGCGATGGAAGCCCTCTCTTCCCTTTCGGCAAAACAAGGTGGAGGTTGCTCCCCCCCACTAGTCCCGCCCCTCGGCTGCCTCGCCTCTCCCCGCAGGTGCGCAGCGTGGCCGTGACGCACACCTTCCAGATCGGCAAGGCCCGCGCCCAGCTGGGCTACGCGCCCGACAAGTTCAGCTTCGCCGACGCCGTGGACCGATACGTGCAGTCCACGGCCGGGAGGCCCCGCTCCGCGGCGCGGACGCTCCTGCGGCTGCTGCTCGGGCTGCTGCTGCTCCTCGGCCTGCTCGCCCTGGCCCTGCACGTCCTGGGCCTGCAGCCGCCCGCCGTCTGAGCGTGCGGCCTCTCCCTGCCTCTACCCTCCTTCGTTGTCCGGTCTTGGTCCCGCCCCGGAGCCCTGGCCCCGCCCAGGCCCCGCCTCCTGGGCTTGGACCCGCCTTACCCCGCCGCCTGCGTCGTGGTCACGCCCCTGACCCTCCCTCTGGGCCCTGGTCTGACCTCTTCTCGAGATCGTAACCTCACAACGGGCTACGCCTTCGGGCCTTCCTCTCGCCCCTGCCCAGTCCTGACCCACCCCCAGATTCGCCCCTGCTCCAGTTCCGCCCTTCTTCTGGCCCTACCGGTACCCCTGAGCACCCCCTGTTGGTTTCTGCTTCCGGGACTGGCCTTGCTCCTTTCTCGGGATCCGCTCCCTACCCTCTCCCGCTTGTAATTCGGCCCTGGCCCCTTCCCCTCCCTCTCTAGCTCCACCCCATCTCCATCCAGCAGTGCCTCCTAGGTGAGTTCCTGGGGCCTGGCGGCAGTTGTCTCTAGCGGCTAGTGCAGGCTGGGGTGGCCTCTCCGGGCATGCTGGACCCTCCTCGCTGCCCAGGCTTCTCTGGGCTTGTCCTGAGATCATCTCTGCATCTTGGATTAGACCCGTTCTAGGAACGTTACGTTTGATCCGCTCCTACCCTAATGTTCCGGGTTCGCTCACTCACACAGGTCTCCCTGTATGTTGATAGCCGGGGTTCTGCTCAGCCCAACCTTGCCTTTTTGGGTTTCTGGTTTACGAGTCTGGGGATGATTCAGCATTAAGTACGGGCTTCCTTACTAGAGGGACGTCAAAAAAGAAAAAAACAAAAAGCAACTTTTTGAAGAATTGGACGTCTGGAAAAAGCACCAGTAGTTATAATGGGAAGAATTAGAACTTGGTTGATCATATTTTATGATTTAGTGTTGCTCCTATTTGTTAATGAAGCAGCGGTGATTACCATAATCTTCAACGTTTAAACCCGCAAAATTTCTTAATCCAGACCTGCACGCCACAGAAACAGCGCCTCCCTATGGTCTTGGTATTGATTAAGGGTACCAAGAGCAGTGTGTAAGTACATCCATGTATATATCGTAATATGCACATGCGGAACTGGCCTATCAAACCGTGGATCCTGGCAAGGAAGAAAACCATCACAAGCCTAAAAGGGAGCAAATGTGTTAATCAGAGCCAACGAGGCCATCCTATGTGTGGGCATTGCTTGTGTCCCTCTCTGCCGATCAAGAAAAAAAGTTTGTGAAATAGCTAAAAAGTGTATGCTCCTGTTTGCTAGGTTGAATTGCATGTGTAGATACAATTTTTTAAAGCTCAATAATAATCGTTTATGTCTAATGCTTGACAGTTTGAAAGGACTTTCATCTATGTGCTTTTATTTCGTTCTTAGGGCCACCTTTACCATAGGCTTTATTATTCTCATTTTATAGATGAGGAAACTGGGGTTGTGTCTAACTTGAAAGAGGGGACGAGGGTGGGGGTTACTGCTCTGCAGCTGGGGTAATTTGGAGGAGCTGCCCAAGGCCCACTGGCCTAAACACCACACATGGTTATTTCTGCTCTTCTGCACCTTGGCCTGCCAGGGCTTGGGTTGAGCTCTGGGATCTACCTCAGCCTCGGATCCAGAAACTTCGGGCCATTTGGGGTTGGCAGTCCTTGGCTCCCTTTCTTCTCGGTAATATGCTTGCGTCTAAACTCACCTCTTTCTCTGACTTTTCTCTCTCTACTAATCCTAAGAAATCTGTCCTTAGGGCAGGGAAAACAGGTTTTCACTGTTCACAGAATCTTCTAGATATTTTATCTACTGCCAAACCTCAGCTTGTGAAACCCAAAAGCAAAATCAATTTTTTTGTTTTCTGGATTTCTCTAAGTCATCTCTTCCCTGAGGCCCTGAAGAAGAATGTCTAAACCTGGGGCATGGGGGCAGCGTGGGTCACTATACCAAGAAAGCTTCCTTCCTCTCAAGTGTCTTTACCCAATGGAAAAGGACGTGGCACCTCCACCCAATAGACAAACTGAGCTCCTGTGAGCATTTTAGAAGCTGGCCAGATAACCAGCCCTCCATGAGTTTCTGAGAGGGGAGGTAGAAAGAGGTCCTAGCTTACTTGGAGACACTGAAGCATCATGCATGCAGAAAACAGAGTTGTCTCCCTGGGCAGCCCAAGGCAATATAGCCAATCAGGATGGACTGTCAAGGTAAATTCATAAGCTTTCCATTGTGGGTGCTGAAGCTATTCACTACTGTAGACCTAATGCCAGGTGTCTAAAACATCCTCCCATCTCACTCATCTTAAGAATATGCTCCTGGGGCCGGCCCTGTGGCGTAGCGGTTAAGTGCTCTCGTTCTGCTGCTGGCAGCCCAGGTTCGGATCCCGGGCACGCACCGACGCACCGCTTATCAGGCCATCTTGTGGCAGCGTCCCATATAAAGTAGAGGAAGATGGCACGGATGTTAGCCCAGGGCCAGTCTTCCTCAGCAAAAAGAGGCGGATTGGCATGGATGTTAGCTCAGGACTGATCTTCCTCACACACACACAAAAAAGAATATCCTCCCTATGTGCTGGCCTGTGGCCTAGTGGTTAAGTTCGGGGCACTGTGCTTCAACGGCCCCAGTTCATGGGTTTGGATACTGGGCGTGAACTTACACCATTCGTCAGCCATGCTGTGGTGACGACCCACAAATAAAGTAGAGGAAGATGGGCACAGATATTAACTTAAGCCTAATCTTCCTCGAGCAAAAAAAAACAGGAAGATTGGCAACACATGTTAGCTCAGGGGTAATCTTCCTCAGGAAAAAAAAAAAATCCTCCCTTGACTTCCCATTCTCTCTCCCACTACTGTTCCCATCGCTCTCCTCCTCCTCAAAATCAAATTTTGTGATGAGTTGTCCACACTTATGTTTCCACTTCTTCTCTTCAACTCATTCCAAAATGGCTTTAATCTAGGTCATCAATGACTTTGTCCATAAATTATAAATCCAATGGATATTTGTCAGTCTTTATCTTGCCAAGCCTCTTAGCAGTATTCAACATAGCTGGCTACTCCTTCCTTCTTGCAATATTCTTGGCCTGTACGACACCACACCTGTTTTCCACCTATGTCTCTGGCCAGTCCTTCTCCATCTCCTTCACTGGCTTCTCTTCCATGACCCTCCCTTTAAGATGATGTTTCTTAGGACTCTGTCTTGGCCCCTCTACTCCCTCCTGTTCTTGTTGCCAGAGGGAACTTTCTTTTTCTTTTTTTTTTTTTTTAATTTTTTGTTTATTGCAGTAACATTGGTTTATAACATTGTATAAATTTCAGATGTACATCATTATACTTCTATTTCTGCATAGATTACATCATGTTCACTACCCAAATACTAATTACAACCCATCACCACACACATGTGCTGAGTTATCCCTTTTGCCCTCCTCCCTCCACCCTTCCCCTCTGGTAACCACCAATCCAATCTCTGTCTCTATGTGTTTGTTTATTGTTGTTGTTATCTACTACTTAATGAAGGAAATCAGAGGGAACTTTCTAAATCCAAAATTGGAACATGCCACCCTCCGGCTTAAAACTTTTCAGTGGTTTCCCATTGAGCCTCAGGATCAAGTTCAAAGCCTTAACTTGGCAGTCATGGCCCTTCTTGCCTAACACTTCAGCCTCATCTCTTGCCATTCGTCCACTGCTGCTCTCTGTCCAGCTGCGCCAGATTGCCTTCACAGCATCTCAGACTCACCAGGCTCTCATTTGCCTCTAGGATTTTCCCCATGCTGTTCCCTCTTCCTGGAACTCCCCTCTCCCACCTTCACATACCTGATCTCTCAATTTTGAGTCCCAGCTAAATGTCACTTCCTCAATGGGCCCTGGGCCAGGTTAGCATGCTGTGCTGCATAACACTCCTCACAGGTGTAATTAATGAAGTTACAATAGCTATAAATGGCTGAGTGCCACGACATGTCTGCCTTGTTTGCTCTGTAGCCTCAGGATGAACTTGATTTCTGGCACATAGTAGGCCCTTCACAAATAGTCATTGAATGAATATAAATGAAAATCCCCTAAACCAAGCCTGCAGACCAAGTAGGAGGTGGATCAATGAAGCCGGGACCTCAAGATTAATACCCCCACATGTGCAGGCTTCCTGATACCTCAGCCTCTCCACAGGGTCACCTGACACCATTTCTACCCACAGAGGTTTATGGAATCAGTGGGAACTCTCCGCAAGATGCAGAGCCGGCCAGAAAGGGACCTTCCCTAACTCAGGTCAGAATTAAAATCATCCACACCTAACCTTGATCCTTGGGAGGTAAAGAGGCCCACTTCCTGTGGCCTCAGGTCTACATTAAGGACGCAGGCAGGCTGTTGGGAACTTTTCAAGCTATCTCAGATGCTTTCTCCTGGAAACAGGCATTTTTGTTTTTTAAGTAGGGGCATTGATGGGTTTGTGTACTAGGCTAGGGAGTGAGAGAATCTGCGCTTCAGTTTCTTCCTCCCCCGCTCCCCATTCCCTTAAAAAAAACTGAGCGTCAGAAAGGAGAAAAGGGGAAGACAGATATAGAAAGGTTGAAAGGATCTGTAGATGGGGAAGACAGATATAGAAAGGTTGAAAGGATCTGTAGATGGAAAAATTAGATCAACGAGGGTGTGGCAGCGGTGGGATTCGAACCCACGCCATCGAAATGACTGGAGCCTAAATCCAGCGCCTTAGACCACTCGGCCACGCTACCTCCCACTCCTAGGACGTTCTACTTAGACTGTATTAGTGGAATGACGCAGCGCTTCATGCTCCGTAAGCCCCGCCCTCGTAGATTTGCGCATGCCCTATATCAGCCTGAAGTTTCCTCAACCCGTTACCCCGTGCTAACTCATGGCTTCCTTCCTTCCTGGGAGTCACAGTGTTCTTGTGATCGGCAGCAATAAGTACAGTAGGGACGCAGCATTAAAAAGGAAAAAAGAGTTCCAGAATGTTAAACATTAATATCCACTTCTCACGTATGTTTGCATTGGATTTTCCGTGAGCGTGGTATACTGCCTACGGCCACCTGGGGGCAGTGCCGCGCTGCTGCTTCTTCCCAGCCCGGCTGCGGGTCCCGCGGGAAATCCGGATTTACACGGAACCGGGCTGGATCCCCATCCTGCGGATTCTCCAGCCCTACCTCAGGTCACCTCTGCAGCTCTGGGTGGCCCCATGGCCTGGCCCCTGCCCCGGCTATGTAAGAGTCACGGGTCCAGGGAGGAGAAGCATTGAACGTTGTTACAGATCATTTGCACGTGTGGGCTCTCTCACTCATAACTATTATATGCGTCTTACAGAGGAAGAAACTGACGCTCCGAGAGGCTAAGTTGTCTCAGTTGTCCCAGGCGGAGCCAGCATTCCCCAGCCTCCCAAGACCCAGTGTTCTTCTATGTAGACTATTTCAGTGTGTTTTTTTAATGCAATAAATACAGAGCAAATACATAGTACATAAATCAATATATGGCAAACCTCCTTTTCCTACCACCCAGAATTAATGGTTAACATTTTGCATATTAGCTTAAAATATTTTTTAATAAAAAATAAAATGAACAGTATATATAAGATTCAAGTCTCCTTTGACATCCCCAAGTTCTATTTCCCTTCCTCTTTCCTCAGGAGTTTCAAATTCTTTTTGTCCACTTTTTTCTAATTTTACATACACATAGGCTGTTCTTGCATGTTTAAGGAAAAAAACAAACAAAAATCCAGTGTAGTAAAGATATTCAGGCAACTGGGTGTGGTAAGCTGAATAATTAGAGAAGGAGATGTGAAGATAGAAACAGAGTTTGGAGTGATGCAGCCACAAGCCAAGGAATTCGGGCAGCCTCTGGAAGCTGGAAAAAGTAAGGAAACCAATTCTTCCCTCCAGCCTCCAGAAAAAAACATAAGGTGCCTGATACCTTAGTTTTAGGACTTCTCACCTCCAGATCTGTCAGACAACTGTGTTATCTTAAGCCACTAAACTTTGTTAAAGCAGCAAGGAAACCAATACAGTAGGTAGACCCATGGGCTTGGGAATCACACAGCCTGAGCCTTCGCTAGATGTGTGACCTTAAGAAAGCTACTTTTCTCTGGGCCTTAGTTGCTCATCTTGATAATGGGGTGATAATAATAGGTTCACAGGATTTGCTCTGAGAATTAAATTCATTCCTTCTGCAAATATTTCTTGAGCACCTACAATGTGTCAGGAACTGTTCTGGGCACTTGGCCACATCAGAGAACAAATCAGACAAAGAATAATTGTAGTAATGTGTGTCACGCACTTAAACAGATCCTTGACACATAGTGAGCCGGGTAATCGTGGTAACTCCAGGTACCTGAACGCTCCGTTTCCTTCTCAACGTGCTCACCACAACAGTTCTTACATGGGCGCTAATGACTTGGTGGTATTCCACAAACATCTCCCCCACCCCCTGCCCCGAGCAGGTGTTTATGAGTCTCTCCTGGGAGGATACTGGGCCCTGCTAGAATATCAATTCCAGGAGGGCAGGTGATGGTGTCTTGTTCACCCATTGCTATATCCCCAGGACCTGGAAGAGTGTTGGCAGCAAGACTCTTCCTTGAACCAATGGTTTCTCATCCTTGGTTAAGGCCACTCCATCTTGCTATGTGGACTTCGACAAAGTCAGAGCAAATGCTTCTGACTGAGCTGCTCAACACGAGAGCTCACAGAACCTTGATCCGGACACAGTCAGACTGTGGTCTGCTCTTCCAGAAGATCACACCCTGCAGCTACAAGAAGGAAGCAGAGATCTCTTTGGGTGATACCCCTACAATGACTCAAAGCATCCTCCAGTAGTTGCACCAATTGCCAGCAGCAACCTTCCTCCACCCCAACTCTCTCTCTCTCTCTGATCATTTAATTCAAGTGAACATTAATCCTGTGCTTATTAGACCTAATCAGGCAAAAAGCAGGTCTTCTGGGAGAAGAGCTGTTTCCAGAGCTGCTCAAAACCGTCATGCCTGAGGCATTTCTCCAACAGAACAAAAATCCAGCGGAAGCAAGGCCGTGAGCTCATCCACTCCAATGAGAGCGTTGCTCCACCCGCCTGTCTCCCTACTGGCCTCCCACAGTCTTGCTGACTTGGCTTCTCCAGTGATTTATGCCTCCAAGGGTGACGCTGCGAGGGCAGCTCCTATGCAAAGCCAGCCCCAGCTAGACAGGGTGGAGAGGCCACAGAAACCAGAGCAACTGGGATCTGTTCTGTTTTGGGGTTTTTTGGTTCGTTTAAGTGACATTTACAAAGAACTTTTCAAAAGTAATACATGTTCCCTGTTGAAACTCGGGCAAAGAAAGAAAAGCACAATTAAGAGTATAAAATCACTTTTAATTAGACTCTGTCAATGCTTTGGTAAAGGAAGTTGTATTTTGTCTTTTTAATTTGGAATGTAATGTAATGCATACTCATTGTAAATTTTTTTTTAAATGTCAAATCATATGTATAAAGTTAAAGGAAAATTCTCTCACTCACCACCTCCCTCCTTCACAACCAAATACCACAGCTCAGAAGTAACCACTGTAAAGAATAACAGTTTATCAGCATCCTTTCAGATCTTTTCCTATGCACGTGTATGGGCAAAGGGAAAGAGGGGCCCAAACATGCCCCACCCTAATCCTGGGATTTGCCTTGCACAAGGGAATGGGAGAAACACGCCATCCAAAAGACAGAGCAGTGGTCATCATATGGCTCTGTGAGGCTTTCTGTAGCTGCGGGTGGGCCATGGATGGCTCTGTGATGGCTTCATTTCTCGTGCCCAGTAGGCCTGGGACCTTCTGAGCCAAGGAAGACTTTAGGCTGCTGCTTAAAAACATCCCACCGTGGTTGCCAAGGGTTGAGGTTGGCAAAGCACAGAGGACTTTTAGGCCAGTGATTATACTCTGTATGATACTATAACGGTGGATACATGTCATTATATTTTCGTCCAAACCCACAGAATGTGCAGCACCAAGAGTGAACCCTTATGTAAACTATGGACTTTGGGGGATAATGATGTGTCATTGTAGGTTCATCAATTGTAACGCATGTCCCATTCTCGGGGGGTTGTTGATAATGGGGGAGGCTGTGCATGGATGGGGCAGGGGAGATGTGGGACATCTCTGTACCTTCTGCTCAATTTCGCTGTGAACCTAAAACTGCTCTACAACCCCCATGGACATGGTCTCCTGTGGACAGGGGATCTGAGCAGTCAACACTTGAGAACCATTTCCCTCCTGTGGCATGTGTGGCTAGTGCAGTACTCCAAACTTCTCTGAGCCTGTGGGAGGATGACACCCACTTCCTTGAACCTGGCAATAGCCACGTACCTATGACTGGGCTAGTGCATGTAAGAGCTGGAGTATTCTTCCCAGCAACCTCTCTTCTGCGGCCACACCCTGAAGCACCATGGTGAGATGGAGGCACCCCTTTTGCGGGGTAATAGTTTTATTGCAATATAATTCACATACCATACAATACACCCATTTAAAGTGTATAATTCACTTTTTTTAGTATTTTCACAGAATTGTGCAACCATTACCACAATCAATTTTAGAACATTTTCATCACCCCCAAAAAGAAACCCTGTACTTACTAGTAGTCACTTCATGTTCCCTCCAAACGTCCTTCCCAGCCCCAGGCAACCAATAATCTATCTTCTGTCTTTATGAGTTTCTCTGTTCTGGACATTTCATGTAAATGAAATCATATAATATGTTGCCTTTTGCGTCTAACTCCTTTCACTTAGCGTAATGTTTTTAAGGTTCATCCATGTTGTAGCATGTGTCAGTGCTTCATCCTTTTTATTGCCAAATAATATTCCATTGTATGGATGTACCACATTTTGTTTAACCATTCATCAGTTGACGTTTGGGTTCTTTTCACCTTTTGACTATTATGAGGAATGCTGCTGTGAACATTTGTACATAAGTTTTTGTGGGGACATATGTTTTCATTTATCTTGGATATATACCTGGGAGTAGAATTACTGGGTTACATGGTAACCCCATGTTTAATTTTTTCTCTTTCTTTTTTTCCTGAGGAAGATTCACCCTGAGCTAACATCTGTTGCCAATCTTCCTCTTTTTTTTTTTTTTTTGCTTGAGGAAGATTAGCCCTGAGCTAACATCTGTGCCAATCTTCCTCTACTTTATATGTGGGTCGTTGCCACAGCATGGCTGAGGAGTGGTGTAAGTCTGCACCTGGGATCCAAACCCACGAACCTGGGCCACTGAAGTGGAGCACATGAACTTAAGCAGTATGCCATGTTTAATTTTTTGAGGAATTGCCAAACTGTTTTCCACTTTCCATTCCTTCTAGCAGTGTATGAGGGTTCCAATTTCTCCACATCCTTGCTAACATCTGTTATTATCTGACTTCTTGATGCTAGCCATCCTAGTGGGTGTAATTTTGATTTGCATTTTTCTAATGGTTAATGATGTTGAGTATCTTTTCATGTACTTATTGGACATTTGTATATCTTTGGAGAAATGTGTGTTCAAATCTTTTGCCCACTTTTAAATTGGGTTATTTATCTTTTTATTATTGAGTTAGAAGAGCTCTTTATATGTTCTATCTACAATCCCTTATCAGATATATGATTTATGAATATTTTCTCCCATTCTCTGAGTTGTCTTTTCACTTTCTTGAAGATATCTTTTGCATCCTGCGGGTTATTGAATCCTGTGGATTACTCTAGTAGAGGGAAAAGGAGAAAAACCCAATCCTTGTGGGCAAGGAGAGGCATTTTTCTAATAGAGGTGGGGATTTTGTCCCTCAGAACTTGGAGAGGAGATGTTTGTCCACATGAAAAAAAGGGAGGGCAGGCTTCACGACAGGGGAGCAAGACTTGGAACTGGACAGTGAAGAGTCCCCTGTGAAGGGTTATTCTTCCTCTTGGATACTGTAACATTGAGGGTACAATTTCATTTTTTTCCTCCTATATTTAATTCTCTTTTGCTATTCCAAACTCTTCAATAAAATTTGAACAGCTTTGTTTGATGGTTGAAGGAGGTGATTAAGGACTAAGCAAAAACCAAGAATGATCTGACCCACATCTCTTTGCTGAGGCCACCCAGGGCACCTGCCTTCCTAAAGCTACTGGAAGTGACGCCTCCTCCCCCTTCAGAGCTCAAATGTCATTTCTTCAGAGAAGCCTTCCTGACTAGCTTTGCCTTAATCTCTCACTGCCCCCTACACTTCTCACTCATAGCACACTTCACAGTTTATATTGGTAAGCAATAATGACTACTTGAGAAATTTCTGTTTTCCCTTTTCCTATCCCGTTAGACAGCCCTCTGAAGGCAGGCCTTTCCCCCAACTCCTAGCGCAATACTTGGCACACAATAGAATTTTAATAAATATTTGCCATAAGAATGAATGACCAGGGGCCAGCCCCAGTGGCCTAGTGATTAAGTTTGGCATGCTTTGCTTTGGCGGCCCAGGTTCAGTTCCCAGGCGTGGACCTACACCACTCATGCTGTGGCGGCAACCCATATACATAAAATAGAGGAAGATTGGCACAGATGTTAGCTCAGGGTGAATCTTCCTTAGGAAAAAAAAAAAAATGAATGCCCAGAAAGGCTTACATGCTACCAGCTCAACAACTCCTTGGAAAAGAGAAATTCTTTTTTTTATGGTTACTATAAAGGCCCAGATTAGTATCTCATTGGCCTGGCTTGGGTCATGTGTTTGTCCCTGAACCAGTCAATGAGGCTAAAGGGATGGAATATGCTGATTGGCCAGATCTCGTCATGTATCCATTCTTGAAGCCAGGGGAGTGGGGAGGGTTAGTCTCATGAACTGAGAATAGGGTGGGCTTGTCCCCTGAAGACAAATCAAGATGCTCATGCAAAGAAGGGGGATTTCTGCTGGGCAGACACAAATTACAGAGGCTGAGAGAAGTTAAATAACTTGCCCAAGGCCACAGAGCCATAAGTAGTGCAGGTTTTTTTTTGGGGGGGGGCTTGGACAGACTAGCTCAGACTCTTTGTTCCTGCCTGAGTTTCCCATGATCAGATTTTCAGGTGCAATTTTGTCCTTTGACAAAAGCCACAGGAGTTTTCTCAAGACGACCAAAGGAGCCAGCATTTCAAACCAAAATATCTTCTAGATCTTGTATTTTCCAAAACTTGTAGCACAGAGGCCAAAGGATAAAACACTCAATGATGGGTTTCAGGACCATTTCTTTTTTTTCATTCCACCACCACCTTATGAGACGCTGCCTGTGTGTTGCTCCCCTGCTCAGGCCTCATAAACTTGAAACCTACTCCGTGCAGAGGTCCAAGCAGCTGGTAAACTGAATGCCTTTACTCTCCTAAGGGAATCTGAATTTTCAGGGGCCTCAAAAACTGAAGAGTCAAGATTTAGGGACAGGACACTTGAGGGGCCAGTATATACCCAGATCTGGAACAAATCCTGGCTCTGCCACTTACTAACTGTGTAAACTTGGGAAAGTCACTTAACCTGCCTCAGTCTCCCTGTGTATGAAGTGGGTGCAATAAGAGGGTTGTGATGAGAATTAACAGAGATAATGCCTGTAGAACAATTGCATGGCACAAAGGGAATGCCCTGTAAATATCAGCTCCTATTATTATGTCCCCAAAATGGCACGTCAAAGCAGGCATTACAAATAACAAGTGGCTCTTGACCACAGAAACATGTTCACAACCTAGCGTTGAGGGAGAAAAAGGAGCAATAAATAAGGAGTCTACTCTTGTTAGGAAACATGTAAATAGACCCACATGCATACCAGATGTCGGCATGTCCCTGTGTCTGGTCTGCCTGCACCTGTGGTCTGTGTTTGCCTAGAGCTCACCTGGACTAAAACTCAGCCCTCCCTCCAGTTCCATGGGAGAATTTGGTCAGTGCTGGGCAGCTTCCGCCTGTGCCCTCCCTCCCTCTCACCTGCGGGATCCTTCAAATTCCTCTCCCCTTTTACTACACAGAGTAACTCAGCAGACCACAAACCCGCAGGAGACCTGAAATATAGATGCCCTTTGCCAAGAGGAGCCACCTTGCAAATCTTTTGGGCAAGCCTATAGCTACAAGCCTCAGTTTTATGATCTGTAAAATAGAGCTATGAAACCTGCCTCCTGTTGGTGTGAAGATGGAATGAGATAAATCACTCAATAAATATCACTGTTATATTTATTTCTAAAATAAGAGTTGTGAAATTTCTAAAATTTCACTAGAAAAGTATCTGGCAGGAGATAATATCAACATGTTCACAGCAGTTATCATTTAGTTTTATTTCCCTTTCTTCTTTATACCTTTCCGTATTTAGCCATTCATTCCACGGGTATTTATTAAGCACTCACTATGTGCCAGGCCCTGTGCTAAGAGTTAGGAATACAGCAAAGTACTAGACAGGTAAGGAACTCTAGAGGGGATATTAATCAGACAATTAAACAAATATTTGCAATTGTCATAAGTGCCTAAGTTTTTACACAGCAGAAATCAGAAAAAAAACAAAAGCAATTTCTGATAAAAAATATTTTAAGGTTATGCATAGAGACTTAAACGATGAGATCAGATTATTAGTGATCTTGGAACGCACTTGAATACAGGAACTAGGCAGGCAGCAGACGGAGAACGGCAAGGCAGCGTGGGAGACGGGGCGGCCGGCTGCCCTTCTCGAATTACCCACTGGGAGGGCGCCCCCCTCGCAGTGGTTGCTAGGCCCGCCCCACGCATTGGATCCGGACGCCGTGTACTCAGCGGGCTGGGGAGCCGCGGGCGCAGCGCCCGTTATTGCGCTGGGGCCTCGGAGCCGGCGCCGGAGTTCCCCACGGCGGCTGCAGGAGCAGCGGCGGCCACCGGGGGACGGCCACGTGAGCGCGGCGCCAAGCGCCCGCCCGGCCGCAGCCCCGCCCTGCCCGCCAGCGCCTGCCCCAGCCCCAGCCCCAGCCCCAGCTCGGCTTCTGCCGGGATCCGCCGCCCGGACGCCCCGCGCTGCAGCTGCCCCAGCTCCGCTGACGGTCGCCTGCGCTCGCGCCCCTGGCACGCGCCCCCCGCGCCCTGGGATCGATCCATCTGCTCCACGCGGCCCCCGCTGCCTCCCCGGAGCGCCGGCCCCGCGCCCCGCTCGCCGCTCCCCGGCACTCTCGGGGGGCTCTTCCGCCCTGCACCCTGGAGCACCGGGCCGCGAGCCTTTGCCAACTCGTCTGGATCCTCGCGGCCGTGGGCAGCGGCTGCGGCTCCTGTCGGCCCGAGGGAGGTAGGTGCGGGCCCCGGTTAGCCGGGGGTCCGGGATCGCGCGCCGCAAGCCTGCGCGCCCTGGTGCAGCCGGCGCCCCGAGCGCGCTGGGTCTTGGACTTGAAAGTGGGGCTCGAGGCGGCGCGGAAGGAGAGTGTGCGGCGCGCTTCTCTTGTGGTTAAACTTTTCGGGGCTCAGTGTTTGCTTCTGTAAAATGGGGGAGTTGTGCAGTTTAACGGCAGTGTCTATTGAGAAAACACTTGGCACGCGGCGGGCTGGGAGAGGCAGTTTGGGCGCCTCCGTCCGGGGCGCCTCGGCGCCCGCAAAGGGTGGGGGCAGCGCTGCCATCCTGTCCTCTGCAGGGCTTGGAGCCGCATCCCCCACCTCGGCCCCTGAATAAGAGGCCCGAATTCCCCGAACCTCCAAGACAGTGTAGACGCGCCCTTGCTGCATTGTTGGCTACGGGAGTTAGGGTGTTGGCAGGTTCCGTTGACAAGTGCGCCAAGGGGCCAGGCATTAATATGCGAGTGGCGGCGCGGGGGCGGGGGCCTCTGGGTAAGTCCCGGCCTAGATCTGCCTGCGTCAGCGTGGGGGGATTGCGAGAAAGCAGCCCAGCTGCGCCCCTAGTGTGACAGATGGGCTGCATGGGAGGGGGTCGCTACGTCTGCCTTGTGGAGACGCTCTCTGGGAGCCTGACTTCTGGGTCCTCGGCCCTGGGCGCTGCCTGTCTTGGGGCCACTCAGCCAAGAAATTGGGTAACCTCGTCCACCCTCTGATTTTACTGAGGAGGAAACCGAGGCTTAAGGTGGTCTAACAGCAGACTCTAATAAGCAAGATGGACTAAGTGTGGGAGTACAGAGCAGGGAGGTGGGAGCTGATAATGCCCACTGTGTGGATGTGTGTGTGGGGGGGGAGGGTTATCGGGGAAGGCTTCCTGGAGGAGGAGATGTTTGAACTGAGCTGGAAAGGATGCTAGGGGAAGGAGGTGGGGTTTAGAGATAGAGGTATGCAAGTGTCTTCCTTCTCTGTGGCCTCCACAGCACCTTACATTCATTCCTTTGTTCGTGTATTAATTCAACAAATGCAATAAAGCTTCTTGATGACATGAATTCAAGTGTAACATGTTTGGGATTGCCATCCCCCCTTCTCTCAGTCCCCTTCTCAAGGAAGGGATTGCTGGGCTGGGGTCTCAAGTTCTTATCTTCTGCAGGAGGTGGGGGGAAGCAGGAAGTCAGGGCCCAATGGTTACTTGAAATGGTTTCAGTTTACAAGATCAACTGTGTACATTTTATAATTTACAATTTTTTTCTTTTGTGCTTTTTGTGACAGTCCTTTTTTGGCTGATTAAAGATATTTCACTAATTTGATTTTAAAATATTTTTAATGTATTATGTGGCAGAGACGGCTACTGGTCACCAATACCCACATTCTCTTCTTCCTGGGGTATCACCTGGACACATTTCCCAGGCTCCCTTACAATTTTGGTGGGCCACATGACTGAGTTTTGGCTGATGGAATGTGATCAGAAATAGTGTGTGCCCCTCTCAAGCTTGGACCCTAAAAACCTCCCCCTCTTTCCCCATTTACCAGATGAGTTGGGAGGACTCTGAGGGCCTAGAGGAAGGCAGAGCCACAAGCTGGAAGGAGCCTGGGCCCCTGAGTGACCATGGAGCAGAGCTTCTCCTTTCCACCTCCCCTGGTGGTCTGTGGCTTCTGCTAAAGAGAGTGGGGCTCCAGTAAGCTCTTTGGATGGTCTGTGGGTGTGAGTGGGGCTTGTTGGCTATGGCCTTCCTCTCGGGGTGATCTGGCTGGGCTGTTCCACTGGAGAAGGGTATCTTTAGGCCTTTTTTCTCACACTGGTCAGATTCCCCAAAGACGACTTGTCCTGTCTTCAGCAGGATTGGTGTCTGGTTGCCAGGACACTGAGAGCACTGTGGAAGAAAATTGAGGGTCAACAGCAGAAACTTGGATTTGTTTAAGCTCATTCTCTAGGATTCACTCTTTCTGGTCTGATTCTTAAAGCTAAAGCAGAAAAAATTGATGATGAGGACTACATTCAAAGTAACAGCAGCTGGCTGGACTAATTAAAAAATAAAAGTTTTTGTGTTGGGGAGATCAGTTCTGCTGACCAAGAAGCTTACCCCAGTGAACTGAGAATGTTCTAGAAGAAGGTGGTCATAGTGACCACCATGGGATGAAAGAGGCTTGAGCCTTAAAGCGTCGCTGGATTAAACTCTTGTAGCCAAGGCTGATGGGCACAAGCAAGAAGCCTCCAAACGAAGGGAGGAGTGAGTCACTAACAGGCTGATGATAAAGTAGATGACATTCTCTGGGTCCCCATAGTCCCAGGACTGTGGAACACCCAGAGAAGCATTTTAAATGGCTGGAAAGTCAGAGGGTGGACAGTGTTCAGTTCTTCAGTGTGACACTTTCTAGACTTAACGACAACTCCACCGGGAGTGGCTGAAAAGCAGGTGACTCAACTGCAGAGAATTTCTCTAGGCCACTGGTTCTCAAACTTTAGTGCCCATCAGAACCACCTGGAGGGCTTGTTTAAACACAGATTGTTGGACCCACCCCCAGAGTTTAATTCAGTAGGACTGGAGCAGGCCTGAGAATTTGCACATCTAACAAGTTCCCAGGTGAGGCTGCTGCTGCTGCTGCTGGTCCCAGGACCACACTTTTGGAAGGACTGGGTTAGCCAGTGATGACTGAGTGAAAGCCCGGCATTCAGCCTGCACTGGCCTCAAACTCAATCTCCCACTTTCTAGCCATGTGATCTTGGGCACATCACTTAAACTTTGTGTTCCTCAGTTTCCTCATCTGTAGGATAAAGCTAATAGTGCTTACCTCCTGGGGTTCAGGGGAGGCTTCCTAGAGGAGGTGACATCTAAGCTGAGACCCGAAGGATGAGCAGAGGAGTTGGCCAGGGGACGAGTAGGGAGGGCAGGCTGGGGCCTATGCCAGACGGAGGCCACAGTGTGTGCCACGCCCAGGGAGAGGGGATCCCATGTCCCCCAGGGAGCTGAGAGGAGTTAGGTAGCAAGTGCATTGTAAGTGATACTGAAATGCTATGAATCTGTTCTGGGCTATGTGTCTCAGGGCAGGATCACAGTGGAGGGGAAGCCGACAGGGTGCAGAAAATGGGCTGCCAGGATGGGCCTGGAAGCAGCGCCAGGTTACTTCTGCCCACATTCCATTAGCCTGAATGCAGTCACATGGCCCCACCTAGATGCAAAAGGTGCTGGGAAATGTAGTCCCTGGCTGGTGAGGTGAGCACAAATCCGTGGTGGAGAGCTCGCTGTCTATGCCACCGAGGCTTTTTCTGGCCCCTGGCCATCTCTCTCACCTCTTCACTTTGCTCACTCTGCTCTTTGTTGAATGAGTGAATTTTATAGATAAGGAAGCTGAGGCTCAGAGAGATTAAGTAATTTGCTCAAGGTCACTCAGCTAGTAGTGGCAGAGGCAAGACTTGAATCCAGATCTGTTTGTCCCCAAAGTCTTGTTGGGCCAGAAACTGATCTTGTGTGCCTTTTCAGGGCCTGTCCATGATCCAGGCTTTCCTACTCAGGATCTCAGCCATGTCTTTGAGCTAAGTAACCCCCGGACGCCTTGTAATTATAACCCAATAGACCCTCTACTCCTCCACGCCTGCCGTGCCCATTGTATCAGCAGAAATTGCCAACTTTTCTCCAGTTGCTCATTCATTCATGCAACATGTGTTTACGGAGACATGCAACATGTGTGCCAGGCATTGTGCTCTGGGCTGGGAGCTAGAGAGGAAGAAGACACGGCCCCTTTTGTTTGAGACGCTCACATGGTCTGGCCACCGAGAGGCTGTGTAAACACAGAGTTCCCCTGAGAAGTGAGACATGCTGTATCCATGGTCTGATCTGCCAGGAGTACAGAGTGTCCTGGCTACATGAGACGGGTGCCCAGCAAGTGATTAAAAATTAAAATTCAAGCTCTCTTGTGCATTTTATTAATTGAAGTTATAATTATAATATTCTGTGTTTCTATTCCAAAATGTATTTTTCTAATTTTTAAAACAATAAAACAGCCTTTGCACCATAACAGTGTTACATAAACAGAGCACAGTGTACTGCAATGATATTTTTATGAGCCTTTGCAGAGTGAGTGTTGCCTTATCTCCTTCGGTTCAGCCTTGGGTTGCTGTTCTTATCAGTGAGTAAGCTAATTTTGCTGTCTCTTTCTGGCGTGCATGGAGGTTTGTTTTTAAAGAGGAGAAGAGGGAGAGAAGATTGGGGAGGGCTCCTTGGGATTCCACCAGAATTATTCTAGAGCAGAGTTTCTCAGCCTCAGCACTATTGACAGTTTGGCTGGATAATTGTTGTGGGAGCTGTCCTGTGCATTGTAGGATGTTTAGCAGCATCCCTGGTCTCTACCCACTAGATGCCAGTTGCACTCCTAGAGTTGTGACAACCAAAAATGTCTCCAGACATTGCCAAGTGTCCCCCAAGGGGGCAAAGTTGCCCCAGATTGAGAGCCACTGTTCTAGACTATATTTGTTTCCAACTATTGCTCCTGAAACAAATTACGGAAAACTTAATGGCTTAAAACAACACAGATTTATTATCTTATGATTCTGGAATTCAAAAGCCAAGGTGTCATCAGTGCTGTGTTCCTTCTGGAGGCTCTAGGGAAAATCTGTTTCCTTGTCTTTTCCAGCTTCTAGAGATCGCCCGCATTCCTTGGCTTGTGGCCCTTTTCTCCATTTTCAAAGCCAGTTGCAGAGCATCTTCAAATCTTTCTCTGTCTGTGACCCCTGCTTCTGTTGTCATATCTCTTCCTCCAATTCTGACCCTTCTGCCTCATTTTCATAAGGACTGTGGTGATTACATTGGGCTCACTGGATAATCCAGGATAATCTCTCCATCTCAAGATCCTTAACTTCATCACATCTGCAAAATTCTTTTGCCGTGTAAGGGAACATGGTCACAGGTTCTGGGGATTAGGATGTGGACATCTTTGGGTGGCCATTATTCTGCCCACCACGTAGACTGTTTGTCCTCTGGGTGTCATGGAAATGCTTATGGAGAGTCTGGGGGGAGGGAGGTGACTTAGGGGGTGGAGGGTGGTCAGGGCATAATAGCAGCTGGTACTTTTGAGAGCCAGTTCTCTGCCAGGCACCGCGTGCCTGATCTCATTGAATCCTCAGAACAACTCCTGGGGTAAGTACAGTTAGCCGTCCTCTGCTTTACGGATGAGAAAAACACCCAGGGAAGGCTTTCTGGAGGAGGTAAAAATTTGAGCTGGATCTTGAAGGGTTTGTCAGGAAGTGGGGAAGGCATTCCAGAAAGAGGATCCTTCAGGCGCAAGAGCAGGGAGGTGAGAGCTTGGTCGTGAATGGGGACTGGTTCTTTGGCGGGGCGAGTAGGGCAGGTGAGACGGCAGGAGGGAGCAGATGGACGTGGACATCTGTGAATCCGTCCTTCTATTCTGACATTCTGACATAAACTGTATTATTTCTCTTAATAGTTTCAGTAAATGTTTATACATGTGAGGGGTATACAGACGTTAATAAGACACTGACATGAACTCTTAGTTTGATGCTTGACTTAGTAACTCCTGATGCTGCACTTTTGTTACCACCCTCCACCCCCCCATAAATAAGTAAAACACAGCTGGGAAAAGTACTTGATTAGCACTTGTGGAGCCCTGCTCAGTGCCAGGCACTGCGGGGGATATAGACTCTGGGAAGTCCCAGCCTGCCCCAAAGAGTCTGTTTAGAAGAGGGTCTCGCCTCCTCATGGGGGAGCCGGGATTCAAACCCGGGCCATGCAGCTTCAGGGCACATGGTCTCAGCCACCACGTTGGGCTTTTTTCTCTCCAGCTTTATGGAGATATAATTGACAAATAAAAATAGTATATATTTAAGATGTACAACGTGATGATTTGGTATACATTGTGAAATGATTACCGCAATCAAGCTAAGTAACACATCCATCCCCTCACATAGTTACCATTTTTTGTGTGTGAGAACAAATAAAATCTGCTCTCTTAGCAAATTTCAAGTATACAATGTGGTATTATTAACTACAGTCAGCATGCTGTACATCAGATCTCCAGGACTTACTCATTTTGCAGAACTGAAACTTTGGACCCTTTGACCAACATCTCCCCATTTTCTCCACCCCCAACCTGTGCTAACCGCCATTCTACTCTCTGCTTCTGTGAGTTTGGCTTTTTTAGATTCCACAACAAGTGAGACTGTATAATACGTCTTTCTGTATCTGGCTTCTTTCACTTAATGTGAAATCCTCTAGGGTCATGCATGTTGTTGCAAATGACAATATTTCCTTCTTTTTTGAGACTGACTAATATTCCATTGTTTGTGTATGTATGTATGTGTGTGTGTGGGGGGTGTATAGATAGATAGATAGATAGATAGATAGATAGATAGATAGATAGATAGATATGCACGCCACATTTTTTTTTTTTTTGTGAGGAAGATCAGCCCTAAGCTAACATCCATGCCAATCCTCCTCTTTTTGCTGAGGAAGACTGGCCCTGGGCTAACGTCTGTGCCCATCTTCCTCCACTTTATATGGGACGCTACCACAGCATGGCCTGACAAGCGGTGCGTCACTGCGCGCCTGGGACCCGAACCCGGGCCGCCAGCAGCGGAGTGCGCGCACCGCTAAACCACGGGGCTGGCCCCCCTGCCACGTTTTCTTTATCCATTCCTCTGTTGATGGACACCTAGGTTGTTTCTATACCTTGGCTACTGTGAATAAGGCTGCAATGAACATGGAGGTGCAGACACCTCTTCAAGATAGGTTTTTGTTTCCTGTTTGAGGGAAACGGAAGACTCAAGCTAGAGCTCAAGATATCATTGGAACAAGCCAGGTGCCGCCTGGGGCAGCCTCATTCTGCTCAGTTTCCCTCCCCAAGGTGGCCCCATTGGAGGGGGGCTGGCACTTCTCTGTCCCACAGCTCCTGTCACTACCAGGTGAGAAAGTCCACGTCGAGGCTTAGCGTAGCGCATGGGATGCAGTAAGCTGTCCACATGGGTTATTTGTCTGTCTTGTTTCAGTAGAAATTATGCATTTTTGAGGTCGATAGGAGCAAAGGTCTCTTCTGCTTTCTTATCACTCGTTTGCAGCTCAAAAGCCACATCTTTCCTTCTTTCTCACGGTGAGATGAACTCACGCTAACCTGTGAGAAACCCATAGTTCCTTCTGGGTGGTGGAATAAGGCAGAGAGTTCTTGGTGTGATATCTAAAGGAACCAGAAGAAGACCTACCAGTCTGGGGGGTGGAGTGGGGAAGGGGAGTGAAGCTAAAGTCTCATTTATCATACCAGGAAATCAATCGATAAAGACCAAAATAGGTAAATTACAAAATAGCAGAGAAAGCATATTATTTAGAGCTGTGGCGATATCTACCAGGAGGAACCTCTAGAAGAAGGAAGTGGTTGTCTCTGGAGGTGGGAAGCAGGGCTGCCCATGTAGGTTGCAAAGGTTGTTCACTCAAGTTGAGCAGTATTCAACCTATGTGGTCATACATGGTGGCCCTAGTAGAAAAGAGGTGTTATTTTTAACCATGTGCTTTAATAAAAGTGTTTTTTAATAATATACAATAGCCCTAAGTCCTGGCTGGGTTTTGGACTTTTCATATTGTAGGTGACAAAAAACCTATGTGTAACCAAGTCGTCTCCTGACCTCCCCAAAAAGGCAAGGGTTTATTGTATCATATAATTCAGAAGTCCAGGCGAGTACTTTGGCTTCAGGCACATTTGGATTCAGGGTCTCAAATGGTGTCATCACTATTCATTTTTCTCTTCATCTCTTGTTCTACTCTCTACTGAATGTCAGCTTCGTTCTCCAGTGGCCTCAGCCGCTGTCTCAGATTCATATCCTGCAGGAAGGGATTGATCTTCTCTTCCAGTCACTCAAGCTAAAGCCATGGGCTTACCTGGGGTTGGACTAGATTGATTTGACTTGAGTCACATGCCCACCTCGGAGCCAATCACTGTGGCCAGGTGCCTGAGCGCTGTGATTGGCTTAGACCTGGGTCATGTGACACACCCTATTACCTGGGGGTGGATCCCCAACCTTAACCACTGTGACCTGAGAGTTGGGGAAGGCAGATCCCGAATAGAAGCAGGTGTATGACACAAGGTGGCCCATAAGTCACTCTGTGCACTGTGGTGCATCAAGGACCAGGTGGGTTCTGCTGTTCTGGGCATATACTAGAGTGTGCACTGGCCGGCTCAGAGTGGGCCTCATTGGCTCTGGGGTGCTGGCTCCCTCGAGTGGCAGGTGGGAGATTGTAGCTCATTTCTACAGCAGGAAGGCAGCTCCTGGGGGTAAGGGGAGCCCGAAGGAGGACTAGTGGTCACTGTAGCTTGGCCTGAATGCCTTGGCCTGGGCATTGTAAACATTGCTCCCTGCCCCAACAGCTGCCAGAGGAGCCCTTTATAGCAAGACCCAGTGAGAGCGGTGGTTCCATGGCCAGAACCTAAAATAGCCTGTTCTCTGAGGACCCCTGAAGAAACTTGGCTTAGCTGCTGACCAGACGACCAGGTCACCAGCCTCGCTGGGACCCAAGGCTCAGCCCCCTTTATTTATGATAATAAAAATGATGATGACGATAAGAGCTACTGTGTCTTAGTGCTTGCTCTCTGCTAGCGCTGTCAGGTTAGTGGGGTGGGTACAACTCTGCATCCCAGATTATAGTGAGGATGCCAAGGCTCAAGAGATGAAGTCACACAGCCGGTAAGGGGCAGCTGGGGCTTGAACTCGAGTCTTCCTGACCCAGAACGCCACTCAGCTGCCTCTCCATAGAAGTATTCTCCCAGGGTGGGTCAGGGACTGGGAGGGGAAGATGCGGATGCCCAAGTGAAGGTGGAGGAGACCTTCTAGAAAATCCTGTTGTATTGGGAGCTGGGGTCCTGTTCCTAGTCTCAGGCTCTCTGTTTATAAGAGCAGGCCCCTTCTGTGGGTGGAGGGAAGCCCAGTTTAGATGGAGATTCCTAGGAGGCTGGGTGCCCAGACTGGTGTTGGAACAGGCATCAAGGGGCTGAGTTATGGGACAGTGAGGGCTCCTTGCCTGTCTAGTGGAATCCAGCATCCTCCGGGGACCCAGTCTTCATGGGCAAATGTGGGAGCAGCTGTCAAGTTAGGACTCTGAATTGAGGCCGTGGTTTTCCCAGGCTGACCCTACCCAGGCATCAACTTGTCATAAGTAATGTGATGTGACTTTTTATGATAATAGAGGAAAAGGGGCTATTGGACTGGATAGAATTAGCAAGTAGAGGAAAAAAAGAAAATTACAGTAGATTATATAAGTTTAGATAGCAAAATCTGAAGATTGTGAGTCCAGGACTATTATGCTGTCCCCTGATGTAAGATTATGCTGCCCCAGGCTCCCTCTGTCTCATGGCTCTGCCATCCTCAGCACGTGGCTTCCTCCTCATGGTTAAATATAGCTACTTGAGCTCCAGCCATCACAGCTCCATTCGAGCCAGCAGGAAGGAGAGAGAGCAGAAGGGCACACTCTCTCCCTTGAAAAACTCTTCCCTAAAGTTGAAGACACCCCTTCTGCTTATATTGCTCTGTCCAGAACTTCGTCACATGGTCAAATCTAACTGCAAAGGAATCTGGGAAATGTAGACCTTATTTGGAGTGACCATTTGCTTAGCCAAAAACTGATGGTTCTGTTATTAGGAGAGAGAGAACAGCTGTTTGGGGACAGTTAGCAGGTGCTGCCACAGCTGCCCTAAGAGCAAATTTATGACAACTGAAAAGCCATAAAACAGATCGCGCTCGCTCACTTCTGGGATAAGTATCAAGTGCCTGCCGAGTCCAAGGCACCGTGCCAGGCAGGGTCACAGCTGAGCCTGCAGCTCCTTTGGTTTCCCAGGACCGAGGAGAATGTCAGGTCTGTGGTAGGACGTGGCAAGGGCTGGGATTCTGGTCATAATTCCCCTGTGAACTAGCTGTGGAACCCCAGTCAGGCCACTTCCCCACTCAGCTCCCTCACAAATAGGCAGGGGGTGGGTGTTGGCGAGATGAATTATTTTGGTCAAGGTCACTAGCAGCGCAGCTGGGATTTGCACCTTTGGCAGCCCAGCTCCTGAGTCCAGGCTCTTAACCACTGGGCTACCCTGCCTGGAGGTTAGCAGGCTGAAGCTGTGCTTCTGGGCCCTCCCTGGGCACCATCCCGGCCCCCAGAGGTCAGTAACCTGGCTGGGCCTGCTGGCAGCTCCGGGCACCACACCGCCTTGATCAGCATGGATTCTGGCCAAGGGCTGACCAGGGCAGAGTAGGCACTGGGGCTGCGAGTGGCCAAAAATGGGGAGAAGTGGGCACAGGGCCCAGGGAATATCAGGTGGCTCAGGCTTGGGATCCAGGCGGTGACAGTATCGTGCCCAAAGGGTAGGGAACAGACTCTACAGTTGACTCATAGAGCAGCGATTTTCAAACTGAGTCGAGAAATCAGTGTGAGTGGTGCATTAAGGAAAGAGAATAAAAATAAAGAAAAATAAACAAGCAAAGAAAATAGCAGAGTGCATTGTGTAAAATCAGGCTAAGTACAGTTTCCTGAAATTTTAATTTACATTTTGTAGGTGTGTCCTCGGTTAGGATAGAAATATATTGCCTGCTGTGATAACTGTCAAGAAAGTGCCAAGGCCTCAGATCTAGAAGACTGTCTGCTGATGGAAAGAGCTGTTAAGAATAATTGAAATTATTGCCTTGACCTAAAAAAGGTTTGAAATTTTTTTCACTTATTTATTATTTTGTATTGAAAGCAATCCAGCTTTGTAAAAAGTTAAAACGGGGGCCGGCCTGGTGGCGTAGTGGTTAAGTTTGTGCTTTCCGCTTCAGTGGCCCTGGGTTCATCAGTTCCGATCCTGGGCATGAACCTACTCATGGCTCATCAAGCCAGGCTGGGGCGGTGTCCCACATAGGAGAACTAGAAGGACCTGCAACGAGGTTATACAACTATGTACTGGGGTTTTGGGGAGAAAAAAGAAAAAGAGGAAGATTGACAACAGGTGTTAGCTCAGGGCCAGTCTTCCTCGGAAAAAAAAAAAGTTAAAACAGTATAGAAGTGTACAAAGTTTTAAAAAGTTCCCTTCAGGGCCGGCCGGGTGGTGCAGCGGTTAAATGTGCTCACTCTGCTTCGGCAGCCCTGGGTTTGCAGGTTCGGATCCTGGGCGTGCACCGACGCACCGCTTGTCAAGCCATGCTGTGGCGGCATCCCATATAAAGTAGAGGAAGATGGGCATGGATGTTAGCCCAGAGCTAATCTTCCTCAGTGAAAAAAAAAAAAAAAAGAGTAGGATTGGCATCGGATGTTAGCTCAGGGCTGGTCTTTCTCACAAAACAAAACAAAAGTTCCCTCCAACCCCAGCTCCCAGTACCAGTGCCCATCCTGGCACTGGGCGAGTTCCCGTGGGTCCTTCAGGAAAGTTTTAATGCATCTACAAATGTCCTTTTTCTTTTAACACAAATAGGATCATCTGCTCTTCTGCAAGTGCTTTTTAAATTTAACGGTTTTTCTTGACTGTCTTTTTTGTAACTTTACCTTTATTGAAATATAATTCACAAACCTTACTTACAATCCACGTATTTATACACTTCAGTGATTTTTAGTATATTCACAGTCAAGCAACCAACACCACAATCAATTTTAAAATATTTTCCTCAACTCAAAAGAAACCCCACGCCCATCAGCAGTCATTCCCCATTTCCCCCCAACTGTCCTCTCCCCCATTCCTAGGCAACCACTCATGTACTTTCTGTCTTACAAATTTGCTGTCTCTGGACATTTCATATAAATGGAATCGTTGAATATATGGTCTTTCATGACTATCTTCTTTCACTTATGTGTTTTTAAGATTCATCCATGTATCAGTACTTCATTCCTTTTTATGGCTGAATAGCATTCCAGTGTATGAGTAGACCACATTTTGCTTATCCATTCATCCATCGATGGACATTTGGGTTGGTTCTCCTTTGGCTATTATGAATAATACTACTATGAACGTATGTGTACAAGATTTTGTGTGGACAAGTTTTCATTTCTCTTGAGCATATAGCTAGGAGTGGAATTGCTGAATCATATGGTAATTCTGTGTTTAACTTTTTGAGGAACTGCCAGACTGTTTTCCAAAATGGCTGCACCATTTTACATTCCCACCAGTGGTGTAGGAGGGTTTCAATTTCTCCACATTGCCATCACCTATTTTCCGTTTTTTTGATTATATCCATCCTAGTGATATGGCTTTGATTTGTATTTCCCTAATGGCTAATTATGTTGAGCATATTTTCATGTGCTTATTGGCCATGTGTATAACTTCTTTAGTGAAATGTCTATTCAAATCCTTTGCCCATTTTTTATTTGGGTTGTCTTTTTATTGTGAAGTTACATGAGTTCTTTACACAGTCCCTTATCAGACACATGATTGCAGAAATTTTCTCCCATTCTGTAGGTTGTCTCTCCACTCTCTTGGTGGTGTCCTTTGAAGCACAAAAGTTTTTCGTTTTGGTGATGTCCATTTATCTGTTCTTTTGGTGTCCTATCCTCGGCTTTGCGTAACCCAACATCACAAAGATTTTCTCCTGTATTTTTTTCTAAGAGAGTTAGAGTTTTAGCTCTTATATTTAAGTCGTTGATCCATTTTGAGTTAATTTTTGTGTATAATGTAAGCAAACGATTCGACTTTATTCTTTTGCATGTGTATATTCACTTGTCCCAGCACCATTTTTTGAGAAGATTTTTCTTTCCTTGTTGCATTGTCTTCACACCCCTATCAAAAATCAATTGGCTATAAATGTGAAGGTTCATTTCTGGACTCTCAATTCTATTCCATTGGTCTATGTCTGTCCTTATGCCGGTGCCAACTGTCTTGATTACTGCAGTTTTGTAGTGAATTTTGAATTCGGGAAGTGTGACTCCTCCAACTTTGTTCTTCTTTTTCAAGATTGTCTTGGCTATTCTGGGTCCCTTGAATTTCCATATGAACTTTCGGATTAGTTTTTTAATTTCTTCAAAGCAGCCAGCTGGGATTTTGATAGTGATTAAGCTGAATCTGTAGATCAATTTGGGGAATATTGCCATCTTAACAATATTCAGTCTTCTGATCTGTGAACATGGGATGTCTTTCCACTTATTTAGGTCTTTAATTTATTTCAATGTGTTTTGTTTTTCAGTATACAAGTCATGCATTTCTTTTGTTAAATTTATTCCCAAATATTTTATTCTTTTTGTTGCTGTTATAGAGGGAATTGTTTTCTTAATTTCATTTTTGGATTTTTCATTGCTAGTGTATAGAATTAGTATTAATTTTTCTATCCTACAGTCTTGCTGAACTCTGTCTTGACTATCTGTGCATATCTGTAAATCCAGAGACTCCCCTTTATTTATAAAAGTCACACAGCATTTCATGGTGTAGAGGAACTAATTTATATACCAGGCCTCCATTGATGGACATTGTGGGCTGTTACCGTCTTTTTGCTGTTACTGATTGTGCTGCAGAAAACACTCTTAGAGCCACTCATTCATTCCGGGGATGTGTATTGAGTACCTACCCTGTTGCCAGGCACTCTTTGAGGCACTGCAACTACACACAATAAAAAAATAAATGAGATGATTTCAACTTGGGAAAATATAAAGAAAATAAAACACAGTGATGTGCTGGGGAGTGGCTGGATGCACGTCTGAGAGGAGTCCTTTGAATTGAGGAGTCAGAGATTTCTCTAGAGAGGTGACTTTTGAGCTGGGATCCAAATGATGAGAAAGAACCCACTGTTGGAAGATTGGGAAGGTTGTTCCAGCCACAGGGAACAGCAAATACAAAGGCCCTGAGGTGGGAATGGGCTCGCTGTGTTCACAGAACAGAAAGACAGCCAGTGTGCCTGGAGAGCCACCAAGGCCTAGGAGAGGTGGGGAGGGGCCAGACTATCACAGGCCTTGTAGCCTTAAAAGGCATTTAGATTTTATTAAGAATGTAGAGAGAAGCCGCTGGAGTCTGTGACTTGATCTAATTTATGTTCTAAAAAGATCACTCCAGTTAAGAAGCATTTATTTTCCCTGCTCTGTTTCAAGTGCTGAGTTCTTCCAAGTGGAATGACAGGGTGGACCGGTTTGTACATTTAAGATGTTCCGAGATGCTGTCTGCCAAGTGCCTCCCCAAAAGATGGCTGTAGTCTTCCCTCTGAGGGCGCCAGCTCTTTTCGTCAGTGGCATTCGGGGTCAGGTGCCCAGTGAGCTCTCACCCCCTGGGCCTCAGCACCCATTCTTTTTCCTCCTGCAGGACCCTCACGGCTGCATTTGCCCGGTAACTCTGGCTGTACCGCCCACCCCGTGGGTAAGACGGGCGCCCCAGGAACATGGCAGACGAAGACCTCATCTTCCGCCTGGAGGGCGTTGATGGCGGCCAGACCTCCCGGGCTGGCCACGACGGTGATTCTGACGCAGACAGCGATGATGACGAAGGTTACTTCATCTGCCCTATCACCGATGACCCCGGGTCACACCAGAATGTCAATTCTAAGGTTAATAACTACTACAGCAACCTAATGAAAAGTGAGCAGTACAGCTCCAGCGGCTCACCTGCGAGCTCCTTCCATTTTAAGGTAAGTGGACCACCTACTCCACCTTCCCCACCTGGTGCACCTGTGCAAGGGTTGGGGAGCTGGGGTTGCTGGGTGGGGTTTTCCTGTTTCGAAACCCTGGAGAGCGCTCTGAAGTCTGGATCAGAGGATGTGCCTGTTAAGCTGGGAGGATTTTGTTGGTTTTAAAACAAGTTTCATTACTTGAAATCAGTGTTTTTTAAATAGCTGCTTGGGACCCACTCCTGGGTTGTAAAAACATTAATCAACTTTTTAAGAAATGAAACAGAACAGAATAGAATAGAAAATATTGGAGAACACTGCAAATTGTAACGATCTTATTTTGGGGAACATATGTACATACACATTCACGCACATAAATGTTGGGACCAATGGTTGTTAATGACCAACTTCTAATGACATACCAGTTGTTAAATACTTTTATTTCACCCCTGGTGTGTGTGCTTGTGGGCCCAGGGACATGATGTAAAATGTAGTTCTTCATGTGATTTGCAGTCAAAAAAGCCACTGTTTAGGGTTGAGCCTCCTTCTTCTGGATCGTGGAAAAGGGTACTTACTTACTGTGTTCATGCCATGGGAAAGCTGATCCAAAGGAGAGGGAGAAAGGCGAACGTTATTGGACTTTTGTGTAATAACTGGTGGTGAAAAAAATTAAAAATGCAGTACTGTTATCTTTATTTAATCCTCGCAAACAGTAAATATCTGTTAGTACTGGGAACAAAATGCCTATTACCACTTTGGGATTTGAAATTGAAACCATTCTTCTCTAACGTCAGAATTAATCTGTTTTTAGAAAATTAATAATTCTGGTTGTTAGTTGAATATTTTTTTCCTTTCAAGGCCAGAGTGCTAGCTTAAGTCTCTCTGGGTCAGGCAGCTCCAGAAATAGCCCTGTGGGTCCCCTCTGCAGTTGGGGGGCCCCTGAAGGGTCAGGTTGTGGCTTGCCCTGCTTTCCTGTCCTAAGGCAGCTCTGAGACACACACCCAGCCCCGTGGGAAGGGCGGGAGAGCAGCCTGGCGCTTCTGTCTGTTCATTTTAGGTCACGACGGCTCAAGGAAACGCTGATCCCTGCGGCATCCTGTACCCCTTGTGAGGGAATCCAGGTGCCAGAGGGGACTGGAGGGGTCAGGGCTCCTGAAACAGAGACCAGCTCACGCTGGCTCAAGGGAAAGAAGGAATTTATTGTAACAATCCGGGAGTATTTCTTGGGACCCAGGGGCAGAAATGTGTGGTCTCTCGGGACAGATCCAGGAACTGGAAGGCCACAGGACTGTCTCTCTCTGTCTCGTCTCTCAATCTCTCTTTGCCCATCCTATATTCTTCTCTGCCTCTCAGTCTACACAGTGGGAAAATAGACCCTCACAGCCCTAGAGTCTCCTCATTACAGATGGAACCATGTGCAAAGACAGATTTGACCCTCTCCATCCCAGTTGTGGGGGGAGAAAATCTGGTTGGCCCAGCCTGGGTCAGGCATCCTCCATCTCTGATCCAGTCAGTTCCAGCTAGGGCATAGGATGGGGCGGGGGGCGGGGTCTCACAGAAGAGGGGTTGCTCCCAGGGAAGGAGGATCCTAGTGGCCTCCTAGAGGGGCAGACCCCTCAGAAGAACTCTACCCACAGCTGCCTGTTCAGAGAAACCATGAGCTCGGTTGGGGCATTTTGGGAAACACTGAGTGGGCCCAGGAGCTGAAGGGTCTCAGACATGGGTAGACACAGTCTCTGACCACAAAATGAAGTACGGTGAAGCCTCTAGGGGAAACACAGATGGAGTGATCCAGTGGAGGGAGGTTTGTCTATAGGTATGGCTTTAGGATGTGAGCTTCATGAGGGCAGGACCCTATGGCCTATTCATCACTCATCCCCAGTGCCTAGAGCCATGCTGTACACACAGTAGGTGCTTCATTTGGAATCAGTGGGGGCATGGATGAATGCTGAACTCACTTCACTTCGGGGACTCTCTCTCTAAGGGACAGATAGACAGTATTTATGTAAAACATAAGCCCCTGTGGCCATTTGACAATAGTTATTAAAATAAAAAATATACCTCAGATGGCAATTCCTTCTCTGGAGGTTCATCCTCAGCCAAGTGTTCCCACTGCGGGTACTGTTGGCATTTTGAGAGAGAGAATTCTTTATTGGGTGGGACTGTCCCTTTTATTGTAGGATATTCAACATGTCTGACTCCTGCCCACTAAGTGCCATATTTGCCCCCTATTCATTATGACAGCCCAGAATGTTCCCTGCCATATATTTGCAAAGCACATGTGAGGGGATACTGCCCTCAGTTGAGAAGCAGTCCAGAAATATTTGTACAAGTCTTCGAATTTACGTATTCAAAGATGTGCTTTGTAGTATTGTTTGTAATAAAGAAAAAATGGGAGCAGCTCAAATGTCCATTATAGATCATGGTCCTAACAGAATGCTGTATTTACATTAAAACAAAGATGACGTTTCTATATTATGTGACTTGAAAACAGTGCCAAGATATATATATATGTATTTTATGGGAGGAAAACAAAATTCGTGAAAAGCTCTTGGGACAGTGTTGGTCCATAATAAGGACAAAAAATGTTAGCTATTTTTATTTTTATATGCTGTTAAGTAAAAAGGCAAGTTGAGGGGCCAGCTCGGTGGCATAGTGGTTAAGTTTGCAGACTCCGCTTCCGTGGCCTGGGGTTCGCGGGTTTGGATCCCGGGCGTGGACCGACACACTGGTCATCAAGCCATGCTGTGGCGGCGTCCCATATAAAGTAGAGGAAGATGGGCACGGATGTTAGCCCAGGGCTAATCTTCCTCACACACACACAAAAAAAAGGCAAATTGAAATATAATACGATCCCACGTTTATTCAAAAAACATATATATACACGTATATTAGTATTTGCATAGCAAAAACTGACAGAGGAATTTGCATCCAACAGTTAATGGTGATTCTTTCTGGGGGAGAGGGTACTGTTAAGGGGGACTTTGATTATCTACATTATCTATAGTTTTAAACATTTGGAACTTTTAAAACTACATATATGTGTTACTTGTGTGCAGAAAAAGATGTTTTTAGAAGAAAAATAAAGCAAAACAGCCAGCAAACAAACAAATCAATAAATAGCCCCTCCTTAAAACTCATATCGCTTCTAGAAGGCAAAGTTCAAAATCCTCACTGCAGAGGGAGCACTCGTGGTCCCCAGGGGCCCCTCTGGGCTCTGTTCACCCTGCACCTCTCCCTGCTCCTGGAATCGGCTTCGCTTTTCACGCCTCTGCCTGAAGCCTCTTTCAACTGATGTCTGTTAAAATGATCGTCCTGGCTCCCTCTGGACCCGACTTTTAAGACACCCCGCCCTGGCTATCTCCTCTGCATTCCCTGGGGCTCGTAGCAGACCTTTATGTGCGTGTGTCATTCTCTGATGTCGCTCTCTGTCTATGAGTCAGCCCCTGACTGCAAGGCTAGGGGCTGTGTCGAATTGCACTTCCCATTCCCTGTACGTGGTCCAATGGCTGTTTATGGACAAGCTGTAGCTCTTTGGTGCCCATGTCCTAGATAATCAAGAGCAGCCTCGGTGGGGTTCCTGTTGCCTGTGACTTCAGAGGGAGACAGCAGCTGGGTTTTCCAAACCTCACTCTTCCTGGCACTCGATAAACCTAACTTTTTTTTTTTAATTTACTGTTGCCATGGCAACCTGGGTTGTTTATCCAAAATGGCCACCTGGCGTTCCTCCAAGATGGCACCGCCCTGCAGGTACTGGGCCTGTATTGTGAACTGTGGAGGTCTGTCACTGTCTAGGTCATTGCCTTCTACCTGAGTTCCCCGGGGGATGGTGGCAGAATCATTCAGGGGCCCGCCTTCTTGATAGACTGTCAGGCAGCCAACCAAAGAATGTTTACAGAGTTTATCATAACGTGGGAAAGTGCTTCTGCTCTGGAGTTAAATTTAAACAGCAGAATATAGAGTATGATTATAACTCTGTAACACACACACACACACACACGTGCATGCACACACACACAGAGCAAAAGCTGGGGCGGAAGTACATCCACATGCTGACAGGGATTGACAGGATGAGGATTGATTACATTCCTTTTCTACTCCTCTGTCATTTCTGTATTTTCTAGAAGAAGCATCTGCAGCATATATGTTTTCAATTTTTTAATACAGTGGGCGGTTTCATTTTAAAAAAATGTTTTCCTGGTCTGGGAATACCTTGGGGAATCATCCTACATCAGGGCCACAGCAGCAAAGTGCGCGCCCTTAACCGCCAAGCCACGGGGCCGGCCCTAGCTGGTACCTTCTTGAGGAAAACTTTCATTGTTTCCTTTTTTTTCTGTTATGAACAGTGCTGTAATAAATCTCCTTATATCTATATCTCTATCTATATATATATATATCTCCAAGCAAGCTTTAAAATACGTATATTTTATAATATGTAAATAGTATATGTATACGGTAAGAAGAATTCAAACTATACATGGTGGACAGTGAAGAGTGAGCCTCTCGCCCACGTCTGATCCCTGTTTCCCTGGGGGCCTCGGGCTCTGTGGGTGGGGCAGGCGCTGCTCTACATGGTGACTTGGATCTCCTCACTTAATCTGCACAGCAGTCCCATGAGGGTTGGCGTTTTGACAGATAGTAAACCAGAGGCTCTGAGACCTTAATCACTCTCCCTGGTAAATGATGGGGCCGTGTTGAATCCAGACAATCTGGATTCAGAGTTGATGCTCTTCATGACTGCAGTATGTTGTCTCACTTATGTTGTTGTTTCTAATGGCTAATATCATGTTGTTGTCTGGAAGCACCATAGTACATTTAGCCAGCCCCTCATGGATGGGTGTGAAGGTGTTTCCAGACTTTTGCTACCACAAACAGCGCTTCCATAAGCATCCCTTTATGTGTGTCCTTGTGCCCATGCAGGGGTGCACCTGCCGGGTAAATCCCCAGAGGTAGAAAGGCTGGAGCAAACTGTTTGAGGATTTAAAACTCAGCTGAGCTGCTGATTGCCCTTCAAAGAGGTTGTACCAGAGTCCGTGCCCCCACAGTGCATGGGCATGCCTGCTTCCCACGCCCTTGCTGGCAGACTTTGGTGATTACATTCACACTTTCAACCTGCTGAGGGTGGCTCTGACAGCTTGGTCAAACGACAGCAATCGCCCCGGGGTGAGACCGAGGAGCCCGCGTCTGATGACTCATTGGGGAGAGAGACGTCCCTGCCCACCCGAGCCCCAGGAACCCCACGCTAGCAGCATTGGGCTTCTGCCCCTGCCCAGTGACCACAGGAAGCTCTGTGCATACCTAGAGGCGGTGACCGTCCTGCTGCTCTGCCCACTGCTCTGGGAATGCAGAATCGGAAAGGGAAGCATAGGCATCCTGGGTCCAGAAAGCTTTGGACCACCAGCAAGATAAGGGCCTGCTGGGCAGATTAAGGAAAAAGAGAGTGACGCTGGCACTGGGTGGGAAGGCCCAGTGACCTGGCGTCTGGAAAACAAGGGGAGGCTGAGGAGATTTGAGCCTGGCTACAGGGACTCATCTTTCTGCAGTATGTGCCTGTGCTAAAATCCTGAAATCCTTTGTGGAAATGTGCTGGGGGACAAGGGCTCCCTTTATTTAATTTTATTTTGTAAATGGTTTTTAGCAGCTTTATTGAAATATAATTCACATACCGTACAATTTACCCATTTAAAATGTACAATTCAGTGGCTTTTAGTATATTTGTAAAGTTATACATCCATATCACCACAATCAATTTTAGCCCATTTTCATTACCCTAAAAAGAAACCCCACACATCTTAGCCATCACCCCCCAGTATCCCCGTCCCACCCAGCCCTAGGCAACCACTCATCTACTTTCAGTCTCTATGGATTTGCCTTTTCTCGACATTTCGTGTAAGTAGGATTATAGAATATGTGGCCTTTTGTGACTAGCTTCTTTCACTTAGCATAGTGTTTTCAAGGCTCATCCGTGTTGAAGCATGTATCAGCAATTTAGTCCTTTTTATTGACGAATATGACTCCATTGTGTAGATATTGTCGGGGGAAGAGGGAGAATCTCCCTCTGCCCTTTTCCTTAAGGTTCTTATGGCTGGCCAAATAATTAACAAGACAGGTTAGCAGGAGAATATAATACCAAGTTGAATAACATGTATACATGGGAGAAAGCAGGGACACTGCATTTCTCAACCCAATAGCAGAAATTCTCGTCTTAAATACCATGTTCAGCCAATGACAAAGGAGGATGTTGGGGGTGGGGGGAGTCAGTTACAGGAGATTACCACTAAAGCACAGTAAACAAGAGTAAGGTTATTATGCAGATTTAAGGCCTCACCTTCCACATTGATAAGCCTCTAGAAATGAGGCCATCCCCCCCCTTCCCAAAACAGAGAGGGAGATACCTTTACAAATGGAGATTTCCCTTATAAATGTAAATGATTGTCTGGCAACTCCTCGCAGGGCCATCCAGAGAATGTGGCCAGAGAGACAGAACTTCTGATAAGAGGGGCTTGTTGGTGCCTTTCCTATTGTAACCTCCATCCTACATTATCTTTACAGCCATCATGATAGATCTGTTCCAGGAAGGAGCCACCATGTCAAATTCTTTAGGCAGTTAGTGGGGGAGGTCAAACGTCCCTAGAGAAAACAACCAAAGTAAAGAGATAGATTTCAGGGTGGCCAAATCTTGATCTCCCACAATATATATCACATTTTGTTTATCCATTCATCAGTTGATGTGCATTGGGGTTATTTCTCCTTTTTGGCTATTATGAGTAATGCTAACAAGTCTTTGTGTGGACGTGTTTTCATTTCTCTTGGGTGGATACTTAGGAGTGGAACTGCTGGGTCATATGGTAACTCTTCGTTTGGCCTACCTTCTTTTTGTTAAAAAGCAGGAAACGAGGGCTTGACAGGCTTGGTTTGAGCCCTGGGTCTGCCTTTTCCTGGTTGCTGTAGGTCTTTAGGCAAGTCACCTCCTTGTTCTCTGAGCCTCAGGTACATCAGTGGATGGGGAAACCATCCTACCTGTTCTTAACAAGCTTGTCATGAGGTGCAGGCCAGGATGCTGTCTGGGGAAGGGCTTCCAGGAGGCAAGGACATTGTCATCCCTAGGGAATGTTACTGCTTTGCTGGTTATTATTTCCATCCTTCTCATCCAGTCCCCTCTAGCCACAGCTCTTAATCCCACTGGTCAGGGGAGATCAGCCACAGCTACTATTTTTGACAAAGAGATTTCTTTAGGATTTTTAGCTATGTTTCTTTTACAATTATTTGTTTTATTGCTTATGGAAGTAATCTGTGTTCCTTGCAGAAAACAATGACAGTGCAGATATAATTGCTACTGAGGTCTTAGTATGTATTTCAGACTTCTATATTTCAGTATAAATATAGACATGAATAAATAGGGACCTTTTATTACAATATTAGGATCATGCTATATATGTTCTTCAGTAACCAGGTTTCCTCAGAAAACAGTAGATCATGCATATCTTTCCACATCGGTAAAATGAATCTAGTCCGTAGTTTTTTTAATGGCTCCATGGCAGCCCATTGTATGGATATACCATACTTTCTTTAAGCATTTCCTCTTGCTGGATGCTTAGGCAGTTTCAAGGTTTTTGCTGCTATATTCAGTGCTGGGTTCCATGGAAATTGCACGAAACCTCTAAATGCGTGTGGCCCAGAGTGGGGCAGCCACACAGCACTGTTGGCCTCTTCCCACCAGAAGTGTGAGTGTGCTTCCTCACTTCTTCCTGCTTCTTTTATTTGTCCTTGGGTGTGGTTTTAAGCCCTTTGCTCTTAGCCAGGAGGGGAGACTTAGAGCTCTAGTTCTTAAAGTCTATAGATAGAAGTTATGATGGGAAAAAACATATTTTATAACATCCACTGGGTGAATGTAACAGTTGATGTTTCAAGAAAGAGCCGTCACTGAGCTACTGGATGCTTCCTTGTAATGTCCGGCGGCTTTGATTGCTGTGATAAGGGCAATAGGAATAGTGACATAGCAACAGCAGCAACATCCTATGTGCCAAAGAAATTGCAAACACATTACCTGAACATCCGGCCTCAACTCCTGGCATATTCCAGGAAATTTATTATTATTATTTGATTTTTATTTATTTTTATTTTGCACTCTCAGACTTTGAAGAACCAAAGCCTTCCTGTTCTCTAGGCAGGGTTATGTTTTCCTTTTTATGAAACCTCCCAGACCTCCTGTTGTATGTAAGATCAATCAGCCCACTCAACAAGTGAGTTTTAGCTTCTTTAGAACTAGAGAATGTTAGAGCTGGCAGGGCCTAAAGAATCATCTAATAACCCAGTGATCTTTGTTTATTAACGTTGATTTACACATGCAATACCTGAAGACATTCTCATAGTAAAAAAAAAAAAAATGCAAACAATGTAGATAACGCTGCAGTCTCCTTGATCATCCTCTTCTCCTCTTCCCAGGGATAACCATTATATCCATTTGGTGTAAATTACTTTTCAGACCTTTTTTATGCATTTATATATAAATATACATTTATGCTTATCTACAGACACACACATCCTTAGAAATGCATGGTAGTGATTTGTGGGTTTCCTCAACCAGTAAATGGTGTCATACTGTTGCATTATTCAGCAACTTGCTTTCTTTCCCTAAACAGTAAGTCTTAGAGATTGTCCATGGCAGCACCTTGATCTTGTTAATGGCTGCATACGGGTATACCAAGTGTATGTAATCAGACCCCTGTGGACGGGCAGGTGGTTTGCAGTGCTTGACCGTTGTATAGCGTTATAAGCACTCACCATCTTTCGGCTGACTCACCTGGGCACACCTAGATAGGTGATCGGAATGGCTGGGGCGTAAGTCAGGGAAGGAGAAGGTTTAGCTGCTGGCAAACAGCTCTCCCAGGTAGCAGTACCTGCTTCCACTCCCCTCACAGTGTCACTTCCCAGGCCTCCATAAACATCTGCTTTTCCTGACCTGATGGCTAAACTAGTACCCCAGGGATTTTCAGCTCAGGCAGGAGTTGTTTACCTGTAGTGAACCCTGCGACCTCAGTGAGCCACTATTTCTGGTGGCAGCGTGTCTACCCCAAGTGTGGGGACCGGAAAAAAGTTGACCACTGGTCGTCAAAACATTCTTCACTGTCATTTGTAAACAAGGAAATGGAGGTTCCCACAGTTAGTCATCACTGGGTGGGAGCCAGAGTTGAGGGAACCGAATCTTAGTACAGGACTTTTTATATTGTGCTTTAAAAAAAAAGTCAATTGCGTTAAACCCACCTGTTGTGTGACATGCTTCTTTTCTGGGTTTGGAAAAAAAGGTAATTTTGACCCTCTGAAATAACATGCCCTCTAATTCTGAAATATTTTTTTCCTTGACTGCTTTTTTTGGTTGGTGCCACAGCATCTAGCCAGGAGGTAATTTCTGTTGATAATCCTCATAGAGTGGAGGGCCGCAGTCTTTGGTGGCTTAGGGAGCATATGAGTCACCTGTTGAGAGAGATGCAGTTGGAGAGCCAAGTGTCTCAGGCAGAGAACAGGGCTTCTGTCCAGACACCCTCAGAAGTGTAGCCTGCTGACTGCTCAGAAGACGGTAGCCTCCTTGACAGGTGGGGGTCAGAGGCCATCTGCCATTCACAGCAGCTGGAATACAAGAGGGACTGTGGTACTTTTTTGAAATTCAGAAAATGTTTTAGTTGTAAACGTGTCTGCTGAGGGGTTATTTATAACAGGGAAAAATCAGTGTCAAGCTCAAAGTCTAACAGTGGAGAACCATATGTGCATGGTTAAGTCAATAACGATAAACCCGTGCAGTTGATTATGATACAGCCGTTACAGCTAACTTCTGAATTCATGATGTCATGTTTGTGTTAAAAAACTTAAGTGATTTATTTGCTGCTTCTTGGAGTGTAACTTAGGAGAAACTTTTTGAAGGAGAACTCTAAATTTGTAACCTTTAAATGTGATCCAGCAATTACACTTCCAAGAATATGTCCTACGGAGATCTTGCACAAGTGCACTAAGATTTACATACGAGGATATTCACTTCAGCACTGTTTGTACTAGGAATTTTTGGAGAGAATCCAAATATCCATCAACTGAGATTAGAGAAATACCTAAGATACATTTATATGATTATATAATCTGACAATCATGGAAGGGAAATGAGATGACCCACCCTGTCTGTACGTATGACATGGAAAGACTGAGTCCAAGATCCTGTATTAAGTGGAGAAAAGTAAGATGCACAACAGAATGTGTGGCCTGTCCCATTGTTCTTAAATCTGTGTGTGTGATAACAATGCATAGGGAAAACTTGCGGAATATCTACATAAACCATCAGCTGTGGTTTTCAGTGGAATGGAAGTTAGAAAGGACTTCTGCTTTCTAGTTCAGAATTCTGTAGTGCTTGCAGTTTTTTACAATAAGCAGATCATACATTTAGAATCAGGGAAAAAATCAAGATCACTAAATAAAGTACCAAATCTCATTGACCCACAGTTCTGAAAGGCTGTAAATTACATTTACAGTGTGATTCCAGTCTTATAAAAAAATAGATAGAAAAGAATTAGTCCAGGGCTGGCCCAGTGGCACAAGCAGTTAAGTGCGCGTGCTCTGCTGCGGCAACCCAGGGTTTGCCGGTTCAGATCCTGGGCGCGCACCGACGCACCGCTTGTCAAGCCATGCTGTGGTGGCGTCCCATATAAAGTAGAGGAAGACGGGCATGGATGTTAGCCCAGGGCCAGTCTTCGTCAGCAAAAAAAAAAAAAAAAAAAAAAAAAAGAGGAGGATTGGCAGATGTTAGCTCAGGGCTGGTCTTCCTCAAAAAAAAAAAAAAAAAAAAGAGTCCAAAGCATTGATGATAGTTGCTCTGGGTAGATGGCATGTGGCAGATTTGAATTCTTTTGGTCTTCTGTATTTTCCAAGTGTTTTTATTCATGAATTTGCTTCTGAATTGGAAGAAAAAAATTATGGGCTTTATCTTTGGACTTTGCAGAGATTAGAAAGCCCCAGCGAGGAAGCCCTGGACCTTGAGAGTGTGTGTGCGTGTGTGTGTGTGTGTGTGTGTGTGTGTGTTTCTTGGAAGGCTCAGCTCCTCTGCCTTGCCTTCTCTGAGCAAGGTCCCAATGATGGGGCGCAGGCTGGGGGATTGGTGGGGGCCCTTGGAGTGCTGTCCTGTTTGGCCCCGAGTCCTTGGGAAACTGGGCTCCTGCAGAGGCTAGTCCGAGTGGCAGAGGGATACTATCAGGGGTGAGGAGGTCTGGAATTGCTCTCCCTCGAGTTCCTCCCATTTCAGAGCTGCTGTGGACCTGCTGTGCCCAGACAGCATCCAGCCCACCATCCAGGCCCCTTCCTGTGGCTCAGGCCTCTGGCCTGGCAGGAAGGTTTGGTCTCACCGATTCTGTAGAGGCTGCAGGGCAAAGGTTCAGTTTCTTCAGGAAAAGAGTGAAAGGGGCTTGCTACCCAGTGTGGGTGTCGGGGTGTTCGTTTGGAGGGGACAGGGAAGGATTCCACCTTGGGATTATAAAAGCAATGAAATAAGCTTTTTAAAACAAAAAATGGAGTTATACCATATTACTGTTGAGAAGCCTGCTCTCTTTTCTTCATAATATACCTTGGACATCTTTCCCAGTAAGTACCCAAAAAGCACTGGTTCTCAACAGGTTTTGAAAGTTTGGGGGGATGTTTTTGGTCATCACAGTGATGAAGGGGCACTACAGGCATTGATGTAGTTCTCCACAATGAATCATCCTGCCTCCCCAGGACCTTGGAACATCTCAGGGGAACCTGTTCATTATGAACTGAGCCCAGAGCTTAGCGCTGTGTTAATGTAAAGGCAACATTTCTTTTGCATAGTTTGATATACTCTGAGTTTAGGAAGGTTAGGTGGTCTGTGATTTTCATTTAGGGCAGTAAAATAGGTGTATTTATGATTTATACAATATTTATAAAAAGGTGCTGTTGGGCCTGATAGGGTGCAGAATTCTCACTGTGGAATCAGTGCAGCGTTTTGGAAGGGCTGTTAGCATTTTAAATGGATATAATCAAAATGTATTAACCAACCTCCACTGACAGACATTTGGGTTGAATTCAGTTTTGCACAATCACAATGACACCTCTTATATATATGTTTGCACACTTGTGTTTGTGTTTCTATAGGATACATTCCTAGATGTGGAGTGGCTGGGTCAGAATAAAGGAATGCATTGTTTTTTTCATTTTAGTGCATTGCCAGATTGCCTTTAGAAGAGGTTTATACCCATTGACTGTATGTGAGCGCATCGGTTTCCCCACACCCTGGCCAGCGCTTGCTATTAGTAGTTGTTAATATGTTTGCCAGTCTGAACAAGGTGGGATGGGGGAATGATATCTTATTTTCATTCTCAACTTTTTGATTACAAGGGAAGTGGTGTGTGTTTTCCTATCCATGTTATGTTTCTTCTTTGGTTTCACAGTTAGGACATGTCACTTCTGTCCACGGGAAGGCTGTGCCCAAGTGAGACCAAATAGGGTCTTTGGGAACTTTGTTCCTGAAAGGATAATAGATGGGAATATTTCTCTCGCACTGACGCTGTCTGCGCCCCCAGAGGTTGGGCACCCCTGGGAAATTGTAGGGTGGGAGGAGGCTGGGCTGCACTGTCCCCAAAGCCCTTGGTCTCATACCCCCCTTTGCCTTCTGCAGGAAGCCTGGAAGCATGCAATCGAGAAGGCCAAGCACATGCCTGACCCCTGGGCTGAGTTCCACCTGGAGGACATTGCCACGGAATGTGCCACGCGTCACAGGTCAGCAGCTTGTCTGGGGTTGCTGTGTGGCTCCAGGCCTCAAGGAGTACTTGGGGGTAGGGATCGAACTTCTCTTTACAATCAGCGGGGCCTAAGTACCCTTGGAGGTCAAGGGAAAGAGAATAATAATAATATCAGCCAATATTTGAGTGCTTATGCATGCACAAGGCACTGTGCATTATCTCATTTAATCCTCAGAGTGGTCCTATAAGGTGTGTATTGGGCAGACGAGGCTGAGCCATGCTGCAGTAACAAATACCCAGGGGCCTAGTGCAATAAAGATGTATTTCCCACTTATATAAAGTTGGGGGAGAATTGAGCCACTCTTCAGGGCAATGCGGGGGTCCAGGCTGCTTCCATCTTGCAGTTCCGTCATCTCAACACGTGACCCCCGCGGTTGCTACCAAAGGGAAAGAGAGAGCATGGAGGTAGGAGACCAGCTTTTCGATGCCTTGGCCCTGAGAAGATTCACAAAATGGAGCTGGGAGCGTCTAGATTTCCTCCTGGAAAAGGCAGAGGGAGGGAAGGCTGTTTTCAGGGGGTTACAGGAAGAATGAAAAGCAACAAAAACCACAAAACGCCAGCACTAACATAATAATAAGGATGACAGTGACGATGATGATGATGGCCCTTATTTATAGAATCTTCCACGTGCCAGGCACTGTTTTAAGCACTCTATGTGTATTTACTCATTAAAAAAAGCCTGAATCGTGTTGAGCATTTGGGACCCCTTTGAGAATCTGATGAGGGCCATCTCAGAAAGTTGCACACATCTGTCTAATTTTGCTCACAATTTTAGAGAACTCCTGGATCTGCCCTGGAGCCCGCACCCCTGTGCCGTGACCTCTGTAGACCCCTCCAGCTCTGAATCATTCAGGCCAACCCTCTCAGTTCCCTTGATTGCTCCAGGAGAGAGAGAGGTTTGCCCATGGTCACCCATGTAGTTAATAAGCTAACCTTCTGACTCTCAGTCCAGTGTCTTTGAATTAGTCAGAACTCTAGTTCAGATGCAAGTGACAGAAACCCAATTCACAGTGGCTTAAGCATAGAAGGGAATGTTTGGCTCAGGTATACAGGCTTCGGGCATGGCTGGTTCCAGATGCTCCAGGGATGCTTTTGGCTTTGACCTCAGATATACTCTCTTTTATCAGTGGCACAGATGGCCCCTGGGAGCCCCACATTTCATCTCATCCAATGGAAAAAGATCTTTTCTTTCTCAAATTTTTATAAAACAAAAGTTCTGTATTTGAATCTCATTGGCCTGGCTTTGGTTATATGCCCATGTCGGAACCAGTCATTGTGCCAGAGAGCTCTGCTCCTATTGGCCAGGTCTAGATCACATACAAGAAGACATAAGGTGCTGGGGGATCAGCTCCACCTAAACCACATATTCTGAGAATGGAGGATGGTGGTTCCCCAAAGGAAAATTGGGATGGCGGTGCTGTTGCTAGAAGAAGGGGGAGCAGATGCTAGGCAGGCAGAAACAGTGGAGCCTTCTCCACCTTTCTGCAACATGTTCCTGCAACGAGAAGATGGCTTAGAGCCTGGCATGCACCCCCCTCCCCACTGCTGGAGGCCCCCTTCCTCGCAGGCTCTGGGGTCTGTGCCTTCAGCCGAGGTCAGCATTGTGGGGGCCCCAGGGGGGCAAGGTTTGAACCCTGTTCCTTCCTGCCTATGAGGGCAACATGGTGGCTGGTTGGTAACAAATGGCAACACAGGGAGGTCTCTGGGAAAGCAGGACCCACATGCTGGGTTGGCTCTGTGTCTTGGAGCTCTGCAGATGGACCAGGAACCAGGAACCAGGCCAAACTGTGTTTATTTCCTGACTGAAGTGGCTGACTTCCCCTGCCCTGGCTGCTGGTGGAGGGAGGTTAGGCATTGATGGCTAGAACCCCCAGAGATTTCTAAACTGGAGAATCCCTCCTCTGTTCCTGGTTTTTAAGGAGCTCTGGTGCAAGACAGCCCTTATTAGGGCAGATTTCCTGTACCCAGGCTGGTTAAGAGCAAGGTTCTGGTTGAAACTGACCTGGGTTTGAATCTTGTCTCTCGGACGGGTTACTTCACCTGTCTGAGCCTCAGTTTCCGTATCTGGAAAGTGGGCACAATAATTGCACCGATCTCATAAGGCTGCTGAAGGTTGACTCAAGAGCTCCAATTAAGCACCCAGCATATAGCGAATGCTCTGGGAGCTTTGAGCAACTCTGACCTTTGTGATGTCAGTGGTTGTGAAGGACAAATAAGATCCTGCCGATGTCACATAACTCCTCCCTGCCCTGACTTCTGGGCCCCTCTTGGTTTTCAGTCTCTTGAAGGTGGGGGAGGACTATTTCCTTTATCTTTTTTTTTTTTTTTGTGAGGAAGATAAGCCCTGAGCTAACATCCCTGCCAATCCTTCTCTTTTTCTGCTGAAGAAGACTGGCCCTGGGCTAACATCCTTGCCCATCTTCCTCCACTTTACATGGGACGCCGCCACAGCATGGCCTGACAAGCTGCGCCCTCGGGATCCGAACCCGGGGCCGCCACCAGGGGAGCTTGCGCGCCTAACCTGGGCCGCCACCAGGGGAGCTTGCGCGCCTAACCACTACGCCATGGGGCTGGCCCCTATTTCCTTTATCTTGAGCTCTCCATAGTAATAATAATCATTGCTATTATTTGTTGAGCACAGTACTCTCCTCGGGCTGGTTGTGAGCAAGCTTGCAGCTCTGAGGAGCCTTCCTCCCTCTGGGCCTAGGGGAGGTTACCTGTCAGGCCTCTGCTTGTTTTTCTTAACGTTGGTTTCAGACTCTGAGAAACTCGTTCTCACGAGCTGGGAGCGTTCTGGAATCTGTCCCTGCTGCAGGGTGGGCCAGGGCGGCGTCTACTAGAGCTAAGAACACCTTAGCCCTGGGGGGGATGTTTTAGACTTGAGGGATTTACTGAGCTGAGGAGCTTTCTACCAGGCAAACCTGTTTGAGGCCCACCCAGGCCCAGGGGCAGATTGGCTCTGGGAGAGAGGATTCCTGGGAAAGGAGAGCTGGCAATGTTCTGGAGCCCTCTCCATCCCTCTCTGCCTTAGGTGTGCACCTGGCAGCCCCTTTCCTGGATGGACTCAGAGGCAGGACCCTCCCCCACCGCTGCCTGCACCTGGACAGTCTAGGAGACGTGCCCAGCTGGCTGGGCTGAGCCTCACACAGGTGCCTGGCAAGGTCAAGGGCGCTGCCGCCTCCCATCCTGGGACACGCTATTTGTTATGTAGACCAGTTATAATAAGGGTATTTATTTATTCAGTTGTCCATCCAACATGCATTTAGTAAGCATCCACACGCACCAAGCCCTGCAGTGAACAAGAGAGACATGGGTCTGCCTTTGTGGAGTTACAGTTCAGTGGGGAGCCAGACAGAGAACAAGCCTGCCCACAGCCCAGCAATTAGTGCTGGGGGGACGCAGTGGAGAGGGAACAGCTACCTTTGAGGAAAGGGAAGGAAGCCAGTGTGGTGGGGTCTTGGGAGGGAGGGAGAGTCCACAAACCCAACCCAGGAGGTTGGCTGGGCCTGCAGGTAGAGTGGGCTTGATCCCAAGGGCACTGGGGAACCCAGAAAAGCCTTTCACCTTTAGCTAGTGAGTGAGAGGATCAGGTTATGGAGGCTGCACCCTGGGTTGGGTTCTGGTCTCTGCAGGTACAACGCTGTTACTGGGGAGTGGCTGGAAGACGAAGTTCTGATCAAGATGGCGTCTCAGGTGAGCAGAGCCTCCAGCCCAGTGGAGACAGGGCTGAGTGGGGATTTTTCTCCAGGCGACTTCAGTCCCTGCTCCCTCCCTTCCACACCCACTTTATTTTTTTTTAACTTTGGAGGATTCTTTACCTTGTTATATATTTATTTTATTTTTTATAACAGCTTCATTGAGATGTAATTCACACACCATGCAACATACCCATTTGAAGTGTACAGTTCAGTGGTTTTAGTATAGTCACAGAGTTGTGCAACCATCACCATGATCGATTCCAGAACATTTTTACCATCTTCAAAAGAAACCCTCTGTGTACCCATTAGCAGTCAGTCCCCAGTTTCCTCCAACCCTAGGCAACCACTAATCTACCTTTTGTCTCTATAGATTTACCTATTCTGGGCATTTCATATATTAATCATATATCAAAAGATTCTTCTTGGCACTGTAGGAGAGGAAGAAATTTTCCTCTACCCTTCTAGGTTCTTTTGGCTGATCTAAGAATTAAATTGATATGAGATAGAATAACAGGAGAAAATCAAACAGAGTTTAATAACATGTATACATTGGAGAAACCCAGGAAAACTGAGTAACTCACTAAAATGGCTGAAGCCACCACCTTAAAACCATCTTCAGCTAAAGACTACACAGGATGTTGGGGATAGTGGTTTGGGACTTCAAAGGGGAAGAAAGCAATTCACATGGAGATGGAAAAGCAAATGTTTGGTAAGGAAATGTTTGCCATGCCTGCAGAGACAATGGGACATGGAGAGGACTTTGATGAAATGGGCCTTGCTAGGTTCCTCCCTGTCTACCACACCTAGTTCATATATTATACTATAGTTATCTATGGTGATACCTCCTTCCTGGAACAAGCCTTCTATCTTAAATTCTTTTAGGCAGTTAGGTGGAAGGTCCAAGTTTCTTCCTGAGGCTTTAATTGTTCTTAAAAATAATCGGGTCAGGGACCAGCCTGGTGGCGAAGTGGTTAAGTTTGCATGCTCTGCTTCCGTGGCCCAGGGTTCACAGGTTCGAATCCTGGGCATAGACCAACGCACCCCTCATCAAGCTGTGCTGTGGCAGCATCCCACATACAAAATAGAGGAAGATGGACACAGATGTTAGCTCTGGCCCAATCTTCCTCACCAAAAAAAAAAAAAAAAGTCAAGTCAAAGAGACACATTTTGGGGTAGCAAATTCTGCTCCCCTAGAGCACTCTTGTCAAAAATCAGTTGACCATAAATGTATATATCAGTTTTTGAAAATGGCAGGTTGTTAAATGAATTCAGTGGCTTACAATCAGCCTTTTGAAAAAAAGCAATAGACTAGAAAATAGAATACTACTTCCTTGCATAGTAAGGATAAGGATTGTTTTGTGAAACTTTTTTTAGTGTATCATGTACTCAGAAAAGTGTACAGCTTGATGAGTTTCACAACGTGAGCACACTGTGTAACCAGCACCCAGATCAAGACACACAAGATCCCCAGCACCCTCAGAAGCCCCCTCAGCCCCAGTCCCTACTACTTTACCCCTGAGGGTAAGCACCACCCTGAATTCTGTTGCCCTAGGTTAGTTTTGCCTATTTTTATACTCCATATAAATGGAGCCATACAGTGTAGATTCTTTTGAGTATGACTTCTTTTGCCCAACATTTTGTCCATGAGGTTTGTACATGTTTTGCTAGAACTAATTTGTTCATTCTCATTGCTGTATAGTATTTCATCCAACGAATAGACCTAATTAATTTATCCGTTATACTGTTGATAGACATTTAGGTTGTTTCTGCTTTTTTTCTGTTACAGACAGGGCTGCAAAGACATCCTTTGATGTACACTGTCTCCCCCACAACACCTCCATAACATCCGCCCCCAGGAGATCTTCCGCTCAGCTAGGGTTGTGGAATGGGCTGATCTCACTCCCGCAGCCTCCAGTCTGGCAGTTCTATCAGGCTTTGGTGCTGCGGTATAGCAGAGAGGGCCCAGGGATTTTAGGATTGAGATGAGGTCCAGGGTGCCCATTTGGTGGGTGATGTCCAAGGGGAAAATCTCCTGACTCAGGGTTGCTTCTGGGTGGGGCATGGGGACTGATAACCCTGTGTGTGGTGTCTTTCAGCCCTTCGGCCGTGGAGCGATGAGGGAGTGCTTCAGGACGTAAGTGACTCAGCCTGGCTCTTGGGGCCCTGCCGGGAGGCTTCCTCAGGCTCCTGAGAGCAGGAGTGTTATGACATTTTTGGCCAAGAAACGAAGACCGTGGCCTCTGCTGCTTGTAGCCTAAGCTCCTCTCCATCTGGTCTCCCACGTTGGGCCTGGCTGTGGGGATGGGCTCAGGGAGAACAGGAAGTATCCCACTAATCTCTCCTCTGGGGTTTGGAGACCAAGGGATGTGGGCTAGGAGACCTTTAACAACGTCCCTTAGGCCCCTTCGCAGGGGGCTGGAGAAGCCCCTCCCACCTCCCAAATTTTGTTCCTGGATCTAGCCAGCCTGGTCAGGCAGGGTCTCCCTGACGTGAGGACCCAGGACTGGGTCCCTGGTGGACCCAAGTGCCCAGGCGGACCCCCTGCTGCCTCTCCCTCAGGAAGAAGCTCTCCAACTTCCTGCACACCCAGCAGTGGAAGGGGGCCTCCAACTACGTGGCAAAGCGCTACATCGAGTTGGTGGACAGGAGCGTGTACTTTGAGGACGTGTGTCTACAGATGGAGGCCAAGCTCTGGGGAGAGGAGTATAATCGGCACAAGCCCCCCAAGCAGGTGTGTGGCACCCCTGCCTGCCACCTTCCCACACCAGGGCAGCCGGGACAGTGTCTGGAGATGAGGGCGATGGTGGTGCTGGTTGCAGGTTCTCTTCTGCACCATCTTAACAGTAGCTAATAACAACCATCATTTACTGAGCATGATGGGCCAAGTACTCTATATGCAGAGTTGTTTATTCCTAAAAACAGCTCTGAGATTGTTTGAAGTTGGAATGTTTTTATCTCATTTACAGATTGGATCTGCTAGTCAGGATTTTTGTGTGCAAATGACAGAAACCCACTCAAATGGGCTTAATCCAAAAAGGGAATTTATTGCTTCATGTGACTGAGAAATAGTGCTGGCCACAGGCACAGCTGGATTTAGGACCAAACCGAGGTTATTGGGAATCTTCCTCCATCTCTAGCCTCGGTGTGTGTTCTTCTATGTTGGCATCACTCTCAGGCAGCTTCTCGACTTGTAGTGGCATGTTGGCCACCAGCAGCTGCAGGCTCGCTTTCTGTCTTCCCAGCAACCTTGTGAACGGACAGCACCCATTTTCCCAGGAGTTCCAGTAAAAATCTCAGAACTGGGTTTCATTGGCTCTGAGTAGGTCAGGTGCCTATTGCTGAGCCAATCGCAATGGCTGGAGGGAGGGAATATGCAGATTGGGTAGGCCTGAGCCATGTGCTCACCCTTAGAGCCAGGAATGTGAGTCCTTCCACCCAGACTACGTGGACTTAGTTTGGTGGCTCCCAAGAAAAAACAGCAGGAGGAAGGAGGAATGGATACCGTATCTGCTCCAGGGGAACCCAGGGCTCAAAGGGGTTAAGTGACCTGCCCAAATAGGCCAGGACCCCTGGAGGCCAGGACTTATACAGCCAGGGCTCAAATCCAGGCTTCCCAAGCCCCTGCCCAGTGGGCTTCCTCGTTTCAGCCCCCAGGATGTTGAATGACCCCAGGCCAAGCAGAACTTCCTGTTGCCCGCGGGCATTTGAGGAAGCGGTGCTCCATGTCTCTGCCCTGTCTAAATTTACAGCTCAGTTCTCCCATTGTTTGAGCACCTACTAGATGCAAGGCACTGTCTCCTAGGTGCCTCAGGAAAGCCACACTTCAGGCAACCAGCAGAATTTATTGAGTGCTTGCTGTTTGCAGGGCACTTGATTAAGTGTACTTGGGGTGGTCACAAAAAGCCACAGTCCCCACCTTGGGGGCTGTGACCTCCCCCGTCCTTTCTCTTCCTCCCCAAGTTTATTCCTGCCTCAGGACCTTGGCCCTGGCTGTGCTCTGGCCTTCATCTCTCATCTCCCCGATGCTTGCATGGCGAGCTCCTTCTCGTAGTTCTGGTCTCAGCTCATGTGTCACCCGCTCAGGGAGGCTGCCCCACCCAGACTACGTGTGTGAATGAAGTAGCCCTTCCACCGCTGTCACCGTCTATCACGTCGTTCTGTTTGTTCTGGTTTCTCTTGTTGGAGCAATTGGCTCTCTCAGAAAGAGTCATGTTCATGTACTTAATATTTTAGTTGCCTCTCTCCCCCGAGGGCAGGGAGTTTATCTGTCTTGTTCACTTTGTATCCCAGTGCTTAGGTGCTCAGTAAATAGTAATGTGGTTGAACTGATGAAGGGAGAGAAATGTGGTTGTTTCAGGAGGAAGTGGCTGTTCCCTCCAGGCTGTGTCCCTGACACTTCCCCTCACCCAGTGAACCCTCTGGCTAAGCAGGAGGCCTCGCAGGCTTCCTTGTAGGGATAGAGCGAGCATTTGGGGCCGGAGCTCTCTGAGAAATGGCTGTCCTTCCCCTCAGGCTTGCTCTCAGAACTGAGGCCACAGTTGGGGGGGTTTTCAGCCCTTAGCTCTGGGCCTCTTGTGGCCTCTGGCGCTGTTGTCTGCCTGTCTAGTGACTCGGCCAAGCAGTTCCCCGGGGGGTCATTTCTGGGGGGGAACCCAGACCTGGCTCCTTCTGTCATGGGAGGATTGAGAGGGATGGGGTGCCATGGGTGAATCCTCGTGTAACGGATCACAAGTTAGAGTCACAGGTCTTCCCTACCCCACTTCACATACCATATGCCATACTTAACCATTTTCTTCTGTGTCCAAAATTAAGCATATACTTGGTAAGAAACTCAGCAAGGAATGTCTGAGTTCCCCTAATTCCCCATTGCGGGGAGAGAACCACTGTTTACAGTTTGGTGTATATTCCTCTAGAATTGTGCCTACTGATAGTAATGACACCAGCAAATGTTGACAGACTCTCATGCATCAACAGATTTCATCCTAAGTCTGAGATCCCTATTCCACAGGTGAGGAAACTGAGGCAGATGGATGAAATAACTTGCCCAGATTCACAATATTAGTGTAAAGCACAGGCTAAGTTACTCAGCAGACAGACCCACAAATGTGTGTTAACGTGAAATGGTTTCTTTCTTTCTCATCTAACAGTCCTGCTTTGGTGGGGGTCTCAGGGTGGGCTGGTGCCTTGCCTCTTTAAGTCATCCAGAGGGCTGGTTCCTTCTGTCTAGTTGCTCTGCCATCCCCCGGGGCTTGCCTTGGACCATGTGGTCAGTTCTGGCTCACTGGCAGATGTCCACCTTACAGCCTCAGGAAGGCCAGAGAAGGGGAGGGCAGGCTGGAGTTGCATCGTCACTGCTGCTCACTTCCCATTGGCCAGGCTTGGTCACATGGCCACACCTAGCTGCAAGGGAAGCTGAGTGATGTCATCCCTACTGGATGGCTGTGCATCCTGTTAAAACTCAGTGATGCTGGTTGTCTTCGTCCATTCGGGCTGCTGTAACAAAATACTGCAGACTGGGTAACTTACAAACAACAGAAATTTATTTCTCACAGTTTTGGGGGCTAGGAAGTCCAAGATCAAGGCACCAGCATGGTTGTGTTCTGGTGAGGCCCTCTTCCTGGTTTGTAGCCAGCACCTTCTTGCTGTGTCCTCACATGGGGGAAGGGGCAAGGGAGCTCTGTAGGGTCTCTTTTATAAGAGCGTTAATTCTATTCATGAGGACTACACCCACATGACCTAATCACCTCCCAAAGGCTCCACCTACTAATACCATCACCTTTGCGGGTTAGGATTTCGATATATGGATTTTAGGGGGACACATTCAGGCCATAGCAGGAGTTTTCATTCTCAAAGGAAAAGGGGAGAATAGATTCCAGGGACAATCAGCAATTTCTGCTGCACAGCTGGTAAGTGATGGAGTCAGGATCTGAGCCCAGGCAGGCTGGCTCCTCTTACCCTGCCTGCTCCTGCCTCTCATCAGAGGAGGATGCCACCTGGGCCCTGCCTCCCTCCTGACCTCACTCCGCCTCCCACCAGGTGGACATCATGCAGATGTGTGTTGTGGAGCTGAAGGAGAGGCCGGGCAAGCCCCTCTTCCACCTGGAGCACTATATCGAGGGCAAGTACATCAAGTACAACTCCAACTCGGGCTTCGTCCGTGACGACAACATGCGCCTGACGCCGCAGGTGAGGCCCCTGGAGAGGAGCGTCCCTGTGGATTTGGGGTCTTAAGCATCTCAGAGCATCCCGAAGGAAATTCTGTAACAGGACACCCATCACCCTATGCCAGCTTTGTCAGCAAGGTCTCTACCCAATTAAACAGGGCTCCTTCCTTTGTCTTTTCCTCTATACAGCTCCTCCTTGCAGACAAAGGCAGAGCTGGGGTGTTGCAACCTCTCAGAGTAGTGCCTGGCCAGTGTCCCCGCAGCCCATAGCCTGGTCTCTTGCAGTCACCTTTTTCTTTCTGTCCCCCCACAGGCCTTCAGCCACTTCACGTTTGAGCGTTCCGGCCATCAGCTGATCGTTGTGGACATCCAGGGTGTGGGCGACCTCTACACCGACCCGCAGATCCACACCGAGAAGGGCACTGACTTTGGAGATGGCAACCTAGGTAGGTGGGGAAAGCCAACACACTTCCCTCCCCTTACCCTAAATTTCCAAGCTCTTCGTACACCCAAGAAAACAGGCCCAGTTGGCATACTGGCCTTTCCAAGATCGTGCAGATGGGAGCCTGGGGCGTCTGACCCCCTGCCAGTTCAGCACGTTTTACACCTGCCCCTGCCGTGTTTATGGTACCCAGCACTGCCCCACCCCCTGTCACAAAGCAAAGCAACGTTCCAGACACCCTGCTCTGTCCACAGGTGTCCGGGGGATGGCTCTCTTCTTCCACTCGCATGCCTGCAACCGGATTTGCAAGAGCATGGGCCTCACTCCCTTCGACCTCTCGCCAAGAGAGAGGGACGCAGTGAATCAGAACACCAAGCTCCTGGTGGGTGCCCGCTGTGAACGTGCTCGGACCGGGGTAGGGGGGGTTCTTTCTGCTGCCAGGACCAGCACGCCGTGCTTCCCTGTGTGATGATGGCCCAGGCCCCGTGATGCTTAATTGAAAACTATCAGGGCTGGAAGGATCTCGTTCCTATCTGTGCCCCTTGTCCCTCCCAAATCAGTGCACAAAGCCCTGCTGAGTGTTTCCGCTAATAGAGTAATAGAGCTGGCCCACTTTTGACCAGAGTGAAGGGACTAGATGTGTAGAGATAGTGAGAGAGGTGTGTGGTATGTGTGTTTGTATGTGTTTGTGTGGTGTGTCGACTCATGGCTGGACTAGACTTGGACCTGGCTCCTTGGGCACCTTGCTGCGTCCATGATGTGCCCACCGCACCTCTACTCCCAGGACCAAATACAAGAGAATATTGGCAAAGACGAGCTTGGGATTCTGGTATATAGTGGCATATATTCCCCAGCTCAGGGCTGCAAAGTGTGGTCAGCTGGGAATGCTGGCTGGCAGGCCCTTTGAGCTCCTGTTCCAGATGCCCCTTCTTAGAGGCCTTCAGGTTAATCCCCCACTGATTATTTTCAGATTTTCTGCCAGTCCCCAAACAGGTACATGTGGGAGCTGTGGCTGAAAGGGCCTCAGGTTTCAGGGGAACAACAGGCAGCAGGAAGAGCCCCTCATTCCCAGAGGGTGCCTGTGTGACATGAATGTCCCTGTTAATTCTCTAGCAATCAGCCAAGACCATCTTGAGGGGGACAGAGGAAAAGTGTGGGAGCCCCCGAGTAAGGACCCTCTCTGGGAGCCGGCCCCCTCTGCTCCTTCGCCTTTCAGAGAACTCTGGAGACGAGAACATGAGCGACGTGACCTTCGACTCTCTCCCTTCCTCCCCATCTTCGGCCACACCACACAGCCAGAAACTGGACCACCTCCGTGAGTGATGGTTTGGTCCCTGGTCATTGTGGTTGGAGGGGATAGGTGCCAGGTAGGGCAGAGCCAAACTGGCTTTCACTTATGTTAGAAAATCAGACTTACTAACCAAAAAGATTCACGGCCCAGGTGGTTTTACAGGTGAGTTCTTTTAATAAACTTTCAAGACGCAGGTCATACAAATGCTATGAAAACAACCCCTATTATAGAAAACAAGGTAACATTTTGCAGTGTGTTTTATGAAAGTAGCAAAACTTTCATACCAAAATTTGACAAAACGCCAGAAAAGAAAACTATATCCCAACCTCACTTGTAAATATATTATACAATGCAAAAAATAAATAAATATACAATGAAAAAATTCTAGATAAGGTATCAACAAATAAAGACTAGTAGTATCTTAAAAGAATCGCCTGTCATAGTCAAATAGGTTTTTGCAGAAATCTGAGAGTGGTTCCCTCAGATTAGGAAATCGATTAACATCATAATAGGTCAAAGGAGAAAAAGTAAATCATTATTTTTGAAGTTGAAGTGACAGAGTTTGCTGATGACGTGGGGTCTGCAGGAAAGAGAGGAGACAAGGCTGACTTGAAGGTTTTGGCTGGAAAAACTGGAAGGACGATGTGGCCATTTATTCAGCTGGAGGAGGCTGCGGGGGAGCAGGAGAGGAGGACTTTAGTGCCAAATGTTAAAGAAGCCTTTTTAGACATCTCCGCTGGAAGGCCTTGGGAATGATCTGAAGCAGGAGTCAACAAACTTTTTCTTTTTTTTTTTTAATTTATTTTATTTTTTTCCCCCAAAGCCCCAGTAGATAATTGTATGTCATAGCTACACATCCTTCTAGTTGCTGTATGTGGGACGCGGCCTCAGCATGGCCGGACAAGCGGTGCTCCGGTGCGCGCCTGGGATCCGAACCCTGGCCGCCAGCAGCGGAGCGCGCGCACTTAACTGCTAAGCCACGGGGCCGGCCCAACAAACTTTTTCTTAAAAGGCCAGAGAATAAATGTTTTAGGCTTTGTGGCCATACAGTTTCTGCATTTGCAGCATGAACCCAGCCACAGACAAGACCTAAATGAATAGGTGTGGCTGTGTTCCAATAAAACTCTATTTATGGACGTTGGATTTTAAATTTCATATAATTTTCACATACCACAAAATATTCTTCTTTTGATTTTTTTTCAACCATTTCAAAATGTAAACACTATATAAAAACAGGAGACAAGCCAGATTTGGCTCACAGGAGCTCGAGGCGGGAGAGAGAGACTGGGAACCACCAGGAGGTGGTTGGTTTTTAAGCCGTCTGGGCTTCCCCTGCTTGTAGCTACTCCTTGGGCTCCAAGTGTACAAATGGCTTTTCTTCCTTCATAAGTGCACCTCATTAAGGGCCGACCGTGGGCCAGGCGCATGAGCTTATAAACATGTTACACAAGTATGTTTGCATTGTGACAACTCTGAGGAGGCACAGAGGTTAAGCTACTTGCTTGGGGCCCCACAGCTGGCAAGTGGCAGACTCAGAGAAAGTTCTCAAGGAAGAGCTGTAGCCCTCCAGGTGCTGATGATATTCTTCCATTTTTGCACCTTTCTTCACAAATTTAGAATAAGAAAAGGCTTGGTGGTGGTGCAGTCAGCTCTGGGCTGTAGATTGGTCTTGTGAACTATTCCAGTGGTGGAGCCAGCTCATTATCTCTCTTGTCTCCCTGCTCAGACTGGCCTATGTTCAATGACCTCGATAACATGGCACCCCGAGACCACGACCATCTGGACAACCACCGGGTGAGTGGAGAGGGACGGAGAGAACAGGGCTGGGAGGAGGAAGAACTGAGGGTGAATACTCAGATGCAGAGGTGGGCAGCCAAAGGCTGCTTTGGGCACTGCCAGGAGGGCACAGGGGAATGCAGGTGAATCTCAGCCTTCTGCCCAAGGTGCCAGTTTCCTCTGGGAATTGCTGGGTCCATTCCAGTTCCTGGAGATGGTTAGAGCAGAGAGCATCCACATAAGCAGCAGTGCGACCTTCTGGTAACTGCCGGGCTCAGCGTTGGGGGTGTTTGGCCACACATGTGTGGACAGCTGTCTTGGGGGGAGGGAGCTATGCTGGGTCTCAGACGTGTGACTTCTAGCACAGTCAGCTGTGATGCCCGAGGGTTGGATAAACAGGACAGGTTTCCTGCAGCCTCTGGGTGACTCGGTGGTAAGAAACTGAAGATGTTGTATCTGCATTCAGGCAAACATTATTGTGTCAAGTTAAAACTTCAGAGGAATTTTTTAAACAGACTTTGCAGAAATACCACACTTGCACCGACCACAAGCTCACTTTAAGCTGCAGCCTCAGATTTCTCCAAAGGTTCAAGTTCACTCTTGACTGCTTCCCAGAATTCTTGAGTGGAAGAAAAAAATAAGAATAGCTGACAGGTATGGAATCGTCACTATGTGCAGACGCTGTTGTAAGAGCTTGACAGAGGGGCAGGCGCTGTGGTGTAGTGATTAAGTTCAGTGCGTTCCACTTTGGCAGCCCGGGTGCATGGATTCGGATCCTAACTTGTCAGCCGTGCTGTGGCAGTGACCCACATATAAAGTAGAGGAAGATTGACACAGATGTTAGCTCAGGGCTAACCTTCCTCAGCAAAAAAAAAAAGAAGAGCTTGGTAGATACTCTCATTTAATCCTCACAACAACCTATGAGATAGATATTATTTTTTGTTCCTTTTAGAATAGGTTTAATCTAGAATTGGAATGAGTTTTAGAATTTCAGAATAGGTCACACATTCTCATGGTTCCAAAGGTACAGGTACAAAAGATTAGCATGGTGAAAAGTCCCCTCCCACCCGTCCCTCAGGCACCTGCTTCTTATCCCAGCATCGGCAACTGCTTGGGCAGGACTTGCATTATCCCTATTTAGAGGTGAGGAAACTGATGCCAGAAAGGGAAGCCAATTGCTCACGGTCAGTCAGTGATGGAGCCAGGGTTCAAATCCAGGCCATCCGGCCTCAAACCCACCCTCTGCACTGCTGTCCTTCGCGGCCTTCTCTTCCACACCTTGGGGTGTGTATTCCCCGTTTCTCAGATGAGGAAACTGAGGTTTGGAGAGGTTAATGGCTTTGTCCGAGGTCTCAGAGCTGGGAAGTTGCAGAGCTCTCTGCAAGGCTTAGCAAGGCTGTCTGTCACTCTGCTTGGGAGTGATTCTGAAGAGGGCGACCAGGGGCCCAAAGTTGTGTGGTGGGCGAGGTGCAAGGAGCAGGCTGCCTGGAGCTTCTGGGTATGGCCTGCAGTCTGTTTTCTAAAGCAGCCGTTCACTCAGCACACTGAATGCTTCAGTTTTGTTGTCTGTAAATTTTACCTCAATTTAAAAAATTAAAATATTAAAAAAAGGGAACAGTTTTTCAGCCCACACAGAGCAAAATGTTGGGAGGGAAGCTCGTAGGGCTTCTCGTGGGCCTTTTCAGGATTCACAGCTCCTCAGGTGGAAGGATCCCTAGTCAGACCAGAGACCAAGGATTCACTGTGTGTGTTTGCGTGGCTCCCATCTATCTAAGAGAGTGATCCAGGTTCACATTTATGCTAGTGATACAAAGCTTCTTTTAAAAATATATTTATTTAGGTAAAATAAAATGGCTTATCCAAAGAAAAATAATAAATGAGAAGTATGAATTCATGAAAGGAGTTTTTTCTGGAGGGATAAGAGAATGGGATAGAAAGGGACCTGCAAGAGGTCTAAATTTTAGCAGTAATGTTTTTTTATTTTTTTTTATTTTTTTTGTGTGAGGAAGATCAGCCCTGAGCTAACATCCATGCTAATCCTCCTCTTTTTGCTGAGGAAGACCGGCCCTGAGCTAACATCTATTGCCAATCTTGCTCCTTTTTCTCCCCAAAGCCCCAGTAGATAGTTGTATGTCATAGTTGCACATCCTTCTAGTTGCTGTATGTGGGACGCGGCCTCAGCATGGCCGGCCAAGCCGTGCGTCGGTGCGCGCCCGGGATCCGAACCCCGGCTGCCAGTAGCGGAGCACGCGTACTTAACTGCTAAGCTACGAGGCTGGCCCCAGCAGTAATGTTTTAATTCCTTTTAAAAATAAAAGATTTAAAGTACCGAAGGTCTGATGTTAAGAGTTGATAAAGCTGGGTGATAGGTGCACAGGAGTTCATTTTAGTATTCTCTGTACTTATTTGTGTGTTTGAAATACTTCTTAGTGAATAAAGAAGGAAAAAAATGAAAGTATCAGCTGGATAGTGATGCAGGTGACGTGCAGATATGGCCAGAACCCAGCGTTGGTAGACAAATGACTGAGGTTGTTGAGATTCTGATTTGTGGCAGATTCCCTTTCAGAACAGAACTTAGATCTAGAAGAATAAAAAATAAGCCCAGGTGACCTGTGCAGTTTTGGCCGAGGGCTTAGTTGTAGTAAGTGTTGTGCCTAGTGCTGTATTTTTGTCCATAGCCCTTAAACCAGCCTTTGTTTTTCCACCTATGAAATGGGTCAGCCACTATCAATAACAGCACTTACTACGATCCACACTCATTTCATCCTCACTTTGATGTAGGTGTTCTGGTGAATCGAAGCTCAGAGAGGGTGAGCAACTGCCCAAGGTCACAGCTGATGAGTCACAAATCTCAAATTTGAGCCCAGGCAGTCTGGCTCCAGAGCCCAAGCTCTTCGCCACTACTTTCTCCTGCTCCCTTGTCACCCAACCAGCAAGGGCAGGATGAAGAGAATGTTAAGTGAGGTGATGGGACAAAGGAGAGAAAGCAAATGGCTGGGATGTCCAGATGTCACTACCACCAAGTACTCAGAGGACCACTGAGACCCTAGGGCCATCTTCTTTCTGCAGGACTCTGAGAACAGTGGGGACAGCGGATACCCCAGTGAGAAGCGGGGTGAGCTGGATGACCCAGAGCCCCGGGAACACGTAAGGAACTCCCAGGAAATGAGCCCAGTGGCCCCTCATTGGCAGGGAGGATAGAGAGGTGGAGGGAATGTGAGTGGGTCGTGAGAACATAACAAGTAAATTAATAAATAAGATCATTTCAGATAAAGATAAATGCAGGGCAGAAGATAAAAACAGGGAAACGTGGACCAGTAAGTTTAGTAAGGGGACAAGTATGGGAGATTAGACCCAAGGCTGAAAATGGCAGACAACTCTAATGGTAACGCTGGGACCTCTGGTGGCTAAGCAGAGAGGATGCTGGGTAATAGGCCAGAATGGTGCTGGTGTAGATGGGAGGGCTCAGCTCAAAGGCACAGGATTCTGGCAATCCCTGGGGAGAATCCCAGAGGACAGTTTCCTGAGGCATCCTCCCAGCAGCATGCTGGTGACGGTGGCCTCGGGTAGCGTCAGCCATTTAGAGATTTTCCCAGGAGCCAAAATTGAGCCTGAGCGTCAAGGCCAATCTTGCTGGGGGCCCTCTGCTCTCAGCTTTGTTACTGTGAATAGACATGCGATGGAAACTTTGGCTGGGGGAAGGACTTGGCCCAGTTTTTCTGGTGCCTGTCTGCCAGGATCCTGTGCCTTTGAGTCAGTTCCATTTATGCACACAGACAGAGCAAGAGGAAGGCTGTGGCCGCCCCAGCACATCGGTCCTGCCTGCTACCCAGCATTCTCACTGCTTGGGAGACAAGGGTTCCAGCTTCCCCTGCGGGGGCTGGGCCGGTTCCCTGAGAGGAGGGTCCCCGGGAGGACCGGGCCTGCCCCCTAGGAAGAGGGTCTCCTGGGAGGGCTGGAGCAGTTCCCAGGAGGAGGTTCTTGGGAAGAAGGGCTGCTCTTTGCTCACTCTACTCTCTGCCTCCATCAGGGCCACTCAAATGGCAACCGGAGGTATGAGTCGGACGAAGACAGCCTGGGCAGCTCCGGACGGGTAATGCGCCCCAGGGAATCCGTGTCGTGGCTTCGTGCTTATCGTTTCCGGGCTCTGTTTCTGTTTCTCCCACCTCGTGTCTCTGCTGCCTGCCCAGGTGCCTCACACATCTCCTAGAGAAAGATGGTGCAAAGGAGCCAATCCCTTTGGCAAACACTTTTTGAGCTCCTGGGTGGGGTGCTGGGGGGTCTGTGGGGAGGATTAGAGAAGACGAGAATAGCTCCTTCCTGGAGGGGAAATTTCAATTGCCGCAGCTCACATGTTAAAGTAGCGCCCATATAAGTGCCTTGTAGTATTAGTTAATTTGCTTCTCGCAACTGCCCAATGAAACAGGCTAACACTATTCATCCGCGTTTTACATATGAGAAAAGGGGGTTCTTCAGCAGCATTCCCCGGGCTAATATGTCCAACAAGCATCTCAGGTGGTCATTGTCATCAGGCAGGTGTGGGAAAGACCAGCCCTCAGAACGCTCTTCTCTAGCTGACTCTGAAACGTACTTCGAACCTCTCACCTTGAGCCTTTGCTGAGGCAAGTCTCCCACCTGCCAGGTCCTTCCTCCCCCTCTAGTCATACCTTCTCAAAGCCTGCCTGCTCTCCCAGACTGGGCCCCACTGGCACCTCCTCCAGGACCCTTCCCTGATCACCACAGCAGGCTTGACTCTCGCTCCTTCCAGAACACAGATTATTTACCATGCAATATGTATTTACCATGCAGCATTTCTCAATTGGGTCAAGGTCTCAGCCTGCATGGAGCAGGGTTGTTCAACCACAGCACCATTGACATACTGGGCTGGGTCATTCTTTGTTGGGGGGCGCTGCCCTGTGCATTGTAGGATGTTTAGCATACATATACATACACACACACACACACACACACACGTACACAGCTGCCTGGCTCTGTCCTGTAGGAACCTTTGGACCAGAAAGTCTTTAGCTTGGAGACATGATGTGTTTTTTAAACCCGTTCCCTGTTGATGTTGTCCACAGCACTGTGATGATGCAGAGGAAAGCAAAGTGGATTTGCTGTGAGGTCTGTAGTCAGACTCTTCTGGTGCCTTGTCTGGGGAGCTGGCAAAGGGAGCAGCTTAGGGTCCAACCTCCCCAACCAAACCCTGATTGATAAGTGAGGGGAAGTGCTTCTTTGGGCTGCTACAGTCCGTTCTGCTAGCCTGTGTGTCCTGTTGCTGTAATGTTCCCTCAGCGCCTACAGGCTGGCGGAATTTCAGTGATTAGAAATGGGGCTGTGTTTGTCCAAGGCAACTTGACACCATAAGGGTTCACTCCTCCCACCCCCCAACTCGCCAGCCGAGCTGGTGCAGTAGGGGCAGCTGACGGCTGGTGACAGTGCGTGCATCCCCAGCAGCTCGCTTCTCTGGCCTGTAAACTTTGCCATGCCCGGTCCTTTCCCTCAGGTCTGTGTGGAGAAGTGGAATCTTGTCAACTCCTCCCGCCTCCACCTGCCGAGGCCTTCAGCTGTTGCCCTGGAAGTGCAAAGACTCAATGCTCTGGACCTTGACAAGAAAATTGGGAAATCCATTTTGGGGAAGGTATCGGTGATGCCCGTTTCAGAGCCCTGTCTGCACTAACCCGGAGCCCCCAGCTCATGCCTCTCCTCTGCTAATCTCTTCCTCCCCAGGCTGGCTGGGTGGCTCTTGGGTGCGGCTTCAGCCTCCCAGACAGCCAGACCAACACTGAAGTCTGTGTGGCAGGTCCATCTGGCCATGGTGCGCTACCACGAGGGTGGGCGCTTCTGTGAGAAGGATGAGGAGTGGGACCGTGAGTCGGCCGTCTTCCATCTGGAACATGCAGCCGACCTGGGCGAACTGGAGGCCATCGTGGGCCTGGGACTCATATACTCGCAGCTGCCCCACCACATCCTGGCTGACGTCTCTTTGAAGGTGAGGGTGGACAGGTTCCCAGCCAGAGGGGGGCTTAGTCAGTCCATCATCGTCCCCATCCTGTGGTTTATGCATGCCACAAAAATTTCCTGAGCATCACTTGGGGGCCAGGCACTTGCAAGTTAATTGAAACTGGTAGAATTGGTCTCTGCCCTTGGGGAATGAGTGGAAAGTGACAGTTACATTTCCAGGCAATTATGACATGGTTTGATAGAAGCATGGTGGGAACAGATGAAGAAGGGGGCTAACTGGGGTTTCTGTGGGTCAGCGCAGGCTTCCTGATTGTCAGTTCCAGCTGTATCCCTAGTGGCTAGAACAGAGCCTGGCACACAGTGGATACTCAATATTCATTTGTGAAACAACTGAATAAAGTGATATCTAAGTTAGATCTAAAGGCCGAATGGGAGTCAGCCAGGCAGAGTGTGGGAGGGGAGCAGTTCAGGCAGAGGGAACATCGAGTGCCCAGGCCCAGGGGTGACAGAAGAGATGATGGATCAGAGGACAGGAGGCAGATCATAGCTAGAGCGTGGGGTGTGAGGAGATGGTGCAGGAGGTGAGGCTGAGAGTGGGCCAGGACCGGGTCTGAAGCAGCAGGATGTGGATGTGATGGGAAATCCATGAGGGAGTCTGTTCCTTTCCCTGGTCTGTGGGCACAGTGAGGAAAGGATTGGGTGAACAGGACTTGACAAGGCCTATGGGGTGTGACCTTTTTCTGGGAGAGGTTGAAAGGCGCTTGGTGTGCGTGTGGTCCCAGCGTTTCTGTCCTCATCCTCCCTAGCACGTGGAGGAGGGTGTGGCTGGATGAGTGGCTGGGTGAGGTGGGGCTCAGCATGGGCACAGGGCACCAGCCCTCCTCGGTGGGCCTGGCCATGGCCCAGTGAGTGAGGGGTCTCAGGCTGAAAGAGGGTGGGAAGGCAGGCAGTCCAAAGTACTTTATTTATTTCACTTTTTTAATACGTAATACATTCATGTGACAAAAATTTTTTTTAATATTAAAAGATTTACAGTGAAAAATCTCCCTCCCACCTTTTCCTCCATCCTCTCATTCTCCCCATAACAGATAACCATTTTTATTAGTTTCTTATACAGTTCCAGAGTATATTAGTTTCCTCGGGCTGCCATAACAAATGACCACAAACTGGGGGGCTTAAAACCACAGAAATTTATTCTCTCACAGTCTGGAGGCTGGAAGTCTAAAACCAAGGTATCAGCTTTCTCTGAAGACTCTAGGGAAGGGTCCTTCCTGTCTCTTCTAGCTTCTAGTGGTTGCTGGCATTCCTTGGCTTATAGATGCATCACTCCAATCTCTGTCTCTGTCTTCACATGGCCTTCTCCTCTCTATGTCTCTGTCTCTGTGTCTCTTCTTCTATTATAAAATACCAGTCATACTGGAGTAGTCACCCCACCCTACTCCACTATGACCTCATCTTAACTGATTACATCTGTAAAGACTCTTATTTCCAAATCGGGTCACATTTTGAAGTTCTGGGTAGACATGAAGTTTGGGGGGACACTGTTCAACCCAGTACACAGAGTTTCCATGTGCCGATACAGAGTATAGATTCTTATTTTCACCCTATTTTTTCCTCCAAAGTTAGTGTACTACACACACTCACCTGCACCTTGCTTTTCTCACTTGACAGCGTCCTGTGGACATTTCTCCTCAGTGGTATAGGGAAAGCTTCCTCATTCTTTTTGACAGTTGCATAATGTTCCATTGTATGGGTGCAACATACTTTATTTAGCCTGTGCCCTGTTGATGGACACTTGGGTTGGTTCCATTCTTTTGATATCACAAATATTGCTGCAGTGGCTAACCTTGTACACATTAAGTTGCATCTTGTGAAACTGCCATTTTTGTAGGTCATAAATGGTAGAAAATTGACAGTTTTATGTGATTCAGTCAAATACATCATTTGGCATGTGGGCAAGAGATAACCCATCGCCATTTTTATTTCCCATTTTAGATGGTGAGGAGCAGGCTTCGTTGGGGGAGGGATTTTGACAGGCTGGTGACTTGTCGCTCTCTCACTCCCATCTCCATGCTCCTTGAGGGCAGGACTGAGTGTGGTATCTCATTCGGCCAGTGGTGTGCTGGTAAATGTTTAACAGTTGGCTCTCAGGGGCGGGGAAGAAAAGTACGCACATATATGTATGTAAGTTTATTATAAATTTTACTGATATAAAGAATGTGGAGCATATAATTTACAAACAGTAATAAAAATACTCTTTATTGTAAATTCCGTATGGTCAGTTGATCCTCACAGAATGCTTTTGCTAATTTTTGTGGACCTCGTATCTGTAGCCCATCTATGGCTGCAATTGATGGAGGGGTGAAATTCTGACATCAATATTGGTTGATACTTTCGCTTACTTTAGTGAGTAAGATGAAGTGAAATAAGGAAGACATCTATCAGAGCTGGAACTTCACTTATTTGCCGCTGATGTGAGCAACTTCTTTGCTGAATCAGATAATAGTTTTAAATACCGAAGGTTTCTTCAATTTCCTGTGCTAGTCACAATGTAATGGCTACAGACATGACGCACTTTTAAAATAATCTGCATTATTAATATTTTCTCCATCTCTTTTTTCAATCAAGACAGAAAACACAGTAGATTAAACTGTGATCTGTAGCATTTTCCACTTTCTGTGGTGTAAATGCTCCTACCGTGGCCAATTTCAAGGTACTACCATGACATCACTGAACATGGAGTTGGGAAGAAATGCTCAGTAACACACCGTTATATGGTATTTCCACCATACAGATTCAGTGGACCAGTGGTTCTCAACCAGTCATTTTGCCCTCTCTTTCTTAGCAATGTCTGGAGACATTTCTGGTTGTCACAACTCTGGGAATGCAACTGGCATCGAATGGGTAGAGGCCAGGGATGCTGCCAAACATCCTACAATACACAGGACACCCTCATAACACAGAATTATCCGGTCCAAATGTCAGTAGAGTCCAGGTGAGAAGCCCTGCAATAGGTACAAATAACCTGAAGAGTGTAGATAATGGTGAAACATAGTGAAATAATTAGAAGTGATGAGCTTTGAGTATTTGTTACCTTTCATTTAATTGTAAGTTTACGTAATTTAATTTTTAATAATGGCTGCGTTTTACAATCAGCTTGCAAAATTCCTGAAAATTTCATAGTCGTTTCTCACGAGCCTGTAGAGCCAGCTCTAGCGAACCACTGCATTGGGCCTATTCCCCCAGCATCTGCCACGGAGCCTGGCACAGAGAGGACATGCAGAAGGGTTTGAGGCCTGAATAAAGGAATGCCAGGGCCCCGGATGAGTGGTGGGGGGCCAAGACTGGGGGAGATCCCCTTTCTCTGAGACTCCCTGGTAATGCTCCTTGTGATCTCAGGCTGTTTACACCAGCTGTACCCTGGCGTCTTTGTAAAGGGATTTGGGAGCAATTTTAGTCTCCTTGTCTGCAGGCATCCCAAAGGCCTTTCTCTCGAGGACAGATCGGGCAGCTTCCCCTAACAGGAGTGTGGTTGGATAGAGCAGTGTGGTTAGGACAGGGCAGGAAGGAAGTGAGGTGTGTTCAAGCCAGGCTTATGGCTTAGCAAGGAAAATGATGGCCACGTGCCCAGAGAGGCCACTGTGTGCTCTAGAAAGCCTGTCGCCCACTTTTGCCAATGCCCCCATTCTTTGGGCCTTTTTCTGTTGTCCAGCTAAGACACACATTCATCCAGCACACGTTTTGAGCATCTCTTACACTCTGGGCACTGTCCTAGGTTCTTATTCATGACAGCAAACTTTTTACGTGAGGAAGGATGTAGTACAGATAATAATTAACAAATGAAAATATTTCCAACAGAGTTAAAAATAACTAACCTTTATTGAGCACTTCCTGTGCCAACAATTGTTCTAAAGTGCTAGGGGGAAAATATGACAGGGAATGTGATCAAGAATACCTGGCTAGGCCTCTTGTCTTAGACACAGTTTCCAGCTGCAAGGCAGGCTGGGAAATGTAGTCTGTAGCTGGTCAGCCATGTGCCAGCAAAAATATGGTGGGAGAGAATGGATATGGGGGACAACTGGTAGTCCCTGCCACACTTCTTGAAGCCTGAAGGTTGAGAAGGGCCTCATAGGCTGTTATGAAGGCTTTGGATTTGTCTCTGAGAGAGATAGGAAGCCATGGAGCAGATTTGATAGACTAATGTGACCTGACTTAGGTTTTAAAAGCATCTCTTTGGCTGCTACTTGGGATGGATCTTGAGGGAGCAGAGTGGAAGGAGATGGGAATGTACACCAGTGGTAGGAATGTACAGTGGTGCAGCCACTGTGAAAAATAGTCGGGCAGCTCCTCAAAAGGCTAAACATAGAGTTTCGTGTGACCCAGCAATTCTACTCCTAGGTATATACCCAAGAGAATAAAAACATACGTCCACACAAAAACTTGTACACAAATGTTCATAGCAGCAGCATTCATAATAACCAAAAAGTGGAAACAAACCCAGATGTCCAATAACTGATGAATGGACGAATCAAATGTGGTATATCCGTGCAGTGAAATGTTATTTGGCCATAAACATAGTGAAGTACTGGTACATGCTAAGACATGAGTGAATCTTGAAAACTTTCTGCTAAGTGTAAGAAGCCAGTCACGAGAGGCCACATATTGTATGATTGCATTTATATAAAATGTCCACAATAGGAAAATCTCTAGAGACAGAAAGTAAATTAGTGGGGCCAGCCCGGTGCCGCAAGTGGTTAAGTGCATGCGTTCCGCTGCAGCGGCCCGGGGTTCGCCGGTTCGGATCCCAGGCGCGCACCGACACGCCGCTTGGCAGGCCATGCTGTGGCGGTGTCCCATATAAAGTGGAGGAAGATGGGCACGGAGGTTAGCCCAGGGCCACTCTTCCTCAGCAAAAAAAAGAGGATTGGCAGATGTTAGCATAGGGCTGATCTTCCTCACACACACAAAAAAAAGTAGATTAGTGGTTGCCTAGGGCTGGGTGGGATAGGATAATTGGGAGGTGACAGTGTTTGGTTTCTTTTTGGCTTGATGAAAATAGGAAATTGATTATGGTGATGGTTACACCTTCTGTGAACATACTAAAAACCATTAAATTGTATACTTTAAATGGGTTAATTATATGGTATGTGAATCATATCTCAATAAAGCTGTTAAAAATTTTAAAAAGAATGGAAGAGGGCTGGCCGTGGCTTAGTGGTTAAGTGCGTGCACTCCACTGCTGGCGGCCCGGGTTCAGATCCCGGGCGCGCGCAGATGCACCGCTTCTCCGGCCTCAGCCGCGTCCCACATACAGCAACTAGAAGGATGTGCAGCTATGACATACAACTATCTACTGAGGCTTTGGGGGGAAAAAATAAATAAATAAAAATCTTTAAAAAAAAATAAATAAATAAAAAAAATAAAAAGAATGGAAGCAAGGAGCCCTGTTGGAGGCAAGAGATGACATGGCTCTCTGGAGGAGCCAGAGCAGAGAGAGGAGTGTGAGCAGGAGTGAGCTGAGCTTCCGTTTCTCCCTGCCTGAAGGAAACCCTCAAGGGGCTCACTGCAACAGGGTACGAGGCCTTTTCTTTTTCACGATGAGCATTTCTGCAGCAGCTGCAAGGCAGCTCTCAAAACAATTCAAGAAATGAGAAGAAGATTGATTCGTGAGAGCCTGGCAGCCCCTCCAGTGCAAGCCTCATTTCCTTTTCTCTCCCCCTCTTTGGTTTGTATTGACAGGAGACGGAAGAGAATAAAACCAAAGGATTCGATTACTTACTGAAGGCAGCTGAAGCTGGTGACAGACAGTCCATGATCCTGGTGGCACGGGCTTTTGACACTGGCCAGAACCTTAGCCCAGACAGGTACTGTGGCTGTCGCCAGGTGGAGCTGGTGGGAACCTATGCTGCCGGTGGGAGGTTCCCCTCCTGTGTCAGTACAGAGCTGAGTTCTGGGCTCAGCTCCCCCGGCACCAGTCCACTCCCCGGGGCCAGTTATTTTACCTCCTTGGCCTTAGTTTCTTCCTTGTGTAAAATGGGAATAATTATAGAACCTGCATCCTAGAGTTGTTGTTTGTGGGTTAAATGAGATGATGCCTGTAATTCCCACTGTGCCTGGCACATAGAGAGTGAGATAAATGGCGGGCATCTTAGCTGTTATATGTAAAGATTTGCCTGAGACAGAGTCTGAAAGGATATGCAGCATCAAGTCCAGAGTGGTCATCCCTAGATGGTAGGATGATGGGTGATTTTAATTTACTCTTCCTACTTTTATTTTGATTTTTATTATTTTTCACTTCTGAGAGGGAGGGGCGGGAAGAGAGCAAGCTCCAGGGGTGAGCTCAGCCCTAGTGTGAGTTTTCCAGAGTGGCTTTGAGGCTCCTGAAGGTTGTGACTCTGCAGGTGCCAACACGTTTTCAGTTATTCCTCGGGCTGAGATGCCAGAACTGGTTTCTGCAGTGGGAGGAGAGGAGAGTGGCAGCTTCATCTTGGCTTGGCCAGTGGGAGGTCCCAGAAGTCCAGAAGCAGAGGACAGTTGGGGGATTTGAACTCATAATGGCACCCATCGCTCACCCTCTGTGGCCCTCATTGGGTCCTGGCCACCCTCTGTTGTCCTTAAGAGCCTGTGGCTTTCTGGAAGGGAGTAGGGTGGGCACATTCATTGTCTAAACAGCAGCCTGGCAGTTCCTCCCTCTTTGGGTCAAGGTCTCATCTCCCTTTCACTGGGTTTAGAAGAAGGAAAGTCAGGACCGTGGCTCCGTCGTATCAAACTCTCAGGGTCTAAAATGTCTGGATACATGACATCCTGCCTATATTATGTATCATGCAGCCCAAAATTTTATCAGATACATACTGTGTAACAGTAACGTTCCCTTGGACCACACTTTCATATCTGTGATTTTATTTCACTGGGTCTCCTGCATGTCTATAGTCCCAGGCCTTAGTGCAGGACCTGGCTCAGTAGTTGTTTGAGTGAATGAACCAACACATGTCTTGGATACAGACAGGGCAGGTAGTTTGGGACCCCTTTTATGGATGAGTCAACTGTAGTTCTCAGAAGTGAAGGGACTTGCCCATGGTCAAATAGCTAGTAAGTGGCAGAGCCAAAAGTTAGGTCTTCTCAACTTGCCTCCAGTGGACTGTCTACTGGTCTGCTTCCTAGTGGACTCAGAAGTATACTGGCATGGAGGGGAGGTAGACAAAAGACACGACATAATTGTGTCAGATCAAATGCCAATGTGTATGGTGCCCATTGAGTCAGTGGAGAAGCACAGCATGAGCTAGGGGCAGCTGGGCAGTGAATATTTGTATCTAAAGTACTTAAAAAAAAAAATCTTTCCTCTGTGGTTTTTCTTCATGTCCTTTGTCTACTTTTTCTTTTTATTTGAAATGATAGTTTTTTTTGTTGTTGATTTGTCTGAATTTTTTATGTATAACGCTATTAACTCTTTGGCCTATGAGTTTGCTTTTAAAAAAATTTTTTTCAGAGGTGGCTACCATAGAAGTGAGGGGAGGGGGCAGGAGATGGCATATGTGCCACACAATGACTATTGTTTATTGGGTTTGGGGACACACTGGTTTTTAATATTTACGTAGTTAAATCTATGAAAATTTTTATTATAGCTTCTGCTATAGTCGTTTTCTGATTCTTCTTCCTCGTTCCAAGCAACTCCAGCCTCTTCCATTCAGGGAACATTAATTAAGGGCCAGCTATGGGTAAGGCAGGGCCCCATGCAGGCCCAAATTTGGGTCAAGGGGTTTTGACCCTCTCAGAAGTTACCATCTAATAGGGGAAGGAAAAGTCACTGGAAATTCCAAGGCGGGGTAGGCACCCTAACCACTGGGTATAGAGTCAGGTGAGGGTGGTGGAGAGAGATTAGGCCCTCCTCTCTTTCCCATTTAATGCTTTTGGGGCAATTCTACTTTGCTCTTTAAGACCAAGCAGGGTCAGAGCTGAAAGGGGTGAGATCATCTGCTTTAGTGGCTTCCAGTCCACTGTTAAAACCCTAGTTTGTTAGCTGTGTCACCAATAATTTTCAAATGATTACCCTTTTTTATAAAATTAAATGGAGTTAGGGGCCGGCCCTGTGGCTTAGCGGTTAAGTGCGTGCGCTCCGCTACTGGAGGCCCGGGTTCGGATCCTGGGTGCGGCACCGACGCACCGCCTGTCCGGCCATGCTGAGGTGGCGTCCCACATACAGCAACCAGAAGGATGTGCAACTATGACATACAACAATCTACTGGGGCCTTGGGGAGAAGAAGGGAAAAAAAGGAGGAGGATTGGCAATAGATGTTAGCTCAGGGCCCGTCTTCCTCAGCAAAAAGAGGAAGATTGGCATGGATGTTAGCTCAGGGCTGATCTTCCTCTCACACACACACACACAAATAAATAAATCAATAAAATGCAGTTAAAGTTATCTCCTGAACACCATCCCAGCCAGCCACTTGTTTACATTTATTCATTCAACAGACATTTAGTGAGGCTGTGCCGTTTGCCAGGCCCTGGAAATGCAGCAATAAACAAAACAGACAGGGTCCCTGCCTTCCTGGGGCTTACATTCTGGTCATAATAAACAAGTGAATAGGCAAACAGGAGAATTACAGATTGCAGTAGTTGTAAGAAATAGGGTGTTTGAGGATGGCATTGAAGAGATGATGTATGAACTGAGGTTGGAGGGATGAGGAGCCAGGGGTGGAAAGGAAGAACATTGGGGTTGAGGGTTGAGGAAAGAACATTCCAAGCAGTGGGAGCAGCAGGTGCAGAGATCAAGGAGCAGATAGGAGCTGGCGTGTTTGGGGAATAGAAAGCCGTCCAGCAAGTCTGGCATGGAGGGAGGTTAACAGGAGCTAAGATGGGGCAGAGCCAGGTTAGATAGGGCCCTCTGTGGCAACAGGGAGAGGACAGCAAGTCATTATATTATAGCTATTGCTCGTGGAATGTGTCATGAGACCCACAGACCTTCTTATCTGTGTCTCTCTCTGCTCTTTCCTGATGTGTTATAGTTACTCACATGTTTGGTAATGCAGTTAGTACACCCCAGAGAGAAAGTGCCGGCTGTTTGCCCTGTTTGCGCTGTATTTTGTGGTGTTCAGATTTGGTTGGGACCTGGGTGTGCCCTGATGGTTTGGCCATGTGTGTGCTGCAGTAAGAGAAAGAGTTGAGGGTAAAGGAGCAGAGCCAGAAGAGGGAAGGCAGCTCTTCTGGGGTAAGCCCTGCATTGTGCTGGAGGAGAGCCAGAGCCAGCCAGCACAGGCAGAGCATAAGATGGGGCCAAAAGATTGCTGAGAGCGCAGATGGTTCTCTAGGCCTTGGCAAAGGGCTCCCCACCCACCTTCTATCCTATTCGTCGTAGGGCAGATTGACTGGGATACCAGCCACTGCTAATGCTAGCCCATAGGGTAATTTTGTGCAAAGTAGAAAAATGCCCCCCTTCCTCAAGATGCTCTACTTTCATCTTTTGGAAGATTGTTGTAATATACCGATTTTGCTAGGGAAAGCTACTTGACTGCTGTCTTAATATATAAATCTACAATGTGAATGATGCCCCTTAGATGTGGTGGCATTGGGGTCTGTGGGTCATGAACCATAGGTGGTGGCTCCACCGGGATCCCTGACTTCCCCTCCTGCTGGATGGCCCTCCTCCCTCCTGCTCTGTTGCTGTGGTAACCTCCCTCTTTCCCTCTGTACCTCCTGGCAAGGTCCCGAGACTGGCCGGAGGCCCTGCACTGGTACAACACTGCCCTGGAGATGACGGACTGTGATGAGGGTGGTGAATACGATGGGATGCAAGACGAGCCCCGGTACACACTGCTGGCCAGGGAGGCCGAGATGCTATTCACGGGAGGCTGCGGGCTGGAGAAGGACCCGCAGAGATCAGGTAAGGTCTGGCAGACCTGCCCCTGGGGTGGGACAGGACTGGACAGGGAGGGTCATGATTCCTGTCTCACTGGAAATTATGGCAAGATGCAAGGCTGAGTCTCTTTTTTCTGCACTGGTGGGGAGAAAGAATCATACTGGCCCTGTATTTTGCCAGGCTGGATACCCATATGGTGCTGGCTTAGGAAGAGGCTTTATGGAGCTGGTATGCAGAGGAACATTTTTATTTTAATGGTTATATATTAGGGGTTTGGGGTTTTTTTCTTTTTTTTCAATTTTGAAAATTGAGTTGACATTTTCATAACAGAAAATTCACCATTTTGAAGTGTACAGTTCAGTGGTTTTTAGTATATTCAGGGTGTTGTGCCTCCATCACCACTATCTAATTCCAGAACATTTTCATCATGCCCAAAAGAAATCCAGTACCTGTTAGCAGTGAGTCCCTATTTCCCCCTCCCTCCATCCCTGGCAATCACTAACCTACTTTCTGTCTTTATGGATTTACCTATTCTGGACATTTCATATAAATGGAATCATACAATACGTGGCCCTTTGTGTCTGGCTTCTTTCATTTAGCATAATATTTTCAAGGTTCCTCCATGTTGTAGCATGTGTCAGTACTTGATTCCTTTTTATTGCTGAATAATATTCCATTGTATAGATATACCACATTTTATTTATCCATTCATCAGTTAATGTACACATTATATATATTTTTTTCTGTTATATAATAAACATACTGAACACCTGATTTCACAGGTATGGGATAAGGCTAAGTTTGTGTTTTTTTTTGAGATTGTATAAAAAAATTAAGCAAATAATAATGCAAATCTATAATCCCTTACTTGAAATTTCTAAATCCAAAAAGCTCTGAAAACCAAGTGTTTTTGTATGTTTTGCACAAATTCATTTCATGGCAAAACTTTTCCAGTCCTGACATGAGGCTGTTTATAATCTTTATTTCTTCTCTTTTCTTTCTTCCACTTTCATACATCCCCAATTAGTCCTACAAAAGTCCTCAGCCTGATTCTCATTGGCTCAAATGGAATCACCCACCCACCTCTAAACCAATCACTGTGCTCATTGAGATGGCTTACTCTGATTGGCTGTACCTAAGTCTGGACCAATCCCGGAGGCCTGGTGGGGAATGGAAGTGTGCTTTGATTGGCCAGGCTTGAATCACATGCCTACCCAGCGTCCCACTCAGGTCACATGGAGGGAGAGGGGATAAGGAGTAGTTTGGCTCCTTAAGAAACTTCAGGATGTTGTTCCCAGGGACCAGAGCGGTGGCAGGGGACACTGGGCTGGTGAAAACAACAGGTGGTTCATTTCTTCATGCCCCACTTTGCTCTCTTTCAGGTGACTTCTACACCCAGGCAGCTGAGGCTGCGATGGAAGCCATGAAGGGCCGGCTGGCCAACCAGTACTATCAGAAGGCGGAAGAGGCCTGGGCCCAGATGGAAGAATAACTTGCTGGGAAAAGCACTGCTGGCCAGTCCCAAGCAAAAGGGCTAGGAGGGGTGAAAAGAAAGACTTATTTACTTATTTAGGGGTTTTTCTGGGGGGGAGGGGCAAGTATTTTTAATGTGTTATAAATCAGCTTTTGTATTTCATTTTTTGACTCTTGAAAATATCTTTGCTACCAGCAGAGACACTATAGCTGTCTGCTAGGGCAGCATGTTGGGGGAATGGGGATTGAAAAAGCAGCCTAATGAATCAACATATCGTTTTGAGGTTCTTTTTGTTTTGTTTTGTCATGAGATGTAAGAAAGTGCTTTTCTGCTCTGGAAGGAAAATATTAGGGCCTTGCTCACCAGCATTTTCAGGCTGGACTGAAATCTTATGCCCACAGGGCCTGCATTTCCTGAGTCGGGATGGGGAATGTAGAGCTGCACATTAGCTTTCCATGGGTGTGTATTGTCATGACTTAATCCACATGCTTCTTTCTGAGAGTATTTGGAAGCATGCATGGCACTATTCTGTGGATGTGAGATTGTACAATACCCATGCCGCGTTCTGCCGTAGGGGAGGGCCTGCACACTGACTGTTTTCTAATGTTTTAATTTCCTTCCCAAAATGCAACTGATTTTCTGGAATACAGCCAAACTCTGTTTTTAAGCATGCTTTCTACAGTGGACTTTATAAAACAGGTGTGATTTTTGTATGCATACATTTACTACCTCTAACTCCTCCATCAGCTAGTGTGGAAGTGGGTGCGCCTCAAAACTTTTACATATAACAGGACAGTGGCTTGGAATGTTGGAGCCTTTCCTCCAAGCAGACATGTACTCTGCACCTCAGTGGCAGCATCCACAATGTGACTGAAGTACCCCTGACACAGTATTCCTCCACATTTTCTTAGCATCTGATGTTTTCATGTAGAATCTGCTCCCCAAACCCCATCTTTGGCATTTTCTGCTTGAAGCTAGGCTGATTTTCTTGTAATTTGCAGCAGGATGCTTTCAGCAGCAGCCCCTTGAGATTTGTCTAAGCTGTTTGAGAATGAGAGGGCAAGAACTATAAACACTCATTAATTCCAGTAGTTTCCCTAGGGCCAGGCTATGGCTATCTGTATTTAATGAGCTTTCTCTTTAAAAAGAATTCAGATTTAATATCAGTGTGATGATTTCAATTGGTGTTTCAAATAGCAAAGAAAACAGTCTGCTTTGATCAACCCCAGGTGCTAATGCAGCCTCTCTTTCTTTGTTTAAAAATCAAAACATAAAAAAAGCAGATCGTAACATACACACCATTCTTATCTGTTCATTAAAACAGATCCTTGAACACTTTACTGTTAAGTGCTGTGAAGTCGTGAAACCTGTGCCAGCATTAGGTTCCAAAGGTCAGAGTGTGCCCTAAAGGAAAAATCAATCAGAGTCAAAATGACCCTTGAAAAATCCTTTAGACCACCTATAAGTGACAGTATCCGTCGTTTTTGTATACAGACTCATCACAGCCAGTTTCCTTTAGAAAGAAGTTGGAACTGATCACCCTTTTTTCATTTACACCAGATCAAGTGGTCGGCTTGCATTTTTGGTGCATGTGTTAAACGTAAGTTAGGAGCAACTTTATTGTGATTTATCTCTTCAAAGGACTCAAGCCTCATATAATTCATGCTTTTGTCGTTAATTCAGCCAGCCTCCTCTCTCTCTCAGATTTTATTATGCAAATAATTTATGTTCCCTGACCACCTGTCTCATTTCTTAGTTATATGTCAATGCTTTTCTCTAACACAGAGGTGGCAACTTTTTTGTAAAGAACCAGATAGTAAATATTTTAGATTTTGCGAGCCATATGGTCTCTGTTGTAGCTATTCAGTCCTGCCATTGTAGTGCAGAAGCATCACGAACAATACCTAAACAAATGAGCGTGACTGGTGTTCCATTAAAACTCTATTTACAAAAACAGCCTGCCTGGGCTGTAGTTTGCCGACCTCTGCTCTCAGTCCTAAGCCCTGAGGGCAAGAGCTATGTCAGTTTTTCGACCTCCAGGGCTCAAATACACAGTGCCTTGGCACAGAGTAGGCGCTCAATAAATGTGTGAACAAATGGAGAGCCAGCCCTAGTCACTGCACTCACTCTTTGTGGCTCTGGTTCTTCCAGCTGATGATTCATTGTCTGGATTGGCTTGAACCATCACCCCTGCAATTCCACCCTCCCACCCCCCCACATAGCCTTAATGTCAGCAGGTGGTCCCCTTCTCCTGCAGGAGGCTGGGGTGACCTGGATGTATAGCTAAGCAGATGCTTCTTTAAGGACCATTGAGAGTAAAATGATCTGCAAGATGTTGAGATCCTTCTGAACCAGCTGAAGAACTTATTCCACCTTCAAAACCTAGTTTTATGCCTTCTAAAGCTGGTTAGGGCGTCTTCTTTTTCCACAACTACTGGGCATGCAAAACAACAACAACAAAAAAGGCCCAGGACGTTCCAGCCTAAGTGGGAAGCCGTCAGAGACTATCTTCAAGTGCAGGAAGCAGCTGAAGGTCCGGGAGATAAGCAGAGTCAGGGATATAATCTGCTACCTTCAATGACAGATGGAGAAACCAAGGTTCTGAAAGGTAGACCTTTCACAGTGACACTGCCAGTTAGTGGCTAAACTGGAGCTCGGGTTTGAGAGCTGCTGTTATTTAGAGATCCTGGGAATAAAATTTAAAGTTCAACTGGAGTTTAATATTCTTTTCAGTTTCACTATAGGTTAAAAAAAAACAACACCAAAAAGCAGGCTTTATGGATAGAAGAAGAAAAAATAATCCCAAACCCCAGTGCTTCTGACTATCCCTGTTCCCTCCTCCTCACCTGAGGCATTGTGGGAATTTATCATCAAATGCAGCTTTGATGAACTAAGCCATGTAAACTACCCTTGTTGCTATTTTAGTGACTTATTTCATTTTGTCCCAGCACATTCGTCTGCAGTACTGGACATGTTTTACAAATCAACAAATGTTTACACAAGTGTATGCAGCTTGTGTGGGGGAAAGGAGACAAAATATGCACATACTCTGCACGGATTTGTGCCTGTTATTCATGTTTCTAAGTCTCTGAGGTAACCATTTAACCTAGACAAGGTGGACACAGGCTGGGACCCAGAGAAGTGGCTTGTGTCATAGATTTATTTTTACATATGTGTTAAGTTCCATTTTGTCTTTCCAAATAAAGTGATTTCTTTCTTTCTGGTCTCAAATTCAAATGTCTCCTGGTAACAAATGAGTGAAGAAATGTCGACGTAAATAATCCATGAGCAATCTATAAATCAAAATTGGGGTGAGTTTATTATGAGCCAACTTTTGAGGACCATAGCCTGGGGCCTTCCTTCCCTAAGAAAGGAAGGGCACCAAAGAAGTGGGGTGTACAGAGCGGTTATATATCATCAAAGAGCGTGTATCACATATGATTGCAATGTCCCTTTTACAATAGCCACAAGCTCGCCCTGCCAGATTGCCCTGCTAGAATAGCTATTGATGGACGCAGTGGGGAGCAGGTCTGCTGTCTCAATGAGCGTGGCTGGTGTCAGGTTTGTTGTCTTGAGCTGGGTGGTCACAGGATGACTGCAGCAATCAAATCCTAGCCTAGGGAGAAATGCTTATCCTTAAGGAACTGCCAATGTGGGGGGAAGTTGCATCCTTATCTTAAGGGCATTTACTCTTCTCTTAGGGACATGGCAAAGCAGATACACAATGCAGGTGAGAGGCCCTGTTGGAAAAACAAACTCAGACTGAATTAGTTTTACCCCAAATGGCTTCCTCATATGCTAATATATCCTATTGCTTGCCATATATTTATCAGTAGTTTGCTGGAGCCGGAGGTGAATTGTGGGGCTCAGGCCACATCTGAAATAGGCAGCCAAGATTCAGCTCTGAGTGATTGTCACCATGAGGGGCGTCGGCCCAATGTTGCCCCATTTTCTGATTTTTCAAGAGCTGCTGAAAATTGGATTTTTTACTACAAGGTCTCCTGATTTCTAGCATTTCTAATAAATTGTAATTTTAAAAAAGCCTTCTACATTTGGCCCATGTGTTTTCTGTTTGCTTTAGATAAAGTATGTGAATCTCTCTTTTTTCTTGATTTTTCTCATCTATAAAACAGAAAGAATAATCTTTACCATTACAGAGTTATCATCAGCTTCAAAGAAGATAATGCATGGTAAAGATGCTTTGTGATCCAAAGCTTGAGAAAATCTTGGTTACTGGTATGGTCATTTGGTTTTAAGCTAATGGCTTTTTAATTTTAAGAAATTTGAACATTAGCATGACTGTGCATGGTAGATTAAACATACACATTTAGGTCCATTTTCTCCTAAATCCCCACTAAAAGGACAGGAAAGAGATTTTCTTAACGGCATAAGCCCACGAGGATGAAGAGGAAGAGTTGTCAACAGCAACAAAATTTTGGATGCTGGAAAGCTGGTGGAGTGTAATTCAATTAGTGGACCCAAGAAGGATGGATCCTAAGTAAGCAGTGGAGAAATCTAAGAAACAACCCAATTTTCATCATCGAAGAACCCCCAAAAGGCTGAAGAATTGACGCCAGCAACCTCTGGAAGAGGGAATGAAATGGGGCTGAAAATGTAGGGTCGGTTGAAAGACTATGAAAGCATCAGACCACTAGACCTGCTCACCTCCCCTGTGTAGCCAGCCAGCTGCCTCTCCATCACCCTGCCAAAGCCTGGGACACCAGGCACAGTAGAAGAAGCTATTCTACTGAAAGGAGGGGTAAGTGCAAGTTTCCATATGGGATATAGAGTCTCCACTAGCCGCCGTTTTCTCCTGCGCTCCCAGGCACTGGCAGCTTGATTTTGACAGACAGTTGGAGAAATCCCTAGAGAATCTGACCAACCCACGATAAAAGACTTATAGGTACTTCCCCTTAATGAAACAGGCTGGCTGGAGCACCTCACAGGAAAGGCCTCAGCCACCAAGCCCCACCCACACTCACAGAAATTCCCAGACAACTTATCAGAGCTCTGTTCTTAAACTTGAACAGCTGGCCAAAGACCTATATGTAAGGAAATCATTTCATATGAAAGACGGATTAAACCAACAGAAGAAAGCATCTTGGAGAAAACAGAAATACGCCAGGAGAAGAAACGTTAAATGACAAAAAACTATCAATATGCTTAGATAAAATACTGCATCCATGAAAATAGCCAGATTCAATTCTAAAAATTTACACAACAAAAAGAGCTCTTGTAAATTGAATATACCCTTATAAAAATGAGTAACTTAATAGGTTGGAAAAGAAAAGTTGAGAAATCTCCCAGGAAGTGGAACAAAAAACATACAAGATGAAAAATAGGAGAGAAAATTCTAGGAGCTGGAGGAACAGACAAAGTCTGGACTGCACAACTGTTCCATAGTGGAACAGTTATAATTGTTACCATATTTGCTTTGTGGAGAAATTAGCTAAGAACAGCCTAAGACTATGTAAGTGTAGCTTTTTACGTGATCTTTCCTTGGCCTTTTAAAATTTGGGACCAGAATTCTAAGATCTTAATTTCATAGTCAAAATTTTCATACAGGCTTTTAATATAAATTGAACTGGCATGTAGATATAGATATCATTTTTACTCAATTATATTGATTAAAATATAAAGAAATGTAACTCAGTCCTACCAGTGTACAAATCATTTAGCAACAAGCAAATACTTTTACTGTAATACAATGAGGGTTCCAAAAAGGTTTGGTTTCTTTGCTTCTACTTTGACATACTTCTCAGTGTTTCAGATCACCCAAAGGAACCTATAAGTCTAGTAAGACTTTGTTTTTTTCCTTTTATGAGCCAGTTGAGGTATCCAGCTGTTTCTCTTCCTACATACTTGTATTTCTTATTTCATGCACAGTTTTAGTTTTCCCAATTATAAACTAAATTCCCAAGAATTAGAGCTCTTAATATTAAGTAGTATCTTGAGAAAAAAATATAATCGTCTTAATTAAAACAAAAGAAAATCATTTTTTAAAAAAGTCTAGGAGCCTAACTTAGGAGTTTGAGACAGAACAAAGTAGAGTGGAGAAAATCTTTTTTTTTTTTTTTTTTTTTTTTGTGAGGAGATCAGCCCTGAGCTAACATCCGCCAATCCTCCTCTTTTTTTTGCTGAGGAAGACGGCCCTGGGCTAACATCGGTGCCTATCTTCCTCCACTTTATATGGGACGCCGCCACAGCATGGCTTACCAAGCAGTGCGTCGGTGCGCGCCCGGGATCCGAACCAGCGAACCCCGGGCCGCCACAGCGGAGCGCGCGCACTTAACCGCTTGCGCCACCGGGCCGGCCCTGGAGAAAATCTTTTAAAAAATTCAAGAAAGTTTCTCAGAACTGAAGGATGTGTGTTTCTGGGACAACAGGGCCCATCAAGTACCCAGCACAATGGGTAAATTTAGACCTATGCCAAGCTTCATCTTCATGAAATTTCAGAACATTGAGGACAAGGAAAAGATCCTGGAAGCTTCCAAAGGGAAAGAACAAGTTTCACATAAAGGATCAAGAATCAGAATGACATGAGACATCTCAACAGTAACCTTGGAAATGGGAAGATAATTCTAAATTCTGGAGAAAATGCTCTTTAACTAAAATGATATGCCCAAACTATAAATCAAGTATAAGTGCAGAATAAAGATATTTTCAGACATGTAAATTCTCAGAAATGTAACCTCCCATGAACTCTTTCTCCAAAAGATACTGGAGGATTTGGTCCATCAAAAGAGGACTGTTACGGAACTAAGTGGGCTCGCCTCCTGGTGAGTTAAATAAGACTACACTAGTGGAAGTTGTCTCACAAAGTAAAGTGTATTTGCAGCAAATATGAGGCCATGAGGAATCATTTCCAAAGTCATGGCGTCCCCGAACAAAGGAAAGCAGCAACTTTTATTTGGTTGGGGAATGAATATTCAAGAGGGAGAGGCGGGTATTCGCTTGCACAGGCTCAGTTGGAGAACATGCTTCCACATAATGAGCCCTAAGCTCCTCCTGGAGAGATCTTTGTATTAGAAATAAGGCAAAGGTAATGGGCGTAGCTCTTGTGGTGAGGCTTGGTCAGTTTCAGGATGGCTGGTGGTTACATTTCCCTTGAGTGCCTCGCTTGGCCAGTTTCAGGATGGCTGGTGGTTATGTCTCCTTAACATACAAAAGGAAAAGAAACAACTTGGAAAAACAGTTAATTGCTTCAAACCCACCTTTGAGTTTCTCTAGGCACCTAGTTGGTGACAAGACCAGTGTCACGGGAACTAACAAAGAATGCACAGGGTCCAGTGGAAGCATGAGGCAAAGTCAGTCCCTCTGTGAAGGTGACCCCAACATGGCGGCTTTGCCAAAAATCTAGAGTTTACGGCCCAGGTCGGGGCTGTGGGAGAAATGCCTTCAAGAAGCCAAAGTGATAGAATACCTCATGTGCCTGTGCAGCAAGGATGGACAATTTGAAGTTGAATTAGGGATGAATTCATAGAAACTAGGTAAGAGAAAGGCAATTATTAACTATAAAGTAAACAATATTTTCCAGAAAAGGAAAAATAATAATAGTTGAGTATATAGCTAAGACCAAGCTTAGTGAAGAACATTTACTAATTATCGCTCAAATGAAATTGTAATATGACTTTATTAGGAGGGTTGCGGTGAGGGGAGTGTTTGTGATGGTTGAGGTGGGTGGTTAAGTCTTTTCTTAGTAGGAAGTTAATAGGGATTGCCTAAAACTGAAAGAAAAAAAAAAGCAGCAATATAAGCATGTTGTTTAGACATATGGAGATAAATACCAGAAGAATCAGCTAAAACTTGAAAGTGGTTGCCTGGGTAGAAGGAGCAGGCATACAGCTAATTTTGATAACAAGCCTTGTAGAATTTATGTTATACACATGTACAACTTTGGTAAAATTATAAAATTAAGAATTTAAAATGTTTACTAAGTTAAAAATACTAAATTAAATTTGCTAAGTTAAAAACTGACTATAGTAATTAATGTAGTGAAACTGATGGTGCTCAGGGCAAGTTACCCCAGGAAACACCACTCTGGTATGCGGATTATTTCGAGCTGAAGACAATAAAGACTCAGAAAACTCAGGAAGAATATTTGAGTTTCCCCTCCCAAACTGCCTAGAGACTTTAAGGTGGGAGATCTATTTCAGGAAGGAGTTATTATCATGATGGCTGTAATGATAATGTGGAATAGATGTTACAATGGGAGGGGCACCAAGCCCCTTTTATCAAAAAACTCTGTCTCTCCCTGACCACATTATCTATAGATGACCCTGAAAAGAATTGTCTTCTTGCCCTCTGGAGTCCCAGACCATTACCCACCCCCAATACCTTCCTCACCTTCAGCTACAATACTTAAGCAAGCAGCTTAGACAGAGGGAGGAGTTTCTCATTTCTGAGTTTCTCCCATGTATACATGTTATTAAACTTGGTATTATTTTCTCCTGCTAACCTGTCTTGTTGATTATTTGGCCAGCCATAAGAACCTTAAGGGAAAGGGCAGAGGGGGATTCTCCCTCTCTCCCCACAAACCCCTACTACTATATTTTATTGAATCTAAGACACCATTGATTTTAAGGTGCCTCATTATTTTATGTATTAAAAAGACACTAAAAATAAACTACATGCCATTGATCATAAGATGCAGGTCAATTTTAGAGATATTAAAATGTGAAAAAAAATGTGTCTTAGAAACAATGATATATAGTGTATCAGTTGGGTTGGGTATATACAGTTATCTCCAACCCTACAACAAACCTCAGTATTATAGTGACCATATTACAGATGAGAAAGTGAGGCTTAAAGGGATCCCATAGCAAAAGCATTTACCAAGAATGTTTTCATTAATTAAGAAGGAAACTTGGAGGTTTGAAGATCAGATATCATCATAGTTCCAACATAAACAATGCCAACTGATAATGCTGCTGTGTTATTCCCATGACCTACCAGCACCTTCCTGGGACACCAGGAGAGGGTTTGCAAAGCTGAAATTTAAAGGTATTGATGGAAGGGTGCCACCAGTAGTGGAGTCTGTGGCTTAATTTGACTCAACACAGAAAATCTCACTCCAGTCTGTCAACTTGGATGGACCTTTGAGTTGTCAAGGTGTAGGATGATGGCACATCCCAGTTTTCCAGGGAGAGTCCTAGTTCACGCCCGTGTCCCAGTTCTCCTTCCAATGCAGCATTTGTTCCAAGAAAAAGTGCTCTGGTCGCCCTGCTAAGGGTATGTGCTCTGGACACAACTAAAATGCGTCTCTGCAAATACAAAGTTCTTTTTTGGGAGGCCTAGGGGATCACGTGGGTTCCTTGGTTGCACTAACAAATCAACGCAGGGTAACTTTAGCAAAGTAGCAATTTTTTTGGAAGGAAGTGGCTTACAGAATGGAGGGTAAAACTGAAAGAAGCAGGCCTCAGAAAGAGAGGTGCAGGGCAAGTGGGGAGATCTAGGAAGCAGAAGGTAATAGCCCGGAAGTTCACTTCACGCCCGGCTGTTGAGCTAAATCTTTACTGGTGTCCAGATTCAGATTTCTAGGATAAATTCTCTGATTGGCCTAATTTGGGTCTTGTCCCCGCCCCCCTTACCACTTTGATTGACAGTTCCTCCAAGACCACAGGGAGGAGTGTTTCCCCCAAGGAAAATCAATATTGGAACCAGAAAATGGGGGAAAGGATTCTGGGAAGGCAAAAACGACAGATTCCCATCCAGAGAGAGTATTGCCTTTGCAGAGAAAGAGGAAGAGGGCCCTGAAGATTAGAGGGAAGTGTTAAAACTTTCCTGATGGTTTTGTTGCAAGCGTATATCAAAATTTTATTACAGTCTTGCTGCAAGTATAAACCCTCTGAGAGGTTAATTCAAAGATCCATACTTTGTAGGGATATTTTCAAAAAATATATCTTTTACATAGAGTAAATTGCACCATCTTAAATGTACAGCTTGATGAATTTTCGAACATTTGCAGCACCCCAGAAAGCTCCCTCAGGCCCCTTCCCAGGCAATGCACCCTCACTCACCCCACCCCACACAAGGATGACCACTCTTCTGACCTCTGTCCTGATAGGGACATTTTATAGGACAACAGAAGGATTAAATAAAAAAGAAAAGTAAAGAATGTTCAGTTAAAATTCACTAGGTTCTTGACTGACAAATGACAGTCAACTGGGAGGGAAGAAAACTAGTTTCCCAGTACAAATCTCAATGTTATTAGATTTCATAAGAATGCTTAAGCATTTTATCAGGAATGTTAATTTCTTTCCAGAAGGAGGTTCATGTGGAAAGGTTTGGTCTTGGACCAGGTTTGGGATAATTTTCCTATTGCAGGGGCAAGGGAGTGAAGAATGGTGGGGATCCAGGACTGAGCCTCCATGCCCACCCTCACTGCCCACAGCTGAGGGCTTATGATATAGAGACAGACATCCTTCACCTGACAGGCCCTAGATTGGGGGTGGGGGACAAGTGGGCAGTTTTGATATGTGGTGCTTGCCCACCATGGTGCAGGTCGGGGGTGGGGGTGGTGTACAGAGAAGTAGACACACCAAGGGATAATCAGGGTTTCAGCCTTTCCCTCCCTCCTCCTAGCCAAAGCTGTGGGTCCAAGAGTTCTGATGCAACATTCTGCTTCTCCTACTTACTAGTTTCATAGCTTCACATCTGATTGTCATATGTCATAAGACAACTGTGGAATGGGGCTGCAAGACTGCAAGACACTCCCAAAAGGAGGCCCTAGGCTCTGCCTTCCAGAATCAGCCTGAATCCTTGCGGGCTCCCTGTTAAGTATCCCCTTCAGTATGTACTAGTAGGGACAGACCTGAATTGCTCCAGAATGTTCTGGCAGAAATATCACTAGCTTCATTTGAGCCCTTACCATGCAAGGGGTGTTTATTGGTGACAGTTGACACCTCCCAGGTAGCACTAGCTTTAGCAGAAAAGGGGAATTTATTACAATGATAAAGGGATGTCTCTAAGAATGTGAGTCCCACTGGACCCTGGGAACGGTCTTGAGCTGGCAGCCAGAAAACCATTAGGATTTCTCTGTGACTCTGCTCGTCTCATTCGATCCTTCTTTCTTTTTCCATGCACTGGCTTTCTCTACTTCTCCAATCCATCTCACAGAGTATGGCCACCCCAAATCCCCCTTTCTCTCTAGATCCAGTCAGTATCAGAGACTAATTCCAACAACCTGAAATACAACTGATTCCAACACTTAAAACAGTCAAATTAACAACTCAGAAAGTCACCACGTCTCAGTTCAGATTCTCAAAAGAGAATCTGATTGATCTGACCTGAGTCCTATGTCTACCACAGAGCCCACTGGCCATGGTGTGGGGCAGGAATGCACAGCACGAAGGTGGCTGCCAGGGACCCATTCTCTGGGCTGGTCAAGCAATTCCTAGAAAAGTGGGATTAGGCAGATTCCAGCAATTTTTCTTCACAATGGGGATACTTTCTTTTGGAAAATACTGCACACGACTCACAAACAAATACACTCCCTCCTGGTACTAAAACCCCATGACTAGATCAATGCTTCTATTGATCTCAAGAACTGTTCCTCATTTAGTTTTGAATCCCCTTCAATGCTTGGTCTGTGTCCTCAATAGATGGCTGCTTCTGTATTTTTAAAAATTTCCTTTAAAAGCAACAAACTCTCCTAGTTCAATGAAATCTTTTCATATTGATACTTTTGTTAAAGGTAAATGGAGGAAAACTTGGTTCAAGAGGAATTGAAGAGAAGAAAAAATATGGAATGCCCAAATGTTAGGGTGTGTCAACTGGATATTAACCAGAAACTTGAATATAACAATTTAACTTAATATAAAGAACTTAAATGTACATATTCATAGCATGGAATAAATTAGATCTATATGTGTCATAATAACCTCAAAAGGAGTAGAAAGGCAAGTTGCAGAATGATATTGATATCATTGATATATTGATAATGATAATGATATTGATACGATGGAGTAATGTTTATATAAGTGAAAAATATATTGAAGACACACACACAAATTCATGTATAGATGTGAAAGTATAAGAGATAGATTGGAAGGATACACATCAAATGCATGATAACAGTTATAGCCAGGGAGGATGTTTGGGAAGGGGGATTTATTTTCATTTGTAATGGTTTAATTATTTTTAAATGGATTTTTAAAAGGACAACATATTCATACCATTACCTGTGTAACTTTTAACAAAACGTATATACGTTAAGAAAAGGATTTGAAGTGAAATGACACAATATTAGGTGGTGGGAATATGGATGATTATTTTTTCTTTGTTTTTCAGTATTTTTAAATATCCATATACATCAACATGGATAGATATTTAAAATATATAGTCGGGTAAAAAATAGTCAATTGCAGATCAATACTAAGCATGATAATATTTATGTAAAAACCCACACCAATAAAAACAAAACCTCTATTTTCTATGGATGCATATACCCATGCCAATATATCCATATAAATTCACAGCAAAAGATCCAGAAGGATATATACCAAGCTGATGATAATGGTTACTTCTATTGAGGGAACTTAGGATGGGGGTCAAAGGTAGAAGAGCATTTGTGCGTTGTCTGCAAAGTTTTAATATTTTGCAAAATTTCACGTATTATTTGTGTAACTAAAAATTAAAACATAGTTTTTCAGAAAAACTGCCGAGACCAGCTCCCCTGGTTTGTCCTTGGGATCCCCTGGTGCGGGTTACTTCCAGAATCCATCATTTCTGGGAAGATACATAACCCCCAGTACAGTGGGTTAACCTGAGGTCTCCGAGGTAAACACCCGACTCAGAATACAGACTCTTCAACTGCTCTTCGCTTTAAAACCTATTTGGAACAAGCCTGGGTCTAAATATTGGAGCAAACATTTTTTAAAAAATACATGGCATGTTCTAAATAGTTCTATCAAGATCAAATAAAACATATTAAACAAAGAAACTCCAGGAAAAAAATGCACTGCAAGCGCATGTAATGCCATTAAATAGACGCCTGGAAGACTGCTTCGTCAGCTAGGTAGCGTGGCCGAGCGGTCTAAGGCGCTGGATTAAGGCTCCAGTCTCTTCGGGGGCGTGGGTTCGAATCCCACCGCTGCCAGTGCTAGCTTCTTTTGTCGCTGTTGCCTTGGCACCCGGCTGTTCTCGGCTCTGTTTTGCCGGTGCATGGGCGCCCCCTGCCGGGCCGGGCTGGCGGGCCCCATGAATGGAGCGGCGGAGGGGGCGGACCGCGAGAGCCGGGGCGGCGCATTGTGGGTAAAAGGAAGCGCGAGGGCCGGCGCGGCTCCCCCCACGTGTCCGCCGGAGTTTCTCCAGCAGCAACATGGCCGCTGCCTGAGAGGAGAGCCGGGCCGCCGCCGCCTCTGCAGCCCGCGGGTACCTGGGCCGTTGCCGCCGCCCGCGCGCGCGGGCCCCGCGGAGAGGTGAGTGCCGAGTTGACAGCCCCCGCCCGGGCTTGAGCCGGGCCGCACTCACGAGGTGGGCCCGGGCTGGGCTGCCGAGTAGGCCGGGAGGCCCGCGCCGCGCCGTGCCCAGGGACTGGGGGCCTCCGGGGCCGGGCGGGAAGGATGGGCAGCCTGCCCCAGTAGACCCCGGCCGGCCGCGGGCTCCGACCTGGGCCCGGCCCGGGAGTCGTGGGGGCCGCAGCGGAGGCTGCCGGCGGTCGTGACTCAGGGTCCAGCCGCCGTGCCCCGCCCGGCCCAGATGGGCCTCCTGCAGGAGCACCTGTCCCAAGGCAGCCGGCGTCCAGCTGGCGTGGAGACTTGTGGCGATGGCTGCGTGGTGGGCGTGAGAAGGGGGCCTGCCCACCCGCGAGGGAGGCGAAACCCATTGGACAATGTGGCTCGGGGCCGGCGGCCCGCCCTGATGGGCAGGTGGAGGGTACCCGAGCCTGCCTGGGCCCCCTCCTCGCCGCTGAACCAGATCAGCCTCCGCCCGGCCGGGCCCGGGATTCCTGATTCATTTAATGAAGTCACCATTCAGTGATCATTGGGAGCCAACACTGCCGCGGATACGACCCTAACCATTTGGTCGGAGGAGGGGTCAGTAAGCACGTCAAGTAAAGCAGTCAATAAACAAGGTCGTTCTGTTATGTTAGCTTTAGAATCGTTGGTCTTGGGGGCAGGAAGAGGAGATCTTAGCAGACGCCACGGTTTCTTCATCTGTGAAATGGGGATAGTAGAATTTCCTACCTCATAGGGTTGTGGTGAGGGCTAAATCGGCTAAGACAGGAGAAGCTCCAGCTTGCAGCATTTGATTTCTGGCTAAATCTCATACCCTCTTAGAGTAAAAGAAAATATGTTGCCAAGTAATAACAAATCCTCCCACAGGTTACATTTATCATCGTGGTTAATCCTCACCACAGTCCTCTGGGGGTCGATACTTTTATTATCCCCTTTTTAGGGATGAAAACAGTGAAGGATAACCAGCATCAGACAGTTCCGAGTGGGCCACAGATGGTGGGTAGCAGACAGGGGATTTGAACCTTTGCAGTTCTGCTCTGGAGTCCAGGCTTTTACCCACTATACCATACTGCCTTTTATTAGGAACATGTGCAGCATAGTGGTTAAGAATGAGAATAAGGATCTTTGACGGCTAGACTGGAGAATCTGGCTTGCCATTCTCTAGCACTGTGACCTTGGGCAAGCTACTTACTCTTTGAACTTTAGTTTCCTCGTTTCTTAATTAGGGATGATAAATCTTGATTTATAGGGCTATTGAGAAGATTTAATGAGAATGTATGTGAAATCCATAGAGAAGGATCTGACACTCACTTAAGGGTTAATTAGTTCTTCTTGTCCCCTAGGCCAAGTCTTCCTTTAACAGATGTGGAAACTGAGGTGACCCAGCGAGGGGAAATGCCTTGTCCAAGGGGTACACAGCCAATTAGAAGCCAGGCCTTGAGACCATTTGCCCTGGGGACTTCTCCCCTTAACTCCGTTGTATTTTGTCCTCTCAGACCTCCCTCACTCCCTCCAACAGCTGGAGATCCGTTTGGAGTTGCCTCTGCTTTTCTGATTGACTGACAGGTTAGATTCCTGGGGGCAGCATGGATGCACCCAACTGTGGCATCCCCTGCTCTGGACCCCTCCTTAGCTCCACCTGGTGTCCTTGTCTCCTTTCCATTTGTTGAGCAGCTCCCTGTTGAGGGAAGTTTCCTGTGCCTAGGGCCATGGAGCCGCTGCCACAGAGTAGCCTTGTGGCCACAGGACCCCTGTTGAGGCCAAGGTGGTCATTGCTATCAGAAGAGCTTGGCTCATGGTGGCTGGGAGGCCTGCTCTGGCCTGCGCCACAGCCCCTGTCTGTTCTTAAGTGTCCATGTGGCCCAAACTATGAGGCCCCCGGTCTCTGGATGGGGCTGAGTTAGGCTCACTGTGTTGAGGTTCTGTGACCTCCTGATTTTAGACACTCATTCACTCAGTTATTCTTTGCACTATATTGAGTGTCTGCTTCATGCCAGGCACTGTTCTAGGTATGGGAACATAGTGTGAGTTTGAAAAAAAAAGAGATGATAATCCCCATAACAACTTGATGAAGTAAGAGTAGTTATCTCCACTTTATAGTGAGGAAACTGAAGCACCGAGAGACGCTCACAGAGCTTATTTCTAGTGCAGAAGATAGACCACACATAAGCAAACAGACTAGATAGTTTCAGATTGTGATAAGAACCACGAAGGAAATAAAATCAGGAGATGTGGTAGTGATTGGGAAGGGGTTGTGAGTGGGCGGGGGCTCTTTAAGATGGGGTGATCAAGGAATCTGTCTCCTCCTGGAGGGGGTGGTGGTGATAGCTAATGAAAAGGAGCCAGCCTTGAAAAGACCTGGGGAAAATAGATGTTGTGCAAAGGTCCTGAGGCAGGCTGGGGCTTCGCCTGTTGGAGGCCCAGCAAGTGGCCACCTGGCCAAGTGGATGGTGAGGTAAAGCGGGGCAAGATCATGTAGGGCCTTGGGGCCATGGAAGGGAGTTTGGATTTTATTGTATATGACAGTTGAAAGGTTTTGAGCAGGGGCATGATGTGATTTACTTTTTTACAAGAACAACTCTTGGCTGTTTCTGAAAGGATTGGAGGTGGGAGAGGGGCTGCAGAGAGACTTGTGGTGCAGTACCTTTCAAATTGCAGTTTGAGATTTATTAGTGGGATGTGAAATCAGCTTGGGATTGTAACCAGCATTTTTAATTTTAACGAGCAAGAGTAGAAAACGTCGCTGCATCACATGTAGTAGAGACAGTCATGGCTGTGTGAAACCTTGTTTTAGTTACATAATTGTTGTATGTTCTGGGTTGCTTATGTGAAATGGACTTCTTGCTGTGGGTCTTAGGCTGAAAACTTTGGAAGCCACTGAGTTGGCTGATATTGGGTGGGAGGATGAAGCGAGGTGTTAACCCCTGCCTTAACCCAATCAGATGTACTATCCAGAGGGAGGGGCTCCAGCTCAAGGTACCTCATCCTCCCTGAGCGCCTCCGTGACTGGGAGAGGCCAGCAGAGCACAAGAGCCGGAATGCCTGTCTCTGGGAGAATAGTTGCATCTTGGGAACCTCCCAGGCCGCACCCTCTTAGTACATATGATCTGTTCCCTGGCTCACCTGGAAGGCCCCAGTCTCTCAGTTGTGCACAGAGCCAGCCGTAGAGAAGGTAGGTGCTTGACGTACATCTGTGGTCTTGGCAGGCAGTGCAGAAGGGGTGGGGTCTTGGGCTCTCCCATCCGTCACCTTCTGTCTGGGGCTTAGAAGCCACCTAAAACTGTCCATTTGGGGCTTCTAATTTCACCCAGTCTTCCATCTCCTTACTGTCGCTGTGGCCTGCTTCCCTCTAGTCTGTCTTTTTATCCCCTCCAGATTTTCCTCTACTCAGAATCCTTTGGTAGCTCCCTATTAAATAGCATTCCTGTGATTCATATTTTCAGACAACAAATATGTGGTGAGTGCCTGCTGTGTGCTAGGCACTGGGGGTACAGCAAGGGACCAAATAGATGCTAATCTCTGCCTTCCTGTAGGCACTTCCAACTTAGTGGCAGTGGGGCTGGGGACAGATAATAAACACAGAGCTATAAACGGTCACATGGTGATAGGTGCTATGGAGAAAGCCAGAGCAGGGAAGGGAGTTGGTGGGGCGGGGTGCAGTTTTGAGTTAGTTGGACAGGGAAGGTCTTAGCCATGAGGTGACATTTGAGCAAAAACCGGGAAGAGATGGGCCGGCCCCGTGGCTTAGCGGTTAAGTGCGCGCACACTCTGCTGCTGGTGGCCGGGGTTCGGATCCCGGGCGCGTACCAATGCACCGCTTCTCCGGCCATGCTGAGGCCGCATCCCACATACAGCAACTAGAAGGATGTGCAGCTGTGACATACAAGTATGTACTAGGGCTTTGGGGGGAAAAATAAATAAATAAATAAAATTATTAAAAAAAAAACAAAAAAAAACCAGAAAGAGGAGGAGGGATCCTGAGGTGACCGGAGGGTAGACCAGTTACAGAGGCCCAGAGGTGGGGTGGGAGGGGGGAGGAGAGAAGAGGGAAGGAGGCCCGTGGGAGATGAGGTCTGAGAGGTAAAGGGGCTGGGGTGGGGGTGGGTCGTAAAGACTTTGGCTTTTATTCAGAGTGTGATGGGAGGGAGGCCTTTGAAGATGGAGGAGTGACGTGATCTGAGGTGGCTTTCCAAAGGATCACTGGCTGTGGGGTTGAGCCAAGATCGTAGGGGGCAAGGGTGGAAGCAGGGAGACCAGTTAGGAGGCTGTTGCTGTAATGCAGGTAAGATATGGAGCTGGCTGGTCTGGGGCGGTGGTGGTGAGGGGGCCAGATTCCAGACATCCTCTGAAGAGAGAACTGACGGGATTTGCTGGTGTGGGATGAGAGGAGGAGAAGCATCAAGGATGAGGCCAGCATTTCAGCCTGAGCAGTGTGAGTTTGGAACGTGTATCTGGAGTAAGTGAGGTGATTTCAGGTGGTGGTGCACGGGCAGGGGGCTTAGATGACATTGAATGCCACCCATGGTGAAGGAATATTTAAATATTAAATAGCTCAAATGTTAAGTAGATAAGATAAAAGTCATGATGGTCTTACTCGAAAGTAGAGGTCTGGGGACTGCTGAGATATTAGGGTGCCCAGGCGCCTTTCTAAGGAAGGGTCAGCCCAGCTGAATTAGTTCCCCTCCGCCATGGAGACCTGCAGCCTTCCCTCCTCCAGGTACTTGAGTGCTTCCTGTCACCTGAAATCCCTCCTCCCCTCTGCTCTCGTGGCTTGTCCTAACCCTTCAAGGCCCAGCCCAAACGCCCCGCCTGACCCCTTCCCTTCCCTCTTCTGAACTCCCCTACCTGTACCTGCTGCCTGAAGTCGGATGGCCTGGCTTTGAAGTCCAGCGGGTCCTCTTACTTGCTGTGTGGCTTTGGGTAGGACACGTAAAGTGCCTGCGAGTTCCAGTCTCCTCATTATAAAGTGGGGACAATCAAGCCACTCACAGGGTTGTGTGGGACACATTAGAGAAAAGTATGTAAAGAGGGTCATTTTCAGACACACACACACACGTGCGCATACACGTGCACACACGCACACACACACGCACGCACACACACACGCACACACGTGCACACACGCACACACACACACAGAGGAGAAGCATCTCACTCTGGGTTGGGCTTCAGGTCAGCTTGAAAATCAAATACCAGAGACAGAGACAGCCTGGAAAGCCGTGGGACCATCTGCTCGTCCTCTTGGACGCGGGAGTCTTTAAAGCTTCCCCATGGCCCCCAGTTAGTTCTCAAGCGTTTTCATTGTGGCTGTGGACCCGCCAGCCTCCTTCCTGCCTGGCGGTGAATTCTTCTTTGTGAGTGGTCAGAAAACACTTAAAACCAGTCATTTATTCTTTCCCCCAGGTGCAGCTGATGTGGTGACTTGAGTCCACCTGTTTGTACCCATTGCTTGGTTGTTTCTCTCTCTCTTTTTTTTTTGCCCATGGGGTATATGGTGGGCTGACTTTTTGACTCCACGATAGATGTAGAAATAAGATGAATTTCTGTTTGTCTTGGGCTCCTGCCTCCCAAAGCGGGGCCTTTTGCAGAATAGGGACCCCAGAATTATTGGCTGAATGACTGACTGATGGTCCAGGCTTCTCGCTGTCCCTTGCAGATCAAGTCCGAGGACTGCGCGGCTGGCTCCCCCCTAGTATGGCCAATGAAGAGGATGACCCAGTCGTACAGGAGGTAACTGCTGCTCCCCCACCTCTGCTCGGGCTGTCAGGGAGAAGCGCCCTGGCCCAGGGCTGTAGGCAGTGGGGCTGAGCCCCTTTCGTCCGTCCTCAGTCAGCCTGGGATCTGTTGGCATCCCCTCCACCTGGAACCCTCTTCTCCCAGATACCTGCCTGGCTGACCTTCTCACTGCCTTTGGTCTTTGATCCAGCGTCATGTTGTCAGCAAGGCTTCTCTGACCACCCTGCCTCCTGGGCTGTTCCCCAACACGCCCTCCCCAGCACTCCCTAGCCCCTTACCTTGGCCATGCCTCGCACTGGGCCACAGCACTCATCAGCCCCTAGACACAAGTCTCCTTCCACTAGAATGCAAGTTTTGTTCTGTCCATCACTGTGTCTGCAAAGCCAAGTTCAGTGCCTAGCAGTTAGTAGTTACTCAGTGACCATTTGTTGAATGAATGAGTGTGTTTGCCAACTCCCACTTCTTCCTGGGCTTACCCAGATTCAGTCATTCAGCAGTTGTTCACTGGATCCACTGTGTGCCAGGGGCTGTGACAGCAGTGAGTGAGGCAGTGTTCCTGCCCTTGGGGAGCTTAGGATTTGTTGGGTAAGACTGACAAGGAAGCAGTCTCAGGGTACAGACAGTGGGGAGGTGGGTTCCAGATCAGGACACATCCTAGAGCCTCTGGGCCTTTGCACATGCTGTTCCCTCCACCTAGCATTCCCTTCACACATACCTCACCTGTGCCTGACGACCCTGACCCTTCATTCATCCTTAAGGCCCGGAGGTGGGAGAGAACATGGTTCATAGGAAGAGCTAGGAAGCAGGAAGGTAAACTTCTGCACAGTGGGGCAGGGGGTGCTGAGTATTGAGAAGAAAGAGAGTAGGGACAGGTCAGTCTCGGAGGGGCTTGCACACCGCCTAAGACAGGGTGACAGGCTGATCCAGGACAGGTGGTGGAGGGCACCGGCAGGTGGGTAAGCTCTCCCCTGCCCCATCCTCTGGCTTTAGGATGCATCCTGATCTGGGCAGCCCCAGGGGAGAGGCATTGTTATTGGGTTATAGTGAACTTGGATAGGGGGCCCTGGATATATGCAGACTGGAGACTTGGTTGCCTTTGTTTTTAGCATCAGCTGAGCTGTCCCCTCCACCCCCAAACTGCCTTTTGGGGCCCCTACCCCTTACCTAAAATTGGAGGCACATGCGTGTGCCAGGACAGGTCGGGCACTGGGTTCTGTCTTCTGGTTAAGTCTTCTTCCCTTGTCCCCAGATCGACGTGTACTTGGCCAAAAGTCTGGCAGAGAAGCTCTATCTGTTTCAGGTAATTATGTGCCTTGAAGCTAAAGGGGGAGAAAGCAAGTGTTGGTGGGGTGGTGGAGATTACGGTAAGTGGTGGGTGAGGAACTATGGGAAACCTCAACCTTGCTTAGAATTCTTGGTGCAGAGAGTGTGAGAAGACAGTTCTCTTTGCTTTTGTGGGCGGGTCCCTAGTGGCCTCCCATTTCAAAGATGGGAAACCCAACGCAGCCGTAAGCAGCAGGATAGTGTAGTGGTTAAAGCTAGGGCTCTGGGGACAGACTGCTGCATTGAGGCCCAGCTCCATCGCAACTAAGCTGTGAGCCCTTGGGCAAGTTCCTTAATCTCTGTGCCTCAATTTCCCCATTTGCAAAGTGGTTATGGTAATAATACCTGCCTTGTAGGGTCCCCATGGGGATTAGATGAGTCCACATTAAAGTACTTAGAGCTCTGCATGGCACAGAGCGGGCTCTGAGAATGATGGCCGCTGTCGTTAGTGAGTCTCAGAGGGCAGCGCTGGCAGCATCGATGAGCCCCCAGTCCTGCCCACTGTGATTCCCCGGAATTGTTATTCCTGCCCCCTCCCCTCCCTTCTGGGCCAGTGGCTGTCCTAGTGGGTCTCAGGCATTGAGCACTGACTGTATGCAGGCACTGCTTAAAGCACTTTATGTACGTTGACTCGCTTCATCCCATAGTAACCCATGGGGGTTATTATTATTGTCATTTTATAACAGCTTTATTGAGATGTAATTCACACACCATTCGGTTCCCCCATTTAGGTGTATAATGCAGTGGATTTTAGTCTGTTCACAGGGTTGTGCAACCAGCACCACAATCTATTTTAGGACTTTGTTTTTGCTGCTCACTCCTAGCCCCCTATTCCCACCTGTAGCCCTGGGCACCCATTAACTATCAACCATTTTGTCTCTATGGATTTGCCTAGTCTGGACATTGCATATAAATGGAATCATGTAACCTGTGGTCTGCGTCTGGCTTCTTTTACTTAGCATAATGTTTTCCGGGGTCACCCGTGTTGTAGTGTCTAGTGTCATTCCTTTTATGCATGAATAATGCTCCATTGTATGGATATATATATATATATACACACACACACCACATTTTGTTTATCCATGCATCAGTTGATGGGTATTAGGGTTGTTTCCACTTTTTGGCTATTATGAATAATGTTGCTGTGACCATTCCTATACAAGTTTTGGTGTGGATGTGTGTTTTCATTTCTCTTGGGTATGTACCTAGGAGTGGAATTGCTGGGTCATATGGAAACACTTTGTTTACGGTTTTGAGGGACTGACAGGCTGTTTTGCGCCATTTTACATTCCCAACAATAAGGTTATTATTTCAAGTACTTTTGTCCCCATGTTGCATATGAGAAAATGAGGCACAGGGAGGCTAGTAAATTGTGCAAGGGTCCTGGGGCAGAGCGGCAGAAACGGTGCTCCAAGCTGAGGAGAGGCCTGGTGTCTGTCCTCTGGGGTCTGCTTTTCCAGGCCTTGGGGCTGCAGGCCTGTCCTTTGGGCCTTTTGAACCTAGTTCCTTGACTGACCGCAGAGTGGTGGTGGAGCTGGTGGTGGTGCAGTGACCCTTGTGTGTTCATGGTGTGCTGGGCCCTGTGCCGGTTTCACCTCCGTTCACCTCATCCCCTGCTTCCAGCGGCCCTGTGAGGTGAGGACACTCCTGCTCCAGGAGGTGAGGAGCTTGCCCGAGTACACAAATCGCAAGTGGCAAAGTTAGGATTAGAACCCGGGCCTGTCTCATTCCAGAACCTGCACTCTTCACCACCACCCTTCCCAGCCCGAGATCAGGAGATCAGAGAGCTGCCTGGGACCTTGGCAGACCAGGGGCCTCCCGGGCTGTTGTGAGCGAGCCTGTCTCAGCCCAGGCCTTTTTCAAAGGCTCGGTTCAGACCAGCTGAGCTCCAGGCTATTCCTGGACTTTCGCTCCAAGTTCCTGCCCCAACCTGCAGCCCAGGAAGCAGGGAAGAGTTACTGTGTTGCTATTTAAGTGAGCTTTTAGGAAATAACCATTTCCTCCCGCTGGCATGTAGCTGATCTGAAATGGCCCCCAGAGGAGGGTTTACTTCATATACTGCCGTGACTGACTGCCGCGCCTCCACCAGGCTCTTTCCAGAGGCTGTGATGGTGCCAGCGGCGATGGCCACAGCTTTTTGAGAGTGGGTCTGAACCGTGACCCATCCATCCACCCAGTAGATACGTACGGTGCGGGAGAAAGAAAGGAGAAGTGCATCTGTGAGGACTGATGTGGAAAGGTGTCCCCAGTGTGTTCAGAGCAAAGAAGTGATTTCAGGGCAGTACATTAAGGTGTGACATAAAAATACCTTCACACATGACGATGCTGAGGCCCAGAGAGGGCTCTCTAAGCAGGTCAGTGGCAGACCAGCTCCTTCTTCGTCTTCAGCTTTTTATTATGGAAAAGTTCACACATAAGCAGAAGGAGAGAGAATGGGATACTGAGTTCCCATATATCCATTATCTGGCTTCAGCACTGAGCAACACTTTGCCAGTCTTCTTTTTCCTCTTTGCTCCCTGTGGTCTCATTTCACTTGTCCTTGTCTCCCCGGATGGCCTGTTAACTAGTAGTTAGACCTTGCACCCTCACTCTCGACTCCCATGGCAGTGCCTTGGGTTACTAGAGCCCAAAGGGTGATGTGTGCTGGGGCCTGTCTGGGTTTGTGATGCTTAGGCATGTCCTTTGGAAGTCAAAGACATTAAAAATTGCCCTTTGGAAGGCGGCTGGGTGGAGCCAATGAGAATGGGGTGCAGGTGGCAACCAGCGGAGCCTAGTGGAGCCTCTGGTCTCTGCTGGGGTTGGGGGTGGGGGTCGGGGGCAGCTGTGGTGATTCTTGGCTGGAGCCCCCGGAGCCCAGGTCTGGGCAGGATGGACTGATGGCTCCCTTCCCCTTCTCAGTACCCTGTGCGCCCAGCCTCGATGACCTACGATGACATTCCGCACCTCTCAGCCAAGATCAAGCCCAAGCAGCAGAAGGTGGGGCTGTTCTCTGATGGAGTTTGGGGAGGGGCGTGGTGATGTGGGACTGATGGAGGCGAGGAGACGGGCCTTTTGGTGACTGGAAGCCTGGAGAAAGAGCTGTTGGAGAGTTAGGAGGAGAACCAGTAGCTTGTGTGGCCTTGAAAGCTGAGGAAGGAAAGAGTGTCAGAAAGAAAGAGGGTAGACACTTCCAGAGCAGGCCAGGGTGGAATGCGGCTCAGGATGAGTTAGAGAATGGGGTTGGGGGGGAAGGGGAGCGACTCATGTTCACAGGGTAAGGCAGGGGGCCAGTGTGCAGCAGGCCTGGTGATGGGGAAATCTCATGCTTTGAAGGGATGGGGTGATGGGGACCAGGAGGACTGGGGACATGCCCTGTCTGGGACGGCTGCAGCTCTAGCTCTCGTTGCCACACAGAAGTGCTGTTCAGGTATTACCAATTCTGCTGACTTTTCAAGAGAAGGGGGAGATAAGGATTTTTATGAGAAATCTCTTGATTTTTTTTTTTTCTTTTTGCTGAGGAAGATTCGCCCTGAGCTAATATCCATTGCCAATCTTCCTCTTTTTGCTTGAGGAAGATTTTGCCCTGAGCTAACATCTGTACCAGTCTTCCTCTGTTGTGTATGTGGGTTACTGCCGCAGCATGGCCGCCACCGAGTGCTGCAGGTCTGTGCCAGGGAACCAAACTCCAGCTGCCGAAGTGGAGTGCACCAAACTTAACCTGCTAGGTCACAGGGCTGGCCCCAGAAATCTCTTGTGTTTTTTTTTTTTTTTTTTGTGAGGAAGATTAGCCCTGCGCTAACATCTGTTGCCAATCCTCGTCTTTTTGCTGAGGAAGATTGGCCCTGGGCTAACATCTGTACCCATCTTCCTCTACTTTGTATGTGGGATGCCTGCCACAGCATGGCTTGATAAGCGGTGCGTAGGTCTGTGCCCGGGATCTGAGCCTGCGAACCCCAGGCTGCTGAAGTGGAGCATGTGAATTTAACCACTATGCCACCCCGCCAGCCCCGAGAAATCTCTTGATTTTTTAAATCCAGATATAGAGCTTTGGGAGTAGAGTAGGGGGACAGACAAAAATACATGGACCGCCCCTAACAAAGCCCTCTGGCCTTTTCTCTTGGAATTTGGTTTTGCAACCTTTGGTGTAGACTGAAGCCTGGAGGCCCTTGGGGAGGGTCACGTGTCGGTCCTGCTTCTGAGCAGGGCCAGGATTGGCAGGGACTGGGGTTAGGAAGTGGCATCCCCTGGGGACTGTGCCTCAGCGTCCTTACAGGTGGTGGGCGTGCTTGGTGCCTCCAGGTAGAGCTTGAGATGGCCATCGACACCCTGAATCCCAACTATTGCCGCAGCAAAGGGGAGCAGATTGCGCTGAACGTGGATGGCGCCTGTGCCGACGAGACCAGCACGTATTCCTCGTAAGTTCCCCAGGCCCCAAGGCCTCCAAGCTTCACCGTGTTCAAATATGAGCCTTCCAAAGGCTTTAAGACATCTAGGCCCTTTGCCCCATTGCTGGACCAGTGTCCCGCCTTTGCATGGCTGGGCCCAGCTCAGACCCTTCCCCATGGGAGAAGTCTTCCCTCCTGTGATGATGGCCCCTTGTTGGGAGTGGGAGCTGCGACCCACTGCCTGTCTCTTGAGCCGCAGACAGGCCTTGGGTTGTCTCATGCCCAGTTCCCCTCCTGAGGCACACATAGCCTGTCCTGTGGCCGTGGTCGCTGGCTGTTGGATTTCAGAAGGTGTCTGGGGTAGAGGGGGCTGGGCCTGCCAGGTCTTGGGTCTGGAGCTTCCTTCCCCTTGACATCTGTTCTCCCTGTGCTCGCAGGAAGCTGATGGACAAGCAGACGTTCGTCTCCTCCCAGACCACCAGTAACACATCCCGTTACGCCGCTGCACTCTACAGGCAAGGTACCCGCGGATGGGCGTCCTGGGTGCCGTGGCTTGTGCAGGCTGATCGGGTGGGAGGGAAGCAGGATAGGGGCTGGGACAGGGGGAGGCCTTCCCTAACCTGGTGTCCAGCCCTGTGCTCCCTGAGCGCTAGACACCTGCAGGGGCCAGGCAGGTTGTGGAAATAACAGATTGTCAGGGGCCTGGAATTGGCCATCTTTAGGGACTTCTGGCTAGACACTGTCCGACTTGGTAGGAATGGGACTCCAAGGTCATTGTCCTCCTGGGACACAGACACAAAGCATAACTTCTGAGACAGGTGGTAGAATTTTGTTTTAAATTCAAGTTACTCATTACCCAGTAATTCCATTCCTAGACAGCATATCTACCCAAGAGAAATGAAAACTTATGTTTACACCAAAATTTTTACATGGGTGTTCATAGCAGCCTTATTCATGATAGTGAAAAATTGGAAATGATCCAAACATCCATCAGCTGATGTGTGGATAACAAAATGTGGTATAGCCATGCAATGGAATGGTGTTTGGCCATGTAAAGGAATGAAGTACTGATACATGCTCCAACATGGATGAGCCTCGCAAGCAGTGAGCTAACTGAAAGAAGCCAGACACAAAGGACCCCAAGTTGTATGATTCCACTCATATAAAATGTTCAGAATAGGCAAATCCATAGAGACAGAAAGTAGATTAGTGGTCACCAGGGGAGGAGAGTGGAATGGGGAGTGACTGCTGATGGGTACAGGGTTTCTTTTTGGGGTGATACAAATGTTCTTAAATTGACTGCAATGCTAGTTGTACAACTCTGTGAATATATTACAATACATTGAATTGTATGCTTTAAATGGGTGAATTATATGGCATGTGAATTATATCTCAATAAAGCTGTTAAAAAGCACAAGGTACTGTAAGTATTTAGAGTTTATAGAGGAATAAACGAAACTAATTTGAATGCATAGGAAACAGAATAGAATCAAAAGTAGTGTCGAATAATCTTCCTCTGTTTTGTATGTGGGTTGCTGACACAGCATGGTTGCCAACGAGTGGTGTAGGTCCACGCCCGGGAACCGAACCTGGGTGGCCGAAGCACAGCACGCTGAACTTAACCACTAGGCCACAGGGCCGGCGCCAAGGATATAGTTCTTTAAAGCTGCGTTCCTTGCAGCCAGATCATTCATTTATTTACTCGTTATCTCGAGCATTTGTTCCCTCTGGAGTCCAGAGAGCTTTCACAGAGCCGTTTCCACAGAGCCTTAGCATCTGGTTTCTTCTCTTTCAAGCCTACATTGACTTGATTGAAATTGATTGTCTTTGCATTGCCTCCCAGTGCATGGGTTTGATTCATAATTTTATTTATTTTATTTTTTCCCCCAAAGCCCCAGTAGATAGTTGTATGTCATAGCTGCACATCCTTCTAGTTGCTGTATGTGGGACGCGGCCTCAGCATGGCCGGAGAAGCGGTGCGTCAGTGCGCGCCCGGGATCCGAACCTGGGCTGCCAGCAGTGGAGCGCGCACACCTAACCGCTAAGCCACGGGGCCGGCCCCATGGGTTTGATTCACAAGGCAAAGTCATGATCTTTGTCAGAGACTGCATAGACAGTCCACCTGGCTGCGCCAGGGGCCGCTTCTCCAGCCATTTTTGCAGGAGCAGACTTATTGGGACAGGTGGGATTTTGACAGGAAGAGGTGGGGGCATGAGAAGGAGAGGAAATCTGGGTGTGTGTGGGGTTAGGGAGGCAGTGAGGGTGGTCTGGCAAAGGCCTGGCGGAGGAGCGAGCAGGGTGTGTTTGGTGTGGATGGGTTCTCAGTGTGGTTGGAGCAAGCAGTTGTGGGGAGAGGAGTGGGGACCTGGGGTGGAGGGCCTTGCATGCTTGTGGAGTGTTTACAGGCAAGCCTTAGGGAAGTAGCTTTGAGCAGAAGAATTCAGGTTCATGTCCTGATCTGGGTTGTGTGCCTGCTGTGTCCTGCAGGGCCACGTGGGGTTGGGAATGACTCCCTGCCTGATGGTCCCAAGGCTCTAGGATTGGGGGCTAGAGCAGAGGTGGGAGGTGGTTTGGCAGTGGGCTGAGGCCTTCAGGGGGGTCCAGGGCCCATGGTGACTGCCTTGAGCCAAGCTGGGCATTCGCCCCACTTCCTAGAGTCAGGTCCAAGCCCTTCTTCCTCTGCCAGGTGAGCTCCACCTGACGCCTTTACATGGCATCCTGCAGCTGCGGCCCAGCTTCTCCTACCTGGATAAGGCAGACGCCAAGCACCGAGAGAGGGAGGCGGCCAATGAGGGTGAGCCTTGGACCCCCAGCCCTGCTTTATGTCTGCATCTTGGCAGGATGGGTTGGTCATGAGAAAAGTGTTGAAGAGATGGGTTATAGGATCCTTAGCAGCCTCCCTGGCCTCTACCCACTGGATGCCACTTGTACCACCCCCACAGTTTGGACAATCAAAAGTATCTCCATTCATCCCCAGATGTCCTCTGGGGGTAAAATCATCCCCAGTTGAGACCCACTGACTTATGCAGCGACTTATGTCTAGCAGGAGAATTCACAGACACCCCCTGCTTGAGGCCTCCCTGGTGGGTGGGGTTGAGAGTGGGGAGTTCAGGGCTCTACCAGAGGCTGTGAGCAGGGCTTACTTTCTCTTGCAGCAGGAGACTCTTCACAGGACGAAGCAGAAGAAGATGTGAAGCAGATCACGGTGAGCTCTGGACCCAAGAGGGAGAGTGCGGCCTGGGAGGCAGCAGGGCTGGCTTTGTAGCTCAGCTGCCTGGAGACAGCAAGGGTTGGGAGGGTCTGCACAGAGCGTGGGCTCTGGGGCTGAAAGAGATTCAGAAACAGTGTCCATGCTTTAGAGCCTTCTTGCTGGGCTACCTGGAGGGATAACCTAACCTCTGCCCGGCCTGAGCTCTCCCAGCTGTGGACAGGATAGCGGCCCTGTGTGTATATAAGAGATGAGATTCTGGGGCTTGGCTGAAATTGCCTGGGAAGAGGAAGCCAGGGCCCAGGAGGCCCAGGGAACCCACAGACAGAGTCTGTGCCATGAAGCCCATGTCTTAACGGAGCCAAAACCTCGTGTTAATTAACCATGTAATTCTGTTTCTTCAGTGGTGTGCGAGTGGAAAGTTGCTATGTTAATAGTTAATTCTTGTATTTTAAAGATATTTAAAAGAATATCGACCTTTCATTTATGGTTTATAAAGTTTCCCCTATTTAAGCATATTTAGGTGAAAAATACTGTACAAATAATGATGCAGATAGTACACAAGTATGGCTGAAATTGTGGTGAATGTTTGCACATCCTTGGAGATTGGCAAATATTGGTATAATATTGGCAATGTAGGGGCCGTGGGTGCTCATCCTGTTCTCTCAGTAGCTTGTTGGATGACCTTAGATGCCTCCTTCCCTTCTTGAGGACTCACTGGCCCTCATTTAATCAGGCATTCTTAGGCCTGTGTGCTTTAAAGGGCCCCCTACCCTCATATGGAAACCCAGGATTCTGTAATGCAGCCAACGCCCCTGTACAGGTGCCTTTCATAGGAGAGATGAGTCAGAGCTTGGCTCCACCTGGACTTAGGCTCCACCTAAGCAACAGAAACCCAGATCTACCTGGCACGAGCCAAAAATGGAATGTATTGGTTCTTGTTACTGAAAAGTTAAGGGTAGCTTCAAGTATGGCTGGATTCAGGTGCTCAAGCTGTATCCTCAAGACCTGGTTTCTCCATCTCCATCTCCATGTTCTGTCTTCCTCTTTTGGCCTCTTTCTCAGGCAGGGTGTCTGTCCCCACTGGTATAGAGAATTGTCCCAGCTCCAGGCTCACATCTTCCTAGCTTCCAAGACCCCAGGGGAAAAGAAATTTCTTTCTCATTACTTCTAACTAAAATCCCAGACTGGACTCATTGGCTTGGCCAACCCTGAGCCAGCCCCTATGCCTAAGAGGATTTGGTGCTTGGATTGCCCAGGTCTGAGTCACGTGCCCACTCCTATATCTGGGAACATGTGTGGGTGGGGGTTGGGGGAGGGATATTAGCTGCTTTGAACTGAAAGGGAACTGGGACTTTCCCAAATGAAAATGGAGGTGTTATTACTAGTGGGAGTGGAAGTGGATTGGGTGCTGGGCAGGCAGAAGCAGGAGAAAGCTGCTCCCTGGCCTGCTGGCAGGTCACAGAGAGGGACATGCTTAGAACTGAACTAAAAAGACCTGTGTCAGGAAATGAGAGGGAGGTGGGAGTGGGAAATGCCCCAGATATGAGATTCTTTGGCCTCCTGGTGGGCACGGGGATGGCAGCCCAGGAAGTATGCCAGGCCTGAGGTCGTGACCCCCCTCCCAGGTACGGTTCTCCCGGCCTGAGTCGGAGCAGGCCCGCCAGCGCCGTGTGCAGTCCTACGAGTTCCTGCAGAAGAAGCATGCCGAAGAGCCCTGGGTCCACCTGCATTACTATGGCCTGAGGGTGAGCCGGGGTCCCCGGGCGGCAGCTGACACTGGCCCGGGGATGGAGTCCTGGGAGAAAAGCCCAGTGCCCACGAAGTGCTACAGTGTGGCCTCATTGTTTCACCTCTAACTTGTTTCAAGTTCAGTCATAGCCACTTGGTGATACCCCAGGGAGAGAGGAGTAAGTCCTGTGGGCAGTTTGTCCTCCATTCCAGCCATCCCACTTAGTGTCCTGCCAAGGGAGCGTGAAATTGAGAAGTGAGTCTGTTTCCCTGGTCAGGGATTGCAGCCCCCCTGGGCTCTCCCTGAGTGTGAGCACCGTGCTGGGCTGGTGTGTGGTTACCTATTTTTATGCACCACGGGCCCTGAATGAAGGCTAGACGCTTCATCAGGTGCTCCATGGAGAATCGGCCATCTGTCACGTGGCCGAGTTCACCATGCACCTGCCAAGGGTGATTTTTACTATACGCAGTTTCATCTCGTGTGTCGACTTAGAACCCAATCTTTGTTTTTTTTTTTTTTTTTTTTTTGGTGAGGAAGATCAGCCCTGAGCTAACATCCATGCTAATCCTCCTCTTTTTGCTGAGGAAGACTGGCTCTGAGCTAACATCTATTGCCAATCCTCCTCCTTTTTTTTTCCCCCCAAAACCCCAGTAGATAGTTGTATGTCATAGTTGCACATCCTTCTAGTTGCTGTATGTGGGACGCGGCCTCAGCATGGCCGGAGAAGCGGTGCGTCAGTGCGCGCCTGGGATCCGAACCCGGGCCGCCAGTAGCAGAGCGCGTGCACTTAACTGCTGAGCCACGGGGCCAGCCCGAACCCAGTCTTTGAAACTATGTATTGAGTGAGGGAAGTAGTTGAATGTTAGCTCACAAAGACACCACAGACTAGGACTCCCCAACATTTTTCTGGGGGAGGAGCAACTCCTAATTTCTCTGGAACCAGGATTCCTAAAGGAGATGGTGTTGACAGAGCCTTAGACTCAGAACGAGACTTCCAGAAGCTCTGCTGTTTCCTAGTGTGTGGCCTTAGGCAAGTTACCTAACCTCTCTGAGCCTCAGTTTCCTTATCTGTAAAAGGGGGGTAGTAATAATAGTACCTAACTTGGTAGAGTTATTTTGAGGATGAGATGAGTTGATGTATGTATACAGCTGTTGGAACAGAGCCTGGCATGTGGTAGGTCCTCAGTGAATGTTAGCTGTTATTTTCATCATTGCTCTTGGTGTTCCTGTATCACAGACAAGGCACCGAGGCGTGGGTGCTGGGGCTGTGCGATCCTAAAGCCAGGAAGGTAGTGGGTTGAGGCCTCGTCACAGAGGCCTTGAGTGCTGAGCTCAGGGCTGAGTTGGATGTGATCCTTTGGCCAGCCTTGGGGCAGGACAGTGGGTGGCTGGAGTAGAATGTGATGCAGGGTGAGAACTGTGGATGGTGGAGGGGGCTCCGAGGTGGCACAGGCCTGGGGCGACAGCTGAGGTTCCTCTGCACACTGCTTCTACCCCAACAGGACAGCCGCTCTGAGCACGAGCGCCAGTACCTGCTGTGCCAGGGCTGCAGCGGGGTCGAGAACACAGAGCTCGTCAAATCACCCAGGTGAGATCGGCTGGGCCAGGGTGTTGAATCCTATGGGCTCCTGAGCTTGACGCTGGCCCCTGGAGGGTCCCTCTTGGGTGGGTCCTCCCTTGGGACTGTGGCCCCTTCTGTAGCATGGGGAGGGACATGGCGGGGGGCCAGGAGGGTGGGCGTGGGAAGAGATGGTCCTCCCTTCTCCGCCAGTTTGTGGGGGCCGGGCCTCTGTCTGCTCCCCCTCCCCCAGCCCTCACCTGCGCAGGCTTCAGCCTGGATGCAGCCTGGGTTCCTGGGCAGGGGTGGGGCAGGGACAGAGCCCTGGGAGCCGCTGACCCGCCCTCTCCCCCCGCAGTGAGTACCTCATGATGCTGATGCCACCCAGCCAGGAGGAGGAGAAGTGAGTAGAGGCGGGCTGGACCCTCCATCCCCTAACCCCTGCCGGCCTCCTCTAACCCATCACCTTTGTTTTCAACAGAGACAAACCCGTGGCCCCCAGCAACATCCTGTCCATGGCACAGCTGCGCACCCTGCCCCTGGCTGACCAGATCAAGATCCTGATGAAGAACGGTGGGTGGCTACCCCCTGCCCTGCAGACCCCAGCCCTACCGCCTCCTGGGGAAATAGAGTCTGGGACAGACTAAGGAGTAAGGGGCGAGGCCAGAAGCCCCCGCTGCCCAGAGCCTGCCCAGCTTTACAGCTCTGCCCTTGTCTGGAAAGGACACACTACAGCGTCGCGGCGGGCTCCCTCAGGCACACTTGGGGTTCCTGTGTGGCCCTCACCACTCCCCTGCTGTGTCAGCGTGGACGGGTCACTGACCTCCCTGAGCCTTAATTGGTTTATCTCTAAAAAGAGACGGACACAGCTACTGGGGGCTGAGGTGAGAGTTCAGAGACATGAGGCTTCTGAAGGGCTTGTATAGAGCCTTGCACGTGATCGTGAGCTACGTTCACTCTAATAATACGGCGTGTTCACTTGCACCGTGGCACCCTCACCAGGCTCCGCACGGTAGGAACTGGTCTCATTTTCTCAGAAGACTCTGAGGGCCAGAACCTTTAGGAGCCTGTAGCTGGTGAGTGGCTTGAGCCTTGAACCTCAGGCCCCGGGCTTCTCCTCTGAGATGCCAACTTGAGGGTCCCCCAGGGCCTGAGCAGAGAGGGGAACTCCCTACTGTTCCTGGGGCTGCCAGGGAGCCAGGCTGCTGGCCTTCCTGCAGAGGACGTTGGGCCTTTCCCAGGCCCTGCCCATGCTCACTTGGGCTGGGGGCTCAGGTGGTTGGGAGTGAGCAGAGCGCAGTGGTTGAGTGCATGGACTCTGGAGGCAGAAGGCCTGGGTTCAAATCCTGGCTCTGCCACTTAACTAGCCAAGTGATCATGGGTGAGTTTCAAAACTTTTCTGGGCCTGAGTAGTAAGAGTCTTCCTCATAAGACACTCCTCAGTCTTCCTCAGTGGGTGTTTCCTCTGGGATTCAGTGAGATGCAGGTGCCTGCACAGAGTAAGCAGCCAGTCAGTGAATGTCAGCTGTTACTGCTACAAATGTCACCATTGTTATTCGCATGCTGGGATTGTTATGTGAGCTTGAAGCTATACAGACTTGGTGGGGGGTAGGGAGGGATCCAGGCCCCTTTTCCCTTGTCTGATGTCTCCTGCATCCTCTTCAGTGAAGGTCATGCCTTTTGCCAACTTGATGAGCCTCCTAGGCCCTTCCATCGACTCTGTGGCTGTTCTGCGTGGCATCCAGAAGGTGGCGATGTTAGTCCAAGGAAACTGGGTGGTGAAGAGGTGAGTTGTCTGTTGTCCCTTAATGCGGGCACTTAATCCACTTAAATTTAGTGCAGTTAACTGATGTTTTGGGTTTAAATCTACCATAGTGCTTTCTGTTTGTCCTGCCTACGTTGTATTTTATTTTCATTCTTACCTTCTACTGGATTCTTTTTTTATTATTTGATTTTTCCCTGCTAATTTGGAAGTAACTGTCTTGACTCTTTTAGTGATTACCCTACGGATTTCAGCGTGCATTCATGACTTACCACCATTTAATATTAATTGCTGCTTTTACCCTCACCCAGGACGATCCAGACTTTAGAATATTTTATATTTATCTTTCTGCAAACCCATGTACCATTATATTTGTACATTTTAATTCACTCTATTTTAGACCCCGCAAGACGTTATATTGTCCAGTCAGTATTTTTTAGGTTTACTTACATATTTACCTTTTTATTTTGCTCATCATTCCTTTCTGCATCTCTTAGTTTCTATCTGGGATAATTGCCTTCTGCTACAGAATGCTATGGTATTTCCTTTAATGAAGGTCTGCAGGTGATGAGTTTCCTTGGTTTTTGTTTCCTTGGTTTTGTTTAAAGGTGAAATGTCTATTTCACCTTTGTTCTTGAAGGATGTTTTTACTGAGGGTAGAACTCTAGGTTGATTATTTTCCTTCCACACATTGATATAATTTCCTTGTATTCTGACTTCATTGTTTTTGTTGACAAGTCCACTGTCTCTCTCATACTTATTCCTTTGATGGTAATTTACCTTTGTTTCCCTCTGGCTGCTTTTGAGATTTTCCCTTGTTTTGGTTTCCACAGTTCGCTAAGATGTGTCTAAGTGTGAATTTCTTTTTATGGATCCTGTTGGGGTTCATAGGTCTTGAATTTGTGGCTTGATGTTTTTCAGTAGTTTCTCTTCTCCTGTGATTCCTCCACTAGACCATCTGCCTCCTCCATCAGACTGTCAGTTTCAGGGGGTAGGGGTTGTCTGTTTTGACTCTCTCTCCCTTATATCCTGGTGCTCACTATAACACCTGGCATGTGATAGATTGTGGGTACATACAGTGTGACTACATTTTATGCATACTTGAATTATATTAATTTTAAATGGTTTAATAAAACATATAAAATCCGTTAATGAAGACTCACTTTTTGGGAAGCATGGTATAAGGTGAACAATCTGTCAAAATGTGAATTGCTCCAAATTTTTAAAAAAGGAATTCATTGCAAAAAGTCCATCATTTTTCAGTTGGTTGACCAGGTAAATTGTAACGTATATTCATGTCACTGCCATATGGTGACGCCCTTTCCCTGGGAAACAGATGCCCATCATACTTTGTCGCTTCCTTCCAGCGGTTGTCTTCTGTTACACAAGTGTTTAATTATGGAAGACCTTTGCGATGGCACATCACTCATTAAATGGGACCACCTGTGTATATTCATGCCACAAATGATGAAAGTCAGGCGAGGCCATCCCATTATACACCTGAGGACGCTGGCCCAGAGAGGCAGAGACTTGCCAGACGTCTGGCACCGAGGCTGCCACAGAACTGGGGTTAGAGCTCTTTGCCTGGTGCTGCATGTGCCTCTGGCGCACTGTCACTTTCAGCGTGTCTGTCCCTATGACTTGAAGGCGGGGCCTCCTGTCTGCCCCCGTGCTTGGGTCCTGCTGCGAGCGTTACTCTGATGCTGCCCTCACTGCCACACCAAGGCCTGTGGGTAACGATCCTTTGGTGCCCTGTCCCTTTGTGTCCCTGTGAGGAGATGATGCAAAATTCACAGTTCGTTCAGTAAATATATCTTGATAGCTTGTTCTGTGCCCTGCACTGCACTCTCATTCAGACACTGTCCCTGTTCTCAGGAAGTTTGTGGGGCGGGGCGAGCACCATTACAGTTGAGCACATTGAGTGCAGAGACCCAGGGCACGGACCACATTCATTCAACACCTACTTAGCGGCTGCCTTCTCTCCTCGTCGTTTGTGGTCGAGCTCCGTGTCCACAGCAGCGATGAACAACCTAGGCCAGCACCCTGTCCCCATGGAGTGTTTACAGGAAGGGGGTGGGCACGGAGCTCCACCGTGAAGCTTGAGGAGTAGTTGGTTGCCAGGTAGGATTGGTTGCCAGAGCAGGAAGAGCAAGGGCACTATAGGCATGGGGTGGCCGGGGGTGGTGTGAGTGCTCCCGGGCTACAAGGTCTGGGGTTGGACTTGGGGTCAGGGTTCTGCTGTGGAGACTCTGGTCAAGCTCAGCACCCTGCTCATTTGCCCCGGGCCCTGAAGTTCTCTGAGCCTTGAGTGCTGCTCTGTTCTCTCCAAAGGCTTCTTTCAGCTCCCCCGTGCTCAGGGCCTGTCCAGATCCCTGCTCCCGACCCCTCTTGCCTCGGCTCCCTCAGCTCACACTGCCCACCTCTTCCCATTCGGCAGGTGGTGAAGGCCTGTGTATTGCTTCATCGCCAGTCTCTCTTGGCATCACACCTGCTTTACACGTGGGACTCACTGTCCTCCAAAGAGTCCTGGGCTCGCCTTGTCTCTCTCTGAGCCCCTGGCCCCTCCCTGACCATGCAGTGGGCCTCGGGGCTGGGCCAGAGTGTGAGTAGGGGTCAAGAAGGAGGAAGAGGAAGAACTCTTGGGGGGAGGTGTGTGGGGGGTGCTTCTTTCCTACACACAGGTTCACAGAGCCAAGCTCCTGGGGGGAGCTGTGGGGGCCCAGGCCTGTAGTGGCCCACATTGGAAAGAGGCATGGGCTGGGCAGGTGTTCAGAGTGCAAGGCCTGGGCTTCCGCTCAGATCCTGGGGGGGACGGGAGGCGGAGGGAGCTGAGGACAGGGACTCACCTGCCATCCCCACTCTCATTGGCAGTGACATTCTGTACCCCAAGGACTCCTCCAGCCCTCACAGTGGCGTGCCTGCCGAGGTGCTCTGCAGGGGCCGAGACTTTGTCGTAAGTGCCCAGACTCTGGCCTCGCGGGGCGGGGTGTGGGGTGGGTGGACACCAGGGCAGCACAGAGCTCCCAGGACCTTGGCCCAGGTAGGGGCAGGTGTGTGTGGCGGAGACAGGCATCTGGACTCTGCCTTTCTCGTCCTTTCTCTTAGAATCCTGGCATCTCAGGCTTCGTAAGAACCTTTGAGCTCCTCTAGCCTGGGGGTTGCAAACTGGAGGGCCAAAGGTGACTTCTGGACAAGGAGCATGTTTCATTTGGCCTGGGTGGTCTTTTTAAGATGTTGACTTGATTGTTGATTTTTAAAAATCAAAACATGTTGCAAACCAAATTTCTAGTTTGTCACAAATAATTGGACTGTCTGGTGCCGCTGGGCCCACATCCCCGAACAGCACCTGTTTTGGATGGGACTGATGGTCCCCAGTTCACCACAGTGCCAGGCACGTCTGCTGCCCTCGTGCATGTTCCCTGCATTGTTGCTGTGGGGTTTTGCAACTCCTGAGCTAGCTCATCCCTCCATCCCATCACCCCACCCTGCCCCTGCCCTTATCCAGAACTGAAGTCCTAGCCAGATCATCCCTTCCAAAGGTTTGAATCCTGAGCTGCTGGGACCTGCACTGCCTCCTTGACCTCGGCAGTGTGCTTTAAGTTTACTGGAATCTGTCTCCTTGGAGCTGTCCACGGGGACCTTGGTGTGCTCATGCACAGGCCTGGTCACGCAGGGTAGCCCTTTGCTGTTTGAAGAGCGTCTGCATTTTCTTTGTTCCCGATTGGATGTCCCAGCTCCTTTGGGCACTTACTATCTAGGTGCCTGTGCAGTCTGTTTTTGTCTCTGGGGATCAGAGTGCAGTGGTTACCCGCTTCCAGGCTCGCTGAGCCACGCACGTATGCCTTGCACCTTTGCCTGCTTGTCAGCCCTTCTCTGTTTGTGCAGGCACTGTTGAATCGGGGGACCTGGGAGAGAGTCTAGTCAAATCTGAATTGTTGTAGGTGACAGATGGACAAAGTATCCTGCCCCCAGGGAGGTTTTGTGGTCTAGGTGGGGGTGAGGTGGGTCCCACTGCCGTCTTGGAGGAGATAACCTGGAAGTCCTTTACAAAGGAGGGCACAGAGGCTTGGAGTTGAAGTGACTGCCCATGGCCACACAGCTAGTAAGAGTCAAGGCCAGGATCCAAACCCAGGTGTGCCAGACGCCCAGGCTCTGAGCTGCCACTCTGTACCCTCATCCAAGGGCAACTGCACAGGTTTTGGGGACAGTTTTAGGAGCATCCATCTCTGCCTTCTGGAAACATGCTTCTTTTTCTCCCTTAGATGTGGAAGTTCACGCAGAGCCGGTGGGTGGTAAGGAAAGAGGTGGCAACGGTGACTAAAGTAAGTGATGTTCTTCTTGATCTGAGGCTCAGGTCTGCTACTGGAAGGATCGGGGGCTGCCTGTGGGGCTGGTGAGGCTTTCAGGCTGTCCATGCCTCACCTTTGCCTCACTCCTCCCAGCTCAGTGCAGAGGATGTGAAGGACTTTCTGGAGCACATGGCCGTAGTGAAGATCAACAAAGGCTGGGAGTTCATACTGCCTTATGATGGGGAGTTCATCAAGAAGCATCCAGATGTGGTCCAGCGGCAGCACATGCTGTGGACGGGCATCCAGGCCAAGTAAGAGCTTGCTTGGTGGGATGAGGGACAGCTAGGCAGAAGAGTACCAGGCCGTCCCCAGCCACCCTCCCTCCCAGGGGAAGCACAGCCAGGCTGCATCTGGGGCAGTGAGGCCACATTTGGGGCCGCATGCACCCCCTCCTTCACTCAGGTGGACATTGCTGATTGATCCCAGAGTCCCCACAGCACAGGCCTGTACGTCTCCAGCCACTCCTCACTCAACAGAGCTGACCCGTGAGGTGAAATCTCAGCGTGTCTGTTCTGAGGGGTCGGGGAGGAGGGCTGGATGTGAAGGAGAGAGGAAGAGCACTCAGGAGCAAGAGCCTGGGCTTGTGTGGCTCAAGGCAGGCTGGACGGAGACTGGCTAAGGAAGGGAGGGGTGGGCTGCCACCCACCACCCCAGCATGGGGGCTCCGGCTGGGCATGGAGCCTGTGCGCTGTGGGGAAAGACCGCAGAGCTCCAAGTATGCAGTGTCTTCAGTGACCAGGACATCCTGGGGCTTAAGGGAGCTGTTTCTATTGTGAGGCAGATGATGGGGGACATGGTTTAACGTTAAAAGGGTTTACTCTTCTTTTCAGATTAGAAAAAGTTTATAATCTTGTGAAGGAAACTATGCCAAAGAAGCCAGATGGACAATCAGGTGTGCGAGGGGCGTTGGGCGGGGCGGGGCCCTAACTCCAACCCTGGCTCTGGGAGGGCTGCTTTGCTGGAGCTTGTTGGGCTTGGGCCTGGAGAGGGGTGCGTGGCTCTCACTGCTGGCCACGTTTCTATGCCCTCCTCCCATCCCACAGACCTCAGCTGAAGGCTTGTCTAGTGGCAAAACCTCAGCCTCGAAGGTTGAAGGCTTCTGTACTCCGGGGCTCTGTCTGGGTTCCAGGCCCCTGAGACCTTCTCGCCCTCTTGGGTTGGCAGAAGGTGGTAGGACAGGAGGAGCTGCTGGCAGGAATCAGCAGTAACCAGCCTGGCCAGGATCTCTGAACGTGGAAACCTGATTTTCCCAGTTCTGTGTCTTCCCTCATTGTTGGGGTAGCAAAATCCCTCCTAGGTAAAGTGGGGTAAAAGGCAGGGCTGGGCCATTTGTTTCAGCCCCAGCTGGCCTGCATTTTTCCTGTCCCCTTGCTCTGGACAGCAGGATGTCCCCTGTCGGGATGAAAGGGATTGTCCGTGGGGCAGAGGGGCTGTGGGCCTTCGTCTCAGGTCCTTCTCTGCACAGTCTCTATAGTCTCCTGAGCAACCCTGTGTCTCCCCACAGGGCCTGCTGGGCTGGTCTCTGGGGACCAGCGGGTCCAAGTAGCCAAGAGCAAGGCACAGCAGAACCATGCACTGCTGGAATGGGAGCTGCAGCGGAGGAAGGAGCAGATCCGGGCGTCCTCAGTCCTGCCTGGTGTTCGGATCAAGGAGGAGCCCATGAGCGAGGAGGGAGAGGAAGAGGAAGAGCGGGAAGTGGGGGAAGACGAGGAGCCCATGGACACCTCACCCAGTCGTGGCCTCCACAATAGGCTTGCCAACGGGCTGCCTGCTGGGCGGGCAGCAGGCGGGGACAGCTTCAATGGGCATCCGCCCCCAGGCTGTGCCAACACCCCTGTGGCCCGGGAACTGAGGGCCTTCGTGGAGGCCACCTTTCAGAGACAGTTTGTGCTCACACTGAGCGAACTCAAGCGTCTCTTCAACCTGCACTTGGCCAGCCTGCCCCCTGGCCACATGCTGTTCAGTGGCATCTCAGACCGCATGCTGCAGGACACGGTGCTGGCCGCCGGTTGCAAGCAGATACTGGTGCCTGTAAGTAGGTCTGCGCCTGCCGGACAGGCAGACAAACGAGGCCCCCCTCAGCCCCTCGGGAGGGCTCTTGGGCAGGCAGCATCTTTCCTGGCAGAAAGGAGCTGTGGAAAGAGGTCTGGTCACTCTGGGGTGGCTGAGCCCTGTGGCTTTGTGGGGACCAGCTGTTTGGAGGCTGCATGGGGCGTGGGGACTTGGGAGGACCACGGACCTTGGCTGTCATGTGGTGGCTGTGTGTGTGACCTTGGGCCAGTCAGCTTCTTGGGCTCTGCGCCCTCATGGGAAATGAGGGAATGTTTGTTTGTATCGTAGGACTTTGGTAAGGGCTGAATGAGACGTCTGACGGCCCTAACCTATTGCTTGGCACCCACCAGGGCCTCAGTACATGTGGGTTGTTCCTCATCCTCATTTCTAGCCCCCCCGCCCCTGCCGACACCTCACTCATTCCTGTCAGCTTTGCTAGTTTTCAGGATGATTTCACTTCAAGTATCATTTGATCTTCTTTGCAACCCGCACGTGAAGAAACTGAGTTTCACAGAAGTGAAATGAACTTGTTTAAAGGTCATATACCCAGGAAGTGAGAGAGCTGGAACTCGAACCTCAGTCTGGTGGCTCCCAGTCTTAAATCCTTTCTGCTTCAACTGAGATGAGCTGACCCTTTCACCAGAGCCCCCAGCTTGTGCCTGGGTCCTGGTGGGCCTCTTTGTCCATAGAGGCTAGCTGACCAGCATGGGCTCGGTGGTCTTTCAGTTAGCTTCGGGTGCCAGGCCTGTGGGTGCAAGGGTGGGCCACACAGACCCCAGTTCTGTCACTGGCAGGGGTCCCAGAGTGGAGGAAACGTAGAGCAGAGTGTGTGTTGGAGACCATTTCGTTTAGCTGAGGGTGAAGGGTGCCGGGCTGTGCCTCAGGGAAGCTGTGCTGCTTGTTCTCTCCTCCCAGGCTCTGCCTAGACCTGGCAGCAGGTGAGGTGAGGTGGGCTATGGCTGCCTCTTAACAAGGGCGTGTTGACATTTGCAGTCCAGGGTCAGAAGCACCTGCAGCCTTGGGTGGTCTGAGCCAAAGGCCCATCCCTGTGTACGTGAGGAACAGAAACTAGGACAAGAGGCCCTGGCTCCCAGGCTATCTGGGCTGTCCCAGGGGATCTGGCCCTCATGGGAGGGCCCTCGTTGATGAGGTCTCCTACAGAAGTTACTGGGGTTTAGGGGCCCTGCCCTGTTTGGAGCCACCCTTGCCCACCCAGCAAACGGGTCCTGTTTTCTGAAGGCTCGCCTTTCTCCGAGCTGGGCCAGGCAAGGGAGGGGTACCTGCCTGTTGTTAGCTAGGCTGTCTTGGGAGTGGACAGAAAGCAAGGGACATGAAGTGTTCTACCCTCAGACACCCCTCCCCCACCCTCAGGACCTGTTCTTGTCGTGCTTCTTCCTCTTGGTAGAGCTGACGTCGATGGGAGACCATGGTCCTCTCTGCAGCTCTCTTGTCAACTTCCCTCCCTGTGGTCGTGACTAAAATGTTATAGTTGTGTCCGAGGTAGAAGAGACCTCAGATCTATCCAGGCTTGTTTTTTTACATGAGGGAGCTGAGGCCCAGGGAGAGTGAGTAGACTCACAAAGACTTGAGTTTAACTCCTGGTTCTGCTACATAATAGCTGTGTGACCATGGACAGTAAGTTAACTTCTCTGAACTAGACTTTCCACATGGAGAGTAGGGGCAGTAACACCTTGCTACCTCTCTGGTTTCTAATGATCAAATGAGATTGTATATTTAAAGCACCGCCTGGGGCTCTACATGGTGGCAATCATTACTGTTACTTGTGTTATGGCACCGAGACTGGAACCCTGTCTACCACCCTCCTTCCTCCATTCCCCCTCTCCAGGTACCCAGAGCCTGGGCCACTGTTTTCTTGGTCCACCTTCGGACCCTGCCACTCCAAGTGGCATGGGTTGTGTGGGAGTCAGGCAGGGCCCCTAACCCATACTGCCATGGCCATTGTGGCTTAAGGGATTGAAAGGAATCCCCAGGACACCCCTAAGGAGTTATAGGGGTGGGAGCGCCTCTCAGGACACATCTGAGGGTTGATATTTAGGGCAGGAGGAGGCTGGATGTTAAAGCAGAGAGGTGAGCTAATGCCAGGCTAATGGGAAAAACTGAAGAACCCGCTTCCCCACCTTCTCGAGCACATCTGCGGGCTTTAGGCTGTGTGTGTCACATTCCTTCTCTCACCGAAGCCCTCTAAGGCCCTGGTGGGATGTGGCTGGCCGCCTCCCCTTGGTGAGGATGAGGAAACAGATGCAGGTTTGTGGCTGCCCACAGCCCCACAGCCAGTGAGTGGCAGGAGCTGGGATTGCAACCCACATTCCCAGAATTGGGCTGGTGCAGACTCTGGAGGGGTGAGGGAGTGGGGCAGGTGGATCCACGTGGTAAAGACAAATGGCCAACTCATACCTGGGCCTTGATTAGTTTCCCCCACAGACTGCTGCTTCCCCGGATGAGCAGAAGGTATTCGCCCTCTGGGAGTCTGGAGACATAAGTGATCAGGTGAGGTGACCTTTGCTGCCATCTTCCCCAAGAGCAGGGATGTGTTCCTGGAGGGGGTGAGGCCTTTGTGGAGACCTTGAGTGCAATCATATACATTTCAAATTTTCCAGCCACTCCTGATTTTAAATATTCTGGCTCTGTCTCTGCATACTGTCAAAACAGACTGGATGTACCAAGAGTTTGAGCCAAAACCAGTGGTTCTGAAATGCCAGTCTGGACCGACTGCATCAGAATCACCTTTTAAAAAATATATAGATTGCCAGGACTGCCCCAGAGATTCAGTTCAGTTCAGTAGGAATGGGATAGTGTCCTAGGTATTTAAGTTTCTGCAAAGCTTTCTAGATTATTCTAATGCACAGCCAGGCTTGCAAACCAGTGATGGACCACATTTCAGGTGGCCGATGGCAGTAGGTATCAAAAGGATTCCTTATCAGATTGTGGGTGCTGGGTTTTTTCTTTTCTTTTTTTTTTTTGTGTGAGGAAGATCGGCCCTGAGCTAACATCTACCAATCCTCCTCTTTTTTTGATGAGGAAGACTGGCCCTGGGCTAACATCCATGCCCATCTTCCTCTACTTTATATGGGACGCTGCCACAGCATGACTTGACAAGCTGTGCGTCCGTGTGTGCCCGGGATCCGAACCGGCGAACCCTGGGCCGCTGCAGCGAGCACGCACACTTAACCGCTTACACCACTGGGCTGGCCCCGGTGCTGAATTTTTTTAGGTTAGAGAAATTGGTCGTTTTGTCTCTACTCGCACCCTGGCAGGAAGGGTCAAAAGTGTCCAGTGAACAGACTGTGAATTAAACCAGCAGTGCTGTGTTTGTATTGCAGAGTCATGGACCCTGAGGTCCAGAAGTTTTTGTTAAATCATGAACTTGCCTGAACTTTAAAGGTTAAGATTTAATTGCTAAAAACTCCAAAGGTCTGTCCTTTTCCAGGTTCTATTCCTAAGGTTGGGGGGAGAGAGGAAGTGAGCAAAAGCCCCCACTGAGTTCCTTGTCCCCTTCTGCCTCTTAGAAGGGGACTGACTGGCAGGCTGAGAATACAAAAGGGGTGGGGCCTTTGGGTGCTGTAGACCGAGAACAGTCTGGAACAGGCCTCCTTGAGCAAGCCTGTGTGCCTGTGGCCAGAATAGGTGGCATCTGGGTTTCCCACTCCTGAAGTACTCTGATAATTTTTAAAAAAGCAGTAAGTGCGTATTGTTAAAAATAAATAAGACTGAAAGCTTTATGAGAAACCATCTCCAGCCCTGCCTGACCTGATTCCCACTCCTCAGAGGCAATCACTTTTTAACTACAAGATGCTGCCACAAGAGTTACCTCCATTTTTTTTTTTAATGTATATATATATACAAAATGTGCTTATACTGCTCTTTGATGTATCGACTTGATATTATCAATGGGCTTCCTGTTGCAGTGGATGAGGATTTAGTTCTCAGCTATGTTGGGAGAATGTAGACAGGTGTGGGGTATATTATGAGTTCTTCAGTTAAATCGGGTATCAGTGCTTATAGCATCATGACTGGAAATGTCTTCATTGTAGAGCCAAATATCAGTAGTATACTATGATCACATTTCTTTTTTTATATTACTTCCTATTTCCACTTGCATGATTTTCTGAACACATATATACCAACAGTAATGCCATGCTGGAGTCTAATTCCCTGGAATCCTCTCCAGTGGGGCTGGCTCTCTATGTCTATTGCTGGCTTGCAGGATTTTGTGTCTTCTTCCTCACTTAATTTTAGCTTCTAAGGGGGCAGAGGAGTTGTCTGCATTCTTTGTCTTAAAATGACTTTTTTTGGTCAAGTATTATTTTTTGTCTGGGGCTAGAATTGTAGAGGGCAAATCATTTTCCTTCTGAATTTAAGATATTTTTCTTTTTTTTGGTGAAGATGCACCCTGAGCTAACATCCATTGGCAATCTTCCTCTTTTTGTTTTCTGCTTGAGGAAGATTAGCCCTGAACTAACATCTGTGCCAGTCTTCCTCTATTTTGTATGTGGGACACCGCCACAGCACAGCTAATGAGTGGAGTAGGTCCGCGCCCGGGATCCGAACCCGTGAACCTGGACCGCCGAAGCGGAGTGCGTGGAACTTTAACCACTTGGCCATGGGGCCAGACCTTAAGATATTTTTCCATTGTAGTCAAGCTTTCAGAGTTGTTGTTCAATGACATTCTGCTTCTCGGTCTTTTAAATTTGACCTATATCCTTCCCTTTATCCCAAACTTAAGGTTTTTTCCTTATTCTGTATATTGTATGACAGTGCAATTCCACATGTACCCTGGTGTGGGTCATTATTACTAGACATTTGGGTCATTTTTGAAATGCTGTGATAGATTTGATAATTCCTTTACCTGTTTTTTTCTGTTCTTTCGGAATTCTTATGTTGTATGTTAGACATACTGGATCAAATCTTTTCTCTCTCTTTGAACACTTTTTCTCCTTTTGGGGGGATTTCAACTATCTTCTATTTAATTTTTATTTTGGGATGTAATGCTTTTCATGGTATCCTGTTTTACGTTTAAGCCACTCACTTCTTTCTTCATGCAGTTCAGATTGTGGCTTTCCCTGCCTGCTAAATCAGTTATCACGCAAAAGTATGTGTAAACTGCTCATCCTCTGCTGTTGCTTCACTGGCTCTTTTGTTTTTGTGGGCATATACCTTTATTTCTATACTTCATTTTATTAGGGTCTCGAGAGATGACAAATTGGTCAGAAGTCTTGGGCAAGGACTTTTATCATAGACTGCAGTGTGGAGCTGGGTCCATAGCTTTGGATTTCTTGTTTGGGGATGTTTCTCTTTTAGGTGATTGTTTCCCATAATAACATGTTTTTGCTACTAAAGCATCGACAGGTTTTGCTTGAAATTTTTTCCAAAAATTACCGGGTACGCCGGAACATGATCCAGTCTCGGTTGACTCAAGAGTGTGGAGAAGATCTAAGTAAACAGGAGGTGGATAAAGTGCTAAAGGTACATCCATTTTGTGTATAATAATAGCCAGAGGCTCTGGGCTTCTGCTCTGACCATGAACTTCAGCACGAGGGTGCCCATGACTGGCTCTTCCTGTCTCAGATGGAGGCTGATGGTGTGTGGAAAGGGCTGTAGTCTGGTGCCTTTCCTACCACTGTGTTTAAATCAGGCTTCCTCTGGACCCCTCCCCAGCCAGTTGGGTCTTCAGCAACTGATAATGATTGGCATTGGTGTGGTGGGTATGTGCAAAAAGACTAAAATGAGTAAGATGCAGGCTCCACTTCCAAAAAATATAGTCTAGTGGGTCATCATCCTTTAAAATGACAGGGCCTCGATTAGAATCCTGACTCCACTCCCCCTTTGAATCTTGTGCCACTTCCGTGGTTATTGCCACAGCCGCAGACTAACTCTTGTACTACTTGCTTTCAGTAGAATCAATTTTGTAATTAAATTTAGTTTAAAAAGGAATCTATCATTTATCACATAATATATGAAAATACTTAAGTGTGTCATCAATAATGCTTTTATGAGTTGACTGTTGCACAAATACCATATTTGCAGAAACACTGGAACACAGAAAGCCAATGACAGTTTCCTTCTATTCTGATCTATTATCTTCAACATCCAAGGCCATAGGTAGATACTATTTATGAAGCATTTTTTGTTCTGGTCAGCTTATTAACGGTTTTTGTATTTTACATTTATAAAGCACACCTATTTGTAGTTCCTCACTCTTAAGATACCTCTGAGGAAAAGAAGGGTGGCCTGAGGCCCTAACACTGAGACCAGGCAGTTACCATAGCATTGTGGTCAGGCAGACCTTAATTTGCCAGTTGTGTTCTTCTATCCATTAATCATACATCGTTTTTGATATTCTGCACAGAATGTAGTAACTACCTTTTCCTGCTCAGGTCTGCTGTTAACATGTTTCTCTCTCTATTCGTAGGACTGCTGTGTAAGCTATGGTGGCATGTGGTATCTTAAAGGGACGGTGCAGTCTTGACAATAGTTGCAAACCACTAACCCAACAGATCCAAGCCCAAGGAAAGAAGGCAGAGCCAGCAGAGGTGGAAGTAGATTCTCGATTGCTTCAGAAGACGTGGAGCAAGAGGAACTGACCATCTTGTGGCCTGGGGCGTTGCACTGTCCAGTGGACAGAGGGGATCATACTCAGCCAGTGGCAGGGTCAGCTTAAGTTAAATCGCTCTCAGAAGAGACCAGCTGGGACCTTCTTTCAGTACGATTTGAAATTCCTCATGTATTTTGCTTATTATTTGGTTTCATTCTCATAATAAAGAGAGTGTATACTGACACGGGCAGGATGATGAAAATCATGGTTTAATATTTTACTTTTCAAACTTAATGCCAACAAGGTCTAAGTTATGTTTACAAGATGAAGAAAACTTCAAGGTTTTTAATATTCAAAATGCCTAGAAGCCAATATTTAGTCTTCAATTATCTATATGCTAAGACTTTTGCCAATTTCATTAAACCAAACTGAATTGTTTTACCGTTGGGTTTCTGTGGCCGTTTTACCTTTTAAAACAACCTACTTTATGTAGCAGTCTCAACCGTTTACGTGAAACCATAGCAAAAAATCAGAGTCGAAATAAGTCCATCTATTAATGTTTGCATAAGGCTGCAAACAAAACCAGGTAAGTATGGAAAAATGTAAGTGAGGTTATCACACTTTGATGTAAAAAAATTTATATTTTATGTATTTTTAAAATAAATGCTAAGACTAACCTGGCATCATGGTGCTGCTGTCTTCAGATGGTTACAAGAAGGCAATGTCTGTGCTCTCAAACCTTGTATGTATGTCAGAGGGAAGGGAGAACTGTGCCGGTTACATGTGTAATTTTAAAATTTTCTAGTAGACACATTAAGATAGTAAAAGAAACTGGTTAAATTTTAATATTTATTTAGCTCAATATAGCTAAAACATCAAACAGGTAATAAAAAATATTTTATATTCTTTTTTTTGTACTAAGTTTTCAAGATCTGGTATCTTATACGTACAACACTCGCAGTTTGAACTAGCCACAATTTGAGTGCTCAGTTGCCACATGTGGCTAGTGGTGACCTTATTGGACAGTGCAGCCCTAGAGGATTATGGAAAAAATGAGTAAGCTGGGTTGGGTGAGATATGAAATTTTGATAAGGCTTTTGCCATGATGTATTTTGGGCAATAGACCTGCTATCTGAAGGTTTAGATGATGGTCTATGTGTGACACTCCCCTCCCCCCAAAAAAAGAAGAACATCTAAAATTTGATAATGTAGTTTAACAGGTTGATTGTATATTATGTTCTTGATTCTAATTGTTAACATACATGAGCCTGAAAAGAGTAAGAAGTTTGCAAAATTGATCTGGAGTATGTCCAGCTATTGTATAGGTGCAGTACAAAGGGGAGATCCCTCGTGGTGGGACAGCAGAGACTGAACACAACCACAGAGCAGAACGGAGGGGCTCAGTGGGGAGTCACAGCCTTAAACTCTTACATTGATAAACAGAGAGAAGTTAAACATTGAATTCAAATAGCTAGGAAAATAAACTTAAGGAACATAGGAGGAAATGTTAAAAACGAAAATTAATGAGGTAGAAATTAAAGTAAGATATACCAGCAATTAACCATTGAAGGAAAATGGCACACGGCTGAATAGACAGTGACATGGGAAAGATTAGAGGAATTAGATGATTTATAGGGAAAATATGAATTATTAAAACTGGTTGGGAGGCCGGCCTGGTGGCGTGGTGGTGAAGTTCATGCGCTTTGCTTTGGTGGCCTGGAGTTCACAGGTTCGGACGCCGCACTGCTCATAAAGCCATGCTGTGGCAGGTGTCAAACCTACAAAATAGAGGAGGATGGGCATGGATGTTAGCTCAGGGCCAATCTTCCTCAGCAAAAAGGAAGACTGGCCACAGATGTTAGCCCAGGGCCAATCTTCATCACCAAAAAAAAAAAAAAAAACCAAACTGGTTGGAAAGAAGAAATTGCAACAGACCAATTATATCAAATCTTTATGACATAAACACAGGGTTAAACTTCAGCATGTAATGAGCCTCCAAATTCTTAGGAAGCCTTGATTTAAAAAACCTGACAAAAATAGTGTGATATGAATAAGAATCCTAAGTAGTGGATTCCAGTGGCATGTTAGTGAAATAACTTTTCCATAATGTGTCTATGCAAGGGTGATGATACTAGGAATAACCACCATAACAAATGCAAGGGTGCTGCTATCAGGGCCTCCACTAATATATCTCCGACTGAACGTGCCAAATTGAAAAATCATCACCTCAGGGATCAAGACTTACAATTCATTCCAGAAATAAGTTCTTAAAATAGGAGATGTATTCTTCATTAACATTAAATAATGAAAAGCTAACATGCTAAATCAAACATTGGACATATTCCTTAGGATTGAGAAAGACATGTTTACTCACCATAATTATTTAATATTCTGAGTATACTCGTTAGAGCAGTTGAGAAAAGAAAAAAGGTATAAAGGAGTCAAAATTAATGTTTTTTCAGCTATATCAACAGAATCAACTAAAAGGTATTCTCAATGAGAATTTAACAAGATAGCTGGAATCAACAGCTTGTGTATATGCAACTGGTTAGAAATATAATAAAAGAAAAGATCTTATACCGGCCAGCCCAGTGGCGCAAGTGGTTAAGTGCGTGCACTCTGCTTCGGTGGGCTGGGGTTTGCGGGTTGGGATCCTGGGCATGCACCAACGCACTGCTTGTCATGCCATGCTGTGGTGGCATCCCATATAAAGTGGAGGAAGATGGGCACAGATGTTAGCTCAGGGCCAATCTTCCTCAGCAAAAAAGAGGAGGATTGGCATCGGATGTTAGCTCAGGGCTAATCTTCCTCACACACAAAAAAAGAAAAGATCTTACAAAGATCCGGGAGATGAACCTTTTAAAATCTGCAGGACCTAAATGGTAAAAATTTGAAAACTCACTGAGACAAAAGACCATTTGAACAAATGGGAAGGCATAAACTCATGTTTTTGGATTAAAGTCTCTGTATCATAGTCTGTACTTAATCTATTATTTCTTTAACTCAATCTCAATGAAAGTAACAATTTTTCCCCAAGAACCAGACAAGCTAATTTTAAACTTCATGTTGGAAAAAAACATGCAAAAAAACCCAGGAAAATTCTGAAGCAGCAATGAGGGTAACTTCCCCTTACCAGTTAGTTAGGAAAATGTAATATCAGTATATGTAGCAATTAAAGATTGCCCTAGATGCATGAAAATAAAGATCCTAGAACAGAAATAGGTTCAAATTCATGTAGAAATTTAGTACTGATTTGGGTGGCATTTCAAGTGACGAGGACTAGACTTAAAATGCAGTCTAGGAGGATTCGGGGAAGATGGCAGAGTAGGAAGCACCAGGAATGTCTCCCCACCCAGATAACTGGCGGAATCAGTCTGATGTAACTTTGGAACTCGAGTCTGTAAAGGCAACTTCCAGAGGAAAAGTTGGACTGTAAATTGCAGTTAATTTTGGTCAATTTCAGCTCAGCACAGTAGCAATTCCCCACCCCTTGCCAGGTTCTTGGAGCAGCTTGCACCAGCTTACAGGAACCGGGGGCTGGGGGTGGGATGGGGGGCAAAAAGGACCTTGTTCTCCAAATATCAGGGATCTTTCTGATCACAGAGGCGCAGATAAAGAGGTGGGCAGACACTGTTGTTGCACCTCCCCCCTATTGTTGCAAGCCCTTCCCCCTAAGGCTGAAGTGACTACCAGGGGATTTAAACAGCTGGCACCATGTTCCCTCCCCCGCCCCCCCTTCAGTTTTGCTTTTTCCTCTTTGGGCTGGGGAGCCAGACATTAAAGACTAGAACATTCAAAAACAACTGCATATATGGAGAAAGTTCAAAAGTGGCTATGCATGCCCAGGGAAAGACCTGAGAAGATCTTAAGTTTGTACTTCAGGCTGATCCTTGGCACACTACAACAATCTAAAAAATATAAACAGTAATTTAAAAAAACAGTAAACCCTGGGGAAGGGTAAAAATCTAATTTCCAGAATTACCACAATATTAGATTCAAATGTCCAATGTTCAACAAAAAAATCACAAGGCATACAAAAACAGGAAAGTAAGGCCCATTCAAAGGAAAAAATAAATCAACAGAAAATGTCCCTGAAAGACACAATGGCAGATATACTAGACAACTGTTTTAAAGCTGCTCAAAGAACTAAAAAGGAAGATGTGGAGAAAGTCAAGAAAACACTGTGTGAACAAAATGGAAATATCAATAAAGAGAGACCTAAAAAAACCAAAAAACAAAAAAATTCTGGAGCTGAAAAGTACAATAACTAAAATAAAAAATTCACTAGATGGATTCAAAAGCAGATTTGAGCAGGCAGAAGAAAGAATTGGCAAATGGAAATTGAGTCTGAGGAATAGAAAGAAGCAAAGATTGAGGAAAAATGAACAGAGCCTGAAGGACCTGTGGGACACCATCAAACGGACCAACATACACACCGTGAGAATTCCAGGAGAGAGAAAGGGGCACAGAGAATATTTGAAGAAATAATGGCTGAAAACTCAAGTTTGATGAAAGACATGAATATAAAATCCAAGAAGCTCAATAAACTCCCAGTAGGGTAAACTCAGAGACCCACTGAGACACATTGTAGTCAAAGTTTCAAAAGACAAAGACAAAGAGTCCTGAAAGCAGCAGAGAGAAGTGAATCATCACATACAAAGGATCTTCAGTAAGATAATAAACAGATTTCTCATCAGAAACTTTTGAGGCCAAAAGACAGTGGGCCAATATATTCAAAGTGCTAAAAGAAAAAGCCTGTCAATCAAGAATCCTATATCCAGCAAAACGTCCTTCAATAGTGAGGGAGATAGTAAGACATTCCCAGATAACAAAAGCTGAGGGAATTTGTGACCACTAGACCTACCCTGCAAGAAATGCTCAAGGGAGTCCTGCAAGGTGAAACAAAAAGACACTAGACAGTAACTTGAAGCCATATGGAGAAAAAGATTTCAATAAAGGTAAATATGTGGGCACTTATAAAAGCTAGTATTATAACAATGGTTTGTAACAGTACTTTTTGTATTCTATATGATTTAAGAGACTAATACATTTAAAGAAAAAGAAACCACAATTATTAGTGTAAAAAGTAATATTACTGCAACTTTGATTTGTAACTCCAAATCTTGTTTTCTACATAATTGAAGAGACTAATGCATTTAAAAGTTATTAATGTTTCAAGTATACAATGTATAAAGAGGTAATTTTCTGACATCAACAACCAAAAGGGATGAGGATAGAACTGTAAAGGAGCAGAGTATTTTATGTTTTGAAGTTAAGCTGATATAAACTCAAATTAGAGTATTATAACTTTAGGACGTTAAATGTAATACTTATGGTAACTGCAAAGAAAAGAGCTGTAGAATATACACTAAAGGAAATAAGGAATTGAAACATTCCACCACAAAACAATCATCTAAACACAAAAGACAGGAATACAGGAAATTAAGGACAAAAAGCTATAAGGCATATAGGAAACAAATAGCACAATGAGAAAAGTCCCTCCTTATCTAACTACTTTAAATGTAAATGGATTAAACTCTCCAATCAAAAGACAGAGATTGGCAGAATGGATAAAAACACATGATCCAACTAGATGCTGTCTACAAGAGACTCACTTGAGATCCAAAGACACAAACAGGTTGAAAGTGAAAGGAAGAAAAAAGATATTCCATGGAAATAGTAACCAAAATGCAGCAGGAGTGGCTATATTAACATCAAACAAAATACACTTTAAATCAAAAAAGGTTACAAGAGACAAACGATATTATATATTAATAAAAATTGTATCTACTTGCTGTATCAATACAGCAAGAAGATACAAGCATAAACATTTATGCACTTAATAACAGACTATCAAAATATATGATGCAAAACTGACAGAATATGAGAGAAATAGATGGTTCTATAATAATACTTGGAGATTTCAATACCGCAACTCACAATAATGGATAGAACAACCAGACAGAAGATAACTAAGGACACAGAGGACTTAAACAACACAGTAAACCAACTAGACCTAACAGACATGTAAGGAACAATCTACCCAACAGCAACAGAATACACACTTGTCTCATGTGTGTGTGGGACATTTTCCAGGATAGATCATATGTTAAGGTCACAAATTAAGTCTCAACAGATTTAAAAAGATAGTTATCATACAAAGTATCTTCTCTGACCACAACAGGACGGAGTTAGAAATCAATAACAAAAGTAAAACTGGAAAACTCACAAAATCGTGGAAACTAAGCAACACACCTTTAAACAACAAATGGATCAAAGAAGAAATCACAAGGGAAATTAGAAAATACTTAGAGACAAACGAAAATGAAAACACAACATAGCAAAACTTATGGAACACAGCAAAAGCAGTGCTAAGGGAGAAATCTATAGCTATAAATGCTTACATTTAAAAACAAGAAAGATAGCAAATCTACAACCTAATTTTACAACTTAAGGAACTAGAAAAAGAAGAAAAAACTAAACACAAGACTAGCAGAAGGAAGGAAAAAAATGAAGATTAAAGCAAAGATAAAAAAATAGAGACTAGAAAAACAATAGAGAAAAATCAATGAAACCAAAAGTTGTTCTTTGAAAAGATCAACAAAATTGACAAACCTTTAGCTAGATGGACTAAGAAAAAAAAGAGAGAAGACTCAAATTACTAAAATCGGAAATGAAAGTGGGAACATCACCACTGATTCTACAGAAATAAAAAGGACTATAACAGAGGACTATGAACAATTGTATGCCAACAAATTGGATAACCCAGGTGAAATGGACAAATTCTTAGAATCACAAAACCTACCAAGACTAAATCACAAAGAAATAGAAAATCTGAATAGACCTATAACTAGTAACAAGATTGAATCAGTAGTCAAAAATTTCCCAACAAAGAAGAGCCTGGACCCGATGGCTTCACTGATGAATTCGACCAAATATTTAAAGAACTACCAATCCTTCTCAACCTTTCCAAAAAATTGAGGAGGAAACACTTCCTAACTAGTCTATGAGCTTAGCGTTACCCTGACACCCAAGCCAGACAAAGACACTACAAAGAAAGAAAGCTACAGATCAATATCCCTTATGAATACTGATGCAAAAATCCTCAACAAAATACTATCAAACAGAATTCAGCAGCACATTAAAAAGATTATATGCCATGACGAAGTGGGATTTACCCTTGGAATGCAAGGATGGTTCAACATACGAAAAATGATCATATTACATTACAAAAATGTAATATGCCACATCAACAGAATGAAGGGTTAAAAAAACCCCACGTGATCATCTAAATTGATGCAGAGAAAGCATTTGACAAAATTCAACACCTTTCATGATAAAAACACTCAACAAACTAGGAATAGAAGGTAACTACCTCAACATAATAAAAGCCATATATGAAAAACCCACAGTGAACATCATATGCAATGTTGAAAGACTGAAAGCATTTCCTCTAAGATCAGGAACAAGGTAAAGATGCCAACTTTAATCACTTCTATTTAACATAATACTGGAAGTTCTGGCCAGAGCAATTAGGTAAGCAAAAGAAATAAAAGGCATCCAAATTGGAAAATAAGTAAAATTATCTCGACTTGCAGATAATAAGATCTTATATGTAGAAAGCCCTAAACATTCCACAAAAAAATAATTAATTAAAAGATCTAATTAAAGTTAGTTTAAAAAATTAAAATTAACTAATTAAAAGAACTACTAAATTAATTCAGCAAAGTCAACACACAAAAATCAGTTGCATTTCTACACACAAACAATGAACAATCTGAAAGAAATTACAAAAACAACTCCATTTACAATGGCATCAAAAAGAATAAAATACATAGTAATTAACTTAACCAAAGAGGTAAAAAGACTCGTACAATGAAAACTACAAAACATTGCTGAAAGAAATGAAGGAAGACATACATAAATGGAAATACAACCATGCTCATAGTGGAAGACAATATTGCTAAAACATCATTCTTACCCAAAGAGATCTACAGATTCAATGCAATTCCTACCAAAATCCCAATGACATCTTTTGCAGACATAGAAAAACCAATCCTAAAATTCATATAGAATTTCAAGTGGCCCCAAACAGCCAAAACAATTTTAAAAAAGAATGAAACTGGAGGACTCACACTTCCTGATTTCAAAATTTATTACAAAGCAACTGTAATCAAAACGATGTGGTATTGGCATAAAGACAGACATATAGACTAATGGAATAGAATAGAGAGCCCAGAAATAAACCCTCACATTTATTGCCAAATGATTTTTTTAAATTGATGTCGTATTTTATAACATTGCGAAGTTTTAGTTGTACATTATTGTTTGTCAGTCACCATATAAACACATCCCCTCACCCCTTTGTGCCCACCCCCCAACCCCCTTCCCCCTAGTAACCATAAAACTGTTCTTTCTATCCGTGTGTTAATTTATCTTCCACATATGAGTGAAATCATATGGCGTTTGTCTTTCTCTGGCTTATTTTGCTTAACATAATACCCTCCAGGTCCATCCATGTTGTTGCAAGTGGGATGATTTTGTATTTTTTATGGCTGAGTAGTATTCCATTGTATATATATACACCACATCTTTATCCAATCATTAGTTGAGGGACACTTAGGTTGCTTCCACTTCTTGGCTATAGTGAATAATACTGCAATGAACATAGGGGTTCATAAGCCTCTTTGGATTGCTGATTTCAGGTTCTTTGGATAGATACCGAGTAGTGGGATAAGGTATTTCTATTTTTAACTTTTTGAGGAATCTCCATACTGTTTTCCTGCCGTATGCAGGAAAGGTTTGCAGAGGCTGCAGCAAGTTTGCATTCCCACCAGCAGCGAATGAGGATTCCCTTTTCTCCACAACCTCTCCAACATGTGTTATTTTTTGTCTCGGTGATTATAGCCATTCTAACAAGTGTAAGGTGATATCTTAGTGTAGTTTTGATTTGCATTTCCCTGATGATTAGTGATGTTGAACATATTTTCATGTGCCTTTTGGCCATCTGTATATCTTCCTTAGAAAAATGTCTGTTCATATCCTCTGCCCGTTTTTTGATTGGGTTGTTTTTTTGCTGTTCAATTGTGTGAGATCTTTATATATTATGGAGACTAACCCCTTGTCAGATATATGCTTTGCAAATACTTTCTCCCAGCTGGTGGGTTGTCTTTTCATTTTCATTCTGGTTTCATTTGCCTTGCAGAAGCTCTTTAGTCTGATGAAGTCCCACCTGTTTATTTTTTCTTTTGTTTCCCTTGTCCCTGTAGACATGGAATTCAAAAAGATCCCTCTATGACCAATGTCAAAGAGTGTACTGCCTATATTTTCTTCCAGGAGTTTTACAGTTTCAGGTCTTACTTTCAAGTCTTTGATCCATTTTGAGTTAATTTTTGTGTACGGCAAAAGAAGATGGTCTACTTTCATTCTTTTGCATGTGGATGTCCAGTTTTCCCAGCACCATTTATTGAAGAGACTTTCCTTTCTCCATTGTATGTTCTTAGCTCCTTTGTTGAAGTTTAGCTGTCCGTAGATGTGTGGTATTATTTCTGGGCTTTCAATTCTGTTCCATTGATCTGTGGGTCTCTTTTTGTACCAGTACCATGCTGTTTTAATTATTATAGCTTTGTAGTATAGTACGGGATTGTGATGCCTCCAGCTTTGTTCTTTTTTCTCAGCATTGCTTTGGCTATTTGGGGTCTTTTGTTGACCCATATGAATTTTAGTATACTGTGTTCTATTTCTCTAAAGAATGTCTTTGGGATTCTGATTGGGATTGCATTGACTCTGTAGATTGCTTTAGGTAGTATGGACATTTTAACTATGTTTATTCTTCCAATCCATGTGCATAGGATGTCTTTCCATTTATTTATGTCATCATCGATTTCTTTCAGTAGTGCCTTATAGTTTTCATTGTATAGGTCTTTCACTTCCTTGGTTAAATATATTCCTAGATATTTTATTCTTTTTGTTGCGATTGTAAATGGGATTGTCTTCTTGAGTTCTTTTTCTGTTAGTTCATTGTTAGAATATAGAAATGCAACTGATTTTTGTAAGTTGATTTTGTACCCTGCAACTTTGCTGTAGTTGTTGAATGTTTCTAATAGTTTTCCGATAGATTCTTTAGGGTTTTCTATACATAAAATCATGTCTCTGCAAACAGCAAGAGTTCCACTTCTTCGTTGCCTATTTGGATTCCTTTTATTCCTTTTTCTTGCCTAATTGCTCTGACCAAAACCTCCAGTACTATGTTGAATAGCAGTGGTGAGAGAGAGTACACTTGTCTTGTTCCTGTTCTCAGAGGAATGGCTTTCAGTTTTTCCCCATTGAGTATGATGTTTGCTGTGGGTTTGTCATATATGGCCTTTATTATGTTGAGGTACTTTCCTTCTATACCCATTTTGTTGAGATATTTTATCATAATTGGATGTTGTGTCTTGTCAAATGCCTTCTCTGCATCTACTGAGATGATCATGTGGTTTTTATTCCTTGTTTTGTTAGTGTGGTGTATCACATTGATTGATTTGAGGATGTTGAACAATCCCTGTGTCCCTGGTATAAATCCCATTTGATCATGGTGTATGATCTTTTTAATGTACTGCTGTATTTGGTTTGCCAAAATTTTGTTGAGGATTTTTGCATCTATGTTCATCAGTGATATTGGCCTGTAATTTTCCTTCTTTGCATTGTCCTTGCCTGGTTTTGGTATCAGGGTGATGTTGGCCTTGTAGAATGTGTTAGGAAGTGCTCCATCTTCCTCTATTTTTTGGAATAGTTTGAGAAGGATAGGTATTAAATCTTCTTTGAACGTTTGGTAAAATTCACCAGAGAAGCCATCTGGTCCTGGACTTTTATTTTTTGGGAGGTTTTTGATTACTCTTTCAATCTCTTTACTTGTGATTGGTCTGTTCAGATTCTCTATTTCTTCTTGATTCAGTTTTGGGAGGTTGTATAAGTCTAAGAATTTATCCATTTCTTCTAGATTGTCCAATTTGTTGCCATATGGTTTTTCATAGTATTCTCTCTCTTTTTTTTTTTTGTGAGGAGATCAGCCCTGTGCTAACATCTGCCAATCCTCCTCCTTTTTTTTTTTTTGCTGAGGAAGACTGGCCCTGGGCTAACATCCGTGCCCATCTTCCTCCACTTTATATGGGATGCCGCCACAGCATGGCTTGCCAAGCAGTGCGTCTGTGCCGGCCGGGATCCAAACCGGCAAACCCCAGGCCGCCGCAGCGGAGTGTACGCACTTATCTGCTTGCGCCACTGGGCTGGCCCCCATAGTATTCTCTTATAATCCTTTGTATTTCTGTGGTGTCCGTTGTGATTACCCCTCTTGCATTTCTTTCTTTCTTTCTTTTTTTTTTGTGAGGGAGATCAGCCCTGAGCTAACATTCATGCTCATCCTCCTCTTTTTACTGAGGAAGACCGGCCCTGAGCTAACATCTATTGCCAATCCTCCTCCTTTTTTCCCCTTTTATCTCCCTAAAGCCCCAGTAGATAGTTGTATGTCATAGTTGCACATCCTTCTAGTTGCTGTGTGTGGGATGCCGCCTCACATGGCTGGACAAGCAGTGCGTAGGTTCGTGCCTGGGATCCGAACCCTGGCCCCCAATAGCGGAGCGCGCGCACTTAACCGCTAAGCCACAGGGCCAGCTCCTCCTCTTGCACTTCTAATTTTGTTTGTTTGAGCCTTCTCTCTTTTTTTCTTAGTGAGTCTGGCTAAGGGTTTGTCAATTTTGTTTAACTTCTCAAAGAACCAGCTCTTAGTTTCATTGATCTTTTCTACTGTTTTTCTTTTGTTTTTGGTTTCAATTTCATTTGTTTCTGCTCTAATTTTTATTATTTCCTTCCTTCTGCTGACTTTGGGCTCTATTTGTTCTTCTTTTTCTAATTCTGTTAGGTGTAGTTTAAGGTTGGTTAGTTGGGATTTTTCTTGTTTGTTAAAGTGGGCCTGTGTTTCTATGAGTTTTCCTCTCAGGACTGCTTTAGCTGCATCCCATATGAGTTTGTATGGTGTGTTTTCATTTTCATTTGTCTCCAGATGTTTTTTGATTTATCCTTTAATTTCTTCAATGATCCATTGGTTGTTCAGTAGCATGTTGTTTAGTCTCCAGGTCTTTGTCACTTTCCCAGTTTTTTTCTTGTAGTTGATTTCCAGTTTCATAGCGTTATGGTCAGAGAAGATGCTTGTTAATATTTCAATCTTCTTAAATTTATAGAGACTTGCCTTGTTTCCCAACATATGGTCTATCCTTGAGAATGTTCCATGTGCACTTGAGAAGAATGTGTAATCTGCTGTGTTTGGATGGAGTGCTCTATATATATCTATTAAGTCCGTCTCATCTAGTTTTTCATTTAAGTCCACTATTTCCTTGTTGACTTTCTGTCTGGATGATCTATCCATTGTTGTAAGTGGGGTGTTAAGATCCCACTACTATTATTGTGTTGTTGTTAATATCTCCTTTTAGGTTTGTTGATAGTTTCTTTATGTACTTTTGCGCTCCTGTGTTGAGTGCATATATATTTAAAAGTGATATGTCTTCTTGGTGGAATGTCCCTTTTATCACTACATAGTGCCCCTCTTTGTCTCTCATTGCCTGTTTTATCTTGAAGTCTACTTTGTCTGATGTAAGTATAGCAACACCTGCTTTCTTTTGTTTGCCATTAGCTTAGTGTTGTCTTCCATCCCTTTACTCTGAGCCTGTGCTTGTCTTAGAGCTGAGATGTGTTTCCTGGAGGCAGCATGTTGTTGGATCTTGTTTTTGAATCCATCCTGCCACTCTGTGTCTTTTGATTAGAGAATTCAATACATTTACATTTAGAGTAACTAATGATATATGAGGGCTTAATGTTGCTATATTTTCACTCATTTTCCAGTTCTTTTGCATTTGCTTTGTTTCTCATCCCATGTGTTTCAGACTACCAATTCAGTTTGGAAGTTCTGTATGATGGTTGTCTTAGCTTTCTCTTTATTGATCATCTGTGTCTCTGTTCTGATTATTTGTTTTGTGCTTACCATGAGGTTTGTATAAAAAATCTTGTAGATGAGACAGTCCATTTTCTGATGGCCTCTTATTTCCTTAGACTAAGTTGATTCCATCCCTTTCCTCTTCCCTTTATAAGTTATTACTGTCACAATTTATTCCATCTTGTGATGTGAGTTTGTGTTTAAAGTGATGAGGTTATATTTATTTTTGGTGTTTTCCTGCCTTTAATCTTTTTTATTTTTATTGCAGTCACATTGGTTTATAACATTGTATAAATTTAAGGTGTACATCACTATATTTCTACTTCTGCATAGATTACATCATGTTCACCACCCAAAGACTAATTACAATCCATTACCACACACATGTACCTAATCACCCCTTTTGCCCTCCTCCCTCCCCCCTTCCCCTCTGGTAACCACCAATCCAATCTCTGTCTCTATGTGTTTGTTTGTTGTTGTTTTTATGTTCCACTTATGAGCGAGATCATACAGTATTCGACATTCTCCCTCTGACTTATTTTGCTTAGCATAATACCCTCAATGTCCACCCATGTTGTCACAAATGGCTGGATTTCATCATTTCTTATGGCTGAGTAGTATTCCATTGTTTGTATATACCACATCTTCTTTACCCATTCATCCCTTGATGGGCACTTAGGTTGCTTCCAAGTCTTGGTTATTGTGAATAATGCTGCAATGAACACAGGGGTGCATGTATCTTTACGCATTGGTGTTTTCATGTTGTTTGGATAAATATCCAGCAGTGGAATAGCTGGATCATATGGTAGTTCTATCCTTAATTTTTTGAGGAATCGCCATACTGTTTTCCATAGTGTCTTCACCAATTTGCTCTCCCACTAGCAGTGTATGAGAGTTCCCTTCTCTCCACATCCTCTGCAACACTTGTTGTTTCCTGTCTTGTTAATTATAGCCATTCTGACAGGGGTGAGGTGATATCTCATTGTAGTTTTGATTTGCATTTCCCTGATAGTTAATGACGTTGAACATCTTTTCATTGTGCCTGTTGGCCATCTGTATATCTTCTTTGGAGAAATATCTGTTCAAAGTCTTTTACCCATTTTTTAATTGAGTTGTTAGTTTTTTTTTGGTTGAGATGTATGAGTTCTTTATATATTTTAGAGATTAACCCCTTATCAGATATATGGTTTGCAAATATCTTCTCCCAATTGTTAGGTTGTCTTTTCGTTTTGTTGATGGTTTCCTTTGCTGTGCAGAAGCTTTTTAGTTTGATGTAGTCCCATTTGTTTATTTTTTCTATTGTTTCTCTTGCTCAGTCAGATATGGTGCTTGAAAATATGTTGCTAAGACCAATGTCAACGAGTCTACTTCCTACGTTTTCTTCTAGAAGTTGCATGGTTTCACGTCTTACATTCAAGTCTTTAATCCATTTTGAGTTAATTTTTGTGTATGGTGTAAGATAATGGTCTACTTTCATTATTCAGCAGGTGGTTGTCCAGTTGTCCCAACACCATTTGTTGGAGAGACTTTCCCTTCTCCATTGTGTGTTCTTGGTTCCTTTGTCAAATATGAGCTGTCCATAGATTTGTGGGTTTATTTCCGGGCTCTCAATTCTATTCCACTGATCTGTGTGTCTGTTTTTGTGCCAGTACCATGCTCTTTGGTTACTATGGCTTTGTAGTATATTTTGAAATCAGGGAATGTGATACCTCCAGCTTTTTTCTTTTTTCTCATGATTCTTTTGGTTATTTGGGGTCTTTTGTTGTTCCATATAAATTTTAGGATTCTTTGTTCTATTTCTGTGAAAAGTGTTCTTGGAACTTTGATAGGGATTGCACTGAATCTATAGATTGCTCTGGGAAGCTTGGACATCTTAACTATGTTAATTCTTCCAATCCAAGAGCATGGAATATCTTTCCATTTCTTTGTGTCTTCTTCAATTTCTTTCAGCAATGTTTTATAGTTTTCAGTGTACAGATCTTTCACCTCTTTGATTAAGTTTACTCCTATGTATTTTATTCTTTTTGTTGCAATTGTAAATGGGATTGTATTCTTAATTTCTCTTTCTGCTGCTTCGTTGTTAGTGTATACAAATGCAACTGATTTTTGTATGTTGATTTTGTATCCTGCAACTTCACTGTATTCATTTATAATTTCTAATAGTGTTTTGGTGGATTCTTTAGAGTTTTCTATACGTAAAATCATGTCATCGGCAAATAGTGAGTTTCACTTCTTCCTTTCCAATTTGGATCCTTTTTTTTTTTCTTTTTATTGCCTGATTTCTCTGGCTAGGACTTCCAATACTACGTTAAATAAGAGTGGTGAAAATGGGCATCCTTGTCTGGCTCCTGTTCTTAAAGGGACAGCTTTCAGTTTTTCACCATTGAGGATGATATTAGCTGTGGGTTTGTAATATATGGCCTTTATTATGTTGAGATACTTTCCTTCTATACCCATTTTATTCAGAGTTTTTATCATAAATGAATGCTGTATCTTGTCAAATGCTTTCTCTGCATCTATTGAGATCATCATGTGATTTTTATTCTTCATTTTATTAATGTGGTGTATCACGTTGATTGGTGGGTGTTGAACCATCCCTGCATCCCTGGAATAAATCCCACCTGATCATGGTCTATGATCTTTTTAATATAACATCGTATGCGATTTGCTAGTATTTTGTTGAGGATTTTTCATCGATGTTCATCAATGATATTGGCCTGAAATTTTCTTTTTTGTGTTGTCCTTGTCTGGTTTTGGTTGAGAGTAATGTTGGCTTCGTAGAATGAGTTAGGAAGCTTCCCCTACTCTTCAATTTTTTGGAAGAGTTTGAGAAGGATAGGTATTAAGTCTTCTTTGAATGTTTGGTAGAATTCACCAGGGAAGCTGCCTGGTCCTGGACTTTCATTTTTTGGGAGGTTTTTGATTACTCTTTCCATCTCCTTACTGGTGATTGGTCTATTCAAATTCTCTATTTCTTCTTGATTCAATTTTGGAAGGTTGTATGATTCTAATAATTTTTCTGTTTGTTCTAGATTATCTAATTTGTTGGCATATAGCTCTTTGTAGTATTCTCGTATAATCTTTTGTATTTCTGAGGTGTCTGTTGTAATTTCTCCTCTTTCATTTCTGATATTACTTATTTGAGCCTTCTTTTTTTCTTGGTGAGTCTGGCTAAAAGTTTGTCAATTCTGTTTATCTTTTCAAAGAACCAGATCTTGGTTTCATTATTTTTTTTCTATTGTTTTTTCAGTCTCTATTTCATTTATTTCTGCTCTGATTTTTATTATTTCCTTCCTTCTACTGATTTTGGGCTTTATTTGTTCTTTTTCCAGTTCCTTTAGGTGCATTGTTAGATTGTTTATTTGAGATTTTTTTCTTGTTTGTTAGATAGGCCTGCATTGCTATAAACTTCCCTCATAGAACCGCTTTTGCTGTATCCCATAAATTTTGGCAGTGCGTATTTTCATTTTCATTTGTCTCCAGGTACTTTTTGATTTCTCCTTTGATTTCTTCATTGACCCAATCATTGTTCCATAGCATTTTGTTTAATCTCCACATATTTGTGGCTTTTCTGATTTTCTTCCTATAGTTGATTTCTAGTTTCATACTGTTGTGGTCAGAAAGGATGCTTAGTATTATTTCAAACTTCTTAAATTTATGGAGACTTGTTTTGTGGCCTAATATGTGACTAATCCTGGAGAATGGTCCATGTGCATTTGAAAAGAATGTGTATTATTCAGTTTTTGGGTGGAATGTTTGGTATATATCTACTAAGTCCATCTGTTCTAGTGTGTCGTTTAAGGCCAATGTTTCTTATTGATCTTCTGTTTGGATGAACTATCCATTGGTGTAAGTGGAGTGTTAAAGTCATCTACTATTATTGTGTTACTGTCTATTTCTCCTTTTATGTCTGTTAATAATTGCTTTATATATTTAGGTGCTCCTATGTTTGGTGTATAGATATTTATGAGTGTTATATCCTCTTGTTGAATTGTTCCCTTGATCATTATGTAGTGGTCTTGTCTCTTGTTACAGTTTTTGTTTTAAAGTCTATTTTGTCTGAAGTAAGTATTGCTACCCCAGCTTTATTTTCATTGCCATTTTCATGGAGTATCTTTTTCTATCCCTTCTCTTTCAATTTGTGAGTGTCTTTAGGTCTGAAGTGTGTCTCTTGTATGCAGCATATATATGGGTCTTGTTTTTTTATTCAATCAGCCACCCTGTGCCTTTTAATTGGAGCATTTAGTTCATTGACATTTAAAGTAGCTATTGGTAAGTATGTACTTACTGCCATCTTTAAACTTTTTTTCTGGGTGTTTTAGTAGTTCTTCTCTGTTCCTTTCTTCTTCTCTTGCTCTCTTCCCTTGTGGTTTGATGGCTTTCTTTAGTATTATGTTTGGGTTCCTTTCGCTTAGTTTTTTGTGTATTTATTATAGGTTTCTGGTTTGTGATTACCATGGGGTTCATATTTGGTCACCTACCTATGTAGCAATCTATATCAAGTTGATGGTCTCTTTAGTTTGACCTCTATCTGAAAGCTCTACTGTTTTACTCCCCTCCTCCCACATTTTATGTTTTTTATATCATATATAACCTCTTTTTTGTGTCTTTGTATCCGTTACCCTCTTATCATGGAAATTGATAATGTTTTCTATTTGTGGTCTTCTCTTTCCCCCTTAAATAAGTCCCTTTAGCATTTCTTGTAGGACTGGTTTCTTGGTGATAAACTCCTTTAATTTTTGCTTGTCCTGGACACTCTTTACCTCTCCTTCCATTCTGAATGATAACCTTGCCAGATAGAGTAATCTTGGCTGTAGGTTTTTTTCCTTTTAGCACTTTAAATATATCGTGCCACTCTCTTCTAGCCTGTAAGGTTTCTGCTGAGAAGTCAGCTGATAGCCTTATGGGGTTTCCTTTGCATGTAACTTGTTGTCTTTCTCTTGTAGCTTTTAGGATTCCCTCTTTAATTCTGGACATTTTAATTATGATGTGTCTTGATGTGGGCCTCTTTAGGTTTACCTTGTTTGGTGCTCTCTGTGCTTCCTGTACCTGGATGTCTGTTTCCTTCCTTAGGTTAGGGAAATTTTCAGCTATTATTTCTTCAAATAGATTCTCTGCCCCTTTGTCTCTCTCTTCTACTTCTGGGACACCTATAACACGGATCTTAGTGCACTTGATGTTGTCCCAGAGGTCCCTTAGACTGTCCTCACTCTTTTTAATTCTTTTTTCTTTTACCTGTTCAGCTTGGGTGATTTCCTCTAGTCTTTCATCCAGTTCACTGATCCATTCTTCTGTGTCATCTACTCTGCTTTTAAGTCCCTCAAGTGAATTTTTCCTTTCCAGTATTGTGTTCTTCATTTCTGATTGGTTCTTTTTTATATCTTCCATTTCTTTGTTGACGTTGTCACTGAGTTCATCCATTATTCTCCCAAGATCTGTGAGCATCCTTATGACTCTTTGTTTGAACTCTTTCAGGTAGATTGCTCATTTCTGTTTCATTTAGCTCTTTTTTATGGGTTTTGTCCTCTTCCCTTACTTGGAATGTATTCCTTTGCCTCCTCATTTTCCCTCTTTTCCTGTGCTTGTGTCTATGTATTAGGTAGGTCAGCTGTGTCTCCTGATCTTGGAGAGATGACCTTATATAATTCATGCCTTATGAGGCCCAGTAGTGTGCTTTCCTCTTGTCACCAGATCCAAATGTTCTAAGAGTGATCCCTGTGTGGGCTACATGTGTCCTTCTGTTGTGGCAGGGTTGCTCTTGCCGTAGGTGCCCAGGGAGGCTGAGCTGTACCCCTGGCCAGCTGTTGTAACGCTTAGCTATGTGTAGTTGTTGTGGGCCCTTCAGTCTCTTTATCAGGTGTGGGGAGCTCCAGCACAGTTGACTCCAAGGTCTAATAGTGAGGTCTAATAGTTCTCTCTCCTCCTCCTGTTGCAGTTTTTCTATTAAGTGACTAGGCCTCCAGCGTGGCTGGTTGTTAGGCTCAGGGGCTTACAATTGCTATAAGCCTCTGGCCCATAATGCTCTTGTCAGCTCTCTGAGGATTGCAGTTGGGTGGAGCTGGCCTCAGGCACGGAACTGCCCAGTTGTTTCAGGCTTTGGAAGGTGGGGCTGATCTCCTATGTGGCTCTTTGAGAAGCACAAGACTTCTGCAGCTGACAAGCCCCACTGCCTACAGGGCCACACACACAGTCAACATAGTCTTGTCCTGCCCCGTGCGTGCGCCCCAACCCCCTGGAGTGGATCCAGTCATTCCAAGGCAGGACTCCCCACCCACTGCACCAATGCCCCACATTCTCAACCCACTCCTCACACATGCCCTGCCCCACAGAGGTGGTCTCACTTGCCAGGCTGCAGAGAATCCAGGCAGCTTTCTTAGCAGGCCCATGAGTTGCCCAAGGGCTTGTTGTTGGGTGGGGCCAGTCCCTAGAGTGGGCTGCTTTCCTTGGCTGAGTTGGATTAAATCCGTGCTCTAGTGGGTTGGGCAGACCCTTGGCTAGCAGGCCACAGGGAGAACTCCAATGGCACCTGCCAGTGTCTGTGTCAGCACGCCCACACCACATCACAACAATGGCCACCGCCAATGTCCCAGTCCCTGGAGAGGTCTCACCTCTCCCTGAGATGCACCCAGAGCCTATCAGGTGAGTCTCTTTTCACCAAAGGACTGTGCACCTTTCTTTCTGGTGATTTTAGGTTGCCTTCTGAAACGGGTGAGTTTGTGCATTGGCCCTTTAAGAGCTGGCTTTAGTTTTTTTGTGTCCCAGCTTTTCTCGGGATATTCTCCGTTGTTGTTAGTGGCCAGCAAAACCAGATATTGTCACTCATCTCGGTTGTGCTGGGTCCAAAAAATACCTATAGTGGGAACGCTCCCCAGCTCAGGTCTCTCACTCCTCCAGTCCTTCCCTTAATCTTTGATGTTATAATTGTTTGCTAACCTATTATGATAGAGAGCTGCAATTTTTCTGATTTTGTCTACCTATTTTTCTCCTTGCTCAAAGCTTTGTATCCCCTCTTTTTTTTCAGGGACCAGGGCCTTCTTGAGCATTTCTTGTAGTGGGGGTCTTGTGGCAATGAACTCCCTTAGCTTTTGTTTATCTGGGATAGTTATTACTTCTCCATCATATCTGAAGGATATTTTCACTGGATAGAGTATTCTTGGCTGAAAGTTTTTGTCTTTCAGAATTTTGAATATATCATTCCACTCTCTCCTAGCTTGTAGAGTTTCTGCTCAGAATTCAGCTGAAAGCCTGATTGGGATTCCTTTGTGTGTGTGTTTTTTTTTTTTTTTTTGGTCTCACTGCCCTTAATATCTTTTCTTTGTCATTGACTTTTGCATTTTACTACTATATGCCTTGCAGAGGGCCTTTTTACGTTGATATATTTAGGAGATCTATTGACTTCATTTACCTCTATTTCCAGCTCCTTCCCCAGGTTTGGGAAGTTCTCAGCAATTATTTCTTTGAGCAAGCTCTCTGCTCTTTTTTCCCTTTCTTCTCCCTCTGGAATACATAAAATCCTTATGTTGCATTTCCTAATTGAGTCGGACATTTCTCAGAGAATTTCTTCATTTCTTTTTAGTCTTAGTTCTCTCTCCTCCTCCACCTGGAGCATTTTTGGATTCCTATCCTCAATATTGCTAATTCTTTTCTCCATATCATCAGCTCTGTTCGTTAAAGAGTCCAGATTTTTCTTTATCAACGCCATTGTGTTTTTCATCTTCAACATTTCTGATTGATTTTTCTTTATAGTTTCAATCTCTTTTGTGAAGAATTTCCTGATTTCGTTGTATTGTCTGTGTTTACTTGTGACTCATTGAGCTTTTTTATGATAGCGATTTTGATTTCTCTATTGTTTGGGTTATAAATTTCTGTGCCTTGAGGATTGATTTCTGGGTGCTTGTCATTTTCCTTCTGGTCTGGATATTTAATATGTTTTTGCATACTGCTTGAGGGCATGAGCTTATTTTTCCTCATTCTGAAAATAAATGGTCGCAGCTTCCACCTGCCGCCCCTAGGTGGGGGTCAAGAGCCGTGTAGTCTGAGCCTGCTGCAATCTGCGGGTGCTCTGGCTGACCAGTTGTGCTGCGGCACTGGGTGGGAGGGAGGGGCTCGCTCTTTCTCCTGCCTGATCCTGGCGGCTTCTCGCAATTTGCTTGCTATCTGCTCTCCTGGGGTGTTAGCTTGATGGAGGCAACCCCCCAACAGTTCAGTCTCCTCCATATAGGAATTTCCCACAGGCTGTGTGAGAGCTTGGAGAGCAACGGTTTTCCCGTGGAGGGCCACCCCTCCTCTGCCTTCTGAGAGCTGTGTAGTCTCGGGGCGGGGGGGGGGGGCTCTTTCTTTCTCCTGCCCCATCCTGGGGGCTTCTCACGCTTCCCTCACTGTCTGCTCTCCTGGGGTGCTACCTTGATGACAGAACCCCCACAACAGTTTAGTCCCCTCTGTATGGGAAGTTCCCACAGGCTGTGAGAGAACTTGGAGAGAGACAGTTTTCCCATGGAGGGCTGCCCCTCCCCCCTTTCTCTCTGAGAGCCACACGGACCCAGTCCCAGGGTCACTGTTGTTTGGGAAGGAGAGAAGTTCTCCTTACCTCATTCCACTTCCTCTGGGGGTTCCAGCACCTCCACCTTCAGACGTATGGCTGCATGGGTCTCAGATATCTTTTGTGTTGTGTGAATGTCCTCTGTTGGTATTTGAATGTCCTTTTTGTTGTATCTAAGGAGGGGAGAGTCTATGATGAAAGCTCACTCCACCATGATGTTCTACTGTCAAATGATTTTTGACAAGACTATTAAATGGGGAAAGGACAGTCTTTTCAACAAATGGTGCTGGGAAAACTGAATATCCACAAGCTAAAGAATGAAGTTGGACCCTTACCTAACACCATATTAAAAAATTAACTCAAAATGGATCAAGGATCTCAATGTTAAAATCTAAAACAATAAAACTGACAAGCCAAAAGCTTCACAACATTGGATTTAGCAATGATTTCTTGGATATGACACGAAAGGCAACTAAAGAAAACATAGAGAAACTGGACTTCATGAAAATTAAAAAATTTTATCCATCAAGACACTATCAACAGAGTAAAAGGGCAACCCACAGAATGGGAGAAAATATTTGAAAATCATATTATCTGATAAGGGGTTAACATCCAGAATATATAGAGAATTCCTAAAATTCAACAAGAAAACAATCCGATTCAAAAATGGGCAAAGGACTTGAACAGATATTTATCCAAAGAAGATACACAAATGGCCAACAAGCACATGGAAAGATACTCAACATCACTAATTGTTAGGCAAATGCAAATCAAAACTACAATGAGATACCACCTCACACCCATTAAGAATGATACTATCAAAAAAACAGAAAACAATGTGTTGGTGAGGATGTGGAGAAACTGGAATCCTTGTGCACCGTTGGTGGAAATGTAAAATGGTACAACCACTGTGGAAAACAGTATGGACGTTCCTCAAAAAATTAAAAATAGAATTACCATATGACCCAGCAATTCCACTTCCAGGTTTATAGCAAAGCATTGAAAGCAGGGTCTTGAAGAATATTTGTACACACGTTCATAGCAGCATTAGTCATAATAGCTGAAACATGGAAGCAACCCAAGTGTCCGACAGATGAATGAATAAAATGCATATACATATAATGGAATATTATTCAGCCTTAAAAAGGAAATTCTGCAATATGCTACAACATGGATGAACCTTGAGGTCATTATGCTAAGTGAAATAAGCCAATTACAAAAAAATATACTATATGATTCCACTTATATGAGGCACTTAGTCAAAAATCATAAAGACAGAAAGTATAATGGTAGTTGCCAGACACTGGGGGGCAGGGGAGAATGGGGAGTTATTGTTTAATGAGTATAAAGTTTCAGTTTTAAAGATGAAGATAGATATGGGGATGGATGGTAGTGATGGTTGGACAACAATGTGAATGTATTTAATACCACCGAACTGTACACTTAAAAATGGTTAAGATGGTAATCATTGTTATGTGTATTTTTACCACAATAAAAAAAAAACAAAGCTCAGATGGATCAAAGAATTGTCAAGCATGAAAAGAAACAAAGTGTTAAAAAATTAATGTAACTACATAAAAATTATAAAATTTTGCTTGGCAAAATGCCAATAAGAAGGTAAAAATTAAGATAAGTAAATTTCCTAAAATACTAGAGCTCTTAAAGACAAATAGGCAAAGGACAATACAAATGGCTTTTTTAACAGATTAAAAAATATTCAACCTTATTAATAAAAGAAATGTAAATTTAAGCTATAAGGAAACATCATTTTTCTATTTGTTTGGCAAGGGTCAAAAAGTTCACCAGCACAGGCGTGAGAAAACAGGCATCCTTATATATTGTTGGTGGGAGTTGAAGTATGTATCAGTAAACTGGAAAATGATACTAGCAAAATGCCCATATCTTTTTTACTTCGATTCTAATAATTTATCTTCTAGACTCATAAACATCCAAAGATATATTTAAGGCTGTTCATTATAGACTTTTTTTTTTTTTTGGTATTAGCAAAAGACTAGAAACAATCTACCCATCAGGGACTATTTAAATGAATATATATCTCTCTCTCCAATGACTGGAATACTGTACAGCTATCATAATGAATGTAGATGGTCAAAGAAATGGTTTCAAAGATAGATGGTTCAATAAAAAGGGAAGATGCAGTGCAAAAGGTGCTTATAGTATGCTCTTGTTTAAAAACATGGGGTGATATAAGCATATTCATGTACCAATATATGCACAAAATATCTTGGAAGACTATTCAAATAAGAAACTGGTAACTAGTTGATTTTGGGGAGGAGAAGGTTGGGAGGTCAGGTAAGACAAGATGACCAACTTTAAAAACTCTTTGCACTGTTGGAAAAAAATTATGTTTTACCTATTCTTTTAAATAAATAATCCCAAAGCAAAACTAATTTAGATTCAGCGCTCATTTTAATGTTTGAATATTGTAAAGTTTCTTGCCTATGATTGATCAAATATTTTAATTCAAATGCTATTAATTCAGAACCAAGTCTGACATTTCTAAAATAGTGAAAATGATATACAGTATATAAATTTGAAAATGTTTTTTAATTGTATAGTAATTTTAACAAATGTTTATCAATATGAGCAGAATTTGTGCTATTACACAATCTTAAGGACCTGTTTAAAAGAAATGGAAAAAAAAATTACTATCAAATCTTCCTGGAGACACTGGGAAAAAAAAAAAGTGGACAGATGATTTTAACAATGAAATGGCTTAAGCTTAAAACCACAAGCAACAGATCCATTTGTTCATTTTCATAGATAAGTTTTATTTGGTTTTTAGAAAAATATATACAATTACTAGAACCTCAGTTCTCTTAAATAGTTTTAAATTAAAAGTATGCAAGTGAGAGGGTGAGTATATTTCCACAGTCAGAACATCAATACTGTTTAATAAAGTAGCAGATCGGAGTTTCTGCAGCAAGTCAAAACCATTTATAGGAACGACAGGAACTGAGCAAAAGCAGCTTGTGGCTGGCAGGTCAGCCAGCTCCGACAGCACAATAGGAGTAAGGGGTTTGATCTTGCCCCTTTAGTTTGGATTTAAGAAAAGAATGAAAGATTTAGATATTTGCCTGTCCTAACCACTGTAATTTTGAGTGAAAACATTTGAATCTGGGGGTGGACACCCTAACAAGCTAACTTGGTTATACTCGAGTTTGCCCTTTCCGTTTGGTATTCCGTTGGATTTAGATGTATTAGGATTACCTGTCAGTTGCAATTCAACTGGTAGCTGATGTAACAACACTCAAAGGCTTGGAGTATTTGTTAAGGTCATTTATTTTGGATTAGACCCCTGCTTTCTCCTGAACATTCTTCTTAATGAATTCATAGTATCCAACAGTGTTTGCAAAAGATATTTCAGTTTGGCAGCCGTCTCACTTCAACATAGTTTTGAGAAGCAAGAAGGCAGTAAAAATTGCCTTAGCTTTGTTTCAACTCTGCCCTTTCCCCCCTATATACTATATACCATATATATACTATATGCTATAGTGACTCTGGGCCTACTTCTCCAGGAGCACACATCTTCCCTCCACTGGTTCTGGGGTTTTTCAAGGTATTGCACCCTAATCAGTGCGCCAGCCAGAGGCCAGTTTGTCATGGGATTTCCTGAGAAGCTTAAACAGAGCTGGATTATAGAACTGACATCAGTAGCCACCTTTTTTCTTCAATGTACACATGTGCTAAATAAGCAAAGCAATGAGGCAAACATCATGAGCAACATTAGTCTTTGGGGTCTACAAACACTTGTGTGAGTGAGAGAGAGAGGTGATAGGAAATAGGCAAATTAGTAGCAGAGCTGGAGGTTCAATTAGGAATGGGAAGAGAGAGATCGGTATTTCGTTCTCTGTTCATCTATTTCCTGCTTAGTCTTTTTGATGCAACTAAAGATCTCCTTAAAAAGCGCTTTGTATTCCGGAGGTGTTGTGGGGGTGGGGGAACCGAAGGGCTCCAGGGTAACTGAGGCCAGTTCCCAGCTGCCAACGCTGGGGTCAGGCTGGGCATTCACTTCAGCTAGGTCCTTGACCGGAGCCCTAGAGGTCTGCACAGCCTTATGGGACAGGGAGTCCTCTTCCTGCTGGCGCTTCTTCAGCAGCTCTTCATACTTCACCTTCAGGGCGCTGTACTGAGTGTCCACCTCATGCAGAAGGGAGATGCCCCTCTGCTTCACAGCCTTGGCCCTCCGGATGCAGGTCTCCTCGTGGCCCTTCACGATGTCACCCCCTGCCAAGCTGCTTAGCACCGTCTCACTGCTGCTGCGTTTGAGAGGCTTTCTCTGTGCTTCTGGCACAGTCAGGAACATCTCCTCCAGCAGGCTCTGGCTGGGCTCTTTGAAAGGGACAAACAGAGAGTCTGGCACCAGCTTCTCAACCCCATTCACAAAAGGATGCTCTGACTGCAACATCTGTCGCATCTCTGCCACTTCAGCCTCCAATTCCAGTGCCCGTGCTCGGTAGGCATCCGTGGCCCCCAGCTGCTGTTCCAGTTCACTGTTCTCCTTTAGCACAAGCCCATATTCTTCCTCCATGGTCACCCGCTTCTGCCGCTCCAGGCTCAGCTGGGCCTGCAACATTGTCACTGTTTTTTTCAAATGCTCGTTTTCTTCCTCATCAGGACTTTGCTGACTTTGCAAGGAAGTGATCTTCTCAGCAAACACATGATCATACACAAAATGCCTAGAGGAAAAATGTTGAAAGAATATATTACACAGGCCAATTGAGAATGAAAAGAGGGAGAGTGATGGTTTTTTTTCAACTCAGTATTTTTGAGGAGCTGTGCTAGTGACCGATTTTTTGTCTGTTCCACGTTAGAGTGGTGGCTAAAATGAAACTGTGTGAGGCTGCCAAATAAACACATGTAAGAAAACATGCCTAATTTTTTTTAAACATTGAAAGTACTACAAAACACCCATTCCCAAAGACCAGTAGTATGACTGATACCTCTCAAGGCAATGAGAATGGCCCAGTGTTCTCAACCTTGGCTGCAGATTAGAACCACCTGGGTAGTCTTAAAAACTATTGATGCCTGGGTCCTGCCCCCATAGATTCTAACCTAGTTGGTCTGTCACTTGGACTTGGGTTTTTTTTTTAAAGCTCTCCATGTGATTCATAATATGCAGCCAAGACTGAGAACCATTGCTGCAGTGATTTTAAAGCAGGAATGTACATCAGAATCACCTGGGCAGCTTTCTACCCACACCTAGAGATTCTGATTCAGGCCTGAGGGAGTCACTGGTATTGCAGTTGGAAAAACTCCACAAGTAATCTGACGAACAGTCAAGGTTTAGAACCACCAAACACAGTCCCGGGCAACTTGTAACTGTATTTATTTGTGTGATTTGCTTATCTGCCTCTTCATGAGACTGAACGCTTCATGAGAGCAGGAACTGTGTCTGTTTTGCTTACTACTCCTCCTATTGGGCATAGCACCTGCCAAACAACAGGTGCTCAATAAATAGTTCTTAAATAAAAATTCAATCTCATAGCACTAAATTGTAAAGGCATTTCTGTAGGCAGAAAAACTTCTGTTTGCCTGGATTTTTGTTTTACTGAAATTTGAATTTTTTTCTTCACTGTAATGTGAAATATACCCCCAAAATCTATAGTCTATCAGAAGAACTGCATATTATTTTTATGTAAGATATAATGCATTAAAAGCACTGAAATAAATGCTCCCAAGACTTTCAAAAATGAGTTTTCATAGAATTATTAATACCTAAGAACTCTGTAATTTTTATGTTTAAATTAAGTGGTTTTGTTCAAACCACTGGCAGACTAATAGCCATGTGGCGCTTCTTAAAACGGTACTTCTAATCTATGGGAATCCAGAGCGTGTCAATGACGTGAGATGCTCTCCTGCTTGTAAATGCGTGGAAAGGCAGGTTCTTACTGGCGAAGGTCATACAGCTCTTTCAGACACAAGAAGCTGGGTGCCGATTTCTCCTGGTCACACTTTCCCTGGCTCCTTCTCCCTTGGCCAGATGACTTCAACTCCTCCACTTGGCTCTGGAGGTGATCAATGTTGGTTTGTAGGCATTCGATTGTTTCAGTCAGACTGTGAGGAACAGACAGAAGTCAATCGCTGCTTGTCATATTAAATTAAGGGCATAAGCAGTGAGGAGAGATTAGTCGCCAGACACTCAAACTGGGTTTTTGTAATTGGAAAGGACTTCTATTTAATCTCTAGTCTCCAAAAAGAATTAAATTAAACCTTACCCCATATTCACCCAACCCACTACAGTCACGTTCTTTTCTAGTTTATACTAAACGACTTCCCCCTGGTGCTTCCTTAATGGAATATAGAAAATTTACCTCAGAATCTTTTGCTGTGAGGCCTTGCTGTCAGCAACTAGCTTTTGATTTGTTTCTTCCAGTTCCCGTGCTGTGACATCTAATTGCTCATAAACCTTTGCATGCTGTTCATTCATCTGCCGTAGAAGCTCCACCTGCTTGGTCAGATACTGTAAGAGAAGATGATTGTGACCAGGCTGCACATTCAGCAGAAAAGACACCTGCAGAGTTCCAATACCAATTCTCTGACTGTCCAACTCCAACTGAGTTCCTACAATTCGATTCAATTCTGACACCAACTATCTGGAGTTAGTGACCCCACAGGTTATAACAGTTCAGTCCCACAAAATGGTCCTTATTTCAGATGCCAGTTTCAAGTCCCAGGGGCCACCTGTACTTCCAACCAATCAGCTATAAATTTGGGGGTTCCTATGACCTCCCTTCAGGTTCAATAATTCACTAGAACAACTTGCAGAACTCAGAACAGCACTTTATTTACATTTACTGCTTTATTATAAAGGATACAACTCAGGAACAGCCAAATGGAAGAGAGGCACAGGGCCCGGTGTGAGGGTAGAGAGTAGTATGGAGTCTCTATGCCCTCTCTGGACACACCATTCTCCCAGCACATCAATGTATTTGTTCACCAACTTGGAAATTCCCTTAGCCTTGTTTCAGAGTTTTATTGAAGCTTCACTGCATAGCCATGATTGATTAAACCATTGGCCATTTGGTGACTGAACTCAATCTCCAGCCCCTCCCCCCTCCCCAGAGGTTAGGGGATTGGGCTTATAGTTCTAACCCTCTAATCACACAGTTGGTTCCTTCTGGCAACCAGTCCCCTCCTATCACTCACGAGATTCCAAGGGTTTTAGGAGCTCTGTGCCAGGAACTGGGGACAAAAATCAAACATACAATTTTTATTATACCACAATACCAGAGGGATTTTTTTTAATGGAAAGAAGAACTTTGAATCCCAGTTGAACTACTTGTCTTAATAGGAATTGAGTACAGGCCATCCTTTAAATGCTTAGTTCCCCTAATGCTTACCAATATCCTGTGTATTATGAGGCTGGTCTACTCTTATAAAGCACATAACACACATAAAATTAATACTCAATAGGAAAATGTAAAGTGAGATATGATAATCCCACAAGAGAAAAAGCATGGAATACATGATCAGTGTTTAAGCAAAAATATCATGTTTTACAGAAATAAGAAAGGCTAAGGTGGAGGACTTCAGATGATTTTCACTTGGAAAAAAATCGATTTTTTTTCTCTGAGTGAGCCATTCTGGACAAAAAATATAGAAAATAACACTGATTTAACCAGAAAGACATATTTTAGCTTAATATGATTCAATGACTCGTTATTTTTTAATTCTGTGAGAATGTTATCACCATAATCCTCCTTATTTGTGAGAAATTTGCCAGATTATTTATTTTGGTACTGCTAAGACTGCTTTCTAAAGGCCAAGGATAAAGGGGAATTATCACAATCTTAAAGCTTCAGTGTTAAGTTACCTTGCTTCCCTCCCCCACTTAACCCCACTAAAGATGCTGACACACAGAACATATTCCAAATGAAATATTCATATTTCTCTGGGGCACAACTAGAAAGAGGAAAAACGGTAGGTTTGAAGCATTACCGATGATCAAATGTAACAGACCAAAGACATGACTTTAGAAATACTTTTTGACCCTTTTTATACAATCTTACAAGTATTTGCAAAGCTAAGAGACTTCTTTCAAAGAATGGGCTAAATGATTTTCAACGGGCTCTTTAAATGGCATGTGACAGAACTGAAAAAAGTATACATGGCCTTTTATCAAATCTAGTTACATAACTTGGTAGCAATGTGTTGAGAAAACACTTAACTCTCATAACTTAGACTTTCTTATCTGAAACTCTTTGGGCCAAAAGTGTTTTGGAAAATTTTTTAAATTTTAGAAAGACAACATGGCACACACGCCATACACTTGATAAAACCCCAGCGAGGTCTGGGCAGCACTTTGTAATCAAGCATTGATATTTCTGAATCAAAAAGTATGAATAAAGATTATAAACAGGCTCACATCAGTGCAGGGCAGGGTTTGCTGCCAAGTGAATTTGCTGCAAACTTAAGAAAAAAATGTCGTTCTATAGAGCCTTTTGGGTTGGAAATTGACAATTGAAAATAAGGAGTTGTGGACCTGTTAGTACCTACCTTGTAGGATCGAAAGTATTAAATGAGATAAGTGAGCATACACATGGTCCCTGTATAAGCCTGTGTTTATTTTTCACTCCTTCAACCCCCACAGCTTCTCCTAGGAGCATGCCCTTAATCCTGCTCTCTAGCTAGCAATGTCATTGTAGGTTGCTGTCACTGATGAAAATGTGTTCAATCTCTTAGGAACATTGGAGTGGAAAAAAGGTTCAGAATACAGAAATATATACAATAGCTGCAGAAATTTTGCAAGCTACTTTATATCAAGTCTAAGATCTCACGTATTCTTTGGGACTGATTCACAACAATCTTAAAAAAGGCTAATGCATAGACCAGACACTAATTATTAATTTACAACAGGAGCTGCCCAGTGACTAGAATATTCACCTCTGTAGGACATATCTGCCCCATAAACGGCAGGTGAGAGGCCAATTCCCATGGAAGTCTTTTGGTGGGCATAGGATCTCCTAGAAATCTTTTGGTGGGCATAGGATCAGAGAAAAGAGACGGCCTGATGGGAGGCAGCGGTATAGTAGCTAGGAGCATAGGCTTTGGGGTCAGAATTCGGTTTGAAGTCCTGCTTTGCTATTTCTAACTGGGTGACCTTCGGCAAGTAACTTAATTTTTCTAAGGCGAGATTGCCTCATCACCTATCTCTCAAGGCTGTTGTGAGATTAATCTATGTGAAGGGTTCAGCATGGCATGTGGCATATGGTAAAACTGCCCAATAAGAGATAATTATTGTCATCTTTATCTACGGTTATAGTTTTTAAACTTGACACATGCTAAGATTCATCTGGGGGAATTATTAAAGTATATGAACCTGGGCCCCTTTCCCCTAAAATTCTGAGTCAGTAAGACTGGGGTAGAGCTAGGATTCTGCATTTTTAGAAAAAATTCCAGGTGGTATTAGTACAAGTGGTCCACGGATCACACTTATTAGAGAAATGCTGATCTTGGACATGGAATATCCCGGAAGTCTCCCCTCCCTCAGCCCAGCGTCTCTTTCTCTTGGGTCTAGGAGACATAAGCATTCACTTGGATCAACAATGATTCTTAAGCTTAATGTTTAAGATTTCCCTTCTTACGACTTAGTTGAGTTGCAGTTGTTCATTAAGGTTAGGTTATATTTTAACTGTATCACAGTAGCATTCTTTACCGTGTTATATTTTGACAAGTTCTTACAATCATAATTCCCTGAAATTACATACTAGTTACCTTAACCTTGAGTGCTCCTTCCTAAATTCTCAGTCCATTCAAATACTGACTCTCTATAGATGGCTAAGCTTATCTACATTTTAAAAACTTTTTATTATGGATAATTTCAAACATACATAAATGCAGAAAAAAATGGTTTCATGAACCCCCATCTTTCCATCATCTAGTTTCAAGAATTATCAACACAGTCAATCTTGTTTCATCTCTACTCTTCTACTCTCCTCATCTCCAATCATTTTAAAGCAAATCCAAGACATCTTAATTCAAGTATACATATTTATATTTCTAAGAGATAAGACTTTTCACTTTAACTACAATTCCAATCATAACTAAAAAAAAAAACACCCCAATAATTCCTTAATACAATCTATTATGTTTCAGCATTAATGTTTTCCTGTCTCTTAAATGGTTTTTCCAGCTTCATGTGTTAACTATTGATTCTTCCTTATTTCACACTCAGGGGGTGAGTACCTTTACCTTAAAACTGTGGAGATGCCTCACTCTAAGGCAAGCTCCTGCTTCCTTTAGAGCCTATACCCTACTCTCCCCTCTCCCAGAGGATGCGCTTTTCCTTGCTGGTTTTATCTAATCCAGCAGTTCTTAACCTGGGGTCCATGGATAGAATAGAGAGTCTGTGACACTGGATGGGGGGAAGTTACATCTCCATTTTCACTAACTTCTAATTGAAATGTAGCATTTCCTTCAATTATGAATGGAGGCAACAAACCACCAGTAGTATGAGGAGTACCTAGGACTTCATCACCAATAGAAATCACAGATATTTTCCTATCATATGTTGGTGGTTTGCAGAAATCTTGATTTACTGGTTACACTCAACACTGTCTGAAATTACAGTTTTTAGATTGCCATTAGATCTTGGTATTTAATGTATTAATAAAGAAACACACATTACTATATCACGAATTTATTTTTTTCAATATTTTGATAGGCATTTCAATATAACAGATTCCCTTTGTAATTCTATGTATTTTAAGAGGATCATCACAGACTTCACTAGCAAGCCAAAGGGACTGACAGCACAAAAATGGTTAAGAACTCTGATTATCTTTTAGGCCTCCATTCAAACAGAACCTCTTCAGAAGCCTTTTTTTTTTTTTTTTTTTTTGTGAGGAGATCAGCCCTGAGCTAACATCCGCCAATCCTCCTCTTTTTTTTTTTTTTTTTTTTTTTTTGCTGAGGAAGACGGCCCTGGGCTAACATCCGTGCCCATCTTCCTCCACTTTATATGGGACGCCGCCACAGCATGGCTTACCAAGCAGTGCGTCGGTGCGCGCCCGGGATCCGAACCAGCGAACCCCGGGCCGCCGCAGCGGAGCGCGCGCACCTAACCGCTTGCGCCACCGGGCCGGCCCCCAGAAGCCTTTTTTTTTTGTGTGAGGAAGATCAGCCCTGAGCTAACATCCATGCCAATCCTCCTCTTTTTTGCTGAGGAAGACCAGCCCTGAGCTAACATCTATTGCCAATCCTCCTCCTTTTTTCCCCTTTTCCTCCCCAAAGCCCCAGTAGATAGTTGTACGTTATAGTTGCACATCCTGCTAGTTGCTGTATGTGGGACGCCGCCTCAGCATGGCCGGACAAGCAGTGCATGGGTGCGCGCCCGGGATCCGAACCCTGGCCGCCAGTAGTGGAGCCGCGCACTTAACCGCCAAGCCACGGGGCCGGCCCCCTCGAAACTCTTAACATAATAATAGACAACCCAGTTGCTTACTTGTTAATGCAGTAGTCTTTCTAACCCTCCTTGAAGAAGGCAAGCCCCTTACATATCTAGTCCATTTAGCACAATTCCTGACACACAGTAGGGACTAAAAGAACATTGGCTAAATGGCAATTTCTAGACCTCTATTCACAATAGCTATCGTGCTCTGTACCACAACTCAGACTGCTGAAATGTCGAGACTTAACTGAAAGATTCTGAGAAGGGCTTTGGTTAAAACCCTCTTGGGAAAAGGCCCTATTAGCCACTAATTCTCTCCCCTCTGGCCCCATTTATACATTATTTCTCTGTACTTATTCCAGCTATTATGTGGGCCCCAAGCTGTTGCCCCTTTTTAAAGATATAATGTTCAATTAGAGTTGTGGCCAACACAGAGGAAACAAGTCAATATACAAATAACTACAAAGAGGCTATTTAAAAAACTACAGTAAGTCTCCCTCATTTGATATATAAAAACCTGTGATAAAAACACAATGAAACCAGTTAGGAAGAATTTGTGATATTTTGGTCTTAGAGGACTTGGCTTTAAGGACAATCTAAACGGCAGTGAGCTTGTTTTCACACGGTAGGAGTTTAATCTTATTAAATCAAAACTAATCAGAAAAGCCCTTCACTTCTCCAAGAATCTGTGAGAGGTCACCTAACAAAGGAGTCTGACTAGATTGGTCGGCAACTTAAAAAAAAAATTATTAGATCTTTCAGCAAGTTCTGATATAAGGCCGGAGAATCAGAACTCTGTGCAGTCAGACACCGCTTTAAGGCTTGGCCTCTAAAACTTCAAATTAGTATTTATCAAATTTTTTCTGAATCTAGAAGAAAATGAGTTAGCTTATTTTGTACCCTTCATTTAAAGGTACAGATATGTTTCTAACGCCCTGGTATTCTCAGTTCAGAATCTTTGATACAGAGCCTCAAATGAATCTGATGGGACTGCCAACACCCTAAAATTCAAGTGCCAAAAAGAACCCAAGTACAAAAGCATCTGCCTTATTATACAAAGGAAGACATTTAAGCAAAACAGTGCGGGGGGAGAGAATATGGGGGTAGCAAAAACAAAGAGAAAAATGTCAACTTATAGGCAAGGGTATTAAAGTTTAAGTTCCATGGCTTATCTCACACGTGTCTTGGAATTGGCACAGAATGTCACCTCAACTACGAGTACAAGGTTGAGGTTATACACGAAAGCCATAAATAGGCCACCTTTACAATTGAGGCAAACCTTTGAAAAAGAAAGGCCAGCAGGATTATACTAACACCTATCTGCAATTGTAGAACCCTGACATGGAATGCAGGAAAAGGCAGACACAACCCCAACTAAAAACGCATAAGGAACGGAATGGAAATTTGGCTTTTATGCAGTGTTGAGATATCTTTATATTAAGGATTATAGCACAATCCTCTGAATTTGGTATCAAAATGATCTTCCACAACACTGAAGAAATATTTCCTATTACCTTTGAAAAATCTCTTTCCCCTGATTAAAATATTATATTTCCCCTGCAGGAAAATTAGGGAGAAGAAAAACAAAAGCACGAGTATGAAAATAAAACCCACTTATAATCTCACTATTAAAAGCTTGGCTTGTTTTTAAGATTTGTTTTCCAGTAATTGAAAAGGATTTATTTTTTTCAGAATTAAGATTCTTTCATTACTAAAATTCTTCAAACATGGATAAACTGTGCAGCAATTTACACTGTCCAAAATATATGCATTTAACATCATCTCATGCCCTCAGAACAACCCTGTATCAAGGTAGTGCCAGCATTCTCATCACCATCACACAGCGGAGCAAACAGGATCTGAGAGGTAATTCACACGCCTAAGCCTCTAGCTATTTGTTGTAGAATTGAAGGCTTAAATCTGAATCTTCTAACACTGAGGCCAGAGCTCCTTCCACTTCCTTTAAAAATCTCCAGAGGTGGAAACCCACAGTTTAGGAATTATTGGAAGTGCTACTGTAAACTGCTTATCTGTCCTCTGTTAAGATACTGATTTCAACAAGTATTTATCGATTATCTTACTCTGTGTGAAAGACCATGAATAAACACAGCAACAGCTTCAATGCTGCAATGGCAAATCGGGTGGGAAGAAGAATAAAACAAATCAAGAAATACGTATAATATATAGTAGAATATTGATAAATGTAGTAAAGGAAGCACAAAGGCTTTAAAATTTCCCAGGAAGACATGAGCTCTTGAAAGAAGGGACGCCTTGAAGGCCAGATTACTTTGAGTGGTAGGGAAAACTGCTGTGGGGATAATGCAGGTTTCCACGCACAGAAGCAACAAAAACACAAGGCTGTGGGCTGCTTACATGACTGTAGGAAACTTTAAGAGAATCCAATCGTGTTTGATGGTGTCAGATCTCATTACTCTCCAAAGCTTCTCTCCTCCCCCTCATCCAAGAGAGAAATACTTGCTCTGAAATCTTAAAAAATTAGATGCTCAGATTAACACCGAATAAAAGTCACAAGGCTGTCGGCATCTCTGAAGCCAATCATTACTTTCAATAGTTTATTTAATCTTTTTTTAAATTAAAAATGATGCCTAACAAAATACTGATCAATTTTTATGAGGATTGTTTGAAACCCACTAAATAGTCTTTGAAAGCACACTTGTAGTTCTACTTACAAAATACCTTTTGACAATTTCCAAGTTGTCTATTTCCATAATGAGTCACAGTTTTGGGGATTTTATCCTAGCATTTTCACCAGTTCTGCACTATTCTCCATCCACTCTGAGCACTTTGTTTCAAGACTATTTTTCTGGACTGTCATTAAAATTTCTCTGGGTTGGTGGGATAAGACACTATTTGGTTTTCAACTATATATTTTTCTAAATTTAAAAAATGATCGTGTATTACTTTTCTAATTAGGAAAATTCCCAATAAACATTCTGAAAAGTTAGTTTAAAACTTGTACAAGTGATTCCATTCACATAAAGTTCAAAAACAGGCTAAACTAATCTAGGGTATTAGAATGCTGGTTAGTCTGGGTGATGACCAGAAGAGCAGATAATGTTCTCATTTCTTATCTGGGTGCTGGTTGCATGGGTATGTTTACTTGATGAAAATTCACTGAACTATATACTTAGGATTTATGCTTTTTTTCTGCATGTATATTATATTTCAATAAAAAGTTTACTTAAAAGAGAAAAAAATTGACATAAGGTTTGAATTAAGGAAAGAGCCCTTATAAAGTTTACGGGACTCCTGAAGGTTGCAAGGATAAGAGGCACATAATGCAGGGATCATCTTTTAGTAAGGAATTAAGCTCTTTGGCCGCCTGGTTACTTTTACAAGAGCATCAGGCCTTCTTTGTTTTAGACTATTGGAAAGAGACCTAGGAAGTCTATGTTGTGATTAGTAAGTATGCCCAGTAACAGATTTGAACCAAGCAGGCAGTAAGGCTGTTCTGTGGGAGTCTTCTGGCTGGTAAGTGGGCTTAGCCAGCACGTCCATGCCATCACCCCATTTCGTCCCATCCCTATTGACTTTCATGAAGCAATTTGTAAAAAGAAAGAAAGACGAAAGGCAACTGTAATGGCAGAGAAGAAATCTAAGACAGTATTATTCTTAGCCAAATAACAGCTTTAGATAAAGAATAAAATGTTGAATGCTGCAATACTTCGCTCTGTGAACACAGGACCACGTGCACTACTGTAGAAACAAGAGATGCAGGAAAATGTTTTAGGAAGTACTCCAGTCCAAATTTATTTGAAATACTTATATATGTATTTAATTTTATATTTATTTAGTCATTAAGGTCTGAACTGGATACTTCATTTCCATTATGTTTTGCAACATCTTACGGAAGACATTAGATGGTGGATTGTTATTTGTAGATTTGGAGAGAATCTCAAAGATCTTTGGATCTTTTCAGAATCTCAATGATCTGTCTTAGCTTAATTATCCTCAATATCACAGAAAAGAAAACAAAGGTACAAAGACAAGTAACTTACATCATAAAGCAATTGTGTTTATAATCTCCTACATTAACAAATGGGCATCATTCTCTTATTTATACAAATATTTGGACTTTTTTCATCTATACTTGAGAGATATGCTAAAATAAATATCAGTTATAGTGTTCAGTTATAGTGATTTATAGCTGCTTTCATAGAAAACATCAATACAATGTGTTAAGACTATGTTTCCACCCAAATAGAAATAAATATAGATGACAGTCTTCACGTATATGCCCCAGGACCACTCTATGAAATCTTCTAGTGAGTTGAGAAACAAAATATGTGAAACAAAGCAGGAATGAGTTCCTTGACCACAAATGACATTTGGCTAGTTTAATAGTTTAAAAACGTCTGGTTTTTCTGCATTTTTAGGTTTCTGACAAACCCTACAAGTAATTACAGTAGTCCCCCCTTATATCCTCGGGGCATATGTTCCAAGACCCCCAGTGAATGCCTGAAACCGTGGATAGGACTGAAACTTATGTATACAACGTTGTTTTCCTATACAGTCATGCATCACTTAACAACAGGGATACGTTCTGAAAAATCTGTGGTCTGGCAATTCCATCATTGTGTGAATATCATAGAGAACCCAGATGGGTATAGCCTACTACACACCCAGGCTATATAGTACTAATCTTATGGGACCACCATCGTAGATGTGGTCCGTTGTTGACTGAAATGTCATTATGCGGCACATGACTGTACATACATGATAAAGTTTAACTTATAAATTAGGCAAAGTAAGAGATTAACAACAATAACTAACAATAAAACAGAATAATTCTAACAATATACTGTAATAAAAGTTACCGTAGATCTTAGCAACCTCAGCATATGATTTTTTTTTTCTTTCCTTATTAAGTTTAGAACTTTCACCTTTTCACTTAAAGGAAGCACTTTATGGTTCTGAATTGCCAGCATCGCTACTCTTGTGCTTTGGGGCCACTACTAAGTAAAATAAGGGTTACTTGAACACAAGCACTGCGATAGTCATCTGATAATCGAGATGGCTATTAAGTGACTAACGAATTCCTTATTTCTGGTATTTTCCATTTAATATTTTCAGCCTGCAGTTGACCGTGGGTAAATGAAACTGCGGGAAGCGAAAGTGTGGATAAGCGGACTACTGTAAACTCAATTTCTGGTATGGCATGCTCTAAGCTCTTTTGCTGTAGAATGTGCTAAAAACGGTAGCTGGTGACCTCAATATCATTACCAGATATACCGTCCCAGAATTATAAAAGTATATTACAGTCACATCATTGGCTGTATTCATAAAACCTGACAAAGGGGAAGATCTATTGTATACACCTCAATTATGGCTACAATGTAAAATTAAGAAGATTGAAATTATGAATTGCCTTAGTTTTGATGATAGATTTGTGTTCAAAAATTGAACTTTGTATAATTTTGATTGCTCTGAAGTCAAGGACTGTGTAATTCTACTTTGAATTTCTAGCACCTGGTTCAGTACATAATCAGAGCTTAGTAAGTTCTGATCATGATGAATTGCTTCACTTTTCTAAGATCTTTTACATCTTTCTGCACATAGACACAAGAGTACTGGTTGTACCATACCAATTTGAGGGGAAGGAGTTGTAATTTAAGCGTAAAGCTTTTTTAGGGGTGGCAGGAGTTTGGGGCATGGAGAAAACTATTCTAATGGGACAATTGCCTGGTTAATATCTGTAATTACCATCTTTACAGTCACATGGCCTACACATAACTGGGCTACTTGAATGGGACCATTTACAAGATAGCACCTTCCATTTTAAAGCCCTATTATAGCATCTTTCATTTTTATTTGTTAGACTAGGGGAAAAGTAGTATTTTAATTTTAAAAATCTACTAAAAATGTAAACAAATCAAGATCATAGCAGGGAGAAAGAAACATCTATGAGTAATTCTTTGAATGCTACAAGGAATTTGTACTACGATTTTAAAAATTTTCATCTAAATCCCAATTTAGGATGGTGTTTGACAAGGGAGAGATGCAACCAGGGAGGGGGTAGACAAGGACATTCAACAGTGTAGGTAGTTTTCTTACTTAAGCTGGGTGGTGAGTACAAAAGTGTTCACTGCATTATTCTTTTATACCTCTTTGCATATCTTAAATATTATATAATTCATTTTTTAAAAGAAAAAAGTGAAAAACTAAGCATAATATTCATAGCTTTATTTTGCTTCACATACTGGCAAATACTGGACCATTTATATACTTCTAGTACACTTTCCCAAGGGCGAAGAGAGAAATCTTTTTCATCACTCAGACTTACATGTTCAGAAAGCGTAAAGAAGGTAGAAATCAACCTCCCCCCTCCGCCGATGGTTTTTATTCTCAAACAAGTCTGTGTTAGAAATTAAACGTTGCTTTTTTTTTTTTTGTGAGGAAGATCAGCCCTGAGCTAACATCTATGCTAATCCTCCTCTTTTTTTTTTGCTGAGGAAGACCGGCTCTGAGCTAACATCTATTGCCAATCCTCCTCCTTTTTTTTTCCCCCCAAGCCCCAGTAGATAGTTGTATGTCATAGTTGTACATTCTTCTAGTTGCTGTATGTGGGACGCGGCCTCAGCGTGGCCGGAAAAGCGGTGCGTTGGTGCGTGCCCGGGATCCGAACCCGGGCCGCCAGTGGCAGAGTGCGCGCACTTAACCGCTAAGCCACGGGGCCGGCCCTAAACGTTGCTTTTAACTGCAAGTGCTATTTTATCAGAATATGATTGGTACGACAGCAGCACCATGCCCCACCTCAAAGTGTAACTCACAAAATGAGTACATTACCTCAATTTCCTGTAACTGCTCCTGATTGGTTGTGTACATCTGCTGAAGAGAATCCTCCAACTCTGTGTTCCGATCCAGTAACGTCTTCCCAAGCTCAGCAGCAAGTTGGAGATCTAGCAAAACAAGTGAATCTTACAATAACGCAAATGATCTCACTTCAACATTTTATATCATTCAGTCCTTAAAATAAGAACGAACCGAGACCCAACCCAACATATAAATTTTAAATCAGATCCCAACGGAAGGTGGAATGGCATTGAAGGAAACCCGGGTTCTACTTAAAATTCCGTTGAACTGAGGTCCTCTACAGGTAACGTATTCTCTCATGTGCCCTTACATGTCAGACGTGAAGAACACCGATCTACTTTATGGAGGTGTATTCACTAGTCCAGGAATGATTATTCAGCATTGTAACTTCTAAGATCATAATTATTTGCTAATGGACTGGATTTATTCATATCCTGATTATCTACTTTTTTGGATGGACCCTTGAGTCAAAATACAAGCAGATGTTTCAATAGTCTCTAAAGTTCCATGAAATCTGGCTGCTGTGAATGCAACTATCAAAGCAAAGTTTGTTGTTATAGGTCCTGGCACCTCGTGAGGGGGCTAAAAATTAAGTCAAGAAAAGGAAAACTACATCAGTAATAAGAACGTTGCCCCAGGTCTCCTCATTTTTTCTATTTCTCTTCATGTCCTTCTTCAAGATGAGCAAACCACACAAGCAAAGCAATACAGTTTCTGAGGCAATTATGTGTCCTAGCTCATACTTTCACTTAGCATAGAGCCATATCTGTATTTTAAACCTCATTTTTCAACTCTCTCTCTTCTTAGGCACATAAGATAGGATTTGTTTAGATTATATGCAATTCCAGAAATAAAAACTTAATGATACAAAAAAGGATACTAGTTCTAACATAGGTAATTGAAATACTTATCTGCACAGTAAATTTCATGGAGAGGTTCTTTAATATAGTGGGAAATGCACTGAACTAGTAGGAATGTCTGAGATCCAGTTCCGACTACCATTTACCAGGTTAATACTTTCAATATGGTGACTTTAAAGGCCCCTACACTTAGTATTCTTGTCGAGAGAGATGACTGTCCTGTCACTATAAGATGATTGTGCAAATCAAATGAAAAACACATAAGAATTTTACAAACTAAGCTGCAGCACAGAGGCAAAGTATTATCAGTATTCATTGATTCACAAATGAATGTTTTTATTGCTAAGCACTATGCTAAGATTTGGCTATAGAAAGATGAATAAAATGGATGAAGTTCTTGCTTTCCTGACACTCCCAGATTAATGGCGGAAGCCAGACAGCAAACAAATAAACTTGCAACTGTGAAACACTATTCCCTCATACATGCATGCATACATTCAATAATACCAGACACCATTCTAGCACTAGGGATGTAAGAATGAATTCAGCTAAAACATTCCCTGCCCTCATGGAGCTTATATTCTCTTGGGAGAAAGAGCATGAAAATATATAATAGATAGTGGTAGGTACCAAAGAGAAAAAATAAAGGAAGGAAGGGAGACAGGAAGAGTGTGGATATGGGAGGTGGAAATTTAAGAACATGTGACAAGGGTGACATGAGAATCAAGATGTGAAGAAACTGAATAAGTGACCCATGTAGATCTATCTAGGGGACCAGCATTCCAGGCAGAGGCAAAACAAGCGCAAAGACTGTGAGGAAGCATGACTGGAGCTAATACGGAGGCCAATAAGGCTGGAGCAAAGTAAGAGTGTGTGTGGGACGGGGGGACTGGGAGCGGGGTGGAGTAGGAGACCAGTAGGGCTCCAAGGTTGGCCAGCTTGTGTAGGGCCTAACTAAGGAGATGAAGATTTTGGCTTTTACTCTGAGTGAAATGGAACCCAATGAAGCCTTCTGACAGGATCACTCTGGCTGCTGTGTTAACACATTGAAAGGGACAAAAGTGGAAGCAGGGTGACAGGAGGATACTGCAATCATCTGGGTGAGAGAAGATGGTGGCCTGGACTAGAGCAGCCGAGATGGAGAGAAGGGGTAGGATTCTGGATATGTTTTGAAAGTAGAGCTAAAAGGATTTGTTAACCAATTGGATATCGAGTGTAAAAGTGTAAAAGAAATGAAAAGAACCCCTGGATTTGGTGATAATGAACAAAGGATCTATTTTAGAAAGAGAGGTCACAAGGACAGTCTCTCTGAGGAGACATTTTAGCCAAACCTAGAAGGATGAGAATCTCGCCATGTAAAAGCCAGGCACAGACTCTGAGACAGGAAATAACTTGGCATATTCTACATCCCAACAAAAAGCCAGTGCGATAGAAGCATGATGGGGAGAGTGGTATGAGATAAAGTTGGAAAAGTAGGCAGGGACCACAGATCATATAACATTTCATAGGTCATGGTAAGGCAAGTTTGAATTTTATTCTAAGTACTATAGAAAGTCATTTCACTTAATGTTATAAAAAATATTTATTATGAAAACAGATTTCTTTACTACATATGATTTTTAAACTTAATTTTTAGAGGTTGACAAATACGGTTTAATGTTCATTCACTACTACCGATATTAAAACTTAACCTAGGATAAGCTGGTAACAGAAAAGCAACAACTTTTGTTACCTCCTACTGTCCATTTGAGTGCATAATTAGTATTCTACTTGGTTAGTTTTCCCTCATTAGGAAAAAACAAAGCAGCAAAATCTACCATACACCACTCTAGCTCATTTTAAAACATTTTACACCCATTTTAAATAAACTATAATGTATAGTGTTAAAATACATTCTCTCATGATGTAAACATTAACAATGTCTATTAACATACTTAAGACTTCAGGTAACAAGTCTATGAAATAACATCCTATATTCACAAGACACAAAACCTTCACAAACAGCTCAAAGCATTTAAGAGACAGTAATCTTTATATCTTTTCAATGTATTTAGCCCAGTTTTTCAGATGACACAACCTGAAGCAGAAAGATGCTAAATGACCTGACCAAATCTACACAGTGAGTCACAGGCAAAACAAAAACTACTGTCAACATGTTCTAACTTTCACTCTCACACGATTCTCTACTTTACCATCCACATCTACACAGCTTTAAGGCTACTGACAGGGATGTCCATACATTTCTTTCTTTAAGATAGAGAGTACTAATTTCCCTAGGTGAGGTACTTAATTTTGTCACTTCTTTTCATAGATGGCAATGAGAAACTAGAGTTGAGCTTTTTAAGGTTTTTACTGCCTGCTCTGCCAGTGAAAACATATACAATCCCAGGCAAGTTAATATCTTGTTTTCACTTAGTGAAAAACAACTATGTACAGCTGAAGATGTTCCAGAAATAATTATTTTGTATGCACATGGTGTGTAATGTGTATACACAGCCCCACACTGAAGCCAAGCCACCACACTGTGCTAAAGATAAAGACAAAGCATATACACATTACCTAGACATCACTTAAGTCTCTCCTGGCCTGTTGTAAAGTGGTGAGTAATTCCTCACTGGGAAGGACCAGACTCACCAAAGATGTTCTTGAGTAGCAATCAAAACCTGAGCTGAAACCTCTTCCAGAATCAAGACTAACTTCAGACAATCTTCAACTATTTTCATTCAGTTAACGAAACTACCTGTGTTACTTAATACGCAGCCAGGAGCAGCTTCCCTGCTGCTGCAGAAAGAGATGCCAAGTATACACTCCTCCAGTAAAAAACAAACAGAAAAGAATTTGAGACTTGTCCTTATCTCCTGAAGTCTCAGGCTCCTAAATATTTCATAGGATGTTTAGGATAGAATTCTGGCAAGACACGTCTCAACTACAAGAAAGTGCCTGTGAAGTCACACTGTATAATAGGATATTACTTCATCTGTTAGTTTAAAGACAAGGGTCTTTTTTTGGTCTTTAAAAAAAGTTCGTTTCCTGTTGTGTAGCATCTGGCTTCCATAACCAAAAGGAGCCAAAAGCTGGCAGGAAGCCCAAAAAAGTTTTCTAAATAATTAGTGGGGGGAATGGGCGAGTATTCAATGTCTTTTATTATTATATTTTTAATTAAGGCACAAAAGAAAAGGAAATAATATAGTTTTGAAGCCTTATGTACCTGTTCTATTTTCCAAGAAGGGTTTTCATTAAGAGGTTGTCTTCTGTAAATCCTATTGAACTGGCCTAGGCTGCCACTAAAAATACCACAGATTTACTGTAGGCTTAAAACTGCAACTTATCAATACTTTCATATGTTTAATATTCTATCACTAATCAGTCTTTGCAAGTTACAATAATCTATTTTCATAGCATAAACTGTTAGCTTTAAACAGATACTCCACTTAGCCCTATGTTGAAAATTAGCTCTAGCACCGTTTCTTTCTTTCTGAAGAAAAGAATCTTTCTTCCAGAATTCTGAAAACTTTAAATCCCACTGCTATATTTTTCTTATTTTACTTCAGTTTTTTCAAAAAAGTATGAGGACAACATATTCCCATGTTAGCTGTAGTCTGTAGCAGTAATTCAATAATACTAAGGCTGAAAGCTTTTCCTATTACAAAAGTGAAATGCGTCATTTGGTGATGCTTCTGTGTAACTCCTGTTGCCAATGTTACTATAATTGGGAAAGCAAAAAACCTGAACATAAACATCAAGAAAAATGGTGTCAGTTTTAATGACCCTCCAAGCAGTGATTCAGCAAATTAGTTGCACACAAGGAAAGCGTACTCATCTTGAAAAGAAGCAGAAATCTTAGGATTCCTCTAAACTAAGATTTCATTTGCTGATCCACATTATAGAAACCTGAATCCTTATTCTAAGCTTGCACAGCTCACCAAACGACAATTATAATAGCAGCTGGTCTAAAAGAAAACCCAGTCTCTGAAGTCTTTCCACCTTGTTCTCAGGGACATACTTCAAAGCAAGCGCCACCATTACCTGCACAGAAGGCTCCTGCTGTCCCACAAAGGATCTTACCCACAGAGATCATTGTCAGTATTCTTACCTCGCCAACTCAGTCCTCTGACAAAAGACAGTCTCCTCATCGAAGTGTTGTGTGAAAGCAAAGGGTTCTCTCCTTCTGCCTGCACACAGCTTTACACATTTCTTACAAGGCATGAATGGCAGACCAGAGCCTCCAAGGTTAGATTTTTTTTGTGTGTGTGTGAGGAAGATTAGCCCTGAGCTAACACCTGTTGTCACTCTTCATCTTTTTGCCGAGGAAGACTGGTCCTGGGCTAACATCCGTTCCCATCTTCCTCTACTTTATATGTAGGAAGCCTGCCATAGCATGGCTTGATGAGCGATGTGTAGGTCCGTGCCTGGCATCCAAACCTGCAAACCCTGGGCAGCCAAAGTGGAGCACCTGAACTTAACCAGTATGCACTGGGCTGGCCCGAGGTTAGAATTTTTCAGCAATTTTAATTTAAAACGAATGCCCCAGCAAGCTTTGATACAAAGACTCAATCTACTTAAATAACGCTTCTATTGCAAAAGGAAAAAATTTTGTAGTGCTATGACTTTGAGAACAAGATCTTAAAAAGTTGTTCTAGCACCTCTCTCCAAATAGGGCTCGCTCAGTAAATTAACAGTGAGGATGTTAAAAAATGAACAGATGCCTGCACTTGATAAAATCCAGCTAGATTTGCTTATCAATCTGTTTAACAGGGCAGACCTGCTCCTAAACTTTATTCAGCAGGAAATACCTACTGAGGGCCTACCATGTGCCAGGCACTGTAGTGGGCACATACCAGGAGGCAGCATCTCCAGGCTTCTCTAGCCAACAGCTTCCTAGACCGTCAACTCCATGAGTAGGACCCTACCTATCCTATCTCGTGGATAGGCACTGTGGCCCCAGTGCCTACAAGAATACCTGGCATAGAGTAGATAATAAATTTTTGAGAAATTAACAAAATTTTAAATCCATTAGAAGTTTAGGAGTTCTTTAACATATAGTTTAACAAAATTCGGACAAAGATATCCTTTTATTCACACTGCAGCCTTCATTCTTCTACAGGCTATATTCACAAGTTATGATTGTTGGAATTTCACATCTCTTCTTACCCCATACACTTGGTTATGACATACAGGTTATGTCAAAGTCCATTGTGATAATGGACGTAAAAGTCTTTTGAAAAGCAGGGAACAAATTCCAAAAGCAAATTAACATTAAGGAGGTTTGGACGTGTGCTCTTTATGGCTTCAATAAGCTTGAACACCTGATGACTTCATTTTCATCAGAGGTTAAAGAGTTCCGCACGTAACCCCACCACGTTGCATTTGCTTCTAAGTAGACTGAAATATTACAAATGGTTGTTTCTAACAACCTCCCACGGGGGAAAGTGCAGCGTGGACGAAGGTATCCGATGGAAGAGAGCCACGAAAACAGTAAGCCTGTGTGAGTGCCTCAGTTCAACAGATATTAAAACTGAGCTTCTACGATGTGTTAAGTATTTTGCTAGATTCAAAACAATGAGCCTGTATGGACCCACGCCTCTCAAATGCAGGAAAGAAAAACATTTAGCTTTGATTATACAAACTGCTTAATTTATTACAGGCAAATGCTGCAACTGCACAGTGGCTGCTCCATTAACCCTGGAGAAAGTATCAAACTAGGCCATCAATCCTTATGGGGAATTCTGAAAACAGGTTTATTAAATGTAAGACAAATCTGTCTCGCAGAGAACATGATGGCAAATACTGCACTGCGGCCGCGAAATAACTTCGACTATATAAGCGTAAGGGTGAACAACTTTGGTTTCAGTGACTGTCCATAGCATATGGATTTAGAAATCATCTTCTCCCAAAAGAGGTGTTTATCTTCCTTTTCTGAACATGAGTCATTCAAGCCTACATTCTTTTTCCGCACCCCTTCCCCCTAAGTTCAATGGTTAGCCTGAACAAACATCATGGTCATTTACTACTCAACTAAATGAAATGTTAAGTTTCAGAGCAAGTTTGGAGCTGAAAAAATTGATTTACACAGAATTGCAGAAACAGAAGATGCCTGGAGAAATTCCTGAGGATTATTCAGTGTTCAGTATAGTGGTTCAGAAAGTTGGCGCTGGAGTCTGAAGTGGAATCCTAGTTCCCCGATAACAGTATCTACTTCCACCTCCCTAGTTGTTGGGAGCATTAAGTGAGCACCTGTTGTAAAGGCCTGTCAGTGTTTGGCACATAAAAAGCGTTCCCCAACTGCAAGTTCCTGCTATTAATATGAAAAAAAAAAAAAAAAAAAAGAGGGCTGCTCTAACGTTTTTCTCTGGAGACACAGCATCATCAAGAAATCCAAGGCAGGCCAAGATCCAAATGCTTGTGTTTAAATAAAAAAGCTGGAGTGCAAACTGAAGGAGGTGGTAGAGGTAGAAGTGTCCTCAAGTCATTTTATTTGGCATCTAAACTAAGCCTAAGCAATTTTTTTTTTTAAGAGTCTAACATCCAACTGAAGAAGCTGTAAACCGGATGGTAAAAAAGACACAGGATTTGGGCACTCCTCATTCTGAGTGTGTGGGTTCAAAAATACTCGCTCCCACACTTAACTCGAGGGAAGTCACTTAGCCGTTTTAGCCTCCGCTTTCCTCATCTGGAAAATGGGGATACTAAAAGTTACTCTCTCACCAACAGAGCTGTTGTGCGGACTGCGTGTGTGCAAAGGGTTGGGCACGTGCCACACGGGACAGCTTCCCCCGCCACCTGCAGCCGCTCCCACCCGGCGCGGGGTGGGACGACTCCCAGCGGCAGAGAGGCCGCGGGCCGAGCCTGGTCAGGGTCCCGCAGCTCTGCCTCCGAGGAAGGCAGTAAGGGTTAGATCAGCGAAGCCGGGGAAGGCGCTCCAGACAGTGCCTGGCGCAGCCAGCGATCCGCGCGCAGCAGCGATGATGGGGATCACCGAGCACAAGCCCGGGCCCCGGCCCCGCGCAGAGGCTTCTCTCCCGCGGGATGGGCGGGCGCGGCCGGTCCCAACGCCAGGTGAGCGCCAGACTCTCCCGGCACCTGGCACCTCTCGGCCTCGAGCAAACGCAACTTTTTACCAGTTTCGCGCCCAGGAGGAGCCTCCCCAGCCAGGCCGCCCGCCCGCCCGTCGTCTGCGGGGCGACTGCGCCCTCACCTTGCTGGAGGTCCTGGTGGTCGTACCACGGCTCGTCCTCCTTCATCTCAAACTCCTCCACCAGGTTTTCCGCCAGCATCTCGGCCGGCTCTTCCGGGGGCAGCGGCCCCCGCCGCCGCCGTCCCGCCTCAGCCGCTGTCCCGGGCGCTCCGCCTGTCCCTCCCTCCTCAGCCAGAGCGCCCTCGGGTGGGACGCGCCGCCGCCCGAGCTCCCCCGCGCCGCCCGACCAGAGCCGCACGCCGCGGACCGGCTTCCCGACTCGCCTCGCGCCACCCACCCGCCCCAATGGCGCGAGCGCCGCGGCTAGCGCCCCGAGCCGGCTCCTCACGCCGCAGCCGGGCCCAACGTGGCACTTCGGCAGGACCCTCCCCGGCCGGGGCTGCGATTCAAACCCCCGGCGGCGCCTCGACCAATCGAGAGCGGGCTGCTGGTCGAGGGGCAGCGACGTCGCCCAATCGCGTGTCAATGCAGGCCCGCGGGTTCGCCCGGCCTCGGGGACAAGCAGCCAATGGCGGATCTGGAAGAAACAAAGAAGGCGGGGAAAAGGCGAAGGGGTGCGGCCGAAGCCCCCGCCCTCTCCTGCGTTGGGACGCTTCTGGGAGTGCGTTGGTGTCGCTGGGTTGTGGAGGTGGCGGCTTCTGCAACGCCTGTAGTGGGTGTGGGTGTGGGGCCGCCCAGCCAGTAGACAGGTTGCGTGGGCCTGAGGGGCTGGAGTCCGGCCTCGGAGCAGTGGGACGTTGTCGTGAGGTGTCCTTCGTGCAGCCAGGAGGCGCGAAGGGTGCCGGGAGCCCGATGTCCGCTGCCCCGCCTGCCCCTTCGGGTCTTCTGACTCCCAGATTTGATGTCGTTGATGCGGGGAGATGAACAGTCGGTGGGAGTTCAGGGCTGTTAGCAGTTTGCTCCTTGACATCTGAGCCCTCACCTCCAATTCTCTGGGAAATTGTACTCGTTCGCTGTAAAACGGCTGGCCCCAGACGTACTTGAGAATCTGGGGGCGGGAAGGGATGCAGTTGAACCTATCTCCTTAGAAGAAAAATTGCGAGCATTTTTGCGTGCGATATCTAAAAGACTCGTAGACTACAAGTTAAGCATGTAGGTCGTGACGTTGCACCTGTAGAGAAGAGAATGAACGCAGCGCTAGCCCTTGATGGCCGGCAGAGCAGTGAACGCTTCTCCCCACAGACATGACGGTAACCACTGTTCGTGGGTTGCAGCTTTTACCATCATCATGCAGACAAAGCCGGGAAACTCTTAAATAGTGACAAACCACAACGTCAGTGTTCTCAACCTTGATGTAAAGGTAAAGGTACAGCTAATAGAAGACAGCAGTGCTCTCTTTTATAGTAGAATGCCAGCCAAGAAATGTAGAAGGAATAAAGGTGTTAGAAAGTAATAATCATAATGAAAGAGGAATGGTAAACTCAAGAATCCCTTTCTTCCGAATCCAGGTATACTAAAAGACAAAATGTTACTGATCTACATTTTATTGCTAGGTTAAAAAAGAAGAAAGCTAGGTCCCCTATAAAGCCTCTACTGCCCTAGTTGTCAATATTCAGGTAGAGATATTAGTCCAGAGCCAAAAGAAAAAACAACTTAAAACCAACTGTCTTAATTTAAAAATAAGTCACTACAGATAGAGCTGTTTGGAAGGAGAAATGATGGGATTTAGGATTTGTTGATGTCGATTTGTGGAAGATGAAGGGTTAGAATCATGCATCTGACCTTTAAGAGACTTCATCTTCCATAGTTGCTGATCCGCAAGATTGAAAGTGCTGGCTTTTTTCTCCATGGCAAATAGCTCATTTAATTATATATATAAAAATATGTACTCTTTTCTGATGCCATAGTTATAAGGATGTTAAATAGCTCATTTTGATTCCAAATCAGATGGGAAAGTGTATTGAAACGTTAACATTCTCAAAAAAAAAAAAAAAAAGAGAGAGAGAGAAAGATCTGGAGAATTAAAGTTATTGATAGTTTAAAATGTCAAAAAACAAAACAAAACAGGCTTTAAGCCTATTGTTGTTAGTGGGTTCTTTTTAAGGACACTATTTGGGGAAGCTTTTTTTTTCCCTGGAAAAATCTTGAACAAAAATTGCGTTGAAAAAGACATGTTAGCTTTCAGTGCTAGAAGCCCTGCTTTGGAGAGGTCTTGATCATTCTTTGAGAGTCTTAGTCATACCTTAGAAGCAATCATAAACAGCTTCTTCAGCAACATTGGTATTATTTGGTTTAGTAGTAGGTTAATGAATAACAACCCAAGTTGATTCTAAAAGGAGGGTTTCCTGTTTTTCATTTAATAATTCACTGGTGTTTAGTGAACCTGCCCAGCCTAACCACGACACCATTTTGCTAGTTTCAAACTCTTCTGTATAAAACATTTTGTGATAAAGAAGAACCAGTTTCAGAAGTCCTTTGCCCCTGCTTGTAAAGATATAATGTTCTCGATCTTTTGTGTTTTGTTGCCATAGTAAAATCAGGTAAGGAGAGTTTTATTTATTTATTTATTTATTTATTTATTTATTTATTTATTTTTTGTGAGGAAGATCAGCCCTGAGCTAACATCTGTGCTAATCCTCCTCTTTTTTTTTGCTGAGGAAGACCAGCTCTGAGCTAACATCTATTGCCAATCCTCCTCCTTTTTTTCCCCCAAAGCCCCAGTAGATAGTTGTATGTCATAGTTGCACATCCTCCTAGTGGCTGTATGTGGGATGCGGCCTCAGCATGGCAGGAGAAGTGGTGTGTCGGTGCGCGCCCGGGATCCGAACCCTGGGCCACCAGTAGTGGAGTGCACGAGCTTAATCGCTAAACCACCGGGCCAGCCCCAGGAGAGTTTTTAGATAGTGGTGGTGGCTTTGAAAAAATTGTAGTTGTTGATTTTCAGTTTGATACTTATTGAAATAAGTATTACTATGATGAAAATAATCTAAAGCAAAATATTGATAGTTCCCTTCGCAGATGGAAATAAGGAAGATTTTACTTCCTCCTCTGAGTATACATACACAAAGAGAAGTTCAGGCTATAGAGTTTTTCATAATGTTATTAAAACCTTATATTCACATGTTTCAGACAGGCTGGGTGCTTAACTCAAATTCTTTTTAGAAATTTGAGCTCGACTCAGTGAGAGCCAGCCCTAATGGCTTGGTGGTTAAAGCTGGGTGGGCTCAGCTTTGGCAGCCTGTGTTGGGTTCCCAGGTGCGGAACCACACCACTCATCTGTCAGTAGCCATGCTGTGGCAGTGGCTCACACAGAAGAACTAGAAGGACTTACAACTAGAATATACAACTATGTACTGGGGCTTTGGGGAGGAAAAAAAAGAAAAAGAGGAAGATTGACAACAGATGTTAGCTCATGGTGAACCTTTCCCAGGGGTTAAAAACAATTGAGCTCAGCTCAGCGAGTTTATGACTCTTTGTAAAATTCTAAGTTTATAAATACCTGCCTTCTGACTTAATGATAGATCAGTTCAGAAGGTATGGCATCCTTCTTGTTTTAGCATGCCTGAAATAAAACTAAGAAAAAGAAGAGTGAGTAGATTTTGGTGGGCTAAATTTGTACCTTGGCTTTTGGTTCTACTGACTCCCTTGTTTTGGGCCCTCTTAGAATCCCAGTGACCTTTAGCCTCTATCTTGCTTCTTATGGCAAAAGGAACTCCCTAGAATGAGGGCTTCACCAGTCATTCCCAGCTTGTTCAAATCTGAGAATTACCTTTAAAGCCAAAAATGTTGGCTGGCCTCTACGTAATAGTACTTGTATTCCTCAAGTGTTTGAGTGCTGCGTAGTGACAAAAAAAAAAAATTCAGATTTATATTTTATCATTAAGCAGAATCTACAAACATTTTGAGAATACTAGTACACGGATGGGCAAAATATTCTTTATTCCGTCGACAGACAATGCTTGATCTGCCTATGTGTTTAATAACTGCTTTTGATAATTCCAGGGTCCTACTTTCCATAGAATTAGAATCATGTATCTACTAGATGCAAAGTGAAACTCAGGGACTTAGGTAATTTGATCATTTGAGCCAAATGCTCCCTCCCCCACTTCTAACTTGCCCTCTCCTTCCCTAAGAAATTGGGTAATACAGACTGAGGTACCTGCTTAATTCCCAAGAATTATTTAAGCAAGTAACATCTCTCCAGTTATCTGAATATTTGTCTGTTTTCTGATTCAGTAAAATTGTGGAGACCTGGACAAATATTCCAGTAAGGCAGGGATGAAACAGGAAAATCATGGTGTTATGTTAAAACCATAGTCAAGATTAAAAGGAAGATGATCTATACCTACCTCTTGCTTGGTTAACCTTTCCCTGTTTTCAGTTGGGGAAATCAAGTCACTGAAAGAGTAAGACAATAGGCCAGATTTAAGAGGGACATCTACATCAGAGCAAGGACCAGAATGTGTTATTTCCAGATCTATCTTAGGTATGTTTTTGGGGCCAAAGTTACATAGTCTGTCAGGAGAGGATCAAGACTAAATCATCCAGTGCAAACCTGTACTACTGAGTGGACAACTTTATGCTAAGATGAAGGGCTCACTTCATTCCTTCTCTGTGACTTTAGCTAAAGGATATCACCTTGTTGTTCCTTTTCTGTTGCACTCTTCCAAGTAGGGAGGATAACAATGCCATAAACACATCTCCCTGGCCCGTAGTTAAGCATGTCCAAACTCTTGGATAAATCGCACTTTTGTAAGTTAAAAGAGATATTAAAAATGTATTCAAGTAGGGTCATACTCGATGCAAATTAGGGTTCCCAGCAACATTTCAAAAAATATTGAGTGTATGAGTAACAAAGTAAAGTGTTAATCTGGTTACATATTCACAGCTAGTGGTTTTAGACTCTTATTTAACTAAAATTAACTAGTCTCCGGTGGAATTTGGCCACCCATCAGCTATTGTATGCAAACAGTGAATATTAATCATTTTCCTTTTTTTTTTTTCTAACAAAAAGAAGAATTCCTTTGCATGGAAAATGACACTTATAAGTATCAAACCCATTGCTTGGGCATATTCTATGGTAACATTAGAGACTGAAATGCTAAATTCTGTCTTCAGTTTCTACTATGTGAAACTTTTTTTTACATGTACAAGATTTCAGACGTGGCCTTTTCAAGCCCTTATTGTCCTTTCATCTAGAACAGAGTACCCCTTCCTCATAGTTGTGCATCATTATTATTTTCCAAAGAGCTGATTCTTCACGCAGCTGAAAGAGTTATCAAGAAAAGGTTATCGGGGGCCGGCCCTGTGGCTTGGCAGTTAAGTGCGTGTGCTCCGCTACTGGTGGCCCGGGTTCGGATCCCGGGCGCACACGGACTCACTGCTTGTCGGGCCATGATGAGGCGGCATCCCACATACAGCAACTAGCAGGATGTGCAACTATGACATGCAACTATCTACTGGGGCTTTGGGGAGAAAAAGGGGAAAAAAAAAGGAGGAGGATTGGCAATAGATGTTAGCTCAGGGCCGGTCTTCCTCAGCAAAAAGTGGAGGATTGGCATGGATGTTAGCTCAGGGCTGATCTTCCTCACAAAAAAAAAAAAAAGAAAAAAACGTTATCCATGTCCAAGATCCTTTGTTTGAGGGCAAAGAGAGATTTTTAAAAAATTGCAACTTAAAATATAAAAGCTTTAGAGTTTAAAGAGTAAGCTTTGGTTATCTGGAAAATTTGGTTATTTGGAAAATTCACTTATGTGGAACAATTAGAATTACTTTTAAGATATTCTGTGTTTTGAAAAGTCACATGAGTATTCACAACTTGTACCATAATTCACTACCAATTAGATGGTCAGGATGGATCAAGTTCATGGTCTTAAAAACTGTTATGGGGGCTGGCCCACTGGCGCAGCGGTTAAGTGTGCATACTCTGATTCAGCAGCCCCGGGGTCACAGGTTTGGATCCAGGGCGCGCATGGACGCACCACTTGTCAAGCCATGCTGTGGAGGCGTCCCATATAAAATAGAGAAAGATGGGCATGGATGTTAGCCCAGGGCTGATCTTCTTCAGCAAAAAAACCGGATTGGCAATGGATCTTAGCTCAGGGCTGATCTTCACCAAAAAACAAAAACAAAAACAAAAACACTGTTATATTTTATAATGTTACTCATTTATTACCAACAACAACATACTTGATCTAATAAGTAGTTTTACCATTTTGAGATAGCAAACATTGACATTTTAATCTTTCCTAAGGAAATTATGTACAGCTATGCCGTGGTAGATGCACAGGCTATTGCTCTTTGCAGAGGACTGGCCTGTGTGCCTGGTGGGGAGGCGGTCTGGCATGATGGCTGAAAGCGCAGACTCTGGGCGCTTTCCGTCTGCCTTGGCTCAGACCCTGGCTCCTCATTTATTAGCTATGTAAGTTGCTTAACTTCTCTGGCCCTCAGCTTCCTCATTTGTAAAGTAGGGATAAGAGTAGTACCTGCTTCATGGGATTGTTTGAAGGGTTTAATGAAATAATTTACGTGAACACTTGTACAATGCCTAAACACAAAGCGAATGCACGTTGGCTTTTTGGGGAGTATTAGCTGTTGTTATTAGTAATGTTTCAGCATGTAACGCCCCCTGCTGGTTCTGAAACCAATGAGCTTTTTTTTTTACTGATCAGCTTTGGCTATTTCACATTAAGTAAAAATTCAGAGGTCATTTTCATCAGTATAAACTACACTAAAATAATCCTGTGTGTTTTTTTTTCTTCTAGATAATTTTAATGATCTGCAATGCTCGTAATGACCTGTCAGTATTTTCACAACTCTAAGGCCGCCTGCTGTTCCAGTTGTCGTAGTTCTGTTTTGTATGGTGCCTGTTTATACGCAGTAGCCTTCCTGCTTTCTTGGTCCTCTGGGAAATACTACCATGAAGGTGACTGGCTTAGTGGACTTCACCTGGTGGTATCATTATGTGCTTTTAATAGCATGCTTACCTTTGCCAGCAAGCCCCGTGTGCACTGTTTGCAGACATTTTCACTAGACACAAGAGTCGGCTTCAGCTTATAAAATTAATCAAGTGGCATCACCGGTAAAATCTACCACTATCCTTTTCTGTGGCCTCATCTGTGATAACATGGAAAGTTTGCTCAATTTTCAGGCTGTTGCTGTTGTCATTGTCATTCTTGCTGCTGCTAGCCTTTGTGCTGTCACGTATCACATGGGTTGCTTTGAACCTCAAAGAAGCCCCGGGGAAAACCTTTTCTCAGAAAGTCAACAGGATCTCCCCTGGACCTCTGTTGTCTCATTGATGAGACAAGTCCTGACCCAGGAAAACTTTCGCCTTTTTCTAATAATGAATTTCATCCAAGTCTTCCATTTAACCTTCTTCAAAAACTTCATGATGATCTTTGCAGATAATCTTGTTCCTGAGGATGTTCTTCCTTCTTCCATAAGGAGCATCATGGACAGGGCAGGCTTTATTTGCCCACATGTGTGTGATTGATACCAGCCCTGATATCAGTTCCCCTACATTAAACCCAGAATATATGGGGTTAAAACCAAAAGCACTCATGCTCTTTCCCTGTTTCTCTAAGTTACATTTACATACAGATATTGGTTGTTTTACAAATCTTTAAACGCCCAGATGGCCTCAAACTGGGCTCACACTGATGTTTTGGCTAATTACCAGTTTTTGAGGTTTGTTACAGGGAAACTGATATCAAGAAGCTAAAGCTTCTCAGGCCTCAACTCCTTGGCTTCCTGGTGCCACAATCCACCATCCACCACAGAGACAGAGACAATTGAAGGACACCCACCTGTAATTCCCTTATCTGCCATCCTCCTCCCTACAAGCAGCCTCACAAGGCCAAAGGCAAGCTGGTGGGAAAATGCTGACCAATAAGGCCACAGGCTCCCCCTCCCTACAAGCAGCTGCATTCCTCACAACCTTTAAAACCCCTTGCCTCCCAACTTTGGGTGAGATGGGACAAATTTGAGAGCTCTCATCTCCCGGCTGACATCACCCGAAATAAAACCCCTTTCCTTGCCATAAACCTGGCGTTCCAGTTTTATTTGGCCCCTCTTATATGACAAATAAAGAACCTGGGTAATTATCCAATAACATGATGATTCTTCATGTATCTTCCTACAGGGATTAAAGATTTAGCTCTTACCTGGCCAAGGAATTAAAAACCTGATTGTATCAGTAATTTGAAAAAATGACTCACATTTATTAAGAAATCCGAAGATTCATAGCCTCAGACATTATATGAGATTCAGTAGAAACATAATGGATACAAGAGATGAAAGGAAAAAAGGAAGGAGAAACCAATGAGAGCCGAACAATGTGATATTTTAAACATTTTAGCTTTTGAATTTTGTTCCCCTGAGCTTTCTCATTTAAGCCTCAGCAGAGCTATGGAAGAAAATAAATGACTTCCTGGGAGCATGTAGTTTTGCTTTATCTGGGCATTTAAGATTCCTGTGACTGTTACGAGCAAGAAGAATTAACTTGATCAAGAATTGGTGAAGCCAGGTATCAAAACACTTGGCTAAAAGACTGAATCCTGGAATTCCAGAGCATTATTAAAATTCCATGGTCATGACCATTATTGTAGAGAGCATGTCCTCCTTCGAAAAATATATCGACCTGCTGTTTATTGCACCATTTGGAGAGTTAATGAATCAAATTGTTCCCCTAAACTTAAATATATTCTCCAAAAATATGACTTAACCTGCCTATGATATGGCTTTTCCCTATTTTCATAATTAAACAATAAGTAAAATCTGTTATGTATACTCTTCAGAACATAAGTCATTCTAGATAGATGAATTTTTACTGTTTACCATCTTTCAAAAATATTTAAACCATGTGGGACAGAAATAGTTCTAAAATGTTTTGTGTTGCCACACTTTCTTAAGCAAAGATACAGGATAGAATTTACCTTTCCATTAGGTCAAGGCCTTTGTTATAGTTTTGTTACTGTATACCATAATAATGATAACTCACATTTATTGAGTATTTACCATGTGCCATGGACTATGTCAAGGGCGTTGTACACATTATCTCATGTAATCCTCACAACCACCTATGAGGGAAAGACTGTCATCCTTACAGATGAGAAAAGGGAGGCGCAGAGGCATCTTCCCTTAGAGCTGTGTACTTTAAGATTCTGTCTCTAAAATGTACTCTGTTTATGTGGTTTATTTAGTAGAGGATACCAAATAGAATATCATTTTTGGCTTATCAGTATAGTTCCAAGTACTGTGTGTGCATTAATAAAATAATGCTCTCCTTTCAGGGCAATTTGAGGTTTGTCAAGCTTTTTGCTGCTATGTTCAATGACCCAGAATGGGAAGTTGGGTTCCCGTCTCTGCCTGTTATTATCAGACTCTAGGCTATGTATATCTTCTTACTTTTAATCTATAATATCTCCTCTTCTCCAGGTAAAAAAAAAAATTTGTTAAACTCATATGTAAAAAATTAAAATAAAAAAAGTTTTTTTTTTTTAACAGCTTGAGATATACAGTCATGAGTAGCTTAATGATGGGGATATGTTCTGAGAAATGCATCGTTAGGCAATTTTATCTTCGTAGGAACATCATAGAGTGTACTTCCAGAAACCTACATGGTACAGCCTACTATACACCTGGGCTATATGGTACTAATCTTATGGGACCACTGTTGTGTATGTGGTCCATTGTTGACTGAAATGTCATTATGTGGTGCCTGATTGTAACTGACATATCATACAATTCACCCATTTAAAGTGTATAATTCAGTGGTTTTTAGTATATTTATGGATATGTGCAACCATCATCACAGTCAATTTTAGGACATGTTCATCACCTCAAAAAAATCCCATACCCTTTGGCTATCACCCCAGTATTTACCTATCCTCCTTCCCCCAGCCCTAAGCAACCATTGCTACTTTCTCTTTTTATAAAATTCCCTATTCTGGACTTTCGTATGAATGGAATCATATAATGTGTCTTTTGTGACTGGCTTCTTTCACTTAATATAACGTTTTTAAGGTTCATCCATGTTGTAGCATGTATCAGTACTTTGTTCATTTTTACAACCAAATAATATTCCATTGTATGGATATACCACATTTTGTTTATCCATTCATCAGTTGGGGAACATTTGGGTTGTTTCCACTTTTTGGCTATTAACGAGTAGTGCTGCTGTGAACATTAACATACAAGTTTTTGCACGGACATATATTTTCATTTCTTTTTGGCAAATACCTAGGATGGAGTAGCTGTGTTGTATAGTAACTCTATATTTCACATTTTGAGATACTGATAGACTATTTACCAAAGTGGCTGCACCATTGTAACCACAAGTAGTGTACCAGGGTTCCAGTTTCTCCAAATCTTTACCAACACTTGCTATTATCTGTCTTTTTGCTTATAGCCATCCTAGTGTGTGTGAAGAGCATCTCATTATGGTTTTGATTTGCATTTTCCTGACGGCTAGTGATGTTGAGCATCTTTTCATATGCTATTAGCCGTTTGTGTATATTCTTTGGAAAGATATCTATTCAGCTCTTTTGCCTAGTTTTTAATTGGGTTGTCTTTTTATTGTTGAGTTGTAATAATTCTTCATATATTTTTGATACAGTCTGTTTTCAGCTACATTATTTGCAAATTTTTTCTCCTATTCTGTGGGCTATCTTTTCACTTTTTTGATGAAATTGGGAAGAGTGAGCCCTACTACTTTGTTCTTCTTTTTCAAAATTGTTTTGGCAATTCTGGGTCCCTTGCATTCCCATGGGAATTTTAGAATCAGCTTGTCAGTGTCTACAAAGAAGACAGCTGGGACACTGATAGGGACTGAATCGAATCTGTAGAATGAGATCTGTAGAACATCTTCGCTATGTTAAATCTTCTGATATATGAACATGGAATGTTTTCCATCTATTTAGATCTTTAAAAATTTCTTTCAATAATGTTTTGTAGTTTTTGGAGGATACATTTTGCCCTTCTTTTGTTAAATTTATTCCGAAGTATTTAGATGGTAGATTTTTAGTGAAGACCTGGGGAGCAATTATGAGGTAAGTACATGAGCTTTACTAAGTGCATAGATTTAGCGATCTTATTGTGGCGGGTCCCCTAGATGTTTTTTTGCTTCCTCTTAGTTTGTAGCCATGTTCTGGGTAGAAGTCCCCAGATGGTTGAATTCTGATGGAGTGAAGAAGGCCTATTACGCTTCTGAACAAATGATAACAACTTCTTTATTTCTTTATTTTTTATTACAAAAATAATACATATTTGCTGTAAAAATTCATACACTAACAAATCGCTTAAATAAAAACTACTACTCCTTTCTTATTGTCCCTGGATTTCACTTACTGAGGTTTTCAAAGCAAAACTATACATATAATTTAAAAAATAAAATGAGATCATCCATGAATTTTCTGTCTCCTGCTTTTTAAACTTAACAGGTTATGGATATTTCCCTGTCATATATAAGTCTACTTTTTTTTTTTGGTGAGGAAGATTGGCCCTGAGCTAACATCCATTGTCAATCCTCCTCTTTTTGCTGAGGAAGACTGGCCCTGGGCTAACATCTGTGCCCATCTTCCTCTACTTTATGTGGGACGCCGCCACAGCATGGCTTGACAAGCGGTGCATCAGTCTGCGTGTAGGATCTGAACCTGCGAACCCCAGGCCGCTGAAGCGGAGCGTGCAAACTTAACTGATACACCACTGTGCCAGACCCTAAATCTACTTTTTTAAAATAGCTGTGTTAGGTTGAATTATATCAGTGTTCCGTAATTAAACTTTATTGATGGCTCTTAGGCTATTTCTGGTAGTTTTCTACTACAAACTATCCTTAACAGGTTTTAATACGGGCTCCTGTTCTTGTGTTTCATGTTTTATTAAATACTTGGAAAAAACATAAGAGTAGAAAGAAAGGTAGTTTTTTGGTTACAGTTTTATTGAGGTATGATTGACCCTCAATAAACTGCACATATAATTTTATTTATTTAATTTTTCCCCCAAAGCCCTAGTAGATAGTTGTACATCATAGTTGCACATCCTTCTAGTTGCTGTATGTGGGGCGCGGCCTCAGCATGGCCAGAGAAACGGTGCATCAGTGCGTGCCCGGGATCTGAACCCGGGCCGCCAGCAGCGGTGCGCGCACTCAACTGCCAAGCCACGGGGCCGGCCCATAAACTGCACATATTTAAACTATACAACTTGGTACATTTTGACATATGTGTGCACCATGGAACCACCACCACAATCAAGATAGTTAACATTTTCATCACACCCCAGAATTTCCTTGTGCCCCTTTGTAGTCCTTCCCTCTAGCCCTTCCCCACCTTCCGTCATTCCTAGGTAACCACCCTGCTTACTGTCACTATGGATTAGTTTGCATTTTTTAGATTTTTACATAAATGGAATAATACAATGTGTACTATGTTTTGGTCTGGATTCTTCAGTCATGTTGTGAGTATCAATATTTCATTCCTTTTTATTGCCAAATAGTATTCCATTGTATGGTTATGCCATAATTTATTTATCTGCTCAATTTTTAATGGGCATTTGGGTTCTTTCCAGTTTTGGGCTATTACAAATAAAGCTGCTATGGACATTTGTGTCTGTGTATGGACATATGCTTTTCTTTCTCTTGGGTAAATACCTGTGAGTGGAATGGCTGGATTGCATGGTAGGTGTGTGTTTAACTTTTAAAGACACTGCCAAACTGTTTTCCAAAGTGGTTGAACCGTTTTACATCCCTCCCGGTAGTGTATACGTGTTCCAGTTGCTCTGCCTTCTCACCAATGCTGATGACCAGTCTTTAGTTGTAGCCATGCTAGTACACGTGTAGTAGTATCTTATTGTGGTTTTGATTTGCATTTTCCTAATGACTGCTAATGATGTTGAGCATATTTTCACGTGCTTATTTGCCATCAATATATCTTTTTGGTAAATTATTTGTTCAAATCTTTTGACTGTTTTTTTTATTTTTTGTCTGTTTATTTATTTATTTTTTCCACTCAGACAGCATCCTCCTCCTCTTGCTCTCCCAGAGGAAGAGAAGAACGATCATCAGTGGCAAATGGCGATTGCAGAAGCAACACCAAGAGCCGGCTTCACGCTCAGGAGAGAACACTGTGCCTCCTCCTCATGGTTTCAGGAGCTCTATACGTTCAGAGGGACCTCTCTAGTAACAAACTGTAGAAATGATCCCTGAGAGTATAATCTTGACTGATTTTTTAAAAATTTTTATTTATTTATTTTTCCCCCAAAGCCCCGGTAGATAGTTGTGTGTCATAGCTGCACATCCTTCTAGTTGCTGTATGTGGGACGTGGAGAAACAGTGCGTCGGTGCGCACCCGGGATCCGAACTGGGCCGCTGGCAACGGAGCCCACGCACTTAACTGCTAAGCCACGGGGCTGGCCCTTGACTGTTTTTTAATTGAGTTGTTTGTCTTCATATTATTGAATTGTAAGAGTTCTTTATAGATTCAAGATACAAGTCCTTTGTTGGATATATGTTCAGCAAATATTTTCTCCCAGTCTCTCTTGGCTATTAAATTTCAAGAGAAGCATGGCCAAAAGATTTCAACAATCCTTTTTCTCAAACCCTCACGCTAACATATGAATTTCTGTTGGTCTCATTAAAAAATCATTATAAAGTGGAAATCTGAAGTTGTTTTACATTTATTTTTAATTTCTAGAGAAGTGACACGTATAAATTGTTGGGGTAGAAATATAATAGCTCATTGGAATCTGTTCTTTATTTGGCTAAGTCACTTTAACACTTTAACTGTTGGGTGTAGGAATGAAAGATAAGCATGGCATTTTCACTTTTCCAGGCTGTCTTCTCTGTGGCTTTCTTTTTGAGGAGTTGAATAAATGAAAGGAGAAAAGAATGAACAAGTGCCCTTTCTCTTTAATAACTGTTTAGATAGGTCTGTGATTCTTCCACATCCCCCACCCCTCAGAGAAGCAGAATAGTAGATAGATTAAGAGTATGGAGTCTGCTGGGGAGGAGTCTGGCTCCCCTCTTACTAGCTGTGTGACCCTGGGTAAGTTCCTCAACCTCTCTGTGTCTCAGTTTCCTCATCTGAAAAATGAGAATAAAAATAGTACCTAAGTAATGAAATTATTATGAGGATTAAATGAATTAAAATATACAAAGTACTTGAAATGACTCCTGGCACAAAATAAACTCTAGAAATGTTAGCTTTTATTATTAGGTCTCAATGCAGCAAATATTTATTAGACTTTCACTGCAAGTGTGGCACTGCCTTTGTCTGTTTTGATTTAGGCTGCTCTGGCATAGACTCACCAACACTTGTGCTGGGACACACTAGTCACAAACACCGACTCAATGAACATATGAATGGAGAGCCAAAATCCTCAGTTTGTAGAAGGCTTTATCTTAGTAAAAGAAAAAGCATTCTCTTTCTTTCATGATTTTTGTAATACTACTCAATATCGGCTCATATCTTTTTACATATTGGACACAATAATAATAACTAACAATTAATGAGTACCTTATATGTTGGGTATGTGCTAGATGAGAGAGAGAGACAGAGATGAAACAGAGACAGAGAGAGAGGGAGAGTGTTGGAGGAAAAGCCTCTTAGGTAGAGTAACTTGTTTGTGAACACAGCTGATAAAATTGGCAAAGCTGAAATTCAAACCTGGAGACAACTGATTTCAAAACCTTGTGCTTTGCACTCTACCGTGTAGTTTTTACATTATTAATTTCTTGTATTTTGCACATTCATGTATTAGAGATTGAGAACAAGAAGCTTGATTTCAATATGTGGACATGTGTAATTTTATAATATTATTATTATGTGTAGGAATATAATGGGACTTGCTGGCGTGGTTTACATACTTTCCCTTACAGAGCTCTAAGAAATGCCTTGGATCACATCAATCACTGAGCTATCATTTTTAGTATCCAGAAAATGAGCTCTTGTTCCTTGAAAGTAGAGAAATAAGCCAAAAAATCAGTCAGGGGAAAAACACCCTTATGTTTATTGAAGAACATTTGTATTCTAGTTATATCTTTCAAAATTCTCTCCTAATTGTAATGTACATACATTTGGTTAATGAAAACTTTGTAGGGCTAAGCAATGTACTTTTTAATTGAAAACAAAGAGTATCTCCTATTCTTTGTTAATATACCTATGTATATTTAGCACAAACTTTTCAGTCTGGAACAATGAACTTTTTCATTGGTAGCAAGAAATGCAGAAAAATAAGTCTGAGCTCTCAACATGAATCTGTTAGAATTATGAAAATATGTAAGGTAAGACAGGAAGCACAACCAGAAGAAAGGTAGATAGAATCATAAACTATTGTTTATCTCTTGTGCCTGATTTTAGGATAAAGTACATTTCAGACATATTACAGTAAGAAGAATAGTGAAATGTTTATTCAATAAATATTTCTTACACCTACTATGTACTAGGTGAATTCTGGGCTTTAACCTCAAATTTTAAAACCTAGATTTGTTTTAGATTTGAGTTGGACCTTTCATACTATCATAGAGCAATGCTAATTATTTCTAAATCATGGGTTCTTTCACATGGTTGGTTTTAGTAAAATCTCTTCATGTTAGTGTGAAAATAAAAATGTTAGAAACCATTTCCTAGTTTGTTCATTTTATAGGAAATAATACCTGTTTCTTTGTTATTTATAGAATATTACTATCCTTAGTCAACTTTTATGGATATATATGGATAATAGCGTTTCTAACCATGATAGACAGTTCTGTGTGTTTCAACTGATATCATAATTCAGAATCAAATTTATTTTTTGCTGAGAATGTTTATTCTGTCGTCAGCAAAGGTAAGCATAATTCATGGGGTTCCATCTTAACACAGTGTCAATCTATTTCAATTTCAGTGCCTTATACTCAAGCCAGTCCTGGCTGAGGAAGTTTGGTTACTATAAAATTACCTTAATTTCTTTCTACCTAGAAGGAACAGCCTCTATTGTCATCTTCCTTCTTGGACAGCAATACTCTTACTTTTTGGTTCTTTGTCTCACTATTGTCATTTAAGTAAATGCCTGTGCCAATCCCAAACTTATACTAGGTCTTGCCATTTGCTCTTTCAAGCCATGAAACATCTTCGATCTGAGCTGTTTTTTTAAAAAAAATTTTTGTTTATTGCAGTAACATTGGTTTATAACATTGTATAAATTTCAGGTGTACATCATTATACTTCTATTTCTGCATAGATTGCATCATGTTCACCACCCAAATACTAATTACAACCCATCACCACACACATGTGCCGAATTATCCCTTTCGCCCTCCTCCCTCCCCCCTTCCCCTCTGGTAACCACCAATCCAATCTCTGTCTCTATGTGTTTGTTTATTGTTGTTATTATCTACTACTTAATGAAGGAAATCATACGGTATTTGACCTTCTCCCTCTGACTTATTTCACTTTGCATAATACCCTCAATGTCCCTCCATGTTGTCACAAATGGTTGGACTTCATCGTTTCTTATGGCTGAGTAGTATTCCATTGTGTATATATACCACATCTTCTTTATCCATTCGTCCCTTGATGGGCACTTACGTTGCTTCCAAGTCTGGGCTATTGTGAATAACGCTGCAATGAACACAGGGGTGCATGTATCTTTACGCATTGGTGTTTTCAAGTTCTTTGGATAAATACCCAGCAGTGGAATAGCTGGATCGTATGGTAGTTCTATCCTTGATTTTTTGAGGAATCTGCATACTGTTTTCCATAGTGGCTGCACCAGTTTGCACTCCCACCAGCAGTGTATGAGAGTTCCCTTCTCTCCACATCCTCTCCAACACATGTTGTTTACTGTCTTGTTAATTATAGCCTGACGGGCGTGAGGTGATATCTCATTGTAGTTTTGATTTGCATTTCCCTGATAGTTAATGAGTTTGAACATCTTTTCATGTGTCTGTTGGCCATCTGTATATCTTCTTTGGAGAAATGTCTGTTGAGGTCTTTTGCCCATTTTTTAATTGGGTTGTTAATTTTTTTGTTGTTGAAATGCATGAGTTCTTTATATATTTTGGAGATTAAGCCATTATCAGATGTATGGTTGGCAAATATCTTCTCCCAATTGTTAGGTTGTCTTTTCGTTTTGTTGATGGTTTCCTTTGCTGTGTAGAAGCTTTTTAGTTTGATGTAGTCCCATGTGTTTATTTTTTCTGTTGTTTCTCTTGCCCAGTCAGACGTGGTGCTTGAAAATACGTTGCTAAGACCCATGTTGAAGAGCGTACTGCCTATGTTTTCTTCTAGAAGTTTCATAGTTTCAGGTCTTACATTCAAGTCTTTAATCCATTTGGAGTTAATTTTTGTGTATGGTGTAAGGTAAGGGTCTACTTTCATTTTTTTGCATATGGCTATCCAGTTTTCCCAACACGATTTGTTGAAGAGACTTTCTTTTCTCCATTGTATGTTCTTGGCTCCTTTGTCAAAGATTAGCTGTCCTTAGATGTGTGGGTTTATTTCTGGGCTTTTGATTCTATTCCATTGATCTGTGTGTCTGTTTTTGTGCCAGTACCATGCTGTTTTGGTTACTATAGCTTTGTAGTATATTTTGAAATCAGGGAGTGTGATACCGCCAGCTTTGTTCTTTTTTCTCAGGATTCCTTTAGCTATTCGGGGTCTTTTGTTGTTCCATATAAATTTTAGGATTCTTTGTTCTATTTCTGTGAAAAATGTTGTTGGAACTTTGATAGGGATTGCATTGAATCTATAGATTGCTTTAGGAAGTATGGACATCTTAACTATGTTAATTCTTCCAATCCAAGAGCACGGAATATCTTTCCATTTCTTTGTGTCTTCTTCAATTTCTTTCAGCAATGTTTTATAGTTTTCGGTGTACAGATCTTTCACCTCTTTGGTTAAGTTTATTCCTAGGTATTTTATTCTTTTTGTTGCAATTGTAAATGGGATTGTATTCTTAATTTCTCTTTCTGCTACTTCGTTGTTAGTGTATAGAAATGCAACTGATTTTTGTATGTTGATTTTGTATCCTGCAACTTTACTGTATTCGTTTATTACTTCTAAAAGTTTTCTGGTGGATTCTTTAGGGTTTTCTATATATAAAATCAGGTCATCTGTAAATAGTGACAGTTTCACTTCTTCCTTTCCAGTTTGGATCCCTTTTATTTCTTTTTCTTGCCTGATTGCTCTGGCTAGGACTTCCAGTACTATGTTAAATAGGAGTGGTGACAGTGGGCATCCTTGTCTGGTTCCTATTCTTAGAGGGATAGCTTTCAGTTTTTCACCATTGAGGATGATATTAGCTGTGGGTTTCTCACATATGGCCTTTATTATGTTGAGGTACTTTCCTTCTATCCCCATTTTATTCAGAGGTTTTATCATAAATGGATGCTGTATGTTGTCAAATGCTTTCTCTGCATCTATTGAGATAATCATGTGATTTTTATTCTTCATTTTATTTATGTGGTATATTACGTTGATTGATTTGCGAATGTTGAACCATCCCTGCGTACCTGGAATAAATCCCACTTGATCATGGTGTATAATCTTTTTAACATATTGTTGTATGCGATTTGCTAGTATTTTGTTGAGGATTTTTGCATCGATGTTCATCAGTGATATTGGCCTGTAATTTTCTTTTTTTTGTGTTGTCCTTGTTTGGTTTTGGTATCAGGGTAATGTCGGCTTTGAGAATGAGTTAGGGAGCTTCCCTCCCTCCTCAATTTTTTGGAAGAGTTTGAGAAGGATAGGTATTAAGTCTTCTTTGAATGTTTGGTAGAATTCACCAGGGAAGCCATCTGGTCCTGGACTTTTATTTTTGGGGAGGTTTTTGATTGCTGTTTTGATCTCCTTACTGGTGATTGTTCTATTCAAATTCTCTACTTCTTCTTGATCCAGTTTTGGAAGGTTGTATGTTCTAAGAATTTATCCATTTCTTCCAGATTGTCGAATTGGTTGGCATATAGCTTTTCATAGTATTCTCTTATAATCTTTTGTATCTTTGAGGTGTCTGTTGTAATTTCTCCTCTTTCATTTCTGGTTTTACTTATTTGTGTCTTCTCTCTTTTTTTCTTGGTGAGTCTAGCTAAAGGTTTGTCAATTTTGTTTATCTTTTCAAAGAACCAGCTCTTGGTTTTATTAATTTTTTCTATTTTTTTTTCAGTCTCTATTTCATTTATTTCTGCTCTGATTTTTATTATTTCCCTTCTTCTACTGATTTTGCGCTTTGTTTGTTCTTCTTTTTCCAGTTTCTTTAGGTGCATTGTTAGATTGTTTATTTGAGATTTTTCTTGTTTGTTGAGATAGGCCTGTATTGCTATAAACTTCCCTCTTAGAACTGCTTTTGAGCTGTTTTTAATATTCATTTCTAGACAGAGTCGTACCTTTCTGCCAAATTGTCTGAATGTTAACAGCTTCTTTTTTGAAGAGATTTCATAAACTAGATTTTGTAGTAAAGTTCCTCTTTCTAGCCTATTCAGGTACATCATTTCATAAATGCTGCTGCTGAATAAGTGTGTTGCCTCCAAAACATGTTCTTTGCCATCTTGGGAAATGGCTCTACCGTCTATCTAGTTGCCCAGGTCAGAGACTGAGAAGTTGTCTTTGCCTGCTCTTTCTTCTTTGTCTCCTACATCCAAGATGCTACCAATTATTAGTAGTTTTACCTCCCTAATATATCCGGAATCCATCCCTTCTCTATTCCCATTGCCATTCCTTTAGCTCAGGTCCTCATCATCTCTTATGTGGACTGCTATATAGCCTCCTACATGGTCCCCTTACCTCTAGTCCTCAGTCTCTCCAACCCCTTCTTCCACATTGTTTCTAGAATAATGTGTCATTCCTTTGCTTAATAATCTTAAGTGGCTTCTCACTGTTTTCAGGGTATAATCCAAATGATGACATATGAGGTCCTTTGTTATGTAGGCCCTGGTTACCTCTTCATCCTCATTTCTTATCATTCCTCCACTTACACTGTACTGCACATCATACAGAAATACTTTGCAGTTCCTAATTCAAACACCTCTGTGTCTAACATGCAGGATTCTGTACCTAGAAAGCTCTTCATCATTTTTTTTGCCTGGCTCTCTTCTTGTGTTTCTTTAGGCTGAAGCTCAGGGATACGCTTCTCTGGAAAGCCTTCCTTGATTTCCACATCTGGATTAGGTGTCCCTTCTACATGACCGCAATGCACGATGCTTATCTCTGCTGTAGCATTTATCCCCTTGCCTGTGACAATCTGTGGCCCCCACTGGACTGAGCTTATCATGAATAGTGTCCAGTTTCTTATCACTGTGGCCCCATTATCTTCTACAGTTCCTGCAAATAGTTGGTCCTTACAAAATGTGTTTTGGGTGAATGAGTTAATAAATTCTACTTCAGGTCCTTGTTGGAACAGTTTGAGAAAATTTTCATGAAGATTTATTTGTACTTTGGATGAATTAGTTGGGGAGAGTATAGTAATTAACTCAAAGGATTGACTCTCTGTGAAACTTTAAGACATTAGAACTCCACATAGACAACTATTGTATAAGTCTATAGTGGTGGCCCTGGCTATATCATATTTAAAATGATATTTTTATAGTGATTTTTAGAATTAAAATTCTTTGTTTGCTTTTTTTTTACTTAAACCATCCCTCTGTTTTCATTCTTCTACCATAATTAAAATGTTGTATGTCCTTTTACAGTTCTTAACTTATCCTGTTCTTACTATCAAAAGAAAAATGTCTGATGAATTTCACTGGCATGTTTTGTTCTTTAGAATCTATTCATAATTTAAGCATAGTAAATGAGCAGGTAGTCATTGGGAATGAAGAAAAAGCATAAAAACCATTTTTTAAAAGTCCCAAGTGAAAGTAGTTATTTCATTTTAAAAAGAGAATTATATATTCATAGATATATAATATTTTGAGGGGATAGAAATGTGTGCCTAATGTATCTTTACTTTTATAGTATATTTTTTCATTTTTTCTTCTTGCAAACCAAATGTCAACTTTCATTTGATGTTTGGATTTTTAAACAAAATCTGTGCCCGCTATTTATAAAATTTTCATATGTGTATTTTGAAATTGTTTCTAGGGTGACTGTGCAAGCTTCTTTTTGCTTGTTTAACCTGCTGCCAGCTGATATGGTTGATGCAGATTTATTGAAGTTCAATTAGCAGTAAGTACATTATTCAAATATTAACTACAAAAATATCACATGGAGATAGGACCTCTCAGAGTATCCATATCTCAGTTATATTGCCACTAAAAATCACATATAGGAGAGATGATCATAAGGGGCATCACTGGGATCAGAGAGCTGAATGTAACTGGACATTCATAATTGTTTGCCCTGGGCAACTTTTCCCTGCTTCTGAAAAGACATCATAACTTTTTATCCCTCAAGTTCACACAGCCAATGCTATAACAGAGTTAAATCTCAGAAATCAAAGTGAAATCTCAGATAGCTTTATGTTCTACGTATTGCAGCATGCAGTATTACACTGGATGATAAGGCAAAATGACCTTTGCTCTGTGACATTGCAAGAATTAAAATTAAAATTCAAGGACCATCTTATTCTTTTTTACTTCAAAAAGGGTAAGCTGATGATGAGAAGTTTTGTTCTTTGGTATGGCTATAAGTATTGTAGATCAGCTATAAAATCTACTTGATTGGCAAATATTTTCTGATATGTACCCAATTTTATGGATTAGAGAGGAATGTATTATTTTAAGACAAGCACGTTCTTTATTAGCTATGTAGAAACATTCAGACTTCATGGCCTCATTTTGTTTTTTAATGCAACTTAAATCGAGGAATGCTTTGCCAATCCAGCTTCTTGCTTTCCTCTTTAGATAGTTCCTTTCCTGTTTAACAAGGTTTTGTTACTAAGTTGTATTTGGAGTGATGAATAAGATGGTGAGCTCCTTACAGTTCAGGACTATATACCTCATGCCTAGAAAAGTGACTGGCTCAAATCACTTTTTTAAAATGAGTAAGTTAACAAGAAGAATGCTCAGTAAACATCTTACAACTCTCAAATTCTCTTTTGAATAAGACTGAGTACAAATAAATAAAATGTCTCAAATGGTTGGAAAGGGAAGGGCATCAACATTTATCAAATGCCAACGTGTGCAAGCACCGTGTGGCTTTTGCTCATTCAGGTCTTACCCCAGCCTTGTGTGGTAGATATTATTGACTCAACAAGTATTTATTGATTGCCTCCTGTGTGTCAGGCCTAGTGGTAAATGCTGGGGACACAATACAGCAGATCTTGTAACAGATTCCCTCTGAAACGTGCCCTCTCACGCACATGCCATGCTATATGCTTCTGACTAAATGGCTCCTCTGGAAGACACTTGTGCTTTTCTGCTAGCATAGTTTGTATCCTTACAATGAGTCAGTACTTTTCGTTTCAAATGTATTGATATCATATGCAGTCGTTATTAATAATTACAACATTTAATTGCACTTATATTTTATAAACTTAGGAAATATACGTGTGAAATGAAAGTTATTTCTATGAAAATTGAGTTGAATGCTTTAGAAAGACATGATGAAGATAAGTTGTAAAAAAATTACTATCAAATCTGGTGTGATAAGAACTGTACATGTTTTTGGGCAAAGTCATAAAAATCTAAAGATATTCTGTACTCAGATTGCCATGTAAACAGCTTTAGATTCTCTCTGTAACTGATAGAAATTGAGGATCCTGTAATATGGGTACAGTACATGCAAGAAAGATGGCACAGCACTTTCATCAGTGGACCTGTACCCGAAGAAGAACCCAAAGAAAAGATTGATGATGAGTATAGTTAAGTTAAAACAGAATGGTTAATGTCTCTTCTTCTAAGAATGATTTTTTTACTTTAGTCAACTGTCATCCTGATCATGTCAGATAAGAACGTAATACAGTGAGGAAATAGATGTAGCCCTTGCCCTGTGGCACTGACAGTCTACGGGAAAAGAGAGACAGCAATTATATTATTATGTTATCATACAATCATAATTATCTCCATTTTTAGGAAACTAAGACTCTTGAGGTGTTACCTTTCCCGAGGTAATGTAACCAGCAGATTGAAGAACTAAGAATGAGACCCAAGCTCTTACCATCAAATCAAACTTCCTCCAATTCTCTGGCCTCATCTTTCTTTCTTTCCTTTCTTCCTTCATTTCCTCCTCTTTTTCTTCCCTTTTCTTCTCCTCTCTCTCCTTCTTAGTTGCAAGGTTTCCATCGTTAGTTAAAATACGGCAAGATTTCAGTCAATGCACTTGATTTATTTTATATGACACAACTTAATTATGAAAAAATGATATGGCAGGATTCTTACTAAGAACACGTTAAAGTAATCCTTAATGAAATTTGGGCAGAAAGGCTTAGGTGTGAATCCCAGTTCTATTACTTACTAGCTGTGTGACTGTGGACAAGTTCCTCTGTTCTCCTGTCTCTAAAATAGGAGTGATAATATCTTCCTCATGGGATTGTTGTGGGGCTTAAATGACCTAATACAGTACAGGGCACAGATAGCTCTCACTTATTGAGCACTTAGGAGACTAGCTGTGTGTCCTCTTTGATCTTAGTTTCTTCATTTAAAGAGTTAGGTTCTTCTAGTTCTATGACACCTTATGACTAAGGGGTTAAAATTCTGTAATTACTATACAGTTTCTATTATAGTCTAGTTAGGGTCAAGGAGGACTTAATTGATACAAAGGTCTTTGATATACACATTCATATAGAGGCACACGCATATTCACACATGTAATTTGTGTGTGATGTAGACCCACGCTTTCTGTTTCAGGTCACCTCTTTCTTCAGTGGTTTTTGGCATCAATGCTTTGTTTATCAAACCTGCTCAGTCTTTAGCTCATGGTGATACTCTCTAGGCTAAACCAGTATGGATATGGAAACCCGAACAAAAGGTAGAGTAAAAAAACCTTTACAATAATGTAAAAGAAATATGAACGCAAACTCAGCCTTTTACACTGATTACTAGACAATTATCTTGGACTTTGAATATTATGAGTCATTAAATTATAGATCTTGAGTAAGCTATAATAAAAAGTATTAGTGTCAAAGGAACTTTAATAGGAGTATCTTTAAGAGTATTCTTTAAATTATGTATACTACACATGTCTGTATATTTCACATTAAGCTACATATTAATTGCTTTATTTCATTCATTCATTAATTATTTCATTCCACAAATGTTTCTGAGGGTCTGCTATTATCTGCCAGATTCAAAGGTGAATACAAGATGAGTAGGGGGCCTCCATGACACCCCACAGACTACAAAACACTGTGATAAGGGCCCCACCGGAAGTGTAATGGGGCATTGTGGTAATACACAGAAGAGACTCCTACCTTGGTCTGCCTTGGGTTAGGGTGCACCTCACAGAAGAGGGGGTTCTTGAGCTGAGTTTTAAAGGCCAAGGTGGATTTCCTCTCCTGAACACAGAGGAGTGTCATTCCAGGCAGAGAAAACAGCATGGCAAATGTCTGGAAGCAGGAGAGAACTCTCAATACGCTTTTCATTTATTCACTTGACAGATGTTCTTTTTTTTTTTTGTGAGGAAGATCAGCTCTGAGCTAACATCCATGCCAATCCTCCTCTTTTTTGCTGAGGAAGATTGGCCCTGGGCTAACATCCATGCCCATCTTCCTCCACTTTATGTGGGACGCCGCCACAGCATGGCCTGACAAGCAGTGCGTTGGTGGCGCCCGGGATCCGAACCCAGGCCACCAGCAGCAGAGCGTGCGCACTTAACCGCTATGCCACGGGACCGGCCCCAACAGATGTTCTTGAGAGTCTGCCACATCCTGGGCTCCGTGATAGGGTGGTGAAGAGCAGTGACTGAAACCACGGAAATCTCTGCCCTCACAGAACTTACATTCTAGTGGGAAGGAAGCAGACAAGAAACTCAATAAGTAAAACACATAGTATGTTAGTTGGTGATAAGTCCTCTGGTGAAAAATAAAACAAGAAGGAGAACAGGAAGTGTTGGGGAAAGCTGCATTTTTAAATAGGGTGATAGGGAACGCTGCCCGCCAGATGGGTGACATTTGAGTAAAGACCTGAAGGAAGTTGGGAGGGAACCATGGCGGCTCTTGTGGGGAAGAGTGTGCCTGGAAGAAGACACAAGTGCAGCAGACTGAGTGTGGCCCGCCTGGCATTCTAGGGCTGACAGGAAGACAGCGAGTGTGGCTGGAGCAGAGTGAGCATGAGGGAGGCCAGATCTCCTAGGTCCTTGCAGCCCTCCTTTTTACTTTGGTTTTACTGTGAGGGAAGTGGTGAGGCATAGAGAATTTCTTTGTTTGTTTACTTGGCTTTATCTTTTAGAGCAGTTTTAGGGTCACAACAAAATTGAGCAGAAAGTATAGAGTTTCTATGTATTCTTTGCCCTCCCACATGCACAGTTTCAGCTGCTAGTAACGTCCCCCATCAGAGTGGTACATTTGTTACAGTCGTTGAACCTACATTGACACATCATTATCACCAAAGTCCATAGTTTATGTTAGGGTTCACTCTTGGTGGTGTACATTCTATGGGTTTTGACAAATGTATAATGACATGTATCTACCATTATAGTATCATAGAGAATAGTTTTACTGCCCTAAAAATCCTCTGTGCCCTGCCTATTTATCCCTCCCTCCCCTCTAAACCCCAGCAACCATTGATCTTTTTACTCTCTCCATCGTTTTGCCTTTTCTAGAATGTCATATAGTTGCATTCATACAGTATGTGGCCTTTTCACATTGGCTTCTTTCACTTAATAATATGCATTTAGGTTTCCTCCACATATTTTCATGGCTTGATAGCTTATTTCTTTATAGTGCTGAATAATATCCCATTGTTTGGATGTACCAGAGTTTACTTATCCATTCATCTATTGACAGACATCCTGGTTGCTTCCAAGTTTTGGAAATTATGAATAAATCTGCTATAAGCATCTATGTGTAGGTTTTTGTGTGGATAAAAGTTTTCAACTCTTTGGGTAAATACTAAAGAGCACAATTGCTGGATCATATGGTAATGGTATGTTTAGATTTGTCAGACCCACCAAACTCTCTTCCAGAGTGGCTGTACCATTTTGCATTCCTACCACCAGTGAATGAGAGTTTCCGTTGCTCCACATACCCCACAGCATTTGGTGTCATCAGTGTTCTGGAATCTGGCCATTCACACACACATACATAGGTGTGTAGTGGTATCTCACTGTTGTTCTATTTTTGCATTTCCTTGGTGACATATGATGTAGAACATCTTTTCATATGCTTATTTGCCGTCTGTGTATCTTCTCTGGTGTGGTGTCTGTTAAGGTCTTTGGCCCATTTTTTTAATCAGGTTATTTTCTTACTGTTGAGTTTGAAGAGTTCTTTGTATGTTATGGATAATAGTCATTTACAGGTATGTCTTTTGCAAATATTTCTGTGGCTTCTCTACTTATTCTCTTGATGAGGATGATTTGTTTGTTTGTTTTTGCTCCTTAGTATTTGATTTGAAAGATGGGAGTCCAAAACTTAATAGTATGGTTTGAAAAAAAAAAAAACTTGGTTGAGAATTTGCCCTGAAAAAATCTAAAGTATGTAAAATTACATTTACTTTGTATTTAATAACATTTAAGTTATAATTACAGCTATGTGCTCATTCCTGGAATAAAGAAATAATGAGTCAAGTGTTGATGGAGAGGAGTTTGGGTATGAATTTTATGACAAAATTGTATGTCAACTATAATGACATCTTTTAATTCCCTCATAATTGTACAGCACCATCATAAAGATGGTCAGGTTTTTTTTCTTTTTGATGAAAAATATGGGAGGATTTCAAAAACTTTCCCAGGTGACTGACTCTGTTAATTATCCTTCTTTTTTGAAGGGCCTGTAACATCACTTCTGTTTATTTTCTCTCCTTCAAATATAACTAGCCTAACTCTCTGAAGTTCTCCTTTGCCATTTCATGAGTGATTTTTTTTTCTTTTTTTTTTTATAATTTTATTTTGTTTATTTTTTCTCCCCAAAGCCCCAGTAGATAGTTGTATGTCATAGCTGCACATCCTTCTAGTTGCTGTATGTGGGACGCGGCCTCAGCGTGGCCGGAAAAGCAGTGCCTCGGTGCACGCCTGGGATCCGAACCCGGGCCACCAGCAGCGGAGCGCACGCACTTAACCGCTAAGCCACGGGGCCGGCCCTCATGAGTGATTTGAGTATATCTCCAGCATCAACTTTCTTGGCATCTTGAAATCTTATATTCATTGACAATCAACAACAGATGCCAGCAACAAGACTGTTGAAAGGAGGGTCAGGAATATACACCCTGAGTGAAGCAGGGAGGGATATTTGAGAACATCACCCAGGGACAAACCTCTCTAGGGAAAGGGTTAGTGTGTTTCAGTTCTACAAGGGATAATTGGATCATGGGTGGAAGTATGACTCTGTCATTGTCTTTATGTGGAGGTAAAGTACGGGTATAGGAAATGTGTGTGGGTGCCATGCTGACACATGACAAAGCCGTCACAGTGATCAGTGATGTAAGCGGTGAGGTCCTTAGTGAATATAATTGTGTTAATGGCCAAAGCTACTTCCCTCAGCATCATCCTACCCACAGAGGGCCTGGGGTAGTGAGATCCCAATGGTCTGTTCCACACAATTCAGTCTGAACCAACTGAATCTTTTAGGGCCAGGAATGAAGTCTTCTAGTCCCCACACCACCAGGGCTGTGAGAGTTGTGGCCACCATCCCTTCCAAGATGGACCAAGCCTCTCAGCTTTCTGCTCACCTCTGAGGAGGCCTGTACTAGGGAGCAAGCATGGATCTGGTCAGGCCTCTTTGCTTCTTAATATGCGGGATCAACCCCTGACCCTTCTAAGTCATTGCCTTTCTGTTACCTACTACGGGGCTTTAAGAATGGTTAGTGGTTACTTTGGGGGGCATACCGAGTGGGAGGGGACATGGGGAGCCAGCTAGGCAGCTGGAGATGTCCTGAGCATCTTGATCTGGGAGGTGGTTCCACAGAGGAATACACATGTAAAAATTTTATTGAGCTTTTTAAAAAGACGTGTGCAATTTAAAACGTGTATTTTTTAAGCTCAGTTAAAAATATTATTTTAAATAATTTTTCCAAGGATGAAAAGAGGCCAAAGTAGGTGGTGCTTAAAAGCAAGTGCTTCTAGTGGTGATGGTTGCAGAACCTTATGAATATACTGAAAACCACCCATTATACACCTAAAATGGTAAATTTTATGGTATTTGAATAATACCTCAATTGAAAAAATCCAGCCCAAAGTGACTCTGTGATCTTTGCAAGTTGTTTAGCTCCTCTAAGCCTCAGCTTATTCATCCTAAACTCAGTTTGTTGTCTTCTTATGGCAGAGAAGGGGGAATCAATATTAGGTGACAATTACTGTCTTGGTTCTAAATGGCCTGAAAGGTCTGGACCAAGCCCACCTCTCCCATGACTCTTGGCATCATCACCCCCGACCGTCTGTAGTCTGTGCGTGAACCTTCTGAGAGTTCCTCTAGTGCGACCTGCTCCCTCCACCCAGGATGTCCCCTCACCTGGTAAACTCCTGTTCATCCTGCAGGTCTCAGGGCAAGCAGGGCTTTCTTAGGGAAGGCTTCCCTCATAAAAGAAGTTCCTTTCCTTCTAAAATATATCTTCACAGAATCCCAGTCCTTCACTTCAGAGCACTTATTTCAGTTTGTGGCTATATTTTTATTACACTATTATTTGATTAAATCTCTTTACTCTCCTATATATAAGCCCCAGGAAGGCAGAGGCTGTGTGTTTTGGCTTACCATCATGTCTTTTGCGTAGAAGAGTGGGAGCTTTCCATCAATATTCGTAGAATGAATGAATGAATGAATCAGAAACCTGGACACAGACAGAGATGCAGAGGCCTCTTTGCAAGTTCTTTCAGCTGTTCCTTAGCAGACTTGGAATCTATGACTCGTCACTTCTAGTTCAAAGTATCACCAGATCCATATTTTTAAAAATTTCAATCTCAGAAATGTTGACCTTGTTCATTCCTCCACGTACCACCTGGCTGCACATTAGGGTGGCATCTTAATGCACAGAAACCCCATGAGCTGAGGCAGTAATACGATAGGACGTGTAGGAGGCAATCTTCCACATCAGATAGGAAAATCATCCTATGAAAACCTCATTGACCGTGTCAAAATTACAGTCCCTGTGCCAGAAAATATATGGCATGACCTTTAGAATGAAACAGGCATTGATTCACCCCCGAGGCTCCAACACTAGCTGTGTGACATTGGACAAAGTATGTCACCATTTTGAGTCTCCTTTTCCTTAAGAGAAAAACTGGGAAAAAACAACTATCTACTTTCCAAGCTTGTTGTGAAGTTTAAGTGTAATAATGTGTGGAAATGACTTTTCACCATGCTTGACACACAGTAACAACTTAATTCATGTTAACCCTTATTATTATCGTGAGAATGTAAGTTACCTGGGAGCAAGGATGATGTTTGTTCTCTGCTGTATCCACAAGACCTTGAATCATATCTGGCACATAGAAGGCACTTAACATTTGTTAAACAAATACTCGGCAGTCTTAGAAGGAGGGCAGAAAGAGGGATGGGAAAGATTTTTAAAATAACATGATTTTTTTTTTTAAAGAAGGTCACATTCGAATGGATAAAGAAGATGTGATATATATGCACAATGGAATACTACTCAGCCATAGGAAACGATGAAATCCAGCCATTTGTGACAACATGGATGGACATTGAGGGTATTATGCAAAGCGAAATAAGTTAGAGGGAGAAGGTCAAATACCGTATGATCTCACTCATTAAGTAGTAGATAACAACAACAACAACAACAACAAACGAACACATAGAGACAGAGATTGGATTGGTGGTTACCAGAGGGGAAGGGGGGAGGGAGGAGGACGAAGGGGATAATTAGGCGCATGTGTGTGGTGATGGATGGTAATTAGTATTTGGGTGGTGAACATGAGAACATGATGTAGTCCATGCAGAAATAGAAGTATAATGATGTACACCTGAAATTTATACAATGTTATAAACCAATGTTACCACAATAAACAAGAACAACAGCAAAAGTCACATTATCCTACAGCACCATGTTCCCTTTTATATTTAGGAAATTGAGGGTCTTTTTCTAAAACATGCTACTACAATGGGGAGTAGGATGTAGAATTTGCATGAATGTTTCAGATAAAATTTGAGGCTTCCGATAGATTTCATGCTGGAGGAAGCTGCTTGAGCCAAGCCTTAGAGCTCAGAGAAGACAGAACATTCGCTCTCCTCCCTCATCAGAGGCAGTGAGATGAGCAGCTCTGGGGAGCATATGAGTCTTGTATTTCTTAGCATGGAATGCTTGGGTCTTCACGTTTTGGACCCATGACAAAGCCAGGTCAAAAGTATCTGGCTTCTCATGACAGTTACCCTCTGTGTCAAGGGAAGATGTGACCCTCCAAAACATCCAGGTCCCCCCAGGCCTGGCATCTGCTCAGAAACCGTAAGGGAACCATTGATCCTCTAGGTATCTCATTGGGCCAGCAAAGGTGGAGAATGCACTGGTAGAGCTCCCAGCTTGCCTAGCAGCCCAGACCCAGTTTGAGGGGAGGTGAGAATGAGGACATAGAGGTAATCGTGTCTGTGTGTAGGCACTGGGAAGGCAGGTGCCGGGGAAACTTCCAGGCCATGTCCACCCAGCCTTGGACCTAGGGTGGAGAGGGGGGCGCAGTTGATGTGTGGGTGCACTTACACCATTTGGTCACCAGGGGGCACTGTGGCCTCATCTGTGACTGAAAATGGTGCTGCTGCTGCTGCTGCTATCTAATATTTAATGAGCTCTTATTATGTGCCTGCTCATTTATTCCCCCAATAACCTAATGAGTTCAGGACTCTCATTATTCCCTTTTATAGATAAGGAAACAGAGGCCTAAAGAAGTTAAATAAGTTGCCCAGATGACACAGTGGTGGAGCCAGAATGGGAATCTAAGCAATCTTGCTCAAGAGCACGCATTCATTGATTCAGCAGGTGTTTACTGAGCATCTTCTGTATATGGGGACTGTGTAATTAGCAATATAAAAATAATAAATCACCCATTTATTTGGTGATTTACTTACTAAATGCCCACTAGCTTCCAGCCAAAAAAAACTGTATATACAATGATAATAAATATGTATATATGAAAACTATATATAGGAAAAATGATGATAAGAATAGTAATAAATTTAAACTTGCCAGATGTTTCATCTGCATTATCTTATGGAATCTTTAGAGAAACCCTATGAAGAATGAACATTTCCTGCCCCCATTTCACAGAGAAGGAGACTGAGGTTAAGAGAGCTTAAGTAATTTTCCAAGGCATAGAGTGAAGACTGGTAGTACTGGGATTTGAGCCTGGTCCTATCTTTTTCCAAAGCTGCCAAGCTCTTAACCTCTATAGGCTCAAAAGTCAACTTGTCTTTTCATTCATTCATGAACATTTACTTTTCAAACTGTATAAGTGGTTGGCGCTCAACCTGAGCCTCCCATGTGGTTCTGCACTGCAGGTGGTGAAGGCGTTTATTGTCCTTACCCTGTAGTTCCTGTCCCAGGACTGAGACCAGCTCACCAAGGAGCTGCAGCAGCACGTGAAGTCAGGGACAAGCCCAAAAAGTATCTGAGGAAGGTGAGCGAGGCCTGATGGATGGAGCCACTGCCCCTGAGCAGTTCACAGTGCTCGGCTGCCCCAAATCTCATAGGATAACAGGGTGAAGCTTAGGTAGCCAACAGCACTAGCCTTTTCCTCTGCAGAAAACCCACAGCATTTAGCACAGGCTGCTAACAGGAGGGGCCTTTGGTTGTATCATTATTGCCTTTAATGGCTGCACACCTTCAAGGTGCCAGTTCTGGGAGGACAGATGCCCCTGGGAGATGATGCTGCTGATGTGCTCAGGGGCTCAGCACGTGGCTGCTTCTTGTCTTTGTGACAGTCTTTGGACACAGGCATGGACACTCCCATTTTAATGAAGGAAACCCGCTCCGGGTCACACAGTGGGAAGCAGCACAGCTGGGTCTTGAGCCCAAGGCTCCTGGCCTGGCCTCCAGGGGTCATCAGGGGCTCCCTTGCAAGAGGCTGACACTGCCTTTGGAGGGCAGGCACTTCCTGGGCTGCAGGAAAGATCTCACCTGTTCCAGGCCCCCAAGCTCTGTCACTTCTCCTTCTTTCCCTCCTCCCTGCTGGAGCTATGATCTGGGTGACCCTGGCACCCTTCCTGGAAGTCCCCAGCCCCTGACAGGCTGGACCTCTGTCCCATTCACTTCTGGGCTAGTCTGACTTCCACCCCTTCTGTACTGATCTCTCCTTGTATAACCAGGACAGACCCCCTCTGGGGCTCTTCAGGCAGGCAACAGCATCTCAACAGAATTTAGTATGCACTGTTGTTTTGTTGTCCTTTTTTTTTTTTAACGGTTTCTTTATATTTATGGTAAAAGACATTGATTTTCTGTTATAACAGTAATAGAATATTTCCTGTTTGGTATAAATTTATATAATAATAAAAAGTGGTGGGATTTAAAGCAATGATTTTAAGCTGCCTTGGGCCTGAATGAGTTGGGGAAACACAGTGTGCAGTCATGCAGAACAGCACCTTAGGAAGCTCAGGATGGGGCCCAGGAGAGATGATCACCAGTGGGGTTTGTCCCAGTCACCTGCGTCCCTGGGCCCCTACCCACTTGCTTGGCTCTCCCTGCCCATCACTCCTGGTGCTGCCAAGCGCTCTAGGCTTTGTCCCCAGGTCCCCCAAGAGAGAAGATGATGAACTTTCTCTCTTAAAATGCTAACTCTCCTGGAGATCCTGGGAGATCAATCATGAGAGTTAGCTTGGATTTTCCCCCACTGAGGTTCATAATGTAAAGCCCATGCTAACAGGTAGCAGGGTGACATAGAAAAGTGACATATTCACCACTGTTTCAGGTGTGAAGATGTCTGTTTAATCCAGGGTGATTTTGAGATCATACAATCTTGTCACACAGAGTGTAATATCCAGGGCAGAAGAAGACATATTTTGTTACCATTTTATCATGATCATATCATGATGTGAGAGTTTTTGACTTTCAGTTTGTTCAGTGTTTTTCGTGTTATGTGGACAGGAGTGACAACTTCCAAGCTCCTTACAAGCTGGATCAGAATCCAGGAGTCCATATCTTTTATTTGTTTCCTTTAGATCACTATCTTGAACAGAAATTAATGTGTGAAATGGAAGTTAACTTTGTAAAATGCTCTAATCGTTTTAGTAAAGAACTTAGTGAGCAAGACAATATATTTTCAATGCAAAAACTTATATTATAAATTTTAAATATCCATTTATAAACCCGTCCCTTCAAAAAGAAAACACAGATATTAAGTCATTGGTGAGCCCATCTCTCTTCCCACTTGCCCCTGCCTGTGGGGTTGGGTGACAAGGGACAGGGAAGTTCACTGTCTCCTGAGCATTGTGTGAAGTTAAAGGAATATCTGTGATTTTCTGTTTGCCCTCCATGGATGCATTTTCCTGTAACCACATTATTATGACTGGCTTTTGATACTGCAATGATATTCCAATATTTTGGCAAGTTTTTTGGGCTGACCTCAGCATCTGATCATCATTTAAAACTCTTGAATGGGGAAATGTGTTTTAGGAGTCAAGAAAGTGTGTCTTTCCATGGTATTAAAATGGGGTCCTGCCCGAATTTTACTGAGCTATAATTGCACAGGGGATGACTCAGGTGTGGGAAGCACTCTTTCTTGCAATGTTAGGTGTCATTTCTGCTGTTTATTGTGCTTGTTCTCTAGCCATCTCCCATTCTCTTTCTCATTTGATGACCCTCTGTTTTTAGTGGTCTGGGGAAATCATAGGACCTGATGTGTTGTAATTGTTTATCAATTCAGCAAATAGTAAATGCTGTAATATTTCAGAAAAGCTTTCTATTGATTGAAAGAGGCATCCTAGTACAAAGATTTTGCCTTTCCTTTTATTTTTTAAATTTTTTTGGAGGCTTTTAAAACAATCCCGGATTCTGGACTTCAGTGTGAATATTGGGATTGACAAAAAATCAGGTAAATAATGCATTAGTGTATTTATAAAAATGCCTGCCACATTCATTACGAAAATGAAATGACTGGTGTTCATTTAACAGAAGGTACACAGATCTTTTTGTCAAAAATAAGTTATTTACCTTTGTGCTCTTTATCAGAGATGATTTGTGAAGTTTCATGACAAACAGGAAATTATAATTTTTCTTATTTTTAATCCTGTGAATCATTATGCTGAACAAAATGATGATTATAGTTTCATTGGATTATTATTTTGACATTTTATCAGGAACTATAGATTTTTACTAATAATATGTTCAACATCATATTTAATTTTGTTTCTTCCTCTCCTAGATAAAGCCTCGAGTATATCAAGGTAAAATTTTAGGCTTTAGTTTTCTTTGTAATATTTTCTCATTTCTGGTGTTTGATGTGGCTTTTAATTCAATTGGGAGTAAATACAGTGACTTCTGATGTCTAATTGACTTTTTAATGCTTGACATTTTTACTCCTCCCGGTTGGAGTCTAAATGACAATGTAGAGGGAGTTGACATCTATTGAGATAAGAGACGAGCAGGAGGAACAGATCTCGGGAGTAGGGACAATAGGATGAGTTTAATTTTGCACAGAAAGGTTTAGGAAGCAAGTGATGGGATGAGTCTGAACTTTGCAGTGAGTACATTGACGCGACCTGGCTCTTGGTGAAATGTAGAGACAATGAAACACTATTGGAGCCTATCAAGAAGCTTGTGGCTTAGAGAAGAACCCAGGCAAAGTGTGTCACAACCATGGGTTATGAGTATGAAGTAGAGGGAGCCACTCATGCCAGTGGAGAATGAGTGGAAATGAACCTGATGCAAAATAAGTCAGGAGATATGAGTGGAGGATTCAAGGATTGGAAGCAGACAGCCTCGACGTCTAATAAATGTAACCTGGAAGGTATGTTGATTGTTGGAAAGAAAACTCCATATAGTAAAAATGAGTTTGCACTGGGAAGCTGAAACATGGCTTCTTGCCTTCAGGATTATCTCCTTTCTCCTCTCCCCACCACAACCAAGTTCTTGGGAACACGTGCACACACACAAAGAAAATTGTTTTATGCTTTACAGAAAGGAGAAAGAAACTAGAAGACAACTGTGAGGCATTGAGACCTGTTAAAGTGGCAAAGGAAGCCGAATTAAAAATATTAGAAAAGAACATAGGCATTATTGTTGAAATCTGTGGACAAAGAAAGATGGTCACAGAAGAGTAAGCTATTCATGTGTTGACTGTTACAAATACCGTTGTATTAGTGAATGTGTGGACCAGTGTAGATAACTATAATTTTTTTTAGAATATTTATCACTGTATTTTTGCCGTATTCAGTCAGTATAGAATTGTGTTTCTCCTTTCTGCCTTGATTTTTGTAATCTGCATCTTCCTTTCCATTCTAACCGGTTGTCAGAGATTCTTGTTTGTAATTAATTTAAGATTGGAGGGCGTACTGGTACCAGCTTTAATCACTTCCTTATCTGGAACCCTCTGGGTTCATTTACATTGTACTCTAGGTTTCAATCCCATCGTATTGTCCTGACCTGCCATATGTCTATCATTTCCTATTACATTCTAAACATTGGATAGAAAATATTTAGAGAAAAATTGAGGCCTAGTATGATGTCATCTTGCTGCAGAAAAGATGAGAGATTACACCCGGCAGGTGATCAGGGACACCAGCAGTACTGAATCCTATTAATCCAGTTAGTGACTGAGACCATTCACTGCAGGCTTAATCCCTCCTAAGGCCAGTGTGTTTTCTGTCTGCCTTTGTTCTTAGTGTGTAAGTCTCCTGGGACCCAGTTAAGGCCCGTGCAATTTTCTGGGGTGACCTTTGCTGACTGACCATGAACTCCAGTTGTTTGACTTCTGTGCCCAGGGATGTGTGCAAATGTGGCTCAACCTCTTTGCATCTCAGAAGTCTCCTCTGGAATTAGTTGATGAACTTTGGAGAAAGTGGCCCCAAATGCCAGGCTGACCTTAATCCTGGGCTTCCTTTTTCTCTGTCTTGGCCTCATGTCTCTTTACTGACTTGTTAGCAATTTGGTGCAGTCTATCATGAATTTCATATTTTGGCCAATGTTTCCTATGGTTCTCAGGGGGAGATGAGGGACTTCAGACCCACTCAGCCATGTTCAAAGGCAAAACTTTTCTTATGTTCCCTCAAGAGTTAGGTTTGTGTTATCCCTGCCCAAGCCTAGGGTAGGTTGCTCTGTCCTCACTGCCATCTTGTTTGCATTAAACTATGCGATATTTTAGGGTGGGGCTGGTGCCCTGCTTCCCTCTGTATCCTCAACACCTTACAATGCACCCACTACCTTCTAGCCAGTCCAGAAAGCATTTGCTGAAAGATTGTGAGTGGAGTCACATGGGAGGAAGTGGGTGGAGTCATCTGGAGATAAGTGGGTGGGGTCAGTGGAAGGAAGTGGGTGGAGTCACATGGATTGGTGGAGTTACTTTTATGGTGGTAAAAGGAAAGAAGGGACTTGAGGATTATCCTAGCACATTGTTGGTTGAGAGCAACATCTCACTTATTGAGATGAGGAAGACTAGGGACAGGTTTGGGGGTTGATCTCTTTCTTACTGTGCCAAAATACAGTGTAAACAAATCAATCCACCTCATTTTTTAGTCAAACTCTGGGGACCCCAACCTGTTCGAGGTGGTGTGCATAGTTGTTAAGTGCAGTCTCCAGAGTGAGATTGCCTGGGATTATGTCTCAAGGGCTTTCTAGCTGTGTGATCCTGACTGGTTGCTTAACCTCTCTTTGCCTCACTTTCCTCATCTGTAAAGTGGGGATAAGGAAACCTAGCTCCCAGTGATGTTGTGAGAACTAGATGAATGCCCAGCCTGTCATAAACACTCATCACATGCTGCTATTATGGCTTCCCTTGCAGCCGTGTGTGAATTCCAGGCCAAACAGCTCTTCTAAGGCAGCGCCAACCAGGAAAAAGTGGGAATGAGTAAAACAGGGCCAAAGACATTCAGTGACTTTTATTATTCAGCCCCCACCCACCCACCACAATGATATATAATTTTATTGGAGTAGATCCACTCAGTAAATGATGCCAGGACCTGGAAAATGGGCACCTTCCCTCCTGGCTTTGGAGAAGCTACAGTTCATCCTTAACTCTTGGTTTCCTCTCTTGTCTTAGAGGTCCTTTTGGCTTAGCCACCTTCTCCTCAGCTGTTTCCTTCTGCCCAGCTGGCTCTTCCAGCTTGGTCCCATTGTCCAGCTCAGGCAACTTCTGCTCAGGTGACTCTTTCTCCATAAAAGGTACCTCTTCTTCCTCAGCTAATACTTCCTCTTCTATCACTTCAGTTTGTTCAACAGACAATAGCTATTCAAGAAAAGAAGGGAGAGAGGGAAGGAAGAAGGAGGATAAAGAAAGAGGTAAGAAATGTGTGATAATTGTGATTGTAATTGCCAAGTCCACTTTTTCTGAAAGGGCCCAGAGAGAGGCACCTGGGTGATCCTCTTAGATGCAAAGGTCCATTTGGCTTGAGTGGGGGCATTCTCAACTGTGATTTTGCCCCTCCAATAACAGAACCTTTGGGGAACCACCCTTCCTTCACTCTTGAGTTCACAGATGTGGCTGCCCCCACGCCTAGCTCTGGGGCTGGGCATGTGACCCAGGCCTTGCTAATGAGATATCTGTCCAGAACATTTGCTGTGACTACTAAGAAGTAGGTGCTTTCTTTCTAAGCTGGGAGGATATTAGTTTAGAGCTGTGGGGCAATCTTTGACTCTCCATGTGTAAATGACTGCTTGGGAATGAAGCCAACATAGAGGAAAACAGAGATAGGGAGATAGAAAATGAGCTTGAGCTTCTGAAGCCACCCATGCCTGATGTTCTACCAGTTATGTAGGATAAATTCCCATTGTTGCCTAAGCCCAAGAGTAGTGTTTCTGACATTGGCAACTGAAGGGTCCTAGCTAACACAGATGGCATCTTCCAGCAGATGACCTCACTGAGGCGTGAACAGGACTAGGAGAGAATGGAGATTGTCATCCCGTCCATCAGGAGAATAATGCCACAGGGTAGGATCCCAGCAAGACATCTGGTTACCAAGTCAGGAACAGTGGACCCAGGGAAGCAGCCTTAGGAGCTGTGTGAGACCTTAGAGCCTTTGCCCCTCCCAGTGTTTCTAACATCTGCCATTTCTGCTTCCTTGGAGTAAGTGCCTTTGAAATAAAATCTTCCAAACTGGTTGGTTGTTCAGCCGTCTTCAAATATCTCCAGAGTACAGAAGAATATGGAACTCTTGGCACACTCTTTCCTAGTCCATTGAGGTCTTGATGATTCTGTATGGGACAGAATAACCTAGGGTACTGCTGTTTTGCCTTACCTCATATTCATCCTCAATCCTGGTCTTGATTTGGCTTTCTAGGAAGTCCAAAAAGCCCTTCATGGTATGTTCTCCCTTATACGGTACAGCCTAGGAAGAAAACAGAACAGGGTCAAAACGGTAGCCTCTTCCTGCAGAATACTCAGGGATTGCTTCAGGTAAACCCAAAGTCACATTCCTAACAACCTGAGTACAGTGAGCAGGTTCCTTAACCTCTCTGAGCCTCCGTTACCATTTATTATCTAAGAGAAGGATAATAAAAATTCCTCCATCCATGATGACTGGGTCAGGGATGGGCAACTGACCTAAGCTGGACCCACTTTGAGTCTTGAGACTTTTGTGGAAGCTAATGGGAGACACTCTTTAACGTGAACTTGAGAGGGAAATAGGAGCTGGAGTTGAGAATGAAGCTGATTTGGTAGAAGGCAGAGCTAGAAACAGGGAGAAACCGAGTCTGTGCTAATAACACAACAACATTTCCAGTTATGTGAGTCCCAAGAGCCCCTCACTTGTTGAGAGTCAGTGGGAAAGAGCCTGAAGAAGGGGTACCGGTCCAGGTTCATCAGCTGAATGTCGTTTGCCGTGATGTCAATCTTGGCGATGGTGACTGTGGAGTGGTTTTGATACTTTCTGCCCAACTCCTCCAGCACTGGGAACAGCGCCCTGCACTTCTCAGACCAGGGCGCATCTGGAAGAGAAGGGCCGTTGCTCATGCTCACAGTAATAAGGACTCTGAAAGCCGGCACTCCCCCATAAACACCATCACTGGGTTCTACTAGTGCTTCTGCTGCTTTGCAAATTGGAGTCCTCCTTTCTTTTAATAGTATATTAGGTTATTTTACATTTCAAACATGGTACCTGATCGTTATTAAATAAATTAGAAAAAAATCAACCCTCTCTCTTTTTGCCCAGACACTAGCACTTGTAGCATGTTGGGATGTTTTCTCCTATTCTTTGTTTTGCCTTTAACGTAGCTTTCCACTCCAGTTGAAGAAGAAAACCAAGAAAAATATTTACGCTAGATGCTTCCTCATGCTCTGCCAGAAAGCGTGTGTGTGTGTCTGTGTGTGACAGCACAGGTTTTCCAGTGGAGGGTAAACTTGTAGCCCAAGGTCACCCAGTGAGTTAAGCAGAGGAAGTGGAGTTTGAAGACAGGTTGCTTTGACTTGTGACCATTATACCACACTGCCTGTCAATCTGGTGGAGGAGAATGTGCCTATGAAGTGAACAGGAGGTTGTGACAAGTACCACTACCCCCAGAAAGGGGACACTGGACTTCCTTGTGGACAGTTCTTTGAGCTTTGATTCTGGCCCAGGCACCTAGCCCTCTGGAGAGAAATCAGGGACCAGCTCCAACATGGAAGGGAAATTGAACCTTGCCTGCTCATCGTTCCATTGACATTTCTGGCTGTGTGGGAGGAGTGGCCTCAGCAGCCCCAGACACTCCACGTCTGGATGATCAGCCCTCCGTCTACAAATCCAGTGCCTCCAGGACCCCCTGCTCTCCCAGCAGAGCCCCCGCAGCTCCCTGGAGCCGGATGGGCCCTGGGCTGCAGCAGGAGGGGGCATAATGGCTGCAGTCCCAGGGGGCCAATCTGACAGCCCTGCTTCCAAGAAAATAAGGCTGCTTTTGCCTTTTCCAGAGCCAAATGGGCACTCTCGTAGCTCCGGGTGTCAGGTAAGTACAGGAAGGCTGCCCCAGCCTCTCATTTAAAGGCAGCAGATCATGGTTATTCAGCCACGCAGACCTTAAGCTCCTCGCCCTGTGGATAAGAGTCCATCTCAGTGGGATTTTACAAGGCCTGCATGATGCAATCCAGCCCTTGTTTCACCATCCAGGAAAGGATGGGATCAGAGCTCGAACTGAACTTTTTGCCTGGCAGCTTACTGACTGTCTGACCTGGGGAAGGTAGTTAACCTCTCTAAGGCTGGGTTCCCTCATCTGTATTGTGCGGAGATCCACTGCACCTTCCTAAGAGGCTTGTTTTGAGGAGGTGATGAGAGCAGGTGTGTCAACAGCAAACTCATGTCTGGATCATGGTATGTGCTCAGTAAGTGGTAACTCTGCCTATTAAATAAAAGAGATGTCTGAGGTAACTTCATTGTCACCCTTCTCTCAGGGTGGGAGACAAGGTCCCTGGCTTTGGCTCTCACATGCAAATCAGAAACAGTGGGGAAAGGGCCAGAGTCTTTAGGTGAGCACTGGAAATAATTATAACAATGGGAATAATAATAGCAACAATAGCTGTCACTTGTCAAGTGCTTACGATATGCCAGACACCGTGCTAAGTCCTTTACATGCATGATTTGGGTCCCCAGTTTGGCCACACCAACTCCGGTAGGTTAAATACAGGCCATTTGGTAAGTCACATAAAGCCAGAAGCAGGGGGATTCGGTACAGCAGTTACCAGCAGAGGCCCTGGGGTCAGGTGCTTAGGTTTCAATCCCAGTTCCGGCACTTACTAGCTGCCTGACTTTGGAAAAGTTTCTTCACCTCCCTGGGACTCTATTTAGTCATCTGTAAAGTGGGAGCAATAATAGTAGCTACTTTCAAAACTATGTTGTGAGGATTAAGTGAGGTAATGTATAGAATGGCTCAGCACAAGGCCTGGTGTACTATGGTGTTCAATCAATGTTGGCCATCAGCATTATTATTTTATAAATAGCCACAGGCCTGGATTATGTGCATGGTGTTCTACACGTTCCAAGAATTCGATTTTTGAGGAGAGTTGCATTGTAGCTGATTAGCATCTTGATCCAAACTCTTTGGATGTCTGAAGACCATTTGTGGCATGGTGCTTTGATAGATACTGGATATTTTGGTGCCCAAGAATTCAGGAGCCACACTTGTAATGTCAGGGCCATTGCTTCCCGTGGCCTCTGTGGAAGTACTTACAGAACATCACAAATACGTCCCTTTCCTTGTCAAAGACGACAACGTTGAAGTTCTTCCCAACGAGCTGCTTAACCGGCCCCTGGTCCCAATATTTTGGAATCTCTTCACTGGATTGATGTTTCTAGGAAGCAAATTTGAAAGGTCTAAGAGTCTCCAGAAAGAGGTTGGCAGTTGGGGCTCCCAGCCCTGACCAGAAACAATGGAAAGTTTTCTCTTGTTCTTACAGGAAGAGACTTGGGAAGGAGCTTGAAATGCTGAGACAGATCATGAGCTTGATGTCAAGCCTGGATTGTCCAGGGCCAGTTGGGATCAGAGGGCTGATGAGGAGACAGGGCTCCAAACTGGGATGGATTCTAGCATTTCAAATACACGATTCTGGGAATTCTTAGATGAGAGTGGGGCTCACGTCTTTAACATCTTACCTAGTTTGTTCCCCCTGCAAAAAATTAGCTGTCCCCAGTTACTCCAAGCATCAAAACCGAGATAATTTACGTGACCTATAAAATCCTTATCACACTTTGGTTCCTGCCAACCTCTCCAAGCTCATCACCATTCCCTTGCCTCCTTCAGCCATACTGGTCTTATATACCCCAAAGGGCCAGCCTTCCTCCCACCTCAGGCCTTTGCTTGAGGGCTCCCCCACTCCTCATTCCTACATTCCCTTCTCCATCTGGTTAACTTAGATTTATCCTTCAGAATGACCTCAAGGGAGAACTTCCCTGACTCTCACCCAGACTAGGTCAGATCCTGCTCCCCTATCTTCTTGTAACACTTGGTACTTGTCCTTGTATCACTTATTCAAGTTTATCATTTATATTTGTTTTTCTGGTTATTTGATTAATGTGTCTCTACCACACCAGACAGAATGTCACAAGGGACTTTTCTTCTCTCGTCACTGAGTATCCACTGCCTGGTACATAGTAGGACCTCAATAAATATTTTGTGAATGAGTGAATGAATGAACCAAGCTCTTGCTTCTCTTTGAAGGAAGTGGTATAAATTTCAGAACCTATATTTTTCTCTACAGCAATTGCTTCCTGAATATCTCTTTTCCCTGCACCACTACTACCCCAGTCCAGGAAGCCTTCCTCTCTCATCTAGATCACTGTACTAGCCTCCTAGTGTTCTCTCTGCATCTCCTCCTAATCCTCTCCATAACTTTATTCTCCTACAAGCAGGGTTCTGCTTTCCCCATGCAAATGCAGCTTCCCATTGCTTTTAGGGTACCAAATCCTTAATATGTGTACAAGTCCTTGCTGTCTGGTCTGCTCAGCTCACCAGCCTTATCTCTCACATTGCCCTCCCACATTCCCACCCCAGCCTCTGGAAATGACCTGAAGATTCTTTCCAAGGGAGCATAAAGGGGAGTTGGGGCTGGACATGGGTGATGGGAAATGGTGAACATGATGGAGAATTAGGAATCAGATCAGGCAGATCTCATTGCTCATGTGAAGGATGCTCATCTTTATTTCAAGAGCACAAGAGGACCTGTTGGCCCTGGAGAGGGAGACAGACACCTTCTGAGGTATAACTGGAGGGAAGAGAGAGAGGAAGGGTAGAGCTCCAGGTAGGTTTGTAGATATAGTTATGGAAAGTGAGGGGGACCCTGTCTGAACCTTCTATTTTCTTAATGATACATGAGTCAAGTACTCAGCTGCGACTGAAAGTAGGAATGGGGTATGAAGAGAAATAGATTCAGAGATTAAGAGAATGAACACACTAAGAGAAACTTACATAGAGATATTAGGACATTTCTAAGGAGCCCATAGGAGGTTTAATTTGTGATTCCATGAAGCCAGCCTGCCTCACAGTGATGTTCTTTTTCTCTAGGATAGGCCTGGAAACAGTAGTGACAAGAGATTTTCACATATTGAGATATATGGGGTCACTATTTGGGTTCAAAACTAATTCGGCTTGAAGTAAAGAAGCCTGACTTATGGCCTATCAAACATACATTGTACATCTGCTTTAACCATTAAAGTAAAGAATGCACCGTCTTAAGATAAGAATGCATACTTCCCCTCCTAGGCCCTATTGGTTGAACACCCTATTGGTAATGCCCTACTGGTAACTCCCTGATTAGCCCCTTTCACGACATCAGGGTCACGTTGACCTGCTAATTTGCAACTAAATATCTCTCTGAAACTTTGATGAAAATGTATCCTACCTGTGTTTTTTGTTCTAAAAAGATAGAAGACTGTACTGAAAACCATGCTTCTCTGGAATGCTTTCTTAGGCCTTCCCGAGTTATAATCCTCACTCTGGCTCAAGTAAAACTCACCTTATTTCTCTTATCTATAGACTGGTTATTGGTTATTTGCATCGATAGTAGGGAAAGTAAGTGGGTTCAACCGGGGTTGTGATTTTGCCTGGTAAATACTACAGGATGTAGAGGAGGTAGAAGGTGGAGGGGATAAAGGAGCTAAGGGGATCGTGATTGGAGTGAGGAACCATGGAATCCAAGTTCACGAAGGAGGGCACTAACGAGATTGTGAAATGAGATCAGGAGGTTGGAGGTCATGAAAGTAGTAAGGAATTGTAGCAGTGTGGATACTAGAGAAGAGCTCTAAGAGGATGGGAAGCTTGCAACCATGCTTTCAGAGGGGCTGCCATCTCTAGAGTGTGGCCATGAGAGCGAGTGGCTGAGATGGCATGGACACACCAATTGTGGGAGAAAAGACCAGGGTTTTGGATATTGACATCCCTGGAAATGATGGCAGAGTAGGGATGAAGGGCAAGTGAGGAGCTTAAGTCCTCAGGGGGTGAAAGGGAGGTGATCAGAGGACAGCAACAAGGGGTGGGATCAGGTGATCTAAACTCCAAAGGCAGGGGCTCCAGAGGATCTGGAGTTGTTGAAGGCAGGAGGAGGACAAATGGTTTGGAAGCAGCATGGAGGACACCAACCTCACCACTTGGCTTGTGATGATGTGCATAAGAGAAACAACAGCTTTCAGTTGAGAAGGCTGCAGGGGAAGCAGTGGCTGTGGGGGAGCAGACGGAAGGTAATGAGAGCCCTCAGAGGTAAGGTGACCATACATTCTGGTTTGTCTGGAGAGTCCCAATTTTTTTTTTTTTTGAATTTCTTTAACAGGCAACTGTTTATTTTTGTTTATTTATTTATTTATTTATTTATTTATTTTGTGAGGAAGATCAGCCCTGAGCTAACATCTGCCAATCTTCCTCTTTTTTTGCTGAGGAAGACTGGCCCTGGGCTAACATCTGTGCCCATCTTCCTCCACTTTATATGGGATGCCGCCACAGCATGGCTTGCCAAGCGGTGCATCGGTGCGCGCCCAGGATCCGAACCAGAGAACCCCGGCCCGCCGCAGTGGAGCATGCGTACTTAACCACTTGCGCCACCGGGCCGGCCCCTGGAGAGACCCAATTTATTCCTGGTGTTCCAGAAATACTTGTAAAGAATGCCCCGTTACTCTCAAAAGTGTCCCCATTTAGAAAATAATAAATCTGGTCACCTGACTGAGGCAGCCTGGTTGGGGATACAGTAAGTGCTCAATAAACAGTAGGTGATGTGTTACGTCGCCATCCTTTTGCAGCCTCTTCTCCCTTTTAGCAAAACAGGCTCCCTTCTAACCCCTCAAACAAAAGGTCCCTAAAGCCTGTGAGGTTAAATCCTGATTGCTGAATCCATTCCACTCCATCTTTTCCCCCAAAGCAAGCATCTCCCCTTGGGCTAAGTAAATCTTTCACATTAGAATCTGGAAAGATAATAAGAGCCTCCTTTCAGAGGATGTTAGCCCTGGGAGTGCCTGCATTTCAGTTGGAAATTTCTGCAGAGGAAATAACTTTACTTTAAGAATAAAGAATTATGGTGGAATTTTAGAGTAAAGACAGGTCAAAAGTTGAATAGATTTGAGGTGGGGTGATGGAGGTATTTCCCCACATTGAACCGTGAGGTTGACCTTTACCCTGCTTCCCAATTCTGATGACTAACACCAGCAGAATTACCAAAAAGGGGCAATTTTCAGGTTCTGGATAAACCTTGTCTAAGAACAAACTTACTTTGGCACTTTTATTCAGGAAGGTCCGGCCAAATTTCTTGAGGTTTTCATAGGTTATCTCCTCAGAAGGCATTTTATACCTTGCATCAGAACTTAAGTTTAGGATCTGGACAGATGGGATGTTGACCTCTGTGATCCGGAAGTGTTTGAAGACATGTCTGTTTCTGGGTTCATCTGCGTCCACAAGGATGAAAAGGATCTGCCAAATCAAGTGAAACCTGTGTCTCTCTGGATTCCAGGCCATGAAAAGGTAAGGAATTGAAATTGGGTAAGGAATCCCTTACCAAGGAGAGAAAGCATTGGGAAGTTGTGGGAGGGCACTAAGGGAATACAAGTAGCAGGGTATGTGGGGTGCGTCTGAAAGACTTGACAAAGGTCCCTTCCACCAGGCAGATGCAGCCCTGCACCCCAGTGCACAGAGGGGCATCAGCCATCAGCCTGGTGTCACCATCCTTGTGCAGGGCACCAGCCACACAACCGTAGCAAGTCAGGAGGTCCTGAGGTTTCATCCCAGTTCCTTGAGCAAAAGAGCAACTCCCCTTCTCTGTGCCTCAGTTTCCTTATCTATAAAGTGGTGATTATAATAGTACCCACGTAATAGCGTTGCTAAGAATTAAACAGGACAAGGTATGTAAAAGCTTAGCTCAGTGACTGGGTTGTAGAAAATGTTCAATACATGTCAATTATTATTATTATTCTGAATTATTCTTCTATCAAGGAAATTCATGACTTCATTCACTCATTCATTCAACAGACATTCATGGAGTGCCTACTAGGCATTTTGTTAAGCGCTGGGGGTACAACACTGCCCAAGGCGGACAAAATCCGTGCCCTCATGAAGCTTATGTTCTAGTGGAGAAGACAGACAAAATGCGTAAACAAATTAATAAATTCAGATAACAGTGAGTGCCAACTAGACCATAAAACAGGGCACTGTGATAGAGTGACTGCACAGATGGGGTGAGCTAGGGGCTCAGTATTAGGTGGGAAGTTCAGGAGGAGCATCTGAGGAGGTGACATTTTAGCTGGGACCTGGGCGATGAGTAACAAGTCAGGGGAACATTGATTCGGGCGGTGGAAATTGTCAATGCGAGAGCCTAGGGGGTGTTGAGGAGGGATCTTAGAATGTTCTAGAATAGAAAGGAAAGGCCAATGTGGCTTTAGCACCGTGAAGGAGAGAGTCATGGGAGACAAAGTCAGAGATGAAGTCAGAGCTCCAGCATGGAGCTTGGGTTTTGTCTGAACGAGATGGGAGGCCACTGAAGATAGGAAGCTGGAGAGTGACATGATAATTTTTAAAAGATTATTCTGGTTGCAGAGAAGAAACAAGAGTGGAAGCAGGGAGACCAGTTAGAGGCTGCAGCAGGCACTTGGCATCAGACACTCTCAGGTCACTCACCGATCAAAATATGAACGGCCCTACTGTGTGCCAGACGCTCTTCTAGGGGATGAGGAGACTATGAAAAACAGAGCAGACCTATGAAAACCAGTCTTGTATACTTTCAACAAATATTGGTTGGAAGTGAACAAGATAAGACATGGGGGATATGGCCTGTTGGAATAATATTCATCCAACTCTTTATCTTTGGCTCTAAAATGGATCCCGATCAATAAATGGCATTTGGGAAGCTTGCTAGTGGGGGGTAAAGGCAATTTAGAACCTCATGTCAGAGTATATGCCAGAATAAATTCCACCTAGATTAAAGAGTTAAATAAAAAAAAATAATCAAGAAGGAAATATGGCTGAATATTGACTGTTATAACAGGAGAAATAGAGGGAAAGCAGTCAGATTGTGATCACTTTAATTACATCAAGAATATTAAAGTTTAAAATGGACTAAACCAGGAAATACATTCACTGCAATTATTTCTGTAATTGGAGCAACCTTCCTGGAGAACAATGTGGTGGGATATAGCGTGGACATTAAATATGTTGATGCTCTAGTGGCTTTACTCTGTGCTTATTCCGGGTTTCAACTTTTTTTTTCTTTTTAGTAAGGAAGATTAGTCCTGAGCTAACATCTGTTGCCAATCTTCCTCTATTTTATATGTGGGATGCCTGCCACAGCATGGCGTGATGAGCAGTGCATACAAGTCTGCACTTGGGATCCAAACCTGTGAACCCTGGGCACTGAAGCAGAGCATGTGAACTTAACCACTATGCCACCAGGTCGGCCCCAGGTTTCAACATTTTTAATTGTTTCATTTGATTTTTAGAATAATTTTCTTCAAAAGAAAAAAATCTGCCATTACTGTACTACTTATAAGAATAAAGAGAAGAATGAAGTAAACAGCCCCCATAGCCCAAGTGGTGATAACTACATAAATTTGGGTATAGCGCTTAGGAAAAACAGATCTGTTTCTAATGATGATAATGGTAGCAATAAGAAGAAGCACTGTTTATTGTACATTTGCTCATTGCTTTACATATAGCACCTCCAATTCTTACCACAACTCTCCGTTTTACACATGAGGCGACTGAGACTGAGAGGTTAAGAAACTCACCTAAGACAAAATCTCTTGTAAGAGGAGGAGAATTTGAACCCAGGTCTGTGCGATGCTAAAGCCCAGACTCTCAGCAATTACTTTTCAGACCATCTGTGCTGTGTCACCCCTTCAGGCTTTTCATACTCCCTGACCTCAAGCAGGAGTGGTCTTTCGTCCTTCTCACCTTCAGGCCAAATGCGACCCACAATGCGGTCACCCACGCTCAGCCCATCAGAAAAGCAGCTGAGCTGTCATGTTCGCACAGTAGACATGAGAGAGGTGGAATAAGAAAGAGCATGGGTTTGGCAAGAAAGGAAGAGACACTGGACAGGAAGAAGGGAAGAGGCTGGTTTAAAATTAAATGGTGGATAATATACAGCATCTATATTGAAATCAGGAAATGGGTATGCAAATGCAAATCCTTCCTGGCTCAGTTTATAGTCAGCAGGGCAGGTGAGTGGCATCAGGTTCTACACGTTTGGATCCCCATCTAAGAGCCCCGAAGACCACGGCATCTTCCACAAACCTTGTTTTGGAATTCCTTCAGTGCCAACTTGTAATGCTGCATTATTGTGCCAAATGACTTAGAGCTTTTGGAGACGAAGAGCAGCATATGATTCAGGATGTTCAAATCATAAATCAGATCCTTATTCTGAAATTGCAAGGAAAAGCGGTCATTCCATGCACACAGCTGCCCCAGCTCCCCTTCTCCCCGGGAACCTTTGCTCACTGACCTCAGTGTTGAATTCTATAACAAAATCCGTGAGGTGCTGTTTTATGACTTGATTGAGGACTTGTTTGTTAGTAGTGTCATAAATAAGCTCCTGGCGGTTCACAATTTTTCCCTTGGACAAAAGAAGAAAAACATTGGAGGGCGGTCGCCTCTGTGATGTAGGCACTTAATAAATATAAATAGCACAATTTTCCTCTTGGATAAAAGGAACACACCATGGTGACAAGTGTAATCCATAATCTAGGTACTTAATAATTATGGGTGGCTGGGCAGATTAGCCTGTGGGTGGAATATGGGAATGTGGCTGCCATGAAGGTCTCCTGTCTACAAAGACAGGGAGTGTAATTGACTGACAGCTGCAGCTGCCTTGCTCTGAAATCCATTAACGTATGCATGCTGATGCTGAGCAGTTTCTCACACACTGCTCCTAACAAATAACTCAATGTGTCAGGGATGCTAAGGCAAGCCCACTTCTGGGAGCTGTAGGACTTCTCTGATGGATGACTTTGATGGACTTTCTAACAACTCCACTGGACTCTTTCACCCAACCGTCCTTCCTTCCAAAGGGTCAGACCTACATCATAGCGTGAGGGCTCTCTGAGTCTCCCTCAGCATCCTCTCTGTTTTCCTTCACAGGCATTTTCCCTAATAAATCTTTGCATGTCTAATCCTACTTGGTGGCTGGTTCTCAGGAAGACCAGAGGACTAACACAGGGAATGACATAATTCTCCGTAGCCCAAGGTCAAAGTTTTGAGGGAGGGAGAAAGAAGCAGCTGTCTGCCACTTTCTTTATACTCCATTCCTTCTCTTCATCTCCATCAATCCCGTCCTGTAGTCCAAACCTCGTCCCTGGACTCCTGCAAAAGTCTCCTAATGGTCTTCCAACTTCTCCCCTTGTTTCTCTCCACTCCAGCCCCCACACTTCAGCCAGAGTGATGATGTTAGAACGCAAATCTGATCATGTCATTCTCTTGCTTAAACACTTCATAGCCCTCATTGTCCTCTGGATAAAGTCCAAACTCTTTTCTGGTCATAACAATAGTCTAATAATATGCATTTGACTTATTGAGAGCTCATGTTGAACCAGCCCCAGCTCTAAACATGTTATATGCATGAACTCATAACATCTCCTTGAGCTCTGTACTATTATTTCCCCATTTTACAGCTGAGGAAATTGAGGCACAGAGAAGTGAAGTGACTTGCCCAAAGTTGCTAAGCTCGTAAGAGGTGGAGCCAAGATTCCAACTGAGACAGTCTGATCTAATGCTCATGCTCTTAACCATTAAAATAGACCAACTCTCTCCCAAATGCCTGGTCCAAGTCTGCTGTTTGGCTTTTGCTTTTGTGATGGGATTTATTCTGCAGAACTTTTAAAATTTTGTGTGGTCCCAATTTATCAGTATTTCTTTTCATAGTTTCTAGAGTTTCTGTCATGCTTTACAAAGGGGCTTTCCTGCTCCAAGTTTAGAAAGCAAACTCTCCCATGGCATCTTCTAGTTTTTCCATGGTTTCAGTGTTTTAATTTTAAATCAGGGATCAATCTGGAATTTAATTTGATGGAAAGACTGATATATGGATTTAGTGTTAGTTTGTTTTTTCCAAATGGCTACCCAATTCTCTCAACAATAGTCATTGAATAACACAAATTTTTCCTACTGATCTAAAATATCATCTTTATCATATACTAAATTTCCAAATATATTTGGATCTATTTCTAGACTCCATGTTCCATTCAAAAACACAAATCAGGTTATTCTCCAACTTAAAACCTGTCAGTGATTTTCACGGGCCCAAGTAAAAATGCAGCAGCTCACAGTCTTCTCTGAATGTCAAGCAGATCTGGATATCACTCTACCTATGTCCTGTGTGGCCTTAAGCAAGCAACCTAACCTCTCTGAGCCATATCTATCAGTAACACGGTTATTGTAAGGATTTGGCTTTGTTTGGGGAGGGAGTAAGGCATGTTCCAGGAAACAGACCACAATATCTAGACTAACACTGTTCAGTAGAACTTTCTGTGAGTATGGAAATGCTCTGTAAATCTATGCTGTCCAATACAGTAGCCACTATCCACGTGTAGCTAGTTTGATTGAGGAATTAAAATTTTAATTTAATTAATTTAGTGTAAATGGTCACATGTAACTAGCAGCTGCGATATTTGACAGGTCAGATCTAGATCCCAGAGAGGGAGAGGAGGAAGGTGTGTAGTAGAGGCTAGACTGCGGAAGGCCTTGTGGGCCTCTTTAGGGACTTGAGTCTTTATCCTAAGAGTAATAGGAAGCCATTAAAGGCTTTCAGTGGGAAGGAGGAAAGTGACCATCAGATTTGAGTTTTGGAAAGATTGCTCTTTAGAGGACAAGAGAGAATGTGGCATGTTGCATTAGGGTGGATGCTGCATTAGGCTGTGGGAGATGATGATCACTTGATCTAGGATGGTAGCAGTAGAGAGAAATGGATAGACTCAAGGGATATTTTGGATTTAAAATCAGTAGGATTGGGGTGATGGATTGGTTATGAGGGGTGGAGAAGAGGGAGGTGTTAAAATGATGCCTGGGTGTTCTGGCTTTGCTCAGATGGGAGATGGGAGAGATGGTGGCACCATTCATTGAGAAAGAAATGCTGGAAAAGGATTTGGAGGGCAGATTATGACTTTAGGCTTGGAATGTTGAGACATCTGGTGATGGATATAAAGGCCTGGAGATTAGAGAAGTCTGGCTGGAGATAGAGATTTGTAAGTCATGGGTGTATGGATGATAATTGCTGATGCAGGGTGTGGAAGGAGAGCATGGAGCAGAAGAAAACACAGGGCAGAGGACTGAGCCTTAATGAATGACATTTACTGGTTAAGGAAAGGAGGAGGAGCTTACAATGGAGAATGGTTAGAAAGGCCAGACAAACACTGAGAGACTGTGATTTTGCAGAAACCACTTAGCTCACAAGTGGCAGAACCAGAATTGGTACCCAAAGCCCTTACAGACATGCATAGTCCACTGTTTTCAACTAGAGACCCCTCACTAGCAATAGGATCAAAGTCCTACCTGTTTGAACACCAGAACACTGTCCAGGGTGACGTGGAAACGCCCAACGGCATTGCTAATTGGTATCACTCCAAATGTGAGCTCTGGGAAGTCTTTGATCACATCGTAGAACAACTCTGCTACTTCTTCCTCTAAATCCTGTTTGGGGAAGGGTGTATGGTAAGGCTTTGCTAGAAAGCAGAATGCCCGGCTTATTTAAGGGCAAGGTAGAAATGGTGACCAATTCATCTCCTCCCCTTTCCAAGTTCTGGCGTGTTGCTGGGTCACCTAAATCCCCTTTCATGGATGTTTTATACCCAGATTGCTTCTCTGGCTATGACTGAGGCCAAAATAGGCAAATCCACAGAGAAGGATGGAGAGAATTGATCAACTTGACCTTTTCTGACTAGAACAGTGAAGGCTGTTCTAACACAGGGGTTGAGACTTTTTAACATTTATTCCATTATTGCTTTCAGAAGAGGCAATTGATTTGACCCCATTTGGTACCAAATACGAACTTGGTATCAAGATATGGGTGTAGTTTCAGCCTTCATTCTTTAGCTTGAAAGAAAATTGGGGCTGAAACATTGTCAAAATTTGGGATGGGAGAGAAAGAGGCACGTACTCTCCCCATGTATAAATATAACACCAAAGTTCTGACTGCCTGGGAGAAGGGGTGGAGTCATCAAAGTTACAGAAAATGGGTTAAGACATACAAGAAACTCATTCTCCAAAAGGAAAAACAATTTGCCATTTGTTATCCAGTGATGTTCTAAACAGACCCCAAAAAAGATCAGTTATACTATCAAAACCAATTTAATGAATATGTTAACCTCCTCTCCTCTCTCTCCATTCCTCTCTACCTTCTGGTTAGCCTTCTCCTACCAGTTCAGCTCTCATTTTTTCTTTATTCATTTTAACCCTGCAGTTCCCCCAGAAAACCAGCTCATCGGAAAAGGAAGAAGGGGTATGCAATTAATCCAAGTGAAGACCTCTCCCCCCTCCACCCCCTTCCCAGACACAGGGCTCTCACCAGTCACAAAGCCACCTCCCACCTCTTGAATCCAGTACCTGGAAGAAGCCGATGATGACCAAGGGCCTGGATTTCACAAACTCTGCCACCTGCTGGGTGTCCGTGAACAAAAATGCTTTCTGGCTAATTTGTCTTCTCAACCAAACGACCAAGGCAGCAGATTCAACCACTCCTGGAGAGAGACAGTTAAAGGGGTCCCATGGAAGTTTCCTCTTGAGCTGGAGCAAGGCCTGTCTTCCCCAAGTTTCTTGAGTGGGAGCATCTTGTCTTGGGCTCCCACCCCTTGAAGGCCAAGGTCAGTTCTTCCACTCCCCCCTCCCCCACCCCAAGCTCCACGGCAGGAACATTAACAGCAGCAGCTAGACTTCACTGAGTGCCTTGCGAGGACCAGGCAGCGTGCTGAGATTTTCGCATGTATCCCATCCCCACAACTCCATGGGATAGTCTTACTCTCCTCATTTTGCAGATGAGGATATTGAGGTTCAACTTGCCAGTGGCCACCCCACTAGCAAACCTGGGAGTCAAACCCAGGAGGAAGCATGCCCAGCCTTCTTTTCTTATCTCCTCTCCAACGTGACAGGAAGATGGATTTATTTAAAAAATGTATAAATAAATAAAATGTAAATCAAAAGACTAGCTGGCTCTGTGACCTTGGGAAAATTCCATTATCTCCCTGTGCCTCCTGTTCCTCAGCTGAGACACAAATCTCTGCTAAGGTCATGGATCCCGACTTCCGTTTCTCAGCTATCATGTGGGAGGTGCCAAGCACACAAAAATCTTAGCTTCTGAAATTGGGACACATATAGCATGTCTGGGGAGGCATAATGGTGTGCCAGAGTGTCCATCAGGCTGCAGATGGACTGTGTTTGCTAGGATGATCAATTTCACATGAGGGCAGGTAATGTAAAGCATTCTTTTATATTTAAAGCCTGCTATAGAATAGAATGGAACATTTAGAATGAGTTTATGTGATAAAGCAATGTGTGTTGTGAGTAGCTTTGGACTACACATACAGGCCTTTATTCCTTCACTAATTCATTTGTTCCTTCGCTCCTTCATTCATTTGACAAATATGCATTGAGTGCCTATTATGTCATCAAGTGCTGTGCCACTGTTTTGCAGCTTTCATTCTGTTAAGGAGGAAAATCATCAAATAATTACACAAACAAGTGTATAATTACACCCAAAGGAAGTATTCAAAAGCAAAGTTCTATGAGCCTGTAGTATAGATACATGACCTAGACTGTGAAGTCAAGGAAGGCTTCTTGGAGGAAATCACTTATCTGTTGAAAACTGGAGGATGCATAGCAGTTAATCAGGAGGCAATAAGGAGAGGGGAAAGGCTTCTAGGCAGAGCAAATAGCCTGTGCAAAGGCCCTGGAGCAGGACAAATTTCTGCATGGGGCTTAGTGAATGCACACTGAGTTGGTAAGTCAACTGGGAAGGACTCTATTTTCAGTGTCTTTGCTTACATTTCCTAAGAACATTAGGCCATTTTAAAAACATATAATGAAGTACACTTACATACAGGAAGGCGCACAGATTAAAATGTATAGTTTGATGAATTTTCATAAAATGAGCACATCAGAGTGTTGACGTGTTCACAATGAACACTACCACCCAGATCAGAAATGGAGCACTACCAGTCCCTCAGCAGTCCCGGGTGTGCCCCCTCCCAGCCCAGCCCCACCTAGGGGTAACGGATGTCCTGACTTCCCACAGTATGCATTAGTCGGCCTGCTCTTGAACTTCGTATAAATGTAATCATACAGTGTGTGTTTTTGGGTCTGGCTTTGTTATGTTTGTGAGAGTCATCCGTGTTGTTGTGTGTACTTGTAGATTCCTTCCCACTGCTGTGTAGCATTCCATTGTGTGAACATTCCACAATTTATTTATCCATTTTCTGCTGATAGGCATATGGGTTGTTTCCAGTTTGGGGCTATTAAGAATTAATTCTCGTGCATGTCTCTGGGGGCACATTGTACCCACTTCTGTTGAGCACATGCCCAGAGTAGAATTTCTGGTCATAGGGGATGCTGTGTTCAGCTTTAATAGGTACAGATGAATCCATTTTAAAAGCCACAGTGAGTTAGGCCTACAGAATTTCATAGGAGGATGAGGTGGCCTCAAGGGACAGAGAGGGCTGGGAGGCTTCATGCCACCCTCAGATCACATCACTCCACCCAACTGCAGTCACCCCCTCCAACTAGACTCCAGGCCCCAGGTTGAGTTTCTATTTTCACAGTGTTCCATGCCAACCTTAAGGAAGGAACAGGCATGTTATCACGGGAACAAAGTTTCTCTCACAGGCTTTTGTCTGAAAAAAATTACGTTGTAAGTGCCCCGAAAGGAATTGGTTTAAACATTCTGTAAATATCAAAAAAGGTGAACAAACCCCTCCAAACAGGTTAGAATTTCAGGTCATCAGAACCATCGCTCTGCTGTCACTTCACACCACTCTCTCCCTCTGTCCACACTCCAGCCACACCCTTATCCTCCAGCACACCGGGCTCTGGCGTCCGCCAGTCCCTCCCTCTGGGCTGCCCTTTCCTCAGCTCTCAAGGGCGTCTCCTCCTGCTTATTCAGTTATCGATCCGGTCTTTTCTTAACACCCCTCCCATCGGTCTCTGTTTTATGACCTGTTGTAATTTCTCCATTGAGTCTATCTCTTTCTGGAATTATGATTTTGGCTAACTTGCTCAGCAGCTCCTATAGTGTCTGGTTCATACTAGGTGCTCAAGAAATAATTATAGGATGAATGAATGAGGTGAGTGAATCATTAGATAAGTCGGCTTGAAGGAACTTGATCTTGGGCCCTCTCCTCTGGGATGTAGGGGCTCCATTTGGCCCTCTCGACCCCGTGGGACTGAGGCAGCTCTCAACTTGACATATAATTTGTCCCTGAGTGCCTGCAAATTGGGCACAGCCCCTTTGGGCAGGTGCCTCCCCTGGCACTTGGCTGTGAGCCAGAGGACATGGTGACAACTGAAGTGTGGACGCTATGTCAATGATTAACTGGGACTGTTGCTCTGCTGCATATTTCCAGGCACAAGCTGTGAATGCATCATTAACTGAGGACCTGGAGGCAACCTGAGTCTCCCTCCCTCCAGGGAGATGGCCGAGGCCAAGGCTCTCACCATCAGTCCTTGGAGATTAGAGGAGAACGGGGACTGGGGCTTTGACCAACAAGGACTAGACCCACCTGCCACCTAGGGAGGTTTTCATAAAAGTCACAGTGCAGGAGACCAGTAAAGCACTGTTGCCCCTCTCAGCTCAGGGAAGCCCTGTCAAGTCCACTGAACTGGTGCTATTCACCCTGTTTAGGAAATGAGAAATTGGAAGGCTGACTCAAGGTCTCATAGCTAGTGCTTGTCCTAAATTCCTTTCTCCCTCCTGTCTTGGCATCCCACTGTCTCTTTCCCTGGTTGGCAGTAATACTGAGGAAGAAGGGGGATGGGTAAGCCCAGCAGAAATATGGGCTGGCTCCTTACCTCACGCCTGTCTGCAGCGGGTCCTTGCAATTCCATCCCATTCAAACTCGAAAACCATTAAGAACCTAAGTGTACCAGGCACTGGACTAGCATCAGGAAACTAATAGTTTAGTGGTAATAATAACCACATATGCCATTTCCTTAGAGTGCAGCACACTGGAGAATAGGGGTCAGTCAACTACAGCTCGTGGGCCAAATCTGGCCTGTCACTTGATTGTATAAATAAAGTTTTATTGGAACACCGCCATGCCCATTTGTCTCTGTCTGGCTGCTTTCACACTGCACCAGCAGAGTTCAGTAGCTGCGACAGAGATTGTCTAGCCCATAAGCCCTAAAATCTTACCTGGCTCCTTACAGAAAACATTTATGTATCCCACTGCTTATTAGCTGGGGAGCCTTGAGGAAGTTATTCCACTTCTCCATGCCTCAGTTTCCCCATCTGTAAAAGCACCTCCTACATTGGGTTGTTGTGACATGTGAGAAGGGACTAGAACTGCCTGGAACACAGTGAATGCTTCAGATATGTGCCAAGCCTTGTGCCTTGCCAACGTATTTCATCTTCCCAGTAAGCCTACGAGGTAGATCCTTTCACCATCCTCACGTTACAGATGAGGAGACCGAAATTCAACCAGAGGAAATGATAGTTCCTCTTGGAACGGGTACGCAGAGTACAAGTAGTGCTTAGTGAGGATTTGAAGCCAGGCTGTGTCCACCAGTTCTGGCAGCCTCTTCAGAGGACCCAGGAAAGAAAGTGAAATCCTTGCCCTCGTTGTGTTCTCAGTCAGGTAGACAGTGAGGAACAGATACAATTCTGTGAGGTGAGGGCGTTGATGGAGGAAACACAGGTGCTGTGGGACCACAGAAGAGGGACAGGCACCCCGACCCGGGCAGTCAGGGAGACTTCTTGGAGCAGGTGATAATGAAGCTTCCTCCATGGTGGAGGAGGTCCCAGGCACTGGCTCCCGCCACAAAGGGGGCTCAGACAGTCTGGAAGTTGCCACATTGTCACCTTGTTTCCTTTAAGTGAAGTCAAGTCTCACCTGTCCCTCAGGAGGTGAGGGCATCGCAGAACCTGAGCCACTCCATGAACAGATGTGGACTTTGCCAAAGTAACCTGGGGCTTCTCGTTTCTTCGCAGCCCTCCTCAAAGCCAACACTCACCAAGGGCTCCTTGCTTGGGCTCAGTGGGTCACCATGGCTGAGGGTGTCACTCAGCATCCAGAGGAGGCAGCAGTCCCTTCTGTCACTGCTCCTGCCCTCTCTCCCCATCCCTTCTCTTCCCCCCATACGCGCCGCCATCCCACAGGCCTACCGGGAGCCGCAGCACTGCCAGGCCTTTCACGTAACCTGCCCTGAGGTGGGCGCTTTTGCTGCAACTTCCTCTGCAAATGTGGCCTGTGTGTCTCCTGCCCCCTTGTGTCCATTCTGAGAACTGCAAGGCATGCTGCAGCGCCTGCAGGGGGTGGCGCTCCCCACCCCTGCCCCTTTGGTTCCTGCCGTAACACTCAAACAGCTTCTTACAAACCTGCTAAGCACCAGAGCCACAAAAGGCAATCTCAGTTTCCTGAGATTCAATCATCCAGCACGTATATAACGGGAACACTCTAGTCGTGAGCCGCACAACGACATTTTGGTCAGTGATGGACCACGTACACGACGGCGGTCCCATAAGATTAGTGCCACGTAGCCTAGGCGTGTAGTAGGCTACACTGTCTAGGTTTGCGTAAGTACATTCTGTGATGTTTGCACAACGACGAAATCACCTGATGCTGCATTTCTCAGAGCATACCCCTGCTGTCAAGTCATACATGACTCTTCTAGAATAACAGGGGCTGTGCTGGGCACTTCTGTGTTCATCATCTTTATTCCATCCGTCCATTCATTATGCGTACATTTGTGCATTCATATATTTAACATTTTAAAATTAGGACCTACTATGTGCCCACCAAGGCACATAATTCTTCAAGCATCCTTGACATCAAGATAGGACTGGACACATGGTAGGTTCTCAATAAAAGAGTGTTAAATAAGTGAATGAATGAGTTAATGAATGAAATGGTTGATGACAGAAGCTAAAGGGTTTGGTAGCCACCCTGTCCCAAACCCATCTTGTTCCACCATCTCCCAGTTTCCTTTCTGGTTAACCAGTGCTTCCTCGGCCTAGGACCCTGTCAGAATCATTCTAAAGTAGAAGATTGGGGCGGGAGGTGGGAACTAGAGTTAGGAACTTACTTTCTGGTCTCTGGTAGTAGGTTGCACCTCACCTTTCCACCTCTAGGGCCCACCAGCTGAGATGTAAGCTGTGGTGAAGACAGCCACATGTTCACCAAAATCTATTTTCTTTTCCTTATGGACAAGGAGCAGGGTCATATTTCTCAGCCTTTCAGTTGGGTGGGGACATGTAACAGAATTTTGGTCAATGGAATGAGAATCGAAGTGATGTTTGCCACTTCCAGGCCTGGGCCATGAACATCACCACCTCTGTCTCCTTGCCGCATCTGCTGGCCAGATACAGAGGAAACAGCAGGTGGCTGGGAGGCTGTAGGGGACGGCAGAGCCACAAGCTGGAAGGGGCCTGGGTCCTTGAAACACTGTGTGGAGCAGAGCCCTCACCTCCACTCTCTGGCTGCCAACTGGGCTTTGCACAAACAAGAAATAAAATTGTAATTGTGTTAAGCCACTGAAATGCCAGTGTTTATACGTTTCCTTGGCTAGCATTACCTTGACTGATGCCCAAGCACCATTACCTTTGCAGCTGATGGGCTCTGATCTGTTGCCCTCAAAAAACAGCTTCAAATCGGGGGTCTTCTTAACGTCAAACTCCTTCTGAAGTTCTTTCTCGACAGTGATGTCCACTTTGCCAAAGCCAACTCCGTTCTTGCCTTTGCCCATGATCTCCACGGCTTTGCCTAGCTCCTCAGCCATGTTCCTGGATTTCTTTGAGGACGGGTTGTCTGAAAGAGCCAATGTGAAGACAGAGCTCACTAGAGCCTCTCCCCCTCCCCTTCTCCCAAGGAGGAGACTTTGTTTGGTCTGCTTAGCTCCTGGGCCTTTCTCATACTCTGCTGCTAATGGGTAAATTTTCAGAAATGTGACAGGATGTGAGACATAACGTTCATGGAATTGGCCAATTTGGAAGACACACATCAGGGTTCTTTGGGTTCAGCAACACTGGGCAACTTTGGGCAACTCACTCAATCTCTCTAAGCTGCACTTTCCTCACAGGTAAAATGGGAAAAATAATAGCAGCTATCTCATTGAGTTGTTACAGTCAAATGAGATTTATTTAACAATCAGTTATACAGTGCTTATTATTTTCTAAGAGCTTTACATGTATTAAGTCATTTGGTCACCCCAGTACCCCTGTGGGGTAGGTATTGTTATTATTATCTCAATTTTATAGACAAAGAAACTGATGCACAATGAAATGACCTGCTCACCTAAGGCCATGTGGCAGTAAGTGGTATAGCCAGGATCCAGACCAACTCAATCTGCTCTCTCATCTCACTGGGTGTGTAAAACCCTCAGCACAATTGCTGGCACATAGTAAGTACACATACATTATTGTTACTACGGTTATTATAATAAAATTTCCATGGTGAGAATTCATAGGGAAGAGAGAGAATGGGGGAGAGAGGGAGGGAAGAAGAAGAGAGCAGGGTGCCATCTGGTGGGAAGTTCTGGAGCTAACAGGTCAAACTGGGCCCCGCCAGTTGCCCTCTAGCTGCATATAATGTGTCAGGGAGCCCTCAAGTAAGGAAGGCCAGGTGTGTGAAGGGTGGGGGTCGGGGGAGGTTATGATGCTCCTCACCCTCTCTGAGCCCACCCGCTTGTGAAGAGCATTGAAGAGACCTGACATTCTCGATTAAGATTCCTGGACCCCTTACATTGCTGGGCCAAGTGGGGTGGGGGTAGGAGTGGGGGCCCCTCTCTGGAAACAGCCTCAGGGAGCTGGCTCGTGATCCCGGCAGCGGGAGAGGCCTTCCTGGTCTAAACGGGAGGGGACTAAGAGGCGCTCCAGTTTGCCTTCCTTCCCCTGATACACTGTGAGCCGGCAGGTCCCTCAGCTGGCCCCTGACGTCTGCCACAGCTGGGCGGAGCCAGGGCAGGGGGTCACTGATTCCCTTTCAAGCCAGAACACGTTATCTTTTTCAACCCTCTTGTCCAGCTGCAGCACTTGGAGAAAGTGCAAATGACCTCCACTCCCGTGGGCAAGTCCAAGTGCAACAGAGAGGTCTTCTGTAAAGGAAAACCCAGAAAGCCCGCCCGGCTGGCACACACCCCATTGCCGGTCAGCATTCCTGCTCCTGTGACGGAACCTGAAAGTGAGTGATCATTTTCATTAAACTCCGGATCAATGGACGGAGGGAGGGGCTTTTCCTAGATCCATGCCTCTCCACTGCCTGCTTTGTCACCATCATTGCCTCCGAGACCCCCATCCATCACCACCAGCAGGTGCTGGCCTATGGCTGGCCGCTCTGTCCCTTGGGCCTCTCCGCGGCTCCCTTGTGGATTCACTCATGCCTGGCTCAGCGTTGCTGATTGACATAGCGTCCAAATCTGAGTTTCTAAGGAAGAAGCTCAGAGCAAGAGAAATTCTTGGAATGATTGTCCAAATGGTGGGGCTTTTAGAGGTGCCACACCTAGCCCAGAGCTCCTGGGTGTCCAAACAGGAAGTGAGAGAAAGGTGTGACAGCTGGAATGCTGGGACCTGAGAGCTAGATAGATGGGAGCTAACAATAGCAGTAATGAGGATTCATTCATTCATCCATTCAACAAATCTTTTTTAGGATCTGCCATGTGCTGAGCACTGTTCTAGGTGCTGGGGATTTCACAATGTACAGACAGACGAAAATCCCTGTTCTCACTGGAGAAGGCAGAAAGCAAACAAAATAAGGAAGTAGAATCTATGCCGTGTTAGATGCTAAGTGCTATGGAGGAAGAAGCAGCAGAGCTGGAGGTTGGGAGTGTCAGGGGAACTGTGAGAGTAAGTGGGGAGGCTAAAGGAGGCCTCACTGAGAAGGAACATTTTGATAAAGACTGAAGGAGATGAGGGAGCAAGCTATGTGGATCTCTGGAGAGCATTTAAGGCAGAGGAACCATAAGTGCAAAGGCCCTGAGGTGGGAGTGTGTGTGACATTTTGAGGAATGACAAGAAGTCCTTTGAGCTTGGAGCAGAGCGAGCTGGGGCGAGGTCTATAGTATAAGCCCTGAGAGTTGTTTTTTTTTTTTCTGTTTTGTAATGCAAGCGCCTGACTTAAGCTTTGATTGCCAGGGCATTCATTTCAAAGAGGCGTCCACTTCAAGAGGGCTATCTGGCATAGACACATGGCCAGCCACACACTAGGTGAAGAGCCAGGCTGCCTCCCCCACTGAGGCTCCTTTGATTCAGAGATCCTGGGTGATTTCAATAACTGACCGTTTGGACCACTTGTTTTTTCTCTTCCCTTTGCTTTGAATTCCTGCTCTTATGGTTTAAAGTCACCAATAAAGAGTGGGCCTGAGAAACCTTAGACCCCCACCTTTGACCCCAATTAAAGCAGAACCCCAGGCCCGTGTGCTCTCTCTCTCTCTCTACCTGCGGCCTCACTGTGTGGCCCCAGATGTGCTGTGTAATTTCCAGGTCTTATACGTAATAAACCTTTATTTTTTTCAAAGTGTCCTGATAGTTATTGCTGACGGGCATCTTACAATAATAAGCAGAACCACCAGGGCTGGTCCAACCGCAACACTAGTTATGGATAGGCTGAGGCCAGCACACAACAGGGTCAGGTGACGTGGGGCTTTGTAGGCCATTGAGTAGACTTTCCTCTGAGGGCTGTGGAAAGGGGCTGGAGTGTTTGGAGCAGAGTTCGATGTGATCTGACTTACTCTCTAATGTTATATGGAACTTAGACCAAAGAGCAAGAAGAGTGGATCCAGGGAGGCCACTGGGAGGCCACTGCGATAATCCAGGGGAGAGAGAGCAACGGCCTGAACCAGGGTGGTGGCAATGGAGGGGCGAGAAGTGGTCAGAGTCTAGAGAGACACTGAAGGGGGATTGACTGGATTTGTTGATAGATTGGATGTGGAGTGTGAGTGAAAGAGAGGAGTCAAGGATGACTCAGAGTTTGACAGGAGCAACCGGAAGGATGCTGATGATGGTGATGATGATGATGACAGTAATGGTAACAAGGTAACAACAACAACAACATTTATTGAGCACTTACTAGGCCAAGCACTTTGCCAAGTGTTACATGCATTATCTTGGCTGATCCTCAGAACAACCCTATGAGTGATCTACTATTACAGGCAACTAACGTTATAGACAAGGAGACAGAAGCTCAGAGGTCTTGCAGCTAGTAAGCGGTTAGGCTGAGATTCAATTCCCCGGCTGACTCCAAGATCCACCCTCCAACTGACCTTCTACGTAAGCTGGTCTGGAAAGTGTTCCTTTTTCCTGGAGGGGAGTGATGGAGGCAAGTTTCCCACCCACCCTGCTCTGGGTGGTTCTCATCAGAGCAGAGAGAATCTATAGAGGCAAATCCACTCGTTATGGTTGACAGTCCTATGTTCTGGTTTCTGTCTTTTTAAAATTTGCAAATTTGTTTTACCTCTGGGGCTCCAGAACCTTCAATTCTGAGTTTGTAAAGTGAGATGGATGCCTACACCCCTCAGGCCTCAGTGCCTGGGTCCTGCCCTGCCCAACTGGAAGTGCCAGTTGGGTCGGGGCGTGGAGACGATTCAGACGGACGTTGGCGCTTGAGCGGAGCAGTGCCCAGTGGGCTGCGGGTGGGCAGGGAGCCCTTTGCTGGGAGGCCGAGGGCTCCTACAGGTGCAGCCTTCCTCAGGTGCTGAGCTCCACCGAGCTCCCTGTCTGGTACATACCGGGTACTCACTGAGCAGGAATTCCTCAGGTTATCTCACAAAACAGAGACAGTGCTGTTGGTTCAGCACTTGTGGCCCAGGCAAGGTGTTCTGTAAACCTCTCTGTGCCTCAGTTTCCTCATCTATAGAATGGGGATATTAATAGATCCCACACCTTAGGATCATCCTGCATAGTAAGACAAGGTGTGCCAAGCGCTGGCACAGAAGTGCTTGATAAACATTAACTATTATGATGACCTAGGTGAGGAATTCTTGGTCTTGCTTGGACCAAGTTCTCGCTGGGAAGGAAGGGTCCTATGGAGATGTCAGGATCCTCAGCAGATCTTCTAGTCCCTGGGGAAAGGAAGACAGAGGTGACCAGCACCAAGTCACCAGACCCAAGGCCTAGGCCTATTGTGTGGCTCTCATATGGGTTTGGGGGTAAGCAAATGGGACCCAAGGTCATATTAGAACAGGCAGAGGCCCTCTGACTGACTGTCTGGTGTGTAGACGTGTTAATGGCTAATGGACCTAGAATCAGTGTTTGCCTGGGTCTTTAGTAAATAACGGCAGGCTCCCTTTTCTGAGCAGCCAGTGTGAGTCAGGGCAGGGGCTGGAGGAGGAGGTGTGAGTGTAGGGACTGGAGATTAGCTCCCAACACAGGGAGCTGGAGTGCCTTTCTTTAGATCACGGTTCTCAACAGGGGCCATTGGGCCATGTCTGGAGACATTTCTGGTTGTCGCAACTGGAGTGCTACTGGCACCTAGTGACTAGAGGGCAGGGATGCTGCTAAACATCCTACAATGCACAGGACAACCTCTTCCCCCCCGCCCCCCGACGCAACAAAAAATTATCCAGCTAAAATGTCAATAGTGCTGAGGATGAGAAACCCTACTTTAGGCCGAGTTCCAGATCAAGCATGGAAAAGACTTCTGAGAACAGCCCTCTCCCCATTTCATAGGGCCATTGTGTACAGAGGTGCTCACAGGTGATAGGAACATCAGGATGGTCAGAAACCGCTTCTAGTTCCTCAGGGGCCAGCCAACAAATTTCTCTGACCGTGTAACGGCCTACAAGGCTGTAAAGTTCTGTTCCTCGTCCTTCTGATCTTATTTCCTACCACTCTTCTCTTCAGCAACTCAGCTTTAGCCACCCTGGCGCATTCTCGCCTCAGGGCCTTTGCACTTGCTATTCCCTCCGCCTGCCATGCGGAGGGAGATATCCTCCCAGATATCTGCGTGGGTTGCTGCTTTACTGCCTTCAGGTCTTGGCTGAATTGTCACCTTCTCGGGAAGGCCCTCCCTGGCCACCCCATATGAAATCGCAGCCCCACCTCCACCCACTCCTTGCAGCCCCTATTGCCCTTCTCTGTTTTTCTCCGTAGTACCTTTAACCGTAAGACATACTGCATTTTTATTCCTTTATCCACTTGTCTCGAGTCTCCCCTCTCCGGGATGTAGGTTCCATGAAACAAGGATGTCGTCTGTTTTGTTCGCCACTCAGTGCCTAGACTATATCTGGCATGTAATAAGTAGTCAACAAATATTTAATGAATGATTGAACATTCTGGTTATCAGCACAGTTTTGTAAGAGGGATTGAGCACCAGTTCTGGTGTCAGACTGGGTCTAAAATCCAGGCCTCATCACTTACCAGTTGTGTGACTTCGGGCACATTACCCAACCTCTCTGAGACTTATTCGCTCCGACGTAAGATGGAAACAATGAGACCAAGCCCAGTGCCTGGAATACAGGTCTCAGTAAATAGCAAAGTCATTATCATCACCATTGTTGTTGTTATCATCATTGTCATCATAAGTGTCTTCATCACCGTCCTCATCCACATTACCATCTTCATCATCGTCACACTCATCGTCTCAACTGCTCCCAGAGCACTCTTGCCACCTCTGCCTTAGGGACAATTACTAAATGATCCTAGAGACAGCTCCTGAGAAATCTCATTTTGGCCTCTCCCCACTAAATGTAACCTTCCTTTTTCTCCTGGTCTCATTTATGGAGATTATGGACCAAAAGAGAGCTCATTTTATTCATTCATTCATTCATTCAACATCTCTGCAGGCCTACCGTGCTCTAAGCACAGTGCCAGATGTTAGGAATCAAGAGGTGAATCAGATTTGGACCCTGTCCCCCATGGAGCTCACAAGTTTAAAAGCAGTTTCAATACAGTGTGGCAAATGCTATGAAAGGAAGGGTGCAGAGGGCTGTGTGAGCACGTGGGAGGGCCTCCTAGCCAGTCTAGGTGGAAGTGAGGGTGAACACAGCCTCCTGACGAGGTGACTCCCTGAGCTTAAACCTCACAATCCAGGTGAAGAAGCTCAGGAGGGACGCTACGGGCAGAGGGATCTGCAAGTGCAAAGGCCCTGAGGCCTGAGTCAATATGATCTCTCTGGTAACCGCAGATGACTCAGGGTCTAGAGCATAGAGTTCAGGTGGAGTGAAGAAGAAGGCCTAGGCTAGATCCAGCAGAGGACACTGAAGCCATGTGAAGGAGTTTGGGGTCTTAGAGAATCTTCGAGGGTTTTTAATTAGGGAGTGACCCAATCAGATTTGCATTTTGGAAAAAAATCTCTCTGGGAACATTGTAGAGACGGCACTGGAGGGGGAGGAAGACCATGTAGGAAGGTGCTGCAGTGGTTCTGATGGGGAATAACGAGGCCGTAACTAAGGCAGTGGCGGGGGGACGGGGAAAATGGGGGGTTGCAGAGGGCTCAGGGGGAGGTATCGACAGGGCGTGGTGGCGGATGAGAGGTGAGAAGAGAGGGGACTCAAGAATGGCCTTGAGATTTCTGACTTTGACATTGTGGATAGCGGTGCTGCCAGGTAAGGCAGGGTGTGAGAGAAGCAGGTCGGTGGGAGAGAAGCAAAGATGCTGAGGTCCGTTTTGGACACGTGTGGCCTTTGAGACACGCGAGGGACATCCAAGAGGAAAGGTCCCGCTGACCATTGGCTCTTGAGCCTGGAGTCCTCGGAGAGATAGGACACTGGGCAGCAGCAAGGATTTGAGAGTTACCGGGGCGGTATTTCCCTGGGGACGGTATTTGAAAAATCCTTTCTGTACAGAGCCAATTTTCCCCTGGAAAAAAGCTTTTATTATGTTTCCCCAAGTGATTAATTTTTCCAAAGGTCACTTCAGAAGGCCTGCCAGTTTTTGAGAACTCATTTTGATTTAAATTCTGTATTGGAAGGAATGGAATATTCCAACGCAATGAGTTTGAGCATCTCTTTTAGATAAGAACGCTGCTGATGTTCACTGCTTTGAAATACCCTCCGTGGGAACACTTTATGTTTAAAGTGTTCAAATGGGTGGTTATCAAATGCAATTAGAGAATGTAAAATGGATGGGCTCCCTCTGCAGCCCCAGGTTCAATCAGCGTCAGTCCCTAAGTTATAAAACGTCAGTTAAAGCCCCCAAGAGCCATGAACTTGCCCTTCTGCCCCGATTGAAACAGAGTAGTCAGTGGCCAGTCTTGCATTCTCACACGGACAGGACAGCTTCCCGGTCCTGTCCACCTGCTGTGCCATTTTTGGAAGGGTAAATGTGTGTTGAGATGTGGGTTGTGTCAGGCAAAGTGTGTGGCTCTAATCCTTCAACACCTCCATTGGGTCTGGGATTCAGAGATTAGGACTGCAGCAAAAAAGAGAAGCTGGCTTAGATGTCTGACGGGTGCAAATCATTAGCTTACAATTCCACAGCAGGCAGAGTAGGGCTGCAGGGTTCTCAGTTCTTCCTGGAGAAGAGAACCATGAAACAGATGCTCAAGGGGTGGCCCAAGTCCTGGTGTGGATGAGGGCTGTGGGGAACCAGCTGGAGGAGTCGTTCAGCAGAGCGGAAAGGCCTGCCCTGCTCACAGGCTCGTGTAAAGGACATAGCCCCAACTGGATCTCTCCGCCTCCATGGGCTTGAAGTAAAGTCAAGGATGCCCCCTGGCACTTAGGTTGAAGGAAACCATTAACAGACTGGGCGAGACGGAGGGCAGAGGCTTGGAACCATTTTGATGGAACTTTACCCAACAGGCACGCTCGATACCGGATGGAGGCAAAAGTGACCCGATCAGATTTTCCCTTCTGGGAACTGTCAGGTGAAGGGCACGAAGAGAATCTCTTTGTTCTGTGTTGCTATGAAGTGGCTGCATGAGCCAGCTGAGGAGGCAGTGAGGCCCGGGGCAAGCTGACACTGTCACATCCTCAACTCCCCTAGTGAAGTGGCCTCGCTCGGAAAGAACGTATCAAAGGAGAAGAGACAAGAGTGGAGGAAGGAGCTGGGAGGCCTGAATTCCAGGCAGCGGACACAAACTCAAATGTTCCTGGGATGAGGCGGGGGTGTGACTGTGGGGGTGGCTGGCTGGGGAAACTGACAAGCGTGTTTTCTGACCAAAAGGGGAAGTCGTTACTCAGCTCTGGCCAATTGTCACATTGCAGAAATGTGAGCCAGGGCTTCCGGATCTTCTGGTTTTTTAAGAGCAGATGTAAATCCATTTTTAATTATGAAATGTCCCTAGATAGGGAGATGAATAGCGACAATACACTGTCGTGAGGATTAAATGATTTCACATTTAATGAGGCTCGAAGGACAGTGCTCAGCACACAGTGAGTGCTCGCTGTGTGAGAGCTGTTAGGGAAACCCCTCCCACCCCGAGCCACAGACAGGTCTGTGCCAATGCCTCAGGAAAAAGAAGCCTGTTCTCACTGCCAAAGTGTCTGTTGATGCAGAGCATCAGTCCCAAGAATAAAAGTGGGCATGCAAAATCCTGATGACACAGGTGATGGTCTAGAAATTGCTTCTCATGAGCTTGCCCATAGCTTCTGTCATTCATTGCTCTCTAGTTGTTTTCCAGCAACTTAACATATGATCTCATTTAATCTTCACAATAAGTCAGTGTGGTCATTATGTTCATGCCCATTTTACAGAGGAGGAAACTGAGGTTCAGAATGGTAAAGACACCTGAGGGTAAAGCCTGGCTCCTTGCCTTCAGTGGGACAGAGGACCCACACAAATCAAGACTAAAACGGCAATGTAGTATCTTACAAATTGCTTAACCCCCAGACCTGAGTATTCTCTCTGGAAATGGGGGTGATAAAATATTAATAATATGTGTTCTCATATGTTTAAGCAATATATAAAACTCCTCTGGCCCCCAGGGGCAAGGCAGGAGGTCTCAGCCCACCCATCACCCACCACCCGGGGGTGGGGGGCACTCACAGAAAAGCACCATGAGGAAGCGGGTCTGGTTCAGCATGTGGGTGAGGCCGGCGGATGTTAGCACCAGCAGGTTGCGTTCCACCAGGATGTGCACAGGCTGGGACGTGTTGATGCTGGCTTCCCTGACGTCCAGCTCTGGAGAGCCCTGGACAGTGGAGACACAAGAGGCCACCAGCAGCAGAGACCTCCAGAGCCGCTCCATGGCTGTCCTGCAGGGGCGGGAGGAGGAACAGGAGCCCTTATCAACACGGGTGGCAGCCCCTCCCGTCTCCTTCCCTGCGGGGCCAGTCCCTGAAGGGAGAACAGGGCCTGAGCACGGCCGCTGCCTCCCTAGCAGTGGCACTGGAGGAGAGGCAAAGTGTTGGGTTAACCTCAGCGTCCATGGAAACCGCGCAGGGGTAGCTCAGGCAGCAGGGTCCCACTCGGAGCAGCTGAAGCCGAATCACACACTAGCCTCTTGAGCCCACTGGCTCCCAGACACTAGGTGAGAATTTTTCAGAGATGAGTCCCACTCCAGAGTCCTGGGGTGAGCCTCTGGATCTCAGAGATGACTGATCAATCCCCCATCACAGCCTCTGCTTCACGCTCCTCCAGCTCCTGCTTGAATGCCTCTTATGATGGGAAGCTCATCACCTCACAGTGTACCCCATTTGATTTTTGATCAAATTTTATCTTCAAGGGTAAATATTTCTGTTGAAAGTCATCACCATAATACACACGTCTGAAAATTCCAAACAGTACAATAAAAATATGTAAAGTAGAAAACAAAAATCTTTCCCCTAATCCTATTACTGAGAAAGCTACTGTTGGCAGTTTGGAATGAATCCTTACATAGATGATTACAAATGCCTGTATGAATGCATATTTGAATGTGCACATTGAAACATAAATGGAATCAGTATATGTGTCATTTGGTGTTCTGATTTTCTTACTCAATAACATGAAAAATGTCCTAGATACCTTCCCATAAGAATACACATTCGATCTATAACAAGATTTCTTTCCTCTCTTGTCCTCAGTCTTTCCTTCGTTTATTTATTATTTATTTGGCCATTCTTAACTGTTAGAATGGTCTGGAAGCTGCTGCCTTCCTGTAAGTTCCACTCTCCCTAATAACATATTCTTTCCTAACAACGTAGAGCATAGAGTCAGCTCCTCAGATCTTTGCATGTCCTCCTCCAGCATAGAGCCGTTTCCCTGTGTAGCATACAGACTGCACGAGTGTCTTAAATAAGAAGACAGACAACGGGTATATTCTAGGTCCCTCCTTCAGGTAAATTTATGAGGACCTTAACTTCTTTGTTGACTGCTGCCTTTCTAGCACCTGGCATTTATGGTGGGAAAATGAACACGAATGAATGGAGAATGGATACTTGATATTTACCTGGGAAATACATTTGGCAAACTGTCTGAAGGTTTTTTAAAAATAAATCTTCTAATGTAATTTTTTGGCCTAATATACAGAGGATTGTGACCAATTCTCAGTGCTAAATTTTATAAATACCTGTAGCTAAACATACTTGTCAGGTACCAGGCACTGTTCTATCACTTTCCATGTCATCACCTCTCTTATGACAACCCTGTGAGATAGGTATAGTACTATTATAATCACCATTTAGAGAGTATAAAATGAGGCAAAGAGAGGTTAAGTAATTTTCCCAAAGTCACATAGCTAACAGAGTCAGGATTAGCCCAGGCAATCTAGCTACAGACTCCATGCCCTTGACCACAATGATGCACCACCTCTCTAGTGCCCCACTGCAAAGTGGATGCAGTGAACAGCGTTTAGAGACATTAACTGAGGCTCCCATCCCCCCACTCTGGTATCCTTTACCCTCTCTCCACCATTCAATCACATCCTGCCTCAGAAGGGGAGGGCTGAATTTGGCAACAGAGAATAAAATCAGATTTTTGGTTTGGGATTGCAAAGCAGGCCTTTGAAACTCATAGCTGGGACAAGGCACTTGCAAGTCAGGGGTCAAATTGTGAGAACTGGGCTTTTTAGAAAGAAAGGGGCTTTTGAGTACCCAGAGCTTGATGTATAAACTCTGGGTTTGGAAGGACATGTTGTCAGAAGGAACAGTTACCTGCCCCAAAGGAGGTAAAAGGTTGCCTTCCCATCAGGAGGAGGAGGATAGGGAAGAGTGGGGAGAGCTTTGGTGCTTCTGGGGTCCTGAGAAAGGGGTCCCACCCGCCATCCCTTTTCTGTGCTGAAATCCCAGCCCCGCCTCTCTTTGCTCACCACTGCAGACCCAGTGCCCAGGGCCGTGCCTGCCCGGAGTAACAAATCAACCACTATGTATTAAGCTAGCATTGGAGCTTTGCTCTCACCATCTCGTTATCCTCGCAGCACATCTATGAGGGAGGCACAACTATGATGCCAGCTTTACAAAGGTGGAGACCACCTAAGATCACGCAGCTGGTAGATGAAGGAGCAAGACCTGGGCTCAGGGATATCTAAGCCTGATGCCCACGGTCTAAACCAGGGGTCAGCCAACTATGACCCGCTGCCTGTTCTTGTAAATACAGTGTTATCGGATCACAGCCACGCCCATTCCTTTAATATGGTCTGTGGCTGCTTTTACTACGACATCCGAGTTAAGCAGTTGCAACAGAGACTACATGTGGCCAGCAAAGCCAAAAATCTTGGTCATCTGGCCCTCCACAGGAAAAGTGTGCTAACCTCGGGTCTGAGTCACCACACCACACTGCCCTCATGCCCACACCTCAGATCTTGGACTTTGGCGGTGTTCACAGATCCTCAGATTGGTGAAGTCCACTCTCTGAGCATAGCATCCCCATGTGTAGAATGGGTGAATAGTCCCTGCCTCACGGGGTAGTTGTGAGGACGTGATGAAGATCTTGTGCTCCATGAGCACTTCTTAAACCTGGATACACATTAAAATCCTCTGGGGAGCTTTTAAGACAATATTGACTCTTGGTCTGACCCCAGACCAGTTAATTCAAAATTGCTCAAGGTGGGGTCCACACATCTATATGTTCTAAAAGCTCCCCAGAGGATTCTTATTTTTTTTTAACTTTCTATTTGGTTATTCTCTTTGTTTTCCCCAATTCATTCGCCACACAGCAGTTAGTAATTTCCTTTTTATTTTTGTTTTTGTTTTGGTGAGGAAGATTAGCCCTGAGATAACATCTGTGCCCATCTTCCTCTATTTTGTATGTGGGGTACTGCCACAGCATGGCTTGATGAGCAGTGCGTATGTCCATGCCTGGGATCTGAACCTGTGAACCCTGGGGCCACTGAAGCAGATTGTGGGAACTTAACCACTACGTCACCGGGCCAGCCCCCAGCAGTTTCCTTTTTAAACATGACTTAGATCACATTGCTGTTTTGTTAAAAGGTCCATGGCTTGCTATCATGTGCAATCCCACCCTGTGCTGTGTTCTATCAGGCCGCACTGGCCGACTCTGGATCCGCTGTCCTACTCACAGCGCACCAGCCATGTGTGTCTCCTTCCCTCTCCTCAAGAACAGCTGCCTCAGGGCCTTTGCCTCTGCCTGGAACACCCTTGCCCTGATCTCCAGCCTTTTCTGGTCATTCCGGTTCCGGTGCAAACAGCAGCAACTCAGAGGGGTCTTCCGAGGCCGCTCTGTCTCCCCCACCTCTGCTTCCAGCACTCTTGGCCCCATCACCTGTTTGCTTCAAATTGTGTATCATTATTTTTGAGTGTACCTTGTTTATATTTCTAACCTTTTTAATGTAAATGCCTTTGTTTCTGGCTGTTTCCCCCCTCCTAGGACAGTGCCTGGCCTGGATTTGGAGCTCAGTGCATGTTTCTTGAATTAATGAATGAATAAATGACCTAGTTTAATTCTCACGCAAACCCCACGGTCCATTTCAGTGATTCTCAACCATGACTGCACATTAGAATCTCTTGGGCAGCATTAAAGAAATACTGATGCTCAAACCCAAACCCATTAGATTCAGTTTCATTAGTCTGGGGTGAGGTGAGTCTGGGCATCTTTTTTTTAAGCCCCCTAGGTGATCCTAATGTGTGGCCGTTTATGCTGAAATCCACACTTAAATCTGTAACCACCTTGGCAGAAGGACGGCTGCCAGGGCAGGGCCCGTCAGTCAGAACTGCCACTTTATTCAAGCTCGTACCTGCAGGAAGCCTGGTTCCTCTCAGGCCCCCTGGGGCCAAGCCAGGGCCGGGCTGGTAAACTCTGTGGCACTTGAGGACGGAAGTCTTGGCCTGAAAAGCTGGCTTGTGGCTTCCCTTTGTGACCAGAGCAGGACCCGCAGGCAGCTGGGTGTTCTAAAGAAATCCAGAGGCAGAAGTGGGATCCCTTCCAGGACACACTGAGGCCACAGCAGCCTCAGCAGCAATGTTCTGAGTTCTGGGGTGCTGGAGGCCCGGGGGTGGCCCTGGAGAAGAATGGGCCATTGTTGAGTAAGGGGGGCTCCGCCCTACCCCTGCTGAGAGGAGCTTGTCCATGGACAAGGGCGGGGGGTAGAGGTCACACGGAGGACCAGGAACAAAACACCTTGGGGCACTGGCTGTGGCATAGAAGGTTCCTGAACTTGGTGCCTATGGATTGGAATTTGAATCCCAGTTTTTTTTCTTTTATTGAAGTAACATTGGTTTATAACATTATATAAATTCCAGGTATACATCATTATATTTTGACTTCTGACTAGACTACATGGTGTTCACCACCAAAAGTCTAGTTGCCATCCATCACCATTCACAAGTGCCCTTTTACCCCTTTCACCCTCCCTCTGCCCCCTTCCCCCTGGTAACCACCAAGCTCTTCTCTGTATCTATGTGTTTGTTGTTGTTGTTGTTTATCTTCCTCATTTGAGGGAAGTCGTATTTGTCTTTGTCTGACTTCTTTTGCTTAGCATAATACCCTCAAGGTCCATCCGTATTGTCACAAATGGCAAGATTTCATCTTTTTTATGGCTAAGTAGTATTCCACTGTATATATACTACATCTTCTTTATCCATTCATCTGTTGATGGGCACTTAGGTAACCTGTTTGCAAGTCTTGGCTGTTGTGAATAATGCTGCAATGGACATGCGGGTGCCTATGTCTTTTTAATTAGTGTTTTCGTGTTCTTTGGATAAACACCCACCTCTGTCCCTAAACAGCTGTGTGGCCTTGGGTGTGTCACTTATGCTTTCCGAGGTTCAGTTTCCTCACCTGTAAGATGGCATACAACTCACAGGGGTGTTGGAAGAGTTAAAGGAGATGTTTCATGTAAAGTGAGCAGCCACATAGCACCTGAAGGCAGCAAGCCCTGCCTGGCCTCACCTCCTGGTGATAATCATTTATACAGTGTATACATGTGTGAAATCATCACATTGTAAGCCTTAAATATATACAATGTCATTTGTCCACAAACCTCAATGAAGCTGGAAAAAATAAAGATAAAAATCTGTTTAAAAAATGTATTGAATGTTAGACAGTGATGCATCCTAAGCAGGAACATCTGGCAGAGATTGGAGAGTAGGAAACGTCAGATGGGAGAGGGATCCGATCTTGGTTGGGAGGTGGTCGAAGGCACGCTGAGCTGAGACCTGCGGGTGGTGAGGCAGTGACTCCTGAGGAAGCAGCGTCCTGGCAGAGAAACCAGCGAGTGCAAAGGCATGAACAGCACTGCCTGGAGTCGGCTTGCAAGGCCACACGAGAGACTGAACATTCAGGAACTTTGCAAGCTGGTTGTAACTTTGGTAGCTTGAAATTGGCCATGGTGGGAATATTTAACCACAGATATTGGTAAACACTATAAGTGGGGACATTTTAGCTGTTGTTCACATAGAGAGCTGGTTTACCAGCAGCTCAGCTGCAGGCTGGAATTTCAAAGAACACACAGCAGGGAGACCAGTGTGGCTGGAGCAGAGCAAGCGAGGGGGTGAGAGGAGGGAGAGCTGTGCCATCATGTGGGGCCTGGCAGCCTGCTCTCGGGACTTTGGTGTTGACTCTGAGGGCGATAGGGAGCCAGAGGAGGGTTTTTAAAAATAGCTTTATTTAGGTGCAATTTACACACCGTAAAATTCACTCATTTTAAGTGTGCAATAATAATTATTATTATTGCTATTTAGTAAATTTACAGAGTTGTGCAGCGGTGACCACAATCTAAATTGAGAACATTTCCATCACCTCAGAGAGCTCCCCTGTGCCCATCAGCAGTCATTTCTTGTTCACGTGCACAGCCTGAGGCAACCACTAATCTGCTTTCTGTCTACGTACTAGAGGGTTTGGAGCAGAAAGGGACGTGGTTTGATTTATATTATTGCCACGATTGTATCCTTTCGGCTACAGTATAATAAAGTTTCTGTTCTCTTTTCAGATGAAGTGGTGGCCTGAATTTTCGGGGAAAACATCTACCAGCTCCAAGACACCCACGAGGTACTAGAGTTGGAATTTAATCTCCCAGCCACTGTGAGCTGTGAGCAAAGCTTGGCTCACTGGCTCAAAGTGTGCCAGCCAGTTGAAGCCACTGTGTTCTCTGCTGGCTTCTGGCTCTGCCCACTCTTGGCTGCCTTTGGGGCCAAAGTTCCCCACGGGAGGCTGAGGCAGCAAATTGCCTTCACCAGCAGGAAGTATTAAGGCCTGTGTTCAGCTGAAGCAGGACCTAGAAGTCTTTTGCATTTCCCGGGTTCAAGAACAAGGTAATGTGGAGGGAAATCCTTCAGTGACATGTTTAACTGCCCCCGAGGCCTTTGCTGCTTAAGCCAAGAAGGGGGCATTGCCTGAAATGGCCTTGCTTGAGGAGAAGGCCTGCGGATTCTAATCCTCAGCTGTCCAGGGGCCAGGGAATCCAGCGTGGGAGGTGGAGGAAAAGGCCGGGCCAGAATTCGGGAGAGGTGAGGAGTGGGGGAGGGCGGTCAGGAGAGGGGAGTCTGAGGCCACAGGCCCCAGAGCTGGTGGCCACAGCAGAGGCTGGGGCCTGGCACTTTCCGGGAAGTGAGATCTGGAGGTCACTTGTCCCCTTCAAGCTTCACTTTTTTTTACCTGTAAAGTGGGGAAAATAACACTTATACTTTTATCAAGCAATTTCCAGATGCTTGGTGTGCAGTAAGCTTTCCATAAATGGCTCTTCTCATTGTGTTTCTTGTTGTTGTGACACATTATTATTGTTGGTTATTGTCTTAGTCCGTTTGGGTGGCTATAACAAAAACACCATATACTGAGTGGTTTAAACAACATTTATTTCTCACAGTTCTGGGGGCTGGGAAGTCCAGGATCAAAGTGCCGCAGGCAGATTCAGTGTCTGGTGAGAGCCCACTGCCTGGTTCATAGACAGCTGTCTTTTCATTGTATCCTCACCAGGCAGAGGGGCAAGGGAGCACTCTGGGGTCTCTTGTATGAGGGCTCCACTCTCAGGACCTAATCACCTCCCAAAGGCCCCACATCCTGACACCATCACAGTGGGATTAGGATTTAACATATGAATTTTGGGGGAACACAAACATTGAGTCTCTGGCAGTGATCATCATCATTTCTGTTAGTATTATCACGAAGAGGAACTTGGTGGAAGGAAACAGCCTGGGGCTGCAGGCCCTGGGCCACTGCTTCTCAAGCTGTAACGTGCGCACAATCCCCTGGGATCCCTGTTAAAGCCGAGAGTCTGATTCCACACGTCTGGGGTGGGGTCTGAGGTTCTGCAGGGGGTGCTGGTGCTGCTGGTCCGCAGACCACACTCTCAGCAGCGAGACACTAAAACTGCACTGTCCACTGCAATAGCCACCAGCCACCAGCAGCTGTTGAGCACTTGAAACGCGGCTAGTCCAAACTGAAATGTTCTTCTAAGTGTAAAATACACTTTCAGGGACTTAGTACAAAAAAAAGAATGTAAAATATCTCTTCAATAATTTCCTTTTGTGTTGATTACATGTTAAAATTATAGGATATACCTGCTAAATAAGATGTATTGTAATTAATTTCCCCTGTTGCTTTTTACTTTTTTGAATGAAGCTCCTAGAAAATTGTACATTACAGGTGTGGATCACGTTATATTTCTGTTGGATGGTGCTACCCTAGAGCTTTCTTTGGCTTTGTCAGGCCAGTTCAGGCTTCACCAAAGGCTTTTTGAGGGATTCACTTGGAAGGACTGAGCCTTGGGAAATGGACTTTGAGTTACTGACCTCAGACCCACAGAGATCCACAGGCAGTGAGAGATGGAAGGGATGGACCTCGGGCTCAGAGAGGACAAATGACCAAAATCCCACAGCGGAACTAAGACTACAGCCCAAGACTCTGTTCTACAAGTCAGATGTCCTATAGTTTCCGTCAGGGCTGACCACTGGCTTCTCTCCCACCTCAGTTTCTCCCCAAAGCCCAGGATTCAGGACGATGTTCTCTCTCCTCTCTTCGGTGACAGGCAGGAGGCAACAACATGAGGCTGTGGCTAGGAAGCCTGGTTCTCCAGGCTCTGAGGAGTACCCGGGGATTCTGCAGGCAGCCACCACCTCTACCTGTCCCTCAGAAGATTGTGGCCACCTGGGAAGCCGTCAGCCTGGGGAGGCAGCCAGTGCCTGAGTACTTCAACTTTGCCCATGACGTGCTGGACGTGTGGAGCCAGCTGGAAAAGGTGAAGCCCACTGTGTCCTAGTGTCCATCTTGGGCATCAGAGGCTGCCCTCGGGTACCCCAAAGAGACTCAAGGGGCCAAGTCCTGTTGAGGTGGACATTTTGACCTGGGAATTTTGCAAGTCCTAAAATTGAAACTGTTAACATTTAAGCCTTAGAAAAAAATTATGACCAAGTTATGTGAGCCTTAGACACCCTTGCCCAATCCCTGATGTGTCTCGTATTCCTGAGCCCAAATCACACGGTGAGAGAGTTACATCCCTTTCGATTCCCTGCCCATCATTCTGATCAAGTGAAGAAGAAAGTTCCTATTGCTGCTCCTCTATCCTTAATCTCCCTCACTGTCTTGCACTTCCCTTTTAAACAAGGAGAGTTTGGCTCTGGCTCAAAGCTTTGCACGGATCACAGCAGATACGTACCTAGAATGGAATTAAATGTATCTTGATTTCTTTGTGTCTCTGTGCATATGTTTCCTTCTTTATTTCTCCTTCCTCATGTATCTGTTGTGTCTCTCTCTGTATTTTATAGTCACCTTTTATTTATGTTAAAGATGCTAACCTTTTATTTATAGCGGGGGAATATAAACTTTATTTCAAAGGAATTTATTTATGCTAATTTTAAAGAAAAATATGAAGTAAATAATACTGTTAGTAAATATAGTGTTAGTGGGTATGGTAAAGTTTATGAAGGTGGGTGAGAATGACTGAGATGTAAAAGCAGGCTTTGCAGTCAGATATAGACATGGTTCATCCACTTGAAGTGTGACCTTGGAGAAATGCCCTAAGCTCTTTGGATCTCAGTTTCCTCATCTATGCAGTGGGAGTCTTATCTACACCATTTGGAGTTGTTGTGAGAATTAAATGAGAAGTGTGTGTAAGAAGTGGAACCAGGTGCTCCATGCCTGTCTACAAAGTCTAAGCTCTTTTTACCACACTGGGATCCTCCTTAGAAGACTTCTTCTAGTGATAAAAACAAACAAGCAGAGTTGAGTTAAGTCACAAAAATGATGGAATAAGGACTTTCTAAAATTTTCTCCTCCATAAAAGCAACGACAACAACAAAAACTTTAGAAAAATTGTTAGACTCAACTTTTCAGAACTCTGGAAACTAACCAGAGACTGGAGTAACTCAGTGAGTGTTAGTTAAAGAAACACTTATTAAAGATTTGGGCGAATCTCAGTAAGAATGTCCCTGAGATACTATCTCATATAACCAAAAATACCAAGTACCATTACCAAAAATAACCTAGCCTTCATGACTGTTTTAACTAAAGTTTAAAACACATCTGATGAAATTCAACTTTCAGGAACCAAGAACTGCCAGAAAATATTAGCTTCTACATTATGCACACATTTAGAAGCTTACCTGAAATCTGCCTTTTATAAAGGGATAGCATAATAAGTTGAACTGTACTTTTTAAAAACTTGATTGCCATTAAAGCAGAAATTATAAGGTTGCTGAAAAATGACATTACATCCCAAATTGATACATACTCAATGTAATCTTTATCAAAATCCCAGTAGAATTCTTTGCAGAAATAGAAAATCTTGTCCAAAACTTCATAGAAATGCAAAGGACACATAATAACCAAAAAAATCTTGAAAAAGAAACACAAAGCAGGAGGACTCACATTTCTCTATTTTAAAACCTACTACAAAGTTATGGTAATCAAGATTGTGTGGGGAAAAAAAAAAGACAGTGTGGCACTGGCATAAAGATAGACATAGATGAATGAGATAGAATTAAATTTCCAGAAATAAACCCATAAATCTATGGTCAACTGATTTTCAACAAAGGTGCCAAGAAAATTCAGTGGGGAAAGAACTGTCTGGGACAGCTGAGACACCTGGATACTCACGTGCAAAGAATGAATCCGGTCCCCTACCTTACACCACACACAAAAATTAACTCAAAAATGGATCAAAGACTTAAATGAAGGAGTAAAAACTATAAAATTCTTAGAAGAAGACATAGGTGTATTCTGGATTAGGCAATGGTTTCTAAAGTACAAGCAACAAGAGAAAAAATAGACAAATTGGACTTCATGAAAATTAATAACATTCTTATATCAAAGTGAAAAGATAGGCCACAGAATGGGAGAAAATATTTCCAAGTCACATATCTGATGAGGACCTAGTATCCACAATATATAAAGAACTCAAACTCAACAACAAAAAGACAAATAACCCAATTAAAATATGAGCTAAGGATTTGGATAGATGTTTCTCTAAAGAATATAAACAAATAGCCAATAGACACATGGATGATGCTCGACGTCTTTATTAATTAGGGAAATGCAGTCTCAGTCACAATGAGATACCACTTCACACAGAGTAACATGGCTAATACCAAAATCAAAAACAAACAACAAACAAAGAAATTCAACAACAAGTGCTAGCAAAGAAGTAGGGAAATTAGAACCCCCATACATTGCTGATGGGAATGTAAAATCGTGCAGGTGCTGTGGAAAACAGTTTGGCAGTTCCTAAAAAGTTACACATAGAGTTATCAAATGACCCAGCAATTACGCTCTTGGGTACATATCCAAGAGACTAGAAAACATATGTTCATACAAAAACTTGCACACGTATGTTCATAGCAACATTATTCCTAACCGCCAAGAAGTGAAAGCAACTCTAATGTCCATCAACTGATGAAGGGATAAACAAATGTGGTATATCCATACAGTGGAATATTATTGTCATTAAAAGGAATGTAGCACTGATACATGCTACAACATAGATAAACCTTGAAAACCTTATGCTAGGTGAAAGAAACCAGACACAAAAGGCTGTATGTTGTATGATTCCATTCCTATGAAATATCCAGAATCAGCAAATCTATAGAGACAGAAATTAGATTAGTGGTTACCAGGGGCTGCAAAAGGAGAGAATATAGTCTGTACAGTATTGCTTTTTATGGTAATGAAAATGTTTGGGAATTAGATAGTGGTGATCGTTACACAACTTTGTGAATATACAAAAAATGCTTGAATTGTGCACTTTAAAATGGTGAATTTTATGGTATGAGAATTATAGCTCATAAAAAAGGGGGAGGACACAGAATAGTGTAAATTGTATGCTACTTTTGCATTAAAAAGGTGGTATGGAAAAAAATACTTATGTTTGCCTAAAGAATCACTGGAAGGATATGCAAGAAACTAATAATATTGGTGACTCATTGAGGCAGGTGAGGTGGGAACAGGGTAGAGAGGAGCAGGATGAGAGCAAGCCTTCTCAGTGCATGGCTTTTCACACTCTTGTGATTTTTTTTGTGTGTGTGTGAGGAAGATCAGCCCTGAGCTAACATCCAATGCCAATCCTCTTTTTTGCTGAGGAAGATTGGCCCTGGGCTAACATCCGTGCCCATCTTCCTCTGCTTTATATGGGACGCCGCCACAGCGTGGCTTGACAAGTGGTGTGCCTGAGTACGCCCAGGATCCGAACCTGCGAACCCTGGGCCGCTGCAGCTGAGTGCACATACTTAACCACTGCACCACTGGGCCGGCCTCATACTCTTGTGATTTTTGAATCCTGGGACTGTAATAACTATGGTAAAAAATAAAATTAAATGAATAACAACAACAAGCAAACAAGAACCTTCAACAAATGTTTTCTGTTTCTTTTCTGCCTGTGCTGCTGTCTAGGCTGGGCACCGGCCCCCAAACCCTGCCTTCTGGTGGGTCAATGGGATGGGGGCAGAGGTCAAGTGGAGCTTTGAGGAGCTGGGAGTGCAGTCCAGGAAGGCGGCTAACGTGCTGGGGGGCATGTGTGGCCTGCAGCCCGGGGACAGAATGATGCTGGTGCTCCCGCGGCTCCCGGAGTGGTGGCTGGTCAGCGTGGCTTGTATGCGCACAGGTTAGTGAGTGAGCAGGGCTAAGACTTCCACTTGGGACTAACACAATCTGTCAGAGCTTTGCAATGTACAAAGTTGGGGAGATGGAGCAAAATGTACCCTATGTGGAGTTTTGTTTACTTCCTCTTTGCCCAACAATCACAAACTTGATTGTATACAAGGGCCAGATAACAATGTAATTGATGAAAGCAGGCCAGTGTGAGGCACTAGGGAGTGCTGAGGACTGTGGTGAACTGGAGAGCACATGCCTCATCAAACAAGCAACTGCTTCTCAACTTCAACCAAATGTTTCCGTGTGTGAATGAGGGCTAGTGTTTCCAGAACTTCTTTTTTGTAGTAGAAAATTCTGGACTTTTATGAAAAAACTTCCAGTCTTTAAAAGTTGACAACTAAATAAATTTTTAAAAAATTCTGAGTGGGACAAACAAAGCATATTTTCTGCTGGTTGTGGTTTGGGAGCTGCCAGTGTGTGAAGAATAATGCAGTTATGGATGAGAGACCTACATAAGCAATCTACAGTAGCTTCACTCTTAGACTTTATGGCTCTCATCACCCCAGCATCTTCCAGCGCCCAGCGAAGAAAGAGAAGGACAAAATAATCAAACAATAAGATTAGCGCTGGAGGGATCCTCCTCCTGCTGTCATGAATGTCCAGGGCAGTGGACCACTGATCTTCTTGGGATGGTTCTTCCAGCAGAGGAGCAGAGGAGGTGAAAGGAGACAGCCCGTGGAGCCCAGAGAGCCTCTGCTGACCCTGTCCAATGTATTTATTGAAAGGGCTGGAGTTTTACGCTGATTTTACAAGAGCAACACAACTGCTTTGGTGGAGAGCTGGTTTCTCATCCCCTGGGAACTTTCCACCACTTGGAATGTTGTCCACCTCCTTCCAATTGTGTCCCGATCCTGAAATACAGGTGTTTTTATAAATAATGTTTGCAAAACAGAGGAATACATATTCACACCAGAGAATTAGCCTTTCTATATGAACAAGATTTATTCCCATTTTGTGAATGGATTGTCCAAAAAAAAAAAAAAACAAAAAACAGAATAAAAAGAGGCAGGAACTTTAATTTTGTTTTTACATGTTTTTGCACAATATATAAAAGTGAGCACCATCATGGTGTATCCAGCTCGAGGAAAAGAAAGGGACATACAGGTTTGGGGAGTTCTCCGTATTCTGCCATGACATATGAGGTCCATTTAAATGAGGGCCCAGGTAAGAGAGCCCCTGCACTTTTTTTGAGGACCTACTATGTGCTAGGCACTGTGTTGGGTACTTTGCATGATCAGACCTTCCCTTTGGGGTATTGTTATCATTATTTTTTCTAACTAAATGTCTCCAGTTCCCCCAATTACACAGGTTCCCCCATTTCTTTGCTGTCCAAATAAAATAACTGAAGACCATGTCCCACATTGCCGTGTTAAGTCTAGCGTCTTCTCCATTTTAGAGGATACTCAAGCTGGATGTCCTTACATTCTCACATTCCCACATTCTCCTGATATGCACTTGTCACCTCTCTTCCAGTCTACGGTGTTCAACTCATTTCTCCTGCTGACGGCTCTGGCTGTCCACCGTCTGCCTGGGCCCCCAAAGCACCACACACAACTCCAGGTGGAACAGACTTCTTCTGAAAATAGCCAAAACAGAGAGATGGAGTGAAGAAACACACCACTCAGCTCCAAGATTGTTCATGCTGGGGTTTAAACCCTGTAGAAGTTTAGGAGATAGAGCGAAGGCAGTGAGAACTTTAGTTTGGCTCCCACACTATTTGGGATTGGCCCCTTCCTCTGTCTTCTGTCCTCACTCACTGGCTGTGGCAGGATGATTCATTCTTTTAGGATCTCTTTCTTCCTGTCTGTGAAATGAGAGTGCTGGGCTCAATGGAGTGTTTACAACCTGCATTCTGAGATGCTCAAGTGCTTTTTCAAGTGTCTGATTAAAATTTGCCCTGATTTCTGCTTCCTCATCTCTTCCCCTTGGGAAGAAATGAATGCAGCTACCCTGAGAGTGGCTTTGGTTGAAGTTAGGTGGGGTCCTGGACCCCCATATGCTATATCTACCCCGGTGCCCCAAGACACCCACACCCAACACTAGGATTCGTTGTAGTCTTTTGTTTGAAAGGCCTGGAAAACCACTGAGCTAGGTAATCTCTAAGACAAGATAATACAATGTTCAGGATCACTGACTCTCAGGTTTACCCTGCCTGGGTTCACAATTCCAGCTCTACAACATATTAGCTGTGTGATCTTGGGCCAGTTATTTCATTTAATTAAGGTATAAAGGTTTAAGTCTTCATTTTTTTAAGTCTGCAAAACGGGTATAATAATAGCATCTGCTCTCCAGGGTTCTGAGAATTAAATGAAATAATGCATGTAAAGTTCTTAACCCATGTAAGTGCTCCATAAATGTAATTGTTACCTTTATTATAAGAATAGTTAGTAATAATAATTGCTACCTTTTCCAGTTCAGGCATTCCAACCCTGTCCAGCCCCTTCCTGCTCCCGTCTCTGATGGGGATATCTGGTCTGGATCTCTTCACAGGGGTCTTCCCCTGCTGCCTCCAACATCCCTTCTCTGTGTGGTTTCAGGGGTCGTCATGGTTCCAGGCGTCACTCAGCTGACGGAGAAGGACCTCAAGTATCGGCTGCAAGCGTCCAGGGCCAAGTCCATCATCACCAGTGACTCCCTGGCTCCCAGGGTGGACGCCATTAGCACCGACTGCCCCTCCCTCCAGACCAAGCTGCTGGTGTCAGACAGCAGTCGGCCAGGCTGGGTGAACTTCAGGGAACTTCTCCGGTAAGTTGGGACTCTCAGAGAACAGCATGGAAATGAGGCCGTGGCATCTCCCCTTTAAGCAATGAGAGATGGAATGCATGAGTGACTGCACACGAAGGGAGTGAATCAGAAAGGAATGCTCACTTTGGAAGCAAGATGGAGCTGAGCCATAATCCTGGTGACCACCTTAAGATCCTTAAAGTCACTCATTCAGTCAGTACTGGAGTCATCACTAGCTTTTCTGTGCCTCCTTTGCCTCTATAATGGTGATAGTGGTTCCAGAACGATTAGCCAGAGTAAATGAGATAAGCTATATGATGCAATGAGTACATAGTAGGTGGTCAGTTAGTAATAGAATAATAGCTACCATGCACTGAGTGCTTAGTGTATGCTAGACATTGTGTTATGTAAGTGTTCACCTACATTCATTCACGGGACAAAGATTTAATGAACATCTATTTTGTGACAAGCATTGTGTTTGGTGCTCAGAACACAATAATGAATCAGGCATCATCTTATTTAATCCTTGAAAAAGACCCCATGAAGTGCACTTTAACCCAATTTAACCCAACAGATGAGGAAACTGAGACTTGGAAAAGTAGTGACTTGCTCAAGATGATAACAAGTAGTCAAGTCAAGGTTGGGACAGAACCAAAGCCATTTGCCTTTGAGCAAGACCCTGGTGCAAACCTCTGTGGGAATTTGAGCCTTTGTCCTGATGGGGGCACAACCAAAAAGGGGTCCTCTCAGGGGCCTGCACTGTTGAGTCACAAATGCCCGTCCCACAGACTAACTGTGTCAGATTCACCCAGGTGCTGTTTACTTTATTTGACTCTATTTTTTGACTAATATCAACATTTGTCTTCTATCAGGAGCTTTGTTTAAAAGAGAACTATGTGTCACCTTTATTTAAAAGTGTTATAATTTTGAGGATTATAAGACCTGTAGGCATGCATTATAAGTAATGTATCCTGTATTTTCCAAAATATATTTCCAGCATATGGTATTTTTCTATAATGCATTTTCATTGTTATATTTCAAACTGATGATTAGCAGCAGAAATTTAAACAGAAAATATTCAATATATTTAAGTAATAAAGTTGGGCACAAAAGATATATTTAAAAGTTTGAGGATATGGTAAATATTTTTTAGATTATTCTTTCCTACACTAGAATATAAACTTTCTGCCATAAAATTATGGGAATTTATTTATTTATTTTGGGGTGCTGTTTTAAATACAGGTTTCAAGGCCCCACATCTGACCTACTTAATGAGACATATCTGAGCAAGGGCCCTGGGAATCTGTGTTTTAAGAGACCTGCCCAGGGCCGGCCCCATGGCTTAGCGGTTAAGTGCGCGCACTCCGCTGCTGGTGGTCCGGGTTTGGATCCCAGGCGTGCACTGACGCATGGCTTGTCCGGCCATGCTGAGGCCGCATCCCACATACAGCAACTAGGAGGATGTGCAACTATGACATACAACCATCTACTGGGGCTTTGGGGGAAAAATAAATAAATAAATAAATAAGAGATCTGCCCAGGTGATTTTGATGAGCTGTCAGGTTGGTCTAGACCAGTGGTTCTCTACTGTGGCTGTCATTAGAATTACCTGAGGACCTCTGTGAAAAAATGCCAATGCCCAGGCCCACCGTCAAAGGTTCTGATTTCGTTTTCTCCAGGGTGGAGCCCAGGCAACGGTATTTCTTTTAAAAACTTACCAGGTGACCCTAAGGTGCAGCCAAGGTTGAGAACCAGTGGGTTAGAAGATTCTCCAGATCACAGAACTTTAGGAATTACCCAGATCTCAAAACTCCAAATTTAGGGAACCCTTTAGAAAACAGCCAAACGTGCAGATGTGTGGACATGGATCTGTGTGTGTTTCACCAGAAAGTCCTCATGTCCCAGTAAAAGAGCCCAGGCTCCTTTGAGTGAGTCTTTTAGGCATTTTGAGCCTCAATTTCTTTATCTGCAAAGGGTTATACTGAGAGTTCCTACCCTGGGAGGTGATTGCAGGGATCAGAGATAAAGCAAGCTGGAGCTCCCAGGACAGTGCCTCGTACATAGCATTGATTGAAACGGTGGCCAGCATTGCTGTTGTAAATATCATTGTTGCCATGACTGTTTTCACTACCGGTAGTACCACCCAGTATGTTTATATTTTACAGGGAGGCATCCACAGAGCACGACTGCGTGAGGACCAAGAGTCAAGACCCACTGGCCATCTACTTCACAAGTGGCACCACTGGGGCCCCCAAGATGGTGGAGCACTCCCAGGCCAGCTATGGTCTGGGTTTTGTGGCCAGTGGAAGGTACGGGGGACAGCTCATCTGACGGGTCCAAGGGACAGACAGCAGGCGCGTGAGCAGGAGGAGTGTGAGCCAGGGGAAAGGGGCAGGAGTTGAGGGCAGAGAGCTGACAAGGGGGCAGATCAGGTGGGAGCTGAAGGCTTTGGGCTTTCCTCTGTGAGAGAGGAGAAGCCATTGGAGGGTTTTCTTTTTTAAAAAAATTGTGGTAAAATATACACAACATAAAATTTACCATTTTAGCCATTTTTAAGTGTAGAGTTCAGTGGCATTAAGTACATTCACATGGTCGGGCAATCATCACCACTGTCTATCTCCAGAACTTTTTCATCTTGCAAATCTGAAACTCCGTACCCATTGCACAATAATTCCCCATTCCCTCCTTACCCCAGGCCCTGGCAACCGCCATTCTACTTTCTGTCTCTACGAATTCAACTGCTTTGAGAACCTCGTATGAGTGGGATCATACAGTATTTTTCCTTTTTGTGTCTGGCTTATTTCACTTAGCATAATGTCTTCAAGCTTCATCCGTGTTGTAGCATGTGTTAGAATTTCCTTCCTTTTTAAGGCTAAATAATATTCCAGTGTATGTATATAGCAATTTTATTTATCCGTTCATCCATTGATGGACACTTGAGTTGCTTCCACTTTTGGCTGTCGTGCATAGTGCTACTATTAACATGGGTGTAGAAATATCTGTTCAAAACCCTGCTTTTAATTATTTTGGACATATGCCTACAAGGGGAATTGCTGGATTGTATGGTGATTCTATGTTTAATTTTTTGAGGAACATCAGAGTATTCTGAGCAGAGGAGTGACATGATCTGATTTGTATTTTTAAAAGGATTACTCAGGATATTGGGTTGAGAATAAACTGTAGGGGGCAAGGGATGAAGCAGAGGACCACTAAAGAGGTCAGTGCATTAAGAGGCAAGGGTGGAGGCTTGCCCAGCAGAGTAGCAGTGGAAAGGCGTGAGAGCAGGTGAGATTCTGAATGTGTTTTGAATGTACGCTTAGTAAGGTTTGCTGACAGATTTGAGTGAGGTGACAGAGAAAGAGAAGAGTCAAGGGTGTTGCCAAGTTTTACGGCCTGAACAACCAGAAGCATTAACGGAGAGGGGGAAGACTGTGGGATGAGCTGTCTGGTGGGAGAAAGAGGGGGAGATAATTTTTAGCTTTGTAAGTTTGAAGTGCTTATTAGACATCTCTATACTTGAGTTAAAAGTGGAGATGTTGAGTAGGCAGTGGACATGTAACTCTATACAAGCCTAGAGTTAATGAGAAAGACTCGTGCTGGAGTTATCAGCATAATGATGGTATTTAATGCCAGGAGATTGGATGAGATCAGCAAAGAATAATAAAAATTGAAAAGAGAAGCAGTCTCAGAACTGAGGCATTTCCACATTGAGGGGGTAAGTGAGGAGAATTCAGCGGAGGAGCCTGAGAAGGAGCAGCCAAGTAGGATGAGGACCAGGAGAGCATGTGTCCCAGACTCCAAGTGCAGAACACGACCACTTTTCTGTCTTCCATGCTTGCAGGCACTGTTTACCATCCCAAGATGTTCTTTTTTCTCTGCCTCACCTTTGTAATGCCTACGCATTGTTTACATCTAGCTCAGGCATCACCTCCTCTCTGGAAGCTTTCTCAGGCCCCATCTCCATCCTTTCTCTGGGTTAGGTGCCCATTCTCTGCAATTGCATAAGGCTCTGCGTTTAACTCTATTAAAGCCGCTCTCCAGGGGCTTCCTAGATGTTCATACTTATTAAACCACAAGCCCCTCAAAGCAAGACTAATCATTCATTTCTATATCCCTAATGCTAAGTCTAGAATAAGTGCTGAATAAATGTTGGCTGAATAAAGAGCCCTTATCACATTGTATTAAGATCATTTGTTCCCTCAAATAGCACTGCACTAGCCTGTGAACCCCTTGAAATCATGGGATCTGTCTTTTGAATTCTGTATCCTTAGCCTAGGGCATAGGTATATAGAAGTTGCTCAATAGATACTTGTTGAAACAAAGGTTGACTTTATGGTGCTTGTACAGATTTGAGAAGCATAAGTGAGTACCCACTGTGGGCAGGGCTCCAAATAAGGTAACACATATAGTGTAATCCTTTTTAAAGGTAGAAGCATTGCTGAAGGTTCTGACTTTCTCTAATTGTTGGCAGGCGATGGGTGGCCTTGACTGAATCAGACATCTTCTGGAACACAACTGACACTGGTTGGGTAAAGGCACCCTGGACCCTCTTCTCTGCCTGGCCTAACGGATCTTGCATTTTTGTGCACGAGCTTCCCCGAGTTGATGCCAAGGTTATCCTGAATGTAAGAGACAAAAACACCTCTTATGTTGTTGAGTGTAAATGAGATGAGTGGAGTATAAGTTTTGAGTTTGCAGGAGAAAAGGCTTGAATAAGTAACCAGTTCACCTGCTCCATTTCCATGAAGTCCCACCCTGGAACTCTAAGAAGATCTTCCACCCTTTGTTTTTCTTTAGACTCTCTGCAGGCGACCCATCACCACCCTCTGCTGTGTCCCCACCATCTTCCGGCTGCTTGTGCAGGAGGATCTGACCAGGTACAGCCCATCTGCTTGGTGTTTTGGGGGCCTAAGTATGTGATTATACAGCAGTATATATACACATACACACCCACGCCCTTATTCCAACTCTGTCTCTCTGTTTCTGTCTCTCTGTATATATCTTTCTTTGTCTCTCTCTCTCTCTCTCTCTCTCTCACACACACACACACACACACACACACTCAAACATACACACCCATATCCTCTGCAGATGCCCCTCGACAATGAACTTCTACCCCCCAGGAATTTGCATCCAGATGGAACTGAATAGATTTGAGACAGTCTGAAATTTCGGCACTTGAGGTGGGCTGTCTCCCCACCATACACCCATGGGCCATTCCCTTAGAAGTATCTGCTACTTCTATGAGATGAGAGAAACTGTTGGATACTTGCTAGCCACTTGTTGGATGGGATTTGTGGCCGAGGCCTTAGGTCTGGTGGGACTAACAAGCTCACCACAGTAGATGCTCCATCAGTCAGCCCCAGACTAACTCCAGCCAGCCATTCTCTGAGTGAATGCCATTGGGCACCCAGCAGAAGGCGACAAGACACTGTGAATGGCTCCCGTCCTGGGTGAATCCAAAGCAACTCTGCTGGCAGCACAAGTGTAGTTGCTGGCGTATGTGGAGAGAGACCTGACTCTCTTGAGTAACCTACTGACCTTGGTCTACGACTCCCTCTTCTGTCCTCTCCCAAGTTGCCAGGGGTTGTCCCCACCCCCCCCATCTTCCCTAATCCCATGTATCTGGCCATGAAGTGCCTAAAACGGTGTGTTCTTATATGATTGTCTCAAGGTGAGTTCTCCTATAATGTAAGAATTCATCCCATTTGTTGATCTGTTTTGTCTATCTCTACGTCATGATTTTGACCGAAAGCAGACTCTGAATGATTTGTTCAAGAAAAATTTGGTTAAAAGATACTCAGTAATACTAAGAAAGAGTCAAACCAATTTGATCCAAAGGGAAGAATGGTTGAAAATGTATTTGCAATCACTGATTTTTCACATTTTGGATAATTTGTTGAATGGAGGGGTAGTTTTGCAACATATATAATATCTGTGAAAACTTTTGGTCCCTATATCAGATTTTTTTTGGTTCTTAGAGGGCTACTTTCTGTCTTTTAAATTTTTAATTGATTTATCTTTTTCAACCAGGTGGTTGTCCCAAGAAATCTATTATCAATCCATTTGTTTCCAACTAAATGATTTGGGCCAATTCGCCTGGAATTCACCATGTTATGTCAAAACCTGATATATGAGGTTCTGATTTTATTCCAAATTCAGATAGAATTGATTTTTTGAAAATTATCTGTCCGTGAGGAACATGCCTGTAAAGCCAGAGAATGGGGCTCTTGGAGCAGATGATACAGCCTGGAAGATTACTCTCTAGTGCCTTTAGGTGTCTGGACCTGGGCAGCAGTGCTGGAGGTGGGGATGGGGATGGGGATGCTGACATAGGCAACCCTGTTTTCCTGGCTGAGAAAGGTACCAGTTTCAGAGCCTGAGGCACTGTTTGAGTGGAGGAGAGGCCCTGAATCCTGACGTGAGGGAGAAGTGGAAGAGCCAGACGGGCCTGGAGCTGCATGAAGGCTATGGCCAGTCTGAGACAGTGAGTACCACAGGGCCAGGCTCCCTGCCCCAGGTCACCTCCATCTGAGCCCTCAGCCGGTCAGCAGCAGAGCCTCCTGCCTTTCTGGCTGTCATCTCTGTGACACCTGTCGGAACTGCCTTGCCCACAGGGAGAAACTGGTAACAAAACTCCATCAGCTTTTCTTCTCCTATGGTTTAAAGGCAATTGAAAGTAATTTCACAATGAAACCGTGGCCAGCAAACCAACTCTCATGGCTGAGGATGGTGTTTGCCTGCACCAGGATAGCTGTGTCTGTCTGTGGCCAGAGCCCACGATCTTAAACAGTATTCTCCACAGCCCTCTTGGCAGACAGATGCCATCTGGGCTGCCGAGTCTTTTGGGAGACATGTTAAGTTCTTTATGTATGAGTGCCCACTAGAGTGTTCAATAAATGTTTGATGATTATGGAAATAAGAGAAGAAAGAAAAGAAGATGGGGAAGAAGGAAGGGAAGAAGGGAGGAAGGAAGAGGGTAAAAGAAGAAAGAAGAAAGAAACAGAGAAATGAAGACAGGAAGGAAGGAAGAGTGGGAAGGAAGAAGGAAGGAAGGGGAGTGAGGAAAAGAGGGTAGGAGAAAGAGGGAGGGAGAAAGAGTTGGAAGGCCGAGTGAGAGAAAAGGCATGGACCAGGAAGGAAGCTAAGGGGATAAGTCTCCTCCTTATTGGTACTGGTTTCTCTCCAGGTTGTAATCTGTGCCAATCCAAGAGGCACGAAAATCAAGTCAGGATCCATGGGGAAAGCATCCCCACCTTACGATGTGCAGGTAGGCAGCCTCTCCCAACTGTTGGTGAGGCTTGGTTCGAAGAGGAGAGCAAAATCCATGTCTGGGTCAGCAAGACCAGGCTCAGCTGACTGGGTGTCCTGGCTCTGCAAACATCCAGATATCATCCTATGATCTCTCTGCCAGATTGTGGATGATGAGGGCAACATCCTGCCTCCAGGAGAAGAGGGGAATGTTGCTGTCCGTGTCAGACCCATCAGGCCCTTCTGTTTCTTCAATTGCTATTTGGTAAGTAGCCTAGATTGGCCATTTTCACAGTGATTGCTGTGTGTCAAGCATTGTGCTCCACACTTTATAAACATCTATTTGTTGAACACTTGCAATAACTGTGTGAGGTAGGTTGGTACTATTATTGATAAGGTGCTATTATTGGTAAGGATGGTGGTCTAGTGGTTAAGATTCAGCACTCTCACTGCCATAGCCCAGGTTCATTTCCTGGTCAGAGAACCATACCACCTGTCTGTCAGTTGTCATGCTGTGGTGGCTGCGTGTTGCTGTGATGCTGAAAGCTATGCCACTGGTATTTCAAATACCAGCGGGATCACTCATGGTGGACAGGTTTCAGTGGAGCTTCCAGACTAAGACAGGCTAGGAAGAAGGACCTGGCCACCTGCTTCCAAAAAATTGGCCATGAAAACCCTGTGAATAGCAGTGGATCATTGTCTGATACAGCACCAGAAGGTGAGAAGATGGTTCAAAAAGACTGGGCAGGGTTCCACTCTGCTGTATACAGGGTCCTAGGGGTTGGAATTAACTCCATGGCACTAACACATTGATAAGGAAGCTAGGGAGATGAAGTGACTTATCCAATGTCAATCAACTATGGGTGTGTCTGAGAGTGGAAACTTATAATATAAGGGCAACTCCATCATTTTAATGGGGAGAAAACCAAGGTTCAAAGAAGGGAAGCAACTTACCAAACTGCAATTTCGAGTCAGAGATTTGTTTTCAGGATTCTTTCTGTCTTGAGTCTTTTGTGGATAGGAGTTTGCTGGCAGGGCTGTGTCCTAAGACTCCAGTCCAAGTTTCTGCAATAATCCAGTGATTACCTCTCCCTTACACCCATCTTGGCTGGTGTTTTCATGGGCTTTCTTTTCTCCAAACTCTTCTCTATAAAACTCTACTGACGTGGTTCTCAACCCTGGCTACACATTAGAAACACCTTGGAAGCTTCGAACATTTCTGATACTCAGGCCCCAGCTCAATGAGATCGACCTTTCTGATGGTGTGGATCAACTCTCCAGGTGATTCAAATGTGCAGCCAAGGTTAAGAACCACGGCTTTACAGGAATTCTACCTGGTGCGTATATGAAGCCATCAGTCAGCTACGATGTTGGAAGGAGCTGAAAAAATCAGGCCATTTGTTTTTGCAATGTTGATATGTATTTTAGTGGATTTTCTGTGACTACAAGAGAAATATCTTTCACAGTATTTTATTTCAAGTTACAGAAACTTACCTACAAAACAACAACGTAGTAATTGCACCAGGCAGAGATAATGTTAAAATTTTAATGTATTTCCTTCTAATCATTTTTGTAAGCAATAGTAAGTCCTTGACTTTCCTGAAGAATTTATTCATTCATTCATTATTGAGTGTCTACTTCATGCCACTAAGTATACAGCAGTGGACAGGAAAGACAGGGCACTGGTCCTCATAGAGCTCGCATACAGGACCTCTCTGGGTCTGTGGTCATCCCATTGAGAGAGTAAAGTAATTTGTAAAGTTATTTGCTGGACAGGAACCTTCACTTTCTTCAACTTTTTCTTCCCATCACCAACACCAGCAGTTAGTTTTCTTTCTAGGTCATTTTTAACTAAGAAAAAAAAATCAAATCTCTTCATGAGACTCACGGGATATTTGAAATTGATAGACGATGTTAGCCCCAAGTTGTTCTGTGAATGACGGGTGGTCAGCAGGACTGACCAGGTAAGCCCAACCCCCGCATCAGCATGCATGTTTCAAATGCACAGTGACCACTTGAAACAGCTGAAATTGCAATGCCAACTAAATTAATACGCCCATGTCCATTTTATATCCAGTATAAAGAATATACTTGACAGCAAACTGTCAAATATGCAGATGTTCATTACAGTGTTGTTTAAACAGACAAAAAAGGTGGAGGAACTATCTAAATTTCGAACAGCAGGAAATTAGTTATGCAAATGATATTACAGCCTTGGGTATGAAAGCAAAAAATAACAAAGAAGAGAGAAAGAAAAAAGGAAAGGGAAAAGACTAAAAAGAAAAAGAGCCCAAATCTCTAACAACAGGAAATTGTTTAAATAAATAATATTACAGCCACACAGGGGAGTATTATGGAACCACTTAATATGATATTGCATAGGACTTTTATTCTTGTGAGGAGACAGAATATTGTTAACTGAATTAAAATTGAGTTATAAAATATATGTATAGTATGTTCCATATTCATACAAGTGTGTATATGCATAAAGTTGCATATAGGCAATGAAAAAGTCCTATAGATGAGATCAAATTTTTAGCCTTGGTTATCTGAGTAGTGGGACTGCTCTTTTGTCATCCTTTAGTTTTATTTTATATTTATTCTATATGAGATTTGTAACTGTATAATATAGAAATAATAAAAATGTTTTTAAATGAAATCTATGCAAGCAAAGAGCCCTCCACATATATTTTCATGCATAATTGGCACCATACCACAATTACAGCTTTGTATTACGCACTTTTTTAAAAACTGAGGTAATATTGGTTTATAACATTGTGTAATTTCAGGTGTACATTATTATATATCAGTTTCTGTATAGACTGCATCGTGCTGCACACCAATAGCATAGTTTTTATCTGTCACCATACATATGTGCCCCTTTACCCCTTACGCCCACTCCCCGACTCCCTTCCCTCTGGTAACCACTAATCTGTTCTTATCCATGTGTTTGCTTATCTTCCACATATGAGTGAAGTCTTTTGGTGTTTGTCCTTCTCTGTCTGGCTTATTTCACTTAACATAATACCATCAAGGTCCATCCATGTTGTTGCAAATGGGATGAATTTGTCTTTTTTTTATGGCTGAGTAGTATTCCATTGTATATATATACCACATCCTCTTTATCTATTCATCAGTTGATGGGCACTTGGGTTGCTTCCACATCTTGGCTGTAGTGAATAATGCTGCAATGAACATAGGGATGCATGAGCCTCTTTGTATTGTTGATTTTGTGTTCTTTGTATAAATACCTAGTAGTAGGATAGCTGGATCGTATGGCATTTCCTTTCTTTGTTTTTTTTTTGCTGAGGAAGATTCGCCCCAAGCTAACATCTGTTCCCAATCCTCCTCTTTTAGCTTGAGGAAGATTCACCCTGAGCTAATGTCTGTGCCAATCTTTCTCTATTTTGTATGTGTGTTGCCACCACAGCATGGCCACTGATGAGTGGTGTAGGTCTGCGCCTGGGAAGTGAATCTGGCCGCTGAAGCAGAGCGCACCCAACTTAACCACTAAGCCGTGGGCCTGGCCCCAATATTTCTATTTTTAATTTTTTGAGGAATCTCCATACTGTTTTCCATAGTGGCTGCACCAGTTTGCATTCCCACCAGCAATGCATAAGGGTTCCCTTTTCTCCACATCCTCTCCAACATTTATTGTTTTTTGTCTTGGTAATAATAGCCATTCTGACCCATGTAAGGTGATATCTCATTGTTGTTTTGATTTGAATTTCCCTAATAATTAGTGATGTTGAACATCTTTTCATGTACCTGTTGGCCATCTGTATATCTTCTTTGGAAAAATGTCTGTTCATATCCTCTGCCCATTTTTTGATTGGGTCATTTGCTTTTTTGTTGTTGAATTGAATGAGTTCTTTATATATTTTGGAGATCAACCCCTTGTTGGATAGGTGATTTGCAAATATTTTCTCCCAGTTGGTGGGTTGTCTTTTCATTTTGTTCATGGTTTCCTTCGCTTTGAAGAAGATTTTCAGTCCAATGTAGTCCCATTTGTTAACTTTTTCTTTCGTTTCCCTTGCCTGGTCAGACATGTTATTTGAAAAGATGCTGCTAAGATCAATGTCAAATAATGTACTGCCTATATTTTCTTCAAGGAGTTTTATAGTTTCAGATCTTACATTCAAGTCTTTAATCCATTTTGAGTTAATTTTTGTGTATGGTGCAAGATAGTGGTCTACTTTCTTTCTTTTGCATGTGGCTGTCCAGTTTTTCCAACACCATTTATTGAAGAGTCTTTCCATTCTCCATTGTATGTTCTTGGCTCCTTTGTTAAGGATGTGTGGTTTTATTTTTGGGCTTTCAGTTCTGTTCCATTGATCTGTGTGTCTGTTCTGTGCCACTACCATTCTGTTTTGATTACCATAGCTTTGTAGTATATTTTGAAGTCAGGGATTGTGATGCCTCCAACTTTGTTCTTTTTCCTCAGGATTGCTCTGGCTATTCGGGGTCTTCTGTTGTTCCACATAAATTTTAGGATTCTTTATTCAATTTCTGTGAGAAACTTCATTGGAATTCTAATTGGGATTGCATTGAATCTGTAGATTGCTTTGGGTAGTATGGACGTTTTAACTATGTTGATTCTTCCAACCTATGAGGATGGAATATTTTTCCATTTCTTTGTGTTTTCTTCAATTTCTTTCAATAATGTCTTATAGTTTTCAGTGTATAGGTCTTTCACTTCTTTGGTTAAGTTTATTCCTAAAATTTCTCTTTCTGCTAGTTTATTGTTAGTATATAGAAATGGAACTGATTTTTGTAAGTTGATTTTGTACCCTGCAACTTTGCTGTAGTTGTTGATTATTATTAATAGTTCTCTGATGGATTCTATAGGGTTTTCTACATATAGGGTCATGTCATCTGCAAACAGTGAGAGTTTCACTTCTTCCTTTCCAATTTGGATTCCTTTTATTTCTTTTTCTTGCCTAATTGCTCTGGCCAAAACCTCTAGTACTATGGTGAATAGGAGTGGCGAGAGTGGGCATCCTTGTCTTGTTCCTGTTCTCAAAGGAATGGCTTTCAGTTTTTCACCATTAAGAACGATGTTGGAGGGGCCGGCCCCATGGCTTAGTGGTTAAGTGCGCACACTCTGCTACTGGTGGCCTGGGTTCGGATCCCAGGCGCGCACTGATGCACCACTTGTCTGGCCATGCTGAGGTGGCATCCTACATACAGCAACTAGAAGGATGTGCAACTATGACATACTGGGGCTTTGGGGAAAAAAAGGAGGAGGATTGGAAATAGATGTTAGCTCAGAGCTTGTCTTCCTCAGCAAAAAGAGGAGGATTAGCATGGATGTTAGCTCAGGGCTGATCTTCCTCACACACACACACAAAAAAAGAATGATGTTGGCTGTGTGTTTGTCATATATGGCCTTTATTATGTTGAGGTACTTTCTATACCCATTTTGTTGAGAGTTTTATCATAAGTGGATGTTTGATCTTGTCAAATGCTTTCTCTGCATCTATTGAGATGATCATGTGGTTCTTATTCATTTTGTTAATGTGGTGTATCATACTGATTGATTTGCGGATGTTGAAACATCCTTATGCCCCTGGAATAAGTCCCACTTGATCACGGTGTATCATTCTTTTAATGAATTGCTGTATTTGGTGTGCCAAAACTTTGTTGAGGATTTTTGCATCTATGTTCATTGGCAATATTGGCCTGTGATTTTTCTTCTTTGTGTTGTCCTTGTCTGGTTTTGGTATCAGGGTAATGTTGGCCTAATAGAATGAGTTAGGAAGCGTTCTGTCTTCTTCAATTTTTTGGAATAGTTTGAGAAGGCTAGATATTAAATTTTCTTTCAATGTTTGGTAAAATTCTCCAGAGAAGCCATGTGGTCCTTGACACTTGTTTTGGGGGAGATTTTTGATTACTGTTTCAATCTCTTTACTAGTCATTGGACTATTCAGATTCTCTATTTCTTCTTGATTCAGTTTTAGGAGGTTGTATGAGTCTAAGAATTTATCCATTTCTTCTAGATTATCCAATTTGTTGGTGTATAGTTTTTCATAGTATTCTCTTATAATCATTTGTATTTCTGCAGAATCTGTTGTAATTTCTCCTCTTTCATTTCTAATTTTATGTATTTGAGCCTTCTCTCTTTTTTTCTTAGTGAGTCTGGCTAAGGGTTTGTCAATTTTGTTTATTTTCTCAAAGAACGAGCTCTTGGTTTCATTAATGCTTTCTACTGTTTTTTAGTCTCTATTTCATTTATTTCTGCTCTGATTTTTATTATTTCCCTCCTTCTGCTGGCTTGGGCTTTGATTGTTCTTCTTCTTCTAGTTCTGTTAGGTGCAGTTTAAGGTTACTTATTTGAGATTTTTCTTGTTTGTTGAGGTGAGCCTGTATTGCTATGAATTTCCCTCTTATGATCACTTTTGCTGTGTCCCATAGGAGTTGGTATGTTGTATTTTCATTTTCGTTTGTCTCCAGGTATTTTTAAATTTTTCCTTTGATTCTTCATTGGTCCAATGGTTATTCAGTAGCGTGTTGTTTAGTTTCCATATATTTCTGACTTTCCCAGCTGTTTTCTTGTAGTTGGTTTCTAGTGTCATAGCACTGTGGTCAGAAAAGATGCTTGGGATGATTTCAATCTTCTTAAATTTATTGAGGTTTGCCTTGTTTCCCAACATATGGCCTATCTTTGAGAATGATCTGTGTGCACTTGAGAAGAATGTGTATTCTGCTGTTTTTGAATGGAATGCTCTGTATATATCTATTAAGTCCATCTAATCAAGTGTTTCATTTAAATCTACTATTTCCTTGTTGACTCTTTGTCTGGATGATCTGTCCATTGATGTCAGTGGGGTGTTGAGGTCCCCCAATATTATTGTGTTGCTGCTAATTTCTCCCTTTAGGTTTGTTTATAGTTCCTTTATGTATTTTGGTGCCCCTGTGTTAGATGCATATATATTAATAAGTGGTATGTCCTCTTGGTGGAATGTCCCTTTTATCATTATATATTGCCCCTCTTTGTCTCTCATTGTCTTTTTTAACTTAAAGTCTGTTTTGTCTGATATAAGTACGGCAACACCTGCTTTCTTTTGTTTGCCATTAGCTTGGAGTATTGTCTTCCATCCCTTCACGCTGAGCCTATGTTTGTCTTTAGAGCTGAGATGTGTTTCCTGGAGGCAGCATATTGTTGGATCTTGTTTTTTAATCCACCCAGTTACTCTGTGTCTTTGATTGGAGAATTCAATCCATTTACATTTAGAGTGATGATTGATATATGAGGGCTTAATACTGCTATTTTATCTCTTGTTTTCTGGTTGATCTATGTTTCCATTGTTCCTCTTCCTTTGTATTTCTGACTGCCATTTCATTTTGGTGGTTTTCTGAGGAGGTTTTTTCTCAGTTTTCTCTCTTTTTGTCAATTGTAGCTCTGCTATGATTTTTTGTTTAGTGGTTACTGTGAGGTTTGTATAAAAGATCTCGTAGATGAAATAGTCCATTTTCTCATTGCCTAGTATCTCCATTAACCTAAGTAGGTTCCATCCCTTACCTCTTCCCCTTCTGAGTTATTGTTCTTACAAATTATTCTGTTTTTAATGCTGTGAGTTTGTGACTAAGTAGAAGTGTTTATAGATATTTTTGATGCTTTCCTTCCCTTTATCTTTAGGTTATAACTGAGTATTTGTTTCCCTGTTCTGATAGAGAGCTACAGTTTTCTGATTTTGTCTGTCTAATTATCTCCTTGCTCAATGCTTTGTAGGCCTTTGCCTTTTTGTTTGCTGTGTGAGTGTGTCTTTAATTGTTTCTTGTAGGGGAGGTCTAGTGGCAATGAAGTGCCTCAGCTTTTGTTTATCTGGAAAGCTTTTATTTCTCCATTGTATCTGAAGGAAAGTTTCACTGTATAGAGTATTCTTGGTTGAAAGTTTTTGTCTTTCAGTATTTTGAATATATTGTTCCATTCTCTCCTAGCCTGTAGAGTTTCTGCTGAGAAATATGCTGAAAGCCTGATAGGAGTTCCTTTGTATGTTATTCTCTTTTGTCTAGCTGCCCTTAATATTTTTTCTTTGTCATTGACTTTTGCCAGTTTTACTATCATATGCCTTGGGAAAGGTCTTTTAGCATTGATGTGAGTAGGTAGTCTATTAGCTTCATGTATTTGTAAATCTGCTTCCTTTCCCAGGTTTGGGAAGTTCTCAGCTATTATTTCTTTGAACAAGCTCTCTGCTCCTTTCTCCCTCCCTTCTCCCTCTGGAATACCTATAATCCTTATGTTGCTTCTCCTAATTGAATCAGATATTTCTTGAAGAATTTCTTCATTTTTTAAAAATCTTATTTCTGTCTCCTCCTCCACCTATAACATTTCTATGTTTTTATCCTCCAAATCACTAATTGGTTCCTCCATAACATCAGCTCTATTCTTTAAGGATTCTATATTATTTTTTATTTCATTGATTATGTTTTTCATATACAGAATTTATGCTTGATTTTTTTTTTATAATTTCAACCTCTTGGGTGAATAGGTTCATTTTATTCCTGAGCTCACGGAACTGTTTTTCTGTGTTCTCTTGTATCTCCTTGAGTTTCTTTATGACAGCCATTTTGAATTCTCTGTCATTTAGATCGTAAATTTCTGTGCCTTCAGGGTTGGTTTCTGGAGAATTGTCATTTTCCTTCTGGTCTGAACTGTTCCTGTGGTTTCTCATGGTGTTTAATGAACTCATCTTTTGTCGGGGCATTGGTGGTGGTATTAGGTTGCAGATTCCACCTGCTACCGCTAGGGGGAGCAGGAGCAGAGTCTCTGGTCCCTTCTAGTCTGCTGGAAGTCGTGTGGGTGCTGCAGGAGCTTGCACCGGCCTGGAGAGCGTTCAGTCACTTGTGTGGACTGTGCTTGGCGCACGGGGCTTCCTCGCGTGGGACCCAGCTGGGGCCACTCCTTGGGGTTGCAGGGGCACCCATGGGCTCCCTCCCTCGCCTGGAAAGCGGTCGCGGGCCGGTTAACAGCAGCCGCCTCTTCCTGTAGGCCCCCTGGGGCGCACTCCCTCCTTCAAGGCTCAGCTGCACTGTGGGCACTGGTGGGCCAGAGTTTGCCTGCCCAGGCGTGGCGCCGGACTCTGCTCGCAGACTCGCAGGCTGCTGTGCTCGGTGGGCGGGGCCTCTCGTGTGGAACCAGCCAACGCCACACCTGGGGGCCGCAGGGGCACGGTGGGCTCCCTCCCTCGCCCGGAAAGCGAGTACGAGCCGGCGAGCAGCAGCTGAGCAGGTCAAGGGCGGCTGCCGCCTCCTCCTGGCAGTCGCCCCTCGGGGCACTCCCTCTTTCGAGGCTTAGCTGCACTGTGGGCGCTGGCACGTGCCACAGATTCCACTGGTAGACCAGCAGGTTGCTGTGCTAGATGGGCACGGCTTCTTGTGTGGACCAAGTCAAGGCCACTCTGGGGCTGCAGGGGCATGGTGGGCTCCCCTGCCCTCGTCGGGAGAGCGATCACCAGCAGGTTAAGGGCTGCCGCTGTCTCTTCCCACAGTCGCCCCAGGGCACGTTTGGTTCCCACTTGTGGGGTGCTCGAATCAGGCTGGAAAGTGATCCTGTGTGCGCACAGGGCTGTGGGGTGGGTAGGGAGCGCTCCCCAAGTCCACCACTTCCCAGCGGGTGGGTCCATCCACCCTCAGGTGTATAGCTGTGTATGTCTCTCAGGTGTCCTGTTGTGCTGTGTAGGCTTCTTCTGTTGGTCAATGAAGATTTATTTAGTTGTAGTTCAAACGGGGAGAGACAAAGGGAACAGCTCACTGCACCATGTTGCTGATGTCCTCCAAGTTTTTTCTTCTATGGTTAGTGCTTTTAGTATCTTATTTATTAGGTCATTTTCTACCCTGGGGTAGGAAATGTATATTCATTTACATTTTCTTCCAATAGTTTTAAAGTTTTTCTTTTGACATTTAAGTTTGTAACCATTTGTGGTTGATTTATGTGCGGTATGAGGTAGGGATCTATTTTATTTCTTCTTCTATACGGAATTGATGGTCTCTTTAGTTTGACCTCTGCCTGAAAGCTCTACTCTTTAACTCCCCTCCTCCCTCCTTTTATGTTTTTGGTATCATATCTAACCTCTTTTTTGTGCATTTGTATCCATTACCCTCTTATCATGGAAATAGATAATTTTTCCTATTTGTGGTCTTCTCTTTGCCCCTTAAATCAGTTCCTTTAACATTTCTTGTAGCACTAGTTTCTTGGTGACAAACTCCTTTAATTTTTGCTTGTCTGGGAAATTTTTGATCTCTCCTTCCATTTTGAATGATAACCTTGCTGGGTAGAGTATTCTTGGCTGTAAATTTTTTCCTTTTAGCACTTTAAATATATCATGCCATTCTCTTCTAGCCTGTAAGGTTTCTGCTGAGAAGTCAGCTGATAGCCTTATGGGGTTTCCTTTGTATGTAACTTGACTTTCTCTTGCGGCTTTTAGGATTCTCTCTTTATCTTTAATTCTGGAAATTTTGATTATGATGTCTCTTGGTGTGGGCCTCTTTGGGTTTATCTTGTTTGGGGCTCTGTGTGCTTCCTGTACCTAGATGTCTGTTTGCTTCCTTAGGTTAGGGAAGTTTTCATGTATTATTTCTTGAAATAGATTCTCTGCCCCTTTGTCTCACTCTTCTCCTTCCAGGACACCTATAACACGGATGTTAGTGCACTTAATGTTGTCCCAGAGGTCTCTTAGACTGTCCTCACTCTTTTTAATTCTTTTCTCTTTTACCTGTTCAGCTTGGGTCATTTCTAGTCTTTCGTCCAGCTCACAGATCCATTCTTCTGTATCCTCTACTCTGCTTTTGAGTCCCTTTAGTGAATTTTTCATTTCCAGTATTGTATTCTTCATTTCTGATTGGTTCTTTTTTATATCTTCCATTTCTTTGTTGACATTCTCACTGAGTTCATCTATTCTTCTCCCCAGATCAGTGAGCATCCTTAACACTCTTTGTTTGAACTCTCTGTCGGGTAGGTTGCTCATTTCTGTTTCACTTAGTTCCTTTTCTGGGGTTTTGTCCTGTTACCTTACTTGGAATGTATTCCTTTGCCTCCTCAATTTGCCTCTTTCTCTGTGCTTGTGTCTACGTATTAGGTAGGTCAGCTACGACTTCTGCTCTTGGATAGGCGACCTTATGTAAGTGATGGCTTAGGAGGCCTGCAGTGTGCTTCCCTCAGTTCTCAATGTTCCAGGGGTGACCCCTATGTGGGCTACGTGTGTCCTGCTGTTGTGGCCTGTTTGCTCTCCCTGTAGGCGCCCAGGGAGGCCGAGTTATGCTCCTGGCCAGCTGTTGTAATGCTCAGCTGCTTGTAGTTGTTGTGGACCCTTCAGTCTCTTTATCAGGTGTGGGGAGCCCCAGCACAGTTGGTTGCAAGTTCTAATACTACATTTGTGTTGCAGTATTTCTTTTAAGTGAGTAGGCCCCCAGCGTGGCAGGTTGTTAGGCTCAGGGCCTTACAATTGCTGTAAGCCTCCAGCCTTTAGGTTTCTTGTCAGCTCTCTGAGGATTGCAGCTGGGTGGGGCTGGCCTCAGGCACGGGAGCACCAAATTGTTTCAGGCTTTGGAAGGTGGGGCAAACCCCCATGTGGGTCTTTGAGAAGCACAAGTCTTCTGCAGCAGACAAGCCCTGCTGCCCACAGGTCCACAGACACAGTCAACTCAGTCCTGCCCCGTGTGCGCACCCCGACCTCCCGACGTGGACCCAGTCTCTCCATGGCGGGAACCCCACGCACTCCACCACTGCCCCACACTCTCCACCTACTCCTTGTGCACGCCCTGCCCCACTGAAGTCCGCTCAGTTGCCAGGCTGCAGAGAATCCAGTCACCAATCTATGCAGGTCCACAAGTTGCCCGAGGGCTTGTTGTTGGGTGGGGCCAGTCTCTAGGGTGGGCTGCCTGCCCTGGCTGAGCTGGATTAAATCGGTGCTCTAGTGGGTGGGGCAGACCCTGGGCTAGCAGGCCCCAGGGAGAACTCCAATGGAGTCTGTGTCAGCACGCCCACACCAGGCCACAACAATGGCCACCGCCAATGTCCCAGTCCCTGGAGAGGTCTCACCCCTCACCGAGATGCACACAGGGCCTATTAGGTGAGTCTCCTTTCACCAAAGCACTGTGCACCTTTCTTTCTGATGATTTTAGGTCACTTTCCGAAACAGGTGAGTTTGCGCGTGGGCCTTTTAAGAGCCGATTTTAATTTCTTTGTGAACCAGCTTTTCTGGGGGTATTCCCCAATGTTTCAGTAGCAGGCAAAGTCAGATATTATGCCACTCGTCTCGATTGTGCTGGGTCCACAAAATGTTCACAGCGGGGACACTCCCCGGCTCGGCCCCGCACCTCCAGGGAGGGCTGCGTACCTCTGGCTGTTCCCGGGCGGCCGTGAGGCGCTGCGGCTTGTGAAGGCGGCGTTTTTCCTCTCCAGAAGGGAGTTTCTGCCTCTTCTACCTCAGTTAGGATTGTCTGTTGTTGCAGGAGTTCCTCTTATCCAGTTTTCAGTTCTCTCAGGGGTAATTTTTCCACGAGTAGTTGTATATTGGCTGTGTCTGCAGGAGGAGGTGAGTTCAGAGTCTGCCCATGCCGCCATCTTGACTTCCTCTCTCTCATAAGTCTTGACATCTAGTACAGCAAGTCTCTCTTTCTTACTCAGCTTCTTTGAAGTGTTTAACCTATTCTTGGCCCTCTGCTCTTTCATATACATTTAGAGTCAACTTGTCAAGTTCCATGCAAAATGTTTGTTAGCATTTTAATCGGAGTTGTACTAAGTCTATAGATCAATTTGGGAAAAATTAACATCTTTATGATATTAAATCTTTCCATATTTCCATTTATTTATATCTTCTCTAATGTTCTGTAAAATTTTAAGTTTTCTGTGTACATTTCTTACAGATTTTGTGGTAGATTTATTTTTAGGTATTGATAGCTTAGCTTTTTTGTTTTTTCTCAGAATGCATTTTTTAAATTGAGGCATAATTTGCATACAATAAAATGCATCTGTGTTAAAAGTACAGGACAACGACTTTTGACAAATGTGTACACCTGTGTAACCACACCACAGTCAAGATATAGAACATTTTTATCACCTCTAAAAGTTCCTTGTGCCCCCTTGCAGCCAATCCCTAAGCCCCAGGCAATTGCTAAACTATTTGCTGTCACTATAGAGTAATTTTGCCTTTTTTTATAAAGAACTTCATATAAATGGAATCATAAAGTATTACATTGTGTGTGTCTAGCATCTTTTACTCAGCATAATGTTCTTGAGATTCATCCATGTTGTTGCATATATCAGTGATTTATTTCTTTTTCTTGCTGAGTAATAGCTTTTTCTTTAAAACTTTGAGAATCAGAGTTTGATTTTTTTTCTCTTTCCTCTACCCTTGCGTTTTGGCTAGCCTCTCACTTTCTACCTTCAGTGATTCCTGAGCACAGAGTATCAGTGTGATTTTTTATCCTAAAAACCAAGCCTGTGCCCTCCCTCCTGCATTCAACTATGCTTCCCAGGACCCCTCTGAGGATGGTAGTGGGTGGCTGTCCTTAATCATATCCTGACAGCTTCCTTCCAACTAAAAGAGAGAAACCCCACAAATTCATGACCCCTTGTCCAGTGGGAAATTCTGGCCAGCTTGGGCTTTGGGGACTGCTGTACTTCCTGTTGAGGAGTCTCCAGCCTCCTGCATGGGGCCACTCGGGCTGTAGCTGGTCTGAATGGCTGTGCCCCGATGTCCCTTCATGGGCTTTCTTCGTCTTTCAGGACAATCCTGAGAAGACGGCCGCATCAGAACGAGGGGACTTTTACATCACGGGGGACCGAGCCCACATGGACAAGGATGGCTACTTTTGGTTCATGGGAAGAAACGACGATGTGATCAATTCCGCAAGGTCAAGCTGCCTGCTCTTTTCTTCTCCCTTTGAAGCTTCATGGGCGAGGGGAGGTCATATGGAAGAGTTTGTTTTTTTCTTCCAGCTACCGGATCGGGCCGGTTGAAGTGGAAAGTGCTCTTGCCGAGCACCCAGCTGTCCTGGAGTCTGCTGTGGTCAGCAGCCCAGACCCCATCAGAGGAGAGGTAACCAGTCCAGCCAAGAACATTGCCCCCTGATTCTCTGCCTATTAGCACCCAGCAGAATAAACTGGAAGGCCCAGATTCCCCCCATCTTTCTGCCATCCAGGCACCATAGAGTCTGAAATGCCACCATCAGACACACATTCCTTTCGGTTGAGCATTGCCCTCGTGTCTTTAGAGCTATAAATACTTTCTAGAGGGACACCAGGGGAAGATACCAACACTTTGGTGACAACTAGAGACAGAACTGGGTCCAAAAAAGGCTGACTGTTGGGTGGGAGATGGTAGTGGTAGGTGCAGGCTTTGTCATCTGTCCTGTCCCATAGAAAGTCCTTTTCCATTTGCAGATGAGGACATAGCAAGTGCCCCAGACATAGTGGCTAGTGGCTCTAACCTGGAGGGAACAGCTAACTCGAGGGATGACAGAATAAGTATCTGCAGTGACCTTGATCTATCAGAAATATGGGCCAAATTCAATAAGCCAGCCTTTCTCAGGAGAAATGCCAATTCCTTCCCAGGGTCCCAAAGGAACAGATAGAATGGGAGAGATAAGCTCATAAGCCGACCTGTGTACTTTTCACTGGCTGTAAATCAAATGTAATCCTGAAGTTGTATGTAGTTACTTTATGAAAGTTGGTGCAACATCAAGCTACGTTCTCAGAAGCACTGGGGCCACAGGAGTGATGCTCAGTCTGGGCCCTGGCTTGCTCACAGCTGCATCATCTGGGATTCTTGTTTAAGATGCAGATTTCTAGACCTCAAGTCAGACTTGCTGAATCTGAGTGACTGGGGATGCAGCCCAAGGAATTTTCATTTTGACCAGAAGCCCCCAGCCAACTGATTCTGATGCCCACTAAAATTTGAGGCCATTAATGTAGAATGAGGGAGGTGAGAATCCCATCTGTATGCTGGAGAAATGACACCTGGAAAAGTATGCCTAGTTCTGAATGCCACAAATTAGCTGGGGCTGTGACAAATGGCTGCGTGCTCACAGATAATCCATGTAAAGCGTTCAGAACAGAGCCTGGCACGTAGAAAGTGCTCAATAAATGTTTGGTAGTTTTAGCAAACATAAGAGAAAGCCCTTCCTAAAAGCCAGATCTGTCTGAACATGAAATGGTGGTGAGATGCCCACCTTTGGAAGTATGCAAAGACAGTGAACCACCGCTTAACAGGATGTGTTGACAGAGTTGTATGCTGGTATGAACAAGCAACCTCCTGGCCTTTGGATTCTTCTGTTCCTACCAGAAACCACGTTTTGTTGTGCCTGAGTTTGGGACACTTCCTCCTCCTTGGCAGGAGGCAGCCTGCAAGAAAGACGTGGGCAGAGAGCGCCAAGGTGCAGCATGTCCCTCAGGATGCCTGGAATAGAGGCTGTGCAGCAAAATGTTTGCTGATTGCAGACGCTCACACATGCAGTCTCAGAAAGAGCCCCCTCCCCTTGAAAGTGGTCTGCACTCTTCCCCAATCCTGCCTCTCCAAACCTATGCCTAGTTACCTTCCTCGTCAGGAAAACCTGGACATAATGGGCCTTAAGGAGTTTGCGAAGCTTCTCTCTCCCAAGTATTTGCATCCTAAGAGAAGCACGTTGGCTCCTAAGGTTGTCACTTCAGGTATGGAGACTAGTTTGGGAAATAGGTAGGAGTCTGAAATCATTCCACAAAAGCCAATGCTCCCGAGAGTTGGTCCTGGAAAGGCAGGCAACAGAAAAAGTTGGTGTTGTCCATTTCACTGCCTGAGCCCAAGGAATTGTAGAACTTTCTTGTTGGGCTGGTGAAAGTGAGTGCTTATTCACAAGGCTAGGTTAGGGAGAAAAGAGTTGTTACACAAGGCCTGATTGGTTATTTTTCTCTGACAGGTGGTAAAGGCGTTTATAGTCCTTTCTCCAGCCTACTCCTCTCATGATCCAGAGGAACTAACCCGGGAGCTCCAGGAGCACGTGAAAAGGGTGACTGCTCCGTACAAGTACCCCAGGAAGGTAAACATCGGGGGTTCTAGGATACGATGAGCTGGGGACTCAGGAGGGAACACGCTACCTGGGCTCCCCCTCCGGGCTCGGCTCTGGGGAGATGAAGGCACAAACAGGCCCAGCAGCTGCTGCAGCCTTTTCTCCCTGTCTGTTCACGGGGCCTCCCCAAAGCACATTCTGTTCCTCCTCTAAGAAGTGACTAAATCAGATTCAGGGGGTGGTGCTGAAACACTGTGGGAAAGATCACGTGCTCCAGGCTCTGGCTGATTTGATTGTTGCCATTTGGAGAAAACCATGATTCATGGAGGCTTTCTGACGAAGTGGCCGATGGTAATGACTCTTTTCGAGACAAAAGTCTTTCTGGGAAATGATGATTTCAAAGTGATTTTGTTTTTGTTTTATGGTCACTAGGTAGCCTTTGTTTCAGAACTGCCAAAGACGGCTTCTGGAAAGATCCAAAGGAGTAAACTGAGAAGCCAAGAGTGGAGGAGATGAGAAACAACCCCAGAAGGGCCCCACAGGCCTCTGAAGGTTCTAAGGGGAAGTGGTGGGGTCACTGGTTAGTCCCCACTTGGAGCATCATTCCTTCAACCCTGTGACATCAAAGGCTCTCGGCTTCCAAATGGACATCTCCAGAATCACTGGATGACCCTGGAAGAGAAGAACATCACTGACCCAGAGTGCATGGCCCCTGCCCAGCCTAGCAGATGTTTGGTGGCTCGACTTCTCCCTCTGTCTGGAGGCATCTTCAGCAGCTGCCCACTGGTCTCACTTCCTAAGAGCTTGCAGCTGGCCCTCCGAGGGACGGGTCACCACAGCATCCAAGCACTTGTGATCTCATTCACTGCCAATGGGAGTGCAACCACTTGACTCTTTTGATACAGCCATTTGATAATCATATCCAGGGCCATAAAAAATTGGTCATAGCCTTTAGTTCAGAAATTCCATCTTTGGGATTCACTACAAAAAGAAGGATTCAAAAGATGTTTACTGTAGCATTGTTTAAAATCATGAAAAAAAAAGGAAAAGATTCAAAGTCAAAACAATAGGGTAATGATTAACTAAATTGTAGTAGATTAACTTGATAGCATATTATGTGGCCATTTAAAATATGCCTTGAGGGGGCCAGCCTGGTGGTGTGGTGGTTAAGTTCATACACTCCGCTTTGGTGGCTTGGGGTTCGCATGTTCAGATCCTGGGCACAGAGCTACACACCACTCATCAAGCCATGCTGTGGCGGCGTCCCATATACAAAGTAGAGGAAGATTGGCACAGATATTAGCTCAGGGACAATCTTCCTCAACAACAACAGCAACAACAAAATATATATTTATATATATGCACCTTGGGGAAAACATACACATCTAAATTTTAAATCAGAATAAAAATATTATGAGTACTGGAGAGTCACAGGTCTGAAAGATAAAAGAAAAACTGTAGATGGAAAAATGATGGGAAGGAAATATACTAATATGTTAATAATAATTTTCCTGGGTATTGAAAATAATGGATGATAGTTTTTCCTTTCCTCTACATTTCTCTATTTTCCAGGTTTTCTCAGTGAGTCTGTATAACTATTTTAATGAAAAAATTATTTTAAAGAAACAATCCCCCCAAATCACACTCTGCTTTGTGTCTGGTTCTTCCTCCACATCCTAAGTCATCATCCCCAGATGCGAGTGTAGTACGTCTTACCCAGGAAGGATACGAGGACCTGAAGCCACATCCCAGGCCCAGAAACAGAAAGGATGATTCTGGGCAGCTGAGACCAGCCAGGCGGAGGAGAAGCAGATGGAAACTCAGAGTCAACCCAGTGCTGCTTACCCGACACCCAGCACCTCCACTCATGCACCAATCGTGATTTATTGAGCACCTACTCAGTGCTGGGCTCTGCGAATACGATCATAAGCAATAGCCAGCCCAGTCCCTCCCTGTATCAGCCAGCTCGGGCTGCCAACCAGAGTGCCACAGACTGGGGGGCTTTAACAGCAGGGATTTATTTCCTCAGTTCTGGAGGCTGGACGTCCAAGATCAAGGTGTTGGCAGGGTTGGTTTCATTCTGAGGCCTCTCTCCTTGGTTTGTAGACGGCTGTCTCCTCCTGTGTCTTCACATGGCCTGTTCTCCGTGCGTGTCTGTGTCCTCATCTCCTCTTATAAGAACAGCAGTCGCATTGGGTTAGGGCCCACCCTAACGACCTCATTTAACTTAATCACCTCTTTGCAGGCCCCGTCTCTGAATACAGCCACATTCTGCAGTACTGGGGGTTAGGGCTTCAGCATATGAATTTGGGGGGACACAGTTCAGCTCATGACACTAGCCTTGTGGAGTTTACGGTCTATTGGGGAGGTTGATATTATTCGTCAAAGAATAATGTGAATAATGCCCAACTGAGGTAAATGCTATGAAGGAAACAGTACAGTTAAAACATATTTGGGGGCTGATCGAGACTGGGGGGACCCAGGGTATCAGGAGAGGCTTCCATAAGGAGGTCCCCCCTGAGCTGGGGTTGAAGGAAAGGTGACAGTAAACCAAGAGACTGGGGCTGAGCTTTCTGAACAAAGGATACCCACGTGCAAAGACCCTGAGGTGGGCAAGGCAAGTCAGTGTTTCTAAGAACAGCTCACACTCGGCGCCAGCTATGTCCAGGCACAGCTCTAAATGTTACCTCTCAGCCATCCTGTTGGACAGGTACTGATAACATCCTCTTTTTACAGATGGAGCAGAGAGGTTAAGCAGTTTGCTGAAGTTCACACAGCTAGTATCTCACAGAGCTGGAATTCAAACCCAGGGGACCCAGCCCAGTGTCCACACATGCTTCGCCTTTCACAACTGATTCGCGATGGCCTGGTTTCGCAATTTTGTCTTTCTCCAATGAGTGCCAGGGAAATGACAGAAATGACCCCCTTAAGGTTTCCTAGCCCTTAAAAAGAAAAAATCGCGTCAAAGTGATTTACTTATTCTTTTTTTTTAAAAATAAATCTGACGTAACATTGTGTAAGTTTAAGGTGTACAGTGTGTTACTTTGATACATTATACGCTGTAATATGATTGCCGATGTAGCGATATTTATCACATTACACCATTATGGCCCAATATTGTTGTCTATATTCATTATACTGTGCATTAGATCTCTACGGCTTATTTGCTACTTGTTACAAGTTTGTACCCTTAAATGGCATCACTCTTATCCCCCCATCCCCTGGTAACTACCATTTTACTCTCTGTTTTTTACAGGTTTAACTTTTTCTTTTTTAATAATTTTATTTATTTATTTTTCCCCCAAAGCCCCAGTAGATAGTTGTATATCATAGTTCCACACCCTCCTAGCTGCTGTATATGTCACACGGCCCCAGCATGGCTGGAGAAGCGGTGCGTCGGTGCGCGCCCTGGGTTCCGAACCCGGGCTGCTGGCAGCAGAGCGCGCGCACTTAACCACTAGGCCACGGGGCCGGCCCCAGTTTAACTTTTTTAGATTCCACATGTAAGTGATATCATACAGTACTTGTCTTTCTCTTGTTCTTTATGCCGTTTATCTTTATGCTTTCCTGGGCTCTCCTCGTTTTAAAGGTGGAAATTCAGACAGGGGGTTTGCCCAGGCCTAACAGGAGGGGGCGCTAGAGGCCAGGAAAACAGGCAGGTCTGACTCCACATCACTAGTGCTCTTGGGCTGGGGCTTGTCCTCGTGGCATGGGGCGCTGCTGGGATTCCTAATGAGCCCTCAAAATGTCAGTTCCATGAAAGCCGTGGCTTGGGTGGAGATGACGCCAGGGGGAAGCGGCACCTGCGGTCACTGTGCTGTGGTCACACTGCTCCCGTCTCTCAGCCTCAGATGCCTTGTCTGCAGGGCAGATGCTGTCTGGATTCCCCTCCACTCCCCCCTGGGCTGAACAAGTCTGTTCTCCCGCTGCAGTCAGAGCTCTCCACCAGGGGCCTTGGCTCAGACTTCAGTCGTGACAAGCCAAGGATGATAAACGGTGGGGGAGACGCAATCACCCTCCCCCGAGGGGCCCCGCTGACACACGTGACTCCCAGCCAGCTCTCCCACAGTCACTTCAGCCCAGGTCAGCTCCAAAAGGAAAGGACAAAACTCCCAGCTGCAGCCACAGGGAGCCAGCACCACCACCCAGCACTTCCCAGCTGCACCCCCAGCCCTAGACGTCATCGGTAGTTAGAGCAGCAAGGACGAGTGCTACCGCCATCCTTTACTCCCAGTTTATTCTGTGCCAGGCATCGTGCTGAATGCTCTGCTGAAATCCTCTGTTATTCTTGATCTTCACTCGTTCCCATTCTACTCTCACGATTGTAGCTCTATCCACAGACCATCGTGCTGTAAATCAACTCACTTCTAGAAGAAACTATCTTCACCCTAAGAAATAGAATACTCATTAAACGACGAGTCTGGAGTTCTGTTCATGTTTTCCCAATACACATCAAAATACCTACAAACATGAAAACTGCTCGTCTAAAATCACCTTGCAGCTCTTGGCTGTTGTGACCAATGCTGCAGTGAACATAGGGGTGCACATATCTTTTCAAATTAGTGTTTTCATGTTCTTTGGATAAATACCCAGAAGGGGAATAGCTGGATCGTGTGGTATTTCTATTTTTCAATTTTTTGAGAAATCTCCATACGTTTTCCAAGCAGCTGCACCAGTTTGAAGCAACCTAAGTGCCCATCAGTGGATGAGCGGATAAAGACGATGTGATACATATACACAATGGAATGTATATACTCAGCCATAAAGGAAGATGAAATTATGCCATTTGCAACAACGTGGGTGGATCTTGAGGGTACTATGCTAAGCGAAATAAGTCAGACAGAGAAAGACAAACACCGTATGATTTCATTTATATGTGGAAGATAGACAAACACATAGATACAGAGAACAGATTGGTGGCTACCAGAGGGGAAGTGGGGCTGGGGGAGGGCGAAAGGGATAGAGGTGCACATGTGTACAGTGATGGATGGAAACTAGACTATTGGTGGTAACACGATGCAGTCTACACAGAAGCTGAAATATAATGATGTACACCTGAAATTTACACAACGTTATAAACCAATGTGACCTCAATAAAAAATTAATTAATTAATTATTAATTAATTAAATAAAATCACCTTGCAAAACCCACTTTGGGGAAAACTGATCTAACTGAATTCCCACTGTAATCTTAAGAAGAAAGTATTATTATCTCCATTGAACAGAGGAGAAGACTGAAGCTCAGGGGGGTTTTGCATAGCAGCCCCTCCCCAGGTCTCCACCCCCTCTCCTGTCTGGAGTTGGGAGAACCTGCCAAGACCCCAGCCCCACTTTCCAGGGTCACACTTCCTCCCTCTCACTCTTGACCCCATTCCTTTTCTTACCGAACTTCCCTTTGCTCCCTTTGCTTTGCTTCTCTGCCTCTTCCTGGCCTGAGGGCTCAACTGTAGGTAAGGCTCAGCTTTTAAGTTGTTTCTTCTGTAAAGTTTTCCTGACTTTTGTGGGATCCCAGGACACCCTCCCTAACCACGTGGTGGCAGAGATAATGGAGACATTGAGGGGGCTGGGCTTGATGGGCTGCGGTCAGAAAAGAACTTTATATTTTTTCCTCCTACCGCTGATGTTCAAAGCCACTATGTCGCTCTCTCTTACTCATCCAAAGGACTGTAAATCCCTGGGTAGATCCCTTACCGTTTTATTCTCTCTCAAGCCTCCTTTTCAGGTATTAAGTGTTTAGTCCAATCCACATCAGCACTTAACTCCAGCTTAGAGCTGCCCCTCTTCCGCCAGCCAGCCTCGCCCAGCTGTGTGCGGTGTCCTCTCACACTTCCTCAGGCGGCCGTCCGCTCCCCTCTTCCAGGGTCCGACAGGTCAGGGGAAGGTGGGTAGAGGGGTGAGGTGTACTCCTGGCTGGTGCTAGCATGGTCCCTCCTGATGCTGCCCTGATGCGGACGACTGCGTCGTCAACCTCTCACCGCTCCGCTCTTGGATCTCCATCCAATGATACACCCTCTTCCCTCTATCCTGTGAGGGCCCCTTGCCTGGGTAGGCAGCCGTGTTGGGTGGGGCCCCCTCGAATCAGCTCAGACATAGTGGTCTTCAGCAATGCCCACTGGCCCATTGGCCAAGCATTCCACATTCTGAATGCTGGAATTCTGAAAGTGCAGGTCCCTTCCAAGAGCCTTTCCACTCTCTGGTGACATCCTGGAGTGAGTGGACAGGTTTCTGGAACTCAGAAAACATCCAGCAGAGGTGAGGGGAGAATTTGGGTGAAATGGAGTCTCCCCTCCTCAATGCAGGAACGTGGACTCTGGAGCCAGACTGCCTGATGTTTGAATACCGGCTCCTGCGCTGTCTGGCTGTGCGGCACTGAGTACGCTGTTTGACCTCTTCGTGCTTCATTGTCCCGTCTATAAAATGGGGAAATAAACGACACCCACCCGTTGGAGGGTTTTGAGGTTCCAGTGAGTTTGTATTTGTAAAGCACGTAGACCAGTGCCTGGCACAGTGTTAGTTACTAGGACAAGTCATTTTCTTGAGGTACTTGCTTATCTTATCTTCCTAAAACATCAGCAGTTCCCTTCCTCCGAGTCCACCTGCTGGCTTGTGGGTAGCGTTCTGTCATATACAGGCTGGAGGTGGGTAAAGTTCCAAACTTCGGGGCCACCTTTGAGCACATTGTGTGGAAAACCTCTCTTTAAACTGTGTGTATTTGTCATCCTAGTCTCGGCTTTGGGCTTCAGCCAAAGTTCCGAGAGAACAGGGAAAGTCCATTTAACATCCTCTTTCATGAGCGTCACACTGGGCTGCTATTGTCTGATGTTTTTGCCCATCTTCCCCAGTAGATTGAGGGCTTTTCAGGATCATGAGTCAATCAGAGTCCTGTTTGCCACCCCAGTGCCCGTTTTAGGACCCGCTGCCTGGTGGGCATCAGTAAATAGTCATTGAATGAATGGATGGAAAATAAGGTACTTTTCAGAGAAGAATAGGGCACTGAGGAAGCTTCAAGCAAGGATTATACCTGAAGACCGCCCACCTCATATTTTTCTCTAAATTAATGTGCCTCTTTCTTTTCTTGATCACTGAAAAGTCTCTAAGAGAAGTCCTCACTTGTCCCCAGGCAAGTCACTTCCCCTCTCTGGGCTTCTTTGTTTCCTTCTATATATTGGGATTTTGACGTTGCTGGAGATCTATTCTTCCCAACCTTCCCAGTGCTGAGGACTCCTTTTCATCATTCTGCCAATCATGTTTTGAAAGATTTTTGTCTTCCAACTGGCATTTCTTCTAAGCCCACTGAGTTCAGTACAATTTGAGGTGGTGTCAGCTTTTACTGAGTAATAATGCTTGCGTGTTCGCTATAGGATGATCTTTTTCCTGTTTCAGAATTTATCATGAGTTTGGGAAATGATCCTTAGCTAGAAAGAGCCTGACATGTTGTGCAATATTGCAATCACAGCAGCATCTTTACGGAGAGAAGCAGTTTCGTCCAGGGTATGCCCGGACAGAAGTATTTTCTTCCTCTCTGCTTCTGGATTTCTCTCTGCCCTGGGGTCTGCAGCCCATCACGTATACTTATTTTAATAAAGTTGAAGATGAGGACTATGATGGTGGTGGTGGTGGTGATGACGAACATCTACCATTTGTTGAGCTTTTCCTTAACTGTTGAACTGTGCTGAGGACTTATTGGACATTATCTCATTTAAGCCCCACAAAAAGCAACAGAGGAGGCATGTCTCATTCATCCCTTCATTTAACAAAAATTATTCTTTCAGTTCTAGGCACTGAGGATACACCAGGGAAGAAAAAAGACAGAATGTCTCCCCTCTGGAAATTTCATCCCAGTGGGAAAGAGAGACAACAGACAAATAACAAAAAAAATTAGAGTACGTTTGATGGTGTCAGTGCAAAGGAGAAAAGTAAAGTAGAGAAGGTAGATAGGATCCGTAGGAGGGGGGTGTGGGATTTTAAATAAGATGGCCAGGGAAGGATTTGTTGTGAAGATGATATTTGAGCAGAGACTGAAATGGGTGAGAGTGTGAGCTGTGCAGATATGGGGAGTGGGGAGGACAGTGCCTAGACAGAGAGAATAGCAAGTTCAAAGAGCTTGTGGCAGAAATGATTTTCCAGATGGCTCCTATTTTCAGAGGTGGAAACTGAAGCTCTGAGAGGTGGAGTCACTTGCCCAAAGTTGCACAGCTATAAGTGGCAGAGCTGGGATTTAAATACCAGGTCTGCCAACAGCAAAACCTGAATGTGCTAACATCTGTAGCCCAGAGCAAGCCCTCGGTAACTGTAATCTCCAGTCACTGTTACTCAGTCCAGTGGCCAGCTGATCAGACACAGCCTTGAACAGTGACCATTTCATATCTTTTTCCTTTAAACTCACTTTTCAGAAACACAGTGTTGCCTGTAAGAAAGACGTTGGACTTTGAAGTCAGACCCGAGTTCCACTGCAGCACCCGCCAGCTGTGGGGCCTCCTCCTCGGAGCCTGTTTCCTCATCTATAAGACGGTGTTGCACATGCGTCCCGCGTAGAGTTCTGGTTAAGATTACACGTGAGCATATTTACACAGCAGTGAAAGCATGAAGTAGCCATTATCCTTTAAAAATTTTTTGAAGAAAAACTTGATTTTCCACCTCATAGATTTCCCACTGCACTGTGGTGTTCTGAACTGTGTGCAGAGGTCAAGATTTCCTAAAAAGAAGGAAAGAGTAAGCCTGCAATGAGAAGCTCATCAAAGTCCAGCACTGTGCCTTTGTAATGTGCCCAGGGGGCCAGGTGCAAAGTGCGCTGGAAGAGATATTTTCAGACCATCCTAAGTAAAGTAGCATGCACACACACACACTCACAACCATACTCACACACAAATAGACACACCTACACTCACACATGTTCCAAACTCATACACAGACACACACATACACTCACATACAGAGCTATACATACACAACAGTCACACACAGTCACATACACATTCACACACAAACACACAGCACACACACATCCACACATACAAGTACGCATAACCCCCATATACACATATAAGTATGCTCCCACCCCCACACACTCACACACACAGACAAACATGCACAAACTCACATGCACAGTCTCACACACAGGCACTCATACACAGAACCAGACATACACAAAAGCTACACACAGTCACATGCACACACTCACACATTCACACACACTTACACCCATGCACATGAGCTTTCATATGCACAGCCACACACGTCACACAGTCATACTCATTATCATGTCAACGTGTTTCATTTTCTTCAGAGCCCTTATTCATTCAGTCAAATGTTTACTGAGTATCTACTTTGTGCTGCATACTGTCTAAGTTCGTGAGCTAAATCAATGTACAAAACAGGCAATGATCTCTGCCCTCATGTAGCTTGCATTCTAATGGAAGGAGACAGAGAAAAAGTAATGAATAAGTAAATTCTTTAATATGTTTGAAAGTGATGAGTATTAAGGAAAAATAGTACTGGGTAGGGGGGGAGGAAGAACCAGTTTGGAAGTGGATTGCAATTTTAAGTAGATGGTCAGGGTAAGCTTCATTGAGAAGGTGACAAAAATCTTTGACAAAGATTTGAAGAGAGAGAAGGGGTTATCCATGTAGAGACCTGGGGAAAGTGGTCTGAGAAGAAGAAACAGCAGGGGCAAAGGCCTGAGGCAGGATGTGCCTTCAAGGAACAGCAAGGAGGCCAGTGGGGCTGATGTGCAGTGAGTGGTAAAGGGACAGGACATCAAGCCAGAGAGGAAGGGAGTGTGTGTGAAGACCATGTAGAGTCTTGGGTGACGTGGTCAACACTTGGACATTTATTTTGCCTGAAATGGGATTCACTGGTGGGTGCTGAGCAGAACTGTGACATGACCTGACCTCTGATCTACCCTTAACAATATCTAAGGTGAACTTGAGCATTCTACAGGTTATTAGCTGTCTCACCTCCAAACTGGAAGGGCTCTGACTTGGTCACCTCCATGTCCATCTGAGAGCAGCAGTCAATAAATACTTGTTGACTAATTGACAGGACAGACATTTCCAGGGAGGACAGCATTCCATGGCATGTCCTGGGGAACTCGGTTCCAGAGCTTCCCAACCAAATGGGTCTCTGGGTCCTTTTGCCTCACTTTCTGGGGAACAAATGACTTTTTTGAGTTTCCTTCTATTTTTGGGGCCCTAATTACTGTTCCCAGGACCACGACCCTTATTCCCCAAATCTGCTGTGTCCATGTGACTAGCAGGAATAGTCAACAACCCCCAGACCCTCCATCCACGCAGGTATGTGAATTTGAGTGCAAAGACCCCCCCCACAAGTCCCCCATTCTAGACTGAAGTCACTATAATTTAGTGAGTGCTTACCGTATGCTGTGCATTTGGTTTTTTTTTTTTAACTTTTACTTATTTACTCTTTGAATAAGTAAATAAAATTTGAATTGAATAATTTAATTAAAAAACCCACTTTGACTTGTTTCAAAATCAAACTAGCTCCCCTCTCCAGAAGCAGCTGAAGCTCTAATGCACCTTTCTAGAGCTATTTGAAGCATCTTCATGTGCTGGGTGCTTGATGCTCATTCTCAAGTCTACTCCTCACACCTCTAAGAGGTGTTCTTGGATTATCCCCCACTTTCCAGGTGAGAAGACTGAGGCTTGGAGTGGGGGTAACATAACTTCTTCAAGAGGGCACAGCTCAAAAGCAAGAAAATCCAAATTCAAATCTAGACAGGCTTCAGGCCCTCAGTCCTGAACCAAGAGCTTCTACTGCATGGTCGTGGATGCAGAAGTTGCCAACCACTGGAGCTGAAGACCCAGCTACCATCCTGGAGGAGATCACGTGTGGAGTGAGTGCAGATAAAGGAGACAAGGAGGAATCATCCAAAGAGACTGGAGTAAGAGGAAAATCAGGTAAAGAAAAGGGCTAAATGAGGTGAGAGAATCTACCTCAAGCCCATGGGAGCTCTGTTTCTCTCTCCCTGGTTGGAGCATGAAGTTGCTGTCAGTCCTGGGCATAAATCTCCTTTATACCCCCTGGATTAAAAGAACAGTCCCTGCTGGCCCCCAAGGTTCTAGGGCTGTGCAATTCACAAACACAACATGGATGACAGGCATTACCCCAACTAAGGATCTGGCTTGTCCACAGTTAATGATTAGCCGTGCTCTCCTTGAAGGCTGGAGGGATTCTGGAGCTGTCTGCTTGATTAGCTGTGCTCTCCTCCAAGGCTGCAAGGATTCTGGAGCTGTCTGCTCAGGAGGAGGGTGGACCAAGAGATCCCTGGACAGACTTCCTGAAGGGACTTGGAAGGTGAGCACTGTTGCAAGGAATGGACTTATGGGACCGTGCATCGTGATGGCACTAACCAATCTTTAGAAGTCAGGGCCATTGAGGCGAGTGAAAATCCCCAGGGGAAAGAAGTTTGCAATCTCTAGGGTCCTCAAAAGGGAGTATCTGCAAGGTCTCAGTGAGGAGGCAGCACTGGGCAAAGGAAACAGGGCCTTTAGCACAACAAAAGCAGGGGACTGGGGTGTCTGGGAGAAGGGTTGTCAAAGGGGGATGGGAGTTGGGTGGTGATCAGGGAAGGAGGCATCTCTGAGGAGGTGAGGCCAGAAGAATGAGAAAGAGCCAGCCGTGGAAAGAGAGAGGGACCGGCAGGAACAAAGGCAATCAATATTCCTGCCCAGGAGCTGGTAACGAAATCTTCACTCCACCAGGAAGTCCCTGCCAGGTTCAACTTTGCTAGTGATGTGGTGGATCACTGGTCTGGCATGGAGAAGGTAATGGGGTGGAGAAGAGGCACAGAGTTGGACAAATTGGCTGAGTTCATTAATCACCCATTCATTCAATATATATTTATTGAGCACTTATGTGTCAGGCACTAGGATGAACTATGAAGATGTCTATCTTCCATGAAGGCAGCACGGGGCGGGAGCAACAGAGCATGAACTTGGCAGCAAGACGAGCCTAAGAGACTGGTGCAGAGTGGAGCAAAAACCCCGGGCAGCTGACACACAGTTTGCCTGCACATACTGCACATTCTCTGTTGTGACCTCCCAGAATGAAACAAGGACTAGTGTGTTGGGGTCACAGGGGAAGTGGATTTGGGTTTAATAAGAGAAAATCAGCACTGACCAAAGACTGCATCAGTCTTCTCAGAAAGTTATGTGTCCTTGTCATCAAGGGTGTGTAAGCAGGATGGCCACTAGGCAGGGATTGTTAAAAGGGCTCCACCATGAGACATCGGAGAAAGAGAGTGATGTGGAAATTCCTAATTTTCCTTTCCTGCCCTGGACTTCTAAAATTCCACCCCGTTTACTGCTGATCCCGCCACTCCTTCACTTGAAGTTCTGTGCACTTTTATGGAGGGTGGAAGGATTCATCTTGGCTGGGATGGGGAGAGAGGTGGATCCGCCAGCATGGGCTTAGAAGAATGGCGCTCAAAGGGAGCCATAACCATGGTGTTGTCATGTGGTCCCAACACCACGACACAACCTTAGTGCAGAAATCACCAATGCTGGGCCTCTAGGCTGGAGATGGCTCGTGGTGCTGAGTGCTCCTAAAAAAATTTGGTCAACATTTTAAAATTGAAAAATTTCAGATAAAAATTTAAATTTCTGACTTTTCTATGAAAGTAAGACCTTGGAATAATGAGGAAGGCCTTTACGACCATGACTCAAAATCCTGAATCCATAAAAGAAGTGATTTAATAAATCTGCTACATAAACATCAAAAAACCTCTCCATCGACAAATAACACTGTAAGCAAAATAAAAAAACTAATGACAACCAGAGGAAAAATGTTCAACTCATACCACAGCAGAAGAGTTAATATCCCTAACACAGAAAGAGCTCCTAGAAGTCAAGAATGAAAAGACACAACCCAACATAAAAGTTGTCAAAGTAGATGAAAGGACAGTTCACAGAAGAGTGAACTCGAATGACCCTTAAATGTAAGAAAAAATGCCCCATCTCACTCATAAGGAGAGTAATGCAAATTAAAACTTCACTGAAATACTATTTTTTACTCACCAGTTTAGTTAAACACAAAAGTTTCACAATATAGCCTGTGGACAAGGCTATGAAGAAATAGACACTCTCACACCTTACTGGTCAAAGTGCAAAATGGTACAACTCCCATGGAAAGGAATTTTGAAATACATAACACAATTACCAATACATTTTTCTTTGACTTTGCATTATTGCTCTCAAACTATGATGTGGGGACCCCTGAGGATACCAGAGATTCAGGGGAACCCGTGAAATCAAAACTATTTCAAAACAAAACTAAGACAAATTGGAACCCTTGTGCATCACTGGTGGGAATGTAAAATGGTACAGCTTCTATGGAAAACAATATGGCAGTCCCTCAAAGAATTAAAAATAATTAAATAATTAAAAATTTAAATAATTAGCATATAATTCAGCAATTCCACTCTTGGCTATATATCCCAAAGAATTGGAAGCAGAGTCTTGAAGAGATACCTGTATATCCATGCTCATCATTATTCACAATAGCCAAAAGGTAGGAACAGCCCAATGTCCATCAATGGATGAATGGATAAACAAAATTGATGTACCTATACAAAGGAATATTATTCAACCTTAAAGAAGAATGAAATTCTGATGTATGCTACAACATAGATGAACCTTGAAGACATTATGTTGTGAAATAAGCCAGATACAAAAGGAGAAATATTGTGTGATTCCATTTACATGATGTGCCTAGAGTAGTCAAATTCACAGAGACAGAAAGTAGAATGGTGGTTGCCAGGGGCTGGGGGGAGGTGACACTGGGGAGTTATTGTATAATGGCTACAGAGTTTCAGTTTTGGATGACGAAAAAATTCTGGAGATGGATAGGGGTGATGGTTGCCCAATAATGTGAATGTACTTAACGCCGCTGAACGGTACACTTAAAAGTGGTTAATATGGTAAATTTTATGTTATGCATGTTTTACCACAATAAAAAAGGAAAACAGAAATCAATACATAAACACAGAGAGAAAGAAATAAACAAATAAGTACATCAATCCAAGGGAAGAGTTGCCTTCTTACTTTCCTTCTCTCACAAGTGCACAGTGGCATTTTCCAGAGGCTCCATGATGGGTGATCCTACAACAAAGTAAGTGCAGAAACAGAAAAGAAAATCCAGCTGTCTTCTGCTAAGGAAGACATTAAAGAGATTTGCAAACATGTAAAATGATGCCTCTCTTCTCATTATTTTTTTGTTTCGGAAGGTATGCTCACCTCTATCAAAATGTACCTTATTCGTGGTAGTATATAATGGGTTTATTACCATTATTTTAAAAAGCACACATTTATAAAACTTCTCAGTTTTAATTTCTAGCACAGTAAATGTTGATGACAGAATCCATATAAAATAAAAATTCTTTAGAGTTGTTAATACTTCTTAAGAATGTGCAGGGGTCCTGAGATTAAAAAGCTGACTAAGCTTGATGGGGCAGTCCCAAAACTGGCATTTATTCTGTATGCTCACGTACCAGCCCACCCTAATTAGTAGGCCTTCTCTTTCTTCAGGCTGGCAAGCAGCCCCCCAGCCCAGCCCTGTGGTGGGTGAGCAGTGATGGGGATGAAATGATGCGGAACTTCAGCCAACTGCGTGAACTCAGCCAGCAGGTGGCCGATGTCCTCTTGGGGGCGTGCGGCCTGCAGCGTGGGGACCATGTGGCGGTGGTGCTGCCCCGAGTGTCTGAGTGGTGGCTGGTGACCCTGGGCTGCATGCAAGCAGGTTGGTAATTGACCATCTGGGCTGGGCACTGTCTCCCTTGTGAAGGAAACTAATGGCAGAGAAATGCAACTCCCAAAAGATGCCTCCTCCACATAACATGCCGTCCCTCTTCATATGGAAATACTACCCTTCTTTCACTTATTTAAGCAAAACATGTGCCAAGCGCTATGCTAGAGGTTGCTAGTACAGGGTGAACAAAACATGGTCTATGTACTCATGTGACTTACAGGTCTTTGGAGAAAGATAGCTGTTAAACTATTAATTGCACACATAATTATTTAATCACAATTTTGATAAATGACATGAGAATTTTATAAGAATCTATTAAAGAAAAGTTGGCAAACTGTGACCTGCAGGCCAAATCCAGCCCACAGCCTGTTTTTGTAAAGTTTTATTGGAACACAGCCATGCCCTGCTCACATGTTCTCTGGTTGCTTTTGCATGATAGTGGCAGACTTGAGCAGAGAGCGTCTGGCCCACAAAGCCTAAAATATTTACTGTTCAGCCCTTTGCAGAAAAAGTTCACCAATCCTTGCTATAAAAGAGACTTGAACTGACTAATTTGAGGGGGTCATGGAAGTCTCGTGGAAGTTAAATTTGGGCTGAGATCTGAAGGATGAGTAGGATTTGGCCAGTAGAAGAGGCAGGGAGGAGTGCTCCAAGCAGAGGGAACGCAGAGGGGAGAGAAGCCTAAAAATTATGTGAGAAGCTGCAAGGACGTCTGTGTGCCTGGAGTCCAGGCAGTGAGGAGGAAGGGTGGCAAATGGGCCTGGAAAGGTGGGTGGGCGCTGAACTGCAGACCCTAGGGGCCGTGGTAAGCGTTCTGGCCCTTATCCAGTGAGGAATGGAAAACCGTGGACGGATTGAGTGATGTGCTCATTTTCTGTTTGTACAAGGTCACTCTGGGTGGTACGTAGGCAATAGGATGAAGGAGGACAAGAATGGGGGTGAGAAACCCAGATGGGAGACGAGGGATGATGGTGGCTTCAACTTGGCTGGGGTGGTGGAGGTGGAGATGAGTGGATGGATTTAGGAGACAATGAGGAAGAAACTGATAGCAGGATTTTCTGATGAATGACGTATGGTAGAGGAAGAGGCCAGGGAGATGGAGAAGTCACAGACACTTAGACAACTGGGTGGATGTGGCTCTCTTTCACCGGAGTGAGGGACACAGGGTGAAGCAGGCATGGGGGTGTTGGGGAAAGATGACAAGTTCAATTTGGTAACTGTTGAGTTGGGGGTACCCGTGGTGATGTTCAAGAAGGGATGAGAAGTTCTAGTTATAAGATAAATAAGTCTTGGGGATGTATGTACAGCACGAGGACTATAGTTAACAATACCGTATTGTATATTTGAAAGTTGCTAACAGAGTAGATCTTAGGAGTCCTCATCATAATAAAAAGAATTGTAATTATATGTGGTGATGGATGCTAATCTACTGTGGCGTTCATTTCACAATATACATATATGTCAAATTACAGGCATACCTCATTTTTTTGTGCTTCACTTTATTGTATCACAGATGTGTTTTTTACAAGACACTCCACCAGCAAAAAGATTACAACTCACTGAAGGCTCAGATGACACTTCGCATTTTTTATCAATAAAGTATTTTTTCTATGGTTCCTGAAGTGTTGAGAATGGGAAGAAATGAGCCAGGGGTAAGAGCTATTTAACAGGAGGAACATGTGAAATCAGCTTCATAAAAGGTAAAAGAAACATAAATCTAGTTATTCTCTGGAAGAACAAAACAAAATCACAAGAGCTTCATCAAGATAGAAAAAAAAACAAAGAAAAACTAAGTGCACTCTTGGCTAAGAAAGTGCATTCAAGGTCCCAGGTTTGGGAGAAACAGTCGGGACCTAGAGCACCACGGTGCTGCAGGACCACGGACGGTTCCAGGCGCCTTCCCTTGTTTTAGTGACTGTGTGAGTCTGGATACGGGAAACTCCTGCAGGGCATTTGGGATGGGGGGAGGTTGTGTTGGCCTTAGACTGTCAATGGTGTGACATTAGGCAACTCAATTTCTCTCCTTAGTCTCAGTGGACCCCTTACAGCTCTGACAACCCAGGGAAAGTTGGGTTCAAACCACTCTCTGATCCTTGGTCCCCTTGTTATTGATACTCCCATTGGTCATGACTACCCAATCTCCCCTCCTCCATTTACTCCCCACTGGCTGTTTACATCGGTCTTCTCTGGGGGAAGAAGACAATCCTCCCTTCCAGTTCTCTCTAAGCCATTTGGCTTCTCCAGGCCTTGTCTTCATGCCCAGTACTATCTAGATGAAAGCCAAAGATGTTCTCTATAGGGCACAGGTGTCCAAGGCCAGGGCCATCATGGCTGGGGACAAAGTGGCCCAGGCAGTGGACACCGTGGCACCTGATTGCCCTTCTCTGAAAACAAAGCTACTGGTGTCTGAAAAAAGCTGGAATGGGTGGCTGGACCTCAAGACACTACTGTGTTGAGTATCTACATGTCTTAGCCTGAGTTTTCACCAAAAGTGGAAGCTGAACCAAGCACTTCTGTGCAGGGGCTTTATTGGGGAGGTCCAGGGAGCAGAGTGTGGGACTGGGGAGAGTGAAGAAGGGAAGAAGGAAAAGCTAATACAAGAGTTTATTATTGAGTCACTGCAGGGATAAGTGGGGCTTGATCTGCAGGAAGTTTCTGAGGAGCACACAGAATGCCTCTCAGGATTGTCCACTAAAGGACTGAGTATTGACCTGTCAGCACCTGATCCCCAGTGGTGTAGAGTTGCACTGGAGGGCATTATCTACCTCACACTTCTGGGCTGCACATGCATGCAGAGCAGGCTCAGAGTCCCATGCCATGGTGGCAACAGAGAAGCCCTGGGGCACAAAGTGAATCATCCATGATCCACACTAGAAGCAACACCACATGTGTTGAAACTCACCCAGAGCTGTTCACTGCAACCATTGCTGGAATCAGAGGTAAGGCCAAGAGTGTATGAGGCAAAACAGAAGAGCAGGCTGAATACTGAGTTTCCAGGCTCCTCTTCCCACCTTCTGTATCCTTAAGCCAGGCTGCTTCAAAGACAGAGGACTCTGTGTGCCCTTCCAGCCATCGATAGCAGGACTGGCTGGAAGAATGCGTTTCCCTGTCACATGTCTGAAATCCCTCCACTAGAGACACATACCTCAGGAAACCCCCAGGGAGAATGAAAGCTTTTCTAATGTCATGGTCTTTAAGACAACTGTCAGAGAAGTAGACAACGTGAGACCAGTTTTGAGACTCCAAATCAGGACCCTGGAGGAGATTTCTGGGAGACGTGCGGATGTTTCATGGGAATGGAAGAGGGTGTATTGGGAAAATTCATACTAACTGAGCACCTTCTGTTCACCATTAAGTCATACCTGGTGTCATGCTAGGGCTCCCAACAACAATCAGATCAACATTTATTGAGTTCTTGCTCATTTCCTTCATATTATGGTTAACTTTCTCAATAACTCAATAAAACAGACAGGTATTGTTGATCCCATTTCACAGATATGGGAAGTGAGACTCAGAGAAGTTAAATAAATGGTCCAAAGTTACACAGTTAACAAAGTGCCAAACCCGAGTGTTTTTCAAGCCCAAGTCTGAGTGACTCAGAATCTCATCATCTTAACCTTTCATCAGCCCCCCTCTGAAGTGGGTTGGCTGACTTGCCCTTGCCAGCCTGGGGGAAGGTGGGAAGAGATGAGTCACCAGGACATCTGGTGTCCAGGGCAGATCTGAGAAGGTGACAGTCTGTGTCTCTGTCAGAGAAGCATCTACCACACATCGCTGTGTGGAGACTGGAAGCCAAGAAGCAGCTGCCATCGACTTCACCAGCGGGACCAGTGACCTTCCCAAGATGGCACAACACTCCCACTCAAGCCTGCGCATCAAGACCAAGATGGATGCTGGTTAAGAAGAGCTCTTTCTTTACAGAGAACTACACGACCAGGCCTTGAGACTTGCCGGAGCACAAATCCAGCTCTACTGGGGCAGGCTACCATCTGATGCTTCTGAGATAGACGGTTGGGAAGGGGGACACGAGGGAGCATGGCTTAGCAAGCTGGGTATCCAGTGACCTCTGGTGGGACATTTCTGTTTCAGATAACATGGGATCTCAACATCTCTTCAGTGCTTTGAGCCACGTGTCTACTAGACTGAATGATGAACGTAAAGTTTATATGCGTTTCTCCCCAGACTGCTCTGTATCTTGTCCTTTGGATGCCTGTAATTTGCTTTGATGCTACAGATTCCGAGAGGGCCTTTTTGTCAGCAGCAAATTACTTTTCAAATCCATTGAAGTAGAATCTGTAACTGGGTTAATTAGATGAACTGAGGTCTCAGAATTTCTGGATCTCAGATCTCATGATTCAGAATGTCCTTCCACTCTACAGCAACCCTGTCAGTGGAATCAGGAAATACCACGCCAAGTTTGTCATGCAATAATAACAGGAGATCTTCAGGGTCTTTTTCAGTGGATCCTGCTTACCATGTTAATTTTATTATTAAAACTGGAAAAATATTTTAATGCAAAAAACCTCAAAAACTTAAACGTCCCACCTGTGAGCCTGTGGTAGCAAAAAAATAAATTTTTAATAGAAATTATTTAGTAGTAGAGCTATAGTAAAATGCAGTTTCTAAAAGATGGGAAGATAAATCACTTCAAAGTAACTAAGATACTCAATTCCCAGCCCCTCCAAAATTTGGTCCTAATAGGCTATGACCCAATTTCCCTACAGAGCTGAAAGCATTAATCATCTTCAGCAAGGGACACATACTATGGAGATTCCCAGCCACAAGAAAGTTCTTCATGTCTGGCCTAAATCATTTTTGCTTTAAGACAGGCCTAATACCTTTTATTCTAGCCTGAAGAAAGGGAACAAGTTTTGCCCTGTACTAGACCCGCAGCTGTGCTCAGGAAATTCATTATTCTTCAAGAAAAGAGAACCAAAGATCTACCCAGCCAAACTTGAACTTAGCAAGACCTCTTGTTAGAATATTCACTTAGATAGCTTCCATTAGTAGATGTTTCCTGGGTGGTTACCACATGCCAAAACTGTACTACGTTCTGGGGATAAAATGAGTGAGACCCAATTACCTAAGTCATGGGAGCTGGGGTCACACCTTGTGAATACTTGCCCCTTCTTGATACAGGATGTGTGGATAGAAAACCTCTCCTTCTCCCTGCCTGCTCACACTTACACACACTCCTACAAACATACACAAACACACTCAGGTCCACACGGACCTGTTCACATACTCCTACCCCTCCCCACACGTACGCACACACTCATGTTCCACTCACCCCAGCTTGCACTCACATATATGTACATGTGTTTCCTTTTTGTTCTCAGCGTGTGGATAGACCTGAAAGCCTCTGACATAATATGGACCATCTCAGACACAGCTTGGATAGTGAACCTCTTGGCCTCATTTCTGGAACCCTGGATGTCAGGAGCATGCACATTTATCCATCTCTTACCAAAGTCTGACCCACTGGTCATTCTAAAGGTAAGAGAGGATCCAATTTGCAAAAGATGGTCAGAGTGAGGCCAAGGTTTGCACATTCCAATTTATTACAGTTTCTTTCAATTCATCTAATTTTGACTAACCCTTGTCACACAGATGGACAGTGTTCACTAAGTGAGATGGAAATGGTCCCTGCCCTCATAGAGCTCATGGTCCAGGGAAAGAGACAGATCCATTTACAGATAAAAGGAATATATTCAGGAGACAGGCATCATGGGTCGTTCATTCACTCAACACATATTCAATGGTCTCTTGCCCTGGTGTCAAGTATCAGATAGATGGTGGTGAATCAAGTGTAAAAGACAGGAATGGAATATTGGAGGTGGTGCCATCTGTATGTGTATGTGTGTTTGTATGTGTGTGTGTGCATAGAGTGCAGTCATCTTAAGTGTATAGATTGAAAATAATTTATGCGTGATAGACACTTTATTAGTCAGCTCAAACTGCTGAAATGCCATAGACTGAGTGGCTTAAACAACAGACATTTATTTCTCATAGTTCTGGAGGCTGAGAGTCTGAGATCAGGGTGCCAGCATGGTTGGGTTCCTGGTGACAACTCTCTTCTTGGCTTACAGAAAGCTGCCTTTTCCCTGTGTCCCCACACGGTGGAGTGAGTGAACTCTGGTGTCTTTTCCTCTTCTTATCAAGACACTAATCCCTTCATGGAAGCCCCACTCTCGTGACCTCATCTAAACCTAATTATCTCCCAAAGGCCCCACCTCCAAACATCATCACATGGGGAGTTGGACTTCAACATCAATTGCGGGGAACACGACATTCAGTCCATAGAAGACACCCATGTAACCCCCACCAGATCAAGACATGAGACATTCCCACCACGGTAGACAGTGCTCATCCCCCCTCAGGCCATTGTCCACACCTCTTCATAAGTTAATCACTCTTTTGACCTCTACCACCAGATTAATTTAGCCTCTTCTTAAGCTTCATATAATTGGAATCATACAATATGTAATCTTTTGTGTCTGGCTTCTTTCACTAGACATATTCTCTGTGAATACTGTCCATATTGTTGCATGTGTTAGAAGTTTGTTCTCTTCAGTTACTGTATAGTGTTCCATTCTGTGGATCTATCACAATTTCTTTTTCCGTCCTATTGTTGATGGACATCAGTGTTATTTCCAGTTTGGGGCTATTATCCATGAGAACTTTTGAAGAATAAATAGGAGTTTTTCTAGCGGAACTTGATGGGGTAGCCATTAAATGAAATCTATAAACTACATTACCCTGGGGCAAGAAAGCAATGGAAATGGGCTCATTTTGCCTGCAAAGTCATGCCCTACGTTGGACTCTATTTATGATAGGAAGTTGGGTCACTGACATCCTGGGGCCTCCAGGTCTCTGTAGCAGTTGATGGCCCACCCAGACTTCTGTTTGGCTGGCAACCGAGACCCCAGGAGCAAACTGAGGCATGGATGACATCCTTAAAGGTCAAAAGATCAGGCATGGTCTGGGTTCTCTTAGGAGATTCTCTTCAGATGATTCGTCATTCTCTGTTTTAAACATATTCTTACTCTGCCTCCCTCCAAAATGGATTTGAAGTGGCTTTTGTTAAGCCCCCAAAATAGAAAAAAACACCAACATGAAAACAGATGTAAAATTATAAGCTCTGTTAGGAAAATACAGGAGAAGTGGGAGGGGGAGACTAAGGAAAGTAAGAAGTACAACAAATAAGTAGGTAATTCTATGTTGATTTTTCTGTAAGGCAAGGCAATAAGGGAAATGGGATGACTTTCATAGCTTGTACCAGTTCATCGAGAGCACCCAGAGGAAATAATTACATCATGCACTAATGTTAATCATTTTTTCTAGACATTTTTGCCTAAACCATTCTTTGTAATAAATTCTGCACAAAGCAGAGCATGGGATGGGGCTGGTGTTACGTAACAGTTAAGAGTACAGGATGCAAATACTGGTTCCACTACTTGCTGGTTGTGCAAGTTACTCAACTCTCTGAATCACAGTTTCCCCTCTTTAAGATGGGAGTGATAAGGAGCTGTGAGGTTATTGTGAGAATTCAATGAGATAGCACAGGGCCTGGCAAGTATTCAGTACTGGCTGTTTTTTAGTAGCACTTCTTCTGAATTGTCTATATGCGATTTTAACTTTTCAAAGCAGTTTTCTACCTGAATTATGTCCCAAAAATATTTTTGGGATAATAGGGCTGGAATTAATCTATTATAAAGCTAGTCCCAGGAGGTTAAGGGACTTAACCAAGATGACACAGTCGGTTTGTGACAACGGGTGATCTGTTTCCCTTGGTGACTGGGGGTTTACATAATTCTAGAGGTGTGTCTAGAGGTGACTTCCAGGGGCAAGTCATTAAATTGGCAGCCAGGATCTGACAAAAATGTTTCAAATTAGTCCTGGACCTTTTCTCTATAATGATAGGTGGTCATTTCTCTATCATTTTTGGCTTGAGGGTGAATGAGAACTGGGGCTCATGTGGCCTGAAATAGACACAGCAAAGAAGCTAGGATTTAAATCCAGAGCCCACCTCCATAGCTCTTTCTCATAACCACTGTGCCTACCAGTTAGTTCATCATCTGACCTGATGGGCAGTGTCAGCTGGCTCTCTCCCTCCAGGCCCTGTCCAGCTACCCAGTCAACAATGTGGTAGGAGCCCCCATCATTTACTGGATGTTGGTTCAACAGGATCTTTCCAGGTGATGGGGCTTTGGGGGTTGGAAAGAGCCTCTGGTCTATTGGTGCCTCCTCCTGCCTCCCCCACATACACACATGCTTTCTATCTGGCACTCCGAGCATGGTTAGCCCCATGAAGCTAACTTCATCGTCAAAGCACCTGGAATCCAGCTCTAGGCAGAGTTTGGTTCCAGGGAAGCTCAGGGGGAACACTTACCTCTCTTCTGTTTTCAGGTACAAGTTCCCACATCTACAGAACTGCTTCGGCGGAGGGGAGATTCTCCTTCCAGCCACTCTGGAGAGCTCGAGGGCCCAGGCAGGACTGGACATCTGAGAATCCTATGGCCAGACAGAAATGGTCCCTGCTCCTAGAACCATGGGCTGGTGAATGGGCTTCGAAAGGCTCTTTGATAATAAAAACATGAGCCACCATTTATCATGCACTTATTCAGTGAATATTTATTGAGCACCTACCTTGGGATAGGTGTTGACAATTCAGCAGAAACAAAACAGGCAAAGTTCCTGCTCTCACGGAGATGACATTCTAGTGGGAGTCGGGAGAGAGACATAAACTAATAAATGTATGACATGGCAGATGGTGAGAAGTTCTGTGGAGAGAAGTCAAGCAGGTGAGATGGGGTGAGGAGGGATGAGGGGCTGGTGTTTCAGGTATGGTGGTCAGGAAAGTCTCCTGTAATGGGGTAATGTTTCCCCAGAGACCTGAGTTTATCGAACATGCAGGCACTGTACTAAGCTGCTCAGATTGAATTGAGGGGTGGGGAGAGGAACCCGCCAGCACCCCACCTCACCCACTGAGAGACCTTCTTGGAACTCTTGGGGCCCTGTGAGCACGATGTGGATTCACATTGCTCTACACTATACCGCTTACCCAAACTACCTGGGGAATCCTTCCCCCCAACTCCTTTCCCAGTGCTTCTTCTCAGGACTCTCAGGACTTCTTGCCTCCTCCTCTCCACTCTTTTACCTTATATCCTTCTATGGCTAAGGGGTCCCCTGGCAGAACTCCTGAGAAGGCTCATGGCAGGGCTGTGAAGTGGAAGAACTTGCAAATGTGGGGAAGGACAGTGGAGTCGTGGCAAGGGCTTCCAGCCTTTCAGAGGAGGCCACGTTTAGGGACTGCTCCTTTGGACAGCAGAGTCTCTGTAGGATTCATTTCAGGATTTAAGCAGAGCTGGTCCTCTTATGGGAGCTTCCAAGAATTTAAAATCTAGCAGATTGCTCATCTTAACACTTGCACTGCTATCTTTATTTTATAGCAAGAATGTTTCTGGTCACATCCCTTTACTCAGTGCCCAGTCCACACTCTCCTCACCTTCTCCAGGCGCAGGAATGATTGATGATGGGAACCCATACCTTTAGGGGAAGTCTATGACCTACCTGAAGAATAAGATCTTGCTCTCCTCTCTCTGCTCCATCCCCTTCTCCAAATGGTTTGTATAAAGCAGTCACAATATTCAGCCAGTGTTTTTCAGATTGGCTGAAAGATTGGCTTACTACGACTACAATGAAATCACCACCTCTTGTCTTTTTCAGGATGAGACAAAGATAGACCACCTCATCCCTCCTGTCCTCATCTAGTAAAAGCCTTTTTAGTCTAGTAAAAGTCCTAGGCTGGCTGCAATTATCTGTAGATAGAAAGAGGAACTTACCCTGGAGAAGGGGAGTCATTTCAGTTAACGTTCAATATTATTTCTACATCAGGTTCCAGTTGTGAAATGACAGAAGGGGTGGCCATTATATCACATGTTAAAGAGTTGGGACTTCATCTGGAGAGTAATGAACTCAGTCAACATTTAGAAATGCATCAGTCAATGCATTTCTAAATGATTACCTTGGTAGCTGAGTGGTGAATGTATTAAAGGAGAGTTTGAGAAATTCTTAGAAGAATTCCTTCTCCTTGGAACTTGATGACTTAGTGACTAAATAAGGCAGATGGGATTAAGGGAAAGGAGGCACTGAATGATGAGGTCTCGGTTTTTGATTAGGTAAACTGGGGTAGGTGGTTATAAAACTTTCTGAGAGGAACAAATTTGGAGGCAAGAATATTGAATTAAGTTGTGGTCATGTTAATTTATCTATGTTATCTGTGGAATATCAAGATTAGCATATATTTAGCAATCAGCTGGGCATTTAAGTTTGAACTCAGGGGAGAGGTCAAGCTTTTAAATGTGGTTTAGGAAACTATCAAGAGAAAAAGAGAGAGAGATGGGCAGAGTGTGTGTGGAATGAGAGGAATTGTTGGCTGAGGATGAGTTCTTGGAGAACAATAATATTTAAAGAGAAGGAAGAGGAAGAGAATTCCATGGACAATGTTGAGAAAGAAGACTCAGAAAAGGCAGGGTATGATAACAGAAAGATGAAAGAGAGCAATTCAAAAGTTGATTATCATTGCCAAGAATGGCCAAGAGTCGGAACTGAAAAGGATCCATTGCATTTGGCAGCAAGAACCTTAGAGAACTTGTTTCCAAAAAATCGATAGAGTAATTAAGAGTAGAAAACTGAGGGCTGTGTGTTATCACTCCATCCAGTGAGGGATGGAAAGAGATGGAAATAGCTAATGTAGTCTACTCTTTTTAATAAACATTAATTGAAAGGGGAAGGAACAAAAGGAAAGATACGAAATCAAGGAAGCAACTTTTGGAGGAGGGAGGGACTTGAACAAGTGTGGCAAACATTGCTTGTCTCCTACTGTCATGGACTAAATTGTGTCCCCCAAATTTCATATGTTGTATCCCTAACTCCTAGCACCTCACAATGTGACTGTATTTGAAGATAGGGCCTTTAAAGAGGTGATTAAGTTAAAATGAGGCCATTAGGGTGGGCCCTAATCCAATCTGATGGTGTCCTTATAAGAAGAGATTAGAACACACAGAGAGACAGCAGAGGTGTGTGCACAGAGGGGCAATCATAGTAAGAGGCAGCAAGAGGATGGCCATTTGCAAGCCAAGAGGGAAACCAACCCTGCCAGCACCTTGATCTTGGACTTCCAGCCTCCAGAACTGCGAGAAAATAAATTTCTGTTGTTTAAGCCACTGGTGTGCAGTATTGTGTTACAGCAGCCTTAGGAGACAAATACACCTGCCCAATGGCCATTCCCCACCACCATCTCCACACCACCTCTTCCTCGCTAAAAGAACCCAGATTTTGTGTGGAATCAGAGTGAGCTTACCACTACCACATGAATTATGATTGGATTAAGCCAGTCCTTTTCCAGTTCTCTTCAATTAAGTCAATTAGATAGTATCAGTTTGCTCCTTCTGTGTCTCCACTACTTTGTGGTGGAGTTTATTTGTGACTTAGCAAATATTCACTCTCTGCTCATCCCTCTCCATCCCTACTCAAGGGAGGAACACAGTTCTCTGTTCCATGAGGTTGAGCTTGGTGGTGTGGCTTGCCTTGGCCAATGGAATACTAGCAGGCTTGAGGCACGCAGAAGTTTCGAGTGTGCTTACATGGTTGGCCTTGGTTTTTGGTGCATCTGTCATCTGCCATGAGAAGAGCAGGCCCTGGAGAGCCACTGGTCTCAGAAATGAAAGCCTCATGGGGCAGACATAACCCAAACCCACAGCTGAAGCTGAGCCTCCCAGACCACCTGCAGGCTTGTGAGAAATAACTGTGTGTTGCTGTAAATCATAGAGACTTGATGACTGTTTGTTAGGCAACATTATCATAGCAATAAATAACTGATAAAACCTTAATTCTCCTTTTTAACAGAAAGAGAACAGACTAGTCTCAAATATTTGGCAGGTGACTATATCCCAATGGGATTTAATAACAATAACAATGTGTGCTTTCATTGTATTCATTTTTAGCTTCTTCCATTGTGGCAAGTAAAATTAATTTCTTAATGATAGTAGTGGTACAGAGTTTCATTTGGATTGGTATGTTTTTTGTTTTTTTATTTAATTTTCGAAGAGAATCAATGTAAAGGAAAATATTGAGTAAATAAGACTAGAGCTAATAGTGCATGGTTATAGCAAAAAAGACAATGCAGGTGAGGCATGAATGACTGAAGTGTAAGAAACATTCGAGTAAGAATGGGCCAGGATTACAGAGGAGAAGAGAACGAATGGGACCAAAAGGAAAACTCAAAAGGAAGTGCAAGTAGTGTCATCTTTCCTAAAAGGAAGTAGCCAAGGATGAGTGGGGAATGTAGCCGACTTTTAGAGTTGAAGGTTGTGAGTTTTTTTTTTTTTACTGGAATTCATAGATTTTTTTTTTACTCTTTTTTTTTTATTGGTTTATAACATTGTAAAAATTTCAGGTGTACATCATTGTACTTCTATTTTTGCATGGACTACATCATGTTCACCACCAAAATACTAATTACAACCCATCACCACACACATGTACCAAATTATCCCTTTCACCCTCCTCCCTCCCCCCTTCCCCTCTGGTAACCACCAATCCAATCTCTGTCTCTATGTGTTTGTTTATTGTTGTTATTATCTACTACTTAATGAAGGAAATCATACGGTATTTGACCTTCTCCCTCTGACTTATTTCACTTTGCATTATACCCTCAATGTCCATCCATGTTGTCACAAATGCCTGGATTTCATCTTTTCTTATGGCTGAGTAGTATTCCATTGTGTATATATACCACATCTTCTTTATCCATTTGTCCCTTGATGGGCACTTAGGTTGCTTCCAAGTCTTGGCTATTGTGAATAATGCTGCAATGAACACAGGGGTGCATGTACCTTTGCAAATTGGTGTTTTCAAGTTCTTTGGATAAATACCCAACAGTGGAATAGCTGGATCATATGGTAGTTCTATCCTTGATTTTTTGAGGAATCTCCATACTGTTTTCCATGGTGGCTGCACCAGTTTGCACTCCCACCAGCAGTGTATGAGAGTTCCCTTTTCTCCACATCCTCTCCAACACATATTGTTTCCTGTCTTGTTAATTATAGCCATTCTGACGGGCGTGAGGTGATATCTCATTGTAGTTTTGATTTGCATTTCCCTGATAGTTAGTGATTTTGAACATCTTTTCATGTGTCTGTTGGCCATCTGTATATCTTCTTTGGAGAAATGTCTGTTCAGGTCTTTTGCCCATTTTTTAATTGGGTTGGTAGTTTTTTTTTTGTTGAGATGCGTGAGTTCTTTATATATTTTGGAGATTAAGCCCTTATCAGATGTATGGTTGGCAAATATCTTCTCCCAATTGTTAGGTTGTCTTTTCGTTTTGTTGATGGTTTCCTTTGCTGTGCAGAAGCTTTTTAGTTTGATGTAGTCCCATTTGTTTATTTTTTCTATTGTTTCTCTTGCCCGGTCAGATGTGGTGTTTGAAAAGATGTTGCTAAGACCGATGTGGAAGAGCGTACTGCCTATGTTTTCTTCTAGAAGTTTCATAGTTTCAGGTCTTACATTCAAGTCTTTAATCCATTTGGAGTTAATTTTTGTGCATGGTGTAAGGTAAGGGTCTACTTAGAATCATACAACCTTCCAAAACTGGATCAAGAAGAAGTAGAGAATTTGAATAAACCAATCACCAGTAAGGAGATCGAAACAGTAATCAAAAACCTCCCCAAAAATAAAAGTCCAGGACCAGACGGCTTCCCTGGTGAATTCTACCAAACGTTCAAAGAAGACTTAATACCTATCCTTCTCAAACTCTTCCAAAAAATTGAGGGGGGTGGGAAGCTCCCTAACTCATTCTACGAAGCTGACATTACCCTGATACCAAAACCAGACAAGGACAACACAAAAAAAGAAAATTACAGGCCAATATCACCGATGAACATCGATGTGAAAATCCTCAACAAAATACTAGCAAATCGCATACAACAATACATTAAAAAGATTATACACCATGATCAAGTGGGATTTATTCCAGGTATGCAGGGATGGTTTAACATTCGCAAATCAATCAACGTAATACACCACATTAATAAAATGAAGAACAAAAATCACATGATCATCTCAATAGATGCAGAGAAAGCATTTGACAAGATACAGCATCCATTTATGATAAAAACTCTGAATAAAATGGGTATAGAAGGAAAGTACCTCAACATAATAAAGACCATATATGAGAAACCCACAGCTAATATCATCCTCAATGGTGAAAAACTGAAAGCTATCCCTCTAAGAACAGGAACCAGACAAGGATGCCCACTGTCACCACTCCTATTTAACATAGTATTGGAAGTCCTAGCCAGAGCAATCAGGCAAGAGAAAGAAATAAAAGGGATCCAAATTGGAAAGGAAGAAGTGAAACTGTCACTATTTGCAGATGACATGATTTTATATATAGAAAACCCTAAAGAATCCACCAGAAAACTTTTAGAAGTAATAAACGAATATGGTAAAGTTGCAGGATACAAAATCAACATACAAAAATCAGTTGCATTTCTGTCCACTAACAACGAAGTAGCAGAAAGAGAAATTAAGAGTACCATCCCATTTACAATTGCAACAAAAAGAATAAAATACCTAGGAATAAACTTAACCAAAGAGGTGAAAGATCTGTACACTGAAAGCTATAAAACATTTCTGAAAGAAATTGAAGAAGACACAAAGAAATGGAAAGATATTCCGTGCTCTTGGATTGGAAGAATTAACATAGTTAAGATGTCCATACTTCCTAAAGCCATCTATAGATTCAATGCAATCCCTATCAAAGTTCCAACAACATTTTTTCACAGAAAAAGGTTGTGAGTTTGAGTTCTAGTTCTGTTAGAGGAATGCCCTGTCCACTCTCAGCCTCGGTCTCCTCATCTGAAGAATGGGAGGGATCCAACATCACCACAAGGATGCAGTAGAGATCCATGGAGATCATGCCTGAGGAAGCATCTCACAGGGTTCAGGTAAACCACCGGGCAGGGATTAATGTTTGAGAGGTGCAGGTGTGAGGGGCAGAGACGGGGGCCCAGAGAATGAGTGCTGCCTCAGCAAGCAAGGGTACAGTCAGGCTGGGCTCAGCAGCCCAGCTGCATGAACTCTGATCAGAGGTAACCTCTTATTTAATTTTAACTAAAGGTTTTTTTCTTTTTTTTTTTTTGGTGAGGAAGATCAGCCCCGAGCTAACATCTATTGCCAATCCTCCTCCTTTTTTTCCCTTTTTCTCCCCAAAGCCCCAGTAGATAGTTGTACGTCATAGCTGCACATCCTTCTAGTTGCTGTATGTGGGACAGGGCCTCAGCATGGCCGGACAAGCGGTGGGTCCGTGCGCGCCCAGGTCCGAACCTGGGCCGCCAGTAGTGGAGCCAAGCCATGGGGCCGGCCCCTTAACTAAACCTTTAACTAAACCCTCAGTCCACCAAGAGAGCCAGTCTTCCCACAGAGGCAGAGAGAGGGGGACGAGTGAGCAGAGAAAGAGCATTTGGTCAGAAGAGCAGGGTATTGATGGAAACGAAGATCCAGTGTTTTGATGGAGTCATGAGTTTTTTTGGTCCTTCCAGGGTCTGGGTGCTCTAAAAAGAAGAAAGTGCTGGGATAAGACAAACACATCCCTGGGGCTGTGAGCTGGATAAAGAGCCCATCCTGCAATGGTTTGGGAGGTCCAGACACCCCAGCAAGCCCCGCAGAAGATGAGAGAATGTGATATCTGAAACCTGTCCTGCAGAAAGGGCCCTACAGAGGTGGCAGCACCATCCTGAAAGAACCTTTGTTGTTTTCTTCTATCATTTTAATGTTATCATTTAATGTTCAGGTAATACCTGAAAGATATTCTGAAAGCTGTTAAAAGGTATCCAATAAAAACCACCCCCACCCCCGGCCATCACAGTTTTCTTACCCAGAGGTAAATGATGCCCATTTTTTGTGAATCCTTCCAATGGTATCTGGGGGGAGATTTGGAGGGAGCCAAATGGTAGAAGTTTAGTTGGTTTTCTCCCTCTTCACTCAGATCGTGCTGTGATTTGCACCCCATTGCAGTTCCCTCTGGCCTCCCCCTACAAGAGAGAACTCACTCTCTCTCAGATCCTTTCTTCATCTCCCCAGCAGTGTGGGTGGAACAGGAAAAGCCCCAGGCACCTCCATCACCGTGGTCCTGCCTTGTGCACGTGGGTCAGCATTTCAGCCAACATTACCCTAGAAGCCAGATGCTGTGCTGGTGTTCAGGGGCTGGTCCTCCTGCCTGGGCATGGTCACTCAGGAGGGCAGAGGCCCAGGGGCATTCCCTTCTCAAGGAGCCTAGAAGGGTTCAGGAGAGCCTGGACACGGGCCGGCCCCGTGGCTTAGCAGTTAAGTGCACGCGCTCCGCTGCTGGTGGCCTGGGTTGGGATCCTGGGCGCGCACCGACGCACCGCTTCTCCAGCCATTCTGAGGCAGCATCCCACATACAGCAACTAGAAGGATGTGCAGCTATGACGTACAACTATCTACTGGGGCTTTTGGGGAAAAAATAAAGAAGAGCCTGGACAGCAAGCTGGTTCTATGTGGCTCCAGGACCTATCTAGGAATAGGGAGGGTACATGGCATGAAGGCAGGTAGCCTTAGGGGGTAGTGAGTTCCCTGTTGCTATAGGGCTTCTTGTTTGCATCAGACTAGCTGATTTCCAAGTTCTGCATTTCCTTCTGGGATGGCACCAGTGAGACTGAGCTGCTTGGGCAGAGCCAGACCTGATAAGTGCGGCTCAGTCGTCAGGGCAAGGGTGTGGCCTAGTTCTTACCGCCACCATCCCCCAAGATTCCCAGCACACCAAACCAAGAAGCATGCAAAAGAAAAACAAGAAGAGCTCAGTTGCGTGTGGATAACAGCTGGTCTCTCTACCAGGTGGCTCTCAAAGCCTTGCATTCATTTACTCAACAAATAGCCAGTAAGTGATTACTAGTGCTGATATTGTCCTACCCAGGGAGGGTACAGCTTTAAAACGAAAGTCCCCTCCCTCGTGGAATTCACATTCTAGTTGTTGTGGGAAGGGGAAGGGAGAAGCAGACAATAATTAAGATAAAAAAGCAAAATATGGATTAGGATGTGTGGTGGTGATTGGTATGGAGAAAGTTAAGCAGGTAAGAATCAGAGGGATTGCATTTTTCTTCTATTTTTATGGATAGAAAATATCTGGAGTGAAGTAAAGAGAAGCATATACTTCTGGCAGAATTTTTGTTTCTGACGACTTACAACAAAATTCCATCACCACTCCTATCTCCTTGCAGACTGTTGAGTGGGCCACTGGGATGTCATGCAGGGTCACTGAGAGGCACAGAAAGGGGCTCATTCCTTGTCCGCCCACACTGACTTATGGAAAGGGGTGTTTCTGTCAGGCTTACTATCTGGTTTCCTTTATTTTTGCCCAAACCCACCGGTAATGATCCAGAAGGGACTTGACATTCACAATTAATAATCACATTGGCAGTTTTCTTCTTTTTTTGATCTGCCCACAGTTCTCCTCATTGAGGCTGTCGCCCAAGGTTGCACAGGTCACGCCCAGCAGAAGTGCACCCTCCCAGAGAGTCACTTTTTAAAAATTCTCACCAGGGCGCCTTAAGGGCTAGCAGGGACCTTGCTTGTCAAGTGGGAATTTGTTGTTCTCCTGAGGTTGAAATTTGTCTTGGCCACCAGGCATGTGCTGGAGTTTCAGCAGAAACATCTGGCCTCCCATCCCAGTCTAGGAAGGCAGAGGGTTGAAGGAGATAATTCAGAGTGAAAGCCAAGTAGTTTTCATTGAGAACCTACCGTATGCTGGATAGTTTCACAAATATTATCTCATTTGATGCTTCAGCATAAGCCCGAAAGAAGCAAGCATTATTATTAAGTTCTTCTTGCTGCTGAAGAAACTGAAGATTGCAGATATCAAATTAAAAAGCTACCCAGTCAGCCGTCTAGTAAGTGTTGGGGCAAGGATCCCAATCCAGGTCTGTCTCACTCCAAAGCCCGTGATCTTTCACTAAGAACCAGTGGAGCCAGAGACAGAAAAGCCAAGTCTAAAGTGCTGAAGAAAGCAAGCCACCACTACTGTTGCTCCCAACGACAAGCAGAGTTCAAAGTTCAAGAAGCCAGGGAAAGTGTTACGGAGTCATCATATCAATGAAATGGCCTCACCAGCACAGGTTGGACTCCTGATTCTAGGGTGAACCTACCATCTGCAACCCCCATCGCCATCACTAGCCACACACCCCTTAGCCCAGCTGGCAACTGCCTGTCACCAGGACGACTGTCCGTCTCCTACCTGCTCTCCTTTCCCACTCTCTCACCTCCACAGAGTATTCCCCATGCGGCAGCCAGGCTGATCCTCTCAAAACATGTATCAACTGATGCTATTCCCCTGCTTCCACCTGCCAACGGCTTCTGCTCTCTTAAAATAAATTCCGAACTCTTCTCCGTGGCCTTCAAGGTCCTGTGTGATTTGGTCTCTACCTGCCTCTCTGACTCCTTGTGCTGCCTCTTTCTCCCTTCTGCTTGACACTAGACCACTAACCTTCCTCCGATCATCAAACGGACCTTCTCCTGTCTCAGGGTGCCAGGTGCTCCACTGCTTGGCGTGCTCCTCCCCCACTTCTTCACCCGGCTGCTGCTTCTTGTCATCTAGGTCTGGGCTCAAATGTCCCTTCCACAAACAGTTCTTGCCTGATCACCCTACGATAGTAGCAGCCCCCGCCCCGTCACTCCCCATTACGTCAGCTCTTTCATCTTCTTCATAGCACTTCTCACCAACTAAAACTACCTTGCCTATTTGTCTCCTTATTTATTCTCTGTGTCTCTCTGGTCAGCAGGTAGGAAGCACCTGCAGTTGCAAGTTTTATGAATAAACGGATGAGAACAAGAGATTCTAAGGTGGCCGATACAGTGATCTCGCTAACCTTCCGAGTTAGATAGAAGGAGTTATGTCAGTGACACAGGTGAGGAAACAAGTGACTTGCCATCAAGTGGCAGAGGATAAGCTTGCAGCTCATCCTTTGTCTCCAAAGCCCAATTCCTTCTAACCACATGGCATTATTGCCTCTGAGTACTCTTCTAGCAAAACTGAACATGTCAACTTGCCACCCGTTAGCAACAAAGCCCACCTTACTGAATGTAGTATTAGTAACAATCCCTTGTAAAGTATGTTAACCTTCTACTGTGGCATGGCGAATGTCTTTGTCAAAGCTCATCGGTTCATGTAGACATGTGAAGGACAGAGACCAGGTCTTATTCATGCCTGCACCCCTACGGACCTGTCACCATTCCTGTCAGATCGGACAGGCTCAATACATGTTTGCTGGATGAATGGATGGAGTTTGTAGGCACTTAATGATTTACAAAGTACTTCTACACCCTTCATCTTATTTAATTTTCCAAAAAGCCCCGGAATATAAAGGAAAGCTGTTATCATTAACTGCATTTAACAGATGATGATGTGCAGGTCACACCCAAACTGACGTTGTTTTCTTTAAGAATTAAAATGAACTCATATTCCCTGCTGCAGCAGAACCCAGCTGAATTCCACACACTGCTGTTGCCCAGCCACACGCATCTGCTTTAAAGCCAAGATAGACACTTTTTTTTTATCTTTCATATCTTACAAAATACATCAGATTCTGAAAAACTCTGTGATAATTAGACCAAAAAAAAAAAAAAAAACCCTGAAGCTGAACCATTCACCTGGGATAATTATTACATTCTGATTCTTTCCCTTTCTCACCTCCTTTTAGTCTCCATTGTCTATAGCATGGAGTGTTCATTCATCTTCCTCCACAAAGAGAATTCACTTCCTACAAAATAGAACTGTCAGAGTTGTGGGAGCCTTGCTCTCTGTGTTAACCCTCTTGTTGGGTTTTACAGCACACAGCTTTGCCTGAATGGCCCCCTCCACTAGTCTCTCCTCTAGCACTCTGTGGGCTTTTCCCAAAAATGGAGGTCTGGAGATGCCAGTCCCTTACACCAGGACCCCTGGTCTTTCCCCCAAAATACTACACACATTTCTTAACCTGGTTCTCAGTACCCCAAATCTGTATCTTACTCAGCTGTGCAGCCTTGTCTCCCAGATTTCCTCTCCATGTGCCCTGCATTCTACCAGACCAGAACAGTCAATGATTCCTTAAACAATTTCTCTGCATTTCCCCACACCATTCCCGCTCCATCACCACTACCAGGGATGAAGGCTCCACTTATAAACACCATCCCCATCCTTCACGGGCTTTCCCTGAAATCTCCCCTAGATCCCTTCAGCAATTCATTCAATAAAATATTTAGTAAGAATCGCCTTTATGCCCAACAAACGCTATCATACACAAGGAGCTTCATATTTACTGAGCAAGAGACCCAGCTAACAGAAACTCAACACAGTGAGGGTGCTGTAATGGTGTCATTGCAAAGCAATGGGCCAGCATTGGAAGGAAAGCAAGAGAGTCCATCCCAATGTTCACTGAGACTACAATCTAGGCAGAAGGTTAGGAGGGGGAAAACACAGCACCAGACTGGGCTTGAAACAGAAGTCCTGTGGCATGCAGTTCTTCATTCATTCATTCCTTCCTTCATTCCTTCATTTGACAGACATTTACCAAGCCTGAATATGTGCACAGCACTCTGCCAGGAATGCAGAAATGATGTTATGTGGTTCCTACCTTCAGGAGTTTACAGTCTAGTAGGAGAGACAGAGATATACACACAGGGCTCTACCACAGGTGAGAAGCACTGTACCAAGTGCCAGGGGACCAGAGGAGGGTGGCTGGCTCTGCCTAGCAGAGTCCAAGAAAGCTCCAGAAAAGGATGGTATTTGTCAGGTCTCTAAAAGGGAGTAGAAGTTTAGCAGGTGGAGAAGAAGAAAAGAAGGGAAGGGAAAAGAAGAGAAGGGAGGGGGAGGGAAAAAGAACACTGCATCAGTCAGTCCAGTCAGGAGTCAGTTATTATTATTATTATTTTTCTTGGTGAGGAAGATTGGCCCTGAGCTAACATCCATCGCCAAATTTCCTCTTTTTGCTTGAGGAAGATTGGCCGTGAGCCAACATCTGTGCCAATCTTCTACTTTATATGGGACACTGCCACAGCATGGCTTGATGAACAGTACACAGGTCTGCGCCAGGGATCCGAACTTGTGAATCCCAGGCCGCTGAAGTGGAGAGTGTAAACTTAACCATTATGCCACCAGGCCAGCCCAGAAATCAGTTATTTTAACATAAAAAATTGTTTAGTTACAAAATCATTAACTAAGTGACTGAGAGATTAAAAGGAACTCTAAGGCATCATGAAGGTAGCAGTTGCAAGAAGCAGCTACCACTCCTATAGCTGAAGAAACAAGGGAGAAAACTTAGAAAATCAGAGGAGGAAGCCCATTGGTGGGCGGAGGTGTGAACTCAGAACTCCAAGGAGGGGCACTGCTCAGCTGGGCTGGTGTCTCTGAGCTCGGGGGAGGGGCCCTGTGGGCCGGCCGAGACTTCTGAGGACAGGCACAGGCCAGCTGTGCTAGTGTCTCCTAGTTGAGGCATGACTTGAAGCTGCATCTGCAAGTGCTGGGAAGAGGGCAGCCTGGATTCAGCTGTAGCTACGGGAAGGAATTGCAGGTGCTGAAGGGAAGAAGTGTCTGTACCTAGACTCTAGGTTAGTGGACTAAACCAGGGGTGATTTTGCCCTCTAGGGGACATTGGCAATGTCTGGAGACATTCTTAATTGTCACGACTGGGGAGCTGCTACTGGAGTTTAGTAGATGGAGGACAGGGATGCTGCTAAACATCCTACAATGCACAAGACAGCACCCCCCCCACAAAGAATTACCAAGTCCAAAATGTCAATAATGCCAAAGTTGAGGAAACTGTTCTAGGTTACCACTGATGTTGGTTCCTGCCTTCCTTCCTTCTCACTCCAGGGTAAGCTTCTCTGGCTCAGTCTGATATTTACTCGAACAACTGGGTTGTCACCAAAGGCTAGATGTGCTCTTGCAGGCGAGACCTGGGATGTTCCAGCATTTGGAATTCCTATTAACCCACTGTGTTATATTAAGTTTTCAGCAGTAAAATTCCAGTTCAGGGAGCTCAGAAGTTGAAAAAAACTTGTCTGCTTTTTAGAGGAACTTGGATTTCAGGTCAGAGTTTGGATAGGGAAACCCCAATAAAAAAGGCATTCAGCCAAGGTGGAGCTGTGTGTGTGTGTGTGTGTGTGTGTGTGTGTACATCTAATTATATTAATTTACATATAATATAATATGTATTATATATGCTATATATAATATATTATATATATTAAAAGATGTATGTGGAAATATATATATATTTCCACAGTTCACTGAGGCTCTGTTCATTCTTTTTCAATATTCTTCTCTCAATCATTTCTTTTGATCTAACTTTAGTTCACTGACTGTTTTCAGTGATCTCCATTCTGTGTTAAAGGCCATTCAGTGAATTTTTAATTTAAAGTAATGTATTTTTCAGTTAACGATTTTCAATTTTAAAAAATAATTTCTATTTCTTTGTTAAATTTTTTATTCATTATGAGTATATTTTACTTTAATCCTTGAGCATAGCTATTATAGCTATAGTATAATTATTAAAATCCTTGTCTACTAATTCCAACAACAGGGTTATCAGTTTTCTCTACTGATGCCCTTTTTCTCTTGAGAATGGGTCATGTTTTCCTATTTCTTTGCTTGTCTCGTAATTTTGGATTTTATGCTGAACACTGCCTATAATATGTTGTAGAGATTCTGGACTTTGTTTTATTTTTCTGAAGAGTGATTGTTTTGTTTGTTTCTTTGTTTTAGCAGGCAGTTAACTTGGCAGTACTCAAACTCTGGACTCTGTCCCCCCTGCAGTGTCGAGCAACTGAAAACTCTGTTCAGTTCTTTTAGCCTGAGACTGAAAGGATTCTGTGTAGTTCAGGGATCAGCCAGAAATTTGGGCAAAATGTATACACAGAATCGGGGAATCTCCTCTTCTTGTTCTTTTTCTGGAATTTTCCCCATAAAAATAGGAAACTCGCCTACTGCCATTCATTTCCTCCAATCTCCTCTCTCTGTTTTCTGACTGCTTTTGGTTGCTCTCTAGTACATTTTGGCATTGTTTTTTATATTTTGTCCAGGGTTTATGGTTGGTATCTGTCAGAAAGTTGGTCTTATGGTATACTACGCTATACTTGAAATGAAAAATCTGTAATTATGTTCCTAGTTGTGAATGATTTGATTAATCTCCGCCTCCCACCCACACTCATTGTGAGTGTGTACATTTTAATTCAATTAAAAACATTAACCCACAAAATGCTATTTTATGATAATATGCATTAGGAGTTTCCAGAACAGCGTGGGAGAACATTTTGGATTGTAATCAGTATACATGATGCTTCAAGCTAAGCTTTGTTCTCAGGGTATTTGCACCTGGAATCAAGAACAGGTTAACTCGAAAAATCAAAACAAAGCAAAGAACTCTGTGTTCTTTCAGTTAGAAGTTATCCCCAGGATCGACATGCACTGGTGAATGAACATGGTGAGTAAGGGTCAAAGATTTAGAGCCAGGTGGATCTAGGTTCAAATGCTATTTCTGTCATTCCTGGCTGTGTGACATTGGGAAGTAGCTTAGAATCTCTGAGCATTAATATTCTCATTAGTAAAGTGGTGGTAATAATAGTACCTTCCACATAATGTTTTATCCTCTTGTTTAATTTATTTTTTTCATGTTGTCTTTTGCTTCCCTATCAGGCGAATGTAAACTCCTTGAGAGCAGTAACCTTGTCTGACATGAAGAAAGCTATATTCACACCTAGAGGGTGCTCATTAAATATCTATTGAATGAATGAGTGTACTATGTGTTTGTTATAAGATTAAGGAGGATAATGGGTGTAAAATACTCAAATTGACAGGATACTTGGCTACACAAAGTCACTCAGTGAACTAGGCTGAGAGAATCCCTGCCATATTTTGATTTACTATCTCCACACATGGTTTCCAGGACTACTGAGTCAGAGGAAGAGAGAGAACTCATACCTGCTCTTAAACGCCCTAGACCAGAAGTGACTTGTGTCACTTGCACCTGGAGTTCATTGTCCAGAACTGGAATTCAACAGTCTCACCCTACTACAAGAGAGGCTTGGAAATGAAAGAGAAGTGTGCGTGGAATCTTCAGAGAGTCCTACTAGAGACGAGAACACTGAGGCACAATGGGATAAGAAACCTGCTCAATGTCACAGAGCTGGTACCTGGTGAAAGCTAGACTGAACCCAGGCTGCCCGGCCTCAGAGCCTATCTTCTTGACCACAACACTGGTTGTACAGCTTCACACAAGAGATCTACTGAGATCCAGAGAGTGTCTCGTGGACTCTTCCTCCTGTCCCTATTCTCATCTCAAAGTGACTGCCTCTTCTGTTTGAGTAAAAGAGTTTTTGGGGCCAGCCCCGTGGCGTCGTGGTTAAGCGTTCACGCTCTGCTGCAGCGGCCCAGGGTTTACAGGTTCAAATCCCGGGCGTGCACCGACACACTGCTTGTCAAGCCATCCTGTGGCGGCATCCCATATAAAGTAGAGGAAGATGGGCACGGATGTTAGCCCAGGGCCAATCTTCCTCAGCAAAAAGAGGGGGATTGGCAACAGATGTTAGCTCAGGGCTAATCTTCCTCACAAAAAAAAAAAGGAGGGGGGTTTGTACTTTGAGACTTTTGGTGTTTAATCTTTAGCTTACTGAGGCCAGCCAACTAGCCCTCACTCACTCCATTCCATAATATTAAAGCCTATCCTGAGCTGAAAGTTTATCACGAATGAATCGGCCAGGAAGAGCAAGACCCACTTCTCAGAAGCCAGGCTTGTCCCTCGGTCCTGGCAGGGATGTTCTACGTATCTCCAGCAATGTCTGGTGGTGACTTTGAGCAGAGGTATTTTTCTCCCTGGTTCTGTGGAGGTTGGGAGGGAAAAAGTGCTGGGAAATTTGGGCCAGCACATTAGAGATTCCACATCACCCAACAAATACGCCCATAATGGCTCTAGGGGAAAACTACCAGTAGAAGCCACTATCTATGACAATCTGGGCTTATCCAATGCAACATCAATATCAACCAGCGTCTACATGCCTGGACCAGGTACTTTACAGACTTTATATTATGCAATCCTTTCAAAGATCCCATGGGACAAATCTTATTAACAACCCCCCACTCCTCCATTTTTCAGATGAGGAGACCAAGGTTAGAAGAGGTAAATGGCTTGCCCTTGGGCCATCTTGTAAGTGGCTGAGCCAGGATAAACTCAAGACTTTAGGATTCCAAAGACCCTGCATTTTGCTAGTACGCCAAAATGTTTCTCTTAGAATCCCAATTAATAAACAGCCAACATTGATTGTGCCAAGCACTATGCTATATGCTTTTCATGAATTGTTTCATCTAATCCTAACAGCAACAACAACAACAACAAAATAGCCAAGGATATAGGTGTCGCTATTATCATTCTCATTTTGCAAATAAAGAAACTGAAGCATAGAGAAAGGAGGTCAATGAAGGTCAAAGAGATGGTAAGTGGCAGACCTGAGGCTTAAACCCAAATCTTTCTACCTCTAGAGCACAGGCTCTAACTACTAAGCCACACTGCCACTTGGCTGTCATTTAAATGAAAACATTGGAGATACAGGGCTGGGAAAAGTGAGCAGATTAGCCACAGGGAACTAGTGAAAGTGCTACATTTGACTTTGTTCCTTCACACTGTAAGTCATCCGACAAGAATTGGAGGTGACTTCATGTAGTTTTTTCTAACCAGTTGTCTCTTCATGGAGGCCTGTGATTGCTTTCTGCCCTCTCGTACTTGAGTGTTTCCTCCCCCTTCTGGATCATCCACTTCCTGCCAAGTTCTCCACCCCAGCTGGTGCCAGGAGACAAGTTCTGTTGTGTGCACATTCCTGGGAACTTCTGATCAGAGAGAACTGACATGCAAAATCCCCTTTTCTAGACCAATCCAAGACCTAACCCAACAGTTTCCTAGAACTACCAGGTAAGAGGGAGGTAAGTGACAGCTTCTTTGAGGTGTGTGTGTAGGTGTGTGTGTATGCATGTGTATCTGCCACAGGGCAGTAAAGAGTGCTGAACTTAAAATCTGAAGACCCTGTTTCAAGTTCTGGCAATGCTGCTTACAGGTTGGCTGACATTTGGCAAGTCTCTTAACTTCTCTGACACTTCATTTCCTCAATAGCAAAGTGAGGATGGTGATAATGAGGGAGAGGGACAAATGTGAATATATATGTGATATGCCCAGGACAGTGGCTGGCACATAGAAGATGACTGATTTCATTTTAGGCAACTCTGAATGTGGTGGGCTGTGGGAGGAGGGTACAGCGGGGGGCAAAAGAGGCCCAGAAGGTGAAAGAAACTCCATTATGCAGAAGTTGGTTCACATTATATAAAGTGAATGTCTTTCATTAAAAAAAAATTTTTTTTTAATATCTCACTGGGGGATTTGGCTTCAGAATTTTCCGGGAGTAGAGAGCACCTCAACAGTTATTGAGCCCTTACTGTGGATTAGACACAGGGCCAGCAAAGTGGTTTATGTAGATTATCTCACTAATCCTTGTGGAAAGCTGGGTGGTGGGTATTATTCCTGTGCCCTCAAGTTCAGGGACATAAACAGTGGCCAAGATCACCGAGCTGGTAGGCAGTGGAGCCTAACCTCGCTCTGTAACTCTCAGATCCTCCAAAGCACACTAGGTATGTTGCCTCATAAAACACATGGTCTTTTCAGTGCGAATTCTTGTGAAATCAAAGCTCTGTTGCAGGAATTCTTAAAGCCGCTGTGTACCTGGGCATAGAGTGGCGAGCCTAGCCACCTCTCAAAGCCACAATGCCAAATTGATTACAAAATGCACCTTAAAACACTTCAAAAGATTGTTCTTTAAAACTATTTCATAGGGTGTCCTTAAACTATAAACTCCAAAAGGGTAGAAACTCTTGTAGTCTAATTAATCTCTGATTATCTAAAACCATACATGCTGTATACCAGATCCTCAATAAATAGCTGATAAATGAAAAATATATTTTTCTATAATTCTCACATTCTGCAGGCACACTGGCTTTTCTCTCCCCAACTTTCATCTTCTCGTTTTCTGAATTACAACAAAAATGGAAGAATCTAACATTTGGTTGAGTACCTATCATGTGTCAGGTATTGTGTGGAATAGATATAGATATAGATACAGACGTAGTTATAAATATCAATATAGTTATATACAGTGATAGACATACAGATATTGGTATAGTTATAAATATAAACACAAATATAGATGTAGATGTAGTTATAGATTAGATAGTGACAGGTATTGATATAGCTATAGATATTGGCATAATTATAGATATAGATATAGAAATAGATATAGTTCTATAGATAGATGTACCTATAGGATAGACATATAGACATAGATATCTCTGACTTTTAGTCCTCTTAACACACTGTGAGATTAGGTTCTTACTTATTAGTGCAGAAGCTGGATCCTGCAGTGTCCATGTTTGGGAATTTATCCCTGATCCTTCTCTTTAAACTCTAATTCCAAGGGTTAAGCAGCCATTTCTTTTTGTGAGGCCTAGTTGTTCAATGGCAGTTTCCTCAGAGAGAGTGCTAACTGACAGTGGCTCCCATTTCTGGAGCACTTATCTGTGCTGTCTGTGCCAAATGCTTTATACAGGATGTCATTCATTCATCACCACAGCTCTAGGAAATAGGTGCTGCCAGTATGTTCATGTTTCAGAAAGATGTTAAGAAAATTGCCCAAAGTTACGTAGGTGGTGAGTGAAGGGGCTGGAACTGGGACCTGTGCTGTGTGACTCCCAAGGGCAGGCTCTCAGCTACCACAGTGCTCAGCGGGGCACTGTGTTTGGCCCTCTCATGTGATGAAGATTAAATTAGAATTGCAAACATGTTTGTAAGATGATGTCAAAGTCATTTCTTTTTTATTTGATTAAACCAACGTGATCTCAACAAAATAAATTTAAAAAAAGAGGGGTGTATTGCTAGGGCTGCTGTAACAAAATGCCACAGACTGAGAGGCTTAAACAACAGAAATTTATTTTCTCACAGTTCTGTAGGTGAGAAGTCTGAGATCAAGGTGTCAGCAGGGCTGGTTTCTTCTGAGGCCTCGCTCCTTGGCTTGTGGATAGCTGTCTTCATGTTAACATGGCATTCTCCCTCTGGGTGTGTCTGTGTCCTAATCTTCTCTTTTAAGGACATCCGTTAAATTGGATTAGGATCCATCTAATGATCTCACTTTAACTTAAATACCTCTTTAAAGATCCTATCTCCAAATACAGTCACATTCCAAGGTAATGGGGAGTTAGGACTTCAATATATGAATTTTGACGGTATGTAATTCACCCCCTAATATAGTATTAATTAATTTTAGCACCAACCAGTTGGTGCTAGCTTGAAATAAATGCGCTGTGTTGCTAGACCTCCTAAGTTTACAAGAGAAACCTTCATTCAAGACTTTTAAATGAAATCTCCCAAATTTTAAATGTTGGCAGTTCAAGTTTTATTTCCAAAGACTGAGGGTCAAAAGGAATATGTCCAAGGGCCAGGTGATATCTTAGGGTCTTCTTGCCCCAAAGTGCTGACAAAACCGAAGATGGTACTGTTGATTGATTGACAGGCACTAAAAGAGAAGAGGGCATACCTCAGTTCATGTGGCCCAAGGATCCATGCTGACAAGCAAACTCTAAGGGATGAACTTTTCATAGATCTATCCTCTTTTCTGCAGACAGTAACCCAATTGCATGTTTAGCATTGCCTCCTCCACTAGAAATACGTAGTGGAGTTCTGGGGACAGCATCCAAACTAATTAGGGTTAGGTTATTATGGGTCTTTACAGCCTAAAAATAAATTGAGTCGAGTTTTGTTGACCCATTCTATGGGTCTATTGTCAAACAGGATTATCTTGTTGCTGAAACTGAGGAGGAGGGGGCTTAATTGTTTGCGGTGATAAAGTGCTTGAATGTCAAAGCTGTTTGCAAAGTGGCTTTCTTCAGGCGACGTTCTCATGGAAAGATGGTTCTAGCTTAAGCCAATTTTCGCAATCAAACTTCAAAAAGCACCCTAATAAATGAGGGTTCTGTTCCCATGTTAGGGGCATTTGTTGGGATCTGGAGTGGCACAGAAGTTTCATCTCATGTGTCAACTCTAATGGTTGGTAATAGCTGCCCGGAAGCTGTCCTGGGGAAGACCCTGAAGCCAGATCCCAGTCCAGTAGAGAAGTGCTGTGATATTAACCTGGCATTCCTGAGCGTGGTGGTATATATTTGTCAACATCCTTATAGTCTCAAGAGACCGAAACCTAATATCAAGCAGGAAAAATGGTTGGCTCATAGAATTCAGGACAGGATATTAACAAGAGAGGAGTAGAGATGTAGATGGGCCTCAGGAACAATATGAACCAGTGACTTGAACTCCTCTGAGATACTCTCTGCCCCCCATCTCCACATCACTGCACATCAGTTGTCTTCTGTCATGTAGAGCGGATACCTCCACATGACAGAAATAATAACCACAGTCACTTCCCAAAATGTGCATTTTATGGCTTCCACCAGAGAGATACTGCCTTATATATTCTTTGGTAACAAGCACATACACAAACATTTTGGAGAGGGATTATGATTAGCCCAGTTTGGATTTAAAAATCATGGCGAATGACTGCTCAACCCTGGACCAATTAACTTTAGACAGGAGGTGGAATCATCTAAAAATATGACAGCTTCCATGAGAACCATACATTTGGACTCAGTGGGAAGACAGGTCTCCAGAGGAAGGATATCAAGGAATTTGTGAGTTTCTACCACAAAGGGGATGTCCACATGGCTGCCACCCTGAGCTTAAATCTCAGGGGGTAAAGGAGAAGGAGAAGACCCTTAGAAACAGGTACCAACCTCATCTAGTATCTTGAGTTACTCCCTGTCATTTTCTGCCCCGTCATTCCTCAGCTGGGAAGAGACATCCACATCTAAATCAATAAGTTGTGCCTTCCAAATTCCAGTGAGCTGAAACAAAGCTATAACTATAGCAATTAACCAGGAACGTGCCTCCATTTTGTGGAGGAAATTCCTGCTCCATGACCAATCTATTAGCCATCTCTTCCCAAGGCAGGTGGTGACTGGAGAATTCTGTGGCTGCTTCCTGAGGACTGCCCACCATGCAGTGGCTGATGAGGTTCCGGGTCCTCTGGGGTGTCCGCAAATCCTGCCATGGCTTCCTCCCGGCCCCTTAGCACCTGCACTCCCTGCCTTTATCAGGAGCTGAAGCCCCGAGATGGAATGACCATGATACACCCGAGGAATTTAACTTTGCAAGCGATATACTGGACTACTGGACTCAAATGGAGAAGGTGAGGAGGCATCTGTGATGAGGGGGTGAGAACAGGAGTGACCTCACTGGCCTTGTCTTGCTCCTAGTAGCTGAAGGGCACAGAACCAAGAACAGCTTCTGCCTCAGCTTACCAGTGTCATGGAAAAAACTTATGTTTTGGGGTTCAATTATCAGCCTAGCCACTGTCTCACGTCTCTGAACCTCAGTGGTTTCATCTGTGAAATGAGGATAATCTCATTTAAGAAAAAAGACGGCAGGTACACAATCAGTGTTCCATAACCGTGAACAAGTACAAAGTTCTAATCACAAAGCGCACAAGTTAATGTTAGTCTGAGTCTCTTAGTCTTCAACGAATGGGATTGTGAGTCTAACTGGAATTCATCTCATCAAACTTGGGCTTAACTTCAGGCTACACTCAGAGGGAGGGGACAGACCACCTCATTGTGCACATGAGCATCTGACACATATAGGTAAGTCATGTCATCCATCTTCCTATGAGGATGGCATGTCCAACTGGCATCCTCCCTATCAACTACCTATGGGAACATAGCTTTGGGGTATGGCCAGAGAAACCAGTCCCTGTGGCCTCTAGAGGTTACATATCTCTGCAGAAAAACCCAAGGTCTTGGTTTGCCTTTGCCCCAGAGACAGACTGGGAGAGCAGCAGTGGTGACACTAGGACTTGGGGTAGACGATGGGTGGCGTTCCGGGTACTAAGTTCCAGCTGGTGATGTGCACAGTGTGAAAACTCACCCAACATTCTCTCTGTACAGAAGAGAGAATTCACCTGAGATGAGTCACAGAGTTGATATAATTTTTAAGTTTCCTATGAACATGTATTCATATGTTAGTATTCAACATTTATAAGCCTTTCATGGGGGCTTCCCCCTCACTTTTTCCTTTTTCCTTCCTCTGAATTTCCATGATGACCCCAAGGAAAATAGAGCCCTCAGTTATGGAGAGCATTTTTTATGTGCCATGTCAACACTTTACATCTACTACTCTGATTAGATGAGCACTTTTATTATCCTCAGTTTCCACATGAGGAAACTGAGATTCCAGAGTTTAAATAACTTATGAAAATCACATACCTAATAAGTGAAAGAGCAGAACTTCGGTCCAGGCTGTCTGATTCTATAATCCGTTACTGTCGTGCACCACATACTGATGTTTTGGTCAATGACAGACCGCATATACGACAGTGGTCCCATAAGACTAGTACCATATAGCCAAGGGTATAGTAGGCTATACCATCTAGGCTTGTTTAAGTATACTCTACGATGTTTGCACAATGATGAAATCACCAAACGATGCATTTCTCAGAACTCAGAACAGTATACTCATGGTTAAGCAATGCATGAATGTACATCTCACAATCTGATGATGCAAAAACATCTCTGCCTTCAAACTATAAACTGACTTTCATCACTGTCTAGACCAGAAATCTGGTTAAGACCTTTTGAATCATGAGATGGGCTGGAGAGGGAGCAGGTAGAGAGGAGGAAGTGATGCAATCACTTTTCCCTCATGTCTCTTCATAAAGTCCTTATTAGTTAGTTCATGCATCAACCCATGGAGATAACCACCAAGTAAATTCCCCCAAAGAATGCCAGTCTTTGTTGGGTTTTGTGTCATTGTTATCAGTCATGGTCAATTCCTCCATATATCCAAATTTCTCCTACCCCAGAATCCCCATCCCATTAATTTTCATTCTTACAACACTTCTGATTTGTCTGTTTCCACTTTTCCAATTGCCTTGATGATGGTCAGTGTCTTTCTGGTGATGCATGGTGCCTGACACCTAGCAGTCCTTTGATAAACATTTGTGGAATAAATTAATTTTGAAACTTGCATTATAAGCACCACAGGTTTTATTGCTGCTGCTATGAAAGACCCTCCAGAGGGCATGCCACCACAGTCCACTCTGGCTTCCTGGACCTCCCGTTACAACTTAACAAGCATCACCCAGAAGCTGATCCATGGCTAACCAACAACACAGCCCAAAACTTAACAGATTGACAGAATTTATTTTGACTCACTTTTCAACACATTTTACCTATAAAATGTAAGTTAGAAATCCAACCATTTTATGTGAACTCTTCTGATTATTTTTTTAGTGTTGACAAAGAATTCATTATAAAACAAAAGAAAATGCCTTATAAGCTAGACAATATAGGTCCATGGGTGGAATACAGTTGCTTGTTCAGGCCACCAACTTATAACCCCTGACTGTCCTTGGAAATTAAACCCTATGTTACTCTAGGCTCCTAGGATATTACACTCAACTTCAATTGATTCCTGGAGCAACCTCCCAAATCTGTACAGGAGAGGTCACATTCATGTCCAAATTCATTCATTCTGTCTCCTTAATACTGCATTCATTCAGCTAAGACTTGGTGAGCACCTCACATATGCCAAACATTATTCTAGATAATAGAAATAGAAAAGTAAACAAAACATACAACTCTTCATTTTTCCTCTTTAGATGATGTGATTCCCCACTTTATGTCTTAGAAGAGCTGAGTACAGCATTTGGGATGTTAACTTCTGTTAGTTTTGCCAAAAAATCATGACATGAGCAAATTCTTCCTACCAATCTCGATGCAATTTAACATTAAACATTGCTCAAGAAATATAGTCAAAAATATATTAACCACAAAGATTTAAAAAAACTCCCAGCTGAATATCATTGATACATAATGTCTGGCTCTTTGTCCCATAATGTTTGCTGAAGGAAATTAATTTATATGCTGCCAAACATTCCAAATTCCTTAATATCCAGTAGTCAGGTCTGCCTGGGATTCTTTGAGCCAGTGGATGTGTTTTGTGGCTCCTGAATTTAATTCCATAATTTTACATAAATAATTAGTAACGGTCCTAGGACCTATACAATTTAAAAGGGTCTTCATGTTCCTCTGAAACTATTAGACTTTGTCCCAGCATCCCATAAAAGACTCCTCCGTGGTATTCACAGAGAGTCTAAATCTTTTGTAATTCTTACACACGTAGTGTCATTGGCACTGGAATCCAAGTTGCATGAGGCTGTGGAATTTTTTCCTGTTTTGTTCACTGTTATATCCCCAGAGTGTAGAACATGCCTGGCACATTAACTATTTGTTGAATGAATCTAAATGCATGCAGCACCCTGAACAGCAACACAACCAGCACAAGATAAACAACATTGGTGCCTGGCTGTGACTTGGTTCTATTTTAGCAAAGGGCTGTTTACTTTCTCACAGATGTATTATAAACATGCACAGAGAAATACGGGAAGCTTTGGCACAGGCAGCCCTCATGCAGAGAAGGCAATAGAGTTCAGGAACCAGAATTGGGCTTTGGGGCTTCTTATGTAGAAATCACATCTCAAAATAACTAAACATTCATTCCCATGTGGCAGCAATCGGTGGAGCTAAATGGTTGCTGCCCCGTTGGGACGTGCATGGCTCTCCAGTTTGCCCCGGAGGAACCTGGCAGGCTTCTCTCTCACAACCTTGCCCCAGTAACCCGGCTTACTTTCCTGGTCCCTGTAGGCTCTGAGTTTGCAACCTCTGGTATAAAAACAAGATTATCCCAACTTATCTAAATATTAATGGCATAATACATATTATTTCCCAATTAAACATAATGCAAAAAGTTTTGACTTCCAGACCTTTAGCGTAATCTTCCTTGGTAAATTGTTTTAAAGTCTGGGTGTCCATCAATTACTGGTTCATCCATGTGAATTGATTCTCTATGACTGTGCCTCAGTTTGACATACCAGACTACATATTGGTCATTTGGTGAGACTGTAAGGAGTTCATCCATTTTTCATCAATGACAATCTACAAAGAAATAGCATGCCATTTATCATTTTAAATTACATTTAGACCACTTTCTTTGTAAGTTAAATTACAATCATTCTTATATGTAGCCATATTTAAAATGAAACTTGGGTAATAATCTACATCCAGAAAATTTGATCACTGCCCAATTTAGAAAAACAAATCATTCCCTTTGTCCAGAGAAATAAAAGCCTGATCCCATCTTTAGATTTAATTGAACCCTGAAGGTCCTTATCATTCATTATTTATATCCCAGAGTTGTTTTTATTTATTCATTCAACAAATATTTACTGAACATTTACAATGTTCTAGGTGCTCTTCTGAAACATTTCAGATAGAATTTAAAAGTTTATTACTATTTTCTTTTGTTGTTGTTGTTTTATTGAGATGTAATTGACATATAACTATCACTATTTTCTTAGAAAAAAACAAAAAGCATCAGTTTTTCAAGTCAAACTCTTAACATACTAGTATGTTTTCATTGTAGGAAAGCTTAATTTCTTTAACGGATACAAGGTTATTAAGATTATGATTCTATCAGCTTTGGCAAGCTGTATTTTTTTTTTCTCTAGCGATTTGTCCATTTCATCCAAATTGTCAGATTTATTGACAAAAAGTTACTTATAATTTTCTCGTATTGCTGTTTTAATGTCTGTAAGAATTGTAATAATGTACGCTTTTTGTTCCTGATATTGTTAATATGTTTACTTCCTCTTTTTTTCTTGATAAGTCTATCTAAGAGTTTACCAATTTTATTATCTTTTCAAAACAAGCTTTGCTTTACTGATGTTCTCTATTGGTATTTGTTTTCCATTTCATTGATGCATGCTCCTATCTTTACTATTTCTTTTCTTCCACTTTCCTTTGATTTGATTTGCTGGCCTTTTTTGAGCGTCAGGAGATGGAAGCTTACATGCTTACCCTTCAGCCTTCCTTCTTTTCTAGTACATGCATTTAAAAATGTAAATTTCCCACTAAACACTCCTGTTAAGTGCATTACACAAATTTTGATATGTCATATTTTATTATCATTCAGTTCAACATATTTTCTATTTGCCTTTTTGAGTCTTCTCTGACCCATAGATTACATAGAAGTGTATTGATTAGTTTCCAGATAGTTGGGGTGGGTTGGGTGGGTTTCTCATCGTCTTGTTGTTACTGATTTCAAGCTTAATTCCATTAGGGTCAGAAAACATACTCTATTTTAAACTTTTGCAATTTCTTGAGGTTGGTAAGTGTTCCAAATGCAATGGAAAATAATGTGAATTATATCACTGTGAGGAAAGTGTTTTATCTATGTCAATTAGGATTTAAATTCTCTCAGTCTATCATATTCTATCATTAATTTACAGAAATCACTAAATTTCAACTTGCATTTCATTTTAATTAATATTAAGGCAAACCCTTTCTATAGGCAAAAAATTCTTATGTGTTTTAATATTCAGAAAGAATCTTCTCACTCATGAATCACCTAAGTGATTGGATAAGCCTTTCCAATTTTCCTTCTTCAAAGTATATTTTAGTTAGAGATTAGCAGGGAGTAGCTATGTAGGTTTTTGTTTATTTAAATCAACTATATTGATGTATAACTTACATAGAATAAAATGCACACATTTTAAATGTAAAGTTTAATGAGTTTTAGAACATTTATATCACCTCAAAAGTTTCCTTTTGTCCTTTCCCAGTCAATGCTCAACCATCCCCACCCTGAGCCCCAGGCAACCACTGATCTGCTGTCACTAGAAATTATATTTCTTTCTCCTAGGGTTTCACGGAAATGAAATAATACGGGATACAGCCTTTTGTGTCTGGTTTCTTTTACTCAGCAACTCAGCATGATGTTTTTGAGATTCATCCATGTTGCTTTGTGTATTAGTTGGTTGTTTCTTTTTATTGCTGAGTTGCTTACTCAACATTTTATCTTTTAAAATGATTTCTCAATTTCTCTCAATTTCAAACCTCACTGCATAAAACTTTAAAATCCAAATCCCATTTAAGGGTTGTATTTTTTCTTCCACCCTTCTCTTAATATCATGTTATCAGATTAATCCTTAGCACAAAAATGCATAACTGCTTAAGCAATATCTTCTTCGAGCTGTGAAAGTTAAGGGCTAAAATACTGTCTGAATTCTGAGCAACAACACTTGTTTTCTACCTTGATACGCCGGCTCTTCCATCATTTTTTAAACTCCTGCAGGAACATTCCATGCTCTGTTCCCCTTATATGGGCAGTGCACACCAGTCATGTACACTTGCTAAGATTCTTTAATCTGTTGGGCAAAGATTTTTTCATAGCACTGATTTTTTCACAGATATGAATACATGAAACACACTCTTTTGTTCCAATCATCTGAGTCAAAGGTAGTAGGATCATGTTTGCACATATATGGAAAAAAATCCCTGGAAGAATATACACCAAAAATTATCAGTGTTAACATTCAGGGAGTGAATATGTGATTTAGAAATTTGAAGACATTTTTCTGTCTATAAGAAACTTTTCTGTTCATAAGCTTCTGCATTGCCTGATTTTTTACTCTGAACATGTTTTGTTTCGGGAATAAAAAAATGAAATCTTTAAAAAAAGCATGCTCATTATAGAAAATGTGGGGAAAATAAGAAAGTTGATTTAAACAAGAAAACAAAAATTGGCCATAAATATTTAAAACTGTTTACGTATGTTTCTATATGTGTGTCTTGTTCACCATTGTATCTTTTTGGTCTAAGAACATAATGGCATCTAAAAACATTTAGCCTTAGAAATAATGAGAATTAGGTAATATTGAATGAATTAATTAATATCACTAACATAAATTTGGATTACAAAGTAAGTATGGTTTTGCTTTTTAAAATTGATATTATATTGTGAGCTTTTTATTGCAAGAAAACCTCTGAGAGTTTTTTTATTGCTTTTATCATATTCTATCATTTTGTAGACAGCATACAGTTTGATCCTGTTGTTTTTATCTATTCTGCCAATATTTGTCTTCTGATTGGGAAATTTAGTCCACATACATTTAAAGTAGTTACTGATAAGGAAGGATTTACTATTGCCATATTGTTAATTGTTTTCTTGATGTCATAGCTTTTTTTTTGTCCCTTATTCCCTCTTTGACTGCCTTCCTGTGTGCTTGGTTGATTTTTTTGTAGTGATATGTTTTAATGCTCTTCTCATTTCCTTTTATCATATTTTCATATTTGAGTTACTCTATATTGTCCTTTCATTTCAACCTGAGGACTCCTATTAGCATTTCTTATAGGGAAAGTCTAGTGGAAGTGAACTCCCTCAACTTGTTTGTCTGGGAATATCCTAATTTCTCCCTCATTTTTGAAGGATAATTTTGCTGGATGTAGAATTCTTCGTTAACAGTTTTCTCCCCCCTCAGCACTTTAAATATATCATCCCACCACCTTATGGCCTGCAATCCACTAATAACCTTATTAAGCATTTCTTATACATGATGAGTCACTTTTCTATTTCTGCTTTCAGGAGTCTCTCTTTGTCTTTAGCTTTTGTTGTTTGATTATAATGTGTCTCTGTGTGGCTCTCTTTGGGTTTTCCTGTTTAGAGTTCATTGAGCCTCTTGTATGTGTATATCCATGTCTCTACTGAAATGTGGGAAGTTTTCAGCCATTATTTCTTCAAATAATCTCTATGTCCCTTTTTTTCTCTCTCTTCTTCTAGGACTCCCAAAACGTGTATATTTTTCTACTTGGTATTATTCTGTAAGTCCCTTAGGCTCTATTCACTTTTATTCATTTTTTTTTTCTTTCTGCCCCTCAGACTCAATAATTTCAAATGACTTGTTTTCAAGTTTACTGATTCTTCTGCCTATTTGAGTCAGATATAGAACCCCTCTAGTAAGGTTTTAAATTTAGTTATTGTATTTTTCAGCTCCAGAATTTCTATTTGGTTCTTTTTTGTAAATTCCATCTCTTTGTTCATCATCTCATTTTGTTCATATATCAGTTTCCTGATCTGCTTTAGTTCTTTTTTCGTGTTTCCCTTTAGGTCTTTCAGCATATTTAAGACAGTCATTTAAAAGTCTTTGTCTAGTAACTGGAGCCTAGGTGTCTTTAGGGTCAATTTCTAGAGATTTATTCTGCTCCTTCGAATGGGCTATATTTTCCTATTTCTATATAGGCCTTGTGATCTTTTGTTGAAAATTGGACATTTGAAAACAGCAGCCACCTCTCTCAGTCTGTGCAGATTGGCTCCATGCAGGGGAAGACCTTCAGTAATTTTCTCAGTGTCAAAACTTAAGGCCTTCTCAGGTCTTCTCTGGCATGTTTCTTTCCTGGGCCTGTGCATGTTCTTTTTTCCAATTTTCCCATGCACATGGCTGATCTTATATACCTTAATTTCCATAAAAGTATCATCCTTGCTTCTTCTTGGGGCCTTAGATGTTCTACTGTATTCCTCTGTCTGTAGTTTCTTGGCTCTAAGTGGCTACAGGTCTACAGTCTTCACACACCCTGGCATCTGCCACTGCTTTCAGAGACTTTCAACCTGATGTTCAAACCATGCCACCCTTCCCATCTGAGCACCAAGTCAGACGAGACAGAAACCAGTCCCTCAGGCAGCCCCCAGACAAGCCAGAATGTCGTAAACAAGTTCCACTCTTTTCCTTCTGTCCCAAGGATGGGCTGGGAATTGGGTGGCTTCCTCCTGACCGTGCTACACCACATCAGAGAGGGGGTGGTGCAAGAGTGAGCAAAAACATCACAAAATGTCCTACCATTTTGAGTATGGTTTTTATTGTTAGGGCGTTTGTGGGTTGCTGCAGATCCTTGACTATTTCAAGAGCTCCCACAAAACCATTTTGGTCTCTTGTTTACTGGGTGTTTCTCTGAAGGAACAAGGGCCTGGAGCTTCCTAGTCTGCCTTCTTGCTGATTTCACCTCTAGAAGTAATTTATTTAAAAATAAATTCCCCCCAAATATTCAGGAACTAAATTAGGCTCTTTTATTTCATTGTGTAGCAATAATAACAGTAGTAATATTCATTGAGCACCTACTTGGGCCAGGCACTGTTATATACACTTTATTAATTTAAATAACTCATTTAAACTTCACTACCTTCTAGGCGGTGTTAGTGTTGCGATTTCATAGATGAGAAAACTGAAGCATAGAGGGGAATCCACTGTCTATATGGAACTAAGACAGACACATGGGGGAATGGAGCTTTAAGTCTTCAATAGGAGACATGAAGGCTATTCATGGTTTTATGTGACTTGAGAGGAGGTGGCTACGGTAGACCAGAAGAACTCGGCTGCATCACACCCACTGCTAACTTCTCTTGGCTCTTTAATTGCTTTAACATGGGGTCTCATTGCCTGAGCTCTGCTCACACTGGAATATGACTATGGCAGTGGGTTGGCCAAATAAGTGCCCTTTTCCTTTGAAGCAGGAAGTAACCCATGGTGTATGATCTTGACCAGGAGGGCAAGAGAAGTCCAAACCCAGCCCTGTGGTGGGTGAATAACCAAGGGGATGAACTGAAGTGGAGTTTCAGAGAGATGACAACTTAACGCGCCGTGCAGCCAACGTCTTCACGCAGACCTGTGGCCTGCAGCAGGGAGACCGTCTAGCCTTGATTCTGCCTCGAGTTCCTGAGTGGTGGCTGGTGACTGTGGGCTGCATCCGAACAGGTCAGTGACTCAGAGAGACCCCAATAGACCTTAGGGCTGGCCTAGAGTCAATTGGTCCTGCAATATTAGGTGCTTTCTCTTCCCCTACCTTCTTTCTTCTTCACAGTCTTTCTCTTGCTCAGACTCCCTCATGTATTCTTTTATCCTTTGTCACTCATTCTCTCCCTCACACTCATCCACTCTCAAACACAATATCGTAATTCTCTCCCATTCACACACACACACACACTTGCACAGTCCAGACGCTATTACTTTTTGTAAAGATTCATCAATTGTTAGCATTTTACCATATTTAAGGCCCCTGCCCCACTGAGTCATTTGAGAATCAGTTACAGACATTGTGACACCCATAAATACAAGATAAGTACCCATCAATACTGGAGTATTCATCTGCTAAGATCCAAGACATTCCCCTCACAGAACCACAATAGAGTTACCACACAAGAAGTCTAACATTGATACAATATAGTTACCTGACATACATCCATAGTCAAAATTCCTCAGTTGTCCCAATAATGTCCTTTATAGCCTTTTTTTTCTTTAAATCTGAAATCTAATCAAGGATCATGCACTGCATTTAGTTATCATGTCTCCTCAGTCTCTAATCTAGAATGATTTCCTAGCCTTTTCTGAATGACAATGACGTTTTTGTTTTTCTTTTACAGAAGCTAGTTGTTTTACAGAGTGTCTCTCAGAATTTGTGCTTCTGACTCTTGATTTATGATTATATTCAGGTTAAACATTTTTAGCAGGAGTAGTAGACCAGCGATGTTGTGTCTTTCTCAGTGCATCACATCAGGGGGCATATAAGTTGATTTCTCCCATCACCAGTGATATTGTTTTATCGCTCTAGTGAGGTGGTATCCACCTTTGTAAAGGCACCTTTTCCCCTTGTAATTAATAAGTAATCTGTGGTGTAATATTTATGAGACTGTGTGAATATCTTTTTCCCCAACAGTCCTTCACCCTATGGTTTGAGTATCCATTTGATGACTCTTGACTGAATTGACTATTATTATGGTGGTTTTATGTGAAGATTTTCTATTTATATCATTCCCTCTACATTTGTTAGTTAGCATTTTTCTGTAGAGATTTCCCTACCCCTTTTAAATACCTATCTATTTAGCTATATGATTTAGAATCAGTCTGGGACTCATGGATTTTTAAAATCACTTCAGTTCTTCTATGCATGCTTATATAACAATCCATCATACTCCTGCTTATACTTCTCTCTCTCTCTCTCTGTCTCATTCATATTCTCTCACAAATAAATAGTTGGTTCATCTATCAAGGTCATGTGGAATCAAGAACTAACAGCAACAACAGAGGGAGCATAGAGAAACTGTGTCATCTGTAGATCTAAGAGGAGGCCCATGGGAAATCCAAGACATGAGCAGAGCCCCCTGGGATGAGCAGAATTCCAGAGGAGTAGAAGCAAAGGCAGGGAATTCCATGAATGGACATGGCACATGCAAAGCCTTAGAGTCAGGCGTAGCCTAGGTGAGAATGGCCATTTTGAAATAGAGATTAGAGTTGTGGGAGAGAAAGGTGGAGAGTGGGCAGCACCTTCAATGTCAGGATGGAGAGTGTGGTGCTTCCCTGGAGAGAGGGCACAGGTGTTAGTGCAGAGAAGTGTGGTGGGGAAAAGTCAGTGCTCTGTGGAACTTAAGCAGGTAATAATATGAAAGATGGGTGGCTGGAAGATTCAGGGCAGGGCCTCTGGTGGAGAGATTGGAGTCCAATAGAAACACACAAAGGCTTGACCTAATTGTTGGTGATGGAAGATGGAAAGGAAGGGAGGAAAGTTCAAAGGCCAATGAGGTTAAATCTGGATATGAGGAATGAAGGAAAGAGAAGAGATTCAAGATGACAACAGGGAAATGACAGAGAGGGAAGTGAGAGGAGAAAGACGGGGGTAGGGATGTGCTAGTCCTGATGTCAGGGACACTGTCCTACTTGCACCTGTATTCCCAGATCCCATGTGAAATTGTGTAAAGTAGGGTCCATCTGTCTACCAGCTGGATCCATCTAGTGTAGGAAAGGTGAGGGCAGCATTTTCACACTTTAACGTGCATGGGAATCACTTGGGCATCTTGTTAAAATGCAGATTCTGATTCAGTAGGTTTGAGGTGGGGTGTGAGATTCTGTGTATCGGTTGGTGCTGATGCTGCTGGTCTGCAGACCATACTTTGCAAGCAAGTGGTTAGGGGATTTCTATGCAGATAAGCCAGGCCTGAACCATGGTTGTGAAAGAGAAACTGAAACAAACTGTTCCTTTCTCATCCCCAGGGATTGTCTTCATGCCAGGGACCACCCTACTGAAGGCCAAGGACATTCTCTACCGACTACAAGTGTCTAAAGCCAAGGGCATCGTAACCACTGATACCCTTGCCCCAGAGGTGGACTCTGTGGCTTCTGAGTGTCCCACCCTGAAAATCAAGTTGCTGGTGTCTGACCACAGCCGTAAAGGGTGGCTGGACTTCCGATCACTGATTGAGTGAGTTTCTGGTCTGATGAATGTGCTTTCTGAGGAATGGCGGGAGAAGGCCCTCCACTCCCAAGTGCTGGTAGACGAGCAGCCAGTGGTAGGAAGCTCACCAGGTCTAAGGCCAGAAAACTTCTCTTCCCGGCTATGCCACTGCCTTGCTGTGTGACCCTGGGCTGGTTCCTTCTCCTCTTTTGCCTGTGGTTGCTGTATCTGTAATATAAGGAAATTGAACTTCTGTGCTTCTCTCACTAAAGTATCATCACCCTGGGACCGCAAAGGAGATGTCTAAGGTCGGATGGTTATTGTGTTACATCTTCCTTGTAGGTGGGAAATCTAAAATATTATTTTTATATAAGAGGTAAATATATGAAGGAGTTGGATGAAAGATTAAAATGAATTTTTAAGGTGAAACTGGAAACTGCAAGGAAAATTGAGGCAGTGGCTGGCAGGAAGCTTTGTGAGCAAACACTTTCCATCTCCCTGGGGCTGGGTGCCCTTAGGGACATTGCAGGACAAGTTAGGGAAGTGTTGGAGGTTAGGAAGACCACTTCCGAGACCAAAACTCTGAATCTGTGAGCCTTCAGGCACTTCTCATATCACACACACAAACCACACTCGGTCTGCTTTCTTGAGGCAACCCTTCAGTTTTTAAAGCTCTTTACTTCAACCCCAAAAGGCAAACATGATGGTGAATTCACATCGTATTCCAGAGTCTGAACTCAGAGAATTAAATGAAATAGTTAAATAAAGAATACTTTTTAAAAATCCCTTAAATTGCCCAGAGTCAGTATGGTACCATTTCTCAGCAAGAATAGTGGAGCTGTTGTTTCCTCCAGTACTGGGATGATTTGCAGTTCTTTGACTGAACACCATAGAAAGCTGGCGTTTACCATCATAGACGCCCCAAGAGACTCCCGGTCTAAGAGAAGCACCCAGGACTCCAGGCTGACTGAGGGAAGTGCAGGTTCTATCTGACATCTCAAGCTCACGCCAGGGCAGATGCACGAATGTGTTTCTTTCACTCTCACTCTCCCTGACTTTCTCTTCCCCACCCCTCATCACCAGTTATGGAGTTAAATTCCTATAAAGCTAGCTTGTATGAAAAACAAGCTTAGCGGTGTGATAAAGAGCACAGTCCATCGATCAGACTATCTGGGTTTGAACCCTGGCTGTGCCACTTGCTGGCTGTATGTCTTCAGGTAAGTTACCTACCCTCTCTGAGCCTCCATTTCCTCATCAGCAAAATGGGCTTGATAAGAGGAGTACTCCTCTCTCAGGGTTGCTCTGAAGACTGAATGGGCTCTTATTTGTAAATCATTTAGAGCATTGTCTGAAAAATAGTCAGTGGCATTTCAGTGTTCGTTCAGTTAAAAAATAATCCACTCTATTGTCCCCATTTTTTAAATGAGGAAATGTCAGTCCTCTTTTCCACGGCACTCATAAACTCCGTTTGATGCCTTATACTGGGAGAACCAGTCTTTCTTCTAGTGTTACAAACCCCTGGTTTTCAACCTCAAGCCTCATATTGTTACTTTTGCTTCCCTAGAGGATGCAGGAAACATGACTTCTCTCTGTTTTTTTGAATCCCTTTGCAGATCAGCATCCCCAGATCACACCTGTATTAAGTCAAAGACAATGGACCCAATGGTCATCTTCTTCACCAGTGGGACCACGGGCTTGCCCAAGATGGCAAAACACAGTCATGGACTTGCCTTACGATCCTGCTTCCCTGCATGGTAGGAAAGAGGGCACCGACTTAGAGGCTGGGCCACAGATCTGGGGTGGTGTGAGTGTCTGTGTGTGTGCGTGTTGGGAAAGGAGCTCTGAGTAGAATTGACTCCATCCTGTTTCTCCCTTCTACTCTCTTCGGTTCAGACCCCCGAGGGCCTACAGGGTGAAGGCTGGGAATCCTAAGTGTTTGCTGACAGAGGCCTCTGGATGACACATGAGGCACATTTGGGTCCTGCCTGAGTACCTTCACAGGAGGTGTGGAGGAAATGAGGGTGGAGGCAGCAGGCACTCTGCAAACCACACAAATGACAAGCCATTGTGTCCCTGTCAGTGGTTCCAGGGTTTGGTGGGAAAAGACAGAATGTTCTAGCAATGTGACCTGAGGTGATGGGTCCTCTCTTTTCTCCCATTATGGACAAATCAGACTTGGAGTTTTTCAATCATGAGCTCTTAGGGAAAATCCCACCTGGAACCAAGCCGCACCAAGCCCCTGCCCCTAACCTAGAACAAACAATCATAGAGGCTGAAGCTGTAGCCTTGGGTTAATCATTTAATCAATTTTAAACCAAACATCTTCTCTGCCCTGCCCCTCCCCCAGCTAGTAATAATTAGACTAAACCAAGTTCTATATATTTGCTAACTTATTAACCAGACCAGGGGCAGAGAAGGCTTCTTGTGGACATTAGGTATCTGCACTAATGATAACAATTGAGTAGCAAAACCCTGGAGGAATGGGGGTGGAAAGAAGGGGAGGATTCTGTGCAGCCTGAGAAATAAGCGCAAAGGCACAAAGATACAAAAAGTAGCATTCATGGAACCACAGAGACTTGGGAATAGCTGGTGCTCAGGGTGTCGGGTGAGGGACAGGTGGAAGGATTTGGGAAAGTGAGCGGGGCCTGGATCACGCAGGGTCTTGTGGGCCTTGGTGTAGAGTTTGGAGTTTATTAGGAAAACAAGGGGGAGGTATTGAAAGACTTTTAGTAAGTGAGAGACCTGATCAGATCTGTATTTTGAGAAGATTCACTGTGCCTGCAAGATGGAGAATGGATTGGAAAAAGTTAAAATGGAGTTAGAAAGACCAGTAAGAGGGTCTTCGAATAATCCAGGATGGCAGTGGCTTGGACAAGGTGCCAGAGACATGAAAGAAGTTAATACATTTGAGACTTAGGAGATAGAATAGACAGGATCTTTTCACTAGATGTGGGAGATAAGAGGTAGGAAGTCAAGGTTGATTCCCAGATTTTGAGCTTAGACAGTTTCATGGACAGTAATGACATTCACTGAGATACAGAAAACACTGGAGGAGAGAGAATTAGTCCAAGGGGGGCAGGAGAGATTAGGATCAGCTCAGGGGGAGGTGTCTGAGAGACACAGATGGGTTGCCCCTGAAAACCAGAGTCCCCATCCCTTGATCACATCCCCCCATGATCACATAGCTGAGGCAACTGTATTTTGGAGTTAGCAGGAAATTGCAGCAGCTGAAGATGTCTGATGTCTTCTGGTGCCTGTCAGACCCAGGCTGGATTACGGCTATCTTGGGGTCCCTGCTTGAACCACGGACAGCAGGGTCTACAGTCTTTGTCCATCATCTGCCTCAGTTTGACCCCAACGTCATTGTCCAGGTAAGAAGACAAATCGTCCAGAATCAACAAAATCCCAGAAGAAACTCAGTTTCAAGCTCAAAAGCTAGACCTTGCTGAGAAATATTTTATTTAGCAAAGAAGCCAATGAGCATAATATGACCCTGGTTCTGGGTTTCTCAAAGTGTGAAGCACTGAATCAATCATTGTATCAGAATCACATCAGGATGTAACCATAAAGAAAACACACATTTCCTAGCCCTTCCCCAGACCTGTGGATCAAATGTTGTGGACTTGGGACCCAGAATATGCATTTTGAGAAATTAAAGCAACCAGAACCAGCTCAGGTCTCCTGGATCTTGGATCCTGGCTCCACCAGAGCCAGGTAGCTGGTGTGTGTGTGTGGGTGTGGGTCTGTGTGTGTGCATGTGTGTGTGTAGTTACTCAATTTAATGAAGTGTTTAAGAACAGAGCCCTTGGAATATGACAATCTAGTTTCTTATCCCATGTTTGACATTGATTAGTGGTTTACTTGTCACTCTGAGCCTCAGTTTCCTTATCTGTAAAATGGGAGTTTTGGTTAATAGTTACTACCTCATAAAATTGTTGGGAATATTAATGAGATGATACAGGCAAAGTGTATAAAGTGCTTAGTCCTGAGGCTGGCACATAGAAAACACTCAATAAGCAGTAGCAGTCGCTGTTATTGCTGTGCAAACGCCGTGATGATATTTGAGGTCACCTGCATGAACTTTTTCAATGTACTTCCCTTCACCTGAAAATTCTCTTTGCCTCTCCACTCGCACCCTTGCTTAGAGGCAGACATGCCCCTCCACCTCTCAAAGTCCACCCCCCTCCCCACAACCACTGGGGACTCTGTTCTTTTCCCTGCCCTTCTGTTAGGAGGCCCTCTCTATTAGTCTTTAATCTATTAAATCTTTTCTCCTATATTTTTAATCTCTCACTTTCCATTAACTCTACTCCCTCAGTCCATAAACATGTTCAAAGTTTCCCATCCTAAAAATACCTTCCCTTCACCCTGGTACATGTGGGACCAACCCATCTTTTCTCCCTTAATATCCAACTTCTCCATAGAACATTCTCCATTTGCTGCAGCCACTTCCTCTTCACCCAGCTTACTCCAAAACATTGCAGTCCTCTGAGGGTCTGCCTTCACCATTCCTCTCCCTTCTAAGCAATCTCCTCCACGTCCATTTCTCCAGCAAGCACATCAATTCAGGTGGCTCTCAAAACGGCACCTTGGGTCTAGTCTTCTCTCTCCACGCAAATTCTCCCATGTTGATCTGGTGGGTCGAGTCCATCTGATCGTCCCTGCAGCACCTCAAACTGCACTTCCCATTTCTCCTTCCTGCCCCCATATCAATACCTGCCTCTCCGTCATTATTTACTGCCCACATTCTGCCAGTCCCTGAGGCTTAAAGCTGCACAAGCAACACTGAACCCACCTCCCTGCCTCCCACCCTTCCAGGTCTAATTCTCCCTCCACTACACGGGGTGTCCCAGAAGTGCTAGTGTGTTTTAATCTTAAATTATTTCAAAGTGTTAATTCTACAAACTGACCAAAAAAACCCCTAGCATTTGAAAGTTTTGTTATTTTGATTTATTTCCACCTATTACTTTTGTGAATTTTTAATAATAAAATTTTGATTTAGTTTAAATTAACTTTAATTTACTGAGTCCCTCTTATGAAAGATGGGAAATATTGACTAAAACAAAAAACGTTAAATTAAAAATTTACTGTTTAAATTCACAAAACAAAACTTCTCCTGTATTTTCTCTCTGCCCAACCCCTCAACTTGGACTTTCTTGCCACATCTGTTGCAAGAGCCCCTGTTCCCCATTCCACACCCCTACCAAAAGCTGCAAAGCACCAAGATGAGTTATAAATTACAACTTAGACAATAACAACCAGAGCCAAGTTTTGGTGAGGACTTAGTAAGCACCAGGCGCTGGGCAAGACCCCTAACACCCACTATCTCTGATCCTTATGTACGAAGCAACACTCCCATGGGTGCAAGTACCAGAAACTCACTTCAAAGTAGCTTAATGGCAAAAGGAACATACGGAGGGAGGACATCGGGACATGCCATGATGCTGGAAGAGAGGAGTAGAGGCTGAGCCTGACAAGGGTCTGGAACAGGAACCAGAAAGACACCGGGAATCGAGGCAGCTTCTGCGTCTCCTCCCTGCTTTTCTCTATCTGCTCCCTTCTTTCTATCTGCTGACATACTTTTGCTTCTGGACATGCGCTGAACCAAACATGGCGGCCACAGCTTTCCCAGGTTGATATTCTCCCTTTCCAGATGACCAGGGCAGACCAACTAGAAGCTGAGTGGCCCAGTTTAAGTCAGTTGTCTGTCACCAGGTCACAGATCCAATGCTCTATGCCTGGGTCGGGGTTACAGACACCAACGTGGCTGGAGTGGAGTAGAACCAGGGCATGGAGAGGTATTCTTTAGTGAGACTGGGAAGTAATAATAGAACTAAAAAAATTTTTTCAAAGAGAATATGAATGTGAGATGTTGCAGAAGTAAAAGCCAGAGATTTAGACTCAGAACGAGAGGGACAGAGGGTGGAGGCAGACCTCCCCTAAGTGCCCATTGTGGTTCTATACGGAAGATATGGATATTCCCACTTTACAGATGAGGAAACAGAGTTGCAGAGAAGTGAAGTAACAGGATTTGAATTCAGGCCAGGCAGGCCCCCAAACCCACATTCTCTTCCCTTTAGTGTTCCTGGCTCTCCCAGCATATCTCCACCCAGATCCAAAATTCTGAAGGACTCCCACCTCTAGCTAAACAATGTTGAAAAACAGACATTTTAGACCCTAAATAATCTGGCTCCAACTAATCCCAGTCTTCTTAAATTTACTTCTTTTTCCTCTCCCATATGTCTAAATAAATCATATTATTTAACTTTGCTTCAATGTTTCTTCAGCTCCTGAAACTATTCCTTCTATCTTCAAGACCCTCCCCCATTCCTTGCCTGTAGACACTGTATCCATTTTTTAAATGCCCCAACTAAATGCCACCTGTTCCATTGATGCTCCTGGACCAGCTCTTCAGAAGGAATGTTTCCCTCTGCTATGTTCTCTCAGAACTTTCTTCAAATCTCTCTTATGACATCTCCCAACTTCTGCCTTATCGTTTGAGTCCTGTTTCATCTCCTCTATTAGTACCCACTCTCCACCAGATTTGGACTTTATCTTACTCTTCTTGTGTTCCCCAACAGTACCTGACAAATGCCACGTACAAAATTCATGCTTAATGTATGTATATTGAAAGACTTAACAAATGAATAAATGGGCTTCCGAAGAGGAGGGATCAGAATTAAAATGCTAATAATTGGCTGATATTTTTAATCTTAACTATAAAAATAAAATTCCTTCTCTCTTCACTTTCTAGACGCTCTTCAAATACCCCATCACCCAGTGCCTTGCTGCACATCTGTATTTCGATTGATTCTGCAGCAGAATTTAACCAGGTATGGCAGAAATGGCTGTGGCTGATAATAACCATCTTTGGGTAGGATTTTAAGGAATCCAATGCACCACGATCTGACTGTTTTTAACTCTGATTCTTTGAGGGTAGTGTGTGTGGGGGCGTGTGTGCACATGTGTGTGTGTGCATGTGGTAAGTGGTGTTTATAATTATCAGGATTATCAGTCTAATTAGTTCATTAAATCAGGACTCAGATATGTAAGTGAAACATTCAGTGAGGTTTGCATCATTGTGGGTTTATTCTTTTTTAAACATTTTTATTGTGAAAAAACAAACACATGACATAAATTTACAGAATAATTAAGTATTGAAAATAAAACACCTGTATAAACAATCACCCACATCATAAAAATAGAGCATTGCCAGGATCCCAAAGACCTCCTCTCACCTCTCCATCTTCCCTAAAGGAATCCAATGTCTTGGTTTTTATGGTGTTTCCTTCCTTCCCCTCCCTTATAGTTAACTTCGTAAGGAACTAACCCTAAACAAATTATTCTATTTTACTTGCTTTTGAATTTTATGTAATCACATCATTCTGTAACACCTGGCTTCTTTTTTCAACATTCTGTTTCTAAGATGTGTCCATGTTGCTGCATATTGCTGTAATTAATTTCCATTGCTGTATAATATTCCATTTTATGAATATTCCCCATTTTTTATCAGTTCTACCATTAATGGACATCTGGGTAGTTTACAATTTGGACTATCGGTGATTGATGCTGCACTGAATTCTTGCACGTGCACCCTGGGGCATCTAAGCACACATTTCTGTAGGGCTTTTCCGGGAGAGGAATTGCTGGGTCACACTGACACCGCACCCTACCACCCTATTTTCCAAAGTATTGAACCAATTTATGCTCCCACCAGCAGGGTAGGAAAATGGCCATTGTTCCACATCCTTGGCAATATTTGTTATTGTCAGAGTTTTTAATTTTTGCCAATCTGATGGATGTGTAGTTTTATTTTTGCATTTCACTGCGTTTGTAGATTAATTTTTAGCTAAACTGAAATCTGCTCTTTGAACCTTATGGGCATTTATGCATCTTTTAGAGACTGTGAAATTGAAATGGCTACTTCAAAAATCAGACCTAGCATGTTTTAGACGTAAGAGTTAAAATACTAAGGAGTTCAATGACTACCCTTACAAAGCTAACTCTGAAAGACAGCTTGATTTTATTCATGAAGCCTCATTCTGGCTGGATTCTGTTTCCATCTGTATTTCAAAGCTCATATTACAGTTACTTTTTGCAACATTCCTCAGATGATGACCTTTGTCCAAACCCAGTAAAAATCCACCCAGGGCATAACTAACGACTCCATTGGAAACTCTGCCCACTTTATCTGCTTGGATAAAGATCCAGAAGAATGAGGAAGACACCCTCAATGAGACCAGCCCTCCTGTCCGTCACTCCTGACTCTATGTACCAGGAGAGGGTGACAAGGGTGGAAAGGTGAACCAGACGTCTGCCACCTCCTTCATCCCCAAGAGCTGGCATGGCTCAGCCCCGTGCCAGCACTAGTCAGACCTCAATCACTTCTCTCATTTCCTTCAGGGACTCCATCATTATTTTGTGATTGTTTTTGTGTTATTTATAGAAAATTTCATGGGAAAACGCAGGAGAGGATTTACATCACATAAGGTACCTAGCAAACTGCTACAAATGTTCACAGCAGACTCTTCTGTTCTCTCTGAAATTCCTTCCCTCAGGGCTGTTACCTATGTCCCTCCTCCTCCCTCTTCCTACACTCAGCCCAACCTTCCTTGATGTCATGAGCAATTCATTTCCAACCCCTAACTTGCATTCTCCCCTCAGGAACACAAAAACCCTTCAGTTCACATAACCCCACTCTCCATAGAGGGCAGTACAGTTCTATTGCCATTCTAGCATGTCCCTGGGGCCTTATCCCTCACCTCTTTATGGTTTATGAAAATATCCCTCTTAGCCGCATAGAATGCTTCTTAAGACAAGGTCTGATAAACACATTTTTCACCCTCTTGTTACATCAATATCAAAATTTAATCCTAACCTCCCTTATTTAACCAATTAGCCTCATCACCACCACCCACCCTCTGCCAGAAGAGTTAACAGGGACTAACAGGAAGTGAGTGACTTCCACTCACCTGATGGCCTTGACCATCAGTAAGTTGCCCAGAAGGCAAGTAAGAAAGTGAGGAAGCAGGAGGGTGAAGGATCCGGATGACAACGCTGTGAGCTCTTAACGCCCTGGGCGTGGGGCAAAGGGTCCAAGGCCTGACCCGAGGCTCTGTTGACACCTTGCCTTCCCCTAAGTCTCAGGTTCCCCACCCTGGAGCACAGCTGTGCTGGCGGGGAGGCCCTGCTGCCTGAAGAGCAAGAGCAGTGGAGAAGACAGACAGGGGTTCTGCTCCACCAGGTCTACGGACAGTCAGAGACGGTAGGTGGATGGTCCCTTCTGGGCCAGGCAGGATGTGCTCAGCCACTGAGCCCAGCAGATGAGCTGAATTATGCCATGAGTGTGTGTGGAGGCCCCCCAGCGTTGATGGAAGCCAATGGGAGGCTCCAGGTTCTAGGCTAATTTACCCCAAGTTGATTTGCAGAAAGACAATTCACAGCTCCTTGATTTGTCAAGAGACCGGTGTGCTGAAAACTATTGGACAAAAACTTAAAAAGGGGTCTAGGGACATGGTGCCACTGTCCCTGTGATTATTAGCTCAGGGGAGTCCAGGAGGGACGAGAGGATAGGAGGGTCTCTCCAGTAACGTGGAAACCACCACCCACATGTCCTGCCCTCTTCACCATCCCGTCCTAAGGCAGCAACCACAGGGGAAGGCAGAGCTGGCCCCAGAAGTTCATTTCTGGGTGTTTATGAGGACAGCACACAGGTTTGATTGTGGGACACTAGCAGGAGTGGAGGAGGGAGCAGAGACCTTCTGTGTGTGCATGTGTGCAAACACACACACCGAGTGTGATCCCACAGAGCATCACTGAGCAGCAGCCAGGTGGGCAGGGCGTCCAGAGAATCATGCCCGTCTTGAACCTCAAGGACTTTATCAGTGACAGTGTGGGCGGGTATCTCTCTTCCAACACATTCTGCACCCACTTCTGAGGCTGGACAGAGCCCCTCCCCCCACTCTCCATCATCCCTGTGGCTGACAGAGGGATGACTGCCATCTCAGGACCTGTAGCAAAATGGCGTTCTGGTCTCAATTCACATACTTGTCTGTAAATTTTTTGCAAAATAATTTTAAATAATGAGTTAATTGTTCTGCTTCCAGGCCTGAGAAATATTAAGACTCTGGCTGTCCTTGCATGGCTCACATGCAATGTGATGCAATGTTTGTTATTTGGACAAGGAGGAGGGTAAGGTGAGAACTGCACTCACCCATGAACTACACGACACTCATGGCCCCAGTCCCTTTGCATTAACTATTTGCAACAACAGAATACTCCCTTACACCTGGCTCATGTTTTATTTCTCCAAGCACTGTCACACCTACTCACTCATCTGTGCAACATTTTCCATGTGCCTGTAGTTGAGCAGCGACACAGCAGAGGGGCAAGAGCTTCCTCTCCCAGGAGCTCAGACCCCAGTTCAAGTCTCAGCCTTGCCAATTACAGGCTTCAAGACTTAGCATATCATTGAACTTTCCAGAGTCCCAGCCTCCCCATCTCCAAAATGGAAACCGCAATGCCTGTCTTGCCGGGCTGTGATCAAGTCACTGAAAGGAAGTATATAAAGTGCTGGCCACTGTCCAACCCCAGACGTGTTCACATTGCAGCTACTGTTTTCCTTGCTGTTTGTAGGTAGGTGCTGTGCTAGATGCTGGGAGTGCAGAGATGAACGGGGCAATCTCTAGTCTCAGAATGCTCGCTATCCACTGAGGGAACAGACAAGCAAGAGTAACTGTAATGCCCGGTTGGCTACAATAGATGCGTGGCAGAAAATACTACAGAAGAAGAATCTCCCCATGACTTTTCTGGGGCCTGAGTAATAGCTAGTAGTAGTCGTTTATTGAGCTAACTTGGTGTGTGCCCAGTACTGTGTGAAGGGGTTTCCCATACACTCACATGGACTCTGAGAGGTCAGTGTGATAATTACCCCCTGTGATAATTACAGAGGAGGAGATCCAGGGGGATTGATTGGCACACAGCTAGTGAGTAGCGGAGTCAAAATTCAAGCCCTGGCCTGATTGTAAAGCAGTTAGCTTTAGAAAGAATATTTCAGAGAACCATAAAGGAGGAGTAAGGTTCATCAGGAGGATAAATGGGGGTGGGGCAGTGGTGGCAGAGGGGACACCATGACCAATCTGAATAATCTCAACACAGCTCTGAGAAGTAGTTGAGGCAACGTTCCTATCGCTGTTCAACAGCCCTGAGGAAATGTTTGTTAAGCAGACTCATGGCCTTCCCCTGGCAAGTGGACACATGCCTGGCAAACAGCATGCCTTCCAGACCCCACATCACATGCCCACAGCCCCAGGCACACCCCTTTGCTTCTCTCTCGGCCTCCCCCACTGGACCCTGCAGCCCCAGCAGCTGACACGGGCCCAGCCCATGACAGGCGCAGTGAATGTCTGCTGAATAGAGTTGGGTCATTGCCTTGAGCCTAGCATCCAGACCTTCTAGCTTCCCCACAAGGGCTCTTTGAGCATCATCAAATGACATCATGAGCAGGGATGCTGTGTGTGATTCTTGCTACTCTGTGATCAGCCTGGATTCTTTGGTCAGCCCCAATTCTCTTTCTTTTTTGAACAGGGAATAACTTGTGGCAACCTCCGGGGAGTGACGATCAAGCCGGGTTCCATGGGGAAGGCCATCCCACCCTTCGACATCCAGGTCTGATCCTAAAGGCAGTGGCAGGGAGCAGTTAGGACTCAGTGTGGACCATTGTGTGACACCAGCGGTGCCCACCAGTTGTCCTTCCTCCTCTCCTCCCGTTTTTCCTCCAGTTTCCTGTGGAGGTTTCATTTGAGAACTGTAGTATTCCGAGCATGGATGCAGTTCACCCTGACAGCTAGAGGCCCCCAGAGTGGATGGGAAAAGAGGCCCTGGAGGTAGCCCTGGCAGCTCTCTCCACCAGCTGGTGCTTTCAGATTCTCCTGACCCATGTTTTCTAACCTGAAGGCACGTTTGCCATGTCTATATATCCATGAAACAAATAGACCCGTGACTTGGGTTTCACCATTTGCTGATTTCAAAGACTTTTGACACTTTATTCTATTTTCTGACAGGGCTCCTCCCCCAGGTATCCCCGCTGGTGTCACATGAATACGCCAGCAGTGCTGGGACGGGGCAGGAGTGTTGGGGGAGCCCTGTAGCTCGGTATTCACAGGGCTTTTGCTCTAGATCATTGATGACAAGGGCAGTGTCCTACCGCCCAACACTGAAGGAAACATTGGCATCAGGATCAAGCCCACCAGGCCCATAGGCCTCTTCATGTACTACCAGGTAAGGGCACCCCGTCTGCCCTCAGCCAGGCCCCAAGAGTCCCTGCAGGGGGCTGTGGAGGTGATAAGGGAGTGGGCTCAACTCTGCACCCTGAGACTTCACATCTCTTTATTCCCTCCAGCTCAGTGAAACCTATTCTAATTAGTCTCAAGCTCACTGTGTGTTCTCACATTCCTTCCTGTCCTAACCCATCTGGCACTTATGGGCTGACTGATGGGATAGAAAGAAGCCTGGCTTCAGAACCACCAGACTTGTGGTCCAGTGATCTCCTGTGGTTAAGGATGCAGGCTTTGACTGTGTTCAAATCCTGTCATCCCACTTACCAACAGGGTGAGAACAAATCTGTTAACCTTGCTGAGCCTCCAGGAGGCACCATTATCCCCACTTTACAGAGAAAGAAACTACAGATTGGAAGAGGTGTCTTCCCCATGTCACTATGGCAGGTCTAAAATTCAAACCAATGAATAGGGGTTTTGGCCCCAAACTCTAAATGAGAAATGAGGGGTTATAGAAAACTGTGATAGGCTATAAGGTAACCTGCTGAAACTCTTAATCTGACAAACCCTAGCCTTCCCAGATTAGTAGTAGCCAGTAAGAGGAAATTCTTAGCTCCCAAGATTGGCCATGGAAGGGTGGAGAGACCCTGAAATTCATCTCAGACTCCATCTCCTTTCTCCAAAGTCACAGACACTGGAGGTCTCTTGGTGCTACTGTTGTCCTCACACGATGGCCTCCGTGGGGCCTCTTGTGATACTATTGCTCAAAAGGAAGCATGCAGGCCCTAGCCTTAATTCTCAGCAGCACAACTTTAAGTTTGGATAAAAGAGAAAATAAACGCAGAGTTACATGTGGCTAGATCAGTGGTTCCCAACCATACCTGCATGTTAGAATCACTTGAGGAGATTTTAAAAAAATATATTAGTGCTTGGCTCCAACCACAGAGATGCTGGTTAAATTGAACGGGGTGGTCCAGAGCAATGACATTTTTTTTTAATTGGACGTGACATATTTTATTTTGCAAAGATGTCCTCACATATGCCCACATCTATGTCTCCCATTTCGCATGCTCTCATGACAATGAGACGCTGTCACTCTTCCATTGAGATTTGTTTGCTTTTTGTTTTCTTTTTTTTGAGGTAAAATATATATAACATAAAATTTACCATTTTCACCGTTTTGAGCATACAATTCAGTGGCGTTGAGTAAATTCACAATATTGTGCAAGCATCAGCACTATGCATGTGCATAAAATTTTCACCCTCCCAACCAGAAACTCTGATCCCATTAAACAATAATTTCCCTCTCCTTCTCTCTCCAGCACCTGGAAACCTTTAATCTACTTTTTGTCTTTGTGAATTTGCCTATTTTATGTACCCCATATAAGAGGAATCAAACAATATTTGTCCTTTTGTGTCTGGCTTATTTCACTTAGCACAATGTTTTCAAGTTTCATCCATGTTGTAACATGTAACAAAATGTCATTCTTTTTTAAGGCTGAATAATATTACATTGTATGTATATAGCACATTTGGTATATTCAGTAATCTCTTGATGGACATTTGGGTTATTTCTACTGTTTGTGATCATATGGTAATTCTATGTTTAACTTTTTGAGGAACCATTTCCCACAGGGGCTGCACCATTTTATGTTCCCATCAGCAGTGGACAAGGGTTCCAATTTCTCCATATCCTTGCCAAGACTTGTGATTTTCTGATTTTTTGTTAATAGCCGTCCTAATGGGTGTGAAGTGGTATTTCAATGTGGCTTTAATTTGCGTTTCCCTAATAGCTAGTGATGTTGAGCATCTTTCTCATGTTCTTGTTGGCCATTTGTATATCTTCTCTGGAGAATTGTCTATTCAGGTTTTTTGCTCATGTTTTAATTGGATTGTTGGGTTTTTTTGTTGTTGAGTTATAGGAGCTCTTTACAGTCACGCACCACATGATGACGTTTTGGTCAACGATGGACCACATACACGGCACTGGTCCCATAAGATGAATACCTTATAGCCTAGGTGTGTAGTAGGCTATACCATTTAGGTTTGTGTAAGTACTGTAGGTTCTTCTGGCTGGTCTAAGAATTAAATTGACATGAGACAGATTAACAGGAAAGAAACAAATTGTTCTATCTTCAACTCTCTGATTCTTTCTCATACCAGTACAAATATGTTGTTGAAACCCACTAGTGAATTTTTTATTTCAGTTATTGTACTTTTCAGCTCCAGAATTTTTATTTGGTTCCTTTTTATAATTTCTTTCTCTTTGTTGGTATTCTCATCTTGTCCATATATCATTTTCCTTACTTCCTTTAGTTTTGTCCATTTTTTTTATGAGCTATTTGAGCATATTTACATTTGATTTAAATTATTTGCCTGCTAGGTCTGATGTCTGGGCTTTCTCAGGAATGGTTTCTGTCAATCAATTTCATTCTTTTGAATGAGCTGCATTTCCTCTTTCTTTGTACACCTCGTGATTTTTTAGTTGAAAATTGAACCTTTCACCATTATAACGTGGTAACTCTGGAAATCAGATTCCCCCACTTCTCCAGGGGTTGAAGTAGCTGATTTTTTTTTTCTGACTGTTGAAGCCTATAGTAGTTCTTTGTTTTGAGATTTTTCTAGGTTCTTTTTGCAAAGACTATTGTTTGTCATGTGTGATCACTGAAGTTTCTGTTCCTTTAGGTCATATCCAGCTAATGTTTTTTCTGTTTTTTGTTTTGTTTTCAGTTTTTTAGAAACATCTTTATTACAAGTCTTAATCACTTCACTACATGCATTACAAGAATCGGTATCATCTCCATTTATTGAAAAAAGTGTCCTGTACTCAGTTTGCAAGTACACCTTTGTTAGAAACGTCTTTAGTAGAAGTCTTGTTAAACCCTTCCCTATGTGCAGTACAGAATGGGTAGCACTTTCATTCACTGAAAGAACACTTTCCTGAATGCAGCTCTTAAGTAGCTTGTTAGAAACATTGCTATTACCAGTCTTGGTAAACACTACACTACATGTATTATAAGATGGTTATCGCTGGCATTCAAAAAAAGAACACTGCTCAAAGCAATGCTCAAAGTAGCTTCTTTTTTCTTCATATCTATTCACTTTATTTCGTTTTTTTTTATTGAGGTAACACTGGCTTATAACATTACATAAATTTCAGGTGTACATCATTATATTTCAGTTTCTGTGTAGACTACATCCTGTTCACCACCCAAAGACTAACTACCATCCATCATCATACACATGTGATCTACCACTCCATTTGCCCTCCTCCTCCCCGCCTCCCCTCTGGTAAACACCAATTTAATCTCTGTATCTATGTGTTTTTTTTTTGTTGTTGTTATTGTGTTTATCTTCTACTTATGAATAAAATCATATGGTATTTGACTTTTCCATATGACTTATTTCACTTAGCATAATACCCTCAAGGTCCATGCATGTTGCCACAAATGGTAAGATTTCACTTTTTTTATAGCTGGGTAGTATTCTGCTATGTATATGTACCACATCTTCTTTAGCCATTCATCTGTTGATGGGCACTTAGGTTGTTTCCAATTCTTGGCTATTGCGAATAATGCTGCAATTAACATAGTGGTGCATATGTCTTTACGCATTTGTGTTTTCATGTTCTTTGGATAAATACCCAGAAGTGGAATATCTGGATCATATGGTAGTTCTATTCTTATTTTTTGAGGCATCTCCATAGTGTTTTCCATAGTGGCTGCACCAGTTTACATTCCCACCAGCAGTGTCTGAATGTTCCCTTTTCCTCACATCCTCTCCAACACTTGTTATTCCTTGTCTTGTTAATTATAGCCATTCTGACACGCAAGAGGTGATATCTCATTGTAGTTTTGATTTCCATTTCCCTAATAATTAGTGATGTTGAACATCTTTTTGTATGCCTATTGGCCGTCTATATATCTTCTTTGGAAAAATGTCTGTTCAGATCTTTTGCCCATTTTTTAATTGGGTTGTTTGTTTCTTTGTTGTTGAGATGTATGAGTTCTTTATATATTTTGGATATTACCCCTCATCAGATGTATGGTTTGCAAATATCTTCTCCCAATTGTTATGTTGTCTTTTCATTTTGTTGATGATTTCCTTTGCTATGCAGAAGCTTTTTAGTCTGATGTAGTCCCATTTGTTTATTTTTTCTATTGTTTCCCTTGCCTGAGTAGACATGGTATTTGAAAAGATGCTGCTAAGATCAATGTTGAAGAGCGTACTGCTTATGTTTTCTTCTAGAAGTTTTATGGTTTCAGAGGTCTTGCATTCAAGTCTTTTATCCATTGTAAGTTAATTTTTGTGTGGTTTAAGACAATGGTCTACTTTCATTCTTTTGCATGTGACTGCCCAGTTTACTCAACACCATTTATTGAAGAGACTTTCCTTTCTCCATTGTATGCTTTTGGCTCCTTCATAGAAAATTATCTGCCCATAGATGTGTGGGTTTATTCCTGGGCTCTTGATTCTGTTCCACTGTTCTGTGTGTTTGATTTTGTGCCAGTACCATGCTGCTTTGATTACCATACTTTTGTAGTATATTTTGAAATCAAGGAGTGTGATGCCTCCAGCTTTGTCCTTTTTCTCAGGATTCCTTTGGTTTCATGGAGTCTTTTATTGTTCCATATAAATTTTAGGATTCTTTGTTCTATTTCTGTGAAAAATGTCATTGGGACTTTGATAGGAGTTGCATTGAGTCTGTAGAATGCTTTAGGAAGTATGGACATTTTAACTATTTTAATTCTTCCAATCCAAGAACAAGGAATAGCTTTCTGTTTCATAGTGTCTTTGATTTCTTTCAACAATGTTTTCTAGTTTTCAGTGTATAGGTCTTTCACCTCTTCGGTTAAATTTGTTCCCAGTTATTTTATTCTTTTTGCTGTGATTGTAAATGGGATTGTGTTCTTAATTTCTATTTCTGCTATTTTGTTGTTAGTGTGTAGAAATGCAACTGATTTTTCTATGTTGATTTTGTATCCTGCAACTTGACTGTATTCATTTATTGTTTCTAATAGTTTTTTGGTGGATCCTTTAGGGTTTTCTATATATAAAATCATGTCACCTGCAAATAGGGACAGTTTTACCTCTTCCTTTCCAATTTGGATCCCTTTTATTTCTTTTTCATTCTGATTTTTATTTCTGATTGCTCTGGTAAGAACTTCCAATACTATGTTAAACAGGAGTGGTGAAAGTGGGCATCCTTGTCTGGTTCCTGTTCTTAGAGGGATAGCTTTCAGTTTTTCACCATTGAGGATGATATTAGTTGTGGGTTTGTCATACATGGCTTTTATTATGTTGAGGTGCTTTCCTTCTATACTCATTTTATTCAGAGTTTTTATCATAAATGGATGCTGGATCTCGTCAAATGCTTTCTCTGCATCTATTGAGAGCTCATGTGATTTTTATTCTTCATTTTGTTAATGTGATGTATCATGTCGATTGATTTGTGGACGTTGAACCATCCCTGCATCCCTGGAATAAATCCCACTTCATAATAGTGTATGATCTTTTTAATGTATTGTTGCATTTGATATGCTAGTATTTTGTTGAGGATTTTTGCATCTATGTTCATCAGCGATATTGGCCTGTAATTTTCTTTTTTTTGTGTTGTCCTTGTCTGCTTTTGGTATTAGGGTAACGTTGGCCTCATAGAGTGAGTTAGGAAGCTTTCCCTCTTCTTCAATTTTTCGAAAGAGTTTGAGAAGGATATGTATTAAGTATTCTCTGAATATTTGGTAGATTTCACCAGAGAAGCCCTCTGGTCCTGGGCTTTTATCTTTTGGGAGGTTTTTGATTGCTGTTTCGATCTCCTTACTGATGATTGGTCTGTTCAAATTCTATTTCTTCTTGGTTCAGTTTTGGTAGGTTGTGTGATTCTAAGAATTCATCCATTTCTTCTAGATTATCCAATTTGTTGGAGTACAGCTTTTCATAGTATTCTCTTATAATCCTTTATATTTCTGAGATGTCTGCTGTAATTTCTCCTCTTTCATTTCTGATTTTATTTCAGCCTTCTCTCTTTTTTTCTTGATGAGTCTAGCTAAAGGTTTGTCAATTTTGTTTATCTTTTCAAAGAACCAGCTCTTAGTTTCATTGATTTTTTTCTATTTTTTGTCTCTATTTCATTTATTTCCACTCTGATTTTTATTATTTCCTTCCTTCTACTGATTTTGGGCCTTGTTTGTTCTTCTTTTTCTAGTCCTTTAGGTGCACTGTTAGATTGTTTATTTGAGATTTTGCTTGTTTTTTGAGGTAGGCCTGTATTGCTATAAACTTCCCTCTTAGTACTGCTTTTGCCATATCCCATAAATTTTGGTATGTCATATTTTCATTTCATTTCTCTCCAGGTGTTTTTTGATTTCTCCTTTGATTTCTTCATTGACCCAATTGTTGTTCAGTAGCATTTTGTTTAATATCCACATGTTTGTGGCTTTTCTAGTTTCTTCTTGTAGTTGATTTCTAGTTTCATATCATTGTGGTCAGAAAAGATGCTTGGTATTATTTCAGTCTTGTTAAATTTGTTGAGACTGGTTTTGTGGCCTAATATGTGATCTATCCTGGAGAATGTTCCATGTGCATTTCAAAAGAACGTGTATTCTCTGGTTTTTGGATGGAATGGTCTGTATGTATCTACTAAGTCCATCTGGTCTGATGTGTCATTTAAGGCCACTGTTTCCTTATTGATCTTCTGTTTGGATGATCTATTCATTGATATAAGTTGAATGTTAAAGTCCCCTACTATTATTGTGTTACTGTCTATTTCTCCTTTTATGTCTGTTAATAATTGCTTTATATATTTAGGTGCTCCTATGTTGAGTGCATGGATATTTACAGGTGTTATATCCTCTTGTTGGATTGTTTCCTTTATTAATACATAGTGCCCTTCTTTGTCTCTTGTTACAGTTTTTGTTTTAAAGTCTATTTTTTCTGATATAAGTATGCTACCCCAACTTTCTCTTCATTGCCATTTGCATGGAACATCTCTTCCCATCCCTTCACTTTCAGTTTGTGAGTGTCTGTAGGTCTGAAGTGTGTCTCTTATATGCAGCATATATATGGGTCTTGTTTTTTTATCCATTCAGCCACCCTCTGTCTTTTGATTGGAGCATTTAGTTCATTGACATTTAAAGTCGTTGTTGATAAGTATGTACTTATTGCTGTTTTGTTACTTTTTTCTGGGTGTTTTTCTCTGTTCCTTTCTTCTGTTGCTCTCTTCCCTTGTGATTTGTTGGCTCTCTTTAGTGTTATGTTTGGGTTTCTTTCTCTTAATTTTTTGTGTGTTTATTATAGGTTTCTCTTTTGTGATTACCATGGCATTCATGTATCATAACCTATGTAAACAGCAATCTATATTAAGTTGATGGTCTCTTAAATTTGACTTCTTACTAAAAGCCCTACACTTTTACTCCCTCCCCCACATTTTATGTTTTTGATATCATATTTAACCTCTTTTTTGCGTGTGTCTATCTCTTAACCTCTTATCATGGAAATAGATAATTGTAGTACTTTTGTCTTTTGACCTTCATATTAGCTTTATATGATCTGATACATTTACTGTATATTTGTCTTTACCGGTGATTGTTTTTCTTTGATAATTATTTTATTCTTATTTGTGGTCTTTTCTGTTCCACTTAAATAAGCCCCTTTAACATTCTTGTAAGGCCAGTTTATTGGTGATAAACTACTTTAGCTTTTCTTGTCTGGAAAACTCTTTATCTCTCCTTCCATTCTGAATGATAACCTTACTGCGTAGAGTATTCTTGGCTGTAGGTTTTTCCCTTTCAGCACTTTGAATATATCGTGCCACTCCCTTCTAGCCTGTAAGGTTTCTGCTGAGAAGTCAGCTGATAGCCTTATAGGGTTTCCTTGTATGTAACTTGTTTCCTTTCTCTTGCAGCTTTTAGGATTCTCTCTTTATCTTTAATTCTTGACATTTTAATTAAAATGTGTCTTGGTGTGGGCCTCTTCGGGTTATCTTGTTTGGTGGTCTCTGTGCTTCCTGTACCTGGATGTCTGTTTCCTTCCTTAGGTTAGGGAAGTTTTCAGCTACCATTTCTTCAAAAGAGTTCTCTTCCCTTTTGTCTCTCTCTTCTCCATCTGGGACACCTATAATATGGATGTGAGTATGCTTGATGTTGTCCCAGATGTCCCTTAGACTGTCCTCACTGTTTTTAATTCTTTTTTCTGTTCAGCTTGGGTGATTTCCTCTACTCTTTCCTCCAGCACACTGATCCATTTTTCTGTGTCATCTACTCTGCTCTTGATTCCCTCTAGTGATTTTTTCATTTCTATCATTGTATTCTTCAGTTCTGATTTTTTTTTTATATTTTCCAATTCTCTGTTGAAGTTCTCACTGTGTTCATCTATTCTTCTTCCAAGATCAGTGAGCATCCTTATGACATTTTGTTTGAACTCTTTTTCAGGTAGATTATTTATCTCTGTTTTGTTTAGTTCTTTTTCTGAGGATTTGTCCTGTTCCCTTAATTGGAACCTATTCCTTTGTCTCCTCATTTTGCCTACTTCTTTATGCTTATATCTAAGTATTAGGTAGATTAGCTATATCTCCCAATCTTGGAGATGTGGCCTTATATAAGGGTACCTTATGGGGCCCAGCAATGTGCTTCCCTCTCCTCACCAGTTCCAAGTGTTCCAGGAGTGTCCCCTGCATGGGCTACATGTGCCTTTCTGTTGTGGTGGGGTTGCTCTTGCTGCAGGTGCATGGGTAGGCTAGGCTGACCCCAAGGCCAGCTGGTTGTAAGGCTCAGCTGTATGCAGCTGCTACAGTCACTTTAGTCACTTTATGGGGAAGGAGAACCCCAGCATAACTGGCTGCAAGGTCTAATAGCACACATCTGCTGCTGTTTTGCTGTTAAGTGAGCCCCCAGCGTGACTGGTTGCTAGGCTCTGGGGCTCACAATTGCCACAGGCCTCTAGGACGTGATGCTGTTGTCAGCTCTCTCAGGAGTGCAGCTGGGTGGGGCCGGCCCTAGGCATGGCAACACACAATCATTTCAGGCATTGGAAGGTGGGACAGATTTCCTGGGTGGCTGTTTAAGGAGGCCAGTGGCACAAGTCTGCTGCAGCTGACAAGCCCCAGCACTTGCAGGCCCACACACCCAGCCAGTGCAGTCCTGCCCTGTGCATACACCCTACCCCACTGAAGCAGACACACTCACCCCACTGAAGAGGTCCCACACACGCCACCTATGCAGGTCCACAAGTTCCCTGGGCTTGCTGGCGGGTGGGGCCAGTCCCTAGCGCAGGCTGCCTACCCTGGCTTAGTTGGATTAAATCAGTGCTCTAGTGGGCAGGGCAAACCCTTGGGCTAACACACCAGGGGAAGAACTCCAATGGCATCTGCCAGCATCTGTGTCGGCATGCCTGTAGTAGGTCACAGCGATGGCTGCCACCAGTGACTTAGTCCCTGGGGATGTGGCCCAGCTGCCTTCTGCCTCTCTTAGACATACTCAGAGCTTATCAAGTGAGTCTCTGTTACCAAAGAACTATGCACCTTTCTTTCTGGTGATTTTTTGTTGGTTTCTGGAATGGTGAATTTGTGCGTGGGGCCTTTAAGAGAAAGCTTTTCTTTCTCTCATGTTCCATACCTCTTCTGGAGGTATTCCCCATGGGTTTTAATAGCAAGCAAAGCCAGGTATTATGACAATCATCTCTGTTGTGCTGAATTCAAAGGCTGGTTATTGTGGCATAGCTCTCCTGCTCAGACCTACTGTTCCTCCAGGAAAAGCTTCATACCTTAAGATTGTTCCCAGCCGTGAAGTGCTGCAGCTAGAATAGGGTTTTTTCCTCAGCAGAAAGGTATTTCTGCCTCTTCCACCTCTGTCAGTGTTGTCCCTTGTTGTGGGGGTTCTTTTTATCCAGTTTCCAGTTCTCTCTCAGAGGTTCCACAGGTAGTTGTAAATTTGTTGCATCGGTGGGACGAGGTGAGTTCAGAGCCTTCCTATGCTGCCATCTTCCCAGCAATGCCTTCAGCTAATCTTTTGACAGAGATTTCCTTGAGTGCCAGGAGCTCAAACAAACAAGCACAAACATCAACAACAACGAGAATGACCACTGTGCAGACCGGCTGTGTGTGAGGAACTCCCCACAACTTGGCCAGCCTTGCTCTGAGCCTGGGGATCAGCCTGAGGTGGAAGCTTCAGGTCTTCTCAGGACGTTCTGAGCATGCGTCTTGCCTGGGCGTGTGATGGCTTTCTAAATCCCGCATGTTCACAGCTGTCTTGAATATCTCAATTTCCTGGAAAGTCTACCCTAGCTTCTCCCCCAGACCTTGATGGTCTACTGTATATCTCCCCCACAGTCTCTCATCTCAGGCGTCTTTAGTTGTAGTCCACCGTGTAGCTTTTATGAGCAGTGCCTGCTGCTCTTCCCGTCTGCATTCTGAGTCGTGTGAAATGAGGGCCTTGCATCAGCCCTTCAGGTGTCCCCAGACAGCTTAGAACAGATTACACAATAATTTGCAAATAAGATCTGCTCTGCTCCCTCTGGTGGGAGCAGGGGCACTGGGAACCTGGCTGCTGTCTACTCAAGACCAAATCTGCCATGCTGGGGAAAGGTGGGGCGAGGGTGAGTGAAAATGGCATGAAACTTCCCTACCATTTTGAAGGTGGCTTTTCTTGATTGGGTATTTCCAAGGTTGTTGCAAACCTTTGACTCTTCCAGAGCTCCTACAAAGACAGCTCAGACAGCTCCTGGTAGTTTGTTTGCTTGCTTGATTGTTTTTGATGTTTTGTAGGGGAACAAGAGCTCACAGCTTCCTAGTAGGCCATTTTCTTTACATCACTCCCCAATAGCTTTTTTTTTCTTTGGTGAAGAAGATTGGCCCTGAGCTAACATCTGTGCCAGGATTCCTCTAATTTGTATGTGGGTCACCACCACAGCATGGCTTTAGGAGTGGTGTAGGTCCGTGCTCGGGATCCGAACCCAGGAACCTGGGCCGCCGAAGTGGAGCATGCGAACTTAACCACTATGCCACAGGGCCAGAACCCCCACAGCAGTTTTTAAAAGCAGCCAAGGTTAAGTACCCACTTGGCTTTCTGTGTGGACTCTGCCCACGTCTGTGTGGTAGATGGGATACTGTGCCCCTACCATTCAGGAGCTTTTCTTTGGCCCTGGGAGCATGATTCCTTCCCTGGATTTGTGAGTCCCATCGTCCAGGCTCCAGTCTCTGACCCTACCTCAGATGATTGGCATCAAGAGAGTTCATTTCCTCCTGGAAGGTGTGTCCACAGGGGTGTGTCAGGCCAACTGTATCAACACCCAGCACACTGAGCTGGACAGCAGTTCAAGTGGTGCATGAATGGGGGTGTGACTTTGCTGTACCCCTTGCGCAGTGTTTCCTAAATTTCAGTCATCTGTGTCCACATCCACTATTTTTTACCTTATCTGTGCACCATCTATATTATCACTTACTTAATTTTTCTCTCTAAATCCACTTATTATTTTACTTTAAAACATTTGTTTAAAAAAAAAAAGTTAATCTGGGGGGCCGGCCCGGTGGCGCAAGCGGTTAAGTGCGCGCGCTCCGCTGCGGCGGCCCGGGGTTTGCTGGTTCGGATCCCGGGCGTGCACCGACGCACTGCTTGGTAGGCCATGCTGTGGCGGCGTCCCATATAAAGTGGAGGAAGATAGGCACAGATGTTAGCCCAGGGCCGTCTTCCTCAGCAAAAAAAAAGAGGAGAATTGGCGGATGTTAGCTCAGGGCTGATCTCCTCACACACACACAAAAAAAAGTTGATCTGGTATCACAAGTGGAAAACCGTATCACTTGCCAAAAGCAGAAGGCAATTATAACCATAACTATAATACAAACAAAACATTTGCTCAAATTTTAATTTCATCCTGTTCCTGCTAAATGCTCTGATCTTGAAACTTACCGGTAGTTCCAGAGCTTTTTAAAACGTGTCGGAGCCAAATCAGAACAATTGGAAGAGAGTCTAAAATGGATGTGATTCAACATTTTTTATATGTTTTTTTTCTGGAACCTCTTAAAATTATGTCAAGTCCCACAACAGGGAAGATCCCAACACATTGGTAAGCGGTCAAGTGCATAGGCTGTAGAGCAAGAATTAAATTCAAATACCAGTGCTTCCACTGACCAGCTGAGTGACTTCGAGCAAGTGATTGTGCCTCTTGTGCCTCTCTGAGCATCAGTTTCTTCTTCTGTAACATGGGCTATAAAAAATGCCAGCCTCACATAAAACCTGTACACAAATGTTCATAGTGGCTTTATTCATAATCTCTAAAAACTGGAAACAACTCAGATGCCCTTCACTGGGTGAATGGGTAAACAAACTGTGGTTCATTCATAACATGAAATACTGTTCAGCAATAACAGCATTGAACTATTGATGAACACACCAACCTGGATGAATCTCCAGAGAGGTACACTGAATGAGATAATAAAAAAGAGCCATTCCCAAAGGTTACATACTATATGATTTCACTTATGTAACTTTCTTAAAATGGCAAAATTATAAAAATGGAGACTAGCTTAGGCATTGCCAAGGGGTTAAGGATGGAGAGGAAGGAGGAGAAGGAGGAGGAGGGAGGTGGACGTGGGTATAAAAGCAACATGAGAGCTCCTGGTGATGACGGGACTGTTCTGTCTCTTGACTGTGGCGGTGGATACACAAACCTACACGTGTGATAAAATTGCACTGTACTAAATGCACTCACACACACACACACACACACACACACACGCACACAAATGAGTACAAGTGAAAAACTGGGGAAATCTGAGTAAGATCGGTGGATTGCGTCAATGTCAGTATCCTGGTTGTGATGTTGAACTGCGTAGTGTTGGAAGATGTTACCGTCGGGAGAAACTGGGTAAAGGGCACACGGGATCGCTCTGTATCATTTCTTACAACTTGCATGCAAATCTGCCATTATCCTAAAATCAAAGTGTAATTAAAGTAATACCAGCCTCACAGGCTTCCTGTGGGGATCAAATGAGGTGGTGTTTGGGGAGAAAATTCATTCAGCAAATGTTGATTGACACCTCCCGTCTGTCCAGGCAGTGTGTGAATGCTGAGCTTCTCACAGTGAATCAAATACACGGAGTTCGTGGTCTAGGAAATCGTACTCTGCTGGAGAGCCACACAAAAGCGAGGCGTTATTTTAAAAAATTATCCTTGAAATTGGCGTAACATTGCCCACTAACTCAGCAGTAGAGTGCATTGAGTGTTTGCGTGTAAAGAAAATAGACTCTGCGAGATGACAAAACTTGCCAGGTGCCAGGTGGCGTGACAAGGAGGATTCAGACCCAGATCCGAGCCCCAGGTTGTGGCTCTTCGTCTCTAGACTCGCTGCCTTCTCCACAGAGGGGTGCTGTTCTCTTTACAGGATGACCCGGTGAGGACAGCCGAAGTGGAGTGTGGGGACTTTTACAGCACTGGGGACAGAGCAACCATGGATGCAGAGGGCCACATCTGGTTCCTGGGGAGGGGCGATGATGTCATCAATGCCTCTGGGTAGGTGTGGCTGACCCTGAGCCGGGAGGTGTCACCCTCACACGCCTGGTGGGATCTAGCTGGCCCAGACGTTTCTCCATGTATTGGTCATGGGACCCTCAGCCTAATTCTGAACAGAGCCATGTCTACAGGGCCCTGGCCCGGGGGTGTCTGCGCACCTCCCCCAACCCCTGCATCCGGAAGAAATAGTCAAAATGAAGTTCAGGAAGGTCTGGAAGAACAACCATAATAAGACACCATGCAATTTTAAGAGGAGGGATGGGATGAGAAGGGAGACCTTGCTTTGACCCCTATTGGTGGGAGGAAATTATTCTCTGTGCTCCTCTGATGGGGCACAACATGTCACAGAAAATAATAATAATAATGATGATAATAGCTAACCTTTATGGAGTGCTTACTAGGTGAAAGCACTCTCCTCAGTGTTTTGTATAACCCAGTAAATGTTATCATCATGCCCATTTTACACAGGAGAAAACTGAGTCACTGACCAGTGAAGTAAGTTTCCTAAAGTTTCAAAGACAGTACAGGTTGCAGCCCAGATTCGAACCAATGTGGTCTGGCTCCCAATCTGTTGTCTCTAACTCTTACATGATTTAAGGGAAAAAATGACACAAGTAACAAGTTCTCTTGGTTATTTTGGAGAAATTGAGTTTGTTTTATTTTGTAATTTCTAAAACAAATGCTGACATAGTGGGGAAGAGGGTGGAGAATTTTCATGAATGTTTAAAATCAAGTTTGAGGATTCCAAGAGGTTCCATGCTGGAGGAAGCTCCTGAAGCCAGGCCGCAGAGCTCTGGGAGGACGGAGCTCTCCCTCTCCTCCTACCAGAGGCAGTGAGTGAGAAGAGAGCATCTGTGCCTTGTATTTCTTAGCATGGAGCGTCCAGGTCTTCCTGCAGTGGTCCCACTACACAGCCTGTCACAGGCCTCTGACCCCCTGTGACAGTTTCCCTCTGTCAAGTGCCAAGGGAAGATACGATCCTCCAGAACATGAGATCTGAGGGCTTGGTCACCCCAGCCCTGGTATCTGCTCAGAATCAGAGAAGGAACTTTGATCCTGCAGGTATCGCATCGGGCCAACAGAGGTGGAGAATGCCCTGGCCGAGCATCCAGCAGTGGCTGAGTCAGCTGTGGTGAGCAGCCCGGACCCGATTCGAGGGGAGGTGAGGGGGTCATCGTGTCTGTGTGTGGGCACTGGGGAGGCAGGTGCAGGGGAAACTTCCAGGCCATGTCTACCCAGGACCTAGGGTGGAGAGAGGGCGCAGTTGGTGTGTGTGTGCACTTACACTATGTGGTCACCAGGGGGCACTGTGGCCTCTTCTGTGACTGAAAATGCTGCTGCTGACATCTAACATTTAATGAGCTCTTATTATGTGCCTGCTCGTTTATCCCCCCAGTAACCTAAAGAGTTCAGGACTCTCATTATACCCTTTTATAGATAAGGAAACAGGGGCCTAAAGAAGTTATTAAGTTGCCCAGATGACACAGTGGGGGAGCCAGAACGGGAATCTAAGCAATCTGTCTCCAGAGCGTACATTCATTGATTCAACAGGTGTTTACTGGGCACCTACTATGTGCAAGGCCCTGTGCAATTAAGTGGGGACATAAATAATAACCTAAGAATAATAAATTACCAACAATTATTAAATACCCACAAAGTTCTCGGCACAAAGTATACATACAACAATAGTAAAAATGATGAGGATGATAATACTGATAGAAAAAATAATAAACTTAAACTAACTTCGTGTTTTACATCTATTATCTCATGGAATCTTGACATAAACCCAGTGAGGAATGAACCCGTACTGTCCCCATTTCGCAGGGAATGAAATTGAGGGTGAGAGAGGTTGAGTAACTTTCCAATCATAGAGTGGAGACTGGAGTATTGGGACTAGAACCTGGTCTGTCCTTTTCCAAAAGCTCAAGTGTCAAGCTTGTTTTTTTTCGCTCATTAAATATATATTCACTTTGTAAACTAGACAATTCACTGGCGCTCACCCTGAGCCTCCGCTCTGGTTCTGCACGGCAGGTGGTGAAGGCCTTTATTGTCCTGGCCCCACAGTTCCTGTCCCGGGACAGGGACCAGCTCACCAAGGAGCTGCAGCAGCACGTGAAGTCAGTGACGGCCCCGTACAAGTACCCGAGGAAGGTGAGTGAGGCGGGTGGACGGGGCTGGTCCCCCTGAGCCGTCCTGGCGCTCCGCTGCCCGAGTCTCTTCGGGCGGCTGGGCTGAAGCTTCAACAGCCAGTAGAATTAGCACTTTTCTCTTCGGAAGAAACAACTGGCGTAGGGGTGGGGTGGAGCCAACTTACTCAGAAGGAACCTGTGGCAGAAACCCAAAAGGAATCCATTGCTGGCATGTTAACCTAAAGAAAAAAAATCAGACACGTGCCCAAAGATATCCAAGAAGGGTATTTAAAATCTTTCAAAAGTTGAGAAAGAAATCCAAATCAGCAGCTTCCAAACTTTTTAAACAGAATTCATGCTAAGAAATACATTCTATATTGCAACTCAATATATACACATACATAACGAACAAAAATTAATAAAATGATATTTATCCTTACAACATGCAATACATTGTGATATTTTTTATTCTACTTCATCTGTTTTCAATGCTGTGTGCAAACTACGTAAATGTCCAACAATAGAGAAATGATTGTTATTCATGAAATTTAATATTATCCTGTAATTTAAAATGATATTGCAGATCTTTTATTTTTAATATTAAAATATGGCAATAATGTATTATTAAGAGAAAAAAGCAGGCAATGAAAGAATGTACATGATATTATCCTATTAATTTAAAAGAGTTTGAACGGATACATGCGTGGGAAGTCCGCATTTCCTTCTTTTGTGATAGTGCTTTGCTCCGTCGTCTGAGCGTTGACAATCCATCCAGATAGAAAGCTGTAGAGCTCACGTCTAGTGAACACGTGCCATGTGGGCCGGTCCCTGGACTCAGTGTTGCACACGCATTACTATTTCATTTCATCATCCCCACAGCCTGAGATGGTCTCACCACTCTGCTTCACAGAGAGGAGCTGAGGCTCAGAGACTCCCAGTAAATTGCCTGAGATTAGAGTTAATAAAAAGCAGAGCAGGAACTCAAACCCCTGTGTATCTGACAATGGAGTTCCTGCTTCTAACATCAGTCTCTGTGGCCTCACAGAGAGGAGAACAGAGGGTACGCAGCAGGCAGGATGGGCTAGATGTTACTGTGGGTAACAAAGAGCCCCCAAAGTCTTAGCGGCTTATAACAAGGAAGGTGTCTTCCTTGCTCATGTCACATGTTCACCATGTCCAGGCTCTCCTAGGGCCTCTGCTCCACACCCCCTCATCTCGGGACCAGGATAACGGAGCAGCCACCATACAGGTATCTGCCAGGTGCCGTAAGAGATGGACAGAGCTGGCGGCCAGGCTCAGTGGTTCCCAGCTCTTCTGTTAGAGGTGGCACACTTCCCTCCCACTCACATTTCACTGGTCAAAGCCTGTTCCGGGGCTGCATCCAACTTCAGGGGGTCAGGAGGAGAACCTGGCATCCTTGGTGGGCCCCCTTAAGGCCACCACATGGTGCCAGCCTGTCTGGGGGGACTGTACAGGGGCAAAGGAGGGGAAGGGGACTGGTAGGAAGTGACGGCGGGACTAAGTCAGGATGGATTTTCTTTCTGCTCAACCAGGTGGAGTTTGTCCCAGAGCTGCCCAAAACCGTCACTGGCAAGAGTAAAAGGAGTGAACTTCGGAAAAAGGAGTTGGGTCAGCTGTGACCATCAATAAACTCAGAAACCACTGTGTGACTTTGGGCAAATCCCTGGCCACCTCAGTTTCCCCATATGGCGAGGGTGAGGATGGGGGTGTTGAGAGAGTTGATTTGGAAGGGTATCAGGAGTGCCAATATTTCAGCATTTTTATTTCTTTCAAATTAATATCAGTCACTCTTCTTCCTCCAAGTCTCCTATTCCTTCTGGATTGCCCAGATGAGCACACAGATTGGGGCTGGAGGTAATGAAATACGAATATGAACATCAATGGTGTGCCTGTGTTGTGCATTAATTCTGTGGATGAACCTGTGCTAAGTGCAGTCCCTCTGTAATTCTCCCCAGTCTCCATCAGAGAGAGCCCAGGGCCTGATTCTCCCTGCTGGCCCCAGCTTCCTGCGTGGCCCTGTGCACCCACTACATGGCCAGGACACAGAGGTCCAGAGAGATGCTCCGAGCAGCCCCAGGCACCAGCCTCTCCTAGGTCCCAGCCTAGGTCCCGCATGGGTGAGTGAGGGACCTGCTCTCTGGGAACCCAGGAGTCCCGTAGGACTCTTCCAGATCTCTCCAGAGGCACCCAGTCCCTCATTCATACCCAGGGGCTTTCACTCCTCAGCTTTCCCCCATCTGCGCCCACCCGCTCTTCTCTCCCCAGGGCCCAGGACTCCCCCAGCCCTTTCCCAGGCGCCCAGTGTCCTCCCCACACACCCCTCCCCCACATTCTATAACCCCCTCCTGCTGTCAAGAGCCCTCTTGAACCCCCTGGTCTGGAATCCTGTGAACTGATCCTTTACTCCATCTATCCTTGGGGCCCGAGATGGGACCACTGGGGGGAAAATCAGAGGCTGGGAGGAGCAGGGGCAGAGGGGCCAGGCCTGGGGGTGGGACAAGCACATATTCTCTCCTTCTCACCCACCACTGGGTCACCCTTGGAGAGATCCCCTCTGCAGCTGCCCATTTCTGGGGTTCACAAACACACACTCACAGGGAAATAAGACACCACAAGCACCTAGAAACACAGGCACAAAATCACCCCCATCTCACCTGGGGACTCAGGCATAGGGCTCATGGACAGGCTCACACACAGACTCACACTGCAGACACAGGCAACGACCCCTGAGAACACAGACACACACACTCAGGGCCACATGAGACAGCCCCACAGGGCAGACCCTACACACAGTGGACACACACACACAGAACACAGACACACACACATGCACAGATACAATCAGGAACACACAAAGGGGCGGGGAATTCACACACACAACCAGCACACACAGAGATATAAAACAGACACCCATAGATGATCCAGCAAGGACACACATGCCCAGAGACACACAGAGATTTGCACAGGCAACATACGTTCGTTCAGAGATACAGACACAGACACACAAATGCATACTGAGAGACACAGAGAGTGCCACACAGTGGAAAACTCACATCCACAATTGATATACTCACACACAGAAACTCAGACTCTCAGGTCCATAACGCAGATTTACACACCCAAACATGCACACTCTCAGACCCTCACTCCCCACCTCAGCCCATAAGACAAACAGACAGCCCTGGTGTCACCAGTGCATTCCCTAAGCAGCTCGAAGGAAGTTTAAAGGTGCTTAACACCCTCTCAAGCTTGTTTTTCAGAACTACGTCAGGAAGAGAGACAAGCATCAACCAGCCTGAACCAGAGCAAGCCCGACTGCAAGGGCTTCACCTGCACAGATGACCTGAAGATGACCAGAAAATACCCTTTTCTGCATCTTAATACTAGAATCTCTGCCCTAGGAGGAGACTAGGCATTATTAGCATAGCACGCGATGTCTGGGAGAACATGTTTTGAGACAGCACCTCTGCCAGCTAATACCTGCCTCTATATGATGACAAAACTTCCCTTTTAAATATTAATTAAAGATTAAATATTAAATAAACTTCTCATATAAATACATCCTCCAGCCACCCTGCTCTCCAATGGATGGAGCAGTGGGCAGTGGCAGCTCACCCACGCTAACCCGTTCACGCTACTGGGGGACGGGGATTGGGCCTCACTAGGGGGCTCCCTTCCTGGCGCTTGTGCCGCCGGCTTGACATTGCTGCCCCATCGGGAGACCCAGCAGCCACGCCGAGTGCCTTGCTCGGAGGATCTCCCAACGGAGGCAAGTAGCACCAAGCCCATGGCATAGCTATAAGAGCCATTTCTTTAAGTTGTCTCTCGAAGTCTGTTGACTAGTCAGGTCCGGGATTGCAAGGCCCAGGGGATGGGAGCCATCCTTCTGTTGCCTAGTTGTATCAGAGCTGATAAGGTGTGGGTTGGAGTTCCCTCCAGAGGTCACTGAATTTGAGCCTCTTGTGTGTTTGTGTTGTGTCTGTGTTTGTGTGACCGGGGACGCCCAGCACTGATCTTACTTCCTCTGCCTTTCTGACATTCTGGACTCCAAAATCCCTTTTTCTTTTCCTGTCTCCTCTATCAGTGATTTCTAGGGAGGACCCCACATCCAACCTGTCTGCTTTCTCTTTTTTCTCTGCTAAGGAATTCCTGCCAGTCTCCTTTTCTCTCCCAGACCACATCCTTAGATCTCAGTGGGATGAACTGGTCTGTCTTATCATCCTGTTGCATGATTTGATCACCAACACAGAGGACCTTCTTTTGGAAGCTCTGACCAACCCACAGGTGTTTCTTGCTATTAATCTTCTTTTTTGTCTTAAAAAAGGAAATTCAATCAGAACTTTTACACTCCAGCCAGGGCTATCTAGAGCTCCTAGCCAGTCCCCTCCTGTGGGACTGTCTAGCCTTTGAAGGGATTAGTGAATCCTACAGTACCCTGCCTACTCAGCACCCCCAACTCAATTGCCCAGACCCACTCGAGCACCCAGATTGTCACCCTTGGTCAGTGTGTGTTTGGTTCCAGGCCAACAGAGTCCAACATATCATCTGGGCAAGATCTTGTGGCATCTGTGTCACCACTAATTACTATAGACTGCCCCTAGGAAGTTGGAAACAGATCATAAGAAAGGAGTCCAGAATATGAGGGGGGCAAACTCTACCCCAGAGGAGAGCCCACTAGGCTCCATCCTCCAGAACTGGAAGGTTTTCAGGCATTCCTCATTGACCTGAAAGCAGTTAATCTTTTTCTGCAATACGACCTGGCCACAATATTCATTGGAAGATGAGGAAAAGTGGCCAAAAAATGGAACCCTAAATTTCAACACCACATTATAATTAGATAATATTTTGCAAAAGAACCAAGAAATGAGAAGAAATCCCCTATATCCAGTGCTTTATGGCACTTTATCAAAATGAAGGGTTACCAAAAGATGTAAAATTTACAAATTAAAGTTGAACCAAAGGCTTCAAAAATATTGCCCATATTACAGGATCCTTCTGATGAAGAGGACTTGCTCCTTCAAGTCAGGAAACTTGGGGTCAAGGAAAGCCCACCTCAGAGTCCACCTCACTCTCTGACCCCAGCTTCAGTCCCACCATCGGGCCAATCGGGGACCCTAGCAAGGCCTCCACCATATTCTCCTGATACCCAGACCTCACTTCCACTCAAGCCAGAAGTTATAACCCCAAAGTCCCTTACCCCATTGTTGTCCCCACCAGGTAATTCCCCTACAGGGAATTTGACTCTCCAGCAACCCAACACTCTTTACCCTCCTCTTCCAAATAGTACAACTAGATTGGGAACTAGTTACAAGCCTGGGATCTACCCGGTGAGACAGGTGCCTAACGGTGATGGGGGACTTAATGTGCACATCCCCTTTCCCACCTCTGATTTGTATAATTGGAAGGCACACACTAAAGGATTGAGGGCAGACCCAGAGGACTTCATCAACTTGACAAAGGGAATCTTCTCCACCCATAATCCAACCGGGGCAGATATCCAAAGCCTGTTAGCTACATTCCTCACGGCTGAAGAAAAGCCAGCTGTTCTGTTAAAGCATGAGAGCAAGCAGGCCATGAATATGACCCAGGGTCAGATATCCACAGGCCTAATTAATGGGCAGCACCAGGGATGGACACTGGATGGAATCCCAATGACCCAGATGACCAGGAAAACCTAGAGCATTTTCAGGGTCTGCTTTTGAGAGCTGTGAGAATGGTGAGTCAGCCACCCGTTAACTGGTCTAAGCTGAGGGAGATCCAGCAAGGTCCTGAGAAAACCCCTCCGCCTTTCTACAGAGGCTGCAGGACTGCCTCAGGCAGTGTACCAATTGGGACCCTGAGGCCCAAGGCAATCCAGTGGTTCTTAATACCTATTTTATATCTCATAGTGCTCCAGATATCTGCAGGAAGCTCCAAAAATTGGCTACAGGTCCTGATACTAATTCTGTACAGCTAGTAGAGGCTGCTTTCAGGGTGTTCAACAACTAGGATGAAGGTGAGGAAAAAAAGGATGATAAAAAGATGCAGAGACAGGCAGCTCTACTCACGGTAGCCCTCAGGTTACCTTAAACCTGAGAGGGAAGAAGACACCATTGGTGAGCAACCCCAGCCCCCACTGAGGGACCAGAAGGCTACAAACCAAGTTGGGGGCTAATTGATGTGCATACTGCTGGCAGGAAGGGCATTGGCAGTGGGACTGTCAGAACCATCCCCAGAGAGGGAGGGGATTGAACAGGACTGGGTCCTGCCAACTTCCCTTGACTACAGATGAGATGTGACAGGGCCGTGTGGCTCCCCAGTTGTCTCCAGGCAACCAAATCCTCATCTCCCCTGAGGAGCCCCAGTTAACTTTGGCAGTGGGAGGAGAGCAAGTTGAATTCTTGCTAGACACTGGAGCCACAGTCACAGTGTTGAACATCCAAAAGGGAAAGCTTTCTAAGAAAACGTGTGATATAAAAGGAGTGTCAGGAAGAGGAGAAACTAAAAGGTTTCTGGAGCCTTTGACCTGTGAAATAGGACCTAAAATGTTAAGGCATTCTTTTCTACATGTACCAGAATGCCCTGTTCCCCTTTTAGGGAGGGACATATTATCTAAGCTAGGGGCCTCAGTAAGCTCAGAACGAGATAGAACAGAGATCCAAGTCCCTAAAATCTGAGAGTTGAGCTCATGGCCCTATTGCAAGATACGCCAGCACCTGAAAAGGAAGAATTTCCCCTAAATGTTTTAAGCCAAGTTAATTCAGAAGTATATGCACAAGGGCAGGTGGAGCAAGCAGCCAGTGCCATGCCTGTAAATGTGGAATTAAAGCAAATAGATCATTGGCCCTGGTAAAACAATACCCCTTGAAGCCAGAGGCCATAAGAGGAATCCCTCCTATAATTAACAGACTTTTAGAACAAGGATTGATCAGGCCATGTAGATCCCCATGGAACACTCCCATTTTACCCATTAAAAAGCCAGGAATGCAAGAATGTAGATTTATTCAAGCCTTAGGGCTGTCAATGAAGCAGTCTGAGACATACATCCTGTAGTACCTAATCCTTACACCCTGCTAGCTAATATCCCTGGAAAGAGCAGATTCTATACAGTGCTGGATTTAAAGGATGCTTTTTTCTGTGTTCCATTGGATCTTGAGTCCCAGGAAATATTTGCCTTTGCATGGGAGGACACAGACTCCCACCAAAGGCAACAGTACTCCTGGACTGTCTTACCCGAAGGGTTTCAATCCTCCCCTACTATCTTCGGGGAAATTCTGGGCTGAGATTTAAGGAAATTAAAATTAGAACAGAGTACTGTGTTACGTACAGTATGTAGATGATATCCTAATAGTCAGCCCTACTAAGAAAATCTTTGATGAAAATGCTGTAGCTATGTTAAATTTCTTAGCCAGTAAGGGATATAAAGTGTCTAAAAAGAAGGCACAAATCTTTAAGGAAACTGTAAAGTATTTAGGGTTTATCATTTCAAGGGGGCAACGTAGCCTTCCTCAAGAGAGAAAAATGGCAACGTGTCAACTTGCTCCACCAAAGACTCATAGACAGCTACGAGGATTCTTAGGGGTGGCTGGCTTTTGCCACATTTGGATCCCTAACTTTGGATTGATTACTAAGCCTCTCTATGATAAACAGGGCCAGAAATGGACCCCTTTGAATGGGACAAGTTGTGTGATCAAGCTTTCAATAAGCATAAAAACTTGCTAATGGAAGCATCTGTGCTGGCCCTACAAGACCTGAGCAAGACATTCAACATATATTTCATGAAAGGCAGGGAATAGCCATAGAATTGTTAACCCAAATGATGGGACCCTTAAAAAAAGTGGTAGCCTATTTCTCAAAACAACTAGACACTGTGGTAAAAGGATGGCCCTCATATTTGAGAGCTGTAGCTGCCACCTGCATATCAACCAAGGAGGCAGAGAAATTGATGATGGGCCAGTCTATGATGGTGTGGACCTCCCATCAAGTCTCTAGCCCACTAGAGACTTGGGGACATCTTTGGCCATCTCAAAACAGAGTCCTACAGTATCCAGCTATGCTGCTAGATTCTCCTCAGATTTCTTTAAAACCTTGTCATACCCTAAACCCAGCTACCCAACTCCCTGATTCCAATGGGCCTATTACCCATGCCTGCCTAGAAGTGATTGATCAGGTTTACTCTATCTGCGAAGATCTCCAGAGTGAATCATTGCATAATGTAGAGGAAGTATGGTTTTTAGATGGGAGCAGCTTCATGCATAATGGACAAAGAAGAGCAGGGTATGCAGTAGTGTCCCTGCATGCAACCATAGAAGTCAAGGGGCTAACACCAGACACCTTGGTTCAAAAAGCAGAAATAATTGCATTAACTAGAACTTTGGAATTGGGAAGAGGAAAAACAATAACAATATATACAGTCTCTAAATATGCTTTTTCTATAGTTCACGCCCATGGGGCCATTTGCAAAGAAAGAGGACTTCTTAACAGCAGCAGTAAAGAAATTAAACATGGGCCAACGATCCTTAGATTGCTAGAAGTGGTACAGGGCCCAGAGATAGTAGCTGTGGTCCACTGCAAAGGCCACCAAAGAGGAGAATCAGAGGCCATAAGAGGAAATAACTTGGGAGATGCAGCTGTGAGAAAAGTGGTCATATCCAGAGAGCTTCTCCAGTTCCCAATAATTCCCACTCTACCCTTCTATGAGTTTATGCCAGTGTATTCCTCTGATGAAGCAAGGGAAGCCACCACAAAGGGTTACCAATGGTCCCCAATAATCAAAGGCTGGATGATACCAACAAGGGAAGGTATGGGTCCCCAAACAAACAGCTTGGGGGCTCCTTAAGAGTGCTCGTGATTCTACACATTACAGAAAAGAGACCTGATACCTGTGGCTGATGAAAGTCATAAGCACCCCAGGTATGAAGGAACTTATTGACAAAATAACTGAACAAGGTGTTTATTGCCAAAACAGCAACATGCAGACTAGACCTCCTGTACCCACGCTAGCCAGAGCAACTCAGATCAGGAGAACTTTACCAGGGGACGATTGACAAGTTGATTTTACTGTTATGCCCATGGCCCCCGGGGAATATAAATACCTTTTGTGTTTGTGGATACATTTACTGCATGGAGTTCCTTGTAGGTCAGAAAGGGGAAGTGAGGTAATAAAGTTGTTGTTAAAAGAGATAATTCCCCATTTGGGGTTGCCCAGATCAATTCAGAGTGACAATGGGACAGCCTTGATATCAAAGATAACCTCTGAAGTGGCTGGAGTTTTAAGAATTAAATGGAGGCTCCATGCTGCCTGGAGACCACAATCGTCTGGAAAAACTGAGCAGGCCAATCAAACTCTGAAGAAAACCTTGGCTAAACTCTTCCAATAGATGTGCGAAAATTGGCTAAAACTACTGCCAATAGCCCTCACTTGGATGAGGGCAGCTCCAAAGGCAAACCGAAGCTCAGCCCCTTTGAAATGACCTATAGGAGGCCATTCCCTAAGGACTCAGATTCACTCATAAACCCAGACCCAGAGGTTTCCATGGCAATCAAACACATAATCAATCAGAAACAGGTGGTAGGTGCCCTCAATAAATGTGGAAACTTCTGTCCTCCCATGCCGACAGAGGTCAAACTCCACCCTTACGGGCCTGGAGATTGGGTCTATCTTAAAACTTGGAGAAGCAGTTCACCCCAAGATCAGATAAATCCTATTTGGGTAGGGCTCGCTTGGTTTTACTAACCACACACTCTTCCCTAAAATTAGAAGGAGTCATCCCTTTGGGTTCACCACACACAAGTAAAAAGGGTGCCCACGCCTAAAATATCAATAGAGGTTGTTGCAGACGACTGATGACTCTGAGTTTTCCTGCAAACTGCTCTCTGATTTGAAACTCTTCTTCCAGGGGAAAATGGGTGACTGTAAGTTGGCCATTAGAGTGCCAAAATACGGGGACCAAATGGAGTATGTGGGTAAACCAGATTAAAGGTAATGGTGACATTAGCCCCAGACTCAAAAGTCATTACTCTGGGTGTGATCCACTCAGGATGCCTGGTCTCAAAGCGTGGTTACAGTCCTCTGTAACTCTCTTACCAAATAAGACTACCCCTCCTGAACTCAGCCTTGTCTGTTCACACTTGGGACTCATGTTCCTTGGGGGCCAAACAAGCCAGGGATGGGAGGTCAGATGTCTAGATACCACCCAAATGAGAGGTACATGGACGATAGGGTATGTAACTCCACCTACAGATGAGATTAAAGTTCTCACAAATAAAACACACACACAAGAAACTCACCATAGACATACAAAACGAGTTGTGGCCTAGTGGTGGCAGGAGTAATTGCCCTAATTGGGCCACTGGTGGCATTGGTGGGAGGTACCATTTATAATGCAGTCACTATTAAGGAAGTCACTGCCATAGCGGCCATGGAGGCCGGCAAATCAAGCCTAGACTTTAACGTGTTACAAAAGTCCATTGACTCTTTAGCCAAAATGGTTCTTGATCGTAGAATTCCTTAGATTATCTTTTGGCAGACCAGGAGGAGTCTGTGCCTTAGCAGACATGTCTTGCTGTTTCTATGTTAATGCTAGTGGAACCATAGAAGAAAGTGCAACCAGGTGGCTGAAAACAGCTACTTGGATAACAGAAAAGAGTCAACCAGATCTCACAGAACAAATCTGGAGTGGGGTCAAACAAACCCTCCCCAGCTTAGCTTGGTTCCTCCCACTTTTGGGCCCCCTAACGGCTATGCTTCTTCTCTTGCTCTTTGGACCTCGTATACCTAATTGTCTGGTGCAGTTTGTGATAAAGAGCATTAAAGCAATAAAATGACAAATGCTGGTTACACAGGGATAGGAGCAGCTCAGGGCAATGCCTGGGGACCCACAAACGCATCTTAGATTAGGTAGGCAAAAATTCAGCTCCTCTACTCGTCCCTACAACGACAAGGCGCATACCCAGCAGGAAGCAGTTACCAAAGATGGATCTCCAGCCCACGCCCCTCAAGACTGAGAAGCAGGATAAAAAAGCTAGAGGAGGGATTTTTGTCGCAGTTCCTTCTCTAAGCAGCTTGAAGGAAGTTGAAAGGTGCTTAACATTCCCTCGAGGTTGTTTTTCAGAACTGTCAGGAAGAGATACCAGCGTCAACTGGCCCGAACCAGGTTGAGCCCCACTGCAAGGGCAGCGCCAGCACAGACGACCTGAAGATGACCAGAAAATGCCCTTTTCCTCGTCTTAATACTAGAATCTCCACCCTGGGAGGGGCCTAGGCCTTATTGGCATACCACGCGATGTCTGGGAGAACATGTTTTCAGACTGCGCCTGCACCCGCAATTACCCACCTCTACATGTGATGACACAACTTCCCTTTTAAATATTCACTCCCCACCTGAAATAAAAGGACCTGCTTCTCTTTGTTCAGGGAGAGCCATGACTTTGGAAATGACTCTGCATGGTCTCCTATTTCCTGCTAATATACCATAGTCTGTGAGACAACTACTTCTGGTGGAGAGTCTGATTTTTAACTCGCCAGGAAGTGAACTCATTTTGGTTCAGCAACACTGGCAATCAGTGGAGGCCACCGCAGGCAGACGGGGTGAATAGACCCTGGTATGACCCGCCCCACCTAAGCTGTCATGGAAGGAGGTGTTTCCCTGGTTCCAACCCGAGTGCTGGGCGTCTGCCCCATGCCAGGGCCTTCTGGAAGGCTGTGTCTGGGTCCTGAGATACCAGAGAGTGACCAGTGAAGGGTGGCTCTGAGGACAGGGGCCCAGGGTAGGGATCCTGGCCCAGCTTAGCAGATCCCGAGGTCAAGAGAGAGAGAGAGGTGAGCATCCCCAGGACCCTGCCACGTGTCAGAGTGGGCTTCACCCTCTCCCACAATAACAACAATAACAATAATGCCATCAGCAGGACTATTATATGACAATAATATCATCACCACAGCAATGACTGACCATCAGTCTCAGGTTGAGGAGCTAGGGTGTGACCATGGCTGGCTGGATTGTCCTCATCTTCAGAGCAGGGCAGACCCCAAGCAAAGCTGGGCCCTGGGCAAAGCTTCTCTCTGGCCCCATCTCCCTCTGGAGTCTCCAGGCCTCAGCCTCCCCCTCTCCTAAAATCCCCTCCCAGACCCGTCACCTCTGACCTTTTCCTCAGCCTTGGTATAACCCTCTTCCTGACCACTCTGAACCTGATTCCCCATCTGTGCAAGGGGGATAGAGATGGTACTGACCTCAGGATGCCATGAGATGATGCCTGCACAGTGCAATGCTTAGCACAGGCCCGTAACAGGAGGGGCCTTTGGTTGTATCATTGTTCCCTTTAATGGCTGCACACCTTCTAAGACACCAGTTCTAGGAGGACAGTTGCCCCTGGGAGATGCTGCTGCTGATGTGCTCAGGGGCTCAGCACGTGGCTGCTGCTTGTCCTTGTGACAGTCTTTGGACACAGGCATGGACACTCCCATTTTAATGAAGGAAACCCGCTCAGGGTCACACAGCTGGGAAGCAGCACAGCTGGGTCTCAAGCCCAAGGCTCCTGGCCTGGCCTCCAGGGGTCATGAGGGGCTCCCCTGCATGAGGCTGACACTGGCTTTGGGAGCAAGTGCTTCCTGGGCTGCAGGAAAGATCTCACCTGTTCCAAGCCCCTAACCTCTGTCACTTCTTATTCTTTCCCTCCTCCCTGCTGGAGCTATGATCTGGGTGACCCTGGCACCCTTCATAGAAGTCCTCAGTCCCTGAGAAGGATGGGCCTCTCTCCCATTCACTTCTGGGCTAGTCTGACTTCCACCCCTCCTGTACTGGTCTCTCCTTTTGTAAACAGGACAGACCCCCTCTGGGGCGTTTTAGGCAGGCAACAACATGTAAACAGAATTTAATATGCACCATTGTTTTGTTGTCCTTGTTTGGTTTTTGTTTTGCTTGTTTTTTATGGTTTCCTTATATTTATGGTAAAAGACACTGATTTTCCACTATAATAGTGATGGAATGCTTCCTATTTACTATACACGTAAATTTACTAAATGTAATCATAAAAAATGGTGGGATTTAAAGCAACGACTTTAAGCTTCCATGGGCCTGAATGAGCTGGAGAAACACTGTGTGCAGTCATGCAGAACAGCACCTTAGGAAGCTCAGGATGGGGCCCAGGAGAGATGATCACCAGTGGGGTTTGTCCCAGTCACCTGGGTCCCTGGTCCCCTGCCCACCTGCTTGACTCTCCCTGCCCATCACTCCTGGTGCCGACAAGCTCTCTTGGTGTTGTCCCCATGTGGCCCAGGAGAGACGATGATGACCTTTCTCTCTTAAAATGCTCACTGTCCTGTAGATCTCAGGAGATCAATCATGAGAGAGTCAGCTTGGATTTTCCCCACTGAGGTTCATAATGTAAAGCCCATCCTAACAGGTAGCAGGGTAACATAGATAAGAGACATATCCACTGCTGTTTCAGGTGATAAAATATCTGGTTAATTAGGAATGATTTTGAGACCATACAATCTGGTCACACGAAGTGGAATATCCAGACCAGAAGGAGATGTATTTTATTAGCATTTAATCATAATCATATCATTCAGTTCAAATATAGCCTCTTTTCCTTTGGGATTTCTTCCCACAGTCATATTTTATTTATCACATTTATAAATATTATAAAATTTCCAAACATATGGAAATATCATGTTAGCTTTCTATCAATGGCTTGTAGCACAATTACATTAGTAGAAACACACTCTGTGTGATTTCATTCCTCCAAAAAATATTGAAATTTGCTTCATAGCCCAAATAAATAGGATTAAGTTTGCAAATGATCATATGTGGTAAAAATTAATGCGTCTTCAGGGTGGCCCCATGGCCTAGTGGTTAAGTTCAGCGTGCTCTGCCCTGGTGGCCTGAGTTTGATTCCCAGGCATGGACCTACATCACTCGTCAGCGGCCATGCTGTCACGGCGACCCACATACAAAATAGAGGAAGATTGGCACAGATGTTAGTTCAGGGCACATTTTCCTCGGCAACTTAAATAAATAAACAAACAAACAAATATATGTGTCCTCAACAGTTGTTATGTGAGTATAGTTAGACATATGGATACACACTATATGATTAGGATGATTTGCTATTAAGATCTTCTACCTCTTACACGTGTTCTCTCTCCTTCTTGTAAGAGTTGCTGAGAACCTCCCACTCTACTTGTGTATTTGACTCTTCTTTCACTTCTGTCATAATTTGCTTTATATGTTTTTAAGCAAATGCCCATGGGAAACCTTGGGAGGTTGGAAAGGAAGGAGGGAGCACCCAGAAGTGGGGGACAGGGGACTTGGGTTGGGAAGGACCAGAAACCAGAAGGTCTGTGATGGTTCCAGAGAGGACCTGTCATTGGGATGGCTCCTCATGAGGCACCAGCTGGGAGAGGGGCATTCTAAAAATGAGGTCATGCAAGGTGTGCACTGTGATGAACCAGGGGTGAAGGCAGGAGATTGGTCAAAAGGGAGTGTAAAGCATAGGGATTGCTAAGGCAGCACCCACACAGGAGAAGGCTCAGAGGAAGACGAAGTCCTCATCCCCTCCAACTGCTCCTGAGAGTTCACTTCACTGCTCCTTGTGTCCTGCTGACCTACTGACCTGTCTGAACCCTCCTTCCTCCCTTCTAGGACTTGATCTGACCCAGTACTTTCCCTGACTCCCTTCTTCTCCTCCCAGGTGCCAAACATCCCCCTTCCTGACACACCCACTCCATAATCCATCCCAAATTCCAACTCCTCCCTGGACCCTCTCCCCACCCCTCCACTGACCCCCTCCACATTCCTGCCTCCCAATCGCCTTCCTGGCAACCTCAGGGCCCTTGAGAGAACCAGGACATGGAGGTGCAGATGATGGTCTATTGGTTCCTCCTCCTTGGGTCTCCTAGTTACACTAATAAGAATGTGAATAAATATCAGACATCAGTGATAGCTTCCTTTTTATTGGGCTGTTTCTTATGGTGGTTAAATAACAGCTTTTTCATGGAATCCTTGTTGGGAACTCAGGCATTCCTGAAGTCCGAGGACCTCACAGCAGGTTTCTTGACCAGCCTGAATGGATTCTGCCCATAGCTGTTCACATCAAGTTCTGGGTCCTGTCAGCATTGCTTGGACCAAACATAGCAGTGTTGACAGGATGGAAACCTGAAAACAGTAACTTTATAGTGTCTAGAAGGAAGAATTTGTGAATATACTGAAAGCCATTGAGTTGTATGTCTTCAACGGGAAAATTGTATGCTGTGTGAATTATATCTCAATAAAATCATTTTTAAAAAGATAAGAAACTCTTATTTAATAGGAGTCATGGGAGTTAGATAGGCTCCTGGAAGACTTGTCAAGATCCTACTTCAAGCTATGTAAGTGTTGAGTCCGTCTCATGTGTAGTTTTATTTCCTATAAGTACATAATTCATATATGTGAAGGTTGGCAGCCCTGGGAAGAGTGGTATCTAATCGCTGGTGTTGGTGCTAGTCTGTTAAAAAGGGAAATGTCATTTGTGCTCTGTGCTTTCTGGCTTGTTCACTTTTAGCAACTTCTGAGTCATCCTTTCCTTTCTGCTCTTGGAAGCTGCCCCCAGGGACTCTGTTTCAAACCGGGTTGATGGGATCCCTGAGAAGTCCATCAGAAAACAAGTGGCTGCATCCAGCTGGGATGTTTATAATGCGGAAATTATTAGGAGTGACATGACCAGGAGGTGAATGAGTTGTCCTTTCTTTAGTAAAGTGTTCATGTCCAGAGTATTGATCTACTCAAAGCAAAAAGGGTCCTTAATGTCCTCAGGATTGTCTAAATATAAAGAAATTCCAGATTCTTACTGTGAAAGTATTCGTTCTCTCATTAAAAACATCTCTATCTCCAGGAGAGAGAAAGAGACAGAGAGAGAGAGGGAGACAAAGACTGAAAGTACCCCATAGAGTTAACTAGATTTGTTTTGATTGGCATGTAACAGATTCTTAGAGAGGGATCTGAAAAGGTCCAGTGGTAGGGAACAAGCCTCACATTGAGGCAGAATCATCCCAATGAATACCTCCAATCAAAGAAGAATCTGTTCTGATTCCTTTGAGTCTACAAATGAGGAAATTTCTTGATAGTCTTTTTTGGAATTCTCCCCCCTCTACCTAGGCTACATTCTCATAGATGAGTTATGCCCTCTTTCCCTACCTCATCTTTGAGCACCTGGATAAACTCACTTGTCTTGCATTTCCCACATCCATCCTTGTTCATGGTCATTGAGTATCAGAATCTTAGATTTATTGGCCCCATTGGATCTAATCTAGGTAGGAGTGAACTACTGATTTCAGCTTCCAACAGTTGCCAGATGTAACAAGAGTCCCCATGACTGGGAATGTTTTACCAGGTAGTGACCAGATGGTCTTTATATTTTTTGTGCATTTGATCCACGTACTTAACCATTGTGCTGAGCTACTGCTCTCTCTCAGTCAGTGGTGACTCAAAGACAGTGTATGTTTCCCACAAGCACACATTTTACTGACTCCAGCTGTGAGGGCTGAAGATGAAAACGTTATAGATTTCAGAGGCCACTTTCTAGAGAAGCTTTATTTGCACAAAACTGAAGTTTGGTATGTGGATTAGCATGAATTACATTGTAAGTTTGTTTTCTCCTAAAATCCTTATGAATCTAGTTTTTATAGAACAATGTTTGCCTTTTTGTGTTGCCATTTGTTTTGGTGAACATACATTCCAGAAATTTTATATTCTCTTACAAATTAATTTTCACGTTTGCTATTGATTGATTTAGGTGTAATACTATGAAATACAAATGTGAATTCTTTTTATTAGCTATGTGGAATGGTGTTTTTAACTAACTTCAATTCTCACAGTTTTAATCATAAAAGATCACACTATTACACAAATCTTGATGTACTTCAGAAATCTGACATTATGAGCTCTGGTTCAGAACCAAAGAGAACATTGAAAGAAAAACTCAATGGTTTTAGAAACTTGGACTAAACAATAATCTATACTTAATTTTTTTGGAATAATAATCCCAGTATTATTATAATAGCAGCTGACCATCTCTCTAAGTTATGTCCGTATCTATAAACGTCTCTCTCTATATTATTCTCATTTGTGTCTTTAACAAACATTTTTGATTGTTATTTTTGCCCATTCTTCCACATATTTGGGCATGTTTTCAAAGATGCTCCAAAGAATTTTATCCAGGTACTTCATGAATATACAACAGAAGACCCAGGCTTCCAATCTACTATAAGATTGATTTCACGTATTTTTCAATTATAAATTGGGTTATAAATTCATAAGTTTTGTTACCTTAAAAAAATATTTCCAATGTGTTTGTCAGTAAAATAAAACTCTTAAAAGTTTGTGTATAACACACAGCTTAAGAGTGGTATAATTTGTGTATAATAACAGCACATTTTTGATGAATACAATTTGTTGATATTTGACTTATGTATGCAGCAATGAAACCATCACCACATTAAGATAGAAAACACACTCATCACTCCCAAAAGTTTCCTCCTGCTCCTTTTTAATCCATCTGTCCTCTGTCTCCTCCATGAGGAGATATTTGAGGGGTGTGGTTACTTCCTGGAGGCTGGTTTAGGGCTTCTAAAGATGATACTTTGTGACAGAAATATTGTAAATGTCTTTGAGGTTCTTCATGATCTCCAATCATATTTCAGCTAGTCCATATTCTATCTGACCATTTCCATCTTGGGCCTGATGTTTTCGGAATTCTGTAGAAGTTGATCATTATTACTGCCTCCTTAGGAATTTCTGCATTTGTCATTTTCCTCTGGAGAACTATCCTTGCTGTGAGTTTACTAAAGAATGGATATACTTTTAATCATAAATATGTAGGAATTTTGATAGTCACTGGAACTTTAATTTGCATTCAGTACTACAAATTTCCCTATAAGCACCGCTTTTGCTGTATCCCACAAATTTTAGTAGGTCCTATTTCATTATCAGATTGAATTATTTTTAAATTTCTGTTGAGATGTCTTCTTTGACCCATGTGTTCCTTAAAAGTGTGTTGTTTAGTCTGCAATTTTTTTACAGTTTTCAAGCTATCCTTCTGTTACTCATTTCTAGTTTAAATCCATTGTGGTGTGAGAACATAGTTTCTATGACTTCTATCACTTTAAATTTGTTAAGATGTATTTTATGGCCCTGAATATGGTGTATCTGAGTGAATGTTCTATATGAGCTTGAGAAGAATGAGTATTCTGCTTTTAGATGAATTCTTCTACAGATATCAATAGTTCCAGTTGATTGAAGATGCTCTTCAGTTCAACTGTATTCTTATTGAATTTCTGCATGCTGGATCTGTCAATGACTGACAGAGGGTTTTGAAGTCTCCAGCTATAATAATGGATTCATCTATTTCTCCTAGCAATTCTATTTTTTGCCTCATGTATTTTGACACTCTGTTGTTAATACATAACCATTAGGGATTTTATGTCTTCTTGGAGAACTGACCCATTTACCATTAGAGTAACACCCCTCATTATCCCTGAATAGTTTCCCTTACTCTGTAATGTTGTTTGAAAGGGTAATTTCACTGGCTACAGAATTCTAGGTTGATGGTTCTTCTCTTTCAAAACTTTAAATATTTCATTCTACTTTCTTGTTGGTTGCACAGTTTCTGAAGAGAAGCCTGGTGTGTTTCCTACCTTTGCTGCTCTATGGGCAAGGTGTTACACACCCCTGCTCTGGCCCGGCTTCCTCCAAAATTTTTTCTTTGTCTTTGTTTTTCTGTAGTTTAAATAATATATGTTTAGGTGTAGATTTTCTTTTTGTATTTATTCTGCTTGGAATTCCTTGAGCTTCCTGGACCTGTGTTTTGGTGGCTATCATTAATTTTTGAAAATTCTCAGTCATTATTGCTTCAAATATTTCCTCCTTTCCTTTCTTCTGCTGGTATTCCCATTATGTGTATGTTACACCTTTTGTAATTGTCCCACTGGTCTTGAATTTTATGTGCTTTTTAATTTTCTTCTTTGTATTCCTGTTTTGCAAGTTTCTATTGACACTGAGCTTCCAAGAATTTATAAATTACAGTTTAATTTTCCTACTGTGTTGTTCTGGTTCCTACAGAGATTTATGACCTTGAGCTTCTGGTCCAACAAGTGATGATTATAGTCACCACACCAGCCAGTCTCTTTCCCTAATTCTGCAGGCAACAGTTGCCCCTGTGACATCAGATCTCTGACAGATCTCCAAAGAGTTTTTGACTTTCAGTTTCTTCAGCTTTTTTCTCGTTACGTAAACAGGAGTGACAACTTCCAAGCTCCTTACAAGTTGGATCAGGATCCAGGAGTCCAGCTCTTTTATTTGTTTCCTTTAGATTACTAATTTGAACACAAAAATGTTTGAAATGGAAGTTAACTTTGTAAAACTCGACTCTTCTTAGTAAAGAACTCAGTGAGCAAGACAATATATTTGCAACACAAAAACTACAATTTTTAAACCCTTCCTTTCAGAAGAAATATAAATATTAAGCAATTGGTGAGTCTATCCCTCCTCCCACTTGCCCCTGCCTGTCGGGTTGGGGGACAGGGGACAGGGGACAGGGAAGCTCACTCGTTCCCGAGCATTACGTGAAGTTAAAGGTATATCTATGATTTTCTGTTTGCCCTCCATAGATGCATGTTCCTGTAACAACATTATTATGGCTGGCTTTTGATACTGTAATGATATTCCAATGTCTTGGCACGTTTCTTGGGCTGGCCTTAGCACCTGATCATCATTTAAATCTTTTGAAAAGGAAAATATGTTTTAGGGCTCAAGAAAATGTGTCTTCCGTGGTATTAAAATGGGGCTCTGCCTGGATTTTGTTGAGTTATAATCCTGCAGGGGATGACTCAGGTCTGGGCAGCACTTTTCACCCTTTCTTGAAATGTTAGGTGTCATTTCTGTTGTTGATTGTGCTTGTTCTCTAGCCATCTCCCATTCTCTTTCTCATTTGATGACCCTCTGTTTTTAGTGGTCTGGGAAAGTCATAGGACCTGATGTGTTGTAATTGTTTATCAATGCAGCAAACAGTCAACTCTGTGTAAAATTTCAGAAAAGCTTTCTCCTGGTTGAAGGAGGTATTATTTTAGCACAAGGATTTTGTCCTTCCTCATCTTTTTTTTTTCTTTTGGAGGCTTTTAAAACAATTCCAGGTTCTGGACTTCAGTGTGGATACAGGGTTTGGACAAAAAAAATTAGGTAAATGATGCATTAGTATATTTAGAAAAATACCTGCCATATTCATTATCAAAATTACATAAATGGTGTTAATTTAGTGAAATGTAAAAATATCTTCTGCTCAAAAATAAGTTACTTATCTTTGTGCTCTTTATCAGAGTTGGTTTCTGAAGTATCATGACTTAAAAAGGAAATTCTAATATTTTCTTATTTTTAAACTTCTGAATCTTTATACTGAACAAAATGATTATAATTTCATTGATTATTTTGAAATTTTATCAGAAACTATAGATTTTTGCTGATAATATGTTTTGACATCAAATTTAATTGTTTCTTCCCCTCCTAGATAAAGCCTTGAGTATATCAACGTAAGATTTTCGGCCTTAGGTTTGTTTATAATATTTTCTCAGTGCTGGTGTTTGAGGTGGATTTTAATTCAATTGGGAATATATACAGTGAATTCTGGTGTCTAATTCACTTAATTCTTGAATATGTTATTCTTCCTGGGTTGGAGTATAAATCACAATATAGAAGGAGGAACCATCTACTGAGATAAGAGAACAGGAGGAGGAACAGATCACAGGAGTAGGGACAATAGGGTGTGTTTAATTTTGTACAGAAATGTTCAGGAAGTAAGTGATGGTATGGCTCTGCAGTTTGCAGCGAGTACGTTGACGTGACCCAGCTCTTGGTGAAATGTAAAAATGATAAAACAGTATTGGAGCTATCAGGAAGCTTACAGCTTAGAAAAGAACTCAGATATTTCCAGGCAAAGTGTGTCACAACCAAGGGTTATGAGTCTGAAGCAGAGGGAGCCACTGCGCCAATGGAGAATGAGTGGAAATGAACATGATGCAAAATAGGGGTCAGACGTTCTGTACGGGCTTCCTAGACTGTGATGATTAAGTGGTGCTGTCTGTTGAGAGCCAAGGTGCCTGCCTGGCACTTAGTAGGCCCTCAACTGCTGGTGTTTGTCACAGTGAATGCAGCAGTGGTGATGGCGAGAAGAGTGATCAGGGTATCAGAGCTCTCACGTTGGGCAAATAGAAGATAAGTTTGCACTTTGTGGTCAGGTGACAGAATTCAATGCCTCTGAGAGGAGTGTGGAATTGTGGGCTGTGTCCTGGAGCTTTACATGTGTTATCCACCTGTAATTGGGTGCTTTATGTGTGCTGTTTTCCTCTAATGGTGGATAGTAACATTCTCATCTTGGGGATGAAGAAGCTAGTCTTATAAGGATTGTAAGTTATGCAGGTCCTCTAGCGACTAATGGTAAAGCCAAGATTGTACCCAAGTGTGTTTGATTCCAAAGTCCTTCTCCTCAAGAGCCTCCCACCCTGGTTCTCATGAAAGGGAATCTGCTGGGCAGCACAAAGGTATTAGAGGCTTTTCAGCAGCCAGTTGAGTGACACTTAGAAGGATCTCTCTGGGTAATTTTAAAGGGTGGGTGGAAGTGGAGATAACCTGGAAGAAGTCAGGTGTTTTGTTTTTTGTTTTTCATTTTGATTTTTGTTGTTCAAAGCAATTACACTGATCTGTTTATTCTATTTGATAATTGGAGGACAACATGTAAGTACATAGGATGCTTGATTTTTCTCATTTTCTCCTCTGATGATGACAAGGCTATTTGAAATGTTCACATTTTCTAAGAATACTGCTTGATGATGGGATGTTAGGCTAAGACATTTTATTGTGTTTACCCATCTTTGAAAAAGATTAAATAGGAATCTCATTGAAATAGGGTTCTTATTTCCATATGTTTCCTACGTGTCAAATGCCACTAAACCTTGCTTTCTTCAGGGATCATAGTCGTGCTAAAAAGTTAGTGCCAAATAATGGGCCTTTACTGTTGACACATGGGGTAATTCAATTTTCTTGGTTTTGGTAATAATCTTAGAAATGATTTTTATCTCTTTTTAGTTAAATTACATCAATTTCTGAGAAGATGAATAACTACATGAAGGAAAACTCAGAACTTGTCAAAAAATATCCATTTGTGAACAAAAGGTATAACCATCCTTTAATTTTGTTTTCAAGGCTTCACCTTGAAGTACTTCCACTTTCTTCTAGTTCATTTATTTTGCTGTCTCTTCTTTCATCCTAGTGTCCCATTTCATTACATTGTATAACAATCTAAATCCAAAGCAAGCATCTTATATGCAAAGTACCACTTTTTTTATTTCTGTAAGGACTTACCTATGTGAGGTAGGTTTTGCTATCGCTATAATTAATATTTTTGAATTCTGAATCATTTGTTACATATTTGTATAGATCAATGGAGCAAAGAAATGTGCTCAAGAAACCAAGAGGCAAAATAAGATTCTTTATAATGAGGCAGGTAAGTTTAAGGTAAAAATCCTCTTTTTCCTAGATTATATTCCCAAAAAAGAAGTAAAATTAATGAGTAAATATTCCCTACAACTTTTGTTGAAGAACAACATCCAAACACTTGAAAGCACTAATGAAATTGTTAATGACATCATTCAAAGTACACGTGCTAAACTGCAATCTGAGGGAGACTGGAACGTCAAGAAGAGGGACCTGGTGACAGTTTTGCTACTAAGTTATTACCATAGTTTGACTTTTGAGCCTTTTTGTTCACTGTGTGAATTGAGTGCTGCATTCTTCCATGCTGTTCACTGCTGTTTCAGGTAATAATACCACAACGCCTTTTTTTATTTGAGGACTTAGGAAGAATTTTTTCTGTTTTTATACCATAGGTTAATTTTTTATATCATTCAGCACTGCCTACCCTCCAAGAAATGTAGAACTGAGAAACTGCAGGAGAGAGGGCTAGAGATTTCTAGCCATGTTGAGCAGGCCTATCCCTCTCAATGCAGAGCAGAGAATTTTCAAAGTACATCTAGTGACCATATTTACCTTTCACTAAGAAAAGCTGTTCATTTGAGCTGTTTGGCTTCAAGATTTTAGATATTTGCTTTTGCCTTGTCACCCAGTCAACTACCCCATTGTCTCAAAAGTAGGAAAATTGGAGTGCCCATGGTGAAGGGCAGGCTGGAGAGTGGTCCTGGATAAAGATGCTTGTTTGTCTGGAACATACATTCTTTAGTAGTCTGGAATTGTCTCTGTGATCCTCTAGGACTTGACTGCTACCTCCCTACATTTGCAGACACAGGCTGTGACATGGGTGGTGACAATTTATTGCCTTGACTTCTATAACTACCCTAAGTTCTCCATTGGACACAGAGGGAGGGGTGGGGTTTTGTGGCACTGATGCTACTTTTTTGAAACCTGGTGGAGGGGGAGGGGACAAGTATTGTTCCTGCTTCATTGAGGTTCAGCTTTTGTTGCAGTTAGTGTTTTTGCCCGCAATATTAACGTTTCAAAACTTTAATTCTATTCTACAGGTCAATATGGCTGCAAGGGCACATGCTCCTTTCCCAGAATTACTCAGCATGCCCTAGCCATGGGCTGCCCTCTATCACCACTCATGGACTACGCGTCACCTCCACCTCCTCCACGCTGGCGGCCTCTGGGACTTCCACCATCGCCTCCACCTCCACCAATTAGTAAGATGATCTGAACACTATGTGTTGACTTGTAGAGCATATGCATCACTTTTCTTGTCGCGTCTTTGGAGAAGATGTAGGGATGGCACTACAGAGCTTAGCAACGGAAGCATAAACCTGGCGGAAGTCATTGTAACATCACTCAACTTTCTCAGGAGATACATACAATGGGCCGTGAATTTGCCCATACTGAGCTGGGGAGCAGGTATCTCTTGTGGAGAAGGAAAGAGGCTTTTTTGCAGAAAGGCAGAAAGAGCAGTTCTGCAGATGCATGTTGTACAGAGACCATGTACCGGGCTCTGTGGGGGATGAGGCGCACCCCTAACTTCAAGGGCTTAAGGTGTCCTATAGCAGAGAGAGATTTCCATTAAAGATCTTGTGATCACCCTAATGGAAGCAGCAGTGAAGGACCGCAGAGAAAAAAAGAGGGAGATATGAATCTTACCAGGATGAAGCAGGAGGTTGTGAAGAGAAGGAAGAGTTGAGGAGGTGCCCAGTGGGGGTTTGTTGGATTCCCTTCAAAGGAGCTAGAAGGCCATTCCCAGCCAGGCAAGCAGCTTGAGCAGGGAGTGTGAAGGCAGCGTGAAGTCCACGCAGAGCCACTGCATGTTTTGAAATCACACAGTCTTGGCATGCGATTATCCTCAACACAATGTCACTGTTGCCATAAGGCCCTTAGTTCATAATCTAAATAAAGATTCTTGTTTCCCTCAGATTTCTGAAAGTTCTGGATCTGTGTGACAGAAAAATCCCTGGAGGTTTGGAAATTTAACTTGGCTCTTTGAGGATCCTTTGTCTGCCTGAATTTATCGTGCCCCAGTGAGACTAAACATGAAGACAGGATCTAGATGAGCCAAGCGGAGGCCTTGGCCTTCAGGATGAGTCAGACTCTTCCTGGGGAATTCAAGGTTGATCAGGAGCCACCCCTGCTGGACGCCTCTCACCACATCCCTTCATCCTCTAGTCACCACCCATGACTGTCAGATTTGCATCTCTCCAAATTTACCACACAGTATCGCGATTCTTTGCCTGTGTTCCTGCCGTCTCTGCACCTAATACCAACTCTCAGTGGGGCCTACTCAGACCCTCAGCCCCGTCGTGTGTGTGAGGGGGTGATATCCGTTTCTGAGGTGACTGTGAGGAAGACAAGATTAAGTACATAATGAAAGTGCCTGCAAAATGGCTGGGACATGTTGGCACTCACCATTCTCACTGTTTAAATGAAAATATCTCCACACAGAAGATTATCAGAAGATGGTCACTGAGATACATTCAATTAAACTAAGGGTGTAAGAGCTGAGGCCCAGAGATTCGCAATCTCTGCTTCAAAAGATAAAGCAAAGAGACCCCGCCCCCCGCGCCGCCGTCTTGTCCTATTGAAATTCAGGTCCTACCAGTTAAAGAAGGAAAAGATAATTTTGAGAATATGTGAGTTCAGAGATCTATACCTGAGATCTGAAGACAATTATTTTCCCCTAAATATAGACACACAGATGCAGCCACACACTGGGTGTTCATCAGAGGCCACAGATATATCATAGAAGACAAATATATAGAGAAAGAAATAAGATCACACTGAAATAACCCCAAATCTCTTTGCCTTACACGACAACCATTTTCAAGGAGGACCCTGAGCAGTGAAAAACCGGCTGTGTCAATTTATTATGGTTTTCCCTGCCCGATCCTGCCCCCTCCACTTTTATCTTTCCTGTTGTCACCCCTAATACACCCTTTACAGTTCTAACTCAGTATCAGCATCTGCCTCTTGGAAGACCAACTGACTCACCCCAGGGAGTTTACACAGTGTGATTCTTGTACACATAGTTCAGAGACAGGCAGAAACGATGGTGATGGAGGATAGAAGCAGGATGACCCTTTGTGGCAGTATTAACTACAAGGGAACCTGAGGGAGTCTTCTGAGGATGGTGGGAATATCATACATCTAGATCTATGTGGTGCTTGTGCTAATTTATTTTGGAAATGTTCACTCATTGCCTAGCCTGCCAGCCACAGAGGTGCCTCGTGATCAGACAGACAGTCTCTGTTCCCAGGAAGTGGCCTATTTCTAATGGTGGGGAAGGATGAGGGGCCACCAGTGGCCATGGGAGACCAGTGAGGAGGCCCACAGTTGGCCAGGCCCTATCAGTGCCCTTGCCCCTGGCTGCTAGCTCTCCCCAAATGGCACCAAGTCCAATAGTGCTGTGAAGGAAGTTTAACTGGGAGCAGAGATTTCTTGATAAGTCCTGTGAACTTTGTAATCCTCCTGCAATTTCCTTATTGAGAGATGAGCAGGGCAGAAGTCAATAGTGAGGGGTATCCTGAACAGGGCTGAAGTGGAGCAGTGGGCCTTGAGGATTGAGCCAGAGAGAGGGACAGGCAGTGAGTAGAGACAGAGAGATGTGTAAAAATGGGGTACCTGCCTCTAAGGGTAGAGAAGAGGGCTGGCATAAGGAAAGATAAACTCTCAGCTCAAGTACCCAGGACATCCACCTTGCTCTCAAATACCTAACAGAGGAGGACCATGCTTTCTGCCATAATTGGTACTGCAGCTGGTACCATTTCATTAAAATTAATCCAATTATAAAGCTTTAATCATTAAAATAGTGCAATAAGATTATATGAATAGACAGACAAATACAATAGAAGAGAAAGTCCAAGGTAGACTGAAATACAAATAGGAATGTAGCGTATGATAAAGGAGGCGTCTCAGTGCAGGGTGTTCAGACACCTGGGCAATAATCTGAAAACTAAAAAAATAGAGTTTAGTCCTTGCCTCAAAATCAACATTAACATAAATTACAAATGGATCATGATTTAAGATTTAAAAAGAAAGCATATGGTTTCATGGGGGTAAACCCATGAAATCCAGTCTCATTGAATTATGCCCTTTAAATGGAGGCCATTTGTTATATGTAAATTATACCTCATTAAAGTTGGTTAAAAAAACATAAAAGTACAGGAGAAAATGTGGGAGGATTCCTTTATAATTTGAAGTGGGTGGGTGATGGGAATTTTTCTAACCATGTCTCAAAATCCAAAAAGACATTTAAAAAAGTAAGAAATTTGACTACGTCAAATTGAAAAACATCTACAAGGCATAAAACTCCATGAGAAAAATCAAAAGGCAATGCAAACTCAGAAAATATTTGCAACTCAGAGCACAGGAAAAGGAACATCTTCTCACATATATGAAGAGTTTGAAAATGAGAAGAGAAAGCCAAATGACACATTAGGAAAATGGGTCTAGAAGAATAGAGTTTCATAGAAAAGGAAAACACAAATGGATTCTAACATGTCTCCAAATGATCAGCTTTACTGACAATAAGAGAAATACAGATTAAGACTACATGAAGATGTAATTTTTCATCTCTTAGATAAATGAAAAATGCACAAGTTTGAAAACACACTCTCAGGCAAGACTGGCAAAAACAGGGGCTAGGATGCTTTGTTGGTGGGAGTGTCAATGTAAATGGGCACAATTCATATTAGAGGAGGTCTAGCAAAAGTAGACATGCATCTACTCTATAACCCAGCATTTCAATAAAACAAGGTGAAACAGTGTATAGAGAGGCTACTTTTGCATAAAAGGATACATTGTTTTTTACATGTGAATAAAATACAACTAGAAGGACATACAAGGAATTAGGAACAGAGGCTTTAGAGAAATAGAAGTAAACTAAGCCTTGAGTTTATAGTTTGCCATATGACAAGGAGGCTCGGCCCTATTAGAGAACTGAGCACTACCTAGAGATCTTGACTTCTGAGCTCGAAGTAGCAATTCTAGGAGACTCTGAGGTCATGTTTCTTGGAGATGAGATGAGGATACTCCATATGTGGGACATATGTTCTATGTGTGTTTATGGATATTTGGCTATACAGAGGAGTAGACTGTGGCAGCAGCTGTTAGACATCTCTCAATATTCATGCCCTCATCTCTCTCATAGAAATGGAATCTCCCATTCTTAGCTGAGCACACAGCCACTCAGAATAAACATCACATTTCCCAGCCTCTCCTGAAGCTACTGCAGCTGTATGACTACATTTGGATGAATGGAATGTGAGCAGAAGCAATGTGTGAACATTTCTGGTTATTCACTTAGGCTAGGGAATGTCCTGCCCTTCCCCTGCCCACGCTTCCTGCTGGCTGGGAGGTGGACACGATGGTTAGTCCTCTCAGCAGTACCCTAGAGATGGTGGAGCAACCTGACAGAAGGAACCTGGGTCCCTGAGTCGTGGAGCTTCTAAACTGGGTATGGACTGCATATGCCCAGACCATTAAGGGAGGGAGAAATGAATTTATTATTTGGGTCTTGTTGAAGCAACCAAACCTACATCTAACCAATACACCACAGTAAGGAATTTCTTCATCTTGAAGGCACTGGGAAGCTATTGACAGGATTTGAACTAGATGATTTGTAGGAATATTTTAACTATAATGTTAAGATTTGATAATTCCGTTTGTGTGAAGTTCTATTATAAGCAAAATGAATCTACAATGACAAAAGCAAATCAATGGCTCCCTGGGGCCGAGGTAGGGCAGTTACTGCAAAGAGGGACAAGGAAACATTTTGCAGACTATAAAAATGTTCCATATATTGATTATGGCAGTGGTTCTTATTGATGTAATCAGAAAACCAGTAAGCTATCCCCAATTTTAAAAAGGGAGGTCTCATAGTTCATAAGGAATATTGCAAGAACTATGTACAACGGTAAACTCTCATCCCGAGAAAAGCCTTCAAAGGAATAAAAATCATAGATTTTATACAGTACGTATTCTGTATTTTCAAAGTAAAAGATATTCTCCTAGCCCATAGTACACAATCAAATTGGAAAATAGTCAAATAGAGATGCATTTGGAAAAAGAATAAGAAATTGCATCATCCACTACAGTTAAGTATTTTTACCATTTCATGTTTTTTTTTCCCCCCTGAGGAAGTTTTGTCCTGAGCTGACATCCACTGCCAATCTTTCTCTTTTTTTTTGTACGTGAGCCACTGACACATACATGCGACTGAACCCGGTCCACTGAAGTGGAGCACACGAACTTAACCACTAGGCCACTGGGGCTGGCCCTCGTGGCATTTTGTGCAGCACTTTTTTCATTCTGTGTGTGAAGCATATGCACTTTTAACTACGCTATACAGAATCTTATGATTTCTGCTTCTTTCCACGTGACATTAGACCAAGACCACTGTCCACATTCCTGCAATGTCTTTGAAACATCTGAATTTTAAGAACTGCCTAGGCCAGCCCCGATGGCCTAGTGGTTAAGTTTGGAACATTCCACTTTTGTGGCCTGGGCCCGGTTCCTGGGTGTTGCCCTACACCACTTGTCTGTCAGTGGCCATGCTGTGGTGGCGGCTCACATACAAAAAAAAAAGAGAAAGATTGGCAGTGGATGTTAGCTCAGGGTGAATCTTCCTCTGCAAACAAAACAAAACAAAACAAAACAGGCCGGCCACGTGGCGTAGCAGTTAAGTGCGCACGCTCTGCTGCTGGTGGCCTGGGTTCGGATCCCGGGCGCGCACCTATGCACTGCTTGTCAAGCCATGCTGTGGCGGTGTCCCATATAAAGTGGAGGAAGATGGGCATGGATGTTAGCCCAGGGCCGGTCTACCTCAGCAAAAAGAGGAGGATTGGCATGGATGTTAGCTCAGGGCCGATCTTCCTCACAAAAAACAAAAAAGAGAGAGAGAGTGAGAGAGCTGCCTAATATTCTTCTGTATAGATGTACAATAATTTAACAATAACTCTACCATGTATCATTTAGGTTTTCGTCATGTGATCATAATAAATATTGTTCCATTAAATATCTTAGCCCACAGTCTTTTAACACGTCTTGTTGTTTCATTAAGATAGATTACTAGAAGTAGAATTATACTCTCTAATGAGTCTGAAACATAGGACACCTTTCAGAATTAATGATTCCTTAAAAATCTTTATATATTTTATTCAACCAAAAAGCATCTCCTACAAAACACAAGGTTTCTGTATTAGATAACTTGATTACAGAGAAGTCAAGACCCACGTCGTGGGACACAGAAAGGGCCTGGAGTGTGAAGAGAGATGGAGGCAGCTCAGCAGCAGGAACTGCAGGTACCAGTACTCCCTTCCCTCACACTCCCCCCAAAGTTACAGGCAAGAATCTGCCAAACAGACAAAAAGGAAACAAAAATTCAGATTACGGAAACCAAGACAGAAAGGACCAAGACAATTCTGTACTGAGTGAACATGGTAAAAGTATTGCAGCAACTATGGTGCAAAATCACAGTCCTCTGCGTTGGCCTGCACATTCACACGTACACGGTCATGGAATTCATGAACACGTCAACATCTTACTCTTCTGTGGCCTTCTTTCCCCCTTCAGAGATCTCCTCAAGAGTCTCCAGGTTCCTTCTCAGAGTTTTGCATTCGGCTTCCTTTGCAGCTTTTATAGACCTCAGTGACTTGCATTCATCTTCCAATTTCCTTTTGCGTTCTGTAAAGGATAAATATTTGTCCTCTGCATGTGTATATGTGGACCTCTGGACACGGCTGGGGTGGTGAGAGGAGAGGGGTGAGAATTCTGAAGGCAGGAATCCATTATTTACCTTTCTAGTGCAAAATCCTTTCCTCTATGTGGGGCTGTCTTCCCAACAGGCAACGTACTTTTCAGGTTACGTGTGTATCAGTGTTCTCACCTTAAATTATAAGAGGTTCAGATCCTCAACTGATGATATTTCAGGATTTCCATAAGAATTCCAAAGAGAGAAACATTAAAAATGAGGCATGGTAAGAACTTCCCAGAAGCAATTAGGCTATTCTATAAAAATATTGTACCCAGGAGATATCCATCACCTCTGTCATTTTCACCTTCCTTTTCTGTTTCCGATCACTTGAAAAACAAACAAGATAATTTAATTGCTTTATACTCCTTGCTGTTTAACAGTTTATTTTCTTGATTCTAGAACTTTGCAGGAAACTACACACTTATTTCATCATATTCAAATTAACAGAGAAAATAAATTAGCCAGCATGATTAGGAGTACTCGGCTTTTAAAAATTGCATTACAACTTACATACCATAAAAGTCATTCTTTTAAAATGTACAATCCAGTGGTTTTTAGTATATTTACCAAGTCATGCAACTACCACGACTATCTAATTCCAGAACATTTTCATTAACCTCAAAAGGAAACCCAACACCTTTATCAGTCACTCTCCAGTTTCCCCAAACCTCTGCCACCCCATCCCCTTCCTTGGCAGCTACTAATGTACTTTCCTTCTCTAATGGATCTGCCGATTGTAGACATGTAATATAATGGAATCATACAACTTAAGCCTTTTGCGTGTGTCTTTTTCATATAGCAAGATATGTTCAAGCTTTATCCATATGGTAGCATGTATCAATACTTCATTTCCTTTCACTGCCAAATAACATTGCATTGTATGGACGTACCACATTTTATTTATCTATTTATCAGTTGATGAACAGTTGGGTTTTTTTCCACATTTTGTCTATTAAGAATAAAACTCCGGGCCAGCCCAGTGGCGCAAGTGGTTAAGTGCGCTTGCTCCGCTGCGGCGGCCTGGGGTTCGCTGGTTCGGATCCCGGGCATGCACTGACGCACCACTTGTTAAGCCATGCTGTGGCGGCGTCCCATATAAAGTAGAGGAAGATGGGCACGGACGTTAGCCCAGGGCCAGACTTCCTCAGCAAAAAAAAAAAAAGATGAGGGTTGGCATTGGATGTTAGCTCAGGGCTGGTCTTCCTCACAAAACAATAAAATAAAATAAAAAGAATAATGCTCTTACAGATATTTGTGTACCAATTTTTGTGTGGGTGTATGTTTTCATTTCTGTTGGATATATAAACTAGGAGTGGGATTGCTGGGTCAAATGGTTACACTATGATTAACATTTTGAGGAAATGCCACACTGGTTTTCAGAGTGACTGCATTATTTTACATTCCAATTAGCAATATACAAGCCTTCCAATTTCTCCACATCCTCACCAACACTTCTCACTGCTCATCTTTTTAACTGTAGCCATCCTAGTGGGTGTGAAGGAATATCTTATTGTAGGTTTGCGCTTTCATTTTTTTAACAACAATTTAATGAAGATATAATCCACATACAATACTATTCACCTGGCTAAAGTGCATAATACTTTGGAAGAGAAGAGTTGGTTTTCTGTATTTGGCCAGTGCTCTCCTTGGTCCAGCACCTACCTGGGCTGGACACACATAGAGATGAAAAAATCCATGATGGGACCCCACAGCACCAGCACTCAAAAGGAGAAACAGCCTTTTCAAGAAAGGATGTGTGTAGCAGAAGAGATCCACCTCTGAGACTGATGTTGCCTGCAAGTTCTCCATTTTCTCATTCAGTTATGCCTGTATTTTGTTTCATTGTGGTGAAAAAATACACAAAACATGAAATTTACCTTCGTGACCCTTTCTAAAGGAATAGTTCAGTAGTCTTAAATATATTCTTGTTGTTGTGCAACCAACGTCCAGAATTTTTTCTTCTTGCCAAACTGAAACTCTATACCCTTTAAGTACCAACTCCCCCTTTCCCCTTCTTCCAAGCCCCACGCAACCACCATTCTGCTTTCTGTTTCTTTGAATGTGACTACTCTAGATACCTTTGTAAGAGGAATCATAGCATATTTGTCTTTTTACGTCTGGTTTATTTCACTTAGCATAATATCCTCAAGGTTGATTTATGTCACAGCGTGTGTCAGAATTCCTTCCTTTTGAAGGCTGAATGATATTCCACTATTTTGTGTATCACATTTTAATATATAATATATTAATATAATATACCACATTTTAATATATAATTCATATATATTAGCTACATTTAAAATGTTGTATATATATCATATTTCTTTATCCATTCATCCATAGGTTGACACTTGTGTTGCTTTTAGCTCTTGGCTACTGTGAATAGCGTTGCTATGAATATAGGTGTGCAAATATCTCTTTGAGATCCTGCTTTTGGTTCTTATGGATATATACCCAGAAGTGGGATTGCTAGATCATATGGTAATTTTATTTTTATTTTTTGGGGGAACTGCCACAGTGTTTTCCATAGTGGTTGCACCATTTCACATTTCCACCATCAGTGCTCAAGAGTTTCAATTTTCCACATTCTCACCAACACGTTTCATTTACTATTGTTTTGATAGTAGCCATTACAATGGATGTTGAGGTGATATCTCATTGTAGTTTTGGTTTACAATTCTCTTAACTGTTAGTGTTTTTAGCACCTTTTAATATACTGGTAGAACAATTGTATACCATCTTTGGGGAAATGTCTATTCAAGTCCTCTACCCATTTTTTAATGGGGATATTTGTGTTTTGTTGTTGTTGAGTTTTAGAAGTTCTATATGGACTCCAGATATTAATTCCTTATCAAATATATGATTTGAAAATATTTTCACCCATTCTTTACGTTTCCTTTTCACTCTAATTTTGTCCATTGATGCAAGGAAATTTTGAATTTTGACATAGTCCAAGCTTTTTACTTTTACTTTTGCTGCCTGTGCTTTTGGTGTCTGATCCAAGAAATCCTTGCCAAATCCAACGTCATGAAGTATTCCTTGTGTTTTCTTCCAAGTGTTTTATAGTTTTAGGTCCTTGATCCATTCTTAGTTAATATTATTATATGACATAAGGTAAAGTTCCAACTACATTCTTTTGCCTGTGGATATCCAGCTTTCCCAGTACCAATTGTTGAAGAGACATTTTCCCCATTGCATTGTCTTGGTACTCTTCTCAAAAATCACTTCACCGTCAGTGGGAGAGTTTATTTCTGTGATCTCAATTTTATCTCATTCTTCTATAATCTGTCTATATCCAGTACCACACTGTTTTGATTACTGTAGATTTGTAATAACTTTTGAAAAGTTAAGACTGGCAACTTTGTTCTTCTTTTTCAAGATTGTTTTGGCTATTTGGGTTCCCTGGAGGTCCCATATGAATTTTATGTTGGATTTTTCTATTTCTACAAAAAAATGCTGTTGGAATTTTGATAGGGATTGCATTAAATCCATAAATTTCTTTGGGTAGTATTAACATCTTAACACTATTAAGTCTTCTAATCCACAAATACAGGATGTATTTCCATTTATTTGAGTCTTCTTTAATTTCTGTCAGTAAGTTTTTGCAGTTTTCTGTGTATAAAACTTTTATCCCCTTTGGCTAAGTTTATTTTTAAGTATGTTATTCTTTTTGTTGCTGTTGTGATTGGAATTGTTAATTTCCCTTTCAGATTGTTCACTGCTAGTGTACAGAAATGCAGCTCATTTTTGTGTGTTGGTTTTGTAACCTTGCTACCTTGCTGCCACCCTGTATGACGAGCTGTTCTCTGTAGTAAGTTCTTGGGATTGTTTCCAGGCAGCACGACGACTATGATCGGAACAAGAAGCACGTAATGTGGATTTTGCAGCAGAAATTAAGCTGCTGCTCTTCACAACGTGCTCCCTATGTCTCTGTGGAGTGTTCTGCATGTCAGGTCCTCCCTGCATTGGTGTCTGCATCCTGCATCCCTCATGCAGCCTCTTGATTCTAGTCTTTAATATAAAGAATGGACTTGAGCAAGAATTAGAACACCAAGTTCCTTACTAGACACTAAATAGCTTAACCTTAAAAACTCAAAAACAGGTTCACAGGTGACATCAGCAACATGGTGGAGTGAGCTGTTCCGTTTGTCTCTCCCCCTTCGAACCACAACTAAAAGACATTCATTGATAGTGGAGGATACCCACACAGCACATCAGAACTCCTGAGAGACCTGTGCAACTATACATCTGAAGGTGGACAGACAGGCCCCTGGGGAAGTGGTGGAGATAGGTGAGCACCTTCTGGCCCCCAGGCAGTCCAGCACATGTATGCAACTGCAGTGCTGGCTGAAGCACTCATAGCACCGCTGTGGCTTTGAGGGTGGGAGTGTGCCTCAGCAAAAATGCGGGAACAGGTGATGCCAGACCTGAACCCCCACATGATCGCTTCCCCATCTGGTGGGAGAGCCCACAGCACTGCGTGGTCCACAGGGAGCAGCTCAGGCTCAGGCTCAGTGGGGAGGCCCTGCCCAGCAAGCATAATAGCTGGTGCAACCTAGGAGCAGATGGCAGCAGATCTGCACACCCAGGCAAATGAGTTTCTGGCTGCTGTAAACATCTATACCACTACAGCCCAAAAGGGGGGAGAATGTCTCAGCGGGGCTGTGGGAGCAGGCAGCAGCAACCCTGAGCCCATGCATGATCACTTTCCGGACAAGTGGGAGAGCCTACAATCCCACCATGGTCCCAGGGAGTGGCTCTGGCTAGGAATCAGTGGGGAGGCCCCTCCCACCAAGCACAACAACTGGTGCAACCTAGGAGGAGATGGTGGTGGATCTCTGCCCTGGGCGATTAGCTCCTAGCTTCCATGAATACCCGTAGTTCCGCCTTGGCCCCGAAGTGTGGAGCACCTCTCAGCAGGACGGTAGGAGCAGGTGGCAGCAGCCCTGAGCCCCCATGTGATTGTTTTTCCATTCAATGGGAGAACCCACAGGACCTCTGTGGTCCTAAGGAGTGGCCCAGGTTCAGACAGACACAGCTGACAGGGATCATGGTGGGCTCAGAATACAGATCTCCTGCCCTGCCTAGTGGTGGCAGGTGGAACCTTCGACCAGATACTATCACTATGTGATGGCACAAAACCACTACATCAAATAGTATTAACAAATATATTAATACTCCAGACCAGAAGGACAAAGACAAACAGCCAGAAATCAATCTGTAAGGCACAGAAATCTACAATTTAAGTCACAGAGAATTCAAAAGAGCTATCATGAAAAAGCTCAACAAGTTATAAGAGAACTCAGGGAGTTCAATGAAATCAGGAATAAAGTTAATGAACAGAGGGAATTCTTCAAAAAAGACATTAAAACTATAAAGAAAAAACAATCAGAAATGTTGGAGATGAAAAACACAACGGATGAGATAAAGAAAAATCTGGAGTCCTTAAATAACGGAGGTGATATTATGGAGGATAGAATTAGCAATCTAGAGGATAGGAATATAGAAATGATTCATATGGAGAAAGAGAAAGAAAGAAGACTAAAAAGAAATGAAGAAATTCTCAGAAATATCCAACTCAATTAGGAAATGTAACATAAGGATTATAGGTATTCCAGAGGGAGGAGAGAGGGACAATGGAGCAGAATGCTTGTTCAAAGAAATAATACCTGACAACTCCCCAAACCTGGACATGTAAATGAAGCCAATAGAACTCCTAATTACATCAATGTAAAAAGACCTTCTCCAAGGCATATATTAGTAAAACTGGCAAAAGTCAATGACAAAGAAAAAATATTAAGGGCAGCAAGCAGAAGAACATAACCTGCAAAGGAACCCCTATCAGTTTGCAGTGGATTTTTCAGCAGAAAACTTACAGGCTAGGAGAGAGTGGAATGATATACTCAAAATTCTGAATGACAAAAACTTGCAGCCAAGAATATGCTATCCAGTGAAAATATCCTTCATGTATGCTGGAGGAATAAAAACTTTCCCAGATAAACAAAAGCTGAGGGAGTTCATAGCCACAAGAACCAACCCCCCCCCCTTAAGAAATGCTCAAGAAGGCCCTCATGCCTGCAAAAAAAAAAAAAAAGAAAGAAAAGAAGAAAGGGCTTACCCAGCCTTGAGCAAGGAGATAAATAGGCAAACAAAATCAGAAAATTGCAGCTCTCTATCAGAACAAGTTAGTAAACACTTAATTATAACTCTAAAGATAAAGGGAAGGAAAACATAAAAAATAAATATAATCACGTCATTTAACCACAAACTCTCAACACAAAACAGAATAAGTTGTGACAACAACGACTTAGAAGGGGAAGAGGAAAGGGATAGAAACTGCATAGACTAAGGGAATAAGAGGCTATCAGAAAACAAACTATCTCATCTATGAGATTTTTTATACAAACCTCATGGTAACCACTAAACAAAAAATCAGAACAGAGACACAAATGATAAATGCAGAGAAAACTGAGAAAACCATCATAGAGTGCCACCAAATAGAATTGGCAGCCCAAAATACATTGGACGAGAAACGAGAAATACAGAACAACTGGAAAACAAGTAATAAATGGCAGCATTAAGCCTTCATATCAGTAATCTCTCTAAATGTAAATGGATTGAATTCCACAATCTAAATACACAGAGTGGCTGGATGGATTAAAAAACAAGACCCAACAATATGCTGCCTCTAGGAAACACACCTCAGCTCTAAAGACAAACATAGGCTCAGAGTGAAGGGATGAAAGATGACTCCAAACTAATGGCAAACAAAAGAAAGCAGGTGTTGACATGTTTATATCAGACAAAGCAGACTTCAGGATAAAAAATACATTGAGAGATAATGCGGGGCAGTATATAATGATAAAAGGGACATTCCACCAAGAGGACATAACACTTATACATATATATGCACCAAACACAGGAGCACAAAATTACACAAAGCAACCATTAATTGACCTTAAAGGAGATATTAATAGCAATACTATAATAGTAGAGGACCTTAACATCCCACTTTCATCAATGGATAGATCATCCAGACAGAAAGTCAACAAGGAAATAGCAGAACTAAAGGAAAACCTGACCAGATGGACTTAATAGATATATATAGAACAATTCATCCAAAATCTATAGAATACACATTCTTCTCAAGTGCACATGGAACATTCTCAAAGATAGATCATACATTGGGAAACAAGGCAAGCCTCAATAAATTTAAGAAGATTGAAATCATATCAAGCAACTTTTCTGACCATAATGCTTTGAAACTAGAAATGAACCACAAGAAAAAAGGTGGGAAATTCACAAAGATGTGGAGACTAAACAACATGCTACTGAACAACCAATGGATCATTGTAGAAATTAAAGGATAAATCAATGAATATCTGGAAACAAATGAGAATGAAAATACACCATACTAACTCATAGGGGATGCAGCAAAAGTGGTCCTAAGGTGGAAATTCATAGAAATACAGGCCCACTTTAACAAACAAGAAAACTCTCAAATAAGCAATCTTAAAGTACACCTAACAGAACTACAAGAAGAACAAACAATGCCCAAAGGGAACATAAGGAGGGAAATAATACAAATTAGAGCAAAAATAAATGAAATTAAAACAAAAAAAAAACCAGTATTAAGGATCAATGAAACAAAGAGCTGGTTCTTTGAGAAGATAAACAAAATTGACAAACCCTTAGCCAGACTCATGGAGAAAAAAAGAGAGAAGGCTCAAATAAATAAAATTAGAAGTGAAAGAGGAGAAATTACAATGGATACCACAGAAATACAAAGGATTATAAGAGAATAATACGAAAAACCATATGTCAAAAAATTGGCCAATCTCTAAGAAATGGATAAGTTCTTAGAATCATACAACCTCCAAAAACTGAATCGAGAAGAAATAGAGAATCTGAATAGACCAATCACAAGTAGAGATTGAAACAGTAATCAAAAAGTTCCCAGAAAATAAAAATCCAGGAAAGGTGGCTTCTCTGGAGAATTCTACCAAACACTCAAAGAAGATTTAATACCTATCCTTCTCAAACTATTCCAAAAAGTTGAAGAAGATGGAACACTTCCTAACACATTTTACGAGGCCAACATCACTCTGATCCCAAAGCCAGACAAGAACAACACAAAGAAAGAAAACTACAGGCCAATATCACTGATGAACATAGATGTAAAAATCCTCAACAAAATATTGGCAAACCAAATACAGCAATACATTAAAAGTATCATACACCATGATCAAGTGGGATTTATACCAGGGATGCAGGGATGATTCAATATCCGCAAATCAATCAATGTGATACACCACACTAACAAAATGAGGAATAAAAACCACATGATCATCTCAATAGATGCAGATAAAGCATTTGACAAGATCCAAATCCATTTATGATAACAACTCTCAATAAAATGAGGATAGAAGGAAAGTACCTCAACATAATAAAGGCCATATATGACAAACCCACGGCCAACATCATACTCAGTGGGGAAAAACTGAAAGCCGTCCCTCTGAGAACAGGGACAAGACAAGTGGGCCCACTTTTGCCACTCTTCTTCAACATAGTACTAGAGGTTTTGGCCAGACCAACTAGGCAAGAAAAAGAAATAAAAGGAGTCTAAATAGGCAATGAATGTCTCTCTGTTTGCAGATGACACGATTTCATATATATAGAAAACCCTAGAGAATCCATCAGAAAACTATTAGATATAATCAATAGCTACAGCAAAGTTGCAGGGTGCAAAATCAACTTAAAAAATCAGTTGCATTTCTATACTCTAATAACGAACTAACCTGAAAGACAACTCAAGAATACAATCCCATTTACAACTGCAACACAATGAATAAAACATCTAGGTATAAATTTAACCAAGGAGTTGAAAGACTTATACAATGAAAACTATAAGATGTTATTGAAAGAAATTGATGATGACAAAGAACTGGAAAGATATTCCATGCACATGGATTGGAAGAATAAATATAGTTAAAATGTCCGTACTACCTAAAGCAATCTACAGATTCAATGCAATCCCAATCAGAATCCCAATGACATTCTTCATGGAAATAGAACAAAGAATCCTAAAATTCATACGGGGCAATTGAGAGACCCCAAATAGCTCAAGCAATCCTGAGAAAAAAGAACAAAGCTGGAGGCATCACAATCCCTGACTTCAAACAAACTACAAAGCTATAGCAATCAAAACAGCATGGTACTGGTACAAAAACAGACACACAGATCAATGGAACAGAATTGAAAGCCCAGGAACAAAACCATACATCTACAGACAACTAATCTTCAACAAAGGAGCTAAGAACATGCAATGGAGAAAGGAAATTCTCCTCAATAAATGGTGAAGGGAAAACTGGACAGAGACATGCAAAACAATGAAAGTAGACCATTATCTTTCACCATACACAAAAATTAACTCAAAATGGATCAGAGACTTGAAGACAAGACATGAAACCATAAATCTCCTAGAAGAAATTATAGGCAGTACACTCTTTGACATCAGTTAGAATGATCTTTTCAAATATCATGTCTAATCAAGCAAGGGAAACAAAAGAAAAATAAACAAGTAGGACTTCATCAAACTAAATAGCTTCTGAAAGGCAAAGGAAACCAAGAACAAAATGAAACGACAATCCACAAACTGGGAGAAAATATTGGCAAATCATATATCCGACAAGGGATTAATCTCCAAAATATATAATGAACTCATACAACTCAACAACCAAAAATCAAACAACCCAATCAGAAAATGGGCAGAGGATAGGAACAGACATTTTTCCAAAGAAGATATACACATGGCAAACAGGCACATGAAAAGATGTTCAGCATTACCAATCATCAGGGAAATGCAAATCAAAACTACACTAAGGTATCACCTTACACCCATTAGAATGACTATAATCACCAAGACAAAAAATATCAAATATTGGAGACGATGTGGAGAAAAGGGAATCCTCCTACACTGCTGGTAGGAATGCAAACTGGTGCAGCCACTATGGAAAACAGTATGGAGATTTCCCAAAAAATTAAAAATACAAATACCATATGACCCGGTTATTCCGCTACTGGGTATTTATCCAAAGAACTTGAAATCAACAATTCAAAGACACTTATGCACCCCTGTGTTCATTGCAGCATTATTCACAATAGCCAAGACATGGAAGCAACCCAAGTGCCCATCGACTGATGATTGGATAAAGAAGATGTGGTATGTATATACAACACAATACTACTCAGCCATAAAAAGGACAAAATCATCCCATTCACAACAACATGGATGAACCTTGAGGGTATTATGTTAAGTGAAATAAGCCAGACAGAGAAAGTCAATCACCATATGGTTTCACTTATATGTGGAAGATAAACTAACACATGGACAAAGAGAACAGATTAGTGGTCACCACAGAACAGATTAGTGGTTACCCCAGTATAAGGGGTAAAGGGGCACATTAATACGGTGACTGACAAATAATAACGTATAACTGAAATTTCACAATGTTATAAACTATTATGACCTCAATAAAATAAATAAAATAGATAATATCAACAAAAGGATAGAAATTATAAAATGGAACCAAAGAGAAAGCCTGCAGTTGAAAAAGACAATAAATAAAATTTAAAAACATCTTTAGAGGGTTTCAACAGAAGATTTGAACAGCCTGAAGAAAGAGCTAGCAAACTTGAGTATAGGTCAATTGAGATCATCCAGTCTGATGAGCAAAAAGAGAAAAGAATGAAGAAAAATGAACAGAGCTTGAGGGACCAGACATAATTTCTTACTGAGTCTCTGGGCACAGTAAGAATCCTGGAGATCTGGCAAAGCACAACTGGAGATGAGAGTCATGGACATGACCTGGTTAGGACAAGAAGATCCAGGCCCTGGAGATGGTAAAGAGGTAGAAAACTAGATATCCTCCAGAAACAGTGATGTTCTCATTTCAAAAGAAAGGGGAAATCCTAGCCATCCATGGTTGCCTTGTCAGTTCCCAGACTCCACCTTCCTTCCTCTGATTTCCCCTTCTGAGCAGGCAGAACTCAGAGAGGAGAAAGGAGCCATGAGAATCCTAATTTCCTAAATTCCCAAGACATGTCATTCAAATTTCCCAACCCATCCACTAGGAGGGGCCCAGGCCAGCCCACATGCTCATGCAGAGTGCTCTGGCCAGATCAGGTGCAGCCCTCTCCTCCCCAGGGAAAAATTCAGAGGAGACTCATATCTGTGTTCTACAGGTGAGAAAATGGAGATTTGTAGTGCCGTATAATTAACTTATTCTGTGTTTTTCTAATTATTTATATAACTTCATCCTTTCCAGTACTTTTCTGTGTTTCTGTTTGTGATATTTTCTATTAACCTGTATTCAAGTTACTAATCCAGTCTTCTGAGAGTCCACTCAGCTAAACTCATCTTTTGAGTTCTTCATCTCAAGTTCAGTTTAGGTCTTCTGTTCTCAAATGTCCAATTGATTTTAAGAGATTACTATTGTCTATTAGAATTCCCTATTTGTCATTTCCAATAATTTCATTTTTAACATATTTATATTTGTTTTAAATTCCTTTTCCTCTAACTCCAATATCTGGATATTGGTGGGTCTTCTGGTTTTGTTTGTTGTTTTGCTGTTTACTATTGATCACAGTCCCTGCACTTTGCACAGGATATATTTTTGATTGTGTATCAGACATTGTGCTCTGCCTACTTCCATGAGAGGAAATCAAAGGTGCACAGAGTGGCTGGTGGCTGGGTGATTGACACGCAAGCACAGGTGGGTAGGGATTTCCCCATTCTTTTGAAATGAATGTCATTATTTTCAGAGGACAATTTGCTGCTCTTCTCTCACTCCCATGGCCTGGATCTTCTTGGCCCTACTGGGTTCTGTTCACAAATAGAGACTGAAGTTGTTTTCCAGAGAGAGGCTGGTCCTTCCATCTTTTAGACAGATAAGTGCCCCTTCACCTCTTTCCAATCAGCAGTTGAGCCACATTGGGGGTGAGTTTCAGCTCATTTTAGAGTCAGCCACCACTGGTTTCCAGTGCTCACATGTTTACTGTGTTCATTAGAGCCTCTCCCTTTAGTTAGATTTGTCTCCTATGCTCTCTGGGACTGCAGGTGGTTTACGCAGCCTTGTCACCCTGATCTCCAGTATCACCTGCTGTCCCAGGGCTGGTGCTAATGTCCTGAGGGGAATCCAAGTAATATGTTAGGGGCTCTTCTAGATTCCACCCCATCCCTCCAGCCCACATCAAAATCCTGCTCATTTCCTTGTCTTCTAGTAGGATCCTTCTGCCTAGACAAAGCCTGATCCTCCATGTACAAAGAACATTCCCCAGGTATGAGAAGGCCTGTGACCTTGTTCACAGAGCAATGGCTCTTCTCCCTGTGAAATTGTAGTCCAGCTGGTCGTCTTTACTTCCTTCCATAGCCCTCTCATGTTCTAAAACCTAAATTTGGTAATGTTTCCTTTTTTCCACTTGTTGCCATGCCCCTCCTGTCTACACCCCACCTGGAAGCAGAAGTTCCACCCACTTTGCTAGGATCAAACACCACCATCTTTCCCCTCAGCCCAGCACAACAACCATTTGTGCTCAAAATAGATCCTCCCACCTAGAGAACAGGCAAATGCCACAGGGGAGAGGATGGTGTGGCGCGGGGCTCACATCATCGTGCGTCTCTTTTCTCATGGCAGCCCTTCAACTCCTGGTTGGGCTGGTTTTTCTCCACTGTCTTCATTCTTGTTTTATGTATTTATTTCAGCTTTTATAGCTGCTTGTTTTTGGAGAGTTTGTCTAATACAAGATGATACTCTGTCATAGATAAAACTGGAATGATTTTACCCTGTTGTTTTCATAAAAAAAATAGATGTATGTTATTTTTATGGAGAGAAGCATTTAAATAGAATTTTACCAGCAATACTGACTGTCTCTGAGGAACAATTCTCCATCATCACATTAAAATGAATCACGTTAAATCCTTGACGCCTTCTCCTCAGAGACTAGTTAGAAAATCTCTATTTTCTTTTCGGAGACAGGTTTATAACAGACGTCTCTTAGGTACTGTTTTAGATCCTCTTTGCCTCCCCTCTTGTTTCACATGTTCTTATAGCAAACAGAACTGCAAGGCTCTGATGCACTTGATGCAAGTGCAACCTAACGCACCTCGCATTTTGTCCCTCTGCCACACGCCTCCCACACTCATCCTGGGTATCTGTGTACAGGCTGAGGTGTCAGATGTCCTCTGTTCAAAGTCCACTCACGCAGAGTCAGGGGTCTCTTAGTGCGACTGAGTGTTTGCTGTCAGTGACTGTGTGTCTTCAGTCACCGTGTGATCTGTGTGTGTGGTGGGTTGTTGCTAGGCAGTGTGCACGGGTTTTTAGTGTTTGTTATCAGAAGGTATACAGTCATTCATTTGTGTGTGTGTGTACTGATGTTTATTATGGTTAGAGACTTTATGGTTGTGTGATATCTAGATGAATGTGAAATAAATACATATGTGTGGTCAATGTTTGTGTGTGGTAAGAAGGTGGATTAATATTGTAAGACCTGAGAATGTGTGGTCAGGATGTGCATATGCGGTCAGAATGGGTGTTTTCTATCACTGTTTTTGTGTGGTCACAAGGTATATGGGCACTTGGAAAATCTGTGTGTGTTTTCAGTATTTGCATGTGGTTACAGGGTGTATGGTCATTGTGGGGTGTGTGTGTGTGGCTATGACGTGGTGAGGGAGCGGTAGTGGGAGATGCATTGTAAACTTGCCCAACTATTTAACAGTCACCTACATCAGAATCCCAATTTTTCCAGCAAATTTCAAGAGATTCTCTGAGGGGCCTGGAGGGAGTGCTGGGGCTAAGAGATGGGAGAGTATTTGTTTGTAATGATAGAAGAACAGAGTGGAGAGTATATGTTCAGGGTTTGTGTATGTGTGTATGTGGGCAGGGGTTGAGAGATCTGTGTCTCTTCCAGGTGTTTATTGGCACTGGTATTTGTGGAGGGGTAGTTTTAGGTTTCAGGGGTGTGGAAGTGTTGTATGTTTGTTTGGAGGCTGTGCAAAGCTATGTTTGTTTCCAAAGTGTGGAAGGGTTGTGTGAATGTGTATGTGTGGTTGCTCCTATGTGAGTGCAGTGGCCTCAGTGGGTTGTTATAAGAAAGAGGTGTCAGAGTCACATGCCAGTCTCTGAGGATGCCTGCTTCTTTATCTTTGAGGAGAAAGAGTAAAGGTTTATGGAATTACTCTGAAAATTTTTAGAAAGAATTTATGCTCAGGCCGAATAGCCCAGGAGGTTCCTCATCTGACTGTCCCTTGAGAAGAAGGTCCAGCCCAAGGTTTGGAGGCTGAGAGCCTGAGTCTGATCCCTGGGGAAGGTGTGGGGTCACTGGGTAGGGATTGGCAGTCCCAGCTAGTCAGGCTGCACTTCAGAGCTGGGCTGCATTTCTAGTGGCAAAGATGGGCAGCAAACAGAAAGAAAAGCAGGAGCTTTAGAGTCTGTGCCAGGGCAGACAGGGTCCAAAGAAGCCAGGGCCTCCTTGAGTTTAGGGGTGCTGGAGCTCAAGGTGGGTGCAGCACTAGGGACAGCCAGACTAGCCCAGCAGGCGCCAACAGACCACAGTGGATTCTAACAGGCTGGCTGCCAGTCTCCAGTCATCTCCTCTCCCCAGAAGTCCCGCCTCATTATTGAGAGCTGCAGTACCCGCTTCCCTGCTCCTTTCACTCCTTCATAACAGCAATTCATTGTAATGACTGTGCTGTTTGCCAGGGAATGATGCAATGCATGCTTGACATTTCATAGCGTTACTTACATCTTAAATAAAAAGGATGACCAAGCTATACAACAGGAATGTCCAAATAAGTCATCACCTTTTACTTTGAAGTATTTTAAAAATGTGGATCTGGTGATCCTCTGAACTAGGAGTCAGAAGATTCGAGCACAACTGCTACAGAACAGCTGATGAAACTTGGAGGAGGCCTCTCCATCTCTGTCTGGGCCCTGGTTTCTGATTCATTCATTCATTCATTTCACGAATAGTGATGGAAAGCCTATACTCTACTAAGCATGAAGACATCATGGTAAGACAAAACACACACAGCCCCTGCCTTTATGGGGCTTATAGTCTAGTAGAGCAAACAGATTTAATCAAAGAACTATAGAATAGAAGTATAGCCACAAACCGAACTAAGGTCTCAGAAGGGAAGGACCAGGATTGTGTGAAGATTATTACAGAGGAACTGACTTCTTTTCAGGGATGAAGGCAGCTGTCCCTAAGAAGGTCCTGCTTTTCCTGAGACCTGAAGGATAAACAGGAGTCACCAGGTGACAGGTGGGAAAGAGCATCCTGGGTGGGAAGGAGCAGCGCAAATTCTTAGAAGTTTCATGGACAGATTACAAGCCCCTGAAAGGGAACACCAGACCAGGGCTTGGGAGCAGGTGGATACTCAGAGAAGTGTATCTAGGGAACAGAGTGGGGAATAGGGAGAGTGAAGGCGAAGGAAGGAAAGTGAGAATAAGGGCATGTTATCCAGATGTCCACACACTGAGAGGATTTGGAGTTTAATCCAAAGGGATCTCTAGAGATCCCACTAGAAAGCAACTCAGAATTGTCTGCCCAAGGGACAGAAGGGAGAGGCATTTATCCACCAGATCCTGTGTCCTATTGGTTGAATGTTGTTCCATGATGAGCAGGGCTGGAAGCCAGGGATGTGTGAATCCTATGAAAACCTGCATGGAACCATTTGCCAGAGCCCTGGCTGGAATCCAAGTGAGTGTGAGAAGAAGTAAGGGAGGCGACGAAAAGTTCCAACTCTCCCCCAACCTGGTGCCCAGTTTTGGAACATAATGCAGGCCCAGCTGGTGTGGGAGGGAATGCAGCAGGGACTGGGGCAGTGAGGGAGACTGCTCAGGGTCACCTCCCCATAGGGCAGGCTGCAGGCTAAACCTGCCTAATACCAGCCTTCTCTCCCAGAAGTCACCCCATCAGTGACAGACCCGGAGGCTCAAGCCAGCAACCCCAGGCAAAACGGGAGGTACCCACCTTCCCAAGTGTGATGGCCCCTGCAGAGCTCAGCCCGAGGGAGGTCGCAGGGACCTGAGGAGCTCAGGGAACCCCAAACCCAGGATTCCTGCCTTTCTGTCCCCTCCACTCTGGGCCCCTTCACAGAGTCACTCCAGCCTGGGCCATCGCTCCCTCTCCACCCACCCTAGGCCGGCTCCCCCTTTCCTCCTTGCTTCCTCTGGTCTCTGCTTCTCTCTATTCCTGTCCCTCTCTGTCTCCTCCTGTTACTCTCTAGGACTTGATCACCCTCCCATACATCATTCACCGTCTCTCCCCCGCCTGTCTCTTTCTTGTCTCTCTCCCCAGGCCCTCAGGCCCACAGGCCCTCTGTTCCGCTCCAGCCCTGTCCAGGACCACAGGGCACAACAGCCCCCACATCCCCTCCCTGCCATGTTTTGGCCCAGGCTCTGCTTGCAGTGAATGAGAATCTGGTTTACAGAGTGTGCTCATGCTGAGATTTACTGCTGTGCTGCTGTTCCCAGCCACTCCTGGGCAGCGTGTGCACAGTCAGACCTTGACCCCTTGGTGTTCTGGCCTCGACCCCAGAGCAGTTGGGGGGCTGGCTGCTTCCCCTTGCTTGGCAAGAGGGAGGGCCCTTCAGGCTCCAGGGGCTGTTGGGGCAGAATGGATTCGATTGGGGCACCTGGAAGGAGCCCGATTTTTCCACCCCAGCACCTTCTCCTTGGTTTGTGTGTGTGTGTGGGGGGGTCCCATGCCATTGACCTCTGCCTTGCCCATCCCTCAATAAGGAAATTGTGGGAGGATTGTGGGAGCTCATGGGACTTACCAAAAAACTCTGCTGCCATCAGCCCTCCACAAAGCCTGCTTGGACTTGGTATTTTGGGGGGCTGCTGGCAAGTTGAGAAGGGCACAAAACCTGGATTACTGCAGGGCCTCCTCACTGGTCTCCCGGAGCCACTCCTGGCCCCTCATCCATTCCGCACCATCAGAAATTGGCCACTTCCTGGAGACGGATATCTGTCTCTCTGATCATCAGACACCCCTGGGACCGGCATGCACCACGTGCTCAGCGAGTATTTATTGATTGAACAAACACAACCATGGCCAGATCTAGATGTCGGATGTGTCCACCACCCCAGAAGGATTTCTTGGGCCCCTAGCAGGCAATACTGCCCCCAAGGAATAACCTTTCTTCTGCCCCATCACTGTGGTTTTTGCCTGTTTTTGAACTGAGTGTACGAGTCACACTCAGCACACTCCCTGGGGTGAGTCGGTTGGTCCTCCGAGAAGCAGATGCTGATCCTGAGTTCAAACTGTAAAGGGTGTAATAGGGGTGACAACAGGAAATACAAAAGCGGAGGGGCAGGATTGGGCAGGGAAGCATCCAGAACATAGGAAACTGCCATGGCCTGTTTATGATGGCACAGGGTCCTCCCTTCAAAAGGATTGTCCTGTAAGGCAAAGAGATTTGGGGTTATTTCGATGTGATTGTATTTATTCCTGTATACATTTGTCTTCTATAATATATCTGTGGCTTCTGATGAACACTTTAGTGTGTGGCTGCATCTGTGTGTTTATATTGAATGGAAAATAACTGTCTTCAGGTCTCAGCTGTAGATCTCTGAACTCACACATTCTCAAAATTATCTTTTCCTCCTTTAACTGGTAGGACCTGAATTTTGATAGAAAAAAGTGTGTGCGGGGGGTCTCTTTGCTTTATCTTTTGAAGCAGAGATTGCAAATCTCTGGGCCTGAGCTCTTACACTCTTAGTTTAATTGAATGTACTGCAGTGACCGTCTTCTGATAATCTTCTGTGTGGAGACATTTTCATCTAAACAGTGAGAATGGTGAGTGCCAACATGTCCCAGCCATTTTGCAAGACACTTTCATTATGCACTTAATCTTGTCTTCCTCACAATGACCTCAGAAACCAATATCACCCCCTCACACACACGACGGGGCTGAGGCTCTGAGTACGCCCCACTGAGAGTTGGTATTAGGGGCTGAGACAGCAGGAACACAGGCAAAGAATCTGGATACCGCGTGGTAAATTTGGGGAGATGCAAAGCTGACAGTTAGGGGTGGTGACTAGAAGATGCAGGGATGTGGTGAGAGGGGTCCAGCAGGGGAGGTTCCTGATCAACCCTGAATGCCCCGGGAAGAGTCTGACATGCTGAAGGCCAAGGCAGCTGCTCGGCTGATCTAGAGCCTGTCTTCACGTTTAGTCTCACTGGGGCACAATCAACTCAAGCAGACAAAGGATCTGCAAAGAGCCAAGTTACATTTCCAAACTTCCAGGGCTTTTTTTCTGTCACGCAGATCCAGAACTTTCGGAAATCCAAGGGAAACAAGAAGATTTAGATTATGAACTAAGGGCTCTACGGCAACAGTGACATTTTGATGAGGATAATTGCATTGCCCACACCGTGTGATTTGAAATGCCCACACCATGCAGTAGTTCTGCGTGGACCTCACGCTGCCTTCACACTCCCTGCTCAAGCTGATGCCCAGCTGGGTATGGCCTTCCAGCTCCATCTAAGGAAGCCAACCAACTCCTGCTGGGCACCTCCTCAATTCTTCCTTCTCTTCACAACCTCCCACTTCATCCTGGTGAGATTCACGTCGCCCTCTTTTGTTCTCTGGGGCCCTTCACTGCTGCTTCCATTATGGTGATCACAAGATCTTTAATGGAAATGTCTCTCTCTGCTATAGGACACCTTAAACCCTTGAAGTTAGGGGTGTGCCTCACCCCCCACAGAGCCTGGCACATGGTCTCTGTACAATGTGCATCTGCAGAACTGCTCTTTCTGCCTTTCTGTCAAAAGCCTTTTTCCTTCTATACAAGAGATACTTGCTCCCCAGCTCAGTATGGGGAAATTAACGGCCCACTCCATGTATGCCCTGAGAAACTTGAGGAACATTACAGTGACCTCAGCCAGGTTTACGCTTGCATTGCAAAGCTCTGGAGTGCTATCTCTATATCTTCTCCAAAGACTCAACAAGAAAAAAGATGAATATGTTCTACAAATCAGCTCATAGTGTTTAGATCATCTTACCAATCGGTAGAGGTGGAGGCAACGGTTGAAGTTTCACAGGCCTTCAGTGTGAAGGAGATGCGTGCGGCCCAGAGCCCATGGGGATGGCAACGCCGGGTGGTTTTTGAGTGGAGGAGGCCCTCTTGCCTCCATGATGACCTGTGGAACAGAAAGTTAAAAGTACCTTGATGTGGCAGACACAAGCACCAACACCAACAAAAGCTGAAACCCACTGAAGTGGGGGCAGCATCTGGCACCCTCCCCTTCATCCAGTTCCAAGAGAGCAGCATCAGTGCCAGACCACTCTACCCCTCCCACTGGGGCCCATGGAGAGCTTAATGCAGTTATAGAAGCCAACGCAATAAATTATTGTCACCACACATGTCTCTGCCTGTGTCAGCAAATCTTAAGCCAAACAGCTCAAATGAACAGCTTTTCTTAGTGGAAGGTAAATATTGTCACCAGATTCACCTTGAAAATTCTCTGCTCTGCATTAAGAGGGATAGGGCTGTTCAAAATGGCTAGAAATCTCTAGTACTGTTTCCTACAATTTCTCAGTTCTATGTTTCTTGGAGGGGAGAGAGTGCTGAATCATATAAGAAATTAACCCAGGGTTTAAAAGAAAAAAAATTCTTCCTTAGTCCTTAATGAAAAAAGGCATTGTGGTATTAGTACTTGAAACAGCAGTGAACAGCATGGAAGAAGGCAGAGCTCAATTCATGCAGTGAACACAAAGTCTCAAAAGTCAAATTATGGTCATGACTTAGTCGCAAAACCAAGTCTTGATTTGCTGAGGAAGATTCGCCCTGAGCTAGCATCTGTTGCCAATCTTCCTCTTTTTGCTTGAGGAAGATTCGCCCTGAGCTACATCGGTGCCAATCTTCCTCTATTTTAATATGTGGGTCACCACTACAGCATGACCGCTGACAAGTGGTGTTAGGTCCGTGCCCAGGAACCGAACCCAGGCCGCTGAAGCAGAGTGCACTGAACTTAACCACTAGGCCACGGGATGCCCCCACCAAGTCCTGATTCTTGATGTCCCAATTTCTATCTGACTTCAACGTAGCATGTATACTTTGAATGATGCTCTTAACAATTTCATTAGTGCATTCAAGTGATTTGAGGTTATTCTTCACCAAAACATATAGAGATTAGTCATATTTACTCATGAATTTTACTTGTGTTTTTAGAGTGTGATCTAGGAAAAAGAAGGGATTTTTACCTTAAATTTATGTGCTTTGTTTTCCCTCTTTTTTTCTTCAGCACATTTCTTTGCTTCACTGATCTATACAAATATGTAATAAAGTATTCAGAATTCAAAAATATTAATTATAGCAATAGCAAAATCTATCTCCTGTGGGTAAGTCCTTACTGAAATTAAAAAGGGGTACTTTACATATAAGATGCTTGCTTTAAATTTAGACTGTTAAACAACGTAATGAAATGGGACACTAGGATGAAAGAAGAGACAGCAAAATAAGTGAACTAGAAGAAAGTGGAAGCACTTCAAGGTGAAGCCATGAAAATAAAAATTAAAGGATGATTATACCTTCTGTTCATAAATGGCTATTTTTTTTTTCAGTTCTGAGTTTTCCTGCCTGCATTTCTTTATCCTCTCAGAAAGGTGATCTAAATTAACTAAAAAGAGAGAAAAAAACATTTCTAAGATTATTACTAAAACCAATAAAATTGAATTACCCCAATGTGTCAACAGCAAAGCCACATTACTGGCACTATGAGCGTAAATAACTTTTTAGCACGACTATGATCCCTGAAAAAAGCAAGTTTCAGTTAGTGGCACCTAAAATGTAGGAAACAGATATGGAAGTCAGAACCCTATTTCAATGAGGTTCCTATTTAATCTTTTTTCAAAGATGAAGAAACACAATGAAATGTCTTAGCCTAACATCTCATCATTAAGCAGTATTCTTAGAAAATGTGAACCGTTCAAACAGCCCTGTCATCACCAGAGGAGAAATAAAGAAAAATCAAGCAACCTATGTACTTATATTCTGTCCTCCAATTATCAAATCAAATAAATACATCAGTGTAATTGCTTAAAAAACAAAAATCAAAATGAAAAAACAAAACACTTGACTTCTTCCAGGTTTCATCCCCTTCCACCCACCCTTTAAAACTTCCCAGAAAGATCCTTCTAAATGTCACTTGACTGGCTACTCAAAGGCCTCTAACACCTTCCTGCTGCCCAGCAGATTCCTTTCATGAGAACCAGGGTTGGTGGCTCAGGAGGACAAGGTCTTTGGAATCAAACACACTTGGGTACAATCTCGGCTTTGCCACTTGGTCATTAGAGCACCTGGATAACTCACAATCTCTCTAAGTCACAAGATTTATCAACACAAAGATGCAAATATTACCACCCGCCACATAGATAAACAACATGCTTGAAATACACATTACAGGTGGATAACACATATAAAACACCTCGAGCACAGCCCAGCATTCCAGAATCTTCTGACAGGCATTTAATTCTATTGTTTGACCGCAAAGTACAAACTTATCATTCTATTTGCACAATGTGAGAGTTCTGCTGCCCTGAGGTCACACTTCTCTATACCACCAATGCTGCATTCACCATAAGAAACACCAGCATTTGAGGACCTACTGTGTGCCACACAGCCACCCTGCTTCTCAACAGAGAGCATCACTTAATCATCTCAGCCTATGAAGCCCATGCAGAATTCACTAGCCCCACTTTGTATCCTATTCACTTCTACTTATTCTCCACTGGCCTTAGAGGCTCCTTTTACTGAAGACTCGTAACACATGGTTTACACCTCTGTTGTGGCACACACTTTGCCTGGCAATAGCTAGGTTCTTTTCTAAGCCTTAAGCTTCTTGATAGGCTCATATAGAATCTTGATCATCTTTACATTTCCCCCAATAGCTAGGTCAAAGTACTCCCACCAATTGCAGACTCACGTCATAACTGGCTTTCTAAATATTTCTAATCAGAATTAAACTCCTCCCCTTCTCCCTACTCATGTGATCTGTTCCTACTCTTGGTCTCCCACCTCAATAGGTGGAAACTCAATCTATATTGTCATTTAGGCTGCAAACCAGGAATAGTAAAATTGTCAAGAGTTAAGAGGCCAACTAGACCTGAGAAGCCAAGGTATTTACTTCTAGCTGAATTAGAATCCACATCAAACATCTGTATTGAGAAAATATGACAAAGAAAACAGAAGCTTGAAATCTTACCTTGATGCACTGTAGGCTTTACCTAGAAGAGGGAGAAACAAAATTACATTTGATATAAAAACATATCATTTTAAAAATAAATCTACAGTTCCTGACCATACAGTCAAAATCATAATCCAACAGTATTATAATAATGGTGTAGTTAAAACAAATTCATAGAATTATAAGCAGTAGAAAGAAGTTCCTGTTTAAATGGTGATATTTCATAAACCATTTCTGATAAAGAGAATTAAAGTAAATATCTTACTTTGGAACAAAATCTCTACTTACATTCTACTAAATGCACACCAGTCTACTTCACTTCAATAATGGAAGTGGCAGATATTTGAAAATTAATATGCTAATGCACAGATTACCTGGCACTATTTTTGTCAACTCCAAGAGCCATAATAAAGTCTAGAACCAAGGACTGTTTTCAAAGCCCCTAAGAAAACAAAAATAAAGGCAAAGTTTTGGACTAAAATATGCCTTTTCACTCACCAGAAACACCTTAGAAATCTTTTATTCAGTGTTGACTATTCACTGAACTGACAAACAATTCCAACATATCAAGTCCTGTGACTTTTCCCAGATCACTAACAACAAAGGTTGTCAAATCAGAAATGGAGTGGGAGATGGCTAGAGAAAATGCACAAGCAACAACAGTAATCACAGCTAACAGTTCCAGAAAGAGCAAAAAGTGCTTCCCAAACCTGTGTCATCTCCTGAAGACATCACTGAATTACAGCTCAATAAAACCCAGGCAGGGCCCCAATTAAACACCATGTAAAGACATCCTTTCTTGGCCTCTAGAATAGATTTCCAGATATCAAAAGTTATAAATGGTGATAAGATGCTGACTTCAGCCTGAAAGCTGAACTTGAGGAGATATTGGAATATCATTGTAGTACCAAAACACCACTTATAATAATGTTATCACAGGAAATGCATCCAGAGAAGGCCAACAGGAAAGTCATGGATATTCCTCTAACATCACATCTTGCTCAGCAGACAGTGAGCTTCCTCTACCTAATGACACCCAACCCACAGGTAGTGACAAGCAAGAGTGATGAATGGCAACCGAGAGGAAGGATGAGGATTCAAGAGTCAAGTGCTTCAGCTGAGGGGCAGGATCAGGACAAAGACAAGAGCCTCTTGAAAATCAGAGCAGAGGGGCATTTCAAATGAGAGAAACAGAGTGGGAATATGAAATGCTCTCCCTTTCTCCCTCTCCACTCCTTTGTACTCTATGACTCTCTTTCTTCTGAAAGAATCCCTTGGCCAATAGAGAAGAAGATATCCCACAGAAATCCAAGAGAAAGACCTTTGCTTTCAAGGAATTTCTAATAAACATGCATGGGAAAAATTCTTTTACAATGATAGGTCCATTACAATTAAGAAGTCCAGAATTCTGTTCTCAATTTTAGAATTCTTGCACCTAAAACTCTGCCACTTTAACTGGTCAGTTTCATCATCTGCAAAGCTCATTTATACAGAATAATTTGTTGCTAATTATGTTAGATAACAGAGGCATTGGTTGGGACCATCACCAAATATACTCATGTCCCGCTCTCTCCACAACTAACATATTAAAAGAACCTAAAATATAAATCAAGTGCAAGGATGCCTCAGACATGAATGCGTGGAGAGATGAGGGGATATGACAGAATGTGAACAGAGGACGCTTCTTTGCCTGGTGTCAGAAATCATTTCACTTCATTAAGGTGAGTTATGCGATATCAATTAACTGTGCCCTAGGGTTGGTCTTAGTTTAACCATGTCTTCAAGGTTCATCCTGGTCTATTGATAAAAGATTGCTATACGTTTTTGGTGAGTAAAATGCTTTTCAAAGAAAAAGGTATTTGCTAAGCACAATAGTACATAATCAAATCAGAAAATTTTGCAAACAGATGCATTCGAAAAAATTTTAAAAATTACCTTGTCCCCTATAGATTAGCACTTTTTCTTATCATTCTATGGTATTTTCATGGAGCAATTTTTTCATTCTAGGTATATACAGAAGCATATACATTTTTAACTACAATGTATAGAAACTCATGGTTTCGGCTTTTTCCACTTGACATTAGCATTACCCATTTCCTGAAATGTCTTTGAAACATGAATTTTAAAAGCTGCCTGATACAGTCTTCCCTCGGTATCCTTGGGAGATTGATTCCAGGACCACCCAGTGGATACCAAAATCAGAGGATGCTCAAATCCCTTAGCTGGCCCTCCATATCCACGGATGTGGAACCCACAGATACAGAGGGCTGACTGCATTTCACTATATGGTTGTACAATAATTTAACAATTCTCCTACTAAGTATCATTTAGGTTGTTGCTATGTTGTCACTATAATCAGTACTGTTCTATTAAATATCTTCCTACGAGGTCTTTAAATGCATGCCTGGTTATTTCATGAGGGTAGATTACAAGAAGTGGAATTATACTCGAGAAAAGAAAATGAACATTTTTAAGGTTTCAGATACGTATTATTTACCTGTATCTAAGAATGGTTATAAGAATTCACAATTCCCTAACAGTGTATGAAAGGGCCTATCAAGCAGTTAATCTTTATTATTTCTTTTTGATAGAAAGGATTTAGAGCTTGACGTTTTCTTATGGAGTTTATAGCTGTTTACTGAGTTCTTTACTAAAAACAGATTAGCATATTTTACAAGCTTGCTTCAGTTTCAAACATTAATTTGTATCCTTGTTAATAGTCTGAAAGGGAACAAATGAAAGGTTCAGTGACTATAAAAACCCCTGTATATTTATGATTCAAAGAATACCAACAAAGTACTGTAATATACTCACAGCAAGGACAGTGCTCCAGAAGCAAACGGCCAACAGAGCAACTCCCAGGTAGGCAGCAATAATGATAGGCTTCCAAAGAAAACACAAAATTCAGAGCCAGGATGAAAATGGTTAGGCAGAATATCAAGTAGGTGGAATAAAAATAATGTTAATATAATTAAAATGAAATAATAAAAAGACTCAAAGAAACTTTAAATATAGCAGTCACAAAGATTCATCTTTCTAAACTCCAAACCAGTGTCCAAGAGGTAACCACACCCCTCAAATATCCCTAGTGGATTCCACCACTTCAAAAAAGATCAGAACATGGTACTCTCATGTTTCTTTAGTGGCTGGCAGTGTTATCAGACCCTGTGACTCTGGGTAGTTTGAAGCAGAGCTCAATTTTCAGTTCACCTGGGACCCTACCAGTTCCTGTGTCTATGCTGGGCCAGAATCTCTCTGAATCACACTTTTCTTTTCATAAGTTGATTTTTGTCACTTAAAGATCACATAAGACAAAAAATTAAGTCAAGAGAAATATGACTTTAATCAGAAATAATCAATTTTTGAGCCTTGTATAAGCCAAAGTGGTAGTAATGTATATGGTACTAATATGTGTAATTTCTCTAAGACCCTAGCTTTTAATTCTATTACATTTAATGTAAATAAAGACAAATATTCCCACTTAGTATGTATAGACTGCTCCTGAGAACTGTTCTACATCAATTGCTCTAGATTTAACTGCATATTCTTGAAAACTAGATACCTTCATTCTAAATGTTATCTTGAAGACAGTACATTAAACAAACAGAAGTATTCATTCAAAAGAATATGGCTCAACAATGGGAATGAATTAATTACTAATTTGTGCAACAACATGAATGAATCTCAGAAACACTGTGCTGAATAGAATAAGACAGACACAAAAGAGCACATATGGCACACATGGCAAGAATGCCCCTGGGATTGTGCATGCGAAAGAAAGTGCCCCTCCCCCTGCCTGGAGGTCCAGCTCAGCCAGTGGGCCAGAGTGCCCATGTATAAAATAGAAAAGCAGCAGCTGTGAGCAAGCAAGCCGTGGATCACAGCGGGCTCAGAATACACAGCTCTTGATCCCCACCCAGTGGTGGCAGATGGAAGCTGCAACCAGATGCTGTCACTACACAGAGGCGCAAATCCACGCCATCAAACAGTATGAAAAAGATATATTAATACTCCAGACCAGAAGGAAAATGACAAGCACCTAGAAATCAATCCTGAAGGTAGAGAAATTTATAATCTAAATGACAGAGAATTCAAAATAACTATCATAAAAAAACTCAATGAGTTACAAGAAAATACAGATAGTTCAATGAAATCAGGAACTTCTTCACACAAAAGATCAAAACTATAAAGAAAAACCAATCAGAAATGTTGGAGATGAAAAACACAATGGATGAGATAAAGAAAAATCTGGAATCCCTGAATAACAGAGCTGATAGTATGGAGGAAAGAATCAGCAGGCTGGAGGACAGAAATATAGAAATGCTTCAGATGGAGGAAGAGAGAGAACTAAGACTAAAAAGAAATGAAAAAATTCTCCAAGAAATATCCGACTCATAGGAAATGCAACATAACGATTACAGGTATTCCAGAGAGAGAAGAGAGGAGAATGCAGCAGAAAGCTTGTTGAAAGAAATAATAGCTGAGAATTTCCAAAACCTGGGGAAGGAACTGGAAATACAATGAAAGAAGCTATTAGAACTCCTAATTATATCAATGTATAAAGACCTTCTCCAAGACATATAGTAGTAAAGCTGGCAAAAGTCAATGACCAAGAAAAAATATTAAGGGCAGCAAGGCAGAAGAAAATAACTTACAAAAAAACCCCTATCATGCTTTCAGCAGATTTTTCAGCAGAAACCTTACAGGCTAGGAGACAGTGGAATGATATATTCAAAATTCTGAAAGACAAAAACTTTCAGCCAAGAATATTCTATCCAGTGAAAATATCCTTCAGATATGATGGAGAAATAAATACTTTCCCAGATTAAAGCTAATGGAGTTCATCGCCACAAGACCCCCCACCCTACAAGAAATGCTCAAGAAGGTGCTCATACCTGAAAAAAATTAAAAAAAGAAAGGGGTTACAAAGCCCAGAGCAAGGAGATAAATAGATAGACAAAATCAGAAAATTGCAGCTCTCTATCAAAGCAGGTTAGCAAACAATTATAACATTAAAGATAAAGGGAAGGAAAACATAAAAAAATATATAATCTCATCATTTTAACAACAAACTCACAACACAAGACAGAATAAGTTGTGACAATAATAACTTAGAAGGGGACGAGGAAAGGGATGGAACTGGCTTAGTCTAAGGAAATAAGAGGCTATCAGAAAATGCACTATCTCATATATGAGATTTTTTTATACAAACCTCATGGTAACTACTAAACAAATAATCAGAACAGACACATAAATGATAAATAAAGAGAAAACTAGAAAACAATCATAGAGAACTACCCAACTGAATTGGTTGTCTGTAAAACACGGAACGAGAAACAAGGAAAATGCAGAAGCACTGGAAAACGAGTGATAAAATGGAAGGTTTTGCCTTCATATATCAATAATCACTCTATATGTAAATGTATTGAATTCTCCAATCAAAAGACAGAGAGTGGTGGGATGGATTAAAAAACAAGACCCAAGAATATGCTGCCTCCAGGAAACACATCTCAGCTCTAAAGACTAACACGGGCTCAGAGAGAAGGGATGGAAGACAAAACTCCGAGCTAATAGCAAACAAAAGAAAGCAGGTGTTCCCATACTGATATCAGACAAAGTAGACTTCAAGACAAAATAGGTAATGAGCGACTAGGAGGGGCAGTATATAATGATAAAAGGGGCACTCCACCAAGAAGACATAACAATTATAAATATATATGCACCCAATACAGGAGCAGAAACTATATAAAGCAACTATTAACAAACCAAAAAGAGATATTAACAACAACACAATAATAGTAGGGGATCTTAAACCCCACTTACATCAATGGACAGATCATCCAGACAGAAAGCCAACAAGGAAATAGTGGACTTGAATGAAAAACTAGACAAGATGGACTTAATAGATATATAGAACTCTCGATCCAAAAATAGCAGAATACACATTCTTCTCAAGTGCACATGGAACATTCTCAAGGATAGGCCATATATTGGGAAATAAGGCAAGCCTCAATAAATTTAAGAAGATTGAAATCATATCAAGCATCTTTTCTGACCATAATGTTATGGAAACTAGAAATCAACCACAAGAAAAAAGCTGAGAAAGTGACAAAGATGTGGAGACTAAACAACATGCTACTGAACAACCAATGGATCATTGAAGAAATTAAAGGAGAAATCAAAAAATATCTGGAGACAAATGAGAATGAAAATACACCATACTAACTCATAGGGGATGCAGCAAAACTGGTCCTAAGAGAGAAATTCATAGCAACACAGGCCCACCTTAACAAACAAGAAAAATCTCAAATAAGCAATCTTAAACTACACCTAACAGAATTAGAAAAAAAAGAAGAAGAAACAATGCCCAAAGTCAGCAGTAGGAGGAGAATAATGAAAATTAGAGCAGAAATAAATGAAATTGAAACAACAACAAAAAAAAGTAGAGGGGATCAATGAAACTAAGATCTGGTTCTTTGGGAAGATACAATTGACAAACCCTTAGCCAGACACACCAAGAAAAAGAGAGAGTAGGCTCAAATAAATAAAACTAGAAATGAATGAGGAGAAATTACAATGGATACCACAGAAATACAAAGGATTCTAAGAGAGTGCGATGAAAAACGACATGCCAACAAACTGGACAATCTCTTGCTGTTTGCAGATGGCATGATCTTATACATAGAAAACCCTAAAGAATCCATCAGAAAAAAAACTCTTAGAAATAATCAACAACTACAGCAAAGTTGCAGGATACAAAATCAACTTACAAAAATCAGTTGCATTTCTATATTCTAATAATGAACTAACAGAAAGACAACTCAAGAATACAATCCCATTAACATCTGCAACAAAAAGAATAAAATATCTAGGAATAAATTTAACCAGGGAGGAGAAAGACCTATACAATGAAAACTATAAGACATTATTGAAAGAAATCGATGATGACATAAAGAAATGGAAATATATTCCATGCACATGAATTGGAAGAATAAATATAGCTAAAATGTCCATACTACCTAAAGCAATCTACAGATTCAATGCAATCTCAACCAGAATCCCAATGACATTCTTCACAGAGATAGAACAAAGAATTCTAAAATTCATAGGGGGCAACAAAACACCCCCAGTAGCTAAAGCAATCCTGAGGAAAAAAAAACAAAGCTGGAGGCATCACAATCCCTGACTTCAGAATATACTACAAAGCTATAGTCATCAAAACAGCATGGTACTGGTACAAAAACAGACACACAATCAGTGGAACAGAATTGAAAGCCCAGAAATAAAACCACACATCCATGGACAGCTAATCTTCGACAAAGTAGCTAAGAACATACAATGGAGAAAGGAAAGTCTCTTCAATAAAGGGTGCTGGGAAAACTGGACAGCCACATGCAAAAGAATGCAAGTAGACCATTATCTTTTGCCATACACAAAAATTAACTCAAAATGGATCAAAGACTTGAAGGTTAGACCTGAAACCAGAAAACTTCTAGAAGAAAATATAGGCAGTACATAATTTGTGTACACTACCGGGTATTTATCCAAAGAACTTGAAATCAACAATTCAGAGAGATTTATGCAGCCCTATGTTCATTGCAGCATTATTCACAATAACCAAGACGTGGAAGCAACCCAGGCGCCCAGCGACTGATGACTGGATAAAGAAGAAGTGGTATGTACATACAATGGAATACTACTCAGCCATAAAAAAAGACAAACTCGTCCCATTCACAACAACATGGATGGATCTTGAGGGTATTATGATAAGCGAAATAAGCCAGACAGAGAAAGACAAACACCGTATGATTTCACTCACATGTGGAAGATAAACTAACACCTGGTCAAAGAGAACAGACTAGTGTTTACCAGAGGGGAAGGGGGTTGGGGGGTGGGCATAAGAGGTAAAGGGGCACATTTATATGGTGACTGACAAATAACGATGTATAACTGACATTTCACAATGTTATAAACTATTAATGACCTCAATAAAAACATTTTTTAAGCTATACAGCAGTGGTTGAGGCTAAAGGCTGTGGTGAATAAAGGGAGGTGAAGGCAGAGGGAGGTGAAGGAGCATGAGGAACCTTTTGGATGTGTTGGGTATGTTTATTGTCTTGATTGTGGTGATAGTTACACGGCTGTACACATATATCAAAATTCAACAAATTTGCTGCCTGTTATACACCACTTATTCCTCAATCTAGTTTCAGAAAAAAAAAATGGATTTACAAGCTGTTAGAGGTTTTTATTTTCCTGACATAAATTTAAAATACTTTTAAAAATTAGTTAACAGAATTTAACTTAAGAATTTCTAAGCCATTTTGTGATTGAGAAAAATGAATAAATAAATTACAAACTTACCTTGGGATGGAAGCCTAGGTTTTCTTTTGTGCATTCATGAACTGCTTGGATATAATTCTTTGAAAAATATTCAAAAATATACCCATCCTGTATGAACGAATGGGAAAAAAATTCAAGATATAAATAAGAGAAGTATATATAGGTATGAGCATAACTACGAAGGGCAGTTGCTATTATAATTACACTGGAATTAATCTACCAGTAAAAATTAAGTATAGAATATCCTTAAGACCGAACATCTAAAACCACTGATATTTTCTTTCAATGTTAACATTTTTATTTTGAACCAGGGCACATAATGTTTGATTTCTGAACTGCGTAAGAGATTTGCATAACAGAGGACTCTTGCATGTTATATGATTAAAACTATGAGAATCAAAGCTAGTTAAAAACACAATTCAGAAGAGTCACTAGCAAGAGTTCACTGTCCAATTTCACAGTATTGCTCCTAAGACAAGCAGAGCCAGCTGACCTAGAACTTATGTGGACGGCAGCGGCCAGAGCCTGGTCAGGCTGGTCAAGAAACCTGCGCTTAGGCCCCTGGTCTGCAGGGAGGACCAAGTTTTCCTCAAAGAAACCCAAAGAAGCTGTTATTTAAACCACAGTGTGAAACAGCAGAATAAAAAGGAGGGAACCCCTGATGTCCAAGATTGACTCATATTCGAGTTTGGGTAACCAGGAGACCCCAGCAAGAGGAAGACAAGCAGCCTCTGTGCCTCCACATCCCGGTTCTCTCAGGGGACACTCAAGTTGCCAGGGAGGAGGTAGGGGTGGGACAGGGGTGTGGAGGGGGTCTGGGTGTGGGCAGGGTTGGAATTGAGGGTGTGGCAAAAATGGGCGGGAGTTGGGTAGGAAAAGGGCTTGGGGGTGGTTTGGGGGGACAGGGCAGATCAAGCCTGAGAGGGGTGGTAGGAGGGTTCAGACAGGTCAGTAGGTCAGCAGGTCAGTGGGACACAGGAGCAGGTAAAGTGGACTCTCAGGAGCAGCTGGAGGAGATGAGCCTTCCGTTGGGTGCTGCCTTAACAACCCAGACGCTTTATACAGTCGTGCCCCTTTATCCATGGTTTCACTTTCCTCAGTTTCAGTTACTTGTGGTCCCAAAACATTAAATAGAAAATTCCAGAAATAAACAATTCATAAGTTTTAAATTGTGCGCTGTTTTGAGCAGCACGATGAAATCTCTTGCTGTCCTGCTCTGTCTTGCCCAGGACATGCATCATCCCTTTGCTGGATCCCCAACCATCAACACAGTATGCTCCTGACATCTAACCATTGATATGGTCATGCCTTAATCACCCTCCTTCTGAGTATGGTCCGAAGGTCAGTATAGCCTAACACTATGTCACAATGCCTACGTCATTCACCTCACGTCACCTCATCAGGTAGACAATGTATCATCTCACATCATCACAAGAAGAAGGGTGAGTACAGTACAATAAGCTATTTTGAGAGAGAAACCATATTCACATAACTTTTATTGCAGTACATTGTTATAACTGTTCTATTTTATTATTAGTGATTGTTGTTAATCTCTTACTGGCCCTAATTTATAAATTAAACTTTACCATAGATATGCATGCATAGGAAAGAACTCAGGATTTGGTACTATCCACAGTTTCAGGCATCCACTGGGAGTCTTGGAATGTATCCCCCTCGGATAAGTGGGGACTACTGTACTCTCTCTTGACCAATCTCCTGCCTTCCCCCTGTTCCATCATGGTGGACCCCATGTGACCTCATTTTTAGAACACCCCTGCCTGACCTGATGCCCCACTGCACACCATGCCAATGACAGGTCCTCTCTGGAACCTTCCAGGACCTTGTGATTCTGGTCCTTCCCAACTCAACCCCCTTCTTTCTGGAACTCTGCGGGTTTCCCCATAGTCAGTCTTGGATGCAAAACATAAAACAAATGATGATGGAACTGCAAAAAGAATCAAATACACAAGCAGAGTAGGAGATCTTTACCCCCTCTCTTAGAAATTCACAGACTAAGCAGACAAAAGATCAGCAGGGATGCAGAAGATGAGAACAGCAAAGCATCCTAACCTTATAGAAACATATACAGAGAGAGAGAGAGAAATTATTACACCCAACCACTCTAGAAGATACATTATTTTCAAGCACACATGCTACATTTACAAAAATTAAATAAAAATTAAACCTATTTGGATATAAAGCAAATCTCAATATATTTCAGAGGAATGAAATCACACAGAGCATGTTCTCAGATAATAACGTGGTTGTGCTGGCAATCCATGATGAAAATACTGACTAGAAATTTCCATAAGTTTGGGAATTGAGAAGTACCATTAAGAATAAGAGTTAAAGACTATATTGGAACTGAATGATGATGATCATATAATATGGCAATAAAACACATCTCCATCTCCCCTGGGAGTGCCACTCTGCGTGACAAGATGGTATGGTCTCAAAATCATCCCCGATTAACAAGACATCTTCACACCTGAAATAGTGGTGTATATGTCACTTATCTACATCACCCTGCTACCTGTTAGCATGGGCTTTACATTATGAATCTCAGTGGGGAAAATCCAAGCTGACTCTCTCATCATTGATCTCCTGGGATCTCCAGGAAAGTGAGCATTTTAAGAGAGAAAGTTTATCATCTTGTCTCTCAGGGGACCTGGGGACAAGGCCTGGAGGCTTGGCGGCACCAGGAGTGATATGGGGGGAGAGTCAAGCAGGTGGGCAGGGGTCCAAGGACCCAGGTGACTGGGACAAACCCCAATCATGATCATCTCTCCTGGGTCCCATCCTGAGCTTCCCAAGGCGCTGTTCTGCATGACTGCACACAGTGTTTCCCCAACTCATTCAGGCCCATGGCAGATTAAAATCATTGGTTTAAATCTCACCAGTTTTTATTATTACACAAATTAATAGCAAACAGGAAACATTCTATCACTATTATAACAGAAAATCAATGTCTTTTACCATAAATATAAACCATGGAAAAACAAGCAAAATAAAAACAAAACAAGGACAACAAAACAACAGTGCATATTAAATTCCGTTGAGATGCTGTTGCCTGCCTGAAGAGCCCCAGAGGGGGCCTGTCCTGGTTATACAAGGAGAGACAAGTACAGAAGGGGTAGAAGTCAGACTAGCCCAGAAGTGAATGGGAGAGAGGCCTAGCCTGTCAGGGACTGGGGACTTCCAGAAAGGGTGCCAGGGTCACCCTGATCACAGCTCCAGCAGGGAGGAGGGAAAGAAGGAGAAGTGACAGAGCTCGGGGGCCTGGAACAGGTCATTCATGTAGCCAAGGAAGCGCTTGTTCCCCAAAGCCAGTGTTAGCCTCATGCAGGGGAGCCCCTCATGACCCCTGGAGGCCAGGCCAGGAGCCTTGGGCTCAAAGCCCAGCTGTGCTGCTTCCCAGCTGTGTGACCCTGAGCGGGTTTCCTTCATTAAAATGGGAGTGTCCATGCCTGTGTCCAAAGACTGTCACAAGGACAAGCAGCAGCCACGTGCTGAGCCCCTGAGCACATCAGCAGCATCATCTCCCAGGGGCATCTGTCCTCCCAGAACTGGCACCTTGAAGGTGTGCAGCCATTAAAGGCAATAATGATACAACCAAAGGCCCCTCCTGTTAGCAGTCTGTGCTAAATGCTGTGGGTTTTCTGCAGAGGAAAAGGCTAGTGCTGTTGGCTACCTAAGCTTCACCCTGTTATCCTATGAGATTTGGGGCAGCCGAGCACTGTGAACTGCTCAGGGGCAGTGGCTCCATCCATCAGGCCTCGCTCACCTTCCTCAGATACTTTTTGGGCTTGTCCCTGACTTCATGTGCTGCTGCAGCTCCTTGGTGAGCTGGTCTCAGTCCTGGGACAGGAACTACAGGGTAAGGACAATAAACGCCTTCACCACCTGCAGTGCAGAACCACATGGGAGGCTCAGGTTGAGCGCCAACCACTTATAGAGTTTGAAAAGTAAATGTTCATGAATGAATGGAAGGACAAGTTGACTTTTGAGCCGATAGAGGTTAAGAGCTTGGCAGCTTTGGAAAAAGATAGGACCAGGCTCAAATCCCAGTACTTCCAATCTTCACTCTATGCCTTGGAAAATTACTTAAGCTCTCTTAACCTCAGTTTCTTTCTCTGTGAAATGGGGGCAGGAAAGGTTCATTCTTCATAGGGTTTCTGTCAAGACTCCATGAGATAATGCCTATGAAACATCTGGCCAGTTTAAATTTATTATTATTTCTATAGTCATTTGTCCTATGTATATATTTACTATTACTGTATATGTTTGGCTGGAAGCTAATGGGCATTTAGTAATTTTTGGTGATTTATTATTTTTATATTACTAATTACACAGTCGCCCATATACAGAAGATGCTCAGTAAACACCTGCTGAATCATGAATGCATGCTCTTGAGCAAGATTGCTTTGATTCCTGTTCTGGCTCCACCACTGTGTCATCTGGGCAACTTATTTAACTTCTTTAGGCCTCTGTTTCCTTATCTATAAAAGGGTATAATGAGCGTCCCGAACTCATTAGGTTGTTGTGAGGGATAAATGAGCAGGCACATAATAAGAGTTCATTAAATATTAGATGTCCCCAGCAGCACCATTTTCAGTCACATATGAGGCCACAGTGCCCCCTGGTGACCCACAGTGTAAGTGCACACGCACACCAACTGTGCCCCGCCTCCACCCTAGTTCCAAGGCTGGGTAGAGATGGCCTGAAGTGTCCCCTGCACCTGCCTTCCCAGTGCCCACACACAGACACGATTACCTCTGTGTCCTCATCCTCACCTCCCCTCAAACTGGGACTGGCTGCTAGTCAAGTTGGTAGCTCTTGCAGGGCATTCTCCACCTTTGCTGGCCCAATGAGATACCTGGGGGATCAATGGTTCCTTTATGGCTTCTGAGCAGATGCCAGGCCTGGGCCGACCCAGGCCCTCAAGTCTCACGTTTTGGAGGGTCACATCTTCCCATGGCATGGAGGATAACGGTCACAGGGAACCAGATACCTGTGACCCGGCTTTGTCATGGGCCCAAAACATAATACCTGAGCATTTCATGCTAAGAGATAACGACTTCTATGCTCCCCAGAGCTGCTCATCTCACTGCCTCTGATGAGGGAGGAGGGCGAATGTTCTGTCTTCTCTGAGCTCTAAGGCTTCACTCAAGCAGCTTCCTCCAGCATGAAATCTATTAGAAGCCTCAAATTTTATCTGAAACATTCATGCAAATTCTATATCCTACTCCCCATTGTAGTAGCATGTTTTAGAAAAAAGAGAAAAAGACCCTCCATTTCCTAAATATAAAAGGGAATTTGGTGCTGTAGGATAATGTGACTTTTAAAAAAAAGTTATGCTATTTTAAAACTCTTTCCCTTCCCTCTTTCTGCCCTCCTTCCAAGACTGCCAAATATTTGTTCAACAAATATTAAGTGCCTTCTATGTGCCAGACATAATTCAAGGTCTTGCGGATACAGCAGGGAACAGACATTGTCCCTGCTCCCAGGTAACTTACATTCTTCATTTTTACACTTTATTACACTTAAACTTCATACCAAGCTCAGAAAGTAGACAGTTATCATTCCTAGTTTCTCTTAAGAAAAACAGAGACTCAAAATGGGGAAGTAATTTGTCCAATGTCAGACAGCTAGTGTTGGGGCCTCGGGGGTGAATTAATGCCTATTTCGTTCTAAAGTTCATGCCATATATTTTCTGGCACAGGGACTGTGATTTTGACATGGTCAATGAGGTTTTCACAGGATGATTTTCCTACCTGAAGTTGACAATTGCCTCCTATACGTCCTATCGTATTACTGCCTCAGCTCATGGGGTTTCTGTGCGTTAAGATGCCACCCTAATGTGCAGCCAGGTGGCATGTGGAGGTAAGAACAAGGTCAACATTTCTGATACTTTGAGATATGTAATCTGGTGATACTTTGAACTAGAAGTGACAAGATGTAGATTCCAAGTCTGCTAAGGAACAGCTGAAAGAACTTGCAAAGAGGCCTCTGCATCTCTGTCTGTGTCCAGGTTTCTGATTCATTCATTCATTCCATGAATATTGATGGAAAACCTACACTTTTCTGAACAAAAGACATCGTAGTAAGTCAAAATACACAGCCCCTGACTCGTGGTGCTTATATATAGCAGAGTAAAAATATTTAATGCAATAATATGGTAATAAATATAGCCACAAACTGAAATACATGGACTCCATATATGATGGTGGTCCCACAAGATCAATATCACACAGCCTAGGTGTGTAGTAGGCTGTACCATCTAAGCCTGTGTAAGTGCACTCTGTAATGTTCACACAATGACAAAATTGCCAGATGACGCATTACTCAGAACACATCCCCGTCGTTAAGCAATGTACGACTGCTCTGAAGTGAAGGAGCAGGATTCTGTGAAGATATATTTTAAAAGGAAATGAACTTCTTTTAGGACATGAGGGAAGCCTTCCCTAAGCAAGCCCTGCTTGCCCTGAGACCTGCCGGATGAACAGGAGTTCACCAGGTGAGGGGAAACCCTGGGTGGAGGGAGCAGGTCGCACTAGAGGAACTCTCAGAAGGTTCGTGCAAAGACTACAGAGGGTCGGGGGTGATGATGTCAAGAGTCATGGGAGAGGTGACCTTGGTGCAGACCTTCCAGGTCATTTAAAGCCAAGATGGTAATTGTCGCCAACATCCAATCCCTCTTCTCTGCCATAGTAAGAAAACAAGCTGAGTTTAGAATGAATAATCTGAGGCTTAGAGAAGCTAAACAACTTGCAAAGATCACAGAGTCACTTTGGGTTGGATTTTTTTAATTGAGGTATTATTCAAATACCATAAAATTTACAATTTTAGGTGTATAATGGGTGGTTTTCAGTATATTCATAAGGTTCTGTAACCATCACCACTAGAAGCACTTGCTTTTTTTTTTTAATTTTTTGTTTATTGCAGTAACATTGGTTTATAACATTGTATAAATTTCAGGTGTACATCATTATACTTCTATTTCTGCATAGATTACATCATGTTCACCACCAAAATACTAATTACAACCCATCACCACACACATGTACTGAATTATCCCTTTCACCCTCCTCCCTCCCCCCTTCCCCTCTGGTAACCACCAATCCAATCTCTGTCCCTATGTGTGTGTTTATTGTTGTTATTATCTACTACTTAATGAAGGAAATCATACGGTATTTGACCTTCTCCCTCTGACTTATTTCACTTTGCATTATACCCTCAATGTCCATCCATGTTGTCACAAATGCCTGGATTTCATCGTTTCTTATGGCTGAGTAGTATTCCATTGTGTATATCTATCACAGCTTCTTTATCCATTCGTCCCTTGATGGGCACTTAGGTTGCTTCCAAGTCTTGGCTATTGTGAATAACACTGCAATGAACACAGGGGTGCGTGTACCTTTACAAATTGGTGTTTTCAAGTTCTTTGGATAAATACTCAGCAGTGGAATAGCTGGATCATATGGTAGTTCTATCCTTGATTTTTTGAGAAATCTCCATACTGTTTTCCATAGTGGCTGCACCAGTTTGCACTCCCACCAGCAGTGTATGAGAGTTCCCTTCTCTCCACATCCTCTCCAACACATATTGTTTCCTGTCTTGTTAATTATAGCCATTCTGACGGGTGTGAGGTGATATCTCATTGTAGTTTTGATTTGCATTTCCCTGATAGTTAGTGATTTTGAACATCTTTTCATGTGTCTATTGGCCATCTGTATATCTTCTTTGGAGAAATGTCTTTTCAGGTCTTTTGCCCATTTTTTAATTGGGTTGGTAGTTTTTTTGTTGTTGAGATGCATGAGTTCTTTATATATTTTGGAGATTAAGCCCTTATCAGATGTATGGTTTGCAAATATCTTCTCCCAATTGTTAGGTTGTCTTTTCGTTTTGTTGACGGTTTCCTTTGCTGTGCAGAAGCTTTTTAGTTTGATGTAGTCCCATTTGTTTATTTTTTCTATTGTTTCTCTTGCCCGGTCAGACATGGTGTTTGAAAAGATGTTGCTAAGACCGATGTCGAAGAGCGTACTGCCTATGTTTTCTTCTAGAAGTTTCAGGTCTTACATTCAAGTCTTTAATCCATTTGGAGTTGATTTTTGTGTATGGTGTAAGGTAAGGGTCTACTTTCATTTTTTTGCATGTGGCTATCCAGTTTTCCCAACACCATTTGTTGAAGAAACTTTCTTTTCTCCATTGTATGTTCTTGGCTCCTTTGTCAAAGATTAGCTGTCCATAGACGTGTGGGTTCATTTCTGGGCTTTCGATTCTATTCCATTGATCTGTGTGTCTGTTTTTGCGCCATTACTATGCTGTTTTGGTTACTATAGCTTTGTAGTATATTTTGAAATCAGGGAGTGTGATACCTCCAGCTTTGTTCTTTTCTCTCAGGATTCCTTTAGCTATTCGGGGTCTTTTGTTGTTCCATATAAATTTTAGGATTCTTTGTTCTATTTCTGTGAAAAATGTTGTTGGAACTTTGATAGGGATTGCATTGAATCTATAGATGGCTTTAGGAAGTATGGACATCTTAACTATGTTAATTCTTCCAATCCAGGAGCACGGAATATCTTTCCATTTCTTTGTGTCTTCTTCAATTTCTTTCAGAAATGTTTTATAGTTTTCCATGTACAGATCTTTCACCTCTTTGGTTAAGTTTATTCCTAGGTATTTTATTCTTTTTGTTGCAATTGTAAATGGGATGGTATTCTTAATTTCTCTTTCTGCTACTTCATTGTTAGTGTACAGAAATGCAACTGATTTTTGTATGTTGATTTTGTATCCTGCAACTTTACCATATTCGTTTATTACTTCTAAAAGTTTTCTGGTGGATTCTTTAGGGTTTTCCATATATAAAATCATGTCATCTGCAAATAGTGACAGTTTCACTTCTTCCTTTCCAATTTGGATCCCTTTTATTTCTTTCTCTTGCCTGATTGCTCTGGCTAGGACTTCCAGTACTATGTTAAATAGGAGTGGTGATAGAAGCACTTGCTTTTAAGCACTACCTACTTTGGCCTCTTTTCATCCTCAGAAAAATTATTTTAAAATCATATTTACTTGAGATAAAAATACACATTTTAAATTACACACATCTTTTAAAAAGCTCAATAAAAATTTTACATGTGTATTTCTCTGTGGAACCACCTTCCGTGGAAACCTACCAGATCAGGACATCTCCAGCTGCCTAGCTGGCTCCCCATGTCCCCTCCCACTTGGTATGCCCCCCAAAGTAACCACTAACCATTCTTAAAGCCCCGTAGTAGGTAACAGAAAGGCAATGACTAGAAAGGTCAGCGGTTGATCTCGCACATTATGCAAAGAGGCCTGACTAGATTCGCAATTGCTCTCTAGTACAGGCTTCCTCAGAGGTGAGCAGAAAGGTCCTAAGAGGCTTTGTCCATCTTGAAAGGGATGGCGGCAGCAAGTCTCATGGCCCTGGTGGTGTGGAGGCTAGAAGACTTCATTCCTGGCCCTCCAAGACTCAGTCGGTTCCGACTGAACTGTAGGGAAGTGACCAGTGGGATCTCATTACCCCAGGCCCTCTTGGGGTAGGATGATGCTGAGGGAAGTAGCATGGGTCATTAACACAATGATATTCACTAAGGAACTCGCCGCTTACATCACTGATCACTGTGACGGATTTGTCATGTGTCAGCATGGCACCCACACACATTTCCTTTACCAATATTTAACCTCCCACATAAAGACAATGACAAAGTCATACTGCCACTCATGATCCAACTATCAGTTGTACAACTGAAAACACACAAAGCCTTTCCCTAGAGAGGTTTGTCCTTGGGTGACGTTCTCAAATATCCCTCCCTGGTTCACTCATGGGTGTATATTCCTGATGTTACTTTCAGGAGTTTTGTGCTGGCCACTGTTGTTCATTATCTATGAGGTATGAGATTTCCAGATACCAAAAAAATTGATGCTGGAAAAATGTTCAAACCACTCATATAACGGGAAAGAAGGATGTCAGAGAGGCCAGTTACATATCAGGAGGGGAAATAAATAGGAGCAGCGATAAAAAGGCATTACAAAACAGGACAATGAAAAGAGACAATCTTGTAGGAAAATATTTGGAGCCTCAAATATTTTAGATGAAAAAAATGGAACATTTTTATGATAGGGCTGTACAATAAAAATGAAATACAAGATAGCATTAGACTTGATATATAATATTGTCAGAAAATTTACAAACAACACATCTCCATCAACATATGATTATTTATGTCTTGCTTTTGGAATACGAACAAAGTGGCAATAATATAATAAACATTATTAAAAAGAGTAAACGGAATTTAAAGCAAAAGACATTTTGTAAGGAATAAATTTCAAAGGAGTTTTCATTAAATGAAAATATACTGTCGACATTTGGACTTCGAGGTTGAAGGATGTTGGATGGAATTGGGCCTACAGGACATGACTCATATTCACGCTGAATGCGATTATACAATACATTCATTTTTCACTGCAAATGGGCCACCTATGATGATACAGGCTATTCTGACCCAGGCTACCACTGGAGGGATCCTGGAGAGTACACTGACCCACAGAGAGGAGAGCATGAGAAACCATGACATCTGCTGGATCCAAGAACATTCGACATCGCACAAAGCACCCAACATGATGTTGGAGGGACGGCCTCTCACGTTCCTCTCCTGTGAGGATGACGGCAGACGTTCCCAACAGGCTCCTCAGCAAACCCACACCAGGAACGGAGCAAAGGAACCACAACAACCACAATCCCACGTCAAGCAGTTCGGGAAGGAGTCGGCTGTGCTGGGAGACTTCAGTGTGGGCTTCAGTGTCGCCCTCCGAGTGTTACTTGCAGAAACACACCGTGAGAGCCCTGCAGTCCTCGGCCCCGAAGCACTGAAGGCTTCTGGAAGCGCCACCAAAGATGAGAGCTGAGTGTGGAGAAGCCCGAAGGCTCCTGGGGAAGACTGTGCTTTCGGAGAAGGAAATGACACAGCACATGCGCCTCGGAACACACAAACCGGAGACGAGGCCCGGAGAGGCTGCTGCACACACACGTCAACGTTTCCAGAAACAGTTACGGGTGAAAACGACCACAGCGCTTACCTGGCCCTGGTCCTCCCGCTCCGCGGGGCAGGAGGAGCTGCCGTTGCTCCCTGGAGCCGCGGGGCCAGGTCCCGGATCTGAGAAAGGCCAGAGAGGAGGGACGAGGTTTAGTCCCGCTTGCACAGACTGTGAGGAAGGAAAACGGACCCTCCGCGCCTTCCTCCAGAAAGAGTCTGAGGCGCTTTCCCACCCTCAGGGCCCTCGCCGGCGGCAGAGGGCTCCCCACACGCCTCAGGTGACCCCGGAGGATGAGGGGGAGACGCGTCCCCTGACCCTTGAGGAAGACACCGCAGGGCCCGCTTCAGGAATTTTCATGACTCCTCAGCTCAGGGCTCAGCCAGCTGGCAAGAAGGTTAGGGGTGCGCCTCCACCCCCACAGAGCCCGCCACGTGGTCTCTGGCCAACGCGCATCTGCAGAACCGCTCTTTCTGCCTCGCTGGAGGCAGCCTCTTCCCTTGTCCACAAGACACACCTGCTGCCCAGCTCAGGATGGAGACACGACACAGCCCAGGGGACGTACGTCCCCAGAAACTCGAGGAACCTTACAAAGTCCTCAGCCAGGTTGACCCACGCACTGCCAAGCCCTCAGTAACATCTCTCCATTTAACCCAACAGATCCATAGGAAGAAAGATGAAGATGCTTTCCTGTACCAGTCAACTCATCCTCTTCAGATGACCTTACCGAGTGGGGGAGGTGGAGGCGACGCGCCGGGCCTCACAGGCCGCCACTGCGGAGCGGGGAGAGGTGGCCCTGAGCCCCAGGGCATGCCCGATGGTCCCGCCCTGGGAGGAGGCCCTCCTGCTTCCACGCTGACCTGCGGAACACAAGGTTAAAGGTAGGTGGATGTGGCAGACCCGAAGCACCAACACCAACAGAAGCTGAAACCCCCTGAAGCAGGGGCAGCGCCCGGCACCCTAGCCGCCCCAGGTGCCAAGAGAGCAGCATCCGTGCCAGACAGCTCTACCCCTCCCGCTGGGGCCGGCCCAGCTTGGGGAGGAACAAACACTACGGGGATGAACCACTGTCACAACACGTCACCGCCCGTGTCGGCGAAAGCACAAGAGCAAGGGGTCCTGTCCTAGAGGACCGGAGGAGGCAACACCAGACTGAGAAAGGAGCCGACTCCAGGCAGACCGGCATCTCGGTCCAGGACTGGCCTCCACCCTCCTCACCACCCCCAGCACCACAGAAGCTTGTTGGCTCTCTATTCAGAAGAGAGCGCCCGAGAGGGATGGAAAAGCCCACTCCCCACCTCTGGAAGCCGAGCTGCTCCTGGGGAAAAGCTCTGCCTGCAGGCCCCTGCCCTGCCCGTCCCTCGCCTCAGCTTCCCTACACGACAAAGGTGTCTTCTCCTCTGCTCGGGGTCTGCCCACGGGCACCAGGACCTCTGTGGCGCTGGGCACCCCCGGGGGCCTGCGTTTTCTGTGGGGAACGGTGTGCCCGACAGGACTTGGTTAGGCTCAGCTCTATCTATCGTCACCCACAGGGAATGCAGATTTATAAGCCCACCGTGAGACGCGGACTAATTTGTGTCCAACGGAAACGTGAGGAGGGGATTCTAAAGGACAGAATGAACACAGACGTGTTTGGATTCCAGTGGTAAAACCCCGTGACCGGGGGGGGGGGGATGAGGGAAGGGCCCCGCTCTAACGGCGCCACAGGACACGACAGGACTGCCTTCACGTCAAGGCAAGTGAAGGCCTCTGGGGGCAATGGGTCCTGCAGCGCAGTCCTGATGTTCACTCTTCACTCCTTCGGTGTCCGTGCCCATTTCCTACGGCAAATAGGCCATCTCTGATCACTCAGACTATTCTGACCTAGGCTACCACTGTGGGGGTCCTGGAGAGTACACTGACCCACAGAGAGCGGACCCTGAGGAACCGTGACGTCTGCTGGATCCAAGAACATTCGACATCGCACAAAGCACCCAACATGAAGTTGGAGGGACGGCCTCTCACGTTCCTCTCCCGTGAGCATGACGGCAGACGTTCCCAACAGGCTCCTCAGCAAACCCACACCAGGAACGGAGCAAAGGAACCACAACAACCACAAGCCCACGTCAAGCAGTTCGGGAAGGAGTCGGCTGTGCTGGGAGACTTCAGTGTGGGCTTCAGTGTCGCCCTCCGAGTGTTACTTGCAGAAACACACCGTGAGAGCCCTGCAGTCCTCGGCCCCGAAGCACCGAAGGCTTCTGGAGGCGCCACCAAAGATGAGAGCTGAGTGTGGAGAAGCCCGAAGGCTCCTGGGGAAGACTGTGCTTTCGGAGAAGGAAATGACACAGCACATGCGCCACGGAACACACAAACCGGAGACCAGGCCCGGAGAGGCTGCTGCACACACACGTCAACGTTTCCAGAAACAGTTACGGGTGAAAACGACCACAGCGCTTACCTGGCCCTGGTCCTCCCGCTCCGCGGGGCAGGAGGAGCTGCCGTTGCTCCCTGGAGCCGCGGGGCCAGGTCCCGGATCTGAGAAAGGCCAGAGAGGAGGGACGAGGTTTAGTCCCGCTTGCACAGACTGTGAGGAAGGAAAACGGACCCTCCGCGCCTTCCTCCAGAAAGAGTCTGAGGCGCTTTCCCACCCTCAGGGCCCTCGCCGGCGGCAGAGGGCTCCCCACACGCCTCAGGTGACCCCGGAGGATGAGGGGGAGACGCGTCCCCTGACCCTTGAGGAAGACACCGCAGGGCCCGCTTCAGGAATTTTCATGACTCCTCAGCTCAGGGCTCAGCCAGCTGGCAAGAAGGTTAGGGGTGCGCCTCCACCCCCACAGAGCCCGCCACGTGGTCTCTGGCCAACGCGCATCTGCAGAACCGCTCTTTCTGCCTCGCTGGAGGCAGCCTCTTCCCTTGTCCACAAGACACACCTGCTGCCCAGCTCAGGATGGAGACACGACACAGCCCAGGGGACGTACGTCCCCAGAAACTCGAGGAACCTTACAAAGTCCTCAGCCAGGTTGACCCACGCACTGCCAAGCCCTCAGTAACATCTCTCCATTTAACCCAACAGATCCATAGGAAGAAAGATGAAGATGCTTTCCTGTACCAGTCAACTCATCCTCTTCAGATGACCTTACCGAGTGGGGGAGGTGGAGGCGACGCGCCGGGCCTCACAGGCCGCCACTGCGGAGCGGGGAGAGGTGGCCCTGAGCCCCAGGGCATGCCCGATGGTCCCGCCCTGGGAGGAGGCCCTCCTGCTTCCACGCTGACCTGCGGAACACAAGGTTAAAGGTAGGTGGATGTGGCAGACCCGAAGCACCAACACCAACAGAAGCTGAAACCCCCTGAAGCAGGGGCAGCGCCCGGCACCCTAGCCGCCCCAGGTGCCAAGAGAGCAGCATCCGTGCCAGACAGCTCTACCCCTCCCGCTGGGGCCGGCCCAGCTTGGGGAGGAACAAACACTACGGGGATGAACCACTGTCACAACACGTCACCGCCCGTGTCGGCGAAAGCACAAGAGCAAGGGGTCCTGTCCTAGAGGACCGGAGGAGGCAACACCAGACTGAGAAAGGAGCCGACTCCAGGCAGACCGGCATCTCGGTCCAGGACTGGCCTCCACCCTCCTCACCACCCCCAGCACCACAGAAGCTTGTTGGCTCTCTATTCAGAAGAGAGCGCCCGAGAGGGATGGAAAAGCCCACTCCCCACCTCTGGAAGCCGAGCTGCTCCTGGGGAAAAGCTCTGCCTGCAGGCCCCTGCCCTGCCCGTCCCTCGCCTCAGCTTCCCTACACGACAAAGGTGTCTTCTCCTCTGCTCGGGGTCTGCCCACGGGCACCAGGACCTCTGTGGCGCTGGGCACCCCCGGGGGCCTGCGTTTTCTGTGGGGAACGGTGTGCCCGACAGGACTTGGTTAGGCTCAGCTCTATCTATCGTCACCCACAGGGAATGCAGATTTATAAGCCCACCGTGAGACGCGGACTAATTTGTGTCCAACGGAAACGTGAGGAGGGGATTCTAAAGGACAGAATGAACACAGACGTGTTTGGATTCCAGTGGTAAAACCCCGTGACCGGGGGGGGGGGATGAGGGAAGGGCCCCGCTCTAACGGCGCCACAGGACACGACAGGACTGCCTTCACGTCAAGGCAAGTGAAGGCCTCTGGGGGCAATGGGTCCTGCAGCGCAGTCCTGATGTTCACTCTTCACTCCTTCGGTGTCCGTGCCCATTTCCTACGGCAAATAGGCCATCTCTGATCACTCAGACTATTCTGACCTAGGCTACCACTGTGGGGGTCCTGGAGAGTACACTGACCCACAGAGAGCGGACCCTGAGGAACCGTGACGTCTGCTGGATCCAAGAACATTCGACATCGCACAAAGCACCCAACATGAAGTTGGAGGGACGGCCTCTCACGTTCCTCTCCCGTGAGCATGACGGCAGACGTTCCCAACAGGCTCCTCAGCAAACCCACACCAGGAACGGAGCAAAGGAACCACAACAACCACAAGCCCACGTCAAGCAGTTCGGGAAGGAGTCGGCTGTGCTGGGAGACTTCAGTGTGGGCTTCAGTGTCGCCCTCCGAGTGTTACTTGCAGAAACACACCGTGAGAGCCCTGCAGTCCTCGGCCCCGAAGCACCGAAGGCTTCTGGAGGCGCCACCAAAGATGAGAGCTGAGTGTGGAGAAGCCCGAAGGCTCCTGGGGAAGACTGTGCTTTCGGAGAAGGAAATGACACAGCACATGCGCCACGGAACACACAAACCGGAGACCAGGCCCGGAGAGGCTGCTGCACACACACGTCAACGTTTCCAGAAACAGTTACGGGTGAAAACGACCACAGCGCTTACCTGGCCCTGGTCCTCCCGCTCCGCGGGGCAGGAGGAGCTGCCGTTGCTCCCTGGAGCCGCGGGGCCAGGTCCCGGATCTGAGAAAGGCCAGAGAGGAGGGACGAGGTTTAGTCCCGCTTGCACAGACTGTGAGGAAGGAAAACGGACCCTCCGCGCCTTCCTCCAGAAAGAGTCTGAGGCGCTTTCCCACCCTCAGGGCCCTCGCCGGCGGCAGAGGGCTCCCCACACGCCTCAGGTGACCCCGGAGGATGAGGGGGAGACGCGTCCCCTGACCCTTGAGGAAGACACCGCAGGGCCCGCTTCAGGAATTTTCATGACTCCTCAGCTCAGGGCTCAGCCAGCTGGCAAGAAGGTTAGGGGTGCGCCTCCACCCCCACAGAGCCCGCCACGTGGTCTCTGGCCAACGCGCATCTGCAGAACCGCTCTTTCTGCCTCGCTGGAGGCAGCCTCTTCCCTTGTCCACAAGACACACCTGCTGCCCGGCTCAGGATGGAGACACGACACAGCCCAGGGGACGTACGTCCCCAGAAACTCGAGGAACCTTACAAAGTCCTCAGCCAGGTTGACCCACGCACTGCCAAGCCCTCAGTAACATCTCTCCATTTAACCCAACAGATCCATAGGAAGAAAGATGAAGATGCTTTCCTGTACCAGTCAACTCATCCTCTTCAGATGACCTTACCGAGTGGGGGAGGTGGAGGCGACGCGCCGGGCCTCACAGGCCGCCACTGCGGAGCGGGGAGAGGTGGCCCTGAGCCCCAGGGCATGCCCGATGGTCCCGCCCTGGGAGGAGGCCCTCCTGCTTCCACGCTGACCTGCGGAACACAAGGTTAAAGGTAGGTGGATGTGGCAGACCCGAAGCACCAACACCAACAGAAGCTGAAACCCCCTGAAGCAGGGGCAGCGCCCGGCACCCTAGCCGCCCCAGGTGCCAAGAGAGCAGCATCCGTGCCAGACAGCTCTACCCCTCCCGCTGGGGCCGGCCCAGCTTGGGGAGGAACAAACACTACGGGGATGAACCACTGTCACAACACGTCACCGCCCGTGTCGGCGAAAGCACAAGAGCAAGGGGTCCTGTCCTAGAGGACCGGAGGAGGCAACACCAGACTGAGAAAGGAGCCGACTCCAGGCAGACCGGCATCTCGGTCCAGGACTGGCCTCCACCCTCCTCACCACCCCCAGCACCACAGAAGCTTGTTGGCTCTCTATTCAGAAGAGAGCGCCCGAGAGGGATGGAAAAGCCCACTCCCCACCTCTGGAAGCCGAGCTGCTCCTGGGGAAAAGCTCTGCCTGCAGGCCCCTGCCCTGCCCGTCCCTCGCCTCAGCTTCCCTACACGACAAAGGTGTCTTCTCCTCTGCTCGGGGTCTGCCCACGGGCACCATGACCTCTGTGGCGCTGGGCACCCCCGGGGGCCTGCGTTTTCTGTGGGGAACGGTGTGCCCGACAGGACTTGGTTAGGCTCAGCTCTATCTATCGTCACCCACAGGGAATGCAGATTTATAAGCCCACCGTGAGACGCGGACTAATTTGTGTCCAACGGAAACGTGAGGAGGGGATTCTAAAGGACAGAATGAACACAGACGTGTTTGGATTCCAGTGGTAAAACCCCGTGACCGGGGGGGGGGATGAGGGAAGGGCCCCGCTCTAACGGCGCCACAGGACACGACAGGACTGCCTTCACGTCAAGGCAAGTGAAGGCCTCTGGGGGCAATGGGTCCTGCAGCGCAGTCCTGATGTTCACTCTTCACTCCTTCGGTGTCCGTGCCCATTTCCTACGGCAAATAGGCCATCTCTGATCACTCAGACTATTCTGACCTAGGCTACCACTGTGGGGGTCCTGGAGAGTACACTGACCCACAGAGAGCGGACCCTGAGGAACCGTGACGTCTGCTGGATCCAAGAACATTCGACATCGCACAAAGCACCCAACATGAAGTTGGAGGGACGGCCTCTCACGTTCCTCTCCCGTGAGCATGACGGCAGACGTTCCCAACAGGCTCCTCAGCAAACCCACACCAGGAACGGAGCAAAGGAACCACAACAACCACAAGCCCACGTCAAGCAGTTCGGGAAGGAGTCGGCTGTGCTGGGAGACTTCAGTGTGGGCTTCAGTGACGCCCTCCGAGTGTTACTTGCAGAAACACACCGTGAGAGCCCTGCAGTCCTCGGCCCCGAAGCACCGAAGGCTTCTGGAGGCGCCACCAAAGATGAGAGCTGAGTGTGGAGAAGCCCGAAGGCTCCTGGGGAAGACTGTGCTTTCGGAGAAGGAAATGACACAGCACATGCGCCACGGAACACACAAACCGGAGACCAGGCCCGGAGAGGCTGCTGCACACACACGTCAACGTTTCCAGAAACAGTTACGGGTGAAAACGACCACAGCGCTTACCTGGCCCTGGTCCTCCCGCTCCGCGGGGCAGGAGGAGCTGCCGTTGCTCCCTGGAGCCGCGGGGCCAGGTCCCGGATCTGAGAAAGGCCAGAGAGGAGGGACGAGGTTTAGTCCCGCTTGCACAGACTGTGAGGAAGGAAAACGGACCCTCCGCGCCTTCCTCCAGAAAGAGTCTGAGGCGCTTTCCCACCCTCAGGGCCCTCGCCGGTGGCAGAGGGCTCCCCACACGCCTCAGGTGACCCCGGAGGATGAGGGGGAGACGCGTCCCCTGACCCTTGAGGAAGACACCGCAGGGCCCGCTTCAGGAATTTTCATGACTCCTCAGCTCAGGGCTCAGCCAGCTGGCAAGAAGGTTAGGGGTGCGCCTCCACCCCCACAGAGCCCGCCACGTGGTCTCTGGCCAACGCGCATCTGCAGAACCGCTCTTTCTGCCTCGCTGGAGGCAGCCTCTTCCCTTGTCCACAAGACACACCTGCTGCCCAGCTCAGGATGGAGACACGACACAGCCCAGGGGACGTACGTCCCCAGAAACTCGAGGAACCTTACAAAGTCCTCAGCCAGGTTGACCCACGCACTGCCAAGCCCTCAGTAACATCTCTCCATTTAACCCAACAGATCCATAGGAAGAAAGATGAAGATGCTTTCCTGTACCAGTCAACTCATCCTCTTCAGATGACCTTACCGAGTGGGGGAGGTGGAGGCGACGCGCCGGGCCTCACAGGCCGCCACTGCGGAGCGGGGAGAGGTGGCCCTGAGCCCCAGGGCATGCCCGATGGTCCCGCCCTGGGAGGAGGCCCTCCTGCTTCCACGCTGACCTGCGGAACACAAGGTTAAAGGTAGGTGGATGTGGCAGACCCGAAGCACCAACACCAACAGAAGCTGAAACCCCCTGAAGCAGGGGCAGCGCCCGGCACCCTAGCCGCCCCAGGTGCCAAGAGAGCAGCATCCGTGCCAGACAGCTCTACCCCTCCCGCTGGGGCCGGCCCAGCTTGGGGAGGAACAAACACTACGGGGATGAACCACTGTCACAACACGTCACCGCCCGTGTCGGCGAAAGCACAAGAGCAAGGGGTCCTGTCCTAGAGGACCGGAGGAGGCAACACCAGACTGAGAAAGGAGCCGACTCCAGGCAGACCGGCATCTCGGTCCAGGACTGGCCTCCACCCTCCTCACCACCCCCAGCACCACAGAAGCTTGTTGGCTCTCTATTCAGAAGAGAGCGCCCGAGAGGGATGGAAAAGCCCACTCCCCACCTCTGGAAGCCGAGCTGCTCCTGGGGAAAAGCTCTGCCTGCAGGCCCCTGCCCTGCCCGTCCCTCGCCTCAGCTTCCCTACACGACAAAGGTGTCTTCTCCTCTGCTCGGGGTCTGCCCACGGGCACCATGACCTCTGTGGCGCTGGGCACCCCCGGGGGCCTGCGTTTTCTGTGGGGAACGGTGTGCCCGACAGGACTTGGTTAGGCTCAGCTCTATCTATCGTCACCCACAGGGAATGCAGATTTATAAGCCCACCGTGAGACGCGGACTAATTTGTGTCCAACGGAAACGTGAGGAGGGGATTCTAAAGGACAGAATGAACACAGACGTGTTTGGATTCCAGTGGTAAAACCCCGTGACCGGGGGGCGGGGGATGAGGGAAGGGCCCCGCTCTAACGGCGCCACAGGACACGACAGGACTGCCTTCACGTCAAGGCAAGTGAAGGCCTCTGGGGGCAATGGGTCCTGCAGCGCAGTCCTGATGTTCACTCTTCACTCCTTCGGTGTCCGTGCCCATTTCCTACGGCAAATAGGCCATCTCTGATCACTCAGACTATTCTGACCTAGGCTACCACTGTGGGGGTCCTGGAGAGTACACTGACCCACAGAGAGCGGACCCTGAGGAACCGTGACGTCTGCTGGATCCAAGAACATTCGACATCGCACAAAGCACCCAACATGAAGTTGGAGGGACGGCCTCTCACGTTCCTCTCCCGTGAGCATGACGGCAGACGTTCCCAACAGGCTCCTCAGCAAACCCACACCAGGAACGGAGCAAAGGAACCACAACAACCACAAGCCCACGTCAAGCAGTTCGGGAAGGAGTCGGCTGTGCTGGGAGACTTCAGTGTGGGCTTCAGTGACGCCCTCCGAGTGTTACTTGCAGAAACACACCGTGAGAGCCCTGCAGTCCTCGGCCCCGAAGCACCGAAGGCTTCTGGAGGCGCCACCAAAGATGAGAGCTGAGTGTGGAGAAGCCCGAAGGCTCCTGGGGAAGACTGTGCTTTCGGAGAAGGAAATGACACAGCACATGCGCCACGGAACACACAAACCGGAGACCAGGCCCGGAGAGGCTGCTGCACACACACGTCAACGTTTCCAGAAACAGTTACGGGTGAAAACGACCACAGCGCTTACCTGGCCCTGGTCCTCCCGCTCCGCGGGGCAGGAGGAGCTGCCGTTGCTCCCTGGAGCCGCGGGGCCAGGTCCCGGATCTGAGAAAGGCCAGAGAGGAGGGACGAGGTTTAGTCCCGCTTGCACAGACTGTGAGGAAGGAAAACGGACCCTCCGCGCCTTCCTCCAGAAAGAGTCTGAGGCGCTTTCCCACCCTCAGGGCCCTCGCCGGCGGCAGAGGGCTCCCCACACGCCTCAGGTGACCCCGGAGGATGAGGGGGAGACGCGTCCCCTGACCCTTGAGGAAGACACCGCAGGGCCCGCTTCAGGAATTTTCATGACTCCTCAGCTCAGGGCTCAGCCAGCTGGCAAGAAGGTTAGGGGTGCGCCTCCACCCCCACAGAGCCCGCCACGTGGTCTCTGGCCAACGCGCATCTGCAGAACCGCTCTTTCTGCCTCGCTGGAGGCAGCCTCTTCCCTTGTCCACAAGACACACCTGCTGCCCAGCTCAGGATGGAGACACGACACAGCCCAGGGGACGTACGTCCCCAGAAACTCGAGGAACCTTACAAAGTCCTCAGCCAGGTTGACCCACGCACTGCCAAGCCCTCAGTAACATCTCTCCATTTAACCCAACAGATCCATAGGAAGAAAGATGAAGATGCTTTCCTGTACCAGTCAACTCATCCTCTTCAGATGACCTTACCGAGTGGGGGAGGTGGAGGCGACGCGCCGGGCCTCACAGGCCGCCACTGCGGAGCGGGGAGAGGTGGCCCTGAGCCCCAGGGCATGCCCGATGGTCCCGCCCTGGGAGGAGGCCCTCCTGCTTCCACGCTGACCTGCGGAACACAAGGTTAAAGGTAGGTGGATGTGGCAGACCCGAAGCACCAACACCAACAGAAGCTGAAACCCCCTGAAGCAGGGGCAGCGCCCGGCACCCTAGCCGCCCCAGGTGCCAAGAGAGCAGCATCCGTGCCAGACAGCTCTACCCCTCCCGCTGGGGCCGGCCCAGCTTGGGGAGGAACAAACACTACGGGGATGAACCACTGTCACAACACGTCACCGCCCGTGTCGGCGAAAGCACAAGAGCAAGGGGTCCTGTCCTAGAGGACCGGAGGAGGCAACACCAGACTGAGAAAGGAGCCGACTCCAGGCAGACCGGCATCTCGGTCCAGGACTGGCCTCCACCCTCCTCACCACCCCCAGCACCACAGAAGCTTGTTGGCTCTCTATTCAGAAGAGAGCGCCCGAGAGGGATGGAAAAGCCCACTCCCCACCTCTGGAAGCCGAGCTGCTCCTGGGGAAAAGCTCTGCCTGCAGGCCCCTGCCCTGCCCGTCCCTCGCCTCAGCTTCCCTACACGACAAAGGTGTCTTCTCCTCTGCTCGGGGTCTGCCCACGGGCACCATGACCTCTGTGGCGCTGGGCACCCCCGGGGGCCTGCGTTTTCTGTGGGGAACGGTGTGCCCGACAGGACTTGGTTAGGCTCAGCTCTATCTATCGTCACCCACAGGGAATGCAGATTTATAAGCCCACCGTGAGACGCGGACTAATTTGTGTCCAACGGAAACGTGAGGAGGGGATTCTAAAGGACAGAATGAACACAGACGTGTTTGGATTCCAGTGGTAAAACCCCGTGACCGGGGGGCGGGGGATGAGGGAAGGGCCCCGCTCTAACGGCGCCACAGGACACGACAGGACTGCCTTCACGTCAAGGCAAGTGAAGGCCTCTGGGGGCAATGGGTCCTGCAGCGCAGTCCTGATGTTCACTCTTCACTCCTTCGGTGTCCGTGCCCATTTCCTACGGCAAATAGGCCATCTCTGATCACTCAGACTATTCTGACCTAGGCTACCACTGTGGGGGTCCTGGAGAGTACACTGACCCACAGAGAGCGGACCCTGAGGAACCGTGACGTCTGCTGGATCCAAGAACATTCGACATCGCACAAAGCACCCAACATGAAGTTGGAGGGACGGCCTCTCACGTTCCTCTCCCGTGAGCATGACGGCAGACGTTCCCAACAGGCTCCTCAGCAAACCCACACCAGGAACGGAGCAAAGGAACCACAACAACCACAAGCCCACGTCAAGCAGTTCGGGAAGGAGTCGGCTGTGCTGGGAGACTTCAGTGTGGGCTTCAGTGACGCCCTCCGAGTGTTACTTGCAGAAACACACCGTGAGAGCCCTGCAGTCCTCGGCCCCGAAGCACCGAAGGCTTCTGGAGGCGCCACCAAAGATGAGAGCTGAGTGTGGAGAAGCCCGAAGGCTCCTGGGGAAGACTGTGCTTTCGGAGAAGGAAATGACACAGCACATGCGCCACGGAACACACAAACCGGAGACCAGGCCCGGAGAGGCTGCTGCACACACACGTCAACGTTTCCAGAAACAGTTACGGGTGAAAACGACCACAGCGCTTACCTGGCCCTGGTCCTCCCGCTCCGCGGGGCAGGAGGAGCTGCCGTTGCTCCCTGGAGCCGCGGGGCCAGGTCCCGGATCTGAGAAAGGCCAGAGAGGAGGGACGAGGTTTAGTCCCGCTTGCACAGACTGTGAGGAAGGAAAACGGACCCTCCGCGCCTTCCTCCAGAAAGAGTCTGAGGCGCTTTCCCACCCTCAGGGCCCTCGCCGGCGGCAGAGGGCTCCCCACACGCCTCAGGTGACCCCGGAGGATGAGGGGGAGACGCGTCCCCTGACCCTTGAGGAAGACACCGCAGGGCCCGCTTCAGGAATTTTCATGACTCCTCAGCTCAGGGCTCAGCCAGCTGGCAAGAAGGTTAGGGGTGCGCCTCCACCCCCACAGAGCCCGCCACGTGGTCTCTGGCCAACGCGCATCTGCAGAACCGCTCTTTCTGCCTCGCTGGAGGCAGCCTCTTCCCTTGTCCACAAGACACACCTGCTGCCCGGCTCAGGATGGAGACACGACACAGCCCAGGGGACGTACGTCCCCAGAAACTCGAGGAACCTTACAAAGTCCTCAGCCAGGTTGACCCACGCACTGCCAAGCCCTCAGTAACATCTCTCCATTTAACCCAACAGATCCATAGGAAGAAAGATGAAGATGCTTTCCTGTACCAGTCAACTCATCCTCTTCAGATGACCTTACCGAGTGGGGGAGGTGGAGGCGACGCGCCGGGCCTCACAGGCCGCCACTGCGGAGCGGGGAGAGGTGGCCCTGAGCCCCAGGGCATGCCCGATGGTCCCGCCCTGGGAGGAGGCCCTCCTGCTTCCACGCTGACCTGCGGAACACAAGGTTAAAGGTAGGTGGATGTGGCAGACCCGAAGCACCAACACCAACAGAAGCTGAAACCCCCTGAAGCAGGGGCAGCGCCCGGCACCCTAGCCGCCCCAGGTGCCAAGAGAGCAGCATCCGTGCCAGACAGCTCTACCCCTCCCGCTGGGGCCGGCCCAGCTTGGGGAGGAACAAACACTACGGGGATGAACCACTGTCACAACACGTCACCGCCCGTGTCGGCGAAAGCACAAGAGCAAGGGGTCCTGTCCTAGAGGACCGGAGGAGGCAACACCAGACTGAGAAAGGAGCCGACTCCAGGCAGACCGGCATCTCGGTCCAGGACTGGCCTCCACCCTCCTCACCACCCCCAGCACCACAGAAGCTTGTTGGCTCTCTATTCAGAAGAGAGCGCCCGAGAGGGATGGAAAAGCCCACTCCCCACCTCTGGAAGCCGAGCTGCTCCTGGGGAAAAGCTCTGCCTGCAGGCCCCTGCCCTGCCCGTCCCTCGCCTCAGCTTCCCTACACGACAAAGGTGTCTTCTCCTCTGCTCGGGGTCTGCCCACGGGCACCAGGACCTCTGTGGCGCTGGGCACCCCCGGGGGCCTGCGTTTTCTGTGGGGAACGGTGTGCCCGACAGGACTTGGTTAGGCTCAGCTCTATCTATCGTCACCCACAGGGAATGCAGATTTATAAGCCCACCGTGAGACGCGGACTAATTTGTGTCCAACGGAAACGTGAGGAGGGGATTCTAAAGGACAGAATGAACACAGACGTGTTTGGATTCCAGTGGTAAAACCCCGTGACCGGGGGGGGGGGATGAGGGAAGGGCCCCGCTCTAACGGCGCCACAGGACACGACAGGACTGCCTTCACGTCAAGGCAAGTGAAGGCCTCTGGGGGCAATGGGTCCTGCAGCGCAGTCCTGATGTTCACTCTTCACTCCTTCGGTGTCCGTGCCCATTTCCTACGGCAAATAGGCCATCTCTGATCACTCAGACTATTCTGACCTAGGCTACCACTGTGGGGGTCCTGGAGAGTACACTGACCCACAGAGAGCGGACCCTGAGGAACCGTGACGTCTGCTGGATCCAAGAACATTCGACATCGCACAAAGCACCCAACATGAAGTTGGAGGGACGGCCTCTCACGTTCCTCTCCCGTGAGCATGACGGCAGACGTTCCCAACAGGCTCCTCAGCAAACCCACACCAGGAACGGAGCAAAGGAACCACAACAACCACAAGCCCACGTCAAGCAGTTCGGGAAGGAGTCGGCTGTGCTGGGAGACTTCAGTGTGGGCTTCAGTGACGCCCTCCGAGTGTTACTTGCAGAAACACACCGTGAGAGCCCTGCAGTCCTCGGCCCCGAAGCACCGAAGGCTTCTGGAGGCGCCACCAAAGATGAGAGCTGAGTGTGGAGAAGCCCGAAGGCTCCTGGGGAAGACTGTGCTTTCGGAGAAGGAAATGACACAGCACATGCGCCACGGAACACACAAACCGGAGACCAGGCCCGGAGAGGCTGCTGCACACACACGTCAACGTTTCCAGAAACAGTTACGGGTGAAAACGACCACAGCGCTTACCTGGCCCTGGTCCTCCCGCTCCGCGGGGCAGGAGGAGCTGCCGTTGCTCCCTGGAGCCGCGGGGCCAGGTCCCGGATCTGAGAAAGGCCAGAGAGGAGGGACGAGGTTTAGTCCCGCTTGCACAGACTGTGAGGAAGGAAAACGGACCCTCCGCGCCTTCCTCCAGAAAGAGTCTGAGGCGCTTTCCCACCCTCAGGGCCCTCGCCGGCGGCAGAGGGCTCCCCACACGCCTCAGGTGACCCCGGAGGATGAGGGGGAGACGCGTCCCCTGACCCTTGAGGAAGACACCGCAGGGCCCGCTTCAGGAATTTTCATGACTCCTCAGCTCAGGGCTCAGCCAGCTGGCAAGAAGGTTAGGGGTGCGCCTCCACCCCCACAGAGCCCGCCACGTGGTCTCTGGCCAACGCGCATCTGCAGAACCGCTCTTTCTGCCTCGCTGGAGGCAGCCTCTTCCCTTGTCCACAAGACACACCTGCTGCCCGGCTCAGGATGGAGACACGACACAGCCCAGGGGACGTACGTCCCCAGAAACTCGAGGAACCTTACAAAGTCCTCAGCCAGGTTGACCCACACACTGCCAAGCCCTCAGTAACATCTCTCCATTTAACCCAACAGATCCATAGGAAGAAAGATGAAGATGCTTTCCTGTACCAGTCAACTCATCCTCTTCAGATGACCTTACCGAGTGGGGGAGGTGGAGGCGACGCGCCGGGCCTCACAGGCCGCCACTGCGGAGCGGGGAGAGGTGGCCCTGAGCCCCAGGGCATGCCCGATGGTCCCGCCCTGGGAGGAGGCCCTCCTGCTTCCACGCTGACCTGCGGAACACAAGGTTAAAGGTAGGTGGATGTGGCAGACCCGAAGCACCAACACCAACAGAAGCTGAAACCCCCTGAAGCAGGGGCAGCGCCCGGCACCCTAGCCGCCCCAGGTGCCAAGAGAGCAGCATCCGTGCCAGACAGCTCTACCCCTCCCGCTGGGGCCGGCCCAGCTTGGGGAGGAACAAACACTACGGGGATGAACCACTGTCACAACACGTCACCGCCCGTGTCGGCGAAAGCACAAGAGCAAGGGGTCCTGTCCTAGAGGACCGGAGGAGGCAACACCAACTGAGAAAGGAGCCGACTCCAGGCAGACCGGCATCTCGGTCCAGGACTGGCCTTCACCCTCCTCACCACCCCCAGCACCACAGAAGCTTGTTGGCTCTCTATTCAGAAGAGAGCGCCCGAGAGGGATGGAAAAGCCCACTCCCCACCTCTGGAAGCCGAGCTGCTCCTGGGGAAAAGCTCTGCCTGCAGGCCCCTGCCCTGCCCGTCCCTCGCCTCAGCTTCCCTACACGACAAAGGTGTCTTCTCCTCTGCTCGGGGTCTGCCCACGGGCACCAGGACCTCTGTGGCGCTGGGCACCCCCGGGGGCCTGCGTTTTCTGTGGGGAACGGTGTGCCCGACAGGACTTGGTTAGGCTCAGCTCTATCTATCGTCACCCACAGGGAATGCAGATTTATAAGCCCACCGTGAGACGCGGACTAATTTGTGTCCAACGGAAACGTGAGGAGGGGATTCTAAAGGACAGAATGAACACAGACGTGTTTGGATTCCAGTGGTAAAACCCCGTGACCGGGGGGCGGGGGATGAGGGAAGGGCCCCGCTCTAACGGCGCCACAGGACACGACAGGACTGCCTTCACGTCAAGGCAAGTGAAGGCCTCTGGGGGCAATGGGTCCTGCAGCGCAGTCCTGATGTTCACTCTTCACTCCTTCGGTGTCCGTGCCCATTTCCTACGGCAAATAGGCCATCTCTGATCACTCAGACTATTCTGACCTAGGCTACCACTGTGGGGGTCCTGGAGAGTACACTGACCCACAGAGAGCGGACCCTGAGGAACCGTGACGTCTGCTGGATCCAAGAACATTCGACATCGCACAAAGCACCCAACATGAAGTTGGAGGGACGGCCTCTCACGTTCCTCTCCCGTGAGCATGACGGCAGACGTTCCCAACAGGCTCCTCAGCAAACCCACACCAGGAACGGAGCAAAGGAACCACAACAACCACAAGCCCACGTCAAGCAGTTCGGGAAGGAGTCGGCTGTGCTGGGAGACTTCAGTGTGGGCTTCAGTGACGCCCTCCGAGTGTTACTTGCAGAAACACACCGTGAGAGCCCTGCAGTCCTCGGCCCCGAAGCACCGAAGGCTTCTGGAGGCGCCACCAAAGATGAGAGCTGAGTGTGGAGAAGCCCGAAGGCTCCTGGGGAAGACTGTGCTTTCGGAGAAGGAAATGACACAGCACATGCGCCACGGAACACACAAACCGGAGACCAGGCCCGGAGAGGCTGCTGCACACACACGTCAACGTTTCCAGAAACAGTTACGGGTGAAAACGACCACAGCGCTTACCTGGCCCTGGTCCTCCCGCTCCGCGGGGCAGGAGGAGCTGCCGTTGCTCCCTGGAGCCGCGGGGCCAGGTCCCGGATCTGAGAAAGGCCAGAGAGGAGGGACGAGGTTTAGTCCCGCTTGCACAGACTGTGAGGAAGGAAAACGGACCCTCCGCGCCTTCCTCCAGAAAGAGTCTGAGGCGCTTTCCCACCCTCAGGGCCCTCGCCGGCGGCAGAGGGCTCCCCACACGCCTCAGGTGACCCCGGAGGATGAGGGGGAGACGCGTCCCCTGACCCTTGAGGAAGACACCGCAGGGCCCGCTTCAGGAATTTTCATGACTCCTCAGCTCAGGGCTCAGCCAGCTGGCAAGAAGGTTAGGGGTGCGCCTCCACCCCCACAGAGCCCGCCACGTGGTCTCTGGCCAACGCGCATCTGCAGAACCGCTCTTTCTGCCTCGCTGGAGGCAGCCTCTTCCCTTGTCCACAAGACACACCTGCTGCCCGGCTCAGGATGGAGACACGACACAGCCCAGGGGACGTACGTCCCCAGAAACTCGAGGAACCTTACAAAGTCCTCAGCCAGGTTGACCCACGCACTGCCAAGCCCTCAGTAACATCTCTCCATTTAACCCAACAGATCCATAGGAAGAAAGATGAAGATGCTTTCCTGTACCAGTCAACTCATCCTCTTCAGATGACCTTACCGAGTGGGGGAGGTGGAGGCGACGCGCCGGGCCTCACAGGCCGCCACTGCGGAGCGGGGAGAGGTGGCCCTGAGCCCCAGGGCATGCCCGATGGTCCCGCCCTGGGAGGAGGCCCTCCTGCTTCCACGCTGACCTGCGGAACACAAGGTTAAAGGTAGGTGGATGTGGCAGACCCGAAGCACCAACACCAACAGAAGCTGAAACCCCCTGAAGCAGGGGCAGCGCCCGGCACCCTAGCCGCCCCAGGTGCCAAGAGAGCAGCATCCGTGCCAGACAGCTCTACCCCTCCCGCTGGGGCCGGCCCAGCTTGGGGAGGAACAAACACTACGGGGATGAACCACTGTCACAACACGTCACCGCCCGTGTCGGCGAAAGCACAAGAGCAAGGGGTCCTGTCCTAGAGGACCGGAGGAGGCAACACCAGACTGAGAAAGGAGCCGACTCCAGGCAGACCGGCATCTCGGTCCAGGACTGGCCTCCACCCTCCTCACCACCCCCAGCACCACAGAAGCTTGTTGGCTCTCTATTCAGAAGAGAGCGCCCGAGAGGGATGGAAAAGCCCACTCCCCACCTCTGGAAGCCGAGCTGCTCCTGGGGAAAAGCTCTGCCTGCAGGCCCCTGCCCTGCCCGTCCCTCGCCTCAGCTTCCCTACACGACAAAGGTGTCTTCTCCTCTGCTCGGGGTCTGCCCACGGGCACCAGGACCTCTGTGGCGCTGGGCACCCCCGGGGGCCTGCGTTTTCTGTGGGGAACGGTGTGCCCGACAGGACTTGGTTAGGCTCAGCTCTATCTATCGTCACCCACAGGGAATGCAGATTTATAAGCCCACCGTGAGACGCGGACTAATTTGTGTCCAACGGAAACGTGAGGAGGGGATTCTAAAGGACAGAATGAACACAGACGTGTTTGGATTCCAGTGGTAAAACCCCGTGACCGGGGGGGGGGGATGAGGGAAGGGCCCCGCTCTAACGGCGCCACAGGACACGACAGGACTGCCTTCACGTCAAGGCAAGTGAAGGCCTCTGGGGGCAATGGGTCCTGCAGCGCAGTCCTGATGTTCACTCTTCACTCCTTCGGTGTCCGTGCCCATTTCCTACGGCAAATAGGCCATCTCTGATCACTCAGACTATTCTGACCTAGGCTACCACTGTGGGGGTCCTGGAGAGTACACTGACCCACAGAGAGCGGACCCTGAGGAACCGTGACGTCTGCTGGATCCAAGAACATTCGACATCGCACAAAGCACCCAACATGAAGTTGGAGGGATGGCCTCTCACGTTCCTCTCCCGTGAGCATGACGGCAGACGTTCCCAACAGGCTCCTCAGCAAACCCACACCAGGAACGGAGCAAAGGAACCACAACAACCACAAGCCCACGTCAAGCAGTTCGGGAAGGAGTCGGCTGTGCTGGGAGACTTCAGTGTGGGCTTCAGTGACGCCCTCCGAGTGTTACTTGCAGAAACACACCGTGAGAGCCCTGCAGTCCTCGGCCCCGAAGCACCGAAGGCTTCTGGAGGCGCCACCAAAGATGAGAGCTGAGTGTGGAGAAGCCCGAAGGCTCCTGGGGAAGACTGTGCTTTCGGAGAAGGAAATGACACAGCACATGCGCCACGGAACACACAAACCGGAGACCAGGCCCGGAGAGGCTGCTGCACACACACGTCAACGTTTCCAGAAACAGTTACGGGTGAAAACGACCACAGCGCTTACCTGGCCCTGGTCCTCCCGCTCCGCGGGGCAGGAGGAGCTGCCGTTGCTCCCTGGAGCCGCGCGGCCAGGTCCCGGATCTGAGAAAGGCCAGAGAGGAGGGACGAGGTTTAGTCCCGCTTGCACAGACTGTGAGGAAGGAAAACGGACCCTCCGCGCCTTCCTCCAGAAAGAGTCTGAGGCGCTTTCCCACCCTCAGGGCCCTCGCCGGCGGCAGAGGGCTCCCCACACGCCTCAGGTGACCCCGGAGGATGAGGGGGAGACGCGTCCCCTGACCCTTGAGGAAGACACCGCAGGGCCCGCTTCAGGAATTTTCATGACTCCTCAGCTCAGGGCTCAGCCAGCTGGCAAGAAGGTTAGGGGTGCGCCTCCACCCCCACAGAGCCCGCCACGTGGTCTCTGGCCAACGCGCATCTGCAGAACCGCTCTTTCTGCCTCGCTGGAGGCAGCCTCTTCCCTTGTCCACAAGACACACCTGCTGCCCGGCTCAGGATGGAGACACGACACAGCCCAGGGGACGTACGTCCCCAGAAACTCGAGGAACCTTACAAAGTCCTCAGCCAGGTTGACCCACGCACTGCCAAGCCCTCAGTAACATCTCTCCATTTAACCCAACAGATCCATAGGAAGAAAGATGAAGATGCTTTCCTGTACCAGTCAACTCATCCTCTTCAGATGACCTTACCGAGTGGGGGAGGTGGAGGCGACGCGCCGGGCCTCACAGGCCGCCACTGCGGAGCGGGGAGAGGTGGCCCTGAGCCCCAGGGCATGCCCGATGGTCCCGCCCTGGGAGGAGGCCCTCCTGCTTCCACGCTGACCTGCGGAACACAAGGTTAAAGGTAGGTGGATGTGGCAGACCCGAAGCACCAACACCAACAGAAGCTGAAACCCCCTGAAGCAGGGGCAGCGCCCGGCACCCTAGCCGCCCCAGGTGCCAAGAGAGCAGCATCCGTGCCAGACAGCTCTACCCCTCCCGCTGGGGCCGGCCCAGCTTGGGGAGGAACAAACACTACGGGGATGAACCACTGTCACAACACGTCACCGCCCGTGTCGGCGAAAGCACAAGAGCAAGGGGTCCTGTCCTAGAGGACCGGAGGAGGCAACACCAGACTGAGAAAGGAGCCGACTCCAGGCAGACCGGCATCTCGGTCCAGGACTGGCCTCCACCCTCCTCACCACCCCCAGCACCACAGAAGCTTGTTGGCTCTCTATTCAGAAGAGAGCGCCCGAGAGGGATGGAAAAGCCCACTCCCCACCTCTGGAAGCCGAGCTGCTCCTGGGGAAAAGCTCTGCCTGCAGGCCCCTGCCCTGCCCGTCCCTCGCCTCAGCTTCCCTACACGACAAAGGTGTCTTCTCCTCTGCTCGGGGTCTGCCCACGGGCACCAGGACCTCTGTGGCGCTGGGCACCCCCGGGGGCCTGCGTTTTCTGTGGGGAACGGTGTGCCCGACAGGACTTGGTTAGGCTCAGCTCTATCTATCGTCACCCACAGGGAATGCAGATTTATAAGCCCACCGTGAGACGCGGACTAATTTGTGTCCAACGGAAACGTGAGGAGGGGATTCTAAAGGACAGAATGAACACAGACGTGTTTGGATTCCAGTGGTAAAACCCCGTGACCGGGGGGGGGGATGAGGGAAGGGCCCCGCTCTAACGGCGCCACAGGACACGACAGGACTGCCTTCACGTCAAGGCAAGTGAAGGCCTCTGGGGGCAATGGGTCCTGCAGCGCAGTCCTGATGTTCACTCTTCACTCCTTCGGTGTCCGTGCCCATTTCCTACGGCAAATAGGCCATCTCTGATCACTCAGACTATTCTGACCTAGGCTACCACTGTGGGGGTCCTGGAGAGTACACTGACCCACAGAGAGCGGACCCTGAGGAACCGTGACGTCTGCTGGATCCAAGAACATTCGACATCGCACAAAGCACCCAACATGAAGTTGGAGGGACGGCCTCTCACGTTCCTCTCCCGTGAGCATGACGGCAGACGTTCCCAACAGGCTCCTCAGCAAACCCACACCAGGAACGGAGCAAAGGAACCACAACAACCACAAGCCCACGTCAAGCAGTTCGGGAAGGAGTCGGCTGTGCTGGGAGACTTCAGTGTGGGCTTCAGTGACGCCCTCCGAGTGTTACTTGCAGAAACACACCGTGAGAGCCCTGCAGTCCTCGGCCCCGAAGCACCGAAGGCTTCTGGAGGCGCCACCAAAGATGAGAGCTGAGTGTGGAGAAGCCCGAAGGCTCCTGGGGAAGACTGTGCTTTCGGAGAAGGAAATGACACAGCACATGCGCCACGGAACACACAAACCGGAGACCAGGCCCGGAGAGGCTGCTGCACACACACGTCAACGTTTCCAGAAACAGTTACGGGTGAAAACGACCACAGCGCTTACCTGGCCCTGGTCCTCCCGCTCCGCGGGGCAGGAGGAGCTGCCGTTGCTCCCTGGAGCCGCGGGGCCAGGTCCCGGATCTGAGAAAGGCCAGAGAGGAGGGACGAGGTTTAGTCCCGCTTGCACAGACTGTGAGGAAGGAAAACGGACCCTCCGCGCCTTCCTCCAGAAAGAGTCTGAGGCGCTTTCCCACCCTCAGGGCCCTCGCCGGCGGCAGAGGGCTCCCCACACGCCTCAGGTGACCCCGGAGGATGAGGGGGAGACGCGTCCCCTGACCCTTGAGGAAGACACCGCAGGGCCCGCTTCAGGAATTTTCATGACTCCTCAGCTCAGGGCTCAGCCAGCTGGCAAGAAGGTTAGGGGTGCGCCTCCACCCCCACAGAGCCCGCCACGTGGTCTCTGGCCAACGCGCATCTGCAGAACCGCTCTTTCTGCCTCGCTGGAGGCAGCCTCTTCCCTTGTCCACAAGACACACCTGCTGCCCGGCTCAGGATGGAGACACGACACAGCCCAGGGGACGTACGTCCCCAGAAACTCGAGGAACCTTACAAAGTCCTCAGCCAGGTTGACCCACACACTGCCAAGCCCTCAGTAACATCTCTCCATTTAACCCAACAGATCCATAGGAAGAAAGATGAAGATGCTTTCCTGTACCAGTCAACTCATCCTCTTCAGATGACCTTACCGAGTGGGGGAGGTGGAGGCGACGCGCCGGGCCTCACAGGCCGCCACTGCGGAGCGGGGAGAGGTGGCCCTGAGCCCCAGGGCATGCCCGATGGTCCCGCCCTGGGAGGAGGCCCTCCTGCTTCCACGCTGACCTGCGGAACACAAGGTTAAAGGTAGGTGGATGTGGCAGACCCGAAGCACCAACACCAACAGAAGCTGAAACCCCCTGAAGCAGGGGCAGCGCCCGGCACCCTAGCCGCCCCAGGTGCCAAGAGAGCAGCATCCGTGCCAGACAGCTCTACCCCTCCCGCTGGGGCCGGCCCAGCTTGGGGAGGAACAAACACTACGGGGATGAACCACTGTCACAACACGTCACCGCCCGTGTCGGCGAAAGCACAAGAGCAAGGGGTCCTGTCCTAGAGGACCGGAGGAGGCAACACCAGACTGAGAAAGGAGCCGACTCCAGGCAGACCGGCATCTCGGTCCAGGACTGGCCTTCACCCTCCTCACCACCCCCAGCACCACAGAAGCTTGTTGGCTCTCTATTCAGAAGAGAGCGCCCGAGAGGGATGGAAAAGCCCACTCCCCACCTCTGGAAGCCGAGCTGCTCCTGGGGAAAAGCTCTGCCTGCAGGCCCCTGCCCTGCCCGTCCCTCGCCTCAGCTTCCCTACACGACAAAGGTGTCTTCTCCTCTGCTCGGGGTCTGCCCACGGGCACCAGGACCTCTGTGGCGCTGGGCACCCCCGGGGGCCTGCGTTTTCTGTGGGGAACGGTGTGCCCGACAGGACTTGGTTAGGCTCAGCTCTATCTATCGTCACCCACAGGGAATGCAGATTTATAAGCCCACCGTGAGACGCGGACTAATTTGTGTCCAACGGAAACGTGAGGAGGGGATTCTAAAGGACAGAATGAACACAGACGTGTTTGGATTCCAGTGGTAAAACCCCGTGACCGGGGGGCGGGGGATGAGGGAAGGGCCCCGCTCTAACGGCGCCACAGGACACGACAGGACTGCCTTCACGTCAAGGCAAGTGAAGGCCTCTGGGGGCAATGGGTCCTGCAGCGCAGTCCTGATGTTCACTCTTCACTCCTTCGGTGTCCGTGCCCATTTCCTACGGCAAATAGGCCATCTCTGATCACTCAGACTATTCTGACCTAGGCTACCACTGTGGGGGTCCTGGAGAGTACACTGACCCACAGAGAGCGGACCCTGAGGAACCGTGACGTCTGCTGGATCCAAGAACATTCGACATCGCACAAAGCACCCAACATGAAGTTGGAGGGACGGCCTCTCACGTTCCTCTCCCGTGAGCATGACGGCAGACGTTCCCAACAGGCTCCTCAGCAAACCCACACCAGGAACGGAGCAAAGGAACCACAACAACCACAAGCCCACGTCAAGCAGTTCGGGAAGGAGTCGGCTGTGCTGGGAGACTTCAGTGTGGGCTTCAGTGACGCCCTCCGAGTGTTACTTGCAGAAACACACCGTGAGAGCCCTGCAGTCCTCGGCCCCGAAGCACCGAAGGCTTCTGGAGGCGCCACCAAAGATGAGAGCTGAGTGTGGAGAAGCCCGAAGGCTCCTGGGGAAGACTGTGCTTTCGGAGAAGGAAATGACACAGCACATGCGCCACGGAACACACAAACCGGAGACCAGGCCCGGAGAGGCTGCTGCACACACACGTCAACGTTTCCAGAAACAGTTACGGGTGAAAACGACCACAGCGCTTACCTGGCCCTGGTCCTCCCGCTCCGCGGGGCAGGAGGAGCTGCCGTTGCTCCCTGGAGCCGCGGGGCCAGGTCCCGGATCTGAGAAAGGCCAGAGAGGAGGGACGAGGTTTAGTCCCGCTTGCACAGACTGTGAGGAAGGAAAACGGACCCTCCGCGCCTTCCTCCAGAAAGAGTCTGAGGCGCTTTCCCACCCTCAGGGCCCTCGCCGGCGGCAGAGGGCTCCCCACACGCCTCAGGTGACCCCGGAGGATGAGGGGGAGACGCGTCCCCTGACCCTTGAGGAAGACACCGCAGGGCCCGCTTCAGGAATTTTCATGACTCCTCAGCTCAGGGCTCAGCCAGCTGGCAAGAAGGTTAGGGGTGCGCCTCCACCCCCACAGAGCCCGCCACGTGGTCTCTGGCCAACGCGCATCTGCAGAACCGCTCTTTCTGCCTCGCTGGAGGCAGCCTCTTCCCTTGTCCACAAGACACACCTGCTGCCCGGCTCAGGATGGAGACACGACACAGCCCAGGGGACGTACGTCCCCAGAAACTCGAGGAACCTTACAAAGTCCTCAGCCAGGTTGACCCACGCACTGCCAAGCCCTCAGTAACATCTCTCCATTTAACCCAACAGATCCATAGGAAGAAAGATGAAGATGCTTTCCTGTACCAGTCAACTCATCCTCTTCAGATGACCTTACCGAGTGGGGGAGGTGGAGGCGACGCGCCGGGCCTCACAGGCCGCCACTGCGGAGCGGGGAGAGGTGGCCCTGAGCCCCAGGGCATGCCCGATGGTCCCGCCCTGGGAGGAGGCCCTCCTGCTTCCACGCTGACCTGCGGAACACAAGGTTAAAGGTAGGTGGATGTGGCAGACCCGAAGCACCAACACCAACAGAAGCTGAAACCCCCTGAAGCAGGGGCAGCGCCCGGCACCCTAGCCGCCCCAGGTGCCAAGAGAGCAGCATCCGTGCCAGACAGCTCTACCCCTCCCGCTGGGGCCGGCCCAGCTTGGGGAGGAACAAACACTACGGGGATGAACCACTGTCACAACACGTCACCGCCCGTGTCGGCGAAAGCACAAGAGCAAGGGGTCCTGTCCTAGAGGACCGGAGGAGGCAACACCAGACTGAGAAAGGAGCCGACTCCAGGCAGACCGGCATCTCGGTCCAGGACTGGCCTCCACCCTCCTCACCACCCCCAGCACCACAGAAGCTTGTTGGCTCTCTATTCAGAAGAGAGCGCCCGAGAGGGATGGAAAAGCCCACTCCCCACCTCTGGAAGCCGAGCTGCTCCTGGGGAAAAGCTCTGCCTGCAGGCCCCTGCCCTGCCCGTCCCTCGCCTCAGCTTCCCTACACGACAAAGGTGTCTTCTCCTCTGCTCGGGGTCTGCCCACGGGCACCAGGACCTCTGTGGCGCTGGGCACCCCCGGGGGCCTGCGTTTTCTGTGGGGAACGGTGTGCCCGACAGGACTTGGTTAGGCTCAGCTCTATCTATCGTCACCCACAGGGAATGCAGATTTATAAGCCCACCGTGAGACGCGGACTAATTTGTGTCCAACGGAAACGTGAGGAGGGGATTCTAAAGGACAGAATGAACACAGACGAGTTTGGGTTCCAGTGGTAAAACCCCGTGACCGGGGGGGGGGGATGTGGGAAGGGCCCCGCTCTAACGGCGCCACAGGACACGACAGGACTGCCTTCACGTCAAGGCAAGTGAAGGCCTCTGGGGGCAATGGGTCCTGCAGCGCAGTCCTGATGTTCACTCTTCACTCCTTCGGTGTCCGTGCCCATTTCCTACGGCAAATAGGCCATCTCTGATCACTCAGACTATTCTGACCTAGGCTACCACTGTGGGGGTCCTGGAGAGTACACTGACCCACAGAGAGCGGACCCTGAGGAACCGTGACGTCTGCTGGATCCAAGAACATTCGACATCGCACAAAGCACCCAACATGAAGTTGGAGGGATGGCCTCTCACGTTCCTCTCCCGTGAGCATGACGGCAGACGTTCCCAACAGGCTCCTCAGCAAACCCACACCAGGAACGGAGCAAAGGAACCACAACAACCACAAGCCCACGTCAAGCAGTTCGGGAAGGAGTCGGCTGTGCTGGGAGACTTCAGTGTGGGCTTCAGTGACGCCCTCCGAGTGTTACTTGCAGAAACACACCGTGAGAGCCCTGCAGTCCTCGGCCCCGAAGCACCGAAGGCTTCTGGAGGCGCCACCAAAGATGAGAGCTGAGTGTGGAGAAGCCCGAAGGCTCCTGGGGAAGACTGTGCTTTCGGAGAAGGAAATGACACAGCACATGCGCCACGGAACACACAAACCGGAGACCAGGCCCGGAGAGGCTGCTGCACACACACGTCAACGTTTCCAGAAACAGTTACGGGTGAAAACGACCACAGCGCTTACCTGGCCCTGGTCCTCCCGCTCCGCGGGGCAGGAGGAGCTGCCGTTGCTCCCTGGAGCCGCGGGGCCAGGTCCCGGATCTGAGAAAGGCCAGAGAGGAGGGACGAGGTTTAGTCCCGCTTGCACAGACTGTGAGGAAGGAAAACGGACCCTCCGCGCCTTCCTCCAGAAAGAGTCTGAGGCGCTTTCCCACCCTCAGGGCCCTCGCCGGCGGCAGAGGGCTCCCCACACGCCTCAGGTGACCCCGGAGGATGAGGGGGAGACGCGTCCCCTGACCCTTGAGGAAGACACCGCAGGGCCCGCTTCAGGAATTTTCATGACTCCTCAGCTCAGGGCTCAGCCAGCTGGCAAGAAGGTTAGGGGTGCGCCTCCACCCCCACAGAGCCCGCCACGTGGTCTCTGGCCAACGCGCATCTGCAGAACCGCTCTTTCTGCCTCGCTGGAGGCAGCCTCTTCCCTTGTCCACAAGACACACCTGCTGCCCGGCTCAGGATGGAGACACGACACAGCCCAGGGGACGTACGTCCCCAGAAACTCGAGGAACCTTACAAAGTCCTCAGCCAGGTTGACCCACGCACTGCCAAGCCCTCAGTAACATCTCTCCATTTAACCCAACAGATCCATAGGAAGAAAGATGAAGATGCTTTCCTGTACCAGTCAACTCATCCTCTTCAGATGACCTTACCGAGTGGGGGAGGTGGAGGCGACGCGCCGGGCCTCACAGGCCGCCACTGCGGAGCGGGGAGAGGTGGCCCTGAGCCCCAGGGCATGCCCGATGGTCCCGCCCTGGGAGGAGGCCCTCCTGCTTCCACGCTGACCTGCGGAACACAAGGTTAAAGGTAGGTGGATGTGGCAGACCCGAAGCACCAACACCAACAGAAGCTGAAACCCCCTGAAGCAGGGGCAGCGCCCGGCACCCTAGCCGCCCCAGGTGCCAAGAGAGCAGCATCCGTGCCAGACAGCTCTACCCCTCCCGCTGGGGCCGGCCCAGCTTGGGGAGGAACAAACACTACGGGGATGAACCACTGTCACAACACGTCACCGCCCGTGTCGGCGAAAGCACAAGAGCAAGGGGTCCTGTCCTAGAGGACCGGAGGAGGCAACACCAGACTGAGAAAGGAGCCGACTCCAGGCAGACCGGCATCTCGCTCCAGGACTGGCCTCCACCCTCCTCACCACCCCCAGCACCACAGAAGCTTGTTGGCTCTCTATTCAGAAGAGAGCGCCCGAGAGGGATGGAAAAGCCCACTCCCCACCTCTGGAAGCCGAGCTGCTCCTGGGGAAAAGCTCTGCCTGCAGGCCCCTGCCCTGCCCGTCCCTCGCCTCAGCTTCCCTACACGACAAAGGTGTCTTCTCCTCTGCTCGGGGTCTGCCCACGGGCACCAGGACCTCTGTGGCGCTGGGCACCCCCGGGGGCCTGCGTTTTCTGTGGGGAACGGTGTGCCCGACAGGACTTGGTTAGGCTCAGCTCTATCTATCGTCACCCACAGGGAATGCAGATTTATAAGCCCACCGTGAGACGCGGACTAATTTGTGTCCAACGGAAACGTGAGGAGGGGATTCTAAAGGACAGAATGAACACAGACGTGTTTGGATTCCAGTGGTAAAACCCCGTGACCGGGGGGGGGGGATGAGGGAAGGGCCCCGCTCTAACGGCGCCACAGGACACGACAGGACTGCCTTCACGTCAAGGCAAGTGAAGGCCTCTGGGGGCAATGGGTCCTGCAGCGCAGTCCTGATGTTCACTCTTCACTCCTTCGGTGTCCGTGCCCATTTCCTACGGCAAATAGGCCATCTCTGATCACTCAGACTATTCTGACCTAGGCTACCACTGTGGGGGTCCTGGAGAGTACACTGACCCACAGAGAGCGGACCCTGAGGAACCGTGACGTCTGCTGGATCCAAGAACATTCGACATCGCACAAAGCACCCAACATGAAGTTGGAGGGACGGCCTCTCACGTTCCTCTCCCGTGAGCATGACGGCAGACGTTCCCAACAGGCTCCTCAGCAAACCCACACCAGGAACGGAGCAAAGGAACCACAACAACCACAAGCCCACGTCAAGCAGTTCGGGAAGGAGTCGGCTGTGCTGGGAGACTTCAGTGTGGGCTTCAGTGTCGCCCTCCGAGTGTTACTTGCAGAAACACACCGTGAGAGCCCTGCAGTCCTCGGCCCGGAAGCACCGAAGGCTTCTGGAGGCGCCACCAAAGATGAGAGCTGAGTGTGGAGAAGCCCGAAGGCTCCTGGGGAAGACTGTGCTTTCGGAGAAGGAAATGACACAGCACATGCGCCACGGAACACACAAACCGGAGACCAGGCCCGGAGAGGCTGCTGCACACACACGTCAACGTTTCCAGAAACAGTTACGGGTGAAAACGACCACAGCGCTTACCTGGCCCTGGTCCTCCCGCTCCGCGGGGCAGGAGGAGCTGCCGTTGCTCCCTGGAGCCGCGGGGCCAGGTCCCGGATCTGAGAAAGGCCAGAGAGGAGGGACGAGGTTTAGTCCCGCTTGCACAGACTGTGAGGAAGGAAAACGGACCCTCCGCGCCTTCCTCCAGAAAGAGTCTGAGGCGCTTTCCCACCCTCAGGGCCCTCGCCGGCGGCAGAGGGCTCCCCACACGCCTCAGGTGACCCCGGAGGATGAGGGGGAGACGCGTCCCCTGACCCTTGAGGAAGACACCGCAGGGCCCGCTTCAGGAATTTTCATGACTCCTCAGCTCAGGGCTCAGCCAGCTGGCAAGAAGGTTAGGGGTGCGCCTCCACCCCCACAGAGCCCGCCACGTGGTCTCTGGCCAACGCGCATCTGCAGAACCGCTCTTTCTGCCTCGCTGGAGGCAGCCTCTTCCCCTTGTCCACAAGACACACCTGCTGCCCGGCTCAGGATGGAGACACGACACAGCCCAGGGGACGTACGTCCCCAGAAACTCGAGGAACCTTACAAAGTCCTCAGCCAGGTTGACCCACGCACTGCCAAGCCCTCAGTAACATCTCTCCATTTAACCCAACAGATCCATAGGAAGAAAGATGAAGATGCTTTCCTGTACCAGTCAACTCATCCTCTTCAGATGACCTTACCGAGTGGGGGAGGTGGAGGCGACGCGCCGGGCCTCACAGGCTGCCACTGCGGAGCGGGGAGAGGTGGCCCTGAGCCCCAGGGCATGCCCGATGGTCCCGCCCTGGGAGGAGGCCCTCCTGCTTCCACGCTGACCTGCGGAACACAAGGTTAAAGGTAGGTGGATGTGGCAGACCCGAAGCACCAACACCAACAGAAGCTGAAACCCCCTGAAGCAGGGGCAGCGCCCGGCACCCTAGCCGCCCCAGGTGCCAAGAGAGCAGCATCCGTGCCAGACAGCTCTACCCCTCCCGCTGGGGCCGGCCCAGCTTGGGGAGGAACAAACACTACGGGGATGAACCACTGTCACAACACGTCACCGCCCGTGTCGGCGAAAGCACAAGAGCAAGGGGTCCTGTCCTAGAGGACCGGAGGAGGCAACACCAGACTGAGAAAGGAGCCGACTCCAGGCAGACCGGCATCTCGGTCCAGGACTGGCCTCCACCCTCCTCACCACCCCCAGCACCACAGAAGCTTGTTGGCTCTCTATTCAGAAGAGAGCGCCCGAGAGGGATGGAAAAGCCCACTCCCCACCTCTGGAAGCCGAGCTGCTCCTGGGGAAAAGCTCTGCCTGCAGGCCCCTGCCCTGCCCGTCCCTCGCCTCAGCTTCCCTACACGACAAAGGTGTCTTCTCCTCTGCTCGGGGTCTGCCCACGGGCACCAGGACCTCTGTGGCGCTGGGCACCCCCGGGGGCCTGCGTTTTCTGTGGGGAACGGTGTGCCCGACAGGACTTGGTTAGGCTCAGCTCTATCTATCGTCACCCACAGGGAATGCAGATTTATAAGCCCACCGTGAGACGCGGACTAATTTGTGTCCAACGGAAACGTGAGGAGGGGATTCTAAAGGACAGAATGAACACAGACGTGTTTGGATTCCAGTGGTAAAACCCCGTGACCGGGGGGGGGGGATGAGGGAAGGGCCCCGCTCTAACGGCGCCACAGGACACGACAGGACTGCCTTCACGTCAAGGCAAGTGAAGGCCTCTGGGGGCAATGGGTCCTGCAGCGCAGTCCTGATGTTCACTCTTCACTCCTTCGGTGTCCGTGCCCATTTCCTACGGCAAATAGGCCATCTCTGATCACTCAGACTATTCTGACCTAGGCTACCACTGTGGGGGTCCTGGAGAGTACACTGACCCACAGAGAGCGGACCCTGAGGAACCGTGACGTCTGCTGGATCCAAGAACATTCGACATCGCACAAAGCACCCAACATGAAGTTGCAGGGACGGCCTCTCACGTTCCTCTCCCGTGAGCATGACGGCAGACGTTCCCAACAGGCTCCTCAGCAAACCCACACCAGGAACGGAGCAAAGGAACCACAACAACCACAAGCCCACGTCAAGCAGTTCGGGAAGGAGTCGGCTGTGCTGGGAGACTTCAGTGTGGGCTTCAGTGACGCCCTCCGAGTGTTACTTGCAGAAACACACCGTGAGAGCCCTGCAGTCCTCGGCCCCGAAGCACCGAAGGCTTCTGGAGGCGCCACCAAAGATGAGAGCTGAGTGTGGAGAAGCCCGAAGGCTCCTGGGGAAGACTGTGCTTTCGGAGAAGGAAATGACACAGCACATGCGCCACGGAACACACAAACCGGAGACCAGGCCCGGAGAGGCTGCTGCACACACACGTCAACGTTTCCAGAAACAGTTACGGGTGAAAACGACCACAGCGCTTACCTGGCCCTGGTCCTCCCGCTCCGCGGGGCAGGAGGAGCTGCCGTTGCTCCCTGGAGCCGCGGGGCCAGGTCCCGGATCTGAGAAAGGCCAGAGAGGAGGGACGAGGTTTAGTCCCGCTTGCACAGACTGTGAGGAAGGAAAACGGACCCTCCGCGCCTTCCTCCAGAAAGAGTCTGAGGCGCTTTCCCACCCTCAGGGCCCTCGCCGGCGGCAGAGGGCTCCCCACACGCCTCAGGTGACCCCGGAGGATGAGGGGGAGACGCGTCCCCTGACCCTTGAGGAAGACACCGCAGGGCCCGCTTCAGGAATTTTCATGACTCCTCAGCTCAGGGCTCAGCCAGCTGGCAAGAAGGTTAGGGGTGCGCCTCCACCCCCACAGAGCCCGCCACGTGGTCTCTGGCCAACGCGCATCTGCAGAACCGCTCTTTCTGCCTCGCTGGAGGCAGCCTCTTCCCTTGTCCACAAGACACACCTGCTGCCCGGCTCAGGATGGAGACACGACACAGCCCAGGGGACGTACGTCCCCAGAAACTCGAGGAACCTTACAAAGTCCTCAGCCAGGTTGACCCACGCACTGCCAAGCCCTCAGTAACATCTCTCCATTTAACCCAACAGATCCATAGGAAGAAAGATGAAGATGCTTTCCTGTACCAGTTAACTCATCCTCTTCAGATGACCTTACCGAGTGGGGGAGGTGGAGGCGACGCGCCGGGCCTCACAGGCCGCCACTGCGGAGCGGGGAGAGGTGGCCCTGAGCCCCAGGGCATGCCCGATGGTCCCGCCCTGGGAGGAGGCCCTCCTGCTTCCACGCTGACCTGCGGAACACAAGGTTAAAGGTAGGTGGATGTGGCAGACCCGAAGCACCAACACCAACAGAAGCTGAAACCCCCTGAAGCAGGGGCAGCGCCCGGCACCCTAGCCGCCCCAGGTGCCAAGAGAGCAGCATCCGTGCCAGACAGCTCTACCCCTCCCGCTGGGGCCGGCCCAGCTTGGGGAGGAACAAACACTACGGGGATGAACCACTGTCACAACACGTCACCGCCCGTGTCGGCGAAAGCACAAGAGCAAGGGGTCCTGTCCTAGAGGACCGGAGGAGGCAACACCAGACTGAGAAAGGAGCCGACTCCAGGCAGACCGGCATCTCGGTCCAGGACTGGCCTCCACCCTCCTCACCACCCCCAGCACCACAGAAGCTTGTTGGCTCTCTATTCAGAAGAGAGCGCCCGAGAGGGATGGAAAAGCCCACTCCCCACCTCTGGAAGCCGAGCTGCTCCTGGGGAAAAGCTCTGCCTGCAGGCCCCTGCCCTGCCCGTCCCTCGCCTCAGCTTCCCTACACGACAAAGGTGTCTTCTCCTCTGCTCGGGGTCTGCCCACGGGCACCAGGACCTCTGTGGCGCTGGGCACCCCCGGGGGCCTGCGTTTTCTGTGGGGAACGGTGTGCCCGACAGGACTTGGTTAGGCTCAGCTCTATCTATCGTCACCCACAGGGAATGCAGATTTATAAGCCCACCGTGAGACGCGGACTAATTTGTGTCCAACGGAAACGTGAGGAGGGGATTCTAAAGGACAGAATGAACACAGACGTGTTTGGATTCCAGTGGTAAAACCCCGTGACCGGGGGGGGGGGATGAGGGAAGGGCCCCGCTCTAACGGCGCCACAGGACACGACAGGACTGCCTTCACGTCAAGGCAAGTGAAGGCCTCTGGGGGCAATGGGTCCTGCAGCGCAGTCCTGATGTTCACTCTTCACTCCTTCGGTGTCCGTGCCCATTTCCTACGGCAAATAGGCCATCTCTGATCACTCAGACTATTCTGACCTAGGCTACCACTGTGGGGGTCCTGGAGAGTACACTGACCCACAGAGAGCGGACCCTGAGGAACCGTGACGTCTGCTGGATCCAAGAACATTCGACATCGCACAAAGCACCCAACATGAAGTTGGAGGGACGGCCTCTCACGTTCCTCTCCCGTGAGGATGACGGCAGACGTTCCCAACAGGCTCCTCAGCAAACCCACACCAGGAACGGAGCAAAGGAACCACAACAACCACAAGCCCACGTCAAGCAGTTCGGGAAGGAGTCGGCTGTGCTGGGAGACTTCAGTGTGGGCTTCAGTGACGCCCTCCGAGTGTTACTTGCAGAAACACACCGTGAGAGCCCTGCAGTCCTCGGCCCCGAAGCACCGAAGGCTTCTGGAGGCGCCACCAAAGATGAGAGCTGAGTGTGGAGAAGCCCGAAGGCTCCTGGGGAAGACTGTGCTTTCGGAGAAGGAAATGACACAGCACATGCGCCACGGAACACACAAACCGGAGACCAGGCCCGGAGAGGCTGCTGCACACACACGTCAACGTTTCCAGAAACAGTTACGGGTGAAAACGACCACAGCGCTTACCTGGCCCTGGTCCTCCCACTCCGCGGGGCAGGAGGAGCTGCCGTTGCTCCCTGGAGCCGCGGGGCCAGGTCCCGGATCTGAGAAAGGCCAGAGAGGAGGGACGAGGTTTAGTCCCGCTTGCACAGACTGTGAGGAAGGAAAACGGACCCTCCGCGCCTTCCTCCAGAGAGAGTCTGCGGCGCTTTCCCACCCTCAGGGCCCTCGCCGGCGGCAGAGGGCTCCCCACACGCCTCAGGTGACCCCGGAGGATGAGGGGGAGACGCGTCCCCTGACCCTTGAGGAAGACACCGCAGGGCCCGCTTCAGGAATTTTCATGACTCCTCAGCTCAGGGCTCAGCCAGCTGGCAAGAAGGTTAGGGGTGCGCCTCCACCCCCACAGAGCCCGCCACGTGGTCTCTGGCCAACGCGCATCTGCAGAACCGCTCTTTCTGCCTCGCTGGAGGCAGCCTCTTCCCTTGTCCACAAGACACACCTGCTGCCCGGCTCAGGATGGAGACACGACACAGCCCAGGGGACGTACGTCCCCAGAAACTCGAGGAACCTTACAAAGTCCTCAGCCAGGTTGACCCACGCACTGCCAAGCCCTCAGTAACATCTCTCCATTTAACCCAACAGATCCATAGGAAGAAAGATGAAGATGCTTTCCTGTACCAGTCAACTCATCCTCTTCAGATGACCTTACCGAGTGGGGGAGGTGGAGGCGACGCGCCGGGCCTCACAGGCCGCCACTGCGGAGCGGGGAGAGGTGGCCCTGAGCCCCAGGGCATGCCCGATGGTCCCGCCCTGGGAGGAGGCCCTCCTGCTTCCACGCTGACCTGCGGAACACAAGGTTAAAGGTAGGTGGATGTGGCAGACCCGAAGCACCAACACCAACAGAAGCTGAAACCCCCTGAAGCAGGGGCAGCGCCCGGCACCCTAGCCGCCCCAGGTGCCAAGAGAGCAGCATCCGTGCCAGACAGCTCTACCCCTCCCGCTGGGGCCGGCCCAGCTTGGGGAGGAACAAACACTACGGGGATGAACCACTGTCACAACACGTCACCGCCCGTGTCGGCGAAAGCACAAGAGCAAGGGGTCCTGTCCTAGAGGACCGGAGGAGGCAACACCAGACTGAGAAAGGAGCCGACTCCAGGCAGACCGGCATCTCGGTCCAGGACTGGCCTCCACCCTCCTCACCACCCCCAGCACCACAGAAGCTTGTTGGCTCTCTATTCAGAAGAGAGCGCCCGAGAGGGATGGAAAAGCCCACTCCCCACCTCTGGAAGCCGAGCTGCTCCTGGGGAAAAGCTCTGCCTGCAGGCCCCTGCCCTGCCCGTCCCTCGCCTCAGCTTCCCTACACGACAAAGGTGTCTTCTCCTCTGCTCGGGGTCTGCCCACGGGCACCAGGACCTCTGTGGCGCTGGGCACCCCCGGGGGCCTGCGTTTTCTGTGGGGAACGGTGTGCCCGACAGGACTTGGTTAGGCTCAGCTCTATCTATCGTCACCCACAGGGAATGCAGATTTATAAGCCCACCGTGAGACGCGGACTAATTTGTGTCCAACGGAAACGTGAGGAGGGGATTCTAAAGGACAGAATGAACACAGACGTGTTTGGATTCCAGTGGTAAAACCCCGTGACCGGGGGGGGGGGATGAGGGAAGGGCCCCGCTCTAACGGCGCCACAGGACACGACAGGACTGCCTTCACGTCAAGGCAAGTGAAGGCCTCTGGGGGCAATGGGTCCTGCAGCGCAGTCCTGATGTTCACTCTTCACTCCTTCGGTGTCCGTGCCCATTTCCTACGGCAAATAGGCCATCTCTGATCACTCAGACTATTCTGACCTAGGCTACCACTGTGGGGGTCCTGGAGAGTACACTGACCCACAGAGAGCGGACCCTGAGGAACCGTGACGTCTGCTGGATCCAAGAACATTCGACATCGCACAAAGCACCCAACATGAAGTTGGAGGGACGGCCTCTCACGTTCCTCTCCCGTGAGCATGACGGCAGACGTTCCCAACAGGCTCCTCAGCAAACCCACACCAGGAACGGAGCAAAGGAACCACAACAACCACAAGCCCACGTCAAGCAGTTCGGGAAGGAGTCGGCTGTGCCGGGAGACTTCAGTGTGGGCTTCAGTGTCGCCCTCCGAGTGTTACTTGCAGAAACACACCGTGAGAGCCCTGCAGTCCTCGGCCCCGAAGCACCGAAGGCTTCTGGAGGCGCCACCAAAGATGAGAGCTGAGTGTGGAGAAGCCCGAAGGCTCCTGGGGAAGACTGTGCTTTCGGAGAAGGAAATGACACAGCACATGCGCCACGGAACACACAAACCGGAGACCAGGCCCGGAGAGGCTGCTGCACACACACGTCAACGTTTCCAGAAACAGTTACGGGTGAAAACGACCACAGCGCTTACCTGGCCCTGGTCCTCCCGCTCCGCGGGGCAGGAGGAGCTGCCGTTGCTCCCTGGAGCCGCGGGGCCAGGTCCCGGATCTGAGAAAGGCCAGAGAGGAGGGACGAGGTTTAGTCCCGCTTGCACAGACTGTGAGGAAGGAAAACGGACCCTCCGCGCCTTCCTCCAGAGAGAGTCTGCGGCGCTTTCCCACCCTCAGGGCCCTCGCCGGCGGCAGAGGGCTCCCCACACGCCTCAGGTGACCCCGGAGGATGAGGGGGAGACGCGTCCCCTGACCCTTGAGGAAGACACCGCAGGGCCCGCTTCAGGAATTTTCATGACTCCTCAGCTCAGGGCTCAGCCAGCTGGCAAGAAGGTTAGGGGTGCGCCTCCACCCCCACAGAGCCCGCCACGTGGTCTCTGGCCAACGCGCATCTGCAGAACCGCTCTTTCTGCCTCGCTGGAGGCAGCTTCTTCCCTTGTCCACAAGACACACCTGCTGCCCGGCTCAGGATGGAGACACGACACAGCCCAGGGGACGTACGTCCCCAGAAACTCGAGGAACCTTACAAAGTCCTCAGCCAGGTTGACCCACGCACAGCCAAGCCCTCAGTAACATCTCTCCATTTAACCCAACAGATCCATAGGAAGAAAGATGAAGATGCTTTCCTGTACCAGTCAACTCATCCTCTTCAGATGACCTTACCGAGTGGGGGAGGTGGAGGCGACGCGCTGGGCCTCACAGGCCGCCACTGCGGAGCGGGGAGAGGTGGCCCTGAGCCCCAGGGCATGCCTGATGGTCCCGCCCTGGGAGGAGGCCCTCCTGCTTCCACGCTGACCTGCGGAACACAAGGTTAAAGGTAGGTGGATGTGGCAGACCCGAAGCACCAACACCAACAGAAGCTGAAACCCCCTGAAGCAGGGGCAGCGCCCGGCACCCTAGCCGCCCCAGGTGCCAAGAGAGCAGCATCCGTGCCAGACAGCTCTACCCCTCCCGCTGGGGCCGGCCCAGCTTGGGGAGGAACAAACACTACGGGGATGAACCACTGTCACAACACGTCACCGCCCGTGTCAGCGAAAGCACAAGAGCAAGGGGTCCTGTCCTAGAGGACCGGAGGAGGCAACACCAGACTGAGAAAGGAGCCGACTCCAGGCAGACCGGCATCTCGGTCCAGGACTGGCCTCCACCCTCCTCACCACCCCCAGCACCACAGAAGCTTGTTGGCTCTCTATACAGAAGAGAGCGCCCGAGAGGGATGGAAAAGCCCACTCCCCACCTCTGGAAGCCGAGCTGCTCCTGGGGAAAAGCTCTGCCTGCAGGCCCCTGCCCTTCCCGTCCCTCGCCTCAGCTTCCCTACACGACAAAGGTGTCTTCTCCTCTGCTCGGGGTCTGCCCACGGGCACCAGGACCTCTGTGGCGCTGGGCACCCCCGGGGGCCTGCGTTTTCTGTGGGGAACGGTGTGCCCGACAGGACTTGGTTAGGCTCAGCTCTATCTATCGTCACCCACAGGGAATGCAGATTTATAAGCCCACCGTGAGACGCGGACTAATTTGTGTCCAACGGAAACGTGAGGAGGGGATTCTAAAGGACAGAATGAACACAGACGTGTTTGGATTCCAGTGGTAAAACCCCGTGACCGGGGGGGGGGGGGATGAGGGAAGGGCCCCGCTCTAACGGCGCCACAGGACACGACAGGACTGCCTTCACGTCAAGGCAAGTGAAGGCCTCTGGGGGCAATGGGTCCTGCAGCGCAGTCCTGATGTTCACTCTTCACTCCTTCGGTGTCCGTGCCCATTTCCTACTGCAAATAGGCCATCTCTGATCACTCAGACTATTCTGACCTAGGCTACCACTGTGGGGGTCCTGGAGAGTACACTGACCCACAGAGAGCGGACCCTGAGGAACCGTGACGTCTGCTGGATCCAAGAACATTCGACATCGCACAAAGCACCCAAAATGAAGTTGGAGGGACGGCCTCTCACGTTCCTCTCCCGTGAGGATGACGGCAGACGTTCCCAACAGGCTCCTCAGCAAACCCACACCAGGAACGGAGCAAAGGAACCACAACAACCACAAGCCCACGTCAAGCAGTTCGGGAAGGAGTCGGCTGTGCTGGGAGACTTCAGTGTGGGCTTCAGTGTCGCCCTCCGAGTGTTACTTGCAGAAACACACCGTGAGAGCCCTGCAGTCCTCGGCCCCGAAGCACCGAAGGCTTCTGGAGGCGCCACCAAAGATGAGAGCTGAGTGTGGAGAAGCCCGAAGGCTCCTGGGGAAGACTGTGCTTTCGGAGAAGGAAATGACACAGCACATGCGCCACGGAACACACAAACCGGAGACCAGGCCCGGAGAGGCTGCTGCACACACACGTCAACGTTTCCAGAAACAGTTACGGGTGAAAACGACCACAGCGCTTACCTGGCCCTGGTCCTCCCGCTCCGCGGGGCAGGAGGAGCTGCCGTTGCTCCCTGGAGCCGCGGGGCCAGGTCCCGGATCTGAGAAAGGCCAGAGAGGAGGGACGAGGTTTAGTCCCGCTTGCACAGACTGTGAGGAAGGAAAACGGACCCTCCGCGCCTTCCTCCAGAAAGAGTCTGAGGCGCTTTCCCACCCTCAGGGCCCTCGCCGGCGGCAGAGGGCTCCCCACACGCCTCAGGTGACCCCGGAGGATGAGGGGGAGACGCGTCCCCTGACCCTTGAGGAAGACACCGCAGGGCCCGCTTCAGGAATTTTCATGACTCCTCAGCTCAGGGCTCAGCCAGCTGGCAAGAAGGTTAGGGGTGCGCCTCCACCCCCCAGAGCCAGCCGTGTGGTCTCTGGCCAACGCGCATCTGCAGAACCGCTCTTTCTGCCTCGCTGGAGGCAGCCTCTTCCCTTGTCCACAAGACACACCTGCTGCCCGGCTCAGGATGGAGACACGACACAGCCCAGGGGACGTACGTCCCCAGAAACTCGAGGAACCTTACAAAGTCCTCAGCCAGGTTGACCCACGCACTGCCAGGCCCTCAGTAACATCTCTCCATTTAACCCAACAGATCCATAGGAAGAAAGATGAAGATGCTTTCCTGTACAGGTCAACTCATCCTCTTCAGATGACCTTACCGATTGGGGGAGGTGGAGGCGACGCGCCGGGCCTCACAGGCCGCCACTGCGGAGCGGGGAGAGGTGGCCCTGAGCCCCAGGGCATGCCCGATTGTCCTGTCCTGGGAGGAGGCCCTCCTGCTTCCACGCTGACCTGCGGAACACAAGGTTAAAGGTAGGTGGATGTCACAGTTACAAACACCATCAGGATCTAATGCTGGAACCCAGTGATGCAGGACTGTATTTTGTAGTTTCGGAAAACAATGTTAATGTACTTCGCCGTACAGGAAGGGTTGTTTATTTAAAATGTTTGACATCTTTCATTTTATTTTTTGTGTATTTCACCTCAAGTATTATATATGAAGGCGTTTTTTTCAGTTCTGTGATTGAATTAAATAATGGGAGTAACTTTTTAGTGGCTCTTTCTCAATATTAAGGTGATACATTTCCTCTTGCACCCTCTTCTGATTTCACTGTCACATCATTTACACAAGCGTCCTTAAGGGATATTTCACCCTAAAGCAAAACATTCTCATTAATGACTTAATTTCCAATAAGAAAATTTATAAATACATGTCATCATTTTAATCTTTTATATATGTAATTTTGGTCCTCATGAAGGCTAATTTGTACAGTGGAAATTCTCTAGCCAATGTAGGTAGTCTATCTCTGAAATTGCTGAGTGGGTGATTAAATAACATCTTTCATGTTCTTGTAGACTTTTCTTTTTCCAATATCTTCACATAGGTTTGTAACAAAACATGTATGTAAATGTCAACAGAAACAGTGGGAGATATGATAAAATGAGGTAACATCAACCAAACATATCCCATAGCTACCCCTATATTTCACATGAGCGTATTTGATCCAGCTTGGGCCCAGGAAAAATGTCAAGCACATGAAGAAAGATTACAATCTACCACCCATACTTTGAAGGATGTCATTCAAACAATCGTTAGCCTTTTCCAGTGTCTTGATGTTATTCTTCAACAAAATACATTGAATCAGTAATAATTACTCATTACTTTACTTCTGTTTTTGGAATGTAATGCAGGCAAAGAAGGAATTTTTACTTGAAATTTAAGTATTTCAGCTGCAATAATTTTATTTTGCTGCTTCGTTTCTTTAATATTTTTATTTAATCCATTCATCTATACTAATACATGAGAGAAATCTCAATTCAAAAATATTAATTACAGTGCTAGACAAACATCTTCTAGTGTGTGAGTCTTCACACAAAGAAAGCAGTGCTTTACTTTTATGAATCTTGCTTTGAATTTGGACTGTTTATAGAACATATGAAATAGGACAATAGGATGAAAGAAGAGAGAGCAAAATAACTGAACTATCAGAGGTGGAAGTAATTGAACGTGAAATCATGAAAAATAATTGAAAGGAAATGATACCTTCTGTTCCAAAATATATATTTTTTCTCCAAGTTCTCTATTTTGTTTTCTCATTGTCTCGATGTCTTCCTTTATTTGTTGTATATCAACTAAAAGGAGATAAAATGATTTCTAAGATTATTAGGCAAACCCAGTAAAACTGAATTATCCCAGTGTATTAGCAGCAGAGATGCATTATCTGGCACTAGGAGTGTAACCATTGTGCCTGAAGAAAGCAAATTTTAGTTAGCGGTATTTTAAATCTAAGAAAATCTTATTTCAATGACATGCCTATTTAAAATTTTTTCAAAGATGGAGAAACACAATAAAATGTCTTCTCTTAATTTCTCTCCCATCTTTAAGCACCAATCTTATAAAATTCAATCACTTCAAATAGTTAAGCCATCACCAGAGGTGAAACATAAAAATCAAGCATCCTATCAACTTATACTTCTCTCTTCCAACTATTAAGGTAAATAAATATGTCCCTGCAAAAAGCAAAAAAAAAAAAAAACCTTATTTCCTCCAAGGTCGCCCCACTTTCATTCTCTATTTGCCATTCCACAGAAGAGAAGTTCAAAATGTCGACTGATTGGCTACTCAAAGGCCTCCAAGGTCTTCCTGCTGCCCGGTAGATTGCGTTCATGAGAACCAGGGTGGTTGGCTCCTGACAACAAGGTCTTTAGAATCAAACACACTTGGGTATGATCTGGGCTTTACCACCTAGCCACCAGAGGACCTGGATAACTCACAAGCCCTGTAAGACAAGCTTCTTCAGCCCCAAGATGAGAATGTTACCATCCACCATGACATGAATACAGCACACATAAAACACCCAGTAACAGGTAGAAGACACATGGAAAGCTCCAGAACACAGCCCACAATTCCACACTCCTCTCAGAGGCATTGAATTCTCTCACCTGACCACAAAGTGCAAACTTATCTTCTATTTGCCCAACGTGAGAGCTCCGATACCCTGATCTCTCTTCTCACCACAACCACTGCTGCATTCATTCACTGTGACAAACACCAGCAGTTGAGGGCCTACTATGTGCCAGGCAGCCACCCTGGCTCTCAACACACAGCACCACGTAATCATCACAGTCTAGGAAGCCCATACAGAATGTCTTATCCCTATTTTACATCAGGTTCATTTCCACTCATTCTCTACTGGCAAGAGTGGCTCCCTCCACTTCAGACTCATAACCCATGGTCATGACACACACTTTGCCTGGCAATATCTGGGTTCTTCTCTAAGCTGTAAACTTCTTGATAGTCTTCAATAGTGTTTTCTCATCTTTACATTTCACCAAGAGCCAGGTCATGTCAACATACTCACTCCAAACTGCAGCATCATACCATCACTTGTTTCCTAAACCTTTCTATGCAAAATTAAACTCGTCCCATTGTCCCTACTCCCGTGATCTGTTCCTCCTTCTGTTCTCTTATCTCAGTAGCTGGCAACTCCCTCTACATTGTCATTTAGACTCCAACTTCGGAAGAGTAAAATTTTCAAGTATTAAAAAGTCAATTAGACATCAGAAGTCACTGTATTTACTCCCAATTGAATTAAAACCCACATCAAACACCCATACTGAGAAAATATTACAAAGAAAACTAAAACCTAAGATCTTACCTTGATATACTCCAGACTTTATCTAGGAGAGGAAGAAACAAAATTAAATTTGATGTCAAAACATATTATTAGTAAAAACCTATAGTTCCTGATAAAATATAAAAACAATAGTCAAATGAAATTATAAAAATCATTTTTTCAGTGTAATGATTCATAGGATTAAAAATAAGAAAAAAAATAGAATTTCCTATTTAAGTCATGATACTTCACAAACCATCTCTGATAAAGACCACAAAAGTAAAAACTTATTTTTGACCAAAAGATTTATTTACCTTCTGTTAAATGAACACCAATCACTTCATTTTCATAATGAATGTGGCAGGCATTTTTATAAATACACTAATGCATTATTTATTTGATTTTTTTGGGTCAATTCCAATATCCACACTGAAGTCCAGAACCTGGGATTGTTTTAAAAGCCTCAAAAAAATTACAAAAAGAAAAGGCAAAATTTTTGTACTAAGATATGCCTCTTTCACTCACTAGAAAGCTTTTCTGAAATCTTACACAGATTCGGCTGTTTGCTGAATTGATAAACAATTACAACACATCAGGTCCTATGATTTTTCTATACCACTAAAAACAGAGGGTCATTAAATGAGAAAGAGAATGGGAGATGGAATTATAGCTCAATAAAATCCAGGCAGGGCCCCATTTTAATACCATGGAAAGATTCATTTTCTTGACCCCTAAAACATATTTCCCCATTCAAAAGTTTTAAATGATGATCAGATGCTGAGGACAGTCCACAAAACTTGCCAAGACACTGGAATATTATTACAGTATCAAAAGTCAGGCATAATAATGTTGTTATAGGAAAATGCATCCATGGAAGGCAAATGGAAAATCATGGATAGTCCTCTAACTTCACACGATGCTCAGGAGACAGCGAGCTTCTCTGCCCCTTGCCTCTACCCAACCCCAGAGGCAGGGGCAAGTGGGACGAGAGATGGGCTCACAAAATACTTAATATGTACATTTTCTTTTTAAAGGTCAGGGTTTATAAACTGTAGTTTTCTCATTGAGAACATATTGTTGTCTTACTCACTGAGTTCTTTTTAGAGTATTTTACAAAGTTAACTTCCATTTCAAAACATTGATTTGTGTTCAAGTTAGTGATATAAAGGAAACAAATAAAAGAGCTGGACTCCTGGATTCAGATCCAGCTTGTAAGGAGTTTGGAAGTTGTCACTCTTGTCCACGTAAGAAGGAAAAAGCTGAACGAACGAACTGAAAATCAAAAACTCTTCATAGATCTATCAGAGAACTGATGGCGCAGGGCCAACTGTTGCCTGCAGAATCTGAGAAACTGACTGGCAGTACAGACAATCACCACTTATTGGTGCAGAAGCCCAAGCTTAGAAATCTCCATGGGAACCAGAACACCATGGTAGGAAAACTTATACTGTAATTGATGAATTCCTGGATGCTCAGTGTGGACAAGAAAGACATTTCAAAATGCCATGGTGCCCAGTGTTAAGGACCTCCCATATATGTGTGAATTTTACCTTCAGGGATCCAATAGGTTCCCACAGTAATTATTAAATAAAAATACCCTCATGCTATTGGTAGGGAGAGGGGAGAAATAGCCACTTAGAAATAAACTCATAGTATTCTGTTCTTCTTAAAAAGGCTCGCCTGCAAGAGAAACTACTTTAGCAGAGCCTAAGTGGCGTTTTTCCAAAGACTACGTGACCTAGGTGAAGGGAGATACTGGACTCCAGTGTTCTCTCTTCTTCCTGTCTCACCTAACAGTAAACTCAGCCTAACCCCCAGACAGATAAATATAAATCCTCACACTAAAGACCTATTTATCTCAGTTGTTCCTTTAAACCAGCACACAACATCCAGTGTTCAACAAAACCTTACAAGGCAGACTAAAGGAAAAAAAACACACAGTTTGAACACAGAGAGCAAGCATTAGAATTACATTCAGTATGGCAGAGTTGATGGAATTATCAGACTAAGAATTGAAAACTGCAATGATTAATATGCTAATGGCTCTAAGGAAACAAATGAACAACATGCAAGAAGAGATGGTGCATGTACACAGAGAGATGAAAACTCTAAGAATCCAAAGGAAATTCTAGAAATCAAAAACACCATAACAGAAATGAGGAATGCCTTTGATGCATTCATTAACAGACTTGACATAGCCAAGGAAAGAATCAATGAGCTTGAAGAAATGTCAGTAGAAACTTCCAAAACATAAATGCAAAGAAAAAAACTAAAAATACAGCACGTAAAATTCAAGACCAGTGGGACAATTACAAAGAATGTAACATATACATAATGGGAATATCAGGAGAAGAAAGGAAAGGAAGAAATATTTGAAGCAATAATGACTGAGAATATCCCAAAATTAATGATAGTCACCAAACCATAGATTCAGGAAGCTCAAAGAATTCCAAACAGAGTAAATTTAAAAAAAATCTACATCTAGACATATACTATTCAAACTACAGATAATCAAAGACAAAGAAGAAATTTTGGAAGAAGCTGAGGGCAGAAGAGCAGGGAAATATAAAACTTTACCCACAGAGGGACAAGGATGAGAAATACATCAGACTTCTCTTCAGAAAGCATGCAATCAACAAGAAAGTGAAATGAAATCTTTAAAGTGTTACAAGAAAAGAAGCAACAACCTAGATTTCCATCACCAGTGAAATTATCCTTCAAAACAACATCACAGAGTAAGGAAAATTATGAGGGATAATGAGGGGCATAACTTTAATGGTAAAGAGGTCAATTCTCCAAGAAGACATAAAATATCTAATGTGTATGTATTAACAGCAGAGTGTCAAAACACATGAGGAAAAACTGATAGAATTGCTGGGAGAAATAGAGGAATCCATCATTACAGCTGGAGACTTCAAAAACCTCTGTCATTCATTGACAGATCCAGCTTACAGAAATTCAATCAGAATACAGTTGAACTGAACAGCATCATCAATCAACTGGATCTACTGACATCTGGAGAAGATTTCATCCAACAGCAGACTACTCATTCTTCTCAAGCTCACATAGAACATTCACTTAGATACACATATTCAGGGCCATAAAATACATCTTGACACATTTCAAGTAATAGAAATCATAGAAACTATGTTCTCAGACAACAATGGATTTAAACTAGAAATCAATAATAGAAAGATAGCTGGAAAACTACAAAAAATTTGGAGACTAAACAACACACTTCTAAAGAATACATGGGTCAAAGAAGACATCTCAACAGAAATTTTAAAATAATTCAATCTAAATGATAATGAAAATAGGACTTATTAAAATTTGTGGGATGCAGTGGAAGCAGTACTTAGTGGGAAATGTGTAGTACTGAATTCAAATAAAAGGTTCAGTGACTTTCAAAATTCCTACTTATTTATGATTAAAAGTATACCCATAAGGTACTTTAGTATACTCACAGCAAGGACAGATCTCCAGAGGAAAACAGCATATGCTGAAATTCTCAGGGAAGCCGTAACAACTGTCAACTTCCACAGAATTCCAAAATCACCAGGCCCAAGACGGAAACAGTCAGGCAGAATATGGACTAGCTGAAATAATATTGGAGATAATCAGAAACCTCAAAGACATTTACAATATATCTATCACAAAGAGTCATCTTTAGAAACCCTAAACAAGCCTCCAGGAGGTAACCACACCCCTCAAATATCTCCTCATGGAGGAGAGGGAGGACAGATGGATCAAAAAGGAGCAGGGGGAAATTTCCGGGAGTGATGAGTGTGTTTGCTATCTTAATGTAGTGATGGTTTCATTGCTGCATACATAAGTCAAATATCAACAAATTGTATTCATTAAAAATGTGCTGTTATTATACATAAATTATACCACACTTAAGCAGTATGTGACACACAAACTGTTAGAGCTTTATTTTGCTGACAAACACGTTGCAAATGTTTTTTTTTTAAATAGTTAACAGAACATAGAATATATGAGCCAACTTATAATGGAAAAATAAGTAAATACAAACTTATAGTGGATAGGAAACCTAGGTCTTCTATTGTATATTCATGAAGTAGCTGGAAAATTTCTTTGGGACATCTCCAAAAATATGTCAAGATGTATAGAAAAATGGGAAAAATAACAATCAAAAATGCGTGTTAAAGATACAAATCAGAATAATATATGGAGAGATGTTTATAGACATGCACGTAACTGAGAGAGATGGGCAGCTGTTATTATAATAATACTGGGATTATTATTCCAAGAAAAATTAATTCCAGATTATTGTTTAGCCCAAGTTTCTTTCAGTGTTTTCTTTCAGTGTTCACTTTGATTCTGAACCAGAGCACACAATGTCAGATTTCTGAAGTACATAAAGATTTGCCTAATAGTATGATCTTGTATCATGATTAACACTATGAGAATTGAGGTTAGTTGAAAACACAGTTCCAAATAGCCAATAAAAAGAATTCACATTCATATTTCATAGTATTGAACCTAAATCAATCAATAGCAACCATGAAAATTAATTTGTAAAAGAATACAAAATTTCTAGAATGTATGTTCACCAAAACAAAAAGCAACCATATCGTTTTACAAAAACTAGATTTATAAGTACTTTAGAAGAAAATAAACTCACAGGGTAACTCATACTAATCTACATACCAAGTTTCAGTTTTGTGCAAATAAAACTTCCCTAGAAAGTAGCCTTTGAAATCTATAAAATTTTCATCTTCAGCCCTCACAGCTGGGGTCAGTAAAATATGTGCTCACGGGAAACATACGCTGTCTTTGAGTCACCACTGTCTGAGAGAAAGCAGTAGCTCAGCACAATGGTTAAACATGTGGATCAAATGCACAAAAAAGAAAAACACCATCTTGTCACTACCTGGTTAAGCATCCCCAGTCATGGGCACTCTTGTTACATTTGGCAACTGTCAGGAGCTGATGTCAGTAGTTCACTCCTACCTAGATTAGATCCAGTGGGGCCAAAAAGCAGAGGTTCTGATACTCAATGACCATGAGCAAGGGTGGATGTGGGAAATGCAAAACAAGTGAGTTTATCCAGGTGCTCAAAGATGAGGTAGGGAAAGAGAGCGTAACTCATCTATGAGAACACAGCCTAGGTAGAGGGGGAAAAACTCCAATGAAGACTATCAAGAAATTTCCTCCTTCATAGACTCAAAGGAAACAGAATAGATTCTTCTTTGATTACAGGTATTCATTGGGATGATTCTGCCTCAATGTGAGGGTTGTTCCTGACCACTGGACCTTTCCAGATCCCTAAGAATCTGATGCATGCCAATCAAAACAAATCTACTTATCTCTATGGGGTGTTCTCAGTCCTTCCCTCTCTCTCTTTCCTGGGGGGAGAGGTGGCTTCCAATGACAAAGTGAAACCTTTCACAGTAGGAGTCTGGAGTTTCTTTATATTTGGACAATCCTGAGGACATTAAGGACCCTTTTTGCTTTGCATAAATCAATACTGAACACGAACACTTTACTAAAGAAAGTACAACAACTCGTTCACCTCATGGTCATGTCACTCCTAATGATTTCCCCATTATAAACATCCCAGCAGGATGCAGCCACTTATTTTCTGATGGACTTCTCAGGGCTCCTATCAACCTGGTTGGACACAGAGTCCCTGGGAGCAGCTTCCAAGAGCAGAAAGGAAGGGACGACTCAGAAGTTGCTAAAAGTCAACAAGCCAGAAAGCACAGAGCACAAATGACATTTCCCTTTTTAACAGACTAGCACCAACACCAACGCTTAGACACCACTCTTCCCAGGGCTGCCAGCATTTACGTATATGAATCATGTACTTACAGGAAAACAAACTACACATGAGATGGACCCTACACCTACGTAGCTTGAAGCAGGATCTTCACAAGGCTTCCAGGAGCTAGTCTAACTCCCATGACTCCTATTAAATAAGAGTTCTTTATGTTTTTAAAGTGATTTTATTGAGATACATTTCACTTATCATACAATTTTCCCATTGAAGACTTACAACTCAATGGCTTTCAGTATATTCACAAATCCTTCCTTCCTGATGCTATAAAGTTACTATTTTCAGGTTTCCATCCTGTCAGCTCCACTGTGTTTGGTCCAAGCAATGCTGACAGGACCCAGAACTTGATGTGGACAGCTGTGGCCAAAACCCATTCAGGCTGGTCAAGAAACCTGCCCTGAAGTCCTTGGTCTTCGGGAAAAACTCAGTTTCCATCAAGGATCATAAGATAAAGCTGTCATTTAACCACAGAAAGGAAGAAACCACTGATGTCTGATGTTTACTCACATTCATGTTTGGGTAACCAGGAGACCCAAGGAGGAGGAGACAGAAGATGAACCTGCGCACCTCCATGTCCTGGTCCTCTCAGGGGTCCTGAGGTTGCCAGGAAGGTGGTGGGGTGAGAGGGGTAGGGAAGGGGTTGGAGAGGGGTGGGGAGGGAGTTGGGACAGGGGTAGGAATTGGGGGTAGGATTGAGGAGGGGATGTGGCAGGAAAGGGCGTGTTGGGCACCTGGGAGGAGAAGAAGAAGGGGATCAGGGAAAGTACTGGGTCAGATCAAGTCCTAAAAGGGAAGGAGGAGGGTTCAGACAGGTCAGTAGGTCAGTAGGTCAGCGGGACACAAGGAGCAGTGAAGTGGACTCTCAGGAGCAGTTGGAGGGGACGAGGGCTTCGTCTTCCTCCGAGTCTTCTCCTGTCTGGGCGCTGCCTTAGCAACCCCGAAGCTTTATACTCCCTTTTGACCAATCCTCTGCCTTCACCCCTGGTTCATCACAGTGGACACCGTGTGACCTCATTTTTAGAATGCCCCTCCCCCACCCAGTGCCCCACCAGGAGCCATCTCAACGACAGGTCCTCTCTGGAACCTTCACAGACCTTCTGGTTTCTGGTGCTTCCCAACCCAGGCTCCCTGTTCCCCACTTCTGGGCGCTCCCTCTTTCCTTTCTGACTTCCTAAGGTTTCCAATGGCCATTGGCTGAAAAACATATAAAGCAAAGGATGACAAAAGTGAAAGAAGAATCAAATGACAAGTAGAGTGGGAGGTTCTCACACGCCCCTCTCAGCAGCTCATACAATAAGCAGACAGAACATCCGTAAAATGCAGAAGATGTTAACAGCAAACCATCTTAATCATACAGATGTATCCATATATCTATACCTGTATAACTGTTTAGGACATATTAATTTAAGAAGATATGATACATTTACGAAATTAACCCTACTTATTTGGGCTATAAAGCAAATTTTAATATATTTCAGAGGAATGAAATCACACAGAGCACATTTCTGGTAACGTGATTGTCCTAGAGGCCACTTAGAGAAAGCCAACTAGAAATTCTCATATGTTTGAAAATTGAAAAGTACCTTTATAAATAAAATATGACTGTAAGAAGAAATCCCAAAGGAAAGGAGGCTACATTTGAACTGAATGATATGATCATGATAAAATATATGTCTTCTTCTGGCCTGGATATTCCACTTTGTGTGACAAGATTGTATGATCTCAAAATCATTCCCAATTAACCAGACATCTTCACACCTGAAACAATGGTGGATATGTCACTTATCCATGTCACCCTGCTACCTGTTAGCATGGGCTTTACATTATGAACCAAACTGGGGAAAATCCAAGCTGACTCTCTCGTCGTTGATCTCCCAGGATCTCCGGAATGTGAGCATTTTAAGAGAGGAAGTTCATCATCTTCTCTCCTGGGTGACCTGGGGACAACGCCCAGAGGCTTGGCAGCACCAGGAGTGATGGGCGGGGAGAGCCAAGCAGGTGGATAGGGGTCCAGAGACCCAGGTGACTGGGACAAACCCCACTCATGATCATCTTTCCTGGGTCCCATCCTGAGCTTCCTAAGGTGCTGTTCTGCATACTGCACACAGTGTTTCCCCAACTCATTCAGGCCCAAGGAGGATTAAAATCACTTCTTTAAATCCCACCACTTTTTATTATTACGCAAATTTACAGCGAACAGGAAACATTCCCTCACTGTTATAATGGAAAACCAATGTCTTCTACCATAAATGTAAAGAAACCGTAAAAAAACAAGCAAAACCAAACAAGGACAACATAACAACAGTGCATACTAAATTTTGTTGAGATGCTGTTGCCTGCCTGAAGAGCCCCAGAGCCAGCCTGTCCTGGTTATACAAGGAGAGACCAGTACAGAAGGGGTGGAAGTCAGACTAGCCCAGAAGTGAATGGGAGAGAGGCCCAGCCTGTCGGGGACTGGGGACTTCCAGGAAGGGTGCCAGGGTCACCCTGATCACGGCTCCAGCAGGGAGGAGGGAAAGAAGGAGAAGTGACAGAGCTTGGGGGCCTGGAACAGGTGAGATCTTTTTCACAGCCGAGGAAGCGCTTGTTCCCCAAAGCCAGTGTCAGCCTCCCACACAGGGGAGCCCTTCGTGGCCCCTGGGGCCCGGACCAGGAGCCTTGGGCTCAAAGCTCAGCTGTGCTGCTTCCCAGCTGTGTGACCCTGAGCGGGTTTCCTTCATTAAAATGGGAGTGTCCATGCCTGTGTCCAAAGACTGTCACAAGGACAAGAAGCAGCCACGTGCTGAGCCCCTGAGCACATCAGCAGCATCATCTCCCAGGGGCATCTGTCTTCCCAGAACTGGCACCTTAAAAGGTATGCAGACCTTAAAGGCAATAATGATACAACTGAAGGCCCCTCCTGTTACGGGCCTGTGCTAAGCACTGCACTGTGCAGGCATCATCTTATGGGGTCCTGAGGTCAGTACCATCTCTATCCCCCTTGCACAGATGTGGAGTCAGGTTCAGAGTGGTCAGGGAGAGGGCTGTACCCAGGCTGAGAAAAAGGTCAAAGGGGACTCAGGTCTGGGCAGGGGTGTTGGGAGAGGGGAAGGCTGAGGCCTGGAGATGCCAGAGGGAGAAGGGGCCAGAGAGAAGCTTTGCCCAGGGCCCAGCTTTACTTGGGATCCACCCTGCTCGGAAGATGAGGCCAAAACTGGCGGCCATGGTCACACCTCAGCTCCTCGACCTGGGACTGGTGGTCAGTCATTGTTGTGCTGATGATAATATTGTCATATAATAGTTCTGCTGATGGCATTATTGTTATTATTGTTATTGTGGGAGAGGGTGCAGCCCACTCTGACACATGGCAGGGTCCTGGGGACGCTCATCTCTCTCCCTCTCTTGACCTCAGGATCTGCTAAGCCCCATGCAATACCCCCACTCAAAGTGCATCCTGTCAGGGTCCCAGTCCCTACCCAGGGCCCTGTCCGCAGAGCCACCCTACCCTGCTCACTCTCTGGTACCTCAACCCAGGCACAGCCTTCCAGCAGGCCATGGCATGGGGCCGATGCCAGCACTCAATCTGGAACCAGGAAAACACCCCCGTCCATGACAGCTTAGGTGGGGCAGGTCGTGCCAAGGTCTATTCATCCTATCTGCCTGCAGTGGCCTCCACTGAGTGCCAGGGCTATTTGTCTTGCAAGCTGGGGTGGGGGGTGAAGGCCTGGGAGTGTGCGTGTGTGCATGTGTGTGTTTGGGTGTGTAAATCTGCATTATGGACCTGTGAGTATGAGTTTCTGTGGCTGTGAATATATTGATTGTGGATGTGAGTTTTCCACTGTGTGGCACTGTTTCCCTCTGTGTGTCACTGTATGCATTTGTGTGTCTGTGTCTGTATCTCTGAATGAGTGTATGTTGGTTGTGCAAATCTCTGTGTGTGTCTCTGGGCATGTGTCCCCCTGCTGGAGCATCTGTATGTGTCTGTGTTTTATATCTCTGTGTGCACTGGTTGTGTGTGTGAATTCCCCGCCCCTTTGTGTGTTCCTGATTGTACCTGTGCATGTATGAGTGTCTGTGTTCTCTCTGTGTGTGTCCAATGTGTGTAGGGCCTGCCCTGTGGGGCTGTCTCATGTGGCCCTGAGTGTGTATGTGTTTGTGTGTGTGTGTGTGTGTGTGTGTGTCTGTGTGTTCCCCCCAGGGGCCGTTGCCTGTGTCTGCAGTGTGGGTCTGTGTGTGAGCCTGTCCATGAGGCCTATGCCTGAGTCCCTAGGTGAGGATGGGGGTGATTTTGTGCCTGTGTGTCTCTGTGCTTGTGGTATCTTATTTCTCTGTGAGTGGGTGTGTCAGCGCACCACAAAAATGGGCAGCTGCAGAGGGGATCTCTCCATGGGTGACCCCAGTGGTGGGTGAGAAGGAGACAATATGTGCTTCTCCCACCCCCAGGCTCGGCCCGTTCTGCCCCTGCTTCTCCCAGCCTCTGGTTTTCCCCACAGTGGTCCCATCTCAGGCCCCAAGGACAGAGAGAGTAAAGGATCAGTTCACAGGACCCAAGACCAGGGGGTCAGAGGGACTGTGGATAGCAGGATGGGGTTATAGAGGTGGGGGAGGGGTGTGTGGGGAGGACACTGGGCCCCTGGGGAAGGGCTAGGGGAGTCCTGGGCCCTGGGAAGAGATGAGTGGGTGTGCTCATGTTGGGGAAAGCTGAGGGGTGAAAGCCTCTGGGTATGAATGAGGGACTGGGTACCTCTGGAGAGGTCTGGAAGAGTCCTATGGGACTCCTGGATTCCCAGAGAGCAGGTCCCTCACTCACCCATGCGGGATCTAGGAGAGGCTGGTGCCTGGGGCTGCTTGGAGCATCTCTCTGGACCTCTGTGTCCTGGCCATCTACTGGGTGCACAGGGCCACCCAGGAAGCTGGGGCCAGCAGAAAGAATCGGGCCCCAGGCTCTCTCTGATGGGGATTGGGGAGAATTACAGAGGGACTGCATTTAGCACAAGTTCATCCACAAAATGAATGCACAACACAGGCACACCATTGATGTTCATATTCATATTTTATTACCTCCAGCCCCAAACTGAGCACTTATCTGGGCAACCCAGAAGGGTCAGTTCACAGGCCCTGAGGCCACGGGGGATCAGGAGGGCTCTGGATGGCAGGAGGGGGTTATAGAGTGTTGTGTACGAGTGTCTGGAGAACACACTGGACCCCTGGCTAATGCTTGGAAGATTCCTGGGCCCTGGGAAGAGTGAGTGAATGCGGGCCCCTAGGGAGAGCTCTGGAACAGAGCTCCTGGGTCCCTGGGAACAAATGAGGGACTGGGCACCCCTAGAAAGGCCTGGAGGAATCCTGCAGGATTACTGCATCCCCGGAGGGCTGGTCCCTCACTCACCTGTGCTGGTCCAAGCTGGGACCTGGAAGCAGCAGCAGCAGTAGCAGAAGCAGCAGCAGCATTATTGGTGAGCACAGAGGCAGTGAATCTATTGGACGGTGGCAGGTGAAGGTTGGTCTGGCAGGCAAATTTAGTCACCAAGCTGGGCTGCCCACTCCTCCTTCCCCTCTCCCCAGATCTCACATTCACCCCGTCCTTGGCCTCACCCTCCAGCAGGGCATGGGCATGCCAAGCAGTGGCAGACACCTGGGGCCATATGGAGTGTCCCTCCTAGGGCTACCATTAAGTATGATGTTAGCTGTAGGTTTTTTCCACATGTCCTTTATCAAGTTGAAGAAGGTCCCTCTACCTAGTTCGCTGAGAGTTTCTTCATCAGAAATGGGCATTAGCGAAAAACTAATGGGTCAAAGAAGAACTCAAGGGAAATCAGAAAGTATCTTGAGAGAAATGAAAATGAAAAGACAACATACCAAAACTTATGGGTTGCAGCAAAAGCTATTCTAAGAGGGAAGTTTCTAGTGATAAATACTTAATTTAAGAAAAAAGAAAGATCTCAAATTAACAACCTAGCTTTACACCTCAAAGAAGTAGAAAAATAAGAACAAACTACGCCAAAGTTAGCAGAAGGAAAGAAATAATAAAGATTAGAACAGAAATTAAGAAAATGGAGACTGGAAAGACAATAGGAAAAAAATCAACAAACTGAGTTGGGTTTTTAAAAAGATAAATGAAATTGACAAAACTTTAGCTACATTAATCAAGAAAAAAAGGGCCCAAATAAAATTATAAATGAAAGAAGAGACATTACTGTTGACACCACAGAAGTACGAAGGATCATAAGAGGATGTGCCGGTAGGTGCCAGCCACATAGTAGGCCCCCAATAAGTGTTAAATGGATGGAAGAAACACTACAGAACAGCCCAAGAAAAGAGGAAGGAATTTTTGTGTCCAATGCAAATCCAGGAATCCACAGCATGAGCTACTCTCAAGCAAGGAGGAAACAACCAAGAGAAAGTTTCCACAACCTCCTTGCATCACAGGAAGTTTCAACATCAGCCTACATTTCAAAAGGCAGTAATCTGACACCTAACCCATGTAAATTAAGGACAGCTTGAGGAGAACACATAATGACAACAAAGTTCAGTGAGCTCAGTCTCCTGCCCTTCTCAGTTCTTCCCCAGCCATTGGAGAGGTTACACCCCAGAAAGAGACAGTATTCAAGAGACCACATCTGTGCTGCCAGGATGCTTGAGGAAATATTATCTACTTAAAAGATATAAATGAAGCCTTCTTTTGTGGCTTTCTCAGGAACCACCTTTGTGCCTGGGACCCCCACCCCACCCCCCGCCAACTGACTGCCAAGAAAATTCTCTATCGATTGCACATGTCCAAGGCCCAGTGCACTCTGGTCAATGAGGCTATGGCCACACTTGTGGACTCTGTCATGTCCAACTGCCCCACCTTGAAGACCAAGCTCCTGGTATCAGATATGAGCTATGACAGGTGGTTGGGTTTTAAGGAGTTGATGAGGTAAGTGGATACTGAAAACAAGATGCTTAAATCAAGAAAATACCTGATTTTGGAAGACATGATGATGTGTGAGAAGTGTTGATGTAACTTGGGTGGTGTGAGAGGAGAGAGAAGGAAGCTGGACAGCAATCTCTAGTCCTGAATCCAGAATACCCCCCACCCCAAGAATTCCTGATCTGTCTCACAAGGTCTCCGTCTGAGTGAAAGTCTCATCTCCTGATTCACACATGAGTGTTCATTCTGAGAGGTGGTCAAAAAATAGGTGATAGTAATATAAATAACCAGGACACATACTAAAAATAACAAACACTCACCCCAACTGGTAAATGGGGAAATACTTATTAAAACAATGAGATGACGCCATGTTCATCCTTAGGTTAACGAACTATTGAGTTTGATAATTACAAATGTGGTCTCTAGAGGGCAATATTTCAGCGTCCAGGGATATAAAAGTCAACAAGACAGGCAAAATCCCTTTCCTAATAGAGCTGATATTCTAAACAGCAAAACGAACAAACAAGAAAACACATAAATGATCAAGATAATACAGGGCAATAAGAAAGAGTGACCCTATGTGGGACAGGGGAATTATTTTAGATTTGCTGGCTTCTGAAGAGAGGACATTTGAGCTGAGATTTGAACACCAAGGAGCCAGCCTTTTGAAGTTCTGTGGCAATTGTGTCCCTGGCAGAGGGAACACTAAGGTAAAGCACCTGAGGTGGGAATGAGTTGGACCTGTTTGAGGAGCAGAAAGAATGCCAGGGTGCCTGAAGTGCAATGAGAGAGGAAGAGAGTAGGAGGAAGAGAGCTTGACGAGCAAGAGAGGGTGGACTGCAGAGGCCTTGTAGGTCATGCAGGAGAGGGAAGGACTTGATCTGACTTACACTTTTAAAAATACTCTCTGGCGGCTGTATGAACAATTGAACACAAGAAAGAGACCTGGCGGAGGGCTGTCCAGGTGAGAGGCTATGTTGGTGTGGACCAAGGAAGCAGCAGTGGAGACAGGACTCACCTCAGGCGCAAAATTTAAATGGGCACCAAAATATTCAGTGATCACGAAAAATAACATTTTAATTTTAAAATAAATTTTTAAAAATACATGTAAATAATAAAACAATGCTGTTTTAAAATGTATATATTATATATAATTTTCAATATTTATTTTATACATTTTTTGTATTTGTATGTATTTGTAATTTATGAATAATCATAATTCTGACTTTATAAATCTTTTAAAAGCAAATATTTTTAAAATTTTTTGACATTAAAAATAATCAAATTGGGGCCGGCCCCGTGGCTTAGCGGTTGGGTGCGCGCACTCCGCTACTGGTGGCCCGGGTTCATATCCTGGGTGTGCACCGATGCACCGCTTCTCCGGCCATGCTGAGGCCGCAACCCACATACAGCAACTAGAAGGATGTGCAACTATGACATACAACTATCTACTGGGGCTTTGGGGAGAAAAAAAAAAAAAGAGGAGGATTGGCAATAGATGTTAGCTCAGAGCTGGTCTTCCTCAGCAAAAAGAGGAGGATTAGCATGGATGCTAGTTCAGGGCTGATCTTCCTCACAAAAAACAAAAACAAAAACAACAAATAATCAAATTGGCAAACTACAGCCCTCAAACCAGCTGCCTGTTTTTATAAAGTTTTATTGGAGCCAGAGACAGGATTAGGGTGACCAAGTGAGTTGAGTCATGCAAGTGCTAGGCTGGATACTGTATTTAGCTAAAATTTTAATATTTTGTTTATCATGCATTAATTTTTACCTTTTAAGAAATATGACATTAAAATATTATTTATCTTGACTACTGAATTTGTTGGCATCCCCTTATACACCACGCCTGAGGCAAATGTTTCACTCACCTCACACCAGTCCAGTCCCTGAGTAGAGATAATGAAGAGAACAGAGAGACTAATGATACGTTTTGGAGGTAGAGTTGGCAGGGCTTGTCAATGGATAGGATGTGGCGTAGGTAGGTAGGTAGGTAGAGATGGAAAGTAGAGACAGTAAAGATTACTACAGATTTTTGGCTTGAGCAATTGGTTGAATAGAGGATATTTTACTGAGAAAAATAAGGCTGGAGTGTAAACGCCTCATATATTTCTCACGCAACAAAAATCAATATAGAATTTTTTTTAAAACAGAAAAAATGGCAGCCGCCCCTCTAAAAATCATGCCCCAAAATGCCAACATACGGGCTGTTATTTTCAAAAGGTACAGATTACCAAATCAGGGCCCTAGGCTCTAAGTCAGAGAACCTGCATTTAGAACTCACTGTTGCCTCTTTGGTGACTTACTGAGTTGTCCCTCCAAATTAGACATGCAGGAGGACAAAGAATCAAGATCCAATGGCCATCTGTTTCACCAACAGGACAAAAGGAGCTCCCCCACCAGTCGAGTATTCCAGTATGGTTTGGGAATGGGATTTAGTCAGGCTTCAAGGTACAGTCCTCACACAGCCTGTACAGCCTTGGGGAATGAAGGGAGAGTTTCATGGGACTGTAGGGGAGGAAGAAATTTTCCTCTATCCTTGTAGGTTCTTCTGGCTGGTCTAAAAATTAAATTGACATGAGATGGAATAGCAGGAGAAAAATCAAAAAAGTTTAACAACATGTACACAAGGGAGAAACCCAGGAAAACCAAGTAACTCCCCAAATTGGCCAAAGCCACCACCTCAAATACCGTCTTCAGCTAAAGACAACAGAGAATGTTGGGGATAGTGGTTTCGGACTTCAAAGGGGAGGAAAGCAATTCATATGGAGACGTAAAAGCAAATGTTTGGTAAACAAATGTTTGCCATGCCTTGCAGAGACAATGAGACATGGAAAGGACTTTGATCAAATGGGCCTTGCTGGGTTCTTCCCTGTCTACCACACCTAGTTCATATTATACTATAGTTATCCATGGTGATAGCTCCTTCCTGAAATAGGCCTTCTATCTTAAATTCTTTTAGGTAGTTAGGGGAAGGTCAAAGTTTCTTCCTGATTCCTTTATTCCTAAAAATAATCAAGCCAAAGAGACACATTTTGTGGTGGCAAGTTCTGCTCCCCTACAGAAGTAGAGCTAAGAAAGGAGTTTCTTACCAAAGACTGCAGAAAATGTCAACACTGAGATGAAATACATGAGTGAAAGCAGAGTGGGAGGGTGCACACAAAAAGATCAAAAGCAAATTACTGTAGAACCAGAAATCTAAGAGTCTGAGGGAGAGAGGAAGAGCAGTGGGTCCATGTAGCTGGGGAGGGATCCAGGGCAATTACTCAAAAGACACACGATCGTGTGTTACCTGTTCTTCTATGCTAACAGAACCATGTGAACCAGTGGTTGACCACTATATGTCATGATAAACACAAAGGCAGAGGCACAACTTATAAGGGGTTTGGGTCGGGAGAGTCAGCATCTAAGATGAAAATCCCATGTCATCATCCTATTCTTTAAAAAAAATCTTCTAAATAGCTCGTGGATACTGTATCATCTCTTGGAAAATACAATCTAGTTCATTTTTCCTCCAGCACTGAAACTGATTTCAACCTCTTGGTTGAAGACCCATTGAAGTAACTGGCTTGCATTCGTTTTGTTCTGGTTTGTTTGGGGTTTAGTTTCCCCAACTTTACAGTAAATTCTCCCTAAGATACATGGTAGTGTGCTGTGACTCTATGCTCAAGTTCTCTTAACAAACTCTACCCAAGGATCCCTTAGGGGAAACAGATACACGTATATGTGTTGCCCAACCTCACCACAAAGTCTTTGACTCTATAAAAGCCAATGGATATCAGATAGAGAATTAGAATTGGAGAAATTGAAATTATTCATTCATTCAATCCATGAATTCATAAAAGTGAGGCTAGATTATATCCAAGACCCCCTAAAGCCCTGGTACCTGGAAGGCAACAATAATGCCAATTAAGACAAATACCAACAGAATTTAAGGAGATGCTCTTGGCCTCAAGCTCATACCCTGAGAGTCAGGAAATGTCCCCAAGTCATCTAGATCTAGAAAGAAAGGAGATTTCACAGTGATTCCGTAAGATCCAGGATTACAATCTATACCAAGTTCCCAGTCTCCAATTCCAGCTCCCTCACAACACAACACCAAAACCCACAACACAACACCAAAACCATCCACATCATTATAGTGGGGAGATAAGAGGGGACTAGAGGCACCTGGAGGGCTGAAACTGGGTCAGAGGCCTACAGGCAGATGTTTAACAGATCTTGTGTTCTAATGCAAATATCAGAAGATATAAGCAATCAAGGAAAGCTAAACACAGATTTAGGACCATGCAGAATCAACTTGCCTTAAGGAGGTCAAAGAGTGCAGGAATTGAGAGCAGATCTGAAGTTCTCTAATGTCATTTCCAAATCTGTGTTCATTGTAGGTCTCCATACAGTAAGTGTGATATCTGATCTCTACTCTGTGTTGGTCACTAGATCGGAAAAAAGGAATAGTTCAAAGATAAGTCAAGTGTGAACTTCACCCTCCAGAATTCTACAGGGTAGTCAGAAAGCCAAGACAAACATATGAATAACTGTAATGCGTGGCAGAAATTTGTGGCTCTATAGGATAAAGCCTTACAAGGCTCAGAGGACAAAGCGATCATTTCCAAAAGAGAGGGGCATATACAGGGTTAGAGACGAACCTTGTATATGGGATTTGATTATGTGGAGACAAAAGTGGAAAGAGCACTCAGAGCAAAGGAAACAGAGTAAATCAAGGCAAAGCCCGGAGGAGAAAAAGCAAGAGCAGGTATGGAGCACAGGGCCAGTTTGGCTGAAATATAAGGTGTAGAAAGAAAAGAAATGAGAGGTGAGGGTGAGGTCGGATGGCCTTGAATATCAGAAAAGAATATGGCCTTTATCATGACAGCAGTGGTGAGCCATTGAAGGATTTTTGTGTGTGTGTGTGTGTGAGGAAGAGCAGCCCTGTGCTAACATCCGCCAATCCTCCTCTTTTTTTGCTGAGGAAGACTGGCCCTGGGCTAACCTCCATGCCCATCCTCCTCCACTTTATATGGGACACCACCATAGCATGGCCTGCCAAGCGGTGCGTCGGTGCGTTCCTGGGATCCGAACAAGCGAACCCCGGGCCGCCACAGCAGAGTGCATGCACTTAACCGCTTGTGCCACCAGGCCAGCCCTGAAGGATTTGTTTTTAAGCAGGAAAATATGATAATCAGAACAGAGTTCTAAAACATGAGATGATTAGACCAGGAGACAGTGCCCGTGGTAGTTTAGCTCATAACAGCCAGGATAACAGTCCTGCACATTCCCTAGCCCTCCTGTTCTGCCATCTGAATCTGGAGAATTCCCTGGTGCCACTGCTTCACTCTGGAGAAGCTCTGACTCCAAAGAATTATTTGCTCCCAGCACAATAGCAAGGCAAGTGTTGAGCACTGAGGTGGCTCTGGCATTAAATGGATAAGCGTTCAAACCCCAATGCTGCCAATGAGTAGGTGTGACCTTAGGCAAGTCATTTCACCTCATGATACTTCAGTGACTTCACTGTAAAATGGGATAATGCTGTATTTTGTGGACTCCAAGATGCACTTTTTTTTTTTTTACATTTCACTCTTAAAATCAGAAAGTGCCTTACAATCAACAGCATGCCCAAGTTTAAGTAGCATTGCTCCGTTGTCTTGATGAGTCATAGAGCAATGGTGTGACTCACAATTGATGGCATCTTAGATTGAATAAATACAGGAGCAGCTACTCCTAGGGTTGTAATATTTAAATGAGCTATTGCACATAGCATGCTTAGCTAAATGCTCAGCCTGAGGCTGGAGATTACATGGGCAGGAGGCAGTATGACATAGTGTTTCTGAGCCCATTGGCTAGATCAAGGTTCAAATTAAAGGTCTGCAGTCACCACCTTGCACTAGCTATTTCATGTCTATGAGATGGTTCCCTCATCTATCAAAATGCCAATCCTATAGTGTTTTTGTAAGAATTCAATTAGATATAATTTGAAGTAAAATTTAGCAATATCTCTCAAGATTACAAATGCACATGCCCTTTTACCCAGCAGTCCATTTCCTGTAATTTATCCCACAGATAACGTTGCCAAGGATGATTGTTACAACATAATTTCTAATAGCAAAAAGGTTATGTTTGGGGGCTGGTTAAACAAACAAACATACATCTATCCAATGGAATATTATGCTACTATTTTAAAAATATAGCACATCTATATGTTTGATATGGAAAGATCTTCAGTATGCACTGCTCAGGAAAACAAACAGTGCAGAACAGTGTGTATAGTGTGCTTCTATTTGTATAGAAGAGAGCATTTAATACGTTAACATGTGTAAAGCACTGAACACAGGACCACATATATGGTGTAAGAGCCTGAATATACAAATAGACAATGGCCAGACCACACATCAAAACAGAACTCTGGCCTATAATCTGCAGCAACCAGCCCAGGAAGCCACCCTGCTGTCTCTAAATCAGACTTGGAGGAAGTCAGACAACTAGCCCCCAACATCCTCCTTTGACTTTAGCTGAAGATGGCATTTAGGGTGGTTGCTTTGGCCCTTTTAGTGAGTTACTCAGTTTTCCTGAATTTCTCCCAGGTATACATGTTATTAAACTTTGATTTTTCTCCTGTTATTCTGTCTCACGTAAACTGAATTCTTAGACAAGGCAGAAGAACCTAGAGGGTAGAAGAGTACTTCTTCCTCCTCTACAAAGGCAAACATAGAGTTAAACAGTTGAAATAAACCTTAGTTCTCTTAATAGAAAGACCTCAGTTTTTTGACCATAGGAAATTATTTTGAGAAAACAGAATTTCTGCCTTTTAGGTAGACTTACGCAAAGGTAAAGAAAAACCTTTTATAATTGCTTTATCAAGAGCAGACTAAAAATTCAAGAAAATTATCCTTTTAAGAGAGAGAAAACAAAATTCTAATTTTGCACCAGCTTACGTTTGATATTAAACGCATTTAATTAAATTTATTCCACTCTTAGCCAACTTGACCATACACAAAACTTTTCTTAGGGTTCCTCTTCCACAAACCTTCTGAAATTGTTTTTTTTTTTTCATTTAGAGTTTGTTACATGCCTTTCTTTTTAGCCTTTCCTTAGGACAAAGATTATTTTTATTATTATTATTTTAATAACCTATTTTACTTTAGGACAAATTTATTTTTTTTAACAAAACAAAACAAAAATCTCCATTTCTTATATCTTTCTTACTGAAAACATGCATCTTAATTTCCTTATATACAGAGATGTTTTCCTTATTAATTTTTGGTAGCTTTAATCACATATATCAGGAATTTTTAATGTCTAGAAACCTAAATTTTTACTGAAAACTAAGAAGTAAGCAATTATAAACTGTCTTGTACATTACCATTATGTGGTTTGGCAAACAGAGACTTTATAGCTTGCATTAAATTTTTGTTATGAATCAGGTACAATACAAAACTCACTAGTTTACAAAAGAAGAGTTAGATCCAAATTTTGTTTTAGCAATTGGAAAGAGCTAAGTTCACCTGTGAAGTCTTTTTGCTAATATTTGTGGAGAGGAAATTTAAGATTTTTTTCATCAAATTTTTAAATATTTCTTTTCCCTTTTTGTGAGACAAAGATAGTTGTTTTAAATTTCTCAATAGTTGGTTGTATCTATCAAAAGGCTGATCTGCTCATCCAACTACATTTTCCTTAAATTGCTTCTCTATATCAAGGAGATTTTTTAAAATAATTTTACTTATTTATTTTCCCCCAAAGCCCCAGTAGATAGTTGTATGTCATAGTTGCACATCCTTCTAGTTGCTGTATGTGGGATGCAGCCTCAGCATGGCCGGAGAAGTGGTGCGTCAGTGCGCACCCGGGATCCGAACCCAGGCCTCCAGCAGTGGAGCGCGTGCACTTAACCGCTAAGCCACGGGGCCGGCCCCAAGGAGATTTTTAACTAAGAGGTAAATCAAAAGATTTTTATGATCTAAAACTTCAAGACAATATACCATACCTTTAAAAAGTCTCCACAAAGCCTTTAACAAAGGCTCTCTTTCTAAGTTCACAATTCAACCTTGGACCAATTTATCCTGGGGGAGGGAGCTTTTATTATCCTTTTTATTAACCCCAAATATCAGCCCCTAGTTTTCTTCTCACATTGTGTGGGCTCAGGCAACCCTACTGACTCCCCCTTAGCATGTTTAATTAACATTGCCTGAAGGGTGGATTTATATGTTCTGTTTTACAATATCAGGCAGGGGAAACGTTCCCCAGTAAAACACCATGTCTATCCTCACAATACAATCTATAATACAATCAGGCAAAAGAGGTGAAATCATTTCATTTAAAGCCCATTTAAATATACCAATTTTTCTAAAAAATTTCATCTTAATTCCATCAAATCTTATACCTCTCATCACAGCTTCCATTAAATGAGGTTTACCTGAGCCAAGCTGAGGACTATAGCCTGGGAAGGCAGTATCCACAAAGGAAGAAAGCATTCTGGAGAAGCATGGCTTTCAGCACAGTTTTATAGCTTTTGAACAAAGAACAGACATCAAACATGCCCAGGATACATGTTCACCAAGGTTTCAAAGAGATATTTAGTTACAGATTACCAAGGCCACATGACCCTGATGTCTGGGAAAGGAATCTTATCTTCAGAAATACTGATACTGGCATCATAGAAAAGGAAGCATGCATTCTTGTCTTCAAAAAAGAGTGCATTCTTTTGCTTTGAGATAATGTTTAATGCATTCTTTAATGGTTAAAGCAGATGTACAATGTATGTTTGACAGGCCTTAAGTTAGGCTCCTTTAGTTCAGGCTGAATCAGATTTAAACCAGAATAGCTACTCTATATACCTCAATATGTGAAAATTTCTTATCATTCTCCCCTTTTGATTGATAATCTTTTGAAAGAAAATATTGGTGATCAAGATATTGTCCCTCAGCGCCAGGGTGGTTGCTGCCTGCCCTGGGTCCATCATGTCCCTCAGTGCTAGGCTTTTATTTCACTGATTTGCCCAGTTACCCACGTTGGTGGGGGCTGGGGACAGTCAGATATAGTGGACAAGCACAGAGGTATATATTGACAGGGGAAGCATTTCGTAGGTTATGTAATTTTTCAATTATTTTTGGATCATTGCACAAACATTGTACATGTGCTTTTACATGACTTCTTATTATTACATTGTTTATAACAATTATAGAACAGATATAATAACAATGGTAATAAATTTAATACTTGAAATGATCAGCTTAAAGAATGAGTTTTAGGCATAGCCTTTATCAGGAAAATAAATTAGTCCGGAGTTATAAGATCGATCGACCACCTCAAGTCATTGAGCAATCATCACTCTATCCTGCATGCCAGTTTTACAACACTGAGTAAAGAAAACAGTGATTAGTTTGAACATTAGGATTAATACAAGAATTCCAAGGAGTAACAAAATAAGAATTGCAATCCAGATTGCAAAAGGTAGCCAATACCTGAAGGGAGCCAATTGAACAAATCAAAACTAGGTGTAGGATCGCTTAGGGCATTCACTTGCTTTTTCATATGCTTTAGCAGAGATGACACATTGAAAGTTTCATCAGGTATAAAAACACAGCATTCAGTTTGAGTGACTACACATGTACCACCCTGGGATACAGTTAGAATATCTAAGGCCATTCTATTTTGAAGGACAGCCTTTCTCATTAAAGACATTTATTTAATAAGTACTAGTATTTAATAAGGCTATTCCTGCTTGACTATCATTAAGGGCTTATTGAATAAATTTAGTCAGGGCTTCCATATGAGATATGACATCTTCTAGCCCTAAGGAAGGAACAAATATAGTCGCTAGGTCATACCAGTGGAACACTGAATGAGTCCACCTAGCCTTAGGGAGACGAAGATTGGCAACAGTTGTTAGCTCAGGGCAAATCCTTCCCTGAATCCTAGGGAAACCCAGGGTACAGCGTCCTAGCCATTTGGGTAGTAGCCAAGGCCAAAGGTTTGTTCCACATAACCACTGAGTTCCATTAGGAGACACTGAATAAATGCCTGGCCTTTGAGACCAGTCTGTTTCAAATCAATCACTTTCTTTAAGTATGATAGTATTTTGACATAACTCAGAGGATATCCACCCCATATTTCAAGTGCAATTCAGTAGATTCTGTTTGGAATGATTTCTTTGTTCCCAACATAAAGGTGCTGGTATACTTAAAGATCCATAGCTAGGAGTAAGCTACTAAACATATCCATCCCAGATTTGTGTGAATCCTCCCATAGTTCTCACCATAATATCTGGTTTGTTTAATTGCAAACTGTTGGGATAATTGGATGGTGTGAGTAACAGATAAAGAATAGTCGTGTCCTGCATCATTAATAGTATGGGCTATTTCAGGATCATAATCAGTAATATTGGACAAACTGCGAACACTGGAACTAGATCTTTCCATCATAATAAATTGTTTTAAAGCTTTCCAATCTGTACCTTGAAAGGGAGAAACTCACCAAGCTACCCCAGATGTAGCAGAAAGGGGAAGCTGACCACATATCCAGCAATTGGACTGATTTTTTGTGAAGGAGAGGAATGAGCCCACAGTAAAAAGACTTTGCCATTAGGTTGCTCATTCAGATGCAGATTGGAAAAACAAGCATAGTATCAGGAAAACCTTAAATGGCATTTTTATGGTTAATTAAAAGGTTTTGTGATTAGGTCCTAATCTATTTTATAGACACGGAGTGGTAGAAAGAACGATAGTTAAAAGGTACCAAAAAGGCAATCTAAAACACAAGGAAGGTGACCAGCATCACGTAAGAGTATTTAAATTGCTAATACACTCAGGAGTATGATTATTGTAGCAATTATAAAGTGGGTATATAGTTTATATGTTACAAGGGTATAAATGAAGAGATATAATGTTGCAAATACAGGCCCTGGTCCGGAGTCTTGGGACATCTTTCTACAACAGACGATGTCTTCTTCTTATCCCGGTTTAGAGGTATTTGTCTTGGTCAGTCGAATAGGAGTTGAAATCCACTGAGGCAGAGGGGCCTTTTTAAAATGAGAAATGTGAATCCATGAGTCTATGCCCTTTCATTTTGCAGAACATGGATTGGTTAAAAGTACCTGATATGGTCCTTTCCAATGGGGCTGCAAAGAGTCTTTTATTTGATGCCCCTTCCAATAAACAAAACCTCTAGGTTGTCATCCATGATCCTTCAGGTCTTCATCTCCCAGGAGCTTGCTGTGAAAGGAATCAGATACCAACATCTCATTTCTTTTAAGTGCCTCAAAAACGAGACCCTGACAATAATGAAATGTATTTCCCTCAAGCAAAGTTGGTTCATACATTCCCTCATCTAATTGTATAGGCAATCCTGTTATTATTTCAAAAGGAGACAGCCGAAGTTTACCAAAAGGTGTACGTCTAAGACTGAGAAGCACTAGCAGAAGAGCTTTTGGCCATGAGAGATTAAATTCTTCTCAAAGTTTTGCCAATTGAGTTTTGATAGTGCTGTTAGCTCTTTTCACTAATCCTGAGGACTGGCGATGATAGGCACAGTGGAAGTGCTGCATTATTGGCCAAATGTCACAGATAGATTTAATTACTTGTCCAGTGAAATGAGTTCCCTGGTCACTGGGTAACTTGGTAGGAATTCCCCAAACAGGAATTATCCTTTCCAAAAACAATTTCCCTACTGGTAAAGCCATTGCTCTTCTGCAAGGAAAGGCCTCAACTCAATGTCAAAACATACAAATCATTACTAAGATGTGTTTATCTTTGAGACGGTGGCAGTTGCACAAAGTCCAATTGCCATACCTCAAAGGGTCCCTTAGGAAGGGGGAAGTGACCTTGTGAGCCATGAAGTGTTTTCGCAGGATTATATTTAGGACATATAGTACGACGAGCATATACTTTATGAGCCACTGTGGGAGAAAGTTTCCAAAAATATTGCTTTCCCCATAAAATCATCTTTTCAGGTGCCCAATAAGTTAAATGATGTACATGTTGGAGTAATGGCAATTGTGCTCCAACAGGTACTATACATTTTTTATCAGGTCCAAATCACACTTGTGTGGCAGGATCAAAAACTCCCCTTTTTTGTTGCCATATTTGTTTCTCTTCTTCTGTGGTGATTTCTTGAGCCTGTAGAAGGAAATCTTTCACTAGGTTAGCAGGGTTAACAGAAAGCAGTGGGCACTCACAAGGCTGGCCAGGATAAGTATTTAAAGCTGCCTGCTTGGCAGTAGCATCAACAACTTGGCTACCTTTGGCTTCCATAATATTAGATTTGGAATGCCTGGTATTTTAATAATTGCTAATTGTTTTGGTAGTTGTATAGCATTTAACAATTCTTCAACCTGTTTTCCATTTTTCATACGCTGCCCCGAAGAGGCTAAGAACCCTCATTGTTTCCACAGCATTCCAAAGTCACGCGCCACTCCAAAGGCATAACAATTGGCAGTATAAACATTAGCTATCTGATCCTTAGCTAGTTGACAAGCTCGAGTTAAGGCAATTAATTTGACCTGCTGTGCTGATTTTATTCCTGGTAGATAAGAGTTTTCAATTATGTCCATTGTGGATGTTATTGCATATCCAGCCTGGTAATATCCCTGTTCATCTCTTAAATAGGACACATCTGTAAACCAAATTAGATCAGCATTATCACTAGCAGTCTCTTATAGGTCATTCCTGGGAGTAAGAAGGTAATCTGTTAATAAAATGCAGTTGTGGTCATTTTCCTCCTGTGTTGCTAGAAGCAAGGTAGCAGGGTTAAGATTATTACAACAAGCTAAGGTAATATTAGGTGCATAAAGAAACAATACTTCATAAGAGGCTAACTGGCTTACAGAATAGTGCTGAGTGCAATGAGAATTCAGAAGAGATTCAACTGAGTGGGGAACATAGTTAAAAAAGACCCCATTAACGTTTCTTCAGTAGTCTCACACAAGAGAGCTGTTGCTGAAATAGATCTCGTATATTGTAGGAGTCCTTTTGCTATTGAGTCTAACTGCTGACTATAAGATCCTAGAGGTTGATGTTGATCACTGTGTTTTTGAGTCAATACACCTAAAGCATTTCCTTTATCTTCGTGTAGAAAGAGGAAAAATGGCAAGTTGAAATTAGGGTGACCTAAAGCCAGGGCCTGAGGCAAGATGGACTTTAAGGTATTGATGGTTTTTTCTCCTTCTGATGTCCATTCAATCAAATCAGCCTGGTTGGACTTAAGCAATGTATATAAAAGTTGAGCAATAAGCGAAAAGTTAGGCACCCAGTTCCTGCAGTATCCAGTCAGTCCTAGAAATCCCTTCAATTGTTTTGAGGAAAGAAAAAGCCAAAATCCCTTTAATCCTTTCAGAGTTAATCAATATCCCATCTTTAGATATTAGGTGATCCAAATATTTTACAACAGGCAAACAAAATTGGAGTTTACCTTTGGACATCTTATGTCCTTTTAGATGCTAGCTGTAATAGATAGATGGTGTCCTTTAGGGAGTTTAATTCAGTCTTGGAGCTATCATCTACATATTGAATAAATATAAAAGCAAGTCATATACATATTGAATTATGGTAGAGCCATTAGGAAAATCTACATGAGCTAAATCAGCCTTAAGTATTTGAGAAAAGTAAGTGAGACTTTCAGTATAGCCATGATTGACATAGGCATGACTGTCCAGGTATACTGGTGATCTTCCCATGTAAAGCCAAAAAGATATTGACCATCTTTTTCTACTGGATTTCTAAAGAAGGCACTACATAAATCATTTACTGAAAAATAGCATCTATCGGCTCGATTGGCTGAGAGCACTGTATGTGGATTTGAGACCACAGGATGTTGAGGAATCACAATATTATTTATAGCTCTCAGATCTTGGACAAATCTCCAGCCCTCCCATTTGGCTTTCTTACGGGTAAGATAGGCGTATTTCAAGGACTAGTACCAGGAATTATAAGTCTCTTCTCAAGAAATTCCTGAAAAATAGGTCTTATTCCATTTAATACCTCTGGTTTAAGTGGATATTGTTGAATATTAGGTAAGGGCTTAGAGTTGTCAACATTCATCTTAATAGAAGTAGCTGATTTAATTTTTCCAGCATCAGAAGAAGATGACCACAATTCTTTAGGCACTTGCAAAAATAGATCATCAATCTTCTCTTGGTCTACCTGAGCCACTGATTTTATAACCATCAATTTTTCAGTAACTGAATTTTGATCAGCATCAAAATTTTCTAATTCTAGAAGCATTTCACCCTGTTGTGAAAAAGGCAATATGAGCGTTGTACGCTTCTGAAAGATCACGTCCTGTCAAATGAATCGGGGCACATTTCACTAGGAAACACATCTCTCTGTGATAGTTCCTAATTGAAAGGTTATTGGCTCTGATTTGAAAACTTGCATTGGTAAATTAGAAACCCCTACCATTGGAATTGTTTACCCCAAGGGAATAAAGGTAGGGTGAGGTAAGAATGGATAACATAGACCCAGTGCCCACAAGGGCCTTTGAAGTTTCTCCTCCGACAGTTATTTGAATCTCCCCTAAGGTATTGGTGAGGATGAGGGGAAATGCCCTCTCATAATCCTCGGAGCACCCCTACTCCTATTTCACTTTGCCATGTTCTAACTCCTATTTAAGTTTATGGCCGTCTCATTTGAAATGACCAGGCTTTTTGCAATAGTAACAAGTGCCGTCATTTCATCTTTGGTCAGAGTTGGAAAAGATGTCTTAATTGGACCACTAAGCTGTTGTAACTGCACATTCATAACTTTAGTGGCTTCTTCCCTTCCTTTCTTTCATAAAGTTTCAAAAGTTTATCTGCGACAGTGACAAGAGCACTAGTGCACAATGAGCCCAGTGCAATTCATGTCTTTTAATTAGTCTTGCCAATACTTCATCTAATCCTTCCAAAAAGATTGCATTTAATATTGGATCCTTTTGATGGTCCTGAAAACTCTCAGGAGCCATTCTGGAATACTGCTTGAAGGTTTTTTGAAACCTTTCAAAATAATCAAATATAGTTTCTCTGGGTTTTTGTTTACATTGGTGGACCTTTGTCCAATTAACTTTCTTAGGAAAAATCCTGGGAATGGCTTAGTGTAAATTACAATCAAGTTCCCTACATTTCTGAAGGTCACCACACTCATGTTTATGAAAATCTCCCATGGGTGCTTTCCAATTTCCCTCCTTTACCATTCTGTAGCTTTACTTTTGAATGCATGAGCTGATATAAACGTATCCTGGTTCATATGTTCTAACAGGTCAAACCCTCAAGCAAACCCTAAAGGATCTTGTAAAGGGTCTAGAAAATCCTTAGTTAAATTCTTAAGTTCAGTTCTAGTCCAGGGAGTATACGTAATTGCAGGCTCACACCTCCCAGAAGGTTTCTCTTTAAAGGGAGCTGCAATGACTTCAGGACTTTCAGTATTAGTTCCCTGGGATTCAGTTAATTTCTCCTTTGGAGGTGAAGGAGGAGGAGGCAAGGTAGACAAGTTAGGGTACAGACATCCAGACAGGAGAGGATACAAAGGCACTAGAGGAGAAGGAGGGGAAGGTGGAGAAGGAGGTGGAGGAGATAGGGCAGCTTCTGAACTTTTCTCCAATTTAGCAATGGTGTCCAAAAATTTTTGATTAGTTTCCTGTAAAGATGTCCTTTTATCATTACCATGATTTGAAGCTTCTAAATATCACTTAAAATATGTTGCCCATTCTACTTGTTTGATTTTATAGCCAGCTTTTTCCAATTGTGCATGCAAAAAACCTAATTTCGGTAAATTGAACATTCCCCATTTTGGCCACTAAGACTCAAGTCATCCTTTGCAAAATTTTCCCATTTTGTTAAGTACTTGCAAGTATCAGCTCTATATATATTGTACATAAAGCCAGCTGGAGTTCCAGGGGGAGGCTTTCCATTTGGAAGCTGGTCAGCTTCAGAAGCACAATTTCCCATTTTCTTTTAGTTTCATTTTACTATACAGTCTAAGCAATTTCTAAGGAGAGTGTAGTGGGTCAGAAGTGTGCTGCTTGTGAGTGTCACTTCCTAAAAGAACGTGAACACTCTCTTATGTGTCACAGTTTCTCCCACCGGCAGTCTAAAACTACTGTGGGGGCTCAGAGCACTGGATGACCACTCCTTATGTGTATGTCCCTGGATGAGCCATCAGTTACTTAAAGTGAATGATCACAATGGAATTCCCTATGAGACCACTATATGTCACGAGGATCAACCTCAGACACTTCCACTAAGTTCTTGGTTGCCTCAGAACTCCTTATGGCTGGAAGGAGGTGGTGTCTCTTCTCTCTGAATGAGTTCAGCCTCTCATTTTGCTATCAAAAAATTTGTTCAGATATTATAGATAGAATTCTTACCAATTAAAAACCAAATTAAAAAGGTCAGCCAACCCTGTTCACTTCAAAGTTTCCTCGTAGATTCCCCTGGCCTAGGAAATTCCTGCTAAGTTCCCTTACCTAAGAAATGTACTGGCAGCCCCTTTAAGACACCTAGTCTTAAGACTCGAAACAGCTCACCACTAAAAGTTTGGACCTACAACTTAAATAAGAAGGTCTGGATCTCAGAGGAACTCACCAAGGCACCCAAAGAGTGCAGTGAAGCCAGAGGGGCTCAATGGGCCCATGCTGGTACCAAGCAGCATTCAAAGTAGATTCCAGGTGGTCTCAGGTGTGTTCCTCTGAAATCCTGCTGGCTATGCCAAGAAATGTTGACACAAATAACCAATAACCAATCTATAGATAAGACAGATAAAGTGAGATTTACTTGAGCCAAGCTGAGGACTACAGCCCGGGAAGGCAGTCTCCACAAAGGAAGAAAGCATTCTGGAGAAGCATGAATTTTAGTACAGTTTTATTCCTTTTCAGAACAAAGAAGAGACATCAAACATGCCCAGGATACATACTCACCAAGGTTGCAAAGAGGTATTTAGCTACAGATTAACAGGTCTACAAGACCCTGATGTCTGGGAAAGCAATCTTATCTTCAGGAGTACAGATACTGGCCCCATAGAAAAGGAAGTATGCATTCCTATCTTCAACGAGTGCATTCTTTTACTTTGAGGTAATGTTTAAGGCATCCTTTACTTTAATGGTTAAAGCAGATGTACAATGTATGTTTGACAGACCATAAGTCAAGCTTCCTGAGTTTAGGCGGAATCAGGTTTAAACCAGAATAGCTATCTCATATACCTCAATATGCGAAAATTTCTTATCATTGGCCAGATGTAACATTTATTTCTAAAAAACACTCAGGCAAAGTTGATATAATCTCTTAATACAATAATAGCTCAAACATTCCAACCTTTATAATCTTATCAACACTTAGACTTGTTTTTTGTTTTTTCAACCTAACTGTAGCCTGAGTCAGGGCCCCACCAAATGGTTCTGGTACCACATCTTGTGGGGTTGCTGCATCAAGGAGTCTTGGAAATTTACTTCTCCTTCTTCTGGTTATGTTACCCATTTCTGTGCAAAAGGCTTTGAGTCCTCAGGAAGAGGTCAAGCCAAGGGACTCTGGCTCTTTGCTAATCTTTAACTTGATTAACAGGCCTAACTGCTGCCTCAAGCAATTGTGGGTCAGGTTTTTTATTGTGATTTCTGCCTTGTGGCCTTTTAAAATTATTTTAAAATAGGGTAAATAGAGCAGACATGTTTAGGGCCTTTAATGTTGGGGGGGCCAGGAAGGGGTCCCTTTGGCCTGTAACATTAGGCAGTGCTGTATTAAAACCTTTGTTTTAACCCCATTAATGTTCATTTTATCCATCGCATTTTTTTAAATAACCACCTAAAGATTCCCATCTTACTGGGATGAGTCTCATGACTCTTCCCTTTCTGATTCCTCTGTTTCCCCTGCTTAAAATGTTGGTTTTATTTATTTCCTAAAAATCCTTTTTAAAAAATTTCACCCTTGATTCTCCCCTAGGCTTCTTTTTGTTCTTTTGTTAATTAATTTAATGCTTTCATTAACATCTGTAAGACCAAGAGAGGAAGCTGATCCCCTACAAAGGCAATCTGCTGGGCAGAAGGAAGACATTACAAGATTTTGAGTAGCCAATCAATTGACATTCTGAACTTCCCTTCCGTGAAATCGCAAGTAGTGAATGAAAGTGGGGCAAACCTGCATGAAATAAGGTGTTTTTTATTTTTATGTTTCACCTCTCGTGATTGTTACCACCCAAGGGGGGTCTTCTGCTCGCCGCAAGACATGCCAATAGTCAAGAGGCAAGGTGGTAGGAAAGAAAGGACTTGGGGGAAGATGGCCAACTTATGTCTGAAAGAATGATCTTAAGGGGGCACAAAATCTTACAGCAGTTATATAGGCCAGTGGGTTATAGGGGTGGGGGTTAGGAATGTTGACCTTTGGGTGTTACAGACTGAGAGTGGTCACACCAGATCTTTCAGTTTTCATTGATGATGGCTATCAGCATAGACTCTCTGTTCAGGGGTCATCACATTCCTAAGGAACTCAACAGAACAAAGTTACCATCTTATCGCAGCTGGGAGGTACATGCACAAGCAGGGGTTGTAAAATCTACAGAGCAGTTAGATCTCCTGGAGGATGCATATCCAGTTGGGTTAGTCAGTGGTCATTCAAAGTTACAATAGGGTTTTTCTTTTCTATAATATGGCTTCCCTTATGTCAACCTTGTGTTGAGCCAGTATCAGTGATAACATAACTATTTGAAGTGATTGAATTTTCTAAGAATGGTGCTTACAGATGGGAGAGAAATTAACAGAAGACATTTTATTGTGTTTCTCCATCTTTAAAAACATTTTAAATAGGCACCTCACTGAAATAAGATTTTCTTAGATTTAAAATACCACTAAAATTTGCTTTCTTCAGGCACAATACTAAAGCTAAAGAGTTAGTTACACTCCTAGTGCTAGATAATATGTCTCTGCTGCTAATACACTGGGATAATTCAATTTTACTGGGTTTGAGACAGGAAACAGCCTAACGAGACAGGGCCATCTGCAAGGCCCCCTGGCCTAATAACATAAGGCCCCTAACCAATCCACAAGCTAGGAGAATCAGAGACCACCAACCAAGATGCACATTACGCAGTTTCAGACATTTCCTGGACTTACGCATACACCCTAGCACCCCAGAGTTGTCTGAAGGTGACCCTAGCCCCATTACCATACTAAAAGTCACACCCAAGGGTGGAGAGCTAGCATGCTAATGATACATGCATTGCATGTAGTAGCATGCCACACAACAGCACAGGTGCAAGCACATCCCTGCCTTTATGGCCATGATAAGTCACTTATCCCCAGACTTTGCCTAATAAAACCCCACATTCCCACTCCCTAACAAGCTGGTCATCTGCACCAGATCCCTTGTGCCTCTCCTGTGCATAAACTAATAAACTTTTCCTTTTCTAATCCTGTTTGTTGTCTCTCTTGATTTCCAGCCTGGGAGAAAATAAGAACCCAATGTGCCGGTAACAGGTTTGCCTAATAATCTTAGAAATTGTTAAATCTCCTTTTAGCTGATTTACAACAAATAATTGAAGAGACAGACATCATGAAGAGAGAAAGTAGGCAACTTGCAGGAAAAAAAGTCTATTTGGGAACACAAAGTATCATTGTCCTTTCAATTATTTTTCATGATGGCACTTTCAATTACTTCCACCTCTGGTAGTTCAGTTATTTTGTTATCTCTTCTTTCATCCCTCTGTCCTATTTCATATGTTCTATAAGCAGTTCAAATTCAAAGCAAGCTTCATAAATGTAAAGCACGGCTTTCTTTTTTGTGTTAAGGACTTGCACTAGAAGATAATTTTGTCCAGAATTGTCATTTATATTTTTGAATTCTGATTTCTTTCTTACATGTTTGTATATATCAATGAAGTAAAGAAAAATGTTAAAGAAATAAAGCAGGAATGGGTCGGCCCAGTGGCACAAGTGGTTAAGTGTGCACGCTCTGCTGCGGCGGCCCGGGGTTTGCCGGTTCGGATCCTGGGCGTTCACCAATGCACCACTTGTCAAGCCATGCTGTGGCGGTGTTCCACATAAAGTGGAGGAAGATGGGCATGGATGTTAGCCCAGGGCCAGTCTCCCTCAGCAAAAGGAGCAGGATTGGCAGATGTTAGCTCAGGGATGATCTTCCTCACAAAAAAAGAAATAAAGCAGGAAAATAAGATTATTGTAGCTTAAATTGCAAGTAAAAATTCCTTCTTTGCCTGCATTACATTCCAAAAACAGAAGTAAAAGCAATGAGTAATTATTACTGATTCAATATATTTTGTTGAAGAATAACATCAAGACACTGGAAAATGATAACGATTATTTGAATGACATCCTTCAAAGTACAGGTGGTAGATTGCGATCTAGGAAAGATCAGAATGTCAAGAATCAGGACTTGGTGAGGGTTTGGCTGCTAAATTTTACCATAATTTGGCTTTTGAGGCTTTGTGTACCTTGGGTGAATTGAGCCCTCCATGTCCTCTCGCCGTTCACCAAAGTGGAGCCTGCAAGTCTGGGAGCTGAACCCCATTCTGAACCATGATCTGATATTTCAAGTACTATCATGACTTTTTCTATTTCAGCGACTAGGACGTAAGTTTTATTTTCACAACCTAGGTAATTTTCCATCATTCAGCACTGCCCTCCAAGGTATGTAGAAAAATCTAAAAATATATGAGATGAAGGAAAATATTGTCAACCTTAATAAAACAGCCAGTTATTTTACCACCAAAATGAGTTTATTTGGGAATAGCCAAATATTTACAATTCCAGATGAGCATGCTATGGCTGACCATAGGCAAATCCAGCAATCAATGGAGAGGAACATTATTTTATAGAGAAAAAGGAGGAAGTTGGGAAGGGTTGTTTTGAAAGAAAGTCTATTGGAAAAAAGAAAGAGTTTAGAGTGGTGATGGTTTCTCATTGGCTGAGTTCCTCAGCCAGTGACTTCTGTTTTGGATGCAATGTACATTTCTTCCTGTTATTGATGATTCTTTCCTGTTCACAACTTCTGTTGGGTCTGTAATTGACTGTCTTTCCTATAACTGAGTGTGGGTGGTACTGCATGGGGGCTCCAGCTTCTGGCCTCCTGACTTCATTTTAAATGAGGATTTCTTTATTAATTTTCACAATATCTAGTCATGCTATACAGTTGCTATCCCTATGAATGTTGAACACAGAGATTTCAATGTGAATTTGTGGAAGCTCTATGTAAGTGTATATATATTTATGTGTGTGTATGTATATATATGTATATACACATATACATACTGGAATGAATATATATTCCATTAAGAAAAGCCATTTATGCACTCTTTGACTTGAACTACTTTCCACTTTCTTTGCTTTTCCCTTGTCATCCTGTCATCTATCACGTTATCCAGTAAACAAAAAGTCTGTAGATGCCAGGAAGTATTCATGCTTCAAGTTCTTTCTTTCTTCTGATTTCTTTATGTGCTTGACAATTTTCCTGGGCCCAAGCTGGATCAACTACTCTCATATGAAATATAGGGGTAACTGAGAGACACGTTTGGTTGATGTTACATCTCTTTAGCATATCACCCAGTGTTTCTGTTGACATTTGGTATGTGTTGTGTTACAATCCTATGTGAAGATATTGGAAAAAGAAAAGTCTGCAGACAATGTGACAGGTGTTATTTCAATCAACACCTCAGCAATTTCAGAGATAAACTACCTACATTTGCTGGAGGATTTCCATGCACAAATTAGCACTCATGAGTAACAACAATTTCATGACTTGAAGATTAAAATGATGATATCTACTTGTAAATTTTCTTGTTGGGAATTAAGTCACTAATGAGAATGTTTTGCTTTAGGTTCAAATTTCCCTTAACGAAGCTTGTGTTAATAAAGCGAAGTGAAATCTGAAGCACAGAGCGTACAAAAAAAATTATTCAGCTTATTATTAAGAAGGAGCCAACAAAAAGTTCGTCTCATAAATTATTTCAATCACAGAACAGAAAATCATTACTTCCTATTTAATATTTGTGGTGAAATACACATAAATTAAAATGAATAATCTTAACCAATTTAAATGCACAATCCTGTACTTCTAAGCACATTCACGTGGTTTTCCAAAACTACATTTTGCCATCCTACTTCACTGGGTTTCAGATTTTGTTGGTGTTGGTGCTTGTGTCGGCCATATCCATTTAACTTTAACCTTGTGTTCCGCAGGTCAGCGTGGAGGCAAGAAGGCTTCCTCCTAGGGAAGGATCACCCCGCATGCCCAATCCCATGGAATCAGGGCCACATCCACCTCTTCCACCATGGAGGCCACTGAGGCCTCAATCATCACCTCCACCTGCCCCACACAATAAGGTGATCTGAAGAATATGAGTTGACTTGTAAAGTATAGTCACCTTTTTTCCTAGGGATTTGTTGGGTTAAATGGAGAGATGTTACTGAGGGCTTGGCAGTGCAAAGCTAAACCTGGGTGAGTACATTGTCATGTTCCTTGAGTTTCTTGGGAAGTACGTGCCCTGGGCTGTGTCGTTTCACCATCTTGAGCTGGGCAGCAGGTGTCTATTATGGAGAAAGAAAGAGGCTGCCTCCAGAAAGGCAGAAAGAGCAGTTCTGCAGATGTGCATTGGACAGAGACCACGTGCCAGGCTCTGTGGGGGTTGAGGCGCACCCCTAACCTTCTTTCCAGCTTACTGAGCCCTAAACTGTCCGCACATTGCTGAGGAGTCATGGAAATTCCTGAAGTGGGCCTTGTGGTGTCTTCCTCAATGGACAGGGACAGATCATCACTCATCCCTGGGGGTCACCGGAGGCATGCAGGGAGCCCAGTGCTGCCAGCAAGGGCACTGAGGATGGGAAAGAGTGTCAGACTCTTTCTGGAGAATGGTGCGGAGGATCTGTTTTCCTTCCTCACAGTGTGTGCAAGCCAAACTAAATCTCCATCTCTTCTCTCTGACCTTTATCAGATCTGGGACCTGGTGCTACAGCTCCTGGGAGGAGCAGCATCTCCTGCTGCACGAAGCAGGAGGATGAGGGCAAGGTAAATTCTGTGGTCATTTTAGTTGTAACTATTTCTAGAAACGTTTACATGTGCATGCAGCAGCAGCCTCTCTGGGCCTCATCTCCAGTTTGTGTGTTCCATGGTATGCCTGCTGTGCCATTTACTTTTCTGAAAGCAGAATCTTGCCCAGGAGCTTTCAGGTTTCTTGACTCTGACCTCTCATCTTTGGTGGTGCCTCCAGAAGCCTGCAGTGCTTCCAGGCCAAGGACTGCAGGGCTCTCACAGTGTGTTTCTGGAAATAACACTTGGAGGGTGACACTTAACCTCACTTAACTGAAGTCTCCCAGCAAAGCCGACTCCTTCCTGAACTGCTTGATGTGGGATTGTGGTTGTTGTGGTTCCTTTGCTCCATTCCTGGGTTGGGTTTGGTGAGGAGCCTGTTGGGAACGTCTGCCGTCATCCTCACGGGAGAGGAACGTGAGAGGCCATCCCTCCAACTGCATAATGGGTGCTTTGTGTGATTTGGAATGTTCTTGGATCCAGCCGATGTCACAGTTCCTCAGGGTCCCATCTCTGTGGGTCAGTGTGCTCTCCAGGATCCCTCCAGTGGTAGCTTAGGTCAAAATAATCTGAACGTCCAGAGATGACACATTTGCAGTAGGAAATGGATACCAGTACTGAAGGAATGAAGAGCAATCATCAGGAATGACCTGCATAACCAATTCCCATCAAAGTCCTTCACTTGTGTTCAGATGAAGGTGATTCTGTGGCACTATTACAGCTGAGATGTCTTCTTAACACCCGTCATGGGATTTTACACCTGAAATCAAAACACGTTTGTGTTATTTTATTATTTAGAATTTCACCTCATGCTTCCGTTGGACACAATTAGTCTGCATCTCACAGTGGACTTAGAAATCACAATTATCTATGAATTCCGATTAACAGAGCTGCGCCTAACCACGTTTTGTAGTAAACTTTGTTCCTCTCAATAAACGCTCTCCCTGTTCCCTCCAAGAATCCAGGCATGCCCATGTGCCCAAAGGTCCTGGTGCCTGTGGGCAGCCCCCACACAGAAGAGAAGACCCCTTTGTCGGGGAGGGAAGCTGAGGCGGGGGATGGGCAGGGCAGGGGCCTGCAGGCGGAGCTTTTCCCCATGAGTAGCTCCACTTACAGGTGTGGGGAGAGGGCTTTTCTATCCCTCTTATTCTCTCTCGTCTGAATAGAGAGCAAACAACCTCTGTGGTGCTGGGGGTGGTGAGGAGGGCAGAGGGTGGTCCTGGACCAAGATGCCGGTCTGCCTGGAATCTGCTCCTTTCTTAGTTTGGTGTTGCCTCTCCCAGTATTCTAGCAGAGGACCCTTGCTCCTCTGCTTTCACAGATACAAGCAGTGACGTGTGGTGACAGTGGTTCATCCCTGTTGTGTCTGTTCTGCCCCAAGCTGGGTGAGCCCTAGAAGGAATGGTAGAGTTATCTGGCACTGATCCTGCTCTCTTGGTAGCTGGAAGGGGGGAGGGTGCCGGGTGCTGCCCCTGCTTCAGTTGGTTTCAGCTTTTGTTGGGCACTGAGCTGTCCACAGATTGCTGAGGAGTCATTAATACTCCAGAACCGGACCCTGTGGTCTTCCTCAAGGGTCAGGGGACTGGTCTCCCCCTCATCGTCGGGGATCACCTGAGGTGTGTGGGGACCCCTCTGTCCTTTTTATAATTTTTAAACAGTCCAAACTCTAAGCAAGCTTCACAAATTTAAAGCTTTGCTTTCTTTATTTTTGCAAGGATTCACACTTTCTGATAGGTTTGTCTAGCACTATAATTAATATTTTTGAATTCTGATTCCTTTCTCACATTTGTGCAGACCAATGAATCAAAGAAATGCCTACAAGAAACCATGAGGCAAAACAAGATTCTCGCTGCTGAAGTACTTTCAGGTAAAAATTCCTTCTTTGCCCGCATTACATTCTAAAAATAGAAGTAAAAGTAATGAGTAATTATTACTGATTCAATGTTTTGTTGAAGAATAACATCAAAACACTAGAAAAGGCTAATGATTATATGAATCACATCCTTCAAAGTACATGTGGTAGACTGCAATCTAGGAGAGATCAGAATGTCAAGAATCAGGACTTGGTAAGGGTTTGGCTGCTAAGTTTTACTGTAATTTTGGCTTTTGAGGCTTTGTATATATTGGGTGAATTGAGCACTCCATATCCTCTCGCTGTTCACCAAAGTGGAGTCTGCAAGTCTGCGAACTGAACTACTTTATGAGCAATGATCTGTTATTTCAAGTACTATCACGACTTTTTCTATTTCAGAGACTAGAAAGTATGTATTATTTTCACAACCTAGGTAATTTTCCCATCATTCAGCACTGCCCTCCAAGATATGCAGAAAAACTCAAAAATATATGAGAGACGAAAAAAGATATTGGCAACCTCAAAAATAAAACAGCCAGTTATTTTACCAGCAAGATAAACTTATTTGGGAATAAGCAAAGAACTAGATTTTGGGAAGTGCATGCTATGGAGGACCATAGGTAAATCAATAATCAAAGGAGAAGACTGTCACCTCATGGAGAAAAGAGAGGAGTTTGGGAGGGGCTGTTCTGAACGAAAGTCTATTGGGGGAAAAGCAAGAGTTAAGGGTGGTGATGGTTTCTCATTCACTGAGTGGCTGAGGTAGTCGATTTCTGTTTGGGATGCAATATACATTTCTTCCTACAATTGAGATCCTTTCCTGTTCATGACTTCTGCTGGGGTCTGTAATGGACTATCATTCCTGTATCTGACCATGTGGTACTGTATGGGAGCTCCAGCTTCTGGCCTCCTGACTCCATTTTAAATGAGGTTTCCTTTTATTAATTTTCACAATATTTAGCCAAGTTCTACAACCCTACACCAATGAATGTTGAACACAGAACTTTCAACGTGAATTTGGGTTTTATATTTTTATACATATATATATATATTCCATTAAGAAAAGTCATTTATGTGCTGTTTGACAAACTATTTTCCACCTTCTTTGCTTTCCCCTTGTCATCCTGTCATCTATTCTATTATCCAGTAAACAAGAAGTTCGTGGATGCCACAAAATATTCATGCCTCAAGGTCTTTCTTGTTCCACATTTCTTTATGCACTTGCCATTTTTCCTGGGCCCAAGCAGGATCAGCTACTCTCACAAGAAACATAGGGATAACTGAGGGACATGTTTGGTTGATGTTACATCTCTTTAGCATATCACCCGGTGTTTCTATTGAAATCTTACCACATGTTTTGTTTCTATCCTATGTGCAGACATTGGGAAAAGAAAAATCTACAAAGAACTTGAAAGGTGTTCTTTCAATGAACACCTCAGCAATTTCGGAGATAAACTTTCTCCAGTTGCTGTAGGATTTCCATCGTACACATTAGCTTTCAGGAGGAACAACTATCTCATGTCTTATAAGATTAAAATGATGATATCTACTTGGATTTTTTTTCTTGGGAATTAAGTAATTAGGAGAATGTTTTGCTTTAGGTTCAGATTTCCCTGAATGAAGCCTGTGTCAATGAAGCAAAACCAAAATCTGAAGAACAGAAGGAAAATCTTCAGCTTCACATAGAGAAGGAGCAGGTAACAAAAATCACTCTCATAGATTACTTGAATGAGAGAACTGAAAATTATTACTTCCTCTTCAATTTTTAATTGTGGTGCAATACACACAAAATGAACCATCTTAAACTATTTATTTATTTATTTATTTATTTATTTATTTATTTACTTTTGCTGAGGAAGATGTGCCTTGAGCTAACATCTGGGCCAATCTTCCCCTACTTTATATATAGGACACCACCACAGTATGGCTGGTGAGTGGAGTAGGTCCGTCCCTGGTATCCGAACCCATGAACCCAGGCAGCCAAAGAAGAGCACGTGCAACTTTTAACCACTCGGCCATGGGGTCAGGCCCTTAAACATTGCTAAGTGCATGATCCTGTCGTGTTAAGTAGATTCACATTGTTGCACAATCATTACTTCTTGAATGTCTTTTCTTGTATCTCTCTTAAAGTCATGAGATGCAAATGCTGAATTTGAGGATTCAGAGCTGACAGCCTTGAGGTCCAAAAGATGTAACCTGGAAGGTATGCTGTTTCTTAGGAAGAAATCCCCATACAGTGAAAAGTAGTGTGCATTGAGAAGGGAAAGAATAGCTTCCTGTTCTCAGGGCTCCTGCCCTTCTCCCTTCCCCACTCCAACCAAGTTCTCAGGTACATATGCACACAGACAAAGAAAACTCATCCTTTACAGAATGTAAAAGGAACCTGAAAGACAACTGTAATGCACTGAGGTCTGTGAAAGAGACAAAGGAAGTGGAATTCAAAATGCTAAAGAAGAATGTAGACATCCTTGAGGAATTCTATAAGCAAAGAAAAAATGGCTACAGAAGAGTAAGCGGTGCATGTGTTAATTGTTACAAATAACTGTTGTATGAATGAATGTGTCGATCAATATAGATCACTATATTTCTTTCAGAATAGGTTCCACATTATTTTTGCCAAATTCATTCAGTACTGAACTGTGCCTGCCCTCCCTACCTTGATTTCTGTATCTGCATTTTTCTTTCCATTCTAACTGGTTGTCACATGTTCTTGTCTGTAATTTATATGGGGTAGAGGAGGGATGGTACCAGCATTAATAATCACTTCACTATCTGGACCTCCTCTGGGTCCATTTCCATTGTCCTGTAGGTTTCAGTGCCATCATATTGTCTTGTTCAGCCCGGTGTCAGGTCATTTTTTTATTCAGCACCAGACATTGGGTCAAAACTATTTAGAGAAAAATTGAGTGATCTTGCAGCAGAAAAGATGGGAGTTTATTTCTGGCAACTGATCAAGGGTACCAGCAGTACTGGATTCCTTTAATCCAGTCTCCAATTGAGATCCTTCACCATAGGATCAATCCCTATGAAGGCCAGGCTATTTCCTGCCCACCTTTATTCCTTTTGTGTAACTCTCCTAGGTCCCAACCAAAGCCTGCAGGATTCACTAGGGCTCACCTTCGCTGGCTGACACTCAACTCCACTTGTTCCCTTCTAAGCCCAGGCAGGTGTAAAAAAGTTGTTCAGCTTCTTTGCAGTTCAGCAGTCTGTTCCAGAATTCATTGACGAATCCTGGGGAAATTGGCTCCAAATGCCAGGCTGGCCTTTGTCTTGGGCTTCCTTCTTCTCCATCTTGGCCTCGTGTTTCCTCACTGGCATCTTAGAAATTTGGTACATTCAATCACATGTTTCATATTTTGTCCGGTATTTACTTTTGTTCTCAGGAGGAGATCAGGGATTTAGATCCATGTTCAAAAGTAAAACTCTTCCTTATCTTCCCTGAAGACTCAGCTTTGTGTTATTCCTTCCTAAGCCTGGGGTAGGATTGCTCTGTCCTCACGAGCATCTTGTTTTCATTAATCTGTAAGCTCTGTTTGGGGGTGGGTCAAGTGCCCTGACCACCTTTCCATCTTCAACACCTTACAACATAGTCACTACATTACAGCCCCTCTAGAAAGTATCTGCTGAAGGACTGCCTGGGAAGCCAGAGAGAAATGCATGTACCTTTCTCTCTTTAGTGCTTATCTCCATGTTTCTTAGAGTCTTCAAATTTTCCACATGATTCTATAGGAAATCAAGTGTCAAGCTGAAACTCTTTGAATCAAGACCCTGAACAAAATCATCAGAGGGCAACACAGAAAACAAACCTTTTCTAAGCCATCACCCTTTGCTGCTTTCACCATCAATCAACTCAGTCTTGTTAAAGTAGACTGACACCCTGAAGCAGAGAGTTTTCCTTCTGAAATCAGCATCTCAGAGATAACACGCTATGTGACAGTTCACATCATTTTATAATCCAGTAGATATTGCCAGGGTGGGCACGGTGGGAAGGGACATTTGAATCTAGCCTTCAGACCACGAGGAGTTAAAAAAATGCAGAATTTCGCATTGGCTACTGACAATGTGTGTCTTTCCCATCTTAGGAAGTGGAACATGAAACAATGTGAATGAGTGGAAAGGGAGAAGCAGCTGTCAGCTACCCAGGAATACCTGAAATTGGCTGTAGAAGAAATATACAAGTACAAGTGTTTTATGGGTATGGAGAAATTCTATTAGGGGACAGATATGAGGATAACGGGAAGATGGGAAGATTATGCAAAATCACCATCTGAGTGACGTCAGCATCATGGCCGAGGGAGTTGTTCTTTCTGTCTCTCCCCTCTCAGTTAAAACTAAACAGACATCCATTAACCAACAGAGGCTTCTGTACATGGCACAACAGGATGCCTGAGAGATCCATGCACCTATATATCTGAAGGTGGGTGGACTGGACCCCCAGGAAGCAGTGGAACTAGGGGAGTGGCCCCCTCGCTCTCCCCATGGGTAGCGACCCAGGTCATGGATCCCCAAACAGTGGCCAGCATGACTGTGAGTGAAGGCGAGGGGCAGCCCGGCACATTCACGAACACTTGTGGAGTGGCAATAGCCCAGCCCGTGGGAGCACCCACTTTGCCAAGGTAGCCCCACCCACACGAAGGCGTCCCATCAGGTGGTGGCCCCAAACACACAAGCGCAACCCACCTGCCAAGTGCAGTGGCCCAGCCTGCATTAGGGCGCCCTGCAGAGCACTGCAGCCTAGCCTGTATGAACATATAGTAGCCAACTGGCACAACTACAAGCAGACGGGATAGGGAGAGAAAAAGCAGCCCCTGGGCCCGCAATGTTGGCAGATGCAATCTGTGACCAGAAGCAACAGAAACCACAGCAGAACCAGTGGTGGCATCCCAACACCAGCTCCACCAGCAGGAGGGCCTGTACACAAGTCCCCGGGTCCCAAGGTCCCCTCCACCGACAGTGACATCTGTGAACCCAGCACCCAAAGACAACCTGGGAACAGTAGCATAGGTGGTGCACGGGCCAGTAGTATCTGAGCCCAGGGAGAGACAGTGGAGGAATATGAGACCCAGGTGACCAGAAACCAAAGTAACCAGAGCTGTATCCAAATAAGAAAACATGAGCACTACCAGAAATGCACCGAAAGAGGATAAATTTATCAAACACCATGAAGAACTACAATAACATGGCAAAACAGAAAGAAATGACAACTCTCCAGAAACCAAAGCTGAAGTCAGAGAAGACTACAATCTAATTGACAGAGAATTCAAAATAGCTATCATAAAGACACTCAATGAGTTACAAGAAAACTGAGAAAGGCAGTTCCCTGAGCTCAGGTATAAAGTTAATGAACACAAAGAATACTTCACCAAAGAGACTAAAAAGTAAAAACAAAACCGAAATTCTGGATATGAAGAACACAATTAAGGAGATAAAAATAATGTAAAGCATAAAAAATAGAGTAGGCCAGGGCCGGCCCGGTGGCGCAAGCGGTTGGGTGCGCGCGCTCCGCTGCGGCGGCCCGGGGTTCGCTGGTTCGGATCCCGGGCGCGCACCGACGCACTGCTTGGTAAGCCATGCTGTGGCGGTGTCCCATATAAAGTGGAGGAAGATGGGCACCGATGTTAGCCCAGGGCCGTCTTCCTCAGCAAAAAAGGAGGAGGATTGGCGGATGTTAGCTGAGGGCTGATCTCCTCACAAAAAAAAAAAAAAAAAAAAAAAATAGAGTAGGCCTTATTGAGCAGAGAATTAGTGACCTCAAAGATAGAAAACTAGAAATTCTTCAGGTGGAAAAGGAGAGAGAACTAAGATTTTTAAAAATGAGAAATTCTTTGAGAAATGTCCAACTCAAATTAGGAAAACTAACATAAGGATTATAGGTATCCCAGAGGGAGAAGAGAGGAAGAAAGGAGCAGAGAACTTGTTCAAAGAAATAATAGCCGAGAACTTCCCAAACCTGGGGAAAGAACTGGACATAAAAGTACATGAAGCCATCAGAACTCCTAATTACATCAATGCAAAAAGACCTTCTCTAAGGTATGTAATATTAAAACTGTCCAAAGTCAATGACAAAGAAAAAACATTAAGGGCAGCAAGAGAGAAGGAAATGATCTACAAAAGAACCCCCATCAGGCTTTCAGTGGACTTCTGAACAGAAACCTTACGGTTAGGAGAGAATGGAATGATATATTCAAAATACTGAAAGACAAAAACTATCAGCCAAGAATACTCTACTCAGCAAAATTATCCTTCAGATATATCAGAGAAATAAAAGCTTTCTAAGATAAACAAAAGCTGAGGTAATTCATTTTCACCAGACCTACCTTAAAGGAAATGATGAAGGGAGCCCTCCACCTGAAAGAAAAAGGCAAAGGTTTATAAAGCTTTGAGCAAGGACATAAATAGACAGACAAAATCAGAAAATTGCAGCTCTCTATCAGAATAGGTTAGCAAATGATTATAACATAAAAGATAAAGGGAAAGAAGCATCAAAAATAACTATAAACACTTCAATTTAGTCACACACTCACAACACAAAAAAGAATAATTTGTAACAAAAACATAGAAGGGGAAGCAGAAAGGGATAGAAGTTGCTTAGGCTAATGGAGATAAGAGGCTATCAGAAAAGGGACTATCTCATCTATGAAATCTTTTTTTACAAACCTCATGGTACCCACTAAACAAAAAATCAGAGCAGAGTCACAAATCATAAATAAAGAGAAAACCATCATAGAAACTGAGATGGAAGTCAGAAATACAAGGGAAAAGAAACAAAAGAAATATAGAATAACTTGAAAACAAGAGATAAAATAGCAGTATTAAGCCCTCATACATCAATAATTACCCTAAATGTAAATGGATTGAATTCACCAACCAAAAGACACAGAGTGGCTGGATAGATTAAAAAATAAGACCCAAAAACAATGCTGCCTCCAGGAAACACATCTCAGCTCTGCAGACAAACATAGGCTCAGAGTAAAGGGATGGAAGATGATACTCCAAGCAAATGGCAAGCAAAAGAAAGTGGGTGTAGCCATACTTAGACAAAGCAAGCTTCAAGATCAAAAAGTTAATGAGAGACAAAGATGGGCACTAAATAACGATAAAAGGGACATTCCACCAAGAAGACATAACACTTATGAATATATACTCACCTAACGCAGGAGCACCAAAGTACATAAAGTAAACATTAACAGACCTAAAGGGAGAATTTGATAGCTACACAATAATAGTTGGGAAGCTTAACACCCTCTTACATCAATGGATAGGTCATCCAGACAGAAAATGAACAAGGAAACCATGGCTTTAAATGAAACACTAGACCAGAAGGACTTAAGAGATATATATAGAACATTCTGTCCAAAAGCATCAGAATACACATTCTTCTGAAGTACACATGAAACATTCTCAAAGACAGACTATATAAATGGGAAACAAGGCAAGCCTCAATAAATTTAAGAAGGTGGAAATAATATTAAGCAACTTTTCTGACCTCAAATGCTATGAAACTAGAAATCAACTACAAGAAAAAAGCTAGGAAAGTCACAAATAAGGGGATACTAAACAACATGCTACTGAACAACCAATGGATCAATGAAGAAATCAAAAGAGAAATCCAAAAATACCTGAAGACAAATGAAAATGAAAGCACAGCATATTAACTCTTATGGGATACAGCAAAAACAGTAGTAAGAGGGAAATTTATAGCAATACAGGTCTACCTCAACAAACAAGAAAAATCTCAAATAAGTAATCTTAAACTACACTTAAAAGAAATGGAAAAAGAAGAACAAACAAAGCCCAAAGTCAGTAGGAGGAGGGAAATAATGAAAATCAGAGCAGAAATAAATGAAACAAAGGACAAAAAAAAAAAATAGAAAGGATCAATGAAACTAAGAGCAGGTTCTTTGAGAAGATAAACAAAACTGACACATCCTTAGCCAGACACACTAAGGAAAAAAGACAGAAAACTCAAATAAATAAAATTATAAATGAAAGAGAAATTACAATCGATATCACAGACACACGAAGGATTATAACAGAATACTATGAAAAGCTACATGCCAAGAAACTGGATAACTTGGAAGAAATGGATAAATTCTTAGAATCATACAACCCTCCCAAAACTGAATCAAGAAGAAGTACAGAATCTGAATAGACCAAACACAAGTAAAGAGATTTGAAACAGTAATCAAAAACCTCCCCAAAAACCAAAGTCCAGGACCAGATGGCTTCTCTGGTGAATTCTACCAAACATTCAAAGGAGACTTAATACCTATCCTTCTCAAACTATTCCGAAATACTGAAGAAGATGGGACACTTCCTAACTCATTCTATGAGGCCAACATTACCCTGATACCTAAACCAGACAAGAACAGCACACACAAAAAGAAAATTACAGGCCAATATCTCTGATGAACATAGATGCAAAAATCCTCCACAAAATACTAGCAAATCAAATACAACAAGACATTGAAAGGATCATATACCACAATCAACTGGGATTGCTAAGCATGCAGGGATGGTTCAACATCTGCAAATCAAACAGTGTCATGCACCACATTAACAAAATGAGAAATAAAAATCACATGATCATCTCAATAGATGCAGAGAAAGCATTTGACAAGGTCCGACATTCATTTATGATAAAAACTCTCAAGAAAATGGGTATAGAAGGAAAGCATCTCAACATAATAATGGCTATAAATGACAAAGCCACAGCCAATACCATACCTAATGGTGAAAAATTGAAAGGCAGTCCTTTGAGAACAGGAACAAGACAAGGGTGCCTACTCTGACCACTCTTATTCAATATAGTACTGGAAGTTTTGGCCAGAGCAATTAGGCAAGAAAAAGAAATAAAATGCAAACAAATTGGAAAGCAAAAAGTAAAAGGTTCACTGTTTGCAGATGACATGATTCTATATATAGAATACCCTAAAGAATCCCCCAGAAAACTGTTATAAATAATCGACAACTGTAGCAAATTTGAAGAGTACACAATAAACATACAAAAATCAATTGCATTTCTAAACACTAATAACAAACTAGCAGAAAGAGATGAATACAATCCCAATTTACAACTGTGACAGAAAGAATAAAATATCTAGCAATAAACTTAACCAAGGAGGTGAAAGACCTACACATTGAAAACTATAAGACACTGTTGAAAGAAATCGAAGAAGACATAAAGAAGTGGAAAGATATTCCATGCTCATGGATTGGAAGAATAAACATAGTTAAAATATCCATATTACCTAAAGCAATCTGCAGATTCAATGCAATCCCAATCAGAATCCCAATGACATTCATCACGGAAACAGAACAAAGAATCCTAAAATTCATATGGGGCAACAAAAGACCCCAAATAGCTAAAGCAGTCCTAAGAAAAAAGAACAATGCTGGAGGTATCACCATCCCTGACTTCAAAATATACTAAAGAAGTATAGTGATCAAAACAGCATGGTAGTGGCACAAAAACAGACACACAGATCAATGTAACAGAACTGTAAGCCCAGAAATAAAACCACACATCTACGGACAGCTAGTCTTCAACAAAGGAGCCAAGAATATACAATGGAGAAAGGAAAGTCTCTTCAATAAATGGTGGTGGGAAAACTGTACAGCCACACGCAAAAGAATCAAAGTAGACCATTATCTTACATCACACACAAAAATTAACTCAAAATGGATTAAAGACTTGAATGTTAGACCTGAAACCAGAAAAGTCCTATAAGAAAATATAAGCAGTACACTCTTTGATATCGGTCTTAGCAGCATCTTTTAGAATACAATGTCTACTCAAGCAAGGGAGACAAAAGAAAAAATAAACAAATGGGACTACATTGGACTAAAAAGCTTCTGCAAGGCAAAGGAAACCATGAACAAAATGAGAAGACAACCCACCAACTGGGGGAAATTATTTGCAAATCATGTATCCAACAACGTGTTAATTTCCAAAATATATAAAGAACTCACACAACTCAACAACATAAAATAAACAACCTGATCAAAAAATAAGCAGAGGATATGAACAGACATTTCCAAAGAGGATACATAGATGGCCATCAGGCACATGAAAGGATGTGCAACATCACTAATTATTAGGGAAATGCAAATCAAAGCTACAATGAGATATCATCTTACACCCACCAAAATGGCTATAATTAACAAGACAAGAAATAACAAATGTTGGAGAGGATGTGAAGAAAAGAGAACACTCATACACTACTGATGGGAACGCAAACTGGTGCAGTCATTATGGAAAATAGTACGGAGAGTTCTCAAAAAATTAAAAAGAGAAATACCATATGATCCAGCTATCCCACTACTGGCTATTTATTCAAAGAATATGAAATCAACAATCCAAAGAGATTCACGCATCCCTACAATCATCGCAGCATTATTCACAATAGCCAAGATATGGAAGCAACCCAAGTGCTAACCAATGGATGAATGGATAAAGAAGATGTGGTATATATACACAACGGAATACTACTCAGCCATCAAAAAAGACAAAATTGTGCCATTTGCAACAACATGCACCCACCTTGAGTGTATTGTGCTAAGCAAAATAAGCCAGACAGAGGAAGACAAACACTGCATGATCTGACTCTTATGTGGAAGATAAAGAAACACATGTTTAAGGAGAAAAGCTTAGTGGATGACAGAGAGGAAGGAGGTGGGGGGAAGGCTAAATGGGTTAAGGGGCACATATGAAGGCCATTAGAAGTCCTAAACATAGGATTTTTGACATGTTGGCTTTTTCATAAGGGCACCCCTTATGGGGCTTATGGTGATGGATAAAAACTAGACTGTTGGTGGTAAACACAATGCAGTCTATACATAAACTGACATATAATAATGTACACCTGAAATTTACAGTGTTATAAGCCAAGATCACCTCAATAAAATATTTTTTTTAAAAAAAGAAGTCAGACAAAAGGAAAATCAATATTGAGGTTCATCTGATGAAAGCAATTGCAACTCATAGTAAAAGAGTTCAAGAAACATGAAAACAACTGCAGCAAGGGGCGTCCACCTTTAGACATCAGGTAACCTGCATTCGTCCCAAAGTTACTGAATCCTTTAGTACCTAATGCAGATGATTATAATGGCCATTAGAAGGCCTAAACATAGGATTTTTGACATGTTGGCTTTTTCAGATCACTATGTATGAGAAGAATGCTGAAGACAATTGGGTAAGTTTTGCTTTCTTTCCTTCCCTTTGTGCACAGTCTGCCACAACTGAAGGTGGATGTGTTTTTCTCCCACAGATCAAGGCTCAGATTTTGGAGAGGGAGATGGCGGAGCAAAGCAGGGAAGATGCTCACCTGAAACACGCGTATGAGATTTTGACATATATTTTTTTAAGGATGTTTTTGAGGTATTAAGGCTAGGCTGTTTTGTGCCTAGTAAAGGACTTAGTGTTATAATTCTTATTGAAGTCCACTGTTTTTCTACATTCAACATTGGAGATAAGACCCAAAAAGAGGCTGCCAGAGGGATACAGGCTGCACAAACCAATGTCAGGAAGACCTGAGATGCACAACCCTCCACAGAGAGGTAAGGAGCACATTGTAAAGTGCAACAATTTAATTTCTGCTGCGAAACCACTCCATGTCCTACTTGTTCCTGTGGGGGAATCATCGTGTTGCCTGGAAACAATCCCAAGCATGACCTAAAGAAAACAAGTTGTCTTAAGGGGTGACAGGAAGATGTTTTCCTCAGGTGCCCCAGCCAGAATGGCTTTCTGGGCCTGGGTCCTGTGACTGGTGGAGCTCATGCCCGTCCATTGACTGTGGACCCTCTCTACTCCCCACCTCCACAAACCCCACTGACCTTGGGTTACTCCTAACTGAAGAGATATGCCTAGAGGGGAAGTGAGGCCATGCTTCCTTCCCACCTTGAGTCAAGGGTGAAGACTTTATTTTTCTCTTAGTTAAGAAAAAAACGCATTTACTTAATATTTTTGGAGGTTTTTTATTCTATTTGTTTTATCGTGGACCACGGTACTCCATTCCTAAATTAAAATTCTATGTAATTTTACTCCTCTTACATTATCAGTGTTAATGCTAGATTTATGGTTAAATCCCCATATCTTTCCTTTTCTCATTACTATACTACTATTCTAAGTCCATTTCTTTTCATAAAAACTTTTATAATGCCTGGTCACATATGGAAGGCAGCTCATACATACAAAAAGACTAAAAAATTGAAATATCCACATGTGGCCTGAAGAAAATGACCCAAGCTATTCACGTTGAGGGTTTATTGATATCCTAACCAAGGATATTCTTATTTTAATTTTTACTCTATGTTGAAATTGTGATTTCCCCTGATGTATACTTTCCGGAAAAGCCCTGTTTCAGTGTCGATTTCTAGCTAGTTGAGCTCTGACCTGTCCAGAGATGGTTGATTAGTTATGAAAACACCTGACCTCTTGAGGGCCACCTGAGGAATGAGTGTCAGATGGTGGAAGAAGGCACAGAGGATTTATCTTCTACACAGTCTATGGAAGTCCAAATAAACCTCCATCCCTTCTCTGGCCTTTATCAGATCTGGGACCTGGTGCAGTGGCTCCTATGAGGAACAGCAGCTCATTCCCTACTAAGGAGGCAGAAAAGGGCAAAGTAAATGCTGTGGTCATTTTCAGTTGTAACTATTTCTGGAAAGATCTACAGTTTTATACAGCAGCCTTTCCTGGTCTTATCTTTGGTTTGTGTGTTCTGTTGTATGTGCACTGTGTCATTTACTTTTCCAAAAGCAAACTCTTTCCTAAGAGCCCATGGGCTTCTCCACCCTTAGCTTGTCATCTTTGGTGGTGCCTCCAGAAACCTTAAGTGCTTAGAGGCTGAGAAAATGGTGACACCATGCAGCCTCCTAAATAAATTATATAATCAGTAAAGAGAACAAATAAAATCACATATGACCCATACCTTTAGCACTATTAAGAAACAGAGACTACTACAACCTTTAAATTACCTCTAAGTAAAGAAATAAGTTAAATTCCAAGAGCATCCCACACTGCTATAAGCCAGAGAGTAAAGACAGCAAGGAGAGGAGGCTTAAGAGACTGTGGAAAAACATCAAGGGGCACGGAAGACGTTGATCAAGCACAAAGGAAGTCACCCCCAGAAAGAAAAAATACAATTAAGTGCCAAAATATTGAACACAGGTCATGACTTTGACAGTCCCCAGTGCTTGACTACAGGGGAAAGGCTTGGCAAGCTCAGAGAAACAGTGCTTCTGGAGAAGAATCAGATATACAGAGAAGAGGTAATACCCTCTTGTAGACATTTCACTGAAGGGAAAGAAGGAAATAAGGGGGGAAATTAATGATCCTGAAGAGAAATAAATGAGACAAATGCTAACCCTTTCCAAGAGCATTATAAACTCCTTATTCTTCCAAGCACCACAACCTCATCTTCAGAAGAAACAACATTTCAAAAAAAGAAAAGAGAGAGTGACATCAGCAAGATGGAGTAAAAGGAAGCTTCAGATTTTGCTCTCCCACAGACACTGAGTTAATAATATATAGACCAGAATACCTTTGGGGAAACTCTAAAGAGCAGTTGAGAAGCTATATACTACCCAGACCAACATAAAACCAAGAAGATTCCAACCAACGGGGTAAGAAAATTTGTGGTGTTTGGCAAGCCCATTCATGCCCCTCACCCATCTGACCTAGGGCAGTGCAACCCAGAGGAAACCTCCCACACTGAGGTTTCCTCCAGTGGGACAGAAACATAACGGTGGACCTTCCATCCAACTTGTCTGGAGGGTGCTCGAGGGACTAATATCTGTCTTGCCTGACTCGAGCATTGATGATACTGGCATCGTTGTTTGGAAACTCCTGTAAAGGAGTGACTTCAGTGAAATGGGGGACTAGGAAGCATCAGGCCCTCACTCTCTCACAGAGACACCAGGTTAACAACAAATTAGTTAACAACAACAGACCAGAATATCTTTGCAAGAACTCTAGAGACCAGCTGGGAAGCTTATACAGCACTCTGACCAAAAAAAACAAGAATCGATTCTAGCAAAAGGGGAAGGAAAATAATGCAGTGTTTTGTGTGCCTATCCAACTTACTGGGGCTCAAAAGGGAGGAAACTTCCCATACTGGGGATCCTCCTTCTGGACAGAAACAAGAGCAGATCATGCATCCAATATCATGGCTAGTGTGGAGGCTGCCTGAGGAACTAGTTTCTGTCTCCCTGACTCAGAATACGGACAGGACTGTTGGCCTTGTTCAGAAGCCACTGAAAGCAGACGTGATCACCGTGACACACTAGAGTTGCAGTTCCACAAGCAGATGCCAGGGAGAGCAACAGAGTACAAGCTCTGAGAAGAAACAGACCCAAGCTGCTTAGGGAATCTGAGACAACTAAAAGCACACACACAAGCTCAGAGAAAACACATCCTCCAAATGGGTTGCAGAGGTCCTGGAACCTCTGGCTGGGATGATCAATGAAAGTGTCCCATCCACAATGCTAGGCCATAACAACGGGAGAGAGAGTGATTATTTTCTTTTTCAAATGCTTAGGTCTCAAGAAAAAAAATCACAAGGTATATAAAGAAATAGGGGAAAACGGCCCAATTAAAGGAACAAGATAAAACTCCAGAAACCAAACCAAAGAAACACAGAATTAGCTAAAAAACAACAAAGATAGACAACTAACAATATCAGGACTATGATGCATGTACAAAATGAGAATATCAACAAAGAGACAGCAACTATAAAAAGAACCAAACAGAAATTCTGGAGCTGAAAAATACAATAAGTGATTTGACAAATTCATTAAAGGAGTTCAATATTAGACTAGATCAGGCAGAAGAAAAAATCAGCAAACTTGAAGGTAGATTATTGGAAACCACTGAATCAGAGTAAAAGAAAAAAAAAATGAAGAAAAGTAAATAGAACCTAAAAGGCATATGGGACACTAGCAAGAAGACCAACATACACATATGGGATTCCTGGAAGGTGAAGAGAAAAAGGAGCAGAGAGCTTATTTGAAGAAATAATGGCTGAAAACTTTCCATATCTGATGAAAGAAATGGACATACAAATTGAAGAAGCTCAAAAAACACCAAACAGGATAAATGCAAAGAGAGTCAGTCTCACAAAGACACACTACAATCAAATTGTCAAAAGTCAAAAAGAGAATCTTGAGAGCAGCGAGAGAAAAGCAACTCATCACATACAAGAGAAGCTTCCCTAAGATTACCAGTGGATCTCTCAGCAGAAACCTTGCAGGCCAGAAGAGAGTGGTATGATATAGTCAACGTGCTAAAAGAAAAAAATCATCAACCAAGAACACTGTATCTAGCAAAACTGTGCTTCAAAAATGAAGGGGAAATTAAGACTTTCCCACACAGGAAAAAAAGCTGAGGGAGTTCATTACTACTAGACCTGCTCTGCAAGAAATGTTAAAGGGAGTTCTTCAAGATGCAAGGACACCAGACAGCAACATGAAGCCACACGAAAACATAAAGTTCTCCAGTAAAGATAAATACATGGACAAATACAGTAACCTGTATTAATATAATTCTGGTGCATAAATTCACTTTTAATTCTTATTCACAATTTAAATGACAAAAACATGTAAAAGTAACTACGTACCTATGTTAATGGGTATACAATATATAAAGATCTAATTTATGACATCAATAACATAAAGTGGGGGGAGCAGAGCTTATAGGAGTAGAGTTGTCATAGCAATTGAAGTTAACTTGTTATCAGTTTAAAACAGAATGTTATGACTTTAATATGTTTTATGTAATTGCAATGACAACTGCGAAGAAAATATCTATAAAATATACACAAAAGGAAATGATAAGGATATCAAAGCATGTCACTACAAAAAAACCAATGAAACACAAAGGAAGATAGTAGAGAGGAAAGGAAAGACAAAAAGCTACAAGACATACAGAAAACAATTTACAAAGTGGAAATAGTAAGTCCTAGTAATTACCTTAATAGCAACATATTAGCAAAATGAATTCAACAGCACACTGAAAGGATTATACACTATCACCAAGTGAGATTTATTCCTTAAAAGCAAAGACTGTCCAACATATTAAAAGCATCCTATACAATATACCACATTAAGTAAATGAAGGACAAAAACCACACGATCATCTCAACTGATGCAGAAAAAGCATTTGACAAGATTCATCACTCTTTCACAATAAAAACACTCAACGAACTAGGAATAGAAGGAAACTAAGTCAACATTAGAAAGGCCATATATGAAAAGCCCACAGCTAACATTGTACTCAAAGGTGAAAGATTGATTTTTCTGTAAGATCGGGAACGAGGATGCCTGCTCTCAACGCCTCTATTCAACATAGTTTTGGGAGTCTTAAAGCAATTAAACAAGAAAAAAATAAGTTTTCCAAATTGGAAAGGAAGAAGTAAAATTATCTCTGTTCACATATGACATGTAGAAAACTCTAAAGATTCCACAAAAACTCTGTTAGAACTAATAAATGAATTCAGAAAAGTTTAAGAATACAAAATCAACATACAAAATCAGTTTTGTTTCTATACACTAACAACAAACAATCAGAAAAGGAAATCTAGGAAAAAAGTCTCATTTACAATAGCATCCAAAAAGGATAAAATACTTAGGAATAAACCTAATCAATTAGGTGAAACACTCGCACGCTAAAAACTACAAAACACTGCTGAAAGAAATTAAAGACCCAAGTAAATGGAAACATTCCCATGTTCATGGACTGGAACACAATAATGTTAAGATGTCAATAGTACCCAATGAGCTACAGATTCAAAGCAATCTCAATTAAAATTCTAATGTCATGTTTTGCAGAAATAGAAAAAAACTATCCTAAAATTCATACAGCATTTCAAAGGACTCTGAATAGCCAAAATAATTCTGAAAAAGAACAAAATTGGAGGACACAAACTTCCCAATTTCGAACATATTATAAAGCAACAGTAATCAAAACAATGTGGTAGTGGCACAAAGACAGACATATAGACCAATGGAACAGAATACAGTTCAGAAATAAAACCTTGCATATATGGTCAAATGATCTTTGACAAGGGTGCCAAGACTACTTGATGTGAAAAGGATAGTCTCTTCAACAAAATGGTAGTGGGAAAACTCGATATCCACATGCAAAAGAGGGAAGCTGGAACCTTATCTTCCACCATATACAAGAATTAATGTAAAGTGGATTAAAGACCTAAATGTAAGATCCAAAACTATAAAACTGCTAGAAGAAAACATTAGATTTGGCAATGATTTCTTGGGTATGACAGCAAAATCACAGGCAACAAAAGCAAAAACAGACAAATGGGACTACATGAAACTTACCATCTTTTTATTCATCAAAAGACACAATCAGCAGAATGAAAAGGCAACCTACAGAATGAGAAAAAATGTTTGCAAATCATATGATAAGGAATTAAGATCCAGAATATATAAAGAACTTCTAAAACTTTAACAACAACAACAAAAAACCCAATTCAAAAATGGGCAAGCGACTTGAATAGACATTTCTTAAAAGATTACATAGAAATGGCCAACAAACTTAAGAAAAAGATGTTCAACATCACTAATTATACGAGAAATACAAATGAAAACCACAATGAGATATCAACTCATACCCATTACGATGGCTACTATCAAAATAACAAGAAAAAACAAGTGTTGACAGAGATGTGGAAAAGTTGGAACCCTTATGCACTGTTGGTGGGATTGTAAAATAGTGCAACTGCTACAGTGAACAATATGGCAGTACCTTAATACATTGAAACCTCTTTAAAAAATAATTGACTGTTTAAAGCAAAATAATAACAATATTTTTGGTTATATAACACGGAGAAGTAAAATGTTTGATGACAACAACAGCACCCAGGCCAAGAGGGGAGAAATAAAAATATATAGTTCTAAGGTTCTTATATGTGAAGTGGTGTAATATCACTTAAAGGTAAACTGTGTTAAGTTAAAGACATATACTACAAATCCTAAAGCAACAACTAAAATAACACAACACAGAATCATAGTTAACACACTGCCAAAGGAGATAAAATAAAACCATAACAAATACCTCATTAATTCAAAAGAAGGAAGAAAAAAAGGAAATACAAAACATAAGAAGAGATGGACAAACAGAAAGAAAACAGCAAGATGATAGACTTCAACCTAAAAATATTAATAATCATATTAAATGCAAATAACATAAATACCCCACTTAAAAGGCAAAGATTATCAGATTGGATAGAAAAGCAAAGGCTAACTGTTGACTACAAGAAACCCAGTTTAAATATAAAGGTACACATGGATTAAACATAAAATAAGAAATATATACCATGCCAACAATAAACAAAAGAAAGAAAGAGTAGCTATATTAATATGAGACAAAGTAGAAGTCAGAATAGAGAATGTTTCCAAGGATAAAGAAGGCCTGTTCATAATGATCAAGAGGCCAATTCACGAGGAGGACATCATGCATAATGTTCATGTACCTACCAGCAAAGCTTCACGATACATATAGCAAAAATTAATAGAACTCCAAGAAGAAACAGACAAATCCACAATTATAGTTGGAGAGTCTACCTCTCAACAAATTAAAAGATTCAAGTAATTCAAAGTATATTCCTGGACAACAGAGAAATTAAACAAGAAATCAGTAATAGATTTCCAGAAAATCCCTAAATATTTGAAAACAAAATAACACACTTATAAATAACCATGAGTCAAAGAAGAAATCAAAAGGAAAATTAAAAAGTATTCTGGATGGAATGAAATGAATACAAAACTTACTAATACCTGTAAGATGCAGTTAAAGTAGAACTTAGGGAAATTTATAGTTGTAAATACCTATAGTAAACAAGAACAGTTTCAAATCAATGATCTCAGCTAACACTGTTCTGGATACATTAGTGAAAGCATTTAGAAAAAAGAAAATAATCATGGACATAAAAATCAGAAAAGGAACAATAAAACTATGGTATTTACAGACTGGAGTACTACGCAGCTATAATAAAGAATGAGGAGGATCCTTATAAACTGATATGGTATGGTTTCCAGGATATATTAAGGGAAAAAAGCCAACTGCAAAAGAGCTTATATAGCATGTTATCTTCTGTGTAAGAAAGAAAGAGAAATAAGAAAGCATACATATATCAGCTTTTCTTTACAAAAAAGGAACAAAGGAAGGATAAATCAGAAAACAATGAAGTTATTTACTTACATGAGGTAGCGGGGAGGACTGAGTAAAAGAGATATGAAAAGGAATGACACTTCCCTGAGCATACTTTTTTGTAGTTCAGCCTTTGAACACACGTCAATGTTCTATAGATCCAAAAAATAAATCAACAAGGATGGAAAAGAGGAGAAAACTAAAACTGAAACCAAACAAACAAATGAACTGAACTGTATTTTAAATGCATAAAACACAGCTAATCGGATTGGGGGAAAAAAGATAATCCAAGTTAATTTATGAATAAAATAGTCATATACCCAATACTCTCAGTTGTGGGTCGGGTAGTGGGTAAAAAGAAAGAGAGTAGAACTGCAAACCAAATTCTGAACTCATTCTGTAGTGGTTTGGGTGCATCAATTCTAAAACTATTTTGGACACAGTTTAGGTTTGAGCAAAAGAGTAAACCTCAATGTTGTTGTGAGCCAATGTTCCCACGGTGGATAAAAGGAGATACAAATATGGAATAAGGAAAAGCAAGGAAGAACCCTGTATGAGAGGGCTGAAATTAGAGGTATTGGTACAGACACATGATTTCTGAAATATGCATATGAATGTTACATATCTCTTTATATACATGTGTATGGGTGTATGCATGTTTATCTACATGCATATATATCCTAATTCTGTGTCCTTCAAGGGTCTAGAAGCAAAGACACCGCACAGTAATATGCATAGTAATATGCAATATACTGGTATTGGCTTCTAATACCCAGATGAACTTGAATATCTTGTTGTGCCAGAAAGGAAGAAAACGCTCAAAAAAATTATGAGTGCATGTCACAAGGACAGAGGAGCCAACTTCAAGGGGCGACCACTAGGCCAAATCTGCGAAATTTGAGAACTAAAACAACTTAGTACAATCAAAAATTATGAACCATCAAAATAAATAGGAATCCATGAGTCCACAGTGAATGAATGAACGAAAAATAAATAAACAAACAAATAAACAGGGTAAAGGGAGGACTCTTGCTTATAGAATGCTGAGTAACAACTAGTAAATATGGAGAAAGTGCCAGAGTTGGAAAACCATCATTGTACAACCATCACAGTAGAGACTGATTCAGGCAAGAATCACCAGTTTTTTCTAAATATTAGGGGAGAAATTTTGATGAAAAGAAGGATATTTGCTGTTCTTAAAGTATCTCCCCACATATTACTTATTAGAAGTAAGGGAAAAGAATAGTAACTCTACAGCAAAGGAAGCAGACAATATCTTGTTAAGGTCATCAAAATAAGCAGCACAAAAGAGCAACAGATGACAACAGGTGTCTCTGGCTGTGACACCCTGAGAAGGACATATCACTTATGTGTAGTCTGGTTAAGAATGTATAACCTGAATCTAATCATGAGGAAACACCACACACACCCAAAATGAAGAACATTTGGGGGGGGGGAGCGTGTATTACTCAAAAATTACCAAAGTCATGAAAGACAAAGAAAGGTGAGGAATGGTTCCAGATTAAAGGAAACTAAAAGATATGACAACTAAATGTAAATATGTGATCCTAGGATGGATACTCTTCCAAACGGGAAAAAAATGCTCAAGGACATTATTGGGTCAACTCAGAAAACTGGAATACGACAAAAATTAGGTAAAGATACAGCATCAATAGTAAATTTACTGAAGTTTACTGTGGCTATGTAAGAGAATACTGTTATTCTTAGGAAAAACACACTGAAGTGTCTAGGGGTAAAGGGCCATGATATATGCAGCTTACTCTCAAATGGTTTAGAAAATCAAATGTGATATAGAGAGATCAAGAAAACAAGTGAGAGAGCATGAGCATGCCAGCACACACAGAATAATAAAGCAAATGGGGCAGAGTGTTAACAGAAGATAAATCTAGATTGAAGGTATACAGCTGTTCTACCACTGATACAAGTTTTCTGTAAGTTGGAAATTATTTCCAAATAAAATGTTTAAAAAAAATACAGATCTTCTGAACAAGATGACCGAAGTTCATGCTTTGATGCATCCCTTCTGCTTTATTCATACAGCAATGATAGATAAAATGTAAAAAGAGAAAACTAAAAAGATATAGTCAGGCTAAAAACCAAGATAAAAGTCTCCATGAACCAGAAACCAAACAGAAATTCAAAGTGGTGTGCAAGGCCAAAGGCCACAGGCCTGTTGGGCTCTGGAAGCAGACACTGGCAGCTGACAGTTCTGCTCCTAAAAGTGCTCTATACAAGATGTGAGACAGAAGCCAGACTTGCTAATGGTAGCCAGAGTTGCTGATGAAAAAAACCTTGACACTTGCATGGGTTGCAAAGGGCTACATTCTCCTCTGCTCTGAATGCAACCTTCAAAGAGATAGCAGGTCATGCGCCTGTTTATTTGAAAGGCACTTAATAGTTTTGACAGTTCCTGGAAGAAGAAAATTCACTAACATCTGCCTCTCAAGTCAAGAAAAGGAGCTTCAGACCCATTGAGTAGAGCATTCTAAAACACTGTAAAGAAGTAGAAGAGAACAAGGTAAAAACAAGTTTTCCCTAACCCAAGAGTTATTTCTCTGTACTTGCACTAATATGGCAGCCACCAGCAACACGTGGCTATTTAAATTAAAATTAAATAAAATTAAAATTCAGTTCCTCAATTCCACTAGTCACATGTACTGTACTGTGTTGTGTGGACCTTACCGGACAGCACAGACATGGAGTGCTTCTACTATTATAGAAATCATATTGGACAGTGTTGCTTTATAGTTAGAGGGAGGAAGGATAAACAAGAAATACACTCAAAGCTCTCTATCAAAGGTTAGGCCAGATCTAAGGATCTGAGATATTTAGTATGATGTGGAGAGAAACCTCGTCTGAGGCTGTTTTTTTTTTTTGTTTTTGTTTTTTTCCCCTAACCTGGGCAATACATCAAGGCCATGGATGACTCTTCTAATCAAAATACCCACTAGCCTAGCATCTCCCCTAATGCAACTAAGTTCAATGCATTTCAATGTCTTACTTTTTTGTAAAGGAAGTCATTTAAGACCAGTCACTAGACTCATAAAACTAGAAAAATAATTAGATACTATTTAGGGCAGAAGGTGGTTATTTTTCCCTCCACGGTTTTCGTGATGGAAGAATGTTACTCATTCTATTGGTAAACTTTTCCCAATAGACTAAAAAGAGGGAAAAATACTCCCACATTTTGTTTTTAAATAAGAAACTAGATTCTCCATTTGTCTTTGCTCTTGTTTAGAATGGAAAAATACTACCTTGTGTTTAGCTGCTGAACTACTTCTGTTGTATTTCTTGGCTCTTGGACTGCTGCTTGCAGTTCTTGGTGACTGGCTAGTGCCTCCAGATTTAGTTCTGCAATCCTGAAGAAAATAAAGTGGTAAAAATCATCTAATTTCTTGCAATGCATCTGAAGTTAAAAAAAAAAAAATCCAAGAAAAACCCACTCAAGTGGTGCTCTCTGCTTCTGTAGACAGTGGCTTTGGCCATTGCCATAGTCCCAGGCTGGCTTCGATAGTTACCAGATGGTTTCTGGCTGCTCAGCCAAGAATGGCAATCTGTCACCAGCTGGTGATGTTGTTACATGAATACAGGAAAGGGCCAAAGAGGGCTAAGTGAAGAGGGATGGCAATTTTGGCTCATCATTCACTCCATAGTCAGTCGCTTAAAATTTACTTCTCTGCAAACATACAACTTTTGGAAATGAGAAAAGAATGGCTTTTATGGCATTATCAAAAAAAGCTTTCTTTCTGGTTTAATACAAAATCACGAACAGTGTATTCTAGTTTATTCTTCTTCCACAAAATGGGACCAAGACCCAAGACCACTTGGGAGTTGTGATGTAAAGAGTGAGATATAAACTTTTTATTTAGAATCCTTTTAGATTTACAGAAAAATTATGAAGATAGTACAGAGTTCCCATATACCCTACTCCCATTTTCAACTATTATTAATTGATTGGTATGATGCATTTGATACATAAATGAACCACTACTGATATGTTATTATTAACTGAACTCCATGCTTAATTCAGATTTCCTTAGTTTTTACCCAAGTGACATAAAATCTTCACTGGAAATCAAGTGGCATGAAAATAGAATGCAGCGGTTCTCAAAGTGTGGTTCAAGAACTCCTGGGGGTTCCAGAGACCCTTACATGAAGTCTTCCCTTCTCCAACTACATAACACAACAGATTGAATGTAAAAGCAGATATGAGAAAGTCACTTGTCTTCTATTAAGCTAGATATTAAAGATATTTGCAAAATATGTAAAACAATAAGACACTTCCCACTAATTTTTTCTGAAAATGCTTTTTTTCCATAAAAAATATATTTTGTGTGTTAACATGCAATGGGTTTGGGCCATATTTTTAACAAGTTAATAAATATTAAGATTATTTTTTTCATGTTTAATTTCTAATATGGTAAATGTTGATAGATATGACCCACATAAACAAAAGCTCTTGGAGGGTAAATGGGTCTTGAGAACAAAAAGTCTTTAGAATCTCTGATGTAGTGGTTTAGAGCAGGGGCTGGCATATTCCAGTCATTGCCTCAAGTCCAGCCCAATGCCTGTTTTTGTAAATAAAGTTTTATTGGTACATGGCTATGCCCATTCATCGACATACTGTTATGGCTGCTTTTGCACTACCAACAGCAAGTTGAGTAGTTGTGATAGAGACAATATGGCCTGTAAAGCCTAAAATAGTTACTATGTGGCCTTTACAGAAAAAGTGTGCTAACTCCTAATGTAGAGCAAAGACAGGCTTTGGAATCTGACAAATGTGGGTTTGAATCCTGATTCCACCTCTGACTAGCTGTGGAACCCTAGATAAGTTATCTAACCTTTCAAAACTTCAATATAATCATACATAAAATTGAGATGATAATAATGGTTAACTTACAGTGTTGCTATAAGGATAAGATAACGTATATAAAACATTTTAGAACAGTACACTTAAGTAAGATCTCAGTGAATGGTGGGTATTATTATTTACATGCCCAATAAGATATTTTAGAATGTCCTTCTATCACCATGACACAAAACACTACTCTGGCTGTTCATTATTCTACATGGACGATGATTTATTTCTAATGGAGTCATAACAGAAGATATCATGCAATGGGACAATCTAATAGGTTAGAACGCATTATAACAAGGTCTATCAGGGCCGGCCCTGTGGCTTAGCGGTTAAGTGCGTGCGCTCCGCTGCTGGCGGCCCGGGTTCGGATCCCAGGCACGCACTGCTTCTCCGGCCATACTGGGGCCGCGTCTCACATACAGCAACTGGAAGGATGTGCAGCTATGACATACAACTGTCTACTGGGGCTTTGGGGGGAAAAATAAATAAATAAAATCTTTAAAAAAAACAAAAACAAGGTCTGTCAGAAACTATGTCCTCTTCAATGTCTCCCTTATTGTGCTGTTCTAATCTAGACCCACTGAACTGCTGTTGGAACAATGGTTTGCTCCCCCTACCCCAAGAGAGCAAAAATCTACGTAGATTTTTTATAATTACTACAAGTATTAGCATCAGCTACAATAATAAACAGCACATTATGGTGCTTAACATATTCAAGGCACTGTGTTAAGAAGCTTCATACACAGTATCTCATTTACCTTCACCAATTTCCCAGAGAAGTATGTTCCCATTTCACAGACCTAGAAAACGAAGTTGTTCAGAGAAATCGCTCTAGATCATATAGCTAAACATAGTAGAGTCTTTATTTAAAAACAGTCCAACTTCTAAGACTATGTACTTAACCACTACATTATACAAGTGATATAAGTCTTAATTCTGAATATATGCTCAGCTTGAATTATATTTTTGTAAAGAAAGCTAACAACAGGAGATGGCAATCTGTAATTATTTGTGTGAGTTCCATAATTGTAAGAAAAGCAAACACACAGGTCAAAGACACTAACCTTCTTTGGCCCATACTTAAAGAAACACTGAGTCAATTCAAGGGTTGTTCTAGCATCTTCTGTGGCATCATGACCAAGCCTATCTGGACACTGTATATCCTTCTTGGAAAGTCAAGATAAAATTGACATACCTGGGAGCAGTTTTAGTGTTATGTTCCTTCAACCACCTCAAATATTCTGCTATAAGTAAAATTTCAGTATTCTGATTATCATATTTGCATCACAATATTATTCCTAAGTGCCAGGACCTGAGACAGCTACTGAGGATGTGGAACAATGAGGAATGGCTTTGTCTACAGCATGTATATCATCTGGACAAAAGAGTACCCAATAAAAAGTCTCTGGCCCACTCCCCAGCCAACTCCCTATCTCATTTTCTTAGATGTAGTCATTCTTTAAAGTTACCTTTCAGAAATTTTCTATTTATATACAAGTTTCTATATTACTTAAATTCTTTCTTGTTTTTTTTAAAAACATTAAAAATATATAATAAGTTTATGTCTATAGATATATCTAAATCTAATCTGTATCATATTGATAATCTAGGCATATACAGATCTTGTTCTGCATCTCCATTTTATTCCCTGTAGTATCTTAAAGAGGTGTCCTAATAAGCACACACAGATCTATGACATTCTTTTGAAAAACGATAACAAAGTATTCAATAATACAGATAACCATAATTTATTTAATCAGTCTTGTAGAATATTTTCAGTTTTTTGGGATATTTTAAGCCATTCTATAATGAACGTGTTTGTACATAATAGGATACATTCAATATAGGAATGTTATGTTTTGAAACTCGGGTTAACTTTTCTGCCCCTCCCTGTCCAGTTCTATCCATCAACCCTCAGCTGTGAATGTAAACCCCTTTTTTTCCTATTCCCACAATTTCGTCATTTCTGAATCATATTTCTCTCTGGAGTTAGGATCCCAGGATACACAAGAAATGAAAGGAATAATGCTTACAACTAAGAAGGAGAACAGAGACCTTCAATTTTACAATATGCATTAAATAAGATACTATATGCTAACTTCTGTGCAATTTGTCAGGACAATATTATAATACACAAACAAACCTACCCCAAAATAGCTTTGGCTGAGAACTTTAGCTTAAATATTCTGCCCTGCTCTCTGACATAAGGCAACAATTTATCAGTAACGTATGATGTATCATATGAGGAGGAAAGAGAGTAGAATGAGCAGCATCCTATGCTATAGAAAAAAACAAAAACAAGTGGGCTGGACGATAGAAGAGCCCAAGGCTTTAGATTTGAGATAAATGGAACAGGCATATATACTAGAAAACTAAGTCTTCAATTAGATATTCACTTTCAGAGCTGTGAGATCCAAGTCTGAGTGGCCCATAAACATAGGTCAGGAGGAAGCAGTTCTGTCTCTGTACATCTTTGAGTTTGGTCATCACTGAGAATTTTCTTTGTGATTTCTGAGAAGCTTTCAATAAAAAAGAGAAATGGAGGTGACGTCAGCGTCATGGCGGAGTGAGCTTTCCCGTGAACTCTTCCCCTGATAAGATACAACAAAAGGAACAGTCACAGACCAACAACGGAATCCCAGACAGTGAAAAGCTAGATCTGAAAGATCCACACTGCCGCACATCTGAGAGTGGAACGTGCTGGGCCCCCGGAAGAAGAGGAAGTGGGGAGAGGTAAGGAGAACTCCTCTCCCTCCCCATCAGATCAGTGATTCCGGTCCCTGCGGCTCCCAGAGAGGGGGGAGGGGCGGCCCTCGGCGGGGAAACCGTGGCTCTTTGGGCTCTCTCAGCCAGTGGGAAATTCCCATGCAGAGGACTCAGAAGAGCCACAGGGGTACCATCAACATCCGAGCACTCCAGAGAGTGGATAAGGAGGGGCAAAAGAGAAGCCCCCCACGCCAGGGACCCAGAGGGCAAAAGAGAGAGGCCCCCTCCCCGCAAACTGGACCCTGCAGCTCAACCGACCAGACCAGACCAAGTGATCCGCGGCAGACCGGATCAAGCCACCCGCCCTGCGGATCGCAGCAGGAAAAAAAAAAAAAACAGATCACAGCAGAAAAACCTCGGCAGAGCTCAGGGGGCTTAGACTACACAGTGGCGGCGGGTGGAAATTGCAACCAGAGAATTCCAGGATGAGGAAAAACAAAACCAACACAGGAACCACAATGCAAAGATATATGAAATCACCAGACCAGAAGCAAAATGACAAGCACCCAGAAACCAACCCCGAAGACAGAGAAATCCATAAACTAAATGACAGAGATTTCAAAATAGCTATCATAAAAACACTCAATGAAATACGAGACAACACAAACAATTCAATGAGATTAGGAGTTTCTTCACAAAAGAGATTGAAATCATAAAGAAAAACCTATCAGTGCTGATGGAAAGGAAGAACACAATGGAGGAGATAAAGGAGAATTTGGAATCTTTAAAGAACAGAGCTGAAAATATGGAAGAAAGAATTAGCATTTTAGAGGATAGGAATACAGATATGCTCCAGATGGAAGAGGAGAGAGAACTAAGACTAAAAAGAAATGAAGAAAGACTCCGAGAAATATCTGACGCTATTAGGAAATGTAACATAAGAATTATAGGTGTTCCTGAGGGAGAAGAGAGGGAAAGAGGAACAGAGAGCCTATTCATGGAAATAATGGCTGAGAAGTTCCCAAACCTGGGGAAGGAGCAGGAAATACCACTAAGCGAAGCCAACAGGTCACCTAAATATATTAACAGACAAAGGCCCTCTCCACGACACCTAGTGGTAAGGCTAGTCAGAGTCAATGACAAAGAAACAATACTAAGGGCAGCTCAACAAAAACAAAAGATAACGTACAAAGGAACTCCCATTAGGCTCTCAGCGGATTTCTCAACAGAAAATTTACAGGCTAGGAGAGACTGGAATGATATATTCAAAATACTGAAAGACAAAAACTTTCAGCCAAGAATACTCTATCCAGCAAAAATATCCTTCAAATATGATGGAGAAATAGTAACTCTCCCAGATAAACAAAAGCTAAGGGAGTTCATGGCCACGAGACCCCCACTACAAGAAATACTCAAGAAGGCCCTCAGGCCTGAAAAAAAGAAGAGAAAGGCAATAAAAAGCTTGGATCAAGGAGAAAAATAGGTAGATAAACTCAGAAAGATAGTAGATCTTTACCGGAATAGGTTAGCAACCACTTAAATACTAAAATCAAAGATCAAAGGAAGGAACTCACCAAAAATAAATTTAAACTCATCATTGTAAACACACAGCCACAACACAAGATAGAATAAGGTATAATAAAAACGATTTAGAAGGGGAAGAGGAAAGTGACTGAATTGACTTAGTATAAGGAAATAGGAGGCCATCAGATAACGGACTATCTCATACACAAGATTTTTTAGCCAAACCTCAAGGTAACCACTAAACAAATAATCAAAACAAAACCACATATGATAAACAAAGAGAAAACTAGAAGAGTCATAAGACAGAACAACCAAACTGAATTGGCAGTCCGAAACAAATGAGACAAGAAACAAAGGAAACACAAAAGAACAAGAAAATAAGTGACAAAACAGCAACATTAAGCCCTCATATATCAATAATTACCCTAAATGTCAATGGATTGAACTCTCCAATCAAAAGATACAGAGTGGCAGGATGGATTAAAAAGCAAGACCCAACAATATGCTGCCTTCAGGAAACACATCTTAGCACTAAAGACAAGCACAGCCTCAGAGTGAAAGATGGAAGACAATACTCCAAGCTAATGGCAAACAAAAGAATGCAGGTGTTGCCATACTCATATCAGACAAGATAAGATAGACTTCAAGATAAAACAGGTTAAGAAAGACAAACAAGGGAAATATATAATGATAAAAGGGACACTCCACCAAGAAGACATATCACTTATAAATATATATGCACCCAACATAGGAACACCAATGTACATAAAGCAACTATTAACAAATCTAAAAGGAGACATTAACAACAACACAATAATAGTAGGGGATCTTAATACCCCACTTACATCAATGGATAGATCATCCAGACAAAAAGTCAATAAAGAAATAGTAGCCTTAAATGAAAAACTGGACGAGATAGACCTAGTAGACATATACAGAGCACTCCATCCAAAAACAGCTGACTACACATTCTTCTCAAGCGCACATGGAACATTCTCTAGGATAGACCATATGTTGGGAAACAAAGAAAACCTCAATAAATTTAAGAAGATTGAAATCATAACAAGCATCTTTTCAGAACTTAATGCTATGAAACTGGAAATGAACCATGAAAAAACAACTGGGAAAGTGATGAAAATGTGGAGATTAAACAACATGCTACTGAACCACCAATGGATCATTGATGAAATTAAAGGAGAAATCAAAAACTATCTGGAAACAAACAAAAATGATAATATGCCATATCAAACCACATGGGATGCAGCAAAAGCGGTCCTGAGAGGGAAACTCATAGCGATACAAGCCCACCTTAACAAACAAGAAAAAGCCCAAATAGGAAACCTTAAATTACACCTAACAGAACTAGAAAAAGAAGAACAAACAAAGCCCAAAGTCAGCAGAAGGAGAGAAACAATAAAAATCAGAGCAGAACTCAATGAAATTGGGACCAAAAAAACAGTAGAAAGGATTAACGAAACAAAGAGTTGGTTCTTTGAGAAGATAAACAAAATCGACAAACCCTTAGCCAGGCTTATTAAGAAAAAAAGAGAAAAGGCTCAAGTAAATAAAATTAGAAATGAAAGAGGAGAAATTACAACGGATACCACGGAAATACAGAGGATTATAAGAGAATACTATGAGAAATTATATGCCAACAAATTGGACAATCTAGAAGAAATGAATAAATTCTTAGACGCATACAACCTCCCAAAACTGAACCAAGAAGAAATGGAGAATCTGAATAGACCAATCACAAGTAAAGAGATTGAAATAGTAATCAAAAACCTCCCAAAAAATAAAAGTCCAGGACCAGATGGCTTCTCTGGTGAATTTTACCAAACATTCAAAGAAGATTTAATACCCATCCTTCTCAAACTATTCCAAAAAATAGAGAAAGATGGAACACTTCCTAAATCATTCTATGAGGCCAACATCACCCTGATACCAAAGCAAGACAAAGACAATACAAAGAAAGAAAATTACAGGCCAATATCGCTGATGAACATAGATGCAAAAATCCTCAACAAAATATTGGCAAACCAAATACAACAATACATTAAAAAGGTCATACACCATGATCAAGTGGGATTTATACCAGGGACGTAGGGATGGTTCAACAACCACAAATCAATCAACGTGATACATCACATCAACAAAACAAAGAATAAAAACCACATGATCATCTCAATAGATGCAGAGAAAGCATTTGACAAGATACAACATCCATTTATGATAAAAACTCTCAACAAAATGGGAATAGAAGGAAAGTATCTCAACATAATAAAGGCTATTTATGACAAACCCACAGCCAACATCATACTCAACAGGGAAAGACTGAAAGGCATTCCTCTGAGAACAGGAACGAGGCAGGACTGCCCTCTCTCACCACTCCTGTTCAACATAGTACTGGATGTTTTGGCCAGAGCAATTAGGCAAGAAAAAGGAATAAAAGGAATCCAAATAGGTAACGAAGAAGTGAAACTCTCACTATTTGCAGATGACATGATTGTATATATAGAAAACCCTAAAGAATCTGTTGGAAAACTATTAGAAACAATCAACAACTACAGCAAAGTTGCAGGGTACAATATCAATCTACTAAAATCAGTTGCATTTCTGTATGCTAATAATGAACTAACAGAAAGAGAGCTCAAAAAGATAATACCATTTACAATTGCATCAAAAAGAATAAAATACCTAGGAATAAACTTACCAAGGAGGTGAATGACCTACACAATGAGAACTACAAGACATTATTGAAAGAAATCCATGATGACATAAAGAAATGGAAAGATATCCCATGCACGTGGATTGGAAGAATAAACATAGTTAAAATGTCTATATTACCTAAAGCAATCTACAGATTCAACGCAATCCCAATCAGAATCCCAATGACATTCTTCACAGAAATAGAAAAAAGAATATTAAAATTTATATGGGGCAAGAAAAGACCCCAAATAGCTAAAGAACTCCTAAGAAAAAAGAACAAAGCAGGAGGCATCACAATCCCTGACTTCAAAACATACTACAAAGCAATAGTAATCAAAACAGCATGGTACTGGTACAAAAACAGACACACAGATCAATGGAACAGAATTGAAAGCCCAGAAATAAAACCACACATATACGGACAGCTTATTTTCGACAAAGGTGCTAAGAACATACAATGGAGAAAGGAAAGTCTCATTGATAAATGGTGTTGGGAAAACTGGACAGCCACATGCAAAAGAATGAAAGTGGACCATCTGCTATCACCATTCACAAAAATTAACTCAAAATGGATCAAAGACCTGAAGGTGAGACCTGAAACTATGAAACTCATAGAAGAAAATATAGGCAACACACTATTTGACATTGGTTATAAAGGAATCTTTTCGGATGACATGCCTACCCAGACTAGGGAAACGAAAGAAAAACTAAACAAGTGGGACTTTATCAGATTAAAGTGCTTCCATAAGACAAACGAAACCAGAATCAAGATGAACAGACAACCCACCAGCTGGGAGAGAATATTTGCAAAACATACATCTGACAAGGGGTTGATCTCCATAATATATAAAGACCTCACACAACTGAACAACAAAAAAACAAACCCAATCAAAAACTGGGCAGAGGAAATGAACAGACACTTCTCCAAAGAAGATATACAGATGGCCAATAGGCATATGAAAAGATGTTCAACATCACTAATCATCAGGGAAATGCAAATCAAAACAACACTAAGATACCACCTCACGCCCATTAGAATGGCTATAATCACCAAGACAAAAAACAAGTGTTGGAGAGGATGTGGAGAAACAGGAACCCTCATACACAGCTGGTGGGAATGCAAACTGGTGCAGCCTCCATGGAAAACGGTATGGAGATTCCTCAAAGACTTAAAAATAGAGATGCCCTAAGACCCAGCCATCCCATTACTGGGAATCTATCCAACGAACCTGAAATCAACAATCCAAAGAGACTTATGCATCCCTATGTTCATTGCAGCATTATTCACCATAGCCAAGAAGTGGAAGCAACCTCAGAGTCCCTTGATTGACGATTGGATTAAGAAAATGTGGTATATATATACAATGGAATACTACTCAGCCATAAAAAAAGACAAAATCGTCCCATTTGCAACAACATGGATGGGCCTGGAGCGTATTTTGTTAAGTGAAATAAGCCAGAAAGAGAAAGACAAACACTGCATGATCTCACTCATATGTGGAATGTAAACCAACACATGAACAGAGAAAACCGTACTGTGATTACCAGGGGCAGTGGGGGTGGGTGGTGGGCACAAGGGGTGAAGGGAGTCATATATATGGTGATGGACAAAAAAAATGTACAACCCAAAATTTCACCATGTTAAAAACCATTAAAACATCAATTAAAAAAAAAGGAGAAATGGACAGGCCAGGATATTAAGTTTTCCTCCCTGGAAAGTCATTTCAAAAGAATATTTAAAAAAATTAATATATGCTCAGTGTAGAAAGGATGAAGATACAAATAAGCAAAGATGAAATTAAAAACTCCCCATAATCCCACCACCCAGAGATCATCACTTTTTACATTTTAGTAAATATCCTTTCATATTTTTTGATACACATATATTCATGTGTATATTTCATTTTTATAAAAATGTAATCATAATGCATACGCTACTTTATAATGAAACTGAGGATGAAGGTGTTAAAATTTCCCTGATTTAGGCTGAAACCATGCCTTGTACCCAAAAGGTTAACATGGAAAACAAAATAACCAAAGTTTCTGAGCTTACTTTGCAGAATAGTAGGAGGACCAGTGATAAGAGAGTAGCTTGCTGATAGCCCCTGCCCGAAGATGCATCTCCCAGGAGCACTGAGAAGCTACGACAGAGTCTAAACTTTAGCCACACGACCCCCCTCCCTTACTTGTAGCTTTTTGAGGAGTTCAGGATTACAGTGTTAGCTGCCCATTCTCCTTGCTCAGCGCTTTGCAATAAGCTTCCTACTTTCTTCCACTACACCTGGTGTCAGAGATTGGCTTGCTGCGTGACAGGTGAGTGGACTCACTTCAGGTTCAGTAACAATAACATGATTTTATCATTTGCCATATACCGTGAACAAGTTTTCACATCAATAGTTTATTTCAGCCCATCCTTTTAAATGGTTACAAAGTATCCCACTGTATGTATATATTTTAACTAATCCCCTACTTTCAGACATTTATATTCCCGTATTTTTGCAGTACTGTGACAAACATGCTTATATATACATCTTTGCACACATCACTGTCCCTTAAGAATATTGTCTAATTATCATGTCTATTAATAGGACAGTCTTTATCACTGTTCTGGCCTTTCTGTGCCTAAGTAAGCATGAAGCTATTGGTGCAACTTAAATGGGCAGAAAGAATAATGTTTCATTGGCTTTTCTTTGCCTAAATCACTGTAGTGGGTATATTCTGAAATTATATGCTAATCTTCGGAAAGATAGACTATTATTTTTGAGTTTCAAATTTCTGTTATGGAATAACTTAGTATTGTTTTGGTTTTTGAGGTCAATGCAGATTAAGCTCTAACATCATTTGCCTGCCAAATGAGGATGTGCAGATTTTTTCAGATGAGGTCTTATCAGAGAGCAAAGCTCCAGCCATTTGGCAGTTACTAGATAATGACTACAGTCGGGTCGATTCTACGACAGGGAAGATAATATTCTGCCGACCGAAGGTCATAGGAAGATTAGAAAGCACAAAGGGTAAGAGCAATTTCAGCATAAAAATTTACAGCTGGGATGCCCCAGCCTTTTCTCTGATAATATATAAGTAGATAATACCAAACTAAACAGAAGCTACAGGCTATTCCTTTTAGGTCTCATTCCATGAGAATGAGAAAGAGCTGAAGGCAAGGTGAAAAATACCTGGTGAGGTAATCCAGAATCTTGTTGTCAGGTTTAACGAGTTCATCCATAACACAGCAGCCTCCTTCAGCAACCAGTGAGATGCGTGTTAGTTCTCTCCCCTTGGATGTGAGGCACTGAAAGACCAGGACATAGGCTGCTGAACTGTGGACGCTCCTGCTTCCTCTCATTATTCAGACTATGTCAACTGCCATCTACCCTAATCTACCGGGGTCTCTGTGACAATGGCACAGCCTGGTGCTCACTAGAGGATCCAGTATGAAGGAAATTAAAGCTGGGCAGGCTGCTGAACATTACACTCAAGGCAACCAACACAGTACAATTTCTCTGGGAAGGATGTGCTGAAGGAAGATAAATGGAAATAACATCAATCATAATTGTACCATTTATTGAGTGTACTACATCCCAGTATTATGCTAAGTACACTAATAAGTAATTTTTATTAGCACACTCTATTATCATCTAATGCAGTACTAAGCATTTTATATATACCACCTCATAATAACCCAATGAGGTTATTATTGTCTCTATTATTGTCCCCACTTCACGCAGGGAGAAGCTGAGACTGAGAGAGGTTAGGGAATTTGTCTAAGGTGACATGGCCACAGGCAAGACTAAGAAACACACCCTGATATGACAGACTCCAAAACGTTAGCTCTTAGCCACTCTGTTAAGAATTGAGAAACTGTTACCTGAGTACTAAGTGAGAGGGGATGCACTGTCTTTGAAAGGAGACTTACTAATTAAACAAAGTAAAACACACAAGGATCTTAAGCAGGGAAATCCTACTTCTGATCTTAAATGAGTAAAACTAAGCCACAATGATGTTAATTGAGGCAGTCTTCAAGGCAATAATAGCAAAAAACACTGTTCAAAAGACAGAAGGAGTAAACTTTTGGTATTATACATAGATTTGATTAAACATAGCAACTAGTTAGAAAACTTATATGATATTTAGTCTTCATCCTGGAGCATAGATCTAAGTTTTTTAAAATGTGAGTAGGAGAGTCTACTTTCAGTTATTTAAACTGAATATTGGAACTGAATGCATTGGTTCATTGGTGCATTAGACTCAAGAAATCATCTTCTCTGGGGCCGGCCTGATGGCGTAGTAGTTGAGTTCACACACTCCGCCTCGGTGGCCCGGGGTTCACAGCTCTGGATCCTGGGTGCAGACCTACGCACCACTCATTAAGCCATGCTGTGGGGGCATCCCATATACAAAATAGAGGAAGGTGGGCACAGATGTTAGCTCAGGGCCAATCTTCCTCACACACACACACGAAAAAGAAATTATCTTGTACTAGACCCTAGTTTGCAACACTCCAGTTGAAAAATCAGAAGTAATACTTACCATTTCACAGTCAAGTCCAAAGAGGACTGTTGTCTTTTATAAAACCATTACATTTGGTAGGTATGAAGTTCTCACAGTCAGGAAAACCTAGGAGGAAAAGAAATAAAATATTTGCCATTAGAACTAGAGATGCTAAACATCACTCTTAGATTCATCCAGGAAAAACTGAAATACCACATTTGCTGGGCACCTTCTATGTCAGACATCAAAAGATCAAATAAGAGACGATCTCTGTCCTCAATTTTTTCTCCATCCACTCATTTTTATATTCTGGGAGAATAACGTAAGCTGCTGTCCTAGGAGATATACTAAGTCTGGCAGTTACCTAGTAAAAATTGTTCCTCCTTATAAGAAAAGAGATTATAACTAAATTGTGGCTAAATCCAAAGTCACCAGACCTTTTCCATGTAGGCACTAAGGAAGGACGAATAAAGTATGCAAATGACTGCACGTGGCATCTTTCTTTCCTAAATAAAGCAAGAAAAAGCAGGAATGAGATTCCACCACAGTAGAGATCTAAAAAGATCTCACTGTAGGTGAAAGTTTAAGTAACATTCATCATGCGCAGCCCTGCACCCAACTCTACCCTTGAGATTTCTCTGAGATCCCTGTTCAGAAACATGCTTGCATTTTCTGGAATCAGAGCCTGAAAAATCCCCTACAGAAGTTCACCTACAGGTTTAGGGTACCCCCTTGGCTGGGTACTCTAAGTCAATAACCAGGCACAATCAGCTCAGAGGCCAAAAAGTGTTAGAATCATTGAAGATTCCTACCATCAGACAGAGGCTGAAACAGTAAAGGTAAATACCTAGATCTTGTTTGAAAAGAAATGAAGGAGAGTTATGAAAAGCTTTGACCAGTTTCTATGTCACAGCACCCTGAAGTTGCCAACTGATTACAATTAAAGAATCAAAAGATGGTCTAGACCAGAAAAGAGAGGCATCGCCAAATCTGAGAGACATTATACCTGCTGCCCTCTTTGTCTATATTATTAGTGGCAATAATAACAAAAAAAATAACTAACTTTTCTTAAGCACTATGTGCCAGGCAACATACTAAGCACCTTTTGTACATTAACTCATTTAATCCTTATGGCAATCCCATGATATATGAACTATTAACTCCATTTTAAAGATAGCTTTTTTACTTAAGTAAATTTATTTTAAAAGGAAATTTATGTATCCAATAACTCAATAATAAAAAAGATAGCCCAATTAAAAAATGGACAAAGGATGTGAAAAGATATACAAATGGCCAATAAGCATATGAAAAGATGCTCAACATCATTAGCCATCAGAGAAACGCAAATCAAAATCACAATGAGATACTACTTTACACCCACTAGGATAGGTATAATCAAAAAGACAGAGAGTAACAAGTGTTGACGAGGATGTGCAGAAAACGGAACCCTTATACACTGCTGGAGGGAATGTAAAATGGAGCAGCTGCTTTGGAAAACAGTGGTAATTCCTCGAAAAGTTAAACACAGAGCTACCATATAACCCAGCAATTCCACACCTAGGACTATACCCAAGAAAAATGAAAACACACGTGCACACCAAAACTTGTACCTGAATGTTCATAGCAGCATTCTTCATAAAAGGCAAAAAGTGGAAACAACCCAAATGTCCATCAACTGATGAATGGATAAATTAAATGTTGTATATCCATACATGGAATATCATTAGAATGAAAATAAATGAAGTACTGATATATGCTACAACGTGGATGAACCTTAAAAACTTTATGCTAAGTGACAGAAGTCAGTTACAAAAGACCACATATTGTACGATACCATTTATGTGAAATATCCACAAGAGGTAAATCTATAGATAGAGAGCAGATTAGTGGTTGCCTAGGGCTAAGGGCACTGGGGGTAAACGATAGCATGGGGTTTCTTTTGGGGTGATGAAAGTGTCCTAAAATTGATTGTAGTGATGGTTGTAAAACTCTGTAATCATACTAAAAACTATTTAATTGTATACTTTAAATGAATGAATTGTATAGTGGGTTCATTATATCAGAAAAGAGTTGTTTTGTTTTTTTAAAAAAGGAAACTTAACATCATTGCTATGATTAAGAGGTAGCAAAGAAAATAAAATGAAATCAAACCATTTTTATTAAATTTATGCTACATAACTGACCAAGGCTCTGAGCCCAGACTTACTCTATTCATTAAAGAAAATGAAGGTGGGGTGGGAAGAGGAGCAGAAGTATTGGAGAAGTGCTGCAGTATTAAAGACATATTGACTTCTTTTTAATATGTTAAGAAGGAATGAAAGAAAATTGAAAAAGGAATAACTTCCTAAGCATTTCAATGCTATTTCAGGTCATGTTCATCACTTTACCAACCATGGTACAGATCCCACACTCCAGGAAACACTGCATTTAAAGTATTTCCTCATTAACAGAAGATGGAATAAGTCACTTGTAAAGCAGCCAAGAAAATGAACTTTCAGGGAAGTGACATTGTGAGCTCCTCCCTTAGTCTCTCCCTGCTAAGATACAATGAAAAGGATATTCATAAACCAACAGAGGACATACACACAACACAACAGACATCTGAGAGATGCACACAGCCATATGTCTGAAGGAGGGGGTGCTGGGCCCCCCTGGGAGGCAGTGGAAAGAAATAAGGGGATCTCCTCTCCCAAGCAGCATTGATATAGGGCGTGGGCCCTTGTGTGGCAGACAGCATGCAACCCTGAGAGGAGAAGGGGGAGAAGGCAGCCCTCCATGGGAATGCTTGTGCTCTCGGAGTTGCCTTCCAGTCTGTGGGAACACTCTACATCAAGGCAACTAAACAATCATGGGGGCATCCACACCAAGCCAAGCACCCCATGTAGGCAGACACTGAGTGTAGAGTAGGAGCACATGGAATCGCACAGGCAAAAGAAAGCACCCCTCCCTCACTCCTGCCTGGCACACCAGCTCGGCCCACTGGCCAGAGCAGGGGGCCTCCGGCAGAGCACCTGCACATACGCGTGTAAAGCAGCAGTGGTCAGTAGGCAAACACTGACGGCTCCTGTGAGCACAGCTTCCAACAGACAGGCACACCTGCCAGGGGTCACAGCAGACTTAGAAACACAGGTCCTGCTCCCCTCAAGTGGTGGCAGGTAGAATCTGCAACTAGATACAACCACAATGCAATGGCAAAAGTCCACCCTATCAAAAAGCATGAAGAAGTATATTAACGCTCCAGACCAGAAGGGAAATGACAAGTACCCAGAAATCAATCCTGAAGTCACAGAAATTTACAGTCAAAATGACAGAGAATTCAAAACAGTTATCATAAAGAAAGTCAAGGAGTTACAAGAAAACTCAGAAAGACAGCTTAATGATCTCAGGAATAAAAGTAATGAACAGACAGAATTCTTCACAAAAGAGACTGAAACTATAAAAAAACTCAGAAATGCTGGAGATGAAAAACAATGAATGAGGGAAAGAAAAATCTGGAGTCCTTAAAACACAGAGATGACATTATGGTGGACAGAATCAACAATTTAGAGGATAGAAATATAGAAATGTTGCAGATGGAGGAGGAGACAGAACTAAGACTAAAAAGAAATGAAGAAATTCTCCGAGAAATATCTGACTCAATTAGGAAATGCAACATAGGGATTACAGGTATTCCAGAGGGAGAAGAGGGGGAGAATGAAGCAGAGAGCTTGTTCTAAGAAATAATAGCTGAGAACTTCCCAGACTTGGAGAAGGAGCTGCAATTACATGTAAAAGAAGCTAATAGAACACCTAATTACAGCAACGTAAAAAGACTTTCTCCAAGTCATATATTCGTAAAACTGGCAGAAGTCAATGACAAAGAAATATATTAAGGGCAGCAAGGCAGAAGAAAATAACATACAAAGGAACCCCTATTAGGCTTTCAGCAGAAAGCTTATAGGCTAGGAGCGCGTAGAATGATATATTCAAAATTCTGAAAGACAAAAACTTTAAAGCCAAATATACTCTATCAGAGAGATTATCCTTCAGATGCAATGGAGAAATAAAAACTCTCCCAAATAAACAAGGGTTGATGGAGTTCATCAGCACAAGACCACACTCACAAGAAATGATCAAGAAGGCGCTCATACCTGAAAAAAAAGAAAGGGTTCACAAAGCCTTGAGCAAGGAGATAAAGAGACAAAATCAGAAAATTGCAGCTCTCTATCAGAACAGGTTAGCAAACACTTAATTATAACATTAAAGATAAAGTGAAGGAAAGCATCAAAAATAACTATAATCACTTCATTTGAATTACAAATCCACCACACAAAATGGAATAAGTTGTGACAACAAAAACTTAGATAGGGAAGAGGAAAGGGAGGGAACCTGCTTAGAATAAGGAAATAAGAGGCTAGCAGAAAATGGACTATCTCATCTATGAGATCTTTTATACAAATCTCACAGTAACCACAAAACAAAAAATCAGAAAAGAGACAAAAATGCTAAATAAAGAGAAAACTGAGAAAACCATCATAGAGAAACACCAAACTGAACTGGCAGTTGGAAATACATGGGATGAGAAACACGGGACATATAGAATAATGGGAAAACAAGTGATAAAATGGCAGTATTAAGCCCTCCTATATCAAAAATCAGTCTAAATGTAAGTGCACTGAATTCTCCAATCAAAAGACACAGAGTGGCTGGATGGACTAAAAAACAAGACCCAACAATACCATGTCTCCAGGAAACACATCTCAGCTCTAAAGACAAACACAGGCTCACAGTGAACAAACGGAAGACGACACCTAAGCTAATGGCAAACAAAAGACAGCAGGGGTTGCTATACTTATATCAGACCAAGTAGACTTCAAGATAAAAAAGACAATGAGAGACAAAGAGGGGCAATATATAATGATACAAGGGATACTCTACCAAGATGACATAACACTTATAAATATACATGCACCTAACACAGGAACATCAAAGTACATAAAGCAACTATTAACAGACCTAAAAGGAGAAATTAACAGCACCACAATAATAGTAAGGGACATCAACGCCCCACTTACATCAATGGATAGATTAACTAGACAGAAAATCAACAAGGAAATAGTGGAATTAAATGAAAAACTGGACGATGGACTTAATAGATATATTTAGAACATTCCATCCAAAATCAGCAGATTACACATTCCTCTCAAGTGCACATGGAACATTCTCAAAGACAGACGATATGTTAGGAAACAAGGCAAGCCTCAATAAATTTAAGAAGATTGAAATCACATCAAGCATCTTTTCTGACCATAAGACTAAGACAGTAGAAATCAATGACAATAAAAAAGCTGGGAAAGTCACAAATATGTGGAGATTAAACAACATGCTACTGAACAACCAATGGATCATGGAAGAAATTAAAGGAGAAATCAACAAATATCTGGAGACAGATGAAAGTGAAAATACACCATACCAACTCATATGGGATGCAGCAAAAGTGGTCCTAAGAGGGAAATGCATAGCAATACAGGCCTACCTTAACAAACAGGAAAAATCACAAATAAGCAATCTTAAACTACACCTAACAGAATTAGAAAAAGAAGAACGAACAATGCCCAAAGTCAGCAGAAGACAGGAAATAATAAAAATTAGAGCAGAAATAAATGAAATTGAAACCAAAAAAAAAAAAAAAACAGTAGAAAAGATCAATGAAACTAAGAGCTAGTTCTTTGAGAATATAAACAAAATTGACAAACCTGTAGCCAGATTCACTAAGAAAAAAAGAGACAAGGCTCAAATAAATAAAATTAGAAATGAAGGAGGAGAAATTACAATGGATACCACAGAAATACAAAGGATTATAAGAGAGTGCTATGAAAAAATATACGCCAAAAAATTGGACAATCAAGAAGAATAGATAAATTCTTAGACTCATACAACCTCACAAAACTGAATCAAGAAGAAACAGAGAATCTAAATAAACCAATCACAAGTAAAGAGATTGAAACAATAATCAAAAACCTCCCAAAAAATAAAAGTCCAGGACCACACGGCTTCTCAGGAAAATTCTACCAAAAATTCAAAGAAGATTTAATACCGATTCTTGTCAAACTATTCCAAAAAATTGAGGAAGATGGAATACTTCCTAATTCAATCTATGAGGTCAACATCACCCAGATCCCAAAGCCAGATGAGGACAATACAAAGAAGGAAAATTACACGTCAATACCACTGATGAACAAAGATGCAAAAATCCTCAACAAAATATTGGCAAACTGAATACAGCAATATATTAAATGGATCATACACCATGATCAAGTGGGATTTATACAAGGGATGCAGAGATGGCTCAACATCCACAAATCAACCAACATGATACACCACACTAACAAAATGAGGAATAAAAACCACACAATCATCTCAATAGATGCAGAGAAAGCATTTGACAAGATCCAACATCTATTTGTGATAAAAACTCTCAATATAATGGGTATAGAAGGAAAGTACCTCAACATAATAAAGTCCATATATGACAAATCCCTAGCCAACATCATACTCAATGGGGAAAACCTGAAAGCCATCCCTCTGAGAACAGGAACAAGACAAGGGTGCCCACTCTCACCATTCTTATTCAACACAGTACTGGAGGTTTCAGCCAGAGCAATTAGGCAAGGAAAAGAAACAAAAGGTATCCAAATTGGCAAGGAAGAAGTGAAACTCTTGCTGTGTGCAGACGACATGATTCTATATATAGAAAACCCTAAAGAATCCATCAGAAAACTATTAGAAATAACCAACTACAGCAAAGGTGTAGGGTACAAAATCAACTTACAAAAACCAGTTGCACTTCTATATTCTAATACCAAACTAACAGTAAAAGAACTCAAGAATATATTCCCATTTACAATCGCAACAAAAAGAATAAAATATCTATGAACACATTTAACCAAGAAGTTGAAAGACCTATACAATGAAAACTATAAGACATTATTGAAAGAAATCAATGACAACATAAAGAAATGGAATGATATTCCATGCACATGGATTGGAAGAATAAACATAGTTAAAATGTCCATACTACCTAAAGCAGTCTACAGACTCAATGCAATCCCAATCAGAATCCCAATAACATTCTTCATGGAAATAGAACAAAGAATCCTAAAACTCATATGGGGCAATAAAAGACCCTGAATAGCCAGAGAAATTCCGAGAAAAAAGAACAAAGCTGGAGGCATCACAATCCGTGACTTCAAAACATACTACAAAGCTATAGTCATCAAAACAGCATAGTACTGGTACAAAAACAGACTCACAGATCAATGGAACAGAATTGAAAGCCAAGAAGTAAAACCACATATCTATGGCCAGCTAGTCTTCAACAAAGGAGCGAAGAACATAACGATGGAGAAAGGAAATTCTCTTCAATAAATGGTGGTGGGAAAACTAGACAGCCACATGCAAAAGAATGAAAGTAGACCATCATCTTTCACCATACACAAAAATTACCCAAAATGGATTAAAGACTTGAACATAAGACGTGAAACCATTAAACTCCTAGAAGAAAATATAGGCAGTAGACTCTTTGACATTGGTCTTAGAAACATCTTTTTGAATACTATGTCTACTCAAGCAAGGGAGACAAGAGAAAAAATAAACAAATGGAACTTTATCAGACTAAAGAGCTTCTGCAAGGCAAAGGAAACCAGGAATAAAACAAAAACGCAACCCACCAACTGGTAGAAAATATTTGCAAATTATATATTCAACAATTAATCTCCAAAATATATAAAGAACTCACACAACTCAACAACAAAAAAAACAAATAACCTGATCAAAAAATGTGCAGAGGAAATGAACATTTTTCCAAAGAAGATATACAGATGGCCAATAGGCACATGAAAAGATGTTCAACATCACTAATCATTAGGGAAATGCAAATCAAAACTAGGAGATATTACTTTTCACCCGTTAGAATGGGTAAAATTACCAAGACAGAAAATAACGAATGTTGGCGAGGAGGTGGAGAAAAGGGAACCCTCATACACTGCTGGTGGGAATGCAAACTGGTGCAGCCACTATGGAGAACAGTATGGAGCTTTCTCAAAAAATTAAAAAGAGAAATACCACATGACCCACCTATCCCACTACTGGATATTTATCCAAAGAACTTGAAATCAACAATTCAAAGAGACTTATGCACGCCTATGTTCACTGCAGCATTATTCACAATAGCCAAGACATGGAAGCAACCCAAGTGCCCACCAACTTATGAATGGATAAACAAGTTGTGGTGTATATATATACATATACAATGGAATACTACTCAGCCATAGAAAAGACAATGTCGTCCCATTTGCAACAACATGAATGGACCTTGAGAGTATGATGTTAAGTGAAATAAGCCAGACAGAGAAAGACAAACACCACATGATTTCACTCATATGTGGAATATAAACACATGGACAAAGAGAACAGATTAGTGGTTACCAGATGGGAAGGGCATTGCGGGGTGGTCATAAGGGGTAAAAGAGCACATATATGTGGTGACTGACAAATAATAATGTACAACTGAAATTTCACAATGTTAAAACTATTATGACCTCAATAAAATAATTTTAAAAAATGAACTTTCAACAGTAATATTTTTAAATATAACTGCTAGATATTCTTACATTGTTACCAACATCAAATTTAATCTAAACCAATCTCGTAATGGAAAGTGAAATGTTTTCATTTCCTCCTTTGTGAGAAGGCATCTGGTCAAGCCCACTTTCTTAGAGCCATACTTTTGAACGATGGGGTCATTCTGCAGGTTGATGCTGACTTTTGAAGTGGCAGAAGGTAAAGACCCTGAAACAAAAAGGACAACTGAATGTAGGCTGGAATGTGTGTTTAAGAGACCTCATGTCTCTTCATGTTGTGTACGGTAAGCACGGTGAAGATCAAAAGATATATAAGACCCAGCCCCAACTTTTAAGGAGCTTGCACTCTAATACAGTTATAGGAACACAAAGAGAAAATAAGTCCCAACTGGGTCATAATAATAAAAGCTATAAGGGAAAGGAAGAAGAATATACTGGCTGGGGTGGTCGGAGATGGTTCAAGAGAGAAAAGACTAGCTGAGTCTTGAAGAAAAGGCAGAAATCAGATAGCTAGTGTATTAGACCTGTCCGTTACAGTGCCTGCCACTCCTAACACCCCATTCTAGCTAAAGCTACTCAATTCCTAGCCACTTGCTCAGGCACCAGCCTGTTCTTTAAGCAGGGGTGGTCACTGACTGGATTAAGAGTGGGGACCTGACATAAGAGGGCCCCATCTATAAACTGACCAGTGACTTGATATTCCTTATCAAGACACGCTCAAAAGAGACAAACGTAATTAGCTAAGCTGATCAGATTGCTTGCTTCCAGAATTGAACTAGAAGTATAAAGAATTGACCGGTAGAAGAGAGTAGAAAACAGAGAAGTTAAGATGCCATGAAAGGGATGGAGAACAGCTCTTCACTAGAGGCACTTAAGATTTCTGACGGCTTTCTAGTCCAAAGCATCCTCCAAATAATATCCCTTCTCACTTAAAGTGGCCTGAATAAGTATCTGGTCCTTGCAACCAAAAGAGCCAAATTATCATAAGTAGAAAAGAGGGCACTCCAGGTAAGACATAAATGTACAAAGCAAACTTGCTACAGCAGTAACTAGACCAGCTGGGGAGAAAAAAAGGTCTGTGTAGGACAGCAGTGTAGTAAACAAGGTTGAGAGAGGAAGATAAAAGTGAATTGCAGACCACTGTGAACGCCAGGCTCAAGAGTTTGGACTTGAGTCCATCATTCAATACATAATGGGGAGCAACAGAAAGGGAAGGGAAGTGGCATAACCAAACAGTATTTTAAGAAAGATCAACCTCAAAGATATGTGGAAAATGGAGTAAAGAGAGAAATATAAAAACACTTTGCAGTAATTCTGACAAAAAAAATTAAGATGGATTAAGATGGTGAAAGGAATGGAGGAAAGGGGATATATGAAAGAAACATTACACAAGAAAAACTGTTAGAGCACAGTGACAGAATAATTCAATTCCGTCAACAAAATATTTATTGAGTACCTACCACATGCCTAGCATTGTTCCGGCCACTAGAGAATCCCCAGTGGATTCTCCATGGAACTTGAATTCTAGTTGGGAAGATGGACAATAAACAAATATATAATACATGAGGAAAAAGACTATGGAAAAAAGTAAAGGAAGGAAAGGAGTAGAGGGAGTGCTGGAGCAGCAAAAGGGTTACTGTCATGTATTTTATGATCAGTGAAGGTCTCTCTGACAAAGTGTCATGTGAACAGAGATTCACAGGAACAAAAGGAATGAGCCACACACATTGGGTACGGGGAGCCAAACTTCAAAACTGGTATCTTAGAGAAAAATGGTACCAACAGAAAAGGGGATTTGAAGATGGGAGCCTGTTATTCAGGGATGAGAAAAATGCTTTTAGCTATGTTATGATTGAGGAGCCAGTAGAATATCCAAGCAGTAACATCCAGCAGGCAGTTGAATATGCAGGCCTAGAATGTGGGATGTTAGATCTAGAGATAAAAATACAGGAGTTATCCATAGAAGAATGATGAGTAAAATTGGGAAGAATAGATCAATATTCCAAAGGAAAGACTGAATTGAAGGAAGGTCAGAGTGCTATGGACTATGCCCGGGGGACTTTGATATGTAGGATGGGAAAACGAAGCAAAATCCTTAAGAGGACAGAAGTAGCCATAACCCTCTGGCTCCTCAATGCCTACAGAATAAAATCCAAAGTCCTTAGCATGGCATTTACAGCCTGCAGGACACAGCTTTAACCTACCTCTCAGCTTCGTCTCTCACCACTACCTCTTCTTATTCCCCACTACCCGCCACAATCACCCCCAACAATCTATATTCTTCTTCAGCCATATGAAATTTCTTTTTCCTGACTCTATCTTTTCTTTTACAACTCAATGTTTTTACATGAGCTTTGAATCTCATAATAACTACTCCGGGATTTGCTCAAAGATGTTTACAATACACTGCAGGTCAAATCAAACACAGCTGCAGGTCAGATATGGGCATCTGTTGGAAGGAGAGGGGAACAATGGAAAGGTGGGAAGTTAGATGCCTTTGAGACAGAGGACAATAGGAAGCACAGTCCTGGAGGAGATGGGAAGGAATCACTGGTTACTCCTCATCACTTTTTCATGTCTCCTCAGTGCAACTATTCAATTATTTAATTATTTCTGAACTCAAGAAGAGCATCAGTGAATGACAGTTACCCTACTCTGTGCAATGAACTGACAAGTTCTATTCTACTCCACCATTCACTTCCCTCCCCACCAAAAACAAAAGGTTAGCTATTACTTACTAATGGGACACAACCCACAGTTTGAAAAACAGTGCTATCATGGATATTTCTCTTTTAGCTGGCCAGGATCTAAATCTCCTGCCTATCCCTTACTGTCAGTAGTGTTGGTGTGTGTCCCTTACATTAGTCAAAGGCAAGATCTTCCTTCCCATTTGTACACTTTGGGGTACAAAGACCCAGTGACAGTTTAAAAATTATTCACGGTAATTCATAAGAGCCCAATGTCAGTGGTATCTAGGGGCAGCCTTTGCTCTCTAACCTAATCAGATGGTTTCTGAGGCATGAACCCTAGCTATGGTTCCTGCTGTCTAGTCTCCCTGGGTACACACCTATTTTTTCCTTTAAAAAAATTGCTTTTCTGCTTAACTTAGTTAGAATTGAGTTTTGTTGCTTGAAACAATAAATTTGACTGATAAACCAACCTACTTACCAGCATACCCATAATACCTTTAGAATGAGCAAATCATCAACCAGAGTCACAGCCATACTTTCCATCGTCTGGGACGGAGCACCAGTTGTTTGTTTCTTTTGCAGCCCAGTGATATCAGCTAGAAAGTCAGATGATGGAGGAGGCAAGCGGAATTTCTGAAAATATGTAACAGGTTTTTACAAAAATGCTTGAACGCATTTAAAATACTGTCAAAGACCTGGACTTTTATTGTCAGCTCAGTGCTATGAAAGGTCTAGACCTTAACTGTCTGCACTGTAAAATGAGGACTGTTTCCTTAATGTGTAAAAGTGAATAAGTAAGTGAAACCACACTTGTCCCACTCCAGAAATTTTATTTTCTCCTCTGATTACACATTGTTAAAAAAAAATACCAAAAGCCAACATTACAGAAATGTGTAACTTACAAAACGAAAGACTCTTACATTTTCCAAAGCACTTCTATATCTACTACTTCAGTGGACAGGATGCCAGGTAGTTACGACAGATGACACAGCAAAGAGGCTGAGAGCTCCAGCCTCAGGCTCACCTGGGCTTGAATTTTAGCTCCACATCTACCAGCTCTAACTTGGGCAAGTTACTCAGTTGCCTTATATATAAATGGGAATAAAAAATGTATCTACCTCTTACAGGACACTTGTGAGAATTAAAGATGATGCAAGCAGCATGACTAATGTAGGTCCTAGCACATAGCTAGTGTTCAATAAATGAAAGCAAAAAAGGAAAATGGAGACCCAGGGAGATTAAATTAGGGCTCAGCAACTCAAATGCCCTCGGGGGAAATGGATGAAACAGTCCAATAAAGAATGGAGGAGGCTATGGGAAAATGGAGAGCACACGCCTCTTCTAAAGGCCACAGCTGCTATTCAGATCCAGCTACTATACTAAGGGCGCTCAATCTTGTGATGTTATCAAGAGAGACCGAAAAATATTGATTTTATGTAAATATTACAATTTTTGAAAACACCATAGCCCAAATAAAATATCAACCTGTGAACTACAGACTGCAATCTGGGAATAAGGGTTTCACCTAGATTACCAAAGAAAATCAGAGACAAATCTAACCGCAACACGAGGTCTCTGAATCTTAGCCTTTTTTGCTTTCTACAACCCCTACTGCTTATTCAATCAGGTTGCCAAGGAGCACAATTTGAGACATGTGCACCAGTCTCTGCATGAGAGGACCTGACTCAGGCCCTAATACAAAGTTTTCTTAACTTACATGTCTGAATGCCTTTCAGAGAAATCCAAACTCCAAAAAGAAACGGTAAAAGTGTGGCTGACCCATTCTCTGCAGTACAAACACCAACACGTTTGTTGTTCAGTTGGTTTTGGTGAAAAAGCTGGTACCAAATGTTGAAAAATCAAACCAACACAGCTAAAAGTGATACTGTCAAGTTAGTTACAGGCATATGGAAGGGAAGTGTGGGGGAAAAAAGCAGTGAGCAACAGCTAATGGAGTTTATCCTCACTCACTGACTGACTAGAAATGGAGAACAGCTATTTTACTGCATAGAATTCAAACAATCTCTTAAGATAATTATTTACTGCATTCAAATCAAATAGAACACCAAGTGAAATGAAATGCACTCATATCCAAAATCCTATTAAGATTTGTTTTAAATTGGAACTAAGCTCTCTTCACAAAGGCATATCCTCAAGATCCCAACTTGTTCTGCAATCCTTTCTAAAGCTGGTAATCATACAACCGGCTTCAAAAAAGCCAGTTTTGGGGGCCGGCCCCTTGGCGTAGCGGTTAAGTATGGTGCGCTCCACTTTGGCAGCTGGGTTTCATGGGTTCAGATCTAGGGCGAGGACCTACACCACTCGTCAGTCATGCTGTGGTGGCGACCCACAAACACAGTAGAGGAAGACTGGCAACAGATGTTAGCTCAGGGCAAATCTTCCTCAGCAAAAAAAAAAAAAAGCCAGTTCTGGATAAATTGACAGACTAACAGCAGTATTTCTGTTAATGCAGTAGAGGAATTTTGGGATATCTACCCAACCTTCCCTGGACAGATGTGTGCATTTGAAAAGCTCTCTAATGGTACATATACAAATGCAATTTACATTAGATATTTAATAATGGCACTGAGGATATCAGAATAGTAAAATTCTCTTTGCTATTTATTTATAAAAGAAACAAAAAAGATTGACTGGGATTCTAAACACATGATCATGTTATTTCAACTGGGGGTTACAAATTCCCTATAGTAGACAGACAGATACTGGAAATAAGGGAAGCAGGCCAGATGAGGCATTGAAGTGTACATACCCCATTTAAAGCGGGAGACCACTATTTAGCTCTGAAAAATTGTTGCCATGTGGGAATTACAGGGACAGGTGCCAGATTTTTGAGCTTTCTGAAGAAGTCAAAAGTCCAGATTTTTATAAGAGAATTCCCGAATTAAATTGTTGGCAACTATCATAAGAAAAAATTTAGGACATTCTGTATGGCAAACAAATGACGTCAGTTAAGGTAGATATGGACCTCTAGACACCAGTTTGAAACCTAAGGTCTATTACCTACCATTTAAGTTCACTTCATATCTGGGTTTAGGGACACTGGATTTTCCCAGAACCGCATACTTCAGCAATTCACACAGCTGGTCATGGGTTACTTTACAGTGTTCAGCCAATAAAATGGTAGATAACTGGGCTTTCTGCAAACATAAATCAGGGCATAACAAATTATCATTAGCAAGAATAGCAACAAAGCAAGGCAAATTATGACAATATTCCAGTTTCTGATTATTTTAACACATAACCTCCAAACATGAGGGTTCTAAGCTAAGGTGTCAGACTTTATCCTGGGGCAACAGGGAGTTCCCTGAAGCTCCTTCCTCCTTAAAATAGCTTTGCACTTATAACTGGTTATTAAAATAATTCATGCTTGTTAAAAGAGTCAGATAATAGAGAAAGGCAAAATAGATAAAAGACAGACAACAGATAAACGAAAACAAAAGTCACCTGTACCTGTACAACTCAGAGATAATTACCACTGTCATTTTGGTCTGGGAGGTAGCAGAGCATAGGGGTTAGGAGCTCAAGCCCTGGAGTCACACTACCTGAGTTCAAATACCAAGCTCTACCATCTGGGACAAGCGCCTGAACCTAAGACTCAGTTTCTTCCTCTACAGAGTAATTGTAATTCTACCTCATGAGGTTATTGGGAAGACCAGTGCTATTTTTCCCCTGTGACTTTCTTAAGCTAATGTTGACACTTATTATTAGCTATATACAGTTCTGAGCACTTTACATCTATTAAACCATTTAATTCTTACAAATCTTTGTAAGTGAGTACTACTATTATCCCATTTTACAAATAAACAAACGGAGGAACTAATAAGTGATAGAACCAAGACTGGAGTATAGGCTCCAAAGCCAAAACTCTCTTCATCTCTATAGTATACCACCCCCAAGGGATTACAGTATACATTCTGTTTTGTAACAAACTCCCCCCACCAAAAAAAATCTGTATTTTTTGATATCAGTTAAATATAAGAAACGTCAAGGTTGAACTAATGTTATTAAGTTTGGTTCCTTTAAAATGCAGAAGAATGGGCATTCTGGTAAACACATCTCAACATTTTTCATTTTAAGAAGACTTTCTTTAAAGTACACGAGTCATAAGTGTGGAGTTTGATGTTCAACCTTGCTCATAAAACATATGTATAAATGGTATTTAGAAGTTTAAAAAATGGTATTCTTGGACTTATGATACTAGGTCGCAGAGTAAAATAATAAAAATGATTTTTTTAAACGTCTGAGGAAAAAAAATCACTGATACTCATGTTAACAATTTCAACCAGGCACTATTAAAAAAAACTTTAAGTTTTTCATCTAACTATTCATGTGAAATAAAGGTTTAACTCTACAAAAAAAAAAAAAAGAAACGTCAATTTTAATAACACTCCAGTGTCTGAATTTACCTAAAAACTTATTATTTACTTGAAAAAAATTCCTTGTTGATGACACTGCTCTTTTGTTTTTTTTTTTAAAGTATAAACAATATTATGAGGAGCATTCTTGTGTAGACATCCTTGTACACCCGTCTATTTTCTCAGGATAAATTCCTGGTCAAAATAAACATGTATATTTTACATTCTTACAAATATTGCTAACTCTTGAAAGAATGTACCAATTTACCTTTACCAACCAGAAATGTATAAAACTGATAATGTGGGACTGAGTGAGGTGGGGGTCTATATGGTGGCGAGTAATCATGGTTGCTGAGCATGTGAAGTCAGAGCCCGAGTAGGGTGAGGAGGGCATCCTACAGGGCAGACAGCCCAGGACTAGGGGTAGGAACCCAGGACATACATCCAGGAGTGTGGCCCGGTGTGGGTTGTCAAAGCCTGAGCGATACCAGGAGGACATCCATGCTGTGGGAAGTAGAGAGCAGTGAAGCCTCACCTCAGATGTCAGAAACTGTTTAGGGTAAAAGAGGGGGTTGATGCTGAGGGACAATAGTAGCCTTTCACAGAATTCAGAGCCTGAACAGGGTCAGGGTGTCCTTATGAGATGGATATGGGCATTCACACATGAGGGTGACCTAGTACAAGGTCAGGGTGACAGAGTTCAAGCAGGATGGGGATGTGGGTCAGTGGCAGCAATGGGGGACTAATCATATATATTGAAGATAATGGGAGTCAGGTTTCTCAATGTTAGAGAAAGAAGTTATAAATACGAAAAGGGAGAAAACTGGAATGAACCCTGTGGAATTGGACTAGAAGTAGAGATACTGGTATCAATTCATGGCTTTTCAACATGTATGGATATAGAGAAATATTGAAATGTAAACATGTGTATGTGTGTTTGGTATATGTGTATATCCACATACACACATATTTCCTAGCTCTCTCGGGAATACTGACATGCCGATAGCAATCAGCACGGCTAGCGCCCAAATCTTGAGTTTCTAAATGTCATTCTCCACTAAAAAGAACCAAATATCCTAGGAAAAATGCCTGACCAGGGCTGGGAAAGGGAACCCACAGAAGAGTCTGAAATAACATGTTTTTGTGTCAGAAAGTAAGGAAAGGATCAAAGAAAGATGGGGGTCATGTCCAAAGGACACAGAAGCTAGCTTCATGGCCAAATCTGGGATATTTTCAGCATCAATATAAATATAGTAATGGATTATAGCTCACTGAATAAAATAAGTATCAATGAGTTTATACTGATTTTTAAAAAAGTGAATAAATGGTAAGTTTACTGAAGAAGCATCTCCCTACAAAATTACAGGGGAAAACAGTAACTTTAGAGAAGTTTAGCATACACTATCCTAATCAAGTAATCAAGGCTAACGTCACCAGTAATAGAACAAATCAAAATTGTGTACAATCTGATAAAATACATGAGAAAAGAATATGACTTCTGTGATACTCCTGCTAAAGATGTGTAACCTGAATCTAATCAATGAGGAAACAGAGAAACCTATCTTGAGGGACATTCAAGAAAAATAACTGGCCCAGGATCCCTCAAAAGTAGTAAGATCATGAATGTCAAGGAAAAGACTGAGGAATTGTCTGGACTGATGGACACACGACAACTAAATGTAACACACCTTCTAGCCTGGATCTTATTGCTTATAAAGGACATTACTGGGACAACTGGAGAAACTTGAATGAGATCTGAGGATTAGCCGGTAGCAATACATCCATGTTATTTCCTGATTTTGATGGTTGCATTGTGGTTACGTAGGATTGTTTGTAGGAAATACGCACTAAATATTGGGGTGGGGGTGATAGAGCATTGCATTAGCAACTACTTTCATATGTTGGCTGGTGAGAGTTTTGGGTACTGTTCTCCCAACATTTCTGTAAGTTTGAGATTATTTCAAAATAAAAAAGGGATGAGATTGTCAATTTCCTTACACTTCTTATCACATTAACCTTTAAAAAATTGCTTTGCCAATCTGATAGGCAACAAAAAAAAGGAATCCCACTTCAATAAAAAATGTTTTCATAGCACTAATTCCCTTCCAACATACTGCACAACACTTATCACATCTTTTGTTGATCTGCCTCTCTCCACTAGAACGTAAGGAGTGGTCTTTTATTCCCTGATGGACCCCAAGGGCTCAGGGCAGTGCCCAGCAGAGGGCAGACAACAGAAATCTGATGACTGAAGGGACGAATGACCTATATTTAGCTCTCGATAAATGGTAGGGAGGATCAGCAGCCTTATGATTCCCCTATTGGAACGTAAATTGCAGGAGGACAGGAAATTTTCTGTTATCTTGCACCAGGAGATCCCCAGAACCTAGAACAGTTCCTGGCACACGAAACACCTCAATAAATGTTTGTTGAATGAACATCCTCCTGTGCGCCAGGCACCGCACGGTTTTAACCCGCCAGCATCTCGCCGGAGGTGGGTGGTGTTACCTCATCACACGCATTTTACAGTTGGGGAAGCAGGTTCCGAGAGGCCAGCGGTGGGGGCGCCTGCCCAGCGTCCAGGGCGGACGGGGCCCTGCCGGCGGCTGGGGCGAGGCTCTGGGAGCCCCAACCCGCCTCGGCCGCCCACCCCGGCGCTGCTCACCTTGGCCCCGGGCCGCCTCTCCTCAAGTTCCCAGCCGGCTCTCATCGCCTCGGCCGCCCCGACCAGCTTGTTGGGGGCCCGCCTCCTCTTCCTGCCCTTCTTGGGGAGCCCCCCGGTCCTCGCCCTCTCCGGCTCCATGAGGCTGTGCAGAAAGATCGGCTGGAGCTGAGGAAACCCCGACGCCCAGCTTCCCGGGCCGTGCGTCCTGAGTGGGGAGCGGCAGGGGCGTCGACAGCTCCCACCTCCCTCAGGTCCTCTCCTCAATTCCCTTTACACAGCGCTCCCCGCCCGCCCCGAAAAGCCAGGGCGCCGACCGCCTGCCCCAAACCAAACGGTTTTACCGTCCGCACCGGAGGCTGGATTCCAAACGGTTCCCCAACGGCGCAAACGCGCCTCTGCCCCTCGGACAAGAAGAAAGGGGGCGCTGCCAAGCGGCTCCCCTCGACCAGAACCAGTCCCCACGTCCCGAAGCCCGGAGCCCCCTCAGCCGCGTGGGGCGTTAAAACGGACCGGAAATGGATTCGGCCGACTTCCGGCGGTTGGGCTGTGAAGCGAAAGGTGTGTCGGGAAAGGCGGCCAAGAGGCTGGGGTGTTCCGGGCAGAGTTCGCTCCGGGTCCGGTGCTGCCGTCCGCGCAGGCTGGGCAGGGGCAGCCGCGGGTCTCCCACCTGCGCTCTGTGGCCCGGGCTGAAAGGCCTCAGCCTGCAGCCTCAGGACGCCCTGTTCGCGTGGTTGGAAGGACCAGGGTCCTTGACTGTGTGGCCTAGAGCCGGTGTCGGCCCACTCTAGGCCTCGGGGAAACGATTGGACGTGACAGCGTTCGGAGGTCTCAGGCAGCCCGCACCGCACCCATGAAGCTGTTCATCCTACTACGTCCTAGGGATCCATTTAATGCACAATGTGAATGGTTGTGGCCTTCTCCCTGCTTCCTGGACACGCTGTGCACATTTGTGATTTCTAGAATTGGTGTAATAAAGAATGCATTTGGTATGAGAGTTCACGTACCAAATATGTGTTTTTTGGCAAATTAGCGAATTCGTTTTCTCATTCGTTACTCATACAAGGTAGCAAAAGTGACCACCTTGTACAGTGGTTGAGGATTAAATGAGGTCACCATCTTAGTTCAGTGCCTGCTATGTAGTAAGCAATCAATAGACGTTAACTCTCATTCTCAATACCCCATCACACCCCATAAACAAAAAAACTAGAACAGGAGGCGTCTGCCTGGTTAAACTCTACCTACTCATCCAAGTAGTTTGTCTCGCTGTCTCAGTCAGCTCTTCCTTCTCTGTGGACTCAGTGTCATTGGATATCCTTTATCATATATTACCTTATAGTAGCTTAGCATGGATGTCTAGTTTTTTTCTCAGATATTTTAAGCTCCTAGAAGACTGGACCTGCCCTGTCTCCTCAGAACTGTGCTGTACACATAGCAAGGGCTTGAAAACTGCAAAGGGAAGAGTAACTTAAGCTTTTCAATGCATCTTTACTTCTATGATCACTTCTGTGCTATCACTGAAAACTAAGGGGGAGGGAGTCGAAAGACTTAGTCTAAGCTTGCAATATGTGCTTTGAGGCCCATGCAGGTAAAATGACTACTCAAATCAAAAGACAGGGTGGCAGTTAGTACAAAAATCAAGGTCTTTTGCCCTCCAAGTCTAGTTCAGTCTCCTCTCAATCACAATACATTAATACATTAATAATGAGGGTTATATCCTTAGTTTGTTAGCCTATTTAAACAGGAGTGTGAATGAGTTTGTTGAACATATGGGGTTGTTTTACACTTTTAGGCAGCTTGGATTAATTAGGAGAAAGTCAATTGCACCAGCAAATGGAAATCTAGGAAGAAGCAAATCCAGTAAGCAGTGTGCTTAGTTTCTTTACATTTTGTAGCTTTGCACCTTTAACACTGGTAAAGCCTAAGGACACCCAGATCTTTTGCAAAGCAGTTGTTTGACTACTTAATTGCCATGGATTTTGAGTCGACATGCTGGAACGATGGGAAACGCCACCAGAGCCAGAAAATAAGTAAGTCTGGACTGCCAATGGCCAAGACTAGCGCTAGATGAGTAACTTGAAGGTTTCTAGACAGAAATCATTCAACAGTTAGTTTAAGAAAACAAAATAGTCTATGAATTGGTAGTTCTATAAAACCTGATTTGACACAAAAAAAGAAGAAAAACCTGAATACCTATATGTGTCATCATACAAAATAATCATTTTAGGATTACATACAAAATCTCAATTGCATAGAAGTGAAAAAAAAACACCTCTGCAAAAGCGAGTACATTTCAACTTCCTTATGGTCTTCATATTTAATTGTGGAAATATATTCAAGACTTTTAAGTAGATATACTTATAACTTAATATTTTGAGTTATTCTTTGGCATAACTTTATTATAATCGTTACATCAGACTGCTTTGGTAATTTTAATATGCCTTTACTGAAACAGGGATTGTTTAATAATGCTAGATGATGGTAATCTAGGTTTAATTTAGAGTGATTACAGCATTGATTTCACAATTCTATATTCAAGTGTCAATTGATTCTTTCATGTAGTTGAATGTCCAGCAGTATTGCTGAACACGTCAACTGGAGAGATTGAATCTGAGTTCCAAGCTTATGTTCAGCCTCAGGAACATCCAGTTTTTTCTGAATTTTGCATGGAACTGACAGCCATAAAGTAGGTATGCCCTTCTCTTTTCACCACCTCTCTTCTCACCTGCCCCCAACCAAAAAACAAGGAAGTATGATGGAAATACTAAAATTCAGAAATCAGTTTCAAAAATAAAGTAAAAGCTATGTACATACCAGTTGGAATTTGATTTATTCAGTGTTAAGAGAAATAATGTCCCCTCCAGAAGGCCATTGGAATCTTTAAAAATAAGGAATAATAGTGTTGTAAAAATAAATATCAAATTTATTTTGAGGAAATTAAATGACATCAAATTTCTGTCAGTCTGGATTTATTATATTTGTGTGATTTTAGATTGCTCAACCTAATTTTTATCTTGCAGAGTTCTGATCATTATATTATCTCTTTCTCATGTGTTTTCACATCTTTTCACTAGGTAAACTCTTTGTCAGAACCTCTTCTTCTTTGTTATATCCCCCCACAGTGCCTAATGATGTGCTCAATAATTATAGAATTCAATTGTTGAATTCATATTTTGTGACTGTTTAGTCTCAAGCTGATGAAGGAGTCCCTCTGAAGATTTGCTTATCTCACTTCTGTAAATGGATTCAGAAGACTCAGCAATAGAATAAAATTATTTTTGCTACTGGGGTTGTAGATCTTCCTAGTTCTGAAGTAAAATTATGTGCAGTTGTTACTTGGTCAGGTGAAAAAATAAGTTATATCTATCAATTATCAATGCATTACCATTATATAATTCTACATCTCTAGTAAGGATTATACTTAACCTCCTGGGCCAGGAAAAGAAATCCAAATGCCTAGCAGATGTTAAACAAGAATAGTAAATTTAGTCATATTTTTTAAATTATCATTCTGGGATACCTTAAAATTTTAAGCCTTAACTTGAAGAATCTTTCTGGATTGTTCCTCTCTGTTCTTCTGAATCCAGGTAACAATGATTTAGTGACAGGTCTTCTCATGCTATTTTCTACAACTGTTATGAGAGGTTCGGGGATTCGATCAGAGATGTAAAAGACACTTTCCACTCCAAACAAATGGACTGAAGGTATATTTTATTATATAGAGGATAGTAAAGGTGACAGTCTGCAAACAGATCTAGATAGGTCAAGTATTAGAAGGGAAAAAACATCAGCCCGACTGGAAAGGGAAAACACCCACATCGGCTGAAGAGAAAATGACACAAATCAACCAGAAAGAGAAACACCAGGTTGACCGAAAAGAGAACACATCAAATCAATTACTTCATATCAAATCAATTACTTCACATCAGATCAGTTACTCACAACATCCACGCCCCACTGCCGGGAGAGCTCTGTCAATCGACGCGGCTGGGCAAGGATCACACGTCCTGGGCAAGGTGTCCCTTCCACAGGTGGAACTCTCACCGGGTCTCAGTTTCCAGCAGTTTTTATACCATCAGTAATTTTCAGAGTAAGCAATTACAGAGTTTGCAGAGCAAGCATTTAGTGTTCCCATGTACAAAATGGTTATCAGTGGCGTACGTGCACTGAGCCCCCTGGCTAACATCCCGGCCCAGTAGTTGTGTACGTGCATTGTTCTCTTTGGTTATCGTCCCAGCCCGGCACAGATGGCCAGTCCATCCCGGGCTACGACGCTCCAAGAGCCTTGAAATGTTACAACTTGCAACTCTCTCCGTGGGAGAAAGGCCAGTTCCCACCACACAGAAAGCAGCTTTGTATTTCTTTTTGTGCTGGTGGCTGTAGGTCAATGGAGCGGCCAAACATGGCCGCACTCATGTCAAGACATATTCGGCCGTGGCCGTCTCCATTAACCATAAGACACCATACGCACAGACAATGAACTTCGTACACAAGTACATAAGGCACATCCAATAATCCAAAATCTAATGACTACAATAATTATAAAACTATCTCGCAATAAAGGACCCAAACCCCAAGGTAACCAATCAAATAACCCCTTAGAATATGAAATGTTATTAACTTGATCTTGCAAATCATGCACAGCATCAAAGATAACATTAGATAAGGTAACACTTAGGCATAACAAATTAGCTTGCAGAAGTCCAGATCAGCCCCCATCACAGAGGGTAGCAGAAGGCAGGGTAATAGAGAAATTATCTTATATTGCGAAGTTGTTTGTTGTTTCTGAGACCAAATTTCTTGGCCATTCATAGTCCAGGTTATAGGTCCCACTGGTGTAGAGCAGTTGGTCTAACTGTAGAGGGTCAAAGGTTGTCCTACAGAGGCATTAGTTGGTGCGTAGGTTTGCAGCAGACATGGAAATGTAGCACAGCATAGTAAACACAGCAGGAATATCTATTTACGCAAAGAAACAGAATTTTTAGGAACATGATATAATTATTCATTTCCTGGATACATTACTATGAGTGTTGTAGTGGGCCCTTGGGCCACTACTTCTGCGGCACGCGGAGCCGCATTGGGTGGATGTGTCACCCACACTTTTGCTCTAGGTTTCCATCCATCTGTAGATCCAAATCTTTGCATTTTTCTTTTAGTTAATTTATTTGGAGGTTGTCCTTGTGACACATTTGGAGTCAAGAGGGGAAGCACCAATAATTGTCCCATTTGTTCCCCAGACTCTACAGTTAGTACTGTGTCACTACCATTATATAATATAAATTTTATTTCTCCCTGGTAATCTGGATCAATAACTCCTCCCAGTACATCAATACCTTTTGCTGCCAGTCCAGAGCGTCCTTTTAACAAACCAAAGGTATATTTGGGAAATTGTATCCCTATCCCAGTAGGGACTATAGACTGCTTCTTAGGGGGCAATTGAATAGAATGAACAGTAGATAAATCTAATCCAGCCGCTTCGGCCGTGGCACGAAAAGGCGGTTTAGCAGACTGAGTCAGGGGCCAATAGGTTAAGGTCATAAGCTCATGGGTGGCGGCTGCCACTTTTGTAATCTTTGCTGGTAACAACCTTGACAGAGGAGTCTCATTAGGGCCTAGTGGCCTGTTATTTAACACATTTAGAGCAGTACTTAGATGGTTGTGCCACCCCTTTAATGAGCCATGACCAAGTTTCCTCAATTGTTGTTTAAGCAATCCGTTCATTCGTTCTATGAGGCCTGCAGCTTGGGGGTAATAAGGTATATGATAAATCCATTCTATATAATTTTCCTTGGTATAGGTTTGAATCAACTTACCTGTAAAGTGGGAACCGTTGTCACTCTGAATTTGCCTTGGTGTTCCATAATATAACTTGATTATATCTAATAATTTTATGGCACTCTGTTGAGTGGCCACTTTAGTTGGTATAGCCAATACATAACTAGAATATGTATCAACAGCAGTGCAGGCATAAGTATATCTACAAGAATTTGGCAATGGTCCAATAGAATCTATTTGTCATGTATGGGCGGGAAATAATCCCTTTTGGATATGACCTTGGTAGGGGTGTGGAACTCCCCGTTTATTTAACTGTTGGCATAACTGACATTGTTGTACTGCAGTGGCAATATCATCATGGGTGACAAGGATTCCCCTTTGTTGTGCCCACCTGTATGAAGTTTATTTTCCCAAGTGTCCACTCTTTTTGTGGATTCATTGTGCTAAGCCTGGGTTGTGTGTTGCATGACTTTGCACCAGCTGATCAGCATAAGAGTTATACTTTTGTTCTGTAGAAATTAAAGAACTGTGAGCATCAACATGAAATACAGTATTGTATTTTAGCATCATAATCATATGTCTTTTTGTAATTTCTTTTTAAGTTAAAAAAACTTTAATTTTGGCAGAAGTTTATCAAAAATATCAAAAGATTTTAAAACACTTGGTCAAATAGGAAACAATGCCTAGTTATTTATTTAATCAAGTTGACAACAGAAACAGTTAAAGGCAAACAGAGAGTTAAAACAGTCAAAAAACAAAAACAAAAACCTTAAGGGAGAGACTTCAGTCCTTTTGAACATAGGAAATTATTTTAACAAAACATAGGTGTTTTGTCTTTTACATAGACTTACGCAAAAGAACACCTTTTAATTTCTATATAAAGAGCAGACTAAAAGTTTAAGAAAATTACCTTTATAAGAGAGAAAGCCAAATTTTAATCTTTTATCAGCTTACTTTAGCCAACTTGATCATGTGCAAAACTCCTCAGGGCTTTACTTTTACAAACCTTCTGTCACTTATTTTTTATATTTAGAATTTGTCTTATGCCTTTTTTCTTTTTTTAGTACTTTAGGACAAATTTATTTTTTTTAACAAAACAAACATAAATATCTCTATTTTTTATACCTTCTTTATGGACAACATACTTTTTGCTTTTTTTGTATACAGACTTTCCAGAAATGTGTACTTTCTCATAGAAAATTTTTCAACATGCATAGAACATGTTTATCAATAAATGTAAGTATTTGTCAGTTTCTCTAAGAAACCAAAGGCAGACAATTCTATGCTTAGTAACCAATTTTTAATGTTTTATCTTATGTGGAAACGACCCAGAGACTCAATAAATTTTTATCAACTTAATTTAGCAAAACTCTAAAGCTTCAAGTTACCAAAAAGATTTTGGAAGCTGTTTTTGAAATAACTTTGTCTTTTAGAAGTCTCTGTGTATTAATTAAAGATTGTATTTCATCGTGAGAGGTTTTGAATCCTCTCTTTTAAGGGCGACCCTTAAGGTGAACTCATCAGATTCTCCAGAATAGCCATCCCAATTTCAAATTATTTCAAAAGTTTATTTATTTTCACTTGTTTAATTTCAGATTAGGAATTCCGGGGGAGTTGAAGTGGGGAAGCTCAGCAAGAGAGGGGAGGGGAGCAGCAGATTCAGCTTAGGCTACTGGCATGTTTAATTGCTTAATTATTTTCTCTTAAAGAGGCAATACAGTATTTTTGATTTTGTTTAAAAACCTCAAAAGATTAAAATAGGCTTCCCACTAGTGGTTTAACTTTTTAGTTGGCTTTTTCCAATTTCATAAGCAAATACATCAGTTTTGGTAAATTGAAATTGCCCCATTTTGGTCACTTTTTCTCTCTGGAGTCTATGGAATATTGTGGCAATGTGGTGTTACAAGAAAAAAACTATCTTCTTCTTGGATATGGGCTCTTAGCTGAATATAGCCCATTTAGCCAAGAGGTGGCCCAGAGGCTCTCCTTGGGGACAGATGGAACTTCCCCCCTTCAAAATTACAAACACACAGAACAGACAGTTAAATGGGATCCCAAACAGAACAGATAGATGCATCTAACAGATTTTGGGTAAAAGTCCTACAATTATTCCCATTCCAGTAGGGATAGCCCTGCCTCTTAAAGAGACAGGACTCCAGATGGAGGGGAAGGGAGTTCTTGGTGTAAGCAAAAACAAACAAATAGGCAAACAAACAAATAATTCTAGAGCCTGTTTCCCTGTCATAAGAAAAATGTGCCCAGGGTCAGCGGTGCCAGGTCAGATGGAAAGCACTGGGAGCAGTCCCTAGGGCAAATCACCTAGGCAGCTGCTGGACTGTTTCCCAGGACATCCCACCCGGCCCGGGCCCACCGAGCCACGGACAAAGAGCCTCCCGGCTGGCTCGCCAAATTATTATTGGATACACATTTAGGCTCACTATTTGTCACTTAAGAGGGGCCAAATAAAACTAGAATGCCAGGCTCACGGCAAGGAAAGAGTTTCTATTTTGGGTGACATCAGCCGGGACTGTAAATTTGAAACTTCTTTTTTCAAGAGTACATTCTCCCTTGTATTTTATCCCTATCTTCTATAGCCCGACGATAAGCAGTCAATAAACATTAACATCGCCGTGCCAGAAAAGAAACATTATCTCTTTTTTCCTACTGTCTGCAAAGCTTTGGTCATATCCAATGGTTCATATCTCGCAGACGAACATCCCAAGTTTCACATAATCCTGACCTGTGAGTCCACTCCCCAGCCAGAGTGCAAGAGGGAGGGTCCTCCCATCCTGGAATTTCTTCCACCTTGGCTTTAGTTACCTTTTGTTTGAATAGGAAAGGCATCTCCTTAATCGAATCCTGCTCACAGCGCCAATTATGTTATGAGAGGTTCGGGGATTCGATCAGAGATGTAAAAGACACTTTCCACTCCAAACAAATGGACTGAAGGTATATTTTATTATATAGAGGATAGTAAAGGTGACAGTCTGCAAACAGATCTAGATAGGTCAAGTATTAGAAGGGAAAAAACATCAGCCCGACTGGAAAGGGAAAACACCCACATCGGCTGAAGAGAAAATGACACAAATCAACCAGAAAGAGAAACACCAGGTTGACCGAAAAGAGAACACATCAAATCAATTACTTCATATCAAATCAATTACTTCACATCAGATCAGTTACTCACAACATCCACGCCCCACTGCCGGGAGAGCTCTGTCAATCGACGCGGCTGGGCAAGGATCACACGTCCTGGGCAAGGTGTCCCTTCCACAGGTGGAACTCTCACCGGGTCTCAGTTTCCAGCAGTTTTTATACCATCAGTAATTTTCAGAGTAAGCAATTACAGAGTTTGCAGAGCAAGCATTTAGTGTTCCCATGTACAAAATGGTTATCAGTGGCGTACGTGCACTGAGCCCCCTGGCTAACATCCCGGCCCAGTAGTTGTGTACGTGCATTGTTCTCTTTGGTTATCGTCCCAGCCCGGCACAGATGGCCAGTCCATCCCGGGCTACGACGCTCCAAGAGCCTTGAAATGTTACAACTTGCAACTCTCTCCGTGGGAGAAAGGCCAGTTCCCACCACACAGAAAGCAGCTTTGTATTTCTTTTTGTGCTGGTGGCTGTAGGTCAATGGAGCGGCCAAACATGGCCGCACTCATGTCAAGACAACAACCTTGAATAAAAATAGTTCTCATTCAACTCACATCCTTTGCTTTTATACTTTCATACTTACTAAGGTAGACATCAAGGAAAAAAAATGGGCCATTTAAGGTCTTTCATATGCCAATGATATAGCATTGTCATTAATATCATTGATAGCGATGCTGTGCCATTGATAGTGATAAATAACTGGCAAGCAATAGGATATATTGGAGCATATGAGGAAGCCATTTGGTGTAAAACTAATTCAGCCTGACCTTTTTTCCCCAAAAGGGGCTGTGGCCTTTGAACACGCATTGTATATCTGCTTTAAGCATTTACCATGTCCCAAAGACAAGAACAAATGCCCTTAAGATAAGGACGCAACTTCCCCCACATTGGCATTTCCTTACGGATAAGCATTTCTCCCTAGGGTAGGACTTAATTGCTGCACTCATCCTGTGACCACTCAACTCGAGACAGCAGACCTGATACCCACTGTGCCCATCAATCACTGTGCTGACAGGGCAATCTCATGACTATTGTAAAAGGGACATTGCAATCATGTGATACATGCTCTTTGACAGTGTATAACCACTCTGTACACTCCCACTTCTTTGGCGTGCTCCATTCCTTTGTGAAAGGACTCTCCCGGGCTACATGGTCCTGAAATTTGGCTCATAATAAACTCACCCCAATTTTGATTTATAGATTGGTTATGGATTTTTTGCATCAACAATAGCATAGCACTGATAGGCATATTTGGTTTCAGGTTGCTATAAGATGATTGGTTTCTCAATTACATTAATATTTTCCTAGAATGTGGAAAGCATATAACCTTCTTCATATAGCCTTTGTAATTTAACACCTTACTCTTCTTTCTGAAATATTCAGTGTGTTTTATAGGGTCTTTAAGAAACTTTGAAAGTCAGTTACCAACCTAATTTATTTCTTTCCTTCTTCCTTCCTTCCTTTCCCCCTTCCTTCCTTCCTTCCTTCCTTCCTTCCTTCCTTCCTTCCTTCCTTCCTTCCTTTCCTGAGGAAGATTCTCCCTGAGCTAACGTCTGTGCCAGTCTTCCTTTATTTTTTAGTATGTGAGCTGCCAGGACAGCATGGCCACTAATAGAGTGGCGTAGTCCATGCCTGTTAACTGAACCTGGGCTGCTGAAGCAGAGCACACTGAACTTAAAAACATTACAGAGCAATGTAGGTCCATGCCTGGGCACCAAAGCAGAGTGTGCTGAACTTAACCACTAGGCTCCTGGGGCTAGCCCAACCTAATTTCTTTCTTTTCTTTTTCAGTGAGGAAGATTGGCCCTGAGCTAACATCTGTTGCCAATCTTCCTCTTTTTCCTTCAGGAATATTGTCCCTGAGCTAATGTCCATGCCAATCCTCCTCTATTTTGTATGTGGGTCGCTGCCACAGCATGGCTTGATGAGTGGTATGGGTCCACACCCGGGATCCAAATCTGTGAAGCTCAGGCCACCAAAGTGGAGCACATGAATTCAACCACTACACCACCGGGCTGGCCCCCAACCTAATTTCTTAATAGAAAGTTATATAAAGTGAATAATTGTTAGATATTACCAGAGCCATTAAATCTATTTTATTTTATATGATTTATTATATTATTATATATATAGTATATAGTATAGTATAGCATTATAGTTTACTAGTACATATTATATTATTTTATATCTTACTATTCTGTTTTATATCGTCTTTTAGCAATTTATTTATAAATGATGATAGCATAAGTAAAAACTGCTGGTATTGTTGACTTTATTCTATTTTAATATACTTCATGCAGACTGGGACTTGGGGGCTTTCCTGGAGTATGAGTTTAAAAGAAAACATCTGTTAAAACCTATGGTCTTAAATTCTTGTATTGATCTCAGAGTAACTTACAAGGCAAAGGTCAAAGATGGGGGCATGTTCACTTTCCTTCTCTTGAAAAATGATTAAACTTTATCCCACATGTGGGCATGGGTTTCTACAAATAAAATACTTTCTTTTGAAATGTTCCCATAAATACATTTGTTAAAGTATGTAAAAACAACACAACAATAATATGCACTATCCAAATCGAATAGAAGGAAAAATTATGAAAAGTAAGTGGTTAATACAAAGCCTTTCAAATAGTAATCCTTTTTTTATATATGTCTTCTTTGATTTGATTTGATTTTCTATAAGAGACAACTGAGAGGACTAAGAGGTCCCCAGCAGGAAGTGGGAACAGAATTCTTGGGATGAGAACATTCTGCTTAGTATAAATTGAAAATCATTTTATTATGTAAGTTATTTTACTTTTATAAAGTCTTTCATTTGAATCTCCCTTTTTTGTGATGTCATTAATAAGGAATATACTTCAGCCTAAAAAAAGCTCCTGATCGGACTGTGTTGACTGTGTGTGTGGACCTGTGGGCAGCAGGGCTTGTCAGCTGCAGAAGACTTGTGCTTCTCAAAGACTCACATAGGGGGTTTGCCCCACCTTCCAAAGCCTGAAATAATTGGGTGCTCCTATGCCTGAGGCCAGCCCCACCCAGCTGCAATCCTCAGAGAGCTGACAAGAGACCTAAAGGCTGGAGGCTTATAGCAATTGTAAGGCCCTGAGCCTAACAACCTGCCACGCTGTGGGCCTACTCACTTAAAAGAAATACTGCAACACAAATGTGCTATTAGAACCTGCAGCCAACTGTGCTGGGGATCCCCACACCTGATAAAGAGACTGAAGGGCCCACAACAACTACAAGCAGCTGAGCATTACAACAGCTGGCCAGGAGCATAACTCGGCCTCCCTGGGCGCCTACAGGGAGAGCAAACAGGCCACAACAGAAGGACACACGTAGCCCACATAGGGGTCACCCCTGGAACATTGAGAACTGAGAGAAGGACACAACAGGCCTCCTAAGGCATCACTTATATAAGGTCACCTATCCAAGAGCAGGAGACGTAGCTGACCTACATAATACGTAGACACAAGCACAGGGAAAGAGGCAAAATGAGGAGGCAAAGGAATACATTCCAAGTAAGGGAACAGGACAAAACCCCAGAAAAGGAGCTAAGTGAAACAGAAATGAGCAACCTACCCGACAGAGAGTTCAAACAAAGAGTGTGAAGGATGCTCACTGATCTGGGGAGAAGAATAGATGAACTCAGTGAGAACATCAACAAAGAAATGGAAGATATAAAAAAGAACCAATCAGAAATGAAGAATACAATACTGGAAATGAAAAATTCACTAGAGGGACGCAAAAGCAGAGTAGAGGATACAGAAGAATGGATCTGGGAGCTGGACAAAAGCTAGAAGAAATTACCCAAGCTGAACAGGTAAAAGAGAAAAGAATTAAAAAGAGTGAGGACAGTCTAAGGGACCTCTGGGACAACATCAAGTGCACTAACATCCGTGTTATAGGTGTCCCAGAAAGAGAAGAGCGAGACAAAGGGGCAGAGAATCTATTTCAAGAAATAATAGATGAAAACGTCCCTAACCTAAGGAAGGAAACAGACATCCAGGTACAGGAAGCACACAGAGCCCCAAACAAGATAAACCCAAAAAGGCCCACACCAAGACACATCATCATCAAAATGTCCAGAATTAAAGATAAAGAGAGAATCATAAAAGCCGTAAGAGAAAATCAAGTTACATACAAAGGAAACCCCATAAGGCTATCAGCTGACTTCTCAGCAGAAACCTTACAGGCTAGAAGAGAGTGGCACAATATATTTAAAGTGCTAAAAGGAAAAAACTTACAGCCAAGAATACTCTACCCAGCAAGGTTATCATTCAAAATGGAAGGAGAGATCAAAAATTTTCCAGACAAGCAAAAATTAAAGGAGTTTGTCACCAAGAAACCAGTGCTACAAGAAATGTTAAAGGGACTGATTTAAGGGGAAAAGAGAAGACCACAAATAGGAAAAATTATCTATTTCCATGAAAAGAGGGTAATGGATACAAATGCACAAAAAAGAGGTTAGATATGATATCAAAAACATAAAAGGAGGGAGGAGGGGAGTTAAAGAGTAGAGCTTTCAGACAGAGGTCAAACTAAAGAGACCATCAATTCTGTATAGAAGAAGAAAGGAACAGAGAAGGACTACTAAAACACTGAGAAAAAAAAAGTTAAAAAATGGCAGTAAGTACGTACTTATCAATAGCTACTTTAAACGTCAATGGACTAAATGCTCCAATTAAAAGGCATAGGGTGGCTGACTGGATAAAAAAACAAGACCCATATATATGCTGCATACAAGAGACACACTTCAGACCTAAAGACACTCACAAACTGAAAGTGAAGGGATGGAAAAAGATACTCCACGCAAATGGCAATGAAAAGAAAGCTGGGGTAGCAGTACTCATATCAGACAAAATAGACTTTAAAACGAAAACTGTAAAAAGAGACAAAGAAGGGCATTACATAATGATCAAGGGAACAATCCAACAAGAGGATATAACACTTGTAAATATCTATGCACCCAATGTAGGTGCACCTAAATATATAAAGCAATTATTAACAGACATAAAAACAGAAATAGACAGTAACACAATAATAGTAGGGGACTTTAACACTCCACTTACACCAACGGATAGATCATCCAAACAGAAGATCAATAAGGAAACATTGGCCTTAAATGACACACTAGAACAGATGGACCTAGTAGATATATACAGAGCATTCCATCCAAAAACCGAAGAATACACGTTCTTTTCAAATGCACATGGAACATTCTCCAGGATTGATCACATATTAGGCCACAAAACAAGTCTCCATAAACTTAAGAAGATTGAAATAATACCAAGCATCTTTTCTGACCACAACGGTATGAAACTAGAAATCAATTATAGGAAGAAAATCAGAAAAGCCACAAATACATGGAGATTAAACAAAATGCTACTGAACAACGACTGGGTCAATGAAGAAACCAAGGAAGAAATCAAAAAATACCTGGAGACAAATGAAAATGAAAATACGACATGCCAGAATTTATGGGATACAGCAAAAGCGGTTCTAAGTGGGAAGTTTACAGCAATACAGGCCTATATCAACAAACAAGAAAAATCTCAAATAAACAATCTAACAATGCACCTAAAGGAACTGGAAAAAGAAGAACAAACAAAGCACAAAATCAGTAGAAGAAGGGAAATAATAAAAATCAGAGCAGAAATAATGAAATAGAGACCAAAAAAACAATAGAAAAAATTAATAAAACCAAGAGCTGGTTCTTTGAAAAGATAAACAAAATTGACAAACCTTTAGCTAGACTCACCAAGAAAAAAAGAGAAAAGGCACAAATAAGTAAAATCAGAAATGAAAGAGGAGAAATTACAACAGACACCTCAGAAATATAAAAGATTATAAGAGAATACTATGAAAAGCTATATGCCAACCAATTCGACAATCTGGAAGAAATGGATAAATTCTTAGACCATACAACCTTCCAAAACTGGATCAAGAAGAAGTAGAGAATTTGAATAGACCAATCACCAGTAAGGAGATCGAAACAGTAATCAAAAACCTCCCCAACATTGAGGGTATAATGCAAAGTGAAATAAGTCAGAGGGAGAAGGTCAAATACCACATGATTTCCTTCATTAAGTAGTAGATAATAACAACAATAAACAAACACATAGAGACAGATTGGATTGGTGGTTACCAGGGGGGAAGGGGGGAGGGAGGAGGGTGAAAGGGATAATTCGGTACATGTGTGTGGTGATGGGTTGTAATTAGTATTTTGGTGGTGAATATGATGTAATCTATGCAGAAATAGAAGTATAATGATGTACACCTGAAATTTTTACAATGTTATAAACCAATGTTATTGCAATAAACAAAAAATTAAAAAAAAAAAAAACTCCCCCAAAATAAAAGTTCAGGACCGGACGGTTTCCCTGGTGAATTCTACCAAACATTCAAAGAAGACTTAATACCTATCCTTCTCAAAATCTTCCAGAAAATTGAGGAGCGGGGGAAGCTCCCTAACTCATTCTACAAAGCTGACATTACCCTGATACCAAAACCAGACAAGGACAACACAAAAAAAAAGAAAATTACAGGCCAATATCACTGAGGAACATCGATGCAAAAATCCTCAACAAAATACTAGCAAATCGCATACAATACGTTAAAAAGATTATACACCATGATCAAGTGGGATTTATTCCAGGTATGCAGGGATGGTTCAACATTCGCAAATCAATCAACGTGATACACCACATTAATAAAATGAAGAATAAAAATCACATGATCATCTCAATAGATGCAGAGAAAGCATTTGACAAGATACAGCATCCATTTATGATAAAAACTCTGAATAAAATGGGGATAGAAGGAAAGTACCTCAACATAATAAGGCCCATATATGAGAAACCCCCAGCTAATATCATCTTCAATGGTGAAAAACTGATAGCTATCCCTCTAAGAACAGGAATCAGACAAGGATGACCACTCTCACCACTCCTATTTAACATAGTACTGGAAGTCCTAGCCAGAGCAATCAGGAAAGGGAAAGAAATAAAAAGGATCCAAATTGGAAAGGAAGAAGTGAAACTGTCACTATTTGCAGATGACATGATTTTATATATAGAAAACCCTAAAGAATCCACCAGAAAACTTTTAGAAGTAATAAACGAATATGGTAAAGTTGCAGGATACAAAATCAGCATACAAAAATCAGTTTCATTTCTATACGCTAACAACGAAGTAGCAGAAAGAGAAATTAAGAATACCATCCCATTTACAATTGCAACAAAAAGAATAAAATACCTAGGAATAAACTCAACCAAAGAGGTGAAAGAGCTGTACACGGAAAACTATAAAACATTGCTGAAACAAATTGAAGAAGACACAAAGAAATGGAAAGATATTCCGTGCTCTTGGATTGGAAGAATTAACATAGTTAAGATGTCCATACTTCCTAAAGCAATCTATAGATTCAATGCATCCCTATCAAAGTTCCAACAACATTTTTCACAGAAATAGAGCAAAGAATCCTAAAATTTATATGGAACAACAAAAGACCCCGAATAGCTAAAAGAATCTTGAGAAAAAAGAACAAAGCTGGAGGTATCACACTCCCTGATTTCAAAATATACTACAAAGCTATAGTAACCGAAACAGCATGGTACTGGCACAAAAACCGACACACAGATCAATGGAATAGAATCGAAAGCCCAGAAATGAACCCACACATCTATGGACAGCTAATCTTTGACAAAGGAGCCAAGAACATACAATGGAGAAAAGAAAGTCTCTTCAACAAATGGTGTTGGGAAAACTGGATAGCTACATGCAAAAAAATGAAAGTAGCCCCTTACCTTACACCATACACAAAAATTAACTCCAAATGGATTAAAGACTTGAATGTAAGACCTGAAACTATGAAACTTCTAGAAGAAAACATAGGCAGTATGCTCTGCGACATCGGTCTTAGCAACATCTTTTCAAACACCATGTCTGACCGGGCAAGAGAAACAATAGAAAAAATAAACAAATGGGACTACATCAAACTAAAAAGCTTCTGCACAGCAAAGGAAACCGTCAACAAAACGAAAAGACAACCTAACAATTGGGAGAAGATATTTGCAAACCATACATCTGATAAGGGCTTAATCTCCAAAATATATAAAGAACTCATGCATCTCAACAACAAAAAAACTACCAACCCAATTAAAAAATGGGCAAAAGACCTGAACAGACATTTCTCCAAAGAAGATATACAGATGTCCAACAGGCACATGAAAAGATGTTCAAAATCATTAACTATCAGAGAAATGCAAATCAAAACTACAATGAGATATCACCTCACACCTGTCAGAATGGCTAGAATTAACAAGACAGGAAACAACATATGTTGGAGAGGATGTGGAGAGAAGGGAACTCTCATATACTGCTGGTGGGAGTGCAAACTGGTGCAGCCACTATGGAAAACAGTATGGAGATTTCTCAAAAAATCAAGGATAGGTCTACCATATGATCCAGATATTCCACTGCTGGGTATTTATCCAAAGAACTTGGAAACACCAATGGGTAAAGATACATGCACCCCTGTGTTCATTGCAGCATTATTCACAATAGCCAAGACTTGGAAGCAACCTAAGTGCCCATCAAGGGACGAATGGATAAAGAAGCTGTGGTCTATATACACAGTGGAATACTACTCAGCCATAAGAAACGACGAAATCCAGCCATTTGTGACAACATGGATGGACATTGAGGGTATTATGCAAAGTGAAATAAGTCAGAGGGAGAAGGTCAAATACCGTATGATTTCCTTCATTAAGTAGTAGATAATAACAACAATAAACAAACACATAGAGACAGAGATTGGATTGGTGGTTACCAGAGGGGAAGGGGGGAGGGAGGAGGGCGAAAGGGATAATTCAGCACATGTGTGTGGTGATGGGTTGTAATTAGTATTTTGGTGGTGAACATGATGTCATCTATGCAGAAATAGAAGTATAATGATGTACACCTGAAATTTATACAATGTTATAAACCAATGTTACTGCAATAAACAAAAAATTAAAAAAAAAAAGCTCCTGATCTACACAATTCAAATTGTTTCTAAGACTTTCAAATTATAACTTTCATAAAGTATTGTAAAGACTGTCATCTAGTGGCTTTCCAGTTGCTAAAAAGAATGAAAAGAATTAGCTAAATCAAATGAAGATTAAACAAATACTCAAATAATACAGTGGACTAGTGAAAAAACTAACAAGACTATTAGATTACTCATGAAACATGGTCCCTACAGAATGTTCCCTACATTTTTGTGAACTATCTAACAAATTTTCACTTCCTCCTCTGTGAATTGGGGAGATCTTGTCTTTCTTTGGTCCGGTTGCCACAGCTTTCCATGAGACCAATTTATCATGATGAAAATTAGTAGATGATCATAAAACTAACAGTATTTTCCAATTTCTATTTAAGTAGTGGTGTGTTTTTTTGTTTGTTTGTTTGTTTGCTATATTTCTTTACACTGGTACCACTAAATTCAGTGTTTGATATCTATTTCCTCAGGGTTGGATGATTCTCAGTACTGCCCTTCTTGCTTGGAAAATGATCAGGAATGGTTGCTTAATGAAAATTAAAAGGTCCTTGAACAAGGTTAGTGGTGTCTTGCCTCTTTATTCTGTCATCTCAAACTCCAGATTTAATCATAGGTTCATCGAATTTTAGATAGCACGTGTGCAATCATTTATAAATCAATGATGATATTTTTCTTTCTTTTCATATCATATAATGTACATTAAAGAAATTATGAATGCACAGTTTCTAAAGCTGTTGGATTTGTCTGTAGAATCATAGGTTCCCACTAAGAAGAATCCCAACATTTTGGCCAGAAATTTGAATACAAATAAGTTGAAGAAACATCGGCCTGCAACAGTAGCATTCAGCGTTCCAGCATATTTGATAGTGGTCGTAAAAATACAAAAACTTCTCACGAAAAAGTTAAAATGACGTCAATTGGTGTGAATTCTCCTAAAAAGGTACAGCAAGATCAGTTACAGCTAAAGAGCAGTACAAAAGTGAGTCTTCACAGTGTCAAAAGGGGTTTACCTCTTTTTAATACTAAGTCCGCCACTTCTCTGGGGCAGTTGCAGTCTCCCAGCTTGAATACACCTATGCAGAAGCAAATAAAAAGCAACATCTTGCATTTAATACCAAATCTAAGTATTCAACAATTGTTTCAACTACCATTTCATCTGTTAATTGTGTTTCTGATACAGAAATGAGTTCTGCTCTTGACTGTTTACCTATTTTGGCCGATTGGGAGGATGTAGCTTTACTGCCAGCATCTCAGCCTGAGCAAAATATAGATTTCATATCTGCCATCAGTGACTCAAACTTAGATACTTCATTTAATTCTGGAGAAAGAATAATGGTTTTAAAAGAATCTGAAATGCTAAGTCATGAAAACTTTGGAAGCACAGAAGAAACTCCTCAAAATTCTGAGACCTCTGAGTCTACTGTGTATGAGTCCACATACTACTATTTATAATGTAAAAGAAGCCAAAGATCCGGGTTCAGATTTTTTTGACTTTAAAGTACCTGAATGCAAATCAAGCAACTTCAGCAGTGTTAATGCCAATATGTTTCATCCTTCAGTTTTCGGGAAACATCCTCTTCTTTCACGTGATACTAAAAGGAGTCCATCTATTCCCCTAGCTTTCCCACCAGCAAAAAAAACAGACCTTCACTATTCGTGAAGAAAAGCCTACATCATCTGCTGACTCCCCAGGGAGAAGTTCTTCCCAGAAGGTTCTCCACTCTATCTTAACTTCTACAGTTAACCTACAAAGGCCTTGGAAGAGTGGGAGAATGACACCTCCTTTATGCAAATGTGGCCGAAGATCTAAGAGACTTGTTGTTTCTAATAATGGACCAAAACACGGAAAAGTCTTCTCCTGTTGCCCTAGTGGGAAATATCAAGAAAACAGAAAATGCTCTGGTTATTCCAAATGAGGACAAACACTTCAAAAGGAAAGAGCCAATAGCATAGTTCTCTCTCATTCCCCAGAGGGACTCAGTTTTGGTTTTCCAGAAACAAGCCCTATTTGTGACAGAAATGTAAATTTTTGTACGGAAAATTCGTTGAGACTCAGACCTTCAATGAGGAACTGAAAAATTTTCTTTACATCTAAACTATATTTTTACTTTAATGTGACTTTCAGTGCAGTAAAGAGAAAAAAGCGTATAGGGCTACAAGTTATGAGGATTTAGCATAGTCTGTAGATGACACTGAGGCTATTAAACACATACACACACACACACTCACTGAAAACAGAGAAAAAACAAATTTCACAGGCTTCCAATTTCATTCACCAGTTATCTAACATTTGTCTTCTGTTCATGTTTGATTCTTGATTGTTCCTTGAATTCCCAAACATTATGAGTATTCTGATCATGTCTGAGACTATTTTATTTATATTTCATATATTACCATTTGCCAAATTTATTGTACTTTTTTGAAGAACCACAAATGAAATATTCTGTAAACTATATTAGATTAAATATAATAACCAACAATAGTATATGATACGCTTCTTTTACAATTAGACTTTGAAACAAATTTTAAACTATTTTTAAGTTATTTGAATAGAAATGTGATTAACAAAAATCCCTAGCCTATTTTCAAGTAGATACTTGTAATTTGAGAATTAGGATAATCTTCTGACATCTTTTATTTTTCTAAAATATTTTATCACTTGTTTAGTTTTATTTCAATGCTTGAAGATTGGTTCTGATTTCTATATCAACATATCAGAAGAATTATTCAACTAAGATTTGAAAACCAATAGATTTGGTTCATAAATTGCTTCTATACTATATGTTTAAAAATTCCTCAGCAGTTGATGATATTCTTTTTATATTACCAAATTATAGGAAAATTGACGCTAAAGCAGAGGAACTGATTAAATATTTTCTTTCAAAATTCAGCCTCTGACATTATAACCAGAAGATATTTTAAATCAATAGTTTATAAGCATACTATCACATTTTTTATCACAATTCCATAATGTTATGGTTTCTACAGAGTTTGTTTTATAGATGTGATAATTAATGGAATGGATTTAAATTGTTTCCCATTCTTGCTTTCTCAGTTCATTTCTTTTTATCTTCCCACTGATAGTCTTTGGCAGAATTGAATAAATTCTACCTGTTGGGATCAAGGGAAGAAAATTAGCCCAGAAGTTTTTATCTTTAGATAAAGTCAATTATTTTTTTTTAATTTTTTGTTTATTGCAGTAACATTGGTTTATAACATTGTAAAAATTTCAGGTGTACATCATTGTACTTCTATTTCTGCATGGACTACATCATGTTCACCACCAAAATACTAATTACAACCCATCACCACACACATGTGCCGAATTATCCCTTTCACCCTCCTCCCTCCCCCCTTCCCCTCTGGTAACCACCAATCCAATCTCTGTCTCTATGTGTTTGTTTATTGTTGTTATTATCTACTACTTAATGAAGGAAATCATACGGTATTTGACCTTCTCCCTCTGACTTATTTCACTTTGCATTATACCCTCAATGTCCATCCATGTTGTCACAAATGGCTGGATTTCATCGTTTCTTATGGCTGAGTAGTATTCCATTGTGTATATATACCACAGCTTCTTTATCCATTCGTCCCTTGATGGGCACTTAGGTTGCTTCCAAGTCTTGGCTATTGTGAATAATGCTGCAATGAACACAGGGGTGCATGTACCTTTGCAAATTGGTGTTTTCAAGTTCTTTGGATAAATACCCAGCAGTGGAATAGCTGGATCATATGGTAGACCTATCCTTGATTTTTTGAGGAGTCTCCATACTGTTTTCCATAGTGGCTGCACCAGTTTGCACTCCCACCAGCAGTGTGTGAGAGTTCCCTTTTCTCCACATCCTCTCCAACACATATTGTTTCCTGTCTTGTTAATTATAGCCATTCTGACGGGCGTGAGGTGATATCTCATTGTAGTTTTGATTTGCATTTCCCTGATAGTTAGTGATTTTGAACATCTTTTCATGTGTCTGTTGGCCATCTGTATATCTTCTTTGGAGAAATGTCTGTTCAGGTCTTTTGCCCATTTTTTAATTGGGTTGGTAGTTTTTTTGTTGTTGAGATGCATGAGTTCTTTATATATTTTGGAGATTAAGCCCTTATCAGATGTATGGTTTGCAAATATCTTCTCCCAATTGTTAGGTTGTCTTTTCGTTTTGTTGACGGTTTCCTTTGCTGTGCAGAAGCTTTTTAGTTTGATGTAGTCCCATTTGTTTATTTTTTCTATTGTTTCTCTTGCCCGGTCAGACATGGTGTTTGAAAAGATGTTGCTAAGACCGATGTGGAAGAGCGAACTGCCTATGTTTTCTTCTAGAAGTTTCATAGTTTCAGGTCTTACATTCAAGTCTTTAATCCATTTGGAGTTAATTTTTGTGCATGGTGTAAGGTAAGGGTCTACTTTCATTTTTTTGCATGTGGCTATCCAGTTTTCCCAACACCATTTGTTGAAGAGACTTTCTTTTCCTCATTGTATGTTCTTGGCTCCTTTGTCAAAGATTAGCTGTCCATAGATGTGTGGGTTTATTTCTGGGCTTTCGATTCTATTCCATTGATCTATGTGTCTGTTTTTGTGCCAGTACCATGCTGTTTTGGTTACTATAGCTTTGTAGTATATTTTGAAATCAGGGAGTGTGATACCTCCAGCTTTGTTCTTTTTTTCTCAGGATTCCTTTAGCTATTCGGGGTCGATAAAGTCAATTATATAGCAGTTCCATTATGAACTCTAGATGAAAGATGAGGACACCCATTGGAATGGGTTTTTAGTAACAACCAAAAAGGCAGAGGGGTATTGTTGAGGAGACTTTTCTTGATATTTAGTATTTACGACAAGCCTGGTGAGCCAATGACCCGACAGATTAAGAGTTTCATTTTAATCTCAAAAATTCTGAATCCTTTTTTTTTTGTTTTTTTGAGGAAGATCAGCTCTGAGCTAACATCCATGCTAATCCTCCTCTTTTTGCTGAGGAAGACTAGCCCTGAGCTAACATCCCGCCGATCTTTCTCCTCTTTATGTGGGACGCCGCCACAGCATGGCCTGACAAGTGGTGCGTCGGTTCACGCCTGGGATCCGAACCCGGGCCACCAGCAGCGGAGCGCACGCACTTAACCGCTATGCCACAGGGCTGGCCCCAAAGATTCTGATTCTTATCCATGTGCTTAGTTCAGTTTGGAACATTTGGTGTAGCATGTTTGAGAAGAATGTTCATTAAAATGGAAAAAATAACCAGCTGGAATTTTCAGAACACTAAGCAAATGTTCAGCAGAATTAGAATACCTACCTTTCGGGGATATTTGTAGGGTGCTGTAGTTTTTTTTTACATGCTCCTGAATCTCTTTTTGCAGTTGTTCTTGATCACGTGACTTGTAGTCGGGGTTCAGAACAATAAAAGCCTTTACTATCTAAAATAAATATTTGAAACACCAGAAAGATGAGTTGTGTATTTTTATGTTTTACCGTGTCTTGTTTGATTTCTTTAACTGGGAATCTAAGTGCCTGGTAGGTGGGCCAGAAGGCTTAATAGGGTTTGATCCCACCTCTGTGCTCTTGAACCAGCCAGTTAACTCACATACCTCCTGTTCTGTGTCTAATACAAGAGAGCTTCTGACCACTGCTTCGTTTATGATCTACACTTGAACCTTCTCATCTAACTACATCTTGAGCTCTACTTTCTGACCTATGTCTGAATATCTCTGTTCTTGACTTCTTGCCTCATCTTTTATCTCCTTCAGAAAAGTGTCCTTTTGGAAACTTGGCAGTACACTAAGCACAGTCTCTTGTGTAACAACCCAGGCTGATCCAGCCTAGCTTGTAGGTCCTACTGTCAGTGTGGCCCTTATAAACAGTATTTATACTGGGTTTGCCATATCCTTGTTGATGAGAACCATTCATTGAGGCTCTGTGCTCTATTCCAGAGACACTTCTGTTGATGCAAGGCTGTGAAGATTCCAACAGCCACTTTGCTATTGCTCTGACCCACTTACCTGGCTCTGAGGAACAAGAGCAGAGGTGGTGGCAGCTCTTGCTCTCTAACTGGCAGGAGACAGCCATCACTTTATCACTTTATGCTCACAAATCCTCTTCCCCCAAGTTTACCCTTCCTTGAAATGTTTTGGAAAATCCTGCTAGAGTTTTTGGACCTTTAATGGAGAAAACAGAAGGACATCCCTCATGTGTCGCCCCCTTCAGGAGTATATTGGAATTATGAATGTTCTCTCCTGGGGCACTGCCAACACTGCCATTCATTGCCTCTTCTAGAGGCAGCACTCTAGGTGAGTCAACTAGTATGCACCACCAAATCCAGATTACGAGCCCAGGGTTTGCCATGGAATGACGCTTCCTTGTAGGCAGTTCCAGGACATCTCCTGCAACTTTTATGATGAAATACTCTGCACTTAAGAGGCTGAGATCTTATTGAATTCATGGATTCATGTATTCAGCATGAAGATAAGCTGGCGACATTACTTATCCACCTTGGTCTGGGAATAAATATTTGATTGAAAATGAATTGTTTGAAACAATAAATCACTCAGAACAACCAGTCAGTGAGAAATGAAGACTTACAGTGATAAATTTTTCACATATTGATCATTGTTTACCAGTGAGCAGTTTTATAACATTTTATGAGCAATTGTTAATTTTTGTCTTTACCAGCCCCCTTGAACCTTTCTAATTTACATGTACCATAGGGCAGTTGTGCAACCTGGTGTGTGTGTGTGTGTATTTATATGCATGTACAGATTTAATCCTATCCATTTTTTGACATTTTATAAAATTTATTTGTATTTTCACCTGCTCTACTGTTTTATCAACATTTTTGTGAATTTTTAAAAATTTTATCCTTGATATAATGAATCATTCAAAGGCGAATTATTTTAAGAACTAATGTTTGTAATTACTGGTTTGCATATTGAGGTATGATTTCTACACCTTGGATAAAGTCTACTTTATTGTTATGAAGATCTTTATAAACCATTACAGAAAGTGATAAATTAACAAGGAATAAGCGAACATGATTAAGAGCATGAACTCTGAAGTCAGACAACCTGGGTTCGAGTCACACTTTATTGTATAATCTTGAGTAAATTAGGACACCTCTCTGTGCCTCAGTTTCCTTCTCTTTAAAAAGAGGTTGTAGGGATGAAACAAGTTAAGGGAGGCATAGAGCTTACACCAACACCTGGAACATACTAAGCCATCAAAAACTTTAGGTATTATTGTAGTAGTAGTGTAAGCACAAGATTTTTTTAACCTAAAATCCCCAAGTGGGCTTCAAAGTTTCTCTGAAATTCTATGCAAAATTTTGCATTTTTATGAGAAGAGTCTATGGTTGTGCTATTCAATATGGTAGTCACAAGTCACATGTGGCTATTTAAATTTAAATGAACTAAAATGAAATAAAATAAGATTTCCTCAGTTGCACTAGCCACATCTCAAGTGCTTGATAGACACTGTGGCTGCTGTATTGGACAATGCAAATACAGAACATTTCCATCATTGCATAAGTCCGGTAGTGCCTGATGGCCTTCAAATTCCAAAGAACTGTGTGATCCAAAAAATTTAGGAACCCAGTGACCTAGACAAATATTCTCAGCCCTTTATTTCACATTCCAGTGTTAAAATAGTATTTAAAATCTAAATGTTCTTGTCAGAAGTAACAACAACAACAACAAAAGTCATCCATTCCTTTATCCTTATTGGAAGTTTTGTCTTTTAAAGAAGGCTTGTAGCAAGCACATGTTTTTAAAAATTGTGAAAATATAGCTAACTAGGTATATTTAGTCATTGGCTGAAAATAAGTTTTTAAAGGAAAGTAGCTATGTGAAATTCCTAAAAAATATTAAAATGTGAAAACCAAGTGAGAGGACACAAAAATGATCAATACAGAAATTGAATTAGGGAAATACTCATTTTAAACCCCTTAGTTTTGAACAGTGTACCTGAGAAAAAAAATAAATATTCATGAAAAATCTCAAAGTAGTTATGATTAGCTAATAGTGTTAGGAAGTTTTAAAGCTAAAACATTGCAAAACAGGCAATAGTGTGAAAATGCATGAAATAAGTTGCAAAACAATGGTAAGTAGATAAAAATGACCCCTGTTTTGGATATTGTCCTAAAGTCTTCATTTTATCTGTTTTTGATCAATTCTCCTGGAACTTGCTGCTCAATCATAGGCCTGGCAGGACCTAGCCTGAAGAAAGACCCAACCCAGCTGGGATAGGCCTGCTCCCAGAAAGAGAGGAGCTGCCTGTGGTGTGGAGCACATGGCCACTTTGTGCATGGATACCTCACTGGGGACACCCACCCACATCTGCCAGGAAATGTTGCAGCTCACTAAAGTTGGGGAACTGAACTGGTCAAACTTTTCGCCTCACTTGGCTAATCCAAGCCCTACACCAAGACCCCAGAGCTGTTGGGGGACCATAACCCATTATGTATTATACTCTGGGTATCAGGTGACTGCCAAGCCAACCCTGGTCATAAAAGCTCAGCCAGCAAGTAAGCACCTGTCTAGGTGGATAAATCTAAGGATGCCTGATGCTAGGGGAGAGGTGCAGGAGGAGCTGAGACTCATGAAACCCTACTAGTGGAGTTCAGAGTAAAGGGACAAACTTCAATAATCACTGAATCTGTTCCCTGCTCTCGTCTACCTGGAATATTGGAGGCCCTGCCTGGCAAAGGGGGCCTAAACAGTGGCATGGAAACTTTAAACCCAAACTACCATGTGAGCAGCCACAACAGGAAGAGATTTCAGGACTCCTGTCTTATTCATGGCTAATTTTATTTCCTTAATCCTCTACTTATCTACCCACCCATCCTGCTTCTGGTTGCCTCAGTTCCTGTCTCTGCCCGGGCTCACACCCCTGTTTTCTGATGCCAGCCTATCCTCCTCAGCTACACCAGGACCATGTGGGTTTCCAGACTTTCTGGGTAAGAACTTGATCCTATCTAGCTAATCTCTGGCACCCTCTCCTGGTGTGATCCTGGGTTGTTGGCATTCACACCATCTTTCCCCCAGCTCTCCACGGAAAGGATGCAAATTCATTCATTCTTTAGTTTCCTTATTTTTCGCTGAGGAAGATTCTCCTAGAGCTAACATCTGTGCCAATCTTCCTCTATTTTGTATGTGGGTCGCCGCCACAGCATGGCTGCCGACAAGTGGTGTAGGTCTGTACCCAGGAACTGAACCCAGGCTGCCGAAGCAGAGCACGCGGAACTTAACTACTAGGCCACAGGGCTGGCCCCTCAAATTCTTTATAGCTACATTTTTTAGACTTATTCTATAGCACTTCTTTCTGACTAGCATATTTCTATCTGACTTGCATATTTATTAATAACTCTCTATCTGACTTGCATAGTTAGTGAATGAATCATTTGGGTAATTCTGTTTCAATGAACTATTGCTTAGAAGTGTGTGTTAGAATGCCAACAAGTTATAAAGTGGAGGTGAATCCATTCTTTTTACCTCTCCTCTGATGGGGTCTGGGCTGCTGACAACAGCTGACTCTGCTACCGCAGGATGCTCAGCCAGGGCACTTTCTACTTCAAATGGTCCAATTCGGTAGCTGGGAAATGAAACATATGGCAGGAATTTATAAACAGGAGCAGCAGGTTCACTCCAGGAAAATGATGATCAGTTAACATAGACATATGCACAGACGAAAAAGAAAATTACCCAGAGGATAATATGATATCATCCGATCTTGCCACAAACCAGAAATACCCATCTTCATCCATATAGCCCCTGTCCCCAGTGATATAGAAATTGCCTCGTAGAGTTGAAGCTGTTTTTGTAGGATTATCCTGTGAAACAAATAGCATTTTGTTAAGATTACTGTGAATGTGACTCTTCTGTTGGATTTTTAAATGTTCAAGGAAAAAGAAAAGTTTGGTTCCTTTGAGAAGCCGTAGACTGAAGGGGAGCCAGTGTGTGAAATGAGGATGAAATTCCAGCACTGAGCCAGCCCAATATAAGAAAGGTAAACTACAGTTCCAAAGACTAGGCATGCTTCCATCCTGAGGATTTTCTTAGATGGATCACAAAATAAATATTGCTGGAGCTCACAGCTCAGAGGAGTAGGCTAAATAAGTCTTTTGCTAATTGGTCAATATCTAACACTGGTAGGAAAAGAGAGAAGTCAATACTCAGAGTCAAAAGAAAGCACCAACACTTAATCATTCAATGAATAGCTTTTTTTCTTTTTGTATTTTGCTTTGTTTTACACAAATACAGAGAATTGGTCCTGTCACTTTGGCAGGGAGAAAAATGAAGCATTGTTACATTATGTAAAATTCGCTGGCAAGTAAAACCTGGACTATTGATTATATTGATGTAAAATTTGCTCTGATTTCTATGCTATGGTTAGAGATGAAAATATGTTTGCAAACAGTAAAGAGCTTGGAAGGCCTCTAGAGAAAGAAATTTACTTCATCTCACTGCCCCATTCTCTCTCCCTCTCACTCCTCCCAAGAAGGGAGACTCCTAATCAGATTTCAGGAAAATGATTGGATCCTGTTTTATAGTGGAGAGGATCAATGGATATTAAGAGGGCTGTCTTCTTTCTAGGGCTCCTTTCCTCTTGCCTTCTTGGGCCTGGAGCTGTGATCTAGCCTCGGGGACCAGCGTGCCCTTCTCTAGTAAGCATTTGGGGGTTTCTTCAATTCCCTGTCTGAGGGATTACTAGGCAGGACAATGAATCTCTCAGAAAAGGCCAAGTACCCAGGTGTGTTTTGTGGCAAGTAGGGATAGTTACCAAGCACTTTTGAGAGAGAAATAGAAGGTAAGAGGTTGTTTCATAAGTCTCTTACTACATAATGAGTAAAAAGGCCAAATGGTCGGGTAGGTAGAATTGAATGCCAATATCTCCTTCTTGTCCAGGAGGTAGAACATTGCCATTTACATCTAAAATCTAGGATAAAACAGAACAATTTATTTAAGAGAATTTTTATGTAATGCCAAATCTTAAATCTTTACTTTGCATGTTTTATTTTGTTCTGTTGCCCTTCAGGAATGCAGACGTCAAAAAATTTTTAGTATACTTTAAATTCCTAAGACAAATGTATTTATTTAAATTCTTACTGTAAAATATAAAATGCAGGTTAGCAAAATGTGAAAGAAAATAAAAATTTTCTGTAATTCTACCATTTAGCAATAATCACATTTTGGTGACATCTTTTGAGACAATATAGACATAGGAAAAAATGGGATCACTTTATAACATACTGTTTTACAACCTGCTTTTATCATTTAGCAATATATCTTGATTGTCTTTTCCTCTCAAATCAATATTTCATTAGTATTTTTCTAACTTTTACTGTGGAACAAACAAAACCTCACTTGGGAAGCCAAACAGAAGTCAGCAGGAAAAGGGGAATGTTCTCTGGCTGAGACAGTGGTGGGTAAGCCAAAGCCTTGCTCTCTCACCCTCTCCCAATCCTCATGGTTCCCTGAAGTGCCTAATAGTAGCTAGCATTTATTAGACACTTACTGCATTCCAAGTAATAAATGCTACAGCTCTAAGTACTTCACACCTTCTTTAGTCCTTACAACAGTGCTATCTGGTTAGAACTATTATTAGGCTCATTTTCCATATGAGGAAACTGAGGTGCAGAGAGTTTAAGTGAGACAGTACATGATTGAGCAGGAATTCAAATCTCAGCAGTCATACTCCAGATCCTATACTTTTCATCATTACACTTCTCTCTGGAATCTCTCCAGGAGTTCAATTCAATTTTTAAAAATCCAAATTACATTTCTCAGGTTGATTGTTTATGTTACATACCATATTTTACTCTAAATAACTCTTAGCTCTTTCTAAATATGAACACTCTACTCTGCTTTTATATACATCCACCAAGAACCTTCAAACCTGAGACGTGACTTCTGTGGAAAATAAGGGTATAATACTTATCGGCCACTTTCCAGAGGTAAAAGGGCTTATGTCCTTAATGATAAACTTGAAAGGCAAAGGAATTCTAAATGTAAAACCTTAATTTTCAATTCTTGCAAATAAAAAATATAAATACCTGCCCAGTCATCTAAAGAAATATGTGGCTCCAGTATCAAGGAATTATTGATGGAAAGGAGCTATTTTAAGAGCTCCAAATACTTATCACAGACTATTCTTCAATAGATGGGAAAAAGATAAAATGTCCTATCTTTGGAGAGAATCATGTTCCTCATTGTTCAAGGGATCTTAAAACGTTTAAACATGAAAATTATGAGCTTTGGGCTTTGAAGTTGCAAAATCTGAAATCGAGCTGGTAGGAGCACATTCCCAGATGCCAGAATATCATTGCAGATGCTGTTAGCCAGGTAACAAGAGGCCCAGTAACAAGAGCCCTTGGGGAAGAGTTAAAAATGAAGGTAGCTGCATTAGGGAAATGCAAATCAAAACTACAGTGAGATACCACCTCACACCCATGAGGATGGCTACCATGAAAAAAATAGAAAATAAGTATTGGCGGGGACGTGAAGAAACTGGAACCCTTGTGCACTGTTGGTGGGAATGTAAAATGGTCTAGCCACTGTGGAAAACAGTTTGGCAGTTCCTCAGAAGATTAAAAATAGAATTACCATATGATCCAGCAATTCCACTTTTGGGTATATACCCCAAAGAATTAAAAGTATGGTCTCCAAGAGATATTTGTACACCCAAGTTCATCACAGCATCATTCACAATAGCTAAACTGTGGAAGAAACCCAAGCCTCCATCAACAGATGAGTGGATAAGCAAAATGTGTTATATCCATACAATGGAATATTATTCAGCCTTAAAAAGGAGAGAAATTCTGACACATGCAACAACATGGATGAACCATGAGGACATTATGCTAAGTGTAATAAGCCAGTCACAAAAAGACAAATACTGTATGATTCCACTTATAGTAGGTATTTAGAACAGTCAAAATCACAGAGACAGAAAGTAGAATGGTGGTTGCCAGGGCTGGGAGGATTGGGGAATTGGGAGTTATTGTTTAAGGGATACAGAGTTTCAATTTTTCAAAATGATAAGAGTTATGGATATAGATACTGGAGATGGTTGCACAACATTATGAATGTATTTAATACCACTTATTTGTGCACTTAAAAATGGTCAAGATGGGGGGCCGGCCCCACGGCCTAGTGGTTAAGTTCAGCGTGCTCCACTTCAGTGGCCAGGGTTTGGTTCCCAGACGCAGAACCTACAACACTCATTGGCAGCCATGCTGTGGTGGTGACCCACAAAATACAAAATAGAGGAAGATTGACACAGATCTTAGCTCAGGGCGAATCTTCCTCAAGCAAAAAAGAGGAAGATTGGCAACAGATGTTAGCTCAGGGCAAATCTTCCTCGGCAAAAAGAAAGTGGTCAAGATGGTAAATTTTATGTTATGTGTATTTTACCACAATAAAAAAATTGGGAAAAGAAATGAAGGTAGTGATGCTGATTGGGGATGTATGGCAGAGCACTGTTTTCCTCTTGGCCACACCCCTTCGCATTGAATTATAATTGCTCTGGAAAACCACTGGGCTCGAATTAGCAGGGAACCGGTGGTACATCGCGGTTGGGATCACTGTGAGTACAGCTGCACCTGTGAGACCGTCACAGCAATGCATGTTGGGAGCTGTCACTAAGAGGGAAGAAAGGAACACAGCTGTGTGAAAGGCCAACTTGATTGCTTGTAATGCAGACATGATAATGCTTAATTATCAATATATCTGTCTCCAACCTAAGGCAGCCTGTAAACCAGTGAACTATTGTTAAGTCTATTAACAGACTGTAACCAGGGCTTCCCTACCATCTCTTCTTAGAAGAGGTTTTCAAAGGCAGGGAGTGAGAGGGAGAGGTGAATAATAATAACGGCACCTATCTTTCAGACTTTTATTGTACACCAAGCACTTTGCTATGCTCTTTAGAGATGTTACCTCATTTAATCCTCACAAGAAACCTATAAAATCAGTTCTGTTGTTAGGATTACCAACCTTCTCAGTTTGTCCAGGACTGAGGCAGGAGAGTGCCTCTGGGATGTGTGACTTTCAGTGCTAAAACCAGGTAAGTCCCAGGCAAACTGGGGAAAGTTGGTCACCCTAGCCCCCATTTTACAAATCAGGAAACTGAGGCTTCAACAACTTACCCAAAGACACTCAGCTAGTGAAGAGCAGAGCCAGGCCTGAACCACTCGGCAATCCTCTCTTTAGACAGGTTCTCATAGCAAAGTTAAAGTTAGGACAAGAGCCCAGATCTGGTTTATTCAATAAACAGTGACATCAGCAGTCATTCTCATCTAAACTTTCTCAAACTTATCTAATCATAAGAATTACCTAAAGTGCTTGTCTAAAACATAGATTTCAGGGTCCCACCCCAAATCTGTTGAATCAGACTCTCTAGAGAACGGGCTGCGAGTCAGTATTTTTAACAAGAGGCCATGTGATTTTTATGATCAGATAAGCTTGGGAAACATTGATCTAATCTACAACTAATTCGCATTTAAGTTTGGTTCTGAGCTCTTCATTCCGTAAACTCATCCATTTTGTGTTTTTGTTGCTATGGTTTTCTCTCACTGTTAGTGCAAGTTCCTTTGTTTATACCTAGCTCTGGCTGGGTTGATCTGAGAACAATTCTAACCCTGTACAAAGCTTGCGGATGGGATGATAGGATGCCCCCTAGGGATCAGGTGGTGGTAATGGCAGTGGTTATGGAGAGCCAGGAAATGGCCAGGTGAGGCTGAGGAAAGAGAGGGAGAATGCTGCAGCCACTGCACGTTTAGCCTCTTTTGGCCTACTTGACCACTTCAGGAGGTCTTGACCTCCCTCAACAGAAGTGGCAGGGTGGTGTTGTGGTTAAGAGTGGGGATACTGGAACCAGATTGCTTGGAATTGAATCCTAATGCTAGAAGCTACTAGCTGTGTGACCTCTGGTGAAGTCCTTACCTCTCTGTGCCTCATCTGTGAAATGGTTCTTATATTACTATGTATCTCATAGGTTCCATCTGGGAATTAAATGGATTAATATTTGCAAAATGCCTAGAACTGCTTTGCACAAGCAACTGCTTTGCAAAAAAATGGAGACCAATAAACTAACGTTTCTAACATATTTCCATCTTTACATGGAAGTTAAGATACCATGGAAGTAACATGAAATCATCACCAAAACTAAGAGTATGGGGAGGGTAGAAGTGGGGTAGGTAAACAGATTGGGTTGTTAAATATTCTCCTGGAAGGGAATGTGCAAAGCTTAACATCAAAAGCAGGAGAAGGCTTTCCCATTGAACCAGGCTTCATTTTCATTCCCTTAAAATTTCCACAGATTAGCACCTAGTTAAGAAGAAGAAAGAGTGGAGTAACATTACAAGTAACTTAAAATTCATTCATTCATCACTCTGCATTCATTCAACAAATATTTACTGAGAACTTACTATGAACCAGGCTCAAAGTAAAACAAATTCTCTGCTCTCATGGAGTGTAGAGATAGACACTAAGCAAATATATATAATAAACTTATAATACTTAGTAAATTTATAATTACTAAAATACCATATTTATGAAAACATTTTTATTCATATTGGCATGATATGCAATTTCTACTTAATACGTATGTCAATTTTTGGTTTTATTTTATTTTTCATATTTTAATTTTTGACCAGGTGCTACATTCTCATGGTTTATAAATTGAAGCATTACAAAAAGACACACCGCGAAAAATTTCTTTCATTTTTCCCTTATCTGCTCCATCTCACCCCTCTCTTTCCTTACAAAATAACCACTTTTGTTATTATTTCATTCATTACCTCTAGAAATTCTTCTCATTTCTATGAGCTCTTTAAATAACTCTTTTAAGAGTATGCTTACCAAAGAGTTGTCCAGCAAATTCATAATATTTCAAGTAACAAAGAATTCAACATTTTCCATTTTTGAGGCAGCCCTGACTAAGAAAGTTCCCTATTACAGAAGGGGAAATCACTCTTTCTGTAGATCTAGCATGTTTTCACTTAAAATATATTTTAGTGCCCTCATCCCAATCAGTTATATAGTGGTTTTCCTCAATGAATGGGTATTTAAACAACTTTAAACAACTGTTACAGAGCTTTTTTGTAATCAGCTTCCCTCCATCTTTTTTTTTAAATTATTCTTCTAACCACTCCACTTCCTCCCTATCCCTCAAACAATCATAAGGTCATAATAAACACTTTGGTTTTATTCATCCAACTAAATCAAGGCCAGCCCTGTCTGTTCAGTGAGGTCCATGTACCGTTTCAGTCTGTCCATATCCTTCGTAGATATCCAGACCTGTCCTGTTTCTCCATTGTTCAGTCACTTAGAGTTGATTGGTTCCCCGCCACTCACACAGTGCTTTAAGCTTATGAACTTATAGCGTCTCAGAAACAGATAACAAGTTAAATTTAGGAGGAAAAATGGAGAGAAATGGAAGTTAGGATGATTGCTAATGAAATTTCAATATAAAATGTGTTGCAGTTTCTTCCTTACTCCCCTCTCCAACACAAAATAAATGAATCATTCTTTTTTTTTTTTTTAGATTTTATTTTATTTATTTTTCCCCCCCAAAGCTCCAGTAGATAGTTGTAGGTCATAGCTGCACATCCTTCTAGTTGCTGTACGTGGGACGCGGCCTCAGCACGGCCGGAGAAGCGGTGCGTCGGTGCGCACCCAGGATCCGAACCCAGGCCGCCAGCAGCGGAGCGCGTGCACCTAACCACTAAGCCACAGGGCCGGCCCAAATGAATCATTCTAACATCATAAAATGACTCCCCAAACACCAGTTTTTCTTTTTCTTTTCTGACTTTAGTTTTCTTGGAGGGGTGGGGAGCATGACTTGTTGCAAAAAACAGCCATGCCATCCTTAGGGAAGTTATCACATAATAACATTTTAAATCAGCAATTAAAAGTTTACCAATTGTCTGGATAAACTATGGAATATTCATGCAGTGGAATACTATACAGCTATAAAAAAGAATGAGGAAGCTCCTGGACCCTGCTGTCCAACAGAACTTTCTGCAACAACAGAAGTGTTCTATAATCTGCACTATCCACTACAATATCTTATAGTCCTGTGTGGCTATTGAGCACTTGAAACATGGCTACTGCCACTGAGGAACTGAATTTTAACTTTAATTAAAACTTAAATTTAAATAACTGCATGTGGCTAGTTATTACCATATGGGACAGCACAGTTCCAGGGTGTATATTTAGGCAAAAAAAGGAAGATGAAGAACACACAGTTCTTCATCTGTGGATGAAGGAAACACAGCATATAGTATTTCCATTTATGTTTATAAGAGAGCAGGGGAGAATATAAGCATATTGGCTTTTGTGTGCGTAGATTTCAGGGAGAGGGAGAATAGAGACTGAGGAAAGGTTTGGAGGAAGACTTTTCACTATATATTCTTATATAGCTATTGAAATTTATATCATATGAACTACTTCCTATTCAAAAATTTTAAAAAATCAATTTAAAAATATTTACCAATCCACCCTTTCAAATGGAACCAGTAATAGAACAAAAGACATTCATCCTTTTTCCTAGTTGCTGGGATAGGTTCCAAATAGGGGCAATTTCTCTACTTTCTCAGCTCAGGTAATAGTCATCATCCAAAAGATTAAACACTTTCTTACCCAAAACCACTGGGCTCAGAGGTATACACAGGGCTGAACCCTCCCTTTCCTCTCTTTGCTTGGGGGAGCCTGCCCTGGATGTAGTGGTTATCATTTACAGAATGTAAGCAAGAAGGAGAAAGAGGAGGAGAGATTGTTTAATCCCATACCTACCAGTTTGGAGCTATGTTTTAGGCAGAAAGACCTTTTACTTTATAGCTTCCTCTTCCTCTCCCCTCCCCCACTAGGTGCCTATTTACCAAGCTTTCTTACCTGTTCATATCACTCTGTACAAGCATTGGGTATGCAGTTGGCGATGAACAGAAGACTGTGATGGGAAACTTAGAAAGTGTCTGCAATTTAGAGGTAAACTCTCAGTCTTATGACAACTTTAACAAGTACCTAAACGTCTATGGTAGGCACAACATCACTTCAACCCTGTTTATTCTAACATAAATGCACTCACACCTTTCCTCTGTGTATCTTTTCAGGATAATTGACTTTCTGGATGTGACATATCTTAAATCATGTTGTCTATGCTGACTTGTGCAAGTTACTTTATTCACCAGTCCTGTCAGTGACACTGCTAATGCATTTCTAAATGTTGATCTCTTGTGCTCTGCCTTACTTCCAAGATGGAAGTTGGCTCAAAACCCAGCAGATAATGTGCAAATACACATGCTCCCTGGATCCATGGAGAAAAAAACACTACTCCATGCAGACTTTGCGCAACCTGTGTCTGAGATATTCCACATCACATCTGAATGTGTCAAATCCAGCCAGAACCTGGGGAAACAAAGAATAGCCCTGAAATATACAGGAAAACAAATTTAAAAGACCCATAAATGGATCATCACCTTGGCAGTTTTGACACTTCAAGCTGCTGTTCTGTGAAAGTACCTTCCGTTTACAGATAATCCTAAGCCAAACCTGCTATGGGTGTGTCCGGTCATTTTAGGAGGTCCACTTGTTCCACTGGTGAAGTAAATGGCCATCATCTCATCATGTGTTGTCTTCACACAGGTGTAGTTATCACTGGCATGTCTACGAAGGAAAACTACAATGATTCTGCACGTTAAACACAGCATCATAGACCGTTACCACAGAAAAGTATTCGAGAAACCATCTACTCGGACCTCTTCATCTCATGGATCAGGCCCCAGTGACTCAGGTTGAATTCCAAGGAAAAAGCCATCTCTCTCTCCATCTTTTTAGGTGCTTTCTGGAATCAAACTAAACTGTGCCATCAACAGCCCATTTATAACAGCTGTTTCATAGCTTTTTACTGTATGATAAAGAAGGGTTGAAGCATTTTAAAAACTCAAGAATTTTATCATACTGCCAGCAGAATGAGGATTCTCTGATCTTGTAATCATGGATATGTGAAGAACTGCCCTTCCCCTTCACTGTAGATGCCGTAAAATGTGATTTTTTTTAAATGGGTCTGTTAACCGAAGTCCTGGGTAATGGTATAAAGCAGGAGTCGGCAAACTACAGTCCACGGGCCAAATCTGGCCTGCCTCCTGTTTTCCTAAATAAAGGAACACAGCCATGCCCACTCATTTGCATACTGTCTATGGCTGTTTTCATGCTACAACAGCAGTGGTGAGTAGTTGTGACAGAGACTGCAAAGCCTAAAATACTTGCTATGGACCCCTTTTATAGAAAATGTTTCCTGACTCCTGAAAGGATGGTTTTTCTATTTCCCACAAGAGAGTCTACGTGGTTCTGAATACAGTGAACAGTAAGACTGAAGAGGATCTCAGCATCCATCAGGGAAGGAAGGGCCGCAGTGAAAGAGAAAGAGAACGTTTAGATCCAAAGGATAACTGGGCTGCTGTATCAGTCATACATTAGGACAGCTGAGAGGGCGTCAACTCTGCACATCCAGTGTCTAAGAGGCACACAGAGTTTATCTGGAAGTACTGGGCTGAGACTGGATGAATCAGAAACATCCAGGCCATGAGAAATATAGAAAAGCTGTTTTCAAAGACTAACAAAGCTAGACCAAGTGTTTAGTCTATGATTCCTCAATTATCTTCCTTAAAAATAGTCAGTACCTATAGCTCTGTACCTATGACTTCTATCATAGGTATGGTTGCTTTGGAAACCTAAGACAGGGTTATTATACTAACATTTCACTACTGGAAGCAGTAACATAGCAGGTAGGAGTGCGAGCTCAGAAGCCAGACTGCCTGGGTTTGGAACCCAACACTGCCAGATCCTAGCATTTGACCTTATTCATCTGTATAATTATAATACCTAAGATTTAAATGAGTTAATATATCTGAAGTGCTTGGAACAGTTTTTGGCACACAACCAGTGCCATGTAAATGTTAGCTCCTCTTGCAATTATAGCATTGCTTGTATTAGAACAGTACCTGGCCTTTGATAAGAACTTGATAAATGTCAGCTATTTCAGAGAAGGTGGGAATAAGTTCAGAGTTCCAAGCATGCTCCTAAATCCTTGAGCAAAGCATGCTCATTCTAGAGAGCGAATTTGCTGTCAACCTTAAGCTAAGATATAACCAATGCCTGGCAAGAGTTCCAAGTGACCCTGGAAGCACCCCATAGCAGAGTGTGAACATCAGTACACATCAGTTCTGTACTTGCATCCATTAACATTAAGTGTTCCTCTTAGTTTAACCTGATAGAAGTGTTGCTGCCAGCAAGGGAATTATATAGCCTACACAGAAGGATTGATAGCAGTCAATTTCCCTGGGAAATGATAACAGCTTTGTGGTTGATGCTGTGAGGCACCCCCTAGATCCCGCTGCAGGAATGAAGGACTTATCCCCACAAGTGCTGAGAGCTCTCTCTTTTTTTATTTTTTTTTTAATTTATTTTTTTTGTGAGGAAGATCAGCCCTGAGCTAACATCCGTGCTAATCCTCCTCATTTTTTTTTACTGAGGGAGACCGGCTCTGAGCTAACATCTGTTGCCAATCCTCCTCATTTTTTTTTTCCCAAAGCCCCAGTAGATAGTTGTATGTCATAGTTGCACATACTGCTAGTTGCTGTATGTGGGACACGGCCTCAGCATGGCTGGAGAAGCGGTGCGTCGGTGCGCGCCCGGGATGCGAACCCAGGCCGCCAGTAGCGGAGCACACGCAGTTAACCGCTAAGCCATGGGGCCGGCCCCTGAGAGCCCTCTTTAAAGATTGCCTTGGCTGGAGAGAGCTGCCTTGTTCAAGGTCACACCTGCTTCTAGGGACAGCCCACAACAATTACTGGTCAGTATGGGCATATAAACGCCAGGACCTCTTACTTTAGCTGGGAACAACTTTGAGGGGCTATCCAAACTCCACAGGTCCCAGTGGGTTGGCTGAGGGTTTTGGGGGGAGTACATGGCAGATAAATTTCTTCTTCTTCCCAATTCCACATCTTTCCCCCTCCTTCACAGGTGTTGATCCCAAGAGAACTCCTTAACACACTTCTTGCACAGCTAATCTCTCTCAGCAACTGCTTCCTGGAAATCCCAACCTACGAAAACACTCCAAGCTCCTTCATGCCTCAGAGCTTTGCACTGTTAGTGCAGCAATAATCATCAATTGTTCCCTTTGCCTATTGTTTTAATTTTCATTTTTCTGATCACTTGTGGGTTGAATGACTTTTCAACTTGCATTGTTTTGAGGAAGCTCTTCTACAACAACTATGGCTACTCATTTCGTCATCTCCTTGAGGTTCCCCCACTCTTCTCTGGGGTTCTGAGACACAATTAGCCTGGAGTGCAGATTTTCACATTTAGATGCAACAGCATCTACTGCCGGGGCTAAAACTTCATTGGTAATAATGCACTTTGCTTTTGAAGATTGTAGTCTGTAGAGGATGTCTTTCTGGGTCAGCTGAGTTGTTCCTGGAATTAAAACTGTCCCTAAAGGAGCAGAAAAGAAACAATGTTTAGAAGGAAGGATTTCTTTCATCATGTTAGTTAGGGTAGTGTAGATAGCTCATGTACATTCTGCATTTCTCAGAATGAGTTAGTCAATGTACCAGGCAAGGGATCTACTTGTCTTCCTCCCATTATTCTGCGTTTGCCTTTCTTGGGATCTCAAATTTACGACCCTTTTGACCTAACATGAAAGGGTGTTAAATGCTGGATGATTACCTTCTATCTGAAGACCATTCGTGGTGTTCAGCTTGAAGAGGGTTTTGATTGAAAAGTAATATTACCAATGTTTATTGAGTACTTGAGTGCCAGGCCCTATTCTAAGTGTTCTGCATATTTTAACTCATTTAACCCCCACCCAAAAGCCCCAAACACAAAAGGTATGAATAACTTGCCCAAGATCACCACCAGGAAGTGGCAGTGTAGGGACTGAACCCTGCAACCTGACCCTAGAACTGCACACTTAACCACTTCCATCCAGTGTCTCTTATAATGGCCATGACTGTCTTATGGTTTCTCTCCAAAGGGAAGGATTGAGGCATTCATCTTTTCTGTGCTGCTACTCCGACCTGCTGTAAATTCCCACCGTAGGGTGTAGTAGAATGGTTAAGAGTGTGTCCTGGAGCCAGATACTCTTACAGCTTGGCCTTGGACAAGTCACTTCACCTCCGTGAGTCTCAGGTTCTGCCTGGTCATTCCTAGACTCTTGGCACTGACTCATCTTTATTTTGGAAAGGTCAAGCCCCTTCAGTGGAGTTCTTCAGGAAACAGAAAACCAGGGAGAAAATACAATTCTTTGGAATATCTTCCTTTTCTAAACAGGGCAATGTAGCAATTTGTATGAGACTTTAACTCCACGGATACTCCTTATTGTTCCACCAAGGGATAAGTAATTAACCTACCATGGCGTAACACTTTTCCATAATTTAAAGGCACTCTCTAGCAATAAGCCCACTGCCAGTATTTCATGCCCAGAAGAAGCACTTTATTTAAAGACATTACCCTTAGAAAATTAATTTCTGCCAATAGATAATTCATGTCATATCTTTAAAATAATCTATTAACAGTGATCACTCTTACCTATTAAAACTATTTCCTGTCGAGATTAATCATTCTGGGAAGCATTACATAGTTTCTTGCCAGGGAGAAAACTGTTACTTTAAATACAAAAATAAAATCTTCCAGTATTGCTCTGGACTGATGTCCTAGTTGAATATAAAAAACACAATGGATTTGTTTATTCACTCATTCATTTAAAAATATATATTGAGAGCCTACCATGTGGCAGACACTCTTCTAAGTGCTAAGGATACTGCAGAGAATGCGATGGACAGAGGTCGCTGCCTTCATGGATCTTACGTTCTAGACAGACATTAAGCACGTATACAATATCAGGTGATGATAAGTGCTATTTAAAAGGATAGAAAATGACCACTTTTGGCGGGGGGGGGCACTGTTTCAGATAGGGTGGCCAGGGTTGACCTCTCTGAGGAAGATTTCTATTTAAATTTGTTTCATAAAAAAAAAAAAGATAAAAACTTCCAGAAATAAAATGTCCATTTCTGCTTCACAGTTGTTGTTTTGCATAAGGGCATAGGGATTGATCCACGCTACTGACACTGGATAGGGAAACGTGTAAAGAAAGCCCCGTGCAGTATTAGAAAGAGCTCTGGGCTGGACATCTGGGATCCAAGGTCCTTGTTTTCCCTGTTCCTCTAATCAAGGTGTGACCTTGGCCAAGTTGCTGGGTTTGGACCTTGCTTTCCTCACCTGTAAATTTATGGAAGGACTAGTTCCCTGTCACTCAAAGGGTGGCTCATGGGCCAGCAGCATCGACGTCACCTGGAGCTTGTTAGAAATGCAGGCCCTCAGGTCCCACCCAGGCTTATTGGATCAGAATCTGCATTTACCAAGATCCCCAAGTGATTCATACGAGAAGAATGAACTAGATGATTTTAAGAACTGTTTCTATTCTGAAATCTTATGAAAATTCTAGGAAATGCTGGCGAGTGCATTGGGCTCTAGTACTGACTTGCTGAGTGACTTTGGGCAGGTGAGTCAATGTTCCTTTTTCCCTTATCTATGAAAGTTTTGGCTTCCCTGTTTATAAAACAAGGCTTTCCCTTCATAATCATAAGGCTGTTGCAAAGACAAAATGTGCAAATGTTTATTATAGTACTAAAGGGACTACATCCACCTAGAAACTTCCTAAAGACATGTGGACTGAGATTGGATGTTATACTAGTGTTTTGTGGTAGATATTACTTAAAGTAAGGGACCAACTCATTGGAAATTAATATTTTTTAATAATTATATACTGAGATTTCTGTTGTAATAGGATTTGGCCAATAATACACACAAAAGAGTTTGAAAATGAAAATGTGATATAAGAGTTTGTTGTTGGCACTGGGGGCTAGAGAGAAGATCCCTCTGAGAGCTTGGAAATAAGGGTAATAGATTGCCTTCCAAGAGCTAAACTATAAAGTCAACATAAAATAGATCAGAACAGAGATATGCAAAGTCAGTATAACCAGACACAAGGACTCACAGAGTAGCAAGATTAAACTGTACCCTGATATACCTGTTCCTTGTGGCCTCAGAGCAAAAGAAATAAAGATAGAAGCTGCCTGCTGAAGACCCTGTGCCCCTGCAGAGGCCTGTTGTTCTTTCTGTACTTTTTTTTTTCCTCTGAGATTCTCCAGTAGATGTTCAATAATTCTCCTTCCTTATTGAACTAATATGAATGGATTTCTGGTCCTGGCAATCAATCAGTCTCTTACTAAGACAGTGAGCTTAAGTAGCATTCAAGAAAGCAATCATTTTGTTAAAAAAAAAAAAACTGTATAAAAGTTGACTGTGCAACTCTAGTATATAATTTATATGTACACATGAGATTGGAGCATATAACTCTCCTCAAATGAAAGTAATGATTATAATAAATTAAGAATGTTACTTAATATAATGATTTATTATGACAACAGGGATACCAATTTATTCAACAAATATTTCACTGAGCATTTACTACATGCCAGTCATTGGAGGTGCAGAAATGACCTGTCATTGCCTTTTAGGAGCTTACATAGTCATATGGGAATGACAGATGTATGAGCAAACAGTACACCCAGACAATATAGTACAGGTTAAAACAGAAATACATACATGTTTCTTTGGGGAGCCCAAATAGAAAGCACCTGGATTGGGACATCAGGGTGGGGTTGCCTGAGAAGTGACATTAGAGCTGAGACTTGAAAGTCTAATAGGAGTTGTCCAGGTGGTTGGTGTGAAGGAAAGACTTTCCAAGCGTAGGAAACTGTGTGCACAAAAGGCAGGAGATGAGAGAGATCACAAATCTTATAAGAAACCATTGGATATGGCTGGAGCACAGAGTAAGAGGGTGGGGAAATGAGAACAATGAAGGGAAGATAGCTAGAGCCTTCCATGACACACATAAGTAAGCTCAGACTTTATCTGGTAGGCAACGGGGAGTTATTAAATAATGTGAGGTAGCAAAATGACAGGATAAAATGTGTGTTCTAGAAAGAACATTGGCTATGGAGGATGAAGTGGATTGGAGTGGGGTGTGGGCATACGCAAGACCTGAATTAAACATACTTTTGGGGAAATGTAAAGATGCAGAAGGTAAAGATGTAGATGGTAAAGTCAGGCAATGGCAATGGGATTGGAGAAGAGGGACTCTGGAGGCATGTAGGAGGTCAAATTTACAAGATGATTAGGATGGAGGAGTCCAGAAGTCTTGCTTAGGGCACCAGACAAATGGTAATTAACCATGAGAGGAATGAAGGCATGAAACAAGAACTGGGATGGGTTCTTTGAGTTTGTGGCTGCTTTGAGTTTCAGATGACCATGGGTCCTATAGGAGGAGAAGAGCAGTAGATATGAGGATATGCAACTGTTGATCGGCATTCACTTAATGCCATTTCATTTTGAGAAACACAACGCCTAGTTTAGGTCCAAAGATACGGCATGTTTCCAACACATTTATAAGGTTCCTGAGAATAATACTATATTGCGTACAGTTCCTCAAATAATTTACCCAAATAAATGTTTCCCGATTACTTAGGTGTTTTGGAAAATCTCCCACCCATCCTAGTTTAAATAGAATCAGATTGCAAACTAACCTGTTCGCAGACAGGCTACATTTGAGAGCCACCATTCTGGGATGCTGGGCAGAATTACAATTACTTGTTCTCCCCTTTGCAGAGCAGAGGCTTCTGTAAATATGTTGGCGAATTTCCTGGACAAAGATCCCAGTTCCTCAAAACTCCATCTCAATTCTTTTCCATTTCCACTTATCCACCAGAAAGCTTTTCCAGCCTGAGGAAAGACGAACCAGTCATGGATTTAAAGGTGGTTATGCAGCTAAATTCTATTTCAAGTGACTTAATGAAATATTTCCTCTGAAGAAAATTCACAGGTCATTAGGACATACATAGAATATTTGGAAATAACTCTAGGTCCTTATTTCTAGATGTTGAGAGCTATGTCATTTCTTCTGACACATGTCATTTCTCATTGACCCTGATCATTTTTCTTTCCAAAAAGGCTAGAATTCTTGCATCCCTTGATATTTCTCTTAATGCTGTATCTAAACCTCATTTCCTACCATTTCTGACTCTTGGAATCACTTTTCACTCTACCCCTTTTTGTTTTTAAAAAAATTAAGCTGTAATCGTACATTTTGGTAACCCAGGCTTTCTTAACTAGGGAACTGTTAACATGTTGAGTCACATAATTCTTTGCTGTGGGGGACTGTGCTGTGCATTATAGGATACTTAGCAGCATCTCTGGCCTCTACCCATTAGCACCCACTCTCCCCCAAGTCATGGCTCAAAGTTGTCTCCAGACATTGCAAATGTCCCCTGGGGGCAAAGTCACTCCCACTTGAGAAACTGTAGTCTGAGCGGCCCTTGCTCCATACGTTTTCCGTATTGGTCCATTGGTCCAGGACGTCTTTAGCAAAGTTGAAATACTCAGGAATCTCCAGTTTGAAGTCCTGTTTTATGGATTCATAGTTGGAGAAATTCTGAGGGGTCACTAGTCTGTAATCTTTAGGCAATGGTCTCACAGAACCAGGAATTGTAGGCGCTGAAAATGCTTGGCAAGAAGTAATATCTCCATGGTGACGAGAACCAGAATCAGTCTTGTTGGATGTTTTAGCACTCAGGATTTCCACAGAGACCAATCCATCTAAAAGACAAGCACAAGGACAAGAATTTGTTTCTGTCCTAAAGGTAGCCATACCCCAAAGCAGCTAAGTTTTATTATTAATCAGCATAATAGTACTGTAAGAGAACATAAGTGAGGCCATCTTGTTCTACTAAATGGTCCCAGCCCCTCCTCTATGTGACTACTTGCTACTCTGCACATACTCTAAAAAAATTCACATGCTCTCCTGATTTATAGCTTCTGCTTATGTGTGTACTGCCCTACAGCTTGACAAATTAAAACTTTGTTCTAGGAGTTTCTCTCCAGGAACAGGCTGACCACAGGCGGAAAACACACCTACTTGCTATTCAACATCATTGACAGAAGAAAGGAACAATGAAAGATCCAGGAGTCCATCATGCCTGAAGCCTGACATTTCTAAATCCCCTCCTTACTGCCCATTTTCCCTGTATAACTACCTCAAGATTCTGTAATTCTTGAAGATTGTTTTTTTTGAGACATTAGTCTGCCATCTTCCTAGTTATGCTGGGAATTAAAACTTCCTTTCTAGATCCCTAACTCACTGTGATTAATTGGCTCAGAATGTGGCAAGCAGAGAGAGCCCATTGCTCGGTATCAGTACCATTTTCTGAGCACTCACTATGTTCCAAACACTGTGCTCGGTGGTTTACTTATATACAATTTATCATTAAATCTTCAGAGTAACCCTGTGAAGTGGATACTATTATCATCTCTGTTTATAGGTGGAGAATACAACTAGTAAGAGGCTGTCGTAGTCAGCTCTGGCTGCCATGACAAAAATACCCTTGACCTGGTGCTTAAACACAGGTATTTGTTTCTTACAGTTCTGGAGGCTGAGAAGTCCACGATCAAGGTGCTGGCTGATTCAGGTCCCCTGGTGAGGGCCTGCCCCTGGCTTGCAGATAGTCGCCTTCTCTCTGTGTCCTCACATGGTAGAGAGAAAGAGAGAGCTCCGGTCTCTCTTCCTCTTCTTATAAGGATACTAGTCCCATCATGAGGGCCTCACCATCATGGCCTCATCTAAACCTAATTACCTCCCAAAGACCCCGCCTCCAAATACCATCACATTTGGGGGGTTAGGGCTTCAACATATGAATTCGGGGGGACCCAAACATTCAGTCTGTAACAGAGGCACTGGTTGAATTTGAACCCAGAACTGTCTGGTCCCAGCCTCTTCTCCTGACTACTACGTGCTGTTGCCTCCCATATGCATTTCTAAAGAAAAGCTGTCACTAGTTACTCTCAGTGAAAGCAAAGGGCTAAGCCTTTTTATTTAATAGCTTTCACCTGCAGATTTCAAAAGTAGTGCAGGAATGTTTAGGAGAATTTTCCATGGTGGATAATTCATAGATGAAGAAATTGAGAGGAACCCGGTACCAATCGGGCATGAAAGCGCTGTCAGGGATCCTCCAGCTTATAGGTTGCAGTTCCCACGCTCCCCAGAGGAGCCCATGCTATCTTGGAGTCCAGGCCTGGAGCTGCATTTACCGGAGATGTAATAATAGGGCTTTAACCTCGAGGAGTTTTGTGGGGAGGCCCCTCTGGGCCACTCAGCCCTCCCTGCTCCTGTGGGAAATCTTTGATCACAACGTCATTGACTTGGCTGAGGTCTCATAAAGGAGGCTGTTAGAAACACAGTTCTAGGCATTATAGGGTTCTCTTCTTTAGACTTTCCATAATCTTCCCAATTTCCTACAATAAAACACTACCCTCACAATCATTAAATCACCATTTTTAACTGCAATTCTAGCTGTGTGGTGTGTAAGGCAGTGTGGCTATGTGGAAGCATTTCTGTATTGATCAATTGCCAAACAATAATTAATAATGGATGTCAGCCACAAGTTTTACCCTAAATGGACCTGGTGTTTGGACATCGTGTTGTACCACCCAACACATAGAAAGGCGTGGATACTTCTTCTGACTCTCCCAGCTGTTGTGTGAGGACCTGACCAGTCAGTGAGATTGAGCCCTCTGAGGTCAATTCCCCACTTTTCACCTGCAAAGAAAATGGAGCCCCAGAGAGGGGAAGCAACTTGCTTCAACGTGTTGTATCAGAGTCAGGACTAGAACTCCTGACTTTGTATTCCTATTTGAATGTTCCCTTCACTGCAGTTCAATAGTATTTCAATACAGCAGTGATTCTCACCCTGGCTGTATATTTGAATCACCAGGAAAGCTTTATAAAAATACTCATGCCTGGGTCTTGGATCAATTAAATCAGAATCTCTGGGGGTGGGGCCTGGGCATCATATTCTTAAAAGTTTCCTCGGAGTATGCTAATGTGCAAACAAGGTTGAGAATCGCTGATCTAGAGGCTGTGATCTGTGAAACAGCAGCATCAGCACCACCAGGAAGCTTGTTAGAAATGCAGATTATCAGGCCTCAGTTTCACATTTTACCAATGGAGAGGCTAATAGAACCTCCATCAGAGTGTTGTCCCAAAGATTAAATAAGATAATGCAGGCAAAGTGTTGGGCAAACTTTTTCTGTAAAGGGCCAGATAGTAAGTATTTTAGGCTTTGCAGGCCATGTGGTCTCTGTTGCAACTGCTCAACTCAACTCTGGTTGGGACAGCAGCCATTGACAATACGTAAATAAATAGGCATGACTGTGTTCCAAAAAAAACCCTATTTGTGGATACTGAAACTTGAATTTCAGGTAATTGTTATATGACATGAATTATTCCTCTTTTGATTTTTTCAAATATTTAAAAATGTAGAAACCATTCTTGGTTCACAGGCTATACAAAAACAGGTAGAGGGCCGGATTTAGCCCATAGGCTGTAGTTTGCTATCTTTGCACTAGAATGTGAGTTCTATGAGGGTAGGGGTCTCGTGTGTTATGTTCATGATACTATCCCTGGGAATTGTAACAGCATTTGGCCTATAATAGGTTCTTAATAAATATTTGTTGAATGAATAAAACACTTTTCCAGAAGGGAGAACTTTTACACATGGTTTATTCCAATAACTCAGGGTTATAATAGACCTGAGAAGTGCCTCTACAGCTTTAACCAGATTTATGTGATACTTGCACTGCTCACATGTGGCTATTTAAGTTTAAATTAATTTAAGTACTACATAAGAATCAGTTCTTCAATCACACTAGCTACATTCTAGTGCTTAATACTCACATGTGGCTGGTGGCTACTGTATATGGGTCAGTGCAGGCCCACAACATATCTATCATTGCAGAAAATTCTTTTGGACAGTGCTGATCTATATTTATAATAGTTCAGAACTAGAGTGGTATGGAGCATTAAAATACAGGAAAATTGAGGGGAAGGGTTCCCAAGGTAAGATTTTTCTAAGGGTTCAGGGTTAGTCAAGGGTTGCCCATCACTGTTGTCTTGCCTAAGGGCTGTGGGAGGGAAAGTGTTAACAGAAATCTCTTAGCAGTTCTCTCAGGCTCTAGGAGAAGAGGCTGCTCCTGACAACAGAAATAAACCCCTAAGTCCTCAAACATCCTGTTTGGCAGTGGGGTTGAGGAGAGAGGGAACCACACTGCTCTGCTGTTTGCTGGCAAGTTACAGCCCTCACACTTGGCAGCCATCTCCCTTCTCACAGAATTAGCATCAGGTTTCCTTCCACTGAAGGAAGAAGGTAAGTAGTCAACACTAAGTTTTTAGTGTTGTAATTTTTCTCTCTGTTTTTAAATTTTTCTGGAATGTCTTCAAATGGGTCAAGAAACATAAAAGGTACACAGTGAAAAATCTGCTTCCCACCCCCAGTCTCACAGCTGCCCAGTTTCATCTCACCCGTACTCCCTCAGCGAACCACTATTATTATTTCCATGTGTCTTTTCGGAGTTTCTTTATGTGTATTCAAGCAAATATGACTGTAGATTCTTATTTCTCCACCAATTTTACACAACAGGTAGCCTAGAAGACACGCTATTCTCTCTGTTGAAAAAATTTTTACAATGAAATTTTGGAGGTTTTTCCATATCAGTACACAGAGATCTTCCTTATTCTGCTTTTGTTTGTTTTTAAACAGCTACATGGCATTCCAGTCCCCTATCGATCATCCTGTGAGTTGTTTCCATGATTTTGCAATTTAGATGAAATTTTGAAGCTGTTTTCTTCACCATATTTGAAATCTTTCAAATATATGTTGCAAGGAAAACTGACCAGTCATTTGGAGCTTAAAATGAGCCTAACAATTCTGTTCCACCAAAAGCAAAATATCAACACCCTCCTCATCAAACCGTGAGGTTGCCTTCTCCTCAACAAAGTTATGTTCCTGTCTTTTCACTGATCTCAGCATTGCACAACGTCCATTTTATAGGTCTCCAATATTCTTGCCAGTGAAAAAGCTGAGATAACTTTACCAGTGTGAGTCCAGGTTTTTATACTGAGCCACAGAAAACTCTTCTAAGGAAGACGGTACCACTGCTGGTCAGATGGGCTTTTGAAAATATTGAAGGTCTAATCTGAAATGCAAGCTCTACATGCATATAAACAGCAGTGCCAAGGGGGCCCTAGCCTCCCACATCTCCATAAGTACCTCCCCCACCAAGGAAACCAAGTAATAACAGTGCCTTGGCACATACAGCCTCAAAGCAAGGTGGAGGCCCTACTGTTCTCCCCAACCCTAACAAGACGCTTCCTTAAACTCTCTACAGGATTTTTGGAGCTGCCCTTGACTACCTAATGGAGAAAAGTGGCTGCCCCCAGGTGATTTCCTTGGGTTTGCATGTTCGTGTTTCCAGAAGTTTCCTCGAGGTAGTTTGCATACTTTCTGGGTGATGCAGAAGATGATTCCTATCTGCCACTGAGCTGAGTGGGGAGCTAAGTAGACAGTACAGTGAAAAATCTAGCTGTTGCTCAGACTCAATTACATTTTTTTCCAAAACATTTTATCAAGTTAACACATGCACATAGTTTTTAAAAAATTAAATAGCACCAAAAGGCTTAGAATGAAAAACCCAGCTGCTGTGTTTCCACCCTTTTGTGTGTACATACTCTTGGTCACTTCCTAAAGAATATTCCACAACAACTGAGAAATTCTCATAGAAACACCTTGACTGCCCAAGACTTCAGTGAGAACATTTTTGATTTGTTGGTTTTGTTTGATTGTTTGTTATCTTGGCTCAAAAGTGCCTGTGCCAGACCAGCAAACCTTACGTAGGAGACAGATAAGGTACTCACTCAAGTGCCAGATTCCGACACAGCTGGAGATGATGGCAGACCTTTCTCCTAGAAGAGCAGCATGAGCTCTCACATCTCTTCAGTACTGGTAGCAGCCAAAGGGAGAGAGAGAAGTAGTCTGACCCTCGGAAGAAGCAAGACGTGCCCAGAGTGCCTTTCCTTGATTGGTGGAGACATTGCGGAAGGAGGAGCAGGAGTTCTGGGCTAAGTTTACACTGAAAGTTTATACAATTCCCTGCAGGCGGTTGTCCCTATTACAGTTATGATTTACAAACTCTGCAAGCTTTTGGGGGTCTGGGAAAGTAATGTATTCACAGGAAGGTAAGTGTCCAAGGAGCTGCTGGAGTCCTGTGAAGGGATAGAGGCAGTTTTCTCTGAGAAAGAGGAAAGAAAAAAGGGTGGAAGATGACAGAGGGGTTTTGAAATGGAAAGGAAAGAAGTTGCAGGGCGAGTATGGGTTGCTTTAGGTCTCCATAAACAGGTTGCTGTGTTTATCTGTTGAACTTGTCAAGAATAAACATAAATGCTACCAGGTAGCTCCTCTGCTTAAATCCTTCAGTGCTTCCTAGCTCACTCCAGGTAAAATCTCAAGTCCTTCCAGGGACTACTACTACTTCCATGATCTGGCACAGGGGCCTCTCTGACCCACCTCCTCCTCTCCTTGGCTCTACTGCAGCCATATTTGCCCCCTTGCTTTTTCTGGAACATACCAGCTTGTTCCAGGCTTGGGCTCTTTGAACTTACAGTTCCCACTGCCTAGAACACTCTTCCCTCAGATATCCCCTGGGTCAAGTTCCTCATTTTATGAGGAGTCCTACAAAAGAGGTCTTCCTTTACCACATTTTGTAAAATAGCACCCCTCATTTTTTTCTCTTTAACCTATTTGAAAGTTTTATGTCTCTTACCATCACCCTTGAGAATTATAACTTTGTTTTCTTCACTGATGTATCACTATTGCCTAAAACAGTTGCTGGAAAATTTAGGCATTCAATAATATTTGATGGGGAAAAGAGTAAATGACTCTTTCAGTTACATGTGACAAAAAGCCAACTCAAATTCACTTATTCAGAATGAGGAATATATTGGCCACTTGTTAGTTCTAGGAGTTTCATTGCTGTTGATTCCTTGGGATTTTCTATGTAGATAGTCACTTCTTCTGCAAAGAGAGACAGTTTTACCTCTTCCTTCCAGGGCTACACGCTTTTTATTTGCTTTTCTTGCCTTATTACACTGGCTAGAATTTCTAGCACTATGTTAAATAAGAGTGGTGAGAGCAGACATCCTTGCCTTGTTCCGAATGTTAGGGGGAAAGTATTCAGTCTTTCATGCTTAAGGATAACGTCAACTGTAGGTTTTTTGCAGATACTTTTTATCAAGTTGAGGAAATTCTCCTCTATTCTAACTCTTCTGAGAGTTTTTATCGTGAATTTTGGGAAATGCCGTTTCTGCATCGATTAATATTGTCATGTGATTTTTCTTCTTTAGCCAGTCAATGAGGTGGATTACATTGATTGATTTTCAAATATTGAACCAGCCTTACTTCCCTAGAATAAACCCTACTTGGTCCTGGTGTATAATTCTTTTCATATATTACTGAAGTCTATGGTTTTGTTTCTTGTCAAATTTGAGAATTTTTCAGCCATTATTTCTTGGATTAATTTTTCAGCTCCACCCTCTCTTGCTCCCCTTTTGGGATTCTGATGACAGAATCATTAGCTCTGTTGTCAAAGTCCCAGAGGTCTCTGAGGCTCTGTTCTTTTTTTCAATCTGGTTTTTCTCTGTTGTTAAGATTGGGTAATTTCTATTGTTACATCTTCCAGTTCACTGATTTCTTTCTTCTGTTCCTTTCATTCTGCTGTTGAGCCCATCAAATTAGCTTTTTATTTCCTTATTGTATTTTTTAGTTCTAAAATTTCCATTTGGTTCTTCTTGATATCTTCTCTTTCTTTGCTGAAGCTTTGTTTTTTCATTTGTTTCAAGAATATCTGTAATTGCTCACTGAAGCATTTTTATCATGGCTGCCTCAAAATATGTTTCAGATACTTCTAAAATCTCTGTCGTCTTGAGTTGGCACGTATTGATTATCTTTTTTCATTCAGTTTGAGATCTTCCTTGTTCTTGCTATGATGAGTGATTTTTCAATTGAAACCTGGATGTTTTGTGTTATGTAATGAGACTCTGGACCTTAGCTAAACCTCCTGTTTTAGCTGACTTTGTCTGACACTGCTCAGGCAGGGGAAGCAGGAGAATACCACTTCATTATTGCCAGGTGAATATAGAAGTTCAGGTTCTCCACTCAGCCTCCAATGACACTGGAGTCGGGGTAGGAGCTCCTTGTTATTGCTGGATGGGGATGAGAGTTCCAACTCCCCAGGGGCTCTCTATGGACACCAGCCAGCTCCCTACTTGGCCTTTTCTGATACCATCCCAGCAAGGGGTATTGGGAGGCCTTGAGGGTAGAAGTCTAGGCTTCCCACTCTGCCTTTGCTGGCATACATGAGGATGGGTGGAGCCATGATTCTTTTCTGTGGTATTTGGCTGGAATAGAGCAATATTGTTTAAAAGTTTTTTGTCTTGCTATGCTGCTCCTTTCCTGGACCTTTGGTAAAAGAGAGCAGGTTTTTGTAGGAGTTTTTATTGTCCATACGGACTGGTGTTTCTGATTGCTGGCTTCTTCAACTCAAGTGTAGGAGGTATGAGACAAATAAAGAAACCCAGGGAACTGACCACTGCGTCATTCCTTGGTCCCAAAGTCTATAGCCAGTCTGCCTTCTTCTCTACACCTTTCAGAGTCTTCTTATGTTTGCTTTATATATAATGTCCAGGGATTTTAGTTGTGCTTAGCAGGAGAAATAGGGAAAAGTACGTCTGTTCGATCTTCCCAGAGTAGAAGTCCTCCCATTTCATTTTTTGAGATTAGAATAGTATTAACAGTAAAACAAGACTAGAACTCTGCTAGAAAGAAAATCATAGGCAAACTCTGACAAACTTTCAGCATAAACTAAAAGCCCAAAATAAATTATTAACAAAAGGAAACCAGCAATGTACAAAAACAAGAAATCCATTATGACCAGTTTGAGTTTATCCCAAGAAAAGGTAAACAGAGAAAAACCATATGAGCATTTCAATGAATACAGAAAAAGTAGTTAATGAATTTCAGCCCTCATTCATGACAAGCCCCATTGCCCCAAAAAGTGAAATATGAATAGAAGGGAATTTCCTTAAGGTGATAAAGGATATCTACCAACAACTTCTTTCAATATTGAAACATGAGAAACATTTAATGGTGAAATGTTAGATACATTACATTTAATCAGAATAAGGCAATGTCATGACTCTTAGTTATTGTTATACTAAAGGCTCTTGTCAGCCCATTCCAGACTAGCTAGAATGCAAGTACTTTAGCTGTCTTGCTCATCACTCAATTCCAAATAGCTAGAACAGGGCCCAACACATTATAGGCATTCAGTAAATATCTGTTAAATGAGTGAGTGAAGAAGCCACATCTATGAAAATGATATACTTGAAAAAAAAAAACCCAGAGGAAAACAATGAAGAATAATTATTTTTATATATAAATAATTCCTGTTCATTTTAAAATTCAAGCAACATAGAATATAAAAATATAAAGAAGAAGGTAAAAAGCCATTTAAAATTTCACCATGAAGAAGCAACTGTTACTAACTCTGGGCACACATCATTTTAAATATTACTTCATGCATATTTACAGTTGGAAGATAGGTGGATAAGCTGATTAAAAATGGGCCCAAGATATGCATAATATTTTAAGTAAAATGATATTAAATTACACTTTAACTGACAGAAATATAATTGAAATGAAACTGAAGAATTGTCAAAGTCCAGGTAGATATTTCTTCACCGGAAACATCATTGGTTCCTAAAAGATCCCACCAAAGTTAAGGAAAAGCTTAAGTGACTGAAGCCATTTTTAAAACTACATTTTTCTATTTAAACTTTATTGATCAATATCCACTTTTAGAAATTAATCTATTGATACATTCTATTTCTCCTTTCTCCCTTCTCTTAGATCCTTGATTTTTGTTAGTTATATTACTGTCATGTTTTGAGATATATGCATTCTCTTTTGTAACCCTAACTTCCTCCGTTATCAAGCATTAGTTTATGTCAGCGATTCCCAACTGGGGGCAATTGTGCCCCAGGGGGATGTTGGGCAATGTCTGGAGACATTGTGGGTTGTCACACCTTGGAGGTCGGTGCTATGGCATCATTATTCTTCAAGAAAAGAGAACCAAAGATCTACCCAGCCAAACTTGAACTTAGCAAGACCTCTTGTTAGAATATTCACTTAGATATCTTCCATTAGTAGATGTTTCCTGGGTGGTTACCACATGCCAAAACTGTACTACGTTCTGGGGATAAAATGAGTGAGACCCAATTACCTAAGTCATGGGAGCTGGGGTCACACCTTGTGAATACTTGCCCCTTCTTGATACAGGATGTGTGGATAGAAAACCTCTCCTTCTCCCTGCCTGCTCACACTTACACACACTCCTACAAACATACACAAACACACTCAGGTCCACACGGACCTGTTCACATACTCCTACCCCTCCCCACACGTACGCACACACTCATGTTCCACTCACCCCAGCTTGCACTCACATATATGTACATGTGTTTCCTTTTTGTTCTCAGCGTGTGGATAGACCTGAAAGCCTCTGACATAATATGGACCATCTCAGACACAGCTTGGATAGTGAACCTCTTGGCCTCATTTCTGGAACCCTGGACGTCAGGAGCATGCACATTTATCCATCTCTTACCAAAGTTTGACCCACTGGTCATTCTAAAGGTAAGAGAGGATCCAATTTGCAAAAGATGGTCAGAGTGAGGCCAAGGTTTGCACATTCCAATTTATTACAGTTTCTTTCAATTCATCTAATTTTGACTAACCCTTGTCACACAGATGGACAGTGTTCACTAAGTGAGATGGAAATGGTCCCTGCCCTCATAGAGCTCATGGTCCAGGGAAAGAGACAGATCCATTTACAGATAAAAGGAATATATTCAGGAGACAGGCATCATGGGTCGTTCATTCACTCAACACGTATTCAATGGGCTCTTGCCCTGGTGTCAAGTATCAGATAGATGGTGGTGAATCAAGTGTAAAAGAGAGGAATGGAATATTGGAGGTGGTGCCATCTGTATGTGTATGTGTGTTTGTATGTGTGTGTGTGCATAGAGTGCAGTCATCTTAAGTGTATAGATTGAAAATAATTTATGCGTGATAGACACTTTATTAGTCAGCTCAAACTGCTGAAATGCCATAGACTGAGTGGCTTAAACAACAGACATTTATTTCTCATAGTTCTGGAGGCTGAGAGTCTGAGATCAGGGTGCCAGCATGGTTGGGTTCCTGGTGACAACTCTCTTCTTGGCTTACAGAAAGCTGCCTTTTCCCTGTGTCCCCACACGGTGGAGTGAGTGAACTCTGGTGTCTTTTCCTCTTCTTATCAAGACACTAATCCCTTCATGGAAGCCCCACTCTCATGACCTCATCTAAACCTAATTATCTCCCAAAGGCCCCACCTCCAAACATCATCACATGGGGAGTTGGACTTCAACATCAATTGCGGGGAACACGACATTCAGTCCATAGAAGACACCCATGTAACCCCCACCAGATCAAGACATGAGACATTCCCACCACGGTAGACAGTGCTCATCCCCCCTCAGGCCATTGTCCACACCTCTTCATAAGTTAATCACTCTTTTGACCTCTACCACCAGATTAATTTAGCCTCTTCTTAAGCTTCATATAATTGGAATCATACAATATGTAATCTTTTGTGTCTGGCTTCTTTCACTAGACATATTCTCTGTGAATACTGTCCATATTGTTGCATGTGTTAGAAGTTTGTTCTCTTCAGTTACTGTATAGTGTTCCATTCTGTGGATCTATCACAATTTCTTTTTCCGTCCTATTGTTGATGGACATCAGTGTTATTTCCAGTTTGGGGCTATTATCCATGAGAACTTTTGAAGAATAAATAGGAGTTTTTCTAGCGGAACTTGATGGGGTAGCCATTAAATGAAATCTATAAACTACATTACCCTGGGGCAAGAAAGCAATGGAAATGGGCTCATTTTGCCTGCAAAGTCATGCCCTACGTTGGACTCTATTTATGATAGGAAGTTGGGTCACTGACATCCTGGGGCCTCCAGGTCTCTGTAGCAGTTGATGGCCCACCCAGACTTCTGTTTGGCTGGCAACCGAGACCCCAGGAGCAAACTGAGGCATGGATGACATCCTTAAAGGTCAAAAGATCAGGCATGGTCTGGGTTCTCTTAGGAGATTCTCTTCAGATGATTCGTCATTCTCTGTTTTAAACATATTCTTACTCTGCCTCCCTCCAAAATGGATTTGAAGTGGCTTTTGTTAAGCCCCCAAAATAGAAAAAAACACCAACATGAAAACAGATGTAAAATTATAAGCTCTGTTAGGAAAATACAGGAGAAGTGGGAGGGGGAGACTAAGGAAAGTAAGAAGTACAACAAATAAGTAGGTAATTCTATGTTGATTTTTCTGTAAGGCAAGGCAATAAGGGAAATGGGATGACTTTCATAGCTTGTACCAGTTCATCGAGAGCACCCAGAGGAAATAATTACATCATGCACTAATGTTAATCATTTTTTCTAGACATTTTTGCCTAAACCATTCTTTGTAATAAATTCTGCACAAAGCAGAGCATGGGATGGGGCTGGTGTTACGTAACAGTTAAGAGTACAGGATGCAAATACTGGTTCCACTACTTGCTGGTTGTGCAAGTTACTCAACTCTCTGAATCACAGTTTCCCCTCTTTAAGATGGGAGTGATAAGGAGCTGTGAGGTTATTGTGAGAATTCAATGAGATAGCACAGGGCCTGGCAAGTATTCAGTACTGGCTGTTTTTTAGTAGCACTTCTTCTGAATTGTCTATATGCGATTTTAACTTTTCAAAGCAGTTTTCTACCTGAATTATGTCCCAAAAATATTTTTAGGATAATAGGGCTGGAATTAATCTATTATAAAGCTAGTCCCAGGAGGTTAAGGGACTTAACCAAGATGACACAGTCGGTTTGTGACAACGGGTGATCTGTTTCCCTTGGTGACTGGGGGTTTACATAATTCTAGAGGTGTGTCTAGAGGTGACTTCCAGGGGCAAGTCATTAAATTGGCAGCCAGGATCTGACAAAAATGTTTCAAATTAGTCCTGGACCTTTTCTCTATAATGATAGGTGGTCATTTCTCTATCATTTTTGGCTTGAGGGTGAATGAGAACTGGGGCTCATGTGGCCTGAAATAGACACAGCAAAGAAGCTAGGATTTAAATCCAGAGCCCACCTCCATAGCTCTTTCTCATAACCACTGTGCCTACCAGTTAGTTCATCATCTGACCTGATGGGCAGTGTCAGCTGGCTCTCTCCCTCCAGGCCCTGTCCAGCTACCCAGTCAACAATGTGGTAGGAGCCCCCATCATTTACTGGATGTTGGTTCAACAGGATCTTTCCAGGTGATGGGGCTTTGGGGGTTGGAAAGAGCCTCTGGTCTATTGGTGCCTCCTCCTGCCTCCCCCACGTACACACATGCTTTCTATCTGGCACTCCGAGCATGGTTAGCCCCATGAAGCTAACTTCATCGTCAAAGCACCTGGAATCCAGCTCTAGGCCTAGGCAGAGTTTGGTTCCAGGGAAGCTCAGGGGGAACACTTACCTCTCTTCTGTTTTCAGGTACAAGTTCCCACATCTACAGAACTGCTTCGGCGGAGGGGAGATTCTCCTTCCAGCCACTCTGGAGAGCTCGAGGGCCCAGGCAGGACTGGACATCTGAGAATCCTATGGCCAGACAGAAATGGTCCCTGCTCCTAGAACCATGGGCTGGTGAATGGGCTTCGAAAGGCTCTTTGATAATAAAAACATGAGCCACCATTTATCATGCACTTATTCAGTGAATATTTATTGAGCACCTACCTTGGGATAGGTGTTGACAATTCAGCAGAAACAAAACAGGCAAAGTTCCTGCTCTCACGGAGATGACATTCTAGTGGGAGTCGGGAGAGAGACATAAACTAATAAATGTATGACATGGCAGATGGTGAGAAGTTCTGTGGAGAGAAGTCAAGCAGGTGAGATGAGGTGAGGAGGGATGAGGGGCTGGTGTTTCAGGTATGGTGGTCAGGAAAGTCTCCTGTAATGGGGTAATGTTTCCCCAGAGACCTGAGTTTATCGAACATGCAGGCACTGTACTAAGCTGCTCAGATTGAATTGAGGGGTGGGGAGAGGAACCCGCCAGCACCCCACCTCACCCACTGAGAGACCTTCTTGGAACTCTTGGGGCCCTGTGAGCACGATGTGGATTCACATTGCTCTACACTATACCGCTTACCCAAACTACCTGGGGAATCCTTCCCCCCAACTCCTTTCCCAGTGCTTCTTCTCAGGACTCTCAGGACTTCTTGCCTCCTCCTCTCCACTCTTTTACCTTATATCCTTCTATGGCTAAGGGGTCCCCTGGCAGAACTCCTGAGAAGGCTCATGGCAGGGCTGTGAAGTGGAAGAACTTGCAAATGTGGGGAAGGACAGTGGAGTCGTGGCAAGGGCTTCCAGCCTTTCAGAGGAGGCCACGTTTAGGGACTGCTCCTTTGGACAGCAGAGTCTCTGTAGGATTCATTTCAGGATTTAAGCAGAGCTGGTCCTCTTATGGGAGCTTCCAAGAATTTAAAATCTAGCAGATTGCTCATCTTAACACTTGCACTGCTATCTTTATTTTATAGCAAGAATGTTTCTGGTCACATCCCTTTACTCAGTGCCCAGTCCACACTCTCCTCACCTTCTCCAGGCGCAGGAATGATTGATGATGGGAACCCATACCTTTAGGGGAAGTCTATGACCTACCTGAAGAATAAGATCTTGCTCTCCTCTCTCTGCTCCATCCCCTTCTCCAAATGGTTTGTATAAAGCAGTCACAATATTCAGCCAGTGTTTTTCAGATTGGCTGAAAGATTGGCTTACTACGACTACAATGAAATCACCACCTCTTGTCTTTTTCAGGATGAGACAAAGATAGACCACCTCATCCCTCCTGTCCTCATCTAGTAAAAGCCTTTTTAGTCTAGTAAAAGTCCTAGGCTGGCTGCAATTATCTGTAGATAGAAAGAGGAACTTACCCTGGAGAAGGGGAGTCATTTCAGTTAACGTTCAATATTATTTCTACATCAGGTTCCAGTTGTGAAATGACAGAAGGGGTGGCCATTATATCACATGTTAAAGAGTTGGGACTTCATCTGGAGAGTAATGAACTCAGTCAACATTTAGAAATGCATTTCTAAATGATTACCTTGGTAGCTGAGTGGTGAATGTATTAAAGGAGAGTTTGAGAAATTCTTAGAAGAATTCCTTCTCCTTGGAACTTGATGACTTAGTGACTAAATAAGGCAGATGGGATTAAGGGAAAGGAGGCACTGAATGATGAGGTCTCGGTTTTTGATTAGGTAAACTGGGGTAGGTGGTTATAAAACTTTCTGAGAGGAACAAATTTGGAGGCAAGAATATTGAATTAAGTTGTGGTCATGTTAATTTATCTATGTTATCTGTGGAATATCAAGATTAGCATATATTTAGCAATCAGCTGGGCATTTAAGTTTGAACTCAGGGGAGAGGTCAAGCTTTTAAATGTGGTTTAGGAAACTATCAAGAGAAAAAGAGAGAGAGATGGGCAGAGTGTGTGTGGAATGAGAGGAATTGTTGGCTGAGGATGAGTTCTTGGAGAACAATAATATTTAAAGAGAAGGAAGAGGAAGAGAATTCCATGGACAATGTTGAGAAAGAAGACTCAGAAAAGGCAGGGTATGATAACAGAAAGATGAAAGAGAGCAATTCAAAAGTTGATTATCATTGCCAAGAATGGCCAAGAGTCGGAACTGAAAAGGATCCATTGCATTTGGCAGCAAGAACCTTAGAGAACTTGTTTCCAAAAAATCGATAGAGTAATTAAGAGTAGAAAACTGAGGGCTGTGTGTTATCACTCCATCCAGTGAGGGATGGAAAGAGATGGAAATAGCTAATGTAGTCTACTCTTTTTAATAAACATTAATTGAAAGGGGAAGGAACAAAAGGAAAGATACGAAATCAAGGAAGCAACTTTTGGAGGAGGGAGGGACTTGAACAAGTGTGGCAAACATTGCTTGTCTCCTACTGTCATGGACTAAATTGTGTCCCCCAAATTTCATATGTTGAATCCCTAACTCCTAGCACCTCACAATGTGACTGTATTTGAAGATAGGGCCTTTAAAGAGGTGATTAAGTTAAAATGAGGCCATTAGGGTGGGCCCTAATCCAATCTGATGGTGTCCTTATAAGAAGAGATTAGAACACACAGAGAGACAGCAGAGGTGTGTGCACAGAGGGGCAATCATAGTAAGAGGCAGCAAGAGGATGGCCATTTGCAAGCCAAGAGGGAAACCAACCCTGCCAGCACCTTGATCTTGGACTTCCAGCCTCCAGAACTGCGAGAAAATAAATTTCTGTTGTTTAAGCCACTGGTGTGCAGTATTGTGTTACAGCAGCCTTAGGAGACAAATACACCTGCCCAATGGCCATTCCCCACCACCATCTCCACACCACCTCTTCCTCGCTAAAAGAACCCAGATTTTGTGTGGAATCAGAGTGAGCTTACCACTACCACATGAATTATGATTGGATTAAGCCAGTCCTTTTCCAGTTCTCTTCAATTAAGTCAATTAGATAGTATCAGTTTGCTCCTTCTGTGTCTCCACTACTTTGTGGTGGAGTTTATTTGTGACTTAGCAAATATTCACTCTCTGCTCATCCCTCTCCATCCCTACTCAAGGGAGGAACACAGTTCTCTGTTCCATGAGGTTGAGCTTGGTGGTGTGGCTTGCCTTGGCCAATGGAATACTAGCAGGCTTGAGGCACGCAGAAGTTTCGAGTGTGCTTACATGGTTGGCCTTGGTTTTTGGTGCATCTGTCATCTGCCATGAGAAGAGCAGGCCCTGGAGAGCCACTGGTCTCAGAAATGAAAGCCTCATGGGGCAGACATAACCCAAACCCACAGCTGAAGCTGAGCCTCCCAGACCACCTGCAGGCTTGTGAGAAATAACTGTGTGTTGCTGTAAATCATAGAGACTTGATGACTGTTTGTTAGGCAATATTATCATAGCAATAAATAACTGATAAAACCTTAATTCTCCTTTTTAACAGAAAGAGAACAGACTAGTCTCAAATATTTGGCAGGTGACTATATCCCAATGGGATTTAATAACAATAACAATGTGTGCTTTCATTGTATTCATTTTTAGCTTCTTCCATTGTGGCAAGTAAAATTAATTTCTTAATGATAGTAGTGGTACAGAGTTTCATTTGGATTGGTATGTTTTTTGTTTTTTTATTTAATTTTTGAAGAGAATCAATGTAAAGGAAAATATTGAGTAAATAAGACTAGAGCTAATAGTGCATGGTTATAGCAAAAAAGACAATGCAGGTGAGGCATGAATGACTGAAGTGTAAGAAACATTCGAGTAAGAATGGGCCAGGATTACAGAGGAGAAGAGAACGAATGGGACCAAAAGGAAAACTCAAAAGGAAGTGCAAGTAGTGTCATCTTTCCTAAAAGGAAGTAGCCAAGGATGAGTGGGGAATGTAGCCGACTTTTAGAGTTGAAGGTTGTGAGTTTTTTTTTTTTACTGGAATTCATAGATTTTTTTTTTACTCTTTTTTTTTTTATTGGTTTATAACATTGTAAAAATTTCAGGTGTACATCATTGTACTTCTATTTTTGCATGGACTACATCATGTTCACCACCAAAATACTAATTACAACCCATCACCACACACATGTACCAAATTATCCCTTTCACCCTCCTCCCTCCCCCCTTCCCCTCTGGTAACCACCAATCCAATCTCTGTCTCTATGTGTTTGTTTATTGTTGTTATTATCTACTACTTAATGAAGGAAATCATACGGTATTTGACCTTCTCCCTCTGACTTATTTCACTTTGCATTATACCCTCAATGTCCATCCATGTTGTCACAAATGCCTGGATTTCATCTTTTCTTATGGCTGAGTAGTATTCCATTGTGTATATATACCACATCTTCTTTATCCATTTGTCCCTTGATGGGCACTTAGGTTGCTTCCAAGTCTTGGCTATTGTGAATAATGCTGCAATGAACACAGGGGTGCATGTACCTTTGCAAATTGGTGTTTTCAAGTTCTTTGGATAAATACCCAACAGTGGAATAGCTGGATCATATGGTAGTTCTATCCTTGATTTTTTGAGGAATCTCCATACTGTTTTCCATGGTGGCTGCACCAGTTTGCACTCCCACCAGCAGTGTATGAGAGTTCCCTTTTCTCCACATCCTCTCCAACACATATTGTTTCCTGTCTTGTTAATTATAGCCATTCTGACGGGCGTGAGGTGATATCTCATTGTAGTTTTGATTTGCATTTCCCTGATAGTTAGTGATTTTGAACATCTTTTCATGTGTCTGTTGGCCATCTGTATATCTTCTTTGGAGAAATGTCTGTTCAGGTCTTTTGCCCATTTTTTAATTGGGTTGGTAGTTTTTTTTTTGTTGAGATACGTGAGTTCTTTATATATTTTGGAGATTAAGCCCTTATCAGATGTATGGTTTGCAAATATCTTCTCCCAATTGTTAGGTTGTCTTTTCGTTTTGTTGATGGTTTCCTTTGCTGTGCAGAAGCTTTTTAGTTTGATGTAGTCCCATTTGTTTATTTTTTCTATTGTTTCTCTTGCCCGGTCAGATGTGGTGTTTGAAAAGATGTTGCTAAGACCGATGTGGAAGAGCGTACTGCCTATGTTTTCTTCTAGAAGTTTCATAGTTTCAGGTCTTACATTCAAGTCTTTAATCCATTTGGAGTTAATTTTTGTGCATGGTGTAAGGTAAGGGTCTACTTAGAATCATACAACCTTCCAAAACTGGATCAAGAAGAAGTAGAGAATTTGAATAAACCAATCACCAGTAAGGAGATCGAAACAGTAATCAAAAACCTCCCCAAAAATAAAAGTCCAGGACCAGACGGCTTCCCTGGTGAATTCTACCAAACGTTCAAAGAAGACTTAATACCTATCCTTCTCAAACTCTTCCAAAAAATTGAGGGGGGTGGGAAGCTCCCTAACTCATTCTACGAAGCTGACATTACCCTGATACCAAAACCAGACAAGGACAACACAAAAAAAGAAAATTACAGGCCAATATCACCGATGAACATCGATGCGAAAATCCTCAACAAAATACTAGCAAATCGCATACAACAATACATTAAAAAGATTATACACCATGATCAAGTGGGATTTATTCCAGGTATGCAGGGATGGTTTAACATTCGCAAATCAATCAACGTAATACACCACATTAATAAAATGAAGAACAAAAATCACATGATCATCTCAATAGATGCAGAGAAAGCATTTGACAAGATACAGCATCCATTTATGATAAAAACTCTGAATAAAATGGGTATAGAAGGAAAGTACCTCAACATAATAAAGACCATATATGAGAAACCCACAGCTAATATCATCCTCAATGGTGAAAAACTGAAAGCTATCCCTCTAAGAACAGGAACCAGACAAGGATGCCCACTGTCACCACTCCTATTTAACATAGTATTGGAAGTCCTAGCCAGAGCAATCAGGCAAGAGAAAGAAATAAAAGGGATCCAAATTGGAAAGGAAGAAGTGAAACTGTCACTATTTGCAGATGACATGATTTTATATATAGAAAACCCTAAAGAATCCACCAGAAAACTTTTAGAAGTAATAAACGAATATGGTAAAGTTGCAGGATACAAAATCAACATACAAAAATCAGTTGCATTTCTGTACACTAACAACGAAGTAGCAGAAAGAGAAATTAAGAGTACCATCCCATTTACAATTGCAACAAAAAGAATAAAATACCTAGGAATAAACTTAACCAAAGAGGTGAAAGATCTGTACACTGAAAGCTATAAAACATTTCTGAAAGAAATTGAAGAAGACACAAAGAAATGGAAAGATATTCCGTGCTCTTGGATTGGAAGAATTAACATAGTTAAGATGTCCATACTTCCTAAAGCCATCTATAGATTCAATGCAATCCCTATCAAAGTTCCAACAACATTTTTTCACAGAAAAAGGTTGTGAGTTTGAGTTCTAGTTCTGTTAGAGGAATGCCCTGTCCACTCTCAGCCTCGGTCTCCTCATCTGAAGAATGGGAGGGATCCAACATCACCACAAGGATGCAGTAGAGATCCATGGAGATCATGCCTGAGGAAGCATCTCACAGGGTTCAGGTAAACCACCGGGCAGGGATTAATGTTTGAGAGGTGCAGGTGTGAGGGGCAGAGACGGGGGCCCAGAGAATGAGTGCTGCCTCAGCAAGCAAGGGTACAGTCAGGCTGGGCTCAGCAGCCCAGCTGCATGAACTCTGATCAGAGGTAACCTCTTATTTAATTTTAACTAAACGTTTTTTTCTTTTTTTTTTTTTTGGTGAGGAAGATCAGCCCCGAGCTAACATCTATTGCCAATCCTCCTCCTTTTTTTCCCTTTTTCTCCCCAAAGCCCCAGTAGATAGTTGTACGTCATAGCTGCACATCCTTCTAGTTGCTGTATGTGGGACAGGGCCTCAGCATGGCCGGACAAGCGGTGGGTCCGTGCGCGCCCAGGTCCGAACCTGGGCCGCCAGTAGTGGAGCCAAGCCATGGGGCCGGCCCCTTAACTAAACCTTTAACTAAACCCTCAGTCCACCAAGAGAGCCAGTCTTCCCACAGAGGCAGAGAGAGGGGGACGAGTGAGCAGAGAAAGAGCATTTGGTCGGAAGAGCAGGGTATTGATGGAAACGAAGATCCAGTGTTTTGATGGAGTCATGAGTTTTTTTGGTCCTTCCAGGGTCTGGGTGCTCTAAAAAGAAGAAAGTGCTGGGATAAGACAAACACATCCCTGGGGCTGTGAGCTGGATAAAGAGCCCATCCTGCAATGGTTTGGGAGGTCCAGACACCCCAGCAAGCCCCGCAGAAGATGAGAGAATGTGATATCTGAAACCTGTCCTGCAGAAAGAGCCCTACAGAGGTGGCAGCACCATCCTGAAAGAACCTTTGTTGTTTTCTTCTATCATTTTAATGTTATCATTTAATGTTCAGGTAATACCTGAAAGATATTCTGAAAGCTGTTAAAAGGTATCCAATAAAAACCACCCCCACCCCCGGCCATCACAGTTTTCTTACCCAGAGGTAAATGATGCCCATTTTTTGTGAATCCTTCCAATGGTATCTGGGGGGAGATTTGGAGGGAGCCAAATGGTAGAAGTTTAGTTGGTTTTCTCCCTCTTCACTCAGATCGTGCTGTGATTTGCACCCCATTGCAGTTCCCTCTGGCCTCCCCCTACAAGAGAGAACTCACTCTCTCTCAGATCCTTTCTTCATCTCCCCAGCAGTGTGGGTGGAACAGGAAAAGCCCCAGGCACCTCCATCACCGTGGTCCTGCCTTGTGCACGTGGGTCAGCATTTCAGCCAACATTACCCTAGAAGCCAGATGCTGTGCTGGTGTTCAGGGGCTGGTCCTCCTGCCTGGGCATGGTCACTCAGGAGGGCAAAGGCCCAGGGGCATTCCCTTCTCAAGGAGCCTAGAAGGGTTCAGGAGAGCCTGGACACGGGCCGGCCCCGTGGCTTAGCAGTTAAGTGCACGCGCTCCGCTGCTGGCGGCCTGGGTTGGGATCCTGGGCGCGCACCGACGCACCGCTTCTCCAGCCATTCTGAGGCAGCATCCCACATACAGCAACTAGAAGGATGTGCAGCTATGACGTACAACTATCTACTGGGGCTTTTGGGGAAAAAATAAAGAAGAGCCTGGACAGCAAGCTGGTTCTATGTGGCTCCAGGACCTATCTAGGAATAGGGAGGGTACATGGCATGAAGGCAGGTAGCCTTAGGGGGTAGTGAGTTCCCTGTTGCTATAGGGCTTCTTGTTTGCATCAGACTAGCTGATTTCCAAGTTCTGCATTTCCTTCTGGGATGGCACCAGTGAGACTGAGCTGCTTGGGCAGAGCCAGACCTGATAAGTGCGGCTCAGTCGTCAGGGCAAGGGTGTGGCCTAGTTCTTACCGCCACCATCCCCCAAGATTCCCAGCACACCAAACCAAGAAGCATGCAAAAGAAAAACAAGAAGAGCTCAGTTGCGTGTGGATAACAGCTGGTCTCTCTACCAGGTGGCTCTCAAAGCCTTGCATTCATTTACTCAACAAATAGCCAGTAAGTGATTACTAGTGCTGATATTGTCCTACCCAGGGAGGGTACAGCTTTAAAACGAAAGTCCCCTCCCTCGTGGAATTCACATTCTAGTTGTTGTGGGAAGGGGAAGGGAGAAGCAGACAATAATTAAGATAAAAAAGCAAAATATGGATTAGGATGTGTGGTGGTGATTGGTATGGAGAAAGTTAAGCAGGTAAGAATCAGAGCATTTTTCTTCTATTTTTATGGATAGAAAATATCTGGAGTGAAGTAAAGAGAAGCATATACTTCTGGCAGAATTTTTGTTTCTGACGACTTACAACAAAATTCCATCACCACTCCTATCTCCTTGCAGACCGTTGAGTGGGCCACTGGGATGTCATGCAGGGTCACTGAGAGGCGCAGAAAGGGGCTCATTCCTTGTCCGCCCACACTGACTTATGGAAAGGGGTGTTTCTGTCAGGCTTACTATCTGGTTTCCTTTATTTTTGCCCAAACCCACCGGTAATGATCCAGAAGGGACTTGACATTCACAATTAATAATCACATTGGCAGTTTTCTTCTTTTTTTGATCTGCCCACAGTTCTCCTCATTGAGGCTGTCGCCCAAGGTTGCACAGGTCACGCCCAGCAGAAGTGCACCCTCCCAGAGAGTCACTTTTTAAAAATTCTCACCAGGGCGCCTTAAGGGCTAGCAGGGACCTTGCTTGTCAAGTGGGAATTTGTTGTTCTCCTGAGGTTGAAATTTGTCTTAGCCACCAGGCATGTGCTGGAGTTTCAGCAGAAACATCTGGCCTCCCATCCCAGTCTAGGAAGGCAGAGGGTTGAAGGAGATAATTCAGAGTGAAAGCCAAGTAGTTTTCATTGAGAACCTACCGTATGCTGGATAGTTTCACAAATATTATCTCATTTGATGCTTCAGCATAAGCCCGAAAGAAGCAAGCATTATTATTAAGTTCTTCTTGCTGCTGAAGAAACTGAAGATTGCAGATATCAAATTAAAAAGCTACCCAGTCAGCCGTCTAGTAAGTGTTGGGGCAAGGATCCCAATCCAGGTCTGTCTCACTCCAAAGCCCGTGATCTTTCACTAAGAACCAGTGGAGCCAGAGACAGAAAAGCCAAGTCTAAAGTGCTGAAGAAAGCAAGCCACCACTACTGTTGCTCCCAATGACAAGCAGAGTTCAAAGTTCAAGAAGCCAGGGAAAGTGTTACGGAGTCATCATATCAATGAAATGGCCTCACCAGCACAGGTTGGACTCCTGATTCTAGGGTGAACCTACCATCTGCAACCCCCATCGCCATCACTAGCCACACACCCCTTAGCCCAGCTGGCAACTGCCTGTCACCAGGACGACTGTCCGTCTCCTACCTGCTCTCCTTTCCCACTCTCTCACCTCCACAGAGTATTCCCCATGCGGCAGCCAGGCTGATCCTCTCAAAACATGTATCAACTGATGCTATTCCCCTGCTTCCACCTGCCAACGGCTTCTGCTCTCTTAAAATAAATTCCGAACTCTTCTCCGTGGCCTTCAAGGTCCTGTGTGATTTGGTCTCTACCTGCCTCTCTGACTCCTTGTGCTGCCTCTTTCTCCCTTCTGCTTGACACTAGACCACTAACCTTCCTCCGATCATCAAACGGACCTTCTCCTGTCTCAGGGTGCCAGGTGCTCCACTGCTTGGCGTGCTCCTCCCCCACTTCTTCACCCGGCTGCTGCTTCTTGTCATCTAGGTCTGGGCTCAAATGTCCCTTCCACAAACAGTTCTTGCCTGATCACCCTACGATAGTAGCAGCCCCCGCCCCGTCACTCCCCATTACGTCAGCTCTTTCATCTTCTTCATAGCACTTCTCACCAACTAAAACTACCTTGCCTATTTGTCTCCTTATTTATTCTCTGTGTCTCTCTGGTCAGCAGGTAGGAAGCACCTGCAGTTGCAAGTTTTATGAATAAACGGATGAGAACAAGAGATTCTAAGGTGGCCGATACAGTGATCTCGCTAACCTTCCGAGTTAGATAGAAGGAGTTATGTCAGTGACACAGGTGAGGAAACAAGTGACTTGCCATCAAGTGGCAGAGGATAAGCTTGCAGCTCATCCTTTGTCTCCAAAGCCCAATTCCTTCTAACCACATGGCATTATTGCCTCTGAGTACTCTTCTAGGAAAACTGAACATGTCAACTTGCCACCCGTTAGCAACAAAGCCCACCTTACTGAATGTAGTATTAGTAACAATCCCTTGTAAAGTATGTTAACCTTCTACTGTGGCATGGCGAATGTCTTTGTCAAAGCTCATCGGTTCATGTAGACATGTGAAGGACAGAGACCAGGTCTTATTCATGCCTGCACCCCTACGGACCTGTCACCATTCCTGTCAGATCGGACAGGCTCAATACATGTTTGCTGGATGAATGGATGGAGTTTGTAGGCACTTAATGATTTACAAAGTACTTCTACACCCTTCATCTTATTTAATTTTCCAAAAAGCCCCGGAATATAAAGGAAAGCTGTTATCATTAACTGCATTTAACAGATGATGATGTGCAGGTCACACCCAAACTGACGTTGTTTTCTTTAAGAATTAAAATGAACTCATATTCCCTGCTGCAGCAGAACCCAGCTGAATTCCACACACTGCTGTTGCCCAGCCACACGCATCTGCTTTAAAGCCAAGATAGACACTTTTTTTTATCTTTCATATCTTACAAAATACATCAGATTCTGAAAAACTCTGTGATAATTAGACCAAAAAAAAAAAAAAAAAAAACCCTGAAGCTGAACCATTCACCTGGGATAATTATTACATTCTGATTCTTTCCCTTTCTCACCTCCTTTTAGTCTCCATTGTCTATAGCATGGAGTGTTCATTCATCTTCCTCCACAAAGAGAATTCACTTCCTACAAAATAGAACTGTCAGGGTTGTGGGAGCCTTGCTCTCCGTGTTAACCCTCTTGTTGGGTTTTACAGCACACAGCTTTGCCTGAATGGCCTCCTCCACTAGTCTCTCCTCTAGCACTCTGTGGGCTTTTCCCAAAAATGGAGGTCTGGAGATGCCAGTCCCTTACACCAGGACCCCTGGTCTTTCCCCCAAAATACTACACACATTTCTTAACCTGGTTCTCAGTACCCCAAATCTGTATCTTACTCAGCTGTGCAGCCTTGTCTCCCAGATTTCCTCTCCATGTGCCCTGCATTCTACCAGACCAGAACAGTCAATGATTCCTTAAACAATTTCTCTGTATTTCCCCACACCATTCCCGCTCCATCACCACTACCAGGGATGAAGGCTCCACTTATAAACACCATCCCCATCCTTCACGGGCTTTCCCTGAAATCTCCCCTAGATCCCTTCAGCAATTCATTCAATAAAATATTTAGTAAGAATCGCCTTTATGCCCAACAAACGCTATCATACACAAGGAGCTTCATATTTACTGAGCAAGAGACCCAGCTAACAGAAACTCAACACAGTGAGGGTGCTGTAATGGTGTCATTGCAAAGCAATGGGCCAGCATTGGAAGGAAAGCAAGAGAGTCCATCCCAATGTTCACTGAGACTACAATCTAGGCAGAAGGTTAGGAGGGGGAAAACACAGCACCAGACTGGGCTTGAAACAGAAGTCCTGTGGCATGCAGTTCTTCATTCATTCATTCCTTCCTTCATTCCTTCATTTGACAGACATTTACCAAGCCTGAATATGTGCACAGCACTCTGCCAGGAATGCAGAAATGATGTTATGTGGTTCCTACCTTCAGGAGTTTACAGTCTAGTAGGAGAGACAGAGATATACACACAGGGCTCTACCACAGGTGAGAAGCACTGTACCAAGTGCCAGGGGACCAGAGGAGGGTGGCTGGCTCTGCCTAGCAGAGTCCAAGAAAGCTCCAGAAAAGGATGGTATTTGTCAGGTCTCTAAAAGGGAGTAGAAGTTTAGCAGGTGGAGAAGAAGAAAAGAAGGGAAGGGAAAAGAAGAGAAGGGAGGGGGAGGGAAAAAGAACACTGCATCAGTCAGTCCAGTCAGGAGTCAGTTATTATTATTATTATTTTTCTTGGTGAGGAAGATTGGCCCTGAGCTAACATCCATCGCCAAATTTCCTCTTTTTGCTTGAGGAAGATTGGCCGTGAGCCAACATCTGTGCCAATCTTCTACTTTATATGGGACACTGCCACAGCATGGCTTGATGAACAGTACACAGGTCTGCGCCAGGGATCCGAACTTGTGAATCCCAGGCCGCTGAAGTGGAGAGTGTAAACTTAACCATTATGCCACCAGGCCGGCCCAGAAATCAGTTATTTTAACATAAAAAAGTGTTTAGTTACAAAATCATTAACTAAGTGACTGAGAGATTAAAAGGAACTCTAAGGCATCATGAAGGTAGCAGTTGCAAGAAGCAGCTACCACTCCTATAGCTGAAGAAACAAGGGAGAAAACTTAGAAAATCAGAGGAGGAAGCCCATTGGTGGCGGAGGTGTGAACTCAGAACTCCAAGGAGGGGCACTGCTCAGCTGGGCTGGTGTCTCTGAGCTCGGGGGAGGGGCCCTGTGGGCCGGCCGAGACTTCTGAGGACAGGCACAGGCCAGCTGTGCTAGTGTCTCCTAGTTGAGGCATGACTTGAAGCTGCATCTGCAAGTGCTGGGAAGAGGGCAGCCTGGATTCAGCTGTAGCTACGGGAAGGAATTGCAGGTGCTGAAGGGAAGAAGTGTCTGTACCTAGACTCTAGGTTAGTGGTACTAAACCAGGGGTGATTTTGCCCTCTAGGGGACATTGGCAATGTCTGGAGACATTCTTAATTGTCACGACTGGGGAGCTGCTACTGGAGTTTAGTAGATGGAGGACAGGGATGCTGCTAAACATCCTACAATGCACAAGACAGCACCCCCCCCCACAAAGAATTACCAAGTCCAAAATGTCAATAATGCCAAAGTTGAGGAAACTGTTCTAGGTTACCACTGATGTTGGTTCCTGCCTTCCTTCCTTCTCACTCCAGGGTAAGCTTCTCTGGCTCAGTCTGATATTTACTCGAACAACTGGGTTGTCACCAAAAGCTAGATGTGCTCTTGCAGGCGAGACCTGGGATGTTCCAGCATTTGGAATGCCTATTAACCCACTGTGTTATATTAAGTTTTCAGCAGTAAAATTCCAGTTCAGGGAGCTCAGAAGTTGAAAAAAACTTGTCTGCTTTTTAGGGGAACTTGGATTTCAGGTCAGAGTTTGGATAGGGAAACCCCAATAAAAAAGGCATTCAGCCAAGGTGGAGCTGTGTGTGTGTGTGTGTGTGTGTACATCTAATTATATTAATTTACATATAATATAATATGTATTATATATGCTATATATAATATATTATATATATTAAAAGATGTATGTGGAAATATATATATATTTCCACAGTTCACTGAGGCTCTGTTCATTCTTTTTCAATATTCTTCTCTCAATCATTTCTTTTGATCTAACTTTAGTTCACTGACTGTTTTCAGTGATCTCCATTCTGTGTTAAAGGCCATTCAGTGAATTTTTAATTTAAAGTAATGTATTTTTCAGTTAACGATTTTCAATTTTAAAAAATAATTTCTATTTCTTTGTTAAATTTTTTATTCATTATGAGTATATTTTACTTTAATCCTTGAGCATAGCTATTATAGCTATAGTATAATTATTAAAATCCTTGTCTACTAATTCCAACAACAGGGTTATCAGTTTTCTCTACTGATGCCCTTTTTCTCTTGAGAATGGGTCATGTTTTCCTATTTCTTTGCTTGTCTCGTAATTTTGGATTTTATGCTGAACACTGCCTATAATATGTTGTAGAGATTCTGGACTTTGTTTTATTTTTCTGAAGAGTGATTGTTTTGTTTGTTTCTTTGTTTTAGCAGGCAGTTAACTTGGCAGTACTCAAACTCTGGACTCTGTCCCCCCTGCAGTGCCGAGCAACTGAAAACTCTGTTCAGTTCTTTTAGCCTGAGACTGAAAGGATTCTGTGTAGTTCAGGGATCAGCCAGAAATTTGGGCAAAATGTATACACAGAATCGGGGAATCTCCTCTTCTTGTTCTCTTTTTCTGGAATTTTCCCCATAAAAATAGGAAACTCGCCCACTGCCATTCATTTCCTCCAATCTCCTCTCTCTGTTTTCTGACTGCTTTTGGTTGCTCTCTAGTACATTTTGGCATTGTTTTTTATATTTTGTCCAGGGTTTATGGTTGGTATCTGTCAGAAAGTTGGTCTTATGGTATACTACGCTATACTTGAAATGAAAAATCTGTAATTATGTTCCTAGTTGTGAATGATTTGATTAATCTCCGCCTCCCACCCACACTCATTGTGAGTGTGTACATTTTAATTCAATTAAAAACATTAACCCACAAAATGCTATTTTATGATAATATGCATTAGGAGTTTCCAGAACAGCGTGGGAGAACATTTTGGATTGTAATCAGTATACATGATGCTTCAAGCTAAGCTTTGTTCTCAGGGTATTTGCACCTGGAATCAAGAACAGGTTAACTCGAAAAATCAAAACAAAGCAAAGAACTCTGTGTTCTTTCAGTTAGAAGTTATCCCCAGGATCGACATGCACTGGTGAATGAACATGGTGAGTAAGGGTCAAAGATTTAGAGCCAGGTGGATCTAGGTTCAAATGCTATTTCTGTCATTCCTGGCTGTGTGACATTGGGAAGTAGCTTAGAATCTCTGAGCATTAATATTCTCATTAGTAAAGTGGTGGTAATAATAGTACCTTCCACATAATGTTTTATCCTCTTGTTTAATTTATTTTTTTCATGTTGTCTTTTGCTTCCCTATCAGGCGAATGTAAACTCCTTGAGAGCAGTAACCTTGTCTGACATGAAGAAAGCTATATTCACACCTAGAGGGTGCTCATTAAATATCTATTGAATGAATGAGTGTACTATGTGTTTGTTATAAGATTAAGGAGGATAATGGGTGTAAAATACTCAAATTGACAGGATACTTGGCTACACAAAGTCACTCAGTGAACTAGGCTGAGAGAATCCCTGCCATATTTTGATTTACTATCTCCACACATGGTTTCCAGGACTACTGAGTCAGAGGAAGAGAGAGAACTCATACCTGCTCTTAAACGCCCTAGACCAGAAGTGACTTGTGTCACTTGCACCTGGAGTTCATTGTCCAGAACTGGAATTCAACAGTCTCACCCTACTACAAGAGAGGCTTGGAAATGAAAGAGAAGTGTGCGTGGAATCTTCAGAGAGTCCTACTAGAGACGAGAACACTGAGGCACAATGGGATAAGAAACCTGCTCAATGTCACAGAGCTGGTACCTGGTGAAAGCTAGACTGAACCCAGGCTGCCCGGCCTCAGAGCCTATCTTCTTGACCACAACACTGGTTGTACAGCTTCACGCAAGAGATCTACTGAGATCCAGAGAGTGTCTCGTGGACTCTTCCTCCTGTCCCTATTCTCATCTCAAAGTGACTGCCTCTTCTGTTTGAGTAAAAGAGTTTTTGGGGCCAGCCCCGTGGCGTCGTGGTTAAGCGTTCACGCTCTGCTGCAGCGGCCCAGGGTTTACAGGTTCAAATCCCGGGCGTGCACCGACACACTGCTTGTCAAGCCATCCTGTGGCGGCATCCCATATAAAGTAGAGGAAGATGGGCACGGATGTTAGCCCAGGGCCAATCTTCCTCAGCAAAAAGAGGGGGATTGGCAACAGATGTTAGCTCAGGGCTAATCTTCCTCACAAAAAAAAAAAAGGAGAGGGGTTTGTACTTTGAGACTTTTGGTGTTTAATCTTTAGCTTACTGAGGCCAGCCAACTAGCCCTCACTCACTCCGTTCCATAATATTAAAGCCTATCCTGAGCTGAAAGTTTATCACGAATGAATCGGCCAGGAAGAGCAAGACCCACTTCTCAGAAGCCAGGCTTGTCCCTCGGTCCTGACAGGGATGTTCTATGTATCTCCAGCAATGTCTGGTGGTGACTTTGAGCAGAGGTATTTTTCTCCCTGGTTCTGTGGAGGTTGGGAGGGAAAAAGTGCTGGGAAAGTTGGGCCAGCACATTAGAGATTCCACATCACCCAACAAATACGCCCATAATGGCTCTAGGGGAAAACTACCAGTAGAAGCCACTATCTATGACAATCTGGGCTTATCCAATGCAACATCAATATCAACCAGCGTCTACATGCCTGGACCAGGTACTTTACAGACTTTATATTATGCAATCCTTTCAAAGATCCCATGGGACAAATCTTATTAACAACCCCCCACTCCTCCATTTTTCAGATGAGGAGACCAAGGTTAGAAGAGGTAAATGGCTTGCCCTTGGGCCATCTTGTAAGTGGCTGAGCCAGGATAAACTCAAGACTTTAGGATTCCAAAGACCCTGCATTTTGCTAGTACGCCAAAATGTTTCTCTTAGAATCCCAATTAATAAACAGCCAACATTGATTGTGCCAAGCACTATGCTATATGCTTTTCATGAATTGTTTCATCTAATCCTAACAGCAACAACAACAACAGCAAAATAGCCAAGGATATAGGTGTCGCTATTATCATTCTCATTTTGCAAATAAAGAAACTGAAGCATAGAGAAAGGAGGTCAATGAAGGTCAAAGAGATGGTAAGTGGCAGACCTGAGGCTTAAACCCAAATCTTTCTGCCTCTAGAGCACAGGCTCTAACTACTAAGCCACACTGCCACTTGGCTGTCATTTAAATGAAAACATTGGAGATACAGGGCTGGGAAAAGTGAGCAGATTAGCCACAGGGAACTAGTGAAAGTGCTACATTTGACTTTGTTCCTTCACACTGTAAGTCATCCGACAAGAATTGGAGGTGACTTCATGTAGTTTTTTCTAACCAGTTGTCTCTTCATGGAGGCCTGTGATTGCTTTCTGCCCTCTCGTACTTGAGTGTTTCCTCCCCCTTCTGGATCATCCACTTCCTGCCAAGTTCTCCACCCCAGCTGGTGCCAGGAGACAAGTTCTGTTGTGTGCACATTCCTGGGAACTTCTGATCAGAGAGAACTGACATGCAAAATCCCCTTTTCTAGACCAATCCAAGACCTAACCCAACAGTTTCCTAGAACTACCAGGTAAGAGGGAGGTAAGTGACAGCTTCTTTGAGGTGTGTGTGTAGGTGTGTGTGTATGCATGTGTATCTGCCACAGGGCAGTAAAGAGTGCTGAACTTAAAATCTGAAGACCCTGTTTCAAGTTCTGGCAATGCTGCTTACAGGTTGGCTGACATTTGGCAAGTCTCTTAACTTCTCTGACACTTCATTTCCTCAATAGCAAAGTGAGGATGGTGATAATGAGGGAGAGGGGCAAATGTGAATATATATGTGATATGCCCAGGACAGTGGCTGGCACATAGAAGATGACTGATTTCATTTTAGGCAACTCTGAATGTGGTGGGCTGTGGGAGGAGGGTACAGCGGGGAGCAAAAGAGACCCAGAAGGTGAAAGAAACTCCATTATGCAGAAGTTGGTTCACATTATATAAAGTGAATGTCTTTCATTAAAAAAAAATTTTTTTTTAATATCTCACTGGGGGATTTGGCTTCAGAATTTTCCGGGAGTAGAGAGCACCTCAACAGTTATTGAGCCCTTACTGTGGATTAGACACAGGGCCAGCAAAGTGGTTTATGTAGATTATCTCACTAATCCTTGTGGAAAGCTGGGTGGTGGGTATTATTCCTGTGCCCTCAGGTTCAGGGACATAAACAGTGGCCAAGATCACCGAGCTGGTAGGCAGTGGAGCCTAACCTCGCTCTGTAACTCTCAGATCCTCCAAAGCACACTAGGTATGTTGCCTCATAAAACAAATGTTCTTTTCAGTGCGAATTCTTGTGAAATCAAAGCTCTGTTGCAGGAATTCTTAAAGCCGCTGTGTACCTGGGCATAGAGTGGTGAACCTAGCCACCTCTCAAAGCCACAATGCCAAATTGATTACAAAATGCACCTTAAAGCACTTCAAAAGATTGTTCTTTAAAACTATTTCATAGGGTGTCCTTAAACTATAAACTCCAAAAGGGTAGAAACTCTTGTAGTCTAATTAATCTCTGATTATCTAAAACCATACATGCTGTATACCAGATCCTCAATAAATAGCTGATAAATGAAAAATATATTTTTCTATAATTCTCACATTCTGCAGGCACACTGGCTTTTCTCTCCCCAACTTTCATCTTCTCATTTTCTGAATTACAACAAAAATGGAAGAATCTAACATTTGGTTGAGTACCTATCATGTGTCAGGTATTGTGTGGAATAGATATAGATATAGATACAGACGTAGTTATAAATATCAATATAGTTATATACAGTGATAGACATACAGATATTGGTATAGTTATAAATATAAACACAAATATAGATGTAGATGTAGTTATAGATTAGATAGTGACAGGTATTGATATAGCTATAGATATTGGCATAATTATAGATATAGATATAGAAATAGATATAGTTCTATAGATAGATGTACCTATAGGATAGACATATAGACATAGATATCTCTGACTTTTAGTCCTCTTAACACACTGTGAGATTAGGTTCTTACTTATTAGTGCAGAAGCTGGATCCTGCAGTGTCCATGTTTGGGAATTTATCCCTGATCCTTCTCTTTAAACTCTAATTCCAAGGGTTAAGCAGCCATTTCTTTTTGTGAGGCCTAGTTGTTCAATGGCAGTTTCCTCAGAGAGAGTGCTAACTGACAGTGGCTCCCATTTCTGGAGCACTTATCTGTGCTGTCTGTGCCAAATGCTTTATACAGGATGTCATTCATTCATCACCACAGCTCTAGGAAATAGGTGCTGCCAGTATGTTCATATTTCAGAAAGATGTTAAGAAAATTGCCCAAAGTTACGTAGGTGGTGAGTGAAGGGGCTGGAACTGGGACCTGTGCTGTGTGACTCCCAAGGGCAGGCTCTCAGCTACCACAGTGCTCAGCGGGGCACTGTGTTTGGCCCTCTCATGTGATGAAGATTAAATTAGAATTGCAAACATGTTTGTAAGATGATGTCAAAGTCATTTCTTTTTTATTTGATTAAACCAACGTGATCTCAACAAAATAAATTTAAAAAAAGAGGGGTGTATTGCTAGGGCTGCTGTAACAAAATGCCACAGACTGAGAGGCTTAAACAACAGAAATTTATTTTCTCACAGTTCTGTAGGTGAGAAGTCTGAGATCAAGGTGTCAGCAGGGCTGGTTTCTTCTGAGGCCTCGCTCCTTGGCTTGTGGATAGCTGTCTTCATGTTAACATGGCATTCTCCCTCTGGGTGTGTCTGTGTCCTAATCTTCTCTTTTAAGGACATCTGTTAAATTGGATTAGGATCCATCTAATGATCTCACTTTAACTTAAATACCTCTTTAAAGATCCTATCTCCAAATACAGTCACATTCCAAGGTAATGGGGAGTTAGGACTTCAACATATGAATTTTGACGGTATGTAATTCACCCCCTAATAAAGTATTAATTAATTTTAGCACCAACCAGTTGGTGCTAGCTTGAAATAAATGCGCTGTGTTGCTAGACCTCCTAAGTTTACAAGAGAAACCTTCATTCAAGACTTTTAAATGAAATCTCCCAAATTTTAAATGTTGGCAGTTCAAGTTTTATTTCCAAAGACTGAGGGTCAAAAGGAATACGTCCAAGGGCCAGGTGATATCTTAGGGTCTTCTTGCCCCAAAGTGCTGACAAAACCGAAGATGGTACTGTTGATTGATTGACAGGCACTAAAAGAGAAGAGGGCATACCTCAGTTCATGTGGCCCAAGGATCCAGGCTGACAAGCAAACTCTAAGGGATGAACGTTTCATAGATCTATCCTCTTTTCTGCAGACAGTAACCCAATTGCATGTTTAGCATTGCCTCCTCCACTAGAAATACGTAGTGGAGTTCTGGGGACAGCATCCAAACTAATTAGGGTTAGGTTATTATGGGTCTTTACAGCCTAAAAATAAATTGAGTCGAGTTTTGTTGACCCATTCTATGGGTCTATTGTCAAACAGGATTATCTTGTTGCTGAAACTGAGGAGGAGGGGGCTTAATTGTTTGCGGTGATAAAGTGCTTGAATGTCAAAGCTGTTTGCCAAGTGGCTTTCTTCAGGCGACATTCTCATGGAAAGATGGTTCTAGCTTAAGCCAATTTTCGCAATCAAACTTCAAAAAGCACCCTAATAAATGAGGGTTCTGTTCCCATGTTAGGGGCATTTGTTGGGATCTGGAGTGGCACAGAAGTTTCATCTCATGTGTCAACTCTAATGGTTGGTAATAGCTGCCCGGAAGCTGTCCTGGGGAAGACCCTGAAGCCAGATCCCAGTCCAGTAGAGAAGTGCTGTGATATTAACCTGGCATTCCTGAGCGTGGTGGTATATATTTGTCAACATCCTTATAGTCTCAAGAGACCGAAACCTAATATCAAGCAGGAAAAATGGTTGGCTCATAGAATTCAGGACAGGATATTAACAAGAGAGGAGTAGAGATGTAGATGGGCCTCAGGAACAATATGAACCAGTGACTTGAACTCCTCTGAGATACTCTCTGCCCCCCATCTCCACGTCACTGCACATCAGTTGTCTTCTGTCATGTAGAGCGGATACCTCCACATGACAGAAATAATAACCACAGTCACTTCCCAAAATGTGCATTTTATGGCTTCCACCAGAGAGATACTGCCTTATATATTCTTTGGTAACAAGCACATACACAAAAATTTTGGAGAGGGATTATGATTAGCCCAGTTTGGATTTAAATATCATGGCGAATGACTGCTCAACCCTGGACCAATCAACTTTAGACAGGAGGTGGAATCATCTAAAAATATGACAGCTTCCATGAGAACCATACATTTGGACTCAGTGGGAAGACAGGTCTCCAGAGGAAGGATATCAAGGAATTTGTGAGTTTCTACCACAAAGGGGATGTCCACATGGCTGCCACCCTGAGCTTAAATCTCAGGGGGTAAAGGAGAAGGAGAAGACCCTTAGAAACAGGTACCAACCTCATCTAGTATCTTGAGTTACTCCCTGTCATTTTCTGCCCCGTCATTCCTCAGCTGGGAAGAGACATCCACATCTAAATCAATAAGTTGTGCCTTCCAAATTCCAGTGAGCTGAAACAAAGCTATAACTATAGCAATTAACCAGGAACGTGCCTCCATTTTGTGGAGGAAATTCCTGCTCCATGACCAATCTATTAGCCATCTCTTCCCAAGGCAGGTGGTGACTGGAGAATTCTGTGGCTGCTTCCTGAGGACTGCCCACCATGCAGTGGCTGATGAGGTTCCGGGTCCTCTGGGGTGTCCGCAAATCCTGCCATGGCTTCCTCCCGGCCCCTTAGCACCTGCACTCCCTGCCTTTATCAGGAGCTGAAGCCCCGAGATGGAATGACCATGATACACCCGAGGAATTTAACTTTGCAAGCGATATACTGGACTACTGGACTCAAATGGAGAAGGTGAGGAGGCATCTGTGATGAGGGGGTGAGAACAGGAGTGACCTCACTGGCCTTGTCTTGCTCCTAGTAGCTGAAGGGCACAGAACCAAGAACAGCTTCTGCCTCAGCTTACCAGTGTCATGGAAAAAACTTATGTTTTGGGGTTCAATTATCAGCCTAGCCACTGTCTCACGTCTCTGAACCTCAGTGGTTTCATCTGTGAAATGAGGATAATCTCATTTAAGAAAAAAGACGGCAGGTACACAGTCAGTGTTCCATAACCGTGAACAAGTACAAAGTTCTAATCACAAAGCGCACAAGTTAATGTTAGTCTGAGTCTCTTAGTCTTCAACGAATGGGATTGTGAGTCTAACTGGAATTCATCTCATCAAACTTGGGCTTAACTTCAGGCTACACTCAGAGGGAGGGGACAGACCACCTCATTGTGCACATGAGCATCTGACACATGTAGGTAAGTCATGTCATCCATCTTCCTATGAGGATGGCATGTCCAACTGGCATCCTCCCTATCAACTACCTATGGGAACATAGCTTTGGGGTATGGCCAGAGAAACCAGTCCCTGTGGCCTCTAGAGGTTACATATCTCTGCAGAAAAACCCAAGGTCTTGGTTTGCCTTTGCCCCAGAGACAGACTGGGAGAGCAGCAGTGGTGACACTAGGACTTGGGGTAGACGATGGGTGGCGTTCCGGGTACTAAGTTCCAGCTGGTGATGTGCACAGTGTGAAAACTCACCCAACATTCTCTCTGTACAGAAGAGAGGATTCACCTGAGATGAGTCACAGAGTTGATATAATTTTTAAGTTTCCTATGAACATGTATTCATATGTTAGTATTCAACATTTATAAGCCTTTCATGGGGGCTTCCCCCTCACTTTTTCCTTTTTCCTTCCTCTGAATTTCCATGATGACCCCAAGGAAAATAGAGCCCTCAGTTATGGAGAGCATTTTTTATGTGCCATGTCAACACTTTACATCTACTACTCTGATTAGATGAGCACTTTTATTATCCTCAGTTTCCACATGAGGAAACTGAGATTCCAGAGTTCAAATAACTTATGAAAATCACATACCTAATAAGTGAAAGAGCAGAACTTCGGTCCAGGCTGTCTGATTCTATAATCCGTTACTGTCGTGCACCACATACTGATGTTTTGGTCAATGACAGACCGCATATACGACAGTGGTCCCATAAGACTAGTACCATATAGCCAAGGGTATAGTAGGCTATACCATCTAGGCTTGTTTAAGTATACTCTACGATGTTTGCACAATGATGAAATCACCAAACGATGCATTTCTCAGAACTCAGAACAGTATACTCATGGTTAAGCAATGCATGAATGTACATCTCACAATCTGATGATGCAAAAACATCTCTGCCTTCAAACTATAAACTGACTTTCATCACTGTCTAGACCAGAAATCTGGTTAAGACCTTTTGAATCATGAGATGGGCTGGAGAGGGAGCAGGTAGAGAGGAGGAAGTGATGCAATCACTTTTCCCTCATGTCTCTTCATAAAGTCCTTATTAGTTAGTTCATGCATCAACCCATGGAGATAACCACCAAGTAAATTCCCCCAAAGAATGCCAGTCTTTGTTGCGTTTTGTGTCATTGTTATCAGTCATGGTCAATTCCTCCATATATCCAAATTTCTCCTACCCCAGAATCCCCATCCCATTAATTTTCATTCTTACAACACTTCTGATTTGTCTGTTTCCACTTTTCCAATTGCCTTGATGATGGTCAGTGTCTTTCTGGTGATGCATGGTGCCTGACACCTAGCAGTCCTTTGATAAACATTTGTGGAATAAATTAATTTTGAAACTTGCATTATAAGCACCACAGGTTTTATTGCTGCTGCTATGAAAGACCCTCCAGAGGGCATGCCACCACAGTCCACTCTGGCTTCCTGGACCTCCCGTTACAACTTAACAAGCATCACCCAGAAGCTGATCCATGGCTAACCAACAACACAGCCCAAAACTTAACAGATTGACAGAATTTATTTTGACTCACTTTTCAACACATTTTACCTATAAAATGTAAGTTAGAAATCCAACCATTTTATGTGAACTCTTCTGATTATTTTTTTAGTGTTGACAAAGAATTCATTATAAAACAAAAGAAAATGCCTTATAAGCTAGACAATATAGGTCCATGGGTGGAATACAGTTGCTTGTTCAGGCCACCAACTTATAACCCCTGACTGTCCTTGGAAATTAAACCCTATGTTACTCTAGGCTCCTAGGATATTACACTCAACTTCAATTGATTCCTGGAGCAACCTCCCAAATCTGTACAGGAGAGGTCACATTCATGTCCAAATTCATTCATTCTGTCTCCTTAATACTGCATTCATTCAGCTAAGACTTGGTGAGCACCTCACATATGCCAAACATTATTCTAGATAATAGAAATAGAAAAGTAAACAAAACATACAACTCTTCATTTTTCCTCTTTAGATGATGTGATTCCCCACTTTATGTCTTAGAAGAGCTGAGTACAGCATTTGGGATGTTAACTTCTGTTAGTTTTGCCAAAAAATCATGACATGAGCAAATTCTTCCTACCAATCTCGATGCAATTTAACATTAAACATTGCTCAAGAAATATAGTCAAAAATATATTAACCACAAAGATTTAAAAAAACTCCCAGCTGAATATCATTGATACATAATGTCTGGCTCTTTGTCCCATAATGTTTGCTGAAGGAAATTAATTTATATGCTGCCAAACATTCCAAATTCCTTAATATCCAGTAGTCAGGTCTGCCTGGGATTCTTTGAGCCAGTGGATGTGTTTTGTGGCTCCTGAATTTAATTCCATAATTTTACATAAATAATTAGTAACGGTCCTAGGACCTATACAATTTAAAAGGGTCTTCATGTTCCTCTGAAACTATTAGACTTTGTCCCAGCATCCCATAAAAGACTCCTCCGTGGTATTCACAGAGAGTCTAAATCTTTTGTAATTCTTACACACGTAGTGTCATTGGCACTGGAATCCAAGTTGCATGAGGCTGTGGAATTTTTTCCTGTTTTGTTCACTGTTATATCCCCAGAGTGTAGAACATGCCTGGCACATTAACTATTTGTTGAATGAATCTAAATGCATGCAGCACCCTGAACAGCAACACAACCAGCACAAGATAAACAACATTGGTGCCTGGCTGTGACTTGGTTCTATTTTAGCAAAGGGCTGTTTACTTTCTCACAGATGTATTATAAACATGCACAGAGAAATACGGGAAGCTTTGGCACAGGCAGCCCTCATGCAGAGAAGGCAATAGAGTTCAGGAACCAGAATTGGGCTTTGGGGCTTCTTATGTAGAAATCACATCTCAAAATAACTAAACATTCATTCCCATGTGGCAGCAATCGGTGGAGCTAAATGGTTGCTGCCCCGTTGGGACGTGCATGGCTCTCCAGTTTGCCCCGGAGGAACCTGGCAGGCTTCTCTCTCACAACCTTGCCCCAGTAACCCGGCTTACTTTCCTGGTCCCTGTAGGCTCTGAGTTTGCAACCTCTGGTATAAAAACAAGATTATCCCAACTTATCTAAATATTAATGGCATAATACATATTATTTCCCAATTAAACATAATGCAAAAAATTTTGACTTCCATACCTTTAGCGTAATCTTCCTTGGTAAATTGTTTTAAAGTCTGGGTGTCCATCAATTACTGGTTCATCCATGTGAATTGATTCTCTATGACTGTGCCTCAGTTTGACATACCAGACTACATATTGGTCATTTGGTGAGACTGTAAGGAGTTCATCCATTTTTCATCAATGACAATCTACAAAGAAATAGCATGCCATTTATCATTTTAAATTACATTTAGACCACTTTCTTTGTAAGTTAAATTACAATCATTCTTATATGTAGCCATATTTAAAATGAAACTTGGGTAATAATCTACATCCAGAAAATTTGATCACTGCCCAATTTAGAAAAACAAATCATTCCCTTTGTCCAGAGAAATAAAAGCCTGATCCCATCTTTAGATTTAATTTAACCCTGAAGGTCCTTATCATTCATTATTTATATCCCAGAGTTGTTTTTATTTATTCATTCAACAAATATTTACTGAACATTTACAATGTTCTAGGTGCTCTTCTGAAACATTTCAGATAGAATTTAAAAGTTTATTACTATTTTCTTTTGTTGTTGTTGTTTTATTGAGATGTAATTGACATATAACTATCACTATTTTCTTAGAAAAAAACAAAAAGCATCAGTTTTTCAAGTCAAACTCTTAACATACTAGTATGTTTTCATTGTAGGAAAGCTTAATTTCTTTAACGGATACAAGGTTATTAAGATTATGATTCTATCAGCTTTGGCAAGCTGTATTTTTTTTTTCTCTAGCGATTTGTCCATTTCATCCAAATTGTCAGATTTATTGACAAAAAGTTACTTATAATTTTCTCGTATTGCTGTTTTAATGTCTGTAAGAATTGTAATAATGTACGCTTTTTGTTCCTGATATTGTTAATATGTTTACTTCCTCTTTTTTTCTTGATAAGTCTATCTAAGAGTTTACCAATTTTATTATCTTTTCAAAACAAGCTTTGCTTTACTGATGTTCTCTATTGGTATTTGTTTTCCATTTCATTGATGCATGCTCCTATCTTTACTATTTCTTTTCTTCCACTTTCCTTTGATTTGATTTGCTGGCCTTTTTTGAGCGTCAGGAGATGGAAGCTTACATGCTTACCCTTCAGCCTTCCTTCTTTTCTAGTACATGCATTTAAAAATGTAAATTTCCCACTAAACACTCCTGTTAAGTGCATTACACAAATTTTGATATGTCATATTTTATTATCATTCAGTTCAACATATTTTCTATTTGCCTTTTTGAGTCTTCTCTGACCCATAGATTACATAGAAGTGTATTGATTAGTTTCCAGATAGTTGGGGTGGGTTGGGTGGGTTTCTCATCGTCTTGTTGTTACTGATTTCAAGCTTAATTCCATTAGGGTCAGAAAATATACTCTATTTTAAACTTTTGCAATTTCTTGAGGTTGGTAAGTGTTCCAAATGCAATGGAAAATAATGTGAATTATATCACTGTGAGGAAAGTGTTTTATCTATGTCAATTAGGATTTAAATTCTCTCAGTCTATCATATTCTATCATTAATTTACAGAAATCACTAAATTTCAACTTGCATTTCATTTTAATTAATATTAAGGCAAACCCTTTCTATAGGCAAAAAATTCTTATGTGTTTTAATATTCAGAAAGAATCTTCTCACTCATGAATCACCTAAGTGATTGGATAAGCCTTTCCAATTTTCCTTCTTCAAAGTATATTTTAGTTAGAGATTAGCAGGGAGTAGCTATGTAGGTTTTTGTTTATTTAAATCAACTATATTGATGTATAACTTACATAGAATAAAATGCACACATTTTAAATGTAAAGTTTAATGAGTTTTAGAACATTTATATCACCTCAAAAGTTTCCTTTTGTCCTTTCCCAGTCAATGCTCACCCATCTCCACCCTGAGCCCCAGGCAACCACTGATCTGCTGTCACTAGAAATTATATTTCTTTCTCCTAGTGTTTCACGGAAATGAAATAATACGGGATACAGCCTTTTGTGTCTGGTTTCTTTTACTCAGCAACTCAGCATGATGTTTTTGAGATTCATCCATGTTGCTTTGTGTATTAGTTGGTTGTTTCTTTTTATTGCTGAGTTGCTTACTCAACATTTTATCTTTTAAAATGATTTCTCAATTTCCCTCAATTTCAAACCTCGCTGCATAAAACTTTAAAATCCAAATCCCATTTAAGGGTTGTATTTTTTCTTCCACCCTTCTCTTAATATCATGTTATCAGATTAATCCTTAGCACAAAAATGCATAACTGCTTAAGCAATATCTTCTTCGAGCTGTGAAAGTTAAGGGCTAAAATACTGTCTGAATTCTGAGCAACAACACTTGTTTTCTACCTTGATACGCCGGCTCTTCCATCATTTTTTAAACTCCTGCAGGAACATTCCATGCTCTGTTCCCCTTATATGGGCAGTGCACACCAGTCATGTACACTTGTTAAGATTCTTTAATCTGTTGGGCAAAGATTTTTTCATAGCACTGATTTTTTCACAGATATGAATACATGAAACACACTCTTTTGTTCCAATCATCTGAGTCAAAGGTAGTAGGATCATGTTTGCACATATATGGAAAAAAATCCCTGGAAGAATATACACCAAAAATTATCAGTGTTAACATTCAGGGAGTGAATATGTGATTTAGAAATTTGAAGACATTTTTCTGTTTATAAGAAACTTTTCTGTTCATAAGCTTCTGCATTGCCTGATTTTTTACTCTGAACATGTTTTGTTTCGGGAATAAAAAAATGAAATCTTTAAAAAAAGCATGCTCATTATAGAAAATGTGGGGAAAATAAGAAAGTTGATTTAAACAAGAAAACAAAAATTGGCCATAAATATTTAAAACTGTTTACGTATGTTTCTATATGTGTGTCTTGTTCACCGTTGTATCTTTTTGGTCTAAGAACATAATGGCATCTAAAAACATTTAGCCTTAGAAATAATGAGAATTAGGTAATATTGAATGAATTAATTAATATCACTAACATAAATTTGGATTACAAAGTAAGTATGGTTTCGCTTTTTAAAATTGATATTATATTGTGAGCTTTTTATTGCAAGAAAACCTCTGAGAGTTTTTTTATTGCTTTTATCATATTCTATCATTTTGTAGACAGCACACAGTTTGATCCTGTTGTTTTTATCTATTCTGCCAATATTTGTCTTCTGATTGGGAAATTTAGTCCACATACATTTAAAGTAGTTACTGATAAGGAAGGATTTACTATTGCCATATTGTTAATTGTTTTCTTGATGTCATAGCTTTTTTTTTGTCCCTTATTCCCTCTTTGACTGCCTTCCTGTGTGCTTGGTTGATTTTTTTGTAGTGATATGTTTTAATGCTCTTCTCATTTCCTTTCATCATATTTTCATATTTGAGTTACTCTATATTGTCCTTTCATTTCAACCTGAGGACTCCTATTAGCATTTCTTATAGGGAAAGTCTAGTGGAAGTGAACTCCCTCAACTTGTTTGTCTGGGAATATCCTAATTTTTCCCTCATTTTTGAAGGATAATTTTGCTGGATGTAGAATTCTTCGTTAACAGTTTTCCCCCCCCTCAGCACTTTAAATATATCATCCCACCACCTTATGGCCTGCAATCCACTAATAACCTTATTAAGCATTTCTTATACATGATGAGTCACTTTTCTATTTCTGCTTTCAGGAGTCTCTCTTTGTCTTTAGCTTTTGTTGTTTGATTATAATGTGTCTCTGTGTGGCTCTCTTTGGGTTTTCCTGTTTAGAGTTCATTGAGCCTCTTGTATGTGTATATCCATGTCTCTACTGGAATGTGGGAAGTTTTCAGCCATTATTTCTTCAAATAATCTCTATGTCCCTTTTTTTCTCTCTCTTCTTCTAGGACTCCCAAAACATGTATATTTTTCTACTTGGTATTATTCTGTAAGTCCCTTAGGCTCTATTCACTTTTATTCATTTTTTTTTCTTTCTGCCCCTCAGACTCAATAATTTCAAATGACTTGTTTTCAAGTTTACTGATTCTTCTGCCTATTTGAGTCAGATATAGAACCCCTCTAGTAAGGTTTTAAATTTAGTTATTGTATTTTTCAGCTCCAGAATTTCTATTTGGTTCTTTTTTGTAAATTCCATCTCTTTGTTCATCATCTCATTTTGTTCATATATCAGTTTCCTGATCTGCTTTAGTTCTTTTTTCGTGTTTCCCTTTAGGTCTTTCAGCATATTTAAGACAGTCATTTAAAAGTCTTTGTCTAGTAACTGGAGCCTAGGTGTCTTTAGGGTCAATTTCTAGAGATTTATTCTGCTCCTTCGAATGGGCTATATTTTCCTATTTCTATATAGGCCTTGTGATCTTTTGTTGAAAACTGGACATTTGAAAACAGCAGCCACCTCTCTCAGTCTGTGCAGATTGGCTCCATGCAGGGGAAGACCTTCAGTAATTTTCTCAGTGTCAAAACTTAAGGCCTTCTCAGGTCTTTTTTGGCATGTTTCTTTCCTGGGCCTGTGCATGTTCTTTTTTCCAATTTTCCCATGCACATGGCTGATCTTATATACCTTAATTTCCATAAAAGTATCATCTTTGCTTCTTCTTGGGGCCTTAGATGTTCTACTGTATTCCTCTGTCTGTAGTTTCTTGGCTCTAAGTGGCTACAGGTCTACAGTCTTCACACACCCTGGCATCTGCCACTGCTTTCAGAGACTTTCAACCTGATGTTCAAACCATGCCACCCTTCCCATCTGAGCACCAAGTCAGACGAGACAGAAACCAGTCCCTCAGGCAGCCCCCAGACAAGCCAGAATGTCGTAAACAAGTTCCACTCTTTTCCTTCTGTCCCAAGGATGGGCTGGGAATTGGGTGGCTTCCTCCTGACCGTGCTACACCACATCACAGAGGGGGTGGTGCAAGAGTGAGCAAAAACATCACAAAATGTCCTACCATTTTGAGTATGGTTTTTATTGTTTGGGCGTTTGTGGGTTGCTGCAGATCCTTGACTATTTCAAGAGCTCCCACAAAACCATTTTGGTCTCTTGTTTACTGGGTGTTTCTCTGAAGGAACAAGGGCCTGGAGCTTCCTAGTCTGCCTTCTTGCTGATTTCACCTCTAGAAGTAATTTATTTAAAAATAAATTCCCCCCAAATATTCAGGAACTAAATTAGGCTCTTTTATTTCATTGTGTAGCAATAATAACAGTAGTAATATTCATTGAGCACCTACTTGGGCCAGGCACTGTTATATACACTTTATTAATTTAAATAACTCATTTAAACTTCACTACCTTCTAGGCGGTGTTAGTGTTGCGATTTCATAGATGAGAAAACTGAGGCATAGAGGGGAATCCACTGTCTATATGGAACTAAGACAGACACATGGGGGAATGGAGCTTTAAGTCTTCAATAGGAGACATGAAGGCTATTCATGGTTTTATGTGACTTGAGAGGAGGTGGCTACGGTAGGCCAGAAGAACTCGGCTGCATCACACCCACTGCTAACTTCTCTTGGCTCTTTAATTGCTTTAACATGGTGTCTCAGTGCCTGAGCTCTGCTCACACTGGAATATGACTATGGCAGTGGATTGGCCAAATAAGTGCCCTCTTCCTTTGAAGCAGGAAGTAACACATGGTGTATGATCTTGACCAGGAGGGCAAGAGAAGTCCAAACCCAGCCCTGTGGTGGGTGAATAACCAAGGGGATGAACTGAAGTGGAGTTTCAGAGAGATGACAACTTAACGCGCCGTGCAGCCAACGTCTTCACGCAGACCTGTGGCCTGCAGCAGGGAGACCGTCTAGCCTTGATTCTGCCTCGAGTTCCTGAGTGGTGGCTGGTGACTGTGGGCTGCATCCGAACAGGTCAGTGACTCAGAGAGACCCCAATAGACCTTAGGGGTGGCCTAGAGTCAATTGGTCCTGCAATATTAGGTGCTTTCTCTTCCCCTACCTTCTTTCTTCTTCACAGTCTTTCTCTTGCTCAGACTCCCTCATGTATTCTTTTATCCTTTGTCACTCATTCTCTCCCTCACACTCATCCACTCTCAAACACAATATCGTAATTCTCTCCCATTCACACACACACACACTTGCACAGTCCAGACGCTATTACTTTTTGTAAAGATTCATCAATTGTTAGCATTTTACCATATTTAAGGCCCCTGCCCCACTGAGTCATTTGAGAATCAGTTACAGACATTGTGACACCCATAAATACAAGATAAATACCCATCAATACTGGAGTATTCATCTGCTAAGATCCAAGACATTCCCCTCACAGAACCACAATAGAGTTACCACACAAGAAGTCTAACATTGATACAATATAGTTACCTGACATACATCCATAGTCAAAATTCCTCAGTTGTCCCAATAATGTCCTTTATAGCCTTTTTTTTTCTTTAAATCTGAAATCTAATCAAGGATCATGCACTGCATTTAGTTATCATGTCTCCTCAGTCTATAATCTAGAATGATTTCCTAGCCTTTTCTGAATGACAATGACGTTTTTGTTTTTCTTTTACAGAAGCTAGTTGTTTTACAGAGTGTCTCTCAGAATTTGTGCTTCTGACTCTTGATTTATGATTATATTCAGGTTAAACATTTTTAGCAGGAGTAGTAGACCAGCGATGTTGTGTCTTTCTCAGTGCATCACATCAGGGGGCATATAAGTTGATTTCTCCCATCACCAGTGATATTGTTTTATCGCTCTAGTGAGGTGGTATCCACCTTTGTAAAGGCACCTTTTCCCCTTGTAATTAATAAGTAATCTGTGGTGTAATATTTATGAGACTGTGTGAATATCTTTTTCCCCAACAGTCCTTCACCCTATGGTTTGAGTATCCATTTGATGACTCTTGACTGAATTGACTATTATTATGGTGGTTTTATGTGAAGATTTTCTATTTATATCATTCCCTCTACATTTGTTAGTTAGTATTTTTCTGCAGAGATTTCCCTACCCCTTTTAAATACCTATCTATTTAGCTATATAATTTAGAATCAGTCTGGGACTCATGGATTTTTAAAATCACTTCAGTTCTTCTATGCATGCTTATATAACAATCCATCATACTCCTGCTTATACTTCTCTCTCTCTCTCTCTGTCTCACTCATATTCTCTCACAAATAAATAGTTGGTTCATCTATCAAGGTCATGTGGAATCAAGAACTAACAGCAACAACAGAGGGAGCATAGAGAAACTGTGTCATCTGTAGATCTAAGAGGAGGCCCATGGGAAATCCAAGACATGAGCAGAGCCCCCTGGGATGAGCAGAATTCCAGAGGAGTAGAAGCAAAGGCAGGGAATTCCATGAATGGACATGGCACATGCAAAGCCTTAGAGTCAGGCGTAGCCTAGGTGAGAATGGCCATTTTGAAATAGAGATTAGAGTTGTGGGAGAGAAAGGTGGAGAGTGGGCAGCACCTTCAATGTCAGGATGGAGAGTGTGGTGCTTTCCTGGAGAGAGGGCACAGGTGTTAGTGCAGAGAAGTGTGGTGGGGAAAAGTCAGTGCTCCGTGGAACTTAAGCAGGTAATAATATGAAAGATGGGTGGCTGGAAGATTCAGGGCAGGGCCTCTGGTGGAGAGATTGGAGTCCAATAGAAGCACACAAAGGCTTGACCTAATTGTTGGTGATGGAAGATGGAAAGGAAGGGAGGAAAGTTCAAAGGCCAATGAGGTTAAATCTGGATATGAGGAATGAAGGAAAGAGAAGAGATTCAAGATGACAACAGGGAAATGACAGAGAGGGAAGTGAGAGGAGAAAGACGGGGGTAGGGATGTGCTAGTCCTGATGTCAGGGACACTGTCCTACTTGCACCTGTATTCCCAGATCCCATGTGAAATTGTGTAAAGTAGGGTCCATCTGTCTACCAGCTGGATCCATCTAGTGTAGGAAAGGTGAGGGCAGCATTTTCACACTTTAACGTGCATGGGAATCACTTGGGCATCTTGTTAAAATGCAGATTCTGATTCAGTAGGTTTGAGGTGGGGTGTGAGATTCTGTGTATCGGTTGGTGCTGATGCTGCTGGTCTGCAGACCATACTTTGCAAGCAAGTGGTTAGGGGATTTCTATGCAGATAAGCCAGGCCTGAACCATGGTTGTGAAAGAGAAACTGAAACAAACTGTTCCTTTCTCATCCCCAGGGATTGTCTTCATGCCAGGGACCACCCTACTGAAGGCCAAGGACATTCTCTACCGACTACAAGTGTCTAAAGCCAAGGGCATCGTAACCACTGATACCCTTGACCCAGAGGTGGACTCTGTGGCTTCTGAGTGTCCCACCCTGAAAATCAAGTTGCTGGTGTCTGACCACAGCCGTAAAGGGTGGCTGGACTTCCGATCACCGATTGAGTGAGTTTCTGGTCTGATGAATGTGCTTTCTGAGGAATGGCGGGAGAAGGCCCTCCACTCCCAAGTGCTGGTAGACGAGCAGCCAGTGGTAGGAAGCTCACCAGGTCTAAGGCCAGAAAACTTCTCTTCCCGGCTATGCCACTGCCTTGCTGTGTGACCCTGGGCTGGTTCCTTCTCCTCTCTTGCCTGTGGTTGCTGTATCTGTAATATAAGGAAATTGAACTTCTGTGCTTCTCTCACTAAAGTATCATCACCCTGGGACTGTGCAAAGGAGATGTCTAAGGTCGGATGGTTATTGTGTTACATCTTCCTTGTAGGTGGGAAATCTAAAATATTATTTTTATATAAGAGGTAAATATATGAAGGAGTTGGATGAAAGATTAAAATGAATTTTTAAGGTGAAACTGGAAACTGCAAGGAAAATTGAGGCAGTGGCTGGCAGGAAGCTTTGTGAGCAAACACTTTCCATCTCCCTGGGGCTGGGTGCCCTTAGGGACATTGCAGGACAAGTTAGGGAAGTGTTGGAGGTTAGGAAGACCACTTCCGAGACCAAAACTCTGAATCTGTGAGCCTTCAGGCACTTCTCATATCACACACACAAACCACACTCGGTCTGCTTTCTTGAGGCAACCCTTCAGTTTTTAAAGCTCTTTACTTCAACCCCAAAAGGCAAACATGATGGTGAATTCACATCGTATTCCAGAGTCTGAACTCAGAGAATTAAATGAAATAGTTAAATAAAGAATACTTTTTAAAAATCCCTTAAATTGCCCAGAGTCAGTATGGTACCATTTGTCAGCAAGAATAGTGGAGCTGTTGTTTCCTCCAGTACTGGGATGATTTGCAGTTCTTTGACTGAACACCATAGAAAGCTGGCGTTTACCATCATAGACGCCCCAAGAGACTCCCGGTCTAAGAGAAGCACCCAGGACTCCAGGCTGACTGAGGGAAGTTCAGGTTCTATCTGACATCTCAAGCTCACGCCAGGGCAGATGCACGAATGTGTTTCTTTCACTCTCACTCTCCCTGACTTTCTCTTCCCCACCCCTCATCACCAGTTATGGAGTTAAATTCCTATAAAGCTAGCTTGTATGAAAAACAAGCTTAGTGGTGTGATAAAGAGCACAGTCCATCGATCAGACTATCTGGGTTTGAACCCTGGCTGTGCCACTTGCTGGCTGTATGTCTTCAGGTAAGTTACCTACCCTCTCTGAGCCTCCATTTCCTCATCAGCAAAATGGGCTTGATAAGAGGAGTACTCCTCTCTCAGGGTTGCTCTGAAGACTGAATGGGCTCTTATTTGTAAATCATTTAGAGCATTGTCTGAAAAATAGTCAGTGGCATTTCAGTGTTCGTTCAGTTAAAAAATAATCCACTCTATTGTCCCCATTTTTTAAATGAGGAAATGTCAGTCCTCTTTTCCACGGCACTCATAAACTCCGTTTGATGCCTTATACTGGGAGAACCAGTCTTTCTTCTAGTGTTACAAACCCCTGGTTTTCAACCTCAAGCCTCATATTGTTACTTTTGCTTCCCTAGAGGATGCAGGAAACATGACTTCTCTCTGTTTTTTTGAATCCCTTTGCAGATCAGCATCCCCAGATCACACCTGTATTAAGTCAAAGACAATGGACCCAATGGTCGTCTTCTTCACCAGTGGGACCACGGGCTTGCCCAAGATGGCAAAACACAGTCATGGACTTGCCTTACGATCCTGCTTCCCTGCATGGTAGGAAAGAGGGCACCGACTTAGAGGCTGGGCCACAGATCTGGGGTGGTGTGAGTGTCTGTGTGTGTGCGTGTTGGGAAAGGAGCTCTGAGTAGAATTGACTCCATCCTGTTTCTCCCTTCTACTCTCTTCGGTTCAGACCCCCGAGGGCCTACAGGGTGAAGGCTGGGAATCCTAAGTGTTTGCTGACAGAGGCCTCTGGATGACACATGAGGCACATTTGGGTCCTGCCTGAGTACCTTCACAGGAGGTGTGGAGGAAATGAGGGTGGAGGCAGCAGGCACTCTGCAAACCACACAAATGACAAGCCATTGTGTCCCTGTCAGTGGTTCCAGGGTTTGGTGGGAAAAGACAGAATGTTCTAGCAATGTGACCTGAGGTGATGGGTCCTCTCTTTTCTCCCATTATGGACAAATCAGACTTGGAGTTTTTCAATCATGAGCTCTTAGGGAAAATCCCACCTGGAACCAAGCCACACCAAGCCCCTGCCCCTAACCTAGAACAAACAATCATAGAGGCTGAAGCTGTAGCCTTGGGTTAATCATTTAATTAATTTTAAACCAAACATCTTCTCTGCCCTGCCCCTCCCCCAGCTAGTAATAATTAGACTAAACCAAGTTCTATATATTTGCTAACTTATTAACCAGACCAGGGGCAGAGAAGGCTTCTTGTGGACATTAGGTATCTGCACTAATGATAACAATTGAGTAGCAAAACCCTGGAGGAATGGGGGTGGAAAGAAGGGGAGTATTCTGTGCAACCTGAGAAATAAGCGCAAAGGCACAAAGATACAAAAAGTAGCATTCATGGAACCACAGAGACTTGGGAATAGCTGGTGCTCAGGGTGTCGGGTGAGGGACAGGTGGAAGGATTTGGGAAAGTGAGCGGGGCCTGGATCACGCAGGGTCTTGTGGGCCTTGGTGTAGAGTTTGGAGTTTATTAGGAAAACAAGGGGGAGGTATTGAAAGACTTTTAGTAAGTGAGAGACCTGATCAGATCTGTATTTTGAGAAGATTCACTGTGCCTGCAAGATGGAGAATGGATTGGAAAAAGTTAAAATGGAGTTAGAAAGACCAGTAAGAGGGTCTTCGAATAATCCAGGATGGCAGTGGCTTGGACAAGGTGCCAGAGACATGAAAGAAGTTAATACATTTGAGACTTAGGAGATAGAATAGACAGGATCTTTTCACTAGATGTGGGAGATAAGAGGTAGGAAGTCAAGGTTGATTCCCAGATTTTGAGCTTAGACAGTTTCATGGACAGTAATGACATTCACTGAGATACAGAAAACACTGGAGGAGAGAGAATTAGTCCAAGGGGGGCAGGAGAGATTAGGATCAGCTCAGGGGGAGGTGTCTGAGAGACACAGATGGGTTGCCCCTGAAAACCAGAGTCCCCATCCCTTGATCACATCCCCCCATGATCACATAGCTGAGGCAACTGTATTTTGGAGTTAGCAGGAAATTGCAGCAGCTGAAGATGTCTGATGTCTTCTGGTGCCTGTCGGACCCAGGCTGGATTACGGCTATCTTGGGGTCCCTGCTTGAACCACGGACAGCAGGGTCTACAGTCTTTGTCCATCATCTGCCTCAGTTTGACCCCAACGTCATTGTCCAGGTAAGAAGACAAATCGTCCAGAATCAACAAATTCCCAGAAGAAACTCAGTTTCAAGCTCAAAAGCTAGACCTTGCTGAGAAATATTTTATTTAGCAAAGAAGCCAATGAGCATAATATAACCCTGGTTCTGGGTTTCTCAAAGTGTGAAGCACTGAATCAATCATTGTATCAGAATCACATCAGGATGTAACCATAAAGAAAACACACATTTCCTAGTCCTTCCCCAGACCTGTGGATCAAATGTTGTGGACTTGGGACCCAGAATATGCATTTTGAGAAATTAAAGCAACCAGAACCAGCTCAGGTCTCCTGGATCTTGGATCCTGGCTCCACCAGAGCCAGGTAGCTGGTGTGTGTGTGTGTGTGGGTGTGGGTCTGTGTGTGTGTGTGTGTGTGTGTAGTTACTCAATTTAATGAAGTGTTTAAGAACAGAGCCCTTGGAATATCACAATCTAGTTTCTTATCCCATGTTTGACATTGATTAGTGGTTTACTTGTCACTCTGAGCTTCAGTTTCCTTATCTGTAAAATGGGAGTTTTGGTTAATAGTTACTACCTCATAAAATTGTTGGGAATATTAATGAGATGATACAGGCAAAGTGTATAAAGTGCTTAGTCCTGAGGCTGGCACATAGAAAACACTCAATAAGCAGTAGCAGTCGCTGTTATTGCTGTGCAAACGCCGTGATGATATTTGAGGTCACCTGCATGAACTTTTTCAATGTACTTCCCTTCACCTGAAAATTCTCTTTGCCTCTCCACTCGCGCCCTTGCTTAGAGGCAGACATGCCCCTCCACCTCTCAAAGTCCACCCCCCTCCCCACAACCACTGGGGACTCTGTTCTTTTCCCTGCCCTTCTGTTAGGAGGCCCTCTCTATTAGTCTTTAATCTATTAAATCTTTTCTCCTATATTTTTAATCTCTCACTTTCCATTAACTCTACTCCCTCAGTCCATAAACATGTTCAAAGTTTCCCATCCTAAAAATACCTTCCCTTCACCCTGGTACATGTGGGACCAACCCATCTTTTCTCCCTTAATATTCAACTTCTCCATAGAACATTCTCCATTTGCTGCAGCCACTTCCTCTTCACCCAGCTTACTCCAAAACATTGCAGTCCTCTGAGGGTCTGCCTTCACCATTCCTCTCCCTTCTAAGCAATCTCCTCCACGTCCATTTCTCCAGCAAGCACATCAATTCAGGTGGCTCTCAAAACGGCACCTTGGGTCTAGTCTTCTCTCTCCACGCAAATTCTCCCATGTTGATCTGGTGGGTCGAGTCCATCTGATCGTCCCTGCAGCACCTCAAACTGCACTTCCAATTTCTCCTTCCTGCCCCCATATCAATACCTGCCTCTCCGTCATTATTTACTGCCCACATTCTGCCAGTCCCTGAGGCTTAAAGCTGCACAAACAACACTGAACCCACCTCCCTGCCTCCCACCCTTCCAGGTCTAATTCTCCCTCCACTACACGGGGTGTCCCAGAAGTGCTAGTGTGTTTTAATCTTAAATTATTTCAAAGTGTTAATTCTACAAACTGACCAAAAAAACCCCTAGTGTTTGAAAGTTTAGTTATTTTGATTTATTTCCACTTATTACTTTTGTGAATTTTTAATAATAAAATTTTGATTTAGTTTAAATTAACTTTAATTTACTGAGTCCCTCTTATGAAAGATGGGAAATATTGACTAAAACAAAAAACGTTAAATTAAAAATTTACTATTTAAATTCACAAAACAAAACTTCTCCTGTATTTTCTCTCTGCCCAGCCCCTCAACTTGGACTTTCTTGCCACATCTGTTGCAAGAGCCCCTGTTCCCCATTCCACACCCCTACCAAAAGCTGCAAAGCACCAAGATGAGTTATAAATTACAACTTAGACAATAACAACCAGAGCCAAGTTTTGGTGAGGACTTAGTAAGCACCAGGCGCTGGGCAAGACCCCTAACACCCACTATCTCTGATCCTTATGTACGAAGCAACACTCCCATGGGTGCAAGTACCAGAAACTCACTTCAAAGTAGCTTAATGGCAAAAGGAACATATGGAGGGAGGACATTGGGACATGCCATGATGCTGGAAGAGAGGAGTAGAGGCTGAGCCTGACAAGGGTCTGGAACAGGAACCAGAAAGACACCGGGAATCGAGGCAGCTTCTGCGTCTCCTCCCTGCTTTTCTCTATCTGCTCCCTTCTTTCTATCTGCTGACATACTTTTGCTTCTGGACATGCGCTGAACCAAACATGGCGGCCACAGCTTTCCCAGGTTGATATTCTCCCTTTCCAGATGACCAGGGCAGACCAACTAGAAGCTGAGTGGCCCAGTTTAAGTCAGTTGTCTGTCACCAGGTCACAGATCCAATGCTCTATGCCTGGGTCGGGGTTACAGACACCAACGTGGCTGGAGTGGGGTAGAACCAGGGCATGGAGAGGTATTCTTTAGTGAGACTGGGAAGTAATAATAGAACTAAAAAAATTTTTTCAAAGAGAATATGAATGTGAGATGTTGCAGAAGTAAAAGCCAGAGATTTAGACTCAGAACGAGAGGGACAGAGGGTGGAGGCAGACCTCCCCTAAGTGCCCATTGTGGTTCTATACGGAAGATATGGATATTCCCACTTTACAGATGAGGAAACAGAGTTGAGGAGAAGTGAAGTAACAGGATTTGAATTCAGGCCAGGCAGGCCCCCAAACCCACATTCTCTTCCCTTTAGTGTTCCTGGCTCTCCCAGCATATCTCCACCCAGATCCAAAATTCTGAAGGACTCCCACCTCTAGCTAAACAATGTTGAAAAACAGACATTTTAGACCCTAAATAATCTGGCTCCAACTAATCCCAGTCTTCTTAAATTTACTTCTTTTTCCTCTCCCATATGTCTAAATAAATCATATTATTTAACTTTGCTTCAATGTTTCTTCAGCTCCTGAAACTATTCCTTCTATCTTCAAGACCCTCCCCCATTCCTTGCCTGTAGACACTGTATCCATTTTTTAAATGCCCCAACTAAATGCCACCTGTTCCATTGATGCTCCTGGACCAGCTCTTCAGAAGGAATGTTTCCCTCTGCTATGTTCTCTCAGAACTTTCTTCAAATCTCTCTTATGACATCTCCCAACTTCTGCCTTATCGTTTGAGTCCTGTTTCATCTCCTCTATTAGTACCCACTCTCCACCAGATTTGGACTTTATCTTACTCTTCTTGTGTTCCCCAACAGTACCTGACAAATGCCACGTACAAAATTCATGCTTAATGTATGTATATTGAAAGACTTAACAAATGAATAAATGGGCTTCCGAAGAGGAGGGATCAGAATTAAAATGCTAATAATTGGCTGATATTTTTAATATTAACTATAAAAATAAAATTCCTTCTCTCTTCACTTTCTAGACGCTCTTCAAATACCCCATCACCCAGTGCCTTGCTGCACATCTGTATTTCGAATGATTCTGCAGCAGAATTTAACCAGGTATGGCAGAAATGGCTGTGGCTGGTAATAACCATCTTTGGGTAGGATTTTAAGGAATCCAATGCACCATGATCTGACTGTTTTTAACTCTGATTCTTTGAGGGTAGTGTGTGTGGGGGCGTGTGTGCACATGTGTGTGTGTGCATGTGGTAAGTGGTGTTTATAATTATCAGGATTATCAGTCTAATTAGTTCATTAAATCAGGACTCAGATATGTAAGTGAAACATTCAGTGAGGTTTGCATCATTGTGGGTTTATTCTTTTTTAAACATTTTTATTGTGAAAAAACAAACACATGACATAAATTTACAGAATAATTAAGTATTGAAAATAAAACACCTGTATAAACAATCACCCACATCATAAAAATAGAGCATTGCCAGGATCCCAAAGACCTCCTCTCACCTCTCCATCTTCCCTAAAGGAATCCAATGTCTTGGTTTTTATGGTGTTTCCTTCCTTCCCCTCCCTTATAGTTAACTTCGTAAGGAACTAACCCTAAACAAATTATTCTATTTTACTTGCTTTTGAATTTTATGTAATCACATCATTCTGTAACACCTGGCTTCTTTTTTCAACATTCTGTTTCTAAGATGTGTCCATGTTGCTGCATATTGCTGTAATTAATTTCCATTGCTGTATAATATTCCATTTTATGAATATTCCCCATTTTTTATCAGTTCTACCATTAATGGACATCTGGGTAGTTTACAGTTTGGACTATCGGTGATTGATGCTGCACTGAATTCTTGCACGTGCACCCTGGGGCATCTAAGCACACATTTCTGTAGGGCTTTTCCGGGAGAGGAATTGCTGGGTCACACTGACACCGCACCCTACCACCCTATTTTCCAAAGTATTGAACCAATTTATGCTCCCACCAGCAGGGTAGGAAAATGGCCATTGTTCCACATCCTTGGCAATATTTGTTATTGTCAGAGTTTTTAATTTTTGCCAATCTGATGGATGTGTAGTTTTATTTTTGCATTTCACTGCGTTTGTAGATTAATTTTTAGCTAAACTGAAATCTGCTCTTTGAAACTTATGGGCATTTATGCATCTTTTAGAGACTGTGAAATTGAAATGGCTACTTCAAAAATCAGACCTAGCATGTTTTAGACATAAGAGTTAAAATACTAAGGAGTTCAATGACTACCCTTACAAAGCTAACTCTGAAAGACAGCTTGATTTTATTCATGAAGCCTCATTCTGGCTGGATTCTGTTTCCATCTGTATTTCAAAGCTCATATTACAGTTACTTTTTGCAACATTCCTCAGATGATGACCTTTGTCCAAACCCAGTAAAAATCCACCCAGGGCATAACTAACGACTCCATTGGAGACTCTGCCCACTTTATCTGCTTAGATAAAGATCCAGAAGAATGAGGAAGACACCCTCAATGAGACCAGCCCTCCTGTCCGTCACTCCTGACTCTATGTACCAGGAGAGGGTGACAAGGGTGGAAAGGTGAACCAGATGTCTGCCACCTCCTTCATCCCCAAGAGCTGGCATGGCTCAGCCCCGTGCCAGCACTAGTCAGACCTCAATCACTTCTCTCATTTCCTTCAGGGACTCCATCATTATTTTGTGATTGTTTTTGTGTTATTTATAGAAAATTTCATGGGAAAACGCAGGAGAGGATTTACATCACATAAGGTACCTAGCAAACTGCTACAAATGTTCACAGCAGACTCTTCTGTTCTCTCTGAAATTCCTTCCCTCAGGGCTGTTACCTATGTCCCTCCTCCTCCCTCTTCCTACACTCAGCCCAACCTTCCTTGATGTCCTGAGCAATTCATTTCCAACCCCTAACTTGCATTCTCCCCTCAGGAACACAAAAGCCCTTCAGTTCACATAACCCCACTCTCCATAGAGGGCAGTACAGTTCTATTGCCATCCTAGCATGTCCCTGGGGCCTTATCCCTCACCTCTTTATGGTTTATGAAAATATCCCTCTTAGCCGCATAGAATGCTTCTTAAGACAAGGTCTGATAAACACATTTTTCACCCTCTTGTTACATCAATATCAAAATTTAATCCTAACCTCCCTTATTTAACCAATTAGCCTCATCACCACCACCCACCCTCTGCCAGAAGAGTTAACAGGGACTGACAGGAAGTGAGTGACTTCCACTCACCTGATGGCCTTGACCATCAGTAAGTTGCCCAGAAGGCAAGTAAGAAAGTGAGGAAGCAGGAGGGTGAAGGATCCGGATGACAACGCTGTGAGCTCTTAACGCCCTGGGCGTGGGGCAAAGGGTCCAAGGCCTGACCCGAGGCTCTGTTGACACCTTGCCTTCCCCTAAGTCTCAGGTTCCCCACCCTGGAGCACAGCTGTGCTGGGGGGGAGGCCCTGCTGCCCGAAGAGCAAGAGCAGTGGAGAAGACAGACAGGGGTTCTGCTCCACCAGGTCTACGGACAGTCAGAGACGGTAGGTGGATGGTCCCTTCTGGGCCAGGCAGGATGTGCTCAGCCACTGAGCCCAGCAGATGAGCTGAATTATGCCATGAGTGTGTGTGGAGGCCCCCCAGCGTTGATGGAAGCCAATGGGAGGCTCCAGGTTCTAGGCTAATTTACCTCAAGTTGATTTGCAGAAAGACAATTCACAGCTCCTTGATTTGTCAAGAGACCGGTGTGCTGAAAACTATTGGACAAAAACTTAAAAAGGGGTCTAGGGACGTGGTGCCACTGTCCCTGTGATTATTAGCTCAGGGGAGTCCAGGAGGGGCTAGAGGATAGGAGGGTCTCTCCAGTAACGTGGAAGCCACCACCCACATGTCCTGCCCTCTTCACCATCCCATCCTAAGGCAGCAACCACAGGGGAAGGCAGAGCTGGCCCCAGAAGCTCATTTCTGGGTGTTTATGAGGACAGCACACAGGTTTGATTGTGGGACACTAGCAGGAGTGGAGGAGGGAGCAGAGACCTTCTGTGTGTGCATGTGTGCAAACACACACACCGAGTGTGATCCCACAGGGCATCACTGAGCAGCAGCCAGGTGGGCAGTGCGTCCAGAGAATCATGCCCGTCTTGAACCTCAAGGACTTTATCAGTGACAGTGTGGGCGGGTATCTCTCTTCCAACACATTCTCCACCCACTTCTGAGGCTGGACAGAGCCCCTCCCCCCACTCTCCATCATCCCTGTGGCTGACGGAAGGATGACTGCCATCTCAGGACCTGTAGCAAAATGGCGTTCTGGTCTCAATTCACATACTTGTCTGTAAATTTTTTGCAAAATAATTTTAAATAATGAGTTAATTGTTCTGCTTCCAGGCCTGAGAAATATTAAGACTCTGGCTGTCCTTGCATGGCTCAGTTTATATTTGGACAAGGAGGAGGGTGAGGTGAGAACTGCACTCACCCATGAACGACACGACACTCATGGCCCCAGTCCCTTTGCATTAACTATTTGCAACAACAGAATACTCCCTTACACCTGGCTCATGTTTTATTTCTCCAAGCACTGTCACACCTACTCACTCATCTGTGCAACATTTTCCATGTGCCTGTAGTTGAGCAGCGACACAGCAGAGGGGCAAGAGCTTCCTCTCCCAGGAGCTCAGACCCCAGTTCAAGTCTCAGCCTTGCCAATTACAGGCTTCAAGACTTAGCATATCATTGAACTTTCCAGAGTCCCAGCCTCCCCATCTCCAAAATGGAAACCGCAATGCCTGTCTTGCCGGGCTGTGATCAAGTCACTGAAAGGAAGTATATAAAGTGCTGGCCACTGTCCAACCCCAGACGTGTTCACATTGCAGCTACTGTTTTCCTTGCTGTTTGTAGGTAGGTGCTGTGCTAGATGCTGGGAGTGCAGAGATGAACGGGGCAATCTCTAGTCTCAGAATGCTCGCTATCCACTGAGGGAACAGACAAGCAAGAGTAACTGTAATGCCCGGTTGGCTACAATAGATGCGTGGCAGAAAATACTACAGAAGGAGAATCTCCCCATGACTTTTCTGGGGCCTGAGTAATAGCTAGTAGTAGTCGTTTATTGAGCTAACTTGGTGTGTGCCCAGTACTGTGTGAAGGGGTTTCCCATACACTCACATGGACTCTGAGAGGTCAGTGTGATAATTACCCCCTGTGATAATTACAGAGGAGGAGATCCAGGGGGATTGATTGGCACACAGCTAGTGAGTAGAGGAGTCAAAATTCAAGCCCTGGCCTGATTGTAAAGCAGTTAGCTTTAGAAAGAATATTTCAGAGAACCATAAAGGAGGAGTAAGGTTCATCAGGAGGATAAATGGGGGTGGGGCAGTGGTGGCAGAGGGGACACCATGACCAATCTGAATAATCTCAACACAGCTCTGAGAAGTAGTTGAGGCAACGTTCCTATCGCTGTTCAACAGCCCTGAGGAAATGTTTGTTAAGCAGACTCATGGCCTTCCCCTGGCAAGTGGACACATGCCTGGCAAACAGCATGCCTTCCAGACCCCACATCACATGCCCACAGCCCCAGGCACACCCCTTTGCTTCTCTCTCGGCCTCCCCCACTGGACCCTGCAGCCCCAGCAGCTGACACGGGCCCAGTCCATGACAGGCGCAGTGAATGTCTGCTGAATAGAGTTGGGTCATTGCCTTGAGCCTAGCATCCAGACCTTCTAGCTTCCCCACAAGGGCTCTTTGAGCATCATCAAATGACATCATGAGCAGGGATGCTGTGTGTGATTCTTGCTACTCTGTGATCAGCCTGGATTCTTTGGTCAGCCCCAATTCTCTTTCTTTTTTGAACAGGGAATAACTTGTGGCAACCTCCGGGGAGTGACGATCAAGCCGGGTTCCATGGGGAAGGCCATCCCACCCTTCGACATCCAGGTCTGATCCTAAAGGCAGTGGCAGGGAGCAGTTAGGACTCAGTGTGGACCATTGTGTGACACCAGCGGTGCCCACCAGTTGTCCTTCCTCCTCTCCTCCCGTTTTTCCTCCAGTTTCCTGTGGAGGTTTCATTTGAGAACTGTAGTATTCCGAGCATGGATGCAGTTCACCCTGACAGCTAGAGGCCCCCAGAGTGGATGGGAAAAGAGGCCCTGGAGGTAGCCCTGGCAGCTCTCTCCACCAGCTGGTGCTTTCAGATTCTCCTGACCCATGTTTTCTAACCTGAAGGCACGTTTGCCATGTCTATATATCCATGAAACAAATAGACCCGTGACTTGGGTTTCACCATTTGCTGATTTCAAAGACTTTTGACACTTTATTCTATTTTCTGACAGGGCTCCTCCCCCAGGTATCCCCGCTGGTGTCACATGAATACGCTAGCAGTGCTGGGACGGGGCAGGAGTGTTGGGGGAGCCCTGTAGCTCGGTATTCACAGGGCTTTTGCTCTAGATCATTGATGACAAGGGCAGTGTCCTACCGCCCAACACTGAAGGAAACATTGGCATCAGGATCAAGCCCACCAGGCCCATAGGCCTCTTCATGTACTACCAGGTAAGGGCACCCCGTCTGCCCTCAGCCAGGCCCCAAGAGTCCCTGCAGGGGGCTGTGGAGGTGATAAGGGAGTGGGCTCAACTCTGCACCCTGAGACTTCACATCTCTTTATTCCCTCCAGCTCAGTGAAACCTATTCTAATTAGTCTCAAGCTCACTGTGTGTTCTCACATTCCTTCCTGTCCTAACCCATCTGGCACTTATGGGCTGACTGATGGGATAGAAAGAAGCCTGGCTTCAGAACCACCAGACTTGTGGTCCAGTGATCTCCTGTGGTTAAGGATGCAGGCTTTGACTGGGTTCAAATCCTGTCATCCCACTTACCAACAGGGTGAGAACAAATCTGTTAACCTTGCTGAGCCTCCAGGAGGCACCATTATCCCCACTTTACAGAGAAAGAAACTACAGATTGGAAGAGGTGTCTTCCCCATGTCAATATGGCAGGTCTAAGATTCAAACCAATGAATAGGGGTTTTGGCCCCAAACTCTAAATGAGAAATGAGGGGTTATAGAAAACTGTGATAGGCTATAAGGTAACCTGCTGAAACTCTTAATTTGACAAACCCTAGCCTTCCCAGGTTAGTAGTAGCCAGTAAGAGGAAATTCTTAGCTCCCAAGATTGGCCATGGAAGGGTGGAGAGACCCTGAAATTCATCTCAGACTCCATCTCCTTTCTGCAAAGTCACAGACACTGGAGGTCTCTTGGTGCTACTGTTGTCCTCACACGATGGCTTCCGTGGGGCCTCTTGTGATACTATTGCTCAAAAGGAAGCATGCAGGCCCTAGCCTTAATTCTCAGCAGCACAACTTTAAGTTTGGATAAAAGAGAAAATAAACGCAGAGTTACATGTGGCTAGATCAGTGGTTCCCAACCATACCTGCATGTTAGAATCACTTGAGGAGATTTTTAAAAAATATATTAGTGCTTGGCTCCAACCACAGAGATGCTGGTTAAATTGAACGGGGTGGTCCAGAGCAATGACATTTTTTTTTTAATTGGACGTGACATATTTTATTTTGCAAAGATGTCCTCACATATGCCCACATCTATGTCTCCCATTTCGCATGCTCTCATGACAATGAGACGCTGTCACTCTTCCATTGAGATTTGTTTGCTTTTTGTTTTCTTTTTTTTGAGGTAAAATGTATATAACATAAAATTTACCATTTTCACCGTTTTGAGCATACAATTCAGTGGCGTTGAGTAAATTCACAATATTGTGCAAGCATCAGCACTATGCATGTGCATAAAATTTTCACCCTCCCAACCAGAAACTCTGATCCCATTAAACAATAATTTCCCTCTCCTTCTCTCTCCAGCACCTGGAAACCTTTAATCTACTTTTTGTCTTTGTGAATTTGCCTATTTTATGTACCCCATATAAGAGGAATCAAACAATATTTGTCCTTTTGTGTCTGGCTTATTTCACTTAGCACAATGTTTTCAAGTTTCATCCATGTTGTAACATGTAACAAAATGTCATTCTTTTTTAAGGCTGAATAATATTACATTGTATGTATATAGCACATTTGGTATATTCAGTAATCTCTTGATGGACATTTGGGTTATTTCTACTGTTTATGATCATATGGTAATTCTATGTTTAACTTTTTGAGGAACCATTTGCCACAGGGGCTGCACCATTTTATGTTCCCATCAGCAGTGGACAAGGGTTCCAATTTCTCCATATCCTTGCCAAGACTTGTGATTTTCTGATTTTTTGTTAATAGCCATCCTAATGGGTGTGAAGTGGTATTTCAATGTGGCTTTAATTTGCGTTTCCCTAATAGCTAGTGATGTTGAGCATCTTTCTCATGTTCTTGTTGGCCATTTGTATATCTTCTCTGGAGAATTGTCTATTCAGGTTTTTTGCTCATTTTTTAATTGGATTGTTGGGTTTTTTTGTTGTTGAGTTATAGGAGCTCTTTACAGTCACGCACCACATGATGACATTTTGGTCAACGATGGACCACATACACGGCACTGGTCCCATATGATGAATACCTTATAGCCTAGGTATTGTAGGCTATACCATCTGGTATAGTAGGCTATACCATCTAGGTTTGTGTAAGTACTGTAGGTTCTTCTGGCTGGTCTAAGAATTAAATTGACATGAGACAGATTAACAGGAAAGAAACAAATTGTTCTATCTTCAACTCTCTGATTCTTTCTCATACCAGTACAAATATGTTGTTGCAACCCACTAGTGAATTTTTTATTTCAGTTATTGTACTTTTCAGCTCCAGAATTTTTATTTGGTTCCTTTTTATAATTTCTTTCTCTTTGTTGATATTCTCATCTTGTCCATATATCATTTTCCTTACTTCCTTTAGTTTTGTCCATTTTTTTTATGAGCTATTTGAGCATATTTACATTTGATTTAAATTATTTGCCTGCTAGGTCTGATGTCTGGGCTTTCTCAGGAATGGTTTCTGTCAATCAATTTCATTCTTTTGAATGAGCTGCATTTCCTCTTTCTTTGTACACCTCGTGATTTTTTAGTTGAAAATTGAGCCTTTCACCATTATAATGTGGTAACTCTGGAAATCAGATTCCCCCACTTCTCCAGGGGTTGAAGTAGCTGATTTTTTTTTCTGACTGTTGAAGCCTATAGTAGTTCTTTGTTTTGAGATTTTTCTAGGTTCTTTTTGCAAAGACTATTGTTTGTCATGTGTGATCACTGAAGTTTCTGTTCCTTTAGGTCATATCCAGCTAATGTTTTTTCTGTTTTTTGTTTTGTTTTCAGTTTTTTAGAAACATCTTTATTACAAGTCTTAATCACTTCACTACATGCATTACAAGAATCGGTATCATCTCCATTTATGGAAAAAAGTGTCCTGTACTCAGTTTGCAAGTACACCTTTGTTAGAAACGTCTTTAGTAGAAGTCTTGTTAAACCCTTCCCTATGTGCAGTACAGAATGGGTAGCACTTTCATTCACTGAAAGAACACTTTCCTGAATGCAGCTCTTAAGTAGCTTGTTAGAAACATTGCTATTACCAGTCTTGGTAAACACTACACTACATGTATTATAAGATGGTTATCGCTGGCATTCAAAAAAAGAACACTGCTCAAAGCAATGCTCAAAGTAGCTTCTTTTTTCTTCATATCTATTCACTTTATTTCGTTTTTTTTTATTGAGGTAACACTGGCTTATAACATTACATAAATTTCAGGTGTACATCATTATATTTCAGTTTCTGTGTAGACTACATCCTGTTCACCACCCAAAGACTAACTACCATCCATCATCATACACATGTGATCTACCACTCCATTTGCCCTCCTCCTCCCCGCCTCCCCTCTGGTAAACACCAATTTAATCTCTGTATCTATGTGTTTTTTTGTTGTTGTTGTTATTGTGTTTATCTTCTACTTATGAATAAAATCATATGGTATTTGACTTTTCCATATGACTTATTTCACTTAGCATAATACCCTCAAGGTCCATGCATGTTGCCACAAATGGTAAGATTTCACTTTTTTTATAGCTGGGTAGTATTCTGCTATGTATATGTACCACATCTTCTTTAGCCATTCATCTGTTGATGGGCACTTAGGTTGTTTCCAATTCTTGGCTATTGCGAATAATGCTGCAATTAACATAGTGGTGCATATGTCTTTACGCATTTGTGTTTTCATGTTCTTTGGATAAATACCCAGAAGTGGAATATCTGGATCATATGGTAGTTCTATTCTTATTTTTTGAGGCATCTCCATAGTGTTTTCCATAGTGGCTGCACCAGTTTACATTCCCACCAGCAGTGTCTGAATGTTCCCTTTTCCTCACATCCTCTCCAACACTTGTTATTCCTTGTCTTGTTAATTATAGCCATTCTGACATGCAAGAGGTGATATCTCATTGTAGTTTTGATTTCCATTTCCCTAATAATTAGTGATGTTGAACATCTTTTTGTATGCCTATTGGCCGTCTATATATCTTCTTTGGAAAAATGTCTGTTCAGATCTTTTGCCCATTTTTTAATTGGGTTGTTTGTTTCTTTGTTGTTGAGATGTATGAGTTCTTTATATATTTTGGATATTACCCCTCATCAGATGTATGGTTTGCAAATATCTTCTCCCAATTGTTATGTTGTCTTTTCATTTTGTTGATGATTTCCTTTGCTATGCAGAAGCTTTTTAGTCTGATGTAGTCCCATTTGTTTATTTTTTCTATTGTTTCCCTTGCCTGAGTAGACATGGTATTTGAAAAGATGCTGCTAAGATCAATGTTGAAGAGCGTACTGCTTATGTTTTCTTCTAGAAGTTTTATGGTTTCAGAGGTCTTGCATTCAAGTCTTTCATCCATTGTAAGTTAATTTTTGTGTGGTTTAAGACAATGGTCTACTTTCATTCTTTTGCATGTGACTGCCCAGTTTACTCAACACCATTTATTGAAGAGACTTTCCTTTCTCCATTGTATGTTTTTGGCTCCTTCATAGAAAATTATCTGCCCATAGATGTGTGGGTTTATTCCTGGGCTCTTGATTCTGTTCCACTGTTCTGTGTGTTTGATTTTGTGCCAGTACCATGCTGCTTTGATTACCATACTTTTGTAGTATATTTTGAAATCAAGGAGTGTGATGCCTCCAGCTTTGTCCTTTTTCTCAGGATTCCTTTGGTTTCATGGAGTCTTTTATTGTTCCATATAAATTTTAGGATTCTTTGTTCTATTTCTGTGAAAAATGTCATTGGGACTTTGATAGGGGTTGCATTGAGTCTGTAGAATGCTTTAGGAAGTATGGACATTTTAACTATTTTAATTCTTCCAATCCAAGAACAAGGAATAGCTTTCCGTTTCATAGTGTCTTTGATTTCTTTCAACAATGTTTTCTAGTTTTCAGTGTATAGGTCTTTCACCTCTTCGGTTAAATTTGTTCCCAGTTATTTTATTCTTTTTGCTGTGATTGTAAATGGGATTGTGTTCTTAATTTCTATTTCTGCTATTTTGTTGTTAGTGTGTAGAAATGCAACTGATTTTTCTATGTTGATTTTGTATCCTGCAACTTGACTGTATTCATTTATTGTTTCTAATAGTTTTTTGGTGGATCCTTTAGGGTTTTCTATATATAAAATCATGTCACCTGCAAATAGGGACAGTTTTACCTCTTCCTTTCCAATTTGAATCCCTTTTATTTCTTTTTCTTTCTGATTTTTATTTCTGATTGCTCTGGTAAGAACTTCCAATACTATGTTAAACAGGAGTGGTGAAAGTGGGCATCCTTGTCTGGTTCCTGTTCTTAGAGGGATAGCTTTCAGTTTTTCACCATTGAGGATGATATTAGTTGTGGGTTTGTCATACATGGCTTTTATTATGTTGAGGTGCTTTCCTTCTATACTCATTTTATTCAGAGTTTTTATCATAAATGGATGCTGGATCTCGTCAAATGCTTTCTCTGCATCTATTGAGAGCTCATGGTGATTTTTATTCTTCATTTTGTTAATGTGATGTATCATGTCGATTGATTTGTGGACGTTGAACCATCCCTGCATCCCTGGAATAAATCCCACTTCATAATAGTGTATGATCTTTTTAATGTATTGTTGCATTTGATATGCTAGTATTTTGTTGAGGATTTTTGCATCTATGTTCATCAGCGATATTGGCCTGTAATTTTCTTTTTTTTGTGTTGTCCTTGTCTGCTTTTGGTATTAGGGTAACGTTGGCCTCATAGAGTGAGTTAGGAAACTTTCCCTCTTCTTCAATTTTTTGAAAGAGTTTGAGAAGGATATGTATTAAGTATTCTCTGAATATTTGGTAGATTTCACCAGAGAAGCCCTCTGGTCCTGGGCTTTTATCTTTTGGGAGGTTTTTGATTGCTGTTTCGATCTCCTTACTGATGATTGGTCTGTTCAAATTCTATTTCTTCTTGGTTCAGTTTTGGTAGGTTGTATGATTCTAAGAATTCATCCATTTCTTCTAGATTATCCAATTTGTTGGCGTACAGCTTTTCATAGTATTCTCTTATAATCCTTTATATTTCTGAGATGTCTGCTGTAATTTCTCCTCTTTCATTTCTGATTTTATTTCAGCCTTCTCTCTTTTTTTCTTGATGAGTCTAGCTAAAGGTTTGTCAATTTTGTTTATCTTTTCCAAGAACCAGCTCTTAGTTTCATTGATTTTTTCTATTTTTTGTCTCTATTTCATTTATTTCCACTCTGATTTTTATTATTTCCTTCCTCCTACTGATTTTGGGCCTTGTTTCTTCTTCTTTTTCTAGTCCTTTAGGTGCACTGTTAGATTGTTTATTTGAGATTTTGCTTGTTTTTTGAGGTAGGCCTGTATTGCTATAAACTTCCCTCTTAGTACTGCTTTTGCCATATCCCATAAATTTTGGTATGTCATATTTTCATTTCATTTCTCTCCAGGTGTTTTTTGATTTCTCCTTTGATTTCTTCATTGACCCAATTGTTGTTCAGTAGCATTTTGTTTAATATCCGCATGTTTGTGGCTTTTCTAGTTTCTTCTTGTAGTTGATTTCTAGTTTCATATCATTGTGGTCAGAAAAGATGCTTGGTATAATTTCAGTCTTGTTAAATTTGTTGAGACTGGTTTTGTGGCCTAATATGTGATCTATCCTGGAGAATGTTCCATGTGCATTTCAAAAGAACGTGTATTCTCTGGTTTTTGGATGGAATGTTCTGTATGTATCTACTAAGTCCATCTGGTCTGATGTGTCATTTAAGGCCACTGTTTCCTTATTGATCTTCTGTTTGGATGATCTATTCATTGATGTGAGTTGAATGTTAAAGTCCCCTACTATTATTGTGCTACTGTCTATTTCTCCTTTTATGTCTGTTAATAATTGCTTTATATATTTAGGTGCTCCTATGTTGAGTGCATGGATATTTACAGGTGTTATATCCTCTTGTTGGATTGTTTCCTTTATTACTACGTAGTGCCCTTCTTTGTCTCTTGTTACAGTTTTTGTTTTAAAGTCTATTTTTTCTGATATAAGTATGCTACCCCAACTTTCTCTTCATTGCCATTTGCATGGAACATCTCTTCCCATCCCTTCACTTTCAGTTTGTGAGTGTCTGTAGGTCTGAAGTGTGTCTCTTATATGCAGCATATATATGGGTCTTGTTTTTTTATCCATTCAGCCACCCTCTGTCTTTTGATTGGAGCATTTAGTTCATTGACATTTAAAGTCGTTGTTGATAAGTATGTACTTATTGCTGTTTTGTTACTTTTTTCTGGGTGTTTTTCTCTGTTCCTTTCTTCTGTTGCTCTCTTCCCTTGTGATTTGTTGGCTCTCTTTAGTGTTATGTTTGGGTTTCTTTCTCTTAATTTTTTGTGTGTTTATTATAGGTTTCTCTTTTGTGATTACCATGGCATTCATGTATCATAACCTATGTAAACAGCAATCTATATTAAGTTGATGGTCTCTTAAATTTGACTTCTTACTAAAAGCCCTACACTTTTACTCCCTCCCCCACATTTTATGTTTTTGATATCATATTTAACCTCTTTTTTGCGTGTGTCTATCTCTTAACCTCTTATCATGGAAATAGATAATTGTAGTACTTTTGTCTTTTGACCTTCATATTAGCTTTGTATGATCTGATACATTTACTGTATATTTGTCTTTACCGGTGATTGTTTTTCTTTGATAATTATTTTATTCTTATTTGTGGTCTTTTCTGTTCCACTTAAATAAGCCCCTTTAACATTCTTGTAAGGCCAGTTTATTGGTGATAAACTACTTCAGTTTTTCTTGTCTGGAAAACTCTTTATCTCTCCTTCCATTCTGAATGATAACCTTACTGCGTAGAGTATTCTTGGCTGTAGGTTTTTCCCTTTCAGCACTTTGAATATGTCGTGCCACTCCCTTCTAGCCTGTAAGGTTTCTGCTGAGAAGTCAGCTGATAGCCTTATAGGGTTTCCTTGTATGTAACTTGTTTCCTTTCTCTTGCAGCTTTTAGGATTCTCTCTTTATCTTTAATTCTTGACATTTTAATTAAAATGTGTCTTGGTGTGGGCCTCTTTGGGTTATCTTGTTTGGTGGTCTCTGTGCTTCCTGTACCTGGATGTCTGTTTCCTTCCTTAGGTTAGGGAAGTTTTCAGCTACCATTTCTTCAAAAGAGTTCTCTGCCCTTTTGTCTCTCTCTTCTCCATCTGGGACACCTATAATATGGATGTGAGTATGCTTGATGTTGTCCCAGATGTCCCTTAGACTGTCCTCACTGTTTTTAATTCTTTTTTCTGTTCAGCTTGGGTGATTTCCTCTACTCTTTCCTCCAGCACACTGATCCATTTTTCTGTGTCATCTACTCTGCTCTTGATTCCCTCTAGTGATTTTCTCATTTCTATTATTGTATTCTTCAGTTCTGATTTTTTTTTTATATTTTCCAATTCTCTGTTGAAGTTCTCACTGTGTTCATCTATTCTTCTTCCAAGATCAGTGAGCATCCTTATGACATTTTGTTTGAACTCTTTTTCAGGTAGATTATTTATCTCTGTTTTGTTTAGTTCTTTTTCTGAGGATTTGTCCTGTTCCCTTAATTGGAACCTCTTCCTTTGTCTCCTCATTTTGCCTACTTCTTTATGCTTATATCTAAGTATTAGGTAGATTAGCTATATCTCCCAATCTTGGAGATGTGGCCTTATATAAGGGTACCTTATGGGGCCCAGCAATGTGCTTCCCTCTCCTCACCAGTTCCAAGTGTTCCAGGAGTGTCCCCTGCATGGGCTACATGTGCCTTTCTGTTGTGGTGGGGTTGCTCTTGCTGCAGGTGCATGGGTAGGCTAGGCTGACCCCAAGGCCAGCTGGTTGTAAGGCTCAGCTGTATGCAGCTGCTACAGTCACTTTAGTCACTTTATGGGGAAGGAGAACCCCAGCACAACTGGCTGCAAGGTCTAATAGCACACATCTGCTGCTGTTTTGCTGTTAAGTGAGCCCCCAGGGTGGCTGGTTGCTAGGCTCTGGGGCTCACAATTGCCACAGGCCTCTAGGACGTGATGCTGTTGTCAGCTCTCTCAGGAGTGCAGCTGGGTGGGGCTGGCCCTAGGCATGGCAACACACAATCATTTCAGGCATTGGAAAGTGGGACAGATTTCCTGGGTGGCTGTTTAAGGAGGCCAGTGGCACAAGTCTGCTGCAGCTGACAAGCCCCACCACTTGCAGGCCCACACACCCAGCCAGTGCAGTCCTGCCCTGTGCATACACCCTACCCCACTGAAGCAGACACACTCACCCCACTGAAGAGGTCCCACACACTCCACAAATGAAGGCCCACTCCTCATGGATGCCCTGCCCTGCAGAGGTAGACCCATTCACCCCACTGCAGAGGTCCCACACACGCCGCCTATGCAGGTCCACAAGTTCCCTGGGCTTGCTGGCGGGTGGGGCCAGTCCCTAGGGCAGGCTGCCTACCCTGGCTTAGCTGGATTAAATCAGTGCTCTAGTGGGCAGGGCAAACCCTTGGGCTAACACACCAGGGGAAGAACTCCAATGGCATCTGCCAGCATCTGTGTCGGCATGCCTGTAGTAGGTCACAGCGATGGCTGCCACCAGTGACTTAGTCCCTGGGGATGTGGCCCAGCTGCCTTCTGCCTCTCTTAGACATACTCAGAGCTTATCAAGTGAGTCTCTGTTACCAAAGAACTATGCACCTTTCTTTCTGGTGATTTTTTGTTGGTTTCTGGAATGGTGAATTTGTGCGTGGGGCCTTTAAGAGAAAGCTTTTCTTTCTCTTATGTTCCATACCTCTTCTGGAGGTATTCCCCATGGGTTTTAATAGCAAGCAAAGCCAGGTATTATGACAATCATCTCTGTTGTGCTGAATTCAAAGGCTGGTTATTGTGGCATAGCTCTCCTGCTCAGACCTACTGTTCCTCCAGGAAAAGCTTCATACCTTAAGATTGTTCCCAGCCGTGAAGTGCTGCAGCTAGAATAGGGTTTTTTCCTCAGCAGAAAGGTATTTCTGCCTCTTCCACCTCTGTCAGTGTTGTCCCTTGTTGTGGGGGTTCTTTTTATCCAGTTTCCAGTTCTCTCTCAGAGGTTCCACAGGTAGTTGTAAATTTGTTGCATCGGTGGGACGAGGTGAGTTCAGAGCCTTCCTATGCTGCCATCTTCCCAGCAATGCCTTCAGCTAATCTTTTGACAGAGATTTCCTTGAGTGCCAGGAGCTCAAACAAACAAGCACAAACATCAACAACAACGAGAATGACCACTGTGCAGACCGGCTGTGTGTGAGGAACTCCCCACAACTTGGCCAGCCTTGCTCTGAGCCTGGGGATCAGCCTGAGGTGGAAGCTTCAGGTCTTCTCAGGACGTTCTGAGCATGCGTCTTGCCTGGGCGTGTGATGGCTTTCTAAATCCCGCATGTTCACAGCTGTCTTGAATATCTCAATTTCCTGGAAAGTCTACCCTAGCTTCTCCCCCAGACCTTGATGGTCTACTGTATATCTCCCCCACAGTCTCTCATCTCAGGCGTCTTTAGTTGTAGTCCACCGTGTAGCTTTTATGAGCAGTGCCTGCTGCTCTTCCCGTCTGCATTCTGAGTCGTGTGAAATGAGGGTCTTGCATCAGCCCTTCAGGTGTCCCCAGACAGCTTAGAACAGATTACACAATAATTTGCAAATAAGATCTGCTCTGCTCCCTCTGGTGGGAGCAGGGGCACTGGGAACCTGGCTGCTGTCTACTCAAGACCAAATCTGCCATGCTGGGGAAAGGTGGGGCAAGGGTGAGTGAAAATGGCATGAAACTTCCCTACCATTTTGAAGGTGGCTTTTCTTGATTGGGTATTTCCAAGGTTGTTGCAAACCTTTGACTCTTCCAGAGCTCCTACAAAGACAGTTCAGACAGCTCCTGGTAGTTTGTTTGCTTGCTTGATTGTTTTTGATGTTTTGTAGGGGAACAAGAGCTCACAGCTTCCTAGTAGGCCGTTTTCTTTACATCACTCCCCAATAGCTTTTTTTTTCTTTGGTGAAGAAGATTGGCCCTGAGCTAACATCTGTGCCAGTATTCCTCTAATTTGTATGTGGGTCACCACCACAGCATGGCTTTAGGAGTGGTGTAGGTCCGTGCTCAGGATCCGAACCCAGGAACCTGGGCCGCCGAAGTGGAGCATGCGAACTTAACCACTATGCCACAGGGCCAGAACCCCCATAGCAGTTTTTAAAAGCAGCCAAGGTTAAGGACCCACTTGGCTTTCTGTGTGGACTCTCCCACGTCTGTGTGGTAGATGGGATACTGTGCCCCTACCATTCAGGAGCTTTTCTTTGGCCCTGGGAGCATGATTCCTTCCCTGGATGTGTGAGTCCCATCGTCCAGGCTCCAGTCTCTGACCCTACCTCAGATGATTGGCATCAAGAAAGTTCATTTCCTCCTGGAAGTTGTGTCCACAGGGGTGTGTCAGGCCAACTGTATCAACACCCAGCACACTGAACTGGACAGCAGTTCAAGTGGTGCATGAATGGGGGTGTGACTTTGCTGTACCCCTTGCGCAGTGTTTCCTAAATTTCAGTCATCTGTGTCCACATCCACTATTTTTTACCTTATCTGTGCACCATCTATATTATCACTTACTTAATTTTTCTCTCTAAATTCACTTATTATTTTACTTTAAAACATTTGTTTAAAAAAAAAAGTTGATCTGGGGGGCCGGCCCGGTGGCGCAAGCGGTTAAGTGCGCGCGCTCCGCTGCGGCGGCCCGGGGTTCGCTGGTTCGGATCCCGGGCGCGCACCGACGCACTGCTTGGTAGGCCATGCTGTGGCGGCGTCCCATATAAAGTGGAGGAAGATAGGCACAGATGTTAGCCAGGGCCGTCTTCCTCAGCAAAAAAAAGAGGAGAATTGGCGGATGTTAGCTCAGGGCTGATCTCCTCACACACACACACAAAAAAGTTGATCTGGTATCACAAGTGGAAAACCGTATCACTTGCCAAAAGCAGAAGGCAATTATAACCATAACTATAATACAAACAAAACATTTGCTCAAATTTTAACTTCATCCTGTTCCTGCTAAATGCTCTGATCTTGAAACTTACCGGTAGTTCCAGAGCTTTTTAAAACATGTCGGAGCCAAATCAGAACAATTGGAAGAGAGTCTAAAAAGGGATGTGATTCAACATTTTTTATATGTTTTTTTTCTGGAACCTCTTAAAATTATGTCAAGTCCCACAACAGGGAAGATCCCAACACATTGGTAAGCGGTCAAGTGCATAGGCTGTAGAGCAAGAATTAAATTCAAATACCAGTGCTTCCACTGACCAGCTGAGTGACTTCGAGCAAGTGATTGTGCCTCTTGTGCCTCTCTGAGCATCAGTTTCTTCTTCTGTAACATGGGCTATAAAAAATGCCAGCCTCACATAAAACCTGTACACAAATGTTCATAGTGGCTTTATTCATAATCTCTAAAAACTGGAAACAACCCAGATGCCCTTCACTGGGTGAATGGGTAAACAAACTGTGGTTCATTCATAACATGAAATACTGTTCAGCAATAACAGCATTGAACTATTGATGAACACACCAACCTGGATGAATCTCCAGAGAGGTACACTGAATGAGATAATAAAAAAGAGCCATTCCCAAAGGTTACATACTATATGATTTCACTTATGTAACTTTCTTAAAATGGCAAAATTATAAAAATGGAGAATAGATTAGGCATTGCCAAGGGGTTAGGGATGGAGAGGGAGGCGGAGAAGGAGGAGGAGGGAGGTGGACGTGGGTATAAAAGCAACATGAGAGCTCCTGGTGATGACGGGACTGTTCTGTCTCTTGACTGTGGCGGTGGATACACAAACCTACACGTGTGATAAAATTGCACTGTACTAAATGCACTCACACACACACACACACACACAAATGAGTACAAGTGAAAAACTGGGGAAATCTGAGTAAGATTGGTGGATTGCATCAATGTCAGTATCCTGGTTGTGATGTTGAACTACGCAGTGTTGGAAGATGAGATGTTACCATCGGGAGAAACTGGGTAAAGGGCACACGGGATCTCTCTGTATCATTTCTTACAACTTGCATGCAAATCTACCATTATCCTAAAATCAAAGTGTAATTAAAGTAATACCAGCCTCACAGGCTTTCTGTGAGGATCAAGTGAGGTAGTGTTTGGGGAAGAAAATTCATTCAGCAAATGTTGATTGACACCTCCCGTCTGTCCAGTTACTGTGTGAACGCTGAGCTTCTCACAGTGAATCAAATACACGGAGTTCGTGGTCTAGGAAATCGTATTCTGCTGGAGAGCCACACAAAAGCGAGGTGTTATTTTAAAAAATTATCCTTAAAATTGGCGTAACATTGCCCACTAACTCAGCAGTAGAGTGCATTGAGTGTTTGCATGTAAAGAAAATAGACTCTGCGAGATGACAAAACTTGCCCAGGTGCCAGCTGGAGTGACAAGGAGGATTCAGACCCAGATCCGAGCCCCAGGTTGTGGCTCTTCGTCTCTAGACTCGCTGCCTTCTCCACAGAGGGGTGCTGTTCTCTTTACAGGATGACCTGGTGAGGACAGCCGAAGTGGAGCGTGGGGAATTTTACAGCACTGGGGACAGAGCAACCATGGATGCAGAGGGCCACATCTGGTTCCTGGGGAGGGGCGATGATGTCATCAATGCCTCTGGGTAGGTGTGGCTGACCCTGAGCCAGGAGGTGTCACCCTCACACGCCTGGTGGGATCTAGCTGGCCCAGACGTTCCTCCATGTATTGGTCATGGGACCCTCAGCCTAATTCTGAACAGAGCCATGTCTACAGGGCCCTGGCCCGGGGATGTCTGTGCACCTCCCCCAACCCCTGCATCCGGAAGAAATAGTCAAAATGAAGTTCAGGAAGGTCTGGAAGAACAACCATAATAAGACACCATTTTAAGAGGAGGGATGGGATGGGAAGGGAGACCTTGCTTTGACCCCTATTGGTGGGAGGAAATTATTCTCTGTGCTCCTCTGATGGGGCACAACATGTCACAGAAAATAATAATAATAATAATGATAATAGCTAACCTTTATGGAGTGCTTACTAGGTGAAAGCACTCTCCTCAGTGTTTTCTATAACCCAGTAAATGTTATCATCATGCCCATTTTACACAGGAGAAAACTGAGTCACTGACCAGTGAAGTAAGTTTCCTAAAGTTTCAAAGACAATACAGGTTGCAGCCCAGATTCGAACCAATGTGGTCTGGCTCCCAATCTGTTGTCTCTAACTCTTACATGATTTAAGGGAAAAAATGACACAAGTAACAAGTTCTCTTGGTTATTTTGGAGAAATTGAGTTTGTTTTATTTTGTAATTTCTAAAACAAATGCTGACATAGTGGGGAAGAGGGTGGAGAATTTTCATGAATGTTTAAAATCAAGTTTGAGGCTTCCAAGAGGTTCCATGCTGGAGGAAGCTCCTGAAGCCAGGCCGCAGAGCTCTGGGAGGACGGAGCTCTCCCTCTCCTCCTACCAGAGGCAGTGAGTGAGAAGAGAGCATCTGTGCCTTGTATTTCTTAGCATGGAGCATCCAGGTCTTCCTGCAGTGGTCCCACTACACAGCCTGTCACAGGCCTCTGACCCCCTGTGACAGTTTCCCTCTGTGCCAAGGGAAGATACGATCCTCCAGAACATGAGATCTGAGGGCTTGGTCACCCCAGCCCTGGCATCTGCTCAGAATCAGAGAAGGAACTTTGATCCTGCAGGTATCGCATCGGGCCGACAGAGATGGAGAATGCCCTGGCCGAGCATCCAGCAGTGGCTGAGTCAGCTGTGGTGAGCAGCCCGGACCCGATTCGAGGGGAGGTGAGGAAGAGAACACGGGGGTCATCGTGTCTGTGTGTGGGCACTGGGGAGGCAGGTGCAGGGGAAACTTCCAGGCCATGTCTACCCAGGACCTAGCGTGGAGAGAGGGCGCAGTTGGTGTGTGTGTGCACTTACACTATGTGGTCACCAGGGGGCACTGTGGCCTCTTCTGTGACTGAAAATGCTGCTGCTGACATCTAACATTTAATGAGCTCTTATTATGTGCCTGCTCATTTATCCCCCCAGTAACCTAAAGAGTTCAGGACTCTCATTATACCCTTTTATAGATAAGGAAACATGGGCCTAAAGAAGTTATTAAGTTGCCCAGATGACACAGTGGGGGAGCCAGAACGGGAATCTAAGCAATCTGGCTCCAGAACGTACATTCATTGATTCAACAGGTGTTTACTGGGCACCTACTATGTGCAAGGCCCTGTGCAATTAAGTGGGGACATAAATAATAACCTAAGAATAATAAATTACCAACAATTATTAAATACCCACAAAGTTCTCGGCACAAAGTATACATACAACAATAGTAAAAATGATGAGGATGATAATACTGATAGAAAAAATAATAAACTTAAACTAACTTCGTGTTTTACATCTATTATCTCATGCAATCTTGACATAAACCCAGTGAGGAATGAACCCGTACTGTCCCCATTTCGCAGGGAAGGAAATTGAGGGTGAGAGAGGTTGAGTAACTTTCCAATCATAGAGTGGAGACTGGAGTATTGGGACTAGAACCTGGTCTGTCCTTTTCCAAAAGCTCAAGTGTCAAGCTTGTTTTTTTTCGCTCATTAAATACATATTCACTTTGTAAACTAGACAATTCACTGGCGCTCACCCTGATCCTCCGCTCTGGTTCTGCACGGCAGGTGGTGAAGGCCTTTATTGTCCTGGCCCCACAGTTCCTGTCCCGGGACAGGGACCAGCTCACCAAGGAGCTGCAGCAGCACGTGAAGTCAGTGACGGCCCCGTACAAGTACCCGAGGAAGGTGAGTGAGGCGGGTGGACGGGGCTGGTCCCCCTGAGCCGTCCTGGCGCTCCGCTGCCCGAGTCTCCTGGGGTGGCTGGGCTGAAGCTTCAACAGCCAGTAGAATTAGCACTTTTCTCTTCGGAAGAAACAACTGGCGTAGGGGTGGGGTGGAGCCAACTTACTCAGAAGGAACCTGTGGCAGAAACCCAAAAGGAATCCATTGCTGGCATGTTAACCTAAAGAAAAAAAATCAGACACGTGCCCAAAGATATCCAAGAAGGGTATTTAAAATCTTTCAAAAGTTGAGAAAGAAATCCAAATCAGCAGCTTCCAAACTTTTTAAACATAAGTCATGCTAAGAAATACATTCTATATTGCAACTCAATATATACACATGCATAACGAACAAAAATTAATAGAATGATATTTATCCTTACAACATGCAATACATTGTGATATTTTTTACTACTACTTCATCTGTTTTCAATGCTGTGTGCAAACTACATAACTGTCCAAAAATAGAGAAATGATTGTTATTCATGAAATTTAATATTATCCTGTAACTTAAAATGATATTGCAGGACTTTTATTTTTAACACTAAAATATTGCAGGGGCCGGCCCCGTGGCTTAGCGGTTAAGGGCGCGCGTTCTGCTACTGGTGGCTCGGGTTCGGATCCCGGGCGCGCATCTACCCACCACTTATTGAGTCATGCTGAGGCAGTGTCCCACATACAGCAACTAGCAGGATGTGCAACTATAACATACAACTATCTACTGGGGCTTTGGGGAGAAAAAGGGAAAAAAAAAAGAGGAGGATTGGCATGGATGTTAGCTCAGGGCTGATCTCCCTCACACAGACACACACAAAAATTGCAATAATGTATTATTAAGAGAAAAAAGCAGGCAATGAGAGAATATACGTGATATTACCCTACTAGTTTAAATGCAGAGTTTGAATGGATACATGTGCCGATAGTCCCCATTTCCTTCTTTTTGATAGTACTTTGCTCCATTCTCTGAGTGCAGATAGAAAGCTGTAGAGCTCACGTCTAGTGAACATGCACCATGTGGGCCGGGCCCTGGACTCAGTGCAGCACACGCGTTACTATTTCATTTCATCGTCCCCACAGCCTGAGATGGTCTCACCATTCTGCTTCACAGAGAGGAAACTCAAGCTCAGAGACTCACAGTAAATTGCCTGAGATTAGAGTTAATAAAAAGCAGAGCTGGAACTCAAACACGTGTGTATCTGACAACAGAGTTCCTGCTTCTAACATCAGGCTCTGCGGCCTCACAGAGAGGGGAACAGAGGGCACGTAGCAGGCAGGATGGGCTAGATGTTACTGTGGGTAACAAAGACCCCCCAAAGTCTTAGTGGCTTATAACAAGGAAGGTATCTTCCTTGCTCATGTTACATGTTCACCATGTCCAGGCTCTCCTGGGGCCTCTGCTCCACACCCCCTCATCTCGGGACCAGGATAACGGAGCAGCCACCATACAGGTATCTGCCAGGTGCTATAAGAGATGGACAGAGCTGGCGGCCAGGCTCACTGGTTCCCAGCTCTTCTGTTAGAGGTGGCACGCTTCACTCCCACTCACATTTCACTGGTCAAAGCCTGTCCCAGGGCTGCACCCAACTACAGGGGGTCAGGAGGAGAACCTGGCATCCTTGGTGGGCCCCCTTAAGGCCACCACATGGTGCCAGCCTGTCTGGGGGACTGTGCAGGGGCAAAGGAGGGGAGGGGGACTGGTAGGAAGTGACGGGGGGACTAAGTCAGGATGGATTTGCTTTCTGCTCAACCAGGTGGAGTTTGTCCCAGAGCTGCCCAAAACCGTCACTGGCAAGAGTAAAAGGAGTGAACTTCGGAAAAAGGAGTTGGGTCGGCTGTGATTGTCAATAAACTCAGAAACCACTGTGTGACTTTGGGCAAATCCCTGGCCATCTCAGTTTCCCCATATGGTGAGGGTGAGGATGGGGGAGTTGAGCGAGTTGATTTGGAAGAATATCAGGAATGCCAAAATTTCAGCATTTTTATTTCTTTCAAATTAATATCAGTCAGTCTTCTTCCTCCAAGTCTCCTGTTCCTTCTGGATTGCCCAGATGAGCACACAGATTGAGGCTGGAGGTCATAAAATATGAATATGAACATCAATGGTGTGCCTGTGTTGTGCATTAATTCTGTGGATGAACCTGTGCTAAGTGCAGTCCCTCTGTAATTCTCCCCAATCTCCATCGGAGAGAGCCTGGGGCCTGATTCTCTCTGCTGGCCTCAACTTCCTGGGTGGCCCTATGCACCCAGTAGATGGCCAGGACACAGAGGTCCAGGAGAGATGCTCTGAGCAGCCCCAAGCACTAGCTTCTCCTAGGTCCCAGCCTAGGTCCGCATGGGTTAGTGAAGGACATGCTCTCTGGGAACCCAGGAGTCCCGTAGGACTCTTCCAGACCTCTCCAGAGGTACCCAGTCCCTCATTCATACCCAGGGGCTTTCACACCTCAGCTTTCCCCCATATGCTCCCACCCGCTCATCTCTTCCCAGGGCCCAAGACTCCCCCAGCCCTTTCCCAGGGGTCTAGTGTCCTCCCCACACACCCCTCCCCCACACTTTATAATCTGCTCCTGCTATCTGGAGCCCTCCGGACCACCTGGTCTGGGGTCCTGTGAACTGATCCTTTACTCCATCTATCCTTGGCCTGAGATGGGACCACTGTGGGGAAAACCAGAGGCTGGGAGGAGCAGGGGCAGAGGGGCTGAGCCTAGGGGTGGGAGAAGCACATATTCTCTCTTTCTCACCCACCATTAGGGTCAGCCTTGGAGAGATCCCTTCTGCAGCTGCCCATTTCTGGGTGCACAGACACACACACTCACAGGGAAATAAGACACCACAAGCACAAAGAAACACAGGCACAAAAAGACCCCCATCCTCACCTGGGAACTCAGGCATAGGGCTCATGGACAGGCTCACACACAGACCCACACTGCAGACACAGGCAGCGACCCCTGAGAACACACAGAGAACACAGACACACACACATGCACAGATACAATCAGGAACACACAAAGGGGCAGGGAATTCACACACACAACCAACATACACAGAGATATAAAACACAGACACATGCACATGCTCCAGCAGGGACACACGTGCCCAGAGACACACACAGAGATCTGCACAACCAACATCCACGCATTTAGAGATACGGACACACACACACAAATGCCTACAGAGAGTGCCATATGGTGGAAAACTCACATCCACAATCAATATACTCACCCACAGAAACTCAGACCCTCAGGTCCATAATGCAGATTTACACACCCAAACACACACACACACACACACACACACACACACTCTCAGACCCTCACTCCCCACCCCATCCCACAAGACTAACAGACAGCCCTGGTATCACCAGTGCATTCCCTAAGCAGCTCGAAGGAAGTTTAAAGGTGCTTAACGCTCCCTTAAGGCTGTTTTTCAGAGTTACATCCGGAAGAGATACCAGCGTCAACCAGCCTGAACCAGAGTGAGCCCCACTGCAAGGGCAGCGCCAGCACAGACGACCTGAAAATGACCAGAAAATGCCCTTTTCCTCATCTTAATACTAGAATCTCCGCCCTGGGAGGGGCCTAGGCCTTATTAGCATACCACGCGATGTCTGGGAGAGCAGGTTTTCAGATAACGCCTCCCCCAGCTAATACCCACCTCTACATATGATGACAAAACTTCCCTTTTAGATGTGCATTCCCCACCTGAAATAAAAGGACCTGCTTCCCTTTGTTCGGGGAGCGCCACGACTTTGGAAATGATTCTGCGTGGTCTCCTATTTGCTGCGAATATACTTTACTTTGTGAGACAACTACTTCTGGTTGAGAGTCTGATTTTAACTCACCAGGAAATGAACTCATTTTAGTTCAGTAACAAACCTGGCAACCCAGAGGGGACCCCTGTCCCTCTGAGGTCTTGGTCCTCCAGCCACCCTGGTCTCCAATGGATGGAGCAGTGGGCAGTGGCAGCTCACCCCCACTAACCCGTTCACGCTACTGGGGGACGGGGATTGGGCCTCACTAGGGGGCTCCCTTCCTGGCGCTTGTGCCGCAGGCTTGCTGTTGCTGCCCCATCGGGAGACCCAGCAGCCACGCAGAGTGCCTTGCTCGGAGGATCTCCCAACAGAGGCAAGTAGCACCAAGCCCATGGCATAGCTATAAGAGCTATTTCTTTAAGTTGTCTCTCGAAGTCTGTTGACTAGTCAGGTCCGGGATTGCAAGGCCCAGGGCATGGGAGCCATCCTTCTGTTGCCTAGTTGTATCAGAGCTGATAAGGTGTGGGTTGGAGTTCCCTCCAGAGGTCACTGAATTTGAGCCTCTTGTGTGTTTGTGTTGTGTCTGTGTTTGTGTGACCGGGGACGCCCAGCACTGATCTTACTTCCTCTGCCTTTCTGACATTCTGGACTCCAAAATCCCTTTTTCTTTTCCCGTCTCCTCTGTCAATGATGTCTAGGGACGACCCAGTGTCCAACCTGTCTGCTTTCTCTTTTTTTCTCTGCTAAGGAATTCCTGCAGGTCTCCCTTTCCCTCCCAGACCACATCCTTAGATCTCAGTGGGGTGAACTGGTCTGTCGTATCATCCTGTTGTGTGATTTGATCACCAACACAGAGGACCTTCTTTTGGACGCTCTGACCAACCCGCAGGTGTTTCTTGCTATTAATCTTCTTTTTTTTCTTAAAATAGGAAATTCAATCTGAACTTCTACACCTCAGCTGGGGCTATCTAGAGCCCCTAGCCAGCCACCTCCTGTGGGACTGTCTAGCCTTTGAAGGGATTAGTGAATCCTACAGTACCCTGCCTACTCAGCACCCCCAACTAAATTGTCCAGACCCACTCGGGCACCCAGATTGTCACCCTTGGTCAGTGTGTGTTTGGTTCCAGGCCAACAGAGTCCAACATATCATCTGGGCAAGATCTTGAGGCATCTGTGTCACCACTAATTACTATAGACTGCCCCTAGGAAGTTGGAAACAGACCATAAGAAAAGACTCCAGAATATGGGGCAGGGGCAAACTCTACCCCAGAGGAGAGCCCACTAGGCTCCATCCTCCAGAACTGGAAGGTTTTCAGGCATTCCTCATTGACCTGAAAGCAGTTAATCTTTTTCTACAATACGGCCTGGCCACGATATTCACTGGAAGATGAGGAAAAGTGGCCCGAAAATGGAATCCTAAATTTCAACACCATACTATAATTAGATCTATTTTGCAAAAGAACCAAGAAATGGGAAGCAATCCCCTATGTCCAGTGCTTTATGGCACTTTATCAAAATGAAGGGTTACCCAAAAATGTAAAATTTACAAATTAAAGGTTGAACCAACAGCTTCAAAAATATTGCCCATATTACAGGATCCTTCTGATGGAGAGGACTTTCTCCTCCAAGTCAGGAAACTTGGGGTCAAGGAAAGCCCACCTCAGAGTCCACCTCGCTCTCTGACCCCAGCTTCAGCCCCATCATCAGGTTCACTGGGGCCCCCAGTGAGGCCTCCACCATATTCTCCTGATACTCAGAGCTCACTTCTGCTCCATCCAGAAGTTGTAACCCCAAAGTCCCTCACCTCTGTGGATTCGGGACCAAATCCGTTATTGTCCCTGCTGGGTAATTCCCCTACAGGGAATCTGACTCTCCAGTAATGCAAGACTCTTTACCCTCCTCTTCCAGATAGTACAACTAGATTGGGAACTAGTTACAAGCCTGGGATCTACCCCCTAAGACAGGTGCCTAACGGTGATGGGGGACTTATTAATGGGCACATCCCCTTTCCCATCTCTGATTTGTATAATTGGAAGGCACACACTAAAGGATTGAGGGCAGACCCAGAGGAATTCATCAACTTGACAAAGGGAATCTTCTCCACCCATAATCCAATGGTGGGCGGACATCCAAAGCCTGTTAACTATACTCCTCATGGCTGAAGAAAAGTCAGCTGTTCTGTTAAAGGCAAGGGAGCAAGCATACAATAAATATGACCCAGGGTCAGATATCCCTAATTAACAGGCACTACCAGGGATGGACCCTGGATGGAATCCCAATGACCCAGATGACCAGGAAAACCTAGAGCATTTTCAGGGTCTGCTTTTGAGAGCTGTGAGAATGGTGAGTCAGCCACCCGTTAACTGGTCTAAGCTGAGGGAGATCCAGCAAGGTCCTGAGGAAACCCCTCCGCCTTTCTACAGAGGCTGCAGGACTGCCTCCGGCAGTATACCAATTGGGACCCCGAGGCCCAAGGCAATCCAGTGGTTCTTAATACCTGTGTTATATCTCATAGTGCTCCAGATATCTGCAGGAAGCTCCAAAAATTGGCTATGGGTCCTGATACTAATCCTGCACATCTAGTAGAGGCTGATTTCAGGGTGTTCAACAACTAGGATGAAGGTGAGGAAAGAAAGGATGATAAAAAGATGCAGAGACAGGCAGCTTTACTCACGGTAGCCCTCAGGTTACCTTGAGCCCTAGAGGGAGGAAGAAGACACTGTTTGTGAGCAACCTCAGCCCCCACTGAGGGACCAGAAGGCTACCAACCAAGTTGGGGGCTAATCAATGTGCATACTGCTGGCAGGAAGGGCATTGGCAGTGGGACTGTCAGAACCATCCCCAGAGAGGGAGGGGATTGAACAGGACTGAGTTATGCCAACTTCCCTTGACTACAGACGAGATGTGAGAGGGCTGTGGGGCTCCCCGGTTTGTTCCAGGCAACCAAATCCTTATCTCTCCTGAGGAGCCCCAGGTAACCTCAGCAGTGGGAGCAGAACGAGTTGAATTCTTGCTAGACACTGGAGCCATATTCGCAGTGTTGAACACCCAGAAGGGAAACCTTTCCAAGAAAAAGTGTGATATAAAAGGAGTGTCAGGAAGAGGAGAAACGAAAAGGTTTCTGGAGCCTTAGACCTGTGAAATAGGACCTAAGATGTTAAAGCATTCTTTTCTATACATACCAGAATGCCCTGTTCCCCTTTTAGAGAGGGACATATTATCCAAGCTAGAGGCCTCAATAAGCTGGGAACAAGGTAGAATAGAGATCCAAGTCCCTGAAAGTCTGGGAGTTGAGCTCATGGCCCTGTTGCAAGATACACCAGCACCTGAGAAGGAAGAAATTCTCCTAAATGTTTTAAGCTGAGTTGACTCGGAAATATGGGTACTTACCCAAGGCCATAAGAAGAATCCTTCCTGTAATTAACGGACTCTTAGAACAAGGATTTATCAGGTCATGGAGATCCCCCTGGAACACTCCCATTTTACCCATTAAAAAGCCAGGAAAAGGAGAATATAGATTTGCTCAAGACCTTAGGGCTATCAATGAAGCAGTCTGAGACGTAAATGCTATAGTACCTAATCCTTACACCCTGCTAGCTAATATCCCTGGGAATAGCAGATTCTACACAGTGCTGGATGCTTTTCTCTGTATTCCATTGGATCCTGAGTCCCAGGAAATATTTGCCTTTGCATGGGAGGACCCAGACTCCCACCAAAAGCAACAGTACTGCTGGACTGTCTTACCCCAAGGGTTTAAAGCCTCACCTACTATCTTTGGGGAAATTCTGGGCTGAGATTTAAGGGAATTAAAATTAAAACAGAGTACTGTGTTGCAGTATGTAGATGATATCCTAATAGCCTGCCCTACTAGGGAAATCTTTGATGAAAACTCTGTAGCAATGTTAAACTTCTTAGCCAGTAAGGGATATAAAGCGTCTAAAGGGAAGGCACAAATCTTTAAGGAAAGTGTAAAGCATTCGGGCTTTACCCTTTCAAGGGGGAAACGTAGCCTTTCTCAAGAGAGAAAAATGGTAATATGTCAACTTGCTCCACCAAAGACTCATAGACAGCTATGAGGATTCATAGGGATGGCTGGCTTTTGACACATTTGGATCCCTAACTTTGATTGCTAAGCCTCTCTATGATAAACTACAGGGGCCAGAAATGGACCCCTTTGAATGGGACAAGTTGTGTGACCAAGCTTTCAATAAACATAAAAACTTGCTAATGGAAGTGTCTGCACTGGCCTTACCAGACCTGAGCAAGACATTCAACCTATATGTTCATGAAAGACAGGGAATAGCTATAGAATTGTTAACCCAAATGTTGGGACCTTTGAAAAGAGTGGTATCCTATTTCTCAAAACAACTAGACACTGTGGTAAAAGGATGGCCCCTATATTTGAGAGCTGTAGCTGCCACCCGCCTATTAATCAAGGAGGCAGAAAAATTGATGATGGGCCAAGCTACAATGGTGTGGATCCCCCATAAAGTCTCTAGCCCACTAGAGACTAGGGGACATCTTTGGCTATCTCAAAATAGAGTACTACAGTATTAGGCTATGCTGCTATATTCTCCTCAGATTTCTTTAAAACCGAAACCCAGCTACCCTACTCCCTGATTCCAATGGGCCTATTACCCATGCCTGCCCAGGTTTACTCTAACTGCAAAGATCTCCAGAGTGAACCATTGCCTAATGCAGAGAAAGGATGGTTTGTAGATGAGAGCAGCTTCCTGCATAATGGACAAAGAAGAGCAGGTTATGCAGTAGTGTCCCTGCATGCAACCATAGGAGCCACGGGGCTAACACCAAGCACCTTGGTTCAAAAAGCAGAAATAATTGCATCAACTAGAACCTTGGAATTGGGAAGAGGAAAAATAATAAAGAAATATATAGGCTCTAAATATTCTTTTTCTATAATTCACGCCCACAGGACCATTTAGAAAGAAAGAGGACTTCCTAACAACAGCAGTAAAGAAATTAAACACAGGCCAAAGATCCTTATACTGCTAGAAGCAGTACAGGGCCCAGAGATAGTAGCTGTGGTCCACTGCAAAGGCCACCAAAAAGGAGAATCAGAGGCCATAGGAGGAAATAACTTGGGAGATGCAGCTGTGAGAAAAGTGGTCATATCCGGAGAGCTTCTCTAGTTCCCATTTATTCCCACTCTACCCTTCTATGAGTTTATGCCAGTGTATTCCTCTGATGAAGCGAGGGAAACCACCACAAAGGGTTACCAATGGTCCCGAATAATCAAAGGCTGGATGATAAACCAACAAGGGAAGATTTGGGTCCACAAACAACTTGGGGGCTCCTTAAGAGTGCTCATGATTCTACACATTACAGAAAAGAGACCTTATACCTGTGGCTAATGCAAGTCATAAGCACTCCAGGTATGAAGGAACTTATTGACAAAATAACTGACCAATGTGTTCATTGCCAAAAAAGCAATGTGCACACTAGACCTCCCGTACCCACACTGCCCAGAGCAACTCAGATCCAGGGAACTTTATCAGGGTAAGATTGGCAAGTTGATTTTACTGTTATGCCCATGGCCCTCGGGATATAAATACTTTTTAGTGTTTATGGATACATTTACTGGGTGGATTTCTTTGTAGATCAGAAAGGGGCAATGAGGTAACAAAGTTGTTGTTAAAAGAGATAATTCCCTATCTTGGGTTGCCCAGATCAATTCAGAGTGACAGTGGGCCAGCCCTTATGTCAAAGATAACCTCTGAAGAGGCTAGAGTTTTAAGAATTAAATGGAGGCTACATGCTGCCTGGAGACCACAATCGTCTGGAAAAACTGAGCAGGCCAATCAAACTCTGAAGAAAACCTTGGCTAAACTGTGCCAAGAGACATGGGAAAATTGGCTAAAACTACTGCATAGCCCTCACTCGAATTAGGGCATCTCCAAAAGGCAAGCTGAAGCTCAGCCCCTTTGAAATGACCTATAGGAGGCCGTTCCCTAAGGACTCAGATTCACTCATAAACCCAGACCCAGAGGTTTCCATGGCAATCAAACACATAATCAATCTGAAACAGGTGGTAGGTGCCCTCAATAAATATGGAAACTTCTGTCCTCCCAAGCCCACAGAGGTCAAACTCCACCCTTATAGACCTGGAGATTGGGTCTATCTTAAAACTTGGAGAAGTGGTTCACCCCAAGATCAGTTAAATCCTATTTGGGTAGGGCTTGCTTGGTGTTACTAACCATACACTCTCCCCTAAAATTAGAAGGAGTCACCCTTTGGGTTCATCACACACAAGTAAAAAGGGTGCCCACGCCTAAAATATCAATAGAGGTTGTTGCAGACAACTGATGACTCTGAGTTTTCCTGCAAACTGCTCTCTGATTTGAAACTCTTCTTCCAGGACATCAAAAAGGTAAGTAAATCCCAAGGGCCTGCCAAATTACGTTGGCAGAAGTACTAGGGATTACATTTGCTATATTTATGCTAATAGCTTTAACCCTCACACTTACCTGTGCTCCGCCTGGGACACCTATAACCGAGAGCTTAGGCTTTGTCAATAGAATGCATCCCTAACCCCAAAAAGGAATTTCTCTTATTGGCCAATAATAGTAACCCTGACTTTGGGGACCCCCTTGGTTTTAGGATGGAGATGGGAAAACAATACTCTCTGGTCAGGCTAACACGAGATATCCTTCAAGGAAATGACCTTTCTGACTGTTGGCTCTGTCACCACCAGCGCACAGTAGATGGGGCCCATCCTCTCTTGCAAGGGATACTGGTCTCTCCCAGGAATATTTGTAGGCAAAAACCTACTCAAGAGAATCTATCATACCTCAAACCAATAATCTGGATAAATCCTAAACCACCTGTGGGTTCCCATACACCTTGGTGTATTCCATCAGTGATTCTAACATGGACTAACATCGACCCTAATTTCAATCTTACAAGAAAACCTAAATGTTCGGGGGACCCAAGCATAACATATGCAACCGAGTGGGGAACACACCAAAACAAAGCCTTTGACTGTATATAATCCCAGAGCGATTTCAAGTAACCTATTTAAATGGGACTAGAATCTCTGACACTTGCAACGACTCCGTCATAGATGCCAGGGTAGGGGGAAAATGGGTGACTGTAAGCTGGCCACCGGAGTGCCAAAATACGGGGACCAAACAGAGTACGTGGGTAAACAGGATTAAAGGTGATGGTGAGATTAGCCCCAAACTCCAAAGTCATTACTCTAGGTGTGATCCACTCAGGATGCCTGGTCTCAAAGAGTGGTTACAGTCCACTGTAACTCTCTTACCAAATAAGACTACCCCTCCTGAACTCAGCCTTGTCTGTTCACCCTTGGGACTCATGTTCCTTGGGGGCCAAACAAGCCAGGGATGGGAGGTCAGATGTCTAGATACCACCCAAATGAGAGGTACATGGACGATAGGGTATGTAACTCCACCTACAGATGAGATTAAAGTTCTCACAAATAAAACACACACACAAGAAACTCACCATAGACATACAAAACGAGTTGTGGCCTAGTGGTGGCAGGAGTAATTGCCCTAATTGGGCCACTGGTGGCATTGGTGGGAGGTACCATTTATAATGCAGTCACTACTAAGGAAGTCACTGCCACAGTGGCCATGGAGGCCAGCGAATCAGGCCTAGACTTTAAGATGTTACAAAAGTCCATTGACTCTTTAGCCAAAATGGTTCTTGATCGTAGAATTCCTTAGATTATCTTTTGGCAGACCAGGAGGAGTCTGTGCCTTAGCAGACATGTCTTGCTGTTTCTATGTTAATGCTAGTGGAACCACAGAAGAAAGTGCAACCAGGTGGCTGGAAACAGCTACTTGGCTAACAGAAAAGAGTCAACCAGATCTCACAGAACAAATCTGGAGTGGGGTCAAACAAACCCTCCCCAGCTTAGCTTGGTTCCTCCCACTTTTGGGCCCCCTAACAGCTACGCTTCTTCTCTTGCTCTTTGGACCTCGTATACCTAATTGTCTGGTGCAGTTTGTGATAAAGAGCATTAAAAAAATAAAATGACAAATGCTGGTTACGCAGGGATATGAGCAGCTCAGGGCAATGCCTGGGGACCCACAAACACATCTTAGATTAGGTAGGCAAAAATTCAGCTCCTCTACTCGTCCCTACAACGACAAGGCGCATACCCAGCAGGAAGCAGTTACAAAAGATGGATCTCCAGCCCACGCCCCTCAAGACTGAGAAGCAGGATAAAAAAACTAGAGGAGGGATTTTTGTCACAGTTCCTTCTCTAAGCAGCTTGAAGGAAGTTGAAAGGTGCTTAACACTCCCTTGAGGTTGTTTTTCAGAACTGTCAGGAAGAGATACCAGCGTCAACTGGCCCGAACCAGGTTGAGCCCCACTGCAAGGGCAGCGCCAGCACAGACGACCTGAAGATGACCAGAAAATGCCCTTTTCCTCATCTTAATACTAGAATCTCCGCCCTGGGAGGGGCCTAGGCTTTATTGGCATACCACACGATGTCTGGGAGAACATGTTTTCAGACTGCACCTGCACCCGCAATTACCCACCTCTACATGTGATGACACAACTTCCCTTTTAAATATTCACTCCCCACCTGAAATAAAAGGACCTGCTTCTCTTTGTTCAGGGAGAGCCATGACTTTGGAAATGACTCTGCATGGTCTCCTATTTCCTGCTAATATACCATAGTCTGTGAGACAACTACTTCTGGTGGAGAGTCTGATTTTTAACTCTCCAGGAAGTGAACTCACTTTGGTTCAGTAACACTGGCAATCAGTGGAGGCCACCGCAGGCAGACGGGATGAATAGACCCTGGCATGACCCGCCCCACCTAAGCTGTCACGGAAGTGGGTGTTTCCCTGGTTCCAAATTGAATGCTAGGCATCTGCCCCATGCCAGGGCCTTCTGGAAGCCTGTGTCTGGGTCCTGAGGTACCAGAGAGTGACCAGTGAAGGGTGGCTCTGGGGACAGGGGCCCAGAGTAGGGATCCTGGCCCGCTTAGCAGATCCCGAGGTCAAGAGAGAGAGAGAGGTGAGCATCCCCAGGACCCTGCCATGTGTCAGAGTGGGCTTCACCCTCTCCCACAATGACAACAATAACAATAATGCCATCATCAGGACTATTATATGAGAATAATATCATCACCACAGCAATGACTGACCATCAGTCCCAGGTTGAGGAGCTGGGGTGTGACCATGGCTGGCTGGATTGTCCTCATCTTCTGAGCAGGGCAGACCCCAAGCAAAGTTGGGCCCTGGGCAAAGCTTCTCTCTAGCCCCTTCTCCCTCTGGAGTCTCCACGCCTCAGCCTCCCCCTCCCCTAAAATCCCCTCCCAGACCCGTCACCTCTGACCTTTTTCTCAGCCTGGGTACAGCCCTCTTCCTGACCACTCTGAACCTGATTCCCCATCTGTGCAAGGGGGATAGAGATGGTACCGACCTCGGGATGCCGTGAGATGATGCCTGCACAGTGCAATGCTTAGCACAGGCCCGTAACAGGAGGGGCCTTTGATTGTATCATTATTGCCTTTAATGGCTGCGTACCTTCTAAGGCACCAGTTCTAGGAGGACAGATGCCCCTGGGAGATGATGATGCTAATGTGCAGAGGGGCTCAGCACTTGGATGCTTCTTGTCCTTATGACAGTCTTTGGACGCTGGCATGGACACTCCCATTTTAATGAAGGAAACTTGCTCAGAGTCACACCGCTGGTAAGCAGCATAGTTGGGTCTCAAGCCCAAAGCTCCTGGCCTGGCCTCCAGGGGTCATAAAGGGCTCCCCTGCATGGGAGGCTTTGGCTTTGGGGAACAATTGGTTTCTTGGCTGAAGGAAAGATCTCACCTGTTCCAGGCACCTAACCTCTGTCACTTCTCCTTCTTTCCCTCCTCCCTGCTGGAGCTATGATCTGGGTGACCCTGGCACCCTTCATGGAAGTCTCCAGTCCCTGACAGGCTGGGCCTCTCTCCCATTCACTGCTGGGCTAGTCTGACTTCCACCCCTCCTGTACTGGTCTCTCCTTGTATAACCAGGACAGATCCCCTCTGGGGAGTTTTAGGCAGGCAACAGCATCTAAACAGAATTTAATATGCACCATTGTTTTGTTGTCCTTGTTTTGTTTTTGTTTTGCTTGGTTTTTACAGTTTCCCTATATTTATGGTAAAAGACACTGATTTTCCTCTATAACAGTGATGGAATGTTTCCTGTTTACTATACATGTAAATTTACTAAATGTAATAATAAAAAATGGTGGGGTTTAAAGCAATGACTTTAAGCTGCCGTGGGCCTGAATGAGTTGGGGAAACACTGTGTGCAGTCATGCAGAACAGCACGTTGGGAAGCTCAGGACAGGGCCCAGGAGAGATGATCACCAGTGGGGTTTGTCCCAGTCACCTGGGTCCCTGGGCCCCTGCCCACCTGCTTGACTCTCCCCGCCCATCACGCCTGGTGTTGCCAAGCTCTCTTGGTGTTGTCCCCATGTGGCCCAGGAGAGATGATGATGAACTTTCTCTCTTAAAATGCTCACTTTCCTGGAGATCCTGGGAAATCAATCATGAGAGAGTCAGCTTGGATTTTCCCCAGTGAGGTTCATAATGTAAAGCTCATGCTAACAGGTAGCAGGGTGACATAGATAAGAGACATATCCACTGCTGTTTTGGGTGATAAAATATCTGGTTAATTACGAATGATTTTGAGACCGTATGATCTTGTCGCACAAAGTGGAATATCCAGACCATACGGAGACATATTTTATTACCACTTAATCATAATCATATCATTCAGTTCAAATATAGCCTCTTTTCCTTTGGGATTTCTTCCTACAGTCATATTTTATTTATCATATTTATAAATATTATAAAATTTCCAAGCACATGGAAATATCTTGTTAGCTTCTATCAATGACTTGTAGCACAATTACATTAGTAGAAACATGCTCCATGTGATTTCATTCCTCCAAAACATATTGAAATTTGCTTTATAGCCGAAATAAATAGGGTTAATTTTGTAAATGTATCATATGTGCTAAAAATTAATGTCTCCTCAGGGTGGCCCCGTGGCCTAGTGGTTAAGTTCAGCATGCTCTGCTTTGGTGGCCCAAGTTCGATTCCCAAGCACAGACCTACACCACTTTTTGGTGGCCATGCTGTGGTGGCGACCCACATACAAAAATAGAGGAAGATTGGCACAGATGTTAGTTCAGGGCCAATCTTCCTCAGAAAAAGAAAAAATAAATAAATAAAATTTAATGTGTCCTCAACAGTTGTTATATGAGTATAGTTAGATATATGGATACATCTATATGATTAGGACAATTTGCTATTAAGATCTTTTGCCTCTTACAGATGTTCTGTCTCCTTCTTGTAAGAGTTGCTGAGAACCTCCCACTCTACTTGTGTATTTGACTCTTCTTTCACTTCTGTCATCATTTGCTTTACATGTTTTTAAGCAAATGCCCATGGGAAATCTTGGGAGGTTGGAAAGGAAGGAGGGAGCACCCAGAAGTAGGGGACAGGGGACTTGGGTTGGGAAGGACCAGAAACCAGATGGTCTGCGAAGGTTCCAGAGAGGACCTGTCATTGGGATGGCTCCTCATGAGGCACCAGCTGGGAGAGGGGCATTCTAAAAATGAGGTCATGCAAGGTGTGCACTGTGATGACCCAGGGGTGAAGGCAGGGGATTGGTCAAAAGGGAGTGCAAAGCATAGGGATTGCTAAGGCAGCACCCACACAGGAGAAGCCTCAGAGGAAGACGAAGTCCTCATCCCCTCCAACTGCTCCTGAGAGTTCACTTCACCTGCTTCTTGTGTCCTGCTGACCTACTGACCTACTGACCTGTCTGAACCCTCCTTCCTCCCTTCTAGGACTTGACCTGACCCAGTACTTTCCTTGACCCCCTTCTTCTCCTCCCAGGTGCCAAACATCCCTCTTCCTGACACATCCACTCCATAATCCATCCCAAATTCCAACTCCTCCCTGGACCCTCTCCCCACCCCTCTACTGACCCCCTCCACATTCCTGCCTCCCAATCGCCTTCCTGGCAACCTCAGGGCCCTTGAGAGAACCAGGGCATGGGGGTGCGGAGGATGGTCTACTGGCTCCTCCTGCTCGGGTCTCCTAGTTATCCTAATGTAAATGTGAATAAATATCAGACATCAGTGATAGCTTCCTTTTTATTGGGCTGTTTTTCATGGTGGTTAAATAACAGCTTTTTCATGGAATCCTTGTTGGGAACTCAGACATTCCTGAAGACTGAAGACCTCAAGGCAGGTTTCTTGACCAGCCTGAATGGGTTCTGGCCACAGCTGTCCACATCAAGTTCTGGGTCCTGTCAGCATTGCTTGGACCAAACATAGCAGGACTGACAGGACGGAAACCTGAAAATAGTAACTTTATAGTGTCTAGAAGGAAGGATTTGTGAATATACTGAAAGTCATTGAGTTGTATGCCTTCAATGTGAGAATTGTATGATGTGTGAATCATATCTCAATAAAATCATTTTTAAAAACATGAACTCTTATTTAATAGGAGTCATGGGAGTTAGACTGGCTCCTGGAAGCCTGGTCAAGATCCTGCTTCAAGTTATGTAAGTGTCGAGTCCATCTCACGTGTAGTTTTATTTCTTATAAGTATATGATTCATATATGTGAAGGTTGGCAGCCCTGGGAACAGTGGTGTCTAAGCATTGGTGTTGGTGCTAGTCTGTTAAAAAGTGGAATGTCACTTGTGCTCTGTGCTTTCTGGCTTGTTGACTTTTAGCAACTTCTGAGTCGTCCCTTCCTTTCTGCTCTTGGAAGCTGCCCCCAGGGACTCTGTGTCCAACCAGGTTGATAGGAGCCCTGAGAAGTCCGTCAGAAAATAAGCGGCTGCATCCTGCTGGGATGTTTATAATGGGGAAATCATTAGGAGTGACATGCCCAGGAGGTGAATGAGTTGTCCTTTCTTCAGTAAAGTGTTCATGTCCAGAGTGTTGATCTACTCAAGGCAAAAAGGGTCCTTAATGTCCTCAGGACTGTCCAAATATAAAGAAATTCCAGATTCCTACTGTGAAAGGTTTCACTCTCTCATTAAAAACACCTCTACCTCCAGGAGAGAGAAAGAGACAGACAGAGAGAGAGAGAGAGAGAGAGAGAGAGAGAGAGAGAGAGAGAGAGAGAGAGAGACTGAAAATACCCCATAGAGTTAACTAGATTTGTTTTGATTGGCAGGCACCAGATTCTTAGAGAGGGATCTGGAAAGGTCTAGTGGTCAGGAACAACCCTTGCATTGAGGCAGAATCACCCCACATGAATATTTCCAATCAAAGAAGAATCTATTCACTTTCTTTTGTATCTATGAAGGAGGAAATTTCTTGATAGTCTTTATTGGAACTTCTCCCCTTGTACTTAGGCTGCATTCTCATAGAGGAGTTAAGCTCTCTTTCCTACCTCATCTTTGAGCACCTGGATAAACTCACTTGTCTTGCATTTCCCACATCCACCCTTGCTCGTGGTCATTGAGTATCAGAACCTCAGCTTTATTGGCCCCATTGGATCGAATCTAGGTGGGAGTGAACTACTGATATCAGCTCCCGACAGCTGACAGATGTAACAAGAGTGCCCATGACTGGGGATGTTTTACCAGGTAGTGACCAGACGGTCTTTGCCTTTTATGTGCATTTGATCCACATGTTTAACCGTTGTGCTGAGCTACTGCTCTCTCAGTCAGTGGTGATTCAAAAAAGACAGTGCATGTTTCCCATGGGCACACATTTTACTGACCCCAGCTGTGAGGGCTGAAGATGAAAACGTTATAGATTTCAGAGGCCACTTTCTAGAGAAGTTTTATTTGCACAAAACTGAAGTTTGGTATGTGGATTAGCATGAATTACATTGTACGTTTGTTTTCTCCTAAAATCCTTGTACATCTAGCTTTTGTAAAACAATGTTTGCCTTTTTATGTTGCCATTTGTTTTGGTGAACATACATTCCAGAAATTTTGTATTCTCTTACAAGTTAATTTCATGTTTGCTATTGATTGATTTAAGTGCAATACTATGAAATATGAATGTGAATTCTTTTTATTAGCTATGTGGAATTGTGTTTTTAACCAACTTCAGTTCTCGTAGTTTTAATCATAGAAGGTCACACTATTATGCAAATCTTTATGTACTTCAGGAATCTGAAACTGTGCTCTGGTTCAGAATCAAAGAGAATATTGAAAGAAAACCTCAATGGTTTTAGAAACTTGGATGAAACAATAATCTATACTTAACTTTTGTTGGAATAATAGTCCCAGTATTACTATAACAGCAGCTGCCCATCTCTCTCAGTTACGTCCCTATCTATAAACCTCTCTCTCTATATTATTCTCATTTGTATCTTTAACAAACATTTTTGACTTATTTTTGCCCATTCTTCCATATATTTGGGCATCTTTTCAAAGATGTTCCAAAGAATTTTATCCAAGTACTTCATAAATATACAATAGAAGACCTAGGCTTCCAATCCACTATAAGATTGATTTTACTTATTTTTCAATTATAAATTGGCTTATAAATTCATAAGTTCTTTTAACTATTTAAAAAATATTTTCAATGTGTTTGTCAGCAAAAGAAAACTCTAAAAGTTGTGTATCACACACAGCTTAAGTGTGGTATAATTTATGTATAATAATAGCAGATTTTAATGAATGCAATTTGTTGATATTTGACATACGTATGCAGCAATGAAACCATCACCACATTAAGATAGTAAACACACTCATCACTCCCCAAAGTTTCCTCTTGCTCTTTTTTAAACCATCTGTCCTCCCTCTCCTCCAAGAGGAGATATTTGAGAGGTGTGGTTCCCTCCTGGAGGCTGGTTTAGGGTTTCTAAAGATGACTCTTTGTGACAGAAATATTGTAAATGTCTTTAACGTTCTTCATTATCTCCAATATTATTACAGTTAGTCTTTATTCTATCTGACCATTTCCATCTTGGGATTGATGTTTTTGGAATTCTGTAGAAGTTGATCATTATTACTGTCACCTTGGGAATTTTTGCATTTTTCATTTTCCTCTGGAGAACTATCCTTGCTGTGAGTTTACTAAAGTATGGATATACTTTTAATCAGAAATAAGTAGGAATTTTGATAGTCACGGGATCTTTTATTTGCATTCAGTACTATAAATTTCTCTATAAGCACTGCTTTGCTGAATCCCACAAATTTTAATAGGTCCTATTTCATTATCAATTAGATTGAATTATTTTTAAATTTCTGTTGAGACGTCTTCTTTGTCCATGTGTTCCTTAAAAGTGTGTTGTTTAGTCTCTAAATTTTCTATAGTTTTCCAGCTATCTTTCTGTTACTGATTTCTAGTTCAAATCCATTGTGGTCTGAGAACATAGTTTCTATTATTTCTATTATGTTAAATTTGTTAAGATGTATTTTGTGGCCCTGAATATGGTGTATCTGAGTGAATGTTCTATGTGAGCTTGAGAAGAATGAGTATTCTGTTTTTAGAAGAAGTCTTCTACAGACATCAATAGATCCAGTCAATTGAAGATGCTGTTCACTTAAACTGTATTCTTATTGAACTTCGGCATGTTGGATCTGTCAATGACTGACAGACGGTCTTGAAGTCTCCAGTTATAATAATGGATTCATCTACTTCTCCTATAAATTCTATTTTTTGCCTCATGTACTTGACACTCTGTTGTTAATACATACACATTAGGGATTTTATGTCTTCTTGGAGAATTGACCCCTTTACCATTAGAGTAACACCTTTCATTATCCCTGAATAGTTTCCCTTACTCTGCAATGTTGTTTTGAAGAGTAATTTCACTGGCTACAGAATTCTAGGTTGATGGTTCTTTTCTTTCAACACTTTAAATATTTCATTCTACTTTCTTGTTGATTGCACAGTTTCTGAAGAGAAGTCTGGTGTGTTTCTTACCTTTGCTGCTCTATGGGTAAGGTGTTATACACCCCCGCTCTGCCCCTGGCTTCTTCCAAAATTTTTTGTCTTTGTTTTTCTGTAGTTTAAATAGTATGTGTCTAGGTGTAGATTTTCTTTTTGTATTTACTCTGCTTGGAATTCCTTGAGCTTCCTGGTCCTGTGTTTTGGTGGCTATCATTAATTTTCGAAAATTCTCACTCATTATCACTTCACATATTTCCTCCTTTCCTTTCTTCTACTGATATTCCCATTTATATGTATGTTACACCTTTTGTAATTGTCCCACTGGTCTTGAATTTTATGTGCTGTATTTTTAATTTTTTTCTTTGTATTTCTGTGTTGCAAGTTTCTATTGACACTGGGCTTCCAAGAATTTATCAATTCAGTTTAATTTTCCTACTGTGTTGTTCTGGTTCCTACAGAGATTTATGACCTTCAGCTTCTGGTCCAACAAGTGGTGATTATAATCACCACACCAGCCAGTCTCTTTCCCTAATTCTGCAGGCAACAGTTGCCCCTGTGACATCAGTTCTCTGACAGATCTACAAAGAGTTTTTGACTTTCAGTTTCTTCAGCTTTTTTCTTGTTACGTAGATGGGAGTGAAAACTTCCAAGCTCCTTACAAGCTCGATCAGGATCCAGGAGTCCAGATTTTTTATTTGTTTCCTTTAGGTTACTAATTTGAACACAAAAATGTTTGACATGGAAGTTAACTTTGTAAAATACTCTAATCTTCTTAGTAAAGAACTCTGTGAGCAAGATAATATATTTGCAACAGAAAAACTACAATTTTTAAACCCTTCCTTTCAGAAGAAACATAAATATTAAGCAATTGGTGAGCCTATCCCTCCTCCCACTTGCCCCTGCCTGTGGGGTTGGGGGACAGGGGACAGGGAAGCTCACTGGTTCCTGAGCATTATGTGAAGTTAAAGGAACACCTATGATTTTCTGTTTGCTCTCCATAGATGCATTTTCCTATAACAACATTATTATGGCTGGCTTTTGATACTGTAATGATATTCTAATGTCTTAGCACATTTTTTGGGCTGACCTTAGCACCTGATCATCATTTAAATCTTTTGAAAGGGAAAATATGTTTTAGGGCTCAAGAAAATGTGTCTTTCTGTGGTATTAAAATGGGGCCCCGCCTGGATTTTATTGAACTGTAATTCCACAGGGGATGACTCAGGTCTGGGAAGAACTTTTTGCCCTTTCTTGAAATGTTAGGTGTCATTTCTGTTGTTGATTGTGCTTATTCTCTAACCATCTCCCATTCTCTTTCTCATTTGATGACCCTCTGTTTTGAGTGGTCTGGGAAAGTCATAGGACCTGATGTATTGTAATTGTTTACCAATTCAGCAAACAGTCAACTCTACGTAAAATTTCAGAGACGCTTTCTACTGATTGAAAGAGGTATTATCTTAGTACAAGGATTTTGTCCTTTCTCTTCTCTTTTTTTCTTTTGGACACTTTTAAAACAATCCTAGGTTCTGGACTTCAGAGTGGATGTCGGGTTTGGCCAAAAAAACGTTAGGTAAATGATGCATTAGTATATATAGAAAAATGCCTGCCATATTCCTTATCAAAATTACATAAATGGTATTAATTTAGTAAAATGTAAAAATATCTTCTGCTCAAAAATAAGTTTCTTACCTTTGTGCTCTTTATCAGAGTTGGTTTCTGAAGTATCATGACTTAAAAAGGAAATTCTAATATTTTCTTATTTTTAAACCTTTGAATCGTTATACTGAACAAAACGATTATAATTTCATTGGATTATTATTTTGAAATTTTACCAGAAACTATAGATTTTTGCTGATAATATGTGTTGACATCAAATTTAATTGTTTCTTGCCTTCCTAGATAAAGCCTTGAGTATATCAAGGTAAGATTTTCAGCCTTAGGTTTATTTGTAATATTTTCTCAGTACTGGTGTTTGATGTGGATTTTAATTCAATTGGGAGTATATACAGTGACTTCTGATGTCTAATTGACTTAATTCTTGAAAATGTTACTCTTCCTTGGTTGGAGTATAAATGACAATGTAGAGTGAGTTGCCACCTACTGAGATAAGAGAACAGGATGAGGAACAGATCACGGGAGTAGGGACAATAGGATGAGTTTAATTTTGCACAGAAATGTTTAGAAAGCAAGTGATGGTATGAGTCTGCAGTTTGCAGTGAGTACGTTGACATGACCCAGCTCTTGGTGAAATGTAAAGATGATAGAACAGTATTGGAGCCTATGAAGAAGCTTACAGCACAGAAAAGAACTCAGATATTGCCAGGCAAAGTGTGTCACAACCAAGGGTTATGAGTCTGAAGCAGAGGGAGCCACTGTGCCAATGGAGAATGAGCGGAAATGAACATGATGCAAAATAGGAATAAGACGTTCTGTACGGGCTTCCTAGACTGTGATGATTAAGTGGTGCTGTCTGTTGAGAGCCAAGGTGCCTGCCTGGCACTTAGTAGGCCCTCAACTGCTGGTGTTTGTCACAGTGAATGCAGCAGTGGTGATGGTGAGAAGAGTGATCAGGGTATCGGAGCTCTCAGGTTGGGCAAATAGAAGATGAGTTTGCACTTCATGGTCAGGTGAGAGAATTCAGTGTCTCCTAGAGGAGTGTGGAATTGTAGGCTGTGTCCTGGAGCTTTACATGTGTTATCCACCTGTAATTGGGTGTTTTATGTGTGCTGTTTTCCTCTAATGGTGGATAGTAACATTCTCATCTTGGGGATGAAGAAGCTAGTCTTATAAGGATCGTAAGTTATCCAGGTCCTCTAGTGACTAATGGTAAAGCCAAGACTGTACCTAAGTGTGTTTGATTCCAAAGTCCTCCTCCTGAGCCTCCCACCTTGGTTCTCATGAAAGGGAATCTGGCTGGCCAGCACAAAGGTATTAGAGGCTTTTCAGTAGCCAGTCGAGTGACGTTTGGAAAGATCTCTCTGGGTAATTTTAATGGGTGGGTGGAAGTGGGGAAAACCTGGAAGAAGTCAGGGGTTTTGTTTTTTCATATTGGTTTTTGTTGTTTAAAGCAATTGCACTGATCTATTTATTCTATTTGATAATTGGAGGACAACATACATACATAGGATGCTTGATTTTTCTCATTTATCCTCTGGTGATGTAGGGCTATTTGAAATGTTCACATTTTCTAAGATGTTGCTTGATGATGGGATGTTAGGCTAAGACATTTTGTGTTTACCCATCTATGAAAAAGATTAAATAGGAATCTCATTGAAATAGGGTCATTATTTCCATATGTTCCTACATTTCAAATGCCACTAAATCTTGCTTTCTTCAGGGATCATAGTCGTGCTAAAAAGTTAGTGCCAAATAATGGGCCTTTGCTGTTGACACTTGGGGTAATTCAATTTTATTGGTTTTGGTAATAATCTTAGAAATGATTTTTATCTCTTTTTAGTTAAATTACATCAGTTTCTGAGAAGATTAAGAATTACATGAAAGAAAATTCAGAACTGGCTGAAACAATATCCATTTATGAACAGAAGGTATAATCATCCTTTAATTTTTATTTTCAAGGCTTCATCTTGAAGTACTTCCATTTTCTTTTAGTTCATTTATTTTGCTGTCTCTTCTTTCATCCTAGTGTCCCATTTCATTACATTGTATAACAGTCTAAATCCAAAGCAAGCATCTTATATGCAAAGTACCACTTTTTTTATTTCTATAAGGACTTACCCACGTGAGGTAGGTTTTGCTATCGCTATAATTAATATTTTTGAATTCTGAATCATTTGTTGCATATTTGTATAGATCAATGAAGCAAAGAAATGTGCTCAAGAAACCAAGAGGCAAAATAAGATTCTTTGTAATGAGGCAGGTAAATTTAAGGTACAAATCCTCTTTTTCCTAGATTACACTCCAAAAACAGAAGTAAAATTAATGAGTAAATATTCCCTACAACTTTTGTTGAAGAACAACATCCAAACACTTGAAAGCACTAATGAAATTGTTAATGACATCATTCAAAGTACATGTACTAAACTGCAATCTGAGGGAGACTGGAACGTCAAGAAGAGGGACCTGGTGACAGTTTTGCTACTAAGTTATTACCATAGTTTGACTTTTGAGCCTTTTTGTTCACTGTGTGAATTGAGTGCTGCATTCTTCCATGCTGTTCACTGCTGTTTCAGGTACTAATACCACAACGCCTTTTTTTATTTGAGGACTTAGGAAGAATTTTTTCTGTTTTTATACCATAGGTTAATTTTTTATATCATTCAGCACTGCCTACCCTCCAAGAAATGTAGAACTGAGAAACTGCAGGAGAGAGGGCTAGAGATTTCTAGCCATGTTGAGCAGGCCTATCCCTCTCAATGCAGAGCAGAGAATTTTCAAAGTGAATCTAGTGACCATATTTACCTTTCACTAATAAAAGCTGTTCATTTGAGCTGTTTGGCTTCAAGATTTTAGATATTTGCTTTTGCCTTGTCACCCAGTCAACTACCCCATTGTCTCAAAAGTAGGAAAATTGGAGTGCCCATGGTGAAGGGTAGGCTGGAGAGCGGTCCTGGATAAAGATACTTGTTTGTCTGGAACATACATTCTTTAGTAGTCTGGAATTGTCTCTGTGATATGCTAGGACTTGACTGCTACCTCCCTACATTTGCAGACACAGGCTGTGACATGGGTGGTGACAATTTATTGCCTTGACTTCTATAACTACCCTAAGTTCTCCATTGGACACAGAGGGAGGGGTGGGGTTTTGCGGCACTGATGCTACTCTTTTGAAACCTGGTGGAGGGGGAGGGGACAAGTATTGTTCCTGCTTCATTGAGGTTCAGCTTTTGTTGCCCGCAATATTAACGTTTCAAAACTTTAATTCTGTTCTACAGGTCAATATGGCTGCAAGGGCTGCAATGCTCCTTTCCCAGAATTACTCAGCATGCCCTAGCCATGGGCTGCCCTCTATCACCACTCATGGACTACGGGCCACCTCCACCTCCTCCACGCTGGTGGCCTCTGGGACTTCCACCACCGCCTCCACCTCCACCAATTGGTAAGATGATCTGAACGCTATGTGTTGACTTGTAGAGCATATGCATCTTTTTTCTTGTTGAGTCTTTGGAGAAGATGTAGGGATGGCACTACAGAGCTTTGCAATGGAAGCACAAACCTGACTGAAGTCATTGTAACATCACTCAAGTTTCTCAGGACATACATACAATGGGCAGTGAGTTACCCCATACTGAGCTGGGGAGCAAGTGTCTCTTGTGGAGAAGGAAAGAGGTTTTTTTGCAGAAAGGCAGAAAGAGCAGTTCTGCAGATGCCCTTTGTACAGCGACCACGTGCCGGGCTGTGTGTGTGACGAGGCGCACCTCTAACTTCAGGGGCTTAAGGTGTCCTATAGCAGAGAGAGACATTTCCATTAAAGATCCTGTGGTCACCTTAATGGAAGTAGCAGTGAAGGGCCCCAGAGAACAAAAGAGGGAGACGTGAATCTCACCAGGATGAAGCAGGAGGTTGTGAAGAGAAGGAAGAGTTGAGGAGGTGCCCAGTGGGAGTTTGTTGGATTCCCTTCAAAGGAGCTGGAAGGCCATTCACAGCCGGGCACGCAGCTTGAGCAGGGAGTATGAAGGCAACGTGAGGTCCACGCAGAGCCACTGCATGTTTTCAAAGCACACAGTGTGGGCAATGCAATTATCCTCATCAAAATGTCACTGTTGCCATAAAGCCCTTAGTTCATAATCTAAATAAAGATTCTTATCTTCCTCAGATTTCTGAAAAGTTCTGGATCTGTGTGACAGAAAAATCTCTGGAGATCTGGAAATTTAACTTGGCTGTTTCAGGATCCTTTGTCTGCCTGAGTTTATTGTGCCCCAGTGAGACTAAAAGTGAAGACAGGATCTAGATGGCCGAGTGGAGGCCTTGGCCTTCAGCATGAGTCAGACTCTTCCTGGGACATTCAAGGTTGATCAGGAGCTGCCCCGCTGGACCCGTCTCACCACATCTCTGCATCCTCTAGTCACCAACCCTGACTGTCAGCTTTGCATCTCCCCAAACTTACCACACAATATCTCAATTCTTTGCCTGTGTTCCTGCTATCTCAGCCCCTAATACAACTCTCAGTGGGGCCTACTCAGAGCCTCAGCCCCATTGTGTGTGAGAGGCGATACTGGATTCTGAGGTCATTATGAGGAAGATGAGATTAAGTACATAATGAAAGTGTCTTGCAAAATGGCTGGGACACATTGGCACTCACCATTCTCACTGTTTAAATGAAAATGTCTCCACACAGAAGATTAGCAGAGGTACATTCAATTAAACTAAGGGTGTAAGAGCTCAGGCCCAGAGATTTGCAATCCTTGTTTCAGAAGATAAAGCAAAGACCCTCCCCCCTTCCCAGTCTTTTTCCTATTGAAATTCAGGTCCTACCAGGTAAAGAAGGAAAAGATAATTTTGAGGATATATGAGTTCAGAGATCTATACCTGAGATCTGAAGACAATTATTTTCCATTAAATATAGACACAGATGCAGCCACACACTGGGTGTTCATCAGAAGCCACAGATATGTTATAGAAGACAAATGTATACAGAAAGAAATAAGATCACATTGAAATAACCCCAAATCTCTTTGCCTTACAGGACAATCATTTTCAAGGAGGACCCTGAGCCATGATAACCAGGCTGTGGCAATTTATTATGGTTTTCCCTGCCTGATCCTGCCCCCTCCACTTTTATCTTTCCTGTTGTCACCCCTAATACACCCTTTACAGTTCTAACTCAGTATCAGCTTCTGCCTGTTGGAGGACGAACCGACTCACCCCATGGAGTGTACACAGTGTGATTCTTGTACACACAGTTCAGAGACAGGCAGAAACGATGGTGATGGAGGATAGAAGCAGGATTACCCTTTGTGGCAGTATTAACTACAAGGGAGCCTGAGGAAGTCTTCTGGGGATGGTGGGAACACCCTACATCTAGATCTATGTGGTTGTTGTGCTAATTTATTCTAGAAATATTCACTCGTTGCCTGGTGCCTGCCAGCCACAGGGGTGCCTCGTGATCAGATAGACAGTTTCTGTCCCCAGGAAGTGGCCTATTTCTAATGGTGGGGAAGGATGAGGGGCCACCAGTGGCCATGGGAGACCAGTGAAGAGGCCTACAGTTGGCCAGGCCCTATCAGTGCCCTTGCCCCCAGCTGCCAGCTCTCCCCAAATGGCACCAAGTCTAGGAGTGCTGTGAAGGAAGTTTAACTGGGAGCAGAGATTTCTTGATAAGTCCTGTGAACTCCGTAATCCTCCTGCAATTTTCTTATTGGGAGATGAGCAGGGCAGAAATCAATAGTGAGGGGCATCCTGAACAGGGCTGGAGTGGAGCAGTGGGCCTGGAGGATTGAGCCAGAGAAAGGGACAGGCAGCGAGTAGAGACAGAGAGATGTGTAAAAATGGGGTACCTGCCTCTAAGGGTAGAGAAGAGGGCTGACATAAGGAAAGATAAACTCTCAGCTCAAGTACCCAGGACATCCACCTTGCTCTCAAATACCTAACAGAGGAGGACCATGCTTTCTACCATAATTGGTACTGCAGCTGGTACCATTTCATTAAAATTAATCCAGTTATAAGGCTTTCATCATTAAAATAGTGCAATAAGATTATATGAATAGACAGACAAATACAATAGAAGAGAAAGCCCAAGGTAGACTGAAATACAAATAGGAATGTAGAGTATGATAATGGAGGCATCTCAGTGCAGGGTGTTCAGACACCTGGGCAATAATCTGAAAACTAAAAAAATAGAGTTTAGTCCTTGCCTCAAAATCAACATTAACATAAATTACAAATGGATCATGATTTAAGATTTAAAAATAAAGCATATGGTTTCATGGGGGTAAACCCATGAAATCCAGTCTCATCGAATTATGCCCTTTAAATGAAGGCCATTTGTTATATGTAAATTATATGTTGTTAAAGTTGGTTAAAAAAACATAAAAGTACAGGAGAAAATGTGGGAGGATTCCTTTATAATTTGAAGTGGGTGGGTGATGGGAATTTTTCTAACCATGTCTCAAAATCCAAAAAGACATTAAAAAAAGTAAGAAATTTGACTACGTCAAATTGAAAAACATCTACAAGGCATAAAACTCCATGAGAAAAATCAAAAGGCAATGCAAACTCAGAAAACATTTGCAACTCAGAGCACAGAAAAAGGAATGGCCTCTCAAATATATGAAGAATTTGAAAATGAGAAGAAAAAGGTAAATAACACATTAGGAAAATGGATCTAGAAGAACAGAGTTTCATAGAAAAGGAAAACACAAATGGCTTCTAAACATGTCTCCAAATGATCAGCTTTACTGACAATAAGAGAAATACAGATAAAGACTACACGAAGATGTAATTTTTTATCTCTTAGATAAATGAGAAATGCACAAGTTTGAAAACACACTGTGTCAGGCAAGACTGGGAAAAGCAGGGGCTAGGATGCTTTGCTGGTGGGAGTGTAAATGTAAATGGGCACAATTCATACTAGAGGAGGTCTAGCAAAAGTAGACGTGCATCTACCCTATAACCCAGCATTTCAATAAAACAAGGTGAAAATTAGTGTATGGAGAGGCTACTTTTGCATAAAAGGATACATTGCTTTTTCCATGTGAATAAAATACAACTAGAAGGAATATAAGGAATTAGGTACAGAGGCTTTAGAGAAGTAGGAGTAAACTAAGCCTTGAGTTTATAGTTTGCCAGATGACAAGGAGGCCCAGCCCTATTAGAGAACTGAGCACTACCTAGAGATCTTGACTTCTGAGCTAGATGTAGCAATTCTAGGAGACTCTGAGGTCATGTTTCTCAGAGATGAGATTAGGATACTCCATGTGTGGGACACACGCTTTATGTGTGTTTATGGATATTTGGCTAAACAGAGGAGTAGACTGTGGCAGAAGCTGTTAGTTGTCTCTCAATATTCATGCCCTCATCTCTCTCATAAAAATGGAACCTCCAATTCGTAGCTGAGCACACAGCCACTCAGAATAAACATCACATTTCCCAGCCTCTCCTGAAGCTACTGCAGCTGTATGACTACATTTCAACGAATGGAATGTGAGCAGAAGCAATGTGTGAACATTTCTGATTATTCACTTAGGCTAGGGAATGTCCTGCCCTTCCCCTGCCCACGCTTCCTGCTGGCTGGAAGGTGGACACGATGGTTAGTCCTCTCAGCAGTACCCTAGAGATGGTGGAGCAACCTGACAGAAGGAACCTGGGTCCCTGAGTCGTGGAGCTTCTAAATTGGGTATGGACTGCATATGCCCAGACCATTAAGGGAGGGAGAAATGAATATATTATTTGGTTCTTGTTGAAGCAACCAAACCTACATCTAACCAATACACCACAGTAAGGAATTTCTTCATCTTGAAGGCACTGGGAAGCTATTGACAGGATTTGAACTAGATGATTTGTAGGAATATTTTAGCTGTAATGTTAAGATTTGATAATTCCATTTATGTGAAGTTCTATTATAAGCAAAATGAATCTACAATGACAAAAAGCAAATCAATGGCTCCGTGGGGCTGGGATGGGGCAGTAACTGCAAAGAGGGACAAGGAAACATTTTGCAGACTATAAAAATGTTCCATATATTGATTATGGCAGTGGTTCTTATTGATATAATCAGAAAACCAGTAACTGGTTTCAGGGAGGTCTCAGAGTTCATAAGAAATATTGCAAGAACAACTATGTACAACGGTAAAGATAAACTCTCATCCCCAGAAGAGCCTTCAAAGGAATAAAAATCACAGATTTTAGACATTACATTGTCTGTATTTTCAAAGTAAAAGATATTCTCCTAGCACAATAGTACACAACTAAACTGGAAAATTGTCAAATAGAGATGCATTTGCAAAAAGAGTAAGAAACCACCTCATTCACTGCAGTTAAGTATTATTTTTACCATTTCACGGCATTTTTTTTTTTTTTTTGCTGAGGAAGATTTACCCTGAGCTAACAGTCACTGCCAATCTTCCTCTTTTTTTGTATGTGAGCCGCCACCAGAGCATGGCCATTGACAGATGAATGGGGTAAGTCCACGCCCAGGAACTGAACACAGGCTGCCGAAGGGGAGCACGCTGAACTTAACCACTAGGCCACGGGGGCTGGCCCTCATGGCATTTTGTGCAGCATTTTTTTCATTCTGTGTGTGAAGCATATCCACTTTTAACTACACTGTACAGAATCTTATGATTTCTGCTTCTTTCTGCTTGACATTAGACTAAGACCACTGTCCATGTTCCTGCAATGTCTTGGAAAAACCTGAATTTTAAGAGCTGCCTAGGGCCGGCCCCGTGGCTTAGCCGTTAAGTGCGCGTGCTCTGCTGCTGGCGGCCTGGGTTCGGATCCTGGGCGCGTACCAACGCACCACTTCTCTGGCCATGCTGAGGCCGCGTCCCACATACAGCAACTAGAAGGATGTGCAGCTATGACATACAACTATGTACTGGGGCTTTGGGGGGGAAATAAAAAAAAAAAAATAAGAGCTGCCTAGGCCGGACCTGGACTTCCCAGAAACAATTAGGCTATTCTATAAAAATATTGTACCCAGGAGACATCCATCATCTCTGTCATTTTCACTTCCCTTTTCTGTTTTGGATCACTTGAAAAACAAGATAATTTAACTGCTTTATACCCCTTGCTGCTTAACATTCTATTTTCTTGATTCTAGAACTTTCCAAGAAACTGCACACTTATATCATTATGCTCATCATTAACAGAGAAAATATATTAGCCAGCATGATTGAGAGTACTTGGCTTTTAAAAATTGCATTACAACTTACATACCATAAAAGTCACTCTTTTAAAATATACAATCCAGTGGTTTTTATTATATTTACAAAGTTGTACAACTATCACGACTATCTAATTCCAAACATTTTCATTAACCTCAAAAGGAAACCCAACACCTTTATCAGTCACTCTCTGGTTCCCCCAAACTTCTGCCACCCCACCCGCCTCCTTGGCAAGTAGTGATATACTTTCCTTCTCTAATGGATCTGCTGATTGTAGACATTTCACATAAATGGAATCAAACAACTTATAGCCTTTTGTGTCTGCCTTTTTTATTTATTTATTTTTTAATTTTTTGTTTATTGCAGCAACATTGGTTTATAACATTGTATAAATTTCAGGTGTACATCATTATACTTCTATTTCTGCATAGATTACATCATGTCCACCACCCAAATACCAATTACAACCCATCACCACACACATGTGCCTAATTATCCCTTTCGCCCTCCTCCCTCCCCCCTTCCCCTCTGGTAACCACCAATCCAATCTTTCTCTCTATGTGTTGCTTGTTGTTGTTATTATCTACTACTTAATGAAGGAAATCATACGATATTTGACCTTCGCCCTCTGACTTATTTTACTTTGCATAATACCCTCAATGTCCATCCATGTTGTCACAAATGGCTGGATTTCATCATTTCTTATGGCTGAGTAGTATTCCATTGTATATATACCACATCTTCTTTATCCATTCGTCCCTTGATGGGCACTTAGGTTGCTTCCAAGTCTTGGCTATTGTGAATAACGCTGCAATGAACACAGGGGTGCATGTATCTTTACACATTGGTGTTTTCAAGTTCTTTGGATAAATACCCAGCAGTGTAATAGCTGGATCATATGGTAGTTCTATCCTTAATTTTTTGAGGAATCTCCATACTGTTTTCCATAGTGGCTGCACCAGTTTGCACTCCCACCAGCAGTGTATGAGAGTTTCCTTATCTCCATATTCTCTCCAACACTTGTTGTTTCCTGTCTTGTTAATTATAGCCATTCTGATGGGCGTGAGGTGATATGTCATCGTAGTTTTGATTTGCATTTCCCTGATAGTTAATGATGTTGAACATCTTTTCATGTGTCTGTTGACCATCTGTCTATCTTCTTTGGAGAGATGTCTGTTGAGGTCTTTTGCCCATTTTTTAATTGGGTTGATAGTTTTTTTTTTGTTGAGATGCATGAGTTCTTTACATATTTTGGAGATTAACCCCTTATCAGATGTATGGTTTGCAAATATCTTCTCCCAATTGTTAGGTTCTCTTTTCGTTTTGTTGATGGTTTCCTTTGCTGTGCAGAAGGCTCTTAGTTTGATGTAGTCCCATTTGCTTATTTTTTCTATTGTTTCTCTTGCCCGGTCTGTGTCTGCCTTTTTCACATAGCAAAATATGTTCAAGCTTTATCCATATGGTAGCATGTATCAATACTTCATTTCCTTTTACTGCCAAGTAACATTCCATTGCATGGATGCACCACGTTTTATTTATCTATTTATCAGTTGATGGATAGTTGGGTTGTTTCCACATTTTATCTGTTATGAATAATGCTCTTACAGATATTTGTGTACCAATTTTTGTGTGGACGTATGTTTTCATTTCTATTGGATACATAGCTAGCAGTGGGATTGCTGGGTCATATGGTTACGCTATGATTAACATTTTGAGGAAATGCCACAGTGGTTTTCAGAGTGACTGCATCATTTTACACTCCCATTAGTACTATATAAGCCTTCCAATTTCTCCACATCCTCACCAACACTTCTTACTGCCCATCTTTTTAATTGTACCCATCCTAGTGGGTGTGAAGGAGTACCTTATTGTAAGTTTTTTTTTTAAACAACACTTTAATGGAGATATAATCCACGTACAATACTATTCACCTGGCTAAAGTGCATAATACCTTGGAAGAGAGGAGTCGGTTTTCAGTGTTTGGCCAATGCTCTCCCTGGTCCAGCAGCCACCTGGGCTGGACACACACAGACATGAAAAAATCCATGATGGGACCCCACAGCACCAGCAATCAAGAGGAGATACAAACTTTGCAAGAGAGCATACGTGTACTCTTATAATGGCAGAAGGGATCCACCTCTGAGATTGATGTTGCCTGCAAGTTCTCCAATTACTAATTCAGTTATGCTTGTATTTTGTTTCATTGCGGTGAAAAAAAACACAAAATATAAAATTTAACATCTTAACCCTTTGTAAAGGAACAGTTCAGTAGTGCTAAATATATTCTTGTTGTTGTGCAACCAACGTCCAGAATTTTTTCTTCTCACAAAACTGAAACTCTATACCCTTTAGGTAACAATTCGCCCCTACTCCTTCCCCCCAGCCCCAGGCAGCCACCGTTCTCCTTTCTGTTTCTTTGAATTTGACTACTCTAGATACCTTTGTAAGAGGAATCACAGCATATTTGTCTTTTTATGTCTGGTTTCTTTAACTTAGTATAATACTCTCAACGTTGATCCATGTCATAGCATGTGTCAGAATTCCTTCCTTTTTAAGGCTGAATAATATTCCATTCTTTTGTGTATCACATTTTAATATACATTAATAAAATATACCATATTTTAATATATAATTCATATATACTAGCTACAATTAAAATGTGATATATATATATTTGTTTATCCATTCATCCATAGGTCGACACTTGTGTTGCTTCTAGCTCTTGGCTACTGTGAATAGTGTTGCTGTGAATATGGGTGTGCAAATACCTCTCTGAGACCCTGCTTTCAGTGCTTATGGATATATACCCAGAAGTGGGATTGCTAGATCACACGGGAATTTTATTTTAATTTTTTTGAGGAAGCATCACAGTGTTTTTCATATTGGTTGCACCATTTCATATTTCCACTATTAGCGCTCAAGGGTTCCAATTTTCCACATTCTCACCAGCATGTTTCATTTACTATTGTTTTCATAGTAGCCATTACAATGGATGTTGAGGTGACATCTTATTGTAGTTTTGGTTTACAATTCTCTAATTGTTAGTGTTTTTAGCATCTTTTAATATGCTGGTAGAACAATTGTATACCATCTTTGGGGAAATGTGTATTCAAGTCCTCTACCCATTTTTTAACGGGGATATTTGTTTTTTGTTGTTATTAAGTTTTAGAAGTTCTATATGGATTCTGGATATTAATTCCTTATCAAATAGATGATTTGAAAATATTTTTACTCCTTCTTTAGGTTGCCTTTTCACTCTAATTGTGTCCACTTATGTAAGGAAATTTTGAATTTTGACATAGTCCAATTTTTTTGCTTTTACTTCTGTTGCCTGTGCTTTTGGTGTCTGATCCAATAAATCCTTGCCAAATCCAATGTCATGAAGTATTCTCTGCGTTTTCTTCCAAGTGTTTTATAGTTTTAGGTCCTTGATCCATTTAGAGTTAATATTATTATATGGTGTAAGGTAAAGTTCCAACTACATTCTTTTGCATGTGGATATCTGTCTTGACATGAGTGCAGCCATGTTTGGCCGTTCCATTAACCTACAGCCACCAGCACACAAAGAAATATAAAGCTGCTTTCTGTGTGGTGGGAACTGGCCTTTTTCCCAGGAACTGGCCTTTCTCCCATGGAGATAGTTGCAATTTGTAAGAATTTCAAGGTCCTTTGGTTGTCACGGCCTGGGGCAGACTGGCCGTCTGTGCCGGGTTGGGACGATAACCAGGGAAAACATGCATGTACACAACTGCCAGGCTGGCACGATAGCCAGGAGGCTCAGTGCACGTATGCCACTGATAACCATTTGTGGATGGGAACACTGAATGCTTGCTCTGTAAACTCTGTAACTGCTTACATAAACTGCTGGAAACTGAGGCCTGATGAGAGTCTCACCTGTGGAAGTGACGCCTTGTCCAGGACGTGTGATTCCCACCCAGCCGTGTCAATTGAAGGGACTCTCCCGGCAGTGGGGCATGCATGTTGTGAGTAACGGATCTGATGTGTTCTCTTTTCGGTCAACCTGGTGTTTCTCTTTCTGGTTGATTTGTGTCATTCCCCTTCAGTCCATCTGGTGTTTCCCTTTCCAATCGATCTGATGTTTTTCCCTCTTATTATATGACCTATTTGAATCTGCCACTATCTCAGCTGATCTGGTGTTTCCCTTTGCGATTGAGCCGGTGTTTTTCCCTCTTATTATTTGACCTATTTGGATCTGTTGCGGACTATCGCCTTTACTCTCCTCTATATAATAAAATATACCTTCAGTCCATTTGTTTGGAGGGGAAAATTTCTTTTACGTCTCCGATCGAATCCTCGAACCTCTCATAACAATATCCAGCTTTCCCAGCACCATTTGTTGAAGAGACATTTTCCCCATTGCATTGTCTTGGTACCCTTCTCAAAAATCATTTCAGGGGCTGGCCCGGTGGCACAAGCGGTTACGTGCATGCGCTCTGCTGCAGTGGCCTGGGGTTCACTGATTTGGATCCTGGGCGTGCACCAATGCACTGCTTGTCGAGCCATGCTGTGGTGGCGTCCCATATAAAGTAGAGGAAGATGGGCACAGATGTTGGCTCAGGGCCAGTCTTCCTCGGGGCGGGGGAAGAGGAGGATTGGCATTAGATGTTAGCTCAGGGCTGATCTTCCTCACACACACAAAAAAAATCATTTCACCATCAGTGGGTGGGTTTATTTCTGTGATCTCTATTCTATCTCACTGTTCTATAATCTGTCTATATTCCAGTACCACACTGTTTAGATTGCTGTAGCTTTGCAATAACTTTCGAAAACTGGAAGGTAAGACTTGCAATTTTATTCTTCTTTTTCAAGATTGTTTTGGTTATTTGGCTTCCTTGGAGGTTCCATATGAATTTTGTGTTGGATTTTTCTATTTCTACAAAAAATGCTGTTGGAATTTTGATAGAGATTGCATTAAATCCATAGATTGCTTTGGGTAGCATTAACGTCTTAACGCTAGTAAGCTTCCAATCCATAAATACAGTATGTATTTCCATTTATTTGAGTCTTCTTTAATTTCTGTCAGTAAGTTTTTGCAGTTTTCTGTGTACAAAACTTTTATCCCCTTTGGTTAAGTTTATTTTTAAGTATGCTATTCTTTTTGTTGCTATTGTGATTGGAATTGTTAATTTCCCTTTCCGATTGTTCACTGCTAGCGTACAGAAATGCAGCTCATTTTTGTGTGTTGGTTTTGTAACCTTGCTACCTTGCTGCCACCCTGTATGACGAGCTGTTGTCTATAGTAAGTGCTTGGGATTGTTTCCAGGCAGCACGACGACTATGATCGGAACAAGAAGCACGTAATGTGGATTTTGCGGCAGAGATTAAGCTGCTGCTCTTCACAACATGCTCCCTATGTCTCTGTGGAGTGTTCTGCATGTCTGGTTCTGCCTGCATTGGTGTCTGCATCCTGCATCCCTCATGATTCCTCTTGATTCCAGTCTGTAATATAAAGAACGGACTTGAGCAAGAATTAGAACACCAAGTTCTTTACTAGACACTAAATAGTTTAACCTTAAAAACTCAAAAACAGCTTTAAAAATGCACATCAAAATCTCCTTCCCGTGTTTCAGTTAAGTGGTTTCCCTGGTCTGCTCTGCCATCTCTCTCTCTGTATAAAGAGTCCTGAGCTTTGGGAGAAAAACACATGTACGTTCAGTCAGGGCAGACTGTGCATAAAAAGAAAGGAAAGAAAAAAAATTCTTATCCCGTTGTATAAGCCTTCTTTTCATTAAGACTAATGCGAAAAGAAAACAAATCAAATTATATATGTTTAGAGGTCTTAAGAACCATTATAATCATATGCATTAGGTGCTGAAGGATTCTACACTGTCCAGCAGAATGCAGGTTACCTGATGTCTGAATGTATGCTCTGCTGGCTGCAGTTTTTCTTCCATTTACTGAATTTTTGCCTATGAGTTACAATTGCTGTCAACAGATAAAGCACAATATTGATTAAAAATTTAAAGAATCTGCTCATTTCCCATTACTCTAACAACTGTGTGCTTGTAGAGTCCATTCATATGTATAAAAACACATTTCAAAAGATTACAAGAGTACGATATAGCATCAAAGATATTGCTGCTTATTTTATTTTTTTTATTGATGTCTTAATAGTTTATAAGATTGTGAAATTTTGGTTGTACATTTTTGTTTGTCAATCATCATATACATTTCTCCCTTTACCCCTTGTGCCCACCCCCCATCCCCACTGCCCCTGGTAACCACAAAACAGTTTTCTCTGTCCATGTGTTCATTTATATTCCACATATGAGTGAGACCATACGGTGCTTGTCTTTCTCTTTCTGGCTTATTTCACTAAACATAATACCCTCCAGGTCCATCCATGTTGTTGCAAATGGGACGATTCTGTCTTTTTTTATGGCTGAGTAGTATTCCATTGTATATATATACCACATTTTCTTAATCCAATTGTCAGTCGAGGGACACTTAGGTTGCTTCCACTTCTTGGCTATAGTGAATAACGCTGTAATGAACATAGGGGTGCATAAGCTTCTTTGGATTGTTGATTTCAGGTTCGTTGGATAGATTCCCAGTAGTGCGATAGCTGGATCATAGGGTATTTCTATTTTTAATTTTTTGAGGAATCTCCATACCGTGTTCCATAGAGGCTGCACAGGTTTGCATTCCCACAAGCTGTGTATGAGGGTTCCCGTTTCTCCACATCCTCTCCAACATTTGTTGCTTTTTTGTCTTGGTGATTATAGCCATTCTAATGGGCATGAGGTGATATCTTAGTGTTGTTTTGATTTGCATTTCCCTGATGATTAGTGATGTTGAACATCTTTTCATATGCCTATTGGCCATCTGTATATCTTCTTTGGAGAGATGTCTGTTCATTTCCTCTGCCCATTTTTTGATTGGCTTGTTTGTTTTTTTGTTGTTCAGTTGTGTGAGGTCTTTATATATTATGGAGATTAACCCCTTGTCACGTATATGTTTTGCAAATATTTTCTCCCAGTTGGTGGGTTGTCTATTCATTTTGATCCTGGTTTCATTTGTCTTGTAGAAGCTCTTTAATCTGATAAAGTCCTATTTGCTTATTTTTTCTTTAGTTTCCCTAGGCCGAGTAGGGATGGCATCTGAAAAGATCCCTTTACGAGCAATGTCAAATAGTGTGTTGCCTATATTTTCTTCTATGAGTTTTATAGTTTCAGGTCTCACTTTCATGTCTTTGATCTATTTGAGTTAATTTTTGTGAATGGTGATAGCAGATGGTCCACTTTCATTCTTTTGCATGTGGCTGTCCAGTTTTCCCAACACCATTTATCAATGAGACTTTCCTTTCTCCATTGTATGCTCTTAGCTCCACTGTTGAACATTAGCTGTCCGTATATGTGTGGTTTTATTTCTGGGCTTTCAATTCTGTTCCATTGATCTGTGTGTCTGTTTTTGTACCAGTACCGTGCTGTTTTGATTACTATTGCTTTGCAGTATGCTTTGAAGTCAGGGATTGTGATGCCTCCAGCTTTGTTCTTTTTTCTTAGGATTGCTTTAGCTATTTGGGGTCTTTTGTTGTCCCATATGAATTTTAGTATTCTTTTTTCTATTTCTGTGAAGAATGTGATTGGGATTCTGTTTGGGATTGCATTGAATCTGTAGATTGCTTTAGGTAATATAGACATTTTAACTATGTTTATTCTTCCAATCCACGTGCATGGGATATCTTTCCATTTCTTTATGTCATCATCGATTTCTTTCAAAAATGTCTTGTAGTTTTCATTGCGTAGGTCTTTCACCTCCTTTGTAAGATTTATTCCTAGATATTTTATTCTTTTTGATGCAATTGTAAATGGTATTATCCTTTTGAGCTCTCTTTCTGTTAGTTCAATATTAGCTTACAGAAGTGCAACTGATTTTTGTAGGTTGATTATGTACCCTATGACTTTGCTGTAGTTGTTGATTATTTCTAATAGTTTTCCAATGGATTCTTTAGAGTTTTATATATATAAAATCATGTCATCTGAAAATAGTGAGAGTTTCACTTCTTCCTTGCCTATTTGGATTCCTTTTATTCCTTTTCCTTGCCTAATTGCTCTGGCCAAAACCTCCAGTACTATGTTGAAGAAGAGTGGCGAGAGTGGGCAGCCTTGTCTCGTTCCTGTTCTCAGAGGAATGGCTTTCAGAATTTCCCCCTTGAGTGTGATGTTGGCTGTGGGTTTGTCATAGACAGCCTTTATTATGTTGAGCTACTTTCCTTCTATACCCATTTTGTTGAGAGTTTTTATCATAAATGGATGTTGCATCTTGTCAAATGCCTTCTTTGCATCTATTGAGATCACCATGTGGTTTTTATTCCTCGTTTTGTTGACATGGTGTGTCACATTGATTGATTTGCGTATGTTGAAACAGTATAAATCCCACTTGATCATGGTGTATGATCTTTGTAATGTATTGCTGTATTTGGTTTGCCAATATTTTGTTGAGGATTTTTGCATCTATGTTCATCAGTTATATTGGCCTGTAATTTTCCTTCTTTGTATTGTCTTTGTCTGGCTTTGGTATCAGGGTGATGTTGGCCTCGTAGAATGAATTAGGAAGTGTTCCATCTTCCTCTATTTTTTGGAATAGTTTGAGAAGGATGGGTATTAAATCTTCTTTGAATGTTTGGTAAAATTCACTGGAGAAGCCATCTGGTCCTGGACTTTTATGTTTTGGGAGGTTTTTGATTACTATTTCAATCTCTTTACTTGTGATTGGTCTATTCAGATTCTCCATTTCTTCTTGGTTCAGTTTTGGGAGGTTGTATGCATCTAAGAATTTATCTAATAAATTTATTTATTTATTTCTTCTAGATGTCCAATTTGTTGGCATATAGTTTCTCATAGTATTCTCTTATAAACCTTTGTATTTCCATGGTATCCGTTGTAAGTTCTCCTCTTTCATTTCTAATTTTATTTATTTGAGGCTTTTCTCTTTTTTTCTTAGTAAGCCTGGCTAAGGGTTTATCGATTTTATTTATCTTCTCAAAGAACCAACTCTTTGTTTCATTAATCCTTTCTGCTGTTTTTTTGGTCTCAATTTCACTTATTTCTGCTCTGATTTTTATTATTTCTGTCCTTCTGTTGACTTTGGGCTTTGCTTGTTCTTCTTTTTCTAGTTCTGTTAGGTGTAATTTAAGGTTGCTCATTTGGGCTTTTTCTTGTTTGTTAAGGTGGGCTTGTATCGCTATGAGTTTCCCTCTCAGGACCGCTTTTCTGCATCCCATATGGTTTGGTATGGCATATTTTCATTTCCGTTTGTTTCCAGATAGTTTTTGATATCTCCTTTAATTTCATCAATGATCCATTGGTTGTTCAGTAGCATGTTATTTAATCTCCACATTTTTGTCACTTTCTCAGTTTTTTTTTTTCATGGTTCATTTCCAGTTTCATAGCATTAAATTCTGAAAAGATGCTTGTTATGATTTCAATCTTCTTAAATTTATTGAGGCTTGCTTTGTTTCCCAACATATGGTCTATCCTTGAGAATGTTCCATGCGTGCTTGAGAAGAATGTGTAGTCAGCTGTTTTTGGATGGAGTGCTCTGTATATGTCTACTAGGTCCATCTTGCCCAGTTTTTCATTTGTCTACTATTTCTTTATTGACTTTTTGTCTGGATGATCTATCCATTGATGTAAGTTTGGTATTAAGATCCCCTACTATTATTGTGTTGTTGTTAATGTCTCCTTTTAGGTTTGTTAATAGTTGCTTTATGTACACTGGTGCTCCTATGTTGGGTGCATATATATTTAAAAGTGATATGTCTTCTTGGTGGAGTGTCCCTTTTATCATTATGTATTTCCCTTCTTTGCCTTTCTTAACCTGTTTTATCTTGAAGTCTACTTTGTCTGATATGAGTATGGCAACACCTGCTTTCTTTTATTTGCCATTAGCTTGGAGTATTGTCTTCCATCCTTTCACTCTGAGGCTGTGCTTGTCTTTAGTGCTAAGATGTGTTTCCTGAAGGCAGCATATTGTTGGGTCTTGCTTTTTAATCCATCCTGCCACTCTGTATCTTTTGATTGGAGAGTTCAATCCATTTACATTTAGGGTAATTATTGATATATGAGGGCTTAATGTTGCTGTTTTGTCACTTATTTTCTGGTTCTTTTGTGTTTCCTTTGTTTCTTGTCCCATTTGTTTTGGGCTGCCAATTCAGTTTGGTTGTTCTGTCTTATGACTCTTCTAGTTTTCTCTTTGTTTATCATATGTGATTTTGTTCTGATTATTTGTTTAGTGGTTACCTTGAGGTTTGTGTAGAAAATCTTGTGTATGAGATAGTCCATTATCTTATGGCCTCCTATTTCCTTATACTAAGTCAATTCAGTCACTTTCCTCTTCCCCTTCTAAGTCGTTCTTGTTATACCTTATTCTGTCTTGTGTTGTGGCTGTGTATTTACAGTGATGAGGTTAAATTTATTTTTGGTGAATTCCTTCCTTTGATCTTTTATTTTGGTATTTAAGTGGTTGCTAACCTATTCCAGTAAAGATCTACTATTTTTCTGAGTTTATCTACCTATTTTTCTCCTTGCTCCAAGCTTTGTATTCCCTTTCTCTTCTTTTTTTCAGGCCTGAGGGCCTTCTTGAGTATTTCTTGTAGTGGGGGTCTCGTGGCCATGAACTCCATTAGCTTTTGTTTATCTGGGAGATTTACTATTTCTCCATCATATTTGAAGGATATTTTTGCTGGATAGAGTATTCTTGGCTGAAAGTTTTTGTCTTTCAGTATTTTGAATATATGATTCCAGTCTCTCCTAGCCTGTAAAGTTTCTGTTGAGAAATCCGCTGAGAGCCTGATGGGAGTTCCTTTGTACGTTATTTTTTGTTTTTGTCGAGCTGCCCTTAATATTGTTTCTTTGTCATTGACTCTGGCTAGCCTTACCACTAGGTGTCGTGGAGTGGGCCTTTGCCTGTTGACATATTTAGGTGACCTGTTGGCTTCGCTTAGTGGTATTTCCTGCTCCTTCCCCAGGTTTGGGAAATTCTCAGCTATTATTTCCTTGAATAGGCTCTCTATTCCTCTTTCCCTCTCTTCTCCCTCAGGAACACCTATAATTCTTATGTTACATTTCCTAATAGAGTCAGATATTTCTCGGAGACTTTCTTCATTTCTTTTTAGTTTTAGTTCTCTCTCCTCTTCCATCTAAAGCATATCTGTATTCCTATCCTCTAAAATGCTAATTCTTTCCTCCATATTGTCAGCTCTGTTCTTTAAAGATTCCAGATGCTCCTTTATCTCCTCCATTGTGTTCTTCATCTCCATCAGCACTGATTGGTTTTTCTTTATGATTTCAATCTCTTTTGTGAAGAAACTCCTACTCTCATTGAATTGTTTGTCTGTGTTGTCTCGTATTTCATTTAGTGTTTTTATGATAGCTATTTTGAAATCTCTGTCATTTAGGTTATGGATTTCTGTGTCTTTGGGCTTGGTTTCTGGGTGCTTGTCATTTTCCTTCTGGTCTGGTGATTTCATGTATCTTTGCATTGTGGTTCCTGTGTTGGCTTTGTTTTTCCTCATCCTGGAAATCTCTGGTTGTAATTTCCACCCACCACCACTGTATGGGAGTAAAGGGCTGTGTAATCTGGGCCTCCTGTGCTCTGCCCTAGCTGTTCACTGCGATCTGTGGGTCGCTTGGTCTGGTCTGGTTGGCTGAGATGCAGGGTCTGGTTTGCGGGTGGGGGGGGCTCTCTCTTTTGCCCACTGGGTCCCTGGCATGGGGGGCTTCTTGTTCGCCCCTCGTTATCCACTCTCTGGGGTGCTCAGATGTTGATGGTACCCCGTAGAAGTTCTCAGTCCTCTGTGTGGGAGTTTCCCACTGGCTGAGAGAGCCCAAAGAGCTATGGTTTAGAGGGCCACCCCTCCCCCCACTCTGGGAGCCGCACGGACCAGGATTGCTGATCTGATGGGGAGGGAGAGGAGTTCTCCTTACCTCTCCGCACCTCCTCCGGGGGCCCGGCACGTTCCACTCTCAGATGTGCAGCAGTGTGGATCTTTCCGATCTTGCTTTTCACTGTCTAGGATTCCGTTGTTGGTCTGTGACTGTTCCTTTTGTTGTATCTTATGGGGGAAGAGTTTACGGGAAAGCTCACTCTGCCATGACGCTGATGTCACTGATCACTACTCTCCTTTTTTAACCACAAGTTAGCTAGAGCTCATTGTGGGGCTCTGTAGGCAGGCAACAGCATCTAAATCCAATATAATACCACTGTTTGCCACTCTGTTTTGGTTTAGTTTCAGTTTAGTTTTGCTTTTTTTTTTGGTTTTGGTTTTTGCTGTTTTTTAATGGTTTCTCTATATTTCTGGGAAGACATATTGGTTTTTCCTTTATATCAGTGAGAACAACTTTAATTTTTATAATTAATCCTAATATTAAAAAGTGATAGGATTTAAAGCAATACTCTTTAAGCTGTCATGGGCCTCATGTGGGTTTGGGAAACACTGTGTGCAATCACGCAGAAAAACACCTTAGGAAGCTCAGCTCAGGACAGGGCCCAGGAGAGATGATCATGAGTGGGGTTTGTCCTAGTCACCTGGGCCCCAGGGTTCCTGTTCCCCTGCTCCACACTCAGCACCCAGCACTCTTGGTGCAACCAAGCTCTCTGGGTGTGGTCTAGGAGTGTCTTGGGAGAGAAGCTGATGAACTTTCTGACTTAAAATGCACAAGCTTCTCACAGATCTCAGGAAGATCAAGCATGAGAGTCAGCTTGGTGGTATTTTTCCTATATTTGTGTAAACCCCACCAACAGCTAGTGAGGGGACAGAGATAAGTGGTATTTCCACAGCTGGTTGAAGTGTAACACCTTCTCTGTTAATAAAAGATGAAGTGAAGACCATAAAATCTTTCCAACTCAAAGTGGAATTCCCAGGCCAGGGGATGCATTTGAATGCCATATTTTCATTATCATTTTCATTCAATTCAGTTATAGTATCCTTTCCTTTGAGATTGCCTCTTTTATCCTTTTGTTCAAAAGGGCACTGCTCAATTTCCAAACTTATGAGGAAATGCTAGTTATCATTTCTTCATTGATCTAGCACAACTGTTTATGATCTAAGAACATACTCTGTGTGTTTCATTCTTCTGAAATATATTGAGACTTGTTCTATGGACAAAATATGGTTAAGTTTGGTAAACATACCACGTGTGCTTAAAAATAATGTATCTCCTACAGCTGTTAGGTAAAATAATCTATATTTTTCTATGTATAGGTTTATATATTTCTATATGCATGTTTATATATATTTATTTGTAATATTATTTTTTAATCTAATATCTAATAAGTAAATGTATAACAAATATATTTTATTATATATTATATATACTTATATATAATTCCTCTATACATTTCTATATATGTCTATGTGTATATTTCTATGTTCAGACGGTTTGCTGTTCAAATCTTCTGCACTCTGATTTTTGGCCTGCTCATTATCAGTTGCTGAGAGAAGGCTGTGAAAATCTCCCACTCTGAGGATTTAACTCTTCTTGGAGTTTTGTCTCACTTTGCTTTATATGTTTGGCAGACATGTAATGAGGGATGCACAAATTTTAGTTTTTTAAGTGAACTACACCTTTGATTGTTTTGTAGCAAGTTACTTTATATCTAGTAATGCTTTTTGCCTTATGTTTGTTTTTTTCTGATATTACTACAGCTAGAGCTACTTTTCTTTAATTGGTGTTTCCACAGTTTAATTTTTTTCCAGCGTTTTATTTTCAAAATATCTATGACTTTATGTTTTAGATGAGTATCATGTCAACAGCATCTGGTTGGTTGTTTATTGGTTGGTTGATTGAACTAGTCTTTGATTTTTAACTCGATCTTTCAGTCCATTTGCATTCAACATGACTCTCTTCTCTTTGAGTTTACATTCACCATCCTACAATACGCATTCTATTTTTCCAGACTTTTCTATTTTTTTCTCTTTTAAATATGCTACTACCTGATACTGTCCTCTTCACACTGATCCTCCATAACAAGCCATACAAGAACAGTTTGGTTTGATTACAAGTGACGCTAAGTTCACGGTGGTTTCCACTGTCCATCTCTTGTGCCCCAACATTATTTCACCCAACGACTTTAGCATCCACTGATAATTTGTGGCTGAATTGTTACAATGATGATTTTTAAAAGGTGATTTTTATTGCCATTTTCTATTTCTATCTTTATTTGTGAGCAATCTATATCTAATATATATATGTCTAATACATACATATATTCAATATATACATATACATAAAATATCAAATGAAGAAATACACTATGATGTAATCAAATCATACTGATGCAAATAGATTCCATTTTTTATGTAAGTTGTCTTTGTGGGATGATATTTTCAACTCAGTGGGAAAATTTAATAAAGATCTGCAACAAAATATCCTGCCTTTATATAAAGTTGCATGCTCATTAGAAGGCCTATCTCCTTTCTTAGAACAAATGAGAGAAAGGAGCCTTCAAATAAGTGTGATGAATGCAAAACTTAGGAAGACATATGAATATAATATCTGAATTAGAATATAAGCAAAAAAAAAAAAAAAGAAATTGGAAAGTATGAATCAGTGGATGCAAGCATCAATTTTAATATATTAAAAAATACCACCATGCTTTTTCTTCTAAAAATGATTCACAAATTGCTTAGTACAATCTTATCCAAATTTAGAAGTGGTCTTGATAATTTCTTTAACAATAGTAATTCACAGTAGGGTCCTGTGAATTAGGATTCAATAAGCTGAAATTAATTAAAAATTATTTAAGATTGCCAATAGAGTATAAGAAATTATAAAACATGAGAAATCTCTCAATTCAAAAGGAGATAAGGTAAAAAGTATATTTTTCAGATATTATTGATGAGTTTGCTGCTATTGAAGACATGAAAATAAAATTATAATAAATTCTACTTTGGATATAAAGGAAATATTTAAGTTTAAAATAATGTAAATTTGATTACATGTATTTGTCAGGTTTTCAATATTTTTCAACTACTTCTAATTTTCTATTCTTCTATTTTTCAACTACTAATGGTCAGAAAAATTAACCATTAGAATTAATAAAAGCATGTATGAGTTGGAGTGCATTTTTCCTTTTTACTTCGGGCTCTGGTTCCAATATAACTCTGAAAGTAGGTCCCCAGCTCATTCTCCTGGAACGTCCTGATATTTAGTAGTTAGGGATTCATGTCCCAACTCCATGCCTCACTCTTTTCTCTGAATTTCTGTCAGATTTCTCCCCAGAAACAATCCTGAATCTGTAAAGAAACAAAAAGCAAACCACCGCATGCATGATTTAGAACCCCTCAATCAACAGATACTTCAGTTATCTTCTTTGGATATACATATATATATATATATATATATATATATATATATATATATATATATGTATAATGGATACTTTAGTCTTATTCAAATAGTGTCAGAGAAAGGAAAGAAAACACCAGGAACAGTCCACAAAAACAACCCAGGGTCTGTGGTGCTCACTGACAAATGTGTCCCAGAGAAGCCACACAAGGCTCCCTCCTCAGCACTCAGCGTGAGAAGGAAGCTTCTACAGTTTCATTTCCTTTTTTTTTTAAAACCACTTCAATTCCATTTAATGAGATATTTAGAATTTTTTTTCACAAGGCCCCATCTAAACACTCAGATTTTAGTGAGTTTTTCACACTTGCAATTTGAGATTGTTAGTTTTTCCTTTGCAGAATGTCATTTGTATTTCAAGAGTATCCCTTTCTTTTGTTATATTATAAATTTTCAGGCACTTTATAATTATCCATTAACATTTACATATGTATTTATATCAATGTTATGTAATATACTTGTATAAATATATAGGTACATTTATTTAATTATGTATAGCCAATATTCACTGTATTCTTTGTAGTTTTTCTCTTTTCCATTCTTTCCATCAGCAGAGCTTAGAAAAATATACTTTAAATATGTTGTGAAATTCATTATTCTATGTGATTTTTACCTTTAGATTCGTGTTCTGCTTAAATATTTTTTCTTTTTTATTGCGGTAACATTGGTTTATAACATTACATAAATTTCACATGTATATTGAGGTAACAAAAGCTTTTTACTTGAGGAGACGTCATCATCATGGTGGCATGAGAGGATTCTTTTGTCTCTCCCCTTCAATATACAGTGAGTAAAACATCCATAAACCAACAAAGGCTACATTGCACAACCCACCAGGATGCCAGAAAGATCCACACATTGGTACATACAATGGTGGGTGAATTGAGCACATATAGAAGGCTAAATGGGGAACAGAGGAGGTAGAGCCCACTATCCTAGACCCCTGGCTGCAGCAGCTGAGCCCACTACCCCCAACCTGAGGGAACTTGGTGGGCAGCAGCAGAGGCATGTGTGTGACTCCAGCCAGCCAGCTGTGGCAGCACCTGTGGCCATGGGAGGCAGAGCAGGAATGGAGGCAGAATCCCGTGATCCCAGGTCCCCTGGTCATGGTTCAGAGCCTGACAGCAGCAGCAGAGGTGCACACAGGACTTCAACATCCCAAATGCAGCAGCGTCCAAAAACATAGTAACAGACAACAGCTGAGATGGTGCCCTACATACCTGGCTTCCTCCTCACCATCTCCCCGCTACTATCACAGTGGTGGAGCTTCTGACCTAGGTGGTTCCAGATGCGGCTGAGGTGTCAGATACCCCTGTGCCCTTGTCAGCAAAGCCAGTGACTACAGGGACACCAGCAACAGCAACGCATCAGTGACTCCCAGAAGCACAGGTTGTGACAACCAGCGACACCCCAAATACAGGCAGTAGAGGGTGAAACCTGCAGAGCCTCAAATATAGCCAGAGGCAGTTAAGGTAAGAGAAACCAAAAACTAGCACTCTAGCACCACCTACTGAAAAACATAAGAAAGCCTTCTAACCTCGAAGCAGTTGAAAAGTTTGAATCAAAAAAAGCATATTTGCTACAACAAATGTGCCAGCAGAGGAATAACTCAGCAAGCACTACAAAAAGCCACAGTACCATGGCACTACAAAAAGAAAACAATTCTCACAAAACCAAGTGTAAAGTCGTGGAAGATTGTGACCTAATGATAAAGAATTCAAAACAGCTGTCATGAAGAAACTCAAAAAGGTACAAGAAAACTCAGAAAGGCAGTTCAATGAGCTCAGGAATAAAATCAATGAACATACAGAATAATTTACCAAAGAGATTGAAACTCTAAAATAAAACCAAACAGAAACTCTGGAGCTGAAGAACTCATTAAGAGAGATGAAAAATGCATTAGAAAGCATTGGAAATAGCGTAGATCATAAGGAAGGAAAAATTAATGAGCTAGAAGACAGAAATCCAGATATGACGCAGGTAGACAAGGAGAGAGAACTAAGACTTAAAAAAAATGTAGAATTCTATGAGAATTACCCAACTCCATTAGAAAGGGCAACATAAGGGTAATGGGTATCCCAGAAGGTGAAGAGAGAGAGAAGGAAGCTGAGAGCTTATTTAAAGAAATAATAGCTGAGAACTTTCCAAGCCTAGGGAAGGAAGTGGATACACAAACCCATGAAGCTAATAGAACACTCAATTATCTCAATGCAAAAAGACCCCCTCCAACACACATGATAATAAAACTGTCAAAAGCAGACGACAAAGAAAGAATATTAAAAGCAGCCAGGGGAAAAAGAGAAAATAACCTATAAAGTAATCCGCATTAGGCGATCAGCAGATTTCTCAGCAGAAACCCTACAGGCCAGGAGAAAGAGGAACGATATGTTCAAAATATTGAAAGATAAAAACTGTCAGCCAAGAATATTCTATCTAGAAAAGTTATCTTTCAGATATGAAGGAGAAATAAAGGCTTTCCCAGACAAACAGAAGCTGAGGGAGTTCATCGCCTCTAGACCTGCCTTACAAGAAATGCTGAAAAGGAGCTCTCCTAACTGAAACAAAAAGGCAAACGTATACAAAGCTTTGAGCAAAGGGATGAATAGACAGACAGAATCAGAAGATTGCAAATCTGTATCAGGATAGCATACACTTAATTATAACATAAAGGTTAAAGGGAAGGGAAGCATTAGAAATAACTAGAACCACTTCAATTTAATAACAAACTTGCAATACAAAAAAGGATAATTTGTGACAACAAAAACATAGCAGAAGAAAATGAAAAGGACAGAACCTGCATAGGCAAATGAATATAAGAGCCTATCAGCAAAAAAAAGAGTGTCTTATCTATGAGACCTTTTATACAAACCACACAGTAACCACAAAACAAAAATTCAGAGCACAGTCACAAAACATAAAGAGGAAACTGAGAAACACATCACAGAAAACCACCAAACTAAAATGGCAGACAGAAACACAAGGAAAAAGAAACAACAGAAATATAGAGCAACCAGAAAACAAAAAGATAAAAAAGTATTAAGCCCTCATATATTGATAATTACCCTAAATATAAATGAATTGCATTCACCAATTAAAAGAGAGAGAATGGCTGGATGGATTAAAAAACAAGACCCAACAATACACTGCCTCCTGGAGACCCATCTCAGCTCTAAACACAAACACAGGCTCAGAGTGAAGGGATGGAAGATGAGACTCCAAGCAAATGGCAAGCAAAAGAAAGTGGGTGTAGGTATACTTATATCAGACAAAATAGACTTCAAGCCAAAAAGGATAAAGAGAGACTAAGATGAACATTATATAATGATAAAGGGGACAATCCATCAAGAAGACATAACATTTACTAACATATATGCACCTAACATAGGAGCACCAAAATATTAAAGCAATTATTGACAGACCTAAAGGGAGAAATTGACAGGAACACAATAATAGTAGGGGACTTGAATACCACACTTACATCAATGGATAAATCATCCAGACAGAAAGTCAACAAGGAAACATGAGCCTTAAATGAATCATCAGACAAGATGAACTTAATAGATATATATAGAATATTCAATCCAAAAGCAGCAGAATACATATTCTTCTCAAGTGCACACAGAACATGCTCAAAGATAGACCATATGCTGGGAAACAAAATAAGTCTCAATAAATGTAAGAAGACTGAAATCACATCAAGCATCTTTTCCAACTATAGTGATATGCAACTAGAAGTCAACAACAACAAGAAAGAAGGAAGAGTCATATATATGTGGACACTAAACAACATGTTACTGAACAACTATTGGATCAATGAAGAAATCAAAGGCGAAATAAAAAAACAGCTGGAGACAAATGAAAATGAAAACACAACATACCAAAATCTATAGGATGCAGCAAAAGTGATATGAAGAGGGAAGTTTATAGCAATACAGGCATACCTCGACACAAACAAGAAAACCTCAAACAATCTATCATTACACCTAAAGGAACTAGGAAAAAGAAGAACAAAAAAAAAAGCCCAAAATAAGTAGAAGGAAGGAAATAATAACAGCCAGAGCAGAAATAAATGAAATAGAGACTAAAAAGACAATAGAAGGATCAATGAAAGTAAGAGCTGGTTCTTTGAGGAGATAAACAAAATTGACAAACCTTTAGCTAGACTCACTAAAAGAAAAAGAGAGAGAAGGCTCAACTAAATAAAATCAAAAATGAAAGAGGAGAAATTACAACAATTTCCACAGAAATACAAAGGATTATAAGTGAATACTACGAAAAGCTATATACCAACAAATTGTGTAACCTAGAAGAAATGGACAAATTCCTGGAATCATACAACCTCCAAAAACTAAATCAAGAAGAAATAGAGAGGGCCGGCCCGGTGGCTTAGCGGTTGAGTGCACGTGCTCCGCTGCTGGCGGCCCGGGTTCGGATCCCGGGCGTGCACCGACGCACCGCTTCTCCGGCCATGCTGAGGCCGCGTCCCACATACAGCAACTAGAGGGGTGTGCAGCTATGACATACAACTATCTGCTGGGGCTTTGGGGGGAAAAAAATAAATAAATAAAATCTTTAAAAAAAAAAACAAGAAGAAATAGAGAATCTGAATAGATCAATTACTAGTACAGAGATTAAAACAATAATCAAAAACCTCCGAAAAAACAAAAGTCCAGGACCAGATGGCTTCTTTGGTGAAGTCTACCAAACATTAAAAGAAGATTTAATACCTATCCTTCTCAAACTCCTCCAGAAAATTGAAGAGGAGGGGACACTTCCTAACTCTTTTTATGAGGCCAACATTATCTTGATACCAAAACAGACACGGAGCACACACAAAAAGAAAATTACAGGCCAATATTGCTGATGAACATAGATACAAAAATCCTCAACAATTATTAGCAAATTGAATACTAGAATACACTAAAAGGATCATACACCACAATCAAATGGGATTTATTTCAGGGATGCAAGGATGGTTCAACATCCACAAATCAATCAACATGATACACCTCATTAACAAAATGAAGAATAAAAATCACATGATCATCTCAATAGATGCTGAGAAAGCATTTGAAAGATTCAGCATCCATTTATGATAAAAACTCTCAATAAAATGAGGATAGAAGGAAAATACATCAACATAATAAAGGTCATGTATGATAAACCCACAGCTAACATCATACTCAGTAGTGAAAAATTGAAAGCTATCCCCCTAAGAACAGGAACAAGACACAGATGCTCACTTTCACCACTCTTATGCAACACAGTATTTGAAATCCTAGTCAGACCAATTAGGCAAGAAAAAGAAATAAAAGGGATCCAAATTGAAAAGAAGTGAAACTGTCACTATTTGTGGATCACATGATTTTGTATACAGAAAACCCTAAAGAATCGCCAGAAAACTATTAGAAATAATAAATAAAGTTTCAGAGTACAAAATCAACATAAAAAAATCAGTTGCATTTCCATACACCAACAATGAACTAGCAGAAAGAAAAATCAAGACTACAATCCCACTTATAATCTCAATAAAAAGAATACCAAGGAATAAACAACCAAGGAATAAACAACCAAGGAGGTGAAAGACTTCCTGAAAGCTGTAAGACACTGTTGAAAGAAATCAGAGAAGACACAAAGAAATGCAAAGATATTCCATGCTCATGGATTGCAAACATTTACATTGTTAAAATGTCCACATTACCAAAAGCAATCTACAGATTCAATGCAATCCCTATAAAAATCCCAACAACATTTTTTATGGGAATAAAACAAAGAATCCTAAAATTTATATGGAACAAAAGACCCCGAATAGCTGAAACAATCCTGAAAATAAAAAAACAAAGCTGGAGGTGTTACACTCCCTAATTTCAAAATATACTACAAAGCTATAGTAATCAAAATGGCATGGTACTGGCAGAGAAACAGACACAGAGATCAGTGGAATGGAACTGAAACCCTAGAAATGAACCCACACATTTATGGTCAGCTGATTTTCAACAAAGGAGCCAAGAACATACAATGGAGAAAGGAAAGTCTCTTCAATAAATGGTGCTGGGAAAACCTGATAGACACATGCAAAAGAATGAAAATTGGCTACTATCTTAGACCATACACAAAAATTAACTCAAAATGGATTGAAGACTTGAATCTAATACCCGAAACTATAAAACTCCTAGAAGAAAACATAGGCAGTAAGCTCTCTGACATCAGTCTTAGCAGGATCTTTTTGAATGTCTCCCCAAGCAAGGGAAACAAGAAAAAGTAAACAAATGGGACTACATCAAACTAAAAAAGCTTCTGCAGTGCAAAAGAAATGATCAATAAAATGAAAAGACAACCTACCAATTGGGAGATGATATTTGATAAGGAGTTAATATCCAAAATACATAAAGAATTCATACAACCCAACAAAAATACAAACAACCTAATTGGAAAATGGGCAGGGGATCTGAAAGGACGTTTTTCCTAATGTGATATAGATCGCCAACAGGCACAGGAAAAGATGTTCAAAATCACTAATTACTAGGGAAATGCAAATCAAAACCACAATGAGATATCACCTCACACCCCTCACAATGGCTATTATTAAAAAGACAAGAAATAACATGTGTTGGAGAGGATGTGGAGAAAAGGGAACTCTCCTACACTGCTGGTGAGAATGTAAATTGGTGCAGCCACTATGGAGATTCCTCCAAAAATTAAAAATAGAACTACCACATGATCTAGTGATTCCACTTCAGGGCATATATCCAAAGAAGATGAAAACACAAATGCATAAAGATACATGCACCCCTACATTCACTGCAGCATTATTCACAATAGCCAAGACTTGGAAGCAACCTAAGTGCCCATCAAGGGAAGAATGGATAAAGATGTGGTATATATACACAATGGAATACTACTGAGCCATGAAACAATGACATCCGGCCATTTGTGACAACATGGATAGACCTTGAAGGCATTATGGTAAGTGAAATAAGTCAGAGGAAGTAAGTCAAATACCACATCATCTCACTCATAAGTAGAAGATAAAAACAACAATCACAGAGAGACAGAGATTGAATTGGTGGTTATCAGAGGGGAAGGGGGGGAGGGTGAAAAAGGTGATCAAGCACAAGTGCGTGGTGATAGATTCTAATTAGTCTTTGGGTTGTGAACATGATGTAATCTACAGAGAAATCGAAATATAATAATGTACACCTGAAATTTATTTTATGTTATAACCCAATGATACCACACACACAAAAAAAAGTCTAAAAATATTTGGGAAGAAAATTGGTATCATGACCAAACCAAAAGAGGCAACGACTATAATGACTTGTAGCATGTAAAGTAGCAAGGGGCAAGTGATTACTCAGAAAAGGACAGTGGACAATGAATTGATCTTGTGCCTGATTAATTCAAAATAAAGATTAGAACTATTCTAAGAGAAATGTTCATGACAGAATGTCTTCTGCTTAACATCTTTATATACTGCTCATTCTTTAAGGTAGATTAAAATATTAATGTTAAAATGAGGAATATAGGCAATTCAAAAGCCAGTAAATGAATTTAACTAACTACTGTATCATTATACGTCATTTTGAAGCAATTCACCATAAAATATCTTAAGCTTGGATTATGTAAAAGTATTTATTTTTTCATGAGCAATAAATTTTTTGTATCTTTATTTTTTAGGACAATGTACATGACTTTTGTTAATACATAATTTGACAGAGAAACATCTTTTTTGATATATCTACTTACTATAAAGCAAGAGATTTACTAAAAGGCAGAAAGAAAAAGTACAGAACACCAATCTTTAGGGAACAAATTTATTTTGATTTTTCTGAATATCAGGAACTAGGAAAAACAAGGTGAATATTTGGCCATACCAAAAGCAAAATATAAGTAAAAATAACATTGAGAAATCATGTTTACCCTTACAGAAACGTGTTTTAAAACACCAACTGTAACACTCTTTCCTCCACAGAGCAACACAAGTTTACCAAACCACAACACTGAAGTGGAGCTTTTTTAACTGACATAATTTATTTTAAATGAAAATTAATAGAAAAAAAAAGTATTCAATTCCCACCCTGGAATCTCATCATTTAAAAAATAACATTCTCAGCTGTCAGTGGAAATAAACAGTGGGTAAACCTGAAAACAAATCTTGCAATGAATCAATTCAGATTCCAACAGAACACAGTATACTTGAGACATGGGGAAGAACAGCTTTTGTCACACTCAGACCTTACCAAATACAAATAAACACAAAAGGGGATTAAAGGTAAACTAACAAATCAAAATCTTCCTGTGGAGTAGCCGCTTTCACAAAGTAAAAGGAACCCAGTTCCATAGAGTTGTATGTTGTGTAAGCATATGGCCAATTTTATTCCCAGAGTCTTGCACTATCAAAATAAAAGTATTTTTGTCTTGGACAAGTCTGATGAAGGCACCAAAATCCTATCCTTCAAATGACACTTACAATGCCCTTATCACTCTTTCAAGATGACATCAACCTACTAAGAGTTAACTTTCTATCAGGAAGTTCCAGCCTCATCTGCATTAGCAGGGCCCTGTCTATTCTCTTTGCTCCCCCCAAATCCTTCTAGTCTGGTTTGCCAAGCTGGACCACTAGCTAGGAGGATAAAAATACACACCCACGTTCACTAGCCATTAAATAAACATAGCCATTGGCGCAGAAAGTCTTAGCATTTATAATACTCCCAAACTTTTTAAAACTTAAAAATAAACCCATCTCCAAAAGCTAATTTCACAGCCCTTTAATATTCTCAACCTGGACATTTTACTTTGCAGCCCTCTTTGATATCTGGCTCTTCCAGCTTTTTTCAGTAGTATTACCCTGGAGGAACCCTTGAAAACCTTCCAAATTAAGGGCACCCTCATGGTATGTGAGTGTGAGCACTAAGTTGCAGGATACTCTTGCTTCACAGAAACCCAGAACTGTCAGACTGCGACTCAGAGTTCTTTCTCTTCTCTCAAAGACACAACCTCAGGCTGAGGAGATTTAGAGAAAGGGTTCCTCACCCAGTCACACACCACTGTTGAGAAAAGGAGGGGAAAAGCTATTTAATTTGGTTTTGCAGCTCTTCAGGGAGAGTTTTAGTAAGTGTTGAGACTTGGTGCTATCTTTCCTTATTCTGAAGCCCAAGTGGCTGTGGACACATTTCAAGAGTTCCTCTGGCAACGTGCTTGTTCCAAAGACTCAGTTTCTTTTCCATCTAAGAATCTTGTCACTTTCAAGAAAAAAATTTCCTCCAAGACCTTGCAGAAACTCGTTTATACAATGAAAGATGTTTGTTAACTAGACTAGTTTCTGTAGCCATTCTTCATCTTCAAAGCATTCAGCAAAATCTAGCCTAGTATTTTCTTGTAAGTACTCTGACAATTCAGCTTTCAACTCAAATACCCTGCTGAGAACTCTTCCTCTGATAAGCCACTGGATTTCTGTACGTAGGAGATTTAGGTGATCTCTGTGCAGGTTTTAGTTTTTGGGTTTTTTAAAACATTCTTAACCATTTTTGTAGCATTGAGAACTTTCTTCATCTCCAAGTTTTTCATATCAGTACCTCTCTGTGAAGAAAGCAGTGTGCTGTACTGTCAACATCAGGATTTTCTTTTATTAAAGAGGCAACCACTACTGGATATCTATCTACCCAACGAACCTGAAATCAACAATCCAGAGGCTTACGCACCCCTATGTTCATCGCAGCATTATTCACTATAGCCAAGACATGGAAGCAACCCAAGCGTCCCTTGACTGATGAATGGATAAAGAAGATGTGGTATATATATACCATGGACTACTACTCAGCCATAAAGACAAAATCGTCCCATTTGCAACAACATGGATGGACCTGGCGGGTATTACGTTAAGTGAAATAAGCCAGAAAGAGAAAGACAAACACCACATGATTTCACTCATATGTGGAAGATAAACCAACACACGCACAGGTAGAACTGTTTGGTGGTTACCAGGGGCTAGGGGGTTGGGGGTTGGGCACAAGGGGTGGAGGGATGCACTTATATGGTGACTGACAAACAATAATGTACAACAAAAATTTCACAATAAAAAAAAAAAAAAAAGGTGACAATGGCAAGTTAAAAAAAAAAAAGAAAATTCCCCAACTGAGGACAGATCCAATCAGAATTTTGATCTCATATTCTGTCTCAGAGACCCAGTGTCAAGAGTTCTCTAGGTTTCCAAGAGCACAGCCGCCCCTGAAGTGCACTTCATCCGAGGGGGAGCCTGCTGGGTTTTTCTTGGCTGGTGTTTGAAGCCCCAAGGTTGTGGGTTGGAGCTAAATTTAAAAACAAGCCCTTGATTTCTTGTTTTTCCTCTGCAGCGTTGAGCTATCTGATTCAGGATTTTTATAAGGAGCCTCTCCCTTAAATCTACTTATAGAAATTTAAAGCAGGGGCCAGCCCTGTGGCATTGTGGTTAAGTTCGGCGAGTTCCACTTTGGTGGCCCGAGTTTGGATCCCGGGGTTCGGATCCCGGGGGCCAACCTACACCACTCGTCAGCCACGCTGCTGTGGCGGTGACTCACATATAAAAAGTAGAGGAAGGGGGCCGGCCCCGTGGCTTGGTGGTTAAGTGCGCGCGCTCCGATGCTGGTGGCCCGGGTTCGGATCCCGGGCGCGCACCGAGGCACCACTTCTCCGTCCATCCTGAGGCCGAGTCCCACATACAGCAACTAGAAGGATGTGCAGCTATGACATACAACTATCTACTGGGGCTTTGGGGGGAAAAAATAAATAAATAAAATCTTAAAAAAAAAAAAAAAAGTAGAGGAAGGTTGGCACAGATGTTAGCTCAGGGCTAATTTTCCTCAGACAGAAAAAAAAAAAAAAGAAATTTAAACCTGAAATGCAAAAACAAACTTTTCAGGATGCAGTTAAAAAAAAAAAAAAAAGAAGCAAAACTTGTCATGAAGCCAACCACTGACGGGGCAGCAGGAGTACAGATGACAGACCTCTGCTGTTCAGATATAGAGACCCATTAAATCCATATTTGCCTTGGCTGGGGAGGCTCCTAGCAGCAGAAAAAGTTTTCTTGAATTTCAGCATCATTTACAAATCCTACAAATGCTATAGCATGACAAATATTTGTGAAATGTGTTGACTCATCAACCCAGATAGAGAAGCTGCTGCTTTTCAGTTAATTACATAAGATCTCTTTCGCATCACATGACATAAGCCAATTTACTAAATTGAGAGGAAAGTCTTTTTAATTTTTTGTACTGTTTCTTGCCCTAGCATTTTAATGGGGGTATTATTAGATTCTTACCAACTATGTGAATGTTTCTTTTCTAGAATAAAATACTAAATAATTTGATTATCAAATCTTTTCACTGAGTGTGATTTTTTCAACAAAAGCTTTACCATTTTGTTATTCCAAAAGCCATTTAAAATAATGAACACCTTTTCTTATCAAATGGCTACATATATAGTTACAATTGCTGGAGCAAATGCTAGGTTTGTAAGTTTCATTCCACAGATGATGTACAATGGAATAGGACAGCTTGGATTTTGAGTCTGTATAAAACTATTGAGAAGTAGCTTTCATAGTAAACAAAGAATTTCTTTGTGTCCCTTTTTGCTCTAGTAACTGTAGTAACTCAGAAAACTAATTCTTCATCACTAACCTTATAGGAAATGCCTGTAGTTCTATGCCTAGAATAGTCGTCTTCTATCTCACACCTTGCCTTCAAAAACTATAGCACTGGACCGTCAGATCTGTCTGTAACCAACAAAAGTTAATAAAATATAAAAATGGGCATAATAACTAAACAAAAAAATCACAAAAAGTACAAAAACTTCTCAGAACAATTCATTTCTAACCTATACGACTCATGTTTTTGCAATGTTTACAACAAATTGGCAGGGACAGTTGAGTTACAACCTGAAAAAATTCCTTCCTTAGAATGGTAATTTCCCTGATATTTCAGGAGCTTGTTTGCTCACATTAAGTCAATTGGCAGTGCAGAGGGGGAGGCTGGGGAAGGCAGTCATGAGGGACAAGCCATCATCATCCTCCTACCACTCTCCCCTCCGTGCAAGTGTTCACCAATTATCCACAGCTTCTCCTAGCTCACTCAAGTGTGTGTGGACCTACTGTGCACTGTCACACAGGGCAGAAAAGATCTGTAACAAAACTGTTAACAGGGCTGCTCAATCACTGTTCACTACTGTGAGTACAGCATTATGCAGCCCACAAAGTTCAAAAACTACATTTTCAGTCACAATTTTAATTATACAGAATCCCAGCAACATCTCACAGAGCCCCAGTTGAGAAACGCACCTCCAACACCAAGTGATTTTTTTTCATATGAGAGGTCATTTTCATTTGACTCAGATCCTTCTCTGACTTGACTTGCAAGTTCAGGCTTAGCTCCTCCCTCATTCACTACCTGAGTCTCAGATATTGGTTTTGTCTGCTCCAGCTCTTCACTATTCTCTGGTACCACCTGCTGGTTATTTGTTCCCTCTGCTGGGCATTGTGATTTGATTTGTCACCAGATTCCAATTTAGCTTCTTCCCATTTCCTGCTTGTGCTACCTGCTTTAGATTAAGCTGTGCCGGGTCCCTGTCACTCTTCACCATCTCCTGGAGATTATATTTTCTGAACAACAAATAATCTTCCAAACAGTCGGGCAACAGACAGCTTTAATGATTTCTACTACCACTGTGTATTGTGGATTGCTAAAATCCACTTTACTTTCCAAACTGAGGCTGTCTACTATTCCAGTAATAAAAAGGATAAGGAAACAGCCTGAGAAGGATACATGAAGCTTGACAGACAAAAAACAATCTTCATCTCTTTCTGCTTGGGACTTGCTAAAGCAATATATATACTAGTCCACTGGTAATACATATACTAGTCCACTACAAGAACCTCAATCAAATTCCATGAACTTTTCCAATAAAAAAATACAAATGAAATCCTCAGAAAGAGTATGTTTTTCCCCAAAGAAAATTCAATCTTGATTTTGAAAAGACTGAATATCTAACTACCAGGAAATCTATCCCTCATATTGAAATCCGTTAGGTTGGATATTATTTTAAGGATATTTTAATATACTTGTTCAACATTCAAAAATGTAGGCCTTAAATCTTGATAAACAAATTCTTAAAAACAAGAAGTATTTACCATTGCACACCAATATAAAGTCACTAGGAGAAACATGCCAGTTCTTTGATAACTTCTCTATTTATGTGACTTTTATTTTGAGATTTATATACAATCTGAAATGTCCTTTTGTTTGGAGCTTTAAACCAGGGTTCCAAAAATGTTCCTGCATATTTCTTCCTAGCTTTTTTTTTTTTTTTAAAGATTTTATTTATTTATTTTTTACCCCCAAAGCCCCAGTAGATAGTTGTATGTCATAGCTGCACATCCTTCTAGTTGCTGTATGTGGGACTCGGCCTCAGCATGGCAGGAGAAGCAGTGCCTCGGTGCGCGCCTGGGATCCAAACCCAGGCTGCCAGCAGCGGAGCGCGTGTACTTAACCGCTAAGCCACGGGGCCGTCCCTCTTCCTAGCTTCTAAGAAAGCCCGGCATGTGTCTGAGAGGGTAACATTTGTAGAATAACCCAAGTCATTGTCTTCTTGGTTTTGTACATATCCTGGAGAATATGATGCACTGATTTCTCAGATTCTAAAAAAAAAAAAAGAAAAAAAAATCAGCACACAGCCAACAAGTAAGTTAAGAATATAAGTTCTCAGACATTTTAAAGACTCTTTAAACTCTCTAAAATGAATTTTCATTGGCAGTGACATAAGTTGATGGAAGAGTAGAAGAAATTATCATAATGAACTTTAAATAAGTCTAAGCAACCATTTTTTCCAACTAATACTTCTTCAGTGCCTACTATGTATTAACACTGTATCGAATATTTTAACTCTTTGGCATTATTACTGCTTTCACTAAAAACAACTGTTCATGAAGACGTTGGAGTTAACAATTTTGTGATGCCTGATTTATCCAACGACACCACCATACTGTTGTTTTCCTATAACAGGAGCAACTGTAAAAGTAACAAACATTAAATAGTACACACATTTTTTTACAAAGACAAACAAAACAAAAATCTGCAAGTCACAAAACACTTCATTAATCCATTAGCTAGGTTTGTACAGAAGCCTAGATCTCAAACCTTGGAGGAGCTCCAGAACCATGAACTGCATTAGATCATGATACAGTTCTTAGGCTGCATCCTGACTACATACAAGTCTGTTTTGGGCTGCTTGGTGTTCTCAATGCTTTTATATTAGTTAACTGTGTTTAAAAATCTAGAAACTTTTCCAGATTTCCAACTTTTTTTGAAAAACCAGAAGATCTGGCCCTACCAGGACTACATTCCCAAATGGCTGGAGCCATTCCAAATCAGCCAGAGCTGAGGAGCAGCTGCTCCTTTTAGACAGAACATGTACTCTTGTTTTCCTATGTACCTAAAGGTACATAGAAAGAAAGCCTCAAAGCCAGGTTTCCACTCCACCACCCCATTCTACCTCTCCATATGTCTAGTGCTAACACAGTGTAGAGAGGATGCAATCAAATGATTAACTGAGCCACCACCATGAAGCCATTTTGCAGGCAGTGTTCTCTGAGACAGGGAGGTGTCCGGATGTTACAGGACCAATAATCGTAAGGCATATGGGTCAGATACACCTATCCCAAGTGTCACACCTATCTCAAATGCCACAAAAGCTCATGTCAAAAGCTATATGAAACTCCCAGTGACAGATGGCTCAATACTGACAATAAAGATTTATTAAGAGACTGAGACATCACTCCCCCAAAAACACAGAGGAAGAAGGGAGTTCCCTCAGACTATGCTACATATAATTTAAAAATGCTTTCAAAAGCATCTTGACAGCTTGGGATAGAGTAATGCGCTCACCAAATGAATCATTTCAGGGGGCACCTTAATCCCGTCACTAGATATATTTCTGCCTGAAATGACACTCCCTTCTTGGTGAGATTAGACCAAATAGGTATGGAATTAAATCCCTCACTCATGTTCTACCGAGGAACAGGGAACAGAAACAGCTCAAGAACTTGCTCAAGGACCAGTGTAAAAAGGACATGCACTTGCTGCCCAGTTCTCTGCCTCACCAACGGAGCTGCCAATCAAACACTAATATAACTGTACACAGTACACAGCCTTTATTATACACCGGGATGTATTTTATGTACATAAGCAACCTTTTAGCTAACCTTAAGAAATACTATCATTGTTCTCTTCTTTATCTAGCTCAGCAGAATCAGATAACGAGCCCAAGCCCCAGAGCTAGTAAATGACAGTACCTGAATTCAAATCCCCTGGGGACCATCCTCCTGCATTTAACTCCTCGGAGTGTTCGGGTCCAGATCCTAAGCCAAGAATATAACGATTTCCAAACCGTGACGGGACAATTAGATTTTTAGGTGGTATTGGTACAAAAGTTTTTACTTTTTAAAATGTATTTATACGTGCATTTGAGACATAACTAGCACTAATACTAAACCCACTCTTCCAGAGATACTGCTTAGGACCAACACATTATCACCGCCACGGTGCGCACATGGCGGTTAAGACACGGCAAAAACCACGAGGAATGAGGTTTGCCCGTGTGAACTTGCACCACCTACATCACCTACTCGAGCCTCAGTGTCCTCGTGAACATTACGTCACAAGGATATCGTGAGGAGTAAACGTTTCTGAAAGAGCTTCAGAAACACAAGGCCTGAGCCGCAGGAAGCAATCTAGAAAGGAGAGCCTCCCTGATTAACGATGCGGGCAAAAGCCCAAGGTGCAAGTGTTTCACGACGCGAGGGGGCGGGAACCGGGGAAGCCACGCCCCTTCCCCGCCACGCTCGCGACAGAACTCACGCATGCGTATAAAGGGAGCCGGCCTTCCCGCCTTCCCTCCTTCCTCAGAGCCCTAACGGCCCCGCCCGCCCGAGCCTGTACCTTCTCTGGGCCGTAGACGTCGTCTCCGTACTCGTTGAGCAGGCTGTGGGCCTCCTCCACGCACCTGCGCTCGTTCATGTTGCAGGTGATGAGAAGGCCCTCTGGCCCGGCTTCCAATTGCCGGGGCCGCCGCTGGCACGTACCGAGCGCCGCCTTTGCACTTCCCACCGCCAGACTGAGGAGGCTGCTGGACGGGAGAGCTGAGGCTCGCGAGAAAACCGTTCCTCCACGCCTGTCGGCGTCCCCATCTCTGAGGGCGCGGGCTGGTGACGTCAGACGCACGCGACGGCCTCCCCTGGCCCCGCCTCCCAGCTTCCTTCCGTGCTGCGCCGGTCCTAAAGCCTGTCGGAGGCTGTCTGGAGAGGGAGCGGGAGACCCGCCGCTGCCCCGCCTCTCGCGAGGATTGACAGGCGCTTCTTTCACCTCACCGCCGGAAGGAGGGGTTTCCCTGGAAAGTGGGCTGTGGAGGGCGCCGGCCTGTAAGCCTAGATGCTGATTTCCAAGTGGGTGTACACAGTGCTTGCAAAGAACCGTTTCGTTTACTCATTCATATTCATTGATCCGTTCAGTTAATATTTATTAAGCACCTGTGCGCTAGTTATTGTCCTAAGTACTGAGGTTGAGACCATTGGGAAAGCAAGACACACTTCGTACTCACGTTGCCCTTGTAGGCACATGTTTCTTAGAAGTTAGTGGGGCCTATCCAAACCACCCTCCTAATTTTTGCTCCTATTGAAATGTGCATGTTCAGTAGACTTTCCTTTACTATTCCTGTTGCAGGACCCCCAAAGGTACAAAGGAAAACAGGACATGAAGTACAAGGAACTCATTGAAGTCAGAGACCTGATTATCAGAATGAGAAATACAAAATTCAGGGAAACTGGGCCAAGCTTCTTAACATTAAGTTCTCACCATGGGGACATTTTAACTTGTAAAATATATTTATATTAATACCAAAAATATTGTCCATATCAGTTTCTTCACACACTTTTGTTTGACACTGATGTTATAACAAGTGATGGTGACATTTTGGTGAATTATTGTTCCAAGTGTACTTGGTTTGAACAGGAAATCACATTCCTCACTTCTGAACAAAATCGTGAAGAGCCAAAACAGGGTTTGTCGTTTGTTGCCCTAGAAAGGATTACCTAGTCCAGTGACCCCAAAATGTGGCATGGATTGTAGTGGGAAGTCAGGAATAAAGAACCTCTTATTTACTGTGAGGCCTGCATCTCTTAGATCCCCATTCTTGTGACTCCCATGAAAAAGTAATGCTGATATGAAGTAATAGTCTAGAACTCAATATACATCTCAAATAATTTTCACTAACGGTAAGGGAAAATATTCATCTTTTCTCCAATGAAATATCCCTTGCCATTTTCTTTTCTTCATACCTGTCCCCAAAATGTCGAAGAACCCACTCATTAGTCTGGATAGGTAAACAGTCCCCTCAGAGTTAACATCATAATATTCCCCCTACCCTAAAGTCAGGAATCCAGCTCTTTCACTTCATGCAATTAGAAGTCAACTTGACCGTCATAAATTCTTGTGATGGGGTTGCACCTTTGATAGTGTACTGCTTTTGGTGAGCAAATGCAGGAATACTGTGTATTTTACTGACCTAGATATTTTAATCTCACATTCTGAGATTTAATTGTTATATATGAAGGAACAAAATATTAAGAGGAGGAAAAGTCATTAGCCTGATACTGAACTTCAGAGTTAACTGGGTTTTTTCCTTCATTATAGCTGTAATGTATCCATCTATCTATCTATCTATCTATCTATCTATCTATCTATCTATCTATCTATCGGTAGATAGATTCATATTCTATCTTGCATAATCTCATCTTCCCTTAGGTCCTTTTGCTTAAATTACTAATATTAAGACTAGAGTTCCTGATAATAAGATGTTAACTGTCCTATTTCACACTGCAGAGTAGGACAAATGGAAAACATTCATTTCCATTTCACCCTGAAATTGCCACCCCTTCTGGCCAACTATGGAAGTGATTTCATAAGAAACAGAGTGGTTGAGGAAGTGTTTTCCAATGTGTCTTTATTCAATACCATTCTTCTAGGGAGTGAATGCAGAGAAATAACCAGATTCTATCACCAGCAGGGGAAGACTGGGGTAGAATACATACCATGACCACCTATGACTACTTTCTCTATAGTTTTGGTCTAAATTGTGGTTAACATTTGTTGTTTTTGTTTGCTCAACAAACGAATCTCCTTCCTTTTGTCAGGGGCGGGGGTGGAGAATCCAGCATTGGATAAGTCTGAGTAGAAGGCAGGGTCCCACCTTACACCACAGAAGCTTAAAATGTCAGGTATCCCTTCCTCCCAGCCTGTGGTGTGAGCACATCACCTCAACTTCATCATCAGATGCTCCTGTCTGGGACTGAGTATTGGGAGCAATTGTGTAAAGAAGCAGCACCTGCTTAGAATTCATCCCACCAATGACAGTGCCATCCCGAATCCAGTGTCAGCAGCTTTGCAGCCACTCCAGAAGTGGTGGCAGTGGCAAACTTTCCAGAACACTGATGCTGGTTGCAGCTTCCTAGCTCCCCAGACCATCTTGGCACCTGTTCCTCCAGCTTTCCCTATAATTCTGTCAGCTTCCCAAAGCCTTTCAGTAAATTCCCTTTCAGCCTAAGTTTGCCAGAATATGTTTCTATATGACTACTCACGACCAAGAATGTTGGCTTCTGTAAGTGTTTCACACTGCTTTCTTTGTGGTCTTTTTATCCATAATCTCAGCAACTCTCGTGTTAATATATTATCTTTTTTAAGTCATTGAGCAGATGCCACTTTTGAAGAATGTCTTCAGGAGGAGCGGGTGCTCCCTGTACTCACCCTCAACTACTCCTCAGGTACAAAGCTATTGCCAGATTTGAGTTCCTACAAATCCTAAAAGAGGTCATCTGATATTGTAAAGGAGGCACTGAACTGAGAGTCTGTGATCTTTGGTTCTAAGCCTAGATCTACCACTATTTCCCAAAATTTTGTCATCATCTTATTTTTTGCTTCCACCTGTGTATTCAGCACAGTCTTTACTTTTCAGATTATCATTAGTGGAGATTGCATAGCATAGATTTCTAGAGGTCCTCAGTTGATTGTGAAGAACAGTCTCATTATACTGGCATTGCTGTGGTGTTAGGATGCATAAAGAGAGCTGGCTGAAACTCTGTTTTATTTTTCTTTTCATCCTCAGTGCCTACCATAGTGCCCGGTCCATAGTAGGTACTCAAAAAATGTCTTTGAATTGCACTCAACTCAAAAAATGGTCAATAAAGGAAAAAGGTTAAGACTCATGCTGTTAACAAGGAAAGTACACCCGAGTCCTGATCCCATTAAACTACAGTGGAGGAGTTAAAAAAGGACGTTGGTCTCGCCCAGAATCTCTCTCTCTTCTACTGTCTGGATTTCAGTTGCCCTCTGTCCTTGGAACCTTAGAAGTTAGCCTCCAGACAAAAATCTAGGGGGGCTGGCCCAGTGACATAGTGGTTAAGATCGCATGCTCCACTGTGGCGGCCTGGAGTTACAGGTTCTGATCCCAGGCGTGGACCCATGCACTGCTTATCAAGCGATACTGTGGCAGGCATCCCACGTAAAATAGAGGAAGATGGGCCCAGATGTTAGCCCAGGGCCAATCTTCCTTGGCAGAAAGGGGAAGATTGGCAATGGATGTTAGCTCAGGGCTAATCTTCCTCACCAAAAGAAAAAAAAGAAAAAGTCTAGGGGCCGGCCCCATGTCATAGTGGTTCAGTTCATCGCGCTCTGCTTTGGCGGTCAGGGTTCATGGGTTTGGATTCCCGGCGCGGACCTCTACCACTTGTCAGCCACACTGTGGCAGTGACCCACATACAAAGTAGAGGAAGATTGACACAGATGTTAGCTCAGGGCTAACCTTCCTCAAGCGAAAAACAAGGAAGATCAGCAACAGATGTTAACTCAGGGCTAATCATCCTCAGCAAAAAAAAAAAAAAAAAAAAAAGTCCAGATACAAAGTTTGAGTCCGAAGCATATTTGAGTCTTTCATGCTGGAAGTCCCAATCAGGAGGAAAACTTGAAAAACCAAACTCAGTTTATTGTATTTCATGTTTGCTGACTATGCCAAGAGCACCCCTATTAAGTGAAGAATATGCAAACCTCCAATCCCTAGTCTAGGTGTTGGAATTATATAAATTGCCCCCTCATCCTGTTGCAACTACAGGTGACACCTCCACTTATTTCCCCCTGAACCAGGAGGAAAGCCTTAGTCCTTAGTCCAGCTGTAGATAACTCAGCCTTTGCTTGTTCTTGATTATTCTTCTCTGTTTATTCTTTTTTGTTTATTTTTTTTCATGACTAAGTCATTATTTCATTATTATATAGTCTTTATTTCATTAAGAGAGACATTTCCTTGGCAATGCTGGAAACACACTTGTAAAAGTTTCTACCTGTGTGAACTTTCACCTCCTTAGGTCACCAGTCATGGTCACTGGACTAGTGTCTATCACTGGACATCAAGGGCTCTGTGATGTGGCTTGTAAACCCCACCTTCTGGCCCCTGTATGCCTGAGTGTTTTCTAAGAGGAGGAATGTTGGCGTTATGGAATGGGGCACTTGACACCTTGTAGAGTGGATGGAGGTGCTCTGAGGAATTTGACTTTTATTCTGATTAACCTATTTGCTTCCCATATTCAGAAGGGCTTATAGCCCAGCAAGGGAGGAATGGTGTAAGACATCCTAAATTCCCCTTTTCTTTCTCTTCCTAACCTTCAACGTTACCACCATTTAATTTCTACTTGTATGTTCAGTACAGAATCCATCCTGGTCCCGAACACGGTAGGAGACACTCTTGGATACTCTTCCTGTTCTGACCTCGCTATCCATCCAGGGTTTCCTGCCTTATTCTCTGGCTACCCAGCCTCTTCAGGTAATAGATGTCCTGGCACTGAACCCCGGCCTCCTGCTGACTTGATTTTTCAATACCTGCCACCTTCAGAGTCGGTATCGTGTAGGATTAAAAGCCCAAATTCTAAAGTCAAACCAAGTTCAAATCCCAGTTCTGCCATGTCCTGGCTGTGGGACTCTGAGCAAGTTACCTAAGCCAAGTTTCCTCTTAAGCTAAAAAAAAAATTTAATTGGAGGTAATAATAATACCCACATCGTGGGTTATTGGGAACTTTTGGGAAGATCAGGCGTGACAAGTGTTAAGCTCAGAGTCACTGTTCAATCAATGTGGACTTAAAAACAGCTGGATTGGGGCTCAGTTGTGACTCACTGAAGCCTAGTTTTTTAGTACTAGTATCCAATCCCCAATCCAATCTCCTAAACTCGTTATCTGTCTCCTACTCTCTTATCCCAATGGCTCTTTTATATGTGTGACTTACTGAAAGCTAAATTTAACCCTTTTAGGAAGGAGGCTAGGAGGGAAATAAATAAAACATAAAATGGTGTAAAGTAAAATAAGATATCATACAGAGCACCTGCATGCCCTCACCTCTGCCAGCTGGTTCCTGCCTCACCTTTGATCGAGTGACTCCACAGGCTTTTCACCGGCTTTGTGTCCTCAGCTGACAGCACTTGTGTCGCACTTGCACTTTCATCAACCCACAAGCTGCATAAGAAAGATGCCCAACAAACAGCCTGATCCCCCAGGTTGGGCCCTAACTTTGAAGCCATGTGAACGTGGGTCCATTCCTGAGAAGCCACATTTGGCCTGGCTCTTTGCTCCTACATGCCTGTTCACCCAGCCCTACTGGGTGTCCTGAACTCCTGATCCCGGCCTCCCCCAGTTTGCTCCATCCACCATTGCTGGAGTCTCGGTTTTGACAGGTCTGCTTCTTTAAGGCAAACTTAGCTTTTTGTGGACCTAGGTTCTCAAAGGCAAAAGTGCATGAACCTTTTTCTCTCCATTTTATATTCTGTACATGCATGAGTCTTTCTCCTTTAAACTTTTCCTGATGTTTCATGTATACTTCCTTCCTACTCCTTTGAGATTTGGTTGAATAATATACGTTTAAATTTAGTTGTTTTAGGGGCCATCCCTGTGGCCTAGTGGTTAAGTCAGCATGCTCTGCTTAGGCGGCCTGGCTTCAGTTCCGGTGCATGGACCTACACCACTCATCAGCAGCCATGCTGTGGTGGTGACCCACATACAAAATAGAGGAACACTGATAGAGATATTAGCTCAGGGCAAATCTTCCTAAAGTAAAAAGAGGAAGATTGGCAGCAGATGTGAGCTCAGGGCAAAACTTACTCAGCAAAAAAAAAAAAAAAGAAAAAAGAAAAAAAAATTAAGTTGTTTTATTATTTAGTTCTACTTCTTTGAGCACTTCTAGATCATTCTCCTGCTTCTTACTTCCCCTTTAGTCAATGCTCCTAAGAACTAATCTGTAGTGGTGGAATCTCAGACTTGATAAGTTAGAGAGAAAGACTTCCGTTTGCAACTCAGATCATACTATGAACTGCACACTCTACCAACACATAACACTAGTCTTGGAAAAAACACTAATGCAAAAATTTGTATTTTAATAAATTTAGTGGAGGTACAGTACGTATTTAACAATCCAGAGTGACTGAGATTTAAAGGATCTTTCAGCACAGATGAGGCCTAAATAAGAATGATCTACATGAGTACTCAAGTTGAACAATTTACATATAAATTAAAAATTGGAAGGAAGTCAATGAGAATACAGCATTTGATGTATAGATGAACAGAGACAAATTGATTAAGAACATACTTTGAGAGTCAGACAGTCTTGGGTTTCGATACTGACTCTACCACATTGCCAGCTCTCTGACCATGGCCCAGTTAACTGCTCTAACCTTCATGTTCCTCATGTGTAAAATAGGAATAGCTACAATATATACTTTATAGATCATTGTGCATATTAAACAAGATAATTCATGCCAATCACATAAAAATATCCAATAAATGTTAGCTGCTGCTGTTTTGTCATAGCTGTTCCTAATCAGAAGGTTTGATGGGGATAATTTTTATCCCACAAGAGATGAGGTTAAGACCTAGGCTTTTTGTGTTAGTCAATTTGCTTTGAAGTGTCTCCAGCCACCCCTCACTGATTCCCAGTTCAAGAGACACCTTATTGTATCTAAATGTGTTAATATGGAAAGATTTATAAGATACATTGGAAAATGGGAAAAAAATCAAAGTAAGGTATGTGTAATATGAACCAATTCATGTTTTAAAAGGGAATATATAGTGCACATATATACACATACATACATATGTGTGTATATTATATATATAAACGTATATATGTAGGTTTTAATCCTATATGTATGTATCCTATGTGTATATCAAAATGATGCTTAGCAAGACTTCTACTGTTTCTCCAGATTTCTCAACTAAAGCCTAAAGCTAAGGATGAAGAGGCACTAAGTCTCTGCCCTTTCCATTCTACAAAGAACTGTCAACAAAGACTAAGCTAGGCGCCTCTCTCAGGTTTGCAAAAAGGTGGCTCAACTGGCCCTGCTCCCCCCAATATCACTCTCTTCTCAGCTTACATCAGAAGCCTGGGAGGGGAGAGAAGACAGTGCTTTCACCCCCTTTGCTGAGAGGGACACCAAGGGAATCTCTCGTAAGGGTTAGAAGTGCCCGGAAGAAGAAGAGACTGGCATCATATTCCTGGGGTGATGTCCCCTTGGGTCTGGCTAAGTGAGGAAATGAGCCATAAAGGGAAGTAGAGACAGATGGCAGGACACAGAGAGGGGGGTAGGGGTGGAGGGACAACAGAAGAGAGGCCTGCAGCCCAGGATAGGGTGTTCTAAAGATGTGTGAGTGAGTGTCTGGTGTGCCAATAGCCTCCCAGAAGGTGCCTGGGCTCGAACAGATAGACCCACAGACCGGGGATTAACATCACACCCAGCATGGTAAACCTCTTGCCCTAGTCTCTTTTCCTTATCCCCAGCAACAGAGGATCTAGAGCTTAGAAGTGGGAGGGGGTAAGTTGTCTGGGAGACAGACAAGACCACTTGTCTCTATCCCAGGTGCTGGAGTGGGAGGAGCAGCAGGAGAGTGGAGAGCCCTCCTGTCCACTGCGGGTCCCCAAAAGCACAGAGCAAACCCATGCTGGAGAAAGTGGAACAGGTGCAATGTGCATTGAGTGTGAGATTAAAGTTTTTGAGTGGACAGACTTGTAATAACTGAAAATGATTGGGCACTTGCGGATCATCCCAAGAGGTCATTAAGTGACGGAAAAGAGGTATTGGATACAGCAAGAGGGAAAACAGAAATTGGGGAAAAAACAAAGTTCTGAGTTAAGACTTGTTTGAAAAACTAGTTACATATATATATATCCCACCCATCCTCCTCCACACATACACATCCTTATTTTGCAACACATTTGGTGACTACTTTACTCTTTATCTCATTCTGAATCTTTTATTTTATTTGTAGCCATATGAATGTATTCTTTTCATAAGTTAAAATGAAGTATCACTTTCTTGATGTGGATACTCACCAAAGTATTTCTCTTTCCTCCTGGGTCCACAACTAGGCTAATTCCTCAGCGCCCTGGAAGTGAGGGTGGGGCCATTGAAATGTGGGTGGAAGTGATGCATGCTTCAAGGCCTAAATTCATAAGAGCCTTGCTCTGGCTCTTGCTCTGCTGCTTGTCAGCTGGCTGATTTCAGAGGATCCAACACAGGACTCTCAGGAGGCCTAGGTGAGAGTGGAGCCTGTGAATGTAGGGATCCTGAGTCACTGCATGGAGGGGAGCCACCCATCAACCAGAAACTTCTGCGTTAGACTTAAGCCTCTGAGCTTTGGGTTTGTTTGTTTCTGCAGCATGGCCTAGCACACCTTGACTAACACACTGGGAATCTAGAGTTGTTCAGAATGTCTATACTATTCTTGTTAGAGTCTTACTGTCCATAGAGGTTATGAACACTGTCCTGACAAATTAAGAGGACATAACAGAGTGAAGAGAACACGGGTTTTGAAGTCAGACCTGAGTAGAAAGCCCAGTTCTGTTGTTTTCTTGGTAGACTCAGAGGGAAATCGTGGACCAGTGTTTTCTTTCCAGAACACCATGAAATGCCTCTTACTCTCTCCTTACAAAATGCCTATGGAATAGAATTAGAACTCTTCTATCTATAAGTGGCTTACAAAATGGTTGAGACGGTTCTGTAAAACCGTTTCCTGGAGAACTGTTTATGAAAATGTTTTTACATTTGAAGGACTTTTTTTCTATTATTGTTTAAATTACTTGGTATAAATATTCGTAATTCCAGACTATTTTACATTTAGACAAAAATTTAGCCAACTTTGGCTGGTGCTGTGGAGACAGGAATCCAGAAGAGATTAAGAAAATATTCTAGGCACATTTTTTCCTCTTTTGACTAAATTTTGCCAGTTCCATAAGACACCCCCCCCCCAGCTCACTGCGAGTGATGGAAAAGCTCAGTGGGGCTCAGAGGAGGCCTGCCATTTCCCTCTGCTTCTGTACACCAGAGTTGGTCTATGTAGGATCCTGGAGCTTTTGGGAAGAATATGAATGGAAAGATGGGGTCTAATCAGATATCAGTTATGTCACCTTGCCTTTTTCCCTTTTCCTCTTCCCTTGGGAGCTTTATGGGCAGGGAGAAATCAAGCTTAAGGGCTATTTTTACATGCTCATTGTCAAAATCTTTGCTCCAGTTAATTTGATTCTAGGTATAATCAAACAACTTGACATTAAAGTAGAAGGGCATTACCTTTCCAACAGAGGCACTTTTAAACTGTGTGATATATGTCAAGGTTATTTGCTCTCTACCTGCCTTCATTTCCTCATATTTAAAAAATGGACATAGTTCTACTTACCTTACAGAGCTGCTGTGAGAAATAAAGGATATGAGTATATAAAACACCCGGCATTTGGAAAACAGTCAAGAAGTGGTAATTCTCTTCCACTCCATGTAAGGGATGGTTCCAACCCTAATCCCTTTTTCCTGTTTGTTGTTGTCTTATGAAGAGAGAAAGCAGTTGGGAGAAAGGATATGTTAGAAGAATCTCAAAAGCCTGGTCTCAGCTGGGAAGTATATCTACTTATTCAGGTTTTTCTTAAGACAGCTGGGTACAAGAATGACTCCAATAGCTTAGGTCAGAATCCTCCAGTAGATCTGCTTACAAATAATCTTAGAAGAAGATTCAAATATGCTGGGTTACTCTGTAGGATTAAACCTGGAGTGGGCATCAGGATTACACTTCAGTTGAGTGCTGGAGAAGAAAACTGGATTTGTTTCAAGAGAAGATGGGGTCCCCAGGAAGTGACAGATATAGGTAATGATTATCAATAACAGCATTCAGTGATGGAACCTTATAATGGAGGGGTCAGGCTGATGCTATAACATCACAAAAGGAGAGCCAACATGTGTTGGCTCGTGTTTCTCCAGGTGTCATGCAACAGGAATTACTCAATACTATTTATGCAATCTTTTTGCTAAAAATTGATCTAGCCTTGTCTTGACATGAGTACTGCCATGTTTGGCCGCTCCATTGACCTACAGCCACCAGCACAAAAAGAAATATAAAGCTGCTTTCTGTGTGGTGGGAACTGGCCCTTCTCCCACGGAGAGAGTTGCAAGTTGTAACATTTCAAGGCTCTTGGAGCGTCGTAGCACGGGACGGACTGGCCATCTGTGCCAGGCTGAGACGATAACCAAAGAGAACAATGCACGTACACAACTACTGGGCTGGGACGTTAGCCAGGGGGCTCAGTGCACGTACGCCACTGATAACCATTTTGTACATGGAAACACTGAATGCTTGCTCTGCAAACTCTGTAATTGCTTACTCTGAAAATTACTGATGGTATAAAAACTGCTGGAAACTCAGACCCGGTGAGAGTTCCACCTGTGGAAGGGACGCCTTGCCCAGGACGTGTGATCCTTGCCCAGCCGCGTCGATTGACAGGGCTCTCCCGGCAGTGGGGCGTGGATGTTGTGAGTAATTGATTTGATGTGAAGTAATTGATTTGATGTGTTGTCTTTCCGGTCAACCTGGTGTTTCTCTTTCCAGTTGATTTGTGTCATTTCTCTTCAGCCAATGTGGGTGTTTTCCCTTTCCAGTCGGGCTGATGTTTTTTCCTCTTAATATTTGACCTATCTGGATCTGTTTGCAGACTATCGCCTTTACTATCCTCTATATAATAAAATACACCTTCAGTCCATTTGTTTGGAGTGGAAAGTGTCTTTTACATCTCCGATCGAATCCCCGAACCTCTCATAACATAATTGGCGCTGTGAGCAGGATTCGATTAAGGAGATGCCTTTCCTATTCAAACGAAAGGTAACTGAAGCCAAGGTGGAAGAAATTCCAGGATGGGAGGACCCTCCCTTTTGCACTCTGGCTGGGGAGTGGGCTCGTAGGTCAGGGCTATGTGAAGCTTGGGATGCTCGTCTGCGACGATTTGAACCGTTGGATGTGACCAAAGCTTTGCAGACGGTGGAAAGGAAAGCGAAAGATGATGTTTCCTTTTTGGCACGGCAAGGTTGGTGTTTGTTGACTGCTTATCGCCGGGCTATAGAAGATAGGGATAAGATACAGAAAGAGAAGGCACTCTCGGAAAAAGAAAATTTAGATTTGCAGTCTCGCTTGGCTATGATTCAATGTCAATATCATGCACTGGGAGATCAGGCTCGTAACTACCAAGCTATAGCAGAAAAGGCTGCTGTAAGAGTTGCCAAATATAAATATAGAAAGAGGAGAGGAAAGGTAAATGAACGAAAAGTTCATATGGCCATAGCATCGGCCGGTCCTAAGTGGGACCCGGACACATGGGATGGTGATATCTGGGATGATGATTCTGAAACTGATTATGAGGAAGAGGAAAAACCGCCCAAATGCACAGAGGCACGTCCTCTTCGCCGTCGGTGGATGGAAATGGATAGTAATCATCCTGTAAGGAAAGATGTGATTGAGGATTTTAACCAACAAGAAATTTCTGATATTTTAGCCCGGGCTACACAAAAGCCTGGAGAAGCCATTATAACCTGGCTTGTTCGCCTATATGATATGGGCGCTACAGGAATTAATCTGGATGCAGGAGATGCTTTTAAATTTGTAATTTTGTCCAATGATCCAGTAATATGGGGAGCTTTCAGAGATTGGAGCATGAATGCTCACCCCCCAAATGATCAAGACACTGATGGTACAAATTTATTGGCTCTTGTAGTAAAAGGAGCTCAAGATAAATACCCCACGGATGATATGTGGCCAGACACTAATAGACCATGGTATACTTTAAAAGATTGTATCCAAAAGATGAGAGAAGAAACCATGAAACGGGCTGTGTTTCTGGGGGGTGGTGAAGCTTTAAATGAAATGACTTTAAGTGTCCAGGTGCGAAACAAGTTGATAAAAACTGCACCTCCGGCATACAAACAGATAATTACAACCCTTCTCATGAATGAAACTGAAAACCCTATATCAACACTTGCAGATAAGATTATGCAGCTAGCAGACTTGGGAGACTGGCAGACAACTGGAAACTCTCCAAGAAGGGAAAAAAGAGAAACATTCTTTAAAAAGGATAAAATGACTCGAGGTGATATGTTTTTGGCCCTACTCCAGGCAGGAGTACCTAAAGACCAGATTGATGGAGTTGACACTAAAGAATTATGGAAACTATATAAAGAAAAAGGGCTGAATGTAAAACAAGTGAACAGAGGAGACAGTATAGAGAATGCTTCCAACACAGTGCCTACTGCACCTAGTGCACCGCCTCCTCCCTCGGATCCTCTTCTTGCTGACTTATGTGATTGAGGGGAAGGCCAAACCTCTGTATCGATTAGTGCCACTATAAGAAAAGATATTAGACCACATGTACCAATTAAAATATTTTGGAAGAATGGATCTACAACTAGTGTGCAGGCACTTGTAGATACAGGGGCAGAGGCCACCCTTATCTATGGGAATCCAACTAAGTTTCAAGGTACATCAATTCTGATAACTGGATTGGGAGTAAAAGAAATCCAGGCAGTTACCACTAATCTTTCTATGCAAATTGGGCAACTACCCCGGCGCACATATCTAGTTATGATTGTGCCAATACCAGAATATATAATTGGGATTGATATTCTAAAAGGATTGACATTAAATTTGGCTGATGGACAATACCAATTTGCTATTAGAGCTTTGTCTTTTCATATTAATGCTGTAATTGTGGGATGTTTGCATCATGAAGTAGAAATTCCACCTGCCACACAAGTGATCAATCAAAGACAGTATCGCATCCCTGGAGGACAACAAGAAATATCTGAGACCATAGAAGATTATTTGGCTGTAAAAGTCCTTCGCAGAGTAACTACAGCCTGGAATAATCCTATCTGGCCTGTTAAAAAAGGTGATGGGACATGGAGAATGACTGTAGATTATAGAGAGCTAAACAAAGTGACTCCGGCTATTCAAGCGGCCGTCCCTGATTTGATTACTCTTATAGAAAAAGTGCAATGTTATCCAGGCACTTGGTATGCAGTCATAGACTTGGCTAATGCCTTTTTCACCACACCTATACCTAAAAGTGTCCAAGAACAGTTTGCTTTCACGTGGCTGGGACAACAATGTACCTTTACTAGACTTCCTCAGGGATATGTGCATAGTCCTGCTATCTGCCATCGACAGGTTGCTGAAACCTTGGCAAAGGTACCTGCTTCTGATGATGTCCAAATAGTACATTATATAGATGATATTATGATCCAAGGAAATGAAGAAGAAAAAGTACAACAACAGTTAGAAAAAGTAATGGACACACTTGAGGAGGATGGATGGAAAACTAATCCAGCTAAAATTCAGGGCCCGAGTTCAAGCGTTAAATTTTTGGGAATATTTTGGAATAATGGAAAACAAGAAATTTTACCTAAAGCTAGACAAAAGATATTAGATTTTGCAGCACCCCGCAACAAAAAGGAAGCACAAAAATTTATTGGATTATTTGGATTTTGGAGGGCACATATTCCGCATTTAAGTCGGCTCCTTGCACCTTTATATAAAGTTACCAGAAAAAAATATGAATTTGAATGGGGAATGAAACAAAAATAAGCTTTTGAAGCAGCCAAGCATGCTATTCAGACTGCTTTAGATCTATGGCCAATTAAACCGGCATCCATTGAGTTACAAGTAGATGTCATTGATCAGTATGCCAGCTGGAGTTTATGGCAAAAACAAAGTGCCCGACGTTATCCTTTAGGATTTTGGAGTCGCAAGCTTCCCTGTTCCAGTGAAAGATATAGTCCTTTTGAAAAACAGTTATTAGCCTGCTATTGGGCTCTAATAGACTCAGAAAGCCTTACCCTGGGACATGAGGTAATTATGCGACCCCAAATACCCATCATGCAATGGATTCATAGCACGCCTGTTACTCATAAAATTGGACATGCACAAGAATTTAATATCATCAAATGGAAATGGTATATTCAAGACCAGGCCAAACCTGGCTCAAAGGGGTTGTCTCTATTACATGAACAAGTGTCTCAATATAGCAGTGAGCCAACTGTGTCACCCAAGACTGATATAACAGAATCTCCTGTTAAATGGGGTGTCTCATATGATCAATTGACTGAAGAACAACAAAAACATACCTGGTTTACGGATGGTTCTGCCAAAATGATATCGAGCTCACGGAAATGGAAAGCAGTTGCCTATAACCCATCCACCCAACAAACAATTGTCACCACTGGAGATAATATGAGTAGCCAATATGCTGAACTCTATGTGGTGTATCAGGCACTTCAACAAGAACAGGGGCAACAATGTCATATATATACTGATTCGTGGGCAGTGGCACAAGGTTTGGCAACGTGGATGCCACAATGGAAAAAACATGATTGGAAAATTAATGATAAAGAAATATGGGGAAAGAAATTATGGCAAGACATATGGTTATGGTGTCAAAACATGATTGTTACTGTATTTCATGTTGGTGCTCACAGTTCTTTAATTTCTGCAGAATGAAAGCATAATTCTCATGCTAATCAGCTGGTGCAGATTCGTGCAACGCACAACCCAGGCTTAGCACAACGGGTCCACGAAAAGAGTGGACCCTTGGGAGAACAAGCTTCATACAGGTGGGCACAACAAAGGGGAATCCTTGTCACCCATGATGATATTGCCACTGCAGTACAACAATGTCAGTTATGCCAGCAGTTAAATAAAGGGGGAGTTCCACACCCCTACCAAGGTCATATCCAAAAGGGATTATTTCCCGCCCATACCTGGCAAATAGATTTTATTGGACCATTGCCAAATTCTTGTGGATATACTTATGCCTGCACTGCTGTTGATACATATTCTGGTTATTTATTGGCTATACCAGCTAAAGTGGCCACTCAACAGAGTGCCATAAAATTATTAGATATAATTAAGTTATATTATGGAACACCAAGGCAAATTCAGAGTGACAATGGTTCCCACTTTACAGGTAAGTTGATTCAAACTTATACCAAAGAAAATTATATAGAATGGATTTATCATATACCTTATTACCCCCAAGCTGCAGGCCTCATAGAACGAATGAATGGATTGCTTAAACGACAATTAAGGAAACTTGGTCATGGCTCACTAAAGGGGTGGCACAACCATCTAAGTACTGCTCTAAATGTGTTAAATAATAGGCCACTAGGCCCTAATGAGACTCCTCTGTCAAGGTTGTTGCCAGCACAGATTGCAGAAGTGGCAGCCGCCACCCATGAGCTTATGACCTTAACCTATTGGCCCCTGACTCAGTCTGCTAAACCGCCTTTTCGTGCCACGGCCGAAGCGGCTGGATTAGATTTATCTGCTGTTCATTCTATTCAATTGCCCCCTAAGAAGCAGTCTATAGTCCCTACTGGGATAGGGGTACAATTTCCCAAAAATACCTTTGGTTTGTTAAAAGGACGCTCTGGACTGGCAGCAAAAGGTATTGATGTACTGGGAGGAGTCATTGATCCAGATTACCAAGGAGAAATAAAATTTATATTATATAATGGTAGTGACACAGTACTAACTGTAGAGTCTGGGGAACGAGTGGGACAATTATTGGTACTTCCTCTCTTGACTCCAAATGTGTCACAAGGACAACCTCCAAGTGAATTAACTAAAAGAGGAATGCAAGGATTTGGGTCTACAGATGGATGGAAACCTGGAGCAAAGGTGTGGGTGACACATCCACCCAATGCGGCTCCCCATGCTGCAGAAGTAGTGGCCCAAGGGCCCACTGCAACGCTCATAGTTATGTATCCAGGGAATAAACAGTTATATCATGTTCCTAAAAATTCTGTTTCTTTGCATGAATAGATATTCCTGCTGTGTTTGCTATGCTGTGCTGCACTTCCATGTCTGCTGCAGACCTACATGCCAACTAATGCCTCTGTAGGACAACCTTTGACCCTCTACTGTTAGACCAACTGCTCTACACCAGTGGGACCTATAACCTGGACTATGAATGGCCGAGAAATTTGGTCTCAGAAACAGCAAGCAACTTCGCAATATCAGATAGTTTCTCTATTACCCTGCCTTCTGCTACCCTCCGTGATGGGGGCTGATCTGGACTTCTACAAGCTAGTTTGTTAGGCCTAAGTGTTACCTTATCTAATGTTATCTTTGATGCTGTACATGATTTGCAAGATCAAGTTAATAACATTTCATATTCTAAGGGGTTATTTGATTGGTTACCTTGGGGTTTGGGTCCTTTATTGCGAGATAGTTTTATAATTATTGTAGTCATTGGATTTTGGATTCTTGGATGTGCCTTATGTACTTGTGTACGAAGTTCATTGTCTGTGCGTATGGTGTCTTATGGTTAATGGAGACGGCCACGGCCGAATATGTCTTGACATGAGTACAGCCATGTTTGGCCGCTCCATTGACCTATAGCCACCAGCACAAAAAGAAATATAAAGCGGCTTTCTGTGTGGTGGGAACTGGCCCTTCTCCCACGGAGAGAGTTGCAAGTTGTAACATTTCAAGGCTCTTGGAGCGTCGTAGCACGGGACGGACTGGCCATCTGTGCCAGGCTGAGACGATAACCAAAGAGAACAATGCACGTACACAACTACTGGGCTGGGACGTTAGCCAGGGGGCTCAGTGCACGTACGCCACTGATAACCATTTTGTGCATGGAAACACTAAATGCTTGCTCTGCAAACTCTGTAATTGCTTAATCTGAAAATTACTGATGGTATAAAAACTGCTGGAAACTCAGACCCGGTGAGAGTTCCACCTGTGGAAGGGACGCCTTGCCCAGGATGTGTGATCCTTGCCCAGCCGCGTCGATTGACAGGGCTCTCCCGGCAGTGGGGCGTGGATGTTGTGAGTAATTGATTTGATGTGAAGTAATTGATTTGATATGAAGTAATTGATTTGATGTGTTCTCTTTCCGGTCAACCTGGTGTTTCTCTTTCCGGTTGATTTGTGTCATTTCTCTTCAGCCGATGTGGGTGTTTTCCCTTTCCAGTCGGGCTGATGTTTTTTCCTCTTAATATTTGACCTATCTGGATCTGTTTGCAGACTATCACCTTTACTATCCTCTATATAATAAAATATACCTTCAGTCCATTTGTTTGGAGTGGAAAGTGTCTTTTACGTCTCCGATCGAATCCCCGAACCTCTCATAACAAGCCTCTAGATATATCAGTTTACAGAAAATACAGGGACAGAAAAACATGTTAAATTTAACCATAGGGTTGAATTAGCAAAATCCAGAATTTTGGAAACTTTTCAGGACAATACACTATTTTCCACAACAAATTACAAGGAAAATGATAGGGGAGATGGAATTTATAGATAAAAAACCTTAAGATATATATCAATAAAATACAATGTGTGGGCTTTGTTTGGACTCTGAGTTGGAAAAAAACCAACTGTAAAACAAAATTTTATGAGTCAATCTGGAAAATGTGAAATTTTTTGAATGATATTAAGAATATTTGATGATGATAATAAAGGATTATTGTGGCTTTTTCAAGTGTTATAATGGTATTGTGATTAGGCTTAAAAAGATTCCTTTCTCTACTAGAACTCCTACTCCAAAACAGAGGAAGAAATTGGTGATGCAGGAGAGAGAAGTGTAATTGAAGAAGCAATATCCTTGAGTAGGGGAAAGCGGGTGATGTCAAGTGCACAGTGGAGAGGTTGGCCCAAGCTAGGATCTTGGATAATTCATTCATCATCACTGGAAGGAATGCAGGGGGTCTGGGCAGAGTTGCAGGAATATTGGTTGATTAGGTGGTAGGAGGTTGAGGACATTCTCTTCTGGCCACTTATAAATCTCAGTGAAATAAGAGGGAGGAAGGAGAGGTTTAAAGAAATAGGAGAAGGTATGAAATGGTTCTATCTAACTACTATAGAAATGTAGTGGGGTTGTCCGGCAGTGAGGAGGGCCCACTTGGGTTTTTTAAGGCCATCAGCAAGTAACATCAACATCCTAAGTGCATTTCTCCAAAACCATGTTAACCTGTTCATGTGCAGGCACAAAATAGGCAGAGAGCTATCTTGAGATTTGCAGAGAGCTGGGTTTTGCCAGATGAGCATGGTGAGGGAGAGCAGTGCAAATGAGCTGAGTAGTACATAGAATCCAAGATGGGCAAGAGACAAGTGAGGGTATAAAAGAGGTGATGATCAAGTGCATGGACTGAAGATTTTAGTGAGGCCCAGGAATTACGGTGACAAAAGTCCTAAAGGGAAATGAACTGGCAAGACAGGAGGAATTAGTAAAAAAATGGGATGTTCAAACAGATTTTAGAGGTAGTATTGTTGGTGGTAATGAGAAGGTGTGGGGTTTGATCATGAGAATGAGGGATGGAGGTTGGGTAGGAACAAGGTCATTGGCAGAGAGCAGATCAAGGAAATGAAATACCAGGGTATTGAATGGATCATTCACATAAAGACTGAAGTCACCAAGAATGATGGCAGAAATTATAATAGAGAAAGACAGTAAACTAACGTAACAGAAGAAAGCATCTGCAGAACATAGGACACGTTGCTTCCAGGTAAGATCTAATATAGAACTAACAACAGCAAAACATCTCTGGCTGGAGTTAACTAATTTTATGAACAAAGAAAGAATTACATAAGCACCCAGGCAGAATAAGTAAGGCACTACAATACTGCATGTAAATTCCATTCTGACACTAACTGTGTGGGCTTAGTGTCAGACCCCACAGCTCTAAGGGCACAGTCCCAGCAACTCTGTCCTTACTTCAGATGCTAGCTGCAAGTTCGGGGGTCCCCAGGCCACCCATACCTCTGACAAACTGACTACAAAATCAGAAGGTCCGTCAATCCCCTCGTGTTCATTAATTCACTAGAAAAATTCACAGAACTCAGAAAAGTGCTATACTTAGGATTACAGTTTTATTATAAGGGATATAGATCAGGATCAGCCAAACAAACAGAAACATAGGGTAAGGTCTGGGAGGGTCCCAAATGCAGAGCTTCCATGCCCTTTCCCCGTGGAATCAGGGCATGTCACCCTCCTGGCACATGGATGTGTTCACTGACCAGGAAGCTTCACCAAGTTTTTATTGGGGTTTCATTATGTAGGCATGATTGACTGAATCATTAGCCATATGACTGGACTCCATCTTCAGTCCCCTTCCCTCCCCAACCTCCCCAGAGGTTGGGCTGGCTTCAAAGCTCCAACCCTCTAATCACATGGTTGATGTTTCTGGTGACCAGACCCCTCATTGGGAGTCATCTTGCTAGCATAAACTCAGGCGTGACTTAAGGGGTTCATGAATAACAAAAGCACTCCTATTACTCAGGAAATTCCAAAGATTTAGAGTCTCCAAGGACTTAGGAACCAGGGATAAAGGCCAAATTTTTTATTATACAACAGGCACATAGTAGGAGAAATGAACCTAGTTGACCTTGAGCTTCTCCAAAGTAATACTTAACGCCAGATGACAGTGGAACAAGCTCTACAGTTCTCTGAGGGAAAGAAAATTTAACACAAGAAACTTACACCCAGCCAAGTTGTTCTCCATATAAATTTAATAGACAGACATTATCAACTAAGCGAGGGAATACAGTCCTTATAAGCACTTGTGAAGAACGAAAATCTACTAGCTATTAAATTCAGCCAGCAAACAAAAACAGTCAAGAATACAAGCAAGGAGAAGCTGTGTGAAAAGGACTATTGGTGAGCCTTGAATCCACTTATACGTAGATCTGGGTTTCTCAGCGTCAGCACTTTTTGCATTTGGGGCTGGATAATTAATTCTTTGTGGCAGAGGCCGTTTTGTGCATGGTAAGATGTTTCGCAGCATCCCTGGTCTCCAACCACTAGATGCCATAGCACCGACCTCCAAGGTGTGACAACCCACAATGTCTCCAGACATTGCCCAACATCCCCCTGGGGCACAATTGCCCCCAGTTGGGAATCGCTGACATAAACTAATGCTTGATAACGGAGGAAGTTAGGGTTACAAAAGAGAATGCATATATCTCAAAACATGACAGTAATATAACTAACAAAAATCAAGGATCTAAGAGAAGGGAGAAAGGAGAAATAGAATGTATCAATAGATTAATTTCTAAAAGTGGATATTGATCAATAAAGTTTAAATAGAAAAATGTAGTTTTAAAAATGGCTTCAGTCACTTAAGCTTTTCCTTAACTTTGGTGGGATCTTTTAGGAACCAATGATGTTTCCGGTGAAGAAATATCTACCTGGACTTTGACAATTCTTCAGTTTCATTTCAATTATATTTCTGTCAGTTAAAGTGTAATTTAATATCATTTTACTTAAAATATTATGCATATCTTGGGCCCATTTTTAATCAGCTTATCCACCTATCTTCCAACTGTAAATATGCATGAAGTAATATTTAAAATGATGTGTGCCCAGAGTTAGTAACAGTTGCTTCTTCATGGTGAAATTTTAAATGGCTTTTTACCTTCTTCTTTATATTTTTATATTCTATGTTGCTTGAATTTTAAAATGAACAGGAATTATTTATATATAAAAATAATTATTCTTCATTGTTTTCCTCTGGGTTTTTTTTTTTCAAGTATATCATTTTCATAGATGTGGCTTCTTCACTCACTCATTTAACAGATATTTACTGAATGCCTATAATGTGTTGGGCCCTGTTCTAGCTATTTGGAATTGAGTGATGAGCAAGACAGCTAAAGTACTTGCATTCTAGCTAGTCTGGAATGGGCTGACAAGAGCCTTTAGTATAACAATAACTAAGAGTCATGACATTGCCTTATTCTGATTAAATGTAATGTATCTAACATTTCACCATTAAATGTTTCTCATGTTTCAATATTGAAAGAAGTTGTTGGTAGATATCCTTTATCACCTTAAGGAAATTCCCTTCTATTCATATTTCACTTTTTGGGGCAATGGGGCTTGTCATGAATGAGGGCTGAAATTCATTAACTACTTTTTCTGTATTCATTGAAATGCTCATATGGTTTTTCTCTGTTTACCTTTTCTTGGGATAAACTCAAACTGGTCATAATGGATTTCTTGTTTTTGTACATTGCTGGTTTCCTTTTGTTAATAATTTATTTTGGGCTTTTAGTTTATGCTGAAAGTTTGTCAGAGTTTGCCTATGATTTTCTTTCTAGCAGAGTTCTAGTCTTGTTTTACTGTTAATACTATTCTAATCTCAAAAAATGAAATGGGAGGACTTCTACTCTGGGAAGATCGAACAGACGTACTTTTCCCTATTTCTCCTGCTAAGCACAACTAAAATCCCTGGACATTATATATAAAGCAAACATAAGAAGACTCTGAAAGGTGTAGAGAAGAAGGCAGACTGGCTATAGACTTTGGGACCAAGGAATGACGCAGTGGTCAGTTCCCTGGGTTTCTTTATTTGTCTCATACCTCCTACACTTGAGTTGAAGAAGCCAGCAATCAGAAACACCAGTCCGTATGGACAATAAAAACTCCTACAAAAACCTGCTCTCTTTTACCAAAGGTCCAGGAAAGGAGCAGCATAGCAAGACAAAAAACTTTTAAACAATATTGCTCTATTCCAGCCAAATACCACAGAAAAGAATCATGGCTCCACCCATCCTCATGTATGCCAGCAAAGGCAGAGTGGGAAGCCTAGACTTCTACCCTCAAGGCCTCCCAATACCCCTTGCTGGGATGGTATCAGAAAAGGCCAAGTAGGGAGCTGGCTGGTGTCCATAGAGAGCCCCTGGGGAGTTGGAACTCTCATCCCCATCCAGCAATAACAAGGAGCTCCTACCCCGACTCCAGTGTCATTGGAGGCTGAGTGGAGAACCTGAACTTCTATATTCACCTGGCAATAATGAAGTGGTATTCTCCTGCTTCCCCTGCCTGAGCAGTGTCAGACAAAGTCAGCTAAAACAGGAGGTTTAGCTAAGGTCCAGAGTCTCATTACATAACACAAAACATCCAGGTTTCAATTGAAAAATCACTCATCATAGCAAGAACAAGGAAGATCTCAAACTGAATGAAAAAAGATAATCAATACGTGCCAACTCAAGACGACAGAGATTTTAGAAGTATCTGAAACATATTTTGAGGCAGCCATGATAAAAATGCTTCAGTGAGCAATTACAGATATTCTTGAAATAAATGAAAAAACAAAGCTTCAGCAAAGAAAGAGAAGATATCAAGAAGAACCAAATGGAAATTTTAGAACTAAAAAATACAATAAGGAAATAAAAAGCTAATTTGATGGGCTCAACAGCAGAATGAAAGGAACAGAAGAAAGAAATCAGTGAACTGGAAGATGTAACAATAGAAATTACCCAATCTTAACAACAGAGAAAAACCAGATTGAAAAAAAGAACAGAGCCTCAGAGACCTCTGGGACTTTGACAACAGAGCTAATGATTCTGTCATCAGAATCCCAAAAGGGGAGCAAGAGAGGGTGGAGCTGAAAAATTAATCCAAGAAATAATGGCTGAAAAATTCTCAAATTTGACAAGAAACAAAACCATAGACTTCAGTAATATATGAAAAGAATTATACACCAGGACCAAGTAGGGTTTATTCTAGGGAAGTAAGGCTGGTTCAATATTTGAAAATCAATCAATGTAATCCACCTCATTGACTGGCTAAAGAAGAAAAATCACATGACAATATTAATCGATGCAGAAACGGCATTTCCCAAAATTCACGATAAAAACTCTCAGAAGAGTTAGAATAGAGGAGAATTTCCTCAACTTGATAAAAAGTATCTGCAAAAAACCTACAGTTGACGTTATCCTTAAGCATGAAAGACTGAATACTTTCCCCCTAACATTCGGAACAAGGCAAGGATGTCTGCTCTCACCACTCTTATTTAACATAGTGCTAGAAATTCTAGCCAGTGTAATAAGGCAAGAAAAGCAAATAAAAAGCGTGTAGCCCTGGAAGGAAGAGGTAAAACTGTCTCTCTTTGCAGAAGAAGTGACTATCTACATAGAAAATCCCAAGGAATCAACAGCAATGAAACTCCTAGAACTAACAAGTGGCCAATATATTCCTCATTCTGAATAAGTGAATTTGAGTTGGCTTTTTGTCACATGTAACTGAAAGAGTCATTTACTCTTTTCCCCATCAAATATTATTGAATGCCTAAATTTTCCAGCAACTGTTTTAGGCAATAGTGATACATCAGTGAAGAAAACAAAGTTATAATTCTCAAGGGTGATGGTAAGAGACATAAAACTTTCAAATAGGTTAAAGAGAAAAAAATGAGGGGTGCTATTTTACAAAATGTGGTAAAGGAAGACCTCTTTTGTAGGACTCCTCATAAAATGAGGAACTTGACCCAGGGGATATCTGAGGGAAGAGTGTTCTAGGCAGTGGGAACTGTAAGTTCAAAGAGCCCAAGCCTGGAACAAGCTGGTATGTTCCAGAAAAAGCAAGGGGGCAAATATGGCTGCAGTAGAGCCAAGGAGAGGAGGAGGTGGGTCAGAGAGGCCCCTGTGCCAGATCATGGAAGTAGTAGTAGTCCCTGGAAGGACTTGAGATTTTACCTGGAGTGAGCTAGGAAGCACTGAAGGATTTAAGCAGAGGAGCTACCTGGTAGCATTTATGTTTATTCTTGACAAGTTCAACAGATAAACACAGCAACCTGTTTATGGAGACCTAAAGCAACCCATACTCGCCCTGCAACTTCTTTCCTTTCCATTTCAAAACCCCTCTGTCATCTTCCACCCTTTTTTCTTTCCTCTTTCTCAGAGAAAACTGCCTCTATCCCTTCACAGGACTCCAGCAGCTCCTTGGACACTTACCTTCCTGTGAATACATTACTTTCCCAGACCCCCAAAAGCTTGCAGAGTTTGTAAATCATAACTGTAATAGGGACAACCGCCTGCAGGGAATTGTATAAACTTTCAGTGTAAACTTAGCCCAGAACTCCTGCTCCTCCTTCCGCAATGTCTCCACCAATCAAGGAAAGGCACTCTGGGCACGTCTTGCTTCTTCCGAGGGTCAGACTACTTCTCTCTCTCCCTTTGGCTGCTACCAGTACTGAAGAGATGTGAGAGCTCATGCTGCTCTTCTAGGAGACAGGTCTGCCATCATCTCCAGCTGTGTCGGAATCTGGCACTTGAGTGAGTATCTTATCTGTCTCCTACGTAAGGTTTGCTGGTCTGGCACAGGCACTTTTGAGCCAAGATAACAAACAATCAAACAAAACCAACAAATCAAAAATGTTCTCACTGAAGTCTTGGGCAGTCAAGGTGTTTCTATGAGAATTTCTCAGTTGTTGTGGAATATTCTTTAGGAAGTGACCAAGAGTATGTACACACAAAAGGGTGGAAACACAGCAGCTGGGTTTTTCATTCTAAGCCTTTTGGTGCTATTTAATTTTTTAAAAACTATGTGCATGTGTTAACTTGATAAAATGTTTTGGAAAAAAATGTAATTGAGTCTGAGCAACAGCTAGATTTTTCACTGTACTGTCTACTTAGCTCCCCACTCAGCTCAGTGGCAGATAGGAATCATCTTCTGCATCACCCAGAAAGTATGCAAACTACCTCGAGGAAACTTCTGGAAACACGAACATGCAAACCCAAGGAAATCACCTGGGGGCAGCCACTTTTCTCCATTAGGTAGTCAAGGGCAGCTCCAAAAATCCTGTAGAGAGTTTAAGGAAGCGTCTTGTTAGGGTTGGGGAGAACAGTAGGGCCTCCACCTTGCTTTGAGGCTGTATGTGCCAAGGCACTGTTATTACTTGGTTTCCTTGGTGGGGGAGGTACTTATGGAGATGTGGGAGGCTAGGGCCCCCTTGGCACTGCTGTTTATATGCATGTAGAGCTTGCATTTCAGATTAGACCTTCAATATTTTCAAAAGCCCATCTGACCAGCAGTGGTACCGTCTTCCTTAGAAGAGTTTTCTGTGGCTCAGTATAAAAACCTGGACTCACACTGGTAAAGTTATCTCAGCTTTTTCACTGGCAAGAATATTGGAGACCTATAAAATGGACGTTGTGCAATGCTGAGATCAGTGAAAAGACAGGAACATAACTTTGTTGAGGAGAAGGCAACCTCACGGTTTGATGAGGAGGGTGTTGATATTTTGCTTTTGGTGGAACAGAATTGTTAGGCTCATTTTAAGCTCCAAATGACTGGTCAGTTTTCCTTGCAACATATATTTGAAAGATTTCAAATATGGTGAAGAAAACAGCTTCAAAATTTCATCTAAATTGCAAAATCATGGAAACAACTCACAGGATGATCGATAGGGGACTGGAATGCCATGTAGCTGTTTAAAAACAAACAAAAGCAGAATAAGGAAGATCTCTGTGTACTGATATGGAAAAACCTCCAAAATTTCATTGTAAAAATTTTTTCAACAGAGAGAATAGCGTGTCTTCTAGGCTACCTGTTGTGTAAAATTGGTGGAGAAATAAGAATCTACAGTCATATTTGCTTGAATACACATAAAGAAACTCCGAAAAGACACATGGAAATAATAATAGTGGTTCGCTGAGGGAGTACGGGTGAGATGAAACTGGGCAGCTGTGAGACTGGGGGTGGGAAGCAGATTTTTCACTGTGTACCTTTTATGTTTCTTGACCCATTTGAAGACATTCCAGAAAAATTTAAAAACAGAGAGAAAAGTTACAACACTAAAAACTTAGTGTTGACTACTTACCTTCTTCCTTCAGTGGAAGGAAACCTGATGCTAATTCTGTGAGAAGGGAGATGGCTGCCAAGTGTGAGGGCTGTAACTTGCCAGCAAACAGCAGAGCAGTGTGGTTCCCTCTCTCCTCAACCCCACTGCCAAACAGGATGTTTGAGGACTTAGGGGTTTATTTCTGTTGTCAGGAGCAGCCTCTTCTCCTAGAGCCTGAGAGAACTGCTAAGAGATTTCTGTTAACACTTTCCCTCCCACAGCCCTTAGGCAAGACAACAGTGATGGGCAACCCTTGACTAACCCTGAACCCTTAGAAAAGTCTTACCTTGGGAACCCTTCCCCTCAATTTTCCTGTATTTTAATGCTCCATACCACTCTAGTTCTGAACTATTATAAATATAGATCAGCACTGTCCAAAAGAATTTTCTGCAATGATAGATATGTTGTGGGCCTGCACTGACCCATATACAGTAGCCACCAGCCACATGTGAGTATTAAGCACTAGAATGTAGCTAGTGTGATTGAAGAACTGATTCTTATGTAGTACTTAAATTAATTTAAACTTAAATAGCCACATGTGAGCAGTGCAAGTATCACATAAATCTGGTTAAAGCTGTAGAGGCACTTCTCAGGTCTATTATAACCCTGAGTTATTGGAATAAACCATGTGTAAAAGTTCTCCCTTCTGGAAAAGTGTTTTATTCATTCAACAAATATTTATTAAGAACCTATTATAGGCCAAATGCTGTTACAATTCCCAGGGATAGTATCATGAACATAACACACGAGACCCCTACCCTCATAGAACTCACATTCTAGTGCAAAGATAGCAAACTACAGCCTATGGGCTAAATCCGGCCCTCTACCTGTTTTTGTATAGCCTGTGAACCAAGAATGGTTTCTACATTTTTAAATATTTGAAAAAATCAAAAGAGGAATAATTCATGTCATATAACAATTACCTGAAATTCAAGTTTCAGTATCCACAAATAGGGTTTTTTTTGGAACACAGTCATGCCTATTTATTTACGTATTGTCAATGGCTGCTGTCCCAACCAGAGTTGAGTTGAGCAGTTGCAACAGAGACCACATGGCCTGCAAAGCCTAAAATACTTACTATCTGGCCCTTTACAGAAAAAGTTTGCCCAACACTTTGCCTGCATTATCTTATTTAATCTTTGGGACAACACTCTGATGGAGGTTCTATTAGCCTCTCCATTGGTAAAATGTGAAACTGAGGCCTGATAATCTGCATTTCTAACAAGCTTCCTGGTGGTGCTGATGCTGCTGTTTCACAGATCACAGCCTCTAGATCAGCGATTCTCAACCTTGTTTGCACATTAGCATACTCCGAGGAAACTTTTAAGAATATGATGCCCAGGCCCCACCCCCAGAGATTCTGATTTAATTGATCCAAGACCCAGGCATGAGTATTTTTATAAAGCTTTCCTGGTGATTCAAATATACAGCCAGGGTGAGAATCACTGCTGTATTGAAATACTATTGAACTGCAGTGAAGGGAACATTCAAATAGGAATACAAAGTCAGGAGTTCTAGTCCTGACTCTGATACAACACGTTGAAGCAAGTTGCTTCCCCTCTCTGGGGCTCCATTTTCTTTGCAGGTGAAAAGTGGGGAATTGACCTCAGAGGGCTCAATCTCACTGACTGGTCAGGTCCTCACACAACAGCTGGGAGAGTCAGAAGAAGTATCCACGCCTTTCTATGTGTTGGGTGGTACAACACGATGTCCAAACACCAGGTCCATTTAGGGTAAAACTTGTGGCTGACATCCATTATTAATTATTGTTTGGCAATTGATCAATACAGAAATGCTTCCACATAGCCACACTGCCTTACACACCACACAGCTAGAATTGCAGTTAAAAATGGTGATTTAATGATTGTGAGGGTAGTGTTTTATTGTAGGAAATTGGGAAGATTATGGAAAGTCTAAAGAAGAGAACCCTATAATGCCTAGAACTGTGTTTCTAACAGCCTCCTTTATGAGACCTCAGCCAAGTCAATGACGTTGTGATCAAAGATTTCCCACAGGAGCAGGGAGGGCTGAGTGGCCCAGAGGGGCCTCCCCACAAAACTCCTCGAGGTTAAAGCCCTATTATTACATCTCCGGTAAATGCAGCTCCAGGCCTGGACTCCAAGATAGCATGGGCTCCTCTGGGGAGCGTGGGAACTGCAACCTATAAGCTGGAGGATCCCTGACAGCGCTTTCATGCCCGATTGGTACCGGGTTCCTCTCAATTTCTTCATCTATGAATTATCCACCATGGAAAATTCTCCTAAACATTCCTGCACTACTTTTGAAATCTGCAGGTGAAAGCTATTAAATAAAAAGGCTTAGCCCTTTGCTTTCACTGAGAGTAACTAGTGACAGCTTTTCTTTAGAAATGCATATGGGAGGCAACAGCACGTAGTAGTCAGGAGAAGAGGCTGGGACCAGACAGTTCTGGGTTCAAATTCAACCAGTGCCTCTGTTACAGACTGGATGTTTGGGTCCCCCCGAATTCATATGTTGAAGCCCTAACCCCCCAAATGTGATGGTATTTGGAGGCGGGGTCTTTGGGAGGTAATTAGGTTTAGATGAGGCCATGATGGTGAGGCCCCCATGATGGGACTAGTATCCTTATAAGAAGAGGAAGAGAGACCGGAGCTCTCTCTTTCTCTCTACCATGTGAGGACACAGAGAGAAGGCGACTATCTGCAAGCCAGGGACAGGCCCTCACCAGGGGACCTGAATCAGCCAGCACCTTGATCGTGGACTTCTCAGCCTCCAGAACTGTAAGAAACAAATACCTGTGTTTAAGCACCAGGTCAAGGGTATTTTTGTCATGGCAGCCAGAGCTGACTACGACAGCCTCTTACTAGTTGTATTCTCCACCTATAAACAGAGATGATAATAGTATCCACTTCACAGGGTTACTCTGAAGATTTAATGATAAATTGTATATAAGTAAACCACCGAGCACAGTGTTTGGAACATAGTGAGTGCTCAGAAAATGGTACTGATACCGAGCAATGGGCTCTCTCTGCTTGCCACATTCTGAGCCAATTAATCACAGTGAGTTAGGGATCTAGAAAGGAAGTTTTAATTCCCAGCATAACTAGGAAGATGGCAGACTAATGTCTCAAAAAAAACAATCTTCAAGAATTACAGAATCTTGAGGTAGTTATACAGGGAAAATGGGCAGTAAGGAGGGGATTTAGAAATGTCAGGCTTCAGGCATGATGGACTCCTGGATCTTTCATTGTTCCTTTCTTCTGTCAATGATGTTGAATAGCAAGTAGGTGTGTTTTCCGCCTGTGGTCAGCCTGTTCCTGGAGAGAAACTCCTAGAACAAAGTTTTAATTTGTCAAGCTGTAGGGCAGTACACACATAAGCAGAAGCTATAAATCAGGAGAGCATGTGAATTTTTTTAGAGTATGTGCAGAGTAGCAAGTAGTCACATAGAGGAGGGGCTGGGACCATTTAGTAGAACAAGATGGCCTCACTTATGTTCTCTTACAGTACTATTATGCTGATTAATAATAAAACTTAGCTGCTTTGGGGTATGGCTACCTTTAGGACAGAAACAAATTCTTGTCCTTGTGCTTGTCTTTTAGATGGATTGGTCTCTGTGGAAATCCTGAGTGCTAAAACATCCAACAAGACTGATTCTGGTTCTCGTCACCATGGAGATATTACTTCTTGCCAAGCATTTTCAGCGCCTACAATTCCTGGTTCTGTGAGACCATTGCCTAAAGATTACAGACTAGTGACCCCTCAGAATTTCTCCAACTATGAATCCATAAAACAGGACTTCAAACTGGAGATTCCTGAGTATTTCAACTTTGCTAAAGACGTCCTGGACCAATGGACCAATACGGAAAACGTATGGAGCAAGGGCCGCTCAGACTACAGTTTCTCAAGTGGGAGTGACTTTGCCCCCAGGGGACATTTGCAATGTCTGGAGACAACTTTGAGCCATGACTTGGGGGAGAGTGGGTGCTAATGGGTAGAGGCCAGAGATGCTGCTAAGTATCCTATAATGCACAGCACAGTCCCCCACAGCAAAGAATTATGTGACTCAACATGTTAACAGTTCCCTAGTTAAGAAAGCCTGGGTTACCAAAATGTACGATTACAGCTTAATTTTTTTAAAAACAAAAAGGGGTAGAGTGAAAAGTGATTCCAAGAGTCAGAAATGGTAGGAAATGAGGTTTAGATACAGCATTAAGAGAAATATCAAGGGATGCAAGAATTCTAGCCTTTTTGGAAAGAAAAATGATCAGGGTCAATGAGAAATGACATGTGTCAGAAGAAATGACATAGCTCTCAACATCTAGAAATAAGGACCTAGAGTTATTTCCAAATATTCTATGTATGTCCTAATGACCTGTGAATTTTCTTCAGAGGAAATATTTCATTAAGTCACTTGAAATAGAATTTAGCTGCATAACCACCTTTAAATCCATGACTGGTTCGTCTTTCCTCAGGCTGGAAAAGCTTTCTGGTGGATAAGTGGAAATGGAAAAGAATTGAGATGGAGTTTTGAGGAACTGGGATCTTTGTCCAGGAAATTCGCCAACATATTTACAGAAGCCTCTGCTCTGCAAAGGGGAGAACAAGTAATTGTAATTCTGCCCAGCATCCCAGAATGGTGGCTCTCAAATGTAGCCTGTCTGCGAACAGGTTAGTTTGCAATCTGATTCTATTTAAACTAGGATGGGTGGGAGATTTTCCAAAACACCTAAGTAATCGGGAAACATTTATTTGGGTAAATTATTTGAGGAACTGTACACAATATAGTATTATTCTCAGGAACCTTATAAATGTGTTGGAAACATGCCGTATCTTTGGACCTAAACTAGGCGTTGTGTTTCTCAAAATGAAATGGCATTAAGTGAATGCCGATCAACAGTTGCATATCCTCATATCTACTGCTCTTCTCCTCCTATAGGACCCATGGTCATCTGAAACTCAAAGCAGCCACAAACTCAAAGAACCCATCCCAGTTCTTGTTTCATGCCTTCATTCCTCTCATGGTTAATTACCATTTGTCTGGTGCCCTAAGCAAGACTTCTGGACTCCTCCATCCTAATCATCTTGTAAATTTGACCTCCTACATGCCTCCAGAGTCCCTCTTCTCCAATTCCATTGCCATTGCCTGACTTTACCATCTACATCTTTACCTTCTGCATCTTTACATTTCCCCAAAAGTATGTTTAATTCAGGTCTTGCGTATGCCCACACCCCACTCCAATCCACTTCATCCTCCATAGCCAATGTTCTTTCTAGAACACACATTTTATCCTGTCATTTTGCTACCTCACATTATTTAATAACTCCCCGTTGCCTACCAGATAAAGTCTGAGCTTACTTATGTGTGTCATGGAAGGCTCTAGCTATCTTCCCTTCATTGTTCTCATTTCCCCACCCTCTTACTCTGTGCTCCAGCCATATCCAATGGTTTCTTATAAGATTTGTGATCTCTCTCATCTCCTGCCTTTTGTGCACACAGTTTCCTATGCTTGGAAAGTCTTTCCTTCACACCAACCACCTGGACAACTCCTATTAGACTTTCAAGTCTCAGCTCTAACGTCACTTCTCAGGCAACCCCACCCTGATGTCCCAATCCAGGTGCTTTCTATTTGGGCTCCCCAAAGAAACATGTATGTATTTCTGTTTTAACCTGTACTATATTGTCTGGGTGTACTGTTTGCTCATACATCTGTCATTCCCATATGACTATGTAAGCTCCTAAATGGCAATGACAGGTCATTTCTGCACCTCCAATGACTGGCATGTAGTAAATGCTCAGTGAAATATTTGTTGAATAAATTGGTATCCCTGTTGTCATAATAAATCATTATATTAAGTAACATTCTTAATTTATTATAATCATTACTTTCATTTGAGGAGAGTTATATGCTCCAATCTCATGTGTACATATAAATTATATACTAGAGTTGCACAGTCAACTTTTATACAGTTTTTTTTTTTTTAACAAAATGATTGCTTTCTTGAATGCTACTTAAGCTCACTGTCTTAGTAAGAGACTGATTGATTGCCAGGACCAGAAATCCATTCATATTAGTTCAATAAGGAAGGAGAATTATTGAACATCTACTGGAGAATCTCAGAGGAAAAAAAAAAGTACAGAAAGAACAACAGGCCTCTGCAGGGGCACAGGGTCTTCAGCAGGCAGCTTCTATCTTTATTTCTTTTGCTCTGAGGCCACAAGGAACAGGTATATCAGGGTACAGTTTAATCTTGCTACTCTGTGAGTCCTTGTGTCTGGTTATACTGACTTTGCATATCTCTGTTCTGATCTATTTTATGTTGACTTTATAGTTTAGCTCTTGGAAGGCAATCTATTACCCTTATTTCCAAGCTCTCAGAGGGATCTTCCCTCTAGCCCCCAGTGCCAACAACAAACTCTTATATCACATTTTCATTTTCAAACTCTTTTGTGTGTATTATTGGCCAAATCCTATTACAACAGAAATCTCAGTATATAATTATTAAAAAATATTAATTTCCAATGAGTTGGTCCCTTACTTTAAGTAATATCTACCACAAAACACTAGTATAACATCCAATCTCAGTCCACATGTCTTTAGGAAGTTTCTAGGTGGATGTAGTCCCTTTAGTACTATAATAAACATTTGCACATTTTGTCTTTGCAACAGCCTTATGATTATGAAGGGAAAGCCTTGTTTTATAAACAGGGAAGCCAAAACTTTCATAGATAAGGGAAAAAGGAACATTGACTCACCTGCCCAAAGTCACTCAGCAAGTCAGTACTAGAGCCCAATGCACTCGCCAGCATTTCCTAGAATTTTCATAAGATTTCAGAATAGAAACAGTTCTTAAAATCATCTAGTTCATTCTTCTCGTATGAATCACTTGGGGATCTTGGTAAATGCAGATTCTGATCCAATAAGCCTGGGTGGGACCTGAGGGCCTGCATTTCTAACAAGCTCCAGGTGACGTCGATGCTGCTGGCCCATGAGCCACCCTTTGAGTGACAGGGAACTAGTCCTTCCATAAATTTACAGGTGAGGAAAGCAAGGTCCAAACCCAGCAACTTGGCCAAGGTCACACCTTGATTAGAGGAACAGGGAAAACAAGGACCTTGGATCCCAGATGTCCAGCCCAGAGCTCTTTCTAATACTGCACGGGGCTTTCTTTACACGTTTCCCTATCCAGTGTCAGTAGCGTGGATCAATCCCTATGCCCTTATGCAAAACAACAACTGTGAAGCAGAAATGGACATTTTATTTCTGGAAGTTTTTATCTTTTTTTTTTTTATGAAACAAATTTAAATAGAAATCTTCCTCAGAGAGGTCAACCCTGGCCACCCTATCTGAAACAGTGCCCCCCCCCGCCAAAAGTGGTCATTTTCTATCCTTTTAAATAGCACTTATCATCACCTGATATTGTATACGTGCTTAATGTCTGTCTAGAACGTAAGATCCATGAAGGCAGCGACCTCTGTCCATCGCATTCTCTGCAGTATCCTTAGCACTTAGAAGAGTGTCTGCCACATGGTAGGCTCTCAATATATATTTTTAAATGAATGAGTGAATAAACAAATCCATTGTGTTTTTTATATTCAACTAGGACATCAGTCCAGAGCAATACTGGAAGATTTTATTTTTGTATTTAAAGTAACAGTTTTCTCCCTGGCAAGAAACTATGTAATGCTTCCCAGAATGATTAATCTCGACAGGAAATAGTTTTAATAGGTAAGAGTGATCACTGTTAATAGATTATTTTAAAGATATGACATGAATTATCTATTGGCAGAAATTAATTTTCTAAGGGTAATGTCTTTAAATAAAGTGCTTCTTCTGGGCATGAAATACTGGCAGTGGGCTTATTGCTAGAGAGTGCCTTTAAATTATGGAAAAGTGTTACGCCATGGTAGGTTAATTACTTATCCCTTGGTGGAACAATAAGGAGTATCCATGGAGTTAAAGTCTCATACAAATTGCTACATTGCCCTGTTTAGAAAAGGAAGATATTCCAAAGAATTGTATTTTCTCCCTGGTTTTCTGTTTCCTGAAGAACTCCACTGAAGGGGCTTGACCTTTCCAAAATAAAGATGAGTCAGTGCCAAGAGTCTAGGAATGACCAGGCAGAACCTGAGACTCACGGAGGTGAAGTGACTTGTCCAAGGCCAAGCTGTAAGAGTATCTGGCTCCAGGACACACTCTTAACCATTCTACTACACCCTACGGTGGGAATTTACAGCAGGTCGGAGTAGCAGCACAGAAAAGATGAATGCCTCAATCCTTCCCTTTGGAGAGAAACCATAAGACAGTCATGGCCATTATAAGAGACACTGGATGGAAGTGGTTAAGTGTGCAGTTCTAGAGTCAGGTTGCAGGGTTCAGTCCCTACACTGCCACTTCCTGGTGGTGATCTTGGGCAAGTTATTCATACCTTTTGTGTTTGGGGCTTTTGGGTGGGGGTTAAATGAGTTAAAATATGCAGAACACTTAGAATAGGGCCTGGCACTCAAGTACTCAATAAACATTGGTAATATTACTTTTCAATCAAAACCCTCTTCAAGCTGAACACCACGAATGGTCTTCAGATAGAAGGTAATCATCCAGCATTTAACACCCTTTCATGTTAGGTCAAAAGGGTCGTAAATTTGAGATCCCAAGAAAGGCAAACGCAGAATAATGGGAGGAAGACAAGTAGATCCCTTGCCTGGTACATTGACTAACTCATTCTGAGAAATGCAGAATGTACATGAGCTATCTACACTACCCTAACTAACATGATGAAAGAAATCCTTCCTTCTAAACATTGTTTCTTTTCTGCTCCTTTAGGGACAGTTTTAATTCCAGGAACAACTCAGCTGACCCAGAAAGACATCCTCTACAGACTACAATCTTCAAAAGCAAAGTGCATTATTACCAATGAAGTTTTAGCCCCGGCAGTAGATGCTGTTGCATCTAAATGTGAAAATCTGCACTCCAGGCTAATTGTGTCTCAGAACCCCAGAGAAGAGTGGGGGAACCTCAAGGAGATGACGAAGTGAGTAGCCATAGTTGTTGTAGAAGAGCTTCCTCAAAACAATGCAAGTTGAAAAGTCATTCAACCCACAAGTGATCAGAAAAATGAAAATTAAAACAATAGGCAAAGGGAACAATTGATGATTATTGCTGCACTAACAGTGCAAAGCTCTGAGGCATGAAGGAGCTTGGAGTGTTTTCGTAGGTTGGGATTTCCAGGAAGCAGTTGCTGAGAGAGATTAGCTGTGCAAGAAGTGTGTTAAGGAGTTCTCTTGGGATCAACACCTGTGAAGGAGGGGGAAAGATGTGGAATTGGGAAGAAGAAGAAATTTATCTGCCATGTACTCCCCCCAAAACCCTCAGCCAACCCACTGGGACCTGTGGAGTTTGGATAGCCCCTCAAAGTTGTTCCCAGCTAAAGTAAGAGGTCCTGGCGTTTATATGCCCATACTGACCAGTAATTGTTGTGGGCTGTCCCTAGAAGCAGGTGTGACCTTGAACAAGGCAGCTCTCTCCAGCCAAGGCAATCTTTAAAGAGGGCTCTCAGGGGCCGGCCCCATGGCTTAGCGGTTAACTGCGTGTGCTCCGCTACTGGCGGCCTGGGTTCGCATCCCGGGCGCGCACCGACGCACCGCTTCTCCAGCCATGCTGAGGCCGTGTCCCACATACAGCAACTAGCAGTATGTGCAACTATGACATACAACTATCTACTGGGGCTTTGGGAAAAAAAAAATGAGGAGGATTGGCAACAGATGTTAGCTCAGAGCCGGTCTCCCTCAGTAAAAAAAAATGAGGAGGATTAGCACGGATGTTAGCTCAGGGCTGATCTTCCTCACAAAAAAAATAAATTAAAAAAAAAATAAAAAAAGAGAGAGCTCTCAGCACTTGTGGGGATAAGTCCTTCATTCCTGCAGCGGGATCTAGGGGGTGCCTCACAGCATCAACCACAAAGCTGTTATCATTTCCCAGGGAAATTGACTGCTATCAATCCTTCTGTGTAGGCTATATAATTCCCTTGCTGGCAGCAACACTTCTATCAGGTTAAACTAAGAGGAACACTTAATGTTAATGGATGCAAGTACAGAACTGATGTGTACTGATGTTCACACTCTGCTATGGGGTGCTTCCAGGGTCACTTGGAACTCTTGCCAGGCATTGGTTATATCTTAGCTTAAGGTTGACAGCAAATTCGCTCTCTAGAATGAGCATGCTTTGCTCAAGGATTTAGGAGCATGCTTGGAACTCTGAACTTATTCCCACCTTCTCTGAAATAGCTGACATTTATCAAGTTCTTATCAAAGGCCAGGTACTGTTCTAATACAAGCAATGCTATAATTGCAAGAGGAGCTAACATTTACATGGCACTGGTTGTGTGCCAAAAACTGTTCCAAGCACTTCAGATATATTAACTCATTTAAATCTTAGGTATTATAATTATACAGATGAATAAGGTCAAATGCTAGGATCTGGCAGTGTTGGGTTCCAAACCCAGGCAGTCTGGCTTCTGAGCTCGCACTCCTACCTGCTATGTTACTGCTTCCAGTAGTGAAATGTTAGTATAATAACCCTGTCTTAGGTTTCCAAAGCAACCATACCTATGATAGAAGTCATAGGTACAGAGCTATAGGTACTGACTATTTTTAAGGAAGATAATTGAGGAATCATAGACTAAACACTTGGTCTAGCTTTGTTAGTCTTTGAAAACAGCTTTTCTATATTTCTCATGGCCTGGATGTTTCTGATTCATCCAGTCTCAGCCCAGTACTTCCAGATAAACTCTGTGTGCCTCTTAGACACTGGATGTGCAGAGTTGACGCCCTCTCAGCTGTCCTAATGTATGACTGATACAGCAGCCCAGTTATCCTTTGGATCTAAACGTTCTCTTTCTCTTTCACTGCGGCCCTTCCTTCCCTGATGGATGCTGAGATCCTCTTCAGTCTTACTGTTCACTGTATTCAGAACCACGTAGACTCTCTTGTGGGAAATAGAAAAACCATCCTTTCAGGAGTCAGGAAACATTTTCTATAAAAGGGGTCCATAGCAAGTATTTTAGGCTTTGCAGTCTCTGTCACAACTACTCACCACTGCTGTTGTAGCATGAAAACAGCCATAGACAGTATGCAAATGAGTGGGCATGGCTGTGTTCCTTTATTTAGGAAAACAGGAGGCAGGCCAGATTTGGCCCGTGGACTGTAGTTTGCCGACTCCTGCTTTATACCATTACCCAGGACTTCGGTTAACAGACCCATTTAAAAAAAATCACATTTTACGGCATCTACAGTGAAGGGGAAGGGCAGTTCTTCACATATCCATGATTACAAGATCAGAGAATCCTCATTCTGCTGGCAGTATGATAAAATTCTTGAGTTTTTAAAATGCTTCAACCCTTCTTTATCATACAGTAAAAAGCTATGAAACAGCTGTTATAAATGGGCTGTTGATGGCACAGTTTAGTTTGATTCCAGAAAGCACCTAAAAAGATGGAGAGAGAGATGGCTTTTTCCTTGGAATTCAACCTGAGTCACTGGGGCCTGATCCATGAGATGAAGAGGTCCGAGTAGATGGTTTCTCGAATACTTTTCTGTGGTAACGGTCTATGATGCTGTGTTTAACGTGCAGAATCATTGTAGTTTTCCTTCGTAGACATGCCAGTGATAACTACACCTGTGTGAAGACAACACATGATGAGATGATGGCCATTTACTTCACCAGTGGAACAAGTGGACCTCCTAAAATGACCGGACACACCCATAGCAGGTTTGGCTTAGGATTATCTGTAAACGGAAGGTACTTTCACAGAACAGCAGCTTGAAGTGTCAAAACTGCCAAGGTGATGATCCATTTATGGGTCTTTTAAATTTGTTTTCCTGTATATTTCAGGGCTATTCTTTGTTTCCCCAGGTTCTGGCTGGATTTGACACATTCAGATGTGATGTGGAATATCTCAGACACAGGTTGCGCAAAGTCTGCATGGAGTAGTGTTTTTTTCTCCATGGATCCAGGGAGCATGTGTATTTGCACATTATCTGCTGGGTTTTGAGCCAACTTCCATCTTGGAAGTAAGGCAGAGCACAAGAGATCAACATTTAGAAATGCATTAGCAGTGTCACTGACAGGACTGGTGAATAAAGTAACTTGCACAAGTCAGCATAGACAACATGATTTAAGATATGTCACATCCAGAAAGTCAATTATCCTGAAAAGATACACAGAGGAAAGGTGTGAGTGCATTTATGTTAGAATAAACAGGGTTGAAGTGATGTTGTGCCTACCATAGACGTTTAGGTACTTGTTAAAGTTGTCATAAGACTGAGAGTTTACCTCTAAATTGCAGACACTTTCTAAGTTTCCCATCACAGTCTTCTGTTCATCGCCAACTGCATACCCAATGCTTGTACAGAGTGATATGAACAGGTAAGAAAGCTTGGTAAATAGGCACCTAGTGGGGGAGGGGAGAGGAAGAGGAAGCTATAAAGTAAAAGGTCTTTCTGCCTAAAACATAGCTCCAAACTGGTAGGTATGGGATTAAACAATCTCTCCTCCTCTTTCTCCTTCTTGCTTACATTCTGTAAATGATAACCACTACATCCAGGGCAGGCTCCCCCAAGCAAAGAGAGGAAAGGGAGGGTTCAGCCCTGTGTATACCTCTGAGCCCAGTGGTTTTGGGTAAGAAAGTGTTTAATCTTTTGGATGATGACTATTACCTGAGCTGAGAAAGTAGAGAAATTGCCCCTATTTGGAACCTATCCCAGCAACTAGGAAAAAGGATGAATGTCTTTTGTTCTATTACTGGTTCCATTTGAAAGGGTGGATTGGTAAATATTTTTAAATTGATTTTTTAAAATTTTTGAATAGGAAGTAGTTCATATGATATAAATTTCAATAGCTATATAAGAATATATAGTGAAAAGTCTTCCTCCAAACCTTTCCTCAGTCTCTATTCTCCCTCTCCCTGAAATCTACGCACACAAAAGCCAATATGCTTATATTCTCCCCTGCTCTCTTATAAACATAAATGGAAATACTATATGCTGTGTTTCCTTCATCCACAGATGAAGAACTGTGTGTTCTTCATCTTCCTTTTTTTGCCTAAATATACACCCTGGAACTGTGCTGTCCCATATGGTAATAACTAGCCACATGCAGTTATTTAAATTTAAGTTTTAATTAAAGTTAAAATTCAGTTCCTCAGTGGCAGTAGCCATGTTTCAAGTGCTCAATAGCCACACAGGACTATAAGATATTGTAGTGGATAGTGCAGATTATAGAACACTTCTGTTGTTGCAGAAAGTTCTGTTGGACAGCAGGGTCCAGGAGCTTCCTCATTCTTTTTTATAGCTGTATAGTATTCCACTGCATGAATATTCCATAGTTTATCCAGACAATTGGTAAACTTTTAATTGCTGATTTAAAATGTTATTATGTGATAACTTCCCTAAGGATGGCATGGCTGTTTTTTGCAACAAGTCATGCTCCCCACCCCTCCAAGAAAACTAAAGTCAGAAAAGAAAAAGAAAAACTGGTGTTTGGGGAGTCATTTTATGATGTTAGAATGATTCATTTGGGCCGGCCCTGTGGCTTAGTGGTTAGGTGCACGCGCTCCGCTGCTGGCGGCCTGGGTTCGGATCCTGGGTGCGCACCGACGCACCGCTTCTCCGGCCGTGCTGAGGCCGCGTCCCACGTACAGCAACTAGAAGGATGTGCAGCTATGACCTACAACTATCTACTGGAGCTTTGGGGGGGAAAAATAAATAAAATAAAATCTAAAAAAAAAAAAAAGAATGATTCATTTATTTTGTGTTGGAGAGGGGAGTAAGGAAGAAACTACAACACATTTTATATTGAAATTTCATTAGCAATCATCCTAACTTCCATTTCTCTCCATTTTTCCTCCTAAATTTAACTTGTTATCTGTTTCTGAGACGCTATAAGTTCATAAGCTTAAAGCACTGTGTGAGTGGCGGGGAACCAATCAACTCTAAGTGACTGAACAATGGAGAAACAGGACAGGTCTGGATATCTACGAAGGATATGGACAGACTGAAACGGTACATGGACCTCACTGAACAGACAGGGCTGGCCTTGATTTAGTTGGATGAATAAAACCAAAGTGTTTATTATGACCTTATGATTGTTTGAGGGATAGGGAGGAAGTGGAGTGGTTAGAAGAATAATTTAAAAAAAAAGATGGAGGGAAGCTGATTACAAAAAAGCTCTGTAACAGTTGTTTAAAGTTGTTTAAATACCCATTCATTGAGGAAAACCACTATATAACTGATTGGGATGAGGGCACTAAAATATATTTTAAGTGAAAACATGCTAGATCTACAGAAAGAGTGATTTCCCCTTCTGTAATAGGGAACTTTCTTAGTCAGGGCTGCCTCAAAAATGGAAAATGTTGAATTCTTTGTTACTTGAAATATTATGAATTTGCTGGACAACTCTTTGGTAAGCATACTCTTAAAAGAGTTATTTAAAGAGCTCATAGAAATGAGAAGAATTTCTAGAGGTAATGAATGAAATAATAACAAAAGTGGTTATTTTGTAAGGAAAGAGAGGGGTGAGATGGAGCAGATAAGGGAAAAATGAAAGAAATTTTTCGCGGTGTGTCTTTTTGTAATGCTTCAATTTATAAACCATGAGAATGTAGCACCTGGTCAAAAATTAAAATATGAAAAATAAAATAAAACCAAAAATTGACATACGTATTAAGTAGAAATTGCATATCATGCCAATATGAATAAAAATGTTTTCATAAATATGGTATTTTAGTAATTATAAATTTACTAAGTATTATAAGTTTATTATATATATTTGCTTAGTGTCTATCTCTACACTCCATGAGAGCAGAGAATTTGTTTTACTTTGAGCCTGGTTCATAGTAAGTTCTCAGTAAATATTTGTTGAATGAATGCAGAGTGATGAATGAATGAATTTTAAGTTACTTGTAATGTTACTCCACTCTTTCTTCTTCTTAACTAGGTGCTAATCTGTGGAAATTTTAAGGGAATGAAAATGAAGCCTGGTTCAATGGGAAAGCCTTCTCCTGCTTTTGATGTTAAGCTTTGCACATTCCCTTCCAGGAGAATATTTAACAACCCAATCTGTTTACCTACCCCACTTCTACCCTCCCCATACTCTTAGTTTTGGTGATGATTTCATGTTACTTCCATGGTATCTTAACTTCCATGTAAAGATGGAAATATGTTAGAAACGTTAGTTTATTGGTCTCCATTTTTTTGCAAAGCAGTTGCTTGTGCAAAGCAGTTCTAGGCATTTTGCAAATATTAATCCATTTAATTCCCAGATGGAACCTATGAGATACATAGTAATATAAGAACCATTTCACAGATGAGGCACAGAGAGGTAAGGACTTCACCAGAGGTCACACAGCTAGTAGCTTCTAGCATTAGGATTCAATTCCAAGCAATCTGGTTCCAGTATCCCCACTCTTAACCACAACACCACCCTGCCACTTCTGTTGAGGGAGGTCAAGACCTCCTGAAGTGGTCAAGTAGGCCAAAAGAGGCTAAACGTGCAGTGGCTGCAGCATTCTCCCTCTCTTTCCTCAGCCTCACCTGGCCATTTCCTGGCTCTCCATAACCACTGCCATTACCACCACCTGATCCCTAGGGGGCATCCTATCATCCCATCCGCAAGCTTTGTACAGGGTTAGAATTGTTCTCAGATCAACCCAGCCAGAGCTAGGTATAAACAAAGGAACTTGCACTAACAGTGAGAGAAAACCATAGCAACAAAAACACAAAATGGATGAGTTTACGGAATGAAGAGCTCAGAACCAAACTTAAATGCGAATTAGTTGTAGATTAGATCAATGTTTCCCAAGCTTATCTGATCATAAAAATCACATGGCCTCTTGTTAAAAATACTGACTCGCAGCCCGTTCTCTAGAGAGTCTGATTCAACAGATTTGGGGTGGGACCCTGAAATCTATGTTTTAGACAAGCACTTTAGGTAATTCTTATGATTAGATAAGTTTGAGAAAGTTTAGATGAGAATGACTGCTGATGTCACTGTTTATTGAATAAACCAGATCTGGGCTCTTGTCCTAACTTTAACTTTGCTATGAGAACCTGTCTAAAGAGAGGATTGCCGAGTGGTTCAGGCCTGGCTCTGCTCTTCACTAGCTGAGTGTCTTTGGGTAAGTTGTTGAAGCCTCAGTTTCCTGATTTGTAAAATGGGGGCTAGGGTGACCAACTTTCCCCAGTTTGCCTGGGACTTACCTGGTTTTAGCACTGAAAGTCACACATCCCAGAGGCACTCTCCTGCCTCAGTCCTGGACAAACTGAGAAGGTTGGTAATCCTAACAACAGAACTGATTTTATAGGTTTCTTGTGAGGATTAAATGAGGTAACATCTCTAAAGAGCATAGCAAAGTGCTTGGTGTACAATAAAAGTCTGAAAGATAGGTGCCGTTATTATTATTCACCTCTCCCTCTCACTCCCTGCCTTTGAAAACCTCTTCTAAGAAGAGATGGTAGGGAAGCCCTGGTTACAGTCTGTTAATAGACTTAACAATAGTTCACTGGTTTACAGGCTGCCTTAGGTTGGAGACAGATATATTGATAATTAAGCATTATCATGTCTGCATTACAAGCAATCAAGTTGGCCTTTCACACAGCTGTGTTCCTTTCTTCCCTCTTAGTGACAGCTCCCAACATGCATTGCTGTGACGGTCTCACAGGTGCAGCTGTACTCACAGTGATCCCAACCGCGATGTACCACCGGTTCCCTGCTAATTCGAGCCCAGTGGTTTTCCAGAGCAATTATAATTCAATGCGAAGGGGTGTGGCCAAGAGGAAAACAGTGCTCTGCCATACATCCCCAATCAGCATCACTACCTTCATTTCTTTTCCCAATTTTTTTATTGTGGTAAAATACACATAACATAAAATTTACCATCTTGACCACTTTCTTTTTGCCGAGGAAGATTTGCCCTGAGCTAACATCTGTTGCCAATCTTCCTCTTTTTTGCTTGAGGAAGATTCGCCCTGAGCTAAGATCTGTGTCAATCTTCCTCTATTTTGTATTTTGTGGGTCACCACCACAGCATGGCTGCCAATGAGTGTTGTAGGTTCTGCGTCTGGGAACCAAACCCTGGCCACTGAAGTGGAGCACGCTGAACTTAACCACTAGGCCGTGGGGCCGGCCCCCCATCTTGACCATTTTTAAGTGCACAAATAAGTGGTATTAAATACATTCATAATGTTGTGCAACCATCTCCAGTATCTATATCCATAACTCTTATCATTTTGAAAAATTGAAACTCTGTATCCCTTAAACAATAACTCCCAATTCCCCAATCCTCCCAGCCCTGGCAACCACCATTCTACTTTCTGTCTCTGTGATTTTGACTGTTCTAAATACCTACTATAAGTGGAATCATACAGTATTTGTCTTTTTGTGACTGGCTTATTACACTTAGCATAACGTCCTCATGGTTCATCCATGTTGTTGCATGTGTCAGAATTTCTCTCCTTTTTAAGGCTGAATAATATTCCATTGTATGGATATAACACATTTTGCTTATCCACTCATCTGTTGATGGAGGCTTGGGTTTCTTCCACAGTTTAGCTATTGTGAATGATGCTGTGATGAACTTGGGTGTACAAATATCTCTTGGAGACCATACTTTTAATTCTTTGGGGTATATACCCAAAAGTGGAATTGCTGGATCATATGGTAATTCTATTTTTAATCTTCTGAGGAACTGCCAAACTGTTTTCCACAGTGGCTAGACCATTTTACATTCCCACCAACAGTGCACAAGGGTTCCAGTTTCTTCACGTCCCCGCCAATACTTATTTTCTATTTTTTTCATGGTAGCCATCCTCATGGGTGTGAGGTGGTATCTCACTGTAGTTTTGATTTGCATTTCCCTAATGCAGCTACCTTCATTTTTAACTCTTCCCCAAGGGCTCTTGTTACTGGGCCTCTTGTTACCTGGCTAACAGCATCTGCAATGATATTCTGGCATCTGGGAATGTGCTCCTACCAGCTCGATTTCAGATTTTGCAACTTCAAAGCCCAAAGCTCATAATTTTCATGTTTAAACGTTTTAAGATCCCTTGAACAATGAGGAACATGATTCTCTCCAAAGATAGGACATTTTATCTTTTTCCCATCTATTGAAGAATAGTCTGTGATAAGTATTTGGAGCTCTTAAAATAGCTCCTTTCCATCAATAATTCCTTGATACTGGAGCCACATATTTCTTTAGATGACTGGGCAGGTATTTATATTTTTTATTTGCAAGAATTGAAAATTAAGGTTTTACATTTAGAATTCCTTTGCCTTTCAAGTTTATCATTAAGGACATAAGCCCTTTTACCTCTGGAAAGTGGCCGATAAGTATTATACCCTTATTTTCCACAGAAGTCACGTCTCAGGTTTGAAGGTTCTTGGTGGATGTATATAAAAGCAGAGTAGAGTGTTCATATTTAGAAAGAGCTAAGAGTTATTTAGAGTAAAATATGGTATGTAACATAAACAATCAACCTGAGAAATGTAATTTGGATTTTTAAAAATTGAATTGAACTCCTGGAGAGATTCCAGAGAGAAGTGTAATGATGAAAAGTATAGGATCTGGAGTATGACTGCTGAGACTTGAATTCCTGCTCAATCATGTACTGTCTCACTTAAACTCTCTGCACCTCAGTTTCCTCATATGGAAAATGAGCCTAATAATAGTTCTAACCAGATAGCACTGTTGTAAGGACTAAAGAAGGTGTGAAGTACTTAGAGCTGTAGCATTTATTACTTGGAATGCAGTAAGTGTCTAATAAATGCTAGCTACTATTAGGCACTTCAGGGAACCATGAGGATTGGGAGAGGGTGAGAGAGCAAGGCTTTGGCTTACCCACCACTGTCTCAGCAAGAGAACATTCCCCTTTTCCTGCTGACTTCTGTTTGGCTTCCCAAGTGAGGTTTTGTTTGTTCCACAGTAAAAGTTAGAAAAATACTAATGAAATATTGATTTGAGAGGAAAAGACAATCAAGATATATTGCTAAATGATAAAAGCAGGATGTAAAACAGTATGTTATAAAGTGATCCCATTTTTTCCTATTGTCTCAAAAGATGTCACCAAAATGTGATTATTGCTAAATGGTAGAATTACAGAAAATTTTTATTTTCTTTCACATTTTGCTAACCTGCATTTTATATTTTACAGTAAGAATTTAAATAAATACATTTGTCTTAGGAATTTAAAGTATACTAAAAATTTTTTGACGTCTGCATTCCTGAAGGGCAACAGAACAAAATAAAACATGCAAAGTAAAGATTTAAGATTTGGCATTACATAAAAATTCTCTTAAATAAATTGTTCTGTTTTATCCTAGATTTTAGATGTAAATGGCAATGTTCTACCTCCTGGACAAGAAGGAGATATTGGCATTCAATTCTACCTACCCGACCATTTGGCCTTTTTACTCATTATGTAGTAAGAGACTTATGAAACAACCTCTTACCTTCTATTTCTCTCTCAAAAGTGCTTGGTAACTATCCCTACTTGCCACAAAACACACCTGGGTACTTGGCCTTTTCTGAGAGATTCATTGTCCTGCCTAGTAATCCCTCAGACAGGGAATTGAAGAAACCCCCAAATGCTTACTAGAGAAGGGCACGCTGGTCCCCGAGGCTAGATCACAGCTCCAGGCCCAAGAAGGCAAGAGGAAAGGAGCCCTAGAAAGAAGACAGCCCTCTTAATATCCATTGATCCTCTCCACTATAAAACAGGATCCAATCATTTTCCTGAAATCTGATTAGGAGTCTCCCTTCTTGGGAGGAGTGAGAGGGAGAGAGAATGGGGCAGTGAGATGAAGTACATTTCTTTCTCTAGAGGCCTTCCAAGCTCTTTACTGTTTGCAAACATATTTTCATCTCTAACCATAGCATAGAAATCAGAGCAAATTTTACATCAATATAATCAATAGTCCAGGTTTTACTTGCCAGCGAATTTTACATAATGTAACAATGCTTCATTTTTCTCCCTGCCAAAGTGACAGGACCAATTCTCTGTATTTGTGTAAAACAAAGCAAAATACAAAAAGAAAAAAAGCTATTCATTGAATGATTAAGTGTTGGTGCTTTCTTTTGACTCTGAGTATTGACTTCTCTCTTTTCCTACCAGTGTTAGATATTGACCAATTAGCAAAAGACTTATTTAGCCTACTCCTCTGAGCTGTGAGCTCCAGCAATATTTATTTTGTGATCCATCTAAGAAAATCCTCAGGATGGAAGCATGCCTAGTCTTTGGAACTGTAGTTTACCTTTCTTATATTGGGCTGGCTCAGTGCTGGAATTTCATCCTCATTTCACACACTGGCTCCCCTTCAGTCTACGGCTTCTCAAAGGAACCAAACTTTTCTTTTTCCTTGAACATTTAAAAATCCAACAGAAGAGTCACATTCACAGTAATCTTAACAAAATGCTATTTGTTTCACAGGATAATCCTACAAAAACAGCTTCAACTCTACGAGGCAATTTCTATATCACTGGGGACAGGGGCTATATGGATGAAGATGGGTATTTCTGGTTTGTGGCAAGATCGGATGATATCATATTATCCTCTGGGTAATTTTCTTTTTCGTCTGTGCATATGTCTATGTTAACTGATCATCATTTTCCTGGAGTGAACCTGCTGCTCCTGTTTATAAATTCCTGCCATATGTTTCATTTCCCAGCTACCGAATTGGACCATTTGAAGTAGAAAGTGCCCTGGCTGAGCATCCTGCGGTAGCAGAGTCAGCTGTTGTCAGCAGCCCAGACCCCATCAGAGGAGAGGTAAAAAGAATGGATTCACCTCCGCTTTATAACTTGTTGGCATTCTAACACACACTTCTAAGCAATAGTTCATTGAAACAGAATTACCCAAATGATTCATTCACTAACTATGCAAGTCAGATAGAGAGTTATTAATAAATATGCAAGTCAGATAGAAATATGCTAGTCAGAAAGAAGTGCTATAGAATAAGTCTAAAAAATGTAGCTATAAAGAATTTGAGGGGCCAGCCCTGTGGCCTAGTAGTTAAGTTCCGCGTGCTCTGCTTCGGCAGCCTGGGTTCAGTTCCTGGGTGCAGACCTACACCACTTGTCGGCAGCCATGCTGTGGCGCCGACCCACATACAAAATAGAGGAAGGTTGGCACAGATGTTAGCTCTAGGAGAATGTTCCTCAGCGAAAAATAAGGAAACTAAAGAATGAATGAATTTGCATCCTTTCCGTGGAGAGCTGGGGGAAAGATGGTGTGAATGCCAACAACCCAGGCTCACACCAGGAGAGGGTGCCAGAGATTAGCTAGATAGGATCAAGTTCTTACCCAGAAAGTCTGGAAACCCACATGGTCCTGGTGTAGCTGAGGAGGATAGGCTGGCATCAGAAAACAGGGGTGTGAGCCCGGGCAGAGACAGGAACTGAGGCAACCAGAAGCAGGATGGGTGGGTAGATAAGTAGAGGATTAAGGAAATAAAATTAGCCATGAATAAGACAGGAGTCCTGAAATCTCCTCCTGTTGTGGCTGCTCACATGGTAGTTTGGGTTTAAAGTTTCCATGCCACTGTTTAGGCCCCCTTTGCCAGGCAGGGCCTCCAATATTCCAGGTAGACGAGAGCAGGGAACAGATTCAGTGATTATTGAAGTTTGTCCCTTCACTCTGAACTCCACTAGTAGGGTTTCATGAGTCTCAGCTCCTCCTGCACCTCTCCCCTAGCATCAGGCATCCTTAGATTTATCCACCTAGACAGGTGCTTACTTGCTGGCTGAGCTTTTATGACCAGGGTTGGCTTGGCAGTCACCTGATACCCAGAGTATAATACATAATGGGTTATGGTCCCCCAACAGCTCTGGGGTCTTGGTGTAGGGCTTGGATTAGCCAAGTGAGGCGAAAAGTTTGACCAGTTCAGTTCCCCAACTTTAGTGAGCTGCAACATTTCCTGGCAGATGTGGGTGGGTGTCCCCAGTGAGGTATCCATGCACAAAGTGGCCATGTGCTCCACACCACAGGCAGCTCCTCTCTTTCTGGGAGCAGGCCTATCCCAGCTGGGTTGGGTCTTTCTTCAGGCTAGGTCCTGCCAGGCCTATGATTGAGCAGCAAGTTCCAGGAGAATTGATCAAAAACAGATAAAATGAAGACTTTAGGACAATATCCAAAACAGGGGTCATTTTTATCTACTTACCATTGTTTTGCAACTTATTTCATGCATTTTCACACTATTGCCTGTTTTGCAATGTTTTAGCTTTAAAACTTCCTAACACTATTAGCTAATCATAACTACTTTGAGATTTTTCATGAATATTTATTTTTTTTCTCAGGTAAACTGTTCAAAACTAAGGGGTTTAAAATGAGTATTTCCCTAATTCAATTTCTGTATTGATCATTTTTGTGTCCCCTCACTTGGTTTTTACATTTTAATATTTTTTAGGAATTTCACATAGCTACTTTCCTTTAAAAACTTATTTTCAGCCAATGACTAAATATACCTAGTTAGCTATATTTTCACAATTTTTAAAAATATGTGCTTGCTACAAGCCTTCTTTAAAAGACAAAACTTCCAATAAGGATAAAGGAATGGATGACTTTTGTTGTTGTTGTTGTTACTTCTGACAAGAACATTTAGATTTTAAATACTATTTTAACACTGGAATGTGAAATAAAGGGCTGAGAATATTTGTCTAGGTCACTGGGTTCCTAAATTTTTTGGATCACACAGTTCTTTGGAATTTGAAGGCCATCAGGCACTACTGGACTTATGCAATGATGGAAATGTTCTGTATTTGCGTTGTCCAATACAGCAGCCACAGTGTCTATCAAGCGCTTGAGATGTGGCTAGTGCAACTGAGGAAATCTTATTTTATTTCATTTTAGTTCATTTAAATTTAAATAGCCACATGTGACTTGTGACTACTATATTGACTAGCACAACCATAGACTCTTCTCATAAAAATGCAAAATTTTGCATAGAATTTCAGAGAAACTTTGAAGCCCACTTGGGGATTTTAGGTTAAAAAAATCTTGTGCTTACACTACTACTACAATAATACCTAAAGTTTTTGATGGCTTAGTATGTTCCAGGTGTTGGTGTAAGCTCTATGCCTCCCTTAACTTATTTCATCCCTACAACCTCTTTTTACAGAGAAGGAAACTGAGGCACAGAGAGGTGTCCTAATTTACTCAAGATTATACAATGAAGTGTGACTCGAACCCAGGTTGTCTGACTTCAGAGTTCATGCTCTTAATCATGTTCGCTTATTCCTTGTTAATTTATCACTTTCTGTAATGGTTTATAAAGACCTTCATAACAATAAAGTAGACTTTATCCAAGGTGTAGAAATCATACCTCAATATGCAAACCAGTAATTACAAACATTAGTTCTTAAAATAATTCGCCTTTGAATGATTCATTATATCAAGGATAAAATTTTTAAAAATTCACAAAAATGTTGATAAAACAGTAGAGCAGGTGAAAATGCAAATAAATTTTATAAAATGTCAAAAAATGGATAGGATTAAATCTGTATATGCATATAAATACACACACACACACACACACACACACCAGGTTGCACAACTGCCCTATGGTACATGTAAATTAGAAAGGTTCAAGGGGATTGGTAAAGACAAAAATTAACAATTGCTCATAAAATGTTATAAAACTGCTCACTGGCAAACAATGATCAATATGTGAAAAATTTATCACTGTAAGTCTTCATTTCTCACTGACTGGTTGTTCTGAGTGATTTATTGTTTCAAACAATTCATTTTCAATCAAATATTTATTCCCAGACCAAGGTGGATAAGTAATGTCGCCAGCTTATCTTCATGCTGAATACATGAATCCATGAATTCAATAAGATCTCAGCCTCTTAAGTGCAGAGTATTTCATCATAAAAGTTGCAGGAGATGTCCCGGAACTGCCTACAAGGAAGCATCATTCCATGGCAAACCCTGGGCTCGTAATCTGGATTTGGTGGTGAATACTAGTTGACTCACCTAGAGTGCTGCCTCTAGAAGAGGCAATGAATGGCAGTGTTGGCAGTGCCCCAGGAGAGAACATTCATAATTCCAATATACTCCTGAAGGGGGCGACACGTGAGGGATGTCCTTCTGTTTTCTCCATTAAAGGTCCAAAAACTCTAGCAGGATTTTCCAAAACATTTCAAGGAAGGGTAAACTTGGGGGAAGAGGATTTGTGAGCATAAAGTGATAAAGTGATGGCTGTCTCCTGCCAGTTAGAGAGCAAGAGCTGCCACCACCTCTGCTCTTGTTCCTCAGAGCCAGGTAAGTGGGTCAGAGCAATAGCAAAGTGGCTGTTGGAATCTTCACAGCCTTGCATCAACAGAAGTGTCTCTGGAATAGAGCACAGAGCCTCAATGAACGGTTCTCATCAACAAGGATATGGCAAACCCAGTATAAATACTGTTTATAAGGGCCACACTGACAGTAGGACCTACAAGCTAGGCTGGATCAGCCTGGGTTGTTACACAAGAGACTGTGCTTAGTGTACTGCCAAGTTTCCAAAAGGACACTTTTTTGAAGGAGATAAAAGATGAGGCAAGAAGTCAAGAACAGAGATATTCAGACATAGGTCAGAAAGTAGAGCTCAAGATGTAGTTAGATGAGAAGGTTCAAGTGTAGATCATAAACGAAGCAGTGGTCAGAAGCTCTCTTGTATTAGACACAGAACAGGAGGTATGTGAGTTAACTGGCTGGTTCAAGAGCACAGAGGCGGGATCAAACCCTATTAAACCTTCTGGCCCACCTACCAGGCACTTAGATTCCCAGTTAAAGAAATCAAACAAGACACGGTAAAACATAAAAATACACAACTCATCTTTCTGGTGTTTCAAATATTTATTTTAGATAGTAAAGGCTTTTATTGTTCTGAACGCCGACTACAAGTCACGCGATCAAGAACAACTGCAAAAAGAGATTCAGGAGCATGTAAAAAAAAACTACAGCACCCTACAAATATCCCCGAAAGGTAGGTATTCTAATTCTGCTGAACATTTGCTTAGTGTTCTGAAAATTCCAGCTGGTTATTTTTTCCATTTTAATGAACATTCTTCTCAAACATGCTACACCAAATGTTCCAAACTGAACTAAGCACATGGATAAGAATCAGAATCTTTGGGGCCGGCCCTGTGGCATAGCGGTTAAGTGCGTGCGCTCCGCTGCTGGTGGCCCGGGTTCGGATCCCAGGCGTGAACCGACGCACCACTTGTCAGGCCATGCTGTGGCGGCGTCCCACATAAAGAGGAGAAAGATCGGCGGGATGTTAGCTCAGGGCTAGTCTTCCTCAGCAAAAAGAGGAGGATTAGCATGGATGTTAGCTCAGAGCTGATCTTCCTCAAAAAAACAAAAAAAAAAGGATTCAGAATTTTTGAGATTAAAATGAAACTCTTAATCTGTCGGGTCATTGGCTCACCAGGCTTGTCGTAAATACTAAATATCAAGAAAAGTCTCCTCAACAATACCCCTCTGCCTTTTTGGTTGTTACTAAAAACCCATTCCAATGGGTGTCCTCATCTTTCATCTAGAGTTCATAATGGAACTGCTATATAATTGACTTTATCGACCCCGAATAGCTAAAGGAATCCTGAGAAAAAAAGAACAAAGCTGGAGGTATCACACTCCCTGATTTCAAAATATACTACAAAGCTATAGTAACCAAAACAGCATGGTACTGGCACAAAAACAGACACACAGATCAATGGAATAGAATCGAAAGCCCAGAAATAAACCCACACATCTATGGACAGCTAATCTTTGACAAAGGAGCCAACATACAATGAGGAAAAGAAAGTCTCTTCAACAAATGGTGTTGGGAAAACTGGATAGCCACATGCAAAAAAATGAAAGTAGACCCTTACCTTACACCATGCACAAAAATTAACTCCAAATGGATTAAAGACTTGAATGTAAGACCTGAAACTATGAAACTTCTAGAAGAAAACATAGGCAGTTCGCTCTTCGACATCGGTCTTAGCAACATCTTTTCAAACACCATGTCTGACCGGGCAAGAGAAACAATAGAAAAAATAAACAAATGGGACTACATGAAACTAAAAAGCTTCTGCACAGCAAAGGAAACCGTCAACAAAACGAAAAGACAACCTAACAATTGGGAGAAGATATTTGCAAACCATACATCTGATAAGGGCTTAATCTCCAAAATATATAAAGAACTCATGCATCTCAACAACAAAAAAACTACCAACCCAATTAAAAAATGGGCAAAAGACCTGAACAGACATTTCTCCAAAGAAGATATACAGATGGCCAACAGACACATGAAAAGATGTTCAAAATCACTAACTATCAGGGAAATGCAAATCAAAACTACAATGAGATATCACCTCACGCCCGTCAGAATGGCTATAATTAACAAGACAGGAAACAATATGTGTTGGAGAGGATGTGGAGAAAAGGGAACTCTCATACACTGCTGGTGGGAGTGCAAACTGGTGCAGCCACTATGGAAAACAGTATGGAGACTCCTCAAAAAATCAAGGATAGGTCTACCATATGATCCAGCTATTCCACTGCTGGGTATTTATCCAAAGAACTTGAAAACACCAATTTGCAAAGGTACATGCACCCCTGTGTTCATTGCAGCATTATTCACAATAGCCAAGACTTGGAAGCAACCTAAGTGCCCATCACGGGACGAATGGATAAAGAAGCTGTGGTATATATACACAATGGAATACTACTCAGCCATAAGAAACGATGAAATCCAGCCATTTGTGACAACATGGATGGACATTGAGGGTATAATGCAAAGTGAAATAAGTCAGAGGGAGAAGGTCAAATACCGTATGATTTCCTTCATTAAGTAGTAGATAATAACAACAATAAACAAACACATAGAGACAGAGATTGGATTGGTGGTTACCAGAGGGGAAGGGGGGAGGGAGGAGGGTGAAAGGGATAATTCGACACATGTGTGTGGTGATGGGTTGTAATTAGTATTTTGGTGGTGAACATGATGTAGTCCATGCAGAAATAGAAGTACAATGATGTACACCTGAAATTTTTACAATGTTATAAACCAATGTTACTGCAATAAACAAAAAATTAAAAAAAAAATAATTGACTTTATCTAAAGATAAAAACTTCTGGGCTAATTTTCTTCCCTTGATCCCAACAGGTAGAATTTATTCAATTCTGCCAAAGACTATCAGTGGGAAGATAAAAAGAAATGAACTGAGAAAGCAAGAATGGGAAACAATTTAAATCCATTCCATTAATTATCACATCTATAAAACAAACTCTGTAGAAACCACAAGATAATGGAATTGTGATAAAAAATGTGATAGTATGCTTATAAACTATTGATTTAAAATATCTTCTGGTTATAATGTCAGAGGCTGAATTTTGAAAGAAAATATTTAATCAGTTCCTCTGCTTTAGCGTCAATTTTCCTATAATTTGGTAATATAAAAAGAATATCATCAACTGCTGAGGAATTTTTAAACATATAGTATAGAAGCAATTTATGAACCAAATCTATTGGTTTTCAAATCTTAGTTGAATAATTCTTCTGATATGTTGGTATAGAAATCAGAACCAATCTTCAAGCATTGAAATAAAACTAAACAAGTGATAAAATATTTTAGAAAAATAAAAGATGTCAGAAGATTATCCTAATTCTCAAATTACAAGTATCTACTTGAAAATAGGCTAGGGATTTTTGTTAATCACATTTCTATTCAAATAACTTAAAAATAGTTTAAAATTTGTTTCAAAGTCTAATTGTAAAAGAAGCGTATCATATACTATTGTTGGTTATTATATTTAATCTAATATAGTTTACAGAATATTTCATTTATGGTTCTTCAAAAAAGTACAATAAATTTGGCAAATGGTAATATATGAAATATAAATAAAATAGTCTCAGACATGATCAGAATACTCATAATGTTTGGGAATTCAAGGAACAATCAGGAATCAGACATGAACAGAAGACAAATGTTAGATAACTGGTGAATGAAATTGGAAGCCTGTGAAATTTGTTTTTTCTCTGTTTTCAGTGAGTGTGTGTGTGTGTGTATGTGTTTAATAGCCTCAGTGTCATCTACAGACTATGCTAAATCCTCATAACTTGTAGCCCTATACGCTTTTTTCTCTTTACTGCACTGAAAGTCACATTAAAGTAAAAATATAGTTTAGATGTAAAGAAAATTTTTCAGTTCCTCATTGAAGGTCTGAGTCTCAACGAATTTTCCGTACAAAAATTTACATTTCTGTCACAAATAGGGCTTGTTTCTGGAAAACCAAAACTGAGTCCCTCTGGGGAATGAGAGAGAACTATGCTATTGGCTCTTTCCTTTTGAAGTGTTTGCCCTCATTTGGAATAACCAGAGCATTTTCTGTTTTCTTGATATTTCCCACTAGGGCAACAGGAGAAGACTTTTCCGTGTTTTGGTCCATTATTAGAAACAACAAGTCTCTTAGATCTTCGGCCACATTTGCATAAAGGAGGTGTCATTCTCCCACTCTTCCAAGGCCTTTGCAGGTTAACTGTAGAAGTTAAGATAGAGTGGAGAACCTTCTGGGAAGAACTTCTCCCTGGGGAGTCAGCAGATGATGTAGGCTTTTCTTCACGAGTAGTGAAGGTCTGTTTTTTTTGCTGGTGGGAAAGCTAGGGGAATAGATGGACTCCTTTTAGTACCACGTGAAAGAAGAGGATGTTTCCCGAAAACTGAAGGATGAAACATATTGGCATTAACACTGCTGAAGTTGCTTGATTTGCATTCAGGTACTTTAAAGTCAAAAAAATCTGAACCCGGATCTTTGGCTTCTTTTACATTATAAATAGTAGTATGTGGACTCATACACAATAGACTCAGAGGTCTCAGAATTTTGAGGAGTTTCTTCTGTGCTTCCAAAGTTTTCATGACTTAGCATTTCAGATTCTTTTAAAACCATTATTCTTTCTCCAGAATTAAATGAAGTATCTAAGTTTGAGTCACTGATGGCAGATATGAAATCTATATTTTGCTCAGGCTGAGATGCTGGCAGTAAAGCTACATCCTCCCAATCGGCCAAAATAGGTAAACAGTCAAGAGCAGAACTCATTTCTGTATCAGAAACACAATTAACAGATGAAATGGTAGTTGAAACAATTGTTGAATACTTAGATTTGGTATTAAATGCAAGATGTTGCTTTTTATTTGCTTCTGCATAGGTGTATTCAAGCTGGGAGACTGCAACTGCCCCAGAGAAGTGGCGGACTTAGTATTAAAAAGAGGTAAACCCCTTTTGACACTGTGAAGACCCACTTTTGTACTGCTCTTTAGCTGTAACTGATCTTGCTGTACCTTTTTAGGAGAATTCACACCAATTGACGTCATTTTAACTTTTTCGTGAGAAGTTTTTGTATTTTTACGACCACTATCAAATATGCTGGAACGCTGAATGCTACTGTTGCAGGCCGATGTTTCTTCAACTTATTTGTATTCAAATTTCTGGCCAAAATGTTGGGATTCTTCTTAGTGGGAACCTATGATTCCACAGACAAATCCAACAGCTTTAGAAACTGTGCATTCATAATTTCTTTAATGTACATTATATGATATGAAAAGAAAGAAAAATATCATCATTGATTTATAAATCATTGCACACGTGCTATCTAAAATTCGATGAACCTATGATTAAATCTGGAGTTTGAGATGACAGAATAAAGAGGCAAGACACCACTAACCTTGTTCAAGGACCTTTTAATTTTCATTAAGCAACCATTCCTGATCATTTTCCAAGCAAGAAGGGCAGTACTGAGAATCATCCAACCCTAAGGAAATAGATATCAAACACTGAATTTAGTGGTACCAGTGTAAAGAAATATAGCAAACAAACAAACAAACAAAAAAACACACCACTACTTAAATAGAAATTGGAAAATACTGTTAGTTTTATGATCATCTACTAATTTTCATCATGATAAATTGGTCTCATGGAAAGCTGTGGCAACCGGACCAAAGAAAGACAAGATCTCCCCAATTCACAGAGGAGGAAGTGAAAATTTGTTAGATAGTTCACAAAAATGTAGGGAACATTCTGTAGGGACCATGTTTCATGAGTAATCTAATAGTCTTGTTAGTTTTTTCACTAGTCCACTGTATTATTTGAGTATTTGTTTAATCTTCATTTGATTTAGCTAATACTTTTCATTCTTTTTAGCAACTGGAAAGCCACTAGATGGCAGTCTTTACAATACTTTATGAAAGTTATAATTTGAAAGTCTTAGAAACAATTTGAATTGTGTAGATCAGGAGCTTTTTTTTTTTAATTTTTTGTTTATTGCAGTAACATTGGTTTATAACATTGTATAAATTTCAAGTGTACATCATTATACTTCTATTTCTGCATAGATGACATCATGTTCACCACCAAAATACTAAATACAACCCATCACCACACACATGTGCTGAATTATCCCTTTCGCCCTCCTCCCTCCCCCCTTCCCCTCTGGTAACCACCAATCCAATCTCTGTCTCTATGTGTTTGTTTATTGTTGTTATTATCTACTACTTAATGAAGGAAATCATATGGTATTTGACCTTCTCCCTCTGACTTATTTCACTTTGCATAATACCCTCAATGTCCATCCATGTTGTCACAAATGGCTGGATTTCATCGTTTCTTATGGCTGAGTAGTATTCCACTGTGTATATATACCACAGCTTCTTTAGCCATTCGTCCCTTGATGGGCACTTAGGTTGCTTCCAAGTCTTGGCTATTGTGAATAATGCTGCAATGAACACAGGGGTGCATGTATCTTTAGGCATTGGTGTTTCCAAGTTCTTTGGATAAATACCCAGCAGTGGAATAGCTGGATCATATGGTAGACCTATCCTTGATTTTTTGAGAAATCTCCATACTGTTTTCCATAGTGGCTGCACCAGTTTGCACTCCCACCAGCAGTATATGAGAGTTCCCTTCTCTCCACATCCTCTCCAACATATGTTGTTTCCTGTCTTGTTAATTCTAGCCATTCTGACGGGTGTGAGGTGATATCTCATTGTAGTTTTGATTTGCATTTCTCTGATAGTTAATGATTTTGAACATCTTTTCATGTGCCTGTTGGCCATCTGTATATCTTCTTTGGAGAAATGTCTGTTCAGGTCTTTTGCCCATTTTTTAATTGGGTTGGTAGTTTTTTTGTTGTTGAGATGCATGAGTTCTTTATATATTTTGGAGATTAAGCCCTTATCAGATGTATGGTTTGCAAATATCTTCTCCCAATTGTTAGGTTGTCTTTTCGTTTTGTTGATGGTTTCCTTTGCTGTGCAGAAGCTTTTTAGTTTCATGTAGTCCCATTTGTTTATTTTTTCTATTGTTTCTCTTGCCCGGTCAGACATGGTGTTTGAAAAGATGTTGCTAAGACCGATGTCGAAGAGCGTACTGCCTATGTTTTCTTCTAGAAGTTTCATAGTTTCAGGTCTTACATTCAAGTCTTTAATCCATTTGGAGTTAATTTTTGTGTATGGTGTAAGGTAAGGGTCTACTTTCATTTTTTTGCATGTGGCTATCCAGTTTTCCCAACACCATTTGTTGAAGAGACTTTCTTTTCCTCATTGTATGTTCTTGGCTCCTTTGTCAAAGATTAGCTGTCCATAGATGTGTGGGTTAATTTCTGGGCTTTCGATTCTATTCCATTGATCTGTGTGTCTGTTTTTGTGCCAGTACCATGCTGTTTTGGTTACTATAGCTTTGTAGTATATTTTGAAATCAGGGAGTGTGATACCTCCAGCTTTGTTCTTTTTTCTCAGGATTCTTTTAGCTATTCGGGGTCTTTTGTTGTTCCATATAAATTTTAGGATTCTTTGCTCTATTTCTGTGAAAAATGTTGTTGGAACTTTGATATGGATGCATTGAATCTATAGATTGCTTTAGGAAGTATGGACATCTTAACTATGTTAATTCTTCCAATCCAAGAGCACGGAATATCTTTCCATTTCTTTGTGTCTTCTTCAATTTCTTTCAGAAATGTTTTATAGTTTTCCGTGTACAGCTCTTTCACCTCTTTGGTTGAGTTTATTCCTAGGTATTTTATTCTTTTTGTTGCAATTGTAAATGGGATGGTATTCTTAATTTCTCTTTCTGCTACTTCGTTGTTAGCGTATAGAAATGAAACTGATTTTTGTATGCTGATTTTGTATCCTGCAACTTTACCATATTCGTTTATTACTTCTAAAAGTTTTCTGGTGGATTCTTTAGGGTTTTCTATATATAAAATCATGTCATCTGCAAATAGTGACAGTTTCACTTCTTCCTTTCCAATTTGGATCCTTTTTATTTCTTTCCCTTTCCTGATTGCTCTGGCTAGGACTTCCAGTACTATGTTAAGTAGGAGTGGTGAGAGTGGGCATCCTTGTCTGATTCCTGTTCTTAGAGGGATAGCTATCAGTTTTTCACCATTGAAGATGATATTAGCTGGGGGTTTCTCATATATGGGCCTTATTATGTTGAGGTACTTTCCTTCTATCCCCATTTTATTCAGAGTTTTTATCATAAATGGATGCTGTATCTTGTCAAATGCTTTCTCTGCATCTATTGAGATGATCATGTGATTTTTATTCTTCATTTTATTAATGTGGTGTATCACGTTGATTGATTTGCGAATGTTGAACCATCCCTGCATACCTGGAATAAATCCCACTTGATCATGGTGTATAATCTTTTTAACGTATTGTATGCGATTTGCTAGTATTTTGTTGAGGATTTTTGCATCGATGTTCCTCAGTGATATTGGCCTGTAATTTTCTTTTTTTTGTGTTGTCCTTGTCTGGTTTTGGTATCAGGGTAATGTCAGCTTTGTAGAATGAGTTAGGGAGCTTCCCCCGCTCCTCAATTTTCTGGAAGATTTTGAGAAGGATAGGTATTAAGTCTTCTTTGAATGTTTGGTAGAATTCACCAGGGAAACCGTCCAGTCCTGAACTTTTATTTTTGGGGAGTTTTTTTTTTTTAATTTTTTGTTTATTGCAATAACATTGGTTTATAACATTGTAAAAATTTCAGGTGTACATCATTATACTTCTATTTCTGCATAGATTACATCATATTCACCACCAAAATACTAATTACAACCCATCACCACACACATGTACCGAATTATCCCTTTCACCCTCCTCCCTCCCCCCTTCCCCCCTGGTAACCACCAATCCAATCTGTCTCTATGTGTTTGTTTATTGTTGTTATTATCTACTACTTAATGAAGGAAATCATGTGGTATTTGACCTTCTCCCTCTGACTTATTTCACTTTGCATTATACCCTCAATGTTGGGGAGGTTTTTGATTACTGTTTCGATCTCCTTACTGGTGATTGGTCTATTCAAATTCTCTACTTCTTCTTGATCCAGTTTTGGAAGGTTGTATGAGTCTAAGAATTTATCCATTTCTTCCAGATTGTCGAATTGGTTGGCATATAGCTTTTCATAGTATTCTCTTATAATCTTTTATATTTCTGAGGTGTCTGTTGTAATTTCTCCTCTTTCATTTCTGATTTTACTTATTTGTGCCTTTTCTCTTTTTTTCTTGGTGAGTCTAGCTAAAGGTTTGTCAATTTTGTTTATCTTTTCAAAGAACCAGCTCTTGGTTTTATTAATTTTTTCTATTTTTTTTTGGTCTCTATTTCATTATTTCTGCTCTGATTTTTATTATTTCCCTTCTTCTACTGATTTTGTGCTTTGTTTGTTCTTCTTTTTCCAGTTCCTTTAGGTGCATTGTTAGATTGTTTATTTGAGATTTTTCTTGTTTGTTGATATAGGCCTGTATTGCTGTAAACTTCCCACTTAGAACCGCTTTTGCTGTATCCCATAAATTCTGGCATGTCGTATTTTCATTTTCATTTCTCTCCAGGTATTTTTTGATTTCTTCTTTGGTTTCTTCATTGACCCAGTCGTTGTTCAGTAGCATTTTGTTTAATCTCCATGTATTTGTGGCTTTTCTGATTTTCTTCCTATAATTGATTTCTAGTTTCATACCGTTGTGGTCAGAAAAGATGCTTGGTATTATTTCAATCTTCTTAAGTTTATGGAGACTTGTTTTGTGGCCTAATATGTGATCAATCCTGGAGAATGTTCCATGTGCATTTGAAAAGAACGTGTATTCTTCCGTTTTTGGATGGAATGCTCTGTATATATCTACTAGGTCCATCTGTTCTAGTGTGTCATTTAAGGCCAATGTTTCCTTATTGATCTTCTGTTTGGATGATCTATCCGTTGGTGTAAGTGGAGTGTTAAAGTCCCCTACTATTATTGTGTTACTGTCTATTTCTGTTTTTATGTCTGTTAATAATTGCTTTATATATTTAGGTGCACCTACATTGGGTGCGTAGATATTTACAAGTGTTATATCCTCTTGTTGGATTGTTCCCTTGATCATTATGTAATGCCCTTCTTTGTCTCTTTTTACAGTTTTCGTTTTAAAGTCTATTTTGTCTGATATGAGTACTGCTACCCCAGCTTTCTTTTCATTGCCATTTGCGTGGAGTATCTTTTTCCATCCCTTCACTTTCAGTTTGTGAGTGTCTTTAGGTCTGAAGTGTGTCTCTTGTATGCAGCATATATATGGGTCTTGTTTTTTTATCCAGTCAGCCACCCTATGCCTTTTAATTGGAGCATTTAGTCCATTGACGTTTAAAGTAGCTATTGATAAGTACGTACTTACTGCCATTTTTTAACTTTTTTTTTCTCAGTGTTTTAGTAGTCCTTCTCTGTTCCTTTCTTCTTCTATACAGAATTGATGGTCTCTTTAGTTTGACCTCTGTCTGAAAGCTCTACTCTTTAACTCCCCTCCTCCCTCCTTTTATGTTTTTGATATCATATCTAACCTCTTTTTTGTGCATTTGTATCCATTACCCTCTTTTCATGGAAATAGATAATTTTTCCTATTTGTGGTCTTCTCTTTTCCCCTTAAATCAGTCCCTTTAACATTTCTTGTAGCACTGGTTTCTTGGTGACAAACTCCTTTAATTTTTGCTTGTCTGGAAAATTTTTGATCTCTCCTTCCATTTTGAATGATAACCTTGCTGGGTAGAGTATTCTTGGCTGTAAGTTTTTTCCTTTTAGCACTTTAAATATATTGTGCCACTCTCTTCTAGCCTGTAAGGTTTCTGCTGAGAAGTCAGCTGATAGCCTTATGGGGTTTCCTTTGTATGTAACTTGATTTTCTCTTACGGCTTTTATGATTCTCTCTTTATCTTTAATTCTGGACATTTTGATGATGATGTGTCTTGGTGTGGGCCTTTTTGGGTTTATCTTGTTTGGGGCTCTGTGTGCTTCCTGTACCTGGATGTCTGTTTCCTTCCTTAGGTTAGGGACGTTTTCATCTATTATTTCTTGAAATAGATTCTCTGCCCCTTTGTCTCGCTCTTCTCCTTCTGGGACACCTATAACACGGATGTTAGTGCACTTGATGTTGTCCCAGAGGTCCCTTAGACTGTCCTCACTCTTTTTAATTCTTTTCTCTTTTACCTGTTCAGCTTGGGTAATTTCTTCTAGCTTTTGTCCAGCTCCCAGATCCATTCTTCTGTATCCTCTACTCTGCTTTTGCGTCCCTCTAGTGAATTTTTCATTTCCAGTATTGTATTCTTCATTTCTGATTGGTTCTTTTTTATATCTTCCATTTCTTTGTTGATGTTCTCACTGAGTTCATCTATTCTTCTCCCCAGATCAGTGAGCATCCTTCACACTCTTTGTTTGAACTCTCTGTCGGGTAGGTTGCTCATTTCTGTTTCACTTAGCTCCTTTTCTGGGGTTTTGTCCTGTTCCCTTACTTGGAATGTATTCCTTTGCCTCCTCATTTTGCCTCTTTCCCTGTGCTTGTGTCTACGTATTATGTAGGTCAGCTACGTCTCCTGCTCTTGGATAGGTGACCTTATATAAGTGATGCCTTAGGAGGCCTGTTGTGTCCTTCTCTCAGTTCTCAATGTTCCAGGGGTGACCCCTATGTGGGCTACGTGTGTCCTTCTGTTGTGGCCTGTTTGCTCTCCCTGTAGGCGCCCAGGGAGGCCGAGTTATGCTCCTGGCCAGCTGTTGTAATGCTCAGCTGCTTGTAGTTGTTGTGGGCCCTTCAGTCTCTTTATCAGGTGTGGGGATCCCCAGCACAGTTGGCTGCAGGTTCTAATAGCACATTTGTGTTGCAGTATTTCTTTTAAGTGAGTAGGCCCACAGCGTGGCAGGTTGTTAGGCTCAGGGCCTTACAATTGCTATAAGCCTCCAGCCTTTAGGTCTCTTGTCAGCTCTCTGAGGATTGCAGCTGGGTGGGGCTGGCCTCAGGCATAGGAGCACCCAATTATTTCAGGCTTTGGAAGGTGAGGCAAACCCCCTATGTGAGTCTTTGAGAAGCACAAGTCTTCTGCAGCTGACAAGCCCTGCTGCCCACAGGTCCACACACACAGTCAACACAGTCCGATCAGGAGCTTTTTTTAGGCTGAAGTATATTCCTTATTAATGACATCACAAAAAAGGGAGATTCAAATGAAAGACTTTATAAAAGTAAAATAACTTACATAATAAAATGATTTTCAATTTATACTAAGCAGAATGTTCTCATCCCAAGAATTCTGTTCCCACTTCCTGCTGGGGACCTCTTAGTCCTCTCGGTTGTCTCTTATAGAAAATCAAATCAAATCAAAGAAGACATATATAAAAAAAGGATTACTATTTGAAAGGCTTTGTATTAACCACTTACTTTTCATAATTTTTCGTTCTATTCGATTTGGATAGTGCATATTATTGTTGTGTTGTTTTTACATACTTTAACAAATGTATTTATGGGAACATTTCAAAAGAAAGTATTTTATTTGTAGAAACCCATGCCCACATGTGGGATAAAGTTTAATCATTTTTCAAGAGAAGGAAAGTGAACATGCCCCCATCTTTGACCTTTGCCTTGTAAGTTACTCTGAGATCAATACAAGAATTTAAGACCATAGGTTTTAACAGCTGTTTTCTTTTAAACTCATACTCCAGGAAAGCCCCCAAGTCCCAGTCTGCATGAAGTATATTAAAATAGAATAAAGTCAACAATACCAGCAGTTTTTACTTATGCTATCATCATTTATAAATAAATTGCTAAAAGACGATATAAAACAGAATAGTAAGATATAAAATAATATAATATGTACTAGTAAACTATAATGCTATACTATACTATATACTATATATATAATAATATAATAAATCATATAAAATAAAATAGATTTAATGGCTCTGGTAATATCTAACAATTATTCACTTTATATAACTTTCTATTAAGAAATTAGGTTGGGGGCCAGCCCGGTGGTGTAGTGGTTGAATTCATGTGCTCCACTTTGGTGGCCTGAGCTTCACAGATTTGGATCCCGGGTGTGGACCCATACCACTCATCAAGCCATGCTGTGGCAGCGACCCACATACAAAATAGAGGAGGATTGGCATGGACATTAGCTCAGGGACAATATTCCTGAAGGAAAAAGAGGAAGATTGGCAACAGATGTTAGCTCAGGGCCAATCTTCCTCACTGAAAAAGAAAAGAAAGAAATTAGGTTGGGCTAGCCCCAGGAGCCTAGTGGTTAAGTTCAGCACACTCTGCTTTGGTGCCCAGGCATGGACCTACATTGCTCTGTAATGTTTTTAAGTTCAGTGTGCTCTGCTTCAGCAGCCCAGGTTCAGTTAACAGGCATGGACTACGCCACTCTATTAGTGGCCATGCTGTCCTGGCAGCTCACATACTAAAAAATAAAGGAAGACTGGCACAGACGTTAGCTCAGGGAGAATCTTCCTCAGGAAAGGAAGGAAGGAAGGAAGGAAGGAAGGAAGGAAGGAAGGAAGGAAGGAAGGGGGAAAGGAAGGAAGGAAGAAGGAAAGAAATAAATTAGGTTGGTAACTGACTTTCAAAGTTTCTTAAAGACCCTATAAAACACACTGAATATTTCAGAAAGAAGAGTAAGGTGTTAAATTACAAAGGCTATATGAAGAAGGTTATATGCTTTCCACATTCTAGGAAAATATTAATGTAATTGAGAAACCAATCATCTTATAGCAACCTGAAACCAAATATGCCTATCAGTGCTATGCTATTGTCGATGCAAAAAATCCATAACCAATCTATAAATCAAAATTGGGGTGAGTTTATTATGAGCCAAATTTCAGGACCATGTAGCCCGGGAGAGTCCTTTCACAAAGGAATGGAGCACGCCAAAGAAGTGGGAGTGTACAGAGTGGTTATACACTGTCAAAGAGCATGTATCACATGATTGCAATGTCCCTTTTACAATAGTCATGAGATTGCCCTGTCAGCACAGTGATTGATGGACACAGTGGGTATCAGGTCTGCTGTCTCGAGTTGAGTGGTCACAGGATGAGTGCAGCAATTAAGTCCTACCCTAGGGAGAAATGCTTATCCGTAAGGAAATGCCAATGTGGGGGAAGTTGCGTCCTTATCTTAAGGGCATTTGTTCTTGTCTTTGGGACATGGTAAATGCTTAAAGCAGATATACAATGCATGTTCAAAGGCCACAGCCCCTTTTGGGGAAAAAAGGTCAGGCTGAATTAGTTTTACACCAAATGGCTTCCTCATATGCTCCAATATATCCTATTGCTTGCCAGTTATTTATCACTATCAATGGCACAGCATCGCTATCAATGATATTAATGACAATGCTATATCATTGGCATACGAAAGACCTTAAATGGCCCATTTTTTTTCCTTGATGTCTACCTTAGTAAGTATGAAAGTATAAAAGCAAAGGATGTGAGTTGAATGAGAACTATTTTTATTCAAGGTTGTAGAAAATAGCATGAGAAGACCTGTCACTAAATCATTGTTACCTGGATTCAGAAGAACAGAGAGGAACAATCCAGAAAGATTCTTCAAGTTAAGGCTTAAAATTTTAAGGTATCCCAGAATGATAATTTAAAAAATATGACTAAATTTACTATTCTTGTTTAACATCTGCTAGGCATTTGGATTTCTTTTCCTGGCCCAGGAGGTTAAGTATAATCCTTACTAGAGATATAGAATTATATAATGGTAATGCATTGATAATTGATAGATATAAATTATTTTTTCACCTGACCAAGTAACAACTGCACATAATTTTACTTCAGAACTAGGAAGATCTACAACCCCAGTAGCAAAAATAATTTTATTCTATTGCTGAGTCTTCTGAATCCATTTACAGAAGTGAGATAAGCAAATCTTCAGAGGGACTCCTTCATCAGCTTGAGACTAAACAGTCACAAAATATGAATTCAACAATTGAATTCTATAATTATTGAGCACATCATTAGGCACTGTGGGGGGATATAACAAAGAAGAAGAGGTTCTGACAAAGAGTTTACCTAGTGAAAAGATGTGAAAACACATGAGAAAGAGATAATATAATGATCAGAACTCTGCAAGATAAAAATTAGGTTGAGCAATCTAAAATCACACAAATATAATAAATCCAGACTGACAGAAATTTGGTGTCATTTAATTTCCTCAAAATAAATTTGATATTTATTTTTACAGCACTATTATTCCTTATTTTTAAAGATTCCAATGGCCTTCTGGAGGGGACATTATTTCTCTTAACACTGAATAAATCAAATTCCAACTGGTATGTACATAGCTTTTACTTTATTTTTGAAACTGATTTCTGAATTTTAGTATTTCCATCATACTTCCTTGTTTTTTGGTTGGGGGCAGGTGAGAAGAGAGGTGGTGAAAAGAGAAGGGCATACCTACTTTATGGCTGTCAGTTCCATGCAAAATTCAGAAAAAACTGGATGTTCCTGAGGCTGAACATAAGCTTGGAACTCAGATTCAATCTCTCCAGTTGACGTGTTCAGCAATACTGCTGGACATTCAACTACATGAAAGAATCAATTGACACTTGAATATAGAATTGTGAAATCAATGCTGTAATCACTCTAAATTAAACCTAGATTACCATCATCTAGCATTATTAAACAATCCCTGTTTCAGTAAAGGCATATTAAAATTACCAAAGCAGTCTGATGTAACGATTATAATAAAGTTATGCCAAAGAATAACTCAAAATATTAAGTTATAAGTATATCTACTTAAAAGTCTTGAATATATTTCCACAATTAAATATGAAGACCATAAGGAAGTTGAAATGTACTCGCTTTTGCAGAGGTGTTTTTTTTTCACTTCTATGCAATTGAGATTTTGTATGTAATCCTAAAATGATTATTTTGTATGATGACACATATAGGTATTCAGGTTTTTCTTCTTTTTTTGTGTCAAATCAGGTTTTATAGAACTACCAATTCATAGACTATTTTGTTTTCTTAAACTAACTGTTGAATGATTTCTGTCTAGAAACCTTCAAGTTACTCATCTAGCGCTAGTCTTGGCCATTGGCAGTCCAGACTTACTTATTTTCTGGCTCTGGTGGCGTTTCCCATCGTTCCAGCATGTCGACTCAAAATCCATGGCAATTAAGTAGTCAAACAACTGCTTTGCAAAAGATCTGGGTGTCCTTAGGCTTTACCAGTGTTAAAGGTGCAAAGCTACAAAATGTAAAGAAACTAAGCACACTGCTTACTGGATTTGCTTCTTCCTAGATTTCCATTTGCTGGTGCAATTGACTTTCTCCTAATTAATCCAAGCTGCCTAAAAGTGTAAAACAACCCCATATGTTCAACAAACTCATTCACACTCCTGTTTAAATAGGCTAACAAACTAAGGATATAACCCTCATTATTAATGTATTAATGTATTGTGATTGAGAGGAGACTGAACTAGACTTGGAGGGCAAAAGACCTTGATTTTTGTACTAACTGCCACCCTGTCTTTTGATTTGAGTAGTCATTTTACCTGCATGGGCCTCAAAGCACATATTGCAAGCTTAGACTAAGTCTTTCGACTCCCTCCCCCTTAGTTTTCAGTGATAGCACAGAAGTGATCATAGAAGTAAAGATGCATTGAAAAGCTTAAGTTACTCTTCCCTTTGCAGTTTTCAAGCCCTTGCTATGTGTACAGCACAGTTCTGAGGAGACAGGGCAGGTCCAGTCTTCTAGGAGCTTAAAATATCTGAGAAAAAAACTAGACATCCATGCTAAGCTACTATAAGGTAATATATGATAAAGGATATCCAATGACACTGAGTCCACAGAGAAGGAAGAGCTGACTGAGACAGCGAGACAAACTACTTGGATGAGTAGGTAGAGTTTAACCAGGCAGACGCCTCCTGTTCTAGTTTTTTTGTTTATGGGGTGTGATGGGGTATTGAGAATGAGAGTTAACGTCTATTGATTGCTTACTACATAGCAGGCACTGAACTAAGATGGTGACCTCATTTAATCCTCAACCACTGTACAAGGTGGTCACTTTTGCTACCTTGTATGAGTAACGAATGAGAAAACGAATTCGCTAATTTGCCAAAAAACACATATTTGGTACGTGAACTCTCATACCAAATGCATTCTTTATTACACCAATTCTAGAAATCACAAATGTGCACAGCGTGTCCAGGAAGCAGGGAGAAGGCCACAACCATTCACATTGTGCATTAAATGGATCCCTAGGACGTAGTAGGATGAACAGCTTCATGGGTGCGGTGCGGGCTGCCTGAGACCTCCGAACGCTGTCACGTCCAATCGTTTCCCCGAGGCCTAGAGTGGGCCGACACCGGCTCTAGGCCACACAGTCAAGGACCCTGGTCCTTCCAACCACGCGAACAGGGCGTCCTGAGGCTGCAGGCTGAGGCCTTTCAGCCCGGGCCACAGAGCGCAGGTGGGAGACCCGCGGCTGCCCCTGCCCAGCCTGCGCGGACGGCAGCACCGGACCCGGAGCGAACTCTGCCCGGAACACCCCAGCCTCTTGGCCGCCTTTCCCGACACACCTTTCGCTTCACAGCCCAACCGCCGGAAGTCGGCCGAATCCATTTCCGGTCCGTTTTAACGCCCCACGCGGCTGAGGGGGCTCCGGGCTTCGGGACGTGGGGACTGGTTCTGGTCGAGGGGAGCCGCTTGGCAGCGCCCCCTTTCTTCTTGTCCGAGGGGCAGAGGCGCGTTTGCGCCGTTGGGGAACCGTTTGGAATCCAGCCTCCGGTGCGGACGGTAAAACCGTTTGGTTTGGGGCAGGCGGTCGGCGCCCTGGCTTTTCGGGGCGGGCGGGGAGCGCTGTGTAAAGGGAATTGAGGAGAGGACCTGAGGGAGGTGGGAGCTGTCGACGCCCCTGCCGCTCCCCACTCAGGACGCACGGCCCGGGAAGCTGGGCGTCGGGGTTTCCTCAGCTCCAGCCGATCTTTCTGCACAGCCTCATGGAGCCGGAGAGGGCGAGGACCGGGGGGCTCCCCAAGAAGGGCAGGAAGAGGAGGCGGGCCCCCAACAAGCTGGTCGGGGCGGCCGAGGCGATGAGAGCCGGCTGGGAACTTGAGGAGAGGCGGCCCGGGGCCAAGGTGAGCAGCGCCGGGGTGGGCGGCCGAGGCGGGTTGGGGCTCCCAGAGCCTCGCCCCAGCCGCCGGCAGGGCCCCGTCCGCCCTGGACGCTGGGCAGGCGCCCCCACCGCTGGCCTCTCGGAACCTGCTTCCCCAACTGTAAAATGCGTGTGATGAGGTAACACCACCCACCTCCGGCGAGATGCTGGCGGGTTAAAACCGTGCGGTGCCTGGCGCACAGGAGGATGTTCATTCAACAAACATTTATTGAGGTGTTTCGTGTGCCAGGAACTGTTCTAGGTTCTGGGGATCTCCTGGTGCAAGATAACAGAAAATTTCCTGTCCTCCTGCAATTTACGTTCCAATAGGGGAATCATAAGGCTGCTGATCCTCCCTACCATTTATCGAGAGCTAAATATAGGTCATTCGTCCCTTCAGTCATCAGATTTCTGTTGTCTGCCCTCTGCTGGGCACTGCCCTGAGCCCTTGGGGTCCATCAGGGAATAAAAGACCACTCCTTACGTTCTAGTGGAGAGAGGCAGATCAACAAAAGATGTGATAAGTGTTGTGCAGTATGTTGGAAGGGAATTAGTGCTATGAAAACATTTTTTATTGAAGTGGGATTCCTTTTTTTTGTTGCCTATCAGATTGGCAAAGCAATTTTTTAAAGGTTAATGTGATAAGAAGTGTAAGGAAATTGACAATCTCATCCCTTTTTTATTTTGAAATAATCTCAAACTTACAGAAATGTTGGGAGAACAGTACCCAAAACTCTCACCAGCCAACATATGAAAGTAGTTGCTAATGCAATGCTCTATCACCCCCACCCCAATATTTAGTGCGTATTTCCTACAAACAATCCTACGTAACCACAATGCAACCATCAAAATCAGGAAATAACATGGATGTATTGCTACCGGCTAATCCTCAGATCTCATTCAAGTTTCTCCAGTTGTCCCAGTAATGTCCTTTATAAGCAATAAGATCCAGGCTAGAAGGTGTGTTACATTTAGTTGTCGTGTGTCCATCAGTCCAGACAATTCCTCAGTCTTTTCCTTGACATTCATGATCTTACTACTTTTGAGGGATCCTGGGCCAGTTATTTTTCTTGAATGTCCCTCAAGATAGGTTTCTCTGTTTCCTCATTGATTAGATTCAGGTTACACATCTTTAGCAGGAGTATCACAGAAGTCATATTCTTTTCTCATGTATTTTATCAGATTGTACACAATTTTGATTTGTTCTATTACTGGTGACGTTAGCCTTGATTACTTGATTAGGATAGTGTATGCTAAACTTCTCTAAAGTTACTGTTTTCCCCTGTAATTTTGTAGGGAGATGCTTCTTCAGTAAACTTACCATTTATTCACTTTTTTAAAAATCAGTATAAACTCATTGATACTTATTTTATTCAGTGAGCTATAATCCATTACTATATTTATATTGATGCTGAAAATATCCCAGATTTGGCCATGAAGCTAGCTTCTGTGTCCTTTGGACATGACCCCCATCTTTCTTTGATCCTTTCCTTACTTTCTGACACAAAAACATGTTATTTCAGACTCTTCTGTGGGTTCCCTTTCCCAGCCCTGGTCAGGCATTTTTCCTAGGATATTTGGTTCTTTTTAGTGGAGAATGACATTTAGAAACTCAAGATTTGGGCGCTAGCCGTGCTGATTGCTATCGGCATGTCAGTATTCCCGAGAGAGCTAGGAAATATGTGTGTATGTGGATATACACATATACCAAACACACATACACATGTTTACATTTCAATATTTCTCTATATCCATACATGTTGAAAAGCCATGAATTGATACCAGTATCTCTACTTCTAGTCCAATTCCACAGGGTTCATTCCAGTTTTCTCCCTTTTCGTATTTATAACTTCTTTCTCTAACATTGAGAAACCTGACTCCCATTATCTTCAATATATATGATTAGTCCCCCATTGCTGCCACTGACCCACATCCCCATCCTGCTTGAACTCTGTCACCCTGACCTTGTACTAGGTCACCCTCATGTGTGAATGCCCATATCCATCTCATAAGGACACCCTGACCCTGTTCAGGCTCTGAATTCTGTGAAAGGCTACTATTGTCCCTCAGCATCAACCCCCTCTTTTACCCTAAACAGTTTCTGACATCTGAGGTGAGGCTTCACTGCTCTCTACTTCCCACAGCATGGATGTCCTCCTGGTATCGCTCAGGCTTTGACAACCCACACCGGGCCACACTCCTGGATGTATGTCCTGGGTTCCTACCCCTAGTCCTGGGCTGTCTGCCCTGTAGGATGCCCTCCTCACCCTACTCGGGCTCTGACTTCACATGCTCAGCAACCATGATTACTCGCCACCATATAGACCCCCACCTCACTCAGTCCCACATTATCAGTTTTATACATTTCTGGTTGGTAAAGGTAAATTGGTACATTCTTTCAAGAGTTAGCAATATTTGTAAGAATGTAAAATATACATGTTTATTTTGACCAGGAATTTATCCTGAGAAAATAGACGGGTGTACAAGGATGTCTACACAAGAATGCTCCTCATAATAATGTTTATACTTTAAAAAAAAAAACAAAAGAGCAGTGTCATCAACAAGGAATTTTTTTCAAGTAAATAATAAGTTTTTAGGTAAATTCAGACACTGGAGTGTTATTAAAATTGACGTTTCTTTTTTTTTTTTTTGTAGAGTTAAACCTTTATTTCACATGAATAGTTAGATGAAAAACTTAAAGTTTTTTTTAATAGTGCCTGGTTGAAATTGTTAACATGAGTATCAGTGATTTTTTTTCCTCAGACGTTTAAAAAAATCATTTTTATTATTTTACTCTGCGACCTAGTATCATAAGTCCAAGAATACCATTTTTTAAACTTCTAAATACCATTTATACATATGTTTTATGAGCAAGGTTGAACATCAAACTCCACACTTATGACTCGTGTACTTTAAAGAAAGTCTTCTTAAAATGAAAAATGTTGAGATGTGTTTACCAGAATGCCCATTCTTCTGCATTTTAAAGGAACCAAACTTAATAACATTAGTTCAACCTTGACGTTTCTTATATTTAACTGATATCAAAAAATACAGATTTTTTTTGGTGGGGGGAGTTTGTTACAAAACAGAATGTATACTGTAATCCCTTGGGGGTGGTATACTATAGAGATGAAGAGAGTTTTGGCTTTGGAGCCTATACTCCAGTCTTGGTTCTATCACTTATTAGTTCCTCCGTTTGTTTATTTGTAAAATGGGATAATAGTAGTACTCACTTACAAAGATTTGTAAGAATTAAATGGTTTAATAGATGTAAAGTGCTCAGAACTGTATATAGCTAATAATAAGTGTCAACATTAGCTTAAGAAAGTCACAGGGGAAAAATAGCACTGGTCTTCCCAATAACCTCATGAGGTAGAATTACAATTACTCTGTAGAGGAAGAAACTGAGTCTTAGGTTCAGGCGCTTGTCCCAGATGGTAGAGCTTGGTATTTGAACTCAGGTAGTGTGACTCCAGGGCTTGAGCTCCTAACCCCTATGCTCTGCTACCTCCCAGACCAAAATGACAGTGGTAATTATCTCTGAGTTGTACAGGTACAGGTGACTTTTGTTTTCGTTTATCTGTTGTCTGTCTTTTATCTATTTTGCCTTTCTCTATTATCTGACTCTTTTAACAAGCATGAATTATTTTAATAACCAGTTATAAGTGCAAAGCTATTTTAAGGAGGAAGGAGCTTCAGGGAACTCCCTGTTGCCCCAGGATAAAGTCTGACACCTTAGCTTAGAACCCTCATGTTTGGAGGTTATGTGTTAAAATAATCAGAAACTGGAATATTGTCATAATTTGCCTTGCTTTGTTGCTATTCTTGCTAATGATAATTTGTTATGCCCTGATTTATGTTTGCAGAAAGCCCAGTTATCTACCATTTTATTGGCTGAACACTGTAAAGTAACCCATGACCAGCTGTGTGAATTGCTGAAGTATGCGGTTCTGGGAAAATCCAGTGTCCCTAAACCCAGATATGAAGTGAACTTAAATGGTAGGTAATAGACCTTAGGTTTCAAACTGGTGTCTAGAGGTCCATATCTACCTTAACTGACGTCATTTGTTTGCCATACAGAATGTCCTAAATTTTTTCTTATGATAGTTGCCAACAATTTAATTCGGGAATTCTCTTATAAAAATCTGGACTTTTGACTTCTTCAGAAAGCTCAAAAATCTGGCACCTGTCCCTGTAATTCCCACATGGCAACAATTTTTCAGAGCTAAATAGTGGTCTCCCGCTTTAAATGGGGTATGTACACTTCAATGCCTCATCTGGCCTGCTTCCCTTATTTCCAGTATCTGTCTGTCTACTATAGGGAATTTGTAACCCCCAGTTGAAATAACATGATCATGTGTTTAGAATCCCAGTCAATCTTTTTTGTTTCTTTTATAAATAAATAGCAAAGAGAATTTTACTATTCTGATATCCTCAGTGCCATTATTAAATATCTAATGTAAATTGCATTTGTATATGTACCATTAGAGAGCTTTTCAAATGCACACATCTGTCCAGGGAAGGTTGGGTAGATATCCCAAAATTCCTCTACTGCATTAACAGAAATACTGCTGTTAGTCTGTCAATTTATCCAGAACTGGCTTTTTTTTTTTTTTGCTGAGGAAGATTTGCCCTGAGCTAACATCTGTTGCCAGTCTTCCTCTACTGTGTTTGTGGGTCGCCACCACAGCATGACTGACGAGTGGTGTAGGTCCTCGCCCTAGATCTGAACCCATGAAACCCAGCTGCCAAAGTGGAGCGCACCATACTTAACCGCTACGCCAAGGGGCCGGCCCCCAAAACTGGCTTTTTTGAAGCCGGTTGTATGATTACCAGCTTTAGAAAGGATTGCAGAACAAGTTGGGATCTTGAGGATATGCCTTTGTGAAGAGAGCTTAGTTCCAATTTAAAACAAATCTTAATAGGATTTTGGATATGAGTGCATTTCATTTCACTTGGTGTTCTATTTGATTTGAATGCAGTAAATAATTATCTTAAGAGATTGTTTGAATTCTATGCAGTAAAATAGCTGTTCTCCATTTCTAGTCAGTCAGTGAGTGAGGATAAACTCCATTAGCTGTTGCTCACTGCTTTTTTCCCCCACACTTCCCTTCCATATGCCTGTAACTAACTTGACAGTATCACTTTTAGCTGTGTTGGTTTGATTTTTCAACATTTGGTACCAGCTTTTTCACCAAAACCAACTGAACAACAAACGTGTTGGTGTTTGTACTGCAGAGAATGGGTCAGCCACACTTTTACCGTTTCTTTTTGGAGTTTGGATTTCTCTGAAAGGCATTCAGACATGTAAGTTAAGAAAACTTTGTATTAGGGCCTGAGTCAGGTCCTCTCATGCAGAGACTGGTGCACATGTCTCAAATTGTGCTCCTTGGCAACCTGATTGAATAAGCAGTAGGGGTTGTAGAAAGCAAAAAAGGCTAAGATTCAGAGACCTCGTGTTGCGGTTAGATTTGTCTCTGATTTTCTTTGGTAATCTAGGTGAAACCCTTATTCCCAGATTGCAGTCTGTAGTTCACAGGTTGATATTTTATTTGGGCTATGGTGTTTTCAAAAATTGTAATATTTACATAAAATCAATATTTTTCGGTCTCTCTTGATAACATCACAAGATTGAGCGCCCTTAGTATAGTAGCTGGATCTGAATAGCAGCTGTGGCCTTTAGAAGAGGCGTGTGCTCTCCATTTTCCCATAGCCTCCTCCATTCTTTATTGGACTGTTTCATCCATTTCCCCCGAGGGCATTTGAGTTGCTGAGCCCTAATTTAATCTCCCTGGGTCTCCATTTTCCTTTTTTGCTTTCATTTATTGAACACTAGCTATGTGCTAGGACCTACATTAGTCATGCTGCTTGCATCATCTTTAATTCTCACAAGTGTCCTGTAAGAGGTAGATACATTTTTTATTCCCATTTATATATAAGGCAACTGAGTAACTTGCCCAAGTTAGAGCTGGTAGATGTGGAGCTAAAATTCAAGCCCAGGTGAGCCTGAGGCTGGAGCTCTCAGCCTCTTTGCTGTGTCATCTGTCGTAACTACCTGGCATCCTGTCCACTGAAGTAGTAGATATAGAAGTGCTTTGGAAAATGTAAGAGTCTTTCGTTTTGTAAGTTACACATTTCTGTAATGTTGGCTTTTGGTATTTTTTTTTAACAATGTGTAATCAGAGGAGAAAATAAAATTTCTGGAGTGGGACAAGTGTGGTTTCACTTACTTATTCACTTTTACACATTAAGGAAACAGTCCTCATTTTACAGTGCAGACAGTTAAGGTCTAGACCTTTCATAGCACTGAGCTGACAATAAAAGTCCAGGTCTTTGACAGTATTTTAAATGCGTTCAAGCATTTTTGTAAAAACCTGTTACATATTTTCAGAAATTCCGCTTGCCTCCTCCATCATCTGACTTTCTAGCTGATATCACTGGGCTGCAAAAGAAACAAACAACTGGTGCTCCGTCCCAGACGATGGAAAGTATGGCTGTGACTCTGGTTGATGATTTGCTCATTCTAAAGGTATTATGGGTATGCTGGTAAGTAGGTTGGTTTATCAGTCAAATTTATTGTTTCAAGCAACAAAACTCAATTCTAACTAAGTTAAGCAGAAAAGCAATTTTTTTAAAGGAAAAAATAGGTGTGTACCCAGGGAGACTAGACAGCAGGAACCATAGCTAGGGTTCATGCCTCAGAAACCATCTGATTAGGTTAGAGAGCAAAGGCTGCCCCTAGATACCACTGACATTGGGCTCTTATGAATTACCGTGAATAATTTTTAAACTGTCACTGGGTCTTTGTACCCCAAAGTGTACAAATGGGAAGGAAGATCTTGCCTTTGACTAATGTAAGGGACACACACCAACACTACTGACAGTAAGGGATAGGCAGGAGATTTAGATCCTGGCCAGCTAAAAGAGAAATATCCATGATAGCACTGTTTTTCAAACTGTGGGTTGTGTCCCATTAGTAAGTAATAGCTAACCTTTTGTTTTTGGTGGGGAGGGAAGTGAATGGTGGAGTAGAATAGAACTTGTCAGTTCATTGCACAGAGTAGGGTAACTGTCATTCACTGATGCTCTTCTTGAGTTCAGAAATAATTAAATAATTGAATAGTTGCACTGAGGAGACATGAAAAAGTGATGAGGAGTAACCAGTGATTCCTTCCCATCTCCTCCAGGACTGTGCTTCCTATTGTCCTCTGTCTCAAAGGCATCTAACTTCCCACCTTTCCATTGTTCCCCTCTCCTTCCAACAGATGCCCATATCTGACCTGCAGCTGTGTTTGATTTGACCTGCAGTGTATTGTAAACATCTTTGAGCAAATCCCGGAGTAGTTATTATGAGATTCAAAGCTCATGTAAAAACATTGAGTTGTAAAAGAAAAGATAGAGTCAGGAAAAAGAAATTTCATATGGCTGAAGAAGAATATAGATTGTTGGGGGTGATTGTGGCGGGTAGTGGGGAATAAGAAGAGGTAGTGGTGAGAGACGAAGCTGAGAGGTAGGTTAAAGCTGTGTCCTGCAGGCTGTAAATGCCATGCTAAGGACTTTGGATTTTATTCTGTAGGCATTGAGGAGCCAGAGGGTTATGGCTACTTCTGTCCTCTTAAGGATTTTGCTTCGTTTTCCCATCCTACATATCAAAGTCCCCCGGGCATAGTCCATAGCACTCTGACCTTCCTTCAATTCAGTCTTTCCTTTGGAATATTGATCTATTCTTCCCAATTTTACTCATCATTCTTCTATGGATAACTCCTGTATTTTTATCTCTAGATCTAACATCCCACATTCTAGGCCTGCATATTCAACTGCCTGCTGGATGTTACTGCTTGGATATTCTACTGGCTCCTCAATCATAACATAGCTAAAAGCATTTTTCTCATCCCTGAATAACAGGCTCCCATCTTCAAATCCCCTTTTCTGTTGGTACCATTTTTCTCTAAGATACCAGTTTTGAAGTTTGGCTCCCCGTACCCAATGTGTGTGGCTCATTCCTTTTGTTCCTGTGAATCTCTGTTCACATGACACTTTGTCAGAGAGACCTTCACTGATCATAAAATACATGACAGTAACCCTTTTGCTGCTCCAGCACTCCCTCTACTCCTTTCCTTCCTTTACTTTTTTCCATAGTCTTTTTCCTCATGTATTATATATTTGTTTATTGTCCATCTTCCCAACTAGAATTCAAGTTCCATGGAGAATCCACTGGGGATTCTCTAGTGGCCGGAACAATGCTAGGCATGTGGTAGGTACTCAATAAATATTTTGTTGACGGAATTGAATTATTCTGTCACTGTGCTCTAACAGTTTTTCTTGTGTAATGTTTCTTTCATATATCCCCTTTCCTCCATTCCTTTCACCATCTTAATCCATCTTAATTTTTTTTGTCAGAATTACTGCAAAGTGTTTTTATATTTCTCTCTTTACTCCATTTTCCACATATCTTTGAGGTTGATCTTTCTTAAAATACTGTTTGGTTATGCCACTTCCCTTCCCTTTCTGTTGCTCCCCATTATGTATTGAATGATGGACTCAAGTCCAAACTCTTGAGCCTGGCGTTCACAGTGGTCTGCAATTCACTTTTATCTTCCTCTCTCAACCTTGTTTACTACACTGCTGTCCTACACAGACCTTTTTTTCTCCCCAGCTGGTCTAGTTACTGCTGTAGCAAGTTTGCTTTGTACATTTATGTCTTACCTGGAGTGCCCTCTTTTCTACTTATGATAATTTGGCTCTTTTGGTTGCAAGGACCAGATACTTATTCAGGCCACTTTAAGTGAGAAGGGATATTATTTGGAGGATGCTTTGGACTAGAAAGCCGTCAGAAATCTTAAGTGCCTCTAGTGAAGAGCTGTTCTCCATCCCTTTCATGGCATCTTAACTTCTCTGTTTTCTACTCTCTTCTACCGGTCAATTCTTTATACTTCTAGTTCAATTCTGGAAGCAAGCAATCTGATCAGCTTAGCTAATTACGTTTGTCTCTTTTGAGCGTGTCTTGATAAGGAATATCAAGTCACTGGTCAGTTTATAGATGGGGCCCTCTTATGTCAGGTCCCCACTCTTAATCCAGTCAGTGACCACCCCTGCTTAAAGAACAGGCTGGTGCCTGAGCAAGTGGCTAGGAATTGAGTAGCTTTAGCTAGAATGGGGTGTTAGGAGTGGCAGGCACTGTAACGGACAGGTCTAATACACTAGCTATCTGATTTCTGCCTTTTCTTCAAGACTCAGCTAGTCTTTTCTCTCTTGAACCATCTCCGACCACCCCAGCCAGTATATTCTTCTTCCTTTCCCTTATAGCTTTTATTATTATGACCCAGTTGGGACTTATTTTCTCTTTGTGTTCCTATAACTGTATTAGAGTGCAAGCTCCTTAAAAGTTGGGGCTGGGTCTTATATATCTTTTGATCTTCACCGTGCTTACCGTACACAACATGAAGAGACATGAGGTCTCTTAAACACACATTCCAGCCTACATTCAGTTGTCCTTTTTGTTTCAGGGTCTTTACCTTCTGCCACTTCAAAAGTCAGCATCAACCTGCAGAATGACCCCATCGTTCAAAAGTATGGCTCTAAGAAAGTGGGCTTGACCAGATGCCTTCTCACAAAGGAGGAAATGAAAACATTTCACTTTCCATTACGAGATTGGTTTAGATTAAATTTGATGTTGGTAACAATGTAAGAATATCTAGCAGTTATATTTAAAAATATTACTGTTGAAAGTTCATTTTTTAAAATTATTTTATTGAGGTCATAATAGTTTTAACATTGTGAAATTTCAGTTGTACATTATTATTTGTCAGTCACCACATATATGTGCTCTTTTACCCCTTATGACCACCCCGCAATGCCCTTCCCATCTGGTAACCACTAATCTGTTCTCTTTGTCCATGTGTTTATATTCCACATATGAGTGAAATCATGTGGTGTTTGTCTTTCTCTGTCTGGCTTATTTCACTTAACATCATACTCTCAAGGTCCATTCATGTTGTTGCAAATGGGACGACATTGTCTTTTCTATGGCTGAGTAGTATTCCATTGTATATGTATATATATACACCACAACTTGTTTATCCATTCATAAGTTGGTGGGCACTTGGGTTGCTTCCATGTCTTGGCTATTGTGAATAATGCTGCAGTGAACATAGGCGTGCATAAGTCTCTTTGAATTGTTGATTTCAAGTTCTTTGGATAAATATCCAGTAGTGGGATAGGTGGGTCATGTGGTATTTCTCTTTTTAATTTTTTGAGAAAGCTCCATACTGTTCTCCATAGTGGCTGCACCAGTTTGCATTCCCACCAGCAGTGTATGAGGGTTCCCTTTTCTCCACCTCCTCGCCAACATTCGTTATTTTCTGTCTTGGTAATTTTACCCATTCTAACGGGTGAAAAGTGATATCTCCTAGTTTTGATTTGCATTTCCCTAATGATTAGTGATGTTGAACATCTTTTCATGTGCCTATTGGCCATCTGTATATCTTCTTTGGAAAAATGTTCATTTCCTCTGCACATTTTTTGATCAGGTTATTTGTTTTTTTTGTTGTTGAGTTGTGTGAGTTCTTTATATATTTTGGAGATTAATTGTTGAATATATAATTTGCAAATATTTTCTACCAGTTGGTGGGTTGCGTTTTTGTTTTATTCCTGGTTTCCTTTGCCTTGCAGAAGCTCTTTAGTCTGATAAAGTTCCATTTGTTTATTTTTTCTCTTGTCTCCCTTGCTTGAGTAGACATAGTATTCAAAAAGATGTTTCTAAGACCAATGTCAAAGAGTCTACTGCCTATATTTTCTTCTAGGAGTTTAATGGTTTCACGTCTTATGTTCAAGTCTTTAATCCATTTTGGGTAATTTTTGTGTATGGTGAAAGATGATGGTCTACTTTCATTCTTTTGCATGTGGCTGTCTAGTTTTCCCACCACCATTTATTGAAGAGAATTTCCTTTCTCCATCGTTATGTTCTTCGCTCCTTTGTTGAAGACTAGCTGGCCATAGATATGTGGTTTTACTTCTTGGCTTTCAATTCTGTTCCATTGATCTGTGAGTCTGTTTTTGTACCAGTACTATGCTGTTTTGATGACTATAGCTTTGTAGTATGTTTTGAAGTCACGGATTGTGATGCCTCCAGCTTTGTTCTTTTTTCTCGGAATTTCTCTGGCTATTCAGGGTCTTTTATTGCCCCATATGAGTTTTAGGATTCTTTGTTCTATTTCCATGAAGAATGTTATTGGGATTCTGATTGGGATTGCATTGAGTCTGTAGACTGCTTTAGGTAGTATGGACATTTTAACTATGTTTATTCTTCCAATCCATGTGCATGGAATATCATTCCATTTCTTTATGTTGTCATTGATTTCTTTCAATAATGTCTTATAGTTTTCATTGTATAGGTCTTTCAACTTCTTGGTTAAATGTGTTCATAGATATTTTATTCTTTTTGTTGCGATTGTAAATGGGAATATATTCTTGAGTTCTTTTACTGTTAGTTTGGTATTAGAATATAGAAGTGCAACTGGTTTTTGTAAGTTGATTTTGTACCCTACACCTTTGCTGTAGTTGGTTATTTCTAATAGTTTTCTGATGGATTCTTTAGGGTTTTCTATATATAGAATCATGTCGTCTGCAAACAGCAAGAGTTTCACTTCTTCCTTGCCAATTTGGATACCTTTTGTTTCTTTTCCTTGCCTAATTGCTCTGGCTGAAACCTCCAGTACTGTGTTGAATAAGAATGGTGAGAGTGGGCACCCTTGTCTTGTTCCTGTTCTCAGAGGGATGGCTTTCAGGTTTTCCCCATTGAGTATGATGTTGGCTAGGGATTTGTCATATATGGACTTTATTATGTTGAGGTACTTTCCTTCTATACCCATTATATTGAGAGTTTTTATCACAAATAGATGTTGGATCTTGTCAAATGCTTTCTCTGCATCTATTGAGATGATTGTGTGGTTTTTATTCCTCATTTTGTTAGTGTGGTGTATCATGTTGGTTGATTTGTGGATGTTGAGCCATCTCTGCATCCCTTGTATAAATCCCACTTGATCATGGTGTATGATCCATTTAATATATTGCTGTATTCAGTTTGCCAATATTTTGTTGAGGATTTTTGCATCTTTGTTCATCAGTGGTATTGACGTGTAATTTTCCTTCTTTGTATTGTCCTCATCTGGCTTTGGGATCTGGGTGATGTTGACCTCATAGATTGAATTAGGAAGTATTCCATCTTCCTCAATTTTTTGGAATAGTTTGACAAGAATCGGTATTAAATCTTCTTTGAATTTTTGGTAGAATTTTCCTGAGAAGCCGTGTGGTCCTGGACTTTTATTTTTTGGGAGGTTTTTGATTATTGTTTCAATCTCTTTACTTGTGATTGGTTTATTTAGATTCTCTGTTTCTTCTTGATTCAGTTTTGTGAGGTTGTATGAGTCTAAGAATTTATCTATTCTTCTTGATTGTCCAATTTTTTGGCGTATATTTTTTCATAGCACTCTCTTATAATCCTTTGTATTTCTGTGGTATCCATTGTAATTTCTCCTCCTTCATTTCTAATTTTATTTATTTGAGCCTTGTCTCTTTTTTTCTTAGTGAATCTGGCTACAGGTTTGTCAATTTTGTTTATATTCTCAAAGAACTAGCTCTTAGTTTCATTGATCTTTTCTACTGTTTTTTTTTTTTTGGGTTTCAATTTCATTTATTTCTGCTCTAATTTTTATTATTTCCTGTCTTCTGCTGACTTTGGGCATTGTTCGTTCTTCTTTTTCTAATTCTGTTAGGTGTAGTTTAAGATTGCTTATTTGTGATTTTTCCTGTTTGTTAAGGTAGGCCTGTATTGCTATGCATTTCCCTCTTAGGACCACTTTTGCTGCATCCCATATGAGTTGGTATGGTGTATTTTCACTTTCATCTGTCTCCAGATATTTGTTGATTTCTCCTTTAATTTCTTCCATGATCCATTGGTTGTTCAGTAGCATGTTGTTTAATCTCCACATATTTGTGACTTTCCCAGCTTTTTTATTGTCATTGATTTCTACTGTCTTAGTCTTATGGTCAGAAAAGATGCTTGATGTGATTTCAATCTTCTTAAATTTATTGAGGCTTGCCTTGTTTCCTAACATATCGTCTGTCTTTGAGAATGTTCCATGTGCACTTGAGAGGAATGTGTAATCTGCTGATTTTGGATGGAATGTTCTAAATATATCTATTAAGTCCATCGTCCAGTTTTTCATTTAATTCCACTATTTCCTTGTTGATTTTCTGTCTAGTTAATCTATCCATTGATGTAAGTGGGGCGTTGATGTCCCTTACTATTATTGTGGTGCTGTTAATTTCTCCTTTTAGGTCTGTTAATAGTTGCTTTATGTACTTTGATGTTCCTGTGTTAGGTGCATGTATATTTATAAGTGTTATGTCATCTTGGTAGAGTATCCCTTGTATCATTATATATTGCCCCTCTTTGTCTCTCATTGTCTTTTTTATCTTGAAGTCTACTTGGTCTGATATAAGTATAGCAACCCCTGCTGTCTTTTGTTTGCCATTAGCTTAGGTGTCGTCTTCCGTTTGTTCACTGTGAGCCTGTGTTTGTCTTTAGAGCTGAGATGTGTTTCCTGGAGACATGGTATTGTTGGGTCTTGTTTTTTAGTCCATCCAGCCACTCTGTGTCTTTTGATTGGAGAATTCAGTGCACTTACATTTAGACTGATTTTTGATATAGGAGGGCTTAATACTGCCATTTTATCACTTGTTTTCCCATTATTCTATATGTCCCGTGTTTCTCATCCCATGTATTTCCAACTGCCAGTTCAGTTTGGTGTTTCTCTATGATGGTTTTCTCAGTTTTCTCTTTATTTAGCATTTTTGTCTCTTTTCTGATTTTTTGTTTTGTGGTTACTGTGAGATTTGTATAAAAGATCTCATAGATGAGATAGTCCATTTTCTGCTAGCCTCTTATTTCCTTATTCTAAGCAGGTTCCCTCCCTTTCCTCTTCCCTATCTAAGTTTTTGTTGTCACAACTTATTCCATTTTGTGTGGTGGATTTGTAATTCAAATGAAGTGATTATAGTTATTTTTGATGCTTTCCTTCACTTTATCTTTAATGTTATAATTAAGTGTTTGCTAACCTGTTCTGATAGAGAGCTGCAATTTTCTGATTTTGTCTCTTTATCTCCTTGCTCAAGGCTTTGTGAACCCTTTCTTTTTTTTCAGGTATGAGCGCCTTCTTGATCATTTCTTGTGAGTGTGGTCTTGTGCTGATGAACTCCATCAACCCTTGTTTATTTGGGAGAGTTTTTATTTCTCCATTGCATCTGAAGGATAATCTCTCTGATAGAGTATATTTGGCTTTAAAGTTTTTGTCTTTCAGAATTTTGAATATATCATTCTACGCGCTCCTAGCCTATAAGCTTTCTGCTGAAAGCCTAATAGGGGTTCCTTTGTATGTTATTTTCTTCTGCCTTGCTGCCCTTAATATATTTCTTTGTCATTGACTTCTGCCAGTTTTACGAATATATGACTTGGAGAAAGTCTTTTTACGTTGCTGTAATTAGGTGTTCTATTAGCTTCTTTTACATGTAATTGCAGCTCCTTCTCCAAGTCTGGGAAGTTCTCAGCTATTATTTCTTAGAACAAGCTCTCTGCTTCATTCTCCCCCTCTTCTCCCTCTGGAATACCTGTAATCCCTATGTTGCATTTCCTAATTGAGTCAGATATTTCTCGGAGAATTTCTTCATTTCTTTTTAGTCTTAGTTCTGTCTCCTCCTCCATCTGCAACATTTCTATATTTCTATCCTCTAAATTGTTGATTCTGTCCACCATAATGTCATCTCTGTGTTTTAAGGACTCCAGATTTTTCTTTCCCTCATTCATTGTTTTTCATCTCCAGCATTTCTGAGTTTTTTTATAGTTTCAGTCTCTTTTGTGAAGAATTCTGTCTGTTCATTACTTTTATTCCTGAGATCATTAAGCTGTCTTTCTGAGTTTTCTTGTAACTCCTTGACTTTCTTTATGATAACTGTTTTGAATTCTCTGTCATTTTGACTGTAAATTTCTGTGACTTCAGGATTGATTTCTGGGTACTTGTCATTTCCCTTCTGGTCTGGAGCGTTAATATACTTCTTCATGCTTTTTGATAGGGTGGACTTTTGCCATTGCATTGTGGTTGTATCTAGTTGCAGATTCTACCTGCCACCACTTGAGGGGAGCAGGACCTGTGTTTCTAAGTCTGCTGTGACCCCTGGGAGGTGTGCCTGTCTGTTGGAAGCTGTGCTCACAGGAGCCGTCAGTGTTTGCCTACTGACCACTGCTGCTTTACACGCGTATGTGCAGGTGCTCTGCCGGAGGCCCCCTGCTCTGGCCAGTGGGCCGAGCTGGTGTGCCAGGCAGGAGTGAGGGAGGGGTGCTTTCTTTTGCCTGTGCGATTCCATGTGCTCCTACTCTACACTCAGTGTCTGCCTACATGGGGTGCTTGGCTTGGTGTGGATGCCCCCATGATTGTTTAGTTGCCTTGATGTAGAGTGTTCCCACAGACTGGAAGGCAACTCCGAGAGCACAAGCATTCCCATGGAGGGCTGCCTTCTCCCCCCTTCTCCTCTCAGGGTTGCATGCTGTCTGCCACACAAGGGCCCACGCCCTATATCAATGCTGCTTGGGAGAGGAGATCCCCTTATTTCTTTCCACTGCCTCCCAGGGGGGCCCAGCACCCCCTCCTTCAGACATATGGCTGTGTGCATCTCTCAGATGTCTGTTGTGTTGTGTGTATGTCCTCTGTTGGTTTATGAATATCCTTTTCATTGTATCTTAGCAGGGAGAGACTAAGGGAGGAGCTCACAATGTCACTTCCCTGAAAGTTCATTTTCTTGGCTGCTTTACAAGTGACTTATTCCATCTTCTGTTAATGAGGAAATACTTTAAATGCAGTGTTTCCTGGAGTGTGGGATCTGTACCATGGTTGGTAAAGTGATGAACATGACCTGAAATAGCATTGAAATGCTTAGGAAGTTATTCCTTTTTCAATTTTCTTTCATTCCTTCTTAACATATTAAAAAGAAGTCAATATGTCTTTAATACTGCAGCACTTCTCCAATACTTCTGCTCCTCTTCCCACCCCACCTTCATTTTCTTTAATGAATAGAGTAAGTCTGGGCTCAGAGCCTTGGTCAGTTATGTAGCATAAATTTAATAAAAATGGTTTGATTTCATTTTATTTTCTTTGCTACCTCTTAATCATAGCAATGATGTTAAGTTTCCTTTTTTAAAAAAACAAAACAACTCTTTTCTGATATAATGAACCCACTATACAATTCATTCATTTAAAGTATACAATTAAATAGTTTTTAGTATGATTACAGAGTTTTACAACCATCACTACAATCAATTTTAGGACACTTTCATCACCCCAAAAGAAACCCCATGCTATCGTTTACCCCCAGTGCCCTTAGCCCTAGGCAACCACTAATCTGCTCTCTATCTATAGATTTACCTCTTGTGGATATTTCACATAAATGGTATCGTACAATATGTGGTCTTTTGTAACTGACTTCTGTCACTTAGCATAAAGTTTTTAAGGTTCATCCACGTTGTAGCATATATCAGTACTTCATTTATTTTCATTCTAATGATATTCCATGTATGGATATACAACATTTAATTTATCCATTCATCAGTTGATGGACATTTGGGTTGTTTCCACTTTTTGCCTTTTATGAAGAATGCTGCTATGAACATTCAGGTACAAGTTTTGGTGTGCACGTGTGTTTTCATTTTTCTTGGGTATAGTCCTAGGTGTGGAATTGCTGGGTTATATGGTAGCTCTGTGTTTAACTTTTCGAGGAATTACCACTGTTTTCCAAAGCAGCTGCTCCATTTTACATTCCCTCCAGCAGTGTATAAGGGTTCCGTTTTCTGCACATCCTCGTCAACACTTGTTACTCTCTGTCTTTTTGATTATACCTATCCTAGTGGGTGTAAAGTAGTATCTCATTGTGATTTTGATTTGCGTTTCTCTGATGGCTAATGATGTTGAGCATCTTTTCATATGCTTATTGGCCATTTGTATATCTTTTCACATCCTTTGTCCATTTTTTAATTGGGCTATCTTTTTTATTATTGAGTTATTGGATACATAAATTTCCTTTTAAAATAAATTTACTTAAGTAAAAAAGCTATCTTTAAAATGGAGTTAATAGTTCATATATCATGGGATTGCCATAAGGATTAAATGAGTTAATGTAAAAAAGGTGCTTAGTATGTTGCCTGGCACATAGTGCTTAAGAAAAGTTAGTTATTTTTTTTGTTATTATTGCCACTAATAATATAGACAAAGAGGGCAGCAGGTATAATGTCTCTCAGATTTGGCGATGCCTCTCTTTTCTGGTCTAGACCATCTTTTGATTCTTTAATTGTAATCAGTTGGCAACTTCAGGGTGCTGTGACATAGAAACTGCTCAAAGCTTTTCATAACTCTCCTTCATTTCTTTTCAAACAAGATCTAGGTATTTACCTTTACTGTTTCAGCCTCTGTCTGATGGTAGGAATCTTCAATGATTCTAACACTTTTTGGCCTCTGAGCTGATTGTGCCTGGTTATTGACTTAGAGTACCCAGCCAAAGGGGTACCCTAAACCTGTAGGTGAACTTCTGTAGGGGATTTTTCAGGCTCTGATTCCAGAAAATGCAAGCATGTTTCTGAACAGGGATCTCAGAGAAATCTCAAGGGTAGAGTTGGGTGCAGGGCTGCGCATGATGAATGTTACTTAAACTTTCACCTACAGTGAGATCTTTTTAGATCTCTACTGTGGTGGAATCTCATTCCTGCTTTTTCTTGCTTTATTTAGGAAAGAAAGATGCCACGTGCAGTCATTTGCATACTTTATTCGTCCTTCCTTAGTGCCTACAGGGAAAAGGTCTGGTGACTTTGGATTTAGCCACAATTTAGTTATAATCTCTTTTCTTATAAGGAGGAACAATTTTTACTAGGTAACTGCCAGACTTAGTATATCTCCTAGGACAGCAGCTTACGTTATTCTCCCAGAATATAAAAATGAGTGGATGGAGAAAAAATTGAGGACAGAGATCGTCTCTTATTTGATCTTTTGATGTCTGACATAGAAGGTGCCCAGCAAATGTGGTATTTCAGTTTCTCCTGGATGAATCTAAGAGTGATGTTTAGCATCTCTAGTTCTAATGGCAAATATTTTATTTCTTTTCCTCCTAGGTTTTCCTGACTGTGAGAACTTCATACCTACCAAATGTAATGGTTTTATAAAAGACAACAGTCCTCTCTGGACTTGACTGTGAAATGGTAAGTATTACTTCTGATTTTTCAACTGGAGTGTTGCAAACTAGGGTCTAGTACAAGATAATTTCTTTTTCGTGTGTGTGTGTGAGGAAGATTGGCCCTGAGCTAACATCTGTGCCCACCTTCCTCTATTTTGTATATGGGATGCCCCCACAGCATGGCTTAATGAGTGGTGCGTAGGTCTGCACCCAGGATCCAAACCTGTGAACCCCGGGCCACCGAGGCGGAGTGTGTGAACTCAACCACTACACCATCAGGCCGGCCCCAGAGAAGATGATTTCTTGAGTCTAATGCACCAATGAACCAATGCATTCAGTTCCAATATTCAGTTTAAATAACTGAAAGTAGACTCTCCTACTCACATTTTAAAAAACTTAGATCTATGCTCCAGGATGAAGACTAAATATCATATAAGTTTTCTAACTAGTTGCTATGTTTAATCAAATCTATGTATAATACCAAAAGTTTACTCCTTCTGTCTTTTGAACAGTGTTTTTTGCTATTATTGCCTTGAAGACTGCCTCAATTAACATCATTGTGGCTTAGTTTTACTCATTTAAGATCAGAAGTAGGATTTCCCTGCTTAAGCTCCCCATGTGTTTTACTTTGTTTAATTAGTAAGTCTCCTTTCAAAGACAGTGCATCCCCTCTCACTTAGTACTCAGGTAACAGTTTCTCAATTCTTAACAGAGTGGCTAAGAGCTAACGTTTTGGAGTCTGTCATATCAGGGTGTGTTTCTTAGTCTTGCCTGTGGCCATGTCACCTTAGACAAATTCCCTAACCTCTCTCAGTCTCAGCTTCTCCCTGTGTGAAGTGGGGACAATAATAGAGACAATAATAACCTCATTGGGTTATTATGAGGTGGTATATATAAAATGCTTAGTACTGCAGTAGATGATAATAGAGTGTGCTAATAAAAATTACTTATTAGTGTACTTAGCATAATACTGGGATGTAGTACACACTCAATAAATGGTACAATTATGATTGATGTTATTTCCATTTATCTTCCTTCAGCACATCCTTCCCAGAGAAATTGTACAGTGTTGGTTGCCTTGAGTGTAATGTTCAGCAGCCTGCCCAGCTTTAATTTCCTTCATACTGGATCCTCTAGTCAGCACCAGGCTGTGCCATTGTCACAGAGACCCCGGTAGATTAGGGTAGATGGCAGTTGACATAGTCTGAATAAGGAGAGGAAGCAGGAGCGTCCACAGTTCAGCAGCCTGACTATGTCCTGGTCTTTCAGTGCCTCACATCCAAGGGGAGAGAACTAACACGCATCTCACTGGTTGCTGAAGGAGGCTGCTGTGTTATGGATGAACTCGTTAAACCTGACAACAAGATTCTGGATTACCTCACCAGGTATTTTTCACCTTGCCTTCAGCTCTTTCTCATTCTCATGGAATGAGACCTAAAAGGAATAGCCTGTAGCTTCTGTTTAGTTTGGTATTATCTACTTATATATTATCAGAGAAAAGGCTGGGGCATCCCAGCTGTAAATTTTTATGCTGAAATTGCTCTTACCCTTTGTGCTTTCTAATCTTCCTATGACCTTCGGTTGGCAGAATATTATCTTCCCTGTCGTAGAATCGACCCGACTGTAGTCATTATCTAGTAACTGCCAAATGGCTGGAGCTTTGCTCTCTGATAAGACCTCATCTGAAAAAATCTGCACATCCTCATTTGGCAGGCAAATGATGTTAGAGCTTAATCTGCATTGACCTCAAAAACCAAAACAATACTAAGTTATTCCATAACAGAAATTTGAAACTCAAAAATAATAGTCTATCTTTCCGAAGATTAGCATATAATTTCAGAATATACCCACTACAGTGATTTAGGCAAAGAAAAGCCAATGAAACATTATTCTTTCTGCCCATTTAAGTTGCACCAATAGCTTCATGCTTACTTAGGCACAGAAAGGCCAGAACAGTGATAAAGACTGTCCTATTAATAGACATGATAATTAGACAATATTCTTAAGGGACAGTGATGTGTGCAAAGATGTATATATAAGCATGTTTGTCACAGTACTGCAAAAATACGGGAATATAAATGTCTGAAAGTAGGGGATTAGTTAAAATATATACATACAGTGGGATACTTTGTAACCATTTAAAAGGATGGGCTGAAATAAACTATTGATGTGAAAACTTGTTCACGGTATATGGCAAATGATAAAATCATGTTATTGTTACTGAACCTGAAGTGAGTCCACTCACGTGTCACGCAGCAAGCCAATCTCTGACACCAGGTGTAGTGGAAGAAAGTAGGAAGCTTATTGCAAAGCGCTGAGCAAGGAGAATGGGCAGCTAACACTGTAATCCTGAACTCCTCAAAAAGCTACAAGTAAGGGAGGGGGGTCGTGTGGCTAAAGTTTAGAATCTGTCGTAGCTTCTCAGTGCTCCTGGGAGATGCATCTTCGGGCAGGGGCTATCAGCAAGCTACTCTCTTATCACTGGTCCTCCTACTATTCTGCAAAGTAAGCTCAGAAACTTTGGTTATTTTGTTTTCCATGTTAACCTTTTGGGTACAAGGCATGGTTTCAGCCTAAATCAGGGAAATTTTAACACCTTCATCCTCAGTTTCATTATAAAGTAGCGTATGCATTATGATTACATTTTTATAAAAATGAAATATACACATGAATATATGTGTATCAAAAAATATGAAAGGATATTTACTAAAATGTAAAAAGTGATGATCTCTGGGTGGTGGGATTATGGGTAGTTTTTAATTTCATCTTTGCTTATTTGTATCTTCATCCTTTCTACACTGAGCATATATTAATTTTTTTAAATATTCTTTTGAAATGACTTTCCAGGGAGGAAAACTTAATATCCTGGCCTGTCCATTTCTCCTTTTTTTTTTAATTGATGTTTTAATGGTTTTTAACATGGTGAAATTTTGGGTTGTACATTTTTTTTGTCCATCACCATATATATGACTCCCTTCACCCCTTGTGCCCACCACCCACCCCCACTGCCCCTGGTAATCACAGTACGGTTTTCTCTGTTCATGTGTTGGTTTACATTCCACATATGAGTGAGATCATGCAGTGTTTGTCTTTCTCTTTCTGGCTTATTTCACTTAACAAAATACGCTCCAGGCCCATCCATGTTGTTGCAAATGGGACGATTTTGTCTTTTTTTATGGCTGAGTAGTATTCCATTGTATATATATACCACATTTTCTTAATCCAATCGTCAATCAAGGGACTCTGAGGTTGCTTCCACTTCTTGGCTATGGTGAATAATGCTGCAATGAACATAGGGATGCATAAGTCTCTTTGGATTGTTGATTTCAGGTTCGTTGGATAGATTCCCAGTAATGGGATGGCTGGGTCTTAGGGCATCTCTATTTTTAAGTCTTTGAGGAATCTCCATACCGTTTTCCATGGAGGCTGCACCAGTTTGCATTCCCACCAGCTGTGTATGAGGGTTCCTGTTTCTCCACATCCTCTCCAACACTTGTTTTTTGTCTTGGTGATTATAGCCATTCTAATGGGCGTGAGGTGGTATCTTAGTGTTGTTTTGATTTGCATTTCCCTGATGATTAGTGATGTTGAACATCTTTTCATATGCCTATTGGCCATCTGTATATCTTCTTTGGAGAAGTGTCTGTTCATTTCCTCTGCCCAGTTTTTGATTGGGTTGTTTGTTTTTTTGTTGTTCAGTTGTGTGAGGTCTTTATATATTATGGAGATCAACCCCTTGTCAGATGTATGTTTTGCAAATATTCTCTCCCAGCTGGTGGGTTGTCTGTTCATCTTGATTCTGGTTTCGTTTGTCTTATGGAAGCACTTTAATCTGATAAAGTCCCACTTGTTTAGTTTTTCTTTCGTTTCCCTAGTCTGGGTAGGCATGTCATCCGAAAAGATTCCTTTATAACCAATGTCAAATAGTGTGTTGCCTGTATTTTCTTCTATGAGTTTCATAGTTTCAGGTCTCACCTTCAGGTCTTTGATTGATTTTGAGTTAATTTTTGTGAATGGTGATAGCAGATGGTCCACTTTCATTCTTTTGCATGTGGCTGTCCAGTTTTCCCAACACCATTTATCAATGAGACTTTCCTTTCTCCATTGTATGTTCTTAGCACCTTTGTCGAAAATTAGCTGTCCGTATATGTGTGGTTTTATTTCTGGGCTTTCAATTCTGTTCCATTGATCTGTGTGTCTGTTTTTGTACCAGTACCATGCTGTTTTGATTACTATTGCTTTGTAGTATGTTTTGAAGTCAGGGATTGTGATGCCTCCTGCTTTGTTCTTTTTTCTTAGGAGTTCTTTAACTATTTGGGGTCTTTTCTTGCCCCATATAAATTTTAATATTCTTTTTTCTATTTCTGTGAAGAATGTCATTGGGATTCTGATTGGGATTGCGTTGAATCTGTAGATTGCTTTAGGTAATATAGACACATTAACTATGTTTATTCTTCCAATCCACGTGCATGGGATATCTTTCCATTTCTTTATGTCATCATGGATTTCTTTCAATAATGTCTTGTAGTTCTCATTGTGTAGGTCATTCACCTCCTTGGTAAGTTTATTCCTAGGTATTTTATTCTTTTTGATGCAATTGTAAATGGTATTATCTTTTTGAGCTCTCTTTCTGTTAGTTCATTATTAGCATACAGAAATGCAACTGATTTTAGTAGATTGATATTGTACCCTGCAACTTTGCTGTAGTTGTTGATTGTTTCTAATAGTTTTCCAACAGATTCTTTAGGGTTTTCTATATATACAATCATGTCATCTGCAAATAGTGAGAGTTTCACTTCTTCGTTACCTATTTGGATTCCTTTTATTCCTTTTTCTTGCCTAATTGCTCTGGCCAAAACATCCAGTACTATGTTGAACAGGAGTGGTGAGAGAGGGCAGTCCTGCCTCGTTCCTGTTCTCAGAGGAATGCCTTTCAGTCTTTCCCTGTTGAGTATGATGTTGGCTGTGGGTTTGTCATAAATAGCCTTTATTATGTTGAGATACTTTCCTTCTATTCCCATTTTGTTGAGAGTTTTTATCATAAATGGATGTTGTATCTTGTCAAATGCCTTCTCTGCATCTATTGAGATGATCATGTGGTTTTTATTCTTTGTTTTGTTGATGTGATGTATCACGTTGATTGATTTGTGGTTGTTGAACCATCCCTACGTCCCTGGTATAAATCCCACTTGATCATGGTGTATGACCTTTTTAATGTATTGTTGTATTTGGTTTGCCAATATTTTGTTGAGGATTTTTGCATCTATGTTCATCAGCGATATTGGCCTGTAATTTTCTTTCTTTGTATTGTCTTTGTCTTGCTTTGGTATCAGGGTGATGTTGGCCTCATAGAATGATTTAGGAAGTGTTCCATCTTCCTCTATTTTTTGGAATAGTTTGAGAAGGATAGGTATTAAATCTTCTTTGAATGTTTGGTAAAATTCACCAGAGAAGCCATCTGGTCCTGGACTTTTATTTTTTGGGAGGTTTTTCATTACTATTTCAATCTCTTTACTTGTGATTGGTCTATTCAGATTCTCCATTTCTTCTTGGTTCAGTTTTGGGAGGTTGTATGCGTCTAAGAATTTATTCATTTCTTCTAGATTGTCCAATTTGTTGGCATATAATTTCTCATAGTATTCTCTTATAATCCTCTGTATTTCCGTGGTATCCGTTGTAATTTCTCCTCTTTCATTTCTAATTTTATTTACTTGAGCCTTTTCTCTTTTTTTCTTAATAAGCCTGGCTAAGGGTTTGTCGATTTTGTTTATCTTCTCAAAGAACCAACTCTTTGTTTCGTTAATCCTTTCTACTGTTTTTTTGGTCTCAATTTCATTGAGTTCTGCTCTGATTTTTATTGTTTCTCTCCTTCTGCTGACTTTGGGCTTTGTTCTTCTTTTTCTAGTTCTGTTAGGTGTAATTTAAGGTTTCCTATTTGGGCTTTTTCTTGTTTGTTAAGGTGGGCTTGTATCGCTATGAGTTTCCCTCTCAGGACCGCTTTTGCTGCATCCCATGTGGTTTGATATGGCATATTATCATTTTTGTTTGTTTCCAGATAGTTTTTGATTTCTCCTTTAATTTCATCAATGATCCATTGGTTGTTCAGTAGCATGTTGTTTAATCTCCACATTTTCATCACTTTCCCAGTTGTTTTTTCATGGTTCATTTCCAGTTTCATAGCATTAAGTTCTGAAAAGATGCTTGTTATGATTTCAATCTTCTTAAATTTATTGAGGTTTTCTTTGTTTCCCAACATATGGTCTATCCTAGAGAATGTTCCATGTGCGCTTGAGAAGAATGTGTAGTCAGCTGTTTTTGGATGGAGTGCTCTGTATATGTCTACTAGGTCTATCTCGTCCAGTTTTTCATTTAAGGCTACTATTTCTTTATTGACTTTTTGTCTGGATGATCTATCCATTGATGTAAGTGGGGTATTAAGATCCCCTACTATTATTGTGTTATTGTTAATGTCTCCTTTTAGATTTGTTAATAGTTGCTTTATGTACATTGGTGTTCCTATGTTGGGTGCATATATATTTATAAGTGATATGTCTTCTTGGTGGAGTGTCCCTTTTATCATTATATATTTCCCTTGTTTCTCTTTCTTAACCTGTTTTATCTTGAAGTCTATCTTATCTTGTCTGATATGAGTATGGCAACACCTGCATTCTTTTGTTTGCCATTAGCTTGGAGTATTGTCTTCCATCCTTTCACTCTGAGGCTGTGCTTGTCTTTAGTGCTAAGATGTGTTTCCTGAAGGCAGCATATTGTTGGGTCTTGCTTTTTAATCCATCCTGCCACTCTGTATCTTTTGATTGGAGAGTTCAATCCATTGACATTTAGGGTAATTATTGATATATGAGGGCTTAATGTTGCTGTTTTGTCACTTATTTTCTTGTTCTTTTGCGTTTCCTTTGTTTCTTGTCTCATTTGTTTCGGACTGCCAATTCAGTTTGGTTGTTCTGTCTTATGATTCTTCTAGTTTTCTCTTTGTTTATCATATGTGGTTTTGTTTTGATTATTTGTTTAGTGGTTACCTTGAGGTTTGGCTAAAAAATCTTGTGTATGAGATAGTCCGTTATCTGATGGCCTCCTATTTCCTTATACTAAGTCAATTCAGTCACTTTCCTCTTCCCCTTCTAAATCGTTTTTATTATACCTTATTCTATCTTGTGTTGTGGCTGTGTGTTTACAATGATGAGGTTAAATTTATTTTTGGTGAGTTCCTTCCTTTGATCTTTGATTTTAGTATTTAAGTGGTTGCTAACCTATTCCGGTAAAGATCTACTATCTTTCTGAGTTTATCTACCTATTTTTCTCCTTGCTCCAAGCTTTGTATTGCCTTTCTCTTCTTTTTTTCAGGCCTGAGGGCCTTCTTGAGTATTTCTTGTAGTGGGGGTCTCGTGGCCATGAACTCCCTTAGCTTTTGTTTATCTGGGAGAGTTACTATTTTTCCATCATATTTGAAGGATATTTTTGCTGGATAGAGTATTCTTGGCTGAAAGTTTTTGTCTTTCAGTATTTTGAATATATCATTCCAGTCTCTCCTAGCCTGTAAATTTTCTGTTGAGAAATCCGCTGAGAGCCTAATGGGAGTTCCTTTGTACGTTATCTTTTGTTTTTGTTGAGCTGCCCTTAGTATTGTTTCTTTGTCATTGACTCTGACTAGCCTTACCACTAGGTGTCGTGGAGAGGGCCTTTGTCTGTTAATATATTTAGGTGACCTGTTGGCTTCGCTTAGTGGTATTTCCTGCTCCTTCCCCAGGTTTGGGAACTTCTCAGCTATTATTTCCTTGAATAGGCTCTCTGTTCCTCTTTCCCTCTCTTCTCCCTCAGGAACACCTATAATTCTTATGTTACATTTCCTAATAGCTTCAGATATTTCTCGGAGTCTTTCTTCATTTCTTTTTAGTCTTAGTTCTCTCTCCTCTTCCATCTGGAGCATATCTGTATTCCTATCCTCTAAAATGCTAATTCTTTCTTCCATATTTTCAGCTCTGTTCTTTAAAGATTCCAAATTCTCCTTTATCTCCTCCATTGTGTTCTTCCTCTCCATCAGCACTGATTGGTTTTTCTTTATGATTTCAATCTCTTTTGTGAAGAAACTCCTAATCTCATTGAATTGTTTGTGTTGTCTCGTATTTCATTGAGTGTTTTTATGATAGCTATTTTGAAATCTCTGTCATTTAGTTTACGGATTTCTCTGTCTTCGGGGTTGGTTTCTGGGTGCTTGTCATTTTGCTTCTGGTCTGGTGATTTCATATATCTTTGCATTGTGGTTCCTGTGTTGGTTTTGTTTTTCCTCATCCTGGAATTCTCTGGTTGCAATTTCCACCCGCCGCCACTGTGTAGTCTAAGCCCCCTGAGCTCTGCCGAGGTTTTTCTGCTGCGATCTGTTTTTTTTTTTTTTTTTTTTTCCTGCTGTGATCCGCAGGGCGGGTGGCTTGATCTGGTCTGCCGCGGATCACTTGGTCTGGTCTGGTCGGTTGAGCTGCAGGGTCCAGTTTGCGGGGAGGGGGCCTCTCTCTTTTGCCCTCTGGGTCCCTGGAGTGGGGGGCTTCTCTTTTGCCCCTCCTTATCCACTCTCTGGAGTGCTCGGATGTTGATGGTACCCCTGTGGCTCTTCTGAGTCCTCTGCGTGGGAATTTCCCACTGGCTGAGAGAGCCCAAAGAGCCACGGTTTCCCCGCGAGGGCCGCCCCTCCCCCCTCTCTGGGAGCCGCAGGGACCGGAATCACTGATCTGATGGGGAGGGAGAGGAGTTCTCCTTACCTCTCCCCACTTCCTCTTCTTCCGGGGGCCCAGCACGTTCCACTCTCAGATGTGCGGCAGTGTGGATCTTTCAGATCTAGCTTTTCACTGTCTGGGATTCCGTTGTTGGTCTGTGACTGTTCCTTTTGTTGTATCTTATCAGGGGAAGAGTTCACGGGAAAGCTCACTCCGCCATGACGCTGACATCACCTCCATTTCTCTTTTTTATTGAAAGCTTCTCAGAAATCACAAAGAAAATTCTCAGTGATGACCAAACTCAAAGATGTACAGAGACAGTTAGAACTGCTTCCTCCTGACCTATGTTTATGGGCCACTCAGACTTGGATCTCACAGCTCTGAAAGTGAATATCTAATTGAAGACTTAGTTTTCTAGTATATATGCCTGTTCCATTTATCTCAAATCTAAAGCCTTGGGCTCTTCTATCGTCCAGCCCACTTGTTTTTGTTTTTTTCTATAGCATAGGATGCTGCTCATTCTACTCTCTTTCCTCCTCAGATGATACATCATACGTTACTGATAAATTGTTGCCTTATGTCAGAGAGCAGGGCAGAATATTTAAGCTAAAGTTCTCAGCCAAAGCTATTTTGGGGTAGTTTTGTTTGTGTATTATAATATTGTCCTGACAAATTGCACAGAAGTTAGCATATAGTATCTTATTTAATGCATATTGTAAAATTGAAGGTCTCTGTTCTCCTTCTTAGTTGTAAGCATTATTCCTTTCATTTCTTGTGTATCCTGGGATCCTAACTCCAGAGAGAAATATGATTCAGAAATGACGAAATTGTGGGAATAGAAAAAAAAGGGGTTTACATTCACAGCTGAGGGTTGATGGATAGAACTGGACAGGGAGGGGCAGAAAAGTTAACCCGAGTTTCAAAACATAACATTCCTATATTGAATGTATCCTATTATGTACAAACACGTTCATTATAGAATGGCTTAAAATATCCCAAAAAACTGAAAATATTCTACAAGACTGATTAAATAAATTATGGTTATCTGTATTATCGAATACTTTGTTATCGTTTTTCAAAAGAATGTCATAGATCTGTGTGTGCTTATTAGGACATCTCTTTAAGATACTACAGGGAATAAAATGGAGATGCAGAACAAGATCTGTATATGCCTAGATTATCAATATGATACAGATTAGATTTAGATATATCTATAGACATAAACTTATTATATATTTTTAATGTTTTTAAAAAAAACAAGAAAGAATTTAAGTAATATAGAAACTTGTATATAAATAGAAAATTTCTGAAAGGTAACTTTAAAGAATGACTACATCTAAGAAAATGAGATAGGGAGTTGGCTGGGGAGTGGGCCAGAGACTTTTTATTGGGTACTCTTTTGTCCAGATGATATACATGCTGTAGACAAAGCCATTCCTCATTGTTCCACATCCTCAGTAGCTGTCTCAGGTCCTGGCACTTAGGAATAATATTGTGATGCAAATATGATAATCAGAATACTGAAATTTTACTTATAGCAGAATATTTGAGGTGGTTGAAGGAACATAACACTAAAACTGCTCCCAGGTATGTCAATTTTATCTTGACTTTCCAAGAAGGATATACAGTGTCCAGATAGGCTTGGTCATGATGCCACAGAAGATGCTAGAACAACCCTTGAATTGACTCAGTGTTTCTTTAACTATGGGCCAAAGAAGGTTAGTGTCTTTGACCTGTGTGTTTGCTTTTCTTACAATTATGGGACTCACACAAATAATTACAGATTGCCATCTCCTGTTGTTAGCTTTCTTTACAAAAATATAATTCAAGCTGAGCATATATTCAGAATTAAGACTTATATCACTTGTATAATGTAGTGGTTAAGTACATAGTCTTAGAAGTTGGACTGTTTTTAAGTAAAGACTCTACTATGTTTAGCTATATGATCTAGAGCAATTTCTCTGAACAACTTCGTTTTCTAGGTCTGTGAAATGGGAACATACTTCTCTGGGAAATTGGTGAAGGTAAATGAGATACTGTGTATGAAGCTTCTTAACACAGTGCCTTGAATATGTTAAGCACCATAATGTGCTGTTTATTATTGTAGCTGATGCTAATACTTGTAGTAATTATAAAAAATCTACGTAGATTTTTGCTCTCTTGGGGTAGGGGGAGCAAACCATTGTTCCAACAGCAGTTCAGTGGGTCTAGATTAGAACAGCACAATAAGGGATACATTGAAGAGGACGTAGTTTCTGACAGACCTTGTTTTTGTTTTTTTTAAAGATTTTATTTATTTATTTTTTCCCCCCAAAGCCCCAGTAGACAGTTGTATGTCATAGCTGCACATCCTTCCAGTTGCTGTATGTGAGACGCGGCCCCAGCATGGCCGGAGAAGCAGTGCGTGCCCGGGATCCGAACCCGGGCCGCCAGCAGCGGAGCGCACGCACTTAACCGCTAAGCCACAGGGCCGGCCCTGATAGACCTTGTTATAATGCATTCTAACCTATTAGATTGTCCCATTGCATGATATCTTCTGTTATGACTCCATTAGAAATAAATCATCGTCCATGTAGAATAATGAACAGCCAGAGTAGTGTTTTGTGTCATGGTGATAGAAGGACATTCTAAAATATCTTATTGGGCATGTAAATAATAATACCCACCATTCACTGAGATCTTACTTAAGTGTACTGTTCTAAAATGTTTTATATACGTTATCTTATCCTTATAGCAACACTGTAAGTTAACCATTATTATCATCTCAATTTTATGTATGATTATATTGAAGTTTTGAAAGGTTAGATAACTTATCTAGGGTTCCACAGCTAGTCAGAGGTGGAATCAGGATTCAAACCCACATTTGTCAGATTCCAAAGCCTGTCTTTGCTCTACATTAGGAGTTAGCACACTTTTTCTGTAAAGGCCACATAGTAACTATTTTAGGCTTTACAGGCCATATTGTCTCTATCACAACTACCCAACTTGCTGTTGGTAGTGCAAAAGCAGCCATAACAGTATGTCGATGAATGGGCATAGCCATGTACCAATAAAACTTTATTTACAAAAACAGGCATTGGGCTGGACTTGAGGCAATGACTGGAATATGCCAGCCCCTGCTCTAAACCACTACATCAGAGATTCTAAAAACTTTTTGTTCTCAGGACCCATTTACCCTCCAAGAGCTTTTGTTTATGTGGGTCATATCTATCAACATTTACCATATTAGAAATTAAACATGAAAAAAATAATCTTAATATTTATTAACTTGTTAAAAATATGCCCCAAACCCATTGCATGTTAACACACAAAATATATTTTTTATGGAAAAAAAGCATTTTCAGAAAAAATTAGTGGGAAGTGTCTTATTGTTTTACATATTTTGCAAATATCTTTAATATCTAGCTTAATAGAAGACAAGTGACTTTCTCATATCTGCTTTTACATTCAATCTGTTGTGTTATGTAGTTGGAGAAGGGAAGACTTCATGTAAGGGTCTCTGGAACCCCCAGGAGTTCTTGAACCACACTTTGAGAACCGCTGCATTCTATTTTCATGCCACTTGATTTCCAGTGAAGATTTTATGTCACTTGGGTAAAAACTAAGGAAATCTGAATTAAGCATGGAGTTCAGTTAATAATAACATATCAGTAGTGGTTCATTTATGTATCAAATGCATCATACCAATCAATTAATAATAGTTGAAAATGGGAGTAGGGTATATGGGAACTCTGTACTATCTTCATAATTTTTCTGTAAATCTAAAAGGATTCTAAATAAAAAGTTTATATCTCACTCTTTACATCACAACTCCCAAGTGGTCTCCCATTTTGTGGAAGAAGAATAAACTAGAATACACTGTTCGTGATTTTGTATTAAACCAGAAAGAAAGCTTTTTTTGATAATGCCATAAAAGCCATTCTTTTCTCATTTCCAAAAGTTGTATGTTTGCAGAGAAGTAAATTTTAAGCGACTGACTATGGAGTGAATGATGAGCCAAAATTGCCATCCCTCTTCACTTAGCCCTCTTTGGCCCTTTCCTGTATTCATGTAACAACATCACCAGCTGGTGACAGATTGCCATTCTTGGCTGAGCAGCCAGAAACCATCTGGTAACTATCGAAGCCAGCCTGGGACTATGGCAATGGCCAAAGCCACTGTCTACAGAAGCAGAGAGCACCACTTGAGTGGGTTTTTCTTGGATTTTTTTTTTTTAACTTCAGATGCATTGCAAGAAATTAGATGATTTTTACCACTTTATTTTCTTCAGGATTGCAGAACTAAATCTGGAGGCACTAGCCAGTCACCAAGAACTGCAAGCAGCAGTCCAAGAGCCAAGAAATACAACAGAAGTAGTTCAGCAGCTAAACACAAGGTAGTATTTTTCCATTCTAAACAAGAGCAAAGACAAATGGAGAAATCTAGTTTCTTATTTAAAAACAAAATGTGGGAGTATTTTTCCCTCTTTTTAGTCTATTGGGAAAAGTTTACCAATAGAATGAGTAACATTCTTCCATCACAAAAACCGTGGAGGGAAAAATAACCACCTTCTGCCCTAAATAGTATCTAATTATTTTTCTAGTTTTATGAGTCTAGTGACTGGTCTTAAATGACTTCCTTTACAAAAAAGTAAGACATTGAAATGCATTGAACTTAGTTGCATTAGGGGAGATGCTAGGCTAGTGGGTATTTTGATTAGAAGAGTCATCCATGGCCTTGATGTATTGCCCAGGTTAGGGGGAAAAAACAAAACAAAACAAAAAAACAGCCTCAGACGAGGTTTCTCTCCACATCATACTAAATATCTCAGATCCTTAGATCTGGCCTAACCTTCGATAGAGAGCTTTGAGTGTATTTCTTGTTTATCCTTCCTCCCTCTAACTATAAAGCAACACTGTCCAATATGATTTCTATAATAGTAGAAGCGTTCCATGTCTGTGCTGTCCGGTAAGGTCCACGCAACACAGTACAGTACATGTGACTAGTGGAATTGAGGAACTGAATTTTAATTTTATTTAATTTTAATTTAAATAGCCACGTGTTGCTGGTGGCCGCCATATTAGTGCAAGTACAGAGAAATAACTCTTGGGTTAGGAAAAACTTGTTTTTACCTTGTTCTCTTCTACTTCTTTACAGTGTTTTAGAATGCTCTACTCAATGGGTCTGAAGCTCCTTTTCTTGACTTGAGAGGCAGATGTTAGTGAATTTTCTTCTTCCAGGAACTGTCAAAACCATTAAGTGCCTTTCAAATAAACAGGCGCATGACCTGCTATCTCTTTGAAGGTTGCATTCAGAGCAGAGGAGAATGTAGCCCTTTGCAACCCATGCAAGTGTCAATTTTTTTTTCATCAGCAACTCTGGCTACCATTAGCAAGTCTGCTTCTGTCTCACATCTTGTATAGAGCACTTTTAGGAGCAGAACTGTCAGCTGCCAGTGTCTGCTTCCAGAGCCCAACAGGCCTGTGGCCTTTGGCCTTGCACACCACTTTGAATTTCTGTTTGGTTTCTGGTTCATGGAGACTTTTATCTTGGTTTTTAGCCTGACTATATCTTTTTAGTTTTCTCTTTTTACATTTTATCTATCATTGCTGTATGAATAAAGCAGAAGGGATGCATCAAAGCATGAACTTCGGTCATCTTGTTCAGAAGATCTGTATTTTTTTTAAACATTTTATTTGGAAATAATTTCCAACTTACAGAAAACTTATATCAGTGGTAGAACAGCTATATACCTTCAATCTAGATTCATCTTCTGTTAACACTCTGCCCCATTTGCTTTATTATTCTGTGTGTGCTGGCATGCTCATGCTCTCTCACTTGTTTTCTTGATCTCTCTATATGACATTTGATTTTCTAAACCATTTGAGAGTAAGCTGCATATATCATGGCCCTTTACCCCTAGACACTTCAGTGTGTTTTTCCTAAGAATAACAGTATTCTCTTACATAGCCACAGTAAACTTCAGTAAATTTACTATTGATGCTGTATCTTTACCTAATTTTTGTCGTATTCCAGTTTTCTGAGTTGACCCAATAATGTCCTTGAGCATTTTTTTCCCGTTTGGAAGAGTATCCATCCTAGGATCACATATTTACATTTAGTTGTCATATCTTTTAGTTTCCTTTAATCTGGAACCATTCCTCACCTTTCTTTGTCTTTCATGACTTTGGTAATTTTTGAGTAATACACGCTCCCCCCCCCCAAATGTTCTTCATTTTGGGTGTGTGTGGTGTTTCCTCATGATTAGATTCAGGTTATACATTCTTAACCAGACTACACATAAGTGATATGTCCTTCTCAGGGTGTCACAGCCAGAGACACCTGTTGTCATCTGTTGCTCTTTTGTGCTGCTTATTTTGATGACCTTAACAAGATATTGTCTGCTTCCTTTGCTGTAGAGTTACTATTCTTTTCCCTTACTTCTAATAAGTAATATGTGGGGAGATACTTTAAGAACAGCAAATATCCTTCTTTTCATCAAAATTTCTCCCCTAATATTTAGAAAAAACTGGTGATTCTTGCCTGAATCAGTCTCTACTGTGATGGTTGTACAATGATGGTTTTCCAACTCTAGCACTTTCTCCATATTTACTAGTTGTTACTCAGCATTCTATAAGCAAGAGTCCTCCCTTTACCCTGTTTATTTGTTTGTTTATTTATTTTTCGTTCATTCATTCACTGTGGACTCATGGATTCCTATTTATTTTGATGGTTCATAATTTTTGATTGTACTAAGTTGTTTTAGTTCTCAAATTTCGCAGATTTGGCCTAGTGGTCGCCCCTTGAAGTTGGCTCCTCTGTCCTTGTGACATGCACTCATAATTTTTTTGAGCATTTTCTTCCTTTCTGGCACAACAAGATATTCAAGTTCATCTGGGTATTAGAAGCCAATACCAGTATATTGCATATTACTATGCATATTACTGTGCGGTGTCTTTGCTTCTAGACCCTTGAAGGACACAGAATTAGGATATATATGCATGTAGATAAACATGCATACACCCATACACATGTATATAAAGAGATATGTAACATTCATATGCATATTTCAGAAATCATGTGTCTGTACCAATACCTCTAATTTCAGCCCTCTCATACAGGGTTCTTCCTTGCTTTTCCTTATTCCATATTTGTATCTCCTTTTATCCACCGTGGGAACATTGGCTCACAACAACATTGAGGTTTACTCTTTTGCTCAAACCTAAACTGTGTCCAAAATAGTTTTAGAATTGATGCACCCAAACCACTACAGAATGAGTTCAGAATTTGGTTTGCAGTTCTACTCTCTTTCTTTTTACCCACTACCCGACCCACAACTGAGAGTATTGGGTATATGACTATTTTATTCATAAATTAACTTGGATTATCTTTTTTCCCCCAATCCGATTAGCTGTGTTTTATGCATTTAAAATACAGTTCAGTTCATTTGTTTGTTTGGTTTCAGTTTTAGTTTTCTCCTCTTTTCCATCCTTGTTGATTTATTTTTTGGATCTATAGAACATTGACGTGTGTTCAAAGGCTGAACTACAAAAAAGTATGCTCAGGGAAGTGTCATTCCTTTTCGTATCTCTTTTACCCAGTCCTCCCCGCTACCTCATGTAAGTAAATAACTTCATTGTTTTCTGATTTATCCTTCCTTTGTTCCTTTTTTGTAAAGAAAAGCTGATATATGTATGCTTTCTTATTTCTCTTTCTTTCTTACACAGAAGATAACATGCTATATAAGCTCTTTTGCAGTTGGCTTTTTTCCCTTAATATATCCTGGAAACCATACCATATCAGTTTATAAGGATCCTCCTCATTCTTTATTATAGCTGCATAGTACTCCAGTCTGTAAATACCATAGTTTTATTATTCCTTTTCTGATTTTTATGTCCATGATTATTTTCTTTTTTCTAAATGCTTTCACTAATGTATCCAGAACAGTGTTAGCTGAGATCATTGATTTGAAACTGTTCTTGTTTACTATAGGTATTTACAACTATAAATTTCCCTAAGTTCTACTTTAACTGCATCTTACAGGTATTAGTAAGTTTTGTATTCATTTCATTCCATCCAGAATACTTTTTAATTTTCCTTTTGATTTCTTCTTTGACTCATGGTTATTTATAAGTGTGTTATTTTGTTTTCAAATATTTAGGGATTTTCTGGAAATCTATTACTGATTTCTTGTTTAATTTCTCTGTTGTCCAGGAATATACTTTGAATTACTTGAATCTTTTAATTTGTTGAGAGGTAGACTCTCCAACTATAATTGTGGATTTGTCTGTTTCTTCTTGGAGTTCTATTAATTTTTGCTATATGTATCGTGAAGCTTTGCTGGTAGGTACATGAACATTATGCATGATGTCCTCCTCGTGAATTGGCCTCTTGATCGTTATGAACAGGCCTTCTTTATCCTTGGAAACATTCTCTATTCTGACTTCTACTTTGTCTCATATTAATATAGCTACTCTTTCTTTCTTTTGTTTATTGTTGGCATGGTATATATTTCTTATTTTATGTTTAATCCATGTGTACCTTTATATTTAAACTGGGTTTCTTGTAGTCAACAGTTAGGCTTTGCTTTTCTATCCAATCTGATAATCTTTGCCCTTTAAGTGGGGTATTTATGTTATTTGCATTTAATATGATTATTGATATTTTTAGGTTGAAGTCTATCATCTTGCTGTTTTCTTTCTGTTTGTCCATCTCTTCTTATGTTTTGTATTTCCTTTTTTTCTTCCTTCTTTTGAATTAATGAGGTATTTGTTATGGTTTTATTTTATCTCCTTTGGCAGTGTGTTAACTATGATTCTGTGTTGTGTTATTTTAGTTGTTGCTTTAGGATTTGTAGTGTATGTCTTTAACTTAACACAGTTTACCTTTAAGTGATATTACACCACTTCACATATAAGAACCTTAGAACTATATATTTTTATTTCTCCCCTCTTGGCCTGGGTGCTGTTGTTGTCATCAAACATTTTACTTCTCCGTGTTATATAACCAAAAATATTGTTATTATTTTGCTTTAAACAGTCAATTATTTTTTAAAGAGGTTTCAATGTATTAAGGTACTGCCATATTGTTCACTGTAGCAGTTGCACTATTTTACAATCCCACCAACAGTGCATAAGGGTTCCAACTTTTCCACATCTCTGTCAACACTTGTTTTTTCTTGTTATTTTGATAGTAGCCATCGTAATGGGTATGAGTTGATATCTCATTGTGGTTTTCATTTGTATTTCTCGTATAATTAGTGATGTTGAACATATTTTTCTTAAGTTTGTTGGCCATTTCTATGTAATCTTTTAAGAAATGTCTATTCAAGTCGCTTGCCCATTTTTGAATTGGGTTTTTTGTTGTTGTTGTTAAAGTTTTAGAAGTTCTTTATATATTCTGGATCTTAATTCCTTATCATATGATTTGCAAACATTTTTTCTCATTCTGTAGGTTGCCTTTTCATTCTGCTGATTGTGTCTTTTGATGAATAAAAAGATGGTAAGTTTCATGTAGTCCCATTTGTCTGTTTTTGCTTTTGTTGCCTGTGATTTTGCTGTCATACCCAAGAAATCATTGCCAAATCTAAGGTTTTCTTCTAGCAGTTTTATAGTTTTGGATCTTACATTTAGGCCTTTAATCCACTTTACATTAATTCTTGTATATGGTGGAAGATAAGGTTCCAGCTTCCCTCTTTTGCATGTGGATATCGAGTTTTCCCACTACCATTTTGTTGAAGAGACTATCCTTTTCACATCAAGTAGTCTTGGCACCCTTGTCAAAGATCATTTGACCATATATGCAAGGTTTTATTTCTGAACTGTATTCTGTTCCATTGGTCTATATGTCTGTCTTTGTGCCACTACCACATTGTTTTGATTACTGTTGCTTTATAATATGTTCGAAATTGGGAAGTTTGTGTCCTCCAATTTTGTTCTTTTTCAGAATTATTTTGGCTATTCAGAGTCCTTTGAAATGCTGTATGAATTTTAGGATAGTTTTTTTCTATTTCTGCAAAACATGACATTAGAATTTTAATTGAGATTGCTTTGAATCTGTAGCTCATTGGGTACTATTGACATCTTAACATTATTGTGTTCCAGTCCATGAACATGGGAATGTTTCCATTTACTTGGGTCTTTAATTTCTTTCAGCAGTGTTTTGTAGTTTTTAGCGTGCGAGTGTTTCACCTAATTGGTTAGGTTTATTCCTAAGTATTTTATCCTTTTTGGATGCTATTGTAAATGAGACTTTTTTCCTAGATTTCCTTTTCTGATTGTTTGTTGTTAGTATATAGAAACAAAACTGATTTTGTATGTTGATTTTGTATCCTTAAACTTTTCTGAATTCATTTATTAGTTCTAACAGAGTTTTTGTGGAATCTTTAGAGTTTTCTACATGTCATATGTGAACAGAGATAATTTTACTTCTTCCTTTCCAATTTGGAAAACTTATTTTTTTCCTGTTTAATTGCTTTAAGACTCCCAAAACTATGTTGAATAGAGGCATTGAGAGCAGGCATCCTCGTTCCCGATCTTACAGAAAAATCAGTCTTTCACCTTTGAGTACAATGTTAGCTGTGAGCTTTTCATATATGGCCTTTCTAATGTTGACTTAGTTTCCTTCTATTCCTAGTTCGTTGAGTGTTTTTATTGTGAAAGAGTGATGAATCTTGTCAAATGCTTTTTCTGCATCAGTTGAGATGATCGTGTGGTTTTTGTTCTTCATTTACTTAATGTGGTATATTGTATAGGATGCTTTTAATATGTTGGACAGTCTTTGCTTTTAAGGAATAAATCTCACTTGGTGATAGTGTATAATCCTTTCAGTGTGCTGTTGAATTCATTTTGCTAATATGTTGCTATTAAGGTAATTACTAGGACTTACTATTTCCACTTTGTAAATTGTTTTCTGTATGTCTTGTAGCTTTTTGTCTTTCCTTTCCTCTCTACTATCTTCCTTTGTGTTTCATTGGTTTTTTTGTAGTGACATGCTTTGATATCCTTATCATTTCCTTTTGTGTATATTTTATAGATATTTTCTTCACAGTTGTCATTGCAATTACATAAAACATTAAAGTCATAACATTCTGTTTTAAACTGATAACAAGTTAACTTCAATTGCTATGACAACTCTACTCCTATAAGCTCTGCTCCCCCCACTTTATGTTATTGATGTCATAAATTAGATCTTTATATATTGTATACCCATTAACATAGGTACGTAGTTACTTTTACATGTTTTTGTCATTTAAATTGTGAATAAGAATTAAAAGTGAATTTATGCACCAGAATTACATTAATACAGGTTACTGTATTTGTCCATGTATTTATCTTTACTGGAGAACTTTATGTTTTCGTGTGGCTTCATGTTGCTGTCTGGTGTCCTTGCATCTTGAAGAACTCCCTTTAACATTTCTTGCAGAGCAGGTCTGGTAGTAATGAACTCCCTCAGCTTTTTTTCCTGTGTGGGAAAGTCTTAATTTCCCCTTCATTTTTGAAGCACAGTTTTGCTAGATACAGTGTTCTTGGTTGATGATTTTTTTCTTTTAGCACGTTGACTATATCATACCACTCTCTTCTGGCCTGCAAGGTTTCTGCTGAGAGATCCACTGGTAATCTTAGGGAAGCTTCTCTTGTATGTGATGAGTTGCTTTTCTCTCGCTGCTCTCAAGATTCTCTTTTTGACTTTTGACAATTTGATTGTAGTGTGTCTTTGTGAGACTGACTCTCTTTGCATTTATCCTGTTTGGTGTTTTTTGAGCTTCTTCAATTTGTATGTCCATTTCTTTCATCAGATATGGAAAGTTTTCAGCCATTATTTCTTCAAATAAGCTCTCTGCTCCTTTTTCTCTTCACCTTCCAGGAATCCCATATGTGTATGTTGGTCTTCTTGCTAGTGTCCCATATGCCTTTTAGGTTCTATTTACTTTTCTTCATTTTTTTTTCTTTTACTCTGATTCAGTGGTTTCCAATAATCTACCTTCAAGTTTGCTGATTTTTTCTTCTGCCTGATCTAGTCTAATATTGAACTCCTTTAATGAATTTGTCAAATCACTTATTGTATTTTTCAGCTCCAGAATTTCTGTTTGGTTCTTTTTATAGTTGCTGTCTCTTTGTTGATATTCTCATTTTGTACATGCATCATAGTCCTGATATTGTTAGTTGTCTATCTTTGTTGTTTTTTAGCTAATTCTGTGTTTCTTTGGTTTGGTTTCTGGAGTTTTATCTTGTTCCTTTAATTGGGCCGTTTTCCCCTATTTCTTTATATACCTTGTGATTTTTTTTCTTGAGACCTAAGCATTTGAAAAAGAAAATAATCACTCTCTCTCCCGTTGTTATGGCCTAGCATCGTGGATGGGACACTTTCATTGATCATCCCAGCCAGAGGTTCCAGGACCTCTGCAACCCATTTGGAGGATGTGTTTTCTCTGAGCTTGTGTGTGTGCTTTTAGTTGTCTCAGATTCCCTAAGCAGCTTGGGTCTATTTCTTCTCAGAGCTTGTACTCTGTTGCTCTCCCTGGCATCTGCTTGTGGAACTGCAACTCTAGTGTGTCACGGTGATCACGTCTGCTTTCAGTGGCTTCTGAACAAGGCCAACAGTCCTGTCCGTACTCTGAGTCACGGAGACAGAAACTAGTTCCTCAGGCAGCCTCCAGACTAGCCATGATATTGGATGCATGATCCGCTCTTGTTTCCGTCCAGAAGGAGGATCCCCAGTATGGGAAGTTTCCTCCCTTTTGAGCCCCAGTAAGTTGGATAGGCACACAAAACACTGCATTATTTTCCTTTCCCTTTTGCTAGAATCGATTCTTGTTTTTTTTTGGTCAGAGTGCTGTATAAGCTTCCCAGCTGGTCTCTAGAGTTCTTGCAAAGATATTCTGGTCTGTTGTTGTTAACTAATTTGTTGTTAACCTGGTGTCTCTGTGAGAGAGTGAGGGCCTGATGCTTCCTAGTCCCCCATTTCACTGAAGTCACTCCTTTACAGGAGTTTACAAACAACGATGCCAGTATCATCAATGCTCAAGTCAGGCCAGACAGATATTAGTCCCTCGAGCACCCTCCAGACAAGTTGGATGGAAGGTCCACCGTTATGTTTCTGTCCCACTGGAGGAAACCTCAGTGTGGGAGATTTCCTCTGGGTTGCACTGCCCTAGGTCAGATGGGTGAGGGGCATGAATGGGCTTGCCAAACACCACAAATTTTCTTACCCCGTTGGTTGGAATCTTCTTGGTTTTATGTTGGTCTGGGTAGTATATAGCTTCTCAACTGCTCTTTAGAGTTTTCCCAAAGGTATTCTGGTCTATATATTATTAACTCAGTGTCTGTGGGAGAGCAAAATCTGAAGCTTCCTTTTACTCCATCTTGCTGATGTCACTCTCTCTTTTCTTTTTTTGAAATGTTGTTTCTTCTGAAGATGAGGTTGTGGTGCTTGGAAGAATAAGGAGTTTATAATGCTCTTGGAAAGGGTTAGCATTTGTCTCATTTATTTCTCTTCAGGATCATTAATTTCCCCCCTTATTTCCTTCTTTCCCTTCAGTGAAATGTCTACAAGAGGGTATTACCTCTTCTCTGTATATCTGATTCTTCTCCAGAAGCACTGTTTCTCTGAGCTTGCCAAGCCTTTCCCCTGTAGTCAAGCACTGGGGACTGTCAAAGTCATGACCTGTGTTCAATATTTTGGCACTTAATTGTATTTTTTCTTTCTGGGGGTGACTTCCTTTGTGCTTGATCAACGTCTTCCGTGCCCCTTGATGTTTTTCCACAGTCTCTTAAGCCTCCTCTCCTTGCTGTCTTTACTCTCTGGCTTATAGCAGTGTGGGATGCTCTTGGAATTTAACTTATTTCTTTACTTAGAGGTAATTTAAAGGTTGTAGTGTCTCTGTTTCTTAATAGTGCTAAAGGTATGGGTCATATGTGATTTTATTTGTTCTCTTTACTGATTATATAATTTATTTAGGAGGCTGCATGGTGTCACCATTTTCTCAGCCTCTAAGCACTTAAGGTTTCTGGAGGCGCCACCAAAGATGACAAGCTAAGAGTGGAGAAGCCCATGGGCTCTTAGGAAAGAGTTTGCTTTTGGAAAAGTAAGTGACACAGTGCACATACAACAGAACACACAAACCAAAGATAAGACCAGGAAAGGCTGCTGTATAAAACTGTAGATCTTTCCAGAAATAGTTACAACTGAAAATGACCACAGCATTTACTTTGCCCTTTTCTGCCTCCTTAGTAGGGAATGAGCTGCTGTTCCTCATAGGAGCCACTGCACCAGGTCCCAGATCTGATAAAGGCCAGAGAAGGGATGGAGGTTTATTTGGACTTCCATAGACTGTGTAGAAGATAAATCCTCTGTGCCTTCTTCCACCATCTGACACTCATTCCTCAGGTGACCCTCAAGAGGTCAGGTGTTTTCATAACTAATCAACCATCTCTGGACAGGTCAGAGCTCAACTAGCTAGAAATCGACACTGAAACAGGGCTTTTCCGGAAAGTATACATCAGGGGAAATCACAATTTCAACATAGAGTAAAAATTAAAATAAGAATATCCTTGGTTAGGATATCAATAAACCCTCAACGTGAATAGCTTGGGTCTTTTTCTTCAGGCCACATGTGGATATTTCAATTTTTTAGTCTTTTTGTATGTATGAGCTGCCTTCCATATGTGACCAGGCATTATAAAAGTTTTTATGAAAAGAAATGGACTCAGAATAGTAGTATAGTAATGAGAAAAGGAAAGATATGGGGATTTAACCATAAATCTAGCATTAACACTGATAATGTAAGAGGAGTAAAATTACATAGAATTTTAATTTAGGAATGGAGTACCGTGGTCCACGATAAAACAAATAGAATAAAAAAACCTCCAAAAATATTAAGTAAATGCGTTTTTTTCTTAACTAAGAGAAAAATAAAGTCTTCACCCTTGACTCAAGGTGGGAAGGAAGCATGGCCTCACTTCCCCTCTAGGCATATCTCTTCAGTTAGGAGTAACCCAAGGTCAGTGGGGTTTGTGGAGGTGGGGAGTAGAGAGGGTCCACAGTCAATGGACGGGCATGAGCTCCACCAGTCACAGGACCCAGGCCCAGAAAGCCATTCTGGCTGGGGCACCTGAGGAAAACATCTTCCTGTCACCCCTTAAGACAACTTGTTTTCTTTAGGTCATGCTTGGGATTGTTTCCAGGCAACACGATGATTCCCCCACAGGAACAAGTAGGACATGGAGTGGTTTCGCAGCAGAAATTAAATTGTTGCACTTTACAATGTGCTCCTTACCTCTCTGTGGAGGGTTGTGCATCTCAGGTCTTCCTGACATTGGTTTGTGCAGCCTGTATCCCTCTGGCAGCCTCTTTTTGGGTCTTATCTCCAATGTTGAATGTAGAAAAACAGTGGACTTCAATAAGAATTATAACACTAAGTCCTTTACTAGGCACAAAACAGCCTAGCCTTAATACCTCAAAAACATCCTTAAAAAAATATATGTCAAAATCTCATACGCGTGTTTCAGGTGAGCATCTTCCCTGCTTTGCTCCGCCATCTCCCTCTCCAAAATCTGAGCCTTGATCTGTGGGAGAAAAACACATCCACCTTCAGTTGTGGCAGACTGTGCACAAAGGGAAGGAAAGAAAGCAAAACTTACCCAATTGTCTTCAGCATTCTTCTCATACATAGTGATCTGAAAAAGCCAACATGTCAAAAATCCTATGTTTAGGCCTTCTAATGGCCATTATAATCATCTGCATTAGGTACTAAAGGATTCAGTAACTTTGGGACGAATGTAGGTTACCTGATTTCTAAAGGTGGACGCCCCTTGCTGCAGTTGTTTTCACGCTTCTTGAACTCTTTTACTATGAGTTGCAATTGCTTTCATCAGATGAACCTCAATATTGATTTTCCTTTTGTCTGACTTCTTTTTTTAAAAAAAATATTTTATTGAGGTGATCTTGGCTTATAACACTGTAAATTTCAGGTGTACATTATTATATGTCAGTTTATGTATAGACTGCATTGTGTTTACCACCAACAGTCTAGTTTTTATCCATCACCATAAGCCCCATAAGGGGTGCCCTTATGAAAAAGCCAACATGTCAAAAATCCTATGTTTAGGGCTTCTAATGGCCTTCATATGTGCCCCTTAACCCATTTAGCCTTCCCCCCACCTCCTTCCTCTCTGTCATCCACTAAGCTTTTCTCCTTAAACATGTGTTTCTTTATCTTCCACATAAGAGTCAGATCATGCAGTGTTTGTATTCCTCTGTCTGGCTTATTTTGCTTAGCACAATACACTCAAGGTGGGTGCATGTTGTTGCAAATGGCACAATTTTGTCTTTTTTGATGGCTGAGTAGTATTCCGTTGTGTATATATACCACATCTTCTTTATCCATTCATCCATTGGTTAGCACTTGGATTGCTTCCATATCTTGGCTATTGTGAATAATGCTGCAATGATTGTAGGGATGCGTGAATCTCTTTGGATTGTTGATTTCATATTCTTTGAATAAATAGCCAGTAGTGGGATAGCTGGATTATATGGTATTTCTCTTTTTAATTTTTTGAGAACTCTCCGTACTATTTTCCATAATGACTGCACCAGTTTGCGTTCCCATCAGTAGTGTATGAGTGTTCTCTTTTCTTCACATCCTCTCCAACATTTGTTATTTCTTGTCTTGTTAATTATAGCCATTTTGGTGGGTGTAAGATGATATCTCATTGTAGCTTTGATTTGCATTTCTCTAATAATTAGTGATGTTGCACATCCTTTCATGTGCCTGATGGCCATCTATGTATCCTCTTTGGAAATGTCTGTTCATATCCTCTGCTTATTTTTTGATCAGGTTGTTTATTTTATGTTGTTGAGTTGTGTGAGTTCTTTATATATTTTGGAAATTAACACGTTGTTGGATATATGATTTGCAAATAATTTCCCCCAGTTGGTGGGTTGTCTTCTCATTTTGTTCATGGTTTCCTTTGCCTTGCAGAAGCTTTTTAGTCCAATGTAGTCCCATTTGTTTATTTTTTCTTTTGTCTCCCTTGCTTGAGTAGACATTGTATTCTAAAAGATGCTGCTAAGACCGATATCAAAGAGTGTACTGCTTATATTTTCTTATAGGACTTTTCTGGTTTCAGGTCTAACATTCAAGTCTTTAATCCATTTTGAGTTAATTTTTGTGTGTGATGTAAGATAATGGTCTACTTTGATTCTTTTGCGTGTGGCTGTACAGTTTTCCCACCACCATTTATTGAAGAGACTTTCCTTTCTCCATTGTATATTCTTGGCTCCTTTGTTGAAGACTAGCTGTCCGTAGATGTGTGGTTTTATTTCTGGGCTTACAGTTCTGTTACATTGATCTGTGTGTCTGTTTTTGTGCCAGTACCATGCTGTTTTGATCACTATACTTCTTTAGTATATTTTGAAGTCAGGGATGGTGATACCTCCAGCATTGTTCTTTTTTCTTAGGACTGCTTTAGCTATTTGGGGTCTTTTGTTGCCCCATATGAATTTTAGGATTCTTTGTTCTGTTTCCGTGATGAATGTCATTGGGATTCTGATTGGGATTGCATTGAATCTGCAAATTGCTTTAGGTAATATGGATATTTTAACTATGTTTATTCTTCCAATCCATGAGCATGGAATATCTTTCCACTTCTTTATGTCTTCTTCGATTTCTTTCAACAGTGTCTTATAGTTTTCAATGTGTAGGTCTTTCACCTCCTTGGTTAAGTTTATTGCTAGATATTTTATTCTTTCTGTCACAGTTGTAAATTGGGATTGTATTCATCTCTTTCTGCTAGTTTGTTATTAGTGTTTAGAAATGCAATTGATTTTTGTATGTTTATTGTGTACTCTTCAAATTTGCTACAGTTGTCGATTATTTATAACAGTTTTCTGGGGGATTCTTTAGGGTATTCTATATATAGAATCATGTCATCTGCAAACAGTGAACCTTTTACTTTTTGCTTTCCAATTTGTTTGCATTTTATTTCTTTTTCTTGCCTAATTGCTCTGGCCAAAACTTCCAGTACTATATTGAATAAGAGTGGTCAGAGTAGGCACCCTTGTCTTGTTCCTGTTCTCAAAGGACTGCCTTTCAATTTTTCACCATTAGGTATGGTATTGGCTATGGCTTTGTCATTTATAGCCATTATTATGTTGAGATGCTTTCCTTCTATACCCATTTTCTTGAGAGTTTTTATCATAAATAAATGTCGGACCTTGTCAAATGCTTTCTCTGCATCTATTGAGATGATCATGTGATTTTTATTTCTCATTTTGTTAATGTGGTGCATGACACTGTTTGATTTGCAGATGTTGAACCATCCCTGCATGCTTAGCAATCCCAGTTGATTGTGGTATATGATCCTTTCAATGTCTTGTTGTATTTGATTTGCTAGTATTTTGTGGAGGATTTTTGCATCTATGTTCATCAGAGATATTGGCCTGTAATTTTCTTTTTGTGTGTGCTGTTCTTGTCTGGTTTAGGTATCAGGGTAATGTTGGCCTCATAGAATGAGTTAGGAAGTGTCCCATCTTCTTCAGTATTTCGGAATAGTTTGAGAAGGATAGGTATTAAGTCTCCTTTGAATGTTTGGTAGAATTCACCAGAGAAGCCATCTGGTCCTGGACTTTGGTTTTGGGGGAGGTTTTTGATTACTGTTTCAAATCTCTTTACTTGTGTTTGGTCTATTCAGATTCTGTACTTCTTCTTGATTCAGTTTTGGGAGGGTTGTATGATTCTAAGAATTTATCCATTTCTTCCAAGTTATCCAGTTTCTTGGCATGTAGCTTTTCATAGTATTCTGTTATAATCCTTCGTGTGTCTGTGATATCGATTGTAATTTCTCTTTCATTTATAATTTTATTTATTTGAGTTTTCTGTCTTTTTTCCTTAGTGTGTCTGGCTAAGGATGTGTCAGTTTTGTTTATCTTCTCAAAGAACCTGCTCTTAGTTTCATTGATCCTTTCTATTTTTTTTTTGTCCTTTGTTTCATTTATTTCTGCTCTGATTTTCATTATTTCCCTCCTCCTACTGACTTTGGGCTTTGTTTGTTCTTCTTTTTCCATTTCTTTTAAGTGTAGTTTAAGATTACTTATTTGAGATTTTTCTTGTTTGTTGAGGTAGACCTGTATTGCTATAAATTTCCCTCTTACTACTGTTTTTGCTGTATCCCATAAGAGTTAATATGCTGTGCTTTCATTTTCATTTGTCTTCAGGTATTTTTGGATTTCTCTTTTGATTTCTTCATTGATCCATTGGTTGTTCAGTAGCATGTTGTTTAGTATCCCCTTATTTGTGACTTTCCTAGCTTTTTTCTTGTAGTTGATTTCTAGTTTCATAGCATTTGAGGTCAGAAAAGTTGCTTAATATTATTTCCACCTTCTTAAATTTATTGAGGCTTGCCTTGTTTCCCATTTATATAGTCTGTCTTTGAGAATGTTTCATGTGTACTTCAGAAGAATGTGTATTCTGATGCTTTTGGACAGAATGTTCTATATATATCTCTTAAGTCCTTCTGGTCTAGTGTTTCATTTAAAGCCATGGTTTCCTTGTTCATTTTCTGTCTGGATGACCTATCCATTGATGTAAGAGGGTGTTAAGCTTCCCAACTATTATTGTGTAGCTATCAAATTCTCCCTTTAGGTCTGTTAATGTTTACTTTATGTACTTTGGTGCTCCTGCGTTAGGTGAGTATATATTCATAAGTGTTATGTCTTCTTGGTGGAATGTCCCTTTTATCGTTATTTAGTGCCCATCTTTGTCTCTCATTAACTTTTTGATCTTGAAGCTTGCTTTGTCTAAGTATGGCTACACCCACTTTCTTTTGCTTGCCATTTGCTTGGAGTATCATCTTCCATCTCTTTACTCTGAGCCTATGTTTGTCTGCAGAGCTGAGATGTGTTTCCTGGAGGCAGCATTGTTTTGGGGTCTTATTTTTTAATCTATCCAGCCACTCTGTGTCTTTTGGTTGGTGAATTCAATCCATTTACATTTAGGGTAATTATTGATGTATGAGGGCTTAATACTGCTATTTTATCTCTTGTTTTCAAGTTATTCTATATTTCTTTTGTTTCTTTTCTCTTGTATTTCTGACTTCCATCTCAGTTTCTATGATGGTTTTCTCTTTATTTATGCTTTGTGACTCTGCGCTGATTTTTTGTTTAGTGGGTACCATGAGGTTTGTAAAAAAGATTTCATAGATGAGATAGTCCCTTTTCTGATAGCCTCTTATCTCCATTAGCCTAAGCAACTTCTATCCCTTTCTGCTTCCCCTTCTATGTTTTTGTTACAAATTATTCTTTTTTGTGTTGTGAGTGTGTGACTAAATTGAAGTGTTTATAGTTATTTTTGATGCTTCTTTCCCTTTATCTTTTATGTTATAATCATTTGCTAACCTATTCTGATAGAGAGCTGCAATTTTCTGATTTTGTCTGTCTATTTATGTCCTTGCTCAAAGCTTTATAAACCTTTGCCTTTTTCTTTCAGGTGGAGGGCTCCCTTCATCATTTCCTTTAAGGTAGGTCTGGTGAAAATGAATTACCTCAGCTTTTGTTTATCTTAGAAAGCTTTTATTTCTCTGATATATCTGAAGGATAATTTTGCTGAGTAGAGTATTCTTGGCTGATAGTTTTTGTCTTTCAGTATTTTGAATATATCATTCCATTCTCTCCTAACCGTAAGGTTTCTGTTCAGAAGTCCACTGAAAGCCTGATGGGGGTTCTTTTGTAGATCATTTCCTTCTCTCTTGCTGCCCTTAATGTTTTTTCTTTGTCATTGACTTTGGACAGTTTTAATATTACATACCTTAGAGAAGGTCTTTTTGCATTGATGTAATTAGGAGTTCTGATGGCTTCATGTACTTTTATGTCCAGTTCTTTCCCCAGGTTTGGGAAGTTCTCGGCTATTATTTCTTTGAACAAGGTCTCTGCTCCTTTCTTCCTCTCTTCTCCCTCTGGGATACCTATAATCCTTATGTTAGTTTTCCTAATTTGAGTCGGACATTTCTCAAAGAATTTCTCATTTTTAAAAATCTTAGTTCTCTCTCCTTTTCCACCTGAAGCATTTCTAGTTTTCTATCTTTGAGGTCACTAATTCTCTGCTCAATAAGGCCTACTCTATTTTTTATGCTTTACATTATTTTTATCTCCTTAATTGTGTTCTTCATATCCAGAATTTCGGTTTTGTTTTTACTTTTTAGTCTCTTTGGTGAAGTATTCTTTGTGTTCATTAACTTTATACCTGAGCTCAGGGAACTGCCTTTCTCAGTTTTCTTGTAACTCATTGAGTGTCTTTATGATAGCTATTTTGAATTCTCTGTCAATTAGATTGTAGTCTTCTCTGACTTCAGCTTTGGTTTCTGGAGAGTTGTCATTTCTTTCTGTTTTGCCATGTTATTGTAGTTCTTCATGGTGTTTGATAAATTTATCCTCTTTCGGTGCATTTCTGGTAGTGCTCATGTTTTCTTATTTGGATACAGCTCTGGTTACTTTGGTTTCTGGTCACCTGGGTCTCATATTCCTCCACTGTCTCTCCCTGGGCTCAGATACTACTGGCCCGTGCACCACCTATGCTACTGTTCCCAGGTTGTCTTTGGGTGCTGGGTTCACAGATGTCACTGTCACTGGAGGGGACCTTGGGACCCGGGGACTTGTGTACAGGCCCTCCTGCTGGTGGAGCTGGTGTTGGGATGCCACCACTGGTTCTGCTGTGGTTTCTGTTGCTTCTGGTCACAGATTGCATCTGCTAACATTGCGGGCCCAGGGGCTGCTTTTTCTCTCCCTATCCCGTCTGCTTGTAGTTGTGCCAGTTGGCTACTATGTGTTCATACAGGCTAGGCTGCAGTGCTCTGCAGGGCGCCCTAATGCAGGCTGGGCCACTGCACTTGGCAGGTGGGTTGCGCTTGTGTGTTTGGGGCCACCACCTGATGGGACGCCTTCGTGTGGGTGGGGCTACCTTGGCAAAGTGGGTGCTCCCACGGGCTGGGCTATTGCCACTCCACAAGTGTTCGTGAATGTGCCGGGCTGCCCCTCGCCTTCACTCACAGTCATGCTGGCCACTGTTTGGGGATCCATGACCTGGGTCGCTACGCATGGGGAGAGCGAGGGGGCCACTCCCCTAGTTCCACTGCTTCCTGGGGGTCCAGTCCACCCACCTTCAGATATATAGCTGCATGGATCTCTCAGGCATCCTGTTGTGCCATGTACAGAAGCCTCTGTTGGTTAATGGATGTCTGTTTAGTTTTAACTGAGAGGGGAGAGACAGAAAGAACAACTCCCTCGGCCATGATGCTGACGTCACTCAGATGGTGATTTTGCATAATCTTCCCATCTTCCCGTTATCCTCATATCTGTCCCCTAATAGAATTTCTCCATACCCATAAAACACTTGTACTTGTATATTTCTTCTACAGCCAATTTCAGGTATTCCTGGGTAGCTGACAGCTGCTTCTCCCTTTCCACTCATTCACATTGTTTCATGTTCCACTTCCTAAGATGGGAAAGACACACATTGTCCAGTAGCCAATGTGAAATTCTGCATTTTTTTAACTCCTGGTGGTCTGAAGGCTAGATTCAAATGTCCCTTCCCACCGTGCCCACCCTGGCAATATCTACTGGATTATAAAATGATGTGAACTGTCACATAGCGTGTTATCTCTGAGATGCTGATTTCAGAAGGAAAACTGTCTGCTTCAGGGTGTCAGTCTACTTTAACAAGACTGAGTTGATTGATGGTGAAAGCAGCAAAGGGTGATGGCTTAGAAAAGGTTTGTTTTCTGTGTTGCCCTCTGATGATTTTGTTCAGGGTCTTGATTCAAAGGGTTTCAGCTTGACACTTGATTTCCTATAGAATCATGTGGAAAATTTGAAGACTCTAAGAAACATGGAGATAAGCACTAAAGAGAGAAAGGTACATGCATTTCTCTCTGGCTTCCCAGGCAGTCCTTCAGCAGATACTTTCTAGAGGGGCTGTAATGTAGTGACTATGTTGTAAGGTGTTGAAGATGGAAAGGTGGTCAGGGCACTTGACCCACCCCCAAACAGAGCTTACAGATTAATGAAAACAAGATGCTCGTGAGGACAGAGCAATCCTACCCCAGGCTTAGGAAGGAATAACACAAAGCTGAGTCTTCAGGGAAGATAAGGAAGAGTTTTACTTTTGAACATGGATCTAAATCCCTGATCTCCTCCTGAGAACAAAAGTAAATACCGGACAAAATATGAAACATGTGATTGAATGTACCAAATTTCTAAGATGCCAGTAAGGAAACACGAGGCCAAGATGGAGAAGAAGGAAGCCCAAGACAAAGGCCAGCCTGGCATCTGGAGCCAATTTCCCCAGGATTCGTCAATGAATTCTGGAACAGACTGCTGAACTGCAAAGAAGCTGAACAACTTTTTTACACCTGCCTGGGCTTAGAAGGGAACAAGTGGAGTTCAGTGTCAGCCAGCGAAGGTGAGCCCTAGTGAATCCTGCAGGCTTTGGTTGGGACCTAGGAGAGTTACACAAAAGGAATAAAGGTGGGCAGGAAATAGCCTGGCCTTCATAGGGATTGATCCTATGGTGAAGGATCTCAATTGCAGACTGGATTAAAGGAATCCAGTACTGCTGGTACCCTTGATCAGTTGCCAGAAATAAACTCCCATCTTTTCTGCTGCAAGATCACTCAATTTTTCTCTAAATAGTTTTGACCCAATGTCTGGTGCTGAATAAAAAAATGACCTGACACCGGGCTGAACAAGACAATATGATGGCACTGAAACCTACAGGACAATGGAAATGGACCCAGAGGAGGTCCAGATAGTGAAGTGATTATTAATGCTGGTACCATCCCTCCTCTACCCCATATAAATTACAGACAAGAACATGTGACAACCAGTTAGAATGGAAAGAAAAATGCAGATACAGAAATCAAGGTAGGAAGGGCAGGCACAGTTCTGTACTGAATGAATTTGGCAAAAATAATGTGGATTATTCTGAAAGAAATATAGTGATCTATATTGATCGACACATTCATTCATACAACAGTTATTTGTAACAATTAACACATGCACCGCTTACTCTTCTGTAGCCATTTTTTCTTTGCTTATAGAATTCCTCAAGGATGTCTACATTCTTCTTTAGCATTTTGAATTCCACTTCCTTTGTCTCTTTCACAGACCTCAGTGCATTACAGTTGTCTTTCAGGTTCCTTTTACATTCTGTAAAGGATGAGTTTTCTTTGTCTGTGTGCATATGTACCTGAGAACTTGGTTGGAGTGGGGAAGGGAGAAGGGCAGGAGCCCTGAGAACAGGAAGCTATTCTTTCCCTTCTCAATGCACACTACTTTTCACTGTATGGGGATTTCTTCCTAAGAAACAGCATACCTTCCAGGTTACATCTTTTGGACCTCAAGGCTGTCAGCTCTGAATCCTCAAATTCAGCATTTGCATCTCATGACTTTAAGAGAGATACAAGAAAAGACGTTCAAGAAGTAATGATTGTGCAACAATGTGAATGTACTTAACACGACAGGATCATGCACTTAGCAATGTTTAAGGGCCTGGCCCCATGCCCGAGTGGTTAAAAGTTGCACGTGCTCTTCTTTGGCTGCCTGGGTTCATGGGTTCGGATACCAGGGACGGACCTACTCCACTCACCAGCCATACTGTGGTGGTGTCCTATATATAAAGTAGGGGAAGATTGGCCCAGATGTTAGCTCAAGGCACATCTTCCTCAGCAAAAATAAATAAATAAATAAATAAATAAATAAATAAATAGTTTAAGATGGTTCATTTTGTGTGTATTGCACCACAATTAAAAATTGAAGAGGAAGTAATAATTTTCAGTTCTCTCATTCAAGTAATCTATGAGAGTGATTTTTGTTACCTGCTCCTTCTCTATGTGAAGCTGAAGATTTTCCTTCTGTTCTTCAGATTTTGGTTTTGCTTCATTGACACAGGCTTCATTCAGGGAAATCTGAACCTAAAGCAAAACATTCTCCTAATTACTTAATTCCCAAGAAAAAAAATCCAAGTAGATATCATCATTTTAATCTTATAAGACATGAGATAGTTGTTCCTCCTGAAAGCTAATGTGTACGATGGAAATCCTACAGCAACTGGAGAAAGTTTATCTCCGAAATTTCTGAGGTGTTCATTGAAAGAACACCTTTCAAGTTCTTTGTAGATTTTTCTTTTCCCAATGTCTGCACATAGGATAGAAACAAAACATGTGGTAAGATTTCAATAGAAACACCGGGTGATATGCTAAAGAGATGTAACATCAACCAAACATGTCCCTCAGTTATCCCTATGTTTCTTGTGAGAGTAGTTGATCCTGCTTGGGCCCAGGAAAAATGGCAAGTGCATAAAGAAATGTGGAACAAGAAAGACCTTGAGGCATGAATATTTTGTGGCATCCACAAACTTCTTGTTTACTGGATAATAGAATAGATGACAGGATGACAAGGGGAAAGCAAAGAAGGTGGAAAATAGTTTGTCAAACAGCACATAAATGACTTTTCTTAATGGAATATATATATATATATGTATAAAAATATAAAACCCAAATTCACGTTGAAAGTTCTGTGTTCAACATTCATTGGTGTAGGGTTGTAGAACTTGGCTAAATATTGTGAAAATTAATAAAAGGAAACCTCATTTAAAATGGAGTCAGGAGGCCAGAAGCTGGAGCTCCCATACAGTACCACATGGTCAGATACAGGAATGATAGTCCATTACAGACCCCAGCAGAAGTCATGAACAGGAAAGGATCTCAATTGTAGGAAGAAATGTATATTGCATCCCAAACAGAAATCGACTACCTCAGCCACTCAGTGAATGAGAAACCATCACCACCCTTAACTCTTGCTTTTCCCCCAATAGACTTTCGTTCAGAACAGCCCCTCCCAAACTCCTCTCTTTTCTCCATGAGATAACAGTCTTCTCCTTTGATTATTGATTTACCTATGGTCCTCCATAGCATGCACGTCCCAAAATCTAGTTCTTTGCTTATTCCCAAATAAGTTTATCTTGCTGGTAAAATAACTGGCTGTTTTATTTTTGAGGTTGCCAATATCTTTTTTCGTCTCTCATATATTTTTGAGTTCTTCTGCATATCTTGGAGGGCAGTGCTGAATGATGGGAAAATTACCTGGGTTGTGAAAATAATACATACTTTCTAGTCTCTGAAATAGAAAAAGTCGTGATAGTACTTGAAATAACAGATCATTGCTCATAAAGTAGTTCAGTTCGCAGACTTGCAGACTCCACTTTGGTGAACAGCGAGAGGATATGGAGTGCTCAATTCACCCAATATATACAAAGCCTCAAAAGCCAAAATTACAGTAAAACTTAGCAGCCAAACCCTTACCAAGTCCTGATTCTTGACATTCTGATCTCTCCTAAATTGCAGTCTACCACATGTACTTTGAAGGATGTGATTCATATAATCATTAGCCTTTTCTAGTGTTTTGATGTTATTCTTCAACAAAACATTGAATCAGTAATAATTACTCATTACTTTTACTTCTATTTTTAGAATGTAATGCGGGCAAAGAAGGAATTTTTACCTGAAAGTACTTCAGCAGCGAGAATCTTGTTTTGCCTCATGGTTTCTTGTAGGCATTTCTTTGATTCATTGGTCTGCACAAATGTGAGAAAGGAATCAGAATTCAAAAATATTAATTATAGTGCTAGACAAACCTATCAGAAAGTGTGAATCCTTGCAAAAATAAAGAAAGCAAAGCTTTAAATTTGTGAAGCTTGCTTAGAGTTTGGACTGTTTAAAAATTATAAAAAGGACAGAGGGGTCCCCACACACCTCAGGTGATCCCCGACGATGAGGGGGAGACCAGTCCCCTGACCCTTGAGGAAGACCACAGGGTCCGGTTCTGGAGTATTAGTGACTCCTCAGCAATCTGTGGACAGCTCAGTGCCCAACAAAAGCTGAAACCAACTGAAGCAGGGGCAGCACCCGGCACCCTCCCCCCTTCCAGCTACCAAGAGAGCAGGATCAGTGCCAGATAACTCTACCATTCCTTCTAGGGCTCACCCAGCTTGGGGCAGAACAGACACAACAGGGATGAACCACTGTCACCACACGTCACTGCTTGTATCTGTGAAAGCAGAGGAGCAAGGGTCCTCTGCTAGAATACTGGGAGAGACAACACCAAACTAAGAAAGGAGCAGATTCCAGGCAGACCGGCATCTTGGTCCAGGACCACCCTCTGCCCTCCTCACCACCCCCAGCACCACAGAAGGTTGTTTGCTCTCTATTCAGAAGAGAGAGAATAAGAGGGATAGAAAAGCCCTCTCCCCACACCTGTAAGTGGAGCTACTCCTGGGGAAAAGCTCCGCCTGCAGGCCCCTGCCCTGCCCATCCCCCGCCTCAGCTTCCCTCCCCGACAAAGGGGTCTTCTCTTCTATGCGGGGGCTGCCCACAGGCACCAGGACCTTTGGGCACATGGGCATGCCTGGATTCTTGGAGGGAACAGGGAGAGCGTTTATTGAGAGGAACAAAGTTTACTACAAAACGTGGTTAGGCGCAGCTCTGTTAATCGGAATTCATAGATAATTGTGATTTCTAAGTCCACTGTGAGATGCAGACTAATTGTGTCCAACGGAAACATGAGGTGAAATTCTAAATAATAAAATAACACAAACGTGTTTTGATTTCAGGTGTAAAATCCCATGACGGGTGTTAAGAAGACATCTCAGCTGTAATAGTGCCACAGAATCACCTTCATCTGAACACAAGTGAAGGACTTTGATGGGAATTGGTTATGCAGGTCATTCCTGATGATTGCTCTTCATTCCTTCAGTACTGGTATCCATTTCCTACTGCAAATGTGTCATCTCTGGACGTTCAGATTATTTTGACCTAAGCTACCACTGGAGGGATCCTGGAGAGCACACTGACCCACAGAGATGGGACCCTGAGGAACTGTGACATCGGCTGGATCCAAGAACATTCCAAATCACACAAAGCACCCATTATGCAGTTGGAGGGATGGCCTCTCACGTTCCTCTCCCGTGAGGATGACGGCAGACGTTCCCAACAGGCTCCTCACCAAACCCAAACCAGGAATGGAGCAAAGGAACCACAACAACCACAATCCCACATCAAGCAGTTCAGGAAGGAGTCGGCTTTGCTGGGAGACTTCAGTTAAGTGAGGTTAAGTGTCACCCTCCAAGTGTTATTTCCAGAAACACACTGTGAGAGCCCTGCAGTCCTTGGCCTGGAAGCACTGCAGGCTTCTGGAGGCACCACCAAAGATGAGAGGTCAGAGTCAAGAAACCTGAAAGCTCCTGGGCAAGACTCTGCTTTCAGAAAAGTAAATGGCACAGCAGGCATACCATGGAACACACAAACTGGAGATGAGGCCCAGAGAGGCTGCTGCTGCATGCACATGTAAACGTTTCTAGAAATAGTTACAACTAAAATGACCACAGAATTTACCTTGCCCTCATCCTCCTGCTTCGTGCAGCAGGAGATGCTGCTCCTCCCAGGAGCTGTAGCACCAGGTCCCAGATCTGATAAAGGTCAGAGAGAAGAGATGGAGATTTAGTTTGGCTTGCACACACTGTGAGGAAGGAAAACAGATCCTCCGCACCATTCTCCAGAAAGAGTCTGACACTCTTTCCCATCCTCAGTGCCCTTGCTGGCAGCACTGGGCTCCCTGCATGCCTCCGGTGACCCCCAGGGATGAGTGATGATCTGTCCCTGTCCATTGAGGAAGACACCACAAGGCCCACTTCAGGAATTTCCATGACTCCTCAGCAATGTGCGGACAGTTTAGGGCTCAGTAAGCTGGAAAGAAGGTTAGGGGTGCGCCTCAACCCCCACAGAGCCTGGCACGTGGTCTCTGTCCAATGCACATCTGCAGAACTGCTCTTTCTGCCTTTCTGGAGGCAGCCTCTTTCTTTCTCCATAATAGACACCTGCTGCCCAGCTCAAGATGGTGAAACGACACAGCCCAGGGCACGTACTTCCCAAGAAACTCAAGGAACATGACAATGTACTCACCCAGGTTTAGCTTTGCACTGCCAAGCCCTCAGTAACATCTCTCCATTTAACCCAACAAATCCCTAGGAAAAAAGGTGACTATACTTTACAAGTCAACTCATATTCTTCAGATCACCTTATTGTGTGGGGCAGGTGGAGGTGATGATTGAGGCCTCAGTGGCCTCCATGGTGGAAGAGGTGGATGTGGCCCTGATTCCATGGGATTGGGCATGCGGGGTGATCCTTCCCTAGGAGGAAGCCTTCTTGCCTCCACGCTGACCTGCGGAACACAAGGTTAAAGTTAAATGGATATGGCCGACACAAGCACCAACACCAACAAAATCTGAAACCCAGTGAAGTAGGATGGCAAAATGTAGTTTTGGAAAACCACGTGAATGTGCTTAGAAGTACAGGATTGTGCATTTAAATTGGTTAAGATTATTCATTTTAATTTATGTGTATTTCACCACAAATATTAAATAGGAAGTAATGATTTTCTGTTCTGTGATTGAAATAATTTATGAGACGAACTTTTTGTTGGCTCCTTCTTAATAATAAGCTGAATAATTTTTTTTGTACGCTCTGTGCTTCAGATTTCACTTCGCTTTATTAACACAAGCTTCGTTAAGGGAAATTTGAACCTAAAGCAAAACATTCTCATTAGTGACTTAATTCCCAACAAGAAAATTTACAAGTAGATATCATCATTTTAATCTTCAAGTCATGAAATTGTTGTTACTCATGAGTGCTAATTTGTGCATGGAAATCCTCCAGCAAATGTAGGTAGTTTATCTCTGAAATTGCTGAGGTGTTGATTGAAATAACACCTTTCACATTCTCTGCAGACTTTTCTTTTTCCAATATCTTCACATAGGATTGTAACACAACACATACCAAATGTCAACAGAAACACTGGGTGATATGCTAAAGAGATGTAACATCAACCAAACGTGTCTCTCAGTTACCCCTATATTTCATATGAGAGTAGTTGATCCAGCTTGGGCCCAGGAAAATTGTCAAGCACATAAAGAAATCAGAAGAAAGAAAGAACTTGAAGCATGAATACTTCCTGGCATCTACAGACTTTTTGTTTACTGGATAACGTGATAGATGACAGGATGACAAGGGAAAAGCAAAGAAAGTGGAAAGTAGTTCAAGTCAAAGAGTGCATAAATGGCTTTTCTTAATGGAATATATATTCATTCCAGTATGTATATGTGTATATACATATATATACATACACACACATAAACATATATACACTTACATAGAGCTTCCACAAATTCACATTGAAATCTCTGTGTTCAACATTCATAGGGATAGCAACTGTATAGCATGACTAGATATTGTGAAAATTAATAAAGAAATCCTCATTTAAAATGAAGTCAGGAGGCCAGAAGCTGGAGCCCCCATGCAGTACCACCCACACTCAGTTATAGGAAAGACAGTCAATTACAGACCCAACAGAAGTTGTGAACAGGAAAGAATCATCAATAACAGGAAGAAATGTACATTGCATCCAAAACAGAAGTCACTGGCTGAGGAACTCAGCCAATGAGAAACCATCACCACTCTAAACTCTTTCTTTTTTCCAATAGACTTTCTTTCAAAACAACCCTTCCCAACTTCCTCCTTTTTCTCTATAAAATAATGTTCCTCTCCATTGATTGCTGGATTTGCCTATGGTCAGCCATAGCATGCTCATCTGGAATTGTAAATATTTGGCTATTCCCAAATAAACTCATTTTGGTGGTAAAATAACTGGCTGTTTTATTAAGGTTGACAATATTTTCCTTCATCTCATATATTTTTAGATTTTTCTACATACCTTGGAGGGCAGTGCTGAATGATGGAAAATTACCTAGGTTGTGAAAATAAAACTTATGTCCTAGTCGCTGAAATAGAAAAAGTCATGATAGTACTTGAAATATCAGATCATGGTTCAGAATGGGGTTCAGCTCCCAGACTTGCAGGCTCCACTTTGGTGAACGGCGAGAGGACATGGAGGGCTCAATTCACCCAAGGTACACAAAGCCTCAAAAGCCAAGTTATGGTAAAATTTAGCAGCCAAACCCTCACCAAGTCCTGATTCTTGACATTCTGATCTCTCCTAGATCGCAGTCTACCACCTGTACTTTGAAGGATGTCATTCAAATAATCGTTATCATTTTCCAGTGTCTTGATGTTATTCTTCAACAAAATATATTGAATCAGTAATAATTACTCGTTGCTTTTACTTCTGTTTTTGGAATGTAATGCAGGCAAAGAAGGAATTTTTACTTGCAATTTAAGCTACAATAATCTTATTTTCCTGCTTTATTTCTTTTTTTGTGAGGAAGATCATCCCTGAGCTAACATCTGCCAATCCTGCTCCTTTTGCTGAGGGAGACTGGCCCTGGGCTAACATCCATGCCCATCTTCCTCCACTTTATGTGGAACACCGCCACAGCATGGCTTGACAAGTGGTGCATTGGTGAACGCCCAGGATCCGAACCGGCAAACCCCGGGCCGCCGCAGCAGAGCGTGCACACTTAACCACTTGTGCCACTGGGCCGACCCATTCCTGCTTTATTTCTTTAACATTTTTCTTTACTTCATTGATATATACAAACATGTAAGAAAGAAATCAGAATTCAAAAATATAAATGACAATTCTGGACAAAATTATCTTCTAGTGCAAGTCCTTAACACAAAAAAGAAAGCCGTGCTTTACATTTATGAAGCTTGCTTTGAATTTGAACTGCTTATAGAACATATGAAATAGGACAGAGGGATGAAAGAAGAGATAACAAAATAACTGAACTACCAGAGGTGGAAGTAATTGAAAGTGCCATCATGAAAAATAATTGAAAGGACAATGATACTTTGTGTTCCCAAATAGACTTTTTTTCCTGCAAGTTGCCTACTTTCTCTCTTCATGATGTCTGTCTCTTCAATTATTTGTTGTAAATCAGCTAAAAGGAGATTTAACAATTTCTAAGATTATTAGGCAAACCTGTTACCGGCACGTTGGGTTCTTATTTTCTCCCAGGCTGGAAATCAAGAGAGACAACAAACAGGATTAGAAAAGGAAAAGTTTATTAGTTTATGCACAGGAGAGGCACAAGGGATCTGGTGCAGATGACCAGCTTTTTAGGGAGTGGGAATGTGGGGTTTTATTAGGCAAAGTCTGGGGATAAGTGACTTATCATGGCCATAAAGGCAGGGATGTGCTTGCACCTGTGCTGTTGTGTGGCATGCTACTACATGCAATGCATATATCATTAGCATGCTAGCTCTCCACCCTTGGGTGTGACTTTTAGTATGGTAATGGGGCTAGGGTCACCTTCAGACAACTCTGGGGTGCTAGGGTGTATGCGTAAGTCCAGGAAATGTCTGAAACTGCGTAATGTGCATCTTGGTTGGTGGTCTCTGATTCTCCTAGCTTGTGGATTGGTTAGGGGCCTTATGTTATTAGGCCAGGGGGCCTTGCAGATGGCCCTGTCTCGTTAGGCTGTTTCCTGTCTCAAACCCAGTAAAATTGAATTATCCCAGTGTATTAGCAGCAGAGACACATTATCTAGCACTAGGAGTGTAACTAACTCTTTAGCTTTAGTATTGTGCCTGAAGAAAGCAAATTTTAGTGGTATTTTAAATCTAAGAAAATCTTATTTCAGTGAGGTGCCTATTTAAAATGTTTTTAAAGATGGAGAAACACAATAAAATGTCTTCTGTTAATTTCTCTCCCATCTGTAAGCACCATTCTTAGAAAATTCAATCACTTCAAATAGTTATGTCATCACTGATACTGGCTCAACACAAGGTTGACATAAGGGAAGCCATATTATAGAAAAGAAAAACCCTATTGTAACTTTGAATGACCACTGACTAACCCAACTGGATATGCATCCTCCAGGAGATCTAACTGCTCTGTAGATTTTACAACCCCTGCTTGTGCATGTACCTCCCAGCTGCGATAAGATGGTAACTTTGTTCTGTTGAGTTCCTTAGGAATGTGATGACCCCTGAACAGAGAGTCTATGCTGATAGCCATCATCAATGAAAACTGAAAGATCTGGTGTGACCACTCTCAGTCTGTAACACCCAAAGGTCAACATTCCTAACCCCCACCCCTATAACCCACTGGCCTATATAACTGCTGTAAGATTTTGTGCCCCCTTAAGATCATTCTTTCAGACATAAGTTGGCCATCTTCCCCCAAGTCCTTTCTTTCCTACCACCTTGCCTCTTGACTATTGGCATGTCTTGCGGCGAGCAGAAGACCCCCCCTTGGGTGGTAACAATCACGAGAGGTGAAACATAAAAATAAAAAACACCTTATTTCATGCAGGTTTGCCCCACTTTCATTCACTACTTGCGATTTCACGGAAGGGAAGTTCAGAATGTCAATTGATTGGCTACTCAAAATCTTGTAATGTCTTCCTTCTGCCCAGCAGATTGCCTTTGTAGGGGATCAGCTTCCTCTCTTGGTCTTACAGATGTTAATGAAAGCATTAAATTAATTAACAAAAGAACAAAAAGAAGCCTAGGGGAGAATCAAGGGTGAAATTTTTTAAAAAGGATTTTTAGGAAATAAATAAAACCAACATTTTAAGCAGGGGAAACAGAGGAATCAGAAAGGGAAGAGTCATGAGACTCATCCCAGTAAGATGGGAATCTTTAGGTGGTTATTTAAAAAAATGCGATGGATAAAATGAACATTAATGGGGTTAAAACAAAGGTTTTAATACAGCACTGCCTAATGTTACAGGCCAAAGGGACCCCTTCCTGGCCCCCCCAACATTAAAGGCCCTAAACATGTCTGCTCTATTTACCCTATTTTAAAATAATTTTAAAAGGCCACAAGGCAGAAATCACAATAAAAAACCTGACCCACAATTGCTTGAGGCAGCAGTTAGGCCTGTTAATCAAGTTAAAGATTAGCAAAGAGCCAGAGTCCCTTGGCTTGACCTCTTCCTGAGGACTCAAAGCCTTTTGCACAGAAATGGGTAACATAACCAGAAGAAGGAGAAGTAAATTTCCAAGACTCCTTGATGCAGCAACCCCACAAGATGTGGTACCAGAACCATTTGGTGGGGCCCTGACTCAGGCTACAGTTAGGTTGAAAAAACAAAAAACAAGTCTAAGTGTTGATAAGATTATAAAGGTTGGAATGTTTGAGCTATTATTGTATTAAGAGATTATATCAACTTTGCCTGAGTGTTTTTTAGAAATAAATGTTACATCTGGCCAATGATAAGAAATTTTCGCATATTGAGGTATATGAGATAGCTATTCTGGTTTAAACCTGATTCCGCCTAAACTCAGGAAGCTTGACTTATGGTCTGTCAAACATACATTGTACATCTGCTTTAACCATTAAAGTAAAGGATGCCTTAAACATTACCTCAAAGTAAAAGAATGCACTCGTTGAAGATAGGAATACATACTTCCTTTTCTATGGGGCCAGTATCTGTACTCCTGAAGATAAGATTGCTTTCCCAGACATCAGGGTCTTGTAGACCTGTTAATCTGTAGCTAAATACCTCTTTGCAACCTTGTTGAGTATGTATCCTGGGCATGTTTGATGTCTCTTCTTTGTTCTGAAAAGGAATAAAACTGTACTAAAATTCATGCTTCTCCAGAATGCTTTCTTCCTTTGTGGAGACTGCCTTCCCGGGCTGTAGTCCTCAGCTTGGCTCAAGTAAATCTCACTTTATCTGTCTTATCTATAGATTGGTTATTGGTTATTTGTGTCAACATTTCTTGGCATAGCCAGCAGGATTTCAGAGGAACACACCTGAGACCACCTGGAATCTACTTTGAATGCTGCTTGGTACCAGCATGGGCCCATTGAGCCCCTCTGGCTTCACTGCACTCTTTGGGTGCCTTGGTGAGTTCCTCTGAGATCCAGACCTTCTTATTTAAGTTGTAGGTCCAAACTTTTAGTGGTGAGCTGTTTCGAGTCTTAAGACTAGGTGTCTTAAAGGGGCTGCCAGTACATTTCTTAGGTAAGGGAACTTAGCAGGAATTTCCTAGGCCAGGGGAATCTACGAGGAAACTTTGAAGTGAACAGGGTTGGCTGACCTTTTTAATTTGGTTTTTAATTGGTAAGAATTCTATCTATAATATCTGAACAAATTTTTTGATAGCAAAATGAGAGGCTGAACTCATTCAGAGAGAAGAGACACCACCTCCTTCCAGCCATAAGGAGTTCTGAGGCAACCAAGAACTTAGTGGAAGTGTCTGAGGTTGATCCTCGTGACGTATAGTGGTCTCATAGGGAATTCCATTGTGATCATTCACTTTAAGTAACTGATGGCTCATCCAGGGACATACACATAAGGAGTGGTCATCCAGTGCTCTGAGCCCCCACAGTAGTTTTAGACTGCCGGTGGGAGAAACTGTGACACATAAGAGAGTGTTCACGTTCTTTTAGGAAGTGACACTCACAAGCAGCACACTTCTGACCCACTACACTCTCCTTAGAAATTGCTTAGACTGTATAGTAAAATGAAACTAAAAGAAAATGGGAAATTGTGCTTCTGAAGCTGACCAGCTTCCAAATGGAAAGCCTCCCCCTGGAACTCCAGCTGGCTTTATGTACAATATATATAGAGCTGATACTTGCAAGTACTTAACAAAATGGGAAAATTTTGCAAAGGATGACTTGAGTCTTAGTGGCCAAAATGGGGAATGTTCAATTTACCGAAATTAGGTTTTTTGCATGCACAATTGGAAAAAGCTGGCTATAAAATCAAACAAGTAGAATGGGCAACATATTTTAAGTGATATTTAGAAGCTTCAAATCATGGTAATGATAAAAGGACATCTTTACAGGAAACTAATCAAAAATTTTTGGACACCATTGCTAAATTGGAGAAAAGTTCAGAAGCTGCCCTATCTCCTCCACCTCCTTCTCCACCTTCCCCTCCTTCTCCTCTAGTGCCTTTGTATCCTCTCCTGTCTGGATGTCTGTACCCTAACTTGTCTACCTTGCCTCCTCCTCCTTCACCTCCAAAGGAGAAATTAACTGAATCCCAGGGAACTAATACTGAAAGTCCTGAAGTCATTGCAGCTCCCTTTAAAGAGAAACCTTCTGGGAGGTGTGAGCCTGCAATTACGTATACTCCCTGGACTAGAACTGAACTTAAGAATTTAACTAAGGATTTTCTAGACCCTTTACAAGATCCTTTAGGGTTTGCTTGAGGGTTTGACCTGTTAGAACATATGAACCAGGATACGTTTATATCAGCTCATGCATTCAAAAGTAAAGCTACAGAATGGTAAAGGAGGGAAATTGGAAAGCACCCATGGGAGATTTTCATAAACATGAGTGTGGTGACCTTCAGAAATGTAGGGAACTTGATTGTAATTTACACTAAGCCATTCCCAGGATTTTTCCTAAGAAAGTTAATTGGACAAAGGTCCACCAATGTAAACAAAAACCCAGAGAAACTATATTTGATTATTTTGAAAGGTTTCAAAAAACCTTCAAGCAGTATTCCAGAATGGCTCCTGAGAGTTTTCAGGACCATCAAAAGGATCCAATATTAAATGCAATCTTTTTGGAAGGATTAGATGAAGTATTGGCAAGACTAATTAAAAGACATGAATTGCACTGGGCTCATTGTGCACTAGTGCTCTTGTCACTGTCGCAGATAAACTTTTGAAACTTTATGAAAGAAAGGAAGGGAAGAAGCCACTAAAGTTATGAATGTGCAGTTACAACAGCTTAGTGGTCCAATTAAGACATCTTTTCCAACTCTGACCAAAGATGAAATGACGGCACTTGTTACTATTGCAAAAAGCCTGGTCATTTCAAACGAGACGGCCATAAACTTAAATAGGAGTTAGAACATGGCAAAGTGAAATAGGAGTAGGGGTGCTCCGAGGATTATGAGAGGGCATTTCCCCTCATCCTCACCAATACCTTAGGGGAGATTCAAATAACTGTCGGAGGAGAAACTTCAAAGGCCCTTGTGGGCACTGGGTCTATGTTATCCATTCTTACCTCACCCTACCTTTATTCCCTTGGGGTAAACAATTCCAATGGTAGGGGTTTCTAATTTACCAATGCAAGTTTTCAAATCAGAGCCAATAACCTTTCAATTAGGAACTATCACAGAGAGATGTGTTTCCTAGTGAAATGTGCCCCGATTCATTTGACAGGACGTGATCTTTCAGAAGCGTACAACGCTCATATTGCCTTTTTCACAACAGGGTGAAATGCTTCTAGAATTAGAAAATTTTGATGCTGATCAAAATTCAGTTACTGAAAAATTGATGGTTATAAAATCAGTGGCTCAGGTAGACCAAGAGAAGATTGATGATCTATTTTTGCAAGTGCCTAAAGAATTGTGGTCATCTTCTTCTGATGCTGGAAAAATTAAATCAGCTACTTCTATTAAGATGAATGTTGACAACTCTAAGCCCTTACCTAATATTCAATAATATCCACTTAAACCAGAGGTATTAAATGGAATAAGACCTATTTTTCAGGAATTTCTTGAGAAGGGACTTATAATTCCTGGTACTAGTCCTTGAAATACGCCTATCTTACCCGTAAGAAAGCCAAATGGGAGGGCTGGAGATTTGTCCAATATCTGAGAGCTATAAATAATATTGTGATTCCTCAACATCCTGTGGTCTCAAATCCACATACAGTGCTCTCAGCCAATCGAGCCGATAGATGCTATTTTTCAGTAAATGATTTATGTAGTGCCTTCTTTAGAAATCCAGTAGAAAAAGATGGTCAATATCTTTTTGGCTTTACATGGGAAGATCACCAGTATACCTGGACAGTCATGCCTATGTCAATCATGGCTATACTGAAAGTCTCACTTACTTTTCTCAAATACTTAAGGCTGATTTAGCTCATGTAGATTTTCCTAATGGCTCTACCGTAATTCAATATGTATATGACTTGCTTTTATATTTATTCAATATGTAGATGATAGCTCCAAGACTGAATTAAACTCCCTAAAGGACACCATCTATCTATTACAGCTAGCATCTAAAAGGACATAAGATGTCCAAAGGTAAACTCCAATTTTGTTTGCCTGTTGTAAAATATTTGGATCACCTAATATCTAAAGATGGGATATTGATTAACTCTGAAAGGATTAAAGGGATTTTGGCTTTTTCTTTCCTCAAAACAATTGAAGGGATTTCTAGGACTGACTGGATACTGCAGGAACTGGGTGCCTAACTTTTCGCTTATTGCTCAACTTTTATATACATTGCTTAAGTCCAACCAGGCTGATTTGATTGAATGGACATCAGAAGGAGAAAAAACCATCAATACCTTAAAGTCCATCTTGCCTCAGGCCCTGGCTTTAGGTCACCCTAATTTCAACTTGCCATTTTTCCTCTTTCTACACGAAGATAAAGGAAATGCTTTAGGTGTATTGACTCAAAAACACAGTGATCAACATCAACCTCTAGGATCTTATAGTCAGCAGTTAGACTCAATAGCAAAAGGACTCCTACAATATACGAGATCTATTTCAGCAACAGCTCTCTTGTGTGAGGCTACTGAAGAAACGTTAATGGGGTCTTTTTTAACTATGTTCCCCACTCAGTTGAATCTCTTCTGAATTCTCATTGCACTCAGCACTATTCTGTAAGCCAGTTAGCCTCTTATGAAGTATTGTTTCTTTATGCACCTAATATTACCTTAGCTTGTTGTAATAATCTTAACCCTGCTACCTTGCTTCTAGCAACACAGGAGGAAAATGACCACAACTGCATTTTATTAACAGATTACCTTCTTACTCCCAGGAATGACCTATAAGAGACTGCTAGTGATAATGCTGATCTAATTTGGTTTACAGATGTGTCCTATTTAAGAGATGAACAGGGATATTACCAGGCTGGATATGCAATAACATCCACAATGGACATAATGGAAAACTCTTATCTACCAGGAATAAAATCAGCACAGCAGGTCAAATTAATTGCCTTAACTCGAGCTTGTCAACTAGCTAAGGATCAGATAGCTAATGTTTATACTGCCAATTGTTATGCCTTTGGAGTGGCGCGTGACTTTGGAATGCTGTGGAAACAATGAGGGTTCTTAGCCTCTTCGGGGCAGTGTATGAAAAATGGAAAACAGGTTGAAGAATTGTTAAATGCTATACAACTACCAAAACAATTAGCAATTATTAAAATACCAGGCATTCCAAATCTAATATTATGGAAGCCAAAGGTAGCCAAGTTGTTGATGCTGCTGCCAAGCAGGCAGCTTTAAATACTTATCCTGGCCAGCCTTGTGAGTACCCACTGCTTTCTGTTAACCCTGCTAACCTAGTGAAAGATTTCCTTCTACAGGCTCAAGAAATCACCACAGAAGAAGAGAAACAAATATGGCAACAAAAAAGGGGAGTTTTTGATCCTGCCACACAAGTGTGATTTGGACCTGATAAAAAATGTATAGTACCTGTTGGAGCACAATTGCCATTACTCCAACATGTACATCATTTAACTTATTGGGCACCTGAAAAGATGATTTTATGGGGAAAGCAATATTTTTGGAAACTTTCTCCCACAGTGGCTCATAAAGTATATGCTCGTCGTACTATATGTCCTAAATATAATCCTGCGAAAACACTTCATGGCTCACAAGGTCACTTCCCCCTTCCTAAGGGACCCTTTGAGGTATGGCAATTGGACTTTGTGCAACTGCCACCGTCTCAAAGATAAACACATCTTAGTAATGATTTGTATGTTTTGACATTGAGTTGAGGCCTTTCCTTGCAGAAGAGCAATGGCTTTACCAGTAGGGAAATTGTTTTTGGAAAGGATAATTCCTGTTTGGGGAATTCCTACCAAGTTACCCAGTGACCAGGGAACTCATTTCACTGGACAAGTAATTAAATCTATCTGTGACATTTGGCCAATAATGCAGCACTTCCACTGTGCCTATCATCGCCAGTCCTCAGGATTAGTGAAAAGAACTAACAGCACTATCAAAACTCAATTGGCAAAACTTTGAGAAGAATTTAATCTCTCATGGCCAAAAGCTCTTCTGCTAGTGCTTCTCAGTCTTAGACGTACACCTTTTGGTAAACTTCGGCTGTCTCCTTTTGAAATAATAACAGGATTGCCTATACAATTAGATGAGGGAATGTATGAACCAACTTTGCTTGAGGGAAATACATTTCATTATTGTCAGGGTCTCGTTTCTGAGGCACTTAAAAGAAATGAGATGTTGGTATCTGATTCCTTTCACAGCAAGCTCCTGGGAGATGAAGACCTGAAGGATCATGGATGACAACCTAGAGGTTTTGTTTATTGGAAGGGGCATCAAATAAAAGACTCTTTGCAGCCCCATTGGAAAGGACCATATCAGGTACTTTTAACCAATCCATGTTCTGCAAAATGAAAGGGCATAGACTCATGGATTCACATTTCTCATTTTAAAAAGGCCCCTCTGCCTCAGTGGATTTCAACTCCTATTCGACTGACCAAGACAAATACCTCTAAACCGGGATAAGAAGAAGACATTGTCTGTTGTAGAAAGATGTCCCAAGACTCCGGACCAGGGCCTGTATTTGCAACCTTATATCTCTTCATTTATACCCTTGTAACATATAAACTATATACCCACTTTATAATTGCTACAATAATCATACTCCTGAGTGTATTAGCAATTTAAATACTCTTACGTGATGCTGGTCACCTTCCTTGTGTTTTAGATTGCCTTTTTGGTACCTTTTAACTATCGTTCTTTCTACCACTCCGTGTCTATAAAATAGATTAGGACCTAATCACAAAACCTTTTAATTAACCATAAAAATGCCATTTAAGGTTTTCCTGATACTATGCTTGTTTTTCCAATCTGCATCTGAATGGGCAACCTAATGGCAAAGTCTTTTTACTGTGGGCTCATTCCTCTCCTTCACAAAAAATCAGTCCAATTGTTGGATCTGTGGTCAGCTTCCCCTTTCTGCTACATCTGGGGTAGCTTGGTGAGTTTCTCCCTTTCAAGGTACAGATTGGAAAGCTTTAAAACAATTTATTATGATGGAAAGATCTAGTTCCAGTGTTCGCAGTTTGTCCAATATTACTGATTATGATCCTGAAATAGCCCATACTATTAATGATGCAGGACACGACTATTCTTTATCTGTTACTCACACCATCCAATTATCCGAACAGTTTGCAATTAAACAAACCAGATATTATGGTGAGAACTATGGGAGGATTCACACAAATCTGGGATGGATATGTTTAGCTTACTCCTAGCTATGGATCTTTAAGTATACCAGCACCTTTATGTTGGGAACAAAGAAATCATTCCAAACAGAATCTACTGAATTGCACTTGAAATATGGGGTGGATATGCTCTGAGTTATGTCAAAATACTATCATACTTAAAGAAAGTGATTGATTTGAAACAGACTGGTCTCAAAGGCCAGGCATTTATTCAGTGTCTCCTAATGGAACTCAGTGGTTATGTGGAACAAACCTTTGGCCTTGGCTACTACCCAAATGGCTAGGACGCTGTACCCTGGGTTTCCCTAGGATTCAGGGAAGGATTTGCCCTGAGCTAACAACTGTTGCCAATCTTCGTCTCCCTAAGGCTAGGTGGACTCATTCAGTGTTCCACTGGTATGACCTAGCGACTATATTTGTTCCTTCCTTAGGGCTAGAAGATGTCATATCTCATATGGAAGCCCTGACTAAATTTATTCAATAAGCCCTTAATGATAGTCAAGCAGGAATAGCCTTATTAAATACTAGTACTTATTAAATAAATGTCTTTAATGAGAAAGGCTGTCCTTCAAAATAGAATGGCCTTAGATAGTCTAACTGTATCCCAGGGTGGTACATGTGTAGTCACTCAAACTGAATGCTGTGTTTTTATACCTGATGAAACTTTCAATGTGTCATCTCTGCTAAAGCATATGAAGAAGCAAGTGAATGCCCTAAGCGATCCTACACCTAGTTTTGATTTGTTCAATTGGCTCCCTTCAGGTATTGGCTACCTTTTGCAATCTGGATTGCAATTCTTATTTTGTTACTCCTTGGAATTCTTGTATTAATCCTAATGTTCAAACTAATCACTGTTTTCTTTACTCAGTGTTGTAAAACTGGCATGCAGGATAGAGTGATGATTGCTCAATGACTTGAGGTGGTCGATCGATCTTATAACTCCGGACTAATTTATTTTCCTGATAAAGGCTATGCCTAAAACTCATTCTTTAAGCTGATCATTTCAAGTATTAAATTTATTACCATTGTTATTATATCTGTTCTATAATTGTTATAAACAATGTAATAATAAGAAGTCATGTAAAAGCACATGTACAATGTTTGTGCAATGATCCAAAAATAATTGAAAAATTACATAACGTACGAAATCCTTCACCTGTCAATATATACCTCTGTGCTTGTCCACTATATCTGACTGTCCCCCGCCCCCACCAACGTGGGTAACTGGGCAAATCAGTGAAATAAAAGCCTAGCACTGAGGGACATGATGGACCCAGGGCAGGCAGCAACCACCCTGGCGCTGAGGGACAATATCTTGATCACCAATATTTTCTTTCAAAAGATTATCAATCAAAAGGGGAGAATGATAAGAAATTTTCACATATTGAGGTATATAGAGTAGCTATTCTGGTTTAAATCTGATTCAGCCTGAACTAAAGGAGCCTAACTTAAGGCCTGTCAAACATACATTGTACATCTGCTTTAACCATTAAAGAATGCATTAAACATTATCTCAAAGCAAAAGAATGCACTCTTTTTTGAAGATAAGAATGCATGCTTCCTTTTCTATGATGCCAGTATCAGTATTTCTGAAGATAAGATTCCTTTCCCAGACATCAGGGTCATGTGGCCTTGGTAATCTGTAACTAAATATCTCTTTGAAACCTTGGTGAACATGTATCCTGGGCATGTTTGATGTCTGTTCTTTGTTCAAAAGCTATAAAACTGTGCTGAAAGCCATGCTTCTCCAGAATGCTTTCTTCCTTTGTGGATACTGCCTTCCCAGGCTATAGTCCTCAGCTTGGCTCAGGTAAACCTCATTTAATGGAAGCTGTGATGAGAGGTATAAGATTTGATGGAATTAAGATGAAATTTTTTAGGAAAATTGGTATATTTAAATGGGCTTTAAATGAAATGATTTCACCTCTTTTGCCTGATTGTATTATAGATTGTATTGTGAGGATAGACATGGTGTTTTACTGGGGAACGTTTCCCCTGCCTGATATTGTAAAACAGAACATATAAATCCACCCTTCAGGCAATGTTAATTAAACATGCTAAGGGGGAGTCAGTAGGGTTGCCTGAGCCCACACAATGTGAGAAGAAAACTAGGGGCTGATATTTGGGGTTAATAAAAAGGACAATAAAAGCTCCCTCCCCCAGGATAAATTGGTCCAAGGTTGAATTGTGAACTTAGAAAGAGAGCCTTTGTTAAAGGCTTTGTGGAGACTTTTTAAAGGTATGGTATATTGTCTTGAAGTTTTAGATCATAAAAATCTTTTGATTTACCTCTTAGTTAAAAATCTCCTTGGGGCCGGCCCCGTGGCTTAGCGGTTAAGTGCACGCGCTCCACTGCTGGAGGCCTGGGTTCGGATCCCGGGTGCGCACTGACGCACCACTTCTCCGGCCGTGCTGAGGCTGCATCCCACATACAGCAACTAGAAGGATGTGCAACTATGACATACAACTATCTACTGGGGCTTTGGGGGAAAATAAATAAATAAAATTATTAAAAAAAAATCTCCTTGATATAGAGAAGCAATTTAAGGAAAATGTAGTTGGATGAGCAGATCAGCCTTTTGATAGATACAACCAACTATTGAGAAATTTAAAACAACTATCTTTGTCTCACAAAAAGGGAAAAGAAATATTTAAAAATTTGATGAAAAAAATCTTAAATTTCCTCTCCACAAATATTAGCAAAAAGACTTCACAGGTGAACTTAGCTCTTTCCAATTGCTAAAACAAAATTTGGATCTAACTCTTCTTTTGTAAACTAGTGAGTTTTGTATTGTACCTGATTCATAACAAAAATTTAATGCAAGCTATAAAGTCTCTGTTTGCCAAACCACATAATGGTAATGTACAAGACAGTTTATAATTGCTTACTTCTTAGTTTTCAGTAAAAATTTAGGTTTCTAGACATTAAAAATTCCTGATATATGTGATTAAAGCTACCAAAAATTAATAAGGAAAACATCTCTGTATATAAGGAAATTAAGATGCATGTTTTCAGTAAGAAAGATATAAGAAATGGAGATTTTTGTTTTGTTTTGTTAAAAAAATAAATTTGTCCTAAAGTAAAATAGGTTATTAAAATAATAATAATAAAAATAATCTTTGTCCTAAGGAAAGGCTAAAAAGAAAGGCATGTAACAAACTCTAAATGAAAAAAAAAAAACAATTTCAGAAGATTTGTGGAAGAGGAACCCTAAGAAAAGTTTTGTGTATGGTCAAGTTGGCTAAGAGTGGAATAAATTTAATTAAATGTGTTTAATATCAAACGTAAGCTGGTGCAAAATTAGAATTTTGTTTTCTCTCTCTTAAAAGGATAATTTTCTTGAATTTTTAGTCTGCTCTTGATAAAGCAATTATAAAAGGTTTTTCTTTACCTTTGCGTAAGTCTACCTAAAAGGCAGAAATTCTGTTTTCTCAAAATAATTTCCTATGGTCAAAAAACTGAGGTCTTTCTATTAAGAGAACTAAGGTTTATTTCAACTGTTTAACTCTATGTTTGCCTTTGTAGGGGAGGAAGAAGTACTCTTCTACCCTCTAGGTTCTTCTGCCTTGTCTAAGAATTCAGTTTACGTGAGACAGAATAACAGGAGAAAAATCAAAGTTTAATAACATGTATACCTGGGAGAAATTCAGGAAAACTGAGTAACTCACTAAAAGGGCCAAAGCAACCACCCTAAATGCCATCTTCAGCTAAAGTCAAAGGAGGATGTTGGGGGCTAGTTGTCTGACTTCCTCCAAGTCTGATTTAGAGACAGCAGGGTGGCTTCCTGGGCTGGTTGCTGCAGATTATAGGCCAGAGTTCTGTTTTGATGTGTGGTCTGGCCATTGTCTATTTGTATATTCAGGCTCTTACACCATATATGTGGTCCTGTGTTCAGTGCTTTACACATGTTAACGTATTAAATGCTCTCTTCTATACAAATAGAAGCACACTATACACACTGTTCTGCACTGTTTGTTTTCCTGAGCAGTGCATACTGAAGATCTTTCCATATCAAACATATAGATGTGCTATATTTTTAAAATAGTAGCATAATATTGCATTGGATAGATGTATGTTTGTTTGTTTAACCAGCCCCCAAACATAACCTTTTTGCTATTAGAAATTATGTTGTAACAATCATCCTTGGCAACGTTATCTGTGGGATAAATTACAGGAAATGGACTGCTGGGTAAAAGGGCATGTGCATTTGTAATCTTGAGAGATATTGCTAAATTTTACTTCAAATTATATCTAATTGAATTCTTACAAAAACACTATAGGATTGGCATTTTGATAGATGAGGGAACCATCTCATAGACATGAAATAGCTAGTGCAAGGTGGTGACTGCAGACCTTTAATTTGAACCTTGATCTAGCCAATGGGCTCAGAAACACTATGTCATACTGCCTCCTGCCCATGTAATCTCCAGCCTCAGGCTGAGCATTTAGCTAAGCATGCTATGTGCAATAGCTCATTTAAATATTACAACCCTAGGAGGTAGCTGCTCCTGTATTTATTCAATCTAAGATGCCATCAATTGTGAGTCACACCATTGCTCTATGACTCATCAAGACAACGGAGCAATGCTACTTAAACTTGGGCATGCTGTTGATTGTAAGGCACTTTCTGATTTTAAGAGTGAAATGTAAAAAAAAAAAAGTGCATCTTGGAGTCCACAAAATACAGCATTATCCCATTTTACAGTGAAGTCACTGAAGTATCATGAGGTGAAATGACTTGCCTAAGGTCACACCTACTCATTGGCAGCATTGGGGTTTGAACGCTTATCCATTTAATGCCAGAGCCACCTCAGTGCTCAACACTTGCCTTGCTATTGTGCTGGGAGCAAATAATTCTTTGGAGTCAGAGCTTCTCCAGAGTGAAGCAGTGGCACCAGGGAATTCTCCAGATTCAGATGGCAGAACAGGAGGGCTAGGGAATGTGCAGGACTGTTATCCTGGCTGTTATGAGCTAAACTACCACGGGCACTGTCTCCTGATCTAATCATCTCATGTTTTAGAACTCTGTTCTGATTATCATATTTTCCTGCTTAAAAACAAATCCTTCAGGGCTGGCCTGGTGGCACAAGCGGTTAAGTGCGCGCACTCTGCTGTGGCGGCCCGGGGTTCGCTGGTTCGGATCCCAGGCACGCACCGACGCACCGCTTGGCAGGCCATGCTATGGTGGTGTCCCATATAAAGTGGAGGAGGATGGGCATGGAGGTTAGCCCAGGGCCAGTCTTCCTCAGCAAAAAAAGAGGAGGATTGGCGGATGTTAGCACAGGGCTGCTCTTCCTCACACACACACACACACAAAAATCCTTCAATGGCTCACCACTGCTGTCATGATAAAGGCCATATTCTTTTCTGATATTCAAGGCCATCCGACCTCACCCTCACCTCTCATTTCTTTTCTTTCTACACCTTATATTTCAGCCAAACTGGCCCTGTGCTCCATACCTGCTCTTGCTTTTTCTCCTCCGGGCTTTGCCTTGATTTACTCTGTTTCCTTTGCTCTGAGTGCTCTTTCCACTTTTGTCTCCACATAATCAAATCCCATATGCAAGGTTCGTCTCTAACCCTGTATATGCCCCTCTCTTTTGGAAATGATCGCTTTGTCCTCTGAGCCTTGTAAGGCTTTATCCTATAGAGCCACAAATTTCTGCCACGCATTACAGTTATTCATATGTTTGTCTTGGCTTTCTGACTACCCTGTAGAATTCTGGAGGGTGAAGTTCACACTTGACTTATCTTTGAACTATTCCTTTTTTCCGATCTAGTGACCAACACAGAGTAGAGATCAGATATCACACTTACTGTATGGAGACCTACAATGAACACAGATTTGGAAATGACATTAGAGAACTTCAGATCTGCTCTCAATTCCTGCACTCTTTGACCTCCTTAAGGCAAGTTGATTCTGCATGGTCCTAAATCTGTGTTTAGCTTTCCTTGATTGCTTATATCTTCTGATATTTGCATTAGAACACAAGATCTGTTAAACATCTGCCTGTAGGCCTCTGACCCAGTTTCAGCCCTCCAGGTGCCTCTAGTCCCCTCTTATCTCCCCACCATAATGATGTGGATGGTTTTGGTGTTGTGTTGTGGGTTTTGGTGTTGTGTTGTGAGGGAGCTGGAATTGGAGACTGGGAACTTGGTATAGATTGTAATCCTGGATCTTACGGAATCACTGTGAAATCTCCTTTCTTTCTAGATCTAGATGACTTGGGGACATTTCCTGACTCTCAGAGTATGAGCTTGAGGCCAAGAGCATCTCCTTAAATTCTGTTGGTATCTGTCTTAATTGGCATTATTGTTGCCTTCCAGGTACCAGGGCTTTAGGGGGTCTTGGATATAATCTAGCCTCACTTTTATGAATTCATGGATTGAATGAATGAATAATTTCAATTTCTCCAATTCTAATTCTCTATCTGATATCCATTGGCTTTTATAGAGTCAAAGACTTTGTGGTGAGGTTGGGCAACACATATACGTGTATCTGTTTCCCCTAAGGGATCCTTGGGTAGAGTTTGTTAAGAGAACTTGAGCATAGAGTCACAGCACACTACCATGTATCTTAGGGAGAATTGACTGTAAAGTTGGGGAAACTAAACCCCAAACAAACCAGAACAAAACGAATGCAAGCCAGTTACTTCAATGGGTCTTCAACCAAGAGGTTGAAATCAGTTTCAGTGCTGGAGGAAAAATGAACTAGATTGTATTTTCCAAGAGATGATACAGTATCCACGAGCTATTTAGAAGATTTTTTTTAAAGAATAGGATGATGACATGGGATTTTCATCTTAGATGCTGACTCTCGACCCAAACCCCTTATAAGTTGTGCCTCTGCCTTTGTGTTTATCATGACATATAGTGGTCAACCACTGGTTCACATGGTTCTGTTAGCATAGAAGAACAGGTAACACACGATCGTGTGTCTTTTGAGTAATTGCCCTGGATCCCTCCCCAGCTACATGGACCCACTGCTCTTCCTCTCTCCCTCAGACTCTTAGATTTCTGGTTCTACAGTAATTTGCTTTTGATCTTTTTGTGTGCACCCTCCCACTCTGCTTTCACTCATGTATTTCATCTCAGTGTTGACATTTTCTGCAGTCTTTGGTAAGAAACTCCTTTCTTAGCTCTACTTCTGTAGGGGAGCAGAACTTGCCACCACAAAATGTGTCTCTTTGGCTTGATTATTTTTAGGAATAAAGGAATCAGGAAGAAACTTTGACCTTCCCCTAACTACCTAAAAGAATTTAAGATAGAAGGCCTATTTCAGGAAGGAGCTATCACCATGGATAACTATAGTATAATATGAACTAGGTGTGGTAGACAGGGAAGAACCCAGCAAGGCCCATTTGATCAAAGTCCTTTCCATGTCTCATTGTCTCTGCAAGGCATGGCAAACATTTGTTTACCAAACATTTGCTTTTACGTCTCCATATGAATTGCTTTCCTCCCCTTTGAAGTCCGAAACCACTATCCCCAACATTCTCTGTTGTCTTTAGCTGAAGACGGTATTTGAGGTGGTGGCTTTGGCCAATTTGGGGAGTTACTTGGTTTTCCTGGGTTTCTCCCTTGTGTACATGTTGTTAAACTTTTTTGATTTTTCTCCTGCTATTCCATCTCATGTCAATTTAATTTTTAGACCAGCCAGAAGAACCTACAAGGATAGAGGAAAATTTCTTCCTCCCCTACAGTCCCATGAAACTCTCCCTTCATTCCCCAAGGCTGTACAGGCTGTGTGAGGACTGTACCTTGAAGCCTGACTAAATCCCATTCCCAAACCATACTGGAATACTCGACTGGTGGGGGAGCTCCTTTTGTCCTGTTGGTGAAACAGATGGCCATTGGATCTTGATTCTTTGTCCTCATGCATGTCTGATTTGGAGGGACAACTCAGTAAGTCACCAAAGAGGCAACAGTGAGTTCTAAATGCAGGTTCTCTGACTTAGAGCCTAGGGCCCTGATTTGGTAATCTGTACCTTTTGAAAATAACAGCCCGTATGTTGGCATTTTGGGGCATGATTTTTAGAGGGGTGGCTGCCATTTTTTCTGTTTTAAAAAAAATTCTATATTGATTTTTGTTGCGTGAGAAACATATGAGGCGTTTACACTCCAGCCTTATTTTTCTCAGTAAAATATCCTCTATTCAACCAACTGCTCAAGCCAAAAATCTGTAGTAATCTTTACTGTCTCTACTTTCCATCTCTACCTACCTACCTACCTACGCCACATCCTATCCATTGACAAGCCCTGCCAACTCTACCTCCAAAACGTATCATTAGTCTCTCTGTTCTCTTCATTATCTCTACTCAGGGACTGGACTGGTGTGAGGTGAGTGAAACATTTGCCTCAGGCGTGGTGTATAAGGGGATGCCAACAAATTCAGTAGTCAAGATAAATAATATTTTAATGTCATATTTCTTAAAAGGTAAAAATTAATGCATGATAAACAAAATATTAAAATTTTAGCTAAATACAGTATCCAGCCTAGCACTTGCATGACTCAACTCACTTGGTCACCCTAATCCTGTCCCTGGCTCCAATAAAACTTTATAAAAACAGGCAGCTGGTTTGAGGGCTGTAGTTTGCCAATTTGATTATTTGTTGTTTTTGTTTTTGTTTTTTGTGAGGAAGATCAGCCCTGAACTAACATCCATGCTAATCCTCCTCTTTTTGCTGAGGAAGACCAGCTCTGAGCTAACATCTATTGCCAATCCTCCTCTTTTTTTTTTTTCTCCCCAAAGCCCCAGTAGATAGTTGTATGTCATAGTTGCACATCCTTCTAGTTGCTGTATGTGGGTTGTGGCCTCAGCATGGCCGGAGAAGCGGTGCATCGGTGCACACCCAGGATATGAACCCGGGCCACCAGTAGCGGAGTGCGCGCACCCAACCGCTAAGCCACGGGGCCGGCCCCAATTTGATTATTTTTAATGTCAAAAAATTTTAAAAATATTTGCTTTTAAAAGATTTATAAAGTCAGAATTATGATTATTCATAAATTACAAATACATACAAATACAAAAAATGTATAAAATAAATATTGAAAATTATATATAATATATACATTTTAAAACAGCATTGTTTTATTATTTACATGTATTTTTAAAAATTTATTTTAAAATTAAAATGTTATTTTTCGTGATCACTGAATATTTTGGTGCCCATTTAAATTTTGCGCCTGAGGTGAGTCCTGTCTCCACTGCTGCTTCCTTGGTCCACACCAACATAGCCTCTCACCTGGACAGCCCTCCGCCAGGTCTCTTTCTTGTGTTCAATTGTTCATACAGCCGCCAGAGAGTATTTTTAAAAGTGTAAGTCAGATCAAGTCCTTCCCTCTCCTGCATGACCTACAAGGCCTCTGCAGTCCACCCTCTCTTGCTCATCAAGCTCTCTTCCTCCTACTCTCTTCCTCTCTCATTGCACTTCAGGCACCCTGGCATTCTTTCTGCTCCTCAAACAGGTCCAACTCATTCCCACCTCAGGTGCTTTACCTTAGTGTTCCCTCTGCCAGGGACACAATTGCCACAGAACTTCAAAAGGCTGGCTCCTTGGTGTTCAAATCTCAGCTCAAATGTCCTCTCTTCAGAAGCCAGCAAATCTAAAATAATTTCCCTGTCCCACATAGGGTCACTCTTTCTTATTGCCCTGTATTATCTTGATCATTTATGTGTTTTCTTGTTTGTTCGTTTTGCTGTTTAGAATATCAGCTCTATTAGGAAAGGGATTTTGCCTGTCTTGTTGACTTTTATATCCCTGGACGCTGAAATATTGCCCTCTAGAGACCACATTTGTAATTATCAAACTCAATAGTTCGTTAACCTAAGGATGAACATGGCGTCATCTCATTGTTTTAATAAGTATTTCCCCATTTACCAGTTGGGGTGAGTGTTTGTTATTTTTAGTATGTGTCCTGGTTATTTATATTACTATCACCTATTTTTTGACCACCTCTCAGAATGAACACTCATGTGTGAATCAGGAGATGAGACTTTCACTCAGACGGAGACCTTGTGAGACAGATCAGGAATTCTTGGGGTGGGGGGTATTCTGGATTCAGGACTAGAAATTGCTGTCCAGCTTCCTTCTCTCTCCTCTCACACCACCCAAGTTACATCAACACTTCTCACACATCATCATGTCTTCCAAAATCAGGTATTTTCTTGATTTAAGCATCTTGTTTTCAGTATCCACTTACCTCATCAACTCCTTAAAACCCAACCACCTGTCATAGCTCATATCTGATACCAGGAGCTTGGTCTTCAAGGTGGGGCAGTTGGACATAACAGAGTCCACAAGTGTGGCCATAGCCTCATTGACCAGAATGCACTGGGCCTTGGACATGTGCAATCGATAGAGAATTTTCTTGGCAGTCACTTGGCGGGGGGTGGGGTGGGGGTCCCAGGCACAAAGGTGGTTCCTGAGAAAGCCACAAAAGAAGGCTTCATTTATATCTTTTAAGTAGATAATATTTCCTCAAGCATCCTGGCAGCACAGATGTGGTCTCTTGAATACTGTCTCTTTCTGGGGTGTAACCTCTCCAATGGCTGGGGAAGAACTGAGAAGGGCAGGAGACTGAGCTCACTGAACTTTGTTGTCATTATGTGTTCTCCTCAAGCTGTCCTTAATTTACATGGGTTAGGTGTCAGATTACTGCCTTTTGAAATGTAGGCTGATGTTGAAACTTCCTGTGATGCAAGGAGGTTGTGGAAACTTTCTCTTGGTTGTTTCCTCCTTGCTTGAGAGTAGCTCATGCTGTGGATTCCTGGATTTGCATTGGACACAAAAATTCCTTCCTCTTTTCTTGGGCTGTTCTGTAGTGTTTCTTCCATCCATTTAACACTTATTGGGGGCCTACTATGTGGCTGGCACCTACCGGCACATCCTCTTATGATCCTTCGTACTTCTGTGGTGTCAATGGTAATGTCTCTTCTTTCATTTATAATTTTATTTGGGCCCTTTTTTTCTTGATTAATGTAGCTAAAGTTTTGTCAATTTCATTTATCTTTTTAAAAACCCAACTCAGTTTGTTGATTTTTTTCCTATTGTCTTTCCAGTCTCCATTTTCTTAATTTCTGTTCTAATCTTTATTATTTCTTTCCTTCTGCTAACTTTGGCTTAGTTTGTTCTTATTTTTCTACTTCTTTGAGGTGTAAAGCTAGGTTGTTAATTTGAGATCTTTCTTTTTTCTTAAATTAAGTATTTATCACTAGAAACTTCCCTCTTAGAATAGCTTTTGCTGCAACCCATAAGTTTTGGTGTGTTGTCTTTTCATTTTCATTTCTCTCAGGATACTTTCTGATTTCCCTTGAGTTCTTCTTTGACCCATTAGTTTTTCGCTAATGCCCATTTCTGATGAAGAAACTCTCAGCGAACTAGGTAGAGGGACCTTCTTCAACTTGATAAAGGACATGTGGAAAAAACCTACAGCTAACATCATACTTAATGGTAGCCCTAGGAGGGACACTCCATATGGCCCCAGGTGTCTGCCACTGCTTGGCATGCCCATGCCCTGCTGGAGGGTGAGGCCAAGGACGGGGTGAATGTGAGATCTGGGGAGAGGGGAAGGAGGAGTGGGCAGCCCAGCTTGGTGACTAAATTTGCCTGCCAGACCAACCTTCACCTGCCACCGTCCAATAGATTCACTGCCTCTGTGCTCACCAATAATGCTGCTGCTGCTTCTGCTACTGCTGCTGCTGCTTCCAGGTCCCAGCTTGGACCAGCACAGGTGAGTGATGGACCAGCCCTCCGGGGATGCAGTAATCCTGCAGGATTCCTCCAGGCCTTTCTAGGGGTGCCCAGTCCCTCATTTGTTCCCAGGGACCCAGGAGCTCTGTTCCAGAGCTCTCCCTAGGGGCCCGCATTCACTCACTCTTCCCAGGGCCCAGGAATCTTCCAAGCATTAGCCAGGGGTCCAGTGTGTTCCCCAGACACTCGTACACAACACTCTATAACCCCCTCCTGCCATCCAGAGCCCTCCTGATCCCCCGTGGCCTCAGGGCCTGTGAACTGACCCTTCTGGGTTGCCCAGATAAGTGCTCAGTTTGGGGCTGGAGGTAATAAAATATGAATATGAACATCAATGGTGTGCCTGTGTTGTGCATTCATTCTGTGGATGAACTTGTGCTAAATGCAGTCCCTCTGTAATTCTCTCCAATCCCCATCAGAGAGAGCCTGGGGCCCGATTCTTTCTGCTGGCCCCAGCTTCCTGGGTGGCCCTGTGCACCCAGTAGATGACCAGGACACAGAGGTCCAGAGAGATGCTCCAAGCAGCCCCAGGCACCAGCCTCTCCTAGATCCCACATGGGTGAGTGAGGGACCTGCTCTCTGGGAATCCAGGAGTCCCACAGGACTCTTCCAGACCTCTCCAGAGGTACCCAGTCCCTCATTCATACCCAGAGGCTTTCACCCCTCAGCTTTCCCCGACATGAGCACACCCACTCATCTCTTCCCAGGGCCCAGGACTCCCCTAGCCCTTCCCCAGGGGCCCAGTGTCCTCCCCACACACCCCTCCCCCACCTCTATAACCCCCTCCTGCTATCCACAGTCCCTCTGACCCCCTGGTCTTGGGTCCTGTGAACTGATCCTTTACTCTCTCTGTCCTTGGGGCCTGAGATGGGACCACTGTGGGGAAAACCAGAGGCTGGGAGAAGCAGGGGCAGAACGGGCCGAGCCTGGGGGTGGGAGAAGCACATATTGTCTCCTTCTCACCCACCACTGGGGTCACCCATGGAGAGATCCCCTCTGCAGCTGCCCATTTTTGTGGTGCGCTGACACACACACTCACAGAGAAATAAGATACCACAAGCACAGAGACACACAGGCACAAAATCACCCCCATCCTCACCTAGGGACTCAGGCATAGGCCTCATGGACAGGCTCACACACAGACCCACACTGCAGACACAGGCAACGGCCCCTGGGGGGAACACACAGACACACACACACACACACACACACACACAAACACATACACACTCAGGGCCACATGAGACAGCCCCACAGGGCAGGCCCTACACACATTGGACACACACAGAGAGAACACAGACACTCACACATGCACAGGTACAATCAGGAACACACAAAGGGGCGGGGAATTCACACACACAACCAGTGCACACAGAGATATAAAACACAGACACATACAGATGCTCCAGCAGGGGGACACATGCCCAGAGACACACACAGAGATTTGCACAACCAACATACACTCATTCAGAGATACAGACACAGACACACAAATGCATACAGTGACACACAGAGGGAAACAGTGCCATACAGTGGAAAACTCACATCCACAATCAATATATTCACAGCCACAGAAACTCATACTCACAGGTCCATAATGCAGATTTACACACCCAAACACACACATGCACACACGCACACTCCCAGGCCTTCACCCCCCACCCCAGCTTGCAAGACAAATAGCCCTGGCACTCAGTGGAGGCCACTGCAGGCAGATAGGATGAATAGACCTTGGCACGACCTGCCCCACCTAAGCTGTCATGGACGGGGGTGTTTTCCTGGTTCCAGATTGAGTGCTGGCATCGGCCCCATGCCGTGGCCTGCTGGAAGGCTGTGCCTGGGTTGAGGTACCAGAGAGTGAGCAGGGTAGGGTGGCTCTGCGGACAGGGCCCTGGGTAGGGACTGGGACCCTGACAGGATGCACTTTGAGTGGGGGTATTGCATGGGGCTTAGCAGATCCTGAGGTCAAGAGAGGGAGAGAGATGAGCGTCCCCAGGACCCTGCCATGTGTCAGAGTGGGCTGCACCCTCTCCCACAATAACAATAATAACAATAATGCCATCAGCAGAACTATTATATGACAATATTATCATCAGCACAACAATGACTGACCACCAGTCCCAGGTCGAGGAGCTGGGGTGTGACCATGGCCGCCACTTTTGGCCTCATCTTCCGAGCAGGGTGGATCCCAAGTAAAGCTGGGCCCTGGGCAAAGCTTCTCTCTGGCCCCTTCTCCCTCTGGCATCTCCAGGCCTCAGCCTTCCCCTCTCCCAACACCCCTGCCCAGACCTGAGTCCCCTTTGACCTTTTTCTCAGCCTGGGTACAGCCCTCTCCCTGACCACTCTGAACCTGACTCCACATCTGTGCGAGGGGGATAGAGATGGTACTGACCTCAGGACCCCATAAGATGATGCCTGCACAGTGCAGTGCTTAGCACAGGCCCGTAACAGGAGGGGCCTTCAGTTGTATCATTATTGCCTTTAAGGTCTGCATACCTTTTAAGGTGCCAGTTCTGGGAAGACAGATGCCCCTGGGAGATGATGCTGCTGATGTGCTCAGGGGCTCAGCACGTGGCTGCTTCTTGTCCTTGTAACAGTCTTTGGACACAGGCATGGACACTCCCATTTTAATGAAGGAAACCCGCTCAGGGTCACACAGCTGGGAAGCAGCACAGCTGAGCTTTGAGCCCAAGGCTCCTGGTCCGGGCCCCAGGGGCCACGAAGGGCTCCCCTGCGTGGGAGGCTGACACTGGCTTTGGGGGGGCAAGCGCTCCCTCGGCTGTGAAAAAGATCTCACCTGTTCCAGGCCCCCAAGCTCTGTCACTTCTCCTTCTTTCCCTCCTCCCTGCTGGAGCCGTGATCAGGGTGACCCTGGCACCCTTCCTGGAAGTCCCCAGTCCCCGACAGGCTGGGCCTCTCTCCCATTCACTTCTGGGCTAGTCTGACTTCCACCCCTTCTGTACTGGTCTCTCCTTGTATAACCAGGACAGGCTGGCTCTGGGGCTCTTCAGGCAGGCAACAGCATCTCAACAGAATTTAGTATGCACTGTTGTTATGTTGTCCTTGTTTGGTTTTGCTTGTTTTTTTACGGTTTCTTTACATTTATGGTAGAAGACATTGGTTTTCCATTATAACAGTGAGGGAATGTTTCCTGTTCGCTGTAAATTTGCGTAATAATAAAAAGTGGTGGGATTTAAAGAAGTGATTTTAATCCTCCTTGGGCCTGAATGAGTTGGGGAAACACTGTGTGCAGTATGCAGAACAGCACCTTAGGAAGCTCAGGATGGGACCCAGGAAAGATGATCATGAGTGGGGTTTGTCCCAGTCACCTGGGTCTCTGGACCCCTATCCACCTGCTTGGCTCTCCCTGCCCATCACTCCTGGTGCTGCCAAGCCTCTGGGCGTTGTCCCCAGGTCACCCAGGAGAGAAGATGATGAACTTCCTCTCTTAAAATGCTCACATTCCGGAGATCCTGGGAGATCAACGACGAGAGAGTCAGCTTGGATTTTCCCCAGTTTGGTTCATAATGTAAAGCCCATGCTAACAGGTAGCAGGGTGACATGGATAAGTGACATATCCACCATTGTTGCAGGTGTGAAGATGTCTGGTTAATTGGGAATGATTTTGAGATCATACAATCTTGTCACACAAAGTGGAATATCCAGGCCAGAAGAAGACATATTTTATCATGATCATATCATTCAGTTCAAATGTAGCCTCCTTTCCTTTGGGATTTCTTCTTACAGTCATATTTTATTTATAAAGGTACTTTTCAATTTTCAAACATATGAGAATTTCTAGTTGGCTTTCTCTAAGTGGCCTCTAGGACAATCACGTTACCAGAAATGTGCTCTGTGTGATTTCATTCCTCTGAAATATATTAAAATTTGCTTTATAGCCCAAATAAGTAGGGTTAATTTCGTAAATGTATCATATCTTCTTAAATTAGTATGTCCTAAACAGTTATACAGGTATAGATATGTGGATACATCTGTATGATTAAGATGATTTGCTGTTAACATCTTCTGCATTTTACGGATGTTCTGTCTGCTTATTGTATGAGCTGCTGAGAGGGGCGTGTGAGAACCTCCCACTCTACTTGTCATTTGATTCTTCTTTCACTTTTGTCATCCTTTGCTTTATATGTTTTTCAGCCAATGGCCATTGGAAACCTTAGGAAGTCAGAAAGGAAAGAGGGAGCGCCCGGAAGTGGGGAACAGGGAGCCTGGGTTGGGAAGCACCAGAAACCAGAAGGTCTGTGAAGGTTCCAGAGAGGACCTGTCGTTGAGATGGCTCCTGGTGGGGCACTGGGTGGGGGAGGGGCATTCTAAAAATGAGGTCACACGGTGTCCACTGTGATGAACCAGGGGTGAAGGCAGAGGATTGGTCAAAAGGGAGTATAAAGCTTCGGGGTTGCTAAGGCAGCGCCCAGACAGGAGAAGACTCGGAGGAAGACGAAGCCCTCGTCCCCTCCAACTGCTCCTGAGAGTCCACTTCACTGCTCCTTGTGTCCCGCTGACCTACTGACCTACTGACCTGTCTGAACCCTCCTCCTTCCCTTTTAGGACTTGATCTGACCCAGTACTTTCCCTGATCCCCTTCTTCTTCTCCTCCCAGGTACCCAACACGCCCTTTCCTGCCACATCCCCTCCTCAATCCTACCCCCAATTCCTACCCCTGTCCCAACTCCCTCCCCACCCCTCTCCAACCCCTTCCCTACCCCTCTCACCCCACCACCTTCCTGGCAACCTCAGGACCCCTGAGAGGACCAGGACATGGAGGTGCGCACGTTCATCTTCTGGCTCCTCCTCCTTGGGTCTCCTGGTTCCCCTAACATGAATGTGAGTAAACATCAGACATCAGTGGTTTCTTCCTTTCTGTGGTTAAATGACAGCTTTATCTTATGATCCTTGATGGAAACTGAGTTTTTCCCGAAGACCAAGGACTTCAGGGCAGGTTTCTTGACCAGCCTGAATGGGTTTTGGCCACAGCTGTCCACATCAAGTTCTGGGTCCTGTCAGCATTGCTTGGACCAAACACAGTGGAGCTGACAGGATGGAAACCTGAAAATAGTAACTTTATAGCATCAGGAAGGAAGGATTTGTGAATATACTGAAAGCCATTGAGTTGTAAGTCTTCAATGGGAAAATTGTATGATATGTGAAATGTATCTCAATAAAATCACTTTAAAAACATAAAGAACTCTTATTTAATAGGAGTCATGGGAGTTAGACTAGCTCCTGGAAGCCTTGTGAAGATCCTGCTTCAAGCTATGTAGGTGTAGGGTCCATCTCATGTGTAGTTTGTTTTCCTGTAAGTACATGATTCATATACGTAAATGCTGGCAGCCCTGGGAAGAGTGGTGTCTAAGCGTTGGTGTTGGTGCTAGTCTGTTAAAAAGGGAAATGTCATTTGTGCTCTGTGCTTTCTGGCTTGTTGACTTTTAGCAACTTCTGAGTCGTCCCTTCCTTTCTGCTCTTGGAAGCTGCTCCCAGGGACTCTGTGTCCAACCAGGTTGATAGGAGCCCTGAGAAGTCCATCAGAAAATAAGTGGCTGCATCCTGCTGGGATGTTTATAATGGGGAAATCATTAGGAGTGACATGACCATGAGGTGAACGAGTTGTTGTACTTTCTTTAGTAAAGTGTTCGTGTTCAGTATTGATTTATGCAAAGCAAAAAGGGTCCTTAATGTCCTCAGGATTGTCCAAATATAAAGAAACTCCAGACTCCTACTGTGAAAGGTTTCACTTTGTCATTGGAAGCCACCTCTCCCCCCAGGAAAGAGAGAGAGGGAAGGACTGAGAACACCCCATAGAGATAAGTAGATTTGTTTTGATTGGCATGCATCAGATTCTTAGGGATCTGGAAAGGTCCAGTGGTCAGGAACAACCCTCACATTGAGGCAGAATCATCCCAATGAATACCTGTAATCAAAGAAGAATCTATTCTGTTTCCTTTGAGTCTATGAAGGAGGAAATTTCTTGATAGTCTTCATTGGAGTTTTTCCCCCTCTACCTAGGCTGTGTTCTCATAGATGAGTTACGCTCTCTTTCCCTACCTCATCTTTGAGCACCTGGATAAACTCACTTGTTTTGCATTTCCCACATCCACCCTTGCTCATGGTCATTGAGTATCAGAACCTCTGCTTTTTGGCCCCACTGGATCTAATCTAGGTAGGAGTGAACTACTGACATCAGCTCCTGACAGTTGCCAAATGTAACAAGAGTGCCCATGACTGGGGATGCTTAACCAGGTAGTGACAAGATGGTGTTTTTCTTTTTTGTGCATTTGATCCACATGTTTAACCATTGTGCTGAGCTACTGCTTTCTCTCAGACAGTGGTGACTCAAAGACAGCGTATGTTTCCCGTGAGCACATATTTTACTGACCCCAGCTGTGAGGGCTGAAGATGAAAATTTTATAGATTTCAGAGGCTACTTTCTAGGGAAGTTTTATTTGCACAAAACTGAAACTTGGTATGTAGATTAGTATGAGTTACCCTGTGAGTTTATTTTCTTCTAAAGTACTTATAAATCTAGTTTTTGTAAAACGATATGGTTGCTTTTTGTTTTGGTGAACATACATTCTAGAAATTTTGTATTCTTTTACAAATTAATTTTCATGGTTGCTATTGATTGATTTAGGTTCAATACTATGAAATATGAATGTGAATTCTTTTTATTGGCTATTTGAAATTGTGTTTTCAACTAACCTCAATTCTCATAGTGTTAATCATGATACAAGATCATACTATTAGGCAAATCTTTATGTACTTCAGAAATCTGACATTGTGTGCTCTGGTTCAGAATCAAAGTGAACACTGAAAGAAAACACTGAAAGAAACTTGGGCTAAACAATAATCTGGAATTAATTTTTCTTGGAATAATAATCCCAGTATTATTATAATAACAGCTGCCCATCTCTCTCAGTTACGTGCATGTCTATAAACATCTCTCCATATATTATTCTGATTTGTATCTTTAACACGCATTTTTGATTGTTATTTTTCCCATTTTTCTATACATCTTGACATATTTTTGGAGATGTCCCAAAGAAATTTTCCAGCTACTTCATGAATATACAATAGAAGACCTAGGTTTCCTATCCACTATAAGTTTGTATTTACTTATTTTTCCATTATAAGTTGGCTCATATATTCTATGTTCTGTTAACTATTTAAAAAAAAAACATTTGCAACGTGTTTGTCAGCAAAATAAAGCTCTAACAGTTTGTGTGTCACATACTGCTTAAGTGTGGTATAATTTATGTATAATAACAGCACATTTTTAATGAATACAATTTGTTGATATTTGACTTATGTATGCAGCAATGAAACCATCACCACATTAAGATAGCAAACACACTCATCACTCCTGGAAGTTTCCCCCTGCTCCTTTTTGATCCATCTGTCCTCCCTCTCCTCCATGAGGAGATATTTGAGGGGTGTGGTTACCTCCTGGAGGCTTGTTTAGGGTTTCTAAAGATGACTCTTTGTGACAGATATATTGTAAATGTCTTTGAGGTTTCTGATTATCTCCAATATTATTTCAGCTAGTCCATATTCTGCCTGACTGTTTCCGTCTTGGGCCTGGTGATTTTGGAATTCTGTGGAAGTTGACAGTTGTTACGGCTTCCCTGAGAATTTCAGCATATGCTGTTTTCCTCTGGAGATCTGTCCTTGCTGTGAGTATACTAAAGTACCTTATGGGTATACTTTTAATCATAAATAAGTAGGAATTTTGAAAGTCACTGAACCTTTTATTTGAATTCAGTACTACACATTTCCCACTAAGTACTGCTTCCACTGCATCCCACAAATTTTAATAAGTCCTATTTTCATTATCATTTAGATTGAATTATTTTAAAATTTCTGTTGAGATGTCTTCTTTGACCCATGTATTCTTTAGAAGTGTGTTGTTTAGTCTCCAAATTTTTTGTAGTTTTCCAGCTATCTTTCTATTATTGATTTCTAGTTTAAATCCATTGTTGTCTGAGAACATAGTTTCTATGATTTCTATTACTTGAAATGTGTCAAGATGTATTTTATGGCCCTGAATATGTGTATCTAAGTGAATGTTCTATGTGAGCTTGAGAAGAATGAGTAGTCTGCTGTTGGATGAAATCTTCTCCAGATGTCAGTAGATCCAGTTGATTGATGATGCTGTTCAGTTTAACTGTATTCTGATTGAATTTCTGTAAGCTGGATCTGTCAATGAATGACAGAGGTTTTTGAAGTCTCCAGCTGTAATGATGGATTCCTCTATTTCTCCCAGCAATTCTATCAGTTTTTCCTCATGTGTTTTGACACTCTGTTGTTAATACATACACATTAGATATTTTATGTCTTCTTGGAGAATTGACCTCTTTACCATTAAAGTTATGCCCCTCATTATCCCTCATAATTTTCCTTACTCTGTGATGTTGTTTTGAAGGATAATTTCACTGGTGATGGAAATCTAGGTTGTTGCTTCTTTTCTTGTAACACTTTAAAGATTTCATTTCACTTTCTTGTTGATTGCATGCTTTCTGAAGAGAAGTCTGATGTATTTCTCATCCTTGTCCCTCTGTGGGTAAAGTTTTATATTTCCCTGCTCTTCTGCCCGCAGCTTCTTCCAAAATTTCTTCTTTGTCTTTGATTATCTGTAGTTTGAATAGTATATGTCTAGATGTAGATTTTTTTTTAAATTTATTCTGTTTGGAATTCTTTGAGCTTCCTGAATCTATGGTTTGGTGACTATCATTAATTTTGGGATATTCTCAGTCATTATTGCTTCAAATATTTCTTCCTTTCCTTTCTTCTCCTGATATTCCCATTATGTATATGTTACATTCTTTGTAATTGTCCCACTGGTCTTGAATTTTACGTGCTGTATTTTTAGTTTTTTTCTTTGCATTTATGTTTTGGAAGTTTCTACTGACATTTCTTCAAGCTCATTGATTCTTTCCTTGGCTATGTCAAGTCTGTTAATGAATGCATCAAAGGCATTCCTCATTTCTGTTATGGTGTTTTTGATTTCTAGAATTTCCTTTGGATTCTTAGAGTTTTCATCTCTCTGTGTACATTCACCATCTCTTCTTGCATGTTGTTCATTTGTTTCCTTAGAGCCATTAGCATATTAATCATTGCAGTTTTCAATTCTTAGTCTGATAATTCCATCAACTCTGCCATACTGAATGTAATTCTAATGCTTGTTCTCTGTGTTCAAACTGTGTGTTTTTTTTCTTTTAGTCTGCCTTGTAAGGTTTTGTTGAACACTGGATGTTGTGTGCTGGTTTAAAGGAACAACTGAGATAAATAGGTCTTTAGTGTGAGGATTTATATTTATCTGTCTGGGGGTTAGGCTGAGTTTACTGTTAGGTGAGACAGGAAGAAGAGAGAACACTGGAGTCCAGTATCTCCCTTCACCTAGGTCACGTAGTCTTTGGAAAAACGCCACTTAGGCTCTGCTAAAGTAGTTTCTCTTGCAGGCGAGCCTTTTTAAGAAGAACAGAATACTATGAGTTTATTTCTAAGTGGCTATTTCTCCCCTCTCCCTACCAATAGCATGAGGGTATTTTTATTTAATAATTACTGTGGGAACCTATTGGATCCCTGAAGGTAAAATTCACACATATATGGGAGGTCCTTAACACTGGGCACCATGGCATTTTGAAATGTCTTTCTTGTCCACACTGAGCATCCAGGAATTCATCAATTACAGTATAAGTTTTCCTACCATGGTGTTCTGGTTCCCATGGAGATTTCTAAGCTTGGGCTTCTGCACCAATAAGTGGTGATTGTCTGTACTGCCAGTCAGTTTCTCAGATTCTGCAGGCAACAGTTGGCCCTGCGCCATCAGTTCTCTGATAGATCTATGAAGAGTTTTTGATTTTCAGTTCGTTCGTTCAGCTTTTTCCTTGTTACGTGGACAAGAGTGACAACTTCCAAACTCCTTACAAGCTGGATCTGAATCCAGGAGTCCAGCTCTTTTATTTGTTTCCTTTATATCACTAACTTGAACACAAATCAATGTTTTGAAATGGAAGTTAACTTTGTAAAATACTCTAAAAAGAACTCAGTGAGTAAGACAACAATATGTTCTCAATGAGAAAACTACAGTTTATAAACCCTGACCTTTAAAAAAGAAAATGTACATATTAAGTATTTTGTGAGCCCATCTCTCGTCCCACTTGCCCCTGCCTCTGGGATTGGGTAGAGGCAAGGGGCAGAGAAGCTCGCTGTCTCCTGAGCATCGTGTGAAGTTAGAGGACTATCCATGATTTTCCATTTGCCTTCCATGGATGCATTTTCCTATAACAACATTATTATGCCTGACTTTTGATACTGTAATAATATTCCAGTGTCTTGGCAAGTTTTGTGGACTGTCCTCAGCATCTGATCATCATTTAAAACTTTTGAATGGGGAAATATGTTTTAGGGGTCAAGAAAATGAATCTTTCCATGGTATTAAAATGGGGCCCTGCCTGGATTTTATTGAGCTATAATTCCACCGGGGGTGACTTGGATCTGGGAAGCACTTTTTGCCCTTTCTTCAAATGTTAGCTGTCATTTCTGTTGTTGCTTGTGTGTTTTCTCTAGCCATCTCCCATTCTCTTTCTCATTTAATGACCCTCTGTTTTTAGTGGTATAGAAAAATCATAGGACCTGATGTGTTGTAATTGTTTATCAATTCAGCAAACAGCCGAATCTGTGTAAGATTTCAGAAAAGCTTTCTAGTGAGTGAAAGAGGCATATCTTAGTACAAAAATTTTGCCTTTTCTTTTTGTAATTTTTTTGAGGCTTTTAAAACAATCCCAGGTTCTGGACTTCAGTGTGGATATTGGAATTGACCCAAAAAAATCAAATAAATAATGCATTAGTGTATTTATAAAAATGCCTGCCACATTCATTATGAAAATGAAGTGATTGGTGTTCATTTAACAGAAGGTAAATAAATCTTTTGGTCAAAAATAAGTTTTTACCTTTGTGGTCTTTATCAGAGATGGTTTGTGAAGTATCATGACTTAAATAGGAAATTCTATTTTTTTTCTTATTTTTAATCCTATGAATCATTACACTGAAAAAATGATTTTTATAATTTCATTTGACTATTGTTTTTATATTTTATCAGGAACTATAGGTTTTTACTAATAATATGTTTTGACATCAAATTTAATTTTGTTTCTTCCTCTCCTAGATAAAGTCTGGAGTATATCAAGGTAAGATCTTAGGTTTTAGTTTTCTTTGTAATATTTTCTCAGTATGGGTGTTTGATGTGGGTTTTAATTCAATTGGGAGTAAATACAGTGGCTTCTGATGTCTAATTGACTTTTTAATACTTGAAAATTTTACTCTTCCGAAGTTGGAGTCTAAATGACAATGTAGAGGGAGTTGCCAGCTACTGAGATAAGAGAACAGAAGGAGGAACAGATCACGGGAGTAGGGACAATGGGACGAGTTTAATTTTGCATAGAAAGGTTTAGGAAACAAGTGATGGTATGACGCTGCAGTTTGGAGTGAGTATGTTGACATGATCTGGCTCTTGGTGAAATGTAAAGATGAGAAAACACTATTGAAGACTATCAAGAAGTTTACAGCTTAGAGAAGAACCCAGATATTGCCAGGCAAAGTGTGTGTCATGACCATGGGTTATGAGTGTGAAGTGGAGGGAGCCACTCTTGCCAGTAGAGAATGAGTGGAAATGAACCTGATGTAAAATAGGGATAAGACATTCTGTATGGGCTTCCTAGACTGTGATGATTACGTGGTTCTGTGTGTTGAGAGCCAGGGTGGCTGCCTGGCACATAGTAGGCCCTCAACTGCTGGTGTTTGTCACAGTGAATGAATGCAGCAGTGGTTGTGGTGAGAAGAGAGATCAGGGTATCGGAGCTCTCACGTTGGGCAAATAGAAGATAAGTTTGCACTTTGTGGTCAGGTGAGAGAATTCAATGCCTCTGAGAGGAGTGTGGAATTATGGGCTGTGTTCTGGAGCTTTCCATGTGTCTTCTACCTGTTACTGGGTGTTTTATGTGTGCTGTATTCATGTCATGGTGGATGGTAACATTCTCATCTTGGGGCTGATGAAGCTTGTCTTACAGGGCTTGTGAGTTATCCAGGTCCTCTGGTGGCTAGGTGGTAAAGCCCAGATCATACCCAAGTGTGTTTGATTCTAAAGACCTTGTTGTCAGGAGCCAACCACCCTGGTTCTCATGAACGCAATCTACCGGGCAGCAGGAAGACCTTGGAGGCCTTTGAGTAGCCAATCAGTCGACATTTTGAACTTCTCTTCTGTGGAATGGCAAATAGAGAATGAAAGTGGGGCGACCTTGGAGGAAATAAGGTTTTTTTTTTTTTTTTGCTTTTTGCAGGGACATATTTATTTACCTTAATAGTTGGAAGAGAGAAGTATAAGTTGATAGGATGCTTGATTTTTATGTTTCACCTCTGGTGATGGCTTAACTATTTGAAGTGATTGAATTTTATAAGATTGGTGCTTAAAGATGGGAGAGAAATTAAGAGAAGACATTTTATTGTGTTTCTCCATCTTTGAAAAAATTTTAAATAGGCATGTCATTGAAATAAGATTTTCTTAGATTTAAAATACCGCTAACTAAAATTTGCTTTCTTCAGGCACAATGGTTACACGCCTAGTGCCAGATAATGCATCTCTGCTGCTAATACACTGGGATAATTCAGTTTTACTGGGTTTGCCTAATAATCTTAGAAATCATTTTATCTCCTTTTAGTTGATATACAACAAATAAAGGAAGACATCGAGACAATGAGAAAACAAAATAGAGAACTTGGAGAAAAAATATATATTTTGGAACAGAAGGTATCATTTCCTTTCAATTATTTTTCATGATTTCACATTCAATTACTTCCACCTCTGATAGTTCAGTTATTTTGCTCTCTCTTCTTTCATCCTATTGTCCTATTTCATATGTTCTATAAACAGTCCAAATTCAAAGCAAGATTCATAAAAGTAAAGCACTGCTTTCTTTGTGTGAAGACTCACACACTAGAAGATGTTTGTCTAGCACTGTAATTAATATTTTTGAATTGAGATTTCTCTCATGTATTAGTATAGATGAATGGATTAAAGAAAAATATTAAAGAAACGAAGCAGCAAAATAAAATTATTGCAGCTGAAATACTTAAATTTCAAGTAAAAATTCCTTCTTTGCCTGCATTACATTCCAAAAACAGAAGTAAAGTAATGAGTAATTATTACTGATTCAATGTATTTTGTTGAAGAATAACATCAAGACACTGGAAAAGGCTAACGATTGTTTGAATGACATCCTTCAAATTATGGGTGGTAGATTGGAATCTTTCTTCATGTGCTTGACATTTTTCCTGGGCCCAAGCTGGATCAAATACGCTCATGTGAAATATAGGGGTAGCTATGAGATATGTTTGGTTGATGTTACCTCATTTTATCATATCTCCCACTGTTTCTGTTGACATTTACATACATGTTTTGTAACAAACCTATGTGAAGATATTGGAAAAAGAAAAGTCTACAGAGAACATGAAAGATGTTATTTAATCACCCACTCAGCAATTTCAGAGATAGACTACCTACATTGGCTAGAGAATTTCCACTGTACAAATTAGCCTTCATGAGGACCAAAATTACATATATAAAAGATTAAAATGATGACATGTATTTATAAATTTTCTTATTGGAAATTAAGTCATTAATGAGAATGTTTTGCTTTAGGGTGAAATATCCCTTAAGGACGCTTGTGTAAATGATGTGACAGTGAAATCAGAAGAGGGTGCAAGAGGAAATGTATCACCTTAATATTGAGAAAGAGCCACTAAAAAGTTACTCGCATTATTTAATTCAATCACAGAACTGAAAAAAACGCCTTCATATATAATACTTGAGGTGAAATACACAAAAAATAAAATGAAAGATGTCAAACATTTTAAATAAACAACCCTTCCTGTACGGCGAAGTACATTAACATTGTTTTCCGAAACTACAAAATACAGTCCTGCATCACTGGGTTCCAGCATTAGATCCTGATGGTGTTTGTAACTGTGACATCCACCTACCTTTAACCTTGTGTTCCGCAGGTCAGCGTGGAAGCAGGAGGGCCTCCTCCCAGGGCGGGACCATCGGGCATGCCCTGGGGCTCAGGGCCACCTCTCCCCGCTCCACAGTGGCGGCCTGTGAGGCCCGGCGCATCGCCTCCACCTCCCCCACTCGGTAAGGTCATCTGAAGAGGATGAGTTGACTGGTATAGGAAAGCATCTTCATCTTTCTTCCTATGGATCTGTTGGGTTAAATGGAGAGATGTTACTGAGGGCTTGGCAGTGCGTGGGTCAACCTGGCTGAGGACTTTGTAAGGTTCCTCGAGTTTCTGGGGACGTACGTCCCCTGGGCTGTGTCGTGTCTCCATCCTGAGCCGGGCAGCAGGTGTGTCTTGTGGACAAGGGAAGAGGCTGCCTCCAGCGAGGCAGAAAGAGCGGTTCTGCAGATGCGCGTTGGCCAGAGACCACGTGGCGGGCTCTGTGGGGGTGGAGGCGCACCCCTAACCTTCTTGCCAGCTGGCTGAGCCCTGAGCTGAGGAGTCATGAAAATTCCTGAAGCGGGCCCTGCGGTGTCTTCCTCAAGGGTCAGGGGACGCGTCTCCCCCTCATCCTCCGGGGTCACCTGAGGCGTGTGGGGAGCCCTCTGCCGGCGGTGACGGCCCTGAGGGTGGGAAAGCGCCTCAGACTCTTTCTGGAGGAAGGCGCGGAGGGTCCGTTTTCCTTCCTCACAGTCTGTGCAAGCGGGACTAAGCCTCGTCCCTCCTCTCTGGCCTTTCTCAGATCCGGGACCTGGCCCCGCGGCTCCAGGGAGCAACGGCAGCTCCTCCTGCCCCGCGGAGCGGGAGGACCAGGGCCAGGTAAGCGCTGTGGTCGTTTTCACCCGTAACTGTTTCTGGAAACGTTGACGTGTGTGTGCAGCAGCCTCTCCGGGCCTGGTCTCCGGTTTGTGTGTTCCGTGGCGCATGTGCTGTGTCATTTCCTTCTCCGAAAGCACAGTCTTCCCCAGGAGCCTTCGGGCTTCTCCACACTCAGCTCTCATCTTTGGTGGCGCCTCCAGAAGCCTTCGGTGCTTCGGGGCCGAGGACTGCAGGGCTCTCACGGTGTGTTTCTGCAAGTAACACTCGGAGGGCGACACTGAAGCCCACACTGAAGTCTCCCGGCACAGCCGACTCCTTCCCGAACTGCTTGACGTGGGCTTGTGGTTGTTGTGGTTCCTTTGCTCCGTTCCTGGTGTGGGTTTGCTGAGGAGCCTGTTGGGAACGTCTGCCGTCATCCTCACGGGAGAGGAACGTGAGAGGCCGTCCCTCCAACTTCATGTTGGGTGCTTTGTGCGATGTCGAATGTTCTTGGATCCAGCAGACGTCACGGTTCCTCAGGATCCACTCTCTGTGGGTCAGTGTACTCTCCAGGACCCCCGCAGTGGTAGCCTAGGTCAGAATAGTGTGAGTGATCAGAGATGGCCTATTTGCAGTAGGAAATGGGCACGGACACCGAAGGAGTGAAGAGTGAACATCAGGACTGCGCTGCAGGACCCATTGCCCCCAGAGGCCTTCACTTGCCTTGACGTGAAGGCAGTCCTGTCGTGTCCTGTGGCGCCGTTAGAGCGGGGCCTTTCCCTCATCCCCCCCCCCCCGTCACGGGGTTTTACCACTGGAATCCAAACACGTCTGTGTTCATTCTGTCCTTTAGAATCCCCTCCTCACGTTTCCGTTGGACACAAATTAGTCCGCGTCTCACGGTGGCCTTAGAAATCTGCATTCGCTGTGGGTGACGATAGATAGAGCTGAGCCTAACCGAGTCCTGTCGGGCACACCGTTCCCCACAGAAAACGCAGGCCCCCGGGGGTGCCCAGCGCCACAGAGGTCCTGGTGCCCGTGGGCAGACCCCGAGCGGAGGAGAAGACCCCTTTGTCGTGTAGGGAAGCTGAGGCGGGGGACGGGCAGGGCAGGGGCCTGCAGGCAGAGCTTTTCCCCAGGAGCAGCTCGGCTTCCAGAGGTGGGGAGTGGGCTTTTCCATCCCTCTCGGGCGCTCTCTTCTGAATAGAGAGCCAACAAGCTTCTGTGGTGCTGGGGGTGGTGAGGAGGGTGGAGGCCGGTCCTGGACCGAGATGCCGGTCTGCCTGGAATCGGCTCCTTTCTCAGTCTGGTGTTGCCTCCTCCGGTCCTCTAGGACAGGACCCCTTGCTCTTGTGCTTTCGCCGACACGGGCGGTGACGTGTGGTGACAGTGGTTCATCCCCGTGGTGTTTGTTCCTCCCCAAGCTGGGCCGGCCCCAGCGGGAGGGGTAGAGCGGTCTGGCACGGATGCTGCTCTCTTGGCACCTGGGGCGGGGAGGGTGCCGGGCGCTGCCCCTGCTTCAGGGGGTTTCAGCTTCTGTTGGTGTTGGTGCTTCGGGTCTGCCACATCCACCTACCTTTAACCTTGTGTTCCGCAGGTCAGCGTGGAAGCAGGAGGGCCTCCTCCCAGGGCGGGACCATCGGGCATGCCCTGGGGCTCAGGGCCACCTCTCCCCGCTCCGCAGTGGCGGCCTGTGAGGCCCGGCGCGTCGCCTCCACCTCCCCCACTCGGTAAGGTCATCTGAAGAGGATGAGTTGACTGGTACAGGAAAGCATCTTCATCTTTCTTCCTATGGATCTGTTGGGTTAAATGGAGAGATGTTACTGAGGGCTTGGCAGTGCGTGGGTCAACCTGGCTGAGGACTTTGTAAGGTTCCTCGAGTTTCTGGGGACGTACGTCCCCTGGGCTGTGTCGTGTCTCCATCCTGAGCCGGGCAGCAGGTGTGTCTTGTGGACAAGGGAAGAGGCTGCCTCCAGCGAGGCAGAAAGAGCGGTTCTGCAGATGCGCGTTGGCCAGAGACCACGTGGCGGGCTCTGTGGGGGTGGAGGCGCACCCCTAACCTTCTTGCCAGCTGGCTGAGCCCTGAGCTGAGGAGTCATGAAAATTCCTGAAGCGGGCCCTGCGGTGTCTTCCTCAAGGGTCAGGGGACGCGTCTCCCCCTCATCCTCCGGGGTCACCTGAGGCGTGTGGGGAGCCCTCTGCCGCCGGCGAGGGCCCTGAGGGTGGGAAAGCGCCTCAGACTCTTTCTGGAGGAAGGCGCGGAGGGTCCGTTTTCCTTCCTCACAGTCTGTGCAAGCGGGACTAAACCTCGTCCCTCCTCTCTGGCCTTTCTCAGATCCGGGACCTGGCCCCGCGGCTCCAGGGAGCAACGGCAGCTCCTCCTGCCCCGCGGAGCGGGAGGACCAGGGCCAGGTAAGCGCTGTGGTCATTTTCACCCGTAGCTGTTTCTGGAAACGTTGACGTGTGTGTGCAGCAGCCTCTCCGGGCCTGGTCTCCGGTTTGTGTGTTCCGTGGCGCATGTGCTGTGTCATTTCCTTCTCCGAAAGCACAGTCTTCCCCAGGAGCCTTCGGGCTTCTCCACACTCAGCTCTCATCTTTGGTGGCACCTCCAGAAGCCTTCGGTGCTTCGGGGCCGAGGACTGCAGGGCTCTCACGGTGTGTTTCTGCAAGTAACACTCGGAGGGCGACACTGAAGCCCACACTGAAGTCTCCCGGCACAGCCGACTCCTTCCCGAACTGCTTGACGTGGGCTTGTGGTTGTTGTGGTTCCTTTGCTCCGTTCCTGGTGTGGGTTTGCTGAGGAGCCTGTTGGGAACGTCTGCCGTCATCCTCACGGGAGAGGAACGTGAGAGGCCGTCCCTCCAACTTCATGTTGGGTGCTTTGTGCGATGTCGAATGTTCATGGATGCAGCAGACGTCACGGTTCCTCAGGATCCACTCTCTGTGGGTCAGTGTACTCTCCAGGACCCCCGCAGTGGTAGCCTAGGTCAGAACAGTCTGAGCGATCAGAGATGGCCTATTTGCAGTAGGAAATGGGCACGGACACCGAAGGAGTGAAGAGTGAACATCAGGACTGCGCTGCAGGACCCATTGCCCCCAGAGGCCTTCACTTGCCTTGACGTGAAGGCAGTCCTGTCGTGTCCTGTGGCGCCGTTAGAGCGGGGCCCTTCCCTCATCCCCCCCCCCCCAGTCACGGGGTTTTACCACTGGAATCCAAACACGTCTGTGTTCATTCTGTCCTTTAGAATCCCCTCCTCACGTTTCCGTTGGACACAAATTAGTCCGCGTCTCACGTTGGCCTTAGAAATCTGCATTCCCTGTGGGTGACGATAGATAGAGCTGAGCCTAACCGTGTCCTGTCGGGCACACCGTTCCCCACAGAAAACGCAGGCCCCCGGGGGTGCCCAGCGCCACAGAGGTCCTGGTGCCCGTGGGCAGACCCCGAGCGGAGGAGAAGACCCCTTTGTCGTGTAGGGAAGCTGAGGCGGGGGACGGGCAGGGCAGGGGCCTGCAGGCAGAGCTTTTCTCCAGGAGCAGCTCGGCTTCCAGAGGTGGGGAGTGGGCTTTTCCATCCCTCTCGGGCGCTCTCTTCTGAATAGAGAGCCAACAAGCTTCTGTGGTCCTGGGGGTGGTGAGGAGGGTGGAGGCCAGTCCTGGACCGAGATGCCGGTCTGCCTGGAGTCGGCTCCTTTCTCAGTCTGGTGTTGCCTCCTCCGGTCCTCTAGGACAGGACCCCTTGCTCTTGTGCTTTCGCCGACACGGGCGGTGACGTGTGGTGACAGTGGTTCATCCCCGTGGTGTTTGTTCCTCCCCAAGCTGGGCCGGCCCCAGCGGGAGGGGTAGAGCGGTCTGGCACGGATGCTGCTCTCTTGGCACCTGGGGCGGGGAGGGTGCCGGGCGCTGCCCCTGCTTCAGGGGGTTTCAGCTTCTGTTGGTGTTGGTGCTTCGGGTCTGCCACATCCACCTACCTTTAACCTTGTGTTCCGCAGGTCAGCGTGGAAGCAGGAGGGCCTCCTCCCAGGGCGGGACCATCGGGCATGCCCTGGGGCTCAGGGCCACCTCTCCCCGCTCCGCAGTGGCGGCCTGTGAGGCCCGGCGCGTCGCCTCCACCTCCCCCACTCGGTAAGGTCATCTGAAGAGGATGAGTTGACTGGTACAGGAAAGCATCTTCATCTTTCTTCCTATGGATCTGTTGGGTTAAATGGAGAGATGTTACTGAGGGCTTGGCAGTGCGTGGGTCAACCTGGCTGAGGACTTTGTAAGGTTCCTCGAGTTTCTGGGGACGTACGTCCCCTGGGCTGTGTCGTGTCTCCATCCTGAGCCGGGCAGCAGGTGTGTCTTGTGGACAAGGGAAGAGGCTGCCTCCAGCGAGGCAGAAAGAGCGGTTCTGCAGATGCGCGTTGGCCAGAGACCACGTGGCGGGCTCTGTGGGGGTGGAGGCGCACCCCTAACCTTCTTGCCAGCTGGCTGAGCCCTGAGCTGAGGAGTCATGAAAATTCCTGAAGCGGGCCCTGCGGTGTCTTCCTCAAGGGTCAGGGGACGCGTCTCCCCCTCATCCTCCGGGGTCACCTGAGGCGTGTGGGGAGCCCTCTGCCGCCGGCGAGGGCCCTGAGGGTGGGAAAGCGCCTCAGACTCTTTCTGGAGGAAGGCGCGGAGGGTCCGTTTTCCTTCCTCACAGTCTGTGCAAGCGGGACTAAACCTCGTCCCTCCTCTCTGGCCTTTCTCAGATCCGGGACCTGGCCCCGCGGCTCCAGGGAGCAACGGCAGCTCCTCCTGCCCCGCGGAGCGGGAGGACCAGGGCCAGGTAAGCGCTGTGGTCGTTTTCACCCGTAGCTGTTTCTGGAAACGTTGACGTGTGTGTGCAGCAGCCTCTCCGGGCCTGGTCTCCGGTTTGTGTGTTCCGTGGCGCATGTGCTGTGTCATTTCCTTCTCCGAAAGCACAGTCTTCCCCAGGAGCCTTCGGGCTTCTCCACACTCAGCTCTCATCTTTGGTGGCACCTCCAGAAGCCTTCGGTGCTTCGGGGCCGAGGACTGCAGGGCTCTCACGGTGTGTTTCTGCAAGTAACACTCGGAGGGCGACACTGAAGCCCACACTGAAGTCTCCCGGCACAGCCGACTCCTTCCCGAACTGCTTGACGTGGGCTTGTGGTTGTTGTGGTTCCTTTGCTCCGTTCCTGGTGTGGGTTTGCTGAGGAGCCTGTTGGGAACGTCTGCCGTCATCCTCACGGGAGAGGAACGTGAGAGGCCGTCCCTCCAACTTCATGTTGGGTGCTTTGTGCGATGTCGAATGTTCTTGGATGCAGCAGACGTCACGGTTCCTCAGGATCCACTCTCTGTGGGTCAGTGTACTCTCCAGGACCCCCGCAGTGGTAGCCTAGGTCAGAACAGTCTGAGCGATCAGAGATGGCCTATTTGCAGTAGGAAATGGGCACGGACACCGAAGGAGTGAAGAGTGAACATCAGGACTGCGCTGCAGGACCCATTGCCCCCAGAGGCCTTCACTTGCCTTGACGTGAAGGCAGTCCTGACCTGTCCTGTGGCGCCGTTAGAGCGGGGCCCTTCCCTCATCCCCCCCCCCGTCACGGAGTTTTACCACTGGAATCCAAACACGTCTGTGTTCATTCTGTCCTTTAGAATCCCCTCCTCACGTTTCCGTTGGACACAAATTAGTCCGCGTCTCACGTTGGCCTTAGAAATCTGCATTCCCTGTGGGTGACGATAGATAGAGCTGAGCCTAACCGTGTCCTGTCGGGCACACCGTTCCCCACAGAAAACGCAGGCCCCCAGGGGTGCCCAGCGCCACAGAGGTCCTGGTGCCCGTGGGCAGACCCCGAGCGGAGGAGAAGACCCCTTTGTCGTGTAGGGAAGCTGAGGCGGGGGACGGGCAGGGCAGGGGCCTGCAGGCAGAGCTTTTCTCCAGGAGCAGCTCGGCTTCCAGAGGTGGGGAGTGGGCTTTTCCATCCCTCTCGGGCGCTCTCTTCTGAATAGAGAGCCAACAAGCTTCTGTGGTCCTGGGGGTGGTGAGGAGGGTGGAGGCCAGTCCTGGACCGAGTTGCCGGTCTGCCTGGAGTCGGCTCCTTTCTCAGTCTGGTGTTGCCTCCTCCGGTCCTCTAGGACAGGACCCCTTGCTCTTGTGCTTTCGCCGACACGGGCGGTGACGTGTGGTGACAGTGGTTCATCCCCGTGGTGTTTGTTCCTCCCCAAGCTGGGCCGGCCCCAGCGGGAGGGGTAGAGCGGTCTGGCACGGATGCTGCTCTCTTGGCACCTGGGGCGGGGAGGGTGCCGGGCGCTGCCCCTGCTTCAGGGGGTTTCAGCTTCTGTTGGTGTTGGTGCTTCGGGTCTGCCACATCCACCTACCTTTAACCTTGTGTTCCGCAGGTCAGCGTGGAAGCAGGAGGGCCTCCTCCCAGGGCGGGACCATCGGGCATGCCCTGGGGCTCAGGGCCACCTCTCCCCGCTCCGCAGTGGCGGCCTGTGAGGCCCGGCGCGTCGCCTCCACCTCCCCCACTCGGTAAGGTCATCTGAAGAGGATGAGTTGACTGGTACAGGAAAGCATCTTCATCTTTCTTCCTATGGATCTGTTGGGTTAAATGGAGAGATGTTACTGAGGGCTTGGCAGTGCGTGGGTCAACCTGGCTGAGGACTTTGTAAGGTTCCTCGAGTTTCTGGGGACGTACGTCCCCTGGGCTGTGTCGTGTCTCCATCCTGAGCCGGGCAGCAGGTGTGTCTTGTGGACAAGGGAAGAGGCTGCCTCCAGCGAGGCAGAAAGAGCGGTTCTGCAGATGCGCGTTGGCCAGAGACCACGTGGCGGGCTCTGTGGGGGTGGAGGCGCACCCCTAACTTTCTTGCCAGCTGGCTGAGCCCTGAGCTGAGGAGTCATGAAAATTCCTGAAGCGGGCCCTGCGGTGTCTTCCTCAAGGGTCAGGGGACGCGTCTCCCCCTCATCCTCCGGGGTCACCTGAGGCGTGTGGGGAGCCCTCTGCCGCCGGCGAGGGCCCTGAGGGTGGGAAAGCGCCTCAGACTCTTTCTGGAGGAAGGCGCGGAGGGTCCGTTTTCCTTCCTCACAGTCTGTGCAAGCGGGACTAAACCTCGTCCCTCCTCTCTGGCCTTTCTCAGATCCGGGACCTGGCCCCGCGGCTCCAGGGAGCAACGGCAGCTCCTCCTGCCCCGCGGAGCGGGAGGACCAGGGCCAGGTAAGCGCTGTGGTCGTTTTCACCCGTAGCTGTTTCTGGAAACGTTGACGTGTGTGTGCAGCAGCCTCTCCGGGCCTGGTCTCCGGTTTGTGTGTTCCGTGGCGCATGTGCTGTGTCATTTCCTTCTCCGAAAGCACAGTCTTCCCCAGGAGCCTTCGGGCTTCTCCACACTCAGCTCTCATCTTTGGTGGCACCTCCAGAAGCCTTCGGTGCTTCGGGGCCGAGGACTGCAGGGCTCTCACGGTGTGTTTCTGCAAGTAACACTCGGAGGGCGACACTGAAGCCCACACTGAAGTCTCCCGGCACAGCCGACTCCTTCCCGAACTGCTTGACGTGGGCTTGTGGTTGTTGTGGTTCCTTTGCTCCGTTCCTGGTGTGGGTTTGCTGAGGAGCCTGTTGGGAACGTCTGACGTCATCCTCACGGGAGAGGAACGTGAGAGGCCGTCCCTCCAACTTCATGTTGGGTGCTTTGTGCGATGTCGAATGTTCTTGGATGCAGCAGACGTCACGGTTCCTCAGGATCCACTCTCTGTGGGTCAGTGTACTCTCCAGGACCCCCGCAGTGGTAGCCTAGGTCAGAACAGTCTGAGCGATCAGAGATGGCCTATTTGCAGTAGGAAATGGGCACGGACACCGAAGGAGTGAAGAGTGAACATCAGGACTGCGCTGCAGGACCCATTGCCCCCAGAGGCCTTCACTTGCCTTGACGTGAAGGCAGTCCTGACCTGTCCTGTGGCGCCGTTAGAGCGGGGCCCTTCCCTCATCCCCCCCCCCGTCACGGAGTTTTACCACTGGAATCCAAACACGTCTGTGTTCATTCTGTCCTTTAGAATCCCCTCCTCACGTTTCCGTTGGACACAAATTAGTCCGCGTCTCACGTTGGCCTTAGAAATCTGCATTCCCTGTGGGTGACGATAGATAGAGCTGAGCCTAACCGTGTCCTGTCGGGCACACCGTTCCCCACAGAAAACGCAGGCCCCCGGGGGTGCCCAGCGCCACAGAGGTCCTGGTGCCCGTGGGCAGACCCCGAGCGGAGGAGAAGACCCCTTTGTCGTGTAGGGAAGCTGAGGCGGGGGACGGGCAGGGCAGGGGCCTGCAGGCAGAGCTTTTCTCCAGGAGCAGCTCGGCTTCCAGAGGTGGGGAGTGGGCTTTTCCATCCCTCTCGGGCGCTCTCTTCTGAATAGAGAGCCAACAAGCTTCTGTGGTGCTGGGGGTGGTGAGGAGGGTGGAGGCCAGTCCTGGACCGAGATGCCGGTCTGCCTGGAGTCGGCTCCTTTCTCAGTCTGGTGTTGCCTCCTCCGGTCCTCTAGGACAGGACCCCTTGCTCTTGTGCTTTCGCCGACACGGGCGGTGACGTGTGGTGACAGTGGTTCATCCCCGTGGTGTTTGTTCCTCCCCAAGCTGGGCCGGCCCCAGCGGGAGGGGTAGAGCGGTCTGGCACGGATGCTGCTCTCTTGGCACCTGGGGCGGGGAGGGTGCCGGGCGCTGCCCCTGCTTCAGGGGGTTTCAGCTTCTGTTGGTGTTGGTGCTTCGGGTCTGCCACATCCACCTCCCTTTAACCTTGTGTTCCGCAGGTCAGCGTGGAAGCAGGAGGGCCTCCTCCCAGGGCGGGACCATCGGGCATGCCCTGGGGCTCAGGGCCACCTCTCCCCGCTCCGCAGTGGCGGCCTGTGAGGCCCGGCGCGTCGCCTCCACCTCCCCCACTCGGTAAGGTCATCTGAAGAGGATGAGTTGACTGGTACAGGAAAGCATCTTCATCTTTCTTCCTATGGATCTGTTGGGTTAAATGGAGAGATGTTACTGAGGGCTTGGCAGTGCGTGGGTCAACCTGGCTGAGGACTTTGTAAGGTTCCTCGAGTTTCTGGGGACGTACGTCCCCTGGGCTGTGTCGTGTCTCCATCCTGAGCCGGGCAGCAGGTGTGTCTTGTGGACAAGGGAAGAGGCTGCCTCCAGCGAGGCAGAAAGAGCGGTTCTGCAGATGCGCGTTGGCCAGAGACCACGTGGCGGGCTCTGTGGGGGTGGAGGCGCACCCCTAACCTTCTTGCCAGCTGGCTGAGCCCTGAGCTGAGGAGTCATGAAAATTCCTGAAGCGGGCCCTGCGGTGTCTTCCTCAAGGGTCAGGGGACGCGTCTCCCCCTCATCCTCCGGGGTCACCTGAGGCGTGTGGGGAGCCCTCTGCCGCCGGCGAGGGCCCTGAGGGTGGGAAAGTGCCTCAGACTCTTTCTGGAGGAAGGCGCGGAGGGTCCGTTTTCCTTCCTCACAGTCTGTGCAAGCGGGACTAAACCTCGTCCCTCCTCTCTGGCCTTTCTCAGATCCGGGACCTGGCCCCGCGGCTCCAGGGAGCAACGGCAGCTCCTCCTGCCCCGCGGAGCGGGAGGACCAGGGCCAGGTAAGCGCTGTGGTCGTTTTCACCCGTAGCTGTTTCTGGAAACGTTGACGTGTGTGTGCAGCAGCCTCTCCGGGCCTGGTCTCCGGTTTGTGTGTTCCGTGGCGCATGTGCTGTGTCATTTCCTTCTCCGAAAGCACAGTCTTCCCCAGGAGCCTTCGGGCTTCTCCACACTCAGCTCTCATCTTTGGTGGCACCTCCAGAAGCCTTCGGTGCTTCAGGGCCGAGGACTGCAGGGCTCTCACGGTGTGTTTCTGCAAGTAACACTCGGAGGGCGACACTGAAGCCCACACTGAAGTCTCCCGGCACAGCCGACTCCTTCCCGAACTGCTTGACGTGGGCTTGTGGTTGTTGTGGTTCCTTTGCTCCGTTCCTGGTGTGGGTTTGCTGAGGAGCCTGTTGGGAACGTCTGCCGTCATCCTCACGGGAGAGGAACGTGAGAGGCCGTCCCTCCAACTTCATGTTGGGTGCTTTGTGCGATGTCGAATGTTCTTGGATCAAGCAGACGTCACGGTTCCTCAGGATCCACTCTCTGTGGGTCAGTGTACTCTCCAGGACCCCCGCAGTGGTAGCCTAGGTCAGAACAGTCTGAGCGATCAGAGATGGCCTATTTGCAGTAGGAAATGGGCACGGACACCGAAGGAGTGAAGAGTGAACATCAGGACTGCGCTGCAGGACCCATTGCCCCCAGAGGCCTTCACTTGCCTTGACGTGAAGGCAGTCCTGACCTGTCCTGTGGCGCCATTAGAGCGGGGCCCTTCCCTCATCCCCCCCCCCGTCACGGAGTTTTACCACTGGAATCCAAACACGTCTGTGTTCATTCTGTCCTTTAGAATCCCCTCCTCACGTTTCCGTTGGACACAAATTAGTCCGCGTCTCACGTTGGCCTTAGAAATCTGCATTCCCTGTGGGTGACGATAGATAGAGCTGAGCCTAAACGTGTCCTGTCGGGGACACCGTTCCCCACAGAAAACGCAGGCCCCCGGGGGTGCCCAGCGCCACAGAGGTCCTGGTGCCCGTGGGCAGACCCCGAGCGGAGGAGAAGACCCCTTTGTCGTGTAGGGAAGCTGAGGCGGGGGACGGGCAGGGCAGGGGCCTGCAGGCAGAGCTTTTCTCCAGGAGCAGCTCGGCTTCCAGAGGTGGGGAGTGGGCTTTTCCATCCCTCTCGGGCGCTCTCTTCTGAATAGAGAGCCAACAAGCTTCTGTGGTCCTGGGGGTGGTGAGGAGGGTGGAGGCCAGTCCTGGACCGAGATGCCGGTCTGCCTGGAGTCGGCTCCTTTCTCAGTCTGGTGTTGCCTCCTCCGGTCCTCTAGGACAGGACCCCTTGCTCTTGTGCTTTCGCCGACACGGGCGGTGACGTGTGGTGACAGTGGTTCATCCCCGTGGTGTTTGTTCCTCTCCAAGCTGGGCCGGCCCCAGCGGGAGGGGTAGAGCGGTCTGGCACGGATGCTGCTCTCTTGGCACCTGGGGCGGGGAGGGTGCCGGGCGCTGCCCCTGCTTCAGGGGGTTTCAGCTTCTGTTGGTGTTGGTGCTTCGGGTCTGCCACATCCACCTACCTTTAACCTTGTGTTCCGCAGGTCAGCGTGGAAGCAGGAGGGCCTCCTCCCAGGGCGGGACCATCGGGCATGCCCTGGGGCTCAGGGCCACCTCTCCCCGCTCCGCAGTGGCGGCCTGTGAGGCCCGGCGCGTCGCCTCCACCTCCCCCACTCGGTAAGGTCATCTGAAGAGGATGAGTTGACTGGTACAGGAAAGCATCTTCATCTTTCTTCCTATGGATCTGTTGGGTTAAATGGAGAGATGTTACTGAGGGCTTGGCAGTGCGTGGGTCAACCTGGCTGAGGACTTTGTAAGGTTCCTCGAGTTTCTGGGGACGTACGTCCCCTGGGCTGTGTCGTGTCTCCATCCTGAGCCGGGCAGCAGGTGTGTCTTGTGGACAAGGGAAGAGGCTGCCTCCAGCGAGGCAGAAAGAGCGGTTCTGCAGATGCGCGTTGGCCAGAGACCACGTGGCGGGCTCTGTGGGGGTGGAGGCGCACCCCTAACCTTCTTGCCAGCTGGCTGAGCCCTGAGCTGAGGAGTCATGAAAATTCCTGAAGCGGGCCCTGCGGTGTCTTCCTCAAGGGTCAGGGGACGCGTCTCCCCCTCATCCTCCGGGGTCACCTGAGGCGTGTGGGGAGCCCTCTGCCGCCGGCGAGGGCCCTGAGGGTGGGAAAGCGCCTCAGACTCTTTCTGGAGGAAGGCGCGGAGGGTCCGTTTTCCTTCCTCACAGTCTGTGCAAGCGGGACTAAACCTCGTCCCTCCTCTCTGGCCTTTCTCAGATCCGAGACCTGGCCCCGCGGCTCCAGGGAGCAACGGCAGCTCCTCCTGCCCCGCGGAGCGGGAGGACCAGGGCCAGGTAAGTGCTGTGGTCGTTTTCACCCGTAGCTGTTTCTGGAAACGTTGACGTGTGTGTGCAGCAGCCTCTCCGGGCCTGGTCTCCGGTTTGTGTGTTCCGTGGCGCATGTGCTGTGTCATTTCCTTCTCCGAAAGCACAGTCTTCCCCAGGAGCCTTCGGGCTTCTCCACACTCAGCTCTCATCTTTGGTGGCACCTCCAGAAGCCTTCGGTGCTTCGGGGCCGAGGACTGCAGGGCTCTCACGGTGTGTTTCTGCAAGTAACACTCGGAGGGCGACACTGAAGCCCACACTGAAGTCTCCCGGCACAGCCTACTCCTTCCCGAACTGCTTGGCGTGGGCTTGTGGTTGTTGTGGTTCCTTTGCTCCGTTCCTGGTGTGGGTTTGCTGAGGAGCCTGTTGGGAACGTCTGCCGTCATCCTCACGGGAGAGGAACGTGAGAGGCCGTCCCTCCAACTTCATGTTGGGTGCTTTGTGCGATGTCGAATGTTCTTGGATGCAGCAGACGTCACGGTTCCTCAGGATCCACTCTCTGTGGGTCAGTGTACTCTCCAGGACCCCCGCAGTGGTAGCCTAGGTCAGAATAGTGTGAGTGATCAGAGATGGCCTATTTGCAGTAGGAAATGGGCACGGACACCGAAGGAGTGAAGAGTGAACATCAGGACTGCGCTGCAGGACCCATTGCCCCCAGAGGCCTTCACTTGCCTTGACGTGAAGGCAGTCCTGACCTGTCCTGTGGCGCCGTTAGAGCGGGGCCTTTCCCTCATCCCCCCCCCCGTCACGGGGTTTTACCACTGGAATCCAAACACGTCTGTGTTCATTCTGTCCTTTAGAATCCCCTCCTCACGTTTCCGTTGGACACGAATTAGTCCGCGTCTCACGGTGGCCTTAGAAATCTGCATTCGCTGTGGGTGACGATAGATAGAGCTGAGCCTAACCGAGTCCTGTCGGGCACACCGTTCCCCACAGAAAACCCAGGCCCCCGGGGGTGCCCAGCGCCACAGAGGTCCTGGTGCCCGTGGGCAGACCCCGAGCGGAGGAGAAGACCCCTTTGTCGTGTAGGGAAGCTGAGGCGGGGGACGGGCAGGGCAGGGGCCTGCAGGCAGAGCTTTTCCCCAGGAGCAGCTCGGCTTCCAGAGGTGGGGAGTGGGCTTTTCCATCCCTCTCGGGCGCTCTCTTCTGAATAGAGAGCCAACAAGCTTCTGTGGTGCTGGGGGTGGTGAGGAGGGTGGAGGCCAGTCCTGGACCGAGATGCCGGTCTGCCTGGAGTCGGCTCCTTTCTCAGTCTGGTGTTGCCTCCTCCGGTCCTCTAGGACAGGACCCCTTGCTCTTGTGCTTTCGCCGACACGGGCGGTGACGTGTGGTGACAGTGGTTCATCCCCGTGGTGTTTGTTCCTCCCCAAGCTGGGCCGGCCCCAGCGGGAGGGGTAGAGCGGTCTGGCACGGATGCTGCTCTCTTGGCACCTGGGGCGGGGAGGGTGCCGGGCGCTGCCCCTGCTTCAGGGGGTTTCAGCTTCTGTTGGTGTTGGTGCTTCGGGTCTGCCACATCCACCTACCTTTAACCTTGTGTTCCGCAGGTCAGCGTGGAAGCAGGAGGGCCTCCTCCCAGGGCGGGACCATCGGGCATGCCCTGGGGCTCAGGGCCACCTCTCCCCGCTCCGCAGTGGCGGCCTGTGAGGCCCGGCGCGTCGCCTCCACCTCCCCCACTCGGTAAGGTCATCTGAAGAGGATGAGTTGACTGGTACAGGAAAGCATCTTCATCTTTCTTCCTATGGATCTGTTGGGTTAAATGGAGAGATGTTACTGAGGGCTTGGCAGTGCGTGGGTCAACCTGGCTGAGGACTTTGTAAGGTTCCTCGAGTTTCTGGGGACGTACGTCCCCTGGGCTGTGTCGTGTCTCCATCCTGAGCCGGGCAGCAGGTGTGTCTTGTGGACAAGGGAAGAGGCTGCCTCCAGCGAGGCAGAAAGAGCGGTTCTGCAGATGCGCGTTGGCCAGAGACCACGTGGCGGGCTCTGTGGGGGTGGAGGCGCACCCCTAACCTTCTTGCCAGCTGGCTGAGCCCTGAGCTGAGGAGTCATGAAAATTCCTGAAGCGGGCCCTGCGGTGTCTTCCTCAAGGGTCAGGGGACGCGTCTCCCCCTCATCCTCCGGGGTCACCTGAGGCGTGTGGGGAGCCCTCTGCCGCCGGCGAGGGCCCTGAGGGTGGGAAAGCGCCTCAGACTCTTTCTGGAGGAAGGCGCGGAGGGTCCGTTTTCCTTCCTCACAGTCTGTGCAAGCGGGACTAAACCTCGTCCCTCCTCTCTGGCCTTTCTCAGATCCGGGACCTGGCCCCGCGGCTCCAGGGAGCAACGGCAGCTCCTCCTGCCCCGCGGAGCGGGAGGACCAGGGCCAGGTAAGCGCTGTGGTCGTTTTCACCCGTAGCTGTTTCTGGAAACGTTGACGTGTGTGTGCAGCAGCCTCTCCGGGCCTGGTCTCCGGTTTGTGTGTTCCGTGGCGCATGTGCTGTGTCATTTCCTTCTCCGAAAGCACAGTCTTCCCCAGGAGCCTTCGGGCTTCTCCACACTCAGCTCTCATCTTTGGTGGCACCTCCAGAAGCCTTCGGTGCTTCGGGGCCGAGGACTGCAGGGCTCTCACGGTGTGTTTCTGCAAGTAACACTCGGAGGGCGACACTGAAGCCCACACTGAAGTCTCCCGGCACAGCCGACTCCTTCCCGAACTGCTTGACGTGGGCTTGTGGTTGTTGTGGTTCCTTTGCTCCGTTCCTGGTGTGGGTTTGCTGAGGAGCCTGTTGGGAACGTCTGCCGTCATCCTCACGGGAGAGGAACGTGAGAGGCCGTCCCTCCAACTTCATGTTGGGTGCTTTGTGCGATGTCGAATGTTCTTGGATCCAGCAGACGTCACGGTTCCTCAGGATCCACTCTCTGTGGGTCAGTGTACTCTCCAGGACCCCCGCAGTGGTAGCCTAGGTCAGAACAGTCTGAGTGATCAGAGATGGCCTATTTGCAGTAGGAAATGGGCACGGACACCGAAGGAGTGAAGAGTGAACATCAGGACTGCGCTGCAGGACCCATTGCCCCCAGAGGCCTTCACTTGCCTTGACGTGAAGGCAGTCCTGTGGCGCCATTAGAGCGGGGCACTTCCCTCATCCCCCCCCGCCCGTCACGGGGTTTTTCCACTGGAATCCAAACACGTCTGTGTTCATTCTGTCCTTTAGAATCCCCTCCTCACGTTTCCGTTGGACACAAATTAGTCCGCGTCTCACGGTGGCCTTAGAAATCTGCATTCCCTGTGGGTGACGATAGATAGAGCTGAGCCTAACCGTGTCCTGTCGGGCACACCGTTCCCCACAGAAAACGCAGGCCCCCGGGGGTGCCCAGCGCCACAGAGGTCCTGGTGCCCGTGGGCAGACCCCGAGCGGAGGAGAAGACCCCTTTGTCGTGTAGGGAAGCTGAGGCGGGGGACGGGCAGGGCAGGGGCCTGCAGGCAGAGCTTTTCTCCAGGAGCAGCTCGGCTTCCAGAGGTGGGGAGTGGGCTTTTCCATCCCTCTCGGGCGCTCTCTTCTGAATAGAGAGCCAACAAGCTTCTGTGGTGCTGGGGGTGGTGAGGAGGGTGGAGGCCAGTCCTGGACCGAGATGCCGGTCTGCCTGGAGTCGGCTCCTTTCTCAGTCTGGTGTTGCCTCCTCCGGTCCTCTAGGACAGGACCCCTTGCTCTTGTGCTTTCGCCGACACGGGCGGTGACGTGTGGTGACAGTGGTTCATCCCCGTGGTGTTTGTTCCTCCCCAAGCTGGGCCGGCCCCAGCGGGAGGGGTAGAGCGGTCTGGCACGGATGCTGCTCTCTTGGCACCTGGGGCGGGGAGGGTGCCGGGCGCTGCCCCTGCTTCAGGGGGTTTCAGCTTCTGTTGGTGTTGGTGCTTCGGGTCTGCCACATCCACCTCCCTTTAACCTTGTGTTCCGCAGGTCAGCGTGGAAGCAGGAGGGCCTCCTCCCAGGGCGGGACCATCGGGCATGCCCTGGGGCTCAGGGCCACCTCTCCCCGCTCCGCAGTGGCGGCCTGTGAGGCCCGGCGCGTCGCCTCCACCTCCCCCACTCGGTAAGGTCATCTGAAGAGGATGAGTTGACTGGTACAGGAAAGCATCTTCATCTTTCTTCCTATGGATCTGTTGGGTTAAATGGAGAGATGTTACTGAGGGCTTGGCAGTGCGTGGGTCAACCTGGCTGAGGACTTTGTAAGGTTCCTCGAGTTTCTGGGGACGTACGTCCCCTGGGCTGTGTCGTGTCTCCATCCTGAGCCGGGCAGCAGGTGTGTCTTGTGGACAAGGGAAGAGGCTGCCTCCAGCGAGGCAGAAAGAGCGGTTCTGCAGATGCGCGTTGGCCAGAGACCACGTGGCGGGCTCTGTGGGGGTGGAGGCGCACCCCTAACCTTCTTGCCAGCTGGCTGAGCCCTGAGCTGAGGAGTCATGAAAATTCCTGAAGCGGGCCCTGCGGTGTCTTCCTCAAGGGTCAGGGGACGCGTCTCCCCCTCATCCTCCGGGGTCACCTGAGGCGTGTGGGGAGCCCTCTGCCGCCGGCGAGGGCCCTGAGGGTGGGAAAGCGCCTCAGACTCTTTCTGGAGGAAGGCGCGGAGGGTCCGTTTTCCTTCCTCACAGTCTGTGCAAGCGGGACTAAACCTCGTCCCTCCTCTCTGGCCTTTCTCAGATCCGGGACCTGGCCCCGCGGCTCCAGGGAGCAACGGCAGCTCCTCCTGCCCCGCGGAGCGGGAGGACCAGGGCCAGGTAAGCGCTGTGGTCGTTTTCACCCGTAGCTGTTTCTGGAAACGTTGACGTGTGTGTGCAGCAGCCTCTCCGGGCCTGGTCTCCGGTTTGTGTGTTCCGTGGCGCATGTGCTGTGTCATTTCCTTCTCCGAAAGCACAGTCTTCCCCAGGAGCCTTCGGGCTTCTCCACACTCAGCTCTCATCTTTGGTGGCGCCTCCAGAAGCCTTCGGTGCTTCGGGGCCGAGGACTGCAGGGCTCTCACGGTGTGTTTCTGCAAGTAACACTCGGAGGGCGACACTGAAGCCCACACTGAAGTCTCCCGGCACAGCCGACTCCTTCCCGAACTGCTTGACGTGGGCTTGTGGTTGTTGTGGTTCCTTTGCTCCGTTCCTGGTGTGGGTTTGCTGAGGAGCCTGTTGGGAACGTCTGCCGTCATCCTCACGGGAGAGGAACGTGAGAGGCCGTCCCTCCAACTTCATGTTGGGTGCTTTGTGCGATGTCGAATGTTCTTGGATGCAGCAGACGTCACGGTTCCTCAGGATCCACTCTCTGTGGGTCAGTGTACTCTCCAGGACCCCCACAGTGGTAGCCTAGGTCAGAACAGTCTGAGCGATCAGAGATGGCCTATTTGCAGTAGGAAATGGGCACGGACACCGAAGGAGTGAAGAGTGAACATCAGGACTGCGCTGCAGGACCCATTGCCCCCAGAGGCCTTCACTTGCCTTGACGTGAAGGCAGTCCTGTCGTGTCCTGTGGCGCCGTTAGAGCGGGGCCCTTCCCTCATCCCCCCCCCCCGTCACGGGGTTTTACCACTGGAATCCAAACACGTCTGTGTTGATTCTGTCCTTTAGAATCCCCTCCTCACGTTTCCGTTGGACACAAATTAGTCCGCGTCTCACGGTGGCCTTAGAAATCTGCATTCCCTGTGGGTGATGATAGATAGAGCTGAGCCTAACCGTGTCCTGTCGGGCACACCGTTCCCCACAGAAAATGCAGGCCCCCGGGGGTGCCCAGCGCCACAGAGGTCCTGGTGCCCGTGGGCAGACCCCGAGCGGAGAAGAAGACCCCTTTGTCGTGTAGGGAAGCTGAGGCGGGGGACGGGCAGGGCAGGGGCCTGCAGGCAGAGCTTTTCTCCAGGAGCAGCTCGGCTTCCAGAGGTGGGGAGTGGGCTTTTCCATCTCTCTCGGGCGCTCTCTTCTGAATAGAGAGCCAACAAGCTTCTGTGGTGCTGGGGGTGGTGAGGAGGGTGGAGGCCAGTCCTTGACCGAGATGCCGGTCTGCCTGGAGTCGGCTCCTTTCTCAGTCTGGTGTGGCCTCCTCCGGTCGTCTAGGACAGGACCCCTTGCTCTTGTGCTTTCGCCGACACGGGCGGTGACGTGTGGTGACAGTGGTTCATCCCCGTGGTGTTTGTTCCTCCTCAAGCTGGGCCGGCCCCAGCGGGAAGAGTAGAGCGTCTGGCACGGATGCTGCTCTCTTGGCAGCTGGGGCGGGGAGGGTGCCGGGCGCTGCCCCTGCTTCAGGGGGTTTCAGCTTCTGTTGGTGTTGGTGCTTCGGGTCTGCCACATCCACCTACCTTTAACCTTGTGTTCCGCAGGTCAGCGTGGAAGCAGGAGGGCCTCCTCCCAGGGCGGGACCATCGGGCATGCCCTGGGGCTCAGGGCCACCTCTCCCCGCTCCGCAGTGGCGGCCTGTGAGGCCCGGCGCGTCGCCTCCACCTCCCCCACTCGGTAAGGTCATCTGAAGAGGATGAGTTGACTGGTACAGGAAAGCATCTTCATCTTTCTTCCTATGGATCTGTTGGGTTAAATGGAGAGATGTTACTGAGGGCTTGGCAGTGCGTGGGTCAACCTGGCTGAGGACTTTGTAAGGTTCCTCGAGTTTCTGGGGACGTACGTCCCCTGGGCTGTGTCGTGTCTCCATCCTGAGCCGGGCAGCAGGTGTGTCTTGTGGACAAGGGAAGAGGCTGCCTCCAGCGAGGCAGAAAGAGCGGTTCTGTAGATGCGCGTTGGCCAGAGACCACGTGGCGGGCTCTGTGGGGGTGGAGGCGCACCCCTAACCTTCTTGCCAGCTGGCTGAGCCCTGAGCTGAGGAGTCATGAAAATTCCTGAAGCGGGCCCTGCGGTGTCTTCCTCAAGGGTCAGGGGACGCGTCTCCCCCTCATCCTCCGGGGTCACCTGAGGCGTGTGGGGAGCCCTCTGCCGCCGGCGAGGGCCCTGAGGGTGGGAAAGCGCCTCAGACTCTTTCTGGAGGAAGGCGCGGAGGGTCCGTTTTCCTTCCTCACAGTCTGTGCAAGCGGGACTAAACCTCGTCCCTCCTCTCTGGCCTTTCTCAGATCCGGGACCTGGCCCCGCGGCTCCAGGGAGCAACGGCAGCTCCTCCTGCCCCGAGGAGCGGGAGGACCAGGGCCAGGTAAGCGCTGTGGTCGTTTTCACCCGTAGCTGTTTCTGGAAACGTTGACGTGTGTGTGCAGCAGCCTCTCCGGGCCTGGTCTCCGGTTTGTGTGTTCCGTGGCGCATGTGCTGTGTCATTTCCTTCTCCGAAAGCACAGTCTTCCCCAGGAGCCTTCGGGCTTCTCCACACTCAGCTCTCATCTTTGGTGGCGCCTCCAGAAGCCTTCGGTGCTTCGGGGCCGAGGACTGCAGGGCTCTCACGGTGTGTTTCTGCAAGTAACACTCGGAGGGCGACACTGAAGCCCACACTGAAGTCTCCCGGCACAGCCGACTCCTTCCCGAACTGCTTGACGTGGGCTTGTGGTTGTTGTGGTTCCTTTGCTCCGTTCCTGGTGTGGGTTTGCTGAGGAGCCTGTTGGGAACGTCTGCCGTCATCCTCACGGGAGAGGAACGTGAGAGGCCGTCCCTCCAACTTCATGTTGGGTGCTTTGTGCGATGTCGAATGTTCTTGGATGCAGCAGACGTCACGGTTCCTCAGGATCCACTCTCTGTGGGTCAGTGTACTCTCCAGGACCCCCACAGTGGTAGCCTAGGTCAGAACAGTCTGAGCGATCAGAGATGGCCTATTTGCAGTAGGAAATGGGCACGGACACCGAAGGAGTGAAGAGTGAACATCAGGACTGCGCTGCAGGACCCATTGCCCCCAGAGGCCTTCACTTGCCTTGACGTGAAGGCAGTCCTGTCGTGTCCTGTGGCGCCGTTAGAGCGGGGCCCTTCCCTCATCCCCCCCCCCCCGTCACGGGGTTTTACCACTGGAATCCAAACACGTCTGTGTTGATTCTGTCCTTTAGAATCCCCTCCTCACGTTTCCGTTGGACACAAATTAGTCCGCGTCTCACGGTGGCCTTAGAAATCTGCATTCCCTGTGGGTGACGATAGATAGAGCTGAGCCTAACCGTGTCCTGTCGGGCACACCGTTCCCCACAGAAAATGCAGGCCCCCGGGGGTGCCCAGCGCCACAGAGGTCCTGGTGCCCGTGGGCAGACCCCGAGCGGAGAAGAAGACCCCTTTGTCGTGTAGGGAAGCTGAGGCGGGGGACGGGCAGGGCAGGGGCCTGCAGGCAGAGCTTTTCTCCAGGAGCAGCTCGGCTTCCAGAGGTGGGGAGTGGGCTTTTCCATCTCTCTCGGGCGCTCTCTTCTGAATAGAGAGCCAACAAGCTTCTGTGGTGCTGGGGGTGGTGAGGAGGGTGGAGGCCAGTCCTTGACCGAGATGCCGGTCTGCCTGGAGTCGGCTCCTTTCTCAGTCTGGTGTTGCCTCCTCCGGTCCTCTAGGACAGGACCCCTTGCTCTTGTGCTTTCGCCGACACGGGCGGTGACGTGTGGTGACAGTGGTTCATCCCCGTGGTGTTTGTTCCTCCTCAAGCTGGGCCGGCCCCAGCGGGAGGGGTAGAGCGTCTGGCACGGATGCTGCTCTCTTGGCACCTGGGGCGGGGAGGGTGCCGGGCGCTGCCCCTGCTTCAGGGGGTTTCAGCTTCTGTTGGTGTTGGTGCTTCGGGTCTGCCACATCCACCTACCTTTAACCTTGTGTTCCGCAGGTCAGCGTGGAAGCAGGAGGGCCTCCTCCCAGGGCGGGACCATCGGGCATGCCCTGGGGCTCAGGGCCACCTCTCCCCGCTCCGCAGTGGCGGCCTGTGAGGCCCGGCGCGTCGCCTCCACCTCCCCCACTCGGTAAGGTCATCTGAAGAGGATGAGTTGACTGGTACAGGAAAACATCTTCATCTTTCTTCCTATGGATCTGTTGGGTTAAATGGAGAGATGTTACTGAGGGCTTGGCAGTGCGTGGGTCAACCTGGCTGAGGACATTGTAAGGTTCCTCGAGTTTCTGGGGACGTACGTCCCCTGGGCTGTGTCGTGTCTCCATCCTGAGCCGGGCAGCAGGTGTGTCTTGTGGACAAGGGAAGAGGCTGCCTCCAGCGAGGCAGAAAGAGCGGTTCTGCAGATGCGCGTTGGCCAGAGACCACGTGGCGGGCTCTGTGGGGGTGGAGGCGCACCCCTAACCTTCTTGCCAGCTGGCTGAGCCCTGAGCTGAGGAGTCATGAAAATTCCTGAAGCGGGCCCTGCGGTGTCTTCCTCAAGGGTCAGGGGACGCGTCTCCCCCTCATCCTCCGGGGTCACCTGAGGCGTGTGGGGAGCCCTCTGCCGCCGGCGAGGGCCCTGAGGGTGGGAAAGCGCCTCAGACTCTTTCTGGAGGAAGGCGCGGAGGGTCCGTTTTCCTTCCTCACAGTCTGTGCAAGCGGGACTAAACCTCGTCCCTCCTCTCTGGCCTTTCTCAGATCCGGGACCTGGCCCCGCGGCTCCAGGGAGCAACGGCAGCTCCTCCTTCCCCGCGGAGCGGGAGGACCAGGGCCAGGTAAGCGCTGTGGTCGTTTTCACCCGTAGCTGTTTCTGGAAACGTTGACGTGTGTGTGCAGCAGCCTCTCCGGGCCTGGTCTCCGGTTTGTGTGTTCCGTGGCGCATGTGCTGTGTCATTTCCTTCTCCGAAAGCACAGTCTTCCCCAGGAGCCTTCGGGCTTCTCCACACTCAGCTCTCATCTTTGGTGGCGCCTCCAGAAGCCTTCGGTGCTTCGGGGCCGAGGACTGCAGGGCTCTCACGGTGTGTTTCTGCAAGTAACACTCGGAGGGCGACACTGAAGCCCACACTGAAGTCTCCCGGCACAGCCGACTCCTTCCCGAACTGCTTGACGTGGGCTTGTGGTTGTTGTGGTTCCTTTGCTCCGTTCCTGGTGTGGGTTTGCTGAGGAGCCTGTTGGGAACGTCTGCCGTCATCCTCACGGGAGAGGAACGTGAGAGGCCGTCCCTCCAACTTCATGTTGGGTGCTTTGTGCGATGTCGAATGTTCTTGGATCCAGCAGACGTCACGGTTCCTCAGGATCCACTCTCTGTGGGTCAGTGTACTCTCCAGGACCCCCGCAGTGGTAGCCTAGGTCAGAACAGTCTGAGTGATCAGAGATGGCCTATTTGCAGTAGGAAATGGGCACGGACACCGAAGGAGTGAAGAGTGAACATCAGGACTGCGCTGCAGGACCCATTGCCCCCAGAGGCCTTCACTTGCCTTGACGTGAAGGCAGTCCTGTCGTGTCCTGTGGCGCCGTTAGAGCGAGACCCTTCCCTCATCGCCCCCCCCCGTCACGGGGTTTTACCACTGGAATCCAAACACGTCTGTGTTGATTCTGTCCTTTAGAATCCCCTCCTCACGTTTCCGTTGGACACAAATTAGTCCGCGTCTCACGGTGGCCTTAGAATTCTGCATTCCCTGTGGGTGACGATAGATAGAGCTGAGCCTAACCGAGTCATGTCGGGCACACCGTTCCCCACAAAAACGCCGGCCCCCGGGGGTGCCCTGCGCCACAGAGGTCCTGGTGCCCGTGGGCAGACCCCGAGCGGAGGAGAAGACCCCTTTGTCGTGTAGGGAAGCTGAGGCGGGGGCCGGGCAGGGCAGGGGCCTACAGGCAGAGCTTTTCTCCAGGAGCAGCTCGGCTTCCAGAGGTGGGGAGTGGGCTTTTCCATCCCTCTCGGGCGCTCTCTTCTGAATAGAGAGCCAACAAGCTTCTGTGGTGCTGGGGGTGGTGAGGAGGGTGGAGGCCAGTCCTGGACCGAGATGCCGGTCTGCCTGGAGTCGGCTCCTTTCTCAGTCTGGTGTTGCCTCCTCCGGTCCTCTAGGACAGGACCCCTTGCTCTTGTGCTTTCGCCGACACGGGCGGTGACGTGTGGTGACAGTGGTTCATCCCCGTGGTGTTTGTTCCTCCTCAAGCTGGGCCGGCCCCAGCGGGAGGGGTAGAGCGTCTGGCACGGATGCTGCTCTCTTGGCACCTGGGGCGGGGAGGGTGCCGGGCGCTGCCCCTGCTTCAGGGGGTTTCAGCTTCTGTTGGTGTTGGTGCTTCGGGTCTGCCACATCCACCTACCTTTAACCTTGTGTTCCGCAGGTCAGCGTGGAAGCAGGAGGGCCTCCTCCCAGGGCGGGACCATCGGGCATGCCCTGGGGCTCAGGGCCACCTCTCCCCGCTCCGCAGTGGCGGCCTGTGAGGCCCGGCGCGCCGCCTCCACCTCCCCCACTCGGTAAGGTCATCTGAAGAGGATGAGTTGACTGGTACAGGAAAACATCTTCATCTTTCTTCCTATGGATCTGTTGGGTTAAATGGAGAGATGTTACTGAGGGCTTGGCAGTGCGTGGGTCAACCTGGCTGAGGACATTGTAAGGTTCCTCGAGTTTCTGGGGACGTACGTCCCCTGGGCTGTGTCGTGTCTCCATCCTGAGCCGGGCAGCAGGTGTGTCTTGTGGACAAGGGAAGAGGCTGCCTCCAGCGAGGCAGAAAGAGCGGTTCTGCAGATGCGCGTTGGCCAGAGACCACGTGGCGGGCTCTGTGGGGGTGGAGGCGCACCCCTAACCTTCTTGCCAGCTGGCTGAGCCCTGAGCTGAGGAGTCATGAAAATTCCTGAAGCGGGCCCTGCGGTGTCTTCCTCAAGGGTCAGGGGACGCGTCTCCCCCTCATCCTCCGGGGTCACCTGAGGCGTGTGGGGAGCCCTCTGCCGCCGGCGAGGGCCCTGAGGGTGGGAAAGCGCCTCAGACTCTTTCTGGAGGAAGGCGCGGAGGGTCCGTTTTCCTTCCTCACAGTCTGTGCAAGCGGGACTAAACCTCGTCCCTCCTCTCTGGCCTTTCTCAGATCCGGGACCTGGCCCCGCGGCTCCAGGGAGCAACGGCAGCTCCTCCTGCCCCGCGGAGCGGGAGGACCAGGGCCAGGTAAGCGCTGTGGTCGTTTTCACCCGTAGCTGTTTCTGGAAACGTTGACGTGTGTGTGCAGCAGCCTCTCCGGGCCTGGTCTCCGGTTTGTGTGTTCCGTGGCGCATGTGCTGTGTCATTTCCTTCTCCGAAAGCACAGTCTTCCCCAGGAGCCTTCGGGCTTCTCCACACTCAGCTCTCATCTTTGGTGGCGCCTCCAGAAGCCTTCGGTGCTTCGGGGCCGAGGACTGCAGGGCTCTCACGGTGTGTTTCTGCAAGTAACACTCGGAGGGCGACACTGAAGCCCACACTGAAGTCTCCCGGCACAGCCGACTCCTTCCCGAACTGCTTGACGTGGGCTTGTGGTTGTTGTGGTTCCTTTGCTCCGTTCCTGGTGTGGGTTTGCTGAGGAGCCTGTTGGGAACGTCTGCCGTCATCCTCACGGGAGAGGAACGTGAGAGGCCGTCCCTCCAACTTCATGTTGGGTGCTTTGTGCGATGTCGAATGTTCTTGGATCCAGCAGACGTCACGGTTCCTCAGGATCCACTCTCTGTGGGTCAGTGTACTCTCCAGGACCCCCGCAGTGGTAGCCTAGGTCAGAACAGTCTGAGTGATCAGAGATGGCCTATTTGCAGTAGGAAATGGGCACGGACACCGAAGGAGTGAAGAGTGAACATCAGGACTGCGCTGCAGGACCCATTGCCCCCAGAGGCCTTCACTTGCCTTGACGTGAAGGCAGTCCTGTCGTGTCCTGTGGCGCCGTTAGAGCGAGACCCTTCCCTCATCGCCCCCCCCGTCACGGGGTTTTACCACTGGAATCCAAACACGTCTGTGTTGATTCTGTCCTTTAGAATCCCCTCCTCACGTTTCCGTTGGACACAAATTAGTCCGCGTCTCACGGTGGCCTTAGAATTCTGCATTCCCTGTGGGTGACGATAGATAGAGCTGAGCCTAACCGAGTCATGTCGGGCACACCGTTCCCCACAAAAACGCCGGCCCCCGGGGGTGTCCAGCGCCACAGAGGTCCTGGTGCCCGTGGGCAGACTCCGAGCGGAGGAGAAGACCCCTTTGTCGTGTAGGGAAGCTGAGGCGGGGGACGGGCAGGGCAGGGGCCTACAGGCAGAGCTTTTCTCCAGGAGCAGCTCGGCTTCCAGAGGTGGGGAGTGGGCTTTTCCATCCCTCTCGGGCGCTCTCTTCTGAATAGAGAGCCAACAAGCTTCTGTGGTGCTGGGGGTGGTGAGGAGGGTGGAGGCCAGTCCTGGACCGAGATGCCGGTCTGCCTGGAGTCGGCTCCTTTCTCAGTCTGGTGTTGCCTCCTCCGGTCCTCTAGGACAGGACCCCTTGCTCTTGTGCTTTCGCCGACACAGGCGGTGACGTGTGGTGACAGTGGTTCATCCCCGTGGTGTTTGTTCCTCCCCAAGCTGCGCCGGCCCCAGCGGGAGGGGTAGAGCGGTCTGGCAGGGATGCTCCTCTCTTGGCACCTGGGGCGGGGAGGGTGCCGGGCGCTGCCCCTGCTTCATGGGGTTTCAGCTTCTGTTGGTGTTGGTGCTTCGGGTCTGCCACATCCACCTACCTTTAACCTTGTGTTCCGCAGGTCAGCGTGGAAGCAGGAGGGCCTCCTCCCAGGGCGGGACCATCGGGCATGGCCTGGGGCTCAGGGCCACCTCTCACCGCTCCGCAGTGGCGACCTCTGTGGCCCGGCGCGTCGCCTCCACCTCCCCCACTCGGTAAGGTCATCTGAAGAGGATGAGTTGACTGGTACAGGAAAGCATCTTCATCTTTCTTCCTATGGATCTGTTGGGTTAAATGGAGAGATGTTACTGAGGGCTTGGCAGTGCGTGGGTCAACCTGGCTGAGGACTTTGTAAGGTTCCTCGAGTTTCTGGGGACGTACGTCCCCTGGGCTGTGTCGTGTCTCCATCCTGAGCCGGTCAGCAGGTGTGTCTTGTGGACAAGGGAAGAGGCTGCCTCCAGCGAGGCAGAAAGAGCGGTTCTGCAGATGCGCATTGGCCAGAGACCACGTGGCGGGCTCTGTGGGGGTGGAGGCGCAGCCCTAACCTTCTTGCCAGCTGGCTGAGCCCTGAGCTGAGGAGTCATGAAAATTCCTGAAGTGGGCCCTGCGGTGTCTTCCTCAAGGGTCAGGGGACGCGTCTCCCCCTCATCCTCCGGGGTCACCTGAGGCGTGTGAGGAGCCCTCTGTCGCCGGCGAGGGCCCTGAGGGTGGGAAAGCGCCTCAGACTCTTTCTGGAGGAAGGCGCGGAGGGTCCGTTTTCCTTCCTCACAGTCTGTGCAAGCGGGACTAAACCTCGTCCCTCCTCTCTGGCCTTTCTCAGATCCGGGACCTGGCCCCGCGGCTCCAGGGAGCAACGGCAGCTCCTCCTGCCCCGCGGAGCGGGAGGACCAGGGCCAGGTAAGCGCTGTGGTCGTTTTCACCCGTAGCTGTTTCTGGAAACGTTGACGTGTGTGTGCAGCAGCCTCTCCGGGCCTGGTCTCCGGTTTGTGTGTTCCGTGGCGCATGTGCTGTGTCATTTCCTTCTCCGAAAGCACAGTCTTCCCCAGGAGCCTTCGGGCTTCTCCACACTCAGCTCTCATCTTTGGTGGCGCCTCCAGAAGCCTTCGGTGCTTCGGGGCCGAGGACTGCAGGGCTCTCACGGTGTGTTTCTGCAAGTAACACTCGGAGGGCGACACTGAAGCCCACACTGAAGTCTCCCGGCACAGCCGACTCCTTCCCGAACTGCTTGACGTGGGCTTGTGGTTGTTGTGGTTCCTTTGCTCCGTTCCTGGTGTGGGTTTGCTGAGGAGCCTGTTGGGAACGTCTGCCGTCATCCTCACAGGAGAGGAACGTGAGAGGCCGTCCCTCCAACTTCATGTTGGGTGCTTTGTGCGATGTCGAATGTTCTTGGATGCAGCAGACGTCACGGTTCCTCAGGATCCACTCTCTGTGGGTCAGTGTACTCTCCAGGACCCCCACAGTGGTAGCCTAGGTCAGAACAGTCTGAGCGATCAGAGATGGCCTATTTGCAGTAGGAAATGGGCACGGACACCGAAGGAGTGAAGAGTGAACATCAGGACTGCGCTGCAGGACCCATTGCCCCCAGAGGCCTTCACTTGCCTTGACGTGCAGGCAGTCCTGACCTGTCCTGTGGCGCCGTTAGAGCAGGGCCCTTCCCTCATCCCCCCCCCCCGTCACGGGGTTTTACCACTGGAATCCAAACACGTCTGTGTTGATTCTGTCCTTTAGAATCCCCTCCTCACGTTTCCGTTGTACACAAATTAGTCCGCGTCTCACGGTGGCCTTAGAAATCTGCATTCCCTGTGGGTGACGATAGATAGAGCTGAGCCTAACCGAGTCATGTCGGGCACACCGTTCCCCACAGAAAACGCAGGCCCCCGGGGGTGCCCAGCGCCACAGAGGTCCTGGTGCCCGTGGGCAGACCCCGAGCGGAGGAGAAGACCCCTTTGTCGTGTAGGGAAGCTGAGGCGGGGGACGGGCAGGGCAGGGGCCTGCAGGCAGAGCTTTTCTCCAGGAGCAGCTCGGCTTCCAGAGGTGGGGAGTGGGCTTTTCCATCCCTCTCGGGCGCTCTCTTCTGAATAGAGAGCCAACAAGCTTCTGTGGTGCTGGGGGTGGTGAGGAGGGTGGAGGCCAGTCCTGGACCGAGATGCCGGTCTGCCTGGAGTCGGCTCCTTTCTCAGTCTGGTGTTGCCTCCTCCGGTCCTCTAGGACAGGACCCCTTGCTCTTGTGCTTTCGCCGACACGGGCGGTGACGTGTGGTGACAGTGGTTCATCCCCGTGGTGTTTGTTCCTCCCCAAGCTGGGCCGGCCCCAGCGGGAGGGGTAGAGCCGTCTGGCACGGATGCTGCTGTCTTGGCACCTGGGGTGGGGAGAGTGCCGGGCGCTGCCCCAGCTTCAGGGGGTTTCAGCTTCTGTTGATGTTGGTGCTTCGGGTCTGCCACATCCACCTCCCTTTAACCTTGTGTTCCGCAGGTCAGCGTGGAAGCAGGAGGGCCTCCTCCCAGGGCGGGACCATCGGGCATGCCCTGGGGCTCAGGGCCACCTCTCCCCGCTCCGCAGTGGCGGCCTGTGAGGCCCGGCGCATCGCCTCCACCTCCCCCACTCGGTAAGGTCATCTGAAGAGGATGAGTTGACTGGTACAGGAAAGCATCTTCATCTTTCTTCCTATGGATCTGTTGGGTTAAATGGAGAGATGTTACTGAGGGCTTGGCAGTGCGTGGGTCAACCTGGCTGAGGACTTTCTAAGGTTCCTCGAGTTTCTGGGGACGTACGTCCCCTGGGCTGTGTCGTGTCTCCATCCTGAGCCGGGCAGCAGGTGTGTCTTGTGGACAAGGGAAGAGGCTGCCTCCAGCGAGGCAGAAAGAGCGGTTCTGGAGATGCACGTTGGCCAGAGACGACGTGGCGGGCTCTGTGGGGGTGGAGGCGCACCCCTAACCTTCTTGCCAGCTGGCTGAGCCCTGAGCTGAGGAGTCATGAAAATTCCTGAAGCGGGCCCTGCGGTGTCTTCCTCAAGGGTCAGGGGACGCGTCTCCCCCTCATCCTCCGGGGTCACCTGAGGCGTGTGGGGAGCCCTCTGCCGCCGGCGAGGGCCCTGAGGGTGGGAAAGCGCCTCAGACTCTTTCTGGAGGAAGGCGCGGAGGGTCCGTTTTCCTTCCTCACAGTCTGTGCAAGCGAGACTAAACCTCGTCCCTCCTCTCTGGCCTTTCTCAGATCCGGGACCTGGCCCCGTGGCTCCAGGGAGCAACGGCAGCTCCTCCTGCCCCGCGGAGCGGGAGGACCAGGGCCAGGTAAGCGCTGTGGTCGTTTTCACCCGTAGCTGTTTCTGGAAACGTTGACGTGTGTGTGCAGCAGCCTCTCCGGGCCTGGTCTCCGGTTTGTGTGTTCCGTGGCGCATGTGCTGTGTCATTTCCTTCTCCGAAAGCACAGTCTTCCCCAGGAGCCTTCGGGCTTCTCCACACTCAGCTCTCATCTTTGGTGGCACCTCCAGAAGCCTTCGGTGCTTCGGGGCCGAGGACTGCAGGGCTCTCACGGTGTGTTTCTGCAAGTAACACTCGGAGGGCGACACTGAAGTCTCCCGGCACAGCCGACTCCTTCCCGAACTGCTTGACGTGGGCTTGTGGTTGTTGTGGTTCCTTTGCTCCCTTCCTGGTGTGGGTTTGCTGAAGAGCCTGTTGGGAACATCTGCCGTCATCCTCACGGGAGAGGAACGAGAGAGGCCGTCCCTCCAACTTCATGTTGGGTGCTTTGTGCGATGTCGAATGTTCTTGGATCCAGCAGACGTCACGGTTCCTCAGGATCCACTCTCTGTGGGTCAGTGTACTCTCCAGGACCCCCGCAGTGGTAGCCTAGGTCAGAATAGTCTGAGTGATCAGAGATGGCCTATCTGCAGTAGGAAATGGGCACGGACACCGAAGGAGTGAAGAGTGAACATCAGGACTGCGCTGCAGGACCCATTGCCCCCAGAGGCCTTCACTTTCCTTGACGTGAAGGCAGTCCTGTCGTGTCCTGTGGTGCCGTTAGAGCGGGGCCCTTCCCTCATCCCCCCCCCCCCGTCACGGGGTTTTACCACTGGAATCCAAACACGTCTGTGTTGATTCTGTCCTTTAGAATCCCCTCCTCACGTTTCCGTTGGACACAAATTAGCCCGCGTCTCACGGTGGGCTTAGAAATCTGCCTTCCCTGAGGGTGACGATAGATAGAGCTGAGCCTAACCGAGTCCTGTCGGTCACACCGTTCCCCTCAGAAAACGCAGGCCCCCGGGGGTGCCCAGCGCCCCAGAGGTCCTGGTGCCCGTGGGCAGACCCCGAGCGGAGGAGAAGACCCCTTTGTCGGGGAGGGAAGCTGAGGCGGGGGACGGGCAGGGCAGGGGCCTGCAGGCAGAGCTTTTCCCCAGGAGCAGCTCGGCTTCCAGAGATGGGGAGCGGGCTTTTCCATCCCTCTCGGGCGCTGTCTTCTGAATAGAGAGCCAACAAGCTTCTGTGGTGCTGGGGGTGGTGAGGAGGGTGGAGGCCGGTCCTGGAGCGAGATGCCGGTCTGCCTGGAGTCGGCTCCTTTCTCAGTCTGGTGTTGCCTCCTCCGGTCCTCTAGGACAGGACCCCTTGCTCTTGTGCTTTCGCCGACATGGGCGGTGACGTGTGGTGACAGTGGTTCATCCCCGTGGTGTTTGTTCCTCCCCAAGCTGGGCCGGCCCCAGCGGGAGGGGTAGAGCGGTCTGGCATGAATGCTGCTCTCCTGGCACCTGGGGGCGGGGAGGGTGCCGGGCGCTGCCCCTGCTTCAGGGGGTTTCAGCTTCTGTTGGTGTTGGTGCTTCGGGTCTGCCACATCCACCTCCCTTTAACCTTGTGTTCCGCAGGTCAGCGTGGAGGCAGGAGGGCCTCCTCCCTGGGCGGGACCTTCGTTCATGCCCTCGGGCTCAGGGCCACCTCTCGGCGCTGGGCAGTGGCGGCCTGTGAGGCCCGGCGCGTCGCCTCCACCTCCCCCACTCGGTAAGGTCATCTGAAGAGGATGAGTTGACTGGTACAGGAAAGCATCTTCATCTTTCTTCCTATGGATCTGTTGGGTTAAATGGAGAGATGTTACTGAGGGCTTGGCAGTGCGTGGGTCAACCTGGCTGAGGACTTTGTAAGGTTCCTCGAGTTTCTGGTGACGTACGACCCCTGGGCTGCGTCGTGTGTCCATCCTGAGCCGGGCAGCAGGTGTGTCTTGTGGACAAGGGAAGAGGCTGCCTCCAGCGAGGCAGAAAGAGCGGTTCTGCAGATGCGCGTTGGCCAGAGACCACGAGGCGGGCTCTGTGGGGGTGGAGGCGCAGCCCTAACCTTCTTGCCAGCTGGCTGAGCCCTGAGCTGAGGAGTCATGAAAATTCCTGAAGCGGGCCCTGCGGTGTCTTCCTCAAGGGTCAGGGGACGCGTCTCCCCCTCATCCTCCGGGGTCACCTGAGGCGTGTGGAGAGCCCTCTGCCGCCGGCGAGGGCCCTGAGGGTGGGAAAGCGCCGCAGACTCTTTCTGGAGGAAGGCGCGGAGGGTCCCTTTTCCTTCCTCACAGTCTGTGCAAGCGGGACTAAACCTCGTCCCTCCTCTCTGGCCTTTCTCAGACCCGGGACCTGGCCCCGCGGCTCCAGGGAGCAACGGCAGCTCCTCCTGCCCGGCGGAGCGGGAGGACCAGGGCCAGGTAAGCGCTGTGGTCGTTTTCAGCCGTAACTGTTTCTGGAAACGTTGACGTGTGTGTGCAGCAGCCTCTCCGGGCCTCGTGTCCGGTTTGTGTGTTCCGTGGCGCATGTGCTGTGTCATTTCCTTCTCTGAAAGCACAGTCTTCCCCAGGAGCCTTCGGGCTTCTCCACACTCAGCTCTCATCTTTGGTGGCGCCTCCAGAAGCCTTCGGTGCTTCCGGGCCGAGGACTGCAGGGCTCTCACGGTGTGTTTCTGCAAGTAACACTCGGAGGGCGACACTGAAGCCCACACTGAAGTCTCCCGGCACAGCCGACTCCTTCCCGAACTGCTTGGCGTGGGCTTGTGGTTGTTGTGGTTCCTTTGCTCCGTTCCTGGTGTGGGTTTGTTGAGGAGCCTGTTGGGAACGTCTGCCGTCATCCTCACGGGAGAGGAACGTGAGAGGCCGTCCCTCCAACTTCATGTTTGGTGCTTTGTGCGATGTCGAATGTTCTTGGATCCAGCAGACGTCACGGTTCCTCAGGGTCCGCTCTCTGTGGGTCAGTTTACTCCCAGAATCCCTCCCGTGTTAGCCTGGGTCAGAATAGCCTGTGTGATCAGAGGTGGCCCATTTGCAGTGAAAAATGGACGTGATCTATGATCGCTTTAAGCGTGGATATGAGTCATGTCCTTTAGGCCCAATTCCATCCAACATCCTTGAACCTCGAAGTCCAAATGTCAACAGTATATTTTCATTTAGTGAGAACTCCTTTGAAATTTATTCCTTACAAAATGTCTTTTGCTTTAAATCCGTTTACTCTATTTAATAATGTTTAATATATTATTGCCACTTTGTTCTTATTCCGGAAGCAAGACATAAATAATCATATGTTGATGGAGATGTGTTGTTTGCAAATTTTCTGATAATGTTATATATCAAGTGTAATGATATCTTGTATTTTATTTGTTATTGTACAACCCTGTCATAAAAATGTTCCGTTTTTTTCATCTAAAATATTTGAGGCTTCAAATATTTTCCTACAAGATTGTCTCTTTTCATTGTCCTGTTTTGTAATGCCTGTTTTATCGCTGCTCCTATTTATTTCCCCCCGTGAATTGTAACTGGCCTCTCTGACATCCTCCTTTCCCGTTATATGAGTGGTTTGAACATTTTTCCAGCATCAATTTTTTTGGTATCTGGAAATCTCATACCTCATAGATAATGAGCAACAGAGGCCAGCACAAATCTCCTGAAAGTAACATCAGGAATATCCACCCATGTGTGAACCAGGGAGGGATATTTGAGAACGTCACCCAAGGACAAACCTCTCTAGGGAAAGGCTTTGTGTGTTTTCAGTTGTACAACTGATAGTTGGATCATGAGTGGCAGTATGACTTTGTCATTGTCTTTATGTGGGAGGTTAAATATTGGTAAAGGAAATGTGTGTGGGTGCCATGCTGACACATGACAAATCCGTCACAGTGATCAGTGTTGTAAGCGGCGAGTTCCTTAGTGAATATCATTGTGTTAATGACCCATGCTACTTCCCTCAGCATCATCCTACCCCAAGAGGGCCTGGGGTAATGAGATCCCACTGGTCACTTCCCTACAGTTCAGTCGGAACCGACTGAGTCTTGGAGGGCCAGGAATGAAGTCTTCTAGCCTCCACACCACCAGGGCCATGAGACTTGTTGCCACCATCCCTTTCAAGATGGACAAAGCCTCTTAGGACCTTTCTGCTCACCTCTGAGGAGGCCTGTACTAGAGAGCAATTGCGAATCTAGTCAGGCCTCTTTGCATAATGTGCGAGATCAACCGCTGACCCTTCTAGTCATTGCCTTTCTGTTACCTACTACGGGGCTTTAAGAATGGTTAGTGGTTACTTTGGGGAGCATACCAAGTGGGAGGGGACACGGGGAGCCAGCTAGGCAGCTGGAGATGTCCTGATCTGGTAGGTTTCCACGGAAGGTGGTTCCACAGAGAAATACACATGTAAAATTTTTATTGAGCTTTTTAAAAGATGTGTGTAATTTAAAATGTGTATTTTTATCTCAAGTAAATATGATTTTAAAATAATTTTTCTGAGGATGAAAAGAGGCCAAAGTAGGTAGTGCTTAAAAGCAAGTGCTTCTATCACCACTCCTATTTAACATAGTACTGGAAGTCCTAGCCAGAGCAATCAGGCAAGAGAAAGAAATAAAAGGGATCCAAATTGGAAAGGAAGAAGTGAAACTGTCACTATTTGCAGATGACATGATTTTATATATGGAAAACCCTAAAGAATCCACCAGAAAACTTTTAGAAGTAATAAACGAATATGGTAAAGTTGCAGGATACAAAATCAACATACAAAAATCAGTTGCATTTCTGTACACTAACAACGAAGTAGCAGAAAGAGAAATTAAGAATACCATCCCATTTACAATTGCAACAAAAAGAATAAAATACCTAGGAATAAACTTAACCAAAGAGGTGAAAGATCTGTACATGGAAAACTATAAAACATTTCTGAAAGAAATTGAAGAAGACACAAAGAAATGGAAAGATATTCCGTGCTCTTGGATTGGAAGAATTAACATAGTTAAGATACTTCCTAAAGCCATCTATAGATTCAATGCAATCCCTATCAAAGTTCCAACAACATTTTTCACAGAAATAGAACAAAGAATCCTAAAATTTATATGGAACAACAAAAGACCCCGAATAGCTAAAGGAATCCTGAGAAAAAAGAACAAAGCTGGAGGTATCACACTCCCTGATTTCAAAATATACTACAAAGCTATAGTAACCAAAACAGCATGGTAATGGTGCAAAAACAGACACACAGATCAATGGAATAGAATCAAAAGCCCAGAAATAAACCCACACATCTATGGACAGCTAATCTTTGACAAAGGAGCCAAGAACATACAATGGGGAAAAGAAAGTTTCTTCAACAAATGGTGTTGGGAAAACTGGATAGCCACATGCAAAAAAATGAAAGTAGACCCTTACCTTACACCATACACAAAAATTAACTCCAAATGGATTAAAGACTTGAATGTAAGACCTGAAACTGTGAAATTTCTAGAAGAAAACATAGGCAGTACACTCTTCGACATCGGTCTTAGCAACATCTTTTCAAACACCATGTCCGACCGGGCAAGAGAAACAATAGAAAAAATAAACAAATGGGACTACATCAAACTAAAAAGCTTCTGCACAGCAAAGGAAACCATCAACAAAACGAAAAGACAACCTAACGATTGGAAGAAGATATTTGCAAACCATACATCTGATAAGGGCTTAATCTCCAAAATATATAAAGAACTTATGCATCTTATCAACAAAAAAACTAACAACCCAATTAAAAAATGGGCAAAAGACCTGAACAGACATTTCTCCAAAGAAGATATACAGATGGCCAACAGACACATGAAAAGATGTTCAAAATCACTAACTATCAGGGAAATGCAAATCAAAACTACAATGAGATATCACCTCACGCCCGTCAGAATGGCTATAATTAACAAGACAGGAAACAACATATGTTGGAGAGGATGTGGAGAGAAGGGAACTCTCATACACTGCTGGTGGGAGTGCAAACTGGTGCAGCCACTATGGAAAACAGTATGGAGATTCCTCAAAAAATCAAGGATAGAACTACCATATGATCCAGCTATTCCACTGCTGGGTATTTCTCCAAAGAACTTGAAAACACCAATTTGTAAAGGTACATGCACCACTGTGTTCATTGCAGCGTTATTCACAATAGCCAAGACTTGGAAGCAACCTAAGTGCCCATCAAGGGACGAATGGATAAAGAAGCTGTGATATATATACACAATGGAATACTACTCAGCCATAAGAAACGATGAAATCCAGCCATTTGTTACAACATGGATGGACATTGAGGGTTTAATGCAAAGTGGAATAAGTCAGAGGGAGAAGGTCAAATACCATATGATTTCCTTCATTAAGTAGTAGATAATAACAACAATAAACAAACACATAGGGACAGAGATTGGATTGGTGGTTACCAGAGGGGAAGCGGGGAGGGAGGAGGGTGAAAGGGATAATTTAGTACATGTGTGTGGTGATGGGTTGTAATTAGTATTTTGGTGGTGAACATGATGTAATCTATGCAGAAATAGAAGTATAATGATGTACACTTGAAATTTTTACAATGTTATAAACCAATGTTACTGCAATAAACAAAAAATTAAAAAAAAAAAAGCAAGTGCTTCTAGTGGTGATGGTTACAGAACCTTATGAATATACTGAAAACCACCCATTATACACCTAAAATGGTAAATTTTATGGTATTTGAATAATACCTCAATTAAAAAAATCCAACCCAAAGTGACTCTGTGATCTTTGCAAGTTGTTTAGCTTCTCTTGCCTCAGATTATTCATTCTTAACTCAGCTTGTTTTCTTACTATGGCAGAGAAGGGGGAATGGATGTTGGCGACAATTACCATCTTGGCTTTAAATGGCCTGGAAGGTCTGCACCAAGGTCACCTCTCCCATGACTCTTGACGTCATCACCCCCGACCCTCTGTAGTCTTTGCATGAACCTTCTGAGAGTTCCTCTAGTGCGACCTGCTCCCTCCACCCAGGGTTTCCCCTCACCTGGTGAACCCCTGTTCATCCTGCAGGTCTCAGGGCAAGCAGGGCTTGCTTAGGGAAGGCTTCCCTCATCTCCTAAAAGAAGTTCATTTCCTTTTAAAATATATCTTCACAGAATCCTGCTCCTTCACTTCAGAGCAGTCGTGCATTGCTTAACGACGGGGATGTGTTCTGAGTAATGCGTCATCAGGCAATTTTGTCATTGTGTGAACATCACAGAGTGCACTTACACAGGCTTAGATGGTACAGCCTACTACACACCTAGGCTGTGTGATACTGATCTTGTGGAACCACCGTCATATATGGAGTCCATATATTTCAGTTTGTGGCTATATTTATTACCATATTATTGCATTAAATATTTTTACTCTGCTATATATAAGCACCATGAGTCAGGGGCTGTGTATTTTGACTTACTACGATGTCTTTTGTTCAGAAGAGTGTAGGTTTTCCATCAATATTCATGGAATGAATGAATGAATCAGAAACCTGGACACAGACAGAGATGCAGAGGCCCCTTTGCAAGTTCTTTCAGCTGTTCCTTAGCAGACTAGGAATCTACATCTTGTCACTTCTAGTTCAAAGTATCACCAGATTGACATTTTTTACATATCTCAAAGTATCAGAAATGTTGACCTTGTTCTTACCTCCACGTGCCACCTGGCTGCACATTAGGGTGGCATCTTAACGCACAGAAACCCCATGAGCTGAGGCAGTAATACGATAGGACGTGTAGGAGGCAATTTTCAACTTCAGATAGGAAAATCATCCTGTGAAAGCCTCATTGACCGTGTCAAAATCACAGTCCCTGTGCCAGAAAATATATGGCATGAACCTTAGAACGAAATGGGCATTAATTCACCCCCGAGGCCCCAACACTAGCTGTCTGACATTGGACAAATTACTTCCCCATTTTGAGTCTCTGTTTTTCTTAAGAGAAACTAGGAATGATAACTGTCTACTTTCTGAGCTTGGTATGAAGTTTAAGTGTAATAAAGTGTAAAAATGAAGAATGTAAGTTACCTGGGAGCAGGGACAATGTCTGTTCCCTGCTGTATCCGCAAGACTTTGAGTTATGTCTGGCACATAGAAGGCACTTAATATTTGTTGAACAAATATTTGGCAGTCTTGGAAGGAGGGCAGAAAGAGGGAAGGGAAAGAGTTTTAAAATAGCATAACTTTTTTTTAAAAGTCACATTATCCTACAGCACCAAATTCCCTTTTATATTTAGGAAATGGAGAGTCTTTTTCTCTTTTTTCTAAAACATGCTACTACAATGGGGAGTAGGATGTAGAATTTGCATGAATGTTTCAGATAAAATTTGAGGCTTCCAATAGATTTCATGCTGGAGGAAGCTGCTTGAGTGAAGCCTTAGAGCTCAGAGAAGACAGAACATTCGCCCTCCTCCCTCATCAGAGGCAGTGAGATGAGCAGCTCTGGGGAGCATATAAGTCGTATCTCTTAGCATGAAATGCTCAGGTATTATGTTTTGGGCCCATGACAAAGCCGGGTCACAGGTATCTGGTTCCCTGTGACCGTTATCCTCCATGCCACGGGAAGATGTGACCCTCCAAAACGTGAGACTTGAGGGCCTGGGTCGGCCCAGGCCTGGCATCTGCTCAGAAGCCATAAAGGAACCATTGATCCCCCAGGTATCTCATTGGGCCAGCAAAGGTGGAGAATGCCCTGCAAGAGCTACCAACTTGACTAGCAGCCAGTCCCAGTTTGAGGGGAGGTGAGGATGAGGACACAGAGGTAATCGTGTCTGTGTGTGGGCACTGGGAAGGCAGGTGCAGGGGACACTTCAGGCCATCTCTACCCAGCCTTGGAACTAGGGTGGAGGCGGGGCACAGTTGGTGTGCGTGTGCACTTACACTGTGGGTCACCAGGGGGCACTGTGGCCTCATATGTGACTGAAAATGGTGCTGCTGGGGACATCTAATATTTAATGAACTCTTATTATGTGCCTGCTCATTTATCCCTCACAACAACCTAATGAGTTCGGGACGCTCGTTATACCCTTTTATAGATAAGGAAACAGAGGCCTAAAGAAGTTAAATAAGTTGCCCAGATGACACAGTGGTGGAGCCAGAACAGGAATCAAAGCAATCTTGCTCAAGAGCATGCATTCATGATTCAGCAGGTGTTTACTGAGCATCTTCTGTATATGGGCGACTGTGTAATTAGTAATATAAAAATAATAAATCACCAAAAATTACTAAGTGCCCATTAGCTTCCAGCCAAACATATACAGTAATAGTAAATATATACATAGGACAAATGACTATAGAAATAATAATAAATTTAAACTGGCCAGATGTTTCATAGGCATTATCTCATGGAGTCTTGACAGAAACCCTATGAAGAATGAACCTTTCCTGCCCCCATTTCACAGAGAAAGAAACTGAGGTTAAGAGAGCTTAAGTAATTTTCCAAGGCATAGAGTGAAGATTGGAAGTACTGGGATTTGAGCCTGGTCCTATCTTTTTCCAAAGCTGCCAAGCTCTTAACCTCTATCGGCTCAAAAGTCAACTTGTCCTTCCATTCATTCATGAACATTTACTTTTCAAACTCTATAAGTGGTTGGCGCTCAACCTGAGCCTCCCATGTGGTTCTGCACTGCAGGTGGTGAAGGCGTTTATTGTCCTTACCCTGTAGTTCCTGTCCCAGGACTGAGACCAGCTCACCAAGGAGCTGCAGCAGCACATGAAGTCAGGGACAAGCCCAAAAAGTATCTGAGGAAGGTGAGCGAGGCCTGATGGATGGAGCCACTGCCCCTGAGCAGTTCACAGTGCTCGGCTGCCCCAAATCTCATAGGATAACAGGGTGAAGCTTAGGTAGCCAACAGCACTAGCCTTTTCCTCTGCAGAAAACCCACAGCATTTAGCACAGACTGCTAACAGGAGGGGCCTTTGGTTGTATCATTATTGCCTTTAATGGCTGCACACCTTCAAGGTGCCAGTTCTGGGAGGACAGATGCCCCTGGGAGATGATGCTGCTGATGTGCTCAGGGGCTCAGCACGTGGCTGCTGCTTGTCCTTGTGACAGTCTTTGGACACAGGCATGGACACTCCCATTTTAATGAAGGAAACCCGCTCAGGGTCACACAGCTGGGAAGCAGCACAGCTGGGCTTTGAGCCCAAGGCTCCTGGCCTGGCCTCCAGGGGTCATGAGGGGCTCCCCTGCATGAGGCTAACACTGGCTTTGGGGAACAAGCGCTTCCTTGGCTACATGAATGACCTGTTCCAGGCCCCCAAGCTCTGTCACTTCTCCTTCTTTCCCTCCTCCCTGCTGGAGCTGTGATCAGGGTGACCCTGGCACCCTTTCTGGAAGTCCCCAGTCCCTGACAGGCTAGGCCTCTCTCCCATTCACTTCTGGGCTAGTCTGACTTCTACCCCTTCTGTACTTGTCTCTCCTTGTATAACCAGGACAGGCCCCCTCTGGGGCTCTTCAGGCAGGCAACAGCATCTCAACAGAATTTAATATGCACTGTTGTTTTGTTGTCCTTGTTTTGTTTTTATTTTGCTTGTTTTTCCATGGTTTATATTTATGGTAAAAGACATTGATTTTCTGTTATAATAGTGATAGAATGTTTCCTGTTTGCTATTAATTTGTGTAATAATAAAAACTGGTGAGATTTAAACCAATGATTTTAATCTGCCATGGGCCTGAATGAGTTGGGGAAACACTGTGTGCAGTCATGCAGAACAGCGCCTTGGGAAGCTCAGGATGGGACCCAGGAGAGATGATCATGATTGGGGTTTGTCCCAGTCACCTGGGTCCTTGGACCCCTGCCCACCTGCTTGACTCTCCCCCCATATCACTCCTGGTGCCGCCAAGCCTCCAGGCCTTGTCCCCAGGTCCCCTGAGAGACAAGATGATAAACTTTCTCTCTTAAAATGCTCACTTTCCTGGAGATCCCAGGAGATCAATGATGAGAGAGTCAGCTTGGATTTTCCCCACTGAGATTCATAATGTAAAGCCCATGCTAACAGGTAGCAGGGTGATGTAGATAAGTGACATATACACCACTATTTCAGGTGTGAAGATGTCTTGTTAATCGGGGATGATTTTGAGACCATACCATCTTGTCACGCAGAGTGGCACTCCCAGGGGAGATGGAGATGTGTTTTATTGCCATATTATATGATCATCATCATTCAGTTCCAATATAGTCTTTAACTCTTATTCTTAATGGTACTTCTCAATTCTCAAACTTATGGAAATTTCTAGTCAGTATTTTCATCATGGATTGCCAGCACAACCACGTTATTATCTGAGAACATGCTCTGTGTGATTTCATTCCTCTGAAATATATTGAGATTTGCTTTATATCCAAATAGGTTTAATTTTTATTTAATTTTTGTAAATGTAGCATGTGTGCTTGAAAATAATGTATCTTCTAGAGTGGTTGGGTGTAATAATTTCTCTCTCTCTATATATATATATTTCTATAAGGTTAGGATGCTTTGCTGTTCTCATCTTCTGCATCCCTGCTGATCTTTTGTCTGCTTAGTCTGTGAATTTCTAAGAGAGGGGGTAAAGATCTCCTACTCTGCTTGTGTATTTGATTCTTTTTGCAGTTCCATCATCATTTGTTTTATGTTTTGCAGCCAAGACTGACTATGGGGAAACCCGCAGAGTTCCAGAAAGAAGGGGGTTGGGTTGGGAAGGACCAGAATCACAAGGTCCTGGAAGGTTCCAGAGAGGACCTGTCATTGGCATCGTGTGCAGTGGGGCATCAGGTCAGGGAGGGGTGTTCTAAAAATGAGGTCACATGGGGTCCACCATGATGGAACAGGGGGAAGGCAGGAGATTGGTCAAGAGAGAGTACAGTAGTCCCCACTTATCCGAGGGGGATACATTCCAAGACTCCCAGTGGATGCCTGAAACTGTGGATAGTACCAAATCCTGAGTTCTTTCCTATGCATGCATATCTATGGTAAAGTTTAATTTATAAATTAGGGCCAGTAAGAGATTAACAACAATCACTAATAATAAAATAGAACAGTTATAACAATGTACTGCAATAAAAGTTATGTGAATATGGTTTCTCTCTCAAAATAGCTTATTGTACTGTACTCACCCTTCTTCTTGTGATGATGTGAGATGATACATTGTCTACCTGATGAGGTGACGTGAGGTGAATGACGTAGGCATTGTGACATAGTGTTAGGCTATACTGACCTTCGGACCATACTCAGAAGGAGGGTGATTAAGGCATGACCATATCAATGGTTAGATGTCAGGAGCATACTGTGTTGATGGTTGGGGATCCAGCAAAGGGATGATGCATGTCCTGGGCAAGACAGAGCAGGACAGCAAGAGATTTAATCGTGCTGCTCAAAACAGCGCACAATTTAAAACTTATGAATTGTTTATTTCTGGAATTTTCTATTTAATGTTTTGGGACCACAAGTAACTGAAACTGAGGAAAGTGAAACCATGGATAAAGGGGCACGACTGTATAAAGCGTCTGGGTTGTTAAGGCAGCACCCAACGGAAGGCTCATCTCCTCCAGCTGCTCCTGAGAGTCCACTTTACCTGCTCCTGTGTCCCACTGACCTGCTGACCTACTGACCTGTCTGAACCCTCCTACCACCCCTCTCAGGCTTGATCTGCCCTGTCCCCCCACACCACCCCCAAGCCCTTTTCCTACCCAACTCCCGCCCATTTTTGCCACACCCTCAATTCCAACCCTGCCCACACCCAGACCCCCTCCACACCCCTGTCCCACCCCTACCTCCTCCCTGGCAACTTGAGTGTCCCCTGAGAGAACCGGGATGTGGAGGCACAGAGGCTGCTTGTCTTCCTCTTGCTGGGGTCTCCTGGTTACCCAAACTCGAATATGAGTCAATCTTGGACATCAGGGGTTCCCTCCTTTTTATTCTGCTGTTTCACACTGTGGTTTAAATAACAGCTTCTTTGGGTTTCTTTGAGGAAAACTTGGTCCTCCCTGCAGACCGGGGGCCTAAGTGCAGGTTTCTTGACCAGCCTGACCAGGCTCTGGCCGCTGCCGTCCACATAAGTTCTAGGTCAGCCGGCTCTGCTTGTCTTAGGAGCAATACTGTGAAATTGGACAGTGAACTCTTGCTAGTGACTCTTCTGAATTGTGTTTTTAACTAGCTTTGATTCTCATAGTTTTAATCATATAACATGCAAGAGTCCTCTGTTATGCAAATCTCTTACGCAGTTCAGAAATCAAACATTATGTGCCCTAGTTCAAAATAAAAATGTTAACATTGAAAGAAAATATCAGTGGTTTTAGATGTTCGGTCTTAAGGATATTCTATACTTAATTTTTACTGGTAGATTAATTCCAGTGTAATTATAATAGCAACTGCCCTTCGTAGTTATGCTCATACCTATATATACTTCTCTTATTTATATCTTGAATTTTTTTCCCATTCATTCATACAGGATGGGTATATTTTTGAATATTTTTCAAAGAATTATATCCAAGCAGTTCATGAATGCACAAAAGAAAACCTAGGCTTCCATCCCAAGGTAAGTTTGTAATTTATTTATTCATTTTTCTCAATTACAAAATGGCTTAGAAATTCTTAAGTTAAATTCTGTTAACTAATTTTTAAAAGTATTTTAAATTTATGTCAGGAAAATAAAAACCTCTAACAGCTTGTAAATCCATTTTTTTTTCTGAAACTAGATTGAGGAATAAGTGGTGTATAACAGGCAGCAAATTTGTTGAATTTTGATATATGTGTACAGCCGTGTAACTATCACCACAATCAAGACAATAAACATACCCAACACATCCAAAAGGTTCCTCATGCTCCTTCACCTCCCTCTGCCTTCACCTCCCTTTATTCACCACAGCCTTTAGCCTCAACCACTGCTGTATAGCTTAAAAAATTTTTTTATTGAGGTCATTAATAGTTTATAACATTGTGAAATGTCAGTTATACATCGTTATTTGTCAGTCACCATATAAATGTGCCCCTTTACCTCTTATGCCCACCCCCCAACCCCCTTCCCCTCTGGTAAACACTAGTCTGTTCTCTTTGACCAGGTGTTAGTTTATCTTCCACATGTGAGTGAAATCATACGGTGTTTGTCTTTCTCTGTCTGGCTTATTTCGCTTATCATAATACCCTCAAGATCCATCCATGTTGTTGTGAATGGGACGAGTTTGTCTTTTTTTATGGCTGAGTAGTATTCCATTGTATGTACATACCACTTCTTCTTTATCCAGTCATCAGTCGCTGGGCGCCTGGGTTGCTTCCACGTCTTGGTTATTGTGAATAATGCTGCAATGAACATAGGGCTGCATAAATCTCTCTGAATTGTTGATTTCAAGTTCTTTGGATAAATACCCGGTAGTGTACACAAATTATGTACTGCCTATATTTTCTTCTAGAAGTTTTCTGGTTTCAGGTCTAACCTTCAAGTCTTTGATCCATTTTGAGTTAATTTTTGTGTATGGCAAAAGATAATGGTCTACTTGCATTCTTTTGCATGTGGCTGTCCAGTTTTCCCAGCACCCTTTATTGAAGAGACTTTCCTTTCTCCATTGTATGTTCTTAGCTACTTTGTCGAAGATTAGCTGTCCATGGATGTGTGGTTTTATTTCTGGGCTTTCAATTCTGTTCCACTGATTGTGTGTCTGTTTTTGTACCAGTACCATGCTGTTTTGATGACTATAGCTTTGTAGTATATTCTGAAGTCAGGGATTGTGATGCCTCCAGCTTTGTTTTTTTTTCCTCAGGATTGCTTTAGCTACTGGGGGTGTTTTGTTGCCCCCTATGAATTTTAGAATTCTTTGTTCTATCTCTGTGAAAATGTCATTGGGATTCTGGTTGAGATTGCATTGAATCTGTAGATTGCTTTAGGTAGTATGGACATTTTAGCTATATTTATTCTTCCAATTCATGTGCATGGAATATATTTCCATTTCTTTATGTCATCATCGATTTCTTTCAACAATGTCTTATAGTTTTCATTGTATAGGTCTTTCTCCTCCCTGGTTAAATTTATTCCTAGATATTTTATTCTTTTTGTTGCAGATGTTAATGGGATTGTATTCTTGAGTTGTCTTTCTGTTAGTTCATTATTAGAATATAGAAATGCAACTGATTTTTGTAAGTTGATTTTGTATCCTGCAACTTTGCTGTAGTTGTTGATTATTTCTAAGAGTTTTTTTTCTGATGGATTCTTTAGGGTTTTCTATGTATAAGATCATGCCATCTGCAAACAGCAAGAGATTGTCCAGTTTGTTGGCATGTCGTTTTTCATCGCACTCTCTTAGAATCCTTTGTATTTCTGTGGTATCCATTGTAATTTCTCCTCATTCATTTCTAGTTTTATTTATTTGAGCCTACTCTCTCTTTTTCTTGGTGTGTCTGGCTAAGGGTTTGTCAATTGTATCTTCCCAAAGAACCAGATCTTAGTTTCATTGATCCCCTCTACTTTTTTTTGTTGTTGTTTCAATTTCATTTATTTCTGCTCTAATTTTCATTATTCTCCTCCTACTGCTGACTTTGGGCATTGTTTCTTCTTCTTTTTTTTCTAATTCTGTTAGGTGTAGTTTAAGATTGCTTATTTGAGATTTTTCTTGTTTGTTAAGGTGGGCCTGTGTTGCTATGAATTTCTCTCTTAGGACCAGTTTTGCTGCATCCCCTATGAGTTAGTATGGTGTATTTTCATTCTCATTTGTCTCCAGATATTTTTTGATTTCTCCTTTAATTTCTTCAATGATCCATTGGTTGTTCAGTAGCATGTTGTTTAGTCTCCACATCTTTGTCACTTTCTCAGCTTTTTTCTTGTGGTTGATTTCTAGTTTCCATAACATTATGGTCAGAAAAGATGCTTGATATGATTTCAATCTTCTTAAATTTATTGAGGCTTGCCTTATTTCCCAATATATGGCCTATCCTTGAGAATGTTCCATGTGCACTTGAGAAGAATGTGTATTCTGCTATTTTTGGATCGAGAGTTCTATATATCTATTAAGTCCATCTTGTCTAGTTTTTCATTCAAGTCCACTATTTCCTTGTTGGCTTTCTGTCTGGATGATCTGTCCATTGATGTAAGTGGGGTTTAAGATCCCCTACTATTATTGTGTTGTTGTTAATATCTCTTTTTGGTTTGTTAATAGTTGCTTTATATAGTTTCTGCTCCTGTATTGGGTGCATATATATTTATAATTGTTATGTCTTCTTGGTGGAGTGCCCCTTTTATCATTATATACTGCCCCTCCTAGTCGCTCATTACCTATTTTGTCTTGAAGTCTACTTTGTCTGATATCAGTATGGGAACACCTGCTTTCTTTTGTTTGCTATTAGCTCGGAGTTTTGTCTTCCATGCCTTCTCTCTGAGCCCGTGTTAGTCTTTAGAGCTGAGATGTGTTTCCTGGAGGCAGCATATTCTTGGGTCTTGTTTTTTAATCCATCCCACCACTCTCTGTCTTTTGATTGGAGAATTCAATACATTTACATATAGAGTGATTATTGATATATGAAGGCAAAACTTTCCATTTTATCACTCGTTTTCCAGTGCTTCTGCATTTTCCTTGTTTCTCGTACCGTGTTTTACAGACAACCAATTCAGTTGGGTAGTTCTCTATGATTGTTTTCTAGTTTTCTCTTTATTTATCATTTATGTGTCTGTTCTGATTATTTGTTTAGTAGTTACCATGAGGTTTGTATAAAAAAATCTCATATATGAGATAGTGCATTTTCTGATAGCCTCTTATTTCCTTAGACTAAGCCAGTTCCATCCCTTTCCTCGTCCCCTTCTAAGTTATTATTGTCACAACTTATTCTGTCTTGTGTTGTGAGTTTGTTGTTAAAATGATGAGATTATATATTTTTTTATGTTTTCCTTCCCTTTATCTTTAATGTTATAATTGTTTGCTAACCTGCTTTGATAGAGAGCTGCAATTTTCTGATTTTGTCTATCTATTTATCTCCTTGCTCTGGGCTTTGTAACCCCTTTCTTTTTTCAATTTTTTTCAGGTATGAGCACCTTCTTGAGCATTTCTTGTAGGGTGGGGGGTCTTGTGGCGATGAACTCCATTAGCTTTAATCTGGGAAAGTATTTATTTCTCCATCATATCTGAAGGATATTTTCACTGGATAGAATATTCTTGGCTGAAAGTTTTTGTCTTTCAGAATTTTGAATATATCATTCCACTGTCTCCTAGCCTGTAAGGTTTCTGCTGAAAAATCTGCTGAAAGCATGATAGGGGTTTTTTTGTAAGTTATTTTCTTCTGCCTTGCTGCCCTTAATATTTTTTCTTGGTCATTGACTTTTGCCAGCTTTACTACTATATGTCTTGGAGAAGGTCTTTATACATTGATATAATTAGGAGTTCTAATAGCTTCTTTCATTGTATTTCCAGTTCCTTCCCCAGGTTTTGGAAATTCTCAGCTATTATTTCTTTCAACAAGCTTTCTGCTGCATTCTCCTCTCTTCTGTCTCTGGAATACCTGTAATCGTTATGTTTCATTTCCTATGAGTCGGATATTTCTTGGAGAATTTTTTCATTTCTTTTTAGTCTTAGTTCTCTCTCTTCCTCCATCTGAAGCATTTCTATATTTCTGTCCTCCAGCCTGCTGATTCTTTCCTCCATACTATCAGCTCTGTTATTCAGGGATTCCAGATTTTTCTTTATCTCATCCATTGTGTTTTTCATCTCCAACATTTCTGATTGGTTTTTCTTTATAGTTTTGATCTTTTGTGTGAAGAAGTTCCTGATTTCATTGAACTATCTGTATTTTCTTGTAACTCATTGAGTTTTTTTATGATAGTTATTTTGAATTCTCTGTCATTTAGATTATAAATTTCTCTACCTTCAGGATTGATTTCTAGGTGCTTGTCATTTTCCTTCTGGTCTGGAGTATTAATATATCTTTTTCATACTGTTTGATGGCGTGGATTTGCGCCTCTGCGTAGTGACAGCATCTGGTTGCAGCTTCCATCTGCCACCACTGGGTGGGGATCAAGAGCTGTGTATTCTGAGCCCGCTGTGATCCACGGCTTGCTTGCTCACAGCTGCTGCTTTTCTATTTTATACATGGGCACTCTGGCCCACTGGCTGAGCTGGACCTCCAGGCAGGGGGAGGGGCACTTTCTTTCGCATGCACAATCCCAGGGGCATTCTTGCCATGTGTGCCATATGTGCTCTTTTGTGTCTGTCTTATTCTATTCAGCACAGTGTTTCTGAGATTCATTCATGTTGTTGCACAAATTAGTAATTAATTCATTCCCATTGTTGAGCCATATTCTTTCAAAAGTATTCTTTTGAATGAATACTTCTGTTTGTTTAATGTACTGTCTTCAAGATAACATTTAGAATGAAGGTATCTAGTTTTCAAGAATATGCAGTTAAATCTAGAGCAATTGATGTAGAACAGTTCTCAGGAGCAGTCTATACATACTAAGTGGGAATATTTGTCTTTATTTACATTAAATGTAATAGAATTAAAAGCTAGGGTCTTAGAGAAATTACACATATTAGTACCATATACATTACTACCACTTTGGCTTATACAAGGCTCAAAAATTGATTATTTCTGATTAAAGTCATATTTCTCTTGACTTAATTTTTTTGTCTTATGTGATCTTTAAGTGACAAAAATCAACTTATGAAAAGAAAAGTGTGATTCAGAGAGATTCTGGCCCAACATAGACACAGGAACTGGTAGGGTCCCAGGTGAACTGAAAATTGAGCTCTGCTTCAAACTACCCAGAGTCACAGGGTCTGATAACACTGCCAGCCACTAAAGAAACATGAGAGTACCATGTTCTGATCTTTTTTGAAGTGGTGGAATCCACTGGGGATATTTGAGGGGTGTGGTTACCTCTTGGACACTGGTTTGGAGTTTAGAAAGATGAATCTTTGTGACTGCTATATTTAAAGTTTCTTTGAGTCTTTTTATTATTTCATTTTAATTATATTAACATTATTTTTATTCCACCTACTTGATATTCTGCCTGACCATTTTCATCCTGGCTCTGAATTTTGTGTTTTCTTTGGAAGCCTATCATTATTGCTGCCTACCTGGGAGTTGCTCTGTTGGCCGTTTGCTTCTGGAGCACTGTCCTTGCTGTGAGTATATTACAGTACTTTGTTGGTATTCTTTGAATCATAAATATGCAGGGGTTTTTATAGTCACTGAACCTTTCATTTGTTCCCTTTCAGACTATTAACAAGGATACAAATTAATGTTTGAAACTGAAGCAAGCTTGTAAAATATGCTAATCTGTTTTTAGTAAAGAACTCAGTAAACAGCTATAAACTCCATAAGAAAACGTCAAGCTCTAAATCCTTTCTATCAAAAAGAAATAATAAAGATTAACTGCTTGATAGGCCCTTTCATACACTGTTAGGGAATTGTGAATTCTTATAACCATTCTTAGATACAGGTAAATAATATGTATCTGAAACCTTAAAAATGTTCATTTTCTTTTCTCGAGTATAATTCCACTTCTTGTAATCTACCCTCATGAAATAACCAGGCATGCATTTAAAGACCTCGTAGGAAGATATTTAATAGAACAGTACTGATTATAGTGACAACATAGCAACAACCTAAATGATACTTAGTAGGAGAATTGTTAAATTATTGTACAACCATATAGTGAAATGCAGTCAGCCCTCTGTATCTGTGGGTTCCACATCCGTGGATATGGAGGGCCAGCTAAGGGATTTGAGCATCCTCTGATTTTGGTATCCACTGGGTGGTCCTGGAATCAATCTCCCAAGGATACCGAGGGAAGACTGTATCAGGCAGCTTTTAAAATTCATGTTTCAAAGACATTTCAGGAAATGGGTAATGCTAATGTCAAGTGGAAAAAGCCGAAACCATGAGTTTCTATACATTGTAGTTAAAAATGTATATGCTTCTGTATATACCTAGAATGAAAAAATTGCTCCATGAAAATACCATAGAATGATAAGAAAAAGTGCTAATCTATAGGGGACAAGGTAATTTTTAAAATTTTTTCGAATGCATCTGTTTGCAAAATTTTCTGATTTGATTATGTACTATTGTGCTTAGCAAATACCTTTTTCTTTGAAAAGCATTTTACTCACCAAAAACATATAGCAATCTTTTATCAATAGACCAGGATGAACCTTGAAGACATGGTTAAACTAAGACCAACCCTAGGGCACAGTTAATTGATATCGCATAACTCACCTTAATGAAGTGAAATGATTTCTGACACCAGGCAAAGAAGCGTCCTCTGTTCACATTCTGTCATATCCCCTCATCTCTCCACACGCATTCATGTCTGAGGCATCCTTGTACTTGATTTATATTTTAGGTTCTTTTAATATGTTAGTTGTGGAGAGAGCGGGACATGAGTATATTTGGTGATGGTCCCAACCAATGCCTCTGTTATCTAACATAATTAGCAACAAATTATTCTGTATAAATGAGCTTTGCAGATGATGAAACTGACCAGTTAAAGTGGCAGAGTTTTAGGTGCAAGAATTCTAAAATTGAGAACAGAATTCTGGACTTCTTAATTGTAATGGACCTATCATTGTAAAAGAATTTTTCCCATGCATGTTTATTAGAAATTCCTTGAAAGCAAAGGTCTTTCTCTTGGATTTCTGTGGGATATCTTCTTCTCTATTGGCCAAGGGATTCTTTCAGAAGAAAGAGAGTCATAGAGTACAAAGGAGTGGAGAGGGAGAAAGGGAGAGCATTTCATATTCCCACTCTGTTTCTCTCATTTGAAATGCCCCTCTGCTCTGATTTTCAAGAGGCTCTTGTCTTTGTCCTGATCCTGCCCCTCAGCTGAAGCACTTGACTCTTGAATCCTCATCCTTCCTCTCGGTTGCCATTCATCACTCTTGCTTGTCACTACCTGTGGGTTGGGTGTCATCAGGTAGAGGAAGCTCACTGTCTGCTGAGCAAGATGTGATGTTAGAGGAATATCCATGACTTTCCTGTTGGCCTTCTCTGGATGCATTTCCTGTGATAACATTATTATAAGTGGTGTTTTGGTACTACAATGATATTCCAATATCTCCTCAAGTTCAGCTTTCAGGCTGAAGTCAGCATCTGATCACCATTTATAACTTTTGATATCTGGAAATCTATTCTAGAGGCCAAGAAAGGATGTCTTTACATGGTGTTTAATTGGGGCCCTGCCTGGGTTTTATTGAGCTGTAATTCAGTGATGTCTTCAGGAGATGACACAGGTTTGAGAAGCACTTTTTGCTCTTTCTGTAAGTGTTAGCTGTGATTACTGTTGTTGCTTGTGCATTTTCTCTAGCCATCTCCCACTCCATTTCTGATTTGACAACCTTTGTTGTTAGTGATCTGGGAAAAGTCACAGGACTTGATATGTTGGAATTGTTTGTCAGTTCAGTGAATAGTCAACACTGAATAAAAGATTTCTAAGGTGTTTCTGGTGAGTGAAAAGGCATATTTTAGTCCAAAACTTTGCCTTTATTTTTGTTTTCTTAGGGGCTTTGAAAACAGTCCTTGGTTCTAGACTTTATTATGGCTCTTGGAGTTGACAAAAATAGTGCCAGGTAATCGGTGCATTAGCATATTAATTTTCAAATATCTGCCACTTCCATTATTGAAGTGAAGTAGACTGGTGTGCATTTAGTAGAATGTAAGTAGAGATTTTGTTCCAAAGTAAGATATTTACTTTAATTCTCTTTATCAGAAATGGTTTATGAAATATCACCATTTAAACAGGAACTTCTTTCTACTGCTTATAATTCTATGAATTTGTTTTAACTACACCATTATTATAATACTGTTGGATTATGATTTTGACTGTATGATCAGGAACTGTAGATTTATTTTTAAAATGATATGTTTTTATATCAAATGTAATTTTGTTTCTCCCTCTTCTAGGTAAAGCCTACAGTGCATCAAGGTAAGATTTCAAGCTTCTGTTTTCTTTGTCATATTTTCTCAATACAGATGTTTGATGTGGATTCTAATTCAGCTAGAAGTAAATACCTTGGCTTCTCAGGTCTAGTTGGCCTCTTAACTCTTGACAATTTTACTATTCCTGGTTTGCAGCCTAAATGACAGTATAGATTGAGTTTCCACCTATTGAGGTGGGAGACCAAGAGTAGGAACAGATCACATGAGTAGGGAGAAGGGGAGGAGTTTAATTCCGATTAGAAATATTTAGAAAGCCAGTTATGACGTGAGTCTGCAATTGGTGGGAGTACTTTGACCTAGCTATTGGGGGAAATGTAAAGATGATCAAGATTCTATATGAGCCTATCAAGAAGCTTAAGGCTTAGAAAAGAACCTAGCTATTGCCAGGCAAAGTGTGTGCCACAACAGAGGTGTAAACCATGTGTTACGAGTCTTCAGTAAAAGGAGCCTCTAAGGCCAGTGGAGAATAAGTAGAAGTGAATAGGATACAAAGTGGGGCTAGTGAATTCTGCATGGGCTTCATAGGCTGAGATGATTAAGTGATGCTCTCTGTTGAGAAGCAGGGTGGCTGTGTGGCACACAGTAGGTCCTCAAATGCTGGTGTTTCTTATGGTGAATGCAGCATTGGTGGTATAGAGAAGTGTGACCTCAGGGCAGCAGAACTCTCACATTGTGCAAATAGAATGATAAGTTTGTACTTTGCGGTCAAACAATAGAATTAAATGCCTGTCAGAAGATTCTGGAATGCTGGGCTGTGCTCGAGGTGTTTTATATGTGTTATCCACCTGTAATGTGTATTTCAAGCGTGTTGTTTATCTATGTGGCGGGTGGTAATATTTGCATCTTTGTGTTGATAAATCTTGTGACTTAGAGAGATTGTGAGTTATCCAGGTGCTCTAATGACCAAGTGGCAAAGCCGAGATTGTACCCAAGTGTGTTTGATTCCAAAGACCTTGTCCTCCTGAGCCACCAACCCTGGTTCTCATGAAAGGAATCTGCTGGGCAGCAGGAAGGTGTTAGAGGCCTTTGAGTAGCCAGTCAAGTGACATTTAGAAGGATCTTTCTGGGAAGTTTTAAAGGGTGGGTGGAAGGGGATGAAACCTGGAAGAAGTCAAGTGTTTTGTTTTTTCATTTTGATTTTTGTTTTTTAAGCAATTACACTGATGTATTTATTTGATTTGATAATTGGAGGACAGAATATAAGTACATAGGTTGCTTGATTTTTCTTTATTTCTCCTCTGGTGATGACAGGGCTGTTTGAACGGTTCACATTTTCTAAGAATACTGCTTAATGATGAGATGTTAGGCTAAGACATTTCATTGTGTTTCTTCATCTTTGAAAAAAGATTAAATAGGAACCTCATTGAAATAGGGTTCTGACTTCCATATCTGTTTCCTACATTTTAGGTGCCACTAACTGAAACTTGCTTTTTTCAGGGATCATAGTCGTGCTAGAAAGTTATTTACGCTCATAGTGCCAGTAATGTGGCTTTGCTGTTGACACATTGGGGTAATTCAATTTTATTGGTTTTAGTAATAATAGAAATGTTTTTTTCTCTCTTTTTAGTTAATTTAGATCACCTTTCTGAGAGGATAAAGAAATGCAGGCAGGAAAACTCAGAACTGAAAAAAAAAATAGCCATTTATGAACAGAAGGTATAATCATCCTTTAATTTTTATTTTCATGGCTTCACCTTGAAGTACTTCCACTTTCTTCTAGTTCACTTATTTTGCTGTCTCTTCTTTCATCCTAGTGTCCCATTTCATTACGTTGTTTAACAGTCTAAATTTAAAGCAAGCATCTTATATGTAAAGTACCCCTTTTTAATTTCAGTAAGGACTTACCCACAGGAGATAGATTTTGCTATTGCTATAATTAATATTTTTGAATTCTGAATACTTTATTACATATTTGTATAGATCAGTGAAGCAAAGAAATGTGCTGAAGAAAAAAAGAGGGAAAACAAAGCACATAAATTTAAGGTAAAAATCCCTTCTTTTTCCTAGATCACACTCTAAAAACACAAGTAAAATTCATGAGTAAATATGACTAATCTCTATATGTTTTGGTGAAGAATAACCTCAAATCACTTGAATGCACTAATGAAATTGTTAAGAGCATCATTCAAAGTATACATGCTACGTTGAAGTCAGATAGAAATTGGGACATCAAGAATCAGGACTTGGTGGGGGCATCCCGTGGCCTAGTGGTTAAGTTCAGTGCACTCTGCTTCAGCGGCCTGGGTTCGGTTCCTGGGTACGGACCTAACACCACTTGTCAGCGGTCATGCTGTAGTGGTGACCCACATATTAAAATAGAGGAAGATTGGCACCGATGTAGCTCAGGGCGAATCTTCCTCAAGCAAAAAGAGGAAGATTGGCAACAGATGCTAGCTCAGGGCGAATCTTCCTCAGCAAATCAAGACTTGGTTTTGCGACTAAGTCATGACCATAATTTGACTTTTGAGACTTTGTGTTCACTGCATGAATTGAGCTCTGCCTTCTTCCATGCTGTTCACTGCTGTTTCAAGTACTAATACCACAATGCCTTTTTTCATTAAGGACTAAGGAAGAATTTTTTTTCTTTTAAACCCTGGGTTAATTTCTTATATGATTCAGCACTCTCTCCCCTCCAAGAAACATAGAACTGAGAAATTGTAGGAAACAGTACTAGAGATTTCTAGCCATGTTGAACAGCCCTATCCCTCTTAATGCAGAGCAGAGAATTTTCAAGGTGAATCTGGTGACAATATTTACCTTCCACTAAGAAAAGCTGTTCATTTGAGCTGTTTGGCTTAAGATTTGCTGACACAGGCAGAGACATGTGTGGTGACAATAATTTATTGCGTTGGCTTCTATAACTGCATTAAGCTCTCCATGGGCCCCAGTGGGAGGGGTAGAGTGGTCTGGCACTGATGCTGCTCTCTTGGAACTGGATGAAGGGGAGGGTGCCAGATGCTGCCCCCACTTCAGTGGGTTTCAGCTTTTGTTGGTGTTGGTGCTTGTGTCTGCCACATCAAGGTACTTTTAACTTTCTGTTCCACAGGTCATCATGGAGGCAAGAGGGCCTCCTCCACTCAAAAACCACCCGGCGTTGCCATCCCCATGGGCTCTGGGCCGCACGCATCTCCTTCACACTGAAGGCCTGTGAAACTTCAACCGTTGCCTCCACCTCTACCGATTGGTAAGATGATCTAAACACTATGAGCTGATTTGTAGAACATATTCATCTTTTTTCTTGTTGAGTCTTTGGAGAAGATATAGAGATAGCACTCCAGAGCTTTGCAATGCAAGCGTAAACCTGGCTGAGGTCACTGTAATGTTCCTCAAGTTTCTCAGGGCATACATGGAGTGGGCCGTTAATTTCCCCATACTGAGCTGGGGAGCAAGTATCTCTTGTATAGAAGGAAAAAGGCTTTTGACAGAAAGGCAGAAAGAGCAGTTCTGCAGATGCACATTGTACAGAGACCATGTGCCAGGCTCTGTGGGGGGTGAGGCACACCCCTAACTTCAAGGGTTTAAGGTGTCCTATAGCAGAGAGAGACATTTCCATTAAAGATCTTGTGATCACCATAATGGAAGCAGCAGTGAAGGGCCCCAGAGAACAAAAGAGGGCGACGTGAATCTCACCAGGATGAAGTGGGAGGTTGTGAAGAGAAGGAAGAATTGAGGAGGTGCCCAGCAGGAGTTGGTTGGCTTCCTTAGATGGAGCTGGAAGGCCATACCCAGCTGGGCATCAGCTTGAGCAGGGAGTGTGAAGGCAGCGTGAGGTCCACGCAGAACTACTGCATGGTGTGGGCATTTCAGATCACACGGTGTGGGCAATGCAATTATCCTCATCAAAATGTCACTGTTGCCGTAGAGCCCTTAGTTCATAATCTAAATCTTCTTGTTTCCCTTGGATTTCCGAAAGTTCTGGATCTGCGTGACAGAAAAAAAGCCCTGGAGGTTTGGAAATGTAACTTGGCTCTTTGCGGATCCTTTGTCTGCTTGAGTTGATTGTGCCCCAGTGAGACTAAACGTGAAGACAGGCTCTAGATCAGCCGAGCAGCTGCCTTGGCCTTCAGCATGTCAGACTCTTCCCGGGGCATTCAGGGTTGATCAGGAACCTCCCCTGCTGGACCCCTCTCACCACATCCCTGCATCTTCTAGTCACCACCCCTAACTGTCAGCTTTGCATCTCCCCAAATTTACCACGCGGTATCCAGATTCTTTGCCTGTGTTCCTGCTGTCTCAGCCCCTAATACCAACTCTCAGTGGGGCGTACTCAGAGCCTCAGCCCCGTCGTGTGTGTGAGGGGGTGATATTGGTTTCTGAGGTCATTGTGAGGAAGACAAGATTAAGTGCATAATGAAAGGGTCTTGCAAAATGGCTGGGACATGTTGGCACTCACCATTCTCACTGTTTAGATGAAAATGTCTCCACACAGAAGATTATCAGAAGACGGTCACTGCAGTACATTCAATTAAACTAAGGGTGTAAGAGCTCAGGCCCAGAGATTTGCAATCTCTGCTTCAAAAGATAAAGCAAAGAGACCCCCCGCACACACTTTTTTCTATCAAAATTCAGGTCCTACCAGTTAAAGGAGGAAAAGATAATTTTGAGAATGTGTGAGTTCAGAGATCTACAGCTGAGACCTGAAGACAGTTATTTTCCATTCAATATAAACACACAGATGCAGCCACACACTAAAGTGTTCATCAGAAGCCACAGATATATTATAGAAGACAAATGTATACAGGAATAAATACAATCACATCGAAATAACCCCAAATCTCTTTGCCTTACAGGACAATCCTTTTGAAGGGAGGACCCTGTGCCATCATAAACAGGCCATGGCAGTTTCCTATGTTCTGGATGCTTCCCTGCCCAATCCTGCCCCTCCGCTTTTGTATTTCCTGTTGTCACCCCTATTACACCCTTTACAGTTTGAACTCAGGATCAGCATCTGCTTCTCGGAGGACCAACCGACTCACCCCAGGGAGTGTGCTGAGTGTGACTCGTACACTCAGTTCAAAAACAGGCAAAAACCACAGTGATGGGGCAGAAGAAAGGTTATTCCTTGGGGGCAGTATTGCCTGCTAGGGGCCCAAGAAATCCTTCTGGGGTGGTGGACACATCCGACATCTAGATCTGGCCATGGTTGTGTTTGTTCAGTCAATAAATACTCACTGAGCACGTGGTGCATGCCGGTCCCAGGGGTGTCTGATGATCAGAGAGACAGATATCCGTCTCCAGGAAGTGGCCAATTTCTGATGGTGGGGAATGGATGAGGGGCCAGGAGTGGCTCCGGGAGACCAGTGAGGAGGCCCTGCAGTAATCCAGGTTTTGTGCCCTTCTCAACTTGCCAGCAGCCCCCCAAAATACCAAGTCCAAGCAGGCTTTGTGGAGGGCTGATGGCAACACAGTTTTTTGGTAAGTCCCATGAGCTCCCACAATCCTCCCACAATTTCCTTATTGAGGGATGGGCAAGGCAAAGGGCAATGGCATGGGACCCCCCCACACACACACAAACCAAGGAGAAGGTGCTGGGGTGGAAAAATCGGGCTCCTTCCAGGTGCCCCAATCGAATCCATTCTGCCCCAGCAGCCCCTGGAGCCTGAAGGGCCCTCCCTCTTGCCAAGCAAGGGGAAGCAGCCAGCCCCCCAACTGCTCTGGGGTCGAGGCCAGAACACCAAGGGGTCAAGGTCTGACTGTGCACACGCTGCCCAGGAGTGGCTGGGAACAGCAGCACAGCAGTAAATCTCAGCATGAGCACACTCTGTAAACCAGATTCTCATTCACTGCAAGCAGAGCCTGGGCCAAAACATGGCAGGGAGGGGATGTGGGGGCTGTTGTGCCCTGTGGTCCTGGACAGGGCTGGAGCGGAACAGAGGGCCTGTGGGCCTGAGGGCCTGGGGAGAGAGACAAGAAAGAGACAGGCGGGGGAGAGACGGTGAATGATGTATGGGAGGGTGATCAAGTCCTAGAGAGTAACAGGAGGAGACAGAGAGGGACAGGAATAGAGAGAAGCAGAGACCAGAGGAAGCAAGGAGGAAAGGGGGAGCCGGCCTAGGGTGGGTGGAGAGGGAGCGATGGCCCAGGCTGGAGTGACTCTGTGAAGGGGCCCAGAGTGGAGGGGACATAAAGGCAGGAATCCTGGGTTTGGGGTTCCCTGAGCTCCTCAGGTCCCTGCGACCTCCCTCGGGCTGAGCTCTGCAGGGGCCATCACACTTGGGAAGGTGGGTACCTCCCATTTTGCCTGGGGTTGCTGGGTTGAGCCTCCGGGTCTGTCACTGATGGGGTGACTTCTGGGAGAGAAGGCTGGTATTAGGCAGGTTTAGCCTGCAGCCTGCTCTATGGGGAGGTGACCCTGAGCAGTCTCCCTCACTGCCCCAGTCCCTGCTGCATTCCCTCCCACACCAGCTGGGCCTGCATTATGTTCCAAAACTGGGCACCAGGTTGGGGGAGAGTTGGAACTTTTCGTCGCCTCCCTTACTTCTTCTCACACTCACTTGGATTCCAGCCAGGGCTCTGGCAAATGGTTCCATGCAGGTTTTCATAGGATTCACACATCCCTGGCTTCCAGCCCTGCTCATCATGGAACAACTTTCAACCAATAGGACACAGGATCTGGTGGATAAATGCCTCTCCCTTCTGTCCCTTGGGCAGACAATTCTGAGTTGCTTTCTAGTGGGATCTCTAGAGATCCCTTTGGATTAAACTCCAAATCCTCTCAGTGTGTGGACATCTGGATAACATGCCCTTATTCTCACTTTCCTTCCTTCGCCTTCACTCTCCCTATTCCCCACTCTGTTCCCTAGATACACTTCTCTGAGTATCCACCTGCTCCCAAGCCCTGGTCTGGTGTTCCCTTTCAGGGGCTTGTAATCTGTCCATGAAACTTCTAAGAATTTGCGCTGCTCCTTCCCACCCACGATGCTCTTTCCCACCTGTCACCTGGTGACTCCTGTTTATCCTTTAGGTCTCAGGAAAAGCAGGACCTTCTTAGGGACAGCTGCCTTCATCCCTGAAAAGAAGTCAGTTCCTCTGTAATAATCTTCACACAATCCTGGTCCTTCCCTTCTGAGACCTTAGTTCGGTTTGTGGCTATACTTCTATTCTATAGTTCTTTGATTAAATCTGTTTGCTCTACTAGACTATAAGCCCCATAAAGGCAGGGGCTGTGTGTGTTTTGTCTTACCATGATGTCCTCATGCTTAGAAGAGTATAGGCTTTCCATCACTATTCGTGGAATGAATGAATGAATGAATCAGAAACCAGGGCCCAGACAGAGATGGAGAGGCCTCCTCCAAGTTTCATCAGCTGTTCTGTAGCAGTTGTGCTCGAATCTTCTGACTCCTAGTTCAGAGGATCACCAGATCCACATTTTTAAAATACTTCAAAGTAAAAGGTGATGACTTATTTGGACATTCCTGTTGTATAGCTTGGTCATCCTTTTTATTTAAGATGTAAGTAACGCTATGAAATGTCAAGCATGCATTGCATCATTCCCTGGCAAACAGCACAGTCATTACAATGAATTGCTGTTATGAAGGAGTGAAAGGAGCAGGGAAGCGGGTACTGCAGCTCTCAATAATGAGGCGGGACTTCTGGGGAGAGGAGATGACTGGAGACTGGCAGCCAGCCTGTTAGAATCCACTGTGGTCTGTTGGCACCTGCTGGGCTAGTCTGGCTGTCCCTAGTGCTGCACCCACCTTGGGCTCCAGCACCCCTAAACTCAAGGAGGCCCTGGCTTCTTTGGACCCTGTCTGCCCTGGCACAGACTCTAAAGCTCCTGCTTTTCTTTCTGTTTGCTGCCCATCTTTGCCACTAGAAATGCAGCCCAGCTCTGAAGTGCAGCCTGACTAGCTGGGACTGCCAATCCCTACCCAGTGACCCCACACCTTCCCCAGGGATCAGACTCAGGCTCTCAGCCTCCAAACCTTGGGCTGGACCTTCTTCTCAAGGGACAGTCAGATGAGGAACCTCCTGGGCTATTCGGCCTGAGCATAAATTCTTTCTAAAAATTTTCAGAGTAATTCCATAAACCTTTACTCTTTCTCCTCAAAGATAAAGAAGCAGGCATCCTCAGAGACTGGCATGTGACTCTGACACCTCTTTCTTATAACAACCCACTGAGGCCACTGCACTCACATAGGAGCAACCACACATACACATTCACACAACCCTTCCACACTTTGGAAACAAACATAGCTTTGCACAGCCTCCAAACAAACATACAACACTTCCACACCCCTGAAACCTAAAACTACCCCTCCACAAATACCAGTGCCAATAAACACCTGGAAGAGACACAGATCTCTCAACCCCTGCCCACATACACACATACACAAACCCTGAACATATACTCTCCACTCTGTTCTTCTATCATTACAAACAAACACTCTCCCATCTCTTAGCCCCAGCACTCCCTCCAGGCCCCTCAGAGAATCTCTTGAAATTTGCTGGAAAAATTGGGATTCTGATGTAGGTGACTGTTAAATAGTTGGGCAAGTTTACAATGCATCTCCCACTACCGCTCCCTCACCACGTCATAGCCACACACACACACCCCACAATGACCATACACCCTGTAACCACATGCAAATACTGAAAACACACACAGATTTTCCAAGTGCCCATATACCTTGTGACCACACAAAAACAGTGATAGAAAACACCCATTCTGACCGCATATGCACATCCTGACCACACATTCTCAGGTCTTACAATATTAATCCACCTTCTTACCACACACAAACATTGACCACACATATGTATTTATTTCACATTCATCTAGATATCACACAACCATAAAGTCTCTAACCATAATAAACATCAGTACACACACACACAAATGAATGACTGTATACCTTCTGATAACAAACACTAAAAACCCGTGCACACTGCCTAGCAACAACCCACCACACACACAGATCACACGGTGACTGAAGACACACAGTCACTGACAGCAAACACTCAGTCGCACTAAGAGACCCCTGACTCTGCGTGAGTGGACTTTGAACAGGGGACATCTGACACCTCAGCCTGTACACAGATACCCAGGATGAGTGTGGGAGGCGTGTGGCAGAGGGACAAAATGCGAGGTGCGTTAGGTTGCACTTGCATCAAGTGCATCAGAGCCTTGCAGTTCTGTTTGCTATAAGAACATGTGAAACAAGAGGGGAGGCAAAGAGGATCTAAAACAGTGCCTAAGAGACGTCTGTTATAAACCTGTCTCCGAAAAGAAAATAGAGATTTTCTAACTAGTCTCTGAGGAGAAGTCGTCAAGGATTTAACGTGATTCATTTTAATGTGATGATGGAGAATTGTTCCTCAGAGACAGTCAGTATTGCTGGTAAAATTCTATTTAAATGCTTCTCTCCATAAAAATAACATACATCTATTTTTTTTATGAAAACAACAGGGTAAAATCATTCCAGTTTTATCTATGACAGAGTATCATCTTGTATTAGACAAACTCTCCAAAAACAAGCAGCTATAAAAGCTGAAATAACTACATAAAACAAGAATGAAGACAGTGGAGAAAAACCAGCCCAACCAGGAGTTGAAGGGCTGCCATGAGAAAAGAGACGCACGATGATGTGAGCCCCGCGCCACACCATCCTCTCCCCTGTGGCATTTGCCTGTTCTCTAGGTGGGAGGATCTATTTTGAGCACAAATGGTTGTTGTGCTGGGCTGAGGGGAAAGATGGTGGTGTTTGATCCTAGCAAAGTGGGTGGAACTTCTGCTTCCAGGTGGGGTGTAGACAGGAGGGGCATGGCAACAAGTGGAAAAAAGGAAACATTACCAAATTTAGGTTTTAGAACATGAGAGGGCTATGGAAGGAAGTAAAGACGACCAGCTGGACTACAATTTCACAGGGAGAAGAGCCATTGCTCTGTGAACAAGGTCACAGGCCTTCTCATACCTGGGGAATGTTCTTTGTACATGGAGGATCAAGCTTTGTCTAGGCAGAAGGATCCTACTAGAAGACAAGGAAATGAGCAGGATTTTGATGTGGGCTGGAGGGATGGGGTGGAATCTAGAAGAGCCCCTAACATATTACTTGGATTCCCCTCAGGACATTAGCACCAGCCCTGGGACAGCAGGTGATACTGGAGATCAGGGTGACAAGGCTGCGTAAACCACCTGCAGTCCCAGAGAGCATAGGAGACAAATCTAACTAAAGGGAGAGGCTCTAATGAACACAGTAAACATGTGAGCACTGGAAACCAGTGGTGGCTGACTCTAAAATGAGGTGAAACTCACCCCCAATGTGGCTCAACTGCTGATTGGAAAGAGGTGAAGGGGTACTTATCTGTCTAAAAGATGGAAGGACCAACCTCTCTCTGGAAAACAACTTCAGTCTCTATTTGTGAACAGAACCCAGTAGGGCCAAGAAGATCCAGGCCATGGGAGTGAGAGAAGAGCAGCAAATTGTCCTCTGAAAATAATGACATTCATTTCAAAAGAATGGGGAAATCCCTACCCACCTGTGCTTGCGTGTCAATCACCCAGCCACCAGCCACTCTGTGCACTTTTGATTTCCTCTCATGGAAGTAGGCAGAGCACAATGTCTGATACACAATCAAAAATATATCCTGTGCAAAGTGCAGGGACTGTGATCAATAGTAAACAGCAAAACAACAAACAAAACCAGAAGACCCACCAATATCCAGATATTGGAGTTAGAGGAAAAGGAATTTAAAACAAATATAAATATGTTAAAAATGAAATTATTGGAAATGACAAATAGGGAATTCTAATAGACAATAGTAATCTCTTCAAATCAATTGGACATTTGAGAACAGAAGACCTAAACTGAGCTTGAGATAAAGAACTCAAAAGATGAGTTTAGCTGAGTGGACTCTCAGAAGACTGGATTAGTAACTTGAATACAGGTTAATAGAAAATATCACAAACAGAAACACAGAAAAGTACTGGAAAGGATGAAGTTATATAAATAATTAGAAAAACACAGACTAAGTTAATTATACGGCACTACAAATCTCCATTTTCTCACCTGTAGAACACAGATATGAGTCTCCTCTGAATTTTTCCCTGGGGAGGAGAGGGCTGCACCTGATCTGGCCAGAGCACTCTGCATGAGCATGTGGGCTGGCCTGGGCCCCTCCTAGTGGATGGGTTGGGAAATTTGAATGACATGTCTTGGGAATTTAGGAAATTAGGATTCCCATGGCTCCTTTCTCCTCTCTGAGTTCTGCCTGCTCAGAAGGGGAAATCAGAGGAAGGAAGGTGGAGTCTGGGAACTGACAAGGCAACCATGGATGGCTAGGATTTCCCCTTTCTTTTGAAATGAGAACATCACTGTTTCTGGAGGATATCTAGTTTTCTACCTCTTTACCATCTCCAGGGCCTGGATCTTCTTGTCCTAACCAGGTCATGTCCATGACTCTCATCTCCAGTTGTGCTTTGCCAGATCTCCAGGATTCTTACTGTGCCCAGAGACTCAGTAAGAAATTATGTCTGGTCCCTCAAGCTCTGTTCATTTTTCTTCATTCTTTTCTCTTTTTGCTCATCAGACTGGATGATCTCAATTGACCTATACTCAAGTTTGCTAGCTCTTTCTTCAGCCTGTTCAAATCTTCTGTTGAAACCCTCTAAAGATGTTTTTAAATTTTATTTATTGTCTTTCTCAACTGCAGGCTTTCTCTTTGGTTCCATTTTATAATTTCTATCCTTTTGTTGATATTATCTATTTTATTTATTTTATTGAGGTCATAATAGTTTATAACATTGTGAAATTTCAGTTATACGTTATTATTTGTCAGTCACCGTATTAATGTGCCCCTTTACCCCTTATACTGGGGTAACCACTAATCTGTTCTGTGGTGACCACTAATCTGTTCTCTTTGTCCATGTGTTAGTTTATCTTCCACATATAAGTGAAACCATATTGTGATTGACTTTCTCTGTCTGGCTTATTTCACTTAACATAATACCCTCAAGGTTCATCCATGTTGTTGTGAATGGGATGATTTTGTCCTTTTTATGGCTGAGTAGTATTGTGTTGTATATACATACCACATCTTCTTTATCCAATCATCAGTCGATGGGCACTTGGGTTGCTTCCATGTCTTGGCTATTGTGAATAATGCTGCAATGAACACAGGGGTGCATAAGTGTCTTTGAATTGTTGATTTCAAGTTCTTTGGATAAATACCCAGTAGCGGAATAACCGGGTCATATGGTATTTGTATTTTTAATTTTTTGGGAAATCTCCATACTGTTTTCCATAGTGGCTGCACCAGTTTGCATTCCTACCAGCAGTGTAGGAGGATTCCCTTTTCTCCACATCATCTCCAATATTTGATATTTTTTGTCTTGGTGATTATAGTCATTCTAATGGGTGTAAGGTGATACCTTAGTGTAGTTTTGATTTGCATTTCCCTGATGATTGGTAATGCTGAACATCTTTTCATGTGCCTGTTTGCCATGTGTATATCTTCTTTGGAAAAATGTCTGTTCCTATCCTCTGCCCATTTTCTGATTGGGTTGTTTGATTTTTGGTTGTTGAGTTGTATGAGTTCATTATATATTTTGGAGATTAATCCCTTGTCGGATATATGATTCGCCAATATTTTCTCCCAGTTTGTGGATTGTCGTTTCATTTTGTTCTTGGTTTCCTTTGCCTTTCAGAAGCTATTTAGTTTGATGAAGTCCTACTTGTTTATTTTTCTTTTGTTTCCCTTGCTTGATTAGACATGATATTTGAAAAGATCATTCTAACTGATGTCAAAGAGTGTACTGCCTATAATTTCTTCTAGGAGATTTATGGTTTCATGTCTCGTCTTCAAGTCTCTGATCCATTTTGAGTTAATTTTTGTGTATGGTGAAAGATAATGGTCTACTTTCATTGTTTTGCATGTCTCTGTCCAGTTTTCCCTTCACCATTTATTGAGGAGAATTTCCTTTCTCCATTGCATGTTCTTAGCTCCTTTGTTGAAGATTAGTTGTCTGTAGATGTATGGTTTTGTTCCTGGGCTTTCAATTCTGTTCCATTGATCTGTGTGTCTGTTTTTGTACCAGTACCATGCTGTTTTGATTGCTATAGCTTTGTAGTTTGTTTGAAGTCAGGGATTGTGATGCCTCCAGCTTTGTTCTTTTTTCTCAGGATTGCTTGAGCTATTTGGGGTCTCTCAATTGCCCCGTATGAATTTTAGGATTCTTTGTTCTATTTCCATGAAGAATGTCATTGGGATTCTGATTGGGATTGCATTGAATCTGTAGATTGCTTTAGGTAGTACGGACATTTTAACTATATTTATTCTTCCAATCCATGTGCATGGAATATCTTTCCAGTTCTTTGTCATCATCAATTTCTTTCAATAACATCTTATAGTTTTCATTGTATAAGTCTTTCAACTCCTTGGTTAAATTTATACCTAGATGTTTTATTCATTGTGTTGCAGTTGTAAATGGGATTGTATTCTTGAGTTGTCTTTCAGGTTAGTTCGTTATTAGAGTATAGAAATGCAACTGATTTTTTAAGTTGATTTTGCACCCTGCAACTTTGCTGTAGCTATTGATTATATCTAATAGTTTTCTGATGGATTCTCTAGGGTTTTCTATATATATGAAATCGTGTCATCTGCAAACAGAGAGACATTCATTGCCTATTTGGACTCCTTTTATTTCTTTTTCTTGCCTAGTTGGTCTGGCCAAAACCTCTAGTACTATGTTGAAGAAGAGTGGCAAAAGTGGGCCCACTTGTCTTGTCCCTGTTCTCAGAGGGACGGCTTTCAGTTTTTCCCCACTGAGTATGATGTTGGCCGTGGGTTTGTCATATATGGCCTTTATTATGTTGAGGTACTTTCCTTCTATCCTCATTTTATTGAGAGTTGTTATCATAAATGGATTTGGATCTTGTCAAATGCTTTATCTGCATCTATTGAGATGATCATGTGGTTTTTATTCCTCATTTTGTTAGTGTGGTGTATCACATTGATTGATTTGTGGATGTTGAATCATCCCTGCATCCCTGGTATGAATCCCACTTGATCATGGTGTATGATACTTTTAATGTATTGCTGTATTTGGTTTGCCAATATTTTGTTGAGGATTTTTACATCTATGTTCATCAGTGATATTGGCCTGTAGTTTTCTTTCTTTGTGTTGTTCTTGTCTGGCTTTGGGATCAGAGTGATGTTGGCCTCGTAAAATGTGTTAGGAAGTGTTCCATCTTCTTCAACTTTTTGGAATAGTTTGAGAAGGATAGGTATTAAATCTTCTTTGAGTGTTTGGTAGAATTCTCCAGAGAAGCCACCTTTCCTGGATTTTTATTTTCTGGGAAGTTTTTGATTACTGTTTCAATCTCTACTTGTGATTGGTCTATTCAGATTCTCTATTTCTTCTTGATTCAGTTTTTGGAGGTTGTATGATTCTAAGAACTTATCCATTTCTTAGAGATTGGCCAATTTTTTGACATATGGTTTTTCATATTATTCTCTTATAATCCTTTGTATTTCTGTGGTATCCATTGTAATTTCTCCTCTTTCACTTCTAATTTTATTTATTTGAGCCCTCTCTTTTTTTCTCCATGAGTCTGGCTAAGGGTTTGTCAATTTTGTTTATCTTCTCAAAGAACCAGCTCTTTGTTTCATTGATCCTTAATACTGTTTTTTTTTTGTTTTAATTTCATTTATTTTTGCTCTAATTTGTATTATTTCCCTCCTTATGTTCCCTTTGGGCATTATTTGTTCTTCTTGTAGTTCTGTTAGGTGTACTTTAAGATTGCTTATTTGAGAGTTTTCTTGTTTGTTAAAGTGGGCCTGTATTTCTATGAATTTCCACCTTAGGACCACTTTTGCTGCATCCCCTATGAGTTAGTATGGTGTATTTTCATTCTCATTTGTTTCCAGATATTCATTGATTTATCCTTTAATTTCTACAATGATCCATTGGTTGTTCAGTAGCATGTTGTTTAGTCTCCACATCTTTGTGAATTTCCCACCTTTTTTCTTGTGGTTCATTTCTAGTTTCAAAGCATTATGGTCAGAAAAGTTGCTTGATATGATTTCAATCTTCTTAAATTTATTGAGGCTTGCCTTGTTTCCCAATGTATGATCTATCTTTGAGAATGTTCCATGTGCACTTGAGAAGAATGTGTATTCTATAGATTTTGGATGAATTGTTCTATATATATCTATTAAGTCCATCTGGTCAGGTTTTCCTTTAGTTCTGCTATTTCCTTGTTGACTTTCTGTCTGGATGATCTATCCATTGATGAAAGTGGGATGTTAAGGTCCTCTACTATTATAGTATTGCTATTAATATCTCCTTTAAGGTCAATTAATGGTTGCTTTGTGTAATTTTGTGCTCCTGTGTTTGGTGCATATATATGTATAAGTGTTATGTCCTCTTGGTGGAATGTCCCTTTTATCATTATATACTGCCCCGCATTATCTCTCAATGTATTTTTTATCCTGAAGTCTGCTTTGTCTGATATAAATATGTCAACACCTGCTTTCTTTTGTTTGCCATTAGTTTGGAGTCATCTTTCATCCCTTCACTCTGAGCCTATGTTTGTCTTTAGAGCTGAGGTGTGTTTCCTAGAGGCAGCATATTGTTGGGTCTTGTTTTTTAATCCATCCAGCCACTCTGTGTATTTAGATTGTGGAATTCAATCCATTTACATTTAGAGAGATTACTGATATGAAGGCTTAATGCTGCCATTTATTACTTGTTTTCCAGTTGTTCTGTATTTCTCGTTTCTCGTCCAATGTATTTTGGGCTGCCAATTCAGTTTGGTGGCACTCTATGATGGTTTTCTCAGTTTTCTCTGCATTTATCATTTGTGTCTCTGTTCTGATTTTTTGTTTAGTGGTTACCATGAGGTTTGTATAAAAAATCTCATAGATGAGATAGTTTGTTTTCTGATAGCCTCTTATTCCCTTAGTCTATGCACTTTCTATCCCTTTCCTCTTCCCCTTCTAAGTCGTTGTTGTCACAACTTATTCTGTTTTGTGTTGAGAGTTTGTGGTTAAATGACGTGATTATATTTATTTTTTATGTTTTCCTTCCCTTTATCTTTAGAGTTATAATTAAGTGTTTACTAACTTGTTCTGATAGAGAGCTGCAATTTTCTGATTTTGTTTGCCTATTTATCTCCTTGCTCAAGGCTGGGTAAGCCCTTTCTTCTTTTCTTTCTTTTTTTTTTTTTTGCAGGCATGAGGGCCTTCTTGAGCATTTCTTAAGGGGGGGGGTTGGTTCTTGTGGCTATGAACTCCCTCAGCTTTTGTTTATCTGGGAAAGTTTTTATTCCTCCAGCATACATGAAGGATATTTTCACTGGATAGCATATTCTTGGCTGCAAGTTTTTGTCATTCAGAATTTTGAGTATATCATTCCACTCTCTCCTAGCCTGTAAGTTTTCTGCTGAAAAATCCACTGCAAACTGATAGGGGTTCCTTTGCAGGTTATTTTCTTCTGCTTGCTGCCCTTAATATTTTTTCTTTGTCATTGACTTTTGCCAGTTTTACTAATATATGCCTTGGAGAAGGTCTTTTTACATTGATGTAATTAGGAGTTCTATTGGCTTCATTTACATGTCCAGGTTTGGGGAGTTGTCAGGTATTATTTCTTTGAACAAGCATTCTGCTCCATTGTCCCTCTGTCCTCCCTCTGGAATACCTATAATCCTTATGTTACATTTCCTAATTGAGTTGGATATTTCTGAGAATTTCTTCATTTCTTTTTAGTCTTCTTTCTTTCTCTTTCTCCATATGAATCATTTCTATATTCCTATCCTCGATTGCTAATTCTATCCTCCATAATATCACCTCCGTTATTTAAGGACTCCAGATTTTTCTTTATCTCATCCGTTGTGTTTTTCATCTCCAACATTTCTGATTCTTTTTTCTTTATAGTTTTAATGTCTTTTTTGAAGAATTCCCTCTGTTCATTAACTTTATTCCTGATTTCATTGAACTCCCTGAGTTCTCTTATAATTTGTTGAGCTTTTTCATGATAGCTCTTTTGAATTCTCTGTGACTTAAATTGTAGATTTCTGTGCCTTACAGATTGATTTCTGGCTGTTTGTCTTTGTCCTTCTGGTCTGGAGTATTAATATATTTGTTAATACTATTTGATGTAGTGGTTTTGTGCCATCACATAGTGATAGTATCTGGTCGAAGGTTCCACCTGCCACCGCTAGGCAGGGCAGGAGATCTGTATTCTGAGTCCACCATGATCCCTGTCAGCTGTGTCTGTCTGAGCCTGGGCCACTCCTTAGGACCACAGAGGTCCTCTGGGTTCTCCCATTGAATGGGAAAACAATCACATGGGGGCTCAGGGCTGCTGCCACCTGCTCCTACCGTCCTGCTGAGAGGTGCTCCACACTTCGGGGCCAAGGCGGAACTATGGGCATTCATGGCAGCTAGGAGCTAATCGCCCAGGGCAGAGATCCACCACCATCTCCTCCTAGGTTGCACCAGTTGTTGTGCTTGGTGAGAGGGGCCTCCCCACTGATTCCTAGCCAGAGCCACTCCCTGGGACCATGGTGGGATTGTAGGCTCTCCCACTTGTCCGGAAAGTGATCATGCATGGGCTCAGGGTTGCTGCTGCCTGCTCCCACAGCCCCGCTGAGACATTCTCCCCCCTTTTGGGCTGTAGTGGTATGGATGTTTACAGCAGCCAGAAACTCATTTGCCTGGGTGTGCAGATCTGCCACCATCTGCTCCTAGGTTGCACCAGCTATTATGCTTGCTGGGCAGGGCCTCCCCACTGAGCCTGAGCCTGAGCTGCTCCCTGTGGACCACGCAGCGCTGTGGGCTCTCCCACCAGATGGGGAAGCGATCATGTGGGGGTTCAGGTCTGGCATCACCTGTTCCCACATTTTTGCCGAGGCACACTCCCACCCTCAAAGCCACAGCGGTGCTATGAGTGCTTCAGCCAGCACTGTAGTTGCATACATGTGCTGGACTGCCTGGGGGCCAGAAGGTGCTCACCTATCTCCACCACTTCCCCAGGGGCCTGTCTGTCCACCTTCAGATGTATAGTTGCACAGGTCTCTCAGGAGTTCTGATGTGCTGTGTGGGTATCCTCCACTATCAATGAATGTCTTTTAGTTGTAGTTCGAAGGGGGAGAGACAAAGGGAACAGCTCACTCCACCATGTTGCTGATGTCACCTGTGAACCTGTTTTTGAGTTTTTAAGGTTAAGCTATTTAGTGTCTAGTAAGGAACTTGGTGTTCTAATTCTTGCTCAAGTCCATTCTTTATATTAAAGACTAGAATCAAGAGGCTGCATGAGGGATGCAGGATGCAGACACCAATGCAGGGAGGACCTGACATGCAGAACACTCCACAGAGACATAGGGAGCACGTTGTGAAGAGCAGCAGCTTAATTTCTGCTGCAAAATCCACATTACGTGCTTCTTGTTCCGATCATAGTCGTCGTGCTGCCTGGAAACAATCCCAAGAACTTACTACAGAGAACAGCTCGTCATACAGGGTGGCAGCAAGGTAGCAAGGTTACAAAACCAACACACAAAAATGAGCTGCATTTCTGTACACTAGCAGTGAACAATCTGAAAGGGAAATTAACAATTCCAATCACAACAGCAACAAAAAGAATAACATACTTAAAAATAAACTTAGCCAAAGGGGATAAAAGTTTTGTACACAGAAAACTGCAAAAACTTACTGACAGAAATTAAAGAAGACTCAAATAAATGGAAATACATCCTGTATTTATGGATTAGAAGACTTAATAGTGTTAAGATGTTAATACTACCCAAAGCAATTTATGGATTTAATGCAATCCCTATCAAAATTCCAACAGCACTTTTTTGTAGAAATAGAAAAATCCAACATAAAATTCATATGGGACCTCCAGGGAACCCAAATAGCCAAAACAATCTTGAAAAAGAAGAACAAAGTTGCCAGTCTTAACTTTTCAAAAGTTATTACAAATCTACAGTAATCAAAACAGTGTGGTACTGGATATAGACAGATTATAGAAGAATGAGATAAAATTGAGATCACAGAAATAAACTCTCCCACTGACGGTGAAGTGATTTTTGAGAAGAGTACCAAGACAATGCAATGGGGAAAATGTCTCTTCAACAATTGGTGCTGGGAAAGCTGGATATCCACAGGCAAAAGAATGTAGTTGGAACTTTACCTTATGTCATATAATAATATTAACTAAGAATGGATCAAGGACCTAAAACTATAAAACACTTGGAAGAAAACACAAGGAATACTTCATGACGTTGGATTTGGCAAGGATTTCTTGGATCAGACACCAAAAGCACAGGCAGCAAAAGTAAAAGTAAAAAGCTTGGACTATGTCAAAATTCAAAATTTCCTTGCATCAATGGACAAAATTAGAGTGAAAAGGAAACGTAAAGAATGGGTGAAAATATTTTCAAATCATATATTTGATAAGGAATTAATATCTGGAGTCCATATAGAACTTCTAAAACTCAACAACAACAAAACACAAATATCCCCATTAAAAAATGGGTAGAGGACTTGAATAGACATTTCCCCAAAGATGGTATACAATTGTTCTACCAGTATATTAAAAGGTGATAAAAACACTAACAATTAAGAGAATTGTAAACCAAAACTACAATGAGATATCACCTCAACATCCATTGTAATGGCTACTATCAAAACAATAGTAAATGAAACTTGTTGGTGAGAATGTGGAAAATTGAAACTCTTGAGCACTGATGGTGGAAATGTGAAATGGTGCAACCACTATGGAAAACACTGTGGCAGTTCCCCCAAAAAATAAAAATAAAATTACCATATGATCTAGCAATCCCACTTCTGGGTATATATCCATAAGAACCGAAAGCAGGATCTCAAAGAGATATTTGCAGACCTATATTCATAGCAACGCTATTCACAGTAGCCAAGAGCTAAAAGCAACACAAGTGTCTACCTATGGATGAATGGATAAAGAAATATGATATATATACAACATTTTAAATGTAGGTAATATATATGAATTATATATTAAAATGTGGTATATTATATTAATATATTATATATTAAAATGTGATACACAAAATAGTGGAATATCATTCAGCCTTAAAAAGGAAGGAATTCTGACACACGCTGTGACATAAATCAACCTTGAGGATATTATGCTAAGTGAAATAAACCAGACGTAAAAAGACAAATATGCTATGATTCCTCTTACAAAGGTATCTAGAGTAGTCACATTCAAAGAAACAGAAAGCAGAATGGTGGTTGCGTGGGGCTTGGAAGAAGGGGAAAGGGGGAGTTGGTACTTAAAGGGTATAGAGTTTCAGTTTGGCAAGAAGAAAAAATTCTGGACGTTGGTTGCACAACAACAAGAATATATTTAAGACTACTGAACTATTCCTTTAGAAAGGGTCACGAAGGTAAATTTCATGTTTTGTGTATTTTTTCACCACAATGAAACAAAATACAGGCATAACTGAATGAGAAAATGGAGAACTTGCAGGCAACATCAGTCTCAGAGGTGGATCTCTTCTGCTACACACATCCTTTCTTGAAAAGGCTGTTTCTCCTTTTGAGTGCTGGTGCTGTGGGGTCCCATCATGGATTTTTTCATCTCTATGTGTGTCCAGCCCAGGTAGGTGCTGGACCAAGGAGAGCACTGGCCAAATACAGAAAACCAACTCTTCTCTTCCAAAGTATTATGCACTTTAGCCAGGTGAATAGTATTGTATGTGGATTATATCTTCATTAAATTGTTGTTAAAAAAATGAAAGCGCAAACCTACAATAAGATATTCCTTCACACCCACTAGGATGGCTACAGTTAAAAAGATGAGCAGTGAGAAGTGTTGGTGAGGATGTGGAGAAATTGGAAGGCTTGTATATTGCTAATTGGAATGTAAAATAATGCAGTCACTCTGAAAACCAGTGTGGCATTTCCTCAAAATGTTAATCATAGTGTAACCATTTGACCCAGCAATCCCACTCCTAGTTTATATATCCAACAGAAATGAAAACATACACCCACACAAAAATTGGTACACAAATATCTGTAAGAGCATTATTCTTTTTATTTTATTTTATTGTTTTGTGAGGAAGACCAGCCCTGAGCTAACATCCAATGCCAACCCTCATCTTTTTTTTTTTTTTTGCTGAGGAAGTCTGGCCCTGGGCTAACGTCCGTGCCCATCTTCCTCTACTTTATATGGGACACCGCTACAGCATGGCTTAACAAGTGGTGCGTCGGTGCATGCCCGGGATCCGAACCAGCGAACCCCAGGCCGCCGCAGCGGAACAAGCGCACTTAACCACTTGCGCCACTGGGCTGGCCCGGAGTTTTATTCTTAATAGACAAAATGTGGAAAAAACCCAACTGTTCATCAACTGATAAATAGATAAATAAAATGTGGTACGTCCATACAATGCAATGTTATTTGGCAGTGAAAGGAAATGAAGTATTGATACATGCTACCATATGGATAAAGCTTGAACATATCTTGCTATATGAAAAAGACACACGCAAAAGGCTTAAGTTGTATGATTCCATTATATTACATGTCTACAATCGGCAGATCCATTAGAGAAGGAAAGTACATTAGTAGCTGCCAAGGAAGGGGATGGGGTGGCAGAGGTTTGGGGAAACTGGAGAGTGACTGATAAAGGTGTTGGGTTTCCTTTTGAGGTTAATGAAAATGTTCTGGAATTAGATAGTCGTGGTAGTTGCATGACTTTGTAAATATACTAAAAACCACTGGATTGTACATTTTAAAAGAATGACTTTTATGGTATGTAAGTTGTAATGCAATTTTTAAAAGCCGAGTACTCCTAATCATGCTGGCTAATTTATTTTCTCTGTTAATTTGAATATGATGAAATAAGTGTGTAGTTTCCTGCAAAGTTCTAGAATCAAGAAAATAAACTGTTAAACAGCAAGGAGTATAAAGCAATTAAATTATCTTGTTTGTTTTTCAAGTGATCGGAAACAGAAAAGGAAGGTGAAAATGACAGAGGTGATGGATATCTCCTGGGTACAATATTTTTATAGAATAGCCTAATTGCTTCTGGGAAGTTCTTACCATGCCTCATTTTTAATGTTTCTCTCTTTGGAATTCTTATGGAAATCCTGAAATATCATCAGTTGAGGATCTGAACCTCTTATAATTTAAGGTGAGAACACTGATACACACGTAACCTGAAAAGTACGTTGCCTGTTGGGAAGACAGCCCCACATAGAGGAAAGGATTTTGCACTAGAAAGGTAAATAATGGATTCCTGCCTTCAGAATTCTCACCCCTCTCCTCTCACCACCCCAGCCGTGTCCAGAGGTCCACATATACACATGCAGAGGACAAATATTTATCCTTTACAGAACGCAAAAGGAAATTGGAAGATGAATGCAAGTCACTGAGGTCTATAAAAGCTGCAAAGGAAGCCGAATGCAAAACTCTGAGAAGGAACCTGGAGACTCTTGAGGAGATCTCTGAAGGGGGAAAGAAGGCCACAGAAGAGTAAGATGTTGACGTGTTCATGGATTCCATGACCGTGTACGTGTGAATGTGCAGGCCAACGCAGAGGACTGTGATTTTGCACCATAGTTGCTGCAATACTTTTACCATGTTCACTCAGTACAGAATTGTCTTGGTCCTTTCTGTCTTGGTTTCCGTAATCTGAATTTTTCTTTCTTTTTTGTCTGTTTGGCAGATTCTTGCCTGTAACTTTGGGGGGAGTGTGAGGGAAGGGAGTACTGGTACCTGCAGTTCCTGCTGCTGAGCTGCCTCCATCTCTCTTCACACTCCAGGCCCTTTCTGTGTCCCACGACGTGGGTCTTGACTTCTCTGTAATCAAGTTATCTAATACAGAAACCTTGTGTTTTGTAGGAGATGCTTTTTGGTTGAATAAAATATATAAAGATTTTTAAGGAATCATTAATTCTGAAAGGTGTCCTATGTTTCAGACTCATTAGAGAGTATAATTCTACTTCTAGTAATCTATCTTAATGAAACAACAAGACGTGTTAAAAGACTGTGGGCTAAGATATTTAATGGAACAATATTTATTAAGATCACATGACGAAAACCTAAATGATACATGGTAGAGTTATTGTTAAATTATTGTACATCTATACAGAAGAATAGTAGGCAGCTCTCTCACTCTCTCTCTCTTTTTTGTTTTTTGTGAGGAAGATCGGCCCTGAGCTAACATCCATGCCAATCCTCCTCTTTTTGCTGAGGAAGACCGGCCCTGGGCTAACATCCATGCCCATCTTCCTCCACTTTATATGGGACACCGCCACAGCATGGCTTGACAAGCAGTGCATCGGTGCGCGCCCGGGATCCGAACCCAGGCCACCAGCAGCAGAGCGTGCGCACTTAACCGCTACGCCACGTGGCCGGCCTGTTTTGTTTTGTTTTGTTTTGTTTGCAGAGGAAGATTCACCCTGAGCTAACATCCACTGCCAATCTTTCTCTTTTTTTTTTGTATGTGAGCCGCCACCACAGCATGGCCACTGACAGACAAGTGGTGTAGGGCAACACCCAGGAACCGGGCCCCAGGCCACAAAAGTGGAATGTGCCAAACTTAACCACTAGGCCATCGGGGCTGGCCTAGGCAGTTCTTAAAATTCAGATGTTTCAAAGACATTGCAGGAATGTGGACAGTGGTCTTGGTCTAATGTCACGTGGAAAGAAGCAGAAATCATAAGATTCTGTATAGCGTAGTTAAAAGTGCATATGCTTCACACACAGAATGAAAAAAGTGCTGCACAAAATGCCACGAGGGCCAGCCCCAGTGGCCTAGTGGTTAAGTTCGTGTGCTCCACTTCAGTGGACCGGGTTCAGTCGCATGTATGTGTCAGTGGCTCACGTACAAAAAAAAAGAGAAAGATTGGCAGTGGATGTCAGCTCAGGACAAAACTTCCTCAGGGGGGAAAAAAAAACCATGAAATGGTAAAAATACTTAACTGTAGTGGATGATGCAATTTCTTATTCTTTTTCCAAATGCATCTCTATTTGACTATTTTCCAATTTGATTGTGTACTATGGGCTAGGAGAATATCTTTTACTTTGAAAATACAGAATACGTACTGTATAAAATCTATGATTTTTATTCCTTTGAAGGCTTTTCTCGGGATGAGAGTTTACCGTTGTACATAGTTCTTGCAATATTTCTTATGAACTCTGAGACCTCCCTTTTTAAAATTGGGGATAGCTTACTGGTTTTCTGATTACATCAATAAGAACCACTGCCATAATCAATATATGGAACATTTTTATAGTCTGTAAAATGTTTCCTTGTCCCTCTTTGCAGTAACTGCCCTACCTCGGCCCCAGGGAGCCATTGATTTGCTTTTGTCATTGTAGATTCATTTTGCTTATAATAGAACTTCACATAAATGGAATTATCAAATCTTAACATTATAGTTAAAATATTCCTACAAATCATCTAGTTCAAATCCTGTCAATAGCTTCCCAGTGCCTTCAAGATGAAGAAATTCCTTACTGTGGTGTATTGGTTAGATGTAGGTTTGGTTGCTTCAACAAGAACCAAATAATAAATTCATTTCTCCCTCCCTTAATGGTCTGGGCATATGCAGTCCATACCCAGTTTAGAAGCTCCACGACTCAGGGACCCAGGTTCCTTCTGTCAGGTTGCTCCACCATCTCTAGGGTACTGCTGAGAGGACTAACCATCGTGTCCACCTCCCAGCCAGCAGGAAGCGTGGGCAGGGGAAGGGCAGGACATTCCCTAGCCTAAGTGAATAACCAGAAATGTTCACACATTGCTTCTGCTCACATTCCATTCATCCAAATGTAGTCATACAGCTGCAGTAGCTTCAGGAGAGGCTGGGAAATGTGATGTTTATTCTGAGTGGCTGTGTGCTCAGCTAAGAATGGGAGATTCCATTTCTATGAGAGAGATGAGGGCATGAATATTGAGAGATGTCTAACAGCTGCTGCCACAGTCTACTCCTCTGTATAGCCAAATATCCATAAACACACATAGAACATATGTCCCACACATGGAGTATCCTCATCTCATCTCCAAGAAACATGACCTCAGAGTCTCCTAGAATTGCTACTTCGAGCTCAGAAGTCAAGATCTCTAGGTAGTGCTCAGTTCTCTAATAGGGCCGAGCCTCCTTGTCATATGGCAAACTATAAACTCAAGGCTTAGTTTACTTCTATTTCTCTAAAGCCTCTGTTCCTAATTCCTTGTATGTCCTTCTAGTTGTATTTTATTCACATGTAAAAAACAATGTATCCTTTTATGCAAAAGTAGCCTCTCTATACACTGTTTCACCTTGTTTTATTGAAATGCTGGGTTATAGAGTAGATGCATGTCTACTTTTGCTAGACCTCCTCTAATATGAATTGTGCCCATTTACATTGACACTCCCACCAACAAAGCATCCTAGCCCCTGTTTTTGCCAGTCTTGCCTGAGAGTGTGTTTTCAAACTTGTGCATTTTTCATTTATCTAAGAGATGAAAAATTACATCTTCGTGTAGTCTTAATCTGTATTTCTCTTATTGTCAGTAAAGCTGATCATTTGGAGACATGTTAGAAGCCATTTGTGTTTTCCTTTTCTATGAAACTCTATTCTTCTAGACCCATTTTCCTAATGTGTCATTTGGCTTTTTCTTCTCATTTTCAACCTCTTCATATATGTGAGAAGATGTTCCTTTTCCTGTGCTCTGAGTTGCAAATATTTTCTGAGTTTGCATTGCCTTTTGATTTTTCTCATGGAGTTTTATGCCTTGTAGTTGTTTTTCAATTTGACGTAGTCAAATTTCTTACTTTTTTAAATGTCTTTTTGGATTTTGAGACATGGTTAGAAAAATTCCCATCACCCACCCACTTCAAATTATAAAGGAATCCTCCCACATTTTCTCCTGTACTTTTATGTTTTTTTAACCAACTTTAATGAGGTATAATTTACATATAACAAATGGCCTCCATTTAAAGGGCATAATTCGATGAGACTGGATTTCATGGGTTTACCCCCATGAAACCATATGCTTTCTTTTTAAATCTTAAATCATGATCCATTTGTAATTTATGTTAATGTTGATTTTGAGGCAAGGACTAAACTCTATTTTTTTAGTTTTCAGATTATTGCCCAGGTGTCTGAACACCCTGCACTGAGACGCCTCCTTTATCATACGCTACATTCCTATTTGTATTTCAGTCTACCTTGGACTTTCTCTTCTATTGTATTTGTCTGTCTATTCATATAATCTTATTGCACTATTTTAATGATTAAAGCTTTATAATTGGATTAATTTTAATGAAATGGTACCAGCTGCAGTACCAATTATGGCAGAAAGCATGGTCCTCCTCTGTTAGGTATTTGAGAGCAAGGTGGATGTCCTGGGTACTTGAGCTGAGAGTTTATCTTTCCTTATGCCAGCCCTCTTCTCTACCCTTAGAGGCAGGTACCCCATTTTTACACATCTCTCTGTCTCTACTCACTGCCTGTCCCTCTCTCTGGCTCAATCCTCAAGGCCCACTGCTCCACTTCAGCCCTGTTCAGGATGCCCCTCACTATTGACTTCTGCCCTGCTCATCTCTCAATAAGGAAATTGCAGGAGGATTACAAAGTTCACAGGACTTATCAAGAAATCTCTGCTCCCAGTTAAACTTCCTTCACAGCACTATTGGACTTGGTGCCATTTGGGGAGAGCTAGCAGCCAGGGGCAAGGGCACTGATAGGGCCTGGCCAACTGTGGGCCTCCTCACTGGTCTCCCATGGCCACTGGTGGCCCCTCATCCTTCCCCACCATTAGAAATAGGCCACTTCCTGGGAACAGAGACTGTCTGTCTGATCACGAGGCACCTCTGTGGCTGGCAGGCTAGGCAATGAGTGAACATTTCTAAAATAAATTAGCACAAGCACCACATAGATCTAGATGTATGATATTCCCACCATCCTCAGAAGACTCCCTCAGGTTCCCTTGTAGTTAATACTGCCACAAAGGGTCATCCTGCTTCTATCCTCCATCACCATCGTTTCTGCCTGTCTCTGAACTATGTGTACAAGAATCACACTGTGTAAACTCCCTGGGGTGAGTCAGTTGGTCTTCCAAGAGGCAGATGCTGATACTGAGTTAGAACTGTAAAGGGTGTATTAGGGGTGACAACAGGAAAGATAAAAGTGGAGGGGGCAGGATCGGGCAGGGAAAACCATAATAAATTGACACAGCCTGTTTTTCACTGCTCAGAGTCCTCCTTGAAAATGGTTGTCCTGTAAGGCAAAGAGATTTGGGGTTATTTCAGTGTGATCTTATTTCTTTCTCTATATATTTGTCTTCTATGATATATCTGTGGCCTCTGATGAACACCCAGTGTGTGGCTGCATCTGTGTGTCTATATTTAGTGGAAAATAATTGTCTTCAGATCTCAGGTATAGATCTCTGAACTCACATATTCTCAAAATTATCTTTTCCTTCTTTACCTGGTAGGACCTGAATTTCAATAGGACAAGACAGCGGCGCGGGGGCGGGGTCTCTTTGCTTTATCTTTTGAAGCAGAGATTGCGAATCTCTGTGCCTCAGCTCTTACACCCTTAGTTTAATTGAATGTATCTCAGTGACCATCTTCTGATAATCTTCTGTGTGGAGATATTTTCATTTAAACAGTGAGAATGGTGAGTGCCAACATGTCCCAGCCATTTTGCAGGCACTTTCATTATGTACTTAATCTTGTCTTCCTCACAGTCACCTCAGAAACGGGTATCACCCCCTCACACACACGACGGGGCTGAGGGTCTGAGTAGGCCCCACTGAGAGTTGGTATTAGGTGCAGAGACGGCAGGAACACAGGCAAAGAATCGCGATACTGTGTGGTAAATTTGGAGAGATGCAAATCTGACAGTCATGGGTGGTGACTAGAGGATGAAGGGATGTGGTGAGAGGGGTCCAGCAGGGGTGGCTCCTGATCAACCTTGAATTCCCCAGGAAGAGTCTGACTCATCCTGAAGGCCAAGGCCTCCACTTGGCTCATCTAGATCCTGTCTTCATGTTTAGTCTCACTGGGGCACGATAAATTCAGGCAGACAAAGGATCCTCAAAGAGCCAAGTTAAATTTCCAAACCTCCAGGGATTTTTCTGTCACACAGATGCAGAACTTTCAGAAATCTGAGGGAAACAAGAATCTTTATTTAGATTATGAACTAAGGGCCTTATGGCAACAGTGACATTGTGTTGAGGATAATCGCATGCCAAGACTGTGTGATTTCAAAACATGCAGTGGCTCTGCGTGGACTTCACGCTGCCTTCACACTCCCTGCTCAAGCTGCTTGCCTGGCTGGGAATGGCCTTCTAGCTCTTTTGAAGGGAATCCAACAAACCCCCACTGGGCACCTCCTCAACTCTTCCTTCTCTTCACAACCTCCCGCTTCATCCTGGTAAGATTCATATCTCCCTCTTTTTTTCTCTGCAGCCCTTCACTGCTGCTTCCATTAGGGTGATCACAAGATCTTTAATGGAAATCTCTCTCTGCTATAGGACACCTTAAGCCCTTGAAGTTAGGGGTGTGCCTCATCCCCCACAGAGCCCGGTACATGGTCTCTGTACAACATGCATCTGCAGAACTGCTCTTTCTGCCTTTCTGCAAAAAAGCCTCTTTCCTTCTCCACAAGAGATACCTGCTCCCCAGCTCAGTATGGGCAAATTCACGGCCCATTGTATGTATCTCCTGAGAAAGTTGAGTGATGTTACAATGACTTCCGCCAGGTTTATGCTTCCGTTGCTAAGCTCTGTAGTGCCATCCCTACATCTTCTCCAAAGACTCGACAAGAAAAGTGATGCATATGCTCTACAAGTCAACACATAGTGTTCAGATCATCTTACTAATTGGTGGAGGTGGAGGCGATGATGGAAGTCCCAGAGGCCGCCAGCGTGGAGGAGGTGGAGGTGACGCGTAGTCCATGAGTGGTGATAGAGGGCAGCCCATGGCTAGGGCATGCTGAGTAATTCTGGGAAAGGCGCATGTGCCCTTGCAGCCATATTGACCTGTAGAATAGAATTAAAGTTTTGAAACGTTAATATTGCGGGCAAAAACACTAACTGCAACAAAAGCTGAACCTCAATGAAGCAGGAACAATACTTGTCCCCTCCCCCTCCACCAGGTTTCAAAAAAGTAGCATCAGTGCCGCAAAACCCCACCCCTCCCTCTGTGTCCAATGGAGAACTTAGGGTAGTTATAGAAGTCAAGGCAATAAATTGTCACCACCCATGTCACAGCCTGTGTCTGCAAATGTAGGGAGGTAGCAGTCAAGTCCTAGAGGATCACAGAGACAATTCCAGACTACTAAAGAATGTATGTTCCAGACAAACAAGCATCTTTATCCAGGACCACTCTCCAGCCTGCCCTTCACCATGGGCACTCCAATTTTCCTACTTTTGAGACAATGGGGTAGTTGACTGGGTGACAAGGCAAAAGCAAATATCTAAAATCTTGAAGCCAAACAGCTCAAATGAACAGCTTTTCTTAGTGAAAGGTAAATATGGTCACTAGATGCACTTTGAAAATTCTCTGCTCTGCATTGAGAGGGATAGGCCTGCTCAACATGGCTAGAAATCTCTAGCCCTCTCTCCTGCAGTTTCTCAGTTCTACATTTCTTGGAGGGTAGGCAGTGCTGAATGATATAAAAAATTAACCTATGGTATAAAAACAGAAAAAATTCTTCCTAAGTCCTCAAATAAAAAAAGGCATTGTGGTATTATTACCTGAAACAGCAGTGAACAGCATGGAAGAATGCAGCACTCAATTCACACAGTGAACAAAAAGGCTCAAAAGTCAAACTATGGTAATAACTTAGTAGCAAAACTGTCACCAGGTCCCTCTTCTTGACGTTCCAGTCTCCCTCAGATTGCAGTTTAGCACGTGTACTTTGAATGATGTCATTAACAATTTCATTAGTGCTTTCAAGTGTTTGGATGTTGTTCTTCAACAAAAGTTGTAGGGAATATTTACTCATTAATTTTACTTCTTTTTTGGGAATATAATCTAGGAAAAAGAGGATTTTTACCTTAAACTTACCTGCCTCATTATAAAGAATCTGATTTTGCCTCTTGGTTTCTTGAGCACATTTCTTTGCTCCATTGATCTATACAAATATGTAACAAATGATTCAGAATTCAAAAATATTAATTATAGCGATAGCAAAACCTACCTCACATAGGTAAGTCCTTACAGAAATAAAAAAAGTGGTACTTTGCATATAAGATGCTTGCTTTGGATTTAGATTGTTATACAATGTAATGAAATGGGACACTAGGATGAAAGAAGAGACAGCAAAATAAATGAACTAGAAGAAAGTGGAAGTACTTCAAGGTGAAGCCTTGAAAACAAAATTAAAGGATGGTTATACCTTTTGTTCACAAATGGATATTTTTTGACAAGTTCTGAGTTTTCCTTCATGTAGTTATTCATCTTCTCAGAAATTGATGTAATTTAACTAAAAAGAGATAAAAATCATTTCTAAGATTATTACCAAAACCAAGAAAATTGAATTACCCCATGTGTCAACAGTAAAGGCCCATTATTTGGCACTAACTTTTTAGCACGACTATGATCCCTGAAGAAAGCAAGGTTTAGTGGCATTTGACACGTAGGAAACATATGGAAATAAGAACCCTATTTCAATGAGATTCCTATTTAATCTTTTTCAAAGATGGGTAAACACAATAAAATGTCTTAGCCTAACACCCCATCATCAAGCAGTATTCTTAGAAAATGTGAACATTTCAAATAGCCTTGTCATCATCAGAGGAGAAAATGAGAAAAATCAAGCATCCTATGTACTTACATGTTGTCCTCCAATTATCAAATAGAATAAATAGATCAGTGTAATTGCTTTGAACAACAAAAATCAAAATGAAAAACAAAAAACAAAACACCTGACCTCTTCCAGGTTATCTCCACTTCCACCCACCCTTTAAAATTACCCAGAGAGATCCTTCTAAGTGTCACTCAACTGGCTGCTGAAAAGCCTCTAATACCTTTGTGCTGCCCAGCAGATTCCCTTTCATGAGAACCAGGGTGGGAGGCTCTTGAGGAGAAGGACTTTGGAATCAAACACACTTGGGTACAATCTTGGCTTTACCGTTAGTCGCTAGAGGACCTGGATAACTCACAATCCTTATAAGACTAGCTTCTTCATCCCCAAGATGAGAATGTTACTATCCACCATTAGAGGAAAACAGCACACATAAAGCACCCAATTACAGGTGGATAACACATGTAAAGCTCCAGGACACAGCCCACAATTCCACACTCCTCTCAGAGGCATTGAATTCTGTCACCTGACCACAAAGTGCAAACTTATCTTCTATTTGCCCAACGTGAGAGCTCTGATACCCTGATCACTCTTCTCGCCATCACCACTGCTGCATTCACTGTGACAAACACCAGCAGTTGAGGGCCTATTAAGTGCCAGGCAGGCACCTTGGCTCTCAACAGACAGCACCACTTAATCATCACAGTCTAGGAAGCCCGTACAGAACGTCTGACCCCTATTTTGCATCATGTTCATTTCCACTCATTCTCCATTGGCGCAGTGGCTCCCTCTGCTTCAGACTCATAACCCTTGGTTGTGACACACTTTGCCTGGAAATATCTGAGTTCTTTTCTAAGCTGTAAGCTTCCTGATAGCTCCAATACTGTTTTATCATTTTTACATTTCACCAAGAGCTGGGTCACGTCAACGTACTCGCTGCAAACTGCAGAGCCATACCATCACTTACTTCCTGAACATTTCTGTACAAAATTAAACACACCCTATTGTCCCTACTCCTGTGATCTGTTCCTCCTCCTGTTCTCTTATCTCAGTAGATGGTTCCTCCCTCTATATTGTGATTTATACTCCAACCCAGGAAGAATAACATATTCAAGAATTAAGTGAATTAGACATCAGAATTCACTGTATATATTCCCAATTGAATTAAAATCCACATCAAACACCAGCACTGAGAAAATATTATAAACAAACCTAAGGCCGAAAATCTTACGTTGATATACTCAAGGCTTTATCTAGGAGGGGAAGAAACAATTAAATTTGATGTCAAAACATATTATCAGCAAAAATCTATAGTTTCTGATAAAATTTCAAAATAATCAATGAAATTATAATCATTTTGTTCAGTATAAAGATTCAGAAGTTTAAAAATAAGAAAATATTAGAATTTCCTTTTTAAGTCATGATACTTCAGAAACCAACTCTGATAAAGAGCGCAAAGATAAGTAACTTATTTTTGAGCAGAAGATATTTTTACATTTCACTAAATTAACACCATTTATGTAATTTTGATAATGAATATGGCAGGTATTTTTCTAAATATACTAATGCATCATTTACCTAATGTTTTTTTGTCCAAACCCTGTATCCACACTGAAGTCCAGAACCTGGAATTGTTTTAAAAGCCTCCAAAAGAAAAAAAAAAGATGAGGAAGGACAAAATCCTTGTGCTAAAATAATACCTCCTTCAACCAGGAGAAAGCTTTTCTGAAATTTTACACAGAGTTGACTGTTCGCTGCATTGATAAACAATTACAACACATCAGGTCCTATGACTTTCCCAGACCACTAAAAACAGAGGGTCATCAAATGAGAAAGAGAATGGGAGATGCTAGAGAACAAGCACAATCAACAACAGAAATGACACCTAACATTTCAAGAAAGGGTGAAAAGTGCTGCCCAGACCTGAGTCATCCCCTGCAGGATTATAACTCAACAAAATCCAGGCAGAGCCCCATTTTAATACCACGGAAGACACATTTTCTTGAGCCCTAAAACATATTTTCCTTTTCAAAAGATTTAAATGATGATCAGGTGCTAAGGCCAGCCCAAGAAACGTGCCAAGACATTGGAATATCATTACAGTATCAAAAGCCAGCCATAATAATGTTGTTACAGGAACATGCATCTATGGAGGGCAAACAGAAAATCATAGATATACCTTTAACTTCACGTAATGCTCGGGAACCAGTGAGCTTCCCTGTCCCCTGTCCCCCAACCCGACAGGCAGGGGCAAGTGGGAGGAGGGATAGACTCACCAATTGCTTAATATTTATATTTCTTCTGAAAGGAAGGGTTTAAAAATTGTAGTTTTTGTGTTGCAAATATATTGTCTTGCTCACTGAGTTCTTTACTAAGAAGAGTCGAGTTTTACAAAGTTAACTTCCATTTCAAACATTTTTGTGTTCAAATTAGTAATCTAAAGGAAACAAATAAAAGAGCTGGACTCCTGGATCCTGATCCAACTTGTAAGGAGCTTGGAAGTTGTCACTCCTGTTTACGTAACGAGAAAAAAGCTGAAGAAACTGAAAGTCAAAAACTCTTTGGAGATCTGTCAGAGAACTGATGTCACAGGGGCAACTGTTGCCTGCAGAATTAGGGAAAGAGACTGGCTGGTGTGGTGACTATAATCACCACTTGTTGGACCAGAAGCTCAAGGTCATAAATCTCTGTAGGAACCAGAACAACACAGTAGGAAAATTAAACTGTAATTTATAAATTCTTGGAAGCTCAGTGTCAATAGAAACTTGCAAAACAGGAATACAAAGAAGAAAATTAAAAAGCACATAAAATTCAAGACCAGTGGGACAATTACAAAAGGTGTAACATACACATAATGGGAATACCAGCAGAAGAAAGGAAAGGAGGAAATATTTGAAGCAATAATGACTGAGAATTTTCAAAAATTAATGATAGCCACCAAAACACAGGTCCAGGAAGCTCAAGGAATTCCAAGCAGAATAAATACAAAAAGAAAATCTACACCTAAACATATATTATTTAAACTACAGAAAAACAAAGACAAAGAAAAAATTTTGGAGGAAGCCGGGCCAGAGCAGGGGTGTGTAACACCTTGCCCATAGAGCAGCAAAGGTAGGAAACACACCAGGCTTCTCTTCAGAAACTGTGCAACCAACAAGAAAGTAGAATGAAATATGTAAAGTTTTGAAAGGGAAGAACCGTCAACCTAGAATTCTGTAGCCAGTGAAATTACCCTTTCAAACAACATTACAGAGTAAGGGAAACTATTCAGGGATAATGAGGGGTGTTACTCTAATGGTAAATGGGTCAGTTCTCCAAGAAGACATAAAATCCCTAATGGTTATGTATTAACAACAGAGTGTCAAAATACATGAGGCAAAAAATAGAATTGCTAGGAGAAATAGATGAATCCATTATTATAGCTGGAGACTTCAAAACCCTCTGTCAGTCATTGACAGATCCAGCATGCAGAAATTCAATAAGAATACAGTTGAACTGAAAAGCATCTTCAATCAACTGGAACTATTGATATCTGTAGAGGAATTCATCTAAAAGCAGAATACTCATTCTTCTCAAGCTCATATAGAACATTCACTCAGATACACCATATTCAGGGCCATAAAATACATCTTAACAAATTTAAAGTAATAGAAGTCATAGAAACTATGTTCTCACACCACAATGGATTTAAACTAGAAATGAGTAACAGAAGGATAGCTTGAAAACTGTAAAAGAATTGCAGACTAAACAACACACTTTTAAGGAACACATGGGTCAAAGAAGGCATCTCAACAGAAATTTAAAAATAATTCAATCTGATAATGAAATAGGACCTATTAAAATTTGTGGGATACAGCAAAAGCGGTGCTTATAGGGAAATTTGTAGTACTGAATGCAAATTAAAGTTCCAGTGACTATCAAAATTCCTACATATTTATGATTAAAAGTATATCCATTCTTTAGTAAACTCACAGCAAGGATAGTTCTCCAGAGGAAAATGACAAATGCAGAAATTCCTAAGGAGACAGTAATAATGATCAACTTCTACAGAATTCCGAAAACATCAGGCCCAAGATGGAAATGGTCAGATAGAATATGGACTAGCTGAAATATGATTGGAGATCATGAAGAACCTCAAAGACATTTACAATATTTCTGTCACAAAGTATCATCTTGAGAAGCCCTAAACCAGCCTCCAGGAAGTAACCACACCCCTCAAATATCTCCTCATGGAGGAGACAGAGGACAGATGGATTAAAAAGGAGCAGGAGGAAACTTTTGGGAGTGATGAGTGTGTTTTCTATCTTAATGTGGTGATGGTTTCATTGCTGCATACATAAGTCAAATATCAACAAATTGTATTCATCAAAAATGTGCTGTTATTATACATAAATTATACCACTCTTAAGCTGTGTGTTATACACAAACTTTTAAGAGTTTTATTTTACTGACAAACACATTGGAAATATTTTTTTAAGGTAACAAAACTTATGAATTTATAACCCAATTTATAATTGAAAAATACGTGAAATCAATCTTATAGTAGATTGGAAGCCTGGGTCTTCTGTTGTATATTCATGAAGTACCTGGATAAAATTCTTTGGAGCATCTTTGAAAACATGCCCAAATATGTGGAAGAATGGGCAAAAATAACAATCAAAAATGTTTGTTAAAGACACAAATGAGAATAATATAGAGAGAGACGTTTATAGATACGGACATAACTTAGAGAGATGGTCAGCTGCTATTATAATAATACTGGGATTATTATTCCAAAAAAATTAAGTATAGATTATTGTTTAGTCCAAGTTTCTAAAACCATTGAGTTTTTCTTTCAATGTTCTCTTTGGTTCTGAACCAGAGCTCATAATGTCAGATTTCTGAAGTACATCAAGATTTGTGTAATAGTGTGATCTTTTATGATTAAAACTGTGAGAATTGAAGTTAGTTAAAAACACAATTCCACATAGCTAATAAAAAGAATTCACATTCGTATTTCATAGTATTACACCTAAATCAATCAATAGCAAACGTGAAAATTAATTTGTAAGAGAATATAAAATTTCTGGAATGTATGTTCACCAAAACAAATGGCAACACAAAAAGGCAAACATTGTTCTATAAAAACTAGATTCATAAGGATTTTAGGAGAAAACAAACTTACAATGTAATTCATGCTAATCCACATACCAAACTTCAGTTTTGTGCAAATAAAGCTTCTCTAGAAAGTGGCCTCTGAAATCTATAACGTTTTCATCTTCAGCCCTCACAGCTGGAGTCAGTAAAATGTGTGCTTGTGGGAAACATACACTGTCTTTGAGTCACCACTGACTGAGAGAGAGCAGTAGCTCAGCACAATGGTTAAGTACGTGGATCAAATGCACAAAAAATATAAAGACCATCTGGTCACTACCTGGTAAAACATTCCCAGTCATGGGGACTCTTGTTACATCTGGCAACTGTTGGAAGCTGAAATCAGTAGTTCACTCCTACCTAGATTAGATCCAATGGGGCCAATAAATCTAAGATTCTGATACTCAATGACCATGAACAAGGATGGATGTGGGAAATGCAAGACAAGTGAGTTTATCCAGGTGCTCAAAGATGAGGTAGGGAAAGAGGGCATAACTCATCTATGAGAATGTAGCCTAGGTAGAGGGGGGAGAATTCCAAAAAAGACTATCAAGAAATTTCCTCATTTGTAGACTCAAAGGAATCAGAACAGATTCTTGTTTGATTGGAGGTATTCATTGGGATGATTCTGCCTCAATGTGAGGCTTGTTCCCTACCACTGGACCTTTTCAGATCCCTCTCTAAGAATCTGTTACATGCCAATCAAAACAAATCTAGTTAGCTCTATGGGGTACTTTCAGTCTTTGTCTCCCTCTCTCTCTCTGTCTCTTTCTCTCTCCTGGAGGTAGAGGTGTTTTTAATGAGAGAACGAATACTTTCACAGTAAGAATCTGGAATTTCTTTATATTTAGACAATCCTGAGGACATTAAGGACCCTTTTTGCTTTGAGTAGATCAATACTCTGGACATGAACACTTTACTAAAGAAAGGACAACTCATTCACCTCCTGGTCATGTCACTCCTAATAATTTCCGCATTATAAACATCCCAGCTGGATGCAGCCACTTGTTTTCTGATGGACTTCTCAGGGATCCCATCAACCCGGTTTGAAACAGAGTCCCTGGGGGCAGCTTCCAAGAGCAGAGAGGAAAGGATGACTCAGAAGTTGCTAAAAGTGAACAAGCCAGAAAGCACAGAGCACAAATGACATTTCCCTTTTTAACAGACTAGCACCAACACCAGCGATTAGATACCACTCTTCCCAGGGCTGCCAACCTTCACATATATGAATTATGTACTTATAGGAAATAAAACTACACATGAGACGGACTCAACACTTACATAGCTTGAAGTAGGATCTTGACAAGTCTTCCAGGAGCCTATCTAACTCCCATGACTCCTATTAAATAAGAGTTTCTTATCTTTTTAAAAATGATTTTATTGAGATATAATTCACACAGCATACAATTTTCCCATTGAAGACATACAACTCAATGGCTTTCAGTATATTCACAAATCCTTCCTTCTAGACACTATAAAGTTACTGTTTTCAGGTTTCCATCCTGTCAACACTGCTGTGTTTGGTCCAAGCAATGCTGACAGGACCCAGAACTTGATGTGAACAGCTATGGGCAGAATCCATTCAGGCTGGTCAAGAAACCTGCTGTGAGGTCCTCGGACTTCAGGAATGCCTGAGTTCCCAACAAGGATTCCATGAAAAAGCTGTTATTTAACCACCATAAGAAACAGCCCAATAAAAAGGAAGCTATCACTGATGTCTGATATTTATTCACATTCTTATTAGTGTAACTAGGAGACCCAAGGAGGAGGAACCAGTAGACCATCATCTGCACCTCCATGTCCTGGTTCTCTCAAGGGCCCTGAGGTTGCCAGGAAGGGGATTGGGAGGCAGGAATGTGGAGGGGGTCAGTGGAGGGGTGGGGAGAGGGTCCAGGGAGGAGTTGGAATTTGGGATGGATTATGGAGTGGATGTGTCAGGAAGGGGGATGTTTGGCACCTGGGAGGAGAAGAAGGGGGTCAGGGAAAGTACTGGGTCAGATCAAGTCTTAGAAGGGAGGAAGGAGGGTTCAGACAGGTCAGTAGGTCAGCAGGTCAGCAGGACACAAGGAGCAGGTGAAGTGAACTCTCAGGAGCAGTTGGAGGGGATGAGGACTTCGTCTTCCTCTGAGCCTTCTCCTGTGTGGGTGCTGCCTTAGCAATTCCTATGCTTTACACTCCCTTTTGACCAATCTCCTGCCTTCACCCCTGGTTCATCACAGTGCACACCTTGCATGACCTCATTTTTAGAATGCCCCTCTCCCAGCTGGTGCCTCATGAGGAGCCATCCCAATGACAGGTCCTCTCTGGAACCATCACAGACCTTCTGGTTTCTGGTCCTTCCCAACCCAAGTCCCCTGTCCCCCACTTCTGGGTGCTCCCTCCTTCCTTTCCAACCTCCCAAGGTTTCCCATGGGCATTTGCTTAAAAACATATAAAGCAAATTATGACAGAAGTGAAAGAAGAGTCAAATACACAAGTAGAGTGGGAGGTTCTCAGCAACTCTTACAAGAAGGAGAGAGAACACGTGTAAGAGGTAGAAGATCTTAATAGCAAATCATCCTAATCATATAGTGTGTATCCATATGTCTAACTATACTCACATAACAACTGTTGAGGACACATATATTTGTTTGTTTGTTTATTTATTTAAGTTGCCGAGGAAAATGTGCCCTGAACTAACATCTGTGCCAATCTTCCTCTATTTTGTATGTGGGTCGCCGTGACAGCATGGCCGCTGACGAGTGATGTAGGTCCATGCCTGGGAATCAAACTCAGGCCACCAGGGCAGAGCACGCTGAACTTAACCACTAGGCCATGGGGCCACCCTGAAGACGCATTAATTTTTACCACATATGATCATTTGCAAACTTAATCCTATTTATTTGGGCTATGAAGCAAATTTCAATATTTTTTGGAGGAATGAAATCACACAGAGTGTGTTTCTACTAATGTAATTGTGCTACAAGCCATTGATAGAAAGCTAACATGATATTTCCATATGTTTGGAAATTTTATAATATTTATAAATGTGATAAATAAAATATGACTGTGGGAAGAAATCCCAAAGGAAAAGAGGCTATATTTGAACTGAATGATATGATTATGATTAAATGCTAATAAAATACATCTCCTTCTGGTCTGGATATTCCACTTCGTGTGACCAGATTGTATGGTCTCAAAATCATTCCTAATTAACCAGATATTTTATCACCTGAAACAGCAGTGGATATGTCTCTTATCTATGTTACCCTGCTACCTGTTAGGATGGGCTTTACATTATGAACCTCAGTGGGGAAAATCCAAGCTGACTCTCTCATGATTGATCTCCTGAGATCTACAGGACAGTGAGCATTTTAAGAGAGAAAGGTCATCATCGTCTCTCCTGGGCCACATGGGGACAACACCAAGAGAGCTTGTCGGCACCAGGAGTGATGGGCAGGGAGAGTCAAGCAGGTGGGCAGGGGACCAGGGACCCAGGTGACTGGGACAAACCCCACTGGTGATCATCTCTCCTGGGCCCCATCCTGAGCTTCCTAAGGTGCTGTTCTGCATGACTGCACACAGTGTTTCTCCAGCTCATTCAGGCCCATGGAAGCTTAAAGTCATTGCTTTAAATCCCACCATTTTTTATGATTACATTTAGTAAATTTACGTGTATAGTAAATAGGAAGCATTCCATCACTATTATAGTGGAAAATCAGTGTCTTTTACCATAAATATAAGGAAACCATAAAAAACAAGCAAAACAAAAACCAAACAAGGACAACAAAACAATGGTGCATATTAAATTCTGTTTACATGTTGTTGCCTGCCTAAAACGCCCCAGAGGGGGTCTGTCCTGTTTACAAAAGGAGAGACCAGTACAGGAGGGGTGGAAGTCAGACTAGCCCAGAAGTGAATGGGAGAGAGGCCCATCCTTCTCAGGGACTGAGGACTTCTATGAAGGGTGCCAGGGTCACCCAGATCATAGCTCCAGCAGGGAGGAGGGAAAGAATAAGAAGTGACAGAGGTTAGGGGCTTGGAACAGGTGAGATCTTTCCTGCAGCCCAGGAAGCACTTGCTCCCAAAGCCAGTGTCAGCCTCATGCAGGGGAGCCCCTCATGACCCCTGGAGGCCAGGCCAGGAGCCTTGGGCTTGAGACCCAGCTGTGCTGCTTCCCAGCTGTGTGACCCTGAGCGGGTTTCCTTCATTAAAATGGGAGTGTCCATGCCTGTGTCCAAAGACTGTCACAAGGACAAGCAGCAGCCACGTGCTGAGCCCCTGAGCACATCAGCAGCATCATCTCCCAGGGGCAACTGTCCTCCTAGAACTGGTGTCTTAGAAGGTGTGCAGCCATTAAAGGGAACAATGATACAACCAAAGGCCCCTCCTGTTACGGGCCTGTGCTAAGCATTGCACTGTGCAGGCATCATCTCATGGCATCCTGAGGTCAGTACCATCTCTATCCCCCTTGCACAGATGGGGAATCAGGTTCAGAGTGGTCAGGAAGAGGGTTATACCAAGGCTGAGGAAAAGGTCAGAGGTGATGGGTCTGGGAGGGGATTTTAGGAGAGGGGGAGGCTGAGGCCTGGAGACTCCAGAGGGAGATGGGGCCAGAGAGAAGCTTTGCCCAGGGCCCAGCTTTGCTTGGGGTCTGCCCTGCTCTGAAGATGAGGACAATCCAGCCAGCCATGGTCACACCCTAGCTCCTCAACCTGAGACTGATGGTCAGTCATTGCTGTGGTGATGATATTATTGTCATATAATAGTCCTGCTGATGGCATTATTGTTATTGTTGTTATTGTGGGAGAGGGTGAAGCCCACTCTGACACATGGCAGGGTCCTGGGGATGCTCACCTCTCTCTCTCTCTTGACCTCGGGATCTGCTAAGCTGGGCCAGGATCCCTACCCTGGGCCCCTGTCCTCAGAGCCACCCTTCACTGGTCACTCTCTGGTATCTCAGGACCCAGACACAGCCTTCCAGAAGGCCCTGGCATGGGGCAGACGCCCAGCACTCGGGTTGGAACCAGGGAAACACCTCCTTCCATGACAGCTTAGGTGGGGCGGGTCATACCAGGGTCTATTCACCCCGTCTGCCTGCGGTGGCCTCCACTGATTGCCAGTGTTGCTGAACCAAAATGAGTTCACTTCCTGGCGAGTTAAAAATCAGACTCTCCACCAGAAGTAGTTGTCTCACAGACTATGGTATATTAGCAGGAAATAGGAGACCATGCAGAGTCATTTCCAAAGTCATGGCTCTCCCTGAACAAAGAGAAGCAGGTCCTTTTATTTCAGGTGGGGAGTGAATATTTAAAAGGGAAGTTGTGTCATCACATGTAGAGGTGGGTAATTGCGGGTGCAGGCGCAGTCTGAAAACATGTTCTCCCAGACATCGCGTGGTATGCCAATAAGGCCTAGGCCCCTCCCAGGGTGGAGATTCTAGTATTAAGACGAGGAAAAGGGCATTTTCTGGTCATCTTCAGGTCGTCTGTGCTGGCGCTGCCCTTGCAGTGGGGCTCAACCTGGTTCGGGCCAGTTGACGCTGGTATCTCTTCCTGACAGTTCTGAAAAACAACCTCGAGGGAATGTTAAGCACCTTTCAACTTCCTTCAAGCTGCTTAGAGAAGGAACTGCGACAAAAATCCCTCCTCTAGCTTTTTTATCCTGCTTCTCAGTCTTGAGGGGCGTGGGCTGGAGATCCATCTTTGGTAACTGCTTCCTGCTGGGTATGCGCCTTGTCGTTGTAGGGACGAGTAGAGGAGCTGAATTTTTGCCTACCTAATCTAAGATGCGTTTGTGGGTCCCCAGGCATTGCCCTGAGCTGCTCCTATCCCTGTGTAACCAGCATTTGTCATTTTATTGCTTTAATGCTCTTTATCACAAACTGCACCAGACAATTAGGTATACGAGGTCCAAAGAGCAAGAGAAGAAGCATAGCCGTTAGGGGGCCCAAAAGTGGACCCAAGCTAAGCTGGGGAGGGTTTGTCTGACCCCACTCCAGATTTGTTCTGTGAGATCTGGTTGACTCTTTTCTGTTAGCCAAGTAGCTGTTTTCAGCCACCTGGTTGCACTTTCTTCTATGGTTCCACTAGCATTAACATAGAAACAGCAAGACATGTCTGCTAAGGCACAGACTCCTCCTGGTCTGCCAAAAGATAATCTAAGGAATTCTACGATCAAGAACCATTTTGGCTAAAGAGTCAATGGACTTTTGTAACACGTTAAAGTCTAGGCTTGATTTGCCGGCCTCCATGGCCGCTATGGCAGTGACTTCCTTAATAGTGACTGCATTATAAATGGTACCTCCCACCAATGCCACCAGTGGCCCAATTAGGGCAATTACTCCTGCCGCCACTAGGCCACAACTCGTTTTGTATGTCTATGGTGAGTTTCTTGTGTGTGTGTTTTATTTGTGAGAACTTTAATCTCATCTGTAGGTGGAGTTACATACCCTATCGTCCATGTACCTCTCATTTGGGTGGTATCTAGACATCTGACCTCCCATCCCTGGCTTGTTTGGCCCCCAAGGAACATGAGTCCCAAGGGTGAACAGACAAGGCTGAGTTCAGGAGGGGTAGTCTTATTTGGTAAGAGAGTTACAGAGGACTGTAACCACGCTTTGAGACCAGGCATCCTGAGTGGATCACACCCAGAGTAATGACTTTTGAGTCTGGGGCTAATGTCACCATTACCTTTAATCTGGTTTACCCACATACTCCATTTGGTCCCCGTATTTTGGCACTCTAATGGCCAGCTTACAGTCACCCATTTTCCCCTGGAAGAAGAGTTTCAAATCAGAGAGCAGTTTGCAGGAAAACTCAGAGTCATCAGTTGTCTGCAACAACCTCTATTGATATTTTAGGCGTGGGCACCCTTTTTACTTGTGTGTGGTGAACCCAAAGGGATGACTCCTTCTAATTTTAGGGAAGAGTGTGTGGTTAGTAAAACCAAGCGAGCCCTACCCAAATAGGATTTATCTGATCTTGGGGTGAACTGCTTCTCCAAGTTTTAAGATAGACCCAATCTCCAGGCCCGTAAGGGTGGAGTTTGACCTCTGTCGGCATGGGAGGACAGAAGTTTCCACATTTATTGAGGGCACCTATCACCTGTTTCTGATTGATTATGTGTTTGATTGCCATGGAAACCTCTGGGTCTGGGTTTATGAGTGAATCTGAGTCCTTAGGGAATGGCTTCCTATAGGTCATTTCAAAGGGGCTGAGCTTCAGTTTGCCTTTGGAGCTGCCCTCATCCAAGTGAGGGCTATTGGCAGTAGTTTTAGCCAATTTTCGCACATCTATTGGAAGAGTTTAGCCAAGGTTTTCTTCAGAGTTTGATTGGCCTGCTCAGTTTTTCCAGACGATTGTGGTCTCCAGGCAGCATGGAGCCTCCATTTAATTCTTAAAACTCCAGCCACTTCAGAGGTTATCTTTGATATCAAGGCTGTCCCATTGTCACTCTGAATTGATCTGGGCAACCCCAAATGGGGAATTATCTCTTTTAACAACAACTTTATTACCTCACTTCCCCTTTCTGACCTACAAGGAACTCCATGCAGTAAATGTATCCACAAACACAAAAGGTATTTATATTCCCCGGGGGCCATGGGCATAACAGTAAAATCAACTTGTCAATCGTCCCCTGGTAAAGTTCTCCTGATCTGAGTTGCTCTGGCTAGCGTGGGTACAGGAGGTCTAGTCTGCATGTTGCTGTTTTGGCAATAAACACCTTGTTCAGTTATTTTGTCAATAAGTTCCTTCATACCTGGGGTGCTTATGACTTTCATCAGCCACAGGTATCAGGTCTCTTTTCTGTAATGTGTAGAATCACGAGCACTCTTAAGGAGCCCCCAAGCTGTTTGTTTGGGGACCCATACCTTCCCTTGTTGGTATCATCCAGCCTTTGATTATTGGGGACCATTGGTAACCCTTTGTGGTGGCTTCCCTTGCTTCATCAGAGGAATACACTGGCATAAACTCATAGAAGGGTAGAGTGGGAATTATTGGGAACTGGAGAAGCTCTCTGGATATGACCACTTTTCTCACAGCTGCATCTCCCAAGTTATTTCCTCTTATGGCCTCTGATTCTCCTCTTTGGTGGCCTTTGCAGTGGACCACAGCTACTATCTCTGGGCCCTGTACCACTTCTAGCAATCTAAGGATCGTTGGCCCATGTTTAATTTCTTTACTGCTGCTGTTAAGAAGTCCTCTTTCTTTGCAAATGGCCCCATGGGCGTGAACTATAGAAAAAGCATATTTAGAGACTGTATATATTGTTATTGTTTTTCCTCTTCCCAATTCCAAAGTTCTAGTTAATGCAATTATTTCTGCTTTTTGAACCAAGGTGCCTGGTGTTAGCCCCTTGGCTTCTATGGTTGCATGCAGGGACACTACTGCATAACCTGCTCTTCTTTGTCCATTATGCATGAAGCTGCTCCCATCTAAAAACCATACTTCCTCTACATTATGCAATGATTCACTCTGGAGATCTTCGCAGATAGAGTAAACCTGATCAATCACTTCTAGGCAGGCATGGGTAATAGGCCCATTGGAATCAGGGAGTTGGGTAGCTGGGTTTAGGGTATGACAAGGTTTTAAAGAAATCTGAGGAGAATCTAGCAGCATAGCTGGATACTGTAGGACTCTGTTTTGAGATGGCCAAAGATGTCCCCTAGTCTCTAGTGGGCTAGAGACTTGATGGGAGGTCCACACCATCATAGACTGGCCCACCCTCAATTTCTCTGCCTCCTTGGTTGATATGCAGGTGGCAGCTACAGCTCTCAAATATGAGGGCCATCCTTTTACCACAGTGTCTAGTTGTTTTGAGAAATAGGCTACCACTTTTTTTAAGGGTCCCATCATTTGGGTTAACAATTCTATGGCTATTCCCTGCCTTTCATGAAATATATGTTGAATGTCTTGCTCAGGTCTTGTAGGGCCAGCGCAGATGCTTCCATTAGCAAGTTTTTATGCTTATTGAAAGCTTGATCACACAACTTGTCCCATTCAAAGGGGTCCGTTTCTGGCCCTGTTTATCATAGAGAGGCTTAGTAATCAATCCAAAGTTAGGGATCCAAATGTGGCAAAAGCCAGCCACCCCTAAGAATCCTCGTAGCTGTCTATGAGTCTTTGGTGGAGCAAGTTGACACGTTGCCATTTTTCTCTCTTGAGGAAGGCTACGTTGCCCCCTTGAAATGATAAACCCTAAATACTTTACAGTTTCCTTAAAGATTTGTGCCTTCTTTTTAGACACTTTATATCCCTTACTGGCTAAGAAATTTAACATAGCTACAGCATTTTCATCAAAGATTTTCTTAGTAGGGCTGACTATTAGGATATCATCTACATACTGTACGTAACACAGTACTCTGTTCTAATTTTAATTTCCTTAAATCTCAGCCCAGAATTTCCCCGAAGATAGTAGGGGAGGATTGAAACCCTTTGGGTAAGACAGTCCAGGAGTACTGTTGCCTTTGGTGGGAGTCTGTGTCCTCCCATGCAAAGGCAAATATTTCCTGGGACTCAAGATCCAATGGAACACAGAAAAAAGCATCCTTTAAATCCAGCACTGTATAGAATCTGCTCTTTCCAGGGATATTAGCTAGCAGGGTGTAAGGATTAGGTACTACAGGATGTATGTCTCAGACTGCTTCATTGACAGCCCTAAGGCTTGAATAAATCTACATTCTTGCATTCCTGGCTTTTTAATGGGTAAAATGGGAGTGTTCCATGGGGATCTACATGGCCTGATCAATCCTTGTTCTAAAAGTCTGTTAATTATAGAAGGGATTCCTCTTATGGCCTCTGGCTTCAAGGGGTATTGTTTTACCAGGGCCAATGATCTATTTGCTTTAATTCCACATTTACAGGCATGGCACTGGCTGCTTGCTCCACCTGCCCTTGTGCATATACTTCTGAATTAACTTGGCTTAAAACATTTAGGGGAAATTCTTCCTTTTCAGGTGCTGGCGTATCTTGCAATAGGGCCATGAGCTCAACTCTCAGATTTTAGGGACTTGGATCTCTGTTCTATCTCGTTCTGAGCTTACTGAGACCCCTAGCTTAGATAATATGTCCCTCCCTAAAAGGGGAACAGGGCATTCTGGTACATGTAGAAAAGAATGCCTTAACATTTTAGGTCCTATTTCACAGGTCAAAGGCTCCAGAAACCTTTTAGTTTCTCCTCTTCCTGACACTCCTTTTATATCACACGTTTTCTTAGAAAGCTTTCCCTTTTGGATGTTCAACACTGTGACTGTGGCTCCAGTGTCTAGCAAGAATTCAACTTGCTCTCCTCCCACTGCCAAAGTTAACTGGGGCTCCTCAGGGGAGATGAGGATTTGGTTGCCTGGAGACAACTGGGGAGCCACACGGCCCTGTCACATCTCATCTGTAGTCAAGGGAAGTTGGCAGGACCCAGTCCTGTTCAATCCCCTCCCTCTCTGGGGATGGTTCTGACAGTCCCACTGCCAATGCCCTTCCTGCCAGCAGTATGCACATCAATTAGCCCCCACCTTGGTTTGTAGCCTTCTGGTCCCTCAGTGGGGGCTGGGGTTGCTCACCAATGGTGTCTTCTTCCCTCTCAGGCTTAAGGTAACCTGAGGGCTACCATGAGTAGAGCTCTGCCTGTCTCTGCATCTTTTTATCATCCTTTTTTTCCTCACCTTCATCCTAGTTCTTGAACACCCTGAAAGCAGCCTCTACTAGCTGTACAGAATTAGTATCAGGACCTGTAGCCAATTTTTGGAGCTTCCTGCAGATATCTGGAGCACTATGAGATATAAAATAGGTATTAAGAACCACTGGATTGCCTTGGGCCTCAGGGTCCCAATTGGTACACTGCCTGAGGCAGTCCTGCAGCCTCTGTAGAAAGGCGGAGGGGTTTTCTCAGGACCTTGCTGGATCTCCCTCAGCTTAGACCAGTTAACGGGTGGCTGACTCACCATTCTCACAGCTCTCAAAAGCAGACCCTGAAAATGCTCTAGGTTTTCCTGGTCATCTGGGTCATTGGGATTCCATCCAGTGTCCATCCCTGGTGCTGCCCATTAATTAGGCCTGTGGATATCTGACCCTGGGTCATATTCATGGCCTGCTTGCTCTCATGCTTTAACAGAACAGCTGGCTTTTCTTCAGCCGTGAGGAATGTAGTTAACAGGCTTTGGATATCTGCCCCGGTTGGATTATGGGTGGAGAAGATTCCCTTTGTCAAGTTGATGAAGTCCTCTGGGTCTGCCATCAATCCTTTAGTGTGTGCCTTCCAATTATACAAATCAGAGGTGGGAAAGGGGATGTGCACATTAATAAGTCCCCCATCACCGTTAGGCACCTGTCTCACCGGGTAGATCCCAGGCTTGTAACTAGTTCCCAATCTAGTTGTACTATTTGGAAGAGGAGGGTAAAGAGTGTTGGGTTGCTGGAGAGTCAAATTCCCTGTAGGGGAATTACCTGGTGGGGACAACAATGGGGTAAGGGACTTTGGGGTTATAACTTCTGGCTTGAGTGGAAGTGAGGTCTGGGTATCAGGAGAATATGGTGGAGGCCTTGCTAGGGTCCCCGATTGGCCCGATGGTGGGACTGAAGCTGGGGTCAGAGAGCGAGGTGGACTCTGAGGTGGGCTTTCCTTGACCCCAAGTTTCCTGACTTGAAGGAGCAAGTCCTCTTCATCAGAAGGATCCTGTAATATGGGCAATATTTTTGAAGCCTTTGGTTCAACTTTAATTTGTAAATTTTACATCTTTTGGTAACCCTTCATTTTGATAAAGTGCCATAAAGCACTGGATATAGGGGATTTCTTCTCATTTCTTGGTTCTTTTGCAAAATATTATCTAATTATAATGTGGTGTTGAAATTTAGGGTTCCATTTTTTGGCCACTTTTCCTCATCTTCCAATGAATATTGTGGCCAGGTCGTATTGCAGAAAAAGATTAACTGCTTTCAGGTCAATGAGGAATGCCTGAAAACCTTCCAGTTCTGGAGGATGGAGCCTAGTGGGCTCTCCTCTGGGGTAGAGTTTGCCCCCCTCATATTCTGGACTCCTTTCTTATGATCTGTTTCCAACTTCCTAGGGGCAGTCTATAGTAATTAGTGGTGACACAGATGCCACAAGATCTTGCCCAGATGATATGTTGGACTCTGTTGGCCTGGAACCAAACACACACTGACCAAAGGTGACAATCTGGGTGCCCGAGTGGGTCTGGGCAATTGAGTTGGGGGTGCTGAGTAGGCAGGGTACTGTAGGATTCACTAATCCCTTCAAAGGCTAGACAGTCCCACAGGAGGGGACTGGCTAGGAGCTCTAGATAGCCCTGGCTGGAGTGTAAAAGTTCTGATTGAATTTCCTTTTTTAAGAAAAAAAAGAAGATTAATAGCAAGAAACACCTGTGGGTTGGTCAGAGCTTCCAAAAGAAGGTCCTCTGTGTTGGTGATCAAATCATGCAACAGGATGATAAGACAGACCAGTTCATCCCACTGAGGTCTAAGGATGTGGTCTGGGAGAGAAAAGGAGACTGGCGGGAATTCCTTAGCAGAGAAAAAAGAGAAAGCAGACAGGTTGGATATGGGGTCCTCCCTAGAGATCACTGATAGAGGAGACAGGAAAAGAAAAAGGGATTTTGGAGTCCAGAATGTCAGAAAGGCAGAGGAAGTAAGATCAGTGCTAGGCGTCCCCGGTCACACAAACACAGACACAACACAAACACACAAGAGGCTCAAATTCAGTGACCTCTGGAGGGAACTCCAACCCACACCTTATCAGCTCTGATACAACTAGGCAACAGAAGGATGGCTCCCATCCCCTGGGCCTTGCAATCCCGGACCTGACTAGTCAACAGACTTCGAGAGACAACTTAAAGAAATGGCTCTTATAGCTATGCCATGGGCTTGGTGCTACTTGCCTCCGTTGGGAGATCCTCCGAGCAAGACACTCGGCGTGGCTGCTGGGTCTCCCGATGGGGCAGCAATGTCAAGCCGGCGGCACAAGCGCCAGGAAGGGAGCCCCCTAGTGAGGCCCAATCCCCGTCCCCCAGTAGCGTGAACGGGTTAGCGTGGGTGAGCTGCCACTGCCCACTGCTCCATCCATTGGAGAGCAGGGTGGCTGGAGGATGTATTTATATGAGAAGTTTATTTAATATTTAATCTTTAATTAATATTTAAAAGGGAAGTTTTGTCATCATATAGAGGCAGGTATTAGCTGGCAGAGGTGCTGTCTCAAAACATGTTCTCCCAGACATCGCGTGCTATGCTAATAATGCCTAGTCTCCTCCTAGGGCAGAGATTCTAGTATTAAGATGCAGAAAAGGGTATTTTCTGGTCATCTTCAGGTCATCTGTGCAGGTGAAGCCCTTGCAGTCGGGCTTGCTCTGGTTCAGGCTGGTTGATGCTTGTCTCTCTTCCTGACGTAGTTCTGAAAAACAAGCTTGAGAGGGTGTTAAGCACCTTTAAACTTCCTTCGAGCTGCTTAGGGAATGCACTGGTGACACCAGGGCTGTCTGTTTGTCTTATGGGCTGAGGTGGGGAGTGAGGGTCTGAGAGTGTGCATGTTTGGGTGTGTAAATCTGCGTTATGGACCTGAGAGTCTGAGTTTCTGTGTGTGAGTATATCAATTGTGGATGTGAGTTTTCCACTGTGTGGCACTCTCTGTGTCTCTCAGTATGCATTTGTGTGTCTGTGTCTGTATCTCTGAACGAATGTATGTTGCCTGTGCAAATCTCTGTGTGTCTCTGGGCATGTGTGTCCTTGCTGGATCATCTATGTGTGTCTGTTTTATATCTCTGTGTGTGCTGGTTGTGTGTGTGAATTCCCCGCCCCTTTGTGTGTTCCTGATTGTATCTGTGCATGTGTGTGTGTCTGTGTTCTGTGTGTGTGTCCACTGTGTGTAGGGTCTGCCCTGTGGGGCTGTCTCATGTGGCCCTGAGTGTGTGTGTCTGTGTTCTCAGGGGTCGTTGCCTGTGTCTGCAGTGTGAGTCTGTGTGTGAGCCTGTCCATGAGCCCTATGCCTGAGTCCCCAGGTGAGATGGGGGTGATTTTGTGCCTGTGTTTCTAGGTGTTTGTGGTGTCTTATTTCCCTGTGAGTGTGTGTTTGTGAACCCCAGAAATGGGCAGCTGCAGAGGGGATCTCTCCAAGGGTGACTCAGTGGTGGGTGAGAAGGAGAGAATATGTGCTTGTCCCACCCCCAGGCCTGGCCCCTCTGCCCCTGCTCCTCCCAGCCTCTGATTTTCCCCCCAGTGGTCCCATCTCGGGCCCCAAGGATAGATGGAGTAAAGGATCAGTTCACAGGACTCCAGACCAGGGGGTTCAAGAGGGCTCTTGATAGCAGGAGGGGGTTATAGAATGTGGGGGAGGGGTGTGTGGGGAGGACACTGGGCGCCTGGGAAAGGGCTGGGGGAGTCCTGGGCCCTGGGGAGAGAAGAGCGGGTGGGCGCAGATGGGGGAAAGCTGAGGAGTGAAAGCCCCTGGGTATGAATGAGGGACTGGGTGCCTCTGGAGAGATCTGGAAGAGTCCTACGGGACTCCTGGGTTCCCAGAGAGCAGGTCCCTCACTCACCCATGCGGGACCTAGGCTGGGACCTAGGAGAGGCTGGTGCCTGGGGCTGCTCGGAGCATCTCTCTGGACCTCTGTGTCCTGGCCATCTAGTGGGTGCACAGGGCCACGCAGGAAGCTGGGGCCAGCAGGGAGAATCAGGCCCTGGGCTCTCTCTGATGGAGACTGGGGAGAATTACAGAGGGACTGCACTTAGCACAGGTTCATCCACAGAATTAATGCACAACACAGGCACACCATTGATGTTCATATTCGTATTTTATTACCTCCAGCCCCAATCTGTGTGCTCATCTGGGCAATCCAGAAGGAATAGGAGACTTGGAGGAAGAAGAGTGACTGATATTAATTTGAAAGAAATAAAAATGCTGAAATATTGGCACTCCTGATACCCTTCCAAATCAACTCTCTCAACACCCCCATCCTCACCCTCGCCATATGGGGAAACTGAGGTGGCCAGGGATTTGCCCAAAGTCACACAGTGGTTTCTGAGTTTATTGATGGTCACAGCTGACCCAACTCCTTTTTCCGAAGTTCACTCCTTTTAATCTTGCCAGTGACGGTTTTGGGCAGCTCTGGGACAAACTCCACCTGGTTGAGCAGAAAGAAAATCCATCCTGACTTAGTCCCGCCGTCACTTCCTACCAGTCCCCTTCCCCTCCTTTGCCCCTGTACAGTCCCCCCAGACAGGCTGGCACCATGTGGTGGCCTTAAGGGGGCCCACCAAGGATGCCAGGTTCTCCTCCTGACCCCCTGAAGTTGGATACAGCCCCGGAACAGGCTTTGACCAGTGAAATGTGAGTGGGAGGGAAGCGTGCCACCTCTAACAGAAGAGCTGGGAACCAGTGAGCCTGGCCGCCAGCTCTGTCCATCTCTTACGGCACCTGGCAGATACCTGTATGGTGGCTGCTCCGTTATCCGGTCCCGAGATGAGGGGGTGTGGAGCAGAGGCCCTAGGAGAGCCTGGACATGGTGAACATGTGACATGAGCAAGGAAGATACCTTCCTTGTTATAAGCCGCTAAGACTTTGGGGGCTCTTTGTTACCCACAGTAACATCTAGCCCATCCTGCCTGCTGCGTACCCTCTGTTCTCCTCTCTGTGAGGCCACAGAGACTGATGTTAGAAGCAGGAACTCCATTGTCAGATACACAGGGGTTTGAGTTCCTGCTCTGCTTTTTATTAACTCTAATCTCAGACAATTTACTGGGAGTCTCTGAGCCTCAGCTCCTCTCTGTGAAGCAGAGTGGTGAGACCATCTCAGGCTGTGGGGATGATGAAATGAAATAGTAATGCGTGTGCAACACTGAGTCCAGGGACCGGCCCACATGGCACGTGTTCACTAGACGTGAGCTCTACAGCTTTCTATCTGGATGGATTGTCAACGCTCAGACGACGGAGCAAAGCACTATCACAAAAGAAGGAAATGCGGACTTCCCACGCATGTATCCGTTCAAACTCTTTTAAATTAATAGGATAATATCATGTACATTCTTTCATTGCCTGCTTTTTTCTCTTAATAATACATTATTGCCATATTTTAATGTTAAAAATAAAAGATCTGCACTATCATTTTAAATTACAGGATAATATTAAATTTCATGAATAACAATCATTTCTCTATTGTTGGACATTTACGTAGTTTGCACACAGCATTGAAAACAGATGAAGTAGAATAAAAAATATCACAATGTATTGCATGTTGTAAGGATAAATATCATTCTATTAATTTTTGTTCGTTATGCATGTGTATATATTGAGTTGCAACATAGAATGTATTTCTTAGCATGAATTATGTTTAAAAAGTTTGGAAGCTGCTGATTTGGATTTCTTTCTCAAATTTTGAAAGATTTTAAATACCCTTCTTGGATATCTTTGGGCACGTGTCTGATTTTTTTTCTTTAGGTTAACATGCCAGCAATGGATTCCTTTTGGGTTTCTGCCACAGGTTCCTTCTGAGTAAGTTGGCTCCACCCCACCCCTACGCCAGTTGTTTCTTCCGAAGAGAAAAGTGCTAATTCTACTGGCTGTTGAAGCTTCAGCCCAGCCACCCGAAGAGACTCGGGCAGCGGAGCGCCAGGACGGCTCAGGGGGACCAGCCCCGTCCACCCGCCTCACTCACCCTCCTCGGGTACTTGTACGGGGCCGTCACTGACTTCACGTGCTGCTGCAGCTCCTTGGTGAGCTGGTCCCTGTCCCGGGACAGGAACTGTGGGGCCAGGACAATAAAGGCCTTCACCACCTGCCGTGCAGAACCAGAGCGGAGGCTCAGAGTGAGCGCCAGTGAATTGTCTAGTTTACAAAGTGAATATGTATTTAATGAGCGAAATAAAACAAGCTTGACACTTGAGCTTTTGGAAAAGGACAGACCAGGTTCTAGTCCCAATACTCCAGTCTCCACTCTATGATTGGAAAGTTACTCAACCTCTCTCACCCTCAATTTCCTTCCCTGCGAAACGGGGACAGTACAGGTTCATTCCTCACTGGGTTTATGTCAAGATTGCATGAGATAATAGATGTAAAACACGAAGTTAGTTTAAGTTTATTATTTTTTCTATCAGTATTATCATCCTCATCATTTTTACTATTGTTGTATGTATACTTTGTGCCGAGAACTTTGTGGGTATTTAATAATTGTTGGTAATTTATTATTCTTAGGTTATTATTTATGTCCCCACTTAATTGCACAGGGCCTTGCACATAGTAGGTGCCCAGTAAACACCTGTTGAATCAATGAATGTACGCTCTGGAGCCAGATTGCTTAGATTCCCGTTCTGGCTCCCCCACTGTGTCATCTGGGCAACTTAATAACTTCTTTAGGCCCCTGTTTCCTTATCTATAAAAGGGTATAATGAGAGTCCTGAACTCTTTAGGTTACTGGGGGGATAAATGAGCAGGCACATAATAAGAGCTCATTAAATGTTAGATGTCAGCAGCAGCATTTTCAGTCACAGAAGAGGCCACAGTGCCCCCTGGTGACCACATAGTGTAAGTGCACACACACACCAACTGCGCCCTCTCTCCACCCTAGGTCCTGGGTAGACATGGCCTGGAAGTTTCCCCTGCACCTGCCTCCCCAGTGCCCACACACAGACACGATGACCCCCGTGTTCTCTTCCTCACCTCCCCTCGAATCGGGTCCGGGCTGCTCACCACAGCTGACTCAGCCACTGCTGGATGCTCGGCCAGGGCATTCTCCACCTCTGTTGGCCCGATGCGATACCTGCAGGATCAAAGTTCCTTCTCTGATTCTGAGCAGATACCAGGGCTGGGGTGACCAAGCCCTCAGATCTCATGTTCTGGAGGATTGTATCTTCCCTTGGCACTTGACAGAGGGAAACTGTCACAGGGGGTCAGAGGCCTGTGACAGGCTGTGTAGTGGGACCACTGCAGGAAGACCTGGACGCTCCATGCTAAGAAATACAAGGCACAGATGCTCTCTTCTCACTCACTGCCTCTGGTAGGAGGAGAGGGAGAGCTCCGTCCTCCCAGAGCTCTGCGGCCTGGCTTCAGGAGCTTCCTCCAGCATGGAACCTCTTGGAATCCTCAAACTTGATTTTAAACATTCATGAAAATTCTCCACCCTCTTCCCCACTATGTCAGCATTTGTTTTAGAAATTACAAAATAAAACAAACTCAATTTCTCCAAAATAACCAAGAGAACTTGTTACTTGTGTCATTTTTTCCCTTAAATCATGTAAGAGTTAGAGACAACAGATTGGGAGCCAGACCACATTGGTTCGAATCTGGGCTGCAACCTGTACTGTCTTTGAAACTTTAGGAAACTTACTTCACTGGTCAGTGACTCAGTTTTCTCCTGTGTAAAATGGGCATGATGATAACATTTACTGGGTTATAGAAAACACTGAGGAGAGTGCTTTCACCTAGTAAGCACTCCATAAATGTTAGCTATTATCATCATTATTATTATTATTTTCTGTGACATGTTGTGCCCCATCAGAGGAGCACAGAGAATAATTTCCTCCCACCAATAGGGGTCAAAGCAAGGTCTCCCTTCTCATCCCATCCCTCCTCTTAAAATTGCATGGTGTCTTATTATGGTTGTTCTTCCAGACCTTCCTGAACTTCATTTTGACTATTTCTTCCGGATGCAGGGGTTGGGGGAGGTGCGCAGACACCCCCGGGCCAGGGCCCTGTAGACATGGCTCTGTTCAGAATTAGGCTGAGGGTACCATGACCAATGCATGGAGGAACGTCTGGGCCAGCTAGATCCCACCAGGCGTGTGAGGGTGACACCCCCTGGCTCAGGGTCAGCCACACCTACCCAGAGGCATTGATGACATCATCGCCCCTCCCCAGGAACCAGATGTGGCCCTCTGCATCCATGGTTGCTCTGTCCCCAGTGCTGTAAAATTCCCCACACTCCGCTTCGGCTGTCCTCACCGGGTCATCCTGTAAAGAGAACAGCACCCCTCTGTGGAGAAGGCAGCGAGTCTAGAGACGAAGAGCCACAACCTGGGGCTCAGATCTGGGCCCGAATCCTCCTTCTCACGCCACCTGGCACCTGGCAAGTTTTGTCATCTCGCAGAGTCTATTTTCTTTACATGCAAACACTCAATGCACTCTACTGCTGAGTTAGTGGGCAATGTTACGCCAATTTTAAGGATAATTTTTTAAAATAACACCTCGCTTTTGTGTGGCTCTCCAGCAGAATACGATTTCCTAGACCACGAACTCCGTGTATTTGATTCACTGTGAGAAGCTCAGTGTTCACACAGTAACTGGACAGACGGGAGGTGTCAATCAACATTTGCTGAATGAATTTTCTTCCCCAAACACTACCTCACTTGATCCTCACAGAAAGCCTGTGAGGCTGGTATTACTTTAATTACACTTTGATTTTAGGATAATGGTAGATTTGCATGCAAGTTGTAAGAAATGATACAGAGCGATCCCGTGTGCCCTTTACCCAGTTTCTCCCGATGGTAACATCTTCCAACACTGCGTAGTTCAACATCACAACCAGGATACTGACATTGATGCAATCCACCAATCTTACTCAGATTTCCCCAGTTTTTCACTTGTACTCATTTGTGTGTGTGTGTGTGTGTGTGTGTGAGTGCATTTAGTACAGTGCAATTTTATCACACGTGTAGGTTTGTGTATCCACCACCACAGTCAAGAGACAGAACAGTCCCGTCATCACCAGGAGCTCTCATGTTGCTTTTATACCCACGTCCACCTCCCTCCTCCTCCTTCTCCGCCTCCCTCTCCATCCCTAACCCCTTGGCAATGCCTAATCTATTCTCCATTTTTATAATTTTACCATTTTAAGAAAGTTACATAAGTGAAATCATATAGTATGTAACCTTTGGGAATGGCTCTTTTTTATTATCTCATTCAGTGTACCTCTCTGGAGATTCATCCAGGTTGGTGTGTTCATCAATAGTTCAATGCTGTTATTGCTGAACAGTATTTCATGTTATGAATGAACCACAGTTTGTTTACCCATTCACCCAGTGAAGGGCATCTGGGTTGTTTCCAGTTTTTAGAGATTATGAATAAAGCCACTGTGAACATTTGTGTACAGGTTTTATGTGAGGCTGGCATTTTTTATAGCCCATGTTACAGAAGAAGAAACTGATGCTCAGAGAGGCACAAGAGGCACAATCACTTGCTCGAAGTCACTCAGCTGGTCAGTGGAAGCACTGGTATTTGAATTTAATTCTTGCTCTACAGCCTATGCACTTGACCGCTTACCAATGTGTTGGGATCTTCCCTGTTGTGGGACTTGACATAATTTTAAGAGGTTCCAGAAAAAAAACATATAAAAAATGTTGAATCACATCCCTTTTTAGACTCTCTTCCAATTGTTCTGATTTGGCTCCGACATGTTTTAAAAAGCTCTGGAACTACCGGTAAGTTTCAAGATCAGAGCATTTAGCAGGAACAGGATGAAGTTAAAATTTGAGCAAATGTTTTGTTTGTATTACTGTTATGGTTATAATTGCCTTCAGCTTTTGGCAAGTGATACGGTTTTCCACTTGTGATACCAGATCAACTTTTTTTTTTTTTTTTTTTTTGTGAGGAGATCAGCCCTGAGCTAACATCCGCCAATTCTCCTCTTTTTTTTTGCTGAGGAAGACGGCCCTGGGCTAACATCTGTGCCTATCTTCCTCCACTTTATATGGGACGCCGCCACAGCATGGCCTACCAAGCAGTGCGTCGGTGCGCGCCCGGGATCCGAACCAGCGAACCCCGGGCCGCCGCAGCGGAGCGCGCGCACTTAACCGCTTGCGCCACCGGGCCGGCCCCCCAGATCAACTTTTTTTTTAAACAAATGTTTTAAAGTAAAATAATAAGTGGATTTAGAGAGAAAAATTAAGTAAGTGATAATATAGATGGTGCACAGATAAGGTAAAAAATAGTGGATGTGGACACAGATGACTGAAATTTAGGAAACACTGCGCAAGGGGTACAGCAAAGTCACACCCCCATTCATGCACCACTTGAACTGCTGTCCAGCTCAGTGTGCTGGGTGTTGATACAGTTGGCCTGACACACCCCTGTGGACACACCTTCCAGGAGGAAATGAACTTTCTTGATGCCAATCATCTGAGGTAGGGTCAGAGACTGGAGCCTGGACGGTGGGACTCACACATCCAGTGAAGGAATCATGCTCCCAGGGCCAAAGAAAAGCTCCTGAATGGTAGGGGCACAGTATCCCATCTACCACACAGACGTGGGAGAGTCCACACAGAAAGCCAAGTGGGTCCTTAACCTTGGCTGCTTTTAAAAACTGCTATGGGGGTTCTGGCCCTGTGGCATAGTGGTTAAGTTCGCATGCTCCACTTCGGCGGCCCAGGTTCCTGGGTTCGGATCCTGAGCACGGACCTACACCACTCCTAAAGCCATGCTGTGGTGGTGACCCACATACAAATTAGAGGAATACTGGCACAGATGTTAGCTCAGGGCCAATCTTCTTCACCAAAGAAAAAAAAAGCTATTGGGGAGTGATGTAAAGAAAACGGCCTACTAGGAAGCTGTGAGCTCTTGTTCCCCTACAAAACATCAAAAACAATCAAGCAAGCAAACAAACTACCAGGAGCTGTCTGAACTGTCTTTGTAGGAGCTCTGGAAGAGTCAAAGGTTTGCAACAACCTTGGAAATACCCAATCAAGAAAAGCCACCTTCAAAATGGTAGGGAAGTTTCATGCCATTTTCACTCACCCTTGCCCCACCTTTCCCCAGCATGGCAGATTTGGTCTTGAGTAGACAGCAGCCAGGTTCCCAGTGCCCCTGCTCCCACCAGAGGGAGCAGAGCAGATCTTATTTGCAAATTATTGTGTAATCTGTTCTAAGCTGTCTGGGGACACCTGAAGGGCTGATGCAAGACCCTCATTTCACACGACTCAGAATGCAGACGGGAAGAGCAGCAGGCACTGCTCATAAAAGCTACACGGTGGACTACAACTAAAGACGCCTGAGATGAGAGACTGTGGGGGAGATATACAGTAGACCATCAAGGTCTGGGGGAGAAGCTAGGGTAGACTTTCCAGGAAATTGAGATATTCAAGACAGCTGTGAACATGCGGGATTTAGAAAGCCATCACACGCCCAGGCAAGACGCATGCTCAGAACGTCCTGAGAAGACCTGAAGCTTCCACCTCAGGCTGATCCCCAGGCTCAGAGCAAGGCTGGCCAAGTTGTGGGGAGTTCCTCACACACAGCCGGTCTGCACAGTGGTCATTCTCGTTGTTGTTGATGTTTGTGCTTGTTTGTTTGAGCTCCTGGCACTCAAGGAAATCTCTGTCAAAAGATTAGCTGAAGGCATTGCTGGGAAGATGGCAGCATAGGAAGGCTCTGAACTCACCTCGTCCCACCGATGCAACAAATTTACAACTACCTGTGGAACCTCTGAGAGAGAACTGGAAACTGGATAAAAAGAACCCCCACAACAAGGGACAACACTGACAGAGGTGGAAGAGGCAGAAATACCTTTCTGCTGAGGAAAAAACCCTATTCTAGCTGCAGCACTTCACGGCTGGGAACAATCTTAAGGTATGAAGCTTTTCCTGGAGGAACAGTAGGTCTGAGCAGGAGAGCTATGCCACAATAACCAGCCTTTGAATTCAGCACAACAGAGATGATTGTCATAATACCTGGCTTTGCTTGCTATTAAAACCCATGGGGAATACCTCCAGAAGAGGTATGGAACATAAGAGAAAGAAAAGCTTTCCCTTAAAGGCCCCACGCACAAATTCACCATTCCAGAAACCAACAAAAAATCACCAGAAAGAAAGGTGCATAGTTCTTTGGTAACAGAGACTCACTTGATAAGCTCTGAGTATGTCTAAGAGAGGCAGAAGGCAGCTGGGCCACATCCCCAGGGACTAAGTCACTGGCGGCAGCCATTGCTGTGACCTACTACAGGCATGCCGACACAGATGCTGGCAGACGCCATTGGAGTTCTTCCCCTGGTGTGTTAGCCCAAGGGTTTGCCCTGCCCACTAGAGCACTGATTTAATCCAGCTAAGCCAGGGTAGGCAGCCTGCCCTAGGGACTGGCCCCACCCGCCAGCAAGCCCAGGGAACTTGTGGACCTGCATAGGCGGCGTGTGTGGGACCTCTGCAGTGGGGTGAATGGGTCTACCTCTGCAGGGCAGGGCATCCATGAGGAGTGGGTCTTCATTTGTGGAGTGTGTGGGACCTCTTCAGTGGGGTGAGTGTGTCTGCTTCAGTGGGGTAGGGTGTATGCACAGGGCAGGACTGCACTGGCTGGGTGTGTGGGCCTGCAAGTGGTGGGGCTTGTCAGCTGCAGCAGACTTGTGCCACTGGCCTCCTTAAACAGCCACCCAGGAAATCTGTCCCACCTTCCAATGCCTGAAATGATTGTGTGTTGCCATGCCTAGGGCCGGCCCCACCCAGCTGCACTCCTGAGAGAGCTGACAACAGCATCACATCCTAGAGGCCTGTGGCAATTGTGAGCCCCAGAGCCTAGCAACCAGCCACCCTGGGGGCTCACTTAACAGCAAAACAGCAGCAGATGTGTGCTATTAGACCTTGCAGCCAGTTGTGCTGGGGTTCTCCTTCCCCATAAAGTGACTAAAGTGACTGTAGCAGCTGCATACAGCTGAGCCTTACAACCAGCTGGCCTTGGGATCAGCCTAGCCTACCCATGCACCTGCAGCAAGAGCAACCCCACCACAACAGAAAGGCACATGTAGCCCATGCAGGGGACACTCCTGGAACACTTGGAACTGGTGAGGAGAGGGAAGCACATTGCTGGGCCCCATAAGGTACCCTTATATAAGGCCACATCTCCAAGATTGGGAGATATAGCTAATCTACCTAATACTTAGATATAAGCATAAAGAAGTAGGCAAAATGAGGAGACAAAGGAATAGGTTCCAATTAAGGGAACAGGACAAATCCTCAGAAAAAGAACTAAACAAAACAGAGATAAATAATCTACCTGAAAAAGAGTTCAAACAAAATGTCATAAGGATGCTCACTGATCTTGGAAGAAGAATAGATGAACACAGTGAGAACTTCAACAGAGAATTGGAAAATATAAAAAAAAAAATCAGAACTGAAGAATACAATAATAGAAATGAAAAAATCACTAGAGGGAATCAAGAGCAGAGTAGATGACACAGAAAAATGGATCAGTGTGCTGGAGGAAAGAGCAGAGGAAATCACCCAAGCTGAACAGAAAAAAGAATTAAAAACAGTGAGGACAGTCTAAGGGACATCTGGGACAACATCAAGCATACTCACATCCATATTATAGGTGTCCCAGATGGAGAAGAGAGAGACAAAAGGGCAGAGAACTCTTTTGAAGAAATGGTAACTGAAAACTTCCCTAACCTAAGGAAGGAAACAGACATCCAGGTACAGGAAGCACAGAGACCACCAAACAAGATAACCCAAAGAGGCCCACACCAAGACACATTTTAATTAAAATGTCAAGAATTAAAGATAAAGAGAGAATCCTAAAAGCTGCAAGAGAAAGGAAACAAGTTACATACAAGGAAACCCTATAAGGCTATCAGCTGACTTCTCAGCAGAAACCTTACAGGCTAGAAGGGAGTGGCACGATATATTCAAAGTGCTGAAAGGGAAAAACCTACAGCCAAGAATACTCTACGCAGTAAGGTTATCATTCAGAATGGAAGGAGAGATAAAGAGTTTTCCAGACAAGAAAAGCTAAAGTAGTTTATCACCAATAAACTGGCCTTACAAGAATGTTAAAGGGGCTTATTTAAGTGGAACAGAAAAGACCACAAATAAGAATAAAATAATTATCAAAGAAAAACAATCACCGGTAAAGACAAATATACAGTAAATGTATCAGATCATATAAAGCTAATATGAAGGTCAAAAGACAAAAGTACTACAATTATCTATTTCCATGATAAGAGGTTAAGAGATAGACACACGCAAAAAAGAGGTTAAATATGATATCAAAAACATAAAATGTGGGGGAGGGAGTAAAAGTGTAGGGCTTTTAGTAAGAAGTCAAATTTAAGAGACCATCAACTTAATATAGATTGCTGTTTACATAGGTTATGATACATGAATGCCATGGTAATCACAAAAGAGAAACCTATAATAAACACACAAAAAATTAAGAGAAAGAAACCCAAACATAACACTAGAGAGAGCCAACAAATCACAAGGGAAGAGAGCAACAGAAGAAAGGAACAGAGAAAAACACCCAGAAAAAAGTAACAAAACAGCAATAAGTACATACTTATCAACAACGACTTTAAATGTCAATGAACTAAATGCTCCAATCAAAAGACAGAGGGTGGCTGAATGGATAAAAAAACAAGACCCATATATATGCTGCATATAAGAGACACACTTCAGACCTACAGACACTCACAAACTGAAAGTGAAGGGATGGGAAGAGATGTTCCATGCAAATGGCAATGAAGAGAAAGTTGGGGTAGCATACTTATATCAGAAAAAATAGACTTTAAAACAAAAACTGTAACAAGAGACAAAGAAGGGCACTACGTAGTAATAAAGGAAACAATCCAACAAGAGGATATAACACCTGTAAATATCCATGCACTCAACATAGGAGCACCTAAATATATAAAGCAATTATTAACAGACATAAAAGGAGAAATAGACAGTAGCACAATAATAGTAGGGGACTTTAACATTCAACTCACATCAATGAATAGATCATCCAAACAGAAGATCAATAAGGAAACAGTGGCCTTAAATGACACATCAGACCAGATGGACTTAGTAGATACATACAGAACATTCCATCCAAAAACCAGAGAATACACGTTCTTTTGAAATGCACATGGAACATTCTCCAGGATAGATCACATATTAGGCCACAAAACCAGTCTCAACAAATTTAACAAGACTGAAATAATACCAAGCATCTTTTCTGACCACAATGATATGAAACTAGAAATCAACTACAAGAAGAAACTAGAAAAGCCACAAACATGTGGATATTAAACAAAATGCTACTGAACAACAATTGGGTCAATGAAGAAATCAAAGGAGAAATCAAAAAACACCTGGAGAGAAATGAAATGAAAATATGACATACCAAAATTTATGGGATATGGCAAAAGCAGTACTAAGAGGGAAGTTTATAGCAATACAGGCCTACCTCAAAAAACAAACAAAATCTCAAATAAACAATCTAACAGTGCACCTAAAGGACTAGAAAAAGAAGAAGAAACAAGGCCCAAAATCAGTAGGAGGAAGGAAATAATAAAAATCAGAGTGGAAATAAATGAAATAGAGACAAAAAATAGAAAAAAATCAATGAAACTAAGAGCTGGTTCTTTGAAAAGATAAACAAAATTGACAAACCTTTAGCTAGACTCATCAAGAAAAAAAGAGAGAAGGCTGAAATAAAATCAGAAATGAAAGAGGAGAAATTACAGCAGACATCTCAGAAATATAAAGGATTATAAGAGAATACTATGAAAAGCTGTACGCCAACAAATTGGATAATCTAGAAGAAATGGATGAATTCTTAGAATCATACAACCTACCAAAACTGAACCAAGAAGAAATAGAATTTGAACAGACCAATCATCAGTAAGGAGATCGAAACAGCAATCAAAAACCTCCCAAAAGATAAAAGCCCAGGACCAGAGGGCTTCTCTGGTGAAATCTACCAAATATTCAGAGAATACTTAATACATATCCTTCTCAAACTCTTTCAAAAAATTGAAGAAGAGGGAAAGCTTCCTAACTCACTCTATGAGGCCAACGTTACCCTAATACCAAAAGCAGACAAGGACAACACAAAAAAAAGAAAATTACAGGCCAATATCGCTGATGAACATAGATGCAAAAATCCTCAACAAAATACTAGCATATCAAATGAAACAATACATTAAAAAGATCATACACTATTATGAAGTGGGATTTATTCCAGGGATGCAGGGATGGTTCAACGTCCACAAATCAATCGACATGATACATCACATTAACAAAATGAAGAATAAAAATCACCATGAGCTCTCAATAGATGCAGAGAAAGCATTTGACGAGATCCAGCATCCATTTATGATAAAAACTCTGAATAAAATGAGTATAGAAGGAAAGCACCTCAACATAATAAAAGCCATGTATGACAAACCCACAACTAATATCATCCTCAATGGTGAAAAACTGAAAGCTATCCCTCTAAGAACAGGAACCAGACAAGGATGCCCACTTTCACCACTCCTGTTTAACATAGTATTGGAAGTTCTTACCAGAGCAATCAGAAATAAAAATCAGAAAGAAAAAGAAATAAAAGGGATCCAAATTGGAAAGGAAGAGGTAAAACTGTCCCTATTTGCAGGTGACATGATTTTATATATAGAAAACCCTAAAAGATCCACCAAAAAACTATTAGAAACAATAAATGAATACAGTCAAGTTGCAGGATACAAAATCAACATAGAAAAATCAGTTGCATTTCTACACACTAACAACAAAATGGCAGAAATAGAAATTAAGAACACAATCCCATTTACAATCACAGCAAAAAGAATAAAATAACTGGGAACAAATTTAACCGAAGAGGTGAAAGACCTATACACTGAAAACTAGAAAACATTGTTGAAAGAAATCAAAGACACTATGAAACGGAAAGCTATTCCTTGTTCTTGGATTGGAAGAATTAAAATAGTTAAAATGTCCATACTTCCTAAAGCATTCTACAGACTCAATGCAACCCCTATCAAAGTCCCAATGACATTTTTCACAGAAATAGAACAAAGAATCCTAAAATTTATATGGAACAATAAAAGACTCCATGAAACCAAAGGAATCCTGAGAAAAAGGACAAAGCTGGAGGCATCACACTCCTTGATTTCAAAATATACTACAAAAGTATGGTAATCAAAGCAGCATGGTACTGGCACAAAATCAAACACACAGAACAGTGGAACAGAATCAAGAGCCCAGGAATAAACCCACACATCTATGGGCAGATAATTTTCTATGAAGGAGCCAAAAACATACAATGGAGAAAGGAAAGTCTCTTCAATAAATGGTGTTGAGTAAACTGGGCAGTCACATGCAAAAGAATGAAAGGAGACCATTGTCTTAAACCACACAAAAATTAACTTACAATGGATAAAAGACTTGAATGCAAGACCTCTGAAACCATAAAACTTCTAGAAGAAAACATAAGCAGTACGCTCTTCAACATTGATCTTAGCAGCATCTTTTCAAATACCATGTCTACTCAGGCAAGGGAAACAATAGAAAAAATAAACAAATGGGACTACATCGGACTAAAAAGCTTCTGCATAGCAAAGGAAATCATCAACAAAATGAAAAGACAACATAACAATTGGGAGAAGATATTTGCAAACCATACATCTGATGAGGGGTAATATCCAAAATATATAAAGAACTCATACATCTCAACAACAAAGAAACAAACAACCCAATTAAAAAATGGGCAAAAGATCTGAACAGACATTTTTCCAAAGAAGATATATAGACGGCCAATAGGCATACAAAAAGATGTTCAACATCACTAATTATTAGGGAAATGGAAATCAAAACTACAATGAGATATCACCTCTTGCGTGTCAGAATGGCTATAATTAACAAGACAAGGAATAACAAGTGTTGGAGAGGATGTGAGGAAAAGGGAACATTCAGACACTGCTGGTGGGAATGTAAACTGGTGCAGCCACTATGGAAAACACTATGGAGATGCCTCAAAAAATAAAAATAGAACTACCATATGATCCAGATATTCCACTTCTGGGTATTTATCCAAAGAACATGAAAACACAAATGCGTAAAGACATATGCACCACTATGTTAATTGCAGCATTATTCGCAATAGCCAAGACTTGGAAACAACCTAAGTGCCCATCAACAGATGAATGGCTAAAGAAGATGTGGTACATATACATAGCAGAATACTACCCAGCTATAAAAAAAGTGAAATCTTACCATTTGTGGCAACATGCATGGACCTTGAGGGTATTATGCTAAGTGAAATAAGTCATATGGAAAAGTCAAATACCATATGATTTTATTCATAAGTAGAAGATAAACACAATAACAACAACAAAAAAAAAACACATAGATACAGAGATTAAATTGGTGTTTACCAGAGGGGAGGCGGGGAGGAGGAGGGCAAATGGAGTGGTAGATCACATGTGTATGATGATGGATGGTAGTTAGTCTTTGGGTGGTGAACATGATGTAGTCTACACAGAAACTGAAATATAATGATGTACACCTGAAATTTATGTAATGTTATAAGCCAGTGTTACCTCAATAAAAAAAAAAGAAATAAAGTGAATAGATATGAAGAAAAAAGAAGCTACTTTGAGCATTGCTTTGAGCAGTGTTCTTTTTTTGAATGCCAGCGATAACCATCTTATAATACATGTAGTGAAGTGTTTACCAAGACTTGTAATAGCAATGTTTCTAACAAGCTACTTAAGAGCTGCATTCAGGAAAGTGTTCTTTCAGTGAATGAAAGTGCTACCCATTCTGTACTGCACATAGGGAAGGGTTTAACAAGACTTCTACTAAAGACGTTTCTAACAATGGTGTACTTGCAAACTGAGTACAGGACACTTTTTTCAATAAATGGAGATGATACCGATTCTTGTAATGCATGTAGTGAAGTGATTAAGACTTGTAATAAAGATGTTTCTAAAAAACTGAAAACAAAACAAAAAACAGAAAAAACATTAGCTGGATATGACCTAAAGGAACAGAAACTTCAGTGATCACACATGACAAACAATAGTCTTTGCAAAAAGAACCTAGAAAAATCTCAAAACAAAGAACTACTATAGGCTTCAACAGTCAGAAAAAAAAATCAGCTACTTCAACCCCTGGAGAAGTGGGGGAATCTGATTTCCAGAGTTACCACATTATAATGGTGAAAGGCTCAATTTTCAACTAAAAAATCACGAGGTGTACAAAGAAAGAGGAAATGCAGCTCATTCAAAAGAATGAAATTGATTGACAGAAACCATTCCTGAGAAAGCCCAGACATCAGACCTAGCAGGCAAATAATTTAAATCAAATGTAAATATGCTCAAATAGCTCATAAAAAAAATGGACAAAACTAAAGGAAGTAAGGAAAATGATATATGGACAAGATGAGAATATCAACAAAGAGAAAGAAATTATAAAAAGGAACCAAATAAAAATTCTGGAGCTGAAAAGTACAATAACTGAAATAAAAAATTCACTAGTGGGTTGCAACAACATATTTGTACTGGTATGAGAAAGAATCAGAGAGTTGAAGATAGAACAATTTGTTTCTTTCCTGTTAATCTGTCTCATGTCAATTTAATTCTTAGACCAGCCAGAAGAACCTACAGTACTTACACAAACCTAGATGGTATAGCCTACTATACCAGATGGTATAGCCTACAATACCTAGGCTATAAGGTATTCATCATATGGGACCAGTGCCGTGTATGTGGTCCATCGTTGACCAAAATGTCATCATGTGGTGCGTGACTGTAAAGAGCTCCTATAACTCAACAACAAAAAAACCCAACAATCCAATTAAAAAATGAGCAAAAAACCTGAATAGACAATTCTCCAGAGAAGATATACAAATGGCCAACAAGAACATGAGAAAGATGCTCAACATCACTAGCTATTAGGGAAACGCAAATTAAAGCCACATTGAAATACCACTTCACACCCATTAGGATGGCTATTAACAAAAAATCAGAAAATCACAAGTCTTGGCAAGGATATGGAGAAATTGGAACCCTTGTCCACTGCTGATGGGAACATAAAATGGTGCAGCCCCTGTGGGAAATGGTTCCTCAAAAAGTTAAACATAGAATTACCATATGATCACAAACAGTAGAAATAACCCAAATGTCCATCAAGAGATTACTGAATATACCAAATGTGCTATATACATACAATGTAATATTATTCAGCCTTAAAAAAGAATGACATTTTGTTACATGTTACAACATGGATGAAACTTGAAAACATTGTGCTAAGTGAAATAAGCCAGACACAAAAGGACAAATATTGTTTGATTCCTCTTATATGGGGTACATAAAATAGGCAAATTCACAAAGACAAAAAGTAGATTAAAGGTTTCCAGGTGCTGGAGAGAGAAGGAGAGGGAAATTATTGTTTAATGGGATCAGAGTTTCTGGTTGGGAGGGTGAAAATTTTATGCACATGCGTAGTGCTGATGCTTGCACAATATTGTGAATTTACTCAACGCCACTGAATTGTATGCTCAAAACGGTGAAAATGGTAAATTTTATGTTATATATTTTTTACCTCAAAAAAAAGAAAACAAAAAGCAAACAAATCTCAATGGAAGAGTGACAGCGTCTCATTGTCATGAGAGCATGCGAAATGGGAGACATAGATGTGGGCATATGTGAGGACATCTTTGCAAAATAAAATATGTCACGTCCAATTAAAAAAAAAATGTCATTGCTCTGGACCACCCCGTTCAATTTAACCAGCATCTCTGTGGTTGGAGCCAAGCACTAATATATTTTTTTAAAATCTCCTCAAGTGATTCTAACATGCAGGTATGGTTGGGAACCACTGATCTAGCCACATGTAACTCTGCGTTTATTTTCTCTTTTATCCAAACTTAAAGTTGTGCTGCTGAGAATTAAGGCTAGGGCCTGCATGCTTCCTTTTGAGCAATAGTATCACAAGAGGCCCCACGGAAGCCATCGTGTGAGGACAACAGTAGCACCAAGAGACCTCCAGTGTCTGTGACTTTGCAGAAAGGAGATGGAGTCTGAGATGAATTTCAGGGTCTCTCCACCCTTCCATGGCCAATCTTGGGAGCTAAGAATTTCCTCTTACTGGCTACTACTAACCTGGGAAGGCTAGGGTTTGTCAAATTAAGAGTTTCAGCAGGTTACCTTATAGCCTATCACAGTTTTCTATAACCCCTCATTTCTCATTTAGAGTTTGGGGCCAAAACCCCTATTCATTGGTTTGAATCTTAGACCTGCCATATTGACATGGGGAAGACACCTCTTCCAATCTGTAGTTTCTTTCTCTGTAAAGTGGGGATAATGGTGCCTCCTGGAGGCTCAGCAAGGTTAACAGATTTGTTCTCACCCTGTTGGTAAGTGGGATGACAGGATTTGAACCCAGTCAAAGCCTGCATCCTTAACCACAGGAGATCACTGGACCACAAGTCTGGTGGTTCTGAAGCCAGGCTTCTTTCTATCCCATCAGTCAGCCCATAAGTGCCAGATGGGTTAGGACAGGAAGGAATGTGAGAACACACAGTGAGCTTGAGACTAATTAGAATAGGTTTCACTGAGCTGGAGGGAATAAAGAGATGTGAAGTCTCAGGGTGCAGAGTTGAGCCCACTCCCTTATCACCTCCACAGCCCCCTGCAGGGACTCTTGGGGCCTGGCTGAGGGCAGACGGGGTGCCCTTACCTGGTAGTACATGAAGAGGCCTATGGGCCTGGTGGGCTTGATCCTGATGCCAATGTTTCCTTCAGTGTTGGGCGGTAGGACACTGCCCTTGTCATCAATGATCTAGAGCAAAAGCCCTGTGAATACCGAGCTACAGGGCTCCCCCAACACTCCTGCCCCGTCCCAGCACTGCTAGCGTATTCATGTGACACCAGCGGGTTTACCTGGGGGAGGAGCCCTGTCAGAAAATAGAATAAAGTGTCAAAAGTCTTTGAAATCAGCAAATGGTGAAACCCAAGTCACGGGTCTATTGGTTTCATGGATATATAGACATGGCAAACGTGCCTTCAGGTTAGAAAATATGGGTCAGGAGAATCTGAAAGCACCAGCTGGTGGAGAGAGCTGCCAGGGCTACCTCCAGGGCCTCTTTTCCCATCCACTCTGGGGGCCTCTAGCTGTCAGGGTGAACTGCATCCATGCTCGGAATACTACAGTTCTCAAATGAAACCTCCACAGGAAACTGGAGGAAAAACGGGAGGAGAGGAGGAAGGACAACTGGTGGGCACCGCTGGTGTCACACAATGGTCCACACTGAGTCCTAACTGCTCCCTGCCACTGCCTTTAGGATCAGACCTGGATGTCGAAGGGTGGGATGGCCTTCCCCATGGAACCCGGCTTGATCGTCACTCCCCGGAGGTTGCCACAAGTTATTCCCTGTTCAAAAAAGAAAGAGAATTGGGGCTGACCAAAGAATCCAGGCTGATCACAGAGTAGCAAGAATCACACACAGCATCCCTGCTCATGATGTCATTTGATGATGCTCAAAGAGCCCTTGTGGGGAAGCTAGAAGGTCTGGATGCTAGGCTCAAGGCAATGACCCAACTCTATTCAGCAGACATTCACTGCGCCTGTCATGGACTGGGCCCGTGTCAGCTGCTGGGGCTGCAGGGTCCAGTGGGGGAGGCCGAGAGAGAAGCAAAGGGGTGTGCCTGGGGCTGTGGGCATGTGATGTGGGGTCTGGAAGGCATGCTGTTTGCCAGGCATGTGTCCACTTGCCAGGGGAAGGCCATGAGTCTGCTTAACAAACATTTCCTCAGGGCTGTTGAACAGCGATAGGAACGTTGCCTCAACTACTTCTCAGAGCTGTATTGAGATTATTCAGATTGGTCATGGCGTCCCCTCTGCCACCACTGCCCCACCCCCATTTATCCTCCTGATGAACCTTACTCCTCCTTTATGGTTCTCTGAAATATTCTTTCTAAAGCTAACTGCTTTACAATCAGGCCAGGGCTTGAATTTTGACTCCTCTACTCACTAGCTGTGTGCCAATCAATCCCCCTGGATCTCCTCCTCTGTAATTATCACAGGGGGTAATTATCACACTGACCTCTCAGAGTCCATGTGAGTGTATGGGAAATCCCTTCACATAGTACTGGGCACACACCAAGTTAGCTCAATAAACGACTACTACTAGCTATTACTCAGGCCCCAGAAAAGTCATGGGGAGATTCTCCTTCTGTAGTATTTTCTGCCACGCATCTATTGTAGCCAACCGGGCATTGCAGTTACTCTTGCTTGTCTGTTCCCTCAGTGGATAGCGAGCATTCTGAGACTAGAGATTGCCCCGTTCATCTCTGCACTCCCAGCATCTAGCACAGCACCTACCTACAAACAGCAAGGAAAACAGTAGCTGCAATGTGAACACGTCTGGGGTTGGACAGTGGCCAGCGCTTTATATACTTCCTTTCAGTGACTTGATCACAGCCCGGCAAGACAGGCATTGCGGTTTCCATTTTGGAGATGGGGAGGCTGGGACTCTGGAAAGTTCAATGATATGCTAAGTCTTGAAGCCTGTAATTGGCAAGGCTGAGACTGGAACTGGGGTCTGAGCTCCTGGGAGAGGAAGTTCTTGCCCCTCTGCTGTGTCGCTGCTCAACTGCAGGCACATGGAAAATGTTGCACAGATGAGTGAGTAGGTGTGACAGTGCTTGGAGAAATAAAGCACCACACGGGTGTAAGGGAGTATTCTGTTGTTGCAAATAGTTAATGCAAAGGGACTGGGGCCATGAGTGTCGTGTAGTTCATGGGTGAGTGCAGTTCTCACCTCACCCTCCTCCTTGTCCAAATATAAACTGAGCCATGCAAGGACAGCCAGCGTCTTAATATTTCTCAGGCCTGGAAGCAGAACAATTAACTCATTATTTAAAATTATTTTGCAAAAAATTTACAGACGAGTATGTGAATTGAGACCAGAACGCCATTTTGCTACAGGTCCCGAGATGGCAGTCATCCCTCTGTCAGCCACAGGGATGATGGGGAGTGGGGGGAGGGGCTCTGTCCAGCCTCAGAAGTGGGTGGAGAATGTGTTGGAAGAGAGATACCCGCCCACACTGTCACTGATAAAGTCCTTGAGGTTCAAGACGGGCATGATTCTCTGGACGCCCTGCCCACCTGGCTGCTCAGTGATGCTCTGTGGGATCACACTCGGTGTGTGTGTTTGCACACATGCACACACAGAAAGTCTCTGCTCCCTCCTCCACTCCTGCTAGTGTCCCACAATCAAACCTGTGTGCTGTCCTCATAAACACCCAGAAATGAACTTCTGGGGCCAGCTCTGCCTTCCCCTGTGGTTGCTGCCTTAGGACGGGATGGTGAAGAGGGCAGGACATGTGGGTGGTGGCTTCCACGTTACTGGAGAGACTCTCCTATCCTCTCGCCCCTCCTGGACTCCCCTGAGCTAATAATCACAGGGACAGTGGCACCATGTCCCTAGACCCCTTTTTAAGTTTTTGTCCAATAGTTTTCAGCACACCGGTCTCTTGACAAATCGAGGAGCTGTGAATTGCCTTTCTGCAAATCAACTTGGGGTAAATTAGCCTAGAACCTGGAGCCTCCCATTGGCTTCCATCAACGCTGGGGGGCCTCCACACACACTCATGGCATAATTCAGCTCATCTGCTGGGCTCAGTGGCTGAGCACATCCTGCCTGGCCCAGAAGGGACCATCCACCTACCGTCTCTGACTGTCCGTAGACCTGGTGGAGCAGAACCCCTGTCTGTCTTCTCCACTGCTCTTGCTCTTCGGGCAGCAGGGCCTCCCCGCCAGCACAGCTGTGCTCCAGGGTGGGGAACCTGAGACTTAGGGGAAGGCAAGGTGTCAACAGAGCCTCGGGTCAGGCCTTGGACCCTTTTCCCCACGCCCAGGGCGTTAAGAGCTCACAGCGTTGTCATCCGGATCCTTCACCCTCCTGCTTCCTCACTTTCTTACTTGCCTTCTGGGCAACTTACTGATGGTCAAGGCCATCAGGTGAGTGGAAGTCACTCACTTCCTGTCAGTCCCTGTTAACTCTTCTGGCAGAGGGTGGGTGGTGGTGATGAGGCTAATTGGTTAAATAAGGGAGGTTAGGATTAAATTTTGACATTGATGTAACAAGAGGGTGAAAAATGTGTTTATCAGACCTTGTCATAAGAAGCATTCTATGCGGCTAAGAGGGCTATTTTCATAAACCATAAAGAGGTGAAGGATAAGGCCCCAGGGACATGCTAGGATGGCAATAGAACTGTACTGCCCTCTATGGAGAGTGGGGTTATGTGAACTGAAGGGCTTTTGTGTTCCTGAGGGGAGAATGCAAGTTAGGGGTTGGAAATGAATTGCTCAGGACATCAAGGAAGGTTGGGCTGAGTGTAGGAAGAGGGAGGAGGAGGGACATAGGTAACAGCCCTGAGGGAAGGAATTTCAGAGAGAACAGAAGAGTCTGCTGTGAACATTTGTAGCAGTTTGCTAGGTACCTTATGTGATGTAAATCCTCTCCTGCGTTTTCCCATGAAATTTTCTATAAATAACACAAAAACAATCACAAAATAATGATGGAGTCCCTGAAGGAAATGGGAGAAGTGATTGAGGTCTGACTAGTGCTGGCACGGGGCTGAGCCATGCCAGCTCTTGGGGATGAAGGAGGTGGCAGACGTCTGGTTCACCTTTCCACCCTTGTCACCCTCTCCTGGTACATAGAGTCAGGAGTGACAGACAGGAGGGCTGGTCTCATTGAGGGTGTCTTCCTCATTCTTCTGGATCTTTATCCAAGCAGATAAAGTGGGCAGAGTCTCCAACGGAGTCGTTAGTTATGCCCTGGGTGGATTTTTACTGGGTTTGGACAAAGGTCATCATCTGAGGAATGTTGCAAAAAGTAACTGTAATATGAGCTTTGAAATACAGATGGAAACAGAATCCAGCCAGAATGAGGCTTCATGAATAAAATCAAGCTGTCTTTCAGAGTTAGCTTTGTAAGGGTAGTCATTGAACTCCTTAGTATTTTAACTCTTATGTCTAAAACATGCTAGGTCTGATTTTTGAAGTAGCCATTTCAATTTCACAGTCTCTAAAAGATGCATAAATGCCCATAAGGTTCAAAGAGCAGATTTCAGTTTAGCTAAAAATTAATCTACAAACGCAGTGAAATGCAAAAATAAAACTACACATCCATCAGATTGGCAAAAATTAAAAACTCTGACAATAACAAATATTGCCAAGGATGTGGAACAATGGCCATTTTCCTACCCTGCTGGTGGGAGCATAAATTGGTTCAATACTTTGGAAAATAGGGTGGTAGGGTGCGGTGTCAGTGTGACCCAGCAATTCCTCTCCCGGAAAAGCCCTACAGAAATGTGTGCTTAGATGCCCCAGGGTGCACGTGCAAGAATTCAGTGCAGCATCAATCACCGATAGTCCAAACTGTAAACTACCCAGATGTCCATTAATGGTAGAACTGATAAAAAATGGGGAATATTCATAAAATGGAATGTTATACAGCAATGGAAATTAATTACAGCAATATGCAGCAACATGGACACATCTTAGAAACAGAATGTTGAAAAAAGAAGCCAGGTGTTACAGAATGATGTGATTACATAAAATTCAAAAGCAAGTAAAATAGAATAATTTGTTTAGGGTTAGTTCCTTACGAAGTTAACTATAAGGGAGGGGAAGGAAGGAAACACCATAAAAACCAAGACATTGGATTCCTTTAGGGAAGATGGAGAGGTGAGAGGAGGTCTTTGGGATCCTGGCAATGCTCTATTTTTATGATGTGGGTGATTGTTTATACAGGTGTTTTATTTTCAATACTTAATTAATCTGTAAATTTATGTCATGTGTTTGTTTTTTCACAATAAAAATGTTTAAAAATGAATAAACCCACAATGATGCAAACCTCACTGAATGTTTCACTTACATATCTGAGTCCTGATTTAATGAACTAATTAGACTGATAATCCTGATAATTATAAACACCACTTACCACATGCACACACACACATGTGCACACACGCCCCCACACACACTACCCTCAAAGAATCAGAGTTAAAAACAGTCAGATCATGGTGCATTGGATTCCTTAAAATCCTACCCAAAGATGGTTATTACCAGCCACAGCCACTTCTGCCATACCTGGTTAAATTCTGCTGCAGAATCATTCGAAATACAGATGTGCAGCAAGGCACTGGGTGATGGGGTATTTGAAGAGCGTCTAGAAAGTGAAGACAGAAGGAATTTTATTTTTATAGTTAAGATTAAAAATATCAGCCAATTATTAGCATTTTAATTCTGATCCCTCCTCTTCGGAAGCCCATTTATTCATTTGTTAAGTCTTTCAATATACATACATTAAGCATGAATTTTGCACGTGGCATTTGTCAGGTACTGTTGGAGAACACAAGAAGAGTAAGATAAAGTCCAAATCTGGTGGAGAGTGGGTACTAATAGAGGAGATGAAACAGGACTCAAACGATAAGGCAGAAGTTGGGAGATGTCATAAGAGAGATTTGAAGAAAGTTCTGAGAGAACATAGCAGAGGGAAACATTCCTTCTGAAGAGCTGGTCCAGGAGCATCAATGGAACAGGTGGTATTTAGTTGGGGCATTTAAAAAATGGATACAGTGTCTACAGGCAAGGAATGGGGGAGGGTCTTGAAGATAGAAGGAATAGTTTCAGGAGCTGAAGAAACATTGAAGCAAAGTTAAATAATATGATTTATTTAGACATATAGGAGAGGAAAAAGAAGTAAATTTAAGAAGACTGGGATTAGTTGGAGCCAGATTATTTAGGGTCTAAAATGTCTGTTTTTCAACATTGTTTAGCTAGAGGTGGGAGTCCTTCAGAATTTTGGATCTGGGTGGAGATATGCTGGGAGAGCCAGGAACACTAAAAGGAAGAGAATGTGGGTTTGGGGGCCTGCCTGGCCTGAATTCAAATCCTGTTACTTCACTTCTCTGCAACTCTATTTCCTCATCTGTAAAGTGGGAATATCCATATCTTCCATATAGAACCACAATGGGCACTTAGGGGAGGTCTGCCTCCACCCTCTGTCCCTCTCGTTCTGAGTCTAAATCTCTGGCTTTTACTTCTGCAACATCTCACATTCATATTCTCTTTGAAAAAATTTTTTTAGTTCTATTATTACTTCCCAGTCTCACTAAAGAATACCTCTCCATGCCCTGGTTCTACTCCACTCCAGCCACGTTGGTGTCTGTAACCCCGACCCAGGCATAGAGCATTGGATCTGTGACCTGGTGACAGACAACTGACTTAAACTGGGCCATTCAGCTTCTAGTTGGTCTGCCCTGGTGTTACGAGAGGTTCGGGGATTCGATCGGAGACGTAAAAGACACTTTCCACTCCAAACAAATGGACTGAAGGTATATTTTATTATATAGGGGATAGTAAAGGCGACAGTCTGCAAACAGATCCAAATAGGTCAAATATTAAGAGGGAAAAAACATCAGCCCGACTGGAAAGGGAAAGCACCCACATCGGCTGAAGAGAAATGACACAAATCAACCAGAAAGAGAAACACCAGGTTGACCAAAAAGAGAACACATCAAATCAATTACTTCATATCAAATCAATTGCTTCACATCAAATCAGTTACTCACAACATCCACGTCCCACTGCCAGGAGAGCCCTGTCAATCGACGCGGCTGGGCAAGGATCACACGTTCTGGGCGAGGTGTCCCTTCCACAGGTGGAACTCTCTCTCGGTCTCAGTTTCCAGCAGTTTTTATACCATCAGTAATTTTCAGAGTAAGCAATTACAGAGTTTGCAGAGCAAGCATTTAGTGTTCCCATGCACAAAATGGTTATCAGTGGCGTACGTGCACTGAGCCCCCTGGCTAACGTCCCAGCCCAGTAGTTGTGTACGTGCATTGTTCTCTTTGGTTATCGTCCCAGCCCGGCATAGATGGCCAGTCCATCCCGTGCTACGACGCTCCAAGAGCCTTGAAATGTTACAACCTGCAACTCCCTCCGTGAGAGAAGGGCCAGTTCCCACCACGCAGAAAGCAGCTTTTATATTTCTTTTTGTGCTGGTGGCTGTAGGTCAATGGAGCGGCCAAACATGGCTGCACTCATGTCAAGACATATTCGGCCGTGGCCGTCTCCATTAACCATAAGACACCATACGCACAGACAATGAACTTCGTACACAAGTACATAAGGCACATCCAATAATCCAAAATCCAATGACTACAATAATTATAAAACTATCTCGCAATAAAGGACCCAAACCCCAAGGTAACCAATCAAATAACCCCTTAGAATATGAAATGTTATTAACTTGATCTTGCAAATCATGTACAGCATTAAAGATAACATTAGTTTGATCTGATACATTGAAACAACACATACCCGGTATTTTAGTACAAGGTGTTTGATGGAGAAGAAACAAATAGTCTAAAGCAGCTCGTTGTATAAGAGTCTCTCTACGCAGTTCTTGTAATTCTTGAGATATAGCCAAGAAGGCTCTAACAGTATCATTCATTACATGTGTCAACAAGCAGGAAAGGTGTTCAATTTGACGATGGTTGTCTACAATTAGACCAGGATCAGGTAGTAGAAGGGCGGCCAGCGTTGCCACAGTAGAGATGGGAAGAAGGTTAACATGAGGGTTACAATCTGCAGTGAGTGCTCGTTTCACTCAAGAATTCTTGGTAGGGAAAGCGGCTATAAGGGGAACTATTGGACCAATACCACATGCAACAGATGTGTCAGTTGGAATGTGTGAATACGCAGCATTATCACATAACCAGAAATATCCAGCAGGTAATCGTGAGGGGGTAGGAATACTAACAGGGATAGTCTTATTACAATAGAATGGAATATATGTACAATTAATACAGTAACATGTAGTGGAGGTCACTCCTGATATGGGCATCGTTACTACAGAAGGAGGAATAGTAACTTTAGCATGTAACACATTAGGTAAAGTAACACCTAGACCCAACAGATTAGCTTGCAGAAGTCCAGAAGGATTATTACTGTTTCTGAGACAAAAAGCAGTTTCATTAAGAACTGTATGAGCTAAATGTAACCACAGATTAGTGTTTTTAAGAGGAGTAGTGGCATTAGGAAGGATGCTAATAAATCGAGTTTCTTTAAGAAACGGGGAATCTGGATTTCCCTTCTTCCATTTAATACAAGAATACCAGCCCCCATCACGGAGGGTAACAGAAGACAGAGCAATGGAGAAATTATAACTAGTTCTGCGTGACTGGTCAGATATAGGCTTGTACCGAGAGATTGCTTGATGTTTCTGAGACCAAATTTCTCGGCCATTCATAGTCCAGGTTATAGGTCCCACTGGTGTAGAGCAGTTGGTCCAGCAGTGCAGGGTCAAAGGTTGTCCTACGGAGACATTAGTTGGCGTGTAGGTCTGCAGCAGACATGGAAGTGCAGCACAGCATAGTAAACACAGCAGGAATATCTATTCACGCAAAGAAACAGAATTTTTAGGAACATGATATAATTGTTCATTTCCTGGATACATTACTATGAGTGTTGCAGTGGGCCCTTGGGCCACTACTTCTGCGGCACGCGGAGCCGCATTGGGTGGATGTGTCACCCACACTTTTGCTCCAGGTTTCCATCCATCTGTAGATCCAAATCCTTGTATTCCTCTTTTAGTTAATTCACTTGGAGGTTGTCCTTGTGACACATTTGGAGTCAAGAGGGGAAGCACCAATAATTGTCCCACTCGTTCCCCAGACTCTACAGTTAGTACTGTGTCATTACCATTATATAATATAAATTTTATTTCTCCCTGGTAATCTGGATCAATAACTCCTCCCAGTACATCAATACCTTTTGCTGCCAGTCCAGAGCGTCCTTTTAACAAACCAAAGGTATTTTTAGGAAATTGTACCCCTATCCCAGTAGGGACTATAGACTGCTTCTTAGGGGGCAATTGAATAGAATGAACAGTAGATAAATCCAATCCAGCCGCTTCGGCCGTGGCACGAAAAGGCGGTTTAGCAGACTGAGTCAGGGGCCAATAGGTTAAGGTCATAAACTCATGGGTGGCGGTTGCCACTTCTGTAATCTTTGCTGGTAACAACCTTGACAGAGGAGTCTCATTAGGGCCTAGTGGCCTGTTATTTAACACATTTAGAGCAGTACTTAGATGGTTGTGCCACCCCTTTAATGAGCCATGACCAAGTTTCCTCAATTGTTGTTTAAGCAATCCATTCATTCGTTCTATGAGGCCTGCAGCTTGGGGGTAATAAGGTATATGATAAATCCATTCTATATAATTTTCCTTGGTATAGGTTTGAATCAACTTACCTGTAAAGTGGGAACCGTTGTCACTCTGAATTTGCCTTGGTGTTCCATAATATAACTTGATTGTATCTAATAATTTTATGGCACTCTGTTGGGTGGCCGCTTTAGCTGGTATAGCCAATAAATAACCAGAATATGTATCAACAGCAGTGCAGGCATAAGTATATCCACAAGAATTTGGCAATGGTCCAATAAAATCTATTTGCCAGGTATGGGCAGGAAATAATCCCTTTTGGATATGACCTTGGTAGGGGTGTGGAACTCCCCGTTTATTTAACTGTTGGCATAACTGACATTGTTGTACTGCAGTGGCAATATCATCATGGATGACAAGGATTCCCCTTTGTTGTGCCCACCTGTATGAAGCTTGTTCTCCCAAGTGTCCACTCTTTTCGTGGACCCATTGTGCTAAGCCTGGGTTGTGCGTTGCACGAATCTGCACCAGCTGATTAGCATGAGAATTATGCTTTCGTTCTGCAGAAATTAAAGAACTGTGAGCATCAACATGAAATACAGTAACAATTGTGTTTTGACACCATAACCATATGTCTTCCCATAATTTCTTTCCCCATATTTCTTTATCATTAATTTTCCAATCATGTTTTTTCCATTGTGGCATCCACGTTGCCAAACCTTGTGCCACTGCCCATGAATCAGTATATATATGACATTGTTGCCCCTGTTCTTGTTGAAGTGCCTGATACACCGCATAAAGTTCAGCATATTGGCTACTCATATTATCTCCAGTGGTGACAATTGTTTGTTGGGTGGATGGGTTGTAGGCAACTGCTTTCCATTTCCGTGAGCTCGATATCATTTTGGCAGAACCATCCGTAAACCAGGTATGTTTTTGTTGTTCTTCAGTCAATTGATCATATGAGACACCCCATTTAACTGGAGATTCTGTTATATCAGTCTTGGGTGACACAGTTGGCTCACTGCTATATTGAGACACTTGTTCATGCAATAGGGACAACCCCTTTGGGCCAGGTTTGGCCCGGTCTTGAATATACCATTTCCATTTGATGATATTAAATTCTTGTGCATGTCCAATTTTATGAGTGACAGGCGTGCTATGAATCCATTGCATGATGGGTATCTGAGGTCGCATAATTACCTCATGTCCCAGGGTAAGGCTTTCTGAGTCTATTAGAGCCCAATAGCAGGCTAACAACTGTTTTTCAAAAGGACTGTATCTTTCACTGGAACAGGGAAGCTTGCGACTCCAAAATCCCAGAGGATAACGTCGGGCACCTTGTTTTTGCCATAAACTCCAGCTGGCATACTGATCAATGACATCTACCTGTAACTCAATGGGTCCCGGTTTAATTGGCCATAGATCTAAAGCAGTCTGAATAGCATGCTTTGCTGCTTCAAAAGCTTCTTTTTGTTGTATTCCCCATTCAAATTCATATTTTTTCCTGGTAACTTTATATAAAGGTGCAAGGAGCCGACTTAAATGTGGAATATGTGCCCTCCAAAATCCGAATAATCCAATAAATTTTTGTGCTTCCTTTTTGTTACGGGGTGCTGCAAAATCTAATATCTTTTGTCTAGCTTTAGGCAAAATTTCTTGTTTTCCATTATTCCAAAGTACTCCCAAAAATTTAACATTTGAACTCGGGCCCTGAATTTTAGCTGGATTAGTTTTCCATCCATCCTCCTCAAGTGTGTCCATTACTTTTTCTAACTGTTGTTGTACTTTTTCTTCTTCATTTCCTTGGATCATAATATCATCTATATAATGTACTATTTGGACATCATCAGAAGCAGGTACCTTTGCCAAGGTTTCAGCAACCTGTCGATGGCAGATAGTGGGACTATGCACATATCCCTGAGGAAGTCTAGTAAAGGTATATTGTTGTCCCAGCCACGTGAAAGCAAACTGTTCTTGGACACTTTTAGGTATAGGTATGGTGAAAAAGGCATTAGCCAAGTCTATGACTGCATACCAAGTGCCTGGATAACATTGTACTTTTTCTATAAGAGTAATCAAATCAGGGACGGCCGCTTGAATAGCCGGAGTCACTTTGTTTAGCTCTCTGTAATCTACAGTCATTCTCCATGTCCCATCACCTTTTTTAACAGGCCAGATAGGATTATTCCAGGCTGTAGTTACTCTGCGAAGGACTTTTACAGCCAAATAATCTTCTATGGTCTCAGATATTTCTTGTTGTCCTCCAGGGATGCGATACTGTCTTTGATTGATCACTTGCGTGGCAGGTGGAATTTCTACTTCATGATGCAAACATCCCACAATTACAGCATTAATATGAAAAGACAAAGCTCTAATAGCAAATTGGTATTGTCCATCAGCCAAATTTAATGTCAATCCTTTTAGAATATCAATCCCAATTATATATTCTGGTATTGGTACAATCATAACTAGATATGTGCGCCGGGGTAGTTGCCCAATTTGCATAGAAAGATTAGTGGTAACTGCCTGGATTTCTTTTCCTCCCAATCCAGTTATCAAAATTGATGTACCTTGAAACTTAGTTGGATTCCCATAGATAAGGGTGGCCTCCGCCCCTGTATCTACAAGTGCCTTCACACTAGTTGTAGATCCATTCTTCCAAAATATTTTAATTGGTACATGTGGTCTAATGTCTTTTCTTATAGTGGCACTAATCGATACAGAGGTTTGGCCTTCCCCTCAATCACATAAGTCAGCAAGAAGAGGATCCAAGGGAGGAGGTGGTGCACTAGGTGCAGCAGGCACTGGGTTGGAAGCATTCTCTATACTGTCCCTTCTGTTCACTTGTTTTACATTCAGCCCTTTTTCTTTATATAGTTTCCATAATTCTTTAGTGTCAACTCCATCAATCTGGTCTTTAGGTACTCCTGCCTGGAGTAGAGCCAAAAACATATCACCTCGAGTCATTTTATCTCTTTTAAAGAATGTTTCTCTTTTTTCCCTTCTTGGAGAGTTTCCAGTTGTCTGCCAGTCTCCCAAGTCTGCTAGCTGCATAATCTTATCTGCAAGTGTTGATATAGGGCTTTCAGTTTCATTCATCAGAAGGGTTGTAATTATTTGTTTGTATGCTGGAGGTGCAGTTTTTATCAACTTGTTTCGCACCTGGACACTTAAAGTCATTTCATTTAAAGCTTCACCACACCCCAGAAACACAGCCCGTTTCATGGTTTCTTCTCTCATCTTTTGGACACAATCTTTTAAAGTATACCATGGTCTATTAGTGTCTGGCCACATATCATCCGTGGGGTATTTATCTTGAGCTCCTTTTACTGCAAGAGCCAATAAAGTTGTACCATCAGTGTCTTGTCCACGATCATTTGGGGGGTGAGCATTCATGCTCCAGTCTCTGAAAGCTCCCCGTATTACTGGATCATTGGACAAAACTACAAATTTAAAAGCATCTCCTGCATCCAGATTAATTCCTGTAGCGCCCATATCATATAGGCGAACAAGCCAGGTTATAATGGCTTCTCCAGGCTTTTGTGTAGCCCGGGCTAAAATATCAGAAATTTCTTGTTGGTTAAAATCCTCAATCACATCTTTCCTTACAGGATGATTACCATCCATTTCCATCCGCCGACGGCGAAGAGGACGTGCCTCTGTGTGTTTGGGCAGTTTTTCCTCTTCCTCATAATCAGTTTCAGAATCATCATCCCAGATATCACCATCCCATGTGTCCGGGTCCCACTTAGGACCGGCCGATGCTATGGCCATATGAACTTTTCGTTCGTTTACCTTTCCTCTCCTCTTTCTATATTTATATTTGGCAACTCTTACAGCAGCCTTTTCTGCTATAGCTTGGTAGTTACGAGCCTGATCTCCCAGTGCATGATATTGACATTGAATCATAGCCAAGCGAGACTGCAAATCTAAATTTTCTTTTTCCGAGAGTGCCTTCTCTGTCTGTATCTTATCCCTATCTTCTATAGCCCGGCGATAAGCAGTCAACAAACACCAACCTCGCCGTGCCAAAAAAGAAACATCATCTTTCGCTTTTCTTTCCACCGTCTGCAAAGCTTTGGTCACATCCAACGGTTCAAATCGTCGCAGACGAGCATCCCAAGCTTCACATAGCCCTGACCTACGAGCCCACTCCCCAGCCAGAGTGCAAAAGGGAGGGTCCTCCCATCCTGGAATTTCTTCCACCTTGGCTTCAGTTACCTTTCGTTTGAATAGGAAAGGCATCTCCTTAATCGAATCCTGCTCACAGCGCCAATTATGTTACGAGAGGTTCGGGGATTCGATCGGAGACGTAAAAGACACTTTCCACTCCAAACAAATGGACTGAAGGTATATTTTATTATATAGGGGATAGTAAAGGCGACAGTCTGCAAACAGATCCAAATAGGTCAAATATTAAGAGGGAAAAAACATCAGCCCGACTGGAAAGGGAAAGCACCCACATCGGCTGAAGAGAAATGACACAAATCAACCAGAAAGAGAAACACCAGGTTGACCAAAAAGAGAACACATCAAATCAATTACTTCATATCAAATCAATTGCTTCACATCAAATCAGTTACTCACAACATCCACGTCCCACTGCCAGGAGAGCCCTGTCAATCGACGCGGCTGGGCAAGGATCACACGTTCTGGGCGAGGTGTCCCTTCCACAGGTGGAACTCTCTCTCGGTCTCAGTTTCCAGCAGTTTTTATACCATCAGTAATTTTCAGAGTAAGCAATTACAGAGTTTGCAGAGCAAGCATTTAGTGTTCCCATGCACAAAATGGTTATCAGTGGCGTACGTGCACTGAGCCCCCTGGCTAACGTCCCAGCCCAGTAGTTGTGTACGTGCATTGTTCTCTTTGGTTATCGTCCCAGCCCGGCATAGATGGCCAGTCCATCCCGTGCTACGACGCTCCAAGAGCCTTGAAATGTTACAACCTGCAACTCCCTCCGTGAGAGAAGGGCCAGTTCCCACCACGCAGAAAGCAGCTTTTATATTTCTTTTTGTGCTGGTGGCTGTAGGTCAATGGAGTGGCCAAACATGGCTGCACTCATGTCAAGACACCTGGTCATCTGGAAAGGGAGAATATCAACCTGGGAAAGCTGTGGCCGCCATGTTTGGTTCAGCGCATGTCCAGAAGCAAAAGTATGTCAGCAGATAGAAAGAAGGGAGCAGATAGAGAAAAGCAGGGAGGAGATGCAGAAGCTGCCTCGATTCCCGGTGTCTTTCTGGTTCCTGTTCCAGACCCTTGTCAGGCTCAGCCTCTACTCCTCTCTTCCAGCATCATGGCATGTCCCGATGTCCTCCCTCCGTATGTTCCTTTTGCCATTAAGCTACTTTGAAGTGAGTTTCTGGTACTTGCACCCATGGGAGTGTTGCTTCGTACATAAGGATCAGAGATAGTGGGTGTTAGGGGTCTTGCCCAGCGCCTGGTGCTTACTAAGTCCTCACCAAAACTTGGGTCTGGTTGTTATTGTCTAAGTTGTAATTTATAACTCATCTTGGTGCTTTGCAGCTTTTGGTAGGGGTGTGGAATGGGGAACAGGGGCTCTTGCAACAGATGTGGCAAGAAAGTCCAAGTTGAGGGGCTGGGCAGAGAGAAAATACAGGAGAAGTTTTGTTTTGTGAATTTAAATAGTAAATTTTTAATTTAACATTTTTTGTTTTAGTCAATATTTCCCATCTTTCATAAGAGGGACTCAGTAAATTAAAGTTAATTTAAACTAAATCAAAATTTTATTATTAAAAATTCACAAAAGTAATAAGTGGAAATAAATCAAAATAACTAAACTTTCAAATGCTAGGGGTTTTTTTGGTCAGTTTGTAGAATTAACACTTTGAAATAATTTAAGATTAAAACACACTAGCACTTCTGGGACACCCCGTGTAGTGGAGGGAGAATTAGACCTGGAAGGGTGGGAGGCAGGGAGGTGGGTTCAGTGTTGTTTGTGCAGCTTTAAGCCTCAGGGACTGGCAGAATGTGGGCAGTAAATAATGACGGAGAGGCAGGTATTGATATGGGGGCAGGAAGGAGAAATGGGAAGTGCAGTTTGAGGTGCTGCAGGGACGATCAGATGGACTCGACCCACCAGATCAACATGGGAGAATTTGCGTGGAGAGAGAAGACTAGACCCAAGGTGCCGTTTTGAGAGCCACCTGAATTGATGTGCTTGCTGGAGAAATGGACGTGGAGGAGATTGCTTAGAAGGGAGAGGAATGGTGAAGGCAGACCCTCAGAGGACTGCAATGTTTCGGAGTAAGCTGGGTGAAGAGGAAGTGGCTGCAGCAAATGGAGAATGTTCTATGGAGAAGTTGGATATTAAGGGAGAAAAGATGGGTTGGTCCCACATGTACCAGGGTGAAGGGAAGGTATTTTTAGGATGGGAAACTTTGAACATGTTTATGGACTGAGGGAGTAGAGTTAATGGAAAGTGAGAGATTAAAAATATAGGAGAAAAGATTTAATAGATTAAAGACTAATAGAGAGGGCCTCCTAACAGAAGGGCAGGGAAAAGAACAGAGTCCCCAGTGGTTGTGGGGAGGGGGGTGGACTTTGAGAGGTGGAGGGGCATGTCTGCCTCTAAGCAAGGGTGCGAGTGGAGAGGCAAAGAGAATTTTCAGGTGAAGGGAAGTACATTGAAAAAGTTCATGCAGGTGACCTCAAATATCATCACGGCGTTTGCACAGCAATAACAGTGACTGCTACTGCTTATTGAGTGTTTTCTATGTGCCAGCCTCAGGACTAAGCACTTTATACACTTTGCCTGTATCATCTCATTAATATTCCCAACAATTTTATGAGGTAGTAACTATTAACCAAAACTCCCATTTTACAGATAAGGAAACTGAGGCTCAGAGTGACAAGTAAACCACTAATCAATGTCAAACATGGGATAAGAAACTAGATTGTCATATTCCAAGGGCTCTGTTCTTAAACACTTCATTAAATTGAGTAACTACACACACACATACACACACACAGACCCACACCCACACACACACACCAGCTACCTGGCTCTGGTGGAGCCAGGATCCAAGGTCCAGGAGACCTGAGCTGGTTCTGGTTGCTTTAATTTCTCAAAATGCATATTCTGGGTCCCAAGTCCACAACATTTGATCCACAGGTCTGGGGAAGGACTAGGAAATGTGTGTTTTCTTTATGGTTACATCCTGATGTGATTCTGATACAATGATTGATTCAGTGCTTCACACTTTGAGAAACCCAGAACCAGGGTTATATTATGCTCATTGGTTTCTTTGCTAAATAAAATATTTCTCAGCAAGGTCTAGCTTTTGAGCTTGAAACTGAGTTTCTTCTGGGAATTTGTTGATTCTGGACGATTTGTCTTCTTACCTGGACAATGACGTTGGGGTCAAACTGAGGCAGATGATGGACAAAGACTGTAGACCCTGCTGTCCGTGGTTCAAGCAGGGACCCCAAGATAGCCGTAATCCAGCCTGGGTCCGACAGGCACCAGAAGACATCAGACATCTTCAGCTGCTGCAATTTCCTGCTAACTCCAAAATACAGTTGCCTCAGCTATGTGATCATGGGGGGATGTGATCAAGGGATGGGGACTCTGGTTTTCAGGGGCAACCCATCTGTGTCTCTCAGACACCTCCCCCTGAGCTGATCCTAATCTCTCCTGCCCCCCTTGGACTAATTCTCTCTCCTCCAGTGTTTTCTGTATCTCAGTGAATGTCATTACTGTCCATGAAACTGTCTAAGCTCAAAATCTGGGAATCAACCTTGACTTCCTACCTCTTATCTCCCACATCTAGTGAAAAGATCCTGTCTATTCTATCTCCTAAGTCTCAAATGTATTAACTTCTTTCATGTCTCTGGCACCTTGTCCAAGCCACTGCCATCCTGGATTATTCGAAGACCCTCTTACTGGTCTTTCTAACTCCATTTTAACTTTTTCCAATCCATTCTCCATCTTGCAGGCACAGTGAATCTTCTCAAAATACAGATCTGATCAGGTCTCTCACTTACTAAAAGTCTTTCAATACCTCCCCCTTGTTTTCCTAATAAACTCCAAACTCTACACCAAGGCCCACAAGACCCTGCGTGATCCAGGCCCCGCTCACTTTCCCAAATCCTTCCACCTGTCCCTCACCCGACACCCTGAGCACCAGCTATTCCCAAGTCTCTGTGGTTCCATGAATGCTACTTTTTGTATCTTTGTGCCTTTGCGCTTATTTCTCAGGCTGCACAGAATCCTCCCCTTCTTTCCACCCCCATTCCTCCAGGGTTTTGCTACTCAATTGTTATCATTAGTGCAGATACCTAATGTCCACAAGAAGCCTTCTCTGCCCCTGGTCTGGTTAATAAGTTAGCAAATATATAGAACTTGGTTTAGTCTAATTATTACTAGCTGGGGGAGGGGCAGGGCAGAGAAGATGTTTGGTTTAAAATTGATTAAATGATTAACCCAAGGCTACAGCTTCAGCCTCTATGATTGTTTGTTCTAGGTTAGGGGCAGGGGCTTGGTGTGGCTTGGTTCCAGGTGGGATTTTCCCTAAGAGCTCATGATTGAAAAACTCCAAGTCTGATCTGTCCATAATGGGAGAAAAGAGAGGACCCATCACCTCAGGTCACATTGCTAGAACATTCTGTCTTTTCCCACCAAACCCTGGAACCACTGACAGGGACACAATGGCTTGTCATTTGTGTGGTTTGCAGAGTGCCTGCTGCCTCCACCCTCATTTCCTCCACACCTCCTGTGAAGGTACTCAGGCAGGACCCAAATGTGCCTCATGTGTCATCCAGAGGCCTCTGTCAGCAAACACTTAGGATTCCCAGCCTTCACCCTGTAGGCCCTCGGGGGTCTGAACCGAAGAGAGTAGAAGGGAGAAACAGGATGGAGTCAATTCTACTCAGAGCTCCTTTCCCAACACGCACACACACAGACACTCACACCACCCCAGATCTGTGGCCCAGCCTCTAAGTCGGTGCCCTCTTTCCTACCATGCAGGGAAGCAGGATCGTAAGGCAAGTCCATGACTGTGTTTTGCCATCTTGGGCAAGCCCGTGGTCCCACTGGTGAAGAAGATGACCATTGGGTCCATTGTCTTTGACTTAATACAGGTGTGATCTGGGGATGCTGATCTGCAAAGGGATTCAAAAAAACAGAGAGAAGTCATGTTTCCTGCATCCTCTAGGGAAGCAAAAGTAACAATATGAGGCTTGAGGTTGAAAACCAGGGGTTTGTAACACTAGAAGAAAGACTGGTTCTCCCAGTATAAGGCATCAAATGGAGTTTATGAGTGCCGTGGAAAAGAGGACTGACATTTCCTCATTTAAAAAATGGGGACAATAGAGTGGATTATTTTTTAACTGAACGAACACTGAAATGCCACTGACTATTTTTCAGACAATGCTCTAAATGATTTACAAATAAGAGCCCATTCAGTCTTCAGAGCAACCTGAGAGAGGAGTACTCCTCTTATCAAGCCCATTTTGCTGATGAGGAAATGGAGGCTCAGAGAGGGTAGGTAACTTACCTGAAGACATACAGCCAGCAAGTGGCACAGCCAGGGTTCAAACCCAGATAGTCTGATCGATGGACTGTGCTCTTTATCACACCGCTAAGCTTGTTTTTCATACAAGCTAGCTTTATAGGAATTTAACTCCATAACTGGTGATGAGGGGTGGGGAAGAGAAAGTCAGGGAGAGTGAGAGTGAAAGAAACACATTCGTGCATCTGCCCTGGCGTGAGCTTGAGATGTCAGATAGAACCTGCACTTCCCTCAGTCAGCCTGGAGTCCTGGGTGCTTCTCTTAGACCGGGAGTCTCTTGGGGCGTCTATGATGGTAAACGCCAGCTTTCTATGGTGTTCAGTCAAAGAACTGCAAATCATCCCAGTACTGGAGGAAACAACAGCTCCACTATTCTTGCTGAGAAATGGTACCATACTGACTCTGGGCAATTTAAGGGATTTTTAAAAAGTATTCTTTATTTAACTATTTCATTTAATTCTCTGAGTTCAGACTCTGGAATACGATGTGAATTCACCATCATGTTTGCCTTTTGGGGTTGAAGTAAAGAGCTTTAAAAACTGAAGGGTTGCCTCAAGAAAGCAGACCGAGTGTGGTTTGTGTGTGTGATATGAGAAGTGCCTGAAGGCTCACAGATTCAGAGTTTTGGTCTCGGAAGTGGTCTTCCTAACCTCCAACACTTCCCTAACTTGTCCTGCAATGTCCCTAAGGGCACCCAGCCCCAGGGAGATGGAAAGTGTTTGCTCCCAAAGCTTCCTGCCAGCCACTGCCTCAATTTTCCTTGCAGTTTCCAGTTTCACCTTAAAAATTCATTTTAATCTTTCATCCAACTCCTTCATATATTTACCTCTTATATAAAAATAATATTTTAGATTTCCCACCTACAAGGAAGATGTAACACAATAACCATCCGACCTTAGATATCTCCTTTGCACAGTCCCAGGGTGATTATACTTTAGTGAGAGAAGCACAGAAGTTCAATTTCCTTATATTACAGATACAGCAACCACAGGCAAGAGAGGAGAAGGAACCAGCCCAGGGTCACACAGCAAGGCAGTGGCATAGCCGGGAAGAGAAGTTTTCTGGCCTTAGACCTGGTGAGCTTCCTACCACTGGCTGCTCGTCTACCAGCACTTGGGAGTGGAGGGCCTTCTCCCGCCATTCCTCAGAAAGCACATTCATCAGACCAGAAACTCACTCAACCAGTGATCGGAAGTCCAGCCACCCTTTACGGCTGTGGTCAGACACCAGCAACTTGATTTTCAGGGTGGGACACTCAGAAGCCACAGAGTCCACCTCTGGGGCAAGGGTATCAGTGGTTACGATGCCCTTGGCTTTAGACACTTGTAGTCGGTAGAGAATGTCCTTGGCCTTCAGTAGGGTGGTCCCTGGCATGAAGACAATCCCTGGGGATGAGAAAGGAACAGTTTGTTTCAGTTTCTCTTTCACAACCATGGTTCAGGCCTGGCTTATCTGCATAGAAATCCCCTAACCACTTGCTTGCATCAGCACCAACCGATACACAGAATCTCACACCCCACCTCAAACCTACTGAATCAGAATCTGCATTTTAACAAGATGCCCAAGTGATTCCCATGCACGTTAAAGTGTGAAAATGCTGCCCTCACCTTTCCTACACTAGATGGATCCAGCTGGTAGACAGATGGACCCTACTTTACACAATTTCACATGGGATCTGGGAATACAGGTGCAAGTAGGACAGTGTCCCTGACATCAGGACTAGCACATCCCTACCCCCGTCTTTCTCCTCTCACTTCCCTCTCTGTCATTTCCCTGTTGTCATCTTGAATCTCTTCTCTTTCCTTCATTCCTCATATCCAGATTTAACCTCATTGGCCTTTGAACTTTCCTCCCTTCCTTTCCATCTTCCATCACCAACAATTAGGTCAAGCCTTTGTGTGCTTCTATTGGACTCCAATCTCTCCACCAGAGGCCCTGCCCTGAATCTTCCAGCCACCCATCTTTCATATTATTACCTGCTTAAGTTCCACAGAGCACTGACTTTTCCCCACCACACTTCTCTGCACTAACACCTGTGCCCTCTCTCCAGGAAAGCACCACACTCTCCATCCTGACATTGAAGGTGCTGCCCACTCTCCACCTTTCTCTCCCACAACTCTAATCTCTATTTCAAAATGGCCATTCTCACCTAGGCTACGCCTGACTCTAAGGCTTTGCATGTGCCATGTCCATTCATGGAATTCCCTGCCTTTGCTTCTACTCCTCTGGAATTCTGCTCATCCCAGGGGGCTCTGCTCATGTCTTGGATTTCCCATGGGCCTCCTCTTAGATCTACAGATGACACAGTTTCTCTATGCTCCCTCTGTTGTTGCTGTTAGTTCTTGATTCCACATGACCTTGATAGATGAACCAACTATTTATTTGTGAGAGAATATGAGTGAGACAGAGAGAGAGAGAGAGAAGTATAAGCAGGAGTATGATGGATTGTTATATAAGCATGCATAGAAGAACTGAAGTGATTTTAAAAATCCATGAGTCCCAGACTGATTCTAAATTATATAGCTAAATAGATAGGTATTTAAAAGGGGTAGGGAAATCTCTACAGAAAAATGCTAACTAACAAATGTAGAGGGAATGATATAAATAGAAAATCTTCACATAAAACCACCATAATAATAGTCAATTCAGTCAAGAGTCATCAAATGGATACTGAAACCATAGGGTGAAGGACTGTTGGGGAAAAAGATAATCACACAGTCTCGTAAATATTACACCACAGATTACTTATTAATTACAAGGGGAAAAGGTGCCTTTACAAAGGTGGATACCACCTCACTAGAGCGATAAAACAATATCACTGGTGATGGGAGAAATCAACTTATATGCCCCCTGATGTGATGCACTGAGAAAGACACAACATCGCTGGTCTACTACTCCTGCTAAAAATGTTTAACCTGAATATAATCATAAATCAAGAGTCAGAAGCACAAATTCTGAGAGACACTCTGTAAAACAACTAGCTTCTGTAAAAGAAAAACAAAAATGTCATTGTCATTCAGAAAAGGCTAGGAAATCATTCTAGATTAGAGACTGAGGAGACATGATAACTAAATGCAGTGCATGATCCTTGATTAGATTTCAGATTTAAAGAAAAAAAAGGCTATAAAGGACATTATTGGGACAACTGAGGAATTTTGACTATGAATGTATGTCAGGTAACTATATTGTATCAATGTTAGACTTCTTGTATGGTAACTCTATTGTGGTTCTGTGAGTGGAATGTCTTGGATCTTAGCAGATGAATGCTCCAGTACTGACGGGTATTTATCTTGTATTTATGGGTGTCACAATGTCTGTAACTGATTCTCAAATGACTCAGTGGGGCAGGGGCCTTAAATATGGTAAAATGCTAACAATTGATGAATCTTTACAAAAAGTAATAGTGTCTGGACTGTGCAAGTGTGTGTGTGTGTGTGAATGGGAGAGAATTACGATATTGTGTTTGAGAGTGGATGAGTGTGAGGGAGAGAATGAGTGACAAAGGATAAAAGAATACATGAGGGAGTCTGAGCAAGAGAAAGACTGTGAAGAAGAAAGAAGGTAGGGGAAGAGAAAGCACCTAATATTGCAGGACCAATTGACTCTAGGCCAGCCCTAAGGTCTACTGGGGTCTCTCCAAGCCACTGACCTGTTCGGATGCAGCCCACAGTAACCAGCCACCACTCAGGCACTCGAGGCAGAGTCAAGGCTAGATGGTCTCCCTGCTGCAGGCCACAGGTCTGCGTGAAGACGTTGGCTGCACGGCGCGTTAAGTCTGTCATCTCTCTGAAACTCCACTTCAGTTCATCCCCTTGGTTATTCACCCACCACAGGGCTGGGTTTGGACTTCTCTTGCCCTCCTGGTCAAGATCATACACCATGTGTTACTTCCTGCTTCAAAGGAAGAGGGCACTTATTTGGCCAACCCACTGCCATAGTCATATTCCAGTGTGAGCAGAGCTCAGGCAATGGGACACCATGTTAAAGCAATTAAAGAGCCAAGAGAAGTTAGCAGTGGGTGTGATGCAGCCGAGTTCTTCTGGTCTACCGTAGCCACCTCCTCTCAAGTCACATAAAACCATGAGTAGCCTTCATGTCTCCTATTGAAGACTTAAAGCTCCATTCCCCCATGTGTCTGTCTTAGTTCCATATAGACAGTGGATTCCCCTCTATGCCTCAGTTTTCTCATCTATGAAATCGCAACAATAACACCGCCTAGAAGGTAGTGAAGTTTAAATGAGTTATTTAAATTAATAAAGTGTATATAACAGTGCCTGGCCCAAGTAGGTGCTCAATGAATATTACTACTGTTATTATTGCTACACAATAAAATAAAAGAGCCTAATTTAGTTCCTGAATATTTGGGGGGAATTTATTTTTAAATAAATTACTTCTAGAGGTGAAATCAGCAAGAAGGCAGACTAGGAAGCTCCAGGCCCTTGTTCCTTCAGAGAAACACCCAGTAAACAAGAGACCAAAATGGTTTTGTGGGAGCTCTTGAAATAGTCAAGGATCTGCAGCAACCCACAAACGCCCAAACAATAAAAACTATACTCAAAATGGTAGGACATTTTGTGATGTTTTTGCTCACTCTTGCACCACCCCGTCTCTGATGTGGTGTAGCACGGTCAGGAGGAAGCCACCCAATTCCCAGCCCATCCTTGGGACAGAAGGAAAAGAGTGGAACTTGTTTACGACATTCTGGCTTGTCTGGGGGCTGCCTGAGGGACTGGTTTCTGTCTCGTCTGACTTGGTGCTCAGATGGGAAGGGTGGCATGGTTTGAACATCAGGTTGAAAGTCTCTGAAAGCAGTGGCAGATGCCAGGGTGTGTGAAGACTGTAGACCTGTAGCCACTTAGAGCCAAGAAACTACAGGCAGAGGAATACAGTAGAACATCTAAGGCCCCAAGAAAAAGCAAGGATGATACTTTTATGGAAATTAAGGTATATAAGATCAGCCATGTGCATGGGAAAATTGGAAAAAAGAACATGCACAGGCCCAGGAAAGAAACATGCCAGAAAAGACCTGAGAAGGCCTTAAGTTTTGACACTGAGAAAATTACTGAAGGTCTTCCCCTGCATGGAGCCAATCTGCACAGACTGAGAGAGGTGGCTGCTGTTTTCAAATGTCCAATTTTCAACAAAAGATCACAAGGCCTATATAGAAATAGGAAAATATAGCCCATTCGAAGGAGCAGAATAAATCTCTAGAAATTGACCCTAAAGACACCTAGGCTCCAGTTACTAGACAAAGACTTTTAAATGACTGTCTTAAATATGCTGAAAGACCTAAAGGGAAACACGAAAAAAGAACTAAAGCAGATCAGGAAACTGATATATGAACAAAATGAGATGATGAACAAAGAGATGGAATTTACAAAAAAGAACCAAATAGAAATTCTGGAGCTGAAAAATACAATAACTAAATTTAAAACCTTACTAGAGGGGTTCTATATCTGACTCAAATAGGCAGAAGAATCAGTAAACTTGAAAACAAGTCATTTGAAATTATTGAGTCTGAGGGGCAGAAAGAAAAAAAAAATGAATAAAAGTGAATAGAGCCTAAGGGACTTACAGAATAATACCAAGTAGAAAAATATACACGTTTTGGGAGTCCTAGAAGAAGAGAGAGAAAAAAAGGGACATAGAGATTATTTGAAGAAATAATGGCTGAAAACTTCCCACATTTCAGTAGAGACATGGATATACACATACAAGTGGCTCAATGAACTCTAAACAGGAAAACCCAAAGAGAGCCACACAGAGACACATTATAATCAAACAACAAAAGCTAAAGACAAAGAGAGACTCCTGAAAGCAGAAATAGAAAAGTGACTCATCATGTATAAGAAATGCTTAATAAGGTTATTAGTGGATTGCAGGCCATAAGGTGGTGGGATGATATATTTAAAGTGCTGAGGGGGGATAAAACTGTTAACGAAGAATTCTACATCCAGCAAAATTATCCTTCAAAAATGAGGGAAAAATTAGGATATTCCCAGACAAACAAGTTGAGGGAGTTCACTTCCGCTAGACTTTCCCTATAAGAAATGCTAATAGGAGTCCTCAGGTTGAAATGAAAGGACAATATAGAGTAACTCAAATATGAAAATATGATAAAAGGAAATGAGAAGAGCATTAAAACATATCACTACAAAAAAATCAACCAAGCACACAGGAAGGCAGTCAAAGAGGGAATAAGGGACAAAAAAAAAGCTATGACATCAAGAAAACAATTAACAATATGGCAATAGTAAATCCTTCCTTATCAGTAACTACTTTAAATGTATGTGGACTAAATTTCCCAATCAGAAGACAAATATTGGCAGAATAGATAAAAACAACAGGATCAAACTGTGTGCTGTCTACAAAATGATAGAATATGATAAAAGCAATAAAAAAACTCTCAGAGGTTTTCTTGCAATAAAAAGCTCACAATATAATATCAATTTTAAAAAGCAAAACCATACTTACTTTGTAATCCAAATTTATGTTAGTGATATTAATTAATTCATTCAATATTACCTAATTCTCATTATTTCTAAGGCTAAATGTTTTTAGATGCCATTATGTTCTTAGACCAAAAAGATACAATGGTGAACAAGACACACATATAGAAACATACGTAAACAGTTTTAAATATTTATGGCCAATTTTTGTTTTCTTGTTTAAATCAACTTTCTTATTTTCCCCACATTTTCTATAATGAGCATGCTTTTTTTAAAGATTTCATTTTTTTATTCCCGAAACAAAACATGTTCAGAGTAAAAAATCAGGCAATGCAGAAGCTTATGAACAGAAAAGTTTCTTATAAACAGAAAAATGTCTTCAAATTTCTAAATCACATATTCACTCCCTGAATGTTAACACTGATAATTTTTGGTGTATATTCTTCCAGGGATTTTTTTCCATATATGTGCAAACATGATCCTACTACCTTTGACTCAGATGATTGGAACAAAAGAGTGTGTTTCATGTATTCATATCTGTGAAAAAATCAGTGCTATGAAAAAAATTCTTGCCCAACATGTAAAAGAATCTTAGCAAGTGTAAATGACTTGTGTGCACTGCCCTTATAAGGGGAGCAGAGCATGGAATGTTCCTGCAGGAGTTTAAAAAATGATGGAAGATCTGGTGTATCAAGGTAGAAAACAATTGTTGCTGCTCAGAATTCAGACAGTATTTTAGCCCTTAACTTTCACAGCTCGAAGAAGATATTGCTTAAGTAGTTATGGATTTTTGTGCCATGGATTAATCTGATAACATGATATTGAGAGAAGGGTGGAAGAAAAAATACATCCCTTACACTGGATTTGAAATTTAAAGTTTTATGCAGTGAGGTTTGAAATTGAGGGAAATTGAGCAATCATTTTAGAAGATAAAATGCTGAATAAGCAACTCAGCAATAAAAAGAAACGACCAACTAATACACAAAGCAACATGGATGAATCTCAAAAACATCATGCTGAGTTGCTGAGTAAAAGAAACCAGACACAAAAGGCTGTATCCCGTATTATTTCATTTCCATGAAACCTTAGGAGAGAGAAATATAATTTCTAGTGACAGCAGATCAGTGGTTGCCTGGGGCTTAGGGTGGGGATGGGTGAGGATTGACCGGGAACGGACAAAAGGAAACTTTTGAGGTGATAAAAATGTTCTAAAACTCATTAAACTTTACACTTAAAATGTGTGCATTTTATTCTATGTAAGTTATACATGAATATAGTTGATTTAAACAAACAAAAACCTACATAGCTACTCCCTGCTAATCTCTAACTAAAATATACTTTGAAGAAGGAAAATTGGAAAGGCTTATCCAATCACTTAGGTGATTCATGAGTGAGAAGATTCGTTCTGAATATTAAAACACATAAGAGTTTTTTGTTTATAGAAAGGGTTTGCCTCAGTATTAATTAAAATGAAATGCAAGTTGAAATTTAGTGATTTCTGTAAATTAATGATAGAATATGATAGACTGAGAGAATTTAAATCCTAACTGACATAAATAAAACACTTTCCTCACAGTGATATAATTCACATTATTTTCTATTGCATTTGGAACACTTACCAACCTCAAGAAATTGCAAAAGTTTAAAATAGAGTATGTTTTCTGACCATAATGGAATTAAGCTAGAAATCAGTAACAACAGGACGATGAGAAACCCACCCAGCCCACCCCAACTATCTGGAAACTAATCAATACACTTCTATGTAATCTATGGGTCAGAGAAGACTCAAAAAGGCAAATAGAAAATATGTTGAACTGAATGATAATAAAATATGACATATCAAAATTTGTGTAATGCACTTAACAGGAGTGTTTAGTGGGAAATTTACATTTTTAAATGCATGTACTAGAAAAAAAGGAAGGCTGAAGGGTAAGCATGTAAGCTTCCATCTCCTGACGCTCAAAAAAGGCCAGCAAATCAAATCAAAGGAAAGTGGAAGAAAAGAAATAGTAAAGATAGGAGCATGCATCAATGAAATGGAAAACAAATACGCAACAGAGAATATCAGTAAAGCAAAGCTTGTTTTGAAAAGATAATAAAATTGATAAACTCTTAGATAGACTTATCAAGAAAAAAAGAGGAAGTAAACATATTAACAATATCAGGAACAAAAAGCGTACATTATTACAATTCTTACAGACATTAAAACAGCAATACGAGAAAATTATAAGTAACTTTTTGTCAATAAATCTGACAATTTGGATGAAATGGATAAATCGCTAGAGAAAAAAAAAATACAGCTTGCCAAAGCTGATAGAATCAAAATCTTAATAACCTTGTATCCGTTAAAGAAATTAAGCTTTCCTACAATGAAAACATACTAGTATGTTAAGAGTTTGACTTGAAAAACTGATGCTTTTTGTTTTTTTCTAAGAAAATAGTGATAGTTATATGTCAATTACATCTCAATAAAACAACAACAAAAGAAAATAGTAATAAATTTTTAAATTCTATCTGAAAGGTTTCAGAAGAGCACCTAGAACATTGTAAATGTTCAGTAAATATTTGTTGAATGAATAAATAAAAGCAACTCTGGGATATAAATAATGAATGATAAGGACCTTCAGGGTTAAATTAAATCTAAAGATGGGATCAGGCTTTTATTTCTCTGGACAAAGGGAATGATTTGTTTTTCTAAATTGGCCAGTGATCAAATTTTCTGGATGCAGATTATGACCAAAGTTTCATTTTAAATATGGCTACATATAAGAACGATTGTAATTTTAACTTACAAAGAAAGTGGTTTAAATGCAATTTAAAATGATAAATGGCATGCTATTCCTTTGTAGATTGTCATTGATAAAAAATGGATGAACTCCTTACAGTCTCACCAAATTACCAATATGTAGTCTGATATGTCAAACTGGGAGGCGCAGTCATGGAGAATCAATTCACATGGATGAACCAGTAATTGATTGATACCCAGACTTGAAAAGAATTTACCAAGGAAGATTACTCTAAAGGTCTGGAAGTCAAAACTTTTTGCATTATGTTTAATTGGGAAATAATATGTATTATGCCATTAATATTTAGATAAATTGGGATAATCTTGTTTTTATACCAGAGGTTGCAAACTCAGAGCCTACAGGGACCAGGAAAGTAAGCCTGGTTACTGGGGCAAGGGTGTGAGAGAGAAACCCGCCACGTTCCTCCGGGGCAAACTGTAGAGCCACGCACCTCCCAAGGGGGCAGCAACCATTTAGCTCCACCATTGTTGCCACATGGAAATGAATGTTGAGTTATTTTGAGATGTGATTTTTACATAAGAAGCCCCAAAGCCCAATCCTGGTTCCTGACCTCTGTTGTGCCTTCTCTGCCTGAGGCCTGCCTGTGGCAAAGCTTCCTGCATTTCCTTGTGCATGTTTACAATACATCCATGGGAAAGTAAACAGCCCTTTGCTAAAATACAACCAAGTTACGGCCAGGCCCCAATGTTGTGTTTCTTGTGCTGGTTGTATTGCTGTCCAGGGTCTGCATGCATTTAGATTCTTTCAACAAGTAGTTAATGTGCCAGGCATGTTCTATACTCTGGGGATACAACAGTGAACAAAACAGCAAGAGTTCCATGATCTCATGGAGCTTACATTGTAGTGCCAATGACACTACGTGTGTAAGAATTACAAAAGATTTAGACTTTTTGTGAATACCATGGAGGAGTCTTTTACGGGATGCTGGGACAAAAGTCTAATAGTTTCAGAGGAACATGAGGTGCCTTTTAAATTGTATAGGTCCTAGGACTGTTACTAATTATTTATGTAAAATTATGGAATTAAATTCAGGAGCCACAGAACACATCCACTGGCTCAAAGAAATCTAGGCAGACCTGACTACTGGATATTAAGGAATTTGGGATGTTTGGCAGCATATAAATTAATTTCCTTCAGCAAACATTATAGGACAAAGAGCCAGACATTATGTATCAATGATATTCAGCTGGGTTTTTTTTTTATTATTTTATTATTTTTATTATTATTATTATTATTTTTTGTGAGGGAGCTCAGCCCTGAGCTAATATCCGTGCTAATCCTCCTCTTTTTGCTGAGGAAGACCGGCTCTGAGCTAACATCTATTGCCAATCCTCCTCCTTTTTTTCCCCAAAGCCCCAGTAGATAGTTGCATGTCGTAGTTGCACATCCCTCTAGTTGCTGTATGTGGGACGCGGCCTCAGCATGGCCAGAGAAGCGGTGCATCTGTGTGCGCCCGGGATCCGAACCTGGGCAGCCAGTAGCAGAGGGCGCACACTTAATCGCTAAGCCACGGGGCCCGCCCTGGGGTTTTTTTTCATCTTTGTGGTTAATATATTTTTGGCTATATTTCTTGAGCAATGTTTAATGTTAAATTGCATCAGAGATTGGTAGGAAGAATTTGCTCTTGTCACGATTTTTTGCCAAAACAAACAGAAGTTAACATCCCAGGTGCTGTACTCAGCTCTCTTAAGACATAAAGTGGGGAATCACATCATTTAAAGAGGAAAAATGAAGAGTTGTATCTTTTGTTTACTTTTCTATTTCTATTATCCAGAATAATGCTTGGCATATGTGAGGTGCTCACCAAATCTAAGCTGAATGAATGAATACAGTATTAAGGAGACAGAATGAATGAATTTGGACATGAATGTGACCTCTCCTGAATAGATTTGGGAGGTTGCTCCAGGAATCAATTGAAGCTGAGTATAATATCCTAGGAGCCTAGAGTAACATAGGGTTTAATTTCCAAGGACAGTCAGGGGTTACAAGTTGGTGGCCTGAACAAGCAACTGTATTCCACCCATGGACCTATATTGTCTAGCTTATAAGGCATTTTCTTTTGTTTTATAATGAATTCTTTGTCAACACTAAAAAAATAATCAGAAGAGTTCACATAAAATGGTTGGATTTCTAACTTACATTTTGTAGGTAAAACGTGTTGAAAAGTGAGTCAAAATAAATTCTGTCAATCTGTTACGTTTTGGCCTGTGTTGTTGGTTAGCCATGGATCAGCTTCTGGGTGATGCTTGTTAAGCTGTAACGGGAGGTCCAGGAAGCCAGAGTGGACTGTGGTGGCATGCCCTCTGGAGGGTCTTTCATAGCAGCAGCAATAAAACCTATGGTGCTTATAATGCAAGTTTCAAAATTAATTTATTCCACAAATGTTTATCAAAGGACTGCTAGGTGTCAGGCACCATGCATCACTAGAAAGACACTGACCATCATCAAGGCAATTGGAAAAGTGAAAACAGATCAGAAGTGTTGTAAGAATGAAAATTAATGGGATGGGGACCCTGAGGGTGGGAGAAATTTGGATACCTGGAGGAATTGACCATGACTGATAACGATGATACAAAACCCAACAAAGACTGGCATTCTCTGGGGCAATTTACTTGGTGGTTATCTCCATGGGTTGATGTGTGAACTAACTGATAAGGACTTTATGAAGAGAAATGAGGGAAAAGTGATGGCATCACTTCTTCCTCTCTACCTCCTCCCTCTCCAGCCCATCTCATGATTCAAAAGGTCTTAACCAGATTTCTGGTCTAGACAGTGATGAAAGTCAGTTTATAGTTTGAAGGCAGAGATGTTTTGGCATCATCAGATTGTGAGATGAGGTTAAATACATTTATGCATTGCTTAACAATGAGAATACTGTTCTGAGTTCTGAGAAATGCATCATTTGGCAATTTCATCATTGTGCAAACATCATAGAGTGTACCTAAACAAACCTAGATGGTATAGCCTACTATACCCTTGGCTATATGGTACTAGTCTTATGGGACCACTGTCGTATATGCAGTCTGTCGTTGACCAAAACGTCCTTATGTGGTGCATAACTGTAATGGATTATAGAATAAGACAGCCTGGACCCAAATTCTGTTCCTTCACTTATTAGGTATGTGATTTCCACAGGTTATTTAAACCTTTGGAACCTCAGTTTCCTCATATGGAAACTGAGGATAATAAAAGTGCTCACCTAATCAGAGTAGTAGATGTAAAGTGTTGACATGGCACATAAAAAATGCTCTCCATAACTGAGGGCTCTATTTTCCTTGGGGTTATTATGGAAATTCAGAGGAAGGAAAAAGGAGGAGGTGAGGAAGCTCCCATGAAAGGCATATAAATGTTGAATACTAACATATGAATACACGTTCATAGGAAACTTAAAAATTATATCAACTATGTGATTCATCTCAGGTGAATTCTCTCTTCTGTACAGAGAGAATATTGGGTGAGTTTTCACACTGTGCACATCACCAGCTGGAACTTAGTACCTGGAATGCCGCCCATCATCTAATCCAAGTCCTAGTGTCACCAATGCTGCTCTCTTGGTCTGTCTCTGGGGAAAAGGCAAACCAAGACCTTGGCTTTTTCTGCAGAGATATGTAACCTCTAGAGGCCACAGGGACTGGTTTCTCTGGACATACCCTAAAGCCATGTTCCCGTAGGTAGTTGATAGGGAGGACGCCAGTTGGACTTGCCATCGTCACAGGAAGATGGATGACATGACTTACCTACATGCGTCAGATGCTCATGTGCACAATGAGGTGGTCTGTCCCCTCCCTCTGAGTGTAGCCTGAAGTTAAGCCCAAGTTTGATGAGATGAATTCCAGTTAGACTCACAATCCCATTCGTTGAAGACTAAGAGACTCAGGCTAACATTAACTTGTGCACCTTGTGATTAGAGCTTTGTACTTGTTCCCTATTATGGAGCACTGACTGTGTACCTGCTGTCTTATTTCTTAAATGAGATTATCCTCATTTCACAGATGAAACCACTGAGGTTCAGAGACGTGAGACAGTGGCTAGGCTGAGAATTGAACCCCAAAACATAAGTTTTTTCCATGACACTGGTAAGCTGAGGCAGAAGCTGTTCTTGGTTCTGTGCCCCTCAGCCTACTAGGAGCAAGATAAGGCCAGTGAGGCCACTCCTGTTCTCACCCCCCCATCACAGATGCCTCCTCACCTTCTCCATTTGAGTCTAGTAGTCCAGTATATCGCTTGCAAAGTTAAATTCCTCGGGTGTATCATGGTCATTCCATCTTGGGGCTTCAGCTCCTGATAAAGGCTGGCAGCGCAGGTGCCAAGGGGCAGGGAGGAAGCCATGGCAGGATTTTTGGATGCCCCAGAGGACCCTGAACCTCATCAGCCACTGCATGGTGGGCAGTCCTCAGGAAGCAGCCACAGAATTCTCCAGTCACCACCTGCCTTGGGAAGAGATGGCTAATAGCTTGGTCATGGAGCAGGAATTTCCTCCACAAAAAGGAGGCACGTTCCTGATTAATTGCTAGAGTTATAGCTTTGTTTCAGCTCACTGGAATTTGGAAGGTACAACTTATTGATTTAGGTGGGGATGTCTCTTCCCAGCTGAGGAATGACAGGGCAGAAAGTGACGGGGAGAAACTCAAGATACTAGATGAAGTTGGTACCTGTTTCTGAGGGTCTTCTCCTTCTCCTTCACCCCCTGGGATTTAAGCTCAGGATGGCAGCCATGTGGACATCCCATTTGTGTTAGAAACTCACAAATTCCATGATATCCTTCCTCTGGAGACCTGTCTCCCCACTGAGCCCAAATGTATGGTTCTCATGGAAGCTGTCATATTTTTAGATGGTTCCACCTCCTGTCTAAAGTTGATTGGTCCAGGGTTGAGCAGTCATTCGCCATGATTTTTAAATCCAAACTGGGCTAATCATAATCCCTCTCCAAAATTTTTGTGTATGTGCTTGTTACCAAAGAGTATATAAGGCAGTCTCTCTCTGGTGGAAGCCATTAAAATGCACACTTTGGGAACTGACTGTGGTTATGATTTCTGTCATGTGGAGGTATCCACTCTACATGAGAGAAGAAAACTGATGTGCAGTGATGTGGAGATGGGGGGCAGAGAGTATCTCAGAGGAGCTCAAGTCACGAGTTCATATTGTTCCTGAGGCCCATCTACATCTCTACTCCTCTCTTGTTAATATCCTGTCCTGAATTCTATGAGCCAACCATTTTTCCTGCTTGATATTAGGTTTCGGTCTCTTGAGACTACAAGGATGTTGACAAATATATGCCACCATGCTCAGGAATGCCAGGTTAATATCACAGCACTTCTCTACTGGACTGGGATCTGGCTTCAGGGTCTTCCCCAGGACAGCTTCCGGGCAGCTATTACCAACCATTAGAGTTGACACATGAGATGAAACTTCTGTGCCGCTCCAGATCCCAACAAATGCCCCTAACATGGGAAAATAACTCTCATTTATTAGGTTGCTTTTTGAAGTTTGATTGCAAAAATTGGCTTAAGCTAGAACTATCTTTCCATGAGAATGTTGCCTGAAGAAAGCCACCTTGCAAACAGCTTTGAGATTCAAGCACTTTATCACCACAAAAAATTAAGCCCCCTCCTCCTCAGTTTCAGCAATAAGATAATCTGTTTAACACCTGTTTAACAATAGACCCATAGAATGGGTCAACAAAACTTGACTCAATTTATTTTAAGCAGTAAAGACCCATAATAACCTAACCCCAATTAGTTTGGATGCTGTCCCCAGAACTCCACTACATATTTCTAGTGGAGGAGGCAATGCTAAACATGCAACTGGGTTACTGTCTGCAGAAAAGAGGATAGATCTATGAAAAGTTCATCCCTTAGAGTTTGCTTGTCAGCATGGATCCTTGGGCCACATGAACTGAAGTATACCCTCTTCTCTTTTAATGCCTGTCAATCAATCAACAGTACCATCTTTGGTTTTGTCAGCACTTTGGGGCAAGAAGACCCTAAGATATCAGCTGGCCCAGACCTGGCCCTTGGACATATTCCTTTTGACCCTCAGTCTTTGGAAATAAAATTTGAACTGCCAACATTTAAAATTTGGGAGATTTCATTTAAAAGTCTTGAATGAAGGTTTCTCTTGTAAACTTAGGAGGTCTAGCAACACGGCATATATAGTTCAAGCTAGCACCAACTGGTTGGAGCTGAGAATTTTCTGCTTCATTTAAACGGGATGTTCTCCAATTTGACGCTGCCCCCACCACTCCTTATTTTGTCACACCTGTCTGCTTCTCCACTTACTGCACCTATCTAGCTCCTTTGGACATCTGAGCTTAAAATCCCTGATCCAAGCTGTCTTGACATGAGTACAGCCATGTTTGGCCGCTCCATTGACCTACAGCCACCAGCACACAAAGAAATACAAAGCTGCTTTCTGTGTGGTGGAAACTGGCCTTTTCCCGGGAACTGGCCTTTCTCCCACGGAGGGAGTTGCAAGTTGTAACAGTTCAAAGTTCTTGGAGCGTCGTAGCACGGGATGGACTGGCCATCTGTGCCGGGCTAAGACGATAACCAAAGAAAACAATGCATGTACACAACTACTGGGCTGGGACGTTAGCCAAGGGGCTCAGTGCACGTACGCCACTGATAACTATTTTGTGCATGGGAACACTAGATGCTTGCTCTGTAAACTCTGTAACTGCTTATATAAACTGCTGGAGACTGAGACCTGGTGAGAGTTCCACCTGAGGAAGGGACACCTTGCCCAGGACGTGTGATCCTTGCCCAGCCGCGTTGATTGACAGGGCTCTCCCGGCAGTGGGGCGTGGATATTGTGAGTAACTGATTTGATGTGAGTAATTGATTTACTGTGAAGTAACTGATTTGATGTGTTCTCTTTTCGGTCAACCTGGTGTTTCTCTTTCTGGTTGATTTGTGTCATTTCCCTTCAGTCGATCTGGTGTTTCCCTTTCCGATCGATCTGATGTTTTTCCCTCTTATTATATGACCTATTCGGATCTGCTGCTATCTCAGCCTATGTGGATGTTTTCCCTTTCCAGTCGAGCTGGTGTTTTTTCCCTCTTATTATTTGACCTATTCGGATCTGTTTGCGGACTATCGCCTTTACCATCCTCTATATAATAAAATATACCTTCAGTCCGTTTGTTTGGAGTGGAAAGTGTCTTTTACATCTCTGATCGAATCCCCGAACCTCTCATAACACAAGCCAACATCCCAGGAGAGACAGGGATTTCCCAAGGTTGTAAGGCAAGTTTAATAGCAGAGCTGGTTTCTAGAAGCCCACCTTCTCTGCTATTTCTTTCCAATACATACCTCCCTTCACAGGCAGGAGCTGATTTAGAGCAAGAATACCAGCCTCAGTTGCCATTTTTACACATAGGTATATAAATGACCTCAGGATCTTCCTTAAAATACACAAAGTCAGTGCAAACCACCCCTTAATAAGTGGCTAGAGACCAAAACAAGACAAAGAAAAATAATGAGGAAATTAATTAATACTTTATTATGGACTGAATTACATACCCTCAAAATTCATATGTTGAAGTCCTAACCTCCCGTTAGCTTGTATTGTGACTGTACTTGGAGATAGGATATTTAAAGAGATAATTAAGTTAAAGTGAGATCATTAGATGGATCCTAATCCAATTTCACAGTTGTCCTTAAAAGAAGAGATTAGAACACAGGCACATCCAGAGGGAGAATGCCATGTGAACATGAAGACAGCTATCCACAAGCCAAGGAGCGAGGTCTCAGAAGAAACCAGCCCTGCCAACACATTGATCTCAGACTTCTCACCTGCCGAACTGTGAGAAAATAAATTTCTGTTGTTTAAGCCCCTCAGCGTGTGGTATTTTGTTACCGCAGCGCTAGCAAAATTACATACCTCTCTTTTTTAAAATTTATTTTGTTGAGATCACGTTGGTTTAATCAAATAAAAAAGAAATGACTTTGACATCATCTTACAAATGTGTTTGCAATTCTAATTTAATCCTCATCACATGAGAGGGCCAAACACAGTGCCCCGCTGAGCACTGTGGTAGTTGAGATCCTGCCCTTGGGGGTCACACAGCACAGGTCCCAGTTCCACCCCCTTCACTCACCACCTACATAACTTTGGGCAATTTTCTTAACCTCTCTCTGAAATATGAACATACGGGCAGCACCTATTTCCTAGACCTGTGGTGATGAATGAATGACATCCTGTATAAAGCATTCGGCACAGACAGCACAGATAAGTGCTCCAGAAATGGGAGCTTCTGTCACTTAGCACTCTCTCTGGGGAAACTGCCATTGAACAATTAGGCCTCACAAAAAGAAACGGCTACTTAACCTTTGGAATTAGAGTCTAAAGAGAAGGATCAGGAATAAATTCCCGAACATGGGCACTGCAGGGTCCAGTTCCACTAATAAGTAAGAACCTAATCTCACAGTGTGTCAAGAGGACTAAAAGTCAGAGATATCTATATGTCTATCCTATGTATATCTATCTTTAGAACTAAATCTATTTCTGTATCTATATCTATAATTATGCCAATATCTATAGCTATATCAATACCTGTCACTATATAACCTGTAACTACATTTACATCTACATCTGTATTTATATCTATAACTATATCGATATCTGTATATCTATCACTATATATAACTATATTGATATTTATAACTATATTTATAACTACATCTATATCAATATCTATATCTATATCTATATCTATTCCTCACAATACCTGACACATGATAGGTATTCAACCAAATGTTAGATTCTTCCATTTTTGTCATAATTCAGAAAACGAGAAAATAAAAGTTGGGGAGAGAAAAGCCAGTGTGCCTACAGAATGTGAGAATTATAGAAAAATGTATTTTGCATTCACCAGCTATTTATTGAGGACCTAGTGTATGGCATGTATGGTTTTAGATAATCAGAGATTAATTAGACTACAAGAGTTTCTACTCTTTTGGAGTTTATAGTTTAAGGACACCCTATGAAATAGTTTTAAAGAACAATCTTTTGAAGAGCTTTACAGCGCATTTTGTAATCAATTTGGCATTGTGGCTTTGAGAGGTGGCTAGGCTGACCACTCTATGCCCAGGTACACAGCGGCTTTAAGAATTCCTGCAACAGAGCTTTGATTTCACAAGAATTCGCACAGAAAGAGCCATTTGTTTTATGAGGCAACATACCTAGTGTGCTTTGGAGGATCCGAGAGTTACAGAGCGAGGTTAGGCTCCACTGCCTGCCAGCAAGGTGATCTTGGCCACTGTTTATGTCTCTGAACCTGAGGCCACAGGAATAATACCCACCACCCAGCTTTCCACAAGGATTAGTGAGATAATCTACATAAACCACTTTGCCAGCCCTGTGTCTAATCCATAGTAAGGGCTCAACATATGTTGAGGTGCTCTCTAACTCCCAGAAAATTCTGAAGCCAAAATCCCCCAGTGAGATATTTTAAAAAAAAAATTTTTTTTAATGAAAGGCATTCACTTTATATAATGTGAACCAACTTCTGCATAATGGAATTTTCTTCCAAGTGTTCACCTTCTGGGTCTCTTTTGCTCCCCTCCATACCCTTCTCCCACAGCCCACCACATTCAGAGTTGCCTAACATTAAATCAGTCACCTTCTATGTACCAGCCACTGTCCTGGGCATATCACAAGTTTATTCCCATTTCTCCCTCTCCCTCACTATCACCATCCTCATTTTTCAGTTAAGGAAATGAAGTGTCAGAGAAGTTAAGAGACTTGCCCAAGGTTAGCCAACCTGTAAGTGGCATTGCCAGAACTTGAAACAGGGTCTTCAGATTTTAAGTACAGCACTCTTTACTGCCCTGTGGCAGGTACACACACCTACACACACACCTCAAAGAAGCTGTCACTTGCCTCTGTCTTACCTGGTAGTTCTCGGAAACAGTTGGGTTAGGTCTTGGATTGGTCTAGAAAGGGGGATTTGGCATGTCAGGTCTCTCTGATCAGAAGTTCCCAGGAATGTGCACACAACAGAACTTGTATCCTGGCACCAGCTGGGGTGGAGAATTTGGCATGAATTGGATGATCCAGAAGGGGGAGGAGACACTCAGGTAGGACAGGGCAGAAAGCAATCACAGGCCTCCATGGAGAGACAACTGCTTAGAAAAAACTACATGAAGTCACCTCCAATTCTTGTGGGATGACTTGCAGTGTGAATGAACATATAAAGTCAAATGGAGCACTTTCACTAGTTCCCTGTGGCTAACCTGCTCCCCTTTCCCAGCCCTGTACCTCCAATATTTTCATTTAAATGACACCCAAGTGGCAGTGTGGCTTACTAGTTAAAGCCTGTGCTCTGGAGGCAGAAAGATTTGGGTTTAAGCCTCAGGTCTGCCACTTACCATCTCTTTGACCTTCATTGACCTCCTTTCTCTATGCTTCAGTTTCTTCATTTGCAAAATGGGAGTAATAATAGGGACACCTATCTCCTTGGTTATTTCATTGTTGTTGTCATTGTCAGGATTAGATGAAATAATTCATGAAAAGCATATAGCATAGTGCTTGGCATAATCAATGTTGGCTGTTTTTATTAATTTGGGATTCTAAGAGAAACATTTTGGTGTACTAGCAAAATGCAGGGACTTTGGAATCCTAAACTCTTGAGTTTATTCTGGCTCAGCCACTTACAAGATGGCCCATGAGCAAGCCATTTACCTCTTCTAACCTTGGTCTCCTCATCTGAAAAATGGAGGAGTGGGGCTTGTTAATAAGATTTTCCCATGGGATCTTTGAAAGGATTGCATAATATAAAGTCTGTAAAGTACCTGGTCCAGGCATGTAGACGCTGGTTGATATTGATGTTGCATTGGATAAGCCCAGATTGTCATAGATAGTGGCTTCTACTGGTAGTTTTCCCCTAGAGCCATTATGGGCGTATTTGTTGGGTGATGTGGAATCTCTAGTATGCTGGCCCAACTTTCCCAGCACTTTTTCCCTCCCAACCTCCACAGAACCAGGGAGAAAAATACCTCTGCTCAAAGTCACCACCAGACATTGCTGGAGATACTTAGAACACCCCTGTCAGGACCGAGGGACAAGCCTGGCTTCTGAGAAGTGGGTCTTTCTCTTCCTGGTCAATTCATTCGTGATAAACTTTCAGTTCAGGATAGGCTTTAATATTATGGAACGGAGTGAGTGAGGGCTAGTTGGCTGGCCTCAGTAAGCTAAAGATTAAACATCCAAAGTACCAAAGTACAACCCCCCCCCTTTTTTGTGAGGAAGATTAGCCCTGAGCTAACATCTGTTGCCAATCCACCTCTTTTTGCTGAGGAAGATCGGCCCTGCGCTAATATCCGTGCCCATCTTCCTCTACTTTATATGGGATGCTGCCACAGGATGGCTTGACAAGCAGTGTGTCGGTGCACGCCCGGGATCCGAACCTGCAAACCCCGGGCCGCCGCAGCAGAGCGCGCGCACTTAACCACTACGCCACGGGGCCGGCCCCCAAAAACGCTTTTACTCAAACAGAAGAGGCAGTCACTTTGAGATTAGAATAGGGACAGGAAGAAGAGTCCACGAGACACTCTCTGGATCTCAGTAGACCTCTTGTGTGAAGCTGTACAACCAGTGTTGTGGTCAAGAAGACAGGCTCCGAGGCCGGGCAGCCTGGGTTTCAGTCTAGTTTTCACCAGTTACCAGCTCTGTGACATTGAGCAAGTTTCTTATCCCATTGTGCCTCAGTTTTCTCGTCTCTAGTAGGACTCTCTGAAGATTCCACGCACACTTCTCTTTCATTTCCAAGCCTCTCTTGTAGTTAGGGTGAGACCGTTGAATTCCAGTTCTGGACAATGAACTCCAGGTGGAAGTGACACAAGTCACTTCTGGTCTAGGGCGTTTAAGAGCAGGTATGAGTTCTCTCTCTTCTCCTGACTCAATAGTCCTGGAAACCATGTGTGGAGACAGTAAATTAAAATATGGCAGGGATTCTCTCAGCCTAGTTCTCTGAGTGACTTTGTGTAGCCAAGTATCCTGTCAATTTGAGTATTTTACACCCATTATCCTCCTTAATCTTATAACAAACATATAGTACATTCATTCATTCAATAGATATTTAATGAGCACCTTCTAGGCGTGAATATAGCTTTGCTCATGTCAGACAAGGTTATTGCTCTCAAGGAGTTTACAGTCCCCTGATAGGGAGGCAAAAGACAACAAGCAAAAAATCAATTAAATAGACAAGAGGATAAAACATTATGTGGAAGGTACTATTATTACCACCACTTTACTAACGAGACTATTGATGCTCAAAGAAATAAGGCTACTTGCCCAATGTAACACAGCCAGGAAATGACAGAAACAGCATTTGAATCTAGATCCACCTGGCTCTAAACCTTTGACTCTTACTCACCATGTTCATTCACCAGTGCAGGTCGATTCTGGGGATAACTTCTAACTGAAAGAACACACAATTCTTTGGTTTGTTTTGATTTTTCGAGTTAACCTGTTCTTGATTCCAGGTGCAAATACCCTGAGACCAAAGCTTAGCTTGAAGCTTATATACTGATTACAATCTAAAATGTTCTCCCACACTGTCCTGGAAACTCCTAATGCATATTATCATAAAATAGCATTTTGGGTGGTTAATGTTTTTAATTGAATTAAAATGTACACACTCACAATGAGTGTGGGTGGGAGGCAGAGATTAATCAAATCGTTCACAACTAGGAACATAATTACATAACTTTCATTTCAAGTATAGTGTAGTATCTTCCTTAAGACCAACTTTCTGATAGATACCAACCATAAACCCTGGACAAAATATAAAAAATAATACCAGAATGTACTAGAGAGCAACCAAAAGCATTCAGAAAACAGAGGCAGGAGATTGGAGGAAATGAATGACATTGAGCGAGTTTCTTATTTTCATGGAGAAAATTCAAGAAAGAGAGAACAAGAGAGGGGATCCCCCAATTCTGTGTATACATTTTGCCCAGATTTCTGGCTGATCCCTGAACTACACAGAATCCTTTCAGTCTCAGGCTAAAAGAACTGAACAGAGTTTTCATTGCTGGACACTGCAAGGGGGACGGAGTTTGGAGTTTGACCATGACCAAGTTAACTGCCTGCTACAAAACAAACAAAATAATCACTCTTCAGAAAAATTTAATAAAGTCCAGATTCTCTACAACATATTATAGACAATGTTCAGCATAAAATCCAAAATTACTAGACATACAAAGAAATAGGAAAACATGATCCATTCTGAAGAGAAAAAGAACATCAGTGGAGAAAATTGATGACTCGGATATTGGAATTAGTAGACAAGGGTTGTAATAATTACACTATAGCTTTAATAACTGTGCTCAAGGATTAAAGCAAAATATAATCATAATGAACAAACAAAAAATTTAACAAAGAAATAGAAATTATTTTTTAAAATTGACAATCTTTAACTGAAAAATACATTACTTTAAATTAAAAATTCACTGAATGGCCTTTAAAGCAGAATGGAGATCACCGGAAAAAATCAGTGAACTAAAGTTAGATCAAAAGAAATGATCCAGTCCGAAGAATTGAGAGAAGAATATTGAAAAAGAATGAACAGAGCTATATACATACATCTTTTAATATACATAATATATTGTATAGCATATATAATACACATTATATGTAAATTAATATAATATAATTGTATGTACATTAGATGTACACACACACACACGCGCGCGCGCGCACACGCCCACACACAGCTCCACCTTGGCTGAATGCCTTTTCTATTGCAGTTTCCCTGTCCAAACTCTGACCTGAAATCCAAGTTCCTCTAAAAACAGGACAAGTTTTTTTCAACTTCTGAGTTCCCTGAACTGGAATTTTACTGCTGAAAACTTCAAATAACACAGTGGGTTAATGGTAATTCCAAATCCTGGAACATTCCAGGTCTTGTCTACAAGAGCACATCTAGCCTTTGCTGACAACCCAGTTGTTCAAGTAAATATTGGACTGAGCCAGAGAAGCTTACCCTGGAGAGAGGAGGAAGGCAGGAACCAACATCAGTGGTAACCTAGAACAGGTTCCTCAACTTTGGCATTATTGACATTTTGGACTTGGTAATTCCTTGTTGGGGGGGGGTGCTGTCTTGTGTAGGATGTTTAGCAGCATCCCTGTCCTCCATCTACTAAATTCCAGTAGCAGCTCCCCAGTCGTGACAATTAAGAATGTCTCCAGACATTGTCAATGTCCCCTAGAGGGCAAAATCACCCCTGGTTTAGTACCACTGACCTAGAGTCTAGGTACAGACACTTCTCCCCTTTGGCACCTGCAATTCCTTCCCGTAGCTGCAGCTGAATCCAGGCTGCCCCTTTCCCAACACTTGCAGATGCAGCTGCAAGTCATGCCTCAACTAGGAGACACTAGCACAGCTGGCCTGTGCCTGTCCTCAGAAGTCTGGGCCAGCCCACGGGGCCCCTCCCCTGAGCTCAGAGACACCAGCCCAGCTGAGCAGTGCCCCTCCTTGGAGATCTGAGTTCACAACTCCGCCCACAATAGGCTTCCTCCTGTGAGTTTCTAAGTTTTCTCCCCTTGTTTCTTCAGCTATAGGAGTGGTAGCTGCTTCTTGCAACTGCTACCTTCATGATGCCTTAGAGTTCCTTTTAATCTCTCAGTCACTTAGTTAATGATTTTGTAACTAAACACTTTTTTACATTAAAGTTTCTATGTTAAAATAACTAACTCCTGGGAGGTGGCATAGTAGTTAAGTTTGTGCGCTCTGCTTCAGCTGCCTGGGATTCGCAGGTTCGGATCCCTGGCGCTGACCTACGCACTGTTCGTCAAGCCATGCTGTGGCGGTGTCCCATATAAAGTAGAAGATTGGCACAGATGTTGGCTCAGGGCCAATCTTCCTTAAGCAAAAAGAGGAAATTTGGCGATGGATGTTAGTTCAGGGCCAATCTTCCTCACCAAAAAATAAATAAATAAATAATAACTGACTCCTGACTGGACTGACTGATGCAGTGTTCTTTTTCCCTCCCCCTCCCTTCTCTTCCTTTCCCTTCCCTTCTTTTCTTCTTCTCCACCTGGTAAACTTCTACTCTCTTTTAGAGACCTGACAAATACCATCCTTTTCTGGAGCTTTCCTGGACTCTGTTAGGCAAAGCCAGCCACTCTCCTCTGGTCCCCTGGCACTTGGTACAGTGCTTCTCACCTGTGGTAGAGCCCTGTATGTATATCTCTGTCTCTTCTACTAGACTGTAAACTCCCGAAGGTAGGAACCATATAACATCATTTCTGCATTTCTAGCACAGTGCTGTGCACATATTCAGGCTTGGTAAATGTCTGTCAAATTAAGGAATGAACGAATGAACGAATGAATCACGAACTGCATGCTACAGGACTTCTGTTTCAATGCTAGTCAGGTTCTATGTTTTCCTCCTCCTCACCTTCTGCCTAGATTGTAGTCTCAGTGAGCATTGGGATGGACTCTCTTGCATTCCTTCCAATGGCTGGCCCATTGCTTTGTAATGACACAATTACAGCACCCTCATTGTGTTGAGTTTCTCTCAGCTGAGTCTCTTGCTCAGTAGATATTAAGCTCCTTGAGTATGTTAGGGTTTGTTGGGCATAAAAGAGATTCTTACTAAATATTTTGTTGAATGAATTATTCCACATTGAATGATTCAGCTTCAGCTATTTTTTTTTTTTTTGGTCTAATTATCACAGAGTTTTTCAGAATTTGGTGTATTTTGTAAGATATGAAAGATAACAAAAAAGTGTCTATCTTGGCTTTTAAGCAGATGCGTGTGGCTGGGCAACAGCAGTGTGTGGAATTCAGCTGGGTTCTGCTGCAGCAGGGAATATGAGTTCATTTTAATTCTTAAAGAAAACAACGTCAGTTTGGGTGTGACCTGCACATCATCATCTGTTAAATGCAATTAATGATAACAGCTTTCCTTTATGCTCCGGGGCTTTTTGGAAAATTAAATAAGATGAAGGGTGTAGAAGTACTTTGTAAATCATTAAATGCCTACAAACTCCATCCATTCATCCAGCAAACATGTATTGAGCCTGTCCGATCTGACAGGAATGGTGGCAGGCCCGTAGGGGTGCAGGCATGAATAAGACCTGGTCTCTGTCCCTCACATCTCTACATGAACCGATGAGCTTTGACAAAGATATTCGCCATGCCACAGTAGAAGGTTAACATACTTTACAAGGGATTGTTACTAATACTACATTTAGTAAGGTGGGCTTTGTTGCTAATGGCTGCCAAGTTGACATCTTCAGTTTTCCTAGAAGAGTACTCAGAGGCAATAATGCCATGTGGTTAGAAGGAATTGGGCTTTGGAGACAAAGGATGAGCTGCAAGCTTATCCTCTGCCACTTGATGGCAAGTCACTTGTTTCCTCACCTGTGTCACTGACATAACTCCTTCTATCTAACTCGGAAGGTTAGCGAGATCACTGTATCGGCCACCTTAGAATCTCTTGTTCTCATCCGTTTATTCATAAAACTTGCAACTGTAGGTGCTTCCTACCTGCTGACCAGAGAGACACAGAGAATAAATAAGGAGACAAATAGGCAAGGTAGTTTTAGTTGGTGAGAAGTGCTATGAAGAAGATGAAAGAGCTGACGTAATGGGGAGTGACGGGGCGGGGGCTGCTACTATCGTAGGGTGATCAGGGAAGAACTGTTTGTGGAAGGGACATTTGAGCCCAGACCTAAATGACAAGAAGCAGCAGCCGGGTGAAGAAGTGGGGAGAGGACCACGCCAAGCAGTAGAGCACCTGGCATCATGAGACAGGAGAAGGTCCGTTTGATGATCGGAGGAAGGTTAGTGGTCTAGTGTCAAGCAGAAGGGAGAAAGAGGCAGCACAAGGAGTCAGAGAGGCAGGTAGAGGCCAAATCACACAGGACCTTGAAGGCCATGAAGAAGAGTTCGGAATTTATTCTAAGAGAGCGGAAGCCGTTGGCAAGTGGAAGCAGGGGAATAGCATCAGTTGATACATGTTTTGAGAGGATCAGCCTGTCTGCCGCGTGGGGAATACTCTGTGGAGGTGAGCGAGTGGGAAAGGAGAGCAGATAGGAGACAGACAGTCGTCCTGGTGACAGGCAATGGCCAGTGGTGCTGAAAGGTGTGTGGCTAGTGATGGTGGACGGGGGGTTGCATATAGTAGGTCAGACTGCAGACAAGCTCGGCCCTAGCACCAGGAGTCTTACCCGTGCTGGTGAGGCCATTTCATTGATCTGATGACTCCATAACACTTTCCCTGGCTTCTTGAACTTTGAACTCTACTTGTCATTGGGAGCAACAGTAGTGGTGGCTTGCTTTCTCGAGACTTCACTTTTTGTGTCTCCGGCTCCAGTGGTTCTTAGTGAAAGATCACGGGCTTTGGAGTGAGATAGACCTGAATTGGAATCCTTGCTCCAACACTTACCAGATGGCTGACTGGGTAGCTTTTTAATTTAATATCTGCAATCCTCAGTTTCCTCAGCAGTAAAATGGACTTAATAATAATGCCTGCTTCTTGCAGGCTTACGCTGAAGCATCAAATGAGATAATATTTGTCAAAATATCCAGCATACGGTAGGTTCTCAATGAAAGTCACTTGGCTTTCACTCTGAACTATCTCCTTCAACCTTCTGCCTTCCTAGACTGGGATGGGAAGCCAGATGTTTCTGCTGAAACTCCAGCACCAGCCTGATGGCCAAGACAAATTTCAACCTCAGGAGAACAACAAATTCCCACTTGACAAGGAAGGTCCCCACTAGCCCTTATGGTGCCCTGGTGAGAATTTTTAAAAAGTGCCTCTCTGGGAGGGTGCACTTCTGCTGCGTGTGACCTGTTTAACCCTGGGCGACATCCTCAATGAGAAAAACTGTGGGCAGATCAAAAAAAGAAGAAAACTGCCAATGTGAATATTAATTGTGAATGTCAGGTACCTTCTGGATCATTACCAGTGGGTTTTGGGAAAAATAAAGGAAATCAGATAGTAAGCCTGACAGAAACACCCCTTTCCATAAGTCAGTGTGGGCGGACAAGGAATGAGCCCCTTTCTGTGCCTCTCAATGACCCTGCATGACATCCCAGTGGCCCACTCAACGGTCTGCAAGGAGATAGGAATGGTGGTGGAATTTTGTTGCAAGTCGTCAGAAACAAAAAATCTGCCAAAAGTATATGCTTCTATTTACTTCACTCCAGATATTTTCTATCCATAAAAATAGAAGAAAAATGCAATCCCTCTGATTCTTACCTGCTTAACTTTCTCCATACCAATCACCACTACACATCCTAATCCCTATTTTGCTTTTTTATCTTAATTATTGTCTGCTTCTCCCTTCCCCCTCCCACAACAACTAGAATGTGAATTCCACGAGGGAGGGAACTTTCATTTTAAAGCTGTACCCTCCCTGGGTAGGACAATATCAGCACCAGTAATCACTTACTGGCTATTTGTTGAGTAAATGAATGCAAGGCTTTGAGAGCCACCTGGTAGAGAGACCAGCTGTTATCCACACGCAACTGAGCTCTTGTTTTTCTTTTGCATCCTACTTGGTTTGGTGTGCCTGGGAATCTTGGGGGATGGTGGCAGTAAGAACCAGGCCACACCCTTGCCCTGACAACTGAGCCACACTTATCAGATCTGGCTCTGCCCAAGAAGCTCAATCTCACTGCTGCCAATTCCAGAAGGAAATGCAGAACTTGGAAATCAGCTAGTCTGATGCAAACAAGAAGCCCTATGGCAACAGGGAACTCACTACCTCCTAAGGCTACCTGCCTTTGCCATGTACCCTCACTATTCCTAGATTGGTTCTGGAGCCACATAGAACCAGCTTGCTGTCCAGGCTCTTCTGAACCCATCTAGGCTCCTTGGGAAGGGAATGCCCCTGGGCCTTTGCCCTCCTGAGTGACCATGCCCAGGCAGGGGGACCAACCCCTGAACACCAGGTCAGCATCCGGCTTCTAGGGTAATGTTGGCTGAAATGCTGACCCACGTGCACAAGGCAGCACCACGGTGATGGAGGTGCCTGAGGCTTTTCCTGTTCCACCCACACTGCTGGGGAGATGAAGAAAGGATCTGAGAGAGAGTGAGTTCTCTCCTGTAGGGGGAGGCCAGAGGGAACTGCAATGGGGTGCAAATCACAGCACAATCTGAGTAAAGAGGGAGAAAACCAACTAAGCTTCTACCATCTGGCTCCCTCCAAACTTCCCCCCAGACATCATTGGAAGGATTCACAAAAAACTGGCATCATTTACCTCTGGGGAGGAGAACTGTGATGGTGAGGGAAGGGGGGCTTGTTTTTATTGGATACCTTGGAAGCTTTCAGAACATCTTTGAGGCATTACCAACTTGCAAAGGTAAATAATATTAAAATGATAGAAGAAAACAACAAAGGTTCTTTCAGGATGGTGCTGTCACCTCTGTAGGGCCCTTTCTGCAGGACAGGTTTCAGACATTGTGTTCTCTCATCTTCTGTGAGGCTTGCTGAGATATCTGGACCTCCCAAACCAGTTGCAAGATGGGCTCTTTATCCAGCTCACAGCCCCAGGGATGTGTTTGTCTTATCCCAGCGCTCTCTTCTTTTTAGAGCACCTGGACCCTGGAAGGACCAAAAAAATCATGACTGCATCGAAAAGCTGGATCTTCGTTTCCATCAATACCCTGCTGTTCCGAGCAAATGCCCTTTCTCTGCTCACTCGTCCCCCTCTCTCTCCTTCTGTGGGAGACTGGCTCTCTTGGTGGACTGAGGGTTTAGTTAAAGGTAACTAAAATTAAATAAGAGGTTACCTCTGATCAGAGTTCATGCAGCTGGGCTGCTGTGCCCAGCCTGACTGCACCCTTGCTTGCTGAGGCAGCACTCATTCTCTGGGCCCCATCTCTACCCCTCACACTGCACCTGTCATATGTTAACCCCTGCCTGGTGGTTTACCTGAACCCCACGAGAAGCTTCCTCAGGCATGATCTCCATGAATCTCTACCACATCCTTGTGGTGATGTCAGATCCCTTCCATTTATCAGATGAGGAGACTGAGGCTCAGAGTGGGCAGGGCATTCCTCGAACAGAACAAGACCTCAAACTCACAACCTTCAACTCTAAAAGTTAGCTACTCTCCCCACTCATCCTTGGCTACTTCCTTTTAGGAAAGATGACACTACTTGCACTTCTTTTTGAGTTTTCATTTTGGTCCCGTCCCTTCCCTTCTCCTCTGTAATCCTGGCCCATTCTTACTCGAATGTTTCTCAAACTTCAGTCATTCATGCCTCACCTTCGTTGTCTTTTGTGCTATAACAATGCGCTATTACCTCTAGTCTTATTTACTCAATATTTTCCTTTACATTGATTCTCTTCAAAAATTATATAAGAAACAAAACATATATCAATCCAAATAAAACTGTGTACCACCACCATCATTAAGAAATTAATTTTAGAGCCAGCCCCATGGTGTAGCGGTTAAGTGCACATGCTCTGCTGCTAGTGGCCCGGGTTTGGATCTGGGCAGGCAACGATGCACCGCTTGTCAGGCCATGCTGTGGCGGTGTCCCGTACAAAGTGGAGGAGGATGGGCACAGATGTTAGCCCAGGGTCAGTCTTCCTCAGCAAAAAGAGGAGGATTGGCATGGATGTTAGCTCAGGGCTGATCTTCCTCACAAAAAAAAAAGAAAAAAAATCTACTTGCCACAATGGAAGAAACTAAAAATGAATACAATGAAAACACGCATTGTTATTGTTATTAAATCCCATTGAGATATAGTTACCTGCCAAATATTTGAGACTAGTCTGGTCTCTTTCTGTTAAAAAGGGGAATTAAGGTTTTATCAGTTATTTATAGCTATGATAATGTTGCCTAACAAACGGTCCTCAAGTCTCAATGGTTTACGTCAACACACATTTATTTCTTGCAAATCTGCAGGTGGTCTGGGAGGCTCAGCTTCGGCTGTGGGTTGGGGTTATGTCTGCCCCATGAAGGTTTCATTCTGAGACCGGTGGGTCTCCAGGGCATGCTCTTCTCATGGAAGATGGCAGATGCACCAAAAATCAAGGCGAACCACGTAAGCACACTCGAAACCTCGGCTTACATCATGGCTGCTAGTATTTCATTGGCCAAGGCAAGCTACACCACCAAGCTCAACTTCATGGAGAAGAGAACTGTATTCCTCCCTTGAGTAGGGGTGGAGAGGGATGAGTAGAGAGTGAGTATTTTCTGAGTCACAAATAAACTCCACCACAAAGGTGTGGAAGACACAGAAGGAGCAAACTGAAACTTTCTAATTGACTTAATTGAAGAGAACTGGAAAAGACCAGCTGAACCCAGTCATAATTCATGTCCTAGTGGTGAGGTCACTCTGATTCTGGACAAAATCTGGGTTCTTTTAGCGAGGAACAGGTGGTGTGGAGATGGTGGTGGGGAATGGCCATTGGGCAGGTGTATTTGTCCGCTAAGGCTGCTGTAACAAAATACCACACACCAGTGGCTTAAACAACAGAAATTTATTTTCTCGCAGTTCTGGAGGCTGGAAGTCCAAGATCAAGGTGCTGGCAGGGTTGGTTTCCCTCTTGGCTTGCAAATGGCCATCCTCTTGCTGCCTCTCCATATGACTGTCCCTCTGTGCACACACCCCTGGTGTCTCTCTGTGTGTTCTAATCTCTTCTTATAAGGACACCATCAGATAGGATTAGAGCCCACCCTAATGGCCTCATTTTCACTTAATCACCTCTTTAAAGGCCCTATCTTCAAATACAGTCACATTCTGAGGTGCTAGGAGTTAGGGCTTCAACATATGAAATTTGGGGGACACAATTCAGTCCATGACAGTAGGAGAAAAGCAATGTTTGCCACACTTGTTCAAGTCTCTCCCCCCTCCAAAAGTTGCTTCCTTGATTCTGTATTTTTCCTTTTGTTCCTTCCCCTTTCAATTAATGTTTATTAAAAAGAGTAGACTACATTAGCTGTTTCCATCTCTTTCCATCCCTCACTGGATGGAGTGATAACCCACAGCCCTCAGTTTTCTACTCTTAATTACTCTATCGATTTTTTGGAAACAAGTTCTCTAAGGTTCTTGCTGCCAAATGCAATGGATCCTTTTCAGTTCTGACTCTTGGCCATTCTTGGCAATGATAATCAACTCTTGAGTCGCTCTCTTTCATCTTTCTGTTATCATACCCTGCCTTTTCTGAGTCTTCTTTCTCAGCATCGTCCGTGGAATTCTCTTCCTCTTCCTTCTCTTTAAATATTATTGTTTTCCAAGAACTCATCCTCAGCCAACAATTCCTCTCATTCCACACACACTCTGCTCATCTCTCTCTCTTTCTCTCAATAATTTCTTAAACTACATTTAAAATCTTGACCTCTCCCCTGAGTTCAAACTTAAATACCCAAATGGTTACTAAATATATGCTAATCTAGATATTCCATAGATAACATAGATAAATTAACATGACCACAACTGAATTCAGTATTCCTGCCTCCAGATCTGTTCCTCTCAGAAAGTATTATAACCACCTACCCCAGTTTACCTAATCAAAAACTGAGACCTCATCCTTCGGTGCCTCCTTTCCCTTAACCCCATCTGCCTTATTTAGTCACTAAATCAACAAGTTCCAAGAAGAAATTCTTCTAAGCATTTCTCAAATTCTCCTTTAATACATTCACCACTCAGCTACCAAGGTAATCATTTAGAAATGCATTGTTGACTGAGTTCATTATTCTCCAGATGAAGTCCAAACTCTTTATCATGTGATATAATGGCCACCTCTTCTGTCATTTCCCAACTGGAACCTGATGTAGAAATAATATTGAATGTTAACTGAGATGACTCCCCTTCTCCAGGGTAGGTTCATCTTTCTAGCTACGGATAATTGCAGCCAGCCTAGGACTTTTACTAGACTAGAAAGGCTTTTATTAGATGAGGACAGGAGGGATGAGGTGGTCTGTCTTTATCTCATCCTGAAAAAGACAAGAGGTGGTGACATTGTAGTCACAGTAAGCCAATCTTTCAGCCAATCTGAAAGGAACTGGCTGAATACTGTGATTGCTTTATACAAGCCATTTGGAGAAGGGGATGGAGCAGAGGGAGGAGAGCCAGATTTGATTCTTCAGGTAGGTCATAGACTTCCCCTAAAGGTATGGGTTCCCATCATCAATCATTCCTGGGCCTGGAGAAGGTGAGGAGAGTGTGGACTGGGCACTGAGTAAAGGTATATGACCAAAAACATTCTCGCTATAAAATAAAGATAGCAGTGCATGTGTCAGGATGAGCAATCTGCCACATTTTAAATTCTTGGAAGCTCTCAGTTAAATGATACTCCCTTAAACATTGATAAATCCAGATCGTGGAAAACAAAGTTTTGCTATTTGATTAGCATTTTGCATTTCTCTACTAGGGCAAACAAAACTCTGGCATATTTTAGTGGACTCCAGGAGGAGTATATCACAGCATATCCACATTCTAGTGGATGTTTTAAAAAATGACTGTAAGAGAAGTGCTTTGTCAAGGGCCAGAAGAGCAGGCAGGCAGATTGAAGGGGTGCATGGGCGTTGCAGGCAGACAGGCCTGTGTGGAAACCTGACGCTGTGTGACTTTGAGGAATATCACTTAACCTCTCCAAGCTTTAGTTTCCTCCCCAGTCAAGGGGAAAAATAATAGTACCTGAATCAAAGGGTGTCTGTGAACATTAAGCGGAATTAATATATGTGTTTGCTTGGCACAGTGCCTGATACTTGGCAAGTGCTTGGTAAGTGATGGATATTATTATTACCGTTCTTATTATTATTACTCAATATTCTTAAGAAGAGTCGTGGACCCTCAGAGATCCTTTCTTCTCTTCTCCAGCTCACTTGAGTCTGCTAGGAAGGTTCACCCTCCATCTCGGGGTTGTGATGAAACCCTCATGGTCCTCACCTCCCTCCATCTCCTCGACTCCTGGTTCTGGGGTCCCAGAGGCCCTAGGAACTGGGTCTGTGGTTTATCTTTCACCAATGCCACTTTCCTCTTCTTTGTTTTTCCCAAAGAGAATCCTCAGGGCTTTGATTTAAAAATGATTTTATTACTTGGTTCTAGGACACCACCACAACCATGAGCCTTGGGGGAAGGGAGATCTTTTGGAGGTGCCCGCACTGTTATCACAGCTATGACCTGAGGTCTGTAGATACCACACCGAGATGAAACACGACAGGATTTACAAAATGGCTAGGACAGTGTCTGGCACGTGGCAAATGGTGGTTCCCCTCCACTGGTCATGATCGCCCTAAGGTCTGGGGTGACGAGGGGAAGACACCACTGTCCTAACCACACACTCAAGCCTCTCTGTATGGAGGTCTTGTCTCAGGGGTGAGATGGGGCACCCTGGCCTTTCATTTCTAAGATCCAGTTTTCTGCTTGTTTCTGTTTATCCAGCTCTTTCTTTTCTTTTTTCTCCTTCCTCCCTTCTTCCCTTCTTCCCTTCCTCTCTTCCTTCCTTCTCTTTCTTTCCTTCTCTCTAATTCTTTCTATCTTTCCTCCCTCCCTCCGTTGCACCTTCCCTCCTTCCCTCCTTCTTTTCTTCCTCCTCAGTTGCTCTGTCTTGCTGTTTTATTCTTTTTCTCTCTTATTTTTCTTTCCTTTTCTCTGTTCCCCTCTCCTTTCCTCTCTCTCATTCCCTCCCTTTCTTCTTTCAAGATCTAACATGGAAAGATTTTGAGCTCATAACCAAGGAAAGACAAAAATCACACGCATGTCTTGCCATAAAGAATCTCATATCCCCAGGGGAAGGCAGAAGACCCAAAGGGAAATGGAGGGGGAGAAGGGCAGGATGCACAGGAAAGGCCCCTGCAGGTCTCACCGAGCCCCGGCCTCTCCAGACCTCTTCCAGTCCTTGTCGCTGGGTTTTCCCCATGACAGTCTTGGGCAGGTCCAAGACAAACTCCATCTGTTGGGAAAAATCAGTGCAGGGTCAGCTGTCCATGATCCCAATGAGGTTGGACTTTTCAGAGGAACTGCTATAGGGAGAGAGGAAGCTCTTGAGGCTGGAGGCTCCAGGTGAGTGAGGACTGAGGCTGGAAAACACCCAGGGAAGCCCTCTGTGCAATAAGAAGCTTCAGAAAGTGCTCGGGGACAAGGACAAGAGGAGAATGGCTGGAACTGGACATAAAGTTGGTCAGCTGGTCTCTGAGGTACTCTAGACCAGGGGAAAAGCAGTACGTGAACACAACACGACACATCAGACACCTGAGCTTTGATGTCAGACCTTCTGGGCTCCAGTCTTTCCTCTACCACTCGCCTGGTTTTGGTCAGGTCACTTGGCTTTTATGAGACTCAGTTTCCCCACTGAGTCAGCTGGAGGATAACAACAACTTTGTTGAGTTGTTGTGAGGACAAAATGAGATTCCAATGCTAAATTCTCTGCATGGGGTAAATACTCAAAAATATAAGCTGTGTTTATTAAGCTAGACTGGAGAGAACAGACATCTAAGAGTTAGGAAGCCTGGTTTTGAATTACATCTCAGTTATTTCCTGTTGGTGTGTCTTTGGCAAAACTATAAAATCTCTCTAATTTCACTTTTCTTGCCTGCAAAAAAGAATGTTTGATATCGAGGACCCCGCCTTCTCTAACATTCCTGAATCCTAATATATGAATGTTGAAGACAATTCGTTGAGGCTTCCTGTTAAACGGTTCAGTGTGCCAGGGTATTGGTCTAGGAGTCAGATGGTCTTGGATTTAATAAAAACAATAATAATAGGGATACTGATACAAAAAAAGAATCTTCTTAGCAGCTGATACGGGAATCCTCCATAAGGCAAGACTGACTTTGTTGAGGAAGGAGTTTGTTAAAATCACAGTGGGGTAGAGCAGGGCTTGGCAAACTGTAGCCTGTGGGCAAAATTCAGCCCTCCTCCTGTTTCTGTAAATAAAGCTGTATCGAAACAGAGCCGCAGCCATCGATTTACAGTTGTCTCCGGCTGCTTTCACACTACAAGGACAGAGTTGAGTAGCTGCAACAGAGACAGTATAACCTAAAATATTTAGGTTTTGGTGCCTGGACTGTAGATAGAGGGTAGAAAGAAGCCATAAGAGAGATCCAGGTTGAACACTAAGAAGAAAGCTACTCTGCATATCACGAAGAAGGGAGCAGAAGGGTATTGTCGCTGGAAGGAGGGAGGAGGTGGAAAGAACCTGCTGCCTGGGGCATTCTAGAGGAGAGACTTGTAAAAAGAGACACGTCAATTGAGTAATACACTGTTATATTGTGTGATAGGACCCCTCTACTGAAATAGAGGGGTCTCTCAAATATTCAGTTACAATGCAAAATTCATAATATTCTTGGTGTGATTGGACTTCTAGTCTCCTTTTAAAATACTTATTAAACGCTTATTATGTGCCAGTCACTCTTCTAAGTGCCTTATGCCTTACAAATATTAACTAATCTTCTTAACAGCCTGTGAAGGAGTAACACCACTATCCCCATTTTACAGGTAAGGAAACTGAGGCACAGAGAGATTGCTGAGTAAGTAAGTGGTCAGATGGATTTTGAATGTGACAGTCTGATTCCAGAGACTATGCTATACTGCCTGCCTATCAGTTTGAGGCTGAAAGTCTGTGAGGTGGACTCTTTAATGTGCTGCCCAGATCCCCCTGCAGGAATAAAAGGCTTACTCCCCCACTACCAGACGTCTTTTGGGAGGGCACAGCTAAGGAGAGCTGTCTCTCCCAGGGCCATACCCCCTTCCCAGGGCAGCCTGCATCAATGCCTGACCCACATGGGGCTATAAAGGCCCTCCCCCTTGACCCCTCTACCCTCTCAGGAAACCCTGAAAGGTTGTCCTAGCTTCAGAACCCCCATGGAGTCGGCTGAGGCCCCCACTGAAACTACATCATAGTGCAACTTCACCTTCTGCCCAATCCTGCTCCCTTCCCATCCATCTCCTTCCACAGGTGTTGATACCAAAGCATTCCCTGATAAAGCTCTGCAGGTTAGCCTCCTTCCCAGAGTCTGCTTCTCAGAAACCACCTGCGACAATTAGCCTGTGCTGACAAAGCGTCAGTGAGCATCCGGGTTACACGAGGATCTGAGGGGCTTGAGGCTTAACGTGCTTGCTCTCACCTTCTACCCCAGGCTCAGAAAAACAATGTTTTTCTTTCCCTGGGGCAAGCTCCTATCTTGTACCGGGCTCCAAACACTAGGTCCTCCTTCTGTGTCAACTTCCATGCTTTAGTTCTCTGCCCCAGAGTGAAAACAGTATAGTGCATTCTGTGCTTTTTGCCTTTTCTGGTAGGAGCACTTCCATTTTCCTGTAAGAAGCCACCCATCCCTCACTCAGTCCATGTCATGGGTGCAGGGCAGCTCTCTCTCCCATCCTTCCTGCGCTAGCTCCTGAGTGATCACATGACCCAGAACTGGCCAGAGTGTCCCATCCTCTGGTTACAGAGATTGGTTTAAGATGGACACATGACCCAAATTGGTCCACTGAGAATCAACGTGAAGACTGTTGCTGGCGCCTTTGGCGAAAAAGGTGCTCTTTTTCCATTGGGATTTGCTAAGCTGCTAAAAATGTATATTTGGAGCTTTTGGAGGCCATTACAAAGGGAGAGTATTTCATGAAATGAAGCCAATACAGAAAGAAGGAGAGTCAAGGGGTGAAAGAGACATCTCTGACCACATCATTTGAAAGCCTATTGCCAGCTGTGACTAAAGCTTCACCCCCCCCCACCCCCGGACTTCTCAATTGTGTGCACAATAAACATCAAGTTGGGTTTCTGTCACTTGCGACTGAGAGATTACTGAATAATACAGCAAGATCTCAGTGCAGAAAGTGGGAATGTAGGCCAGGTATCGGCTAGAACTTGTTCCCATGGGAGCATCCGACTTTCAATTCAGAGCGAGTTAAAGTCTAAGGACAATTTTCAGGCATCTGGACAGTTGGGCTTTCTTGGTCATAGTCAGGCAGAACTTTGGAATTAGAGGCCTCATCCTCTGCCTGAAGGAGAGAAATACAAGAGGAGAACCATCCTTCCTTCCTCAAGTTCGGGAGCCCAGAGGCCTCACTGTCGTCGGGTACTTGTACGGGGCCATCACTGACTTCACGTGCTGCTGCAGCTCCTTGGTGAGCTGGTCCAGGTAATAGAACAGAAACCATGGGGCCAGGACCACAAATGCCTTCACTACCTGCAGCAAGGATGAGGGCCAAGAGAGAAGGGGTCAGAGGGCGTCATCGTCTCCTGAGATAATGCAAAATCAGTGTTAAGAATCTCACCACAGCTAACACCTGTATATCTCCCAATTACTCCTCCAGATATCCGGGGCAGGGCAAAGGGAGAAACTGAGGATAATAATGGCCAAGATTCCACCTCTCTCTCAAGTGGCTTATCGCATGCACAGGTAAGACTGTAGATTGAGACCAGGCTCACCTCATATCCCTAGGACAATAGAATGAAGAGGAGAAACTAGATATAAGAGAATAGAGGAAATAAAGACTGGGGACTACGAGCCTAAATGACTTGTTTAACCTCTCCAAACCACAGTTTGCGTGTCTATAAAATGGAGATCCAATTGTCATACTTACTTCACGGGAAATGAAATGAATTCATATGCAGCACAGCTTAGCTCAGTGCTTGGCACACAGGGTTTTCTCAGTAGAGGATCCCCTTCGGGCCCCATTTGCCTAGTGGCTCCCATGATTTCCATGGGTGATATGTCCCTTAACTGCCAGAGTATGACATGGTCAACTTCCTACAGAAATGTCCTTGGACATCGACCCACATCTCTACATCTTAACCTTTCCCCACACACACACCAGGCACTGTGAGACTCCATCTGGCCTATTCCTATGACCCTGGCATTATAAGGAGTCTTTCTTCTTCCCCGTATTCTCACTGTAAGCCCCAAGGCTCAGGGGCTCTAACTCTTGTCTCAAATTCCTCCTCATTCCTCTGGTCAGGGATCAGTTTCTGATTCAAATGCCAAACAGCAGTGGAATCCTTGCAGCCCCGTAATAATAGACCTTATGTGGTGCTTGCTGTGTGCCAAGCCTTATTCCAAGCACTTTACGAATGTTAACACATTTAATCCTCACAACAACCCTCATCTTACAGATGAGAAAGTGAGGCTCAGAGAGGCTAAGTAACTTGCCCAAAGCCACATAGCTAGTAAGTGGCAGGGCCAAGATTTGGACCCAGGCTGTCCAGGCCCAAGAATTCACTCTTAACCATCATGCTATACTGCCCTTCTCTCCTAAATCTGCAGACCCCCAGGCTGCTGCTCGGCCATCACCTCTCCTCGGATGGGGTCCAGGCTGCTGACTACAGCCTCCTCCACCACAGCGGGGTGCTCCATCAGTGCACTCTCCACCTCTGAGGCTCCAATCCGGTATCTGTAGAAGAACCTGTCCTTCAGAGGAGATTGGACACTCAACGTGCAGGCCAACCCCAAAGTCTAGACCCAGCCAAAATAACAATCCAGATTACCCTTCCCAGCCCAGAAGCCAAGCTCACCCACTGGAGTTAATGATACCATCTGCCCGCCCCATGAGCTGGAAATACTCATCTTCATCCTTGATTCCCCAGTCTCCCAGGAGCCAAAAGTCTCCTCAAACGTTGGCTGCTGTCTTCTCAAGACTGTCCCGGTGAGTAGACAGAGTCATTGTGCCTGCAAAGCCCCAGGGCTGCCATGAACAGATGGCAGGTTGTGCTTTTACAACTTGAACAACTAAACATGGTGGGCTTGCTCTGAAGCTGTCAACTCCAGCCCCCGGGTGGAACTGGGCCTTCCTTCTGTATTTCAGTTATTCAGTCTCTCACCTACTCCGCGGGGGTCAGTCTGACTGACATATCAAAGCGTTCATTCACCCAAGCTCTAGGGCGCTTTCCCTGACTGATTCCTCCTTCCCTTCAATGGTCAGCCTAACCCCGGCTGTACTCCATGACCCTGCTCAAGGGAACCAAAGTTTATTAGACATTCTTCTTGGCTCCTCTGTTAGATCTGAAAGTTCTAGAGACACATCAGTGAGCCCCCAGGGCCCCGGGCAATGTGCATATTTCTACAGTGGCCGGGCCCCTCTATTCAGCTGAGGCACTTGTTCAGAGCAATGAGAAGGTCTGAGGTTTTCCCCTTGTTAGAGCATCTCTATATCTTGTTCCAGGGTAGAGATTGAATGTAGCATAGGGATTTCATAGTGTGGCTCCTTCATTTGGAAAATAGGGGTACTGAAGACCAGCGATCAAGAGGCCTGTTGGAGGCCAAACAGCCATCACAGCTGGCAGAGCTGAGACCAGAAGCCAAATCTCTTGGCCACCAGCTTGACTCTTTTTCCTGGTCACCATGCAGCCCCTGCTGGCGTTAACTCTGCGGCCTTGAGTCAACTCACCAACTCCTGAGTCTGTTTCCTGTCTGTCGAGTGGGGAGAATCCCGGCGCATGAGGATAGAGGGGACAGCGCACAGGAAATGCTTGGAGAAGCGCACAGTGTGGCTGTGCCCTCTTCTCTGGGGCTCAGTTTTCCTCCTCTGTACAGTGGAAGTGATCATGTGGATCTACAGCAACTCTTTTATTTAACACACTCTTACGTAGCACTGTTCTAAGTGTTTCACAAACATTAATGCCTCTCGATATCCATAACATTGCTGAGAGATATTATGATACGTGTTTTACAGGTGAGGAAACTGAGGCATGAGAGACCAGTAACTTGCCCAAGATCACACAGTAAATAGTGGAACGGTGTTTTGAACTGAAGCAGTTTGTCTCCAAGGACCTCACAGGGTCGTTGGGAGGATTAAATGAGTTTAATGTATGTGAAGTGCTTTAGAATAGAGCTTACCATATAGTAAGCACTCAATAAATGGTAGCCACATTTATTACTGGATTTATTATTTAATTTATTATTTAATGTGTTTGAGGTCTTCCCTGCCCATTTTTCAATGATAACGGGCTTGGATGAGTCTGGTAATCTCTGGCTTCACCATCCTCACCTATAAAGTGAGCCAGTTAGACTCAAGAATCATCCATTTCTAACACTGCAAGGTCTGAAGGTAGGGATGCCTCCAACTACATGGTGGTTTCAATGTGGTGTCTAGCATGGCTCTGAAGGAAATCAGTGGCATGGAGCAGGGACAATAGTTGGGGGTGGGGGCAGGACTGCCCTTGGGAAAACACTGCTGTATATAGTTGAGAGGCAATAAGCTTTCTGGCATGAAACACTTCTTGGGGTGTAAAGGAGTGTCTGGAGAAAGATCATTCTTCAAATGGGATCATAGTGATGGGCTAAGGATGGCCGGGGTGAATGGCCAGTCTTTTCTCTTGGCACCCGTTCTTGGACATTGGACCCCTCTTTGTCTCTATGTCTTCCCAATGCCTCTTGAGAAGTTCATAACTTTGGGACCCCTCTCATCCCTCTCAGAACCCGTTATCCCCACAAGGGGACAGAGAGAGGAGAGGGGGTTCCTCACCACATAGCCAGAGAAGATGCCTATAGGCCTGATGGGCTTGACCCTGATGCCCAAGTCTCCTTCTGCACCAGGGGCAGGACATTGCCCTCGTCATCTATGACCTGGAGGAAGAAGCAGATTGATTGCATAACAGGAAATGGCTTGAATGGCAGCGCGGAAGAGCTGAGTTTGTCAAATGGAAGACCCTCTCACTCTAGTGGTCCCTGAAAACAAGAACCAGAAACCAAAAGAAGACAAGAGTTTTAAACCCAGATCTCCAGTCCACCAGCCTGGGATGGTTTAGGAGAAGCCCCTTATTGAGACTGGACCAGATGAGCTTGGGAAGATTCTTCTGGCCTTAGGAGCTCAGGAGATATAATAACCTCCCATTATCTTTGAGGCCTATGGGCCTGGACCTCAGACAGATCAAAACTCAAATGATGACTCTGCTGCCTTACTAGTTCTCTTTGAGCTACTTAAGCTATACATCTCAGGGCCTTCATCTGTAAAACAGATAATGACAGCTTATTTCACAGGATTGTACGAGAATGAAATAAAATACTAAAAAAAAGGGCTCTGTAAATGGTTATCACAGTCAGGGGTGGGAGAGCAGACAATTACACATAACACTGAATAGAGTATAAATTGTTACCTTTTAGATACATACACCTTTTAGATAGATACATACATAGATACACATATGCACATTCTATTTCTTGGAATTACCCAAAGAAAGAAGAGAAAGGAGCAAAATTTTAGCTACAGCATATTGGTTATGGCGTTGTTTTTACTAGCGAAAAATTTGGAAATCACCTATTGACCAACACAAGGCGTAAAGAGTGTTGGAGCCACACTATCCACTACGCAGTCGTGAAAAATCACGCTGTAGATTGGTGCTAACTGACCCAGAAAGAGGGTCACCCAAGATTGTTCAATGATAAAAGTGAGTTACAAAATGATATGTTAAGATTCACCCCTATTTTTTTAAATGTACATATTTATATAACTAATGAGCTAGCTAATTTACGAGCTATTCAAAGCACTTTTCTCTGGATGATAATGATATGAGTAATTTTCTCTTTTCTCTTCCTTTCTGTCTTCCTTCCTCCCTTTCTCTCTCTCTCCTTCTTAAATATTATTTTAATATCTTTACTTTCTGTTATTTTTCCTCAATGAGCAATGTAATAAGTAAATTACTGAAAAATTGGTGTTTTCCCCTCCCTCCTTAGTGCCCCTAACAAACCTGCACATCATAGTGGGGAACGGCGGGTCCCAGGCGGCCAGGTCTGATTTTCATTGTCTTAGAAACTCTGCAGGTGATTCCCTGTGGAAAGTGGTGGGCGGATCAGCAAACCTCAGGAGGATCACAGGTCACAGAAAAAGAAAGACAGACTCAGCAGAGCAGGTCCTGACACGGTCCTTAAGTGGCCTCTCGTTTGGTATCTCCCTCCCTCCCCTTTACCTGGCTCCCCCTTTACTGGAACCCTCATCCTAGGGGTTGCCCTACAGTGGAAAGCAATCTGATTGACCACTCCCCAGGGAAGAGGAACTAATCATCACATTATGATCTCTTTAGAGGGAGCCATACTTTAATAAGGGACCACGGACACCAAAAGTCCTTTAAAAGAATATGGGATTAAATTATCTCCCATAAGAGGACCATCTCTAGGGCTGGCCCCGTGGCTTAGTGGTTGGGTGTGTGCACTCCGCTACTGGCAGCCTGGGTTCGGATCCCGGACACACACCAACGCACCACTTGTCCGGCCATGGTGAGGTGGCATCTCACGTCCAGCAACTAGAAGGATGTGCAACTATGACATACAACTATCTACTGGGGCTCTCGGAAGAAAGAGGGCAAAAAGGGAGGAGGATTGGCGATGGATGTTAGCTCGTGGCCAGTCTTCCTCAGCAAAAAGAGGAAGATTGGCATGGACGTTAGCTCAGGGCTGATCTTCCTCACCAAAAAAAAAAAAAAAAAAAAGAGGACCAGCTCTTCTTGAATCCTGAAATAAATCCTACAGAGATGCTGGTGACCAAAGGAGCAGTCCCTAAACGTGGCCTCCTCTGAAAGGCTGGAAGCCCTTGCCACGACTCCACTGTCCTTCCCCACATTTGCAAAGTTCTTCCACTTCACAGCCCTGCCATGAGCCTTCTCGGGAGTTCTGCCAGGGGACCCATTAGCCATAGAAGGATGTAAGGTAAAAGAGTGGAGAAGAGGAGGTGAGAAGTCCTGAGAGTCCTGAGAAGAAGCACTGGGAAAGGAGTTGGGGGGAAGGATTCCCCAGATAGTTTGGGTAAGCGGCATAGTGTAGAGCAATGTGAATCCACATCGTGCTCACGGGGCCCCAACAGTTCCAAGAAGGCCTCTCAGTCAGTGAGGTGGGGTGCTAGCGGGTTCCTCTCCCCACCCCTCACTTCACTATGAGTAGCTTAGTGCAGTGCCTGCATGTTCGATAAACTCAAGTCTCTGTGGAAATGTTACTCCGTTACAGGAGACTTTCCTGACCATCATATCTGAAACACCAGCCCCTCATCCCTCCTCACCCCTTCTCACCAGCTTGACTTCTCTCCACAGAACTTCTCACCATCTGCCATGTCATATATTCATTAGTTTATGTCTCTCTCCCGACTTCTGCTAGAATGTGATCTCCGTGAGAACAGGAGCTTTGCCTGTTTTGTTTCTGCCAAACTGTCAATGTTTATCTCATAGTAGGTGCTCAATAAATATTCACTGAATAAGTGCATGATAAATGGTGGCTCATGTTTTTATTATCAAAGAGCCTTTCGAAGCCCATTCACCAGCCCATGGTTCTAGGAGCAGGGACCATTTCTGTCTGGCCATAGAATTCTCGGATGTCCAGTCCTGTCTGGGCCCTCGAGCTCTCCAGAGTGTCTGGAAGGAGGGTCTCCCCTCCGCTGAAGCAGTCCTGTAGATGTGGGAACTTGTACCTGAAAACAGAAGAGAGGTAAGAGTTCCCTCTGAGCCTCCCTGGAACCAAACTCTGCCTAGGCCTAGAGCTGGATTCTGGGTGCTTTAATGGTGAAGTTGGCTTCATGGGGCTAACCATGCTCAGAGGGCCAGATAGATGAGCACATGTGTATGTGGGGGAGGCAGGAGGAGGCGCCAATAGACCAGAGGCTCTTTCCAACCCCCAAAGCCCCGTCGCCTGGAAAGATCCTGTTGAACCAATACCTAGTAAATGATGGGGGCTCCTACCACGTTGTTGACTGGGTAGCTGGACAGGGCCTGGAGGGAGAAAGCCAGCTGGCACTGCCCATCGGGTCAGATGATGAGCTAACTGGCATGCACAGTGGTTATGAGCAAGAGCTACAGAGGTGGGCTCTGGATTTGAATTCTAGCTTCTTTGCTGTGTCTACTTTAGATCAAATGAGCCCCAATTCTCATGCACCCTCAAACCAAAAATGACAGAGAAATGACCATCTATTGTTATAGAGAAAAGGTCCAGGACTAACTCGGAACGTTTTTGTCAAATCCTGGCTGCCAATTTAATGACTTGCCTCCGTAAATACACCTCTAGAATTACACAAACCCCTAGTCACCAAGGGAAAGAGATCAGCCATTGTCGTGTCTTGGTTAAAAGTTCCTTAACCTCCTAGGACTAGCTTTATAATAGATTAATTCCAGCCCTATTGTCCCCAAAATATTTTGGGGACATAATTCACACAGAAAACTGATTTGAAAAGTTAAAATTGCCTATAGACAATTCACAAGAAGTGCTACTGATAAACAGCCAGTACTGAATACTTGCCAGGCCCTGTGCTATCCCGCTGAATTTTCACAATAACCTCACAGAGTTCGTATTATCACTCCCATCTTAAAGAGGGGAAACTGTGACTCAGAAGGTTAAGTAACTTGTCCAAGGTCACACAACCATCAAGTAGTGGAACCAGCATTTGCAGCCTGTAATTTTAACTGTTATGTAACACCACCTCCATCCCATGCTCTGCTTTGTGCAGAATTTATTACAAAGAATGGTTTAGGCAAAAATGTCTAGAAAAAATGATTAACATTAGTGCATGATGTTATTATTTCCTCTGAGTGCTCTTGATGAACTGGTATAAGCTATGAAAGTCATCCCATTTCCCTTATTGCCTTGCCTTACAGGAAACTCAACATAAAATTACCTACTTATTGGTTGTACTTCTTACTTTCCTTAGTCTCCCCCCCCATTCATCTATATTTTCCTAACAGACCTTATAATTTTACGTCTGTTTTCATGTTGGTGTTTTTTTCTATTTTTGGCACTTAACAAAAGCCACTTCAAATCATTTTTGGAAGGAGGCAGAGTAAGAATATGTTTAAAACAGAGAATGACGAATCATCTGAAGAGAATCTCCTGAGACAACCTAAACTGTGCCTGACCTTTTGACCTTTAAGAATATCATCCATGCCTCAGTTTACTCTTGGGGTCTCTGTTGCCAGCCAAACAGAAGTCTGGGTGTGCCGTCAACTGCTACAGAGACCTGGAGGCCTCAGGATGTCAAGGACCCAATTCCCCATCACAAATAGAGTCCAACGTAGGGCATGACTTTGCAAGCAAAATGAGCCCATTTCCATTGCTTTGTTGCCCCAGGGTAATGTGGTTTATAGATTTCATTTAATGGCTACCCCATCAAGTTCTAGAAAAACTCCTACTTATTCTTCAAAACTCCTTGTAGATAATAGCCCCAAACTGGAAATAACCCTGATGTCCATCAACAACAGGATGGAAAAAGAAATTGTGATGGATCCACAGAATGGACTACTATACAGCAATGAAGAGAACAAACTTCTAATACGTGCAATGATCTGGACAGTAATCACAGGGAATGTTGAGTCAAAGAAGCCAGACACAAAAGATTACACACTGTATGATTCCACTTATATGAAGCTTAAGAAGAGGCAAATTAATCCATGGTGGTAGAGGCCAAACGAGTGATTAACTTATGAAGGGGTGTGGACAATGGCCAGAGTGGGGATGAGCACTGTCTGCAGTGGTGGGAATGTTTCACATCTTGATCTGGTGGGGGTTACATGGGTGTCGTCTATGGACTGAATGTTGTGTCCCCCGCAATCCACATGCTGAAGCCCAGCTTCCCATGTGATATTTGGAGGTGAGACCTTTGGGACATGATTAGGTTTAGATGAGGTCACCAGAGTGGGGCTTCCCTGATGGGATTAGTGTCCTTATAAGAAGAGGAAGAGACACCAGAGCTCACTCCCTCCACCATGTGGGGACACAGGGAAAAGGCAGCCTTCTGCAAGCCGAGAAGAGAGCTGTCACCGGGAACCCAACCATGCTGGCACCCTGATCTCAGGCTCCCAGTCTCCAGAACTATGAGAAATAAATGTCTGTTATTTAAGCCACTCAGTCCATGGAATTTCAGCAGTTTGAGCTGACTAATAAAGTGTCTAACATACATAAATTATTTTCAAGCTGTACACTTAAGATGATTGCACTCTATGCACACACACACACACACACACACACACACACACATATACAGATAGCACCACCTCCAATATTCCATTCCTCTCTTTTACACTTGATTCACCACCATCTATCTGATACTTGACACCAGGGCAAGAGCCCATTAAATATGTGTTGAGTGAATGAATGACCCATGATGCCTGTCTCCTGAATATATTCCTTTTATCTGTATATGGGTCTGTCTCTTTCCCTGGACCATGAGCTCTATGAGGGCAGGGACCTTTTCCATCTCCTGTACTGAACACTGTCCATCTGTGTGACAGGGTTAGTCAAAATTAGATGAATTAAAAGAAATTGCAATAAATTGGAATGTGCAAACCTTGGGCTCACTCTGACCATCTGGTGCAAACTGGATCCTCTCTTACCTTTAGAATGACCAGCAGGTCAAACTTTGGTAAGAGATGGATAAATGTGCATGCTCCTGATGTCCAGGGTTCCAGAAATGAGGCCACGAGGTTCAATATCTAAGCTGTGTCTGAGATGGTCCATATTATCTCAGATGCTTTCAGGTCTGTCCACATGCTGAGAACATAGAGGAAGTATATGTACATATATGTGAGTGCATGCCGGGGTTAGTGTAGCATGAGTGTGTGTGTACGTGTGGGGAGGGCTAGGTGTGTATGCACAGGTCTGTGTGGACCTGAGTGTGTTTGTGTATGCTCGTAGGAGTGTGTGTAAGTGTGAGCAGGCAGGAGGAAGGAGTGGTTTTCTATCCACACATCCTGTATCAAGAAGGGGCAAGTATTCATAACGTGTGATCCCAGCTCCCACGACTTAACAGCTAATTGGGTCTCACTCACTTTATCCCCAGAACGTAGTACAGTTTTGGCATGTGGTAACCACCCAGGAAATGTTTACTAACAGAAGACATCTAAGTGAATATTCTAACAAGAGTCCTTGCTAAGTTCAAGTTTGGCTGGGTAGATCTTTGATTCTCTTTTCTTGAAGAATAATGAATTTCCTGAGCACAGCTGAGGGTCTGGTACAGGGAAAATCTTGTTTCCTTTCTCCAGGCCAGAATAAAAGGTATTAGGCCTGTCTTAAAACAAAAATGATTTAGGCTAGACATGAAGAACTTCCTTGTGGCTGGGAATATCCATAGTGTGTGTCCCTTCCTGAAGATGATTAATGCTTTCAGCTCTGTAGGGAAATTGGGTCATAGCCTATTAGGATGAAATTTTGGAGGGGCTTGGAATTTAAAATCTTAGTTACATTGAAGTGATTTATCTTCCCATCTTTTAGAAACTGCATTTTACTATAGCTCTTCTACTAAATAATTCCCATTAAAAATTTTATTTTATTTTTTTTGGCACTGCAGGCTCACAGATGGGACATTTAAGTTCTTGAGGTTTTTTGCATTAAATATTTTTCCATTTCTAATAATAAAATTATTTATTGAAAAAGAAAAAGACCCACTGAAAAAGACCCTGACGAGCTCTTGTTATTATCGCATGACAAACTTGGCGTGGTATTTCCTGATTCCACTGACAGGGTTGCTGTAGAGTGGAAGGACATTCTGAATTAGGAGATCTGAGATCCAGAAATTCTGAGACCTCAGTTCATCTAATTAACCCAGTTACAGCTTCTACTTCAATGGATTTGAAAAGTAATTTGCTTCTGACAAAAAGGCCCTCTCGGAATCTGTAGCATCAAAGCAAATTACAGGCATCCAAAGGACAAGATACAGAGCAGTCTGGGGAGAAACGCATATAAACTTTACGTTCATCATTCAGTCTAGTAGACACGTGGCTCAAAGCACTGAAGAGATGTTGAGATCCCATGTTATCTGAAACAGAAATGTCCACCAGAGGTCACTGGATACCCAGCTTGCTAAGCCATGCTCCCTGGTGTCCCGCTTCCCAACCGTCTATCTCAGAAGCATCAGATGGTAGCCCGCCCCAGTAGAACTCGATTTGAGCTCAAACAAGTCTCAAGGCCTGGTCGTGTAGTTCTCTGTAAAGAAAGAGCTCTTCTTAACCAGCATCCATCTTGGTCTTGATGCGCAGGCTTGAGTGGGAGTGTTGTGCCATCTTGGCAAGGCCACTGGTCCCGCTGGTGAAGTCGATGGCAGCTGCTTATTGGCTTCCAGTCTCCACACAGCGATGTGTGGTAGATGCTTCTCTGACAGAGACACGGACTGTCACCTTCTCAGATCCGACACCAGATGTCCTGGTGACTCATCTCTTCCCACCTTCCCCCACGCTGGCAAGGGCAAGTCAGCCAACCCACTTCAGAGGGGGGCTGATGAAAGGTTAAGATGATGAGATTCTGAGTCAGTCAGACTTGGGCTTGAAAACCACTCGGGTTTGGCACTTTGTTAACTGTGTAACTTTGGACCATTTATTTAACTTCTCTGAGTCTCACTTTCCATATCTGTGAAATGGGATCAACAGTACCTGTCTGTTTTATTGAGTTATTGAGAAAGTTAACTGTGATACAAAGGAAATGAGCAAGAACTCAATAAATGTTAGTGATCTGATTGCTGTTGGGAGCCCCAGCATGACATCAGGTGAAGGGAAGGTGCTCAGTTAGTATGAGTTTTCCCAGTACATCCTCTTCCATTCCCATGAAGCATCTGCCCCTCTCCCGGACATCTCCTCCAGTGTCTCGATTTCAAGTCTCAAAGCTGGTCTCACGTTGCCTATTTTTCTGACAGTTATCTTAAAGACTGTGACATTAGAAAAGCTTTCATTCTCCCTAGGGGTTTCCTAAGGTATGTGTCTCTATTGGGGGGATTTCAAACACGTGACAGGGAAATGCATTCTTCCAGCCAGTCCTGCTATCGATGGCTGGAAGGACACATAGAGTCCTCTGAATTGAGAAGCAGCCTAGCTTAGGGATACAGAAGGTGGGTAGAGGAGCCTGGAAACTCAGTCTATGAGCCTTCTGTCACATTTTGCCTCATACACTCTTGGCCTCACCTCTGATTCCAGCAATGGTTGCAGTGAACAGCTCTGGGTGAGTTTCAACGCATGCGGTGTTGCTTCTAGTGTGGACCATGGATGATTCACTTTGTGCCCCAGGGCTTCTCTGTTGCCATCAGGGCATGGGATTGTGAGCCTGCTCTGCATGCATGTGCAGTCCAGAAGTGTGAGGTAGATAATGCCCCCCAGTGCAACTCTCCACCACTGGGGGTCAGATGTTGTTGGGTCAACACCATCAGTCCTTTAGTGGACAATCCTAAGAAGCATTCCGTGTGCTCCTCAGAAGGTTCCTGCGGATCAAGCCCCACTTATCCCTGCAGTGACTCAATAATAAACTCTTGTATTAGCTTTTCCTTCTTCCCTTCTTCACTCTCCCCAGTCCCACACTCTGCTCCCTGAACCTCCCCAACACAGCACCTGCACAGAAGTGCTTGGTTCAGTTTCCACTTTTGGTGAAAACTCAGGCTAAGACATGTAGATACTCACCATAGTAGTGTCTTGAGGTCCAGCCACCCATTCCGGCTTTTCTCAGACACCAGTAGCTTCGTTTTCAGAGGAGGGCAGTTAGGTGCCATGGTGTCCACTGCCTGGGCCACTTCGTCCCCAGCCATGATGGCCCTGGCTTTGGACACCTGTAGCCTATAGAGAATGTCTTTGGCTTTCATCTGGATAGTCCCAGGCATGAAGACGAGGCCTGGAGAAGCCAAATGGCTTAGAGACAACTGGAAGGGAGGATTGTCATCTTCCCCAGAGAAGACCGATGTAAACAGCCAGTGGGGAGTAAATGGAGGAGGGGAGGTTGGGTAGTTGTGACCAATGGGAGTATCAATAACAAGGGGACCAAGGATCAGAGAGTGATTTGAACCCAACTTTTCCTGGGTTGTCAGAGCTGGAAGGGGTCCACTGAGACTAAGGAGAGAAATTGAGTTGCCTAATGTCACACCATTGACAGTTTAAGGCCAACACAACCTCTCCCCATCCCAAATGCCCTGCAGGAGTTTCCCGTATCCAGATTCACACAGTCACTAAAACAGGGGAAGGCACCTGGAACTGTCCGTGGTCCTGCAGCACCGTGGTGCTCTAGGTCCGGACTGTTTCTCCCAAACCTGGGACCCTGAATGTGCTTTCTTAGCCAAGAGTGCACTTAGATTTTCTTTGTTTTTGTTTTCTATCTTGATGAAGCTCTTGTGATTTCGTTTTATTCTTCCAGAGAATAACTAGACTTATGTTTCTTTCACCTTTTATGAAGCTGATTTCACATGTTCCTCCTCTTAAATAGCTCTTACCCCTGGCTCACTTTCTTCTCACTCTCAACACTTCAGGAGCCACAGAAAAAATACTTTACTGATAAAAAATGCTAAGTGTCATCTGAGCCTTCAGCAAGTTCTAATCTTTTTGCTGGTGAAGGGTCTTATTAAAAAAACAACATCTGTGATACAATAAAGCAAAGCACAACAAAACGAGGTGTGCCTGTAATTTGACATATATGTATATTGTGAAATGAACGCCACAGTGGATTAACATCCATCACCACATAGAATCACAATTCTTTTTATTATGATGAGAACTTCTAAGATCTACTCTGCTAGCAACTTTCAAATATACAATACAGTATTGTTAACTATAGTCCTCATGCTGTGCATTACATCCCCAAGACTTATTTATCTTATAACTAGAACTTCTCATCTCTTCTTGAACATCACCACGGGTACCCCCAACTCAACAGTTACCAAATTGAACTTGTCATCTTTCCCCGACACCCCCATACCTGCTTCTCCCTGTGTCCCTCACTCCAGTGAAAGAGAGCCGCATCCACCCAGTTGCCCAAGTGTCTGTGACTTCTCCATTTCCCTGGCCTTCTTCCTTTACCATACGTTATTCATCAGAAAATCCTGCTATCAGTTTCTTCCTCATTGTCTCCTAAATCCATACACTCAACTCCACCTCCACCACCCCATTCACGTTGAAGCCACTATCATCCCTCATCTCCCTTCTGGGTTTCTCACCCCCATTCTTGTCCTCCTTCATCCTATTGTCTACGTACCACCCAGAGTGACCTTGTACAAACAGAAAATGATCACATCACTCAATCTGTCCATGGTTTCCCATTCCTCACTGGATAAGGGCCAGAACCCTTACCACGGCCCCCAAGGGTCTGTAGTTCAGCGCCCACCCATCTTTCCAGGCCCGTTTGCCACCCTTGCTCCTCGCTGCCTGGACCCCAGGCACAGACGTCCTTTCAGTTGCTCTCATAATTTTCAGGCTTCCCTCCCCTCTGTGCATTCTCTCTGCTTGGAGCACTCCTCTCTGCCTCTTCTCCTGGCCAAATCCTACTCATCCTTCAGATCTCAGCCCAAATTTCACTTCCACTGAGAATTCCATGACCCCCTCAGATTAGTCAGTTCAAGTCTCCTTTTATAGCAAGGATTGGTGAACTTTCTCTGCAAAGGGCCAAACAGTAAATATTTTAGGCTTTGTGGGCCAGACGCTCTCTGTCCCAACTGCTCAAGTCTGCCATTATTGTGCAAAAGCAACCAGAGAACATGTGAGCAGGGCATGGCTGTGTTCCAATACAACTTTATTTACAAAAACAGGCTGTGGGCTGGATGTGGCCTACAGGTCACAGTTTGCCAACTTTTCTTTAATAGATTCTTATGAAATTATCATGTCATTTATCAAAATTGTGGTTAAATAATTATGTGTGCAATTAATAGTTTAACAGCTATCTTTCTCCAAAGACCTGTAAGTCACATGAGTACATAGACCATGTTTTGTTCACCCTGTACTAGCAACCTCTAGCATAGTGCTTGGCACATACTTTGCGTAAATAAATGGAAGAAGGATAGTATTTCCATATGAAGAGGGACAGCATGCTATGTGGAGGGGGCATCTTTGGAGGGAAGAGGGTGGTTGCATTTCTCTGCCATCAGTTTCCTTCACAAGGGAGACAGTGCCCAACCCAGGTGCTCAATTACCAACCTGCTCGCATGCAGCCCAGGGTCACCAGCCACCACTCAGGCACTCGGGGCAGCACCACCATCATGCGGTCCCCACGCTGCAGGCCACATGCCCCCAAGAGAACATCGGCCACCTGCTGGCTGAGTTCACACAGTTGGCTGAAGTTCCACATCACTTCATCCCCATCACTGCTCACCCACCACAGGGCTGGGCTGGGTGGCCACTAGCCAGCCTGAAGAAAGAGAAGACCTACTGATTAGGCTGGGCTGGTACGCAAGCACGTAGAATAAATGCCAGTCCTGGGACTGCCCCACCAATGCTTAGTCAGCTTTTTAATCTCAGAACCCCTGCACATTCTTAAGAAGTGTTAAAAACCCTAAAGAATTTTTATTTATATGGATTCTATCATCAACATTTACCATACTAGAAATTAAAACTGAGAAGTTTTATAAACGTGTGCTTTTAAAAATAACAGTAATAAACCATTATATACTACCACGAATAAGATACATTTTGATACAGAGGTAAGTATACTTTCCAAAACGAAAAAATAATGAGAAGAGAGGCATCATTCTACGTGTTTGCAAATCTCTTTAATGTCTTCCTTAGTAGAAGACAGTTGGATTTTCTTTTCTGTTTCTGCACTTACTTTGTTGCAGGATCACCATCGTGGACCCTCTGGAAAATGCCACTGTGCACTTGTGAGAGAAGGAAAGTGATGAGTGTAACTGTTACCTTAGATTGATGCATTTATTTGTTTATTTGTGTCTCTATATATTTATGTATTTATTTATTTCTGTTTTCCTTTTTTATTGTGGTAAAATTTACAGAACATAAAATTCACCATTTTAATCATTTTTAAGTGTACAGTTCAGTGGTGTTAAGTACATTCACATTATTGGGCAACCATCACCACTATCCATCTCCAGAATTTTTTCATCCTTCAAAACTGAAACTCTGCAGCCATAATACAATAACTCCCCAGTCTCACCTCTCCCTAGCCCCTGGAAACCATCATTCTACTTTCTGTCTCTGTGAATTTGACTACTCTAGGCACATCATATAAATGGAATCACACAATATTTCTCCTTTTGTCTGGCTTATTTCACAACATAATGTGGTCAAGTTTCATCTATGTTGTAGCATACATGGGGGTTTCATTCTTCTTTAAGGTTGAATAACATTCCTTTGTATAGATGTGTCAATTTTGTTTATCCATTCATCCATCAATGGACAATGGGTTGTTCCTACCTCTTGGCTGTTGTGAATAATGATGAGCATGGATATACAGATGTCTCTTCAAGACCCTGCTTCCAATTCTTTGGGATATATAGCCAAGAGTAGAATTGCTGGATTATATGGTAATTTCAGAGACTGCCATATTGTTTTCCATAGAAGCTGTACCATTTTACATTCCCACCAGTGGTGCACAAGGGTTTCAATTAGTCTTGGTTTTGTTTTGAAATAGTTTTGATTTCACAGGTTCCCCTGAATCTCTGGTATCCTCAGCAGTCCTCACATCATAGTTTGAGAGCAATATTGCAAAGTCAATGAAAAAATGTATTGATAGTTGTGTTACATATTTCAAAATTCCTCTCCATAGGAGTTGTACCATTTTGCACTTTGACCAGTAATGTGTTCGAGTGTCTATTTCCTCATAGCCCTGTCCACGGAGTATATTGTCAAACTTTTGTATTTAACTTCACTGGGAGGTAAAAAATCTTATTTCAGTGAAGTTTTAATTTGCATGACTCTTCTTATGAGTGAGGTGGGGCATTTTTTCTTACATTTAAGGGCCATTTGAGTTCACTTTTCTGTGAACTGTCATTTCATCTACTTTGCCCACTTTTACCTTGGGTTGTGTCTTTTCATTCTTGACTTCTAGGAGCTCTTTCTGTGTTAGGGATATTAACTCTTCTGCTGTGGTATGAGTTGAACTTTTTTCCCCCAGTTGTCATTAGGTTTTTGATTTTGCTTACAGTGTTATTAGCCAATGGAGAGGTTTTTTGATGTTTATATAGCAGATTCATTAAATCACTTCTTTTATGGATTCAGGATTTTGAGTCATGGTCGTAAAGGCCTTCCTCATTATTCCAAGGACGTCTTACTTTTATAGAAAAGCCAGAAATCTAAATTTTTACCTGAAATTTTTCAATTTTAAAATTTTGACCAAATTTTTTTAATAACTCTGCACCACAAGCCATCTCCAGCCTAGAGGCCCAGCATTTGTGATTTCTGCACTCAGGTTGTATCATGGTGTTGGGACCTCACGACAACACCACGGTTATGACTTCTTTTAAGCCCACCCTGGCATATCCACCTCTCCCTCCATCCCAGCCAAGATGAATCCTTCCATCCTCAATAAAAGTGCACAGAACTTGAAGCAAAGGAGTGGCAGGATCAGCAGTGAATGGGGTGGAATTTTAGAAGTCCAGCCGGGAAAGGAAAATTAGAAACTTCCACATCACTCTCTTTCTCTGATGTCTCATGGTGGAGCCCTTTTGACAATCCCTGCCTAGTGGCCATCCTGCACACTCCCTTGATGACAAGGACACGTAACTTTCTGGGAAGACTGATGCAGTCTTTGGCCAGTGCTGATTTTCTCTTATTAAACCCAAATCCACCTCCTCTATGAACCGAACACACTAGTCCTTGTTTCACTCTGAGAGGTCACAACAGAGCACATGCAGTATGTGCAGCAAACTGTGTGTCAGCTATCCCAGAGTTTTTGCTCCACTCTGCACCAGTCTCTTAGGCTCGTCTTTCTGCCAAGTCCATGCTCTTTTGCTCCTACCCCATGTTGCCTTCATGGAAGGTGTACATCTTCTTCATAGCTCATCCTAGTGCCTGACATGTAAGTGCTCAATAAATATATATTGAATGAAAGGGTGATTAATGAACTCAGCCAATTTGTCCAACTCTGTGCCTCTTCCCCACCCCATTACCTTCTCCACACCAGACCAGTGATCCACCACATCACTAGCAAAGTTAAACTTGGCAGGGACTTCCTGGTGGCCCCACTGCAGGGCTTCCAATTGCCTGCCATAAATGTTGACAGTGCGACTGGACATCTGACCCCCTTCAGGATACAAAGCCCCTGGAGTTTCTGCAGCCAGTGCCTGGTCATACCTGTGAAGGAAACAGGAGACAGAGGTGAGTCTTTGCCGTATAGTCATCAGTTGCTTAAGGAGATTCATCCCAGCCTTACAGGGTTCTTCCAGAAATTAATTTGTTGTGCTTATGACTGAATTGGCACTCAGTATCCATTTCAGTTTCCTTCTGGTGTGCCTTTCTCCAAAACCACAACACCCTGTCTAGATCCTATCTCTCCAGCACCTCTGACAGCTTTGTGAACACTCAATTCCATGCAATAAATCCCTTTGTGCTTAAAAAACAGTGGTGTGGTAGACTGAACTGTTGCTCCCAACAATTTGCCCCCTGCTTGTAGTGGGATATATGTCCCTATTCATTTTCAGGTGACTTGCCCAGTGCCATCTGGGGAAGAGTATATATCCATTGCTCATTGACTCTGGCTTGCCCATAGGATACGCTTTGGTCAATGAGTGGATGTGACTGTGTGGTTGGTCAGGAGCTCTTGCATTTATGTCCTCTGTCATGAGAGTAGCATGTCCCAGATAGGTGCCTACCTTCAGCCTGGGTCCCAGAATGATAGCACATGTGAGTTGAGCTGAGCCCAGCACATCCACGGCCAACCCACAAACCCAGGGGGAAAATATGCATGGTTATAAGCTCCTGAGATATCCCGGATGTTTGCTACTGTAGTAAATGCTGACTAATACAAGCAGCATCTATTTCCTTCAACTGAACCTTGACTCAGACATCTTGAATACTAAGCACCCAGCACAGAGGACCTAACACAGAGAATCACTGTAGAAATTGTAACAGTTGTAATTATTGTTTCCATCTATGCACTGGCTCCAGGGAAGGTAGTTCCAAGGCTGTGCAGGCTGGTCTCTGAGTTCCTCCACGTGCACTCGATGGGGGTTGCAGAATTTAAGTCTAATGACCTTTGATTCCAGGAGTCCTGCCAATTGGCTGCATTTCTATCCCCTGTTACCTAGGCAGCAGCAGCCAGAATGCTCAGGGTCTCTGACACTTGTGCCTACTCTCCTATTTTCCAGAAGAACAAGGAGTGAAGATTTCCTTAGCAGCTCCTGGGCGGGAATATTGATAGCCTTTGTTCCTGCTGGTCCCTCTCTCTTTCCATGGCTGGCTCTTTCCATTCTTCTGGCCTCGCCTCCTCAGAGATACGTCCTTCCCTGACCACCACCCACTCCTACTACCCTTTGATGACCCTTCTCCCAGATATCCCAGTCCCCCCCTTTTGTTGTGCTAAAGGCCCCATTTCCCTTGCCCAGTGTGGCCTCCTCCCTGAGACCTGGCAGATACTACCTTTCGAGGACCCTAGGGATTACAGACTGCAGGACCCTTGGATTTTCACTCTCCTCCATGGTTCTGACTTCTAAAGATGGGTTAGAGCCATCATGAGGCACGATCCCATCAGTCCACTCCTTGCAGCAGTGCTCACCTGCCAAGTCCCTTCAGGAAGTCTCTCTGGGGATCTCTTGGTGCACCCTCCTCCTGAGCAGACAGCTCCAGAATCCTTGCAGCCTTGGAGGAGAGCACAGCTAACCAAGCAGACAGCTCCAGAATCCCTCCAGCCTTCAAGGAGAGCACGGCTAATCATTAACTGTGGACAAGCCAGAGCCTTACTTGGGTAAATGCTGGTCGTCCATGCTGTGTTTGTGAATTGCACAGCCCTAAAACCTTGGGGCCCAGCAGGGACTGTTCTTTTAATCCAGGGGGTATAAAGGAGATTTATGCCCAGGACTGACAGCAACTTCATGCTCCAACCAGGGAGAGAGAAACAGAGCTCCCATAGGCTTGAGGTACATTCTCTCACCTCCCTTAGCCCTTTTCTTCACCTGATTTTCCTCTTACTCCAGTCTCTTTGGATGATTCCTCTTTTTCTCCTTTATCTGCACTCACTCCACACGTGATCTTCCCCGGGATCATAGCTGGGTCTTCAGCTCTAGTGGTTGGCAACTTGTGCGTCCACGACCATGCAGTAGAAGGTCTTGGTTCAGGACTGAGGGCCTGAAGCCTGTCTAGATTTGAATTTGGATTTTCCTGCTTTTGAGCTGTGTGCTCTTGAAGAAGTTATGTTACCCCGACTCCGAGCCTCAGTCTTCTCATCTGGAAAGTGGGGGATAATCCAAGGACACCTCTTAGAGGTGTGAGGAGTAGACTTGAGAATGAGCATCAAGCACCCAGCACATGAAGATGCTTCAAATAGCTCTAGAAAGGTGCATTAGAGTTTCAGCTGCTTCTGGAGAGGAGAGCTAGTTTGACTTTGAAACAGGCCAAAGTGGGTTTTTTAATTAAATTATTCAATTCAAATTTTATTTACTTATTCAAAAAGTAAATAAGGAAATGTTAAAAAAAAAAAAAAAAGGCCAAACACATGGCATATAGTAAGCACTCACTAAATTGTAGTGACTTCAGTCTAGAATGGGGGACTTGTGGGGGGGGTCTTTGGACTCACACACCTGCATGGACAGAGGGTCTGGGGATCATTGACCATTCCTCCTGGTCACATGGACACAGCAGATTTGGGGAATAAGGGTGGTGGGCCTGGGAACAGTAATTAGGGTCCCCAAAATAGAAGGAAGCTCAAAAAAGTCATTTGTTCCCCAGAAAGTGGGGCAAAAGGACCCGCAGACCCATTTGGTTGGCAAGTTCTGGGGCCGAGTTCCCCAGGACATGCCATGGAATGCTGTCCTCCCTGGAAATGTCTGTCCTGTCAATTAGTCAACAAGTATTTATTGACTGCTGCTCTCAGATGGACATGGAGGTGACCAAGTCAGAGCCCTTCCAGTTTGGAGGCGAGACAGCTAATAACATGTACAATGATCAAGTTCACCTTAGATATTGTTCAGGGTAGATCAGAGGTCAGGTCATGTCACAGTTCTTCTCAGCACCCGCCAGTGAATCCCATTTCAGGCAAAACAAATGTCCAAGTGTTGACCATGTCACCCAAGGCTCTACATGGTCTTCACACACACTCCCTTCCTCTCTGGCTTGATGTCCTGTCCCTTTACCACTCGCTGCACATCAGCCCCACTGGCCTCCTTGCTGTTCCTTGAAGGCACATCCTGCCTCAGGCCTTTGCACCTGCTGCTTCTTCTTCTCAGACCACTTTCCCCAGGTCTTTACAGGGATAACCCTTTCTCTCCCTTCAAATCTTTGCCAAAGTTTTTGTCACCTTCTCAATGAAGCTTACCCTGACCATCTACTTAAAATTGCAACCCACTTCCAGACTGGTTCTTCCTCCCCCCTTACCCAGTACTCTTTTTCCTTAATACTCATCATTTTCAAACATATTAAAGAATTTACTTATTCATTACTTTTTCTCTGTCTCCTTCCATTAGAATGCAAGCTACATAAGGGAAGAGTACGTTGATTTAGCTCAAGAACTTAGACAGTATGTAGCACACAGTAGATACTCAGCAAACATTTGACTGAATGAATAAGGGCTCTGAAGAAAATGAAACATGTTCACATGATAATGAGTATGACTGCGTGATGTGTGTGGCTGTGCGTGTGACAGCCTGCGTGTGAGTTTGTGCATGTCTGTCTGTGTGTGTGAGTGTGTGGGAGTGAGAGCATAGTTGTATGTGTATATGGGGGTTATGCGTACTTGTATGTGTGGATGTGTGTGTGCTGTGTGTATGTGTGTGAAGGTGTATGTGACTGTGTGTGTGACTGTCGTGTATGTATAGCTCTGTGAGTGTATGTGTGTGCCTGTGTATGAGTTTGGCACGTGTGTGAGTGTAGGTGTGTCTGTGTGTGAGTGTGGTTGTGAGCGTGTGTGGGGCTGTGTGATCATAGACATCTGTGTATGTTTGCATGTATGGGTGTCTATGTGTGGCTGTGCATATGCAGATGTGTTTCTGGCTATGTTTGTGTGTGTGTCCATGGTGTGTGTGTGCATGCTACTTTATTTAGGGTGGTCTGAAAATACCTCTCCCAGCGCACTGCACCTTGCACCCCGGGGACATTACGAAGGCACAGTGCTGGACTTTGATGAGCTTCTCATTGCAGGCTTACTCTTTTCTTCTTTTTAGGAAATCTTGACCTCTGCACACAGTTCAGAACACCACAGTGCAGTGGGAAATCTATGAGGTGGAAAATCAAGTTTTTCTTCAAAAATTTTTTAAAGGATAATGGCTACTTCATGCTTTCACTGCTGTGTAAATACGCACACGTGTAATCTTAACCAGAACTCTACGCGGGAGGCATGTGGAACACCGTCTTATAGATGAGGAAACAGGCTCCAAGGAGGAGGCCCCACAGCTGGCGGGTGCTGCAGTGGAACTTGGGTCTGACTTCAAAGTCCAACGTCTTTCTTACAGGCAACACTGTGTTTCTGAAAAGTGAGTTTAAAAGAAAAAGATCTGAAATGGTCACTGTTCAAGGCTGTGTCTGATCAGCTGGCCACTGGACTGAGTAACAGTGACTGGAGATTACAGTTACTGAGAGCTTGCTCTGGGCTACAGATGTTAGCACATTCAGGTTTTGCTGAATAACCTGGTATTTAAATCCCAGCTCTGCCACTTATAGCTGTGCAACTTTGGGCAAGTGACTCTACCTCTCAGAGCTTCAGTTTCCACCTCTGTAAACGGCAACCATCTAGAAGGTCATTTCTGCCACAGGCCTTTGAACTTGCTGTTCTCTGTGTCTAGGACACTGTCCTCCCCACTCCCCATGTCTGCACGACTTGCGCTCTCACCTATTTCAGCCTTTGCTCAAACGTCATCTTCACAACAAATCCTTCCCTGGCCACTTTATTTAAAATCTCACACCTCCATCTTATAGATCCTGTCCACCTTCTCTGCTTTTGTCCTTCGCACTGACACCATCAAATGTACTCTCATTTTTTTTTTTATTTGTCTGTTGTCTCTCTTTCCCACTGGGATGCAATTTCCAGAGGGGAGACATTCTGTCTTTTTTGTTCCCTGGTGTATCCTCAGTGCCTAGAACTGAAAGAATATTTTTTGTTAAATGAAGGGATGAATGAGACATGCCTCCTTTGTTGCTTTTTGTGGGGCTTAAATGAGATAATGTCCAATAAGTCCTCAGCACAGTTCAACAGTTAAGGAAAAGCTCAACAAATGGTAGATGTTTGTCATCATCACCACCACCACCATTATAGTCCTCATCTTCATCTTTATTAAGATAAGCATACGTGATGGGCTGCAGACCCCAGGGCAGAGAGAAATCCAGAAGCAGAGAGGAAGAAAGTGCTCCTGTGTGGGCATACGCTGGACATAATTGCTTCTCTCCTTAAAGATGCTGCTGTGATTGCAATATTGCACAACAGAATGTCAGGCTCTTTCTAGCTAAGGATCATTTCCCAAATCCGTGATAAATTCTGAAACAGGAAAGGGTCATCCTATAGCGAACACACAAGCATTATTACACAGTAAAAGCTGACACCACCTCAAATTGTGCTGAACTCAGTGGGCTTAGAAGAAACGCCAGTTGGAAGACAAAATCTTTCAAAACATGATGGGCAGAATGATAAAAAGGAGTCCTCAGCACTGGGAAGGTTGGGAAGAATAGATCTCGTGCAGTGTCCCAACCCCCAATATATAGAAGGAAACAAAGAGGCCCAGAGAGGGGAAGTGACTTGCCTGGGGACAAGTGAGGACTTCTCTTAGGGACTTTTCAGTGATCAAGAAAAGAAACAGGCACATTAATTTAGAGAAAAATATGAGGTAGGCAGTCTTCAGGTATAATCCTTGCTTGAAGCTTCCTCGGTGCCCTATTCTTCTCCGAAAAGTACCTTATTTTCCATCCATTCATTCAATGACTATTTACTGATGCCCACCAGGCAGCAGGTCCTAAAATGGGCACTGGGGTGGCAAACAGGACTCTGATTGACTCATGATCCTGAAAAGCCTGCAATCTACTAGGGAAGATGGGCAAAAACATCAGACAATAGCAGCCCAGTGTGACGCTCACGAAAGAGGATGTTAAATGAGACTTTCCCTGTTCTCTCGGAACTTTGGCTGAAGCCCAAAGACGAGACTAGGATGACAAATATCCACAGTTTAAAGAGAGGTTTTCCACACAATGTGCTCAAAGGTGGCCCCGAAGTTTGGAACTTTACCCACCTCCAGCCTGTGTATGACAGAATGCTACCCACAGAGCCAGCAGGTGGACTCGGAGGAAGGGAACTGATGATGTTTTAGGAAGATAAGATAAGCAAGTACCTCAAGAAAATGACTTGTACTAGTAACTAACACTGTGCCAGGCACTGGTCTACGAGCTTTACAAATACAAACTCACTGGAACCTCAAAACCCTCCAACGGGTGGGTGTCGTTTATTTCCCCATTTTATAGACGGGACAATGAAGCACGAAGAGGTCAAACAGCGTACTCAGTGCCGCACAGCCAGACAGCGCAGGAGCCGGTATTCAAACATCAGGCAGCTGGAGCCCACGTTCCTGCATTGAGGAGGGGAGACTCCATTTCACCCAAATTCTCCCCTCACCTCTGCTGGATGTTTTCTGAGTTCCAAAAACCCGTCCACTCGCTCCAGGATGTCACCAGAATGTGGAAAGGCTCTTGGAAGGGACCTGCACTTTCAGAATTCCAGCATTCAGAATGTGGAATGCTTGGCCAATGGGCCAGTGGGCATTGCTGAAGACCACCATGTCTGAGCTGATTTGAGGGGGCCCCACCCAACACGGCTGCCTGCCAGGCAAGGGGCCCTCACAGGATAGAGGGAAGAGGGTGTATCATTGGATGGAGATCCAAGAGCGGAGCGGTGAGAGGTTGACGACGCAGTCGTCCGCATCAGGGCAGCATCAGGAAGGACCACACTAGCACCGATCAGGAGTACACCTCACCCCTCTACCCACCTTCCCCTGACCTGCCGGACCCTGGAAGAGGGGAGCGGACGGCCACCTGAGGAAGCGTGAGAGAACACGGCACACAGCTGGGCGAGGCCGGCTGGTGGAAGAGGGGCAGCTCTAAGCTGGAGTTAAGTGCTGATGTGGATTGGACTAAACACTTAACACCTGGAAAGGAGGCTTGAGCGAGAATAAAATGGTAAGGGATCTACCCAGGGATTTACAGTCCTTTGGAAGAGGAAGAGAGAGCGACATAGTGGCTTTGAATATCAGTGGTAGGAGGAAAAAATATAAAGCTCTTTTCTGACCGCAGCCCATCAAGCCCAGCCCACTCAATGTCTCCATTATCTCTGCCACCACGTGGTTAGGGAGGGTGTCCTGGGATCCCGCAAAAGTCAGGGAAAACTTTACAGAAGAAATGACTTAAAAGCTGAGCCTTACCTACAGTTGAGCCCTCAGGCCAGGAAGAGGCAGGGAAGCAAAGCAAAAGGAGCAAAGGGAAGTTCAGTAAGAAAAGGAATGAGGCCAAGAGTGAGAGGGAGGAAGTGTGACCCTGGAAAGTGGGGCTGGGGTCTTGGCAGGTTCTCCCAACTCCAGACAGGAGAGGGGGTGGAGACCTGGGGAGGGGCTGCTATGCAAAATCCCCCTTGGGCTTCAGTCTTCTCCTCTGTTCACTGGAGATAATAATACTTTCTTCTTAAGATTACAGTGGGAATTCAGTTAGATCAGTTTTCCCCAAAGTGGGTTTTGCAAGGTGATTTTATTTAATTAATTAATAATTAATTAATTAATTTTTTATTGAGGTCACATTGGTTTATAACGTTGTGTAAATTTCAGGTGTACATCATTATATTTCAGCTTCTGTATAGACTGCATCGTGTTACCACCAATAGTCTAGTTTCCATCCATCACTGTACACATGTGCACCTCTATCCCTTTCGCCCTCCCCCAGCCCCACTTCCCCTCTGGTAGCCACCAATCTGTTCTCTGTATCTATGTGTTTGTCTATCTTCCACATATAAATGAAATCATACGGTGTTTGTCTTTCTCTGTCTGACTTATTTCGCTTAGCATAGTACCCTCAAGATCCACCCACGTTGTTGCAAATGGCATAATTTCATCTTCCTTTATGGCTGAGTATATACATTCCATTGTGTATATGTATCACATCATCTTTATCCACTCATCCACTGATGGGCACTTAGGTTGCTTCAAACTGGTGCAGCTGCTTGGAAAACATATGGAGATTTCTCAAAAAATTGAAAAATAGAAATACCACACAATCCAGCTATTCCCCTTCTGGGTATTTATCCAAAGAACATGAAAACACTAATTTGAAAAGATATGTGCACCCCTATGTTCACTGCAGCATTGGTCACAACAGCCAAGAGCTGCAAGGTGATTTTAGACGAGCAGTTTTCATGTTTGTGGGTATTTTGATGTGTATTGGGAAAACATGAACAGAACTCCAGACTCGTCGTTTAATGAGTATTCTATTTCTTAGGGTGAAGATATTTTCTTCTAGAAGTGAGTTGATTTACAGCACGATGGTCTGTGGATAGAGCTACAATCGTGAGAGTAGAATGGGAACGAGTGAAGATCAAGAATAACAGAGGATTTCAGCAGAGCATTCAGCACGATGCCTGGCACAGAATAAACTGGCAGTAAAGGATGGCGGTAGCACTCGTCCTTGCTGCTCTAACTACCGATGACGTCTGGGGCTGGGGGTGCAGCTGGGAAGTGCTGGGTGGTGGTGCTGGCTCCCTGTGGTGTGGCTGCAGCTGGGAGTTTTGTCTTTTCCTTTGGAGCTGAGCTGGGCTGAAGTGACTGTGGGAGAGCTGGCTGGGAGTCACGTGTGTCAGCAGGGCCCCTCGGGGGAGGGTGATTGTGTCTCCCCGACCCTTTATCATCCTTGGCTTGTCCTGACTGAAGTCTAAGCCCAGGCCCCTGGTGGAGAGCTCTGACTGCAGCGGGAGAACAGACTGGTTCAGCCCAGAGGGGAGAGGAGGGGAATCCAGACAGCATCCGACCTGCAGACAAGGCATCTGAGGCTGAGAGACCGGAGCAGTGTGACCACAGCACAGTGACGGCAGGTGCCGCTTCCCCCAGGCGTCATTTCCACCCAAGCCACGGCTTTCAGGGAACTGACATTTTGGGGGCTCATTAGGAATCCCAGCAGCGCCCCATGCCACGACTACAGGCCCCAGCCCAAGAGCACTAGTGATGTGGAGTCAGACCTGCCTGTTTTCCTGGCCTCTGGCGCCCCCTCCTGTTGGGCCTGGGCAAATCCCCTGTCTGAATTTCCACCTTTAAAATGAAGAGAATTTGCCCAGCCCAGGAATGCCATAAAAACAAATGGCGTAGGGGCGCCGGGTGGCGCAAGCAGTTCAGTGCTCGCGCTCTGCTGCCGGGGCCCGGGGTTGCCAGTTCGGATCCCTGGTGTGCACCAACGCACCGCTTGTCAAGCCATGCTGTGGCGGCGTTCCATTTAAAGTGGAGGAAGATGGGCATGGATGTTAGCTCAGGGCCAGTCTTCCTAACAACAACCACAAAAAAAAAATGGCATAAAGAACAACAGAAAGACAAGTACTGTATGATATTACTTATATGTGAAATCGAAAAAAGTTAAACCTGTAATAAACAGAGAGTAAAATGGTAGCTACCTGGGCGTGGGGGGATAAGAGTGACGCCGTTTAAGGGTACTAACTTGTAACAAGTAGCAAATAAGCCCTAGAGATCTAATGCACAGTATAATGAATATAGACAACAATATTGTGCCATAATGATGTAATGTGATAAATATCACTACAACCATATTACAGCATATAATGTATCAAAGTAACACACTGTACACCTTAAACTTACACAATGTTACATGTCAGATTTATCTTTAAAAAAAAGAATAAGTAAATCACTTTGACCCGATTTTTTCTTTTTAAGGGCTAGGAAACCTTAAGGGGGTCATTTCTCTGTCATTTCCCTGGCACTCATTGGAGAAAGACAAAATTGCGAAACCAGGCCATCGTGAATCAGTTGTGAAAGGCGAAGCATGTGTGGACACTGGGCTGGGCCCCCTGGGTTTGAATTCCAGCTCTGTGAGATACTAGCTGTGTGAACTTCAGCAAACTGCTTAACCTCTCTGTTCCATCTGTAAAAAGAGGATGTTATCAATACCTGTCCAACAGGATGGCTGAGAGGTAACATTTAGAGCTGTGCCTGGACATAGCTGGCGCCGAGTGTGAGCTGTTCTTAGAAACACTGACCTGCCTTGCCCACCTCAGGGCCTTTGCACATGGATATCCTTTGTTCAGAAAGCTCAGCCCCAGTCTCTTGGTTTACTGCCACCTTTCCTTCAACCCCAGCTCAGGGGGGACCTCCTTATGGAAGCCTCTCCTGATACCCTGTGTCCCCCCAGTCTTGATCAGCCCCCAAATATGTTTTAACTGTAGTGTTTCCTTTATAGCATTTATCACACTTGGTCATTATTGGCATTATTCTTTGATGAATAATATCAAGCTCTCCACTAGACAGTAAACTCTACAAGGCTAGTGTTATGAGCTGAATTGTGTCCCCCTAAATTCATATGCTGAAGTCCTAACCTCCAGTACTTGAGAATGTGGCTGTATGCAGAGTCAGGGCCTATAAAGAGGTGATTAAGTTAAATGAGGTCGTTAGGGTGGGCCCTAACCCAATGCGACTGGTGTTCTTATAAGAGGAGATGAGGACACAGTCACTCACAGAGAACAGGCCATGTGAAGACACAGGAGGAGACAGCCGTCTACAAACCAAGGAGAGAGGCCTCAGAATGAAACCAACCCTGCCAACCCCTTCATCTTGGACTTGCAGCCTCCAGAACTGAGGAAATAAATCCCTGCTGTTAAAGCCCCCCAGTCTGTGGCACTCTGGTTGGCAGCCCGAGCTGGCTGATACAGGGAGGGACTGGGCTGGCTGTTGCTTATCATCGCATTCGCAGAGCCCAGCACTGAGTAGGCGCTCAATAAATCACGATTGGTGCATGAGTGGAGGTGCTGGGGGTCGGGTAAGCAGCACTGGGTTGACTCTGAGTTTCCATCTGCTTCTTCTCCACCTGGCTGGTCTCAGCTGCCCAGAATCATCCTTTCTGTTTCTGGGCCTGGGATGTGGCTTCAGGTCCTCGTGTCCTTCCTGATAAGACACACTACACTACCATTTGGGGACGATGACTTAGGGTGTGGAGGAAGAACTAGACATGAGGCAGAGAGTTGTTTGAGGGGATTGTTTCTTTAAAATAATTTTTTCATTAAAATAGTTATACATACTCAGTTATACTGAGAAAACTTGGAAAATAGAGGAATGTAGAGGAAAGGAAAAAACCGTCATCCATTATTTTCAATACCCAGGAAAATTACTATTAACGTTTTAGTGTATTTCCTCCCCATCGTTTTTCCATCTACAGTTTTTCTTTTATCTTTCAAAGCTGTGACAGCTGTGACTCTCCAGTATTCATATGTTATTTTTATTCTGACTTAAAACTAAGATAGCTCAAGTTTTCCCCAAGGCATATTTTTAATGGCCACATAATATGTTATTGAGTTAACCTACTGCAATTAGTTGATCATTACTCTATTATTTGGACTTAGAATTTTTTCCTCTTTTTTCATAGTTTTAAACAATGCTACTGTAAACATCTTTTGAATCCTTCCTTTTGTAGTGATTCCCAAAGATGGAATTTCTGAACTAAAGGCTGTGACCATTTTTTTATGGCCCTGGATATGATTATCAAATGGCTGTATCAAAAGGATCAAATGGTTGCACTCCCATTGGCAGTGAATGAGATCACAAGTGTTCTGACCTTGTGGTGACCTGTCCCTCCGAGGGCCAGCTGCAAGCTCTTAGGAAGTAAGACCAGTGGGCAGCTGCTGAAGACGCCTCCAGACAGAGGGGGAAGTTGAGCCACCAAACATCTGCTAGGCTGGGCAGGGGCCATGCGCTCTGGGTCAGTGATGTTCTTTTCTTCCAGGGTCATCCAGTGATTCTGGAGATGTCCATTTGGAAGCCGAGAGCCTTTGATGTCACAGGGTTGAAGGAATGATGCTCCAAGTGAGGACTAAGCAGTGACCCCACCAGTTCCCCTTAGAACCTTCAGAGGCCTGTGGGGCCTTTCTGGGGTTGTTTCTCATCTCCTCCACTCTTGACTTCTAAGTTTACTCCTTTGGATCTTTCCAGACACCGTCTTTGGCAGTTATGAAACAAAGGCCACCTAGTGACCATAAAACAAAAACAAAAACACTTTGAAATCATCATTTCCCAGAAAGACTTTTGTCTCGAAAAGAGTCATTACCATCGGCCACTTCGTCAGAAAGCCTCCATGAGTCATGGTTTTCTCCAAATGGCAACAATCAAAACAGTCAGAGCCTGGAGCACGTGATCTTTCCCACAGTGTTTCAGCACCACCCCCTGAATCTGATTTACAGTCACTTCTTAGAGGAGGAACAGAATGTGCTTTGGGGAGGCCCCGTGAACAGACAGGCAGAAAAGGCTGCAGCAGCTGCTGGGCCTGTTTGTGCCTTCATCTCCCCAGCGCCGAGCCCGGAGGGGGAGCCCAGGTAGCGTGTGCCCTCCTGAGTCCCCAGCTCATCATGTCCTAGAACCCCCGATGTTTACCTTCCTGGGGTACTTGTACGGAGCAGTCACCCTTTTCACGTGCTCCTGGAGCTCCCAGGTTAGTTCCTCTGGATCATGAGAGGAGTAGGCTGAGAAAGGACTATGAACGCCTTTACTACCTGCCAGAGAAAAAAAACAATCAGGCCTTGTGTAACAACTCTTTTCTCCCTAACCTAGCCTGTGAATAAGCACTCACTTTTACCAGCAAAAGAAGCAAGTTCTACAATTCCTTGGGCTCAGCCAGTGAAATGGACAACACCAACTTTTTCTGTTGCTTGCCTTTCCAGGACCAACTCTCGGGAGCATTGGCTTTTGTGGAATGATTTCAGACTCCTACCTATTTCCCAAACTAGTCTCCATACCTGAAGTGACACCCTTAGGAGCCAACATGCTTCTCTTAGGATGCAAATACTTTGGAGAGAGAAGCTTCACAAACTCCTTAAGTCCCATTACGTCCAGGTTTTCCTGACTAGGAAGGTAACTAGGCGTAGGTTTGGAGAGGCAGGATCGGGGAACAGTGCAGACCACTTTCAAGGGGAGGGGGCTCTTTCTGAGACTGCATGTGTGAGCATCTGCAATCAGCAAACATTTTGCTGCACGACCTATATTCCAGGCATCCTGAGGGACATGCTGCACCTTGGCGCTCTCTGCCCATGTCTTTCTTGCAGGCTGCCTCCTGCGAAGGAAGAGGAAGAGTCCCAAACTCAGGCACAACAAAACGTGGTTTCTGGTAAGAACAGAAAAATCCAAAGGCCAGGAGGTTGCTTGTTCATACCAGCATACAACTCTGTCAACACATCCTGTTAAGCGGTGGTTCACTGTCCTTGCATACTTCCAAAGGTGAGCATCTCACCACCATTTCATGTTCAGACAGATCTGGCTTTTAGGAAGGGCTTTCTCTTACTGCTAAAACTACCAAACATTTACTGAGCACATTCTATGTGCCAGGCTCTGTTCTGAACGCTTTATATGGATTTTCTGTGAGCACACAGCAATTTGTCACAGCCCCAGCTAATTTGCAGCATGCAGAACTAGGCATACTTTTCCAGGTGTCATTTCTCCAGCATACAGATGGGATTCTCACCTCCCTCATTCCACATTAGTGGCCTCAAATTTTAGTGGGCATCAGAATCAGTTGGCTGGGGACTTCTGGTCAAAATGAAGATTCCTTGGGCTGCATCCCAGTCACTCGGATTCAGCAAGTCTGACTTGAGGTCTAGAAACCTGCACCTTAAACAAGAACCCCAGACGATGCAGCTGTGAGCAGTCCAGGGCCCAGACGGAGCATCACTCCTCTGGCCCTGGTTCTTCTGAGAATGTAGCTTGAAGTTGCACCAACTTTCATAAAGTAACTACATACAACTTCAGAATTACATTGGATTTACAGCCAGTGAAAAGCACAGAGGTCTGCCTATGAGCTTATTTCTCCCATTCTATCTGTTCCTTTGGGACCCTGGGAAGGAATTGGCATTTCTCCTGAGAAAGGCTAGCTTATTGAATTTGGCCCATCTTTCTGATAGATCAAGGTCACTGCAGATACTTATTCTGTCATCCCTCGAGTTAGCTGTTCCCCCCAGGTTAGAGCCACCAGCCACTATGTCTGGGGCACTTTCTATGTCCTCATCTGCAAATGGAAAAGGACTTTCTATGGGACAGGACAGATGACAAAGCCTGCACCTACCACTACCATCTCCCACCCAACAGTCAGCCTTTTTTGGACCCAGTTCTGTCTCTAGTTGTCATCAAAGTGTTGGTATCTTCCCCTGGTGTCCCTCTAGAAAGTATTTATAGCTCTAAAGACACGAGGGCAATGCTCAACCGAAAGGAATGTGTGTCTGATGGCAGCATTTCAGACTCTATGGTGCCTGGATGGCAGAAAGATAGGGGGGAATCTGGGCCTTCCAGATTATTCTGCTGGGTGCTAATAGGCAGAGACTCAGGGGGCAATGTTCTTGGCTGGACTGGTTACCTCTCCTCTGTCGGGGTCTGGGCTGCTGACCACAGCAGACTCCAGGACAGCTGGGTGCTTGGCAAGGGCACTTTCCACCTCAACTGGCCTGATCCGGTAGCTGGAAGAGGAAAGCAAACTCTTCCATATGACCTCCCCTCGCCCATGAAGCTTCGAAGGGAGAAGAAAAGAGCAGACAGCTTGACCTTGTGGAATTGATCACATCGTCGTTTCTTCCCATGAACCAAAAGTAGCCATCCTTGTCCATGTGGGCTCGGTCCCCCGTGATGTAAAAGTCCCCTCGTTCTGATGCGGCCGTCTTCTCAGGATTGTCCTGAAAGACGAAGAAAGCCCATGAAGGGACATCGGGGCACAGCCATTCAGACCAGCTACAGCCCGAGTGGCCCCATGTAGGAGCCTGGGGGCCCCTCAACAGGAAGTCCAGCAGTCCCCAAAGCCCAAGCTGGCCAGAATTTCCCACTGGACAAGGGGCCGTGAATTTGTGGGGTTTCTCTCTTATAGTTGGAAGGAAGCTGTCAGGAAATGATTAAGGACAGCCACCCACTACCATCCTTAGAGGGGTCCTGGGAAGCATAGTTGAATGCAGGAGGGAGGGCACAGGCTTGGTATTTAGGATAAAAAAATCACACTGATACTCTGTGCTCAGGAATCACTGAAGGTAGAAAGTGAGAGCCTGGCAAAAATCAAGGGTAGAGGAAAGAGAAAAAAAAAATCAAACTCTGATTCTCAAAATTTTAAAGAAAAAGCTATTACTCAGCAAGAAAAAGAAATAAATCACTGATATATGCAATGATATGGATGAATCTTAAAAACACGATGCTAACTAAAAGATACCAGACACACACAATGTAATACTTGATGATTCCATTTATATGAAGTTCTTTTTTAAAAAACAAAGAGGCAAAGTTACTCTACAGTGACAGCAAATAATTTAACAATTGCCTGTGGCTTGGTGATTGGCTGCAAGGGGCTACAAAGAACTTTTAGAGGTGATAAAATGTACAGGTCATTGACCTGTACATTTAACATTGGTGCATTTTATTGTATGTAAATTATAATTTATATACAATATAAATTATAATGCAATTTAAAAAATGCATTCTGAGAAAAAAGAAAAAAGCTAAGCTATCAACACTGAAAAATAAATCCATCACAAAATCTGTAAGAAATGTACACAGAAAACTTAAAACTCTACAGAACATTAGAGAAGATACAAATAAATGCAAAAACGGGAAGACTTAATATCGTAAAGATGTTAATTTTTTCCAAATTGATCTATAGACTTAGTACAACTCCAATTAAAATGCTAACAAACATTTTGCATGGAACTTCACAAGTTGACTCTAAATGTATATAACAGCAGAGGGCCAAGATTAGGTAAAACATCTCCAAGAAGTTGAGTAAGAAGGAGAGACGTGCTCTACTAGATGTCAAGACTTATGAGAACGGTTTGTGGACAAGTCTCTCTGGTACCAGCACAGATAAAACAAGTGACAATTAAGTAGAAGAAAGTGCCCAAACTTATCTATCTATGGATATATCAAACTTTTATATCTGACCAAGTCAACATGACAGATCACTGGGGAAAGGAGAGTTGTTCAACAAATTGGCTATCCACGTGGAAAAAATAAAATAGATCCCCACCTCACACCATACGTAAACCAACCACAAATGGTTACAAACTTAAATGTCAAAAGCAAAACTTTAAAACTATTGGAAGAAAATGTAAATGAATGTATATTTCCTACCCCAGCATAGAAAATGACCTAATAAATAAGATACTTAAAGCACTAACCATAGAAGAAAAAACTTATTGATTTGACTATGTGAAAATGAAAACTTCTGTTCAACAAAAACACCTTAAACAAAGTGAAAAGAAAAGCTACAAGCTGGGAAAAGATGTTTGCAACTGATACAACAAAAAAGGGATCGGTATCAAGAGTATACTAAATAACTCTTATACATCAATTAGAAAAGACAAACAACTCAACAAAAGTTGGCAAAGGCATGAACAGGCATTTCAAAAAGAGGAAATACAAATGGCTACTGAACTTATGAAGAGATATTCAACTTCACTAGTAACCAAGGAAATGGATAGAATACCATGAGTTAACACTTTACACCTACTAGACTGTCAATCTACTACACATGACTGAACCATTTCTTAAATTTTGAGTTTTTCCTCCATTTTTCAGTTATAAACAATGCTGCAGTGCACATCTTTGTGTGCCAAATATTTTCTTGCATTTTGAGTTCTTTTCTTTGTAGTTATTCCCAAAGATGGAATTCCTAAGCCAAAGGGTATGACCAGTTTCATAGCCCTGGATATCAAGTTACTTTATCAAAATTACTTTATCAAAAGGGCTAAGCTGTTACACTCCTATTTGCAGTGAATGGGATCACAAGTGTCCAGAGACCATGGTGACTCGCCCTTAGGATTCTTGTGGGAATGTAAATTGGTACAAGCACTTTAGCAAAATTAAACACTTTCTTGTAAAGTTGAACATCCCCACATCCCATGACATAACAATTCCACAGCTAGATATATTCCAAAGAGCAACTTTAGCATCTGTGTACCAGAGGCATGGACAAATGTGCTCACAGCAGAACAGTTTTCTAGCAAATCACCGAAAACAAGCCAAATGACCATATATGGGAGAATGGATAAATAAATGGTGATTTATTCACACAATACATGTGTATTACATTTATAATTATAAATAAAAAAGAACTTTTTGGGGAAAAAAGACATCTTGGTGAGAGTAATTTGTGAAGGGGCTTTTTGGGCAGGCCATCCTTTGCCTTTACATAAAAGCAGCATTCTAGAGAAGACCATGGATGGAGACATTAACTTTCTCAGGGTAATGGCACATGTTGTGAGGCTGGGCACAGGGTAATGGATTCAAAGCACCCCTGGCAGATCCAACAGCCACAGGAGGGAATGTACTACACAAAGCATAATTATCACATTCACTAAAAATTGCAGAAACATTAAGCTTCCATAGGAAATGAAATTTTCCCAAAACACTTAGTGCCACAAAAAAGACTCATGACAGGGGCCAGCCTGGTGGTGTAGTGGCTGAGTTTGCATGCTCTGCTTTGGTAGCCTGGTGTTTGCAGGTTCAGATCCTGGGTGTAGACCTACACATCACTTATCAAGCCATACTATGGCAGCATTCCATATGCAAAGTGGAGGAGGATTGGCACAGTTATTAGCTCAGGGCCAATCTTCCTCACCAAAAAGAAAAAAAAGACTGATGACATAACTTAATTTGAAAAAATTTATAGTACAGAGTCCTAGGAGATTGACATTAACATTATGGCAGAGTGAGTTGTTCCCTTTGTCTCTCCCCTCTAAGTTATAACTAAACAGACATTCATCAACCAACAGAGGATTCCCTACACAGTACAACAGGATGCCAGAGAGATCCATGCTGTACATCTGAGAGTGGGTGGACTGGATCCCCAGGAAGCACTGGAACTATGTGAGTGGACCCCTCCTTTTCCCTGGCAGGAGCTATCCAGGTCGTGGATCCTCAGACAGCAACCAGTATGACTGTAAGTGGAGGCAGGGGCAACCCATCCCACACACGTGAACGCTTTTGGAGTGCTAGTCCAGCCTGCAGAAGCACCTACCTACAGAATCAGCCCAGCAGGTGGGAACACTCCCCAGTGAGCAATGGTAACTCAGCCCCTGTGAAGCTGTCCCATCCACCAAGTGCAGCAGCTCAGCCAAACCACCTGCAAGCACAGTGCCAGCCTGAATGAAAGAAAGTGCCCCTCTCACCTAGCAAAGCAGCTTGGCCAGTCCCCTGCCGAGTGCAGCAGCATTGCCTGCACAAGAGCAATGGGCCTGCTAGCACAGAGGCCCTGCCTGCATGCGTGCAACCTGCTCACTGAATGCTGAGGCCCTGCCCACATGAGCACAACCTGCTGAGCAGCTATGGCCCAATCTTCACAAATGCAGAGTGGCTCTACCAGCACAACCGCCAGCAGATGGGGTGGGCTCAGAAAACACAGCTCCTGCCCCACCCCCCAGTGGTGGCAGGTGGAATCTGTGACCTGATACTATCACAAATGTGCTGGCAGAGGATTAATTCTTCAAACACCATGAAGAACTACAGTAACACTTCACAGCCAAAGGAGAATGACAAGTCTCCAGAAACCAATCCCGAAGTTACAGAAGATTACAATCTAAATGACAGAAAACTCAAAATAGTTGTCATAAAGAAACTCAATGAGTTACAAGAAAACTCAGAATGACAGTTTAATGAGATCAGGAATAAAATTAATGAGCAGAAGGAATACTTGACCAAAGAGATTGAAACTCTTTAAAAACTATACAGAAATTCGGGATATGAAGAACACAACTAAAGATAGAAATATAGAAGTGCTTCAGGTGGAGAAGGAGAGAGAACTAAGATTTTTTAAAAAGGAAGAAATTCTTCAAGAAATATTTGGCTCAATTAGGAAAAGCAACATAAGGATTATAAGTATTCCAGGGGGAGAAGAGAGGGAGAAAGAAGCAGACAGCTTGTTCAAAGAAATAATAGATGAGAACTTCCCACACCTGGGGAAGCAAATGGACTTACAAATACCTGAAGCCAGGTATTTGTAAGTATTTGAAACTCCTAATTATATCAATGCAAAAAGACCTTGTCCAAGGCATATAATATTAAAATTGGCAAAAAGCAATGACAAAGAAAAAATATTAAGGGCAGCAAGGCAGAAGAAAATAACCTACAAAGGAGCCGCTATCAGGCTTTCAGCAGATTTGTCACCAGAAACCTTACAGGCTAGGAGAGAACGGAATGATATAATATTCAAAATACTGAAAGACAAAAACTTTCAGCCAAGAATACACTATCCAGTGAAATTATCCTTCAGATATGTTGAAAAAATAAAAGCTTTCCCAGATAAACAAAAGCTGAGGGAGTTCATTGCCACTAGACCTGCCTTACAAGAAATGAGGAAGGAAGGCCTGCCACCTGAAAGAAAAAGGCGAAGGTTTACAAAGCTTTGAGCAAGGAGACAAATAGACAGCCAAATCAGAAAATTGCAGCTCTCTATCAGAACAGGTTAGCAAACACTTACTTATAACATAAAAGATAAAGGGAAGGAAAGCATCAAAAATAGCTATAAACAATTTAATCACAGACTCACAACACAAAAAAGACTTATTTGTGACAACAATACTCATGAGAGGAAGAGGAAAGTGATGGAACCTGCTTAGGCTAATCAAGATAAGGGGCTATCAGAAAATAGACTATGTCATCTACAAGATCTTTTATACAAACCTCATGGTAACTACCAAACAAAAAATCAGAGCATAGCCGCAAATCATAAATAAAGAGAAAACTATCACAGAAAACAAACAAACTGAAATGGAGTTCAGGAATACCAGGGAAAAGAAACAATGGAAATGTAGAACAACCAGAAAACAAGAGATAAAATGGCACTACTAAGCCCTCATATATCAATAATCACTCTAAATGTAAACAGCTCAAATTCTCCAATCAAAGGACACAGAGTGGCCGGATGGATTAAAAAAAAGATCCAATAATATTCTGCCTCCAGGAGACAATCTCAGCTCTAATGACAAATACAGGCTCAGCATGAAGGGATGGAAGATGATACTCCAAGTAAACGGCAACCAAAAGAAAGCAAGTGTAGTTATATCAGACAAAGCAGACTTCAAGATAAAAATGACAATGAGAGACAAAGAGGGGCAGTATATAATGATAAATGGGGCATTCCACCAAGAGGACATATCACTTATGAATATATATGCACCTAACACAGGAACACCAAGGTATATAAAGCAGCTATTAACAGACCTAACGGGAGAAAGTGACAGCAACACAATAATAGTAGGAGACCTCAACACCCCACTTACATCAATGGATAGATCATTCAGACAGAAAGTCAACAAAGAAACAGTGGCCTTAAATGAAACACTAGACTAGATGGACTTAATAGATACGTATAGAACATTCCATCCAAAAACAGTAGGATATACATTCTTCTCAAATGCACATGGAACATTCTCAAAGATAGGCCATATGTTGGGAAACAAGGCAAGCCTCAAAAAATTTAAAAAGATTGAAATCATATCAAGCATCTTTTCTGACCACAATCCTATGAAACTAGACATCAGCTACAAGAAAAAACCTGGGAAAGTCACAAATATATGGAGATTAAACAACATGCTGCTGAACAACCATCGGATCAATGAAGAAATCAAAGGAGAAATTTAAAAAAATACCTGGAGAAAAAGGAAAATGAAAATACAACATACCAACTCTTATGGGATGCAGCAAAAGCAGTACTAAGAGGGAAATTTATAGCAATACAGGCCTACCACAACAAACAAGAAAAATCTCAAATAATAATCTTAAACTACACCTAACAGAACTAGAAAAAGAAGAACAAACAAATCCCAAAGTCAGCAGAAGGAGAGAAATAATAAAAATTAGAGCAGATATAAATGAAATAGAGACTAAAAAAAAAAAAAAAAAAAAAGAACAATAGAAAGGATCAATGAAACTAAGAGCTGGTTCTTTGAGAACATAGACAAAATTGACAAACGCTTAGCCAGACTCACTAAGCAAAAAAGAGAGAAGGCTCAAATGAATGAAATTAAAAATAAAAGAGGAGAAATTACAATGGATACCACAGAAATACAAAAGATTATAAGAGAATACTATGAAAAGCTATATGCCAACAAATTGGATAATCTAGAAGAAATGGATAAATTCTTAGACTCATACAACCTCCCAAAACTGAACCAAGAAGAAACAGAGAATCTGAATAGACCAATCACAAGTAAAGAGATTGAAACAGTAATCAAAAACCTCCCAAAAAATAAAAGTCCAGGATCAGATGGCTTCTCAGGGAAATTCTACCAAACATTCAAAGAAGATTTAATACCTAACCCTCTCAAGCTATTCCAAAAAACTGAAGAAGATAAAACACTTCCTAGCTCATTCTTTGAGGCCAACATCATCCTCACACCAAAACCAGACAAGGACAACACAAACAAGGAAAATTAAAGGCCAATATTGCTGATGAACATAGATACAGAATCCTCAAGAAAATATTAGCAAATTGAATACAGCAATACATTTAAAGGATCATACACCATAATCAAGTGGAATTCATACCAAGGACACAGGGATGGTTCAACATCTGCAAATAAATCAATGTGATACACCACATTAACAAAATGAGGAACAAAAATCACATGATAATCTCAATAGATGCAGAGAAAACATTTGACAAGATCCACCATTCATTTATGACAAAAAAAATCAATAAAATGGCTAAAGAAGGAAAGTACTTCAGCATAATAAAGGCCATATATGAAAAACCCACAGTCAACGTTATACTTAAGGGTGAAAAACTGAAAGCCATCCTTCTGAGAACAGAAACAAGACAAGGGTGTCCACTGTCACCATTCCCATTCAACATAGTACTGAAGGTTTGGGCTGGAGCAATTAAGTAAGAAAAAGAAATAAAAGGTATCCAAATTGGAAAGGAAGAAGTAAAACTCTCACTGTTTGTGGACCACATGATTCTGTATATAGAAAACCCTAAAATTCCACCAGAAAACTATTAGAAATAATCAGTAACTACAGCAAAATTTCAGGGTACAAAATCAACTTACAAAAATCAGTTGCATTTCTATACACTAAGAATGAACTAGCAGAAAGAGAAGTCAAGAATACAACCCCATTTACAATCACAACAAAAAGAATAAAATATCTAGGAATAAATTTAACCAAGGCAGTGAAAGACCTATACACTGAAAACTATAAAACATTATTGAGAGAAATCAAAGAAGACATAAAGAAATGGAAAGATATTTTATGCTCATGGATTGAAAGAATAAACACGGTTAAAATGTCCATATCGCCTAAAGCAATCTACAGAATCAATGCAATCCCAATCAAATCTCAAAGACATTCTTCACAGAAACAGAACAAAGAATCCTAAAATTTACATGGAACAACAAAAGACCCCGAATAGCCAGAGCAATCCTGAGAAAAAAGAACAAAGCTGGAAGCATCACAATCCCTGACTTCAAAATACACTACAAAGCTATAATAATTAAAACAGCATGGTGCTGGCACAAAAACAGATGCACAGATCAATGGAACAGAACTGAAAGCCCAGAAATAAAACCACACGTTTATGGATAGCTAATTTTCGACAAAGGAGCCAAAAACGTATAATGGAGAAAGGAAAATCTCTTCAATAAATGGTGTTGGGAAAACTGGACAGCCACAGGCAAAAGAATGAAAGTAGACCATTATGTTACACCATATACAAAAATTAACTCAAAATGGATTAAAGACTTGAATGTAAGACCAGAAACCATCAAACTTCTAGAAGAAAACATAAGCAGTATGTTCTTCAATATAGGTCTTAGCGGTATCTTTTCGAATACCATGTCTACTCAGGCAAGGGAAACAAAAGAAAAAATAAACAAACGGGACTACATCAGACTAACAAGCTTCTCCAAGGCAAAGGAACAAAATGAAAAGATAACCCACCAACTGGGAGAAAATATTTGCAAATCATATATCTGACAAGAGGTTAATTTCCAAAATATATAAAGAACTTACACAACTCGACAACAAAAAAACAAACCCCAACGAAAAATTGGCAGAGGATATGAACAGACATTTTTCCAAAGGAGATATACAGACGGCCAACAGGCACATAAAAAGATGTTCAACATCAACATCACTAATTATTAAGGAAATGCAAATCAAAACTACAATGAGACATCATCTTACACTCATCAGAATGGCTATAATTAACAAGACAAAAAATAACAAATGTAGGAGAAGATGTGGAGAAAAGGGAACCCTCGTACACTCCTGGTGGGGATGCAAACTGGTGCAGCCAATATGGAAAACAGTATGGAAACTTCTCAAAAAATTAAAAATAGAAATATTGGGGCTGGCCCTGTGGCTTAGTGGTTAAGTTTGGCTCACTCTGTTTCAGCGGCCCGGGTTTGGTTCCCAGGTGCAGACCTACACCACTCATCAGTGGCCATGCTGTGGTGGCAACCCACATACGAAATAGAGAAAGATTGGCACAGATGTAGGCTCATGGCGAATCTTCCTCAAGCAAAAATAGGATTGGCAACAGACATTAGCTCAGGGAGAATCTTCCTCAGCAAAAAAAAAAAGAAAAAGAAATACTGTACTATCAAGCTATCCTACTTCTAGGTATTTATCCAAAGAAAATGAAATCAACAATACAAAGAGATTTATGCACCTCTATGTTCATTGCAGCATTATTCACAATAGCCAAGACATGGAAGCAACCCAAGTGCCCATCAACTGATGAATGGATAAAGAAGATATGGTATATATATACATTGGAATACTACTCAGCCATAAAGAAAGACAAACTCGTCCCATTTGAAACAACATGGATGATCTTGAGGTATTATTTTAAGTGAAATAAGCCAGACAGAGAAGGACAAACACCATGTGACGTCACTCATATGTGGAATATAAACAAACACATGGATAAGGAGAACAGATTAGTGGTTACCAGAGTGGAAGGGGGTGGGGAGGTGGGTGAAGGGGATAAAGGGGTACATATGTATGGTGACAGATAAGAACTACGCTATTAGTGGTGAGAATGATGCAGACTATAGAGAAACTCATATATAATAATGTACACCTGAAATTACAGTGTTATAAACCAATATTACCTCAATTAAAAAAACAGAGCATAATACAAAACTGTATTTGTGGTACGGTGCCAATTATGAATGAAAATATACGCTGGGAGCTCTTTGTTCACATAAATTTCATTAAAAAACATTTTTATTATTTCTGTATTACACAGTTACAAATCTCATATAGAATAAATAGAAAATAAAGATGAAGGATGACAAAAGAGCAGTCCCGCTACTCAGACCACCAAGGCTAAAAATTAGATCTCATCTATAGGACTTTTTCATTGCCTATATGTGACTTTATGTGTACACATACTTGTATGCATATGGAACATCCTATATGTATATTTTATAACTCAATTTTAATTCAGTTAACAATATATCATAGATGTCTCCTCACAAGAATAAAAGTCCTTTGCAATATCATATTAAGTGGTTCCATAATATTCCCCTGTACGGCTGTAACATTATTTATTTAAACAATTTCCTGTTGTTAGAAATTTGGGTTTTTTTTCTTTTTAGTCTTTTCCCTTTCCTTTTTTCTTTCTCTTTTTTTTTTTTTTGTTGCTTTCATACACAAGGCTGTAATACCATTTGCATAACTAATTTTCTGCTGTTCGAAATTTAGATAGTTGCTCCACATTTTTTGTCTGTTTTAAACAACACTGTAATGAACATCTGCATATTTGACAGTTTGCTTCCTTAGGAAGACAAGTATATTCTTTATACTGGATATAAAATGGACATGGGCATATTAATTTAGTTGGCATGGCAATGTCAGCTGTTTCAAGTGGTCAGTGTGCATTTGAAACATGTGGGCTGATGCGGGGGTTGAGCTTACCTTGTCAGTCCTGCTGACCAACCGTCATTCACAGAGCAACTTGGGGCTAACATCGTCTATCAATTTTCAAATGTCCCGTGAGTTTCATGAAGAGATTTGATACTTTTTCTTAGTTAAAAATGACCTAGAAAGAAAACTAACTGCTGGTATTGGTGATGGGAAGAAAAAGTTGAAGAAAGTGAAGGTTCCTGTCCAGTAAATAACTTTACAAATTACTTTACTCTCTCAATGGGACGACCACAGACCCAGAGAGGTCCTGTATGCAAGCTCTATGAGGACCAGTGCCCTGTCTTTCCTGTCCATTGCTGTATACTTAGTGACATGAAGTAGACACTCAATAATGAATGAATGAACAAATTCTTCAGGAAAGTCAAGGACTTACCATTGCTTACAAAAATGATTAGGAGGAAATACATTAAAATTTTAACATGATCTCTGCTTGGTGCAATTACTATGTTGTTGTCTTGTAGGTAAGTTTCTGTGACTTTAAATAAAATACTGTGAAAGACTGTCTCTCTTGTAGTCACAGAAAAGCCACTAAAATACATATACAACATTCTAAAAACAAATGGACTGATTTTTATCAGCTCCTTCCAATATTGTAGCTGACTGATGGCTTCATATACGCACCAGATAGAATTCCTGTAAAGCCGTGGTTCTTAACCTTGGCTGCACATTTGAATCACCTGGAGAGTTGATCCACACCATCAGAAAGGTCGATCTCATTGAGCTGGGGCTTGAGTATCAGAAAAGTTCGAAGCTTCCAAGGTGTTTCTAATGTGTAGCCAGGGTTGAGAACCACGTCAGTAGAGTTTTATAGAGAAGAGTTTGGAGAAAAGAAAGTCCATCAAAACATCAGCCAAGGTGAGTGTAAGGGAGAGGTAATCACTGGATTATTGCCGAAACTTGGACTGGAGTCTTAGGACACAGCCCTGCCAGCAAACTCCTATCCACAAAAGAGTCAAGACAGAAAGAATCCTGAAAACAAGTCTCTGACATGAAATTGCAGTTTGACCTTTTGTAAGTCCCTTCCCTTCTTTGAACCTTGGTTTTCTCACCATTAAAATGATGGAGTTGCCCTTCTCTTATAAGTTTCCACTCTCAGACACACCCATGGTTGATTGACATTGGATAAGTCACTTCATCTCCCTAGCTTCCTTATCAATGTGTTAGTGCCATGGAGTTAATTCCAACTCCTAGGACCCTGTGTACAGCAGAGTGGAACCCTGCCCAGTCTTTTTTTTTTTTTTTGTGAGGAAGATCAGCCCTGAGCTAACAACCATGTCAATCCTCCTCTTTTTGCTGAGGAAGACCGGCCCTGAGCTAACATCTATTGCCAATCCTCCTCCTTTTTTTCCCCTTTTTCTCCCCAAAGCCCCAGTAGATAGTTGTATGTCATAGTTGCACATCCTTCTAGTTGCTGTACGTGGGACGCCGCCTCAGCACGGCCTGACAAGCGGTGCATCGGTGCGCACCCAGGATCCGAATGCGGGCCGCCAGTAGCGGAGCATGCGCACTTAATCGCTAAGCCACGGGGCCGGACCCCTTCCCAGTCTTTTTGAACCATCTTCTCACCTTCTGGCGCTGTATCAGACAATGATCCGCTGCTATTCATAGGGTTTTCATGGCCAATTTTTTCCGAAGCAGGTGGCCAGGTCCTTCTTCCCAGCCTGTCTTAGTCTGGAAACTCCACTGAAACCTGTCCACCATGGGTGACCCTGCTGGTATTTGAAATACCAGTGGCATAGCTTTCAGCATCACAGCAACACGCAGCCACCACAGCATGACAACTGACAGACAGGTGATATGGTTCTCTGACCAGGAAATGAACCTGAGCTATGGCAGTGAGAGTGCTGAATCTTAACCACTAGACCACCATCCTTACCAATAATAGCACCTTATCAATAATAGTGCCAACCTACCTCACACAGTTATTGCAAGGGTTCAACAAATAGATATTTATAAAGTGTGGAGCACAAAGCTTGACACACAGCAATCACTGTGAAAATGGCCATTCTAGGCCACTTACCAAATAGCAATTGAAGAAACAGAAGGGCCTGGTGGGTCTGATGCAGATAGCAATATTCCCCTCTTCTCCTGGAGGCAGGATGTTGCCCTCATCATCCACAATCTGGCAGAGAGATCACAGGACAGTATCTGGATGTCTGCACAGCCAGGACATCCAGTCAGCTGAGCCTGGTCCTATTGACCTGGACGTGGGTTTGGCTACCCTCTTCGAACCAAGCCTCACCAACAGTTGGGAGAGGCTGCCTACCTGCACATCGTAAGGTGGGGATGCTTTCCCCATGGATCCTGACTTGATTTTCGTGCCTCTTGGATTGGCACAGATTACAACCTGGAGAGAAACCAGTACCAATAAGGAGGAGACTTATCCCTTTAGCTTCCTTCCTGGTCCATGCCTTTTCTCTCACTCGGCCTTCCAACTCTTTCTCCCTCCCTCTTTCTCCTACCCTCTCTTCCTCACTCCCCTTCCTTCCTTCCTCCTTCCCATTCTTCCTTCCTTCCTGTCTTCATTTCTCTGTTTCTTTCTTCTTTCTTCTTTTACCCTCTTCCTTCCTCCCTTCTTCCCTTCCTTCTTCCCCATCTTCTTTTCTTTCTTCTCTTATTTCCATAATCATCAAACATTTATTGAACACTCTAGTGGGCACTCACACATAAAGAACTTAACATGTCTCCCAAAAGACTCGGCTGCCCAGATGGCATCTGTCTGTACAGATGGCTGTGGAGAATACTGTTTAAGATCGTGGGCTCTGGCCACAGACAGACACAGCTATCCTGGTGCAGGCAAACACCATCCTCAGCCATGAGAGTTGGTTTGCTGGCCACGGTTTCATTGTGAAATTACTTTCAATTGCCTTTAAACCATAGGAGAAGAAAAGCTGATGGAGTTTTGTTACCAGTTTCTCCCTGTGGGCAAGGCAGTTCCGACAGGTGTCACAGAGATGACAGCCAGAAAGGCAGGAAGCTCTGCTGCTGACCCGCTGAGGGCTCAGATGGAGGTGACCTGGGGCAGGGAGCCTGGCCCTGTGGTACTCACTGTCTCAGACTGGCCGTAGCCTTCGTGCAGCTCCAGGCCCGTCTGGCTCTTCCACTTCTCCCTCACGTCAGGATTCAGGGCCTCTCCTCCACTCAAACAGTGCCTCAGGCTCTGAAACTGGTACCTTTCTCAGCCAGGAAAACAGGGTCGCCTATGTCAGCATCCCCATCCCCATCCCGCCCTCCAGCACTGCTGCCCAGGTCCAGACACCTAAAGGCACTAGATAGTAATCTTCCAGGCTGTATCATCTGCTCCAAGAGCCCCATTCTCTGGCTTTACAGGCATGTTCCTCACGGACAGATAATTTTCAAAAAATCAATTCTATCTGAATTTGGAATAAAATCAGAACCTCATATATCAGGTTTTGACATAACATGGTGAATTCCAGGTGAATTGGCCCAAATCATTTAGTTGGAAACAAATGGATTGATAATAGACTTCTTGGGACAACCACCTGGTTGAAAAAGATAAATCAATTAAAAATTTAAAAGATAGAAAGTAGCCCTCTAAGAACCAAAAAAATTCTGATATAGGGGCCAAAAGTTTTCACAGATATTACATATGTTGCAAAACTACCCCTCCATTCAAAAAATTGTCCAAAGTGTGAAAAATCAGTGATTGCAAATACATTTTCTACCATTTTTCCCTTTGGATCAAATTTGTTTGACTGTTATTTAGTATTACTGAGTATCTTTTAACCAAATTTTTCTTGGACAAATCATTCAGAGTCTGCTTTTGGTCAAAATCATGACATAGAGATAGACACAACAGATCAATGAATGGGATGAATTGTTACGTTATAGAAGAACTAACCTTGAGACACTCATATAAGAACACACTCTCTTAGGCATTTCGTGGCCAGGTACATGGGATTAGGGAAGATGAGGGAGGCCGGGGACAACCCCTTGTGACTTGGGAGAGGATAGAAGAGGGAGTCATAGACCAGGGTCAGTAGATTACTCAAGGGAGTCAGGTCTCTCTCCACATACGCCAGCAACTAGACTTGTCCTGCCAGCAGAGTTACTCTGCATTCACCCAGAACAGGAGCCATTCACGGTGTCTTGTCGCCTTCTGCTGGGTGCCCAATGGCATTCACTCAAAAAATGGCTGGCTGGAGTTAGTCTGGGGCTGACTGATGGAGCATCTACTGTGGTGAGCTTGTTAGTCCCACCAGACCTAAGGCCTTGGCCACAAATCCCATCCACAAGTGGCTAGCAAGTATCCAACAATTTCTCTAATCTAGAATCTGCTAGAAGTAGCAGACATTGCTAAGGGAATGGCCCATGGGTGTATGGTGGGGAGACAGCCCACCTCAAGTACCGAAATTTCAGACTGACTCAAATCTATTCAGTTCCATCTGGATGCAAATTCCTGGGGGGCAGAAGTTTATTGTCGAGGGGCATCTGCAGAGGATATGGGTGTGTATGTTTGAGTGTGTGTGTGTGTGTGTGTGAGAGAGAGAGAGAGAGATAAAGAGAGACAGAGACAGATAGACAGAGTTGGAATAAGGTGGTGGGTGTGTATGTGTATATATACTCCTGTATATTCACATACTTGGGCCCCCAAAGCACCAAGCAGATGGGCTGTACCTGGTCAGATCCTCCTGTACAAGCAGCCGGAAGATGGTGGGGACACAGCAGAGGATGGCGATGGGTTGCCTGGAGAGAGTCTAAAGAAAAACAAAGGGTGGAAGATCTGAGAGTTCCAGGGTGGGACTTCATGGAAATGGAGCAGGTGAACTGGTCACTTATTCAAGCCTTTTCTTCTGAAAGCTCAAAACTTATATTCTACTCATCTCATTTACATTCAACAACATAAGAGGTGTTTTTGTCTCTTATATTCAGGATAACCTTGGCATCAACTGGGGACAGCTCATGCACAAAAACGCAAGATCTGTTAGACCAGGCAAAGAAGAAGGTCCAGGCTGCCTTTACCCAACCAGTGTCAGTTGTGTTCCAGAAGATGTCCGATTCAGTCAAGGCCACCCATTGCCTGCCAACAATTAGAGAAAGTCAGGACCTTCAGCAATGTTTCTACCTTTAGAAAGGATTACACTATATGTGTTACCTTACTTGGAGCCATGCCCACCGTGGGTACTCACTTATGCTTCTCAAAACTATACAAGAACCATAAAGTTAACTTTTGTTTCCACAAGTGTCTATTGAGCATCTTCTATATACCTATGCCCTAGGCTAAGGATACAGAATTTAAAAGATCCCATGATTTCAAGGAGTTCACAGTCTAGTGGAATGCTATATGAGGGAACAAATAATCTCAATACAATATGATAAGGGCTCTTTATTCAGCAAACATTTATTCAGCACTTATTCTGGACTTAGCATTAGGGATATAGAAATGAATGATTAGTCTTGCTTTGAGGGGCTTCTGGTTTAATAAGTATGAACATCTAGGAAGCCCCTGAAGAGCTGCTTTAAACACAAAGCCTTATGCAATTGCAGAGAATGGGCACCTAACCCAGAGAAAGGATGGAGATGGGGTCTGAGAAAGCTTCCATAGAGGAGGTGACGCCTTAGCTAGATGTAAACAATGCGTAGGCATTACAAAGGTGAGGCAGAGAAAGAAGAACATCTTGGGATGGGAAATAGTGCCTGCAAGCATGGAAGACAGAAAAGTGGTCATGTTCTGCACTTGGAGTCTGGGACACATACTCTCCTGGTCCTCATCCTACTAGTTGGCTGCTCCTTCTCAGTCTCCTCTGCTGAATTCTCCTCACTTACCCCCTCAATGTGGAAATGCCTCAGTTCTGAGACCTCTTCTCTTTTCAATTTTTATTATTCTTTGCTGATCTCATCCAATTTCCTGGCATTAAATACCATCCTTATGCTGATAACTCCAGCACGAGTCTTTCTCTTTAACTCTAGGCGTGTATAGAGTTACATGTCCACTGCCTACTCAACATCTCCACTTTTAACTCAAGTATAGAGATGTCTAATAAGCACTTCAAACTTACAAAGCTAAAAACGATCTCCCCCTCTTTCTCCCACCAGACAGCTCATCCCACAGTCTTCCCCCTCTCAGTTAATGCTTCTGGTTGTTCAGGCCATAAAACTTGGCATCATCCTTGACTCTTCTCTTTCTCTCTCACCTCACATCAAATCTGTCAGCAAATCTTATTAGGCGTACATTCAAAACACATTCAGAATCTCACCTGCTCTCACTCCTTCCCACTGCTACTCTGCTGGGCAAGCCTCTACCCTTGCCTCTTAATGCACTGACCTCTTTAGTGGTCCTCTGCTTCATCCCTTGCCCCCTACAGTTTATTCTCACCCAATATCCTGAGTGATCCTTTTAAAAATACAAATCAGATCATGTCACTCCTCTGCTCGGAATACTCCAATGTTCCTCAAAAAATTAAGCATAGAATCACTGTATGATCCAGCAATTCCACTTCTAGGTATATATCCAAAATAATTAAAAGCAGGGTTTTGAACAGATATTTGTACACCCATGTTAATAGCAGCACTATTCACGACAGCCAAAAGTGGAAGCAACTCAAGTGTCCATCAATGGATGAATGGATAAACAAAATTTCTATGTACGTACACTGGAATATTATTTAGCCTTAAAAAGGAAGGAAATTCTAACACATGCTACAACATGGATGAAGCTTGAAGACATTACACTAAGTGAAACAAGCCAGACACAAAAGGAAAAATACTGTATGATTCCACTTATACAAGCTTCCCAAAGTAGTTGAATTTGTAGAAACAGAAGGTAAAACTGTGGTTGCCAGGGCGTCGGGGGAGGAGGGAATGGGGAATTATTGTGTAATGGGTACAGAGTTTCAGATTTGCAAGATGAAACAGTTCTGGAGTTAGATAGTGTTGATGATTGCACAACCATGTGAATGTACTTAATGCCATTGAACTCTACACTTAAAAATGGTTAAAATGGTAAATTTTATGTTGTGTATATTTTACCACAATTTAAAAAAAAAAAGAAAACCCTCCAATGGCTTCTCCTCTCTCACAGAGGAAAGCCCAAAGCCTTCCGCTCCCACCTGAGCTACCCCCTTGTCAGCTCTCTGCCCTCAACTCCTGCCCCTTCCCCCTGACTCACACTCTTCCTGCTCACGCACCTGCTGTCAGTCCCTTGGACCCATCAGATGAGCTGTCCCCCGTACCTTCCACTGGCCACAAAACCCAGACCATAGCTGGCCTGGGAGTGCTCCACCATCTTGGGGGCCCCAGTGGTGCCACTTGTGAAGTAGATGGCCAGTGGGTCTTGACTCTTGGTCCTCACGCAGTCGTGCTCTGTGGATGCCTCCCTGTAAAATATAAACATACTGGGTGGTACTACCGGTAGTGAAAACAGTCATGACAACAATGATATCTACAACAGCAATGCTGGCCACCGTTTCAATCAATGCTATGTACGAGGCACTGTCCTGGGAGCTCTAGCTTGCTTTATCTCTGATCCCTGCAATCACCTCCCAGGGTAGGAACTCTCAGTATAACCCTTTGCAGATAAAGAAATTGAGGCTCAAAATGCCTAAAAGACTCACTCAAAGGAGCCTGGGCTCTTTTACTGGGACATGAGGACTTTCTGGTGGAACACACACAGATCCACGTCCACACATCTGCACGTTTGGCTGTTTTCTAAAGGGTTCCCTAAATTTGGAGTTTTGAGATCTGGGTAATTCCTAAAGTTCTGTGATCTGGAGAATCTTCTAACCCACTGGTTCTCAACCTTGGCTGCACCTTAGGATCACCTGGTAAGTTTTTTTAAAAAATACCGTTGCCTGGGCCCCACCCTGGAGAAAACGAAATCAGAACCTTTGATGGTGGGCCTGGGCATTGGCATTTTTTCACAATGGTCCTCAGGTAATTCTAATGACAGCCACAGTGGAGAACCACTGGTCTAGACCAACCTGACAGCTCATCAAAATCACCTGGACAGGTCTCTTAAAACACAGATTCCCAGGGCCCTTGCTCAGATATGTCTCGTTAAGTAGGTCAGACATGGGGCCTTGAAATCTGTATTTAAAACAGCACCCCAAAATAAATAAATAAATTCTCATAATTTTATGGTAGAAAGTTTATATTCTAGCATAAGAAAAAATAATCTAAAAAGTATTTACCATGTCCTCAAACTTTTAAATATATCTTTTGTGCCTAACTTTATTACTTAAATATATTGAATATTTTCTGTTTAAGTTTCTCCTGCTAATCATTAGACTGAAATATAGCAATGAAAATGTATTATAGAAAAAAACCATATGCTGGAAATATATTTTGGAAAATACAGGATACATTATTTATAATGCATGGCTGCGGGTCTTATAATCCTCAAAATTATAACACTTTTAAATGAACGTGACACATAGTTCTCTTTTAAGCAAAGCTACTGATAAAAGACAAATGTTGGTATTAGCCAAAAAATAGAGTCAAATAAAGTAAACAGCACCAGGGTGAAATTGACACAGTTGGTCTGTGGAACAGGCATTTGTGACTCAACAGTGCAGGCCCCCGAGAGGACCCCTTTTTGGTTCTGCCCCCATCAGGACAAAGTCTCAAATTCCCACAGAGGTTTGCACCAGGGTCTTGCTCAAAGGCAAATGGCTTTGGTTCTGTCCCAACCTTGACTTGACTACTTGTTATCATCTTGAGCAAGTCACTACTTTTCCAAGTCTCAGTTTCCTCATCTGTTGGGTTAAATTGGGTTAAAGTGCACTTCATGGGGTCTTTTTCAAGGATTAAATAAGATGATGCCTGATTCATTATTGTGTTTTGAGCACCAACACAATGCTTGTCACAAAATAGATGTTCATTAAATCTTTGTCCCATGAATGAACATGGGTGAACGCTTACCTAACACAATGCCTAGCATACACTAAGCACTCAATGCATGGCAGCTATTATTATATTACTAATTGACCACCTACTATGTACTCACTGCATCATATAGCTTATCTCATTTACTCTGGCTAATCGTTCTGGAACCACTATCATCATTAGAGAGGCAAATGAGGCACAGAAAAGCTAGTGATGACTTCAGTACTGGCTGAGTGAGTGATTTTAAGGATCTTAAGGTGGTCACCAGGATTACGTCTCAGCTCCATCTTGCTTCCAAAGTGAGCATTCCTTTCTGATTCACTCCCTTCGTGTGCAGTCACCCATGCATTCCATCTCTCATTGCTTAAAGGGGAGATGCCATGGCCTCATTTCCATGCTGTTCTCTGAGAGTCCCAACTTACCGGAGAAGTTCCCTGAAGTTCACCCAGCCTGGCCAACTGCTGTCTGACACCAGCAGCTTGGTCTGGAGGGAGGGGCAGTCGGTGCTAATGGCGTCCACCCTGGGAGCCAGGGAGTCGCTGGTGATGATGGACTTGGCCCTGGACGCTTGCAGCCAATACTTGAGGTCCTTCTCCGTCAGCTGAGTGACGCCTGGAACCATGACGACCCCTGAAACCACACAGAGAAGGGATGTTGGAGGCAGCAGGGGAAGACCCCTGTGAAGAGGTCCAGACCAGATATCCCCATCAGAGACGGGAGCAGGAAGGGGCTGGACAGGGTTGGAATGCTTGAACTGGAAAAGGTAGCAATTGTTATTACTAACTATTCTTATAATAAAGGTAACAATTACATTTATGGAGCACTTACATGGGTTAAGAACTTTACATGCATTATTTCATTTAATTCTCAGAATCCTGGAGAGCAGATGCTATTATTATACCCGTTTTGCAGACTTAAAAAAAATGAAGACTTAAACCTTTATACCTTAATTAAATGAAATAACTGGCCCAAGATCACACAGCTAATATGTCGTAGAGCTGGAATCGTGAACCCAGGCAGGGTAAACCTGAGAGTCAGTGATCCTGAACGTTGTATTATCTTGTCTTAGAGATTACCTAGCTCAGTGGTTTTCCAGGCCTTTCAAACAAAAGGCTACAACGAATCCTAGTGTTGGGTGTGGGTGTCTTGGGGCACCGGGGTAGATATAGCAGATGGGGGCTCCAGGACCCCACATAACTTCAACCAAAGCCACTCTCAGGGTAGCTGCATTCATTTCTTCCCAAGGGGAAGAGATGAGGAAGCAGAAATAATGGCAAATTTTAATCAGACACTTGAAAAAGCGCTTGAGCATCTCAGAATGCAGGTTGTAAACACTCCAATGAGCCCAGCACTCTCATTTCACAGACAGGAAGAAAGAGATCCTAAAAGAATGAATCATCCTGCCACAGCCAGTGAGTGAGGACAGAAGACAGAGGAAGGGGCCAATCCCAAATAGTGTGGGAGCCAAACCAAAGTTCTCACTGCCTTCGCTCTATTTCCTAAACTTCTACAGGGTTTAAACCCCAGCATGAACAATCTTGGAGCTGAGTGGTGTGTTTCTTCACTCCATCTCTCTGTTTTGGCTATTTTCAGAAGTATGTTCCACCTGGAGTTGTGTGTGGTGCTTTGGGGGCCCAGGCAGATAGTGGACAGCCAGAGCCGTCAGCAGGAGAAATGAGTTGAACACCGTAGACTGGAAGAGAGGTGACAAGTGCATATCAGGAGAATGTGGGAATGTGAGAACGTAAGGACATCCAGCTTGAGCATCCTTAAAATGGAGAAGATGCTAGACTTGACACAGAATGTGGGACATGGTCTTGAGTTATTTGGACAGCAAAGAAATGGGGGAACCTGTATAATTGGGGGAACTGGAGACATTTAGGTAACAGGAAAAATAATGATAACAATACCCCAAAGAGAAGTTCTGATCACGCAAAGTGCCCAACACAGTGCCTAGCGCATACTAGGTCCTCAAAAAAGTGCAGGGGCTCCCTTACCTGGGCCCTCATTTAAATGGACCTGTATTTCATGGCAGAATATGGAGAACTCCCCAAACCTGTATGCCCGTTTCTTTTCCTTGAGCACCATGATGGTGCTCACTTTTATATATTGTGCAAAAACACGTAAAGATAAAATTAAAGTTTCTGCCTCTTTTTTTTTTAATTTTTTGTTTATTGCAGTAACATTGGTTTATAACATTGTATAAATTTCAGGTGTACATCATTATACTTCTATTTCTGCATAGATTACATCATGTTCACCACCCAAATACTAATTACAAGCCATCACCACACACATGTGCCGAATTATCCCTTTCGCCCTCTTCCCTCCCCCCTTCCCCTCCAGTAACCACCAATCCAATCTCTGTCTCTATGTGTTTGTTTATTGTTGTTATTATCTACTACTTAATGAAGGAAATCATACGGTATTTGACAAAGGAGCCAAGAACATACAATGGAGAAAAGAAAGTCTCTTCAACAAATGGTGTTGGGGAAACTGGATAGCCACATGAAAAAAAAGGAAAGTAGACCCTTACCTTACACCATACACAAAAATTAACTCCAAATGTATTAAAGACTTGAACGTAAGACCTGAAACTGTGAAACTTCTAGAAGAAAACATAGGCACTATGCTCTTCGACATCGGTCTTAGCAACATATTTTCAAGCACCATGTCTGACCGGGCAAGAGAAACAATAGAAAAAATAAACAAATGGGACTACATCAAACTAAAAACCTTCTGTACAGCAGAGGAAACCATCAACAAAACGAAAAAACAGCCTCCGTTTTTTTTTTTTTTTTTTTTTTTTGGACAATCCATTCACAAAATGGGAATAAATCTTGTTCATATAGAACGGCTAATTCTCTGGTGTGAATATGTATTCCTCTGTTTTGCAAACATTATTTATAAAAACATGTGTATTTCAGGATCAGGACACGATTGGAAGGGGGTGGACAACAATCCAAGTGGTGGAAAGTTCCCAGGGGATGAGAAACCAGCTCTCCACCAAAGCAGTTGTGTTGCTCTTGTAAAATCAGCGTAAAACTCCAGCCCTTTCAATAAATACATTGGACAGGGTCAGCAGAGGCTCTCTGGGCTCCACGGGCTGTCTCCTTTCACCTCCTCTGCTCCTCTGCTGGAAGAACCATACCAAGAAGATCAACGGTCCACTGCCCTGGACATTCATGACAGCAGGAGGAGGAACCCTCCAGGGCTAATCTAATTGTTTGATTATTTTGTCCTTCTCTTTTTTCTCCGGGAGCTGGAAGATGCTGGGGTGAGGAGAGCCATAAAGTCTAAGAGTGAAGCTAGTGTAGATTGCTTATGTAGGTCTCTCATCCATAACTGCATTATTCTCCACACACTGGTAGCTCGCAAACCACAACCAGCAGAAAATAGGCTTGGTTTGTCCCACTCAGAATTTTTTAAAAATTTGTTTAGTTGTCAACATTTAAAGACTGGAAGTTTTTTTTAAATAAAAATCCAGACTTTTCTATTACAAAATGAGAGGTTCTGGAAACACTGGCCCTCATTCACACATGGAAACATTTGGTTGGAGTTGAGAAGCAGTTGCCTGTTTGAGGAGGCATGTGCTCTCCAGTTCGGTGCAAGCTCCTGCAGCACCCACACGACTTCCAGCAGACTAGAAGGGACCAGAGACTCTGCTCCTGCTCCCCCTAGCGGTAGCAGGTGGAATCTGCGACCTAATACCACCACCAATGCCCCGACAAAAGATGAGTTCATTAAACACCATGAGAAACCACAGGAACAGTTCAGACCAGAAGGAAAATGACAATTCTCCAGAAACCAACCCTGAAGGCACAGAAATTTACGATCTAAATGACAGAGAATTCAAAATGGCTGTCATAAAGAAACTCAAGGAGATACAAGAGAACACAGAAAAACAGTTCCGTGAGCTCAGGAATAAAATGAACCTATTCACCCAAGAGGTTGAAATTATAAAAAAAAAAATCAAGCATAAATTCTGTATATGAAAAACATAATCAATGAAATAAAAAATAATATAGAATCCTTAAAGAATAGAGCTGATGTTATGGAGGAACCAATTAGTGATTTGGAGGATAAAAACATAGAAATGTTATAGGTGGAGGAGGAGACTGAAATAAGATTTTTAAAAAATGAAGAAATTCTTCAAGAAATATCTGATTCAATTAGGAGAAGCAACATAAGGATTATAGGTATTCCAGAGGGAGAAGGGAGGGAGAAAGGAGCAGAGAGCTTGTTCAAAGAAATAATAGCTGAGAACTTCCCAAACCTGGGAAAGGAAGCAGATTTATAAATACATGAAGCTAATAGACTACCTACTCACATCAATGTTAAAAGACCTTTCCCAAGGCATATGATAGTAAAACTGGCAAAAGTCAATGACAAAGAAAAAATATTAAGGGCAGCTAGACAAAAGAGAATAACATACAAAGGAACCCCTATCAGGCTTTCAGCATATTTCTCGGCAGAAACTCTACAGGCTAGGAGAGAATGGAACAATATATTCAAAATACTGAAAGACAAAAACTTTCAACCAAGAATACTCTATACAGTGAAACTTTCCTTCAGATACAATGGAGAAATAAAAGCTTTCCAGATAAACAAAAGCTGAGGCACTTCATTGCCACTAGACCTCCCCTACAAGAAACAATTAAAGACACACTCACACAGCAAACAAAAAGGCAAAGGCCTACAAAGCATTGAGCAAGGAGATAATTAGACAGACAAAATCAGAAAACTGTAGCTCTCTATCAGAACAGGGAAACAAATACTCAGTTATAACCTAAAGATAAAGGGAAGGAAAGCATCAAAAATATCTATAAACACTTCTACTTAGTCACAAACTCACAGCATTAAAAACAGAATAATTTGTAAGAACAATAACTCAGAAGGGGAAGAGGTAAGGGATGGAACCTACTTAGGTTAATGGAGATACTAGGCAGTGAGAAAATGGACTATTTCATCTACGAGATCTTTTATACAAACCTCACAGTAACCACTAAACAAAAAATCATAGCAGAGCTACAATTGACAAAAAGAGAGAAAACTGAGAAAAAACCTCCTCAGAAAACCACCAAAATGAAATGGCAGTCAGAAATACAAAGGAAGAGGAACAATGGAAACATAGATCAACCAGAAAACAAGAGATAAAATAGCAGTATTAAGCCCTCATATATCAATCATCACTCTAAATGTAAATGGATTGAATTCTCCAATCAAAGACACAGAGTAACTGGGTGGATTAAAAAAACAAGATCCAACAATATGCTGCCTCCAGGAAACACATCTCAGCTCTAAAGACAAACATAGGCTCAGCGTGAAGGGATGGAAGACAATACTCCAAGCTAATGGCAAACAAAAGAAAGCAGGTGTTGCCGTACTTATATCAGACAAAACAGACTTTAAGTTAAAAAAGACAATGAGAGACAAAGAGGGGCAATATATAATGATAAAAGGGACATTCCACCAAGAGGACATACCACTTATTAATATATATGCATCTAACACAGGGGCACCAAAATACATAAAGGAACTATAAACAAACCTAAAGGGAGAAATTAGCAGCAACACAATAATATTGGGGGACCTCAACACCCCACTGACATCAAGGGACAGATCATCCAGACAAAGAGTCAACAAGGAAATAGTAGATTTAAATGAAACACTTGATTAGATGGACTTAATAGATATATACAGAGCATTCCATTCAAAAACAGCAGAATACACATTCTTCTCAAGTGCACACAGATCATTCTCAAAGATAGGCCATATGTTGGGAAACAAGGCAAACCTCAATAAATTTAAGAAGATTGAAATCATCCCAAGCATCTTTTCTGACCACAGTGCTATGACACTAGAAACCAACTACAAGAAAACAGCTGGGAAAGTTAGAAATATATGGAAACTAAACAACACGCTACTGAATAACCATTGGACCAATGAAGAATCAAAGGAAAAATTTAAAAATACCTGGAGACAAACGAAAATGAAAATACAACATACCAACTCCTATGGGACACAGCAAAAGTGATCATAAGAGGGAAATTCATAGCAATACAGGCTCACCTCAACAAACAAGAAAAATCTCAAATAAGTAACTCTAAACTGCACCTAACAGAACTAGAAGAAGAAGAACAATCAAAGCCCAAGCCAGCAGAAGGAGGGAAATAATAAAAATCAGAGCAGAAATAAATGAAATAGAGACTAAAAAACAGTAGAAAGCATTAATGAAACCAAGAGCTCGTTCTTTGAGAAAATAAACAAAATTGACAAACCCTTAGCCAGACTCACTAAGAAAAAAAGAGAGAAGGCTCAAATACATAAAATTAGAAATGAAAGAGGAGAAATTACAACAGATTCTGCAGAAATACAAATGATTATAAGAGAATACTATGAAAAACTATGCACCAACAAATTGGATAATCTAGAAGAAATGGATAAATTCTTAGACTCATACAACCTCAAAAACTGAATCAAGAAGAAATAGAGAATCTGAATAGACCAATGACTAGTAAAGAGATTGAAACAGTAATCAAAAATCTCCCCCAAAACAAGTGTCCAGGACCACATGGCTTCTCTGGAGAATTTTACCAAACATTGAAAGAAAATTTAATATCTAGCCTTCTCAAACTATTCCAAAAAATTGAAGAAGACAGAACGCTTCCTAACTCATTCTATTAGGCCAACATTACCCTGATACCAAAACCAGACAAGGACAACACAAAGAAGAAAAATCACAGGCCAATATTGCCAATGAACATAGATGCAAAAATCCTCAACAAAGTTTTGGCACACCAAATACAGCAATTCATTAAAAGAATGATACACCGTGATCAAGTGGGACTTATTCCAGGGGCATAAGGATGTTTCAACATCCGCAAATCAATCAGTATGATACACCACGTTAACAAAATGAATAAGAACCACATGATCATCTCAATAGATGCAGAGAAAGCATTTGACAAGATCAAACATCCACTTATGATAAAACTCTCAACAAAATGGGTATAGAAAGTACCTCAACATAATAAAGGCCATATATGACAAACACACAGCCAACATCATTCTTTTTTGTGTGTGTGTGTGAGGAAGATCAGCCCTGAGCTAACATCCATGCTAATCCTCCTCTTTTTGCTGAGGAAGACAAGCTCTGAGCTAACATCTATTTCCAATCCTCCTCCTTTTTTTCCCCAAAGCCCCAGTATGTCATAGTTGCACATCCTTCTAGTTGCTGTATGTAGGATGCTACCTCAGCATGGCCAGACAAGTGGTGCATCAGTGCGCGCCTGGGATCCAAACTCAGGCCACCAGTAGCAGAGTGTGCGCACTTAACCACTAAGCCATGGGGCCGGCCCCTCCAACATCGTTCTTAATGGTGAAAAACTGAAAGCCATTCCTTTGAGAACAGGAACAAGACAAGGATGCCCACTCTCGCCACTCCTATTCAACATAGTACTAGAGGTTTTGGCCAGAGCAATTAGGCAAGAAAAAGAAATAAAAGGAATCCAAATTGGAAAGGAAGAAGTGAAACTCTCACTGTTTGCAGATGACATGACCCTATATGTAGAAAACCCTATAGAATCCATCAGAGAACTATTAATAATAATCAACAACTACAGCAAAGTTGCAGGGTACAAAATCAACTTACAAAAATCAGTTCCATTTCTATATACTAACAATAAACTAGCAGAAAGAGAAATTTTAGGAATAAACTTAACCAAAGAAGTGAAAGACCTATACACTGAAAACTATAAGACATTATTGAAAGAAATTGAAGAAAACACAAAGAAATGGAAAAATATTCCATCCTCATAGGTTGGAAGAATCAACATAGTTAAAACGTCCATACTACCCAAAGCAATCTACAGATTCAATGCAATCCCAATTAGAATTCCAATGACGTTTCTCACAGAAATTGAATAAAGAATCCTAAAATTTATGTGGAACAACAGAAGACCCCGAATAGCCAGAGCAATCCTGAGAAAAAAGAACAAAGTTGGAGGCATCACAATCCCTGACTTCAAAATATACTACAAAGCTATAGTAATCAAAACAGAATGGTAGTGGCACAGAACAGACACACAGATCAATGGAACAGAACTGAAAGCCCAAAAATAAAACCACACATCCTTGACAAAGGAGCCAAGAACATACAATGGAGAATGGAAAGACTCTTCAATAAATGGTGTTGGAAAAACTGGACAGCCACATGCAAAAGAAAGAAAGTAGACCACTATCTTGCACCATACACAAAAATTAACTCAAAATGGATTAAAGACTTGAATGTAAGATCTGAAACTATAAAACTCCTTGAAGAAAATATAGGCAGTACATTATTTGACATTGATCTTAGCAGCATCTTTTCAAATAACATGTCTGATCAGGCAAGGGAAACGAAAGAAAAAGTTAACAAATGGGACTACATTGGACTGAAAATCTTCTGCAAAGCGAAGGAAACCATGAACAAAATGAAAAGACAACCCACCAACTGGGAGAAAATATTTGCAAATCACCTATCCAACAAGGGGTTGATCTCCAAAATATATAAAGAACTCATTCAATTCAACAACAAAAAAGCAAACGACCCAATCAAAAAATGGGCAGAGGATATGAACAGACATTTTTCCAAAGAAGATATACAGATGGCCAACAGGTACATGAAAAGATGTTCAACATCGCTAATTATTAGGGAAATTCAAATCAAAACAACAATGAGATATCACCTTACATGGGTCAGAATGGCTATTATTACCAAGACAAAAAACAATAAATGTTGGAGAGGATGTGGAGAAAAGGGAACCCTTATGCATTGCTGGTGGGAATGCAAACTGGTGCAGCCACTATGGAAAACAGTATGGAGATTCCTCAAAAAATTAAAAATAGAAATATTGGGGCCAGGCCCACGGCTTAGTGGTTAAGTTGGGTGCACTCTGCTTCAGCGGCCAGATTCACTTCCCAGGCGCAGACCTACACCACTCATCAGTGGCCATGCTGTGGTGGCAACACACATACAAAATAGAGAAAGATTGGCACAGACATTAGCTCAGGGTGAATCTTCCTCAAGCTAAAAGAGGAGGATTGGGAACAGATGTTAGCTTGGGGTGAATCTTCCTCAGCAAAAAAAAAACAAAGAAAAGAAATGCCATACGATCCAGCTATCCTACTACTAGGTATTTATCCAAAGAACACAAAATCAACAATACAAAGAGGCTCATGCATCCCTATGTTCATTGCAGCATTATTCACTATAGCCAAGATGTGGAAGCAACCCAAGTGCCCATCAACTGATGAATAGATAAAGAGGATGTGGTATATATATACAATGGAATACTACTCAGCCATAAAAAAAGACAAATTCATCCCATTTGCAACAACATGGATGGACCTTGACGGTATTATGTTAAGTGAAATAAGCCAGACAGAGAAGGACAAACACCAAAAGACTTCACTCATATGTGGAAGATAAGCAAACACATGGATAAGAACAGATTAGTGGTTACCAGAGGGAAGGGAGTCGGGGAGTGGGCGTAAGGGGTAAAGGGGCACATATGTATGGTGACAGACAAAAACTATGCTATTGGTGTGCAGCACGATGCAGTCTATACAGAAACTGATATATAATAATGTACACCTGAAATTACACAATGTTATAAACCAATATTACCTCAGTTTTTAAAAAAGTGCGTAATACAAAGCTGTAATTGTGGTATGGTGCCAATTATGCATGAAAATATATGTGGAGGGCTCTTTGCTTGCATAAATTTCATTTAAAAACATTTTTATTATTTCTATATTATACAGTTACAAATCTCATATAGAATAAATATAAAATAAAACTAAAGGATGACAAAAGAGCAGTCCCACTACTCAGATAACCAAGGCTAAAAATTTGATCTCATCTATAGGACTTTTTCATTGCCTATATGCAACTTTATGCATATACACACTTGTATGAATATGGAACATACTATACATATATTTTATAACTCAATTTTAATTCAGTTAACAATATTCTGTCTCCTCACAAGAATAAAAGTCCTATGCAATATCATATTAAGTGGTTCCATAATACTCCCCTGTGTGGCTGTAATATTATTTATTTAAACAATTTCCTGTTGTTAGAGATTTGGGTTCTTTTTCTTTTTAGTCTTTTCCCTTTCCTTTTTTCTTTCTCTCTTCTTTGTTATTTTTTGCTTTCATACCCAAGGCTGTAATATCATTTGCATAACTAATTTCCTGCTGCTCGAAATTTAGATAGTTCCTCCACCTTTTCTGTCTGTTTAAACAACACTGTAATGAACATCTGCGTATTTGACAGTTTGCTGTCAAGTATATTCTTTATACTGGATATAAAATGGACATGGGCATATTAATTTAGTTGGCATTGCAATTTCAGCTGTTTCAAGTGGTCACTGTGCATTTGAAACATGCATGCTGATGCGGGGGTTGGGCTTACCTGGTCAGTCCTGCTGACCACCCGTCATTCACAGAACAACTTGGGGCTAACATCGTCTATCAATTTCAAATATCCCGTGAGTCTCATGAAGAGATTTGATTTTTTTTTTCTTAGTTAAAAATGACCTAGAAAGAAAACTAACTGCTGGTGTTGGTGATGGGAAGAAAAAGTTGAAGAAAGTGAAGGTTCCTGTCCAGCAAATAACTTTACAAATTACTTTACTCTCTCAATGGGATGACCACAGACCCAGAGAGGTCCTGTATGCGAGCTCTATGAGGACCAGTGCCCTGTCTTTCCTGTCCACTGCTGTATACTTAGTGGCATGAAGTAGACACTCAATAATGAATGAATGAACAAATTCTTCAGGAAAGTCAAGGACTTACTATTGCTTACAAAAATGATTAGAAGGAAATACATTAAAATTTTAACATTATCTCTGCCTGGTGCAATTACTACGTTGTTGTTTTGTAGGTAAGTTTCTGTAACTTGAAATAAAATACTGTGAAAGATATTTCTCTTGTAGTCACAGAAAATCCACTAAAATACATATCAACATTGCAAAAACAAATGGCCTGATTTTTTCAGCTCCTTCCAACATCGTAGCTGACTGATGGCTTCATATACGCACCAGATAGAATTCCTGTAAAGCCGTGGTTCTTAACCTTGGCTGCACATTTGAATCACCTGGAGAGTTGATCCACACCATCAGAAAGGTCGATCTCATTGAGCTGGGGCCTGAGTATCAGAAATGTTTGAAGCTTCCAAGGTGTTTCTAATGTGTAGCCAGGGTTGAGAACCACGTCAGTAGAGTTTTATAGAGAAGAGTTTGGAGAAAAGGAAGCCCATGAAAACACCAGCCAAGATGGGTGTAAGGGAGAGGTAATCACTGGATTATTGCCGAAACTTGGACTGGAGTCTTAGGACACAGCCCTGCCAGCAAACTCCTATCCACAAAAGACTCAAGACAGAAAGAATCCTGAAAACAAATCTCTGACTCGAAATTGCAGTTTGGTAAGTTGCTTCCCTTCTTTGAACCTTGGTTTTCTCCCCATTAAAATGATGGAGTTGCCCTTATATTATAAGTTTCCACTCTCAGACACACCCATAGTTGATGGACATTGGATAAGTCACTTCATCTCCCTAGCTTCCTTATCAATGTGTTAGTGCCATGGAGTTAATTCCAACCCCTAGGACCCTGTATACAGCAGAGTGGAACCCTGCCCAGTCTTTTTGAACCATCTTCTCACCTTCTGGTGCTGTATCAGACAATGATCCACTGCTATTCACAGGGTTTTCATGGCCAATTTTTTGGAAGCAGGTGGCCAGGTCCTTCTTCCTAGCCTGTCTTAGTCTGGAAGCTCCACTGAAACCTGTCCACCATGGGTGATCCTGCTGGTATTTGAAATACCAGTGGCATAGCTTTCAGCATCACAGCAACACGCAGCCACCACAGCATGACAACTGACAGACAGGTGATATGGTTCTCTGACCAGGAAATGAACCTGGGCTATGGCAGTGAGAGTGCTGAATCTTAACCACTAGACCACCATCCTTACCAATAATAGCACCTTATCAATAATAGTACCAACCTACCTCACACAGTTATTGCAAGTGTTCAACAAATAGATGTTTATAAAGTGTGGAGCACAATGCTTGACACACAGCAATCACTGTGAAAATGGCCAATCTAGGCTACTTACCAAATAGCAATTGAAGAAACAGAAGGGCCTGATGGGTCTGACACGGACAGCAACATTCCCCTCTTCTCCTGGAGGCAGGATGTTGCCCTCATCATCCACAATCTGGCAGAGAGATCATAGGATGATATCTGGATGTTTGCAGAGCCAGGACACCCAGTCAGCTGAGCCTGGTCTTGCTGACCCAGACGTGGATTTTGCTCTCCTCTTCGAACCAAGCCTCACCAACAGTTGGGAGAGGCTGCCTACCTGCACATCGTAAGGTGGGGATGCTTTCCCCATGGATCCTGACTTGATTTTCGTGCCTCTTGGATTGGCACAGATTACAACCTGGAGAGAAACCAGTACCAATAAGGAGGAGACTTATCCCTTTAGCTTCCTTCCTGGTCCATGCCTTTTCTCTCACTCGGCCTTCCAACTCTTTCTCCCTCCCTCTTTCTCCTACCCTCTTTTCCTCACTCCCCTTCCTTCCTTCCTCCTTCCCATTCTTCCTTCCTTCCTGTCTTTATTTCTCTGTTTCTTTCTTCTTTCTTCTTTTACCCTCTTCCTTCCTCCCTTCTTCCCTTCCTTCTTCCCCATCTTCTTTTCTTTCTTCTCTTATTTCCATAATCATCAAACATTTATTGAACACTCTAGTGGGCACTCACACATAAGGAACTTAATATGTCTCCCAAAAGACTCGGCAGCCCAGATGGCATCTGTCTGCCAAGAGGGCTGTGGAGAATACTGTTTAAGATCGTGGGCTCTGGCCACAGACAGACACAGCTATCCTGGTGCAGGCAAACACCATCCTCAGCCATGAGAGTTGGTTTGCTGGCCACGGTTTCATTGTGAAATTACTTTCAATTGCCTTTAAACCATAGGAGAAGAAAAGCTGATGGAGTTTTGTTACCAGTTTCTCCCTGTGGGCAAGGCAGTTCCGACAGGTGTCACAGAGATGACAGCCAGAAAGGCAGGAGGCTCTGCTGCTGACCGGCTGAGGGCTCAGATGGAGGTGACCTGGGGCAGGGAGCCTGGCCCTGTGGTACTCACTGTCTCAGACTGGCCATAGCCTTCATGCAGCTCCAGGCCCGTCTGGCTCTTCCACTTCTCCCTCACGTCAGGATTCAGGGCCTCTCCTCCACTCAAACAGTGCCTCAGGATCTGAAACTGGTACCTTTCTCAGCCAGGAAAACAGGGTCGCCTATGTCAGCATCCCCATCCCCATCCCGCCCTCCAGCACTGCTGCCCAGGTCCAGACACCTAAAGGCACTAGAGAGTAATCTTCCAGGCTGTATCATCTGCTCCAAGAGCCCCATTCTCTGGCTTTACGGGCATGTTCCTCACGGACAGATAATTTTCAAAAAATCAATTCTATCTGAATTTGGAATAAAATCAGAACCTCATATATCAGGTTTTGACATAACATGGTGAATTCCAGGCGAATTGGCCCAAATCATTTAGTTGGAAACAAATGGATTGATAATAGATTTCTTGGGACAACCACCTGGTTGAAAAAGATAAATCAATTAAAAATTTAAAAGACAGAAAGTAGCCCTCTAAGAACCAAAAAAATTCTGATATAGGGGCCAAAAGTTTTCACAGATATTACATATGTTGCAAAACTACCCCTCCATTCAAAAAATTTTCCAAAATGTGAAAAATCAGTGATTGCAAATACATTTTCAACCATTCTTCCCTTTGGATCAAATTGGTTTGACTGTTACTTAGTATTACTGAGTATCTTTTAACCAAATTTTTCTTGAACAAATCATTCAGAGTCTGCTTTCGGTCAAAATCATGACGTAGAGATAGACAAAACACATCAACGAATGGGATGAATTCTTACATTATAGGAGAACTCACCTTGAGACAATCATATAAGAACACACCGTTTTAGGCACTTCATGGCCAGATACATGGGATTAGGGAAGATGGGGGGGGTGGGGACAACCCCTGGCAACTTGGGAGAGGATAGAAGAGGGAGTCGTAGACCAGGGTCAGTAGGTTACTCAAGGGAGTCAGGTCTCTCTCCACATACGCCAGCAACTACACTTGTGCTGCCAGCAGAGTTGCTTTGGATTCACCCAGGACGGGAGCCATTCACAGTGTCTTGTCGCCTTCTGTTGGGTACGCAATGGTATTCACTCAGAGAATGGCTGGCTGGAGTTAGTCTGGGGCTGACTGATGGAGCATCTACTGTGGTGAGCTTGTTAGTCCCACCAGACCTAAGGCCTCGGCCACAAATCCCATCCAACAAGTGGCTAGCAAGTATCCAACAGTTTCTCTCATCTCATAGAAGTAGCAGATACTGCTAAGGGAATGGCCCATGGGTGTATGGTGGGGAGACAGCCCACCTCAAGTGCCGAAATTTCAGACTGTCTCAAATCTATTCAGTTCCATCTGGATGCAAATTCCTGGGAGGTAGAAGTTCATTGTCGAGGGGCATCTGCAGAGGATATGGGTGTGTATGTTTGAGTGTGTGTGTGTGTGTGTGTGTGTGTGTGTGAGAGAGAGAGAGAGACAAAGAAAGATATATACAGAGAGACAGAAACAGAGAGACAGAGTTGGAATAAGGGCGTGGGTGTGTATGTGTATATATACTGCTGTATAATCACATACTTAGGCCCCCAAAACACCAAGCAAATGGGCTGTACCTGGTCAGATCCTCCTGCACAAGCAGCCGGAAGATGGTGGGGACACAGCAGAGGGTGGTGATGGGTCGCCTGCAGAGAGTCTAAAGAAAAACAAAGGGTGGAAGATCTTCTTAGAGTTCCAGGGTGGGACTTCATGGAAATGGAGCAGGTGAACTGGTTACTTATTCAAGCCTTTTCTCCTGCAAACTCAAAACTTATATTCCACTCATCTCATTTACACTCAACAACATAAGAGGTGTTTTTGTCTCTTACATTCAGGATAACCTGGCATCAACTCGGGGAAGCTCGTGCACAAAAATGCAAGATCCGTTAGGCCAGGCAGAGAAGAGGGTCCAGGGTGCCTTTACCCAACCAGTGTCAGTTGTGTTCCAGAAGATGTCCGATTCAGTCAAGGCCACCCATCGCCTGCCAACAATTAGAGAAAGTCAGAACCTTCAGCAATGCTTCTACCTTTAAAAAGGATTACACTATATGTGTTACCTTATTTGGAGCCCTGCCCACAGTAGGTACTCACTTATGCTTCTCAAATCTGTACAAGCACCATAAAGTCAACCTTTGTTTCAACAAGTATCTATTGAGCAACTTCTATATACCTATGCCCTAGGCTAAGGATACAGAATTCAAAAGACAGATCCCATGATTTCAAGGTGTTCACAGGCTAGTGCAGTGCTATTTGAGGGAACAAATGATCTTAATACAATGTGATAAGGGCTCTTTATTCAGCCAACATTTATTCAGCAGTTATTCTAGACTTAGCATTAGGGATATAGAAATGAATGATTAGTCTTGCTTTGAGGGGCTTATGGTTTAATAAGTATGAACATCTAGGAAGCCCCTGGAGAGCGGCTTTAATAGAGTTAAACACAGAGCCTTATGCAATTGCAGAGAATGGGCACCTAACCCAGAGAAAGGATGGAGATGGGGCCTGAGAAAGCTTCCAGAGAGGAGGTGACGCCTGAGCTAGATGTAAACAATGCGTAGGCATTACAAAGGTGAGGCAGAGAAAAAAGAACATCTTGGGATGGTAAACAGTGCCTGCAAGCATGGAAGACAGAAAAGTGGTCGTGTTCTGCACTTGGAGTCTGGGACACATGCTCTCCTGGTCCTCATCCTACTTGGCTGCTCCTTCTCAGGCTCCTCCGCTGAATTCTCCTCACTTACCCCCTCAATGTGGAAATGCCTCAGTTCTGAGACTGCTTCTCTTTTCAATTTTTATTATTCTTTGCTGATCTCATCCAATCTCCTGGCATTAAATACCATCATTATGCTGATAACTCCAGCACGAGTCTTTCTCATTAACTCTAGGCTTGTATAGAGTTACATGTCCACTGCCTACTCAACATCTCCACTTTTAACTCAAGTATAGAGATGTCTAATAAGCACTTCAAACTTACAAAGCTAAAAATTATCTCCCCCTCTTTCTCCCACCAGACAGCTCATCCCACAGTCTTCCCCCTCTCCGTTAATGCTTCTGGTTGTTCAGGCCGTAAAACTTGGCAACACCCTTGACTCTTCTCTTTCTCTGTCACCTCACTCAAATCTGTCAGCAAACCTTACTAAGCGTACATTCAAAACACATTCAGAATCTCACCTGCTCTCACGCCTTCCCACTGCTACTCTGCTGGGCAAGCCTCCACCCTTGCCTCTTAATGCACTGACCTCTTTAGTGGTCCTCTGCTTCATCCCTTGCCCCCTACAGTTTATTCTCAACCCAGTAACCTGAGTGATCCTTTTAAAAATACAAATCAGATCATGTCACTCCTCTGCTCAGAATACTCTGATGTTCCTCAAAAAATTAAACATAGAATCACCATACAATCCAGCAATTCCCCTTGTAGGCATATGTCCAAAATAATTAAAAGCAGGGTTTTGAACAGATATTTCTACACCCATGTTAATAGTAGCACTATGCACGACAGCCAAAAGTGGAAGCAACTCAAGTGTCCATCAATGGATGAACGGATAAATAAAATTGCTATATACATACACTGGAATATTATTTAGCCTTAAAAAGGAAGGAAATTCTAACACATGCTACAACACGGATGAAGCTTGAAGACATTATGCTAAGTGAAATAAGCCAGACACAAAAAGGAAAAATACTGTATGATCCCACTCATACGAGGTTCTCAAAGCAGTTGAATTCGAGACAGAAAGTAGAATGGCGGTTGCCAGGGCCTGGGGTAAGGAGGGAATGGGGAATTATTGTGTAATGGGTACAGAGTTTCAGATTTGCAAGATGAAAAAGTTCTGGAGATAGACAGTGGTGATGATTGCCCGACCGTGTGAATGTACTTAATGCCACTGAACTCTACACTTAAAAATGGCTAAAATGGTAAATTTTATGTTGTGTATATTTTACCACAATTTTTAAAAAAAAGAAAACCCTCCAATGGCTTCTCCTCTCTCACAGAGGAAAGCCCAAAGCCTTCCGCTCCCACCTGATCTGCCCCCTTGTCAGCTCTCTGCCCTCAACTCCTGCCCCTTCCCCCTGGCTCACACTCCTCCTGCTCACGCGCCTGCTGTCTGTCCCTTGGACCCGTCAGATGAGCTGTCCCCCGTACCTTCCACTGGCCACAAAACCCAGACCATAGCTGGCCTGGGAGTGCTCCACCATCTTGGGGGCCCCAGTGGTGCCACTTGTGAAGTAGATGGCCAGTGGGTCTTGACTCTTGGTCCTCACGCAGTCGTGCTCTGTGGATGCCTCCCTGTAAAATATAAACATACTGGGTGGTACTACCGGTAGTGAAAACAGTCATGGCAACAATGATATTTACAACAGCAATGCTGGCCACCGTTTCAATCAATGCTATGTACGAGGCACTGTCCTGGGAGCTCCAGCTTGCTTTATCTCTGATCCCTGCAATCACCTCCCAGGGTAGGAACTCTCAGTATAACCCTTTGCAGATAAAGAAATTGAGGCTCAAAATGCCTAAAAGACTCACTCAAAGGAGCCTGGGCTCTTTTACTGGGACATGAGGACTTTCTGGTGAAACACACACAGATCCATGTCCACACATCTGCACGTTTGGCTGTTTTCTAAAGGGTTCCCTAAATTTGGAGTTTTGAGATCTGGGTGATTCCTAAAGTTCTGTGATCTGGAGAATCTTCTAACCCACTGGTTCTCAACCTTGGCTGCACCTTAGGGTCACCTGGTAAGTTTTTAAAAGAAATACTGTTGCCTGGGCCCCACCCTGGAGAAAACGAAATCAGAACCTTTGACGGTGGGCCTGGGCATTGGCATTTTTTCACAGAGGTCCTCAGGTAATTCTAATGACAGCCACAGTAGAGAACCACTGGTCTAGACCAACCTGACAGCTCATCAAAATCACCTGGGCAGATCTCTTATTTATTTATTTATTTATTTTTCCCCCAAAACCCCAGTAGATAGTTGTATGTCATAGTTGCACATCCTCCTAGTTGCTGTATGTGGGATGCGGCCTCAGCATGGCCGGACAAGCCGTGCGTCAGTGCACGCCCGGGATCCAAACCCGGACCGCCAGCAGCAGAGTGCGCGCACTTAACCGCTAAGCCATGGGGCCGGCCCTGGGCAGGTCTCTTAAAACACAGATTCCCAGGGCCCTTGCTCAGATATGTCTCATTAAGTAGGTCAGATGTGGGGCCTTGAAACCTGTATTTAAAACAGCACCCCAAAATAAATAAATAAATTCCCATAATTTTATGGTAGAAAGTTTATATTCTAGTGTAGGAAAGAATAATCTAAAAAATATTTACCATATCCTCAAACTTTTAAATATATCTTTTGTGCCCAACTTTATTACTTAAATATATTGAATATTTTCTGTTTAAATTTCTGCTGCTAATCATCAGTTTGAAATATAACAATGAAAATGCATTATAGAAAAATACCATATGCTGGAAATATATTTTGGAAAATACAGGATACAATACTTATAATGCATGCCTACGGGTCTTATAATCCTCAAAATTATAACACTTTTAAATAAAGGTGACACATAGTTCTCTTTTAAACAAAGCTCCTGATAGAAGACAAATGTTGATATTAGTCAAAAAATAGAGTCAAATAAAGTAAACAGCACCTGGGTGAATCTGACGCAGTTGGTCTGTGGGATGGGCATTTGTGACTCAACAGTGCAGGCCCCTGAGAGGACCCCTTTTTGGTTGTGCCCCCATCAGGACAAAGGCTCAAATTCCCACAGAGGTTTGCACCAGGGTCTTGCTCAAAGGCAAATGGCTTTGGTTCTGTCCCAACCTTGACTTGACTACTTGTTATCATCTTGAGCAAGTCACTACTTTTCCAAGTCTCAGTTTCCTCATCTGTTGGGTTAAATTGGGTTAAAGTGCACTTCATGGGGTCTTTTTCAAGGATTAAATAAGATGATGCCTGATTCATTATTGTGTTCTGAGCACCAAACACAACGCTTGTCACAAAATAGATGTTCATTAAATCTTTGTCCCGTGAATGAATGTAGATGAACACTTACATAACACAATGCCTAGCATACACTAAGCACTCAGTGCATGGTAGCTATTATTCTATTACTAATTGACCACCTACTATGTACTCACTGCATCATATAGCTTATCTCATTTACTCTGGCTAATCGTTCTGGAACCACTATCACCATTATAGAGGCAAAGGAGGCACAGAAAAGCTAGTGATGACTCCAGTACTGACTGAGTGAGTGACTTTAAGGATCTTAAGGTGGTCACCAGGATTATGGCTCAGCTCCATCTTGCTTCCAAAGTGAACATTCCTTTCTGATTCACTCCCTTCGTGTGCAGTCACCCATGCATTCCATCTCTCATTGCTTAAAGGGGAGATGCCATGGCCTCATTTCCATGCTGTTCTCTGAGAGTCCCAACTTACCGGAGAAGTTCCCTGAAGTTCACCCAGCCTGGCCAACTGCTGTCTGACACCAGCAGCTTGGTCTGGAGGGAGGGGCAGTCGGTGCTAATGGCATCCACCCTGGGAGCCAGGGAGTCGCTGGTGATGATAGACTTGGCCCTGGACGCTTGCAGCCGATACTTGAGGTCCTTCTCCGTCAGCTGAGTGACGCCTGGAACCATGACGACCCCTGAAACCACACAGAGAAGGGATGTTGGAGGCAGCAGGGGAAGACCCCTGTGAAGAGATCCAGACCAGATATCCCCATCAGAGACGGGAGCAGGAAGGGGCTGGACAGGGTTGGAATGCTTGAACTGGAAAAGGTAGCAATTATTATTACTAACTATTCTTATAATAAAGGTAACAATTATATTTATGGAGCACTTACATGGGTTAAGAACTTTACATGCATTATTTCATTTAATTCTCAGAACCCTGGAGAGCAGATGCTGTTATTATACCCGTTTTGCAGACTTAAAAAAATGAAGACTTAAACCTTTATACCTTAATTAAATGAAATAACTGGCCCAAGATCACACAGCTAATATGTTGTAGAGCTGGAATCGTGAACCCAGGCAGGGTAAACCTGAGAGTCAGTGATCCTGAACGTTGTATTATCTTGTCTTAGAGATTACCTAGCTCAGTGGTTTTCCAGGCCTTTCAAACAAAAGGCTACAACGAATCCTAGTGTTGGGTGTGGGTGTCTTGGGGCACCGGGGTAGATATAGCAGATGGGGGTCCAGGACCCCACATAACTTCAACCAAAGCCACTCTCAGGGTAGCTGCATTCATTTCTTCCCAAGGGGAAGAGATGAGGAAGCAGAAATCAGGGCAAATTTTAATCAGACACTTGAAAAAGCACTTGAGCATCTCAGAATGCAGGTTGTAAACACTCCATTGAGCCCAGCACTCTCATTTCACAGACAGGAAGAAAGAGATCCTAAAAGAATGAATCATCCTGCCACAGCCAGTGAGTGAGGACAGAAGACAGAGGAAGGGGCCAATCCCAAATAGTGTGGGAGCCAAACCAAAGTTCTCACTGCCTTCGCTCTATCTCCTAAACTTCCACAGGGTTTAAACCCCAGCATGAACAATCTTGGAGCTGAGTGGTGTGTTTCTTCACTCCATCTCTCTGTTTTGGCTATTTTCAGAAGAAGTCTGTTCCACCTGGAGTTGTGTGTGGTGCTTTGGGGGCCCAGGCAGATGGTGGACAGCCAGAGCCGTCAGCAGGAGAAATGAGTTGAACACCGTAGACTGGAAGAAAGGTGACAAGTGCATATCAGGAGAATGTGGGAATGTGAGAATGTAAGGACATCCAGCTTGAGTATCCTCTAAAATGGAGAAGACGCTAGACTTAACACGGCAATGTGGGACATGGTCTTCAGTTATTTTATTTGGACAGCAAAGAAATGGGGGAACCTGTGTAATTGGGGGAACTGGAGACATTTAGTTAGAAAAAATAATGATAACAATACCCCAAAGGGAAGGTCTGATCATGCAAAGTACCCAACACAGTGCCTAGCACATAGCAGGTCCTCAAAAAAAGTGCAGGGGCTCTCTTACCTGGGCCCTCATTTAAATGGACCTCATATGTCATGGCAGAATACGGAGAACTCCCCAAACCTGTATGCCCCTTTCTTTTCCTCGAGCTGGATACACCAGGATGGTGCTCACTTTTATACATTGTGCAAAAACATGTAAAAACAAAATTAAAGTTCCTGCCTCTTTTTATTCTGTTTTTTGTTTTTTTGTTTTTTTTTTTTTTGGACAATCCATTCACAAAATGGGAATAAATCTTGTTCATATAGAAAGGCTAATTCTCTGGTGTGAATATGTATTCCTCTGTTTTGCAAACATTATTTATAAAAACATCTGTATTTCAGGATCGGGACACGATTGGAAGGAGGTGGACAACATTCCAAGTGGTGGAAAGTTCCCAGGGGATGAGAAACCAGCTCTCCACCAAAGCAGTTGTGTTGCTCTTGTAAAATCAGCGTAAAACTCCAGCCCTTTCAATAAATGCATTGGACAGGGTCAGCAGAGGCTCTCTGGGCTCCACGGGCTGTCTCCTTTCACCTCCTCTGCTCCTCTGCTGGAAGAACCATCCCAAGAAGATCAGTGGTCCACTGCCCTGGACATTCATGACAGCAGGAGGAGGATCCCTCCAGGGCTAATCTTACTGTTTGATTATTTTGTCCTTCTCTTTCTTCGCTGGGAGCTGGAAGATGCTGGGGTGATGAGAGCCATAAAGTCTAAGAGTGAAGCTACTGTAGATTGCTTATGTAGGTCTCTCATCCATAACTGCATTATTCTTCACACACTGGCAGCTCCCAAACCACAACCAGCAGAAAATATGCTTTGTTTGTCCCACTCAGAATTTTTTTAAAATTTATTTAGTTGTCAACTTTCAAAGACTGGAAGTTTTTTCATAAAAGTCCAGAATTTTCTACTACAAAAAAGAAGTTCTGGAAACACTAGCCCTCATTCACACACGGAAACATTTGGTTGAAGTTGAGAAGCAGTTGCTTGTTTGATGAGGCATGTGCTCTCCAGTTCACCACAGTCCTCAGCACTCCCTAGTGCCTCACACTGGCCTGCTTTCATCAATTACATTGTTATCTGGCCCTTGTATACAATCAAGTTTGTGATTGTTGGGCAAAGAGGAAGTAAACAAAACTCCACATAGGGTACATTTTGCTCCATCTCCCCAACTTTGTACATTGCAAAGCTCTGACAGATTGTGTTAGTCCCAAGTGGAAGTCTCAGCCCTGCTCACTGAACTGTGCGCATACAAGCCACGCTGACCAGCCACCACTCCGGGAGCCGCGGGAGCACCAGCATCATTCTGTCCCCGGGCTGCAGGCCACACATGCCCCCCAGCACGTTAGCCGCCTTCCTGGACTGCACTCCCAGCTCCTCAAAGCTCCACTTGACCTCTGCCCCCATCCCATTGACCCACCAGAAGGCAGGGTTTGGGGGCCGGTGCCCAGCCTAGGCAGCAGCACAGGCAGAAAAGAAACAGAAAACATTTGTTGAAGGTTCTTGTTTGCTTGTTGTTGTTATTCATTTAATTTTATTTTTTACCATAGTTATTACAGTCCCAGGATTCAAAAATCACAAGAGTGTGAAAAGCCATGCACTGAGAAGGCTTGCTCTCATCCTGTTCCTCTCTACCCTGTTCCCACCTCACCTGCCTCAATGAGTCAGGTGAGTTTCTTGCATATCTTTCCAGCGATTCTTTAGGCAAACATCAGTATTTTTTTCCATACCACATTTTTAATGCAAAAGTAGCATACAATTTACACTATTCTGTGTCCTCCCCCTTTTTTATGAGCTATAATTCTCATACCATAAAATTCACCATTTTAAAGTGCACAATCCAAGCACTTTTTGTTTATTCACAAAGTTGTGTAGTGATCACCACTATCTAATTCCCAAACATTTTCATTACCATAAAAAGAAATACTGTACAGACTATACTCTCTCCTTCCCCAGCCCCTGGTAACCACTAATCTACTTTCTGTCTCTATAGATTTGCTGATTCTGGATATTTCAGATGAATGGAATCATACAATATACAGCCTTTTGTGTCTGGTTTCTTTCACCTAGCATAAGGTTTTCAAGGTTTATCTATGTTGTAGCATGTATCAGTGCTACACTCCTTGTAATGACTTATGTATGGATATACCACATTTTGTTTACCCCTTCATCAGTTGATGGACATTAAGGTTGCTTTCACTTCTTGGCTGTTATGAGTAATGTTGCTATGAACATATGTGTGCAAGTTTTTGTGTGAACATATGTTTTCTATTCTCTTGGATATATACCTAAGACTGTAATTGCTGGGTCATTTGATAACTCTATGTGTAGCTTTTTAGGAATTGCCAAACTGTTTTCCACAGCACCTGCACCATTTTACATTCCCATCAGCAATGTATGGGGGTTCTAATTTCCCTACATCTTTGCTAGCACTTGTTATTGGACTTTTTTGTTTGTTTTGTTTTTGATTTTGCTATTAGCCATGTTACTCTGTGTGAAGTGGTATCTCATTGTGGCTGAGACTGCATTTCCCTAATTAATAAAGACGTTGAGCATCATCCATGTGTCTATCAGCTATTTGTTTATATTCTTTCGAAAAACGTCTATCCAAATCCTTAGCTCATATTTTAATTGAGTTATTTGTCTTTTTATTGTTGAGTTTGAGTTCTTTATATATTGTATATATATTGTGGATACTAGGTCCTCATCAGATACGTGATTTGCAAATATTTTCTCCCATTGTGTGGCCTATCTTTTCACTTTGATATACAAATGCTATTAATTTTCATGAAGTACAATTTGTCTTTTTTTCTTTTGCTGCTTGTACTTTAGAAACCATTGCCCAATCCAGGATACACCTATGTCTTCTTCTAAGAATTTTATAGTTTTTACTCCTTCATTTAGGTCTTTGATCCATTTTTGAGTTAACTTTTGTGTGTGGTGTGAACTAGGGAACCAGAATCATTCTTTGCATGTGAGTATCCAGGTGTCTCAGCTGTCCCAGACAGTTTTTTCCCATTGAATTTTCTTGGCACCTTTGTTGAAAATCAATTGAGCATAGATTTATGGGTTTATTTCTGGACACTTAATTCTATCCCATTCATCTATGCTATATTTAGACCAGTGCCACACTGTCTTTTTTTCCCCACACAATCTTGATTACTATAACTTTGTAGTAAGTTTTAAAATAGAGAAACGTGGATCCTCCAGTTTTGTGTTTCTTTTTCAAGATTGTTTTCGTTATTATGGGTCCTTTGCATTTCTATATGAAGTTTTGGACAAGATTTTCTATTTCTGCAAAGAAGTCTACCGAGATTTTGATAAATGTTACATTGAGTATGTAGATCAATTTGGGATGTAATGTCATTTTTTTGGCAACCTTATTATTTTTGCTTTAATGGCAATCAGGTTTTTAAAAAGTACCGTTCAACTTATTATACTATCCCTTTATAAAAGGCAGATTTCAGGTAAGCTTCTAAATGTGTGCATAATATAGAAGCTAACATTTTCTGGCAGTTCTTGGTTCCTGAAAGTTGAATTTCATCAGATGTGTTTTAAAGTTTAGTTAAAATAGTCATGAAGGCTAGGTTATTTTTGGTAATGGTACTTGGTATTTTTGGTTATATGAGATAGTATCTCAGGGACGTTCTTACTGAGAGTCACCCAAATCTTTAATAAGTGTTTCTTTCACAAACACTCACTGAGTTACTCCAGCCTCTGGTTAGTTTCCAGAGTTCTAACAACTGATTCTAACAATTTAGAATCAATCAGCTGATTCTAACAATTTTTCTAAGGCTTTTGTTGTTGTTGCTTTTATGGAGGAGAAAATTTTAGAAAGTCCTTATTCTGTCATTTTTGTGACTTAACTCTGTTGTTTGTTTTTATCACTAGAAGAAGTCTTCTAAGGAGGATCCCAGTGTGGTAAAAAGAGCTTAGACTTTGTAGACAGGCATGGAGAACCTGGCTCCACCTCTTACACACACTTCTCATTTAATTCTCACAACAACTCCAAGCAGCATAGGTAAGACTCCCATTTTATAGATGAGGAAACTGAGATCCAAAGAGCTAGGGCATTTGTCCAAGGTCACACTTCAAGTGGACAAGCCATGTCTATCCAACTGCAAAGCCTGCTTTTACGTCTCAGTCCTTCTCACTCACCTTCATAAACTTTACCATATCCACTAACACTATATTTACTGACAGTATTACTTACCCCGTATTTTTTCTTTAAAATTAGCATAAATAAATTCCTTTGAAATAAAGTTTATATTCCCCCGCTATAAATAAAAGGTTAGCATCTTTAACATAAATAAAAGGTGACTATAAAATACAGAGAGAGACACAACAGATACATGAGGAAGGAGAAATAAAGAAGGAAACATATGCACAGAGACACAAAGAAATCAAGATAAATGTAATTCCATTCTAGGCACGTATCTGCTGTGATCCGTGCAAAGCTTTGAGCCAGAGCCAAACTCTCCTTGTTTAAAAGGGAAGCGCAAGACAGCGAGGGAGATTAAGGATAGAGGAGCAGCAATAGGAACTTTCTTCTTCACTTGATCAGAATGATGGGCAGGGAATCGAAAGGGATGTACCTCTCTCATCCTGTGATTTGGGCTCAGGAATACGAGACACATCAGGGATTGGGCAAGGGTGTCTAAGGCTCACATAACTTGCTCATAATTTTTTTCTAAGGCTTAAATGTTAACAGTTTCAATTTTAGGACTTGCAAAATTCCCAGGTCAAAATGTCCACCTCAACAGGACTTGGCCCCTTGAGTCTCTTTGGGGTACCCGAGGGCAGCCTCTGATGCCCAAGATGGACACTAGGACACAGTGGGCTTCACCTTTTCCAGCTGGCTCCACACGTCCAGCACGTCATGGGCAAAGTTGAAGTACTCAGGCACTGGCTGCCTCCCCAGGCTGACGGCTTCCCAGGTGGCCACAATCTTCTGAGGGACAGGTAGAGGCGGTGGCTGCCTGCAGAATCCCCGGGTACTCCTCAGAGCCTGGAGAACCAGGCTTCCTAGCCACAGCCTCATGTTGTTGCCTCCTGCCTGTCACCGAAGAGAGGAGAGAGAACATCGTCCTGAATCCTGGGCTTTGGGGAGAAACTGAGGTGGGAGAGAAGCCAGTGGTCAGCCCTGACGGAAACTATAGGACATCTGACCCGTAGAACAGAGTCTTGGGCTGTAGTCTTAGTTCCGCTGTGGGATTTTGGTCATTTGTCCTCTCTGAGCCCGAGGTCCATCCCTTCCATCTCTCACTGCCTGTGGATCTCTGTGGGTCTGAGGTCAGTAACTCAAAGTCCATTTCCCAAGGCTCAGTCCTTCCAAGTGAATCCCTCAAAAAGCCTTTGGCAAATCCTGAACTGGCCTGACAAAGCCAAAGAAAGCTCTAGGGTAGTACCATCCAAGAGAAATATAACGTGATCCACACCTGTAAAGTACAATTTTCTAGGAGCTTCATTCAAAAAAGTAAAAAGCAACAGGGGAAATTAATTACAATACATCTTATTTAGCAGGTATATCCTATAATTTTAACATGTAATCAACACAAAAGGAAATTATTGAAGAGCTATTTTACATTCTTTTTTTTGTACTAAGTCCCTGAAAGTGTATTTTACACTTAGAAGCACATTTCAGTTTGGACTAGCCGCGTTTCAAGTGCTCAACAGCTGCTGGTGGCTGGTGGCTATTGCAGTGGACGGTGCAGTTTTAGTGTCTCGCTGCTGAGAGTGTGGTCTGTGGACCAGCAGCACCAGCACCCCCTGCAGAACCTCAGACCCCACCCCAGACGTGTGGAATCAGACTCTCGGCTTTAACAGGGATCCCAGGGGATTGTGCGCACGTTACAGTTTGAGAAGCAGTGGCCCAGGGCCTGCAGCCCCAGGCTGTTTCCTTCCACCAAGTTCCTCTTCGTGATAACACTAACAGAAATGATGATGATCACTGCCAGAGACTCAATGTTTGTGTTCCCCCAAAATTCATATGTTAAATCCTAATCCCACTGTGATGGTGTCAGGATGTGGGGCCTTTGGGAGGTGATTAGGTCCTGAGAGTGGAGCCCTCATACAAGAGACCCCAGAGTGCTCCCTTGCCCCTCTGCCTGGTGAGGATACAATGAAAAGACAGCTGTCTATGAACCAGGCAGTGGGCTCTCACCAGACACTGAATCTGCCTGTGGCACTTTGATCCTGGACTTCCCAGCCCCCAGAACTGTGAGAAATAAATGTTGTTTAAACCACTCAGTATATGGTGTTTTTGTTATAGCCACCCAAACGGACTAAGACAATAACCAACAATAATAATGTGTCACAACAACAAGAAACACAATGAGAAGAGCCATTTATGGAAAGCTTACTGCACACCAAGCATCTGGAAATTGCTTGATAAAAGTATAAGTGTTATTTTCCCCACTTTACAGGTAAAAAAAAGTGAAGCTTGAAGGGGACAAGTGACCTCCAGATCTCACTTCCCGGAAAGTGCCAGGCCCCAGCCTCTGCTGTGGCCACCAGCTCTGGGGCCTGTGGCCTCAGACTCCCCTCTCCTGACCGCCCTCCCCCACTCCTCACCTCTCCCGAATTCTGGCCCGGCCTTTTCCTCCACCTCCCACGCTGGATTCCCTGGCCCCTGGACAGCTGAGGATTAGAATCCGCAGGCCTTCTCCTCAAGCAAGGCCATTTCAGGCAATGCCCCCTTCTTGGCTTAAGCAGCAAAGGCCTCGGGGGCAGTTAAACATGTCACTGAAGGATTTCCCTCCACATTACCTTGTTCTTGAACCCGGGAAATGCAAAAGACTTCTAGGTCCTGCTTCAGCTGAACACAGGCCTTAATACTTCCTGCTGGTGAAGGCAATTTGCTGCCTCAGCCTCCCGCGGGTAACTTTGGCCCCAAAGGCAGCCAAGAGTGGGCAGAGCCAGAAGCCAGCAGAGGACACAGTGGCTTCAACTGGCTGGCACACTTTGAGCCAGTGAGCCAAGCTTTGCTCACAGCTCACAGTGGCTGGGAGATTAAATTCCAGCTCTAGTGCCTCGTGGGTGTCCCCAACCTGGTAGATGTTTTCCCTGGAAAGTCAGGCCACCACCTCATCTGAAAAGGGAACAGAAACTTTATTATACTGTAGCTGAAAGGATACAATCGTGACAGTAATATAAGTCAAACCATGTCCCTTTCTGCTCCAAACCCTCTAGTACGTAGACAGAAAGCAGATTAGTGGTTGCCTCGGGCTGTGCACGTGAACAAGAAATGACTGCTGATGGGCACAGGAGAGCTCTCTGAGGTGATGGAAATGTTCTCAATTTAGATTGTGGTCTCCGCTGCACAACTCTGTAAATTTACTAAATAGCAACAATAATTATTATTGCACACTTAAAATGAGTGAATTTTACGGTGTGTAAATTGCACCTAAATAAAGCTATTTTTAAAAACCCTCCTCTGGCTCCCTATCGCCCTCAGAGTCAACACCAAAGTCCCGAGAGCAGGCTGCCAGGCCCCACATGATGGCACAGCTCTCACTCCTCTCACCCCCTCGCCTGCTCTGCTCCAGCCACACTGGTCTCCCTGCTGTGTGTTCTTTGAAATTCCTGCCTGCAGCTGAGCTGCTGGTAAACCAGCTCTCTGTGAACAACAGCTAAAATGTCCCCACTTATAGTGTTTACCAATATCTGTGGTTAAATATTCCCACCATGGCCAATTTCAAGCTACCAAAGTTACAACCAGCTTGCAAAGTTCCTGAATGTTCAGTCTCTCGTGTGGCCCTGCAAGCCGACTCCAGGCAGCACTCTTCATGCCTTTGTGCTCGCTGGTTTCTCTGCCAGGACGCTGCTTCCTCAGGAGTCACTGCCTCACCACCCGCAGGTCTCAGCTCAGCGTGCCTTCGACCACCTCCCCAACCAAGATCGGATCACTCTCCCATCTGACACTTCCTACTCTCCAATCTCTGCCAGATGTTCCTGCTTAGGATGCATCACTGTCTAACATCCAATACATTTTTTAAACATATTTTTATCTTTATTATTTCCAGCTTTATTGAGGTTTGTGGACAAATGAAATTGTATATATTTAAGGCGTACAATGTGATGATTTGACATATGTATACACTGTATAAATGATTATCACCAGGAGGTGAGGCCAGGCAGGGCTTGCTGCCTTCCAGGTACTACGTGGCTGCTCACTTTACATGAATCATCTCCTTTAACTCTTCCAACACATCTGTGAGTGGTATGCCATCTTACAGGTGAGGAAACTGAACCTCGGAAACGCACCCAGGGCCACACAACTGCTTAGGGACAGAGCTGGGTGTTTATCCAAAGAACAGGAAAACACTGATTAAAAAGATATAGGCACCCCCATGTCCACTGCAGCACTATTCACAATAGCCGAGACTTGGAAACAACTTAAGTGCCCATCAACAGATGAATGGATAAAGAACATGTGGTGTATATATACAATGGACTACTACTCAGCCCTAAAAAAGATGAAATCTTGCCATTTGCGACAATATGGATGGACCTTGAGGGTATTATGCTGAGTGAAATAAGTCAGACAGAGAAAGACAAATATGACTTCCCTCAAATGAGGAAGATAAAACAACAACAACAACAATAAATACATAGATACAGAGAAGAGCTTGGTGGTTACCAGGGGGAAGGGGGCAGAGGGAGGGCAAAGGGCTAAAGAGGCACATGTGAATGGTGATGGATGGTAACTAGACTTTAGGTGGTGAACACAATGTAGTCTATTCAGAAGTCAAAATATAATGATGTACATCGGAATTTATATAATGTTATAGACCAATGTTACTTCAATAAAAGCAAAAAAAGGAGCTGGGATTCAAATTCCAATCTATAGGCACCGAGTTCAGGAACCTTCTATGCCACAGCCAGTGCCCCAAGTTGTCCTGTTCCTGGCCGTCCGTGTGACCTCTACCCCCCGCCCTTGTCCATGGACAAGCTCCTTTCAGCAGGGGTAGGGCGGAGCCCCCCCTTACTCAACAATGGCCCATTCTTCTCCAGGGCCACCCCTGGGCCTCCAGCACCCCAGAACTCAGAACATTGCTGCTGAGGCTGCTGTGGCCTCAGTGTGTCCAGGAAGGGACCCCATTTCTGCCTCTGGATTTCTTTAGAACACCCAGCTGCCTGTGGGTCCTGCTCTGGTCACAAAGGGAAGCCACAAGCCAGCTTTTCAGGCCAAGACTTCCGTCCTCAAGTGCCACAGAGTTTACCAGCCCGGCCCTGGCTTGGCCCCAGTGGGCCTTAGAGGAACCAGGCTTCCTGCAGGTACGAGCTTGAATAAAGTGGCAGTTCTGACTGACGGGCCCTGCCCTGGCAGCCATCCTTCTGCCAAGGTGGTTACAGATTTAAGTAACAGATTTAAGTAAGTAAGTGTGGATTTCAGCATCAACGGCCACACATTAGGATCACCTAGGGGGCTTAAAAAAAAAAAGATGCCCAGACTCACCCCACCCCAGACCAATGAATCTGAATCTAATGGGTTTGGGTTTCAGCATCAGTATTTTTTTAAAGCTTCCCAAGAGATTCTAATGTGCAGTCATGGTTGAGAATCACTGAAATGGACCGTGGGGTTTGTGTGATAATTAAACTAGGTCATGTATTCATTTATTAATTCAAGAAACATGCATTGAGCTCCAAATCTCGGCCAGGCACTGTCCTAGGAGGCAGGAAACAACCAGGAACAAAGGCACTTCCATTAACAAGGTTAGAAAGATAAACAAGGTACCCTCAAAAATAATGATACACAATTTGAAGCCAACATGGGTGATGGGGCCAAGAGGACTGGTAGCAGAGGTGGGGGAGACAGAGCGGCCTGGGAAGACCCCTCTGAGTTGCTGCTGTTTGCGCCGGAACCGGAATGACAGGAAAGGCTGGAGATCAGGGTAAGGGTGTTCAGGCAGAGGCAAAGGCCCTGAGGCAGGTGTGCTTGAGGAGAGGGAAGGAGACCAGCATGGCTGGTGTGCTGTGAATAGGACAGCAGATCCAGAGCCGGCCGGTGGGGCCTGATAGAACACAGCACAAGGTGGGATTGCACGTGATGGCAAGCCATGGACCTTTTAACAAGATAGCGATGTGATCTAAGTTATGTTTAAAGAGGAAATTGCTAACTGCTGTGTGGTGAATGATTTGGGGAAAGCAAAGAGAATAAACAAATAGAAAGTTAAAAAAAAAAATAAGAATCCTCTGGGGAGCTTTTAGAACATACAGATGTGTGGACCCCACCTTGAGCAATTTTGAATTAACTGGTCTGGGGTCCGACCGAGCGTCAATATTGTCTTAAACGCTCCCCAGAGGATTTTAATGTGTATCCAGGTTTAAGAAGTGCTCATGGAGCACAAGTTCTTCATCACGTCCTCACAACTACCCCGTGAGGCAGGGACTATTCACCCATTCTACACATGGGGATGCTATGCTCAGAGAGTGGACTTCACCAATCTGAGGATCTGTGAACACCGCCAAAGTCCAAGATCTGAGGTGTGGGCGTGAGGGCAGTGTGGTGTGGTGACTCAGACCCGAGGTTAGCACACTTTTCCTGTGGAGGGCCAGATGACCAAGATTTTTGGCTTTGCTGGCCACACATGGTCTCTGTTGTAACTGCTTAACTCAGACATTGTAGGAAAAGCAGCCACAGACCATAGTAAAGGAACGGGCGTGGCTGTGATCCGATAACACTGTATTTACAAGAACAGGCAGCGGGTCATAGTTGGCTGACCCCTGGTTTAGACCGTGGGCATCAGGCTTAGATATCCCTGAGCCCAGGTCTTGCTCCTTCATCTACCAGCTGCGTGATCTTAGGTGGTCTCCACCTTTGTAAAGTGGGCATCATAGTTGTGCCTCCCTCATAGATGTGCTGCGAGGATTAATGAGATGGTGAGAGCAAATGTCCAATGCTAGCTTAATACATAGTGGTTGATTTGTTACTACGGGCAGGCACGGCCCTGGACACTGGGTCTGCAGTGGTGAGCAAAGAGAGGCGGGGCTGGGATTTCAGCACAGAGAAGGGATGGAGGGTGGGACCCCTTTCTCAGGACCCCAGAAGCACCAAAGCTCTCCCCACTCTTCCCCATCCTCCTCCTCCTGATGGGAAGGCAACCTTTTACCTCCTTTGGGGCAGGTAACTGTTCCTTCTGACAACATGTCCTTCCAAACCCAGAGTTTATACATCAAGCTCTGGGTTCTCAAAAGCCCCTTTCTTCCTAAAAAGCCCAGTTCTTGCAATTTAAGCCCTGGCTTGCAAGTGCCTTGTCCCAGCCATGCGTTTCAAAGGGCTGCTTTGCAACCGGAAACCAAAAATATGATTTTATTCTCTGTTGCCAGCCTCAGCCCTCTTCTTTGTTTCTTTCTTTTTACTGAGGAAGATTTTTCCAGAGCTAACATCCGCTGCCAATCTTCCTCTTTTTGTGTGTGAGCTACCACCACAGCGTGGCCACTGACAGATGAGTGGTGTAGGTCCACACCCGGGAACTGAACCCGGGCTGCCCAAGTGGAGACACCAAACTTAACCACTAGGCCGCCAGGGCTGGCCCAGCAGCCCTCCCCTTCTGAGGCAGGATGCGATTGAACGGTGGAGAGAGGGTAAAGGATACCAGAGTCGGGCGATGGGAGCCTCAGTTAATGTCTCAGAACATTGTTCACTGCATCCACTTTGCAGTGGGGCACTAGAGAGGTGGTGCATCATTGTGGTCAAGGGCATGGAGTCTGTAGCTAGATTGCCTGGCTTAATCCTGACTCTGTTAGCTATGTGACCTTGGGCACATTACTCAACCTCTCTGTGCCTCATTATATACTCTCTAAATGGGGATTATAATAGTACTATACCTACCTCATGGGATTGTCATAAGCAAGGTGATAACATGGAAAGCGCTAGAACAGTGCCTGGTACATGACAAGTATGTTTAGCTACAGGTATTTATAAAATTTAACACTGAGAATTGGTCACAATTCTCTATGTATTAGGCCAAAAAATTACATTAGAAGATTTGTTTTAAAAAAATCCTCAGACAGTTTGCCAAACGTATTTCCCAGGTAAATATCAAGTATCCATTCTCCATTCATTCGTGTTCATTTTCCCACCATAAATGCCAGGTGCTAGAAAGGCAGCAGTCAACAAAGAAGTTAAGGTCCTCATAAATTTCTCTGAAAGAGGGACCTAGAATATACCCGCTGTCTGTCTTCTTATTTAAGACACTCGTGCAGTCTGTATGCTACACAGGGAAACGGCTCTATGCTGGAGGAGGACATGCAAAGATCTGAGGAGCTGACTCTATGCTCTACGTTGTTAGGAAAGAATATGTTATTAGGGAGAGTGGAACTTACAGGAAGGCAGCAGCTTCCAGACCATTCTAACAGTTAAGAATGGCCAAATAAATAATAAATAAACGAAGGAAAGACTGAGGACAAGAGAGGAAGGAAATCATGTTATAGATTGAATGTGTATTCTTATGGGAAGGTATCTAGGACATTTTTCATGTTATTGAGTAAGAAAATCAGAACACCAAATGACACACATGCCTGATTCCATTTATGTTTCAATGTGTACATTCAAATGTGCGTTCATAGAGGCATTTGTAATCATCTATAAGGATTCACTCCAAACTGCCAACAGTAGCTTTCTCAGGGGTGAGATTACGTGAGAGATTTTTGTTTTCTACTTGACATATTTTTATTGTATTGTTTGGAATTTTCAGAAGTGTGTATTATGGTGATGACTTTCAACAGAAATATTTACCCTTGAAGATAAAATTTGATCAAAAATCAAATGGGGTACACTGTGAGGTGATGAGCTTCCCATCATAAGAGGCATTCAAGCAGGAGCTGGAGGAGCGTGAAGCAGAGGCTGTGATGGGGGATTGACCAGTCATCTCTGAGATCCAGAGGCTCACCCCAGGACTCTGGAGTGGGACTCATCTCTGAAAAATTCTCACCTAGTGTCTGGGAGCCAGTGGGCTCAAGAGGCTAGTGTGTGATTCGGCTTCAGCTGCTCCGAGTGGGACCCTGCTGCCTGAGCTACCCCTGCGCGGTTTCCATGGACGCTGAGGTTAACCCAACACTTTGCCTCTCCTCCAGTGCCGCTGCTAGGGAGGCAGCGGCCGTGCTCAGGCCCTGTTCTCCCTTCAGGGACTGGCCCCGCAGGGAAGGAGACGGGAGGGGCTGCCACCCGTGTTGATAAGGGCTCCTGTTCCCCCTCCCACCCCTGCAGGACAGCCATGGAGCGGCTCTGGAGGTCTCTGCTGCTGGCGGCCTCTTGTGTCTCCACTGTCCAGGGCTCTCCAGAGCTGGACGTCAGGGAAGCCAGCATCAATACGTCCCAGCCCGTGCACATCCTGGTGGAACGCAACCTGCTGGTGCTAACATCCGCCGGCCTCACCCACATGCTGAACCAGACCCGCTTCCTCATGGTGCTTTTCTGTGAGTGCCCCCCACCCCCGGGTGGTGGGTGATGGGTGGGCTGAGACCTCCCACCTTGCCCCTGGGGGCCAGAGGAGTTTTATGTATTGCTTAAACATATGAGAACACATATTATTGATATTTTATCACCCCCATTTCCAGAGAGAATACTCAGGTCTGGGGGTTAAGCAATTTGTAAGATACTATATTGCCGTTTTAGTCTTGATTTGTGTGGGTCCTCTGTCCCACTGAAGGCAAGGAGCCAGGCTTTACCCTCAGGTGTCTTTACCATTCTGAACCTCAGTTTCCTCCTCTGTACAATGGGCATGAACATAATGACCACACTGACTTATTGTGAAGATTAAATGAGATCATATGTTAAGTTGCTGGAAAACAACTAGAGAACAATGAATGACGGAAGCTATGGGCAAGCTCATGAGAAGCAATTTCTAGACCATCACCTGTGTCATCAGGATTTTGTGCCCACTTTTCTTCTTGGGACTGATGCTCTGCATCAACAGACACTTTGGCAGTGAGAACAGGCTTCTTTTTCCTGAGGCATTGGCACAGACCTGTCTGTGGCTCAGGGTGGGAGGGGTTTTCCTAACAGCTCTCACACAGCGAGCACTCACTGTGTGCTGAGCACTGTCCTTCGAGCCTCATTAAATGTGAAATCATTTAATCCTCACGACAGTGTATTGTCGCTATTCATCTCCCTACCTAGGGACATTTCATAACTAAAAATGGATTTACATCTGCTCTTAAAAAACCAGAAGATCCGGAAGCCCTGGCTCACATTTCTGCAATGTGACAATTGGCCGGAGCTGAGTAACGATTTCCTCTTTTGGTCAGAAAACACGCTTGTCAGTTTCCCCAGCCAGGCACCCCCACACAGTCACACCCCCGCCTCATCCCAGGAACATTTGAGTTTGTGTCCGCTGCCTGGAATTCAGGCCTCCCAGCTCCTTCCTCCACTCTTGTCTCTTCTCCTTTGATACGTTCTCTCCGAGCGAGGCCACTTCACTGGGGGAGTTGAGGATGTGACAGTGTCAGCTTGCCCCGGGCCTCGCTGCCTCCTCAGCTGGCTTGTGCAGCCACTTCATAGCAACACAGAACAAAGAGATTCTCTTCGTGCCCTTCACCTGACAGTTCCCAGAAGGGAAAGTCTGATCGGGTCACTTTTGCCTCCATCCGGTATCGAGCGTGCCTATTGGGTAAAGTTCCATCAAAATGGTTCCAAGCCCCTGCCCTCCGTCTCGCCCAGTCTGTTAATGGTTTCCTTCAACCTAAGTGCCAGGGGGCGTCCTTGACTTTACTTCAAGCCCATGGAGCGAGACTTTGTAGGAGAGATCCAGTTGGGGCTATGTCCTTTACACGAGCCTGTGAGCAGGGCAGGCCTTTCCGCCCTGCTGAACGACTCCTCCAGCCGGTTCCCCACAGCCCTCATCCACACCAGGACTTGGGCCACCACTTGAGCATCTGTTTCATGGTTCTCTTCTCCGGGAAGAACTGAGAACCCTGCAGCCCTACTCTGCCTGCTGTGGAATTGTAAGCTAATGATTTGCACCCGTCAGACATCTAAGCCAGCTTCTCTTTTTTGCTGCAGTCCTAATCTCTGAATCCCGGACCCAATGGAGGTGTTGAAGGATTAGAGCCACACACTTTGCCTGACACAACCCACATCTCAACACACATTTACCCTTCCAAAAATGGCACAGCAGGTGGACAGGACCGGGAAGCTGTCCTGTCCGTGTGAGAATGCAAGACTGGCCACTGACTACTCTGTTTTAATCGGGGCAGAAGGGCAAGTTCATGGCTCTTGGGGGTTTTAACTGACGTTTTATAACTTAGGGACTGACGCTGATTGAACCTGGGGCTGCAGAGGGAGCCCATCCATTTTACACTCTCTAATTGCATTTGATAACCACCCATTTGAACACTTTAAACATAAAGTGTTCCCACGGAGGGTATTTCAAAGCAGTGAACATCAGCAGCGTTCTTATCTAAAAGAGATGCTCAAACTCATTACGTTGGAATATTCCATTCCTTCCAATACAGAGTTTAAATCAAAATGAGTTCTCAAAAACTGGCAGGCCTTCTGAAGTGACCTTTGGAAAAACGAATCACTTGGGGAAACATAATAAAAGCTTTTTTCCAGGGGAAAATTGGCTCTTTACAGAAAGGATTTTTCAAATACCGTCCCCAGGGAAATACCGCCCCGGTAACTCTCAAATCCTTGCTGCTGCCCAGTGTCCTATCTCTCCGAGGACTCCAGGCTCAAGAGCCAATGGTCAGCGGGACCTTTCCTCTTGGATGTCCCTCGCGTGTCTCAAAGGCCACACGTGTCCAAAACGGACCTCAGCATCTTTGCTTCTCTCCCACCGACCTGCTTCTCTCACACCCTGCCTTACCTGGCAGCACCGCTATCCACAACGTCAAAGTCAGAAATCTCAAGGCCATTCTTGAGTCTCTCTTCTCGCCTCTCATCTGCCACCACGTCCTGTCGATACCTCCCCCTGAGCCCTCTGCAACCCCCCATTTTCCCCCTCCCCCCGCCACTGCCTTAGTTCCGGCCTCGTTATTCCCCATCAGAACCACTGCAGCACCTTCCTACATGGTCTTCCTCCCCCTCCAGTGCCGTCTCTACAATGTTCCCAGAGAGATTTTTTTTCCAAAATGCAAATCTGATTGGGTCACTCCCTAATTAAAAACCCTCGAAGATTCTCTAAGACCCCAAACTCCTTCACATGGCTTCAGTGTCCTCTGCTGGATCTAGCCTGGGCCTTCTTCTTCACCCCACCTGAACTCTGTGCTCTAGACCCTGAGTGATCTGTGGTTACCAGAGAGATCACATTGACTCAGGCCTCAGGGCCTTTGCACTTGCAGTTCCCTCTGCCCGTAGTGTCCCTCCTGAGCTTCTTCACCTGGATTGTGAGGTTTAAGCTCATGGAGTCACCTCGTCAGGAGGCTATGTTCACCCTCACTCCCACCTAGACTGGCTAGGAGGCCCTCCCATGTGCTCACACAGCCCTCTGAACCCTTCCTTTCATAGCATTTGCCACACTGTATTGAAACTGCTTTTAAACTTGTGAGCTCCATGGGGGACAGGGGCCAAATCTGATTCACCTCTTGATTCCTAACATTTGACACTGTGCTTGGAGCATGGTAGGCCTGCAGAGATGTTGAATGAATGAATGAATGAAATGAGCTCTCTTTTGGTCCATAATGTTCTCCATGAATAAGACAAGGAGAAAAGGGAAGGCTACATTTAGAGGCCAAAACGAGATTTCTCAGGAGCTGTCTCTAGGATCATTTAGTAATTGTCCCTAAGGCAGAGGTGGCAAGAGTCTGCTCTGGGAGCAGGTGAGACGATGAGTGTGACGATGATGAAGATGGTGATGTGGATGAGGACGGTGATGAAGACACTTATGATGACAATGATGATAACAACAACAATGGTGATGATAATGACTTTGCTATTTACTGAGACCTGTATTCCAGGCACTGGGCTTGGTCTCATTGTTTCCACCTTACGTCGGAGCGAATAAGTCTCAGAGAGGTTGGGTAATGTGCCCGAAGTCACACAACTGGTAAGAGATGAGGCCTGGATTTTAGACCCAGTCTGACACCAGAACTGGTGCTCAATCCATCTTACAAAACTGTGCCAATAACCGGAACATTCAATCATTCATTAAATATTTGTTGACTACTTATTATGTGCCAGATATAGTCTAGGCACTGAGTGGCGAACAAAACAGACGACATCCTTGCTTCGTGGAACGTACATCCCGGAGAGGGGAGACTTGAGACAAGTGGATAAATGAGTGAAAATGCAGTATGTCTTATGGTTAAAGGTACTACGGAGAAAAACAGAGAAGGGCAATAGGGGCTGCAAGGAGTGGGTGGAGGTGGGGCTGCGATTTCATATGGGGTGGCCAGGGAGGGCCTTCCCGAGAAGGTGACAATTCAGCCAAGACCTGAAGGCAGTAAAGCAGCAACCCACGCAGATATCTGGGAGGACAGCGTGGCAGGCGGAGGGAATAGCAAGTGCAAAGGCCCTGAGGCGAGAATGCGCCAGGGTGGCTAAAGCTGAGTTGCTGAAGAGAAGAGTGGTAGGAAATAAGATCAGAAGGATGAGGAACAGAACTTTACAGCCTTGTAGGCCGTTACACGGTCAGAGAAATTCGTTGGCTGGCCCCTGAGGAACTAGAAGCGGTTGCTGACCATCCTGATGTTCCTATCACCTATGAGCACCTCTGTACACAATGGCCCTATGAAACGGGGAGAGGGTTATGCTCAGAAGTCTTTTCCATGCTTGATCTGGAACTCAGCCTAAAGCAGGGTTTCTCATCCTCAGCACTATTGACATTTTAGCTGGATAACTTTTTGTTGTGTCGGGGGGCGGGGGGGGAGAGGTTGTTCTGTGCATTGTAGGATGTTTAGCAGCATCCCTGCCCTCTAGTCACTAGGTGCCAGTAGCACTCCAGTTGTGACAAGCAGAAATGTCTCCAGACATTGCCCAATGGCCCCTGTTGAGAACCATGATCTAAAGAAAGGCGCTCCAGCTCCCTGTGCTGGGAGCTAATCTCCAGTCCCTACACTCACACCTCCTCCTCTAGCCCCTGCCCTGACTCACACTGACTCCTCAGAAAAGGGAATTTGGAGTTATTTGTTAAGGACCCAGGCAAACATTGATTTTAGGTCCGTTATCCATTAACTCATCTACACACCAGACAGTCAGTCAGAGGGCCTCTGCCTATTCTAATATGACCTTGGGTCCCATTTCTTTACCCCCAAACCCACATGAGAGCCACACAATAGGCCTAAGCCTTAGGTCGGGTGAGTTGGTGCTGGTCACCTTTGTCTTCGTTTCCCCAGGAACTAGAAGATCTGCCAAGGGTCCTGACATCTCCATAGGACCCTCCCTTCCCAGAGAGAACTTGGTCCAAGCACGACAAAGAATTCCTCACCTAGGTCATCATAATAGTTAATGTTTATCAAGCACTTCTGTGCCAGCGCTTGGCACACCTTGTCTTACTATGCAGGATGATCCTAAGGTGTGGGATCTATTAATATCCCCATTCTATAGATGAGGAAACTGAGGCACAGAGAGGTTTACAAAACACCTTTCCTGGGCCACAAGTGCTGAACCAACAGCACTGTCTCTGTTTTGTGAGATAACCTGAGGAATTCCTGCGCAGTGAGTACCCGGTATGTACCAGACAGGGAGCTTGGTGGAGCTCAGCACCTGAGGAAGGCTGCACCTGTAGGAGCCCTCGGCCTCCCAGCAAAGGGCTCCCTGCCCACCCACAGCCCACTGGGCACTGCTCCGCTCAAGTGCCAACGTCCATCTGGATCGTCTCCACGCCCCAACCAAACTGGCACTTCCAGTTGGGCAGGGCAGGACCCAGGCACTGAGGCCTGAGGGGTGTAGGCATCCATCTCACTTTACAAACTCAGAATTGAAGGTTCTGGAGCCCCAGAGGTAAAACAAATTTGCAAATTTTAAAAAGATAGAAACCAGAACATAGGACTGTCAACCATAACGAGTGGATTTGCCTCTATAGATTCTCTCTGCTCTGATGAGAACCACCCAGAGCAGGGTGGGTGGGAAACTTGCCTCCATCACTCCCCTCCAGGAAAAAGGAACACTTTCCAGACCAGCTTACGTAGAAGGTCACTTGGAGCGTGGAACTTGGAGTCAGCCGGGGAGTTGAATCTCAGCCTAACCGCTTACTAGCTGCAAGACCTCTGAGCTTCTGTCTCCTTGTCTATAACGTTTGTCACCTATAATAGTAGATCACTCGTAGGGTTGTTCTGAGGATCAGCCAAGATAATGCACGTAACACTTGGCAAAGTGTTTGGCTTAGTAAGTGCTCAATAAATGTTGTTGTTGTTGTTACCTTGTTATCATTACTGTCATCATCATCATCACCATCATCAGCATCCTTCCGGTTGCTTCTGTCAAACTCTGAGTCATCCTTGACTCCTCTCTTTCACTCACACTCCACATCCAATCTATCAACAAATCTAGTCAATCCCCCTTCAGTGTCTCTCTAGACTCTGACCACTTCTCGCCCCTCCATTGCTACCACCCTGGTTCGCGCTGTTGCTGTCTCTCCCCTGGATTATCGCAGTGGCCTCCCACTGGTATCCCTGGATACACTCTTCTTCCCCTTTGGTCTAAGCTCCATATAACATTCTGAATAATCCAGTTAGAAAGTAAGTCAGATCACATCGAACTCTGCTCTAAACACTCCAGCCCCTTTCCACAGCCCTCAGAGGAAAGTCTACTCAATGGCCTATAAGGCCCCACGTCACCTGACCCTGTTGTGTGCTGGCCTCAGCCTATCCATAACCAGTGTTGCGGTTGGACCAGCCCTGGTGGTTCTGCTTATGATTGTAAGATGCCCGTCAGCAATAACTATCAGGACACTTTGGAAAAATAAAGGTTTGTTACTTATAAGACCTGGAAATTACACAGCACATTTGGGGCCACACAGTGAGGCCGCAGGTAGAGGGAGAGAGAGAGAGAGCACACGGGCCTGGGGTTCTGCTTTAATTGGGGTCAAAGGTGGGGGTCTAAGGTTTCTCAGGCCCACTCTTTATTGGTGACTTTAAACCATAAGAGCAGGAATTCAAAACAGAGGGAAGAGAAAAAACAAGTGGCCCAAACGGTCAGTTATTGAAATCACCCAGGATCTGTGAATCAAAGGAGCCTCAGTGGGGGAGGCAGCCTGGCTCTTCACCTAGTGTGTGGCTGGCCATGTGTCTATGCCAGATAGCCCTCTTGAAGTGGACGCCTCTTTGAAATGAATGCCTTGGCAATCAAAGCTTAAGCCAGGCACTTGCATTACAAAAAAGAAAAAAAAAACAACTCTCAGGTCTTACACTACAGACCCTGCCCCAGCTCACTCTGCTCCAGGCCCAAAGGACTTCTTGTCATTCCTCAAAATGTCACACACAATCCCACCTCAGGGCCTTTGCACTTACGGTTCCTCTGCCTGAAACACTCGCCCTCCAGAGATCCACATAGCTTGCTCCCACATCTCCTTCTGTCTTTATTAAAATGTTCCTTCTCAGTGAGCCCTCCTTTAGCCTCCCTACTTACTCTCACAGTTCCCCTGACACTCCCAACCTCCAGCTCTGCTGCTTCTTCCTCCATAGCACTTAGCATCTAACACGGCATAGATTCTACTTCCTTATTTTGTTTGCTTTCTGCCTTCTCCAGTGAGAACAGGGATTTTCATCTGTCTGTACATTGTGAAATCCCCAGCACCTAGAACAGTGCTCAGCACATGGCAGATCCTAAAAAAGATTTGTTGAATGGATGAATGAATGAATCCTCATTACTGCTATTGTTAGCTCCCATCCACCTAGCTCTCAGGTCCCAGCATTCCAGCTGTCACACCTTTCTCTCACTTCCTGTTTGGACACCCAGGAGCTCTGGGCTAGGTGTGGCACCTCTAAAAGCCCCACCATTTGGACAATCATTCCAAGTGTTTCTCTTGCTCTGAGCTTCTTCCTTAGAAACTCAGATTTGGACGCTATGTCAATCAGCAACGCTGAGCCAGGCATGAGTGAATCCACAAGGGAGCCGCGGAGAGGCCCAAGGGACAGAGCGGCCAGCCATAGGCCAGCACCTGCTGGTGGTGATGGATGGGGGTCTCGGAGGCAATGATGGTGACAAAGCAGGCAGTGGAGAGGCATGGATCTAGGAAAAGCCCCTCCCCCCGTCCATTGATCCGGAGTTTAATGAAAATGATCACTCACTTTCAGGTTCCGTCACAGGAGCAGGAATGCTGACTGGCAATGGGGTGTGTGCCAGCCGGGCGGGCTTTCTGGGTTTTCCTTTACAGAAGACCTCTCTGTTGCACTTGGACTTGCCCACGGGAGTGGAGGTCATTTGCACTTTCTCCAAGTGCTGCAGCTGGACAAGAGGGTTGAAAAAGATAACGTGTTCTGGCTTGAAAGGGAATCAGTGACCCCCTGCCCTGGCTCCGCCCAGCTGTGGCAGACGTCAGGGGCCAGCTGAGGGACCTGCCGGCTCACAGTGTATCAGGGGAAGGAAGGCAAGCTGGAGCGCCTCTTAGTCCCCTCCCGTTTAGACCAGGAAGGCCTCTCCCGCTGCCAGGATCACGACCCAGCTCCCTGAGGCTGTTTCCAGAGAGGGGCCCCCACTCCTACCCCCACCCCACTTGGCCCAGCAATGTAAGGGGTCAAGGAATCTTAATCGAGAGTGTCAGGTCTCTTCAATGCTCTTCACAAGCGGGTGGGCTCAGAGAGGGTGAGGAGCATCATAACCTCCCCCGACCCCCACCCTTCACACACCTGGCCTTCCTTACTTGAGGGCTCCCTGACACATTATATGCAGCTAGAGGGCAACTGGCGGGGCCCAGTTTGACCTGTTAGCTCCAGAACTTCCCACCAGATGGCACCCTGCTCTCTTCTTCTTCCCTCCCTCTCTCCCCCATTCTCTCTCTTCCCTATGAATTCTCACCATGGAAATTTTATAATAATAACCGTAGTAACAATAATGTATGTGTACTTACTGTGTGCCAGCAATTGTGCTGCGGGTTTTACACACCCAGTGAGATGAGAGAGCAGATTGAGTTGGTCTGGATCCTGGCTATACCACTTACTGCCACATGGCCTTAGGTGAGCAGGTCATTTCATTGTGCATCAGTTTCCTTGTCTATAAAATTGAGATAATAGTAACAATACTGACCCATGGGGTCCTGACAGGACTAAATGACTTAATCCATGTAAAGCTCTTAGAAAATAATAAGCACTATATAAATGATTGTTAAATAAATCTCATTCAACTCTGACAACTCAATGAGATAGCCGCTATTATTTTTCCCATTTTACCTGTGAGGAAAGTGCAGCTTAGAGAGATTGAGTGAGTTGCCCAAAGTTGCCCAGTGTTGCTGAACCCAAAGAACCCTGATGTGTGTCTTCAAAACTGGCCAATTCCATGAACCTTATGTCTCATATCCTGTCACATTTCTGAAAATTTACCCATTAGCAGCAGAGTATGAGAAAGGCCCAGGAGCTAAGTAGACCAAATAAAGTCTCCTCCTTGGGAGAAGGGGAGGGGGAGAGGCTCTAGTGAGCCCTGTCTTCACACTGGCTCTTTCAGACAACCCATCCTCAAAGAAATCCAGGAACATGGCTGAGGAGCTGGGCAAAGCCGTGGAGATCATGGGCAAAGGCAAGAACGGAGTGGGCTTTGGCAAAGTGGACATCACTGTCGAGAAAGAACTTCAGAAGGAGTTTGACGTTAAGAAGACCCCAGATTTGAAGCTGTTTTTTGAGGGCAACAGATCAGATCCCATCAGCTGCAAAGGTAATGGTGCTTGGGCATCAGTCAAGGTAATGCTAGCCAAGGAAACATATAAACACTGGCATTTCAGTGGCTTAACACAATTACAATTTTATTTCTTGTTTGTGCAAAGCCCAGTTGGCAGCCAGAGAGTGGAGGTGAGGGCTCTGCTCCACACAGTGTTTCAAGGACCCAGGCCCCTTCCAGCTTGTGGCTCTGCCGTCCCTTACAGCCTCCCAGCCACCTGCTGTTTCCTCTGTATCTGGCCAGCAGATGCGGCAAGGAGACAGAGGTGGTGATGTTCATGGCCCAGGCCTGGAAGTGGCAAACGTCACTTCGATTCTCATTCCATTGACCAAAATTCTGTTACATGTCCCCACCCAACTGAAAGGCTAGAAATATGACTCCACTCTGTGTCCATAAGGAAAAGAAAATAGATTTTGATGAACATGTGGCTGTCTTCACCACAGCTTACATCTCAGCTGGTGGGCCCTAGAGGTGGAAAGGTGAGGTGCAACCTACTACCAGAGACCAGAAAGTAAGTTCCTAACTCTAGTTCCCACCTCCCGCCCCAATCTTCTACTTTAGAATGATTCTGACAGGATCTAGGCCGAGGAAGCACTGGTTAACCAGAAAGGAAACTGGGAGATGATGGAACAAGATGGGTTTGGGACAGGGTGGCTACCAAACCCTTTAGCTTCTGTCATCAACCATTTCATTCATTAACTCATTCATTCACTTATTTAACACTCTTTTATTGAGAACCTACCATGTGTCCAGTCCTATCTTGATGTCAAGGATGCTTGAAGAATTATGTGCCTCGGTGTGGCACATGATAGGTCCTAATTTTAAAAATGTTAAATATGTGAATGCACAAATGTACGCATAATGAATGGACGGATGGAATAAAGATGATGAACACAGAAGTGCCCAGCACAGCCCCTGTTATTCTAGAAGAGTCATGTGTCGCTTGACAGCAGGGATATGCTCTGAGAAATGCAGCATCAGGTGATTTCGTCGTTGTGCAAACATCACAGAATGTACTTACGCAAACCTAGACAGTGTAGCCTACTACACGCCTAGGCTGCGTGGCACTAATCTTATGGGACCGCCGTCGTGTACGTGGTCCATCACTGGCCAAAATGTCGTTGTGCGGCTCACGACTAGAGTGTTCCCGTTACATACGTGCTGGATGGTTGAATCTCAGGAAACTGAGAGTGCCTTTTGTGGCTCTGGTGCTTAGCAGGTTTGTAAGAAGCTGTTTGAGTGTTACGGCAGGAACCAAAGGGGCAGGGGTGGGGAGCGCCACCCCCTGCAGGCGCTGCAGCATGCCTTGCAGTTCTCAGAATGGACACAAGGGGGCAGGAGACACACAGGCCACATTTGCAGAGGAAGTTGCAGCAAAAGCGCCCACCTCAGGGCAGGTTACGTGAAAGGCCTGGCAGTGCTGCGGCTCCCGGTAGGCCTGTGGGAGGGCGGCGCGTATGGGGGGAAGAGAAGGGATGGGAAGAGAGGGCAGGAGCAGTGAGAGAAGGGACTGCTGCCTCCTCTGGATGCTGAGTGACACCCTCAGCCATGGTGACCCACTGAGCCCAAGCAAGGAGCCCTTGGTGAGTGTTGGCTTTGAGGAGGGCTGCGAAGAAACGAGAAGCCCCAGGTTACTTTGGCAAAGTCCACATCTGTTCATGGAGTGGCTCAGGTTCTGCGATGCCCTCACCTCCTGAGGGACAGGTGAGACTTGACTTCACTTAAAGGAAACAAGGTGACAATGTGGCAACTTCCAGACTGTCTGAGCCCCCTTTGTGGCGGGAGCCAGTGCCTGGGACCTCCTCCACCATGGAGGAAGCTTCATTATCACCTCCTCCAAGAAGTCTCCCTGACTGCCCGGGTCGGGGTGCCTGTCCCTCTTCTGTGGTCCCACAGCACCTGTGTTTCCTCCATCAACGCCCTCACCTCACAGAATTGTATCTGTTCCTCACTGTCTACCTCACTGAGAACACAGCAAGGCCAAGGATCTCACTTCCTTTCCTGGGTCCTCCGAAGAGGCTGCCAGCACTGGTGGGCACAGCCTGGCTTCAAATCCTCACTAAGCACCACTTGTACTCTGCGTACCCGTTCCAAGAGGAACTATCACTTCCTCTGGTTGAATTTCAGTCTCCTCATCTGTAACTTGAGGATGGGGAAAGCATCTACCTCCTAGGCTTACTGGGAAGGTGAAATACGTTGGCAAGGCACAAGGCCTGGCACATATCTGAAGCATTCACTGTGTTCCAGGCAGTTCTAGTCCCTTCTCACATGTCACAACAACCCAATGTAGGAGGTGCTTTTACAGATGGGGAAACTGAGGCATGGAGAAGTGGAATAACTTCCTCAAGGCTCCCCAGCTGATAAGCAGTGGGATGCATAAATGTTTTCTGTAAAGGGCCAGGTAGGATTTTAGGGCTTATGGGCTAGACAATCTCTGTCGTAACTAACTCTGCTGGTGCAGTGTGAAAGCAGCCAGACAGAGAAAAATGGGCATGGCGGTGTTCCAATAAAACTTTATTTATACAATCAAGTGACAGGTCAGATTTGGCCCACGAGCTGTAGTTGACTGACCCCTGTTCTCCAGTGTGCTGCACTCTAAGGAAATGGCAGATGTGGTTATTATCATCATCAAACTATTAGTTTCCTGACGCTAGTCCAGTGCCCGGAACACTTAGGTTCTTAATGGTTTTGAGTTTGAATGGGATGGACTTGCAAGGACCCACTGCAGGCAGGCGTGAGGTAAGGAGCCAGCCCATATTTCTGCTGGGCTCACCCATCCTCCTTCTTCCTCAGTATTACTGCCAACCAGGGAAAGAGACAGTGGGATGCCAAGACAGGAGGGAGAAAGGGCATGGAATTTAGGACAAGCACTAGCTATGAGACCTTGAGTCAGCCTTCCAATTTCTCATTTCCTAAACAGAGTGAATAGTGCCAGTTCAGTGGACTTGTCAGGGCTTCCCTGAGCTGAGAGGGGCGACAGTGCTTTACTGGTCTCCTGCACTGTAACTTTTATGAAAACCTCCCTAGGAGGCAGGTGGGTCTAGTCCTTGTTGGTCAAAGCCCCAGTCCCCGTTCTCCTCTAATCTCCAAGGACTGATGGTGGGAGCCTTGACCTCGGCCATCTCCCTGGAGGGAGGGAGACTCAGGTTGCCTCTAGGTCCTCAGTTAATGATGCATTCACAGCTTGTGCCTGGAAATATGCAGCAGAGCAACAGTCCCAGTTAATCATTGACGTAGCGTTCACACTTCGGTTGTCACCATGTCCTCTGGCTCACAGCCAAGTGCCAGGGGAGGCACCTGCCCAACAGGGGCTGTGCCCAATTTGCAGGCACTCAGGGACAAACTATATGCCAACTTGAGAGCTGCCTCAGTCCCACGGGGTCGAGAGGGCCAAATGGAGCCCCTACATCCCAGAGGAGAGGGCCCAAGATCAAGTTCCTTGAAGCCGACTTATCTAATGATTCACTCACCTCATTCATTCATCCTATAATTATTTCTTGAGCACCTAGTATGAGCCAGGCACTATAGGAGCTGCTGAGCAAGTTAGCCAAAATCATAATTCCAGAAAGAGAGAGACTCAATGGAGAAATTACAACAGGTCATAAAACAGAGACCGATGGGAGGGATGTTAAGAAAAGACCAGATCGATAACTGAATAAGCAGGAGGAGACGCCCTTGAGAGCTGAGGAAAGGGCAGCCCAGAGGGAGGGACTGGCGGACGCCAGAGCCCAGTGTGCTGGAGGGTAAGTGTGTGGCTGGAGTGTGGACAGAGGGAGAGAGTGGTGTGAAGTGACAGCAGAGCAACGGTTCTGATGACCTGAAATTCTAACCTGTTTGGACGGGTTTGTTCACCTTTTTTGATATTTACAGAATTTTTAAACCAATTCTTTTCAGGGCGCTTACAACATAATCTTTTCAGACAAAGCCTGTAAGAGAAACTTTGTTCCCGTGATAACATGCCTGTTCCTTCCTTAAGGTTGGCATGGAACACTGTGAAAATAGAAACTCAACCTGGGGCCTGGAGTCTAGTTGGAGGGGGTGACTGCAGTTGGGTGGAGTGGTGTGATCTGAGGGTGTCATGAAGCCTCCCCAGCCCTCTCTGTCCCTTGAGGCCACCTCATCCTCCTATGAAATTCTGTAGGCCTAACTCACTGTGGCTTTTAAAATGGATTCATCTGTACCTATTAAAGCTGAACACAGCATCCCCTATGACCCGAAATTCTACTCCTGGCATGTGCTCAACAGAAGTGGGTACAATGTGCCCCAGAGACATGCACGAGAATTAATTCTTAATAGCCCCCAACTGGAAACAACCCATATGCCCATCAGCAGAAAATGGATAAATAAATTGTGGAATGTTCACACAATGGAATGCTACACAGCAGTGGGAAGGAATCTACAAGTACACACAACAACACGGATGACTCTCACAAACATAACAAAGCCAGACCCAAAAACACACACTGTATGATTACATTTATACGAAGTTCAAGAGCAGGCCGACTAATGCATACTGTGGGAAGTCAGGACATCCGTTACCCCTAGGTGGGGCTGGGCTGGGCTGGGAGGGGGCACAACCGGGACTGCTGAGGGACTGGTAGTGTTCCATTTCTGATCTGGGTGGTAGTGTTCATTGTGAACACGTCAACACTCTGATGTGCTCATTTTGTGAAAATTCATCAAACTATACATTTTAATCTGTGCGCCTTCCTGTATGTAAGTGTACTTCATTATACGTTTTTAAAATGGCCTAATGTTCTTAGGAAATGTAAGCAAAGACACTGAAAATAGAGTCCTTCCCAGTTGACTTACCAACTCAGTGTGCATTCACCAAGCCCCATGCAGAAATTTGTCCTGCTCCAGGGCCTTTGCACAGGCTATTTGCTCTGCCTAGAAGCCTTTCCCCTCTCCTTATTGCCTCCTGATTAACTGCTATGCATCCTCCAGTTTTCAACAGATAAGTGATTTCCTCCAAGAAGCCCTCCTTGACTTCACAGTCTAGGTCATGTATCTTTACTACAGGCTCATAGAACTTTGCTTTTGAATACTTCCTTTGGGTGTAATTATACACTTGTTTGTGTAATTATTTGATGATTTTCCTCCTTAACAGAATGAAAGCTGCAAAACAGTGGCACAGCATTTGATGACATAATAGGCACTCAATGCACATTTGTCAAATGAATGAAGGGGCGAAGGAACAAATTAATTAGTGAAGGAATAAAGGCCTGTATGTGTAGTCCAAAGCTACTCACAACACACATTGCTTTATCACATAAACTCATTCTAAATGTTCCATTCTATTCTATAGCAGGCTTTAAATATAAAAGAATGCTTTACATTACCTGCCCTCATGTGAAATTGATCATCCCAGCAAACACAGTCCATCTGCAGCCTGATGGACACTCTGGCACACCATTATGCCTCCCCAGACATGCTATATGTGTCCCAATTTCAGAGCTAAGATTTTTGTGTGCTTGGCACCTCCCTCATGATAGCTGAGAAACGGAAGTCGGGATCCACGACCTTAGCAGAGATTTGTGTCTCAGCTGAGGAAGAGGAGGCACAGGGAGATAATGGAATTTTCCCAAGGTCACAGAGCCAGCTAGTCTTTTGATTTACATTTTATTTATTTATACATTTTTTAAATAAATCCATCTTCCTGTCATGTTACAGAGGAGATAAGAAAAGAAGGCTGGGCATGCTTCCTCCTGGGTTTGACTCCCAGGTTTGCTAGTGGGGTGGCCACTGGCAAGTTGAACCTCAATATCCTCATCTGCAAAATGAGAAGAGTAAGACTATCCCATGGAGTTGTTGTGGGGACGGGATACATGCAAAAATCTCAGCACGCTGCCTGGTCCTTGCAAGGCACTCAGTGAAGTCTAGCTGCTGCTGTTAATGTTCCTGCCGTGGAGCTTGGGGTGGGGGAGGGGGGAGTGGAAGAACTGACCTTGGCCTTCAAGGGGTGGGAGCCCAAGACAAGATGCTCCCACTCAAGAAACTTGGGGAAGACAGGCCTTGCTCCAGCTCAAGAGGAAACTTCCATGGGACCCCTTTAACTGTCTCTCTCCAGGAGTGGTTGAATCTGCTGCCTTGGTCGTTTGGTTGAGAAGACAAATTAGCCAGAAAGCATTTTTGTTCACGGACACCCAGCAGGTGCTAGAGTTTGTGAAATCCAGGCCCTTGGTCGTCATCGGCTTCTTCCAGGTACTGGATTCAAGAGGTGGGAGGTGGCTTTGTGACTGGTGAGAGCCCTGTGTCTGGGAAGGGGGCGGAGGGGGAAGAGGTCTTCACTTGGATTAATTGCATGCCCCTTCTTCCTTTTCCGATGAGCTGGTTTTCTGGGGGAACTGCAGGGTTAAAATGAATAAAGAAAAAATGAGAGCTGAAGTGGTAGGAGAAGGCTAACCAGAAGGTAGAGAGGAATGGAGAGAGAGGAGAGGAGGTTAACATATTTATTTAATTGGTTTTGATAGTATAACTGATCTTTTTTGGGGTCTGTTTAGAACATCACTGGATAACAAATTGCAAATTGTTTTTCCTTTTGGAGAATGAGTTTCTTGTATGTCTTAACCCATTTTCTGTAACTTGGATGACTCCACCCCTTCTCCCAGGCAGTCAGAACTTTGGTGTTATATTTACACTTGGGGAGAGTACGCGCCTCTTTCTCTGCCATCCCACTTTTTGACAGTGTTTTTGCCCCAATTTTCTTTTAAGCTAAAGAATGAAGGCTGAGGGCCGGCCCCGTGGCTTAGCAGTTAAGTGCGCGCGCTCCACTGCTGGTGGCCCAGTTTCGGTCCCAGGCGCGCACCGACACACTGCTTCTCCGGCAATGCTGAGGCCGCGTCCCACATACAGCAACTAGAAGTATGTGCAGCTATGACATACAACTATCTACTGAGGCTTTGGGGGGGGGGGGAAGGAGGAGGATTCGCAATAGATATTAGCTCAGAGCCAGTCTTCCTCAGCAAAAAGAGGAGGATTAGCATGGATGTTAGCTCAGGGCTGATCTTCCTCACACACACAAAAAAGGAATGAAGGCTGAAAACACACCCATATCTTGATACCAAGTTCGTATTTGGTACCAAATGTGGTCAAATCAATTGCCTCTTCTGAAAGCAATAATGGAATAAATGTTAAAAAGTCTTAACCCCTGTGTTAGAACAGCCTTCACTGTTCTAGTCAGAAAAGGTCAAGTTGATCAATTCTCTCCATCCTTCTCTGTGGATTTGCCTATTTTGGCCTCAGTCATAGCCAGAGAAGCAATCTGGGTATAAAACATCCATGAAAGGGGATTTAGGTGACCCAGCAACACGCCAGAACTTGGAAAGGGGAGGAGATGAATTGGTCACCATTTCTACCTTGCCCTTAAATAAGCCGGGCATTCTGCTTTCTAGCAAAGCCTTACCATACGCCCTTCCCCAAACAGGATTTAGAGGAAGAAGTAGCAGAGTTGTTCTACGATGTGATCAAAGACTTCCCAGAGCTCACATTTGGAGTGATACCAATTACCAATGCCGTTGGGCGTTTCCACGTCACCCTGGACAGTGTTCTGGTGTTCAAACAGGTAGGACTTTGATCCTATTGCTAGTGAGGGGTCTCTGGTTGAAAACAGTGGACTATGCATGTCTGTAAGGGCTTTGGGTACCAATTCTGGTTCTGCCACTTGTGAGCTAAGTGGTTTCTGCAAAATCACAGTCTCCCGGTGTTTCTCTGGCCTTTCTAACCATTCTCCATTGTAAGCTCCTCCTCCTTTCCTTAACCAGTAAATGTCATTCATTAAGGCTCAGTCCTCTGCCCTGTGTTTTCTTCTGCTCCATGCTCTCCCTCCACACCCTCCATCAGCAATTATCATCCACACACCCATGACTTACAAATCTCTATCTCCAGCCAGACTTCTCTAATCTCCAGATCTTTATATCCATCACCAGATGTCTCAACATGGCCAAGGCTAAAGTCATAATCTCCCCTCCAAATCCTTTTCCAGCATTCTCTCTCAGCGAATGGTGCCACCATCTCTCCCATCTCTGAGCAAAACCAGAACACCCAGGCATCATTCTAACACTTCCCTCTTCTCCACCCCTCATAACCAATCCATCACCCCAATCCTACTGATTTTAAATCCAAAATACCCCTTGAATCTATCCATTTCTCTCTACTGCGACCATCCTAGATCAAGTGACCATCATCTCCCACAGCCTAATGCAGCATCCACCCTAATGCAACATGCCACATTCTCTCTCGTCCTCTAAAGAGCAATCTTTCCTCCTTCCCACTGAAAGCCTTTAATGGCTTCCTATTCCTCTTAGGATAAAGACTCAAGTCCCTAAAGAGGCCCACAAGGCCTTCCGCAGTCTAGCCTCCATTACACACCTTCCTCCTCTCCCTCTCTGGGATCTAGATCTGACCTGTCCAATACGGCAGCTGCTAGTTACACGTGACCATTTACACTAAATTAATTAAATTAAAATTTTAATTCCTCAATCAAACAAGCTACACGTGGATAGTGGCCACTGTATTGGACAGCATAGATTTACAGAGCATTTCCATACTCACAGATAGTTCTATTGAGCAATGTTAGTCGAGATACTGTGGTCTGGGTCCTGGAACATGCCTTACTCCCTCGTGACACAAAGCCAAATCCTTACAATAACCACATTACTGATAGATATGGCTCAGAGAGCTTAGGTTACTTGCCCAAGGCGACAGAGGAGGTAGGTAGAGTGATATCCAGATCTGCTTGACTTTAGGAGAAGACTGTGAGCTGCTGCACTTTTACTTGGGCCCATGGAAATCACTGACAGGTTTTCAGTTGGAGAATAACCTGATTTGTGTTTTCAAATGGGACAACGTGGAATCCAGGAATAGATCCAAATACATTTGGAAATTTAGTATATGATAAAGATGATATTTTAGATCAGTAGGAAATTTTGTGTTATTCAATGACTATTGTTGAGAGAATTGGGTAGCCATTTGAAAAAAATCTAAAACTAAATCTATATATCACTCCTTCCATCAAATTAAATTCCAGATTGCTCCCCAATTTAAAAATATAACACTGAAACCATGGAAAAACTAGAAGATACTGTGGGAGAGTTTGCTTTCTAAACTTGGAGCGGGAAAGCCCCTTTGTAAAGCATGACAGAAACTCTAGAAACTATGAAAAGAAATACTGATAAATTTGGACCACACAAAATTTTAAAAGTTCTGCGGAATAAATCCCATCACAAAAGCAAAAGCCAAACAGCAGACTTGGACCAGGCATTTGGGAGAGAGTTGGTCTATTTTAATGGTTAAGAGCATGAGCATTAGATCAGACTGTCTCGGTTGGAATCTTGGCTCCACCTCTTACGAGCTTAGCAACTTTGGGCAAGTCACTTCACTTCTCTGTGCCTCAATTTCCTCAACTGTAAAATGGGGGAAATTATAGTACAGAGCTCAAGGAGATGTTATGAGGATTAAACGGGTTCATGCATATAACATGTTTAGAGCTGGGGCTGGTACAACATGAGCTCTCAATAAGTCAAATGCATATTATTAGACTATTGTTATGACCAGAAAAGAGTTTGGACTTTATCCAGAGGACAATGAGGGCTATGAAGTGTTTAAGCAAGAGAATGACATGATCAGATTTGTGTTCTAACATCATCAGTCTGGCTGAAGTGTGGGGGCTGGAGTGGAGAGAAACAAGGGGAGAAGCTGGAAGACCATTAGGAGACTTTTGCAGGAGTCCAGGGAAGAGGTTTGGACTATAGGACGGGATTGATGGAGATGAAGAGAAGGAATGGAGTATAAAGAAAGTGGCAGACAGCTGCTTCTTTCTCCCTCCCTCAAAACTTTGACCTTGGGCTACAGAGAATTATGTCATTTAGTCCTCAGGTCTTTCTAAGAACCAGCCACCAAGTAGGATTAGACATGCAAAGATTTATTAGGGAAAATGCCTGTGAAGGAAAACAGAGAGGATGCTGAGGGAGACTCAGAGAGCCCTCACGCTATGATGTAGGTCTGACCCTTTGGAAGGAAGGAAGGTTGGGTGAAAGAGTCCAGTGGAGTTGTTAGAAAGTCCATCAAAGTCATCCATCAGAGAAGTCCTACAGCTCCCAGAAGTGGGCTTGCCTTAGCATCCCTGACACATTGAGTTATTTGTTAGGAGCAGTGTGTGAGAAACTGCTCAGCATCAGCACGCATACGTTGATGGATTTCAGAGCAAGGCAGCTGCAGCTGTCAGTCAATTACACTCCCTGTCTTTGTAGACAGGAGACCTTCATGGCGGCCACATTCCCATATTCCACCCACAGGCTAATCTGCCCAGCCACCCATAATTATTAAGTGCCTAGATTATGGATTACACTTGTCACCATGGTGTGTTCCTTTTATGCAAGAGGAAAATTGTGCTATTTATATTTATTAAGTGCCTACATCACAGAAGCGACCGCCCTCCAATGTTTTCCTTCTTTTGTCCAAGGGAAAAATTGTGAACCGCCAGGAGCTTATTTATGACACTACTAGCAAACAAGTCCTCAATCAAGTCATAAAACAGCACCTCACGGATTTTGTTATAGAATTCAACACTGAGGTCAGTGAGCAAAGGTTCCCGGGGAGAAGGGGAGCTGGGGCAGCTGTGTGCATGGAATGACCACTTTTCCTTGCAATTTCAGAATAAGGATCTGATTTATGATTTGAACATCCTGAATCATATGCTGCTCTTCGTCTCCAAAAGCTCTAAGTCATTTGGTACAATAATGCAGCATTACAAGTTGGCACTGAAGGAATTCCAAAACAAGGTTTGTGGAAGATGCCATGGTCTTCGGGGCTCTTAGGTGGGGATCCAAACGTGTAGAACCTGATGCCACTCACCTGCCCTGCTGACTATAAATTGAGCCAGGAAGGATTTGCATTTGCATACCCATTTCCTGATTTCAATATAGATGCTGTATATTATCCACCATTTAATTTTAAACCAGCCTCTTCCCTTCTTCCCGTCCAGTGTCTCTTCCTTTCTTGCCAAACCCATGCTCTTTCTTGTCCCACCTCTCTCATGTCTACTGTGCGAACATGACAGCTCAGCTGCTTTTCTGATGGACTGAGCGTGGGTGACTGCATTGTGGGTCGCATTTGGCCCGAAGGTGAGGAGGACGAAAGACCACTCCTGCTTGAGGTCAGGGAGTATGAAAAGCCTGAAGGGGTGACACAGCACAGATGGTCTGAAAAGTAATTGCTGAGAGTCTGGGCTTTAGCATCGCACAGACCTGGGTTCAAATTCTCCTCCTCTTACAAGAGATTTTGTCTTAGGTGAGTTTCTTAACCTCTCAGTCTCAGTCGCCTCATGTGTAAAACGGAGAGTTGTGGTAAGAATTGGAGGTGCTAGATGTAAAGCAATGAGCAAATGTATAATAAACAGTGCTTCTTATTGCTATCATTATCATCATTAGAAACAGATCTGTTTTTCCTAAGCGCTATACCCAAATTTATGTAGTTATCACCACTTGGGCTATGGGGGCTGTTTACTTCATTCTTCTCTTTATTCTTATAAGTAGTACAGTAATGGCAGATTTTTTTCTTTTGAAGAAAATTATTCTAAAAATCAAATGAAACAATTAACAATGTTGAAACCTGGGGCCGACCCGGTGGCATAGTGGTTAAGTTCACATGCTCTGCTTCGGTGCCCAGGGTTCACAGGTTTGGATCCCGAGTGCAGACTTATATGCACTGCTCATCAAGCCATGCTGTGGCAGGCATCCCACATATAAAATAGAGGAAGATTGGCAACAGATGTTAGCTCAGGACTAATCTTCCTTACTAAAAACAAAAAAATAAAAGTTGAAACCCAGAATAAGCACAGAGTAAAGCCACTAGAGCATCAACATATTTAATGTCCACGCTATATCCCACCACACTGTTCTCCAGGAAGGTTGCTCCAATTACAGAAATAATTCTGGTGAACGTATTTCCTGGTTTAGTCCATTTTAAACTTTAATATTCTTGATGTAATTAAAGTGATCACAATCTGATTGCTTTCCCTCTATTTCTCCTATGTTATAACAGTCAATATTCAGCCATATTTCCTTCTTGATTATTTTTTTTATTTAACTCTTTAATCTAGGTGGAATTTATTCTGGCATATACTCTGACATGAGGTTCTAAATTGCCTTTACCCACCACTAGCAAGCTTCCCAAATGCCATTTATTGATCGGGATCCATTTTAGAGCCAAAGATAAAGAGTTGGATGAATATTATTCCAACAGGCCATATCCCCCATGTCTTATCTTGTTCACTTCTAGCCAATATTTGTTGAAAGTATACGAGACTGGTTTTCATAGGTCTGCTCTGTTTTTCATAGTCTCCTCATCCCCTAGAAGAGCGTCTGGCACACAGTAGGGCCGTTCATATTTTGATCGGTGAGTGACCTGAGAGTGTCTGATGCCAAGTGCCTGCTGCAGCCTCTAACTGGTCTCCTTGCTTCCACTCTTGTTTCTTCTCTGCAACCAGAATAATCTTTTAAAAATTATCATGTCACTCTCCAGCTTCCTATCTTCAGTGGCCTCCCATCTCGTTCAGACAAAACCCAAGCTCCATGCTGGAGCTCTGACTTCATCTCTGACTTTGTCTCCCATGACTCTCTCCCTCATGGTGCTAAAGCCACATTGGCCTTTCCTTTCTATTCTAGAACACTCTAAGATCCCCCCTCAACACCCCCTAGGCCCTCACATTGACAATTTCCACTGCCCGAATCAATGTTCCCCTGACTTGTTACTCATCGCCCAGGTCCCAGCTAAAGTGTCACCACCTCAGATACTCCTCCTGAACTTCCCACCTAATACTGAGCCCCTAGCTCACCCCATCTGTGCAGTCACTCTATCACAGTGCCCTGTTTTATGGTCTAGTTGGCACTCACTGCTATCCGAATTTATTAATTTGTTTACGCATTTTGTCTGTCTTCTCCACTAGAACATAAGCTTCATAAGGGCACAGATTTTGTCCGCCTTGGACAGCGTGCTTACCAAAATGCCTAGTAGGCACTCCATGAATGTCTGTTGAATGAATGAGTGAATGAAGTCATGAATTTCCTTGATAGAAGAATAATTCAGAAGAATAATAATAATTGACATGTATTGAACATTTTCTACAACCCAGTCACTGAGCTAAGCTTTTACATACCTTGTCCTGTTTAATTCTTAGCAACGCTATTACATGGGTACTATTATAATCACCACTTTATAGATAAGGAAACTGAGGCACAGAGAGGGGGAGTTACTCTTTTGCTCAAGGAACTGGGATGAAACCTCAGGACATCCTGACTTGCTACGGTTGTGTGGCTGGTGCCCTGCACAAGGATGGTGACACCAGGCTGATGGCTGATGCCCCTCTGTGCACTGGGGTGCAGGGCTGCATCTGCCTGGTGGAAGGGACCTGTGTCAAGTCTTTCAGACGCACCCCACAGACCCTGCTACTTGCATTCCCTTAGTGCCCTCCCACAACTTCCCAATGCTTTCTCTCCTTGGTAAGGGATTCCTTACCCAATTTCAATTCCTTACCTTTTCATGGCCTGGAATCCAGAGAGACACAGGTTTCACTTGATTTGGCAGATCCTTTTCATCCTTGTGGACGCAGATGAACCCAGAAACAGACATGTCTTCAAACACTTCCGGATCACAGAGGTCAACATTCCATCTGTCCAGATCCTAAACTTAAGCTCTGATGCAAGGTACAAAATGCCTTCTGAGGAGATAACCTACGAAAACCTCAAGAAATTCGGCGGCAGCTTTCTGAATAAAATTGCCAAGGTAAGTTTGTTCTTAGACAAAGTTCATCCAGAACCTGAAAATCACCCCTCTTTGGTAATTCTGCTGGCGTTAGTCATCTGAATTGGGAGGCAGGATAAAGGTCAACCTCACGGTTCAATGTGGGGAAATACTTCCATCCCCCCACCTCAAATCTATTCAACTTTTGACCTGTCTTGACTCTAGAATTCCACCATAATTCTTTATTCTTAAAGTAAAGGCATTTCCTCTGCAGCAATTTCCAACTGAAATGCAGGTGCTCCCAGGGCTAACATCCTCTGAAAGGAGGCTCTTACTCTCCTTTCAAACTCTAATGTGAAAGATTTACTTGGCCCAAGGGGAGATGCTTGCTTTGGGGGAGAAAAGGGGGTGGATGTATTCAGCAATCAGCATTTAACCTCACAGGCTTTAGAGACATTTGTTTGAGGGGTTAGAAGGGAGCCTGTTTTGCTAAAAGGGAGAAGAGGCTGCAAAAGGATGGCTACGTAACACAACATCACCTGCTGTTTATTGAGCACTTACTGTATCCCCAACACCCTGCCTCACTTGGGTGACCAGATTTCTTATTTTCTAAATGGGGACACTTTTGAGAGTAATGGGGAATTCTTTAAAAGTATTGCTGGAACACCAGGAATAAATTGAGACTCTCCGGACAAACCAGAATGTATGGTCACCTTACCTCTGAGGGCTCTCATTACCTTCCGTCTGCTCCCCCACAGCCACTGCTTCCCCTGCAGCCTTCTCAACTGAAAGCTGTTGTTTCTCTTATGCACATCATCACAGGCCAAGTGGTGAGGTTGGTGTCCTCCAGGCTGCTTCCAAACCATATGTCCTCCTCCTGCCTTCAACAACTCCAGATCCTTTGGAGCCCCTGCCTTTGGAGTTTAGACCGCCTGATCCCACCCCCTGTTGCTGTCCTCTGATCACCTCCCTTTCACCCCCTCAGGACTTAAGCTCTCACTTGCCCTTCATCCCTACTCTTCCATCATTTCCATCTTTCTGTCATTTGGATATTGACATTGGGAATGTCAATATCCAAAATCCTGGTCTTTTCTCCCACAATTGGTGTGTCCATGCCGTCTCAGTCACTCGCTCTCATGGCCACACTCTAGAGATGGCAGCCCCTCTGAAAGCATGGTTGCAAGCTTCCCATCATGTTAAGATCTCTTCTCTAGTACCCACACTGCTACAATTCCTTACCCTTTAGTGGCCTCCAACCTCCCGATCCCATTTCACAATCTCGTTAGTGCCCTTCTTCATGAACTTGGATTCCATGGTTCATCACTCCGATCATAATCCCCTTAGCTCCTTTATCCCCTCCACCTTCTACCTCCTCTACACCCTGTAGTATTTACCAGGCAAAATCACAACCCCAGTTGAACTCACGTACCTTCCCTACTGTTTCCAGGCCTATCCTGGAGAAAAAAACTTCACCGTGAGGCAGGCTGGCTTCATGGAATCACAAACCAAACTATGGGCTCTTAGAAATGTCCTAATATCTCTATGTAAGTTTCTCTTAGTGTGTTCATTCTCTTAATCTCTGAATCTATTTCTCTTCATACCCCATTCCTACTTTCGGTCTCAGCTGAGTACTTGACCCATGTATCATTAAGAAAATAGAAGGTTCAGACAGGGGCCCCCTCACTTTCCATAACTACATCTACAAACCTACCTGGAGCTCTACCCATCCTCTCTCTCTTCCCTCCAGTTATACCTCAGAAGGTGTCTGTCTCCTTCTCCAGGGCCAACAGGTCCTCTTGTGCTCTTGAAATAAAGATGAGCATCCTTCACATGAGCAATGAGATCTGCCTGATCTGATTCCTAATTCTCCATCATGTTCACCATTTCCCATCTCCTATGCCCAGCCCCCACTCCCCTTTATGCTCTCTTGGAAAGAATCTTCAGGTCATTTCCAGAGGCTGGGGTGGGAATGAGAGAGGGCAATGCGGGAGATAAGGCTGGTGAGCTGAGCAGACCCGACAGCAAGGACTTGTACACATATTAAGGATTTGGTATCCTAAAAGCAACTGGAAGCTGCATTTGCATGGGGAAAGCAGAACCCTGCTTGTAGGAGAATAAAGTTATGGAGAGTATTAGGAGGAGATGCAGAGAGAACACTAGGAGGCTAGTACAGTGATCTAGATGAGAGAGGAAGGCTTCCTGGACTGGGGTAGTAGCAGTGCAGGGAAAAGAGATATTCAGGAAGCAATGGCTGTAGAGAAAAATATAGGTTCTGAAATTTATACCACTTCCTTCAAAGAGAAGCAAGAGCTTGGTTCATTCATTCATTCATTCACAAAATATTTATTGAGGTCCTACTATGTACCAGGCAGCGGATACTCAGTGACGAGAGAAGAAAAGTCCCTTGTGACATTCTGTCTAGTGTGGTAGAGACACATTAATCAAATAACCAGAAAAACAAATATAAATGATAAACCTGAATAAGTGATACAAGGACAAGTACCAAGTGTTACAAGAAGATAGGGGAGCAGGATCTGACCTAGTCTGAGTGAGAGTCAGGGAAGTCCTCCCTTGAGGTCATTCTGAAGGATAAATCTGAGTTAACCAGATGGAGAAGGGAATGTAGGAATGAGGAGTGGGGGAGCCCTCAAGCCAAGGCCTGAGGTGGGAGGAAGGCTGGCCCTTTGGGGTATAGAAGACCAGTATGGCTGAAGAAAGCAAGGGAATGGTGATGAGCTTGGAGAGGTTGGCAGGAACCAAAGTGTGATAAGGATTTTCTAGGTCATGTAAATTATCTTGGTTTTCATGCTCAGAGTAACTGGGGACAGCTAATTTTTTGCAGGGGGAACAAACTAGGTAAGATGTTAAAGACGTGAGCCCCACTCTCATCTAAGAATTCCCAGAATTGTGTATTTGAGATGCTAGAGTCCATCCCAGTTTGGAGCCCTGCCTCCTCCTCAGCCCTCTGATCCCAACTGGCCCTGGACAATCCAGGCTTGACATCAAGCTCATGATCTGTCTCAGCATTTCAAGCTTCTTCCCAAGTCTCTTCCTGTAAGAACAAGAGAAGACTTGCCATTGTTTCCAGTCAGGGCTGGGAGACCCAACTGCCAACTTCTTTCTGGAGACTCTTAGACCTTTCAAATTTGCTTCCTAGAAACATCAATCCAGTGAAGAGATTCCAAAATATTGGGACCAGGGGCCAGTTAAGCAGCTCGTTGGGAAGAACTTCAACATCATTGTCTTTGACAAGGAAAGGGACGTATTTGTGATGTTCTGTAAGTACTTCCATAGAGGCCACAGAAGGCAGTGGCCCTGACTTTACAAGGTGGCTCCTGAATTCTTGGGCACCAAAATATCCAATATCTGTCAAAGCACCATGCCACAAATGGTCTTCAGACATCCAAAGAGTTTGGATCAAGATCCTTAATCAGCTACAATGCAACTCTCCTCAAAAATTGAATTCTTGGAACGTGTAGAACACCATGCACATAATCCAGGCCTGTGGCTATTTATAAAATAATAATGTTGATGGTCAACATTGATTGAACACCATGGTACACCAGGCCTTGTGCTGAGCCATTCTATACATTATCTCACTTAATCCTCACAACATAGTTTTGAAAGTAGCTACTATTATTGCTCCCACTTTACAGATGACTAAATAGAGTCCCAGGGAGGTGAAGAAACTTTTCCAAAGTCAGGCAGCTAGTAAGTGCCGGAACTGGGATTGAAACCTAAGCACCTGACCCCAGGGCCTCTGCTGGTAACTGCTGTACCGAATTCCCCTGCTTCTGGCTTTATGTGACTTACCAAATGTCCTGTATTTAACCTACCGGAGTTTGTGTGGCCAAACTGGGGACCCAAATCATGCATGTAAAGGACTTAGCACGGTGTCTGGCATATCGTAAGCACTTGACAAGAGACAGCTATTGTTGCTATTATTATTCCCATTGTTGTAATTATTTCCAGTGCTCACCTAAGGACTCTGGCCCTTTCTCCACTGTTTCTGACTTGCTTGTGAGAGCCAAAGCTAGGGACCTTGTCTCCCACTCTGAGACACAGAGAAGGGTGACAAGGAAGTTACCTCAGACATCTCTTTTATTTAACAGACATGGTTACCACTTACTAAGCACATTCCATGAGCCAGACATGAGTTTGCTGTTGACACACCCGCTGTCATCGCCTCCTCAAAACAAGCCTCTTAGGAAGGTCCAGTGGATCTCCCCACGATACAGATGAGGGAACCTAGCCTTAGAGAGGTTAACTACCTTCCCCAGGTCAGACAGTCAGTAAGCTGCAAGGCAAAAAGTTCAGTTCGAGCTCTGATCCCATCCTTTCCTGGATGGTGAAACAAGGGCTGGATTGCATCATGCAGGCCTTGTAAAATCCCACTGAGATGGACTCTTATCCACAGGGCGAGGTGCTTAAGGTCTGCGTGGCTGAATAACCATGATCTGCTGCCTTTAAATGAGAGGCTGGGGCAGCCTTCCTGTACTTACCTGACACCCGGAGCCACGAGAGTGCCCATTTGGCTCTGGAAAAGGCAAAAGCAGCCTCATTTTCTTGGAAGCAGGGCTGTCAGATTGGCCCCCTGGGACTGCAGCCATTATGCCCCCTCCTGCTGCAGCCCAGGGCCCATCCGGCTCCGGGGAGCTGCGGGGGCTCTGCTGGGAGAGCAGGGGGTCCTGGAGGCACTGGATTTGTAGATGGAGGGCTGATCATCCAGACGTGGAGTGTCTGGGGCTGCTGAGGCCACTCCTCCCACACAGCCAGAAATGTCAATGGAACGATGAGCAGGCAAGGTTCAATTTCCCTTCCATGTTGGAGCTGGTCCCTGATTTCTCTCCAGAGGGCTAGGTGCCTGGGCCAGAATCAAAGCTCAAAGAACTCTCCACAAGGAAGTCCAGTGTCTCCTTTCTGGGGGTAGTGGTACTTGTCACAACCTCCTGTTCACTTCATAGGCACATTCTCCTCCACCAGATTGACAGGCAGTGTGGTATAATGGTCACAAGTCAAAGCAACCTGTCTTCAAACCCCACTTCCTCTGCTTAACTCACTGGGTGACCTTGGGCTACAAGTTTACCCTCCACTGGAAAACCTGTGCTGTCACACACAGACACACACACACGCTTTCTGGCAGAGCATGAGGAAGCATTTAGCGTAAATATTTTTCTTGGTTTTCTTCTTCAACTGGAGTGGAAAGCTACGTTAAAGGCAAAACAAAGAATAGGAGAAAACATCCCAACATGCTACAAGTGCTAGTGTCTGGGCAAAAAGAGAGAGGGTTGATTTTTTTCTAATTTATTTAATAACGATCAGGTACCATGTTTGAAATGTAAAATAACCTAATATACTATTAAAAGAAAGGAGGAGTTCAATTTGCAAAGCAGCAGAAGCACTAGTAGAACCCAGTGATGGTGTTTATGGGGGAGTGCTGGCTTTCAGAGTCCTTATTACTGTGAGCATGAGCAACGGCCCTTCTCTTCCAGATGCGCCCTGGTCTGAGAGGTGCAGGGCGCTGTTCCCAGTGCTGGAGGAGTTGGGCAGAAAGTATCAAAACCACTCCACAGTCACCATTGCCAAGATTGACATCACGGCAAACGACATTCAGCTGATGAACCTGGACCGGTACCCCTTCTTCAGGCTCTTCCCCACCGACTCTCAACAAGTGAGGGGCTCTTGGGACTCACATAACTGGAAATGTTGTTGTGTTATTAGCACAGACTCGGTTTCTCCCTGTTTCCAGCTCTGCCTTCTATCAAATCAGCTTCATTCTCAACTCCAGCTCCTATTTCCCTCTCAAGTTCACATTAAAGAGTGTCTTCCATTAGCTTCCACAAAAGTCTCAAGACTCAAAGTGGGTCCAGCTTAGGTCAGTTGCCCATCCCTGACCCAGTCATCATGGATGGAGGAATTTTTATTATCCTTCTCTTAGATAATAAATGGTAATGGAGGCTCAGAGAGGTTAAGGAACCTGCTCACTGTACTCAGGTTGTTAGGAATGTGACTCTGGGTTTACCTGAAGCAATCCCTGAGTATTCTGCAGGAAGAGGCTACCGTTTTGACCCTGTTCTGTTTTCTTCCTAGGCTGTACCGTATAAGGGAGAACATACCATGAAGGGCTTTTTGGACTTCCTAGAAAGCCAAATCAAGACCAGGATTGAGGATGAAGATGAGGTAAGGTGAAACAGCAGTACCCTGGGTTATTCTGTCCCACACAGAATCATCAAGACCTCAATGGACTAGGAAAGAGTATGCCAAGAGTTTCATATTCTTGTGCACTCTGAGATACTTGAAGATGGTTAAACAACCAACCAGTCTGGAAGATTTTATTTCAAAGGCACTTACTCCAAGGAAGCAGAAATGGCAGATGTTAGAAACACTGGGAGGGGCAAAGGCTCTGAGGTCTCACACAGCTCCTAAGGCTGCTTCCCTGGATCCACTGTTCCTGAGTTGGTAACCAGATGTCTTGCTGGGATCCTACCCTGTGGCATTATTCTCCTGATGGACGGGATGACAATCTCCATTCTCTCCTAGTCCTGTTCATGCCTCAGTGAGGCCATCTGCTGGAAGATGCCATCTGTGTTAGCTAGGACCCTTCAGTTGCCAATGTCAGAAACACTACTCTTGGGCTTAGGCAACAATGGGCATTTATCCTACATAACTGGTAGAACATCAGGCATGGGTGGCTTCAGAAGCTCAAGCTCATTTTCTATCTCCCTATCTCTGTTTTCCTCTATGTTGGCTTCATTCCCAAGCAGTCATTTACACACGGAGAGTCAAAAATTGCCCCACAGCTCTAAACTAATATCCTCCCAGCTTAGAAAGAAAGCACCTACTTCTGAGTAGTCCCAGCAAATCTTCTGGGCAGATATCTCATTAGCAAGGCCTGGATCACATGCCCAGCCCCAGAGCTAGGCATGGGGGCAGCCACATCTGTGAAGTCAAGAGTGAAGGATGGGTGGTTCCCCAAAGGTCCTGTTATTGGAGGGTCAAAATCACAGTTGAGAATTACCCCACCCAAGCCAAATGAACCTTTGCATCTAAGAGGATCACCCAGGTGCCTCTTTCTGGGCCCTTCCAGAAAAAGTGACCTTGGCAATTACAATCACAATTATCACATATTTCTTGTCTCTTTCTTTATCCTCCTTCTTCCCTTCCCCCCTTCCTTCTTTTCTTGAATAGCTATTGTCTGTTGAACAAACTGAAGTGATAGAAGAGGAAGTATTAGCTGAGGAAGAAGAGATACCTTTTATGGAGAAAGAGTCACCTGAGCAGAAGTTGCCTGAGCTGGACAATGGAACCAAGCTGGAACAGCCAGCTGGGCAGAAGGAAACAGCTGAGGAGAAGGTAGCTAAGCCAAAAGGACCTCTAAGACAAGAGAAGAAACCAAGAGTCAAGGAAGAACTGTAGCTTCTCCAAAGCCAGGAGGGAAGGTACCCATTTTCCAGGTCCTGGCATCATTTACTGAGTGGATCTACTCCAATAAAATTATATATCATTGTGGTGGGTGGGTGGGGGCTGGATAATAAAAGCCACTGAATATCTTTGGCCCTGTTTTACTCATTCCCACTTTTTCCTGGTTGGCGCTGCCTTAGAAGAGCTGTTTGGCTTGGAATGCAAACACGGCTGCAAGGGAAGCCATAATAGCAACATTTGATGAGTGTTTACGACGGGCTGGGCATTCATCTGGTTCTCACAACATCACTGGGAGCTAGGTTTCCTTATCCCTGCTTTACAGATGAGGAAAGTGAGGCAAAGAGAGGTTAAGCAACCAGTCAGGATCACACAGCTAGAAAGCCCTTGAGACGTAATCCCAGGCAATCTCATTTTGGAGACTGCACTATGCACACCACCTCCACCAGGTTGAGGTTCCCAGAGTTGGAATAAAACTTTCAAATGAGGTGGATTGATTTGTTTACACTGTATTTTGGCACAGTGAGAAAGAGATCAAACCCCAAACCTGTCCCTAGTCTTCCTCATCTCAATAAGTGAGATGTTGTTCTCAACCAACAAGGCGCTAGGATAATCCTCAAGTCCCTTCTTTCCTTTTACCACCATGTAAGTAACTCCACCAAACCATGTGACTCCACCCACTTCCCTCCATCTCCACTGACAATCACCCACTATTTCTCAACAGCAGAAGTCTCCTAATTGGTCACTCGGCTGTCACTCTTTACCTCTCCAGCTTCCAAAATCCATATTCCATAAAGCTGTTGAGATGATCTTTTAAAAAGCCATAGTCATGCCAACACTCTAATGGCATCTTTATTGCTTTTAGAATAAAATCCAATCTGTTTACCATGCCTTCAAGGCCCAGAAAATTCTGGCCCTGCAGATCTCTTCCTCTTTCCTCTCCCTCACATTTTCTAGGCTCCAGCCACACTTCTTATCTATTCTCTGAACAATTCACTCCCTTTTTCTCTCTCTCTCTTTCTCTCTCTCTCTCTCATTGTGGCTGTTCCTCCTCCCTAAATGTACACAGAACACACTTTCCCAGATCTTCACACAGCTGTGTCCTTTTCATCTCAGCTCAAATGTCACCACCTAAAAAGGCCTTCCTAGATACCAAATCTGAAAGCATCTTATGATGTTGCTGTGCACTTGTTTACTACCTGCTTCTGCCGTTGGGGTGTAAGCCCCAGGAGAGCAGACATGTCTATTCTCTTCCCCACCGTATTCCCAATGCCTAGAACTCTGCTTTGACACAATAGATGCTCAGTAAATAAGTATCCATGGATCAAATGAAATTCCATATCAGGCAGCATCCCATCTCTGAGATACAGGATTTCATAGTCATCCCAAAAGGGAGAGATGCTGACAGTGTTACCCCAAGACCCAAGTTAGATTCTGTAATAGTTTCCTATTATTGCTCTGACAATTACCACAAATTTAGTGGCTCAAAATAACACATATTTACACTCTTACAGCTCTGGAGGCCAGAAATAAGAAATCAGTTTTACTGGGCTAAAGTCAAGGTGTCATCAGGGTTGGTCCCCTCTGGAAGAATCCCTTGACTTGCTTTTTCTAGCTTCTTGAGGCCGCCTGCATTCCTAGGTTCTTGGTTCCTTCCTTGAATCACTCTGACCTCTTGTTTCCATCCTCACATCTCTTACTTCCTCTGACTCTAGTTTCTCCTGCACCTCTCTTACAAGCCTCATTGTGATTGCATCGGGCATGTCCGGAAAATTTCCCCATCTCAAGATCCTGGCCTTAATCATAATCACAAAGTCCCTCTTGCCATGTAAGGTAATGCTCACAGGTTCTGGGGATTAGGATATGGACATATTGGGGGTCATTATTCAGTTGAAAACAGACTCACACTGCTGATGTGTGGCATTCATTTCAGCCAGGTGATAACAGACCTTCTCTTGGGAAAAGGAGGCGGGTATTATGTTAGGGACCAAGGTCTCCACAAACCATCCGGGCCTCTCCGCTTTCTAGCTGTCATGTAAAGTGAAGACTGTGCTTTTTCAGGCCTCCTGAGCCCGTTCCCACAGCTCCCCCTATCCCAAACCTGCCCACATCCAGATGAAGCAGGGAACAGCCTGGGGCCCTGGAACTCACTGGAACCAGATGCCCCAACAGGGGCAGGTGTTAGTATTCAGGACACGGTGCGAGGCTCACCTGCCTCAGGCTTAAGGCCACGTGGCTGCTGGTCAGAGGACAGGTCCACGGGGGCTGCTAGGACTAAATCACATGGCATAGAGCCCTGACCGGCCACGAGCCAGAGAATGGGCGCACTACCTGCAGGCCCCCCCGGGTGCAATCTGGGGGCTCAGATTGGGGTAAGCAGTATAGATGTGCTAGGCAAGTGATGTCCCTCTGTTGGGAGGGTCTTCTCCCTTGGCTCATTTTCTGCCCCCTCCCAACACACACCACTCTCATTCTAATCCTGTGTGTTCTGTTTGATGAATTTTTCAATACTTTCCACATGTTACCTTCACTCTCTCAAAAAAGACCTAAAACCACTTACCCCTTTAAGGCTCTTCCATGGCCGAGCATGAAATGTTCTTTACTGGAATGAGTGCAATACATCATAGGGGTAAATTTGAGTGAGATTGGGGCTTTAGTATGGACTTGGCACTGGCTAGCTGTGTATTCTTGGGGACTTGACTCAATCTCTTCTTCTGTGCAACATGGGTTGCTGTGTTTCATTGCATGAGACAATGGATGTAAAAGCACTCGGCAGTATCTGACCCAGGAGACACTCAGTAAGCGACAGCTGCCACGAGTTTTAAGATCAAGTCTCCTACCCATGTCTAAAAGTTAAGCAAGAACAGTGTTCCAAGAAGGAGGGAATGGCTGAGAGGTTGAGTAAGGTTCATACAAAAACAAATATTTTTTGAGCCCTTCTCTGGAAGTAAGATAAAGAGAAAAACAGTGACTGAATTCGGCAACATGTATGTCTTTGGTGATGATGAGCCACGTTAATGGAACTGGGAGTTCAGAAAGCGTGAAGTGCAGAGAGTGCAGATCAATCTTTTGAGAAGTTTGACTATGAAAGGATGGAAAATAGGATGGCGGCTGGAAGAGTCGTGGGGTCAAAGGAAGGTTTCTGTAGAAGGGACTCGTAGATGAGAATACTCCAATGGATAAGAGAAAAGTGAAGATACAGGAGGAAGGGGTAAGTGAAAGTGGGAAGGAAAGGTTATCAGAGCACAGGAAAAAGAATGCTGCCTCCATCCTGACAGGAGAGGAGATGTGGAAGATGAGTCTGCAGGCAAGTAGACCAAGAATATGAGGGAGGCATTGCTTAGTCATTAATGACGTCATTAAGTTTGCAGGGCTGAGGAGAGGGTAGGAGATTTGAAGAAAGAGTGGAGAAACGGCCAACTAGAGAAATAGCACAGGATAATCCAGCTGTGTTGAGTGAGGGTGATGCTTATTGTTTTAAAGTGTAGCTTTTATTATTATTCAGGTATGGCAAGGCCAGCAGATCAGGAGATGACTGGCATTGACAAAATGGTTTATTATAATCACAGATTCCAAGAGATGGGGGCACTCCATGACCTGGGGGACCACACAAGGAAGCAGCAGGGTTGGTCAGGAGGCAGAGGAAGGGGGCAAACATGGGCACGAGCCTTTACTGTGGTTTCTAAGGGAAGGAACGAGAGAGGGAGGGTAAGCAGGCTTTCGATTGGCGAGTTTGAATAGTTTCAGCAGGCTCTGGGACATGGGAATTGTCCCTAGTTGTTTGGTATCTGTCCCTGCCGTGATTAGGGCAGGGGAAGAGTGGTCCTGAGTACGAAAGCCCCATAATGAAGGGTTGAGGGATGGCTAGTTTGCATATGAAAGGCATGCTCTCAATCCAGTTGTTTGCTATCTCTAGAAATTAGTTAGCCCTGGGAGGGGCAGTCCCTCCAGGAACAGCAAAGTCCCAAGATGTAAAGCATCAAATACAGAAGCTAGAATGATATGGTTATGAGACTTATGAATAATCTCCAGCCCAAACTCCCCATTTTCCTTCCCAGGGCCTTTGCCCAGACAGCTCTGGAGAAGAGATGTGGAAGATGAGACCACTTGGAGCCTCCATCTTTAATCCTTTAAAGACACCCAGACCCGGCTTTAGACAAGGCCTCCTGTTCACCAACCAGAAATGATATTCACCATCCAGGATGGAGAAAAAGAATATTAAGAACTCTTATTTTCCTCTTAAGTAATAGGAAAAAAATAAAAGGACACATTCCTACAGGGAAAAAAAGGGTAAAGGACATAAACAGCCGGTTCAGAAAAGAAGAATAAATGATAAACAAATGAAGAGATGATAACATCCCTTTTCATGGAAGAATTGCAAAAGTAAGCAACAATGAGATGTTTCTCACTTATATTTTCAACAAAGACGAAAGAAAGTGAACAATGCTTAAGGTTGGTGACTACTGTGGTAGGATGGTAAACTAATTTTTAAAAATCTCTCTGGGGTGCTGTTTGGGACGAGGTATCAAAATTCTTAAGACGGTGCCACCTCTTTGACCCAGCAATTTCAGTCCTACAGAATCATCCTGAGGGATGACAGCACGAGCGCTGATGGTTGCCCCCACTGAATGAGACAGCTTGAGATGGGCCTGAGGAAGTCAATGCAGAGGGTCCTTGTTATTTTTCTTGCTCAGCCCAAGTTCATATACATTTGATTTTTCTCAACGTGGGATTGCCATCTACATGGGACTGGGTCAGGAGACATGGGGTTGAACCCAGGCTCTGTCGTTTTCTACCCCTGTCTCTGTGCATCGGCAAAGCAGTATTGGCAGTGACTTCCACAGACAGAATCTTGACTGCATGTCTTTACTTGCATAATCTCCTTTAACCACCATAACAAAGCTTGGAGATGGGTATCTTCATTTTATAGATGAGGAAAATGACCTCAGGAAGGTTAAGAGCTGAGCCTAATGGCATGCAATAAATGGTTGATCAGGATTCAGATGGGCTAACTCCAGAGTCAGTCTGTTCGATCATGAAGTTATCCACCTTCCAAGGGACCATCCCTCATGAGAACTCAGATTTCTTGTTTCATAGAGTGGGTCTGGTCCAATGATGTCTGAATTATCTTCTGGCTCTGACCTTCAATCATTCTCAACGTCTCTCCTACTCATGTCTGGACATTAGGAGAGCTGACTGAACCTGTGCTTCAGAAGAGTGGGCTCTCCAGGACAGGGAACCTTATTGCCACAGGTACATGCCCCCGTGGGGGCCGTGAACATCCCTTTTGTCCTAGACCAGCCTGGCTTCAGATACTGGCCTGTGCCTGGCACTTTAGGTCCACACCGTCCTTGCCAACAACCAAGAAAAAGCCCAGTACCTTGGCACTGCTTTCCCAGTTAATTTCTAACTAAGGAATCTCTTGATGCCAAGAGGTACAAAACAGAGGCGTTGTATGTGTGGGCACAAGTGTGACCCCCAATGTCAATCATTTGGGGTCTCTACCTATTAGGAAAAAGAAAAACAAGAACTCACAGCCTAGAACATTGTGCCAAGAGGGGAAAATATTCCACCCCCCATGGAAACAATCTCAAGAAACAGAACCACAGAACAATTGCAGGAGAGATTGCAGCCAGGAGCAGACGTATATATAGGAGCCCACACTTGTAAGCACATTAATTCCACCTTTCTGGCTTCAGGTAAGGATATCTTCTGCTCTCTCTTCTCCTTGCCACTTCTCCCCTACCTGGTCTTCTGCTGATTCCCATTCTGTTTGAGGGCGAGGGGAGAGGAAATTAAGAGGTTGGACACTATTGTCAGACCTAGACTGAGTCATTACTCTGCTGACTGTTGGCTTCATGATCTTTGGTAAGTCAACCTCCCTCTCTGCGGGCCTGCACTTTCCTAATAACAATGACTACTACTTTTTCACTCATTCAACAAATATTAGTTACTACGTACCAGGCACTGGGGATACGGCAGTGAACAAGAGCATTCACTATGTGCTGGGCCCTGCTTTGCATATACCATCTTAGTTAATCCCCATGACAACAATGAGCAGTTAGTTATCACCCACTGTAGTGTTCTTCAAGCTGTAGGTCACAACCCGTTAGTGGATCATGAAATCATTTGTGGATTATATCTAGAATTTTCTTTTAATTTAAAATACGTCAGCAAGCAATGCAGACAATAATGATAAGAATTGTTTATAAAATTTTTATTTCTTGTGTGTATGTGTGTATGTGTGCAAATGCCCACACATGCACAACCAACTGTTCTGAGTCATGGTGTAAAATGTTTTTTTATAGCAGATCTTAGCCACGAAGGCTTGGAAAACACTGCTCTAGTATACAGGCTCTTGGATCACAGGGACTTCAGACTGAGCCGGCACACTGTAGGCACTCAATTTGTGGAAGCAAGGATCCCTATTTCATAGATGAGGAAACTGACTCTTAGCGAATTGAAATACCTTGTCCAATGTCACACTGTTAGTGTGAATTGGCCTTTGCATCCTGGTTGCCGGCTCCAGGTCCCACACACTCAACCACCGTGCTGCCCTATTTTGCTGCTGTAAAAATTGGGGTAGTATTCAACAACTGAGTGAAATAGTAAGTGACAACTCTGGAAACATTAAAATGCATTGTAAAGGTTAATCGACTCTTGAGTTATCTCAAAGCCACTTCTTTACAATATGTGAGTTGCATGAACTCAGGGACCTTGTCTGTCCTGTTCATTGTTTTCCTTGGTGTGTAGCTCCCTGTTTGGCATATGGTAGCTACTCAATAAATGCTTGTTGAATGAATAAATGGATCTGATCAAGTTGAAGTTTTCCCAGCAGGACATCAGGAGTTGGCTGTTAAAACCCAAAGCTGTCTCCAATAAGGTGGTGAGTCCAGAACAGTACCCTATCTTCCTGCTTCCTGCTCCAAATGAGAGACACGTCTTCCAAATGCAAGGAGACTTGGGGAGCCGAGGCTGGGATGTGGGTGGGAATAAGGGTGGGGCCACAGAGGGGAAAACTCCACCAAAGCAAGGGCCACAGCACTGCACACTTTTTGTAGTTCATATAAATGGCGTCTCCTGGTGTTGTGCAGTGCACATCCAAGGCTCTCCTCCCAACCATGGGGTAGAGGGTCAGGTCATGCATTTCTCCCATCCATCTCTGTTTGCAGGACTTCAGGGACAAGGAGGAAACTCCAAGGGGCCAACCTGTCCTTGTCTTTCGGGAAGTCTTCCCTGGACCAGAATTAGCTGTGAAGAGCAGAAAAGATGGGGTGGCTTTGCTCTCTGACCTCGATGCGGATGGTCATGGTGGTGGTGACCGCCTGGGTCATTATAGCTGCAAAAACTGACTTCTCGGAAGCAAGTAAGTGGTGTGTGTGTCTGTGTGTGTGTGTGTGTGTGTGTGCACGCATGTGCGTGTAGCAATGCAGCCCTTAACAGAGGAGGTCTGGTCCCTCTCCTATTATGCTTTGGATTTGCATAGTCTTTATTCTAAATCCATTTCTTATACTTTAATGTACAGAGGACTCACCTGAGAATCTTGCTAAAACAAAGATTCTCATTCAATAAGTCTGGAGTGTGGCCTGAGACTCTGCATTCCTAACACGCTCCCAGATGATGCTGATGCTCTGGTCCTTGGACCACACGTTGAGAGCCAAGAGTCTAGAACATCACTAAAGCTCCCTGGCACTCTACTGGAAGGTCAGGAACACCCTGAACCACACAGGAGATTTGAACACACCCAGGTGGCTCCCAAATACTTCCCCTTTCACACTTAAGAGGTCATTCCAACAGTGGCACATTGCCCTCATTCTGCTTTCAGCTTCTCCCTGGAGAAGGGAGCTGAGCGCCTCCCCTGTGCTGGAGTACTTTGGCACACAATAAATACCATTGTGTTGTCACAGTTAAGTGTGCACATTCTGTGGTCCTGCCACCTGGGTTTGTGTCCTAGCTCTGCTGCTTACCAATGGAGCAAGTGACTTAAATATTCTGAACATCAGTTTCCTCATCTTTAAAGTAAGGGTAAATACAAAAGTGATCCCACAGGGCCATTGGGGAGGATTCAACGAGATAATAAATCAAAAGTGTGTATCCCAGTGTCTGGCATACAGTAAGTTCTTATTAAATGACAGCTCATTATCTTTATTGTTACTGTCACAGAGGAGCACACATGTGGCTGCCACTGCTAGGTAGAGCTGGGGAAGTCTTCAGAGGGGAGGCAGGGAAGGAGATCTGGGCAAAAGGCATAAAATGTGCAAAGACGGGGAAGTGGCAACAGGTTCACCTGAATCCTACCCAAAGTGTCAAGAACTCTGCATTATTCCTCTGGTTGTGGGAATGTGGATATTTTAAAAGAAGGAACAGCTTGAAGGCAATGCTTAACACACAAGAACGAATGGTGGAAGTTTAGGCATCATCAGGGGAGTTTTGTTTATTTGTTTTGGAGGGGATCTGCTAGGGACTAAGTCTTAAAGAACAAGGGTACCCTAAGAGACATGGAAGAAGTCTTGGCGTGATCATTGGCCCAGCTGCCCCCGCTCTGAGACTGGGCTCTTCTGTCCGCAGGAAGCTGCTCTGAGTGTCACAGCAACGCCACCTGCCTGGTGGACGGAGTGGCCACAACGTGCTCCTGCCAGGAGGGTTTCACTGGCGACGGCTTAGTGTGCGCGGACCTGGATGAATGCGCCACTCCTGCGACCCACAACTGCTCGGCCAACAGCAGCTGCGTGAACACGCTGGGCTCCTACACGTGCCTCTGCCTCGACGGCTTCCGCCTGACGCCCGGCCTCGGCTGCATCGACGTGGACGAGTGCGCGGAGCCGGGGCTCAGCGGCTGCCACGCCCTGGCCGCCTGCGTCAACAGCAAAGGCACCTACTCGTGCGTGTGCCCCGCGGGCTACTTGGGGGACGGGCGGCACTGTGAGTGCTTGCCGGGCTCCTGCGAGCCAGGGCTGGACTGCGTGCGCAAGGGCAATGCGCTCGTGTGCGTCGATCCGTGCCAGGAACACAGCATCCTGGACGAGTACTGGCGCAGCACCGAGTACGGGACGGGCTACACCTGCGACTCCCACCTGAGCGGCTGGTACCGCTTCTTGGGGCAGGGCGGCGCGCGCATGCCCGAGACCTGCGTGCCCACCCTGCGCTGCAACACGGCCGCGCCCATGTGGCTCAACGGCACGCACCCGTCCAGCGACGACGGCATCGTGAGCCGCTCGGCTTGCGCACACTGGAGCGGCCACTGCTGCCTGTGGGACGCGCCCGTCCAGGTGAAGGCCTGTCCCGGCGGCTACTACGTCTACAACCTGACGGCGCCCCCAGAGTGCCATCTGGCGTACTGCACAGGTGAGCGGGCATGTCCCCCCACCCCCACTCCAGGCCTGGAAGGGCACCGAGGGGGACTGGGGTACATCCTTGCTGACTCTCTGTGTCTGTGACCCTGCAGATCCCAGGTCGGTGGAGGGGACGTGTGATGAGTGCAGTGTAGATGAAGACTGCAAATCAGCTAATGGCAGATGGCACTGCCAGTGCAAACAGGACTTCAACATCACTGGTGAGGCCAAGGGGCAGGAGGCGAGGTGCTGAGAAATGTCAGCCACTGAGGGAGGAACACATTCTTGTGTGTGAATTGGGGGCATGTGGGGATGGCCCAGGAGATGCCTATCATCCAATCTAAGTGAAAAGGTGGTCACCATTAAAGCCAGCAAGAAGCTGTCTGGGCTCCCAGAGTCTCTCCTTAGTTGACCTCAAAGCTCCCAGAGCTTGGGGGACCTCCTCACACATAGCCTTCTTTCTGAGGCCCCCGCACCACAGTGGATACACAGGTGGCTGCCACCTGTATGCCAAAGGCTACCAGAGCCATATTCCTGCAGCACAAGAACAGGACTGGCCAGCAGTCGTGGTTTCTCGGGCTGGGCCCCCTACTGACCAGCTGAGGACCCTGAGCAGGGCCCTGGCCATCTCTAAGCCTCAGTTTCCCCATATGTACAATGATTGATGCAGACTAGTCTTTCCCAAACTTCAGTCATGATTTTGGTCACATCCAAGTACCAATTTTACAATTTTGCTTTATGTAAGTTCTACCCATACTGTAATTTTTATTAACTTGTTTTTCTTCAAATTCATGGAATCCTTCTTCTTTTAAGTAAACTTGGGACATTGATGGTGACCACTGCGTCTATCTGTGGCAAGTAACACTTACTTTAGTTAGAAGCTAACAGTAAACCTGAATACAGTGAAAGAAAGTTATTAGATTCCAGCAGCTGTGTAATACTTTAGTAAAAAAGTTAAAGAAACATCCAGCTGGATGCTGTTGCGTGCCCCCAAACACTTAGCCTGAAGTCCGCACTCTGCTCTTTTAAAAGGGGAGTTAGCAATATATGGCGTTAAAAACATGAGCAGCTAGTGAGGACTGTCTCCTTGTTGAAGAAAAGATGGAAAGAAATTGCAGTTAACTTATTTTTTGTTTGTTTGTTGTTTTGTTTTGTTTTACTAGGATTCAATGTTATTTAATACTGGGGCAGTGAACCACCCAAAAATAATACTGTTTTTCACATACAGCCCACACTTAGAGTAAGATGGGGCTGACGGTTTGTCACTTGGATCCATCCAGTGATGCTTGGAATCCAATTTTGTGTTTCTGTCACTCTGAGAGGAGAGACCATAGCGAGATCAGACCGAGTACCCCTAACTGGTGGCAAGCCCGACCAGCTGGGCCTGGGCCCTGGGGATATGGTGGACCCCCCAAATTGTGGTCACAGGCCTCCAATCCTGCCTTCCCTGCCCATTTCAGATCTCTCCCTCCTGGACCGCAGGCTGGAGTGTGGGCCCAATGACATCAAATTGTCCCTGAGCAAGTGCCAGCTGAAGAGCCTGGGCTTTGAGAAGATCTACATGTACCTGCGTGACAGCCAGTGCTCGGGCTTCGCTGAGAGGGGCGACAGGGACTGGATGTCTGTGGTGACCCCGACCAGGGAAGGCCCCTGTGGGACACTGATGACGGTACGTCCTGGACAGTGTGGGACAGGGTCAGAGCACTGCCTGGTTCAAGCCCCAGCTCCACCATTTACTAGTTGTTTGAGTTTGGGTGAGTCATTTAGCCTGGCTGTGCCTCAGTTTCTTCCACTGTAAAATGGTATAATAATAGTAGCTACTTTGTTGGGTTGTTAAGAGGGTTAAATGAGTTAATGTGTGTGAAGTGATTAGGACAGTGACTGGCACATAAGAAGTGTTCAATAGACATTAGCTTCAAGTAAAGAGGACCATCCATGATGATAGTTCCCCATTTTACAGATGGGAACAGTTGGGCTAGACAGAGCAGTGAGGGTTCTAAGCCAGTAGGTATCAACACTGGGTTCAGAAGCAGGTCTGCTTGTCTCTGGTGGTCCTGGGAGGCAGGGTCAGCATCACTGGTATTTGGAGAATCAGAATCTTGCCTACAGAAGTCTCCTCGAAAGGGACTGGGAGTCAGTATTTGTATGAGTGATGCACTGCTTCCTTCCACCTCCCTCATCCCCCAAAAGAAAAGGAAAGAAGACAAAAGAAAGGAAGAAAGAAATTAATTGTCATTTGTTCAGCACAGCGTTTGAAATTCCACCATTAATGATGAGTCTGCATGTGGTTTTTAGACTTTTTAGTGTTGGGGAGAGGAAGCATGGGGTAATGCGAAGAACTCAGGCTTATTAGATCCCGCGTGCTGTGGGCGAGTCATTCAGAGTTACTCAGTTTCTCTGAATCTCCGTCTCCTCATCACCAGGCAGGGAGGTGGTAGCCCTGCCTCTTAGGGTCATTGAAGAGACTAATGCAACGATGCAGGAGGAACGTTTAGCTCAGAGCCCAACACATGACGCGTGCTCATAAATGGCCACTGTTGTGACTTTTGATTGTGGAAGCTGGGAGGCCAGCTCCCAGGTGGCTGGAGAAAACTCCTTTGGTTTTGAGTCCTGCTCAGATTCTCATGCCCCTTTCTCCCATCCCCCCAACACAGAGGAATGAAACCCATGCCAAGTACAGCAACACCCTCTACCTGGCAGATGAGATCATCATCCGTGACGTCAACATCAAAATCAACTTTGCGTGCTCCTACCCCCTGGACATGAAAGTCAGCCTGCAGACCTCCCTGCATCCAATGGTCAGGTGCGGCCAGAGAGGGTCCCCAGCACCACTGGCCGGCTCCACCCCACAACCCCTTAACCACCAGGCCCTCAGATTCCCTGTCGACTGCCACCCATAAGGAGCTGGGTGGGGGGGCTGGCAAGCAGTGTTGCCCAACGAAGGAGCCCAGCTAGAAAGTCTGGAGCCTGGATTCAAATCCAGGCTCTGTCACATACTACCCAGATGGCTTTGGGAAGTTGATAGCCCCACTCTGGGTATCAGTCTTCTCATCTGTGAAATGGGTTTAGCAATACTTGTACTGCCTTTCCTAGAAGCACAACAGTGCTCTGCAGATGTGAATCAAATATTAGGGTTTCTGGCTTATTGGAGGGGCAGGGTGGTTGGACCAGAGGGAAGGTCGGAGGGCTCTCAGCCCAGACCTGCTGTGGGATTTGGAGCAAATCATATGCCATACTTGGATCTCAGTTTCCTTCCCTGTCTGTAAATAGAAGGAGTTTGATTAAAGAGGGCTTTACAAATTATGCTTCTTGGAGTTTGAGGGTCTTTAAGGGGTGCCTTGGGGATGCCTGAGGAGTGAACCAGAGAAGTTCCATCCATATTGGGTGCCACGTGAGGTTTTATTATTTAAAAAAATAAAAGGATCCTTGCTAAATAGAAGTGAAAATCTCTGAATAGGATGAGTCACCAATGATGCTGATGTTGGAAAAAATTATAATTGTAATTATAACAAGCGTTTATCAGGAGTTGACTGTACGTCAGACATTGTGCTAAGTGTTCTACATGGAACATCTCATTGAAATCGTAGAGTGCCCTGGGAAGTGTAGGTATTATTATTATTATTATTGTTCCCGTTATACAGATGTGGAAATTGAGGCTCAGAGAAGGTTGAATAACTTTGCCAAAAGTTGCAGAGTCTACTAAGTGGCAGAACTGGGATTCAAACCCAAGCCGTCAGGCGGAGAGCTGCCACTCGACCATGACCTTCACCTTGAAGCTTTCCCGTGGTTACATGTTCTCTGGGCCAACCAGACTCGAGGAAGGGCCCTAGGCACTGATGAGGGTGCATGGCTGACTTTGGGAAGGAAGGCTGCTCATTGTCTGCCTTTGGCTGGAGCATCATCTGGCCAGGCAGTGCCCTGGAGCAGTGTGGCCATGTCCCAGGCCTGGTAGACTCCAGGGAGCAACACATTTGTTTGCAAATCTCTCTCTGGTTTGAGCTGGAAATCTTGCCCCAGTTCAATTCTGAGTCCAAACAATAACCTAGTTCTGTAAAGTGGACTTCCGTGTTACTGAATATTTCTCATGCACCTTATTTCCTGGGGCATCAGTCTTAACAATGTCCTTTATTGAATCATCCCGTGAAGTCTACACCAGTGTGGCTGTTTTCAATGTAGTTAAAAATAACCCATTTAAAAAACTCTAATCTTCTCCTGTAAGTGGGGCCAGACTCTGACTTAGGCCGGTGGAACTCATAGCCCATCCCTTTTAACTGGTCCGGGTTGAGACCAAAGAAGGAATCTAGGTGAGTGCCTTGGGAACTTGTTTGCTGCACTTCTTGAAGGCAAGGGCCACCAAGTGAGGGGGTGGAGATGTTATAAAAAATGTGGTCTGCGTATCAGCAGCAGCAGCATCACCTGGGAACTTGTTGGAAATACAGAACCTTGAGCCCCACCCCAAACCTCCCGAACCAGAACCCGCATTCCAACAAGATCTCGAGGGGACCCGTGTGTGCTCATTGCAGTGTGTAAAGCAATAGTTGGTGGGTTCCAGTCCTCCTTCTGGATAAAAATGCAAATACCTGCCAGGGACTGCCCAGGAATGCAGACCAGAAAGAGGGGGCCATCTGTTGCTGTTCTCAGCTCTGGTTCTCTCACCAGTCCCTCTCCTCCCACAGCTCCCTAAACATCAGCGTGGGCGGGACGGGCGTGTTCACTGTGCGGATGGCGCTCTTCCGGAACCCTGCCTTCACGCAGCCTTACGAAGGCTCCTCAGTGACCCTGTCCACCGACGCCTTTCTCTACGTGGGCATCATCCTGGATGGGGGCGACGTGTCTCGATTCGCACTGCTGATGACCAACTGCTACGCCACGCCCAGCAGCAATGCCACAGACCCCTTGAAATACTTCATCATCCAGGACAAGTAAGGCCCATGGGTGGAATTCGGGGAGTCTTTGGACTTGGGCGGAGGACAAGTACATCTTGATATTCATTAACCTCTAGCTACAGTTCAGCACTGCCGTCCACTATGAATACAGGCACCAAACCACAGAAGTAATAGCGGGACACGTGAAAACATTTACACTCATCAATACTTTTTAGTTACTATAGTATTGAAATTTCTACTAGATCTTATATTATTTAACACATTATCAAATATATATACTTGTAAATACATATATTTATATATAATAGGTATGAAATATATAATACATACATCAAATGTTTTCATATTTTGAGAACCATGCTTCAATTTAATTGGTTTCCTTTCTAATCTTACATATTTTATGCATTAAATTTTTAATATAATTGACGTATGTTAGTTTCAGGTGTACAACATAATATTTGATATTTGTATATATTGTGAAATGATCACCACAATAAGCCTAGTTAACATCTGTTACAATTTTTTTTTTTAAATCTTATGCATTTAAAACATTATTTTTGAAGCGGAATGCATGGGCTTTACCAGATAACCAAGGGGGTCTAGGATTCAGAAAAGGGTAATAAATCTGATGGAAAGGCATGCGCAGGGCAGGAGGAAGGCTGGCAGCTGGCTGAGAGGAGTGATCTGGAGGCACAATCAGCCAAGGGCCAGGTGAAACAGGGAGGGCACAGGTGTGCTGCTTTTCACTCCAGGCATTCGAGACCTGTGAGCCACATCGTGAGAAAGGAGTTCACGTTTTCATTCATCAATTGAACAGATGTTTTTGGAAGCTTACTGTGTGCCAGGCTTGTGAAAAACACAGTGAACAGAAGGGATGAAAATCCGTACCTTCGTACAGCTGACATTCTAGGGGAGGAGACGGACAGTTAAAAGTGAAATCTATGGCGTGTTAGTGGTAAAGAGGCTGTAGGAAAACCTGGAAGCCAGGAAAGGAGAGCGACATTTGCAATTTTGTAGCGCAGTCGGAGAAAGCTCCCCGAGAGAGACGGTGGCCACTCCTGTTTCAGTTGTCTTAGAACCTGCCTGGTTCCATCAAGGGGAAAGTCTCAGCTGGCTGTTCATCTGACCTTCACACCTCTCCGTTATTTGCTAACCTCCCCTTGCAACACAAAGAAAGCCAAAGTCTGTTTTAGGGCCTCTAACTAAAATTTAATAGCACTGTTTTACTTTGTGTTTATTTGTCTGGTCATGTTTTATTTATGGCAAGTGGTACTGGTTTGCTATTTGTGGTCATGATCTGAAGATAATTCTCAAAATAGAGGTAGTTCAGTAAAAATGTAAGTAGATTTGAAGAAAAATAGTAAGTAAATAATCATAATACAGATGTTGGGAAACACAGGAAAACATTCAGGAGGATGGTTTCTAGGTAACGAAAAAAAGAACTGGAAAATTTGGAAAACGGCGTGACCTTGATTGGGGCATCATGGAAATTTGGGTTCAAATCTTGACTTGGCTTGTTTTTGGTTCTGAGACACGTCAGCTCATCTCTCTGGATATTTCATGTTCTCATATGTGAAATAGGTGTAAATAATACCTACTGTGCAGGGATTTTCAAGCTTTTTTTCTTTTCTGAGTATAAAAGTATAGCATGTACGTAGTGGAAAGCTTGGAAAGTTTTAAAAAAGGAGCAGGAAGAAATGGTGGGTGTGCCTGTGTTTTTCTGTCTGGGCATGTGTGGGAGCTAGGTTGAGGACAACCAGTCTAGGAAGGTGCCAGAATATCACAGGACGTGAAAGGAGGGGACAAGCTGGCGAGACCCTGGGAGTGGCTGGAGGGGACACGGATGCCCTGCTCGAGTTGAGTGCATGGGGCTGCCAACGACCATGCCAGAAGCCACTCTCTCTGCCTTTCACAAGGTGGGGCCACTTAACCTCACAGGTTTTATTTTGCCAAGTGGAGTTTGCACTTTTGGAGTCAGATCTGAATTGTGGGAGACACAGAGCAGAGCGTGACCACCACCCCCAGAAGTTCCCTTCTCAGTTCCTCTATGCATCAGCATTCAGCCCCTTCTCGAAATCAATTCTGAGCGGATAGTGTGAAACAGCAGAGAGGGCACCCAATTTGCCTGTCCAGAGTGCCTGTGTGTCCTGATCCAGCCCAGCACACACGTGAGTCTCTGCGTTTGCAATTTTGAGTTTCTTTTCGTGTTTTTCGGTACAATTCTGTATGCATGTGGATGGACACACATGCTCCAATTGGTCAGTGGCCCTCAGCACTTAGAAGTTTCCATTGTTGAGATTAGTACCAGGCAATAGTACTGGAGTGGAGTGCCAATAAATGGTAGCTAATGCTTCCTGAATGCCGTTTCCTGGGAAATCAGCAAGTGCTAACTTGAGGATAATTTCAACTCTGTGCTGATGGCATTTTTACTTTAGCATCACATATATGTAGCACCTGCTGTGTGCCATATACTGTAATAAGCAATCTGAAAACTTAACTCATTTAATTATCACAAGTATCTTGTGATGTGGCTTACAATTATTATTCCTTGTATACAGATAGGGAAACTGAGGCACAGAGAGATTAAGTAAGTTGCCTAGGGTCACACAGCTAATAGGTAGTGCAGTGAGATTTGAAACCAGGAAGTCTGGCTCCAGGCAGTTTGCCTAACCAACCGCCTTATGTGACATAACCCTTGCAGGTGTCCGCGCACCGAGGACTCGACCATCCGAGTGTTGGAGAACGGGGAGTCCCCTCAGGCCCGGTTTTCAGTCCAGATGTTCCGTTTTGCTGGAAACTACGACCTGGTCTACCTGCACTGTGAAATATATCTCTGCGACACCGTGAATGAAAAGTGCAAACCAGTAAGTCGGCTCCCCTCCCTCAGCCTGCTGGCCACACACCACCCCCCATAACCAAAGACATTTGGCCACAAGGTATAAAAGAAAAAACTCAAGTATTTCTGCTGTGTATCTCCTTTGGTACAGGGATAGAATGAGCCGTAAGATGAGGTGGGCGTGGCCAGGCAGGAGCCCTAAGCTGCTGGGAAACCAGGTGGGATCAGGGCAGGGCAGCAGGCTGGTAAACGCTCTAGCTTATCTGCAAGCTTGTGTTATGATAATAGAAGCCATATTTTTAAGCACTCTGTGCAACTTATGTGTGTTAACGTTTTAATACTTCACAGCAGCTCTGTAAGGGAGCTTTTTCACTAGCCTCTTTTTCTCTATGGGGAGAGAGGCTCAGAGAACTTCCATGACTCTCCTAAGATCGTACATCTGACCAATGGTGAGCTGGGACGTGAACCCAGGTATCTAGACCTCATAACAACTGCTGCCTCTATCATCCTCAGGCCCCAGCATGGGAGGCAGGAGGATGCTCCCATGAGGAGTGTGGCCCACTCCCCATGGCAGGACCACATTCAGCCTCCCTCACCGAAGGGTTTGTTTGTCGCCCTCTCCCTGCAGCCCTGCTCCGGGACCAGAGTCCGCAGTGGGGGCAGCATAGACCAAACCCGTGTCCTAAACTTGGGTCCCATCTCACGGAAAGGTAAGAGGAGAACACTCCTTCCCCCACGTTCCTGCGAGGAATGTTCTCTGGGGATGGGGAGGGATGACAGAACCTGGCACTTGAGATCTTATTGGGATCTGAAGAACTGGAGCAAGTGAATTCTGTGGGGTCAAGGTAGACTCTAAGCTGCCTTCCTTTTACCAGTTCTCATTATGTTCTTCTGCCTACTGTGTGCCAGGCCCTGTGCCGGTGGTTGGGGATCTAATGATGAGCAAAAACTGATACAGGCCCTGGTCACATGGAGCTTATGGACCAGTGGAGGAGACATCATTCAAATAATTACATACAATCATGCTTTACTTAACGACGGGGATACGTTCTGAGAAATGTGTCATCAGGAGATTTTGGCATTATGCGAACATCATAGAGTGTACTTACACAAACCTAGATGGCACAGCCTACTACACACCTAGGCTAGATGGTACTAATCTTCCAGGACCACTGTCATATGTGAGGTCCGTTGTTGACCGAAACGTCATTATGCAGCCGTGACTGTATATGTGTATGTATACATATATACACGCATATATATATTAGGAACTCTGAGCTCTTACAACAGAGGGACCAGAGGAGGATTGGGGAAGAATGGAGCTGAGATTTGGAAATTGAGGAGGGATTAACTAAGAGGGGTCAGGGAGAGCGGGGGAGGGAATCCTAGGCAGAAGGTACAGCATGGGCAAAGGGCCTGTGGTTGGGGGGAGCCCAGCCTGTTAGAGGAGCTGAGAGAAGGCCAGGCAGGCTGGAAGGAGGAGGAGGTCAGTGTGGGGTGAGCTGATGCAGGCGGGCCAGACTATGTGAGGCCCTGTAGCTCTTTTTGTTTTCAATTGGGATGTAATTAACATGTAGTTCTTGTTAAGGTTTTGGGCCTTGCTCCTGACAGCAGTTGGGAGACCCTTGAAGAGTCCAAAGCAGGGGAATGACATGATCGGATTGGGGTTTCAAAAAGACCACTCTGGCTGCAGAAAGAAGGAGCTTCTCCCAGGCTCCTTGCCAACGGCATGTCTTTTCCTTGGACTGATCTTTCTCTTTCCCTCTGCAGCTGTCCAGGCCACAGTCTCGAAGGCTGCTTGCAGCAGCTTGGGTAAGTTCAAGTTGTCTTTGGGAGGGACCTGCACCAGAACCTTCCTCTGGGGCTTTTATCCATGGGCCCAGAATATGCTGGAGTGCCTGGCCTGCTGGGCCTGAGCCCAGCATCTATGGAAACGCCCAGACCTGGGGCTGTACGTGTGCACGTATACCCATGCTGTCCCACCATAGTGCACGCGTGCACACAGACACAGGCACACAACAGGCACGCAAGAACGTACATCATCCAGACATGTTTGCACACACACACCAGGTCACATGCATGCATTCATATCTGCACACACAGATGCACAGACAGCTGGAGTTGCACGTATGTACAGACATATACACACCTGTTACAAACCTGTACACACTCTAGATCTGCACCTTGGGCACCTCCTGAAGCTTCATGGCTCATCTCTAATACCTTTTTCAGGATTCATTCAACAGGTGGCAAGTATATGTTGAGTGCTACTGTGTGCACCATGCTTAGTGCCAGCATAAACACAGACAAGCATGAAACCCTGTTTCTCTGCTACTCTGCTTCTCTGACTGTAAAGGCTGGGAACTAGGAGCCTTTTAATGGCCCTTGACTTGCATGGCCTCTGAATTGCCTGAAAATTTGGATGAAAAGTGAATCCATGTAACTGTTGTCCTTCTTGGCTCCTGGCACCTAGATCCGAGGGGATTTTTACATCAACCTCGTGTTTGACCTGAGCTAGTTCAACCTGAGCTTGGAGCCAGAGAGTCAAGGTGTTCATAAGAGGCTTACCCTCTGTGAATATCCCCCAAGATCACCAAGGATGGTTGAGTAGGTTTGGCACTGCACAAGAGTGCCCTTTTGAGGGGATACCAAGCGTAGTGCTTGAGGAAAGCCTGCCTTTTTCAAATTGGTCCACCTGGCAGCGCAACTTTTTCTATTTTTCCACCCAAGGTGGGCATCTTTTTCTAATTGGTTTTCAGGGCAGATAAAGAGAAAGCTTCCTTTTTCTAACCAATCAACCCAGAAAGGGTATCCTTTCCTAATAGGTCAGTCTAGAGGAGGCATCTTCTGATAGTTTTGCACAAAGGCACATCAGTGCCAGCAGCAGCCCTGTGATTGCTTTTTTTTCAGGGCTCCTGAAGGTCTGGCTGCCTTTGCTTCTGTCGGCCATCTTGACCCTGACGTCTCAGTGAGTGTCGGTGGGAAACCCTGCCCTCTGTGGCTACCAACTCACTTCCTGCTGGCTGCAGAGGTGATGCACGCTGGTGCTCCAGCCTCAGAGAAGGAAGCACACACTTCAGTCAGCCTGCTCCTGTTCTCTCTCCTTTAATCTTCACGATCAAAAACCAGCGTGTGTCTCCAAATGCTGCCTACTCTCAAAATGGGACTGGTGATGTGTCTGGACATGAGGCCCCTGTCTCCTTAAAGAGGGTGGCAAAATAATAATAATCTTAAAAGCTCTGTCTTTGAAGTCATTCATTCATTTGACAAGTATTTATTGAGCACCTACTATATGTAGGTACTGTGCGTGGTGCTGAGGATTCCGGAGTAAGAACAACTAGACTCCATTCCTGTCCTCATGGAGTTCACGGGTCTGGTCAGAGAGACTGAATTGAACTCTAGTTCTGCTGTGTGACCATAGATAAAATACATGATGTCTCTGAGCTTTATCCATCCATCCAACCATTCATTCATTTATTCAAGAAATATTTTCTGAGCCAGCCCTGATGGCCTAGCAGTTAAAGTTCAGTGTGCTCTGCTTTGGCGGCCCAGAACCACACCACTCATCTGTCAGTAGCCATGCTGTGGCGGTGGCTCACATAGAAGAATTAGAAGAATTTACAACTATGTACTGGGATTTTGGGTGGGGGGAGGAAGAAAAAGGAGGAAGACTGGCAACAGATGTTAGCTTAGGGCAACTCTTTCCCTGCAAAAAAAAAAAATGTTTTCTGAGCCCCTACTATGTACCCGGCACTGTGCTAGCTGCTGGGGATACAGCTGTGAACAAGTCAGACACAATCCCTGCCCTCCTGGAGCTTAAGGTCTGGTGGGGGAGGGAGAAGTTGAACACCTGATTACAAGGGGGTCAGGCATTGCAGAAATGGAGGGTATAATGGGGCAGCTGCTTCTGTACAATCGGGATAATAAGGATGCCCTCAGAGGGTTCATTCAGTTTTCCAGAAACATCTATTTGAGCACCCAGTATGCGCCAGGCACGGTGCTAGGTGCTGGGGAAACACTAGTGAATCAGCAGATACAGTCCCTGCCTTCAGGAGTCTCATGATCCATAGACGTGATGTACCCGACACAACCTAGGGACCCTCTGCCTCCATTCTCCCTCCTTCTCCCTCTCAGTGCAGAAGATGCATTCCTGTTTACAGAGCCACAGCAGCAGCGGGGCTGGAGGGGATGCTTTGCAAGGGGGCTGGCCCTCCAGGAGGCTCCTTGGAGGCGCAACCAGAAACCAAGAGGCAGCTGGGTCCAGGAGACCCAGATACTCAAGAGTCTCTGGACTTCTTTCCAAGTGGGCCAGAGGAAGCCGATGCCAAGGGAAAAGTGTGCCCTGACACCAGCTGCTTCCCTGGACTCCAGCTGTGGTTTTCCAGAAAGACCAAGGCCCTGTCATGTGATTAGACCCTTGTGACCCCAGGGAAAGCCACACGTGTGTATCAGCAAACGGGCTGTGGGGACAGCGTATCTTGAGTCAAGGGACCTCTTATCACACGCAGACACATGCCAAATCCCCATGCCCGCTGCCTTTATGTAAGAGCTTTACGTAGGAGGACCGCGGTGCTGAGCCCGGCCTGTCCATGGTCAGGTGAGCCCTGGACCGTGTGCAGATTCATCTATACTTTGATTCAATTACAACAGAACATAAAGAAAAAGAAAAACAAAAGCCATGGAAAAGAAAGCACATAAGAATTAACCCTTTTGTCCCTCTGTTCCTTTGGTTTTTCTTTTCCTTTCTTGTTTTCTATTGGTTAGTTTTTCAGCTCAATATTCAACAGATATTTTGAGCACAAATTCAATGCCAGGCACTTTTACTGGCACTGAAGAAACAGCAAGTGATCAAAACAGAGCTCATGCTGGTAAGGAGCTTATGTTTAAAAGGGGGATACATTTAAACAATAACTATGTGATATGTCAGGTAGTGGTCAGCACTTTGGGGGAAAAAAACAAAGAAGACTAGAGCAATGGGGGTGTTCTTTTAGATAGGATGGTCAGGGAAGGTCTCTCTGATGAGCAGAGACTGAGAGAAGTAAGAGAATGAACCATGAACCGGGGGCGTTATCTGAGGAAGAATATTACAGGCAGTGGGAACAGCAAGTGCAAAGGCCCTGAGGCAGGATCTTGGGTCTTTCCACCAAGGTTTAACTAAGTCTTGGACAGCCATACATTTAAGGCATTACTCACAGGAGAGGGTCTGAAGCATGCATATTGTGATTTGTTCCATTTGTTTACTCAACAAGTACTTACTAAATGCTAATTAGAACTGCAAAGACAGGATCCCTGTCCACAAAGATCTTACAGCCTTCAGAGGGAGACAGATAAGTTGGCGGGCAGTTGAGTGTGATTGGAATCAGCCCAGAGAGGCAGAGGAGCAGAGAAGAGAAGCACCAGCCAGCTGGTGTTTAGGCAAGCCTTCCTGGAAGAGGTGAACCTAAATGATAAGTAGTAAGAGGCTGGGCAATCCAGGCAAAGGGAATAGGATACGCAAAGGTTTGGAGGTGAGAAGAGTTCAGGGAACCACAGATTGGGTGGAGCATATGATGTGTGAGAGAGAAGCTGTAGAAGGAGGTAGGAGCTGTGGACAGGGTCAGATCCCGGGAAGCACAGAGTGCCAGGAGTGGGGGATAATGCTGAGAGATGATACTGTGGCATCTGGCTGCAGGGGAGATAGCAGAATCAAAGGGGACAAGAATGAAAGCAGGGAGACCCATTAGGAAGCTGTTGACACCACCCTCGTAAGAGATTATGATGCCTTGAATTAGGGGTGGTGGAGTGGGGATGAAGAAAGAAGGATAGATTCAAGAAATATTTGAAAGGTTGAGTGGCAAGATTTGGTGATTATTGGAAATGCGAGGCTGAGGGGGAAAGGAAGGAACCAGGTTTCCAGCTTGGGGGCCGTTAATTAAGATAGATGATGCAGTGAGGAGGGAGAGATGTAGAGGGATTGGTGAGTTCAGACTTGGACCTGCTGAGTTCAAGGTGCCTCGAGCATCTCAGCCCAAGCAGAGCGGTCCAGCAGACAACTGGGTAAATGGACCTGCAGTTCAAGGGAGTAGTCAGGGATGGAGATACAGATTTGAAACTTACCAGCCTGGGGATGGTACTCAAAACCGTAAACTTGACACCTCCCAGGCAGAGTATATGGAGTGACAGGTACAATGGGACCTATCAGCATTCTCAGGGACAGCGGGAGGAAGAGAAGCATGATGATGATAGCGATAGATCATGAGTACCCAAGAGAATCAAGACAATAGTGTACAGGCGAGTCGAGGAAATGCAGTGTGCCTGCAGGAAGCAGCAAAAAAAATGCATTGACAAGAGGCCCGAAAAACTGCCCAGTGGACTTGCCCATGAGATGACCTTAGCAGGGGAGTTTTAGTGACGTGGTTCAGACTGGAATGGGGAAGTCAGAAGAGGGATGGAGGAACTTACTTTGCAAAGGAGGAAGATCACCTTATCAGAAGTTGGGGGAGGAAGTGGAGGATGGAGGTGGATGTTTATATGTCTATAAGGGAAGGAGACACAAAGGTTAGTGAGGTTAGGTGTGGTGGTCTAAATTTTCTTAAAGTAGGATGCAAGGCACCTGCTGAGAATGGGAGAAAGGCGGGAGAGTAAGTGGGTAGTGATGGCTGCAGAGACTGTTTAAAAGGACAGAAAAGGTTGAGAGTGGCCATTGGGTAGACTAGGGTGAGTACCCAGCCAAAATTAATGGATCAGTGGGCTATTTTGTGGGCCCAGATGAATTTCGAAATCCTGCATTTGTAATCGTTATAAGTTCCACATTTAGGAGATTTTTCTCCAAATGCACTAAGAATAGAGAGAGTCGCTTGTAGCACCTTTTCTTTGTCCAGGTTAAGGTTCTGCTGGAAGGTGTTACCATTGCCAGAACCCCCATGCTTCCCACCCCCAGGAACCTTGGCTCCTTAAAGAGTCCCGAGTAACACAGAAGAATCAATGGCCACTTGTTCTGCAAAACTTTGACTCTTTTATCAACTCCATGATGTCTACCATGCCATGAAAGCCAGGTCTAAGCCTGGCGTTTAAAAGTCGAAGAGGTACGACCTCAGTTCCATACATTCCAATCTCTAGGGTAGCCCACGTATCAGAATTCTGACGTTTATTTTGTCCAAGGGTCTTGTCTCTCCTTTGCTATTCCATGATTCACCATCACCCAATTGGCCCTTCCAGACTCCTCAACATTGAGTATCTGAAGTTGGGTAGATGCTATGGGCCAAAAATGGGAAGCACTCATCCCCTCTTGCTTATTTATGCCTTATAACTGGCTCCAAGCTGAGTGGCGTCCAGACAGAAGCAGAAGTGTTCTAAGGTGATTATCTAGGAACACAAGGTACGATTGGAAATCCATTTTGCAAACAAATGCATGTTTGTTTTCTCTCCACTCCCCTTTGGGTGTTAAGCTTCCTTTTGATTAATGTTTGCTTCCTAGTAATAAATATGGCACCAGCTTCATTGATTTATTATAAGGATTCCACGTGAGAAGGAATGGGTGCATGGCACTCGGCAGTGCCCAGGGTGTTCGGCATTCAGTACACACTGCTATTGTTTATAGAGAAGTATTTGTATGAAGGGGAGACTGCTGGAAGGGTTTACATTGGGGACAGGAGGTGACAAAGGCCCTTTCTTTCACCATCCTTTGCAGTTAATCGTTTATCTTATCTACATCCCACAAGACTAGCATGTGCCTGGGAGATTAGCTCCAGGCATACTTCAGCACCAATCACAGAGGGCCACCTGGGTGAGAAATTGCAATAAAAGGACGGTCCACAGCAGGCTTGCATTCCCACAGCTGGTCAGAGGAGGAGGAACGCTCTGTGTTCTCACCCAAGGTAAGTCCTGCTTCAAGCCAGGCAAGCTCTCTCCTGATCTGGGTGTGGTCCCCCCAACCTTGACACACTGGACTTGCTAGGGTTGTTTGTTTCTGGAAACTTTTAGAACCCTACAAGGAGTTTAGACCCTGGCCCCTGTCAAGTGCCCCAGATATTACTCTATGTCCAGCTCAATCTGATTGCAGCCAACTGCCCCCCTCACCCTTGCCCTGGACACCCTACCAGGAAGACAGGCCTCTACTTGGGATCCCATTTCTAAGAATTACCGGTCCTGGGTTCTCTCTCATAACATATTCATGATATCCCTTCCGGAAACAGATCTCTGTCTTCAACTGAAGTCTTCCGGGGGCAATAAGAAGCCATCCAGAGACTTGCCCACTCAAGGGAAGAGTTTCCCAGAAGAGGAAATATTATTTATTTGCGTGTCGGTAGGCTCTTCACAGCTCTTTATTTCTACCCACCCCCCCAAATTTCTTTATTCATTCATCCCTCAACCCTTGACTGCACACCCTTTGTATGTCAGACACTGCTAGGAGCAAGCATAGGGGCTCAGTCTAACTTGAAATCTACCTGCCTAGAGGACACTTTGGGGGGGTCTCTCAGCACAGTGCCTGATGTACAGAACCAAGAAAGGGCAGCCATGACTTTTGTCAGTAGATTCACAGTAACCCTCCCCTCTAATCGCCAGGAGCCTCTACCTCAACCTGAGTAGGAACCCACCTGAGACCTTCTAGAACATTCTGCAGTACTGGCCAGCTCTAAGCTTACTTCTGGTTTCCCTGCTGTCAACCTGTAGTGTAAACTCTAACAGTTGGGTTTATTTCTTTCTTTTTATAATACAAGTGCCTGAATTAAGCTTTGACTGCAGAGGCATCTGCTTCATAGACGACTATCTGCGATAAACACGTTGCCAGCCCCCTCCCCCGCACTGAGGCGCCTTTGTTTTAGAGAACTTGGTTGATTTCAATAACTGACCATTTTGGCTACCTGTTTTTCCTCTTCCCTATGCTTTAAATTCCCACTCATGTTTTAAATTCACTAATAAAGAGTAAGCCTGCAAAACCCTAGGCAACCCCCCAACCCCAATTAAAGCAGAACCCCAGGCCCATAGCGTGCTCTCTCTCCCCCCACGACCTCACTGCATGGCCCCAGGTGTGCCAAGTAATTTCCAGGTCCTGTAATTAATAAGCCTTTTTTTGTTCCAGTTTCCTGATGTTTATTGCCAAAGGGCTTCTTATAATCACAGTGAGAACCACAAGGCTGGTCTAGCCACAACATTGGTTATTGATAGGCTGAGACTGGCACACAGCACCATCCTGTCCCCTTGGGAAATCTCCTACTCCTGTTACCCAGCTCCTTTCTGCAAGTCATGCCTGCTTTAAACAATACAGCCCTTCATGAAGGAAGTCGTTAGCAGTTTCTGAGAACATGGGCCTGGGGCCTTCAGCAAGCTATTTAACTTCCAGCACCGTGTTTGCACATAAGAGGGGCTCAGTAAATATTCCTGGGGTTAATGTCCTCTGAATCTCAGCTTCTTCATCTATAAAATTGGGGCAAAATAATCGTACCTTCCATGGAGGGTGGTTTAGAGCCTTACATGGGCTAAGGAATGCATAGGGCTTAGTCCAAATCATGCTGCTGAACTGATGTGAGTGTCTTCTTACCCTTGCACCCACGGGCACGACCTCTGTCGCCTTGATAGAATCTGAGTCTTTCCCTTTCCCCAGCTGCATAGAGAGCCTGCACGCTGCAGAGTGACCTGCATGTCTCAGCTTACAGAAAGGATGACGGGCTCTTATGTCCTGTGGCTGGCCTTGGCCTCCTGCATTCTGACCCTGGCATCTACAGAGCAGCAAGGTGAGTGCTCTGCTCACCCGGCACCTCAGATGCCCCGCACTACCTGGACAGTGAGCAGGGAAGTGTAGAGAAGGCAGTTCAGAATCCGTGTTTAAAGCAAAGACCCAGAAACTAGAAGTCAAAGGGAACAAAATGAGAGAAACCGAAATCAAGTCCTAATCTCTCAAAGAGCCAGATCGGAAATTCCCCCTGAAAGGACCAACGGGGGCCAGTTCACATACCTTCCCAGGCCCAGATATGGGGGAGATCAGAGAGCCGGGTTCATGAGGACGTGGGACACCTGGCCACTCTCTGCCCTCATTTTTGCAAGCGCCTCCTCCTTCCTCTATATCAGTTTGCTCATCTGTAAAAGGAAAGGACTGGATTTAGTGATCTCTCTGTGTTCTTCCAAAGATCTATGGATTGGGCATCTTAGATGCTTGTAGGAAGGGTTCTCAGGCTCAACATGTAGGTGAGAATTTCTGTCTGTGTCACCTGTGGAGTGGACTGGGGTCGGGGTGGAGGGGGACTCAGCTCATGGCCTCCCTTGGGAAAATACAGCGTGTGCAGGAAATAATCCAAGAATAGCAAGTGCATATATAAGCAAGGCTTGAAAATCTCTTTTTCTAAGAAGTCCTTCTAGTGTGTGTTATAGGAATGTGATACGTAGTTCATCAAGCAGGCACTCACGCTATTCAACAAGTCAGAACTGGGGAAGAGAACCAGCTTGAATTCCAGGGACTCCAGTGCTGTGCTTGGCATTTTACACCTATTATCTCCTTTAATCCTCTAACGATCCTTGAGGGCTTTATTTCCCCAAATTGGGTATGCATATCCCAAGATGACTGTGGGGGTGCATGGCAAGCTCTCACAGAATTTTTTGTTGGCTCTCTCTATTTTTTCTTTCATGTGTATGAAAAAAATATAACCAGTACATCATACCTATGGTATCACAGATATTATTCCTTAGGATGAAACGAATTTATAAAAAGAATCATTGAAAGAAACATATTAAGTACATAATAGGACAGGCAGACACAGTTGCAACAAACATCATGACCCGAGGCGTGGGAATGGATGGAGTCTGGGACTCACTAGCTCACAGGTGTTGTTTTGCAGATGAGTCTCAGGCGAGTTGAAGCACCTGCCAAAGTCATCCAGCCAGCAGGTGCGGAGCTGGATTTAGGCCAGGCTGACCAGCCCGTGGCCCCGCTGCCTTCACTTCTCTGCCTCTTCACACATCACGGTCCCTGAATCTGTTCAAAACCATGAGACAAGCACTCAGAAATGGTCCTGTTAGACCAGTGGGTCTCAACTGGGGGTGATTTTGCTCTCCAGGGGACATTTGGCAACGTCCGGAGACAACTTCGAGGAGGAGGGTGCTGCTAGCACCCAGCGAGATGAGGCCAGGGATGCTGCTGAACATCCTATAGTGCACAGGACAGCCCCACAACAGAGAATGGTCCAGCCCCAAAATGCCAATAGTGCTGAGCTTGAGAAATCTTGTGTTAGATCTGATCTACTGATGATGGAAAAATATCTATGATATATTAAGTAAAAAATGCAAGTGGAAGAAAAAAGCTGTACAGCATTAAGCCCATTTTTATTCTTGAAAAAGCCTGTATTTTAAATACATGCATAGAAAGGGTCTGAAGACTATAGAACAAATTTGTGGTTACTTCTGGGATGGGATGGGCTTATGACAACTTTCACTTCTACTTGATTTTAATGATGTTTGAGGTTTTTCCAGTGAGCCCATATTAGATTTATAACGAGAAAAGCAAATATTGGTCAGACAGGACCACCGTGTATGGTTGCACAGTGGAGCACTGCACAACTCCAGGGGAGGGGGCCACCAAGCTCAATGTGAACGATGTGCAGGGGGGAGACCCTGGTGTTCTTAATGCCTATAAAATACCGCACACAGGCCTCTTTATTATTCTGACCCCAAGGTGATGAAGGCTGATATTTAATTAAGAGATTGTGTGCCTCTTGTCCTCATTAGGGTCCTTAGCACATCCAAAACAAAGTGTGGAGGAGGATAAAAGTCCTGTAGGCTTGCGGCTTGCACAGTAAACCCAAGCACACCGTTGCTTTCCAGGTTACAGGAACTCCACCAACACCAGTTCCTATGGACTGGGCTTGGAGTGCGGAGCCTCAGGCACAACAGAGGACCAACTCTGTTTTGACCCCTGCCAGAATTACACCCTCCTGGAGGAACCGTCCCGAAGCACAGAGAACACAGAAGAAGGGCAGATGTGTGATGGGGACATGAGCGGCTGGTACCGCTTTGTGGGAGAAGGAGGAACGAGGATCCCAGAGACCTGTGTCCCGGTGTACCGATGCCAGACGGCCGCTCCCATGTGGCTGAATGGGACCCACCCTGCCCTCGGGGAGGGCATCGTCAACTACACAGCTTGCGCCCACTGGAGTGACAACTGCTGCCTTTGGAATACTGAGGTGGGGGTAAAGGCCTGCCCGGACGGGTACTACGTGTACCGGTTGGAGGGCACCCCCCACTGTGACGTGAGATATTGCACAGGTGAGCAGCAGAGACCCTGGAGGCAGCCGTGGGTGGGGCCACCTGGTAACATGCCGAGGGTGAGTAGGTCAGGAGGAGACTAAGCAGAACAGCCTCTACCCAGCTCCTGGCAGTGACTGCCCAGTGGGAATACCACCCAGGGTTACCAGGTCTTCCAACACTTCAAGTAAAGCCAGAGATTCGGGTTCAAGGGTGAAATCTCCTGATATATCCATATGTGTAGCAGAATACTAAGAACTCAGGCTCATTCAGATTTAGGCTCCATTTGGGCAGTTTAATTTATTTCTCTGAGCTTCAGTTTTCTGATCTGAAAAAACGGATAATGGCAAAAATAACCACTACTGCATAATGCTTACAATGTCCCTGCTCCTATCCTAAGCACTTTAGACTGTTAACTCATTTAATCCTCTCACCAGCTTCATGAGATAGATACTATCTAATTACTCCAGACGAGGGGTGGGGGCGCAGAGAGGTTAATAGCTCTCCCAAAGTCACAAAGCTGGGAAGTGGTAGAGCCAGGATTTGAACCCAGACACTCTAGTTCCATGATCCATATGCTTAACCACTATGCAACCCTGTCTCATACGGTGACCATGAGCATTGAATGAACTGATGCGTGGGAAGTACTCAGAACAGTGCCTGCCATGTAGTAAGCATCAACATGGCAGCTTCTGGGTTCTCACTTCACTGGCCTGGCAATCAGGAAATCAGAGTTGGGAGCTTGACCCTTCCACTAAGTATCGCACAACCTTGGGCAGGACTACTGTGCCCTGGTAGAATGACAGGTCAGCCTTGGTGGCCTTGGGTCCTCCCTGCTGTGCAGCCTCATCCTCCGCCTCTGTGCCTCACCCTCTAGACCCCTCCACTGCGGAGGACAAGTGTGAGACGACCTGTCGTGCAGAGGAGGAGTGCAGCTCTGTCGACGGCGTCTGGGAGTGTGTCTGCAGACAGGACCTCAACAACTCTGGTGAGCGGCTTGGCGGAGCCACGTAGTGGGGGCAGTGATGGTGGGGGCTGGCCTGAGTGGGCAGGGCAGCAGAGAGGGAGGTTCAGAGGGTCAGGACAGGGTGTGGACCAGAATCAGTGGAGATGGAACTGAGGTCAGGGAATGTGGGTTCTCAAAGCCAGTGGATTTGCAAGAATGGGAAGGCAGGGATTGAACAAATTTCCAGATCAGCCACTGGACCTTGGCCTCAGGAAACAGCTCTGGCATGGGTGGGCTTGACCCACGAGGGACCAAGGAACTGAGGATGAGAACTCTGCAAGTGTAGAAGCTACATTCAAACATCTGCAGAGTCTACATACGAGGGACGTGAGCAGACTCCTATGCTAGTCCTGGATTTGCCACGTAGTAGCTCTGGGGCCTGGGACAAGTCACCTACCCTTTCTGAGCCTTAATGTCCTCATCTGTAAAATGGGCATGAGATAATAATAAAAATACCCACCATACAGGGCTTTTATGAGAATTAAATCAGAGCAGTCCAAATGGGCAGGCTCTGGAGGTGATGAGCTTCTCATCTCAGGGGACAAGGACGCAGAGGCAGAGACCCGTGGGTAGGGATGCCATAGATGAGTTCTAAGTCCTGGATGGGGGTTGGATGAGCTTCCTATTGAGATTATTTCTTTCCCTCCTAGGACTCTGACCTTGCCCTTGGCACAAGCGTGCCTTCCTCTGAGCACACTCCCAGACGAGAGTGGAGTGGAAGAGAGAGTGTTCTAGGCAGAGGGACAAGAAAGAGTATATGTTTGGAAAACTGGGCAGGAGTGTGGATGAGGTGGTGCTTGTGTGTGCCTGGCAGGAGCCATGTGGGGATGACAGGTGGGAACAGGAGGGGAACAACTCTGCTCTCCTTGGAGGCTCTCTCTGCTCACTGGGGGCTCACTGGGTTGGGGCTGCGTCCTGGGATTTGGGCTGTCACAGAATCAGACATTGGGCTTTGAGGACACCCTGCTTGTACCTGGATAGGCTCCAAGGGCATCCTTGTGAGGCAGTGAGTGAGCAGGTGGCTTGCCTCATGTCTCCATCGGTGGCTATTCAGTAGGTCTCCATTGCTTCTGACAGTTCCATCATGATGTGGCTTCTGCTTGTTTCTCCATCTCCCACAGCTCCACCGCTCCCACTCTAAGTTCCTGTACCTCTGAACTCTGCACTCCTGTAAACACACCATCCTCTCTCTCGTCGCCACACTTTTGCCTCTGCTGTGCCCTTAGCCTAGGATGCCCTCACTTGCTTATTCACCTGTAAAACTCCTATTTCCTCATGCAGTTTCAGCCCTCCATGAATCCTCCCCTGACTTAACCAACAGACTTAGATAGACTTTCTTGTGCTCTCCTTCTGCACCTAGAACATAGTTCCGTTAGTACTTTCATCATATTGCATTATAATAAACTGTTGACATGTTGGTTTTTACACAAGACCAAGGAACCCTCATGGGCCAAGTCTATGTTTTCTTTATTTCTGTGTTGAATGTGCCTAGCACATGGAGCAGGTGGTTAGTAAATGTATGTTGAATCAATGCATTCATGAATACAATAGAAATGATATTTTTCTTAATTTCTTGTCTCCCCTATCAGAATGTTAGCTCTGTAAGGGCTGAAATTTTGTCAGTTTTGATAAACATTGTATCCCCCGTGCCCAGAACAGTGCCTGGCAGATAGTGGACACTTGAGAAGTATTTGTTGAATAAATGTTGGTTGAATGAATGAATGAATGAATACAATGTCTCTGAACCTGGTCAGATGTGCTGGCTTCACAAAGCCAGAAGTGGGAGTAGTGTGTAGCTAGCTTTGATTCTAGTCTGGAATGCAGGGCAGTCCTGCTTCCCCAGAGACCCCAATCCCCAAGGGGAACTAGACACGAAAGCCCTCGCCAAACCTACACATAGGCTGCTTGGAAATCTTGGACTGGGGGCTTCTTTGCCAACCTCGCCTACCGCAAGCCCAGGCATGAATCCCACCTGGATCCCAGGCCCATTCTAGTCTACCCAACCTCCTGGTGGGCATGGTGGCTTTTCCAAAGGGTAGAGAGTGTGGACTCTACCCACTGCTTCCAGACTCCTATCCACTGCACCTGCTTCCCTCTCCACTTTCCAGATGTCCACAGTTTGCAGCCTCAGCTGGACTGTGGGGCCAGGGAGATCAAGGTGTCACTGGACAAGTGTCTGCTGGAAGGCCTGGGTTTTGGGGACGAGGTCAGAGCCTACCTGCAGGACCGGAGCTGCAGCAGCATCGTGCCAGGAGAGGAGAGGAACTGGCTGTCCGTGACCAGCCCTACCAAGGCTGGTGCCTGTGGAAACATTCTGGAGGTGAGTGGGTGTTTATAGGACTGCTGCCAGAGGGTGGGAGTTGGGCCGTTGGGGGCTGTCTCAGTAGCTGCAAGACTTTGGTCAAGTCATTTAGCCTCTCTGGGCCTCTGGGGGTATGCGAGATTACACATGTTGGTCCATGTAAAGAGCTTAGAACAGGTCTGATACTTGAACTCAGCAAATGTAAGCTGTGATTATAAATTTTTAAAATAGGGATGATGTGGGAGGGGCTCACAGAGGAGCAAGTGTGGTGGCTCCTGACTCATCTCAAGGGTCAACAATTGATTGTTCTAGTTTTTGATGTGGGTTCCTCACTCCCTTCCCATAAAGTGCCGGTGCCACTGGGGGCAGAGGCCCATTTTGCCTTCTTGACATCAGAAGGCAGGGTGACAGCATGGTTGAGAGCATCCACTGTGGAGTCACACAGACCTGAGTTCCAGATACACCTTCACCCCTGTCCACATAAACATATATGTGGTCTTGTTTTCATGCCAAAGAGAAATGAAACCCATGCCATCTACAAAAACACTCTCTCTGTGTTCAACGATTTCATCATCAGAGACACCATCCTCAACATCAGCTTCCAATGCGCCTACCCGCTGGACATGAAAGTCAGCCTCCAAACTGCCCTGCATCCCGTTGTAAGGTATGGCACTGACCCTTGCCCTTTGACCTATAACTCTGACTTCAAGCACAGCTTATGATGTCCACAGGATGCTACCTCTATCCTTCAGGAGCTCCCATTCATTGTATTGTTCATTCCACAAATATTTGTTGATTGTATATTAATGTTCAGCATGAACAAGGCAGACATAGACTATTTTGTGGATATTAAAGATTATTATTATGAAGCAACACAGCAACATGAAACAGTGTTAATTAAATATGCTAAGGAACAAAAACACACGACAATTTCATTTATCTTGAGGAAGAAAGGCATTGAACAACTAATTATATCAAAAATTATTTACAAGTGAGATGAATGCAATGTCGGAGAAGCACACTGGATGCTGTGGGATCAGGGAGCAAGGGTCCCTGACCTAATCTTGGTTGGGGGGATGGTGGGAGCAGGAAGCCTTCCCTGCAGCTATGGGATGTAAGCCGACATCAGCTTTGATTGGATAAACAGCACCCCAATCCACCCCCAATAGCAATTTGGATGGAATTCAAAAGCTTTAGCTGTATCCACTGTGCCTGGAATGGGGCCCTGTTGAATGAATTCCTCAGCATTCCTAGACTTGCCAGAGGACTTTCTAGGGTGTCAGAAATCCAGGGTGCCCTTCCCATTCCCTCATTGCCTCCTGGGCCCCCAGAATGGCAGGATTAGAAGGATTAGAAATTTCCTAGTTCAATGTTTTTCAGACTGTATTGTGTTGGGGACCCAAGGTTCATAAAAAACAAAAATTAAAGCCATTTATCTTGTTAAAATTGGTGCTTCACTGAAGATTGTGGGGTGGATTTAGCAGCAGATTCTGCTGTTAGAAATTGTGAACCCACAGAACTGGTCCCAAGCCCATTCTACAGGTGAGAAGACAGAGGCGGGCACTTCCAGTTCTTCTACGGGTGAAAGAGATACCTGAGATCTGTGATGCAGGGAGGATTGGTGGAAATCCTGGAGACAGACTCATCAGAGTCTAGAAGATAGTAAATGCTCAATTTAAATGAGTGATTGAATACTTCATTTAGGGATCAAAGATGTGTCCTAGCCTTCATGACCTTACACAAGGGGCGGGCTCAATTTATTTTGTTCTCACTGGTCAAAACCTGATGGTTCCACTCTTGTGGTTTTCCTTTTCTCAGCTCCCTGAACATCAGTGTGGGTGGGGAGGGAGAGTTCATTGTCAGGATGGCCCTCTTCCAAGACCAGAACTACACGTTGCCTTACGAAGGGGATGTAGTTGTGCTGTCCGTTGATTCCATGCTCTATGTGGGTGCCATCTTGGAGAGAGGAGACACCTCCCGGTTTAACCTGCTGTTGAGGAACTGCTATGCCACACCCACCGAAGACAAGACTGACCCTGTGAAATATTTCATCATCAGAAACAGGTATCAGACAACTCTGGGGTTATCTTTTGGCCTAAATGAGGTTTAGGGGGAAACAGATCACCTCATCTCTGCCTAGAAGTTGTGTAAGTTGGCTTACCTCTTTTGGAAAATAATTTGGTATTACATATCATGACCATATCCCTTGACTCAGGAATATTATTCCTAAAATTTTACCCTAAAGCATTAATACAAAGAAGGTGGGCAGGATAAAGAAATGCCAATTATTTTTCATTTCAGTATTCTTTATAACTTTGGCAATAGCTTCATAGTTAAAAAAAGAGGGGGTCTATTAGATAATGAAGGACTGTTATACAGATGTTAACACTGATCAACATGAAAGTGGCTTGACAACCGTTACAGGACAAAATGTTATTGAATATCATTAACTGGCAAAAACAAAGGGAAAATGCATATCTATAGATCATGACTCAAACCATAGTACTAACACCAGCTAGTATTGATCATTGAGTTTAGCTGGATAATGGATAATACATGCTCTCCTCAACCCTAGGAAGTGCATTTTCCTGTCTCCACTCTACAGATAAGGACAGTGAGGCTCAGTAAGGTTAAGTAATCTGTTTGTGGTCACTTAGCTAGAAAGTAGGTCAGCTGGAATTTGAAACCAGTCTGTCTGACTCCATAGGCTGGACCCCCAAAAAACTTAAACCACGTGGGCTTATCTTGGATAACATCTTGGAGGAAACCTCCAAGGTTTATTCCAACCTAAAGGAATAGAAAGTCCATGTTGTCAGGATGGAGGGAACGTGGGGGGATCTCTAATTCTTTCCGATGCTGTTTTTATACTGGACACAGATTAAACATGCAGCCAAGGGCCTCGGGCCCCTTGAGCTGTTCTAGAATCAGACCCTTGCCCCTGCCACCCTCCCAGCTGCCCAAATCAACAAGATTCCACTATCTACGTGGAGGAGAATGGGGTATCCTCGGAAAGCCGGTTCTCTGTTCAGATGTTCATGTTTGCTGGAAATTATGACCTAGTTTACCTGCATTGTGAGGTTCATCTCTGTGATTCCCTTAATGAACAGTGCATACCGGTGAGTATCGCTTTGGACTGGACTATTCAGAGCCTGGTGGCTTGGTACCTGATAGGTTCTCCATATATATTTATTGGAATTATGGAAGGATGGAAAGAAGAAGGAAGGGAGGGAAGGAGGGAGGGGAGGGAGTAGGGAGAAGGGAGGAAGGAAGGTATCGAAAGAAGAATGGATGGGAGGAAGGAAGGGAGAAAGGGAGGAAGAGAGGGAAGGAAGAAGGATGAATGGATGGACTTTAAGCCTCCTAAAAGCCTAAGTGTAAGCAATTATTGTGTCCCTAGGAGGCAGATCAGTTGAAGGAGCCTGTCTACTAGATTTCTTTGGCACAAGACATATTTTAAGTGATTATAATAATAGTTGACTTGTTTAGCGCTTACTCTGGGTCAAGAACTGTACTAAAACTTTCATATGCCTTATCTAATTTAATTCTCACAACAACCCTTTAAGTAGATTCTTTCATCCGCCCAGCTGTATAGATGAGGAAACTGAGGCTCAGAGAGGTCGCTTGCCCAAGGACCACACAGCTAGAAAGTATCAGCTGCCATGTGACTCCATGTCCATGCTCTTAGCCCCTACTTGTCACTGCCTGCTAATAACTAGCACTCACTAAGTGCTTACTATGTGTCTGTGTGTTGCATTTAACCATCACAACTAGAAAGGCTATTTAATAATAGTAGAGAGGTGAAGTCATTTGTCCCAAATTAAACAGCTAAAAGAGAGTGGAGATGAGATTCAAACCCAGGTTTGACATGACAGTGAGAATTCTCTAGACTGAGAAAACCACAGCATCAATTAGGGCCATACGGGGTGCAGCCCCATTCTTGGGCCAGAGCTGCCCGTTGTAGGAACAGTCTGGATAGAACTGTGCCTTTAAATTTTGATATAATGAGAATTCCCCCTCCCCACAGTCTTGCTCAGGAAATCGACTCCGCAGTGAAGTAGTTATCAACCCAGCCCGGGTTCTAGATTTGGGACCCATCACTCGGAAAGGTAAGTGGCCAAGTCCTGGTGACAAGGTCAGCGGCCGAGTACCACTGACCCCAGTCAGTGGCCTGGGGTCGCCAACCTAACAACCTACAGCCTCTTCTGCCTCCTCAGTGTAGCCTCCACCAGTGAATCTATCTTTCCATGAGGTGCTTTGGGTAATAATAATAGTATTTTTATGCCATATGAGAAAGACCAGGCTAAGCTCTCAGTATCCATCAACTCACTCAATCCTCCTGACTTCATCCATTTGACAGGTGGGAGCTGAAGCCCAGAGAGATTAAGCGACTCACGCAAGGTCACCTGGCTCTTGAGCAGCTGGCGTCAGACTTGGACCCAGCTCGATCTGATTCAATAGCGTGTGTCTTTTCCTTATTCCTCCTGGCAGGTCCTCATAACTCAGTCCCTTCTGAGTGATGTCTGAGTCCTAGCCCAACATTGTTCTGGTGATTGACCGTGTTTTTCAAAATCCAGTTACAGTATTCTGGAGCATGATAGAGGGGAAGCTTTCCAACTGCTCCTCAAATTGTCATCCATCCTCCCCATGGGTTAGCAGTACTGTCATGGCTTTTATCCCACCAGAATGGAGGAGCCAAGAAACTCAAAAGAATAAAAGCATTTTTTCTGTCTTAGAGCAAATAGAATGCAGTAATGTTAATAATAGTAGTAGTCATAATAATAATAATAATAACACTTTGTTCCTGGTGCTGTGCCAAACACATTTATATGCATTGTCACATGGAATGCTCACACCAGCCTAAGGAGGTAAGCACAATTATCACTTCCATTCTCCAGATGAGTAAACTGAGGCTGTCTTGTAAAGAAAGCTCTGCCCTGAGTTGTCCTGTCTCTTTACTGAGCCTTCAACTTGAAGCCTCATGTGTTGTCACAGAGTAGCTGGGGGGTTAGGAACTTCCACTCTGGAATCAGATAGACTGGGATTCTAATCCCCACTCTGCTACTTGCTAGCAAGGTCAACTTGGCAAGTCCCTTCACATGGCTGAGCCTCAGTCTTCTCATCTGTCAAATGGGGATGAGAATGCTTTCTTCACAAATCTGTTAAGAGTATTAAGTTTCAAATGCATGAAATGTGTTTAGAGAGGTACCTGCCAAACAATAGATGCCTCCACACTGTGGGTTGTCAATGGCTGTGATGATGAGGTCCAGGAGAACTTGGAGGGGCTGCGACCACAGTGCCACAGTCACGGGAGAATGACTGAGGAAACTCTCACCTTCTGCTCTTGTGTCCAGGTGCCTCGTCTCTGGGTGTCATGAACGGAGCCCCCAGCACTGCAGGTGGGTCATTTTCTCCTGCCTTTCCCACAGCCCTCTCTCCCAACTCTCTCCTTCCTCTTTTCAAGTCGGTGCACATTCATTCAGCCCCTTCTATGTGCCCGGGGCTGGGAACTGTGGACACTGAAATGAATCAGACCCAAGACGGGCTCTTGAGATGCTCTCAGTCCAGCAAGGGAGCCAGCCATTTAACAACAAATATTTATTGAGCGCCTGCTGTGTGCCAGGCATTGTTCTAGGCACTGAAGCTATAATGGTGAATAAGACAGGCCAGGTGCCTGCCCTCATGGAGCTTATGTTCCAGTTGGGAAATAGACAATAAATAGTTAACAAGGTAATTTAGAAAGAAAAGAGAATGATATGATAGAAAGTTACTGGCATGGGTAATAATGCCTTGAAAAGATAGAAGTTTATTTCTCTCATACATAAATGAAGTCCGGAGGCAAGAATCCAGGGCTAGTAGGGCGGCACCATGAAGTCATCAAGAATCCAGGCTCTCTTCGTGCTTGGGGGAAGCTAGCCCCTAATAAAGAGAGGTAAGCTATGAAGGCATGGGTTCAGGGCTATCTGAAGAATCACAATCCTTAGGAGCATCTACTCAGATGTCCCCATCCCATGTTTCACAGTCCCCAGGTTTTTCCAACCACGGTTCTGACATTGTAGCAGACTTGCCTTGACAGAGCATTCAACCGTCTTTTAAACTTGGCAATTTTATCAGATCCTGAATTTGTTCCTCGGCTGTATCCACTCTCCTATTGCAGAAGATAAGGGCTTCTTACAACCTAGCTACCAAGGAGACCCTGTGGCTCTCTCACTTGGCCCTAACAATTAAAACTCAGTTTCTCATCCTTCTGCAGTAGGGCATCACTACAGTGTAGTAATAATTAACCAATTCCATTTCCACTGGACTTAAAGGCCTGAATCATTGCACTGGCCAGAGAATTCTCCCTCATCAGAAACATTCTCTCAAGTCACTATTTGTGAAATTTTTAGCAATTAGATTGCCACCTTGTAACTGGAATTTCTCATGCTACACATATCAGTTGAGATTGGGTTCTCGAAAAAAAAAAGAATCCAGGCTCCTTCCAGCTCACCCCTCCCCCATCTTTAGGGTGTGGCCATCATCTTCATGATCCAAGCTGGCAGCTGGAGCCCCAATCTTCATATATAGGCAGCAGGATGGAGGAAACGTGGAAGAAGTTACTGAGTGTTAAGGAACATTCCTGGAAGCTGACACCTTATACTTCCGCTTACATCTCATTGGCCAGTGTTTAGTCACATGGCCACACCTGGCTGCAAAGAAAGCTGGGAAATGTAGTCTTTATTCTGGGAGGCCATGTACCCAACCAAGGTTTGATGGTTCTATTAACAAGAGAGGAAGGAAGAATAAATATCGGCATGGATAAGTGGTCAGAAAAATTTTTAGAGGATGTGATATTTAAACCAAATCAGAAAAGGAGCTGGGTGTGCAAATATTAGGGAAAATCCCTACAAGCAGATGGAACAACAATTGTAAAAACGAGACAGGCACATAAGCAAATAAATGACAAGCAAGTAGATAGTGCAGAAGGAGCACATAGAAGAGTAATTAACTGTATTGGATAAGTTCAGGAAAGAATTTCAGCAGGTGATAATATCTGAATGGGGTTTTGTTGCATGAATTGGAGTTCAACAAGCAGACAAATCCAAGAAATGTATTTTGGCCCAAAGGGAAAGCAATGCTGTTAAGATTTTACTACCCTTAAAATGATCTATATTGGTGAACTTAAACGTGAAAATGTTCTTTCCATCCTCAAATCCCCAACTAGATAACAGTCTAAAAGTTTCCAAATAAGTTTAAGACAGCCTCTCCGTGCTCAGTGCTAATAATCAGACAATGCCCAGGAAGGTAGTGCTCATCAGAGAGGGTGGTTAGAACTCAGACTAAAAGCACCTTGAGAGCAGAGACCTCAAGTCTCATTTATTTCTTCCAGTACTTCAGGTTAGCACAGTGCCTGGAATAGCCTGGCTTCCCAGTAGAGTTTGCCAAATTGACTAACTTCTAGGATGGGCGGTGGATTCTGGAGCCTTCTGGAAGAGGAGGAAATCACTCTGATGTGGTAGCAGACCCCCACAAGAGGGGACTTATGATTTTCATGTCGGACGTTTTAGAATTAATTGAACATCAACCTATGTTGTATAATTATAAATTGGTTGTCATACACTAATATGTTGCTGAAAATTATGATATTCTTCTCTCTCCCCCTTCTAGGACATTAGCAAGTTACTTTGAAACTTGGGGGATGTGGAGATGTTATAATCTGGTAGTATGGTGGGAGGGGGTGCACATACCTCTCCCAGGCCCCCCAATACAAGGTAACTATGATCCAGGACCCGTGTCCTCAACTAACACTGAGTACAGAGTAATGTGCAGAAGAGATAGGATCCCAACCCTCCCAGATCTTAGAGTCTAATTTTCAAAACCAACACTTATATGGTGTTTACCATGGGCCAGGCACTGTTCTAAATGCTTGATATGAATTTACTCACTTAAGCCTTATAAAAATCCCGTGAGGTAATAGCTGCTAGTAATATTTCTATTTTGCATACAGGGAAACTCAGGCACAGAGAGGTTCAGTAACTTGCATAGGCCTGCACAGCTAGTTGGAGAACTGGGATTCTGAGCTAAGTAGTCAGGCCTCACAGGCAGTGTTTTTTAACCTCTGTGTCTTTCTGGCTCTTCTGTATTAGTCAAAGAAAGTAATGCTAGCTGCTGTGACAAACAGTCCCCAACTTTCTGTGCCTTTACACAATCCTTTCTTTCGCACTAAATCATTGGAGGATACAGTTCTGTGCCTTGCAGTCATTAGGAACTCAGGCTCTGACCTTCTGGTAACTTCTGGCATCTCCACTATCCCCTGCAAGTCTTCTCCTGGATCCTCTGCATCTGGTCCCTAGATGGTGGATGCGAGAGCATGGAGAATCATGTAGGGGGTTTTAAGGCCCAGGCCTAGAAATGGCATATATGACGTCTGTCCAATTCCACTGGCTAGATTCAGCCACATGTCTCACCTACCTGCAAAGAAGGCTGGGGAAAAGTACCCCCAGTGTGCCCAGAAGAACATGAAAAAGAGTTTCATGATTAGACAGCACTGCCTCTACCACACTACCCCTTTGCTGCCTCCCAGGGGCTATCACCCAACCAGATATTAAGGATACTCTGCCTTTGTAAGGCAGAAGATGGGGAGGCCAGCTCACTTTGGCTGCTAAGTTCCAAAGCCCAACACTCGACAGTCATCTCTTGCATTTCAGGGTTCCTGGTGGCCTGGCCCGTGGTTCTCCTGCCTGTCCTCCTGGCTGGGCTGTTCTGAGAGAGCAGCCAGGCATCTGGCCTTGAAGCTCGTGTTCTTCCCTCTGGCGATGGTTTCCAGCCACACTTCGGCTCTGCTGGTTCTCTCTCCAAATCGCATAGACAATCTTGGTGCTAACAGAGGCCAGGAGAGGTCTAGGGAAAGGGAAGAGGTTTCCCTTGTCTAACACTTTCAGCGCCTTTGTGTTTCTCTGTTTCTCATGGTGGGGACCCTGTCAGCCTGGCCCAGCCCACTTCCTCATTCATTAGCAGGATCTTGAAGGCAAATTTGCTAGGTGGCTCCATGGCTCCAGCCTTTACCAGAAGTGTAGCGTGTGTTTGTAACTCCAGAGAAGAGGGGCCATGTCACTGGGGGTAAGGGGAGGGGGATGAACTCCTAAAAGAGGCTCCTCCCATGGCTCCTTCCCAAGCACCCTGTGTTCTGACTGCTGATTAATTGAACAGACTGACTCTTGCTTTCACCTGGCTTCCTCTGATGTAGCTCCATCATGGTCTCAACAATCGCCATGGGATGGTGTTTTAAAGGGGCCACTTTCAGAGACCCTGCTCCAGGGAAGAGTGGTCTCCATTGTTCCCCTGTTCCCCATGACACCGCAGACAAACCCCTACCCCGGGACCTGGATGCTGGAGGAAGTGCTTGATTTGGGTGCAGAGACGCTGTCACCCCAGAGCACACCTCCAGCTGTAAATAGCGGTGTGTTTGCTCTGAAGGGTAAGGCAGGGAGTCCCAGAAGAAAATGATGCATCAATCCTGCCATGGAGAGGTACCAGCACAGCCTGGGAGATGGGTGAAGTCCCTTGCTGGAACCCTTTAATGGACCCTCACAAAGCACTCCACAAAGATGCCACAAATAGAGAATGCTTCCCCTTCCCACAGCTGTACATGAGGCCCCTCCAAAGTGGCCTCAGGGAAAATGACAGGATCAGGGCCAGGCCATGGGGGTGGAGCCTGTTTATCCACCAGAAGTAGAATTTCCAATGTGCTGCCTTATTTAGAGATGATGTTGTTGCAAGAAACAGAAACCCTCTCCGATTAACTCAGGCAAAAGGGGAATTAGTTATAAGAATGTAGGAGCACAAAGTCGAAGAACAGAAGATATAACCTGGCTACAGGAGAAAAACCACCAGAAACCAAGGTTTGTCTGTCTTTCCGTCTGTCACTCGTCCTGAAACCACACAGCCTTTATATCTGCTCATCTTTGTGTCTCTCCTTCATTTTCCCCCTCTCTTTGAAACTAGCTTCTTTTCCTGTTCAGTCATCATCCCTTGATTAAATATGGGACCTTGAGAGTATTATGCTAAGCGAAATAAGTCAGAGGGAGAAAGTCAAATACTGTATGATCTCACTCATAAGTAGAAGATAAAAACAACAACAAACAATCACCTGGAGACAGAGATTGGATTGGTGGTTACCAGAGGGGAAGGGGGGAGGGAGGGGGGTGAAAGGGGTGATTAGGAACATGTATGTGGTGATGGGTTGTCATCAGGTTTTGGGTGGTGAACATGATGTAATGTATGAAGAAATCGAAATATAATGATGTACACCTGAAATTTATATAATATTATAAACAATGTTACCGCAATAAAAATATATATATGGGCATTGCAGCCTCATGTCACTTCCTAATTTAGGGACCAAAGAGAAGGGCTGGCGTCTTGGAATCTCACATCCAAACCGCACCAGGGGGGTTTGATATCCCTGCTCGGGTCCAAGTGCTGCTCCTGGTGAGGGGGCTCATCTAGCACAAACACAGCCAATGGGCCTACCTGAAGGGGCAAGTCTCGAACAAATTGGGGGTGTTTCTTGGACAGACACCCCAAAAGGCCACTATGATAGTGGCTTCTTTAAAAGAGAGGTACCTGGGAGGAATTGCTTCCTGTTTCCCATTAAGTTAGAGGATTCAGACCTACTACATTCCAAGGGAGGTGATGTGCTAGGAATGGACCTGAAGGAGCAGTCAGGAGTCCTAACCCTTTCCCTTCCCTGAGGCTCAGCTTCTCTCCTGTAGAATCAAGGGGGTGGGGGGGAATGAAGATTCTCAAACATTTGTAGTGGAGCACTTTCTTTAAATACAATTCTACATGACATCCAATATGTAGAGATTAAAAGCAAATAGACTTTTGGTGTCAGGTAGGGGGGCTAGCTCTCCTATTCTGTGATTCTCTCCTCCTTACACCCTCAAAGAAAACTCCATGATAACCCACTTTAAGTAGGTTAAAGTGACAACCCACTTTGCCTTGGGTTACCAAGGGCAAAGTTTTGGAAATCTCTGGGACATATGATCTCTAATATATCTTCCAGTGTCAAATACATGTGCTTCTACTTAACTAGAGCCAACCTTGGCTGTCTGTCTGTCTAATTGCCTATCTATCTATCTATCTATCTATCTATCTATCTACCTACCTACCTACCTATCTATCGACCTATCTATCTATCATCTATCTATCTATCTAATCTATCTCCTATTCTCTCTCTCTCTCTCCATCTCTCTATCTATATATCTATCATCTAGCTAGATAGTCATAGCTTCTTGTTTTCTACAAATGGACATGCTATGTGAGTCAGAACATCTGAATGTCCAGTCTGCTTCATTTACTTGGTCAACACTAATCTGCTGAGAAACTGTTATGTCCCAGGTCCAAGGGCCTGGGTAAAATAATGAATGATGAGCCAGCCCTGATGGCCTAGTGGTTAAAGATTGGCATGCTCCGCTTCGGCAGCCTGGGTTCAGTTCCTGGGTGCAGAACCACACCACTCGTCTGTCAGAAGCCATGCTGTGGCGGTGGCTCACATAGAAGAACTAGAAGGACTTACAACTAGAATATACAGCTATGTACTGGGGCTTTGGGGAGGGAAAAAAAAGAGAGAGAGGTAGATTGGCAACAGATGTTAGCTCAGGGAGAATCTTTACCAGCAAAAAAATAATTAAATAAAAATAAAATAATGGATGAAACACAGTCCCTGGCCTTAGAGGTTCAAACCTGGTGGAACACAAACACATACCAGGACACTCACAGGCAGATCACACTCAAACACACATACCCACTGACCCTCACACACAGGACTCGTACACCCACACAAATACACACATTCTAACATATACATATCAACCTCACGTGCCCAAAGACACATTCCCACAGGCAGAGATCCTCACCTGCGCCCTCAAGCCTGGTCACTTATGGATTCATTGCCATGAATAACTTAGTAACAGCCAACGTTTTTAACATGTCCTATGCACCAGGCATTGTTCTAAGTGCATTATGGGCATTGTATCATTCCAGCCTCACATTAGACATTGAAGGTGGGTACTATTATGATCTCCAGTTTAAAGATGAGTAAACCAAAGCTTAAAGAAGGTAATTACTCACCCAAGGGCCTATAGCTTTTAAATGCTAAATTCAGGGCTTGAACCCTGGTGGCCTGAGTTTGGGGCATAGGCTCTTAACTAGACACTGTGTTCCGCCTCTGTTTATACATAAAGTACACACACATGCATACACACAGAGGCACTCATGTATTCACACATGTACCACCATACATACGTGTATCCGCTCGCATACGGGCACATGGGAACATATACATCGCACTGACACTCACATGTGGACATACATACTCATTTGCCAACACAGAGGCCCTCACACATACACAGGTATTGATGTTCATGGACACACAGATGCTAAGATGCACACTGATTTATGCATGGTCATTTAGATGCAGACACATATACCTTAGTACAGAAAAACACACAGGGACATTCACATCCTATGCTACACACACACACACGCACTCACACTCATAGATACACAAACATATGCATACATACCTACAAGATCCAACTCCTAAAGGCCAGGACTCCAGCCATGCGTCCTCTCCCATTAGCTTTCTGCTCCTCCAACCCCCAGTCCTGCCCAGCTAAGCACTGGGGCAGGAAGTCCAACCCAGGGGGCACATTGCAAATGGGCTCTGTGCCCAGCATCTGGAAGTTCTGGAGTAGAAGGATGATGGAGACTGTGAGAAGGAGCCTGACCTGCATTCAGGAAAATTGACATCTCTATACTGAGGGAGCACCTAGAAACAGCAAGATGCAAAGAGGATAGGGCAGCCCTGCGCTCCGGAAGCTTAGCATCTACTTGAGAAAGCAGGGCATGCAAATTCCAGGCAGCCAAAGCCAAACAGTGTAAGACTGAGACAGACACTGCTGTAAGATGTGGAGAAGGGAGAACTGAGCTCAGCCTGGGAGAAGAGGGAAGGATTCTGTCTGTTCCGGGGAGCTTGGCCCCTTCATTTTCCAGATGGAAACTGAGGTCCAGAAAAGAGAAGTGGCATGTCCATTCTTAATCCTATATGGCATCCTATAAGATGTGTTGTAACCAACTGGGTATGAGGGGCCAGGGAGAAAGGAGGTCTCCTAAAAGCTGGTCACCTGAAGGAACTTTGGAATGGGGACCCCAGAGGATAAGTTCCACCTAACCTAAATCACTGCATAATCTCTCCTTACCCTCTCCTTCTTCTCCAACCTCTTTCTCCTATAAAGGGCTGGAAATCACCCTTTTATTTTCCTTCCTCATCATAGTAGATTCTCCCTTCTAAAACTCTACTAAATACATCCACTTTTGTTTTGTTTGACCCCACTGACCCTGATCTTCTCTAAACTACTGTCCTCTCTTACCTGGACCCCTAGAGTAGCTTCCCATCTGGTCTTTCTCCAGTCTCGTGCCTCCCGATCCATTCTCTACTCCGCAGTTCAAGAGCCTTTAAAGCAAACTCACTTCTCTCTTGAAATCCTTCCAGCAGCTCTTTACTTTCTCTGGGATGAGGTTGGCCTGCTAGCTGGCAGAGTAAGTCCTCCACCATCCGAGCCCTGCTTGTCTCTTCAGCCTTAGATCTTATACTTTTCCCCTTCATAGCCCACGTTCCAGCAGCTCTGAATTTCCCACAGCTCCCTGACGTGTTCCATTTTGCCCTGTTCTGCCTTTGCCTGTGCTGTCTTTGCTACCTGGAAGCCCTTCCCCCTCTGGGGATGCAGACCCTAATTGGCTTCAGGGTCATTTCTCCTGTGAAGCTATCCAGACCCTCCTATCCTGTCTAGAGCTGATCACTCCTCTTCGTGACCCCTTCTCTACAGAAACTTATAATCGCATACATCATCTGCATCTGAAATGATCTATTTTTACATCTTTCTGCCAACCTCCACCCTAGACTGTTAGTTCCTTAGGGACAGGGGCTTTGCCATATTCAAACATTATTGGCTGCATAAAGGAAGACACAAGCTGCACCCTTTCTCCTTATTCCTTTACTTCCTAAACCGTGCTGTCATCTACCAGGAGGGAAACAAACAGCTGAATATCGGAAATAAAGGAGACTTTCTCTCTGGGATAATTATGGTGAAAGAGCCAAATCAGAATGTGAAACAGGAATTCTGGGCTCCATCCCAGACGCTCACTCCCACCCAAGGTCAGCTGATCTTGCAAAGGATCACTTTCCTTCTCCTTAGTTCCCATCTTCTGTGGCTTCAGGGGAGGCTGATTGGAAATTTAAGTGCTTTTTTTTCATTAAGGAGGGCTCTAATGGGACTAATAGGGTGGTTATTGGTAGAGAGCAAATTGAGAGAGCTGAAGAGTGATTACTACTGTGAGAGATCAGAATTTGTCACCCCAAAGTATGTCTTTGGTTTGATTATTTTTAAAAACAAAAGATTCAGAAAGAAACTTTGACCTTTCCCCTAACTGCCTAAAAGAATTTAAGATAGAAGGCCTGTTCCAGGAAGGAGCTATCATCATAACTATAGTGTAATATAAACTAGATGTTATAGACAGAGAGGAACCTAGCAAGGGCCATTTGATCAAAGTCCTCCGTCTCTCATTGTCTTTACAAGGCATGGTCAGCATGTGTTTATCACACATTTGCTTTTCCATCTCCGTATAAATTGCCTTCCTCCTGTTACTGCACAAAATTGGGGTTCTCTTGCCCCATGCACATAAAACAAAAAGCCAATTAATTACAGCACCGGCTTTTGGGAATAGAAATCAGCTTTATTCTGTGAGATTGATCTGCAGGGAAACAGGGGGCGTGTGCCCTCAGAGCTGTCTCTCCAATTCAGGATTTGGGGTGAAATTTAAGAGGTTAGGGAGAATAGGCTGGCACACGGAAATGCTGGCAGGACAGGTTTTGATTGGTGGGCTTCAAGCATTTATGGTAAGGTTCTAGACATTTATGGTAGGGTTCTAAACAAACATTTATGATGAGGTTCTAAACATTTATGGTAGGGTGGGGAAGGAATTTTAACACCAGATCTTGCTGAACAACGGACCCCTTGCTTTTGATAAGAGTCTGACTTTTAAGTTCCAGTCATGTCCTGGTCCTTTGGTTCCGTAAGGAGGAGAGTCTTTGGTTCTGCGGCCATTTCAGGTCAAGATTTCTGCTTCTGCACATGCTCTGGCTATGTGACTTTGCAAATTTTCTGAAAGACAATTCTTAATCACTCTGTTGATAAGAACTGGTCCTGGAGGGTCGTTACACTCTCCTTTGAAGTCCCAAACCACTATCCCCAATGTCCTCCTTTGTCTTTTGCTAAAGATGGTATTTAAGGTGGAGGCTTCATCCATTTTGGTTAGTTACTCAGTTTTCCTGGGTTTCTCCCATGTATACATGTTATTAAACTTTGTTTGATTTTCTCGTGTTATTCTGTCTCATGTCAATTTAATTCTCAGACCAGCTAGAAGAACCTAGAGGGTAGAGGAATAGTTCTTCCTCCCCTACGCTACTTAACAGCATGGGGAAAACACACACACACACACAAAAAAAAAAAAATAGGGGCTGGCCCAGTGGCGTAGCAGTTAATTTCAAGCATTCTGCTTCAGTGGCCCGGGGTATGCGCATTTGGATCCTGGGCGCAGACTGACACACCACTTGTCAAGGCATGCTGTGGCGATGTCCCATATAAAGTAGAGGCAGATGGGCACGGATGTTGGCCCAGAGCCAACCTTCCTCAGGAAAAAGAGGAGGATTGGCAATGGATGTTAGCTTAGGGCTAATCTTCCTCAAAAAAAAAAAAAAGACCTGTAAAAAGCGTGAAAGATGACATGAGTGGAGCCATATTAAAATAGAGCTGAAGCAGCCATTTCAGAGGAATTGCCTTGGACATCTTATTTTCTTTATCTTCCAAATTGGACCAACTGCCAACATTCCAAGAAATTGGTAAGGACAAGAGTGTCGTGTTCCTAAGGACTGATAAAACTGGAATTTGCTGATGTCTGAACCACTAACCAGTCAATGAAGTACAAACCTGGCCTTACCTCTTCTAGCACCAATGAACTCTGCCTTAATACAACTTGCCTCAGCTTCCTCCCTTTTCCCCATAAAATCCCTGAGCCCTTCTCCTGTAATTGGAGAATGTTTGAGTTTCTGCTCGAATCTGTGTCTCCTAAATTGCAATTCCTGAGACCCCCCAAACAAACTTTTTGCTTCTCTTGCAGTTTATACCTCTTATTTGTTGACAAAAGCTTAGGAGACTAAGTCCAGAACTTAATGCATATAACAGCTATAGGGAAGGAAAAATAGTTTTACCTCTACTCTTCTAGGTAGAGGCTGAGACCCACCCTCCTTCTGTAATAAAAAAAAAAAACAGATTAACAGGAAAAAAACAAACAGAAGTTTAATAACATGTATATCTCCTGTACACATGAAAGATACCCAGGAAAACTGAGTAACTCCCTGAAATGGCCAAAGCCATCACCTTAAATACTATTTCCAGCTAAAGACGAAAGATGTTGGGGTAGCGGCAGTTATGGGAGGTTACCAGGAAAAGCCCAGTAAACAGAGGCATGGCTGTTATACAGATTTAAGTTATTGCTTTCTCTCTTGATTGGAGTTTCTGGAGATTTAGAATATCATCCTTCTCTCCCTGGTAGAGAGGGAGACTCCTTTACAAATGGAGATTTCCCTCCTCGTAAATGTAAATGTCTCTTACAAAAGGCTAACTTCTACTCAATTTTCAGAGCTTCTTCTATGCCTGCTGTTTCTTAAAAATAACCAGCTCAAAATGATCATGCCAAAGAGGGGAATTTGGAGGGGGCAAATTCTGCTCCCCTTCACGACCAATCAGCACTATAAATCTCAGAGAGTCACAGAGAGGGACTTTCCAAGACACAAATGTCAGAGAAAGCATTTGTTGTGAAGTCCAGCCAAAATACTGGATTCTGGGACCACCTGTCTGAGAGAGGAATCAGCTCGGTTTTATGGAATACTTTGCAGGTTGATTTGGGTGGGCAGGGAGGGGGTGGGGCCAGGCTGTACATATTTTATTTCAATGCCTAAACCTGGCTCCAAATTCTTTGAGAAGAGCTACAATCTTAAAGGTCAGAACCCTTGGACTCTGGGTCCCAGACCACCCATGCAAGCACTCCCACTGCTTATATGAAAAATGGGAGGGTTACTAGAGAAATAAAGGAGATGAAGCATATGACATAACTTTGCAATGCATAAAGCATCATCATCACCACTATTACTATTATTCCCACTGTAATGCATTAACTGCTTCTCACATGTCTCTATTTGCCCTCTTACCTCCTAGATGTGACCAAAAGAAGACCATTTTTCAGAATCATTGTGTTTGCCAGAAATAGGATTTGTGGGAGCATGTGGAAGGGCACTCCCCCTCCCTCAGCACACAGGATAATACTTCAAGAACACTTAATATGTACAAAGCAATGTGCCAAACACTTTACATTTGTTATCTAACTTAATCCTCACAATAATCCCTTGAGATAGGTGCTGTAGGAGAGGAAGAACTATTCCTCTGCCCTCTAGGTTCTTCTGGCTGGTCTAAGAATTAAATTGACATGAGACAGAATAACATGAGAAAATCAAAGTTTAATAACACGTATACATGGGAGAAACCCAGGAAAACGGAGTAACTCACCAAAATGGCAGAAGCCACTACTTTAAATACCATCTGTAGCTAAAGACAAAGGAGGACGTTGGGGGTAGTGGTTTGAGACTTCAAAGGGGAGGGAGGCAACTCACATAGAGATGAAAAGCAAATGTGTGATAAACACATGTTGGCCATGCCTTGCAGAGACAATGGGACATGGAGAGGATTTTGATTAAAAGGCCCTTGTAAGGTTCCTCCCTGCCTACCACACCTAGTTTATGTTATACTATAGTTATCTTTTGGTATGAGCTCCTTCCTGGAACAGGCCTTCTAATTTAGATTCTTTTAGGCAGTTAGGGGGAAAGTCAAAATTTCTTTCACAGTCTTTTGTTTTTAAAAATAATCAAGCCAAAGAGACACATTTGGGGTGGCAAATTCTGATCTCCCACGGTGCTGTTAGTCTCACTTCACTGAGGAAGAAACCAAGGCACAGAGATGTTTAAGGAATTCCTCAACCTTGTACAGATGGCACATGCCTATCATTTATTTAGTGCCTATAGGTGGGTCAGCACTTCAAATTTCACGTTACAGATGAGGAAGCTGAGATTCAGGGACACTGGTTACCTTGCTCAAGGTTGCACAGTGAGGAAATGATAGACTCCAAGACTGGAACTCAGGTTTGCCTAAATGTAAAATATGTGCTCTTTCTTAACCACTAGACCATCAGGGCTGGCTGTGCGCTCCTTCTTCTATGCCACACTGCCTCCCTGCAGGACCCTTGATGATCTGCAATGACAATTAAAAACTTGTCTCAGAATTATGAAAAGATGTGTGCACGTGTGGGGCTGGCCCCATGGCTTAGCAGTTAAGTGCGTGCTCTCCGCTACTGGCGGCCGGTTTCGGATCCCGGGCACGCACACACGCACCTCTTGTCCGGCCATGCTGAGGTGGTGTCCCACATACAGCAACTAGAAGGATGTGCAACTATGACATACAACTATCTACTGAGGCTTTAGGGAGAAAAAGGGAAAAAAAGGAAGAGGATTGGCAATAGATGTTAGCTCAGGGCCGGTCTTCCTCAGCAAAAAGAGGAGGATTGGCATAGATATTAGCTCAGTGCTGATCTTCCTCACAAAAAAATAAATAAATAAATAAAAAGATGTGTGCATGTGTATTCATGTGTGTGTGCGTGTCTGTGCATGTATGCACGCATGTGTGCATGCACTACATGCGTACTCGTGTGTGTACGTGTATGTGTGTATTGGCAGCCACTAGCTAACTATGGCAAGGCTAAATGATATAAAAACCACTCTTCCTGAGAAAGCCTCAAGATCCTTTCCTGCTCAGCAGGAACTCAGAAGAGTCATCTGAACCGGGAGACCCAGAGGAGACTTACAGATGATCTAATCCTACCCCTCTTTGTGTCCACAAGGAAACTGATACCCAGAGTGCTTTGGACCAGGAATCAAGAAATTCGTATTTCAGTGCTAGCTCCTATGGCCTAGTGGTTAAAGTTTGGTGCACTCAGCTTTGGTGGCCCGGTTTAGTTCCCCGGGCACAAAACCACACCACTCGTCTGTCAGTAGCCATGCTGTGGCAGCAGCTCACACAGAAAAACTAGAAGGATTTACAACTAGAATATACAACTATGTACTGGGAATTTGAGGAAGAAAAAGAAAAAAGAGAGGAAGATTGGCAACAGATGTTAGCTCAGGGCAAACCTTTCCCAGCCAAAAAAAAAAAATTAAAATTAAAAAGTTTTTCAAACATAGTTAAATTTTTAAAAAAAGACGTTCGTATTTCAGTCTGCCTTCTGCCAATGTGCGAGTTCAAATATACCACTTAACTTCCCTTGGGCCATCTGTAAATTACGACAACGACACCCTCTCCACTATACTTAATGATCTAAGACTCTGTCAGTGACAGGCTGTGGCTGTCAAACCTTCTGGCCCCAGCGGGGCACATTTTTATCCAGCCTGAGGCTGCCTCAAGACACATCCCCATTGGTAAACTTGGCCTCAGAACCCTCGGATGGTTCAGAACCTGGGAGAGCACCTCTCTGGTCTTGAAATAACAGAACTCGGGGATGACTTGGGAGAAAACTCACCCTTGATTCCTTCAAGCTCTTTCTAAAGAGCCTGGTGAGCCAGCTCTTTGCCAGTCTTTGCTCTTCAGGGACTCAGTGAAACTGCGTTACCTTGTCAAGTGTTCCCCTCCAGCTGGAACCTCTTGGGTAGAAATTAGCATCTAGGGCCTTGACCTCAAAATAGTAGTGGCTGCACTGCTCCTGCTGGTGATGACGGTAATGCGGCTGTGATGAAAGGGTGGTGTCACTCTGTAGCCACATAATGCTTTTACTATATTTTGTTGGTGTATAAGACACAGATCATGCACTATCTCACGAATACAACCTGATGAATTTTAACAAAATGAACACTGTCATGCCACCAGTGCCCGGTTCCAGAAACAGAAAGGAACCCACTCCCCAGAAGCCTCCTTCTTGCCCCTGCAGTTGCTACACCTCCCAAAGGCGACCACTATCCCAGCTTCTAGTGCCACAGAGTAGTTCTGTCAGTTTTTAAACTTTATATAAGAGGAATCATACAATACCCATCTTCTGAGCCTGGCTTATTATCTTAAATGTTATCTTTGTGAACTTGATCTATGTTGTGTTTAATTACAGTTTGATCATTGTACTTGCTGACATTATTCTATTGGAAGAATACAGCCTAACTGATTGATCCTTTCCCCTAGTGATGGGTATGCGGGTTGTTTCCAGTTTTTGGCTGTTGTGAAGTGTGCTGCTTTCTCGTATGTGCCTTTTGGTGAGCACAGGTACCCATTTCTGATGAGGTGTGTATATTCAGCCATAGGAGATACTGCCAAGCAGTTTTCCCAGGTGGTTGTATTTGCACCAGACATATGGTTTGACATTCCAAGATTCTTTTGTCTCTAGTATCTAGTAACTCCACTTGACTCCACTTCCTTTGGTCCCTTGAGCACACCAAGGTCTTCTCCCTCATGGCCTTTGCACATGCTATTCTCTTGGCCTGTCATAATCTTTCCAGCTGAAGGATGAGCGAGCGCTCACCCTTTAGGCCTCAATGCAGATGCTGCCTCTTTCAATCAGGTTCTGTGCCTGAGATTCTCACCACTGGATGCATAACATCTAGCCCATGGCTGGTGAATGGTTAGCACTAAACCAATGTTAGCTAATATTGCTGTTGTCACAATAAATAGTCTTTAAGTTTCTCTTTCCAAAATTCTGTGATTCTGGGAAGTCAGATTTCCTGACACTTATCCTGGTGTGCTGATCCCTATGTGCCCCCAAGGGTTCTAAATTCTCCGCAGGAGAGGGGCGGTTAGCAGGCCCCCTCAATAACCAGCACCTATCTTTCTGAGATCGTGAGGTCTCTGTTTCTACCAGATGGCCAATAGAGGGCACTGTAGGAACACATCGAAGAAGGAGGGAGGCGTTGGTCAGAACTAGGAAGACAGTGTTAGAGCCGGAAGGGATCTTCATTTTCAAGACTCAGACCTTCATTTTACAGATGAGCAAACAGATGCCCAGATGGGAGACGTGACTTGCCCAAGGTCACACAGCTACCGCGTGGCGGGCGGAGATGACTCTGAGCCCTTCGGCATCCTCACTCTGCGGGGGAGTCGCCACGCACGGAAGGAGACAGCTGCCCGCGGAGCTGCAGCGTGAGCCTGCCGAGGCGTCTGTTTGACGGCCCCCTCGCTGCCCCCGGTTTTCTACTTCTGCCCTCCTCTTCCACGGGAAAAAGGATCTAGATTTTGGACGTAGGACAAAGCGCACGCTGCGCCTTTGATTCCACAATGATCTTTGAGAAAGCATTTTACTTTTGTTAATATTAGCAAAATTATTAATTTTGTTAATAATTCCCAATTATTGGGAAATTCTTAGGTGCCAAATACTATGCTTCGTGCATTGCATAGGGTTCAATTTTTCCCTCTTCTGCGAGTCCGTTCCTGATGACCCCATTGAAAGAGACCTCTCTCCACCCATTTCCTCTCTATCACGACACCCAGCTTACTCCCTTCACAGCTCTTATAATTACATTTAGAATCGTTTTGCTTATTTACTTGTCTACTTATTTATTGTCTGCTTCAACTCTTCCCCTCCTCCCAGCAGACTCTGAACTCAGTGAAAGAAGCATTCTGGAGCTAAACAGGCCTGGGTGCAAGACCCAGCTAGTTCATTTACTACCATTAAGACCTTGCATTAGTCACTTAAACTCAGAGGCTGTTTCGCCCTTTGTAAAACAGGGATTCATGCTTGTATTTTACAAGTTCATAGGTGACTGTGTCAATCATCTGTTGATTAGATCCCCTCTTCAATATCACCACCATATGGTCATCCTCCCTATATTTGATTACCCTCTGTGATGGGGATCTCATTACAAGGCAGCCCAGAGAAGGCAGCATATCTGGGCATTCCAGGTCAATCAGTCATAAGTTATGGGACTGTGGAAAAGTCATAAAATTTTCTGAGCCTCAGTTTCTTATTCTGTAAAGTGGGGATGGTGATGATAACACCCATCCCACAGGGTTGCTATGAAGATGAAATGAGATTGCGCGTGACTTAAGGGGCTGGCATCTGCTAGGTGCTTACTAAATATTCCTTTCCTCACCTTGTTCCTTAGAAAGGGAAAATGACTCTAAAAAGTACATTTTTTCACATTTTATGATATCTGAGGTTGTTATGTGTTTATAATTGATGGCATGTCATAGTTTGGAGGCAGCGTTCTTGTATTCTTGGTGATACACAAAATAATGTGTTTTATAATCAAAGTCATATTAGATTCAATGAGATGTGGCGGTAGGTGCCAGGGACAGTATTCAAATTTAGATTTGCCTGTCTCCCAAAGCTCATTTTATACAACTCAGTTCTGGGGAGAAGAGTCAGGTCACGGGGGAAGCAGCGGAGAAGAGAACAGAGAGTGGAAGGTAGGGAGCGTGTTCAAACTCAGACTGGTCTAAACACAGCTGCTCAGCACGCCCTCACTGCTCAGCTGGTAATTGAATTTGGAAATGTTTTACCATGCAGGTCTGTCTGAATAAGACTCTCATAACCACCGGAGAATTGACTCCTCCACCACCTAGCCCCATCCCCAGCCAAGCCAAGCAAAAACTTGAAAACTGCTAGGGGCCGTATTGATAGGCCGTGCTTGTGTGCCTGGGGCAAGGAGGAGAACCTGAGACTGAATTAAACAAAGATGTTGATCATCTGCTACTGTTGATAGATAAGTCTGGAGATTGTACCTGTGGCTGTTTGAAAGGACACAGCATTTACTGCGCTTCTGCTGAGTTCAAGGCACTGGGCTAGGCATCTTGAGAAAGGCTCCTCACCACAGCCCTAGGAGGTGGGCATTATTAATTGATTAAGCTCATTTACAGACAGGGAAAATACAGACAAGGTTAAGAAACTTGTCCAAGAGCACACAGTTAGAAAGAAGCAGATCAGGGACTGGAACCCAGGGTTACTTAGGGCACAGAACATCAGGGAAACTGGTTGAAATCACTAGTAATAAACCTCAAATGGGCCAACTCACATCCCTCTTCTTGGCTCACAGTGATCTCCAGATCCTGACTTTGTTCTCTTTGCAATATATACCTTGTATTCAAGAAAAACTGGACAAAGGGATGTGAACCCCAACATACAAGCATTCATCCACATCACACTTTGCCAAGAGTGGCCTCTGTTAGGTAGACTTTGTAGCAAAACGCACTGGCTGGACCTGCTTGGCCCAAGCTCTTAAGTCCTTTGGGCCCCAGCTACCAAATCTAAGGGAGGATGATAACCCTTCATCTGTGGGAGAGAAGAGCCTGGTAAGATGCTCTGAAGGTCCAGGAGCAAAGGTCAAAGGACAGCACATTGGCATTGCCCCACCTGCGGAGCCACAACTTCAGGCACATGGTTCTCCAGACCCAAATGGAACAGAAAAGAAGAGAAAATTGGAAGATTTGAACCCAGGAGGTCAGGTTCCAGTGTCTACACTGTCACCCATTATGTCACATGTTTTTCTGACCCTTATTGCTTGTAGCCCCTCAGTTTCTCTGCTCCACTAACGATGGGTCAGTCACTGAATTTGAGCTTCAGTGACCTTATTCCAGGGTTCTCAAGCTCAGAACTATTTACCATTTTAAAGTTAAACCAACTGAGGCTCAGAGAGGTTGAATTACTTGCACGCAGCTGAGCCGTTTGAAATAAGTCTGACTCCAAAACCCAAGCTTGTTCCACTATGTATACTTTCTACCTATTGGAGCACAGGGCAGGCAAGACAGTCTTGGGCATAAGTGACAAGCTACTAGGAACAGGAAGTAAGGTCACTGGGGCAACCATTTCAAGGAGCTTTGGTTTAATGGAAGAAAAATACAGATTTCCCGCAGACAGCATACAACACCTGATAACAGCTCATTCCATAGTTACCCCTGGGATGCAATTCCCAAGTCTCAGTCCCCTGGGAGCCAGAGAGCACATGGTCTGACCCTGAAAGTCTGTCTATAGAACAGAACAAAAGAACTAAGACAGGGCAGAGCTTATTAACAAACACACATACAGTGTTTATCGTGCTGCAGGCACTGATCTAAGCACCATGGCAATATTAAGTCTTTTAACCCTCGCAAGGAAGGTACAATTGTATTCTCCTGTAGGAGGGGAAACTAAGTCATAGAGACATTAAATAACTTGCCAAGTCACACAGCTAGCAGGCAGCAGAGTCAGGATTTGAGTCCAGGCAGTTGGATTGCAGAGTTTGACCGTTATGCTGAACTGCCTGTCTGAGCCCATCTGCTTTCGGCCCCATGGCTTCTCTGCTCCCAGTGCCTTGACATCCTGATTTGAAGGGTTAGTTTTGTGCTTGGAGTACAGACAGCCAGTCCTGCTCTCACTGGCAGCCACTGGAGTCCAGCCAATAAATTACCAATGGGCTTTCAACAAGGAGGCTTCAAACTCCTGCAGAAAAATCCTATAGCATAGATCCATGGGACAGCTCCATCCATTCTGGATGTGTCTACTTCCTAACATCCCCTGGGATTTTTGTCTATCCCCAAGCTAATTTCCAAGGCTGTCAACTTCCTCTCGTCTTGCTGTTGCCCTCAAATGTGTTTATTTCACTGTGTCCCGGAAAAGTCCTCACCCTCGGCAGCCAGAGTGATGAATCACACCGTGGCTTTTCACCTCCCATCAGCACAAGGCAAACAGATCACCGTGGGTAAAAGTCTCTTCCCACATCTCTTGGAATTCACTGCTGTTATGGCCTGTGCTGAACTGTGATGATTTATTTATGTGTCTCTCTCTACTCTTCTAACTTGTGAGCTCCTAGAGGGAATGCACCATCTTATTCACCCAACACATCTAGTGTAGGACTTAGCACTTAAAGACACTTTATAAATGTCTGTTGAATAGGAGGTGGGTGGGTGGATGGATGGATGGATGGATGGATGGATGGATGGATGGATGGATGGATAAGTGAATGGATGGATGGAAGGATGAATGGATAGATGGATGGATGGATGGATGGATGGATGGATGGATGGATCACTGGATGGGTAGGTGAATGTAGCAGATAACTCTCAATAAGACCACTTTTCATTACCACCCCATCCAAGCCCTGTTCAGCTCCTAGTCAGAGAGATATAATAGCCTCTGAAAGAGCTCTTCACCTCCACTCTGGCCCCCCTAAAATCTGTTTTTCATATAGCATCCAGAGGAATGCTGTAAATATGAAGTCCTGATCATGTCAGCCTTGCCCTACCCCTGCCTAAAACATACCAATGACTTCCCATTGCTCTTAGAATAAAATCCAAATTCCTGCCCAGGGCCTGCGTAGGCATGTTGTCTGCTGATGGCTCCATCCTTGTTCCATGTCAGCCTCACCCTCACCAATGACATTTGGACACCCTGGCCATCTTTCATTTCCTAGAACAAGCCCAGCTCTTTCCTGCCTCAGGGTGTGTGTCTGAACTTGCTGTTCTCTGTGTCCGGACTGCATGTTCTCTTACGTTGTGCATAGCTGGCTCCTTCCCCTTCAGGTCCCAGATTCAAAATAAGTTCTTAGGGAGATTTTCTCTGCCTCCCCACCTAAATTACATCCCCACATTTTCTTTATAGCCCTTCATAGCCCTCATGGAGTACACCCACTTTCATTACGGGACTTGGTTGAGCATTTGCAGCATTGTTTGTTAATGTCTCCTTCTTAAGCCAAATTGTGAGCCCTAAGAGGGCAAGGAGCACGGGGACCACATCTGTCTTCTTCACTGCTGTATCCTTAGTACTTAGCAGATAGTAGGCACTCAAAAATATTTTCAATAGGTGTCTGGATGAATGGATAGACAGGCACAGGATATGTTCTGACATTTCATCAGACTGAGGACCCTTGGGGTCCTGCGTGAGGGTAATAACCTGGCCTCTTTCCTTTTCCCTGAGCATCACCGATAAGCAAATTTAGGTACAGAATCATGGAATCTGATAATCTTGGAGCTGAAGGGGATCTTTTTGATCATTAAGTCCAACCCAACTTCATTTCATAGTTGGAGAGAGAGAGAGCCCAAGTGTGGAAGTCACTTGCCCAGGGTCGCTGTCGTAGGGACTGCTAGCTAACTGAGCAATAGCCACTCTCTTCTTTGTCCTTAAGAGCAGAACGCAGATTTTGTTGGTGGTGGTGATATGCCCAGGTTAAAAAAAACTACATTTCCCAGCCTCTCTCTCTGGGGGGGATGGTCATGTGACTATGTCTGGCCAATGAGATGTAAAAGGAAGTTGTTAGGTGCAGCTTCCAGAAAATCTTCTTAAAAGATGGTCTGACTTAGCAGGCATTCATTTTGCCTTTTTCCCCTTTCTTTTTCTGGAACACAAACACGAATGCCAGAGCTGAGGTGGCTATTTTGAGCCCCTAAGGCAACCTCAATAATAGAAGTCACATGTTAAAGAGAGTAGAGCAGAAAGTTAGGATTCTGGAATATTGATGACATCCAGGACCAACCACATCAGCCCTGGATCACCTATCTGCATTTTATGTCACATGAAACAAAAACAAATCTGTCTTTTGTATAAGTCATCGTTATTTGGATTTTCCATTATATGCAGCCAAGTCAATCCATAACATATATTGTCACCAATGGAGCTAGTGGCACAGGTAGGACTTGAAGCCAGGGATCCTGACTCCATCCCAAATGCTTCTTTCATTGGGATGACAAATAGCCAGTGTATCTAACCACAATGGGCACGCTTAAGGAAATGCTGTCTTGGAGATATTACTGTAATACAGCCATTCTCAAACTGTGGTCCCCAGACCAGCAGCATCAACATTACCTGGGAACTTGTTAGAAATGCAAATTCTCAGGTGCCACCCCAGATCTACTGAATCAGAGACTCCGGGATGAGGCCCAGCAATCTTCATTTTCACAAGCCTTCAGATGATTCTAAGGCACGCTCAAGTTTGAGAACCACTACTGAGATAAGACTGTAGAGTCACTTAAGCACGAATAAAGTGGGTCACGTCTACAGCCTGAGGAGGCTTGTACGGGATGCAGAGGTGCAGAAGTCAATCCTAGGGCAGAAAGAAGGGAGCTCTCACCAAGTTCAGGAATACGTTGGCTCCCATGGACAGAATAGGCATGTTCTACTTGCATTTTTATCCACTTGCTACTCAGAGTGTGGTCTGCAGATGAGCAGCATTGGCATCACCTGGGAGTTTGCTGGAAATGCAGTAGGTCACCCCAGACCTACTGAATCAGAATCTGCATTTTAATAAGATTCTGCCCGCGGTTCATACATATATTAAAATTTGAATGCCAAATCAGTGAAGACTGGAGCGAGGGATGAGGTGGCCTAGGTCCTGATCCTTAGAAGCACACACAGGAGATGTTTGTGGAAGATGGCACCCACATCTGGTGCCAAAGGAGATGGGGACACAAAGCTGGCAATCAGAGTAGCTGCCCACATGGTTCCTATTGCCTGCCCATCCCCCACCACCCTCTCCATCTCGCTGTCTTCACTTTCCCCCTTAATACCCTCCTTTCCATCCGCAGCCTAGAGGTTAAGAGAGAGAGTCTTGGAGTCAGATCTTCCTTGATTCAACTTTACGACTTTGAGCCGTGTGATCTTCGATAGGTTATTTCATCTCTCTGAGCCTTGTACTGACTTCATAGAGTTGTCATGAAGATTAAATGAATTAATACTTCTAAAACACCTAGATCAGAGTTTCGCAAGCGTGGATCCATATTTGCATCACCTGAGGAGCTTTTAAAACTTGCTGATGGCTGGGCCACCCGAGACCAATTAAATAAAAATCTCCAGAGATGGGGCGCAGGATTTATATTGAAACGGATCAAACACAAACCTCCACTAGTTTGTCCAGTGTGCAGCCAGGAGGGAGGACCGCCAACCTAAGGCAATGCCGGGCACCCACTAAACACTCCATAAACGCTGGCTGTTGCCATTCACACTGTGCACCCTTCCTCATTCACACTCGACTGTCTCCCCTGAATCCTTTGCCTTAAATGACCTGTGCTTCCCAGACTGCCTGGCAAACGGCCGTTCCTCCAAGATTTTGCAAGAGCCTCACCACCTTCATGAAGCCTTTCCTGATTCCTCCTAACAGTACTGACCACATCTGCCCCCGGGTTCCAGTGTAACTGAGCTGATAATAAAAATACTGATTTTACCCTTTTGTGGAGTATTTAATCCATCCTGGGCATTGTGCTGGGTGGTGAGTACATTTTCTTTTTTATTTCTCACAACAACTCTGTAAGGTAGGGTCCACTGAAAGCCTCCTTGTATAGATGAGGAGCCAAGGATCCAGAAGGGTGCAGTTATGTGCCTATGGTCACCCAGCCGGGACCTTGGGGAGGTGACATTTGCACCAGGTCTAGCTGCCCAGAGCTTGGCTTGGACCCCTGCACTGCACTGCCCAGACCCGTCTGCACATCTGTCTTCTGCTCCAGCCTCTTAAGCCTTTCAAGGACAAGGATTGTGTGCAATTTGTCATTGTATTTCTAACACCTGGGACATGTTAGATACATAACAAATGAGCTAATTAGCTAACTGTCAGGGGAGGGCGTGATATATACCCACCACCTACTGTGTGCCAGGCCATCTGCTTGCCACTTTCCCAACACTGGGGACAAGAAAGTATAGAGTTTGAACCCAAGAACCACAGTCTCACTGGGATCAAAGACTAACTACAGGACTCTGTGCTGGGGACCTTGGGTGGGTCATGACATCTCTCTAAACATTAGCTCATCATCTGTAAATATTACACATAAAGGGGCCTAGAACAGTGCCTGGGACACAGCTAAGCTCCATAAATGTGAGCTGCTATTAGCATCTCATTTTATCCTCACAACCATCCGTTGAGGTGGATGCCATTAACTATATTTTTATTTTCTTTTTCAGCTGAGGAAACTGAGTCTCAGAGAAGTTGCCACTTGCCAGAAGTGGCAAAGCTAGTAAGTGGCAGAGCAAGGACTAGAACCCAGGTCCATCTGACCAGTAATTCTGAGCTCATTTCCCTCCAGGTTCTCTCAGGCAGACAATATGATTCAGTGACCTTGACGCTCCCCTGGAGGAGGCTGCAGACTGGGGAGCAGGGGACAGAACAGCTTGCTGGAAGGAAGAGGCCGCCTCAATCACCCCAGCTCAGAGAAAGAGTCCATCCTCTCCCATTCTCTGCTTGTCTGTGTGTGCCCAGGAGAGAGGTGGCCCCAAGACCTGCAGGGTTGATGGCTGGGGGGCAGAGTGCAGGGAGCAGCCAATGGAGGTTGAGCCAAGTGCAGGGAGAGGAGAGATGGGGAGGACAAAAGGAGAGAGGGAAGGGTGGGGGAGCATAATAGAGGGGAGAGGGGCAGTGACAGCACAGGACAACTGTCAAGAGCAGATGGAAAGGTGACTAGGATGGTGGGGGGCAGGGAGCTAGGGGGCTGGAGGGGGGAGGCCTGGGAAGGGGAGGGGGCTGAAGAAGGTCTCCTCGTGGTGGTGAGCTGATCTCTCCCCAGTGGAAGAGCTGTTGCCATGACAACGCAGAGAGCCTGATCGATGCTTGGCTTTGGATGGAGCTCTCAGTCACCGCCAACTGCCTCCCTTTCTCTCTATCCTCTGAAGTGGGGAGCGTGTGAGTGAATATGGGGGGAGGGTGGGATAATTCCTCACTCCCCGGAGCCTCCTGGAGTGATGATAGTGGTCCCCAGAGCCCCTGACTGAGTACCGCACATCCTGCCCAGGGAGTGGGCCCGGTGGGGGATAGGAGGGCATCCCTCTGCCTGCCTCCCAGCTCCTTCGAGGATGAGATGAGGAAGGAGGACAGGGTTCCCCCGAGAACTGGGGGAACCTCTTGGCTGCTGTCACAAGGGCTTAAGGGTATAGAAGCCAAGTGTCACCTTCTCTGATCAGTCATGCAGAGAGATCTGCAGAGGGGACCACAATGCATGGGTTCAAATTCCTTTCTGGGCCTCCTCTTCATCATGTGGAAGCTGGCGGCAGGGAATAGATTTTCTCTGAGGTTCCTTCCAGCTCGAAAGCAGTGACTTTTTTTTCTTGTTAGCTTAATGAGGTAGGGTCTCCCTTCTGATATGACTGCAGAATGCCATGGAATCCCTTCCTGCCTCAGTACAGGTCTCCCCACTGGCTAGTTAAGAGGGTCTGAAACGCCAATAGAGGGTCCGCTTCTTTGAGCTTCTTGTAAAAAGGCAAATACCTCAGGGAAGGACAATGTGTTAGCATATCGCCGGACAACAGGCCAGAGGTTCTGGAGCTCTCAGACCTCGGGTGGAATGCTGAGCCCTCCACTGACTGGCTCTTTGATCCTGGCAAGTAACACAACTTCTCTGAGACTTAATTTCCTCCTCCGAAAAGTAGCTTTGGGGGGAATATTAATACAGGGGGGTATTGCAGGCATTAAATGAGATAATAGAAACAAAAATATATTTAAAAGTAGAAATCTTTACGTAAATATTTTAAATTATCATCAGTCATTCACCCAAGTGAATATGACCATGAGCCCTGGTGGAGAAGAGGTTTTCATGAGCATGATGATGATGATGTAGAAACAAGCCTTGAGCACCTACTAAGTGCAGGCAACTTACTATCCCATTTGACCCCCTCAACAACTCTGCTGGGCATATTATTCCCATCTTTCAGTTGAAGAAACTGAGTCTCAGAGAGGTTAAGTGTATTGCCAAGGTCACACCAAGGATCAGGGACCAGTCTGGGATTCGAACTCACGTCTCTCTGACTCCAAAATCCTCAGTGGAGGTACAATTATTGAGCTGAGTCTCCTGTGCAAGGAGGGCCGGGCTTGGGGGCCATCCTGGCATAAAGACATGAGAGGTTTAGGCAAGCAAGGCAACGAGGAGCAGGTCGCTGAGAGACTGAGGTTTGATTTTACCCACCTCCCCTGTGGGGGTTCCAGCAAGAGAATTTCTCGGTGAGTCCAAGTTCAAGGGGATGCATCAGGGTGAGAAGTTTGTCACTGATTTCAGCTCAGGAAGGAGGAGGAGGAGGGAGAGGGGGAGGGAGGAGGGAAGGAAGGAATGGTGAGCAGGAAATCCTGGCTCCAAAGTAATGAATTTCTTTCTTTAGTCCAAAGGCCACAGGATTTCACCAAAAGCCACACCTGTGCAATCCAGAGAGGCCCCACCCGGTCACCTCCAACTTCTCTCAAAGTCTGGACTCCTCAGAGTGCAGGGGTAGGGCAGGGGAAGCATTTCAGAGCGAAGCAAGAAGTTGGCACAGAGAGCGGGACTTTCTAGGAGGGATGGAGGGGGGAAGGGCAGCATGAACTACACGCCCCCCCCCCCTGCCAGCCAGGAGATTTCAAGAAACTCCAAGCGCCAAATGCCTGGCGAGGCTCCCCAGCATCCAGCATGGAGCCGTCAGTGTCTGTGGGGCTGTGGGTGGGAGCTGGACCCACAGGGAAGGAGAAGGGGCTTAGGGAGAGTCTGGCACGAGGAGAAGGCAGCAAGCTCTGCTCACTAACAGTGCTGTGGATGCCAGCCTTCTGCTGTCTGCTTTGGTTTGGAAAACAAACACACTTTTTTAAAAGGAGTAAGTTTTGCTCTTTGAAAGTGAGCCAATTTGCCTGCACGCACACGGTGGTCAACTGGCCTGTTAAGAGCGTGGTCTCTGCAGTCAGGCGATCCTGGGTTCTGCTCCTGGTAGCCGCTTGTTAGCTGTACAACCCCCCAAGTGTCAATGTCTCCCTCGGGAAATGGGGAGCAGGGATGTCTGCCCTGGTTGTGGCTGTAGGGATTAAATGAAATGATGTATGGATGGTAGCTTAAAATGGCTTCTGTCTTCTAACTTCTGATGTGTAAAGGGACTAAGTGGGCTTCCTCCTAGAATCTCAGAGACCGGGGATGGGGGCTGGAATGGGCTCTGAGGGGCCTAAAGAGGACATCACTGGGGTTGTAAGGAAGCGAGTGTGTGAGGTGATGGGGCCGGACACAGGGTCTGTGGGAGCAGAGTGTTTCCTTTCCCCAGGGTGAGGTACCATTAGCTGAGGGCTGGAGAGGGGTTGATACCCAAGTTCACCTGGTCACCCAGTTCCGCCAAGTGGTGGAACAAGAATGCAAGTCCAAGTGTTGCTGCTTTCAAAGCCCAGGCCTTTCCCATACTGTCCCCATAGAGGGCAGCACTTGAAGGCGGGCAGCCCTGGGTGCCAGTGCCACCTCTGCCACCTTAGGCAAGGGACTTCGCCTCCCTGAGCCTCTGTTTCCTTATCTGGAAAGTGAGGGTCAGATACACCAAGGTGTAAAAAGAGCCTAGCAATTTCAAGTGCATGATGGAGTATTGGGAAGACACTGTTCTAAGAGCCAGGAATCCTGGGCTCTACTCTTGCCTCTGCCTCACCTTGCTGTGTGACATTGAGCAAATCACAACCTCTCTGGGCTTTAGAATTAAAAATCTGTAGAGCGTTAGAATTCCCAGGGGAACTTTAAACACATGCGTGCGTGACTCAGCCTTTTCTCTAGAGATTCCAATTCATTTGGTCTTGAGGCCTGCACATCTGACTCATTTAAGCTCCCCAGGTGTTTGAATGTGCAACCAGGGCTGAGATGACGACACTGGTTCTCCAACGTAGTCCCTGAACCAGCAACATCGGCGTCACCTGGGAACTTGTTAGAAATGCAAAATCTCGGGCCCCACAGGGCCCTACTGAATCAGAAACTTCAGGGGTGGGGCCAAGCCATCTGTTTTTACAAGCCCCCCTCCCCAGGTGATTCTGATGTGGCTCAAGTTTGAGGGTCCCTGGGCTACAGAATTCAGCCCTAAGATCCTACACTTTTTAGATTGATGAAAAAACTGAGTAAGAGCAGGAGAAAGGATGAGTGCAATTCAGAAAACAAAGAGAAATGAGAGAAGAGACCCAAAGAATCAAGAGGCGGCATTGGCCTTGGGGTTGGCATCACAGCTATGAAATCTGCCAAAAAATGTAAAAGCTTCCAAGCGCATGCTTCTCAAAAGGGGGCGCGCGGTGGCAGCTCAGAGTGAGAATGGTGCGTCTTCCTGGAAAGTCAATCTACCCGAAGACGTTTTAGGACCCAAAAATTAACCTGAAAACCTGTAATTTAACCCGAAAAAATTAAATTATTTCATCCATGAGTAATTGAAAACATGACTATTAGAATAAGTAAACAGATATATTATGGCACAGAATACCACCTGCTTATACACATCTCAGATAAAAGAAAGGCCTCAGAGCCATTTTATACTCACATTCGGGAGCTTTAGACTGCAGCCTTGGACCCCAGGGGGCCAGTTCTCTTTTCCTTGCCTGTTGGTGGAAAACACAACCATTAATGAGTGAATTAATGAACTGATTGATTAGACAAAGGATTGAGTCCCTACCTTGTGCCAAACACTCTCCTGGACACCAGGGAAGCACCAGTAACAAAAACAGGCAGAGTTTCCACTCTGGAAAAGCTTATGGTGTGATGGGGGTGGTGGGCAGGCCCCAACATTAATCCAATCATCACACAAATGGATTCCTAATTACAAACTGTGATAAATATGAGCAAAAAAGGCAAAGGGAGGTCTAAGAGCATACGACAGCCCTCGAGTGAGGTCAGGAAAGGCTTCCCCGAGGAAGCGACATTGGAACGCAGACCTGGAGACAAAGGTGAGGAGCCTGCTCCAGGCAGGTCCGGAAACAGCATGCTCTGCTTTTGCTCACTCTGGCTTCCCTGCTGGAGCTCTGTCTCCTGCCTCTATTTGATCCCTAGATCAAGCCCAGCCCCCTCCAGGAAACACTTCCTGACCGATTCTGACCACTCTGGCCATCCTCTGAATTTCCACATCTCCTTCTTCCAGCACGTGCTGGAATCACTAGTCACTCTCACCCATCATTCAGGGCCCACCTTCATGATGTTTTCCGTAGCCAGATAATACCAACACTAGAGTTGACTTAATCACGTTCTTCCATTTTTATTTATATAAACGTATTTTAAAAGGAAACTTTTATCCAATACCATTATAAGAAAGCCATAAATAAATAATGCTTTATAGATGCCATAGAGAAAAGGTAACTCTGCCAAAAATAAAAGGTAAATAACAAGTAACTGTTATGCCTCTCCCTTTGTCGTAAAGGGAGATGAGCAGACGTTGGAAGGGCGTTGAAGGCATGTGAGCACTAATTCAGACTTCCTCCTTGACACTCAGAAACTGAAGAAGATATGAGAGGGGACATGTGGTCACTCTGGTTCGCTAGTTGTCCACGCACTTCCTGAAATAACCTCACGTTCTGCTCATGGTACGCAGCATTGCATATTTTTTGTTTGTATGTTTCATGTTTTGTTTTCAAGCGGATGTTAGGGATCTCTATCAAAACTGTGAAATCCTCAAGGATAAAGCCTCTCTCACATACCCCATCGCACCTCCAGTAAGTGTTCGAATGTTTCTTAGATGCAGAGGAAATATTTGGGGCCCACGTGGCTGAGATCTGTCGCGTCCTTAATCTCTCCCTTGAACTGTGCTAAATGCTTTACATATGTTGTTTCATTTCATTCTCACAATAACCCTGAGACAGAGGTAGCGTTGTCATCTCAATTCTACAGACAAAGAAACTGAGGTTCAAGAGAGGGAAGCAAATGACTTGATTAGGCTCGTCCAGGAAGTAAGAGGCCGGGGTGGGCCTGGACCCAGGTCTGGCACTGCAGAGCTCATGGTCACTGCAGCCAGCTGGCTCAGACCATTCGGACACAGCGGGGGTGGCTCAGGCCTGAATCACAGACACACACTCTGATTAACAGTCTCGGTTTTGCAGAGGGGTCCCGTCCCCTAGGGTTCTTATGAAAATAAAATGAGAACGCAAATGTGAAAAAGGCTGGAATGAAAGAAATGATGCCGAGTTCCACAGACAACTGATTAATTCAGTAAAACCCATTATGAAACTCCCCTCACCTGCTCAGCTCTTCCGACTCCCCATTGCCTGCCACGTGGGTCTCAGATACCGACTTGCGTATACCGTCATGATGATCGTCACCATGTATACGACCTGCACTCATTAATGTTAAATAATCGAACTTCACTTTGAATGCATTTATGTGGTTCAAAATGCAAAAGCCATGAAACGGCGTATAGCACATCTCTCCCACCCACCCTGTCAACCAGGTCCCCTTCCCAGAGACAACCACCCGTAGCAGTTTCTTGTATGTCCTTCCAGAGAAAGTTTACAAGCAATACACACACACACACACACACTCACTTTTTAAACACAAATGGAAGCACATCAGACATAATGTTCTGCCCACTGCTTTTATGACTTAACAATACACCCTAGAACTTGTTCTACATCAGAAGATAAAAAGCTTCCTCATTTTTCGAGGCTGCTTTGTACTCACTTGCCCCATTCTTCAACCAGTTGATGGACATTCGGTGGTTCTTAATCTTTTGCTATTGTAAACAATACAGCATGAATAATCTTCCAATTATACTATTAATGACACAGCATCTTTCTTTCAATCAACTGTTTTCAAAAACTTTTCTCCCATCCTAAGCAATATCTCTGAAATCATAGGTTTGATAGGCTAATCATATATTTTTCTAATTCATATTAATATAAATAGATAAGAAATCCATAACCATTTAAATAAAAGTACTTGTCTGTGTATCATCTATAATCATTTCACTTAGCCCCTGTGCCATGCATCCACTGTTTAGGGAAACATTGGCTTCCGGGACGATCCACACTCCTTGGACAGGCACACAAGGCCCTTCAGGATCTCCCCTCAGCCTCCTTCTCCAAAGTCATTTCCCAGATATCCCATGCTCCAGCCTTGTGGAATCATATGCTGTTTTAGGTTCATGCCATGCTTCATCATGCCCCTGTGACTTTGCACATCATCCTCTTCCCTTGCCTGAAGTGGCATCTGCACCTGGTCCCCTGGAGAATTCCTATTCTCTCTTCAAGTCACAGTACAAGTTTTCCTCCTCCAGGAAGCCGTCTCTGCTTTCTTCACCCAAAACCTGCATCCACACACCTTGTGCATGCTTCTGCTGTTGCACTCAGTACACATAGCTAGTGTGCAGAGTGGCTAAGACAGTAGGGTCTGAATTGGATTGCCTGGGTTCAGATCCCAACTCTACCACTTACTAGAGGCTTGACCTTGGGCAAGTTGCTTAATCTCTTGGGGGAGCCTCAATTTTCCCACCTGTAAAATGGTGATAATCAAAATATCTCCCTCGTAGTCACCATGAGGATTAAAAGATGTGTTTAGCAGAGTAAATGCTCAAAAAATGTTCATTATAGCTATTACCTTACAGCTCTGTTTCCTCCACTAGATTATTAGCTCCTTCTAGCTCCTGAGCTCCTTACTTACAAATCCCATCAGGCCTACCTTCAAAATAGATCTCATTTCTGAGCACATCGCACCTTGTCCATAGCGCCAGCCTAGTGTGAGCTACCATCCTCTCCCACCTGGACGTCAGCCTCCTAATGACCTCAGTGTACTGTTCCCAATCCCTTCAGTCTGTGCTTTACAGCGGTCAGAGGGATCCTTTGAGATAGAGGTCAGATGGGGTCTTATCCTGCTCAGAACCATCCAGAGGTTTCCCATCATTCTTAAGGTAAAACCCAAAGTCCTTCCTACGGCAGCTGAGGCCCACACCTCCCTCTTCCTTGCTCCCCCTTCTCCAGCCTCCTTGCTGTTCCTGGGGCACGCAGAGCAAGTCCCCACCCCAGAGCTCTGTACTGGCCATCCCCTCAGTCTGCCCTTCCCCCAGAGAGCCACGCACTCGCTCCCTGGCTTCATTCAGGCTGCTGTTCAACTGCTCTCCTCGGGCCTCCCTGACCCCTGTCCAAAATGACCATCACCACCCCTCTCCAGCCCTTCTCTGTTCAAAGCACTCATGGCTTTCTGACCTGACGTTTATATTCGTCTGTCTGTCTGTCCCACTGAAATGCGTGCTCCATTAAGGACAGGGGCTTAATTTCATTCACTGCTGTCTCCCCAGTCCCCATCCAGTGCCTGGCACATAGTAGATGCCCAATAAATATGTGCTGAATGAACAGACACACGCACGACCGCAGAGCCTAGCACAGGGCCAGGGGCATTTCTGAGGGTTAGCAAATGTTTGGAGAGGAACAGAGAGATGGACACAGAGAAAAGAAGAAAGCACAGAATGAATGAATGAAGGAGAGAAGGAAGTCCGGGGTTTTTTTTTTTTTTTTTTGGTTTTCGTGTCTCTTTAGTGAGGTATAATTCACATACTACAAAATTTGCCCATGGCAGGTGGACAGTGCAGTAAGTTTTAGTAAATTTCCACAGCTAGGACACCATCACCACAATCCAGCGTGAGCGCTCTCCTCTCTCTCTTGTTGCCACTTGCTGTCAATCCCTACTCAGCCCCCGTCCTAAGCAACCACTATCAGCTTCCTCACCCTCTAATTTTGCCCTTTCTAGAAATTTCATATAAATAGAATCATACATTATGTAGTCTTTTCTGTCTGGTTTTTTCACAATGTTTCGTAATTATTTTTAGGGTCACCGACATCCCTGCATGCATCAGCAGTTTGTTCCTCTTTCTTCCTGAGTAGCATTCCATTGGATGGATATACCACATTTTGTGTATTCATTTGCCAGCTGGTGGATGTTTGTAGTGTTTCCAGTTTTAGGCTGTTCTGAAGACTGTTGCCATGATTTCCATGCACAGGTTTTGGTGTGGACATACATTTCCAAATGTCTGCGGTAATTAAACCGGGAGTAGAATTGCTTGGGTCTAATGATAAGCATAGGAGTCCAGAAGATTTTGATGCCCTAAGATACAGCTCACTTCTAGAGTTTCCACCGAGGCTTGTAAGAAAATGCCCCAAACCTGGCAGAGGAAAATGCGTGTAAAACACTCAGTTTGAGCTGCAATCTCGGCTCCAAGTCCTCAGTACGTGGCCAATTCATTATGCCTGTGTTTGAAGCCCATTTTTAGCTGTGTTTGATGTATTGTCTGTGGGGAGATGCTGAAATTTGCCAGCCTTCAGACTAACAACTGAGCCTAATTTTTCACCCAATGATTCTGAAGTAGTTTCTTCTTGGCAGAGGTAGTTTCTTCTTGGCAGAGGTTTGCGCAAAACACGGTGGATGAAATTAATTGGGAAAGAAGTGACAAATGATGTGGGAAGAAGTGACATTCTTTACCATTGAGCACGCAAGAGAAAGGTGAAGTGAACACAATTGTGCAGAAGTGTCCCTGGCTCCCTGTGAAAGTGTGGCCCCTGCCAAGTGTCCTGGACCCCCATCACCACTCCCAACTGCAGAGGCCTTGAAACCTGAGCTCCAGCACCCAAGATCTCAGATCCTTCAGGTGCATCCTGACAAATCCTCGCTTCAGGTTTTAAACTTGGTTATTATGTGATGAGGATAATCATGAGTTGAAGTTGGCTTGGGCTGTGGGAAGGTAGCATTTACAGAAAGCTTCCAGGCTTTCTTCTCCTGCCTTGCCACAGACACCCCACTTTGCTCTGCTTTGCTTTCGTTTCAAAGACTTCCCCCAGTGAGGGAGTTGACCTTCAGGTGCAAACCTCAGAGGCTGGACCCTCTCGGCCCCTGTCTCCCTCCTACCCCTTGAGAAAAGGAAATGCTCACCTTAGAGATCTTTTGTAGCATAAAATCAGAGTTGGTCCTAGGATATAATTTTGGCTTCAGAAGTCAATCTCTGATGTTCCCGATTGAACAATGCCCATTTGAAAGAGAAAAAAAAAAAAGCCGACTGAATGCAGAGGTACTCAGAGCTTTGCGTAAATAAATATTCTCTCTAGCAGCCTCCCGCCTCCTTGCAAAGAGAGAGGACACTGGGAAGGTGATCGGTCAAGAGGGCAGTCTTGTAGGAGTTTTTGTTGTTTGTCTGTTGGTTTGATGGAAAAGGGGTTCTATGAGAGAAGAAGAGAATTAAGGCTATGTTGCAGGTCTGAGGAGTGGGGAGTCAGCAGCCTCGAGTTGACCCAAGTGTGGGAGTTGATGGACATGATGGAGGCGGGAGAAGGAAGTGGAGGTCTGAGCCCTGAGGAGACAGACACTGGAAGAGCGTCTGTGAGACTCAAGGGGCCCTGACAATACAGCTCCGGAGGTGGGGGGACAACGTGGGGCACATGCAGAGGGAGGGCAGCATTCGACTCATCTCAGCAGAGCATACAGTGTGGCTTCCACTCAGGAAAGACGGTGGCAAAGTAGCACCACCCAAAGGGGCAGGCTGCAGGCTCTGGGCCAGATGGCCTGGGTTTAAATCCTGTCTCTGCTTCTTTCCAACTGACTTTGGGCAAGTCACTTCACCTGTCTGAGCCTCAGTTTTCTCATCTGTAAAATAGATGTATTAATAATGACTACCTCCTAAGTTTGCTGTGAGGAATAAATGAGCTACTACTTGGAGAGTGCTTACCTGTGTATGTAGAAAGAGTTTGCCAAATATTGGCTGTGTTTTGATGTTGTTGTTGTTATGGATTTCCAGCTTTGAGGAGCACCAGATGACTCCACCCTGACACATACATCAACGTTGTCAAGTGGTTCCAGCAGGAGCTGGTGAGAGATGACCCCTGAAGAGGGGCCTGGAACAAACACATCCTGAAAGAATCATTTGAGAGCTCAAGTGAAACCCCCTTGGGACTCGCAGCAAAACCTGAGTGAGACTTTGCTGGAATGGGGAGAGCCAAAGGCCTTTATTACACAGATGGGGTGTCAGCCAGTGAAATAGGTATTACCACTGTTAGTAACGAAATAGGTATCACCACTGTTAGTAACGACCTTCTTGGACTCTCAGGTTCAGGGGCCTGGGAGTGTCCAAGTTCCCCAAAGAAGAGGCGGGTGGAAACATAGTCAGACGAAACAGCTGCTGAATAGTTTAGCTGCTGAGAGCAACAGCCATCCACACTCCCTGGGTTCAAATCCCAGATCTGCCACTTCCCAACTATGTGTTTTGAGCGAGTTAATTCAATTTCTCTGTGCCTCGGTGTTCTCAACTGCAAAATGGGAATAAAAACAATAGTCCATATTTCATAAAGTATTTGTTAGGCTTTAAAGAGATCATTAAAATAAAGCACTTAACATGGTACAGTGCCCAATAAATATTAACAAGCCAAATTAGCAAGTACAGAGAAGAGTGTCCCATGTGGCGGGAACAGCACGTGCAAAGGCCCAGAGGTGGAGAGAGAGCAGAGCTGCAGGGATCAATGGGAGGCAAGGCGTGAGGTTGCGGCTGCCCTGGGAACCACAGGCCTGTCCTGGGCCCACAGGGCTTCTCTTCACAAGCGGAGCGAGGATGAGCAGGAGAAGAATTTCTGGGGCACTGGCAAATGACCTTGTTTGTGTCTGTGTCTCGCCAGCTAAATTGTCAGCCCTTTGAGGAGAGGGACCTTGTTTCTCCATCGTTGTACCCATAGCACCTGCCACCACACCCTGCGTGGAGTGAGTGCTGAGTTGGTGTTTGTGAGATGTTGTTAAGAGCACTGGAAAAACCTCCAGACCAGGACTCTGATTCCGTCTTGGCCTTTCGAATTCTCTCTGGCACCATGACCAAGTCATGCCACTGATGCCCAGCTTTCACTGGACTAAGAGAGATCATGGAGGGGATTTTAGAAATGAAGAAACGCAGGTCCAGAGGACAGGAAGGACGCCGTGAATGTCAAATCTTAAGTCAGCAATAGCATCAGCGCTGGAAACCATTCCCTCTGCTCAGCCCAGTGCCCATTCCCTCCCGATTTCTCACAGGGCAGATCAATGGTGGATTTCGCTGTGTAGTTGAATTTCATATCCTCTATCAGGCTTGCATATGTATTTTCAATGAGCTGATCAACTCATCTTGAGACTTGATTCTTCCAAACCAAGCTGGGGGTTAATAATAAGCACTTATGAGAGTGATATGCAGAAGATTTCAATCCTGTATTACAAATGAAGAAACTCAACCTCAAAAAAACTGAATTTACTTGTCCAAATTCACTCACCTCGTGGGGAAGTTGCAGAGTCCAAATTCAAACTTAGGTCTTCTCGAATCCAAAACCCGTGCACTTATCTACTGAGAGTGGAGTTAAGGAGCTTTTGTGCAAGCATTCTATTGGAAGTTTTGGGTTCTGCTTGCATAGGAAGGCCCCCAGGACAGAAGACTGGAGTTTGGGGTGATGGCTCAGCCATTACAGAGGTTCAACACCATCTTGATGTGCTTGGCTACTTGAGAAACCAATGAAAATCTCAAATCTCTTCCTAATTCCCTCCCTTTCTCCTTCTCTGAGGGGCAACGAGCCTATAAGAAAAATCTTAGCTCTTTCCATGTCCATTGCCCAGACTGATAAACAGAGCTCAAACAGAAATGTAGCTTCATAGCTTCATAACTTATTCTTGGGGGAAAGTAGGGCATGCTCTGGGCTATGACATCAGATGCAGCACAAAGGATGCTGGTCACCTTCAAGTTCAAGAGCCTCCAGAGTCTCCACAATTTCCTCCCTCCAAGCCCCATTCTCCTTCAAGAGAATCAATGCTTTCATTTTGCTTGAGCTGAAATTCACATTTAAAGCCCCATTACATCATAAAATATGTCTCGTGCATCTGTACAGATTTACAAAATATATTACTGTCTTTTGCATTTATTTTTTTTCTGTAAAGATCTATCTTAATCCAATATTGCTCCATCTCTATTAAGGCACCTCCTTTAAAGGTTATCCTTGTAAGAACACTACTTAAGCACCTGCAATTTCATTCTCAACATCAGCTGAAGAACTCTAGAAATAAATGATAGCTACAATTTAGTGAGCACCTACTGTGTGCCGTGTATCTTACACAACAATATATTATTCAGGATATAAGTTTGGTTGCTAAAACAGAGACCCACAAACTACAGTGTTTATTTTATTTTATTTGTGTGTGTGTGTGTGTGTGTGTGTGTGTGTGTGAGGAAGATCAGCCCTGAGCTAACATCCATGCTAATCCTCCTCTTTTTGCTGAAGAAGACCGGCTCTGAGCTAACATCTATTGCCAATCCTCCTCCTTTTTTCCCCACAAAGCCCCAGTGGATAGTTGTATGTCATAGCTGCACATCCTTCTAGTTGCTGTATGTGGGACGCGGCCTCAGCATGGCCGGAGAAGCGGTGCATCGGTGCGCACCCGGGATCCGAACCTGGGCCACCAGTAGCGGAGCACGCGCACTTAACCGCTAAGCCACAGGGCCGGCCCCAAATCACAGTGTTTAAATGATATAAAATTTTATTTCTCTCTCATTTAACAGTCTAGGAGTAAGCCATCCAGGGCTGGTAGGGGAGCTTCAAGATGTCAGAAATGCCAGGTTCCTTCTATCTTGTTCCTCTTCCGTCTTTAGATGTTGCCCTCATTTACCTTGTCCAAGATGGCACATTGCTACATTGCAGCCAGCTAGGAAGAGGAATGGAGAACAGGAATAGTCTTTTCTTTTCAGGACATGAACTTATAGATGGCACAGCTGCACATTTCCCATTAGCCAGAACTTAGTCAATAAGTATGTCCCCCTGCAAGGGAGTCTGGGAATTGTAGTCTTGAACCCAAGTGGCATGGATCCAATTAGAAACCAGAGGTTCTATGACTATGGAAGAAGAGGATAATGGATATAGGGGCACCACCAGCAATGTGAGCCATAGAAGGTGATGCTAAATGAGGCCACGCCCCAAGAGTTTTGAACATGTGATAAGAACAGGCTGAAAATGAAATGCCCTGAGAGAGGTACAGCCTCACCTGGACTGGGATGTCCATGCCTCATTTCCAAATTTACTTAATATGAAATAACCCAAAAGATGGGATGTGGGGTTGTGCTGTGTGGCAGGGGCAGATCGCACCCCTGTGGGTGGGAGTGGGGTTTCCCCTGAAGAGAAGGGATGTTCCCACAATCAAATCTCCTGTAGGGTGGTCAATCCTGGAGCAGGAAATGGGGATTCTGAAAATAGAGCTTAAAGGAGAGGGATGGAAAATTGTCTCCTCTCTCTGAACTGGAGGCCAGCTGGGCCTGGATTCCACAGGGTAGCGAGGCCTGGAGGATTTCTGGTGAGGGAAGGGAGAAACTCGGGCCCAGCCATAGAGAAGCAGGCTGAGAGAGAGACACAAAGCCAGTTAAGGGAAGCTGAGGACACATCTTCATCTGTTCAGTCATTGTAAATTATTCTCTATTTTCCTTCTTTTTCAACTGGTCCCAAATTGTCAGTAAAAGCTTGTTTAATAGCTACATCTTGGTCTCTGTTCTAATGGGGAGAATGAAGGCAAAGTGCCTGCCCCACACTTAGGATGAAGTAGATCTGCCCCTCTGGCCTTCCTTCAATTCCTCAAATAGCCACGTTCCTTCCTGCCTCAGGGCCTTTGCACACATCATCTCTCTGCCTGGAATGCCTGTCCCTGCCCCCCACCCTGCCTGTACACTCCTCACTTTGAGCTATCATCTAGAATGTTACTTCCTCAAGAAAACCCTCCTGGCCTCTCCTAACCCTCACCCCCTAGACTCAGTAGGTTCTTCCTGATACTCTCTCATAACTCTCTAATTATCATGTCCATGGTTTGTAATTACATATTTATTCATGGGATTGTTTGATCAGTATCTTTCTCCCTTACTAGACTGTAGTACCACAAGGGCAGGAACCATGTCCAGTTTTTCTCACGCCTCAATGTCCAGCACCTAGGACAGTACCTGGCATACAGGTGCTCAATAACTATGTGTTGAATGAATGAATGAGAACAGTGTCCCACCCCTGAGGCCAGAGTAACAGGGGGTCATCAGCAGAGGACAGCTCTGGCCACTAGAGTGTTGACTCCCAAGGGGCTTTGGCAAGATTGCAGCACCGTGGCGGCTTGAGGGGGAGATGGGGATAGAAACACTGCTGGTTCAGAAGGGTCCCCCAGGAACCTCTCAGAAGTACTTGAGGAGACACATTGGGACTTAAGGGGCTTAACCTGATGGGCTCTCATCTCATCATCTGGATTATACACATGGAAATGATCTCATCTAATTCCCTAGCCATCCTATGGGGCACGTGTTTTTTATCTCCAATTAACAGATGTGGAAAACTGAGGTTCAGAAATGTTCAGAAACCACCCAAGGTCACACAGTGAGTAAATGGAGTCTGGATTCAAACCCAGGTCTGGCCATCTCCAAAGACGCCCTCATTCTACACACCCAGTTTGCTTCCCGGAGAAACAAATGGAAATGGGAAAAAACCCACAAAGTCAATTCACTGCAATGACTCGAATGACAAATGTTTCCAGCTGCCGGCTGCTCTAGGAGGACTTTTCTTCTGCATGAATGCCTCCCTGGCTGAGTGCTCCCAGGCCACTCTCTGAGAGCCCCTGCTGTTTAAATTTGACACTGACTACTTTTCATGAAGCTTGGTTTCAGTCATGTCCTTTGGCTTCCACAACCAAACTCTCAGGTTTAAGGTCTTTGAAGACTGCTGTTGGGGCTCCCCTGAACTGCTTCTCTCCCAGCCTAGGTGAGATTTTTTTCTCTCCTTCTTTATTCACATAACCAACCTGCTTTTGTGTCCTGTCTTCTGAACACACAGCAGTTTATCTATGCCCCTCAAGGGTAGCATCATCCCAAACAGAACACGCTGAAATGGACCCAGTCTTTCCAAAAAGCATTCAAGTTTGTGTCTCCAAAGCTTTAAAATATGCATCTATTTCATCTAGCATTTCCACTTCAGGGAGTTTATCTCAAGATCAAAATCAGATAGATGTGCAAAGATGACAGATCAAGGATATTTTACTGGCAGAAATGTTTGCAACAGTAAATATATGGAAACAACCACATATCCAATAATAGGGGATTGGTAAAATGAATAGAGATACATCTAGACAGTGATTTACAATGTAGTCGTTAAAAATGACAATGCAGACTTTTACTCATGATGAGAAATATTCACAGTGAGAAAAAGTAGGTTCAGAAGCAAATTATATAATATGATTTCATTTCCCTTAAAATGCAGATTTATTTGTTCATTCAACAAAATGTGAGTGGTTGCTATTTATCAGGTCCTGTGCTGGGAGCTGAGAATATAGCAATGAATAAAATAAGTATTATCTCTCAGGAGATCACCAGTCTACTGACCATTTTCTGCTGGTGATCACTTAAGTCAGTGGCTCTAACTCTTTGAGCCTTAGTTTCCTCATCTATAAAAAAAGGATAATAGTTATCCACAGAGATATGGGAAGGTCAAACATATGAATACAGGGCTCAATAAATGTAAAATACTATATTTATCACACCAAAATCACACTTCCAATCCACTAGGGATTACTGTGATTTTATCGAAAGGCCCTGAGACTGCATCTCAAGTTCTAGTCTCATCACAACCATCAACTATCTGTACAACGCAGGGTAAATTACTGCATTTAGTCACTTCAGTCTGTTGGTTAGTCAGTCATTCAACAAACACATATGGAGCACGTACTATGTGTCTTATCATAGCCTATAAGGTTCTACACTCTCTGGTTCCTACCTACCCCTCTGCCCTCTGCTCCCACCACTGGCCTTCTTGAAGTTCCTCAAACATGCCACGTGTGCTCCCATTTCAGGGCCTTGACTCTTGCTGCTTCCTCTGCCTGGAATGTTCTTCCTTCTGTACATATCATGACTGTATCTTTCTATCTTTCAGGTCTTAGCTTGAATATCTCCTCTCAGAAAAGTCCTGAACATCCTAGGGCATCCTAGACCTGCTCCTGTCTCTACTTTATTGTCTTCATGGCATTTACCACTATCTGATGGATCAAATTTATTTTCTTGTTTACTATCTGTCTTCCTCACTGTAATGTAAGCTCCAGGAGAGCAGACACGTAGTTTGTCTAGTCCATTGCTATACCCCAGCTCTTAAAACCGTACCTGTCACATAGTAGATGTTTAATAAATTTTGTCAGATGGATGAATGAATGAATGAATGAATGAAAAGATGTGCCTGGCCCTGTGCTAAGGCAGAAGCTACAACAGTGAGCAAGGCACAATCTCTTATAGTCATCACCTTGTGATGCCTAGTTCCTCCAACCTCCAAAAGGGAATTCTTCTTGCCCCCTTCTTACCTGAGAATCCTTCACAGTTATGAAACAAGCATTCATTTACATATGCACAACCCCCTATCAGATCCTTTCTCCAGCACTCTCCTCTGCCAGAGCGCTGAGTAATTATCCTTTAGAATCTACAATGGCTCCAAATTTTGATTAAATGCTTTCTTGGCTTCTAAAATTCCAGGCCAGACTATTAGGCTGTGCTCTGCTGTGGCATTACCCGGCCCAGTGATTGACTGAGACAGACATTGTTCCCCTCTTACTTTGCAGCTATTTCCTTGAGTATTTTGATCCGGGCGAGAAGTATGACATTATTGATTTGCTCTGCTCCACTCACCAACTGCCTCATCTGCGAGAGCAGGAATCTTTATGGCTTCAATAATTTCCCGGAGTGCAGAGAACTCTTTTATATTTTTGCTTGGCACTTTGCAATTCTGTAAATTTTTTATGGACTCTGAGGTTAAGTTTCATCCCTTGCTCCCAGGCTCTTTGGGATGTCTGCCTGTGCTCTAAGAAAGAACCTGACCCCTTTGTACCCAGTCGTGTCCCACACCATCCTTATCTTTAGGGAGGGAGGGAGAGAGGGAGAGAGAGAGAAATAGGATTCTAGCACTTTTTCAGTTCTATACTTCTTTTTACTGAAAAGAAAGGGAAAAAAGCAGCTCAGAAAGGTCGAGTGCCTCAAATAACACAGCCAATAAGTGGGAAATACTCTACTGCTTCTGGGGTGGTCTTTGGTGCTCTTCTCTGATATTTTGGTTCTCTTCCTCCTGGGCACAAAGTAGAGGAGTCCCCTTCTCTGCCCCCATAAGGCCATGTGACTTTCAGTAGCCAATGAAATGTGAGTGGAAGTGAGCTCTGCCACTTCCAGGTGGACACCTTTAAGAGCTGGTGCACAATTCACCATGTCCTTCCCACCTCCAGATGGTGGAGGCTCCATTTACCTGTATCTCTAAATGAGAGCAGTGACTCAAGAATGACACAGAACATAAGCAAGATATAAATCTTTGTCATTTTAAGCACTAAGACTTGGGGATGTTTGTTAAGACACATAATCTAGCTCATCCTAACTGATACAGCCTCCAACTCCGAAGTCTCCCAGGCAAGATCATTTGGAAATCTTTAGGAGATAATTTTGGCTGGAAGATCTGGAAGATTTGGACAAGAAGAGAACCTGAAAGACGCAGTTGTTTTTACATCATGGATTTCTCATGTATAGTTTTGTTTAGATCAAGAGTTGAAAAAGCTATGAAACAAGGAAAAGTTCAATTCACTAGGAAAATATTCAAGTCCCTTCACAACTTGACCCTAGGCTTCCTTGCCAGCCTCCACTCCCCAAATCCACACCTCAAGCACTCTATGCTTCAACTTCATTAATCTCTTTCATTGCACACATATATCATTTCTTCATTTGCACAGTCATTCATTCAACAAATATCTATTGAGTTTCTTATGTGTTCAAAACATCTTGATGGACTTCAGTGTATCAAATTGTTGCATACACTTATTCTTTGAATGTCCTGGCCACCACTCCCCAGTCTTTCTTTTCAACTTGGTGAACTTTATTCATGTTTCAAGGTCCAGATCAAAATCCTTTCTATTGGGAAGGCTTGTCTGACACCATTTTTTTTTCCAAAGCACATTTAGCCTCCTCTTTCTCTGTGTGTTTATGACATTTTGCAGGCCTTTCTTTTACCCACGGAGCACATGGTACTATAATTACTAGTTCACATATTTATCTCCCTCACTAGACTGTGAACTCTTTGAGGGCAAGGATCACAACATCAGTCATCGATGAAGCCCTAATGCTTGGCTCATAGTCTATGCCCAATAAATACTTGACGCATGAGCAGATGAATGGTGTGATGCAATCTTGTTATTCTTTCTGATTCTGCTTCCAACATCCCAGCATCTTAGTTCTCCACAGGGGAAAGTAGCCACACCCAGAGTCCTAGAAGCCTGGCTGAGCTGGAAGTTTGGGTGGGTATTTAATCTCTGAACATACCCGGGTGGGTTGGTGGAGATGGGGAGCTGTTTAACATCTCTGTGCCTTCCTGGCCTGGGAGAAGCAGAGACCCCATGAATGTGCTAATATATCTTCATGATAGACAGCCACCAAGACTTGCTGAGGGGAGCAAATGCCACTTAATGAGAGGAATCACCCTCTTAGAGACCCCAGAACGTAATTACTCCAGTGAGGATGTCATCCTTCTCTGCTTGCATTTTAAACAGAATAAATCATATCCTACCCTCATGAGCCCAACACTCGGATGCCGACGGCGGAGCATAATAAGACTTAGGCTGTGCAGCAAGGCCCGTCACATCTGCAGTAACATCAGCACCATCGATCTGTGGCAGTAACCTCAAGTCAGTTGAGCTTTCTGATGGACACCTCCTCCTCGGTTCCCCTCCTCCCCACGCTCGTGTCTGCACAGAGCTTTCTGTGTTGGTTTCCTCAACCGCATTTGACATAATCCATATTTTCCACTTTAAATATTTATAGCAAACTTGGAGGGAAAACATTCTCTTTTCAACAGGCCTTCTAATTTCATTTAACAGTAAAGGTCAGAGCAATGAATGCTCTGCAACGGAATTTCTCTCCTCATTTTCAGCCTATGGCAACCAGAATCGAGGGCAGGAAAATGAGAATCCTTCTACCCAGCTTCATCCTCCATGCCCTCCCTATCAGTCACCTGAATGCCCCCCGTTAAGGGGCAAAACAGCTGAGACATTACTTTTTAATAGATTTATAACATTTTTCTGATTATAAAAATACATGTCCCTTGCAATAAGTCCAGTATATATATATGTTATACAGTATATATGTTATATATATATATATATATATATATATATATATATATATATATATATATATATAAAAGTCACCTTTAATCCACCACCTGGAAATAATGGTTATTAACAATTTTGTGTCTAATCTTTTAGATCTTTTTTCCTAATAAGGATTATATTATTTCTTACTAAAATGGGATTGTATTATGCATAGTATTTTCCTTATTTGATTGTATTATGCAAACTTCTTTCTTCTAATTATAATTATAGTGTGGAAATCTGTCTTGTGTGTGATTGTATGTGTTTGTCTAACGCACATCATAATTTTTAACGGCTGCATAATATCCTGTTGTATAAAAGTACTAGAGATAATTAATTAATCCCCTATCACTGGACACTTAGGTTGTTTCCACTTGTTCATTATTATTTTAAAAAATAATTTAAAGATATAGCCACTATCCCTCTACAGACAGAAGAGTGCTCTTCTCTTACTATTTCTTTCATACAAATTTCTTGATGTGGAATTGCTGTTTCAAAGGATATGGGTCTTTTAAAGACTTATGACTCACACTACCAAAAAAAGAAAAAAAAAAAGATGAGTTTGCTTTCACAAGCAGTGCCTGACAATGCCTATTTCCTTACAACCTCACCAGTTCTGAGTATTAGCCATCTTCAAATTTATGACAATCTGATAGCAGAAAAAATGGTTATCACATTGCTGCCTCATTATTAATATATTTCATTATGTTTAAATGTTTCTTAAACATTCATACCTTTTCTGTTGTGAATTTGCATATTTATAGATCTTGCTCATTTTTCCCCATTGGGGTAATTTGCTATGCCATCCTTTTAAATGGTAAAGACATATATGCCACAAAGAGTCTTCTTACTGTGACTTTTGTCCTTTAATTTTGTTCTCTTGACCTGTGCAGATTTATAAATTGTGTGTAATAAACTCCAACAGTGTTTTTCCCTGATGATTTCTGGTTTTGATTTCAAACTCCAAAAGGCCTTCCCCTCTTCCAAGAGAATGGAACCTTCACCTACATATTTTAATATTTTTATACATTTTGTATTTATTTGTTTATTTTTTATATGAGTATTTAAACAATACGATGAAATTTATTTTGGAATAAGGTGTGAGGAAGGGATCTGACTTTATTTTTCCCCTACAGTTAGCTCATCTTTCCAATACCTTTTCATGTACAATTAACCCTTCCCTCTGGTTTGAAACATCACATTTATAATATATAAACTACTTCTATATTTGTGTCAGGCAAACACACTTTCTTAGTCAGATCGAACGAATCCCTTCACTGCTCTTGTTTTTTCAAAATAATCCCTTAATATTTTCAAATATCTATTCTTCAAGATGAATCTTAGTATCTTGTCAAGTAATAAAGAAAATTCTGCTAATATTTTAATTAACATTGCATAATATTTATATAATTTGGGATAAATTGGCATGTATCCAATACTAAAAACATGAGTTCCATTTATTTACCTCTTATATCCTTCAATAAAGATTTGTAATTTCATGCAACATAGCATATATACATTTCTTATTAAGTTTATGTCTAAGCATTTTACATTTTTATTGTGGTCAGAATTTTATTCTAATTTTATTTTATTATTGATATTTACTGATATATAAGAAAGCTATTGGGGATTTTTGTCTATATTTTGTACCTGTAATTGTTTTTGAAGATGATTATTGGATGGCTAAAGCCATCTCATTGTAGGTCATGGTTTCAGTTGTACTATGAATAGGCATAAATCATGCAAATTCATCTGGAAACCCCACAGGTATGAGAATGCCTATGTCACTTGGAAAGTCCACCAAGGATAGTTGTATTAATCATGTTTTTTATTTTCTGTATTTTATGATGCTTTGACATCTTGAGGCTTTGCTGATCTGGGAAAGACTGCCCTTCCCAGGGCTAGCTCATTCCCAGAGATAGCCAACTACTCCCCTGCAAGCACACCTTTCATAGGCAAACCAGCCAATCCAAAACCCATGCCCCCCAACCACCTCCTTTACTGAGCTCTTACACTCCTGGTGATATTCCCTTGTCCTAATCGACCCATGGCCAGGTGTGAGACAACTCAGGGCAGCCCCAACCCAGAGCGCAATGAAATCATTCAAACTAGTCAATCCTAAGCCTGCTGAACCTGCCTTGCCTGTTTCTTCCCATGGAAATGACAATAAAGACTTGTGCCCATGCTTCCCTCCTGCTCCTCTGCCTCCTGACCAACCCTGGCGCTTCCCCATGTGGCCCTGTACAGCCTGGGTGCCCCCTCCTCTTAGGAACTGTAACAAACTCTCTTTTCAATGGTAGTCGTCTGTTGATCTGTTGGCCTCATCATGCTCGAACAACAATGAAATCTACATTTTAAAACAATAGTTTTAGTAGAATGTAGGAATAGACAGCCTGATATGGGAGCAAGAGGCTGGGCTTTAGAGCCAGACCATCCTGGGGTTGAATTAAATGGCTTTGCTTGCTCGCTGTGTGACCTTAGACAAGTATCTTACTCCTCTGGTACTCTATTTCTCTCTGCAAGACGGAGGTTCTGAAAAACAATATGACTCGCTGAAATTCTCCCAACTGGTGGGTGGCTGACTTGGGATCCAAACCCACGCAAGTTGAACCCCGGTCTGTGCCCCTGTCACTAAACCATGTTGTACTTCCTCTCATTGTGATGTGTGAGGGTCTTTCAGGGCCCCAGCTACCATTCTGAGTCCCTGATACCATCATCCAGGTCTAAAACTAGAGTCTAAGATGCAGAAGAAAAGGAGAAAAGACAGTGGCTTCCTTCCGCTAGCTGAAGCCTACTATTTCCGTTAATCAAGGATCCTGGCAAGTTGGAGTCTTACTGATCTAGTGGGGCTAACACGTGTTTTACATACCCAGTGCATTGTGGGACACACTGGTAGCCATCTTGAATAGGCAGGAGAGCACCAGCAAGGATAGCAGCCTGGATTAAAATGTCCGCTCTGTAATTTGTGAGCAACTTGAGGACCCACAGGCTCCCATCAGCTCTTGTGAGATGTGCACAAAAGGAAGAATCGTACAGGTTCTTCTCTTTTATATGCATCTACCACTTATTAAGAGCTTACTTTCTTCTGAGACTATACTAAAGAATTCATAACCAGGAATTCACGTAAACTTCACAACAGTCCTGTCAGAAAGAAATAGTCATTATCTCTGTTTTACAGATTAGGAACCTAGGATTCAGAGAATCAAGAGTCTAACTCAGGGTCATACATCTAAGAAATGGCAGAGTCTGGATTTGAACAAAGGCCTGCCTGGCTTTTAAATCACTGCTCTGCTGTCTCTCTTTTGATGTTCCTGGTGCCCACTCACACCCTGGCATTGATAGGTTCTGATTGGCTATTTGTTGGTGATCCTATTGGATCAATAATGAGTCACTAATGAACATTCATAACAGTGCAGGTGGCACGATAAGCAGTATTGCAGAGACTTCGTGTTGCTGGTGTTTTATATTTTAACTACAGCTGTTGGTTGCCCTCTTGTTCAGCATGGCTGCCCGTGTCCCATGATGCACTGGGTATGTGAAGCATGTCTTGGCCGCAGAGAGGCCCCACCCAACGCATAAGAGTTGATGTTACTGTTAAGGAGACATCCAACAATGTACAAAACAACGAGTTCTGCAGATAAAATGTTCCCACATCCACATATCCCCTCTAAAATAACTGAGAGAGGACACACAGTGGATGTTGGCCAGTAGGGGGAAAACTTACTTGTGCAGATCCACAACTGAGTGTTCCTCATTGGTATTTAGGCAGCGGGTGTTCACTGGGCTGAGCTGGGCCCTTTTGCCAGAGGAGCTACTCTCCCCAGCTAATTCAGTCCTGCCCCAGTGTGCCCACACGTACCCATTGTCTAGAGGAGGGGCTGGGGTCAGAAGAGCTGTTATAGGTCCTGATATTCCCAAATGCAGGCCCCAGGGAGCTCCACATCCCAGGTGCTGAGTAGGCTACCCTACACATCTGGAGCACATGGTCCTCCCCGGGAGGCTGCAGGGGCAGCATTTAGGAGCGAGCAGGAACAGAAAATCCCTCTTCTGAAATGTTATGCATTAAAGTGAGAACAACATCTGGCCCGGAAGCCAAGGACCCCAAAGCCTTTGGCTTGTGTGTGACCTCAGGGAGCTCCAGGCTGTCTGGGGCGGGGTGAGCCTTACTCAGCATACACGATGCCACAAAATCACATCTGAAAGGACATCACTCTCTGCTAAGGACACTAGGTCACAGAGGCTGCAGAGCATATGGCGAATCAGATTAAGAGGGCAAGAGAGATTTCCTGTGCCAAGGCATCAGTCTCATTGACATGGATTACAACCTATGGCTGAAGTCATTTCCTCTCAGTCAAATGCTGAGGAGCTTGGAGACCAGAGCAGCGACCGGGGCAAGGCGTCAGGAGAAAGGGTGAGTTACGTCTTGTGACTTCTCTGGTTTGGAGCTTTCTAATGAGCAAAAATCCATTTGTTCTGACATTGACAGGCAGAAAGGGATGTCTGCAGTGCTTAGAGACAGGGATTCCAACATGTGGATATGGCATCCGGCAGCCATCATTTACATGTGGTTTGCACTTGACCATGGGGATTTTCTGGCAAAGCCTCGAAAGCACTGGTTTCTTCATTAATTGCCAGGTAACGGTGCATAACAGACGTCTCTGAGCCTCATCCCAGACCCTTACCCCATCCCTGACTCTCCCCATCTTTTGCCCTGACTATGCTAAGGGTTTTTGGTGCATTGTCTCATTCAATCCTTAAAACTACCCATGAGTGGCAACCTACAGGAAGTAACATAGCACAGTGGTTAAGGGTACAGACTCTGAGCCAGGTCACTCTGCCACCTCCTTCTTGCGGATCTGTAAAATGGGGTGCAGTGGGCTGAATGGCGGCTCCCAAAGATGTCAGGTCCTCATCCCTGGAACCTTTGAATGTTGCCTCATATGGTAAAGTTTTTGTAGATGTGATTAAGCATCTTGAGATGAGCGATTATTCTGGACTATCTAGGTGGGACCTATTGGCCATCACAAGTGTCCTGACAAGAGTGAGGCAGAGAGACATTTGACACAGACAGAAGAGGAGAAGGCAATGTGAACACAGAAGCAGAGGCTGGAGCCATGGGTCTATAAGCCAAGGGATGCTAGCAGCCACCGAAGCTGGAAGAGGAAAGGAAGAGATTCTCACCTGGATCATCTGGAGGGACCACGGCCCTACGAACACCTGGATTTCAGACTCTGGCCTCCAGAACCATGAGAGAATAAATTTCTGTTGTTTTAAGCCACCAGGTGTGTGGTAATTTGTTACAGCAGCCTCAGGAAATTAATACATAGGGATTATATTTGCTACCCCTTAGGGTGTTGTAAGAATTAAATGATTCAGTATGTCTACAGCATTTGTAACTGTATGTGGTATGGGCTATAAAAGGCCTTTACCAAGTAGGTATTGGCCCCATTATTTTTAAATGGAGGGAGAAACTGAGTCTCAGGGAGGGCTGTGGGACACGAAAGCTTGGGTGCTAAACCCCAGCACCACCGCACTCTTCTCTTGATCGAGCTGAAGTCTCAGAGCCCTAAACTCCAGCAGGAGCCTGAGAAGAAGGTTCCAAAAGCCAAGGGTCAAACTATTCAAAGCCGGGCTGGAAGTTCAGGGGCACAGAGCACAGCTCCAACCTCCCGCTCCTGTGTCATTGGTCCACCCATGTGAGCCGGACCAAGGGCAGGGACTTTTCTCTCCCTTAGATTGCCCACATCCTGCCATCCGCTCCAGTAACATCTGAGGCCTGCCCCAGTCAGGCCCATAATAATAATAAAAATAACAAATACTACCACTTATTTTTACTTACAGTGTACCAGGCTTTGAACAAAGTGCTTTAGACATTTTACCAGACTTAATCCATAATTATTGTACCCATTTTACAGATAAAGAATAGGAAGTTCAGGGTCAAATGGCATGCCCAAGGCCAAATGGAATTCAAATCCAGGTCCATCTGTCCACATGTCCTTAGGTCCAGCAATCTTCCTCATTATGGTGACAGCTTAATATGTGGCAGGCTCTCGGCCAGGGCTTCCAGGTACACTTTCTCTGAGGCCTGTTAGCACCCCTATTTACAGGTGGGGAGACTGATGTGCTGACAGGGCAAGCTGCCCAAGGTTGCCCAGAGAGCAAGCAGCTGAGCCAGGACTTGATCTCCAATCTCTTGGCTCTAGAGCCCCCGCTCAGCATCTGCCTCCCTTCTTCCTCCTCCGTTAAGGCTCAGATTCATGTGCAGACACCCAGCAGCTTGGAATTGCAGAGGACACTAAATTCCCTCTCTGCCTGCCTTCTTCCATCAAACTGAAAGGAATCCAGCCAGTGGGAAGCCATAAACCTGAGCGTGCACAGAGATTTCTAACCTATGTTGACATCGACTAAGTCCTCAAAATACACAAGGTCATGTCACCTGCTGAAAAGCCAGGAGAGGCTTTGCAGCAACCAACAATGACGGTTCCTCCCAGGGCTGGGCGGTGAAGCTCTCCCTTTGTTGCCGTCACAGAGGCAGTTAGTGGTGACCGTCTCCATAGGAAATGGTCACTGCAGTCCCCTTCCAAAGCCCCTAAGCACAACTCCTGGGGGAACCGCAGACCACTGGGAGATCCCCTCTCCCAGACCGGAGCCTTGTGGCTTCTCTGCAGCCCTGAATTTCTGCTTAGTGATGGACACTTCCCTTACTCTTTCCCACACTGTCGTCATTCCCAAAGAAGGCTCTGCGCAGCCTGGGGCCATGTGACTGGGTCTTTCCCCTCTTTTTATACCAGGAAGAGGCTTATCAAAGCAGCCAGGAGAGGAGAGCACATGAGTTTGGGGATCCATCTGCAGGGCCACTGAGCACTCACGATGTGCTAAGCACCACTTAGGCATTTTGCATCCATTTTCTCACTTCGTTCTCACAACCACCCTGTGAAGTAGGTGTTATCCCCATTCTATAGCTCCAGGTCCTTTCTATGATGCTGAAGATGACAATGATGCTAATAATAATGCCGTTTGGCACTGACCCGTGACTCCATGGCAGACACTTTTATAAGAGCTCTTTGGACTTTAATTCATTTAATCCTCACAACAATCTCATGAGGTATTACAATTACGATGATTATTATGGGGTGTTATTATTCCCCTTTTACAGATGAGGAAACTGAGGCACAGACGAATTAAATACGGTCACACAGCTGGTAATTGGAAAAGGCAGGAGTCAGACTCAGGTTATTTACTTCAGGGATTGACTAATTAATGCATGCTGGCTGGCTGCCTGTTTTTGTAAAGAAAGTTTATTGGAATACAGCCATGCCTATTCATTTACTGACTGTCTATGGATACTGTCCTGTTACAACAGCAGAGTTGATAGCTGGAACAGAGATGATACAGCCCGCAAACCTAAAATATTTACTATCTGGCCCTTTACAGAAAAAGTTTGCCAACCTCTGGTCTAGTACATGAAGGAGGTGGCATTTGGCATGATCTGAAAAAGCTAAATGCCACTCCTCCAGGATGGCTTCCCAAAGCCCAGATGGAGTGGAGGAAGACACTAAGGCCTCAGCATCAGTTACATCACATCTGTGCGGAAATCCTCGCTCTGAGATATCGCCCCTCTGCAGCACCTTGAGTTTTTCATTAATGAACTTAAGGATAACCATTCCTTTCCTGGGAGGCTGCATGTGAAGAGCATTATGTGAGATACCATAAGTAAGGTTCCAAGGAAACAGTAAGTACACAATAAGTGCCCAGAAACCACCAATGGCACAGGTCAAGTGGGAGACTCCCTCTACCTCTCCTGCATCCCAACAGAAGAGAAGTGACGGCTCCATCCTCCACCATCCATGGAGAAATAACACCTGTTATCCCACTGAAGTGCAGAACACTTCCCTCTACTTCACAGTTGCAGGCGCTCGTCAATATGCTGCTTCAGCCCACCAGATGCGAAGAGAATCGCCCTCTCCAGCACAGCCAGCTGCCTCCCTGGCGGGCAAAAAGGGGGAGGAGAGGAAGGAGAGGGAGAGGGAGAAGGGGAAAGGGGGAGGGGGAGGGGAAGAGGGGGAGGGGGAAAGAAACGAGAAGGGGGAGGGAGAAAAAGAGCGGGAGGTGGGGAGGAAGAGTGAGAGAACGGGAATAGAACCAAGGCCCAGTACCTCTCTGGACAACTGGGGGCCTCCACCACCCCTCTGGGCCTCCTCAGTGTCTAAGCGGCCCCACCTCCAAGTTGAACAAAGGGCCTTTTAGAAGCTGGAGGTGTAGTTCTCAGAATCCCATGAGCTGGTTGCTTCCACAAAATACTTTAATAATGGAAGCTCTGTGTAGCACAGAAAGACCTGGAATCTGCCTGCAGGAGCCCACCCCTGCTCCTCTCTGGAACTGCCGGGCTGAGAGACAATCGGGGATGCTTTATCAGACCAGCTTCCCTGAAGAGCTTCCCAGGGGCACGCTCGGGAACCCAGCCACCATGGACTGTCATAGCCAACATTCCATTCATTGAGCACTTACCATTTAACACTCACAATAACCCAGTGAGGAAGGTTCTGTAAGCTCCATTTTACAAGGAGGATACTGAGGCACAGACAGGTAAAAGATCCAGCACCATGCAATAATTTCTGTTGTTTTAAGTTACCCACACAGTTTGTGGCAATTTGTTCCAGCAGCCACAGGAAACTAGTAGAAGGGCTTTGCACATGGTTTGGCATGTGATAGTCAAGGAGACCATTAGATCTCACCACAGTCAACCAACTCAGATCAACTAGTAATGCCTAGAGTACATACCCAGTCGGGTCTCCTTAGGAAAGAAGAGAACAATTGATTAGTGATGTCTGCCACAGGTAACAAAACTGGAGTGTTAGTACCAATACTGTGTATTTGTACTTCCTATAAGAACGTTCAATAAAAAGCTGTTAAATTAGTAAACAAATGAGACTTCCACAAAGGGGGTCCTCCTGAGAGAGGGAGTGTCTGAGATTGCCTAAATAGCCAGAAGTCTCTAAACACAGCTTATCTCCAAGTGTTCCAAGAGCCTGGGAAGCTCCAACAGAGATCAGGAGCTCAGGGCCCCTCCTTCCCCACAGCTTCTGGCGGGGAGGGGAAAGATACCTGTGTATTTCTCAAATCCATGCCTTTCTTTCCATACTGTGCCTCCAGCCACCATCTCAGCCTCGTCCTCATCACCTCATACTCATACTACAGCATCAGCCCCACCCAGGCCTCCTTCTCCCAGGCTTTCTTCTTCCGCTTCTCCCGTGTGAGGCTGCAGCTCATCTTTCTGATATACCGCTTTCCTGTTTCTGCTCTTCTCATAACCTCTTTAGGGTCTGCTCCTTGCCTTCAGTGCAAAATCTCAACTTTTCTGCTTGACAACAATATCTTCCTTCTCCCTTTTTCCTCTTTCCTCCCCACCTCAGACAAGCTGAGCAGGCAAAATGAATGCCATGGGTGACGGAATCCAGGTCTTTGGCCAGGAACAGCTTCAGGGTGCCCAGTAGTTTTTCTGGGTGTGCATTTGGGAAGATGTCAGTTATGACGATTGCAGCTGCAAGTAACGGAATTCAGGGCTCAAACTGGCCTCAGTGATTGCAACCTGTCTCATCTTCCCTACAGGGTGTCCCAAAGAAAGTGAGTTTCAGGAGTGGTTGATTCAGCCACTCAGCAGCGTTATCAAGGACCCAGGTTCTTTTCAATTCTCTCTTAGACATCCTCGGGGCTGGTGTTCTCAGGTTGGTATTACTTTATTTTCAGGTGACAATCACTGGGGGCAAGAAGAGAGGTCACTTATTCCGGTTACTCTCCTTTAGGAGCTGTCAACTAACTTTTCCCAGATATCCCTAGCAAATTTCCTGTCATGTCCTATTGGCTACTTTGGGGTCACATGCTCATTCTGAACCATTCTCTGACTGGGGAGTGGGATTAGCCTCAGACCAATCAGATTCACTCCTTGTTCTGGGGCTGGGTTCAGCTTCAAGGCTCGTGCTTGGGTCAGGAAGGGGAAGGTAATCAAAAGCAAAGCTCTGCTAGGAAGGGGCAAGTGGATGCTGGCAGGGGTGGGGTGGGTGTAGGAATGGGGGATGGGTGGCAGACAATGGCACCCATTACAGAAGAGTTAAAGGCACAGCCTTGGACTTGACATCTTTGAGAAATTCTCAGAACCTTGCAGGCTAAGATGCCCCATCTCACCCACCTCCTCCCTAATCTAAGGCACCATCATCTCTTGACAGAGCCACTGCAGTAGCCTCCTCTGTTTTCCCTACATCCTCTCTTGATCCCCCAATCCATTCTTTACTAACATCTGGAATTACATTTTTTAAACGTACATCTGATCTTGCCTAAAAGCCCTCCATGGCTTCCCATTGCTCTTAAGATAAAGCCCCAACTCTTAACATTTACTTAAATGTTAAGGCAGGATCTGGCCCCTGCCACCCCCCCATCACCTTGGGTCACTTTCTTCCCTCCCTCACTAGCCTTATCTTTATGCCTTGCACCTGTTCCCTCAACTTCCTTGAACCTTGAAGGAGCACCTTCCCTTCTTAGGGCCTCTACAGAGGCTGTTTCCTCTCCCAGTCCACCATCTTGGCTTGACAAACTCTTTCTCATTGAATGTAATGTTTAACGTCCATAGTCAGTCAGCTTCTTGTGGTATTTGTTCTCGGAGTATCTTTTCCTTCGTCGCATTGGTCCCAATTGTAATAATAAAGCTTTTCATGTAATTAATTAATTTACATCCATATCCCCTTGCTAAACTGTAACCACCATGAAAGCAGGGCCCAGGTTTATTTCCTCCTTTACTGTACCCTCCAAACCTGGCATGTAGTAGGTGCTCAATAAATAATGGAGTTATTCAGGATTCGGGATTGCAAGCAACAGAAACTCACTACATTATTTAGAATATAATTTCAGCTGCTGTACCAGAGACCCAGAGCACCAGAGGCTCAATAAAATAGATTTCTTTCTCTGACGTGTAATAGTCTTGGTGTAAGCATTCCCAGCTCCATGATGTTAGGGACCCAGCTTCTTGTGGTCTTGTTGGTCCATCATCCCTTGGGTACTGTCCTATCTTTTTTGTGTGTGTGTGTGAGGAAAATCGGCCCTGAGCTAACATCTGCCAATCCTCCTCCTTTTGCTGAGGAAGACTGGCCCTGGGCTAACATCCATGCCCATCTTCCTCCACTTTATATGGGATGCCGCCACAGCGTGGCTTGACAAGCGGTACGTCGGTGCGCGCCCGGGATCCGAACCAGCGAACCCCAGGCCGCCGCAGTGGAGCGCGCACACCTAACCGCTTGTGCCACTGGGCCAGCCCCTGGCTGGCCCCTTACATCTTTTGGTGTAAGGTAGTTTATGGCCACATCGACATTCCTGTCAGCAGGAAAGGAGAAAAGTAAAACAGGCAGAGGCAGATCACCCTTTTGTTCAAGGGGACAACCCAGAAATTACATGCAAACTTTCTGCTTACATCTCATTGGCCAGAGCTTAGACATATCATCACCCAGTTGTAAGGAAGCAAGGAGGAAATATGGTCTTTATTTTGGGCAGCCACATGGACAGCTAAAATTCAGGGGTCTTTAAGAAGAAGGGAAGAATGGATATTATGAGAAAATTATCACTACCTTTAACAAGGTTAGGCAATTTATCGCTTCACCTAATCCCTGAAACATGGTTAACAATCAAACCTCATGAGAGGCAGGGACACTCTGGGCCTCAGGACAAGGAGAATTAGGAGAGACTCTCCCTCCATCTTCATCTCAGCTCCCTTTGCGTGTCACCTCTTTCTCAATGTGACAGCTCCTGAATTATACATCTTACAATGCCCACAGTTGGAGGCAGACTGGCTCGCTTGATCAATTCTTGAGGAAGTCCAATGGCCACTTTAAATTAAGCCATTGTGGTCAGGGAGTCAGAGTCCTGTAAGAACATTCTACTAAAACTAAGTGGGTAAACAGAGATGCCCCCTACATGACAGAAAGATAGATCGAACAAATAAGTCAGCGACTTTGCACATTCTTTCCTGTCATCTTGTATTTCTGGCTAATATTCATGTGTCAACACCTTGAAGGCCGAAGCCTCCATGTGACCCCATTCCTATCTCCCCAGACGCTGGGATTACTCAGTGAACATTTGTTGAGACAGAGTCAAAGAATCAATACTTGACATTAATGTCAGACAGCACCATAAAGATGATCAGTGGACTAAACACACAGGGAGCCTCAGAGTGGGACAACTTAGTAACTGCAATGGGAAAGGTAACAGTGGACTTGGAAAAGCCCCAAGGCTGTGGTTTGCTGAGTTTGGTCTTTGTGTCCAGCTGATAGGAGGTCCTTGTGGTACAATAAAGGCAGCACATGCTAACCTGAGGCCAGAAACCGTCTTCATTACCAGAGTGCTTCTGCTATCCTTTACATCTAAATGAGACCCAGTGGGGTAAGTTTGGAACATGATTGTCAGGGATTTTGCACGATGGCTCATTAACATAATTCCCCTAAATAGAAACCAAAGAAGCTCTTGTTGAAAATTTTCCACTAAATATTACATGGCCATAATCCCTGCGTCATTAGGTGCCTAGCTCTGAATTCTAATTGCAGACCTTCCCTATGATCTGTGAAGGGCTCAGCTCTAGAGGCCTTTCTATCATTTAATAAACAGTTATTGAGCTCCTATGTGTTGAGTCCTCGGCTAGGTGTCGAAGATTAAGAGATAAGAGATAGTTCCTGACCTCAAGAAGCTCATAGTCTAATAGGTGGGACAGAGAAGTAGACAGATAATTGCAATGCAAAGGATATATGGTGTGTGTGCATGAAAGAGAGAGAGACAGAGATGGAGACAGAGAAACAGAGAGAGAATATGAGCAAGATGCTTTAGGGAAAACCAACAGCTTCTCAGCTTGGTGGAGGGAGTCGATGTGCAGAAGGAGAGTCAGGGAAAGTTTTCTGAACTAGACAATCCGTTAGCTATTTTGAGGATCAGTAGGTGAAAATAGGAAGAAAGATATTCCTGCCTGGGGGAACAGTATGTACAAAGGCCTAGAGGCACGAGGGACAACCTCAGAGTCAGGGGCCTGCAGGTAGTTCAGTATGTCTGGAACTTAAGAAAGCGAACTGAGAAGTGGAGACAGGCACATCTGTACCGGTGGGCGGGGGTCAGATCACTACACGCCTAGGAAACCACAGCAAGGAGATGTTTTCAAGGGCTAAGTGGGAGTGTGAGAGGAAAAGGAGGACACTGATCAAAACCATTTTGTATATGATGCCTTGAGGATCCACCTCCTGGCAAAAGCCCCTTCTTCTTATCCTAGAAACCTTTCCACCCTCCCTCTCATCCCCTCATCTTAATGTGGCCGCAGTCAGAGGCACCAGGTTACAATCTGACCTTGCAGTTAATTGGTTTGGAGGAAGATCACTTGATTCAAGCTGGACCAATCAGGCTTCTGTAATGTGACGAAGAGGGTACAGAATGTTGTATGCATTTTAGAGGAATGAGACAGTCTTGAAGGTTTCTCAGCGTATCAGAGGATTACTCCAGTCTTTCATTTACTGAGGCCCAAACTAGGGGCTGGGGGTGGGGGATGATGACTTTCCTAGGACCACACAGCAAGACACCCAGGCCCACCGTTGTCCCACTTGCTTGAGCAAAACGGAGAATGGTTTTCCAAAGCATAAACTACTCCCATGCCTTCTGCTCCAAATTTTTCTGCCAGCCTTTTCATTATTTCAGACCCACGCCCACCCACTTATATCTGTCTGACATGATACAGTATCTATCTTGTGAGAAATGGTGAAATGGACTATAATAAATATATTGCTTAAGCGAGGAAATTTGATAGGAATATAAATACGAAGCATGATATATAAAACCCCACACATCCCAATGGCCTCGTTTATTAAAATCTTGCCATGCTAAATTTACGAAGAGCACTCATCTCTATACGGGCTCTCATAAAACACCACACGGGCTATTGCTCACATCGAAACCCTCCCCAATTTCACTATGAGCTGACCTTTCTCTATGTCAACTCCAAGGTCTGGCTAGTGTCCACCAGGGACTGGGCATTTAGGGGCATCCAGGGTAAGATTTAGATTTGGCTTAAAGTGCAGATATAAAGCTCTGGTCCAGGTTAAAATGAGAGTTAAAATGGAATTTCTCAAAGAATGGTACTATCCGGGTCATTCTTGTCACTAACCACCCATCTAATTAATCCCGAGCCAGACTCCAAATAAGCAAAGTTTATTTACCTAATTATATTTAATGAACACCTACTATGTTCTAAGTATTGGTGGAACAGAAGTAAGTTACCCACAGCTCTTGCCTTTAAAGTATCCACAATAGAATGAGGAAATAAATATGCAAAAATAAGATTTTGACACATGGTGATAAGTGGTATATGAGAGTGGAAAGGAAATAACCATAACAGTTGAGAGTCTGTGGCGGGCCAGGCACTGTGCTGTCTTTATATCACTGTCTTGCATTTACATATGAATCTCCTCTTTACAATTACGGAAAATGAAGCTCACTGAGTCAAACAGAGACGGATTTGAACCCAGGTCTGTCTGGATCTAAAGATTGCACTTTATTCTCCGGTTCCTTTTGACCCTTGCCTTTAAGATGGGTGTGGGATCTGTGTGCAGGGTTAGCACTGGATAATAACTAATATACTTCAAGGTCCCCGCTGACCTGCTGCAACCTGCTACGTCTCGTTCCTACTCTTCCCACTCCCTAGATGTGCACTTTAAGGAGTTTTTGCACTGCCCTGGTTCCATACTGATATATATCTATCGGTTATCGCCTGCCCACCGTCCACTCCCTTTTCTTCTTGTAGTGGGACCCTGGTATCCCTTTCCCTCTCTCCATCCACATGCTCAGATGGAGCTGATCCCATTCACATGACCCAGACCCAGCACAGTCACAGTGACTGGTTCAGGGACGGGCATGTGATCTATCCCAGCCCAACTGGAATGAATTTGTGGGCTTTGCTGGAATCGTTGGGAAAGAGGTGCTGTCTGTTGGCTGGGTTGCTAAGGAGATGCAGTGTAAGCCTGAAGCTGTCCATGGCCATTCCTGCCTCTCTTTGGGGAGAACTTGCTGTTGAATGACATCGACACAGACTAAGCAGAGCCGAGAGATGGAGAGAGACTGGTCCCTGATTTCCTTTTCAGTTCATTTTCAGCATTAGATACAGCCTAGCTTGAAACCTGCACTACCACAGACTGTCAAGGTACACAAGCCAGTAAGTGATCTTTTTAGCTTATGCCAAATTGAATTGAGTTTCCACCATTTCGATCAAAAGAGCCCTAATTAATCTAGCCACCCATCTCATCTCCTAGAACTCCTAGAGGCTGGAGCTCAGACTTGGGTAAAGTCCACGAAGTCATCCAGCTCCTAAAATCCCCACCAGCTAGCCAGCTCTCCATCCAGGCAGAAGAGCAAAGAATTCAGATCTCAGACCCAGAATCCTCTCTGTCAATTCATTCCATCATCTTCCTCAGTGAAACTGGGAGAAAAAGTTGAGAAACGTCTCCTTATATGGCTTGAAGAGAAGACAACCTCACAACACTGGGTATTTTTGAAGCTATTCTCCAATATGAGTTCTTAGGAGAAAAGTGTGTGGTGGAAAGCTAGGTACTTGGCCTTGAAATAAACAAAACTCCCTCTCATTAGAGTACTAAGTAAAAATAAAAGTGGGTCTGAAATTATACACAAAAGATGGTTTAAACCGTGAGAAGATACATAGGGAGAAAAACGGGGACAACTTTAAAACATAGTGTTAAATCTACAAAAGGGAAGAAAACTGATTAAGATTTATTGCATGCCACCATTTAAGTATATTAAAATCATATACACACAAAAATCAACGCTGCAGATTTTATAAGTAAATGTATATTAGGAATGTATATCAAAAAAACATTAAAGCCTGGGAGGGAGAGGATTGGGGGTAGAGACAGGATGAATGGGGGAAACTAAATAAAATAAGAGGGGTGTTGCATAAGCCAATGATGATTATGAGCTATGATCTGGGAATTATGAGTAACTGAGCTCTCTGCATCTGGGGTTATAGATAAGAATGGAAGGAAGGAAGACTAGAAGGAAACACTCCAAAATGTTAGCAGTAGTTGTACTTTAGTCAGGGAGCATTTGGTTACCAGGAAGAAGAAACTTCCTGAAGAAAGCTTAAGTTAAAAGAGGGTTGGTTGTACGTACTGGATTGTGGACAGTTCAGGCTGGCCTCAAAGAGCTGCGATCTTAGGTACTCTCTCACCTCGCTCTGTATCAGAAGCAAACGCTCTCTCAGATCTGCCTCTCATCCTGTCCTCTGCCTTCACACAAGATCCATCATGGACTTCACACTGGGACCCTTCACAACGGGTCCACATGCCTTTGTGGTTCAGCAGCCCTCCCTTTCCCAGCTAACGGTCTCTGTGACTCTGTTCTAAATTGAGGAGAGACAGATGTAACTGGCTCTGCCTGCATCAGCTATTTATTCCTGGTTTAAACAGTGCTGGTGATAGTGAAGGGGAGTTGAGGGGGATGAAAGGGAAATGAGAAGGGGGCTGGAGGCCAAGAAGACAGTGGGAGGAAAGATTAGTATATCAGGGACAGACTGTCCCTCAGTGTTGGGATTCTGGATGGTTACTTTCTTTATAATTGTTAGCATGACCCAATTCTCCTAAAATGACATGAGTTGGGGATAGAATGACTAATGTTTAAAGGTACGGGCTCTGGAGTCAGACAAAACTGGCTTCAATTTGTTCCTCTTCCACTTCTTAGCTGTGTGACTTGAGCAAGTCACTTCACCTCTCTGAGCCTCTCTTTCCTCATCTGAAATATAGGGTGTTAACTTTCTCATAATCTCTTATAACCATTAAGTGGCATAACATAATAAAGCATTGAGTACAGTGTCTCATTCATGGTATCACTCAAGAAATGCTATTATATATATTATTAGTATATATAATTTTTATAATTAAAAATTTCTAAACAAACAAAAACTCTTTACAGACACATGTCAGTTATCATCATTGAGCCCTGTTGCTATTGTTGTTTTCCTACCCATTCCTCCTTGGAATACAGAATTTGTCTGTGCTGGAAATGGCTGTTGGCAATTACTGCTGTGTACCAAGTGCCCCCCTCCCCCAACACACATAATCAATAAACTAAGACAGCTCTCTCTTCCCAGCAGCCCTCATCTACTCTACTAATTGAACATTATAAGGCATGCTCAGAGGGTCCCTGGGCTCATATGTTAATTGACTGCACACCCACTTAATGGGGAACTCCCCAATTCCCCAAGGAGGAGTAGACTCCATGCTCCCTCCTGCACCTACAGTGCATTCTGGGAGCCTTTGGAGGAGAGCAGGCTGGCAGGTGGTGCCTCCGATCAATTAATTAGGAGCATGTTGAGAGTTTTGACTCCAAGCCTAGCTAATCGCATAATTAAATCTCCACCCATCCTCCATCCCAATTCCCAGTCCAAAAGGCTCTCCCCAGCCTGCCATCCCTGTTTGATGATGGGCAGTCAAGGTGGGGGTGTGGAGATATGAGCTCTGCTCAGGTCTGTCCACGGCAGAGACAGCCCCTCCCCCTCCTCCTGGTCCTCATTTCTGAAGCTGAAAAAAACTGACCAGGAAAACGTTCTTTGAGACCGCCTCGGAACGAAAGTGGACGAACTTCCTCAAAAGGTTGTGTGAGGATTAAAGGAAATAATAGAGAGTGAAATGAAGCTTTTCAAGGAGAAAAACCTCAGCCTGCACTGCATAAGCAAAGCCTGTTGATCTATTCTTCTGAAGATATTGTGCCACACACAGCTAGTTCTCCCTCTCCTGCTCATAGCCATTCTCCTCTTTACCATAGAAACCCTGAGTTTGTTCACAGCATCCACATGTGCAACTAAAATAAAATGTCTTTCCCAGGCTCCTTTGAGTGAGGAGTGACCCCATAACATACTGCTGTTCAGAGAGATGTTGGTAGTAGACCTCAGAGAGGGTGACCCTGTGAAAATAATAATGGGGAACCTACAGAGGAGGGTGCTTTGGCCTTTGGCCCTTCACCTTCTCCTTTTCCCTCTCTTGAAGACAGATGCAATGTCTGGAGGTGGAGCAACCGTTTTGCAACCACGAAGGAGAAGGCCAACCTCTAAGGATGAACGAGCTGAAAAAACTGTAAGGAGTCTGGGTCTCTAATGGCACCATGAAGAGCCATAACAGCCTAGGCTGTTGCTCTGGATTTGTTGTTATGTGGGAAAATAAAGCCTTATTTGGTGAAATCACTGTGGGCAGCTATAACCTGCATTTGAACACACTCCTAACTGATGCAGATGCTGCCATCAGCCTGACACATAGATGTATTGATGTATAATAGTAATGGTAACAATAATAACAAACAACATATACTAAGCATATGCTATAGCATAAGATTATTGGAAAGATTGCCTGAGACAAAGTAGTTAAAACTCTTAGTACAGTGGCAGGCACGTGGCAAATGTTCATGAATCTTGGCTTTTATTGGAACTTGAGGTTGAGAGAATTTATAAGACTTATCAAGATGTCTTTGATAAGACTTATCAAGAAGTTGGAGCAGAAACCAACACCAAGATTTGGGAACCACAAAAGAAGCGATAACACCAATCCCAAACTCAGGACCCTTCCGTATTAGCAAAGATCCTGGACCTGCCTCTTACAAGCTGTGTGACCTCAGGCAAGTTATTTAATCTCTTGGGACCTCAGTCTCCTCTTCTGCAAAATGGGGTAATTGTGAGGATTAAATGAGATTTGTCCAGTGTAAGGGCTTAATATGTGTGGTTGGTGCTTGTGGTTAATTCCACCTGGAGATGGGCAGGAATCTAAAAGGACAGAATCTTGCAGGACACTGAGACAGGCTGCAAGACAACATCCCAGTCTTTCAGCAAAGGTGTTTTCCAGCAGGCCCCATGAAAAGCAAGAGGCACTCAGCACTTTCCTCGCTTTGATAAAAATCTCTCGGAGAGGCAGTAAATTACAAATCCTTGTTTCAGCTAAATCAAACATACAGCAGATTCCATTGGCATTTAATACTGATATTATAGCCCCCAGGAATAACAAACGAAAGTAATTAAGTTTAATGATTCCAACGAACCCAATACGCTTGATTGCAGTGTGTGTGCCTAATTATCTTCCTTTTTTTGTTGTTGTGTGCATGGTATAAATAAGGCTTATTTCTAAAAAAAAAAAAAGGCACTAATTTTAAGATGCATTAGGGAAAGTTGCATCTGCAGCACCTTTCAGAAGGGCTCGCTCAAAACCCTGAGCGGGGAGAAAGTCGCTTGGCTTGTCAAAATGGCAAAGGAGGGATGACGTAATACTCAGGTCTCAACTGTGAGGCAAAACCAGCCTTCCCAGCAGCAGAGGAGGAAAGCAAGGAAGCCCAAGCCTCAAGGCTCTCCCACCCTCTCCCCACCAAGGTAAAGGAAAAACAGAGATGAGGCAGAGGCTAGACATACCCTGGGGTAGGAAATGGTCTGACTGTTGCCCACAGGCAACCTAGAGAGACGCCCTTGTGGTGGATGGAATCATTGGCCTCAATGACACAACACCTGCTTGTATCCATGCTCTTTGCCATGGAACTTGTGCTTCCTTCCACTAAAAGGACAGAATATATTTACCCACCCGTTGACTTTGGTTCCGAATATGTGCCTTGCTTTGCTGATAGAATGAAGTGGAACTGACAGGGTGCCAGCTACAAGCCTAAGACTTAAGAGACCTTGAGTGTTTCGATGTACTATCTTGTGTTTCTGCCATTGCCATGTGACCACGGCTGGGCTAGCCTGCTGGTCCCAGGTGGAGAAGGAGAAACACATGGAGCAGAGCCATTGAGTCAAGCCCAGCCTAGATCAGCCAGGCCCTGGCCAAGCCACAGACATTAGAGCTCAATATATGCTTATTGTTGACTTATTATTAAATGCCACTGGGGGCCGGCCCCGTGGCTTAGTGGTTAAGTGCATGCGCTCCGCTGCTGGCGGCCCAGGTTCGGATCCCGGGCTTGCACCAACACACCACTTGTCTGGCCATGCTGAGGCCGTGTCCCACATACAGCAACTAGAAGGCTGTGCAGCTATGACATACAACTATCTACTGGGGCTTTGGGGGAAAAATAAATAAATAAATAAAATTATAAAAAAAAATGCCACTGGGATGTTGGAGTTTTTTATGTAGCATAAGGGTTTTGATATAAGAATGAAAACCTTGAAATGCTTTGAGAATTTTGTGACAATAAGCAAGTTTCCCAACTTTCAGGGGATTCTGAAAACTGCATCTGACCCAAGGAAAAATTAGAACCCCCTTGAAACAGTTAACCACAGTTCCCTGTACTCAGCCACAAGCTGAGAACTCCTGAGGCATCCTTGGCTTTTCCCTCTAAACTCACTGTCTCTTCCCAGCTACATATTCAGTGACATCATGTTAGTAACTTCAAATCAGCCATGGTGGGAGTATTTATGCTGTATAAAACAGCAAACACTATAAACCAGGGCTTTTTCTCTTCCCAGAGAGCCAGCTTACCAGCATCCCTGTGCCTCCCTCCATCAGTTGGTCAAGTCATCTTGCTGCTTTGACATCAGCAATGTCTCTTGGAATTAGCCCCTCTTCCTCATCCTGGCTTCTGCGGTCCTTGCACAGGGGGTAGCCTGGAGCTGCAAAGAATGTGTCAAAGTCTAGTGATCTGTGTTCAAATCCTAGCTCTGCTCCTTAGCAGTTGCATGATCCTAGTGAGTCCCTTAAACTCTCTAAGCCTCACTCTCCACATCGGTAAAATGGAAATAATAAAAGAGTATCTAACTCTTAAGGTTAGCACATGGCACTATTTCTGACACTTCCCAAGCCCATAATAAGTGGACGCTGTCATTACTTGGCTCATGTTTACATCACCTTTTGCCCTGGTTAATTGCAACACCTTCCAACTGACCTCCCTGTGCATGATCTTGCCCCCCCCCTTCCCTCCATCCTCCCCACGGCAGACAGAGAAAACTTGAAAAGAGACAAATAGGATTGTGTCACTCCTTTGCTCAAAACCCTCCAGTCAGCCCCCTTTGCCTTCAGGAGACAGTCCCAATTTACAAGTGGGGAACTTGGAGCTTGGAGAGGTTAAGACATTTGTCCAAGTTCATGTGAGTAGTAAATGAAATAGGATTGGAATCCAGGCTCTCCACCTCCACATTTCACCCTCTTAACCACTATGCTGCACTGGGGATGAAAGAATAGGTGAGTAGAAGGGATGCATGGATGAACAGATGGAATAACTAAAGGACAGAAAGATGGAGGATGGATGGAAGCCTAGAAAGGACGGCAGACTCTGGAATGAAAGGATGGATGGATCGATGGATGGAAGGGTAGAAGGATAGAAAGATGGAAGGATGAATGGATTGAAGGATGGAAAGACATAGGGATTCTCCTAAGTTGCATTTTCTCCTTCCCTCTGGCCTGGCCTTTCCTAGCAAGGGCTTCTCTCATGGACACCTGCCTGGGACATCTGCTGAGAATGCAGCAAGTGCTGTGGACCTGTCCACTGCCTAGCTCCTAGCTCCTAGTTCCCTTTTCCTCCTGCCGGCTCAAGCCCAACTTGTTCCTAAACAAGTCTCTCTTGGTGATCATTTTCCTGTGAACTGACCACTTCTACCTTCTTCCAGAAGCTCAGGTTTTCCCATGACCAGGGATCAAATTTTGTACCTTAATAGCTAATATATACTAGGCACTTAACTGTATTATATAATTATATGATAATTATATAACTATCTCATTTAATCTTCACCATACTCTTATAAAGTAGGAACTATTATTTTCTCCATTCCAAAGATGAATAAAGAGAGTCAGAAAGAGCTTAATTTGCCCAAAGTTGCACAAGTACGAAGTGGTGGATCCAGGATTAAACTCAGGTGGTCAGACCGCAGAGCCGGCACCCGCAATGACTGTACTGTGCTGCTCTGTCTCCTTAGCTACGTCAGCTGTTGGCTCTATTCTCTGAATTTGGATAGATAAGCTGTTATCAGCCCATGAGGGCCAGAGTCATATGGTCTCTTCTGACCTTACCTAAGGCATTTCTCACACACCTACCAATTTATACTACACAACCACCTTGAGCAGCTGTGGAGTACAGGTAACAGAATATATAATGATTACCAAACTAGAGTGGTAGGGGCCAAAGCCACCTCCCAGATGGGATTATAGCATCGTTGACATCTTACCTGAGAAAAACACACTGTAGGGGGTTTGCCCTAGTTGAGACAAAAGATCCATGGTGGTTTCAGAATCTGGAAAACCTGGATTCTAGCCCCAGCCCTGCCATTCAGTTAAGCTCTGTGACTCTGGGAAAATTACTTAACATCTCTGAGCCTCGGTTTTCTTATCTGCAAAATGGGGAGTAAAATAGCAGCTAGTATGAATAGTTGTGAGAATTAAATGAGATAATGTGTACAAAGGGCTTGGTACAATCAGAAATACACAAATGATAGCGATTGTGGTTGTTGCTTTTATGTCTTGATAGCAGCAACCTCTCTCTGGGCAGATAATCTGCTTGGAAATTTTCTAAACAGTGCTAGACTGTAGAAAAATCCCTCTCCACCATTAAGACACATGATATAGTGTAAACACCACCCGGGGAGAAAGGTTATGTTTCTTCAATGTGTTGTTGTTGTTTTAAACAAAATGAAAAACTCAATCAACTTTGACCAAACCCCAAACCCCTCACTCTCTGCTCCTCTTCTCCTCCCCAAGGCCCCCACCACCTTCCAGGGAATCAGTTGGGTGAGTTCCTCCTTGGGTTTGATTATCTTCCCCTTGTTAACTGACAGGGTTCAATGCAATTTAATTTCATTGGGAGAAAGTGGTTCAGAAATCAAGGTCATTTAATTTCTGAAAGGTAAGTGAAGGGTTGCCTTTCCCAAATGATCTTTCTGCCATTTACTCCCCTTAAAATGAAAAGTACAGTGGTTAATACAATGACTTCAAGGTCATCTTAGATCACCTTTCAAAATAAGAGAAGAATTCTTTCTATGGAATTTTAATTAGGCTGAGTACAATTAATTCTTCCTTTGGTACTTATTCCATTTCTTTTCCTTTCTGTAATTACTGCCAGTGTAACGCTCCTAACACACACAAATGGAGCCGAAGAAAGCTGTGCGATTATCCTTTATTTCTCCTTCATGCAAGAAAGGTGGATGTTATCCACTGCATTCAGTCTTTATAAATCTGAGGGCTATAGTCCTAGTAGCCTTACACACAAGAGTGTCAGCATCATTGTAAGGAGTGAGAGGGTTCCTAATGTGACCTAACACCGTGACACACAGGTCTCCCCTTCACCTGGTCTGCAGAAAATGATTAAGCAACAGGACAAAGAAAACCAACTTGTTTGCATGTTGTCAATCAATAAACATGTATTGACTGCCTACCAAGGGCTCAGTAGGGTGTTAGGTGCATGAGAGTGGGGGTTACCAAAGACACTAAGGAGCTTAGATAGGTTTGGTGAGACAGACAATTAGCAGGTAAAATAAATCAACAATGTACAACTTTGTCCTAGAACAGCAAAGGCACTGTGTGCACCGTGGTGGTGATGGGGGTGGGGGGAGGCAACCAGAATGTTCCACAGAGGAAGTGAGGTTTGAGTTGACCTTGAAAGCACAAGTAGGATTCAGGTCATTCACTCACTTAAAAATAAATATTTCCTGGGTGCCTAACATGTGCTGGACATTGCATAAGTACTTTACATGCGATATTTCATCTTCCTCACTTCAGTCCTGAGCGGCAGGTTCAACCTTACTCCCACTTTACAGACGAGGAAACTAAGGCTCAGAGACATTAAGCAAACTGCCCAAGGACACATAACAGTGGCAGAGCTGGGATTCAAAGCCAAGTTTCTCTGACTGCAGACCTCAAGACAAAAAGGGAGAGAATAATGGAATCCACTGAGAAGGGAGGGATCACAGGTAGTTGTCTGGATAGGGAAGAAAACAGGAACAGACCTTTATTAAGTGTCCACAAGCCAGGCTCTCTGGTAAGTGCGTCTCCTCAGATACCTCTAACACTGTTTTATTTTCATCATAGCACTTGTCAGGACCTGCTATTTTCTTACTTTGATTGTTGATTTATTTTATCAGTCTCCTCCTCCCTCTAGAATGTGAACTTCAAGAAAGGAAGGCCATATCTGACTTGATTGCTGCAGAAACTACTCAGCACCTAGGTCCCTGACTGGCACATAGTAGGTGATCAACAAGAACGTGTGGGATGACAGACTAAATCTAATTTCCCAGGAGCCAAGGGGAGGAGGGTCTACATCATAAACTTCAACAAGGCACGCTCCATGCCTGTCCCGTGCCCCACTGTATTATCAGCACCTAGGATAGCGCCCACAGCAAGGGGCTAGCTGCTCAATGACTGTTGAATGGAGAGAGAAAAGGGAGGGAGCGAGGAAGGGAGGGAGGGAGGATGGAAGGAAGGAATCAGCTGGAGCAGAAGGACACTCACAAGTTTAGTAGAAAACAGATTCAAGTTCAGCTAAATTATTACTCCCCCTCACTGATGGACAGAGCCACTCTGCTAGAGACTGAGCCAGAAAAAACTCACTGCCTTGAATCCATTCACAAGAAGACCCAAATGCCTGGCTGTTCCATATGCCTGATGATTCTCCTCTGTGCATATCACCCTGGCCTGACCCTAAAGGGAAAGCGCCCTCTGGATTTTGCAGATCTCACCACCAGCTTGAATTCTCTTTTCATTAATTTGTGTTTTCCTAAGGAATATTTATTCATGTAGTTTCCATTTGGGCAATTATTGAAATTATGTCTAATTATGTGATGATGGTAAATAATAATAATCACCTAGCTGCAACATGCTCTGTTTCTATTATGGGTATGGATGTTGTGCAACTTACTAAGAAATGTTCTAAGGTAGGAGTGTTGATTAGGAAGAAGGGAGGGTATCATTTCGAATATTTGGTTGAGTTATCACTATTCCTACCCAACTGCTATGCAGAAAAGGTCCTATATCTTTTTTTAATCCCGCCCTAGGGCTGTACTCTTTGAATATTATTACCATGATTACTATTAATAATAGCTACTTTTAATTCACTTACAATGTGCCAGATTTACTTTAAATCCAAATTAAAATTCAATGCAAACTTAAATGCTCTCAGAGACCCAGAAAGTATGGTAGATGACTGAAGCAGCTGGGCTAGGGATACAATTGGAGCAGGGGGTCTAAGGTGAACTGCAGCTTGCATGCCCCATCTAAAGGAGACAGCCGCCACTTAACTGCAGCTGAGTATTGCCATTTGGAGATGTTGGAATGGTACTGCCAATTCTGACTTTTCAGGAGAAGCCAGAAATGTGGATTTTCCTGTGAAATTCCCAGGTTTTTTAACTACTGTGTGCATCAAGAGACTGTGTGCTGCCCATTTATAACCCCTCAATCTCAGTCATCCTCTGTCAGAAGCCTCTCGGAAAGCTAGTCTTTGAGCAGGGGCTGTTCGACATTGTTGATTGTGGTGTGGAGGGAAGGAAGGAAAAATTGCATCGAGCCAATGTGGAGGCTGTAAGATCCCATTACTCATTTTTATTTAAAATCTCATGAAGGTAATTTCAGAGAACAATGAAGTATCATCAGAAGTCTTGTCAGAGAGGAGAGGCGGGTGAAGGGACAGATGTAATTACTGGCAGCACTGATAAGGACAGCCAGAAACAGACAAGCCAGAGTCATGAAGAAAACTGTCCTCCTCCCATTCTCCCCACCCTATAGGGAAGGGGGTGCCACACACCCCTGGGGCTGGCCAAGACAGGGATCTGAAGAGAAGGGGTGCCAGGTTGCCCCAGCCAGAGCCCCAGGATCAGCAGGGATAGGAAGAGCCTGACCCTGGCTCTTTTATAACAGAGGGAAGAGGCCTCATGCTCTTCCCACCTGAGTTTAAACGTCGTAACTCAGGGAAGTCTTATGGCCAAGTTCCAACCTCTTGATATTTCCCCCCGAAATACCCTACACCTCCCGTTTGTAACATTCATTACACACACGGTTTATCTGTTTATGTCAGATCCACTTTCCCTCCCGAATATCAGAGCAGGGATTTTATCTGTCTTGTTTACCACTGTATCCTTAGCACCCACAGTGCTGACACACAGTAGGCATTCAATAAATAACGATTTATAAATGAAACAGTGTATTAATGGTCATTTGACCTTGGGCGCAGGTCACTTGCTTGCACCATGCCTCACCTGTAAAACAGCAATAATAGTAGTACCTCTTAGAATTGCTATCTTCTCTGTGTTAGAACCCACAGAAAATTGGTACACTGTGTTTCACCTGCTCTCCACAACAGGCGTCTGAGGTTGGCAGGTTTCTTAATGCCAACTTTGTACTGAGGAAACCCAGGCTTTCAGCAGTTAAATGGCTTGCTCAAGGTCACACAGCTAGGAAGTGACACAGTGGAGATTCCAACCCCGGTCTGAGTCTTTATCACCTTCCCCACAGGAATTTGAAGAGTGAAAAGTCATTCTATCAAACTGGTGGGAGCCAAAGCGAGCGTCATAAAGGAGGTACATTTATCTCGGGTCTTGAAGATGAATACGATCTGACAGGCAGAGGAAGCAGAGAAAGTATTCAAGGTAGAAGGAATAACTCATGTAAAAGCCTAGAAATGGCAGGCCCATTCAAGGAATGGTGAATGGATCATTTTGGATAAAAGCGGGTCCTGAGTAAGGCTGAAACCACATTGTGAACACTTTGAATTCACTCATTCTCTCAACAATTATTTATTGAGTGTCTGCCACGTGTGAGGCACTGTGTCAGGTGACGAGGAGAGGGAGCAAAGCACCCGAGTTTCCTGTCCCCACAGAGACGACAGTCTAGCACCTTGCTACTCTGACTCCATAGCATCGTGGCAAGGACCAAATAAAGAAGTATCCAAGAAATTCCTTTTAAAAGCTGAAACCGTGCTATTTAAAATTCTTCCCTCTGTTCTGCTATGTCAGTTAGACGCCTCATGGCGATTAAATGAAAACTCTAGTTCAAACTGGCTTTCACAGAAACAGTATTCATTGACTCAGATAAGAGAAAAAGTGGAGCATGATCTGGCCTTGCTGTTTTCAGGAGCTTTGCTAAGTGAATAGAGCAAAGTTCACCATGACTCTCTGCTCAGCTCTCCTCTGTGTGGGGGCTTCATTCTCAGACCGCCCGGCCGCTCTCAACAGCTCCAGAGCTCACACCTTCACAGCTTCACGTCCTACCGAGACGAAGCTTCTCTTTCCCAACAGATGAACCTGAGTTCAACTTTCATTGGCCAGAAAGTGATCACGTGCTCATCTTAGACCAAATCACTACACCCACAGGGAGGGGATGTGCCAATTGGCTTTGACTAATCAGGACCTCTTTCTTCTCACCCAGCCAAGCAAAATACATAGGCTAAAAGTTAAAGAAAAGTGGTTCTTCAAAGAAAATTCTGGGGATAATTTTACCAGAAGAATGGTAAATTTGGGAGATCAAAGCAAAGCAGTCCATTACTATTACCGGCATGAGATTTGTGATCTTAAGGAATCTCACATTACCAAAAATCACATTATAAATACAACATCAGACTTGCAAAGCCAAAGTTGGGGGAGGAGGGTTTAGCAGAAATTTCAGTAACAAAGGTTTTCTTTTTTAAAAATAGATGTGTTTATTTTGTCATTGCAAGCTATAAAACTGACAAGACATCGCTGAGCAAATCCTTAGCAATACTTGAGATTAGACCCAAATCAGTGAACTTCGAGAATGGTGGCTCTCAACCCTGGCTTCACATTAAATCACCAGGAGAGCTCTTAAAAATGCTGATGCCCACCAATCACCCACAGTGATTCCGATTGAATTTGTCTAGGGAGTGGTCTGCTAGTGGGATTTTTTAAAACAGTGGTTCTCAACTTTGGCCACAATTAGAATCTCTTGGAGAGTTTTTAAAAATCCCAAAGTCCAGGCTACATCCCAGACCAGTTACATCAGAATTCATGGAGGTGGGACCCAGGCATCAGCATATTTTGGAGTTCCCTTGAGCATCACAGTTTGTAGCAACCAAAGGAAGCTTAAAGAACATGTCCTCAGCAAGCAGATAACTGGTCTGTAAAGCAGCTGGGTGTTCCTTTGCAACGTATATGATTTTTCTTCTTATATCCATGCTTCTGGTTCCCAATTTTGTTCCCATTATAAACAATATAAGTCTGATTTAGGCAAGCCATGTCCGTTAAATTAATTGATGGCATCAGATCCATTTCCATTTCCCACTATAACAACTTGTGTGGTAGAAGAAGTTGCCTGGACCAGAGCTAATTTTCATGGCTCCCACATGAGATACCACAAGCCACCAGCATTGTCAATAAGCCGAGTTAAGGATTTGCATTAAGAGCTAATATTTAATAAAGGCTTAGTTTGTGACAGGCACTGTTCTAAGCAGTTGACATAGACATGACTTATTTAATCTTCAGAAAACCCTGTGCTATCATTATCCCAATTTTACAGACTAGGAAACCTAGGCACAGAGAGGTTCAGTCACTGGCCTAAGATCCCATGGCTAGCAAGTGGTTGAGCCAGTATTTGAATCTACGCAGCCTGGCTCCAAGGTCTGTACACTTAACCTCCACATTGTAGGAAAGCTGGATGGAAGTTAAAAGGAACGTTCAATGCATCTTACTGTATTTCCACCCTAAGAGTGAGCACATTCACAGCTTGAGGGAACTCTCCCCTGTGCTCTCGCTAGAGACAATGGCTGGTGGTCTCTGGACTGGTGGTCTTTCAGATTAGGTCCATAGGATTCCTTCTTTCATCCACTGGCTCTAATGATTTGATGAAGGTTAAAATATGCTCCAGGGGGAGGAGGAGGGAGACAAAGTGGACAGATATTCACCACTCTCATGTCTCAATGAAGAATGCTCAAGAAGAATGTTCTCTCTTCACCTCTTTCTCTAGTTAACTGCAACTTCACCTTTGAGACTCAGCTCAGGATTAGTATCCTCACTGAGAAACTTCCCCTGATCAACTCCTTCACACTCCCAGCTTTTCTTTCTCTCTCAAATGAAGTGTGGATAAAACAATTCCCGAATTAAGAGTTGAGACTCTTGGAAAGGGCTGCATTTGTTTAGCAAAACCATCTTGAAGAACAATTTTGGTTGTGGAAAGATGGTCCTTGGAGTCTGGAAGGACCAGGACATCCATGAAAAGCTGAGTCTCTGTATAACAATACAAGGGGGATTTGGAAGCTGTTGGGCAAGATGAGTAGCGAGGATGTGAGCATATTCCTAGAGGTGAAGGATAATATCACAGCTGCAGACAGGAAACTTGAAGAATGATGTTGGCCAATGAGAAGTCCCCTTATACTCTGGCAGGTCTGGCAGAGGGAACTTACAATAACCATGTCCTCTTCAGCCATTGGCTTTAACCCCTTTTATTACCTCTCCTCCCCCAAATATTAAGTGAATATTGACTTTATGCAGCTCCCTTGGTGGACTGGAATTTTAGAGAGGAAGGGAAAGTAGCTTTGTTGCATATTTGGTCTGGTGCAGAGAAGAGAGAAGAGCACAGCCACAGAAAGCAAAAGACAAACGCCCCAAATAGTAATGGAAATTAGAGCTGGAAGTGTGAACATAAACTATACAACTGAGGAAAATCTTGGGGAAGACTAATCCAATAGCATGAGATGTTGTTAGGGATATGAGCCAATATTATTTAATTCTCAAGGCAACCTCAGCTATTATTTTAGTGAACCAAGCTTTCTCCTAATGATGGTTTCTCGAAGGCACTAACCTCTCCTTTGCGAGTTGCCAACATTACACAAGAAGCTTTAACAAGCAACTTTTTAAATAATTTTGATTCTGGCCATACTGAACCATTTTAATCTCTGCAAACACTTCACATTTTTATTTTCCTATGGATTCTTCTGAGTGCTTTCCTGTCTCCCTGAAACCTACTTGCCCGTCACCTTTGTCTATTTTAACTTTCATTCTTCTTTCAGATCTCAACTTTAGCTGTCACTTCCTCTGAGGCATTAGTGAGGATGCTTTATCCAGGACAAAACAAAATTCAACTCAAAATGGCTTAAACAACAGGATATTTATTATTGAGTTAGATCCTTCTTATGTGCCACTCTGATCCTATCAGTACATTGGGTTCCTCATGCCAGTGGGCCAGCAGCCAAGGAAAGGGGTGACAGCGCTGGTGAGGTTCATTGATTCCGAATACATGAAGAACTAGAGGTGCAACTACAAAATGGGGGCAGCAAGAATTCACTGGGGCGTCTTTTGGTGCTTCCATGCCCTGTGACAATAGAAAATTGGCAGTTTCGGGAACCACAGCCCAACAAGGGCAAGGCAACAGGGCCCAGAGAAATCTAGCATGGTAGTGGAAGGTGGAGATAATGGATATGAATTATGAGCTCACAACCAGCTGCAACAGCAGGGATCATAGTTTCACAAACCCCCTTGCTTTGTGTCTTTGCAGAGAGTTTATCTGGCCACCACCTTGAAGGGGCCTCTGTGATTAATCAGACTTGTACCTTTTCTGTCAAAGAAGTAGTAACAGCATCTTGGTTTCAAAAGTGGAGGTCAAGAGAGGATCTTATTGATGCAAGGGATGGACAGTATTAGACACCATATTTCCTGACTCCTTCTATCCATCACTGGAGATTTCATCAGAATTAGATGTGATCTGACTGTACCTCAACTCACCCCTGCACCTGGACTACACATTTCTCATCTCCTTTCCAAGGTTTCCCTGTTAACATCAAGCTGTTGGACACTGTGGACCTGAGCTGGTACCCACGCATTGCCAAACCCAGAAGTTTGAGGCAATTAACACATCATAGGCAGATCTTTGATCAATGGGAGGGTTGGTGGATAAATTGTCCCCCTCTCCCCCCAGAAGCACTGTCCCGAGGCGCAGTGACATGGCATCCTAGAGGACAGTCACACTTAGTGGTAGCCAACTTGATAATGCTTTCTCATATTGGCCCTTCCTCCTTCCCTGTTTCACGCTCTCTCTCCCTCACACCTGTTCTCTGATACTGCATCCTCCAGCAAGGGGGCATAGAAGCCCTTTACCCCAGTATCTGCTTTTTTGAGCAAATCAAAGATAACAATCAAACATAACAAAAAGTAAGCAGGCAGGAAGTACCAGAGTTCAGATGGATAGGTGCCCTTTTTATCTTTCCAGTCTTCCATTTTCAATGTGTTGAGTTTTGTCTTGACACTTATTCTTTCATGGTTTAATAGGGCTGCAGTAACTCCAGGTGCCAGAACCTCAAACAAAAATGTTCAAATTCTGAAAGAGGGGAAGAGGGCATATCCCTTCCTTTCTAAGATTGGGGTTAAGTCTCCCAGAAGCTCCCCCAGACTTCTGGGAGATGTCTTCTCACATCTCATTGGCCAGAACTGCATCCCATCCTCATGCCTAACTGGCGTGAGGAATTGAATTTCTTAGTCCAATCACGATTCATCTCTTGGGACTGGAGAGGACCTATCCTCCCCTAAATCACAATCCTGAGCAAATCAAGAAAGAAGTGAGGAATTAATAGCTGGCACAGTTGGTAACTACGTCCGACACTTAATTAGCTAACCCAGGAGTCATTTTCAACACTGCTTCACTTTTGCCCATCTCCCACTACAGAGGCTAAACAAGCAAGATATTCACTTTCCAGCTTCCTTTGCAGCTAGGGAGACATGTGATCTATTTCTATCCATTTGTACGTAAGGGGAAGTCTCCTAGAGGGCTTCATCCAGGTCCTCATTGATAAAAGTATAATGACATGAAAAGAGCTCTCTTGCTCTCTCTCCCTCCTTGGTGAACTTTCTGATTCCTGTCTTTAGACTTGATCATGTGAGGACATGATTCCCTGAGCTTTGGCAGCCATCTTGCAACCATGGAGCAATAAGCCTAAGCATGAAAGACTAACAAGTTGATAAGGGCGGAGTAGAATGATGAAAAGAACCTAGCTCCTTAATGATATCCTTGAGCCACTGAAGTAGCCCTGGGATAGCTTTTCTCTGGATATTTTTAGTTATATCAAATAATTGTCTTTCTTATTTAGCCACCATTATTTAAGTATTATATTACATGTGGCTAAAAGCCATTCTAACTGATAAAACAACCTACAATGTCTGCCATTTCTAGGAAGTATTCTTGAACCCTACAGATTGTATTAGCTGTCCCTTTCCCCTGACACCCAAGGCTTACTGCTACACTTCCATCATTCAGTTAAACAGAGAGTCCTCTAAAGTACCTAAGGCTGCAAGCAAAAGCTGAGCCACAGCCATGGAGATTATAGTACAGGATTCCCGCATAGGACAGTGGGCTGGACTAAGTGACCCTCAAAGTCTCTTACAACTTTGAAATCTATGACCCCCAGTTCCTTTAATATAAATGTCCCTTTTCCATGTATAAAAGTCTTTTTACTTACATTATGTCATAGCAAATTGCCAGCCTGTGTTTCAAAATGGGGAAAAGCAACACAAAAAATGCAACTTGTATCAATGTTCCTATTCTGTTTGTAATGTGGGAAATTTCCAAGCTAGATTTCCCCTTTGCAGATGATTTGGGGGTTAATTTCTATTCTGAACAGGCCTGTCCCCATTCTCCTTCAGTAGTATGTAGAATGGATATGAAAAAATGACTGTGTGCAAACCTTCCTTTCATTTTGAAATTATGTTAATAAAGTATTTCCTATGGTTATGACTAATAGGTCATTTGTTTCCTAAATTTTCTAGGCAGTAAAGGCACATGGAAAAATCCTGATCAATATGCTCTTCCTGGAAGCCTAGAACCCAAAATCTCTTTATATAGTATGGTATTTATAGAGTTCATTATAGTCTATAATTAACAGAAAAATTGTCTTTGCAGAAGAACAGAAAATGGAAGATAAAAAAATTGACTACCTACCTTCAAAAAGAAACCTTTTATAAATAGCAATGTCACCTTAAATTTATAATACACCTGTTGTTCATAAAATGTTCCCAATATTTTGTCTCTCTTCATTGAATGATTTCTTGGTGGTTGACCAGAGAGGAGGGAAGAGAACGAAACTGGTTGTCCCCCAACTTTGTGCCAGGTACTCGATGAGTCACTTTATAGATATCATCTAATTAAAAGATTTTTTTCATTTAAAAATACTGTTTAAAATTACATAAATAATACACACTCATTGTAAAACTTTTCAGCAATCCAAGGGCATAAAAATTAAAAAGTGAAAGTTCCTCTTCACCCCCTTCACCCCTCAATTCCACTTACATCCCTGCAGATAACCTCTAAGTCCTTTGGTGTATATCCATCCAGACTCTTTTTTGTGCATTTTCATAAATACACATATTCTTACATGAATATATAAACAAACCACATTTCATCTAATCTTGGATGCACTTTTTTTTTCAAATTTAAAATCTCTGAAATAAGGATGCATCTTACAATGAAAGGCATTGTATGGTGGCCAATTTTGTCCCTTCTTAGTGGCACATATAATGATGCATCTTGAAATAAGTGTCCTTTTAGAGTAACAAAATACAGTAGCTATAGCACTTACACAATTATGCAGATGTATGGTTGTATGAATTGTTATGGACAGCTTTCAGTACATATGGGTCTGCTTCATCCATTTTAATGTCTGCGTGATCTGTCATTGTACGAATGTACCCACTTTTATTTAGCCATATCCCTTATAGATGGATTTTCAGATTATTTCTAAACCCTCCTGGTGGAAAACAGTGCTGCAAGGACCATCCTCATCCCTAAATCTTTGAGGCCGTGTGTAAATATTTTTGACAGAGAGATTTCCATCTCAGAAGTTCTCACAGTTACCCTGCGTGGTACAAAAAACTTAGTCATTCACAAAAAACAACAAATGTTGGAGAGGATGTGGAGAAACAGGAACCCTCATACACAGCTGGTGGGAATGCAAACTGGTGCAGCCTCTATGGAAAACAGTATGGAGATTCCTCAAAGAATTAAAAATAGAGATGCCCTATGATCCAGCTATCCCACTACTGGGAATCTATCCAATGAACCTGAAATCAACAATCCAAAGAGGTTTATGCACCCCTATGTTCATTGCAACATTATTCTCTATAGCCAAGAAGTGGAAGCAACCTAAGTGTCCCTCGACTGACGACTGGATCAAGAAGAGGTGGTATATATACAATGGAATACTACTCAGCCATAAAAAAGACAAAATAGTCCCATTTGCAACAACATGGATGGGCCTGGAGGGCATTATGTTAAGTGAAGTAAGCCAGAAGAGAAAGACAAACACTGTATGATCTCACTCATATGTGCAATATAAACCAACACATGGACAGAGAAAACTGTATTGTGGTTACCAGGGGCAATGGCGGTGGGGGTGGGCACAAGGGGTGAAGGGAGACATATATATGGTGATGGACAAACAAAAATGTACAACCCAAAATTTCACAATGTTATAAACTATTAAAACATCAATAAAAAAAAAACTTATTCAGAACTCACCTAGACCCATGTTCAAATCCTGGCTCCAGGGCCGCCATGTTGAACAACTCAAGGGAGTTCAAACTGTCATCTGGGTCAGGGGTCAGCAAACTTTTTCTGCAAAGAGCCAAACAGTCAGTATTTTAGAATTTGTAAGCTATACTATCTGTGTTGCAACTACTCAACTCTGCCAATGCAGCACGAAAGCAGCCATAGACAATAGTTAATACATGAGTAGTGTTGTCTGTGTCCCAATAAAACTTTATTTGTATAAACTGGTGTCAGGCTGGATGTATCCCGAGGACCATAGTTCGCTGACCCCTGTCCTAAGTGAATGGTCCTTCCTGGAGTTGTGCAGTGTCCACCTTGCAGCCCTTCATCGCAGACTGCCTAGCCCCTTACCCTCCAGGGACCCAACTCAGGATAAATGTCACAGCCTTTCCAAGCTTCAGTGAAACCCTTAATTGTGAAATATAATACACAATCATAAAATATCTTTTTAAAGTATGTGTTAGTGAATGAAGGTGAACACCTGAGCATGTGTGTATGACTCAGTTTCTTCATTAAGAAAATAAATCTCCTACAGTAATTGTGAGAATTAATGGAAGGCTACATGTAAAGCTTAATAAATGCTACAGTTACTAAAACAGCTTCTTTTCTTTTACTAATCAGGAAATTCACAGTTATTAATTCACAGACACAGGACACAAACCAGGTGAGTCTGACTCCAAATCCTGTGCCTCTCCTACAGCACCTATTGCCTCAAAAAGAAGAATCTACTGCACAGAGAATCCGAGCCCAGAGAGGCTAGAAGACCTTCATAAAGTCCCACCACATCGGCGTTGGACATAGCAGGCTCTGGATCTCAGAGTATCCAGTGAATACACATACCACCCACCAGAGGAGGCAGCTTCTGCAAGACCCAGCCCTTTGGGCTTGAAGACATCCCCAAACAGTGGATTTTCCTGTTATTTATGCCGATTCAATTTGACTGCAGTTCTATTATCTGGATGGAAATGCAGCCACGAATTGTTGATAAAGCTGTCACAGCAAGCTGGAGATAGTAAGTCTCATTAATATTAAGAAAAGAACAAACCCATAAATAAGAGATTATCAAGTGAAATAAGATAGTCTCTCCTCCAACGTCTAACAAATCTCGTGTGCAAAACCATGTAATTTCCCCAGGCGTCCTCCCTGCCAGCCAGATGTATAGAATATGAATTGTGCGGGGAGGGAAATTGATATGCAGAACAAGGAATTGGCAAAATAATTAGAGCTGTGAGGCTCCCTCAGTCTTGCGGTTTATTTGAGAAGTCACCAAGTAGAATCACAGGTTCCAGGCCACACTGATTATGTAACATATTAGTCCTTGAAAAGAGCCTGGAGACAACAGAGAGGTGATGGGACTGTCCCCATGAAGGTGAAGGCAGAGCCAGGCCTGACCCACTGAACAGCTAAAGGCCACCTTCCCAGGTGGGAAAGAACAGGTGCTGCCCCCTTCATGGCACTGCCCTGCACAGTACAGTCACATGACCCCTACCCACTCTGCCCACTCAGGTACCAGCCTCCTGCCTCCCTCTCACTTTGTGGCTTGGGTCATCCAGACCATTCCCTCTGCAGGTGACCACAATCAAAGCCACCTGCAGATTGAGGCTAAGTACAAAATAAAAGTTTTATTAAGCTGCTAAACCCTATTGACTAAGAGCCATTTGTGGACAGGGACCAGGTGGGTCTGCATCTCCAGGGGGCCCCCGTTCAATGGCTGGCATGTAGTAGGGGATCTAGAGATGCTTATTGACTGGGGTTGACTCAAGCCACCAACAAAATTTCCTTAATGGAAAAGGAAAGAGAGGAAGGAGAGAGGAAAGAGGCAGGATTGAGAGGAAGAGAGTAGGAAGACAGGAAGGAGGAGGAAGAGTAAGTGGCAAAGATGCTTGAATGTGAATTGAGCAGAGGAGGGAGGGGAAGAGGAGACGCGGTAAAAGTGAGTGGGATGCGAACTGAGCAGATGGGCAGAGAGATGGGTGGCCAGAGAGAAGAAGCACATGGCAGTGGGTGGGGGGCGGTGGCACAGAGGGGAGGCAGCAAGACAGGTAAAGAAGGACACATAGGACAGACACACTGAAAGGCAGATGGACACAGGGATGGTCAGACCCCCACACACCGAAACAGGGACACAGAGACAGAAAGAATATAGCCAAGGGCTGAGGAGAGACCCAGAGGGGCAAAGATTTTCCTGGTCTCCCAAAGGAATCCACATGCCTCTCAATTTAGTGTTCTTTCTACTGAACCAATCCCTTGATAAAGAACATGAAAACATTAATTTGAAAAGATATATGCACGCCTATGATCATTGCAGCATTATTCACAATAGCCAAGACTTGGAAGCAAACCAAGTGCCCATCAATGGATGAATGGATAAAGAAGATGTGGTATATATACAATACTACTCAGCCATAAAAAAAGGTGAAATCATGTCATTTGTGACAACATGGGTGGACTTTGAGGGTATTATGCTAAGTGAAATAAGTCAGACAGAGAAAGACAAATACCATATGATTTCACTCATATGTGCAAGATAAACAAATATTCAGAACAGATTGGTGGTTGCCAAAGGGGAAGGGGGTGAGGGGAGGGCAAAAGGGGTAAAGGTGCACGTGTGTTATGGTGATGGATGGAACCTAGGCTATTGGTGGTGAACATGATGCAGTCTATTCAGAAGCTGAAATATAATGATGTACACCTGAAATGTACAGAATGTTATAAACCCATGTGACCTCAATAAAATAATTTAAATAAATAATTGAAGTATTTCACACACAAAAAAAAAAAGAAAGCAAGAAATGAAAGAAGAAAACGTGTCTTTCTGGAAGAAATGTCTCCCAAGATTCTGGAAACGCATAATTCAGAAAGTGTGAAATGTCTTTCATCTGCAGGCTTCCTGTCAAGTCTACGGTGGAGTTAGAGACCTGGGCTTGCATCTGGATCCCACAGTGCCTGGGTGGGGGCTGACCCTCTGGACTCCAGGCTCCTCCAGGTGGTAAGCTGTGACCAGGAACACACTCTATCTGCCCTCTCAGGGTTCTTGAAAGGATCAGCTCAAATAATATCATGAAAGTCCTCCAAAAAGTACATCACCCTCTACGAACACCCAGTGATGAAGGTGAGACATTAGTTTGATTTTGGTTAACTCCTACATTCATTCTCATTCCTCCCTCCCCGACTCCTTCTCTCTTTCTCCCCTCCCCTTCCCTTTCCTCCCTCTCTCTTTCCCCTTCCCCTCCCTTCCTTCATTCTCTTCCCCATCCACCCTCACCCCCAACCACACATTCACATCTGAGTCCCATCCCAAAGAGACCTTGACTTCAGCCTTCAGGTCATGAAATATTCAATCCACTTGGACACTTTTTAATTAATCTGGGGTTGATTCAGGCCATTGCACCTTGACGCCCTCCTCTATGACTGCTTCCTGGATCCAATTAGCCAGGCTTTGAGCACTGCCCTGGAGTCAGAGACAGACAAGAGCACCTTGTCTCCGGGAACCGGTTTGCCGAAGCATCTGCAAACATTCCTCCAACTCATGCCTGGAAGAGGTAGCAAGCGCGATAAGATCCATCCTATACTAGAGTTAAAGGTGCCTTTTGAAGGATGAGAAAAAAAAAATGCAAACCAAAAGCAACCACCATCTCAGGCAGCAAATATCCAGATGATTAACAGGCTGGCCGGATCAGGGATACAGATGTCTCATCAGAATTCCATGGCTGTCCTCACCTGACGGTTTTCAGCACCCCCACTTCCCATATGGATTCAATGATCACAGAATTCATTTGCATTTGTTGACATTTTGCTCTGTTAAAAAAAAAAGTGGCCTTTTCATTGCTATTATTATATTGTGCTAGTGGGTTTTGTCTCACAGGTTTAGTCATAAATAAAATTAAACAAATGGATGCAGGTAGGTCTTTTACCACAGTGCCAGGCACATGTTAAGTCTTCGACAAATAACGGGTATTTTGATTAATTATTGTCATAATCATTATCACCATATTCACGTTGAGGACAAGCCTGGTTTTCTGTTCTGCCTGTAACAGGTCACACAATATCCAGCACTCAGGTGGTTCTTAATAAGGTTTGCCAAGAAGCTGTGGACTGCTTTTAACATTGAGTATAGAATTCCCATATAGTCTGCGTGTCCCACGGTAGTCTCCCCTCTTTCCTAAACTCCTATTTAGTCATCCAACGAATATTTCCCAGGCACCTAATGAATGCCGGGCATCATGCTAGGTGCTGGGGATTGCCAGGACTTACCATCCACGCCAGTGCCCATGGCAAATCTTCACATAGCACGTAGTACAGCCAGATGCTGCTCTCAGAGCCTTACCTGCACTAACACACATAATCCTCACAACTGGTCTATGAAGGAGGGACTTCTATAGTCCTCATTTCATATTTTATGTATATATAGCCTGAGGTCCAGAAAGGTATATTAATCCGCCCAAAGCCACACAGCAAGAAGCAGCAGAGCTGGGATTTAAACACAGGCAGTTTGGCTCCAGAATCACACAACTAACCACAAGCAATGCTGTGTCATCCCAGTACACGTTGCTTCTTTCTGTTAGCCATTTTTTTCATTTGTGTCTGCAAGTAGATTAGAATATCCGTAAACTCCATAGACAGAGGAAGCATATTAGTTGTTGCCAGGGGCTAGGGAGAAGGGGAGTGAGGGGCAACTGCTCACGGGTATGGAGTTTCCATTTGGGATGATACAAAAGTTCTGGAGCCAGATAGTGATGATGGTTGCACAGCACTGTGACTGTACTTAACACCACTGAGTTACAAACTTTAAAAAGGTCAAAATGGAAAATTTTGTTATTGGAATTTTACCCCTGTGCTAACTCTTTAATCCTTAAATATAGGATTGTCTTATATCCTTCATATCCCCGCAATGAATGGGATTTAAAAATTCTCATCAAACATTTCTTGATTGGTTGACTAATCACCGGCAGTCTTAGAAACAGGGCTTGCTTTGTTTTTATCGTCATTACTCTTGTGATTATTAAAAACAGAGCCCTTCTAGGAGCCCAGAAGGTTCTGTCCATCTGTGAGCAACTGGCCCATAGATAGTGCTGATTCTGAGAGTGACGGGACAGATGTTGGCACCAGGGGCTGGGCCAGACCAGGGAAGCTGCTTCCCCAAGAAGCTGTGACACAAAGGGGTAAGAACACATCCAGATGGAGGTGAGAAGGCAAAGTACTGAGCCAGAGGAACAGCTCAAACCTGAGGTCTGAGGGGCGAATCAGGGCTGAAAACAGACAAGAACCTCAGGGTCAGGAACTGAGGGAATCTGAAGCCTTTGGGGAAGCAGAATACAATAATAATATAAAAATAACAGTTATAGTGAATCAAACCCTTAGATAGTGCTTTCCACACACCAGATACTGTTTTAAGGATTTTCACATATCAATTCATTTATTCTTTATTATTATTATTACCCCCATTTTATAGATAAAGATACTAAGGCACAGAGAAGATGTAACTTGCACAAGGTCACACAGCTAGCAAGTGGTAGAATCTGGATTCCAAGCCAAGTGATCAGGAGCCAGAGATCGACTCAACCACAGGAGCTAAGGAGTTAATCTCAAGTTAAGATTCTGGCCCTGCTGAGGGCTAACTGCTGACTTGATGAGATGAGGGGCCCACTGGAGGCTGAGTCTTAAGGATACAGAGGAAGCCCCAACCTTACAGTCTTGGACTCACAAAGGTATAAGTCACTTACCAATACCGAGAGGCAGAGAAGGGCAGTGGTTAGGACCACAGACTCTGGCCTGGAAGCCTGTACTTGGACTCCAGCTCTGCCACTTAGCAGCCACGAAACCTTGGACAAATTACTTCATCTCTCTCTGCCTTGGGTTCCTCATCTAAAATGGGGATATACTAATTGCTAGGTCATAGAGTTGCTGTGAAGCTTACATGACTTGATTTTTGCAAAGCACTGAGAACAGCACCCGGCACACAGTAAGCAGAACATGAACACTAAAGAAAATAAGCTCATTAGAGAAAATAGCCACAACATCATGTATCTTGGGGGGAAATTGGGGAAGCAGTGACCAGACAGGGAAATCTCCCTGTACATCTTGCATTTAACATAGGAAACCCAATCCTTGGCTGAAAAAGAACTGGTGGCTGGTGTGAAATTGAAACTTACTCTTATGTCTTGAGCCAGCCAGCTACACCTGTATCCACAGTTCCTGCCTTCCTCCTCCCATTCAGGGAGGGAGGGGCTGCAAGTCCCTTGCCTCCAGCTGCCCACCTGGTGATATTTAATTAATCTATTCATTTGATCTCTGGTTTGCTCAGTGGGTCCCTTTCCTTGATGCTCCCTGCGGTTTGAATACAGTAAAATTCAGTCCTAATTAAAATTATCGAAATACCAGCAGTCTCCGTTAATAAAACATCAGAATGAGACTGGATTTCTTTTTTTTAACAGTCTTTTCTTAAAAACTCTGAGATAGTGGGCAGAGTGAGCCTAGGTAAGAAAGAAGAAAGTTAACAAACTCCTCTTGTCACCAAGTGTTTGAGGGTGGCATTTCTAATTCCCTCTCCTCATCTGGGAGGCCAATCCTTTGCAGGGGAAAGATTCCGCGAGTCTGTGTCCAGAGACCTCCTGTCACAAACTTCCTGTATGAGACCTTAGCTAACTGCATCCCCTCTTAGGGTCTCAGTTTTTCCTTCTGCAAAATTGGGACACTGGACCAGCTTTAATAGGCTATGGTCTGAGAACATCAAGTTGTCAAATCCTTGGATTTGGCTAAATTGAGGAATTCTTGAGCCTGGCAGGACAGAATTGCAAGACCATCTGCCTCCACTGTCAGCATGCTGAAAAATGGCCACAGGCAGTTCCTTCCACTCAAGTCTCTGGGCTTTGGGTCACGTAAGCTGCGCCCAGTCACAAGGGACTGGAGCAGAAATCAAAGGCCCAGTTCCAGGCAGCACTACAAATCCACCTATGCAGGCCAGTGAGGTATCCTTGCTCGAGATTCGCCATATCGGGTGGAACCAGCCAGAGCCATGCTCTCCCCTGGCGGGAGTTTTATACATTCCTGTCCCCAACCAGAGGGGAGGAGAGGCAGGGCCAGCTCAGCCATGGCTGCCAGCAAGGACGCTGGCCAGACAAACCTGGGTTCAAAATCCTGCTGGTTCCTCCCTGCCTAGTACCAGCTACATGACTTTGGACATGTGTAGCCTCTCTGTGCCAAAGTTTTCTTATATGTAAATGAGGACAATAAAAATAAGTCTCTTCTTCATCTCATTAGATAACATGTCAATTACCTAGCACAGGGCGTGACATATATTAGGCCCCCGTCACGGGTAGCTCCGGTTACCACTGAAGGCAGTAGACGAAGAAACAAGGAGAGAGAAACAGAAGGCAAAAGCAGCAGAGACACACAGAAAGCAAATCACACAAGGCGTTGCATGGGAGAAGCCCCTTCCCGCACGCTATCAGCCCCGTGCTTGGTGGGACTCCACCCCCTTTTCCGGCCATAGAGCACGTGATACAGGCCCAAGCCAATCAGAGCGTCACATTATCCAGCCACTGTGATTGGCCCAGAGATGAGCACGTGACCCAAGTCAGCACACCCACGCTGCCTGGCTTCCCGCTGCCGTGACGGAGATGCAGAGCTCAGCGGGTTCTCCAGCATCTCTGAGACATCATGTCCCACCCACCCTTTTGTGATTTTTGAAGACTCTCAGAAATTTGCTAGGAGGGTCATGGGAAAGGAGCACATCGCAAAGCAAGGGGCTTTCCATCATATCGCTATCTTCATGTGGCGTGAGATTTACTGTCTTCCCTCGTGTTGCTCCCCTCCTCCCCAACAACCCCGGAAATCCACCCAGGTGCTTCCAGGAATAAACTTCAGCTCCGAGCTGTTTTCCCAACAAAGGTAGCTTTTTCTTCCTAAGAGCAATTCTGGCTGAACCTGATACCCACTGCCTCGCTTCATAAGTCAAGGGCAAGGGGCCCTCCATCCGAGGGCGTTATCATAGCCGCTCCTGGGCAGGAGATACAGCGCTGTCCGATCGCTCTCATTTTGCTGGGATGTTGCTCCCACTCCTGGAATCAGCATCCCAGGCAAAGAGAGAAAAAGGCTTTCCACTTTGGTTCCTGGAACCGAGAGACTGGGATGCGCAGCCATCTTATTCAACCTCAGGATGGCGGGTCTCGCTGCCGCCAGAAGCGCCGAGTCAACTTTCTGGGTGAGAACTGGAATTAATAACACAGCAATGGTCTTACACCGACCATGGGTTCTCCCTGCTAGTTAATAAAATGATTCATTTGAACTGCTTCCCTCTTCATTGATGGCGAGGGGCCTGCTTCTCCCCCTGCCAGCCCTTCCCTTTCTAGGAAAAGAGGAGCGAGGCTTATTGAATTCTAATACATCATCCTGGCAGCGGGCGTCAATAGAGAGAGACAGATGTGAGAACAGAACACGGAGCCCCATAGCCATCCCTCACAGTCCCCTGCCCTTCCTCCTCTTCTCAGTAAATCTACTCAGGGACCCCCAGGGAAGCTCAGAGTTCATTATGAACAGCAGCCAAGAGTCGATAAATACATGGCTGAGATTTCAGTCACCTACTGTGGCTGTCCTCCCCACCAACAAACTGATTGCATGGCTCCAGACTGGTTTGTGGGGTGGGGATGGGTGGCAGGGAATTCACGGAACTCTGCAGCCAGAATGATCTTTTCATAAAGCAAATTTGATCATGTTAAACATCGCCACCTGGCTTAAAACTCGTCAGCGGCTCCCCATTGCTTCCAAGCTAAAGACCAAAACAGTCAATATGGCTTGCAAGATTCTGCAGGGTCTGGCCCCTGTTGACTTCTCTAACCTCATATATAAACATACCTCCCATTCTCAACCATTCTGGCCACACTGATAGTCTTTCGTTATTTCAGTGGCTCAGGAGGCCTCCAGAGCTCAGATCAAATATCACCTATTCTGCCTGGAACAAATCCTATTTTCATATGATCTTAGAGCCCCCCATACTTGCCCTTCATTGCATTTGTCACGGCCTGTGATTTTATATTTACTTACCTAATGACTGGGTTGATGCTCTCTCTACACACCGGTAGGTAACTCCATGTTTTGTTCACCAAGTGTCTTCAGCTTCTAGAACCATGCCTGGCACAGAACAGGACCTCGGTAAATATTTGCTGAATGAATGTATGAGTGAATCAGATATAAAGTAGAGCACATTCCAAAAGCTGGAAACTGAAAGTAGAACTAAAACAGAGGGGGTGTGGAGTAGAATGGAAGAAGAGGCAAGAGAGGTAAATGGAGCAGATCACAGAACAATCATTGTTCTGCACCTACTGTATGCCAGGCACTGTTCTAGGCAGTGGGGATACAGCAGTGAATAAAACGGACAACATTTTCTCCCTCTATGGAGCTTACATTTGAGGCCATTCCCCTCTCATATTGCAAGATATGCACAGAGCAATATTCATCCTGGAAGTATCTCCATTTGCGGTGTTATGCTAAGTTGTGGCAAAAGTAAATTGCACATATAACCAGGTATAACGGGCTTCCTATAGGCAACCTCCAGAACTGGGATCTTATCAACACATCCCCAAAATAAGTCCACTCCACAATCTGTTGATAAGAAGTAGGTGGCTTCCTGCAGAGTCAGTGGAAGCATAGGGAAGGGGGATTAGCTTGCATACCACAGAATTGCAACATTATCGACTTCTCGCCTTGAAACATCTCAAGTCTCTCACCCCTACCAGCCACTTTATCTCCTCTCTCTCTCCTACATTGCCTCTCAAGATTCCTTCTGTCCTGAGCAAATAGTGTTCCTCTCCACCTTGCAAATTTGCCTAATAGTGACCATCAAACATTCTTCAAACGTGCCCCTTGGTTTATGCTGTCACGTAAACACTGATCGAATTTGGTGGACCTCTTATGCACAGTCTGAATTCACCAGGGTGCTACAGCCCACTGGGTGAGAGTCTCTGTCACATGGACCCTTGTTCCTCACACTAAGGATTTTGGCCTTCGCCCAGAGGGCCATGTGGACCACAGGAGGTTTACAGTAGGAAAGTGACCCTGGGCAGACTCCCCCCACAGCACCTGAGTCTTCACCTCAGCTGTCAGGAAGAATCCAAATGCAGCTGTGGGGGTCCTTCTTCTAGCATTAATTAAAGCTTTTCCCTGGGCCCAGCTGCAGAGAAGCCCAAGGGGTGCAGCACGGAGGGGAGCAGCTGCAGCTTCAAAGAACCTTCAGGCAACTCTAAGCGTGTCAGACCTCCCCCATCCAGGCGTCTTCCTGCTGGGAGCAGAGCTGGGGCCACGTTGGGGGGAGGGCATTTCTGAACTAAAACTAAAATGCCTCTACTTCCCACAGAAGAGGGAAATGGTTGTTTCCTTGGGAAATTCTATAAAGTGGAATCACCCTTAAGATCCCTTCTCTCTGATCTGCCTTCAGGGCTGATGCCTGCAGTTGGCGGCTCTCTTGTAGAGGACTCCCTTCTCATTACAGGCATGGAGTTGTGCAGTGTGGCAGCCCTGCCTCCCATCTCTTGGAGTCAAACTCCTGTGGCTGGGACCAGGGGGCTCAGAGAGTTGTCTGGTAAAAATCATAATTATAAAAAATAATTGCAGCTACCATATTTATTGAGAATTTACCTAGGGAATCTGTTTAACATACGCTATCTCAATTAAGCCCCACGATAATCTGGTGAGATGGAGATTATTATCACCACTTGACAGAGGAGGGAGCTAAGGCGTATATCTACTTTCAATTTCTGGGCTCCCATTTAAAAGCTGTGTGGTGTCGAGTAAGTTACTTACTTAATCTTTCTGGTTCAGTAACTTTTATTGAATCGAGATGCATGCAAAAGTCTTTCTCTGAAATACAGCTCCTGTCCTTAACCTATACCTCCTATCCAGGCTCGGGGTGACTCTGAGACCATTCTCTGGGAAGGGGCAGCAGCTGTGCTCTGAGCCTTCAGGAATCCTGGGAGAATGAGAGGAACTGTCCCACTCTGGTAGTGATGAAAGTTTGAAGCTTAGGCAACTAACAGGGTCCTGCAGGATACTCGCTGCTCATGCCTGGCTGCTGAGAATTAAACTCTGCATTAGATAAACCCCTATACCCCACCCACCACCCCAGTGAGTATCCTAAAAGGCAAATCTGACCCGTTTCTCATCTGGTTGAAAAACACCGTTGGCTTCCTTTCTATCATAGAACTCATTGGTAGCCAGCAGTAAAAATGAAATCCAGCAAACTTTAGGGAGGAAAAGGTGAGGGCAGAGGGAATTTATGATGGCTTATGGGAGTTAGTAAGGACTCTTGATATCATGGGAGGAAAAGAAAGAAATTGAACTTCAATGAGCGTAATCCCAAAAGAGCAATTTAGTGGGCCACATAAGGAAACAGCAGAAAGCATGGGGGAAGATCTAGCTTCAGGTATCACTGGAACCAGGAGCTCAAATGCCTCTCTAGCTCTCATTTCTGTTTCTCTCTGAAGGTTGCCCTCATTTTCCCATTCCCATGAGGCTCCACCCAGTAGGATCATGGCTATGACAGCCTCAGCTTTACTGCTTTCATTTGAGTGACCAAGAAAGAAAAAGTGGGCTTTATTACTTCAGGTTGAGTTGAAGAATTTGCAGGAACAGACAAAGAGATAGTGGCCAGACCAAAAAAGAAAAAAGAAAAAGAAAAATCTTCCTGCAGTAATCAGGATGGCTATAAATCTCATTGATGTAACAAAGTCCCAACATAACAATGGCTTAAACAAGTTAGCTATTTTTCTCCCATATAATAGTCCAGATATAAGCAGGCCAGGGCCATGAGGTGACTCTTATTTTGTCCAAGACCCAGGTTCCTTCCATCTTTTTGCTCTGCTGTGCCTGGGTATTGTTCTCACTGCATGGCCTAAGAATGCTTACCACCACATCTGCTATCCAGCCAGCAGAAAGAAGGAAAAGGTAAAAGAAGCAAGCAGTACTTGTGGCTTTAAGAGTACACCTCAGAAATTATACACATCAATTCCACTCATATCCTATTGTCCTGGATATAGTCACATGGCCACACTGAGCTGCAAGGGAAGCTGGGAAATGTAGTCTTTAAATCTGGGCAACAATATACTGCACTAAAAACTTGGAGTTCTACTATTACTCTAGAAGGGAGGTTGTACATCCAGGATGACATCCATCTCTGCCACAGCCACCCGAGGGCGGGAAGATTTTGGAAACAGAAACCAGAACACAATCTGAAGCTAAGAACATGTTCCCATCTCCATCACTCTTCTCTGCTTCTCTTGGATGTCTGCTTCATTATCCTTGCCCTTCTCAGTTCTGTGCCCCTTCATTCTCAGGGCAGGTATACTATGGCCACCTCGCCGTTTCTAGGCTCACACATACAATGAAGTAAAATAAGACCAGCTAGGCTCCAACACAAATGGAACTTGGAATGACATGAGCATTCGCTGCCAAGTTAAGTGGATTTATGATTTAACTCTGGGTAAGAAAGAAGCAAATAAGAACATAATGAGGCCAGGGTATTAGCTTACAAGAAATAAATGTAAAATTATGTTAATAAGAGGAATATTAAATTCTCACGCAGATCAGAAGGATGTGTATGTGTCAGGGGTATATTTTGGAAATAAATTAATTCTTGGGGTGATGAGATCAGTTTCATTTCAAATACTCTAGGGAACAACCAGCTGCAGAAATGCAGAGTATAAGGAGATGCTCCAATCTCGCCATAGGGAAAAAACAGTCCCTACGGCCCAGCCAGCTGGCCCTGAGTTGGAACTGCCCTCTACAGACATCAGTAACCAAGGCAGAAGAGAAGTGTCCTTGCCTGTCAGAGCCCGAGGCTGGTAAGTCTGCCACCAGAAGGGACTGGTGGGTATGGAGACTTGATTTTGGTGGTGTGGGGGCTGGATTCAAGAATGGGAGGGAAGGCAGGAGGGTGGGAGTACCTAGAGGGAAGAGGATAAAGGAAGAGGGCTAGGGAAGCGGGGGGAGAGAAAGGAGAGCATGAGGGAAGTGGGGGAGCATCTATGTGGGACACACTTTAAAGTCCAGTCCCCAGGGTGCTCTGAGCAGTGCCTGTGGTCAAGATGGTCAGACTAAAGGCCCAGCTGCCCCTGACACTGTATAGTTTGCTACTTAGCACCTGAACCCTGAGTCCTTGAGCAAAGAACTGCTCAAACTTCCCTTAGAGTCCAGTGTACGTGCATTCAGTTTGGGAACAGCAGGAAAGTTTGTTTCCAGAATAAGGAGGGAAACAGCCCCTTCTTCCCCCACCAGCCTCAGAACATTCCCATTGTGGACTGTGAGGTGATGGGATGGACCATCATTTGGGGACTGCTGAGTGGAGAAGAGATCCACCTACAGACCACAAGCTAGATGTCCAAATGGAAGTCAGGAAGTTAGCTAGAGACCCATTGTATTAGTTTTCTAGGGCTGCCATAACAAAATACCACAGACTGGATGGCTTAGACAACAGACATTTATTTTCTCGCAATTCTGGAGGCTAGAACACCAAGATCAAAGTGTCAGTAGGGTTGGTTTCTTCTGAGGCCTTTCTCCTTGGCTTGTAGATGGCCATCTTCTCCCTGTGTCCTCACGTGGTCTTCCCTCTGTGTGTCTGTGTCCTAATCTCCTCTTCTTATAAGGACACCAGTAATATTGTCCCAAAGACCTCATTTAATCTTAATTACCTCTTTAAAGACTCTAGCTCCAAAGACAGTCACGTTCTGAGATTAGGACTGGGAGGTTAAGAACTTCAACATATGAATTTGGGGGAGAAACAATTCAGCCCATAACATCCACCCTAATGAACTAAAAAGGAGCTTACCTTGTGATTTCACATGTCAAATATTAGCCACAAAAAGAGACTGATTCAACTCTTTCTCAAATCCAATTACAAATCTTAGGAGAGATGATTTTGGGTTGTCCTGTTTGGAGCTGATGTCCATCCCTGGTCCAATCAGCTATGCTCAAGGATGTGGGCTCATCCAGAACAAACATGGCTGCCAAGACTCTGCCTATGGATAGTGGTGGCAGATTATTGGCCTGTGGCCTTGACAGACACTTCATATCACCTACAAGAATAAATTCAAACTCTTCAGTAGGGCATACAGAATCCTTTACTCTCTACCCCCTTAATTGCTACCTCTCAGCCACATCCCCTGCCACCCCTGCACAAATTTTACTCTTCATCCATGCTAAAGGTACAATTCCCTGAACTCACGTCACTGTTTCATGCCTCCAGGCCTTTGCTCAGGCTGTTCCCTCCACCTATCAAGACTTTTCTCTCCACCTCCTTTGTTTACCTGACAAGCTCCCACTTATATTTATATTTCAAAGCCCAACTGGAACATTTTTTTGGAAAATCTTTCCTGACTTCCTGTAGAATCAGCCTCCCTGCTTTGTTACACTCTGTGCCTTGTATGTACCTGCTTTATAACATTTAGAACACTCAGTCACGATTTTTGTTAGATTGTTTTTCTCTTAAAGTAGACTCTGGGTTCCAGGATAGTAGAGAAAATTTACCTTGCCTACCCTAAAGTCTAGCACAGTGCTTGCTTGGTACTCAAAAAATATTTGGGAATGAATGAATGAATAAATGAATATTATCAACTGGGCACAATGGGGTACACAGTTTAAGAATAAAACACAAGTCCCTACCCTTTAGGAACCTCTGAGTGACTGAGGGAGACATGAATATGAATAATGATTATGAAAATAAAGATATAAACCAACAGCTAAGGAGGTTCAGAGGGAACTGCCATTTAAACTGGGAGAATTGTGGAAGGCTTCTGGGAGGAGGTGACTTTGAGTGCGGTCACAAACGATGAGTAGGAGTTGGCCAAGTGGTGTTAGCTGGGGAGGGGGAACTGGAAAGAGAAGGCCATATTGAGGAAAGAGCACGAACAAGGCATGGGAAAAGGACCTTGCCAGACTTGTAGATGCAACACGGAGCAGTTATAGGGACAAGAGGGCCATGGATACCAGATGGGGACAGCACCATCTGGTGTTCTGAGAAAAGGGTCCCCAATCACACCTGGGCCCTCTGGCCATTCTTGGGAACAAGCTGGGAAGATAGTTGCTCTGTGATTGTTACTGATGGAGCTGCTGACTCCTCAAAGCATCTACCCAGAGTCTCTCTCCCTCCATGGATTTTTTCAGGAGAGAGGGAAAGACACTTGGAGTTTCCAACAGCCTTGGAGCCAAAGAAGCCAAGACTTTAGAGTCTGGAGCCTGCACTGACCTCCTCCACACCCTCCCCCAAATGACGGAGAGGGAGGGTGGGCCACCTGAGCCTGGAATGAGACACTCACCTCCCACCACCTCCACTCCAGTAGAACTTCTCTAAACCTCTCTGGTTTCACTTTGCTCTGATAGTCACGGGCAGGTCACTTCACCTCTCTGAGCCTCGGCTGTTCATCTGAGAAAAGATGATAATGGCCCCACAGGATTATTGTGAGAATTACAGTTAACTCAGGTCCAATGCCTAACACACGACAGACATCTAACAGGCACCCAGTGAATCGTGGCCCTAACAATTTTTTAAATAAAAATGTGCTTGTCTTACTCCCCTGTTCTATAACTGTAAGTTCCCTGAAGGGGATTCATGCCCCATACTGTCCAGCATATATTTATGTTCCATAAATGTATGTTAAATCAATGATTGCCTAGAAACCTAGAATTTTTAGCCTAGAAGATACCTAAGAAATCAGCTATTCCCATCCCTCATTTTACACACGGTGGAAATAGAGGCTCCTGACTCCACCACGTGTAATCTTTGCCTATTTCTTAGCCTTTCTTGCCTAGTTTCCTTACCCGTAAAAGTGGAGCAGCTATTTTATTGGACTGTCACAGGGATTAAATGAGTAAATACATATGAAGCATTAAGACCAGTGTCTGGCACATAATAACCATCAATAAATGTTAATACTGTTATAAGATGATTGAGAATGGCCCAAGGCCACACAATGAATTAGTAGGGAGCCTGAAGCTGCGCCTGCCTCCCAGCCTGCCATTTTCCCATTACACCCCACTGCTTCCGATGGGCCCAGATGCTCCTTATCCTAGATCTTGAGTTCGCATGGTGTTCCCAGGTCCCGACAGGGTGCAAGCTGACCCCTAATTCCCGGGGAGGACTTCCCAGCTGTCTGATCATCAGCCAAACCAAGGTCTTGGCCATCTTAGGGTCCCAACATCTCTGAGCACCTTCTCTGCTTACAACATTCCAAACATGCGGCACTACTTCCTCTTCAATTATGTAGATCAGTTTGTCTCAACTAGGGCAGATTTTGCCCCCCAGGGGACATTTGACAATATTTGGAGACATTTTTAGTTGTCGAAATTGGGGTGGAGTGTGCTACTGGCATCTAGTGGGTAGAGGTCAGGGACACTGCAAAACATCCTACAATGCACAAGACAGCTCCCCAGCAAAGAATTATTCAGTCCAGACTTTCGCTGATCTGCTGTTGAAGGACCCTAGTGTAGATACACATGTGCATTCAGATGCAAATGTGTGCCTGTTTCACATCTGTTTGTAGCTACATAATCATCAGGTTGTGGAGAAAACAGTAGCTTTGGCATTAAAGAGACCAGGGTTCAAATACCAGCTCTGTCACTTACCAGCTGTGTGACCTTGGACATGATACTTAACTTGTCTGAGCCTCAGTGTCCTCATCTGTGAACTGGAGATAATTATGCTATAGTGAAGCTTTTTGATAATACACAAAAAGCACCTAGTAGGTGCCTCAGACATAATATGTAGGTAGTAGGTGGCGTCCGCTATTATTCACCTCCTCATTTTTGTAAGGTATGCAAATGTGGATACTTGAAAGTGTTGGTTGGGGATGAGCCAGAAGTTAGCTGACAGAAGACAGATTAATGGATGTTGATGGATGGCTTAGGGCCAAGGAAGACTCCAAGGCAAGAGACAGGAACCTGGCCAAGGTGAATAGGAGGGAGTGGAGGTAGAGGTGATAGAGGAAAGAATCCATACAGGTATAGGAAATTATTATTCATTTACTTCTTTTAGAATGATATAGACCAGGCTCTATGCTAGGCATTTCGTAAACATGATTCATTAATTCATTCAATAAAAATTCAGTGAGCACCTACTATGTACTACGCACCATGTACTAACACATCATTTATTTGTTTATCCCTTTATCTATTTATTCTGTAGTTATTCATTGAGCCCCTCCTCCGTACCAGACATTGTGTTACCACTTCACCCGCATTGCTCCCTCCCCCACTCATTCATCCACTACTCATTAATTCATCATTTAATTGACTCAGTCAACAATTGTTTATAAGCACCTATGCTGTACTAGACACTAGGTTAACTGCTGATAAAAGACTAAAAGTTCTAGAAAGGGAAGAGATGGGTCATTGGTGGACCTTCATCTAGGACGAGGAAGCAAAGATTCTGGGCTTTATGGAATCATGGTGCAGCCTGCTCAATGGTCAAAACTTTGTAGAGAGAAGACCCTATAGAGTGTCATCTTCCCGAGACCCCCAGCTTGTCAATGATATAGACGTGAATGATGAAATCTGAGCTTTGAATTAGAATGGATAGGGATTTTCTGGGGTTTGGTTGCAGAGAACATAATCCACTTTGGCTACTAAAGCACAAATCTCTTGGGCTCTGCACTTTGTGCAGAGATGGATTTTACTACTCAGCCATAAGAAACGATGAAATCCAGCCATTTGTGACAACATGGATGGACATTGAGGGTATTATGCAAAGTGAAATAAGTCAGAGGGAGAAGGTCAAATACTGTATGATCTTCCTCATTAAGTAGTAGATAATAACAACAACAAACAAACACACAGAGACAGAGATTGGATTGGTGGTTACCAGAGGGGAAGGGGGGAGGGAGGAGGGTGAAAGGGATAATTAGGCACATGTGTGTGGTGATGGGTTGTAATTAGTATTTGGGTGGTGAACATGAGAACATGATGTAATCTATGCAGAAATAGAAGTATAATGATGTACACCTGAAATTTATACAGTGTTATAAACCAATGTTACCTCAATAAACAAAACAAAACAAAAAAAATAGAATCACTGGGAGAACTCAAGAAACAGTCTCTAGACTGAGCTTCCAGGAGTGACTCTCAAAGCAACACAGCAGAATTGAGCCCCAAGGGAACCTCTGCTCCCGCCATACTGAGAAAGTTGCCTGCCAAGCTAGGAATCTGTTTAGTTGTAATTTAGTTGTAAATCTGTGATAAACTGGATTCAATAACTAAATCTAACCCTGTAAATTATCATCAGAATACATTGTTCTACAGACGTTAGGAGCTTTCCCTTTAAAAGGCTGGCTGAGTACAAGTATGCTAATGACCATTCATTCTGGAATACAACTGAATCAGAATTTCTGTGGATAGAGACCCAGGTCTCTGTATTTTTAAGCTCCTTTGGCAGTCCCTCTGATCAGTCTGATTTGGGACCACTGAGAAAACCTAATTCATACCAAAGGACTTGATCAACCCACCCAGGAACATGTGCATCTCAACAGAAGACAATTTCCTGTAACTCAAAATAATGGATGGCCTAATGTCAGAAGAACAACTGTGAGTTAGGAGAAGAAAGCTTTCTAGTTTCATCAAACTAAACCAAGTGGGCAGCGCTCATTTCATGTAAGTGTAGTCAGATCTTCTCCTTTAAGAGGTTTTTGGAACTTTCCTCTGCATTTAAAAAAGGAGTACCAACACTGTCAGTAACTAACTAGATAGTTGCAAAGTTGAATCTCAAACACTTAAATCAGACATCAAATAAAAGAAACAGTGTCTCTGCCCTCATAATGCTAACCACCTAAAAAAGTAGACTAACTGATAACCAGATAACCATAGTTATCATTTAGGGATGATAAGTAAGTGCCCTGATGGGGGTGGGTAGACACAAGCTGATATGGAAACATCAGCATGGATCCCTACTCAGCCTGCAGGCATCAGAAAGTCTTCCAGAGGGAGGTGATGTCTCAGCTGAGATCTGAAGGATGAGTTAGCCAGGCATAGATGCTGGGGAGAGGAAAGAGTGCTCCAAGCCACGGGACCCACACGTGCACAGGCCTGGAGTCCTGAGAGAACCTGGCACTTTTGGAGAACTGAAATGTGTCCAGCATGGCTGGAGCACAGATAATATAATTACTGATTCTGGACGTGGCTGCCCTGTACAAAGGGAAAGCAAAGGAAGCAACATCAGGAAAAATTTAGGAAGGGCAGAGAGACCTGGTGCAGACTATCCCAGGAATGGAGCAGTGACGACCTAGTGCCCAGAACAGAGCAAGCAGCTTCCACATCTGCTAACTGGCTGTAATTGAGCTGAACAGGGGACAGTAAATGGCAAATGGCGATAAGGTCGGAATGAAATCGTTATCCCAGGTTCGTTCTAGAGGAGCATCTAAAGAAGCGGAATCTTTCAGTGGGCTTGCGAGAGGAGCCAGAGCATCATTCTCATTACTGCAGGAGTCTCCCTTTGGAAGCACACAGATTGTGTCCTTAAACCAAGCACATTGGCAGCAGTTAATTGTCCAGTCCGTCAATACTGCATGGTTCCTTTCAGTGTCCATTCCCATTCTTGCATCTGATCCAGGCAACAGGGACACTGGAGAGGCTGGTGCAGGGATGCATGCACACACACACACACACACACACACACACACACACACACCCCTCAGTTATGAACACCTTGTTCTCACCCACTCCTCCCTCTGAGGGAGGTTCCAGGCCGGTTCTCCTGTGCTCAGCTCACTTGACCTTCCATGCTCAGCACCACCTCCCCAGCTATGCCTTGACCACCCCTCAATCATTTGAATTTTCCTTCCAACTAGGCTGCCTTAAAAGCTGCTTTGATAGACATCCTCCTCAGTTTGACCTGGAGAGTGTTTTGTGATGAAAAGATTATAGGTCTTGAAGCCTTGCTTTGAAGACTGGCTCTGCCTCTTTCCAGGTGTATGACCTTGGGCAAGTGATGTAACCTCCCTGAGCCTCAGTTTCCCCATCTATGAAATGGGAACAACAATACCTACCTCAGCATTGCAGTGAAGATCAAATGGGAAATACACGTAATACATTTACTGTGGTAACTGGTATATAAAAATGCTAGAGAAGTAAAACTTCTTTTCATTTTCTTTCCCCTCACTAAAAGGAGTGGTTTTCTCATGACCACTCGTGTGAAATTAAGTAATTATTATGACCGTGTTTTCTTTTTTCAGTTTCCCAGAATATGTTGAGCAGAAACCAGATAAGTGGCACTTGTTTAGAATTTCTTGCGTTTTTAGCAATTCTAAGAATAACCGTTGCAGCACTAATAATAACGCATATTTGATTTCTCCCATGCTTGCTCCTAGAGAGTATGTTTTTATACAGTTGGTTGCTTTGCGGTTTCTTTGTTTCTTTCTTTTACATACTTCCTTGCTGTCCCTGTGAAGAATCTATCTTTAAATTATCACAATGGCAATGATGATCGAAATGTAAGCCCGGAGAGTTTAAACTAGTTGCTCACGTGACTCAGCAACGCCATGGCTGTAGCCCATTATCCTGGTGGTTCTCCACCAGAGGTGGCACCTACCCGATGGGGGCCATTTGGAAATGTGGGGAGCATTTGGTCATAGTGACCAAGGGGGCACCATTGACAGTGAGAGGAACCGACTGCAAAACAATCTGCAATGTGCAGGACTTGTCCAGCCCCAAAGGCCTCTAGTGACCCACTGAGAAATACTGTATAAAGCCCAGTGAAGCCACGCAGAGAAATTCTGGGGGGAACTGGGGCTAGGCTCAAGGATTATTTCTGTCCAGAGCAGCTTTTCAATTTAAAAAAAAAAAAGAGCTCTTTACTATATGTAACAGACATGCATCAGATATGAAGTTAGATCTTATTCTATAAACTAAGTGGACAAAAATTGTCACGGTATAGTTATGCAACGTTTAACAACAGAGATACATTCTGGAAAATGCATTGTTAGGAGAGTTCGTCGCTGAGCGTGCATCATAGAGTGTACCTACACACACCTAGATGGTATAACCCACTACACACCTAGGCTGTGTGGTACCAATATTATGGGACCCCCATGGTATATGCGGTCTGTCGTTGATTGAAACATTGTTATGCAGCGCATGACTATACTTTACTTTCTCTAAATCGAATTTGAATTCCAGCCTCATCCCATTGGCCAGGTGGAAATTCATTATCAGAGCTTCTTCTCACTCTCCAGGATTAGGAAAGAGCCTCAAAGTTCTTAGAAACAGCGGACTACTCTGAAAGCCGCTTTGTTTTCTAGAGTTAGGCGGCTCTACTATGATGGGTCTTGCTTGGGCATGGGAGCCCCAGAGGATGCTGAAGTCCAGTGTCTAAGCACCTCCATGGGTGCACGCACCTTGACCATCCCCCCTGAGGTCTTGACACCCCAAGGCTTTGTGTGGGGGCCAGTCACAGTTCCAGCCTCTCACAGAACCTGCCCACCTTCCTTGACTGGGGGGAATTCACTCTTCTCTTCTCTCTGCCCTTCTCACTTCTGCCCCACCCCCCAAAAGAACTTGCCTTCCCATCCTCACTTTTTCAGGGCCCACCTAGTATTATCTCCCCAACAAACTCCCAAATAAAGCCAGGAGGAGGGTTCACCTTCCAGGCAAAGACATACAAAGGAGTGGCTACCTTCTTGGAAAACACCTTATTTCATCTATTCTAAGATGTACATCTTTTCCTTCCTTTTAACATTTCTGATATTATGTGGCATCTCACTATTGTTGGTATCTTACCATAGCCATTGGTCAGTGGCAGTCAGGACATAATTATCATTTCCTAAGCATGTTCAAATTAGGTTGTTACTCCAGGTGGCATGACTGGATACGTACAACTCCTTGACCTTTCAGTCAACAAGCCATTGAGGACCATCTAAGAAAGGGCTATTAGTCTTGATTGTTATCTGAAAACCTTTCATTGCAACATCCTAATAAGATCAAGAAAATCAACATCAAAACTTGTAGAATGAGTGTCAAAGGCTTGAAAGAAAATCCCAGAGACAACAATGGAGCACTCTTCTGAGAAATGCCACATCGCCAACACTCTGAACAGCTCAGAGGCTGATACTGAATGGAAAAACACAGACACCGGTGACCACAGATGACTCTGAGTTGAAAAGTGATTCACAAGAGTCTTGCATTGAATGTGAAGAGGTTTTAGGACTACCCTAGACAATTTTTTGCTTAAATTTTCTTTTCTATACATACATAAGAGTGATACATGTTCAAATCTATGCATGTCTCAAAGAGGCTAGCAAGCTTTTTCACAAATATAAAATTAAAATTCTAAGTGATAAGCCTATGTCATAGCTTAATTGGTAGTGTGTTTCATTCTTTCTTAGTGGAATATAAAATAGTGGTGCATCTTAAAACCAATAGCATCTTAAATTCCAGGAAATAAGATACCAGGAAAACAAAACACAAATGAAGACTTCAATAGATGATTCAGCCTTGCACTGCCCAGCCAGGACCCTCACCAGCTGAGAGAGAGCATCTCAAGGCTGGAAAAATGAGATGCCAGGGAAGGAAGAATTCCAAACTTTGCCAGTGGTATGCAATTTCTAGATCCAGACCCTAAGCCCCTGAGCCTCTGCCTGAGCTCCCCAAGTATTGCCAAATGGAGAGCGAAAAGTCAGAGCTGTGAGCTCTGGCACAGCAAGTCCTAGGCAAGGAACACAGTGCAGAAAGGACCTATCCACCAGGTGGCCGCAGAGACCCTGGTTGGATATGAAGTGGATTAGCTATCCAGTTGACCATTATCCTTTTTGAACACCAGTTAATGGCTCATTCCTTCCCTGATCATTCATCCATTTGGAACGAGATGCTCTGTTGGAAACCTGGGAGGTTGGCTCTGCCTCATGTCCTGAAACACATCTCCTGTCCCTGTCTTTCTTCTGAGCCTGGTTGAGCAGAAGGGGCACAGGCTTCAGAGAGGACCCAGGCAGACCTGGTTCCACATCCCAACTTATGCGTGTATTAATCATGTGTGGTGAACAAGCTACTTAATCTCATTGAGCATAGGTTCCTTCTTCCCTTCCTTCCTTCTTTCCTTTTCTTTTTCCCTCCTTCCCTCCCTTCTTTCTCTCTCTCCCTCCCTTCTTTCATTCTTTCTTAAACAAACACTTATAACGTGTCAAACACTGTCCTAAGCACTTCACAAAATTAACTCATTTAATCCTCAGAACAACCTAGGAAGCAGATACTACTGTTCTCATCATTCTCTTTTACAGACTGGGAAACTGAGGCATGGGGAGTTAAAGCAACTCACCTGTGTTTGCACAGCCTGTAAGGGGCCAAGGGAGGATTCAGATCCAGCAGCCTGGCCCCAAGTCTTTGTACTTTCCTCCTATGCTCTGCTATGCTGCCCCTCTTGTCAGCCAAAAATAATAACCATCTCTGGGTTATTGTGATGTTTAAATGATATAAGTAAAGCCCCTGGCACATAAGGCTTTAATAAATTACAGTCATCAGCTTCCTTCTCTGGGCTGCCAGTCTAATTCACATAGAGAATAATAATAAATTCTACTTGTATTGTTCTACAAGTTTAGAAAAACGCTTTCACCTAAATCACTCTCATTGGTCCTATAACAGTCCTATGATCACTTTTTTCAAAATAATAATGTTAACATATAATACTTTATATGTCTCAGACATTATTCTATGTGCCTTATGCATTTAATCCTAAACTCACTTAAGTCCTATAGCTCTGTGAGGTAAGTTCTATTATTTTCCCCATGTTACTGACCCAGAGAGGTTAAGTAATGTGCCCAAGGTCACATATCTAGTAAGTAGTGGTACTGGGGTGAAACCTAGAGAGGCTGGTTTCAGACTCTGAGCTCTGAACCTCTACTCTGTGGGGACCACGTATGAGGGAATTCAGGCTCATAAACCCTGTAACAGGCAACAGAGTCAGTAAGTGATAGAGTCAGAATTCAAACCCAGGTCTGCTTGCATCGTGTCCCCAGTAAATGATTTTGCTGACTCTGCTGTCTTGCACATCCAAGTAGCCTGATGGGTTGATGGTCAGGAGACATAGGTTCTGGTCCTGCAATAAAACAATTGGTCAACAGCTGGGTGACCTTGGGCAAATCACTTTGCCTCCATGCTTCATTTGAAAAATTAGGGAGTCATACTCATTTGATCTTTAATATCCTGTAATTCTAAGCAACTATTTTCCAATAGTGAATTGTCTGCAGCAATTCTGTTTGACAAAAAAGAAATGAAGCATGTTTCTGATGGCTTAATGTCAACCCCACCCCACCCTTGAGGAAAACTCTGGAAAATGCCTCTCTTTACCTGATGAAATCCTACATGTCCTACAAGGTGCAGTTCAAATGCCCAGCATTTGAAACACAGCCATTTCTCTCCAACTTCCAGCCCCTTTCTCTTACCCCTACTGGTAAGAATTACTCGCACACTGCTCTGTGCTCCTACAATGCTTAGTTTGTGCCTCTGTAATAGTAATTATTACACTCATTGACATCAGGAGTGAGTGTGTGTGTGTGTGCCTATGTGTGTGTGTTCCCCACTAAACCAATAGCTCCTTGAGAGCACAGCCTGTATTCCACTAATTTTCATATGCTTGGCAAATTATATTAGGTTGACCATATGTAAGTGCCAATATTTGATCATTTTTGACCTATACAGATGGCAATTTAATATGGTGCCGCCCAATAGATGCTCATTAAATATAAGCATATTTACTCTTGTGCAACATATGCATTCCTGAAAAATCTCATGTTCTACAAGAGGGGTCAGTAAGCTTTTTCTGTAAAAGGCCACATAGTAAATACTTTAGACTTGTGTGCTGTACAGTCTCTGTCCCAACTATTCAACTTTGCCATTGTTGCATCAAAGCAGCCATAGAAAATCTGTAAATGAATGAGTATGGCTGTGTTCCAGTAAAACTCCATTTGTAAAAACAGGCTGGACTCAAAAAGAAACAGAAAATCTTCACACTCTATGAGAAGTAAAGAGATTGAATTAGTAATCAAAAAGCTTCCCACAAAGAAAAGCTCAGGACCAGATAGCTACACTGGTGAATTCTACCAAATGTTTAAAGAAGAATTAATGCCATTTCTTCACAAACACTTCCAGAAACTAGAAGAGGAAGAAACCCTTCCCAGCTCCTTCTATGAGGCCAGTCTTGCCGATACAAAAACCAGACAAAGACCTCACAAGACAAAAAAAATCTACATACCAATATCTCTTAATACTATGGATGCAAAAATTCTCAGAAAATACTAGTAAATTGAATCCATCAATATGTAAAAAGGATTATACACCATGAGCAAGTGGGATTTATCCCAGAAATGCAAGGTTGGTTTAACATCTGGAAATCAAGTAATGGGATATGCCACATTAATAGAACAGTGCACAAAACCACTGAATAGACACGGAAAAAGCATTTGACAAGATTTAATTCCCCTTTGTGATACAGACACTCAACAAACTAGGAATGGAAAACTCAAGCTGATGAAGGGCATCTACAAAACAAATCACAGTTAACATCATACTTAATGGTGAAAGACTAAATCTTTTCCCCCTAAGATCAGGAACAAGACAAGGATGTCCCCTCTCACCTATTCAACATTGTAGTGGGGGATCTAGCCAGGGCAATTAGGCAAGAAAAAGAAATAAAATGCATTGACACTGGAAAAGAAGAGGTAAAGCTATCTCTATTTTCAGATGACATGATCTTGCATATAAGAAATCCATTAAAGAATCCACTAGAGACTCTTTCTTGCATATAAGAAATCTACTAAAAAACTATTAGAAGGAATAAATGAGTTCAGCAAGGTTGAAGGATATGAGATCAATGTACAAAAATCAATTGTATTTCTATATGCTACCAACAAAGAATCCAAAAATGAAATTAAGAAAACAGTTCTATTTACAACAGCATCAGTAAAATCCTTAGGAATAAATTTAACAAAAGAAGCACAAAACTATAAAACATTGTTGAAAGAAATAAAGAAGACCTAAAGAAACAGAAAGACATCTCATGTTCCTGGATCAGAAGACTTAATATTGTTAAGATGGAAATACACCCCAAATTGATCTACATAGTCAGTGCAATCCCTGTCAGACAGGGCGGAATGCCAAAAGGTAGATAAGTAGAAGATGAAAAATAAGAGAAGGAAAGTCCTGGATAGACTGGAAAAGAAAGCACTTTCTTAATCACACATAGCAAAAGATAATGAACAATTTAGGAATTGGAAATTAATATTCCTAATCCTTATATATAATCCTTTGCTAACTGAACGCAAACGATGTAAAATTCTCATTCCAAAATTTGTACTCATTCTTCTCAACTAACCTTTTTGTCATACTCATAAAATTCAGAGTTAACTTTTGAGGATATGGTTTGAGATAGCTATCACGATTGAGTGGACCCTTCCTAACAATTATAGTCACTATTTCATTGCCAGTGTGGAAAGATAGACCCATTTTTTGTTGTTGTTGTTGTTGTTTGTGTTTGTTTTTTTGGTGAGGAATATTAGCCCTTAGCTAACATCAGTTGCCAATCCTCCTCTTTTTGCTGAGGAAGATTGGCCCTGGACTAACATCTGTGCCCATCTTCCTCTACTTTACATGGGACACCGCCACAGCGTGGCTTGATGAGCAATGCATAGGTCCGTGCCTGGGACCTGAACCTGTGAACCCCCTGGGGCCGCCGAAGTGGAGCGCATGAACTTAACCGCTATGCCACCAGCCTGGCCCCATAGACCCATTTTTTAATAGTGCCTTGGCTCATTTCTATCCAGGAATGCTAAACAGTACCGAAGGAAGGGTGGTCACATGAGTAATGAGTATCATTACCATCTAGATGGTTCTCTTGGTGCCAAAGAGGTTATCTAGCTGGAAGGAACTGAGTATTTCTTCTCATTCATTCAGCTTGTATTGAACATTTGCTATGATGCCTCACATTGGGCTAGGGGCTAGGATATGGCAGAGGACGAGTCCCAACTCTTGCTCCAACTCTAGAACTCATAATCTGCTTAAATAACATCTAATTCAGTGGCTCTCAACCAGGGGCAATTTTATATCCCAGGGGACATTTGGCAATATCTGGGGACATTGTCACAATGAGGGGAATGCTACTGGCATCTGTTGATTAGAGGCCAGGGTTGCTGCTAAACATTCTCAAATGCACAGGACCACACCCACAACACAGCATTATCCAGCCCATACTGTCAACAGTGCACCTAGTGAGAAATATGATCTAACTCAATGCCCCCATTTTACAGAAGAAGAAACTGAGACCCATGTAATGATGCACCCAAGATCATCAGCTCTACAGAAGTAGAGTCCAGAGTCCTTGTTCCATTCTGCATTCAATAGATTTTCAGTTCCCCTTTTTTTAACTGAGATTGAAGACTCATTTAGCCATATTTTCCCCTTCCTAAAAGCAATGAGTTCTGCAGGGGCACCCTAATGGAAAGCTGCTTTAGCCAGCAATGAAAAAGCACTCCCCTTTGATCTGCATGTTTGCTGCAAGAGATGGGCACTAGCCTTGAGTGACAGAGCTGCACTGGCATGGTTGCATATGGCCTCTGAAAGTAAGGATGCTATAAAGAAAACCATGGACTCAGAAGTTCCATTTATGCATTCTTTTGTTTTCTGTTCATTCATGGATTCAACAAAAGCATACTGAGCCCTTACTGTGTGCCAAGCACAGGCTAGAAACCGGAAGCATGACAATGAATAATAAACATGTGGTCCCTCCTCTCAAGAGCTCATGGTAAACAAAAGACACACAGATAAACAAGGCATCACAATACATCGAAATCGAAGCACTGATAGAGGCAAGCACGGGATGGAATAGGGTTGTGCCAGTCAGAGTTTTTGGTTGCAAGCAACAGAAACCAATTTTGGCTTATTTGAGCAGAAAAGAAAGATACCAGGGAGCTTACAGAAGCACCAGAGAGCCTAAAGAAGAAGGCTCAGAAGACAAGCAGGAAAAAGAAGGCTCAGCTGTAGCCAGTACCTCAGTCTCAAATTACCATGGTGAGGACTCTGCAGCTGCAGTCAGCAAGCACTGGCCCTTACAGTATAACAGCACCACTCCAGCACTGGACACCATAAGTTGCACTGGACTCCTTCTGCCCCATCTCCCTGGAGCCAGTGTGTTTCTGCCACAGTTGTGCCAGGACGGCTTCTCCACTGTCCAAGATTCTTTAGCTTTCCAGATCCCCAAGCAAGGTCTTTGGATTCAATTATCTTAGGTCACTCATCCTCACTCTAGCTGCAAGGCATGCTGGGAAAATGAGCATCTCACCTGTGAGTCTCTATAGTTAGAAGTTGATTCCGTCTCCCACCACTAAAACTCTTATGGTTAAAGGAAGTCCTCCTTCCAGGCTTTGCTTAAATGTCACCTTCTCAGTAAGACCACTCAATTTAAAATTCGAATACCTCCCTCCCACCACCACCCACTCCTTATCACCCTTCCATGCTGTTTTTTCCCCTGTGATAAGATGGCTCTTATCACCATCTCATATACTGTGTGTCTACTTATTTATATACTTGTCTATCTCTCCCTTCTCCAATGTAAGCTCCAGAGGGAGGGAATTTGTGTGTAGTTTATTCACTACTGTGTCTCCATGCCAAGAAAAGTGCCTGGGACATAGGAGGCTCTCAATAAATATTGTTGAACACATGAATGAATAAATGAATGAAGTCTCCAAACACAGGGAGAAAAAAGATCCTGAGAATTCAAAATTTCAACAAACGCTTACCACAAAGAGCCTAAGGGAAAGACACATAACATAAGCTAGGCTAGGGGGAAAATCAGGGAAGACTCCCTAAAGGAAGTGATGCCTGAGCTGAGTCTTCAGAATAGGCAATGCAGACAAATCAGGATCAGGAGAGAAAGATTGAAGCAGGTATGTGGGATTCCAAGAACGTGCCGTTTTACAGATTGGCATGATTCTGGGATGCTCCTCAGCCAAGCTCCCCGCATCTGTTCTGTATGAAGGAGGCACTGGGTTGGACCAGTGCAGCATCCAACTTGACCACCAAAAGCCAAGATTCAGAGCTTGGAGGTGGAAGGAATCTGGCCAAAAGCATCCAGGAGTGAGTCCCTTGTAGAACAGAATGGTAGACTCCAAGGAACACCTGGAGCCTTAGACAAAAAGGTGTTCCTCTGACCATTATTTTGGAGAAAGGCAATCAGAGCAGTGAGAGAATAAAGAACGATCAGACCTATCCGGCGAATGAGTTTTCCTCCGGTTTAAAGGCGCTTGTGTTATTACCTGGACAGCTTTTTGTTTAAGTGATTATGTTGCCATAGAACTTTCTGCAATTCATCAAAATTCATAGGACGTGGAAGGCCAAGAAAAAAAGAGCAGGTGGCAGGGTTATTACTTGAAGTTCAATTCAATAAATATAATTTATTTTTCTATAGAGTCCTTTATACGAAATATTGCCAGAGGCTTTACGGTCCAACAAGAGCGAGTTTGAATGACTTAAGTTATTTGCTTTCAGATCAAATGGACTTTTATGAACATTTTGACTTCCCCCTGCACTAAACGAAGTGATATACAGCTATTCTCCACATAATTTCTGTCACCGCCATTATCTCTTCTCGCTTCAGCTCTTTCATGGAGCTCCAGAATGACATCAAGTGATCATTGCTGCAGTATTTCCTTCGAGGAAGGGACTGCTTTTGCTTCTTTCAGTTGATCACTTCAGAAGGGCCTTTCGCAAGATGCTGGGGGACGGGGGGTGAGAAGGGGAGAGAAGGGAGCTAAGGACAAGATCCTAATGGCAGTGCACAAGATTCACTCCTCTGTCAAATTCACCCAACTCAGCCACACCACAGAACAGGCAGTTTCCTAGGTCCTGGGGATGCAAATGTGACCCAGATACAGTCTTACCACCTTGTGCCTTACCTCATCTCCTTATGACATTCAGATAAACAGTAATTGAAAAGTAATTACATCTTTGCTGCACTTTTTGCTAAAAATGCGAAGGGAAAAAGACCTTCACAGTACACAGCAAAACTCAAAAATCCTTCCCCCAGCCTGTCTCTCTTCCCTCATTCCATGCTTCCTAAGATTCCCTCAAAAATCAAGCCTTGGCAGTGTTTCTTCTTTTTCTCCTCGCCCTGTTCAGGCTCAGCTCTCTGGCTTCTTCTGGGTTTCGTTTTCCACCATCGCCTAGACACTGTACAAGAAAAGACACTGAGCAACGTAGGCCCAGGGCAGAAACAGATTGCAAAGATTTATAACTTAATATATTTTCTTTTATAACCTGTCATAGATTCTCCCTTCAAGGAGTGCCCATTCTGAGCACAGTTGTGTTCTAAGTTAAACCTAGAATGTAAAATATTATGTTATCACCAGGACTTCCTGTTTGTTTATAAACAAGCCTTAGAACTGAACCAAAAAACAAAAGAACTGTGTATAACTTAACGTGAGCAAAGGAGATTTAATGATCTCAAATGTGATTCCACAAAACTTCTTTGTGAGAGTGGAGAAAATCCCAAAGAAAATGGACCTGGTTTTTCCTAATTCCCTTAGCCAATGACCAGTTCTTTAAAATAAACCCAGGAGTCAAGCTAACTTAATATTTTTAAACTGTGGTAAAATATACATAACACAAAATTTGCCATTTTTAAGTGTACAGTTAAATGCATTAAGTACATTGATATTGTTGTGCAACCATCACCTCCATCCATCTCCAGAACTTTTTCATCTTCCCAAACTGAAACTCTGTAGCCAGTAAGCAACTCCCCATTTCCCTCTCCCCCACTGCCCCTGGCAACCACAATCTATTTCTGTCTCTGTGATCTGACTATTCTAGATATCCCATAAGTGGAACCACACAGTATTTGCCCTTTTGTGACAGGCTTATTTCACTTAGTGTGATGTCCTCAAGGGTCCTTCATGCTGTAGCATGTGTCAGAACTTTCTTCCTTTTTAGGACTGAATAATATTCCGTTGTATGTATATACCACATTTGTTTATCCATTCATCCACGGATGGACATTTGGGTTGCTTCCACCTTTTGGCTATTGAGAATAACGCTGCTATGAACTTGGATGTATTCAAGCCACCATTTTTGTCCAACACAAAAGTCTGGAGTCTGTTTTGCTCCTGCTGGATTTTTACTGGGTAGAAAATGAGCAGGCTTGAGCATTTAGTGTTCCATCACCTTACTCATGATTGAACGAGATGCTTTGTGGGCATTCGCCAGCCCATATCCCTGTCCTCTAAGAACTGCCTCCTCCTCCTTAGGTTGGGATGCTACAGCTCTTCCATTGTGAGTGACTCCACCCCTCCCTAGACACAGCTCATTGGATGAGGGAGAACCTTGACCAGGGAAAGCCAAGCTATTGGCTGAGATAAGCCAATCAAATTCTTCCTCTCACAAATTTGGAATTGGCTCTCATGGAGAAACTGGGTCAATTGGCTTTGAGTACTGGACCTCTGCAGTATGTAAATTCAGGGCCAGGGGGCCGTGCTTGGGCCAGTCATGCCCTCTTGAGGTGGAAAATGGAGAAAGTCAATCTCTGAGAGAGAAGATAAGCCCTAGTGCAGAAAGACAGAAGACATCCTGCAGCCCCAGCTAGGCAGAGAAAGTTGTACTTCCAGAGAAAAGACCAGAGACTGAAATTGAAAGAATTTGCCTTCGGTGCCGCTGGCTTTTCTGTTCCTGCCATGCTGAATTTCCTGGGTTCCATGAGATGCTCTTGTATTCTTCCAAAAAAGTTCCCGTTTTGCTTATGTTATTTTGAGTGACTTCTGTTCTCTGTAACCCAATGTGTCAAGATAACATATTGAGATATTAATTTTTGTCTTGTTTCTCTGCTAGAGGAGAGAAAGATGAAAAAGTAAGTTTCTCTTTCTCTCCATCTCCTGAAAGAACAGCCACATTTTGGGTTTGTTTTATTGTTCAAAGATTGCACTGTCCAGTGTGGGAGCTACTAGCCACATGTGGGTGAGTGCTCGATATGTGGTTAGTCTAAATCAAGACGCACTGTAAGTGTAAAATACACACTGGATTTCAACGGCTTAGTACTAAAAACAGATGTAAAATATCCCATTGATAATTTTATATTGGTTACATGTTCAAGTGATAGTATTCTGAATATATTGTATTAAATAAAATATATTATTAAAATAAATTTCATCCACTTTGTTTTACTTTTTTAACGTGGCTACTAGAAAATTTTAAATTACATATGTGACTCAAGTTATATTTCTCTGGGACAGTGTCAGTTGAAGGTCTAGGCCAGTCTTGAGGGGAAGGGGGGTGGCCAGAGCTTCTTTGAATTTCAAGGGTCCTTCTGAAGAAAGTCCCCATTCATGTCTCTAGTGAGCAGGTGAGACTGACCGTGGAACTAAGCTGGAGTTGCCACAGTGGGGCGAGGGGAGAAGGGCTGGTGCTGTGAATGGAGGAAGGAACAGTGTCACCCTGGGAGAGAACCAGAGTTCCTAGGACCAAGAGGGTGGAGGGAGGCAGATTCCATGAGTGATGGAGGCCTGTGCTCTTCTCTCTTTCAGTGCCCCAAAGGAGGCAAACTCTGTTGGGTTCATGCCTGGATCCTAGGAGTGATCACCAAGAACCATGACTTTGAAGGCTGTAGGGAGGTCTCTATATCTGAGCCATAACTCAACTGAGCCACCGTGGAGAGCATCTCCTGAAACAGACGGCTGAGGACCAAGCTCCTGCTGGCACCAAAATCAGGTCCAGGATTTGATACAATCCCATGAGGTGGGGGAGGCAGCCCAGTGATGAGAGATATTGCACATCTCATCAGTCATGTGGGTGGGGGCTCAGAGCTGGATTTAATTTGACTTAGAAAAATGAAGAAATGTGAAGTTTTCTGCATCCTAGCACTGTTGAGCAAATTCACACCTGTTTCACAAATACTCTTTGGCTAAGGCAGCCACGCACCTGCAAGTCTTCAAACATTTATTCAGGGCGTCTGAAGCCAAAGGTCTCTGGGCCTCTTTGCGTATTGCTGGCTGCAGAACTTGTCTCCCATAGCCTCCAACCTGAAGCATCAGAAGTCATATGCTTTCCAGCTGGATATGTCTTCTTAGAAATATACTCAGAACTTCCAGGAGCCAGAATCCAAGAGAATTCCTAATGCCAAAACTGCTATCATGAAACCTCTGAGCTGGAAAGGATCCATAGGGATAACACAGTCCAGCTCCTTCATTCTAATGAGAAGAAACCAGAGCCTAGATGGGAGGGAGGGAGGGCTTGCTCGAGGTCATACAGGCAGTGGTCAGATCTCTAACTAGAAGAGATCCCATTTTTACTCTCCTGGACATCTCAAATGGCCCTACAGCTGGATCCTCAACACTGCAGTCTCACATATTTCCCTTTACAAAGAAGCTACGCAATTTGCAAGATTCCAGGCAGAACATTTCTAGCCAGATAACACGCAGATATCTAATTTGAGACATTAAAACTCTACGGGGAGGAAATTATCTTTACCAGAACTATGCACGTGTACTCACATTGTATTAAGTTGAGATATAACTTAGCACTGCTGCTGTAGCTGCTACAGCCGAGACCCAAAAGAAGCTGGCTTACATACGATGTTCATTGTTGTCTCATGAAACAGTCTGGACATAAGCAATTCAGGGCTAGCAAAGAGGTTCCAGAGTGTCTGCAGCCCAGGATCCTTCTATCTTGTTACCTCCCTTACACACACAACTGCATGGTCCAAGATGGCTCGTCCCCATGCTGGCATTCCAGCCAGTGGGAGTGGGGAAAGGGAGGAGTGGGGAAAGCACATCCCTGCCCTTTAGAGGCATGATCTAGAGTTGCTCACATTACTTCTGCTCACATTCCATCGATCAGAACTTAGTCACATGGCCATACCTAGCTGCAAGGGAGCCTGGAAAGCAATCTTTAGTCCGAGAAGCCACACACCTAGCAAAAAGTCTATTACCACAGAAGCATAGAATAATGGATGTGGGGAACAACCAGCAGTCTCTTTTTTTATACTCATGGATACAGCTGCTCATGTACCCATGCTCATATATAAACACACAAGCTCAAATAGAAACACACACTTATATATCAATGCATGCACATGATATCCACGCTCATGTGTATACATTCATGCACATTTGAATATGCGCACACTCCAATCCTATGCACATCTGCATATCCATTCATACACTGGTTCATATGCACACACACAAAGCACACATATACCAATGTGGCTATGTCACTAACATATATACACACATGGAGAAAGAGAGAGAGAGCAACACCTGTCAATCTACTAGGCAAGGTAGTGCGGATCACGTCCCAGTCTTCATATGTCCCCATCATTGGGGATGCCCCTTGTTCTGTGTGTAGGACACATTCTTCCTTCCTTTCAGAAGGGCATTTAGAACAAGATAAGGGATTGTGCAATACAACAAAATGTCAAATGAAATGAGATATCATGGAAGTGCCTATAAAGTGTCCATACCATAGTCCACACCCAAAACCACTAGGGTAGCAGACATCTCACCCTCCATAGGCAGTCTGCCCACTGCATGCTTGTGGCTGCCTGGCACACTAGGAGGACACATAAGGTGCTAGAGCCAAGATTAAGAAGATCTTGAAGGCCAACTGGTATGAGAAGGGAGGCAAGCTTAAAAATAAACCCAAGATATGGTGAAATACCCAAGCAGGTCACTGTACATTGCCTGACATACAGTAAGTACTCAGTGAACACCTGATGGATGGATGGATGGATGGATGGATGGATGGATGGATGGTTGGATGGATGGATGGTTGGATGGATGGATGGATGGATGGATGGATGGATGGATGGATGGATGGTTGGTTGGATGGATGGTTGGATGGATGGATGGATGGATGGATGGATGGATGGATGGATGGATGGATGGTTGGATGGATGGATGGTTGGTTGGATGGATGGATGGATGGATGGATGGATGGATGGATGGATGGATGGTTGGATGGATGGATGGATGGATGGTTGGATGGATGGATGGATGGATGGATGGATGGATGGATGGATGGAAGGGTGGATGGACAAATGGACAGACAAGTGAACAGATGGATAAATGGATGGACAGGTGCATGAGCAGATAGCATGGAACATTCTGCATCCTGCCCCCACTTTATTCTTATAACTCCACCCCCTGGCACAGTAGTAGACACACAGAAGGCACTCGCACAATAGTTAAGCCAGCTGAATGGCTAATTAGATGGAGGAAGAAATGATTCAGAATCTTCCATCCTTCTTGGAAAATGAGTGTTTTCCCCAAACAACATTTGGATTAAGTAAAGAAGACAGGGAGGAGGAGAGAAGCTAGCATTTATTGGTATTTCCTATGTTCCAGGCTGAACAGCTGCATGTGCCGTCACATTAACTCTCAAAAGAAGTCTGTAAGGCAGGTGCTATTACTATCTTTTCCATTTTACAGTTGATAAACCCGTGACACAGAGAGACTGAGTGCCTTGCCCAAGGTCACTTGCTCAAGCTAGTAAATGGAGAACAGGACTTGAACCGGGGCTGTCTGACTCTGGCTTGCAGCCAGGCTCCTACTGTGGAATGCCTTCCCCAACTGGAACAGGGTGTGGAAGCCCAGTTTACGTCACAGATGAGGGAGGAGCAGCTCTGGCTGCTTTGACTCAGGATCCCAGAGCTCTGCTGCCTCCCGTCACCCTCTCCTTTCCTCCCTGGATCCTCTCTGGACCCTGGACCCCTTGACCCCCCTGAAGCATGGTGTGAAAACTACTGTTCTATGGGATACTCTGGGGCTCTTCCTGGCCCTGTGCTAAGAGGCCTCCCAGGCTACCTCAGCCAGAGATAAATTACATCCCCCAAAGCTTCCAACCAATAGGGAAAAAAGCAGTGGGTGGGACGCAGTGAAAAGAATCCAGACTTGAGTTTTCTTGCTTCAGCACTTTGAGCTTCATTTTCCGCAGATGTGAAATGGGCGTAATACCATCAACTTCATAAGGGCGATGTTAGGGTGAAATGGAATGATGTCTGTGGGTGCTTAGCTCTGTGCACAGTGCACAGGGTAACTGCTCACTAAAGGTCAGCTGGTGGTAACAGCAGTGGAGGAAGCCTCAGAATATCCTGGTTTTCTAGACCCATGGGTGGCAACTCTTTTTCTTTGTCTCTTATGGCAGCATGAAATGGTTAAAAAAAATTAGATAGATTTAATTTAGAATGCCAACTATTTACTAGCTGAGTGACCTGGGCAAGTCACATAACCTCTCTGAGCTTCCATTTCTGTTTACTTAAATATGGAGAATATTTTCTAACTTACATTGTGAGAATCAAATTCAGTGAAGGATGCCACCCAGGAAAGAGTACATAAGGCTTCTTCTTCCTTTCCTGTTTCCCAGGGACTTGAGGGCTTGGAGTGAGAGCTGACAGCCCCCAACTCCCATGAAATCCACAGGTGTTTCCTTAGAACAAAGGTTTCCCAGCCACTTCTCAGCCCTGGGTTTACCATTCTCTCTTTCCTGCTGGCTTCAGTTCCTTTGCTGTGTGACAACTCCCTCCTTGTTATTTATTTGTCTCCAAACAACAAGGGAGAAAGAGGAGGCTGGCTCTTGCTTTAGGCAGATTATCCTCACAGAAATAAATCGCTCCTCTAGCCAGCCCAGACAAAGAAAGATTTGGAGGCCTAGATGAATTGTCTGAAAACTCCTGCCCCACACCCTTGGCCCAGAGGAAGAGGGGGTCGCCTCAGTTCTATCATCCAGCTGGCATCACAGAGAAATATGAGTCGCTGGGATTCCTGGAAAAATGACATGGGAGAGGAGGTTTTTCAGGGCCAGGAAGCCAATTTACTAGTCTGCTATACCATCTAAATAATGCCCGGATGTCCTCATGACACCTCCATCATCTTGTGAAAGGAGCTCTGAGCAAGGCAGGAGGGCAGAATCCATAATGGCAAGAGGTAATTAGCTGTCACATCTGCCTCTGCCCCTGCCACAGAGGTTTGGGTCTCTCTCTCTCCTCCTTGGGTTTCTCACTCTGGAGTGTACGTCTGTGCAGGGATGGGGGACAGCAGAGGATGTGATGCTCTAACCTTGACATTTATTACGTACACAAAAGAAAGCAACAATCACCAGCAGCATTTTCTGAGTGCTCACCAGATTGCCAAGCAGTCTTCCGAGACTTTTTGCCAGAACCAATTCACGTAATCCTCACGACGTCCCCATGAGGGAGGTACTTTTGTTATACCTCTTGAGAGATGTGGAAACTGAGGCACAGGAAGAGTCCCTCCCCCCCAGATCACACAGCTGAGAAGTGGAAGAATCTGAAATTGAACATGAGATGTCTGGCTCCGGAACGCACGCTCTCGATGACTCAAGAGAATGACTTCCAGAATCCATCCATGAGGTCCAAGTTTCCTTAGGAACTGAGATCCTGTTTGGCAGGCAAACATACATTCTGTCTGCTTGTTCCTTCAACAGACATGTCCTGTGTACCTACAATGGGCCCGGAGCTGAGCACTGGTGGCGTGGAGATGAATCAGATCGGGATCCTACACAATAAGGGTGCTCAGAGGTGTTAGACGTGTGCAAATTGTCATCATGTAATGATCATTGTGTTGGGCACTGTGTGTTAGTTCATTTCCTCTCCTCCACCACCTTAAGTAGGTGCATTTCACAAATGAGGAAAGTAAGATATAAAATTTCAGCGATTTGCCCAAGATCACAGTCAGCAAGTGGCAGAGGCAAAAACGGAAAGCAGGCAGAGCTGCAGAGCCTGCCCCTAAACCCCTCCAATCCACCCCACATAGGGCAGAAAGTGGGAAGGCCATACAAGAATTGGGATAAAGTGCTAAAGGCAGTCCACAAAGGGAACCAAGGAAGGCTTCCAGATCCAGAACTGTTCGGGAGGCCTTGGAGGCGAGGGTAGATTTGGACAGGCGGGGATGCGGGAAGGTGGGCATCTGGGCAGATGAAACAGCGTGAGTAAACGGACAGACGGTCCACATGGGCTCAGAAAGCGGACAAGGTACAGCCCAGCTTCACTGGTCAGTGGGGAGAGTCCTGGAGGAGAAGGTTAGTAGGAGAGGGCTCAGGCACCAGGCTAAGAAGAGGTTTGAGGTCACTGGGTTTTTAGAGCAGGAGAGAGACCGGCTCAGATCTGTGCTTTGGGGGTACGGAAGGGCGGGTAATGTGTGCAGAGGAGCAATGGAGGGGCTGAGCCCCAAGGCGAGGGATGGACAGGAAGGTATAGGCACGTATAGGTGATTCTGTGAAATTTAAGGAAGAAAGGGCGGGAGGGAGGACAAAGGGAAGGAGAGAGGGAGAGAGATGAAACCCAAGGAAGAGAAATGGAGAGAAGAGTAAAGAAAAGGCAAGAAGCAGAAGGAAGAAGGAAGGAAAGAAGGACACGACCTGCCAGGGTGCCAGGCACGTGCACTCTTTAGTGTGTTCTCCAAGTATAGGGCTCAGCATCTGGTGACAGCTACACAGCGGAGATGATATGAGGGGGCACCTGGCCATGGGATTAAATAACGCCAAAGCACACAGTAAGAAGGGGGTCCTCTTTTAAATCCTCTTCACTCTTGATTACAGCCAAGAGAGAGCTTCGGTTTGGTGCCTCTGATGCTAATCTTCTTTCTATCAGAGTGGGCCTTGGGCTCACAGCCTTTGGCGGGCAATGGTAAATAGCTAGCATTTGGGAACATTATTTTGTTTTCATTTTTATTTTGGGGCTGGGATAGGACAAAATCCACAAAAGTGGTGCCCAAATGACCAGAGCGCTGGTTGTCCACCCTGGCTGCACTTTAGAATCATCTGGGAGTTGGAAGATACTGATGTCCAGGCTGCACCATCAGAGATTCTGGTTCGACGGGCCTGAGATGAGGCCAAGGCATCAGTATTTTTTCTTTAAGTTCTTGAGGTGACTCTAAAGAGCAGCTGCAGCTGAGAACCACTGGCTCAAGTCTTGAAAATATCTCATTATCTCCTTTAAATCATCACCTGTATGTCGTTACTCTGGGGAAAGAGACAAAAGTCTCTACCTCACACCATTGTTGAGAACCAGAGATCTAAGTCTTATTTGTAATTCAGGCTCATCCCTTCTACAATCATGCCCCCTCCCAAGTCTTCATTCAACACCGCAGAGGCTGAGTCCGGGCCCCAGATCATAGCACTGAAAAGTCCCACAGGGTCCTCTGCCTTGACCAAAATTACACCAAAGCTACCCCATGTGAAAGTATGTCAACTTTTAAACTTTCCATCCTAATCCATCTGCTTTCCAAGTGTCCACAGCCCCAGCTCTGACAATATTACAATTCAACCAGCCTTGCTGAGGAGCCTGGGGAATCCCGTGTCCTCTTCCCAGCCCAGCCCATCTGTCCTCAGCGGAGGGAAGCTGGCGTGTGGTGTTCTTTTAATTAAGCTCCACATCAGCGCTAAGTGCTCCGGAGACAGAGTGTAGGAGGAGTCTCTGAAGTGTGAGGCGAGTTGACAAGGTGGAGGTTGTGATAGATCTTCCCACATCAGACTCCATTTGCCTCTAACGACTTGTGATCCAGCCAGCATCAATCCAGGCTAGCACGGGCCCCCCATGATGCATTTGTTTTCTCTGCAAACCAGAACCAAGATTTCACTCAAAGGAAGTCAATTCCTAAGGATGCCATTGCCTGAGACACATAAACTGCAAAGCAGGAATCGCATCCTTAAATGCCGACGGGGGCCATATAAGAAACAGAAGTGAATGAAGCACACCAGGATGGGTGTCAGTAGGGAGCAGCAGAGACTGTGGCGAACTGGAGAGCAAGTGCCAAGGAGAAAGCTAATTCTGAACTCAGCCACCTGTTGCCCTGGAGGAACTGGGCCCAGTGTAGCCCAGTCTTCTGATTTTTTTTAGGAGAGGAGGCTTCTCATCTTACTCAGAGTAAAAGCTAAAGGCCTGACAATAGCTTATAAGCCCTCATGATCTGTCCCCCTTCCCCACTCCCATCATCTCTGTGGCCTCATGCCCCACCACTTGCTCTGCTCCAGCCATTCTGGCATCCCTCCTGATCCACAAACACACCAGCCACACTGCCATCCCAGGGCCTTTGCAAAGGCTGTTCCCTCTGCCTGCTGTTCCCTTGCCCTAGACTTCCCCGTGGCTCACCCCCTCACCATCTTCAAATCTTTGCTCTAATCTCCACCCTCTCAATGAGACCCACTCTAACTACGCTCTTGAATACTGCTGTCTGCCCTCGCCACACCCCAGCCCTCCAGAACCTTCTTCCCTGCTCTAATTTTTATTTTTTCCTACAGCGTTTATCACCTATTAGAATATAAGCCCCACAAGGGCACTACTCGGTGCACCAGCCATGATGAACCAAACATGTTCCCTGAAGGGAAGAGAAATGCTTTCTCTCCTGTCCAAGCCTTCCTGCATGCTTTCACTCCCTCTGGGATGGCTGCTTTCTGCTCCTCCCTCTTCACCTAGCTACTTCCTGCTATCCACAAAGCTTAAGCACCACCTCCACCAGGAAGCCCTCCTAGATTCCCTTATCTTGTTTTTGCCTACCCAGCATTCCCATGCTTTGGGTAGCAGAATCGTGAGTTCTCTTTGAGGAAGAACTAACTCTCCCTGACTGCACACACTGTTGGTGGGTGTGGCAGAAAATGGCTGGCTATTTCCCCATCTGTTTCCTCTTCCTTGGCTCAAAGGGAGACTACATTTCCCAGCCTCCTTTGCTGTGAGGTTGAAACCATATGACTGTGTTCTGTCAATGGGAGGTATAGAGAAGTGATGAATGCCACCGCCAAGTATAGCTCAAAAAAACCCAGGTCACCACCCACACTCTCTTTTCCCCTTCTATGGCAACATAAAGGCTCTGTGTCGAAGATGGCAGGATGGAGGGAGCCAGGATCCTTGAGTCACTGCTTAGAAGAGAACCACCAGGAGGGTTGCCCAATTTTCACCAGGACTGTGACATGAGTAAGAAATAAACCTTTATTGTTTAAGCCACTGTTATTTGGGAGTGAGGGCAGGGTGTTACTGTAGCACATCCTCACCTTTCCTGATTATTACAGTGCAAATGTCCATCAAAGCAGCTTGCCCCTCTCATTTGACCCAAGCCAATTGGACTCTCTCTCAGGATGGAGAGAAAGAGAAAATCATTAGTCCTGGTTCATCCAGCAAGGGCTCCCTGAAGAGACTGCCCAGTAGTTCCTGCTTCCTGGAACCTCTGAGAGTACCTGGATCCTGCTCTTTGAAAGCCTGGGCAACATGACCCTGAATTCTTGCCTCCATTGTCCCAATTCTAATCCTACTCTGACCCATGGGACTTACTCTCTAAACCTGGTCTCTGTGCCATTTACCTGTCTCCCAAACTTAGAGATTCTGCATCCTGTGGGACCTTGGGTAGAAAGCCTCCCTTCCCAGTCCTGGCCACTCAGAATCCAATAGCTAAGACTGGTCCTTAAAAGGTGTCTTGGCCATACCAGGAAGGCCATGCCTGCATCCAGTCCGTGATGCTATGATCCAATATGGCCATAGAGCTCCTTTTTGTTAGTTCCTTCCAAATCCATTTATGAGTCTTTAAGGGTTGGAAATAAGCTTATGTAACGCAACGGTTAAGGATTTGGGATCTGGAGCCAGATTGCCTTTATTTCAATCCAGTCCCCATTACTCACTAGCAAATGGTCTTGGACATGACTCTCAGAGCCCCAATTTCCCTGTTGGTACAATGGGCCTCATAACAGTCCCTAGTCTCAAGATTTTTATAGAGATTTAATGAATTAATATATGTAAATTACATAACAGGGACTGGTACAAAGTAAGCGCTCAATGAATATGAACTGTTATTGCAGTTAGTGCCACATACTAACCATATTTTCCCATTTAACCCTGTCATAAATAATATTATACTCTCCCGTTTACAGAGGAGGAAACTGGGACTCATAGAGGTTAAGTAACTGCCCTGGATTAAACAGCTCGCCAGGGATGTAGCCAAGATTCCTAGCCTTGTCTTGCTGCCTCACTCTTCGGCTTTGCTTCTCCAAAACCAGTAAACAAGGGAAGCCAAGGTTTATCAAGCACCTATTAATGTTGCAGGAACCCAGCTTGATGCTTTTGAATATACAGTTTCAATTAATCCCCAACAGCCCTGTGAAGTATGTCATATCAACCCCAACTAGCGCAGGAAGAAACGGAGGCTCAGAGAGGTTAAATAAATTGCTGAAGGTCACACTGCTAAAAAAAAAACTGCAATCAGGCTTTGAATCCAGGTCAGTTTGACTCCACAAGCTCACTCCGCTGTGCCTGGCTACCTCTCGTAATAATTAAAGCTATTATTGAGCTTTCTTTTATGTCCCAGGCAAAGTCCAGCTGTCACAGCATCCTTTGCAGTAGGGCACGTCGTCCTCAGGAAACTGAGGCTCAAGTAGCTAAATTCGTTGCCCAGGCTCACACAGCTCCTCAGTAACAGAGGTAGGACTGGAACTCAAGTCTGCAGTCTCCACAGGATGTGTTCTTTCCTGACATCAAGTTGCAGAGGCTGAAGGCCTCCCGCAGTGACGAAATTCCTCCCGCCACCTCACTGGCCACATCACGGCTGTGCCATAGCGGCTCATTGATTTGGATGCTTTTTCTGTAAAGAATTCATGATACTTTGACCAAAATTGAAGTCTCTCTGCATGCTATAAAAAAGGATTAGCCTGGCAAATGAGGGATGAAAATAAGATTATAGGCTCTTCTTGACATATGCAAGGCATGTGCTCTTACAAAAGCTCATGCATCTGAAAATTGCATCCTTTCGAAGAAACGGTCCCCCGGAACTAGTGGTAAAGGACTTCGGGGTGCCAGCATTGGTAGCTGATTAGTGGTCTGTAAGCTGCTGACATCAGGAGCTGGTGAGGCTGGTCTGGCTCTACCCCACAGATGAGAGATGCTCCCAACCCCACCCCACCCTGAACCCCCTTGGAAGAATGGCAAAGCTAAGTCCCAGCTTGCCTCCTTCTCTGCTGCCCTGGGGGAGGCCAATTCCTCAAAGCAGTCCCAGTGAGGGCCGTAAAGGATTTTGGAGGACTTAGAGCACTTAGAATCCTTTCCGCAAAGAGGCAAGGACAAATCACAATTGGTTAATGAAACAAAAGCAAAATTTGCAGTAAGATAAATCTTTTCTTGGACTTTCCAATTACACGAGCCAATAACGCCTCTGGATAGAGAATAAAAACCCGAGATGCAGAAAGGAAGGTGGCTGGCGGCACTGCCCTCCCTGGCAATGTCCCCATATTATGGAAACCTTGGTATTCCACACAATGGCATGAGCAAGATCACAAAAGAGCCAAGGAAAAAGCTCCTGCCATTTCAGAATCACTAAGGCAAACCCGAGTAAACCAAGAAAGTCTTGATGTTTGAAATTCTTAAGAGGACCTACTGTTTTAAGTCGTGTTAGCATATTAATTGCCCTTATGCAGCTGGGTGCTGCTAATTACAAATGAATGGTGTTTATTCATTATAAAAGACACAGCAGGAAAGTCTCTCTACTTAGCAACACTATGTTAATTTGAGTTTGGTTTTCAAAGGTCATAAAACTGCTTTGAATTAACAGATTTTTTAAGAGAGAGATGTTCCCATCTCCCTTTCACCCTTTGCAAGAAAATTCAGTGTAGAGAGCCTCTGGCCCTTTCTCAGTTCCCTGACTTGCTTCTGATCAGTGACAGCCTGTTTTACTAGTGGGCAGGCGACCGTTTTAACAGCTACTGCCAAGGCATGGTGCACCCTCTTTGCCTCATTCCCTCTCTATTTGCTTTTTCAATATCTGCACTTCAGCACTGCCGACCTGCCTCCCCTCTTCTCTCTGCATGCAGGAAGCACCCTCCCCACCAGCCAGAATCTCTGTTTGTGCATCCTTGTGTTACCTTGGTGGTAAGTCTGGCCAACCTTGCATTGACCAAGTAGCTACCTTCAAGTAAGAGACCCCAATTTGGGCTGGGATCTAAGCTGTGTTTTTATTCTAGTTTTTACCCGAACGCACTGAATTTGGGGGAGCCGAGGGGTGTTTTTCTATGAATCAAAGCATCATTTCTCATTTGGCTAGTGATGGTTGCATACAGGGGCCACTGGACAGAGCCTACAAGAGAGAGCAGGAGGCTGGCTCTCTGCCTTCTCTTGCAGTCTATAAATCAGATATTTCAAAATTATCGTGATTAGTCTGAAGTAGCAAAGCTCCAGCCTGTATGTTTATCTTCCCCGCGGAGTGACTTGAATTCATTGTTTTGTCCAATTCTGCAATAAAAATAGTTGATATTTATTTAGATATCAATCCTCATCCTAATTTTTTTACATGCATTATCTCCTTTTCCTCCTCCAACAATCCTAAAAGGCGAGGACTATTGTTATTCCCCTTTCTCAGATGAGGAAACGGAGTCTCAGCGAGGTCAAACAGCTTGCCCAAAGTCACACAGCTAGTAAAATATGAAAGCAGAAACTTATTATTTCTGACTCCAGAGGTCTGAATTCCTGCTTTACAGTGACTTGTCAATAACTCAGGGCTTTTCAATTGAGAAAAAGATGCTGTGCTGGGAAAATGGAGAGAATCCAAACTTGCAAGTGGATAACCCCACAGCAAAGGTTTCTCCAGGCCTTGGGGGCATTGGCTGCAAGCTGAAAGATGGCATCATCCCATACTGAGGCATTTTAGAAGCTCAGTTTTTTAAAATCAATAAAATGTAGTCCATCAAACTATTGAGGAGCTGGGGTTGCTGATAGGATAAGAGGTACATCTAGAACTGCTGATAACTGTCTTACCGCCATGAGGAGAGAGATTGTCTGGAAACACAGACCACCACGTTAAGGAGAGAAGATCTGAGATGAGGAGAGCAAGAGAAACCAAATGCTGATCTCATCCTTGTAGCCCCTGGATCCAGCCATACCTGCATGTTTACCACTTTTGTAAAATTACTTGAATGAATTTTTTTCCAATTCTTCCATGTCCCTGTACTTATAATTAAAAATCAATTATGAACTGTTAAATCTTCTCCTGAACTTTTTCAATTACATGAGCCAATACATCTTTCTTTCCTTATTAAATTATGAGTTAGATATTCTGTCATTTATACTTGCAAGAGTCCTGAGCATATATTAGTTTTCTATTGTTGTTGTTTTTCTGCTTATTATTAATATTATTTTTATAGCACATGAATAAATCATTTAACTGTGGATTTAGAGGTCCCTCAAACTTTACCTCACACCAAACACAAAAATTAGTTCCAGATGGATCACAGACCTAAACCTAAAAGCTAAAAATATAAAAAAATCTAAAACAAAATGTAGGACAATATATTTGAAACATCAGTTTAGACAACGATTTCTCAGACAGGACAGAAAAAACATTAACCATAAAATGTTTTAAATGATAGATTAAACTTTATCGAAACTAAAACTTTTGTTCTTCAAAAGACATCATAAAGAAATAAAAAGGTAAGTTACAGACTGGGAGAAAACATTCATAATACATGTGTCTGACAAAGAACTTGTATCCAGAAAGTATAAACAAGTCATACAACCCACAACAAAAAAATATTTAATGGGCAAAAGACTTAAACAGATATTTCACAAAGGCACTCAAATGGCCAACAAGCCATATGAAAACATGCTTTATATCATTAATCTTCTGGGGAATGCAAATTAAACCCACAGTGAGATACCACTTCATACCCACTAGAAAGGCTAAAATTGAAGACTAATAACCCCAAATATTGATTAACAAACGGAACAACCAGAACCCTCATGCGTTGTTGGTGGACTTGTAAAATGTTAACAACCACTCTGGAGAACAGTTTGGCAGTTAGTTAAACATACACCTGGAATGATCCAATGGTTTCACTCCTAGGTATCCAAGAGAAATGAAAACATATGCCCACAAAAAGACTTTCATAAGAATGTTCATAGCAGCTCTATTAGTAATAACTAAAATCTGGAAATGATCCAAATGTTCATCAAAAACAAATTATAGTATATTCATACAAAGGAATAATATTCATCAATAAAAATGAACAAACAACTAATACATACAATAACATAGATGAATCTCTAAAACATTATGTTGAGTGAAAGAAGCTCTGACACAAGAGACTACATATTGTCTGACTCCATGTATATGAAGTTCTAGTACAGGCAAAGCTAAACTATGGTGACAGAAATCAGATCAGCGGTTGCTTGGAGAGTGGAGGGTGGTCTATTAGGATTCCTTTCTTCATGAAGCAGCACAACAGATAGGGGAAGCATGAAGACTCTGGAACCTAATGCCCAACTCAAATCCTGCCTTGATGATGTACCAGATGTGTGAGCTGGGACAAGTTACTTAACGTCTCTGAACTTCCATTCTTTACTGTATTAATTCTACTTACCATATAGGGTTGTTGGAGAGTTAAATAAGATAATACGTGTTGTGATAAGTTGAATAGTGTCCCCCAAAAGATCATGTCCACCCAGAATGTGACCTTATTTGGAAATAGGGTCTTGGCAGATATAATTAAGACAAGGATCAAGATGAGATCATGTTGAATTAGGGCGGGCCCTAAATCCAATTAGAATGCCCTTACAAGACACAGACAAGGACACACAAAGACACAGAGAAGAAGTGATATGAGGATGAAGGCAGATACTGGAGTGATGTCTCTACAAGCCGAGGAACACCAAGGATGGCCGGCAACCACCCCAGGCTGGAAGACAGCCATGGATGGTCTCTCCCTCAGAGCCTCCAGAAGGAACCAATCCTACCAACACCTCGATTTCATACTTCTGGCTTCCTAACTGTGAGAGGATAAATTTCTGTTGTTTTAAGCCATTCAGTTTGTGGTAATTTGTTACAGCAGCCCCAGGAAACAAATGCTATGGTAAAGGCCCATGCTCAATAAATGGATTTTTTTTATCAGTAAATGGTTTTTCCTATTATTAAAGAGCAGGGGCCCTGCCCCATACTCCTGTGGATATCATGCAGCATCTAGCTAGATGTTTGTATTCATTTCCTGGAGCTGCCATAACAAAGTACCACAGACTGGGTGGCGTAAACAACAGAAATTAATTTTCTCACAATTCTGGAGGCTGGAAGTCCTAGATCAAGGTATTGGCAGGGTTGCTTTCTTCTGAGGCCTCTCTCCTTGGCCTGTAAATGGCTCCCTTCTCCCTTCACATCATCTTCACATCATCTTCTTTCTGTACGTGTCTGTGCCCAAATTTCCTCTTCTTATATCCTTATATATAATCATCCGGATTATACACCCATCATATAAGATTAGGGCCCACCCCCGTGACCTCATTTTAACTTATCTATCTCTTTAAAGATCCTATCTCCAAATATAGTCCCACTCTGAAGTACTGGGGGTTAGGACTTCAACACATGAAAATTCTGAGGGGACACAATGCAGCCCAGAGCAACGTTGATAAATGCTTACTGCACTGAAGCATCAGAGAGTTGAGTCTGCAGCTTGCAAAGACGATTCGATTATACTGAACAAGGATTTACTGAGGCTTGCTGGAGTGACCACGGAGGTGTCCTGGTCAGATATTCCTTCAAGAGAACCTCTTGCAGGGAGCAGGGCTGGCTGACAGCCTCCAGCCACGGCACCTTTGTATCTACGGCCACATTCACGTGGCCATGCTTCCCTGGGCTGCTCCTAGCCAATGACTGAGCGGTGGAGGCGAGGGATGAGGGAACGGGTACTAGATCTGAGACTGGACCTGAGCCTGCCTGCCTGCTGGGCAACTTCTGCTTTGGGTCTCCCAGTTGGCCTGCCCATACTTGCCCAGAGCTGCACTATGATCTGAGGTTCCTCCTACCCAATCCATCCTTTCACAGATGTCAGACCTGCCTCATGGTTGACGTCTCTCCCTCTGAACTCTTGCTCTCTCCCCTTTATCCTTCACAGGCATTTCCTCAAATAAATCTCTTGCATCTCTTATCCCAACTTGGCACCTGCTTCTCAGAAGACCCGAACACATGCCACGATGAGAGGTTGGATGGGACACAAAAGTGGCCTAAAAACTGGGGATTCACTCACACCACCCAAGAGCACAAAATCATTTGTTGCCAAATCCAGCAGGAAAGGCAGCTCCCTTCACAGCCAGGCACTTTCACTGCAGTCTCCCAACCAAACAATTGAGTAGGTACAAACACTATCACCGTTTTGTGTATCTTACATAATTACATGGAGAAATTGGAACTCGAACCTAGATCTCTTCTGTCCCAAAGTCAAAGCTGTTCACCACTGTGTTCTTAAAGGTTCCACGCTCAAATGCCTCAGACATTGGACAGAGGACAGAGAGGTAGAAACCAGGCCAGGTAGAAGGCCCGACAAGTGGTAGGGCTTGTAGGCAACCGGAGAGAAAATGCAGTCGAATTCAAACTTTTAAACTAGCCAGAGAAAGCACATCTGTGGGCAGGACTCAACCTCTTGAGGAGTTTACAACTCTTGCTTTTGTTTTTCATTATTGTCATTATCATCGTCATCATCAACATCATAGTTGGCATCATTGGCATCATGACCATCCTGCCTCCTCTACTTGGAAATCTTTTCTCTGATACTGACATGGTGAACTCCTACTCATCCTTCAATGCCCTAGATAAACGTTACCTATTCTGAGCCTTCCCTCACTTCCCCAAGCACAGCTAGACTCTCCCTCCTCTCTGTTCCCACAGCACTTTGTACATTCCTCTATTCCAGCAAGGAGCACATTTATTTGCAGGTCTGTCTCCCCTGTCAGACAGTAAGTTCCCCAAGGTCAGGCCTTGTTCCTATCCCTGTTCCTCACTTGCATGTGGGGACAGGAAACCACTATTTATTGAGTACCTACTATGCACCAGGCATTGTGATAAGCACTTAATCTTCACTACTATGCTGGGAAAGCATTTCTCTTACCCAATTTTACAAATGGGGATTCTGAATTCCAGAAAGGTAAAACCACTTGCCCAAGGTCCTACAACTAGCAGAACTTTGGCAGAGCCAGAATTCAAACTCAGGCCCCCCAATACCAAAGCCCCCACCTCTTCTCTCAGGCCACCCTGCTCCCCAGGCAGCCAGAAGGGCAACCCGCCAACAGACGGCCGAGGGTGTAGTGGAATGGGCCAGGGGGGCAATTCCTGTCCTTTCTGTCTACTGAGGGGGTTGGACGAGCTGATCTTTAGCTCCTTCCATGAACTGACATTTTATTCTCGAAGGTTTGTTATCTCTTCTTTTGACACCGCCTGAACTATTCGAGACAAGTCCCTGCTTTAAAAATAATGATAAAACTGCCTGTCAGTGGAAATAAGCCTCGCACACTATCTCACTAATAGAAGCAGGAGAATTTCTGAGATACCTCTGCGAGTTCGTTAGGCATGCAAGACTAAACCCAAATTCATCTTGGCTCAGTCATATACGCTCTGAAACCGAATTGCAGGGGATGGAATTTTCAACTGCTCAGCTGGTTCAAGACAAAGGTGAGGGAGACCTGGACAGACATGCAGAAATCTGCCCATCAGAAGAGAAGGGCTTCTAACTGCCCACAGCCTGGTACCCCCTGACCACTTCTGAGACACAGCATAAGGGGTAAACATGCAGACTCTGAATTAGAATCTCTCGGTTCAAGCCCAGCTCCACCACTTGCTAAAATAGTAGCCTTGAGCAAGTTTCTTAATCTCTCTGTTCCTCAGTTTCCTCACCTGTGAAATGGGGTGAATGATAGAGCCCATACTGTCGGTTGTTGCCGGGAATAAATAAACTAATACATGTGGTTAGTGCAGTCCCTGGTGTATAGGAAATGCTAGTAATCTAAGTCATAATTATTACATAGGGCCTATCAAAGGTGTCTAGAATGTTCTGTTGCTCACAGGACACAGCTCAAACTCAGGATCATACTTGCAAGGCCCTGCACAGCCTGGCCTCTGATTATCCCTCCAGCCGTGCCCCTTGCTTCTGGCCCCATCCCCTCCCCCATCCCTGCTCAACTACTTGCAGTACCCCAGATGTCCCCAACTCTCTCTTCCCTTCCCTGCCAGGGCTGTCATGTAAAAAATCCTACTGCCCCCACCTCCCCATCAGGCAGGAAGACTGAATCAGGGGCTGCGGGGAGACTTGCCATGCAGGCATGAGGCTTGGTCCTGCTGGGGTGACACTTTTAGAAAACGTCCTTGAATTCACCTCGCCCTACTGTACGCAGGAATGTGCCGGGTGTCACCAGGGACCCACCCTTGGGGGGCAAGCAGGCAAAGTGTTAGCATCCCCCAAACTGTCAAGAGGGCACAAGCTGCCCACGATGACCAGTAATAGGAAAAACCATATACTAATAAGGAAGTCCCTCTGAGGATCAGACAGGCAGTATTACCGGTAGCTGGGTGCCTTTGTGAGGCCTTGGAAGCTACCAGGCATGTGCAGCTTTATTCTCTTTCAGTAAGATCTTGTGTCCTTTACCCGTGACATCTGGCTTTCTCTCTTCCCATCATATCATTGGCACCTCCATTACAACACGCAGCGCCTCTCTTCTATGATCCCATGGCACCCTTGCATTTCTTCTCTTATGGTCCTTCTCATGCCATATACGATTAGTGTTGAAGAATGTGGATTCAAGAACCAGACTGCCCGAGTTGCAATCCCTTGATGCCAGGCAAGTTGCTTAACCTCTCTGCACTTCAGTTTCCCCATCTGTATAATGGGTAATACTAATACTTTTCTCATCGTGTTGTTGTGAGGGATAACTGAGTTAATCAGCGTAAAGCCCTCGGAATAGGGCCTGGTACACAGAACTTGTTCAACAAACACTAGCAATGATTAGTATGGCTACTGATCTGTATCTCCCTCTCCCTCCCTACCGGGTTGTAGGGTCCAAGAGACTAGTGGCTATCTGCATTGTTTTTCCTTTGCCCCCAGCACAGGATGTAACAAAGCATGTACTCTGTAAATATTTGTGGGAGGAAGGAAGACAGAGAAAAAGAGAAAAAAGAAGAGGGAAGAGAAGGGAAAGGAAGGAGAAGAGGAGAGAAGAGAAAAGAGAAGAGGAAATGCGTTGAAGGTTGTTTAAATGCAACATATAATAATGTAAATAGAAAAGTATCTAGAATTGAAGAAAGCCAGCCAATCGCTTTCCACCCAAGTGGAACTGATCACCCTTTCTTAGTTTGCCAAAGTCGTGTAACTATTCTCAACCATTAAACATTTCATAATTCCTTATATTGAGTCCATTATTTGTTATTTTGAAGAGGGAGGCTAGGACACATTAGCAGTTACTTGAAAGAGGCATTGAATGGCACAAAAGGACTCCCTACACTGGACCAGGATCCAGCTGGTCCTTCAGAGAACCACACTCTGGATGTATCTCAATCCCAGCCAGTGCCTTGTAGAGGCCCCGGGGAAAGCCAGCTGTTACCTCACTGCTTATCCTGCAGTCCCACACGTAAACCTCAGCTTTGCAGACTGAATCTCTGATTTTTCCAGCACACCAACAATGGATCTGTTTTCAGTTGCACATCCACAATTACCCAAATTCTCAAGATTAATGTTTAAAACCGAAAAGTTAATTGAATAGTGTTCAATGCAAAATCATTATTGAATTATTGAACAGATTGAATTCCTCTAACTCCATGTGACCAGCATTTTCTCTCCCTGTCAACAACCAAGTAATATTGAAAGGTCATCTGATGATTAGATACACAGAGCTAGAGGAGTTAGATGAATCAAATGTTCAGTGGCATCAAGATAAGATGGAATGATGCCTTCATCTCACAGGCACAGGTGATCCTGCCTCATATTTCTTCAACTTCAGTTTTTTAGGTGCCACCTACCTGACTTTTTGCTCTATTCACTGGTACTGTTATTTACTACCTTGATAACGGGTCCTGGACAATCCCTGTGTGGGGTAGGGCTAGGAGCTCCCAAACAAATACTTCTTTATATCAAGAGTTTTTTTCCTTTTGTCACTAGATGGTTCCCAATATAGGTGAAGCCCTATAAGTCTTCCCCAAATGTAAAACTTGCTTTGCAATGTTTTTTAGCATATGGCGACTGAGAGGAGATACCAGTAGTATGTTGAAATGTAGGAACGTGCTTGCCTTTCAGAATTATGGAATTTTAAGGATTCGTGTTTTTATGTGCCTGGGCAGCCTCACTTTGGAAACCTTGGCCGCCATTAATAAGCTTGGGCTATACGCAGATGGCCAACACTCCAGAGCAGCCAGAAACAATGGGATGCCCACTGAGTCCATTCCACTACTATTGCTCGGCTGAGATTCACTGGTGGAAATTCTGATCTTCAGTGACTGGACACAGATAAAACACAAGCTTCCTTGGGGACTCACAAGTTGTTAGAATGATCAGTCTGAAGATTAAAAAATTATAGCTCTTTACTCTCCTCTTTGACTGGGGACCCCTGCTTCTTCCTGATTAGGTTTAGGAAAGTTAGAGTATCAGTGAAGTTCATATCTATTTAATCTACACCTTGCACATCTGCATTCCCTGTGCAAAGCCCCAGTCACTTGGTGGGAAAAGAACCTGCTTCCAACCCCTCCTTTGGTACTAGAAAGTTAGTCTTTAATCAAACCGATGCACTTACGTGAGTTTTTAAAGGTCAACTCCCTTGTTTATTATTTGAATACACTTATTTTTAAAATAAAAATTTATATCTCTGTAATTATTTCACAGATATAAAAAGTGGAAAATCTGCATCACTTGCCAGAAATAGAAGGCAAAATAAACACAAATAAGAAAATACCATTAATATCTAATAAGATATTGTGGTTTGCTAAAGGCACAGAAACTGAAATCTGCTCTCTCTTCATTAAAAAAAAAATACAATTACTTAGTGTTAAAGATGTAGTATCACCAGACTGAGGTTTTCTCATTGACATAATCAGAGGAATTGAAAAATAATTTTGTGTGAGAAATTAAATCCTGCCAGTGGGAGATTGGGACTCAATGTTATTTAATGCTGCTATAATGTACCTCACAGAATTATCTCATATACTTCAATGGACATGCTCTACCCTTTAGCAACTTTATTGTGCCAATGGAAAAAAAATACTCAAACAGCATGTGGCTGTAACCCTCTGCATTCAGCTCCCCGTTAGATATGGTCTTGCCAATACACAATCTATTGGCCACCTCAACATGGTAAAGGCCTTATATGAAAAACCAATGGCTAAGATCATACTCGGTAGTGAAAGACTGAAAGCTTTTCCTCTAAGATCAGGAATAAGACAAAGATGCCCTCTTTACCCTCTTTTAGACAAAGTGGTAAAAGTGTTGGAAATTCTAGCCAGAGCAATTAGGCAAGAAAAAGAAATAATGTCATCCAAATTGGAAAGGAAGAAGAAAAATTATCTCTGTTTGCATATGACATACTTATTGTAAAATGCCCTAAAGATTCCACATACAAAAAAAAATTGTTAGAACTAGTAAATTTGGCAAAGTTGCAGGATACAAAATCAACACACAGAAATCAGTTGCATTTCCATACACTAGTAATAAAAAATCTGAAGAGGAAATTCAGAAAACAATTCCATTGAAAATAGCATCAAAAAGAATAAAATATTTAAGAATAAACCTAACCAAGAAGGTGAAAAACTTTTACATTGAAAACTAAAAAACATTGCTGAAAGAAAGTAAAGACATAAATAAGTGGAAATACACTTAAATGAATGTCTTAAAATGAAAAAAATAAGTGTTCACAAGGATGTGGAGAAATTGGAACTGATGTGCATTGCTAGTGGAAATGTAAAATCGTGCAACTGCTATGGAAAACAGTATGGCCGATCCTAAAAAAATTAAACATAGAATTACCACATGATTTAGCAAATCCATTTCTGGGTATCTACCCAAAAGAATTGAAAGCAGGGACTCAAACAGATATTTGTACACCAGTGTTCATAGCAGCATTATTCACAACAGCCAAAAGGTAGAAACAACCCAAGAGTCCATCATTGGATGAATGGATAAACAAAATATGGTCTATCCATACAAAGGAATCTTATTCAGCCTTCAATAGGAAGGAAATTCTGACTCATGCTACAACCTGGATGAACTTTGAGGACATTATGCTAAGTGAAATAAGCCAGTCATAAAAAGACAACGTATGATTCCACTTATATGAGGTACATAGAGTAGTCAAATTCATAAAGACAGAAAGTAGAGATTACCAGAGGCTAGAAGGAGGGGAGAATGGGGACTTATTGTTTAAGAGTACAGAGTGTCTGTTCGAAATGATGAAAAGTTCTGGAAATGGATAGTGGTGATGGTTGCATAACAATGTGAATGTGCTTAATGTCACTGAATTGTACACTTAATAATGGTTAAAATGGTAACTTATGTTATATATATTTTATTGCAATAAAAAAATCTATTGGTCAATCATAAACAGGAGAATGGATAAACAAATTGTAGCATATCCATACAATGGAATACTACTCAGCAATATAAAGAAACTATTGTTGTGCCCAATAACGTAAATGAATCTCAAAGACATTATATAGCGAGAGAAGCCTTACACAAAAGGATATATACCAGATGATTCCACTTATATGAAGTTCCAGAGTAGGCTAAATTATTTCAAAGTAAAATATATCAGAAAGTGATTGCCTGGAAGAAAGGAGAGTATTGATTGGAAAGGGGCTTGGGGGAATTTTCTGGAGTAACGGAAATATACTATATATCTTGTTTTTAGTGGTTGTGTACAATTGTCAAAATTCATTTAATTGAACAGTGACGGTTTTATCGGATGTAAATTATACCTCAAAGAAGAAAAATTCTATTGGTCAACAATTCCTCCTAGCTTGACAGTGTTGAGCTGTGTATGACAATCATCTCTCTCCTTTCTTGTTTCCATGCTGTACCAGTCTCTTGCCCGTCTTTATTTGATTGACACTTTCTTTATTTGGCTCTGTTAATACATTCAATCAGGTTACGTTAACATTCTACAGGCCTGATACCCATTCAGTCTTTTTAAGGTGACTTTGCACGTCGCCTTTCTGACTCTCTCTGAAGTTATATGTCTTCCCCACAATAACCTCCAAAAGGCAACCATAGCACAATGTTCAAGTTTTAAGGATATACTTCACTATAGCTCCAATACTAGATTATGATATTATTTCCAGTATATGATCCCCAGGATTAAACAGGACAGTCCAGTATTTTAGTTTTAGAGTTAGATAAAATTATTAAATGGAACCATATGAAATTGCCAACATTTCATTTATTTTTACCAACAAAATGGCAATGGCATATGGCTCAAAAAGTAAAATTTAAAACCTCGATAATCTCACATTTTCCTCAACATTCCACACAGTTACTATAAAGTAAGATGACCGTTTCTTTAAAAAATCAGAAAAACTTAATGATTAAATAATTTAAAAATTAGCAAAAAATAAGTAATTAAATGATTAAATTAAATACATCAAAATTAGTTACATAATAATTAAATAATTGGTTAAAATGATTAGTCGAGTATGCAAAAGACTTTAACTAAATATAGTTCATATACACTATATTTAGGCACGCTCCAGGTGGCCCAATATTTTGCTGGAGGTCATCTTGCAACCACAGAGATGAGCCTCCGTGTCTTGTTCACAGGTACATTTCTAGTAGCCAGTAGAGTGCCTGAAATACAGTAGGTGCTCAAGAAATATCTGCTAAAATGAGCAGGATTTTTGGTCAATGGACTTTCCCACTCCCAAAACATATATCCCCAAAGTCTTTTGCCAGTAAAAGAAGGTTCCAGATTATTTTCATTGCATTGTTTTCCTTGTACACATAACATCCAAATCAACTTTCCTGATTCTGACCAAGACATATAAGGATAAAAGGAACCAAAATGAAAAAGGTTGGGGTATTAATAATCCAGGTTTTTTCAAATCATGTCTTCTATGTGATTAGAATAAAAATCAACTCAGAGGATTTTAGGTTTGACAACAACAGGAACTTTCAGAAGAGATGGTAGAATGCAACCAGAGTCTATCTACTGCCATGGGATATTTAACTTACCACAGGCAATATGAAAATCTGGGAAGAGCATGAGGCTTATGAATTGGACAGATATGTTTTCAAAGCCCAGCTTTTCCCTTTTCTGGATGCATGACCTCGAGCAAGTTCTCTAACCTCCTTGAGCTCCAATCACCTGTCTGTAAAATGGGGATGATAATGAATTATTTATTCATTCATTCATCAAATATGAATTGAGCACCTACTATACTCCAGGTCTTGAACTGGGCTCTGAGATACACCAATGAGCAAAACAGACCAAAATTCCTGCCCTCATGAAGCTAACATTCCAGAGAGAATAAGAGGCAGGAAATCAAGTAAGTAAATTGCAGAGTGTGTTTGAAGATGGGGAGAATTTCAGGAGCCAGAGATTCTGCAAGAGCAGGTAGAGTAAACACCAGTGGGCTTTGAGTTACTATTGGCAATGGGATTAATTACATGTACCTATGGGCAGCTTAGAACAATCACTTAAACAGATTTAAGAGAGGGTAAGTGCTAGCTAGATGGTGGATGCTTGGATAGATTAGTATGACGGATAGACAAATGGAGTGACAGGTGGATGAATCAGAGAGTCAGGCAGACAGACATAACCAGATTGACACAAATGGTATCTCGAGGTGCTCTGACAACGGCATCTGCTGCTGGAGTGATTGACTGGTGATCTTGTACATCTGGCCAGCGAGGCACGCATTCGCAGCTCCCTCCCACGCTGGGCCACAGGCATCCTTGCAAAATCCTCTCCATCCTTGAGGGTGAGTTGGAAGAGGCTGCTCCTCTCTCCAGAGAGCACCTACATAAATTCATGCCAGGCCTTCATAACTCCATTTCAGAGGAATGAGTGTGGACTGAGTATTGCAAGCTATTGGAGAATTATTGTTGGTCTTCTGGGTGTGTTAATAGCATTGTAGCACTGCAGAGAAAGAAAGGCCTTTGCCTTTGATGTTTGCAGTAGAATGATATGATATCTGGGATTTACTTGGGCAAATTCCAGCCAGGAAAGGAGAAAAGGAATTTGGGGATTTAGATGAAACAAGCTTGGCCACATGCTCACAGTTGTTGAGGCTGGGTGTTGGGTGCATGGGAGTTTGACAGTTCTCTCCACTATTGAGTGTGCTGGAAAGTTTTCATAGCAAAAAGTTAAAATAAAATCTCTCCATTTATTTTTCAGAAGGGAAAAAAATACACTTAAGCACACATATATGCACTTGGAGCATTTTTCTAGCTTTGAGGATTAATTCTGTTTGGCAGACAAAAGCTATTCTGTTAAATGATTTATGGTATTTAAAGAGCAATTTGGTTCTGTTTAATTGCTACCTTAAATTGACTGCTGCCTGAGCCTTAAAGAGATGATTGTTAGGGCCAGAGTGGAGGAAGAGGTGACAGTGGGCTTCAAGTGGTACTGAGTGGTTTCAAATGTGACGAGCTTAAGGAAAAGCACTCATCCCCTAGGAAGGATGCAGAATTCCCAGGTGGAAAGCAAAACTCTCCAAAAACCAGTGATGCCAGTGGCTTGTTTTCACTGCTCTCAACAATCTGCCACCATCTAAGTGAGAAGGTTGTTTGAATTCCTTCCCAACTGTTCCCAAACAGAGCATTTTAGCAATGAAGGGGAATTTTAAATAATTGAGCCTAGCCTTACATGCCTTCAACACTCATTCACTATGTATTTATTCAATATCTGCTCTACGGCAGGCACCGTGCCAGGCATGACGGATATAGGGCGGTGGGTAACTCAGAGAGGGGCACTGCCCTTAGGAGACTTACAGTCTAGCTGGGAAATCAGACGTCCTCAACAACTAAGAACACAATAAAGTAATTAGTTACTGCATGATACGTGCTAGGGGGAGAGTGCAAAATGCTAGGAGGGTGTCTTAGTCCATTTGGGCTCCTACAGCAAAACACCACAGACTGGGTGGCTTACAAGCAACAGAAATTTATTTCCCACAGTTCTGGAAACTGGAAGTCTAAGATCAGGGTGCAAGCATTGTCGGGTGAGGGCTCTCTTCTGGGTCATAGACTTCTCATTGTATCCTCACATGGCAGAAGGGGCTAAGGAGCTCTCTGGGATCTCTTTTATAAGGGCACTAATCCCATCCACGGGGGGTCCACCCTCATAAGCTAATCACCCCAAAGGCTCCACCTCCTAACATCATCACATGGGTGTTAGGATTCCAACATGTGAGTTTGCGGGTGACGCAAACATTCAGACCATAGCAGAGGGCTTATAACAGAGGGACTCCACGTAGACTAGGAGCCAGGGAACGCTCCCTGAGGAAATGTCAATGAAAAGTAGGGGCCAGATAAAGAGGCAGGGAAATGGTGTTGGCGGCCAGAGGAATCTGCATACACAGAGTTCTGCAGTGGGAAGATGCATGGTAGATTCTAGAAACTGAAAGGCTAGAAGCTGGAACTTCATGAGCGAAGGTGAGAGGGGTGTGAGATGAAGTAGGGGTGAATCACACAGGAAGTTTTTAGTCATTTCAAGGACTTGGGGCTTGAACAGTAAGCCCCAAGGGGGCTTGGGCTACTGAACACTTGCAGCCCAAAGATGTTAAAGTGATTTTCCTCAGTTCACTCACCAAAAGTAAAACTGGACTACAATAATAATAAAGGCAAACATTTATAGAGCACAGTAAGAATGTGTGGACACTGGTCTAAGTGTCCCACAAGTAATAACTCATTTAATCCTCCAAACAACTCTATGGGGTATTATTAGACCCTGTCTACAGATGAAGAAACCGAGGCACAAAGAGGTTAAATAACTTGTCCAAGATCATCAGATATAAACCAGCAGAGCTATGATTAAAACTCTGGAAGATTTGCTGCATAACTTCATCTCCTAACCACTCTGCTATCCTGCCTCTCAAATCAAGGCACTTATTACATCTTTACTGAGGCTCCACCACGTGCCAAGTGCTGTTCTTGGCCCTGGGATAAAGCAGAGAATAAAACCAAGTCCCTGCCCTCATGGAGCTTTCTTGGGGGACAGAGACAATGACAAACATATAGGATATATCCTAAATATATATATATATATATATATATATATATATATATATATGTATCCTACATATAGAATCTGTCAGAAGGTTATAAGGGTTATGTAGGTAAATAAACCATGGAAGGGGGTAGAAAGTGGCAGGGAGCTCTTGGATAAGGTGACATTTAAGCAGAGACCTAAATGAAGCCTTGAGGGCAGGTGGCAGAAGAATATCCCAGGAAGAGGCAACAGCATACGGGCCCTGAGGTGGGAAGTTTCTTAGTAAATTCAAAGACCTTCCAAGAAGGCACTGAGATTTGAGGAGTGAGGGGGATGTGATGGGAGCTGTGGTCAGAAGGTGTCAGGAGTCAGATTAAGTATGGCCTTGTAGGTCAAGGTGAGACTTGAGATTTTCCTTTGAATGGATGAGGAGCCCCAGAAGCAGTGAGAAGAGGAGTGATGGGATATGCCATTTTTCAAAAGGCTCATTCTGTCTTTAGGGAGCGAAGGTGGAAGCAGGGAGACCCTCTAGAGGGCTGCTGTAACAATCCAGAGATCCATAATGGTGTCCTGGACCAGGAGATGACAACAGGGAGGCTGAGAAGTGGTCAGACATTTTCTCGTCTTCTTGGACATCTCAAGACACTTGAGATGTATTTGAAGGGAAGCCAATAGGATTTGCAGACAGATTGAATGTGGGTGTGAGAGATCACTAAGGTGTTTGGCTTGAATATCAACAAGGAGAGAGCTGCCTTTAATTGAGAGAGAGAGAGAGAAAGAAGGAGAACGAATGGGTCTCCTCACCCATTGGAGGTACATAAATGAGTTGAGTTGGGTCAAGGCTGGAAATGTGTCTAGATGAAGAATAAGGGATGAGGATTGGTCAGAGAGTATAAGCAGGGGGTGGTCTGTCTAATCCTGGAGCCAAAGTGCCTGCAGGGGACTTAACCTGGGTCTTTTGAAGAGGCTGGTGTACTGAATGCTTAGCATTCAGCATTGAAGGATGGGAAGGCACAGGAAAGCAGAGATCAAATCCTGGCAACCATGCAGGTAAAGGTGCAGAGCAAGGCATGGCCTTGACATGTGGATGGGACCGTCAGTGTCCCCAGTGACCATCGGATGAGGTTTCCAGGGCCCTGTTTTCAGCACTGCCCAGAGAGTAGGCAGGGAGACAGGCAACGTGGAGTCCTTCTCCTTGAGTTTCCCGGGAAGATACATTAAAAACAGATGGTGCAACAGCAAAGACAAGCCACCCGCTTCATGACTCGGCTGTTTGGGTTGTAAAATTATTGATGGAGGCTGAGCAAGTGGAATCTGTGGAGGCACAATTCAGTTTAGTAATGTCTCAAGAACTTTCTTAGACACAGTGATTCTAAGAAGATTTAGACAGTCCTCCTTCACTGTGGCTCCCCACACACCTCATTACTCAGCCGGCCACCCAAACTGCTGCCCCAGGCTAGACCACAGGCTCTGGGGGAGCTGGGAAGGCAGTGGAGACCAGTGGGAAAAGCTGCTCTCCCACTTGCTAGCTGTGTGACTGTGGGCAGGTACTGGGCTGCTCTACACCTCATGCTCTGGAGTGATGGTCATGTAGCTCCTCATGGGATGCTTGTGAAATCAAGTGAGTTAAGCCATGTAAAACACATAGAACAGTGCTTGGCATATACTAAGTACTCAATAAAAATTTGCTGTAGTTATTATTATTCAAGTCTGCATCCACAGAGCTGAGTATAGAGCCCAGCACACAATTGGAGTTCAATAAATAGGTGTTTAACGTTGATGTCGTCATTGTCGTCATCATCATCATTATCGAGCCTTGACAGTGTCCAGTTCTTTGCAAAGCAGTTTGCAGACACTTGAGTTCCTTGGGTTGTAGTGAAGGAAAAATCCAAGGATCTCAGGACATATGTCAGGCACCAATTTTGCTCAGAAAGTCAGGGATCACTTTTAGAAGCAAATTTGGTCTTGCAGTTGGATGTGGACAATGACAAAGCAAAGGAGAAAGGAAAGAGGAACTGAGAGAAAAGGTTTTCCCAAACACAAGAGCTGAGATCTTAGATGTGTCAGGGAATTAGATGTGTCCATGCTACACTCTTTTCTTTTTAAATTGGAGCTAGGCTTTAGTTAGTCAATAAGTTAGTTAATTAGTTAGTTTTACCTCAGGACTGATGGTCCTTTCTTTCTTCATCCTTCCTTAATTCTTTCCTTCTTTTCTTCCTTTCTTTCTTCTTTTCTTTCCTTCTTTCTTTCTTCCTTCCTTTCTCTCCTTCCTTCCTTCCTTCCTTTCAAGGAAGGAAGACCAAGGAATAATGAACTATGAGATATGGAATCAGGCCAATACACAGAAAAACCAGTACATCAAACACCAATTCCACAAGAACCAATTCCCCAAAAGCCAGTTTGCTAAATTTCCCATTCAGCAATTGACTTTCCTTGCATTTACCTAAATCCCTGGGATATAGTTAGATCAAAAATCAAAGATCAAAAAATAGAGACAACCAAAGGCAACGAGGCCCTTGGAGAATGCCAGGCATCAAGCATTGTCTGGAGAGTTGTCCAATACAAGGTACCTGTGGCCAAGGGGAAGTGGGGGGATTTGTCCTCAACAGACCCAACGGGAAATGGAAATCAGAGGCTTTAAATATTTAGGAAGGATTCTAAAAGGAAGAAGACCCTGGAGACTGGGTGCCACATCAGAAGACATCCAAATGTGGCAGGACAGCCAGTGTAAATTACTTACACAAGTCCCACTCTACGGAAGAGGAGGCAGGCTACAACACATAGGTGGATTCTTCCCCAGAATAAGGGCAGCAGAGGGCGACAGCCTCTACATGGGAGATTTTTCCCAACTGAGTTTAAATTCATGATTTTTAAATTCCACACAACTGCTATAAAGTGACTAGCATCCTAGTGAAGCATGCACTACGGAGACTGTCTTCCTTTTCCTCCTATTTTCTGTGTCTTCACCTTCCCCAGATAACACTGTCTGTTAATTGACCCCCATGGACACGGAGATGCGTAGCTTAGTGGTTAAGAGTGTGGGCTCGGGAGACACCTGCCATGTGGCAAATCACTTCTCCCCTCTCTGCCTCAATTTCCTCATCTACAAAATGGGGATGAAGGTTATAAGAGCACCAACCTCATAGGGTGGTTGTGAGCATTAAATAAACTCATATTGAAAGTGCTTAGAACAGTCCTTGGCTCATAGTAAGTGATCAACACACGATAGCAATGATTACTACTACTTCTATCACTATCATTATTATTATTCACAAAGATGAATGAAACTATTCAGACTAAGGCAAAGCAGAGTAAAAATTGGGAAGGGGAGAATTTCAGACTTCAATTTCTTTGAACTCTAATTCATAAGGAAAAGGGGAATTAACTGGAAAGGAGTTATATGGTTTCCATTTGGGAGAGGGTGTGATCACTAGGGAGCTATGCTGGACAACATCGTGGGTACAAGTTGAGATGGGTGCCGGAACAGAGAGTGAATTTCCAGCCTCTGGCGTGCGGAGAGACTTCACTTTATGAACGTGTTGTCATGATCCATTTCAGAGAATTCTGGTGGGCAAGTGCGGAACCATCCATCCACCTGGTTCCAGGAAAATACCCAAAGGTGTGTTAGGAGGGAATTCTCCTGAAAGTAGAGGCAGAATTACCTAGTTATGCTTCTGTTCCTCCCCCAAAGAGGAGAACTATACCCCAGTTGACCATTGACTTAGCTTTCTAATGCAATGATAAAGACCAAATCTAGACCATGTTTCAAATGATGATGTGTTTCTTCCTCTCTGCTCACGTTTCTGGCCTCTTCCTCAAGGGAGAAGAGAATTTCTGCCCTTCTGTAGCCCATCCTCTGTATGTCACCCAATCCCAGGGGTGGAGAAATTGCTAATCGGATATTCATTGGGTCAAGCTTTGCAGCAGGTCACTACACTGAAAGGCAAACTTGCTCTCTTCAGCTCTGTCCTAGAGACCCAGCAAGACTGGTCCTAGCAGTTCTTTCTCTGCACTCTCTCCTCCTCCTTATGCAACATGGATAGAGGGTCTTACTTCTCAAGGTAGGCTGGACTTTACTCCAGCCTCAGAGGAAGGGAGCATAGACATTCCCTACTCCTTTCTCATCTTCCTTTGTCCCTGTACCTCCATGTGGCCAGCTACCAGGCAGAAGTCAAAGCTAGTCTCCTAGCCCTGTCCTGGTTCTGCCTGTACCCAGTGTGGAGGCCCGGCCCACCCTTCCATCCAGGCACTACTCTGTGACCCATTCCTCCCCACCTCTCTCTCTGCTAATTGTCCTTTGGCTCTTGTTCATTGTATACATCAACCTTTTGTGTAGACCATACAGGAAAGCAGAGGTGAGTGTGAGGATCCAGTTCCTCAGAAACCTTTGCATCTAATTACATATACCCAAAGGGCAATAGCTTGTGTCATAATTCCCACTTTGTAGATGGGAAAAGAGAGGCCCAGAGGACTTAAAAGGATTGAATGTGGAGAGTAGGTGGCAGAGCCAGGATTCTATGACTGATCTTCAAATTCTAAATCCTCTTGCCAGTTCCTCCATTGTCCTTTATCCAGTTCATTACTCTCCACTTTAATAACTTAATCACCCTAGAAAAAGTGGTATGTATATGTGTGTGTGTGTGTAGTAAAGTAAAATACATATATAAAGAAAAATGTGACTATGAACATAATATAAAATAAAATCATATAATCTCCTATCCAACATCTAGGTGCTTGGAGGACGTGTGAAAATCAAATTTTGTTATCTATCACCTTGACTTATTGGGCTCAGAGCTCCTTCTCTACTTCCTAATTCACGGTAGACTCTCACGACACCAGCTTGCTTCCTCCCCGGCTCCTAGTCTGGCAGGCAGGTTCTGAGTTCTGTTCTCATTAGAGCAGAATTCCACCCTCAGCGCAGCACAGCCTTCGGATGGAGGCTCCGTGGAGCTCATGATAATAGACTCTGCTGGCAGTTCCAATCAGGTAGACACGGCATAGGTGCCTGCCACGCCAGAGTGTGGACAGAAGACAATAGAGTTGAACGTGGACCCGAATAGAAGCAGATGATAGCGGTGGTTTGCACAGACTGGGCGATTGGAGCTTCCTCCTCCAGCCCAGCTTTCCGGCAGGGATCTGGGAGGAGGCAGGTGCTGAACCGGGTGTTGAGTAATGGGTGCAATAATGCCGCCTGGACCGCCAGGTGCTCTGGGGTCGAGTGTCTCTCGATTAATGAATTAACGCTTGTAATGCGGGGACAGCATGTACACTTCGGTGCCTGGGAGGAGAGCAGGGCAGCGCCCTTCTCCCATTAATCCTGGAGAGGATTTTCTCGTCTTCTGGACACGAGGGCAGGGGCTTGAGGAGTCAGAGCGGGAGGCAGCAGCTGTGGTGGAGTGAAAGGAGACCAGCTTTGGAGTCAGGAAACCTGGACTCTAACCCAAATTCATTTACATAGGAGCTGCAGGACCTGGGGCAAATCACCCCACTTTCCTGGAGCATAGCTTTCACATCCTCATCAGTATATAAACATATAAATAATATAAAGAAATATATAAATATTATACACGCACAATATATATTATACAATTTATACAATATATACAACATATATATACAACTATATAATATTTACATATTTGCAAAAATACACATTAAATATATTTTATATACATTAAATAAATATACATAACATAAAGATATATTTATACAAATATGTAAGTATTATATAGACACACACACACACATATATATATATATATATACATTTGACCTTAGGAAAAGTATCCTCTGAGACTCTATCTCCTCGTTTGTAAAACAGGACTTGTGTTAGGTTCACATCAGATGGTTGATGTGAGAATAAAATGAGATTAACTACATAAGCTGCGGAGACGCTCAGTAAGTGCTACCTGTTCCCCGTCCGCAGCACTTAGGATAATTGTAATTTCAGGAAATATTCATCCTATTATGTGTTTCATGTCGGTCTTCCAGCCAGATTTTGAGCTCGATGAGAGCAGGAACCATCTCCGCCTCTTCATCGCTGTCCCCAAGTCCCCACCAGGGTGGGTGCTCAAGAAATTGTGTGGCTTGAGGGAGTGACTGAAATGAAGACGTTGGCAGCTACCTCCAGGAACTGTCCGGAGGTAAACATCGCAGGTGGCAGAGTGCATTATAGGCCATGAAATGCCGTCAAAACAGGAAAGGCGGTTACTGCCCCAGTCTGCGAGGTGCAGAGGGGATCACAGACCACTGGGTGGGGCGGGGACGAGCAGGAGGAGAATTAGAACTCGGGCAAAGTGCTGGAGGAGATGCCAGGAGGAGCCGTTAGGAGGTGGCCCGAGGGAATGTAAAGATGAGTGACAGAGAGAATGACATCATGGCTTCTGTACAAAATATCCAAGCCCTAAGCACGGGCTGAGCATCAAACCATCCATTCCAACTGTGAGGCTGAGGTGTTTGTGCACCTTTTCCTCCTGAGGACTGACTTTCCCCGGAAAGCTTTTATTCATTCATTCATTCAATAATTTTTATTGATTTCCTACTAAGTGACTTTATTGAGCACTTACTAAGTTCATTTCCAAGTGCAAGGAATATAGCAATGAATAAAATAGACCAAATTCCTGCTCTCATGGAACTTACATCCTACTGGGGATAGACAAATAATAAGTAAGTAAGTCCCTATAGATACCATGCCCAGGATAAGAGCTATAAAAGAAAATAAAACTGCCGAAAGGTGTAGGGAACGATGGGGGTCGGGGCTATTTACAGAGGGAGGTCAGAGAAGGCCTCTCTGATAAGGTATGTGTTGTGAAGGTACAGCATTCCAAGCAGAGGGAACAGCAGGTGTAAAGTGGGAGTGTGGTTGACATATTTGGTTGGAGCGGAGTGAGTCAGGGGGAAGCAGAAGGAGATGAGATCGGAAAGGCAGTGGGGCACCTGATCACAGGCGGCCTCATCAACCAGGACAAGGGGTAATAAGATGAGAGCCATCGTCTAACGCAGGCTTTAACAGATCACTCCAGCAGCCTTGTGGAGAATAGACCACAGAGGGCAAGAGAGGAAGGAGGAGACCACTGGGGCCTGTGATTACGGTTGACCAGGTGAGCGATGATGGTGCCTGGGGCCAGGGTGTAATGGAGGATGTGAGCAGTCTCTGAAACTTGGCTTTTTTCTGTCTACAAGGGCATTAGATGTATATCAGAAATCAGAGTCGGAACTAAAGAGGATCTTGAACCTCAGCTAGTCCAAGCACTCTCATTCGACCAATGAGATTTCTCCAGGGTCACACAGGCAGAAACCGGACAGAGCCTGGGCATGGACCCCCAGTTCAACACCCTTCCACCTCGTGGTGTTTTTTGGTCATTGTCACTATCCCTTCTGTCTCTGTGGCTTTGGAGAAACAGATCCTCAAAAAGCTTCTGCACTTTAGAAGTTGAAGGTAAAATTAAGAACAACTTGCTTTTCATTTATAATTTATGCATTATACACCACCTACTTCCCAAAAAGATTTGAGACAGCTTACAATAACAATCATCTTTAAACCATCTTCACAGCCACTAAAAAACATGGTTTTAGAGAATCTTTAATGGCACAAGGAAATGCTCAAAACATCTTTAAATGAAAGAGACGGGACACAACACTTTATTTACTATAATATTGTTATAGAATATAAAAATGGATGGAGAGAGGGGAGAATGAGAGAAGGAGAGGGGAGGGGAGGAAGGCAGACGGGAGGGGAGGACAGGCAAGGGGAGGGATGGAAAAATCAAGTGGAAGGAAACATTAATAGTGGTTAGTTCCCTTCTTAAAATTGTATGGAGAAACCTCATTGCCAATAGCAAGTTTCCCCGAGATGTAAATAAGATGATTTTCAAAGGTACTAATATCTTTTTAATGTTATTAGTTATACATTCATAGATCAAATGTGTATTAAAAAATATAGCTAACACATCAAAACTATGTGTGCTGGTTCGACTCCATCTGTCCCTTCAGATCCGTTCTCCACCCCCCACAGCCTGCTCTGTGCAGAGGAGGCTCCTTTGTCCTCTGGCTTTCGGTCGGTTGGGGCCAATAGGGACTCCACTTAAAAAAATCAGAGGGCAGGGGTGAGCCTGGTGGTGTAGCAGTTAAATGCACGCGCTTTGTTGCTGGCGGCCCGGGTTCGGGTCCCCAGCGTGCACCGAAGCACGGCTTGTCAAGCCATGCTGTGGCGGCGTCCCATATAAAGTAGAGGAAGATGGGCACGGATGTTAGTCCAGGGCCAGTCTTCCTCAGCAAAAAGAGGAGGATTGGCGACAGATGTTAGCTCAGGGCTGATCTTCCTCACACACAATCAATCAATCAATTGGCAGAGGAGAGAGGGGTGAGGGTATTTGCCACCCTCCCCCTAATACTGCCTGCCTTGTCCCAGCTCTGGAACCACAGTGTCCCTCAGCTGCCTGAGGGTCTGTGGGGTGGGCTCTCTTCCAGGGCACCTGCTCTCCTTGGGTCCCATTAATACTGTTCGGTCTATCTGCTAGTTCCTGAGGTTTCACTGTTCTTTGCCGCTTCTCTTAAGCCTGCCCTCAACTCTCTAGTAGTCCTTTTATTAAACTCTGTTAAGTACTTCTTAAAGTTGAATGTGCATAAGAATCACCTGGACGGCTTGTTAAACTATAGATTCCTGTCCACCCTCCTCCAATCCCACCCCCAATTCCCCCACTCCCACCCCGAGATTCTGACTCGTACGTCTGGCATGGAGCCTGAGAAGTTTCATTTCTAACAAGCTCTCAGGACATGCTGACATTGCTGGTCCGGAGACCACACTTTGAGTAGCAGACCTCCTTTTGAGTGTGTGGTCTACTCCCTGAAAGTTCTCTACTAATACTTGATGAGGGCAGTCCAACAGAAGTTTCTGTGACAGCGGGAATGCTCTATAAAATTCTGCCGTCTCCAGTAGTGTAGCTACATGTGGCTTGTGAGCCCCTGAAATGTGGCTAGTGCAATTGAAGAACTGGACTTTTAATTTTATTGAATTTTAATTAATAAAAATAATTAACTCTAAGCTAATAAAAGTCAGTTGGCACTTTGAACACTCTACCTGGAAATTTCCTTAACCAGATGGACAGGTTCATTAGGTACCGTTTCTATCTCCATGTTACTGCAAGGAACATTTGCTAATTGTTCTGGCAGTTCATCATTCAAGTCCCATTTTCTCCTGCCTCCAACAGCCATTTCCTCACTGCCCCTCCAGCCTCCACTAACAGTCTCCTCGAGGAACTTCAGGTCTCCACCTGATGCCTGGTTCCAAGGCCATTGCCACGTTTTAGGTTTATGTTATGGCGGCACCCTACCCATTTCTCCTTCAGTTACGTATTTCTGCATAACAACCCACCTGAGATTTAGTGACTTAAATCAACAAGCATTTTATTATCTCTGCTGAGTCTGCGAGTTGAGTGGGTTCAGCTGGGCGATTCTTCTGCTCTACATGGTGTTGGCTGGGGATACAGTTGTCTGGGGCTCAGCTGGGATGGAACATCCAAGATGGTCTACTCCCTGGCTAACAGTTGAGGTTCGCTGGATGCTCAGAGGGGGCTATCAACCAGAGTGCCTCCATTCTTATCCATGTGTCTTCCTCCACGTAGCTTGGGCTTCTCAAACATGGCAGCTGGGTTCCAGGAAGTGGAAACTGCCCGGAAATCCCGGAACATCACTTCTGGTGCATTCTACTGGCTAAAGCCAGTCACAAGGCCAGCACAGATTCGAGGGAAACAAGTTGCACCCCTTGATGTGAAGAGTGGCGTACGCATAGAGGGAGGGGATGGATTGCTGGGGCCATCTTTAGGGACTAGCTGCCAGGGTGCCTCTGTCCTTAGCGAGCATCTTTCCACAGCAAAGATGGACTGTGTAGACTATTGCTTCTCAAACTTCAGTGTACCCACAACTCTGGATTTTGCGCTAAAATGTAGACTCTGACCCAATAGAGCTAAATGCATCCCAAGAGGCCACATTTTAGCAAGTTTCAGGTGATGCTGATGCTGCTGGTTCACAGATCGCACCTTGAGTAGCAAGGATGTAGATTATATAGTGGAAGTAGCCTGGGATTTAGGATCATAGACCTAAGTTCAAAACCCATCTCTACCACTTTTTTGCTGTGGGTCCTTGAGTAAATTATCTAACACCCTCTAGCCTCAGTTTCCCCATCTTTTGAAATGGAATAGTAGAATAATTGTGAGAACCAATCAGAAGAAGTTCGATATAATGCCATTTGAATCTCTTTGAGTCTGTTACCACCTGTGTGTCTTGGGGCATTTAACTTCCCCTCTCTGAGCTTTAGTTTCTTCATGTAAAATCTAAGTGGGAATGGAAATGATAGTACCTACCTCAAAGGATGATTGTGAACATTCGGTGAAACCTGGAGTTAACAGATGGTGACTAAGTGAAGGGACATGGACTATATACTGGTTTCCCTTCCCCTTCCTCCCCCTCAATCCCATCAAACATTTCCCAGCAGGTGAGCGTTTGCTGCTATTTGTTGGAAGAAGAGGGTGGAAGGAAACAAGGACTGAGCTTCTGATTGAGGTGAGAAGCTAATCCATGGTCTGCCTCTTACAATGACCTCCTGCATAGGAAGGTAGGAGTTTGCTTCTCCTCTCTCTAGTGGGTTGGAAGCAAGGAAAATAACCAAGAATCATATTTGTCCTAGATGCCTGGTAAATAACGTCAGCCCCATTGTTTGTGGTATCAGTGGCTGGCATGATTAATGATCCCTGCTGGGAAATTCAGCTGTGGGCTTCTGTGATGAGAAGAGTCATAAGACACTGAGGCCCGGGATGCTCCTGAGCTAGTTCCACGTGGCTACATGGGGGATCCTTAGATCATTCTTGGGAATCAGCTGCTCCAGACCACTGAGGATAGTTTCCAGTCTGTTTGGTCAGATATTTGGGCTTTCTTATATTCATTGAGATCTGTAGATCTATTTGTGTAGAAAACAAAATGGCTCTCTAGACTTTGGGATTATGTCAGGATGTGAATCAAAACTGTCATATCTGGGAATAGGGCCACAAATAACAAGGCAAGAAGCGATGGTTAATGTACATTTTGCACCTGCTCCACGCTGTGTTCTGAGATAAATGTATAAATGTGACTTATCTCATCTTTACAACAACCTTAGGAAGAAGACAGCATAATAATTCCCATTTTACAGATAAGGGAACTGAGGTACACAGAGATGAGGTGATCTGCTCAGGGTCACACAGTGCAGTGGCAGGGCTTGGACTTGAATTCAGATCTACCTAATGACAAAGACTGTGCTGAAGTGACTTTTGAGGGATGATGGAATTTGGCTGGGGTAGGAGGGGGTAGCAACTTACAAATAAAAATAAGGTTTCTTCCCCGGTTCAGTGTCTCTGATGTTGGTCCCCTGTTCAAACATACACACATACACACGCCCCTTGGGAAGAGGAGAACAGTAAGAATAAAGCAGGAGTTTGGGAAGCTGACTCATGTGGTTCTATTGACCAAGGAAGAATTGGAAGAATCTGTTGATCCAATCTGGATGTGCTGCTCCGTGCATAGGACACTTGGCCCCATAAGCCCAGGTGACCAGTTGTTCCAAGCTGGATGCTCCAAGCATATGCGACTTGGCACATCTCCCTCTTATGCAGGCCTCCTCTTCCCCACTGGGCTGTGTCTTCCTTGAGGACCCAGACCATATCATGTCCTGCTTCAAACCCCCCGCATTGCCTGCCATGGTCCCTGCAACAAGATTCACCTCTGTGTTCTCTCTTTCTCCACTAGAGTCCTCTTCTGGCCCATCGTCTGGAATGATCTCTGAAAATCCAAATTAAGTGATGTCACTCCTGGCTTAAAAATCCCTCAGGGGATCTCACTGTCTTTCAGGTCAGAGCATCCAAAGTCCTTCCTGAACTCATCTCCTGCCATTCCTTTACCCATTTCTGGCTCTCCAGCCACGCCCAGTTACCGCAGCCATCACAAGCCAGTTCTCACTTCCTCACTTCTCCTCATGCTGTTTCCTATGCCTGGAATGACCTTGCGTCAACTTACTAGCCTAGCAGTATGGCCTTCAGCAAGGCACCTCAACGGTCTGAGAGTCAACCAACCAGCCATGACAGTAAAGGCTAATCATTATCCCTCCCTCAGAAGTGGTTGGACAATTAAGGAAGACAAGACGTGCAAAATGCCCAGAACAGGGCCTGGCAGCCATTAGTTACCCGACCTGGCCATGGTGGGGAGGGAGTCTACTCCCTGGCCCAGAATCCTCCTTGCCAGTAGCACCTTAGTCAATTTCATACTTTTCCAAGGAAGCATCTCACACTATCCTGTCCCCTATCCAAGGCTTTTCTTCCCCCAGAAAACCTAACTCTGAATAATTTACAGGGAATAAAGAAAAGTGGTACTTTTTTTCTCTCCTGTGGCCAAGGGAAAAAGGAGAGGAAGGGATAGAGACCCCAAGGAAGAGACAATTTTGGAATGGTCACTGGAGTTCTGGAGATACACACTCAAGCTTGGAGGATGGGGGACAAGGAGATTGATCACTTCCCTTTCTCTTAAGAGTGACTTGCGGTATAAGGACAGTCTCATTCAAGACCATATACAGCACTTACTTGGCAAACCACTACCATTTGTCACCCTTTGGGAAAAGCTTGAGCAGAAGGGAAAAAAATATTGGAAAAGTATTTTACCCTAAAAGCCCCACAGCCTTTTGGATGAATTGCCTGCCATGGCTAGAGCCCGAGGGAGGTTTCAAGCAGTTACTTGCCCAAGATTCTCATAAATTGTCAGCTTCGACAGTCGGATGCTAAACTGAACTTGAGGGACAAGAGGAAGAGGCATAAATATTAAATACATAATCTTTCAAGTGTGTCCCTTCATTTCCTGTTTCTTCTCCAAAGGGAATTGTTCTCTCTTTTATTTCTCTTTTTCTGTTCATTTGACATTGCACAGAGGAGTCAGAGATCATCAGTTTGATTTCTGATTCAGCACACTGACAGTGGAGCTTTAAGAGAGAAGGAGCAGTTCAGGGAAAAATGGAGTGTAGGGGTCAGCAGTCTGGGCTATTCATCCTCCTTCATCACTTGCCAGTGATATGTCCTCTGGTGAGTGGCCTAACCTCTCCAAGCCACAGTTTCCTCATCTGTAAAACGGGTATAATCATGCCTACCACTCAGGGTTGTTGTGACATTTCAATGGAGCTATACATATAAGAGCAATACATAGTCAGCACTCAAAAAATGGATGTTATTATTACTGTTGTTGTTGTTCTTATTGTAATTGAACAGGACACTTAAGATACTTCAGTGGCCACCAGTAAGAGTCCTAGGACCCCCATCCCTGTTTCAGCTCTCTTATTTCCCTCCCATTCATTTTTCTCCATAGCCCTTATCAGCTGATATACAATAGACAGTCTCTGACTAAATGATGGTTCAACTTAACGATTTTTCAACTTTATGATGGTGTGAAAGTGATAAACATTTAGTAGAAATCGTACTTTGAATTTTGAATTTTGCTCTTTTCCTGGGCTAGCAATATGCAGCATGATCCTCTCTCGTGACGCTGCGCAGGGGCAGCGAGCCACAGCTCCCAGGCAGCCACGCGATCATGAGGGTAAACAACCCATAACCTACAACCATTCTGTACTCAGACAACCCTTCTGTTTTTCACTTTTAGGACAGTATTCAATAAATTACATGAGATAGTATAATCTCATGTAAGTGAGATTATAAAATAGGCTTTGTGTTAGATAATTTTGCCCAGCTGTAGGCCAATTTAAGTGTTCTGAGCATGTTTAAGGCAGGTTAGGCTAAGCTATGATGTTCGGTAGGTTAGGTGTATTAAACGTGTTTTCCAATTACAATATTTTCAATTTACAATGGGTTTGTTGGGATGCAACCCCATCATAAGTTGAGGAAGATCTGTACATATTTCCTAATTTGTAATTATATTTTTTCCTTATGGGGAATGTAAGCTCCTTGAGGGCAAAGATCTTGGTCTACTTTGTTCCATTGCCAAAATACCAGCACTTATCAAATGCGTGGCACATAGTAGAGGTTCAATAAATATTTGTTAAAGAATGAATGAACGAACCCACTACTACACTCTGATCTCTAGTTCTCACTCTATGCATTGGAAAAAGGATAACTTCCATTATCTTCTGGTGTATCCTCTGCAAGTTCAAGGACTACAAAGTAGACCGAACCAGGATATTTGTTCTGGATATCTTTGCTGTGAAAGAAATAACCCCAAGCTTAATGGCATCAAACAGCAACCACTTTCTTTTGCTTATAATTTCGTGGGCCAGGAATTCTAGTCTCACAAGCGGTTGCCCTCAGACGTTGGCTGGGCTGCAATCATCTGAAGGCTCAACTGGGGCTGGAGGACCCAGTTCCAAGATGGCTCACACACATGGCTAGCAGTTGATGCTGGCTGTCAGCTGGGGCTCAGCAGGGGCTGTCACCAGGCAGACCTACCATGGCCCCTCCAGCATAGATGTCTCAGAGTAGTAAATTTCTTACATGGCAGCTAGCTTTCCCAGCAAGCACCCTAAGATGACCAGACAGAAGCTTTGGCCTTTTACTAACCTAGTTTCAGAGGTTACATAGTGTCACTTCTGTCATACTCTATTAGTCAAAGTAGTCACAAGCCCACCCAGGTGCAAGAGGAGGAGACATAGACCCTACCTCTTGATGGGTGGAGTGTTAAAGAATTTGAAGCCATGTTTTAAAACCTCCACAGACATGATCTCAGATGCCTACAGGGACTAGCCAGGTATAAGAAGCAAGTGAAGTGGGTTGGGTATCTTACAATAGAGAGTGGTGGGGACTCTGGGGAAATGGAGGCTTTGTCCTGGCTGGAGAGACCATCCATAACTCAGCTCAAGTGAAGCGTGGAATTTTCAGTGGAATTTCCCCATTTTAAAAACACCGTGTGAGCCAGAGGGCAAATCTGAAGACCCACGGGTTTTCATTTGTTGATTCCTAAGATAAATGATCTGAAGCAGTGATTTGTGATAGCAGAGCAAGGGACTGCCACTTATCCCTTCAGACTGGGTGACCCTGAAGGAACTTTTGAGTACCCTCTCCCCAAAACAGGAAACAATGGTAACCATCAAAAGACCTCTTTGGTAGAAATGAGTCATTATGAATCCTGAGAGCTGGAAAGAAAAGTAAATAGAATGAAGTAAAACATTTGTTGTCACTCCTCCCCAATCACGTGCTAAGCATTTACCCATATTATTACAACCAATTCTCACCCACAACCTCATGGGATAGGCATAATGACCTTCCTATCACAGAGGAGTAAATTGCTCCTCAGAGCGATTAGGTCCTGGGTCCGAGTTCACACAGATAGAAGGTGGTGGAGTCCAGGTCAGCAGGACCCCAGAGCCCAAACACACAAACTCTCCCCACCAGATCGGCGTTGGGAGTGACCAATGCTGCATAACTAATGTGTGGCCAAAACTGAATCAACCAAATATGAGATCACTGAGCTGATGAGTGAGTGACATAATAGGAACAACCAGACCTTGAAGTGGGCCAAAAGGTTTACCATTTTCTACTTTGAGCATCTCCTGGTTGGTGGTCATTATACCAGAAGAACGTCCCTCTGATAATAAAAACCAAAAGGTTTGTAATAATAAAAATACCATTTATAGAATGCTCCCTATCTGCCAGCTCCTGTTTGTATGTATGTGTATATATTTTTTTTCACTTAATCCTTAAAATAGCCCAGTTTACAGATGAGGAAACTGAGTCACAAAGAGGTTAAATAACTTGCCTGAGGTAATACATTAGCAAGTGATGGAGTTAGGGTTATAACCCAAGGCTGTTTGATCAAAGCTTGTTCTCTTAAACTCTAGGCTACCCTGCCTCTACGTTCTTCCTCTTTGGCATGTTAATCAATGAAGTCTGAAAGGGCTGTGCCCATCGATACAGGACTATCACCAGGAGAGGATGGCAAGCTGCCTCTCAAGAGACCTTGATGGATGACCTTGTCTTGGCGGATTCATTTCTGTCTAGCCTCACGAGCCCAAGGACTCAGGATCCTAGTCAGTGGTGTTCAGAGAGTCTGTTGCATGCTGGCAAAACTCAAGAGAGACTGGCGTATATACCAGAATGAACGCATAGCAAATGTGTTCATTTACAAGGATTATTAGAAGTGCCAGAAGGACCAGAATGTCTCTGCTGGCATGAACAGCACATTCGTTCCTCGTCTGGAGCCAAATTGTAATCATTTATTCATTAAACAAATATTTATGGAACATCTGCACTGGCGTGAGCAAAAGCTGACATAGCACGAAGGTGGTGTGGTAAGCATGTAATCGACGAATCTACTGAGGTTCTTTCGGTTGTGGGTGACAGAGGGCCACTTGCCTTTGCTTAAGCAAAAAGAATAGTTTATTATCAAAAAAATGCAAGGATGTCTCAGGGAGCCCAAAGACAAGACTTAAACTTTAGCTTCAAGAAGGATAGGAATGAAGAACAGGAAAGACAAAAATCACAGGATCCTCTCTCTTTCTCTCAAATATATTTTATATATACTTCTCTCTCCCAATTTCTCTCTCTCCCTCTCTTGCTCTCTCCTCCCATGCTGTCTTATCAGCTTCTCTCTATACATCTGCTTCATTCTTTTCTCGCATCAGCCATAATTCTTGGCTGCACAGAAATTGACTCTGGCTGATCTAAACAGAAAGGGAATTTATTGAAAGGATATCAGAAGACTCAGAGAATCTCCAGGAAGCCCAAAGAACAAGACAAAAGAAAGTGAGAACGAGGAGAGACTGGACAGACAGAGGCGGCCCAAATCATGCTACAGTCCAAGCCTGGCGAGGACACCCCTGCTGCCCCCACAGATAACCAAACATCTCAGCCTGCGCTCCCTCAGCCGCCGGCCCCAGGCGCCACGTGCTGGGGGGCGCTGCTGCCAGAATGCAGTCTCCACTACGCCTGCATCATGTTAAAAGCCTTCATTATGGAAATGTTTATATACGTGTGTGTATATATGTGTGTGTGTATATATGGTGTATATATATGGTGTATATACACACACACACACATGTGTATACCATATATGTATACACACACACACACACATATAGGGACATATAGATACACATACACCCAAGTAGACAGAATAGTATAATGAACCCCCATCACCAACTTAAATAATTCTCAACTCATGGCCCATCTTGTTTCATCTGTATCCCCACTCACTTCTCCCCCAACCCCCATCATATTTTGAAGCAAATATCATTCCTCCTATAATTTTATCCATAACTATTTCAACATGTGTCTCTAGAACAGAGTTTCACAACTTCAGCACTATTGACATCTTGGGTCAGATCATTCTTTGCTGTCGGGCTGCCCTGTGCATAACAGGGTATCGAGCAGCGTCCCCGGTCTCCACCTACTAGATGCCTGTAGCCCTCCTCATCCCCTGTTGAGACAACCAAATATGTCTCTGGACACGGCAAATGTCTCCTAGGGAGCAAAATTGCCCTTGATTGAGAAATATAGATATATAAATACATATAAATTCCATATAAATATAAATATATAAATGTATATAGAATATTTATATAGAAATAAATATAGAAATTGATATATATAGAAATATTTCTATAGAAATATATATATATCTCCACAAAACTATTATCACACTTTAAAAATTAAAAATAATTCTTCAATATCATTTAATGTCCAGTCAGAATTCAAATTTATCTGATTGTCTCATAAATATTTTCACTATATTCATTTGTTAAATTCTGGATTAAAATAAGGCCCATACCTTGCAATCGGTTAATATGCCTCACAACCCTCTTTTAATAACAGCTTCTCCTTCTGCCTTCTCTTTCTCCCCCTGCAATTGATTTGTTTAAGCCATCAGGTCCCACAGTCTGCATTTTACTGCTTGTATCCCCATGGTTTAATTTAACATGCTCCTCTGTCTTCTGTATTTCCTGAAAATTAGTAGTTAGATCTAGAGGCTTGATCCGCTTCAGGCGTGGTCACTGTTTCATGGTTGTGGAGCGCACTTCTATCAGAGGACATGATGCCTGTCTGCCCCTTCGCTGGACATCAGCAGCCATTGGCAGTCACTTCCAAATACTTGATCTCATTAGGGATTAAAAATGGTGAGCTTCTATCATTCCTTTTTCATGTTATTAGCTAGAATACTCATAAGGATAATCTTCCCTTTCAATTGTTTGGTTACCTTAAAAGACCGTTGGTATAGGGAGAGTAGGATGCTTAATTCGTTCCCTTTACCTAGCAGTTTTCAAAATAATGCATTGGTGAACTAGCAGCCTCCAAAGGGAACCTGTGAGTTTTATTGTTGTTAGTACAATCACAAACTCATGAATTAAAACATATTAGAAATGCCTTCAGTCCATTGCAGTTATATTCCTTTTGATGCTCAAGTTGTTCTATCCTTGGCAGGCAGAAGTCCCTTCAACTTTTCTCTTGAGTCCTCTTGGTGGACCCCAGTGGTCTTGGGTAGCTTCCTTGCTTCCTGGTATGAAAAAAATACTCCAGGTTCATCATGTACTTTTCCTGCCCCCGGCCAGGAATCAGTCATTTCTCTAAGGAGCCCTAGTTCCTTCCAGTGTGTCCCAGCTTCCTGGCAACTCTGGCTCCAGACTCAAGCCCCAGGCGGCTGAGCACAGCTGGCCAACCACCACGGGCCCCTGCACCAGCGGCCAGGAAGGCTGGAAACAAGGATGTGGCCTTTTGGGCTTCTGTGACTGGCTTCTTTGCTCTCACCACGCTGACAGAAAGAGAAATTCCCCAAACACAGGGAGGAAGGCGAGACAACAGACAGCCCCCGAATGACAGATCTCTCCCTCTCTGAAACAGACTTTCTCAGCACACATGGCCAAACATGGCTGTCCCACAGCTCATGAGCTCACACATTCTCCCAGCTCAAGTGTCAACAGAAACCGAGAGCCAAGATCAGATTGTTCCAATCTGGGTCAAGTCTAATCAGCTTCACCCCAAGGGTAAGGTCATGCAATACACACCCGCCCACAGGGGCTCCCCGTTGAACACAGAAAACAACAAGTCTCAAAGAAAGGGAGGCCTGCCTGAGAGGACAGCCCAGAAAGACATCCTCTGCCCAGAGCCAGAGTTGAGAACTGGATGATGACTCCAACTTTGGAGGCTTTGAGCTCTGGGGACTTAATAGACCCCCTTCTGCAGTTCCCAGTGTGTGAGCTCCAAGTGTCACACCCAAGCCCTCTGCTGTCCTACCTGGCCTCTTTCTCAGTGACATCAGCGACTGATCTCTCTTTCTTCAGCTAACAACCACAGGACACATTTATAGAGCTCCCACTGCATTCCAATCAACCTGCTACCCATTGTACATGGCTTGTTTCCCTGAATCCTTGAAGCCTCCTGTGGGCACTATTGTCATCATCTCTATTTTTTTGATGGAGAAATTAGATTTGGAGACATTAATATGCCCATATTTCATCACCTGACTAGTAAGAGGTGGAGCCAGGATTTGAACCCAGGCGGTCTGAAGCAAGAGCCTGTGCTCTTCAACTGGATACCATCTTGCCTCACTAGCATTTGGGGTCACTCGAGTCCTCCCCTGCCCTGTAACTGTAGTATCTCATGAAGATGACTCTCTATTTCTCTAGTTTCATCTAAGTGTCTTCCTTCTGCAGTTATCTCTTGGGGGGCCACGAGATTTTAAAGGCAGTGCCATGCACCAACCACAAAATAGAATTCAATAGCCAGACTGTCTACTATGGTTCCAGGCAAGGGAGCTTAATCATAACCAAAAAAAAAAAAAAATACTCATTATAAAACTTGTACCGATTAGTGTAGATAATGTGGGTTTGTATGGACTATGCAAAAAATATAAACTCGTTGCTATAGACTGAATGTTTTTGTCCCCCACCCGCCCCCCATCTGAAAATTCATGTTGAAACCTAGTCCCCAATATGATGGTATTTGGAGGTGGACCTTTGGGAGGTGATTATGTCACGAGGGTGGAGCCTCATGAATGGGATTAGTGCCCTTATAAAAGGGACCCCAGAGAGCTCTCTCAGCCCTTCTGCCATGTGAGAACACAGTGAGAAAATGGCAGTCAACGAACAAAGAAGTGGTCCCTCACCAGACACCAAAACTGCCAAAGCACCTTGATCTTGGACTTCCCAGCCTCCAGAATAAGAAATAAATTTCAGTTGTTGCTAAGCCACCCAGTTTATGGTGTTCTGTTATAGTAGCCTGAACGGGCTAAGACGCTCATTTGATCGTTTTAGGCATGGAGAATAGAGTAGTTAACAGAACAGATAAACAGATAAAGTGCTGGAGGGGGCGTGGGGCAGTGAGACAGGCAATAAACAAGAAAGACAAGTAAAGTATATGATATGTTAGATAATGATAAGCACTATGGGGAAAAAATTAAAAAGAGAAGATATATAAAGAGTTGAAGGCAAGGAATTAAGATTTTAGAGTGGTCAGGAGGAAGTCCATGGAAGAGTCATCTGAATAAAGTACAAAAGTGAAGCAGTGTGTAGCTATCTGAGGAAACAACATTCTAGGCAGAGGGAACAGTACGTGCAAAGGCCCTGAGGTAGGAGCCTGACTGCAGGTGTGTTCGAGGAACAGTGAGAAGGCCAATGTGATGGGCAGGGAGTGAAGGAGAGCAGTGAAAGTGAATGGAGGTGAGAGAGCACAGAGCCAGCTCTGTAGGGCCTTGACAGTCAAGGTGAAGACTTTGGCTTTTACTGCAGGTGAGGTGGGAGCCAGTAGAAGAACAACACGATCTGACTTATGTCTTCACAGCGTCACTCTGGCTGTTGTGCAGCAAACAGACTCCCAGTGAGGAAGCCGCAAACCAGCCAGGAGGCTTCTGCCATCATCCAGATAGGAGCTGACATCTGGGTTGAACCCAGATGTCAGTGGAGGAGGATATCTTTATCTTCCTTCCTCACAAGGGTAGAAGTGGCAGAACTGATGTTGGGTGTGGGAGAAAGAGGAGTCCAGGGGACTCCAGGTGTGGCCTGAGCAGGTCCTCTGACCTCTAAAACTTCCAGGTGAGACAGAATGCCACTCAGGTCACCTCCACGTTGACCACGCCAGCAGCCTGAAGACTTTTTGTTCCCATCATATATTTTCCTTCCTTTAACAAGGCCAGCTTGCAACTAGTTTGTTTATAACTTAAATCCCCAAAGGATCTCTGCTGGTAAAAAAAAAATGGCACCTCCTCTCTAGAACATACCCACTGTATTTTCAGCCCACTGGCTACCAGTAAGATCTCCTCTCACTGCCCACCCAGCCCCTGCCCCTGACACACAAAGACATGATTTTCCTGAGGGCCAAGTTCAAGTAAAACTGTATTTTTCTGGCTTACTGTCCAAGGAAAAATTCCAATACACCACTGAAATACTGTCAGCCAATTAGTCAAAGATGTGTAAATTCACACTGGTGCTTCAGGCTGGGAGTGTGCTAGGATGTGTGTGTCTGTGTGTGTTTAATATATGTGGTTTTCCTGAGCACGCTGAAATCAGGACAAAACTGTGGAGTCAGACCGAGGTGGAGATGGAAAAGGAAAGCAGAGCTGGGGTGAAGGAGGTTAGACCTATGGGTTTAGGATAACTGATCAACAAGTAGTGGGGTACTGAGAAGAAGAATTGAAAACAAATGCATCTATCTGAATTTGCTAATGTATACACACACACACACACACACACACACACACTTGTCTCTAGGAAAACATCTTTAGACATTAACCCACTAACCATCTAATTGGAATAGATTTCTCCCCCTATAGATTTGCAGTGCTATTTTGCATTATATTGAATTTATCTTTGGAACTAAAGCATTTTAAGAGACAGAAGCGTGTCCCTATTACAGGAAGAAAAACAAAGTTTTCTAATCACAGCAGACCAAGAATTCTGAGCTTGATGCATAAGGCATCCTATGAACTGACATATTTCCTGGCCAAGATGAGGCTTAGTGGTGCAATTAAAAGCTCTGAACAGAACTGGGTTCAAATTCTGGCTCTGCTCCTGTGAAAATCTTGCACAAATGATGTAACCTCTAAGCCTCATTTTCCTCATCTGTAAAATGGGAACTATTCCATCTACCTCCTAGAGGAGCCGCGAAGATCAAATGAGGGAAAACATACACTTTAGCTCAGCACAGTGCCTGGCAAAGAAAGAGACCTCAGAAAACGTTGGTCATAGCCATTTCACTGTTAATAAAGAGGCCTCGGGGTATCGATGGCTGGTTTTGCTCTGCATCTCCAGATCTACTGCCCGTGATTCGCTCCCGGGTATGTTGTGACACCCCATCAGCGGGCCGTGAATATCTCATGGCACACAGAAGCCTGTTTCAACAGCATGTTTTCCTTCATGGGGCTACAATTCTTAATTGCTCTAGAGCAGATGTACTTGGGTTTGCCAGCCAAGTCGCAGGAGATCAGTTTCAGGGTTTGGGTTTCAAAACACAACGTTGGCGCTGGGTCAGTTCATGTTTGCAAGACGGTGGCTGGGAGCGATGGGAGCAGGGCTAGGGGTGGGGGTGCAAGCTGGGGGAAGTATTTTCTGGCTTAATTAGGACAAGCCAAGGAATGTAACCCCTTGGCTTCCTGCCCACCTGGTGACCTCCTAGACGTGGACTGCAGGGGGATGGAGGGGACTGGGGGCTGCAGTGAGCCCCAAATAAAGTAGGAGCAGAGGGAGAAGACTTTGGGTGTCATTGAGGCTGGAGGTTGTCAAACTATGCTCCACAGACGTCTGGAAGGCAATCCACAGGCCTCCCCCAGACTCCCTTACAATAACATTATTATCATGATCGGAGCCAACATTTACTGAGGACTCACAACATTCAGGGCACAGTTCTAAGCACTTTGCACAGGTCGACGTATTGCATCCTTATAACAGCTGCCAGAAGTGGGTACTATTATAAATCCCCTTTCACAGAACAGGGAACCAAGGCCCAGAGAGGTTAGTAAACTGGTCCAAAGTCACACAGCTTGTAAGCAGTAAGGCCAGGACTCTGACTCAGGCAGTGTGGGGTCAGGGCTCAGGCTCTTAAACACTCAGTCTTCATGGTCCTTATTTGTGCAGGTTTCTGTGTAAGATTCCATTTTGTTATGTGCGCACGCACACACGTGTGCATATACACACATAATAGGAAATCATTGATCTAGTCTAGTATAGAAGAAACTACTTCAGACAATGTTTTGGGAGTGTTAGGACCTCTTGCTCTCCTATCTGCTTCTTCCTAGATACTCATTCACTCATTCGTTCATTCATTCACTCCACAATTATTCATAGAGTGCTTACCAGGAAAGGGAGCGCAGCCCAGTGGCTCTCAGCACAGGTTTTAGGGCCCAGGCTGTGGAGTTGCATCCTGCAGCACAGCCTGACAAACGGGAAGAGGGTCTGTTTTGGGGCAGAATAGATCTCAGAACCATCACCACCAAAGGCACTGGGGTGATGATTTGAAAAAATCCACAGACGAGTTCGAGATAATCAGGGAAATGTGAATACAGATGGGTGTTAGATGATATTAAGGATTATTAATTTTCTGAGAGTGATAATGGCATGGAGGATATGTAAAATACGGCCTTCATGGCCCGGTTTCTCTAACAAATAAATTGCAAGGGAAAAAAAGAGAGATAGATGGAGAATCTATAGGTTAAAACAGACTTGAGAAACAGCTCAACCAATTGCACCATGTTATCTTTGTTTGTGTGCTGATTCAAACAGACTGTAAAAAGAAAAAAAAGAAAGAGAGAGAGAGAAAGGGAGGAGGAGGAAGGGAGAGAGAAGAAAAAAAACAATAAAACAATAGGAGACAATCAGAGAAATGTGAATGTCAACTGAATATTTGATGACATACAGGAAATAACTAAAATGTTTAGGTGTGATAATGGCATTATGGCTATGTTTTTTTAAAAAGAGTCCTTATCTTTTATAAATGCATGCTGAAATATTTACAGATAAAATGATAAAATGCCCGAGATTTGCTTCAAAATAATTGGCAGGGGAGAGAAAGAGAAATCTAGATGAAGGTGTAATGCAACAAGACCGCTCACGAATTGATGAGTGTCAGAGCTGATGATGTGCACAAGGGAAGTTATTATATTATTGTCTCTACTTCCGGCTGGGTTTGAAATTTCCACAGTAAAGTGTTTTTTCTTATGTTCACGTAAGTCAGAGATACAAACTGACATATTTGTAAATGAGATGACATTATGTCTGGGATTCACTTTAAAATATTCCAACAAAAAGATTTAAAATGTAGGAAGAAGGACTAAATAATATGGCCATAACTTAATAATTGCTGGAGGGGAGTGATGGATCCATGCGTGTGCATTATTCTAGTCTCTCTACTGTTGTTTGTGTTTGACACTTTCCTTAATATAAAGGGGGAGAAAGATCTTGGGCTCTGGACTTTCCATACCTGGGTCTGCATGTGGCTCTGCCATTGACTAGCTTTGTGGCCTTAAGCAATTGATATATTCCCTGTCCCTTTTTCCTCATCTGCAAAACGGGGTAAAAATAAAACCTATGTCCATAGCAGCTCTCTTTGTAAATAGCCCAAAACCAGAAACAACTAAATGTCCATCAATGGGTGAGTAGATAAACCAACTATGGTATATCCATACAATGGACTACTACTCAGCAATGAAAAGGAATTAACATTGATACATGCAACAAAATGGACGAATCTCAAAATAATTATGCCCTCTGAAATTAGCCAGACAAAAAAGGGTTCATTTTCTATGATTCCATATACATAAAATTTTAGAAAATACAAACATATCTACAGTGGCAGAAAGCATACCAGCAGTTGCCTGGAGAGGGAGTGGCCAGGAGAGGTGAGATGGAAGGATTCTGAAGGGGCACAGGGAAGGTTGGGCTTGATGGAGATGTTCATTATTTTGATTGTGGTTTTGTTCTCACAGGTGTATACATGTCAAAATTTATCAAATTGTACACTTTAAATATGTGTAGTTTATTGTATACCAATTATATTCCAATCAAGCTGTTAAAAATAAAATAAAACTGGGGCCAGCCTGGTGGCGCAAGTGGTTAAGCAGGTTCAGATCCTGGGCATGCACTGATGCACCGCTTGTCAAGCCATGCTGTGGTGGCGTCCCATATAAAGTAGAGGAAGATGGGCAAGGATGTCAGCTCAGGGCCAGTCTTCCTCAGCAGAAAAAGAAGAGGATTGACATGGATGTTACCTCAGGGCTAATCTTCCTCACAATAAATAAATAAATAAATAAATAAATAAATAAATAAATAAAATAAAACTTACCTCATAAAGTTGTGAGGATTAAGTTAATATATGTAAAGTCTGTACAATTGTCTTAGGCCCCTAGTGAGGTCTCAGGTGTCAGATCCTGTGCTAGATGCTGGGAGTACAAGAAAACACAAGACAGGCCAGAGTTTTGAATCCCGCCCTCGTGAAGCTCTCAGCCTTCACAGGAGAGGACAGAAACAAACTACAGAACATTACAATATGAAAGAACCACAGGGAAGGGGGAATATAAGTCAGTGCAGGCCTCTTGGAAGAAGAAATGTATCAGCTGAGGCCTGGAAGAGGAGTAGGAGTTAGCCGGGAAATAGTCTGAGAGAAGAATGTTCCAGTCAGAAGGAAAGTATGTGCAAAGGCTCTGAGGCAAGAGAAAGCACAGCATAGTCAAGAAGTAGAAATTGTTCTAATGGATGGAGTGCAGAGGGCATGAGGGTCTGGGAGAGGAAGTGGCAGAGAGGAACCTGAATGAAGAAGAAGAGGAAGAGGAGGAGGAGGGGGAGAACAGAGGGAGGAGATGGAGTGGAGGAGGGAGGAGCAGGAGGAGGAGGGACGAAAAGAAGGAGAATCACCAGCATTTATTGTTTCTACGAGCTAGGCTCTGTACTAAGCATTTTACATTCATGAACTCATTTACACTCAATAACAAACCTATGAGGTGGGTCCTACTATTATTTCCATTTTACATGTGAGGAAACTGATGCACAGAGTGGTTAAGCCACTTTATCCAAGATCACACAGCTAGTAAGGCTGGCAGGGAGATTCAAATGCAAGCCTGGATGATTCCAACTCTCACCCATACCCTAAGACCCTAGACTCATCAAACGATCAGAGAGTTTTCAAAGGATTAAAGAGGTGTTAAAGACAGCTAGTACCCAGCTAAGTCTTTCTCCTTAATGTAATGAAAAGGATTAAAAGAGAATTGAAAAGGGAATGGCTTTCTCTGGAATACATCTGTGGGAAACATTGCCATGGCAAATATTACCATACTCCATTGAACGGATGAGGAAACTAAGCATCAGAAAAATCAAGTAATTTTCCCAAAATCACACAGTTGGCAAGCTCTGGAGTCTGACCCCAAATCCCAGGTAGCACCCTGTCTTGAAATCACAGTTCTCCCTGAAGATACCATCACACATTCCCCTTTTGCCCACTCTTCCCAGCCTACGCCTCCGCAGGGCTCAGGACTTCCGTTTTCCCTTCCTTTGCTAGGCTGGCATCCAGCAAAGCTGTCTGAGGAAGGTCATCACGTCCACTGTGGGCAGAGGGGGACGTCAGACTTCCACCTCTTGAAAATGGGTGTCAGAATCCCAATGACACAGCACTCTCAGTCAGCTCCTCTTTCCTATTGAATTAGCACCGCTTGACACATCCCTCTTCTGCCATTTTAATGTGATAAGTGGCTAATTTGATTGGGCTCAATGAGATGTAAATGATTGGATTCAATAAAGAACCAGGGAGTGTTTCCCTCCACCCTGCTGATCTCATTTCTCATTGGAGGGACAGCTTTCTGCCCAGGAGCACGAGGAGAGGAGATGGAAGCACTTGTTTGCACCTAGTTGATACAGAAGACTCAGGGCTCCCCTCTCTTCCAGCTCCAGGGATCCTGCTGGGTAGGAAAACCTTGATTCTGTAAAATGGGAGGGAATACCACATTCCCAGGTCATTACCACACCCGAGCTCCCCTCCTCCAAACTCTCCCTCCATTAGGGTCACCCCCAAAAAGCAGCCTCAGGGGGTCTTGTCCAGGATGCATCATGTCACTCACAAAGCACGATCACGCACTTTGCACTGGTGTAAAGTGACCATGACACTCCCAAGGGGCTGTCTCCAGGGAGTGGAGAGCATTGATGAAGTGGAGTCCCTGAGAAGAGGGCATGGGATCCAGACAGGATTGCCAGATAAACTATAAAACGTCCAGGTAAATTTGAATTTCAGATAAGCAATACATAATTTTTAGTATAAGTATGTCCTAAATATTGCATGGGACATACTTATGTTAAAAATTACTCATTTTTTATCTGAAATTCAAACTTAATTGGACATCCTATATTTTTACTTGCTAAATCTGGCAACCCTAGATCCAAGATAGACATGGACAGATTAACCTTCAACAGGGGACAGAATACCTCTTCCATTGTAAGAGTAGAGGATGGATTTTATACTAAATGCGGTGTGACTTGTGCAAGTTACTTAATCTCTCTGGGTTTCATTTTCTCATGCATAAAAAGGGAGATGATAATAGTACCTACCTCCTAGGGTCTTGGTGAGTTAATGCATATAATGTATTAAGTAAGTTAATGTATATAAATAAATTGTTTGGAATAGTCCTTAGCATATAGTAGGCACGATATAAGATATTGAGATGATGGTATTGATGGTGAAGAGGAGGAGAAGGAAGAGGATGAAGAGGATGAGGAATCTGAAGGTGGGTATAACCACAACTTCCTGTTAAAACAAGAAGTAAAGATAGTCCCCATCTGATGGCTTATATTTTCTCTTTGAAATTTCCAGAGGGTAGGAACCATATTCCTCTTGTTTTGTTCATTGTTGAATCTCCAGTGCCTGTAAATATACCTGCCACATACTAGGTGCTCAATCAATATTTGGTGAAAGAAAGAAGGTCAGAAGGAAAAAAACAAAAGAAAGCATTGTAGGGAAGGAGGTTTAAGGCAAGTTAGGAAAGTTAGAAATAAGAAAGAAAGCTGGCTACAGTAACACAAAAGGAATTCTAAGCTACTTGGAGAATGGATCCTTTGAATTGTAGTGGTGCCAATATAGAACATTCTGGGACTTAGTCCAGGAGAGCTCACCAGAACAGATGTAAGTACAGATAGTCAGAAAGATGGATTGATGGGGGTTCCATCAGTGGGATAGGAGAGGGACAGTGGAGCAAAGAGGTTGAAGACATTACTAAGAAAGTAGCTCAAATGATGGATTATGGTCCCTAGACTTGACAGAGAAGGAACTGAATACATGTGGGAGCTGATAGACATAAAGAAAATTGAAGACGCAACGGCCAGCTTTAGTGGGAGTAAACTGAGTGAAAAGTCTGAAGGACAGGAGGGTGTGACATGAGCGTGAAGTGTTTACATTTAGGATTTTAGTGATGGAGCAGTTCGGGGTGACTATGAAGTTCAGCTTATGGCCAGAGGGATCTAAGTCCAACCCTCTCACTTAAAATGTAACAGTTCAAACTTATTCTGGAACATCTGCTTGTGTTAAGCTCTGTAACAAGTATGTTCTTAACATCCACCATCTTTTCCATCATTATCTCATTTAATCCCTACAACACCCTGGGAAGTACTCTAATTATCCCTGTTTTAAGGAAGGGGAAACTGAAACCTAAAGGGTTAAGCAACTTGCCCAAGGTCACAGGACTATTTAGGGATAGAAGCAGGATTTGCACCCAAGTGAGCTCCAGTGCCCATGGTCTTAGCCTCTTCACTATACTGCCTGGGTAGGGCTCAAGCAGAAAATAGAAGGCCAGAAGGAGCCATGACTCACCCCGAGCGAGGGAGTCAGAATGTAAACCATTTTCTTCTTGCCTTCAGCAAAAGTGCATTTGGTAAAGTACCTGTGTAGTGTCTGGCACATGGTAGGAGCCCAATTCCTGGTGTGCTAGCTGGCCTCCAAGATGGCCCCCAATGACCCCCACCTCCTGGTATTCGCACCTTTCTGCAGTCCCCTTTCATATTAGACCAGTCTGTGTGACCAACAGAATGTGGCAGATGTGACGGTAAGTCACTTCTGAGATTAGGTTATAAAAGATACTATGGCTTTTGTCTGGGTGCTCTTTCTCTTGGGCCACTAACTCTGGGGGAGTCCGGAGTGCGCATGGAGGCAGATGCTCCCCACTTAAGCCTTCAGTTGAGTGCAGCCTTGAGCATCATGAGACCCTGAGCCAGTACCACCCAACTAAGTGACCCCAGAGTCCAGACCCAGAGAAACTGTGAGATAATAAATGTGTCTTGCTTTAAGAGTTTTGGGGTAACTTGTTACACAGCAATAGATAACTACCGCATCCTGTAACTAGTCTTAGCGCTCAAGCCCAGCCCATCTCTGAGGCTCCTTGACCCTCAGCTTCCCCATGAATCTTTTCAAGAAGCAGACAATAAAAGGGCATACCATTAAAACCCTGAACGTCCTTCAGTTTAGGCCTTTCAGTTAAGAGTGGGCTCTGGAGCCAGTCTGTTCGGGTCTATAACCCAACTCCAACTGCATGATCTTGGACATGTTACTTAAACGCTCTGAGACTCAGTCTGCTCTTCTTTAAAATGGGGGTAATATTGGTACCCACCTCAGAGACTCATGCAGATGAAATAGGATCATCGCTAGCACAAGTGTAGAAGAGCCTGATATGTAATAAGCACCTAATAAACATTGTCTATTGAGGTATTGTTGTATTGTTAGACTTAGTAGTATAAAGCTGAGCAAGAACTGCAAAAAAAAATTATAAGACTCTCTGTTACCTAAAGTATCTGTTTAGAAACTAAACAGAGGTTTGAAATAAAATAAATAAATCTGCCAACGCAATGGCCTGCAAAGGGCACAGATGAGCATTGATTGTGTACTGCATGGAAAATGGCCCCAAATGGTGCTTCTGGTATCCCCAACTCAAACATCCAAAGGTGTACCCCCAGGATCAGGCCCGGATGCTGGCAGGTGGCCAACTTGCAGGCACTGCACATTTCATCTGAGCTGGACTCCTCAGGCCATAAAAGAAATGAGTCAATGGCTTAGTCACTGCTTGGCATGGAGCAAAGGTTGGATTCGGAAACAAATTGAACTCAGAAGCAGAGCCTTTTCCAGAAAGACCTCAACAATTCCATCTCTCCCTGGCCACCGGAAATCCCTGGTTGCTCCAGAGCTGCCCCCACTTCAGGGGAAAGCAGGCAAGGGATGGGGACTCTGAGATGAAATCAATCCTCTGTTTAAAGAAGTCCTAGCCAAGGGCTTCTTTCCAAACCCCAGTGGAAAGAACTAGGACTCTGAGGTCAAAAAAGAGCTCAATTCCAGCCCCAGTTCAGCCACGTACTAGCTGTGTGCCCTTGGGCAAGTCACTTACACATCTGGACCTCAACTTCCTCAATGTAAAATGGTGCAAATTGATGTCTACCTGGCAGGGTTTTGTTAGGCTAAAACAAGATCACACGTGTAAAGCAAGGTAGCTAGCACACAGTAGGCCCTCAATAAGTGGTAGCTAGACATTTACCAGGGTTTGCTCCACGGGGATAATAAAACTGTCCTCAAGTCATTGCTGTGAGAATTAAACAAGGTAACAGAAGTAGAGTATGAGGCATACTCTGCACATAGTAGGTCCTCAGCAAGGTGAATTCCGTTCTTCCTGGCAGTTCCCACAATCTCTCCTCCTCCAGAGAGTCTTCCCAGACTACCCAGAAGAGGAAAGGTAAATTCCTCTAGGGCTTCTTGACCAAATTTGAAGACTCCTTGACATAATTGAGGAGTTCTCTCTTCTTCTTGGGTGCATGATTGGACCACATTTCTCAGCCTCTCTCGGGGTTACATGTGGCCATGTAACTGAATTCCAGGCAAAGTACATGGACGGAAATGATACACGTCACTTCTATGCCTGGCCCTTGAAGACCTCCCTCACTGCTCCAAACTTGACGTCCTCTCCCCCATCCTCTGGATGGGTGCAGAAGATTCCAAGGCTGCAGAGGAGGGAGAAGAGCCACAAGCTAGAAAGAATCTGGGTCCTAGAATCATCTTGTGAGTGACAACCCCAGCGACCAGGAACACCCACATTGAACCAACAGAGGAACAAGAAATGAACTTTTGTAGTGTTTAAGCTACTGGATTTAGGGGGTTGTTTGTTTCAGCAGCTGGCATTGCAGTCAGCATCAAGAGAATCCCGCTCCAATTCCCTGCTACAAAGTGGACCAAATGGATAAAATGAGCTTGGCTGCTCCAGGGATTCGAGAGTCAGATATTCTACCTGCAAATATGAACGTGTTTTACCACAAAAATGCCATCAAGGAAAAGCTTGTGGGGAATTAACCTAGGAGGTACTGCCCACAATAAGATTCTACATTTCTGAGGGCTTGCTGTGTGCCAGGCACTGTGTTAAGTACTGCACGTGCTTGATCTCATACATTCCTCGTAGTAATCAGATGCAATAAATATTATTAAGCCCGTTTCACCATGGAGGGAACTGAGGGTCAGTAAAATTAAGTAACATTTTATCATTTTCACAACAGAGAACTGGTTCACTGGCAGGAGACACTGATGGTTCTGTTTTGTCAGGATTGGGGAGAGGATAGGTCTGCCCTGGGGCACTCTGCGGCCCTCTGAGTCGACGGGGAACAGGAGGGTTCCTGGCTCCCTGGTTATGGGGAGAGGAGAAGGCTGCCATTTCCAGATGGTGGGGAAAGACCAATGTCCGGACTTTGAAACATTTACCCCAGGTCAGCCCTTCCAGGGTCACATGCTTGATGTAGATATTTCATTTGTCCATTACCAGTATCCACCAGAGGCATATTCACATCTGTGGGTTTGGAAACATTCCCCTATCTTCTCAGGCCAACCATTAAATGGCTCTCCTTTGAACTCTCAGTGCACTTCATTTGTATCTCTCGCTGTCTGAACTTGGGCAAGTTACTTAACCTCTCTGAGCATCAGTGCTCCCATCCATGGTATAGAATGCCAACTTCCTTGCGTAGTCGTGAAAATCAAACAACATAATACATGTAAACTGCTTGATGTATACAGTAAGTGCTCAACCAACTGAGTGTATGTATGTAAGTGCACGCCCATGTTTTCTGTCTGTCTGCCTATCCTCTAGAGATAATGTTAACTCCTTTGGTGTCAGGAGAATTGACTAAAATAACATATTTCCAACCAACACAGTACCTTGCACATAGACAACATTCAACGAATCTTAGTTGGTGTTATTATTTCAAGCCACCCACCATCAGCATTGAACTGGGATGAAGAAGTCTCTGATTTGAGTCCTGGGTCTCCTGGATGGGCCCCTTTGGCCAGGGCAGCTCATCTTTCTAAGCCTCAGTCTTTGTGTCAACAACATGGGGATAATGATGTTCACTATGGGCAATTTTTTTTTAAGCATTGAATACTATATAAAAATATTCCATAGGTGTTAATAAACTTTTAAAATGTATATAATTAGAGTTATCTGAGGATGCCTCCTTTATACTTCTTGTTAACAGGAAATAGATTTTGCTCCTTTAGTCCCCCAGCACCCAATACAATGACTGGCACACAGTAGGCACTCAATAAATGCTGAACAACTGAATAAATAAACAAATGTATGAATGAATGGGTTGAAAGTCTGGGACTGTTTTAAGCTTCCTGAACTCAGGTTTTTTGTCTCTGATGCCCATTTCTCTTGGAATAATTATCTACATAATCCACCAGGGCCCAGGGCCTCAAGCTTGATTTTCTATAACAATGATGAGGACTTTCCAAACCCTTTCCGATAAGCATAACGATAATAATAATTGAATGCTTTACTTTCAAAATGCCTTTACATTTATCATTGCATTTTATTCTGTCAGTATCGTTATAAAAGTATGAGTTATTATTTTCATTTTGCAAATGGAAAAAAAGAATTGAGGCTGAGAGAGAAAATGCAATTTTCCCAACTCTGTGAGCCAATGGACTCTCTGGAATTTCTAGGACAAACTTGATTTCAGTTACTCTTTCTCTCCCTCAGAAATCTGAGTGTCTTGATTTAGGTATTTGGAAAAATGCCCTCATTGTCAGTGTCCCTCAGAGTTCATTCCAGGTTAGATATTTGTTCTACCGGCTAAGTGCCGTCATCTTCTACACCATTGTCCAATCTAGAAATTTGGAAATTATCCTGGGTTCCTCCCTGTCTCTCCTGACCCTCCAATCCATACACCACACACTTACCCACTCAGGTACATGCATACACAAACCAGTCACCAAGTTTTGTCCACTTTCCCTCTAAAACATCTCTAGAACCTTCACTACTTCCACAGTAGACAGGGCCACCTTCACTTCTCAACTGGATGACTTCAAGACCCAGTTGACCACTTGGCCTCTACCTTGACCCCTCTAATCCTTCCCCACAGCCTGAGAGATCTTTTACACATAGAAATTATATTCCATAGCCTTAGGATTGAATCCAAACTCTTCACCATGACCCACCGGGCCCTTCAGGACCTGCCCTCTAGCCTCTTGTCTGATTTCCTCTCTGGCCACCACCCTCTCATACTCACATTGCCACCGTAAAGAAGTCCTTGAAACTCCTAGAGTTCTCCCTGCTCTCTCTGGCCTCTGGCACGTGACACACATTATCCCCTCCTCTGGGACTCTTCTGTCCTCCAAGACTTGGCTTAAATATCCCAACCTCAAGGAACCTTCCCTTGTTCTAATTTTTTTTTTATTTAATTTTTTTTCCCCCCAAAGCCCTGTATGTCATAGTTGCACATCCTTCTAGTTGCTGTATGTGGGACGCGGCCTCATCGTGGCCGGAGAAGCGGTGCGTTGGTGCACACCCGGGATCCAAACCTGGGCCGCCAGCAGCGGAGCGCACACACTTAACCGCTAAGCCACAGGGCCGGCCCAACCCTCCCTTGTTCTTACAAACCCCTGTTCTTCCCTTATCATTCAATATCCTTTATTATTTGCATGGTCCCATTACCAGCTGGGAGAGCTAAATAAGACTGCATTGAGCCATGATTTCCCAATGAACTCTACTCCTTCCCAAAATCCTCCCAGAGACTTTGTGAATTCCAGGGCAACAGAGGAAATTCTTCACAGGCTCCTCTGGCTGACCACATTACGCCCAATAGGAAACGCCTCCAGCCTGCACATTCAAAACCACTCTCATCAACAGGGAAGGAATTGTTTGACTTTCCTACAATTTTTGGAGATTCCCAGAGAGGTATCTCGAGTGCTCAAGAAGTACATCTCTTTCTGCCATTTTGCTGGAACATTCTCCACTTAGACGCCTCTACCACTCCCCCTCTTATCTCCTGCAAAACAGCTTAGTAAATCCTTTGAGTCTCACTCCTTAAACCAATATGGCAGCCACTAGCCACATGTGGCTACTGAGCAATTGAAATGTAGCTAGTTCAAAGGGAGATCTTCCATAAGTGTAAAATACACACTGAATTTTAAAAACTTAGTACAAAAAAACATGCAAAATATCTCATTTATAATTTTATTATGATAATACTTTAAATATATTAAAATAAATAATTTCACTTTTTTCTTTATAATTTTTAATGTGGCTACTAGAAAATTTAAAATTTCATATGCAGCTCACATGATATTACTATTGAACAGCATTTGTCTAAACCATTGAGCTTACCAATGGCAGTGGTTTCCTCAAGGGAAATTCCAGTGCCAGATTTTAAGATGATGTTTAGTATCTATCTCCTCTTCATACACCATAAGGTGAAGACACTAGAGCACAGAAGTTCATCTTCTCTTAGCCTGTTTCTCCAGTGATAAAATGAGGGGGCTGTTCATTTGACAAACAGTTCTGGAACCCCACAATGCAACTGGCACTGGGGATATAGCGTGAATGAAATAGCCTAGAACCCACCCTCAGGGCTAGACCAAGAGGAGATTTATGATCCCTTCCATCTCTAAATGTCCATATCACCTCAAATTTCCAATTTTCAGTTTCATAGTCTAGGATTCCTCCACTTGGGGTCCAAACATGAGGAAGTCAGGGGCCTGGAACTTGAAAGATATTTTTCCTTAGAAACTCCATTATCAAACGTGTCCTATAAAGTCCCAGACTACCCACACATACATTTATTTAATCAATAATTATAGTAATATATTATTTATTCTGTGCAAAATACTGTGCATTTTTAGGAACTGTCTCATTTAATTTTCATATCAACCATGAGAGTTAGACATTAATACATTGGCTTTTCAGATGAAGGAACTGAGATTCAGAGAAGTTTAGCAGTTTCCCAAGTTCACACAGCTAGAATTTGATAAAACTGGTATTTGAACAAAGATTTGTGTAGATGTGGAGGAGAGGGAGGCTGAAAACCATGGCATGTTTCATTAAGCTAAGGAGGAATTGGAGACAAAAGCTCTTCCTTTCTCTCTAAGACCCTCCAAAAGCTCTTCCTTTCTCTCTAAGACCCTCCATTAGATTTCCTTGCCAGGTCCCGTGGAATTTGACCCAGAGCACGAAAGCTGGAAGGACCCTGAAACAAATGGGCCTTTTTTGGTACAACTTGTAACTTACCAGGGACAGAAAACCCAACATAAACAGGTTTAAGCCAAGAAAAGATGAGAATAGAGTCAGAATTATTGGCTCAGCAATTTCAAAGTTCGGGGATATTTGGCTTCAAGCATAGCTTGCAGGTGTTCAACCCACGTCATCAGGACCTGGTAGCTATCCATCTCTTCAGCGTCTTGTTCTCCTGAGTTCTCTCCAGGCTTTTTTCTCTCTTGCGCTCTTTCTGAGCTCCTACAACCTCTCTCTGTCATGGCAGCAAGATTCTCTTCCCTAGAATGGTCACAAAAGAGCCATAATTAGATCTGTTTGGCTTTAAGTGGGTCACATGCCCATCTATGAACCAATCACTGTGGCTAGAGGGATGGAGTGCTCTGACCTGCCAAGCCAGATCACGGGGCAAACATGGTCAGTCCTATCCAAACCACTGGCCTGAGATGAGTGGAGAGTGTTTTCCCAAAGGAAATTTGCTGTTATCAGAGGAGGCAAAGGAATGGATGGTGGGCAGGCAACATCCACAAATATCAACTGTAGTCTTTATGAGCAATGGTCTTCAGGTGAACCGGCTCTCAGGAAAACAAACAAACCCTGATTTGTAACAATTGAAGAAGTCATTGATGTAAATAATCCCACCCTGGCTAATTTTAAGCTACCAACAGTTTAACAACTGCTTCCAAAATTATTGAATCCTTAACAGTCTGTTCTCATAAACTTCTCATAAACTGGCTTCAGCACACCACTGCATCCTCCAAAGGAAGAAGAGTAGAACTCTTGCAGAGGGGAGGTACTTATAAGAGGAAAGAGATTTTTCATGCCCTTTGTATTTTGGATTTTGTTAAGTAAAAGTTTAAGTCTCTTATAATCTGAAGATGTTCTTTCTCTTATCTGCAGAGTTAGGGGAGAAGCAGGAGACAGCTCCAGTGACCTCAGGGTAGCCAGCTACAGTATTCTTGAGATACTGTAGAAAGCGCCATCACTCATTTACCTGGAATCTCGCAGCAAAAGCACAGATGGCCCAAGCTAAAGCTCTTCTTTCTACCTTAGGATCTGTGTTTAATGTTACCAAAACACCAATTCAAAGAAAATTCTGCCTCCTGAGAACATCTGTTGTCACTGATTAGAAACCACTCAGAACCAACCCATTTTCCATCTCGCCCAATATTAACTGCAAAGAGACACCACGGCCAAGTTCTTCTAAATAACCTGTAATAAACTGAGATGTTTCCTTAAATGTCCATGCAGATGAGGACTCATCATAGCAACTAGGAATGCCAGGAAGAGAAAAGCATATTGCAAAACATAGAGATAGCTGTATTAGTCTCGGTTCTCAGAGAAAAAGAACTAATAGGAAATAGAGATAGACACAGATATAGCGGTAGATATGGGTATTTACTATGAGGAACTGGCTCACATGATTATGGAGGCTGTAAAGTTCAAGATGTGCAGGCTGGAGATCAGGAAGAGTCAATGGGGTAAGTTCCAGTTCTAGTCTGAGGGCTGACAGTGTAAGTCTCAGTCTGAGTCTGAGTCCGGAGGCAGGAGAATACTGATGTCTCATTCAAGGAGAAAGAAAGGCTTCTTTCTTACTCAGCTTGTTATGCTATCCAGGCCTTCAACAGATCATATGAGGCCCACCCACACTGGGGAGAGCAATCTGCTTTACTCAGCCTACTGATTCAAATGTTAATTTCATCCAGAAACACCCTCACCGACACACCCACAAATGTTTACCCAAATGTCCGGGTACCGTGTGGCCCAGTCCAGTTGACACATAAAATTGACCATCACAGAGTCATCTCCCCTATATTCCAAGTATCCAGCAATAATCTGTTAGTCTGAGACCTTATAGTACACGTTTTATAATGGAGTTTCTAGAGAAAAATATCCTACAAGTTCAAAACCCTTGACTTCCTCATGTTTGGATCCCAAGTGAGTGGAGGGATTCCTAGGCTGTGCCACTGAATATGAGAAATTTGACATAAGGTGGCTGTTTTCAAGCTAGAAGGAATCATAAAGCTCCTATTAGTCTGGCCTTGAGGGCTGACATAATGAAATGATCAAGAACTCAGCCTTTCAATTCAAATAGACTTGAGTTCACACCCCATCACTGTCACTTTCTAGCTGAGTGACCTCGAGCATATTTCTTAACTTCTCTCAACTTCAGTTTCATACTCTCTACATTGGGAATAATAATAGTACCTAGCTCCCAGAGAAGAATGGTTTGAGAAAACACAAAGACTTTTAGCACTGAGTCTAGGGCTCCCAATTGATAGGCTCCCAAATAGTAACAAATAATTTTCTAAGAGTTTTTAGATTTCAGTATTGCTCCCTAATTGAAAATGCTCCCGTACACCTAAGGTGCTAAGTCATTGAAGAGAAGAGTCAGAAGCGCATGAGCTGTGGTTAAGGCATCTATGAAAGAGGCTGTTTCACAGACCCTTTGCTTTAAGGTATGCAAGACGTCAACACAGGTGAGTGTTGAACTTTCTTTGCTTGTGAAGTGCTTCTTTCCATCAGCATTTATTATAATCCACTGCACTAGATGCCATAGGGCTCAAAGAAGAAATAGAAGACATGGAAGATGAGGAAATGTAGTGACCAGTGTGTGGACACGGAGCAGACGGCCCTGGATTCAAGGCCCAGCTCTGCCACTTTCTAGGTGCATGACCTTAGACAGGTGGGTTTTCTAACCTCATCAGGAAAATGAGACTTGTCCCTATCTGACAGCATCATTTTGAGGATTCAGTGAGATAATGCCTGCAAAATATCTGGTACCTAGTTAAAAATAACGTTAGAACCCGTCTCCTGCCCACAGGTGGGAGCTGATTTTCTGGAAGAGGAAGTAAGATACACAGAGAAGCCATGGCTACCATTTGTGTTATATTTACAACGGGCTTGGATTCACATATCAATTTATCATGTTCTTCATACTGTTATAAGAAAGGAAGAAAGAAAGGTAATTTCCCTGACCCCTCCCATGCTAGAATAAAGGGGCCTTGCTGAAAAAAAGCCAGGCCCATCAAGGAATCAAGTTGAAGTTACTTTAGAGAGAGTGGAGGAAAAGAGAAGGGGGCAGCAGAGGCAGAGAGAGAGGTGCTCTGCGTCCGGGACCACCCACAGGGGCCAGTCCACGATGAGAAGACCGCTAGCCCTGTTGCCATCCAGCCCCCAGGACCCAAGGACCTGCCCACCTGCTCCATTTCTTTGGGCAAGCTCGGGCAGGCCAGGCGAGCCCTGGACAGAACATCACTAATTCCCAGGCAGAGCAGGAGCGCCCCCTAGAGGAAGGAGGACCAACGCTCAGCTAGGGTATCCTCAAAAGGAAACGCAAGGATGGAGACCTCTGAGGACCAAGGATGGGCCCTCCCTCGGTTTTCTTCAGGCGATGCGGTTCTTATAAGATCCCAGCAGGAAGTGGGACCGTGCCCCATCAACCAAGCAGGTGAGCCTCAGAGATCAATTTAATTTGTTTAAGAAAAAGAATAATAATGATATATTTCTTGAACCTGAATGTCACTCACAGGATGATAAGAGCTTGCTGAGGATTTTCACTCATATTCTGCCTAACAAACATTAACCAAGCCCTGAATCATCCAAATCATCGAATGAGGTAGGCGTCATTGATTCCATTTGACAAAGGAGGAAACTGAGGCTACAAGGGTGGCAACAACTTGTTTTTGGCCACAGTCAGTGAGGAATGATTAAAGAATATTCCTAGAACCAATTACAATATCTGGCATGGAGCAGGTATTTACTACATATTTGCTGAATTAGTGATTGAATGAACAAAATAGATAACTTCTCAGTAAAGGCCAATTAAAATAGCAAAACTGGATAACAATAATAGCTGACACATGCCAAAATTATTTTCAAACTTTCTAACTTGTCTAATCCCCGTTAAAACCCTAAGAAGATGTTTTGTCCCCATTTTACAGATGAACCAACCAAGGCCAGAAAGGTTCAGACATTTGCTCCCAGTCACATATCTAGGAAGCAGCAGAGCCAACATTTAAACTCAGGATGTCTGGCTCCACAGGCCAAGTTTCTAAGTAGTATACTATCCAATGTATGGATGATACAGAGTGAAGGAGCAATCCTTGGAATTGGCACAACAAAAAGGGCCTCACTTTTCTCCTTCTAAGATTGGGAAACTGATAACAGGAAGGTTAAGAGCATGGGCTCTGGGGAGAGAAAAACTTAACCTCAAATTCCAGCTCCATCACTCTCTAATTCTGATCTTGGGCAAGTGACTTAGCCCTTCTGAGACCCAGTAAGATGGAGAGGACAATGAATTGTGGGGAGGATCATATGACATAATAGGCATGTCTCAATGCTCAGGACCTGGTGGAATGGCATTAAATGGTAACAGTCATAATAACAGCAATAATTAGAACGGCAGCTGTAATAACGATACTGATGATACCAGTGATGAAGCAGGAGGAGGAGGAGGAGGCAGCTTCCAGGAAGAAGTGACTTCTAAAATGAGTTTTGAAGACAGAGAAGAACATCCAAGTCAGAGCAGAGAATATTCCCCAAATTGGGTAGGGGATTAGGGGAATTGCACATCAAAAGGCACAGACATAAACCTTGAAGCCCCTCTTCGCCAGGCTGTGTGGTAGACACTGAGAGGTGGATAGAAGAGGCAGCACTTGCCAACACAAAATCAAGCAGTCGAACCCCTACAGCCATTTTCTAGCAAGTTTGAGGTTGCAGCCCAGGTGACCACTCTGGGACCTCAGATGGCACGCGCCTCCCTCAAATCACCGCAAGACTGAATTTCCAGACACATCCTACAGACACAGCCATTTTGGCAAAGATGCTATTTGCAGGGGCCAATCAGAAGCTGCATCTTAAATGCAATTCTTCTAATTGGAGTCACCTCTTCCCGGTGTCCTGAGTGCCTCAGCACTCCCAGACAGACAGCGCTTGTGTTTGAAAGGTTAGGTTTGCCTGAAGCAGTTGAGTGGAAACCCAAATTAGGAGAACAGTTTGCTTCTCATAGGAGCCATCACTCAGAAATACACTGACTGGACTCGAAGAATCAGGCCGTGACTCGTGGCTCCTGTGTTGCTCTACCTGGATTGGATGACCTTGAGGCGTGAGGCCTCCAAAATTCAGAGTCTAACAACCATTTCTATTACTCAACAGAGACCCCATCCAGTGGGGCTAGAAGCCAGAGAAGCCTAAATGAGAAGCAAAAAGCCAAGAGAAGACGGATTGAGTCTCATGCTTCTTCCTCCCTCTTCCATCAACGAGACTTCCACTTGTTGTATTCCTTATAGACCTTGGCTTCTCAAAGTGTGGTCCACGGACCAGCAGCGGCACCATCACCTGGGAGCCTGTTAGAAATGCAGAAGCTCAGGCCCCACCCCAGACTTGCTGAATCAAAATCTGCATTTTAACAAGATCCCCATGTGATTCCTGTGCATATTAAAGTGTGAGAAGCACTGTTTGAGGGCATCACAGCCTCCGAACCCATGTGGTTAGAAACCCATCGCTCTAAATTTAATCAGAGGCAAAGCAGTCAGATGCCCATGGAAGAATCAGGACAGCTACCATTTATCAAGGGCTCCCGGCATGCCAAGGACCTTCCATGTATCTTCTCATCTGTCCTTCTCCCCACTGCACAGATGTCAGCGCTGAGATTCAGAGAGTTAAAGCAATGTACACAAGATAAGTGAGAGAGCTGGGCCAATATGGTTCAACCCCAGAGGCTGGGGATATGGTTCTCCTTTCCAGAGCATGTGGCCACAGGCTTTATTACTGAGGAAGAGGTAGGATGGCTCTTGGATGGGAGATGTGTCAGCGATGTCTGGGCTGGAAGAGTAGAATTCTTCCACAGAGCCCTGAGACTCAAGAAATTCGAGACAGGCCTCTCAAGAGAGAGCAGTGATTGCCTGAGAGAAGGGAGGATCTAAAGCAGGGAACAGCCCTCTAGCAGTGCCAGGGCACCTGAGAGCTACTTCCAACCCATCACTAGTCCTTAAAGAAGCACAGGAAGGAAGGGAACTAACCATGCTGGGGACTTGAACCACGTGATCTTATTTCTTCCTCTAACAGCCTCTGTCATTGTTCCCATTATGTAGATGAGTAAACTGTGGTTTGTAGAGGTTATATCAATTGTCCAAAGAAAGCTGGGACTCAGATCCAGTCTGGTGTGACAGGAGAACGCAAGCCCTTTTCACACCATGACCCACAAGATGATAAAGCCCTGAACTAAGTGACATAAGGAATGAGAAAGAGGAGATACACAGAGGAGACTCCACAAAAGGATAATCTGCCAGCCTGGGTTATTCACGGGATGGGGGGCAAAGACAACGTTAAAGGTCATTCTGAAATTTGAAGTTGACCACTGTTAAACATGGTCAAGACACTCATTGGACTTATCTAAATAATAAAATGGTTTGGGGCTAATTACTAAGTGTTTGAGAAAGATGTTGACCTGTTCAATCACAGGGCATCCTCTTCCTCTATGCCCTTCCCCCTAAGGCTTGTAGTAACTTCCAGAAGGATAATAAGTGAGACCAGAGTCAATAACCTCCAAATGAAATACTCCTTGTCCACGGGGAAGGAGTTGCCATGGGAGCCTGCAACATCCCCCACCCACTGGAGAGACCTGGACCGCCCCCCAGATGATGCCAATGCTCACCTGACTTCCACACACACTTTCCTCTCCTCAACTCACTCCTTTCTCAACTCACCATCTCTACTTCCATCCCCTCTCACGGAATTGGCTGTCCATCTTAAGGCATAAGGGAATGAAGGGCAATTCCTCTCACCTCAACTCCCTATCTCCTCCAAATTAGGAGAATCCTTTGGACCAAATATTTAAATATTAAAAAAGGGCTTTTCCCTAAGCACGTAAATGTATTGCTAAGCCTAATTCCTCACTGAAAACAAATCCAGAATGAATGCTAACGTCCTCCCATGTAAGGGACCCCAATGAACGCTGATGCATCTATAGAAATACAGAATCTTGGATGTGAGAAACTATGGTGATGGCCTCCAAATTGGTCATTCAATTCTCTATTGAATGGGAATTCATATCCACTATTGCCTCATTCAAATCTCTCTTCCACACAACTTTCAGAGGGATATTTTAAAAATCCAAATCTGATTATGTCATTCTCTGCTTAAAACCTTTCAATGGCTTCCCAATGCACTTAGGATAAAATCCACCTCTTAACGTGGCCTGTGAGGTTCAACATGATTGGGTCCCTGCCTACTTCTTGCAAATTCTCTGGTGCCTCTTTCCTCCTTACTATCTGAGTCAGTGCCACACACAGATCTGGGAAAGAAAGGCCCCCATGCTGGGTTCCCATAATTCAGACCACCCACATATCATGAACACACAGAGAAATAAATTTATTAAAACACACTAGGCAGCTCTTAAGAACACTTGCGTTCTGGCATTCAATGCCAGCACAGTGAGACGTATACCGTAAACACCCACCCTCAAAACTAATACGATTCGAGCCCCAGGGAAATGCTTCTCTGCATCCTCTGCTCTATATCTTTAAAACAAAAGGCAAATGCATTCAAATGCCATGAAGGATTGTCCACGGTGCCCCTGCTGATTTTGGAAACAAATGCTTCCTTGGAAGGCAGAGATTTCAGCATTGAAAACACTTAGGTAAGAGAAAATATGAATTAATTAACTTGTCACGTGCTTCCTCTCAGATAACACGAATGCATATATTCTTACAAAATGAAGTGTTATTTCCCAGTAATGCCAAGCAACCATGTTCTTGCTTCCCTGCATGTTTCAATTCAGAGGTCCAGAGGTACTCACAAATTAGAACGGTGTTTGCAATATGGAAACGGCAGCTGAGAAAAATATTTGCAATATTAAACAACTTATATTACTCTGAAGTTTGTACATATGGAGGTCTACATTCCATTCATGACAAGCGTGAAGCATGATATCTATTCTTTACATCGACAACTAGCCCAACTTCGCTAAAATTATTCGAGTTTGAATTTAAGTTCTTAAAGCTGAAATAAATTTCAGTTTTATTTAAACAATTTTGATTTGGATTTTTATATTCATTATCATTTGTATTTTACTTTTTAAATTTAATAGATAATTGAAAATATTTAGGCATAAGGTATGTGGGCCCCCATTTGTACGCTTGGGCCCTGAATATGCTGGTATCAGGGCAGCTCTACACTGCCAATCTCATGGGAATTCCTTGAGTTCCTCAAGTGCACTGTCCTCTTTCTTACCACAGGGGCTTTGCACGTGCTGCTCCCTTACCTGAGTCATACTTCTCCTCAGCACCCTTCCCCTGGATAGCTCCTCCTCACACCTCATATCTTCCCTTAAACTTCTCATCCTTTAGGAAGCCTTCCTTAATCCCCCAGGCCAATTTAGATTCCCTTATCATTCATACCCATTGCATTTATTATCCTCTTTTGCATTTGTTCAGTATCTGCCTTCGCAGTGACTGTAAGCTCCTTTAACATCGGGATTGTGTCTGTCTCATTCACACCTTTCTCTCCAGCAGCTGGGAGAGAACCTAGCATATAGTAAATGCTCACTAAATATCAGATGACTAAATGAATAACTATGCGGAGTGGCAGCTCTGATCTCACTGAATTGTAATTACTTGTTTAGTTCCCTCCAGCTGGACCATGAGCCTGAGGCCAAAACCTGACAACCCATGGGCCTCATTTGGCCTGCAGCTTGGTTAGTTTGGCCTGCAGAATATTGCCCACACCATCACGCCTTCACATTTTTGAGTTAACTGCCAATATTAAGAACTGGAAAATTACACTTAAAAATCCAGATTTTCAGCTTCTCTTGAAAAAGCCAAAGATTTGGCAACATTTCCCACATGGCAACGATCCTCCAAACCAGACACATCTGCTCTATTCAGAGCTCAGTTGTCCTGACCACCACAGTCCTAATCTTCCCTTTGTCACTCACTTCCATTGGACTCCTATGGCAGAGACTAATATTCACTCACCAAACCTTTCCCCTCTTTTTCCTGAGCTCACAGCTAGATGACATTTCCACAGCCTGCCTTGCAGCGAGGCATGGCCATGTGACTAAGTTCTAGTCGATGAACTCTAAGAAGAAGTGATGAGGGTCACTTCCAGTCCTGGACCATAAAAAGCCATGCAAGGTCCTCTGTCTCTTCTCTCCTTTGTCAGCTGAATATTGATGCCCAGGGCAATCCTGGAAGGCAAGGGTTAAAGACGGAAAAGCCTCCATCAGCCTAGGTTCCTGAATGATTGCATAGAGACCTCCCTGCCTTCCTTCTGCCCACACTGGACTGTTTCGTTAGAGAGTAAAACATTCTTACTGTGTGAAAGCCGCTGAAATGTTAGGTTTTGTTTCTTACAGCAGCTAACGTTACCCTTACAGGCAGCTGATGTGACACAGCCCCCACAGGCATCGGAACTTGGGATCCCTGCATAAGCTCTGGGAAGACAGGGGTGATGTCTTGATCACTCCCTTGTCTGCAGCACCTAGCACAGAGCTGGGCCCATAGCGGATGCTCAAAAAAGGTTTGTTGAATGAATGAATTACAGGAACAGAAAGAGTCCAGGTAAGCTCAAGCAGAGCTGAGCCAGGCTAGCTCTTCACCATTACCCTCGTTCATTTCAGCGCCATCCCTGCCCATCACCAGCCCCGAGCCTGTGCAGAAGAGCTCTCTCCTCTGAAGACCCACCCCAGTCGGCTTTAGATTTCTATCATCTCCTTCACTCTCATGGCCCACGCCTGCTGCGAGGACGGCAGGAGGCGACCTGTGGAATTGGTGTAAAGAGCTAGGCATGAAGTTGGAAAAGCTGCTTAGAAAATAACTTGCATGTAATCACCTGCTATTCCAATTTTAATCTCATCTGGAACCTGCTCACCTAATCCCTGCTTCTGCTCCCTTCTCTCTTGGCTGCAGAATGCTCTGTCAACAGAGCTCCATTAGACAAGAAGAAGGACAGGACAGAATCAACCTTCATAATTGCACATCACCAAATATTTATTATGTGATCAGTTTAAATGACAGTGGATGCTGAGAAATTTCTGTGCACGCCTTCTTGTCCAGAAATTTAGAATGGTAACAACAAATATTTTACATCACATCTTAAAAATCCCATTCATTTATATTACTTAATTTAATACTCCATGTGATAGATGCAGGCAGGATAGGGATTAATGTCCCCATTATACAAATGCAAAAAAGTTCTCAAACTTTTGCTTTCTATGTGCCAGACACTGTGCTAAGGACTTGACGCGTATTATTTCATCCAAAGCTCAGAACTACTCTTTAAGTCGTGTTCTATTATCATCGTGCCTACTCTACTAATGAGGACTCTGAGGCCTAAAAAGATTAACTGCTTTGCTCTGGTCTGTGAATTAGTAAGAGATAGAGCCAAGAATTGAACCCCTGTCTGTTTGACTCCAAGGTGCTAACCAGTTTGCTATTATACCCATTAGCTCTTGGGTTATATTTGCTATGCATATGTCTGTCTCCTCTACTGGATTATGAGCTCCTCCAGGCAAAGACCAGGGCATCCCTAATATCCACCCCAGCTAGCACAGTACCTGATGCTTAGAACAGTACATATGTGATGAATGAAAAAAAAAGAAAGAGGTTAAATGACCAGTCCACAGCTGCATATTTAGTAGTAACTCCCTGACTTGAGACGCAAAGGCAGTTCTTCTGAATCTAAGGACTTTTCAATAATAATAATAATAATAATGCCAGCTATCATTTATTAAGAACTCATATCAGGCACTTTTATACATGTACTATTTCATTTAATTCCTGAAACAATCTTGTAAAATGGATGTAATAATACCCTCATTTGGAAACAGAGGCTCGATGAGATAAAATAACTTACCTAAGGACATTCAGCTAATAAATCAAAGACTCAGTTTGTCATATCTGCATTATTTAAGGCTTGCCAGCTTCCTCCCCTGGGAACTGGACCCAGTCTCTGTATCTGTTCCAAGCTTATTAAATCCTTCCCTCTCTATATCCCAAACCATGATGCCCACCCATCTGATTACAAGAATCCCATTGCTCAGACATTCCTGCAATGGAGCTCTACCTCTAGAGGAGGCCCTTGAATATGGGGGACACTCTCCAGAATTATACCAGAGGGATCAAGAACATGGGCTGCATCAAGAAGAAGAGGTTCCAATGCTCTGCTGCTTTCTAGCTGCATGAATGGTTGGAGGAAGGAAAGACAGGACTTACTGGAGACTATTAGGTCTCTATTAAGCATGGTCTGGGCTCCCCAACACATCTTACGCCCCCACTACATATGTCAGGGTATTACATCCAACTATCCATCCATCTATCCTCTCAGTCTTTTTTATCTATTGATCAATCCGTCAACCTTGCATCCTTTCTTTTATCCATCTACCCTTCCATCCATCCATTAACAAACATTTATTGATCAACTACTCTGTTCCCAACACTGTACTGGGATCTGGGGTGTCAACTTAGGGAAAATCGCTACAATTTAAACAGCAGATATTTATTTGGGCAATTAGAATTGCAGTTTGGGAGATACAGATTCAGGTAGAAACCCAAAACTTTTCCAGTTACAGGAGAGGGGCTTAGAGTTTTTATGGGAAAAAGGGAGGATGAGGTGCATCATATTAAAGAAGAGTTCACTGGTGCTAGAGGAGGTGAGATTAGACTTGCACTTCATTGATTGGTTACCAATTAGGTCATCAGCAAAGTCCAGTTTCATCAGTCCTAACAGACAGGATAGTCTTGTCCTTACTGACTTCTTGGAATGTTGGCCGTTTGGTCCAGTTTGGAAGATAAAGAAAACATGACATGCAAGGCAATTCCTCTGAAGTGGCTGCTCTGGCTCTATTTTAATATGGCTCCACTCACGTCATCTTTCATGTGGTTACAAAGATGAATAAGATACAGGACATGACATAATATAGTAGTCAGGAATGAGGAGCATCAAGCTGAGAAAACTAAGTTAACACCTGGGCTCTGTCACTTACAAGCTGAATGCCCTTGGACAAGTCCCTGGGCCTCTCTGAGCCTCAGTTTCCTCCTATATAAAAAGAGGGGAGAAGGAGTAATGTAGTACATAACTCATAGGGTTTTTTTTTTTTGAGGAAAAGACAAGATCAAGCACTTTAGTGAGAGCTGAGACACCCTCAGTTGGCATTGTTATCATAAAACCAGTTCCTGCCCTAGAGGAACTCATGATGTATTTGGAAGGCACACTTGTAAATAAGTTAAGATGTGTGATATGGGACCCAGTAGTAGGAGGTAACTAAAGCCAGCCTGGGGCATCAAGGCAAGTCTCAAGAAAGAGAAGGATCCCAGCTCCTTTTCTCATAAAAAGGCATCTCTTGCAGAGAAGAGTCATTCTGAATTACTTGAAGACCTTGAGACATGTAAAAGGACTTCTTGGATAATCACCGCTTTCCTCCCCTTGATCAAGGTCTTTGCCAGAGTATTTTCAGCACTCTGGTTCTGTGCTGATGTTCTGTGTGTCTGTTTCTGAGTTTAATAGATCTTCATTCTCCCTTATATTGCATCCAGAATGTCCTTGGAACTTAATATGTCTTATATCCATAATAAAATTATAGTGATGAAATGTACCTGAGGTACCATCTACCCTACACTTCCGCATTCTCTAGAAGGAAAGGCCCAGAGAGGTTAAATTACTTGTCTGAGACCACATGACTAAGCTGGTGACCCAGCTGGGACCAGATCCAAGGTCTTATGGTGTCCACTCCAAGGATGCTTCCAGCCCACCATGCCTACTCCTCTAATTTCTCATGCCACCTAACACCAAGCTGCCACCCCATAGTCCTCTTTCTGTGTATTTCTTTACCTCTTCCTCATCCGTGGTGGGGTGGGAATGTTACCTCACAAAATTGGGGTTCTCTTGCCCAATGTGCATAAGGAGCCAATTATTACAGCATCAGCTTTTAAGAAAAGAAAAAAGCTTTATTGTGAGGATGCCTGCAAGGAGACAGGAGGCAATGCTCTCAAATCTGTCTCCTCAATCCAGGGCTCAGGGCAAAATTTACAGAATGAGGGGCAGGGCAGTATAAAGTGTGGAGTTAGATGATTGGAGGTAAGAAGTGAGGTAATTGATGATCTGCACAAGCATAGTCAAGCTTCATGGCTCTTCATAGGATGCATGTTCACAAAATGGTGGTGGTAGTATGATCTGAGGGTAGAGTTTTCATCCCCTTGATGTCAAAAGGGTCACTTAGTGGCATTTGCACAGGCCCAGTTGGTGGACTGGTGGTCTCAGCTCGCCTAAACTGGACAAGAGGTCGTTTCTCAGTTCCTGAAAAACCACTCTTAATTATTCCATTTATAAGATGGGATCAGTTGAACTGGTCCTAGAAGGCCTGTGGTTACAGCAAGTTGAGTGCCAAACAATCTTGAGAAAATTATCTTGCCTCATGGGATCTGTTTTCCCATCTGTAAAATGATGTTGCTAAGACCAACTTTATAAATTCAGTGTGAAGATTAAATGATAGAATTTAAGTCAGAGTACTTCAAGAAGTGCTACCTATTGTCTTTGATTCTCAGAACACCTGTAAGTGGCAGATTCAGGATTCAGACTTAGCTGGATCTGACTGCAACGTGTATACACTTTCCACTACATTTCTGGCACTTAGTAGATGCTTAATAAATAAAAGAAATTAGCTTCCAAGTTCAAGTAGATGCACTTTTCCCTATTCCTCCTGCTAAGGACAAGTAAATTCCTAGACATTATATATAAAACAAACATAAGTACAACTTCTACTTCTGCCTGGAAGTAACAGGGTGGCACTGCTCTCTTTCCCGGCAAGAGCCATGTCAGAGAAAACCAGCCATGACAGAAAGCTTTAATAAGATCCCGAATTTCATAACATAATACAAAAATGTACAGGCTTCAATTGAAAATCACTCATCATACAAAATATGATGTAATATAAAGTATGATATGAAGTATATAATATAATTATAATTATATCATGCAACCAGGAATATCTCAAGCTGAATGAAAATACACAATCAACAGATGCCAACACAAGATGCCAGAGATGTTAAAATGATATGACAAGGAATTTAAAGCAGACATTGTAAAAATAGCTTTAACAAGCAATTACAAACACACTTGAAGCAAATGAAAAATTAGAAAACCTTAGTAAGTAAATAGAAAGTGTCAGCAAACAAATAGAAGATATGAAAAAGAACCAAATGAAATTTTAAAATTGAAAAATGTAGTAATCAAAATTTTAAAACTCAGTGAATGGGCTCAACAGCAGAAAGGAGGGAGAGAGGAAATAATCAGTGAACTGGAAGACAGAACAATAGAAATTACCCAATCTGAACAACAGAGAGAAAACAGACTGAAAAAAGAAAACTGAACAGAGCCTCAGGGACCCGTGGGACTAGAAAAGATCTAATATTCATGTCATTAGAGTCCCAAAAGGAGAGAAAGAAGGTGAGTCTGAAAAAATACAAAGAAATCATGGCTGAAAAATTCCCAAATTTGGCACAAGACATAAACCTACAGATTCGAAAAGCTAAACAACTCCCAAACCCAAACAGATCCACACACCATAATTAAACTTCTGGAAAGTAAAGACAAATAAAAAATCCTAAAAACAGCCAGGAACAAAAATGACACCTTACCAACAGGAAAACAAAAAATCCAAATGACATCGTATTTATTACCAGAAACTATGGTGACTAGAAGAAAATGGTACAATATTTTCAGGTGCTAAAAGAAACTAGCCATCAATCCAGAATCATACACTCAGTGAAAACGTTCTTCAGGAATAAAGAGGAAGTCAACACATTCTCAATGAAGGAAAACTAAGAGAATTTGTCACCCAGCAGCCTAAAAAATGGCTAAAGAAACCTCTCTAAACAGAAAGGAAATAATTTTTTAAAAGGAACCTTGGAACATCAAGAAGGAAGAAAGAACACAGTAAACAAAAATATGTATAAATACAATAGGTTTTCCTTTTTCATCTCGAGTTTTCTAAATTATGTTTGATGGTTGGATAAAAATAGATAAATTATCATTATAAGAAGAGAAAAATATTTGGAACTTTATAAAAATTTGGAAATTTCTTTATAAAAATGTCTTTCCTTGATATGTGTATTATTTAGAATCTCCAAAAACTTCATTACTTTATTTTTCATGTGCTCTCTAAGAAGGTCCAAATCCCAAGAAAACCTATCTGTCGTACATCAGTTCTCCTTAGTCAAATCCCACCCAGGTAAGGGGCAATGTGCCCGGCACCCAGAAAATTCTCCTTTGTCTCTCTAAGAACTTTCCTTAAACATGGCTAAATTAGAACTCCTTGATTGCAAGTGACAGATACCCAATCTGCAGTTGCTTAAGCCAAACAATAGGAAAGTCAGGTCTGGTGCTAAGAAATGGCTAGAACCAGTGTCTCCAATGCCATCAGTTTACCCTCCATCTCTGTCTCACGTCAGCTGCCTCTTTCTGCACACCAATTTCAAGATCTCCTGTCTGGGCTTTCTCTGAGTTTACATCCTAACAGCCCTGGGCCCAGAATAGAAAAAGAATTTCTTCCTCTGCCTCCCATTTGAAAAAAAAAATACCAAGGAAGGATTCTGATTGGTCAGTTGTGGGTTTTTTCTTCACCTTTGACCAATCTCCTAAAACTATGCCTGGGGGAGGGATTTTTTAGAAAAAGAGAGTCTTGGATGCTGGGAAAACAAAATCTGTGGCCCATGAAACACTTTAAAAACATGAAATCAAAACAAGGCTTCACTATTCTCCCACTGACTTCATCTTCCTTAATTAAGAATCCTTAAGGAATCTGATGATAGCAGAGCAGGGTTTCTCAATCTCAGCACTATTGACATTAGGAGACAGATAATTCTTTATTGTAGCAGGCTGTCCTGTGCATTGTAGGATGTTGAGAAGCATCCCTGGTCTCTCTACCCACTAGATGCCAGTAGCAGTGCTCCATCTCCCAGTTGTAACAACCAAAAATATCTCCAGACATTGCCAAGTGTCCCCTGGGGAGCAAAATTGCTCCTGGTTGAGAGCCACTGCAGTAGAGGAAGGTGAGATTGGAGAACAGAGGGCATTTTCCCAGAAGCTATTACCAAAGTGGACATCTGGGGGTGTAGGGGGAAGAATAAGGAAAAAGACATGGAGGAAGGGAGGGAGGAAGGATGGAGATTGTAGGGCTTCCAGCACCTCCCATTTCATTTTTCCATTAGCCCCTTGGCACCAATTAATTTATCATATTATATAGTTGTCACCTTGGAAGAAGAGCTAGGGTCCTAGGACATAGGAAACGGAATAAGCCATATAAATACTTCAGCCTGGGTATGTGGGGAGGGAAGGATGGACTAAGGATTCAGATTCCTTAATGGAGGAGGCGGATTGTGGTAATTCAGCATCAGTGACTATAACCTGAGGGTGCTGTGCTGTGTTTCTTGTGTCTACCACCAATTGTTATCTATATTAACAAAAGTGATCTCTTGTAATTCAGTTTTCTTTGGGCTTTCTCAGACCCAATCCTATTTGATTCTCCCCCAAACCCTGTGAAGTGGGCAAGGGAAGATCTTCTTATGGCCATTTACATATGAATAAATTGAGATCTATAATAGAGGACATAGAAGCACTATCATGTGGGCTTCTAATACAGACAAATCAGGCTTCCATCCTCGGCTTTACCACTTACTAGTTATTTAATCTTGTCAAGTTACTTAACCCCTCATCTGTATAACGGAGTCAATACCTAGGTAACGTAGGTCATCAAGAGAATTAAATTGGCTAATGTAGGTAAAGTATCTATTACGGTTCCTGGCCCTTAGCAAGCACATAATAAAAGTTAACAAGTATTATTATCATAGTTATCACTATCATCACTGACATTCTAAGAAAAATTAAAATTAAGCAATTAAGCCAGAGTCTCACAGCCTGTAAACGATGGGTCAGGTCCTTAAATTCCATTTTTGAATACTGGCATCATTTTACTATTCTGTGATGACTGAGACTGAGTAAGGGTATGAAGATCGATTGTCCACCCAGGGGTCTGATACTTTATATTACCTACTTAATCTCACTATAATATTGAGAATTAGTCAATAGTAACTCCATTTTACAAGTGAAAAAATCTGAGACTTAGAAAAGTAACTTGCCCACTGTCATTCAGGTAGGGAATGGGGTTGGATTATGGTGATTTGTGTTGTGAAGTCCAACAAGTCATTCTTTTGCAATTCTAGTGACCGGCTGAGGTATGGGATGGAGACACAACTCTGGCCATGAAGACGTGAGAAGTCTCAGGGAGATGGAGAGCTTTTAAGAAAGCTTTTCCTCACTGAAAAAAATTAAGATGCACAGGGGAAGAAACGGCCCCTGTACAGAATAGCTGCCACCATCTGGCAACCATGATAAGAACAAGCTGGAGGGGGAAACTGAAACATCAAAGATAACAGAGCAGAAGACAGAAAGATGATATCACTCAATCAACCATTGATTTAACAGCTCGGTCTCCAAACTTGTTTTCACGTGAGAAAATAAACCTCCTTTTTGTTTCACCCATTTGAATCAGGTTTTCTGTTACTTGCAGCCAAATACATCCCGATACAATCAACCATAATAATACCTTTACTATTAATAAGAATAGGATTCATTGTACACTTCCTACATTCCAAATACTGTATTAAGCTTTTGAGATTTGATATTTCACCCCTACAACAAACCCATTAAGTAGATACTATTGTTCACTCCATTTTACAGACATGTACTGGGGTGGAAGAAAGAAAACTAACATTTGCAGGTTGAGGATATGTAACCTCTTGGGACATTGGGGAGATGGCTCAGAGTGCAGACTCTTGAGTCAGACCATCTACATTCAAATCCAGTGTTGTCACTTACTGGCCATGTGCTTTTGATCAAGTACTTACAAACTATTCTCTTCCAGCCTCTGTTTCCTCATCCTTAAAATGGACATGATCATTGTATCCCTCTCAAAGTGTTGTTAGGATGGAATGGGATTCATTCAATCAACAAATATTGTGCACATGATTTGATGTTCCTCATAATTTTGCAAGGTTGAGAAATACTGCCTCCATATATGTAATTGAGGAAACTGAGGTTTAAAGAGGTTAAATTACTTGCCAAACTCCACACTGCTAGGAAGCAGGGTTCTGGAATTCAAATCTAAGTAGGATCCTTTTAGTCCCAAAGAATTGGGCATAATTACACGACAAAGGCTGTTTGGGTCAGGGGCTGGGACATCTGAGAGGTGGAAGGATGGATTAAGCCCAGGTTGTGAAGAGTTCTTCGTCCAGGAGCTTTGTCAAGGAATGTGGGGAACATATTGGGTGAAGTGAGGCTGTGGGACTGTGAGAGGAAGGAGGCAGCATGGTCTAGAGTTGGCAGTAGGGAACAAGAGAAGGTGGGCACTGCCAGATGGGTGACCCTCAGTCTACAGAAATGCTGCCAGTCTCTGGGGACACACTCTCCAAGGATGGCTATGGGATTGCCAACCCAAGTGGCCTCAATAATTATTAGATTTGCCTTGCCCACTGTAATATTGTGATTTATAATGAGAAATATATATTAGGGCTTTGTCCCATTTCTGGTACAGAGTTCCTAAAACTCTTGGAATTTCCTAAGTGTTAAAATCAATAAAGGTGTCTTTTGTTATGTTAATGAGGGGACTTTTGGACACACCTAAGGATGAGGGCTGGTTGCCAGGAGAACCAACCATGTGATTAGAGGGCTGGAACTTTGAGTCCCATTCCCTGACCTTCCTGGAGAAAAGAGAATCTGGAGATTGAGTTCAATCGCCAATGGCCAATGATTTAATCAACCACACCTGTGTAATGAAGTCTCCATAAAAATCCAGAAGGAGAGGATTTGCAGGGTTTGCAGAGCTTCCAGGTTAGTGAACACATGGAGGTGCTGAGCTCAGAGAGGGCATGGAACTCCTCGCCCTTTCCCCCACACCTTGCCCTATGCATCTCTTCCAGCTGGCTGTTCCTGAGTTATATCCTTTTATAGTAAACCAGTAATCTAGTAAGTAAAACGTTGCACTGAGTTCTGTGAGCCAATCTAGCAAATTAATTGAACCCAAGGAGGGGAGTGTTGGAACTTTCAATTTATAGCCGGTGGGACAAAAGCATAGGTGACAACCTGGACTAGTGATTGGCATCTGAAGTGGGGCAGTGAGGAGGGGTGCGATTTTGTGGGACCAAGCCCAAAACCTGTGGATCTGACGTTATCTCCAGATAGGTAGCGTCAGAAACACACTGAATTGTAGGACACCTAGCTGGTGTTGCAGAATGGCTTGGTGTGGGAAAAACCCACACACTGGAATTGGTATCAGAATATTATGCACTCTTGTTGCTAAAAATCTATGAGACGTCACTGATGGCTACAGTTCAATCACCTCTCCATCTACCAACATGAGCACAAGCTGACCTCAAGCATTCGGGCAATCAGGGCTCTGAGGCCCCAAACACTCTTATTCCAAAAAACAACCAGATCTAGTAGCCACAGTAGGAAACTTGGGATCAGACAGAGCTGGCCTGGAATCGTTAGTGTCTGGGTGATCTTAAGCACAAATGCTTAACTCTTGGGACCTCAGTATAACGGTGAGAGAGTCAGACAACCTGGGTTCAAACCTTGCATCTGCCACCTACTGGTTGTGTAACCTCAGATAAATGACTTATAGGTTCTCTGAGACTGTTTCCTCATCTGTAAAATGGGGAAGACAGTTTTAACTACCTGTTAGAGCAGTGGAGATGATATATAAATTATATAAGTCATACATTCAATGAATAGTTACTGAGAACTTTCTATGTGCCAGTCAGGCTCTGGTGGTGACAAGACAGACAAGATCCCTGTTGTCATGGAGCTCACACTGAAGTAGGAGAGAAGAGATGACACGCAGATCATTAAAATAACAAAATAACATCACGCAGTGATCAAACTAGAGCTGGGCACAGAAAGGGACACCGAAGGGGAGGTTTGAGCAGAGAGTTGAATAATAATTGAGCAGTGGGAATGGCAAGTGCAAAGGCCCCGAGGCAAAACAGAGTTTGATGTGATCATGGAGGAAACAAGAAGGCCAGTATGTCTGGACATACTGAGCAAAAGAAGGGCAGTGTAAGAGGACATCAAGGGCTGGATCACAGGAAGCCTCTTGACTCTTGTTGGCATTTCGGATTTTACTCTACTTAAGAAGGGGAGGCGTGGCGTAGCAGTTAAGTGCATGAGCTCCGCTACTGCTGGCCCGGGTTAGGATCCCGGGTGCTCACCAAGGCACTACTCATCAGGCCAGCTGTCCCACATAAAGTGGAGGAAGATCAGCACAGATGTTAGCTCAGGGCTGATCTTCCTCACCAAAAAAAAAAATATATATATATATATGGGGGGTGGAGGGCATTGGTGGAGGTTTTTAAACAGAAGAGTTCTTGAGTGCCATCTATTCTGAAATTCATACGCGGCAAGATTTAATCTTTTTTTTATATCTGAGTAGTATTCCATTGTATGTAAATATCACATCTTCTTTACATTCATCCATTGATGGGCACTTAGCTTGTTTCCTAGTCTTGGCTATTGTGAATGATGCTGCAATGAACACAGGGGTGCATGTATCTTTTTGAATTAGCATTTTCATGTTCTGTAGATAAATACCCAGAAGTGGAATAGCTGAATCGTACGGTAGTTCTGTTTTTAATTTTACTATTTTCCATATGATGACGGATGGCAACTAGACTTTCGGTGGTGAATACGATGTAGTCCATACAAAAGTCAAAATATAATGAGATACATCTGACATTTATATAATCTTATAAAGCAATGTTACCTCAATAAAAATTAATTAATTTATTAAAATAAAATTCATACCTAGGATTTGTTTTAATAAGATATTGTAAGACAGGCAGACAGGGAAATGATTATCATGTAGGAAGAAGTGTATCCTCACAGATCCCTAGAAACAGGAGGCATGTCATCGGTCGGTCGGGGGCAGAGGTGGGAGAGGGTAGAGTGTGGCCCAGACCCTTTATTGGATTTCTCATGGGAAAGAATGGGTGAGGCAGGGTAGGTACATTGAGTAACTTTAGGATCAGATAGTTTGAATAATTTCGACAGGCGCTGAGCTATAGAGGTGGTCCCTAGTTGTCTAGTACCCTGCCCCGGTGTGATTTAGGGCAGAGGGAATACTGGCTTGGTGGGTGAGAGTTTGAGAAAGGAGATGTTTGCGGGTGTGGGCTCTGGATTAGCTGGTTTGTATATCAAAGGTGTGCTCGGAGACAGTCGTTTGCCATTTCTAGGAATTAGCTAGCCCTGGGAGGGGCAGTCTCTCTAGGATCAAGACCCCAAATACTAGAACATCAAGAATGCAGAAAATAAGAAAATATAGTCAATATACTACACAAAAAAAGGTTTCCATAATTGGTATCTATTAGTATTGCCTCTAAGTTGAGGGCAATGCTTCCTATTTTGAAAAATTGTGAGAAATAATTACAAAATGTATGCAAAGAACAAGAAATTTAGGAAGTCCTCAAAAATTTTCTTCCTTTCCCCTTCCTGCTACAACACATTTTGACCTCTAATGCTACATTTAAATCAGAAAATACCCTATAGCACATGGGTTCTGACCTGGATTTTAGAATGAGGACAAATTTTCCGTCCACCCTCCACAAACCAAACCAGCCCTGGTAACTGATAAAAAAGAAAAGCTTGTTCACCATTGGAAATATTGTCACCATGTTTGAACCTCCCAACAGTCACTCAAAAAGCAGCAATGACAAAAAGACAGGGGAAAGAGAGTAAACACGTTTTGAGTGTATCCTGTGGGCCAAGCGTGTGTAAGGCACATACACCATCACAACGTTTCCCCAAATACAGTCACAAGTTGGTCTGAATGTTGTGTTTCCCCAAATTCATATGTTGAAATCCTAACCCCTAAAGATGATGGTGTTAGAAGGTGGGGCCTTTGGGAGGTGATTAGGTCATGAGGGTGGAGCCCTCGTGAGTGGGATTAGTGCCCTCATAAAAGGACCCCAGAGAGCTCTCTCGCCCCTTCCACCATGTGAAGACACAGCGAGAAGCCTCTGGCCATGGACCAGGAAGTGAGCCCTCACCAGCTGCTACACTAAATCTTCTCACACCATGATCTTGAACTTCCCAGCCTCCAGAACTCTGAGAATTAAATTTCTGTGGTTTGTAAGCTACCCACTCTGTGGTATTCTGTTATAGCAGCCTGAACAGACTAAGACAAGAGACCACGGAGAAGATAGTCTTAGGGATTCCTAGACCCAATGTTAAATAACATCGAATCACATGGTAAGAGTTCATCCCTTTCCCATCATTCTAATTACATCAAGGAAAAGTCTCAAGTGGGTGCTAACATATCTTTAACACCTCTCTAACACTTGCTAATCTCCCCTTTCAACAAAAAATGAACAGGCCTTACACTCAGGGCCTTGGCAGGCTACAATACTGGCTAGAATTTTAATGACAATGGTTTTTTCCCCCATGATTCTTTAAATGGTTTCCTTCTTTACAGAGCGGAAGAGACTAGTTTGCCTATTTATGGCAAAATAATTAAAAATTAATTTAAAGTTAATTTAAAATAAATTCTAAATAGCTATTTTTTTTAAATAAAGGTATTTCTAAGTGAGTCAATTTAAAGAGAAATATCATGTTAATAACAGTACAAGAGGCAAAAATCATGCACGTGGTACTCGAATGGCTAAATTTCAGGAAATATTGAGTTATTTCTTTCATCCTAAGAGGAGCCCTCTGAGGTAGGTGCCATTTTTATCTCTAGTTTACGTGTAGGAAACTGACACACAGCAGAGAAGTGATTCAGCCAAGGTCGCACAGGCTTCTTAAACCCAGTTCCACCTGGCTCTAGAGTTTGAAATCTCACCGCACTGACGGATCATGGTGTTTGTTTCCAGAATCAGATGTTGTCCACTTGGGTAAAACCTCATATGCATCTTTTTTTTTTTTTTTGGCTGAGGAAGACTGGCTCTGGGCTAACATCCTTGCCCATCTTTCACCACTTTATATAGGACGCCGCCACAGCATGGCTTGACAAGCGATGCGTCACTGCGCGCCCAGGATCCAAACTGGCGAACCCTGAGCCGCCGCAACAGAGTGCCTGCACTTAACCACTACGCCACCGGGCTGGCCCCTCATATGCATCTTAAGAAGGCTTCAGGGACCTGCTGACTTTAGAAATTAGCTGCCAGGTACACGGCTAACCCTCACCTGCGAAAGCTCTTTAAGTCTCCTGCAGATTCTCCTCCCATATCGCCAGCTGTAGAGAGAGGCAGAGTGGGACTAGAACCCACCGTCACATTGTAAATTGGTCTCTTAGATCAGTAATGCAGAGTCCCTGGGATGACACTGCTGTTCCAGGGAAGAGAGCCTTACTCAGGTATTCAGGACATTCTGAAACTTTCCCGAGCAGGACAGCTCATTCCTCTGACCCCACCTAGCCCAGCCCAGTCACTGGATTGCCTTTTTAGCTGCTCTGTTTCTGCCATTGTTGCTGCTTGGGGGAACCAGCCTTATCTGTACATTGATGAGTCATGCTTTCTGTACATTTCAACGTTTTATCCCTGCGGGGAAGATTCTGGTAAGTACCTTCCCTCTCACTGCTCTTACTACCCCTTGCCTCCCTCTTAGGACTGTTTCTGAGGCTCTTAAAGAAAATTGAACTTTTCAGCAGTTGGAGTGCAGTGGTTGCAAAAAAAAAAAAAAGGCTCAGATTGGGGGAATGTTCTCATGATTAGCTGACTGGAAAAAATATTCAAACTTTCTCTCATCTTCTAGTTCGACAACTTGAGTAACTGGAATGTTCTAGGTGTTATAGAGTGTGTGAGAATTCTCGGCCCCTGAAACTACAAATCAAAGGAAGATGATATTTGGTAACTTTTTATTCACGCAACACACAGACTTGATGTCAACTATAAGTTACTGTTATTGTCTCTTTTGGAGCCAATTCTCAATGATGCAATAAATGGCATTAAACTTAGAGTTATAAAGGCTGTGTTTTCGTTCCAGCTCTGATACGAATGCAGCGTGTCACCGCAGACACCTCACTTAACTTCTCCGGACCTCAATCCTCTGATCTGTAAAATGGGAGAGCTGGACAGAATCATCGCTGTGGGTCCCTCGGTCCTCAAACACTATGTAATCGTGGGCACATTGCATGCGCTCTCTACGCCATGGATTTCCCATGTGTAAAAAGAGCTAATTAAGCCCTGGGCTGCTTCATGTAGGTAATGATAAGGATTAAAACAAAATTCTGTATGTGGCTCTACAAAAGTAAAGTTCTATCCATCGTGAAGTGTTACTATAATGAGAACAAAGGTCACCGGCTGGTCAATGCATATCCTTGAGTTGCTAGCAGCAGAATCCTTCTCTAACTTAAACGAAAGGGAATCTCTTTTTTTGTTTTTTTTGAGAAGCACTCCTCACATCCCTACAGGGCCTTATCCAGACAAACTGCATGTTTTGGATTGATTTTTTTAATTGTAGTAAGAACATTTAACATAAGATCTACCCTTTTAACACATTTTTAAGTGTATAATACAATATTATTAACTATAGTCATGAGGTTAAAGATCTCTAGAACTTATTCATCTTGCATAACTGAAACTTTGTGTCCCTCGAGTAGCAACTCTCCACTGCCCCCTGATGAAATTTACACAGAGGCAACTTGGATTCTTCTGTCCCCGCTGGGCTGTAGAGAGAGAGAGGCACGCAATTGTGGAAATCTCTTCCTGCTCTGCAGCAGCCCCCAACCGCCTCGACAGGTCAGTGACAAGCAACAAAAGACTTTTTATCCAAATTCTGGGAGAACTGATGTGCTCACCAGGGATGTGCTCACATCAGTGCTCTGGTGAATGGTTGTTGCAAGGAATGCTGGGAAGGATCCTCAGCAGCTGGCCAAGACGTCCTCAGCCATGAGCCATCAGTGCAGAAGAATACAAACAGCAGACAAACGCAATGCTACCATTACTGGAAAGCAAACCAGAGCCTGCAGAGTAAGACAAACTGGGAAAAGCTGTAGCAGAGCCAGCCAGGGTCAGGAGAACGGGGAGCAGCAGAGGAAAACGTCAGGTACCATTTTGACAGGCTAACAGCAGGGAAGGAATTGTCTTCTGCAACAACTCCAAAGGCGGAATTTCTAAACAATTACACCACCACCAGCAGGTGTTGCCTTCACCAATAGCTTGTAATAATCTACTTGATCAAAATAACATTAGACAAGATATTTTTTCCTATATTTTACTACGAGAATTTTCAAAGATACATAAAAATCGAAAGTATTTTACAGTGAAAACTCATGTACCCATGACCTACATTCTACTAGTAACATCTCCTGGTTTTAACACAGATCTATGCATTCTTTTGTCTACCCATCAACTCCTTTAATTTTTTGATACACGTCCCAATCAGTGGCATGCAGTAGTACACTTCATCCCAGAAATTCAGCATGCATGTCACTAACTATAGTTCAGTATTTGTTTATGGCTCATACACAAGATATTTTGGGCATAAAAAAATAAAACACAGAGGCCGGCCTGGTGGCATAGTGATTAAGTTCGTGTATTTCCCTTCAGTGGCCCAGGGTTCACAGGTTTGGATCCCAAGTGCAGACCTACGAATTGCACATCAAGCCCTGCTGTGGTGGCATCCCACATACAAAGTAGAGGAAGACAGGCACGGATGTTAGCCCAGGGCCAATCTTCCTCAGCAAAAAGAGGAGGATTGGCAACAGATGTTGTCTCAGGGCTAATCTTCCCCACCAAAAAAAATAAAACACAGGGGTTAGAAGAAGGGAAGGATGAATAGGTGGAGCACGAAGGATTTTTCTGAGCAATGAAATACTCTCTATGATGCTACAATGGTGGACACATGTCCTTATACATTTGTCCAAACCCATCGAATGCACAACACCAAGAGTGAACCCTCATGCAAACTATGGACTTGGGGTGATAATGATGTGTCGTTGTAGGTTCATCACTTATAACAAAGGTACCACTCTGATGGGGCATGTCGATCATGGGGGAGGCTGTGCATGTGTGGGGGCAGAGGAGATATGGGAAATCTCTGTACCTTCTGCTCAATTTTGCTGTGAACCTAAAACTGCTCTAAAAAATAAAGTATATTTTTAAAAATTAAATAAATAATACAAAATGAAATAAAACATGCAACCTAGCTCTAACAGAGGAGTAGCAAACTGACATCCCATAGGCTGAATTCAGCTTATAGATGTGACAATTTTGCCTGCTCAGCATCTGTTCCCATTCCTCCTGTTACAGAATCCCGTTTCCTTTGGATAAATGGTCCAGCTCCTTTCACAGTCTATGTGGTTTGGGAAGAACTGACGCTTTCTCTTGGCTCCATAACTGGACCCATGAGCCCCTCCTGGCCAATCAGCATATTCTTGGTTGGCTACAGACATCCAACTCAACTGGTGTGTCTGGTTGAGATGGGCACAGGAGTCAGGTTGGTCCACCGAGAGCCTCCCCAGGACTGTCACTGAAATTCTCTTCCAGCTCAGTTTACTAAGCTGATAGGACACATCCAGCGATGCTGGTGTCCATCTTTTTATGATGTTGTAAGAACCTGCTTAGGAATGCAGCTGAGCCAAAGCAAAGCAGAGCTCATTAATGGAAAGGCATGGGCACTTTTGCTTCTCGATCCAGCCAGGCCTAAACTCCAGCAAATGCTTGTAGTTTTCAGTTATATGAGTCAATACATTTCTTTTTAAAAATTAAGCTACTTTAAGCTCTTTTCTATCAATTTCAATAAAAAGAGTCCTGACGAATACACAGTTACAAGGGAGCTGAGCTGAAATTCACACCCAGGTCTGGGTTCAAGGACTCACTACATATCCTGCAATATAGGTCCTGCATTAAAATTCAAAGAGGAAGGAAACTTACCCTGCCCACGAGGACATCAGAATCCAGGAAGCGCAGGTAACAGGTAACCCCTGAGTGGCGACACCATGTGGTAAGTCAAGTAGAGGGGGGTGTCTGTGTCCAGGAGGTGCAGGGGGACACACAGGGTAGGAAAGGCTTCGAGGATGAGGTGACCCTTAAGAGGAGCCTCGAAAAGTGAGGAGAAACCAGAGGACAAGTTACACTCTTACGGGAGGTGGGGGGACAGGGTGGGTCAGCAGAGCGGCCCTAGGGTGCTCCAAGCCCCATTCACCAGCCCTCCCATCCAGAACAATCTCAGCCACAATCACCATGTGCATCTCTCCCTGTCAATCTGTCTGTCTGTCTATTCATCTATCTCTCATCTCTCTGTGTCTATGTCCACATCTCTGTCTCTCCCTCCCTGTCTCTCTCTTTCTTTTCCTCTGAGTCTCTCTCTCTGTCTCTGTCTCTGTCTTTATCTCTTTCTCTCCCTCCCGTTCTTCCTCCCCCTCCCTTCATGTACTCGCTCCCCTAATTTCTGGGATGCAATCTACTCCACCATCAGTACAACCCTAGTCCAAGCCACCATCACTTCTCACACGTCCAGCTTGACGGCCTCATAACTTGTCCTCCCGCCTCCATCCTTGCCTCTGCTCTATCAATCCTCCACCTCCCTGACAAAGCAAATATTTTCAAATGCAAATCTAATCATGGCACTCCCCTGCTTAAAACCAGGGATAAAGACCAAACTCCTCAATGCAGCCTACAAGGCCCTTCCCACTCTCCAACCACATCCAGCTCCATGCACCCCCCCACTCACGGCATCCCAGCCTCCCTGGTCTTCTGGCTCCTCAAAGAGTCATTTTTGCTCCCACCCCAGGACCTTTGCAGTTGCTCTTTCCTCTCCCTGAGATGCTCCCCTCACCTTCAGCCCCACATCCCTTCACCTAATTAACCCTTACTCATCCTTTGTCTCATCTCGAGTTCAAATATCACTTCCTCAAAGAAGTCTTCCCTGATTGCCAGATCACATCAGATCTCGCTGGTACATGTTCTCTCATTCCTTTGACTTTTTCTTTATAGCACTTATCCAAGTTTATAGTTATACATATACGTATATATAAGATAGATTGATTCATGCCTATCTCTTGCACTTAAAATCCAAGAAAGCAGACACCACGTCAACTTTTTAAAACAACTGTATACCCAGAACTCAGGACAGCGGCTAGCACACACTTCCGGTTTGTTCCAGTCCCCACCACTCCCTATTGCCTTCCCCACACTGAGTAAAGTGTTCGTTACAATTTATGTTATGTTTGTGCTGCTGTTTTTCTTAGAGTAAAGAATTATTCCTTCAGACCACTGCCTCTCTCAAAGGGTGGAGAAACAGAAGCTAGACCAAGAGGGCCAAGAGTTTCTAGGAAAATGAGACACAGCCTATTTCTTTATGGAAGTGAAGAATGGACGATAGTTATTCCTCACTCTTGTTTATTACCTGCCCAGGCTTATAGGCATTCGAGTTTGCAACCCCTCCCCTAACACTCTCCATATAATTCTATTATATTTACTGAAGATTTAATTCTGGACACCTACCTGGCATTGTCTTGGCACTGGGGATATGATGGAGGACGAGACAGGCGAAGTCCCTGCCCTTACGTCATTGTGACCTGTCCTTCCACTAAACTAAGCTCTCCCAGTAGTTTCAGCACAGCTCTGGAGCCAGACTGCCTCAGATAATCCCAGCTGGGTGGCCCTGGGCAAATTACTAAACTTCTCTGTGCATTGGTTTTCTCACTTGTGAAATGGGGCTAATAATTGTACCTTCCTTCCAGTGTTATTGTGGGGATAAAATGAGTTAAGACATAGCTGTTTCATAATAAACTCCCAGTAAATGTTAACTCTTATTACCCACCTCTGTACCCTGAGTGGGACCAGCTTCGTGGCTTTGTGACCTGCGCATCACACAGGACCCCATGCCTTAGAAGGGCCCCATGCTTGGTTTAATGCTCTGCTGCTGCTGTCCTGAAATTCTTCACTTTTGAGCAAGGGGCCTTGCAGTTTCATTTTTGCAACAGGTCCTGCAAATATGTGGCCAGTTCTGATCCACACACATTAACTGTCCAGTAAGCCTGTTGAAAGAACGGATAAGTGAATAGATTTAGCCAAGCACAGTTGTCGACTCAAGCATGCCATTGTCTTACGGACCCAGTCAAGTGGGGCAGCCCTTGAGCAAAATTAAAGAGACTTCGTTGTTGACTCATTCTGCGCCCCCCACCCCCAGGACCAAAAGTTTGACCTAGGACCTTAAAGTTCTTCTCATCCAACCCATCAATTTCCCAGGAAACTTGGACCTTGACAAGCTGCCAAGATTCCCGATGCAGTCAGCAGACGACCCAGTCCAATTCCTCATTCTCGAGATCACAGTCTGCATCATTTCCACCGCTCCACTCCCTCTCTCCCTGCTCAGCATCCCTGGAACAAGGCATACCTGGTTTCCTTCATCCCCATCTTACAGATGGGGAAATGGAGGCTCAGAAACAATCAGGTCCATCAAGATTCCCCATGTAGCCCAGTCCCTCTGCCCAGCCAAGTTTCTAGTTTTATAAAGAGTCTCCAACTAAAGCCCCAGAATTCAAACCACACAAATCATTTTTAGAGTGGCTAGTCAGACATGATAATTACCTGCTAAATCTGAGACTACACCCCCCCAACCCTAACCCTAACAGCATCCCATGTTCTGACACTCTGGCCCACAAAGACAAGCAAAGATAAACTCCTCTCCCCATGCCCTGCATGCCCTAGTCAGTGGGTGCTGGGGCCCTTCATTCTTTCAATGTTTATTGAGAGTCTGCAACATACAGGTACTACGTAGAAGCTGGTGATGCAGCCACAACCCAAACAGAGAAAAGGCCCTGCCCCTCTAAGAAGGGAAACAGACAAGAAACTAAATAAATAAACTGTATATGGTATGCCATTGGTGCTAAGTGCTATGGAGAAAAATACCAGGGAAGGGGCAGAGGAAGCGAGCATTTTGTAGGGGAGAGGTGGAGATTTCAATTTTGAAAAGGGTTGTCAGGGCAAGCCTCAGTGAGAAGGAGACATAAGAGACAAGACCTGAAGAAGATGAGAAAGCAGGTTAAGGCAGCTTTCTGGAGAAAGTGCCTTTCAGGCAGAAGGAACAGCCAGTGCAAAAGCCCTGAGGCATTGTCCATGATTCACAACGCAGGGAGATCTCTGAACAGACTGCGGAGCTTTGTCAGATCGCATCCTCTCCCCTTCCCCGTCACAGTTTCTCATCTCAGCCTAGTTGCCTGCAGACAAACCCAATCCATAGGTTTTTGAACAAGTATTGATTGAGCCTCTACAGTGGCATGCTGTATGTATCAATGCAGCGGGGTTTCTGTTTGGGGTAGTCACATTTAAGCGCAAGAGTTCACAACAAAATTTCAATATCTAACTTGGCTTAAGATGTCAGACTCAACCATGTGATTCTCTGTAATAATCTGTCCCTTTAGGAGCCACACACTCCTTGTTCACCACAGACCCAGCCAGGCCCAGCAGATGCCTCCCTCAAGCAGACTGCCTGGCCACGAAGGCATTGGGGTTTGCCCCGCCCCCCCAGTCCCTGCCTGGGGGAGCCCCTAACAAGGATGGGGACTGGATACATGCCCCTTGCTGGGCATGAGGGGCAGGGGTCCCCTCCATCTTGGGTGACCTGGAAGAGGCTGGGGAAAGCGCAGCCAGTTCCTTCTCCCCAGGAATGGATGTTATGGGGAGGCGGGGGCCATCGGGGAGCAGACGGGGGTCTTAACCATCTCAGAGCCCATCACATGTTCCTGCACTGGCAGCTGCTACACGCTCCCCGCCCCTCGCCCCCGAAATGCTTCTCTCTGTATTTCTGCAGAATCTTTAACTCTCTCACACACGCTGTCTTGAGCCCCAGACGGACTTCTCTCCCTTCCCAATTCTGTTGTGACCCCCAAAGAGGTGCACAGGGAACTCTCCATCCGCCTGCCCTACAGAGGAGGAGGGGTGCTCATTCACCCAGATTCTCCAAGACTACCGGCTTTACCTCTCCGATCCTTCGCACAACCTTCAAACCCCGGACCACCCCCCAGATGCCTCCCCGCTGTGTTTGGGGTGTCGTGTGAGCGCGGTCTTTGTGCGTGTTGATGAGGCTGCCCCTGCGTTTTCACGTGTCTGGGTTGGGATGAGAGGGCCTCCGCGGGGCAGGGTGAGTGTGCGCGCGCCAGCATGACTGGGTATTGTGTGTCTGTGTGTGAGAGTGGGTGAGTGTGTGTCTGAGTGGCTGCAACATCCTTATCCCTGGCAGAAGGGCTGCGTGTGACGGGCTCCTCTTAGCCTGCCGGCGTCCCCTTCAAAGGCACTCCAGCCCAGGGACAGACGCTTCTGGCCTCCTCCAGAATCAACACGCGCACTCAGATGGTCTTCCTCTCAAGCTCAGCTCCTCTGGTCCAGGGGAAGGGACAACCTTTGAGCATCCTCGTTCCAACAGCCTCCCCTTCCCCAACGCCCCGGGTGGAGAATCCTTTATATGGAGACGGACTGGACGCACCGGCGAGGGGAAAGAGGGGCGGCTGGGAGGAGAGTCGAGCAAGGCAAACCGAGGACACGCCTGAGGAGTACGGAGCCGCTGCGGGAGAAGCAGGTCCCACCCACACCACGCCCCTCCCGGGCGGGGTGGAGGTCGGGGGTACCCTGTTCCCACCACGGTCTTCCTCTGGGGTTCCCAGGTCTAACTCCTTCTCTCTCCCGAAACTGGAGCGGGGAGAGGCAGCTGGAACCCCCTCCTCCCGTGCAGCTCACCCCCCGCGTCCAGGCCGTTGCTGATTGGCTGCGGGGAGCGGCGTCCCAGCCCCCCGGCTCTGAGGCGGGAGCCGAGCGGGTCCGAGGTGGGAGGCGCACAAACCGGCTCCGGGAGCCCCTCCCGAGTCCCTGCGCCCCGCGCCCCGCGCCCCGCGCCCTGCGGGAGGGCTGAGCCGCGACTCCAGGCGGGCAGGTGCGGAGGGAGCAGAGCGGACCACGGCCAAGGGTGGAAGCAAGTCCTGCGAGGAGAGAGGCGCTGCTGCTCCAGCTGCCTCGGCCGCCGCCACCATCGAGCCGGCGTCCAGAGCGGGGCTGGCAGGCCGGGCGCGGAGACGAGGGGAGCGAGGGGCGCGCTCATGGAGCACACGCACGCCCACCTCGTAGCCAACAGCTCTCTGTCCTGGTCCCCCAGCTCGGCCTGCGGCTTGGGCTTGGTGCCCGTGGTCTACTACAGCCTCTTGCTGTGCCTCGGTTTACCAGGTGAGGGGCGTGGGGGAGAGGGAGGGCAGCCAGCAGCGCCAAGCGCGGAGTGACCCTGCCCAGAACCCCTAGGCCTATCCACCTTCCCCGTGCGATCCCTGGCGCCCCTTCTGAAAAAGTTTACGCCTTAAGGGCAACTGCCGACATTTCCAGAATGGGGGGAAAGGAAGTTGTTGTGGCCTGGCGGGGACTGTGCGTGTGTGTTTCACGGGTGTGTGTGCACGGCAGGCGATGGGCAGGGTGTGAGTGTGGGTTGGGGTGAGTGTGCGCGTGGATTCGAGTGTGCTGGTGTGTATCTGTGTGCGCGTCTGAAAGGATCGGCGTCCGTGAGGGCTGTGTGTGTGACTTGACTGCACGTCCGGACAGATGGCTTCACGGGGGCTTTGCTTCTCCCGTCGCCCCCCACGTCTGCCCCAGCTCTGGAACACCTCTGCCTCTCTGCCCCGCCGCGTGCCCCGCCTGACCCCACATGAAGCCGGACACCCTGATGCTGGGCACTCTCTTGTTCGGGGGGCGCTGGGATGGAGTAAGGGATGAGCCCCCTCTGCTCCCTGAGCGAGGAGCGGGTCTCCAGGCTGGCTGACAAGAGTCGGGGGTGGCTCCGGGACCATGCCCTGGCCAGGCAAGGATGCAGAGACACAAGCGGGCTGCTGAGGCCGCCACTTGAGGGGGTCACAGTCTCCTTGAGGACACGCCTCGCCCCCTGGCTTTGCCTCCCGGTCCACCCACCCTGGGAAGCTCATGGCTCTTGCAGATGTCTGGCTGGTGCCACATCTTAACGTCCTCTCCAAAGTGTGGCTGAGACTTGTGGTGAATTCCTGAAGAGACCTGAGCTGCTGGGGTCGGTGGGGGGTGCTTGCCGTTTGCGAGAGAGGGGGAGGGGGTTCCCGGGGCTGCAGCTTGAGACGGCCCCTTCTTTCAGACAGTCCCTGAGATGGTCTTTGTGGCAGAAAGATTCCTAAAGATCACTTGCAGGCAGACGGGAGAGAGGGACAGAATGGAACAGAGAGAAAAAAAATCCAATGTACAGCCTAGAACCGTAGCATCATCTACCCCGTCATCTTCAGCATTCTGGGATCCTGGGAACTCGGGAGCTGGATTTCTGAGAGCCTTATGGAGATTTCCTTTCCAAAACATTCAACTTGGTAGCCAGGGCTCCTGATGAGGTTGTTTAAATAAATCCCCCCTCCCGAATTTGGCAAGTAGGAGAAAGCTTAAGTTTACTAATGCTGAGCCTCTCCCCAAGCGAGTGATGACGGTTTTATTACTAACTAATCGCCCGGCTGCCCTGGGAGAGATGGTCGGCCTCTGATTCGCCCTGCTGAAGCAGCAGCACGTGTCCTGTAATTACCTTGAGCTGGAATTGGTTTCAGTCCAGTTCCCACCTTCCCCCATCCGCCCTCCCGAGCCTCTCCAGGAGCTCTCTTTTGGGGAGTGAGTTTTTGAGAAGGCTGGTTATTGGTGACACTTGCTGAACTGGAGAAGTGACAGGCCCCTTGTTCCCTTCAGCCCTCACATCAGAATGTATCTGACCCCCGCCCCTTCACCCCTCCATTCCTCTGCTGACCGGAGTAGCCACTCTGTCAGGCTTTTCTTCTAAAAAGCCCTTAAGGGACAGAGACATGAAGCCAGGGGGAGGCTCCAAGGGTCCAGAGCAGGGACGTGAGGATGGGGAGAATGAGGGAGAGCTCAGACTTTCAAACCCTTGAGGTGGAAGTCAAGGTTCCTCACACCTTCACAGCCTAACTCCTCTGCCAGCGAGGGCCTTCCAGAACCACAGCATTGGCATCTACTGTATGCCAGGCTGGGTGCCGGGCACAGGCTCTTCAAGGCTGTGTTCACACACTCAACTAAGAGTTATGACCACCTACTGTGTGCCAAGAGGTGCCAAAGGGACTCAGAGACCCCTACGGTGCAGTCCCTGAGTTCCAGGAGCTCACAAGAGGAAGCTAATGATTCTAGAGGCAGCGATGGATGCAGAAGGACCAAGCCTTCCGGAGAAGAGTGATTGGAGAGGCTAGGCTTGTACGAAGGCTGATAGCAGTTTTGTTCATGGTGTGCAAGGTGGTTCAAAGGTGAAATCTTAAGTCATTCTCTTACAACCATAAGCGCAGGCCAGTATGTCTTGGTGATTAAGAATGCAGACTGTAGAATGAGGCAGAGCTGGGTGTTCATGTGTGGGCCTTTTGTGTCTCTGTGCCTCAGTTCCCACATCTGGAAAGTGGGCATCATGAGAGTAGCACCCCCTGGGATTGTGCAGAGAAGCAAGGGTGCTGACGGAGATGATGGTACTGGAGCAGTCTCTGCTCACTGCCTGAACCCCCGCACACTGATGGCCGCTGTGCTGCTGCAGTTGTGGTTATCAAGAAGCTGGTTTGGTCGTAAGGAGGAGGGGGCTGCACAGCCCCACCAGTGAGCCAGAGAAGGGACTGGAGGCGCAGTTACTCCTCTTGCAGAGCTCCGTACCATCTTCCCCGCCATGCCCCACCCCCAGCTGCCAGCAATTAGCAAACCCTCATTACCTGCCTCTGACTGGGAGGCGCAGCTACACTGGGTGTGAAGTAACAGACCGCAGGGCTTGGTAGTATTGTTGAAAACAGATTTTAATTGAATCACTTTTCCTGGCAGTGGACTCACCCCAGTCCCAGATTCCCACCGTGGTGGTTGGAGACGTGGGTGGGAACTGAGGGATGGATGGGGAGTGGCTGAGCTTTTGGCAATGGGGGAGCCAGTTACTAGGAGAAAGCAAGGATTCTCTGACCACCTTCAATCTGTAGATTGAAAGGAAGAGCTTGGGAAAGGCCACGTGGTCCAGTCGCCTGCCTCCTGGAATTGCCCCAGACTGTCTAATTTAACTGGTCTGGTGTGGGACCCAGGGGGTGCTAATGTGAAGTATGGGCAGAACTCTGCCACTTAAGAATTCTTAGCCTCTCTGTACCACAATTTTCCCCATCTGTAAGGTGGGGGTAACAGTAGCACCTACTACCCACACAGGCAGTGTATATGAAATAAGATAATTATGTAAAAATGGCTTAGCACAGTGCCTGGACTGAGGAAAGCACTTATTACTCAGTGCCTTCTCCACATTGGATCTTTTTCTATATTAAATGTTTATATCTTTGCACTTACTCCCGACTACATCCCTGTGACTGTACATAGCCCTGAACCCATTTTACAGACGAGCAAACTGAGATTCAGAGAAGTGGAGCATTTTGTTTATAGTCACACATTCAAACCAGCACACAAATACCTGCTCTTTCCATTGCATCCCGGTGCCTTCATTACTGCCAGAAATTTCTTTTAACTAACCTCAGTCCTTCATGCTGTATGCTCAGTGGAGAAAATTGGTGTCCCAGCTATTCCTAAAACTCTCTCTCTTTCCTCCTCCTGTTGAAGTCAGCAAGATGTTTCTAACTTCTAGAAACACATACAATAAGCCAGCAGAGCCAACAAGATAGAGTTGGGGACACTGATTGGGCTAGCTGGGACAAGACAGTGCAAAGCAGAACGCAGTGCAGGAGAAAAAGATGCTCCTGAGATGCCTGGGGGAAGAAGCGGGAGGGAGGGCAGGTGAGCCCACCTGATAAGGAAGGAGCAGCACGAAGTTAAACCAAGATTTGAAAGATATTTTTAAAATTTTACCTTCTCAAAGGCACCACAGATGGCAAGGGAGACAAGGTGAGGTTGACGACAGCCTGAAACTGCTCGCCACGCAGCGTTTCTGTAACTGCCAAGTGAGGGTGGTAATACCCGCCTCTGAGGGTTGGTGCAAGATGAAGGGGGATGACGAGTCTGCAGCCTGGCAGGTAGTGAGTGCTTTGACACGGGTCGTTGTTAACCAGAGGTGGAAAAATAGTGATCTGTAAGCTGGGCTGAGCCCTCGAGGTATGTTTTCGTTTGCCTGTAAACATCTTCAGACAAAATGTAGTAAACAGATTAAAAGCACAAAGTCTGGAACTGGACCTCTGGGGTTTGAGTCTTGGCTTTGTTACTTATAAGCTATGTGACCTTAGGCAAGTGACTTTACTCTGTGCCTCAGTTTCCCCATCTGTAAAGTGGGCCTGATGATAATAATACATAATAGTACGTACTTCATAGGGTTGCTGGGAGGATTCAATGTGTACAGCACTTAACACAAGGACTGGCACACAGTAAGCACTCTATAAGTCATTTCTTTCATCATTTAAAAATTAGGAAAATCATGGAAAAATTCCCAGCTTGATTTATGACACCAGCTTTACCCTAATATCAAAACCAGACAAAGAAATTATAAGAAAACTACTGACCAATATTCCTCATGAACATAGACACAAAAATCCTCAACAAAATATTAGCAAATCTAATCCAGGAATGTATAAGAAGGATAATACATCAAGACTAAGTTGGGTTTATCCCAGGGATGCAAGGCTGGTTCAATATTTGAAAATCATTCAGTGTGATTCACCATATTAAAAAACTAAAAAGGGGGGCCAGCCCAGTGGCACAAGCGGTTAAGTGCGTGTGCTCCGCTGCGGTGGCCTGGGGTTCGCCAGTTCACATCCCGGGCGCGCACCGACACACTGCTTGTCAAGCCATGCTGTGGTGGCATCCCCTATAAAGTAGAGGAAGATGGGCATGGATGTTAGCCCAGGGCCAGTCTTCCTCAGCAAAAAGAGGAGTATTGGCAGATGTTAGCTCAGGGCTGATCCTCCTCATAAATAGATAAATAAATAAATAAATAAAAAAGGAAATCCATATGATCATCTCAATAGATGCAGAAAAAGTATTTGACAAAATTCAACATCCATTCATGATAAAACTTTTCAAACTAGGAACAGAGAGAGAGAACTTCCTCAACCTGATAAAGGACATCTTTAAATAACCTACAGCTAACATCACATTTAATGATGAAAGATGGAACACTTTCTCCCTAACATCTGGAACAAGGCAAGATGTCTGCTCTCACCACTTCTATTCAACATCATACTGGAAGTTCTAGCCAGTGCAATAAGACAAGAAAAAGAAATAAAAGGTATACAAGAAAGATAAAAAGAAATTGTTTGTATTCACAGATGATATAATTGGCTTCATAGAAAATCATAAAGACCCAATAAACAAAAGCTCCTAAGAACTAATAAGTGAGTACAGCGTACTTGCAGGACACACTGTTAATATGCAAAAACCTACTATATTTCTATATATTAGCAATGAACAATTTGAAATTAAAAATTGGGATATTTTTAAATAGATTTCCAAGTTCCCTTCAAAAACCAGAAGAACTGACATTAGGTTCATATTCCCAGAAGGCAGCAAATGGCTGGATCTGAGGAATAGGCTGCTTTTCCTACACAGCTAGTTTTATGTGTGTGTGTATGTTTGTGTATTAAATAGGTAATGATATTCATATTATTCAAAAACCTAAAAATATCAATAGGCACACATTGCAAAGTCTCCCTCCCACTCCTTTCTCCTGTTTGCCAATTCCCAAATCCACTCCATCATCACCACCACCACCACACAGGTAGCCAGCTTATTAGTGTCTTAGTTTCTTATTTATTTTTTCGAGGTTTTTTAGTGTATATGCAAGCAAACATGAATAGAGCATTTAAACTCTCCCATTTTTTACTGTCCCCAAAATGAGCACATCATACACACTGTCCCACATCTTACTCTTTTTCACTTAATATATTAATCATCCATAACAGTATAGGTGAAGCTTTTTCATCCTTTTATGAAGCTGCATAGTATTCCATTTTATATTTGTACCATAATTTACAGTCATGAGTTGCTTAACAACAGGGATACATTCTGAGAAATGTCTGAGGCCATTTCGTCATTGTGCGAACATTGTAGAGTGTACTTACACAGACCTAGATCATATAGCCTACTACACACCTAGGCTATATGGTACTAATCTTATGGGACCACCATCGTATGTACAGTCCATCATTGACTGAAACATCATTGTGCAGCCCATGACTGTATTTAATGGCTGCCCCTTTCAAAAGCACGTGTGCACTCCAACTTGAAACAGTTCCTACATGCTGCACCTAATTCTCCTCTGTAACCTCTCTGGCCCCTCTTTATGCACATTTGGCCTTAGGATCCCCGTTATAACAGTGGGAGAAAGAGCACTGCGTGAGGAGTTCTAGATTCCGGGCTTGGCTCTGGCAGTAACTCACTGTGTGTGTCTGTCAAAGGCCCAGTAGAGCCGGACTCTGCTCTTGTGGCTCAGTTGGAGACATGGCCCTGGATGGGACACAAGCACGGACCAATGAAGTAGCTATGCTGGAGGTTGCCTGGGCTGGCCTTGGGCTGGGGTCCAGAACAATAGCTTTGTCGTCCTTGCCCCTGTGCAGCTTCTGTAATGATCCAATATGTCAGTTCTGCTTGATGAGGTTGAGTGAAAAATGTATTGTATTGGAACTTAACGGACATGGACTTGAATCCTGTATCTTACCCTTGTTCGCTGTGTCACCGTGGGGGTAGGGCTCCATCTCTCTGAGCCCCAGCTTTCATTTGCAAGAAAATGGGCAATCAATTTCAGCATTTAAGCAAGTGGTCTCTGATGTCAGACTCCCCGGGTTTGAATCCTGTGACACTGGGCAAATTTCTCACCCTCTCCGAGCCTCAGCATCCTCAGCCATGAGATGGGATCATAATAATACCCATCTCATAGGGTTGTTTTGAGGATTAAATGAGATTGTAAACATGCTTAGCACCATTCTTGGCACGTGTTTGCTCTCCTATAGAGTAAGATTTCAGTGAATGTGATTAACCTCCTGTGCCCTGCATTGTTGTTGTGGCAATATGAAATAAAAAGGCTTCTCCCAGTCCCTCACACATTGTAGGAGCTCAATAAATAGTAGCTCGCATCGTTCTTATTGTCTAACGTGTCCACATGTTGGGGCCTTGTAATCCTTGGGAGCTACACCCTGCTTTACACATAGGTCTTTTCATAAATGCAAAATCCCACTCAGGGTGCCCCCTCTAGAAATGAAACCCCACGCCCTGGCAAACTAGGAGAGAATGATCCAATAGATTAAGCAATCAATTCCATCATAAGCCTAGAGAATTTAGACCCCTAAGAGAGTTGCCGGTGGTTCACTGAAACCTGCAAAAATAATATCAGTCCAGAACGTGAAATGGTCTTTAGCTGAAGCTGGCAGAGACTGAAAAGCACTCGCAGCCACACCACCCTGCATGCTGCAGCCAGGATCATGAACGGGAGGCGGGCAGGGAGCCGAACACAGACGCTGCCACTGAACCTCCGTGTGGATCTGAAGTGTATGGACGATGCTGATAGAGGATACCTGCCCTGCAGAGGGCACCAGGAAATGCTGGCGGCAGGGGAGGGCAGGTGTCTTAAATTCAAATACCTGCAAGGGGCAGTCAGAGAGTATAAATGAGCAGAGTGGCCCAGTTTTAAGAAATGCTTCACTTACCCAAAGAATCATGCTTCTCTGCTGTTTTTCTGAAAACATGCGGCTCTTTTGGTCTCCTTTTCCCTCAGTGGTAGAGACATACGGACCAAAAACACTGCACATTCCCCTTAATGATTGCTAGCCCTTATGTAGCACTTACTACGTGCTAGAGATTCTTTAAAGCACTTTACATGCATTAACTCATTCAGTTCTCACGATGACCCTTTGAGGCATGTGTAACTATTCTGCCCACTTTTCAGATGAGAACATTGAGACACTTACCCAAGGTCACACAGCTAGAAAATGACGGAGCAATATTCGGTACCGCTGTCCAGCTTTATTATAAGAAAATGGCGGCACACACCCAATGACAGCTGACAACTGATACTCTGGGTCAAGAGGCGGGGGTGACAGACAATAGGGAGGAGTCGAGACTGGGGGAGTTAGAAAGTGCCGCCACCACTCAGCTTTCCAGCCAATGGTCCAATGTTGCCAAATTGTTCCCAAAAAATCTAGAAATCCAGATTTTTATATGAAATGTCCCAATGTTTCAGTTGGGACTAATTCAGTTTTGAATTAGTTGGCAACTAATTCAAAAATTTAAAAAACACTATGCAAGCCAGTATTGTGTGAGCCAAATCAAACGTGTCTGTAGGCTTAATACGGCCCACCAGACTGCCAAATCACAAACTCCAGAGTGGGTAAAGCTTCAAGAAGCACCAAGAAATACCAAGGGGGTCACAGTGGGTGGAGAATAAAAACAGAAGCTAGAGGGAGGAGCAAGAAATAATCGAGATGGAGACCCAAAGAAATATGTGGCTTAACAGGAAAAGCATGCCAACTCAGGAAACCAGGGATTTGGCATAAACTGGAAGGAAAAGCTCCAAGAAATACCACAAATTGCATGTTGACAATGTCTTGGAACACAAATCTACCATTTTTTGGAGTGGGAAGAGCCCTTAGAACCTGACAGCATGGTGAGTTAGGATGTGGGCTCAGTGGTCCCCAGACCTGGATTCAGATTCCAGCCTTGTGGCTTCCTATTGGTGGGGCTCTGGCAAGGTGCTCGAACCTCTCTGAGCCTCAGTGTTCCTCTCTGCAGAATGGGTATAACAGTGCCTTTTCATAGGGTTCATGGTGTGAGTGAAATGAGACAATTTGTGGCTAGCACCGGGAGCAGAGCCTGCCACTCCATGGCTGCTGTTTTTGGGGGGCTTTTTGGGTGAGGAAGATTCGCCCTGAGCTAACATCTGTTGCCGATCTTCCTCTTTTTTTTTTTTTTTTGCTTGAGGAAGATTAGCCCTGAGCTAACATCTGTGCCAGTCTTCCTCTATTTTGTATGTGGGTCACTGCCACAGCCTGGCTTGAGGAGTAGTGTAGGTCCGCGACTGGAATCCAAACCCGTGAACCCAGGCCACCAAAGTGGAACTGCTCTTAACCACTATGCCATGGGGCAGCCCCAATGGCTGCTGGTTTTTGATGAGTCCAAACACCCTCATTTTACAAAATGAGGAGACTGCAACCTTACCCAAGGTCACTGAGCTGGGATGGCAGAGTCTGAAACAGAGCTTAGATTCTCTAAGTCTTAGTTTGCTTTTCACAAAAAATCACACTGCTGGTGGTCTCTTAAGAGGAAGCAAAGTAATAGGAGTAAAGGAGAAAGAGGCTGTGGGATATTAGGGCTCAAAGTGACCACCTAGATTTTTGGGGATTTTTGTTGTTCTTGTTTCATGTAGGATTGTTTTAGGTGGCACAAGACCGCAGCATTACATCCCTTCTCAGTTTTCTTAATCCTTCTGATTCCATCAAAGGGAAAGTCTCAGTCTGATGCTAGTGTATCTTTTAACACCTTTTAATATGTGCTAAATCTCCCTTTTTAACAGACAGAGCAGGCCCAGGGCTCAGCACCTTGGCACGCAGCAATATCTAACTAGAATTCAGTGTCACTCTTGTATTGTCATTGTATTTGTTTTTAAGCCTACCTTCTATTTACAACAGGGAGGCAGGTTTGTGATCCAGAGTTGATATATATCCATGCTGTCCAGTATAGTAACCACCAGCCACACATGGCTGTTGAGCACTTGACATTAACTAGTGCAACTGCAGAACTGAATTTTTTATTTCATCTCATTTCGGTTAATTTACAATTAAAATCTGATACTTGATTCAGTTATCGGAAATTAACTGTATACTTGGAACACCTTGGGTACATGAATCTACTCTTTCAACTGTACATTTTATGACATCTAAACAGAGATCAAGGATTTCCAGTGAAAATTTAGCATCCATAGAGAGATGTGTTGGAAGTGTAAAATACACACCAGATTTTGGGCATTTCGTATGCAAAAAAAGTTAAATATCTCACTCATAATTTATATTGATTATATTTTGGATAAACATGGTTAAATAAAATATATTGTTAAAATTAATTTCACCCGTTTCTTTTTTTTTTCCAATGTGGCTGCTAGAAAAATTGAGATTGCGTATGTGGCTCACGTTACATTTATATTGGACAGCAGTATTATATAACATATAAATTCAAGGAAAAATGGCAAATCATTTTAAAACAAGAAGTTAAGTAAATAATAGTACAGGGGATGCAAGAATATGGCAAAAATCTTAACATTGGTGGGCCAATCACTAAAATCTGGGGAACACTGATCTAATAGAATGCTCTTAATGAAGAAACTGAGACCCAGAGAGGGCAAGGAAGTTCCCCAAGGTTACACAGCCAATTAGGGGTGGTCTTGACCCCAAATCTTTGGGATTCCAAATTGAGCGTGCTTTGGCCATCACAGCAGGGATAACCCTGCCACCTCCTCCCCCACCAAGGTAAATGTAAGGAAGGTTGTGTCAGGACATTGGAAGGACATGGCTACTTTGGATCCCAGTGGGATTCAAAGGGAGGGAACGTCAATGTATGGACAACTCAGGATCTTTACTTTTCTATAAAATGGAAACAGAATGACTTGGGCCTCCTTTGAGTAAAGGTCATGACCAGCTGAACTACACTGAGAGGACACTAGGACTTTTAACCCAAATGTGTGTTTTCATTTTGCCCCATGGCAAGGAAGGATGAGACAAGAAACCAGAGAGCATAATTAGACAACTGTATCTGCATTCATTGATTCACTTATTCACCCATCCATCCATCCACCCATCCACCCATCCACCCACCCATTCATCCATCCGTCCATCCATCCATGCATCCATCCATCCACCCATCAACCCACCCATCCACCCACCCATTCATCCATCCATCCATCCGTCCATCTATCCATCCATGTGCCCAGCATTGCCAGGCACCAGGCACTGTGCTAGGCACATGGCAAGCTATGAAAGACCCACACCCTGCCTTTGTGCTCACACACACACACACGGAGAAGACCGGCATGATCAGAAACCTGAATAAAAGTAAACAATTACTTGTGAAAAGATCATGAAGGAGAGGCACACGGTGATAGGAGAGCTTTCCGTGGGGGGATGTGCCCAGATGGGGAGGCCAGGGAAGGCTCCCTCACGAGGAACAGCTGAAACCTGAAGGCTGAGGAAGGGAAGAATGGAGGGAAGAGGGCAAAGGGAGCAGGCAGGGCAATGACCCTGAGGCAGGAGGGGACCGGTGCCTGCGTCTCGGGACAGAAAAAGGACCAGAGTCTGCAGCGCCAAAAGGCGGGGTGGGGGTGGCGGGAGAACATGGCGTGAGGTGCAAGCAGAGGGAAACAGGAAGCCAGGGCTTTATAAAAACCACGCAAACTGACCGAGTTGGTACAACACATAATACAGTGTGAGGACGGAGGCATCCACCAGCGACGTTCTTTCCCTGGTCATTTGCCAGAATGTTTGGCAGTCAGTAGACCTGGGGGAATTGCTTTTCTTCCACAGACATTTCTTACCATTTTCAGCTAAGTGCAAAGCAAACTATCAGCTACATCACTTCAACTTAGGGACTCGACGCAGACACACAGAGATGCACACACACAGAGACACACACACACAAACACACGCGCTCTGCAGTCAAAGGTACAGAATGGCCTGGTGATTCTGTTCTGGCCGCAGCCCTTTGCTCTTGGCATTCCTGGCCTCACCACCACGGGTCAGCTCCACAGAGCTGCTGACAAGAACCATCATCTGCCTCTTGAAGGAAAGCAGCGGCTTCCCTGGAAGGTGGTAGAAGGGAGCAGGATTGGAGAGAGAAGTCTGGAGGGGCCGGCCCCGTGAGGAGGGCGGGGGTGGGCATTCCTTAAAGGAATCACAGGCCCACGCTCTTGACCCTCACAGGGCCTGATTCCCACATCATGTCTGCCTAGGGAAACTTCCAGGACACCACTTCTCCTGCCTGGAGGGCATCAGGGAAGTCACTCTGCTTTAGGAATGAGGCACACCTGGGTTCGAGTCCCAGTGCTGCGGCTTTGCTAGTTGTGAGGTCTTGAGCGGGTAATTTCTTCTTCAGGCCTCAGCTTCCTCAGCTGGGAATGGGGTGATAACTTTATGCACTTTGCACATAGATACGGAGCCCCTTTCATGTGTCGGGCACCCTTGTAGGCACTGGGGGAAAAGCAAAGAAGAAGGCAAAGAGGTTCCTGCCCAGACACGCATTCAACATGGGAAACGAGCAGTAAACAAGGAAACAAATGCACAAACACCACCATGTTCCATCCCGATGCATGGTGTCCAGATAACAGAACACAGTAAGGCGACAGGGAGCCACGCGAGACAGGGTGGTCAGGAAAGGCTTCTCTGAAGCACCGATGCCTGAGCCGAGACTGGAATAGTGAGAAGGAGCGGCCACAGGAAGCGCAGGGGAAGGGCATGCCAGCAGAGGGACCGGCGAGGGTCAAAGCCGGGAGGTGGGAAGGAGCTGGCACAAAGCAGACCAGTGTGACTGGAATACAGGAGCAAGAGGGAGCAGCAGGAGAGGAGGGGAGAGGCAGGCAGGGGCTGGAGCGTGTGCGCCCCTTGGTCCACCGTGAGGAATCTGGGGTTTACTCTGAGTGTTGCAAAAAGACAGGAGCCTTTCAGGCAGGTGACATGGTCTAATTTGAGTCTTCCAAAGGTCTCTCTGGCTGCTGTGAAGGAGTAGATGGAAGGTGGTGAGAGGGGAGCAGCGAGAACAGCGAGGAGGTGGCTGCAGGGGCAGGAGCCCGGGCTCTGGCAGGAGAGAGCGAGGGATACCTGTAGAGTGCCCACACAGTGCCGGCACACAGTGGGAGTGTGGGCCAAGGGTCAGGCTCACAGCCTCTGAGTCCTGCTCCTGCCCGTCCACCATCACCTCAGTCTCCAAGTAAAACAGAGAGGCCAAGAGAAGTGCGCAAACCAATGAAGTCCTCAGACACCAAGGCCGTCTGTGCCCGGCTCCCCGGGCCCCGGGAAAGCGTCTGCGGCACAACGTGGCGCTCTCATCTTGCTGGTGGCAGCAGGCAGGTCCTGTAATGACCCCGCTGTCGGCTGCAGGAGTCCTGAACAGAGAGAAGGCAAGTGCCGGGACAAGAAGAAAAGGGGCACCTTCAGCCCTGTCATTTGACAAATGAACGGGACTGAGTTCCGGCCAGTGTGGCGGAGGGACATTGTCACCACGACTGCTGTCAGGACACATTGTCACCGTGACTGCTGTCAGGCCTGATGCCCCCAAGATTGAGGTGGGGACTCCCAGGACATCTTGAGAATGGGCAGAGAGAGCTGGTGGAAGAGGAACGAAAAGGCTGGTTGCCTCTTGGATCTTCTCAGAATAGACCTTGTGACCAGAAGAGGATGGCTCTGGGAAATAAGGGGACTTTTTTTGCTTAATCACTGTCAGCACTAAACGCCTCCCTCAAAATGCCGGTCAGATGCCTGCTAGTTAACATCCTTCTCAATCACCCTCATTTAACTTCCCCAAGAGGCCTGCACTGGGGGCCAGAGCCAGCCAACAGCCACTGGAAACTCAGACTCTTCAGAATGTGAGAGAAGCCTGTTGAAGGTTTTCTTTAAAAGCAGCACCTTCCCTATTAACATTCAGAGGCGAACTCATAAAAATTCAGACTATTGAGGAATTTTGAAGTCTGGCAAAACCGAGCTCTCCCTGGCTGTGACCAAGTGCCTAGAACCACATAGCCATAGCCTCCTTTAGATGGAGCTGCTGCTATGCGGTTAACCCCGTCCCCACCTTTCCCTACTGTGTCCTCAACACAGAGATTTTTTTCTTATACCTGGCCTGCTTCTCTCACTTATGTTCCCTGCCTTGCCCTGTAGGATTTTGAATTTACTGTGCTAATGCCCTTCTCAAATTTGACTATGTATACACACACACACACACATACACACACAGACCCCATATCCATTTACACCGTCACACTTTTGGCCTCATCTCCTCTTTCCAACTACTCCAAATGCTTTTCTGCAAGAAGAGAAGTTGGTAAGACTTGAATTTGAAATCCACTGGACTTTCTAGCGGTGTGTAGTTAACTTCTCTGAAAGTCTATTTCCAGATCTGTAGAATGAGGATGAGCGTGCCCCCTTTGTTGAGGGGAACACAGGAGACACCGCACATGAGGTGCCTGGCACATAGCAGGTGCTTAACAAAGAGAAGGGTTTTTCCTTAAGACTGACCAGGATTTCCTATGAGATCCCCACCCGCGCTCTCCAGGCTGCATGAAGGACGAGGCTCCATTTCACGAGGCCCTGCTTTGTGCTAGGGCTTGTAGGGTATAGCGACGGGGGGAAAGACAAAGATGAACATGAAATGGTCCCTGCCCTTAAAGAACTCACACTCCAGTTAGGTAGAAAGGAAAACAGATAATCGTAACACAGTGTGACACATTCTATAACAGGGGTGAGGATGAGGCATTTAAATTCCTGTGGGGACTCAAACTTATCGCTGCCTGGGAACATCAAAAAGATGCTGAGTTAGGCTATGAGCCCTTGACAGTAGGCACAGGGTCAGAGTCCTCTCTTTGACTCCAATACCCTGTGGTGGGCCTTGGCACATGGTAAGGGGCTTGGTAAATGCTGGATGGCTGGAAGGGATGGATAGATGGATGGATAATGGATAGATGGATGGATGATGGATAGATGGATGGATTGATGGATTGATGCATGCATGGATGAACAGATGACTGCCTTGTTAATCCCATAAATGTAATTTCCATACTAACCTGAAAGAAACTGAAGACAACAGCTTGATCATAACTATCTTCATCATCACCATCACCACCACCACTACCGTTTATTGAGCATTTACTCTGAGCCTAGCACTAGATCAAACACATCGCTCCGAGTTGCCTCATCTAATCCTCACAGCAATGCCTGTGAGGTGGGACTTCTGTCATCCCCACGTGGCAGATGGGGGAACTGAGACTCTGAGAAGTAAAATGACCTGCCCAAGGTAATTCAGCTACTGAGCAGCAGAGCTGAGATGTGGCAAGCCTGTGCATCACTGCTTGTGTTCTGTGCTTACTGCTGTGCCCGCTGCAGACACTGGTATTCACGGCATCAGAAAAGACAAATGCTGAGTCTGAAGACCTCTGTCTTGGTTCACCCTCCCAGCCTGGTCTTTGCAGACATTTTGAGGGACTGTGTCTTCCTTCCTGACTGAGGACTCTTCAGCTGTCTCCACTGCCCTCTCCCCAAGCAGATGGTTTAATTATTTGAAATTATTTTTAAGCAAGGACAGGTAGGTGAATTTCCTCTCCACCCCACACCTAACCTAAAAAATAGAAATCGAGTTGCCTCTTTTTTTAAAAGTAGCATATTGTGCTACTTTTTCCCCTGAAAAATCTGTCATCTTCCAAATCCGTCCAAGGTTTCCATCAGCCATAAGTAGGCTCGATTTCAGTCAAGTGCTCAGGATTCCAAATCCAGTTCATGTCGTGAATGTTTATTGACCACCTATTATGTGTCAGGCTCTATTCCTAATGCTTAAAAAGAGTCATCAATAACAGCCATTAATGTTAATATAGTGCTGGCCAGTATGCAAAGTGAATTAAAATTTACAAAGGGCTTTCTCATCCATTATGAACCTGAAGCTCGGAGGAGTTGAAAAGCTTTCCCAAGTTACTCTGGGTAGGCAGGACTAAAACTGAAGCTACATGGTTATACCTCCAACCCAGGGCTCATTGGTCCACTAAACATACAAAGTTGCCAAAGGCAGGAATGATCCCCCAAATGGACCCACCCCTCTGAATCCTGCTGGGACTTTCCATTAATCATTCATTTGCAAATTGTGTGCTAGCTACTTGTGCCCCAAAGACTAGATCTGGGTTCCTGCCCTCAGGGAGGGCACCGTCTAGTTGGAGAGATGAAGTAAATTACATTAATGTGAAGATTGATGTGCCACGTGCTAGACGGAAGCCTGTGTACCATAGGACAAAGAGGAAGGGCACCAATCCCAGTCTTGGGTTGGGGGGCAGTGCTGGGATGGCGTGGGGGCTATAGGGGCAGACGTTTTGCCCCTACTGTTTGGAAGTCACCTTCCTCCTTTCTGACACCTGATATGCAATGTGTGTTCTGACCACGAGTCTGTTTCTTCATCACATACAGAAGAAACTCAAAGGAGTTTCTGAGCATCTCCTTCGCATCAGAACCATTGCCAAGGACTGGGGACGAGAGAGATGAATGAACTTTGCCTGTGCTTTTGAGGCATGTACAGTCCAGTGGGCGAAACAAGTAAATTGAAAATTATTAGGTTGTACCATGCGAAAATGTCAATATTTGGCCACTTTTTACCTTTTAAAATGTCCATTTTATATGTTTCAACCTATTACCCTATAGTGTAATAATTCGCTGTTCTGAAAAAAAGTCAGGATGACGTGGGAGCCCCAAACCTGTGGCCAAATGCTGCATTCGTGCCTCCTCCTCCACCACCACATGCCCCAATTAGAAACTTGGATAATAAGATTGCTGAAGCCTTGATGGTAAAAACTAAACTGATAATCATTTACCATAATTATAACTAACATTGAGTGCCTACTACCTGTTGGGCACTGTTTCAAGCACTTTCCATGAATTAACTAATTGAATCCTTCTAACCTCATGAAGCAGGTGCTATCTCATTACCCCATCCTGCAGATGAGGAAACTGAGGCACATGGTAAGTTGTTAAGTGGTTCAAGGTCATGCAGTTAGTGCTACGGCAAAGCCAGGCTTCTGACCCAGACATTGGGAGCTAAAGCCTGTGCTCCCGTCTGCTCAATACTGCTTCCGGTCAGGACAGTTCTCTGGTTCCAAGACCACCCAAGTGCTCTCTTTTCATTGAAGCCATGATCTCTTCCTCCGAAATGGAGATGGAGCTTGAGACACCCACCTTCCTGGAATAGAATTGTAAAGGCTGCCCCTGTTGGAGGCAGAGGGATATCGTCACAAGCCAGGTAGAAAATGTTTTCCCGGAGAGGGGGATGAGGATGAGAATGGGGGTGGCATCTGATTCGCCTGTCAGCCTGGGTTTGAGCCTTAGTTTTTACACTGGTAAGAGCCAGGGCTGACAAGCTGACAGAACAGTTTTGTGGGAGACTTTGGGCACAAGCAGGACTGGCTGGGGACCCAGGAGACCAAGTGCAGCCCAGAGTTGGAAAGGAAGCCTTTCTCCTCTTCTCTGCTGGGAGGGTAGCCCTCCGAGGGTGTGGGCACTTAAGAGTGTTGTGATGGAATCTTCATCCCACTCCATCTTCTAGTCAATCATTGCTGTTACATTTGGGCTTTGGTCTTCGTGAGGACTCTCTTGCTGGTTCCAATAACATTTCAGCTAATTCTCTTGAGTTCTCTAAGCATACTATTATATTATCTGCAAATAATAATAATTATGCCTTCTTGAATAGTTACACTTCTTATTTTAGTTTCCTACCTTATCCTTTTGGCTAAACTGTAGATTTTGGTTCTTTATTAGTAGCGTTAGTATTTAATATTAGTTAAATTAGTTTTACCCATAGTATTTTATGAGAATGAGGAGAATGGATTGAGTTTTTGAGCAAATACAGAAAGACAACTTTGGGAGCCAGAGGGGCAGGGGCCACGGCAGAGCTAAGAGGTCCCTGCAGTCACTCAGCTGTAATAGGATGACATTTGGATTCAGATGCTGCACTAAACAAGTATTTATCAAGTGCCTACTATGTGTCAGTTACAGTCTTAGCGACTAAGAATGTGGCCCGAAACTAGATAGACACAGACCTGCCCTCTCAGAGCTCCCAGTGTCAGGATGACCAAGGAAAAGAGAAAAGACGGCGCATCTAAGAGGTATTTGGATAAAGACTCACCTGGATGTGGTCTTATAAATGGGCAACAAAAAGTTACTGCAAGTCTCAGAACCTGGTAGTGTAGTTGATAATGACCAGGAAATTGATTGAATTTTTATTAGCATCTGAAATCTATTACAATCTACTCATCTGAAAAAAAGGAGATGAGAGCAATGAAATTAGAATTTTTCACTTATGAATGCTTTTGAGAATGTGGATTCAAGAGAAATTAGCAGATATATGAATTTTCTGCTATCTCACTCCCGATACCAATCAGGCTACCTCTGAAATATCTCGCGATAATGAACATTTGCCTAACGCTTCCCAGTTTGCAAAGCCGCTTCCTGTGCATTGTCTCCTTCAGTCCCCACAACAACCTTGGAAGTTGGCAAAGCAATTGCACCGAGGTTATCGCACTGGACTCTTGAATTCTCATCCCTCATTTCCCCACGGTCCACACGCCAGCCAAGCCTGTCGTTTTACAGTTCGGCGAACACAGCATGCTTTCACACTTCCTTGAATTTGCACTTGTGGTTCCCTCTGCCAAGAAAGAAGCCCATCCCTTCCTTGTTCAACCAAGAGGTGCCCTATTCATCCTGGGAAACCCTGGGCAGGCAGAGAAAGGCCTTTGTTCCCTGGGGCAGCAAAGAAGATCCAGCACCCTGGAGTAGGGAGCACCCAACAATGGTGCCCACGTCAGAGGTAGACCAGCAGGCCAGTGGGCACAGGTTCTGTCCGGAGCCCATCTGGGTGTCAGTGGAAGCCATGGTCCCAAGGTCACTTAACAAGTGTAGCAGTTGATACTTTGCATTTGGACAGACTCAAGTTCATATCCTGGCTCTGCAACTTACTAGCTATGTAACTTTGGGCAAGTCTCTAAACCTTATCCTAAATTCCCTCCTCTATCGAGAGGATCTACTAATCCCCACCTTTAAAGTGAGGGGAGCGGCTGTGACTATTACATCTAAAATACTTATCTTAGTTTCTAGCATATAATAAGAGATTGCTAGATGGAAGCTATTATTTTTATTATTATGACTACTTCCCTCATGGCAGAAAAAGGTACAGAATCACTTACCATCATCATCACTATGCCTGTTACTACTGCTATGATTATTTGCATTTTCTCTTATTTCTAAAGAGAAAAAACACTTGCTTTTCCCACCAACGCTTTTCCTGTCCTCTCTTGGAAATGATACTTCTGCTCAGAGGAGAAAGAGAAGCAGTTCGTTTTGTCATAGGCAGGGGTACAGCAGCGTGAGGGGCATCAATCTGTCATCACTGGTGGCTGGACAAGCGGGTTCATGAAGGACAGACAAGGGTCATCCTGACAAGGTGAATGGGGGAAGTTAGGAAGAGGGTACTGCAGAGGCAAAGGCCCAGAGGCTGGAGAGGGTGTGGCTTGTTTGGGGAGCTTCAGGAACAGTGGTTCCTCTCAACTGGGACATAGGGTAGACAGGAGTGGTGACCGAAATGGGATGGAGGGGGAGCAGAGGCCACAGTTCCAGTGGTGTCTACTATGCTTCCTGCATTCTTTTAAGCACTTTCTATCCATTTGCTTATTTAATCCTCACAATAAGCCCCAATTTACAGATAAGCAAATGGAGGCACAGAGAAGTTAGGTAACTTGCCCAAGGTCACACAGCAAGTACGTGTCAGATCTGGATCCAGCAGCCATGCTCATTACCACTGCACCAGGAAAGCATTACTTCTCTTTCTCTATGACATTCAGGCATGTGTCCCAAAGCCAGAAAAGAAACAGTCCCCTCCAAAGTCACAAGGAAGCAAGCCATCCTTCACCCGCTGAACCCAGCTTAGACAGACGGAAGCTCCTCTCTCTCTGCTGCCTCCCAGTAGGCAGAGGTGGGTTTTTAGAAGTTCCCAAACATAAAACCATTTCCATATAATTACGCCTCCTTGACCTACATGTCACTCGGCTGTGTGCACAGGCTAGAGGTACAAAAACCAATTTCTCCAACCACGGAAAATTGCTTCCCGAGGCCCCCGGGTAATCAGACATTGTCTTCTGGGCATGGCCTGTTCCCCGTCTGTCCACGTCCCCTGGTACATGTGCCACTTCCGCCCTGCCCCTGCTGGGAGAATGCAGGTCCCCTGGTGGAACAGAACGCCCACCAGGATGGCGGCCTTGGTGAGTGTGCAGCCAGGCAGTGTGCATAAGGGAGCTTTCCAACGTTCTTGAACAACCAGATCCTGTGGAACCTTCCCTCGCTAGACCAAGAGGGGAAAAGAGGGTACGTTATGCAGGAAGATGGTCCCTCTCAGCATTTCTGCTGGCTCCTGTCAAATTTTATATGCGAGGAAGCCACAATACTACCATGTTTGCAAGTTTCAATGAGGTGTATGAGGGACCCTCTATTCTGCACCCCCCACCTCGCCTCCCTTCAGGGATGTCTATGGTTTGGTGCAGAAATAAGCATCTTACTTAGTAAAACCCTTTAATACCTAAAGCCCTTTGATGACCCTCAGTTGCCTCACGACAAATTCAACTCAACCCGGCTGCAGAGCTGTTTGAGTCATTAGAATCGGGTGCTGTTACTTGTCTGTCTCTTCTCCAGCCAGGCCTCCCTCCAGCTCTCTCTCCTGGCAGGGACGGGCAGACGGCACAAATGAGTGAGGCCTGGCGGGGACTTGAGCTGGAGGGCAGCCCTACGTGGAAATGTGGGCCCACTGTGGCCTCTCCTTCTGATTTTCAAAAGAAGCTCAATCCTGGATTGGACAGGAGATACTCCAGTTTGTTATCACGGCAACTGATTCAAAACTGGTAAAGAGACATCTGCAGCCTGGAATCCACCCACAAGTGTCTGGTCTGTGACCTCCACTCTATGCTGAACTTCCAGCTGCTCCAGCAGCCATCCTCTCTGTCTTCCCTCTTGGCCTCTGCACATTCTGTTCCCTCTTGTTGGCACACTTTGCTCCCCAATCACTGATTGGCTCCCATTCCTCCACGTCACTGCGCTCATGCCACTTCTTCCAAGAAGCCTTCCATGATCCTCTAGGTTAGATTTGTTCCCCCTTCTTAAAGGCTCCCATAACGTGCTGTCCTCTGCAGTTGTGGAGCTTCTCTCTGGGTGTCTTCTGGTGTCTGCCAGGCTAGAAGCTCCAGGAGGGAAGAAACCAGTTCTTCTGCTTTCCTGTGACAGCAGCAGCGTGTAGCAAGGTGCCTGAACACATAGGGAGTCGATATCTGTGAGAGAAGCGAGGGAAGGGAGGCTGGCCTGAGTAGTCTTGGTGAAAATGCAAACTCCTCTTCACCCCAGAGTCTCTTGGGTTGGGCTGGTGAGCAACTAAAATACCATTTACTGAGCATTCACTAGGAGCCAGGGACTCTTCTAAGCACTTGATTTGTGTTAACGCATTTAATTCCCGCAGGAGCTGTGTGAGACAGGAGTTATCATTCCCATTTTACAGACGAGGAACATTAAGGCACAGAGTACTTAAGACACTTACCCAGGACCACAAAACTAGGAATGGGCAAACTTGGATTCAACCCCACAGAGTCTGGCTTCAGAACTGGAGCTTCTAACGTCTCCATGTTTCAACAAGGGAAAGAGTCAGTGCTCTAAGAAAGAAACTGACTATCACACTCAATGGAGGAATGAATAATATTTTTGAGTACCTACTACATACTAGGCATGGTAATAATGCTTTCATATGTTAATTTAGTCTTCTTAACAAGCCCTATGGGGAGATGTCATTGTCCGCATTGCAGTGAGGAAGCTGAGTTCAGTATCATGCGCAAGCAAGCAAATGGAGAATGGGAACTCGGACCCATCAGCCGTCATAGGACATAACAGCCAGAAGTTCCCAAGAGGCTACCTAGAGAGACTGGGTTTAGAGAGAAGAAAGCAGAAGTAAGGGGTAAGATAAGTCATCACGCATATAATGGAATACCATAAAAGTGACAGCAAGCAGACGAATGTTCCACAGAGAGTGCCTTGGGGAATCCATCCTTCCTTCCATCCATCCATCCATCCATCCATCCATCTACCATCTACCATCTATCCATCTATCCATTCACCCACCATCTACCATCTACCATCTATCCATCTATCCATCTATCCATCCACCCCTCATCACCCATCTATCCATCCATCCATCCATCCATCCATCTATCCGTCACTCTTTTATTCCACAAACGTTGATGGAGTGCATACTCTTTGACTGCCCTGTGATAGGCCCTCAAGGTTCAGAGAAAAGAGATACAGTCCCTTTCTTCCAGGGGATCCCAGCGAATGAGTGATAGACATTTTAAAGGAGATTATTACAAAAATGTGTTAAATATTCTAGCCAATCAGGTGCTTAACTCAGCGCACTGAGATCATAGAAGGCTTTAAAAATAAAAAGTCTGCCAGGCAAAGGGGTGTAGGCAGGGAAGGCATTTCAGGCAGAAGAAAGCCCATGCAAAGCTACAGAGGTAAGAAAGAATGCTGTGCGTTTGCACGGGTTGCATAAGGCAGCTGATGGTGTGGGAGGTATCTGGTTGGCCGTGCAAGACACTGGATTTTGGCTATAGAGCAGAGGTCTCAAACCAGAGACACACAGGCCACACTCTGTGGGGATGTGTGTGTGTGTGTGTGTGTGTGTGTGTGTGTGTGTGTGTGTGTGTGTTGCTTGCAAGCCTCTCTTGAAACACTGGAATACCTGGCCACGGTTGGCTGTCATTCCTCATGGGAAACCACCAGGTGGAACGAAATAGTGGCTGCCCTCTTGGAAAGGGCACGAGCTGTCCATGTCACTAAAGGCCCCTGCATGCCCGCCTCACACACCAGTGTTACCTGCCTGGCCCCTGTTACCATCTGAGTTTGCAAGCCCAGGCATAGAGCTTTTGAAGCGAGCAGCAAGTTTGAAATGACTCCTCATGCTGCCTTGGGATGATTTATGCAGTGAGTTCAGAGCACCTTGAGCCCGAGGAATGGCTCTCGTACTCCCGAGAGCCTGATCCAGGCTTGGCACATAGCTGGGCATCACTAAATTTATGTTGAACTGAATTGGATTCACATGGAAGATTCTGGCACAAAACCTCTTATCGGGGAGCTGATAGCCTCAAAAAGATCTCTCTCATCCACTGAACACTGAATCAATTTCTGATTAATTTCCAGTTACCCCTGATCACATCACTTGACTCATTTTCTGCAGTAAACCCTTAGTAATCTTCCAGTCTGTTCAAAACTGTTAGCCAGCCCTTCTGCATGTCTGTGATACTGTTAATCTATATTCTTCATTATTCATTCATTCATTTATTCAACAGATATTCATTGAGCACTTACTATATGCCAGAAACTGTGTAAGAGGTTGGTAATATATTAATAGTAATAAGCAAAGCAGACACACTTCCTGCCCTTCTGGATTTCTAACCTGTCTAATAGTAATGTTGGTAAAATGTACATAGCATGCATGGCACTAGGCACTATTCTAGGCATTTTCCCTGTATTAATTCATTTACTGCTCACAAAAGCCTATAGGTGCCATATCATCATCCTTTTCATAGATCAGCAAACTGAGGCACAGAGGTTAAGTAAACTGTCCACAGACACACAGCTAGAAAGCAGCAGAGGCAGGCTCCGGAATCTGTACTCTTTGCCACTTGTCTTTCCGGGATGACACTGGGAGCCCCTGAAGTGCCTCCTGAGTCATCTAAGTGGTAGTCGTCATGGTTGTGGTCAGCTCCGGTGCTGTCTGTAGCAGTGGAACCCTGGGTCTGTAGAAACCCTAACAACATCAGCTTTGTATATACTAGTGAATTTTTTCCCTGATGTCACATGTTATTGCTTTTCCTTCTTTTAAGTCAGAGACACTTGTTGCAGACCTAGTACTAGAAGGCAGCTGGAGGTGCAAAACCAACAGCTGATTGCTGCCGTTGGTACGTGGCCTTAGCCGCAGGCAACCAGCTGTCCCCAGGAAGTAGCCGCTGGGAAGAGACGCCTTAAGGCTGGAAAGGCAGCTTGGGTCACTGGCTAAAGAATTATTTGTTTAATTTATTTATTATGCTTCTAGTTGTTGACAGCGTCAGCCCACAGTCCGCTTGGTTGGCTCATGCTCTTCCTGGGTCCGAGAGCGCCCGTCTCCCCATCTCCTCCTTCATACTTCCGTGCAGCCTTCCCTGGCCCCGAGGTCAGGACTCACTGCTGCTTCCTCTCCGTGGGCCCGAGACAATGCCCGGGCCACCTGGGCCTCACTTGCTGCCTGGTCATGCACCCTCTTTCCCTTTCTGCCGCCCTTGCTGGGGGCGGATATCTGCCTCCCCTCACCAGCAGCCTCAGCACTGTGAATGGCACATTGCGCAGGCCCCGCTCACGCTTTTCAGTGAAATAAAGAAGCCCAGAGAAATGTGTGACTTACCCAAGGCGACAGAGCTGGTAGGTTACAGGGCAGAAGTCTACTCGGTCAAAGTAGATTGTAAGCTCCATGTGGACTCGATCCGCTTGTGTGTTTGCACATTGCTGCATCCCTGTGTCTGAGACAGTGCCTGAGGCATGGCGGGCGGCTCAGGAAATGTTTGTTGAGTGAGTGAGTGAGTGCCAACATCCTTTGTCCTTTGTTCTTTCTTTGTCCTTGCCTGCATGGAAGAAGACAGGCACCAGAAAATGAAGGCGTTGTGCTGGCTGCGTTTTGTGTGCACAATTGATAAATTATTTGCCCACAGCTAAAAATACCTACCCCAGGCAGCCACTGGGAGGCAGATGGATGGGGCTTAGCGCAAGACGTTTAATCAAACAGCGACAGCCCGAGCAGAGCCACAGTTAGCCTCTGACACCCCAGTGAACTCCAGATGAAGAGCCTGGAAGCCTCTCACTTCCTCTTGGTCCCCTGGCACCCAGTGACCATCACCCTGGGTCCACAAAACAGCAAAGACAAACGAGCATCCTGTGCGCAAGGCAGTCACCAGCTGCCAGTTGGCAGTCTGGGGATGGGCAGAGTGGGCAGAAATGAGCACCAGATGAACTGGCCGGTGGGGAGCACCATCCAATATTGAAGGGGCAGTGGAGAGGGTCTCGGTCGTATGCCCTGGACTTCAAGGACACTCAAGGAAGCAGTTAGATCCTCAGAGGCAGAGATGGACTCACTGTCTCTGTCTCCCCCACTTATTCCCAGGGCCTGGGAGTGGCAGGTGTTCTCAAAGGCCCTACAACTCCTCTGAAGGGAATGCTCCCCTCGTGCCACATACGGGCTGGCTGATATACGCTGTTTAAAAAGAAAGGAAAGAAAGAGAAAGAACACACGGGCCCGTTTCTATTTAAGGGTCAGTTCCTTCGAGCTAATTATGGAAGCATCTAGACAAGCAGGCGCATCGAATGGGCTCTAGAGTCTAATGAACTGTTTCTGGATCCTGAGTCCAGCACACATTGATGTCTGAGTGGGCCAGTCTCTTAACCCACTGAGCCTCAGTGTTCTCATCTCTATAAGGGGATGTTAATAGTATCTGTCTTCTAATGTCGTGTGAGGATTCAATTTAATGCAAGTAAAACCCCTAGCAAGTGAGCCACACGTAGTACGTGCTTAATAAAGGAACCGTTATTATCAAATGTACCAGCCCTGCTCAGCTCTCATATGACAGGTGTCCATGGACTGGAGAACCGGAAGAGACACTTGATACCTGCATCCAACCTCAACCAACTTCTTAACCCTTCCGAGCTTCAGTCTTTCTCATCTATAATAAGGGGATGAAAAAGGTCCCTACTTTATCAGTAAGGATTAAGTATTGAATACTTAATATTAGACATTATAATATTAGATAATATTTAACATTATAGATATGAGATATACTTCTTGTGTATGAAGACGTGAGCTCAGGGCCTGACACACAGTAAGCACGCAATAACTGTTAGCTGTCCCGAGAGGATGGTGGGGACCTGCCTCCTTCATGCCCCTTGGCCTTTGCACGTGCTGTTCACTCTCCCTGGAGAGCCCTCCCCTGCCTGGCCTGCCTCTTAAACTCCCACTCACCTCAGCTGGAGGTGAGCTATGACACTATCATCATGATTATTGCTTTATTCTTCACTGGCTTGTTTTGCAGATCTGGACACTAAGACCCTGAGAAGGGAAGTGGCTTGTCCAGGGGCACACGGGGGTCTCTGTCAGAACCTAAACTAACCTGAGGCAGCTCCTAACACAATTGGGAAGTCTGAGGACACTTTCATTGACCAAGTATGAGAAATGAGTCAGAAGCCTTTTCTAGAGCCAATACTCTCATCCTGGAGACCTACAGCAGGGGAAACCCCTGCCTGGATGTCCCAGTGCTTCTTCCTCCACGTCGGGCCTTCGCCTGCCTCAGTTTATCACCTTCATGGGACTGGTCATCACACTCACGTGTAATAACTGTGACCGCTTCTTGAGCCTTCCCTGTGCCAGGCTCTGTGCTGAGAGCTGTGTGTCCCAGATTCCCGTAATCCTCATGGCCACCCTCCGAACCCGATGCCACCACTACCCACCTTACTGATGAGGGATCTGGAGCTCATGGTGTTTGCACAGCTTCTCCACGAGTGCCAGCTAGAAACCATGGGATGCTGGGATGCTCATGCAGCTCAGCCAGACTCCAAAATGCATGCCTCTCATTTTAAGGAGCCTGTCCTTTCTGGTAACTCTTCTGCTCTGTGTTGGCTGGAGAGCCACCTCAAGGCCCCGTCTGTCCTTGTGACAAACCTCCAGAGCTGAGAAAACACAGCTGCACCCATCACTTTGTATGGCACTTGACCCTGGATGGCACCATCAAGTGCTTTCAAAATGCTTATTTGACTCACCTGCTGTGCCGTCTTGGGCAGGTAGCTAACCCTCTCTGAACATCAGTTTCCTCGCTTGTAAAATGGAGACCAGGGCCTGCATTCTCCTTGCACTGTTATCCTCTTACAGTTTTCTTTAAATCAACTCACTTTTTTAATAAACTGAACTTATTTTATAAGCAGACTTTTATCACTAGCCTAAATGGAAAAATAACATTCCTCTAATACCATTGAAACTAAATGCATAACTTTTCAAGTAAAAATGTTCATCAGCAAATCACATAAATCATCTCATCATCAGCACGTAGTAAGGGCTCAATGTATGGTAGCCGTAAGAAAGTGAACTTTGGCACTCAGAAGTATAGTTTCAAAACTTTGGAGTCTATTGGCCAACTTGAATGTGGTTTCCCAATTGAGACTAAGCAGTTGTCATGGTTACCCAAAGAAACTGCCCCTGGTCAAAAAGCAGAACCGATTTTGCAGTCAGGAGAAGGCCAGTTGATGGGACAGATCAATGAGATGACCAGCCGGATGCTGACTCACTTTTCTCCATTGCCCAGAGTCAGATGGCCCTGGGATGGCTGCCGTCTTAGCTCATGCTGACTGCTCATCTGCAAGGGGCAGCCTTGCTAGGTCTCAACTAGTCCTGATCTATAATGGAAACCACTGCTTGGTTAAGTTCCGGGCAAAGCCAGCCAGGCTGCACCATGGATCCAGCGCCCAAGATCCTCAGGGCAAACCCACAGCATTTGTTTCACCATGGCAGACATCACCAATCCATAGCAGCACTACTAAGCACTGGCGTGGTTTTAGAATACTTTTCAACGTGGCACCGGACAGCCACTACCAATCGATTGAAGATGAAATATTGTTGCCATCCCTGCCTCAGGCTGTTCTCTCAGTCAGGACATGAGACCCTACAAAGGGAGAGGCAGAGAAAGGAGGAACAGTGACCCTAGCTTTGAAAGAATCCACTCAAGTGCTAAGTGTGGTGACAAATAGGGTCTCCACAAGAAAAATAGTAGAGAAGAGCATCATAGTAAAGCTACAAAGAAAACTAAACAGCTATCAAAATAAGAACTAAAATTTAAAAGGAACCAAGGCTATTTCAGAGAATGCAAGAGACAACTGCGTCATCGCGTAATAATGGCTCTGAAGGATATATTTCCGTAGATAATGACCACCGTTCTTCCCCAGCAAGCAGAGAAACAAAGTGCAGGGGGAGGTGGAATTACAGCTGCCGCTGGAGGGATCAGGTTAGAGGCAATGAAGAACTTCCTGATCGGGTGACAGGATTGTTAGCCCCTGGAGTGATCCGTGGAGGGAAACTGGAATCTTCTCTGGGATTCCTTGAAAGCTCCGACTCTCTCCTGCTCACCTCCACTTCCAGCACAGGGTCCGGCCTCTCGCGCAATGATTGTCTGCTGAACTGAACTGGCCAGGTGTGAAAAGTAGCAATAGCTAACATTTACTGAGTGCTCACTTGACACACGTTATTTCACGTATCTTTATAACAGCCTATGAGGGTACTACTTATGGTGATGCCCATTTCACAGATGTAGGAACTGAGGCTCAGAGAGATTAACCATCACACTTCACAGCCTCTTCCGATTAGGATAGGTTCTCATGTATCTGGATATTTGGGGTGAGGTTTGCTCTTTACGCAAAGAGCAAAAAGACCGAATGGCCCTTCAGAGCCCTTCCGGGACCCTGGAAGCCATCCTTTGGGATGGCCTTTCCCGTAGGATGGGGTCCCACTGCCTGACCTCCACCTCACTAGTCCAAAGCCAGTTTTGTGCCGCTAATAACCAACTGTAGGAAAGACATTCTTCCCTGGAGCAAGTGCAACAACGGGAAACAAGGATGGTCACTGACCGGCTGGCAGTGCCTGAGGCGGGAACCACATGGTGGGACAGCTGCCCAGGAAATCCTTCCCTGCTCCTCTCCTCGGATCCCTCAGGGCAGAACTTTCTGAAGACCTCCCACCACCATCCACGGAGGCCCAAAAGACTGAACGCCAAGTCTTGTCAGCCTCATCTTTTTTCTTTCCCCTTCCTCTGCTCCAAACTCCAGGGTGGTGACAGCCCCCAAGAGGCAACGCTCCATCGTACAATTCAGTCTCCACTCCCCAGCTGATCTAAACAAGGGCAGTGCTGACTTCTTACCTGGGAGGCTTAGAAACTGCTTTTCCTAAAAGTCTGTCCTTGGGGCACCTCCCGGGAGCAGCTAAAATAGCACCACTGGAATTGCTCACGGTGTCAGGGGTCCCTGTGCGTCTGCAGGACATGGGGGCTGACTCTTCTGCTGCAAAAGACAGGCAACTTTCAAGAAGGCAGATGCATTTAAGTCACAGGGGATGGTGACTGAAAGGGGTAAATGATTCTCTTTTTGGAAATTCACAAGAAAGTAATTTAGGATGCAGAGAAAGGATTTGCAGACGGTAACCCTAGAAATTTAATCAGCCCAAATAAGCAATTCTCTGTCCTTTTCTTAAGACCTGCATGGACTGAGCAACTGTGGTGTCAGTGGCCTGCTCTTCTTCATATAATTGCCATTGTAATCAAAAAGTTCTTCTTGGTGTCTAACCTAAATCCTTTTCTAGCTCCAACTTGAGCTCTTTTCCTTCTTATAAATTCTCTTAGCTGTGTAGAGGAAGGAAGGAAGGAAGGAGGAATGGAAGGAGACAGAAAGAAAGGAAAAGTGTGTTACCCTTTAAACCACCATTCCTACTTTTGGGAATTTATTCTACAGAAATATACAAAGATACTTAGTGAAGGTCTATAGTGGCCAAAAAATAGAATAAGCAATGTCCAGCCGCAGGTGAATATTTCATGAATATTACTGACAAAGGGAAGAAAAATCCACCATTTATTTTTAATTGAAAAAAAATCAACTTGCACAACAGTATCATTGTATGATCTCATTTTGTGAGGATAATCGTTATTACTAATTATATTTATAATTACAGTCATATAAGCATATCCTGGAGATATAAGCAGCAAACGGTTAACAAACCTCTGTGCTGGTTATCTTTTACAGCATAGCAAATGACCCCACAACTTAGAGGCTTAAAACAATTCATGATTGTTTACGATGGTTCTTGGGCTGACTGGGCTCAGCTGGGTGGTCCTTGCTCGGGGTCTCTCATGCAGTGGCAGCCAGGGGGCAGCTGGGACTACAGTCACTTGGGGGTTCTATTGAGCTGGACATCCAAGACGGATGTCACCTCCAAGCTCATGTGGGGCTTTCAACCAGAGTCTCTACACAGGGCTTCTGCACGTGGCTTGGGCTTCTCACAGCTGGGCTCCAGGAGGGAACATCCCAAGAGCAAATATTTACAAGGCCCAGTTATGACCTGGTCATGCAGTGTCACTCCTGCCATAATCTATTGGTCAACAGTAAGTCACAGGACCAGCTCAACTCAAGGGGAGGAGACTACACAAGGGCAAGAATACCTATGGGTAACTGGGGGCCATCTATGACGCTAGATACCACATTCTCTCTGGAAAAGGGGATTTGGGCAGACTTTCGCTTTCTAGTTTCTAATGTAGTAGTTAAATGTATAAACTCAGGAGACAAAAAGCCTGGTTTAATGTCCTGGCTCACCGCTTGCTTGCTGTGTGACTTCAAACAAGTTACTTAACCTCTCTGAGCCTCCATGCTCTCAAATAATAGTACTAACCTCGTAGGGTGGTTGTGAACCTTAAGTGAGATATTGTGTGTAAGATGCTTAGAAGTGCCCTGATCATAGTGCATGCTCAATAAAAGTCAGCTAATAATATTAGTATACACAGATAAAATGTTTAACTTTTCACAAGTGTGTTTTACTTTTGTAATTAAAAAATAATTTTCAAAGACCAAAAAAAAAAAGGAAACATCGCAGAATTAAGAGATATAAAATCAGAACTCCCAGTCAGTGCTCTGTTCCAGCTGCCTCTTCCAAGGAAACTGCATGGACCTCTTAGTCCTCCCAGACACAGAAAATACCTCTGGAAGGCCCTCTGCCTCTGCGCCAGTAGACCATTCAGGGGTGCGGTCTGACAGCCCAACCTGTATTGTTCTCTCAGCCCCTCCCCAAATCCTCTCGAATTTGAGCCCAGTAAGCTGCAAAGTACAGGAAATGAATTCCCCCAAGAACATAACCAGGAAGCTTTGCAATCACAAAACACGGGCCTTACACTACCCAGGAGCTTAAACCCGTCCAACGACCCCATTGACAGAAAGGATTTGCCTTCTAGAAGCATTGACATTTTGATTGAGAAGTTCATTGAGACTTGCCCGGATGAGATTGGCTGGGTTTCCACAATAACAGAGTCTTGGGCCAGTTCATTTGAGAGAAAAGCTGAAAAATGGAATTTCTGGCAATGATGACTTGGATTTCTTCGCTTATTCACCCATTATAAACACACACAGACCCTGTCAACACCCCTCCTTTTCTTGGGGGAAAACATGCCACGGTGGAAATGAAAGGATTTTTTGATGTGGGGAATTATAGCAAACGTGAGACCGTAAGAGCTGAACACTCTACCTTCTCATTTCTTTTTCAGAAAATCAATACACAGGCATCGTTCCATTCCCCTCTGACTCTCAGTGGCTCACACATCTGTCTCATTCCAAGGATCTCCTCAGTGTTCTTGATGTTTCCTTGGGGGAAAATCTACCTCTACAAAGGCAGTGGGAAACTCAATGTCTGCGGGTTAGTTTCTCAAGAGAGGCGATTACTAGAAACTTAAGGAAATGTCAAATATGAATACCTAGCAATTTCGTTGGGAGTTGCTGACTTGCCTGACTTAAAGCGTTAATTATATGGGGCTGGGATATTTTTAAAGAGTTTGGCTATGGAAAATTTTTAGCACCACACTTCAAACAGGGTTCAACTGAGGAGTAAGAAACAGTGGTAAAGAGTCACTCTCTGTAGAATATACATGTGTGTAGAATATATGTGCTTTCTGGGGAGACCCCAGCATTTATTCATTCCTGCCCCTTTATAGGCTCGGGGCAGGGCAGGGATATGAGAGCATGTGGGCATTGTTTAATGAATAGAAAAAGAGGTTCTGAGAAATGACAGCGCTTTTCTATGTCACAGGCAACCTGGGGAACAGGAATCCCTTCCCTCCAGCTGACAACACTTTCCTATGACCAAAAATAAAGCAGAACTTGATATGCCATTAAGTCAAACAGAGCTCGAGTTGCCTTCTGGCTCTTCCACTTACTCAGTATGTGGCTTTGGGCAAATTACCTAAAAATCCAAGCCTCAGTTTCCTCATCTGTAAAATGGAGATGATTATAGGACTGATAAGAGGCCTTCTTTCTGTTGCGTGAATACCAAGCTCATTCCCACCTCAGGGCCTTTGCACTTCCCATTCCCACTGCCTAGAATTCTTTTCCCACAGATCTTTTCATAGCAGATCCCTTCTCCTCATCCTTAATTAAGCTCAACTGTCACTTTTCAATCTAAAAAATACGCCCCCCCCATCAATTTTTCTCATCCCTTGGTTTTATTCTGGATAGTATCACTATCTGAAATTCTCTGGTACGTTTTTGTGTGTTATGTATTGCCTGTCTCTCCCACTATACTGTAAGCTCCATGATAAAGGGGAACTTTTCCTTTTTGTGAATCCCTGCATCTCCTGCACCTCATACAGTGCCTGCCACGTAGTAAATACTCAATTAATATTTGTTAAATGAATGGACTCTCAGCCAATAGCCAACATTCGCTGAGAACTTACCACACGCCAGACCCTGTTCTAACCACTTCACAAAAATTATCTCACTTAATCCTCAAACAACCCTATGAGGTGGATATTCTTATTAACTTCGTTTTATAAAAAGGGAAACTGAGGTACAGAGGGATTGAATAAGTTTGCCAAAAGCCAAAGAGCCAATAATAGTAAAGCCAGGACTGAACCCCAGGCAATCTGGCCCCAGACTCCATAGTTTTTTTTTTTGTTTTTTTGCTGAGGAAGATTCACCCTGAGCTAACATCCACTGCCAATCTTCCTCTTTTTTTCCGTATGTGAGCCACCACCACAGCATGGCCACTAACAGACGAGTGGTGTAGGTCTGTGCCCAGGAACTGAACCCAGGTTGCCAAAGTGGAGCACACCAAACTTAACCACTAGACCACTGGAGCTGGCCCCAGACTCCATACTCTTAATCACTGGGCACTGATGCTCTTGGCTCGATAGGAAAGCTTCAGACCTGATTTTACAGCTTGGTTCCCTGAAGCTCTGACTGTACATGATTAAATCAGAGTGTCCAGACTTTTGACCCACAACCTCCTCCAACGCCTTTGCCCTTCTTTCTGTACCTGTCACTAGCAGCTCTTGTATCACTGTGTGTGTTCTTGTTTATCTCTTAAGTACTTTGTCACTTACATGTGGTTTCTACTTTCTGACTGGAGACTCTGAAGGCCTGCAATACCAGTTTGTATCCACCCTGGGCCCATGCATACAGAAGGTGGATGCTGAATACTTTTGAAAAGATTCCTAAATGAATAAAACATTTTGGAACACTTTTCAACAGAACACGGCTGTTTAATAAAAGACAGCTATGATGTGCAAAAATGCTTACAAAGCAAATAGAAATCAATATGTGTTCCTTGCCTCAATAAACCCAACACTTCATGCTTCCCCCCACCTCAGGGCCTTTGCACATGATGTTTCCTTTGCTTGACACACTTTCTCTTCCCACACTTTTTGCCTCCTACTGCTGCTCCAAATCTCAGTTTGAGCATCACTGCCTCAGCAAAGATTTTTCTGATCACTAATAGCACTTACTATAGTTTCCAGTTATACATTTTCTTCTGTGGTTCTTCAGTTGATGATTTTCTTGCTTCTAAGACTCTAAGCTCTGAAGGCAAGGCAGACCATGTCTGTTTTGTTCAACATCTCCTCCCAGGGCATGGCTCATAGTAGGTGCACAAAACACCGTTTGAACGCATGAATAAACTTTTGAAATTTCAGGTTTACAAATACAAAGAGCTTGGCTTTCACAGGCCTCTTTTCTTAAGTAGAGACTTCAAATAAAACTTATTCATAATTTTTCTTTGTTGCACACTCTGTGCATGGTACCCCCACCCCCACTTGGAAGTATCAATATTGCGAGTGGTTTAGAGCATGGGTGTTGGTCCTGCGTTTGAATCCTGGCTAATTAATATCGTCAGGACCTTAACTCTCCACAACTTCAAAGTGCTTTGACCAAGAACCAGGACAGCACAGACTTAAAAAACAAACAAACAAAAAAAACCCTGATGGTACCAAGTACTGAGAGTATATGGAGCAACTGGAACTCTCCTTCTCTGCTGTTGGGAGTGTAAATTAGTAAAACCACTTTACAGGGCAATTCAGCAATATCTGGTAAGGATGAAGATGCACATACTCTAAAACATGATAAATGTACTTCTACAAATATATCTACCCAAGAGAAACTCTCACATGGAGCTACTTCTCATGGAGAGACATACAAGTTTTTGTTTTTGTTTTTGTTTTTTGGTGAGGAAGATCAGCCCTGAGCTAACATCCATACCAATCCTCTTGTTTTTTGCTGAGGAAGACCGGCTCTGAGCTAACATCTATTGCCAATCCTCCTCCTTTTTTTTTCCACCTTTTTCTCCCCAAAGCCCCAGTGGCTAGTTGTATGTCATAGTTGCACATCCTTCTAGTTGTTGTATGTGGGACGTGGCCTCAGCGTGGCCGGACAAGTGGTGTGTCGGTGCACGCCTGGGATCCCAACCCGGGCTGCCAGTAGTGGAGTGCGCGCACTTAACTGCTAAGCCAGGGGCCCGGCCCCCGTGTCAAGGTATTAATATAGCAGTTCATAACAGCAAAATCCTGAAACCAATTTAAATGTACATTTTTACATATATGCGAGTGAATAAGCATAAATATAATTTATTTTTAATTTAATCTGAAGGTCATGATCTTCTCTGCTCCTTCCATTCTGAATCCACTTAAAAAAGGAACCGTCCTAAAATCCAAGCTCTAAAAAGGTTCTTAAGAGATCGTAGAGTCCAGTCTCCTACCTGAATACACGAAGCAGGAAAAACCACCGCTCCCCCATATCCTCCATATGCAGTTGGACAAAAGAAAGAGCGTGGGATTTTGGATTAGGGGACCTAGGTTTGGTTCCTGTCACTAGGACTTAGTAATTGTGTGACTCTAAGCAAGTCCCTTGAGCTCTCTGAGCCTCAGTTTCATTTCTGAAGTGAAGACAATGGCCACACCACCTGTCGTGACTGTGTGAGGAGCAATTAAACTACAATATGAGCGTAAAACTTTGTCAAAAATAATATCCAGATGTGTGCTATTTGTAGTGCAGAGATTGTCCCTCAAAAGCGTTGGTTCAGTCCCTTTGACTTCCATGGCGGCGCCCAATAAACATGCCTTGGGCTCCCTAGTAGCCAATGAAGTCATCCTGCTTCAGAGATAAACCGGATTCTCTTCTCTCCACAGCAAACATCCTGACCGTGATCATCCTCTCTCAGCTGGTGGCCAGAAGGCAGAAGTCCTCCTACAACTATCTCTTGGCACTTGCGGCTGCGGACATCCTGGTCCTCTTTTTCATCGTGTTCGTGGACTTCCTGTTGGAAGACTTCATCTTGAACATGCAGATGCCTCAGGTGCCCGACAAGATCGTGGAAGTGCTGGAATTCTCGTCCCTGCACACCTCCATTTGGATTACTGTTCCCTTGACCATTGACCGGTACATCGCCGTCTGCCACCCACTCAAGTACCACACGGTCTCCTACCCTGCGCGCACCCGGAAGGTCATTGCGAGCGTTTACGTCACCTGCTTCGTGACCAGCATCCCCTACTACTGGTGGCCCAACCTCTGGACGGAAGACTACAGCAGCACCTCTGTGCATCACGTCCTGATCTGGATTCACTGCTTCACGGTGTACTTGGTGCCCTGCTCCATCTTCTTCGTCTTGAACTCAATCATTGTGTACAAGCTCAGGAGGAAGAGTAACTTTCGCCTCCGCGGCTACTCCACAGGGAAAACCACCGCCATCTTGTTCGCCATAACCTCCATCTTTGCCACCCTCTGGGCCCCCCGCGTCGTCGTGATTCTCTACCACCTCTATGGGGCGCCCATCCAGAACCGCTGGCTGGTGCACGTTATGTCCGACGTTGCCAACATGCTGGCCCTTCTGAACACAGCCATCAATTTCTTCCTCTACTGTTTCATCAGCAAGCGGTTCCGAGCCATGGCGGCCGCCACGCTCAAGGCCTTCTTCAAGTGCCAGAAGCAACCCGTACAGTTCTACACCAACCATAACTTTTCCATAACGAGTAGCCCCTGGATCTCACCGGCCAACTCACACTGTATCAAGATGCTGGTGTACCAGTACGACAAAAATGGAAAACCTATAAAAGTATCCCCATGACCCCGTGGGTTTGGCACCCAGTGCCTCTGTCTAATCCATTTCCGGATGGGAGGGTGGCCCATCCTCGGCTGAACGGCTCTCCTTGAGAGTGCTAATCTGATTTCCTGTCTCCACAGACTGAGAAACTCTCAGACTGGTAGATGAGAAAAGCTGGAAGAGAAGAAGGAAAAGCATGAATCTTGTTTCCATTTATGCATTTATTTTCACAAAGTCATGTTGACAGCAAAAGTTCCTACCAGTTTGACGATGCCATTGGAGCTAGTGTCATCATCTTGTGGTCAGTAAGGACACACAGTAGAGAAATAGCCTATGACTTAGCCTTGGCACCATCTACAGTCACTGGGAACTACTCATTTATGTGACACACCAAGCCACAGTAGCACGTATCTGAGCCCACACTCTTCTTCCAAGAGCTGAGGTCATCCATCGCTTCCCTGTGCTCTTCTCAGCAGCTAACTGCTGACCAACTCTGGATTTTTCCAAGATGCCCTCTGTCCTAGAGAGGGCTGTGACCTTGAAGTAGCCCTGGCACCCCTGGCTATGGAATGACACTGTGGGGACAGGGGAGTATTGAATCCCATTCAAACTCTGGCCAGAGCTTCTTTGGAAAGGCTTCAGACCAACGTAACTATGACACTCAGACCTGGGGTCTAAGCCGCAGTCTTTCTATTCACCATTATGTATAGATTTTATCTATCTCCTCCAACACAAAGACCCTGCCTGGTGCATGGGGGGAAAGGAGGATTTATTGAGCCCAGAAAAACAAAAAAAATAAGCCCACTCTTGCCATTGTTTCGATCCATCCCCATGTCAGCTGTGCACAATCCCTTTACTCAAAATAGCTTCTTGTGATGGTGCCACTCGAGCTTCCTGGAGAAGCCTTTTACGTGTAAAGTTGCCAACCCTGCCTCCTTGCTTACTGAAGCCCTCACCAAATTGTTTTATTTAAAGTGACTTCCGAACTGGATTTAATTTTCGAGGGTCAGGAACTGTAGCTCTCCAGGTGTGAAGGGAGGCATTCTCAGTTCTGCCCCACAGTCCAGCTGACATTGCCATTCGGCCACAAATGCAGACACAATCGACATGGAAAGGTGCCCATGTGGTCTGCTTGTCTGCCCTTTGATGCACATGACTCAAAAGATGGTGCCAGTTTTTGGTGAAGCTATTTAACCCAGATCCTTTGCAAAATGATAAAATATGAATTTATTTAGTTATGCTCCCCTTGCCTTTCCAAGGCAAGAACAGTTCTAGGATGTAATTAAAAAGGGCTTCCCTGGGAACTACCACTCATGTGTGCCCGTGTGTGTGTGCGCGCGCGCGCACACACACACACGATTACATTAGGCTCCTGTGTATGTACTGATGTGTTTTGAAAGGGAAATCCACGTTGGAGTTCCTCTTACTTAGCCTTTTTTTTTTGTTTTAATTTCTCTCCCAGACTCCCAGTACTTGAAATTATCCCTGTTCTGGAAGAAATGTCCCAAAGTGATTTTGGAACTGCATGATATTTTTGGTGACCAGATGAAAAGCAGACAGTCCACCTGGAACACTTGGTTCCTCGGGCTGGATTTTTACTGTATTTTTGTTCCTAATTGGAAAACATGTCTACCCTTTTTAAGGGAATTTGCAATAAATGAGTGTGGTTGAAAAGGCCCCAGCACAACACAAGCCCCAACCTTCAGCCAATGCCCTCAATACTAACTCAATATAATTTCAGATCATATCAGGACTGATATGATCTGAAATTATAGTCCAGATCCTAATTCCTCCTCCTTTTAAGTGATTGCAGTAGAGTCTCATCTTACCCAAAGACTAGATTCTAAAGGCAGTGCAGAAGAAAAAATCTAGCAGAGCCAAAGTTACCTGTGCAACGTCCTTAGGAAGCAGCCATATTGGAAACCATATTCGATCCCTTAAAAAACCTAACTCAGCTAAGGTTTTCTCCAGCAGTGGAATAGGTTGCTGTTTCTCCAGTTGAGGACAAGACAGAGCTGGCTCATGTTTAGGGACCGTATTGTGTAACTCTAATGTATCCAAGAACATTGCCATCACTCTGGTGCAGCAAGATGCTCCCAGTAGAAGAGGTTCATGGAAGTTGTTTGAGGGACAAGCAGATCTGTATCTCCCATGTCACACTCCCTGCTGGGCGTATGCACATCGAGTGGAATGGTGGGCAGACTCTCCCACATCCCTTAAATGGCACATCTCTCTCTCGTTTCCTTTTTGCCAAGCACGTGTAGTCAAATACATGTTCATTAAATGTGTGTATGATGCGATTCCACCACACCCCCTAATGAAAGAACATTGACCAAAGGCTACCTACACTGAATATATATTTATTTATTTATTTATTTATTTTTTAAACACATAGCTCTGAAAAATGCTGGTTTGAGCTATACGTGAACGAGCCACAGTGCAATATCTGTAAAGGTTAAGCAATTCCTATTTGAGAATGTACATAAGATGGAAAATATGTATGTGGATCTTAATGCTCTCTGCTCCACGTTTTTAATTGTATGTAAAAATTAATTGTTGTTTAAAAAGTAAAAACTGGGTATGCATTTGGAATGTTTTCCTCATACACTCATTGATTACTTCTTTTAATAGTAGAGGCTGTACCAAGTAGCATTGTGATCCTTTTTCCTTCTGACAATATTTTATATTTTTATGAATAATATTTAAAAGAGCTCCGATTCTTGAAGGCACTCCAGTGAGTTGTCTTCTGGTTAAGATGCATACAAATGCCCCTTGGGTTAGGTTGATACATATGTCCTAAAATTTATTTCAGATAATCTAATCTAATTTATTATTATTTATAGTAATAATTGTGGACAGTAATGAAAAGGGTTTTTTTAAAAAAAGAAAACTTTTAAGCCTTTTCTTTCAGGCCAGTTTTGGAAATAAAGCCTTGAGTTTTGAAGCCTGTCATGTAAACAGTTGCTGTTGATGGCACTTAAGCAATTGCCTTATGTCGGGATTTTGTGATGCTTCTTTCAAAGACTGTTAACCAGCATCTCTTTTGTTGTATGACTTGTGTCCTTGGTTGGAGATGCAGTGATGCTCCACACGTACCTGCTGTGTCTCTTTATTGACCAACTCAAGGACTGAAAAGTCTCATAGGGAAGGAAATGACGAGGATAACAGACAAAGCGGAAAAGACAGACCATGAGAAGGCATGAACTTTCATTTTGCAAACACGTTGCAATCGGAAAAGATTACTTTGCAAAATTGGTGCCTACTGGTCCAACATGGGCGGGCCTATCTGAAGTGAATAAAAGACTCTAATGTTGGCTATTCCAGTTCAAAGAATGGAATAGAATGTTACCGCATAAAAATAGTAAATGTTCATATTTTCTTAATTAGATAATATATTGTGTTTGGACTTGTTTGTATTATAATAAATTCTAATATGGTGCACACTGGGTGTTTGCTATCTGCATATATGTTCAAGCAATTGTAGAAGTCTGATTAAAATTTTTTAACTGAGTGCCTTACTTATATTTTGTGCTGGAGCTAGAATGAGACCTGAGTCCCGCCTCCCTCTTGGTTAGCCAGATATGTTTCAGAATTCAAGACCACTGAATTCTGCTTCCTATAATCCTAAATTAGGTGGCTTACTGGGTATAAATCTGAATTCTCTTCCAACCACGTCCTCTACACGTCTTCGAGACAGTGATGGCTGTAATCATAAGTGGAAATCTAGCATGATGGCTAAGAGCTTAGACTTTGAAGTCAGACAATCGTGGGTGCGTGTCCCGCCTCCACCATTTACTAGGGGTGTGGTCCTGAACAGTCTTTGAAGATCTCCGAAAGACTATCCTCATGTAGAAAATGGTATAAAAGTTAATTTTTTCTAGTTGCCTACAAGGTAAGTAGAAACTCTCATGGTCAGGAAACCAAGGTTTGGAGTCAGTTATTGTAAGCTATAACTTTGCAGGCTCTGCCATTTCAGCTATATGACCCTGGGCAATGTTCTCAATCTATCTGAGTCTCAATTTCCTCTCCATAAAATAGAGCTAATAGTAATTCCAGCACATGTGAGGATGTTAGGCCCAAACAGGCTAATGATTTTGTCCAGAGTAGAACCCAGGTCACTAACACTTCACCCTTTCCCCTCTGCCTTGTTGTCTTTTCTGCACGATTCTGACATACCCCCCTCCCCAAAAGATCACGTTACTTTTGTGCCCTTTTCAGAGTTGGGTATATTGCAGAGTTTTCCAACTCTTCAAACCTGGGTCATCCAAGCATGAGATATATTATAACAGCGTCATAATTAAAACACTTGGTTTGACCTTTCCTAGTGAGGTAGAATTTTTTTTTAAATTGACTCTATCTGGAATCCTAACTATAGCTCTCAATCTAGCTGTGCGTTTCCCACGCAAACCACCATCAATTCTGACAGCCACCCACAAACTATTGTCGCAATCCATCTTTGCATCAATGTGAAGAATTAAAGTAACAAGTTGAGAGGGAAGTATGGAAAAGCAAAGAATTTGCTGAAAAAGTCGCAAACAGAAGCTGTTAGTCATGGCCACAGCATCCTCATTAATTTTGTTCACCAACTCAGGGAGGCAGGATAAAAGTGAGTTGATGGAAGTTGAACTGTTAAATAATAATCCTTTTATTAGTGCACTCGGCTAAATGTGATGGCCCAGCCTCTATGGAGGGTGTGCAATTAATCAGCATACTTGCCAGACACAACAAGGGGGATAAGAGGCTCGCGTCTACTGGGATAAATAGACACTGTGAATTTCCTGGGTTTATTGAGAGAATGTGTCACTGTCGTGCCAGAAAAATAAAAAGAAAACTTTTCTGATTAAAAATGAGCAAAGCAGGGCCACGGGGAAGAGAGATGCCTTCTCATCAACTCTCTGCATGAGGAGTTACCATGTCTATGGAGCTTTGTTACCTAGTGAGTGCGGTAACACGATATTTCTCTCCACTGGAGAAAGAACAAGAGGGAGTGAGACTTAAACTGCAGTATGAAGGATCCAGATCAAACCCAAGGAGGAAATCTTCATAGTGATGTCTATTAACTTCACAAATGGTTTTCTGTGGGAGCTCTTAGAATCTGCTTCTCTGGATATATTTCCAAATGGATTGTACATCAATCAGAGTCTTGGAGGGAAGCAAATCTCACTCAGATGGTTTCAGTAAAAAGACTTTAACCAAGAGACTGTTAAAATTGGTCTGAGCAAGATTAAGGGAACCAACAAGAGCTTTTGAGGCACCTAGGAACTAAAAATAATAGGAAGCCTTACCTCCCTGGGCCTGATGGGATGATGGGAGGAAATAGCGTTACTGCAGCTCAATGTGGGCTGTGCTTTGGAGGAGGGGCCTTCCAGCAAGCAGGTGCCGTGGCACTGCCAGAGATATGATGCCAGAGAGGAAGGGGGAGGTACCCCAACTGCTCTCTTCCTTCCCTGTGACGTCATGCTGATGCCTCCACTGGCCAAACTCAAACAGAAGTCAGCCAGGAAGAGAGGGCAGGTGATGCAGTCCATAGTGGGAACACCCCAAGGCATAAAATGGTGAAAAATTGATCAAGTGTGAAGTAAGACAGGAAGTGATTGCAGAATAACCAGCAAAGGTTAGATTCTTATTTACTGTCATTGAATGCTGGAGAGGATCTTAGAGATTATTTCACTCAAATTTCAAAACAAGAAAGCTAAGGCCCAAGAGATCCTCTTGCCCGAGATCACACAACATACACCTTGATGGGTCCTTTTTCCAATAATTTTCTAGCACCTTCCCAGAAACATATATTATAGACCTTAACAAGCTTGCTTTCCAACCTCCATCATGAGAAATTTCTTTTATTAATCCTCAGCATCTCCAATGACCACACTGTCAACTCAAACATGTTTAGGGATGCAAATGAAGAGGATCAAGAGAGTGGACACTCATTTAACAACTACTGTGTCCCAGGCACTCCTATGGTCATTCATTTATTTGACTAATATTTATTGACTATGTGCCAAGATCTAGTCGAGGCATAGTGATTCATCAGTGAACAAGACAGATAGGGACCCTGCCCTTATGGCACTTACATTCTAGTGGGAGAGACAATATACGAGGAAGCCAATAAGATAATTTCAAGTAGTGATAAGTGCTAGGAAATAAATAATAATAAGTGACTGGGGTCAGGCAGAAACAACATGAGATAAGTCAGTCGGGGAAGGTCTTTTTGAGAAAGTAGCAACAGAACTGGAACCCAAATTAAAAGGAGACGACCACACAAAGAGCATTCCAGGCAAAGGAAGCAGAAAGAACAAAGCCTTTGAGATGAGAATAACCTTGAGTGCTCATGGAACAAATAGAAGACTAGTATTGCTGAAGCATAGTGACCCCAGGGGAAAATGGTACGGAACAAGGCGGGGAGGGGGGGGCAGGAGCAAAATCATGTAGAGCTTCGTGGGCCCTGGCGAGGAATTTGGTGGGAAATCAATGAGAAATTTTAAGTAAGAAATTGATGAGATTGTCACACCTCACTTAATCATCACAACAACTCTTGGAGGAGAGTGTTGTTACCTCCATTTTTCAGATGAGAAAACTGAGCCTCAGGGCGAGTAAATTAAGCTTGCTCAAGGTCACAGTGAGTAATTTATGAGTTGTTATTTAAGCCCAGTCCCGTCTGGTTCCATGAGCCACTTCATTAGGCCACCCTGACGTGTTTTCATTGACATCCCCCGTTCTCTCTCCTGCATTAGCAGCTTGTTCCCATCAGCCTTTTAATCATCCAAGGTTGATATTTAGGCTAAAGCCATCCTCTAATTCCAGTAATGAGGAATCAGAAATCATCAGGTCATAATATGGTTCTATTTTACGACCCAGTTCGTGTGGCTGATGATATCTGGTAGAGTAGAGTATAAGATCCACAAGATTCTAGGTAAAATAATATAGACTCTACCAGCAGGTAAGGCATTAAAAAAGTCTATAGTTTTTAAAACTTTCTTGCACAACCCTCAATAATATGTTCAATGTCATTCTTTTGCAAATGCTTTTATACACAGATTTCAACTCGGTTCTACTCAAGCTTAAGCACTGGCCCTTTAAAACAATTTGCCTGTGCTTCTGTCCAAGGTGCTGAATTTTTTTGGCAACAACTTTGATTTGAGCAAGAAAGGCAGTTTCTGTTAAGAAAATCTTGTGTATGAATCAATTTCTTACTTAAAACTCCTCAATGGCTTCCTACCAAAGATTTGCCACCCCATAAAAAAGAAACTTGGTCAGCCTTATTTACTTGATGAAACTATTTAAGATAGGATTTCTTACAGAAGCAAGTTCCACTAGGACCTTGCTCCTCAAACCATGGCCCACCTATCAGCATCATCGCATTGGCATCACCTGGGAGCTTGTAAGAACTATAGAATCACAGGTCCCACTCTAGCCCGCTGAACCAGAAGCTGAATTTTAACAAGATCCTCAGCTGATTAATACACACATTGAAGTTTGAGACGCACTGCATTGCTGCACTTTAAAACAGGGGGTTACACCCTTGGGAAGCTTCTGAAAAATCCCAATACCCAAGACGAAATCCACACAGCAGTATTTTTTAAAGTTCCTCAGCCAAGATGGAGAACTACTGATTTTTTTAAAGAAAATTTTATATCACTCCCATAAATGGAAAACCAGTATCACCTGCCATAAATAGATAGAAACCAGTTTTTTAAAAGACCAAAGATTATCAGTAATCCTTACCTTATATGATTGTCTGAAACTGATATCTACTCTCTTTTGGTTGAAAAACAAAAGATAGGTGTTAAGGGCCTACTACCACCATATTGAGACTTTCTCTTTAACCTAATAAGAAGGATTGATAGCCAATTAGAAACGGAAGATTTTTTTCCACAATGTGCTTCAAGGTTACTGAAGCCAAGCCTCATGCCATATAAACCCATTCGCACACCTCTTGTGTTGCAAACTCTATAGTTTGGGAAACACTGATCTGTTAAATAAGGAGTCTATGGCAGCTTCTTTATTTTAGTGATTCCCAGCCTTAGCTACACTTTAGACTCACTTGGAGTTTTTATTTTAAACCTATGTCCAGACTCTCCCCCCAAATGAATTAAATCAGAACCTCTGGGAATGAACCCAAGGCATCAGAATTTTCTAAAACATTCCCAAGTGATTCTGCTACAGCCAGGACGGAGAACCACTTGTCTACGTGGTCACACTTGGTTAGCTGTAAGAACTGGGAAATTACAATACAGCTTTCCCAAATACTCTGTCATTTGGCCATTTCCCTAAATCAGACTCGTCACAATTGGTTGAGGATTCAGTGTGTGCACTTCTCACTGTTGAGGATTAAGGGAGCTCACAGATCGTACCCATCCATCCCCTCACTCTGAGTTTGGAACCAGTTGAGAAACAGATTCAAGAAATGGATTGGTGGAGATCTATTATCAGCTCTATTACTGGAAGGGTGGGCTGGAGAACTGTGGTGGAACCCAGAGCCAATGAACTTCCCATCCAACCAGTTTAGATCTTGGCTCAAACACCCATGAGTCTGGAACTGCATAGAAAACAGTTACCCAGACAGTTGCAAGCAGAATTTCTGCCCCCCAAGTAAAGCCCTATTCATGAGAACAATTAGAGATGAGCGTCTGGTATTTTCGCCATAACCATCTTTGTCGCAAGTGGTTTTGCCACAAACGTTTTCATGGCACAACTAATTGGCCGTAAACGTAATTTTGCTGTAAAAGATAAAATAACTGGTTGATTGACGGTTTTGGTTTCATTATGGTTTCTTTCGGTTGCATTTGTGACATTTGAAACTGCTTGCGGAGAAAATACCTAGAACCTTGGGTCCTCTGGACCCTCCTCTGGAAGTCAGGCCTGGACCACAATCGAGTTTGGGCTCCTGTATGGAAGACAGAAGCTTAGGAAGAATTCCTCCCTCCTGGAAGCCTGAGAAATAGAGAGGGAAAGGGGCTTTTTCACACATATTTTGTTTCTTCCTCCAATCCTACAGATCAGTCAAGGCCTTCCTTCTACACTGGGTGTGCAGTAAAAGAGAGTTGGGAGAAGTTACCTTCCAGATACTTCTGAGAGTAAGATCATGGGCTTCTAAATTATGGGCTTAGGTAAAACTATTAGAAAGAGAAAATGGTTCCCCCTCCCTCAGCTCCTCATGACCTAGGGAATTTTACAAATGTGACTCAGGGAACTTCACAACCCCCAAGGAGATAGACAGTCAGGTGTGCTGTACTGCTAAAATACTTAGAGAAAAGGCAAGAAAATATCTTCCTGATCTTCCTGGTGCCTCATTGTCCTCAAATTAGGATTATTGGGTGCCTCCAAAGGCCTATTTCTCTCTATCTTCAGGGTCAGAGATTCTCGGACCTGGTCTACTCATCTCTCCCAGCTGGCACACAGTTCTCTAAAAGCACTGAAATCAAAAATAATTTTAATTGACTTTGATTAAAATAAGTATGTCAAACAGCATTTTTAGAGTGAACAAAGGTGGTGCCAAAATCAGACACCTTCCTAGCATTGCAAATCCCAAAGGCAGGCTCCTGGTGTGCAAGGATGTGGGTCATGCAGATCTGGATTCAAATCCTGACTCCAGCACTTTCCAGCTGAGTGACATCGGACAGGTTACCTCCAGTCTCTGAGCTACTGTTGCATTATCTGTAAAATAGGAATAACAAGAGTACTGACTTCCAGAGGGGGTGGTGGGAATTATTTCTAATATTTTAAAGTGTCTGGAGCATATTTGTATTATTAATAAATTGTGTTGTTATTTAGTTCCCTGTGATAGAGACAAGAGGAACATTGCATATTCCAGGACTTCTCTGGGAAACTGGGTCACCTTTGCAATGACAAGGCCACTCCCAGGAAGAAAGAATTTAGCTATGTCATGTCCCAGCTCTCTCTCTTTTCCAAAGTAGAGAAAGCATATCATTCATTGCAGTCACCCAGTGACAGTCCCTCAAAAAGACAGAGCATCAGCATTTGGAAGACTAGACACAGGCCATCAGTCACTCCATACTCGATTTCAATACCACGAAATGTGGCCTCTAGTTTTACCTTAATTCTTTGTCTCTGTTTGCATCTGCTGTTAATCTCTGGAGCAAACTTTCAGCCTTCAGCGTGATGTGATGGCAGCTGCATAAAGGCCACGTGTCCATCTCATTAGAGTTGCTATCACTCGGCTCCAGTGATGAGAAAAATGGAAATAGTCCTGCTGATGGGTTGGAGTTGACACAGGTGACCTGTCCCTACTGTGTCAAGTGTGTCTCCAGGGCTCTGCGAGAGGACACAAATATTCCGCAGCTGGAGACAAGGGCTTCTTGTTATTGTAAATTAATTTTGTAAATATCTGATTTCTAAGAGGCTGTAAGGAAATGACTCCCCATAGCTATATGTGTGTGCCTCTTAGTGTGTCTGATTGCTGGGGCATGGTGGCGTGCTCTGACATCGCTGGCCAGTGAGGTCTGCAAGGGAAAGGCCATAACCATGAGGGGAAAGGACAAGGTCTTCCCCAAGACTGAGGTCATTATAGCATCTGTCAACTGGGGGAGAAGTAGGTCATCAGACGGGGAAAAAGGAAATGGGCCTGGGAAGGTAGGAGAGAGAGCTCAGCTTCTTTTTGTCTTGACTGGGACAGTATAGATGTCAACAGTAGTTTTCCTGGGGGCAAGATACTAAAGGTGGGGCTTGAAGTCAGAAGTAAAAGGACTGAAACAGGATATTTTTCCTGAGACCTCATTAGTGAGACAAGTCTACCTGAAGAGGCAGCTCTACTTCAAGTTTGACCATTTCCTTAAGGTTTTCTTTGCTGGTTTCCTGCTATCTGGGATGATACAGCTGTAGAAGTGGGAACTCCCTCCCAAAGAGAAAGTGAGGTAAGATCAGACCTTATGATGAGAGAGGCCCCACCTGGGGAAGCAGCAGTAACTTTGAGAGATTAACTTCTCCCTTTGAGTTATACAAGTGCTGCTAGAGTTATAAAAGGATTTATAAAGGATGCCATACTATCCCACAGTCCAGAAAAGACTAAAATGTGTAATAATCCAAAAATGCCCCTGCCTCACCATCCTGTGGACGCACAGAGAGCTACATTGAAAATCATAATGTCCTCGTTATGGAAATTATGTTATTAATAGTGTCCTCAGATGTTTATATCTTGCCCCTATGTGTTCATACAGGTCCCTCTTCAATATTTCTGGGGTTCCCTGCAGTCATCTCACATGATCTCAGCCTGTCAGGTCGCCTCCATGTGGGTCCTCCCCGTTGCTCCCCTCTTGTCTCAGTTGCCCCTTATTGATGTCTCCCCGTCACTTCAGGGAGCCACACCATTGCCACAACAGACAAAGGCCACCATGGAAAGGCCAACAAGGAACTAGAGCAGGGCCACCTTCCAAGTGGAGGTGGGAAATGGTCCCTCTCCCAGGTCAAGTCACCCTGGCACACATTTGGGAAAAAATGGATGAAGATTCTGACCATGAATAGGCAGTTCATAGAAGAGGAAACCTGGCTGGCTAATAAAAATAAAAAGCGTGCCCTAGTTCACTAAAAATCAGGAATGTGAACATCAAAACATCAACAATGTTCACACCTATCCGATTGATAATAATTAAAAAACATAGACAACCTCAAGTTGGGCAGATATGGAAAAGACAAAGACCTTTGGTGAGAGTGAAAATGGATATAGCCACTTTGAAGAGAACCTGGGCAACATGTAGAAAAATTGGTGATGTATTACCTTACAACCAAATGATGCTATTTTCAGGTGTATACTCCAGGAAAAAAATCTCACACAGGTGCTGGAAGAGATGAGTACAACAATGTTCATTGCATCACTGTTGCATTAGTAACAACTTGGAAGCAAACTGTATGTCCATCAACAGGAGAATGGATAAATAAATAGAATTCTATAAAGCAAATGCATGAACTAAAGCTACGTGCGTCAACAAGGATAAGCCTCAAAGAGGGAATGTTGAAAGTTGATACCTCTGTACTGTATGATTCCATTTAAGTAAAGTTTCTATGCATACATACATGAATTTGTAGAAATAGTCTAAAAACATGAATGGAGATGCTAAATTCAAAATTTTTGATAGTGAATATTTTTTGAACAAGAGGAAGAAGATAAGAAGAAGACAGATACACAAGGGGCTGCAACTCTACTGATATGTTTCATTACTTTAGAGAACTCTGAAACAAACAAGGCAAAATGTCAAGATATTATATAGATGAGTGTCCTTTCTGTTATTTCCTATGACTTCCTGTGCATTTACTAGATTTTATAATAATGTGGAAGATACACCCTAAAGAAACTCCCAGTGAGCTGGGTCCTTGTATAATCCCCTCCGTATGAGTGCAGGCAGAACCCATGACCTGATCCTAACCAATAAAATGTGGCAAAGGTGATAAGATGTCACTCTCGTGATTGCATTTCATTGTATAAAACTCTGCCTTAGCAGACTAGAGTGATAGACTCTTGCTGGCTTTGACAAATAAGCTGCCATGTTGTGAGCGAGTCACATGGCAAGGAACTGTGAGTGGTCCTTTTGGATCTAAGAGCTGCCCCAGCTGACACCCAGCAAGAAACATGGGCCCTCAGTCACATAGTCACAGGAAATGAATTCTGCTAGCAATCTGACTGAGCTTGGGACCGAATTTTTCCCCAGTCAAGACTCCAGATGAGAACACAGCCCAGCCAATCTCTTGATTACAGCCTTATCAGACCTTAGCATAGGAGCCAGGTAAGCTGTACCTGCTTTCCTGCCCTGCAGAAACTGAGACCATAAAGGTGCATTGTTTTAAGCCATTAAGCTCGTGGTAATTTGTTATGTAGCATTAGAAAGCTATTACAAATAAAATATTCACTAAAGGAAACAGGCAGGAGTTCAGAGGAAAACCATAAAATTGTGAGGTCATGATGTCCAAGTTTTAAGAAGGAGGAAGTAACTAGCTGAACAAATACTCCAAAGTATTTGGACAAAAAAGTCCAAAGTAGAGGATCACCAAGACATCTCCTTCGGCTTTCGCAGCTTCAGAGCAGTGGGCAGGTCAGTAGCTGGGCGCCAGTGGCTTGAGAAGCAAGTAGGAGGTGAGGAACTGGAGACAGCTGGCCAAGAAGTTTGTCAGGAAGAAAGGTTGAGAGGGAGGGAGCCGCTCACTGCATGGAGGCACGAGGCTGAGGGAGGTTTTCTGGTTTTGTTGTTTTTGTAAACCAGGAGAAACTTAAACATGTTTACTTGGTGTCTCAAAGTTTCTTATTCATAATGGGATGGTTTAGTATTCAATGGCTGTCAACCAAGTCTGCGCATTAGAACCATCTGGGGAACTTTCAAAAAGTGCCCATATCCAGTGTATACCCATGCAATAGAATACTATTCAACAATAAAAAGTAACAAAATACCAATACATGGTACAACATGGATGATCCTCACAAAAAGTATGCTAAGGTGAAGGAAACCAGACATGAAAGACCACATACTGTGTGATTTCATTTATATCAAATGTGGGGGGAAAAAATGGCAATTCTATACAGACAGAAAGTACATTAATGGTTACCTGGGATTGAAGGTCGGAATGGAGAGTAACTGTAAACTGTTTTCCTTACCACTGCTTCATTAAACAAAATTTCTCAACTCATTTGTCCCCAGGCCCTGTCTCCTGGTGGTCCACTCTTCTGTTGGGGTAGCCTCTCTTCTCCAGATGATCCTCATGTGTGGCCTACCTTTGAGGATGACTGACAGCCAGCTTCCTTCCATGGGTGAGGTGGGGGCAACCTTGCCTCATACTCTGCTTCCAGTCAGCATTTTGTCTTTGGAGTTTTAGGCATGCAACAGGTAAGAGTTACTCTATTCCTCAAGTTTCAGGGGATATAATTCAACCTATCTAAGATAGGTTGGATATCCAAGATATCCTATGAAAGACATCTAAGCAGATGTCTTTATCTCCACTCCCACCCGCCTTCTGCCTCGTGGTTGGAAAAGGAGAGAGAAACTCTTCAACAATCTGAAAACTCTCTCTAAAGACGCTTTCACTCTTTCACTCTTTACTTTCTTCAACTCCTTTCTTTCCCATAGTTTGGAGGCTGGGGTGGGCTAATGCTGGAAAATCCAATTTGGGGCCCAGCCAAAGTCGTCTCAAAACAGTGTAGCACCTCACTTTAGAATATAAGGATTCTTGGCCCCCATTTCTCTCAGATTTGGGGACTCATCCAAAACTCTGAGACAAGAAGACTGTAGCTTTTAACATCTGGAACCATCTATTTCATCTCATGTTGGCTAACTGCAGCATCCAGAATGTATGAGGACCAAACTGTGATTTGAGTGCATGTGTTTCTTCCAGGTAAAAGGCATGAGTGAAGGACTGTGTGACCTTGAAGGGGACGACGTGTGCTCAAGGTGTGGACAGATAGTGTTAAGGATTGGGTTTCCACTTGGACATCGCTCCAGATAGTTATGCTGTGATTATCATGCTGAGTGGATGTGTGCTGTTATGAAATATCATCATTATCACCCAGCTCTGCTCATCCAAAACCACATACTGCTTCAATAAGACAACGCTCTGGTTCACCAAGATCCTTTAACACAGGCAAAAATCTAAGAGACGGATGCATCAAACTCTACATCCTGTGTGTGACCCAGACCTTGAACCACCAAGCTATGGTTTGTTCTCGCATGTGGCCACATTTCTATTCAGGCAATTGTTCTAAACATGTGACAAACTTGAAGTAGCCTGTTATCAATTCTTCACCTAGAAATACACATTGGTTTTTCTCTAGCATGGGGGTCAGCAAACTTTTCCTGTAAAGAGCCAGATGATAAGTAATTTTGACTTGAGGGCCATACCATCTCTGTCACAACTACTCAGCTCTGCCATTGTAGTGTGAAAGCATCCATAGACAACACATAAATGAATGAGTGTGGCTCTGTTCCAATAAAACTTTATTTGTGAAAACAAGCAGAGGCCATACTGAGGCCATGGGCTGTAGTTTGCCAAACCTGTGCTCTCGCAGATTGGACTATTTGTCAAAAGATAGGTAATAACCCTCAAAAAACATAGGAGATATTTTGCCAAATAATCTTGTTTCCTTGGAGTCTTATTTATTGCCTAATAAATTATACATTTATGGGAAACAGTTTTTGAGATACCCTAATAAATGTTGGTGGGAATACAGGAGAGAAGTTGAAAATGCTAGAAAGACTGGGGATAACTGATGGACCAAAGACCCCGAGAACCCAGGAGGGGGATTCCAAAGAACAAGTAAGATGTCTCTTGGACCATAAGAAAGAGAAGGAGGAGAGGCTGGGTTGGGAAGGAAGGCTCTCCTTTGACTGATGGCTTCCATGACCATCTGGTGAGAGGATGGTGGATGGCAGGAGGCATGAGAAGGGAAAAGGTTTAAATTGCCATTGTGGACAATGGATGTGAAAGCTGAGCAGGGACATGGAAGGCATGGGTACCAACCACAATGAGGCTCTAATTAACTCATCCTAAAAAGGAAACAATGCCACCTGCCTCACCACGTGGTGGTAAGTGTTTAAACAGGAAATTCGTCCAGGTATTCAAGAATCCTGGAATGTCTGAGCAAGAAGGAACCTTAGAAATCACGGAGGCTCCCCCAGATGAGGGATGATTATCACTGATGAGAGTGGAGATTGGTTTTTACCAATGGTGTGGTGCCCAGGTGTGAATTAAATAATATCAATTCATATAGTGGGGCAGCACTTTCCTCCTCTGTTCTCTTTCTACCCCTCTAATCACTTCACATAGAGTCTCCATCAGGCGCTGGTGTATCTCTAACACCTCTCTACAATGTGCCATTTTCCTATTTAACAAATCATGGAGGGACCCAGACTCAGAGCTTCCAACAGGCAACAGTATCTGAGTAGAACTTAATATCCTGGGTATGTTTGCCTCCTATTTATTTTCATGGTTGTCTTCTGTTTATACCAATTGATTGATGATTGGCTTTTCCTTCATGATATAAATATATGACATGAATATTATATAAATTTTCCTTTTAAAATAAATTTAAGGTAGGCTGTTTTAAAGAAAAAAAATTAAGTAAAAATTAAGTAAATAAGTCTCCAGGTGGTAGACAGATATGGCAAAATAGCGAAGGTGTCATAAGAATCAGACATCACAGATGGGGGAAGTGATGCCATAGAAGGGAAGGAATCTCTCCCAGATCACACAGCATGCTAGGGGCTGAGCTGGGATCAAACTCCAGGTCTCTCCGTTCCCAGTTTTTTAGTTTTTCTGGTAAACCAGGCCTCCCTCTCATGGAAGAGGTCCCATTATTTGCATGGTATAGCCCAACGCTGTGACCCTTTTTCTCTCTCTTTGCAAAGGTGCACCTTGCTGACAGTCACCAGTCAACACGGTGGAGATAGAAGCCTTGTCCCTCGGCTCTGGCCTTTCAGGCAGGAAAGTGGAGCAGGGCCCTGCCAGGCCTGAGAAAGGAGCCAGTCAGGGCCAGGGCTCGGGGCGCTGTGTGCGTGCTCTATCCCAAAGCCTCATGAAGGCTCAGGAAGCTCCGGCAGCCACGGGCGCTGATGAGAATATGTAAGGGCACTCTGGGGAGGATGCTGAGGGTGAAGAGGGGGCAGTAGAACTTGAGCCACATACTAGGGGTGAACCTTGAGTAAGAGAGAAAGGAAAGGGGGGAGTGAGGGAGAGAAGAGAGAGAGAAAGAAACACAGAGGGGACGAGAAGGGAGAACGGAGAAGGAAGAGAAGGACTAATCTCTGTGCGGGCAGGGACTAACATCTTTCCCAACATTTCTCCAACTGGTGAGACAGTACATGGCACAGAGAAGGCTCTCAGTAGATACCTTTTGAATAAATGAATGAATGAATAGAAGAGAGATAATCATTCATAAATAACCATAATATAATTTTAAAATGGGAATACTCAAAATCATTCTAATGGATAGCATTTACTGAGCACCTAATATAAGCACTCAGTGGATATTAACGATGTTAACTATTCATCACTAGTCTTGCTGAACACCAGGCATAATGCTAGGAGCTTGACATGGATTATGTCATGTGATCCTCATTATCAACTGGGGTTGATACCTGTAAACTGGGTAAGATAACTGAAACTCCGAGAGGCCAAGTATCTTGCTCAAAATCACTCAGCCAGTAAAAAGAATGGTGAAGCCAAGACCCTTGTCCAGGTCCACGTGTGCCCAGAGTCTGGGATCTGTCCCTTATATAACTGTGATTAATAATATGACACCCAAAGGCTGGGTAGATTTGGCCAGTGTTTGAGAAGAGTCGATCAGGCACAGAAAGTGGAAGGGGGAAGAGACAACTGTGGGAGATATTACTAGGGTTCTCCAAGATTTGGGGGGCTCTCCTCTCTTTCTGGGCACACACCCTCTTAAGGTGAGGCAGAGACATCTGACTTTCTTTGGCCAATGGAATGTGAGCCCAAGTGACATAAATCACTTTGGGGCATTTAAGTCACTAAGTGATGGTCTGTGCTCTCTTTCCCTGCAATTGTTGAAAGAATCTGAGCCAAGCCCGTGAAGGACAGTCACCCAAACCCACAGTGAATTTTAAATGAGCAAGAAACAAATTTGTATTAAGTAATCATGTTTTGGTAATATTTGTTACTACAGCATCACTTTGCCTACCCTGAGTAATATGATGATGGCTATGAAAGAGTTACAAAGCAGTGGCACCTATAAAAATGAAATGTAGACAATAATCTTTGCATAGAAGAATCTAGTAATGGATAGCAAATCAAAGAGAGAGGTTTTCAGTCTGCTTAACAATAAAGCAGAAATATCAACCCTATTGGAAAGGTGGTACAATGTGGTAGATGAGCGGAGTCTGACACACCTGGGTTTAGTGCCTGTCTCAGACACTCACCAGCTGGGTGGAGACAGCCTCTCTGAGTCTGTTTTCTAATTGGTAACACGGAATTGACAGTAACACAAACCTCATAGAGTGGTTAGGAGTTTTAAATGACACTATACACATAAAGTGCTCAATTTAGTACTCCACACAGGATAAACCCTTAAGAAATGTAACTATTATTACTGAAGGAGGAGGCAAGAGTCGCTGGCAGGAATAAAGGTGTTGGTTTTCCCCTTCCCAACAATGCCCCATGAATCCTCCAGGGGTTAACCCGAGACACGCACGCTCACACGCGCGCACACACAGACACACACAGCGACACGCACAGGCACACGCAGCCGCACGCACTGCCCTTTGATTCCCCTCCCAAGGCAGGAATGGAGATGAGGTCGGCCGACTGTGCAGCCCTAATTGCATTTTCTTCCTGAAAGAGGGTCTGGTGCAGAACACCTGCGGTCCAGCGCTACGTGACGGCAAGGCTGTCGTGCAGGCAGCGGTGGCACAGGCAGCGTGCAAATTCGGGGGCTCTGGGACCTGAGACACAGCCAGACCGGGCAGATCCCTGGGTGCCCCTCCCAGCTGCTGATCCCTCCTAGAAGGGGAGCTTCCTGCACGAGGCGGGGGCAGTCAGAAATTTTGCAATTAATCCCCTTCTCAAGAGCCACCAGGGACTGGGGGCAGGAAAAGAGGAGTCCAGACATTTTCCTGTTGCCCTGGGAGGCAGAATGCATAGCACGGTGGCTGAGAGCAGAGGGTTTTGAAAAGCAGGAGCCAGGCCCAAAATCAGGCTCTGACATCACTAGCTGTGCAACTGAAGCAGGTGCCACACGCTCCTTGAGAACCAGCTTCCTCGGCTGTAAGACCTGAGATGGCAACATTTGCAGGACTGGACAGGATGATGCATCGAAAGTGCTCAGCCAACACTTGCAAGTAGTGGGTGCCTGAATAACTGTAGCCATTATCATTAAAATGATGTGTTCATTCACTGGACAAACACTCACTGAGCACTTACCATGTGTCGAGTAAAGCTCTGGCTCAGAAGACGTGGGTAAACCACTTAGACTAAGTCTCTGCCCTTGCCGAGCTTATGTTCTGGTGGGAGAGAAAGTAAGCAGAGAACCAATTAGACAAATTTAGCACAGGGTAAGTGCCTGAAGGAAGTAACACAGGCTGACAGGATAGGAGAGGGGCTGAGGGTGGAGGGCCCCTGCTTTAGCGAAGCTGCCTGGGGAAGTGTTCTCTGAGGCACTTAAAGGAGAGCTTGTTGGCAACTATGGGAAGATGAAGGGTAGTGTGTTCTGGGGAGAGGGAACAGCAAGTGCAAATGCCCTGAGGTGGGCATCTCAGTCATGGTGTGGAGAGATGACAAGGAACATCTCATAAACCACAGCTAGCACCATTCATTCAAGTTCACAAGAGCTGACGTCAATAGAGAAGGTTCTCAGATGTTCCAAGGTTCTGAAGCCCAGAGCAGAGGGGGCAGATCATCATCAAACACTCCATAAAAGGTGGCTCAAGATTGCTTCATTCATTCCACAAATATTTACTGAGCATCCTCCCTGAACCAGGCAGTAGGCTGGATACTGGGAAATACAAATGGAAGTTGGGGTGGCTGCTGCCTTCTACGCCTGTGACTACCCTGTACCCCAAGCTCCAAGCCCAGGGTCTGGAAGAGAGAAAGTGCTCAGCAAATATTTGTTGACAGAGGCAACAAGAATAATAATATTGTTAACACAGCCAATAAGTGTCAGAGCCGGGATTCAAACTTGGACAGCCTGGTTCTACAGTCCATGCTCTAGACCAGCAGCAGGTGCCTGACCAGCCTGGTTGGTTTGCCTGGAGCTGTCAGGGTTTTAATGCTGAAAGTCCCATGTCTTTGGAAGCTCCTCAGACCTGGGCAAACCAGAACAGCGGGCCACTCTCCCCAGTGTTGCCTTTCTAACAGAGCACATTATCACGAAATAAAACAGGTTTCAATATGATGAGGTAAGTACAACAACAAATGCGTGTGCGCCTGTAGACTAGCAAAGAGAAGGGACAATCAACTCTATGGATAGACAGGAACCTTCATGAAAGAGTCCTGGAGGAGAGGACATCCAAGATGGGGTTTGAGGGATGGATGGAAGTTTTTCCTGTTGGATAAGATACGGGATGGCGTTTGGGGCAGAGGAGGAAAGTCGGCAAAATGGTGTTGGGAGGGAATCCTAAACCAGTAGAGGTTATTGAAGTACAAAGTTTAAGGAAGGGAAAAGCAAGAGCAAAGACTAGGGACATAACCGTCAAGTCAGACCTTGGGACGCTGAAGCTCAGCTTTATCCTATAGTCAATAAGCGGCCTTTAATGGATTTGAAGTTGGAGAAGGATGCAGCAGATCTGCACCTGTGACCAGTGGGCATCTTTGTGGAGGAGGATCTTGAGGGCAATGAGGCTACTTCACACAGAGGCAAGTGGAGATGGGGGTCTGGGCTTGAGCAGCAGCTCTGCGATTAGAGAAGAATTTAAGTGATGCCTCCAACACTCCTTCAACTCCTCCTTGAACAGGAATTGAAACCTTCAGCAGTGGCCCAAAGGTAGAGGAAATATTTAGAAACAAGGACCCTGGAATTGTGGGGAGTGGATGGTCCACCTGATGTCAGCTTGCTCCAGTCACCTCCACCCTCTCTATACTTGAAAGACAGCATTATTCACTAAAACCAACTGTTCCCACTGACTTTATTCACTGAGTCATTCATTCATTTATTCAATGAACAGTGCCTACCCTTTGCTAGGCACCATACTAAGCACGGGCATTGAGGATCCACAGCAAACCAGAGAGGCATGGTTCCTGCCCTCCTGTCACTCTCAGTCTAGTGGGGACACAGGTACCAAACTCTCAAACACAATTAACCAGAGAATTCTGAATTGTCAGAAACTACAAAGGAAATCAATAGGGAGCCAAGAGAGAGAATAGTCCCACTTTAAACTAGGGAATCAGGGAAATCCTCCCTGATGTGAACACTGATCAGCAGTTAGTCAGGTAACAGGCAGGTGAGTGTTCCAGGTAAAGGGAGCTGTGCGTGCAAATGCCCTGAGGTGGGAAAACGCTTGGCACCGTACCAAGAACTTCAAGAAGATGTGTGTGGCTGGAGTAAAGTGACAAAGCTAGCGAAAGGCTTGAGAGGAGCTGGAGAGAGGGCAGGAGCCAGATCATTAGAGGCCATGTAGGCTTGGGACAGAGTTTGGATTTCATTCTAAGTGCAAAGGGATAAGCCATTGGAGGGCTTAATTAGGAGAATAAATGGTCAAGTTCACATTTTACAAAGATCTCTCTGACCGCTGGAGGCAGAATGGATTATAGATGAGCCAAAAGGGCTGCAGGGATGCAGAAGAGGAGGCAATTACAGTGGTCCAGGCAAGAGATGACGTGGACCTGGACCAGGCTCACGCGTGTGGACACAGACAAGAGGGTGCAATGGCAAATTATTTGGAGAAAAGCAGAATCCACGTATTTTTAAAGGTCACTTTGAAAGGAAGACCTTTACAAATGGCACCACCATCCACCTAGTTTCTTAAGCCAGGAACCTAAAGGTTATCTTTTTCTGGAGAGGTGGCTCTCTGTTCATGAGGCATTAATCACTGCTCACGTTTCCCCTATGGCCCTGATTTCTGATGGAAAATCAAAACACTTCCTACAACATTGATCTTCCTTCCTTGCCATAATGGGTTGAATTTTGTCTCCGAAAAAGATATGTTCAAGTCCTAAACCCCAGTCCCTATGAATGTGACCTTGTTTGGAAATAGGATCTTTGCAGATGGAATCAAGATGTAAGTTAAGATGAAGTTATGCTGGGTTAGGGTGGGCCCTGAATCCAACCACTGGTGTCCTTCCAAGAAGAGACACAGACACAGGGAAAATGCCACGTGACTACAGGAGCAGAGATGCATTTACAAGCCAAGGAACGCCAAGGATTGCCAGCAAGCACCAGAAGCCAGAAGAGACTTCCCCTTCACCTTCTGCTGGTTTGCAAACTGGCCCCCTACACGGAGGGCAAGGAGAGACTGAAGAAAGAGCACTCCAGATTGGTAGGTGGCAGGTTTAACAAGCAAGGGAACTTACATACGAGGCTTGTCTTGGGTGGCCGCAAGACAAGTAGATCTCTGCACCCGCCCGCCAGAAGCTTAAAAGTTTAGATAGAGGCCTGAAAGGGGTTCAGTCACGTGTTCTGTCCAGAGGGTCTCAACAACATCTTACTCTCTCAAAGCTACGACCTTGAAACGGTTCCGGCAACGGGAACAGTGGGCAGAACATACATTCCAGGACAGGGGAGCGGGTGAGGAGCCTCCGATTACCCAGGTCCAGCTCAAGGGTCAACCTGCGGTCACGTCCTCTAAATGACCTCCTCTCCAACATCCTCCAGAGCTCATAAGGGGCACCCCTTTTCCGTATCCTAAATATAAAGAAACTGAGGTGGAGAAAAGCTCCCATTAGACATTCACTGTCTCAGAAGACAGTGGTAGGATATGCTATAATAGTTGTTACTACTAAGGGTCGGGGGCCTGCAAACTACAGCCAGACGCAGCTGGCTTCCTGTTTTTGTAAAACAGCCAGGGGAGATGTTGTTTAAGGGTACAGACTTGCAACTAGTATATAAACAAGTCCTGGAGATCTAATGCACAGCCTAGTGATTATAGTCAACAGTACTGTACTATAAACTTCAAAGTTGCTAAGAGACTAGATCTTGACTGTTCTCACCACAAATAAGAAATAATAAATATATTAAGTGAGAGAGATGTTAGCTATGCTAAGGTGGTAATCATATTGCAATACAGAAATGTGTCAAATCAGCATGTTGTACACACCTTAAACTTACACTGTGTTATATGTCAATTATATCTCGATAAAAAGTAAAACTAAATAAAGTAAACAGAAAGGTCTTTCTTTTCCCTCTCTCCCCTAGATATAACCACTGTTAGTTTCTCATATTGACTTCAAATCATTTTCTACACATAAATATCCTTTAAATACATACACACACACACACATACATACCCCAATGGTATCATACTATACCTGCTGACATAAACTTGCATTTTTCACATGCAATATGTTCTGGATATTTTTCTGTGTCAGCACACATGGGGTGACGTCATTGTTTTTAATCACTGCAAAGTACTCCATGGTAAGGAGGTACCATAATTTATTGCTGGACTTTCAGTGGTTTTCAGTATTTTGCTCTCCAAATGAATGCTACAATGAACATCCTTATGTAGATAAATTCTGATTCATAGGATGGACCGGTTTTCTTCATGACCTTCATTCAACAGCATTTGGACAAAAGCTAATTTAACACCTGACATAAGCCAGGCACTGCGTTAGGCTTATCCAGAGGTGAATAAACCATAGTCCCTGCCCTCAAAGAGCTCACAGTGTCATCCAATGATGAGATGGATGAGTTTAATGAGCATCTACTATGGGCCGTTCACAATGTGATGATATTTACATGCACTTTCTCACCCAATCTTCACAACAGAAGCACTTTATGAGGGAGGTACTATTATTAGCCCCACTTTATAGATGAGCCTGAGGCTCAGAGAAGTTAAGCAACTTACCTGAGGTCACACAGCTAGCAAAAATTGAGCTGAAATTCAAACCCAGGCTCTTAAGCACCCAGCCTACGCTCAGGAGATAGGATTAAAATTAGTGCATGTGGGAGTTCAGAGGAGGGAAAGAAGGACTCAATTAGGGAGATCAGAGAAGTCTCCAGGAAGAAGTGACAACTGAGTGGCATTGAAAAGAACATGCTTTTTCGAGTTGGCAAGGAGGGAGAAGGAATTCCAAGCAAAGAGAGCAGGCTGCACAAAGCCATGGGGCTGTGAAGACCTGGAATTTCTGGTAACCAACATGTGTAACGCAGCCCAATTTGGGTGCAAAGTGAGGGAGATGAGGCCGAAGAGAGGTATGGCAGGATACGGATGGCTTGTCATCCTACTGAGGACTCGGAACTTTGTCCTAAAAGTCGTGAGGAGCTGTTGAAGGGTTTTTAAAGCGGGAAAGTCAAGATCAAAGTTGCATGTCCTAAAGAACATGCTGGCTGTAGCGTGAAAGATGAATGTGGGGAGGGGAGCAGGAAGAGCGGTCAGCAGGCTGCCCCAGTCATCCACACCACTCTTGGAGAGTTGCCTTCTTGGGGCCAGCTTTCGCCATGTAATAAAAGACAGCAGGGTGGTATCGAGAGCAGGCCACACCAATCTAGCAAGCCAGGAGCTCAGGGGCTCCTGAAAACACCAAAGGCAGACCGGTCCCTGCTTTTCCCCAGGATGTGACAGCTGATGGCTGACTGCCCAGTGGGGGAACATGACTTAGCCCTGAATCATTTGACTCCATGTCCAAAGCTTCCAGCAGCTGAGAGATGTCCTCAGGCCGCCCCATCCCGGTGAGAGCAGGACATCTTGAGCAGTGGCTCGACCGCTTCCCCCACCCCCTCGGCTGGCATCAGGAGGCTGTGGCCTGTGGAGAGCCAAGCCGCATGGCCACGCACCATGAGTCATCCCAGCTGGGTCCGGCTATTTTCCCCAGGAGACAGAGGGGCCGGCGGAAGTGTGTTCTGGCGAGGCCAGGCGGGAGACCAGTGGCCGGCCTGCCAGGGGCTGCCAGGCGTGGCCGTGGCCGACGGGCAGGAGGGATGCGGGCAGCCGCCCCGCTGACCTTGTGGAGAGGTGGAGAGCCTCCGAGAGGGCCTTGCTCACTTCCGCAAGGCAGAGCAGCCCACGAGTCTGGGTCTGAGACGCGATGCCAAAGGATGCTGACCATCAAGTGCAAGGGAGTGTTGTCAGGGGTTGAGGTTGGCAAGTAAAACAGCTCACCATTTACCAAGCCCAGACTCCAGTCCAGGAGCTGTGCTAAGCACTTTACATCATCAACATGTCTGCTAAAATACTCACAGCTATTTATTGAATCCACTACACAGGGGTCAGCCAATCCGGCTTGTGGCTTGTCTTTGTATGGCCGGTGAACTAATAATGGTTTTTACATTTCTTAAGGGGTTTTAGAAAAAACAAAGAAAACTATGTGCTAGAAAGCATCCGTGGCCCACAAAACCTGAAATATTTGCTATCTGGTTTTTTGCTGAAAAAGCATGCCAACTCCTGCACTAGAATATAAGCCAAGGAGGGCAAGTAGGGTGCGTGTGTGTGTGTCCCATTTCTGTATTCCCCAATGCCTAGAAGAGTTCGCAGCACAGAGTAAATGCTTGATAAATATTTGTCAAGTGAATGAGTAAATTTTGATTATCACCCAATGAGAGAGATACTATCACTAGCCCCATTTTAATGATGGGTAAACTGAGGCTCACAGTGGTGAAACGACTTGCCCAAGTCATAAAGGTAGAAAGTGCCTGGGCTGTGGTTCCAATTCAGGCAGTTTGTAATTCAGGCCTTAGGTTTTTAACTGTAGCGAAAGAGCCCATTATGCTAAGCCAAGAAGCTGAGACTATGTCTGGTAGTGCTATGGCTCTCAAACTTTCTTGTGCATAGAAATCATCTTGGACACTTGTTACAATTCATGTGTCCAGCCCCTACACCCTTGGGATTCTGATTCCACAAATCAGAGTAGATCCCGGGAGTTTGTGTAGGGAAAGAGGAGGGAAAATGAGGTGGCCACCAGGGGCAAGGGACGTTGGGGGAAGAACAGGAGGGGATACAAGTTTCTGGAGGGTGGTGAGTAATGGAAAGCCTCTCCCGCCTCTCCCCACAACTTCTTCATAAACAGTCCGTGTTTCATAAGTACCTGGTGGGGTTGGCTCTCAGGAATGAGACCTAGGGCAGCATATGGCCCCCAGAGAAGGCCTGCTACATCTGGGTTACAAAAAATACTACTGCAAAGAAGATTTCTTAATACTTTGGGAAAAAGTGGATTGGGAGCTAGGGAGTCGGAGAAGGGAGAACCGATTCCTAGTAGGGGCACAATCACGTTGCACGTGGAAATCCAGGCTGCACTGAGCCAAAAATCGACACACCTGCAACAGAGCCTGAGCAATTCAAACCCGGAAGATCCCCACCGTGCAGAACTTTGCCTCACTGAAGACGTCGGGGAAAAACACGATCAGGAGCCACGCCTTGGTTAAAAGCAATTTGATTTCGGTTATTGTTTCTCTCTTCTTAAATCATTTAATTTTTAAATCACCAACAGATTTTTTTTTAAGTCATTCAGGCAACATAGGCATAATCATTACAGTCAGCATCTCTTCTTTATATGGCAAAAACAGTTAAGGTAGAGAAAGGAAAGGAAAGCCGGAAAAGAAGGAGAGCAGATTGGGGCAGAGAGCAGAGAAGGCACCAGAGAAAAGAAAGACAGCCCACCCCACATAGAGCTGACACACGGGGGGACACGGAAGGAGCGAGAAATTGCGGGATCGGGAAAGCACGTGGGCTTCGAGGCCACACAGACCTGGCTCTGCCACTGGCCAGCTCTGCATCCTTGAGCTGGGCGCTTGTTTCAGTCAGGGTTCAATGAGAGAAGCAGAACCACTAGGCGATATATGGATATTGATGTAGTTGCAGATGTAGATGCAGATGTGGACATGGATGTGGATGTGGATACAGATGTAGAGTTAGATTTGGGGGGTCAAGAGCAGGCTGGAAGCCACAAGCACAGCTGAAGCCCATGTCCGTTCTTGTTGCCTCTCACCTCGGGAACCTCACCACCCAGGTGAACACACACGCCTGCCCGGGAGAGGGAGAAACAAGGAACAGTTGCAGGCCCGGACACAGCCTCACACCAAAGAGGTGAGCCAGGAGGTAAGCAACAATGTGGGTAAGCTACAATATGGCTGCTGCTTCCCTCCTGCCCTCCACATCTCCCACAAGCATCTCTTTCTCCACCCACCCTACCAGGAAATACATAGGAAAGAGGATTCTGGGAAATGTAGTTCAGCTGAGCCAGTTCACACCATACAGCACAAAGCCACCACAGCACTTAAAGAAGTTTCTTTTGTTTTGGGAGTTTGGACAAGAGGGGAGGAGTTGAGCTGTGGCTGGTTTTTTAATGGAAGAAATGGAAGAAAAATAGCACAAACTGTTAAAGGATAATGTTTTTAAAGCAGGCGAAATAATGACTCTCATACAAATATAAACACACATCGAAGATTTTATTTGACTCATTCATTAATGAGAGAACCAGAAATACGTTACAACTAGCTCAAAGAAGTCAAAGAGCAGACACATATATAGGTTATCAGGATTCTGGAAATAAATTTGCTTAATAGATGCAAAACTGGTCAATATCCATAGTACAATAGTCAATTGCATTCGTTTGTATTTCTACGAACAAGATTTGCATTATTATCAGTTTTCTGCCACTTACAGAGTTGTAAAATAGCTCAAAGACAGTGAAAGGTGGAGATAACCAGGAAGAGAGCGCTGGATAGGTCACCCATTCATCTTTTTTGCTCATCCCACGTCTTTCATAATTTTCCTGACACTAATAATAGCCAACATTTGTTCAGTGCTTACTAACCACTCCAGGTATTAACTCATATAAATCCACCAACATGCCATGATGTTGTATGGTCTGCAATTTACAAGTGGGAGAACCAAGGTACAAAGAGGTAAAGTAATTTGCCCAAGGTCACACAGCTAATAAACATCAGAGTTAGGATTCAAATCTGTCTATCCCACTCCAGACATAAACATTATGCTTATCACAGCCAACTTGTGATAAAAAGTTAAAGGATAAAGGTGGCGGTGGCAAGTGGGGAGGGGAGAGTAGTTAATCACAGACATTGTTTAAAATTTCTGGCAATCTGGTAACAATAAAAAATATGCCCACTCTTAGTCAGTTTTAATATTGATTTGAATTCTCTGCAAGCATTGACACCCCCCTCCCATTTCCTGCTGGGGCAGATGCTCCCAGCACCCCTCCCCTTGATAAGTCATCTCCATCTCTACTCCTGTCCTCGCCCCTACCCCTGCCAAGGGGTGGCCTTTACGGCTGACCTCAGCTTTTCTCTTGCTTTAAGGGGGATGCTAACTGAGCATGGGAGTGGAATCCCCCTTTAGAGTGGACTCTAAAGGAGCTTTTGGAGGCTGCAAGGTGGGAGAAGAAAAGGAGGGCGAGAAGGGGAAAGAGAGAAAGAGGAGAATACAGATGCGGAGAGACAAGCCCCTCTTGGGAAGAAAACATCATGGACAAAACCACAGATGTCTAATGAGAAGCTTGTTGGGTTTCTGTGGACTCATGTGCAATACGAGCCACCTTCCCCACATCCACAAACTCTTTAGGAAAATGCCATCATTGTTAACGCACTGGGGAGTTGAGTCTGTTTAGGGGAGTGCAGAGAGCAGAGGCCCCTCTGGAGGCCCCAGCAAGCCTGCAACCACTGCTTTACGGAGCTGGGCTGAAGATTCACGAGTTCAATATATAAAGTGGCTGGCCTGAGGCAAGCATTAAGTAAGAGACGGGGGAACAGGGAGACAGGAAGACAGAGACAGAGAGGAGACGGAGGGGCAGGAAGAGCACTCAGGAAGTTATTTGTGTAGGAACACGAGCAAAGGAGAACTCCCAATGACCTCACCCTGAGACTCCTTCAGAGCAGGAACCAGTGGTCTTACGTTCCCCTAAATTTCACCCCAAGACCCAGCACAAGACCTAACCCAGAGTAGATACTCAGTGTTTACTTGAATTTTTAAAAAATGCATGGCTACCCATTTACAAGAACACATACAAGCAGAGGGATACAAACTAGACACATTAGAAATGCTGTCCATGGGTAGCTGGAGAGGGATGGAATAAAGGAGAATTAATTAATTAGTAATAAAACAAAAGAGGGCTTTGTCCAGATAAATGATAATCTGCTAGGCAAGAAAGAGGATGAGTAACACAACCCTTGGCCCCCGGGGTTCCAGAAAGAACAAAGAGAAGGAGAGAAGAGAGAGGGAGAGAAGAGAGAGGGAGAGAGGAGGGAGGGAGAGGGGAGGGAGGGAGGCTGGTTGGTTGGTGAATGAATGACAGATTCCACCACAAATGACGGTTGGCTGCATGGTGGAGGCGGGTCGAGAAAGTTTCTCAAAGTCTTGAAGTGAGATTAAGAGCTGGCCGAGGATAAAGACAAGCTGGCACCACTGGCTGCCTCAGAGAAAAGCAACTGATGTCTAGGGGACAGAACAGAAGGAAGCCTTATCATTGAAAACCTTTTCATGCCTTTTGAATTTTGAACCACATGGAAATGTAGCCTATTCGAATATAAAAATACACGTTTTTTATAAGTTGGCCAGGTTAATCATTGTTAGGGATGAGGACTTCCAAGCATAAATACATTCCCTCCTTTGCAAACACTTGGGAAATTCTATTTTCTTTCCTTGTGAAGAACCAGGCCAGTGTTTGCCTCCTTCCCAGACGCAGTAATTAGTTGAGGGTTCAATCCTCTCCCAGGCACATACCTAAGGGCTGCTGCATGAAACCATACCAGTTGAACCCTGCACAGCCCTAGGGGCTGCCAATCCCATCGGCTATGGCGTGCATGGGTTGTTCAGTGCCCAACCTGCACAACCTTATATGGTGACACCCTCCTCCTCCACAGCCTAGCCTTCTCTAGGGTATAAAAGTTTCATCCAATTCAAAATCCAAAACAGCCTCGACCAAGAGCCTCTTTTCTTTCATCCAAGAGGGGGTTTATGAATGTTGTTTGTTTGTGGGTTTTAAAAGTGCAGAGGAAGCAAGCAAGGGCTCCTCCCGATGAGCTCACCTTCCCTCTGGCCCAGCACTTGAGTTCCTCGCTCTTGCTAATGATCCCTCACCGCAAGTGAATTGACTCTGCCCACAACAGCTAGCGATGCTCTGATGGTCTGTTTGCCTGCCCCGGGAATTCGATTTGAGGAGTGTATTCAGGCTAAGGGAGCCTGCAGCTTCCTGACTGCTCAGGAAGGGAGGTTATTATTAGGGGTTCAGACAACAGCTGCTTCTCCAGAGGCAAAGGGGCAGACAGCACATCGTCCTCCTGCCCCGCCTTCTGTCTCCAGCGTAAAAGCCTCACGGGCCAGGTCCAGCCTGACCCCTAATGTGTCCCCAAGAAGACTCCTCTTCCTTGTAAATATCTGTCCTGGACCCAGACGTCGCAGTGTCTGCAACTCCACCATCAGACAGCCATTGTTCACTGGCAGCCATCAACAGCGGGGTTATGCCCAAATCTCAGCCAAAGGCTCTCAGGGGTCTGCCCCTCCTCTCCCCTAGCTGATTCTCTCCATACTGAAAGAGTCTCAGGTCTACATGATCTCTTGCCTCCTGGCCTTTGCACATGCTGACTCCCATGGCAAGAATATCCTTCCAGGATAGGAGGTTAGTTAAATAAACTATGGTATACTCTTACAACAGAATATCATAGAAAGATTAAAAATGATAGAGAATATTAGATGTCATGGGAAAGTGTTACAATATATTGAGGAAACCCAGTTATGAAATCATAACAGCAACTAATATTTACTGAAGATTTACTTTGTACTACTGTTCTAAGCGCTTTAAGTGTATGAACTCATTGAATCCCCAAAATAACCTTAGAAAGAAGGTACTGTTATTATCCGCCATTTTACAGACAAGGAAACTGAGGCTCAGAGAGATTATGTAACGTGTCTAAGATTACAAGCCCGGGCAGTGGCAGAGCTGGGATTCGAACCCAGGCTAGTTATCTTTCATGGCTGCACTCCTAACCACCACACAGTACTGTATCCAACAGAAAGGGTTTGTGCAGAGCGATCCTGGCTTTGTAAAAACCAAACAAAAAAGGTTACGTGTGGAAAGGGAGAGAATTTTAAAGCATCGCCTTGCAAGTGCCGTAACGTTCACAGAGGTTATCTCCCAAGAATGGGACGTCACATGCGGTTTCCCCAGGAGGCAGCCTCTCAGATGGAGTTTAGCACGAAGCACGTGTTTTGAGGAGGGCTCTTGGGACCAACACCTATGGAAGGCAGAGACAGGAAGAAGGAAGTGGCAGAGGGACAGCTTGAGCTTCCCTGCAGGGACCTCTAGATCTAGAACAGTCCTGCGCAGTGTCCCACGTTGGGTAGCCAGAGCTTTATGCCTCCTGCACCCACCAGTCATAGGATGTGAGCCAAGCCATACAGGCTGTGACCTCAGCTGAGGCGGCTTCCTGCAGCCAGGGCAACCCCAGAAGGTGACAACAGCTGAAGGCCGGCCACCGACAGCACGCCCAGCATCTGGGCAACGAGTGCTTCCTCGAAGGGGCGTCTGAGGGGCACAGTACATGCCCCCACAGGAGACTTCAACTCTCTTCCTGTTGTTTGTCTGCATGTTCTACAATTAGATGTCATGGGAAAAAAGCTACCAAAAGAAAAGAAGTCATCAATCCTCAATCACATCAAGGCCAAAGGAAAGCATGGCCCGGCTTTCGGACAAGGCCAAAGTGGAGGACCATGCCCGTGTCGGACGGTAAATAACTCGTGCCTTCTGGGACCACTTGGGTATAATATTAGCTCAAATTACTGCATGTGAACTAACTGGTAGGGCTCACAGAGAGTCGTAGAAGCTGACAGATGAGTGAGAAGGACTTTGGCCAAGAGCCCAGCTGATCAGATTACCTGGCTTTAGGGAAACATGTAGCAACTGCCTCCCCTACCCCAAAATGCAAGATGTGGACTATTCCATGGTGGCCCCCAATGAACCATACCTTTCGGATTATACCCTTGGCTCTGGGCTTGGTTGTGAGGCTTGCATTAGCCAATGGGATCATGGCAAGTGTAATGCAAGCAGAGTCGTAATAAACATTTGCACATTGGGGCTCATCCTCTTGGAACCCAGCCGCCATGCTTTAAGGAAGTCCAGGCCATCCTCCACAAGGAGAGGCCATAAAAGATGGGACAACATGTGATGAGAGAGGCCATGTATGGAAGAGCCCAGCAGAGCTCTTAGCTGAACACCACCATGAGTGACCCTGATCAACACTATGTAAAGCAGAGCTGCCCAGCCAACTCCCAGAATCATGAGAAAATAGAAATTGCTATTGTTTTAAGCCACTAAGTTTGGGGGTGGTTTGATTGACAGCAATAGAAAACTGAAACAGCAGGGCTGGGCTGGTAAGGAGGGCACTGGAAAAGTCTAATTACCCCAGGTTGTCCCAGCCTGACCCCTCCCATGATCCATGTGCCTGATGTCTACCTTCACACCAATCAACTTGCCCACCCACCCTGTAACCATCGACACATTGCATCCATACAAGGAAACCTCAGGGCTATTCAGACAAATGTCCTTGAGCCTCTCTCTGTGTTCCAGAGAGGCTGCTAAGAATATGGGCTCTGGAGTGAGTCTGCCCGGGTTCAAATCCCAGTACCCTTGCCTACTAGCTGAGTGACCTGTCTGAGCCTCAGTTTTCTCATAATGCAAAATGGGTTAACAACAGTCTATATCATGTTGAACAGCATCTAAAATTCATGTCCACCTGGAACCTGTGAATATGACCTTGATTGGAAATAGCATGTTTGTAGATGGAATCAAGTGAAGATGAGATCATACTGGATTAGAGTGGGTCCTAAGTCCAATATGACTGGTATCCTTATCAGAAGAAGGAAATTGGGACACAGAGACACAGACACACAGAGGGAAGATGGTCACGTAAAGACAGAGATTGGCCACAAGCCAAGGAGTTATTTGTTACGGCAGCCCCAGGAAACCAACACACAGTCCTCGCCGTGTGGTGATTGAATGAGCCGATACAGGTAACCCTGTCCATCAGAACTCTTGCTATGAGAACCAAAGAACTAAATAATTCGGATAGTGAGGAACTATATGTAGTACCCAGTGGGGAACTGTACAAAGTACCCAGCACCCAGTAGGTGCTCAAGCAATGGTGACCATTACTATTGTAGCTCGACTCTCCTTCCAGTCTTGTCTCAGACAGTCTCTGAGCTTAGGGCTCCATGCCCTAGATCAGTGAGTCTAACTTTAGGGTATTCAAAATCCCCTGGAGGAGCTCACTAAAAATACAGCTAACAGGCGCCCCAAGTCTAGGGTCTGATTTAGTAGATTGTGGTTGGGCCCAGGATTAGTCATTTTTTAAAAGTGCCACAGGTGCTACAGAAGATCATCCAGAGACCCTACTTGGAGAAATGCTGCCTTAGGACTCAGAGTATACACTTGGTATCCAGGTTTGCCTGTTGGCATGTCCTAAGGGACTCCAGTGTGGACTAACCCCTCTGGCTCCAGGCTATCACAAGTAGAATGTCCAGGGGCCGGCCCCGTGGCGTAGCGGCTAAGTGCACGCTCCGCTGCTGGCGGCCCGGATTCGGATCCCGGGGGCGTACTGACACACCGCTTGTCAGGCCATGCTGTGGTGGCGTCCCATATAAAGTGGAGGAAGATGGGCACGGATGTTAGCTCAGGGCCAGTCTTCTTCTGCAAAAAGAGGAGGATTGGCATGGATGTTAGCTCAGGGCTGATCTTCCTCACCAAAAAAAAAAAAAAAATTAGAATGTCCAGGGGCCAGCCAGTGGTGTAGTGGTTAAGTTCAGCACGCTCCACTTCAGCAGCCCAGTGGTAGTGGGATCAGACCCCAGGCACAGACCTACACCGCTCATCAAGCCAGGCTGTGGCAGCATCCCACATACGAAATAGAGGAAGACTGGCACAGATGTTAGCTCAGGGCCAATCTTCCTCAAGCAAAAAGAGGAGGATTGGCAACAGATGTTAGCTCAGGGCTAATCTTCCTCGCCAAAAAAAAAAAAAGAAGAAAAAAAGAAGGAGAATTTCCTACCCTAGCACTCACTAGACATCGGGGGCCTGGCCAATCCTCCATTCCCAACCACCACCCATACCCTAGCTTGGACATCAGAATTGCTAACACTTGGGTAAAAGGTTCAAAGCTGCTGAATAATAATTATAATAACAGTTACCATTTATTAAGCACCTACTGTATGCCAGGTTTTCACACATATTATCCCTAATTCTCATAATACCTCTGAAAGTTAAGTTCAGTCATTGTTATTGTGTATTTGAGAACACTGAAGTTTGGAGAGGCAACAAAATTTCCCCACAGTCACACAGCCAGTGTGACTTAAAGATCTGGGACTCAATCTATGTCTTACCTGAAGTCCACGTCCTTTCCTAGACACCACAATTCCTGCTTACTCAGGTCCCTTTTTCCCTAGCCCTCACCCTCCTTCTAAAACAGAGAACACCTAGCTGTATCAGTCACGGTAATTAACACTAGCTGCTATAACAAACATCCCCCAAGTCTCAGTGGTTTAACAAACAAAGGTTCATGTCTTACACACATTATAGTATGACAAGGGTTGAGGACCTCTCCTGGGAACCTCTTTTTCACAGGTCCTGGCTCATTCCATCTCATGGTGCCATAATCTTCAAAATGTGGCCTGAACAGTCACTACCAAAGGGAAGGAAAGATCATGGACAATTAATAGGGGATTTTGTGGCCAAGCCTAGAAGAAGATCATATCATTTCAACCCACTTCCATTGGACAGAACCCAGTCACATGGCCCCAATCTCATTGTATGGGAGGTTGGAAAACATAATCTTCCTGTGTTCCCAGGAAGAGGAAATGGGATTCAACCACACCTTTCAGGGTAGTGGCTTACTGGTATACCATGACTCTGTTAGTTAGAAATTGTGCTCAGCTGTAGTAACAGAGGGTCATAAGACAGTGGCTTAATCAAATTAGGGGGATATTTTTCTCCCATGTAAAGTAAGTTCACATAATCAGTGTCCTTCTTTCATTAGCCATCTTTAGCATGTGACTTCCATCCTCATTATTACCTCACACCTGCATGATGGCTGCTGCAGTTCCAGCTGTCATATCTGCATTCCAGGCAGAGAGCAGGAGGATGGGGAGAAAAGCAAAAAGAAGCCTCCCATCTGAGTCAGCTTATTTAAGAATTTTTCTCAGAAATTCCTCCCAATCATGTCTGGTAATGCCACTGGCCACCCTTATCTGCAGAGGAGCCTGGAAAATGTGTTCTTATAGTTGCTCTAAACTATAAAGGGGTTCTGAGAGTTAGGAAAGGGGAGATAATGGATATTGGATAGGCACCTGGAGGCCTCTGCCATGATGACTGATACCCTGAAAGCAGATCCTGACACAAGGGTTTAAGTGCACATTTATTTGATTCCAGAAAACTCCAGTAGGAGAGTAGGGATTAGAAAGAGAAGGTAAGAAGCCAAAAAAAGGTTGAGTTATTAAGCAAGTTGCCATTGTGGGCAACTGGGGCTTAATCCCATTGGGAAAATTCTGAGAACCCATGAAAGCACCTGCCTGAATTACCCCCCGGAGCACAGGGGTGCTGCGGTCTTTATACACAGATTTTCAACAGTTGAGTGGAAGACGCTGGGGAAAAGGCATTAATTCACTAGCACTGCAAGTTGACAGGATGGTGACAAACTGGGCCCCAAATTAAAAAGAAAGTTCTGGCGGTTGGATACCAGACCATTGTTCCCTGATGGCCAAGTCAGGACATGATGGTGAAATGTGCTGCAAATAACTTACTGTTGCTGCTGAGTACCAAAGTCTGTGAATTGCTTGTTTCTTTTATAAATTAGAGCAGATTCACTGTTGGCATTGTAGTAAGGCTCACGGTTCCTGGCTCATTCCGTCCATGGTGCCATAATCTTCAAAATGTGTACACATACACACACACACACACACACACACACACACACACTGCTCCCTTTATCTGCCTCCATCTCCTCATCCTCCAGATCTCTTCGTCAACATCACTTCTCCAGTGAAGTCTTCCCAGACTCCCAGCCATATACTCCCACATCTCCCCAATCTTCTCCTGTTAGAATAGATACTGCTGGCTGCCTATCCAGAATCTGAAACCCTCCCTTTTATTCCTTCCTAACAGAACCTGATCGCATCAGGCATTCACACCTCCCACAGGTTATAGGGCAATGGTAACTCTTCCCCAGTTCCAGGGGGGCAAGTCCTAGTTAGTCTTAACCAATCAGAAAAAGGTATGCTCCTGGCACTGTCATTGGTCCAGGAAAGATCATATGATCTAAATTGGCCAATCAGATTGAAGGGAAGGGATATAGTCTAGGCACAGGAGGGAGATTCCAGCATCTCTCCTGCTAGGAGTGAATGATGAGGCATAGAGCCCCAGTTACCCCTGGAGGCCATCTTGCACCTACAGAGAGAACCATGATGTGGCCAGCTCCAGGGGGACAAAGCAGAGAGCTGGAAAGAGTCTGGGTCCTCTTGACATCCTTGAACTGCTGATCACTCCTTGCTTACAGCACACACCCTCCAGGTGAACTTCCAGTTCTGTGTGATTAAATTGTTTATTCCTAAGCAAGTTTTAATCAACATTTTCTGCCATTATAGCTAAAAAACATTCTAATGAATACATCTGTCATAATTTTCAACACACTATTATTTTTGCTTGTTTAGTTGCCTGCTGCCTCCAGATGTTCCCACTAGACTCTATTCTCTGTGACGGCAGAGACTGTCTTATTCGCTATAGACTTCCCAGGGCCTAGCAGAGCGAATGGTTCCTAGCATATCCTCAAATATTTGTAAACGAATGGGTAATATCCCCCATGTTTTACGAATGAGAGAGAAAGGTGTGTCCTTCCAATCAGCACTGAAATGTAACCCTCAGCCTATCCCAGCTGTACTTCAGCCTCTATTGAATATTGTTGCTAATGTACCTTCACAGCTGTTGTAAACTGCAGCCAGGTTTTACTTATCCACGATTTTTTTAAGAAATCCAAAATCTAGAAACATATGCAGTAAAGTCATGCAAGTAAAGGCATTCGTCGTGTGTGTGGCAGTCAAGTTAAAATTCACCATTATTCCAGCTATGCCTTGATGCACTGCTACATAAATCTTTCCTAACAGCACCACCCCTGAGCATGCAGCCCAAGAGGAATAACCCCTATGATTCCAGAACAGAGCATCCACAACTGGAATGCAGGTTTCCCAAGACTTTCAGTTATATATTGTTGTGCAACAAATTACTTAGTGGCTTTGAACAGCAAACATTCATTATGTCACAGTTTCTGAGGGTCAGGAATACAGAGAGGCTCAGCTTTGTGGTTCTGGCTCAAGGTCTCTCGTGAGATTACAGTCAAGCCATTGATTACAGCTGCTTCTAATAGCCTGGAAGATCTATTTCCAAGTTCAATTACATGGCTGTTGGCCATGGGGCCTCTCACAACCTGGCTTCCCCCCCGAATGAGTGATCCAGGGGGAGACAGCACATGAATGCAAGAAAGAAGCTGCACTCTCTTTATCACCTAATCTTGGAAGTGACGTGCTCACTTCTGTCATAGTCTACTTATCAGAAGTCAGACACTAAAACCAGCTCACATTCAAGAGGAAGGGGCTTAAGCTCGGTTTCTTGAGGGGAAGAGTATCAAAGAATTTGTGGACATATTTTTAAACCATACTAACACTGAATCTTTTCTCTCTCCCACTGAAGGAGGGATTAAGAGAGCCACAGCTTGAGAAGCAGTGTGAGTGCCCATCATCATCATCATCAACACAAGACAATGATCATGGATTAATTACTGCCATTTTCTGAGCCATGTGCCGGGCAAATGCTTTACATGCATTTAATCTTCACAACTATTCTATTAGGCAGGTACTATTATTATTCCCATTTATAGTTGAGGAAACAAAGCTTTGGGGACATTTCAGCGACTTACTTAACATTAAATAGCTAGTAAGTGGATAAACCAGGATTTGGACCCAGGTCTATCTAATGTAGAGTCCATGCTGTTAACCACTACTCTACACTGCCTCCCACTGGCCAATAAAGGAAACTGCACCTATCCCAGCATTCAGGTCAGGTTCCCAAAGCCAACTGTCCCCTATGGGGAAAAAATGTTTTTAATCTAAAAAAAAATAAAATAAAACCTTTGAAATCGGAGTTAAATTAGGCCCAATGGGAGGGTGGGAAACTGCAATATACAGAGCACACTCAAGCATAGCTCCAAATGAATAAGAATCCAAGGGCATCCCCAATGATTGCAAATCTATGAAGATGTATGCAAATGAATGTAAGTGGCTCTGCCAATCTATGTAAATGGCCACGTCCTGAAAAGCGAAAGGCGAGTGGGGGTCAGCTTTTCAGAAGGCAGTGCCCCCTGCTGTTGACCTCTCTTAGTATAGGGGTCACCACTGAACAAAAGGAAAAAACCTCTAGATTGAAGCCTGTAAGAAAAGCTGTACCGGGGGTGACATCCAGACCTTTGTGGGAGTTCAGATACCTGAGATGAGGGAGGTGCGGCTTACCCAGCTCCCAACAAGCTGCCAGATTCAATAAATTAGTAAAAGTCAGGAAAGAAAAATCCTGTTTGCAAACAAGTGTCCATTTCCTTGTCCCAAAGGTAAATTAGCAAAAGCTGAATTGGAAATCTATCCTTCCGGTGCAATCATTCTCAAACTTCGGTGTGCATTAGAATCACCCAGGGTCCTTACTTAGAGAGCACATCTCTGTGCTGGTCCTCAGACCTGCTCAATCAGTATTTGGGGGTGGGAAGCAGGCAGGCTTGAAATCTGCATTTTTAAAACACATCCCTGGTGATTCTGAATCAGGAAGTGCATGGATCACCTTTTCAGAAAACTGGCATTTAAAAAACACAGGGTTCCAGAGCAGACAGACCTGGATCTGAGGCTCACCCTGACATTTACTAGCTGTGGGACTAGTGTTGACTAGCTTGTCAACAAAGTGTCACAGTCCCGGTACCTTCATTTGTAAAACAGGGCTAATTTTACGCTCCCTCTCAAAGGATTGCTGTGAGGACTAAACAAGATAATTCATTTAAAGGGCTCGGCACAATGCCTGACACACAGCCAAAACTCAGTAAATATTTGGTATAATTACAATGATTATTCCCTGATGAAAGGCGGGAACCAGAATCTCCTTCACCCAGTGTCCAGGCTGGCTCATAAAATAGGGACTTGAACCATTATTGGGTGAATGAATAAGCCTTTATCTTTCCTTCCACCTCACTGACTCCACCCCCTGGGAGGCAGACAATGATCTGATTGGTTAGTTGACAAGAGTCCATTGTTCCCTTTTTTTTTTTTTTTTTTGGTGAGGAAGATTCGCCCTGAGCTAACATCTGTGCCAATCTTCCTCTATTTTTGTACGTGGGATGATGCCACAGCATGGTTTGACAAGAGGTGTGTAGGTCTACAGCCAAGATCCAAACCCACAAACCTTGGGCTGCAGGAGTGGGAACTTAACAACTACACCACCAGGCCAGCCCCGATTGTTCCCTTTTGGTGTATCTATTTTCCTCCCCTTTTCCCTCCCCCTCTCGCCTCTCTTTCCCCTCCCCCATCCTTTACCTTCTCTTTCCCCCTCTTCTCCTCTCACTCTCTCTCTCTCCTCCTCCCTCACTCTCTGCTCTCCCCATAAGAGCGTCTCAAATTCTAGACCAGAGGGGGGGTATTAACAAGGCTGATTAGGTCCACAGGTCCAAGCTATGTTCTCTAATCTGGATTAGCCAGCCACAGGCTTGATATTTTCATCCCTGTCTCACTCTTGTGCCTATTAATTTCTCAATTGATCCAAAACTCATAGAGCAAAGGGGTAACCATCTGCTTAAAACCCCACCACCTAGTGTGTGCCTCCCGGGCACCCGTCCTCAGCCCACAGCGGATAAGTTCCCTTGATAGCCATTGTCTAACTTGGCAATTTCCCACTGAGGCCAGTTATTCAGTCACGATGAGTCATGGCAACCACACTCATGCACTGATTTCACGGCCATCAAGATGTCCTCTCATGGAGCATCCTTTATTTGCTTGAATTATGACCTTTTTTTCATCAATTCTTAATCAAGTGGGTTTGTGTGTGCAAAATCAACAAACAGAGAAGAGCCGTCATAAACGGTACCTCAGAAGGGGCGCCCCAGACTCAGCCCATTAACAATTAATAATCAGGTTTTGAAGAAGCTTTCAAAAGCGTGTAATACATGTTTATAAACAATACCACTGCCTGACTAGCTCCCGTGAAAACAGCAGCTGCATCCACGCAGTGCCGGCTACGTGCCAAGCATTCTGAGTGGCACCTTCCATACATTCATGACCGTATTTAATCCTCACAACAACCCCATTTGCGGATGAGAAGACTGAGATATGGGGAGGGTCACTGAAGGCCATGCCCACAGTCGTACAGCCAGAAGCTGCACGGCCAGGATTCAAACTTAGGTCTCTTGCCTCCGAAGTCCTCTTCTCTTTCCACCACACCAGGATGCCTCTTTGTAACCCTCTCATCATGGACCCCTTGTATTCGAGATATGTCAAGTCAAACCTCAGGACTAAATGGCCTGGTTTTGGGGGTTTTTTGTTGTTTGTGTGTGTGTGTGTGTGTGTGTGAGGAAGATCAGCCCTGAGCTAACATCTGATGCCAATCCTCCTCTTTTTGCTGAGGAAGACTGACCCTGAGCCAACATCCTTGCCCATCCTCCTCCATTTTATGTGGGACGCCGCCACAGCATGGGTTGCCAAGCAGTGCGTCGGTGCGCGCCCGGGATCCGAACTGGCGAACCCCAAGCAGCCGAAGCGGAGCGCATGAATTTAGCCACTATGCCACAGGGCCGGCCTCTAAAAGGCCTGTTTTAATGCTTAAACTCGTAGAAGAATTCCCAGATTCAAGTCCTGGCTCTTCCTCCTGCTGGCTCAGTGATCGTAGGAAAATCAGTTAAACTCTGCGTGATCCCTACTTCCTGATATCCACACCCTTATGTAAACTCCCCCTTTGCGTGTGCATGAGACCTGCAACTTGCTTCTAATCAGGAGAACACAGGAAAACGGCAAAAGTGATGGCATGTCACTTCGTGATTAGGTTACAAAAGATTGGCTCCTGTGTTGCTAGCAGACTCTCTATTGCGTTCTCAGCTTGCACATTTTCATAAGGCAAGCTGCCGTGTTGGAGAGGCCCATGTGACAACAGACTCAGGAACTGAGGCCCTCACTCCAACAGCCATGAAGAATTAAATCCTACCGACACCACGTCAGTTTGAAAGCGGATCCTTCCCTAGGTGAGCCTTGAGATGCCTGAAGCCCCTGTTGACACCTGGACTGACGTCTGGGGAAGACCCTGAGCCCCAGGACCCAGCCCAGCTCCGCCTGAATTCCTCACCCACCAATACTGTGCGATAATAAGTGTGTTCTTCTAAGTCGCGAAGCTCTGTGGTAGTGTGTTAAGCAGCAATAGACAACTAAGACACCATTCAATCATTGGTTCATTCAAACACTCACTGAGCCCCCACTACGTGCCGGGCCCCATGCGAGGGCTGGGGATACAGAAGAACCAGGGCGTGGTCTGCATCCTCGGGATGCTCGGTCTAATGTGAGATGAGACCTGCATATAAATAAGCAAGCTACACGGCCCACAAGAAACGATGCACTAGCCCACCATCCGTGCACAAGGATGCAGGATTATCAATATGCATGGCCATATCCTTTGTCAAAATGTAGACCCTAAGTGTTAAACAATGCTAATTTTTAATTAAAATTTGAAGGTAAAATTGAGTTTAAAATAAAAGAGAAAGGAAAAATCTAAAAGTGTCCATCAACAGGGAAATGACAAAAAAAAGGAAAACCAAAACACAATTATTCGCAATCCATGAAGTTCATGAAGTGCTTAAAAGCCATTAAAGATAATGAAGTAAGTCTGTATCTACTGACGTGGCAGAAATTCCAAGACGCATTGCCGGTTGAAATTGAAAAACAACAGCAATATCAGAAAGAACTATTCAATATGATACCATTTGTGTTTAAAAAGTAAACCACTCTGCACACACACACACACACACACACACACACAAATGGCATTTATCTTCAATAGATATATATGTAGAGCTTTATATGCAATGTAATTGTTAAGGGCAAGACTCTGGACTCAGAACTCTAGGACTCACCTTCTGGTTATGCTCTTTACTGGTTGTGCGACCTTGGGAACATTTCTGAAATCCTTTGAGCCTCAGTTTCCTCATCTGTAAAATGGAGTTGTTGTGAGAACTAAATGAGCTACTACGTAGTCAGTGCTCAATGGGTGTTCACCATTATCAGTACTAATACGATGGTTATTATTATCACTATTGCTAGTATTGGGCTGGAAAGATATACACAAAAATAAAAACAATGATTCCCTTGAGAAGGGTACTGGGATGAGAATGGAGGACAAAGGCGTCTGTAGACTGATCTGTAATTTTCAATTTTTTACAAAGACGATTGTTTGAGTTCTTGTGTAACCAGCAATCGACATCAGTAAATAAACAGATAGGTCCAGCAAAGCAGTACAGGTGCTCAGGCATTGTGGGGCACAAAGCAGGAAGCACTCTGTTCCCTCCGAAGGTGTGGTTGGTGTCAAGGCAGCCTTCATGGAAAACACGACTGACTCCGGAGTCAGCCGTCCCACTGATATCTTCTCCATATACAAGTTTTCCTCTTGGTCACCTCTGTCTGAAGAAGCGGGCCTGGAGGCTCTCCCAGAGTCCCCTGCAGGTTGATTAAGGTCCTCCTGAGAGGCTGGGGAAGGGACCCAGGAACTGATTCCAAAGTTCCCAGGAAACCAGTGAGACAACTGGGCCACTAGCCAGCCTGGTCTGGCTGGGCCTTCCAGGACACCCAGTGAGCAAGTCCAGCCCCGCTGAGCCATCCATTAATAAACTCATATAACGAGCTGTCTTCCGATTCAAGGACGCTGCTGCTGATTGCTGCTGAGCAGAACCCGTGTCTTGTGGAGGTGGTTGGTTGGTAATGGTGATGGATGACCACCTCCCTCCACCGTCCCTCTCTCATCTGCCCTGATCTGCCAGGTCCCTCGGCTGGCAGTGGCTGCCAACTGGAGTGAGGAAACCCACTGGGGGGACTTCCAAATAGAAACAACTAGATGCCCCAACACTTGGGGATCAAACCACAACTGGGATCTCATTAATTCCATATCCTAACCAACTTAGCTAAATGCCTCCTGTCAACAAGCGTCTCTTTTCAGAGCAATAAATTCACCCAGAGGAAGCAATTAACTGGACTGATAAGGATAGGATGGAGCAGAGAAGAAACATTTATCAACAGTCTCTTAATTACGTGTCCATTTTCCCTCCCATTTAATTTCCTCAATAGTCTTTTTTTAATTTTTTTGTAATTTTTATTAGCCAGTAGTCTTATAATGTCTTCACTATTATTGTCCATTTTATGGATGAGAAAACTGGGGCTCAGAGAGATTTTGTGACTTTCTCAATACTACACAGCTAAGAAGCTAATGAATTTGGTCCTTGTCACATTATTATGTCCATTTTACAGAGGAGGAATTGGGAGATCAGGTGGCTTTCCTAGGGAGGGGCATGTGACTGAGAAGTGGTTGGTCATTATTTCTGAACTCAAGTGCGGAGTTCTTTCCTTGATGTGATGCCCAGAGACAGAAGCAGCATCTCACCCTCTTAATCACCCACTTGGAGGCTGGATCAGACCTTTCCTGATCCCCTGTCTCACATTGCCTCTTGAAAGGTGGTCTCGGATTCACCCACAGCAGAATCTAACTGGGGCACATGTTAAAATGCATATTTCTAGGCCCTGCTCCTGGTCTTTGAATCAAACACTCACCACAAGACGAGGAGTCTGCATTTTAAACAAACACCCCAGAAAGAGTCTTCTGCACACCAAGCTTCAGAACCACATCACAGCCATCCTTCCCTAATGCCTGGTACATCTTGATCCAAGAGAGACAAGGCAGCTCGTGAAGAAGCACTGCTTTATGTGAGAGAGCCAAATTTTTAAATCCATCATCATTTCACATTTATGAAGTTCATTTCTGTCCCCTTAATCAGAGTCTAAAACTGGCAGCCTCGAGCCTTTCATGGCCACCTGTCTAGTCTCCCTCCCCTACCCCTCACTCGGGGTTTGAGAAGAATCTGGTCAGTGTCCTAAAGACACATCACCGGGTTCAAATCCCGGCTCCCCAGTCTCCAGCTGTGCCACTTACACACTGTGGGTCTTATATTCCTCAGCCACCAAGTGCGGTAATAATAGTTCACACCTCGCAGGTGCGTGAGGGTATGAAACGCTCATCGATAGAAAGCTTATCGGAGAGTGTCTGGCATGGAGGAAATAATTAAGTTTAGCTATCAATATTAACATGTAGATTTCTAGATTTTCTTGATTTTCCCATGGCAACACCTAGCTGGATCCAGGTGGTGTCTGCCCACTGTGGCCGGGGGTGCTGTCACCTCACACACAGCGCTTAGTCACCTGGCCAGCCCCCATGGGGATTCTTCGGCCGGCCCTGCAGGCCTCTGTGGTGGTGACACCGAGGGCTTAGTTAAAAGCACATGTCCATCACTGCTCCTCCCCAGGAGCCCGGGTTGCAACACCCTCGTCCCATAGCACCAGCCCAAGCCACACCTAGCCAGGGGCCACCTCCAGGCTCAGCACCCACATCCCTGGGGATGGACCTGGGACAAGACGCTCCGTTGAGCCCTTCAAGACAAACCCCTGCTTTCCTGCTCAGCCTGATGGCTCCCTGATCCGCCTCTCCAGCCTCAAGCCAGCAGGATTGTCACAGGTGCTCAGTGATGTTACACCATCCCGCCCTCCAGGTAAGTTCAGGCTTAGCAGTAGCTCCGGGAATGGTCCTTCTAAGATCTTTTCCCCTGGCCAACTAGCCTTCTCTCCTTCTAGTGTCAGCTTCAATGTCACTTCCTCCAGGATGCCTCCTCTGCCTGTGGAGGCTGAAATCGCTGCCCCCCGTGCGTCCCCACAGTCCCCTGGACTTCCTGCCCTCCTAGGACTTGCACATTGGGATTGGGTTACCTGTTTATTGTGTCTCCCCTTATAGACCAGGAGACCCCCAAGACCAGAGTCCATGTCTTGTTCACCACTGAACCCTCAGTACCTAACAAAATACTTAGCAATAGTTGACGCTCAGTAAATGTTTGTTGAATGGGTGACTAAAAACAGGGATTCTGTTGAGATTCAGGGAGAGGGACCATAATTCTGTTTACAAAAGAAGGAAAGAGAGAGATGAAAAAGCATTTACTGAATGTCTACTTTATGTAAAATTTCACAACCACCTTATGAAGTAGGTATTATAAGCTCTTTTACAAATAAGAAATCTAAGGTTCAGAAAGGTTAAACAATTTATTCAAGGTCACTGAGCCAGAGCAGAGGTCAGCAAAGGTTTTCTGTAAAGAAATTCAGTTCGTAGATATTTTAGGCTCATGGGCCACACGGTCTCTGTCATAGTTCTCAGCTCTGCCACGTAGCACCAAAGCTACAACACATAAACCAGTGGGCTTGACTGTGTTCCAGTAAAATGTTATTTACAAAACAGGCAATGGGCAGGATCTGACCCATGGGCCATAGTCTGTGAACCCTGAGCTTGGCATTGACCTCAGGAAGATCTGAACCCATCTTTGTCCATTACACACGCAAACCTTTCAGAAAGAAAGCTGGAGAAACACACAGGTGCAGAAATAGTGGAGGCCCAGGAAGGGATGTTGGCTTTGGGAAAGGCCAGAGCAAATTTCATCCATCTGATCCTGGAAGCTCCTGTCATTTACCCCTCAAGTCAACATTCACTGAGCACCTACTGTGTGCTAGGCCTTGGCTAAGTATTCGGGGGAGCCAAGCAAGAATAAGGCCAGTCCCTGGCCTCTCGTAGCCTGCAGAGCAGTCAATGAAGTGAGATGTATACACTTTCCTTTAGTCACTAAATATTTATTGAGCACCTACTGTGTGCTGGGGGTGAGACATCAGCAGTGAACAAATCAAGGCTCAGTCCCCTGCTCTTCAGCAGGTTACAGCCTAGCTGCAGAAAGGGACATGAAATAATAATCACACAGATAAATATTTAATTACAAATTGGGATAAATGCCACGAAGGAAAAGAACATAATGCTATGAGAGAGAATAACAAGAGAAAACACATTTAGGTTCAGGGGTCAGGGAAGAACTCTCTGGAGGAATGGGAAATGCCCCAAAACTGAGACAGCAAAGGGTAGAGGCAGTTCAGAGGAGAGGTTAGGAGAGGCTTGAACTGTATTTGGAAGGATAAGTGGGACTTGGAAGTGCAGGAACCAGGCTGCCATGTGCAGCTGTACAGACTGTGCACTGCACAAGTCCAGGGGATACCTTCACATAGACACGGTGAGAATGGCACCCTACGGTTGAGCAGCATACAGCTGTTGTATGCAGCAACCCTGTGCTGGGATGAGAAGAAAAAGCATTCCTGAAGGAGGGAACAGGGAGCAAGGTGATGGCCGGCCGGGAGCCCCTTAATTTCACTAGGACCACTAGCAAATTGCCTTGGCTTAAATGCTTCATGTTCTGTACTCTGCCTCCTCCTCCTCCCGGGGCTGCACTTTGTGCATCTCGGGGCATTCTCCGGCCCACTCAGCAGCTGTGATGAATGTCCTCTCGTTGCCTGTATCGATTCCCCCAGTGAGGGCCTTGCCTGGTTCCTCATCAACCCTCCTTCTGGCTGCACTATGTTAAGTGGGTACTCGGCCCCATACTTATTACTCCAGTTTAATGAGCTGGCAGCAAAAACTTGCTGATATAAAATTCATATTTATTGAATTTGATTGTCCCCGAGCCTGCTCCTGCGTGTCTAACCTGCTTCTCCTAGTGTCTGGGACCACTCTGGATTATTGTGTTACCGTTTTATTGATGGGTAGCCCATTTGCTCATTTCTTTAGACAAGAAGTCACCCCCCACCCCCACCCTGCACACATACAATCTCTGCTGATTGGGTATAGGAGGGTTTTCTGTCTGGCAACTCTCTAAGCTGAGTAGAGGAGAGTTAGGGCAGGGGTCCAAATTCGTATGCCTTCCAGGATCAGGCAAGTATTGCAAATAAGGGAATTGGGCTGGGAGACAAGCGGGGATGATGAATTCACAAGCACAGGCACCATCTAAAGGGGATGGCCCTACTCAGCCCCCATCCATTGTTGCCACGTGCAAGTGGGGCCCTAATGTGTCCAGATCTTCAATTTTCCAGCAACTTGTTAAACACCTGCAATTAATCTTTAAGAATGTTTTTAACACCATGCAAGCCAAACAAATTCAAATTACCTCTAGAGGTCAAATCCAACTCTTAGGCCACCAGTTTGCAATTTCTGAGCTAGGGGAAGCTGAAAATCTGAAAATAAGACAGCTTTTCCCAGCGGAAGCCACGGGTCTTCTGACCTGAAGGAGATCAATTTTTGCAGGGCAGTAGGTCTTAGTAGTTAAGAGAACGGGCTTTGAGTCAGACAGACCTGAGTTCAAATGCAGGCTCCACGCTTTGTGTGACCTCAAGCATGTCCTTCACCTCGCCGAGCCTTGGATCCTTCGTCTGTTATCTAGAGAGAAGCCCACCTACTTTGCAGTGTTGCCATGTGGAATTAAGATAACCCTTGGAAGTTAGGCGTCACCATGTGACTTGCTTTGACCAATGTAACCTGAACACTAAGATGTGTCTCACTTCCAGGCAGAAACTTCGAGAGCCAACGCACGATTTGCTGCGTGCCCTTTCCTATGCTGTGACCACATGTCGAGATTGGAGCTTCCGTCGTCTTAGGTCCCTCAGTAACAGTGAGGAGCAGACCCCGCTGTTGACCTTCAGCAGACACACAGCATGAGTCAAAAACCCATTCTTGCTGAACCATTGAGTATCTGGGGTTTCTTTACTGCAGCAGACCCTACCCCACCTTGACTGGTACAGATCCGATGAAGTTGTTATAAGAGTCAAATTAATTCATAAATACACATAGAACAGTGCCTAGAACCTGGTAAACCCTTGTATGGATCAGCCTTGTTATGTATCAAATAACCCCAAAACTTCAGTGCCTACAACCACAAAAGTTTAATTCCTGGTCTCACGATGAAGGGCAGCCCCTATCTGGGATAATCCCCCCCTGAGATGTGCCATTCTTGTGACAGTAGGAAAAGAACAAGAGAGCTGGCAGAAACGGGCAACAGCTTTAAAGATTTTGCTCAGGCGTCTATCACGTCCACCCAGACCCCGTTGGCCAGAGCAAGCCACATGGCCAAGTCCAGCGTCAATGAGGCAGGAACGCTGCTCCTCCCTTTGGGAGGCACTCAATCACGTGGCAATGGGGAGGAATTTCCATTGGATATATCCACCCCAATAAAAGAAGTAATCCTTTCATTGGGAAGCAAATAATTGGGAAAAATTATGAAATCTAACACAGCCCTTCGTAAACGTTAGCTATTATGCTTTCATACACGGCAGAAAAGGCCACCCAGCAAGCAGAGGTTTGGGCTCTTATGGGCAAAGAGATATGGAAGGATGGAGAAGATGGTTTGGGGTCTGTCCCCTGCCTGGTCCCTTGGAGATCAGGGCTTGAGGCAGCAGCCAAAGGACACCATTTCAAATGGGGTCTTAGCTACAGAGACCCAAGCACGGTTTTAGGTCCACAGGATAAAATATGACCTAGAGCAACCAAGAGAGATCCTCTGCCTGCACTGTGACCGGGATACAGCAAGAATGAACTCAGATGCAGTGCTATTTCAGCACCTCAAGGGCTTGTCTTTTTTGGGACAGGGAGCAACAAGCCTGGGACCAGAGGCTGGCGTTTTCAGAGGTACCAGCCCAGCAGCCACAGTAAATGTCGTCTCCTCTCATGCCTTGTCAGACAGCCACGATCAGCCAGCAGACAGGAAGTGGGAGCCAGGGGACTGGCCAGGAGACCATGTGACACCCCTGGGACGCAGGAACGATGGAGGAGGACTCAGGAAAGGCCGACTGGGGTTCCCTGACATGCAGGTAAAGCCGTGAGCCAGCAAAAGCCGAGCTGCCTCAGTAAATAAGGCCCCGTTGGGCCCCAAAGGCTGCGGAGCCCTGTAAAATCAGGTCACCAGTAAAACTGTACATCAATCAGGGCAAGATAGACACAAATGAAAAAATTATCTCTAGGCAGGAAAATGCAGAGAACATCGCTTGACACTCATGAGTCTTTTCCTCACCTTGGCAGGCTTCAGGAAAGGGGCATGCGGCAAAAGATAAGGCCACGGTGGCAGCTGTGACTGCTGGCTGGGGTTTGATGGGGTGGGGAGAGAAGGGAAGGGCTGGGGACTTTCCCCTGCTAAAGCACCCTGCAGACAGCCTATGTTAAGGAAATGAGTAATTATGGTTTGGAAATGAGGGTTAACACCAACATTATTCAATAACAAGTATTAAAACCATTTCAAGGACTTACTATTAGATTGAACCATATGAAATGGCTGATATATGAGCAGTTCTGACCTATAAAAATGGCAATTTCATATGGTTCAACCTAACAGATGCCCAGCATTGTGCTAAGCAGTTACGTATTATCTCATTCAGTGCTCATTCCAGCTCTCTGAGGTGGGTCCCATTATTATGTCCATTTTACAGAGGAGGAGAGGAGACCAGTAAGGTTAAATTATTTGCCCAAGGTAAAAAAAAATTGAAGATCTAAGATATAAACCCAGGAGGTCTGAATCCAGAGCCTCGGCCGTTAGCCACTGGACCTGCCTACTCAAAGTAAGGTCCAAGAACCAGCAGCAGCAGCAGCCGTTCTGGGAGCTTCTTTAAAATGCACAGTCTCGTTTACACACCCATGTTACAGCAGCATTATCCACAAGAGCCAAAAGATGGAAAGAACTCAAGCACCCATTGACAGATGAACGGATAAACCAAGTTCAGTATATCCACACCATGGAATATAATCCAGCCTTAAATAGGAAGGAAATTCCGACACGTGCTACAACCTCAATGAACCTTGAAAACATTATGCCAAGTGAAATAAGTTGGACGCAAAAGGACGAATATTGTACGATTCCACTTATATAAGGTACCTAGGTAGAGTAGTCAAATTCACCGAGACAGAAAGCAGAATGGTGCTTTCCAGGGGCTGGGGGGAGGGGAGAATGGAGAGCTGTTTAACGGGGACAGCGTTTCGGTTGGGGAGAATGAAAAAGTTCTGAATTGGATGGTGGGGATGGTTTGCACAACAACGTGAATGTACTTTATGCCACTGAACCGTGCACTTAAAAATGGTTAAATCAGTCAATTTTATGTTATGTGTATTGTCCCACATAAAAAAATAGTCATAATTTCCTCCAAAAAAATGCAGTTTCGGGCCACACCGAAGCCTAGCTCAGGCCCTGCCTTCTTAACAAGATCCCCAGGTACATGTACGCACATTAAAGTTTGAGAAGCACTGCCACTAGAGTATTCTGCCACAAATATTCCAGGGACGGCAGTGAACAGGGAAAAGTACAAGGTCAGCCTAAACGCAGAAAATAGGGGCGAGGAGCTCTGAGCACTGCCCCCCCCGCAGGCCCCTCCCACCCTCAGGATGTGACTTCAGTCCAGCCTCCTCCCGTTTTGCCCAGGACCAGGGAAGGTGCTTGTGACTAATGGGGTCTTGGCATGCCGGCCATCAGCTGGGACAATAGAGCTCCCTGCCCCGCCATGTTTAGCTTGGCTGTTTGGAGCCCCTTGGCCGCCAACAGAAATCACCGTGGTGCCTCTGAGCTCTGCTACAGGTGAAATTAATTCCTCCAGAGCTGGGGGAGCTGGGCGGGCAGGGAGCGCGTGCAGGGCTGGTGGAGCGAACTGCTTTGGCAGCAGCTGTTCCATTTGGGGAACTAATGAGACTCAAGGAGAAACCTGCCAAGGGATGCCAAATACTTGTTTGCTTGTGGAGCTGATATGGCCTTGGCCGAATTGGACAGCGATGCAAAAATGTCCATCATTTTTTGTTCAATTTTGCAGCTCTGTCTTGCGTTTCAGAAGGAGAAGGATTAAAACCTTATCCCCAGGCTACCCCTCAGTTCCACAGAGATTCAGGGAAGACAGGCACCCGACGATGTTGGGTATTCCTAAAGAACATGTGTCTGGACCCCCTACTAACTCACTCACCACCATGCCCTGACCTTCCCTCTTCCAAATTGCGTGGCTCTGTGCCGCCTTTTGGAGCCAATGTATATCTCTTGGCAGCTGGTGTAACATTGAAAAGCCACAAACCCAGGTGAGCAAAATATAATCTTTCTTATTTCATATAGCTGAATTTTATTATCATCCAGAGCCCCCGCTCTATCTGGCTGCAGTAAACCTAATCCCGTTCAATGGAGGATTAACTTGGAAAATTCAGGAAGCACTCAGCAAATTCAGGGTTTCATTGGTTATTTCATGGTCTATTCCCTTCTGCCTTCTTCTCTGAGTTGCATCTAACTTCCGGGAGGCCTCCATTGCATCATGTGGGGAAATTATCTGGTCCTTGGTTCTCCCTTTGGTGTCCACTGAGGTCTCTTGTCTTGTCTGGTTTTTAATCAACATCGTTACTCCTTATTGACATCACAGAGACTTCTTAATGCCTTCTGGTCTCCAGTCAGCGATGGCCATTCCCCCTCATTCCCACTGCAAGGCTCTCAGTGCCCCGACCATGCTGACCTTGGATGACCTTTGGTGCAGAGGAAGGTGTTCTCTTCTCCCTGGGAGATGCAGGGCATGCTGAGGACTCAATGAGCCTGCCACCGACCAGCCTGCTCAGACAACACTCACTGCCACTTCTTCTCCACCACTCCAAGTCGGGCTGCAAAGGAGCTTCTCTGTGAGGCCCAACAGCTGAAGCTCAGGTCCTCTCTGCTCTCGGACCCCTAAACCCACCTAGAGTTTGCTCATCCTCTTTCCCCTTGAGACTCAGTTTGGGAGGAGGCAGGAGACAAGGCCCCTTCTAAAAAACACATGTGGGAGATTGGCTTTCCCAAAGATGGCGGCAACAATGTCTCTCATCCCATGTCTCTTCTTACAAGGTGACCTTGACACTCCATCCATTGAGTAGCGGGTTCTACGTTCCCTTCACTTGAACCTGAGCAGAACTTGACGACTGCCTAGACCGATAGAGAAAGGTAGAGGAAACATTATGTGACTTCCAAGGTCAGACCATTTAAATGCCATGCATTTCCACTGTCCTCTCTTGGGACACATACTCTTGGAACCCAGACCCCATACTGTGAAAAGTCTAAGGATCCCATGGAGGGGCTCATGAGGAGGAACCGAGATCGCTTTGCCTTAGCTGAGTTCCCACCCACAGCCAGCACCCACTTGCCAGCATGTGAATGAACCATCGTGAAAATGGATCCTCCTAACCACCGACAGCCCCCAGCCCCCTAACCCATACCAGCTGAGGAGGCTTCTACATCAAACTCTGCCCAAATTGCAGAATGCTGAACAAAATAGATGAGTGCTGCTGTTTTAAGCCACTAAGTTTTTTGGTGGTTTGCTATGCAGCAATAAATAACTGATACATTGCTTATCAGCAACTAATTCTCTTATTTTTCTCTCTTCCCAGAGAGATTTTATCACTTCTGTAATAATAAAACTGCCTCTTCATTTACCCTTTCCAATTTTTTTATTATGGCATAAACCTTACACCCCAAACTCTTCAGGACTTAAGCTTCTGAACCCATAAAATATCTGGCTCTCATAAACCAAAAGCCTTGGCTTTCAAAATTATTGTCAGGTGCCAGGAGTTTCCAAAGTCAGTTTTGAAACTCAAAAGCTGAGCATTGTCTTTTTTTTTATTTTCTTCTGTGCATTCCTGCTGTTACAGCCTTCCCCTGAGGGTCATGAGGATGGAATGCAGCAGCCTGAGGTGGGAAGGACAGTGATATAAGAAATTTCCAGGAGTGGTAGAATGCACTGGATAGTATTTTATAACATCATTATGTTATTTTTACCAAAGCAGATGCAAATCTCCAGTGTGCAAGATTATCCCGTTCCTTTATTTTCCTTAAATCAACTTAAATTTAAATCTGTGTCTCCATCCTACCGTACTGGTGGGAAAGTAGACCTCGGTCATCATTAGAACCTTCTCTGAGCACTGCCCACTCCGTCTGAGGGTCACATGAAAATCCTGAGGTCTTCCTCCGTCCAAGCTCTTCAGGTGGTACTCACTAGGTGTTTGGCCCATGCTGTCACTGCTGAGAGGTACATTGTCCAAGCCACTCAGCAAAGATTTTTGTGAAAGGCTAGATAGTAAATATTTTCAACTGTGCGGGTCTTACAGTCTCTATCGCAACTACTCAGCTCTGCCGTTGTGTTGCAAAAGCAGCCATAGGCTGGATAAATGATGGTCGTGGCTGTGTTCCAATAAAACTTTATTTACACAAACAGGCAGCAGGCCATAGTTTGGCAACTCTGTGTCTAAAATGGCATAGGTCCCTTGAATTCCTGTTTCTCTGACTCTGCCCCAGAGAGGGGCATAGAAATCTTTGCCACGTCTGGAAACCCTGATTCTTGGAGTTCAGAATCCCAGGTGAATTGTACGTCTACATGGTGTTGCTTCAGTGCGAAGTGGGGTACCATTTATATTAGTGAGGGTTCTCCAGAGAAACAGAACCAATAGGATACATAGAGGTATATAGAAAGAGATTTATTATGAGAGATCAGCTTACATGATTATGGAGGCTGAGAAATCCCACCATCTGCCCTCTGCAAGCTGGAAGCCCAGGAAAGCCATTGGTATTGTAACCACAGGCCCTCCAGGACCAGTTCAACTGACCCCGTCTCTTATCAACAGAGTGATTAAGAATTGCCTTTCACAAATGTGCAAAGTCATGTAGCCAGAGCATGCATAGAAGAAGAAACCTTGACCTCAGTGAGCTCGGAACCAAAGATCCTCCTTCCCACGGAACCAAAGGACCGGGACATGACCAGAACTTAAAAGTCAGACTCTTATCAGAAGCAAGGAGTCCCTCACTCAGGAAGATCTGGTGTTAAAATTCCTTCCTCACCTCATCATAAATGTTTACTACCCTATCATAAAAGTTTAGAACCTCATCGTAAATGTTTAGAACTCTGTCATAAATGTTTAGAAGCCCACCAATCAAAACCTGTCCCATCAGCGTTTCCGTGAGCCAGCCTGTTCTCCCTAACCTCTTAAATTTCACCCCAAATCCTGAATCGGGGAGACAGATCTGAGGGCACATGCCCCCTGTCTCCCTGCAGATTGATCTTGGAGAATAAAGCTGATCTCTTTTCCCAAAGGCTGATGTCATAATTAATTGGATTTTTATGCACATTGGGCAAGAGAACCCCAATTTTGTGTGATAACAGTGTAGTTCCAGTCCAAGCCCAAAGGCCTGAGAACCAAGAGTGTTGATGTCCAAGGACAGGAGAAGATGGGTGACTCAGCTCAAGCAGAGAGTGAGTTCCCCTTCCTCCATCTTTTTGTTCTACTCAGGCCCTCAGTGGATTGGATGATGCCCACCCGCATTGGTGAAGGCCATCTTCTTTACTCAGTCTACCCATTCAAATGTTAATCTCTTCCGGAAACACCCTCACAGACACACCCAGACATTTTATCAGTTATCTGGGCCTCCCTTAGTCCAGTCAAGTCGACACGTAAAATTAACCATTACACCAACTAATCCAGTGACCTGCCAACCTTCAACCTTCCCAGACTCCGGGGTCATATCCTTTCTCTGACCTTGCCCTCCAGTGCCCTCGCTCCTCCTCCTCGTCCTTCATCCCTTCAATGAGTTGGGGCATTTTGCAAAAGATAGGAAGAACCACTGACGTTAAGCAGATTCTGCTTTCAGTCCTATAAACACTCCCAAGGATTAGGAAACGCAATGCCTAGCAATCTGCTTAAAATGGGAAAAGGGAAACATACAGGTACGATGAATACAAATTAACATACCAACATGTTATCCTGCCAAATATGGTGTTATACTCACTATTTATGTCACTTTCTCTCGCACGCCGTGAGCTCCTGAAGGGCAGAGACCAGACCTTACTCAACGCTGTCATTCAGCTCAGCCCTGTCACATCGTAAGTGCTCCGTAAATATTTCTTGAATTAAATACTGCAGGAGTATGTGCTGGTGGAATTCCCAGAATCCTTCTCAACAGCTTATTTAACACTAAAGTACCTGAAGTCCACCATATTTGCAATTTTCAAAATGGTAGAAAGCAACTCGGGTGAGTGCTAGTAATTAAGATATTAAATAAGAGACAGTCTTAGGTTCAAGGCAGATGCCCAGCACACAGCAGGATGTGTATCAGTGAAGAGGATGAAGTGCAGGTTTAATTCACAAGATGACAGAGAAATCAAGGGAGGTATTTGTGTAGATTCCGAATGCAACCTTGGGCCCTTTCAATGGCTTTTGAGGTAAAGAAGATGGTTCCCTTTGATATTGTTACCACCAGTTCAAAACTAGAGCTTCTTGTCAAACTCATAGAAACGGAGAGTAGAATGGTGGTTACCAGGAGCTGGAGGGTGGGGGAGATGGGGAGATGCTGGGCAAAGGGTACAAGCCTTCAGTGATAAGATGAATAAGCTCTGGGGATCTAACGGACAGCATGGTGACTGTGGTTAATGATACTGTGTTGTGTACTCAAAATTTGCTGAGTGAGTAGATCTTAAGCATTCTCACCACAAAAAAGAAAAGGTGAGTATGTGAAGTGATGGATGTCTTGATTAAGCCAATCGTGGTCATCATTTCACAAAGTCTACGTATTTCAAACCATCACATGGTCCACTTTAAATACATACAATTTTGTCAATTGTACCTCAATAAAGCTGAAAAAAAAAACCCTCAAGTTTTTCCTTCACTTTAATACAGACATATCAACCAAACTTCTCTACCTCTTAGCAGGCATGTTTATGAACTCCTTGGGGCTTGTATGTGACATGAAGGAAAAAAAAGAAAAGAAAGGAGATTTGCCTAAAGTAGAAATGTTGGAAAAGAGAGTGGTAGTTAAAGGAGTGTGGTATGTGCCCCAGTTAAATTCCCAGAAGCAGAACTAAGATTTCTGTTCAAAGACAGAGGGCAAGTCTATACAAAATCCCATTGCAGAAGAAAAAAGGAACTAGGAAGAAGAAAATGAGTCAGACAATTCCAGGGCAGCCACTAGGAGGTGCTGCGGGTCTGATACAGCTTGGGTACTGTTCAGAGTTTTGTTGGAAGCCAAGTGAAAATTATGGCCAGTGTCGGGAATCGTCCAGCCTCCTTTGTATCACATCTCCACTGTTGCCTCGTGCACCTTCTTGTCTTGCTAAATGGTTCAGGCCAGATGCATTCTGTGTCCAGTGGTGACCCTAATCAGGAAATCTATTAGGAGCCTCCAGTGCTAAAGAGTAGTCTTAAGGTCAGTCCTTATTATTTTTGTGTGTACATGTGAGGAAGACCGGCCCCAAGCTCACATCCGTTGCCAATCTTCCTCTTTTTGCTGAGGAAGATTTAGCCCTGAGCTAACATCTGTGCTCTTCCTCTATTTGTATGGGGGTCGCCGCCACAGCATGGCTTGATGAGTGGTGATGAGTGGTGCATAGGTCTGCGCCTGGGATCCCTGTGAACCCTGGGCTGCCGAAGCGGAGCACACGAACCCAATCACGGCACCACTGGGCCTGCCCCAAGGTCAATCCCTATTATTAGTGTCCTATACTTGCTTCTCGGTCTCTTTTCCAGATCCAAGTTACTCAGGCCCTCACTGGGAGCTTGTTCCCTTGATGGTGGTCTGTCTACTCTTGCACCATTGATTTGAGCCTTGGGTCCAGCTCTCAGCCCTACCACATACTCTGCCAAGGTCAAATAGGTCAACCGTCCCTATTCCAGTTGCTGTCATCTCTTGCTTGGGCTATTGCAGCAGCCTCTTTATCAGTCTCTCTGCCTTCCCGCCCATCCTCCATTCTCCAAACACCAGCCAGACTGATCCTTTAAAAACAAAATTACATGCTTAAAATCCTCCAGTGACGTCCTACTGCAATGAGAATAAAATTGAACATCTTTTCCATGGCCCATGAATCCCCAGAAAATCTGGACACTAACCACGTCTTTTGCCACACTGCCATTCTTTCTGTTCTCTGATTGCTCCAAGTTCGTTCTCACTTCAAGGCCTTTTCATGAGTCAGGCTTGGTCCTGGACCTCACTTGACTTCCATGAGACTATATTTGGCCCAGTAAACTCTCCTGTGGCTCTGCTGGCCAATGGTCTCTGTATTAACTTAGTAGCTTGCCTGGAGGACCCATTGGAAGACAGTGACCTTGGGAAGGGGGACTGATCTGGTAAGTAACGACCAAGCACCAAGCTGAGTCGTTGGTGCCTTCCCTTTGAATGATTAGGCAATTCCAGTCACCTCACCTCCACTCTTGGCTTTCATGAGACATAAATCAGGGCCCCGAATCCACCGCCTTCTCTGAGTATATTCATCACATTGATGTGCGTCCAACCTTCCAGCACCACTCGGCTAGAAAGGAGAGAAGGCAAGAAATTGGATGGTAGGGACCAGGGTCAGCAGTAAATCAAGAAAAGATGAAATTACAGGTGCGGTCCACAGAGTTCTTTCTCCTGCCCTCCGGGAAAGGTCTATCAGCTCGTCCTGCCAAGCGCTGTCTTCGCACAAACATTTTTCCACGGAGGGGACTGAAGTGGAGGGACAAGAGATAGCGATAGAGAAAGAGAGCGAGACCCGTGCAATAAAGGTCCGAAGAATGCACTACGAGTTGACCTTCTGCCCTTTGGATGACCTCTACTGCTCTGATCTGTGAGTTGGATAGAAATGAACATTGATTGCTCTCTGGACGGTCCCTTCTTTTCTTTCAGAAACAACAACCTCATCTTTTGAGAAACTGCTCCTCTCCCTAAAACTCATTCCCTTCATGAGAACCTAAAGCCACGTTCTCCAAACTTTGTTATGGCACACCCCATTAAAAAAGTGTTTTCGAGCATGCACCCCCGTACATACATACATATATAGAGAAATTATACTCATGTCCCATTATATGGATATATGGGATGATTATAGAACACTCATGGGGGGAATTTTTTAAAGATCAAATGAAAAATAAAGAGAAAGAGAAGTCTAACTTTTCTCCCCACACCCCAAGGGATGTATCCATTTAGAAGTCCATTGCCCTAAATAATGAAGGTCCCCTAAAGAAAATCTGAACATCAGTCATTTATGCAAAATAATATTCCTCAAAGGATTTGTAATTACCTAACCCCCAATAAACAACCAATGCAAATCAGTATCTTCTTAAATCTCTAACCTCCAATAAACCACTTATGCAAACTATTGTGTTCTTAAAGACTCAACACTTTAGCAGCTGCAGTTTCCTAAGTCTAGTCCATGGCCCAGCAGCATGGGCATCAGCCAGGAGCACGTTAGAAATGCAGAATCTCAGGCCCCACCCCGGACCTGCTGGATCAGCATCTTCAAGTGAATGAAATACCCAGATGAGTCTTGACAAGCCCTGACCTAAAACATTGTTTCCCCAAATTCCCTGACTATAAGAATCACCTGTGATGTGTAAACAAATTTACTTCCTCCATTCCCCCTCCAAACTTGAACCAGAAGCTTCTGTGGCAGGGCCTGGGAACCTGTGTTTTTATAAGAGACAGCTAATTCTCAGATCAGGCAAGTTGGGAACTGCTGCCTTAAGGGAGTTCTAGCCATGGAAAGCCTCTTCCTTTTTCAGAATGAAGAGTCTAAAGGGGCAGGTGCACAAAGGAAAGTAAGGATCAAGCCAGACAGGTAACAACAACCCTCCTACCTGTGCTTGCACCTGACAAAGCTCAACACTACAAGGCAGGAGAGGGTGTCCAGGCATGGATGCCCTTGGACCCCAGCACTCACTGCAGGCAGGTCGGAGCTCACTTCAATGATTACCTTCCCTTCCAAAGGGAGAACAAATGTGGTTTCTTCCCATAATCATGGACGAATAGAACTTAAAATGGACATGACATGAGTTTTATGTAAAGCATCTGCCCTAACTTAAAGGTAATGAAATCACAAATAGAAGCTCGAAAGAAAAATGGAATAAATTATTCACAAGGGAAGCTTCAGCTTTAGAAGTGTGAACTGGGGTCTAGCGCTCAACGGGCTGGATCGGTGAGTGTGTGTTGCTTGTTGGCTCTAACTGGACACATCCGATCTCCCCCGGACACACTGCTATTGAGACCAACATAATTGAGGCAGATAAGGTAAATCCAAGTAAGCCACTCTCTGAAATAGCGCCCAACTGCTGCTGCACCAAAGAGCTTCAGGATTCCCACTAGCGAGCTTTGGGGTTATGGAGAACTTTCCTTCCGAAGAATTTCCTTGCCTGGTTTATTGTGTCAATTTTACTGTGCCGTAGCATCTCCTCATTTCACAGAAACGGAAAAACAAGGACAGATTAGCCATCTGACAATCATAATAGCTACCACGTACTGAGTGCCTACAATGTGCCAGGCGTTGTGCTAAGTGTTGCATGAAGAAGATTCCATTATTACCACACATTTTAACACATTTATTAGCCCCATTTTAACCTCTGAGGCTCAGAGAGGCTAAGTAACTTGCCACAGGTCATGCAGCCAGTAAGTCGCAGAGCTAGAACTGGAATGCACACTTGCTGATTCCAATGTTTGGGTTTTTAACCCCTACCTTATGCTGTCTCCTTTTCCCAGAATGCACAACTGGAAATGCCAAGTGCTGTCCTCACGTGATGACTGCTGTCTGGAAGCCCTCCCTTCCATCAGCCAAGATGTATTGAGTGTTTACTAGAGACTGTGCACAATGCCAGCTGCTGGGTACCCATAACCTCCACCCTCCAAGTGTCCACAGGGCAGATGGGGAGATGTGTAAGCATGTAAGTAAATCAGATGTGTAGGCACATAAGTAAGTTAACAATGTGGAGGCACAAAGAAGAAAGCAGACAACTCTCTCTGGATTGAAGGGATTGAGACAGCTTCGTGGAGACCATGCCTGAAAAATAAGAAAGCAAGTGCTGGGTAGAGCAGAGACTACCTTTAGGGATCGACTATGCCCAAGTTGGGGCCTTACAAGGGTCCAAGAAGCTATTTGTGTTGCAACGTCTGGGTAGGAGGAGCAGGATTGAGCAGGGCAGAGAAGCCCATTGGGAGGGATCTATTGTTTTGTCTCCCCCAGAACTCCCTGCTTCTTCCGGTAATGGTCCTTTGCCCGCTCTCTCCATAAGATTTCCGTAAGAGTTGCCAAGTTCTCCTTTGACCACAAGCCACAACTGATTGGTTCTGGGATGGGCACTTGACCCAACTTGGGTCAATCAGAGGCCAAGATTTTTCTATTTGCACCCACAGAGGGCAACAGGTGGCCTCCTTCTAGTTGGTGTGACCATGATTTGAGAGAGTCAACACCTGTGGCCACCATCTTTCCAACCACACAGAGTAAACTCATCCATCACCAAAGAACAAAGCTAACACTTGGATAAGAGCAGGAACAGCAGAGTAATGGTCCTGCTTCCAACGGTTCATCTGGCCCAGCTGCCTCACAGCCTTCCTGTGGCTGTTCGACCCTTGCTTGGATTTTGCTCGGCCCTATTGGCGGAGGCAACTTTGAGTTGAGTTTCTGTCACTTTCAACCGAACCAATACCTTCACGCTTCTTAGTTGCCACAAGATAATCAATTACTACCAGTTCTGACTTCTTCTGTTCCCTCTAGATTTGACTTCCTTCTGAAATATATGTTGAGCACCTAGTGTGTATAAGACTGAGCTATAACTAGAATGAGGTGACTGAGACTTGCTCCAGGGCCTCGAAACTTAGATTTGAATACCAATGGATTGAGAGGGCGTCGGGAAAATGGGTGAAGCTCTCAAACTTTGCAAAAAAATAAAAAAACTCTTTATGACAGTGTTGTCAATCAAACAGGAAAAGAAGGATGTCACATCATGCTGTCACTTAATTTTGGTAGAAAAGTATGTGCAAAAAAAGTGACTTTTGTTTATCCTAAGATTTAGTGCAGAGTTGTTAGTATAACCAAAATTATATTAAATATATCAAATGCAATATAAAACTTAGCTTCTCCAATTTTATAATTCCACCTTTCCTTTTTATTTTCTTCATTTTTTTTCCCCTACTGCCTACAATGAAATCTTGGTCCCCTTTGAAAGGAGATTCACTTTCAGTGGGCTGACCCTAGCATAAATTATCTTTGGATAACAAGGACTTCCTGCAGTTAAAATAAGCAGTAACCAGATGGTGATAATGGGAACATTTTGTGCTGCTACCCCAGGTGATGATGGGGAACGATGAATGACAGTTCAGCCAGTGCTAATGGATCCTGGGGATCCAGAGTCTCTGCCCTCATGGAGCTCTCAGTCTAGCTGGAAGACTCAAACCCCTTCCAATCAAATCGCTCCTTCTGTGGCCAAAGCTAGCGAAAGAGGGAGAGATTCTCCCAGGATTCATTCTTTCTCTGCCTTCCCCCACAAGTCCCCAGGCCCCGCAGATGCCTTACCAGATGCCCTCCATGGGGAGGCATTTGTACCATCGATATCTTCTCTAGAGCAGGAATCTGCAAACTTTTTCTGAAAAGGACCAGATAGTAAATATTTTAGGCTTTGCAGACTATGCGGGCTCTGTTGCAACTGCTCAACTCAGCTGTTACAGCACAAACATGGCCACAGACAGACAATACATAAATAAATGGGCATGGCTGTGTGCCAATAAAACTTTATTTACAAAAACAGATGGGGGGCCAGATTTGGCCCTCGGGCCATAGTTTGCTGACCTTTGCTCTAGGTCATAACTTGTCCTAGGCCTGTTTATGGCAGAGACACTCCTCCGTCTCCCCCCCACTCACAGCGGTGCTGACCCCCGCAGGCTGCATTTCCCAGGTTCCCGCATCAGTTGTCAGCTGGCCACAGTTGGCAGGACATTGGATGGTGGGAGGAAGAGCGAAGCCAGGATATTTCTCCTTCCCTGCACCCCAGATTCGATCAGCTTCTCTGGCAGCAGCTCTAACTTCTCCAAGGCTCCAGTTCCCACAAGACACATGTGCCACAGTTCCAGATTCTTCTAGAAGACCCCAGCCCAGGGCTCTGCCAGCCCCACTCCCTCCCTTTGTCCTTCCAGCCCTGCTGATGGCGGTGGCTTTCCACTTTGGGTGGCATCACAGTCCTCTGCTTGGCTCCCTCAGCTTCCTTCTCTTGTGTTACCAGTCCCCTAGGTATATCAATTCCCTCACTATTAAAAACTTGGACTAGTTTCCTTTTTTTTTCCCTGATGGGACCCTGGCTGATCCAGGAGGCAATAATTATGCCTTTTCTCTACAAAAGCGAACTGTGTGAGAAACACGGCTGCCTGGGCCTGAGCGGGTTTTAAAGATGATACCCTCTCTGGCTCTGCTGGAAGAAGTCATGAGTTTAGCAGAGAAAGCACTTTGCTTTGAGAGGGCCCCTTTCAGCAGTGCTTGACCTGAGCTGATGGATGGTGTGTGCAGGGAAATCTGCACCGCTCGGCTGCCGTGGGAGGGACGCAGAAAGGGGATGGGGAAGTGAGAGGAGGGAGTGGGTGCCCTGTCAGCAGGAGACTGTGCGGATGCCCGCCATGGCCAGCTTCTGCTCAATGCAAAGAGTGGTCACTATGACAATGCTGTGTGTCATGCACTGTAATTAATACAATGAAAATAAATACACAGAAACTAAGCACTTTGCATACTTCTCTTGGTGTTTCCCAAGCCTGCTTATTAAAATTACCAATTCCTGGACCTCACTTCCGTTTCATTGACTCAGAGAGAAAGCTGAGAAACCGCCTTTTGATGAACAGCTGAGTGATCGCTGACCAGGTGAGTTAAGGCAAACGTACCAGCTCGTTCACTTTACATCATACTGTGGAGTCAATACTCTTATCCCCTCTTATAGACGAGCAAACTGAAGCACAGAGAGGCAAAGGGGCTTCAGAAGGCCACACAGCTAGGAGATGGCAGGGCTTGATTCCAATCCAGGTCTGTTTGGCTCCCCAGCCCAGAGCCCCTCTCTGAGTTCATCGGCCACGCCCGGCGAGCCGTATGCTTCTCATGCATCTCTATCCTCACGATAACCCTGTGGGGCAGGGACTGTTATCCGAGGAATAACTAGGAAGGGGAACGGGGATTTGAGCCCAGCTCCATCCAGCCTCGCGCCCACGCCCTCACCCCCTCCTCTGCGTCCCTGCTTCTCACCTGCGTTTGCTGCTTCTCCGCACTCTCAGGTCCACGTCCAGCCTCTACTGGAACGTGGGCCAGTGGCGCTCTGTCTGAGGCCCTCCTCTCTGGGTCTACGTCCTGGGGCAGGAGATAAGCAAACACACGCGAGAGGACTATACGTCGGGTGCTAAACCTTCACCCCACGACATTCGTGATCACATCCGACCTTCACCAGCCTGTGAAGGAAGTGCTCTCAGGAGTCTCATTTCACAGATGGGGAAATAAAGGCACAATCTTTTAAGTCACCTGCCCAAGGTCACACAGCTGGGATTGAAACCCAGACCGACCAGCTCCCAAGCCCCATCTTAACACTCTGGTAGGATGCTCCGGGGGAGGGGGAGCGGGGTCAGGTCAAGCATTAGAGAACATCATGCTGAAATAAAGGAAGCCGGGGTCACTTCAAGCTCCTCCGTGTGTCTCTCTGTCTTCATGGTGGCTCCTGAGCCTTTCTCAGAATCTCTCCCAAACATTCCAGCCTCATCTCAGCCACACTTACCGAAGGTGTTAGGAATAGGGTCTCCTAGGTAGCAACTCAAAAGAGATGAAAATACATGTCCACGCAGACTTCACGTGAATGTTCATAGCAGCGTTATTCATAATGGCCAAGCAGAGGAAGTGATGTAGATGCCTATCAAGTGGTGAACAGATAAACTGGGGTACACGTACACAATGGAAAACTACTCAGCAATAAAAAGGATACGTGCCACCACATGGATGAACCCCAAAAACCTTACGCTAAGTGAAAGAAGCCAGGTGCAAAAAAAAAAACACACCTTGTATGACTTCATTTATCTGAAATGTCCAGAAAGGGCAGATCTGGAGACAGAGAGTACATTAGTGGTGGCTGAGGCTGGAGGTTAGGATGAGGATTAACTGTAAATGAGCATGAAGGATCTTTTGGGAATGGTAAAAATGATCTAAAACTGAATCGTGATCATGCCTATCCACTCTGTAAATTTATTAAAAATAGTTGAATCGTACACTTAAAATGGGTGAACTTTGTGGTATATAGATAGTGCCTCAATAAAACCGTTTTTAAAAAGACAAAACAAAAGAATAGGGTCAGAGGCTAAAAGGGGACCACTGTCACCCTTGAATCCAGCCGTGTGGCCACAGCCTCCAGAAGCCACCCAGAGGAAGACAAATCTCCAAGGACAAAGTTGGGAGGAACAAAGGCCAATCTTCCCCACAGAGACTCTCCCTCCAACAGGGTCTGGGCTTTATTTTCCTCACGTTCTCCTGTCTTCTCCAGACTGTCTCCCTTGGGCAACCCCCAGTGCCCCAACCAAGCAATGTCTTAGTAGTCTCCCTCCAGACGAATCCATTGGTCCCTCAGAAAGCAAGTCCCCAGTAAGTGCTTGCAGTGTGTCCAGATGCTTGTCTGCTTGCTGGCGGGGCAGGTGGCCAGCCAGGCAGGGGACATTCAAGGGTCCAGGGCTGGAGAGGCAGGTCTCTCACTCCAGGTCAAGCAGAATATAGACTGAAAAGTGTCCACTGGATTTCAGGCACTGAGGTCACTGGCAAACTCAACGAGAGTGTGGACCTTGCATTCTAGGATGGGAGTGTATTAGTTATCTATTGCCATGGAACAAATTACCATAAAACCTAGCAGCTTAAACATCGAACTTCTTATCTCACAGCTTCTGTGGGCCAGGGAGTCTGGGCACGGCTTAGTTCGCTCCTCCACTCAGGGTCTCTCACAACCAAAGTGTCAGCCAGGGCTGGTCTCATCTGAAGGCTCGACTGGGGAAGGATCTGCTTCCCACCTCACATGGTTGTTGGCAGGATTCGGTTCCGCACAGGCTGTTGGACTGAGGACCTCAGTTCCTTGCTGGGGGTTGGCCGAGGCCTCTCTCAATTCCTTGCCACCTGGGCCTCTCCATATGGCTGCTTGCTTCATCACAGCACCCCAGCTGAGAAGGCAATAGAGAGAGTCGCTACTGAGATGGAAGTCAAAATCTAATCACAGTACTGACATCCCCTCAATGTGGCCATATTCTATTGGCCAGAAGCAAGTTACTCAGTGGGAGGGGATTACACCAGGGCATGAATATCAGAAGGTGGGGACCACTGGGAGAATTCATAGAGGCTGCCTGCCACAGATAGCAAGACAATAAGCAAGAAAAATAAGTAAGCTAGATTGTATATTAGGTATAGTATATATAGGGGGAAATATAGCAAGGAATAAGGATGGGCCACATGGAGATATAACGGTAAGTAGAGTAATCAGTCCAGTCCTTGCTGAGAAGGCAGTATTTCAGCAAAGAGTGGAAGGAAGGGACAGCATGAGCCTGGCTAAAATCTGGGGACAGAGCCTTCCAAGCAGAGGGAACAGCAAGTGCAAAGGCCCTGGGGTGGGAGGCAGATTAGAGTGTTGCAGACCAGCAAGGAGGCTGGACTGGAGTGAGGAGAGGGCGACAAGAGATGATTCCAGAGAGGCAAGGGGAGGCCGGATCATGCAGGCCTTGTGGGTGAGACAGGAGTCGCTGTAGGGTTTTGAGTAGAGGAGCAAGCAGGTGTGCAATGAAGCACCCATCATGGGGAACCCCTGAATTCCCCCACTCCACTCCCCCTCCCACTCCTGCCAGAAAGGCCCGCAGGAATGGCTGGCAGAAGTCCAGCGACCAGCTGGGACCGGGCAGACAGGAGTGCGTGCAGGACCAGGCGCTTCCAGAGGTGGCCTGGGTTGCCTTGGCAACAGGGGCTTCCGAAAACCTCCCCAGGGGCTCCCCGGGGCGGCAGCAAGCCTGGCTCATTTCTTGTAATCCAGCAGCATGAGGACATAAAGAAATCAATTTATTGGCACAAACCGTCCTTCGGGCTCTGCTCATTCTCCCTAGAATTCCGCTCAGTGCAGAGCTCCCCAGAGGTCAGTGTGGAGTGGACTATGGTGGGAACAGGCCTCTCGTGAAAGGGACTGGGGGGTCTCCCCGACACTCACAGAGTATAGTGCCACGGCCGTGGGGTGATGGCTCTGGGTTCCAATCTTAGCTCTGCCACCAGCTGGCTGTGTGAACTCAGGCAAGTCACTTAACCTCTCTGAGCTCCGTGCTCACCTCAGTCCAGTCTTTGCCAGGATTAAAGATGCTGATGCGCATCTCCGGCCCACCGCCTCCTCCCATGTAGGACCGAGGCCCTTGTGTGACCCGGATACTGACTCCTCCCACCTTACCCTCCCTCCCCCCCAGTCATCTCCCTGGTCTCCTTCAAATCTTTGCTCAGATGTCCCCTCCTCAGTGAGGCCCTCCCTGCACTCCCTATTTTAAACTGCAGCATCTGGAATATCCAAAAGACCTATCGAATACGAAAAAAAACAATCACTAATCTCTACCTAGTGATCAGGGAAATGCAAACACCGCCCCTCTGCAGCAAGCTTCCCCGAAACGGGAATCTCCACGTACTTCCATTTTCTTCCCCCTCTCCCCCACTCCCCAGCCCCCTGCAACCCCGCTGCAGGCTCTACAGCAGCCCTGTAGACTGTCGCCAACGACCCCAAGATTGCCCAATTACAGATCCAGATTTCAAGCCTTTTCCAGAATCCTGTACAGCCGAGCAAACCATAAACCCCGCAAATGCTTCCCAAGGAATGTCTTCCCAAGGCGAAAGTGCAAGTCAGATGAAGGTCACAAGCAAACTCATTTGGACCATCCAAACTCTTTGTCCTTCTCCTGTCCCCACCGCACACACACACACACACACACAAATACCCTGCCCCGCCCCCAGCCCTTCAGGAAGCCAAACGTCTCTAGGTGGGGGCGGCGCCCCACATGTCCTGCGGCTGGGCTCTGTTGATCAGACACCTCTGATCCATGAATCACAGCAACTGCTGTCTAGTGGGATTCTGTCAGACGGCTCCCACCAACACTCACAGTCAGGCAGACGGCACACCGCAAGGGTCCCTGCCGGCCTCTCCCGAGGGGTCTCTGTCCCTGGGCCCCACTTTCCTCACTGCACGTTCCCCTTAAAACCGCATTCACCTCTTTCCCCCACTTTCTCATGATGGATGAAACACACCTTAATCCCAGAAGCAGAAGGCAGCCTTTCATTCAGCAAACAGTTATACCCAACAGAGCCGGGATGGGTACCAGGACTCCAGAAATGAGTCAGACAGAGGCCTCTGTGCCTCAGTTTCCCCATATAAAAGTGGGACTCACGATAGCGCCTGCCTCAGAGGGTCACAGTGAAGAGTAAATGAGATCATGCATTTAGCCCACAGCCCTGCACACAGTAGGTGCTCAATAAACTGAAGTCCTGGTGTCTATCCTTAGAGGGGACAGGTCTGCATCATTTATGCTTCCTCATAGGGTGCCAGCTGAGGCTAAAGGCACACGTGGGCAGCAGAGCTGGCACCGTGGCTATGGGACTTCAGCAAACCCCATCACCTCTGCCTCACCTTCCGGGTTGAAATGCAATAATACGTATCAAATGCATCACGCAGGGTTTGGCACTAGTTTTTTTTTTTACTATTACTGTTACTAATTACTATTGCCATGACTTTTAATTAATATTTATTAAGCAGTGTTGCCCAGCACTGTTTCAAGTACCTTATGTATATTAACCGTCAAACAACGCTACGAGATGAGTATTATTATTATTATTATTCTCATAACCTTCCCCATTTACAGCTGTGGAAGTGAAAACACAAAGGGGTTCATTTCTCTACAGCATCTGAGAGAGTAAGTGATGGAGGTGGGATTTGAACCCAGGCAGTCTGATTCCCAAACTCTCAGTCCTAACCGCCACACTCTGCTATTATTATTTTTACACGCCCTGCCTACCTCGCTAGGTTGGACAGAGATCAAATAGGACATAGTGAAGTCCAAGATCACATGGATATTCAGTTGAAAAAATGCAAAATCAGTGTTTAAGGCAAAACTCATACATAATCCAAAATTCATCTTGAAAAATCCCTTATATCATCCATAAAGTAAGCAAGATTCTGAGCATTACTGTATTACCTCTCCCGGTCAGCTTTTCCTCCATCATCAAAACAGAATGCTGATCCTTCAGTTAAATACCCCGAAAAATACCTGGTTGGGGGTTGTTTTGCTGCGTGACATTTTGGCCAAACTGGCATGGTTTAATTCCCACTTGGTTAAATGGGTGGGTGATATGGTTCCACCCTCCTGTGTGTGGATATGCTGCCTATCAGCACAGCATCATAATACCAGCTAACACTGACAGCCCTTTGCATGTGTCAGGTGCCACTCTGTGTGTTTCACATGTATGGATGTGCTTAATCCTCCCAACCGCCCCAGGAGGTAGGTGTTGTTGTTAACATTCTCATCTTACAGATGGGGAAACTGAGGCACAGAGTTTCAAGAACTTGTCTGACATCACCCAACTGGATTTGACCCCAGATGCTGTGGCTCCAGGGGCCATGTGCCATGTCATCTCTCCAAGGATCCCAAGGTGAAGGGTAATTATGACTCCCACCCTCTCCCTCCATGCCCCCAGCCAGCTTCCTCCAGGATCCAGCTGCCTCCAAAGAGCCTGTTGGTCCCTGGGAAGAAACAGTCTTGTTGAATCCTCTCCGAAAGCTAATTCAGCCATTTACTCTCAATTTGTAGCGGATGCTGTCGTCTCTCAGATTTCAAAGAAGATGAATGCATGGGTCAAATTGAATTTAAAAATTTAATTGAATAAGACAGAACCAGACAGCTTGATGGAAGACTTTGATCCGATAAAGGGAGAGTAGAAATGCGTGCTCCTAAGGCCGGGGTGTGATGGGGAGCTGTCTGGACCTCGTCTAGTCCCTTCTCATCTGCAGGAAAACGAGTTATGCCAATTATGGGTGAGATGGCCCTGGGGTGGTGTGGGGAAGACTGCTCCGAGGCATTTACCAGATTACCATGTCCCCAAAGAGGCCGACAGCCCGCCCACCTCCCTGTCCATCTCTGCCTCCAAGACCAACCCAGCTCTGAGCCCTGAAAGTCAGGGACCTTGTCTCAGACCTCACAACACCCCTGTGTCCTGGCCACAACAGGAGGCCTACAAAAGAGATATTGAGAAAGAAAGAGAAAGACATGAAACCAGTGGCCCACAGGGAGATCCGGCCTGGAGACTTGTTTAGCATGCACAGTGGTTTGTTTGTTTTCTAATTAGGAGATTTCCCATTTTAAAATCCATATTTGCAGCTTCTCTTTAAACACTGCCCCTCCAAGTGAGGCCCACAGACCAGTAGCTTCGGCACCAACTGGGAGCTTGTCAGAAATGCAGAATCTCAGGTCCCACCCCAGACATTCCGGACCAGAATTCACATTTTAACATTAAAGTTTGAGACGGACTTGCTTTAAAACAGTGGTTCTCACCCTCTAGCTGCACATCAGAATCACCTGAAGAGCTTTTAAAAACTCCAGATGTTCAGGCCACGCTCCATCCCTTTCATTCAGAATCTCTGGGGTTGGGACCCAGGCATGAGCATTTATTAACATTCTAAGGTGATTCCAATGGGTGGCCCAGGTCGAGAGCAAATAGATTAACATCAGAATCTCTGGCAACATTGGGTTTCCTATTCCCACTTGGTAAAAAGTGGCTGGGGCTGAGAAGCCGTGCCCCAACGCCACCCAGCCTCGTCATGTGTTTTCATAACCTGCCGGGCGCCACGCGCCTTTGATCCCCGACTTACCCACATGCTTGTGGCCCCTGAAGCTCTTCTCCTCCTGGGACCCCCTCCCTGCATTCTCCAGCTCCCCCTCTTTTAGGAGCCCCATTATCGAGAAGCAGCCAAGCAGTTTCTAATAAAGTAAATATATAAAAAAGCACCCACCATTTGACCCAGCAATTCCACTCCAAGGTTTACATCCAATAGAAACGAACACACGTGCCCACAAAAACACTGGCACAGAAACATCAATGGCAGCTTTATTCATAATAGCCCAAACTGGAAACAACCCAAATGCCCTTCAACAGAAGGAAGGATAAACAAATTGTGGTACATCCATTCAATGGAATACATCTCGGCAAGAAGGGAACAAACTATTGGTCCATGCAAAACACGGATGAATCTCAGAGACCTTATGGCAAGGGAAGGAAGCCAGACACAAAAGCATACACACCGTGGGACTTCATTTATGTGAAAATTTTTTTAACTGCAAAATAAAGATACAATGATAGAAATCAGAACAGTGGTTGCCTCTGAGGTAGAAGTGGGGTTGACTGGAAAGGATCACCACAGAACTTTCTGGAATGATGGGAATGTTCCATATCTTAGTCTGGGTGATGGTTACACAGTGTATACATTTGTCAGAACTCAAACTGTAGTGTTAAGATCTACACATTTTACTCTGTGTAAATTTTACCTCAATAAATTTATAACCATTAATTTTTTTTTTAAAAGCTGTCAAGAGGCAGTGTGGGGTGGTGGTATGTGTGTGAGCTTAGGAATTTGAGTCTGACTCCTCTACTTTCAATCTGAGACATCTCAGGAAGGGAGGTAGGGAACCATTTTATTGTTGCATAAAAATGAGAACGATATCACTGTGGCAAACACAATTGCTTAGCTCCCCAATTCCTTTCTCCCTTGTTGACTCTGATTAAAAAGGAATGAAAACCAAATATTCACTTTCCCAGCCTCCCTTTCAGCTAGGAGTGGCCGTATGACCAAATACATAATATGTGGATAGATGTCTGGGAGGGAGTTTGCATTTCTGATTAAAAGTAAATAAATAAAAGGAAGAGTTGTAGCTGGCGCCATCCTTCCCCTTCCTTTCTTCTTGCATTGAAAACAGATACAATGGCTGGAGCAGGGGCAGCCCTTTTTTGACTACGAGGAAACAAGCAGTTAGAAAAAGCCAAAGAAACTTAGAGATATTGGCCCTGACACTGCTGAGGTGCTAAACCAAGGTCAGCAGCTGCCTCCCTCCAGACTTCTTCTATGAGGGAAATAGCCTCCTATTTGCTTAGACTACTGTGAGTCAGGCTCTGAGCTCCTTCAGCTGAAAGTGTCCCTAACTACCCACCACCAAGGAAGGACTTCCAGGACGAGTAAGTGAGATGATCTTTGTGAAATCACAAAACTATATGCCAGGCACGCCTTAGGTGCTCAGGACACATAAGTTCTCTCCTCCCAAACACCCCTGCAGGATTCTGGACTATTTGACAGTGAAATAATACAATGAGTTGAGGAGGAATTTTTTACCCCTAATTAATGAGCAGGTAATATAGGCATGTGTGGTAGCCAGAATAAGGCCCCCCCAACCAAAGATGTCCACATCCTGGTCCCCAGAATCCATAAATATGTTATGTTTCACAGCAAGGAAGGATTAAGATTGCAGATGGAGTTACCATTGCTCATCAGCTGACCTGGAAATGGGGAGGTTATCCTGGATTATCTGGGTGAGCCCACTGTGATCACAATGGTCCTTAAGTGTGAAACAGGAGGCAGGAGAGTGAGTGTCAGAGGGATGTGATGTGAGAGACAGTCAACTGGGCATTGCTGGTTTGAAGATGGAAGGGGCCACGAGCCAAGGAATGCAGGCAGCCTCTAGAAGCAGGAAAAGGCAAGAAATCAGATTCTCCAGAACCTCCAGAAGGAATGCTGGTACCTGCTGACACCTTGATTTCAGCTCACTGAGATCCCTTTCAGACTTCCGACCTCCAGAACTGTAAGATAATAAATCCGTGTTGTTTTACACCTTAAGTTTGTGGTCATTTGTTATAGCAACCATAGGAAACAAATGTAGTGATCAATTTGGAGGTTGCGATGAACACAACAAAAAACCTCTGCTCCCAGCAGGATGAAAGAACTTCAAATGTTCCAGCCAGAAAAACACGCTAAATCCCGATCTGCCTGGTGGTGTGTAAATCTGGACACGTGTAAATTTTCTTTACTATACATATATTATATATCAATTAAAAAGTCAAAAAGCCACAATGCGTGTCACGACCACACCTCTTGAGACAATTCTCCCTAAATCCAGCCAACTGAGCAGCAGCCTGGAAGGGGATGGGGGCTGCTCATAGCAGTGGGGTGGCCTAGTCCTACCACCAGGCGGTAGGGCCTCGGGGCAGAAGCAGCCCAGTTAAGAAGGTTCCACCCTTTGACTCTGTTCCCTATATCCTCTCAGTCTCGCTTTCACACCTCTTCCTCGAAGATCTTTCCACAAGCGTGTTGCCACTATTATCTAGGATGACCGTACAACTCCATTCACCCAGTAACATCTTCCTCTGCACCTGTTGTCCCAGTGTAATGACGGACAGCATGTCCCAGTTTGGATGATAAATCAGATAGTCACTCACCTTGAACCAATTGTTGAAAGGTGGCATTTGGGAAAGAACATACCCGGGGAAGAAATCATGACTCCGACTACATCCCAATGCAGTGCTTCTGAGTTACAGCGAAACAGAGGGGAACGAGAAATCTCCCTCACTGTTCGGGTCTGCCAGGATCGCACCCTCCGCCCCACTGACCGCACCAGCCTCGTCAGCACACGGATGAGCTCAGAACAGCCGGGCATGTGGATCTATAAAACCTCACTCACGTCCTGCCCCTGGCTCAAACCAAACTGCCCGCTCCATCCTCCCTGGTCAAAACCCGCGTGCTTAAAAGCATCACGTGGGACCCATTCAAGGTAATTAACAACGCATTCAATGTCACAAACCAGCCCCACTCCCCGGATCTTCCCCAATGTCGGGACTTCGGCAGACGAATTTGGTTTCCACTTATCTTCGGGCTGAAGTTTTTCTCGAGCTGGCTCAATGACATCCTGCCCACTCAGGATCAGAAAACACAGTCTATTTTGTGTTCGATGACTCCGGAGTCCCTGTGAAAGTCACCTTACAGGAGTGGTCTGGTGGACTCAGCCCGGGGCTGCCCAGTGAGGGCTGGTTTCCCAGCGGGGTGAGGGTGATTAGACTGGTTTGTGGCTCAGCCGCCTCCCGAGCCTAGAGACACACAGTAGTGTCCCATTTGGCTCAGCTGACAGCCAGCATCAACAACCAAACATATGGGTCGATGAGTCTTCAGATGATTCCAGGCCCCCGCCTACAAGTCTTCCAGCTGAGGACACAGATGTCAGAGAACAGGGACAATCCATCCCTTGTGCCCTGTCTGAAGTCCTGGCCCACAGAAACTGTAAAAGATAATAAAATATCATTGTTGTTCAAGCAATGTGTTCTGGGGTAATTTGTTACACAGCAATTGATAACTAATACAGAAAAGACCTGTAGGGGAGGAAGAAACTTTCCTCTACCCTTCTAGGTTCTTCTGGCTGGTCTAAGAATTAAACTGACAGGAGAAAATCAAACCAAGTTTAATAACATTTACACACGGGAGCAACCCAGGAAAACTGAGTAACTCACCAAAATGGCCAAAGCCACCACCTTAAATACCATCTTCAGCTAAAGACAATAGAGGATGTTGGGGATAGTGGTTTGGGACTTCAAAGGGGCAGAAGGGGAGTTCACATGGAAATGACAAAGCAAATATTTGGTAAACAAATGTTTGCCATGCCTGTGGAGACAATGGGACATGGAGAGGACTTTGATGAAATGGGCCTTGCTGGCTTCCTCCCTGTCTACCAGACCTAGTTCATGTTATACTACAGTTATCTGTGGTGATAGCTCTTCCTGGGACAGGCCTTGTATCTTAACTTCTTTTAGGAAGTTAGAGGGGAGGTCAAAGTTTCTTCCTGAGTTTTTTATTCTTAATTAGCCCAAAATAATCAAGCCAAAGAGACACATTTTGGGGTGGCAAATTCTGCTCCCCTACACACCTAAGTGCTGCCCTCTCACGCAGCATCTGGATATAAAATCTTACGAAAGGACTGGGATTGGTATTGTGTGAGGTCTGTAACCACCTCTGGACCAGTCACTGAATCCAGGAGAAAGCTATACTCTAACTGGCCCAACCAGTGGCCAAAATGGGTCACCATGACAGACAGCTCCACTCTCAAGGGAAAGAAGTAGAGAGGGGTCCTCTCCAGAAAATAATGCTGGCAGACAAAAACAGTGTCAAATACAGTGACCTCAGGGCTCAAGCGTCTCCCACTCCTGCCTTTCTTGCTCTCGTTGGCTATAGTGATGTCTTCTGCTGATGCCAGAACTCTTAACCCTTTACCAGTGAAGATATCCCCACTGATGGTCCCATGGATAATGTGCCAGGACCACTGATGCCAACGCCATTGCCAAGGTCAGCTTCACGCCATTGAACCTGGATCACTTGACCCACCTATGCCCTGAGCTACACTTTTACCTTTTTATGCCCATTTTATTTTACTCCTGGCCTTAGGAAGCAAGTATTATTCCGAATGGCAGACCCTGGGCTGTACCACCAACCATTCCACTTCTGTTCCAGTGACTGTGTTGGAAGCCAGCACATGTTCCTCCCTGCTCCTTTTACTTAGAAAAGTGGTTCTCAATCTTCGATGCACATTAGAATTAGCCGGGGAGCTTTTAAAAACAATACAGATGTCCAGGCCCCTCTCCAAGCCAATTATATTAGATTCCCAAGGGGTGAGCCTGAGCATTTGTAATTTTTAAAGCTCCTACTGAAGATGCCAAAGTTACAGCCAGAGTTGAGACTGCTGGTTTAGAGTGAGGTCTCTCCCTCAATCACTTACACTCCCTGAAGGCTGGCAAGGCCATGCTCACGGCCACCAGAGCTCCCACCCTGTCGTCACCAACAACAAAAAGTTGTTGGTTCTACCTTCTAAAGGTTTCCGGTATCTGTCTATTTCAGGCCAGCTTCACTGCCACAACTCACCATCACCACTCGTCCGGATCACTCTGAAAACCTCCTACTCAGCCCTCCCCCTTCTCTGCCTCACCCGACCCCACTTCCATTTCTGCAACGCTTCTCCACACAGTGGCCAGAGTGATCCTTTCAAAACAATTCAGGCAACGCATGCCCTTGCTTAAAACCCATCCATGACTTCCAGTTGGACTTAAAATCCAAACTCCTTATCAAGACCTTCAAGGCTCCACACGGTCTCATCTCTGCTCCCCTCTGCAGCATCACCTTCTCACTTTCCCTGTTGACTACTAATCTCCAGTCATCTTAGACCGGCCCTACCCAACAGAACTTTCTGTGATGAGGGAAATGTTCTGTACCTGCACAGCCCAACGTGGGACCCCACAGCCACACGTGGCCATTGAGCACTTCAATCGTGGATAGTGTGAGTGAGGAACCACACATTTTATTTTATGTAATTTTCATTCACTTAAACTTAAATAGCCACACGTGGCCATTGGCTGCCATACTGGATGGCACAGTACCCGGATTTCAAGCATGCCAAGTTCTTTCCCTCTTCGGGGTTTTAGAACAACAATTCTCTTGCTTGAAACCTGACATGAGAGAGAAGTGGTTCCCCAAAGGCAAGCCAGGAGGATATATTCTCAGAATGGGGGACGGTGGAGAGGTCAAAACAACAGGTGTCCACCTCAGTGAGGGAGAAATCAAGGATGACTCCAAGAGCAAACGATGGGGAATGGTGAGGCGATGGCCCAAAATGCCAAGTTCAACTCAGAGCCATGCTCACATGTGAATGTGCTACAGTGTAAAATGGAAAAGCACGTTTGCAAAGAAATCACAGAGTCCACTGACATAAATTCAGAAATCCACACAACTAAACAATACATTGTTGGGCCGGCCCTGTGGCTTAACGGTTAAGTGCGCACGCTCTGCTGCTGGCCGCCCGGGGTTCGGATCCCAGGCATGCACTGACGCACCGCTTCTCGGGCCATGCTGAGGCCGCATCCCACATACAGCAACTAGAAGGATGTGCAGCTATGACATACAACTATCTACTGGGGCTTTGGGGGGAAAAAAATAAATAAATAAAATCTTTAAAAAAAAAAAGAAAAACAATACATTGTTTACAGCTGCAACGGATTAGGCAAAACCAAAGAAAAGCAACAGAATGATAAACGCAAAATTCACAGTAGTGGTGGCTTCTGAGGGAAGCGAGAAGGGGATAGGGTCAGGGAGGGACAGCGCCATCCACCCTGGGCACAGGGAATAGGGGGTTCGTCGTTGTAGAGAATTTTGAAAAGATAAAACAAGCTAAAAATCAGCCGGTCTGTTTTTTACTTTCACCAAGTGCCAGCAGTTCTAGACAGTGTCAGTGATACAATACTCCTCCCCTAAAAAAAGCCTTTGTGGTTGAAGTTCTAAACACGGCTGCAATTATCAGAGATAAAGATATATATACACAGACAGATGCATACATATATAGGTGTATATGTAAACTTCCAATTTTCACATTTTATTGCTGGTCCTTTGTGCCAGTTATCAATTTTTTGCCTCCCAGCTCCAAATCTATCCTTCTCTGATGTGCTTTGAGATTTGGGAGCTGGACCCTGGAAATATTTCTCCTTTGCCAGCTGGCATAAAGTTAGGCTGTCAGTAGAGGGGGCTGGAGAGGCGCTGGTTCCAACGCTTTTTTTCTTGCTCCTGCGGCATGGCTCGAGTTTCACGAGCACCCCAATGAGGGGCTTCCTAGTGAGTTTGACCGACATCCCAAAGGATTGCTTCCTGCTCACCAGCCCGGGCCTGCGCTGCTTCAGTGAACTGGGCCACGATGCGGGGAACCACAGCCCGTCCTCTCCCACGAGGTTAAGCCTCAGCCTTGGGGAGGCCGCATCTTCCAGTCTGTTCCTTCCTCAGTGTGCCAGGAGGAATTCTAAGATGCCCCCTGGTGTACACGCCCTGTATAATCCCCAGCACTGAGAACAGGATGAATTCTGATGCTTGATTAGATGATGTCATATGGCCCGGTGGACTTGAAGAAATGGAGACGATCTGGGTGGGCCCGACCCAATCCATGAGCCCTTTAAGTCTGGTCTAGAGGGCAGAGATAGGAAAAGGTGAAGATTCGAGGCACAGAAGGATTTGATGTGACATTGCTGGCTTGAAGATGGAGGGGTACGTGGCAAGGGAAGTGGGTGGCAGCTAGGAGTTAAGGGCGGCCCCCAGCTGACAGCCAGCTGGAAATGAAGACCTCAGTCCTGCAACCTCAAGGAACTGAACTCTGCCGACAACAAGAATGAGCAGATTTTCCCCCAGAGCCTCCATGTGAGAACTCAGTCCCGCTGACACCTTTCAAGTATGACAAGATTTCAGTCTTGTCATACTCTGAGCAAAGAACTGCTAACCTACAGAACTGTGAGCTAACAAATAGTGGGGGGGCGGGTTCTTAATATTATTTATTGTGGCAAAATACACTTAACATAAAATGTACCATTTTAACCATTTTCAAGTGTACAGTTCAGTGGCATTAAGCTCATTCACATTGTTGCACAACCATCACCCCCAGAACCCTTTCCCCATGCCAAACTGAAACTCTGTACCCATTAAATAATAAATCCCCATGCCTCCTTCCCCCCAGCTGCTGACAACCAGTATTCTACCTTCTGTCTCTATGAATTTGACTATTCTAGGTACCTCATATAAGTGGGATCACTTATATGTATTTGTCCTTCTGTGACTAGCTTATTCCACTTAGTGTGTTTTCAAGGTTGATCTATGTTGTGTCATGTGTCAGAATTTCCTTCTTTTTTAAGGCTGAAGAATATTCCATTGCATCAATATACCACATTTCGTGTAGCCATTCATTCATCCATGGACACTTGGGTTGCTTCCACCGTTTGGCCATTGAGAATAAAGCTGCTATGAACACAGGCGTACAAATCTCTCTCGAAGTCCCTATTTTCAATTATTTTGTATATATATCCAGAAGGAGAATTTTTGGATCATATGGTAATCTATGTTTAACTTTTTGAGGAGCCACCAGACTTTTCCATAGCACTTAAATAGGTTTTGGTGTAAACTGGTAAATTTGTGCTGATCTGTTACCCAGCAATAGAAAACTAATACACTGAGTACTCTCTCTCAGCCCTAGGATATAACTGCTTCCTACATCAGCTATCCCCAAATTGTTTAGAATTTTCTTTACCTCTCTTTGTAGTTAATCCCTTCTACTAGTTAATAATTCTTTATAAAATTTTCTCTATTCAAATTACTGGTTTGGTTTGTGTCTCCTGTGTGGTCCCTGACAGATAGAATCTTTAATAAACATTGTGTTCTACATGACAGCTAATTTGGAGAACTAGTTACACAGCCAGCCCCTGACAGACACAGCAAATTCAGTGACAGCCACTCATTTTCAATTGTAAGTTGTGACAGTTTCAATTTGTTTGGGTCTGTTTTGGGTACAATTCATATCTCTGACCTCTGTGACATTACATATTCCTGTGTTTAAACAGTACATTGGAAATGAACAATGATAGCACAGCCATCTAAAGGAAAAGAACTTGAGTTTCATTGCTTCTGTCATTCTATTTGACCACTTGGAGTTTTTATTCATGTTTAAAGTTTTAAATGGTGAAAAGGTATGAACTATAAGGCGTAAATTTGGGGGATAGTTCCAAATTTTGATTCATATATTAAATATTTTCTTGAACTTGAATAACATGTTTAAAATAGAAATTCATATTTCTTTTTAAATTGTTTATTTTAAATCTAAGTATGAATCAAGAAAATAATGGTTATTACTGAACTTTAAATGATCCTTATTGAAAAGAGTTTTGTTGTATAAAGAAGGGAGGTATTAAAAAATAATCTATACCTCAATTTTTTTTTTTGGTGAGGAAGATTGGCCTTGGGCTAACATCCATACCCATCTTCCTCTACTTTATATGGGATGCCGCCACAGCGTGGCTTGACAAGCAGTGCGTCGGTGCACGCCCGGGATCCGAACCGGTGAACCCCGGGGTGCCGCAGCAGAGCGCGCACTTAACCGCTTGCGCCACCGGGCCCGCCCCTATACCTCAATTTTTAAAAAAAAAAAACCTAAGCTAATGAAAAAGCTAAAAAAAAAAACATAAAAAATAATCTACCCTGGATGTAAAATACTAGCCGTACCCCTGGGGAGTCCACACAGTAATGGTAACGTTAGATCTGTACTCGTATTGTTATAAATATTACTTTGTCTGTATTCAATACATCAAAGCAATTTTAAATCAAACAGCACAAAGCGATACAGAATAGGTCTCATTCCACCTTCTAAATTCCCCTCTCTAATCTTGTCCTCCCTGACTTAATTTCCTTCAACGTTTCTGTGCAGACTCTTTGTTTCAAGCTTTGCCCTGAAGACAAAACGGTACTATTGGGATTTTAAGTTTCCTAAACTTTCCTCTTCTTGGCTGCTTCTTCTAAAATAAAATGAGGGAATTGAATTCCCCCAAAGAGAAAGAGAAGGGGGAGTAGAGGGACATTTTCCTTCATAGCATTTGTGGCCGTGGTCCTCCAAGACCTCTGTGCATCTCTGAAGATCCAGCTGTCTGTCAACCCCACGCCCCATCAGGTCCTGGACCCCAGAGCAGGCGCACAGGGGCGCCGATTCCCAAACCAAGTGCCCCTGTGTGGACCGACTGCCACGGCAACGAGAGCTGAGCCGCGTCAGCCCCTGAGCTGCCCCATCTGCAAGCCCTGCTGGACCCCACAGCCAGGAGGGTTACCGATTCCCTCCTTGCACAATGCTCCTGCTCCCTGCCACTGCTGTATATCTACTCCACAGCTGTACGGAGCAGAAAGGGCCCCTGGATCATCGACGCCCCTGGGCAGGACTGAGGCAGCACATCCGAATCAGCCAGGGCACTCTTTAGAAGTGTCCTGACCTGCCGCACGAACACCCCCAGGCTGGGGGCCCCCGTTCATGTACTTCAAAGGTGTCCCACCAGGTGGTCCTCATGCACAGCCCCGGTTAAGAACCACTGCTGTATACACAGAGCCTGAACAGAGCTCACAGACGAAAATGCCAGTGGATTCCAGACACAGGTGCTCAGCCTCACCCAGAGACAGGGACCCCACAACGCGATACTATTTTACACCTATCAGATGGGCGAAGATCAGAAGTTTGATAATCATAGACAAAGAACTAATCCCCCTGGTTTATCAAGTGCTTCTGCAGATGGATAATGAAAAGACCAGGAATCCGATCCAATAGAAAACGGGCAGAGGAGATGAACAGAGAGTTGACAGATCGGGAAATACAAATGATTCTTAAACATAGGAAAAGCTGATCACTGCATTCATAAAAAGAAAATCTAATAAAACAACCCATCTAGAAGTTTGGTAATACACGGATGAGGTGATGGGGGAACAGGCTGGCGAGACGGCAAATTGGAACAGCCCCATGCAGGCAGCTTCTATGAAAGTTACAAGCGTTCTTCATCTTTGAGCCATCAATTCCACCCCTAGGAATCTAACCAACTGAAACATTTGCACATGTGTGAAAAGACTGAAGTACGGATATTCATTTGCAGCACTGTCTGTAGCAGCAAAAGATTAGAAATAACCCATTTCCCAACAGGAGGCCAGTTAAATCAATTACAGTACAGCCATACAGTGGGATACTCTACCAGACAACTATTTAAATAAAGGAAGGGGTCAGAAAAATGAAACGATCCCAAGACATTTTATTAAATGAAAAAAAGTTAAAAGGTGTGAAACAGTGTGCGATTAATGACAAAATTATTTTCAGTAATGATCATTTAATAATCACTAATAATCATTATTTCCTCAACTCATATTTTAGATTTAAAATAAATAACTATTCTAAAGGAATAAATTTCTGTTTTAAAGATCTTCAAATTCAGTACACACATATATAGCATATGTATACTTGTATTATACAGATAACTCTGGGAAGATACACACACAAAAACTGGTTACAGAGCAGAGGATCTGAATAGACATTTTTCAAAGAAGACATACAGATAGATAGCCAACAGGTACAGGAAAAGATGCTCAACACCAATAATCATCGGGAAAATGCAAATCAAAACCACACTGAGACGTCACCCCACACCTGTTAGAATGGCTATTAGCAAAAAGACAAGAGATAACAAGTGTTGGTGAGGATGCGGAGAAAAGGGAACGCTTGTGCACTGTTGGTGGGAATGTGAATTGGTACAGCCACTGTGGAAAATGGTATGGAGGTTCCTCAAAAAATTAAAAATAGAACTACCATATGATCCAGCTATTCCATTTCTGGGCATTTATCCAAAGAAAATAAAAACACTAACTCAAAAAGATATCTGCAACCCCATGTTCATTGCAGCATTATTTACAATAGCCAAGATATAGAAACAACCTAAGTGTCCATTGATGGATGAGTGGATTAAGAAAATGTGATATACATCACATTTACACAATGGAGTATTTTTCAGCCATAAAAAAATTAGGAAATCTTGCCATTTGCAACAACATGGATGGACTCTGAGGACAGGAGGGCATTATGCTAAGTGACATAAGTCAGACAGAGAAAGGCAAACACTGTATGATCTCACATATATGTGGAATCAAAAAGAAAACAAGCTCATAGATACAGAGAACAGATTGGTGGTTGTCAGAGGCAGGGGGTGGGGGAGGTAGGCAAAATGGGTGAAGGGGGTCAAAAGGTACAAACTTCCAGTTATAAAATAATTAAGTCCTGGGGATGTCATGTACAGCACGGTGACAACAGTTAACAATACTGTATTGCATATCTGAAAGTTGCTAAGAGAGTAAATCTTAAAAATTCTCATAAGAAAAAAAAATTTTGTAAGTATGTATGGTGACAGATGTTAACTAGACTTATTGTGGTCATCATTTCACGATATATACAAATATCCAATCATTATGTTGTACACCTGAAACTAATATAATGTTATACGTCAATTATACCTCAAAAAAATAAAAATAAAACAGAAGGGTTACAAGTATAACTGAAACAAAATACAAGTACTTAGCAAGATGATTAATTTCAGATTCTACAGGAATGGGCTGTGACGAAGGTAGAAAAAGATGTTTCTGAGCAAAGGATGCAACAGAATGGAGATGCTGGGGATGGAACCCAGGACCTCATGCATGCTAAGCATGCGCTCTACCACAGACCTACATCCCCAGCCTGTGTGATGCCCTTTTTCTAAAATACCTTCATGAAATAAAAAAGAAATTTACTCCCTCAAAAAAAACTCATTGCAGTGATAGCTAGTTTTGGGGAAGGGGGTGCAGAGGGCGTGTAGGGGGAGAGTCTGGGAGTCAGGAGGGAAAGGAAATTTACTTCTCTCCCTATGCCTTTTGTACTATTTGTGTCTTTTATCATGCAAGCATTGCCTACTTAAGACAAACAAAGATGTAAAATAAAATAAAAGAGAAAACAAAGGTTAAACAAAACTACTTTCCTGCAACAATGCCCCCACTTTACAGATAGAAAACTGAGGCCAAATAAGAGAAAGGCCTCCTCTGTCCACAAAGTCTCCAGCTTACCCAAGTAGTGGGGCCACCTCCCTCTGAGCCCCAGATTCCTCTGTTTTCCCCTGGGCTAGAGCACTGGCCACGCCTTGCTACCATCATTTCCATGCCTTGTCCATATCCGTGCCCTCAGTACCCACCTCAGGGCATCCATCATTTCTGTTCATCCATTCATCCTGCAATCAATATTTGCTGAGGACTGACCATGGTCCAGACATTATGCTAAGTGCCAGGAATACACTGATAAACCTCATGGTCAAGGTCCCTCTTGACCTTGTAGAGAGGGCTGCCATGTACAGTCACACAGGCTGTGCACTGCACAATTTTAGGAAGTGCCATTCACGTAGACTATTATTTACATGGTTCCCCCTGGATTTGTGCAGTGCACAACCTACCTAACTACAGCCAGTGGCCGTGTCCATATGTCCGATAGTCCAGTGGAGAAGACAAATTAAACAAAGCAGGATATATTTCTTTTCATTGGAACCAGGGCAATGAAGGAAAAGAACCAGGTTTTATGAGAGAGAAGAAAAGGAGGAACCTATTCTGAGTTTCAGAAAAAACATTCCGAGAAAGTGATATTAGCTAGGAATTTTATTTAGTTGCCAGTAACAGAGACCCAAGTTAGTAGCTTTAATAAAGCAGTTTCCTTTTTCTCTCCTTCCATGAGAAGCCAGAGGTAGGCAGCCCAGGACTGATTTGGCACCTCCACCAGTTATCAGGAGCCTAGCCTCCTTCTGTCTTTCTGCTCCACATTCCTTAGCATGTGGCTTTCATTCTCAAGGTCACCACATGGTCCAAAATAGTTGCTAGAGCTCCAGCCACCTCACATGCATCATAGACAACAGGACAGGGCAAAGACACTAAGACATTATATGGGAACAACTTATAGATTTATCATGTGGATTAAATGAGATCGTGCATGTAAGGAAGTTAGCACACATCATTATTTATTAACTACATCCATGACCAAAAAGACTCGCATAATTGTGACAGTCAACAATCAAATTTCTATATCCAGCTTCAAACAAATCGCCTGGCACATAGTTAGTGCTCAAAAAATGGTAGCTGTTCCCATTGTGACATTTGCCAAAGACAGTAGACAACTTGACAGAAGTTCTTCCAGTCTTTTTCTTTTTCTTTTTTTTTTTTTGTGAGGAAAATTAGCCCTGAGCTAACATCCATGCCAATCCTCCTCTTTTTGCTGAGGAAGACTGGCCCTGGGCTAATATCTGTGCCCATCTTCCTCCACTTTATATGGGACGCCGCCACAGCACGGCCTGACAAGTGGTGCATCAGTGTGCGCCCGAGATCTGAACCTGTGAACCCCGGGCCCCCGCAGCGGAGCGCGCGCACTTAACCGCTATGCCACCAGGCCCGCCCCCTTCCAGTCTTTATCTCGACTCCTTCCGCCGCTGCCAGCCAACCACAGATCTACCCAATCTTCAGATGACCGTCCTCAAGGGCAGACTATAAATGAGGATGCCAGGGTGGGAAGTGCCACCCAGGACGCTGACAGACCCCGGGGGCCTGGTTAGAGCCCCAGACAGCCTCTCTCTGAGCTCAGGCTCTGAGAGTGAATCCGTTGGCCCCAGTGCAGCACTGCTTACTGCACCGAACCTTAATAAAACCCACACCCAGACGTCAGGACCCACCGCCATTTATAGCCCCACCGGTTTCCTGAGCCTGTTCTCACTAGTCCTCTTCCCGGGGAGGGTTGGATATATTTTTGGACCGCATTCCTTTCATAAATAAGTAAAGATGTAGGTAAATACTGATCAGAGCTAACATTTGTTAAGTGCTTGGCAGGGTGACAGGGATGGTGCTGTGGGTCTTGGCCTCCACTGTTTTATTCCAGCATCGTGACAACCCGGTAGGGCTAGCACTCCAGGAGTCCCCATCCGACAGAGGAGAAGGCTGAGGCTCAGAGAGGTGAGGTCACTTCCCCCAAAAAGGAAGAGAGGAGATACCATGGAAACATCCTCAAAAAGATAATCACGGCGTTGCCATATGACCTGAATATTCCACTCCTGGGATACACACTAGAGAAGTGAAGACATACGCACAGGCAAAAGCACAGACACAACTGTTCACGGCAGCACTAGTCACAAGAGCCAAAAAGTGAGAAAAATCCAAATATCCACCGACAGATGAACGGATAAACAAAAGATGATCTATCCACACAAGGAAATATTATTCAGCCATGAAAAGGAACGAAGGACTGATACAGGCCACAACGTGGATGCACCTTGAGAACATGACGCTCCGTGAAAGAAGCCAGACGCAGAGGCCACGTGCTGTGGGATTCCATTTATAGGAAACATCCAGAATAGGCCAATCCACAGACAGAAAGCAGATTGGCGGTTGCCAAGGGGACAGAGGCGGATGGGGAGTGACTGCAAATGGAAACAGGGTTTCTTTGGGGGATGATAATAATGCTCTGGAATTAGATAGTGATGATGGTTGCACAACTCTATAAATACGCTAAAATCCGCTGAATTGTACACTGTAAAATCATGAATTGTACGGCGAGTGAATTATGTCTCGATTCTTTTAAAAAGAGGCAGAGCAGGGATTTAACCTCAAGGCCGTCTGTTCCAAAGCCTCGATTACCTGGTTCTGAGCAGCTCGCGTGGATGCGAACCCAAACCCCACTTCACTTCTACGTGCCCGCCTTCCCTCGGTCCCCACTCATCAAGCTCCTGGAGTCGATGCCAGGCCGACAGGAAAATGTCAAGTGGCCGCACCGAGCCGATGGTTTGAAAATGCCAGGAGTCCTTCACTTCTGCTGGCCCTGAGCCTGGGACGCAGAGCAGCAGCACGCAGGAGCCGCAGGAAGCCATGCTTGTTGGCAGCTGGGGCGACCCGGGCTGGGAAAACCTCCCCGGTCAGCGAGCTACCTACAGCTGCCCGAGTGAGGCCCGCTCGCCCGTGGATACCGACGAGCGGGTTCCAGAAGGAAGAGGCAAGACACTGGCGCTCACGAATCTTGCTAACAGTGGGTCCATCAACCACCGTGGCCTGATGGTCCACGCTGCATCGTCCCTGATATAAAATAATCCGCACTTCTCCTGCAAGTCTCCCCGGTTTCCACCCCTCCTCTGCCCAAAGAAGACCCCAAGCAGAGGGCAACACGGCCTGGCACGAGGGACACGGGCTCCAAAGCCTGCAAGTCTGGGGTTCAGATCCCGGCTCTGCCACTTACTGACCGAGTGGCCTCAGGCAGGTCACTTCGTTTCTCTGAGCCTCAGCTTCCCCATCTGTCAAATGGGGCTAATAACTTCCACCTCTTTCCTGGTTATACTGGGAGCAAGGAGGTGCTGTATCTGAATGGTAGCTGTTACTATTAATTATGTTATTCGATGACTTGGGCCATTTCCACATCATTTCCCTCACACACTAAAGTTTAGGCGTTGGCACCGACTATGTGGCCAGGGAATGATTCTCAAATCTCAGTGCCCCTGAGACGCTGGTTTAAAATGCAAGCATTTTTGGTTGGTTTTTGATAACCAGCTCAGGGTTTAAGACTTTCAGATGACGGTTCTCAGCCCTGGCCACACATTGGAATCACCTGGAAAAGGTTGGGTTTTCTTTTGTTTTGTTCTGAATGCCTGGCTCCTACCCCCAGAGGTACTGATGTGTTGGGGCACCTTGTGTGGCCTGGACATTGGGACTTTTTAAAGCTCCCAGATGATTCTAACGTGCAGCCAGGGCCGAGAACCCCTACTATAAGCTAGTGCTTCTCAGAGTGTGGTCCAGGGACCCACAGCATCAGCATCAGCATCCCCAGGAACTTGTTAAAAATGCAAATTCTCTGCTTGTCCTTCCCCAACCCACTGAATCAGAAACTCTGCTGGTGGGACCCCACACACTGCGGTTTAATAAGCCCTCGGGAGAGTCTGACGCACACTCGAGTTTGAGAACCCCCACCTTAAGGCCGGGTATCCCCTAAATTGCATGGTGATAAGAAATACCTGGGAGAGGGCCGGCCCCGTGGCTTAGCGGTTAAGTGCGCGCGCTCTGCTGCTGGCGGCCCGGGTTCGGATCCCGGGCGTGCACCGACGCACCGCTTCTCCAGCCATGCTGAGGCCGCGTCCCACATACAGCAACTAGAAGGATTTGCATCTATGACATACAGCTATCTACTGGGGCTTTGGGGAAAAAAAAGGAGGAGGATTGACAATAGATGTTAGCTCAGAGCCGGTCTTCCTCAGCAAAAAAAAGAGGAGGATTAGCACGGATGTTAGCTCAGGGCTGATCTTCCTCATGAAAAAAAAAAAAAAGAATTACCTGGGAGGTACTCACCATTCCTAGACAGCCCCACCCACCTAGAGTCTGAGAGGCTGGAATGGGGCCTGGGAATGTGCATTTTAACAAGCACCTCTCACTTTCCTGCTCAAACTACCAATGGCCCCACAGCCCTTGGAATTAAATTGCAGCCTCAAGCAAGTCAGGGCAATGCTGGCTTAAAGAAACACCATCTAGGGGCCGGCCCAGTGGTGCAAGCGGTTAAGAGCACAGCGGTTAAGTGGGCACGCTCCGCTGCAGCCGCCCGGGGTTCACTGGTTCAGATCCCAGGCGCACACCAATGCACTGCTTGTCAAGCCAAGCTGTGGCGGCGTCCCACATAAAGTGGAGGAAGATGGGCACGGATGTTAGCCCAGGGCCAGTCTTCCTCAGCAAAAAAAAGAGGAGAATTGGCAGATCCTCCTCTTCGGCTCAGGGCCGATCTTCCTTACAAAAAAGAAAAGAAAAAAAAAAACCACCGCCACCATCTAGGGAACTAAACCCCACCCACCCCCCTACCACCACCGGCAGTCTCAAGCCTTATGGTGTTTATTCATCTGTTCCAGAATCTGTCTGAGGACCACAGAAGGCTGCACACAATTTCCCTGAAGAGCTTCTCTAACTAAATAATTACTTTTGCCTCCAAACCACTATTATCTCTGCCTCCTGTTTATTTGGACAATAACCTAAATCAGAGAATATCAAAATATGCATATACATAGCACATACACACACACATCCACGTCTACACAGACCCTCCAAAAGACGCCCCCGGAACCGGCTCCCCGCCCCGCCCTGCGCACTCACACCTCCCACCCAGCTACGGCTCCTCCTCAACCGTCAGAAGCTCTGCTTTTCCGAGCCACCCTGGGGCCAGGATCGCTGCTGAGACCCTGGAACCCACAATCGGTGGGGGACAGACACCGACGGTCTCCTACCCATAGCCACCCCCTGCTTCCTCGCGACAGCCCCCCAGTCTCGTGCGGGATCAGGTCCCAAGTGCCCAGGGAAGGTGGCCCTTCTCCAGGAGATACTTCCAAGCTAAGAGGTCACAACCTTTCAGACCCAATAGCTCCTTTTTTATAATAAAAATGCTTGAAAGCCTCCCATGACTCCCCCAAAGGGAAATTCCAGGATACCTACACTCATAATTTTTTTGTTACATCAATATAACGACCTGATTATAATATAAAGAAAAAAGTTGAGAGAGAGCTATAATAAGAACAACAGGTGTTTCAATATATAAATGTCAGGCACCGCCACCCAGAGACACCAGGAGGAAGCAGCCAGATGCTTATGGCTAGACTTCCAACACTGGCAAAGCCACGGCCACCGACACCGACAGGCACGGGCCAGCTGATCGTCCCAGCCGGCTGCCACCAGGGATGCAAGTTCCCGAAATAGTGAAGGGGCAACGCTCGCTAACTTTCTCAACAAAACAAAGTTCAGTCTTCCTTTGTTACAGTCTGTAGCCACATCTCGGGAAAAGGTGGTCAATATTGACACCCTCGAAGCTCACTGTGTTTATATGCAAAGTGGAGTTAGGTTCTGGGCTCAGGTGATTATAATGAATGTCCAGTAGGGACATTCTTCCCTGGAGGGACAGCCCCATGCATTGCAGGATATGTAACATCTCTGGCCTCCACACTCTAAATGCTCCTGGCAGCCTCTGATCATTGTGACAACAAAAACGTCCCCATACATTTCCAAATACACCCCCTGAGATCAGTACTATTCCTGCAGAAAACTGCAGGTTCAAACAGGGAGATGGCCCTTGTTCCCTTCCTCCCACTCTTTCTGCTTTGAATGCTGTTGTATGAGAATGTGATGCTCGGAGCTTTGGCAGCCAGCTTGAGGCCATGAGGTAAAGACCAAGATTTCAGAGAGACACAACCCTAGTGCCTAGCAACCATTAAGTCACTTCCCCAACCCTCTAACTGCCTACCTCCAGACTTCCTATTATACAAATTAATCAAATGCCTCTATTGTTTAGGTCTCCATGATTTGAATCTTCTCTTATTTGCAATGGAACATATCTTTACTGACAGAGGTAGGCCCAACAGGCCAGTATGGGTGGGTATAACAAATATAAAAGATCCTTACCATAAAACAATATGATGTCTAGGATTTTACTTTAAATACTCCCAGCAAAAAGGAAAAAAAAAACTGTGTGGTGGGAGGAGCGGGGTGGGTTTGACAAGACTTTTTTTTTTAAGTTGAAGCTTCAGAAATCCTTCTTGAAAAAAAAAATCTGAATTTTGGCTGTGGGGGTAGATGAAACAAGATGGCAAATGTTGATAACTGTTGAAGCTGGGTAATGGAGATACTACATACACACATACTGAATATGCCTGAAAATTATCATAATAAAAAGGTGAAAATAAATAAAATTTTAAAAGGTTAATTGTTTAAAAAAGAAAAAAGTTGATTCACTTCTCTCTTGGAGCCAGGCTACAATTCTTATTGTGGTTTTTTTTAAGAATTGGAGACCGTCTGTGAAGGTCGGTGCTGAGAATCTGCCTCACAGGACGGGTGCCTGTCGATGTTATCCTCCCCGGAGAACAGATGAGGAAGCTGGGAGACACGACAGCACAGCAGCTGAGCCCAGGGGCTTTGACACCCAAAAGCGCAGCCTCTGTTTATCTGCTGTGCAACCTTAGGCAGGTCACAAACCTCTCTGAGCCTCAGTCACCACTGCTGTAAACGGGTCTCACGGCGCCCACCTCTTGGACGGACGTGAGAGACAAATGAAATAACATCTCCCAAGAACGAGCAGCTACTGCCGTTCCTACTTTACCTTTACTTCTAGTAAAGCCGGGATTCCAGCCTCCCCTCGCCCACCAGGGAAACGACTAGGTGGTCTCCATCTTTCAACCGGACTATATTCCTGAGCACCGACCCCACCTCCATTCTGACCTTAGCCACCCTCCCCTCCCCACGCCAACCCAGTATTAATATGCGGTGAACATTTACAAGATGCCGAGGACCCGGCTGGGCTCTTCTCCTGGACTGTCTCAGTTAATGACACGACTTGACCCACTTCACAGAGGAGGGAAGTGAGGCTCAGAGACTTAGGATCAGACAGCTAGGAAGTGGGCTCTGAAACCCGGTGTAGCTGATTCCCCAAAGTTGCAGTCATTTTAAAAGTTCTCCCAACATAAATTTTGGGGGATCAGAATACAGGTCTCACCCCCAGGACTAGCCGGCATTTGGTCTGTGCACACAGGTGCTGCCCCATTATTTATTCCCATTTTACAGATAAGAAAACTGAGTCCCAACGTCCACCCTAGCAGCAGAGACAGAACAGCTTTCCGATCCGCTTCTCGTGAGCTGGGTGTGAAGCTCGCATCTCTGGACTCTTCATCCAGTGCTCCTCCCATCCTGCCCCCCCCCACCTCCCACCCCTACCCCTGACTCCGTCTGTGTCCCAGGCCCCGGGAAGCAGGCGGAGCGGCAGACGGGACCAGAACTGGTCCGGGAATCAGAAGGTGCGGTTCCGACACCAGTCAGCTGTGTGACCTTGGGCCGCTCACTGCCCCTCTCTGGGCCCCAAGTTCCTCATCCCGCCGCAAACCCTCCATCTGTGGTCATCTCAACAGCCCCCCGGGAGACTCCCACTCTCCTGTCACACCCCACTCCTCATCCTCACCTTCGGAAGGTGGAGACACAAACAGCCACAAAGCACCAAGAGGCCTGCTCCCCGGAGCCAAAACTTGCTGCGCTTTCCGGGACAGAGACGCAGACCCGCGTTACCCGCTGACCGCCCAGCGGCCCGAGCGGGGCGCGCAGCCGGATCCGCGGGGAGCAGCGCCGCCCTGTGGCCACGGGCCCCACTGCAGGCCACCTCCGGGGGCTCGCAAGAACGACCACCCTCCGCCAGCTCGTCAGCTCGGAGGCGAGGGGTTCAAGAGGTCGGGAGGACGGCACGGCTGGCCCCGGGGGCACGGCAAGGCCCGGAGGAGAGGCAGGGCAGCGTGGCACACTGGGAAGCGCAAAGGCTGTTCCCCTGCCGGGAACGCCCTTCGCCAAATTTGGACCTGGCCCCCTTCCCCACCCCTCCAAGCCTCGCTCACCTGTGTCCCTCTCCACCCGGTTCAAAGTGGCAGCGCCAGCACCGCACCCCCCGCGCCCTGTATTTCCCCACCGCGCCCACCCCCATCCAAGGCGCCTCCTGTTTTAGGAACTGAGACCGCGTGTCTTGTGCTCCTCTCTCTCCCCGGACTAGAACATCAGTTCTAACAGGACAGGAATTTTGTCTGCTTGCTCAGTGCTGTGTCCCCAGCACCTAGGACAGTGCCTGGCCCCGGGTGACATTTATATAATGAATGAGTGAACGAATGAATGAATGAATGAACTGGTTCAGCAGCTTGGGCAAGGTGCTGAGGCTCTGAGACTCGCTTTCCTCAACTGTAACATAAGGATAAGAACAATCCCTTTCTTGTCTGCCTCACAGGACCGCAGTGAAGACCAAGTGCGTTCCAAATCAGTGGGGTCTGCAGTGGGTTGAATGTGTCCCCCCACATTCCTGTGCACTTGGAACCTCAGAATATGATCTTACGTGGAAATACGGTCTTTGTAGGTGTAATTAGTTAAAATGTTGTCATGCTGGATTAGGATGAGCCCCAATCCAACAACTGGTGCCCTCATAAGATGAGGGGAGGACACAGACACACGGGCACACAGAGAAGACGGAGGCAGAGGCTGGCATTATGCTGCCACAGATCAAGAAACACCTTGGGCCCCCCGGAGCCGGAAGGGGCAGGAAGGATTCTCCCCTTGCGAAGCAGCGTGGCCCTGCCGACACCATGATTTTGGGCTCTAACCTCCAGAACTGTGAGTACGTTTCTGCTGTTTTAGGGCACCGAGTTGCGCACTTGGTCACCACAGTCACAGCAAACGAATACAGGCTCCTCTTTAAGACACTGGAAAGCACGAAGCAGAGGTTGGTGGTTGAATTACACGCACGTCCTGTCCACCACAGCCCCAGTCAGCACAGGTTCTTTATAATAGAATTTTTCTCTGAAACGTTTTCCTTAAAACTGAATGCTTTGGGCCGGCCCCGTGGCTTAGCGGTTAAGTGCGTGCGCTCCGCTGCTGGCGGCCCAGGTTCGGATCCCGGGCGCGCACCGACTCACCGCTTGTCCAGCCATGCTGGGGCCGCGTCCCACATACAGCAACTAGAAGGATGTGCAACTATGACGTACAACTATCTACTGGGGCTTTGGGGAGAAAAAGGGGGAAAAAAAAAGGAGGAGGATTGGCAATAGATGTTAGCTCAGAGCCGGTCTGCCTCAGCAAAAAGAGGAGGATTGGCATGGATGTTAGCTCAGGGCTGATCTCCCTCACAAAAAAAAAAAAAAAAAGCTGAAGGCTTTGCCCCTCACAGTGAGCTTGGGTGTCAGCCTGAACGCCACACTCTCAGCCAATGAGCTTGAGCAAATCTTGCTGCAAATGATCCCAAAAATGAGGCTCCATGAGCTCTCCTGGGGGGGGGGGGACAATGAGTGTGGCCCACTCTGAGCCCACCTCTCTTTCTCCTGTTTCTCCCAGGTTTAGTGGACATTTTAACCCACAATGGAGCATCTGAGCTCTACTGGTGAGGAAGCCAGCCCTGCCGGGTGGTGAAGTCAAGGTCTTCCACCAGCTCCAGGCTCCTTCAAGGAAACAGGTGTGTTCGTTTCCTATGGCTGTTGTAACGAATTATCACAAATTCATGGCTTAAAACAACACTTGTTTATTATCTGGCAGCTCTGGAGGTCAGAAGTCTGAAGTAGGTTTTACTGGGCTGAGAGTAAATGTGTCGGCAGGACTGGTTCCTTCTGGAGGGTCTGGGGGAGAATCCGCTGTCTGGCCTTTTCCAGTTTCTAGATGCCTCCCTCGTTCCTTGGCTCAGGGCTTCTTCCAATCAGCAGTCACCTCACTCCACCCTCTGCTCCCATTGTCACATCTCCTTCCCTGACTCTGACCCTCCTGTCTCCCTCTTTCTCTTACGTGGTCCCTTCTGATTACATGGAGCCCACCTGGATAACGCAGGATAATCGCCCCATCTCGAGATCCTTCACGTAATCACATCGCGAGGTAACATATTCACAGGTTCGAGGGATGAAGGCGTGGACATCCTTGGTCCGGGGTGGGGCATTATTTTGCTGACGACGATAGTGAAGGCACAAAGAGGGTCAAGACCAGACAGCCATTTGGGTCTGGTGGAAGTTCACCTGACCTCACGGCCCAACACCCTCCAGCTTGCTCACTGTGGTCCAGCCACTCTCTCCTTCTGTCTCTTCCTCAAACACGTGAAGGTCACGCCCACCTCAGGCCCTTTGCATTTGCTGTTTCCACTGTGTGAACTGTACACTAATGGCTCCTTCTCATGCTTCGGGTCTCTGCTCACAGAGGCCTGCTCTGAGCACTTATCCAAAGGAGCCCCCCACCCACACCCCTGACTTTCCGTCACATCCTTTTATTTTATTTTCTTCATAGCACTTATCACTATCTGAAGTCCACCTCAATTTCTTTATTTACTTGCTTATTTTCTGTCTGTACTGAGGGTAAGCTCCATGAGATCAGGAACTTCCCCTGTCTTCTTTGCTGCTGCATCTCCAATGCCTAGAACAGTGCTTGGGTGCCCCAAAATATCCCACAATGGCATACGGATTATTTTGAATTAAAGCTGCTTGAGAAGCAGCTGGTGCAAAAGGGGCACTTTGTCCCTAAAGCAGGAAAATAAATGTCCCCTGTGAAAGGAGCTCTCCCTGCACCCTTATCACCAGAGCTAGGGAATTCAGGGCTGAGAAGCCTGCATAAACAAACCTTGTTACTTCTTTACTAATTTACTACCACAAACCCAACCTCTGCTTAAATTCCTAACTAATTAAGCACCCAAACCTAAGTGTCCTTGTCTTGTCAAATACTCACAAATTTATTGTTTCTTTGTGTAAAATGATATATAAACTGCCTGCTTTGTTCACTCCTGAGCATCATTTTTTAGGATCTCGCGTGTGCACATATTAAATTGTTTCTTCTCCTGTTAATCTGGTCTTGTGCCAATTTTTATTGGTCCAGCTTAAGAACTCAAGAGGGGTATAGACGGGAATTTCCCCCTCCTTATCAAATACTTATAGGCATGATTATTACCCCTGTTTTACAGAGAAGAAAACTGAGGTCAGAGAAGTTCTGTAACTTGTCCAGGGTGACAGAGCTAGGTGTTACCTTCCTGGGGCTGCCATAACAAAGGACCACAGACTGGGTGGTTTAAACAACAGAAACTCACTGTCCACAGTTCTGGAGGCCAGAAGTCCGAAATCAAGACATCGGCAGGGTTGTTCCTTCTGAGGGCTGTGAGGGAGGGATCTGTTCCAGGCCTCTTTCCTTGGCTTGTAGACACCGTCTTCTCCCTGTGTCTCTTCACGTCATCTTCTCTCTGCACATGTCTGTGTCCAAATGTCCCCTTTTTATAAGGACACCAGTCGGATTGGATTAGGGCCCACCCTAATGACCTCACTTCAACTTGATCAACTCTGTGAAGACCCTGTCTCCAAACAGGTCACATTCTGAGGTCCTGGGGGTCAGGACGTCAACATATGGATTTGAGGAGGAGGGCAGAACACAGTTCAACCCGTAAGAAGCTAGTATGTGGCAGAGGCAGGATTCGAACCCAGGTCTCTCTGACACGGCATCTCTGCAAGAGAAATTAAGGGGACTATAGTTGACGGTGACATTGGTGGCCACAATGGACTACTCTCGATATCATGCCCTTGTGCAGGCCCCTCCCACACTGACGTGGCCTGGCCACATGACTTGCTTCCACCAGTGGGACATTAGCAAGCATGACGCCAGCAGAGGCTCGCATCAAGGCTTGTCTTGTCAGAACGCCGGGATTGTTTCCTCTTGGAACCTGCCATCATGGTGTAAAGAAGTCCAACTCCCCTACTGGAGAGGAAGCCCACATGAAGAGAGTCCCCGGATTTGAGAGGCCCCCGTGGACATGCCAGCCCCCGCTGACGCCACACGGAGTGCAGACATGCCCCGTCCAGATGGCACAGCCCTGAGTGCATCGATGGCTGTCGTTTCAGCCACTGCGATGTGGAGTAGTTTATTACAACACTGACCACTCAGGCCTCAGGCCGCTTCAACCACCAGCACGCCCTGAGCTGTTTGTCTACAATGGCGTTCACTAAGAGATAGGCTTCCCTCAGAAAAGAACCAAGAATGAATGAATTAATAAACAAGCATATGTGCATCCACACTGTAAATAATATTAGTAATCCTCAGAAGATGTTGTTCCCACACAGCTTTAAGAATATGTCTGTGTCATGTCTCAGACCCCAGGGACCCGGGGGACTCAGGGAGCCCTGGGCAGTGCAGAGGCTGTCGGTTCAAGAAGTCAGGGCCACTCTGACTTCTCCCATCTACTCATTTATAACAGAGCCCAAAGCATGGGACACGCCAAAGACACCATCAGAATAAAGAGATGAGATGTTGGACCAGAGATGGGTGTAACAGGACAGAGAGAGACGTCTCCCCCTAGTGGGAATCGCAGGAAATGCCGTCGAGAGAAGGGAGGAAAGGGAGCCTCCTTGAGGTTCACGTGCCGATGAGAACTGACAGTGGAGCTGGATGACAGTCACATCTAGACCAGGATGCAAACTCAGGTGCCTCCGAGGCAGCAGGGGATGGACATCGGGAGGCAGGCTGGGTGGGGACCGGGGCGAACACCAGCCCTACAGGACAGGACGACTGCCGATGCTCAGCTGCTCTGGGCTCTGCAGGATGTCGGGGTCCGGCTCCCAGAGGGGAAACATCTCCACCAGGAAACACAGCAGATATCCCGTTAAATTTCAAGCTGCAGCTCCACCATCCTGTCCCTCTGGGCTCCTCATGGCAAGATGAGCAGGCAGAGAAAGGAGCTGCTGTCCTGGCAGGAAGAATTGTCTCGGATCAGCGGGAGGAGATGGGCTGCTTCCCCCAAAGGGGTCAGGGATGAAGATGTTTACATGCACATGATTCCACCAAGGCCCCTCTTGGCCGCTTCTGATGGTGTCTTAGTCAGTTCGGCTGCTGTAACCAAGTACCATAGACTGGGCAGCTCATAAGCAAGAGAAACTTATTTCCCACAGTTCTGGAGCCTGGAAGTCTGAGACCAGGGTGCAGGCCGGGTCGGGTTCTGGTGAGGGCCCTCTTCCGGGTCACAGACTGCCAGCTTCTCCTCGTGTCCTCCTGTGACGGAAAGAGGGAGCTCTCTGGGGTCCCTTTTATCAGTCCACTGATCCCACTCACGAGGGCTCCACCTTCTAATACCGTCATTTTGGGGGTTAGGATTTCAACATATGAATCCTGGGGGGAGGCGAACATTCAGTCCACTGCACATGGGAATGGTCAACGAGTAGGGGATGGTGAGCAGGGCCTCAGGACTCTGGAGGATGAAGTCCTCGGTCAGCCCCCAGGTGACACAGCAGGGGACACAGCCCAGGGCAAGGAGAGAACACAGATGATGAACACCTGCTCGAAGCCGAGTTTCCCTTCGGGAAGGGGTGGGGAGACGCCCCCGAGCCTGCAGTGAGCCAGTCCCTCTGTGGGGTGTAAAGGCTACCGTTCTGATACCAACTGTGACCCCTCCAACACCAGCTGGGTGTCCCACAATTCAACTCAATTCTGACACTATCCATTCGGAGACGGCATCAGGTCCCACAGGCTAAGGGTTCAGTCCCACAGGACTGCCCCCCACCTCAGATGCCGATCACAAGTCCAGGCTGTCACCTGTGCTGCTGACTGACCGGCTATAAATCAGAGGTTCCCATGACCCCTCCCTGGGTTGGATTAATTTGCCAGAGCGGCTCACAGAACTCAGGAAACCCATTTACTCACTAGATTCCTGGTTTGTTACAAAGGATAGCAAAGGATAGAAATCAACAGCTAGATGAAGAGATACATAAGGTGAGGTCCCAAACAAAGGAGCTTCTGTCCCCGGGGAGTTTGGGGTCCGGCACGGAGGCACGTGGATGCATTCTGGTTCCCCAACATGGAAGCTCTCTGAATCTGTCCTTTCGGATTTTTATGGAGGCTTCATTACATAGGCATGATTGATTAAGTCATTGGCCCTTGGTGATTGATTCAATTTCCAGCCCCTCTCCCCTCCCCAGAGGTCAGGGGGTGGGACTGAAACTTCCAACCTTCTATTCATGGTTGGTTCCCCTGGAAACTAGGCCCGCCCCCTGCCCCCCCACCCTCTTTAGGGAATTTCCAAAAGTCGCTTCATTAACACAAACTCAGTAATAACAAGACACCCATCTCAACTTTATGGCTCCGAAGCGATTTCAGGAACTAGGAGGACTAAAGAACAAATACTATAACAAAAGATGTTCCTTTTGCTCTTATCACTTAGGAAATTCCAAGGATTTGGGGAGCTGTGAGCCAGGAACCATGGACAAAGACCAAAATGTATATTTATTATCAATCACAATATCACAAAGGCCCAGCCAGGCCTCCTGCCCCTGTGAGGGACAACTCTGCTCCGGTGGGGTGGCTGAGGCCGCTGCGGAAGCAGGGGGCCCCACCTCTCCCTCTGCCCAGTGCTGCCTCCGCCTCCCTGCGTGCTGCCCCCAGGACACTCCCCCTGACTTCCAGGTCCCCGTCTCCATCCCAGGCACCCGCCTGCAACCCCAGCCGCCACCTCTTCAAGTCCAGGTGGAGCCAGGGCTATCATCCCTCTCCCCAGCACACAACCCTCTCCTCTGGCTCAGCCCGGGTCCCCCAGAGATTCCTTCTGCTATGGACTGAATGTTCGTGTTCCCCCAAAATTCATATACTGAAGCCCTACCCCCCAGTGTGATGGTATCAGGGGGTGGGGCCTTTTGGGGGTGATTAGGGTTAGACGAGGTCATGAGAGTGGGGCCCCCATGATGCAATTAGTGTCCTTATAAGAAGAGGAGGAGACTAGAGCCCTCTCTGTCTCCACCACGTGAAGATGCAGTGAGAAGGCAGCTGTCTGCAAGCCAGGAAGAGCCCTCACCAGGAACCCAGTCTGCCGGCAACCTGACCTCCAACTTCCCAGCCTCCAGGACCGTGAGAAATAAATGTCTGCTGTTGAAGCCACCCAGTCTGCGGAGTTTTGTTATAGTAGCCGAGCTAAGACACCTGCTCATACAGTCGCCCTCTTTCAGAAGGGTCTTTGGAGTCTGGAAGTCAGCTCAGACACCACCACCTCTCACATGCACTTGTGTGGCTGCCTCTCCCCTCTGCCCCTGTGCTGGAGAGTGACACCACCCAAGAGAGGAGGAGGAGGATAAACCGTCCTCCCAGGACACGGGCTGCCACCAGGTGAGCCTGCCGAGAGGACGCTTCCCCTCACCCAGCGCTTCCTCCACCAGAGGGAAAGTAAGAGCCCTCCTTTAGCCTACAGCCAGGAGAAGTGGGGTTGATTAAGCAAGGACAAAGTTTATGGGCAATGGAGGAGATGGAAGTGAATGGAGATTTTTTTCTTTCGAGTCAAGACAGAAAGCTCAACAAATACACCGAGGGACCTGAAAAGGTGCTCCTGCACCCCCCAGCCCCCCACCCCCACCACGTATGGGGGCTGCCCTTCCTTGCCCTCATCACCCCACACCTGCTCAGCCACTGCCCCCCCAGGAACCGCACCAGCCAGAGGGGCTGAGTCCAGAGGGGCCCCCAGCCTCAGCCACCCACTGTGTCAGAAGAGTCCCCACCCCCAAATCCCAGCCCTGTCACGGAGCCCAGGACACAAGTCAGACTCCAGCTACGTGGAAGCCCCTCCCAATCTAGGAGAGAAGTTCCAATCTCTCTGAACCACATGCAGAAGGGACATGTTGTGAAGTGCAAGTTCGTATTTGCTTGTATTTGAATAAATAAAAATAAAAACCTCTGGAAACATACAGAAGAAAGGAAGAGCCGTGGTTTCCTGTGGGGGAAGCTACCTGTGGGGATGGCTGCAGGGACGGAGGACAGAGCCGCTGCAGACAGGGAGACGAGCCCACACAGGCTGAGGGGGTGACAGGGGCTGAGATGGAGCCATAGGGCACCTTCCAAGCCGTGGTCACCAGCATGGAGCCAAGCCTCCCAGGAGAAAGAGGGGCCTTTTTCCTCTCACCAAGCCCCCAGCTGCAGCCACCAGAGGGGACACCTGTCCTCGTCCACGCAAAAGCTTTCTGTGGCCCCCCTGGAGGATGGGACTTTCCACCTGGTATCTCTTTATGTTGCTCTTTTTGAACCATGTGAACATATTATCCACCAAAAATAAATAAATTTTAAAAATAATAGTAACTATTCTAAAGAGTGTACATTGTTGCAGACTTTCTGGATCAGAAACCTTACAAGCCTTCAACACTTCAACACAGAAAATCTGCTTTTAAAAATTGAACTTAAAGAAATAACTTTTTGAAAAATGCAGATAGGTACCTTCCTGCAGGACTGTTGATAAGCAGGGAAAATTTGGAAATAATCTAACTGCACAATGATAAGAAATAGTTACATAATCATGGGTCCAGGGAGACAACAATCCAGGCTTGTAAATTAGTTTTTATAAAATTTCATGTGTAAAATTTGTTTTAAGAAAACATTGTCAAGAGATAACAAATGTTGGTGAAGATGTGGAGAAAAGGGAACCTTTGTGCACTGTTGGTGGGAATGCAAATTGGTGCAGCCACTATGGAAAATAGTATGGAGGTTCCTCCAAAAATTCAAAATAGAACTACCATATGGTCCAGCAATCCCACTTCTGGGTATATATCAGAAGGAAATGAACTCAGGATCTCGAAAAGATATCTGCACCTCATGTTCATTGCAGCATTATTCACAATAGCCAAGACATGGATACAACCTAAGTGTGTATTGACAGATGAATAGATAAAGAAAATGTGGTATATATATATATACAATGGAATATTATTCAGTCTTATAAAAGAAGAAAACCGTAGGGGCCAGCCTCATAACCTAGTGGTTAAGTTCAGTGTGCTCCGCTTTGGCAGCCCAGGGTTCAGTTCCTGGGCGTGGCGGATCTACACCACTCATCGGCAGCCATGCTGTGACAGCATCCCACATACAAAACAGAGGAAGATTGGCACAGATGTTAGCTCAGGGTGAATCTTCCTCAGCAAAAAAAAAAAAAGAAGAAGAAGAAACTCTGCCATTTGTGACAACATGGATGAAATCAGAGGGCATTACGCTAAGTGAAATAAGCCAGACACAGAACGACAGATACTGTATGACCTCACTTACATGTGGAATCTAAAAAGCCCACCCACAAAGAGCCTAATGGTGTAATCCTTCCACACATCCAGAAGGCAGCAAGCTGGAAATATTGGGTGAATAGCACTAACATCCTGTTTTCAGTTGCATCCCTGGCACCTAGCACAGCACCTTGGTAATGTTTGCTGACTGACTAAATGACTGTCATAGCAGGACCATTCTCCTGTTGGTGGCAGAGAATAAGTGAATTCTCTGGGCTACTTGCCCACCAAGTGGTCTTCAGGTAGAAAAAGTGTGACATTAAAAACTAGTACAAGAAAATGCATAAATATCCATTGTTTACTTATTCAATCAACATGCATATATTGAGCACCTGCTATATGCCTGGAAGTTTCCAGACCCTTGTGCATTCCAGTATTTGGTCATGTCAACCTTAAAAATAAAACAGCCAATTACTTACCAGCAAAGTGAGTTTATTCAGGAATAGCCAAAGAATTGCAACTCGGGATGTGCGTGCTATGGTGGACCATATGCAAACCCAACAAAGAAGGGAGAGGAACGTTATTTTACAGAGAAAAATGAGGAAACCGGGAGGGGTTTTTTTGAACGAAAGTCCATTGGAGAAAAGCAAGAGTCCAGGGTGGTGATGGTTTCTCATTGGCTGAGTTGCTGGGGTAGCCAATTTCTGTTTGGGATGCAGTGTACGTTTCTTCCTGTAATTAAGGATTCTTTCCTGTTGAGGACCTCTATTGGAGTCTGTAATTGACGTGAGAGGTACAGTGTGGGAGCTGCCCCTTCTGGCCTCCTGGCTCCATCTTAAGTGAGGTTTCCCGTTATTAGTTTTTGCAGGCTGGGAAGGGCTCTGTATCACTCAAGGCTCTTGTTTGCAGGCAACAGCAACTGGCTCTGGGTAGTTAAGCAGTAAAAGTGTTTAGTTAAAAGATATTGGGGGACTTCTGGAATCATCTGTACCCAGTGGGGCCAGGAGAGAAGAAGTTGGAGTCTCCCAGGGCAGGGGCATAGGGGGGGACGTGACAGGCCAGAAGAAGCCCCACGCTTGGTCTGTTCTAGTTTCCTCTTGCGTGGCAGCCGCCTTGGCTGGTGATGGACATGTTTCCTCTGCTCTGTCCTTCTCTTTCTCCTCCCCCAGCTCCTGGTTTCCTTTTGCCCTGACTCACTGCACCATCCGCGCCTGCCTCCCCTGTTACATAACCGGCCCCTGTCCCAGGGGCCCTTATGTAACCCGTGTCACCTCAGGCTCCCGTCCCCATCTCGAAGCTCCCACCTCGGCCTCGCCTGTCTGGTACAATCTTTCACAGTTGGCTGGACCGAGCCCTCAGCGAGAAATGTGAAGAGGAGGAGGAGGACGAGAAGGAAGAGGGCATTCCTCAGCCCAGCAGTGGGGCTGGACAGGGCTCAGCGGGCAGGAGCAAGCTCTGGAGGACCCTCTTCTGCACACGGAGCCCTGGCCCGTGGCCTGTTGTCAGGGCACTCAAGCCGGCTTTCTGTGCCTCAACTTCCACTTCTGTAAAATGGGGTAGAGATATCTGTGCTTCCATGTTCATGGCAGGGTTATTCACCACAGCCAAGACACAGAAAGAGCCTAAGCGTCCACTGACAGATGAGTGGATGAAGAAAATGTGAGTCATATATATATGTACATATATGTACACATATATATACACAATGGAATATTATTCAGCCTTAGAAAAGGACATCCTGCCATTTGTGATGGATGAAACTGGAGGGCATTCTGCTAAGTGAAATAAGCCAGACACAGAAAGACAAATACTGTATGATCCCACTTATATGTTGAATCTAAAACAATTGAACTCATAGAAACAGAGAGTGGAATGGTGGTTACAGGGGCTGGACAGTGAGGGAAAGGAGGAGATGCGGATCAAAGGGTACAAACTTTCAGTTATAAAATGAATATTTTCTGGGATCTGATGTACAGCATAGTGACTGTAGTTAACAACATTGTATTGTATCCTTGCAAGTTGCTGAGAGAATAGATGTTAAGTGTTTTGACGGCAAAAAAAAAAAAAGATAACTATGTAAGGTGATGGGTATGTTAATTAGCTTGATTGTGGTAATCATTTTATAATGTATATGTGTATCAAATCATGACACTATATACTTTATATATATACAATCTTTATTTGTCAATTATACCTCAATAAAGCTAGAAAAAAATTTAAGTAAAATAAAATAGGGATATAGTATATCTCATAGGATTGTCACGAGGAACAGAAACATTTATACATGTTTCTCTGTGTGTGTATGTATATACACTGTTATATGTATATAACAGTGCCTGGCACACTGTAAATACTATAGAACTCTTTTTTAGAGATGGTTCTAGATAAGTGTGCCTTGATCAGTGGTTCTCAAACTTTGTGGTCTTGGAACGCCTTTACACTCTTAAAATTGATAGAGGACTTCAAAGAGCTTTTGTTTAGGGGGGTTAATACCTACCAAAAGTTGCCGTATTTTAAATTAAAGCCAAGGAACTCTTTAAAATATTTATTCATTCATCTTAAAATAACAATAAACTCATCACATGTTAACATAAAAGATTTTTATGAAAATTAACTATATTTTCCAAAGACAAAAGCACTTTGTGAGAAGCCCAGGATATTTTACACTTTTGAAAATCTGTGTAATGTCTGACTTAGTAGAAGGCAGCTGGATGCCACATCTGCCACTGCATTCAGCCTGTTGTGATGTCACATGTCTTGAAGCCACTGGAAAATTCCACCGTACCTTGGGAAAGAATGACAATGAAAAAGGTGAATAAGGTCTTAGTGCTATTATGAAAACCATTTTGATCTTGCGGAACCCCTGAGAGGTTCCCTGGACCACACTTTGGGGACCACCTGGTACATTGACAGAGGAGAGGGAGAGAGCAGAAACAGGCATATCTTTATGTTTTCACCCAGTTTGTACCTATTCACCAAAGGAATAAGGAGGAGAGTAACTAGGATCAGATTTGCTCTCTTGACCCAAATCTCCTCCAGTCCCTTTAAATAAAACACCACCACCTAACCCCTACCGGGCACTGACTTTGTCCAGGCTCTATGCAAAGCCCTTGACACACATCCACTCAGTTACCGCCCACTCAACTCTAATGGATGGGGGCTGTTTTGATCACCCCCATTGCACAAATGCAGAAACTGAGACACAGAGAGACTAAGTGAATTTTCCAAGGTTCCACAGCGATCCGGAGATTCAGTGCCCAGGATTTCTGACCCAGGAGGTCCGGCTCTTAAACACGGAGTTCTAACATCTCCTCCCCACCCGGCTTCCCGGTGGTCCGAGGGGACATCAGAGTCTTCGTGCTGCTCCCTGGGCCCCATCCCCAGTGATTCTGACTTAATTGGTCCGGGGAAAGTCCCAGGCACCCATTTTGCTTAATGACTCGGGTGATTCTAAGGAGCAGCCAGGATTGAGAACAACTAGGCTAAGGCCTTGCTACTCAAAGGGCAGCCCACCTGGGAGCTTGTTAGAATGAAGACTCCTCCCACACCTCTCCCTGCAGAGCCTCTGAACCAGAATTTGCATTTTGACAAGAGCCTCAGGTGATTCATATGCACATCACACGTGAGATGCCCAGGCTAAGGGAAAGTGCGCTGACACTTCTGCCAGAGGCGAGCAGGCAGGATGGGGCAGTGGTTAGAGCAGAGCTCTGGGATAGGCACAGCGGGGCTCCCCTCTGGTTTCTCCCTTCACCTTGGAGCCCACACTCTGAGCTTGATAACTGAGTGAAGACAAATGGTCCTAAGATCTCTGAAACCTCCACTGTGGAGGTTCACAGAGGCCTATAAATAAATAACGCAGAATTGCAACAACTCAAACAACTCTTTGTTTTATTTTGGAGTCGTTTTTTTTGCATTTTATTTTATTTTTTCTTCCAGTTTTATTGAGATATAATTGACATACAGCCCTGTAGAAGTTTAAGGGGTACAGCACAAGGACTTGACTTAAAATTTCGTGAAATGATTACCACAATAAGTTTTGTTAATATCCATCATCTCATATAGACACAAGAAAAACATGTTTTTTTCTTTGAGATGAGAACTTTTAGGATCCAGTCTCCAAGCAACTTTCAAATATACCATACCCCAGTGTTTAGTCATCAGGTTGTCCATTACACCCCCCCACCCCAAGTCCTTATCCATCTTATAACTGGAAGTTTGTAGCTTCTGACCACCCCCATCCAATTCCTCCTCCCCCACCCCCTGCCTCTGGTGACCACAAATCTGATGTCTTTCTCTGTGAGATCGGTTTTTGTTTTTTTTAGATTCCACATATAAGTGAGATCCTACAGTATTTGTCAGTTCTCTGTTCCATATAGAGGTGGAGACGAGTTCGCCTTTAGGGGCAAACAGTTCCTTTGCTTTGGGGACACAGCAAGATGCCTTCGAGTAGTGAAATGGTGGAGCCGAAATCTTTTACTGAGAGAAGAGAGTTGCTTCTGTGGAGACAAAGTTGCTTCGGGAGAAACTGAAGGGAGAGGAGGAGGGAGGGGGCCCCCTACTTCCCGCCCAGCCCTGGGACTGGGCTTGCTCCCTCTGAGACACAGCGGAAGAGTCAGACGCTCGGAAGGCCCTTCCTGGGTGGCTGGTGGGACTCGGGACATGTGCGCTGCTGCTGCAGGCCCCTGCTCCCTGCCCACTTGGAGGAGGGCGCCCAGGGCAGACACTGAAGTTCCTGCCTCAACCACCTTTCCCTCACGGTCCTTTACCGAGGCTCTGTGTGCCAGAGTCTCACTTCCCAGCCTCCCATGCGCTAGGGGAATCTAGGCAACCCAGTTCTGGCCAGTGAAATGTAAGAAGTCTACAGCTGGGAGGAGGGGGGGAGAGGAGGCAGTTCTAGAAATGATTTCCTTCCTGGTTAACATGGAGGCTCCTGAGAACAGCTCTCTTCCCTGAACAACGTCTTTCCTGCATTTGGAGACTATCAAGTGAAGACTCGATGCTTGGTGCTGTGGCAACCTTCCTGTGACCAAGAGGTGCCAAACTGAGGATGACAGAGTAGAAGGCTGGAAAGAATCTGGGCCCTCCTTAACATTGTTGAGCCATGAACCAACAGTGAGATCACCCACATCCCAATTTATTGTTCCTTGATAACAAAAATCCCTATTGTTTAGGCCATTTATTTTTAGTCCTGTTACTTGAATGGTTCCTAACTGACAGCTTTGGGGGTATTAGGAAAGTGTCCCCATGGTGGCCTCAGAGGGGACCACAGGGGCCATGATGAGACCACTCCAAGCAATTTTGTGGACCACAGACAAGCCCTGTGGGAGCCAGTGTAGGAAAGGAAGAGCAGGTGGCTGCCACGTGGTGATCGCCACTGGCACCCTGGTTTATGGACACCTATGAGGCACCCTGTTGGGGACTCTGGAAATAACTGAGGAGCACTTTGTGAGAGTGACTGAACCGTCTAACACATAACGGGAGGTGTAAGTTACAGACCGAGGGCATTAAAAGCAGGATGGAGTGTGGCAATCGATTAGTGATGTCTGTCACAGAAACAAACTGAGTGGTAGCAATGGTGTGTCCCACATTTGCCTCCTCCAGGCTGCTCACTCCAAAGCTGCATCCAGAGATGCCAATGGCCCCAATTCCCACTCCAGAGGGAAAGTCAAGTGCTGGAGTCTCTGGGGAACCTGAGCCCCCTCAGCCTTGCCGAGCAAGGGCTCCCAGGACTCCATTAATTAGGAGGCCTCCCACAACGCCCCGTGCTAACGACTCTCACGCTCCAGTGAGACCTCTGCCTCCTCTACTGACCTGGAGCTCCCTGAGAGCAGCACCCACCTCGTGTCCATCGATGAACCACAACGGGATCAGGCACAGAGCCTGGCTCAGCAGACACCCAAGGAAAGCGTTAGTGACACCATCCAGGACTGATGATCAGGCAGTCGCCTGCCTGAGGCAATTACAGGGGTGCTGAAAGTATCACCTATCAGGCATCTGAATCCCACCGTTCAAATTCACTCCTCCGTGGAGTTAAGTTGATGTTTCCAGAAATTTCACCCGCGAGGCAGTGGGGTGAAGAGCGAAGAGCACAGGTGGCCAGGGTGCATCCTGCCTCTGCTATCCCCAGCCGTGAGACCTTGGAGAAGTCATTCAACCTTTCCGAGCCTCGGTTTTGTCACATGCAAGATATGGACACCTGCCTCGGAAGGTTCCATGGTTGAAGCAAGATGAGCCATGGAAATGGACTTTGGCAATTCCAGAGCCCTGAGCGGCACGTTCATTTGGGAGATGATCTACTTAGCAGAGAAAAGAGGATCCTGCCGGGTTGGGATACCGCATAGGCATCCTTCAAAGGGGAAAGCAAGGCTCGGATTTAATAATTCATTCAGTCAACAAATACCTGATGAGCCATGCTCTGTACTAGGCATGGGACACAAGGGTGAAAAACGGATACCGTTCCTGCTCTCAGTGAACTCAGAGCTGCACTGTCCGCACACTAGCCAGTAGCCACATGAGACTGTTTGAATTTAAATTAATTAAAAGTGAATAAAACTGAAAGTTCAGTTCCATGGTCATACTAGTGCCATACGAAGTGCTCAAAGCCACCTGTGGCTGGTGGCTACCATACTACAGCGCAGACACAGAACACTTCCATCTTTATAGAAAGTTCTTATTGGGACAGTGTTTAGATACAGTTTAGCAGGGGAGACAGACTCTACACAAAGAGCCACACAAACCCCTGATTACACATCACCACATTTGTCAGCAGGAAGCCATGGGCAGTGCCCTCGCCATTTTTCAGGCGAGGAATAGAGCCGAGGAAGCCACTGATTTTCATGAGCCCGAAGTGGACAGAGCATCTGAGAGCCCAACACAGCTCCCTGCACCTCTAGAGCCTTTCTCCGCAGGGCTGGAGACTGGGCAGCCCTCCGGGGACATGAGGCTAGTCTGTGACAATGTCTGACTTTGCAGCCAGTTTAGCCACTGGCTGAGAGAAATGGCCTAGGTTGGATCCTAGCTCTGTCAGCTATAGCCCTGAGCCAGGAATTAACTCCTCTGGGCCTCAGTGTCTCCATCTGTAACATGGGGAGAATAATAGTGTCTGACCTAGAGATGCTGGAGGATTAATACTTTGAAGAATATAAAGCACTAGAACAGCGCCTGGCACACAGTCAGCACCTATAAGTTATCCCGATGATGACTTTATCATCTCCATTATCAAACTATGGTGATTACTATTCATGAGTTCTTGAACTTTTGGGGGGAGATGCACCTGCCACTCAATAGCCTCCTTCCTTTTCACTCTTTGCTTCCCAAAATATCACCCGACGGTAAATAGATCATCACAGTCACGGTCCGTCTGTAAAATAAGCCAGGATTGGGAATATAACCATAACTGTAATATTAATCAACTCACGTGCCAGACTCCACGTGAAGCATTTTACATGCATTATGGGTTTCATCTTCACAACTACCCCAACAGGCATGTACTACTAAAATTATCTCCATTTTGCAGATGGGGAAATTAAGGCCCAAAAAGGTAAACTTGCCGCGTTTCCACAGGAAAGAAAAGGATCACGGCGTAAGTTCCACCAAACACCACCAGGTGGCAGTGCCCACCCACTTCCAATTCCGCAGCCTGGCGGGGCACGGAGGAGGGCGGGTCTCGCAAACGCTATATAATGATGGCCTACTGTGTGCCAGGCACTGTTCTGGGCGCTGACGATAGGCCGGCAAATAAAACAGGAAAATTTTCTGCCCTTCTCTTCCATTTTTCCTTAAAGGTAATAAAAGTTGTTGGCAGAAATGCGTACATGGCCTGACCGGGAGAAAACCGACTTGCCTGGGCGGGACCTGGGAGGCCAGGGGCTCGCGGGAGGGGATGCGACTATCTGAAAGGTCCTTGTTCCCCACAGATCAGGGCATGCTGCCTCCCCACCATCGCCACCGCAGGGAGGTGGGGAGCAGGGGTCCTCTCCCTGTCGTGTCCTGCAGGGCCGGAATGGGGCGGGGGGCGGGTATCACCCTGAGAAACCAGAGTGAGGGGTCCTCAACGTTCTGATTTGGAGGAAGGCGACCTGAGGAAGCTGGTCTGAAGGTCGCCCAGGGAGTCAGCCCCGTGGGAGTGCTGGAGCGCAGCCCCCAGGCCCGGTGGGGCAATGCCGACCCGGACAGCGGGGCGGACTAGGGGCTGCACTCGAGGTGGGAGGCTGCCCTGGATGCTTCCTTCAGGCTGGTCCCGCGGCCGCCCCGTGGGCGCGCGTCCCGGCTGTGCCCTGAGCGTCTGCGGAGCGCGAGGCCGGGAGCCCCGGCCCGTGAGTGTGTGCGCCCGGGAGAGTGATGGACGGGTGTGTACGTGGTGATGTGTGCGGCGTTGGTGGTGGCGATCCTGCGTGTGGACTCACGTGAGGGTGCGCCACGTGGACATGTGTGTTTGGGGTGGCCAAGGTCGCGGGCGTTGGGCTCAGTGTGAGCACAGGGACAAGGAGACGTGGGGGATGCGGGGAGTGGAGTGTCCCCAGGCGGGAAGGGGCTGCGTTCTGACCTGCGTAGAGGAGGCCACGCCGCGCGTGTGCCGTTGCACACGGGGGCGTTGGTGACTTTGGAACGCGCGCGGTGGGATCCTCTCTGCGTCCTGGACCCGGTGCTGGTATGCTGGGAGATGTTACCGTTTACGAACACGCGTTGGAGAGTGTCCCGGGGGCGGGAAAGGCCCTGCGCTAGGGCACTCCAGGGAGCATCCCTCTGTGCGCGCGATCCTGCAAATGGATCCACCTGGGGATGTGGCCGGCGCGTCCGGACTGCTTATGGGAGCACTGTGGATGTGGGGGCAGTGTCCCCGAATTTGGGACCCTGGAGGGGGTCGTCTCAGCCCTCCAGGCAAGAAGCTAGGAGCAAGCGCGGGGCGTGCGCGCTGTTCGCGCCTGGTTGGACGCTGAGCAGTCTTCAGGCGGGGGCCGGGGGCGGGGCCGGAGGCGCCGGGGGCGGGGCCGAGGCGGCTGCAGCTGCGGGGACCCGGCCAGGGGGCGCCTCGCGCGGCAGCGGCTCGCGAGGGCGATGCAGTGAGGCCGGACCGGCGGGCGGGCGCGCGCGGGGCGGGGGCCGCGGCCGCGCTGCAGAGATGTGACTCGGGCCGAGGGCCAGCGGGAGCGTCGGCGCTGCGGGGCCGCGGGGGTCGGTGAGTGCGAGCCGTGCGGATGGGGTGGAGGGCCCTGCGGGGACCCCGGAAACTTTTCCCGCCGCAGACTTGGGAGGATTGGGGGGTCTACTTCTTGTGCTTTTCTAAGCCCCCCAAAGGGTTACTCAGCTGGGGGAGATGGGGGATCCGGGAGGGGGGACCACAGTGCGGCGGGAGAGGAGCCGTAGAGGGCGGGGCGGGGGCAGGAAAAGGCTGGAGACCTTTAATGGGGTGGGGGGTGGGGTCTGTGTACCCGGACCAGGTGGAGATCCAAGTTCTGAGGAGGGTCTGGGGGAGATCACAGGTACAGGGCAGCTGGGAGTCGTGCAGGGGAGTCCAGCCGTGCCCGGGGGACTCATCTTGGTGCGGGAGCCGCGGGCAGACTTGGGGGCCGCGCGGCAAGCCCGCGGGGGCCGAGGGAGCCGGGGGCACAAGGCTCGGGCTTTGGGGGTGAACTGCCGCACCTGTCGCAGGGGCCGGGGGCCCAGCTCGCAGCCAGTCGTGGCTGCGCACCGCGGGACAGAGGGGGACACTGCGGGCGACTCCAAGGAGGCAGAGCTGAGACCTGGGGCTGGGCGACAAATGAGGGGCGGCTGCATACAATGGCGGGGGGCTGGCGTTTCCGTTCCGACCTGGCTGGGCTGAGGACTAGCCCTGGGGTGCGTTCTCTGTCCTTGGGCGACAGCGGCTCCCCGCCCCACACATCCCGGGATCCCTACCCCCGCACCCGCCGTGGCCCCGGGGGAGCTGGTTAACCAGCCGGGGAGGAGGACACCGACCTTGCCAAGAGGACAGCCACAGCGCAGCTCGCGGGTTCCTTCCCCGGCCCTTGCTCTGTCACACCCAGGCCTAGTCAACCCCCACACACACACACACCCACACACACTTATCCCCCCTTCGCTAAGGGGGCGGCTCCTTGGAGCGCAGACAAAGGCCCCTGGAGTGTGGCGGGCAGCGGCGTCCCCGTCTGGGGCCCCGGCCCACGCGCCACATTGGCTGCCCCACTGCGCCAGGACGGGGGGCACCTGAGCAGAGCCCTGGAGGAACGGGGGGTCCTTGCAAAGACAAGAGAAGTGGGGGAGGGACTTGACACAAAAGCTCTGAACTTCTGCCAAGGAACCTTGATGCAGAAGTTTCCCGGGTGGGATGGGGACTTTCTCGGAGGATTCAGACTTGGAGTTAAGCTGCATGCAAATGGCATGTAAATAGAATGCAAATCGGCTCTGCGGGTTGGGAGCCTCCGCCAGGCCAGTTTTGTGTCGAGACTGGAGTGAACGGTTTCCTCTTTGGCCCCTGCGCTCCGTCTGAAAAGGGGTCGGCTGAGTTGGGAGGGAGTCGCCATTTGGGACACAGGCAGCAAGACAAGCGGTCTGTTAGAAAAAGCAGCTCAAAATCTTTATTGCTTAATTTGTGACTGCAGTAAATGTGCCAGCTACAGAACTGGGGCTGGGGCACTGCGGTGTGAAAAATGGACAAGCCCCTGCTCTCAGGGCACTGGGAGGTGGGCAAACAGACACTAAGGAAGGAAATAAATGGTAAGTAGATAGAACTTCAGATTGGAATAAGGGCAGCCAGGAAGATGGAACAGGGTGGTGTAAAGAGTGACAGTGATGTGTACATAGGGAAGATTGTTCTAGGGAGTGAGGCTGGAGTAGAGCCTGGCAAGATGGGGGTCCCGCCACTGGGAGATCTTGGGGAGGAGCTGAGCCAGGCAGAGGGCATGGCGAGTGCAAAGGTTTGGAGGTGGGAATGAGCTGAGAGGAACTGAACAAAGGCCTTTGTGGCTGGAACTGTAGGCAGATGGGGGGGGGGTGGCAGGGACCAGCCAGATGGCGATCATTTGGGCCACAGAAAGGAGTTTAGGTTTTATTCTCCTTGGCCCAGTGAACCCTTGGAGAGTCTTGAGCGGGAAGCCACGGGATCTGATTTTTAAAAGCTCCTCTGACCTCCACAAGGAGACGGAGAGCAGCTCCCCTTTCATTCTGCCTCGGGGCGTGGCGAGGCACCGGGAGCCTCCGAGGGGCTCCGTCCAGCTTCGGGGATGGCTTTGAGCCTGGCCAGCCTGGTGGGCCCACTCCAGGGGTGGCTCTGGTTTTTAAATGCACTCCCTGCTTTTCGGCAGTTCTAGTCCACCACAAGCAGCCCCCACCCACAGCCCCACAAGCCCTTCCACGCAGAGCGTCCTGGGGGTTCCGACTTAGTCACATTTTCTTCTCAGAATTACAGCCCAAGAGGCACCATCCACCCTGGAACGGGCAGCCAAGGATGCAATTTGCATTTAAATGATTGCTTTTATTTACAGGATTGGAGCTGCTTTGCATATTCATAGCTCACGGAGCCTGTGTTCTGGCAACCTTGTTTACTAACCTATGAGGGGTATTCATGCAAGGGCCCCCAGATAGGCTGGTGGTCTGGGCAGCATTGGGAAATGAAGGTTATGAGACAGTGTAACTTGGAAAAGATACCAGAGGGTGAGAGTGTCTATCTGGGAAAGAGTTTAATGTCAGGAAACCTTGTAACAGTTTAATCCCACTGGAGCAGGAAATGCACCAGTGGCTGTAACTGCAGGGCCGGGACAGAGTGTAACGCTGGAGTGTGTGGGGAGACCCACTCAGGCCTCATCCTGGCCCTCGGCCAGATATGGGGTGGGGGGGTCAAACTCGATGCAATGGAGAGGCCTTGGCGTCAGGAGTTGGGAGAAATGGGTTCTAGTCCCAGCTTGGCCTGTAAATCCCAGTGAGCCTTGGGCCAAGTTGCCTCACCTCTCTACCTTCATTTTCCCAACAGGACAGTGGGAATCAGGATTGTCTTTTTGGTAAGCAGGGACCCCATGTTCCCTGTGTGCCAGGCACTGTGCTGAGTACTTTTCACACCAGCCTTGTGAAGGCGGCACTATCATTCATTATCTTCATTTTATAGACGAAGAGACTGAGGGTCAGAGAGGTTACGTCATGCGCACTATCACATAGTTCTGGCTGGCTTCCCTCCCACTGAGGTCTTCCACTCTCGAGGAGACTGATGGGAGTAAGTTCTGTGCCAGGTATTCATCGGGTACTGAACTGTTAAACATGCCCAGGACTAGGAAAACCCCCTCCCCACTTGTTTGTTTTTCGTCCTTTCCATGCTCCTGCACTTCCCCCATCTTTAGAGAAGGTGGGTTTAAGATACCTGTGACCTGCTGGGCACTGGGAGGGGGATGGGTGGCCTCCTTGGAACCCTACCAGTAGCAGCCGAGTTCCAGTGTGGTTGTACGTCTTGTATCTCCTTTCCTATAGGTGGGCCGGAAGGTGGGGATGCTTCTGGGTGGCCTGGCTCTGACTCCTCGACAGAGACACTGGTTTCAGGATGCGAGGCTGGCTTGGGGTCCTCTGGCCCCAGGGCCCCTCTGGAAGGCCACCTTTCCAGCGAGGCTCCCACTTAGAGCTCCTGCTGTGGGGATCTGGAAAGTTTGAGGGGTCCCAGGACAGACCACCCCCAAAGGCATCTCCCCTTCACTCCCCCTCGGGGACCTCTTTGCTTGGTATGTGACGGGGGAGGCTGGAAACCAGTGGTGGACAAACCCCTGGGTGAGCCCCCCTTCCCGCCCCACCTCCATGGCCACTGCCCCTCCTGGAAAAGCACAGTCAGAAAAGTTCATAACCTCAGATGAGGGAGCATTTGCCAACCTTTCTTTTCTATTTAACAGACACTTCATATAATTGCCTACCCCACGTTAACTACTGTCCTAAAACTTAAGTACTAATTATTTTTGGCCACACAACAAGCCCACGTGATGCATACTGTTATCACTCCCATTTTGCAGAAGAGGAAACTGAGGCCAGAAAGGTTAAGTCAGCCGCCCGGGGTCACAGGGTGCTAGCAAGTGGCAGGGGCAGGACTGAAGCCCGAGGGTCTCACTCTGAAGTTCACACGGCCTGGGGAGCAGCGGGGCTGGGAGCGCCAGCCTGCGTGTGTGTGGCTTTCGGGCAGGCCGGCTGTCCCCACACGAGGAATCCGGCCTGCATTCCTTCCAGCCTCTGCAGGCCCCGGCTCGCCGAGAGATGGAGAGATGAGCACGCTGCTCCATCACCTGCTGGTGGCTTCTGTCCCCTCCTCGGGGGGAGAGAGGGTGTGTGTGCGTGTGTGTGAGATGCACTGTATTTAAGAGCATGTGAATGACTCACATTTCTGGGGGCCTGGCTGGCAGCAAAGGTAATTAGTATGTGAGCCGAGTCTTGCACATTCGTTCCCATTTATTCATTCCTCCTTTGGAGGAGCCGCACACCCCCTCCCACGGGTTTCTTGCCACATATTCATCCCGTCCCAGTCAGCCTGGCCTGGAGGCTGGCTCGAAACCTCATCGGGTCCTGGAGAGCTGCTCAGCTCTCGAGGGTGGAGGCCCCAGGTGGCTCATCAGCAGGACGGGGCTTACCTGACGGTGGGCGCCACCTGTTGTGTCCCTGGCAGGGGTGGGGAGGCAGAAGGTCGGGGGGGGGGCCGTGGGTCCTGGCTCCCCTGCTGCATAGTCCATGCTTCTCAAAACCCCGGGTGCCCAAGCTTCTGAGCACACCTGGGGCTTGTTGAAACACAGGGGCAGTGGCCATGGAGATGGGGCGGGAAGGGGGGCTCACCCAGGGGTTTGTCCACCACTGGTTTCCAGCCTCCCCCGTCACACACCAAGCTAAGAGGTCCCCGAGGGGGAGTGAAGGGGAGATGCCTTTGGGGGTGGTCTGCCCTGGGACCCCTCAAATGGACTCTGCATTTCTAACAAGCTCCTGGGCGTTGCTGCTGCTGTTGCCAGTTCGAGGATCAAACTTTGACTTAAACTTCTCAGGCCCTCAGTTTCTTCCTCTTTAAGAGGCAATGAGAACATCAGCCCTGCTAAGGTGACGTGAGGGTTAGAGAGCACATTTATCAATTCATTCATTCAGCAACTGGGTTATGGGCTTTGCCCACGTGCCCAGCACTGGGGAATTGGTGCAGAACAAGACAGACAGGGCCTGGGTGTTGGGAGAGGCGGGGAACAGACCAAAAGAATAATAAAATAAAATATTTGAAAATTGTGGCACATGCCGCAAAGACAAAGATCTAAAGTGCTGGCACAGAGCATAATGGGGCAGGAGAGCCTAATGTAGAGAGACTGGCCAGCCGAGGGCTCGCTGGGTGACGTTTTGAGAGCCCTGCTCTGTAGTAAGAGCCCAGTAACAATAGTACAATTGTTGGCTTCCTGGCTCCACAGCTTCTAGCTGTGTGACCTTGGACGAGCCCGCGGACCTCCCTGTTTCATTTCCTGTAAAATGGAGACAGTAACAGTGCTTGCCTCATAGTGTCGCTGTGCAGATTATAAGGTGTTAATGTACGTGGAGCGCACGGAAGAGGGCCTGGCGCCTAGGAAGCACTGTAAGAGCTAACAGTTATTGTCGTTGTTGCTGTGGCAGTGATAGAAAACTCTGCGGGGCAACTCTGACTCCCCCAGAAATCCTAGGTGCGCTGGACTAGGCTTCGTTCTGTGAGGCCCTGTGTAGCCCTCCTTGATGTCGTCCTGGACGTTGTTCTATGGAACAGTGGCTGTCACCTCATGGGCATCCTTAGCGATGATAATGACCTACTGGAGACAATTGGACCCTACTAAAGCCCCTGGCTGCCTAGATGTTGGGTAGGGAGGACTTTCTGGAAGAAGGGGACCACCTGATGTAGGAGGAATAATGGAGCTTCTTTGTTCGCAGGCAACACAAAGCCAGCTCAAACCGGCTTAATCCAAAACACGGAAGTTAATTGGCTGCCCGAGCTGCAAAGACCAGGGCACTGGCTTCAGGCATAGCTGAACCCAGCCGTTCAATGTATTAGGACTCTGTTCTGTCACTGGGCCCTTTCCTCTGGGTCAGCTTTACTCCGGGACAGGTGCTCTCCCTGTGATGGTAAATATGTCCTCTCCGGCGCCAGGCCTATATTCTTTTAGCTTATCGACCCCAAAAGAAAGAGAAGACCTCTTTCCAGTTAATTCTAGCAAATATCCTACAGCTCATTATCATGGGTCTGGTCAGAGCCATATGCCTGTCCACGAGCCAATCAGTGTGGCCAGAGGGCGGGATAAATGCTCTGATTGGCCAGGCCTGGGTCAGGTGCGCATGCTCAGTGCTGGGCCTGAGGTGGCTGCCCCAAGGGGAATCAGGAGCTCTTGTCAGAAGCAAGGGAAACGGACTCTGGGCGACAAAAACAACAGCTGTCCTGGAAGGAGGGTTCCAGCCTCAGGAATGAAAGCAGAAAGCAGGAGCGTATGCATTTCCCGTGTCAGCAGGGCGTGGGAACTAGCGACCTGACACCGCGGGAAGGACGCCGCGCAATTTCAGGAGCGTGGTCGCCATCTTGGTGTTCCCCTCGTCCCCGCTGGTTTCATGTTGGGGCTGGAAGGCCGCTCAGGGAGCGGGAGGAGCGGGGGAAACCAAGTCCCGGTTTGCAGCCAGGCCTGGAGAGAGGCGATCCCCCCAAGAGAGTGAGCGGAGGCCGCGGGAGAAGGCCAGGTTCTTGCAAGGAAGGGCCGGGAGTGCAGGCCCGAGGCGGAAGGCCTGGCTGGTGACCTGGCCTCTTCCATCCACTGTGTCCTCACGTGTGCAAGCCAGGCTCGCTCAACCTCAGCGCTGTTCACGTCGGGGCCGGATAATTCTTTGTTGTGGGAGGGCCGTCCTGTGCACTGTAGGATGCTTAGCAGCATCCCTGGCCTCTCCCCACTAGATGCCCATTGCACCCCCCTCTCCAGTTGCGACGACCAAAGATGCCCCTAGGTGTGGCCAAATGTCCCCTGGGGTCAAAGTCGCCCCTGGTTGAGAACCACTGGCGTAGAGGGTCTTGGGGAGAGTTGGGGAGAGGGTTGGTGGTCAAGACTCCAGAAGCACATTCCTACCCATCATCCTCCCAGCCCCCCAGGGGGTGAACTTGGCTGAGGGGTGACCTAGAGAGGCTGCGTGGGGTGTGTCCTGTTGTCACTTGCTGAGAAGTCTCTTAGTCCCCTTTGCCACTGATGAGAAATCTGAGGGAAGCCCACTGGAGGCCCCTCCACGGTGTCGGGGCAGATGGCATTTTGTTCTGACATACCCGCTTCTCAAACTGTCATTCCCAGTGTGCTTCCAGGACCTTACGATAAGCAGCTCTGGAGAGGACAGTATTTTTCCAAAGGGTGGTACGTTGGGATATGCCAGTGGGTAGACAACATGAGTTACATCAACAAGCATTTTAAAATTTCAGGAGATAAGTATTTCAATGTGTTGCGTTTTCTTTGAACTCAAGTCAATTTCAAGGACTCAGTGAGTCAGTTAAGTAAATAACTGTGCCGGTGGTGTGTAGACGAGGCATAAATAGCTGAGGTGGCACTCCAGTGAGTGACCTGGCAGGGCCACGAATGGTGGCTGGACCGTGGGCAGGATTGCCATTGTCTAGGGGCATCCTCAACCCTAATTTGCCCGAGTGGGATGCTGGGATGCTTGTTTAAGAAGCGTCTCTCACCAGAACGCCTTCCGACCCGAGCCTGCCTTCTCTCATCTATAGGAAAAGGAGACGGTCCCTGTAGCACCAGGCTCCTTCTCGTTTGGCAGCATCAATAATTCATCCCAGTTGATGGCCTCACGGCCAAGGCAGGATCGGAGCTGCTCACAGGATCCCATAAAGGAAAAGAGAGAGAGGTGGTCGATACCGCATTTACTTAAGGAAGCCCCAGGGACGGGCAGGAGCTGCCGGGAGGTGGCTGGTGACAGCCCCACGTGTGGGTGGAGCTAAGGCAGTGAGTCTGGCTTCAGATGCCTGGAAACGGGCATCAGAGCTGAGCTGTGCAGACCGTGGCTTTCTGAAGCCCAGGCTGCCTTTAAAAGCCAGGAGCTGGAGGCGGTGGGGTAGAGGAAAGAGTCCTGGTGAATGAAGCTCTCGTTCAGTCGGTGTTTGCTATGCATCTGCTTTGTGCCAGCGCTGTGTGCCAGAGCTTGAGTGTACTGGGGATTTTGCCCCCCAGGGGACATTTGTCAGTGTCTAAGGATCTTTTGGGTTGTCACAATTGGGGGAGGGGGTGTGCTTCGGGCATCTGGTGGGTCGAGGCCAGGGATGCTCCAAAACCTCCTGCAATGCACAGGACAACCCCCACCACAAAGAATGACCAGGCCCCCAATGTCAACAATTCCAAGATTGAGAATCCCTGGTCATGCTGATGAACAAGAGAGACAGTGTCCTGTCCTCCTGCAGCTGCTGGAGAAGGACAGGAAGGGAAGAGAGGCGGAAGGGATGGGAGAAACAAAGTCAACAGGCAGAAAAAATGACAGATACGATTAGAGCTAAGGAAGAAATAGACAAGAGGCTCCGGTGGAGAGGAACGGGGGTGTGACGTCAGCCAGGGTCTGAGTGGATGACATTAAAGCTGAGACCATGAAGGGGAGGAGCAGTTTTCCGTGAAAGGGGTTGGGGGGGGGCGGTGTTTACGCAGAGGGAGCTGGGGCAGGGGCAAGAGGAGACCTGGGTAAGCCCATCCCCGTGGCTGCCACGTGGAGTCCAGCATGCATGGGGGCCGGAGAGCATGCCGAGGAGAATCCTGCAGGCACCGCCGGGGGAGGTGGACTGGCGTGGAGCGAGAGGATGGATTCTGGGGAGATCTTTGGAGGAGGAGGGTGGGATGAGTGAGGGGAGAGGGAAGGGGTGGCACCCAGGAAGACCGATTATTTTGGATTTACTACATTTGACACGAGGGGATGCTTCTAGAAGCTGGGTGGTGTGACCTTGGGCAAGTATCCTAAGCTCCTGGAGACCCTGTTTTGTCACCAGTGTGAGGACAGGATGTGTCGAGTGCCTGGCCTAGAGTGAGTCATTGGGAACTGTTAGCTGTTACCATTGAGAGACTGAAAAGGGGCGATCCGTGCCATTCTCTCGGCACAGTGCTTGGCCCGTGGCTGTCTCTTTAAAGTTTCATTTTATTCTCTTATTTTGAAAAGGTCAGACATGGCACAGAATATAAAATTCAAAGAACACAAAAGAGTATACAGAGAGAGTGTCTCCCCCCACTCTGTTCTCCAGCCAATAGCGCTGATGATTCATGGTTGTTCACGGGGCCAGGCCAAGGGTGCAGATGTGAGCTGGAATACCCCCAGTGAGGGGCTGTGCTGCCTGGAGAATGGGGTGCCTTTTCCTGAACTGTCCAAAGATGCCATGTGGGCTAGCAGGTTAGAAATGAAGTAGGTCTTCTTAAAGAATTCAGGAGAGTGGGAGTTTTACAATGAATTGATTTTTTTCTCCCCTGTCCCCAACTTTTCTGGAACATTGGTGGTGTCAGAGAGAAACATGAGAGCCCACGAGGTGGTCGCCTTCCTCCTGCTCTTCGTGATTGCCTCCGGGGCCTCTGAGAACGCCAGCACGTCCCGGGGCTGCGGGTTGGACCTCCTCCCTCAGTACGTGTCCCTGTGCGACCTGGACACCATCTGGGGCATCGTGGTGGAGGCAGTGGCCGGGGCGGGTGCCTTGATCACGCTGCTCCTGATGCTCATCCTGCTGGTGCGGCTGCCGTTCATCAAGGACAAGGAGAAGAAGGACCCCGTGGGCCTCCACTTCCTCTTCCTCCTGGGGACCCTGGGCCTCTTCGGACTGACGTTCGCCTTCATCATCCGGGAGGATGAGACTATCTGCTCCGTGCGCCGGTTCCTGTGGGGCGTCCTCTTCGCGCTCTGCTTCTCCTGCCTGCTGAGCCAGGCATGGCGCGTGCGGAGGCTGGTGCGCCACGGCAAGAGCCCGTCGGGCTGGCAGCTGGTGGGCGTGGCGCTGTGCTTGATGCTGGTGCAGGTCATCATTGCCATCGAGTGGCTGGTGCTCACCGTGCTGCGCGACGAGAAGCCGGCCTGCGCCTACGAGCCCATGGACTTCGTGATGGCCCTCACCTACGACATGGTACTGCTTGTGGCCACCCTGGGGCTGGCCCTCTTCACGCTGTGCGGCAAGTTCAAGAAGTGGAAGCAGAACGGGGTGTGCATCCTGGTCACTGCCTTCCTCTCCGTGCTCATCTGGGTGGCCTGGATGACCATGTACCTCTTCGGCAATGCCGAGCTGCGGCAGGGGGATGCCTGGGGCGACCCCACCCTGGCCATCACGCTGGTGGCCAGCGGCTGGGTCTTCGTCATCTTCCACGCCATCCCCGAGATCCACTGCGCCATCCTGCCTACCCCGCAGGAGAACACGCCCAACTACTTCGACACGTCGCAGCCCAGGATGCGGGAGACGGCCTTCGAGGAGGACGTGCAGCTGCCGCGCACCTACATGGAGAATAAGGCCTTCTCGATGGATGAGCACAACGCAGGTAAAGGGGTCGCCACCCCGCTGGGGCCATTGGTCCCAAAAGGACTCTCTTCTTGCTCTCTGGGGGAAGGGGGGTCCCTGGGGCAGTCCTGGCAGATCAGAGCCCACAGATGCTGACCTCTGTGCTGAAACTGGCTCAGAGATAGGCTTGTATTTAGCAGTTTTTCCTATCAATTGCCGACTAATTTAATATAAAAAGCCATGTTTCTGGCTTCTTTTGAAAAGTCGGATCTGGCAATGCTGGGCTGCCATTCCCACCTGGCAGCAACTGTCTGGTGCTGGTGGGAAGGCAGGAACCCCTCACCAAGTTTTGGCTGCCCCTTTAGATGGGAGGGGGGATCCATTCTCTTTACCACACTCCCCACCACTCCCTATTGTTCCCTGACTCTGCCACTCTAACATATTCACATGAATTCCCTGGCTCCCTGGAAGTGTTTGAGTTTGCACGTGGGTGCTAGATGGATGCAGGGGGTGGTGAAGCGCACTGCTCATGTCCCCTCCTTACATCTGTCACCAGAAGTGTATGAATTTGGGCCCTGGAGTCACGCATCTGGGTTCAAATCCTGTCTCTGCTACTTCTACATGTGTGGCTTTGAGCAAATTACTTAACCTCTCTGTGCCTCAGTTTTTCTCGTCTGTAAAATAGAAATAATGAGAGAACGTAGCCCGTAGAGCGGTTGTGAGAAGTACCATCCAGAGGGCTACCCTGGGCCCCGGCATGTTGGGTGGGCGTCTTGG